>NC_141909.1:15000000-20000000 GCF_057802395.1 Ceratotherium simum simum
TGCTATGAGCTGATTTTGGTACCAAGTTGATGTCCTGATGTTAACAGGTGTCTGAGCCACACCTGAATTTACCTTAACCTTCACCCTCGCCCCACACCACCCAGCTGTTCTCCCCAGGGTTAATTTCTCCTAGAGAATATTTCTTGTACCTTACTGAGAAGAGCTCTCCCCAGTATCTCCTCACATCCACTCTGCTCCCACAGCGCTTGTTAATAACAGCAAGCTTTCACCTAACTTGCTCCCATAAAATAGCCCAACTGTTCCCAGGGACAATGATGCCACAAGATTTTAAGAAGTAAAACCCAGACCACTATACTTTTTGCTTCTGTAATTTAATGTTTTCTTTCTGGCATCAGCGATGGGCTACCCACATCATATTTTCCTCCTGCTATTATTTGTAAAGGAATAAACGAAGGCCACATAGCTGGAACAACTGTGGACATTGCTGGCCCTCTAGGAGTTTTCCTTGCAATGTCCCAGGCCAATGCTGAAATACGTATTCTGGGGTAAATGCCCATTGTGACTTGGAAGTTTATTTTAAATTGAATCTTTAATATGCAAATGTGAGATTCACCTGGGGCACCATAAGAATGAAATCTATCCTCCATCCTGTCTTATGCGCTTACATTAAAGGGAAGAAGAGTAATTTTTAACACACCCCTACAATGGTTTTATGCAAATTCTTCAAGCTAGGCAAATTATTTTTGTGTTAAAATTTTTCAACCCCATAAAAACAGGAGTGAATTTATGTGGCATTTTTAAACGATGTTAGGCACATTGTAAAGCTATTTCATCTCATTTATAAAGAAGAGTGAACATAAAAAGAGGCCATGGCATAATTAATAGTGAAATGATTTATAGCACCAACTCCTTCTCCATACATATTTATGTATTTTCTGTAGTCTGGTGCAAGTTCTTCTCCTCCAGACCCCCAATCCCTGCTCTTGCCACAGGAGAGAAAATAGTATCAGGCGAAACTCACAATATGGAGCTTAAATTCTCTAACACACACACATATGCGCACACACACACTTGCCCCATACTCTTATAATGGTTCCCAAACCTGGCGGCCCACTAGAATTTCCTGGAGGGCCCTAGAAAATACTAATACCTGGGTTCCACCCCCAGAAGGTCTGCTCCAATTGGCTTGGGGGCTAGTCTGGGGCATTGAGATTTTTAAAAGGTCCTAGGTGAGGCTAATGTACAGTCCAGATTGAGATCTACTACATTAAAGTATTTTAAAATAATTAGGCAAAGCTACACCATGGAATTTAAATCACCACTCTTATTTAATAACTTGAAGAGGCCATGCTGTAGGTTGTTCAATTTCTAATTCACTGTGAAATTTATGCTTTATAGCAAATTCAACAAATATTACTTGAATACCTACTATGTGCCAGGCACTACAGTAGACCCTGGAGATAAAATAATTAATAAGACAGACATGCCCTATCTTCACACAGTGTAGAGTTCAGCAGATATTTGTGGGCAGCTTTTTCTCCTCCCTGTACTTCAATTAATGTTCTACCCATTCTTGATGGTTAGACTGTAACAGGAGGCTCTTGAAGTAGGAAATGGATTTTTCTACTTGGAACTTGTTTTCAAATTTCTTACAAATACAGATGAAAACTAGTGAACTCATATACCTTTATAACAGCAATAAGAACACAGATAATAAACTGATTTGAAACTAATTAACATTTCAAAGAATCCCTCAAAGATAAATAGGAAACATTATCTCTGTATGAAGATTTGATCTTCTGTTGTGAAGTTGATGAGAGAAATAAAAGTTCAGCACAAACTATACTTACCACTCTTAAGATAATAATAGTCAGATCTCCATCAGAAGTACTGAGTTACATCACTCTTCTCCTTCCCATGATGATTGATGTGGGTTTGAGTATAATTTGAAATAAGCTCTAAAATATTTCTTAAGCTTTTCAAAAGAGTAGTTTGGACTATAAAAGATGTGCAGAATAGTAAATATGCCAGCATCATTTGTAGGATGTCATTAATTTCTCTTGACTATGTTCAGCTGAGAAGTCTGCTCACAATGGTTTGATGAGGTAAATTGAAATAATTGCTCCATTCTTACATGGGAGAACACGAGCACAATGAGCAGAGTTATCAAACTCACAATCCAAATAAGTAGCAGAAATCTGAGCAAGAATTGATTCACAAGAAAAACAAATTTTGGTCTTTTTTTTTTTTTTGTGAGGAAGATCAGCCCTGAGCTAACATCCATGCCAATCCTCCTCGTTTTGCTGAGGAAGACCAGCTCTGAGCTAACATCCGAGCCGATCTTCCTCCACTTTATGTGGGACGCCGCCACAGCATGGCCTGACAAGCGGTGAGTCGGTGCACACCCAGGATCAGAACCCGGGCCGTCAGTAGTGGAGCACGCGCGCTTAACCGCTACACCATGGGGCCAGCCCAAATTTTAGTCTTGAATAGAGCCCACCACAACTTTCTCACGGCTGACACAAGCTGCATAAATAACGCCAGCAAGACTTAGATAGCAGTATACAGAGATGTTCTCAAACATTTCTATTATATATTCACCAGGCAAGGAGTGCATTTCTCATTTTGTAATTATCAAAAATCCCTATGGATCTCTCTAGAATACCAATTTTGAAAGAAACTTCTTTATTTTTATAATTTCCAAATATTCCTTCTAGCTCAAGCTTCATTTCAAAGCAATGCATATGTGAATTTCTAACAAGGTTCATTTTTAAATAGTATAATGAACCACGCAGTATAATGCCCAAGTCACTCCCAGATAGACTGCTGAAAGTTCCAGGCCAGTAGGAGATCACTTATCACGTCCCATCAGACATCCACCGTGAAAACGGCACTGCGGAAGTTGACACAAACAATACGCATGCACGGAAGGGTAGAAAGATGAGGACTCAAAGCTGGAAGATATTCATATTTTGGATTTTTCCATATTGTGAGTCAAGAAGGAAGACTAACAATGAGTTGTCTTGAAGATCATGATAACTAATATATGATCACAATAACAAAAACGAAATAAAGAACATAATAAGATCACAAACAACTAAGATCAATAACTAAAACAAAATAAAGATAACTGACAGTGATTGACATCTGTTCAAGCCCCTACTTGATCATTTTCAATGACAAAGTGCTCACCATGTTATTAGGGAACTTGTTCTACTGTTAGACTGTTCTAGTAAAGCACTGTCTGTCTGCCATCGGTGCTCTCATACAACAGTTTCTATCTATTCATTCTTCCATATGCTAGCCATGCAAACATTTGAAGAAACTTACCATGTTTGCCATAAGTCTTCTCTTTCTGTGTTAAATTCCTCAGTTCCTGAAACACTTCATTGTATTATATAGTTTTCAGATGCCCTTCCATTAAATTCAACTACTTTGAATGCTCTCTGGTTTGTCATTATCCCTGTCAGTGAGTTAGTCTCCAAACTAGACACAATATTCCAGATTTGAGCTTACCAGTGCAAATGTCTGTGGGAATATATCCTCCCTTGTTCTGGGCACTTACGTTTTTGTTGCTATGCCATGCTGTGGACATAGGGTAAGTTTGTGGTCTACTGGACCCTCAGGGTCTTTTTTCACATCAGTCATTGTCAAGTCAAGTCAGGTCTCCCCAACTCTGAACTAGTGTAGATAAGGTTTAGAATTCAGTACTTTACATTTATTCCTGTCATATTTCATATCTGTGGTTGAAACACATCATTCCATCCTATTAAGAAAAAATTTTGATTCTGTCATCTATTCTTGGCCTTGGCCTGTTCAACATTTTTTTAAAATAACTCATGAAGACAAGTTTTAAAATTTATTTGCCATCCTTCATAGTTTATGTCTTACACAAAACTCAGAAGTATGTTTTCTACGTGTTAATGAAGCACAATTCACCCACAATTTCCTGAAATGCTACTTTGACAGAAGAATAGATCTTGAAACTGATTCCCCTTATGCAATGATTATAGAATATCCCGGTCAAGATATTAATTTGGCTTCAGATTCAAGGGAAAATATATTAATTGCAAAGTTTTTGCTCAATATTTGCATAGCTAAGAGATGGCCCATATGGAGTCAGTGGGCCCTGGAATGTTTCCATTTTTTTATATTCCTACAGATTTCAGTGCAAAGATCAAACATTTGCAGAACAATAAAGTTCATGAAATTGTTCATAATCTCTCTTCTATGGGCAGGGGCAATTGTGAAGATTACGCTTCTCTTTCTCAAAGTATGCTTTGACCCTCTTATCTCTGAGAATTGTTCTTGAGGTTGAGTGCCTATTTGGATGTTGCAATTACCCAATGGATGACTACCAAGATGAGTAGACCTATGGTACGACATGCTGGCAAGGAGATCTTAAATCAACCACACCTGGGAGAAGGAGGTAGGTAAAGTCTCTCAGGGGATTATTCTAGACTGAGTAAATCAGGTATTGACTAGTGTACTGCTGGGAATGCTGTGTCTCAGATCGTCTGGAGGGGAGGTGGGAAGAGAGATAGAGTCCTGCCTGTGAGTGGGGGTGGCATTCTCTAAAGGGAGCCAAAGTATGGATGTGTAAAGATATGCATATAGACATGTGAAGAAGCAAAAGTATAGTGTCTTTTTTCTTCATAACACTAGTTGCTAACTGAAAGCATCATTTTTATTTGATCTTGGGGTTTTTTTAATCTTATTTATCTTGTTTATTTGATTCTTTTGAGCAGGGACTCCCATCATATTTTTTTCTCTTGTGTCCTAGCATCTAGAATTGTCCAGAGAGAGGCTCTCAATTACTGTGTGTGGCCACAAGGACATGTTGACAGACAGACTGAGACAGGGTGGGACTTGAAAGTGGCAGAGAAAGGACCTAGACTATGTCCCTGAGAGAAAATCCTTATTAAAGATTGAATCTTATTAGTCCTTTTCCCATTAGTGCACACCTGAACAGCCTGAGTGGTAGTCACGTGAGCAGTGAGGGGAGAGAGTGGTAGAGGTGAATGCAGTCACTTCCACGTTTACCACTCTGCTAAAGTTCATGACAAAGAAGATAGGGCAAATATAGGTGACTGTAGTCAGGAGGTGTCAGAAAGAGACCAAGGATAAAGTGAATGCCCCTGATTGTATTAGAAGTATGACATCAAGCTCCTCTTTCCCAAATATGCCAGAAGAGGTTGACTCTTGAAAGACTGTTACTTTAATTATGTATTTACGTAATCATGAATACAACTACCAAATGAGACTACGGATTACCTTTAAGGTGACATGAATCTAACATTTTACATATAGGTGATCAATTAAAAGAGTCCATCTGACTCTATTATCATGCTGTCCAATTTCTCCCTACTCACCACAAGCGTATCCACATTGGTAGGAAAGCTACTGGATATCTTAATAAAATAAAGAGATACTGTATCTATGGGTTATGGTTTTTCCTTTCATCTGCCTGTCCAGTAACTGTATCCACAAATGTGTGGAAGTAACTTTGTCATGTCTTATTCTTAACGTGCCAAGAACCATCTCTTTCTTATGTAATTGTTCAAATATAATTTGTTAAGTATTTGTTTCAGAAGTTTTTTTTTGCCCCTCGGGATCCTTGATTCAAAAAGGTTTCAGATCTATAGATATGCATAACTAATCCACAGGAGGTAAAATATATTTGATCCAATAACGCTAAGGAAAAAAGTAAAAAAAAAACTCTCAGGAAATGCACACTATGTTACACTTTACTCCTATAGTGTTACATTTCAACTGACATAAGCAGAGCAATTGGTAAGTTGTGGAACTGCCTCTAAGTCAAAGGATACAATGAGTTGTAGTGTACCAAGAAAATCACTGCATGAATAATTTAGCACTGATGAAGACACTTTATGTGTTGGGCCCCTGGGTGACTATTTTGGGCATCCCACAGTTGCAAGTCATGGCTAACGGGCAAACATTCCTATAGATTCCATGGGGTCACACAGCATCAGTGGGTTTGAGGAGGCACCTCCCATCTGCTTGCAAGCAGACATCATATCATATATCCCATTTTCAGAGGTTTCAGTAAAGTTATTATTCCCATTTTGCATTTTTACAGCACCTATAATCAGAGCTCCCAGGCACTATACCTTGTTAATTTATTACAGCCATTTCAATTTTGCTAGTTAACTCTCAGGTCTCCCTATGTGTTAAGCCCTAAAATCAGTAGGAAGAACTGAAACTCTGAGACACTCAAACCAGTGTACATACTTAGGAACCAGAAGACCTGGGTGCCAATACTGGTTTTTCCACTAATTGGCTCTATGACTAGCGGAAGTCACTTCTTATTTCTAGGTCAAAGTCTTCTCATGGGTACAACGTCAGGACTCTAATATCCTCTTCAGCTCTAAGACTTTCTGGTTTTGTATATCAGAGCTCTCAGGAAGACGTGTCTGACAGGTATCTGTGCATAGATATGGATTAATCTGTTCCTGAGGTCACTCTTACTCTACACTCTTTAAAGGTATCATCCATCCTGGTGCTTGGCAGCTGACAGCTCCCCATGGAGGACTCCGTGTCAAATCTAATTCCTTCAGTCCTCAGAAGCAGAAATAAATAGGAATGCCTAGGGCTAATTTAGATGTCCCAAGCTAAGCAAAGGGAACTGATTCCTTCATGAGATCTATTTTAGAGTAAAAATGGTTTGCAGAGTGCAGTGAGGAAATGACATTACATTACAAGAGCATGGGGCCGGCCCCGTGGCTTAGCGGTTAAGTGCGCATGCTCCGCTATTGGCGGCCTGGGTTCGGATCCCGGGTGGGCACCCAGGCACCGCTTCTCCAGCCATGCTGAGGCCGCATCCCACATACAGCAACTAGAAGGATGTGCAACTATGACATATAACTATCTACTGGGGCTTTGGGGAAAAAAAAAGGAGGAGGATTGGCAATAGATGTTAGCTCAGAGCTGGTCTTCTTCAGCAAAAAGAGGAGGATTAGCATGGATGTTAGCTCAGGGTCGATCTTCCTCACACACACAAAAAAAAAGTTACAAGAGCATGTTAGTAATTAATGGTATAGCTTAAAATGTCAATTTAAGAGATTATCCTCAGTGAGAAATCCATTAACCAAATTTAAACAACACTGACAAGGTCCCTTTGGTTGAGGGGGAATTGGGGAATTTGGGTTACATAGAGGGGGTCAGAAAATGCAGCTAAATGTTTCTTGCCCTTCACATGGTTACCATTTAGCAGATAAAATGAATCAAACATTTCAGTGAAGGGATAAGTTAAAAAAGAAAAATAGAGAAATGTATGAACTGCCAGCATGTGACAAATAGTTGGGAAATCTTGAATAAGTTTTATACCCAAGTGCTGTAACAACCTTAGAATGGATACTCAGGGAAAGGTAGAATTTGTTTTGGAAAGTGGCTTAGAGGAAATAAGTACAAAACATACATTGGAAAGTATTTGGAAAGAAATGCAATCAGGTTGAACTTTCCAGAGTTCATTGTATATTGAGGTCTAGAGCAGTACTTACCATACAGCAAGACCCAACCTGCCGGAAAATTTCAGAACTCTGCCTGACCACTTCAAAGTTAGTTTTCAATGTCACATCACCATAAAGGAATTCTCCATAGACATTGGGTTTTAGCCAGCAGCCACTGCCCCCTTGCCTGGCCTGTCAATGACCTATACCCAACACTCCACTCCTGTTACCTATTGGAGAGACCCTGAGAGTGAAGAAATAAAGTAGATTCTTATATGGAGAAGGTCCAGTCCCTGAGCTATAGGAACATACCAAGCACATTTATGGTGTAGGCCGCAAGAGAGAGGGCTGAGGGGGGTGGGAAGCGGGAAGTGCAAAATCAGAACAGTAGTTGAGGACATTATCTAGGGAGCAGTAGTTAAGGATATTATCCAGTAGAACAAATGGATGTGTTAAGATACCAAAGGGAGCCACTGTGGCTTTCTGAACCTAGGAGTGGTTACATGAGGGAAGTCAACATCTGCTATTAATTGGCCAATTATCCATTACAGGGTTTCCCTCTTCAATTTCAGGAATACATTAAAATGGAAAAAAAACAATGAAGAACCACCTGAAGTAAATAGACTTTAAAACGAGCACGCAAATTGAGTTGTGCAAATGCCTTGGTTGGGTTAGATTTTGCAGTCATTGCAGTCATATGAGAAATACAAATTTGGGCTCAGATTAAAGTTTATAGAGAAAACTAGTAAAATAATGAATGTTAGAACAGGATATAAACTGATAGGGAATTTTTTAGGTTTATGATTTCCCTATCTCCCCACCAGTCTGCCTACAGTGTAAAGCATCTACTTTGTGTCGACCACTCTTTTTCTAGATGGCTTGGGCATCTGCTCTGTCGGGGAATACTCTGTCGAGAAATCTTGGAGGAGTAAGCCCCTCTTATGCCTGCAGTGATACCACAACCTACAGAACCATGGGAGCAGGAAAATGCTGAGATCTTGCAAAACATATAGAACAAGAGAACTGCCCAAATAGAACTCACAGACCAGTTAGAGATGCAGGATCTCCTCTAACCCAAGTCCTCTGTAACCTACCTTCACCAAGAAACAGTGGAACTCGTCAAAAAAAAAAAAAATCTACTGAAAAAATAGAACTGGTAAAAATTTAGAGATAAGAATTTTCTAATTTAAGTCTTGAACTTTCTATATGATCTAAATATTGCTAAAATCAATTTCCACATACTCAAATATTTCACTAGGATATCTCATATTTTAAAACAAAACTATTTTCCTCGCAAATTGTTAATAAATTTATAATGCAAAAGATCTCTATAATTAATATATAAGGCAGGAGAGAGGCATGGTCATCATCATCTTTTTTTTTCTTCAAAGTGTGATTAGAATTACTTCATAAATTATTCACATGTTCTACTAGAATAATAAAACGACATCTCTTCCTACATAAATCACATTACTTATTTGGAATGTGTAGTAAAGTGCCTTTAATTTGTTGTTTTGGGGCAGGCCGGGTGGCATAGTTGTTAAATTCGTGTGCTCCGCTTCGGCAGCCTGGGGTTCACGGGTTCGGATCCCGGGCGCGGACAGACGTACGACTTGTCCAGCCATGCTGTGGCGGTGTCCCACATAAAGCAGAGGAAGATGGGCATGGATGTTAGCCCAGGGCCAATCTTCATCAGCAAAAAGAGGAGGATTGGCAATGGATGTTAGCTCAGGGCTAATCTTCCTCCCTCCTC
This sequence comes from Ceratotherium simum simum, assembly GCF_057802395.1. Classification (NCBI taxonomy): domain Eukaryota; kingdom Metazoa; phylum Chordata; class Mammalia; order Perissodactyla; family Rhinocerotidae; genus Ceratotherium; species Ceratotherium simum. The sequence continues at coordinate 15,009,184 of NC_141909.1, forward strand.
CAAAAAAAAGAAAAGAAAAAGACGTTGTTTTGATAACAGGTAAGAGAAGGCACCCAGCTCTGACTAGTGTTTGGTTCATCCTATTTTGCAGTGTACAGTGCAAGCATCCCACTTGCATTAGCATCTGCTCCATCTGCACCTCTTCTATGTGGAGGATAACCTTTAAGGCACGCCAGGCCTTCAGCAGAATTGTGAAGCTGAAGGGATGAGTCTCTTTATCTCACTCCCTCCACCTTTTCTGGTACCCTCTTTCTCCCTTGAAAGCATCACTACCCACCCACAGCTCGCACCACCATGAACCTGTATCTTATCACAAGCCTCTGCAAACAGAGGCAGACTCTCTCCCGTGCTCATTTATAAAACAGATTTCTGACATCCAACCTACCATCAAAAATTTATCAATCCTAGCATTGGTTTATTTATTAAGTGCCCTTGCTTGAGACACATTAATGAAATTAACTGATCCCGGCTAAGACAATTTTTTTCTGTTGTATTATAATTAACATTTAACTATGTGACTAGCACCCTACTAGACATTAGGTAAGTCAGTGATACAAGGGTGTATAAAACATCTTCCCTCTCCTAAGAGAAGTTTATGATCTTATGATCTATAGGGAAAGAAACAAATTTGTATAATAGAATGAAGAGCCAGCCCTGGTGATCTGGTGGTTAAGATTTGGTGCTCTCATCACTACAGCCTGGGTTTGTTTCTGGCTCAGAGAACCACACCACCCATCTGTCAGTTGTCATACTGTGGCAGCTGCGTGTTGCTGTGATGCTGAAAGCTATGCCATGACTATTTCAAATACCACCAGGGTCACCCATGGTGGACAGGTTTCATCAGAGCTTCCAGACAAAGACAGAGAGTCTAGGGAAAAGGACCTGGCCACCCAAATTGGCCATGAAAACCCTATGAGTAATAGCAGAACACTGTCTGATATAGCACTGGAAGGTGAGAGGATGGCACAAAAAGATCGGGCAGAGTTCCACTCTGCTGTACATAGGGTCAGTAGGAGTTAGAATCCACTCAATGGCACAAAAAACAACAAGATAGAAAGAATGGTTTGAACAGGGGAGCAGCACAGAGAAATAAAGGCCCAATATGAGATGAACATGGAAGTAGATGTAACTGGGAATGGGGATCCCTTTTCAATCATGGCCCATACTAGAGAGTCTTCCTTGGGTCTTGCAGGCAAGAGAGAAGTGCTTTAGCCTAACTACCAGAGTATGGGCTTCTCAACAGCTTCTCATACCATACACAGAGTGCAGTGCCTGCCCAATGCTTAAAGAATGATTTTTTAAATAAGAAGCTAAAAAGGAGGACCATCAGGTATAGGTAAGTAGAAGATTTTCTCCAAAACAGTAGGCCATTGGCATTTTTCTGAAACCACACAACTTAGATAGCCTCTGCATGTGATAGCCTTTTTTTTTTTTTTTTTGCATAATCATCCATGGAGAAAGTACTGCTCATCACAGACTCTTTGAGATCCTCTCGGACCACATTCTACCTGGCCTAAAAAGAGGATGGCAAGTATCAATCTGTCTCTCAGGGGCCATAGTTTTCCACCTTGCTCGGCCAGCTGAAGTCAGCATTCCAGGCATCTCTTTGCCTCTCCCCACCTCAAGCACAGATGGAGAACAGCCACAATCTCCAGCTGTCTGGAAAGAAAGTAACGTCCTCAGCTAAGAATGCCCTTTCTATTCCATCATTCAAGATCTGTACTGAGTTTTTCTCTAAGCATCCCTGTGTATTATGCGTGTGGAGAGAGAGCATCTTGTTTTTATGTTGTCTATAATAAATTATAAGTGTAACAGCGGGAGCTTTTTCAATACTATTTGTAAATGCAGCCAGAGGCTATTAAGTGATTGGTGTATCAAATAAATATAATTAGTAAACAGCAAAATAACATGTTTGTAAACTGCCTTTGGAAATATGTGATTAGACCAAAGACAACGATTTCTGCCAAAGCTTCTAAGTGTTTCCGAGAGATATCAGGAAAATGCTTTAACAATTCCATAACAACTTTGAAAAATTTCTATGTAAATCTGCTAAGAAGGTAGACAGTACAGTTACTGAATTCAAACTCCTTTTGAGTGCTTCATATGGAAAATGTAAGTGCAGGCGTAGGCTTAAGTGTGCATCATCATTTTTTCAGGGGAGTTAAAATGTGCTTGATTATTGACTAGAAGTTTTTAAATTGGCATTTGATGAGGTTAAGAAGAGTTATAAATATACCTCCATGTGCAGAGTGCTCTCAGGCTATAGAGTTATTCTCAATTACTAACACTTAAAATTATTCCAGCAAGTCAATCAGTTTGGAGCAAGGTGAACTCATCCCGCCCTTCTCTCTTACTGGCATTATGAAAGGGAGTTTGCTCCTTACCAGTGGTGCTTCTCATTGTCTGGCAATGGAAACTGAAGAGTCACCCAAAACCTATTGATTCTTCCTCCGACAGATGTAGAGATGCTCATGTTTGTTCCTTACTCATCCTGTCTTATCTCATACCTGATTGCTGCAACCCCCTGCTTCATTCATTTCTCACATCTCAGCCTCTCACCCCCAATCCACACTAAGTACTCTTTCAAGAACTTCACTTTTATACATGACTTCCTGGTAAAGAATCAAAGTGGATCTCTACGCATACATATCGAGCTACAAGCTTAAACTCTACCTAGCTTTCAAGATTCTCTAAAATTTAGCTCTACTCATACCTCTATAAGTTAACTTTCTACTAACCCCCAATCAAACCTTCTACTCCAGTTGGGGTAGTCTCCTAAATATCTCCCCAGGGCCCACTCCCAGCTACACCTCCATTCCTCATGTCATTCAGGACTTTCTGCCTACAATGACTTGTCTTCTAAGACCTAGATATTTTCCCACTAAGTCAGATTTCTCCATATACATCTGAGTAGGCCCAACTTTGAAATTCTATGCTTTTATGATCTGTTCTGCATTTCTCTGGTATGTTGTTCCTCTATGCATCTCTTTTTCTTGTCTCCCCAGGCACTTAGAAACTCCTTCTGGGAAAAGAGCAAATTTTACGTCTCTTGCCTCCTCCATAATGCCAATACTGGTGCTGCGCAATGAGCATATATATAATAACTGTGATGATGATGACTATGACTACAATGGTAACTAATGTATATTGATTCTTTGCTTATGTGGCAGGCCCTGTGCTATCCAATGTTAATAAATCATTGCATTTAAATTTCATAACAACCACATGGGATAGCTATGATTAAATGTGTCATTTAAAACAAGAGAAAACAGAGGCATATGAAGGTCAGTTTGATCAGCTAGTCAGTTAATCAAAACCGAATTTCAAAGAGGTAGGTATACATAATTATCCTTGAGATATTTAATAATATGGTCAGCATATTCATCTTGAGTACATTCAGAAATATATGGTTCTTAATCCTATGATCAGAGCATTCAGCCAAATTTCATGAGCATTCATTTACTCACTCATTCATTCAATATACATTAATCAAGCCACCTCTATGTGCCATTGCTAATTTCTAAGTTATGGGGATTAAAAAAATCAATAAGATATGTCCCTGCCCTCAAACAGCTCACAATCTTGGCATTCCACAAATAACATCTATAGTCTTATTTCCGTTAAGTTGGAGCCTGCAGGAGAATAGCACGGGAGGCTAGAGAAGGAGCATTTTAAAAGGAATCAAGATCCAATAGTCATTTTAAGGTCTGGATTATCAATGCTTGGTAAGGTAAAAATTAATGAGAAAGGAAAAAGGTATATAGGGAAAAGACAGATTGGGTAAGTACCTGGGAGAGCTCTAACAGAATCTTCTGGAAGAGCAAAAACTGAGTGAGGATTTCTAGAAAAATAATCTCTAGACCCTGGGGCAGTGTACTAAAGCCCATATTTATCTGTCCATAGCAGAGGTGTGAATGTGTGCAAAGACCCCAAGGCCAGATCAAATGAGACTGTGCTTCTTTCTAGTTTGGGGGCCTCTGGGGATTACTTTAATACTAAGCACTCAGTGATCATGTTTGATGGCTTCTGCAGCCTCATTTATCAAGGATCTATAGTTAAATTTAATTTTCCTGTGAGTGGAGGACAGCCATGGCAGTCAGGCTCCTTGTTGCAGATCTGTCCCCGTTGATGCCTTCTGAAGTGGAAATGATGGATGCCACATGTTCTGGCTGTGATTAAATTTGCTTTGACAAAGCAGCATGGAAATCTGATTTTCAATAGACTTCTGCATTTCACCTAGTGCTGAGTAAACAGATACAGAACATAATGCTTACATGGCTGTCAGGCCAATAGCTAATTCATTGTGCCCATCTAATCAGGATGTCCATTAAATTATTATTTGTCAATAACATGCAGGATCATTTTTGAAACTCCGAGGAATAGGAAGCTTGTTTTTAAGTAAATGAACGTGGAGGGCTTGACAATGTCTGGGGATTTTCGTGGAAGGTCCAAATAACACATCAGCCTCCATGTCCCTACCCCGCTGAAGAATCAAAGCACTATTTAAGAAGTTTTTAGTTTCACTTCGCTTGGCTCCCATTTCAGATGCAAATAACATCATCCAATTACAACAGAGAATGAAGCTACAAACATCTACACTTTAGCTCCCCAGTTTATCTTTAAAGGAGAATGAAGCAGAAAATCACATTAAGTATGCATCTTATGTTAGAACTTTTAACCTCCTGCCTAGGAAAGCTGTGTGCAGACCACCTCCTGGAAAAGGCTTCCACTTTGGGGGAAACACTGAAGGGCTGTCTCGTGAGGCAGCACAAGTGGCAGAGACTAAGTAAGTGTTAACGCTTGTTCTTCTGTCCAATCAGTGGTGAAGTATAAAATCTGGGTTCCTTGTAACATCAGGAAAGGTCCTCTTTCTTATCTAGGACAACTTTTCCCCCCTTCAGCTGTGTTCCTAAACTCGGACCTACTCACTCTCAGTATTTTTTTACTTCCTGAAGTTCAGGCCAGTGTTTTCTCACCCTTCTGTGAGCCCTTCTAGAACATCTGGGCCTCCCTCAACACTCTCCTCTTAAATCAACTCCTTGCCAAGCACCCCATCATCCTGAAATATTTGCCAATGAACGCACAGAGCTCACATCTTTCATATTACTCAGGAGCTGAAAGCGCGCAGCATATTTGCATATCCACACCAGCTGAAAGAACTTGAGCAAGTTTCTTAAGCTCTCTAAGCCTTGTATTTCTCATTGGAAAACTAATATGTATATCAAAGTGCAGTTGCAAGGATTAAATGGAATAATGTATGTGTAGAAGAAACCATTTTTTTCCCTCATTAGTTACCCCTTGTGACCCATCACATAGGAATCCCCCTCTCTCAGAAGTACAGGAACACCAGCTATCAGTCTTCTTGTTAGCTATTCTTGCCTTTCCACAGAGAAGGGGGGACTGCATGGTGAGGCCTGGCTGTTCTTTGGATCCAGCTGGAGCAGCTCCTACCCCTGCTGGGAACAGTGTGGTGTCTGGAACGGCCTACTGTTCCCTGTCTGGTTCATCAGGTTTTGGAGGTAGGTATGTTTTATTGAGGAGAGAAGAAGGGATCACAGATTGACCTCAAGTCCAAGTTGTGTTCTTCCACCCAGCTTTACCTGTAATAAAACTGATACCCCATAGTTATGTTTATTTCTCAAAGGGGAAAGGACTTCAGGAGAGAGGCAGCGCGAATTATTCATTACATACATTGCCCCAACAACGATGACGGGCACATAGCAGCTATTCCATTTCTAGTGGAATTTAATAATAAACAAGTAATTCTATGAGATACAGAACGGCGGTGATGTTTCTTGTCTCATTTAGCCTTCACAACACCCCAGGTAGGCAGATAGGGCAAATAAAATCTCCATTTCACACGTGAGGAAACTGAGTTTCATAGATGTTTGGTGATTTGCTCAAGTTCACAAAACTAGTAGGATCCAGGACAAGAAGAAGCAGGGTTTGCAGTGTGTGCTCCAGTGCACTTGCCACGAGCACACTGCTTTCTTACTTTATGGGTGTCCAGGAGGGGCAGGATCCCTACAGCAGTCCCCTGGTTCTGAAAAATCCATTGGATCTCTCAGTGTAAGCTTTCTTTACAGCTTCCATGACCTCAGGCCACTGTGCTACTTTCCTTATTCTAAAGCATTTTTGTTGCCAAAACACTAGCACCCTCAAGGAAGTTGGCATTTCCATAATGCTTACCATAAAGATGACCATGGATTAGCAGATGCCCTGTCATAGATAGAAAGATGGTCCTAGCTACAATAGCAGTAATGGATCACAGTCCACCTTGTGCCCTGCTGAACTGCACTGGGAGAGCAATAAATATAAGAAATAGTTCAAGGCTTAATGTAATTAACATGAATCGAAATTTATGCTAACACCCGGCCAACACTGTGATACCCCTAGAACACTCCTCTTCTAAAGTTTGGGCTTGTAATGATCCTACAGTGACTACTTGGAAAAGAATCAAATCTTCCACAGTATGTCTGAAAGGCAATGAAGGATCATCTGTAAAGCATAGTTTAATCCAAGGAAAATCCCATTTTTCCAAATATCAATTTGCCACCCAGTCAGGAGAATTTGAATCTCTCAGATTCTGGCTGTGCAGACAAGTTGGAAAGTTGCAAACTTTTATTTTGTTGCAAACAAATTCATTGTTTATTAGGAGAGTGACTAGAACAATGATGAGGGCAGAGAAGAGGGAGAAAGTGGAAAGAAATATGGCTAGCAATACAGATTGGACAGTTTCTGATCAGCATTGAATGCCCCTATGAAGACGAGGCATTTACAAGCCATTTGGAGCCATCTAAACCCTTGCTACTCAGTGTGGTCAATGGACCAGCAGCATGGGATTCATGTGAAACTTGTTAGAAATGCAGAATCATCAGATCTACTAAATCAGAATCTGCGTTTTCCCAAGACCTAATGCACATTAAAATTTGAGAAGCATTCACTGGTTAGGGCTTAACAGATTTTAAAATTGATAGTATCAGATCTGTTTAAAGTCATGGTGGAGGGGGGAACAGTATGGGGATAAATTATCAGTAAGGAAAGACTACACCAGGGCAGCCAATTGGGCTTCTATCATAATAGTACAGGTGAGTGATGATAAAGACCAAACTGTTGTTTGAATGGAGGGAATAGTTTTGAAAAATATATCAGAAATAGAAAGAATGGATTTGGGGACTGATCAGATAAAGAACATCTGTGTAAAGGAGGAATTAAGATGAAGTTCTAAGGCTTCCATCTTGGGTTGTCTGTCAAATAAGGGCTTGTTCAACTTGTATTCATACCTGGAACAGAGAAGGCATACATTTTATATGAGTTGAATGACTGCATACACTACTAGGCCACAGGATTTCAAATTGTGTTCCATGAACACCTAGGAATCTGAAGAGGCCTTTCAAGAAACACCATGGAAAGAAGTCAGGTGGGTAGTGCTCCAAGTCCTTACTCCCAAACTTTGTGAAACATGCAACAACAACAACATACACATCATATTTTTCTTATCTTACAAATATGATTATAATCATATAATTTGAAGATCCAACTCTAATGTCTGGCCTATTGCCCTCTGTATTCTTGGATTCATGTTATTCCTTGAGGTATTGAGACAGATAGATAAAACTTGGACACACTTGGCCTTATTATTGGCAACCTCCAGAATAATGGAGAGGAGAAGTGAGCATTGTTTAGTGTAGGCAATTTGCTCTTAGATAACTAAAAGCTAAGGGTGATTCTATCTGAATTTATGCTAAGGGAATAATTCAATAGAAGAAAGCTGTTATAAATGTAAATATATTCAATGTGATTTATCTATAACATTAAAAAAATTAAAATCACCTAAATGTCTTATAAGCAAAAATCATAAATGAAATTATGGTGCTTTTGTTTTATAGACCAATATGTAAACTTGAAAATGATAGTTATGAAGATTAAGTCTCCACATGAAAAAAAAGTCTACAATAAAAAGAAAACCAAACGATGAAGAATATAAAATGTAAGATTGCTATGGTTGCAATTTTATAAATTCATGTATGCATGTGATCGAAAGGTAGAAAGGCATATGGATAAATAAGAATGAGGTAGAATATTACAGATATCTGAATCAACAGTAAATGTCGTTGGTTCTACCTTCAAAACATATTCTGAATCCAATGCATTCTTACCACATCTACCATCACTACCTTGATCCAAGATTCCATCTCTCCCAACTGGCTTCCATATCCTCTCTTGCAATCTATTCTCTCCTCTAGTAGCTACAGTAATATTTTGTATACAAATTAGATCTTGTCGTATCCTATCCCTAAATTCTACCTATAACTTCCCGTTATACTTAGAATACAATCCAAATTTCTAACTCTGAATCAGCAGTTCTCAAATTGGCCTGAGAAGCTCAAATTTTACCATTAGCAGCAATTAAATGCCTAAAAATTATTGAGGACCCCAAAGAGCTTTTGTTTATGTGGGTTATATCTACTGTATTTTACATTAAAACTGAGAAATATTAAAAATATTAATTTACTAATTTGTTTATAAATAACAAATTATTGCTTATAAATAGCAATAATAAATCCATTGCATGTTAACATACATAACACATTTTTATGGGGAAAAAAACTATACTAACTTCCCCTAAAAAAATCAGTGAGAAGAATGGCTTTGTTTTATATTTTGCAAGTCTCTTTTAATGTCTGGCTTAAAAGAAGATGGCTACATTATCATATCTGTTTCTGCATTTGATCTGTTTTGATCTGTTATTTGGGTTGAAGGATGTGAGAAAATCTGGCCTCCCACAAATGTGTAGTTGGAAAAGGAAGAAATATTTTAATGTCATTTTCAGATAATTGCAGACATTTTTCTTTGGTACTACATGCAAACTTGATGAGTGGTTGTGTCTTCATGGTTAGCTGCAACGTGGAATCTGAAGCTTTATCAATGGACGTTTTGTAAGGTATTATGGTGAAATACATTGGTCTGTCTTGCACTTTGAATGAATCTTCTACTCGGGCATGATTTTTGACAAGACACATTGGTCATTGGAAACTGTAAGTTTATTGAACTATGTAGAACCTCCAAATGTTTACATATTTCATACACAATATAAAAAAATCACGTTTGTTAATATTACCACCAATCTCATCAGTAAAACCTTTAAGTATTAGGCACCTGTCATGGACGCCAACACAGGTTTTCCAAAAGTTCTGATTTTCTGTTGAGAGCTCAAATTTTATCATTAGCAACAAATAACGTCTTTTGCCTTTTGAAGTGATAGACTCACTTTCGAAATGATGGGTTCATTTTTGAGAAACTGTCTGCCAAATACCTAAGTCTGAATAACCATAATTTGTAAGACATTATTCAAGTAAAAATGATGTTCCGTGAAAAACATTACCAGTTCAACTCACAATCAATTGCACAGTGCTTTTCCTTGGGACAACAGTCATATTTGGGACTGCAGAAGAATTGTTTAAACTGTACTTACCATTTCATTACAATGAATGTTAAAAAGATGTGTAGTCACAGCTCAAGATCTAATGCAATTAATAATTACACTGCCTTAGCAAGGTCATTCCTAAGTGAACCTGGCATTCTGTATACCAGTCCGGAATGGCAATGAAGATACAGTGACTACTACAGTTTAGCGCTCCTGCCTTGATAGGCACTGGAACTCCACCACTGCCTTTCCATCAGGAGTGCAAATATTAACACAGCAAAATAGTTTTGACCTTGCAGACACCCCTGAAAGGTGTTGGGACCCCCAGGGGTCTGTAAGCCACACTTTGAGAACAACCCTGCCCACTTCTCCAAGGTATTTCTTACCACTCTCCTGCCTCACTCTGCCCCAGCCACACTGGCTTTCTTGCTATTTCTTGAACACACTGAGCTTCTTCCTGCCTCGGGGCAGCTACATTTACAGTTTCCTCTGTTGGTGATGCTCCTACCTGCAGTGTTTACCTGGCTGGCTCCTCCTTATCACTTCCGCTTTCTCTCCAAGATGCTTTTCCTGATCCCCCCATCCATATTAGGCTCCACCTTCCCCAGCAGAGCCTCAGGAAATTTTCCACCCCCTTAGCCTGCTCTGGTTCTTCATGTCACTCATCACTAACCAGAATCCCATCAGGCATTTATTTGCTCACTTGTTGATTATCTGCCTCTCCCACTAAAGTAGAAGCTCCATGAGAGCTAGGACTTGGTTTTATTCACCGCTACAGCTCTAATGACTAGAAAAGTGCTTGACATATCATATTCAATAAATACTTGCTTTATGAATAAATTAATTTACTTAAAAAAAATCCCTTAAATGCTGTTGCTATGTTATTTTCCAATGAATAAAAGGAGAGTCTTCTGAGTCAGTGCTGTCCAACAAAAGGATAATGTGAGCCAGAGATGTAATTTTAGATGTTGTAGCAGCCACACTAAAAAAAGTAAAAAGAAACAGATGAAAATGATTTAATAATCTATTTTATTTAACCCAATATACCCAAAATATTATGATTTCAACATGTAATCAATATAAAAATTATTACTATGTGATACTGTCTTATTTTTCTAACTAAATCTTTAAAATCTGGTGTGTATTTTACATTTACAGAACATTTCCATTCAGATTAGCCACATTTCGAGTGCTCAATAGCCACCTGTGACAAGTGGCTACTGTGTTGGAGAGCACAGTCTAAGAAAAGATGAGGGGAAACTAGACTACAGCATTTGCTTTCTCCTAAACCTAATGGAAAGAAGACAAAAAATTACAAACAGCAACAAAAAATAATAATAATATTTACCAGCAGCAACCAAATAAAGGAAGAGTCCAACTTAATACCACGAGTTTTGCAAAAGTGGCGGCCATGAATGAGGCAGAAAATTTTGTCATAGCTCCACGCTTCTAACTATCCTTACCTCGACCCTTAGAAATGATACTAGGGAAAGGAGGTGAGTTCTCAATTTGCTCAGAATTTTCACTATTGCCTCCCAATTTGGAGAGATTAGAAGGAGATGAGCAGGCAGCCAAGCCCTTAAGTATCACTGTTGGGTCTCAGCAGAAATAAAATAAATCCTGCACAGCACCACACTGATTCGAGGGAGAAATTCTAAGTCTCCACATAGCATCCAGAGTGACCTTTCTAAAATGCATTTCTGCATTCGGAAGTCAAGATGGCGGCGTAGGCAGACCCTGAACTCACCTCCTCCCGCGGACACAGCCAATTTACAACTACTCGTGGAAAAATTACCCCTGAGACAGAACTGAAAACTGGATAAGAGGAACTTCTGCAACAACGGACAATCCTAACTGAGGGAGAAGACGCAGAAACTCCCTACTGGAGAGGAAAAAACGCCGCCTTCACAAGCCGCCAGCTTCACGGCCGCAGGGAGCAGCTCACAGGTACGCAGCCTCCCTGGAGGCGCGGGGCCCTGAGCCGGGAGCACCCCCGCTGTGGGTATTTTGTGGGCGCAGCACAATCGAGACGAGTGGCATAATATCTGACTGTGCCTGCTACTAAAACATTGGGGAGTACCCCCAGAAAAGCTGGTTCACAAAGACATTAAAACCGGCTCTTAAAGGACCCACGCGCAAACGACCCATTTCAGAAAGCATCCTAAAATCACCAGAAAGAAAGGTGCACAGTGCTTTGGTGAAAAGAGACTCACCTAATAGGCCCTGTGTGCATCTCCGTGAGAGGTGAGACCTCTCCAGGGACTGGGACATTGGCAGCGACCATTGTTGTGGCCTGGTGTGGGCATGCTGACACAGACGCCATTGGAGTTCTCCCTGAGGCCTGCTAGCCCAGGGTCTGCCCCACCTGCTAGAGCTCCGATCTAATCCAGCTCAGCCAGGGCAGGCAGCCCACCCTAGAGACTGGCCCCACCCAACAACAAGCCCTCAGGCAACTTGTGGGCCTGCATAGATTGGTGACTGGATTCTCTGCAGCCTGGCAACTGAGCTGACTTCAGTGGGGCAGGGTGTGCAGAAAGATCGGGTGGAGAGTGTGGGGCGGTGGTGGAGTGTGTGGGACTCCTGCCATGGAGAGACTGGGTCCAATTCGGGAGGTCGGGGGTGCGAACATGGGGCAGGACTGCGTTGACTGTGTGTGTGGACTTGTGGGCAGCAGGGCTTGTCAGCTGCAGAAGACTTGTGCTCCTCAAAGACCCACATAGGTGGGGTTTGCTCCACCTTCCAAAGCCTGAAACAATTGGGTGCTCCTGTGCCTGAGGCCAGCCCCACCCAGCTGCAATCCTCAGAGAAGTGACGAGAGACGTAAAGGCTGGAGGCTTATAGCAATTGTAAGGCCCTGAGCCTAACAACCTGCCATGCTGGGAGCCTACTCACTTAAAAGAATACTGCAACACAAATGTGGTATTAGAACTTGCAGCCAACTGTGCTGGGGCTCCCCACACCTGATAAAGAGACTGAAGGGCCCACAACAACTACAAGCAGCTGAGCATTACAACAGCTGGCCAGGAGCATAACTTGGCCTCCCTGGGCGCCTACAGGGAGAGCAAACAGGCCACAACAGAAGAACACACATAGCCCACATAGGGGTCACCCCTGGCACATTGAGAACTGAGGGAAGCACCCGGCAGGCCTCCTAAGCCATCACTTACATAAGGTCACCTATCCAAGTGCAGGAGACGTAGCTGACCTACCTAATACATAGTCACAAGCACAGAGAAAGAGGCAAAATGAGGAGGCAAAGGAACACATTCCAAGTAAGGGAACAGGACAAAACCCCAGAAAAGGAACTAAGTGAAACAGAAATGAGCAACCTACCCGACAGAGAGTTCAAACTAAGAGTGTTAAGGATGCTCACTGTGTGGGGAGAAGAATAGATGAACTCAGTGAGAATGTCAACAAAGAAATGGAAGATATAAAAAAGAACCAATCAGAAATGAAGAATACAATACTGGAAATGAAAAATTCACTAGAGGGACTCAAAAGCAGAGTAGAGGATATAGAAGAACGCATCTGTGAGCTGGACGAAAGACTAGAAGAAATTACCCAAGCTGAACAGGTAAAAGAGAAAAGAATTAAAAAGAGTGAGGACAGTCTAAGGGACCTCTGGGACAACATCAAGTGCACTGACATCCATGTTATAGGTGTCACAGAAGGAGAAGAGTGAGAGAAAGGGGCAGAGAATCTATTTCAAGAAATAATAGATGAAAACTTCCCTAACCTAAGGAAGGAAACAGACATCTAGGTACAGGAAGCACAGAGAGCCCCAAACAAGATAAACCCAAAGAGGCCCACACCAAGACACACCATAATCAAAATGTCCAGAATTAAAGATAAAGAGAGAATCCTAAAAGCCGCAAGAGAAAGTCAAGTTACATACAAAGGAAACTTCATAAGGCTATCAGCTGACTTCTCAGCAGAAACCTTACAGGCTAGAAGAGAGTGGCATGATATATTTAAAGTGCTAAAAGGAAAAAATTACAGCCAAGAATACTCTACCCAGCAAGGTTATCATTCAAAATGGAAGGAGAGATCAAAAATTTCCCAGACAAGCAAAACTTAAAGGAGTTTGTCACCAAGAAACCAGTGCTACAAGAAATGTTAAAGGGACTGATTTAAGGGGAAAAGAGAAGACCACAAATAGGAAAAATTATCTATTTCCATGATAAGAGGGTAATGGATACAAATGCACAAAAAAGAGGTTATATATGCTATCAAAAACATAAAAGGAGGGATGAGGGGAGTTAAAGAGTAGAGCTTTCAGACAGAGGTCAAACTAAAGAGAACATCAATTCTGTATAGAAGGAGGAACAGAGAAGGACTACTAAAACACTGAGAAAAATAAAGTTAAAAAAGGGCAGTAAGTACATACTTATCAATACCTACTTTAAACATCAATGGACTAAATGCTCCAATTAAAAGGCATAGGGTGGCTGATTGAATAAAAAAACAAGACCCATATATATGCTGCATACAAGAGACACACTTCAGACCTAAAGACACTCAGAAACTGGAAGTGAAGGGATGGAAAAAGATACTCCATGCAAATGGCAATGAAAAGAAAGCTGGGGTAGCAGTACTCATATCAGACAAAATAGACTAAAACACAAACTGTAAAAAGAGACAAAGAAGGTCATTACATAATGATCAAGGAAACAATTCAACAAGAGGCTATAACACTTCTAAATACCTACGCACCCAATGTAGGTGCACCTAAATATATAAAGCAATTATTAACAGACATAAAAACAGAAATAGTAACACAATAATAGTAGGGGACTTTAACACTCCACTTACACCAACGGATAGATCATCCAAACAGAAGATCAATAAGGAAACATTGGCCTTAAATGATACACTAGAACAAATGGACCTAGTAGATATATACAGAGCGTTCCATCCAAAAACCAAAGAATACACGTTCTTTTCAAATGCACATGGAACATTCTCCAGGATTGATCACATATTAGGCCACAAAACAAGTCTCCATAAATTTAAGAAGATTGAAATAATACCAAGCATCTTTTCTGACCACAATGGTATGCAACTAGAAAACAACTAGAAAGAAAATCAGAAAAGCCACAAATACGTGGAGATTAAACAAAATGCTACTGAACAACGACTGGGTCAATGAAGAAATCAAAAATACCTGGAGACAAATGAAAATGAAAATACGACATGCCAGAATTTATGGGATACAGCAAAAGCAGTTCTAAGAGGGAAGTTTATAGCAATACAGGCCTATCTCAACAAACAAGAAAAATCTCAAATAAACAATCTAACAATGCACCTAAAGGAACTGGAAAAAGAAGAACAAACAAAGCCCAAAATCAGTAGAAGAAGGGAAATAATAAAAATCAGAGCAGAAATAAATGAAATAGAGACCAAAAAAAAATAGAAAAAATTAATAAAACCAAGAGCTGGTTCTTTGAAAAGATCAACAAAATTGACAAACCTTTAGCTAGACTCACCAAGAAAAAAAGAGAGAAGGCACAAATAAGTAAAATCAGAAATGAAAGAGGAGAGGTTACAACAGACACCTCAGAAATACAAAAGATTATAAGAGAATACTATGAAAGGCTATATGCCAACCAATTCGACAATCTGGAAGAAATGGACAAATTCTTAGAATCATACAACCTTCCAAAACTGGATCAAGAAGAAGTAGAGAATTTGAATAGACCAATCACCAGTAAGGAGATTGAAACAGTAATCACAAACCTCCCCAAAAATAAAAGTCCAGGACCAGACGGCTTCCCTGGTGAATTCTACCAAACATTCAAAGAAGACTTAATACCTATCCTTCTCAAACTCTTCCAAAAAATTGAGGAGGAGGGAAAGCTCCCTAACTCATTCTATGAAGCCGACATTACCCTGATACCAAAACCAGACAAGGACAACACAAAAAAAGAAAATTATAGGCCAATATCACTGATGAACATCGATGCAAAAATCCTCAACAAAATACTAGCAAATCGCATACAACAATACGTTAAAAAGATTATACACCATGATCAAGTGGGATTTATTCCAGGTATACAGGGATGGTTTAACATTTGCAAATCAATCAACATGATACACCACATTAATAAAATGAAGAATAAAAATCACATGATCATCTCAATAGATGCAGAGAAAGCATTTGACAAGATGCAGCATCCATTTATGATAAAAAATCTGAATAAAGTGGGTATAGAAGGAAAGTACCTCAACATAATAAAGACCATATGTGACAAACCCACAGGTAATATCATCCTCAATGGTGAAAAGCTGAAAGCTATCCCTCTAAGAACAGGAACCAGACAAGGATACCCACTGTCACCACTCCTATTTAACATAGTACTGGAAGTCCTAGCCAGAGCAATCAGGCAAGAGAAAGAAATAAAAGGGATCCAAATTGGAAAGGAAGAAGTGAAACTGTC
The DNA here is from genome assembly GCF_057802395.1 of Ceratotherium simum simum. NCBI lineage: Eukaryota > Metazoa > Chordata > Mammalia > Perissodactyla > Rhinocerotidae > Ceratotherium > Ceratotherium simum. The sequence goes on from NC_141909.1 coordinate 15,025,048, forward strand.
ACTATTTGCAGATGACATGATTTTATATATAGAAAACCCTAAAGAATCCACCAGAAAACTTTTAGAAGTAATAAACAAATATGGTAAAGTTGCAGGATACAAAATCAACATACAAAAATCTGTTGCATTTCTATACACTAACAACGAAGTAACAGAAAGAGAAATTAAGAATACCATCCCATTTACAATTGCAACAAAAAGAATAAAATACCTAGGAATAAACTTAACCAAAGAGGTGAAAGAGCTGTACACGGAAAACTATAAAACATTCTGAAAGAAATTGAAGAAGACACAAAGAAGTGGAAAGATATTCCGTGCTCTTGGATTGGAAGAATTAACATAGTTAAGATGTCCATACTTCCTAAAGCCATCTATAGATTCAATGCAATCCCTATCAAAGTTCCAACAACATTTTTCACAGAAATAGAACCAAGAATCCTAAAATTTATATGGAACAACAAAAGACCCCGAATAAGTAAAGGAATCCTGAGAAAAAAGAACAAAGCTGGAGGTATCACATTCCCTGATTTCAAAATATACTACAATCCTATAGTAACCAAAACAGCATGGTACTGGCACAAAAACAGACACACAGATCAATGGAATAGAATCGAAAGCCCAGAAATAAACCCACACATCTATGGACAGCTAATCTTTGACAAAGGAGCCAAGAACATACAATGGAGAAAAGAAAGTCTCTTCAACAAATGGTGTTGGGAAAACTGGACAGCCACATGCAAAAAAATGAACGTAGACCCTTACCTTATACCATACACAGAAATTAACTCCAAATGGATTAAAGACTTGAATGTAAGATCTGAAACTTTGAAACTTCTAGAAGAAAACATAGGCAGTACACTCTTCGACATCAGTCTTAGCAACATACTTTCAAGCACCATGTCTGACCAGGGAAGAGAAACAATAGAAAAAATAAACAAATGGGACTACATCAAACTAAAAAGCTTCTGCACAGCAAAGGAAACCATCAACAAAACGAAAAGACAACCTAACAATTGGGAGAAGATATTTGCAAACCATACATCTGATAAGGGCTTAATCTCCAAAATATATAAAGAACTCATGCATCTCAACAACAAAAAAACTACCAACCCAATTAAAAAATGGGCAAAAGACCTGAACAGACATTTCTCCAAAGAAGATATACAGATGGCCAACAGACACATGAAAAGATGTTCAAAATCACTAACTATCAGGGAAATGCAAATCAAAACTACAATGAGATATCACCTCACGCCCGTCAGAATGGCTATAATTAACAAGACAGGAAACAACATGTGTTGGAGAGGTTGTGGAGAGAAGGGAACTCTCATACACTGCTGGTGGGAGTGCAAACTAGTGCAGCCACTATGGAAAACAGTATGGAGATTCCTCAAAAAATCAACCATAGAACTACCATATGATCCACCAATTCCACTGTTGGGTATTTATCCAAAGAACTTGAAAACACCAATTTGCAAAGGTACATGCACCCCTGTGTTCATTGCAGCCTTATTCACAATAGCCAAGACTTGGAAGCAACCTAAGTGCCCATCAAGGGACGAATGGATAAAAAAGCTGTGGTATATATACACAATGGAATACTACTCAGCCATAAGAAACGATGAAATCCAGCCATTTGTGACAACATGGATGGACATTGAGGGCATGATGCAAAGTGAGATAAGTCAGAGGGAGAAGGTCAAATACCGTATGATTTCCTTCAGTAAGTAGTAGATAATAACAACAATAAACAAACACATAGGGACAGAGATTGGATTGGTGGTTACCAGAGGGGAAGGGGGGAGGGAGGAAGGTGAAAGGGATAATTGGGTACATGTGTGTGGTGATGGGTTGTAATTAGTATTTTGGTGGTGAACATGATGTAATCTATGCAGAAATAGAGGTACAATGATGTACACCTGAAATTTTTACAATGTTATAAACCAATGTTACTGCAATAAACAAAAAATTAAAAAAAAAAAAAAAAAAAAAAAACATAGGAAAAAAGTAGCTACTCCATGCCTGGGTGATTAAGATGTAACATGAACAAGTACCAAGACTGGCAAAGTGTTAATAAGCTATCAGAAAGACCAAGATTTTCTTCCAAAAAGCTATTTCTAATCAGCTTTGAAGAAACTAAAATGGTGTCTCTGTATATGTGTTGGGGGTAGGGGGTAAGCCAGTGAGACCCTCTTAACAAGATGGGCCAGAAGGACGTTACATGTGCAGACTGAATCTTTACACTATATGAAGGCAAATAACTAGACTGTCAATTATATAATCCAAGCACTTAGTTAATCTAATAAACTAATATTATCTCTGAGAGAATTACTAAGCAAAGAAACTCAATTCTTCTCAAATGTTGCAGAGAAGCTCTTTCAAAATCTTTGGACAGTTGTAAAAAATAGACATAGAATAACTTTCATTGTATCAAACAATATTGATGGAAAACCATTCTCTTGTGGATTGTAATTAAAATTTTACTTTGAAACAGAAAAAAAAAAAAAAAAAAAAGGTAACCAAAAAAAGCCTAAATATAACAATAAAACAATCATCAGTTTAGAGAAGTATAGGGAAGGAAGGCTGGGAGAAATCAAATAATCCTTCATTTTTCATATTGGGGGTCAAAACGTAACATCTAAATTTTCCAAGTCAAGATCTAAGTATATACGCTTATAATTTAGCATCATGCAGATAACCATCAGCAGAACGAGGAACTTCATTTTCACAACAACTTTATGAGATAAGTGCTATTATTTTGCCTACTTTATGCATGAGGAAATTGATGCACGGCAAGGTTAAGTAATCTGCTTAAAGTCTTACAGCTAATAACTCACATAGGTGGGATATAAACTCATCTGGCCTGACTCCAAAGCTTGTGTTTATATCCATTATATCATGCTGCCTGCTAAGTTATAAATGGACAAATAAAGGTCACCTACCCAAGTAAGTTGAAACCACCCAAGGGCAGAACTATTTGTTACTCATCTTCATTTACCCCTTTCAGTGGCCAGTTCATTACACTGGAACCCAATAAATGGCCACTGGTCGGACCATGCCCAGAAATATCCATTCACTTGCTCTCCCAGGGGTAGGTCAGAACACATAAGAGTTCTGTTTAGACGCAGTCATTTAAAGCATAGAGACAAGACCTACCCCAAAATAACCAATCTCTGTCCTATAATTTAGGGGAAGTGTATAGGTCACTGAGTGAAGCCATAGCTCTTCTCCAGCAGACAGACAATCAAACACCATACCAATTTCCTACAAACCAATTAGGAAAATGTTGGCGTCAATGAGAACTGAGACCACCAGTCATTATCAAAGTGATTCAAATGGAGCATTAACCATGCTTTAGACCCAGAGGATTCTCCAGGCATTTCTCTGCCCTGCCCACTAAGAATACATCTTCTGAAAGCCAGGGCAAATGAACTCTATTACCTCATGCTAAGCAAATAGCTTTAAAACAAGTGTTTTATCATTTTAGACAACTTACCAATAAAAAATAAAATAAAACAGAATGCACGTATTTGGATCATAAACTCTCTATTCTAAAGTCATTTTCAGTCAGAATGTGAAAATAAATGTTTTCTAAAGACTTGTACATAGAAAGGATAGGGATAATGTTCCAGAACATAGAAACCTGTCCTTTTTAGAAATAAGTGAAATGATTTTAGCATGAGTGCTGCTCCATAAAACAACCTGAAAACTGTAAGATGACTTTGAATGAAGGAAAGGCATTATAAAAGGTAGACTAATAAATGAGAAGTTCAAAAATGTTAATAGACGTTTCCTTTTCACATGACAGTTGCATTTAATAGGAACACTATATAGCTGAATAATTAAATTATTGCTGCCTTAATCCAGACGTTCTAATTTCTACAACTTAAATATCTAGTTAAATACCCATTTAAGATAAATAGCTACTTCTACCAAGCAAGTAATACAAAAGAATGCTTGCAGAATTTATTTTTTACCACCTCAGAGGGAGGGAGGAGAAGTGGTGGTGAGGTACATAGGCTAATATTCTTATGTGATATTTTTTATAAATAGTTTCCAAATGGCTATACATATAACATACCTAACATACTATATAGATTAAATAAATAGTACTACTTTTCTGAATATCATGCTCTAAGCTACGAAATCAACTAGTACTATTCCAACTGCTTCCCATAAAAAAGGGAATAAGAATTAATTTGTAGTCATGTCCACTCCCTCATGTAAGACATATTTAATTAATATTCAAATGGTCTTAATCAGAAAGAAATTCAGAATGGTCTAGGTTTCATTGCTTTTCTTTCTTTTTTTTTTTTTCTTTTGGTGAGTAAGATTCGCCCCAAGCTAACATCCATTACCTATCTTCCTCTTTTTATTTTATTTTTTTTTTTTGGCTCGAGGAAGATTAACCCTGAGCTAACATCTGTGCCAATCTTCATCTATTTTGTATGTGGGGTGCCTCCACAGCATGGCCGACGAGAGGAGTGGGTCCGTGCCCGGGATCCGAACCTGCAAACCCAGGCTGAGGTGGAGCACACAGAAGTTGAACCACTCGGCCACGGGGCCAGCTCCTTCATTGCTTTTCTTTTAATAAAAATCTGTTTAGGAGATAGTGTCTCCATCACAGAGAAGGAAACATTTCAAGGAAACCCAAAATGATCAGGGAAAAGAGAGACTTTAATAAAGGTACAAGGACCACCACAATTATCTAAGCTTCTACATCAAGGAAAATTTAAAAGCCCATTGTGGTCAATTTGATTATTAAGTGCTCAACAGATGTGGGAATATAGAGATGAGAAGCATAGATTAAGTAAATAGGGCAGTATCAGCCACGTAGTAAGTATATAATATAAATGTCAATGCTGTTACTATCTTCATCATCATCTAGACTAACAATTGAGTACATTATAATAATGATGCAATACAATACCTGCCAAATGGAACTCCGCACAAAGTTGAAACAGGAGTTTATAGTACTAACAGCCTCTATCTGCTTTAGGGAGTCTGGATAGTCTCTTAGAGGAGGTAGCATTTAAGATGAAAGTAGGAAGAAGCCTAAGAGTTTGCAAATACAGGATCAGAGAAAAGGCATTCTAGCATATATAAAGGCACAAAACATGAATGCACTCAGCATGTGTAGAATGAATGAAGCAGAAGTGACCACTAAAAGGTAAACAAAGCCTTCCCCTCCGGCCTATCCTTAGCAAGGATCTCACTAGCTCTAGCTCACTGCCTCAAATGATGGTCTGATCCCCACAATTTGGACTAAGGGAGTCCTCCTGGGGGCTGCATACTGGTTTGATAAATGTATTGCTTTCTTCCATTCTTATAAAGGAATTACAAGATACTCCACAGATCTTATTTTTATTAGAGCTGCATGTTAGTGATTTATTCAAGTTTATCAATATTTGGTATTCATAAACAAACGTTACATTATTCCTAAAGTTAATGCGGACTCTAGTGAAGGAGTATAGCGAGGAGGGCAGCTGCCACACCAACTGTGAAGCTCTGTCCTCCGAGGCAAAGGTGCGCATCAAGATAGATTGAATTCTTACCAAGCTTAGAAAGCATGCTTTGTTTTTAGTGCATAATCAGTGTTGCCTTGAGGTAGCTCTGACTTTCAATTGCTATTCTAGGTTTTTTATTTTAAATTACTGTTAGTTTACCTTCATCATCATTAACACTTTTTCCCTGAATTGCTTGCTACTAGACAACATCACTTGAATGTCTAATAGAATCTCAAATTTAACTTGTCAGAAATCAAACTCTTTGATTAATAACACCACCTCAAAATAACTGTCAGTCAGTCAATAAAAGGTACTTCACTCAGAGTTACTGTATTAGTCTGCTCGAGCTGCCATAACAAAATACCACAAATTGGGTGGCTTAAAAAGCAGAAATTTATTTCTCACAGTTCTGGAGGCTGGAAGTCCAAAATCAAGGTGCCAGCAGGGTTGGGTTTTATTCTGAGGACTCTTCTCTTGGCTTGTCAATGCCCATGGTATGGTTGTGTGTTCACACAGCCTCATCTCTGCATGTGTGTGGAGAGAGAGATCTCTGTCTCTTCCTCTTCTTAGAAGGCCAACAATTCTATCAGATTAGGGCCCCACACTTAAGACCTCATTTAACCTTAATTACCTCCTAAAGCCCCATCTCCAAATGTAGTCACACTGAGGGTTAGGGTTTGAACATATGAATTTGGAGGGACACAGTTCAGTCCATAGCAGTCACTTATGGTAAACTGCATCACCATTCACTCCAATGATCAGGCCAAGAAAAACCTTGAAATAGTACACCTGTCAAACTTTTTATAGCTCATATTGAATTTATCACCAGATCCTGCCAGCTCTACCTTCAATATAAAGCCTAAATCCGGTAAATTCTACCCTGCTCCACTCTCATCACCCTAGGTCAGGCCTGTGTCATTTAACCTCAGGATTATTATGATTGTTTCCTATTTGTCCTCCCTCCACCCTCATTCTACCCCTGCCCTCCCAAAATCTATTCTCTACACAGCAGGGAGAGAGATCTTTTGAAAAACAAGGAATGTCCTATCACTCTCCTACTCCGATCCCCCACTGGCTTTCCATCCCACTGAGAATGAAACCCAAATCCTTACCACATCCCACAGGCTCATGAGCAGACTTCTGACCACCTTCCAACCTCATGTCCTCCCCCGCCCCCTCACCTTGCTACAACCACACTGCACTCCTTACGCTCCTCCACACACTTCAAGAACATTCCTGTCTTGGGGCCCCTGTGCTTACTCGCCCCTCTGCCTGGGAATCTTTCCCCCACATAGTCACATGGCTCTGTTTCTCATTTCATCTCACTCAATTTAGGTCTCTGCTTGAAGATGTCCTCCTAAGAGACCACTTCCCTGTTCAGCCTACTTAAAATGCCTGCTTACCTTAGTTTGCTCCCATAGTATTTTTTACAACACATGTTATTTATACTTATGTGTTTATTTGTTTATTATCTATCTATCCCTGCTGGAATGAAAGTTTTACAAGGCAGGGAGGTTCCCCTCCCCTCGCTCTCCTCCTTCTCCTCTTCTTAATCCTCCTCTTAGTCCTCCTTGTCTTCTTCCTCCTTCTTCTTCCCACTATATTCCTTCTGCCTACACTAGTACCTAGACCATACTATCTATTTAAGTAATGTATATTGAATAAATGAATGGATTTAGGTTGTTAGAGTTTCTTGGTTAGTCTTACAAAGTAGTGATATATATTGCATCAACATTACTTTAACCCATAATTTTTCAGTAACCGAACTTTAGGATATCTATGGGTTACAATTCAAATGTAAACCATCCAATTACTCACTCCTAAACTAAAGATGCAAACCACGGGCCAGTCCCAGTGGCCTAGTGGTTAAGTTCAGCATGCTCCACTTCAGTGGCCCGGGTTCGGTTCCCGGGCATGGACCTACACCACTTGTCTGTGAGTGGTCATGCTGTGGCAGTGGCTCACATACAAAAAAAGGAAGATTGGCAACAGATGTCAGCTCAGGTCAAATCTGCCTCAGCAGAAAAAAAAAAAAAAAAAGATGCAAATCTAACACTCAAAATTTTCTCATACTTGATCATTTTGTTTTTGTTGTTATTTTTCCACTGAAAAGTAGGGCCTGAGAACATGGACCACAGAGGATATTTGAGATCCATTGTGCTAACCTGTAACAAATAAATTCTCAGCAAAAATACTAATGAACAATCCTTAATAATTGAACATAAATATGTCCTTGTTTATGTATGTGTAGTTTGTGTAAAGTATGCAATATACATTATGAACATATCTACTACCTAACGTGAAGCCCTTACCAAGACGAGGGACCATCTGAGAGCAGATGCATACCTCCTCAGATCCCAAGCAGAACACAGATGTTCTCCAATTTACCCATACAGTCTTGAAAGAAATATTCAGGGATCCTTGGATTAGAGTAATGAGATCTAGAGTCATGGCAATATATAAGAAAGATGGGTAATGATTCTGTAAATCACAATTAGATACTATGAAACATCAGGGAAATATTGCTGGAGGAGAATCCATGCCACACATCTATTCCTATTGTTTACCATGAATCTTTTCTTCAGGGAGGCTATGGCATATAATGTATGGGAATGAAGAACACAGACATGCAAGAGCCACATGACAATAGTAAAATTTCAAGACCTAAAATGTTTTGCTCTGAGCCATAGCACCTCTTGAACTCCCAACCTGAGTGAGAAGAGGCTTCAGATTATTTCAGCTTCAAATACCCTGCTTTCATTGTCCACATGTGCTTTCCTTCAGCAAATAGCTGTCTCTATTACCAAAAGTAATCTCTAAAAGGATCCCGTAGCACAATTACGCACAAACTCTGGGAGAAGAGAGGAGGACAGGGACATAAGCAAAGGCACTTGGAGAACATACAACACGAGAGGCAATATCCAAGGAAACAGAGGCAAAGTTCAGATAGTTCTCTGTTGCCTCAAAGAAATTATTGACGGTATGATGGCTCTAAAGGAAAGAGCTCAAGAAAGAAATACAAGTGTTCAAGGAATATTTAAGACAACGGAAGGAAATTAAAAGTAAGCTGGCAGAGCTCAGACAAGATGTGGAAGGAAAAGAAACATAAAAAGATACAAAAAATTAGGATTAATACACATAAAAAGAATGTCAGGATCATGGTGAAAATCACACAAAACAAAACAGAAATTAACAAAGATATTTAAATGATTATGGCAATGAGCATAAACATGAAAACAAAGAAAACTCCAAATGAGTATTATGGGTATTCAAAAAGAAGAGAACAAGTAAAGGAAAAAAAGTGTTCAATGACATAATAGAAAATCTTTCCTAAAATAAAGACTTGAATCTCTAGATCTTGTCCCAGGAAAAAATGCACAGAAAGATCAAGGCCAAAATACATTGTGGAAAGCCATTGAACTTCAAGGATAAGGAGAGATATTATATAGATATCCATCAAAGGAGGGGAAAAAGAAGGCATTTAAAAGGGGAAAAATGCAGTTTGATTTCAGATTTATCCAAAGCAACACACATTGCTATGTAATAGTTAGAAGCCCACAGAATTTCAAGGGAAAGGAAAGGTTTTAGAATAATTTTAGAATCATCCAATTGGAGTAATAGAAAACATTCTAAAGCTTTCAAGAACAAAGGGAAGACAACTTCCATGAAGCTTTCCTTAAAACCACTGAGGAGCAGTACTATCATGGCTTCTGTAGTGGAAGTTCTGCCCATAGTGTAAGAAACAAAAAAAGAAATGAGAAGTTAAAGATCAGAAAAGAGAGAGAGAGAAAACAATCCTTATTATTTATAGATGATGTAATTGACCACAAAGAAAAACCAATAGAATCAACAAACTGCTAGAACTAGTAAGAGGGTTCTGTGAAGTTGACAGATACAAGACCAAATTATAAGAACAGTAACATTTTTCTACAATAACAGTAAACTACTAGAAAATATAACTAAGAATTAAAATCCTATTTACAATAACAATAAACTTATGAAATGTCCAGGAATTTTAAAAGAATTCATAAGTCTCATGTAGAAAAATTTTAAACCTACTGAAGGACTTAAAGAAGACAATAGATGGACAGTTTATCCTCTTGGATGAGAACATCTAATATTAAGAAGTCAATCTTTCCATAATAAATCTAAAATTCGATGCAACCAAAATCAGAATTCCAGCTGAATTTTTGGTGGCTTTTGATAAACTCAATCTAAAACTTATTTTTAAATTTCAATAAAAGTTGCAAGAATAGCTAGTTCAATATCATAAAAGAAAAGCAAAAGAAGGGGCACTTGCCCTAAGAGATATTTTTAAATCATGTCAAAGTCATAGTAATAAATACAATATGATACTGGGGCAAAAAAAAATGAGACTAAATATATAATCATATCTCTTTTTAATATAATAAAATTCGTACCTTAAATCAATCGATGAATATTAGTCTGCATAGTAGGCAATGTTGGGAAAATTAACTCTCTATAGGGAGAAAAAAAACTGTATTCCCATCTAACAGTGTGTAAAAAAGTGGATTTCAAACCGAAATGTAGAAATTAAAGAAATAAAATTAATAGCAAATAAAGTAGGAGATTGTCATAACCTAGCGATGCAGAAGGACTTCTCAAACATAAGCCTCAAAGCACTGACATAAAGCAATGTTGATGGATTTGATTAAATAAAAAATAAGAATTTCTGGTCAACTAAAGACACCATGTACAAAGTTAACAAGATAGACTGGAGATGTCTGCAGTCTGACATCAATAAGAGACTCATATCTAGAATGCCCACAAATCAAAATCAAAGGAACAAAATCAAGAAGCCACCCCAAAAAACATGCTAAGTAGATGTATAGGCAAATCAACAGAGGAAGAAATTCAAAGGCTAGCGAGCTCAAACTCATTAGTATTTAGAGAAATTCAAAATAAAATAACATTAAGCCATTCCTTTAAAGCCATCAGATTGACAAAAACTGGGAAGCTGCCTAATGCCAGCTGTTGGAGGGATGTGGGAATCAAAATCCTCATGTGCTACTGATAACGTTTACACAGCTGTAGGCATTCTGGAGCACAAACTGGCTGGTTAGACAAATCACTCACGTGGACACCTCTGACCCAGCAACTCCCAGGTATAAATTCCCGAGACATTCTCACACAGTTACATGAGGGAAAGCAAATCCATCTTAGCGTGGTTAGTGGCAGCAGAAAGTTGGATACAACCTAAGTTTCCATGAATACATCCTTTAAAATATAAAATGTGGAGAGGGACACTAAGGATAAGGTGACCATGCATCTCGGTGGCCTGGGTCAGCCCCATTGTATGTCTACTGTCCTGGTGTAATTATTAACAGGGGCCTTTTTAGCCTCAAAAGTGTCCCATTTTGGAAAATCAATTCCACATAATACTATTCAGAGATAAAAGCAACAAACTAACACAGATAAAACCTAAAAATATCATGTTGAATGAAGAAGCAAGAAATTCAATGAGGTTAGTACAACGTCACTTATGTAAAATATAACACTACATGTTTTTCAAGGAAGCAAACGCATAAGCATCAAACAAATGGGATATTCATCAAACACGTTAGAATGATTATCTACGGAGTAGGGAAAGGAGAATGAAATTAGGGAGTAAAAGAGAATAAATAATAATGACAACAATAACAAAAAAATGATAATAGTTTTTTTAAAAGAGGGATTGTATCACGTGAACTAAGGAACAAGATTAACCCATCCTCTAGAACTGACACCCAAAATGACAGAGGTGGGGGGATGGCTACTGCTTAACAGAGGCAGCCAGTTATGGAACGAATCAAAGCAAAAACTTAAAAATGGAAACCTACTAGCACAAAGGCTTGAGTTGAGCATTCTATTAAATATACCGTTACAATTATGAAACCATAGAGATTAATATTAGCCAGCAAAAGGCAAATGTTATCAACTTCAGTCATGTAAAATCCAATCGTGTAACTAATAAAAATAGTGGGTGGTAGGGTATAAAAGGGTAAAAGTGTGCTAACTTCTTCATCTTTCATAGCAGGGAGTGAATAAATAAAGTCTAAATTTCAAACATGTAGGTATAACAAGCATTTTAATTTCAACTTTTAAAGTTCTTCATTAACTCATTTTTAACTTTGGGTTCTTTCAGGTTCCAATATCCCTTGTGAAGGACTTACCTGAATTTCAACTCCTTTGGGTTCATTCAGCTTCTTTTGTTAACTTCAACTAAAATTCAACTGAATAGTTGATATTAAAATTGTATATATAGTATAATACATCCTAAAGTTATTTTGATTTTATCAACCTCACTATCTGCTTAGCACGACATCTGGAATGATGCTCACCAAATGTTAGCGATGATTATGCCTGAATGTTTATGTTCATTTTCCTTGTCTCTTTGTAACTGTAAAATTTTAAGATGCTTGTAACATTTTTACAGAAACAATAAAGTTATTACTAATAAAATGAGAGGAAAATAGTGAAGAAATGTTGACAATGATGGAACTGTTCTTATTAGCTGTTAGACTCTAAAAGTAAGTAGAGATATCGGAAAAAGAATCAAGCTCTGTATGCCAAGTTTCCCAGTGCCATATATTAATTGCAGAAAACTGAAAGCAAAAATGTTATTCTGGGTGAGATCCTAGTTGTAAAACTCCACCTCCTCTTCCAGAGATCAGATCTATCTTCTTAGGATCTCAGAAAGGCATAACCCAACCAGTGTCTGGCTTACTCCACTGTTCATTACTGGAAAGGCAAAAACAAAAGAGACAGCGAATGGAAACAGTGTCCAATTTGTCATCGACAGCCAACCAGTCTCCATTCTGCTCAGGACACACATCATTACATTTTACATTAAAAGGTAAGGTTAACCAAAATAGTGTCCATGATGGATGCACCAAATTGCCATGCAGAATTCTCCGACAGAGGCTGCAGAGAAGTAGTCCTTGATATTCAAAGTTATTTGAGTTAAATGAAGTCTGACGTAGTCCCACGTGGAAATAGTAACGAGAAACATTTTTTTCAGTCTATTAAATTTAATTCATTGTGTATGTTTTCCTTCCTTATCAGCAGTTCAAATTAATTTTTCTCATTTTCAACAGGCTGACAGTCTCCCACATCTTTAAATCCAAGCACACAATATTTGCTAGGACTAGCCATACCCATGGGTGTGGAAAACAACATGTTCATTCCATTAGGTCTTAGCAAGGCTCTATCAATTACACAAAATAATTTATCCCTCGACGATCAGGTACATCTGTATCTAACTCCTCCTGTCAATTTCCATTTCAGCAGAAGAAACTGTGATGTTCTTGGGAGAGGAGTGATTGGTTTTCAATTACACACTGCTACAGGTGGAAGTCTTCTGAAAACCATAATGCCAGCATATGGATAACCTGCGTGGCAGCATAATGATATTTGTGTGTACTTTACAAATGCTTATCCAGGACTATGACAATGTCATCAGTTTCACAGGGGGCAGAAACAACATGGATTTCTCCATTCACTGATTGCATTGAGCAGTGAAATAATGATCACCATCTAAATGGAAGGGCAGCACTCAATAGGAAAATAAGTGATAACTGCAAAGAAATGCCTCTTATCCTGTTTAAGAGATGAATTAATGACAGATGCAGCCTGTAGAGGCAGCCTCCACCAGAAGTTTCCCCACTCATATATAGTGGGCGGTGAAAATGCATTTGCCATTTTATCAGGAAAACTTCTGGAATCAGAAATGCTGTTTTTGAAAATTAGTACTCATTCCAACATCTCTCCACTTCATTTTTTCGTCTGCAAAATGAGGAAGCTGATGCTTTCTCATCTTACCTCTTAAGGGTATTTGGGGGAATAATGAAAGAATAGTGTAAAAGTAGTTAGAGCTTTTGGAAGCCAAGTTCTCTGCTAATCCAAGCTATTACTGTTATTATCACCACCAACTATACAGCAGTTTCAAATACTAAATCTAAAAGCTTTTTCAGACATCTATTATTCAAATATTATAAAAAAAATTCTGCATCATTTAGCTCCTTATTAGAGGTAGGTAAACTGAGACCTAAAAGGAATAAGAAACTTCCTCAAGGACACACAGTGGCAAAGCGGGTAAAGAAACAAAAATATCGATTCTGTATGCAATATCCCACAGACACAGTGGTAAAGTGAACCTCAGAACCATTCATATCAGAGAGAATCTGAACCAGCAGCTTCTAAATTAAAAAAAATCCAATTAAAAACACCAGTCCAGCAAAAATCTTACAGAAGCCCTTTGCAGAAAGAGTATGTATAAACCATTTTTTCCTACCATTTCCTTAGTTATATTTCTTGATGTGACACATATTTTTTATCGAGAGTCAACAAGAGAGTTGTGCTTTTAGGTATATATTTTCTCTGTGTGCTTAGGAAAGGATTTTTAAAACAGTCCTCAAAACTTCATCATTAAATACCCTGAGGTCTAACCATGTGACGTAGTCTTAATTTGCAATGTATTTTTAGCATAGATGAAGGTAAATAACTATCTTCCTGCAAATGTTATTTCCCTCAATTCATTTAAATTCAAGTGTTTTCAGAGTGCTTTGCATATGTTGGTATTCTCTGGGTGATGGAGAGGGCTGTAGGGGGATGTGTGGCCAAAAGGCACGTATAAATTAGAGCCCCATGCCACAAGTGGACGACACTCAGTTCCCATGGAACATTCCAACTTACAGCCTGAGTTATACTTCGAGAATTCTTAGAAATATCTCCCAAACACAGAGCTCCACCAAAAAGGACTCATTTCTGGGAGGAGTGTGGAAGAGCACTCCCACACAGGGGCCCTCTTTCATGACCCACTCGCTGTTCTCATTAGTAGTTTTTCATTTTAATGGAAGCCTGCTTGTTCATATTTTCGCGCATGTTTTTGATGGATTTAAACCGCAGCCTGCCAATCTTCTGGGATTTCTCCCATGTGATTACACAGGATGTAAAGTAGCAATTACAAAGGAATAAATTTGTTCCACATTAAAGATATTTTCAGCTGCTTTTGGAGATCATTTAGAAAATTTTGGAAATGTTTCCATCATGTTGGATAAGCATTATTTACACCCTCTTAGGGAGGATGTCACTAAAATTTAGTACTTGAGTACATAATGCAGTACTTTGGGGCAGAGTTTTTTCATTGGGGGCAATATTTCCCAAAAGTGGCAGGCAGAGAAGCCAGACTTTCAGTTGTTTATTATTTTGAATTTTATTTTTACATTTCACAGTTTCACCTTGAAATTCTAGTATTATTTTATTACCGTTGCATAAGAATTATACAACAGAATTTTATAAATTTCATACATTTTTTGTAAGCTGTTCAATCACAAATGAACTTCTTTGAAGTTGTGATTTGACACACGCTTATAAGAAACACATTGAAAGCAAAAAAAAATGAGCCTCGTTTTCTAAGGGGGAAAAGGTCGTATTTAATTACGTTAGGTAGTTCGGGACTAGGTCGAAGCAACGAGAGCCAGGGTGCCACTGAACGTCACTAAGGGAGGCACTGTGACGGTTTGTGCCTCCCCATCCTGCTGTACCATAACCACTTTTCCCCTCTCTCTCTCATTTTATTTTGGTGCTTCCCTATTTCTGACTCTGTCTCTCTGTCACTCAATGTCTCCTTTTCCTGTCTACATCCTCAGCCTTGCTGAATTCTGCTGGCAACAGTCACTGCTAAGCAATTGCTAACACCTACTCAGATCTGCTTCAGATATCTGCAGCTTCTGAGACCCCCCCACAATAAACACTAGTCACCACAGGCACCGGCCACCGGAGAGGCAAAGAGTGTAGTAGGTACAGGTGTGTGCTGCAGTGTTTGGAGTCATGCTGCCTGGGTGCAATCCCACCTCTGTCACTATGTGACCACTGGCCAACTTATTTCACTTTGCCATGCCTTAGTTCATCTTCTGTAAAGTGAGAATAACAGGAGCAACTAATTCATAAAGTTTTTGGAATCATTAAATGTCTTCATAGACATAAAGTATTTAGCACAAATGACACATAATGAGTGCTTAGCAAACGTGAGCTATCGTTATTAGTGCAAACCCCCTCTACTCTACTACCCCATTCAGGCTGGTTTCTTTGCTGTGCTAGAACACACCATGCTCACACACACCCCTCCCAAACAACGCTCCTTTGTGCTCCCTGGGTGGAATGCCTTCTTCATGTTCTTCCAGTTATAAATACTACCCTTCCTGTTAGGGTCGCCTCTGCCGTGAGCTGTTCTTGGGATATATTACGTCACAGTGATCTCTCCCTACTTCTTCTGTATCATTTACTCTTTCATATCTTTTCATTGTTAATTAGGTACTCTAATGTGCGTTTGTCTAATTGTTGTCCACATATTCATGTTATCTTCATAGCTAGACGACAGCTCTGACCTAGGTCTCATGCGACAGATGCTGACCAATGGGTAGTTCCAAACAGATGTTGATTCACTCCTTTGTGAACAGCCTAGGGGGATTTGCTGTGCCTTTAACAACACAAAAGAGAAGCTTTCCAAATTTTCTCTTTCTTTTCTTTTCATTCAGTCTTAGCATTTAGAAAGCTATGCATGCAAGAGAGGTTCCAAACATCACACAAAATGAAGCTCATTAAAAGCACATTTAAGATACAAAGTTCTTTTGTGAACAGCATAGATAGAAGGTAGATAGGATGTATGTGCTTTAGTTCAGTTACACTCCGTTTACAGTCAATTGACCTAATCAGGAATTCCCATTCTAGGGATGGTAGCTGACACCAGTCCGACCACCCTATAGAGGAGATTCTGTTATCTGTGCCTCAATCAACACCAAAAGCTCTGCTAATTCAAAAAATGAATGTCAGAAATGAGTTTTCATTGGTGAAATTCATGGTTTGTTCGTCTGCACTAAGGATATTGGAAGTGGGTTCTCATTGGTGTTCAAGACACGTGGTTTAGCTAAAATATTTTAGAAATATTCCCGTCCTTGAATGAACAACGTATAAGAAGTACTGAGGCCTATTACTTGTACTATGAGGGCCAGAGCCTGTTCCTGTTTCCAGACCTGGCCTTGGAAGACCTCTGGTTGCATAAAGCCACCTACAGAAACTTCTATAGAATCCTTACTCTGGAATATTGCATATCTGACTCCAGCGACTCTTTCTGGCAAGGTCATAGTGGAGCTCCTAAAAGAATGGAAAGCTGGGACTTCATCAAGCTTACAGCTCAGGCTGTATGTCTTCTTTGTCCCTGCTTGCTAATAAATAGGTGTTTTAAATAATAATAATAAAAAACTTCACTTGTGAGAAAATATCGGGAGGGAACCAGTACTTTGAAGCATTTCCCTCTATATATCTAAACTTCTGATCTATTCCCATTTAGAGTGTCCAAAACTGCCAAATGAAAGAAAAGAGTGTGACATAAGTGTGCACACACATGAACAATGTAGGATACGCTGCACTTTACTAACCAGAAAGCTGTGGGAATCAAATCAATCAATCAACTCATACTTACTGAGTGCCTGCTAGGTGCCCAGAATCATGAAACTACGAGATATCAGAAATTGGCATTTCAGATATCACCTAAAATAAATCTCCAATCTGGGCAGGAACAGTAAGCTAAATGAAAACTGCAGTCTACACAGTGAGGTTAGGGTACCTGAGGGTTGCTAGGACATTGTTATTTATTATTCCAGCTTTTCTTGAAGGGGAAAAGTTAGATATCTGTCATACAGGGCCTTAACACACAGTCATGATTTATGGTCCGTGTATTTGATTATAGGTCTAAGGAGAGAAGAAAAAGGTAGAAAAAATGTAAGTAAGAGTATCAGAAGCAACATGACAAGTCTCATTTTCCTTCAAATTTTGCTTCATCCACTATTATAATTTTATGCTAGATTACAGGAGTTTTCTGGTCTGTATGTGTCATAGGTCAAGCTCACAAATTGCTCAAGTCCTAATCAGCCAGCAATTCAACTGGACTCATTTGATGCTTTATAGGACTTAAGGTTCCTACATTCATCAGGATTTCTTAGCATATCAGAAGTGCAATAGATAAAATAGGAAAACAATAAACCCTGTGTAATGTGTTGTTCTTATTTCAGGAAGAGGCAGCATGCAAGATGGCTAGAAAGAACCCAGGCTCTCTGGCAGAACTTAGTTCAAATACTGGTTCATGGGGCACTCACTATGGGCTCTAGTTAGAGTCTCCGCTCTCAATGTTTTGAATGTACTAATCCCCACAACCGCCCTGTGAGTAGGTTACTAGTATTAACCCCATTTACAGAGCACAGCACAGTCACATAATAGGCCCAAGGACAGCAGCTAACGAGTGGCAGGAGCTGGAATTGGAGCCCAGGGAGTGTGGCTCTAGAATCGGTTCTCTTTACCACAGCATCTGCTCAGAGGATGAAATGAAAGTTAACATAAAAACTCTACACAGTAGTAGGCACTCAATACATTTTACTCTACTTTCCCTTGTTTAGCAGCCAATTTTATGTGCTATGGGTGCTCAAAGAATAGACACCCATCTGTTAAGCAAACAGACCATTAGGTTCTAAACAGCAGCACAGGCACAATATACTAATGATCTCATCAGCCACAGGCACCAGAACTGTCCTGGCAGGTGCAGGTTGAGATAGTTTCTCTCTCTCTTTCTCTCTCATCCTTTCACCCCCAGAAAACATTGTATAGTCAGAAGGTGTGTGGGCTCTATTTTTTTCTATCTCTATCCATCTCCTCCCATAATTCCTTCCACCCAAACTTTCACTCTACCAAAGAAAAATTGAGATTGCCAAGACATGTCATAGGTTGTAATGCATTTCACAACGGAGGAAGCCTACAAATGGTGAAAACATTTAAATAATATAGCCACAAATTTCTTTCTTGCA
This sequence comes from Ceratotherium simum simum, assembly GCF_057802395.1. Classification (NCBI taxonomy): domain Eukaryota; kingdom Metazoa; phylum Chordata; class Mammalia; order Perissodactyla; family Rhinocerotidae; genus Ceratotherium; species Ceratotherium simum. The sequence goes on from NC_141909.1 coordinate 15,043,412, forward strand.
AGCCAACTACAGTTATGTTTATGGATCTAATATTATTGGCAGCTATATTTTAATAGATTTTATGTTGATCCTATACAGAATCATTAGATCTATGAATGGAAAGTCTCTCTAGAAAACATATGCCACAGAGTGCTAATCCATTAAATACAGGGCTTTTCACACCATTTCCAGGATGGCAGGTAGACTTGATGTGTTGTGATGGCATTCATCCTGAGCAGTGGCTGTCACCATGGCTCAGTCATGTCCCAAGACTTGTGGTTGGTCAAAAGCAGTTTACCCTGCAGTCACCATTCTCTCTCATCTGGATTACTGCAAGAGCTTCTACCTTTAACCCCCTTCTGTGTATTCTCACCACAGCAGACAGAGTGATCCTTTTAAAACAGAAGTCATTCCACTCACAGGCATATAAGAAAAAAATTGAAGACATATAACCAAACAAAAACTTGTACATGAATGCACATAGAAGAATTATACATAATAGCCAAAAGGTGGAAACAACCCAAATGTCCATCAACTGATGAATGGATAAACACACTATGGTATATCCATATACATAATGGAATATTATTTGGCAATAAAAAGGAATGAAGTACTGATATATGCCACAACATGGATGGACCCTGAAAACCTACCACATGGATGCTAAGTGAAAGAAGCCAGTCACAAATGACAACACATTGTTCCGTTTATAGGGAACATCCAGAATAGGTAAATCCATTGAGATAGAAAGCAGATCAGGGGCAGGGAGAGGGGGACTGGGACTGACTGCTAATAGTTACATGGTTTCCTTTGGGGGTGATAAAATGTTATGAAATTAGATAGTGATGATGTTGCACAACTCTGTAAATACACTAAAAATCACCGAATTTTACACTTTAAAAGTGTGAGTTTTATGATATGTGAATTGTATCCCAATAAAGCTGTTATTAAAGAAGAAATAAAAAACAGAAGTCAGATCATGCTCTTTTTCTATTAAAACAATTCAGTGGCTCTACAGCCCATTCAGCGTAAAAGCCAATGTCCTTGCAGTAATGTCCAAGGCCTTACATGATCTGCCCTCCCATTCACATTCTGACCTCATCTCCCACTGCTCTCCCTTTTGCTCACTCAATTCCGGCCACACTGGCCTCTTGGCTCTCCTTGAACAGGTCAGCACACTCATGCCTCAGGGCCTTCTCCCAGGCTATTCATGCTGCCCAGAAGCTGATCCCCAGATAGCACAGGTCCGCTTCTTTCACCTCCTTCAAGTCTTTGCTCAAATGTCACCTCAGTGAGGACTTAACCCGCGTACTCTACTTAAAACTGCTGTCCTTACCTGCCTATCTCTCTAATTCTGTCTTATTTTTCCCAATTGCCCTTATTGCCTTTAAATCCACTAAATAATTTACTTAACTAGGATGTTTATTGTCTGTCTCCTTCCACTAGAATGTAAGCTCCATCTGGATTCAGATCTGTGGCTCTTCTATTCACATCTATACCCCCATGACCCAGAAGAGTGCCTGAGACATAGAACGTGCTCAGCAAGCACTTGTTGAAGAAATAAATGAACAATCTTTCCAATTTAATTCTCTCCATCACAAATGGTCCACACTGACCCAAATGATAGAAAATTCATAAGAATCCAGAAGAGGAGAAATCTTACTTCACACATTCTGTTGAACCAGGATTACTCAGTCTTCTCTAGATGCCACTCAATATTCCCAATCACAAATTAGAAGGAATATAACGTAAAGGAGATTTAATTCAGCTCAACCAATAATTAAGAACTGGGGACACCAGCTACACAAGAAGGGCAGGATCACTGCCCTTGTGAATTTCACACTTCATTGTAAAAGATACAAGTTGAATAAGTAACTAAAAGTACGTGACGTTACAAAGGGTTAGTATGGGTTGCTGTGGGAAGATATGACACAGGAACTCATCTGTCTAAATCTTCAGGGAATAAGATCAACAATAAACCAATAAATAAAATATTAGCGGTAGAATGAAAGTAGACCCTTACCTTACACCATACACAAAAATTAACTCCAAATGGATTAAAGAGTTGAATGTAAGACCTGAAACTATGAAACTTCTAGAAGAAAACATAGGCAGCACGCTCTTCAACATCTGTCTTAGCAACATATTTTCAAACACCATGTCTGACCGGGCAAGAGAAACAATAGAAAAAATAAACAAATGGGACTACATCAAACTAAAAAGCTTCTGCACAGCAAAGGAAACCATCAACAAAACAAAAAGACAACCTAACAATTGGGAGAAGATATTTGCAAACCATACATCTGATAAGGGCTTAATCTCCAAAATATATAAAGAACTCATGCATCTCAACAACAAAAAAGCTAACAACTCAATTAAAAAATGGGCAAAAGACCTGAACAGAAATTTCTCCAAAGAAGATATACAGATGGCCAACAGACACATGAAAAGATGTTCAAAATCATTAACTATCAGGGAAATGCAAATCAAAACTACAATGAGATATCACCTCACGCCCGTCAGAATGGCTATAATTAACAAGACAGGAAACAACATGTGTTGGAGAGGATGTGGAGAGAAGGGAACTCTCATACACAGCTGGTGGGAGTGCAAACTGGTGCAGCCTCTATGGAAAACAGTATGGAGATTCCTCAAAAAATCAAGGATAGAACTACCATATGATCCAGCTATTCCACTGTTGGGTATTTATCCAAAGAACTTGAAAACACCAATTTGTAAAGGTACATGCACCCCTGTGTTCATTGCAGCGTTATTCACAATAGCCAAGACTTGGAAGCAACCTAAGTGCCCATCAAGGGACGAATGGATAAAGAAGATGTGGTATATATACACAATGGAATACTACTCAGCCATAAGAAATGATGAAATCCAGCCATTTGTGACAACATGGATGGACATTTCGAGTATTATGCAAAGCAAAATAAGTCAGAGGGAGAAGGTCAAATACCGTATGATTTCCTTCATTAAGTAGTAGATAACAACAACAATAAACAAACACATAGAGACAGAGATTGGATTGGTGGTTACCAGAGGGGAAGGAGGGAGGGGGGAGGGCGAAAGGGATAATTCGGCACATGTGTGTGGTGATGGGTTGTAATTAGTATTTGGGTGGTGAACATGATGTAATCTATGCAGAAATAGAAGTATAATGATGTACACCTGAAATTTATACAATGTTATAAACCAATGTTACTGCAATAAACAAAAAATTAAAAAAAATATATTAGCAGTAGAAATGCTATGCAGAGAATGGAAATCTGGTGATGTAATAGGGGCTGGGTGGTGACTTTGAGTAGACAAGGAAGGTAGGCCTCTATCAAGAGGGGACATTTACTGAGACTGAAAAGACAAGAAGAAGCCAGTCTAAAGAGGCCCTGAGGTGTGTGACAAGCACGTTAAGAAGGTCAGTAAGGCTGAGCCTAAAGCCACCGGAGAAAGGAACATGTGATAGGGCTGGAGAGGTAGGCAGGGGACAGATTTGAGCCAGCTCTGAAGCCTCATGGAGGATTTGATAACATTACCCTATGGGCAATGCAAAACTGCTGCAGGGATACAAGCAGGACACAATTGACACAATCAGATTTTACTTTTAAATGATCACTTTGTGTGCTTTATGGTGAAAAAATTGTATGAGAAGTCTGAGAGTAGGAACTGGGGGAGTAGCTAGAAAGCTGTTGCAATCATATACTCAAGGGAAGATGGTTGCTTTGGCATATATGCAGGAAGCACTGTGACTTAATAAGCTATTCATTAAATGAGAGCCAGGGAGTGATTTAAAGATGGCACTAATTATGCATCAATATAGAATATCTCACAGCCTATATCCCACATTTCTCAGAGATGGTCATGAGTCTACAGGATCAACCCTCTCAGTTAATGAGTCAGAACTCACCAAGGCAGGTGGTAATATTAGCAGTCCTGTACCCACCAGACTGTGAGGTCTGCTGTAAGGGCACGCATATATGCCCTTCTGCCTACCAATGGCTCCCTTCTCCTGTCATCTGATGTGTTTCCCTTATTCATGCTCTATTTTTCTGGATGGACTGGAGATCTGCCCTTGAATACCCTAACTAACCCTTGCCACCCTACCACATGTCCTGGCCTGTGATGGAGTGATGGCAACTCCTTGCTGTCATGCCCCACGCCCTCAATCAGACCAGTTTGGGTATTCTCTCCAGACTGAGTCAAGTCCAAACTACCCCAGCTCCCTTGAACACCACCATTGGAGCAGCAAGTTACTCCCTTGGGGTAGCCCTGAATTTATGTTAGCCTCCCAGAAGGTGGTTATGTCTGGTCCTGGCTTTCTCTCCATCACCATTGACCAGTACCTCTGAGGTCCTAAGAAAGTTTACTGAAACTATCATAGGTATCAGCCCCTGCTTCAGTTGTCTGTCACTATGCAATAAGTCACCTAAAGTGGAGTGGCTTAAAAAACAACAACATATTCTTCTTATGATTCTGCAATCTGGGCTGGGCTCAACAGGGTTGTGAATTTTCTGCTCCATAAGGTGTCTTCTGGTGTTGGAACGTCTGAGATGAGTTTTCATTCATGTGTCGGGCTTCTCTCCTGGGATGGCTAGAAAAGTTGGAAAGCGGTGTGGGGGCAGGCATATCTCTTTCCGCACGGCCTCTCCATGAGGCTCATTTGGGCATTGTAGTCTCAAGTAGTCAGATCTCTTACTTGACAGCTGCTTCCAAAAGGGAAGAAGACCCAGAATGTCACGTCTGCCATATTCTGCTGGTCAAAGCCAGTCAGAAGGCTAGCCCATTTAAGGAGAGGGAACAGACCCCACCTCTTGATGAGTAAAGCAGCATGAGTATACAAGGCGGAAGGAGTTGATGGTGGCCATCTTTGGAAATAAGCTCCCAGAGCTTCACAGAGTAATTTCTAGGAACTCTCCCCACAGTCTTCACTCCATTCCCAGGAAGAATTAAATCTGCCCCAAATGAAAGGTAAAAAGAACACCAGGGATAAAATGTAGTCACTGGATTCAGGAGTGGAACATTTAGGAACAGGATAAAAAGGATTTTAGGTGGAGCGCCGCCCTGTTCTTGGAACTCTTTTTACTGTGGTGAGTGCTCTTTGGCTCACTGCCCTTTCTTCTCACCTCTTCCTCTAATCTGTCCCCAAATAGCAAGGCAGTCCTGGGACCACCTCCCACTTATGAGTCCTTCTACCCATTATGAGGCCTCTGCCCATTGCCCCTGGACGGCCTAGTTAACCAGGGAGGCTCAGCCAAGGACATCTCAGAGCAGGACTGCTCAAACCTGCCTTGTGTCCAGGCTTCATGCTGAGGGGTGAGAGGAACCACTGTCCTGTTCAGGAAGGTAGAAGCTATCTGAGAATAAGTTCAAACCTTAATGAGTTAAAAAAAAAAAAAAAGGTGCTTTGTTCCATAGGTATATTTTCCACAAATCTAGCATTAGAGGTATGCAAAAGGATGTATTCAAGAACACTAAGATTCAGGTCTTAGCCACACATGGAACTAACAATTTGCGGCCTTATGGAGTCATATCAATTACACTCCCCCTGCCTTAGGCCGGAATGATATTAGAGTCTTCATTAAATGGCTCTTTAAGTAAAGAGGCAATATGCTCTTTTCATTAAGCTCTTAATAATCTTAGCTTGAACGGGACTAAAGAAATCACTAAAGGAAGACATCAACAAAACAAAAACAATCTCTCTACCTACTCTGTGGCTATTTTCCTCATCAACTCTTTCCACCTAGGATAGAAAACCACAAACTCTCAGTGTTTAAGGCATGGTTAAAATTCCAAGGAGGTAATGGTAAAGTAAAGGCATTTTCTCTTAATGAAGTCTATTATAAAATATTGGAATAGGAGAACTACTAATTAGCCAAAAAGTAAAAAATTTTTTTAAAAGGGAGGGATATTTCCTACAGGTGGCAACAATTCTCAAAACAAAAGTCCTCATGACATAGCATCCTCTATGCTAGTACTGAAAGAGAGAGAACTTCTCATTCCATTAACAAATTCTGCACCAATAAATTCTCGAACCCATTTAATAAGAACTAGGCGTTATAAATGGGTTGTGGAAAAAACCCATCCCTCAGGGTGATTGTGGAAAAATAAATAGTATAATATCAGTCAGGAGGAGTGAAAGAGATGTTAACACAGAATAAGAAGAAAAGCGGCAGGCCGGCTAGGGGAGGAAAGAAGCAGCAGTGAGAACACGAGAAAGGGAAGGATTGGCATAAAGTGGCCAGACACACCACTGCATGCAGTCAAACTTGATTTGTCTTTATGGCAAAAATATTCCTAATTGCAATCCTGCATAACTTAATGACGGGAATACAATATGGGAAACGCATTGTTAGGCGATTTCATCATTGTGCAAACATCATAGAGTGTACTTACACAACCCTAGATGGTACAGCCTACCACACACCTAGGCGGTACTACTATCTGGTATTAATGGGACCACTATCATATATGTGGTCCATTGTTGACTAAAATGTCGTTATGAGGAGCACAGCTGTATCCTTCATATTGCTATATTCCTTACGCATGTATCAAAGAGAGGTCTCAAAGAAAGGTATCTCAACAATACTAGTTATGCTGAAACATAGATTATTAGTGGGACCAGTAGCAACATAGCAGTCAATTTTATCCCATTACCTATTTGTTAATACCCCATACTAATGGGTTTCCTCCAGTATATCTGCTGGGGCATGTGCTCAAAAGCATACTTTCTCTTTTTCTTATCCCTTCCCTTGCGTGTGTATATGTTTTTGGCGATTCTGAAACTTGGTGTTGCAAAATTCCCAATGGACACTACCTAGCTTCAGAGATTGGGATTTAGCAATCACATGGCAGTTCCAGGTATCTCTAATTGTAATAAACTCCGAAGGTTATTCTGATACACCACAAATGGAGGATCATTGGTACAGTGGAAATACTTGAACAGAAATTAAGGACAGTATGCTTGAGTCCTAATTCTCAATTAACGGCTTTTAAGCAATGACCATGAGATCTTAGGTAATTCACTCAGCTATTCGGAAAAAATTATAATAATAGTTATTCCTTATATTTGCTTAAAATATGAGATATTGACATTCATACTTTAATAAATCATAATATGTCTCCCCTATGCCTGTCTCTATCTTTTTATCATCCTACTACTCTGACTTTCAGCACATGTCATTTGAATTTAAAAACACATGACCATTATAAAAACAAGAAAGAGAGGCCAGCCCAGTGGCGTAGTGGTTAAGTTCGCATGCTCTGCTTCGGCAGCCCAGGGTTCACAGGTTTGGATCCCAGGCATGGACCTACACACCTCTCATCAAGCCATGCTGTGGTGGCGGCCAAAATACAAAATAGAGAAAGATGAGCACAGATGTTAGCTCAGGGCTAATCTACCTCAGCAAAAAGAGGAAAAATTGGCAACAGAGGTTAGCTCAGGGCCAATCTACCTCACCAAAAAAAAAAATAATAATAACAAGAAAGAGAAAGTTACTCCTTTTTTCAGAGATTTTTGGCAAAACAAAACCACAACACATTTAATATTTTGCTATTGAGTAAACGTTGTTCTTTTCATATGTTGGGATAGTGCTCATCATATATAAAGGTCAAGAGGATAACATTAATTTTTTGAACTGATGAGTGCCAATACCACTCCGAAGAAAAGTTACCCCACACTGTGCCACATACTGACACAGAAAAATATAACATTGATCCTGAGAAAGGTTGTGAAGAATAAATGCAATAATGAGTCACTTAAACCCTGTAAAACATTCTAAAACCTAGATGATTATCATTCTCAGGTATATATGTAGCAAAGTACTCTACTATGATTTTTTAAAATATTCTATTGAGAGAGGTGTCAGAGAATTACTTTGAAATCCTTGAGGGAAACCTTGAGAAGGATGACTAGAGGGATGGCCAGTATCATTAAGGTAACCTCCCTCAGAATGGACTGTTTCGGAAATGGGTATAGTCAGATCTTTGTGATTTAAAAACAAAAAGAGAGAAAAGCTGCCTGGTATCTACATATATGTCTCCAGAGGCAATGAGGGAAGAGTGGTTCTAGTTCTGAAATGGGACTAAATGAACTGAATAGCAAGAACCACGACCTTGGGACACCAAGTGAAGGGCAACTTTTTCCGAGCATGGCTCTGAGAAATTAAAGTTGTCCTCGCTCAAAAGTCAACATTGGCAGAGTGCCCTTGGCCAGTGTGGAGATGTGAATTAGCAGCATCTGTCAGAGCAGGGAGCATGATTTTGTCAACAGCCACCCAACTTGGCAGCCGCAAGCAATAACATTAGCAAACTGAACAGGATTCAATCTCTCCTCTCTTATAATGGAAATTGAACTGACCTTTTGGCCACCATTTGGACTGGATAAGCCCTCAGGTTTCATGGAAATTTTAAGAGAGGAAGGATCCCCGAAAGGGAAGATACTGTACTTCCTGTCAATATATATAAGAAGAATTCAATCAATTTTAATTTGTGTTTAAAAGTCATGGAGAAGTTCAAACTCAGTTATATACCCCCAAATATGTACTAGGGTCTCAGTAAAGGCCATTCTTCAAAAAAATAAAATTTCCTATTAGAAATGGTGAAGATATCTTGGGACTGATCATCTATCTGTAGACACTAGGACTAAAACTCTACAAGGAATAATACAGATGTAGAATGCCCAGAAAGGCAAAGTACTCAACTTGCTAAGGAGGAATTGAAGGATGTGCACCCTAACATAGGACCAAGTCAGAGTCAGGGAGGAAGACATACCTATGGCACAGACTGGTATCACACAAGAACCCTAAGCCCAGTCTCTGGCAACTGGTATATGTTCCTTAATAGAACCAGTTTTGAAGTAAAATGAGATGCTAAACTCTCTAAAGTTGGCTGAAAGAATTGAGATTTCTGTGCAGGTGCTGTAGAAAGAGTGCCACTGCCTGGCGAATGTGTGGATTTAGCAGCAAAAGCAGTGAGAATGAATGAAGGTCCTGGAGAATGTGGACTAACCAGGAAAATGACGGCATCTGTGAAATAGGAGTCGAGACACAGTAGCAGTACCGGGCAGAACAACAACAACAGCAGCAATCTGACCTATCAACAATCCACAAGTAAGAAAGGAAAAGAGAAATCAGGAGGTTTCATCCTCTAGAATATACATACACCCTTGAGAAGGATAAATGTAGAGGCCTCCAGAGTCATTAAGGTCTCTCACACAGGGAACCAGAATTGGAGCCCCAGTTACAAAGTCTGGGTTGAGACTAGACCTATTACCTTTTTCTTAAACAAGCTTTTAATTTTTCTGCTTGATATAGACTTAGAAAATAAGAGTTTAATGGAGAAATAAACCACCGGTGATGATGAAGCCTACTGAGCTACTGTGAAGATTACCATAAATGACACAGCAAGATAGTAGCCTTCATTTCCAAGGCCATACCCTCACAATATTAGGTAGCCAGGCTGACACAAATAAATGCTTGCTAAATATGATATATTTACTTACAATGGGCCATCAAGCTTTACAGATCACACACTAACAACATGGGAAGCAGAAGAGCCGTACAAGAGTGCCCAGCTGCAATTATTAGAGAAGGGTGAGATTTCCAGTGCTGGGCAAGAAAAATGTATGATATTTTCAACTCAGTTGAACTCAATTAATTTTTATGTGCCAGGCACAACTGTGTACCAAGTACCTCCAAAAGAGGCACAGACAAAGAAAACAAGGTAAGAATATAACTTGGGTGAATGCTGAATGCTATAGCCAATTACTGGGCAGAAGTTAGAGTGAGGAGTGACTAAGGAAAAGGAAGATTTGTGTTTGTTTATATCAATTACCTGGGTAAAGAGGATAGTTGGGGAAGTACCATGGGAAGATTTATTAATAAACATTAGTAATGATTCATATTGTACAATGAATTAATTCTCTGGGTGGAAGACAATAAGCAAGTGAAAAAAATGTTGCCCGGGAGATTCTTGAGACACACCTATCAGCAAGAGCAGCTGGAACTGAGAGATCTGGAAATGGGAGCAAAATGAGCACAGGCGTCATGACCATGGCTCACTGAAGGGTCTAGCATATGACTGAGTCTAGGAGAGGTCATGTGCATAGGGTTGGCTGGTGGGGTATAACAGCTAGGGTACAACTTGTCACCAGACCTGGCCCAGTGGGACCCACATGCCTGCTAGTGTGCAGGCTGGGGAGGTAGGTGGGTAGTGACAGACAATCCATTTACAAAAGATGTCACGTTTAGGGGCAGACAGCTGGGAACCTCCACTTTCACTATGCTCCTCTCAGAGTCTCATAACCATACATCTGCACTGTTCTGGGTGTTTTATGCACAGTAATACTAGAATTATAAAGTTAATAATAACCCTGTAATAGGACAATCCCCTTCCTCCCTTTGAAAACAAAGTATCTTTTCACTTTTCTGGCTCTTTCATTATTGGTAGTAAGAAATGTGTCCCTGAGTCCCTCTGATCTGCTACGGAACACTGAAACAATTACCATGGGAAGAAATACCAGATGGTATGCATATGGCTTTGGGAACAACTTTCACCAATGGTCACTTTGGGTTTTTTCTAGCTTTTCAAAATGTGTTTAGTGAACAGAAAATAATGAAACAATTCCCTCAAATAAATGGAATCTCTCTTGAATTTAATTAGCTGAAGTATAATATTCAGATTAATATGGATTTTCTTCAGAACTGGTCCAAGAAGGTAAATTATGTTAAGAACTAACTTACACCCTATTGTCTCTCGGCCTGGTTATCAAGGAAGTCATTGCGGTAAGTGTTCAGAACGGCTCACAAGCCACACACTCATGTCTTAAATACACAGTAGCAATAAGGGCCCTTGTATGGTTCACTATAGATGGCTCATCCAGGCTGTCCAGATGCAATTCAATATTGATTGCTTATACAACAAATAGCACAATATGCTCCAAGACTTGAAGCAGCATAGCCTGACTGTGTTGATACAATAATAGAAACAGTGCGTGGGGTTATCAACAAGCTTGCCTACTACCCTGCAAATGCTGTGAAAAGACCTATATTTAATGGATTACCACTCTACAGATATTCTGGGGAGTTCTATTTATAGACCAGATGATACAGGCAAACCAATAAAATGTCTCTCAAGTGACTTCATAACCATGAAATACAATTGGTTAGTACTTGGAAAGACAGAGTCTGTAACCATGTCATTTAAACATCCTCAGCATTTTCAGCACTGTAATACACATATTAATATTTTAAATGCATTCTTAGTCTGGTCAATGCAAAATAGTCATCTCATAAATCTTTCAGCATTGCAATACTGTTTTCATTTTAATCATTTTAATACCCCTAAAATTCTGCCCTACACATTTGTTTTTATTTATGACCCTTAAAAATACATTGAGGGGGGCGGAGTCAAGATGGCGGCGTAGGCAGACTCTGAACTCACCTCCTCCCGTGGACACAGCCAATTTACAACTACTCGTGGAAAAATTACCCCTGAGACAGAACTGAAAACTGGATAAGAGGAACTCCTGCAACAACGGACAATCCTAACTGGAGTAGAAGAGGCAGAGACTCCCTTCCGGAGAGGAAAAACGCCGCCTTCACAAGCCGCCAGCTTCACAGCTGCCGGGAGCAGCTCACAGGTACGCAGCCTCCCTGGAGGCGCGGGGCCCTGAGCCGGGGAGCGCCCCCGCTGTGGGCATTTTGTGGACCCAGCACAATTGAGACCAGCAGCATAATATCTGACTTTGCCTGCTACTAAAGCATTGGGTAGCACCCCCAGAAAACCCGGTTCACAAAGAAACTAAAACTGGCTCTTAAAGGGCCCGCGCACAAACTCACCCGTTCCAGAAAGCATCCTAAAATCACCAGAAAGAAAGGTGCACAGTGCTTCGGTGACAAGAGACTCACCTAATAGGCCCTGAGTGCATCTTGGTGAGGGGTGAGACCTCTCCAGGGACTGGGACATTGGCGGCGGCCATTGTTGTGGCCTGGTGTGAGCGTGCTGACACAGACGCCATTGGAGTTCTCCCTGAGACCTGCTAGCCCAGGGTCTGCTCCACCCGCTAGAGCACCGATTTAATCCAGCTCAGCCAGGGCAGGCAGCCCACCCTAGAGACTAGCCCCACCCAACAACAAGCCCTCAGGCAACGTGTGGGCCTGCATAGATTGGTGACTGGATTCTCTGCAGCCTGGCAACTGAGCTGACTTGAGCGGGGCAGGGTGTGCACAAGGAGCGGGTGGAGAGTGTGGGGCAGTGGCAGAGTGTGTGGGGCTCCCGCCGTGGAGAGACTGGGTCCACTTGGGGAGGTCGGGGCGCGCACACGGGGCAGGACTGTGTTGACTGTGTGTGTGGACCTGTGGGCGGCAGGGCTTCTCAGCCACAGAAGACTTGTACTTCTCAAAGACCCACATAGGAGGTTTGCTCCACCTTCCAAAACCTGAAACAATTGGGTGCTCCTGTGCCTGAGGCCAGCCCCACCCAGCTGCAATCCTCAGAGAGCTGACAAGAGACCTAATAGGCTAGAGGCTTACAGCAATTGTAAGGCCCTGAGCCTAACGACCTGCCACGCTGGGGGCCTACTCACTTAAAAGAAATACTGCAACACAAATGTGGTATTAGAACTTGCAGCCAACTGTGCTGGGGCTCCCCACAGCTGATAAAGAGACTGAAGGGCCCACAACAACTACAAGCAGCTGAGCATTACAACAGCTGGCCAGGAGCATAACTCAGCCTCCCTGGGAGCCTACAGGGAGAGCAAACAGGCCACAGCAGAAGGATACACATAGCCCAAATAGGGGTCACCCCTGGAACATTGAGAACTGAGGGAAGCACACTGGAAGCCTCCTAAGCCATCACTTACATAAGGTCACCTATCCAAGAGCAGGAGACGTAGCTGACCTACCTAATACGTAGACACAAGCACAGGGAAAGAGGCAAAATGAAGAGGCAAAAGAATACATTCCAAGTAAGGGAACAGGACAAAACCCCAGAAAAGGAACTTAGTGAAACAGAAATGAGCAACCTACCCGACAGAGAGTTCAAACTAAGAGTGTTAAGGATGCTCACTGATCTGGGGAGAAGAATAGATGGACTCAGTGAGAATGTCAACAAAGAAATGGAAGATATAAAAAACAACCAATCAGAAATGAAGAATACAATACTGGAAATGAAAAACTCATTAGAAGGACTCAAAAGCAGAGTAGAGGATACAGAAGAACGGATCTGTGAGCTGGAAGAAAGACTAGAAGAAATTACCCAAGTTGAACAGGTAAAAGAGAAAAGAATTAAAAAGAGTGAGGACAGTCTAAGGGACCTCTGGGACAACATCAAGCGCACTAACATCCGTGTTATAGGTGTCCCGGAAGGAGAAGAGCGAGACAAGGGGGCAGAGAATCTATTTCAAGAAATAATAGATGAAAACTTCCCTAACCTAAGGAAGGAAACAGACATCCAGGTACAGGAGGCACAGAGAGCCCCAAACAAGATAAACCCAAAGAGGCCCACACCAAGACACATCATAATCAAAATGTCCAGAATTAAAGATAAAGAGAGAATCCTAAAAGCCGCAAGAGAATGTCAAGTTACATACAAAGGAAACCCCATAAGGCTATCAGCTGACTTTTCAGCAGAAACCTTACAGGCTAGAAGAGAATGGCATGATATATTTAAAGTGCTAAAAGGAAAAAACTTACAGCCAAGAATACTCTACCCAGCAAGGTTATCGTTCAAAATGGAAGGAGAGATCAAAATTTTCCCAGATAAGCAAAAATTAAAGGAGTTTGTCACCAAGAAACCAGTGTTACAAGAAATGTTAAAGGGACTGATTTAAGGGGAAAAGAGAAGACCACAAATAGGAAAAATTATCTATTTCCACGATTAGAACGTAATGGATACAAATGCACAAAAAAGAGGTTGGATATGATATTAAAACATAAAAGGAGGGAGGAGGGTAGTTAAAGAGTACAGCTTTCAGACAGAGGTCAAACTAAAGTGACCATCAATTCTGTATAGAAGAAGTAAGGAACAGAGAAGGACTACTAAAACACTGAGAAAAAAGTTAAAAAATGGCAGTAAGTACATACTTATCAATAGCTACTTTAAATGTCAATGGACTAAATGCTCCAATTAAAAGGCATAGGGTGGCTGACTGGATAAAAAAACAAGACCCATATATATGCTGCATACAAGAGACACACTTCAGACCTAAAGACACTCACAAACTGAAAGTGAAGGGATGGAAAAAGATACTCCACGCAAATGGCAATGAAAAGAAAGCTGGGGTAGCAGTACTCATATCAGACAAAATAGACTTTAAAACAAAAACTGTAAAACGAGACAAAGAAGGGCATTACATAATGATCAAGGGAACAATCCAACAAGAGGATATAACACTTGTAAATATCTACGCACTCCAATGTAGGTGCACCTAAATATATAAAGCAATTATTAACAGACATAAAAACAGAAATAGACAGTAACACAATAATAGTAGGGGACTTTAACACTCCACTTACACCAACGGATAGATCATCCAAACAGAAGATCAATAAGGAAACATTGGCCTTAAACGACACACTAGAACAGATGGACCTAGTAGATATATACAGAGCATTCCATCCAAAAACCAAAGAATACACGTTCTTTTCAAATGCACATGGAACGTTCTCCAGGATTGATCACATATTAGGCCACAAAACAAGTCTCCATAAATTTAAGAAGATTGAAATAATACCAAGCATCTTTTCTGACCACAAAGGTATGAAACTAGAAATCAACTATAGGAAGAAAATCAGAAAAGCCACAAATACATGGAGATTAAACAAAATGCTACTGAACAACTACTGGGTTAATGAAGAAATCAAAGAAGAAATCAAAAAATACCTGGAGACAAATGAAAATGAAAATACGACATGCCAGAATTTATGGGATACAGCAAAAGCGGTTCTAAGAGGGAAGTTTATAGCAATACAGGCCTATCTCAACAAACAAGAAAAATCTCAAATAAACAATCTAAGAATGCACCTAAAGGAACTGGAAAAAGAAGAACAAACAAAGCCCAAAATCAGTAGAAGAAGGGAAATAATAAAAATCAGAGCAGAAATAAATGAAATAGGGACCAAAAAAACCATAGAAAAAATTAATAAAACCAAGAGCTGGTTCTTTGAAAAGATCAACAAAATTGACAAACCTTTAGCTAGACTCACCAAGAAAAAAAGAGAGAAGGCACAAATAAGTAAAATCAGAAATGAAAGAGGAGAGGTTACAACAGACACCTCAGAAATACAAAAGATTATAAGAGAATACTATGAAAAACTATATGCCAACCAATTCGACAATCTGGAAGAAATGGATAAATTCTTAGAATCACACAACCTTCCAAAACTGGATCAAGAAGAAGTAGAGAATTTGAATAGACCAATCACCAGTAAGGAGATCGAAACAGTAATCACAAAGCTCCCCAAAAATAAAAGTCCAGGACCAGACGGCTTCCCTGGTGAATTCTACCAAACATTCAAAGAAGACTTAATACCTATCCTTCTCAAACTCTTCCAAAAAATTGAGGAGCGGGGGAAGCTCCCTAACTCATTCTACGAAGCTGACATTACCCTGATACCAAAATCAGACAAGGACAACACAAAAAAAGAAAATTACAGGCCAATATCACTGATGAACATCGATGCGAAAATCCTCAACAAAATACTAGCAAATCGCATACAACAATACGTTAAAAAGATTATACACCATGATCAAGTGGGATTTATTCCAGGTATGCAGGGATGGTTTAACATTCGCAAATCAATCAACGTAATACACCACATTAATAAAATGAAGAACAAAAATCACATGATCATCTCAATAGATGCAGAGAAAGCATTTGACAAGATCCAGCATCCATTTATGATAAAAACTCTGAATAAAATGGGTATAGAAGGAAAGTACCTCAACATAATAAAGACCATATATGAGAAACCCACAGCTAATATCATCCTCAATGGTGAAAAGCTGAAAGCTATCCCTCTAAGAACAGGAACCAGACAAGGATGCCCACTGTCACCACTCCTATTTAACATAGTATTGGAAGTCCTAGCCAGAGCAATCAGGCAAGAGAAAGAAATAAAAGGGATCCAAATTGGAAAGGAAGAAGTGAAACTGTCACTATTTGCAGATGACATGATTTTATATATAGAAAATCCGAAAGAATCCACCAGAAAACTTTTAGAAGTAATAAACGAATATGGTAAAGTTGCAGGATATAAAATCAACATACAAAAATCAGTTGCATTTCTGTACACTAACAACGAAGTAGCAGAAAGAGAAATTAAGAATACCATCCCATTTACAATTGCAACAAAAAGAATAAAATACCTAGGAATAAACTTAACCAAAGAGGTGAAAGATCTGTACACCGAAAACTATAAAACATTTCTGAAAGAAATTGAAGAAGTCACAAAGAAATGGAAAGATATTCCGTGCTCTTGGATTGGAAGAATTAACATAGTTAAGATGTCCATACTTCCTAAAGCCATCTATAGATTCAATGCAATCCCTATCAAAGTTCCAACAACATTTTTCACAGAAATAGAACAAAGAATCCTAAAATTTATATGGAACAACAAAAGACCCCGAATAGCTAAAGGAATCCTGAGAAAAAAGAACAAAGCTGGAGGTATCACACTCCCTGATTTCAAAATATACTACAAAGCTATAGTAACCAAAACAGCATGGTACTGGCACAAAAACAGACACACAGATCAATGGAATAGAATCGAAAGCCCAGAAATAAACCCACACATCTATGGACAGCTAATCTTTGACAAAGGAGCCAAGAACATACAATGGGGAAAAGAAAGTCTCTTCAACAAATGGTGTTGGGAAAACTGGATAGCCATATGCAAAAAAATGAAAGTAGACTCTTACCTTACACCATACACAAAAATTAACTCCAAATGGATTAAAGACTTGAATGTAAGACCTGAAACTTTGAAAGTTCTAGAAGAAAACATAGGCAGTACGCTCTTCGACATCAGTCTTAGCAACATCTTTTCAAACACCACATCTGACCGGGCAAGAGAAACAATAGAAAAAATAAACAAATGGGACTACATCAAACTAAAAACTTCTGCACAGCAAAGGAAACCATCAACAAAACGAAAAGACAACCTAACAATTGGGAGAAGATATTTGCAAACCATACATCTGATAAGGGCTTAATCTCCAAAATATATAAAGAACTCATGCATCTCAACAACAACAAAACTACCAACCCAATTAAAAAATGGGCAAAAGACCTGAACAGACATTTCTCCAAAGAAGATATACAGATGGCCAACAGACACATGAAAAGATGTTCAAAATCACTAACTATCAGGGAAATGCAAATCAAAACTACAATGAGATATCACCTCACGCCCGTCAGAATGGCTATAATTAACAAGACAGGAAACAACATGTGTTGGAGAGGTTGTGGAGAGAAGGGAACTCTCATACACTGCTGGTGGGAGTGCAAACTGGTGCAGCCACTATGGAAAACAGTATGGAGATTCCTCAAAAAATCAAGGATAGAACTACCATATGATCCAGCTATTCCACTGTTGGGTATTTATCCAAAGAACTTGAAAACACCAATTTGCAAAGGTACATGCACCCCTGTGTTCATTGTAGCCTTATTCACGATAGCCAAGACTTGGAAGCAACCTAAGTGCCCATCAAGGGACGAATGGATAAAAAAGCTGTGGTATATATACACAATGGAATACTACTCAGCCATAAGAAACGATGAAATCCAGCCATTTGTGACAACATGGATGGACATTGAGGGCATGATGCGAAGTGAAATAAGTCAGAGGGAGAAGGTCAAATACCGTATGATTTCCTTCATTAAGTAGTAGATAATAACAACAATAAACAAACACATAGGGACAGAGATTGGATTGGTGGTTACCAGAGGGGAAGGGGGGAGGGAGGAGGGTGAAAGGGATAATTGGGTACATGTGTGTGGTGATGGGTTGTAATTAGTATTTTGGTGGTGAACATGATGTAATCTATGCAGAAATAGAAGTACAAAAAAAAAAAATACATTGAAAATATTTGTTTGTAGTTGAACTCCTGTGACAATTCAGACTTCAGTTCATTCTCTGAGGTTTAGGTTAGAGTGCACATGCTCCACTTTCTTCTTTAGGATCCATATGTCAGATGCCCTTATTCTTCCATAAACTGGAAACATGTAAAGCTCTAGAATTAAGATTCTGGGTCTGAACTTATTATGGATGTTTTCCTATTTAATTAAGCTCAGCTGCTGCTAAATCCAAATATGTTTTAACGAATCTAACTCCATGAACTGGTACCATTGATTATAATTATTGCCTATATAACTGAAAGATCTACTCCTCAGAAGTGTAATATACTTGTCTCCGTATGAGGCTATTTGATGCCTCTCTGGATTTGTTGTATATGTCAAGGAAGCCTCAGAGCTGAGTATGAGTGGAAGGACTGGATGGCGCCAATTTGCTCTACATAAGAAAAGAGAGTAAAATTTATTTCTGTACATAAGGAGGAAGGTGCAGAAGCGAGAAGAAGAGAGAAAAAAAGATTGGCTGAGCTACACGGAGGAGGACATTTTAAGAATAGTATTATTTGATATACTATGATATAAATACCCTTTCCCCAAAATTTCAACAAAATCTGCTCCAAATACATAAGAAGTATAGGAGTACATATGCATTCATGCACGTGTGATCTAAACAAGTTAACACCAGTGCCTGGCACTTGGGAAATCTTAAAGAAGGTTAGCTCGCATTATGATTCATATTAATATTATTTACCATTTACAATGCCACCTAAAGATACAGACTCACATAAACACACATAAGCAGTGCTACTAAAATGACTGGTTATTTTTAGAAAACAGGGAAAAATATAGGAAAAAAAAATTCCTGGCACAAAATCTTGCGAGTTTATTGTGTGTCTTGATGAATTAAGAGCCATCGAGTAACACGAAGAGCTATTTACTAACTGTAGTTTATTCTGTAAGTAGTCATTTTGCTATAAAAAGCCTGGATAAAAGCTGAAGATATAACATTAAATCATAACTTCAAAGGCAGTTCTTTAGGGACAAAAGCTAATAGAGGCCAGAAATGCTATTTCCTCTTACTTCAACATAAAGATATATCTTAGAGAACCTAAAGGAATGGTTTGGTTAATATCCCCATTGTAATATCATTTATTATTTCTCATGACTATTTCTGAGCATCACACACATTGCTAATCTGCCTCCTCAGTAAATAAGGTACACAAACCCCAAAGACCACCCTACTGTCTTAGACGTATAGTACCACATGCATACATTTTTGAAATTTTTTGTATCTATTTTCCCTAAGAAGTTAAAAAAAAAAAGAAATGCTTTTTAAGGATTCCAAAATTTTGTGGTTACTGATGCGAAACATATCCACATGTACCAAAAGGAAGATTGATGTGGAAGCATTCAAAGTGACCAAGAATATTATTTTAATTACGTGTGTCACACTTTAATAAGAAAAACTACCATATAGCTGGTGGTGATTATTCACAATATAAAAGATTTGATAGACAAAAGGTTTCATGGTCATGTTCTTACTCACCAAGTTCATTTTCCTGATCTTTATAAATAGCCAACTACTTGACGGAGATAAAGTAGAGAACAAAGGAAGCCCATCTTTGAAAACATAAGGCAGAGTTGCGAACGGACATTCAATCAGAAGTTGTGGCAGAAGTCAATGGGGAATGATGAACCAACTTACAGGCTAATTTTCAGGAACCCATTCCTCTTACTAAAGTGCCTTGATTTACAAATACCAACGCACGATCTAAATAACACCATATAGTTTGTATCATCAATAAAAAAGATTTCACCTTAGAGGCATCCGCTGATATCCTAAGAGATATCAGTTTTACAAGTATGGGAGCATATTCTCAGCATATTAAAATACAGCAGTGGAACAGATAAGTAATGTTTGTTTTTGCTAAATATGACTGAAGCACAGAAGAAAATATAAACAGTAAAATTGTCCTTTCTTACCTGTTATGGGAGAGAAGAAGCCAAGTTCACAGGGTCCATACACATCCGAAGAGAGAAAGCCGAAGGAGGAGAAAAAAAGACAAAGGATCATTTTGGGTAAAACTAAAGTGTAAGTAACAATAAAAATGAAACACTTTTCAAGAAAACCATCCCAAAAGCATCTATTGTGTGTATTTGTTCAGTTAAATAATATTTTTCTGCCAGGTAAACATGAGTTAATTTGTCTATGATGTGGTTGATCTCTCATACCACACACTCTCAGGGGGTACAGAGCTGTTTCTAATCACAACAATAGATCTACAAAACAAGTCTCACGTTTTAAACATAATTCAACTACAGAAATCTTAGCAGAAAACAGTGAACATGACTTATGATATGAATGTGACACAGTCAGCTGCAGAAACTCTGTAGTCATGTTCAAAATCACATTTAAAAGGGAATATGAGCCAAATGTAAGTAATCCAAATGCAACCCAAGATCTAATTATTTGTTCCACTTTTAAAAAATATTGATTGTAATCTCTTAAATATTCTGGGAGCCAATGCTAGGAGTCATGGCATATAGACACCAAACATAGCCTTTGCCCTTTAACATCTAATATCCTACACGAACATGACATTCATATCATATAAATGGTTGTAAGTGGAGATCACCCATGAGGTCTGCATTTGAGATCACCAGAAGGATCTCCTGAGGCCAGCCACACCAATAAGCATTAGTCTCTGTTAAAATTCTTTGTTTTTCCTTTGCAGGGATATCACACTTGGAAATGAAATTTAAGTGCAGAGTATTTTCTAAGATTATTTAGCAGTCACCTATCAAGACCTCTAAAGTGATGGCTTACAACCTCAAGCCAAGGTCAACTCAACATGTGCCCTAGGAAACCTCAAATATCCCCCATGCAATTTTACCTTTCTAAATAATGTAGCTCTACTAGAGTTTTCTTATTTTTTCCATTTTCTTATCCATTTTATTTTATTTTGGGGGAGAACAGGAAAATCCACATACAAAAAAACTCAGATCTCCATTTAGAAACAAACAAAATTCAACTCTGGTGAGTTTGAGATACTTCACAACAATCTGACCATAATTGAACAGGGTCCAGAATTATCCATCTTATCCTTATTCACCTAATGTGTATTCTTTCCAGAAAATGTCTCACCTGTTAAAGTTCCCAGTCACTCTGTCCCTTTATCCAACTTTTGCCAGATTTTACATTCCCTAAACTAGAAATCCCGCCTATTTGTGAAGTCTGACCCAACGGTATCTTAGCTACGAAATAATACCAGTCATCCTAATTTACTGCCCTTATAGTTGCAGATGTCATAGATCAGATGAAGGCTGTTCTAATTCCCCAGGCTCCCCAGCCACTGATATTAAACACTTTGTACCTCTAATCTATCTATTCAAGGGCTCCTACTGTACAGAGAATTAACAAGGAAGTATTTATACTTCTACAAAGAATTGGGGAGCTATGAGGTATCTTAGACTACGTGAACTAGGTCAAAACAACTCCATATGTGTTCATAACACTAATGTTCATTCTTTCATTCACAGCTTTCCTTCCATTCATTCATTTACTCAATAACAATTTAATGATCATTCACTATGTTCCAGGCACCTGTGTTAGGCACAAATGTTTAAAAAGGTATGAAACTAAAAAATTTCTCTCAAGGATGCTCATCTCTTGAGTGAGACAAGTAGCCTACAAAGAGACACAGTAATATAATGTAGTGAGAGACATAATAGTGAACCAAAGAAACATGTACTCCAAATTTCTCAAATTGAATATATTTACTAATCTTGAGAGTATACTTTATCCTTCCTTCACTATAAAGCTAAACATCTCTTTTAAAAATAAAAATCTGATGATGTCACAATCCTTATTTAAAATGCTTTAGCCACTCCACATGACCTTGCATGTATGGTCCATACGGCCTCAGGTGCCCTGGCTTTGTCCACCTCTCCTACCTCATCCCAAACCACTGCCCCCTTGTTCTCTGAGCTCCAAACATGTTGTCATCCTTTCAGTTTTTCAAAGATATCAGACTCTTTCCACCACTGGGCCTTTGTACCTGCTCTTCCCTCTTAGTGCAATACTCTCCTCATAAGCTCCACCTTTCATCTGGGTAATTCCTACTGACCCTTCCCATCTCTAGGATCACTTCACTGATTACCATATCCTCAAAATCTGGTCATTTCCATAGTTAAATGCATTGATAAAATCATACTCCTTTCCTTCACAACTTAGATCTCAGTTTGATTTCATATTTTCATTAGTGTGATTAACTCACTAGTGACTGTAAGTTCCATGAAATGGAGACAACACTTGCTTTTGCTTATTAATATTATCTTCAGTACCTAGTATCTGGCACACCACAAGTACTAAATAAACATTACTTATTACCAAATCTATTGATGGATTAAGAACCTCTTTTAGTGTATGGCATGCTTAAAGTAATACTAGGATAATACTAGGAACCTTTGTTGGGAGTCATCAAATAAGCCAGAAAAAAAGTAATCAGTATTTAAGGCATGGGCATAACTGAAATATACAGTTATTCTGTATATTCTCTATTTAACAATTTTTCCTAGGGTCTTTAAATGTAATGATATTAACAACCAAAAGGAACACACCCATGCAGACTAATCTCTCTGTTTAGTTTTATACTTTCCTATAGATTTCTATTTTATCTACTTATATTTAGTGTTTGATTGAACTTGAAGTAGGGAAAGACAATTGCTGTATAGGACTGAAGGAAAGTCATTTTGAAAGCTGCTCAGGATCTAGACAGATTAAGGTGCCTTAGCCCAGGAAATAACCTTAATCAAGTCATTTGATTGTTAGGGGCTTCTAACAGCTCTGCCGAGGAGACCAAACAAGAAGTTAGTCCTCGTAGGACAGAAAAACGCTATATCCAACCTGAGCTTTATGGAAAATAAAAAAAGCAGGAATGTGAATCCTAAGATATTGAAAAATATTGTCATATGAGCAGAAAATGCATTCTGTTTGGTTTCAAGGAGCCAGATTTGAAAGCTAATGATCTCAGTATCAGAACCAGCCTCCCAATCAGCCTCCACTGGGAGGTATGGCAAAGAAAGCAGATTGACAGACCAAAATAATGAGCCTGCAGTTGCCCCAGGAGAAAGGACCCTGAAGATCAGTGTTACAGGTAACCAGGAAATATCATCGCCAGTGTAGAAATAGATAACTCTCTGGGTTATTATTAATAGGAATATTTATAAAGCGTCCACAGTGTACAAGAGGTGCTGTGAATAATATATTTGAGGACAAGAAGGGAGAAAGAGGAGTATTTTGCTGAAACTTTCAGCAATAGTAACGGATCACCACCCCCACCCCCATCCCCATTTGTATTCTTTTATTTTTGGAGTTGAGGAAGCACGGAGGGTGGAGATCTAAGAGCAGAGAAGTGAGCATGTTGTGAAGAGGACAGAGGTGAGTAGGACACAGAACAAAGAAGGGAAGAAAAGAACAAAGGTGAGCGAGGTGAGAGCAGAGGCAGAGAAAGAGAATTGTGAAAAATAATTAGTTTCCCTTTAGAGCTCGTCACAGAGTGCTTTCCAGTTTCCAAAGCACTTCACACACGACTTTATCCCGCCTCACATCAAGCCTGTGAGACAGACCGTGCAGGGATCACCACCCTGGTTCTTCTTTTCTAGAAGATCCCCCAAGGCTCAGAGAGGATGCAAGTCACCCAAAGTCCCAGAACCAGCGAGCGGAGGAGCAGGATGGATCTGCATCGTTTTCAGACAGCAGAATGCATCTGGGGAGGACAACAAAGAAACTCCACATTTTGAGGTTGGTAGAGCTTGAGCCTGTGGAACTGCTGGTACTAGTAGCAGCCTGGGGGTTAAGCAGAGCTGCTTCTGGGAAAGAAGAAATCCTTTAAGTCTTATTTTTCTACTCGTAACTCATTCTGCAAACACTTACTGCAAACCTACTATGGGCCTACTCTAGAGAAAAGTGAATCCTGAATCCTCCCTAAGAAGAAAGTACCACTTCCCTCTCTGCTTACAAAGGAAGAAAAGTAAAAGCACAGCTCTTGTTGTGACTGCTTTTTGTAATCAACAAACACATTTTTCAAATTCTCATTTTACATTATAAGCTTTTCTCAACAGCCTTGACGAGAATTCTAGATCATGTGCTCTTGGATTTCAGAAAGTTTGTCTGACTTTGATTTTTTTTTTTTTTTTTTTTAAAGATTTTATTTATTCATTTTTTTCCCCCCAAAGCCGCAGTAGATAGTTGTATGTCATAGGTTCACATCCTTCTAGTTGCTGTACGTGGGACTCGGCCTCGCGTTGGACGGAGAAGTGGTGCCTCAGGGCGCGCCCGGGATCCGAACCCGGGCCGCCAGCATCAGAGCGCGCGCACTTAACCGCTAAGCCACAGAGCCGGCCCATGTCTGACTTTGATTTAATTGATGTCTAAGGCATAGGACAGAGAAGTCCGTGATGTGCTTGGTGGTTGATTCAGATCCTGAAATTTATTATGGAGAGGAAATAAAGAAATTCTCATTCCCTATTAAAACCCTAAGTCTCATGTTATAAAATAGAAAATAAGGGGTTGTAGGTGAAGAAGATATTTTTGTGATTAATCAATCTCATTTATGGTTTGGAATGAATCTAAACAAAAAGTGTCCAAATCACTTAGTTTCTCTTCGGCACACTGCCGTTTCCAAGTGTATGGAAACATTTCATTAGCACTAGGCACCGTGGGCCCCACAGTATACTGAGGCCACACTCAGCTGAACCCACAATCCAGAGCAGTCCACACAAAGATGGAGGACTGCTGATGAGTCACTTCCCAATATTGAACTAAACTTCCCCATAAACCATTTTTAAAGGGAGACTCACACCAAGATGGCAGAAGGCGGGCAGGAATGGAGGTGGGGAGGAGCGAGGTGGAGAGGGAAAGCCCCAGAGGCCTAAAGGACTCAGTGATATACAAAGAGACACTCTAAGAAACATTGCATTGTCTGCAGGACAAAGCGTCAAGTTCTCGTGGTCGGCAATACTAGTGTGATCCCGCCATTGGGTGGTCCCATATGACCAGCTCTAGCCAGCGAGATGAAAGCAGATTGCAGTGGGTCACTTCCCGGCTAAGGCCACTAAAAGCTCAAGCACAGCTCCCTCGTCTTCCTCTGCCCCTTCATGGTGATCGCAGAGGAGTTCTCCTGTTGAGATGGCGCTAACACAAGGTTGAAGCAACTGGATCACTGAGCCCGCAGGACAATTCCCGAAAAGCGTCGCCTAGACCTACAATGGCCTCTATGTGAAAGAGAAATAAGCTTTTATTATGCTAAGGAGTTTTGGATGCTGTTTTTTACACCAGTGTGACTTACTTTAACTTGACTAATTCAGTCCACTTGTCCCTATTATTAATCACCAAGTTCTCTTAATTCCATCTCATTTCTCAAATCCATCTAATTCTAACCACTGTCACTACCTTAAAGAGGGTTATCATCCCCTCTGACCTGTATTAATGGAAGAGATCTTCCCTGCCTCTGGGCTTGACCCATTCTAATCTATTCTCCTGTACAGCCAGAGTCATCTTTCTGAAGTGAAAACTGGAGCTTTTTGTTCGCTTCTCTAAAATCATTCAATGGTTCCCCATTGTTCCAAGGATAAAATGCAAACTCCTTCAAGGCCCTCCCTAATCAGACCTCTGTTTACCTCTCCATTCTCCTCTCTTGACATTCCATTCTCTATGCCTCAGTCCTATAAATATCTGCTCTCCCTGGAACTACCGAGGCATAGACTCATTATTCCTTCTTCCTAGAACACTGTTATCCACCCTGCCCAACTTTCTCTAGGGTAATTCCTGAGAAACCTGTTCAGGCAACACCTCCTTTCCTGACTTCTCAAGGCTGAATTGAGTGTTCCAGACTCAACCTCTGCTCACCCCTGTTAATGACCACTTCTTCAGAATATATAATTGCCTGTCTCATTGACACTCCTGTGCTAGAGGGAGAGCTCCTTGACACAGGGATGGTTTTCTAGTCATCACTCTATCCTCAGGGCCTAGCACACAGTAGATTTTTAACAAGTATTAGTCAAATGAATACATAAATGCATGAATGCTTAAATCCAAGATGCCTGTCTCCTAGCTTCCCTTCTCAGTTTTATTCCCTTCTTGGTTATCTCAGGCATAGAACAAAAAGTATTAGAAAGGATTTAAAGTCTGATCAATCTGGCTTTAAATTCTTCCTCTACCACTTGGAAACTGTGTGACCCCAGGTAAATAATCTAATCTTTCTTAGCCCTCAAATCTCCATTTGTGAAATGGGAGTAATCACATTTCCATTATGGAGTTGTAAAAATTGGAGTTGTGAACATAAAACAGCCACAGAGTAAGAGGTACAAAGCACACGCTAAATCTAAATGGTAGGTATAATATTATTCTTGTTATTATTATTATTATTGATCATATAAAAACTAGTCTGATGGCAGCAATGGAAATGCACTTACTTGGAATTGAGATCAGCTTTCATTTCCAGCAGGAACAAAGAGTAAACAATTATGCTGGAAATGAGTCTAAAGAACCATAGGGGGCATAATGGACTTCTCTCAACTCCCCCGCCAGATTCCTCTGTCCTCCTCATCCTTTATATTTTTCTAAATACATTAATTTTTAAGCCACTCCAAATGTTCCTTCCTTTTTTGCCTCTTACGACTGCTGCCATTACTCCCTGCATTCTCCACGTTCTTTTCTCTGGCCATTCTTAAAACTCCTCTCTGCACATTTCCCCTTTCCTATCCCTGGCCAAGAAGAAGCAGGCAATTAATGAACACAAGTAAGATTGAACAATCTATCCTCATTTAAAACACTAAGTCTTAATTCCAGGTCTACAAAAGCCTACATCAGTCATTCATTCAACACACACTGATTGAGTACCCACTGATATAGGCCTGGGGCACTGAGCTAGGGGCTATTTTTTCTCTAAGCAAACATTAGCTAGTTACAAACTACCAGCCATACCTAATTAGAATAAAATTTCTTGGAGAAAAAGTTGGTCTCCCTTCCATACTCAGTCTGTCTTGATACCCAGACAGAAAGAGGATTTTTTTGTTTTGTTTTGTTATTGTTTTTAATAAATCATGTAGCAAACTGGCAGTACAGTATTTAATTTTCAGCATGTATGAGACTTGCTTTTTAGTCATGAAAATTAGCCAGTCCTTTGATTGAACCAAAGACACCAGGGCATGCATGCATGGATGTCAGCTCTGCTGCTCTAAGAACCTGAACCAATCAACACATAAATGCATTTATCTCTTTAACCTAAGAATCTCGCAGGTGTCAATAAAGCATATTATTGAGCATTGTCACATATTAAAGGACATGGTAATTTTTTAATTTTTTAGTTTGTGTAACTTGAGGTTGTCATTGCTAATGAGGTCTAATGACCAAAATGAAAAGTCAGTTAATATTCCTCCCTTCTTCCCCTATCCCATCCCCCCCCCCACCAAACTGCCTTCCGTATAAATGAAATGAGGCAATAGTATCCTGGAGAGTGTGCTGCTCAGGAATCCCAAAGCCTTACCTTCCAGCAGCGCTAGTGAGAGTGTGATATGCAGGGGAAATCAGCCTCCGGTAGTCTCTGGGTCCTCATGAGGAAAATGGAAAGAAATGATACATGACCAATGTAGCAACTAAAAGGAGTTGATTTTTAAAAAACAACACACACAAGAAGTTGACAAGTAACTAACCTTTCTCAGTAACTCATGTCCAATACTAAAACAGCCCTGACTTTCAGAAAGTTCCTCCTTACAGTTGACTCCAACCTCGGTATGTGTGAAATGCTCTGAATTATTTAGAGGAACTCAAGGACACTATCAAATCAAGGTGTTGTCATTGTAAGCTCCACTCCATCGTCCTTTGATATGAACTCTTCCTCAGAAACTGGTTTCCCATCATTAACAGCACAAGTATATTTCCTTTTCTATGATTCAGGATACTACACCACCAATAAACCCCAGCCTAGTGAGCCACGTTTGGCAACATTCACAAGATCTAATGCACCAGCAGTAGTAAATGGTCTCAAGCAATGATTCAGGTCTTAGTTCTCTGTCTCCTTCGGCAACCCATCCACTGGATTTGTCTAGGGATCCTGCATAGCTGTGGAGGGAAATTAACCTAATTATCTGTGCTCTTGGAGTGTTAAGGCTCCAGCAAAGACAAAGATAGCTTCTCATCATGTCTGTGTCAGATTAATTGCTTAAATTTAAGAGCTTTCACAGCTATGAAGAAGCACCATTCATCCCTTTCAACAAAAGAATAGTTACCTCTTATTTTCAGATGGTAGTTGTTTTCTTCAAGTAAAAAATCTACCAGCTGCCAAGGTTACTGTGCATCTCAGCCCGTGAGGTTACGTTCTTCTAAAGCCGTTTGAATATGAAAGTTGAGAGACCAGTGTGGTGTTTGTTTGTTTCACAGTTCTACCTGCCTTTCCTCCTTTCAGCCATGTGAGGATTTTCAGATGAAGTTAAGCTAATTATCACAAGTTCTATTTCAACTTCTGAATTCCTCATTTTGGAATATGACGACAGATGTCTTTGCGCCTTACCACGTTTACCAAGGGACAAAGTTACAATGATTTCATCTGATCTTTTTTTCCTGGGACCATTGTTGAATGAGTGAAGTCCCTAATTAACTAGTACACACCATTAGTGGAACAAATGCAGAACAATTCAGGAGGGTTTTGTTTTTTCTTTATAATACTGGTCGATGGGTAATGCCACTGTTTTCTCAGGGCTATATTCTAGCCGAATAGCTTCTGCTGACATGTGCTGTAACAGACTGCTGATGGTCAAGGAGCAGGCTGAGGTTTCCAGGAAAATAAAAGAAACCTTGCAAAAACTACCTTCAAGGACATGTTACATATTTATTATCAAGCAACTAAACTATTGTGTTTGTATTAGTGCCTAAGGCCTTAAGGAAAACGTTCATTTGTGGAACCTATTTTAATAACTGCTATCAACCTCCTGTCATCTCTGTTTCGCGTGCCCAGAGCTATACAAGCACATACTGTCCTGTTAAAAGGCATTGCTTAGACCAGGGAGCAGGCTTGAAGTCATCGTCCACCTTCTTGGTCCAAAAGCAAAAAAGTAGAAGACTGAAGAGTAACAATAGCTCAGAGGATTGTACATGTTCTAAACCCGAGAATGTTCAGGATACTTTGGTATTGGATATTGGAGCGGGACTTTCCAAACGCAAAATATAAATTAAAAGGTCTATTTAGGATCAAAAAAACAGCCTCACTGGTGAGAAGATAGAGTTGTACTTTAGCCTTGAACCTGCTTTTTCTACTTAGGGAAATTCCTCTAACTGTTGACTGCTTCCCTATAAGGTAATATGTTTCAATAGCCAATCAATAGACAAAACATTTAGGATTTTGAGTTCTCATCCAAGCATTGCATTTAGCTTCTATCTGATCTTATACAATTTTTAAAAATATCCTATGCCTTAGTTTCTCATCTGAAAATTAAAAACACAAAGAGCAATCCAATGATTATTTGAAAGCAATAACTAAAACAAGTTCTAGCTAGAGACAATAATTGTTGTAGGTTACTAAGATTTTCTTTTCATCCTTTTCACATTAATTTGAACAGGCCTCCCTGGAACCAACATTCCAGAGAGGTCACAATTTCTGGGTTTCAGATTTCTTTTCATTACAGCCAAATTATTCTTCCACCTAGTGTGGTGACCAAAAACATGCAAAGAAGGCCAGATGATTAACTCATTACATTAAACTTATATTACTGTAGACTAAATGCTATTTTTTTCTTTGCATTCTCACAAAAACATCGATGCAGTAACTTTGTGTTAAGCCAAAGATATCTCCTAAATCTTATAATTAGGCCCACCCAGATTTGACACTACTCACTTCCCAGGGCCCTACACTTGCTCTTCATCTATAGACCTGTCACCAGTCCTTTTTTCTTTCTTTTTTTTTTTTTTTTGTGAGGAAGATCAGCCCTGAGCTAACATCCGATGCCAATCCTCCTCTTTTTGCCGAGGAGGACTGACCCTGGGCTAAAATCCGTGCCCATCTTCCTCCACTTTATATGGGATACTGCCACAGCATGGCTTGACAAGCGGTGCGTCAGTGCACGCCCAGGATCCGAACCTGCAAACCCTCGGGCTGCTGAAACGGAGCACACGCACTTAACAGCTATGCCACTGGGCTGGCCCCAGTCCCTTTTTCTTTTAAACATTTCCTATCCATCTGAACACAATCACTCACATCTGTTAGCTAACCTATTCAACCCTAATACCATCATCCCCATCCATCCTTTGCATCAGACACTCTCTCTAATATGAGGAGCAAGCGTCATCTTCCGCAAGCCTGTTTCATCTCACTGCGCTCCTCTCCAAACCTAACACATTGCCATCACTAACAATGTCCTGTGATTAAAGAAACTGTCACTTTGTACTGTGCTTGATGTAGAGCAGTAACATTAAGATGTGTCCAACAGGGGAAAAGAAAATTGAAGGAGGGGTGTATATAAAATGAAGAGGATTCATTGACCAGCAAAAATCAATGAAGCAAAAATGGGCCATTTTCCTCTCATTGATTTTCACTGCTCCTTGTATGTTGACAGCCATCTCTGCAACTTGCCACTCCTTTTGTAGTTCCCAGGGAGGCCCTGTGACAACATGGGAATGCTCAACACACTTGGCACGGCCCTTCCCATTCCACCAGGTTATAACAACAGACTGGAAAGAAATTCTCAGTGAGGAAACAACTACAGTTTCTCACTTAAGACTAAATTGCAGCCAACACATTCGTGAGCAACACTGTCCTCACGGATTCTGATGAAATCACACGGCGGCCCTCGCTCAGTGGCCTCTTGACTTTGTCTGGTCACGTTCTCAGTTATGCTGTCCTGTGGGAACCAAGACCTAGCCTCTTCTGGACTCAACCTCCCAGCATTCTAGAGAAATCGCATTTTACAAAAAGTGCCATCCATCATCTGCAAAAGCCAGGAAGTTTAAGTCCCTGCCAAGATCAGGGGCAGATATTCTGAGTAATTGGATGCTGCCTCTGTAACCTAACTGCCGCCCAAGCAGCTGGAGATGAGAGGTGAGGTGATGAGAAACTTTCCCGGAAGAGGCTGCGCTGCCAGACACTTCGGATTCCATCTCAGAGGCAATCAGGTGTGTGTCAAATTCCCTACCTATTTTTAAACAGCACATGCATTCTAAAACAAGTCAGCATATACTTTTTTAAGAAGTTATTTACCATGATGTGTCATGCAGTCACTTAGGCTCTAGAGAAGTCAGATAAAGATAAACTCCTTTTGATACATGCCTAGAATATGGAGGAACTCAGCCCCGGCAACAGTCATCGCCCTTTGTTTTTCTAATAAGAAAATGACCTAATGACAGCTAAGTCCCCATTTCCTTATTAGCATTCCACCAGGGGTACTCAAGGCTGTGCATTTAACTACATCAGTCAATAACAGGGCAAGAGTGCTCCTGTGTAATTAAACCTGCCCACGTTCAGACAGATATCACTAGGCAAGGTAGTAGCCACAAAATATTTACAGGGAAGTGGGAAGGGCACAAACTTGGCTTTGGAAAGGGACTTATGGTTTGAGCATGTGCTTGCAGTCCTAAATATCTAGCTGCTCTCAATGAAAGAGTAATGCTTACAAAATTGAGCCAAGAATGGCATATCGGTTAAGGTCTAGCATCTCTTAATTATAGAAACAAGATATTCTTAACATAAGCTTACTGGATGACGCCAGTGAATGAGCTGTCCCACAAGTAACCAACCACCACCTTTCCTTCCTTCTTTCTATCCTCTCTTCCTCCCTTCCTTCCACCTTCTTGCCTTTTCATTCTTCTCCTTTCCTTGCACAAACACTGATTGAATGTCTATATGTGTCAAGTCCTGTGCTAGTTTGAAGGGACACAAGTTGACGAAGGTATTACGATAGCCCTTGAGGAACTTTTCATTCTGTCTGGAGAAACAGACAGTTAAAGCAACAATATAGCATGGAGGGATAATTACAATGATAGAGGTAAACACAAGACGCTAAGAAGCACAGAGCAGGGCATCAATGTCAGTTTGATAGAATCATGGAGGCTTCTAGGAAGAGGTCTTTTCTTGACCTTAGTTTTGAAGGTTAATAAGGAATTAGCTAGATGAAGAAGGGGAAGAAAGTCAGAAAGAACAGCATCCAAAAAGGTGTAAAACATGCTATGTTCAACAGTGATTCGATTTGGCTTGAGCCAAACTGTACATATATGAGGCCAAATGAAAGAGGAATGAAGCTCAAGACATCAGCCAGAGGCAGTTACAGACCTAAAAATCTAGCATACTTAGCTAAAGAATTTGAACTTTGCCTTAAAAACTAAAAATTCATTGAAATCATTTTAGCAATTGAGGACTATAGTAGTTGAGCTTACCCTGTCTCTGGCTTTAAACTGTAGGATAGGACAGTTGTCACTTCTGAGCCCAGGCCTGCAGAAGCATCCTATATTTGTGCTCAGGATTCTGGCTGGGAGGAGCAAGCCCCAGATAGCCTCTGTCCCTTCAGCCCACGTCCTGGAATGAGCAGACCCAAACCTGTTTGCACCAAGCCCAACCAAACTCAGACAAAATCAGCCCAAACTGAATGGCTCCTACAGACCCATAAGCAAGAAAAATACATGCACGTTGCTGAGAACCCCTGAGATCTGGGCCATGTTCATTACACTGCCTTATTGTAGCAATAACTGACTGATAGAAGTACTGCGTCCATTCTCCCCACTTTTTTAACCAAAATAATAAGGTGATGGTCAACTCAGTCTTGAAAAAGAACTCATTTTAGATAAAAATAACTCTTTTGATAAGGACAATATATCCCATGTGGGAAGAAGGAAAGTATAGAGGAATGTTGAAGCTATGCTGGATAAAATCACCTTCGTCAGTGAGAAATATTAGTGTTTTGAGAGTTTAGATTGCCCAAGGAAATGAGAGAATACCGGGAGAGAGACGTTCAATCGTTCATCAGGTTTTTAAGTGAGCACTGAAGTGAACATCTACCAGAGTGCTTGCCTGGCTCATGTGAGCAGCCCACAACACCCTCAGGGTGCGTCCCCGGAAGCCGTGTTTCTACCACTTGCCCCCGCGGCCCTGGCATAAAGGACAGGAACTGAGGGTGAAAAACTCAGAGGAGGGAGAGGGAAGCCACTAAGCAGGGAAAGCTAGAACAGAGGGAAAAAATGGGGCCAAAACACAGAAAGAAGCAGAAGCTAGGAGTTATTTGGCCCCAGAGGGCAGAGTATATCCAAGATAAATTGTCTTGGTTCCTACACTTGTCTCTTCCAGTCCTCAGTCCCCACAAGGCCTGGTGGCATTTCCTGCTTTTTCACCCTGTAACTCTGAATCATCATCATAAATTCCATTTTTGCTTAAGCTCAAGTGAGATCTGTTGCTTGAAGCCAAAAGAAACTTGAGAAAAACAGGATCTACGATGTGCCATACATGCGTTAAGCATGAGGGGTACAAAGGAACCAGGACGAATAAGTGAATAGACATTTTCAAACAGTTTCTAAGTTATGATGGAAATGCAGATGCTATGGGAATACTTTCCCAGACTTGGAGGGGTCCAGAATATCATCTTGGAGGAACTGATATTTAAGCTAAATATCAGTTGAATAGCTCACCAGAGAGTGTATAATCGACAAGGTCAAATGCGATCTAGGTGGCCAGTAAGAATCTGAGAAATGGCTTCTCAGTGGAGCAAAAAAGAGCATTGGCTAAGAATGAGAGAAATTTTGTGGAATAGTCAAGACAGAAGCCAGACTGCAGTGGGCTGAAGAGAAGAGTGAAAAGGAGAAACAAGGGAGGATTCATGGCCAGGGCTTTGGAGAGAGGGGTACGTGGGAAGGAACTGAGAAGTTGTTTGTCATCGTTGTTGTCTAAGTGGGAAAGGTTTCACATTCCAGCTATGAGGCATGGGTGTCACAGACTGACACATCTAGAAGAGGACATCTTTTGTGGGCAATGATGAGCAGAAGGAACAGTACAATGAAATTGGGAAATAATGTGCCAAGAAGATAAAGATAGCCCACTCAGAATGTGCAAGTTTAGTCAAACTAAACTGTTCTTATTATAAACCAACTGCTTCGGAGGAAATTATTTTGGGGGAAGAAATGCATTGTCATCCTCAAATGGAATGCCTGAAAACTAATTACTATTCCTAACTTATTCATCCCCAATGCCTCACCAACATGATCCTTCTGTAATAGATTCATATTTCAAAATGTAGAATGAAAAAAAAATATGCCAACTAGCAATGACACAGACACAATCCTCTAGGTATAACAGCAATTGGAAAAGCGAATATGGAGAGATTTTTAACACTACTAAATTTACAGGGTTGATTTCCTTTTATAACTCTCATTTCCCAAGGGTACTGAATGTGTACCAAACAAATAATTGCAAATTTATTTTATGTTGTCTTTGAAGAATCTTCTATATGTATGTAGCATATTTGATTAAGACGTCTCTTGTTAAAATTAATTGTAGTTTTAGAGAAAGGAAAATAGTAGCACAGAAAGAGAACTACCTGTTGTGAAATTAGCAGAGCATAGAAATAAAGAAAAGTATTGCACCAACCATATTTCTTAGAACCTTAATTGGGATGTTTTTAAACCACTGCCATGACCTTGCCACCACCATCATCACTGCCATTACTACTGACACCACCATCACCACCACCACCATCACCATCATCACCACCATCATCATCATCACCACCATCACCACCACCACCATCACCATCATCATCATCACCACCACCATCACCACCACCATCACCATCATCATCACCATCATCATCATCACCACCACCATCACCACCATTACCACCACCACCATCATCACTACCACCACTTCCACCACCATCACCACTGCTATCTCTACCAATATCATCACCACCAGCTAATTTCCTAACGTGATTTCTGAACCATAAGTTACTATTTGAATCAATAATTTTAGAAATGACTCATTCAATTGCAAAAAATTCTGTGCTACTTTTTCTCCTGCAACTCCTTCCCTGCTCTGTTTGTATAAGAAATATACAAATGCAGGCCAGCGGCAGAGGGAGAAGTGGAGAATTAAGCCTCAGTGTGAGGGGTGGAGGAGCAGGACGCCAAATAACCGTGCTGCACAAATGACCTGACTTTCAAAGCACGTTGGCCTGCTACAGGATGGATTTTTGATAGGAACTTACAAAAATAGCATGTGCATCCAGGGCTTTATTTTTAATGTCCCAGCATTGATCAAAAAAAAGGGATTCAACTAAGCCAATGACGGAGAAAACTAATTTCATGGTAAAATAATTCTAAAATGTATTTAAGGTGCACTGGCAAGGCCATTTTCAAAGAAATCTGCATTACAAAACATGCAAGGGAATTGAAGACTCCATTCAGACAACCTCCAGCTGCTAAAGAAAAACTGCTATTCTTTAGCTCTTTCCCACTGTTTCATGTAAACAGTTTTATGAGGGAGAAAAAGCTTCCTTACCACAACTGCCCTTGTCAAAAGAAAGGCATAGCATGGTGTAAATATTTTGTTTTGTTTCTTTCATTAGCAAGTATTTCTTTTCTCTAGTAAAAGACATGAATAAACAAGAAGAAAATAGTGGTGCTGAAATTATTTACTAGCTTCCTTGAAGGAGATCAATATGGAAAAGTAATCGAAAATGGTCTTTTTTGGCCTTGCCAAAGAGAGGAGCTCAGTGAAGGCTTATCTTTACGTGAAGTGGTGTATTTTACATTTAATGCCGAAAGACCCAAGATAAATATTTTACTTCTTAGAAATATCTAAAATTCTAAATTATGGCTCCCATGCTTCTGCAAACAGGGCTCCATAGTACACGTACAGTAAATTTTTCTTGTTGTTTATGATAACACCTTGCCCCACCATGGG
The DNA here is from genome assembly GCF_057802395.1 of Ceratotherium simum simum. Taxonomy (NCBI): domain Eukaryota; kingdom Metazoa; phylum Chordata; class Mammalia; order Perissodactyla; family Rhinocerotidae; genus Ceratotherium; species Ceratotherium simum. The sequence continues at coordinate 15,079,400 of NC_141909.1, forward strand.
TGTTGGGTGGACTTACACTTGCAGTGGGAACTATCATTCTAACACAGCCTTATATTAGCATGTCTATTACCTGTTTTCTTTGCAGAAAAAGGAGATGTGATTGATCGCATAATGATGTACGTGTGTGTGTGTAACCTGTTAAAATTTGAATGGCCACACAAAATCATTCAATTAAATGGCCACACAACCAAATAAATGTTCCATCAGTTCAACTTCTGTGTTCTTATTCACATTTATTTCAATTTAAAGACACCCAATTTCTTGCTTTCTGGGCCTTCTCATAATTTATGAGAAAAATAAAATGCCCATTCAAGATGCCTGCACATCATGCCATATATTGTTTGTACATTTGTTTCTAAGCCTGATTTGTCATTTTTTAAACTTAAGGCTTGAAGGTATCATTTAGGATTATGCACAGCAATTTCTGACATTTTAAAATGCAAATAGCTGCCGGAAAAAAGTCAACCACAAAGTATGTTTAAAGAAAATAGAAGTTTTAATCATTAGGAAGACACAGCCCTTGGATGTTAACATAAAGAAACACAGGACTGAATAACACTGAATACACCACCCCAGGAACGGGTCTCTAGTGAAGTAAGTTCCAAATTCCTCAGTTTCGGTTGGAATCTTGACGCTGACTAGTCCTGTTTCAGTCCATACGTAGTACCCCTTGCACCAACCTTGTTCTCTGCTTTTTTTTTTTTTTTTTTTTGATTCTAGATGATCTTTATTTTTTTTTTTTCATTTTAATTTTTTTGTTTATTGCAGTAACATTGGTTTATAACATTGCAAAAATTTCAGGTGTACATCATTGTACTTCTATTTCTGCATGGACTACATCATGTTCACCACCAATGCACTAAATACAACCCATCACCACACACACGTGCGAATTATCCCTTTCACCCTCCTCCCTCCCCCCTTCCCCTCTGGTAACCACCAATCCAATCTCTGTCCCTATGTGTTTGTTTATTGTTGTTATTATCTACTACTTAATGAAGGAAATCATACGGTATTTGGCCTTCTCCCTCTGACTTATTTCACTTTGCATTATACACTCAATGTCCATCCATGTTGTCACAAATGGCTGGATTTCGTCGTTTCTTATGGCTGAGTAGTATTCCATTGTGTATATATACCACAGCTTCTTTATCCATTCGTCCTTTGATGGGCACTTAGGTTGCTTCCAAGTCTTGGCTATCGTGAATAAGGCTGCAATGAACACAGGGGTGCATGTACCTTTGCAACATCTTTTCAAACACCACATCTGACCGGGCAAGAGAAACAATAGAAAAAATAAACAAATGGGACTACATCAAACTAAAAAGCTTCTGCACAGCAAAGGAAACCATCAACAAAACAAAAAGACAACCTAACAATTGGGAGAAGATATTTGCAAACCATACATCTGATAAGGGCTTAATCTCCAAAATATATAAAGAACTCATGCATCTCAACAACAAAAGAACTACCAACCCAATTAAAAAATGGGCAAAAGACCTGAACAGACATTTCTCCAAAGAAGATATACAGATGGCCAACAGACACACGAAAAGATGTTCAAAATCACTAACTATCAGGGAAATGCAAATCAAAACTACAATGAGATATCACCTCACGCCCGTCAGAATGGCTATAATTAACAAGACAGGAAACAACATGTGTTGGAGAGGATGTGGAGAGAAGGGAACTCTCATACACTGCTGGTGGGAGTGCAAACTGGTGCAGCCACTATGGAAAACAGTATGGAGATTCCTCAAAAAATCAACGATAGAACTACCATATGATCCAGCTATTCCACTGTTGGGTATTTATCCAAAGAACTTGAAAACACCAATTTGCAAAGGTACATGTTCTCTGCTTTATTTTGCAGTGAACTTGAATGCCATGTGCATAGTTAGTACAGTGGGTCTAGAGTAGGGCTACTCAGTTTTTAAATTCTAACTGTACCCTTTAGTAGTTTATATGAATTTGGGCATAGGATTTGACTTCCCTGTCTCAAAATCCTCATTTGCAAAATGGTACCAAATAGTACCCATGAAATATAGTTTTTATGAAGACTAGATGAGTTAATATATGAAGACTACTTATCATATAGGAAATGCTAAATTCATTCTGTGGTTGTAATTATCATTTATTATAATAAAATACTATTCTTTTAAACAAATATTGTATATATTTAAGGTGAACAATCTGATATGTTTTTTTGTCATTGTGTGGTAAAAGAATTTGAAATCTACTCTCTTAGCTAATGCAGTATTACTAACTATAGTCATCATGCTCTACATTAGATCTCTAGACTTACTCATCCAGCATAACAGCAACTTTGTAACCTTTGACCAATATCCCCCCATTTCCCCCACCTCCCCGTTCCAGTAACCACCATTGTATTCTCTGCTTCTATGTATTTGACTTTTTTAGATTCCACATATAAGTGCAATCATGCAGTATTTTTCTTCCTGGGTCTAGCCTATTACACTTAGCATAATGTCCTCCAGGTTCATACATGTCGTTGCAAATGTCAGAATCTTCTTTTGTAAGGCTGAATAATATTCCACTGTATGTATATATACTACAGTTTTTTTATTCATTCATCCATTGATCAACACTTAGTTGTTTCCATATCTTGGCTATTGTGAATAATGCTGCAATGGCACCAAAAGCTTAGGCAACAAAAGCAAAAATAAATAAGTGAGATGACATCAAACTAACTAAAATGCTTCTGCACAGCAAAGGAAAAAATCAACAAAATAAAAAGGCAACATATGGATTGGAGAACATATTTTCAAACCATATATCTGATAAAAAGTTAATCCAAAGTATATAAGGAACTCCTACAACTCAATAGGAAAAAAACAACCCAGTTAAAAAATGGACAAAGGACCTGAATTGACATTTTTCCAAAAAAGACATACAAATGGCCAACAGGTGTATGAAAGGTGTTCAACATCACTAATTATCAAGGAAATTCAAATCAAAACCATGATGAGATATCATCTCACACCTGTTAGGATGGCTATTATCAAAAAGATAACAGACAAGTGCTGGCTCTGGTAAGGATGCAGAGAAAAGGGATCCTTGTACACTGTAGGTGGGAATGTAGATTGGTACAGACACTATGGAAAACAACATGGAGGTTCCTCAAAAAATTGAAAATAGAGCTACCGTATGATCCAGCAACCCCACTTCTGGGTATATACCCAAAGGAAATGAAATCAGTACCTCGAAGAGACATCTGTGCCCCCATGTTCATTGCAGCGTTATTCATAATAATTATTCAATTATTATTATTAACATGGCTATTTGTCCCTTTAGATTATAGGTTCTCTGAGGAAAAGGAACAGGCCTTGTAGATTTGTGTAGTTTACACAGTGCTTTATACATGGCAGGTGCTCAACAAATTAAACCTGTCTAGCCTCTGGTTTTCATTAGAAACTCTACTGAGGTACAGATAAAAATGACCAGGAGGACAATTATAAAAGAATAATGAGAATTCCAAAAATATCCCATTTTGCAGCATGATCTTGCTTCTCTTTTCCTGTGAGACTAATTAAAGAGAAACAGGACTAAGGACAGACTTAAGCAGAGGACGGTGCCAACTGCTAAGATGGCATTCCTACGGGTTGTCCTGCAGTCTTTTCCTTTCACATCACGTCAAATGGTGATGCTTGAGGGATACCTTTCCATTTAGAGGCAAAAAGAACACAAGAAGAGTTGGAAAGTGTAATCACATTTTGAAACTTACCATAAGCAACAAGGATGAAATTTGTGTGTGCGATACGTTGAGCTCAAGCAAGCATGGTAGACTCAGAGCAGAAAAGTTAAGTGCAACCACTGATATGCAAACAAACCCCTAGACAGACCACCGAATGTCCACCCAGACTGTGCCCCTTTCTCTGCCCAAAATGAAAAGCAGAGCATGATGTCAAGTTCAGGGAGAAAAAGCAAAAAACCTGGAAAACCACAAATTCAGTCTGAGTCTGAATAAATTTGTCTCCCATTCAACTTGCAGATGGAAGTCAGAAAGAACAAACTAAAAACATATATGGAAAGGTGAAATCATTGAAACAAAGGAAACCAGCTTCAAGTGAGACTGCATATTTTTTCTAACTTTCTTCCCTAACATTTCTTGCTAAGAAGTGTAAAAAACATCAAATTCTACTCAGGGGGCACCACCTTTTTCTTCTACCACCAGGAAGCTTTCATATGTGATGCCTGTGCCCCTCCCATAGAAGAATTTTTTTCCAATTTAAAAAATGATAACATGGTGTGTGTTATTTCTTTTCAATTATTGTTTTCATTTGAAAAACTTAAACAGAAAAATTCAAAGAAAAAAATTAAAATTATCTGTAATTCTATGGCTCAGAGACAGTATTATTAATATTCTGCCTTATTGTTTAATTTTTAAAATTATATTATTGTAAAATTGACCACAATATATGTAGAACATATGAACGTTTTAAAGAATTATAACAAAGTAAACACCTATGTCCCCACGTTGAAAAGTAGAAACCTGTACCACACCTTTGAAGCTCCTCGTTGCTCCAATTCCCATCAGACCACCCTCCTCATCATACCCCCATCCTTTCTCCCTGAGCCTAACATCTGTTTTGCCATCTGTGGGTTGCATCCCTAAATAACATATTAAAAGTTTTGTTTGTTAACTTTACACAAATGAAACCATATAGCATGTATTATCAGAGGCTTGCTTCTTTTCATTCATCATGATGTCTGTGTAAGATTCATCCACGTTAAGGCATGAGCTGAGTTTCAGTTATTTTCATTGCTGTGTAGTATCCCATTGAATGAATAGCCCCATGTATTTCTTGATTCTACCACTGATGGCCATTTGGGTTGTTTCCATGTTTTGCTGTTAAGAATATTTTTACATGTGTTTCCTGGTGTAATTATGCAAATGGTCTCTAGGGTTTCCACATAGAAGTGAGGTTGCTGGGTTCGAGTTAGGTACAGGTTCAAATTTACTAAGTAATACCAAAGTGTTTTCCAGAGTAGTTACACCAATTTTTACTCCCAATAGAAGTGGATAAGAGTCTCCATCTACAACCTAACACTTCTTGTTATCTAACTTCTTAATTTTTGCCAATTTGGTGGGTGTCTATAGTTTTAATATTGACTAACTATTGAGTTGGAGCATCTTTTTCTGTTAGCTTTGCCATTCGAGTTTCTCCCTCTGTCTCTGTGAGTGTGCATGAGTGTGAAGTGTCTTGCAATATCACAGTTTATCATGGATATTGTGGATAACTACACTCATGCATTGCTTAACAACAGGGATACATTCTGAGAAATACATCCTTAGGTGGTTTCGTCATCGTGCGAACATCATAGGGTATACTTACACAAATCTAGATGGTTTTGCCTACTACACACCTTGGCTCTATGGTACTAATCTTATGGGACCACCATGGTACATGTTGTCCATCATTGACTGAAACGTCTTCATTATGCAGCACATGACTGTATGTGCTGTTTTCAAATTAATCAAGGAAATAGGAACCTTCTCTGACCATCTATGCCTTTAAAACTTAAAATAAATATGGCAATGATTAGAAAAAAATATCATGGTCAATGGCACCACTATTGACACAATTGCCCAAATTAGAACTGGAAATCACTTTACTCCTCCCACTTTCCATTACTCTACCTTCCAGTAGGTGATCAAATTCTATTAAGGCTACTTCTTAATTCCGTCTTCTTAACTTCATTAGGTCTAGAAAACTGGCTCCTCTCCTTCCATGATGTAAATATATAGGTATGTATATATATGTTCTACTTTTTGAGAGACTTCTAGGTTGTTTCCACTTTTTAGCTACTACAAACTGGGATGTTATGAATGTTTTCGTATAACAGTGTGTAAGCATTTCTCTAGGATGTATATTAAAAAGTGGTATATAGAATTTAGGGAGTGTATGAGCATTTAAGGTTACTAAGAAATCCCAAAAGTGAATAGGGGTTGTCCGTTGCTGTCACAACCTCACGGCACTTTTTCTTTTAGTAGCTTTAGTGGGTGGATAAAGGTATCTCACCGTGTTTTTAATTTTCATTTCCCTGACTAATAATATTATTTCACATTCTATCATATGTTTGTGAGTCTCTTAATTTTCTCTTTTTTTAATTTCTATTTTTCTATTGGATTGTCTTTTTCTTACTGATTTGAGGAAGTTCTTTATGTTATCTGGATACTAGTTATTTTCCAGTTGTATGTGTTGCCAGTTTGTGGCTTGTCTTTTCACTCTGCTTACAGTGTCTTTAGATAAAGAATATCTTAATTTTAATATAGTCAAATTAAATCCTTACCTAATGGTCTATATTTTTGTGTCTTGCATTATTTGTGTCTTTAAGAAATATTTTCCCATCCTGTGGTCATAAAAATATAACCCTGTATTTTCTTCTAAACATTTTACACTTTCCTCTTTCACTTCTAAAATTTTAATCCCTTTAATTTACTTTTTGTAAGGAGATAGGCACCCAATTTCAATCACATGATTAACTAATCATTTGCCCTTATACCATTTACAATTACCGCTGTTCTGCAATGCTATCTCATTATACATAAAGCGTTCATATACACCTGGATCTACTGGGACACTACATTTTACTCCATAGTTCTACGTATCCAACCCTGTACATTGTCTAAATTGGAATATAGACTTAAATAATCCTGATTATTTGAAAGAGTTTGCCTCACCTTGTTCTTCTTCATGGGTATCTTGGGTATTCCTTGAACTTTCCTTTTTCAAATAAATTCTTTTTTAATTTTATCTCATTACACAAATACACGCAACTCTGTTGAGGTTTTTATTAAATTGGCATTGAATCTATAAATCAGCTTGGGAAAAATTAACATCTTCCTATCTAGGAGTATGATATAATGCTCCATTTATTTATATCTTTTTGCAATAAAATTTATAATCTTCTATATTTGTTCTCTAGTTCTATCTGTCTAGCCTCACACATCATCTAAATGAGAATATAATATTACAAAACTTGTTAGACTTATTTCTTGTTACTTTATATATGTTGTTACAATAACTCTTGGGCGTTCACATATAGAAACGCAACTCACTTTTACATCTTGATTTTATATCCAGAAACTTGCTAACTGTCTTATTAATTCGAGTAATTCATTTATAGATCTTTTTGAGTTTTCTACATAGATAAACTTTGAACAACGACAGTTTTGTTTCTTCTTTCCAATTCTGTTTTTCTTTGTCTTATTACTTGGCTAAAACCTCCAGTACAACATTGAATAGAAGTGGTGACAGTAGGCATTTTTATCTTGTTCTTGACCTTAAAAAGAGAGCTTTCAACATTTCAGCGTTAGGTGAATGTTTGCTGTAGGTTTTGTATAGATGCCTTTTACCAAACTAACAAAGTTTCATTATTCTCCTAGTTTGCCAAGTATTATTCTTTTTTTAGTCATAAATAGATGGCTGAGGTTTATCAAATTCTTTTTTTCCTGAGTCCATTGGGAGTCTAAAAAAATTCTTTAATATGTTTTGTGTGATATATTGTATTAATCAATTTCCTAATACTAAATAAACCTTGCATTTCTGAGATAACATTATACACTTTCTTTTTAGAAGTCTCTGGACTTCACGTGCTACAACTTTAATTAGATATTTGTACCCATATTCATGAGGATAATTTTTCTTTCTTCTAATCTACTTGCCTCCTTGCCAGGTTTCTGTATCAAGGTTACACTTGCCTCCTATAATAAGTTTGGGATTGCTCCCTCTTCTTTCTTCTTAGAAAGAGCTTGCATAACATTGGCATTACTCATTCCCCAACTATCTGGTAGAGCCACTTAGCCCTGATGTGAAGGTTCAAGGCCTCACAGATTTGGCAGAAACCGACTTTGGAGCTCACCCTCTTTGCAGAATTCCAGCTTTCACTTTAGTTTCGGTTTATTCAGATTTATTCCTTTTGTGTTAGCTCAGCAATACATTTTAAAAGATTTTTAAAATATATTTTCACCAGCCTATGGTTATTTTAATCAGGTGGTCTTTCATACTGTCAGAAATGGATATCGAAGTGGCTCTGTTCTACTAATAACATTTGACCTGTCCTTACTTCTGAGATCATGTCTACTCAAGCCCACCTACCATAGGCCATTTCTACTCTGGCATGTAGTAGAGGCTCAGGGAATGTTTATTAAGTGAACAAATGAATGCTACAACTGTGTTAAACATATTTTGTTGTTGTGCTTATCACAATACATTATAATTTTTACTTACATATTTATCACTCCTGCTGAACTGTCAGCTTTTGAAGGATATGAAGCTGTTTATATCTGTTTATATGTCTTCTTATCCCCAATGTCTAGCACATAAATATACTGAATAAATGAGTGAATAATACACAGATAAATCAATCACTGTAGTTAATTTGAATATATGTAGGTTAAATTTTACCCAGATGCTTTTTAATTTGCTGACAAATAGGTAATTAATACAGTGCAAGGAAACCAAGATGTAAATTATTGAATTCTGCAGCAATGTAAATTTACTGTCATTTAATTGGGTTTATCTCCCATTTTGTAGAGTTGCTTATGTAAATCTCAGATAATTAAAAGCCTACAGTGAGCTGTCCAATAGCACTTAGGATGCTTTTTTTGTTTCTGCCCCCAGGCATCTTGTTTTTGGCAATAGATGTCCGGCTCACACGCATTGTTTCAACATAAGTTATATTTCTTGACAAGATACTCTGAACTTGAAAGAAGGGATTCAAGTAGGCCTCTGCCGAGTAGGCACGCTGCCAGACGTACTTCCTTAACCAAAAACTACCTGGAAACAGAAGTTAGAGTCATATGAACTATCTAATTCTTAAAGCCACTATTATGTGAAGCAATGGCCTCCCATAGTTTACTACTAAGTGTAAAAATGTAAAACATCAATACTCATGCACATCTATTTCTCTGAAGAAACATAAATGCATCTTCAATAACTGAAAACATCTAGTCTTAAAGGGTGTGTAGACCCAGGGCAATGGCTGAGTGACCCTACTGTCTTCAAAGTCTGAAAACAGCTAGAGAGCTCAGAGAAGATAGACCAGTTAAATATATATTTATAAAACATTATGGAGTCCACAGAAAATATATGAGCCCTGAGAAGAAAAATGTTCCATGAGGAAGGTTAGTTACCAAACTAAAAGATATTTTTCCCCATATATAAAACCATCAACAATTTTAAATAACAAGTAGAAGAATTTCAAACAAATAAATTACTTCCATAAACTCCTTTAATTTCTTTAAATTCCTGTAAATGTCTGATAGTCTGAAGCCAGACTTCTCTGTCCATTGTTGGGTTTGCTTTCTGTTCCCACAGACTACTAATGACACAGTGGCTGAATTAAAACACACAGAAGAATGGTTCAATCCTGGGGAAAACAACATCCTTTCACAGAAATTATTTTTTGGCTGTTGTGTCACATATAATATCTTTGCTCTATCTTGAGCTCCAGGTAAAAGAATCTAATGAAATTCTCGTCTTTAATAATTGCAATATAGCTACTCAAAAACATTTAAAATAAACCAATTTGCTCATTAATTGTCATTACAGTTACAAAGAGAATCAAGCAAATAACCTTTCAAAATGTTTTTCAGGTCAGACTTCAAATCACGCCTGCAACTTTCAAACACTGAATTTTAAAAAGTGGTTTACAAATATATGCACACACTGTAACCAGTGAATTAAAGCAGATCTTAATTACACTATTATTCAATTTATCATTTTTAAGTTACAAAAGAAAATGTGAGCACTGATCAATCTCTTTACAGCCTGGAGAGCATCATTCCTGGGAAGGCGCTCTAGCCATTTGTGTGTCTAAAGCTAAGAAAGGAGCCTACTATGCAATCTTACCGAGAATTGTTGAAAATAAGAGGAAAATTAAAATCACCATTTTATCCCAATGAATATGTAGGAATGAACACACTGCAACACAGCAACAGCAGAAATACCAGAGTCCGTCTTTATTCCAAAACTGAATGCCTAGTCCTGATATCAAGGATATTAACTAACCTGTTTAGAATTGTACCAGTATTTTCAGATATATTCAGTATTTCTCCTTATTGCTTTATACTCTACCCTGATATCAGTATGACTTTCACAGTTTGTTGGGCTTTTCCGATGCAATGACCAAGATGATCTTCATTATAAGCAACTCCATGATGATCTTAACATCTCTTTTTTGAAGTCATTCACGTCTTTTGGGTTCAGAACAAGATAAAATGTATATATTTTTCTTCCTTTGCTTGATGACTCCTATACAAATTTACTTGTTTTTTCTTCCTCATTTATAATAAAACTAATAAAATTCAAATGAGTGTGAATTATAACCTTAGAAGAACACCTACTGCCACGTTCCCGTGTCACTCCCATCAAGACCAATTACAAACCGTGAGTGCTCTCCCCCTTTTCACATCACCTCTTTCTTACAAACCTCTTCATTCTGATCAGTGTCTACTGCAATCTCCATTTCCCTGATGGTTTTAATAATGTCCCAGCTCCCTCAGAATACGTATACCAGGAAATGGAAATATGATCTGGGAATTTCAAATCTCAAACCACAATTCAAAGATAATTTTTTTTTTTGTCTTGAGAACCTGACAAATGTAACAGATTGGGCAGGACAGTCTCCTAGAACCTATTCCAAATGTTAAGAAAGTCAAATCAGAGCCAGAGCACCTTGAGTCTGAAATGCAGCTGCCTGAAAAGGCTTTGTCCCTTCTCGATTACTTCCTCCTCCTTTGAGTGAGTCCGAACTTTATCTTAGCACTCAAAGAAATGGCTCCATTAGAAGAACTGAGCAGAAAATACCTAAGAAAAACTTCTTTGAGTGTTTTGTTATAAGACGGAAGAATCATAAATCAGACATCACACAGCCAATCCATACACCTTATATCATTTTGTTACTATAAGTATGATTATATGAATAAATACTTAAAATAGAAAAATACAATTTGGTATTCCTAATATGCAGTGTATTGTTGATTCCAAGTTATCAACCAGTTACCCTTGAGCAGAGTAAGGGCTCAGCAGATGTTTTTTGAATGACTAAAGGTAAGACCGCAGTGTGAGAATACAGAATACAAAACAGGAGCTGTGTTCACCTGGATAATAATAAAAGAAAACACAACGCATGCTATTAGCCAAAATAGTTCTTATATTTTTTATTCTATTTTTCCCCAGTTCCTAAAACTATATGCAATACTACAGAAAAAAAAAAAGTTATCTAGCAGAATATGGTGGAATAGGAGTATTATCAACTAGCTACTGAAACCAGCAGCTAAGGCCCTCTCAGCATTCTCATTGAGGGAAGAAAAAAAAAACTCAAAGAACACTTGACATGTTAAAAAAAAAAAAAAGAAGGTAAAGAAAAACAAATTTTACTGTGAAAAATACCTACATGCAATTTATACCTTAATTAAAATATTTTAAATCTTCTTACTCAAGAGTTTCTAATCATGAGATTTCCAAGTCTAAATTAACAGAGCTGCTTCTCCTTGATACAGAAATAGGTTCCTATTGATCAAATTCAGCAGAGGGCAAACTAAGCAGTCCTGTCTGCCCATCTGTATGTGTTCCGCTAGCTCAGAATATCCCTAAAGAGGAACAGAAGTGCTTGGAATCAATACTGTCCAATCCAATTTTTTTCAGGGCTATCAAAGAGAGTTCGGTAATTAAGAAGCAATTCCATTTAAATGTCTAGCACCTATACTATAATCAACAGGGACTCAGATGATTCTCTGTTTCTGAAATACCATTTATGTGTTCACTTTGTACACCACATTTATGTAACCGCCACATTGTCACCAAGCAAAATAACCATCTTCTCCTTCTACCACCTGAGCTGCCAGAATTTGCAAGTTCAAGGAAATCACTTTATGCTGTTTGAGGTTTGGGATTCCTTTAAAGAGGTCCATGCTAGGATTATGAAGCTTGTGATGGTAAGCATTTTTGCAATTTAAGCTAAATGTTTTAAACATAACTGTCAATCTGACCACATTCAAATGACAGAAATTTTCCCTGAAAGGGATGAATAAATAAGTGTTCGACCCCTGAAATACACTTCAGAGCAAGGATAAAATAAGAGGAGGGATTCTAACCAGGGTCATTAAGAATCAGTAACCAGGGGTCGGCCGGTGGCGCGAGCGGTTAAGTGCACGCACTGTGCTGCGGCGGCCCGGAGTTCGCCAGTTCGGATCCTGGGTGTGCACTGGTGCACCGCTTGGCAAGCCATGCTGTGGCAGCGTCCCATATAAAGTGGAGGAAGATAGGCACGGATGTTAGCCCAGGGCCAGTCTTCCTCAGTAAAAAAAGAGGAGGATTGGCAGATGTTAGCTCAGGTCTGGTCCTCCTCATGAAAAAAAAAGAGTCAGTCTCCATGTAACTGATGGAATTTAAAATTATACATATCAGCATTTTTTGCCTATTATTTTGCTACTTTATTAAAATATTGCAAATACAAATTCTAGAGATTAAAAATTGCACATACTAGGGATTGTTATGGTAATAACTCAGAAAGATTAATTTACTTCATAAACATGCAATCATTATAAATATGTATAAAGGCTACATTTCCCAAAGAAAAACTCTAGACAGCAACCAAGTACTTAATCTGAGATTGAAAAAATACCAAAAATCAGGACTACAGAGTAAAATCCATGACTCATGCCAAAAAAAATTTAGATGTAAATATAAGTAAAGTTTTATAATTTCATATAAATGAAAGACCAAGAAAACCTCATTTTAAATACCACAATCACCAGAGGAAAATAAAGCTTTTGCCAAGCTCCTAATTATATAAGTCACTTTCTCAGATGAATTTAAAATAAGACAGAAGTGAAAACTTCCTCTAAGAATTCAAAATCTAAGACTGTCAGGGTTGACAAAGTTAAGGACATGTATGACAGATATACATAATAGATATTAACAGAACATATAAATAAGATTAAATATCATATAACTCATCACCAAGAAAAATGCATTTGCTTATCACTTACGAAAATGCATTTACACATCAGTAATTTGTGTAATTTGAGGTGGAGGGTTGCTGGATTCAAATCTGGACATAATGGGCCACTTTGCCTCATCTGAAAACTGATTACAAAGGATAATGCATGTCCTGATTAATCTACTCATCTTCCTCTTTACACAGTAGAAATGATTTATAACAAAGGGTCAAAATGCTGATTATACAGCTAGATCAATCTACTCTTCTTCAGTTTTACATGGCAGTAATTATAACAAAAGGGTCAAAATACTGATTATACAATCACTCTGTACATGGTGTTCTTACTGTATTCATTCCACTCCACCCAGATAATAAGACAAAATAAATTTGTTCTTTCAAAAATTTACCTTGAAGAGTCAAGTTTTTATAATTCCATTGAAGTCTCAGAGTCCAACTAAATATGCATGTAAGAAAAAGCATTCAGAGAAGCTGACTCTTCCACAAAAGATAATACAGGAACAACTCAGAGATTATATTTAACTCAAGAGGTCCAGGTTTGCCATCAGCTTTTAAAAGATATTTTTCTACATTTTTCCACAGCAATTACACTGGCCTGATTACTTCTGTTTTGCAGAAGTACAGGCTTTCTGTTTCCATTATACAACCAGCATTTAAAGAGTTTTAAACTGACCTAAAATCTAGGAAATAACTTGACCATGGATAAATATTTCACGTTGGTTTACAAGAAAGGCAAAGTTCTAAATTATCTAATCACTAAAATTTTATTCTGAAACTATACTGAAAGTACTAAAAGTAGCCAGTTATTTGAGTTCAAGTCTTACAAGCACCTAATTTCTTTTAAACTTGTTTCATCCATCAGGCACTGGGGACACAAATGTTGCCTACACAGTAGATACTCAATAAGGGTTTTTTTTTTAATTTTGTGTTTATTGCAGTAACATTGGTTTATGACATTGTATAAATTTCAAGTGTACATCATTATACTTCTATTTCTGCATAGATTACATCATGTTCACCACCAAAATACTAATTACAACCCATCACCACACACATGTGCCGAATCATCCCTTTCGAATTCTCCCCCTTTCCCCTCCAGTAACCACCAATCCAATCTCTGTCTCTATGTGTTTGTTTGTTGTTGTTATTATCTACTACTTAATGAGGGAAATCGTACAGTATTTGACTTCTCCCTCTGACTTATTTCACTTTGCATAATACCCCCAATGTCCATCCGTGTTGTCACAAATGGCTGGATTTCATCATTTCTTATGGCTGAGTAGTATTCCATTGTGTATATATACCACATCTTCTTTATCCATTCGTCCCTTGATGGGCACTTAGGTTGCTTCCAAGTCTTGGCTATTGTGATCAATAAGGGTATGATAGACTGACGGACGCTCAATCATCCCCTTGCAGTGGTGAAAACATTATTCTATGAGATGTGGTATATATACACAATGGAATACTACTCAGCCATAAGAAACGATGAAATCCAGCCATTTGTGACAACATGGATGGACATTGAGGGTATAATGCAAAGTGAAATAAGTCAGAGGGAGAAGGTCAAATACCGTATGATTTCCTTCATTAAGTAGTAGATAATAACAACAATAAACAAACACATAGAGACAGAGATTGGATTGGTGGTTACCAGAGGGGAAGGGGGGAGGGAGGAGGGTGAAAGGGATAATTCGGTACATGTGTGTGGTGATGGGTTGTAATTAGTATTTTGGTGGTGAACATGATGTAATCTATGCAGAAATAGAAGTATAATGATGTACACCTGAAATTTTTACAATGTTATAAACCAATGTTACTGCAATAAACAAAAAATTAAAAAAAAAGAAAAATAAAAAAAAAGAAAAAAGAAAAGAAAACATTATTCTATGAAGCTAACATTTATTGGGGCTGCTCTTACCCTGTAAAGACACCTTGCTTTATTCTACTTCATTTTGACATCATGCCAAATGAATAAATTTTAAAGCAAAGTGGTCTTGCTTAATATACTTTAGTAAAATTAGTAGTCAGACTGACAGACAAAAAGGTAGAGGAGATAGCTGAGTCCTGATCCAGAGAGAAGGAAGAGGAGGAATTTACATCTCTCATCCTCCCACACAGTTAATTCCTTGAACTTCAATTTATTTCAGCCTATCAAGGATATTGTATATTCCTCTGCTTGGCTGCATGAAGACAGACATCACATTTTTTAGGGTTCAATAACATCATTCCTCAGTAATAACGGAAGTGGCAGAAATAAAATAAGAGGAGAACTACAAAATTAGCTACTAGACTCGAAGTCTTGAAATGCCAGCACTCCTGCTCTTCCTAACCTCTGTCCTCAAGATATGAGGATTCTACTGTCCATAGTGACCCACAGTCACACTGGCTGCAAATTTCTCTTTTCTAATGCAAATGAATCTCTCCATTCATTAAGAAAAACCCTAAATGATTTAGGTTGTAAGCAGAAAGCCCTGCTACTTTAGCAGACACCCATCCAAATGAAGACAGAACATCACACATGAGCAGATTTTAGTGCTATAATCGATGCAACTTAAAAACATTGATCTGACACATGTTTAATATTATGAATAATCATTGTGCTGCATGGTAATTAGGGATAAATCTAAGTCATTCACATAAATGACTAAAATTAATGTTAGGTTTACACAGCAAAATAGAATTTTCATAGTACTACAATTTTCATTAAATTACTCCCCAAATCAATGTCTGCTATCATATACAGTAGCTCTTATACCCACATTGAAAAGGCAAAGGTCTCAAATCCTAGCTCCTCATGGCTGGTGGACACTTCCACCCTGTATCACCATAGACCCCACTATGATCTCCTTAATGACCCAGAGCTGCGGCACATCAGTTCCTAACACACGCCCTAATCTCCAGATCTTTGATCCACAGGCCCTATGAAAGCACCTATTGTAACACATTCAACTGTTGACAGTATCTACTCTTGACAGCCAAAGAGGCAACATTACTAAGAAGTGGAAACCCTGGGCTCAGAAGGGCAGGAGTGAGCTAGCTGGGGGTCGGAGAGTAGAGATGAGAGCAAGAGAGAGATTCTTCTCCTTTCCTCTCAACTTCTCTCAAAGATCTTATACAATTCCTTCCAATAATACCCAACAAGGCAAGATAAGGAGCATAAAATTAAGGTGAGGAGACTCAGAAAGGGAAGTGTAGTTCTCCTTAAGACACTGTTTTCTACATCAATGTTTTGATCAAACCTGGTTCTTAACCATAGCCAGCAAAAGTTGGTCAAGAAATATTTAAATTTTCCGGACTACTCAGAGGTGGAGGTGAGAAGGATTTTTATGTGCTAGGGGGTGCTGTAATGCAATCCTAGTTTCCTGTTGTTGATGTCCAGGTGTGTAATGACTTTTGAGCCCTTTCAAATGAGCAAAGTAACCAGTGGCTAATGAGATGATATGTGGCTGCAATAAAAATATTATACTAGCACCAGTTTTCTCCTACCTCCACGTGCTACTAAAAGAACACCTCAGATACACTGTGCAGAAGAGGATTGAGGTAGGGCCCAGTCACTTTCACTTGGCAGCGTTGAGAGACAATTCTCCAAGGTGTTTCTGCACATCTTGTATCAGCTTTTGTAACGGCCTAACTTTTCAAGAGTGTTTGTATGGTAAACAGCTCTAGAAGATAAAGATAGTGTCTCCCTCCAGGGCAAAGGTTTGTCAGGTTTACACACAGTCCATTATAAAATATTGGGTTTCTGGGGCAGTCTGGTGTCGCAAAAGGTTAAGTGCGCGCGCTCTGCTGCAGCGGCCTGGGGTTCGCTGGTTCAGATCCCGGGGGCGCACTGACACACCACTTGGCAAGCCATGCTGTGGTGGCATCCCATATAAAGTGGAGGCAGATGGGCGTGGATGTTAGCCCAGGGCCAGTCTTCCTCAGCAAAAAGAGGAGGATTGGCAGATGTTAGCTCAAGGCCAATCTTCCTCACAAAAAAAAAATATATATATATTTTAAAAATAAATAAATAAGTAAAATATTGGATTTCCTACACCCAGGGGTCCTCAGATGTGCCACAAACCCACTGTGTGCACATCATCTATATGTGCCGCTCCTCATCACCCTTTGGGACTTGGTGGGTGAGAGGGCTAGGGGAAGAGGTGGGAAGAAGAGGAACCAAAGCAACCATGAAGCTCATAACATCTGTCATGCCATGAATAATAAAGTCTTTTGTCTCTGAACCAAGGGTCTCATATCTTTTGCCAGCATCCACGAAACTTTGGCAGGATAACTTGTTACCTTGCAAGTAGAGTAAAATCTCATCACTATAAGAGTAAAGTCTAATCCCTGTAGCAGGGTAGGAAGTTGCTATGGATTCTCCAGCCCCTGAAGAAAAAAATATAGGAGTATGTCTTATCCCAGTATAGGTAGTTCTGGTACTGAAGGGAGAATAAAGAGCCAGGTAAGAAAGAACTTCTCCAGACTTTGGGGACAGCCATATTGCCCCCAAATAATCTAATAATTCCCTTTATTGTACATTAGAAAAATGTATATTACTTTAAGACACAAGACTTCTTTTTATTCCTGATAGAATGGTTAGTAATTCGGATAAAACTAAAACACATTCAGAAAACTAAGATAATCTTCCTAAAACTCATTTTTATTTATTTATTTTTGTGTGTGTGTAAAGAAGATCAGCCCTGTGCTAATATCTGCCAATCTTCCTCTTTTGCTGAGGAAGACTGGCCCTGGGCTAACATCCGTGCCCATCTTCCTCCACTTTGTATGGGATGCCGCCACAGCATGGCTTGCCAAGTGGTGCGTCGGTGCACACCAAGGATCTGAACCCGCGAACCCCGGGACACTGCAGCGGTGCGCATGCACTTAACTGTTTGTGCCACCGGGCCGGCCCTCTAAAACTCATTTTTAAAAAGAAAACTACAATGACATTAAAAATCAGATTTTTTATTGCCTCATATTAATCTGCAGTCTGCCCACAAAATATTAACGTTAAGCTCAATCATTTTCCTGTCACTGTTTTTTTTTTTCTTCTTTTGAAGTGAGATTCAAATTTACAGAACCTTTATAATTCCCTGGAGTATAGAAAAATGTCTCTTTCAACACGGGTTTCTACTGCTCAGCTGTCATTTGGTTGGAGCACAAACTCAATGGTATTGTTCCAAAAGATGGCTATTTACCCTCAAGTTCTGAGCCTCTATGAATTTCACAGGTTTACTATACAGATTCTGCTGATGATTATGGTTCTCTTTGGTTAATTAACGCTCTGCAACATTTAATTTTGCATTACATAAATACCAGCAAAGAGAGTGAAAAATAAAACTAGATGCAAATTTTATGCTCATTGCAATGCACAAATTAGGCCATAGAAAAATCCCTGGCTGGACTCAGAGTTTTCTTGTGCCAACTAGAGCCTCCAAAAAAGTGTTAAATTATTTTTCGCCAATTCAACGGAGGTAAAAACGCTCACATAAAAACCAGACTAAACAAAAACAAGTCAATGAGGCTGCTACACATAAAGCTTTATACAAATGAAGGACTGTCAAAACATTTCAAAATGTCAGAAATTCATTTAGAAATTTACAGTACCTAAAAATAAAAAAAACAAAAACCCTCCAGGTATAAATTTCTTTTCTGTAAATTTAGTCCCAACCTCTCATTATCACAAAAATATCTGTCTTCTCAATTTCTAGAACCACACCTCTAATGTTAATTTGTGGAGGACAAGCAGTCTGCCAGTATCATGTCCCAAAGGTGGCCTCCTTGATCACGGTATTTGAAGATGATGGCCTAGAAGGACAAAACTGTACACAAAAACAATCAATCCTGCACAAGGCGGCTTTTCAGAATCCTTTTTAGACATGCCTAAATCAGAGATGCATTTGTGTTAGTTAATCACTGCTAATGAAGCTTGAGCAGAGAACTCAAACTTCAATATTTAGCCAAAATTCTGAAGTGCAGCATCTAAATTAAACTAATGCCATTGCTTGGAAAGCTAAGATAAGGCATTTTTACATATTCTAGATTCGATGCAAACACTCAGGCCTGGATAATATGACCATATGTGTTACCCTTTAGACCAGAGCAAAACAGAAACACAGAGATAAAACCATCCTTGCTTATATTGTAAATTCAAAATAAAAGCATATTTTGGCTTTTATCTAAGGATAAAATTATGTTATCTATGTCAACATCATTGAGGTTTTTTCTTTTTAATTGCTGAAAAATGGATAATGTGACTACCATCTATCCTTTCTTTTTTCCTCTCTAATATCAGGTGATTTTTAATATGTTGGAGGAAATAATGTTCTGTGCAATGTGAAAAAGAGCCAGAAATAAAATAAGTATAGTTGCAGCCGTAGTAGACAAAATCTGCTTCATAATATTGGTTGGTCTTTTGACATGGCAGATTGGCTGTTGGTTCCAGCTGGGGCCTTCACATGGGGGTTTGAAGAGTCCCCATTATGACTTCACAAGCCACAGCCAAGTGTTTGTCTAGCGCCAGAATACTTGATACCCGCCCAGACTGTTTTGCCAATAACATAATTTCACCTCTTTAGCAGAGATGCCAAATGCTCTATGACAGGCTACAACTGCACTTTCGCCCCATCTACTTCATAACGAGCAAGGACAGTGCCTGCCTTTCCTTCAGCAGAGAAAATATTGCTAGAGCATAATTTCTTATTAATCATAGGCTCAGTTTCTAAGGACAGTTAGCCAGAAACCTCTTGGGCAATTCATATGCTCAAGACAATCATCTCAACTTCTTGTATGACTGGTAAATATTTGTACTGAAGAATGAAAGATAGATGGCCAGTCTCCAAGACATGGGAAAAATACTCAATAGTCATTCCAATCCGGTCAGAAAAAAAAGCATAGAGGTAGGAAAGCAGGATCTCTATTCAACATAAAATGTTTAAAGACATCTTTATCTAAAAATAAGCAGATCTCACAATGATTCTATAAAAAGTCAACTATGGTGAGATATTTCACAAACATCAATGTTCTGTTGAGATGAATAGAAAAGTTTTTAAATAAGTTTCAAAACAAATCATAAAAGCTCCTAAGGCAAATACCAGTGGGAAAACAAGAAAGTAACAGTCCATCAAAAAGGCTCATAAAACTGATAAAAAGCCAGTGGTACACCCAAAAAAATGATTTTGTTTGAGCCAACTCATTTATTAGAACTACCTATCTCTTGGAGAGCAAGTTTCCAGATTCACTGAACTACCACTGAGCAAAACATTTGGTTGAGGTCAGAGTAAGGCAGGCACCACATGGAATGACTAGTGGGGTCTTTGGGAGCAGAAGGCATAAATATGGGGAAAGGACAGGAATACAAATTACTCACTAACCTGGGGCTGCTCTGTGATGTGTTTTTTAAAATCCAGACTATATATCAGTAGTTTTCATCAGTCCAATTAGAGTTTTAAAAGGAAATATACTGTAATGCATAACACTTTTATCTGCACAAAATTGTAACTTTCAAATTCTATGATCCCTTTTTATATAGGAGAAGGGCGACAGAAGCACCCAACATTGTTCACTGTCTTTGAACATGTTCCTAAGAAGTACATCTATTGTGATAAATAGCTAGATGGCCTACTACCTTCAATCTCTTTAAGAAAGAACATCCAGATTGGCAGTCTTCTGAAGATTTAAAGATAGATAGATAGATAGATAGATAGATAGATAGATAGATAGATAGATAGATATAGATATATACATATATATATACACATATGAGAGTAGGGTCTTCTGGAGATAAATATATGTATATGTGTGTGTATTTATTTATTTATTTCAGATTTAGCATGGGCCCACCCTATAAAAAGGCCTGTCTAAGTGTGTTATTTGGTAACAATGGAGCCATAGTCCATGAGGTGGAGTTGAGTAAGGGAGACAGGAGACCGAATCACAAGAAGCATCCTCTCTTATAGGTGGAACTGGAATCATGCAGACTTGCAGCAGAGACAATTTTTATTTCTCCCAGCTTGGCATAATAGATGTCATAAAGAGCATTAACAGTGTCTTCCTGGGATGAAAGAGGAGAGAGGATCTTTTTTGGACAATACTTCATACTCAGCATGACCATTCTAAAGGCTTCCAGACTATGACCATTCATTCCAAAGGTGGGAAAAAAAGACAAAATTTTACACCTAATCTAAAAATTATGCTCATGCTATGTCTGCTAAAGTGCTAGGCATGACATATAAAGATGAAGAAAACAAATATTCTCATAGTCTAATGGAGACAGGCAATTAAACTTAATTGCAATACAATCTAAGTGCTACGTAGAACCATGGAAATAAAGAGGAAGGGCACTCTGCTGGGGAGGGCTTGGGCTTTGGGTGGGAATGCTCCCCAGGGGAGGCCCTCTAGAGTTGAGTCTAGAAAATCAAATGGATGGGGAGGAAGTGAAACTGCAGGAGCATTAGATAGAGGGAAAAGGCCCAGGGGCAAAAGAGAACGTGATTCATTAGAAGCACAAGTGGCTTTAGGGTGGACAAGAATTTTTTTTTTAGTATTTCTTGGGTACCATGTATTGCAGTAGACAGAAATATCCAGAAGAAAGCTTCGTTCAGAAGACTGGCAAGAAATGAGTACTGAAAGTTAAGCCAGATGCAGACTGAGACGAGCATTGGGTGCCATTCTAAGTATTTTGGTCTTTAGTGCAGGTGATTTAAAAGCCATGGAAAATTTTTAAGCAAGGGGAAAATACGATCACATTTGCATAGGAAACAGACATTTGGTGGCATATATGGGAATGGTGACAATAGTTAATTATTTATATATAATTAAGTGGATCTATATAAGAAGCATAGAGTTTAAGACTGTAAGATGTATGTTTAGTGGGCTAATTTTTAAACACAACCCAGAAGCTTTGTGCCAAGAGAGAAAGTAAGTTATATAACCCTCAAGTTTTCAGTCCAGAACTAAAGATAAGAGGATATGGGAAGAGGAATAGCTCTGGCTTCAACCAGCTGCATTTCCTGCACCATGGACAATTAGGTGAAGAGTCTCCACAGTGGTAAAACTCAGTTGTGTCTTCAGGAAGAAGAGCACCACCTCCTCAGATTCTAATTAGGTGAAAATGAAGAAAACACTCTGGAGATAGGAGTACAGAAGCGTAGGCCTTCTGGGAGCTGAGAGTCAAGACACAAAGGGGAAGAATGGGGGAGGAGGGAGGCTGGAGGAAGGGACTGGCTTTGGACAGTTAGGAATGGGGAGAATGCGGGAAAGCTGATGACCTTGTTACATCGGTGCATTCTATCTCCAGAAACCCCTCAGCTTTAGTAAACTTGTTGAATGGGACTAAAGTAAGAGTTGATATGCTTTCCTAAATGTCCTTATCTGGGGACCAGGGGAGGCCCAGAATGGAAGATGGAATATAGAGAATGGAATGCAAGGTAACCAGATTTTTGCAAGGAGACCCAATAAGTGACTACTGCAATAGTCCAGATATTGAAGGCTGTAGCTAGGAAATGGATGAATTGCAGATTAAAGAGGTAGAAGAAACGAGGACTTGGGGAACACCTAAAAACAGAGGTGTGGAAATGAGAGGACTTCTAGGTTTCTGGCTGGATAATAAGGTCAAGGTCGATGCTAGTCTCACTAACGGAACAAAGGAATGCAGGAAAAGGACCACATTTAGAGAGCCAATTGCTTGCCTTTCTGGACTTCAGTTTCCTTTCCACATCTGTAGAATGAGGGCATTATCCTGGTGGGCCCTAACATCCATGCCAGCATTGGCTGTCTCGGCAAATAAGAATTCATCTAGAACATTCCATTTCGACTAATGGATCTCACCCACACAGCTCTCCTGGACCCATCAACATGCTTATTCTTTTCCACTGCCAAAGCTGTGGGTGAATTCAGTAAAAAAAAAAAAACCCTGGGATAGAAATAACGAAGCCCAGTTCAAGGGTGTTAGGAGTGCCACATACTCTTTTCTAAGAGGGAGGTCACAGCACAGACCTTGTCAATCATATTCCCTTATCATTATGAGAGGAGAAAAATACTCCCACTTGTAAACCTGCATCAATCTTCTCACACATAGAGAATTCTTTCATTATTAAATAGCAGCAGTCATAGAAAAGCATACATATTTGAAGGTGTTACAGTTAAGTAGGGCAATATGCATAGCAGGAGGCTGCTGATTAAATTTAGCCTCTGTTCACTGGTCTAAGAAGAAATCCTGTCCATAAAAAACAATTAACTTACTTTGAAACTCATAATTTTTCACAAAATGTATAGATGTTGGGGCTGGCCCGGCAATGTAGTGGTTAAATGCATGTGCTAAGCTTCAGCGGCCCAAGGGTTCACAGTTTGGGATCCCAGGCGCGCACCCACGCATCGCTTGTCAGGCCATGCTGTGGCGGCGTCCCATACTAAGTGGAGGAAAATGGGCACAGATGTTAGCCTAGGGCCGGTCTTCCTCAGCAAAAAGAGGAGGATTGGCATCGGATGTTAGCTCAGGGCTAATCTTCCTCACACACACACAAAAAAAGTATAGATGTTAAGGTTGATAGATGACTTACACGAATTCCATAAACAAAATGTTTTTTTATTTAAAAAATCTAACAATGTAATTTTTTAAATTATTATTTCTATCAAAGTGATATGAAGGAAAATATATAATACTGTGGACTCTCACAGGCTTATTTTAAGTCTTTAATAAGCAATGTGGTAATAATGGGTTTTAGTTGCTCTTTAAAAAAGGCATTTTAGGTTTAATAAAATACAATCTATAAAACTTCAAACTATTTTTTTAAAACATAAATGTTAAATATAAATGAATAAAACCTATTTGGTTGTCATATACTCTGGTTACCAACACTGATGTCAAGCATCACTCTGACATGCTTTTTATTCAACTGATTCTTTTAGTTCATAAAAAAATGTAATAGCTTCAGTGTTTTCTTCTTCAGTAAACACTGAGTGATACCTGGTTCAATGCTTTTCAGCACAAAATTACGCTGAAGAAAGGCCAATGTAATAGGCTTGACCTATTATTTTTACCTATTTCTTTCCAATTTCCACAACCAATTGTAGCATCCAACATCTCTAATGCAGGGTAATTCATTTCTGACTCTACAATTGACCCCTAACTGTGCCGAGGTCATTCACTATATTTGATACCCCCATTTTTTTTAACAACTTCTCCTTACATTTAGATTATGCTTTTATTTAGACAGGGTATAGGATGCTCTAAATCTTCTTATCTTCAAAGAATATGTTTACAAGCTTCAAGTGCAGTTTGAAAATGAGAAAATAAATCTTTAAAAATGCTGTTTCATCAGACGTCATCCATTCAGCCAATTTAGAAGAAACTACCAAATGAAACCTTTGGGCTCACGCCACTATCCCAAGAGATATCACATATATAAATAGCATAGTAACAATATCTGTTTTATATACCATATAATTGTATACTTGATCATGTTCAAATCCTTTTATTGTCCACAAAAAGGTAAACTCTACTGAATATATTCCTACTTAAGAAACCCTATCATTCAGGTAGCACACTGAACCCAGACAGCACAATGTAAAATGTCACTTACATACAAACTCACTTGTGTTCTACATGAATAATAAAATTTCAAGATTTTAGCATTAAGAAATTAAGATTGATTACTTAATTATTAGGCTGTTTTTGATACTCAAATTTTGTTCAGCTCACAGAAACTAGAGTGAGATCTCACTATTTAAGTCAATTTTAATTAAACATGTAATGTCCATTAGCGAGAAGTCCTCATTATAATAGAACTTCCTTTTTGGCTTGTTCCTGTATCAGGGCTCATTCCAGAATAACCAGTTAGTGCTTTGAAATATACATGCCATATGACAAAGCCTGTGACTCTGGTCATTCCCCAGAAGCCATATGGTCTAACTGTGCCAAATTGTATAGCGCTTCCCTTCAAATACTCCAACCCCATGGACCCACTGCATTAGGTTATTTATTTATTTATTTATTTATTTATTTATTTTGTGAGGAAGATCAGCCCTGAGTTAACATCCATGCTAATCCTCCTCTTTTTGCTGAGGAAGACCGGCTCTGAGCTAACATCTATTGTCAATCCTCCTCCTTTTTTTCCCCAAAGCCCCAGTAGATAGTTGTATGTCATAGTTGCACATCATTCTAGTTGCTGTATGTGGGACGCGGCCTCAGCATGGCCGGAGAAGCGGTGCGTAGGTGCGCGCCCGGGATCCAAACCCAGGCAGCCAGTGGCGGAGGGTGCGCACTTAACTGCTAAGCCACGGGTCCGGCCCCAGGTAATTTATTTTTAAATTTTGATCAAAGTCACATGCCCATGACTTAAAATGAAAGTAGCCCAGAACGATCTATAATAAAAAGAAGAGGCTCCTGCCCCACACTCTATACTTTTCTCCACCTCTCCTCATCAGTTTCTTCTAGCTGTTACAGAAATATGTAATATGGGAATAATAATAGTGTAAGTAGTGCATAGTGAGGGGTAAATGAGTATATGACAGGATCATAGTATACACAATGGAAGCATAATCTGTGATGACAATACTTTTACAGTATCAGGATGGACAATACCAAGATCTACAACAGTTATATTCTGCCCTATAACAAGAATTAAGCCTTTGCCTACAGGCTGACTCCAGAAGCTGAACACTAGTCAAGATTACGTACTTTATTATAACTGTGGGGAAATTCTTTACTTCTCTATTCAAGCAGCATATGTTTACTGAGTACCTACTATAGGCCAGACACTCTTTGACATGCTGGGAATAGAGTGGTGAACCGGACTAATAAGGTGCTTACATTCTAGCAAGGAAGAACAATAAATAAGTAAACAAATAAACAACATAATTTTAAATACAAATTGGTGTTATGGTTCCCTGTCACACACTAAGACTTCTAAAAGAAAATGTTGAAAGAATTATTCCTGGTTCTTTTTTTTTTCCACAGACCATGATTGCTCAAAATCAACCAACAGTTTAGTTTGCTTCACATTTACATGATGCTTTCCTGTATATTTTTCCTTTCTTTGTCCTTGTTGGAAGTATACATTTTTCACCTTGTCCCTAATATCATTCAATTTACTCATCCTTTCTGTTGATGGAAACCTTTCCCATTTTTCTTGAAGCCCAATAATCTCCTAATCTATTTTGGGCAGGTTATTTCATATTTGAACCATGATTTTCTTGTAAAACTTTTTTTTTGAATTTCATACGCTCTATTTCTTTATTATATTCTCAAATATCTTTATTACTGTTAATTTTACTCTTTATCATATTAAATTCATCATTTTCCCAGACTCCTACCTTGTGAAATCCTCTTTTCTCTTCTCCCATCTGGTCTCCCTGGGTGTGCTAGAGAAATGTCCTCACTGTTTTTTTGAAAGCCATAACTTTTTAGAATTCTCATCTTCTTTTTGCTACTACACATTGTCAAGGAACTTCCTAAGAGTGCATGTCTGAAATGACTTTACCTTGGCCTCCTGATTGATAATGTATTTGGATGTAGTATTCTTGGCTGAAAATCTTTCCTTTCAGATTTCAAAGTCAATGTTCCATTGAATTCTAGGATCCAGTGTGCTGATGAGCAGTCAGAGGAAAATTGGATTTTTTTTTTCTTTTAGGTAGTAAGTTTAATTCTCTCTATTAACCTTGATGTCCTAAATTTTTAAAATGATGCTGTTACTCTGCCCTATTTTCAATGTGAAAATTTGTGACAATTTTTAACTCTGGGAAATTTTCTTATATTATATAATATTTATTCCCATCAATTTTTTTTCACTTATTAATTCCTGGAATTCCTATTAGTTAAACATTGGACATTTCTTATTGACTTCTATGTCTCTCATCTCTCTCTCATGTTTCCAGTTTCTTGTCTTTTCATTTTATATTCTTGCAGACTTCCTAAATTTAATTTCTAAATCTCCTATTGTATTTTGTATACCAATAATAATTTTTTTTATTTTCAGGAGCTCTTTCCCATTCTCTAATTATTCACTTTTATAGTGTCTTGTTCCTGTTTTATGGATGTAATATCCCAAGTCTATCTAAGGACACCAATTATAAGTCTTTTATTTTCCATGTGTTCTGAACTCTGAATTGCCTGCTTTCTTTAGGGTCAGTTTTCCCATACTTTTTTGTAGGCTTTTCCTAACTAACATTGAAGACTTTCTTTAGACATCTTGTGATTCTTTGTTGTTCATTCATAATAATAATGGAGACTCTGTGGTCATGGATGAGACTTGTCAATTGGAAAATTTCACTTTAGGGTAAGCAAGTGAGTAGTAATCAATGAGGCAACGGGTCCCGAAGTACCACCATGTGGAAAGCTTTACTTTGTGGGACAATAACCCCTCCATTAGTTTCCTTGGTTCTCCTCCCCGAAAAAATATGTCCAATTTTTTTTTTTAAAGTTCACTCTCTATTTTGTATCTACCTAGAAATAAATGCTGGAGAAAAGAGGGTGGCAGTGAAGGGATTAATTAATCTACTTAGTGGTCTCTGCTTTCAGTTGCATGTCTCATTCTTTACCCCTTCTTATAGTCTCTAAGGCTACAGTCTTGCTAGGATTCTTTAGGTCAAACCACTGTAGCCTCCAGTGCCCTAGAGGCCACCTATAATCATAATATTTTAAATCAGGAAAGGCATCAGAATTCTGAACCACCTGACCACACAGATGATTTCTCAATATTCTTGAGAAGTTTCATTAGAATCACCTAGAGGCATTATTGGTCTGGAACAATTGCAAGGTCTTTGAACGGAGTCAATATATTTTTATTAAAGTGGCACTCATTGTCAACCAACTCCCCTGAATAAGAAATGTAAATAGCATTGGAATGCCCAAGTAGCTACTCTACGATGAGCTAAAGTGGGTCAAACATAAGCCAAATAAGAAAAGAGAGAGAGAGAAAGAAGGAAAAGAAAAGACAAGACTAGAAGTTATGAGATCTGGGTGTGGATTCTGGCTCCATCCCTAACTAGCTATGAGACCCTAAGTAAGTCGTTTCACCTCTCCGGACAGTATCTGTAAAACAAGAACTTCACATGAGAATAAGCAGCATGATGAAATGCTAAGTCCCAGTCTGAGATTTTTGTCAGAATATGGTTAAAATTTATGCATATAGTAATCCTATTAAATGTTCTTGTTTTACAGACCAAAGGTGGAGGAGAAAGGAAATCAAATTATTATACAACAAATAGAGTATATTGAGACACAGGAACCAGCTTGAACTGAAAACAGACATCAGTCCCTCAACACAGTGGAGTACATACTGAATGAATGAACAAGTGGCAAGAAATATACGTTTAGAGCAGTGAAACTCTTAAAAGATGAATGTTGCTGACATTTGTAAAGAGTAAAAAGTCATGACATCATAACAGAGTGTCCCCCAGCGAGTTCACTGTTGAAAGTGTTACTCCTCTCTAAGACAGGTTGGAAATTTCCAATAACATTTGTCTGTGCCTCTAACTGTCAAAGGAATTTATTGTGCATTTACACAAGCAAGAAAGAAAAATTAGAAAAGAGACCAATCCTCATACTTTTTAACATGAGAAGTATCCCCAGCAGAGTTACCGGGAAAACAAAAGTTCCCCTTAAATAATTTAAGTGCCTTTTCATCGGATATATTGAACCATCAATAGTAGTTCTCTTTTCCCTAGCATATCATGAACTGACTAGAGCAAGAAAGATACCAAATAAGAAAAGGAAAAGATTTAATCTAGCATAATAAATCTATCTTTGCATTCAAACATTCCCTTCATTTCTGAAAACAGATGTTGATAGCTCCTACCAGCCCTGTTTCTGATCACTTTTTTCCATCCCAAACAGTAATGAGGAATCAGAGTTGTCAAATCCTCTGAATTTAATCCAAGAATTAAGCACTCTTGAGTGTCCAGCGGTACAGAGCTCCTCTGGGTTGGAGATATGGTGGAGATGGTGGGGAAGAATGGAAATGAGAAAGAAACAATAACACTTTCCTTGCCTCCAGAAAATGTACAATCCTGAAGGCAAAGAGGACAAAACATTGAAGAGGCTGAATAACGAAATAAAGCAGCTGATAATGAAATTCAGCAACTAGTAAGCAACCTCAGTGAATAACAGGAACAACAAGGGACCGAGACTGGAGAAGGAAGAGATCAGTGTAGCCTGGGAAGTCAGGGCAATCTCTGGGAAGGAGGGAAAAATTAACCTCATGCAAGAGAATGGGCTTGATGTGGTTATGTGTGAAGAGGCGAGAGGCATCTTGAGTTGGTAAACTCAGCACTTAAAGAGCAGAACTAAGTAGGTTAGTAAAGGGACAAAGAGGGAAGAGACCACAGAGTGGCTTAAGTTGCTTGAGGAACACTCTTCTGACATATTTATAACTACCATGGCCTTCTAAAGCACTGCTCTGAGGCCTGTTCCCACAATGAATTTGTGAGGATACCAAGAACGGCTAAAAGAGAAAAATAGAAAAAAGTAGGCCCTTTTTGTCCCCTTTAGTATCTTCCACTTGGAACTTTATCAATAAATATATTTGAGTGTGTATTTTTGCTACTGGGTTGTATTAGTTTTTTACGGTCACCACAACAAGACAGTTGGGTGGCTTAAACAATAGAAATTTATTTTCTCACAGTTCTAGAGGCTGGAAGTCCAAGATCAAGGTGTCAGCAGGTTGGTTTCTCCTGAGGCCTCTCTCATTGGTTTGCATATGGCTGCCACCTTCTCACTGTGTCCTAGCGTGGTCTTTCCTCTGCACACACATATCCCTGGTATCTCTCTGTGTCTTCAAATTTCCTCCTCTCATAAGGACACCAGTCAGATTGAATTAAGCCCACCCTAAAGGCCTCATTTTGACTTAATAAGCTCTTTAAAGACCCTATCTCCAAATATAGTTACATTCTGAGGTACTAGGGGTTAGGGTTCCAACATATGAATTTAGGGAAAAACAACTCGATATGTTTTTTATAAGTTTTTTAATTATTAGAGAAATCACATTGATAACTGTGTAGAATATTATTAAACACAGCATGATACAATGGACATAGTTATAAATGTGAAATGTAATTTAAAAATATGGATTTACATAAAAGTACATATAAATACATTACCATTTAAACAATTCAACTCCAAAATCTTGCAAGACAGAGGAGTTACAAATTTAAACCAGGAAATGATAATGTTTATCTTCGATTTCCCTTCCATTGTACTGATGAAATATCTCAATAGATAAATTTAGTGGTAAGATAAATTTATCATTTTGATAAAACAAATGACTGTGTCTTAGAAAAATGTAAGGCAGAATAATGTAGCAGAAAGAGCCATGGATTAGGATTTGGGCATTCTACATTCTTGTTTGAGGCAGAAGAAGAGACATCTGAAAAAACAAGAAAAAAAAGAGGAATTAGGAAAGAACAATAATTTAGAAGCCAAAGAGATTAGAGATTCTAAGAAGAAGTCAGCCAAGAGTCCACTGCTGTGAACAGATCAGACAAATGAGGCTTGTGAAGACTCTATTTGACATTGCACTTTGAAGTTCACTCCTGACCTTCAGAAAAGTAATGTTAGTAAAGTCGAGACAGTTAAAGGCAGATTTAATGGGTTGAGAAGTGGATAGGATATAAAGTATAGAGATTTAGTGATTTTTTTAAGTTTGGCTTTTTTTTTTTTAAGTCTAACCACTGGAGAAATGTGGTGGTGGCTTAGGGGAAGACGGAACAAAAGGAGTCTTTTCTTTTTTTTTGTTGTTTGGTCAGATGAAACTAGAGTTTGTTTCCAGGTTTATGGAAAGGATCCCGCTTAGAAGTAGGGTTTGAAGGATCAAAGGAGTGAGGGAATTCTCCATGTATTCTTCTAACCAACGTGTGAGAACCTCCCAGCACTGTCTTTGTCATTCTCTGCCCTCAAGGGATTGGGATACAAACAATTACCCTAAGTTACTTGTTTTAATGGCCGTATGCCCAGCTGAAAAGGGCACACAGGGAAAGGAGCACCTTAGTGTCCTCGGGGAGCCTGAGAAGGCCTCTCAAAGAAGAAAAGTGGGAGCGGAGCCTTGCAGGCTGAGTAGTGTGTCAGGTTAACAAAAGAGAGGAAGCATGTCATGGAGAACAGTCTATGCAAAATCAGAGTCATGGAAAAATACAGACTCCATGGAGGAGTTCACCTTGGAATGGAATGGAGATACTTCTGTCTCGGAGAGGAAGGGAAAAAGGAAACATGGAAAATGATATGGTCAAGTTTTGAGAATGAATGGAGAAAAAATGAGGGGAATTTTTGTCTAGGGGCCTCCATTTTCTCAATTTTCTTCTTAAACCACAATAGCTGTGGGCCAAATTTAACTACCACATTTTGAATTTTCACTTTTAAAACTACCAAAGTGCTTGAAGGGATTGTTTAGCATCAAACATTCACACCCTCAGAAAAAGAGAAAATAAGATGGATTGGGTAGAGGATAGGTTTGAAACTTTACCTAGAGAGAAAGGCAAAAAATTCAAGTCAGGCAGACAAAATGGTTCCATCCATCATGACAAACAAGTCAGTTCTAGGTGCTAAAAGGCAGTATTTGATCAAGAAAGAGGACATCAAATCTAAATTTTTTCAATTAACCTTTCTTATAATTTATGAAGAGAATTAGTCAAGAAACTAATAATCTTACAGGGGAGATAAAACATGAACAAAAAATATTGGTTTGTAAATAGGAATATGATAAGTACAGAAAAGATAAGGAATGTTCAGTCTTCATAAAAGCAATCAAAGTTAATCCTATCTAGGGATCAGATCATCCAGAAAAGCTCCAGAGGAAATGTGGGAAGCTTGGGGAGAGACTCATGGATCTTAGCAGAGTTGGTAAGGTCAAGATCTGGTAAGATTAGAATCAGAGCCACAAGCAACAAGAAGGGACTGTGATAAGGAGCCACCCCTAAGACTTCCTAGTACCCTTCAGAACTAGTCTTCAAGTTTGGATGAACCTGACCTGTAAGCAGAAGCCAATCTGTCATCTGACTGGAGGGCAAAGGTACTCTTGGGAGTCATTCGGACAACTAAGCCCCAGGCTGAGGTAGCCACCAGTCAAGAAAGGCAGGGAGCTGAGACAATCACTGTGATAACTAGGTTTGATGTACAGCAAAATAAGATGAAAAAACCTGCTTGGTGTATTCATTTGCTAGGACTGCCATAAGTCCCACAGATTGGGTGGCTTAAACAACAAATTTACTTTCTCACAATTCTGGAGGCTAGAAGGCTGAGATGAAGGTGTCGGTAGGGTTGGTTTCCTCTGAGACTTCTCTCCTTGGATTGTAGATGGCCGTCTTCTCCCTGTACGTTCATATCATCTTCCCTCTGTGTATGTCTGTGTGCTCAAATTTTCTCTTCTTATAAGAATACCAGGCATATTGGATTAGGGCCCATCCTAACGACCTCATTTTAATTTAATTACCTCTCTAAAGACTCTATCTCCAAATACAGTCACATTCTGAGGTACTTGGGGTTAGAACTTCAACATGTGAATTTAGGAGGGACACAATTCAGCCCACAACAGGTGGTAATTACAGGATTTTTTTTAAAAGGCACCAAGTAATCAATCTGGTCAAAATTTAGTCATAGGCATACTTGCCTAGCTTTGGAAAATACAGCAATATTCGAATGACATTCTCCACTATATAAAGATGTCACCCTTGCTCAGCACAGGAACTAGAACACTAAGTACAACTTTGTTATAGACTCTTTCTTAACAGAACTGAGAATTTTATTATCATCCAATTATTTTACCTCAAATAAAAACATAGAACACAGAAGCAGTGAAAAAAAATGTGTTTTTTTTTTTAAAAAGAAAAAAAAATAACAAATCTAAATAGCCTGTGGCTTTGGCTAATTCCCAGCTTCATTTTTCTTACTATTCACTAGCCAAATAGGCCTACTTAGGATTTAAAGACAAAAAGAGGAAAAAGAATTGCCATGCGCTCTTCACTTATGATTTTCAACATTTTAAAAAGAGCTTAAAGACCTTTTCTTTTATATAAGTGCCAGTAATTGTCTTTATAGTTTTATTGGTATTAATTTCATACAGCTCATTTAGAATGCCAAGCCACATATGCGACATAGTAATAAAGTTATTATTACTGCATAGAGATATAATTGTAAGTAATTTTGATTCTCTCATTTTTGTCCTCTCACTTTCTTCTCATTTCTGCCCACGATTTATAAGAATGAAGATGAGTTTGCTGACCTTTCGCCAAAGAGCATTTAGCATGAAGAAACTGATGATTTCATCCTGATCATGGCCTGTGAAACTTTTATTTTCTAGCTCCATTAGCTTTTTCAGAGTAAGTCTGATTACAATATTACTGAATTACAAATAAACTTCTAAATTCAGAGGAGAATGCAAATGCTACAAAACAGTAAATAATTTAAAT
The DNA here is from genome assembly GCF_057802395.1 of Ceratotherium simum simum. NCBI lineage: Eukaryota > Metazoa > Chordata > Mammalia > Perissodactyla > Rhinocerotidae > Ceratotherium > Ceratotherium simum. The sequence continues at coordinate 15,112,772 of NC_141909.1, forward strand.
AATATGGAGCCCCTTTTAGCTAACGAACCATAATTCAATAAGATGGTTTTTCCTTTATTAACAATATACTACAGAAGATATTATTTAAAAGAAAAGAACAAAGGGATAAGAGGAAAAATAAAATTTCTCATCATTTGTTAAAGATGTGATGACATACATCATTAAATATAATACAATAAAGTTTCTCAGTATTAGTTCAACAAGTTAAAATACATAGTATATGTAATCTACGCCCACTGGGGCAATTTGCATATTTCTACAGGCTTCATTAGCCATAATTTCGAAGGACTTTGTGAATCTATTAATTCTTACATAAGAGAGCACACTAGCTGACCCATGGTAGGGATGAGGTACCATTTTGGCAAATATTTTAGTTTCAAATATAAAGGGAAAAAGGCAAAAAAAAATGGAAAGTCCTATTTCCAGGCCATGTGCTGGGGAGAGAGCAGAGTAATACTCTCTTCTGGGTAGAGAGATTTGAATCTGGATTCTTAAAAAGGGGAAAAAAAACACTAATTTCAAAACTTGTACTGTGGGGGGATGAGATGGGATGAGTGAGATGTATCTTTAGTGTTGACCACACCTTTGTTCTGGGAAAGACGCAGACCATTAAGTTAAACAAATGTAAAACAAAGAACATATTGGACAGTGAAAGTTTGAGAAGCTGGGGCTTTGAGGAACTAAGTTGGCCTGTAAGAGATGATTATGTAATGGGCAAGAGTTGCATCTGCAAACACAGTCTTTTGATTGGAGAAATAGTGCTTGCCAGTCATTATTTGTTCTTGTGGGCAAGTGTATGTTTTATTCAAGCTGTTTGCTCACAGGTAAGCAGAGCCTGAGAACATTCAGATGGTGGAAGATCTTTGAATAGAAACTGGACCAAGCTTGACAAAGCTCAACCTAGAATTCCAACACATGCGTTCTGTAAAAATTAAATCTACATTCAGAAATGTCTAAATTAAAGGACCTGTCCTTTGCTTTTGTAATTTAGAAGATGTGAGAAAGAAGTTTAGTAATGTAGGTCTACAGCTTTCTGGAATGTGACTGTCTTTTGGGGGAGAAAGGTTAAAACCGTACCTCTGTGAGTAGAGGATGGGATCTGAAGGGATTGGGCATTCCTACTGTCAATCATCCAGGAGAGACAGACAGCGAGACTTGGAGGGTGGGACTAAACTGAGAAGAGAGGAACTCCATCTTCTCTCTTTGTGTTGTTTTCTTAGGCCTGGACCCCAAAGAATCTACCTTAGGGGTAGACATACATTGTGGAGGAAATATGCCCTTGAAACATGGAGACAGGCAAGGAGCTGGCAAAAGAGAACCCTGTGAACAACAGGGTGACATTGTGTGGCTGAGCAGGGAAGCAGCTCCAGATGGAATGGCTGAATGGACCCATAACCTTTGAGAGGAGGCATAGCTAGTGGCAAATGAGAAATCCGTCTGGGTGGTGCACTTTCCCTGGGCCACCTCGGACTTTGTGCTGTAGGGAATGACTGGAAGTCCCAGGTGGTAAAGAGAAGAGCAGGGCCCTCTGAAACTAGCATAGAGGGCAATGGTACAGCAGCAAGAGCCTAGATGCCAACACAAGTGGATACTTGGAATGGAGGCTCTAATCATGGCGATGGTGAGGACTGAATTCTTACGCTCTGCAGTGGAACAAGGGGTCAGATAGTGCCCAGGCTGGCATCAGACGCTCATGGAGATACTGTCCTGGAAAAATATTAGATAAGGGAAGTAATGCTGAAGAATCCATAAGGGAGAGAGTTCACTTACTACAGCTTTCCAGGCAAAGGGAGCAGTCTGAGTTTAACTGTTCAGTGTGACATCATTTGTATTCCCCATGCTGGAAGGCCTGAGAGACATCTGCATTACACTTAAAATAAATAATTCCTATGAAGCCAGAAATTAGGGTTATTCTAATTTCATGGATGGGAAATTGAAAGAATGAAACTAAAAAGGGTAATACCCCAAATGAGAGCTCAATGCTTCTAACATCCACAGCTACGCTAAGACACTGGCTGCAATGCTGTCTCGGAGAGTGAATACACAGCAGGTACACTGCATCAAATTGTGAAATCACAGCGATCCACGTCAGTTTAGATTCTATGAGCGAGCCGCTAGATTTCACCATGCCTTTCCGTCAGGGTTTATTATCTGTTAAGGGGTTTAAATCTACAATAGAAAAACATTTCTGTGAAATCCAGTAACACACAGTGGTTAACCATAGCTGAGTTTTATAAACGGTGATTTCTCAACTAATACATGCTTTTCCCCAAACACAAACCCCTGCATTATTCTGATAGGAAAAAGAGTTTACCACGTCCCTATAATTTTCTATTGAACCTACAGCATATCTGCTTTACCTGGATTCTTAGAAGGTTAGGAATTTAAGCCCCCAAACCACTTTGTGATTGAAAATGTAAAGTCTTAGAGCTAAAAGGACTGGAAATACTATTTCCCTGGACTTCATATGAATACCACATATATACTAATTCAGGTTTAGCAGAGAACACTGAACTCTTGAGACACCTTTAAGATATGAAATTATCCAGGAGAGAAAGCAACAATCAATCGAATTAACAATTATTGAGTGTCAAGCCCTCCTCTCAATCTGCTAAATTTATATTACTAAATCTGCTTAAATGACTTATAGTAGCTCATTTAGTCCTTAAAAATAATGAAGCCAATAGTGTCATCATAGGGGTTAAGTTCTTTGTCCAAGATCATACAGCTGAATGGTAGAGCTGGTATGCAAAACAGGTGTTTCTACCTCCAGCACCAATGTTCTTTTCATAATATGATGCTTCTTCCATCTGTAACATTTCTGGTATTTAACCATTGTTTCTGTCAGAAAATTTTTATTCTATTCTAATCTAAATCTGATTCATTGCCATTTAAGCCTGTTTACTTGAAATCTGTTCTTGTAAAGTTTTGAAACAGCTGGTCACTGTCCTTGGTTTAAGAACTCCCTAGCATACAGTACTTAGAGATAATTAAATCTCCCATCAGCAATTTCTTCTTTTGGCTGAATAAGCCTTTTTCAATGTTTCCTTAAAAAGATTTCTTGCACCTTTAAATATCTCGCAGCATCCCCATATCATGTTGACTTTTACAGCTGGAATACCAGCACATGATTTTTTCTAGAGTCATTTATAACTCCAAGGACCAATCCTTCCCCCCAGCCCCCTCATGTTCTTTATCCAACTGTCTCTTGTTTAATGCTTAAGCAGCTTGGTTCTCCCGTTGAGCATTTTGTCCTCATTGAGTTTCATTATGTTTGCTGTGACCGTTCTCTCCAATTTGCCAAGAAGCTGCTTCTATTTCTGAGGAGCCCTGCAGATCCACCGTCCTGGTAAAATCCTTTGCCTCTTCTATTTTAGTATATGTCCCTACTTCAGAAGCACCTGTTATGGGCTAAATTGTGTCCTCCTCCCCCTTAAAATCCATATGTTGATGTCCTAACCCCCAGGTTCCTCAGAATGTAACTATGATTGGAATTAGGGCATTTAAAGGTAATTAAAGTTAAATGAAGTCATCAGGGTGGACTTTAATCAAATATGACTGGTGTCCTTATAAGAAGAGGAGATTAGGACACAGACACATGCACAGAGTAAAGACCATGTGAAGATATTATAAAAAGACAGCCATCTACAAGTTAACAAGAGACTCCTCAAAAGAAACCAACCCTACTGACACCTTGATCTCAGACTTCTAGCACCCACAATTATGAGAAAATAAATTTCTGTTGTTTAAGCCACCCAGTCTGTGGTACTTATGTCAGCCCTTGGAAACTAATACAGCTCCCTGTAATACGTCTTGTTTCACTAACTATATTATTAATTACGTGAAGAACCCCACACATGCCAATATCATGTACCCCTACCAATGAAAAGAGCACATCACTTCTGTGATATTCATGTCAAAAATGTACCAACTCAATCTATCCATGTCCAGGCATCCACCAGTCATAAATTGAGAGACACTCTACAAAATAACTAACCAGCAATCTCCAAAGTGTCAAAGTCATGAAAGCAAAGAAAGACCCAGAAGTGCCACAGAATGGAAAAAAGTAAGGAAATATGACAACTAAATGCAATGTGGGTTCCTGGATTGGATCCTGGGACCAAAAAAGGATGTTAGTGGAAAACTGGTGAAATCGGAATAAAGCCTATTCTTTAGTTAATAGCATTGTACCAATGTTGATTTCTTAGTTTTTATAAAGGTATTATTGTTATGCAAGATGTTAACATTAGGGAAAGCTGAGCAAAGTGTATATGGAAACTCTCAGTTCTATCAATACTCAGCTTGCAATATTTTTGTAATCCTAAAATTGTTTCAAAATAAAAAGTAAAATAATAATAAATGCACAATAATAAATAATATACCACAATATAAATAATAAATAGTTTATCATAATATAAAAAAATTATAAAATTATTTTTAGGTACTTAGACTATAAAATAATACACATTGTAAATAAAATAAATGAAGCAATAAATAACCACTAGGAGAGAAAAACACATATTTAATCCTCTGAAATAAACTCTATATTAAAGAAAGAAGGAGAGAAAGAAAGAGCTAATATTCATTGAGATCTACTGGACGATAAGCCCAAGCACTTAATCCTCACAACACTGTAAAATGTGACAAGTGATGAATCTAAGGTCACAGAACAAGCAAAAGACCTGAATTTCAGACCCAAGTCCTTTTAAATCCAATGCACTATGCTTGTTCTACTGGTTAGGTAATAATTTATGTCCCCACCAACTAAACATTCATGTCATCATAGCTGTTCTAACTCTGTGGTTCCCATTCTTGACTGCACATTGGAATCACTTGGGGAGCTTTAAAAACTCCTGAGGCCCAGATCCCGTCCCAGGAGATTCTGATGTAATTGTTTTGGGGTTCAACCCAATCTTAGGATTTTTAAAAATCTCCCCAGATAATTCAACGTGTAGAGAACAACAACTCTACTAGTTTATCAATGTTAAAGTCATATAGAACAGAACTAAAACTTTCCCAAAGACAGGGTAGTCATATCTATCATTTGTCAGGAGTAAGCATATAACACCAAAATCAATTAAGTTTGACTTGTGCAACATATTCTTTATGGGAACAACAGGAGAAGAAGAAATTCTTTAAAAGACACCTGGAGAACAGGGAGCAGCTTTAGAAGGGCTGTCATTAGCTAATTGCATACAGTGCCAAGAATTTAGAGGCAGTTGACTAAAGAGATAAATCTCAAAACTCTTCCAATACAGAGAAGAAAGTAGCAATCTTTTGACTAGTAGAAGTCAAATAACTTACCGTCTTTGATTTTAATTTCTTCTGGTCCCTTTAAAATGGCAAAGGGAAACTATTAAGCTATGTAAGACTCTAATTGAAAATAAACATTTTCCTACTTTTGAGTGGAATTAAAGCTGGGAAAAACTGAATAGCTTCAAGGTGAGGAATGAAAACAGAAAGCACCATCAAGAAGGCTGCAATGAGGGTATTTGGAAACCATTCTGTTTGCTGAATTGTCAGCCATGCAAGCACTTACAGACAATTACAACCTTAGAAAACAAATAAAAAGTGTGTAAGTAGGCACTTTGATACTTCTTCCTAATTATAGGGTTTACGAGCTGGATTCTAAAAACACAAATAAAGGCAATGCGAACAATAGTAACCCTGAAATGAGGTTATGAAGCTTATTAGCTTTACATAATTACACAGCTGTGACAGGTTGAAGAGACCCCCCCCCCCCGCCTGAAGCACGGTTGCTCTCCTTTTCTCTACTGGGTCTCAGAGCAAAGGTGCCACCTTTTTATTTTAGCTTTTTTAAAAAATACAATTTAGGTTGAATCATATGGAACTGCCAATATTTGACCTATGAAAATGGCAGTTCCATATTTTGAGCTACAATATGAAGCTCTCCTTCATCTCCCTTGAGTTTCTCAGGGGTACAGACTTATTTTTCCAGAGGCTTTGAAACATTCATAGCACCAACCACAAAGCTGTGAATAATAGAGCAGGCCTAGTAAAGGTGCATGCAATAAATGAAAGAAAGTCCCCTACCTATAGAGAAAGACTGTATTTTCTAACTTCTTATCAATTGAAAAGCCCCAGAAACCACCACTTGTGATATATATCCCAAATAAATTTTCATTCTTGTAATTGGCCCGGATACCAAATTACACCTGCAAATCAGCTGACTGTCTGAGGTTGGCAGAGAATGATTATTTACTATCCTTCCTGATTTGTTTGTGAAGTGCTTTGGAAAGCCAGCAGGGTTAGGAGTCATTCACTGTAATTGCACACACACAAAAAGGCTTGTAATTAACAATTTTACATATCCATGACCTACAAATGCTAATGACTGATTTTGCATTTTTTTAAATATAAGAAAGAAAATCAAGGAAAACAAGAGCCTGAGATGAACTCAGTTGTCTAAATTTTTTTTTGAAAGAAACTTGTGTATGAACTCCTATGTCACATAAATATTTTATCTTTGAAAAGTCAAATAGGGACTTAGCAGATTTTTTTCATATATGCCAGGGAGAGATTTCTCTAGGAAACTTCGTTCAAAGGAAGAGCTGCAAAGATCTTCAGGCAGCAAAATGCAGGATGCAATAATAAAAGCTCACATTTATTTAGTGCTTGCCATGTTTACTGTTCTAGTGCTTTGAATGTATTAGCTACTTAATCCTTAAAACCATCTGAAGAGGCTGGTACTGTGTTTATTTCATTTAGTGGAGAAGTGAGAGGCTTCAACGGGTCATTTGCCCAAAGCCACATGCTTCTTAAAAGGCAGAGCCTGGGCGCTGTCCCAGGTGGTCTCTCCCCCACAGCAAGTGCTCAGATTCATGACTCTCCTGCCTGACATGGTAGCTTACACCAGCCAACCACAGCTTCTCGCCCTATATCCCTCCAAAACCTGCTACACTGCATCCACAATAATATTCCAGAATTACATAACTCAGTTGTGCTTTCTTTTGATGTGTATAATAGGTTAATAGCACCTATCTTGAGTGTTGCTTGATGACAAAAAAAAAACGAGAGGCATCCATCTTCCAAACAGGCATACATTATAAGTTTCTTTTATTATGTTTATCACTTCAGGGTTTATTGCAAGTACATTGTGTAAAAGAACACTTGTCAAAAAACATTGAATGTACACTGTGTTTCTAAGTGAAATGCTAGCAAATGGCATTAGAGTTTATAATTATTTTAATGTATATGATCATGTTTTGTGTTTGGAAACCGATTAATTGAAATCATTTACAGGTATAATCATTAAACAAGAATTGGTTGGACTCACATTTTATCAAAATAAGAGTGACTATAAATTGAGACGTCTTAATTTTAATTGTAAATATTCCATTGTTCTGGAATTCATTTGTTGGGTAATGTCAATGGCATGGAAAAATTTATCTCTAATAAATGTGGTCATAGTAACTGGATTTCATAACACTGAACTAGTTGGAGAATGACGATGCTTTACAGGAAACATACACTTACAATATGAATAGTCTCTGGGGCAGTTTTGAATCCAGTCTTTATGAAGTGTAAAATTGGGATAACAGGCTTAGAGTATTTAATGCAGGTGAATAATTTGGATTATTGCAGCCAAGATACAATTGCATGTTTGGAGAATGAAGTAAGTTTGGAACCCCACAGGTTGTGTTATTATGTAGTCACCTGGAGTACTGCAGTGGCCTCATAATTGGTCTCCCTAATTCCATGTTATTTGCCCCCTGTAGTCTATTCTCAACACAGCAGCCAGTAAAAATGTAAGTTAGATTAGTTACTCTCCTGAAGTGTACCATCACAGGGAGAATAAAATATAAATTCCTTACAATGGCCAACAAGGTCCAGCCTCCGTTCTGCTCCACCACACTGGCCTCAGTGTCAGTCCTCACACTTGCCATGTGGGCTCCCATCACAGAGCCTTTGTACCTGCTGTTCCCTCTGCCTGAAATGCTCTTTCTGAAGAATTTCAAATGGCTGCTACTCTCACTTCATCCAGGTGCTCAAACGTCACCTCCCCAGAGGCCCTGGCCATCCACCCCATCTTAGAGTCACCCTCACCCACCCCACCATTCTCTCCAGGCAATTGACCCACTTTATTTCTCACTTACTTTTCACTCCCTGAGAGCATGTACCATTTGTTTATTTGTTTATTTCCTGTCTTCCTCACTAGAAAATAAATTCACTGAGGGCAGGGACTTTTTCTTGGATCCAGGATCCAGAACAGTGTTAAGCATGTAACAGGCATCCTCTAAAAATTTTCGGAATGAATGAATGAATCTGAAAAATTGAGTGAAAGTTTATGAATGAATATCCCATTTTGATATAAATTGAAATACCAGAATTAGAATGAAGATGGGACCCTCATCCTTAAGGAAAGCAGAGTTTGCAAATTTGTGGATTCTATCTGGATGACCACTTTCCCAAAACTCATAAAATCTTGGAGAAAATATATAAGCTCCTGTAAAATAAGAAAGGAAAACTTTTTGCATTTTTCTATTACCCATTGATGATTTTTGTTTCAATTATATATTTATTTCATTTTAGTGCTGTTACTTACTGTTAAATACGTATGCTTCCTTTAATGTCCACATTAGAAGTATATTACTTAACATTATGACAGTATTATATAAGGTAGGTGGTAGGGCTAGATCCTTAAGAAAGCAGGTAAAAAGGAGAAAACATACTTTAAAAGTAAAAGATAAATGGGAGTATTTATTTTTTATTACTACCTCTTGCTAGTCTGTTATTTTGGGTCCCTCCTATCATATGCTTTACTAGCTTGCATGTAATTCCAAGAGTATACACATACCTTACTTAGCAGTGGCGGATAGTGTATGCGTTCCTAGAGAGGAGCCCAAGAGAATTAGCTCTAATGCAAGTCACAGGACATGAAGTCTTCGTGGAGATGCATCACACAGTGGCAGTTGTTCCTTCATCCTCCTCAAAATCTCCTGGAATCACGACACACTTTCCACCATAGTTTCTTCCAGACACCATTCTTAACTGTTGAACATCCTGCCCATTCTGCAGGGATGTATATGTACCTTTCATAATGTCAAGGGACTTCCACCAATCCCTAATTTCCTAATAAATATTATCTTCTATTTTCTAGAACATCACTTGGAGGCCTCTCAAGCCGCTCTAAAGCCCACATTTCAACATCTAAAAGGATACTCTTGCTTTGCAGAAAATTTCACCAAAGTACAAAACACATGACAAAGAGAAAGGACACTGCAGACCAAACTACATGTGTTACAGAACCCACTCAACTCAGAATAGGGCTCATTGGCTACGAGTTTGCAGTATGATGAGCTAATGCAGTCTGGACAGGAGTCGATGGCACAGTCTGCCATAGCTCTCACAGGCTGAGAGTGCATGGCAAAGGGGATAGATTAACAGTGTGCTGTAATTCTGTTTTAATTACAAAAATACTTCTAAGATAAATAGTGCTAAAATGAATCAATGTTACGCAGGGAAGCACGAAACGTGCAATATATTCAGAAGGAGGTGACAATTGTTTCACGAACGATGAAATAAGTTACATAAAGATATGAAAAACTGAATTGTGGAGAAAATGAGCCAAGGCACAAAAACATGCATTTATTGAAATAAACATTTACTTATCTATGTGCCAAAGAGGGGCATTCAACCAATAACGAGACTTGTAAACTAGACTTATATAGATGAGAAGACATTGTTCTTGACCTTGAAGAGCTTATGACCTAGCATGAAAAATAGATATGCAAACAAACAAACAATATGTTGACTGTTTTACAACAGCTGTTTGTAAAATACTATGGGAACATGGAGGTAGGAGACATCAAATTCTCCTTGGTGAGTCAGGAACACCTCTACTAAAGATTACTAACATAGAACCTGAGGCAAGTGCACGTAATTGGGCGAATCAGGCACAGAGCACTTTCCAGGCAGAAGGAACAGCAAGTGCCAACGTGAGAAGGAAAATGGCACATTCAGGTGACTGTATGCGGTTGAGTATAGGAGAGGTCAGATCATAAAAGGTCTTATGTACTATGCTGGTGCTTTTGTAAATACTACACCACAGAACCTGGCTTTTCTCTGTCCAGGCCCAATGAAATGCAAAATGGTCAAATTTGCTCTTGTTTTTTTTTTTAATTGGCTGTTCCATTTTCTCCCTACATTTTTATGCAGCTTCAGTATTAAGGTCTCCTCTTGCTACAGATACTTGAAGGATGATTTCACATCAAACTAGAAAAGGAACTCATAATTAGCAATTTACATTTGTTGACTAATTACATTTTAACTGAAAAGCATTCACACTAAATTGTTAACAATTGAATATTTTTATGATCTTTTCCTTGCCTCTATAATTACGCAATGAAAGGCTTTTCTCCTCAATAAAGGAATTTCAGGCATCTGCCTGTTCAATTGACACTTGAAAAAAAGTCAGATTTAAAATCTGTAAAAAGCCTCAAGACAGTTAAATCAATTAAGAAGGCATTTCTGGGGGCCCTCTGTGCCCTGGTGCTGAGCTTTAGGCTTCCAAAGATGCAGGCGTGGGTCAAGGTCCTGCTGCCAGTCAGCTGGGAAGGGCTTAGTCTTCAGGAACCTGAGGCCAGCAGGTTTGGGGTATGCAGTGACTCAGGGAAGCTGGGAGTTAGAGCTGAGAAATAGGAACGTGGCACAATGCAGAGAGGCCCGCTGCTGTCTGGTAGAGTACAGAAGGCTTGTTTTCTCGTGTTTCCACACACTATCACTGCTTCTGTCCTCTCTTCCAGCCATTCCTTCTCTAGCTCAGTATTCACAACCCATGGGACACCGTCAGAACGAGCACGTGGGCTGATGGAATCATTGAACCATTTGCATTTCTTGTAGCTCCTACTAGGACACAGGCAGAGAGAGGAGGTCTGGATTGCTGATCCCAGCACTTGGGGAGAGAAGGGCTTATCTTGCCTCCCTGCTCTGAGCCTGAAACCACATTCCCAGTTTTGGATTACAACTTGTCCTGGCTAAATCCACAGCTCAGAACCCACTGAGAAAGACAGAAGACACGATTTAACATGTATGTATGTATACAACCGATCCACATTATTTGCAGATTCCATATTTGTAAAACCACTCACTCGCTAAAATTTATTTGTGACACCAAAATCAATACTCTCTGTGCTTCTGTGGTCATTGAGACTGCATGCTCAGAGTGGCAAAAAATTTGAGTTGCCCAATGTGCATGTTTCCCACTGAGGCCAAACAAGGCAATGCCCTGCCTTCTTATTTCAGGTCTCATGCTGCAAACAAGTATCTTTCTCGTGATCTATTTAGTGCCATGTTTTTTTTACATTTTTGGGCTTTTTGTTGGTAATTTTGCTGCTTAAATTGGCTCCCAAGTGTAGAGCTGAAGTGCTGTCGGGTGTTCCTAAGCATGAGAAGGCTGTGATGCGCCTTACAGAGAAAATACCTGTGTTAGATAATCTTCCTTTCAGGTATGAGTTACAATACTGTTGGTTGTGAATTCAATGTCAATGAATCAACGATAGATATTAAATAAGGTGTCTTTAAATAGAAACATACGTAAAACAAGATTGTGTATTGATCAGTTGATGAAAATCCTGGGACAGAGGCTTGCAGGAATCTAAACCTGCATTTCCCCTAGGAGCAATTAGTATTCACTAATTCAGTGTTCACAGCAACTTTATAGAACATAACTACCACAAATAATGAGAATAGATTCTCTCCATATATACATAGATACACATACAAACACATATGTATATATGTGAAATTGACTATATATACATACGTAAATATATTTATATAGTACATGTTATGTTATATGATGTTATATTTTTTTCATTATGCTGGGCCCTCTGTAGATGGCGGTCAACAAACCAGATATGGCTCCACCTGTCGTGGACATTAAAGTCTAGTAAAGCTGTAAAAGTATTAATTAGCAAGCCCCTTTGGGCTGCTGAATGGAAAGCCACATTCCCTAATCAGCTTCATCAGCAGCAAAACGATGTGTTTATCTTCATTGATTCCTCTCTCTCTCTCAACTGGCTATGAAACAGGGCAAGGAATGAGTGTTGCAATAGAATGTAAGCTCAATGGAGCAGGGGTCTTTGCTTACTTTGCTCTGAACCCCCAGTTCTTAACATGGGTACCTTGTACATAGTGGATGCTTACTAAATGAATAAATTTATTGGTCCACTAAATGTGTACCTGTTAGCTGTATAGCTGGTACCTGTAAGAAAAGAGAGCAGAAGCAAACTGCAAAATAAAACTGCAAAACATATTCACTTATCTGGTAATAATTCTAATTCCTGCCCCCTTGCTAAGAATTTTTGAATGTGTGCTGGCAGCAGAAAGGTTACCCCATGCCTCTGCTGATAAGCAAGCAGGCAGGCCCTCTGAGGGACAATGGAAATCAGTAAATGAGCTATCCAAAAAAATGTTTAGCTAGTTTCTGTTCTAAAGAATTCTTCTTTGTGACTATCCAATACATTTACGTTGTCCAATCAACCAATTTATTGAGTTCAGTTGCTCAGTAAATTTGGCCTGTATGACCAGCAATGAAAATGCTTTAAGCATTTCAGAGATGAACAATAATAGTAAATATCATTAATGAAAAAATCATCCATACATTGTTTTTGTTGTTTTTTTATTCATAACCCTAGCTTATTGACTGAAAAATTTACATCATTCCAGCTATTAATCTTAGTATTGGGCTAAATAGGGTATCCCCTAACCCAACTATGCAAATGACTAAAAAATTTAAACAGAAAAATATTTTTTTCAATTGACTGCAAATATATTTTAATGCATGCATCCCAAGACATTGGCAACACCAACTGGATGAGAAGAGGCAGTTTGGCCAGATGCCATTTTGCCACTAACTAAAAAAGCTAAGGACTGCTCTGCAAATCTCCTAAATAAAAAAGCAATCTAGTTTCTGGCAAGAAGATCAGCAATGGCCATTTCATATAAATGAATCTGTCATGATTTCATTTGTGCACAAGCTCGATCATCCAAAAGAGCAGAAACAGCAGGCCGTGGTGTGGCTTTCCTTTATCTGTTTTTGATAGACTGCTTCTCCCTTTCCTGCCCCAGATGATGACTGCCATCAATGAAAAACTGTGCTGCGAAATTGCAAGAAAATTATTCTCCATTTTAATAGTCAACCAATTTACCAAAGAGAAATTGTACCTTTTATTTTGTTAGTGCTTTACAGATACGTAACACAAGATCCAGCAAAAATGCGATCTTCTCTCACTATATCTTCATCAAAATAAGGTAAGTGGAGTATGGCAGGCTATAAAGCACAGTCTTTGCTTATTGGTATGCCCACCCGTTCCAGATCACTTGCAGGGCTGCCAGTAACAGAAGGAAGTGGCATAAACGAAACATGTCTTTTTTCAGTAAGATTCTCTTGCAAGATCCACAGAGAACATCAACCATTATTTTCTCAAGTCAATCAAAGGTCTTCTGTGCCAATATGCACATCTCGCCAGCTATGCAAGCTGGTCTTATTTCCCCCAACTCTGGCTCTTCCAGTCACGTGGTGCCTAAGCAGCTTCATTAGGCAGAACCAGCAAAGACAGAGTTCAGAAATGGTGTGCCCTTCATTCCAAATAAAAGCAGAGCACTTTATTTTTTCTTTCCCTCAAAAGGCAATGAAAATTGCTCTAGCTTAGCAAGAGGATAATGGAAGTGCATCACTGAGCTATGAGAGGCTTAAGAGTTGTATTATACTGTGTCCTTTTCATCAACACGACGTGGGGGCTCCTCACGGATTCCTGAGATTTCCCAGGCGAAGGAGTGAGATGACTTTACCTCCCTCCCTCTCCTCATCTGCTCCCACCCCATCTGTACTGAACATCATGTTCCCAGACAACTTCCCTCAGGAACTGTAATTTTCTGATTAATGCTACACTGTGAGAAGATTCAGAATGGTTGAGCAGGTCATCCCATTCCCTAAAGAGCCATAATTGTAAGGCAGCAATATCCGAGCCTGAATTGTTTCAGTTACGTGTAAAATATCCTATTTTTAAATCTACCCTTTTGTGTAGTTAATTATCATAGCTATGCAGGCTAAGTTAAGAAAAATAAAATTTGTTAAATCCTTAAGAAATGCTTTGGTTTGGGTTTTTTTTTTTTAAGGGACGGGGAGATTAATTTCTTGCTCAAATATCACAGGGTTCTAAGAAAGGCTCCATCACTTCTTATAAAATATATCATTTTTTGAACACCTAAGAGTCACTTTTGTGCAAATTGAAAACAAGGCCATTTTTATTCAGCAAGAAGTAGCACTATGTTGAGAAAGAGCACCAGAACATGAATCAATGAGTTTAAGTTGAAGTTGAAATCACAAAACTAACTAAAATTTGGCTTTGAGTAAATATACCTCTTTGGATCCCATATTTTGCATACACAAATTAAAAGGTCAGACTAAATGATGTGAAGATCCCTTCAAAGTCTAAAATTCTATTATTCTAATCAGCTAAGGAGCAATATAAATAAAATCATTTCTTAATTGTTTAACATTTAGTAAACTACAATGAAATAAATTTTCTCCTTGTAGGACTGGTCTATGTGAAAATTTTATTTTATTTTTTATTTTATCTCCTCAAACGCATTATAAAAATAGCTTCTTTCTTAAAGGTGTGACTAAACAAGGCCATTAGTTGTCAGTTTTGACTTTGCCATCCTATGAAAGAAATTTGGCTATTGTTCAGTTTAATTTATGTAACACTTTGTTGCTAGTTTTTAACATAATTGCAAACATGATATGCATTCATAATTGAAACCTAACCTCTAACGGTCTATTTTTCATCTCATCAAAAACTAGTTTTAGGAAGAAAGGAATTCCACCACAGATTTTGGTAAGTCAAATGCTAGACAGCGGCAGTAATCACAATTATTCATAGGACAACTATACTAGGCCTCATTAGCTAGTAAGGCTCTAGAAGGAGGATGTTTGCAAATGTTAGGAGATAGATTTAGACCCAAAACACAAATCATAACAATTATCACATGATATTATTCAAGCCTTCAATATCCACCAATTATTATATTATTTGCACAACTTAACCTTTATAAGTAAATTCAAGAAGGATTTGAGAAGTGAAACAAAACCAAACATGTAGTGAATACCTGAATGCTGTTGAAATTTAGTAAAAATTTCTTCTGAAAATTAAGTTTTGCTGCAATAATCTCTATAAATTCTCACATTTAATATTCTGTAAGAATTAGCAGATAGTTTGAAAATTCTTAAATGATATCGCATAAAACAACACACTGGTTTTCTATCTCTTTCACCCCCAGTCTCTTCTCTGACCACGTTTACTAAGATTATCCTTCATACCACAATGGTACCAGTTTATTTTCTGCTCATTCTAAAGATAAAATTGTGTGCTTTAACCAATTAAGTTTTACACTGTGTATACCCTTTCACTGTATTTCTAGATTACTTTCAGAAGCGTTCAAGGTCCCGTTACTCATAAATTTAAGAAACACTTTGACTAATCAATGAATAATATTCATAAAGAGATGAAACGACATTGAGTCTGAGGTTGGAATCTCAAATTCCAATTAAAAACAACGTCAGCTGATAATGAGATTAAAACACAGAAAACATCCTTTCAAAAAGGCCCTTCAAATAAGAGAAGGCTCACATAACATGCATATGTGTTCCTGTGTCTACGGCGCATTGATGGACCTGTTCTCTGGGCCTGAAACAAAGGCAGTCCATTTTCACTCTCAGGAGTAGACAGAAAGTAACAGAGGGAGAGAGTGATTTGGGAAAAGGGAAGATCAGATGCTGCACAAAGAGTCTCTCTCTATTTCATTCTTTCTACTTTCTTTCTTCAATTGTTCATTCAATAAATATTGATTAAACACTACGTCTATGGCTTATGTTTACATTTATATATATACACACACATATATATTACATATGCAAAAACATATTCCAAAATGAAAATTTGTAGTTTTAATGGAATTTATTTCCTATGAAAACTGACCATTTCAAACTGAGCTGGAGATGTTTCTCTTGAACGCCTATAAATTACTGAAAGAAAGAGATCCAATCAAAACTATCCCGTACTTTCCTCACTCATCTTCTCTGTGGCTTTTTACATTCTCTTATTGCAATAATTTAATATTGTAACAATCTCTCATTAATAATCTCTTATTAAATTCTCTTTCCTATGACTTCTATATAGATTCTCTTGATTCTCCCCTTAGCTCTCTGGACATTGCAGATGACCATTTCTATCCAAAAATCTTCTCAATCCATCTTATTCTCTAAATGTCAACATTCCCCACAATTGTATCAGCCACCCTGTTTTCTTTATACAAACTCTCCCTGGGATGTGCTCTCATCCCCAACCTTGACTTAGAATCTTTGTCTCCAATCTAGATCTGCTTCCTGGGCCCCAAAGACATTTTCAGTCCACTGGTGGACCTCTCTTCTCAGAAATACCTCATGCCTGCCACCTTCCTCTGTTTCCTAATCTATTTCTCCTTCTACACTTCCTGTCTGCATAAAGAGCTCCACCACTCCTCTGTGACCAACGCTGAAACTTCAAGTCACCTTATTCCTTCCTCTCATTCAACCCTCCCTTACTCATTTATCATCTAGTCCTGTTGTTTCTGTCTTTTTTACATTTCAACTCCATCTCCTATTCCTCCCTATTGCCACTTGCTTTGCTCACGTCCTTATTATTTCTCATTTGAATTTCTGCAACACCTAACTGATCATCCTGCCTCTAGTCAGATTTCCCACCAATTCATCTTCCAGGTTGGTAGTGGAGCGGCCTTTCTAAAACATAAATCTGAGCGTGTCACTCCTGTTCTATGCAACCTGAATGGCTCTCGTATCTTGGAAGATGAAATCTTGGTTCAATACAGAAATCAGACCTTGTGCACTTCTTTGACTCATCTTCTGCCATTCCCCTACAACCTCTTTTGGCTCCAGTCCCACCAAAATTCTTGAATTCCCACAATTTGCCATATTACATCACCCATCTGAGCATTTACAAATATCCTTCCTCTGCTTAGGATATTCTTCTCCCCATTTCAGCCTATTTAAGTCCTAAAATATTTTCCATGAAAACTCTTCTGACTCCTGTGTCTGGTTTAGAAGCACTTTCTCTGTAACCACCTGCCCCCTAACTGGCAGTGGGGACATTGGAGAAGCAGTTTTCTCACCCTCCAGATCGCTGCATAAAAATCTTCACTGAAGGTTGGGGGATCTGTATTCTACTCTTCTCCAAACAAAATCTTTTGCCTTTTATTCATCAAATGTCAAAACTGGTTGATATCTTCAACACACAGACCATTTTTAAAAATGATTTTTTTTGCTTGTTCTGGAATATCTTATTGTGCATCTTAGTTTTACCCTTGACTCTAGTTGACCTTCACTTGGTTGATTTTTTTGCCTAAATCCCACCAATGATGGTGTGTGTGTTTTCTGATAATGAAGTCAAAGAATTTTATTCTGGAAATTCAATATCCTCATTCCTAGCTATGAGCACCAGAGTTTGTATAAAATTTCAAATTGTGTAGCAAAGCATTTCTCACTAAGAATTTTTTTTTTAAGAATTATTGTTTTATTCTCCTATCATTTCTTAACTATAGTGAATTTGGAAAATATGACCTTCATAATGTAACTAAAGTTAGACCACCATGATTAGCATTTAAATGTATTTGCTTGCAGTTTTTTTTTATCTATATTCCTATTTTAACAAGGTGATACTATTCTCTATGCATGTGCTACTTATTTAATAGAATGTTACAAGGCACTTCTTGTATCATTAAATATTACATCTAAATGTGGCTAACTAATATTTCATTGGATACAATTAGAATAATTTGGCTAACAATAATTATGATTAACAAACCATAATTTGACACTTCCCTACTATAGACGTTTAATTTTTTTCAATTTTTCACAATTGGAGGTAACACTGCAACAAATATCCCAACAGTACACTAGAGTGTTCTTTCACAATTTCTCCCCAGGACAAAGGTTTTTGTTTTTTAAAATCATTATCAATTTGTTAGGTAACATGAGGCATCTCATTATGGTTTTAATTTTTATTTCTTGAGTATCAGCGAAGTTGTACATGTTTTTACATGCTTATTAATTTGTATTCCTTTGGAAAATTGCTTGCTCATTTCTTCTGCCCATTTTCAATTGGTAAATTTGAATTTACTTACTGATTTGTAAAACACTTTAATATTATATTACATTATAGTATAATATCATGGATCTCAATCAACTGATGCATGTTTTGTAAGTGTTTTTCACAATTTGCCATTTGCTTTTCAACTTTGTGCAGGGTATCTTTTGAGTCTTTTGATTTATAGAAGCTGTAAATATTTATGTAGTCAAATCCATCATTATTTTCATTGCTCCTTTCACTGCTTTTATATACAGAACGTCTTTCTACACACAAATATGAGGAAAATATTAACCTTATGGTGTTTTTATGATTTCTTTTCCTTTTGTTTTTTTTTTACACTTAACCCTGTAATCCATCTGGCATTCACACTGAAATACTCTTTGAGGTGAAAATGGAACTTTTTTTCCCCATTAAAATTATCCTCATGTCTACTTATTGAATAAACCTTTATTTTTGCACTTATTTTTAAGACTATATTATCATAGACTATTTTATTTTGTGTAATAGACCCTTTTAGGATCTTTCTGTTTCTGGATTCATTTTCAGATCTTACTGATTTTGTGTCCTTGAACAAGTCAGTTCACTTCTTGATGTCTAATTCCATTATCTGCAAAACACAGCTAGATCTACCTGCAGATCATTTTAAAGGTTACAGATGATTCTTATGAAATGCTTATCACAGCACATGGAAAGTTAGAAGCTCACAATAAATAGAAGTTCCTACTTATTGTTTTATTCTATTTTTTTTTTTTTTCGTGAGGAAGATCAGCCCTGAGCTAACATCCATGCCAATCCTCCACTTTTTGCTGAGGAAGACTGGCCCTGAGCTAACATCTGTGCCTATCTTCCTCCACTTTATGTGGGACACCTCCACAGCATGGCCTGACAAGTGGTGCCTCGGTGCGCGCCCCGGATCTGAACCCGGCCACCAGCAGCGGAGCGCGCACACTTAACCGCTACACCATGGGGCCCACCCGTATTGTTTTATTTTTTAGTGATCTACATCTTTTCTTGTGCCAGTACCACAATGACAAACACATTTTGAAATTTACCATTTGCTCTGACACATCAGCCACGAGAAAACTCTGACATGTTTACCTACCACATAAACATAACTATCAACACTCTCCACCCAGGTGTCATAAATTTAACAAATATTTGAGCACCTACAATGTGCAAGACACTGTATTAGGCATTGCTTCTGTTATGCACAATGTAAATGCAATATTTGTTTATTCAATCAAGCATTTATTAGCTCCTGCTATGATCAGACACATTGCTAGGGACTGAATACAAGCGTGGGCTATTTTGTCCGAATTCCCCATACAAATCTGACCCTGTGCACGTCAGATATGAACAAATGTTCCCATTTGAGGAATTCATTGAGATAATTTCCCTTCAATATTCAACTCAAACACCTTTTCTTTCATGAAGTCTTCCCTGATTTCTCCATTTTGTTTACTTGGAATCCTCTTGCTGTTTCTCTTCATTTCTCCTTTATAGTAGCCCAAGTGGCACATTTCTCTGGCCTCCCAGAGCATTTGCACAAAGTTCTATTAGAGGATTTTTGTCTCGAAGCTGTGTTTATCTGTACACCCACGTGTCTCTCATCCCCTTGGATTCTCTCCTCCTCAAGGTCAGAGCTATATCTTTTTCACATTTTTATCCCTAGCAAACCACCACCCATTCAGTAATGAGTACATACAAATGATGCTCAGTTTCTTTCCTCATTCAAGATGTGTTAGTTGAATGAACTTATCATATTGCATCTCATATTTTAGCTACATGTATATATGTGCAACGTGTTCCGGGTTGGGGAATAGTTTTTATTCATTTTTGTATATCCAACTAGATCATATTGGTCCTCATGTAGTGAAGCATAAATATTGCACTTTACTTATATACCATCTATTTTGAAATATGAATACTGGGGGAAGAATAGGACATACTTACCATTATCAGTATTGAAAACAATACTAAAAATCCCAAATATTATCAATATTTAAGTTTGAGTTGTAACTGAATTCTGAGTCTTGAAATTTTATTTAACTCCTAGAACTCTTGTTATCTCCATCATTTACTAAATATTTTTTATTATTGTCTTTTATCATTTCACTTATTATTTAAATTCAGTATAATTCTTGAACTTTTCAAATGTTCAGATCTTATCCTCCCATCTACAATGTAATGGAAGTTCCTTACAGACAAGGACAATTTCTTAGTCTGCTTTACATGTCCCACAGCACCCAGCACAGTGTCTTGATCTTCCTAGGTCATCAAAACTCTTATTTATTGATTTAAGTAATTAGCATTTTACTCAGGGATATATTTAACAGATTACCAAAGCGATTACAACCTATCCAGCCCGGTGTTCTAGAATCAATTTTGTTCTCAGAACCCCACAGCCCTGACTTACTTATTCAATAAGTAATTTTGAGGGCGTGAAAGACACTGTGCCAGGCATGGGATATAAAAAACAAACATCTGTTGAGCTACTATATGCACTTGATATTGGGTGCTTCACATGGTCTTGCTCATTTAATGATCACAACTCTATGAGATGGATATTATGATGATTCGCATCTCACCAGTAAACAAACAAAGTTTAATAAAGCTGCCTAATTTAAACAGGTAATGAATTGCTGAGCAAAGATATTATTCCAATCTAACATCTTAACCATTATGCTATACTGCCTATAGAGGTATATAAGGATTTATCACTGAAGAGACAAATTATGGTGTATCTTTCACCAGATGAAATTGATAGAAACTTTATAAATAGCTCTTCCCTTTTAAGCTTAAAATTTCACAAAGAATATTTTGTTTCAATGTGAAGAAATTATTGCATTAAGTTTTAATATTAACAAATATATCCATTTCGAAGATGTTCCCTGGATTTAGAGTCAGATACTATAAAATAATGTAACATTTTATAAATCACTACACTGTAGAATGTTAATACAAATATCTAGAGGCTGAAGTGGAGCATAATTATTAGGATACAGCTTCCACTGAAATCAAGACAACTGTATTTCAAATGTACAGTTGTATATCTATCTTGTCTGTAGAAAATGTTTAATAAGTGTTGACCTAATGAGTCAATATGGAAAAAGTACATAAGCGATTTCCTCCACAACATCCCAAGAAAAGAATATGGACTGTGCCAAATCAAAAAGCTATTTAGAGTAACTTCTAACAACTAAAGATTCTAAATATCTGATTTGCACCTTTATCTAACTCAGAGATCTGCATTCTCTCTACCTGCTAGGGCATGAAGGCATGCTATACTTACATAAATTGTCAGTGTTGCTCTTTTATATTTTACAATTCTTGTTGCCTGAAAAGAACGCTAACTGCATTTTTAAAAATCAAGCTATTCCAAAGAAAATTGAGAATAAATATAGAGTCAATTCTTACCTTCCTGTTAGACTTGTCTAGGCCAAACAGCTCCCTGGTTCTGAAATGCAAATGATAGCTAAAACATCCTGCTAATCCCAAAGTTCCAATGCAAGATGGATATACATGGCACTTCAGTGTTCCAGTTTATAGCTAATGGATAGCACTGGTATTTTCACAGACATGACAACAAACTAAGTGCTACAATTTCATGAAGCTAAACAAAAGGTAGAGGAATAGGTAATAGTTGTGTTCACTAGAAATTGAGAAGAAAGAAATCAGTATCATTGAGCCTAAGAATTATGGCACAAGGTCTTTTACTCTTCAAAGTACTAGTTGAATGTTTTCTATTTTCATATTAAGGAGCTGTCACAATTATCTGTGTGTGATACCAGATTAATGTCTGAATAAAAATATTAAACCAATTAGAAAAGGCTGAGATTGTAATTAAACTGAACTAAGCCAAAATAAACACAACAGTTTAATGCCATTAGTACTCTAGCTCCTTAAACAGTTGTAGAACCTAGCATAAAAGGATTACAAATTTCAAAGAAATTAAATTAATCACATAACTGAAAAGTGAATTGGAAAAAGAAAATCCCAAACTCTTATTAAACAAACGTGAGAATTTTATTTTTTATTGGTCTAAGTTTCCAAAGTTGGAAGGTTCCCTTTCTTGCTGGCGAAGTAAATTCGTTCAAAACTCACCCCTGAGAGGTTATAAATGTGAATGACTCTTTAAAAAGTAACTAAAGACTATACCAAGTGCACTTGGAGGAAAATGTAAGCAATTCTCAGAAATCCTATTATTCCTCCAAACATGTCCCTTTTGTAGTGCAGGCCTTTGAACGCCAGTGGAAACAATTATTCCAAAGATTCCTGTCTTACTATGCCATAGGCAATCTTCTTCCATAAGAAAGGCAATTTACACCTGCAAAGGAGGTAGAAAATGCAGCAACGCTGTGAATGTACTTACTATGTAAGAAAAAGGGTTTGTCGTGTGCTACCAAGAAAGATCATTATTAAGAAGTACTTAAGTCTGGTAGACAGCTCTTGAATCTGATTTTACTCCGTTAACTGATGTTCCTTGTGTATCTACTAGAAGCAAGGCATGGTGCTAGATCCAAAAGGTACAAAAATGAAAAGATAATGGATCCTTCCATCTAGGAGTTCCCATCAACCATGACTAAACATGGTAACATCACATCTCCACATATTGCACCACCTTCATATCGTTTATCCCCCCAAAATAAAACACTAACAGTTATTAATATTACAAATGTCAATCAATTAAAAATTTACGCAGCTGTCTGTATGAACTAAGTTTTCAAACGTTTGTACAAATGATGGTATACACCATAAAATACAGAAAGAGCCCTAAACTTGGAAAAAGAAAAAATACATATACAAAATTTGGCTCCTCAGATGTTCCCTGCCCTTGGGTGTCTCTGGATATAGTACAGCATTTTATTACCCAACCTTGCTTCCCGCAGCACTCCACTGTCCTCTAATTCACTGTGGCTTTAGTGTGAGGTGTTGCTACACTGTTGCTGTTTTTAAGGCGCTGACATTTTGTGAGCTTCTTGGCCCTTGGCCGGATTTGGTATGAAGAATGCCTCAATTTTTCCTTCCAAACTTTTCTTCCTATGTTGCTTTATAAAATGTCTTCCATCCCTCTCATGCCACAATTTTCACTTACTCAAGATTTTTTTCCCAATCCTTCAACACACTGACAGACGAGAGACTGCAACAAAAAGTTCAGAAATATATCAGCCCACTCTTTAAAATGTTAAGTAATGTCTCTCACTGTCTTCAAGTAAAAGGGGAATATTGAGCCAGGTCTCTCCAGGACAGGCACTGCCTCCTGAGAGCATATTAGACTCTTTCAGAAACTACCTTATAATTTTTGGGTCACACAGTATAACACTAAATTGTATCCTGGGGGCATATAAGGCACAGAGCAGCCTCCAAAGGAATTCCTCTTCTTCCTAGGGAATAAGGGTTTTTTCCCCCCCTAAAATGAAATCATTGGAGGATGACTTCCTCAGTCTTTTATATGGGATTTGGAAAGACTGCTAAGTGTTAAAAGGTATGGACTTTTAGAAATGTTTTTAATTGCATATGAACAACAGATGCTGAAAGACATCACTATTCTGCAGAAACAGTTCATTTTAAAATAAATCAATTAGAAGACGTTACTGAAGACAAATAAAAATATCGAGATATTTCTCATTTATATTCAAAGCTAAGGATTAGGAGAACAACCCAATTACTCATCCAATCTGCCCATTTAAGCACCTGTCAACTAAAGGGATTAATATGCCTTATGTTTATGGAATTAGGGGCAGCTCTGTCACAGTCTTTGCCTGAGAATCATTAACAAACACATTTTCTAAGTACGTATTAACATTTCTTAGCTGTCACTACTGTAACAACCCTGGTACAAGCTAATGAAAGCATTCAACATTCTCAGCTACATTATTGTACATAGAAGGTAATGCCTCCCCCCAAAAAAAGACAGTTGCTCCCCCCACCTAAAAACAAAAACAAGCCAGTTGTTGCAAATACCCAATTCATAGAAACTAATTATTCTCTCATATTCTCACAGGGATTTTTTTCTACTTGAAGAGACAAATTAAAACAAGTGTGGGAAGGAAATGATTAAGTCACAAAAGTATAAAAACGTAGAGAACTATATAATGTAGAATCTGAGTTACCAGAAATACCATATGTAGCATCTGTAAACGATTATCACTCTCAGATGGTAGCAACACCTGCTTTGGCTCTGGTTTTGGTGTGAAACTCTGAAACAAAGGTATTGATACTTTACTCAGTCTATTTGAGGATAAGTAAACCACTTTGGCAGTGATTTCCTTCCATTCACAAGTGGAATAAATATATAATAAATGTGCCATACGTATGCAAATAATTTGATTGTTATATAAGTATTCAAATCACACAAAAATAATCAATAATAAAAACAAACAAAGCAATTAAATATTGGCAAAAGACCTGAATAGACACTTCACCAAAGAAGATGTATGAATGGCCAATAAGTTCATGAAAAGAAGCTCCTCATCATTAGTCAACAGGGAAATGGAAATGAAAACTGTAATGAGATCCTCTTCACGCCCACTAGAATGGCTGAAATGGCAGACTGACGTCAGTGAGGACATGCGGCAACTGGAAATCTCATACATTGCTGGTGAGAATATCAAAAGGGTAAATCCATTTTGGAAACTTACTTTCTTAAAAAGCTAACTTGTGCCTACCCTATGATCCAGGGATTTCACTCCTAGGTGTTCCCCAAGAGAGAGGAAAACATATATCCACAAAAAGATGTATATAAGAATATGCACTGCAGTTTCATTCAAAAGAGCCCCCAAACTAGAAACAACCCAAATGTTTATCAATAGGAGAATGCATAAACAAGTTATATATTCATATAATGGAATACCACTCAGCAATGAAAAGCACTGAAGTACTGACACATGCAACAACGTGGGTGAGTGTCAAAAATATGTTGCAGAAAAGAGGCAAGACACAAAAGAGTACTTATTCTAGGATTCCATTCATCTGGAGTTCTATAACAGGGAAAACAAATCTTTGGTGATAGAAGTCAGAGTAATTTTTTCTCTGGGAGACAGGGGATTTACTGCAAAGGGGCACAAGGAACTTTCTGGGGTGATATAAATGTTCAATATTTTAATTGGAGTGTGAATTACGTGAGTGTTTATGGTTGTCAAAAGTCATCCAATTGCACACTTAAAATTGTACGTTTTGTTGCATGCAAATTATGCCTCAATAAACAAATACAGACCTAAAAATTGTCAGTCACATTTACATTGACCACTTCAAACAATCCAATGATAATAACTAAAACTTATATAGTTGTATATATGCCAGACTGTTCTAAGCAGTTTACATATATTATCTCACTTAACCTACCTAAAAATCTTATGAAGTAATGCTATTGTTATCCTCATTATATACATAAGGATCTGAGGGGCTAAGTAATTTGACCCAAGGTCTCATAGGTTATACATCCACATATCTTATGTAGAAAGTTAATAGGTCTAAACATATCTTACACCAACTTCAAAGAGTCCTAAGTAGTTCAGAGAGTTTGGGCTGATGAGATCTTTAACTCACAAACTACTGAATTAGTATTATAAATGGTTACATGGTAAATAAAAAAGTCATTATAAAGTATTTCGGATTCATGAATGTGTATGTTTATGACAATTATAACTCTCAACAAATAAAGCTATACAAAACTGAGAAACGATAGTTTTTACCAAGATTCATTGAGTACACTCAGGCACTTTCAGCCTGTAGAGGCAGGACAGATGGGCGTAGCTCTGGGACAGTTATCAGTTTACTAAGGGACATCCAGCAAGGAGTCCTGATACAGCTGGCATTTTGAATGGTGACTTGGATGATGAGAAAACAAAGAATGCTTATTAAGTCGGTATTGACACCCAAATCGGAGGGCTGAGAGGGTCGGACACAGTTTCAAACGACCCCTACAAGTGGGACTGAAAATAGGATGATGCTCAATTGCAACAAAGATAAATCTTTTCAATTAGGGAAAGAAAAAAACCCATGAGGTACAAAAAAGAGGAAAGTCTTCTGATAAAAGATTCCCAGTAAAAGGAGGGTGCAGCCTCTTATGTACTCTCCCAGTCTCCACATCATTTTAATTACTCTGATGTCTTCCCTATACTTGCTTAAAATAACTAAACATTTAATAATCAATTTATTTTAAGTTAGAGATACTCAGTTTCACATTCAAATAATTTCATTCCAGAAAAGCGTGCTTAAAAAAAATTTTTTTTTTAGATTTTAGCTCTTTACACCGTCTGTTTCTATCTTCATTATCTTGCAAATTAACACTCTGGGTTTGGAAAGCAGGGGGTGGGTTACTCCTAGGAGGAGGGAAAGAAGACGCCCTGAAATCCTGATGGAGTATAACTCAAGGACATCACAGTGACAAGATGTGACGGGAGGAACAAAGTATACAAGCCACAATGTATTTTCCTGCTCCTGAGTTTGTCAGAGAATTATCCTAATCTCCCAGTTCCAAAACCACAAAGCCCTGCACCATTGGTGGGATTTTCCTTCAGCCATTCAATCTCAATGCATCTTCCCTTGTCACTCCTTCCTGTGACCTCATCTTCCCATCAGCATCCTTTCCTAATACGCTCCTGTTATTAGGTCTCTAATTACAGCCATTACCAACTCCCCAGTTCGCATCAACTGTGACAAATTCCTGCTATCACCCCTCTAATTATATCCATTACCCACTTCCCTATCCACACTAACCAATTAATTAGTTAATCAGTTAACAAACATGAAGTTCATACCTATCAAGGCACATTACTAGATACTGGTGGGGGAGGGGAATAAAAATTTGTATGTGACACTTTTCCCCAGATTCAAGGAATGTACAGTCTATTTAGGGAGTCAAGAGTATGCGTGTGTGTGGTTTGGTGTGTGTGTGTGATTTCAGCACTACCAAATCAAAGGGAGCATTTCTGCTGTGTTGAAATGAGCAGAGGCAGCCCTCGTTGAAGAGATGGAGGACTTGAGCTTCCCTGTCAGAAGGAAGAGCAGAGTTCAAATTTGTGAGTCTGTGAGTTGTGTAAACAAAACCCAGAGGTGGAAATGATAAGGCCAGTCTCCCCTGAAAAGAAAGTTTGAGTCCTGGAGCAGACAGTCACAGAGCTGAAGCAGTAGATTAGGCCAGATCACTGAGGAAAGACCTTAAATAGCAGGGCGTAGAATTTTTACTTATTCTGTAGGCACAATGAGTCAATGACTCAATGGATATTGCACCCCCTACAGTACACCCACAAGTAAACTTATTAAACTTGGGTCTCCCAATCCTAAATCAGAAGCCAATCTGGGCCAGCACTGTGGCTTAGTGGTTAAGTGTGAGTGCTCTGCTACTGGCAGCCCGGGTTTGGATCCCGGGCACGCACCGATGCACTGCTTGTCCAGCCATGCTGAGGCCACGTCCCACATACAGCAACTAGAAGGATGTGCAACTATGACATACAACTATCTACTGGGGCTTTGGGGAAAAAAAAAGGAGGAGGATTGGCAATAGATGTTAGCTCAGAGCCGGTCTTTCTCAGCAAAAAGAGGAGCTCAGGGCTGATCTTCCTCACACAAAAAAATAAAAAAAAATAAAAAAAAGAAGCCAATCTATTGACAGCCCTTGAGAAGAGGAACGGCATGGCAATGGCTTCAACCAGTGGACAGGGGTGACTCTTGGATACCTCCAGGCCCATCTCCCCTCTGGCAACTATCAGGATCTTCTATAATGGGTAGGGCTCTGGCTAACACTAAAGTATTTTCTTTGTATTTGTACAATGCAACTATAAACAGACAATATAAGAGATATTTATATAAATTAAGGACCTCTTTCAGTGCAAACTTATAAAACTCTCAGCGAAAATTTCATAATGCACAGAGGCAGTGGACTGTAGTGTAAAGGTGATTCAATTTTCTCATCTATAAAATAAAAGGGTTAGACTAACTCTAACATCTCTTTGAGTTTAAAAGGGTCTATTTTATCTCTGTAATCTCACTCACATTTTAAATTTGTTGCTAATTAAAAATTATTAATAGTCCTTTGAAAACAAAAAACTAGCTGTTATTTTGCTCTAATTACAATTTTAAATTTAAGATATACCTTAATGTCTAATACTAATATGGAAAAGATGGGTCAAAGTTAGACAGGTATTCAGAAACTTGAATAGATGTGAGTATTAGTTATCTATTTTTGTGTAACAAATTACCACAAATGTGGTAATAAATGTGGCTTAAAACAACACACATTTATTATCTGGAAGTTTCTGGGGGTCAGGAGTCTGGGAACAGTATACTGCGTCCTCACTTAGGGTCTCACAAGGCTGTAACTATGCTGTCAGCCAGGCTGCATTCATTTCTGAAGCTCAGGGTCCTCTTCCAAGCTCATGTGGTAGTTGGTAACATCCAGTCCCTGAAATGCCTATCTACTTGCCGGATGTCTCAGTTCCGAGAGGCTGTCTTCACTTCCAGGTCACATGGCCTTCTCTGTTGGTCTCTCACAACATCAGGGCCAAGCAGGAGAATCTGGCACTCCCATGTTCTTAGACAAAGTCTTACATAATATAAAATATCCACAGGAGGGACATCCTATCACCTTTGCTAAATTGTATTTGCTAGAAGCAAGTCACAACTTCTACCCACTGCTGAAGGGCAGTGGATTATATAAGGGCATGACTCACTGGGGGTTCACCTGAGGATGTGTTTCCAAAATGTGAAATGTAAAACAATTGTATTACTACAGCAACCTAACTTCCTTCAGTCAATTAAGAAAACAATTTTTAATGGATACTTAAGAACTAAAATGAGAATGGAAGGATGCTATTGGAAAACTTTAGTAGCCATGACAAGAAGAAGAGTAAAAAGCATATGCTCAGCGCTTCTATGTAATGGGCATTGTACACATATTATTACATTTAATACTCACAATAAGTCTATGAGGTGGGATTACTATCCCCATCTTACAGTAAGAAAAGTGAAGCAAATATAGGTTAAGTGGCTTGCAGGAGTCCACACAACTAACCTGCTCAGAACCCATAAATTCAGCTTCCTGTTCAGCAGCAAAGGGAATGTCTAGTGGTTTTGTAAATCTAACAACTAGATTACTCAGCAAATCATTATAGCCCCAAGCCTCAGTTTTCTCGTCTATAAAAAGGGGAAGATAATGATACCTGGTCTAGAAATCTACTAATGTTGCTGTGAGGATAAAAAGATAATAGAATATGTAAAGCACTTCACTCAAAAACTGACAGCTGGTAAATGCTTGATACATGGTATCATTGCTGTTCTATTGTAAGTTTGAGTAAACTCTAAAATATTATATATATAAGTACAGGTACAGGTAAGGATGATGAATTCGATGGCTTCTTATGTTTTATTTGTTTTTATTGGCAGGAAATTTTCAGGAATCTTTAGTAATCAGCCCACTACATTCCTATGGTTAAAAGGCCCTGGAGGAATAAAGAAGAATAAATATTCCATCTATCTTTCTGTAGGAGAAGCAATAAAACTCTCTTATCCACAAATAAATTGAAATGTAAAAGACTTTTTTTAACAATTCATATTGGTGGTTCAGAGACGTGGCCTGCTTATATGCTTGATAAGAATGTTTGAGTTAGCCTTTGTTAAAATGTCAAATATTAAGAGAGACAAAAATGGATTATTCAAAAGAATGAATGGATCAAAGAAAAAAAACAAGATATTCAGAAATATTTAATAATATGCTAGTAACATTACAGGACATTATAAAAGGTAAGTCATCCTTAATAAGTCTACAATGTGCCTTAAAATTAGATACTATATTGTAAATTGTCTGGTCTAAAAAGGCAGTTATTTCTGAGACAAGCAATGACTACATATTTCCCCTTGAATTCCTTGGCTTTACTTTTGCTATACACTTGTTTTTCATTTTTAAGTATTCCTAGTCAATAAATGTTGTCACCATTTATAAGTGTTGACTTACCATAGGGGATACTCGCAAATAGGCATTCATTGCTCTTGCCCAAAGGCCACCTTTAGAATAGAGGCAGGAGGAACAAAAGCAGTGCTGGGCTGGTAAATGTTTAACAAACAGTCTCTGGGGGGGAACTGCTCGTCAATTGCCATGGCCAATTTCAAGCTAGGAATAGGATGCCACCACTGATTGCAAGGTGGGAAGAGGTGGCTCCGGCACAGGGCCCTAATGGAAAGATCAAAAGGAAGCCATCAACAGGACAATAAAATTCAGTTTAAAGTAGTACAACCTATATATCTATATGCTGAGGCTTTGGAATTTGCAAACTGGGCTGAGCAACATTAACTTGGGAGACTTCTAGAGGAAGTATAGGACTTTTCAAAGGGAAGGACTGGAAAGAAACTAATTAAACATACTACATATTCTATAAACGTTCTCTCAGGTAATCCTTGATTAACCACAGAAGGTAGGTATCATTTCCCCCATTTTACAGATAAGAAAACAGAGGCTCAAGCAAATGTCTTCATAGCTAGTAAGTGGCGGATCCTTCCATCCTTTCGTCCCTTCAGTACCTCTTCCCCACTTTTCTTCCTTTCTTTCTCTTTCCTTTCTTCCCTCCCTCTTTCCCTCTCTCCCTCCTTCTATCCCTTATGGCCCTCCTCTACTAAATACTCATCTAGTGTTTACTATGCCCAAGACCGTGTGCCTAGAACCAAGCATGTAAAAGTAAATAAGTAAATGTAAAAAAACTCCTGTCTTCAAGGAGTCAACACTATTGAGACTGGGAGAGGTCAAGACAGACAAAAAACAGTTTTAATGAGATAAGTGCAATGATAGCAATGTGAATAGGCATGCTGGGATAGAGCACATGAGGTAGGGGCCACTACTGAAGTCAATATTCAAAGTCCAGTTTCTGGGTGCTTTCTGTTAATGCATTGAGAGTCTGACATGCTGGGAGGAAAGAGCCACATGGGACCCGAAAGAGAGAGAGAAAATATATTCATATTGTAACAGCAGACTTAGCACTAAACCACCAACTTAGAATTGAGAATAGAGTTTAGTCTGCCATTAAAGATAAATTTGACTTAACTAGTTCGTTTATTACAAAATAGAAACAATTACAGTTGCTAGAAACTTCACAGGGATGCTGCAATAGTAATAAACACTCCTCTTTGTTGTTCTCCAGAAGTACTATAAAAAATTTTTATAATAGTATTATTACAAAAAAATAATTTATCTTTTAACTCAGATACTGGAAAAAGAAATAGAGTCTCTCCAACATCCTCTGGAGCAAACAGAAATTTTCCAAATAATATAAGTGCTTTAGCCAGAAGCATTCCATTTGAGATGACTACAAAGCAATAAATGAACAAATGAAAACAATAGAAAGATCTTCTTGGTGTAAATAGGGAGAGGCAGTGATTATCTTAACAGTTCACCCAACTTCACTACTTATTTTTTTTTTCCTACAGTTAATAAAAGAAATCCATTAGTTTTCACACTGTATATAAAACTGAATGATTCTGAGAATTTGCTAGTACAATTCGCTCACCTTTGTGTATATTTTTTCTTCAAAAGACCTAAGCCTCACTTCGTACAAAAATGAGTTTGAATTTGCAGTATTCTTATACTATTCTGTATCATAGTACTAGACAATGTACCATAAGGCAGGGAAAACTCAGATAATAAGATCACATTCTAAGCTCTTTATTACAAAGATTATTGGCAAAAAGCTATATTCATGCCTTTCTTCACGTCTGCACAATGAGGATTATACAATTTTATACAAACCATATTTCTACTAGATATGCTCCATGTCACCTCTAAAGTTAATTTATCAAACTTTAGGTGTAGTTTTACGAAAATGATATCATGCTGATTTAAAACTGAGACTACAAAAGATACAAGAGCCCCAACCCTGTTGAGAGTCAAAACGAGGGCCGGCCCTGTGGCTTGGTGGTTAAGTGCGCGCGCTGCAATGCTGGCGGCCCGGGTTCGGATCCCGGGTGCGCATCGAGGCACCACTTCTCCGTCCATCCTGAGGCCGAGTCCCACATGCCGCAACTAGAAGGATGTGCAGCTATGACGTACAACTGTCTGCTGGGGCTTTGGGGGGAAAAAATAAAATAAATAAAATCTTAAAAAAAAAAAAAAAAGTCTCAGAACTTAAAACACACAGTTTAAAAAAAAAAAAAAAAAAACGAAAGCAGGACAGCAGTTCAGATTGGAAGAGAAGCTTAATCCCCAGCTAGAGCCTGAAAAAGGGGCCATACCCACTTATCCCAGGATGCACTAGAGCCCTAAATACTACTGAACTCTTGATTACCAGCTGTGGCCATTCCATTCTAGAACAAATCAGGAAAACCGGCTGAGCCTGTCTCCAACTAAAGCGCTCCTCTCAGTGGACATTAAGGGCCACAGGCACAGCGATGGAGAAGCTCACGTGGTAAAGACGCAGAGCTGCAGCTACAACCAGACATCTGGTTTACCCTGCTTCTTCAGAGCAGGTAGAGAGAGAAAGCTGAGAGCACAGAGGTTACAATCTGCCAAGACAGGTTGAGAATATAGAAAAAAAGCATATTCCAGTTGCTCTATATTTGCCTAATCATTTAAAATCGACACATTATACAAAATTTCATAGGACATATGACTAAGATCATTCCTTCTCCACACTGGAGGTCAACTGATCCTTTCAGAACCCACATATGCTTACGTAACCCTTATGCTTTAAACTCCTGATGGGCCTCCTACTGCTTGTAGGGTAATGACCAAAACCATGGACATTGCCTTCAAGTCCCTGAGGGTCTGCTTTCTTCTACCTCCAGCCTCTTCTCATATCAATCTCCCCTGTACTTACTGCTCTTCAGCCATAACAGTTATTTTCAGTTCTTTAAATATGCCATACTCTTATCCTGACAAAGGGCCTTTGCACAAGCTGTGCACCCATTTGGTATACTCAAAACTCTCCCCTACCCCCATTCCAACCTCATTCACCAAGTTAATTCCCACTAATCCTTCAGATTTCAGATCACGTGTCACTTCTTCAGGACACTATTATTTCCTTCAAACTCACTCTCTAGGTAAGGAATATTTGTTACAGGCTTTCATTGAATTGTGTTCCTCTCCTCCAAGTCCTATTTGTTTCATTAGCGTAGCTAATTATTAAGAGTCCACCCCTGTTGTGGATTAGGACACGGGCTTCATCCTCTCCCTGCTCATCATTGCATCTCCATCACTGACCATCATGCCTGGCACAGAGGAGATATTCAGTAATCATTTATTAACTGGATTAGTTAATCAATCAGTCCTTTCTTGTGCGGTAGGACCCAGGTCAAAGGACAGATTATAGTAGAGCCTCACTGGAAATTTGTAAGGCAGTCAGCCTACAAGTACGTATTGAAGTAAATTATGTATACCACATACAAAATGCGTAATGAAGTATTGATCTGTGACTGTAGTCTTTCTTCTGAAGTAGAGAGAGCGAATAAAGATGTCAGAAGAGAATGATGAAGGGAGGGGAATGGACAAAGCTGGGAAAGCAGTTGGAGCAGCAGAGAGTGGATGTTATTCGTTCAAGTCGAACTGTAAACACATTGTACTAACCCATCTTCACATTTGTGCAACATAGTTCAAGTTACAGACACATTCCACACCCGTTATTTCACTCTTTATTCTCTTTCCTCTCAACAATCAGGCGAGGTGGGCAGGGTAGGTATTATTCATATCCATTTTAAGAATGATTAAGTGATCTTAAGGAATGATTTCTCTAAAAGCTCAGAGGAAAAGCCAGGGCTTGAACAGGTCTTCAATGCCTGGCTCCCTTCTCTTCCCACACACAGCGCTAATTCACAAGTGTGTCCTATTACTTGCTCTGAGAAAATGTAAAACTATTCTTATTTTCAAAAAGGAATTTCAGCAGATTCCCTTATTGAGATTGCAGGAATGAAATTCTGTCCCTCATGAACCACTAAACTTGAGGAGGAGGGGAAGCTATGGATGCAACTCATTTATTCATTTGGCCTTCTACCTAATATTTACAGTGAATTCTCATTATTCACAGTAGTTATGTTCCAAAAAGTCACTGCAAACACTGAAATAGCAAATATCGAATCACTGCTCCTAGGAGAAATAGAGGATTAAGTTCCTATGAGTCTGTGGGCACAACATTTTCATCACTAATCAATACATTACTTTGTTTTATGTGTGTTTCTGTTTAAAGACACCTCATTTTAATGTATATTCTTGATTCATTAACATTGAATTCACGGCCCACAGCACTGTAGATCATGCCTGAACAAGCCTTATTTAACACACGTATTTTCTCCATAAGGCACATCACGGCCTTCTTGCACATAGCGACACCAGATAGCCCTACAGCATGATGTTTGGGGGTCATTTTAAACAAGAAAATCACCAACAAAATGCACAAAATGTGAAAAATGGGGCACTAAATAGACTCCTAAAAGGACATTTATTTACAGTATATAAGCTGAAACAATAATGCAGAGTGTCACCCTGTTTGACCCCAGGAATATGCATTTCAGGTGACAAATTTTGTGCTGCTCTGTGCATGTCTGTGAATGACCATTAAAGCTCCCCAAAGGGCCGGCCCCATGGCTTAGCAGTTAAGTGCGCGCGCTCTGCTGCTGGCAGCCTGGGTTGGGATCCTGGGCACGCACCGATGCACCGCTTGTCAGGCCATGCTGAGGCCGCGTCCAACATAAAGTGGAGGAAGATCGGCCTGGTTGTTAGCTCAGAGCCAGTCTTCCTCGACAAAAAGAGGAGGATTGGCATGGATGTTAGCTCAGGGCTGATCTTCCTCACACACACACAAAAAAAAAGCTCCATGAGTGTTTATTTTGAGGGTTCAAATAAATGCCAGCACGTAGGTGAATTCTCAAATACAGAATCCACGAATAATGAAGATCAACTGTATTTGAGCTCCTCAAGGTGCAAGATGATGGGGATACATAGCCAAAAAAAATAGGTCTCTTAACTTACATATACTGAGAGTAAAAAATAACCAATAAGAATGCAATTCTATCGAGTGAGCCTAGAGGAAGAAGTACACCCTGAAAATGAAGGTATTTGCTGGACTTCTTCGTGGGAGTAAGGAGGAGGGGGAATTGGAGAGGAGGTCCAAAAGATTACATGGACAGAGATGTGCACTGTGGCTAGGGCGTTAGGCATTGGGGATCAGTGAGGAAAAAAGTAAAACATGGGGTAAAGAAGCAAGGAACATGTGTGTGAATGCAATGGAACTAGAACTTTAGCCTCTCGATGATGGGGAACAAATGACAGGTTTTAAGCCATGCAGTGATTGGAAATTTCAAAAAATAAGTTGGCGATGTTAAGG
Source organism: Ceratotherium simum simum (assembly GCF_057802395.1). Classification (NCBI taxonomy): domain Eukaryota; kingdom Metazoa; phylum Chordata; class Mammalia; order Perissodactyla; family Rhinocerotidae; genus Ceratotherium; species Ceratotherium simum. The sequence continues at coordinate 15,148,242 of NC_141909.1, forward strand.
AAGCCGAACTGCATAGGATTGGGGGAGGACAGAGACTGGTGGCCAGTTAAGAGGCTGTTGCAAAAGTCAGCCCAGATGTGATACAGCCTGAACTGGAACAGCTGTGGGGAAAGGGGAATGAACCCTTAAACCTCAAACAAAGGGTCAACATTGATTTACCGTTGAGGTAAAATCAACAGGGTTTGGTGACAGATTGAGTGTGGTAGATGAGAGAAAGGGAAGAATCTGTCGAAGATTGGAAGAATGATCTAAGATTATTGCACGGTACCTTTAAAGATCTCAAATATTTTTAATATCTATGAGCCCTTGTATGCAGATTGTGACCCTCTCATGGAAGGAGATGATTCAGTTCATGCTTATTGAACTGAATTAACTATCTTATACAATATTTTGAGTGTAACTAAAATTACAGATAATTTTAAATAAAAAAGAGTTAGTTTGTATCAATACCAAAAACATTCTTAAATTTCACTGAAATTAAAATTAAAAGAAAAATAAATTATTTCAGCCCTGAAGAGACATTGTCATTGATACTATAAAAAAGGGTAGGAAGCAAGAAAAGAAATTACAAACCAAGTTCAAAAGTGACAGTTTGGTTTTTGGTGACCTCTTAGCTATCTGCCTCTTTGCTGAGTTTGTCTTCAGTAAGCATAAAATTATTTAAAATATTATGTTTTCTCCTGGAATGTGGAAAGAGTAATGGCTTAGAGACAGGAAACCAGAGTTCAAACCTTGATTTTGTCACTGTTAAAATCTTGGCCAAGTCCCTTCTATCTAGTCTTGAGTTTCCTCATTCATAAAATAAAGGGTTTCAGCTAGATGGTTTTTAAGGTCTCCTCCATTTCTTATAATCTTTCATCCATGGTGCTAATTAAGAGCTTAAATATTATACAGTTATATTCTCATACATAGTGCTTTTCATAGAGGAAAGGTAAGTTTAGGGGATGGGAATTCAGTAATTACCTTACTAGATAAATGCATAGATAATTTTTTTTTAAATGCTAGGCCTTGGTGTGTTCCATACAGAGAAAAAAATCCTGTATATATCCACTGTGGTAGGTGTTTAAAATAATTAAAAATTGTTTATATCAATTTGGTGTACATATCTATCTCTAACCTAGAAATTTATTGAAAATTTAACAATTCATAAGATTTCCACAAAGCTTTCCCAGCTATGTTAGGTTAAGGATGTAGCTAATGGTAAGAAGTTTCGGGAACTTTTAAAAAGTATAGGATGAATGACATGTTTTCCTTTTCTATTGTCAGAAATTTTAGGTATAACCACATTTTTCATCAGCTCTAGGCCTACTGGCCCATTCTAATTTGAAGGTTTGTTTACACAACCTGCTTTGTTTACAGAGGCCTTTGAAATTATTTTAGTTAATTATTCCTTATAAGTACCATCTTGTTTAGTAAATTAATATTGCCTTAGCATATTCATGAAGAATATATTTATTAGGCATAAATATGATGGCAATTCTTCAGAAACTATATGACACACCATCTTTGTGAATATTAAACTCTTCTAATTACAATCCATGGACTTACTACTCTTAGAACCATGTCTAACTTATTACTCAAATAACTCAATATGGCTATTTTGATTCATTCTGGATACCCATATAGAATTCTTTCACTCCAAGGTTAAACTTCGTACATGCAAATGTAACACACACTAATTTGGATGTGACCAAAAGTACTTGATTAAATACCTTGAGGTTTATTTTCCAGCAAACAAACCACAGATAAATCTACAGCAGTCAAGGCAGACCAGAGGGTAGCTGACAGCTTAAAGGCCAAATGGTTGTTTTATATCAGAATGGGTGGTAAATCCACTGCTGGGGGCTCTATGGCTCTACAACTCAGAGGCCAAGGCTACACCAGATGGCCAGCAATCAAGAGGCCTGGCACAGTCACCTGCAAATGGTCCCTAATGCAAAAAGTGGGAGAAAAGACAGGCTTTATGAACTCCCTGTTAGAGCATCATGTAAAGCTTCTGCACATTGGTCAATCCAAAATAAATAAATAAATGAACAGACAAGCAAAAAAATAGTGATGCGTGAAAGCTTTACTCTTAGTAATTGACTGATTTTGCGTGGGTAGACAATATTTGGGGCCTTGAGGTAACTGGAGTGATTCAGTTGGTCTCTGACTGTAAACATGTTTTTCTCTTAATGTAGAATAGAGTACAATGCAAAATTTAAGAACTCTACATAAAACACCAGTCTCCCCACTGAATTCTGTTCAACATGGATTTTGGCTGTATTATAATCCTCTGCATTCTAATCCATCTTTCTGATTGCCAAAAGAAAATGTTTTAACCAACATGCACAGACGGATGATAAATAGCGGCATGACAAGAATGATTCCTGTACAGAACAGCATGATGGTTCAACCACCTAATCTTCTATGTAGACAAAGTGTTTAAATGACTAACTTTGCAAGTGTGGATTATTTGCTTTGAAGATCATCCATGGTTAATTTAAAAATCTGAATCACTCAACATAGTCCTGATTATCTTTTCACAATGTTCAAGTTTATACTCAGGGAACACCAACTGATCACGGTCTTAGACAAACATAATAAGGATGATATAAAAGGATGATTTTTCAAAAGTCATATAATGCATTCCAAAGCTATATACTAATGTATTATCTATAGCACGGCTTCTTTTCAATGCAGAAGACTGTCAAGAGTTACCTTCATTTGAAAAAGAGGCAAAAGGCTTTAAAATAAAGAAAGCATTACAAAAACAGAATCAACTTATAACTGTTTCTTAAGCATTTGCCTCTGGTCTTGCACTGTGCTGAGTAATATAACAGACAAGAAAAAAATGGTAAAAGATATACATCTGTGATAAGGAAGTTAGAATCTTATTGGACAAGAAGACTTACATACACTAAAAAAATTATAGCATCTTACACGGCTGAACATTAGTAATCAAAGTAAGCTTACCGTTTATAGACAGTAGGGCTACAGAAATTCAGGAAAGACAAGATCATTGTAAGCAGGGTTAATCAGGGAAGATTTCTTGCAGGGTATGGATCATGGAGATGCCCTGGAAGGAAAATCTCCTACTTCCTTCCTTCACCCAGATCACCTGGCACAGTAAAAGGATCACATAACAAGTTTCTGAATTTAACTGAAGGGAATATAGAGTTTTCAATAACAAAATAGAAGTGAGAGAACATTCAAGCCAAGAGAGCAACATGAAGAAAGCAGTGAAAAGAGTAACAAGTCAATATCACCTATATAGTATTTTTGCTAAAATCTTTAACTGGTATAGAATCATGAGGAAACCATCAGACAAATCCAAATAGACAAACATCCTACAAAACACTGGATGTGTACTCTTCAAAAATACCTATGCCATGAGAGACAAAACATCACACAGGAGTTTTCTAGATTAAAGGATACTAAAGAGACATAACTACCTAATGCAATGCAATTCCTTGACCAGATCCTGGAGAGAGTTAAAACAGTTATACAGGACTTTTTTCCCCCCAAAGTTGGAGAAACGTGAATATAGACCGCATTTTAGATAATATTACCAAATCAGCGCTGAATTCTTGGACGTGATCATGATTGTGTAGGAGAACGTCCCTATTTTTAAGAGACGCAGCTGATGTATTTAGGGGTGATGTATCATGTCTGCAACGTGGTCTCAAATGGTTCCGTAAAAAAACAAATCTATAAATAAACACACACCCACGAAGAGAGAGATAAAGCAAATGTGGCTTTGGTGAATCTTAGTGAAATAAATAGTTGTGTGAGAGAAATGAGTCAGATGGGACTAGATTAGGTGGATGGATGGCACTGAGAAGTGACGGGACTGGGACTAAGATCTGTGAATAGGGAAGGAGTGAACAACTGATGGAGATCTTTGAATTACAAAATGAGGAACTTAGCCTTGACTTGGAAAAATGATAAGGACACAGAGTACACAATAGCCTTTGGCTTAAAAGTAAAACAATGACTTTACACATCAGGAAAATAAATATGGCAGCACTTGGCAGAAAGCACTAAAAAAAGGAATGATTTGAAGGTCAATTAGAAGAGTCTCTCATAATAACCAAAGGGACATAATAAAAGCTTGAATGAAGCAGAAGAATGAAAAGGCAAGGATAGATCCAGGAATCAGGAGGAAATATAGGTGTAGATGGATTGTTTACACGGATGATGAATTAATCTAGGATTGTTTTCCTCACCAGCCTCCCCCAAAACCTAAGGCAGACCTCATCATCTCTGCTGGTTCCACTAGAACTTGACCGTGGCAAGACTCCACTCTGGCTGAGCTCTTTCACACAGGATTCAAAGCCTCAACCACAAGTAACCTCCAATAAGCAGCAAGCTTTGGGAGAACACGGACTGTATCTGTCTAGTTTAACATCAATGCCCAGCATCTACACACAAATCAAAGGGAAAGTAACAAACCGGAATCAAAGGAGAGGATGCGGTCAAAAATGCCTGTGAGATCGCCGATATGGAGGCTGAGAGAAGTGGAGACATCTGGAAGAAGAGCTCGCTTGGAGTGAAGGCATTATTATCCATGTTATTTCAGAGGTAAGAGTATGTCAGTGGAATGGAGAAGTCCCAGGTTATATCAGGAACTGTCTGCAGCAACAGTTTTCTTCTCAGATTGTTTTTGGTATGGCTTTGTTTAAAATACAGTAGATACAGTTACATACTTAGTTTGTTTGACTTCCTGTCAAATCAATATTTATTCATACAAATCAATCTTGTGGCTTTGTCCCTGAAAGCATTTGGTCACTCTGTGTCACTATAAAGCAACTTGCAAAGGTTTTTTCTCCAATGGATCTTTTCTTTTCCTACACAATTTATTTCTGTTCTTCTCTTTTCTTATTACCTAATTCATTTTTGTTTAGATTTTAATTTCTTTACAGACAAATCATGCTAGAACTTTGATTTGTGTATTTTTCTGCATGCATTATATGTACAAAAATAAGAGCTCAGATGGACCTGGGTTTAGAATCCTGGATCAGCTACCTGCTAGATAAATGACTTGGACAAGTTATTTAACTTCTAGAAAATGGATATACCAATACACACTTCATACATATCTTAATTAAATAAGATAATTCATGCAAATTATAGTACCTGAAAAAGAGTAAGCATTGAAAAAATAATTATTGTTACTACAATAATTGTCCTTGGTATTAATTATACTTCACCAAATAAGATAACAATCCTGTGACCAATGATAGCACTACTATACACTTACAGATTAAGAGATGGACACAGAGTTTCAAAGAACAAATTTTGAGGACCATTGTCCAAACCCTCTAATTCCATCAATGTCCATAGAGACTAAGTAACCTCTGTAAGTAACACAGCTTATACATGGTAGAGATCCAGTCCATCCAGGGTCTTTTGTCTTCCAAGCCAGGGATTGCTTTACCCACTTTCTCACAGTGCTTTACCCACTATCCAGCTGGAGAAGAGCTGGAATTACTACCACTATGCTTTTAACACATTCCTACAACCCATGCTATGCTGCAATGCGAACAAGTTAGCAAAGAAGAATGTTAATTGAGGTCTTATGAACATGAAATAGTTGCGGGCAGAGAAAGACTTAATCTTTTTAAGGGCAATGAAGTGTTTTTTAACAAATATTGACACATATTCTTTTTTGGAGCTAGAATTTCTCCCTAGGGAAAACTTATTTTATTTTATTTTTATTTATTTATTTTTTGTGTGAGGAAGACTGGCCCTGAGCTAACAGCCATTGCCAATCCTCCTCTTTTTGCTGAGGAAGATTGGCCTTGGGCTAACATCCATGCCCATCTTCCTCTACTTTATATGGGACGCTGCCACAGCATGGCTTGATAAGTGGTGCATTGGTCCACGCCCAGGATCCAAACCTGTGAACCCGCAGGCTGCCGAAGCAGAGCGCGTGACCTTAATCGCTACACCACCTGGCCAGCCCTGTAGGGAAAACTTATTTTAATCTGGAAAGAACCACTTTAATAGCCCTTTTTAATTATAGGAATCCAAAGCAAGTTCCCAATGCTTTACCTTTGGGACTTAAACTTAACTAGAATCTGAGCTTGAGTTAGTAAGTGGATGGAATTGCTTTGTGCTTCACCCATAGCCATTGGTATAAGAGGTTAGAGGCTGTCGAAAAGGGGTTGAACACATTTGCATCTTAGGGGTCTTCTGGGATGAAAGGTATTGAGAACTCAAAGCCTTCTCTCTGATGCTCAGTGTCACTGAACCCTGTTGAGTTAGCCCTGACTAAAGCCAAGTTGGAGAAGCTCCTGAGATCAAATTTACCTCTGGCTAGGCATAACACAAGGGTAGGGAAGGAGCACTCCCACCCACAGCCACAGCCACAGCAGTGGACAGGGCTACTTAGCAATAGCAAAAACTCTTGTCGGCAAAGGAAGCAATACTCCCAACTGCCTGGACTTCATGGAAGACAAGACCAATGAGGACTGGCCTTTGGTTTTCAGTAACCACCCTTGACAGTCTTGGATATAACATAGCAGGAGTTCCTGAGGAGGAGCAAAACTAGACTCAGTGCAGGTAAGGCAGGAGCTCAGGGTTATCATTTGAATGCCAAAATAAATATACCTTTATTTGTAGTCACAAGCTGAAAGACTAAGGACACCTCACTGTAACATCATATAGGTTATATTAATAGAATCATCTATGGCTCAGTTGGAGACCCCTTTCCACAAATATAACTTCAAGGTCTCAAAGAGCCTCCACCTTTCATGGTTCACTTCTGCCTCTAGTAGCTTATGGAGTTCTCAAGAGGTGTCCCTGTGTGGTCCAAGCTCCCCCAGGTGCTGTCTCAGTGCCACCTCTGGGCTGCTGTGAGCCACCATTTGCCCTGGACTGTCTTCCTTTCTTCAGTGTTTCTTCTCAGGCTGCTCTGGGGCACAGGAACCCTGCCCCAGATAGTTGATGCTCTCTCAGGCTGCACTGACCTGCCTTACATGGCTCAGGGCTCCCCCAGGCTTGCGCTTCATCCTGACCTCTGATCTCCTTCAGACACTATCTGTCCACTAACATTCACCCCGAGGCTAACTCGCTGCTCTTGCCACTTTGTGTTCACCTCTCTTGGCCAAATAGGAACGGCTCCCTTCCTCTGTGTTCTCCTCTCTTTGAGAGGTCGCACTACAGAGCTGTTTGGTCCCCAGGATTTGATCCTTTTAGGTTTTACACCAATAGGTGTTCACCCCTCAGGTTGTGTACAAACTATCAAGGGCCTGGCAAAGAGTGGGATCAATGAACAACCTCAGAAACACAACACCCCTTTGAGCTTCAGCCTCTGTTGCCAAGTGGCTCACTGTTCCAGAAACTTCTTTTCCCAGGATGGATTCTTATAATCTCCTTTGTAAGGACTCTTCTTTCTGAGTCCCTCTCTCCCATTCTCACTCCATCCATCACCTCTCAGACTTGCCTCTATGTGGCTGAATGTCAATGTGTATCACTGACACTGAGGTGGTTTTTTCTACATTAGGTCCCTTAGCCCCATACAAAGCAGTTGGTATAAATATACATCATGGTATGGGGGTGGATTGTTGGCCTTTCACGTCTAGTCTGTAGATTCATCAAGGATATGCTATTATATGCACACTCATACACACAAACACACAAAGCAAAAAATTTAAAAATATATCTATGTATTCTTTCACTTTCATGTACATTAATAGAAAGTACCAAAAAAGAAAATAAAACTAAATTATAAATTAATCCTAGATTGAGGGAAGTAGCAAGTAGAGAGAAGAAATGTCCTTAATTATGTAGTTCTTTATAACTTTGACATTATTTGTCAGATGCAAATATTGATCTGAGAAGTAAACCAGCATGATCAGCCATAAACATTAACTGATGTCTGCTACCTACAAAGTTAACTTTATTATATTCACCCTTTACTGGAAGTGCATGGCCCCTGGGCTTCAATTACTAAAGCAATATGACCAAGTTTGACGGTTATGCTAGTTATAGTATCATAAATCTTACTAAAACTCATTAACTTTCTATATTGATACATAGTCCTTGACTCTAAAGAAAGAAAGGAAGTTTCAGTAAGAATGTAAGAAGACTTGACTTAGGTAATGGAGTTTACCAAGGTATTTTTTTCAGAATATCATTATCAGAATACAGGCAATATTTTCTCAATCATATTCAGTAACGACTTAATAACACTGCATGTTTGTGGAGTATGTAGTTAACAAGACATGTTCATTTAAAGTCATATCTCTTTTATAAAGGAAGAAACGTAGTTGCAATGAGATAAAAGTGAATTTCTCAGAGTCACAGAGTATGGCGTAAGACCTAAAATTAAATTTCAATATGATGTGCTGCCTTGACATCTGGTAAAATTGGGGGGGCCTTGAATGACTAACTGGAACTTCCTCTCTCCACTCTGCATCCATAGAAAAGGTCCTCTAGCCAAACAACCCTCCTTATCAAAGGGCCCAAGCATGGTTCTTGCTCCTCTCTGAGGAGCAGGTTTCAGTTCCCTGCCAGTGCACAAAATTGTTCAAACAAGCCAATCACATCCTCCCCCAGGAGCCAGGAGACACCCTACCTTCTTGATACTACCAAGCCTGCCTCCCACGCTCCTGGATGTTCATTCTCTTCCTGAGTGCAACCCCTGTGTGACCCTGCGTGGTGCAATGTCCTCCTCCCCAGGCTGTGAGTATATATAACTAAGAAACTGCTCTCAATCTCATCTGTCCAGCGTTAGGTGTCCTGTGTTTGGCCATCCCCATCCCCATTGGGTGAGAAATGCCTCACTCACCAACCAGGTGGAGAGGAGGCAATCAAAACACAGAGCAAGCGCATGGCAGAGAGGCTCCAGGCCAAGCTTTCTAGCCCCACAACCACAGCTATTCCACTCCTCAGAGCCATCCCCACACATGATGACAGTCAGCACTTAGTGAGAAATTTCTATGTGCCACACTCTGTGGTGAGCTCTTTACATGTATTATCTCATTTAAGCCTCACAACTATCCGTGAGGTAGGTATTATCACTCTTCCCATTTTACAGACAACGAGATTAAAGCACAAAGTTGAGTACCCAGCTAGTGAGTAATGAAGCTGAGAGCCCAGAGCCTGCACTTTTAACCCCACTACCAAAAGAACTATTCACCTCAATATGAATGAGTCCTCTGGTAAATGGATTTCATGGAAACAATCTGTCACCAGATGAAAAGAGCTGAAAAATATAAGTTTATGAATACAAAGTTGGGTTTTCAAAGGGGGTAGGTCTTTGCTGTGGGATTCATAACTCCCGCTAGACTTCCGGAAGTTGGAAGAGGGCAGGGATGGTGTCTCATTAACTGCTGTATGCCCAGCACATTGGACAGCACCTGGTACTCGGTTACCTCAAGTACCAGGTGCTTGAATGCCTCAAGTCCATTCTTCAGTAATATTCTTCACCTCATTTGTGGAAACATGATTAGGAGTTCTCTGTTCTTGTTCTAATCTTCCCCAATATTGTTAAATAACATGAACAAGACTAACTTTATAAGTGACAATTCAGCCTATTAATCCCATCAAAACTTAGCAAATAAAGTAAAATAGGCTTTCTTTGGAGATTTCCCAGCTGTAAAGGAGGAAAAATTCTACCAGGTATTTTATTGTATCTCTCCTTCTGTTAACCTAAGTTTCATGTTATTCTATAATAAAATGTTTGTCTGATTTTGACTAACTCTGGTCTTTAACACACTGCTTTGTATACCTATTCTGGATTTTCTCTCCCTCTTCAATGGTGTCACTTTTTCATCACAGTCACTTAATTTCCTTGTTCTTTTTATAACAATGCTGAAATTGTTTTGACTGAAGATGTGCATCAGATGGAAACAGCACAGATGTCAGCACCTGTATGCTAAGTCTGTGCCTTAATGTATAATTTGGCTCATTATTTTACATATTTTACATCCATATTAGGAATTGTTGCTTCTTTATTTGGAGAAAATATCTGAAGAACTACTGCCTTTATTTCTTTTGTAGAACTCCTGTTATTCGTTAGTGCTCATAACTCTGTGCCTGGGAGATCTCATTAAATACAGCAAAAATACTTGAGAACTACCACCAATAATTACATATGTGTGTGTGTGTTTTTCATTTAACATTAAGCTACATTTTCTTAAAAAGAACAACCCCTTAACTTTGAAAAGTCAAAGTTTCTAGGGAAAGGGAGAGAGGATAAGAGGGAATAAATATGCATTTACAGAGAATGTACTACATTCCAGGAATTTACAATATTTCTATGACTTCCTCACAATAATTCTGTGACATTGGTACTGTTCTCCCCATTTTATAGATGAGGAGCTAGAGCTTCATAAAGGCTAAGGAACTTGCTAAAGATTATAGATAATGACATAATCAATAAATGTCATAGATGCTGGTAAAAGACAGAACAAGGATTCAATACCTGGTATGTCAGGCTCTTGCCATGCTACTAGGCTTGGATATTTTTGAAGCAATGCAATTTCTTCCTAACAAATCGTTATAGTCCATTTTGAGAGCATGACATACCAATGTCATGTGAATGTGACACTAAAGAACAAACGTATCTCTGGATTGAATCACTTTGACATCTGACTGCTTGACATGAAGGATAACACAATGACTCCCAAGCACTTGTCTGTTTACCATGAGCCCCTTACAAGAGTTTACAGTAACAAATTAGCATCTGTAGTTAATAATCCAAAAGCAATTTTAGATATCAATCCATAAAAAGCACAAATGTATTTGTAGCATATTTGCACATTTGTTCTACAAAAGATAAAATACACTTGTATCCTAGTTAAGCTATAGAGGCAAGTTTATTTTTCTTTACTTAGCTTAGTCCCTAAGATATTATTATCCACCCTTTTTAACTCCATCTACTCTTATGACTCGAGTCACACCACCTACTTGGTGGAAGCCTAGATTTTGTTGATCATTTGGAGTTCCATATGCTTCTGCGGGCATGGTTACCATACTGCCTGACTTGCAAAGTTCAGAAAACAGATTAATAAGGAAATGAAATGCCAGGAACTCAAAATACTGAAGACAAAATATGTAAATAAACCCAGAGAGAAATGTTGGCTGAAATTGTCATTGAAATATAGCCTGAAAAACATATACACACAGAGAAGCTTTTCTCTTCACAGGGCCTCTGGCATCACTAATTGGATGCTAGTATCACAAACAGTAATAGTTATAAAGAAAATTTTCACCAGTAACATCTAAGTTGTCTAAGTCTATGGAATATATTTTCCACATCAAGTAAATACCAGCATTCAATTTTCATTCAAGGTCAAGTGTAGTTAGTATATTACAATTTTCTAGAGTTTAGGTGGCACATGTTAATTGGCTTTTATTTCATGTTGAGAGATTTTAATAGCAATAAAGACAAATAATTGGGAACCAAAATAAGCACCCTGCTATACACACTGACCCAGGTCATGGGCTTGAAGATAGAGATTCTTAGAGAGATCATGATCATTTATTAAATGTGCTTTACTATAGAGCAATTTGACCCACTCAGGAAGATTAATTCATTCAAAGACTATTTTTTTGGACATCCATCTTTATACTCTCCTAAGCATTGGGATACAGCAGAAACAACTGAGATATAGCAAAAATAACCACAGAAGATTCCTACCCTCAAAGTACTTATATTGTAGGATGCAGAGTGGAGGTAGACAATAAAAAGAAAACAAGGAAGCGAGATCATTAAAGATTATGACAAAGGCTATAAAGAAAATGAACCAAGTGATGGGAAGCAACTAGGAGTCAGAGGTGAGTGGATGAAGGGGCAGGTCTTTATGGAGTGGTCAGGCAATGCCTACTGAGAAGGTGGCATTTTTGCTAAGTCTTGAAGAATGAGAAGAAACAAGGAAAGGGAAGAGCCAGAAGAATGGCACGTGGAGCAGAGGGAAGTGCAAATGCAAAGACCTTGAAGCAAGAAAGAGCTTTCTACGTTCATAGAAAAGAGAGGGTGCCAATGTGGCTAGAATGTGGTGGCTTATGATGAAGTTGAAGAGGTAGGCAGGGACAGATCTTCCTTGTGTGACGTGGAAGACTTAGAAATGATAAAGATAGGTAAAAGTTCCTTGTGACTTGGTTCACATATAAAATTAATGCAGTCTGTCTGGGCCAGCTAGTGAGTTAGAAGAAAAAAATAATAATAAAATTTTAGAATTGGAGGGGAATTCATGGATTATCTATTCCACCCCTTGTTAAGGCCCAGAGAAGGGACAGTAGGGTCAGTGAGGAGAGAAATCAGGACTCCAGGTTCTCTGAAGTCTAGTGACATTTTCTTGATGTCCACAGGCTTAGGGTTTTTACCACTTGAGACTCTAATGGTTTTATTCTCGTCCTTGTCCCAGAGCAAACATCTACTGGCTGCAGACAGCTGTTTTTGAAGATGGAAATTAAAAAGAACAAGAGAGCAATACCACAGGCCTACAGGACAAATGTCTTGAAGGCCCTCACGATTTGCTCTTTCTTAGAAAAACTACAGCTTGGAACAGGCTCTACAGAAGGGGGCAGGGACAAAGATTCAGCGAGTGCCTCAAAAAGGAGAAATTTGATGAAATGACAGAGAATGGGAAATCCCACAAGATGAAATAGCCTTAAGCAGCAGAAATCATTAGCTAAAGTTGGAAAAGACATGAAGTTTGCCAGAGATATAAAATAAATATATGAAAAACACATTAAAGATAACCTTAACAAATTCAATATTAAAAGAAATCTCCAACTTTTTTGTGTGTGCGTGAGGGAGATCAGCCCTGAGCTAACATCCATGCTAATCCTCCTCTTTTTGCTGAGGAAGACCGGCTCTGAGCTAACATCTATTGCCAATCCTCCTCCTTTTTTTCTCCCCAAAGCCCCAGTAGATAGTTGTATGTCATAGTTGCATATCCTTCTAGTTGCTGTATGTGGGACACGGCCTCAGCATGGCCGGAGAAGCCGTGCGTCGGTGTGCGCTCAGGATCTGAACCTGGGCCTCCAGAAGCGGAGTGCATGCACTTAACCGCTAAGCCACCAGGCCAGCCCCAGAGATCTCCAATTATTGATTGTCCATTAGGTCAGATTCTCTTCCCAATGTATTTTAAAACCCTTTTTAGTTCTTTTTTTGACTAACCAATACAAACAAACAAAAAATACTATAGAGAGTAAAACAATAATATAAGGACACATGGTAGGATACTTACTTCAGGAAAAGATTAATATGTGTTAAGACAGGCCCTCTCTTTCTGGAGAGTCTGAGCTTGGACTGGTCTGCTCAAGGTGTTTACCTGCTTGGGGGCAAGAAGCTGGACCAAATAACTTTATAAGTAATGCTCCTTCTAAAAAAACTAATTCATTTTGTTCTCCCTGAATGCATAGCGTGATTAACAGGGTCAAAATTCTATAAGAGAGAAGGAAAGCAGATTTAAACTAACATCATGACAAAATAAGATAGCTGCAACTCAGAAGTTGTGATAGTCAGACACAGCAGTGTTTTTAATGTCGATATCAGTGTGTCAGGCAAACCATGATTTGTATACCCCCAGGATTACATTTGGAAAAACCCAGCCATTTATTTCAATCAAATTGATGAGAAGAGACACGATTGAAATAAGCAGAGAATGCTTGAGGAAGATTTTGCTTAACACTCACAGCTTCACATAAAAGAGTCCTCTTACATCTCCTTAAATCACATATTTGTTAACAACATGAACAAAAATTTAAATGGCCCGGTTTTCAAACTGGTGAGGAATGCAAGTAATGAGACACAGAAAATAGAAAGCTCACCCTTCAGAAAACTTCATATCAATGTTAGATTGACAAATTATTTAAGCAACAATTGCTATTTATATTCATTCTTATTCTTGTAATAAAAATAATATATAGCCAAAATCCTTTTTAAAAATATGTTTTTAAGAAATGTATATATATTGCTATGCAATTTATGTGTACACTATGCATGGTCTCCAAATGTTGGAATATTTGAAGACCATGAACTTTAGTTTCAGGAAGCTATCTTTAGTGGGTTGAATGGTGGCCCTCAAAATGATATGTCCACATCCTAACCTCCAGGAACCTATGAATGTGATCTTATTTGGAAAAAGGGTCTTTGTAGACATAATTAGAGATCTCAAGATGAGATCATCTTGGATTATTCAAGTGAGTCCTAAATCCAATGACAAGTGTCCTTATAAGAGACACCCAGAGGAGCAATGTGGAGAGAAGGAGAGAGGGCTGTGCCAAGATGGAGACAGAGACTGGAGTGAGGCAGCCACAAGCCAAAGGACGCCTGGAGCCACCAGAAGCTGAAGAGGCAAGGAAGGCGTTTCCTCTAGAGCCTTCAGAGGGAGCACAGCTCTGCCCCCACCTTGACTTTGGACTTCTGGTCTCCAAAACTGTGAGAGAACAAATTCCCTTGTTGTAAGCCACCAAGTTTGTGGTAATTCATTATTGTAGCCCTAGAAAACTAACATAGTGTCTTTCTGCTCTTTTTCTTAAGGACTATAAAAGCACTACTGTGACATTAAAGAAAGGTTTGACCAGAAGATCAAGACCAATCATCTATATGCTCAACAACCTAATATAACAGGTATTTTTATTTTAGCATACTCCTGTTGACCCTTTGTCTGTATACTTACACTGTTGTACTCAAATTGAGCATGTGATGTTTCATTGTCCTTTTTTCACTAAACACCACATCATAAGCATTTTCATTGTGTCTATAATGGTCTTCAAATGTATTTTAATTTCTGTATAAATTCCACTGAATTTATGCACCATATATTACTTTAATATTTTGCAAGTTTTGAAGATCGGGACTGATGGTTATATTACTAACAAATGATTTTCAACAATGGTCAGACACAAGACCTAGATATTTTTGATGCAAAAAAATATATATATCACTTGAATCGTGCACAGAGAACCAACAGTCAATCACCTAACAAGTATTTCTTGAGCATCTACTAAGTATAGGCACTGTTCCAGGTCTTAGGAATGTTGCGAACATGAAGGAATATGAAGAAAGTATATGGGCTTTTGCTTTATATGACAGACAAAAGGCGAACTCATAAAACAGTTAACACGTTTTATAAATACAGTAAACTGATAAAATTGATCAACAAAGAAGGAATAGAACTCTTAGCAAACTAGAAATGGAAAGGGACTTCCCAAAGATAATAGAAGGCAGCTCTCAAAACTCTACAGCAAACTTCATGCTTCATTGGTAAAATGTTAGGAGCATCTCCTTTAAAACCAGCAAGAACAAAATAATATTGTCTGTCACCACTTTGACTTAACATTGTACCAGAAGTCCTAAAAGCACTAAAAGACGAGGAAAAGAAAATACAGGATTGAAAAAAAGAAAACTAGAATAATTTGCAAATCATGTGACTAACTCTATAGAAAACCCTCCAAATATGTACAGACAAATTATTAGAACGAATGAATTTAGCAAGAAGGCTGGATATAAGACATTAGGGTACCATACAATTTCTTAAAGAAGGTACAGAAAGCATAGTTATAAAAGAAAAAACTATGATTTTGACTATGTAAAAATTAATCATTTCTCATTAAGACACCATAGAATAACATTGGTAACAAATGAAATCGATATTTCCACATATATTGCTTGCTAGGAATTAATATTAGAAATGTATAAAGAAGAACCACATGTTGTTAAGGAAATAAAAAACAACCATTAGAAAAATGGGCAAAAAAATTGAACTGGTCTTTCATGGAAGAGATAACTCAAATAGAAAATAAACATGTTAAAAGATGTTTAGCAATCAGAAAAAAGCCAGCTAAGACCACCATGAAATATCAATTTATATACATTAGATTGGCAACAATTCTAAAGGCTTATAATAGCATGTGTTCATGACGTGGAGTGGAGTAGAGTAACATGTAACCCGATATCCAATGCCAAGAGGATGACTAAATCAAACTACACTATGTTCACACAAAATGGAATACTACACAGCAATGAAAATGAATGGAAATACAGCTATGCAGAGCAGAAATGACACAGAAACAATTTCAAGTGGAAAGAAAACAAACTGCATAAAATAACATAGATTATATTATATTTATAATGCTCAAAATTCAGCAAAACTAAATAATATATTGCTTAGTAATATATGCATAAAGTAATAATAATAAATATTTTTAAAATAGGAATGATGAAGAAAAATCCATAACACTGATTACCCTTGAGGGAATCAGGAGATATAAGATTTTAGTGGAACACATAAACAAGTTCAGTAGTAATGGTAATATTCTAGTTCTTAAGCTAGATAATTTGTTCATGGGTTTTGATATTATTGTTATGCTTTACGACTTACTTATATGTTACATAAATTTTTCATGTATTGCAAATGTTACATAACTTTTTTTTTTTTAGATTTTATTTATTTATATTTTCCCCCCAAAGCCCCAGTCGATAGTTGTGTGTCATAGCTGCACATCCTTCTAGTTGCTGTATGTGGGACGCGGCCTCAGCATGGCCGGAGAAGCGGTGCGTCGGTGCGAGCCCGGGATCCGAACCCGGGTCGCCAGCAGTGGAGCGCGCTCACTTAACCACCAAGCCACGGGGCCGGCCCTACATAACTTTTTTTAAAGAAAAAGTAGGAATAAATGAAAGACCTGACAAAATTTCATTGTTCTAAGGGGAGAAAAAAAAGTTGCAAACAAACAATTACAATATATTGCTGCCGAAAATAAAGCTAACTGTAGACCACTAGGTCTATATACATATAGTTTTCTATATATAGTTTTCAACCCTGGCTGTACATTACAATCACTTGGGGTGGTGGAGATTTTTAAAAAGAGCAAACCCCACCTGAGATCAAATAAATCGAAATTTATGGGGCTGGAAACCAGTCATCAATTTGTTTCCTTTCTTTTGTGTTTACTTCCACCATTTGCCAGATGATTCTAATGTGAAGCCAGGGTGACAAATCACTGATCGACATGAAGCATCTTATTTTCTGTTGAGAAACTGAGGCGAGAGAGAAGTGACTCCTATATTAGCAGAGCTTCAAACCATCCACTAACTCGTCAATATGATTAAACTGTCACGAAATATCACCAAACTTCTACTAAAACTAAAAAATGGGGGTGGAACGAGCACAACATTAAAAAAAGATCTCCTTCTGAAAATAGTCCCCAGTGCTCTGGCATTCTAGCTCTCCCCACACATTTTCTCCAGGCGAAAATTATATAAAGCCTCCTCTTTTGTTCCCTCCCTTTCTTGAGTGGGGGGGCGGGCCCACCCTGCTTTAGACCCTGTGCTCCACTTCGTGCTTATTGAAGTGCAGCAGAGCCCTAGAAATCACCCTGAAGAGGTGTCTAACAGCCTCATCCCCGCGCTTATCAGTCTTTTTGTGCAACTGCTGCCCAGATGACAGGGGCCAGTGAGGTGCTGACAAATGTACAGGGCTGGCTAGAAGGAGCACAGATAAAAAATATAACTTTCAGCATCTTCTTTCCCTAGGCTTTGCCCAGAAAGTCTTCAGTGACGGCTCAAACGATGGCCATATCGTGGGATGCCAGACCGTACTCACACCAAGTCATCAGACCACTGTTAACAACACCTTAGGCAATTGGGTATATTAAGGCATCTGCTTTCTGCTTCACTGTGCAGAAAACTGGGGAAGGAGGGGGTGAGCTTTTGATTCAGTAACCAAATATCCTTCTGCCCATTCTCCTGCAGTCAGTTCTGACAGGGAATCAGCCCATCGCCGCTAGGGAGTTTTGCTCAAAGTATTTTTGGTCCCTCTCTCTAACATGCTGCAGGAGGGTTAGCCCCCACTAATGGAGAATTTGGTTTCTGTTCTAGGGGAAGAAATTATCGTGCTGAAATGCACTGGGTCCACATCATCTTTCCATGATTATGAGTGCACACACACCCCACTTCCACGCCCCCTCCCCAAACACACAACCTCAAGGACTCACCATTTTTCTCTCACAGACTTAATCCTTCCAACTCCAAACACAGTACCCTGTGATGGAATTGTACGTCTCTCCTAGATCCCAGTGATATTAAGATAAATGTTTCCTGGGGTGAAACATGTCCTTTACACATGTACGCCAAGAAATAGGAATTAGCAAGTTTGTAAAGACTTAGATTGTTATTAATATAAACATTGGCAGGTGTCAACAGTTTTGATGTGTCCTGCTCTTGAACCTTTACGAAACGCTTACAATATCCTAACTAACTTACTTGAAGTTAGTCTCCTTTTATTTCCCTGGCAAACCCAGAATGCTTTGTCTAAACTCAAAAACAAAAGAGAAAGAGAAAAATGGATGGAATAATCCCCAACAGACAAATTCTATATAATTGATAGTTGACTAAGAAGAGAAAATGCAGAAATATGACTGACAAAAATCGAATTTTTACTCAGTTTTATTATGTTTCTGTTAAAATGAAGAATTATATTGTAGATCCTGAATTATACCATGTAATTTAAAATGAAGGAGAAAATTATGGTTTTTTAAAAGCTCTAAACATCAGGCTTGCTGGCTGGACTCTGGATTAATGCCTGTGATGTGAGAGGACTTTTTTTCATTGAACGTGTCTACCAGCTGGATTGAAAACATGCTTCTTCAAATATAGTAAAGCTTAATATAATAGGTATTGATATACGATGTTCTTTGCTACAAGGCAGCCTTCTTTTTATACTAAGCTCTGAAAATGTTGTTATTTATAAGCACCGCATCTTCAATCCAAATAGGCTGGCCCTGTGACTGGGGAGCCCTTTATTCTGGAGTGGGTAATAGGTTTCAGCCTGCAAGTGCAGAAGGAGAACCTCAATTTAGTGAACTATTGTGCATAACAAAGGAGAGAGAAACTTAGCGTGTCTGAGGAAGGCAAAAAAGAAGTAGCCAGCAATGCTAGGCTCTGTGTGGGGTGGGGCGGGTGGGGGTGGGGGTGAAGCAACCATAGGGAACCTGGACCAAAACCAAGTAGGAAATTTGGGGGGTTTTTTGGAGGGAAATATTGTGCTCTGTGAACTCTCTTTGACCTCATACATCTAAGGGAAAAAAACTAAAAATCGTGAAATCATTGTTAACATCTAAGAGGTGGACCCGTCTTAAAAAACCAGAAAAAGAGCTAGTAAGAACTGAGAAGCAGGAAATTAGGACTTTGTCTTAGAAAATAAGCATAGTAAGATTGTACCAGCATCACAGTCATCAGCTACGATTTGAGTCAAGTGAGGATCAATATTTAATTAAACACAGTAAGCACAGGGAACAAAACATGCAGACATCAGATTTGCAAAAATAAATTTGAACCCTATCATCCTGCAATCAAAAGATTTAAAAATGCAAGCACTCTTATCATTCATTTTTCAATAAATATTGTTTTTATAATATCACCGTTATCTAAGAATATAATCTTAGCATTATATAAAGCTTTACCATCTAGAATTAAGGTATTTGTTTTACTTTAGCTTTTCTTTTACAAAAATATTTTTAAATATCACTACTAATCTACATTATAACAAGTATCTTCCTTCATACAACAGGAAAACGCAAATTGTAATTATTTGCAGCTCAGTTTAGCAACTTATTCTTTAAAGTCATGTTTCTTAAGTGATGGTTCTTGGACCACTCATTCCAGAATCATCTGGGGTACTGATGTCTGGGTCTCACCCCCAGAATTCTGATGTAATGGATCTGGGGTCCAGCCCAGGCATGGGGAATTTTTTAAATTCTCGCTAGGAAATTTTGATGTGCACTCAAGATTCAGAGCCACTTCTCTAGACTCACTAAAGAAGAATTTCTGGGCATGGGCCCTAGAATCTGCAGCCTTATAAGGTCCTCGGTGATTCCTAAACACAATAAATTATAAGAATATGAAAAAATGTTTTTGATTTACACGTACCTGAAAAGGATTCAAAGATATTCAAGTGTATAACAAAATTTAGTATCCTCCATTCCTTTAGTCCCTCCCCAGAGAAGGAACAGAACTAATTCAGTAGTAGATACGATCATTTTAAATATCTCTGTAAAATGCCTTAGTGTTTCCAAAGGATTTCTTTGTAATTTATCTCATTTAATATGACAACAACTTTGTGAGGTAGTCATGTTATGTTCCTCATTTTATGAGTTATGATCCTCATTTTTAAACGTTAGCAAATTTAGGTTTAGGGGTTTTGACGGACCCAGAGTGAATTAGCTAGCAAGCTGTAAAATTGGAACACAAAAATCCCAATTTCTTCCTGAAATATCTGCTCTTTCTCCTATATGCCTGATGACCACATATTTTAGAAAGAAATCATAGTTCTGGGCCTGATAAAGGTACTAAACTTGAAAATATTCACACTTCATACTCATGGCCTCTTCTTCCTGTTTAGACACTTACAAATAATCGTTTTAGAAACAATAACATTTACATAGTGCCTGCTACCTGTCACAGTCAACAAAGTGTTTTCACAAGGAAAAGTCATAGAATATAAACCGAATAATGTTAACAAGTATAGTTTTGAACTCCTTATTTATAGACCTTTTGTTTTTACCCATGACTCCCCAATGCCTAGAACAGAGCAGAAAAAGAGAAAGAATCCGATCAATACGTATTAAATGAGGTCAAGCCTAATACTGGTACCCTGTCTCACACCGTTTTGGTCAGGCTGGCACCGAACATTTGAAAAGAACACTACAAGAACATTCATAGCCACAAAACACATCCTTTTAGATTGATTTTGTACCCTGCAACTTTGCTGTAGTTGTTGATTATTTCTAATAGTTTTCCAACAGATTCTTCAGGGTTTTCTATATATAAAATCATGTCATCTGCAAATAGTGAGAGTTTCACTTCTTCATTACCTATTTGGATTCCTTTTATTCCTTTTTCTTGCCTAATTGCTCTGGCCAAAACCTCCAGTACTATGTTGAACAGGAGTGGTGAGAGTGGGCAGCCCTGCCTCGTTCCTGTTCTCAGAGGAATGGCTTTCAGTCTTTCCTCGTTGAGTATGATGTTGGCTGTGGGTTTGTCATAAATAGCCTTTATTTAGGCTTCTATTCCCATTTTGTTGAGAGTTTTTATCATAAATGGATGTTGTATCTTGTCAAATGCCTTCTCTGCGTCTATTGAGATGACCATGTGGTTTTTATTCTTTGTTTTGTTGATGTAATGTATCACGTTGATTGATTTGCGGATGTTGAACCATCCCTGCGTCTCTGGTATAAACCCCCCTTGATCATGGTGTGTGATCTTTTTAATGTATTGCTGTATTCGGTTTGCCAATATTTTGTTGAGGATTTTTGCATCTATGTTCATCAGCGATATTGGCCTGTAATTTTCTTTCTTCCTATTGTCTTTGTCTGGTTTTGGTATCAGGGTGATGTTGGCCTCGTAGAATGATTTAGGAAGTGTTCCATCTTCCTCTATTTTTTGGAATAGTTTGAGAAGGATGGGTATTAAATCTTCTTTGAATGTTTTGTAAAATTCACCGGAGAAGCCATCTGGTTCTGGACTTGTATTTTTTTGGGATGTTTTTGATTACTATTTCAATCTCTTTACTTGTGATTGGTCTATTCAGATTCTCCATTTCTTCTTGGTTCAGTTTTGGGAGCTTGTATGAGTCTAAGAATTTATCCATTTCTTCTAGATTGTCCAATTTGTTGGCATATAATTTCTCATAGCATTCTCTTATAATCCTCTGTATTTCCATGGTATCGTTGTAATTTCTCCTCTTTCATTTCTAATTTTATTTACTTGGGCCTTTTCTCTTTTTTTCTTAGTAAGCCTGGCTAAGAGTTTGCCGATTTTGTTTATTTTCTCAAAGAACCAACTCTTTGTGTCATTAATCCTTTCTACTGTTTTTTTTGGTCTCAATTTCATTTATTTCTCCTCTGATTTTTATTATTTCTCTCCTTCTCCTGACTTTGGGCTTTGTTTGTTCTTCTTTTTCTAGTTCTGTTAGGTGTAATTTAAGGTTGCTTATTTGGGCTTTTTCTTGTTTGTTAAGGTGGGCTTGTATCGCTATGAGTTTCCCTCTCAGGACTGCTTTTGCTGCATCCCATATGGTTTGGTACGGCATATTTTCATTCTCATTTGTTTCCAGATAGTTTTTGATTTCTCCTTTAATTTCATCAATGATCCATTGGTTGTTCAGTAGCATGTTGTTTAATCTCCACATTTTTGTCACTTTCCCAGTTTTTTTTTTTTTTTGTGGTTCATTTCCAGTTTCATAGCATTATGGTCTGAAAAGATGCTTGTTATGATTTCAATCTTCTTAAATTTATTGAGGCTTGCTTTGTTTCCCAACATATGGTCTATCCTTGAGAATGTTCCATGCGTGCTTGAGAAGAATGTGTAGTCAGCTGTTTTTGGATGGAGTGCTCTGTATATGTCTACTAGGTCCATCTCATCCAGTTTTTCATTTAAGTCTACTATTTCTTTATTGACTTTTTGTCTGGATGATCTATCCATTGATGTAAGTGGGGTATTAAGATCCCCTACTATTATTGTGTTGTTGTTAATGTCTCCTTTTAGGTATGTTAATAGTTGCTTTATGTACATCGGTGCTCCTAAGTTGGGTGCATATATATTTATAAGTGATATATCTTCTTGGTGGAGTGTCCCTTTTATCATTATATATTTCCCTTCTTTGTCTTTCGTAACCTGTTTTATCTTGAAGTCTACTTTGTCTGATATGAGTATGGCAACACCTGCTTTCTTGTGTTTGCCATTAGCTTGGAGTATTGTCTTCCATCCTTTCACTCTGAGCCTGTGCTTGTCTTTAGTGCTGAGATGTGTTTCCTGGAGGCAGCATATTGTTGGGTCTTGCTTTTAATCCATCCTGCCACTCTGTATCTTTTGATTGGAGAGTTAAATCCATTTACATTTAGGGTAATTATTGATATATGAGGGCGTAATGTTGCTGTTTTGTCACTTATTTTCTGGTTCTTTTGCGTTTTCTTTGTTTCTTGTCCCATTTGTTTTGGACTGCCAATTCAGTTTGGTTGTTCTGTCTTATGACTCTTCTAGTTTTCTCTTTGTTTATCCTATGTGGTTTTGTTTCATTTATTTGTTTAGTGGTTACCTTGAGGTTTGTGTAAAAAATCTTGTGTATGAGATATTCCATTATCTGATGGCCTCCTATTTCCTTATACTAAGTCAATTCAATCACTTTCCTCTTCCCCTTCTAAGTCGTTCTTGTTATACCTTATTCTATCTTGTGTTGTGGCTGTGTGTTTACAGTGATGAGGTTAAATTTATTTTTGGTGAATTCCTTCCTTTGATCCTTGATTTTAGTATTTAAGTGGTTGCTAACCTATTCCGGTAAAGATCTACTATTTTTTTGAGTTTATCTACCTATTTTTCTCCTTGCTCCAAGCTTTGTATTCCCTTTCTCTTCTTTTTTTCAGGCCTGAGGGCCTTCTTGAGTATTTCTTGTAGTGGGGGTCTCGTGGCCACGAACTCCCTTAGCTTTTGTTTATCTGGGAGAGTTACTATTTCTCCATCATATTTGAAGGATATTTTTGCTGGATAGAGTATTCTTGGCTGAATGTTTTTGTCTTTCAGTATTTTGAATATATCATTCCAGTCTCTCCTGGCCTGTAAAGTTTCTGTTGAGAAATCCTCCGGGAGCCTGATGGGAGTTCCTTTGTACGTTATTTTTTGTTTTTGTCTAGCTGCCCTTAACATTGTTTCTTTGTCATTGACTCTGGCTAACCTTACCACTAGGTGTCGTGGAGTGGGCCTTTGCCTGTTGGTATATTTAGGCGACCTGTTGGCTTCGCTTACTGGTATTTCTTGCTCCTTCCCCAGATTTGGGAAATTCTCAGCTATTATTTCCTTGAATAGGCTCTCTGTTCCTCTTTCCCTCTCTTCTCCCTCAGGAATACCTATAATTCTTATGTTACATTTCCTAATAGAGTCAGATATTTCTCAGAGACTTTCTTCATTTCTTTTTAGTCTTAGTTCTCTCTCTTCTTCCATCTGGAGCATATCTATATTCCTATCCTCTAAAATGCTAATTCTTTCCTCCATATTGTCAGCTCTGTTCTTCAAAGATTCCAGGTTCTCCTTTATCTCCTTCATTGTGTTCTTCATCTCCTTCAGCCCTGACTGGTTTTTCTTTACGATTTCAATTTCTTTTGTGAAGAAACTCCTAATCTCATTGAATTGTTTGTCTGTGTTGTCTCGTATTTTGTTGAGTGTTTTTATGATAGCTATTTTGAAATCTCTGTCGTGTAGATTATGGATTTCTGTGTCTTCAGGGTTAGTTTCTGGGTGCTTGTCATTTTCCTTCTGGTCTGGTGATTTCATGTATCTTTGCATTGTGGTTCCTGTGTTGCCTTTGTTTTTCCTCATCCTGGAAATCTCTGGTTGCAATTTCTACCCACTCCTGCTGTGTGCTGGTAAAGGGCTGTGTAATCTAAGCCCCCTGTGCTCTGCCTTGGTTTTTCCGCTGCTGCAATTCGCGGGTTGGATGGCTTGGTCTGGTCTGGTCAGCTGAGCTGCAGGGTCCAGTTTGCAGGGAGGGGGGGGCTCTCTCTTTTGCCCTCTGGGTCCCTGGCATGGGGGGCTTCTCATTCGCCCCTCATTATCCACTCTCTGGGGTGCTCGGATGTTGATGGTAGCCCTCTGGCTCTTCTGAGTCCTCTGTGTGGGAGTTTCCCACTGGCTGAGAGAGCCCGAAGAGCTATGGTTTCCCTGCAGAGAGCCACCCCTACCTGCTCTCTGGGAGCCGCGGGGATCGCTGATCTGATGGGGAGGGAGAGGCGTTCTCCTTACCTCTCCCCACTTCCTCTGGGGGCCCAGCACGTTCCACTCTCAGATGTGCAGCAGTGTGGAACTTTCCGATCTAGCTTTTCACTGTCTGGGATTCCGGTGTTGGTCTGTGACTGTTCCTTTTGTTGTATCTTATCGGGGGAAGAGTTCACAGGAAAGCTCACTCCGCCATGATGCTGACGTCACTCCAAAACACATCCTATTAGATTAAACCACACCCAGAATCTCCATGTGGCACAAGGGTGGCATATTCTGAAAAGGAGTGTGTTACGGTGGAATATTTGAGAGTCGAGTAAGGGGGAGTTTGCTTCCCAGCTCCAGCAAACTACATCTAAAATATCTCTGCCTGGACTTCTGTCATTTGACACATGGACATTCTGACCCAAAACTTAGCCCAAACTTGACCTAGCAAAAGAGAGTGTCGAGTCCAACTACACAGGATCCCTTTGGAGGGAAAGGAAGAATCTGTTTCAAAGAATGTGTAGCATGTCCCTTTAAATAAGTACTTATAAATTCCAAAAAACAGTTTATCAGCCCTTGGCAATTCTGTATTATATAATGTTTACTACCTAGAAGGGAGATTATGACTAAGTTTTAAAATAAATTGAGATAATCTATTCCTTCCTCTTGGTCTGACATAATCCTGTGTTACGTCTAGGATAAGCAGAAACAACCATTGACTTAAAGTCTTAAAATATTTTTCTTCCAATATTTTCTCTTCTCCTTTTTTTTATTGTGGTAAAATATACATAACATAAGATTTACCAATTTAACCATTTTTAGTGTACAGTTTAGTGGCATTTAGTATATTCACAATGCTGTGCAACCATCACCCTATCCATTTCCAAAACTTGCTCATCATCTGAAACAGAAACTCTGTATTCATTAAGCAATAACTCTTTGCCCTCTGCCACCAGTCCCTTGTAACCTCTTTTCTTTCTGTCTCTATGAGTTTGCTTATTCTAGCTACCTCATACAAGTGGAATCATACAAAATTTGTCCTTTTGAGTCTGGCTTATTTCACTTAGCATAATGTCTTTAAGATTCATCCATGTTGTAGTATGTATCAGAATATCATTCCTTTTTAAGGCTGAATAATATCCCATTGTATGTATATACCACAATTTGTTTAACCATTCATCTGTCGATGGACATTTGAGCTCTTTCTATCTTTTGGCTATTTTGAATAATGCTGCAATGAACACGGGTGTACAAGTATCTGTTTGAGTTCCTAAATTCAACTCTTTCGGGCATATGCCTGGAAGTGGAATTACTGGATCCTATGGTAGCTCCACTTTTAATTTTTTGAGGAGTCACCAAACAAACTATTTTCCGTGGTCACTACACCATATTACACTCCCTCAAGCAATGCAGAAGGGTTCCAATTTCTCCACGTCCTAGCCAACATTTCTTTTTCTTTTTTTTTTTTTTACAGCCATCCTAATGGGTATGCTTCCAAAATTTTTATAAACTGTTTTCAAGCATGTTGAGTAAAATAAATTCTTAATTCATTTAACATCCAATATTCACCAAAATAAAAATTAAAAAGGCTATTTTATGAGGGTGGATTTTCTTTTCTTATATTTTTCTTTTATGTTACAGTTTTTAACAGTAATGCCAATGAGGAGGAGAATACCATGTCGTCTCTTTCTCTATTTCCCAAAATATATCAAAATTGATTATATAATGTTTATTGAGCCCTAAAACTTGCTGAATGGAACACATACAAATAAAGGGACACTTTTCCTCTCATCCATAACTTGACAAAGTATCATGATAAAAAATACCTCAATCTTTTGACTCTTCCATTCTCTCTGAATTTTATGATTAAGGGGTATTTCATGGTGATATTCTGAAAAGGCTGATAGCTGCTGTTGGATACCTGTAACCACACAAGCATTCAGAAGATAAGGCTTTAGGAGGATGCATAGTAAGGTGAATGTTGTACAGATTGGGGTAAATGCCTTTGGATTTAGCAATCCAGTTTCACTGGGAAATTAATATTTTTGTTGTGGCAGAGAAGGCTAGCTGTCTACCACAATCCTTTCCCCTCTGCCATGTTTCCCAGTGCTCTTGCAGCTGTGTGTGGTCATGCAATTAGTCCTTGCCAATTAAGTCTGAGGGAATGATGCGTGCCACTTCTGGGTCAAGAATCTTTTCTTTGGGGCCGGCCCAGTGGCCTAGTGCTTAAGCCTGCGCACTCCGCTGCGGTGGCCCAGAGTTCAGATCCCGGGCGCACACCGATGCACCACTTGTCAAGCCATGCTGTGGCAGTGTCCCATATAAAGTGGAGGAAGATGGGCACGGATGTTAGCCAGGGCCAGTCTTCCTCAGCAAAAAGAGGAGGATTCATGACAAATGTTAGCTCAGGGCTGATGTTTCTTGCAAAAAAAAAAAAAAAAAACAAGAATCTTTTCTTTAAATTTTAGTTTTAAAATAACTATAGATTCACAGGAAGTTGCAAGAAAAACTGTACAAGAAGATTCCATGCCCCCTTCACCCAGCCTTTCCCGCTGGTAACATCCTGCATAACTCTAAAAAGCTAGAAATTGACATTTGTACAATCCATAGTATGTGTTCAGATTTATCAGCATTCGTTTGTGTGTGTGTATGTGTGTAGTTCCATGCAATTTGACCACATGTGTAGCTTCATGTAACGGTAGCAGTACCACCCTAATCAAATCACAGAACCGTCCTGTCACCATGCTACACTTTTCTGGTCACAATCTCCCTCTCTCATCCCTAACCCCTGCCAACCATTAATCTGTTCTCTACATCTATAATTTTGCTATCTCAAGAATGTCTTATAAATGGAATCATTCAGTATGTAATCTTTTAGGACCAGCTTTTTTCACTCAGCATAATGCCTTTAAGATTCATCGAATTTGTTGCATATATCAATAGTTTATTGCTTTTTATTGCTGAGTAGTATCCCATAGTACGGATCTGTCACTGTTTAACTATTAACCCACTGAACGACATGTGGGTTGTTTCCAAATTTCAGCTATTATAAATAATAAAGCTGCTTATAAACATTGCACATTGGGGCCAGCCCAGTGGTGTAGTGGTTAAGTTCTTGAGCTCATCTTTGGCGGCCTGGGGTTTCATGGGTTCGGATCCCAGGCACAGACCTGTACACTGCTCACCAGGTCATGCTGTGGTGGCGTCCCATATACAAAATAGAGGAAGATGGGCACGCTCAGGGCTAATCTTCCAGCAAAAAGAGGAGGATTGGCAACAGATGTTAGCTCAGGGCCGATCTTCCTCACAAAACAAACAAACAAAAAACATTGCACATGTGTTTTCATTTCTCTGGGATAAATGTCCATGAGCTAAGCATTTTCATAAGCAGGTATGCCTCTTCCACTGTCTTTTTTCCTTCCACCAGTGGGATGCAAACGACGACAGGGCACTAGGCAGGACAGAGAGAGTCACAGAACGGAAGGAGCCTGGATTCTGAATCACTGAGTGAAGGAGAGCCTCGTATGGCTCAGGAATACTCCCCTTAGACTGTTCAATAAACTAGAAATAAACTTTTATTGTGTTTGGGTCTGTTACAGCAGTTCAGCCTATCTCATCTTATACCACTAACAAACTAAACAATCCCAACTAATACAATACATTCTAACCTAGAATTAAATCTATTTTCTGTAAATAAATTATATCCAATAAGAATATTTTTTAATTTTAACTATTTTGTTAGAAATCTTTATAAAACATTATTTATGTGATTTATTTATTTAGAAAATAAAATCATCATTACCGAATAATCACAGCAGTAATATGGGCTGTGCAGGTAATCCCTACATGAGATGACCCCCAAGAGAGTGGCTTATTCGATTCTGGGTTTCATTTGTCTCCCTCTAATATTATTCTTCCACCAGATTTAACATGCAGCTTCTGCTCTCCTGTTCCCTAGCACAGTGGTTCTCAAACCTGAGCTGCATCAGGATCACCTGGAGGGCTTGCTACACCCAAACTGCCTCGCCCACTGTAGGGGCACTAGCCTGAGTGCCCTTTAACAGCCATCTGTCCTTCTGGCCCCCTTCTGAGCAGGATGCCCAGCTGTTGGGATTTGTAACAATGCTGGGCCTGACCAGCCCGATCTTACCCTATCTCACTCAAAGAACATCACGTCCTAAAGTAACACAATGTCCCTCCACGTGAGTTACTGTTCCTGGGAATGCTGGCCATACCAGGGACAGCCTGTCTTGGCAAGCATATAGCCTTTGTGCCCCCGCCTATATAAGCAACCCCCTCTCCACCCATGGTTGCGGGTGTACACTTCCATCCAGCCAGCCACTAGTGGACATCCCTGTAAGTAACTCCCAATAAACCTATATGTCTTGTTTGCCATCTCCAGGTCTTTTCCTCCATCTCTCCACAACCTATCCCACACTGCTTACCCAACCGGGTGTGTGGCCAGACACCCACCCCCAGAGTTTCTGGTTCATTTGCACTTTTAACAAATATCCCAAATGATGCTGAAGCTATTGGTCTAGCAACTCCATTTTGAGAACCACTGACCTAAAAAATCAGAAAAATCAACTTCCAATGTTTTTCAAATATCTGCAGCAAGACACTGAAAAACTTCATGAGTGTGTCTCTAATGCGTAAGTTGCATCTGGGAGCCAGACTTTCTAGCACCCACTTTGGCTACAGAGGAACTGGATTTTGCTGTTGTTTGTTTTGTTTTTCACTTGCTTCCAGCTTCTCATGGAATCTTGGCAGTCAGACCTTAAAGATTGTCTAGTCAAACCTCTTCCCAAAGCAAGAATCTCCTCTACATCCAAAATAAGCCAGCAGCCACTTTCTGTTTTTAGAACTTCCAGGGAAGGTCACTTACCCTTGCATTGTTTTCAAAGAGCTGAGGCTGTCAGCTGGGAAAAGGCTAGTTGGGTGTTACTTTAAAATGATGTGAAGGATCCAAAACTCAGACATGGGAGGATGAAATCATCTTAGCTCTCCCTAACAGCTTTTTAAAAGGAATCTTTAAAAAGTTCTTTTTTTTCTATTATACATTATTCAGAGTAAGGGGAAATAAAGTCATTTTTAAAAAGCCAAAAACATTTTTATAGTAGGATCAGCAGACCCTTGTGATAAAGTAAAGCCTCAGGAGATTGGGCTGGAATCAGAGTCTTCTACAGATGACTAATGTCACTTAATTACTGTTAGCCCGGACTTCTTCATTTGCAATACGGGGATAAAAGCATGCCTCTTACTACTCACAGGTGCACCACATCAAATAATGTACATCAAAGCACTCTCTAAACTGGGATAATCAACCCGTTAGCTATTAATAGCCTAATTATTCATATTATCATTTTAATTAATATACCATTCTTACATAATGTTTCCTATAATATTTTAGTCTCTTGTTTAAGCACTCAAATATCTGGTATATAAATACGCTTTTCCTTCCTCTTGCACTTTTTTTTAATTATACATAAACATCATAAATCAGGGCTGTCTCTGTCTCCCAAGAATTTCAAAATAACTGTGATGTTCCTACCTCTCTTAACCTCTCTACAGCTGTTCATAAAGATGGCTGCCCCAAACTCAAGCCTACCCACCTTGGTATCCATAGAAGCCTAGCTTGACAGGATATTAGCAGCTCTCTTTCTGATAGCAGGTGATAGAAATTTTTTCAGTGCCCTCCCCTGCCTCCTCCTGCCTGTATTAATATCAGAGATTTGCCTCGCTTCTCTGCTCCTTTCCCACAACCAGCTTGAAGGTCAAATCTTCCTCAAAGCCCTAGACGGATTCAACACTAATCCCATTTGTCCTGCACCCCAACAAAAGAGCACTGAGAAAGACATTTCCCCATTCCCCTATTTTTGTCACTAGGTCCTACAAAATATCCAAAGGATGCCCACCCGTTTGGCCCAGGTGCTCAGGTATACTGGGCCTTTTTGTTCCCTCCCTACCAAGTGGAGTCTCTTTTCACTTGAAACATCAAAGCTCTTTTAACCTCAAAGTGGAGTCTCTTTTAACCACCCCAGGAAGGTCCCTAGCTGTGTCTCTTTTGGATTGTGCCAGCACCCAATCCTTCAACAATGGGTCTAGCCCCCGCTCTCCCAGACTCTGCTTGGGAGTAGCTATGGCCAGGCATACTATTCACTTCATCCCTACCCTGTCGTCCTGAAGTGTGTCCTCTCTATCTGGACGACCTAGACCAAGTCACTTCCCAGACTTGCCCTTGGACTCAGCCCTGCCCAGTGGTGGGATGGTGGCTCTAGTGTGTCCCTGTCCCTCTACCCCATGCCCACTCCTGTCTTCATTGCTGGCTTGTCCTCTGCTGAGCCTTCCCTGGGCCCAGGTTGGAGGGGCTTTACCAACCCCCAGTGGGGACTAGTTATGGATAGAATTGTTTTGCAACTTGTTATCTTTGGAGGTGTTAATCCGTTTTCTGCTGCTCTACCTTATTAGGCCAAAGCTCTGCAGTTTTACAGTGCCTTCAGCATGTTCAGACCAATGGCAGAAAGAACTCCAGAATCTGTGTGCTGTCCCCCATCCATTGCAGCCCAACCACTGGTGGCCATTCCTGACAACTTATGTGTCAATGAGAAGACCCATCAATGTCATTCACTGAAGGCTTGTTAAAGTCAAATTGCTGGGCCCCACTCCCAGAGTTGCTGATTCATTTGCATTTCTAACAAGTTTCCCCGAAGCTGGTCAGAGAACCAGTTAATGGCTACAAGAAAAACTTTAATGAGAAACAAAGGTTTTCTAAAAGTGTACTGATTAATTAATCTGCCTATATAACTAGACAGTTTTCCACATTCCTACACAGAAATCCAATCCAAAAATTTTAAAAGCAAATGTGTTTATGAAAAACTGTTCAATACTCTGATTGCCAGTCAGTTCTGGAGCACAAATAATCCTGTCAAATGTACAAGCAGTTTTAGGAGGAAAAAGGTGACCATGGGTAAAGCTGCCTCAAAAGTACATTCATTCACATTAACCATCATAATTTGTTTCTAGTAAAAATAAAGAATCTCATTCATCTAGTTAGGTCCTTCCCAAGCCCCATGCCCCAAACACTGTACCATCCCCCTGATGGCAAAGATGAAGTCAGCACCAAGGACCTACTAATGCAGCCATCAGAACTAGTGTGATCCCTACTTAACATTTTTCTTTTCATTTTGCAAAATTTCAAACCTAGAGAATATTATAATAAACACCAATGTACCCTAGATTCATCAGTTATTTTTTGCCACATTTGCTTTCTCTATATATATTTTTTCTTCCTTGCTTAATCATTTGAAGGTTGATTGCAGACATCAAATTGCATATTCTAAGAATAAAAATATTTTCCTAAATATCTACAGAATCATTATTACACCTAAGAAAACTAACGTTAATTCAATTTATGATCCAATATACAATCTATATTCAAATTGTTCCAATTGCTCCCAAAGCCCCAAAACGCCTTTGGTAGTTTTCTCTCCCTTTTATTTTTAATCCAGCATCCAAATTTCATGCATTGCATTTCATTGTTAGGTCTCCCTAATCTTTTTAATTTAAATATTCCCTCTGCTTTTTTTGTGTTTCATGATATTAATGTTTTTAAAGAATCTAGGCCAGCTGTCTGTCACAATGTCCCACTTTCTGGATTTTTCTGATTGTTCCCTCATGATTAGATTTGGTTTAACGTATTTGGCATGAACATTATCTAGGTGATATTACATCAAATAAGGAGACATATGATACCAGATTGTTCTACTACTGGGGATACAAAAGTTTGATCACATGGATAAGGTGATTTCCACTGTACACATACATTTGGTATTTTGTAATAGATAAGTAATCTGTGAGAAGATACTTTGAACCATGTGAATATCCTGTTCCCCACCACCTTTCTCCAAAAGGTTTAGTATCCCCTGACCATCCTTGACTTGTCAATTATCGAATTGGGGATTGCAACACTGAAATTTTCTTATTCTATCTTTTCTTCTATATCTATTAGTTAGCATTCTTCTGTAAAAAAGGGATCTATATATAAACAAATATGAGATATAGTGATATGTCACTGTAGACTCATGCTTTTACTTTTTGTTTAATGTGCTACAATCCATTATTATAATTATTCTTTTTTGATGTTCAAATTGTCCAGATTTGGCTAGTTATATCTACTTCATGCCAATTCCTAAAGGTGGACACATTCTCACTTTGGTTAATTTTTTGTTGAGTTGCTTAAATTTTTCAAAGGACTCTCATTTTAAATGGATTTTGATATTTTCTATGAGAAACTATTTACATAGTTTAGGTAGGTGGGTTAATTATTGATCATCTGAAGGAAGCTTGAATCAGAATAGTCAGGGTAGTACACTTGGAAGTACTGACATACCATATGGCTTTATATGTGGTAGCAAGTAGTTCTTTAATTCAATTTTAAAGGGGTTTATTTCAGGGTATTTTATTTAAATAAAACTATTAATTCTAAGAGTAAAGAGGTATTAAAAATTAACCACAATCTCACAACTCTTACATTACCTTTTCTTTTCTATTTTAAGTCACCTCTATACATTTTACATTATTGTCATAATAATTACACACATTATTATTTGTTGTTTTCATCTAACAAACAATAACATTTTTTAATTTTTCAGAGGGACCAGACATAAACTTGAAGATACATGGAGTTTCACATCATATATTGTAAAACCAAATCCTATCACAGGCTAAATTTCTTAATTATTAATTAATTTTTAATGACATAGATACATGACAGAAAAAGGAAGTCAAAGAGTACAGGATGGAATATAATGAAATGACATTTTCCTTCTATTCAAGACCCTGTCTGTCCTTCCTCAAAGTCATCTACTTTTCACAGCTTCTTGTGTTTCCTTCCAGAAATTTCAAATTCATAAAAATAAGTGTAGGTGAACCCTCTGTTGCTGTCATTGCTAAACAAATTGGAATTTACAGCAACCAGTGTTCTGCATTTGACTGGTTCCCTGAACCAAATTTGAGAAACTTTTCACGTCAGAACACCCCAGTCAGCTAACTCACTTTAATGGACATATGCCTAGTTCTTTACTGTGTAGTTAGACCATAATTTATTTAACCAGTTCCATATTGATTGACAGTTTTCATTTCTTTATTTGCTTGTTTTTTACTGTTGCAAGCAATTGTGTAACAAACATAACTGTACATATATCTTTGGGCACATGTGAGAGTATGCATTTAGAATAAATATCTAGTAGTAAAATGACTTGGTCAAAAGATCAGGGTATATTTTATTTTGAGAGATACTGTCAGTAGGTATGAAAGTTATCTCTTCCCCTACACCCTTGGTAATACTATAGAGTAGCAAAATTCTAATCTCTGCCATATGCCAATGTGGTAAGTAAAAGTTAAGTTTAATTTCTTTAAATATGAGATGAGCATTTCTCATCTTCATAACCCTCTATATTTTTTGTCAATCTCCATCTCTGTGATTTTCCATTGATTTGTATGTCTGTCCTTTATGAGTTTGTAAGAAGTCTTTATAAATGAGGAAATTAGAGCTTTGTCAGTTGCAGCAGTGAAAGGATATCTTTTTCCCTAGTTTGATTCGTTATGGTATATTTTCCATATGTAGTCAAATTGATCACTATCTTGTTATATGACTTATTGGTTAGGAAAGCTTTCCCCACTTGTTATTAAAAACAGTTTGGTAACATTTTCTTCTAGTACTTTTATGTTTTCATAGTTTTATATTATAGTACTTTATCCATGGAAATTGGGTGTAAAGAATGATTGAAGCTAACTTTTTTTTTCCCAAGTGGCTAGCCAGGCTGTCACAATACCATTTATTGAATTGTCCCCACTAATCTGAAATGTCAACCATATTCCACACTAAATTCTCCCATGTATTTGAACCTATGTCTAGACTCCATTTGGTTCCACTAATTTGTCTCTCTGTTGCTATAACAGAACTGTTTTCATTACAGAAGATTTAAGTATGTACTGGGTCTAGTAGGCACCCCCTCCCTTTCCACTTAGAGTTGAAGACTTGGGCTCTAGGGTCACACTACCTGGGTCCAAACTCTGCCTCTGCTACTTACTGTGAGAACTTTGACAAGTTATCTAAATTCTTTGTGCCTCCATTTCCTCATCTGTAATGAGGATAGTAATAACAATTGCCCCATAGGGCTGTTAGCAGGCATAACCGATATAATTCATACAGAATGCTTACAATCATGCCTGGTAAAGAGTAAGTTTTTAATAAATGTTAACTTTTTCCTTCCAGAAAATTTTCTGGCTATTCTCAGATTTTTATTTCTCCATATGAATATCAGGATTGATTTGCCAATTTTCAAACATTCTGCAGTAGCCAGCTTCCAAGATAGTCCCCAGTGATTCATGGCTCCTAGAATTCCTGCTCTTGGGTAGTCTTCTCTCACATTAACTGGGACTGAGCTATGTAACCAAGAGGACATTGCAGAAATGACAGTGTGTGACATGCAAAGCTAGGTCACAAAAGGCATTGCTGCTTCCACCTTATCCTCTCTCTTGGATCACTAGCTCTGGGAGAAGCCAGCTACCATGTTGTAAAGACATTTAAGAAGCCTCTGGAGAGAGACTCACATGGAAGGAACTGAAGCTTCCTGCCAACAACCATGGCCACGAGAGTGAACTATAGTGGAAGCAAATCTTCCAGCCCAAGTCAAGCCTTCAAATGAACACAGCCTTGGCTGCAACATCATGAGAGACTCCAGCCCAGAACCACCCAACTAAGTAGCTTCCACATTCCTGACACACATAAACTGTGTGAAATAATAAACACTCGTTGTTTTAAGTGACTAAGTTTGAGTTAATTTTGTTATGCAGCGATATATAACTAATACATCTTCCTATTAGCAATTTACTGGAAAGGCATTGAATTTATAGACTCATTTATAGAAACTGACCTCTTTGCAATATTGAACATTCATATGCAAGTAGAACTTCTGTCTTTCCATTGAGTCAAGATTTTTTTTTTAAATCCAGTAGATATTTTAAGTCTTATTCATCTACATCTGGTACATTTCCCTTATTATTTTTGTTGCTATTATATTTCCTTCTATTTTATTCTCTAAATGGTATTGATACTATCAATTTTAATGCTATTAATCTTCTGTTAACTTTGTAACCAGCCAACTTGCCGAATTTTGCCATTTTTCTAGTAGCTAGACAACTGATTGGGATTTTTCAAGTGTATAATCATATCAATTCAAATAATGATAATTTTGTCTCATATTTTCCTTTTTATAGCTATTATTTCCTTATAGCTATTATTTTGTAATTGCATTAGCTGAAGTAATAAATATTAGCCCTAAAAATGTGTTATGCCAGAAGACATTATAAACCATCAGTATTTATCAGTTTGATTTCTTCCGTTATTCTGAATATTCTAATAGTCAAAGACTGCCACCTTCCCCAATTTGGTTGAAATGCTTAACATTTTTATTTAATAACATTCCATTTTTAATACACATGTTAATAATTAATTTTTTAATTACACTAAATCAAACCTTACTTTCAAGTTCTTAGTAATATGACTAAAAAATGTAAGAGATGACAGTCATTGTTGTCACAGTTCACTATCTGTCATTTATTAGCCTTAATCCTACTTGACCTTTAACCAAAAGACTTAATTATCCTTCTAACCCAAGGAAAGTAGATATCAGAACTACAGAAACAAACAAAAACGTGCTTCTAAATGAAAAAGGTTAAAATTTAGAGGGAGCAACATCTTGACATTGCTTAGGAAAATAAAATCTTCCCAAACAAATTTTTCTTTTAATAACTTTCAAAAGTAATGCAATTTCTGAAATATTTAAGTTGAAAGATGATTTCAAGATGGAACAGGATAGGGAGGAAGCAATGGGGAGCATTTTTGAGACCCAGGAAAATGAGAATGCTAGAGGGGAACTGATAAATTGATTTTTAATAGTGTTAAAACCTTGCAAACCCTCTCTCCTCATTGTACTGCACTAAGAGAATACACTAGCAGGTGTTAAAACACCCTCCAAGGATTTTCAATTTTATTATTATATTCATGTGAAGGAAAGGAAAGCCAAAATAACACCTAGGTAAGTAAAAGGTTCATTATTACCTAGAGTTGCTTAGTGTCAATTTTTTCCTTATCTACGTTTCACAGAAGAACATCTAGCACTTTATGCAGAAGGCAAAATCAACATATAAGTTTAGTGTTGGAGACCCCACATTTTACAGATTCTAATTCTGGAAACATTATCTTGCATATAAATGATAATTCTGCTTGAAAAGACCCTCTTCTGTGCTTTACAGACGAATGTTATGCCAAGACTTTCCAAAGTAACTTATCACAATGCCAGATTTATAAGCAGGTTTGATCAACACTAGCAGAATCATCTCACACCAAACATTACAGGA
The DNA here is from genome assembly GCF_057802395.1 of Ceratotherium simum simum. Classification (NCBI taxonomy): domain Eukaryota; kingdom Metazoa; phylum Chordata; class Mammalia; order Perissodactyla; family Rhinocerotidae; genus Ceratotherium; species Ceratotherium simum. The sequence continues at coordinate 15,185,356 of NC_141909.1, forward strand.
TTTACAAGACTACAGACTGTGACGGTAACATGTAAGCCGGCTTTTTCTGTGCTTAACTTGGAACCACAGATGTGTTCAGCTCACAATTTTCAAGTTTTAACATCTGTTGTGAGCATGATGAAAAACAACAGGCTTGGGAAATTGGATTTGTTTCAACACTAATTTCAGAGGCCTGACTCGATATAGCTACAGGAGTGATATGAATAATGGCAAGAACAAGAAAACTATTTAAACCAGGTGAGGAAATTTGTGATTGTTGGGACTCTGCAGATTTGGAGTCTACAGTTAGGACGCTGCAGAATATTCTTTACAAATACCCAGCTATTCCCTTCAGAAGCGCAGTGTAAGATTTATTGCAGCACCTTCATCAACAACTAAGGAGAACGGGTTTCATCTTCACTTTCTATACCATCTGAACTGGGATTATATGATTTCCTTTGAAACAAATACTCTGTTGATTTTCTGTACCCCCTATCACAACTCCAGTCAACATTTAAACCAACAACGTTACGTATTTGGTTTTTATATGAATAGATTCTCCTTAGTCTTTGCTTAGCAAACATATCAAGGTCTTAGCATTAACAATTCAGACACATTTTCCTTGTAAAATTTTCTCTTCCTCTTTTATTTCTGCTGAACTGAAATCAACAAGGCGGCTTAAATTTTTGTCTTTCGTTGCAACAAAGTACAACAACACATATTTGGAAAATAAACTTGCTTTAAAGAAAGATGATTGGCAAGCTACAACTTGTACCAGGCTGCACCAGCAATATACTTTCAGGAGTGGAATGAATCTCAATCTTCATGGGCTTGAAATCTAATACCCCTGGATATTTCCTTTTTCAGGAGGTGTTGTGACATTCTATTTAAATTTTTGAAAATGATATGCAGCACTTTTGGAGAAAGTTGTTTGGAAAAGGAGAGAAAAAAACTTAAGCCAAGAACAATATAACTCCAAAACAAACAAAAAACCATCACATTAACTTCCTTAAAAATATAGAACCCGCAGACACACTTGACTCTTGATTTGCTTATTTGAAATTATGGAGAAAAGCTGAAAACCTGAGAACAGGTTGTTTTATTTTTTGACTTTAACTTATCAGACCAATCCCCATTAATAACTCAGAAAATTGCACTAATACTTTAAGATTATTGCAAATTCAGAAGAAAATTAAAGTCAAACATTGGACTGAATATGAAATCAAATCTTTCATTTAAGTTTACAAATTTCTGTTTACAGGGAGCATAACGTTTATGGTGTCAACGGTCAGTCAAGGACAGAGTGTTATAAATTGTCATGAAATTTTAATTTTGTAAACCCTAAACTTATTGAATCTCTTTCCCTGTTGGTTGTCTGTATTCAAAACATCCCTGACTTGTATCCATGACATAATCAAAAAAACTCAACTGCCACATGTGACTAAGGACACTTTGACTAGTTATTAGGCTTTTCTTCACTTTTATTCCTCTTTGAAAAATATGTCAAATCTTCAAGAGCAGTGTGGCCTGAAGAGATCTAGACATAAAGAGACGGCTGTTCCTGTAAGTGCCCACCACTCTGAAGAGTGCCTTGGCAAATCAGTGGAGAGCTTTCTGAAGGTGGGCTATTCTAACTACCCTGGATGCTGGTTCTCTGGTGGCAAAGTAGATGCCTGCAGCCCTTGTGAAGACAAGTTCAAGTCCCTCTGTGGGCGAGCCTTTTACAACACAACATTTAGCAATTTTTCATTGAATCCACAAGTACGGACGTTCATTTCAATAACCTTGACAAATAGTTCTTTGGGAAAAAAAGCTATGGAAGGCATATTTGCCAATTATGTGACAATCAGAGTTAAGTTTCATCTTACATGGTTAGTCATTGATTAGTACTATTTCAAATGCTGAAGTACTTTGAGGCACATTCCCTCAGACCCTCTAAACATGATACAACCATGGCTTTCAGTGTTATGTGAATAGCTAACACATTCTGATGCTGAGTAATTGGAACTATAATAATAGATCCTAGACCTCACTCTAATGGATTTTGAATGTTACACCTCCCTAGACGGCTTTCTCTTTTGCAGAATCTATATCCAACACTCTTGAATTTTCCAGTAGAGTGCTGCTGTAATACTGCATAAAAACAAGTGTTAGTGGTTTTCCATGACCTATAGATTTTCTGAGACAAGCACCTCCTCCCACAGTTTTGCTGACTCCATTGGTAAGAATTCTCTCATTGCATATTATTGACATTGAAGTTTACTTACTTCTTCAACAAATACTTACTGAGTGCTTTCTCTACACCAAAGAGTGTGCTAGGTGCTAGAGAAGGAGGATGGATAAAAGATTTATACTCCTTGCCTTAATGGGCCCAAAGCCAATTGGGAGATAGCAATAATTAAAGAATAGCTCTTCAGTATAAGCATTCTGGAATGGAAATCACGTAGTGTGAGCACCCAGCCTAGTCGTGATGGAAGAGGCAAAATGAAGAAGGGAGTCAGGTAAATTATCTGGAGGGAGTGTCATTTAATTGGGATCTAGAAGGTGATTGGGAAAAAAGAGATACACCAAAAGAAGGCAGAAAATAGGAGTGGAATTTTTCCTAACCACAGACATGTATAATCATGTTCTGTTCCTCTGAATTCTAAGGCCAAAAACAATGTGGTATTACTGCCCAGCATCTTTCCTAATTATACTATTAATATCTATTAATGCTAACTGTGGTCCAGTCAGAAGGAAGGAATTTATTATAGATTCCAAATATCAGGCAATCCCACAGTATAAAATTTAAAAATTCCCCCAAACTGCAAAGTTGGAATATGTACACAGGGATGCTTTCATCAGGCTACTGGTTTCATTTATGAAATTCAATTGTCTGAACAATGACTGATGAAACAATAATAATTTAATCAAGCCTGGGTCTTAGGTGGAAAAGAAATAGCAAAAGAACATAATGAGGCACGAATATGATTGGGATAAATGGTCAACCATTACATACTTTTGTTGGCAATGCCATCATATGTTTCTTGACAGAATGGAAGCTTGGGCAGGGAAGAAGGCTATATCAGTTATCTATTTCTGCACCACAAATTACCACTAAACTTAGCAGCTTAAAACAATGCCCACTTGTTATCTCATAGCTTCTGTGGATCAGGAATCCAGGCACAGCTTATCTGGATCTTCTGCTTTGAAGGTGTCAAAGCTGGGGTATCATCTGTAGCCTTGACTTTAGGAGGACCCACTTCAAGCTTAGGTAGTTGTTTGCAGGATTGAGTTCCTTACTGATTGTGGGCTGGAAGCCACCCTCAGTTCCTTGCCATAGGGACATCTCCAACGTGACAGCTTGTTTCATCAAATCATATAAGCAGAGAAACCAATAGAGTCCACTATCAAGATAAAAGTTACGATCTCTTATAACCTAATCAGGAAGTGACAATCCTTCGCTGTTACTATATTCTGTATGTTAGAAGAAAGTTACTCAAGGGGAGAAGATTACATAAGGCCATTAATACCAGGAGGCTAGGGGGACCATGTAAGAGGCTGTCTGCCTTGCAGGATGATTGATGGTCCCACTTTTAGTGTGTCTCAGGTCAGCGTAAAGTATGCTTAAGTTTTAGCACATTTCCAATTCTCTAGCAAGAATACACAAACATGGAATTATAATACCTGTTTTTCTTGGCTTTATTTTTTTAAGCCTTGCAGGACATTTGGTCCTATCCAAAATGTTCAATAATACATTTTGGACAGGAACAAATGTCATAATACATTTGGTCCGTGCCCAAATGTACTTGATATTTGGTCCTGTCCAAAATGTGCATAAGACATTTGGTCCATCAGACATTTGGTCCACACCAAAAAGTCCTTGATATCTGGTTATATTTGGTTTTGTCTAAAACAGTCAGGGAGATATTTGGTCTATGCCAAAAGATCCTTGATATTTGGTCCTGTCCAAAACCATTTGGCATGGACCAAATATGCTGATGGATGTTTTGGACAGGACCAAATATCAAGGACCTTTTGGTGTGGACCAAATGTCTTATGGACATTTTGGATAGGACCAAATGTTTGCTAATCTTTTAAAGTAATATTTAGCAAGGTCACAAGCATAGCTGCTTCCAACAGAGAATTTTATCACAGATAAGCAATCAAAAATACCTTACTTTCTCCATATAGGATAGAAATGTATGACATGGTAAACACTGTCCTCCAGTACACATGAAGGAAACAGTAGGAAATGTAAATGGTAAATATGGGTGTGGCAAAAATGAATTCTACTGGCCAAATAAAATTCTTGCATACCTACTGGCTTTTGAAATCCATTGGCAACATAACATTCTCATATTATTCCAATAAATATTAGGCACTGTGTACATGCACACACACTTAAAAATTAATCTAGTCACTAAGACAAACATGCTTTAGAAAAAAGCTGTCTAGCCTGATAAGAACAGTGCTCTGAAACTAAAATATGAATAGGAATATTTCAGGTAAATTGTTAGAGGCTATATTTTGTTTTCTAAGTAATTGCATTTCTCAAGGATTGATGATAGCCTTATGAAAAACAAGGCACTATGAGCTTACTTTAAGGAAGATTTCTCCCGGAGGCTGCCTAATTCAATGTCGATAGATTTCTAAAACAAAACAAACATCAAAATGTCTCTTAGCACCCCTCACTCTAGTGTGTTTCTCAGATGCTGCCTTAATCCGTGCTGTGGGGTGAGATTATTACTAACCTAAATGTTTCTTCAACATGAAACCTGAAGATAATTTTACTAGAAAATGTGACCATGTTCTACTACTTTTGTTCAAATCTGATCCTCACACAATTGAAAAAGAATTTCCTGTTTTGTCTTATTATTTACATGTGGACAAGCAAATAATAAGAGAGAAAGCCAAAATTTCATGCTATAAGATACCTCATCTATCTATGGGCAAAACAGGCATTTGTGTAATATCCCAAATAAGCAGATTCATCACATTGATCTTAGGACGGTATTCTAGAAGACCAATGACATTGTTCACAAGCAATGACCTGCATTAAACAGAAACATCCAATGTGAAAGTAACATCAAAAGGAGGAACTGAAATACAAACCAAACACTTCTTTGCAATAGAGGACACTTCAGGGTCAGTGTATGCTACTAACAACCACAGGAGATAGTACAAATTCAATAAACCTACCAAAATGCAATATACTCACTCACGGTATTTAAAAAGTCGCCAGTCAATAACAAAGAGAAAGAGCAATGGCTATGCATAACCAAATCTATAAATATTCATTGGGCAGGATAGTGTCCTTGGATACAAAGATCATAAACTTTGGTGTCCCAAATTTCTATCAACTACCAACTGTCTGACCTTGGGCAGCAAGTCTTCTAAATAATCTGGGAAATGACAATTATACCTACTTCTCAGAAGATACTTAAATAAGCATCCCTTTCCTTCTGATTATTTCTATAGTTTTTTCAGTTTCTTTTCATTATAAGTAAAATGTATGAGTAAGGAAAGATTATACTGATTGTTGAAGAATTAGTTAGAAAAATTACTATATTCTTTGATCCCCAATTTCCTCATCTGTAAAATGAGGATGAAAATAATGCCTATCTTAGGACAACCTTATAGAGTTCTTATGAAGATTAAAGTGTTAATATTTTTAAAAAGCTTCATCTGGCACCTACATACACACACCTATATAACATATACTATATAGGTGTATGTTCAATAAACTAAAAATAAATAAAACACAATGAATGGATGAATAAAGGATACTATGAATAAGGAGTTACAGGAAAGAAATAAGGGGAGTGGAAAGATAATTAAAAGTTTAAGAGCTAGAAGGAAAAGATAATGGGAGATGTGGTCATGAGAATAATAACCTTGCTCCCCTCCCCAGCAAAGATGTCAATGTCCTATCTCCAGAACCTAGGAATATGTTATATAATATGGCAAAGGTGGATTAAGGTTGCTAATCAACTGACCTTAAAACAGAGATCATCCTGGATCATCCAGGTGGACCCAATGTAATCACAAGGGTCCTTAAGAGTGGAAGAGAGAGGCCTAAGGGGAAGTCAGAGTGATGCAATGTGAGGACTGGACCTTCCATTGCTGGCTTTGAAGATGGAAGAGGGCCACAAGCCAAGGAATGTGGGAAGTTTCTAGAAGCTGGAAAAGGCAAGAAAATGTATACTCCCCTTAAGCCTCAAGAAAAGAATGAAGCCTTGTCAACACCTTGATTTTAGCCCAGTGAGACAAGTGTTGGAATTTTGACCTATAGCTACTACATTTGTTTTGTTTTAAGCCATTAAGTCTGTAGTATTTGTTACAACAGCAATTGGAAACTAATACAGGAAGGGTGAGGAGTAACAAGATAGCATATCTCTCAGGCCAAAAAGGAACAAACTAATGAATCTGGTTGTCTTTGACGCTGAAGAGTAAGAAACCCCTTTTATTAATACACAATTCCCTTTGGATGAAAGGAAAGGTTCCATGACCCTTGGCTAGTTTGGCTGTTATGACAAATCCCTTTAAGAGAAAAGAAAAGCAGTGCAATATTGAGAACAGACTACAGATGTAGAGTCTGAACGGCATTTAGCCCTGAAATACTTAGAAATCCTTTCAGAAGTATATCAGTTATCTCTAAATTAGAGTCACAGATGGAAGCATTTCTTCCTGAGTAACACAAAGCCCAACAACAGTGAGAAGAACAGAATTGTGCCCAGATAAATGATCTGCACTTGACACAGCATGGCCTCTCTCTAGATAGGGTGAAATTTTTAGCTGATAATTAAGCACCAAATGAACCATTTGAAAATTTCAGTGCCATGAGCAGAAGAAAATTAAATTAAATCAGAATTAACGTATTAGGTCTGGGTTGAGTAAAGACAGATTATTGCTTTGTCTGGATTCTGTCTTGTTAAGGAGAAGCTATTCTTCAAAATATCTAACTCTAAAACACAATTGATAGGATGATATTAGCAAGTAAACATGATAATTGAATCATTTAAGTTCAAACTAATGTGCAACAGAATGTTCTATTAGTTACAAGAGCAATGCTTCAAGGGAACTATATGAATGTGTTTGTTATTCAGTTCAACTCAACACCTACTGTTGAGCCAGGCATAATATTAGATGCTTAAACTTTAAAACTAATAAGATACAGTCCTTACCCTTCATGGAATTCATAGTCTAGAGGAAGGAGATGTGGTAAACAAATAAATATAATAATATGCAAAGAAATACAAACTGCCATTGAATCTCAAATCATGAGAGTCCAAATTTGGAAAGTAACCATTTGCCCATAGATGCCTCAATCTGTGAATGACAGAGTTTTTTTAAAAATTTAAATCAATAAGTTCTTAATATTATTTTCACCATAGATCCCTCCGTGAATCTGATGAAAATCATGGACCTTTTTTGGATAGAAGACTAATGAGTCTGGTTGTCACTGATGCTGAAGAATAAGAAACCCCTTCTATTAGTACATAATTACCTTTGGATAAAAGAAAAGTTCAATGGTGGAGAGAGGGTAACAAATACAAACATATTCACACATGGATGCATTCAATTTCAGAATGTTCATCTGAACTCCTGATTCAGAGCATCCTATATCAACTGAAGATATGTAAGTTACAAATCATCTCTACATATGGTAATTAAAATTGACACACTAAATAATTATCTTAAGCAAAGTTTATAAAAAATTTTATACTAATGGTACAGAAGAATGAAAATGCATCCCATGGAGTTCGGGAGCCCTCCCAAACTTCCAAGCAAGACGTATTCTCAAAGTTTCAATTTTTAGTTTTTACAAGTCCACAAGAATTTTTAGCCAATTCCATAACATATTCACTTTTTATTATAAAAAAATGGTTTAATTACATTTAAGAAATACTTACTATAGCCCTCCAATCTCTATTTCTCAGCCCCCATATCTCTCCAAAAGAAAAAATTTTTTTCTAGTAAAGTTGACACCACAGGTAGATATGCAAAGCGTCGTATTCACCCTAGGGCTTCACAATACCCCAGGGCACATTACCATACATCCCCAGGGTAAGAGTACCTCAGATTGAAAAGAACCATGAAGAATTTGTTAGAGTGGTCTCTTCATGAAAAGGAATTTGTACATAATATAATTTACAAAATATAATAAATTTATATATGGGCTATATCCAACATACTGAAAACTATCCACATATATGTAGGCACATATACTTATAAACTGCTTCATTTTAAGGTTCACATGGTGCAACGTTGCCCACATGAAGAAAAACTAGTCCTTCTACAGAATGAAATAAGAGCCCTTCCCAAGATAGACAAGAAGCATTCCTCAAGTTTAAAATAAAGTGATTTTTAATTGGATTAAAATTTTAAATTTATTTTATTGTTTTAATCTGTATGTTAAAAATGTAATTTAAAAATTAGCACCATTAATATTTTAACCCACTTTTTAAACATAGTAAATGTTTTTGAAAGCCATACATCAGATTTTTTCTTCCCCATTTGAAAACTGGCCAAATTCTGCACACACATCTAAATGAAAAGGAGAACATTTTATAGATTACTTTTGTCCTATAGAAAATGAATGGCATTTTCCCCTAACACTGCAGAGGCCTACTTGGGAATAAATGGCTGATTTTTTCACATATAACCAGAAAAGAATGAATTACAAAGACTTTTTTGTTAGTTTAGCCATTATGTCTGAGAATGAAACACCCAACATTTCTCTAAAAAATAATCTGGAAGCTAAGAAAATCCAAAACATTTTTTTTTTCTTTTTTGCAAACATTAACTTAAAAATGGAATTAGTGGGGCCAGTCCTAGGCATAGTGGTTAAGTTCGGCACGCTCCACTTTGGCAGCCCAGGTTCGTGGGTTCAGATCCTGAGCACGAACCTACACCACACAACAGCCATGCTGTGGTGGCAACCCACATACAAAGTAGAGGAAGACTGGCACAGACGTTAGCTCAGGGAAAATCTTCCTCAGAAAAATAAAAAGAATGGAATTAGTGATAAGTATATATCCATTCAAAAACATTCACTGAGGGGCCGGCCCGGTGGCGTAGCGGTAAAGTTCACACGTTCCTCTTCGGTGGTCCAGGGTTCGCTGGTTCAGATCCTGGGTGTGGATCTACTCACTGCTCATCAAGCCATGCTGAGGTGGTGTCCCACATAGAAGAACTATAACTCTACAACTATGATATACAACTATGTATTGGGGCTTTGGGGAGAAAAAAGAAAAAAAAGGAGGAAGATTAGCAACAGATGTTACAGCAGGGCCAATGTTCCTCAAGAAAACAAAAAAGAAACTAAAAAAAAATAAAATGTTAAAAAAAAATTTCACTGAACATCTATTACACAGCACTGTGTTAGGCCATGAGACCAGAGTTATAAAATGCACTGTGATGTGCAGGCAGAGTACAGCATTTGATCTGAGAAACAGACACGTAAACAAAACACCATGGGAGAAGTGTTGGCATGCTTAGGAAACCTTAGACTGATTCCAAGGACCCCAGCCATGCCCACCTATTTCTGCACATCTCAGTACCTAGGGCAGCAGTGTGCCTGCCTCTGCAGTGTGATTGTTGTCAGAATCAAATCAACCTAGCTAACACTGACTGCTTGGTCCCTCTGTGCCAGGTAATCTGCTAGGCGCTTCACATACGCTACCCCATACAATCTTCACATCATCCTTATGAGGTAGGGATTATTATCATCTTCACTTTATATTTGAAGAAAATACAGCTTAGAGAGGTTAACACACCCAAGGGTACACAAGGTAAATGACAGAGCTTAAGTTTGTACCCTGGTCCATCTCCTTCCAAATCCTCTGCCCTGAATCAACCAGCAGCTGCCCCCTAACGTGTACGGTGTCGTTTGGATTGTGCTGCTTTTTCTTTTCACATACTGAATTTGTTTCTGCAACCAGCTCCAAGTCCAGGACCTCCGGGTGACATGTTGTCCACTTCTTAGATCCTGACAGAGCTCTCTGTGATTTAGCAACACGTGGCTTAATGATAAATGATCTTTTTCCAACATACTCAATATACAATAGTCAACAAGGACATAATAACAGCAATTTTTAAAAGAAAAAGGAAAAACTAATTCATAAAAAGGGAGACTGTAAAACACTGCACAGAGCTTTGTGGTCCACATTATTCATCATACCCCGCTGGACAGAAAGAGCTAGGACTCCTGTCCTGGATATGAGAGTTTGTTCTTCATCAGCAAACTTGTCAACCACAATTCTGCTCTCTGGAAAGACGTTCTTGATCCTTTCTCTTCCAGAGTCTGTGGTTATACCCACAAGGAGCATCATCCTTTTCCACTGTCCTCCAAATCCACACATGAGATGACTATTAAGAAACCCCTTTTCAAGATTTGAATAGTAACCCATTGTTAGTTCAAATTGAAGAGGGGTGGTGAGGGGAGAGCTGAGGATTGTTTTAGGAGATGAAAAGTCATATGTGAGTTTCTTTGGCAAGCCACCTCTTCAATAACTTAATAAACTCTTGGTCTAGTTGATGCCTAGATAATCTTTACTTCTGGGAACTGCAGTCTCCCTACCACAGGCTTTGGGCCCTGCCCATCCTTTGTCTTTCAGTTTAGAGGCCTCTACTTTGAGGCAATCAGAAACCATAGCCTTGGGCAGGGAAGGACCCCCAGAATGCCTTCTTTTCCCTCAGGCCTGATCACCTTGCAGGTCCACATGCTTAAAGAGAGGATTTGGGAGATCCTGACAGCTCAGGCTCATTTCGATTCCCGTTAAACATCCACGTCCCTGCCTCTGCTTGCTTTAGGGAGAGAATGTGGCTTTTTAATCAACTGACACAGATTTCGGGCCCTAGCCAAAGATGGTATCTTTTCAAAAAACTAATTATTCTTGTGCCTCTTTTTTTTTTTTAAAATAGATCACCTTCAGCTCCATATTTTCTCTTTCTTGTAGGTTTCACCAAAGGCTCCACAGAGGACCCAGCACACTCAGCATCCTGAGTTTTCCTACTATTTCCCTAAAGCCCTAGCCTTGGCAGGCACAGAACATCTAGATCCCAACGTACAACAGGCAGCAGTTTAACTGCCTGTTTTGCAAACACATAACAAAAATCACCCATTTTTGAACCCAGAAATAAAGGGCGACTCCCTACCCCTTGACTATCCAAGACCCCAAAAGCAAGGAGCCTTGTTTTCAAAGAGAATTTCAACATAATAACGTTCCTCCAGAAATGTAGATGGAACCCATACAGGTACCGCCATTCCCTCCTGAATCCTGCTACATAACAAGAAAGGGGTACCAGTAGTGTAGCCTGCAACTAAAGAGTTGAAGAGAGAAACACTAGAGTAACTGACACCTACGAAGCTGACACCTAAGCTGGCAGGAGGCAGCCCTAAAGCTGGAGATTTCATACCCCATAACCCCAGGAATTAGAAGCACCAGAAATCTCTGAAAGTAGGGAACTATATGGACAGGGAACCATACGGACAGCTGACAGATATTGGTAATATCAGGTCTCCAGATCCTCTCTCTCCAACTCTTCCTGGACAGGTGACTGCCTCTCTCATGCTTCAGCAGAAAACTGGCAGATTACTCTGGAGGTATTGAAAGAGAAGGGCTCTGAACTCCGGTAAGTACTGTACCCCGAAAACCAGGGAGATGTGAAAATCTACAAAGAACTCTGGGCAGCCCCAAAGTTCTCTTCCCTCACTAGCTCCCAGAATACTGCAGCCATGCATGTACCTCCCCTGTGAACTGACAACCCAAGAGAAAAAGACCTACACATCCTGAAAGTTGGCAGTCCCCCAACAACATGGCTCATCAGTCACTTTTAAGTTTTCCAATTAGCCTTTTCATGTCTCACCCTTAGACAGCAATTTCAGCCAAAGACCGCCAAACATTTAAGGAATTCCCGTAAAAAAACTGAGGCCCAAAGTAATCAAAATAAAACAGGAACCTAGAGGTAGCAAAGATAATGAAGAATAAATCTGTAAAATTCTATTATAAATATCCCTAGAGGCATAAGAAAAGGTATCGCATCTATAAAAAAGAGAAAGGAGATTATAAAAATATTCAGGAAACAAGTGTTCCCAGTGGTCTGATGTCCCCAACAGAAAAGAATTCTTAAAAATTATAATTTGATAGCACAAATTAAAAAATTAACTAAAGGGTTGGAAAATAAAGTTGAGGAAATCCTCCAGAAAAATAAGTCAAATAATTGGAAAAGGGGGAAATTATAAGGAAATTAGGTAATCATCCAGAAATTCCTACTTGCAAAAACATATGCTCCAGAAAAAAAGAGAAAATGGAGAAGGAGAAATTAACAAAGAAGAAGATTTTTTTATTGTTCCAGATTCTAGAAGATGAATTTCCAAAATGAGAGAACTCATTGAATGCCTAGCTAAAAGAATGAAAAAATACCTACCCCAACGCACATCATCTAATGCACATTATCTAATTCGTCATCTATTGCACCTCATCATGAAATATCAGAACACTGGAAACTACAATGTTCCAAGTGAGAAGAGGTGAGGTCACAACATAGGATCAGAAATGAGAACATCCTCAGATACCTCAATATCACCATTGGAAACTAGAAACAATCAAAACGTGTTTTCCAAGTCAGAGTAGGAGAAAATTTTATATCCCATGAACCCTTTCTCAGGATGATACTAGAGGATGTGTCCCACCAAAATGAGGAAGTAAACTTAGAAAAAGGGAATCAAGGAAATAAGGGATTCACGATAAGCGATAGGTCATGGGAATTGCTGGCATAATGGAGCACAGAGACTCTGAAATGAAGCTGACAGCAAAATCCAGAAGAAATTTCTTCAAGAGAAAAATAAAACTGATCAATTATTTCATATGTTTGGATGTACTGAGAAGAGATTCATACTTCTGTCAGAATTGAGAATAATGTAGTAACTGGTCATAGAAAACTGATCAAAGGAGAAATGAGACAACTATTAATTTCAGGAAGAAGAAAAGGTTACGCAATTATACTATGTTTCTCGGCTGATCTGTGAGTAATAGTTTTTAAAATAGTACAATCCCAAAGATTGCCTTAATAATATTACAATAATAACTTTAAACGTTTGTACATGTAAATTCAGGATGAAGACGTAAGGCTAAAGTCTTATCTTTCTTCTATAACAGTATATCAATTTTCTAGAGCTATGTGACATAAGAAAACATATATTGGCCTCTGCTCCTGGTTCCTGGCAGAGCTCTTAAAACCCTTGTAATTTCCTAAGTGATAAAAGCACTAGGAGCATCTTTTGTGCTAATATTTGGTCTTTGACCCCAGTTCCTGACACAGAGCTCCTGAATCCCTTGGAATTTCCTGATAGGAGTATCTTGTTCTAATGAGCTTCAGGATGGGGGCTGGTCACCAGAAAGACCAAGCCATGATTAGATGCTTAGAATTTTCCACCTCGCCCTTCATGCTCTGGGAAGGGGAGAGGGACTGGAGATTGACTTAATGATCCATAACGCCTACACAATAAAGCTCCTGTGCTCGAGACCCTTTCAGCTTCTGTCCCTGTGGAGTTGGGGTGTGTCTTCACCCTCCTGGTAGGTGAATGTGTTCACCAACCCAGAAGCTCTCTAAACCTTGTACTTTTGAGATATTTATGGAGACTTCATGACGCCCCTCCTTGGATTTGACTGTTTGCCAGCTCACAGAACTCAGGGAAACATTTCCTTACATTTACTAAATATGATAAAGGATATAGCTGAACAGCCAGATGAAGAGATACACAGTGTCACAGAGAATTGCTTGGGGTGGTAAAAAACAAAAGCCACACATTTGGCGTCAGAAGTGTTGTGAGTGTGGTAGTGTGAGAGTAAAGCAGAAACACAAGAGGAGTGTGTTTTTCCTACTTGGGCTGCCATAACAAATACCACAGGCTGGGAGGCTTAAACAACAGAAATTTATTTCCTCACAGTTGTGGAGGCTAGAAGTCTGAGATGAGGGTGTCAGCAGGGTTGGTTTCATTCCAAAGCCTCTCTCCTTGGCTTGTAGATGGCCAGTTTCTTCAGGTGTCTCCACATGGTCTTCCCCTTGTGAATGTTCCTGTCCTAATCTCCTCTTCTTATAAGGACACCAGTCAGATTGGATTAGGGTCCACCCTAAGGGCTTCATTTTGACTTAATCACCTCTTTAAAGGCCCTGTCTCTAAATATAGCCACACTCTGACATATTGGAGGTTAGGGCTTCAATACACAAATTTTGTGAGGGCACAATTCAGCCCATAACAACCAGTAGGTCAGTAGATAATAATCTAAAACTGAAAAATCGTGATATTAGAAACATGGAGGCAAATAGCAGAAGAAGCTCAAAGAATTCAAAGTAGTTGTCTCTGCAGAGTGGGGAATCAGGTGAACAGAGGATGAAAAGGAATTACTTTCCTGTTATAAGTCTTATAGAACTAGTTGTCTTTTTTAAAAGCATATATTTAAATATACTAAAAATAAAGAAATTGGAATATTTCAATATAAAAATAATTACTAAAAGGTGATTAATAACCAAAAATATATCATTACCAATTAGTCAAAACTTTTAGCTTATTACCAGATGCTTGGGGTGCGATAATTTATGACATTCAAAGCACAAATAACTAAGAAAATGGTAATAAACTAACCAGAACTCACAGAGTTTTAAAATGTCAAACACTTAGGTTTATTACTTCCCAGGCACCAATAATCTAAAGAAAGGCCAAGTCTATAAGACAGCGTGAGCCTGATCAAAGAAGAGATTATTCTACCTCTGACATACACGCAAGGAGTATTTTTCTTTGTTTTCTATACATCTTTTGAAAAAAACAAGAGAGTCAATTATGCAAGCCATTAATATCCTATCAAAGAAGACTCTATCAAAGATGCTGGGGGAAATAAATCTAGAGAGAAGCATTATACCAATCCCCATCTGATTTATAAAACTACGCTCTGTAGGCAGCAACTTAGTTGACTGGGGCCATGAGTACCAGCCCAAACTGCTCCCTCATAGATGCCTTATTCCGGAAGTTAGAATCACCATGGAAATCTTCACCCAGCTGTAGCTAAAAGGGAGTTGGTGTGGGCAGTAAGTAGAGTCCTATTTACAGTGGTACCAGAGAAACAAAGACACAAGGGATGAAAAGGGAGGCTCATGCTATTGGGACAAGCTATTGCGCTGCTCAGTTGGCACAGCAGTCAAGCATGTCACTGGGGCCACAATACCACCCAGGCTGATCACTGAGGTCTGTTCAATCCACTGATTGAATGTCTGGTATGGTATTTATGGTAAATATACCATCACTTGGGACACCCCCTGTTCAAAAACAGGCCTGAGTGACTCCAGAGACTTTTCAACGTCTTTAAACCTGCAAGTGTTCCTGTGACAGCGTACTCTGAATATGGTTTCTATCTTATTGGTTGGAACAGTCCCAAGGCTCTCCTGCTTATGGGGATGGCCCTCAATAAGCATATGACACCTCCTGCACCAGCCACCCCCAATTAGCAACAACCAACACTCTCTCACATCAACAAGATCCTCAGCCCCCGTGGGACGTCAAGATGCCCAGAGCTGTCCACTGGCCAATATGCACACAAGTTTTGGGCGGTGTTGGGTGGTGCTTTCTAAGGTCTTTGAGTTCCTTGAATACCTGTCCTCCCCTGCCACTCACCAACACATGGCAGAGCCATGAAGCATCAAGTAGGTACTTGAACAACTATAAAGAACTTATACCTACTGTAATATAGTTTTGGGGATTTTTTAAATGCTGTTTTGATCCAATTTTGAGACACTGGCTAGAGGCCAGTCAACTCTCCTTCTTGCCCAGCTAATTAAGTCCATATCCCAGCCATTTCCCTTATCAGGCTCTCACATCTTGGGCTACGATGCACCTGTCCTAATTGCTCCAGGGCCACTAGGGACAGTTGGGATGGCCCTGAGCCCACAGAATTATTCAAATTATCGAATTCACAGAGAACCCATGAAACCTAGCTAACTCCACTCCACTTGCCATGCATAAGCTGCCCCGTGCAGCTCCATGTCGTTGTTATCCTGTCCCTGGGAACAACCCCCTGTGTAGCCCTGCCTGGCAGCCTGCTCTTCTTTGGAGCTGTAAGTAACAAAGAGTTCAGCCTTCATCTATCCGAGGGTCAATGTGCTCCGTTCCACCATCAAAAGAATCTTTAAACTTTATAAAGTGACTACCCCCAAATCCACATCTTACAGAATTTGCTTATAATGACATACTGCATCCTTCTACTCCAGACACAATGAAGGCTTCCATCCCTGACAATTTCTTCTGCAAATCCCAGAACTACTGTTACTCCAAAAGCTTGTCAGCAGCTGGGGAAAGCTACAGGCTTCCCCAAAGCCCTCAGTCCAGTCCAGTACCACAGACATCCAAGAAGAGAGGAGAGACTTGGCACCCAGGCTGTTCCCCTCCCCCCAGGTCACCTTTTCTTTGCTTGTACCTGACCTTTACCACAAGTCTTAACAGTAGACAACTCTACAGTTATACTTTAGGTTAATGATCTGCCAAGAAAGGACGCAAGTATTCAGCGGAAGCCGCCCTGCACCCTTTACCCTGAATTATAAACACGGAATCTTTGCAGAAAGCCTCCTCTGCTTTGATTCTGAGCTCAGCTGTCATACATGCAATTATGGTCCTAAATATCAGCGGATGACCCAAAATAAGTACCAGCAATGTGCCTGCATTTCCATTTCCTTTGCTCAAGTAGATGTCAAATAAATGTTGACTTATGTGGCACTGACAGAACATATAAATGGGCAACTACGAAGTCAATGCATATTTGAGATACTAAGCAATCCCCTGCACAAAATGTGAAAAGCCTTCAATTTTGTTTTGTTGCAATCCCTTAAGACATAGTGGCATTCTCCAAATTCTCACAGATCGAGCAGAATGTTTTCAAATGAGATGTCCAAAGAGGGCCTCTAACGATTAAGGGAAACTACAGCCAGTAGCAGAGCAAGACAGAATGCCCACCTAAAACAAGAGGACATTTTAAATGGTGCCAGGCACACTCTAAATCCTCGGGAGAAAGAATGATGTATCTAAACTTCGTCAGGCTCCACAAAGACTGTCAAGAGGCAAATTAAACAGATTGTTAGAGTTTTATAGATGACAAAAGTGAAATCAAAAAGGTGAAGAGACTTCCTCAAGGTCACCAGTTAGTTGGTAGTAAAACTAGAGCTGGAACTAAGATCCAAAATTTACAAAGTCTGCAAGAGCCATGTATACGCAGACCTTCAGTACTGTGATGTATTATACAAAACTGTCATGTACCTTTAAGAGTAACAAAATTTAAAATTATAATAGAAAACTTGGGGAAAAGACACCTGAAACATGAAAGAAAGTAATCAAATACATCAGATGTGTTTAAAATTATGGATCTTCATGAATAGAGTAAATTGGATGATATTCAATATTATTACTTGAGTATAGTTTTCCCATTGTCTCTAGTCTATAATCCACTTAGTATACAAGGTTCCTTCCAAGTTCATTATCACTATGGAATTTTAAGCCACTGATCTCTTCTTAGATCTTTTCTTTCTTACAATAATTTCAAACTAAATTAAGCATTTTAAAAATACAGTTTTGTGTATATATTACCATATCTTATGATGCATAGTGAATACAGGAGGGAAAAGATTTTAACATACAAAACCACTTCTTACTAACATTAAAGTCTGTCAATTTAAACAAATTTCACAAAGTCTTAAAAACTTTCTCAACCAATTTAAATGACCAAATTTAGCCCCTCAAAGAATAACCCTTACTTCCAGACTCCTTTCATAGTCCCAGTAGTTAATGTTAAATTTTTAAGATTGTGTAAAAATATTACCTTACCTCGGAAAACTCTGAAGGGGTATCATTTATCTGAGTTGCATTTGTAAAGCAATATTTATCAAAAATACTTCTTAAAGCCTAGCACTAGACATAATCTGTCCTTTTATTTGTAAAGTCAGCCCTCTAAATGATGCATTTAAAAAAGCAGTAAAACATACTTTTCATTAAATGTCTGAGAATGTTACCATACACCCATGATTTTACTAGTGAATAAGTGACCGATGGAAATTTTCTCTAGATAATTAAAATCCAAAGCTCTGGGATTTAAATAAATTATCAGTCCTAAAATAATATACCCAAGCTATAGAGTAATAAAATTAAAATAAGGTAATGTTATTAGTTTTCTAGGGGTGCCATAACAAAGTACCACAGACTATGTGGCTTAAACAACAGAAATTTATTGTCTCACAATTCTGGAGCCTGGAAATCTGAAATATAGTCATGTGCCACATAACGACCTTTCAGTCAATGAAAGAAACATATACAATGGTGGTCCCATAAGATTAGTACCATATACCCTAGGTGTGTAGTAGGCTATCTCATCTAGATTTGTGTAAGTACACCCTATGATGTTCGTGCAACCATGAGATCACCCAATGACACATTTCTCAGAACATAGCCCCGTTAAGTGATGCATGACTTTAAAGGTGTTGGCAGGATTAGCTCCTTCTGAAGGCTAAGGGAGAATCCCTTTCAGCCCTCTCTCCTAGTTTCTGGTAGCCTCAGGCATTCCTCGGATTGTAGATGGTGTTCTTGTGTCTTCACATCATCTTCCCTCTATATGTGCCTCTGTGTTCAGATTTCCCCTTCCTAGAAAGACACAGTCATTAGATTAAGGTCCTAATGATCTCATCTTAACCTGATCATCTGCAAAAAATCGATTTCCAAATAAGGTCACATTCACACGTACTGAGGGTTAGGACTCCAATATATCTTTTGGGAGGGGGACACGATTCAACCCATAACAGGTACTAACTAAATATCATGAAATCCCACAGCACTGGCAATCTTTTCCCTTAGAATTCTTTAATTTACCAAAATTAAGTAAAAGGGTACTTTATGCCCCTATCCTAAAGATATTTATGAGGCCATCAATCCTATTGGTGAAGCTACTAGCCACATAATAAAGCTTTTGAAGATGTCTAAAGGAGGAGTTTCTGCAACTTCTGTCAGCCTATTCGTGCTCAACAGCTGCCTCTGTCAGTTTCCTCCTGGCATCTAGCTTTCTACCCTCTACTGCTGCAATTCTTTGTGGCAAGCAAAGAGGCACAGAGGATTGATTACATATCCCTCAGTTTCTCAGTGTGGTTCACTTAAAGGAGACTTGTCACCTCACATCCTTTATGGAAAGAGGTAGGTTACAAGAAGAAGACCCAATTTAAATCCAAATGGTATTCATGTGGCAAATATTTATTGAGTTCTTATGAGGCCAGGCACTGTTTTTGATGTTGAATGAAATGGACAAAAATCCCTGCCCTTATGACATTTATATTCTACTGGGGAAGGGCATAGAAAATAAACAAATTAAGATGTAAAATATACAGCATGTTAGGTGGTTATAAATGCTATACAAAATAAAGAAGGAAGGAAAATAGAAAGTGCCAGAAGGCAGCAGATTGCAGCTTGAAGTAGATTCTTCAGAGAAGGTGATGCTGAGTGAAGACAGAAAGGATGCTGGGAGCAAACACTCTCAGCAGAAGGAATAGGAAGAGGAAAGACCCTGAGGAGAGTTTGTGTTCCAGGAACAGCAAGGAGGCCAGTGTCTCTGGAACAGAGTGAAGCGGCCGCTAGAAGATTCAAAGTAGAGGGATTGAAGAACATTTTTTTCTTAGTATTCTATTGCATTAAATAAGAAAGCCAAAAGAAAACAACCGTATATTTCTTTTTAAAAAAGTTGAATTTACTAGACAGTGCCCAAAAAAGAATGCTGATTACTCATCATAACCAGGAAAAGATGAGAAGAAGTAATCATGGAAAACTAGGACCTAGACCAAGGAAATGGTCCTTGCTGCATACCCCAGCCCCGGGAAGGGGTCAAAAATCTATATTATAGGATCCAAAGGTGTGAGGCAAACATCAGTCTGGTAGGGACCATCATCAGTGCCAAACTGACCTGCCATGATGGGCCTCAGCACAGAGGCAGCAGGATCACCAAGGCATCAAAGGTTTTAGACAACAGATTGATCCAAGATCCCACTCACTCTGGGAAATCGGGGTCCCAGCATCCTCGCTCTTCCCTGACTCTGGGATGCTGGGACCAGCCTGAAACCCTCCAACTAGCTCCTGGGCCAGGCATGTAAAAGTCAGCTCAAATGCCATCATGAATAAAAATAAATAAAACACTCTAATGCCAGAGAAAAATCAAAATGGGAATCAGCATTGTGATGAAGCTCAACCCAATCTCAAAGATAAAACGGCCCATTTTCAAACTTTCTGTGTTTCTTTGTCAGCTCTCTGTACACATTTATGCCTCAGCACTGCCTATTTCCATAACAACACTGCTATGCACAAATGTGAAGAGCGAGTAAAACTAGAACTGAATGTTCTCACATCTCAATGAAAACTTTGGGGTGGGAGACAATATAACACAAAGCACTGTGAAGGTCTGGAATCTCTTCCTCCAACAGTCCCCTTTGGGTCAAAAAACACATTCAAATGTACTTGGAGCTATGAATGAGAAGTAAACAACAATTTCAGAATCCAAAGGGGAAGAACATAAGACAAGCATTTTGCTAAGAAAACAGTAAGTAAAAGATCAAAGTGTTCATGTAGGCATGAGAGTGACTTTTCAGGACAAAAGAAGGAGGGTTCCACATGAAGCTGCATATTAATTCTCCAAAACACAGCACCAAGACACGATGTCATGGGGTTCTCCAATAGATTTCTTTCTTTTCAAAAGGAGTCATTTGAGGAGTAACCAAAAACCCCGCCGCCCTTGCCATTGAAGCACTCAACGGCAAACGTCATCAGAAGCCAAAACCACAGACTCATATCTGATGTCCTCAGAGAACAAAGGAAAGCACTTTCTGAGGCATAAATCTTGTTTTTCCAATGTCAGAGAGCTCTGGTATTGGTAAAATTTCTGACTCCCAGCAAAAAGTTATAGACTGACTGTTCTCAAGTCCATAAAACCAAATCTTAAAATGTACCTGCAAAAGTCCTAACAAGTTTGATAATTATTGCTTCTGGTGTTGACATTGTAATGTTGAGGCTAAAGGTAGATTTTTATTCTAGTGTGGCTCAACAATTAAAAGCAAAGGACATGGAGTGATTGGAACCCTCATACACTGCTGTTGGGAGTGGAAATTGGTGCAGCTGCTGTGGGAAACAGTCTGGCAGTTCCTCAAAAGATGAAACATAGAGTTCCCATATGACTCGCAATTCCATTTCTAGGTATATACCCAAGAGAAAAGAAAACATACACCCCTGCAAAAATATGTACATGAATGTTCATAGCAGCATTATTGATAATAGCCAAAACATACAAACAACCTAAACATTCATCAACCGATGAGTGGATAAACTGTGGTATCTCCATACAGAGGAATATTATTCGACAATAAAATGAAGTATCAATACATGCTACAACATGGATGAACCTTGAAAACATGGGTAAAGAAGCTAGTTACAAAAGATTACATATTTTTTATTCCGTTTATATGAAAAGTCTATAATAGGCAAATCCATCGAGACAGAAAGTAGATTAGTGGTTGTCAAGTGATGGGGGAGGTTGGAGGGAAATGGAGAGTGACTGCTAATGGACACGGGGTTTCTTTTTGGGTTGATGAAAATGTTCTAAAATTGATTGTGGTGATGATTGTACAACTCTGTGAAGAACTAAAAACCAATGAACTATATACTTTCAATGGATGAATTGTATGGTATATCTCAATAAAGCTATTATTTTAAAAAGTGAAGGACAAATATTAAGCTGGAATTAACATTATCCTTTGTGAATATCTGTATGCCAAAAATTGTTTTTTCTTTGAATATCATCATTAGAACTTGGACTTAACAGGTAACCAACATCTAAAGAGTGATTCTTTGTGACTTAAGAATGCCTGTCCATTTTTTCCATGTTGCTTTATATATAATATAGAAAGTTGGGAAAAAAGAGAAGGGGGTAGGCGTGTTTGTTCATATGAGGAGAAGAAATGTCCAGAAGCCAGAAAAGTAGCATCTGCTCCTGTTGGCTGTGACTAAAATTAAGCTCTAATTTAGCTTTCAGCTAAAATTATCATAATTGAAATAAAACTAACAAACTGGATGTGACTTGCAATTTTCTCATCATTTAGGGGAGAAGAGGCCAAACGGTCAGTTCTGAATAATGGGCTTCTCCCCTGAAGGGTGGCCTTATGGTTTTGGATGGACAAAGACTCTCTCCATTGATCGAACTACACTTCTTCCCAGATGCTCCAAATCCATGATAAATAAATTGTATTTGGAGAAAACCCAAGGAAGCAATGGAGATGAGCACTCTAGGATAGCTTGGAACCTAACGAAATTGTTTTTTTCTATATTTGACTATTCTTTTTTGGTTCTTTCTTAAGGAGAGACTTGCACACACTCGCAATCATACTCACATACCCACACACACTCACACACACACACCAATAGGGTGTGTGTGTATAATCTTATTCCTATAGTGATCCTCAAGTTCTAGTTTAAGAAAACAAAACAGCACTTATCACAAATATGTGCTCCAAATATGTATTCAATACAAATTGTAAATATTAACACAATAACGATGATTTTAAAAATACAACCAGAAGTGAGCACTCCAGGGTTCTGGAAAGAAGCCAAGTGCTGAAGTATGTCTGGCTTGTTCCACAATGGTGTCAACTCCTCGTTTTCTTACAAAAGGAAAAAAGGGAACATGGTTTTATTATAAAGAAAACCCACTGACTTCATACACAGCTTGGAAAAAGTCACATCTCTCTTGGGTATCTATTTTACCTATTCAAAGGACTAGCAAGCTTGCCATTGAAAATTCAGAGGAATACAAATATGCTCAGCTGAAAGATACTAAGTCTGTGAAAATACATATTCATATGATGAACACAAATAGTCCTTTATAAACAAAATGGCATTTTCATTTGTTATATTGGGTGACAAGGAAAATCAAGTAAAAAGAAAAGAAATTAAAGCATACACATGGGGAAATTACCCTATATTATAGAAAGCTTTAATTTCATCATGAGCTTTGAAACATTCTGGAT
The DNA here is from genome assembly GCF_057802395.1 of Ceratotherium simum simum. Lineage (NCBI taxonomy): Eukaryota > Metazoa > Chordata > Mammalia > Perissodactyla > Rhinocerotidae > Ceratotherium > Ceratotherium simum. Next base: position 15,208,405 of record NC_141909.1, read on the forward strand.
GAAAGATTTGTCGGATTTTTTTCATGTTTAATTTCTGAAAGAGTATCTTACCTAAAAACCTAAATGCAGGGGGCCAGCCCTGTGGCGCAAGTAGTTAAGTGCATGCGCTCCGCTGCAGCAGCCCAGAGTTTGCCAGTTCAGATCCCTGGCGTGCACCGACACACCGCTTCTCAAGCCACGTTGTGGCGGCGTCCCATATAAAGTAGAGGAAGATGGGCATGGATGTTAGTCCAGGGCCAGTCTTCCTCAGCAAAAAAAGAGGAGGATTGGCAGGTGTTAGCTCAGGGCCGATCTTCCTCACAAAAAATAAATACATAAATAAATAAAATAAAAACCTAAATGCAAACTATGGCAGAGTTATCATTCTGAATGTAAATAAAGTGTTTAAAAGCATATTCTTACACTTCAAGTAATAGATCCCTAGCCATCAGGTTAAATAATGTGTTATGTTTATTCTTATTTATTCTGAAACTATTAATAATAATTGGCTATATTTAAACTTTTCTATTTCCACAGAAATGATAATGGTCTGTTTCTTTTTCTTTGTAATGGCTTGGGTCATAACCAACCAATATCAGTTGTCAAGATCTTAGAGAAATATGTCTGAACCTCCCAGGAATAATTAATCTAAATCCTCTGTGCAGACACTGAGTGTAGTATGATATGAGTCACTGATTTTCTCCTCTACAGTTGATATATTCAGCAAGAAGAAAGACTTCTTGTTTAGTAGCAATCGTACTTTATTTTTTCCCAAGGTCAAATACATTTAGATAAGATTTGTTCATCCACAGACAGATCTAATGCTAGACTTCAGAAATTTAAGAATTTCTGATACATTCTGCTTTGTTGACATTTGTGTATTATTGATGTATTTTATTTGTTTTTGGCTTTTGTTGCCTAATTTATGTATTTATGATACTTTGAAATATACATATGAAAGAGTATGTGAAAATGTATAAATGTAATTGTATAGTTTAAGGAACAGTAATAAAATCAAATACTTGCATCTGACTCTCAGACCAAGAAGCAGAACATTCCCATACATCTTAAAATTATTTTTACTACTTTTGTATATAACCTTAAACAATTCATAGTTTGATTTTACCTGTTCTTATACTTTACTTAAATGGAATAACACTAATTATACTCTCTTCTGAGAAATTTTTTTTCATTCCACAATATGTTTTTGAAATTCATCCATGTTGATGAGTGTAGCTATTGTTTATGATGTTAGTTTATTTTTCACACAAAATATCAACCCCATCCAAAGATGTATACGGTAGTCCCCCCTTATCTGCAGTTTTGCTTTCCAAAGCTTCAGTTACTCATGGTCAAGTATGGTCTGAAAATATTAAATAGAAAATTCGAAAAATAAATAATTCATAAGTTGTAAATTGTGCACCATTCTACGTAGTGTGATGAAACCTCGTGCCCTCCTGCTCTGTCCCGCTGGGGATGTGAATCATCCCTTTGTCCAGAGGATCCACACTATATATGCTACCCACCCTAGTCACTTAGTAGCCATCTAGGTTATCAGATTGAATGTCTGGGTAACACAGTGCTTGTGTTCAAGGTGCCCTTATTTTACTTAACAGTGGCCCCAAAACACAAGAATAATGATGCTGGCAATTCAGATATGCCAAAGAGAAGCCATAAAGTGCTTTCTTTAAGTGAAGAGGTAAAAGTTCTCAACTTAACGAGGAAAGAAAAAAAATCCTATACTGAGGTTGCTAAGATCTATGGTAACTTTTATTACAGTACATTAATTGTTCTACCTTATTATTAGTCATTGTTAATCTCCCACTGTGCCTAATTTATAAATTAAACTTTATCATAGGTATGTATGCATAGAAAAAAACGTAGTATATGTATGGTGTGGTACTATCTTTGGTTCAGGGATCTATTGGGGGTCTTGGAATGTAGCCCCTGTGGATAAGAGGGGACTACTGTAGACTGATTTGCCTCTTTGGAATAGAATAAGCATTAGATGACTGGGCCCAGTCTGTTGAACCCAGCAATGTTGATTCACATGACGTCAAAGACATGAAGTATATAGTTCTCCATTTCTCTCTTTCTTCCTCTTCCTCTGCACCCCACCCTGACATCCCCCCTCCAAAAAAAGCCGTTTCTTGTGGATCTACTCCAGTTTTTCTTATCTTGGAATGCTTAGAACAACAACAACAAAAAATACAGCATTAGGATTCAGAAAACAGGTAGAGCCAACTGAGAAAATGCTAAAAAAAATTTTTGCTGTATAGTTCTTTTCTCCTGCTCAATCATACCACCAGAAATAGCTAGCAACAGCTGCATCTTGCCACCTGGTTCTTACCTCCTAGTGACCACATTGCTAAAGGAAGGTTTGCAAGAAAGCGTGAAGCTAGCCTTGAGCTGCTAGAAGAAGATATGTTTGAGTTAGAGCAGAAGTGAATGAAAATGCTATCCTCTTAACAGCTGCCCCAGAGACTTGGGTTTGGGAAAATATCTTGATAGGTTAATCGATGGACTGGTGAAAATCCGAGAGTGTGGATCTGCAGAAGTGAAGGTTAAATTTTTTCTAATACTTAGCATTAGAAAGAATCATAAATTGGGGGTATTAGGAGAAGAGTTGGGAAAAAGAGAGGAGCCAGGAAGTTGACGTAAGGCTGGAGCAACATTTGGGGTAAAGGTACTCAGGAAAAGTATTCCTGATGATGGGATAGATGAGTGATTTTTAAGAAAAGGTATGGAAAATAATAAAGTTAAATTTATTTACATTGTTGGATACAAATCTCCCAACATTGTAGTAAAATGTGTTATAAACAACAACTGCCTTGTGTGAGTGGTTTTCCTTCTGGAAATTAAATAAGAGAATGAATTTCACATCTGGGTTGATGTGAGGAGAACAAAAACAGCAAGCATGGCATGTAAATATGACCCATAAACCGCTAAACCTCTGAAAACAGGAGATTGGAAACAGAGGTGAACCTGAGAACCACACTTGTATTTCAGCCTGGAAAAGGCCAAAAAGCTTGGGGAGGGTTTTGGACACATGCTTCGCATGCAGTGGTGGTTCAAGTCAATCTTATCTACAACTAAAGAGACAAGGAGACTCCAATTGACGCCTGGGTGGGGTAGAATAAGAATATATTGACCTCCTTCTGGGAACATCATAAAATTAGAAAACAAGGCAAGATTATGAACCATAAGGTGCTATTTCTGTGACACAAGGTAAGAAAGTAATAGGAGTTCAGAAAGGGAATACATCAGCTAGGAGCAGAATATTTGAAACCATCATGCAGGACATAAATTTGTACCAGACTTGCGAAGAATCTCTGGCACCTAGGAAGATGGGCAGAAAGAGGGAGGACATTGTGGGGAGGAAATGGAGAAGAACTGCATGAACATATTCATACATAAATGAGAACTGACTATGACTGAATGAAATCAGTGCTAAATGGAGGTATAAATAATATGGGGAAATCCAGAGAAAGGGATGGTTAATTTTGTCTGACAGAAGAGCTCTCTAAAGAGGTAGCTTTAGAGCCCTTAAGAATGATAAGGATTTAAATGGGACAGACAATGGAGGAGAATTTCTGTTTCTCACAAGATAGCAGATAAAATAAACTTCCTAAAAATGTTGGATAAAATTCTTTTTTAAAAAATCCATTCTTGAGCTAGCCCTGATGGCTAAGTTCCATGTGCTCTGCTTCTCCGGCCCAGGTTCAGTTCCTGGCCACGGAACCACACCACTCACCTGTCAGTAGCCATGCTGTGGCAGCGGCTCACACAGAAGAACCAGAAAAACTTAGAACTATACACAACTATGTACTGGGGCTTTGAGGGGGAAAAAAAGAAGAAAAAAGGAGGAATATTGGCAACAGATGTTAGCTTAGGGCAAATCTTCCCCTGCAAAAATAATAATAATAATAATCCATTCTAGTGCATGGCTGAGCTTGCAAGACAGTAAGAAAACAAAGGAAATCCTAGGAAGATAATAGAAACCAAAAATCCAAGGAGGTAAGCAGGCTCTCAATTCAGCAACTATCCTAAGGCACTTTCCAGTTCCCAGTAACCTAGACTGAAAGCAGTCTATAGGCAAACACTACCCAAAAGGAAAGTGATATTGTTGTTTATACTAACTTATATTAACTTAAAATGTATTTACATTTGAAGGCAATAAGAAATTTTAGTGAAAATGAAAATAAGTACATAATGCTAAAAGATTCAATCCTCCAGGAAGATGTAATAATTCTAAACTTGTATACAGCTAATAACATAAATTCCAAATAAATAAAGCAATATTTGACAGAACTAAAGAAAGAACTTGAAAGATTCAATATAATATCGGGAGATTTTTAACAGAGATCATTCAGTAACTAACTGACGACATAGAACAAGAACAGCTACAAGTAAACTAAAACAGATATAAAACAATTTGAATGAAATTTATAAACTTAATATAATTTATACACATAATTTATACACATACATCTGTGGAACATTTATAAATACTGATCAAATACCAGGCCATAAAATGTCGGTACATATTTCAAGTGATGGATATTATACATCTCACGTTCTATAACCACAATAATGTAATCAAGTGAAAAACCAGTAAGAAAGAAAACTAGAATAAAATATCATGCTTGGTGATTTTTTAAATATATAAATAACTCACAGGACAAATAATGAACTGTAATGGAACCTGGAAAATATTACATATCAAAACCTGATAAATCCAACTAAATCATTACTTAGAAAGAAATTTATAAATGTAAATGTTTGTATTAGAAAGGAAGGGCTGGGCCAGCCCTGGAGGCCTAGTGGTTTAGTTCAGCATGCTCCACTTCAGCAGCCTGGTTCGGTTCCCAGGTGTGGACCTACACCACTCGTCTATCAGTGGCTATGTTGTGGTGGCAGGTCACATACAAAAAGAGGAAGATTGGTAGCAGATGTTAGCTCAGGGTGAATCTTCCTCAGCAAAAAAAAAAAAAAAAAAAAGGGCTGAATATTATTGGGCTAAGCATCCAATTTAAGAATTAACAGAAAAAAAGCCAAAGAAGTTGAAAGGCAGTGTCGAGTCAGGTTGTAATGTGCTGGATGGAGAACTAGGAAGCTCTATTTTACTCTCCAGCTAATACAGAATGTGTGTGCTTTTCGGGAGGGGATATGTGTTGTACCAGCTGGGAATCTTTGTGTTGTAGATGACAAAAAAAAACAACTCAAAGTGGATTAAACAAAAAAAAGGAAGTTACTGGTTGATGAAAATGAAAAGGCCAACAGAGATTTATTTAGGGGCTCAAACAGTACACCCAGAACCCACTCCCTCTCCGTCGTGAAGCCCCCACTCCTCCACACTGGCTTTATTCTCAAGTTCTACTTCGGGGCTAGATGGTTGCCAAGATCCACAGACCCACATCTTCCCTGGATTTACACAGTCCCAGAAATACCTCACTGTATCTCACGTGCCATCTCTGAATCAATTACTCTGGACAGGACATTGCAAAATGTTCTATTTGGGCAGGCCTGAATCATGTCCACCTCAAATATATGGACCTCAAATATATGATATGTGTGCAGAAGAGAGAGTGTGGTTTCTCAAAGAAAAGCCAGTTTCCTTTTAACAAGACGGGTGATGGATTCCTTCCAGCCGAGAAATGAATCACCATTTCCACCTGCTTTAAACCCATGTTTCCTGTGTTTCCTGTGACAACTCCGGTGGTAGCAGCAAAGAAGGGGTGGAGCGGTGGCCTCTTTGCTTTGACCAACTTCATCTCCTACCTTGTCCTCTTCGTTTAAGACTTCTGGAAAGTGTCCCCCCCAGAGTGCCAAAGTTTAAATTTCACTTGTGTTGATGACTTGAGAGATACGTGTATTCTGGCATCCACAGTTACAGAGGCTGTGGCAGATGAAATGAGAGGACAGAAATGAGAGAACAGATAGGATATCAACATTACCAAGGTTTGTCATTAAGCCTCACAAATCTACCTTCTCTGGCAATCCCTGACAATGAGCTAGAGTTAGATACTTGAATTCCTTTCATAAATGTGATACATAATATGGTGGTATGTTACACCTTAGTGTCAAATATGAAAACTAGTCATCAAATTTACTCATTAGGATACTTTTCGTTTATTTGTCTTCTTGGTTTCGTTAGAGTTATCTGGACCTAAGGTAAAAATATTGTTGAATTTCCACTTATAAATCTGATTACATGATTTTGAGGGTTTTTTGTTTTTTTTTTTTTTTTGGTGAGGGGTGGTTATAGGGATCCACTTAGTTCATACTGGGAAGGGTAGGTGCAGCACAAAACAACATAATAATTGCCAGGAACCCTCTAGCTTCCAACAAAACAAAAATATTTTTATAAGTGAACTATAGTTAAGTGAATATCAAAGGTAACCCTGTAAGGAAAAAGAACTCAAAAGGGAAGAACTCAAAAAAATGTCTCATGCAATGTGGAGAGTGTGTGAATATAGATGTGCACGTGTTTTTGTGTGCATGTGTGTGTGTGTGTGTGCGTGTGTGTGTGTGTGTAAAGAGGGGGAGGGGAGAAAGGGAGGCAGCCACAAACCTCCCTTCATTGTCCTTGTTAATTGTAGGGATAACATGGGCACCTCCCATTTCTTTCATCACTGGCTGGAAGAGTTAACTCGTTTTCTCCAGCTCATCTATATTCTGAATCCTTCCAATTTCCTATCTGTACCCAAAAAGTGGAGACATCCCTTCAGCCTGCTGCAATCCTAGGACTTTCAAGCAAAGGATAGATTCATTGACAATGGAAGCATAGGGTCCTCACAACACAATGATAAACAAAATTTCGTTTCAATGATGTTTAAATTATTCTAATGTCACTGAAGAAGATTGCTCTCTCTGTTGGGTATATGTGTATATACATATATGTATATGTACGCACGTGTATGTGTATATGTTTGTGTTTATATTTAAATGTTTGAAGAAAGATAATCAGCCTGACAAAATGCAAAGAACATCTTCAAAGAGAAAGACCTTCTGAGTACTGGTCACTATAGATATGTATATATTGGGGAGAGAAGGGGCTTATAAACAACAGAAATGTATTTCTCACAATTCTGGAGGCTGGAAGTTCAAGCTCAGAGTGCCAGCATGGTCAGGTTCTGATGAAAGCCCTCTGTCAGGCTGCAGACTGCCCACTTCTCTCGGTGTCCTCATATGATGGAAGGGGCATATTTTTTTTAATATAGATTTGAAGAGCAGATTTTAAAAATACAGATTTTAATAGCAGAAAGAAGAAAATAAAACCCTCTAAGATCTACCACCCAGGAACAATCACTGCAGATAATTCAAGGATATCTTTCCTTATTTTATGCATTTAGAAACATTTTATTTATCTGAAGTATATTTAATTACATACTATATACTACTGTACATAAGTTTTGTAATCTACTTTCCCACTTAATATTTTTCACTATTGATTTTCTCTAACAATATTCCTCTCATTTAAAGTCTGTTACTATGGTTAAAAATAAAGACATTAATGTGTTTTTAAATTTTAAAACAGTGAATGCAGAGTTGATTAGGAACATATGTTCTTATTTAATTTTTTATCAAAATTTAATTCAAATGATAAAGCACAGAGAGAATATGTGATTGACAAACTCTGGACTTTTCACCAAAACAACTACTCTTTAACTCAGTCATTTTTAATCTTGTTTAAGCCACAGACCTCTTTGAGAATCCAGTAAAAGCTTTGATCCTCTCTCCAGAAAAACACACATGCATGCAACATTTTGCAAACTATTTCAAAGAGTCTGTATTAAACCCATCTATGGAACCCCAGTTAGCTACAGAACTTGGTTTAAGTACCCTCGCATATGTGAAAATTTTGCTGCTAAATAAACTAACCTTACTCAGAACAGGAATTCAATGAAATATTTCTAATAAATCAGCATCAACCTTTTAAAATGTTACATTTACATTTTTATACAGTTAAAAATGAAGCCTCCAGTCATTTTGATCATCATCGATGGTGACTATCATCTTCCAATTAGATAGTATTTATTGAGCACTATCTATGTGCCATGCTCAGCATGGAACCAAGCAGATGCTAAAATAGATGCCCCCTCCCTCAAAATGTGTAACTGAGAAAAACAAACAATAAAAACCAGAAGGTGATGAACGCTAAATTAAAAATAGGTCAAAGTGCTATGCCATCCCAGTGCCTAACCTAGAACAATATTAGAATAAAATTTGAGGAAAATAAATATTTGAAAACTATGCCAAGTGTATATTTGACCAGAAAATTAACTTAGAAAATATTTTGAATTAGTTTTTCCACAGTTGAAGACTGTGTAAATATTTTGTACAAATATAGAGGAAACATGACAAATATAATTTTTCTTTCCTTCCCTCTAGACAAAGGTTAATTTTCCTAATCTTTCCCACAAATTCCTTGGGTTCCTATCAGTAAAACTCTCTTCAGTCAACATATGTATGCAATTTTGCTATTGTAACGGACTATATTATGCAGGCCACAAGACAGCAAAATTGTCACGGACAGAATCTTCACTTCCTAGAATAGATGCATATTTATGAAGCTGTGAACTTGAAAAGAACAAGCTAATCTTAACCAAACATGGCTGTTGAGAGGGGTTCTTGCTGGGTCCCAGACGTAAGAGTGTACAGGAAGAAAATAGGAATGGAATGGAAATGGAAACAAGAATGAAAATGGCACCTCAGAAATTACCTTAGCCTCTAACTTCCCGAAGTTAATGTCTTGCACTATCTTTTACATATGTCTGCCGCCTGATGCAATACCTACTAATTAATTACAGAAAGAGAAGAGGAAAGAATGCTGATTATTTTAATGCCCTTTATATTAATTTCTAAGCTGTCTACAACTCAGATGCCTTATCTTGGATATTGGGTTCCCCGTATTTTCTGTTTTCCTAATGCCTCACATCTACAGCATTGTCTTGGTACCAGCAATAAATATTTTCTGCCTAATTATAATTATTTGAATAAGAAGAACTGAAATGAATCTCAATTACTCTTCTCGTAGGATAATGAATACCAAATTCGAAGATCATCAGAAATGCTTTCAACAAAGCAGTATAGAAGGCATCGATTGTATTCCTTTTATTGTAACGTCTAATGTCAGTTAAGTAAAATGAAAATGATCTAAGAAATCAGTCCCCTAAATATAAGAATAACTATCTTCTTAAAAATTGAAAAGTGTCTATCAAGTGTTACACTAACATTTTAATAAATGCTTTCTCTAATCTTACTGATCACCATATTAAAGTAGTAGTTAAATGCCATTACTTCTCGGTATTGATACCCTCGACTCTTCATCTTATCTCTCTCTTTAAAATAAATTAGTTCTTCATTTCTCAACAACTGATGGAAGTAATGTGAATCCAAAAAGCAGCAATTATGCAAAAACTAAAGTCAAAACAGTTTTCTTTTTTTTTCCCCCTCTCTAACAGCTTGTAAGCATAATTAATCAAATCAAGCTTCCCTCTCGTGGAGAACTGTAATTTCAAAAAGCAAATTATAGCATTCTTGCAATAGCACATATAGAGTATATTAAGAAAATATGTATATAAAGTAGGAGTTTGTTATTGGTAATAAATTTTATTTTATTAAATCCCACTCTGCATCATGAATATTCATATTATACATACTGCCCATTGAAGGAGCTATCTCATTATTAGGAACTTTGAATAACTCAAAACAATAAATTAAAACATTTCCTGTGTCACAGTAAATCAATCAAAAGAACAAAATTAATGGACACCTCATCCTCAGAAATAATCTCAAACACATCTAATGTGCTATATTAGTAAGTATACTTTGGTGGGTGTTTTTAACAGACTCATTGCACACATGTAAAAACAAAAAGTAGCATTAAAAAAATAACTGTCGATAGTGTTCCATAATGTCCGCAATTAGGATATTACCAACTTCTAGTGAGATAAGCTTTTTTTTCAATTTTTCCGGGGAATAAGATTTAATAATTACTCCTATTGTTTGCAGAAATATATGGACATCACTCCCTCAGTTTTGAAGATTCGCTATGTCTACGTGTCTAAATAATTGCCAAAGATAACAAATGCAGGCAAAACAGTGAAATAGTAATTTGCTACCCAAGATATGATATTAAAGAGAGCACTTTCTTTCATTGAAGCATATCTTAAAACCCTTCCTCTTTCTTAAAGCCTTTCTAGGCTAATTGAATGTATAAGATTTACAGAAAATTTATGGCTTACTACCACTCTTTCCCATATAATTATTCCCCTGGCAGTTATAATGCTATTAAATCATCTATTTGATGTATGCATTTTTTATTTTAACATTGATTGAACTGTCTGCATCTTCCCTGTATTTATTTGAATCAATGTGTCCTGTCTACTCTGTACCTAACCCAGGACGAGCTCCAAATAAGGCACTTGCAAAAGCTGCCTGGTATAAATGATGACGATGACAATCATTTGTTAAGGTAAAGATTTCTTATCATCTAGAACCCAGTTTTATAGGGAGGTAAATATATTTTCTCCTAAAAGTGAAGAGCTTATTTATTTGGGTTAAACACTTCCTGATGGAAATCCTGGAACACAAAAAGAAGCTATCGACTTGCACACTGAAGAAAGAAGGGCATATGTGCAGAGGAAGCAGACAAGCTTCCTGAAAGAAGAAACTGACTCAAAGAGAAAAGTCCCTCACCAGCAGTCAACGGGACTCTTGCGGTGCTCCTGGAAAGGAGAAACTACCAACGAGCACTTTTGCTCTAAGAGGGACAGTATTTAACTCACCTTCATACAGATCATCTGAAGCAAAAATCATTCAAACTCATTTTCACTAAGAGGGAATAATAAACCATGAACTAGATAACAATTCATAGCAAGGCATGGAACAAACCAATCTTGAATCAATTAGGAAAAATGTCCAAGGTATATTATGTATATTCTTGTGGGGTACATGTAGATTGCAGTACAAACCACTAATAATTATTTTTATGTATAACAATTGCTAAGGATATTAAATTAGGTATTATTTACATGAGATTTGGTATTAGATTCTAAAATCAGTTACATATTATTTTATATAAATATGATCATGTAAAAGATCTTACATTATTTTCGTTTTCATATATATTACAAATCCCATATGCAATATGCATATTTACACAGTATAATCTGTACAGATGCTAAAGCATAAATTGTATAATTTCTGCAAATACAGTTGTCTAAAATTTGATGAGAAGAATAAAGAATTATGCAAGTTAGAAAACTCCATAAATGATGCATTTTATGTGTTCTTTGTTTTTCAACAAAAATTTGCTATCAAAGTATACTGTTCATAAATATAAAAATTAAAACATTCATGAAGTACCTTAAAACTAGATGTTTACTTAGGGGATAAATTTTTCAGAAATATTTATAAATATATCAAGCAAATATGAACGATAATATTTGACAACCAAGTTTATCATTGTCAATAGTGTTCCCATAAAATTTTTTTTCCAAATAAAAAAGCCATTAGGTTTTCCAGCCATAACAAGATCCAGGTACACAATATCCTTGAGAATTACTTTCAGAGAAATTATTAGATACCTCTGATCTCTTGATAAATCAATAAATGTGGAAACATGGAAAATTCAGAGCAGGAAAATTATTAGAAAAACATCCAGTGGTGACTGTCATGTAATTAAGTTTTGAAGACTTCCAACCTATAGATCTTATTCTCTGTCCTCTTCCCCAGGCAATCAATGAGTTCACAGTGCCCTCCAAAGACATCCTTGGTTCCAAAATGATCAATCTTCCACTCTCCCACCATCATCAGCCCCATTAACTAAGGCAGGTCTCCATTAGATGATCACTTGATTAGACCTTGGCACTAATGTATAACAAATAATTAAATGCTCCTTAGGTCTAATCATGTCTCTGATGCAAAGAAAGGCATTTTAAATCAAATAAAAATCTAAATGGAGAATTAGAGAGAAAATATCTAGAACCAGAAGAGACTCTAAAGCCCTTTGCTGTTTATTCTAGATGAGATGCAACTCCACCCTCAAAATAATCCACTAAGGAATATAATTCATCAATGACTAAATAGTAATATAAATGCCAATTAAAATGGAATCTGCACTAGGTAGAAAACATGCACCAAAGTTGAATATATTTGAAAGCTGCAAATTACATTTTTAAGCTAAATCTTCCTAGGTCTATTCATTAAAATCTCATGAGAATCTGATAAAACATTACAAAACAAAGTGAGAAAAAATCATGGTGAAAATAAGTGCAAAACCCTAACTCAATTCTTTCACAGATTTATCATTTTTTCAAATTCCTACATACTACCATATTTTCTCAGTTCTCAGATATCCTTCCAGTGCCATACAGGCTTTCACTCTTATCCAGACTGCGTTTCCCTCTCCATTTTGTTTGTTTATGTTCCTCAAGGTCAAGGATTCTTCACTCATCCCCACAAGGCCACAGCATGGCTCATGCAATAACTATTTGTTATTGAAACGAATGCAGCATTTCACCCTCAGTTGGAAAGTGGGCTAACCATTTTTCGAAAAAGCAACGATAGCCCCATTTCCTTCCCATACGACTAGATTGGAAATGACAGTGTGCAGCCATTAAGGTCACAACACAGAAGAATGAGAGTTGGCCCAGTTCTCTAAGGCCCCCTCTAGATATAAAGTTCTCTGATTCTTCAATAAAAGAGTGAATTTAGATCTTGCTCTTTCCTGGCCCTGTGAATTTAATATTCACAAAATTATTAAAATAGAGCATAGATCTTTATAGAATTTTAGGCATCAAAATGTATCTGAAATAATAGTATTAAACTATATTTTAACAGAATTAGTGTCTTTTTTAAATGATAGAAATTTCTAACTCAACATTCCAGATGGAAATTTCTAATTCAACATTGCAGAGTAGTGGTCAGAAAACTTTTACTGTAAAGGGCCAGATAATGAATATTTTAGGCATTGTGGATCATATAGTCTCTATCATAACTACTCAACTCTACCTTTGTAGCACCGAAATAGTCATAAGTAATATGCAAATGAATGGGCATGGTTGTGTTCCAATAAAAGTTCATTTACAAAATCAGGAAGTGGGCCAGATTAGGTCTGAGGGCTGTAGCTTGCCAACCCCTGTTCTCAGACAAAATTATAGGCTTATAGAACCTTAGAAAAAGAGTTAGCACTACAGATTATCTAGTTTAGCAACTTTTCTTGTAATCAAATTATTATATAGCAATGATTGCCTTTGTAAAATACACATTTCATTGAAGAGAATTTCTAAACAAAAAGAAGAAAGAAGAAAGCAAAAGTCAGTTCTATTCTCTACACTGAGATTGCTACTGTTAACGCTTTGGTATTTGTCCTTCTAGTCATTATGTGTAAATCTCATATGTATAAATTTCACATTTTTTTCACATTACACATGTATTTTCCTGTAAAGTAACTATCACACTACACATGCAATTTTGTGAACCATTTATCTAACTTCTCATAAGCATTTACTCACATCCTTAAATAATCTTCAAGAGTATAATTCTAAAAGGCTACATAATTTTATCATCAGCTGCATATACCATAAGTTATTTAATCAGTCCCTTAATACTAGACATTCTTTTCCAGTTGCTATGCTATTATAAATAACTAGACAATGGAATCTCCTTGTGCATAAATTTCCGTATGACAATCTGATTACTTCCCTATGGTAAATTCCTAGAAAGGAAATTGTGAAGTCAAAAAGTATGAAAAACATATTTTTTTAAATTTTGTAGCTTTTGATACATATTGCCAGATTGCTCTCTTGGGTGGATTTATCAACTTACACCTCCATCACCAGTGAACTGCAATACCCATTGCCATGCAATCTTATGATGTTCTTTCTTTTTCTGATTTTGGCTAATTTGATATGCTTAATATGCTATCATATTATAATTTAACATGCATTAAAGACTGGACATTTTTCCTAATTTTGGAAAATTATTTCTTATTTTGTGCATTTCAGCTCTCCCTTGAAAGGCAAGGAAAATACCGAGGTTCAGAGGGGTTAAATGTTGTCTCAGGGTCACAAATTTAGAGAAAGACAGATCCAGACGCAGAAGTCAAGTCTTTGGCTGATAGGCCAAAGCTCTTCCCATTGCACTTTGCTACCCCCACATTACCCATCTATAGCCTGTACATTTGGATCAGTCCATCAGGACCCGAAAATCATTTCCAGTTCATCTTATTACTTAGGGTTCGAGTGCAAGATAACCAATAAACTTTCTTTTTCCTTTGTTCTTTCTTCTTACTAAAGTGTTTCAGACCAAGGTCTTACTGTAAAAGCAAATTTTATAGTGAGTTGGTTTATGTTTTTTTTAATTTAATTTGCATATTGAAGAAGGATTAAAAGTTAACATTGTGAATAAATATATCAGATACAATATTTATTTCCAATGTCATATGCTTTGTTCTTAGAGATGACCACACATCTTGGTTTGGCCAGGGACTACCTCAGTTAACACCTCTTATCCAGTATAATAATTAACTGCGCCCTCTTTCATTCTCAGAAATTTTCCCATTTGGAAGAGAATGTTAATCATAGGTGTTCTTGAGAACCACTGCATAGCAAAAGCAAGTGTCTCTTTCTTCTAGAACACTAGACTTTACTGACTTCTTTGTAATGGTGCTTCTGGTATTTTTCAACATCTATGCAAAGTATAGTCTAATCAACATTCTAAAAAATATTTCTCATGAAGTCATTATAGTTACTAATATTAAAAATCTTTCAAAGTAAATTAAATGATTCATTTTGATCATTAATTAATTTTTAGTTTTGCAACCTAATAGAGAAAACATGATTATTTTGTGAACAGATTGAGGTATACATATTTTTTTATCTAAGACCATAAAGTGACTTGATAAAAAGACCCCAGATACGTAATAAATATTCATTTTCTCTAAATTTTTTTTCATGAAAGAATGACTAATCTCTTCCACTAACTTAAGAGTTCTGGAAATTTCTATAGATGAGTGATTTCATATCACAATTTGGAATATTTTAGTTGTCTTGTCTGGGTTATCCCATTACTATCTTCCTTCAAAATATCAATGTCACAGTGATTTTTTTCTTCAATGCAAACCTGAGTATGCCACTGTGCTAAATGCTTCATGGGCTCCTGGTAGCCTTCATACTAAAGTGCAATTTCTAGCTTATTCCCCAAGTCCTTTCATAATTTGGACTTGCTGCCTCTATAGCCTTACCCTTTGACACTCTACCTAACAACCACTGCGTGCTTTCTCATGTTATTGTGCTTTCCTCACTCTGTTCCATGGTCCTAGGATGCCCTTCACAATCAGTCCCATTTGGTGGCCATTTTCTCTATGCATGGTGACTTTTACATATCTTTCTAGACTTTGCTCAGGTGGCACCATCTGCGGGAAGCACTCTATGAACAGGATCTGGTACCACTTCTCTGAGTTCCTTCTCTGAAAAATCCCAAATAACAACTAACACATATTTATTCAGCGTCAGCTATGTACAGGCATTGTGCTAGATGCCAAGGAATGCAGCTTGAATAAGACAGACACAATCCTACCTTCATGGAGTCTTACATTCTAAACTTACATTATGTCGCCATATTTTCATTGTTGCTTTACTTGGTTACCTTAGCCAATAGATTGCAAACTCCATGCAAGAAGAGACTATCTTGCTTGTCTTTGAATTTCCCAGGGCCTGGACTAAGGCTTGGAATTTAGTAGGAGTTTATCCTACCAAAAGAAATAGCCCAAAGAAACACGACATCTGGACTTCTAGTTTCTCCGGGGTAAAAAAATCAGAAACAATTATTAAAACAGAAGAGCTGGGTGAATTAGTATGTTTAAACTTCAAGCTTACTTAAAAAATCAAATATTTCAAAATATATTTTTCTCTACCATTATTGAACTTACTGGTTGAAAAGGCATATTGCTTTTCCCTCATCTCCAATAGGTGTTGCTAATCTTCATGTTTTTTTCCTGTAATATGAAATTTCTTCCACTTAATTCCAGGTGTTTGGTAGAAGTGAAAACTGCCACGACAATGAATAGGTACTCAGCTTCACTTCTGCTGAGCTGTTAGTTCCTGCCCTTAAAATTGGTAGGGGACACAAAGGTCAAACACGATAACCTCGTTCCTTGTGACAGGTCAACTAATATCTATAAAGTTGAAATGGAGTTCTGTAATAAAAAATTTTTGCAATTACTATAGAACAATTTGGGTGCTGCTTTGTCTTGACTTAGGTAGCAGACTATTAGAGATGTCTCTGGATTCACAGAATGTGCACAAGAAGAGGGCAAAGCACTCAGCCTTAGAGGACCCTCTGTGAAATGAACAAATACAAACCTGTGTTTGAACTGAGAGCTAGTGTTCTTTGTCAATGAGCCTAAGGAGAAAACGTACCTTACAACTCTCATCTCAGCATAAAGCCTTCTAATAACCTGTAATTGTAGGTTTTTTTGCCTTTCCCATTTCCATTTCTCCATTTACTTCCTCCCACTATGTACTACGTGTTTTGTGTGTGCACATGCAAACCCATGGTCATACTTACTTCCTCCCACTATGTACTACGTGTTTTGTGTGTGCACATGCAAACTCATGGTCATACGAGTGCAAACACACCTCTGTTCACCTCATTTGAAACTTTCTATTTCCTCTTTATGGAAAATCCTGACACCTTAGCATTTAAGCACACCAAAGAAGAATCCGTGAAATAACCGCTGTTCAACAAGGTATCTCTCTATGTTTAAATTTAACTTGAGCATTTCAGTAATTGTCTAAACACATCATATCTAACCAGCTAAAATAAGAAATTAATCACTTCCCCATCCTAATCCAGAGTACATTAATAGAACAGCCAAATTAGCAGGTGTCTCTAAGAAATTTCCATTTAAAATAGGTGTAGCTTTGTAAATAATGTTGAATGAAAAGTTTAAACTTGGAAATAAGTGATTCCATTCATTTATTCATTCAAAATACACGTGTTGAGCATGTACTGAATACAAGGTTATGTGGTAGGCATTGTGGAGAATAGGAGAAGCTGAATCAGCAATAAATTGTTACCAAGGAGCTCCTCCTCCAGTAGGCAAGATTAGGAATGCCAGTAGAAGTGATGATAAAGTGTTCTAGGAATGCAGATCAGGCATGAGCATGGCACACTGGGGGGATTAGAAATGACTTCGTCTGGGACACAGCTTTTGTCTAGATGCTCAAAGGTTGTTACAGATGAGGGAGAGCAACATGACTCTTAGAAGAAGAGCATCAGGACAGGCAGGAAGTAAGCAAAGCAAAATACAGAGAATTAATTCCATTTGCATGAATCACTGACAGAAGGAACACTCAGGACTAACACTGGCAAACTAGATTTGGGCCAAATCATGGTGCACCTTGAACACCAAGCAAAGAACTTTATTTACTTTAACTACACTCTATCGGAAAACCACTGAAGTTTTTTGAGCAAGGATCCAGCGTTCGGCTTCAGCTTAGTTAATTTGATAGAAGAAGAGATATTTCTTCCTCTGAGAAGAGTGGAAAAAAAGAAAACAGGTGAACTATAGAGAAATTTAGAGGTAGAAAGAGGGAAGTCAAGAAAACCACCTAAATTTTTACAGTAAAATAAGTTGGTCATTGCAGAAAGCAAGTAGATATGGATGAAGTTACAATCCAATGCTGAAAGGGAGTATGATTATAAAGACTTGTGGATTTATTAGGAATATGTTAGAGTAAGAGGAAAGTTAAAAAAGCGTTTGTTGGAAATACAGTTGAGAAGGTAGATAGGAGCCAGTCTATGATAAGCCATTGAACAAAATGCTAAGAACTCTGACTTTAATACAGTGTAGAATAGGAAGACAATTCCTCTACCCTCTAGGTCCTTCTGGCTGGCCTAAGAATTAAATTGACATGAGACAGAATAACAAAGAAAATCAAACCAAGCTTTATAACATGCATACACGGGAAAAACCCAGGAAAGCTGAGTAACTCAGTAGAATAGCCGAGGTTGCCACTTAGATACCATCTTCAGCTAAAGACAAAGGAGGATGTCGGGGGTGGGGAGAATCAGTTTTGGGAGAGTACCAGAAAAGCACAGTAAACAAGAGTAAGGTTATTATGCAGATTTAAGTTCTTGCCTTCCGCATTGATAAGAATTGCTAGAGATAAGGTCATCCTCCTCTTCCTTGTACAGAGAGGGAGACATCTTTACAAATGGAGGTTTCCCTGACAAATGTGAATGTCTCTTACAAAGGGTAACTTCTGTGTGGTTTCAGAGTTTCTCCCATGTCTGCAGTTTTTTAAAAATAACCAGCCCAAAATAATCCTCACGTCAAAGAGACACATCTTGAGATGGCAAATTTTGCTCCCCTACAACAGCAAGTCAGGGGAATATAGCATAACATGATCAAATGTGCATTTAGGAAGATGACCCTAGTAGAGGCATTGAGGATAAAGAGGAGAGGGGATAAACCGGAGACAATAAGACCAGTTTGCAGGCTAATGCAATCAACTAGGTGAGAGAAGAGGATATTCAATTAATTGTGTTAATAAAACAAAGCATAATCAGTTTAGAATATGGAGAAGGGTAGATCCAGCAAAAGTAGCGAAAGTGTTCCTTGTAAAACATTTCAATGAAACTATATAACTTAAAGACATTTCATATTATAAATAGATGCAAATTGGAAAACATTTGAACCCATTCACTCAAAGTAGGCAAAAAAAGGAATTTCAGGGTAAGGGAATCATGATCTTAGCCCTTTAAAGTCACTCTAATAGCTACGTAAATAGCAAATTATTTTATTAATTCTATAATAAAAAAATATCTTGGAAAATGTTGATATTTTCTAAACACTGGGAATTTTGTGCCAGCTTTTCTCTCCATAGTTCTGCAGTTCACAAAGAAACGCAGACTGCCATTGACTTCCAGGAGTCTTTTCTTGAGGGTTATCTAGGTATCTAAAAAAGATTAGCTATTCCAAGAATCCATTTTTAAATCTCTAAGTCTAAACTCTCACTAAGCTAGAAGGAATGGGAGCTGATCATTCCTCTAGGGAAAAGCTGATAGATATTTTTTATTTTAATACTATAAATTTAAAGGAATCACAAGGCCATTGAAGAAATCCTTTTAAGAATATAGAGTATAAATGGAATTCTATAGCATATGGGTCATTCAGGTATTTACAGTTCAGAGCAATGCTGTCCAATAGTGATACCGGCTCAACACAAAGTTGACATAAAGGAAGCTATATTGTAGAAAAGCAACCCTATTGTAACTTTCAATGACCTCTGATTAACTAACCCAGACAAGCTCTGTAGATTTTATGGCCCCTCCCAACTGCTATAAGTTGATAACTTTGTTCTTTTGAGCTCCTTAGGAATGTGATGACCCCCGGGCAGAGAGTCTATGCTGATAGCCATCATCAATGACAACTGAAAGATCAGGGTATAGGGCATTGCTCCAGTCTCTGATGCATATCAAGTAAAACAAAAGACTAGCAGGAACTAGGAACAGACGTCTGCCCCAACCTGGTAATCAGATGGATGCCACCACCCTGAGATCAGATAGATGCCACCACTCGGAGACCAGCTGCCTCCCCCATCTGGAGACCAGTCCCATATACAACTAGCCTGTAGTCTTTGTTCTGTAAGATGGTTCTTTTGGACATTAGTTGGCCATCTTCCCCCTCGCGAGCAAGCTGTAATAAAAAGTCCTTTCTCTCCTACCACCTTGCCTCTTGACTATTGGCATGTCTTGCGGCGAGCAGATGACTCCCGCCCTTGGGCGGTGTCGGGGGAAGAGGGAGAATCTCCCTCTGCCCTTTCCCTTAAGGTTCTTCTGGCTGGCCAAATAATTAACAAGACAGGTTAGCAGGAGAAAATAATACCAAGTTTATTAACATGTATACATGGGAGAAACTCAGAAATGAGCAACTCGTCCCTCTGTCTAGGCTGCTTGCTTAAGTATTGCAGCTAAAGGCGAGGAACGTGTTGGGGGTGGGTAGTGGCCTGGGACTTCAGAGGGCAGGAGGACAATTCTTTTCAAGGTCATCTATAGATAATGTGGTCAGGGAGAGACAGAGTTTTTGATAAAAGAGGCTTGGTGCCTTTGCTGTTGTAACCTCTATCCTACATTATCTTTATAGCCATCATGATAGAAGATCTGTTCCAGGAAGGAGCCACCATGTCAAATTCTTTAGGCAGTTAGTGGGAGAGGTCAAATGTCCCTCAGAGAAAACAATCAAGGTAAAGAGATATATTTTAGGATGGCCAAATCTTGATCTCCCACAGCGGTAACAATAGGACTTTCTGAAATGATGGAAATGTTCTATGTTCACATTATTCAATACAGTAGCCACTAACCACATGTAGCTACTGAGCACTTGAAATGTGGCCAGTGTGACTAAGAAACCAAATTTTGAATTTTATTTAAATTTAAATTTAAATAAGTACATTTGGCTGGCTCCTGTGTCGAGGGCTCAGGTCTAGACTAAACTATGGGCACACCCTTGGAAACCCAATCCCAAGGATTTGATAACAGCAGAAAATTCTATTAACATGTCTCCAAAGGAAGAAAAGTAGGTCCTCCATTAGCAATTTGTTTATGGGAAATCAGAGCCTCTCCTATTTGTGTAACTACAGTCATTCTTTAATGACACTGAGCTAATCAAACCATGATGGTTCCCATTGCAAACTCAAGCCAGCAGCTCACATCAGATATCCTTGTTAGCGCATGCTAATGCTTTCCATTTTATACTTACTAAACACCAAAACCTTCCACAGAACAAAAAGTATAAATACAAAGTTCAATAAAGCCTGGCAGGCTTTTAATAAGACACATGGGAACATACTAATCCAGATTTCTGTAGGCAGATACATCATAAAAGGTTAATCAAAGTGCTGGGCAATGTGGTAACATCTGTATCAGGCTCAGCATTATTTTTTTTTAAAGAGAGCTCAACATCTGCACTGTGGGCCAGGACTGCTCCTTGGGGAAAACCTTGAGCCTTAAAACAGAAAGATTTGCAACTGCATCAACTGTTGTTATGTTAACATGGCTTCTCTTCAGCAACCACTTCTAAATCAGGATGACACTTGGGGGAACAAAAGGAAAACACCTCTATGTTCAGATATTGAATATTTTTCTTTGTAAAAAAAAAAACTTAAGTGAACGTAAACTATTAAAGATATATTATCTCTGTTAAAAAAGGAAAATATTTGAGATATTATTATCATCAAATTAATAAGGTTTAAATGGAAGTATTTTCATTCTACTTATTATATGTAACCTGTTTAAAAGGTACAAAATACCTGGCTACAGCCATCTGGTCAAACAGCTGGAGTGTAAAGCCTGTCCATTGATTACCCTCTCGTGATTGTTACCACGACCCTGGTTTTAACCATGTGGGAGATCAAGATTTGGCCACCCTGAAATATATCTCTTTACCTTGATTGTTTTCTCTTATGGACATTTGACCTCCCCCACTAACTGCCTAAAAAATTTGACGTAGTAACTCCTTCCTGGAACAGATCTTCTGTCTGATAGCTGTAATATAATGTAAAATAGATGTTACAATAGGAAAGGCACCAACAAGCCCATCTAATTGGAAGTTCTGTCTCTCTGGCCACATTCTCTGGATGGCCCTGAGAGGAGTTGCCAGACACACATTTACGTTTATAAGGGAAATCTCCATTTGTAAAGGTATCTCCCTCTCTGTATTGGGAAGAGGGGGAATGACCTCATTTCTAGAAACTTATCCATGTGGAAATTGAGGCCTTAAGTCTGCATAATAACCTTACTCTTGTTTACTGTGCTTTAGTGGTAATCTCCTGTAACTGACTCCCCCCACCCCCAACATCCTCCTTTGTCTTTAGCTGAACATGGTATTTAAGATGAGAATTTCTGCTTTTGTGCTGAGAAATGCAATATCCCTGGTTTCTCCCATGTATACATGTTATTAAACTTGGTATTATTTTCTCCTGCTAACCTGTCTTGTTAATTATTTGGCCAGCCATAAGAACCTTAAGGGAAAGGGCAGAGGGGGATTCTCCCTCTTCCCCCACAACCACATACTATTTATTAAAAAAACAACTGATTACAAAAATCCAATTGTTTTGTTTCTTGCTATGACTCCTTTAAAATAACTCTCATTCTATTCACACAACTAACAAAGGAAAATTTAAATTACAAAGAAACACAGCAATGATATTAAGGATCAGGCCTGGTTTCCATCACATGCCTTCATTCTATGTGGTATTTACAACATATAAATACATGCTCCTCAATTAGGGAAAAAAAGCCCTCTTTGATTACCAACATCCAAATTTTTATTACCTTAAACATACAGTCCATAACATCAGAGTATTTCTAAAGAATCTGAAAAGTAAAGTTGCCCTACAAATGGTCAGAGAATAAAACAACCTCCTTTAGGCTATTTCATGTAAGTATATAAGCTTATAATTGCAGTCTTCTTTCACAAACTCTAATTTGAATACTATTTCCACCAATTTCTTCACCCATCTATATTGTTCTATTTAGGTTAACTCCACTGGGATAAGAAAATGACCGTTTTTGTTTCTGTTTTTTTATTTTCACTTAAGGTATTGCTTGTAAACCAAGAAATAACATTGTAGTAACTGCAGCCACATTGATTTATTACTTTATACCATAAATTAGGAATATAAATGCACAGACGTATTGCTGAAATATCAACAGAAGGGGTTCAAGATACCTATATAGAAACTGTTCTGAAACCAACCTAAATATTGTATTAGTAACAAATAATGATCATAATATCAGTTCCCTAAATAACCATTCACATTAGAATAATGTATATAATTCTCTGTAAAGAATTCTCACTGTAAAGAATCTTGCCTACAGACAAGAAGGAATAAATGCCAAAACAAGCATTACCAAATCCATTTAAGTTTGAAAACCCAAGAAAGGTAACGCCACTCCTCTAGATGTTAATAGTGCCATTATTGGCTCCCTAAGCCACAATAGATCTTATATCTTGAACTATAATTTAAACATACTGCCACCACCATACAACCTCAAGACTCCTGAAAATGCCAAGAAAAGTTTATAGACAGCTAATATCCTCTGTCGCCCCCTTTCCTCAATCTGGGGAATTTCTTTTTTTTTTTTTTTTAAAGATTTTATTTATTCAGTTTTTTTCCCCCCAAAGCCCCAGTAGACAGTTGTACGTCATAGGTTCACATCCTTCTAGTTGCTGTACGTGGGACCCGGCCTCGCGTTGGACGGAGAAGCGGTGCCTCGGGGCGCTCCCGGGATCCGAACCCGGGCCGCCAGCATCAGAGCGCGCGCACCTAACCGCCAAGCCACGGGGCCGGCCCCAATCTGGGGAATTTCTAATGAGATGAAGTTGGCCTCAGTTTCCTGTGAACACCTTACATCTCAGCCTCCAGTATTCTGCATCACGGAGACAGTGGTTTCTGGACAATATCCAGTTTATTTTCTTACCAATATTCTCCAAAGGTGATATCAAAATTAATCCTAAACAGCTTAACAGCTGGTTGTGACCTGAATATCTGATAATCATGTCTTCATAATATTGCTAAAGAAAAATATTTAATATTTTTAAATATTGCATTAATGACAACATAGTGACTCTGGATAAATACCCCTCTACAGGCAAACCTGTGAAGGGTACATATGTACATGTGTATGTGTGTGTATTATCTGGTGTGAGCTTATATGCATTATATGTGTACATGTATGTATGTACACATATGGAAATTTCTTATGAGAGTCACCTAGAAATCAGGTCATCTAAGATCACTATATGAAAATATGATGCTTTCTGTCTCTCTATACCTGAAGGAGTCCGTGAAAAGTTAAGTTGGATATACCCAACTGTTGTGTCTAAATCTACCAAGGGTTGTTCCCTTGCTCTGAACTTTAAAAATTAGGCCTAAGATCATAGAAAAGCTCTAAAAGCACCAGTACTGGAGCAGAAGACTATTAGCAGCCCTGACCTGCAGAAACTGTTATTAGATTTGCTATTTTTTTCAGAAGAAATATCAAATAACTGTTACATAAAATCTCCAAAATATATTGAATGATTAAGCTCCTAACGGAACTTAATTGGTTAATAATTTTACAAGTTGTTCTTGCTCTATTTCAAGGCACTACTGTTTCATAAATATCTATATTACCTTTTATTAATAATATAAATCTTGATTTGGTGGAGAAGGGTGTCATACCTTCTTAATATCTCTACATTCTCTCAGTTTTAAAGAGAAACCGCAGGACATCATTATCACTGAAGGTCATCATCCATTAGTTGTAAAATAAACCTGTGGCTTGAAAATTAGGACATGATAATATAACATATAAAAGCAGCAATTCAGGTTTAGCATAAATTATTTTGTCTGTGCAATATTTTAAGTTCTTTAGAATTTTCATTCTAAAATTTGAAATCATTTGAAATGGAACAAAACAGAAAAATTGTTTTTCTTTTATAGTTGATAATTAGGAAGAAGATTAAAGTTATTCTAATAATCTTGCTATTTATTCACCAAGTTCAATTCTGCATTAGAATGAGTTCGCCTTGGGGACAGAGATTTTATCTCTCTTGGTCCCCAGTGCCTATATGGTGTCCGGCACAGTGGCGAGCTCAATAAATATTTGTCAATCTATTGACTTTATTTATTTAGCTGAAGTATTCTGTATATAGTTTTGTACTTTTAACAGAAATTTAACTAAAAGTAAGAATTTAAAATACATATATTTCTTTCTATAGATTAAAAAATGTCCTGAATAATCAAAAACGGTTTGGCTTTAGCAAAGCATTTTTAATTTAAATGGCTGTTTTTAATAACAAACATTTGAACAGACATAACCCCCTAAATCCATGATGAATCAATGTATGGCTTGGAGGAGGACTAAAATTAAAATTACTTTAACAAGATTTACCTTGTTAAAATAAAATAACTGCCTATCACTGCCTTTTAGGTAGAAATACTAAATGAATACCAAAAATATCAAAATTAAATATCACTTGAAAGTAACATAAACTTGCTAAAATTATACATATGTACTTCTCTGACTTTTGATGACTTCATATTAGCATTATATGCCAGTGGTCCTATATTGGCTTACATTGAACACCATTCTCAAATAAGTTAACAAGTCTTTTATAATGAAAGTGTGCCATGATATGGGAATTATATTTCAAAACTCCTCTTAGATATTTACAATCTCAGAAGTCAAGATTTTCTAAACATATTTAATCACACACACAAAAAAACTGTAGCACAATTCTTAGCATCTTGCAATATAACTTTCCATGGAACACCAGTTTGACAAATGAAACAGAGTATGTACTCAATAAAGACTCAATGGTACGAACAAGAACGTGCTTTCTGCCAAAAAAACAATCACTGGCATCTTTCTGGATGGTGAATCAGATCATTCTTTTACATCAATTTCATTTGAATGGAATCCTACCTAGATGAGCCTTTCAAAATCAATTACGTTTTTGTTTTAATTTCCCTAGCAGTATTTCTTTTTCCAGTTTTAAGTCATTAACAGAAAGCTCCATCATAGCACAAAGCAATATTTCAATAACTCTTCTCATCACTAGATCAAGAAACTTTTTATCTTCTGAGAATACAATTTTTTGAATAAATGCATTTATCTTATTCACTTGTCAGGACCATCAATGTTTTTACAAAGAACAAAGTTTATTATCAAACTAAATCCCAATCAGACACTTTAAATTCCCAACAAGATTTCTCTACCTTCCCCCTAACACATTGATTTTTCTTATTTCCTAGTCCACACTCAAGAAGATAACAGTTCCCATCATATCTCAATACATGGGCCACACCAAGGCTGCTGAGAAGTCAGGAGAGCCTCTTTCTAGCTCCTCACACAACCACTAACCTTTGTCACCAACACTAACTAAGACTAAAGCTGGCAGCATCTAGCCTTTATTCTTGTATCATGACCATTTATTCATTTAACAAATATTTATTGAGCATCTACTATATGCCAGACACTGTTATAGGCCTGGGGATACAGTAGTGAATGAAACACATAGGGCCTTCATAGGGCCCACTTTCAATGAGAGAAACAGATTGTAAACAAAATAAATAAGTAAAATATATAGTATGTGATATTAGTAAATGTTAAAAATAAAAGAAAAATAGGAAACATAGAGGGATATAAAATGTCACGGGTAGGAGTTTGAAAATTTGTAAAGAGTGATCAGGAAAGTCCTCACTGAAAAGATGACTTTTGAATAGATGATGAGAAAGAAAGCAAGGGAAAAAGTGGAGCACATAGCTGGGAAGAGGACATTATTTAGCAAGTGCAAAGGCCCTGAGGTAGAATGTGCTTGGCCTGTGAGAAGAATAGTGGGGAGGTTATGTGGCTGGAGCTAGAAGGACAAAGGAACCCACATTATATGGGGCTTTACAGGTCATTGTAAGGACTTTAGCTTTTTCTCTAAGGGAGATGGGAAGTCACAGGTGGGTTTTGAGCAGAGGATTGACATGCTTTCACTTCTATTTTAATGGGATACTCTGGCTCCTTCAATGCGAATAGACTCAGAGTAGGGGGAGAGTAGAAGTAGGGAGGGCAATTCAAAGGCTACTTCCTCCTAATCCAGGCATTAGAGAGACGATGGTAGCATTAGCTACAGCAGTGGCAGTAGGAGGTACATGAAAGATAGATGAATAACTGAGGTTTGGGCAGTTCTTGACTCTCTCCTCTTACTGTGGCAGATGCCTTGAATAATAAATCTACTGAGGAGGTCAATCGCCCATTTGAATTTGTACTTCTTTGAAATGCCTTTTTATTCCTTTCTGCTACCATTTTGGATACAAATCTTCTGCTCCTCCTCAGATCCCCGCCTCTGAGAGCCCACTAACACCACTGGGGTCCAGCCAGTCACTAGCTCTGCATGTGTCAGGCCATCCCCCTGGTCACTACTGTGCTGGGCTGACCGGGTATATGCTCAGAGTTTTTGGGTCCTTTGTTACTTCCAGGCTAGAGCGCAACTCCTCAATGAGGAACTCGAGAATTGACATCTGGAGGAGCCATGAAAGCCGTCTAATGACGCACTCACAAAGCTAACCGCCCATTGGGCAAGCATTGACCAATAGGAAACAAGACACAGAAGGGCTCTAGGCAGATAAATTCCCCCTCCCACCTCCCTCCCACGGACTTCTCCAAGCGGCGTTCTCCTTGTACCTCCTCTGAGAAGTCCCATATGCTGAGCAAATGCACCTGGACCTGCTGTGTCTTATTTTGACCACATCACTTCAATCGCATCACATCTTCCCTTGCTTCTCTTCCTTTAATCCTCACCGTTGCTAACCTGGGTCTGCACCTCACAAATAAAGCATTAGCACTTTAATCCTGCCTCAGATTCTACTTTCTTGGGAAAGTGGGCTAAGAGAGCCATCAACTTGTCAGACTTCTTTGATTATTTTTTTCTTTAATTTTTTATTGCGGTAACATTGATTTATAACACTATATAAATTTCAGGTGTTCATCACTATATTTCGAATTCTGTGTAGACTACATTGTGTTCACAACCCAAAGTCTAGTTGCCATTCGTCACCGTACACACGTGCCCTTTTATTCCTTTCACCCTCCCTCCTCCCCCCTTTCCCTCCAGTAACCACCAATCTATTCTCTTTGATTATTATTATTATGTTCACATGTCATATACATTGGAAATAACTTCTCAAGCTATGGCCTATGTCTTTGTAGCCTCTGTCATACTCAATTTTTTCATTTTTATGTAGCCAAAGTGTTTTCTTTAATAGCTTCTAGACTTCTTGTCTTGGCTAGAAAGTTCTCCACAATCTGCACGTTAACACATGAACTATTAATTTTCTTCTAGAATTTTATTTTTAAATTTAAATCTTTTACTCAACTGAAATTAATTTTATATATGTATGAAGTAATGGTACCAATTTATTGTGATTTCCAGTTGTGTGAGCACAATTTATTAAATAAATCGTCCTTTTCATAGTGAAATAAAATGTCAGCTTAATCAGATATGAAGTTTCCATATATACTGAAATCTATTTCAGGATACTTAGTCTAGTCTACCCATCTATTTCCACACCATATTGTTGTTTTTACAGTTGTTTTATAGTATGTTTTGGTATCTGGTAAGAAAAATGACTCTTCATTATTCTTTTTCATATTTTAATCTTTTCTCAAATATTTATTGTTCCTAACCTGGAAAGTTTTTTTTATTTAATTCTAAAAATAACTTGAAATTTTAAGTGAAATTGCATTTAATTTACATATTATGAATAGGATATTAGTCCTTTAGTTTATGTCTTATTTTATATCCTTCAATACTACCTTATGATTTCATTCATACGAATTATGTGATATTCTTGGTAAAATTATCCCTAAGTATTTTACATTTTTTGTCATTCCTGTGCCTGAGATACTTTTACTATTTCCATTTTTAAGTGGTTTTTAGTATAAAAAATTTTTACTGTTTTTCTTATAATCAGGATCTTTATAAAGTTCCCTCATCAAGTCTAGTCACTTTTACTAGCATATCTTAGGGTTTCTAGGCATAGAAAAAATATCTTCAGGAAAAAAAGATCTTACTTTTTCTTTATATTTATAGCTATTATTTTATTTTCATGACTTTTTGCATTTACTTCAACCTACAAAACAAGGTTAAGTAATAACAGCAATAGAAGACATCCTTTTTTGGAACAACCAAAGACCCTGAATAGCCAAAGCAATCCTGTGAAAAAAAGAATAACGCTGGAGACATCACACTCCCTGATTTCAAAGTATACTACAAAGCTGTAGTAATCAAAACACTATGGTACGGACAGGAAAACAAACACATAGATCCATGGAACAGAATCGAGAGCCCAGAAATAAGCCCTACATTTATGGACAGATAATTTTTGACAAAGGAGCTGAGAACAGACAATGAAGAAAGGAAAGGCTCTTCAATAAATAGTGTTGGGAAAACTGGACAGCCACATGCAGAAGAATGAAAGTGGACCATTATGTTACACTATACACAAAAATTAATTCAAGATGGGTTAAAGACTTGAATATAAGATCTGAAACCATAAAAATCCTAGAAGAAAACATAGGTAGTACACTCTTTGACATCAGTCTTAGCAGTATCTTTTTGAATATGTCTCCTCAGGCAAGGGAAACAAAAGCAAAAATAAACACATGGGACTATATCAAACTAAGAAGCTTCTGCACAGAAAAAGAAAGCATCAACAAAATGAGAGGACAACATATTGATTAGGAGAAGATATTTGCAAATCATATATCAGATAATGGGTTAATATCCAAAAATATATAAAGAACTCATACAACTCAACAACAAAAAAAACCCAAACAATCCAATTAAGAAATGGACAGAGGGCCCGCCCCCTGGCATAGCAGTTAAGCGCAGGCGCTCTGCTGCTAGCGGCCTGGGTTCGGATCACAGGCGTGCACCGATGCACCTCTTGTCAGGCCATGTTGTGGCGGCGTCCCATATAAAGTGGAGGAAGATGGGCACGGATGTTAGCTCAGGGCCTGTCTTCCTCAGCAAAAAGAGGAGGATTGGCATGGATGTTAGCTCAGGGCTGATCTTCCCACTAAATAAATAAATAAATAAAATAAAATAAATGGACAGAGGATCTGAACAGACATTTCTCCAAAGATATACAGATGGCCAACAGGCACAAGAAAAGATGTTCAACATCAATTGCAAGGGAAATGCAAATCAAAACAACAATGAGATATCACCTCATGCCCGTCAGAATGGCTATTATTAAAAAGACAAGAAATAACAAGTGTTGGAGAGGATGTGGGAAAAGGAAACCCTCATATACTGCTGGTGGGAATGTCAACCGGTACAGCCACTCTGGAAAACAGTATGGAGATTACTCAAAAAATTAAAAATAAGGGCCAGCCCAGTGGCGTAGTGGTTAAGTGCGTGCGCTCCACTTTGGCAGCCCAGGGTTTGTAGGTTCAGATCCTGGGCATGCACCAATGCACGCACTGATGCACCACTTGTCAAGCCAGGCTGTGGCAGCGTCCCATATAAAAGAGAGGAAGATGGGCACCGATGTTAGCCCAGGGCCAATCTTCCTCAGCAAAAAGAGGAGGATTGGCGTCGGATGTTAGCTCAGGGCTGATCTTCCTCACAAAAGAAAAAAAATTAAAAATAGAACTACCATATGGTCCTGCTATTCCACTTCTTGCTATTTATCCAAAGGATACAAAAACACTAATTTTTAAAGATATTTGCATTCCTATGTTTAGTGCAGCATTATTCACAATAGCCAAGACTTGGAAACAACCTAAGTGCCCATCAACAGATGAATGGATAAAGAAGATGTGGTATATATATGTACAACAGAATACTACTCAGTCATAAAAAAAGATGAAATCTTGCCATTTGCAACAACATGGATGGACTTTGAGGGTATTATGCTAAGTGAAATAAGTCAGACGAAGAAAGACAAATACTATATGATTGCACTTATATGTGAAAGATAAACAAACAACAACAACAAACACAAAGATACAGAGAACAGATTGGTGGTTACCAGAAGGGAAAGGGGTAGGGGGAGGGTAAAAGGGGTAAAAAGGCACATTCGTACAGTGACTGATGGCAACTAGACTTATAAAAGAGAAAGAAGGGATCCTTTTCTCTATCCTGATTTCAATGAATATGAACTTAGTGTTTTACTATTTAGGATGATGTTTGCTATTGGTCTTAGTAAATAGTCTTTATCATACTATAGTATTTTCCTTTTTTTCCCATTTTGCTTAATTTTTTATTAGGGATGGCTGCTAAATTTGTCAGAAACATTTTCAAAGAATGTATGGATTTTTCTCCTTTAATGGGTTGATGCAGTAAATTATATTAATAGTTTTCCAGATACCCAATCCATCCTTATATTCCTAGAATTAACCCTAGGTGGTCATCATGCATATTTTTTAATACATTACTGCATTGCTGGATTCTAGCTGGTAACATTTGGAATAATCTAGTCCAAAATACAAATATTTTTTTAAATAATCACCATAATAAACTATAAAAAACCTATTTAAACCCGAGTTTTTTATAATTTAAAAGGTAAAATAAAATGTAAACCAACCCATAAGAACAAATTCATATGTACATACCTATAACAAAGGGAAAAGTCGACAACAGAGAACATAATTTTCAAATTGAGTTCAGAGAAGAATGACATCAGTGGTTCTCAAACTTAAGCATGGATCAAAATCACTCCAAGGACTTGTTAAAACACAGATTGGCAGGCCCCACGCCCCCAAAGTTTCTCATTCTGTAAATCCAGGGGGATGCCTAAGAATTTGCATTTCTAACAAGTTTCCAAATTGTGCTGATGCTGCTGGTCCAGGGACTACATTTTGAGAACCTCTGCAGCATAGCACTCGAAACTTAAAACTTTCTAATTGCTTAAACTTTGAAGCTTCAGCCTCAACATCTGAAAAATGGAGATAACCGTCATTCCTCATAGGATTACTGTGAGAATTAGACAATCTAGTGCATGCAAAGGATTTAAACGAGCCTAGCACATAGTAAACATTAAATAAATTGTTAGTTGTTGTCATTTCTCACTAAGAAAGTAAAGAATTAAAGAATAAAGAGGAAGAGGGAGAGGGAAGGAATAAGAGCTAGGAAGGAAGGCAAACACAACATCCAATGCCTGTTAACGATTGCTATTTTATGTCAATATCTAACGTAAAAATTAATGGCAAGAAGAATCAAATTAAGAGAAGAGTAGGAACACTCGTCTCTGTGAGGACAAAAAATACTGTAATGATTTTCAGTAGAGACTCTTAAATTCCCTGAAAAGAAAAATAAAATAAGTCATCAATGTTACTTTAAATTTGATGTTAGGTATTATTCCATTTTGAAATTTTCGCTAAATTACTTTCCACATATAGCTCAATATTAAGTAATGACTTTCATTAAGCTATATGTGGATAATGCTCTTTAAAGATCTTAAAATATCTCTGAAGAGATAATGTTCCTTAAGGATCCTAAAATAGCCAAATATTAAAATATTTCAAGGTATTATATAAGATTTTCCTGTATATTTTTATGGTTGAGGCTACTTGAAATGAGGTAAATCAGATTTATTTCATAGATATTAAACATTTGGAAGTGCACTTTAATTAAAAAGATTCATTTCGATTTTTAATTAGGAATTGGATAGGGACTTGTAGGATGTTATATAGAAGCTCATCTAATTTACTTTTATGAGAAAACGTTGGGGATTAGGGAATATGACTGTTGGAGTCAATTTCTACTGTCATGCCTTGGCCACAAAAATCTCTTTGTACTCTGAGGTCCTCCTGAGAAGAGGCTGTGCCCAGGAGGTGCTGCCATGGGAGCTGGGGGATTCGATTTCTCTCCCAGATCTCTCTTGCCTGCTTCACACAGCTCAGTCTGGCAACTCCTCCTCACAACACACACACATACACATACCATCTCTCCTCAGGCATAAAGACAGGCTTTTGTACTGTCCTGAAATCAGGAGAGTTAAGTGTTAAAACTCCGAGTCTTCCTCTCCACTCAGCTGCCAGGGCAATGGAGCCAAGCATCTATAAGCATATCTCCCATCAAGAGAGTGAAGGGGCCTTTTCTGAGGAGCGTGAATTGCCCAAGAGAAAAGACTTAAGGATCCTAAACTAAATTTTTGGAATGAACATTTACTTAGCTATAATCAGTGTGAAGTCTTTGGAGTATATCATATCCTACTGGATATCTTTCCTGTTATCCTTTTATCATATTGATCTAGATATTCTACTTATATGTGTTTTAAAAAATATAGTCTATAGCAATTTGGGGATCTGCTGTTTCACTTAATGTATTGTGAACATTTTTACATCATGTTAAATATTATTTGGTATTATTTTAAATGGCTACATCCACAAGCCTCCACCTCCCCCACACATACACCCAGAGCTTTCAATCATTTTAGGTAGGGAGAAAATAGGAGGACATTCTAAATGAGAGTGATTTAAGGGTTAAAGGATTAAGACTTAAATAGTTCAATGAGAAGAAGAGAGAGAGGTTAAAATAAAGGATAAGAAGGAGAGAACTAACTGGTTAAGCTACCCAGAAAGCAACTCACTCTGCTCTGTGAGATTGCCATATATCAGACAATGTCAGCCTCAAGATGGAGTGGCCAACTTGGCCACTCCCTGGGAAGAATGAAGCCAACACCAAGGAAAACAGAACTGAGCCACAGAAAAGAGGAGGACAGCAGGAGTTGATAACTTGATTAAGGCCTGGATCTATCCATGCCTGAAGCTAAAGAACCATAAGAATTTGCCAGTCATATGAGTACAGCAATTCCCCTTTTGGCTTAAACTGATTTGAGATGAGTTTCTGTCACTTACAGCTAAAAGACACCTTGTTCTTGGGGGCCACCTCATGGCCTAGTGGTTAAGTTCGGCACACTCTGCTTCAGTGGCCCAGGTTTGGTTCCCGGGTGTGGACCTACACCACCTGTAGGCGGCCATGCTGTGGCAGCAACCCACATACAAAACAGAGGAAGATTGGCACAGATGTTAGCTCAGGGCAAATCTTCCTCAAGCAAAAAGAGGAAGATTGGCAACGGATGTTAGCTCAGGGTGAATAAAATAGACACCTTATCCTTTAATTAAACTTCAACTCTTTTATCTCCAAACAAACTAGAAAAACTCTCAAATCCACAATACACCTATCAAATTCATCATTATTTAGAGTAATGGTAAATATTGTGTGAAGTAATTCGAGTTACTCCTCAGAACACTAATTTCTCTCACCAAGGCAGACAACTACTAGAACCTAAGAGCTCA
This sequence comes from Ceratotherium simum simum, assembly GCF_057802395.1. Classification (NCBI taxonomy): domain Eukaryota; kingdom Metazoa; phylum Chordata; class Mammalia; order Perissodactyla; family Rhinocerotidae; genus Ceratotherium; species Ceratotherium simum. Next base: position 15,242,245 of record NC_141909.1, read on the forward strand.
ATTCCCTATTCTGTACCACTTTATTAAACAACATGTAATATGTGGTGATATTTTCCATTTTTTCAAAGGCTAAATGGCCCTTATAGTGAAAGCTGATTGTAGTTTCATAGTTTAACATTGTGAATTCCGAAGAAGAATAAATAGCACTAAGGAACAAGTATCTTTTAGTTTTACTCTAAATTTACTCTCTGAAAGTAAAATTATTGCTAAAGATTATATCTTTAAGAGGATCAGAAGTGTCACTGCTCCTTGAAATTTATGTGCTGGGGAACATGAGGATGATAAATCATCGGTATATCAGAGTTGTAGATCTTCCAGCTGAATCACATTGAAGAGGTGCTCCAAGTTCTGTCACCCAGCCTCCTGTTCTTTCCTCACAGGTTTATTATCACATACTATCAGGACCTTACCAAAGCCAAAGGTTCATGCAGTGGTGAAGTGCAAGACTAACAAGTAAAAACATACATTCAGTCTTAGAGCTGTCATATATTAAGATATACATAGCAAACATACATTACCATTGCCTGAAAATCCCAATTTTCCAAAAAAGATGATCAGTATTCTCTCTACAGGAACTGTGATAGAGAAACATCCAACCAAGCATCAACTGGGGGAAACATGGTTTAATATTAGCCAAGAGGTTTTAAGACAAGGACATTGCTCATCATTGCTCTTAGGTTAAAGGGAGCCAGCTCCATAATTCTTTTCACAATCTCCATCTTCCCACTAAGGTTTGGGGGAAAAAATAAATATAATGAAAATGTATGTTTTCAGGAAGGTATGCCTGAACTTAAATAAATAAACTATTTATTTTAGAGTAAGCCACCATCTATTAATTGTGAATAATCTATACCCTCTATAACTTTGCTAGTCAAAGTGTGACACAAACCAGTAACACGAACTAGACCTGGGAGCCTGTTAGAAATGCAGAGCCTCAGGTCCCACTACAGATGTACTGAATCAGAATCCAAATTCTAACAAGTTCCCAAGATAATTTGTGTTCATGTTAAAGTTTAAAAAGCACTGATCTATAAGGAGCAAATCACAGAAATTCCTCAAAAACATCATTTTGTCTGAAAAAAAACCAAATCATAGAAAATTATACACATCAATACCCATTTCGAGACTACAAAACGAACAAAACTAAATGGTATATTGTTTAGAGATTCAAATTTACGTGATAAAAGTAAAAATTAAAAAGCAATTTAGGACATTGGTTACCTCTAGGGGTGAAGGAGGTACAGAGATGGAGTAGGAAAAGAAGACAAGATAAGACAACAGTATTGTTCTCGTTCATAATTGAACGGGTGGATTCACAGGTGTTCCTGTTATTATTATGCTACATATACTTTGTATATTCAAATATTACATAACGAACATTTTCAAAAGTGAAGAAACATAACCTCAACTAGAATGAAAATAATGTTTTGTAGTCATAACAGCTTTTGCACAGACCAGGTATAGGAGAATTGAAAAGGACTCACTTAGCAGCTTGTAGAGCAAGAAGAAAAATAATTTAATTCAGATGGGTATTTAAGAATGCTTTGTTACTTAAGAGTGGAAATGTAACAAATAACGAATACATAAATACACTGATAGATCAAATATTTGCTTGCATTTTTCTTCAAGGAAAAAGAAACCTACCCAGCATCACTAACATCTCTCCGAAACGTGAGAAGCAAATGGTGAGTCTGGGACAGCAGATGCCTGGAACACAGTGAAGAAGAGATATTCAAGAGATGCTGAGCCAGGTTATCCATCAGGGACTTTTGGAACGAGGGAGAGCTGTAGAGTGAATGGATAAGCCAGCCAACAATGATGCCCTCAGGGAACCAGACATGTGTTCCTCATTTGCAATTTTGCATTAAAGAATAACACATTTTAAAAATCCATGCTCACGACAACCCTTTGTGTAAACCCTGAATTGTAACACTCTGCTTGCAAGGAAAGCAACCTGAGTCCACAAATACGCCTCCAGTTTTCATGATACACATCCTAACCTGCACGTTGTTTCACAAACTTGCTTTCAGGTCTGGTGCCTCACGAGAAAGTGAATCTTCAAACCATGGATCCCATGTTTCTCACAAAAACTTTACATGAAATTTATATACTCTTTAACATACATAGAGCTCCCTAATCCTGACATTGAGAGGCAGAGGCGAACCTAAATAGATATTGTGATCAGAAGATGTAGGTTTAATTCCTGGCATCCCATGGCATGGGGAAAAACCATTGGGTAAGTTGGCTCACCCCACTAAACCTCATGCATTCCTCATTGGTTAACTGAGTAAACCAAGCTTTTCCCCTGTCCTGTGGACCCAATATTCAATAGGCATAGATGTATCTCCTGAAACATCTTCTCTGATCTTCACCTACGTCACTATTTCTCAACTTCTTGAATATTGACTTTCACCTATTGTTAGTTTGTGCTTCTGCCAAAGCACATCCAGCTGGACTCCTTCTGGCCATCTGACCTTGACTGGACTTCCTGACCACTGACCTTCTCTTTCTTCCATGGGATACTGACTCCAGAAGAGTCACCTCATCCTTCCACGCTATTCAGATCTTCCCATGCCTATGCATAATTGGCCCCAGGGTGAGGACTCACAGCATGCTTTATTCCTGTTTTTGCAAACCAGATTAGGTGTGCAAAGCAGGTGTGAAGGCACTTTGAAGAGTCTAGAATAGTTACTGAGAAGAATTAGGAGATTAAAATACAGCAGAGATTAACCTATCTGAAGGATTTATAAAATTTATTAAAATGAATGATTTTTCCCACTTATCACAGAATTTTAGAACTTCACATTAGTATTATCAAAACCAGAAGTCATAAGTCCAGCTATATCACCAAATGGACCCACTAGAAGATTCTTATTACAAATCTTCTTAAGCTTTTCCTGTAGCATTGATTAGATATGATCTTAATTTCCATGAGAACAACAGTTATGCAAAATACGATGACCATAGTTACTTAACGCTTTATGAGGGAAGTCCAAAAGAATTCAAAGCTCCAAGTAACCTTGGAGAGAATCCAATATAACTCCTTTGTTTTCCATTTTTGGAAATATGCTTATGATCATATAACTACTACTAGAACCAGAACTAGAATCCAAGTCTCTGTCTAAATATAATTCCAGTAATTTTATGATGTCTAGTAAGTGCTTCTGAATGCAGGCAATTTAACCACTTCAGACTGGTGACAACTAATGCTATTTTTAAAGCCATCAGGACCAAAATTTCACAATGGTCCTCAGAATTCTGTTGTAGTGCTAGAGTGATATTACTATGGGTCTTTCTCCTCATAGTTCTCTAAATCACTCTTATTGCAATTTTACCTATTTTCTTTTGTTGGTACTGAAAAACGCATGCACATTTGTTTTTATTCCTCACCACTGCAACACTCAGATTTATGAGAAATTGGCTGGTTTTCTTCACACAGCTCAAGGCATTAACCATCCTTAAAGATAAAAATTCCTGTTGCTACCCTGGAGTATGCTAAATAGAGCTGCCCTTAAGAGAAGCAGTATTATCAGAATACAATGTTATAAACCAATGTCACTGCAATAAACAAAAAATTTAAAAAAAAAAGAAACCAATCCAGTCGGCCCTCCATATCCCCAGGTTCCACATCCGTGGATTCAACCAACCACGGATTGAAAGGCCTACGATGGTCACATCTGTACTGAACACATACAGACTTTTTTTTCTTGTCATTATTCCCTAAACAATACAGTGTAACAGCTATTTACATAGCATTTACATTGTATTAGGTATTATAAGTAACCTAGAGATGATTTAAAGTATATGGGAAGATCTGCGTAGGCTATATGCAAATACTACATCATTTTATATAAGGGACTTGAGCATCCGAGGATTTTGGTATCTGTGGGGGGTCCTGGAACCAATTCCCCATGGATTTCAAGGGATGACTATACCTACAATTGAGAGCACTTGTACTTGTTACTTTGATGTGAATCTTATATTGAAACCACCATTTGTTTTATAAAGATATGGTATCTGAATATGTGTGGTTTGTCTCTCTGGATTGTCAGTCACGTGGACCTCTTATTCTATTTCAATATTAGCTCTTGCTTCAGAAAATAACTATCATATTGAAGTACACCAGTCTAAATTTTGCTTAGGCCACAAAGCCTCTTTTCAGATAGACTATACTAGACCTATCCTCCAGGTTACTCTCCAGCTAAAAATACATCTAGCAGGTTTTGTGTTATGTGATACAAGACAGACAAAAGTATAATTCATTTTATATTGATTTCAAAATATATACTCTCCCACAACTCTCTGATTGTTCAAACAATTTAGTGAAAACCTACTTTTCTATTTCATTTGCTGCTGAATGGAACACATCCTGAATTTATCACCTCTTCTCTCTTTACAGTGAGTCCCTCAAGTTAATCAATCAATCCATTTACAGTATAATTCCTGATAGATTACAGTTACACATCACTTCACTGATAGGAATAATAAAGCTAGAATGGAGAAATGGTAGATATTTTTTAAGTGGACAGAAAAACAAAAGGTTTCATTGGCGATTTTTGGCAAATATATCTTCAAAGACTAGAATATGCAGCCAAAATGAAATGGTTCATTTCTCAAAGAAAAAACATTTCATCACAGCCATTAACCACCAGGTAAGAGACATGTCAAAAAAGAAAATTTCAGTGACACATCACTTTTGCAGAACCATCCGGGAGCTAATACTGTGCACAAAACAAGCTTCGTGTTGACAGACAATAAGAACCAGCCAGTGTAATATATTGTCAAGCTACTGATTGAGGGCACCAAGGCAAAGAACTGACAAACCCAGAAGCTATGTCCGCAAACAATTGAAGCCACAAGAGCAAAAACTGACAACATTTTAGGGAGTTGTGCTTCCCCTGCCATTCGTTATACAATTTAATAATTTTCCAAAATGTATTAGATCTCTTACAAAAGTAAAATATGAATAATCTTTAAAAAATTAAGTTAAAGTGGCACAAAAATATGGTTTTATGAGATGACACTGAGAAGAAACCCTTATGTACCAAACAACTGAAGACACAATGGAGAATTTCCAACCACCACCAAATTATGCTTGACAGAATGAAAGAAACACACTGATTGAATGTCAATGACTACCCTTTTTGCGTGACATTCAAAAGACAAAAGAGGAGTTATGAGATAAAGAAGGCAAGAAAGAAGAAAGGAGAACAAAGCAGGGAAGAAAGCAGATTGGCGGCTAACAGAAACAGCAGAATTCATTGGCAGGAATGGCCACGGCTAGGGTCTAGATAAATCCTACTTAGCTTTTAGTTCTAAAATTGGCAATTCACTTTCTGAAACAAGCCTTGTCTGGCCCCTCTAAACAAGATTAAATTTTCCTCATAACACTTTCAGGGTGCTCTCATACACCCTGAAATGCACCCTTTGTATTGTTTATAATTTGCATAATTATTTGTTTAATGTTTATAGTCTCCTACCGCTTAATTATAAGATCCATAATGATAGAAACCATATCTATCTCCAAATCCACACTACGTAGCATATAGTATATATGCTCAACAAATACTAGAATAAATGAATTAAATATAATCATTAACGTAACTATTTGGAGAGGCAGCATAGCATAAGGATTAAAGGCAAAAACTCTGGAGCCTGACTACCTGGATTTGAACTCCGTTTCTGCCATTCACTATCCATATGAATTTTGGCAAGTTTCTTAACCTGTGACTTTTTGTTTTCTCGGTGCCAAATGAGGTTAATAATGGTACTTTCCTCACAGGGTTATGGAAATTAAAGTCATCAATATTTGTGAAGTATTTAAAACAGTGAATAGTCATATTAATCACTATATTAGTATTAGTTAAATAATTACATTTGAATGTTAATAAAACATATTTGTAAACAATAAGAATTGAATTTTTAAATACGTTAACTGTGCATCCAACTTTGGTATTCCCTAGTTCAACAGACACTACTACCAACAACACGACATGCTCTAACCAATATAATTGTAAAGAGCAAAAGTAAAATTCCTCCACTGAGATTTCAAATAACTTGTTAAAAATTACCTCTAAGTGCCCAAACAATAACAAGTAATATGCAGGAAAAGCCATAAAAATGGATGAGAGAGTGACATCAGCAAAAATGGAGGAGTAAAGATCTCCAAAAATTCTCTCTCCATAAAAGCAAAGAGAAAATTGGCAAAAATTGTCAAAAACAACTTTCTCAGGGCCGGCCCCATGGCATGGCAGTTAAGCGTGTGTGCTCCGCTGCTGGTGGCCCAGGTTCGGATCCTGGGCGCACATCGATGCACTGCTTGTCAGGCCATGCTGTGGCAGCGTCCCAGATAAAGTGGAGGAAGATGGGCACCGATGTTAGCTCAGGGCCAGTCTTCCTCAGCAAAAAAAGAGGAGGATTGGCATGGATGTTAGCTCAGGGCTGATCTCTCTCACCAAAAAAAAAAAAGAAACCTTTCTCAGAACTCTGCAAATTAACCAAATGCTTGCAAGAACCTGGGAAGCATTTCTTCAAGAAGAACAGCTAAATATCAACAAGAATGTGGAGGCATTTTGACTTGCCATCCCCTGCCCTCCAGCTCACATTTGGGTTGAAAATCAGCAGCTGGCAGCCACCAGAGGGAAACTGGAGCTCTTTCAAGGCTATATTCCCAAAGAATTGTCATTATTTGACCTGGGTGGTGCTTCTCTGGAAAATCCCCCTTGAAAGTCTTTCTGTATTTGACCTGACTCAAAGCTTACCCAATGCAAAAACACTTTTCCCAAAAATACTTTTCTCTTGAAGGTGTGGGAGATCAAGATTTGGCCACCCTGAAATATATCTCTTTACCTTGATTGTTTTCTCTGAGGGACATTTGACCTCCCCCAATGCCTAAAGAATTTGACATGGTGGCTCCTTCCTGGAACAGATCTTCTATCATGATGGCTATAAAGATAATGTAGGATAGAGGTTACAATAGCAAAGGCACCAAGCCTCTTTTATCAAAAAACTCTGTCTCTCCCTGACCACATTATCTATAGCTGACCCCAAAAAGAATTGTCCTCCTGCCCTCTGAAGTCCCAGGCCACTACCCACCCCCAACACGCTCCTCGCCTTTAGCTGCAATACTTAAGCAAGCAGCTTAGACAGAGGGACGAGTTGCTCATTTCTGAGTTTCTCCCATGTATACATGTTATTAAACTTGGTATTATTTTCTCCCGCTAACCTGTCTTGTTGATTATTTGGCCAGCCATAAGAACCTTAAGGAAAAGGGCAGAGGGAGATTCTCCCTCTTCCCCCGACAAAGGTGTTTGTCAATAGCAATTACAGAAAATTGTCCAAGTTTGTGGCAGCCTGAGGCGGTAGACAACAGCTGGGGAAAATAATAGACTAACTAAAAAGCCTAAAAGGAAATTCTGGGGAATGAGACATCCATGGGGGCTTTGAAAAGCTCCAACATATTCCTGGGAAACTAGAAGGCCATGAACATTTGTAGGGCTGTGCCTATGTCCAGGGCTGAATGTATGCTCAGGAATGACACATGAGGCTCTTCTGGCTCATCTGAAGGCTCTGTGCGAGCAGGAAGTGAAGACTAAGACAGAGTTGTAAACTGCCTAGCTGAGTGTTGAAGCTGTGCCCCAACATGCACAAGGACCTCCTAGGCAAAGACTAGGAGACTCATTGGTTCAAGGCATTTAAGAAAATCCCTGTCCAATCATTTGCTAAACTAAGAAGAAACTTCACAGGCCACATAAAACAAAAAATATAGACTTTACAGTATTGGTTCAGAAAAATCACTAAACAACAAACAAAAAACTACTACAACAAACAGTAACGATAACAAATCCTGAAGAAGGGGGAAGGAATATGATTTCCAGATTTTCCCATTATATTTAAAATGTTTAATTTTCATCAAAAAAATTGTGAGACATGAAAAGAAACAAGAAAGTATGATGCAAACACAGGAAAAAAAATCAATCAATAGAAACTGTCTCTGAGGCAGGCCACATGTTGGACTTACTACAAAGACTTTAAATCAGCTATTTTAAATACGGTCCAAGAACTAAAAGAAACCATATCTAAAGAAATAAAGGAAAGTCGGAGAATGATGTCCTAAGTAAGGTGAGATAGAAATTATGAAAGAGATAGAAATTATGAAAAAGGACCAAATAGACATGTTGGAGGTTGAAAACTACAATAACTGAAATGAAAAATTCACTAGAGGGGCTCAACATTAGATTTGAGCAGGAAGAAAAACAAATCAGTGAACCTGAAGATAAGTCAATTGAAATTATCCAGTCTGAGTAACAGACAAAGAATGAAGAAAAATGAAGCAGAGTCTCAGAGACCTGTGGGACACTGTCAAGCATACCAACATATGCACATGGTATGACCCAAAAGGAAAGGAGAGAGAGAAAGAATATTTGAAGAAATAATTGCCCAAAACTTCCCAAATTTAATGAAAAACGTTAATCTACACACAAGAAACACAACAAATTCCAAGTAGGATAAATGCAAAGAGATTCACACCTAGACACATCATAATTAAACATTCAAAAGAAAAAGATAGAATCTTGAAAGCACTGAGAAGCAGCTCATCACATACAAGGGATCCTCAATGAGATTAACAGCCAGTTTCTCATCAGAGACCATGAAGGCTAAAAAGCAGTGGGATGACATATTCAATGCACTGAAAGAAAAAGAAACTGTCAAACTAGCATTCTATGTCCAACAAAACTATCCGTCAAAAATGAAGTTGAAATTAAGGCATTTGCAGATAAACAAAAACTGAGACGATTCATCACTAGCAGACCTACCTTATAAGAAACACTAAAGGGAGCCCTTCAGGCTGAAACGAAGGACATTAGAGGGTAACAGAAAGAAAGAAAGAGAGAGAGAGAGGCAGAGACAGAAAGACAGACAGAAAGAATGAATACTGGTAAAGGAAACTATATAAGTAAATATAAAAGACAGCATAAATGTATTTTTGTTGGTGATATTTCGCTTGTTCCTATCTGATTTAAAATGCAACTTCATAAAGAAATACATATATAATGAGAACAGCACAAAAAAGGGAGTGGGAAATGGAGCTATATAGAAGTAAAGTTGATTTACAATACTGATATTAAGTTGGTATTAATCCAAACTACATTGTTATAAATTATTACGTTAATTGTAATCCCCAGGGCAACCACTAAGAAAATAATTCAAAAATATGTAGTAAAAGAAATGACAAGGGAATTAAAATAGTACACTAGAAAATATCTATTGAACACAAAAGAAAGCAGTAAAGGAGGAATAGAGGAACAAAAACGACAAGACATATAGAAAACTAAAAACTAAAAACAATCTTTGCCTTTAATTGGAGTGTTCAGTCCATTTACATTTAATGTAATTACTGATATAGTAGGATTTACTTCAAAAGAAAGTTGGAATGACTACTAATATCGGATAAAATAGATTTTAAGACAAAAATTGTTACTACAAACAAAGCAGGATATATTACAATGATAAAAGAGTCAATCCATGAAGAAAATATATGAAATTATTAGAAATTATATGAAAATATAAGAAATTATAAACATAGACAAACTTAACAGAGCCCCAAAATACACGAAGCAAAAACTGACGGAAATGAAGGGAGAAATAGATAATTCAACAATAACAGTTGGAGACTTCAATATCCCACTTTCAATAATGGATAGAACAACTAGATAAAAAATGAAGGCACAGAAAATTTTGAACACTATAAACACACTAGACCTAACAGACATCTATAGAACGCTCCACACAACACCACCAGAATAGACATTCTCCCCAAGTACACAGGAAACATACTTCAGGATATACCATATGTTAGGACATAAAGCAAGTCTCATAAATTTTAAAGGATTAAAATCATCATGTGTATTCTCTGACCACAACTAAGTTAAATAAGTAATACCTATTCACTCTTTAATATAAGTGGAGACACTCTGAGGTAGAGAATGAGCCTCATCCGGGGCTTCTTGTTCCTGGTGTTTCCTTACATGGAATGCCTCCCTCTACTCTTCTGCTGATCTAAATTCTATCCATCTATGTTGGGATATAGGGTGGGTTACTCTAACAGGAAGACTCAAAATAACAATGGCTTAAACAAGATATTAGTTTATTTCTCTTACATATAAAATTCTCAGCTGGCATGATGACTCTCTTTGATGTGAGTGACAGAGGCTCAGGCTTCTTCTATCTTGTTATCTGCTATAGTCACATGACTCCAATATCATCGCCCAAGATCGCTGCTCCACCTCCTAGCTATTTTATCTGTGTCCCACCCACTAAGATTGACAAAAAGTAGTAATGAGTGGGCATACTTTTCGGCTCAATCACATGATCTAGAAACTACACACACAGTTCTACTTACAACCCATTGTACAGAACTTGGTCCCATGGCCACATGTAGATGCCGGAGGCCTGAGAAGTGTAGCCGTCAACTGGGCAGCTAAATTCTATTCCTACCTAACAAGGGAAGAACAGATATTGGGGAACACTAGCAGTCTCAGCCACACCATCCCTCAAGTCTCCACTCAAGTTCCATGTCCTCCAAGGAGCTCAAAGACTACTCAAGCTTTCTTACATTTCTGAAATTACTCTACAAACAATCAGTTAATATGACACTTTGAAAGTCAGTTATTCTCTGATTGTTTCACGCATGTCTAGTCTGTCTGTTCCTCCGTTTATGTTGTAAGGTCTTTGAGAATAGAATCCATACCCTAGGCTGCTTTCGACTCACTTCACTGCCTCCATGGTGCCTGGGACAGTGTTGGAAATATACTGGGTACTACTATATTATTACTTGATGGTTAAAGTAAAACGGGTAAAATACCTGAAGAACACAAAATTACATTAACATTTCAATAAATGTGTTCTGAAAAGGTATTGAAAATGTGATTACTGAAACTCATGAGTAAATTGATAACTTGTAGTTCCTCCTAAATACAGCTAAAATCATTTATAAGGCTTTGAATAAGGTTAGATAACCTATTTCTTATATCATTGTAACCATTAAAAAAAAAACTAAGGTTAAAATTACAGCTGATTCGTTTTATTCACAGCTGATTAATTACAAGACTTGATCAAAATTAAGCAGTTGATGTGAAACTTCAAAAGAAATTATTGATTCTTCTCATGAGTAATAGCCAATTAAAACAGTATGGTGCAAGACTGCTCTAGTTCTTAGTATTCTAATTTTGGATTTTTTTGTCTTCATTTTTTTAAACAAAGAACATTATATAAAGACTTCAAATTAGCTCTTGGCTTTTCCTTTTCAATATCAACCACTTACCAACTGCCAATCATTTTGCTGAACCTTCTTTAAAAAAGAGTTTTGCCAGTGGCAACGCAAATGAAGAGAGATGATGAGATAATCATAGCAAAATCTCACTCCAGTGTGCTGCCTTTTCTTCCCTGATGAAAACCCCACAGGGCACTGTTACATGGGAAAAGGACATGATGATTCAAACACGGGAAACTGTTTCTTGTCGTACAAACAAAATACGAGAGCCCCTAAAAGATGAGGCTTCTGAACAAAACAAGTTTAGAGTATTAAGATTGTTGTAGGTCTTGAATTCCAGACATCCTACTGGCAGTTCTACTTTTGGGGGGAAATTGAAATATGGAGCTTATTATATAAATGGCAGATTCCAAGAAGGATCTCCTAAGACATGGTAGCCATGTCTTTAGAATATCTCCTATATTAAGTAATTCATTATTATTTAAGAAAAATTAAAAGCACAAGGCTATCAGAATTAGTCCATGCACTGAAGGTTCTTGAAGTCTCTACATAAGTCATTTCATTTTCCATTCCCAGAAACTAAGTACTTTTTTCCATAGCTGACCACAGTCCAAACAGTCTATTGCTGTATGTTTTTCAATTATTATGAAAATAGTATTCTGGCATTAAAGGAAAGTAACTTACCCATTAGTCTATCACCTAAATATAACTGTCTTCATATTTGCATTGTCTCCTAGCCTTTATTCATGTTTTTCCATAGCTGTAATTATAATAGTATAAATATGATTTTATGTTCTATTTTCTTCACTTTGAATTTGTGACATTTTCATGTTGATATATAATCATCACAGTTATAATTTTAATGAATGCATATACTCCATTTAATTAGTACAATATACTTAACCATCACTCTTTCAGGGACATTTGCAGAATCTGTCACCTTTCTGAAGACTTGTGTTTTTTGAAAGACGGTATTTGCTGAGCATCTACTCCAGGCTCCACATTATAAGAGAAGTGGTGAGAAATACCCAGAAGGATAACACATGATCCCTGATTGCAACCAAGTTATACAGCAGATGAGATAAGACAAAAGCAGAGGATAAAACTCAAGCAAGACTTCAGGGGAAAGCTAGATCCCTTGAGCTAGTCAAGGAAGGCTCCATCGGGTAGGTTGAACTTGTGTGGGGCCTGGAAATATGAAGAGAGAGTGTTTGGATGGGTAGAGAGATGTAGGAAGGACATTCTAGAAAGGGAAAAAGGTTATTTGAATATGTCAAAACAGGAGCTTTGGCAAGAGTGGTGAAATCTTCCCCAGGTTGCAGCAGGATTAGACCTGTAGACATTTCATCCATTCCAGTTGTGAGGCTAATGGGATTTAGGAACAGAGAACTGGGTAGGTGACTCACTCTCTTGGCAGTGTTTGTCCAACAAGAGTGGGGAGGGAGACAAAGACTCATAGGTAATTTCTCTCTTACCAATGTGTCCCTTAGCTCTTTTCCTTCATCATGTAGTTTCATTAAAATCACTGCAATACATAGGTGTAGCTCACAACATAATTAGGGTAAAACCACTTGATGGTCTATTTTTTAGGAATTAAAATATGAAGAATATCACAACATGGAAAATATTCACTATATATCGCTAAGTAGAACACCAAATATAAAATTGCATTTAAACCACTATCATATAAAAGCAAATACGGACATAAAAATAAAAATGACTATATTTGGGTCTTGGATTATAACTTAACCTAAGGAAGGAGGTAAAAGGATCAGAGGCCCCCTTCTCATGGAGAGTTGGTTGATCAAGATTATAGAAATTATTTTTTGATAGAAATCTCGATGTATACCTCCAATGAAATGAAATAACTAACCTCTATACAGCATCTTATACAAGATATTTTCACATGCTTTACTGTATTGAGTCCTCACAACAACTGTGAGGTAAATACGGTGAATATTTATATTAGTCCCATTTTCTAAATATAGAAACTAAGGCTCAGAAAGTTTCCAACTTGCTGAGCATCACACATCCAGTAAGGTGCTGAACTAGATAGAGCTCCTGGCCAGGTTTAGGTACGTGCTCAATAAATGTTTCCTGGGTGTTGAAGGTTAAAGCTAATTGGTGGGAAAGATTAGGCAATGGGATCAGAGAGTGGCTTTATGGTTCCAGATATCTGGCCTGTTGGGAGCAGGGTACCAGTCAGGGTAGTGTTCTGGGTCCTGCCAGCAACTGAGGGCAGCCAGAGGCTATCCAGGCATGATGGGATCAACAAGGCATGATGGAACCGTCGGCTGATCCTAATGGAAGCAAGCCAACTCACTCCTACCCCACATCCACAAGGCTATGTCCAGGCTGGGCTTAACAGGCATGAAGAAGGGCCAGCCCGGTGGTGCAAGCGGTTAAGTGCACGCGCTCCGCTGTGGCGGCCCGGGGTTCGCATGTTGGGATCCCCGGCGTGCACCGACGCACCGCTTATCAAGCCATGCTGTGACAGCGTCCCATATAAAGTGGAGGAAGATGGGCACGGATGTTAGCCCAGGGCCAGTCTTCCTCACCAAAAAAAAGAGGAGGATTAGCACTGGATGTTAGCTCAGGGCTTATCTTCCTTAAAAAAAGAAAAAAAAAGGCATGAAGAAACTTTGCAAACCTAATAATATGTATGCTTGGGAATTAATTCAGAACCACCACCACCACACAAAAAAAAAGAAGAATGTTACTGGCATTTAGATTATTTAACTTCACAGCTACTGACATTTCAGAAAAGCCATGATTGTCACCTGGAGCCTTACATAAAAGCTAGAGAAAACAAAGGAACACAACTTTAGTAAACAAAGATTTCAAAGAAGAATGCTTTTAACCAAAATGATAGCTTATGGATGTGTTTCAGTCCTTTTACATACTGAATTTTTACTCTAAATACATATCCATTCTTAACATCATGTAGGTAACTAGAGAAAATGTGATACTTTTACTTTAGAAACATTTTTCTATTCATTAGAAATTTCAACAGAAATGGGGAAAAAATGAATACATGGAAATTCTCTGAAAATGCACTGCCTGTTACTGTATGACTCAAATTCCCCCAAATAATTATTGGTAGGGTCCATTGCCATCTAGTTGTGTAAACATAAATGAGCCCAAGATAACACCCAAAGCTCAAAGAGTAATGACAAAGGTGGAAGAGATGGTCTAGTCAGGCATGAAATTGATTTTATAATAATACATATCTGTTGCCTTCCACATGCTAAGTAAATAATTCTGAAGCAGGGGGTAAAGATAATAAAAACAAAATCATTAACTGCTTCTACTAAATCAAACACAGAAAGAAACCCATTGCCATGTTGACCCTGAAGCCTGTTTAATGGCTAATTAAAGCAATTATTTTCATCATGACACAGCCCTTAATCATAGGTACCTTCAGAGCTGTGGGAGAGTTTGGCTGGTAACCTTGTTGGGAGTGGGCTTTCTACTATACCCCCCAAGTTTACATGGAAAATATGGGAGACACTGCGCTCAGGAGAGGAGGACAGTGGGGCATGAACCCAGTGCTGGAGCCAGGAACCGAATCATAGACCCCGCAATCTGACCCTTGAAGGCAGGCTTAAGATGACGTACTCTAACTCTTTAGTTGTTTTGTTTTTTTTTTAAAGGACTAAGTTAGCTAATTGCAGATAATGGAAGTTTATGGCCAGCTTTAAAAAGTCACCTGGAATGTCATTATGTCATTTATGTTCCCACAGCTCAGCCTGGTTGATTAGAAAATAATTCTACAGAGAGCAGAATTTCTGGTTCAATGCCCAGGTGGGTCGGTTAGCTATACTCAGTCCCTTGGCCCCACAACTCATCATTTTTCCACCCAGCTATTTTCAAATGTGAGGCTTTTATCCAAAAGGAATCACAAAAGAGAATATGGAGAGAAAAAGAATGTTATAAATTTTTACAAATTCCAGCAATATCTCCAGAAAAGCTCTGAGCAACTGCTTTATTAGTGGTGTCTGCCCACATCCATGAGCACATGTGAAGTAACATCTAGTGTTTTTTTGTCTTCCTACCACCCCACTCTTCTTTTCAAAGCTGTTCCTCTCCTTATCCCAATGTAGTTCCCAGGGACAATGCCCTGTCCCTGGGAACATTGGTCCTTGGTCCTAAATGACTGAACCTCCTGGTCTCAGCTGGTTGGTTAAGAGGTCGACACCTTTCCAAAACTGAGCCAAACAGAAATCCTTGCCTGGGATTTTTGAAATTGGATTCAGAGAACACCTGTAAGTCTGTCCTTCTTGGTGATGGAAGCAGTCAGACTTAGAATTTAGGAGTTGCTCGTGGCCATAGTTTGCCCCTCTATGGAGGAAATTTGGCTTTAGTGAGAAGCAGTGAGGCCTCCACACAGAGAGAAGTAGAGACAGAAGGTGGAAGCAAAGGGCCTGGCAGCATTCGACGGACCCCCCAGCTCTGGTTGTGCCTGAGGCTGGGCTCCATCTGTACCCTCCTATTGTTTTATTTTATAACATTTCTTGGATTCCAAGTGCTGCTAAATTCCTTTGTTTTTGCCTCAATGAGTTTGAGTTGAGTTTCTGTCACTTGCAATCCAAATAATAGTATGCACTCATCTAAAGGCAATAAATCAAAACAAGAGAATGTCACTTTTAGTTCTGGTATTGACTCCATGTACCAGTCTGGATAGGAGACTATGCTGCAGTAAAAAACAACCCCAATATTAGTAGCTTAAAATAACAAAGAATTAGTTCTAAGTGACTATATGTCCCTGTTTGCTCAGGACAGTTCTGGTTTATGCCTCTTGTCTCAACCAAATTATTAATAGAGCCTCCTCTAAATCTCAGAAGTGTTCTGGTTTGAATGAAAAATTATATGGTCACATTATTTATTTCTCTCTTATCCTACCTATTCAATACACGAGGCCCAGGCTGATAGAATGGTCACTATCTGGGATATTGCCAGTCCACATAGTAGAGGGAAAAGAGAGTTCTAGTGTCTTAAACTAGAATTAAATGCTCCAGACTAGAAATGTCATCTAGAAGCATCATGTCCGCTAACAACTCATTGGCCAGAGCTAGTCACAGCCCCACCTCATCGTGAGGGGCCAAGAACTCAAATTATTTGGTGAACAGTACTAATGACTTCCAAACTCAAACTCTCTCTTATTGTATATTTTTAAATCTACAATTCTTACTCATCTTTTCTAATGGACTATTATGTAGGTCCTTAGATTAGATTAGATTATTTTAACTTATTCTTCCTTTTCCAAATTTATCTCTGTGACAACCTGCATTATTTCATATGACATTAATTGGACGCCTTTTTGTTAAACATGGTGCTAACCCTTGAAGGATAACATGATGAATAAGACATGATCCCTGCCCCCAGAAACTTAAAGCACTTTTTAGTATTCTTTAGAGTATCTTTTAGTTCATTATACCAGTAATTTACTAAGTGATTCCTTTATGAACTGCCAGAGTTAATATCCCCAAGGTATGGTTCACTCACCTGGTAAGACCTACTAAAGAAAATCTCTATGCAAATTTAATATAGTTTATTCTCCTAATTTAATTTTAACTGTATATCTTATATTCTTTTACAATGAAAACTCTTATCTTAATTAAATAATCATAATACAAAAAATCCTAATATAAAGCGCTTTCAATGTCCCTTACACAGAATTGACTTTCCCATTATACCTAGTGGAACTCCCTCCCCCATCCAGAATTTTCTGTCTACTACTACTAGGGCACTCAAAACTTAACATTTCTTGTTATGACTAAAGCTGAAACTACTTCAAGATGTTCTTATTCTTGTTGCGTAAACTGTAAACAGGAATTGGGGCGGAGGAATTCATACACTTCTTGCCAGAGATGCAAAAGCAGAAAATGTGCATCTGGTGTCAGAACTGGAACTTGAAGTACGTTATTTCGCAGAGTATTCTATAAGGTGGTGAGCTGTTACATTATTAGTGCTATATTTTAACAACATTATGAGTGAAATGGGCTTTTATGGACCAGTCTAGAGACCTCATCACCATTTATAGGCAGAAATATGTTTTAAATTCCAAGCAACTAAGTTATACATTGACTTTCAGAATACTATTTCATAAGTTGGTTCATCTGAATTCTACATGTACTAAATAAGGATAATTGGGTGAGATGTCCAAATAAATCCTTTCTTTAAAGTGCATTACTCTTTATCATGGCTGTATTATATACTTTCAACACCTGGGCCTCAATCATTTAACCAACGTGTACTGAGCACCTCCTATGAGCAAGAGAATATTCTAGGTGCTAGTGATATGTTAGTGAGCAAGAGAGAGAGATTGTCTATCATCATCTTGGTATTATCTCTGCTCCCTTCTGCAGATTCTCTGCATTGCAGAGAACCCTGAAACCAGATTCTTCAGAATGCCCTTCCCAGCATGGCACCAGGTTAGTGTCAGCCAAAGAGAGGTGCCCACTGGGATTTGGACATCTCTGGCGGCAGTTGCAGGCAGAGTCATGGGCAAAAGTCTCATTCTTGAGAATCCCTAAGATCAGCAGAGGCAGTTCCCACTG
Source organism: Ceratotherium simum simum (assembly GCF_057802395.1). Lineage (NCBI taxonomy): Eukaryota > Metazoa > Chordata > Mammalia > Perissodactyla > Rhinocerotidae > Ceratotherium > Ceratotherium simum. The sequence continues at coordinate 15,260,077 of NC_141909.1, forward strand.
AGACTGGGAGATTTGTGGAGACAGCTTCTGGGTAGGTTCCTACAAGTCAACAGCACCCAATCATCTGCTTCCACGACCTTCTAGAGTGGTGTAAGCCTCTAGTTCCTTGCATAAAGCCCTTCCTATTTGGATCACCTGGGTGGCTTCTGTTGCCCCCTACCCCAAATGACTGATAGAGCAAGGCAAACACAGTCCACGCCTTTACATGCTCACATCTCACGGAGAAGAGAGACATTTAATAACTGATTACACACATAATTATGCGATTGTCAGTGGTGTGTGGTAGCCAGCTTTTACCAGTTATCAGAGCTGTTTGCTAAATTTTCAGAATTTTACAAGCCAGTCATTAAACATAGTCAACACTAAAAATTAAATTATACAAACTTTCAATTAATTATATGAAAAACAAAAGTAATAAATACGTTAAGCTCACCATTTCCTAATTAATTTACTATTTTCTATGCTCTTGAAGTTACTTAAATACATATTTGCATCTTTATGGTGCAAATCCTATATAACAGTTTGCTACTGTGCATCTTCTCAATTCTGCATTCAATGATGTCACATTGGTAGCTTGATATCACCATGCTGGGAGCATTTACACCACTGAAATCAGTAAACACTACAAATCAGGGCATCCCCTACTCAACAGAGCTGGTTGTTAAACATTTACCAAAACATCACTAGTAATTGTGATAAGTATCAGAAATATAAGTACATACTATCATAAAACGGGGAGACTCCACCACAACCAGGGGTCTCAAAGAAACTTCCTGAAGGAAGTGATACTTGAGTTGAGAAACACAAGTCAGTTAGGTTTAGGGGTAGGGAAGAGCATTCTGGGAAAAGGAAAAGCATATATAAACTCTGTGAGGAGGGAAAGATCTCGGTCCTGGCAAACAACTGAAAAGCTGACAGGGATCAAATGCAAAGAGAGAGTGTACGTCATTTAGCTCCATTCTGTTCAACCTTCCTGTCTTGCCAGTCACCATGGTCTGCCTTACAGTGCTGTTATCTGTGCATTTCTTATCCCTGTCATTCAACACACAATTTTGGTAAAAGACAGATCATGTCTTCTTTATCTTCCCATTGCCAGGTGCCTACCACAGCTCCTTACATACCCTGAGCATATTTCTAAATGAATGATTGAATGAATCCTCATAACACTAAACTCAGTAAACATAAATATTCAAATCCCCAGAAATGAAGATTAAATTCATAATTCAACTTATTTAATTAAATTAAGCAAAAATAATAGGATTTAAGTGAAAAGGCACAATCTAATGTATATAAGCACTAACTTTAAGTTATAAAAAACCAAAACTTAAATAATAACTTGAATGTATTCAACTTAAACAAAAATATTAAAGGATGATGGGTGTATTAGTCTGCTTGGGCTGCCATAACAAAATACCATAGACCAGGGGCTTATACAACAGGAATTTATTTCTCACAATTCTGGAGGCTGAGAAGTCCAAGATCAAGGTACTAGAAGGTAGGTTTCATTTTGAGGCCTCTTCTCTTGGCTTGTAGACAGCTGTTGTCTCACCATGTGCTCACATGACCTCTTCTGTGTGTACAAGTGGACAAAGAGAGAGATCTCTCATATCTCCTCCTCTTTTATAAGGACACCAGCCCTATCTGTCAGATCAGGGCTTCACCCTCATGACCTCACTTAATCTTAATCACCCCCTTACAGGCCCTATTTCCAATGTAGTCACATGGGGATTAAGACTTCATCATGTAAATGTGGGAGCGGGGACAGAATTCAGTCCATAGCAATATGGTTTAATATAAGAACATATATCAGATATTTTGTTCGAGGATACAAAAAAATCCTTTCTAAAATTACATCAATAATCATGGTAGCCATTACTGGATATGGATATAAGATAGTCTCTATTATACAAAACTGAAATATTCCAACTTGAAATGGTATAATTTAGTTATACCATTATGTTATATATACTACATCTTGTATATTATATATAACGACATGAAAAATTTGAAGTAATATAACCCTACACACACACACACACACACACACACACACACACACACACTTTAAAAACTATCCATGAATCACATCCCTTCAAAGCTGGCAGTTGAATAAGTTGACCACAGACAGCATCTCTTTCATTCCTACAAGGCAGCAGCACTTTGGCTGGTAAGCAGAAATATCAGAAATGAAAGTATCCCATGAAACACATGGGGCTTTGTAGCCTAGGAACATTCCTGAATGATTTTGTGACTATTGTACTATTATTTTAATGTTCAGCGCTATTATAATCTATAATTGTTTTTATATCCCATAACAACATCCCAAAATGCATTGAATAGTGATGCTGTTAAATGTGCCCCCCAAATCAAAAGCCACAGAGTGAAATCAGATGTGACAAAAAGCTATGAAAAGGATCAAAGTTTTATAGTTTATTTATTCATGTGTTATTTTTATGTTATTTGATATACATAAAAAGTATATTTAAAAGTAAAATTACACTACAATTGTGGTAAATTTATGAAGTCTGGGAACACATCCCCCTGCATTATGATTTATTACAATAGGAAAATTAGCGTTGAATTATGTGAGTTTTGAAAAACGCAAGGTCTTTATGAACCTATTCCTCACATAAAATGTGACTGCCTCATGCATACAACTGAGAAGCATGGACATCTCTGAACCCCGAGGCAGGGCGGGGGGAGCCACCGTGCTGCTTTCCATGAAACATTTGTCCTGCCTGTTCAGAAATGTACATCTCTGTGATTATTTAAATAATACATAATAGAAAAATTGTATCCACTTCCTAGAAGTAGCACCAGGTTGGAATTGAGAAAATAATATAGTGAATTCTAGATCCAAAGGAAAGTTGTCTTTAGCTCTACCTGAGCTTTTGTTCTCAAGTCATTTGATATGTGAGACACACCTCCACCCAGAATCATTAATGTGCAATTTTGCCAGGAAGCAAGGGGATAAGCAAGATTATCTGATGTCTTTTGCAGTCTGATAAATGTAGGTAATTGTTGGCAGTTCAAAACACAGCTATGTTAGATTTCATCTTTTGTTGAGCCTAGCCCCTCTGCTCTAATCAACTACCTCAGCCAGTTGGAGAATCATCTGATAAACCTTGTTGGTCTCTGGCTCTCTGCACACAATCCCTTCCTCCCAGCAAGACTGATCAGAATGCAGCCAAGAGCAACCAGACTATGTTTTCGGGTCAATGGTGGGAGCCCAGCTACACCTGGTTATCTGTCTTAAAGCCTGATTCTTTCTCCACCCCTAACTCTTCCCTTGATAAGCCCATTCCTTTGAGCTCTTTCATGGCCTCAATACCCAGATCTATTTCATATCCATTCCTTCCTATCAGTAAGGTCCTCACACGTTCATCACAAAAGTAACCAATTTCCCAGCAGGGCCAATGTGACCACTGCAAACTCCCTCCCCCCAAACACACAGACACACACAATTTTTGATATTTCAGCCTAACAGAATTTCTCACTCTAACTGGAACCACCTTGCAAATGTTATAATATAGCACTTACAAAATCAGTCTCAGACTCTAAATACAAAACAGTTTATATTAGCATGAAGAAAATTAAAAGATGCAACCTAATAGTTGAGTTCATTATGTTACTTAAGGTAACCACATGGTATTTCCACTGTACAGTGCCTTGACAAAGTCTGGCAGATTTTTAATAACATAGAAGCTATTAATGCAGTCAGAAGAACAGATTTTCTTCTTTCCCACTGAGAAAAAGCAGAAAGGAAAATACTTAAGTATAAACCAGAGGAGGCTTAGTTAAACTTAAAGATTTAGAAATTACTATATGGGATTAGGTGAAGAAATCTAAAATATTCTTTCCTCTTGATATGTAAGAAGAGAAATGGCTGTCTATCAGGATTGCTTAGAAAATACAATGCAAGACAGCCAGACTGACAGTTCCTTTGAGGCAGGCTCCATATTTATTTTGTTCACTTTTGATATATCAGTAACTGGAATGTATGTGGCATACAGATATTTACTGAACAGACATTCAAACAATATTTGTTGAGGGGCCGGCCTGGTGACACAAGCAGTTGAGTGCGCGCAATCTGCTGCGGCGGCCCGGGGTTCACCGGTTCTGATCCCGGGTGCGCACCGATGCACCACTTGGCAAGCCATGCTGCGGCAGCATCCCATATAAAGTGGAGGAAGATGGGCATGGATGTTGGCCCAGGCCAGTCTTCCTCAGCAAAAAAAAAGAGGAGGATTGGCAGATGTTGGCACAGGGCTGATCTTCCTCACAAAAAAAAAAAATTGTTGAAAGATTGAATGCCTCATCAAAATCTGAAGTCAAATATGTTATAGTGTATCCATTTTAGCCAATCCTCATAACTGTTGAAAGTGAGAGAGATCTTAGAAATCTAAAGTGATGTGTCCACAGTCAAACGGTGGCAGACCTGAAACTTGGGTCTCTCAGTCCTGAGTCCTGTGAATTAAACAACCATGGAACTCTGTCCAAGGAAGAAGAATTAACAACTTATATTCTCCCCAGAACGTCAGAAGAATCAACATATGAGTGCCCTGAGTCTCAATAATGGGCAGTAGATTCAGATCAACCAAACTAAACACTTTGTGTCCACTACTAGCCAAGCATTACAGTGGTGCTCTTGCATACATGGTTATTATGTAAACATCTAGACTATTCTGTGAGGTACAGATTGTTATCTCCATTTTTGGGACAAAGAAAAAGCCACAGAGAAGTTAAGCAAACTGCCTAATGTTCCTCAGTTAGTAGAGATTTGAAGCTAGATATTTTGATTCTGCTTCAGTTCTCCTTCTACCATATCTTGAGAAACCATCAAATTCAATGAACGATTAAATGAAATAACCATCTATTTCATTATCCAGATGAGGACACTTTTTGAGAATGAAAGGGCTATGACAGCAAGCATAAACTGCCTCTGTCTTGCACAAAATTGGAGAAAGATCACCCTGGTCCTGTCCTTTGATCCTTCCCTTCAACAGAGCATGTCTGCAAGTTCACTTTAATCCTAAATCACTGCATCATAAAGCTTGACTGCTTTCGGATCAGCCTATGTGTCTGCGGTTCTTACAATTCCTAAGTAGGAATTTTCACTTTGCATACTATAAAAGTAGCTGGAGTGTTTGAAGGGATTCTAAGTGAATCAGAGTCAATAGTGTTGTGGTGTATTAATTAAACTAGGATTGCTTAAAGAAAGTCCATTTGTATTCAAAATTCCCAAGGAACAGTAAACCCTTTTCCTGTTTAGGGTGATATCAATAGTGCTTTGCAGGGGAACTGAGAGAGGGATGGAAGTAGGTTAGATGCTAAGACTCCAATTTCTTACACAGCACTGCAATGTCATTCTATATTTATATAATGGCTTTGGGTTGGGAATTGGAAAAGAAGGGGTTATTAGCTGGGTAGCTTCTCAGTGAATGGTAGAAAATGTCAATTTCCACTTATTATTGCTTAATTAGAACTTTGTAAAAGTTATTTTCAGATTTCAGCATTTTGAAATGTCAACTTGTAACACTTGCAAATAATTTTTAAAAACCTGTGCAAACTAAGCCTTACACCTTTGCCTTTTAGAAATAACCCGTGGTGACACTGGGCTGCTCTGGAGAACTGCAAAGCCTCTCATCTCCCCAGAGCTCACTTCCTTGTGCTGTAAAATAAAGCTGAGAAAAGGCTTGAATTGGAGTTCCACAGGATGAGTTCAGAGTCCATCAGTTTACTTTCTTCAGCCATCCGTGAGGGTCTAACTCCACTTAATTATAGACAGGGTGTCTTTAAAGAGAGACCAGGTTAATCATTCCATTCATCCTAATTTTCTTTATATTTTTCACCTGCTAATAATTATCTTTTTTTTCCTCACCTTCATTTCAGTAGAGCCCAATAGTTCAACAGCCCTTCTCAATGTCTCAGGGATGAAGGTACCTAGTTGTGATGTAGTTGACATCTTACTTCTGAAACATTCCTGAATGATAGTTGTGATTCACCATTCTGATGACCTTCATTCATCCTAGATAAACACCACAAGGGATAAATCTTCTCACTGTCATAGTAATGTACATCTACTTTCTAAGATGATTCTAGGACTCTCATTGCACCTTTATAAATGCAGTTGATCCTGCTCTCAGTTTCTTCTGTGAGAAACTTGGTTCAGGCGACCTGTGTACTTGCTGTAAATCCCTAACACATTCACCAGACCTGACTGAAGTGGATTAGTCTAAGACCATAAAATACCTTTATTTTCATATTTCAATGTCAAAAAAAAATCAGGGACCACTTTCCCTACCCACAGCCTTACAGATTTCTATCTTCACACCACTTACCAAGCTTTGAAGAATAGCATTTGAAAGACCCAGAAGTTCAAATGCTTCAGTCCCCCAACTTTGTAGATAAGAAAGCTAAACCCAAACAGGGCTGAGTGACTCAGGCACAATCATTCAGCTGCCAGAGCTGAAGAAAACACGTTTCCTGTGCCTTCCACTTCACCATGCCATCTCCTCACTCTCACTGTGTTCTCTTGTATTCATAGACATTTAATACTGAAAAATCTATTATCAGGGATATTTGCTAACATTTTAAAAACAGCAGTGTACAACCAATTTTATTTTTTCATTCACAGCTCCATATCCCCTTTTTCAATCAGTGCTTTCCTATATCTCATTTTAGTCCAACAATTTGAACCATTACTTACAAATATATACCTAAAAAATTGTACTACTTTAAAGTGTTTATATTAGCTTTCCAACTACTAAATGATCAATTTCTGTTGTATTTTATTAAACTTATTGGTATTTACTAATGAATTTCTGTGAGACTAAATATAAAATTTTTAGGGTACAACTCAAAGACCTTTTGAAAGTAATGGATTTGTTAAATTGAATAAGCTTCAAAAAAATAATAGCCCCAAATATATGAATTTCTGTTCTTGTAAATAAACCCCATTTGGCTTTTAAGCCCAGGATATCACCCTTTGTAAAGGGTATTCAAATAAGAGGCAAACAGACCAAACTATAAGAGAATTCACTCAATGAAAAGAAAATACTTGTAAGGCCACTCGAGCCAGGAATCTAAGAAAGGAGCTGCCAAACGATTTAAGCAAGGACATCAAAGAATATTCACATATAGTAGTAGTATTGAATTTTTTGCTTTGTTTTAAATGGTGATAGTAACAAAAGATACAATAAATGAAAGGCTCAGATTTTTGACTCACTTTGTGTATCTACAGAATTCAGAACAATATAATCATCACCCAAGTGATGGAACAACCAAGAAAGTAATATTTTATGGAAAATATTGCTATGCATCCAAATCGTGGTTTAATACAGCCATGGGTTTAAACCTTATATTGTAATACAAATTCAATTGGAACTAATAAACAAGAACAAAATTTTACCCCTCCTCTTTATCTAGGGCAACTCTCTGACAGAGATGCCAATCAATGGTTACTTTTTTTCCCTAATTGAACAACTGCAAGTAGAAAAGGGAGAAGTAAGATGGATGGAAAATACAAAATTAAATGATCAAAGTTAAATGTTTGTAAAGACATGAGCTAGAAAGAACCAAAGAAAAATTAAAAGGATGATATATTAGAGTGGTGGCTTTCAGATGTTAAAGCCTGTCTTTATAGTTAAGTTAGAAAACTTGAAGGAAATACAAAATATTCTCCATGGCTCTTAAAATATCGAAGAATCTCTACTGGTACAACTCAAATCTGAATTGGATTTCTCTAGATTTTGCATCCAATCAGTCCCAAAGTCCTATCATTCTCATATCCTAAGATCTTTTGAATCTATCCCATTGCTCTTCCCAGAGCCACTGTGTGCTCCCACATCTTTCTCTGTCTCACTTGGAATACCACAATAGTCACCTAGCTGACCCTGTATGTGGTAGCCAGAGGGCCCTATCTAAATTTGGTCCCATCCATCCTTGCTAAAAATCCTCTGAAGGCTCTTCATCATCTTTAGGATAAGGTTCAGGTGCCTGAACATATCTTACAAGACATGCCATAATTTGTCCCTCTCCCTACATTTTCACCCCAGATTCCACCATGCCCTGCCTTCCCCAGCCCCAAAAATAACAAACACACACTTTCTGCTTTCCAGATATGCAAATACACAGAACACAGCATGCTTTCTCCTCTCCCTGAGTTCTTGCACATGCAATTCCCTATATGTAGAGGGCCCTTCCCCCCACTATATCTGCTGGGTGGACTTAGCTCAAATATCTCTCCTGTGAAGCTTACCCAGACTTGCCCAGTGGGTGTGAGGCACATCTTCATTTGTGCGCCCAGAGTGCTTTTTACAGACTCTACAATGCACTCATTATAATGTATATTTTCTCCTTCTAGTCTATAAGCCCCTATATGGAGGGAACCATGCCATGCTCATCTCTATTTCTCAAGTTCTTAGCACAGTAACTGACATAGAATGGTGACTTAATTAATGGTTGATGAATGAATGGATTTAGTTAGACCATTATTCATTCAATATTGAATAAATATCTCTTTAATATCTACTATATTTCAGACACTGTATTGGGGATATACTAACAAAAAGGCATGGTCTCTATGATCAAGAAACAGTCCTAATAAACGGTAGGGAAAAGGAAATTGCCTATACCAAGGGCCACTAAGTGCAACTGCTTTGACATATATGATCTCATTTAATCCTTATTCTGACTGCATGAAGGGGTGTCAATCCCCCTGCACAGATAGGCTCTGAGAGCTTAACAAATTGTTGAGGCTCATACAGTTGATCCCAGAGCCAGAATTTCAATACAATTCTACCCAGCTCCAAAGCCCATACCCCTTTCTTCTGTGTCTTTGAATTTTTCTAATGTTTACATTCCTTGGGTTCTTTGTTGTTGATTTGTTTTTTTACATCTGACATGAGAACGGGGAAGCAGATAATAAGATGACCTTGCTCAGCTCACTCTGTAGCAGTGATTCTGAGACCATTCCATCCAGGACTTAGAAGCAGGCATTGCCAGATGCTGTACTGTCAGTTCTATGAATGTTTCCATTTTCCGGTTTCCTTCAGAGAATTGAACAATAGACATACTAAATCCACTATGATCTCATCCAGACTTCAATAAAGAACTATTACTTCAAAACCTCTAAGTCCTGAGGCTGGACCACTGTATTTAAATGATATAGTGAATTGCCAAAATCAAATGGAATTTAATATTTTATGACAATGATTAAAATATTGATGATAGCAATGACAATATTAACAACAAAAATGATTGCAGAGACATCCCTGCAAAATTCAATGGCACTCAAAGAAAAAAGTAAAGAAAAAATTACATTTGTCTCTTGGGTTCATTATCCCAGTAAAATAGCGGCTCTTGTAACACAGAGATTTCCATCTTTAAATCTCCTGTGGAATGTATTTCCTACTGTTCTCTTGAATGCCCCAGTGCTGTCAATAGGCCTCACTTTTCTTTTGTTCTTTCCTTTACTCCCATATTTATGCCTGTGAGCATTTCAAGCTTAATATCACCAGAAGCTTTATTTATATTTTTTTACTACAAATATTTATATAGTTCGTGGTAAGTATCACACATTGTTAGAAGCATTTTACAAATATTAATTCATTTAATCTTCGCAACATTGCTATGAAGTAGCTACTATTATTATCTCCATATTATTAATGAAGAAACTGAAGGGAAAAACTTTAAGTCACTTGCCATGGGTCACAAAATTGATAAGTGGGCAGAGCAAGGGTTCAGACCCAGGCAGTCTGGCAGCTAGAGTCTTTATTCTAACCACCAGGCTAGGCTGTCTCTCAGATAAATATGATGATCCATATAGCAATCCTCAAAAGGAATATCAGCATGGATCATTGGAAAACTGCAAATAATATCTGAATAATCTTTGGCTTTGAATCATACAGCTTTATATTCCAGGAGCTATTGTGAGACTAATTAATTGCCTCCTGTGGATACGCAGTAGGTAGATGGTGAAGGCTCTTCTGGGACCAAGGGTACTAAGATTAGGAAAGGGGCATTCTCTGATCTCTGGATAAACCCATTAATCTCAAGGTTCCAGGACCATTGCTCAATTAAGGACAGACAAGAGGTGCTAAACACCTGCCTCCAGAAGGATCCCAAAAGCTTTTGAAAAAGGCTGTCCTCGGGAGTAAGTCCACTCATGCTGAGAATGTGGTTATGACATTAATTCAACAGAAAAAGAAAGCCCTTTTGAGAAATGCTCCACTTTAAATTAAACCAGATACCAAAGGAAGAATATCAACCACAAACAGGGTGACCATCTATTTCCATTTCCCCGGGACAATACCAGATTTCACCTGTGGTCCAGCCATAAATATTCATAGCACGCTCTTTCACTCTCAAAAGCATACTGGTTTGGGTGATAAAATATGTCACAACCTTCACCATGGATAAACAAGTGTTGGTTGTAACTCTTAATACATCCAGGGGAGAACTATCTCTGCAGATAAGCATGCACAGCTTATCTAAAAATCTCTAAACTTAGCATATCTGTTTCTCAAATCTTCATCTTCAATTCAATTCAATTACTAAATCACTTTCACCATCCTAACCAGGGAAAAATTAACAACAACAAAAAATACTTCTTAATTATGTAACAACCTGTACAAAGCCCCATAAAGGCATGAAAGACATGGTCCCTGCTCTCCAGGGGTGCACCATTCGCTGGATAAGTAGAGGCTGAAGATCCATTGCAGCCCCCCATCATGCAGCCAGCGCTGTGCTAAACTCTGTGAGCACACTACCGAATCCTCACAGCAGCCCTGTGAGACGGGAATCAGTATTCTCTTTTTAGAAAAAGAAAAACTGAGGCTCAGAGGTCATTGTTGAACTGATAAAGTATATTAATAATTTGGACACTTTTGAAATAAGGTGAAATTTTTAGCTCCCCTCTCTACCACACTTTTGAGATGATGCAATGTTTTAATATACACGTGACAAGAGTCTTCAAGATCTGTACAACCCTGAATTTCATTTATTATACAGTGGAACTCCATTCCCTCTCTAGTACCAATTCTGCATGCATATATCACCTGAGGAAACACCAGGCTAAGGTATGGCCTGACAGCACTACCACTGTCTATACAACAGCATTTGTGCAAGCATTTGAATATTTAGTTGCTTTTTCCTTTTCTGTTTTTATACAGCAGAGTGCAAGACAGAAAAATGAAAATGTTAACAATTTAGGAAATGTGTGTTATCGTTAAGCATGCCAAAAGCAAGACATCAAAAGCTCATGATACATGAGTTGGTCAATTGTGAGTTTATTTGTGAAGCAAATAGCAATTATCTGATGATATACATGAAATGATGGAACTAGGGTCAAACATTGTGTCTACAATTTGAAGTGTAAGGGTAGAGAAAATGGAGATATTTGTAAATTTGTGAATTAAGAATCAATATCAGAAAAGTATTTAAGTGATTCGGATGCAAAGAGAAACTCAGAAATCACTAGCTCAGTTGATATGGATAAAGTTTCCTACAGATTTCTTATCAAGAGAAGATGAAGGTTAGTTTCAACTTTTCCCAGCACATTTTGTATGAAAGTCAGTAAATCCCCGTAAAGTCAGCATCAAAATTGCCTGCTGAATCCCCTGAAAAATTACAACCAGAAAGCTTGCCCCACTGTTAAAATACATTTCTTCTGTCTCCTAAAGTCACGCCAAGTAAATTAAGAGATCTAAAACCTTAGGTAGGAAATTATTTTTAAAATAAATTCACATTACACATATTTAATGCTTAATATAGTTTTTAGTACATTAGACAAACATACATACATGGTAAAATTTGAAAAGAAAAACCTAGGGCCTACATACCATACTTGATGCCATAATTAGGGATTTTATAACATTTTCACTTCTATCTCCTGTCTCTCCTCAGCTGCCTGCTATTAACCTGCTGGTCTGTGTTACTCAGCTTTTGTACTTGTTTCCATCCTTGTTTTCAGGGAGACATTCTGTAATAAAAATGGATAAAAACTGTTTGCTCTCACAGTAAGCCTGTGGTAGAGGAGGCCCCATGGCCCTAGTTTAGACCACGAACTTCCTGCGGGTAGAGATTCATTCGTCTCAGAGACTTCAGTGCTTTGCCCTGTTCCAGCTAGGTGGCGGATATTAATTGCTTGTTGAATGAATTTTTAAAAGAGTCTAAAAAGTTAAGAATACTTCCAAAAGTAAGAAAAACAGAATGTCTTTTCCAACCTAACTTTCACTATTTACTTTGACTCACTCTTTTTGCAATTGGTTTTTAAACAGCTGAAATCCACTTATAATTCTCGCTGAATGTTGGCTTTCTATTCATGCTATGAAAAAAGCTACAAGGTCAGGAATCAACCTAGTCAGCTTTTTTCTTCTGGTTTTCAGAACATACAGTCTTCTCTTTTCTGGAACAACTTGAAGTTCCTTCTTCTAAGACAAATTTTTTCCTTTGAGGCAGAAAGTCTCCTTTCTTTGGTTCCTCCAAGCTAGACAGTTTCTGAGCTGCTCTCTGGAGTCTGCCCATCCCTTTGAGGTTTTCCACATCTTTATACCTTAGAGGCCTAACATGACATCACTTTCTTCAGCTGATTCCAACTGAGTTCTTCCAGCGGCAACTGTGAAGATTAACTACAAATTGTCTTTTTAAAGGGCCAGGCTTTTTGGAAGTAAGGTAGATTGCTAAGCACTAATCAGGAGGGCTGTCCACTAAGTATTTGTTAAAAGGAAAAAGTATATTACAGAGCAATATGCCCTTTTGTGGAAAAATTATATTGATAATAATCTGTTTCCATCCAGAAAATTGAAGGATACTTTCCAAATATTGGAATTAAGGGCAAGACTTGCCCTTTTCACTTTCCGCACTTGTACAATGTTTGAAAGTTTAACAATAAGCACATATTTCTTTTGTAATTAAAGCAATAAAGCAGAAGTGGTTAGGTTTTCAGTAGGTGATGCCTTCTATATGCAGGGTCCTGTCCTAGACACCAGACATACAGAGATAAATTAAGTGTGGCCCCACCACAGAAGAGTTCACTATCTCAGGGAAATGCACACACACAATCAGCAATACTATCATCATTTTGATCTGGAACCATAGGAGTAAATAAATATTAGCTATTTAATACCTAGAAAGAAAATAATGTACTCACTGGTGCCACTGAATCCTGTAAAGGAATTTACAGGGAAAAGAAAGATGAAAAGTCAGCTGGTTTTTGGTGGAACATACACACGCTCTCTAGACAATAAGGGCTGGATTCAAATCCTTGCTACATCTTATACCCTCCATTAGACATCAAGCAAATCACCTAACCTCTTAGAGCAGTGGTTCTCAAAATCTAATATGCAAAGTCTAATATATGAAAAGATGATTGTAAAAATATGCAGATTCCTGGAGAATATCTCTGGAGTTTCTGATTCATTAGGTCTTGGACAGGGCCCAGGAAACTGCATTTCAACAAACACCACCGATGATTCTGGTGCAGATGATCCACGGATCACACTCTGACAAACATTGGCGGGGAGCCCCAGTTTCGCCATCTGAAAACACATGTTAATGCCTACCTTCTTTAGGTTTCTGTGGCACACAAATCAAACCTAATAAGGGTGGTTCTATTTTTCTATAACCTAGAAGTCTGTAAAGATGCTTTTGAGATGTAGATGGAAACAGCTGGAAGCCAATCCTCTCTGCAATGGGAGTTTTTCAACTGCCCAACAACTAGTCAGATTTTCCAAAGCATGGAGGAGTTGGAGGCTGTATCAGTTTCCTAGAGCTACTGTAACAAATTACCATAAACTTGGTGACTTAAAACAACAGAAATTTATTCTCTCACATTTCTGAAGGCTGGAAGTTCAAAATCAAGGTGTCGGCAGGGCCACATTCCTCTGAAGGCTCTAGCGGAGAATTCTTGCTTGCCTCTTACATCTTTACATGGCCTTATCCTCTGGGCTTCTCTTCTATCTCTTATAAGGACACTTGTCATTGGATTTAGGGCCCACACAGGTAATCAAGGGTGATCTCATCTCAAGATCCTTAATTTAATTATACCTGCAAAGATACTTTTTCCAAATAAGGTCACATTTGTAGGTTCCAAGAGTTAGGACATGGACATATCTTTTTGAGGGCCACCCTTCAACCCACTACAGGGGTTTAATGGGTTTTTTTCTCTCTCTGGTTCTATAACCTGACCTCTGCAGAAGTAATTCAGTTTCTAGATCATCTTTCATCCTGCACAAACTGTAGAGCCCCAGACATGGCATACAGCCTCTATCTCCACATTTAAAAAACATTTTTTTATTGTGGTAAAATATCCATAATATAAAATATACCATTTTAACCATTTTAAGTATACAGTTCAATGGCATTAAGTACATTCATATTGTTGTGTAAACATCACCACCATCCACCTCCAGAACTTTCCCATCATCCCAAACTGAACTCCTTAAATATATATATCCCTTAAATAATAACTTCACATTTCACCCTTCCCCTACCTCCTGGTAACCTCTAATCTACTTTCTGTCTCTAGAAATTTCACTACTTTAGGTACCTCATATAAGTAGAATCATACAGTATTTGTCCTTTTGTGGCTGGCTTATTTCACTTAGCATAATGTCCTCAAGGTTCATCCATGTTGTAGCATGTGTAAGAACTTCATTCCTTTTTAAGGCTGAATAATACTCCATTGTATGTATATACCACACTTTGTTTATTCATTCATCATTGATGGACATTTGTGTTGCTTCCACCTTTTGGCTAGTGTAAATAATGCTGCCCTAATCTAATTGTCTCTAAATTTTGACATGGAAAAAGTTCACCCACAGAAGGCTGTTGTGTATGCAGCAGATTTTATTGGAGCAATGAAGACATTTATATTGCAAAGAAATAAACAACCTAAATTTGGGTATCAAGACAAACTGTCCTTACAAAGTCCTTTGGCCCTTTCTGCCAACTCTGTTTCCACTTCTCTGTCAGTTTTCCAGCCACTTTCTCCCTTCCCTCTCCTTCCTCTCTCCTCCTACTCCTTTTCTCTCTTCCCTTCTAACCTCAAATGTCTGTTCATCATGTATTCAGGGTGATTTAGCTACCTTTTATCAGCTCGTCTTCTGTCAACCTTTTTTCTCAGGGTCTCAATTTGCAGCATCAATTGGTTTAAGGGCATTTTCCTAGGCAAAGTCCACTGCCTCCCAAGAGGGATTTCTGGAGCCCACTGTTAAGATAATAGATTTCCTCCCTGCTATGTTACACTTGAACACAAGTGTAGACAAATGTAGAAATGTAGCTTTGTGACACAAATGTAGAAAAGCAGCTAGTTGAAAATGGAAGACAGGAGGATGAGAAAGAGAACAAACAGGGTTCCAGATGAAGAGTTCAGCAGATGAATGAGAACGAAAGTTGATTTCAGGGGAGAGAGGAAAGAGAAGACCAAGGACAATGATCCTTCAGAAGACAGGAGGAAGAATGCAGCTAGCAATTGAGAAAACTGTCAAGAAATCCATAAAAGGTTATAAATGTATTGATTGATAGGCTAAATAGCCACATCAATTAGACTAGATGGTAAATGTGAAGATTAGTCAGGCAAAAGATCAAGACAACTACACTAGTATAGGCTACTATAGAATTTATATGTGTATGTGTTCAGAAAAAGGAAGGAAGGAAGGGAGGAAGGGAGGGAGGGAGGAAGGAGGGAGGGAGAGAGGGAGGGAGGAAGGGAGGGAGGAAGGAGCGAGGGAGAGAGGGAGGAAGGAAGGCAGGAAGGCAGGAAGGAGGACTGAAGGACTGGAAAGTGGTTCTGCGGTGCAGCATGAGAAAGAAAAGTTCTTCTGGAAGATTTTTCTTAAAAGTTAATATTTTAAATATTACCACAGGAAAAGAAAACATCTGATTGGCTTTCCAAAATGTGGCCCTTCCCGCCACGGAGAAATGAAATACAAAAGAATCTCTCTAAAATCTGTCTAAATCTCTACACACCCTCACGAAAACATGAATACTTTGCTCTAGCCTTTTCTTTTTGTGCAACCCAGTCCTCTAGGTTTGTTTTTAGCACACGCTAAGCGAAATCAATTACCATTCCCAAGAAATAGTCCCACTGAAAAATTATTTTTGAAGCCTGTCACATCTTTTACACTATCTGGCCCATAAAATTATAAATCCTCTCCCAATGGAAATCCATTCCAATGCGAGGAAGAAGCCCAAGTTCTATGCAGTACAATCTTCTCCAGGGATCTGAAGACAATTTCACTCTTCTGTTTTTAAATATCTTGAAAAGTCCTTACATTTGCTTGAGAGGGCAGATTGATGTTCCCTCCACACACACACATACAAAGGAAATAAACACAGTGAATTTAGAGGAGCTACAGGGGCAGCTTCTGTGGTAAATATTTCAATCAAGTCTATATTTGTAAACCTTTTTTGAAGTATCTGCCTTAAAATCATATAATCTAAAAACCAGGATAAAGAAATCGACTTCAATAAGCCATATCATCCCTGATTCCACAGGACTGCCCCCAGGCCAGAGCAAAAAGGTAGCTGCCTAACCATTTTTTAAAATAACCATGGCAACTGTCCTTGATAATGTATTTCAATGTTTCGACCTATTAGCATCAAAAAGTTCATCTCGATAGCTAACCTAATTTTCTTCAATTGCAAAATGATATCATTCGCAGGCAAGGAGGGAAGAAAAGAACAAAGAATTCTGAGTCAGAGAACTTGGTTTCTCATCCTATATTTGCTGGGTAACTTCATGCTAATTATGGGTCTCTGTTTCCTAACTGTTAAATTACTGGACTAGATGGTCTTTACAGATATGGCTCTGCTCTATGAGAGAGAAACTAACTGGTTACCACAGGCCAAACAAAACAGTCATTCATATATGTATGTAAGATACACATATGATTAGTAGTTTAGGTAGCTTTCTTTCACTCAGACTGACCAATCCTAATCTTTTTTAACATTTCCAAAACTCTATTCAGCTTGTTTGTTCTTATAGAGAATAATATTTTTGACATATTAACTGATGCGGTTTTTCCTTCTATATTTCCTATTAGCCCAGGACACTCCTCCAGTCTCACGTTATTGCAATCTAGGAGACAGGTAGGCATTTGAGAGTTTCTATTTCAGAGAAGAACCAAAGAAGCAAATTCTTGACTTTTGCATCTAAAAAGCCAAGAACTAGCATGGACAAGAGACTTACTTGGAAGAAGAATATGCTGTTTCCCAACCCAACAGGAGACTACTTCAGTTCGCATGGGGTGTCTAGGAACACTAGATCAGCCTAGGGAGTACCGCATGGGTGAGGAGGTGGCTCCAAGGGAGATCTAGACCCTGCAGACCTTATAATCAGAACAAAGAAGGTTTGCAGCATGCTGTAGTGACCAACACATAGGGTCCAGGGAGAGGACCAGAGTGGACCCTCATGTCTTGGCATCTGCAAGGTCCCTCCAAATTAGTTGGAACTACGAAAAAGTGGCAACCATGAGCTGACCGAGGAAACTCTGAATTGACAACTATTATCTTGAATTGTCAAAACACTTGAAATGGAAAAAATTAAGTTACATCTATCGGAGCCCCTAAGGCTGTGGTCTTAATACCATACCTCTTGTGCTCTTCTCTGACTGATTCAATTCTCTGAATCTTGCATAAGTAGGAAGGTCCAAACTAGACATGATGACTGAGGAGCCGGCTCTTAAGTCGAGTCTGAGAATAATCTTTTGTTTGCAATGCCATATTGTTGATTCCAAATCAGCATTGGAAGCCTGATTTCGATCATCTGAGATGATTTAGCAATAGCACACATAGTTAGTGCCACAATAGCTGATCTCATTCGTCTAAGCAGGTTATGAAGTAAAATTTCACTGCTGCTGGAAGAGATTAAAATTAATGTTCAGTACATGCTGTGACTTCCTAGCATAGACAAGTAAATAACATTTAAAGTTAATAGGTAGTAGCAGCAACAACTATTTTACTTTCAAACACAGTTATACCTACCTTAGAGAGAAAATGTAATATATCCAGATTTCCCTCGAGGGAAACTGACAACAGTTCATTATCTATGTACGGAATATATCATATTTGGCAGACTTCTGTTATGGGCCACCCATAGACTTCAATCCCTAGTGGAATGCACCTCAATAATTAGCACCAGAGGCTTCAAATTTCAATTCTATTTCTTCTGGTAAGAGTTTAAAACTAGCTTGTATAATCCTCTTCCCAACTGTGAATTACCTAGAACTAGATGAAGAACAGTTGTTATTTTTCCCCTTTGATTAATACCAAAATAGATGGAATGCATCACAACTCAATGTGCTTTGTATTGTGATAGCATTAAGCATTTCTGATTCATCACAATGACATCTCCTATTCCTGTAAAGCTTTTAGGAAATCAATTGCATCAGTTAGAAGTAAATTAGCACAGCTTCTTGATTGCTTTAACATAGTGGTCATAATTACAGAAAAAACAAAAATTCCCTTTTCATACAAAAGACCTCCACTCTGCAATTGCTACCAGGATTTCTATTACAAAACTGATTTTGATACAATAAGTTTATTTTAGCATAAAGTCATTAGAACAAAGTAATCACTTCATCAACCCCCCTCCCGACTCAGTACACCTAAGAGGTTTTCTAACGCCACAGAGCTGCAGTTCAAGAGTGTGCACTATTGAATTCATATCATTGCATTCACAACGGCGGAGGCTAAAAAGAAAAAATCCTACAGCTCTGAATAATTACTGTTTTTTCATTGACCCTGCATGTAAGGGTGATGTAATGTCCCCAAAGGGACGGTTAAAATACTGTACTAAAGTTCAGACGAGCTTTTTAAAGCAGCTTTATTATCTTTCTACATTCATTTTAATTCGAACAAATTAAAATTCTCAATGTGCTCTTTTTCACTTTGTTTATCCTGAAGGCCACAGCTCTCAACATAAAGGCTTATCAGGAGATAATGACATTTCCAGAATCTAGGCAGATCCCTCCTCTCCACCTCCCTAAAAAAAAAAAGTGAAAAGTTTCTAAGGGATTAGTGGATACAGCTAAGCCAATTTATTTTCAACCTAGGTACTCAGATAAGTCAAATATAAGTGTGATAATATTAACCAATTTGGCGAGCATCCTGGGGAAAATTTAAACTCACAATTTTTTTAAAGAGCATCTAATATCTTCCAAAGAACTACTAATTTGTATGTAAAGATGTTCATACTTAAAATAAAAGCTGTTGTGACTGGATGTAGCTGAAAAGACACCACAGTCCCACCCCCAGTATGCTCACAAATTTAAATGATTGTCTAATTACACCAGCAGCAGCTATTAGCAGCCTTGTCAATTATTTAAAACTCTGACAGCTTTGTCGTTCCAAAAAGAGCTATCCTATTCCCAAAGGGCCAGTCAATAGAGTGGTATCAAGGTAGTTTAACAAAAAGTTTCATTAGTCAAAATAAAATTCAACAACCATGGTAGATCAACATAGCTTAGTATGGCTGAGCATTATGCTGAGCATCTTGAGAATATCAAAGACGTTTAAAATATGATCCATGCCCTTAAGGATCTTATAGTTTGCTAAGAAAACCAAGAACAATCAAGAAACAATCAGCAAATAAAAATGGAATTTTTGCACTAATATTTGTCATATAGATCTTCACTGTCCCATACAGCAGCCACTAGCTACCTATGGCTCTTAGCACTTGAAATGTGTCTAGTCTAAATTGAGATACGCTGTAAATGTAAAATACACACTAGATTTCAAAGACTTAATACAAAAAAAGGATATAAAATATCTTAATAATTTTGTATCAATCACATGTTAAAGTAAGTATCTTGATATATTGGGTTAAATAAAGCATGTCAAAATTAATTTCAACTGTTTCTTCTTTTGTAAACATGGCTACTAGAAAAACAAAAATTACATACGTGAGTTGCATTTGTGGTTTCTATTCTTTTTCTCCTGGACAGTGATGGTATAGATTACAAGTACAAGTAGAGTTCGGAAAATTCATGGAGGGCTGGCGTTTAAAGGATCCAGAGGACTTTGGTAGATGGAGTTAGGAGGGAGACATGTTCCAGGCGGTAGCTGCAATGTTAAATTCTAGGGGAAGAGAGGAGATTGGCCTGGAAGTGCATTTGAGGGTTTGGATATTTGGGTTATGACCAAGTTTTGGGGTCAGGCAGAGGGGCATACACACACACTTTTCCTAACTTCTCATCTTACCTCTGGTGCACTTTATAAGCAAACTCAATGTATGGAGATACCACAGAGAAGTATAAGGTAAGTTTCTAAAATCTTCAGTGGGAAATCAATAAGTTGAGATCCTATCTGCCATTCCCGAAAGTAACCTTGGTAAATGATTTACCATCTCTGCCTCTGATTACGTCCACGGTCCCTTAATATTAAGAAATTTCTCATGTTTTTCTTAATGCCTATGTTATGTATTGACCTTAAGAATTTCCTGCCAATAAGTGCTTGAAGAACATCACATACCAAACAGATAGATATCACTCTAGGATCATAGTCAGCCAACCCTGAGACTGGCTTCTCAGTCATCAGTTGAAGCTCCTGTTCTCCACAAGAGCTAGTTCAAACATTATACTGTCTTTGACCATCCTTCCTCACCCTCCCTGCACTCTCTTACATGGCCTAATCTCCAATCTCATAGAGACAAACTACAAACCTATATCCAGCAAACCTTTTCTTGCTCCCTTTCCTTGTTACACTGGTGAAGGGACAAGGATCCTTGAATAATGACGCTTCTGGGGCCCTAACCTATGCCCTTTTCTCTTTTTACCCTCCTTTCCCTTCCTAGACCAGTGATCCTCAAACTTTTGATCACATATACCTACTAAAATGATATTGAAAAACTCTCTCATATCTTTAAGTTGACATCCAAAAATTACCACATAACTTCACACAGGATATCATTGGCAAACGATATAAAGCCTTCATTTTGTAAATTTTCTAACATTTAAAAATATAACTGTTACTTCATTCTTTTAAACATGTCCAGTGTTTAAAACGTGTTAAATCACCCTAGTGATTTCATTCCCACCTTCATACAGTTAAAAAATACATGAATAAGCTCTTCTTTAACATTAGAAAACGTTACATCATTCCTTTTTCTCTTGGAATTCATAATTCTGTTCTACTTCTCCAACAAAATTTCAACCCAATGTAATATATTTTATGCTTAAAAGTCTTTTATTGATCACCTTATCATACATCTCTGCAAAAAAATACGTTGGTGAATTTAATTTTTTTTAATCTCCTGGGACTATAAGTTTCCAAGTGATAACATTTTTCTTCTGGATTGAGTTCTCATTAAATTACCACTATACACAATTGATAAACACAATGTAACATATTTTATATTTTGACAGATATTTATTAATTATACAAAACAGAATTTAGATGGAACTATTAATTAAAATTGTTTTTATTATTTTCAATTATTTCATGAGTGCATGGATAATATAACTTATTGCTAGAATGAGACAATGTTCTGCATCAAGTTTATTCCTGTTTTTCATTTTTTATGTAAATGTCTAGAATATTTTTTACATATATAGGTAGATAGAAATGGAAGGAGTTTTACTATAGCAATGTCATTCAATTCTCTAAACTCCTTCTGAGTTATATGCCAAAAATCAGTGATCTGTATCAAAAATTACTTTTAATGATCTGTCAGCTGACAGTTCTATTAGGCATTCCTTTCAATTCATGGAAAGAAAAAACAACAACAACAACAGAAAGTACCTGAGTTGCAAAAGGATTTATTATCCATTTGAGTCACTCACTTTCTCCACATAAATGCTATTGCTTTTGTGGGGGGCCACAGAGGCACCATGGCAAGTAGGAATAAATTGCAGGCCAGCCCTTCTTTTGTCAATGGGAAAAGAACTCCGTAAAAGGAGATGTGGGGAAGAAGAACCTACTTGACCACAGAAGGATTCTCAGGAATATTGATCTTAGGAAGACAACATATGGAAGTTGAGGACCTAGCAATTGGATTCCCTTAAAATTATCTGTGTGCCCACATAAGCCTTGGAGTCCTTATGTACCCCCAGAAGTACATGTACCTTAGTTTGAAGACCACTGCTGTAGGCCTTTCACTGATTCCTATAGTTCAACGACAATATGTCTAAATGCTGATAACTCTCAAACGTATATCAGTCCACTCTCCTGAGATTCAGAACCACCTATCTATCTACTGACCGATTGGCCATCCTAACTCATAGACATTCCTGGCTCTATCCACTTGTCTCTATCCCCCCCTGCACTTACCCATGTTTTCTTGCCTGGAATGCCATATTAACATTCTCACTAACTCGTCTCCCTACATCCAGTCTTATTTCCTTCCCACTCATTATCCACACTACAGCTAGAATGGATAAAATAAAAGGATAGAATAAAATTGGATCATGTTCTGACTCTCCTTAAAATCTTTAGTGGTGTCTCAGCATTTAGGATAAAGTACAAACTCCTTTATTATGACTCACAAGGCAATCCAAATCTCCTGGAGCATCTCTGCCACTTTTCTTAACACTCTAAACTCCAGCCAGTCTGGACTTCTTTCCATTTTTCCAAGGCTACAGGACCTACATACATGCTCTTTCCTCTGTCCCCTTTGCCTAACTCCTATTTAAATGAAAGTCTTAATTTAACTGTTATTTCTTCCAGGAAGCCTTCCCTGATCTCTGTGTTAGGTTAGATGCAGAGAATGCTCCTGTGATATTTTTATTCCTCTGTCACAGCATGTATCACATGTTGCTGAAGCAACCTGTTTAATGCTTCATTTCACCTTGAGACTCTCAACTTTACACTGCAAGGACCATATCAATCTTACATACCTAGTACTGAACCTTAAATATTTTCTATATCTAGTACTGAGCCTGAAATATTGTGGGTGCTACATAAATGAATACTTGGTGAATAAAAACATTTTCTTATTAATTCATAACCATAATTTTATTATCTGTATATTCATCATTCCCTAACCCAAAATTCGTTTGAAATATGTCATTCTCCATTATCACATGAAGCCAAGTTCAGAGTTCCTTTCTGATGACTCATAAAAGCATCAACTATTTCAAAGTAACTAAATATAGAGATCTAAGTACGAAGAGTTTGCTTGTCTATTGTTTAAAGGTGCTGTTAAGGAAAAAGCCAGCTCTTTTGAAAGGACACTAATGGTAGCTTTTACCAGATAGAATCAGGTTAGCCATCTACATGAATCCAAGTAGGGAATTTCATTGTAAAGGTTTTCCTTCCCTGAATATTCTAAAGAGGCTTAAAATAGAAGTTATTAATTTCTGACAAATTTCCATATATTATATTCATGTCTGCCTTGCCTCTTATATATAAACTCTTTGTGTGATAACATTCATTATTTTTATCTGCATGCTCACAGTAATTGACTATTAAGTATTTCAAATTTCTTTTGTACAGTGAAAATTACCAAAAACAAATGTACAATTGGCTTTAATAAAACAAATGAGTGCATTGCAAAAAGTAATGTATTTGCTAAGAATACAGTTAAATTGTTTTCTCTAACAGTGTTTGCCTTATTAAACCACCCATCACAATTGCCTTTATGGATAGCATCTTTCCTATAAAGTAGTGCAACATGATAAGCCAACTGCTGCTAAGTGATCAATTTCATTTATGTAGCCAGATGAAGGGATGTCTCTCCTATCAACACTCTAAGGCATAAGACAATCACCAAGGGAATTCTTTGATAATCAATAAGCATCAGTCATGAAAAAGAGTTAACTTTCGTAATAACCATTTCCATGCTATGCTTTCATGTACTCACTGGTCTCTATGTAGATACTGAGGACCCGATATCTGCACAAACTTTCTCAACTTCAATGTCTTTGTGATTTCTGTTCTGTATTCTATCCTGAGTAGTTTTATGAATTCTATTTTTGAGTCAGGTTGCCTGAAGAGATTTTTTAAGTATAAGATCTCCCACAAAAGGTAGAGAATATTGAGCTCCCAATATTCTTTCCTCAGACCTTTGCACTGCCCTATTTCCTCATCCTCACAAAGATATAATCATTTTGTCATTTTTCTAGGTCTAAACTTTGCCGTTGTATTTTCCATTTCCTCATATTGTGCTGCCAATCCTTACCACTTATCCTGTGTCACCCAGGCATCATTGTAATCATCTTACAATCTAGATCATTTTTATCCTTTCTCTTCACATCGGCACCAAATAGAACCAACGCTTGGCAAATATTCATCTATTCATTCATTTCACAAATATCTATTGAAAGCACACCATCTAGTACGAACAAGCACAGTGCTCGGTACTGGGGTGAAACAGTGATCAGAGGAGACTTCAACCCTGACCTCAAGGAGCTACCAGCCTAGCAGAGGGGACAGACACACAATAAACAGGTAACTATACATAATTTGAGATCATAAGTGTTGTAAACTAAAATGGTTCTGTGCCAGAAAATAAGGAAGGAGATAAGATCTACTTTTAGCAGGAGGTTGAGGAAAAGCCTCTTGGAATTAATTACATTTAATCTGAAACCTAAAAAATGAGGTCTCAGTAGCAAAGGGGAGAGAGACACAAAATAAGTTTGGAATGATAGACCAAAGAGCCTTGTAGGCCATAGTAAGGAGATTACAGTTCATCTAAGAGGCAAAAATCAGATTTAACTTGAAAAAAGAAGGCACTTTTGGCTGAAGAATGGGTGAAAGGTGGCAAGATTGGGAGCAGAGAGAGTTAGGGGGCTGTGGCAGTAGCCCAAATAAGGGACTATGTGGTGTGGCTTAGGATGCTGATGATAGAAATAGACAGTAATAGAAGGTTTTGAGATATATAGAAGGTAAAAGCTATAGATTTTGGTGATAAATTGAATGGGAGAAGTGACAGGGATGAATTAAGGATGAGTCCCAGTGTTTTCCTCAACAACTGGACAGATGGTCATAGTCCTGACTGAGATAAGGAAGATTGAGAGAGGAACAGATTTGGAGGAGGATGGAACCCAAGGTTCCATTTTGGGCATGTTAAGCTTGACAAGCCTGTAAGACCATCAACTGCAGATGTCAAGATGGCAGTTGGAGACAATATTAAATTAACAAGTAGAGAGTGATATCTATTAGAGAAAGTGTAGAGACAGAGGGGGGAAAAGGGCCCAGTTTTAGCCAACAGGAACACCAAAATTTTGAGGCAAAGTAATGAAAAATCATCAAGTGAGATAAGAATAAACCAGAAGAGTCTGAGCTTAAAGAAGCCAAAATGAGACAGTGTTTCAAGAAGGTAGTGGTCAACTGAATCCAGAGCTGAGTGATGTCTGAGAACAAAAAAAGCAAAGATGTGGCCACTGAATTAGGCCATGTGAAGGTCATTCATGACCTCAGCAGTTACAGCTGAGTGTTGAAGTTAAAAACAAGATTTTGGAGGTGAAGCATTAGAGATAATATGTGTAGACAGTTTTCTAAAGAGGGTGATTACTAAGAAAACAGGAATGGAGCAGATGTTCAAGGGGAATAGAAGGCCAAAAATTTTAGGTTTGTTTTTATACACTTACTGGTAATGAGGAAGAGATCAATGATGCAAGGAGAAGGGATAAGTTAGAGAAGGAAATTCCTGCAGAAGACAGAAAATTAGGACTAGAATCCAGTGGAAAGTAAAAGAACTGACTTTTACAGGAAGAGGAGAGATATTTCGTCTATTGTACTAAGAGGGAGGAATAATGCAAGTGAGTTTATAGATTTGGTAATGAGAAGACAAATAAGTGTCTTCCCGATTGCTTCTATCTTCTCAATGATGTAAGAAGCAAGGTCACTAGCTGTAAGAGAAGTGGGAAGAAGAGGTCTGAGAGGTTTGAGGAGAGCAGATGATAGGACACAGCCATTTCAAGAAGTGGGGAAGGGAGTCTACTAGAGAAATATAGTAGGATAGCAGTTGTGTGCTGGCTCTTGATGTTTGTGACCCTGCATTTAAAATTAAACCAGGCAGCCCTCCTGTGTGTTTTTTCTTCAGGAATATTCAGCTGCTGGGGTGGTGACAAGGAGATGGTGAATGACAGATTCAAGATGTCAGAGTTTTTCTAGAGATAAATAACAGAGGAAGAAAGGTAAAAGAAACTGAGGGATTTTTCAAGGAAGTTATTAGGTACACAACCGTGGAATCTAAGCTGGGTAAGGAGGAAAACAAAGAGAGTGTGGTGGAGGTGATGAATGGACAGTGAGCATGTATCGTGGGGGGCAGTAGAAAAGATGATTGGGAAGGTAGAAGAACCAAGTTGGATGAGTGAATGGGTGTTATAGTCACTGAGACTAGAACAATGACAGGGTTTGGGGAGGGAATAAGACTGAATTAGGAGCTAAAATCTTCAATGAATGAAGGATGATCAGGAGATCAGTAGATGACAGCATGGATTTGGATGAAGCTGGTATACCTATGTGTTGTAACACTTAAAGGAACAGTAGGAAAAAACAAGGAAAAAATCCATGCCTCCCCACACTTTTTTTTTTTTTTAACATTTCATTGAAACTTTTTTATTGGCCTTTTAGACAGAAACAGGGTCACAGAGGATGACCCTATCATACTTCCTCAAGAACCAGTGCATGGCCTCCTCTTTCCTGATTTTGTGTTTGACCCCTAAGCAGCCTGTCCTGCATTTGAGGTACTCAGGCTATGAGTGAGAAGACAGTTTCTACTTGATGGCGCTATAGAGAAGCCCATCTTCAAACACCAACTGACTGCCTACTCGACATAGTACAAATCCTTGTTATCTTGCGGCTCAACCATAGAACTTCTTAAAAGCCAAATTTCCAGACAGTCCTCTAATATACATTTTTCTATTAGTGATCATAATGATGAAATATCCAGTATCCACCCATACATTCAGATATATTTTTTTCCCATATTGTACAAACAGTTTGGGAAACTACCTCTTTTCTGCTTAACAATATATCGTAAAGATTTTCCAACAACATTAAATATTCTTCTACAACAAGATTGTAATAAATTCATTGTATTACACTGGATAAATTAGCTGAGATTTATTTAAGCAATGTGCTGTTATTATATGTCTAGGTTGTTTCCAAATTTGGGATATTACAAACAATGCTGTAATGAACATCCATAGGCATGAATCTTTGAAGATATCTCTAATTATTATTACCTATAATAAATCCCTTGAAGTAGTATTATTTGGTCATAGAAAATGGATGTTTTTAAGGTTTTTGCGACATATCATCCAACTATCTTCAAAGATCGTTTGTATAAGCGGCATCTTAGCCTTCCCTTGTACCTTGCCAAGCTTGGGTATATTCTTTGTTTCCTTCCTTTCTTTCTTTTTATAGATGAAAAAACAAGGACCCAAAAGGAAGATTCTTGCTTATAAGTCAGCATCCATTCCAGAACCTGGGTGTGCTGATGTGCCAAGGCCTGTCCGTTCCGCCATGCAGTAGGTAACAACATTCCCTGCACACACTAAGATGCCTTCCTCTAGCTTCTTTCTGTTCCTGCATCCTAAATGCTAATTACCTTCCCTGCTGTCACTTGACCATGTCAAACCTTTACACAAAATCTCCTCAAAGCTCCCTGGATTAAATTTAAATTCCTTCACAATTTTTATTTCCTATTCACAGACTTGCTCAGACCCCATCCCTAATCTCCTAGAACCAAGCCATTATTAGCTTGGTTCCCAACTTCTCCAAATCCCCCACTCCCATCAAATTTAATTTCTGGAGGAAAGCTTCTGGGGAAACACAAATCGCTATCATTTCATCTTTTTCTATTGTGTTTCATTATCTCTTTTATTATTTTCCCTATTTCCTTCTATGCTTTCCCTCTTCCTCATAACTGGTTTCATTTTGATTTGTTAGGTATCTTTGCCAGTCCTCATCACTGTATCTCTTTCCATTTCAGATTTATTTTGCTGGAGCTCTTCAAACTATAGTATCTTTCTTAGGTATTTCAAACCCTTTATGGTAAAATGAATGCTCTATACTTGTCAAGTTCAAAACTACATTTCCCACTGGCTATTGCTTTCATTAGGACAGTAATAGTTACTACACAAAACTAATGGATTATAAAAAGAACAAAGAACCAATATTGCAATATTATAATATCCTACCCATTCCAGTAGACATGACAAGCCTTTTGCATGGGTATATTATATAGCTTAAAAAGAAAAGGGTCTTTTTCTGGATGGAAATTCTACTCTTGATAGCCTGATAGTGGTCCCACTTACGACAGAAGTTAGAACTTCATTCTATTGTAATTTTCTGTTTTCCAATTTGTAGGAAAAAGAAATATTTCTATACCACAATTAGAGGAAAATACATTATTTAAATAAAATCCAGTGCTACAATAAGGGAAAACAGATGTATCAATCAAGCAATAGATTCTTCTGCATTGTCATTCAAAAAGAATGCCTAAAATGCTTATCAAAATTATGGAATTAATTCTGTAAAATTTTCTTGTTTGGTATACATAAAATAAGCAGACCTCTTCTTTGGCTGACCAAGATGATGCACAGTATAAAAGATACTGGGCCTAAATACTCCAACACATCCACCCTGGGATCAGGTTGGCCAATTCCCTTCCCACCAACTTTTTTACCCAAGTCTGTCAGAACCCCTAGACCAGTCAACAGCATCTCCGCCCCTTCTCCTTGTGGTCATCTTTCGGCACTGCCTCAAGGGTAATCATCTTTAGATACCAATCATTTTTCCCTTCCCATCTTCTTACTGCTTTTCCCTTCCTCCTGGATCCTCCCACAGCCAATTCCCCTCCAATCCTTGTCTCTGGGCTCTCTGGAAACACCCCTGCCCACCCTCACTCTCCCCCCCACACTCCTGCATATTTTTAAGCTTATCTCAGAATGCTGGGATTCCTCCCAACCCTATCCAGGTCCTGCTTTTCTCAGAATTCGTTTTCCCCTTTTAGCCATCTCTAGTGGAGACTGCTCACTCTCTCACACCCTGTACACAAGCATTCTGTGCAGCATTTTCTCTGCCATTTCCAAGCAATACTTCTCCACCCTTGTATCACACTTCTGCTCCTCAGAGGCTCATGGCATCTGCCTATCCCATCTCCAACACCTTCTTTACCTCGTTATTATGATCCTATGATCACTCTCACAACCGATGAGGGCTTTGGCATCTTTCTCTAGTCCTCAACTCTGCCATCCATCTGAACACTTCTTTAGCAACCCACTTCGACAGCCACTGTTGGATGTTGTCATCTCTCAAGCTACCCCACCTCTGTCATCATTTTATACGGCAAATTCACACTCTCAGAGTCTCCACACAATCTCCTGACATTCCGTTTTCTCACTTGTACACCTTAAACCTCCCTCCTGCGTCTACAAGCTCTAACTTTCCAAATCAAGAATAAATCAAAATCTACCACACCCCTCTTCGGTCCAACTAGCTATGTTCACCCCCATTACACCCAAGCGGACAAACACAGCTGGAAACAGCACACAATCATTCTTGTTGGTGCCATCAATGTTTTAATTTCCAATTTTAGGAGGAAAAACAGCTTTTATTTGCCCCTTATGACAGGGGCCTAGGCTGGCTTCAGAGGGCCTTAATCCCCCTTTATTCTCTATCATCACTCCTCATCAAAGCCTCTCCCCCACATAAATATATACTCTAAGTAAAAATAGTGAGAATATGCAAGTGCAGCTTCTAGAAAATACCCTAGTTTCTTGCTACTCTAGGTTAAGTGCACGGACCTGTAGCACTTAGGTGCTTGTAAGAAATTGAGGATATCAAGCCCTACCCAAGACCTAATAAGTCAAAATCTGCATATTAACAAGATCCCCAAATGATCCACAAACACATTAAAGCTTATGAAAAGTACTGCCCTTTACTCCAATCCCTCCCCCAGCACACACACACTATGTAGAAACTATGGGGGCTTCACTGGAACAGTCCCTTCCCTGCACTCCTAACTGACTACTTCCATCTTACTCTTTACAGTTCTTTTTCCACCTCACCTGGATTAGATGGCCTTACCACCTCCTTTATAGACAAGATGTAGGTCATCAGGTGCTCGCTCCCTCAGCTTCTTAATCCCCAACCTCCAAATTTGTCAATCTCCACAAGTATCCTCATCTCTTTCTGTTCATCTTGGATTCCCCTCCTATCCACAGTAATCCCTCCTCTCCCTCCTATTCCCTTCAGGATCTTGCTCCATGAAGTAACCTCCCTTCTCCACTGTGTCAGGAATCCATTGGTCTTTACTCTTGACTGGCCCCATCATCTCAGCCTGAAAACATGCTCAGATACTGCCCACCTTTTACAAAGCTTCTCTTGACCTTGAATCCCCCTTTAAATATCACCTTGTCATTCTCTTTAATTCCGTTTTCTTGAAAGATGCCTACACTCGTGCCTCCACTTTCTCTGTTCCCATCCTATCTTCCCTTGGCTTCCATGCAGCTCTCCTACTCTTCGCTGGATATTGGCCTCCACCATAGTTCCACCCTTGGACCTCATCTTCTCACATGGCTCAGCCTCCCTGCCCAGTTTCCTCAGCTCTAAAGGCTTCAACTACAATTTCAGACTGATTGACTCCTAAATCTGCATCTCCAGACCCATATTTCACCCACAGGGCTGGATAGTTACACTTGGAACCTCGAATTCAACCAAAAACTGAATTTATCTTTTGTCCCATTAAATCAATCCACTGATCCCCATCTGGCTGATGATCATATCATCTATACAGTTTCCAAACCAGCACTTTGAGAGTTTTCTAAGGCTTCTCCATCACCTCCTGTTTCTCTCTTCATTCCCATTATCACTGCCTGTTTAACTTTACATCCCTTTTCACATGGATTAAAACAATGGATTCTTAAATTGTTTCCCTGCCAATCCACCTTCTACACTGTGCCCAAAGAGATGACCAACCTGGTCACATCACTACTCTGCTCAGGGTCCTTCAACAACTCACCATTACCCATAGGATAAAGTTCAAATCCCTTAATATGACATGGAAGACCTTTCAAAATCCTACCTCTGATAATTTGTTAGACTCTTTTCCTTAAAGGATCCAACATGCTCTTCCTATACTCTAGTCATGTTGAGTTACTTGCATTTTCTGAACATACCACATGCTTTCCCAACTCTATCCCTGCTGTTGAGACTACTCTCTCCCAGCAGGTTACCTCATACTCATCAATTCAGACACAGCTCTAATGTTGCCCCTCTATGAATTGTCTCCTTGCCCTAGCCCCTCAAGCAGAGTTCAGCACCTCTCCTGGTGTGCTCTCTTTGCAAATTATATATCCTTTTATTTTAGCACTTATATCTCTGTGGTACTAAGAGCCTAAATGGGGTCTCCTCTTGAGACAGGGAGACCCTAGAAGGCTGTAAATTATCTTCTATTCTAGTCTTTATATTCCCACTATCTAGCCTTTATGCACTGAATTGTGTCCCCCCAAAATTCATATATTGACCCTAACCCCTCAACGTAGTGGCATTTGGAGGTGGGGCCTTTGGGAGGTAATCAGATTTAGATGAAGTAACAAGGGTGGGGTCCTCATGATTGGATTAGTGACCTTATAAGAAGAGGCACCAGAGATCTTGCTTCCTCTGTCTCTGTTTCTGTCTCTGTCTCTGTCTCTGTCTATGTCTCTGTCTCTCTCTCTGCCATGTGAGGACACTAAAAAGATGGCTGTCTGCAAGCCAAGAAGAGATCCTTACAAGGAACGAAATCTGCTGCCGCCTTGATCTTGGATGTCCCAGCCTCTAGAACTATGAGAAATAAATGTCCGTTATTTAATGCACCCAGGCTATGGTATTGTGTTGTAGCTCCTCAAGCTGACT
Source organism: Ceratotherium simum simum (assembly GCF_057802395.1). Lineage (NCBI taxonomy): Eukaryota > Metazoa > Chordata > Mammalia > Perissodactyla > Rhinocerotidae > Ceratotherium > Ceratotherium simum. The sequence goes on from NC_141909.1 coordinate 15,291,868, forward strand.
AATACACCAGAACATTTCTCAGCTCATAGAAGGTAGTACAATAAATGATTATTGAATGGCCACACGTTTACACAGGAGTGAAAAACGCAACGTGCCATCCAACAACAAAGTGACAAGCCTCACAAAATCAGAGGAAAAGAAGCAGTACCTCTCCTGGGTTTACAGCATAGAACATGGCACGCAAACGGAACTGATAATTTTGCTTTTGGGTATATTTGTGGCTACAGAAAAGAGCAAAACCAAACCTTGAAGTGGCTTAAGTTTTGGTTCTCTGTCGCCTCCTGAAACTCTTCCTAAATTCAAAAAGCATCTTCTCCCAGTTCTTGTCTGAGCTGCATGTCTCCCAGAACCTCTGCCTTCTCAAGATGCCCTCTCCACCCACACTGCTCCCCCCACACCAACACCCACACTCCTCTGTGACAATGGCTTCTCCTGAACTCATCGCTCCCTCTCCCTGGTCCCTCTTCCTCCTTCCTGGGCTGGCTAGAGAACTAGTATGGTTGAGTTTTAGCATTTAATTACATTCTCTTTTATAATATTGATATGTCTTTTTGCAATTGACTTTTTCTCCACCTGAATGAGAAGTTCCTTGAAGGCAGGGACAACACTTAATATTTTCTGTGTGTCTACTCTAGCACTAAACACAACACTAATTATGTGGTATAGAGTTTCATGAAATGCATTAGAATGGGGTCAGTAAACTGCGGCTCACAGGCCAAAATGGGCCCACTGCCTGTTTTTGTCTGACCCACAAGCTAAGAATATTTTTCACATTTCTAATTGGTTGCAAAAAAACACAAAATGAAAAGAAGAATATTCATGGCATGTGAAAATTAAATGAAATTCAAATTTCAGTATCCATACATAAAGTTGTGTTGGAACCCAGCCACACTTAGTCATGTATGTCTTGTCTGTGTCTGCTCTCATGTCACAACAGTGGCTAAGTAGTTGCAACAGAGACCATATGGCCCACAAAGCCTGAAATATTTACTATTTTATCCTTTATAGACAAAGTTTGCTAATCTCTGCATTAGAAAGTTGAAGCAATGAATTAAGTTCACTAAGATTGTTGAAATATTTCCCCCAAAATACCTTCCCCCCAAAAGAAACACTTAAAAATGAGTAAGTAAAGAAAAAAATTACGAGTCTTCTCTTGGCATACCCAATTGCGGAACTGCCCATGGCATAATCTGATGCTGTGAGATCACAGAGCAACTTGAATTTAGCAGAGAAGGTCATGTCCCTGTATCATTGTGCACTAAAAATCTGTCTAAATGTGAAGCAGTAAGCAGTGAAGGCATCCTGAACATTCCTTACCTAGACAATCTATATTGAAATTAATGTAAGAAGACATAAAAGAGCTGTGTTTCCAGCAGTTTAAACCCATGTTGTGCAGAAGGAATATGAATCATGGATTGGAAACAATGAAGCTTCTTGTCTAATTAATCATTTTTATGCACTTGTCTTTCACTGCAGGATAGAGATCAGTAAAAAATGACTCAAAAGAGCTGAAACTTCCATAGCTGCCTCTGCCTCCCACAACACTGTGAATAAATGAAAGTTAAAGCCAGTGGTGTCACAGCACAGAGATACTTTGATCAAACGATGAGAAATGCAGAACTTGGAGACTTGACTAAGTTAACAAAGTGCTGCCTTTACCTCATTGTAACATCTGTACTTGTCCAACCAGGGCCATATAGGTGCCAACACATTAACTCCATCGCCTTCCTACCTGAAATCTCAGCTTAATTAGGACCATTTATCAAAATGACACCTGTTTTCGAGGCCAGATCAAATTGATTACCGTCGTTCTGCTGGATCTCCACAAATGCTGTGTCAAGTATCTATTTTTAGAGCGAAAGATGGGTAAATATTTATCCCAAAGTTTGTAGTGAATACAGGATGTTGACAAAAAACATATATATCTGACACATGAAAAACATCCATACTTAAAAAGTAAAATCATATTTTTACTTTTGCATGGAACATGCAAAATATGGGATCCTGCAAAATCAATGTTTTAGGGCTTATTCTTTCAAAGACATTGGCTAAAAGCAGTTCTAGCTTGTGCCAAGATAAAGTGACTAATTCCAACAACCATGGATTTAACTGGCCACAATGTTAAATATAATAAAAATATTTATGCAGACAGAACACTAACTAGATAAAGTCACCATGAAGCATCAAGATTACTCAATTAATATGAATGATGTTAAGATGAGCTGACTCCAATCAATAAAACCCACTGTTAAAATGCTTTAAAAAATATCCTTTCATATCTTGGTTTGATATTTCATTTTACTGTATGTATGTGTCACACATGTGCATTCATACCAAGGTGTCTAACCTAGATTAAGGCCTCCAAAGAATAACTGTGCCATTATATTTCTGTAAATAGAAAAATATTACACTATGCATGACAGAAATTGAAACGATAAAGTCTATTGTCCCATTTAAATGGTATGTGTTTAGAAGAGAGTTCATATTTTTTAACAAAAATATAAACAACAACAACAAAACAAAAGATAATGTAATGCCTTAATTTCCTCATCTAAATCCTGAAACTGTTCAAGGTATTTCCCATTTGAAATATACGTAAATCTAGTTGTTAGTTGTTTTTAAATGCTCTAAATTCCTTAAGTTAGTCCATCAAATCCATTTTTAAGAGTGCCATGCCCTCTCCAAACTAAAGTGACACTCTGCTTGGGTCTTCATTTAATCTTCATTATTGCCACTACCATACCCAGACTCAACAAAAAGCATTTACCAAAGATCAGCCAAGTAAACCAAATTTCCCAACATATTATCCCAGGACTCACTATAATAAATGATTATGTGCTTGTCAGCTACTTTTCTAAAAAGTCTCCTTGCTCTTTTAGGTTCCCTTCTTATTTTTTACCCCAGTTGAAGTACATTTTCTCCTCTTGCTTAAATCTTAAGATACTTAAAATCATCCATGTTAGTTATTCACAAAGAGAAAATAGAGATATGAAAACCAAAAAATCTAGGTAAATAGAATTGCCAGACAAAGGGCTAATATGAAAGAAAAGTAGCAGTCAGTTTGTAAACTGATCACTTATGAAAACAGGAGAGTAAAGTTATTAAAATGAAATGTTATATCAGTGGTATCCTGATGCAAACAGGGATGGATGTACAAAGAACTTTAAGATAGACTGCTTTCCTTTTCCAGCACTGCTCCTTCTATTAAAGAAAAAAAAAAAAGAGGGACAAATTCAACATAATTACCTAAAATAATCCTATCTATGCAGTGAGAAAAATACTAAAATGTATGATGTTCATTTCCAGTAAAAATGTTCCACGTTGGGAAGAAACATGGCTTTTAGAATATTGAAGTCTTCTTAATCTGTGGACTTTGGAAATTATTTGATAATTCATGAAAAGGTTTCCAAAAGGAATATTTCCAGAATACCTCATTGTTTGCACCTCCTAGTGTAGGTAATCTGTAATAACAGCATCAGCATTTCTACATACTTATGTCCCCCAGATAATTTAAATAGGCCAAAGTGGATTCAATACACATTTACCTCTCAAATGGCCTTGCATATAAGTATACCTGTCAGGTATGACCAATTAAGTCTACTGTCTACAAAGGATATCCATGACCAAAATTCACATTTTAAGCTCCCAAAATACTTAACACACTTGGAGAAAACGGTTTATTCTTAGTGACTCCCTCAATTGCCAACTTACAAGCTAATATATTGCTGTGCATAAACCATGCATTCAACTTCAGAATAATTCAATTACCCTTTGGAAAAATTAAATGCAGTCCCAGTAACAATGCAAACATGCTCTACTTAAACATAAAAGCCTGCCCAAATTATTTAAGAATAGCCTAAAAGAAATCTAAGTAAATGGATGACGGAGAGGACATTCATTTTTAGAGAGTGTAAGATTCTTACCAGAAGAACCCTGTAGAAAGATCACTGGTCTAAGGAATCAGGAAACAATTAGTTGACCCCGTAACCTTGGGCTAAGCACTGGCTATCTCTAACCCAATGTTCCTTTATCCTAAAACAAAGATAATTTATATTCTGTCTAGAACATAGGACTGTGAACATACATAAAAATGAAGGTTTTGTTAATTTCTAATAGGTGCCAAACAGCTAATCTCAAACTCGTCATGTTAGAATTTGGTACAAGCTTCAAGATTTTACTCTTCCCTGTCCAAACCAGCAGTGCACATGAGGGGGCTCCGGAGTCTCATTTGCAATCATTAGCCTTAAGAACCACAAGATAACTGAAAGCACCGTAGAGGATAATAAGCTGACATAGAAATTAGAACATCTTGAAAACCCACAGGTAACATGTAAAAGGAGTTATGGGTGCCACTACGATGGACAGCTTGCTGCTATGGGGCTGAGTCACGCTCTTATACATTCAGTTAATTTATACTCTGCAAAAAGGAAAAGAGGAGAGGAAAGAGAAGAATCTAAGTGATTGAAATATTCTGCTTCAGATTACATCAAGAACTAGCTTCCATCTGAAAGAAATTGCCATGGCTTAGAGAGATTGGAGTCCCTCAATCAGATATCCAAGGATAGTATTTCTGATCTTTTATGGTAGAACTATTAGGGTCAGTTATATAGTTATTGCCAAAAATTGTAGTGTATAGGTTATTGCAACATCTAAGAAATTTTCTTCCTTCTACTACCACCCCCCAAGTTAGACACAAATAAAGGAATAACCTAAAAAATGAAAAACAGAAAAGTTTTTCCCTGCACCCATTCCAGAAAGAACATCCAAGGGGTTATTTTGCATCACCACAAAGTATAGGTATACTGTTCTGAAAGCAATTGCTCTGGCCCCATCCATAAATGTCTATACTAGAGATGGTTCTTGGATTCAGGCCCAGACCGGGGCATCAGAAAGACACTCTGCATACCTCAACCCTGCCAACTCCAATGTGGAAATTAGCCAAATGGTGTCAATGGCGGTTTGAGCCACTGGGGGGGGCAACCATGTTACAAAAAGCATTGGAACAGGTTGTCTTATTCTAGAGTTGGGGGCTGTGCTGTCCAATGCAACAAGAAGGCCTGTGTGTCACCTGTGTGTCCAATACAACAAGAAGGCCTGTGTGAGGCCTGTTTGTCACCTCAGCAGCAGGGCATTTGCTAGACAGCCACCAACACACTTCCTATTGCAAAATAAGGGTGACTCATCATCCATCCATCTCTGCTTCCCTCCTCCCACTTCGCTCACGACTTATCCCATTCTTATCCTGATTGGATTACACAACTGACACACTAATACTGAACATCAAACCAGAAAGAAAATTGTTTACTTTGATGAAATAAAATATTCCAAGACAAGTATGGCTTACAACAATAAGAGGCTACTTAACACACAAATGCATTCTACAAGTCATAAACAAATACTAGGGCATATTACATGGTTACACTCCATTTCTAAACCAAAACACATAACACCTTCAGTTTTGCAGTTTCAAGAGATGACACTGCCAGAGAAGCTCCTGGCTTGACCCCTTTTACCAAGTTCGTATCCATAAACACCACTGAAACAGACATCACAAGCCACAAGAAGAGTCATCCCTTCCACAAAAAGGAGTCCTATCATTAAACCATGTGAGTGGAAGCACGCTTCCAGATAAATGAGAAATTAATTTCTAAGAGGAAAGGAAGGGCAATCCATGAAATTAATGGCATAGAAGTCCCAAGTTTTAAACTACCTAATTATGCATCTAAAATTCGCAAACACACAATACTTCTCTGTAAATAAATTCATTTTCATTATTCCACTACTAATTCAGCTATTGGGGCAATTACTAGTTGTTAGGCCTGAATAATATGTTTCTGTTTAAACGGTAGTGCTCTAGGAGAGAAATCCTCCAGGAAGGAGGTAAAACGACCAAGCCCGTTTACCTAGTATGAGTTCAGTGGGCAATTTTCATTAAAGAAAGTTTGGGACTGGTGTTAGCTTACACTGATCTTGTTAACTCCTTGCCTGGATATTGACCTTGCTCTAACTATTTTGCCTCTGGTTTTCTCTGAGCTTTACGATGTTCTTTAATTTCCTGTGCTATTAATCTTCAGCCCAAGGAAAGTGGAGCTGATGCTGTACCACAAGAAATGTTGCTCATCACCTTTCCATGCAGACATCCTGTAGCATCTTATAAGGTCTGGAAATTATTAAAGTCCATTTCAAGGCCTTTACTCCTTTGTCTTACGTGATTTGTGTCTTGTTAGAAAGGAAATAAATTTATTCCCTGTTACATCATAGAGTGTCTAAAAGGAAAATCATATTTACTTCAGCATCTCTAGATTGTCTTATGAACTTTTAAACAAAGAATCGAGATTGGCATTTTATGGTTGCCCACGGAAAAATAACCTCGATTTTATCCAATCCCAGCGTCAATTTCACCACCTGTATTTCAGAATTTGAGCAATTTTAAAGTCAACATGCTACGGTTTATTGTTCAAGCATCTAGAATCAATTATAAAATTAAAAATTACACCTAAGTTATCACCCTAAAATAAAATTTAATATTACAGTAGTCCCTCCTCATTCACAGTTTTGCTTTCCGCGGTTTCAGCTACCCCCGGGGCAACCTCGGTCAGAAAGTATTAAATAGAAAATTTCAGAAATAAACAATTCATAAGTTTTAAATTGAGTGCTGTTCTGAGTAGCATGATGAAATCTCACACCGTCCTGCTCCATCCCACATGGGACGTGAATCTTGTCTTTGGCCAACGTATCCACGCTGTATACACTAGCCACCCCTTAGTCACTTAGAAGCTACCTTGGTTATCAGATCAACTGTATCGGTATCACAGTGCTTATGTTTAAGTAACCCTAATTTTACCTAATAATGGCCCCAAAGCGCAAGAGTAGTGATGCTGGCAGTTCAGACATGCCAAAGAGAAGCCATCAAGTGCTTCCTTTAAGTGAAAATGTGAAAGGTCTTGACTTAATAAGGAAAGAAAAAAAATCATATGCTGAGGTTGCTAAGATCTATGGTAACTTTTATTACCAAATATTGTTATAATTGTTCTATTTTATTATTAGTTGTTGTTAATCTCTTACGGTGCCTAACACAAACTTAATCATAGGTATGTATGTTTAGGAAAAAACATAGTATATATAGGGTCTGGTACTACCTGCGGTTTCAGGCATCCACTGGGGGTCTTGGAACGTATTCCCCATGGATAAGGGAGGACTACTGTATAATCAAAGTCGATTGGTCTTTTTCCATTTTGAGAGGGAGAATATAATTATTTTTTTCAGTCATCCATGCTAAAGAGACAAATAACCTGATGTAGGGGCTACATCTTATTCATCTTTGTATCCCATCACCCCAGTACATGGAATCTGTCTATAGCCTCTCTCCCTCCGATCCATGAGATTTTTGGAAGCATCTCTTACCTTGCTAGACTCTGGAGGCCACCAGTTTATCCATGCCACTCCTTGCTGTTGGCACCATGTCTTTCCTCTACTGTTTGCTGCCTGCTGAATGAACCTTATTTAGGGCATTTACCTGAGTCCATTCCTCAAAATCCTGCCTCCTCCCATAATACTACAGTTCAATAGAATTTGGATAACAAATTAACTCCACTAATATTTGTTGGAATCCATCATGAGCATTGTTCTCGGTGCCTGGAACACCATAGTATTTAAGACAATTACAATCCCTAGCTTGAATTCCACAGATAGGAATAAGCCATAAGCAATGAAACAAATAAATGACAATTTCAGGGAGTGGTGATCACCTAGCAATGTTCCAGGATTGGTACTGCTTTTCCGTGACCAGTGATTTGAGTAATAGTCATAAGTACCCCAGACAGATAGATGGTAATTTGATTATTATTTCCCAAAAAGACTTTCCCTGACCCTAACTGCTTTCCAATCCATCAAAAAAGAAGCGTGTCACTAACTGGTTTCCCATCAACAAACAGCACCTATTTTCCCAAAAATGTTTTTGTTTTTTTTGTTTTGTTTTATGGTGGTGGGAAGGCAGGAAAAGCATTTGAGACACAGTGAAGGAGAATTTTCATTTTTATTAGCTGTTCCTGTCTGTTCATTTCAACCTAATGTGTAATAATATTTAAGATGTTCAAATGTTAAAATATTTTAAGTCCATCAGTCAGGATTGTAGCAGGAATAGAAGGAACACTTGGACCCAGTAACATGAGGGAAATTGAGGAAAGGGACTTCCTACAAATACAAATCCGGGTGCAGGGCAAATAGGGAAGGTGCACGGATGGTGCACTACCCTGAGACCAGTGACAGTGGGGCTGTCACCACCACAGGCCTGAAGGGAAAGATGTGGAGTGGTTATGGGGACCTGGAGCAAGCCTATGTGTGGAGAGAGCTGCCTGATAGGTGCTATGACCTTGGGTCAAGGGGCAAAGCCAGCCCATGACAACCCTTGACTTCACGTTTCCCCCTCTCTCCATCTCCTACTGATGCTCCCCATTGGCCAAACTCAACAGTAAGTCAGAGGTCAAGGAATGCCTTGGCATGGTCTGTACAGGTCAGCTTCCCAGGTGTTATGGACTAAATGTTTGTGTCCCCTCAAAATTCATATGCTGAAGCCCTAACTCTCAATGTGATGGTATTTGGAGGTGGGGTCTTTGGGAGGTAAATAGGGTCGAATGAGGTCATGAGAGTGGGGCCCTCACTATGGGATTACACCAGGAGACACTAGAGAGTTTGCTCTCTCTCCACACCCATGCACCAAGAAAAGGCCGTGTGAACACACATTGAGAAGGCTCCCATCTGCAAGCCAGGAAAAGAGCCCTCACCAAACACCAAATCCTGCTGAACCCTGAGCCTGGACTTTCCAGCCTCCACAACTGTGAGAAAATAAATCTCTGTTGTTTACACCACCCAGTCTATTTTATTTTGTTATGCAGCCTGAACTGACTAATATACCAGGAGACAAAGCAGGCAGAGAAGGGCAAAAAGTGAGTCTCGAGAGGCAGGCAGACAATACTCGGCATGGTCAGATGTATTTTATAAATTAAAAGTTATCACTAGCAGGGCCGGCCTGGTGGCATAGTGGTTAAGTTCACATGCTCTTCTTCGGCGGCCTGGGGTTCACAGGTTTGGATCCCAGGAGCAGACCTACAGACTGCTCATCAAGCCATGCTGTGGCGGTGTCCCATATACAAAATGGAGGAAGATTGGCACAGATGTTAGCAAAGTGACAATCTTCCTCAAGCAAAAAGAGGAGAATTGGCAACAGATTTTACCTCAGGGCCAATCTTCCTCACCAAAAAAAGAAAAAAAAAGTTATCAGATAATGGCTCAAAGTATGGGCTTGTTGATATTTTAATTATTAATTCAGTCAGATAACATGTTATTGCTAAATATGTTGTGTATTGAATACACCTAAATCCACCTAAAGAAAGAAGCCTTCATCAATTTTCCTTTGCCAGCTGGCAAATACTTAACAGTCAAGTAAAAACTTTTAAAGGAGTTGGCAAAACAAATGCTCATTTGTGCTCTGGTATTATTACAGTTTTAAGAATATTTTTTGATATTTAATATCCTTCTTTTTTTTTTTTTTTGAGGAAGATTCGCCCTGAGCTAACATCTGTTGCCAGTCTTCCTCCTTTTTTCCTTTTTTCCCCCCAAAACCCCAGTAGATAGTTGTATGTCATAGTTGTACACCCTTCTAGTTGCTCTACATGGGATGCCACTTCACCATGGCTTGATGAGTGGTGAGTAGGTCCACACCCAGGATCTGAACCAGCGAACTCCCAGCCGCCGAAGTGGAGTGTGCAAACTTAACCACGGGGCCATCTCCTGATATTTAATTTCTTAATGAGATGAGTGTTTTATGTTGGACTGTCATGGTTTCAGGAACCATACATTTACCCCCAAACAGGATGCTTCAACCCTGAGGCATAAAAAAATGGGAAAATCATGACACTGCCAGACCACATTAATTTCAACAATTACAGAATTAAATTCATGAAGCTAGTGGAACAGCCTTAAAATTTTACATCATATGGCATAGCTATCTAATATGTGAATTTACAGAAGCCCAGGGCCAGATAAAATGTCACAGATTTATTAGGGGATATAAAACTATTAACAGGAAAAGAAGTTAAAGTTTCTTTAAAGTTTTTTTTTTTTAAGATGAAATGTCTGTATGGAGCAGATCACCACAAACAACCTAGTTAGCTCAAATAAGTTGATAGTTTAGAGAAACAGAAAATCACCACCATTTCTAATTAAAGCTCTTTAAGAGGCAGAAAAACGAAAGGTGACTTTAGATGTCTCTGAGATAACTGCTCTACCTTACACCCTTAAAAAAATGTCTTTCTTTACAACTTAAAAGCCAAGAAAACAAATCAGAAAATTTAAAACTTTAATGATGCTTTAAAATTGTCTATTTAAAAAGGTCTTTCAAGAATATTTTCCCTCAAGATGATCTTTCACAAAAATCTTAAAAATGTATCTAATACCATGTTTATTATCTGCAGAGAAAGGATGACAAATAAAATTTATTAAGCAACTATTATGTGCCAAATTCTATGTTGGCTGCTTTACATATATCATTTCATCTCATCCTAACAACCACTCTCCAAGATAAACATTATTTTCACCATCTCATAAAGGCATCTGCAGTCTGCTTTGTCCATCTCCAATTCACCAGAACCTAAAAGAGTGCATGGTACCTAGGCGGAACTCGATAATTGTTCTTGGAATGAATGAATATATGAATGAATGAATGATGCTATTAAAGTTTAAGAATCCTACCTATGGTAATAGGATTACCTATGAGCTCATATTTGTCTATCTCCATCATCCATGCTTTTATCAACATGCCATGTTGAAAGAATAGGGTTCAAAATACAGTGGCAGGAAATAATCACCACAAAATATTGTTCTCAGGAAATGCAACCTCTATCACCTCTAGCAATATGTTCATGTTATTTAGATGATGTTCCATCTGTAAAATACTTTCACAGGGATGATAAAACTATATTGGAAGGGAAAATGAACAAGAGAGAAGGAAAGAAAAACGCCAAGAATTTCACAGGGCAATTATCTAAGGTGGGAACTTTAGGCAGAGGTGAAAAAGAAAAAGACCATCTGGGAGCCAGGTAAGCTATTCAAGATAGTATTGTTCTGGAAACTTATACTTATATGTAAGGTCTTAATTTAGGCAGACTATTCCAGGGGAAGATGTATGGGAACTTTCCAGAGGTCACAGCTGGTCCCAGAGCACCCTCATGTGAAAAGAAGCAGCTCTATAAAGGGATGGCTTGGGGAGCCACTGGTGCCTTTGTGGGAAAAAGAAAATGGCACACCAGACTCAACCATGAGCTCTAGGTCCTTGACTAAAAATGTCCATTGAAAAGTAGTGGGCTGGGGACTGGAGGGAAAATCAAAGCTGGCAATAAAGACTGTCCCGCCAAGAGCAGCCAAAGCCGTGATGAAGAAAGAATGGTGCACATTCATACTTGGTTCAGCATCAGGAAAGCCCATCTGTGAAGTGATGGACAGCAGCAAATAATATCAGACAGCACAAGACAAAAATACTCAGAAGCTCCTTAAACTGCAGCCCTTTAACAGATGCCTTCCTAATTAAGTGGGGCCATGCCGCATTTCTTCCTCGCAGTCTCCATCTCCGGCTAGTTCCTGCGTTTAAACATATCTTTAATGCTTGTCGTCTCCCCACATGGCAACAAGTGACTTGGGTATCTGACATTCCGTAACTGGCAGTTCCTGGAGGATATGTGAGGTCCTAGAAACAGCCACATTAGGAGAGAGAGAAAGACGTTGTACGCAGACATTCTCTGCCAGATCTCATCCCTCGGCCCCTCCAGGTCTTTCAACCTTTCTCCACCCTGCTCTCTGCCCTGATGCTCACATGTATGGACGACGGCAAGGGACCCTCTTCCCCCCCGCTGCCACTTGGAGTTGGCAGATGGAGAGCCCTGGCAGGAGACTAGAAGGAGGGAGGAGACCGAGGCCTGGGTATTTATTCTCCTGGCTCCTACCCTGCGAGGTCCCCTCTTGCTGCTGTGTCCCTCACCTGACAGTCATTGGTCCTCCTCAGGTGGCCTGCTCTACACAGCTCTCTCTCCTCTGGTTTCAGTATCCTCCTCCATCCCGCCTCCCTCCCTGGTCTCTGTATCTGTGGACAAACAGATGGTGAAGAGCATGGCTGCTGCTGGTCCTGAGTCCCTGAATTATCTGTAGATCTTCTATTCTGTATCTCTATAAGGAGTCATTCATACACGAATTCACCTTGAATTATTTTAACTTGAGAGTACCATCTCCTTCATATCTTTCATATTAGTACCTTGACTCATATAAATTTATTCATTCATTCATCAAATATTTATTAAATACCTATTGTGTGCCAGGCATTATTCTATGTGCTGGAAATACAGCAGTAAATAAGACGGGCAAAGAAATATATATACACACATGTGTATACAAATATATACACATATATACATATACATACACTACGTATATACATATGTATACATATACATATACCATGTATATATATACATACACATGTATATACATATGTATACACATACACACACACATATATAGTCACACACACAAACACACACACCTACTGCTTCTCCACAGTATAACATAGTTATTAACAGTACAAACTCTGAAGTTAAACTATCTGGTTTCAAATTCCTGCACTATTCTTAATTAACTGTAAGATTTGGCAAGAATTTACTTAACCTCTCTGTGCCTCGGTTTATTCATTTGTAAAATAAAAGATCAGATATATAGTTAGATGGATGGATGATAGGATCTACTTCCCTAGGTTGCTGAGAGGACTGAGTAAGATAATACAAGTGAAGGCCTTAGTGATAAGTGCCCAATAATCCCTGAATAAATGCAGATATCTTTTATTATCTCCTGGAACCTACCTTCTGACATAGGGGGATAGATGAGTATCAGTTTTACCAGTCTCAATTACACCATAAATAGGCAATGAAGACCTTGAGCACAGTACTTTAATTCTCTGAGATTCAGTTTTCTCGTCCATTAAATAAGGAAAATAAACCCTACCCTGCAGTTTGGGGAAGAATTAAATTAGACTGTATATGTAACACACCTAACACAATGTGTCACTCAATAAGTGCTCACTGTCTTCTATCCCTTTACCCCTTAATTCAGATCTCTTGCTCTTAGACTAGATATGATGTTCAAATCGGCTTCTCTCCTGGACTGAACCCTGGAAAATTGCTGGCTTCAGTCTTGCTCCCCGGCATCCCACAACTGCACCAAGGCAGGAGAGCACAGGCATTTGGAGAATTGGGTGACTAGGGCCCCAGAAACACATCCTGGAGTTGCAGGCAGAGCAAGAATTAGAGGGTGGAGACATAGGCAGTTCTGTAGGCAGAGAGGACCAAGGTATCAGGGACCCAGGGGCAGGAGTATGGAGGGCAGGGAAAACAAGGCAAGAGTCGACAGAAAATTAGACTGTTGTGCTAATTGTGTTTTCTTTTCCTTCCCTTTTGTTTTCCCTCTATTTTTAGTGAAAGTTCCTTTGAAAATGGTAACCTATCTTAGTGTGCTAAGAGAAAACAGGAAGTGGCAGACTAGCAACGCTGAGGCCAGGATAGTAGATGCTAACAGAGGTCACCTCTATGGTGGGAGGGGGGACTAGGATGGAGGCAGCCTTCAACTCTCTCTAGGAGGAGCTGTTTGCCAGATTGCGTGCCCCACCACCACCTCTCCCAACCCCTTCCACCCCGTGATGACACATCATTTCTCAGCAAAGGAAAAATCTAAAGCAAATATGGGAATACATTAGCTCGTGTTGTTGAGTCATAGGTGTCTCATGTTATTTTCTATACTTCTTTGTATGTATGAAATATTATAAAAATTAAGATAAAACTCCACCTTGGGAAAGAATCAGAATTTTCAACAAATGGTAAGCACAATAATATTCCTCTAATTATTATTTATCAGAGAGAGGAAAAAATGTAGGAAATCTTTAGTGGCCAATATTGAGGCTCAGTGACTCATGGAGCGCCCATTCAGTAGAATATTATGCAGTCAGTAAAAGGACTGCTTATAGTGTAGGGTTATGTGAAAAAGTAGAACCAAAAATTTATATGCAATACAAACAAATAAAATACACTAGAATGTCAGCATTGATTGCCCAGAAATTGCACAATAATGGTAACAGTTAATATTTACTATGTATGTAGTATGCTTTATTTTATGTTGTTCATGTAAGTTAACTTACATAATTCTCAGAACCCCATGATTAAATACTACTATTATTCCCATTTTATGAATGAGGAAACTGAGAAGTTAAAGAACTTGTGAAACATTATACAATTTGCAAGTGGTAGAAATGGGATTTGAGCACAGGCAGTTAGTTCTAGAAGCATGCTCTTAACTGCTATGCTATACCACCTCCCATAAACAGGCTAACAATAACAATAGCTACCAATTGTGAAGGGCAGCAATCATCTCGGTTAATCTCACAACAACCCTCTGTGTAGATATTATTAACCCCATTAAAAAGATGAAAAACTCAGCATTAGAGTGGGCTAAGTGGTTCATCCAAAGACACAAAGCCAGGAACTGAGAAATCAAATCACAACCCACATCCTAATCATGGCACTATACGTTAATTCTTCTTTGTACCATTTTCTAAATCTTCTACAATGAGCACATATTACTTTGATAAAAAAAATAAAGGAAAAAAAGAACAAAAAAATCCAAAAGAAAAGCTACTACTTTTAACAACAAAAAAATTTAAACTACAAAGTAACATAACATTTTAGATAAAAAACAAAGTTTAAACCCCCATTTTATAGCTTCCTAATAAGTCTTTTTTAATATTCATTTCTCACATTACTGTAAAAGAGTCCATACAATTTTATACCACCAAGAAATAATTTTGACTGGTAACTCTTGGGAAAGGCAAAATGTCTTTATATGATTAGTTGGATAAACCCACTGCCATCGGCAGTTCACATCTAAAATTCAATTTAATGGAATGACCAATGATTTTCTCTCCAAGTTATCCAAGTTGTGTCTCATTACCCATTAACAACCAAGAATTACTAATCGCTGAGTGAACTGAAAGCCATACATAGGCACAGATGCATCACTAAAACAGAGTCCTGCTTCCTTGGAGAATACTGCTTATACGTGGCATCACAAATTGGACAAAACGGGTCCATGATATTTTGAAGCTGCTGTTGTGATGCAGACGGAAAGAGATATGAACGGCCTGAAAAGCAAGCTGCTTTTATCACCATCCGTGCACTATCCCAAAACCTTGCTCCAGCTCTGAACACCCCCATGCTCCCACTCCAGTAAAATGGGTCTCGAGGTAGAGTAGGGGTGACGGAAGGGGTGGGGATTAGACACAATTTGTCAGACTAACTGCATAAAGGCTGGTACCAAATATCTACCACTGCTCAGCCCACCATTCTAGGCAGCATGTCTCTCTGTTTCTCAAAATTCAGTTGTATTTCAATGGTTTAAACCTCAAATTCTTAATTTTATTCTTAAAGTTATAATGGTCTTTATTTACTTTCAAAAAATAAACCTCTTTGCTTGATTACCTTTTTAAAATTTTAGAGATAGATATTTCTACTATTTGTGGTCTCCTAATTATGCTAACTGGAGAGATATTCAGGTCATAAGGTTACCTAATGGGAGCTCCAGGCTCAGTTAAATTTCAGCCAGCTCTGGGCCCTCAATAATGTACATCCACAATATTTAACAAATTCCTCTAAAATAATGGTTCCGGGGGATAGGTGGCCTACCCTTAGAGGCTAATCCAGTTAATACAGCTTTATAAGCAATAAAGCTTTTTTAAAAAAAATTTAATAAGATGGTAAATTTTATTTACCAGAACTCCAGGGATCTGGAGGAAACAGATCAGCACGGCGGGGCTACTCCCCAAGAGAGCAGCAGTCAGAAATGAGGTGAGATTATACTTCATGGGGCCTTGGTAGGGTACATGAGCATGTACCCTCATGTAATTCCTCCTTACCACCGCCTCCACCCACCCCATCACCAAATGAAATCTTGCAAAAGTTACTGACTCACAAAAATGTGGAGCATGAGTAGATTTCTTCTAGAAATGGTCCAAACGTAGAATTCTAGATTCTGGCCTGACTGGTGCAGACTTATAAACGAGTGACACATGGTTTATAAGATTATACAGTTAGAACATAGCTACAAAAATACAAACTCCAGAAACAAAAGAACAGAGAGTAAAACTCTAGGAGAGTTTGTTAATGACCTCGAGTTAGGAAACGATATCTTAAAGAAGAAACTAAAAGGAAAAGATTGATAAAATAGGTTAATTAAATGTAAAAATTACAGTTCAACCAAAGACATCATTTTTAAAAAGTGAATAGAGAAACCATAGATTAGGGAAAATATCTTTGTTATACATGTAGCAAAGGATTAGAACCCAGAATATATAAAGAATTCTTACAAATCAATAAGAGAAAGATCACCACTGTTGTGGACTGAATGTTCGTACCCCCTTAAATTCATATGTTGAAATCCCAACCCCCAATGTGATAGTATTAGGAGGTGGAGCCTTTGGAAGGCAAGTAGGTCAAAAGGGTACAGTCCTCATGAATGAGATTAGTGCCCTTTAAAAGGGACCCCAGAGGGGCCAGCCCAGTGGCATAGTGGGTAAGTTCAGCGAGCTCCGCTATGGCAGCCAGAGGTTCACGGGTTCAGATCCCAGGCACGGACCTACAGCACTCATCAAGCCATGCTGTGGTGGCAACTCACATACAAAGTAGAGGAAGATGGGCTCAGATGTTAGCTCAGGGACAATCTTCCTCAAGCAAAAAGAGGAGGACTGGCAACAGGTGTTAGCTCAGGGCCAATCTTCCTCACAAAAAAATAAAAATAGGGACCCCAGAGAGCTCTCTTGCTCTCTCTCCACCACGTGAGGACACAAAAAGAAGTCGGCAGTCTGCAACCTGGAAGAGGGCCCTCACCAGAACCCGACCATGCTGGCACCCTGATCTCAGATTTCCAGCCTCCAGAACTGTTAGAAATAAATTTCCATTGTTTATAAGCCACCCAGTCCATGGTATATTTGTTACAGCAAACTGAACGAAGACAACCACCAAAAAGGCAAAGGCTATTAAAAAATAATTCATTGAAGAAAAAACTTAAATGACCAGTAATCATATGAAAAGATGATTAACCTTATTAGTTATCAAGAAAGAGTTAATAAAAAATATGAGACACTATTTTATATGCACCAGACTGACAACTAAAATTAAAATTAAAAAGTCTAACAATACCACTGCTGGTAAGGATATGGAGCAACTAGAATTCTTATACACTGTTGATGCAAGCATAAACTGAGCAATTTGGCAATGTTTAGTCAAGTTAAAGATACGTATGCCCTATGACCCAGCAATTCTACTCCTAGGTAGAGGCCCTAGAGAAAATCTCAGATGTGTGTACATGGAAACGCGTACTGCATCATCTGTTTTTGGAAAATCTAAATGCTCATCAACAAGAGAAAAGGTAAATAAAATCTGTTAAATTCATACAATGCAAGCATATAGTGCAATAAAAATAAACCATATCTATATGTATTAACGTGATCAATCTCTAAAATACAATGTTAAGCTAAAAAGTGGATTGTGAAAGTATAGCAGGCATCATGATGTCTTTTATATTAAGTTTTTAAAATATGCAAAACGATCATCTCATTTTTTTAGATATGCATGTATAATGTAGTAAAAGTATAAAAATATGCAGAAAATGATCACACCAAACTCAAGTTAGTGATTGCACCTGGGAGAAAGGTCATGAGGAGGTTCCACAGGGATCTTCAACTGTTTTTGTCAGGTTTTATGCCTTAAACTGAGGATTTAAGGATGTTGTTAATATTATTCTCTGTACTTCTTTATAGGTATAAAATATTTAACAATAAAAAACAGAGTAAAAGAACCCCACTAATCAAGGTAGGTGTAGTGGGTGAAATGAAAATATAGAGGACGTATAGCATATGACACATATACTCTGTAATAGTATTTCAGTATCAGAATATCCAAACTTAGCATTTGGGACCCATTTGTAAAAGTGAATGCATTTTGCTTATCTCTGAAAATGACTAAATGTATATAACTTAAGCATGTATGTACTAGATCCACACACAAAAGAGATTCCAGGAATTTTCCTAAGTTTCTCTTCTTTTGTAGGGGGGCACCGTTTTTGAGTGATTCAGATACACACTGAGACTCACTATTCACTGACGTCAAAATGTCCTGCGCTGAGGCAGGAGTCAGTTATGCATCACAGAGCAGGGGACGTTAATTACCATGGTCTTCACCTTAACTGCCATATCACAGGTAGGAAAAGGGAGGCCCCACAGAAGCACAATGCAGAATCTTTAGGTCTGGATAGAACAAATGGTTATGAATATATTCCCAGCAAATTCGGAGAAAAGGGCAAAGGAGCACAGCGACCACATAAAGAATAATATATGTGGACACATTAGTGGTGCCCATGAATCACACCCTTTTCATGGCGACACGATGGGAAATAGATGACAAGTACATGTATAAGTGGGCCAAAATTTTAAGGAAAATCTGTGGCTGTCTTATGAAAACCCCAACGGGTTAAATTGGATTTTTTTCCTTTGAAAAGTCAATATTTGGATTTGTGAAGTCCAAGATAAGCCAGTACAAAATAGCATAAAAATCCCTTGACCTAACTCACAGTTTATACATTAAGTCAAACTAAAAATAAGTTATCAGCTGCTCTGTCAGTATAGAAAAATCAATATTTTCCTATCATACCATCTGCTTTAGCAGTGCAAGTTAATAAATTTGGCTGGTGAAATTTTCTCCTCTCTTTGGATTCGGGAGAGAGAAAATATATTTTCAATAGTTAATCTAGTCACTTACTATATAGAGCAATGAAAAATGAAATACTATTATTTGAACATGTGAGTTTGCCATGTTTGATAATAGAATTCTGCACTGCTGAAGTCACAAGCCTGTATTACATCTGTGATTCAGTGCACTCTGCCCCAGTCCTCCTGCTTCCCAACTTCTTGCCCCCTTTGCCCCCCAAAAAAGCATCAGCCAATCAAGAGAATAAAATAACCCAAACTCTAGGAAATAACTTAACATTTGGGACCTGTTTTCAAACGTGAATGTATTTTGTTTTTCTCTGAAAATGTAAAATTGGCTACATTTATATAACTTGAACACATATGGGCTAGATTTACAAATAGAGTCAGAGAATTTTCCTAATTTTCTCGAATTTCATAGGAAGACTTTTTTTTATACTCTTTTTTTTTTTTTTTTTTTTTTTTTTTTTTGGTGAGGAAGATTGTCGCTGAGCTAACATCTGTGCCAATCCTCCTCCATTTTGTATGTGGAACGCCTCCACAGCATGGCTTGATGAGTGGTATAGGTCCATGTCCAGGATCCAAACTTGCAAACCCTGGCCCACCAAAGCAGAACATGCGAACCCAACCACTATGCCACCGGGCCATCCCCTGTAAGAAGACATTCTTATTGACACACACCCACTGACATTCATCATACCTTGATAATATGTACCTTGTGAAGAAAATAAGTTAAATATGACTTTAACTTTTAAACCACAGACAAATAATCCAAAATGGAAATAGACTTTTATAGGAATTTTCAAAACAATGAAATACATATTGCGTACCTACTTCATGCCTAGCATATATAATGACTTCATGTTTTCTTATATGTGCTGCTATAATACCCAGGCATTAAAACTGTTGCCAGTATTTCAATTCAATTCCTCTTTTATAATATTTCAAAAATTCTACCAAAAGCTTTCTTTTAATTTTTACCCTAGAGATATTTTCCTATTAATGTGCCTGGCAGCAACGGACCAGTCAGATAAAAGGTCCTTTTGATGTAAGTTTTTAAGTTAGTACAGTATATCCAAATTGGATCATCCTAATCATGAAAGACTCTGGTTTGAGAAATTGTGAAATTAACAGAACTTTCTTGCTTCTGGTATACTCTACGATGTAAAGAAAATTGTCTAGCCATTCTGTAACTTTCTTTCCAGTTGCCGTTTATCTCATCCTCTGGGGTTGTTGAGAATTAATATCTATAAAAGCTTTTGTGTTTTCTTGACAAAAAGAGAGTAAATGAAAGAAAAGCAGCAGTACATCACTGCAATGTGTAGACATTTAGGTAGTTCTGTGAAACCTGAATGTAAAATTTTAAGTTTCCCAGAAACACAATATAAAGACAGCCACCTATGGTGCCGTACTTCCACAAGAAAATAGCATCCTCTTTATTATCTTTTTTTTGTCCTACAGGAGAAAAATATAAATATTTTTGGAGTAAGAAAGTATCTAATAAAATAGTAAAAAGCAATATATTTAAAGGTTTTCAACATGTTCACAATATAAAAGACATTTAGACGATACATAACTCCATTCTCTGAAAATTGGAGCAGCTAATTCAGTCCTGCGAAGTACTGAACTGGGATTCAACAAGCCTGTTGTACATCTACTTATGTAAACATGAAAGAGTAAGCTGAGAATTGCGGCCATGGTGTAATCACTAGAGGTGGTCACGGTGACCCAACTCCAGAGGTACTGTGGACCACGGTTTAGAGCAGGATGGGTGGGTGAGGCAAGACTGGCTGAGAACTGATAGCGGTAAGGTTTCCGGAAGCCCAAGACTCAGAAGTTTATCCTACCAGCCAAATAATAAAAATAAAGATAATAATAACCATAATGTTGATGATGACATAAACAGGCAATTAAGTTGGTGTCATAGAAGAAAAAACACAGGAAGACATTTGTTCTCCTTGACTTCTACTAAGGCTATGGGAATGTGAGTAGGGGGTTGCCAAATAATTAGGAGACCCAAGATCATATCTCAGGACACGCCAAAGATGACAAAATTGACTGATTCCACAGTGACTAGCAGTGAAGTACACTCTCTTGGAAGGTTATAAGGAAAAATCCCGTCTCTTCCTAGTAACCACAAGTTGGGTAAAGGACATTCAATGTTTGAAACTTTAGAAACACGAAAATACTTTGAAATAAAGACATTTGGCTTACATTTGTCACTTCCTTATTTCCAAATATAAATTATTTTCTGCTTTTGAAACTTTTTCTGAAAACTTGTCCCAAGCATTGGCAAGGGTTTGGGCATACCAAAACAGAACACATAGAGAAAGAGAGATATCCCAACCAAAGCAGTATTCCATAAGACCATCCAGTCAACAAAAATTTATTGAGCACCTACTGTATTCTATAGCAGTGAACAAGGCAAACAGGGCTGTTCTCATAGAGGTACAATCTACTAAGGGGAGGCAGCCAATGAACAAACAAATAAATAGGCATGATATTTTCAGACAGTGACAATTCAACAAAGGAAATTAAGAAGGACAATGCGACCAAGTCTGGCAAGAGGTAATGCTGCATCACTGTATATAGGGTGGTCACAAAAGCCCCTCTGAACTGGAGCCAAGACCTGAACACTAAGGAGGCGGCAGAGTAATGGCAAGTACAATATCCCTAGGCTGGATCAAGATTGGAGTATTTGAGGATGTAAAAGCCTGGGTGGGTGAGTGGCATGAGAAGAGGTCAGGAAGATGGCAGGGGCCACATGGGGAACCTGTAGAAGAGCCTGCTGACAACGCATAGTCAAATGTTATTTATTTGCTACAAATTCTCCCCAAAAGACACCAGCTACTTTTGCAACTGTTAGACTCACTATTCCTAAATCCAGCTATTCTCATGGATCCTTGTCCATAACAGATGATGGGCTTGGGGAAGAGTCTAGGAATAAACAATAACCGAGTGATTTTTTTCTCACAGGCAACCAGTAAATAGTTGGAAAGCAACAACCACATGTTACATGATGGTGCCCTTATACAGCATTTATTCAATGACCTCAGGCCTTCTCTACAAAATCCAGCATGGTTGAGTGGCAAGAACACTGGCCTACAAGTTCTAGCATGAGCCCTGCCATTGCGAACCCATGATTTCTGTAAACTGGTTAACATCTCATTTTCTCAATTCCCTCACTTGTAAGAGCAAGGGATTGTATAGGTAATCTGTCTTTTCATCTTTACTACTACATTGACTTCAACATTACATCTCTATTGCTATAGTCAATCCGTACCCAAAACTTGCTTATTTATAGTTTAAAAGCCTAATTTAGTATTGTGTCTCAAGCCAAATTAAAAAATCAGAAATAATCTGTTATACAATTTTGGAGAGTACATAAACTCGTGAGGTTAATAAGGGGCTCAGTGAAGCAGTAATTTAAAAAACAGTAGCTTAAGTTCCTAAAAAGTGTTCCTGCTAATTTCTCTACATGTTCTATATTTCTAACATGTTTGTACATGGAAAAAGTCTGCCTTATTATCTGTGGTATTAACAACTATTCCCAAAATAATGGAAGTAAACAAAGAACAATAATAATTCTCAGTTCACCTAGTGCCCTTTTAGCTGAGGATATCAAAGTACATTATTTACATAAAAGCAAATAAAAGGATTACCACCACTTAGCACTGGCTAATGCGTTTTGAGTAAAACATCAAAGGAAAATTCCATACCATCCTTACACAATGGTTCCTCCCAACCTCAAATGCATTATATAAAAAACAAAGTTATTAATCCTCAGACCTCAACAATAATCAGCCTAGTCATCAAAAGGAAAGAAAACATTTTATTCTAAAATCCTTGATACTACTTAGTCTCTGAAGAATCAGTTGAACCCTAGGAAATTAGGCAGGATGTTAAAATGTTAAACGTACATTTCTAGTAATCTCATTTCTTATAATTCATCTTACAGAAATAATTGCTTAAATATGCGCATATCTAGAGACAAGGGAGCTCAGTGCAGCACTGCAAGTAATAGCAAAAATTCAGACACAGCCTAAAAGTCCACCAATAGCAAAATGATTCAATAAGGTGTGACCTATACATATAATAGATCCTTTGTAGCCATGAAAAGAATGATTTTTTAATGGGAAAACATCTACAATATATTAAATGAAAAATGCAAGTTGAAGACCAATATAGTATTTAGCATGAATGAATGTAGGAGGGAAATCAAGAATATGTGGAGAAAGGCATTTTAATATTTTATTATTTTAGAATTATAAAAGTAATATATACTTTTGAAATATTCAAAAAATAAAGCCACAGATGAAACTATAGCAGTGGTTTGGTATATGTCATCTATTCTGTTTTTTTAATGATCTGCCAATATCTGCACATTTTTAATCAGATTTAAATCTTTTGACACATATTAATCTAAAACTTGCTTTTAAGCCTTCAAACCACCCTCTTTTAATAATCATATGACAGTTTATAGTGTGAATGTACCGAAACTTATTCAACTGGTCTCTTTTTGATGGATATGAATATCTAGCTTGCTTCCTTTTTTTTTTGCTTTACAATCATATGTAATATTTTAAGCTATGGGTATGAATATAGATACTATACAGATAGCAATCTCTGAGATATGAGATTAGAGGGATGTATAGAGACTGGCTTATTTCATTTCCTTATATAATACCAAAAAAGGGGTAGAATTCTGAGTGGTATCTCCTAATTTCATGTATTTTTCAGATACTTTCAATTTGAACCCTACTTTGAACTCAACTTCACTAGGAAAGTATGCAAGACTAAATCCACTGCCTGTGTTTCCCTCTAAGCTTCATCCAAGGTATTTGGATACAGTATATGGCTTCTAGCATCCTTCCCACATCAAGAAGTCAGCTTATAAGAAAGGAGTCCCAGTAAGAAGGGGGCGTGAAGCTCTAATTTGGAAATACAGAAAGCAGATGGTAGAAATAAATTAATTTCAAAACAGATTAAATCTAGTCTAGAATAGTTTAACAGTATGGGGTTTATATTAAAAGGAAGGATCAAGCCCAAAATGCCTCATAAGGAGAAATGTGGCTGGCACCATAAATAAAAGACAGACTAAAATGAATGAAGGAGTGAATGGATTGGATTAATGAGTTGGATGAATGGGAGAAAGCCTTTATCATTGATCAGTCTCTTGAATCTTCTCCACAACCTATGATGAATTTGCCTCCTAAATTCATCTCGGAGCTTATCACACGCTAAAAAAGATCTCTGACAAATCAGATGCATAACAATAAAGAGCAGAACTGAGAATTTCCAGAAACTGTTCCAGTCTTTCTACTCTGGTGACCTGAGTAATTTCCACAATAAGCAAGTCAGTTCTAAATCCTCAGCAAATCCAGCAGGATTGGAGTATCTAATCTTTGAGATCGGTTCCTAAAATCTTGAGAAGTGAAAATTCCTTGGGAGTTCTTGGGATAGTAGACATAATGGAAAGAAAGTAACACAGATCAGAGTTGTCTGCCTTCTTAGGGGAATCCTGAAAGGAAAAGTTGTAGTTGGATGGGAGTGGCTGTTCTAATTCAATATGTTTGGGTTGTATCAGGGATCCTGAAGTGTAGATTATCATAGGGCAGTGAGCAAGGTGCCACAGCACCATGAGATGGAGGATATGACCTGCAATATCAATTTGAGATGGGACAGCAGTGTCAATGGTTGTAGATGGTTAGGGTAGGGAATTAGGACTGAGGCATTTGATGAAATCTGTGCAGTGACATAAAGAGGAAGTGGATTGCAGAGGGGAGAGAAGCTAGAAAGCATTAAAACCTTTGATCAGGAATTTCGAATGGATGTGAGGAGTACCTGAACAAGGAAAAGACATTTCCTCTTCACCCCCTTTCATCATTTCATGGGGTATCAAGGCATTAAAATGCAGTTCTCTGGTGTGATTCATTATAACAAGTTTCATTGGTGTCAGAACAATTCATTTTTTAAAAGACATTAAAAAGAGGATTTAGGGGATGAAATAATCTTCTATAGCCACTGCAATGTATCATGGTACTCAGCAATACGCAGGTGTTAATCTTAGAGTGCTTATTTTAAAACACATCTATGTTTTAGAACCATCTATGAGATGGTTTGGCTGTTTAAACTCACCACGATTTTGATTTTAACTGTTTGTTTCATTTTATTTCACAATATACAAATTCTTAATTTTAAGGTCACAATTCCTTTGATACAAGCATCCAGTATTTGTGCCAAATTATTATATACATATATGTATATGCACATAATACATATACAAACAAGTATTTTTTGTGCATTTGCAACATTGGACAAGTTCAATGAATATATAGAGGGAAATCTATTTTATACTGAAACCTGAAATGAAACTGTGCTACTCTTATTACCTAATAAATATTAAATATCTACCCTTATTGACTTCATGAAAAAAGCATTCATACAGTTTCCACATGGTGCTTGCTTAGTGTTACAAAAGCAAGCAAGACAGAGAGTCCTCAGCTCATTATGTAGTATCTTTCCATTCATATTTGAAGCTTACAGTCTAACAATAGTGCTAACACTATTGTTAAACGTATATTATATGTTTCATAGAGCCATGTACCTTGAGCACTGGAAGGATCCTGTACAAGAAGAATTAAAAATTAATGTAGCATCATTCATGCAACGGCACCAAAACACAACTCTCCATAAAAATGATGGATTCTCACTTTCTTATATCAATTTCTAAATATTTCTATTCTGTTAAATTTCTTGTGGATTTCACAAGTAAAGACCAATATTAGTCACAGAAACCTGGAGTGGAAGATATCATTATTCTAACTAGCCTAATCTAGGATGGCTTCTTCCATGCAAGGGATTTAGAAATTTGAAATGGAAACTAATTGGAAAGCAGATCTGCTCTCATCTGAATTTCTGATGATGCCATTTTTCAGGTCAAGCTTCCTTTTAGGTAAGGAATTTTGCCCCTTATATCAGGTCCCAAACAGCTCCATCTACTTAGCCACCATCATCAGAAATTCTAAGACACACCGGAGCTCAGAGTGAAACAGTGCATCTGCATACAGCCATCTGAGGGATGCACACCCAGTCCTATGCACAGCTGGGATGTGGTAATAGATGCTTGGAAGGCTGTCATTTATCAATTGTGTCTCTAATCTCAGAGATAACCAGGAAGAATACCTTGGCCACCTGTCACGAACTCACAGCATAAGTTTTCTGGCCTGGGCTTTGTCCCGACAGGCCCATAGGTAGCACCAGAACACATACAAAAAGGGAATGGTGGGATCACAATAGGGATAGGGATGAAAGAAAGATATAGTCCAAGGCAAAGTTGGATCATATATTGAACAAAAGGTAACTTGTGAAAAATTCGAAATGAGAGACATCCTGGATCGGACATAAGGTATACCCTGTAGTCATCCATTCAATAAATACAGCCAAGCACTGTTCTAAGTACTTAAAATACATTAGTGAGCAAAACATAGATCTTTGCCCTTGTGTAGCTTGGGGAAGACATACAAAAGCAAGAGATATAATAAATAAGAAAATAATATAGTTATAAAATAATAAATAATATGATAAGCAGAATAAGGAGAATTAGGCATGCCAGGATTTGGAGGGGAGGGGGGGAAGATGCCAAGTTGTAACTTTAGATAGGATAGTCAAGTTAGGCCTTACTGTGAGAATATGACATTTGAGCATAAACTTAAGGAAGACTTAAGGGAATTAACCATGTGAATATCCAGGGGAGGAGCTGTCCAGGTAGAAGGAGCTGCCAGTGCAAAGTCCTAAGGCAGGAGCATGCCAGGTCTGTTGAAAAAGGCCTGGGTGGCTACAGTTAAGAAAGTAGGGGAGAGAGTGGGAGGAGATGAGATCACAAAGGTAGCAGGACTCAGATCATGTGGGCCTTGAGAACCATTGTAGGGGTACGGATTTTACTGGGAGGGAAATGGGCAGCCATTAGAGTTGACCATATAGAGCTCCAATGATTAAGTCCACTTGCTGGCTCCACCCCCAAATATGGAAAACATTTTTGGGACATTGGGGCAAAGAGCTGAAATATCTTTGCAAATTCCAGTTCTAATACTTTATCTTAAGCGAAGTAAATTTTAAGCGAGTGTATGGAACTAAGCATGGTGTGTAGTTTTTGAAGACGTTTTATTCGGAGACTTGAAACACGTGGATGTAATTCATTATTGGTGTCAAAAATATTTTTCTATTCCTAGAAGAGGCATAGAAGACTGTTAATCTGAGAAAGTTTAATTTTAATCTTATTCTCATTTGGCCTGCTAGTAAACTATTCAAATAATCCTATTAAACAAGAATCTGCATGTCCTTTGACTCTGATACTGGCTAAAGGGCATTACTAGGCTTTTCTCTAACAAAAATTAATAAAATTGTCAGTGGGTTGTTTCCTGGTAGGTCTATCTTCTAAATTTCAGGTCTAATTTTAAGATAAAGTATATTACAATTTGCAAGAGTCTCAGCCTTGTCTTAGAACAAGCTATAGTCTAGCTTTTAAAATTAAAAATGAAATGATATACACAGAAGTGATGCAGAAATCAGAACCAAAAAAATCAATGGCTAATATTCAGTTATTAAAATGAATTAATGCTGACTAGGCACTTGGCTACATAATAGCCCACTAATTCCCACCCAGTGAGCTTATAATTAATTTTGAAAATAATATAATTGAGATCCCAGGGACAATATGTAACTATCAAGAGATCCTATGTGGTTGTTCCCTTTTTAAGTAAATCAAACTACACCTCTATACAAAAATCTCGCCTTCCCTATAATTGTTCAGTCATATACACAGAGACTACAATTTCATGTTGCCAAAGCCCTATTTTAACTCAATAAAGCAAATTAATTTACATATTGTTAATGATTAGGTATACTTTAGCCCTAAAAGCCAAAGAAAGTTCCCAGGATCTACTTATCAAATATATTCAGATCATCTGTCCTATCATCAATGAACCAGTCCTTGGTGAATCATACAGATCCATCTGGAGGTCACATGGAGAAGAGTAATACAGTAGTCTCCCTTTATTCTCCGTTTTGCTTTCCACAGTTTCAGTTACTCCCAGTCAACTGTGGTCCAAAAATATTAAATGGAAAATTCCAGAGATAAACAATTCTTAAGTTTTAAACTGCACACCGTTCTGAGTAGCATGATGAAATATCATCAAGTCATCCTGCTCTGTCTCACCTGGGACATGAATCATCCCTTTGTCCAGAGGATCCACACTGTATACACTACCTGCCCATTAGCCACTTAGTAGCCATCTCGGTTATCAGATCGACTGTCGCAGTATCATAGTGCTTGTGTTCAAGTAACCCTTACTTTACTTAATAATGGCCCAACAGCGCAAGAGTAGTGATGCTGGCAATTCAGATACGCCAAAGCGAAGCCATAAGGTGCTTCCTTTAAATGAAAAGGTGAAAGTTCTTGATTTAATAAGGAAAGAAAAAAAATCATATGCTGAGGTTGCTAAAATCTATGGTAACTTTTATTACAGTATATTGTTATAATAGATCAATTTATTATTACAATAACAATATTATTATTGTTGTTAATCTCTTACTGTGCCAAATTTACAAATTAAATTTTATCATAGGTATGTATGTATAGGAAAAAACACAGTATACATAGGGTTAGTACTATTTGCCATTTCAGGCATCCAGTGGGGGTCTTGGACCATATCCTCCATGGATGGGGGGGACTACTGTAGATCCAGTGACATAAGCCTCATGATAGTGCAGAAACACTAGTCAGGAAGTTGCATTTTGGAGCAAGGATGGCACTTCCTAACCCTGAGAAACAAAGGCTGTGATAGGATGGGCAGCTGGCCATTGAGAGGGCTATGGGAGAAGCCACATCCTTGGAGACCAGCCAGATTTCAACTCAAGGTAAGGAGATGGGTAAAATATTTGGAGATGTGAAAGGAATAGAGAAAGAGAAGAGTGGAGGGTTGATTCATAAAGACAATAGTTTAGGCATG
Source organism: Ceratotherium simum simum (assembly GCF_057802395.1). Classification (NCBI taxonomy): domain Eukaryota; kingdom Metazoa; phylum Chordata; class Mammalia; order Perissodactyla; family Rhinocerotidae; genus Ceratotherium; species Ceratotherium simum. The sequence goes on from NC_141909.1 coordinate 15,320,725, forward strand.
ATGAGTGACCAGAGGAGCTTGTGTTTGTAACTCTGATCAAAGGAAAACAGGCATGTGGAGCATGAATATATTTAGCCCCACAGTATTTGGGAGTCATGAACAACCAGACTTGAAAAAACTCCACTGTGGCCCACATCACATGCCCAGGAGCTACGGTGTGAAGCTGGACTTTGATTTTCCTAGCGTCCACTGCAGGGGTCGTTGGTAGCAATGAGCAAATATAAGCCACATGGTAGGTTGTTTGCACATCTGGTTGGCACTTCCCAAAGCTGGGCCCACTGCTGTCACTCTCAATGGCTTCATGATTGACAGAGGTCAGACAATGAATGGGTGAGCCACGAGGCTAATGCTGATTCTTATATCTTGGAACCAGTGGTGGCTGGGGATGACCTGCTAGTACAGGAAGCCTGTTCACCCGTCTGTCCCCTTTACACCTTGGACTCTTGAGTGCCCAGAGTTCCTCTGTCCTCTCCTCAGGACCCTGGATCCTTGGGCAGATTTTCTGGTGTGTGTTTGGCACTTCATGCCTGTTTGCACTCTCTCTTGTGCCTTTTCTCTCCTACTTTATATTTTTATAGTTTTCTTCTAGATGCTGTTTTGCTTAACTGTAGACTTAACATAGACTTAAACACATAGACTGTTTTGTTGTATGTAATTCGCGACATAAAAGACAGAAGTTTCTTTCTTTCTTACATAAAAGTAATCCAGGGAGGCAATTCAGAGCTGGTATGAAGCTTCATGGTGTCATCAGGTTTCCTAGTACATGGCTTCCACCCTCAAGATCATGATGTCTGAGTTGCAGGCCAGGAGAAAAGTCAGAACGGAGAAAGGCATTCAACTGAGTCAGGTCCCTTTAACCAATGTTCTCAAAAGCCTCACTCAACACTTGACTCACAACTCACCATCCAGAATTGTTACATGGCCACATCTAGCTGCAAGGAAGACTGAGAAAAACCATCTGTCTCAGATGGCAGTATGGATAGCTTAATATTGGGGTCCTGTAACAAGGAAAGAAGGAGAAATGATTAGTGGGTAGAAACTGGCTGTGTCTGCCACATCTGTGGAGCTCTGCTTCACTTGTGATCCTCTTGAGAAAGACACCTCCGAGATCTTCCATGCTCACCTAGGATAGCTCTCCCCAGATGGGCACTACTGTGCTATAGGGTGAGGATTCACACCATTGTCTTCCTAAGTCCTTGCTCCGAGCTGCACAGTTACCAAAGTCACCAACCATCATCAATATGGTCCTCAAGACAGGGAAATCATTCATCAGTTTTATGGCCTTGGAAAGTTATTTATTCTCTCTATGCTATTTAGCATCAACTGTACAAGAGAATAATAAATACCTACGGTATAGGGCCATTGTGGGGATTTTGGTCAACACAGTACATTTTCCCTTCCTGTCTGATTTACCTTCCAGACAGTAGAGAGTCAAGGGGACATATTGAGGAGGGGCATTTAGGGAGACGCCAATCAAAAACCCAACAGACAATATACATGGGTCAAAATCCAAATAAGCAAGGCAAAGAGAGACAGACCAGCTTAGAAACCAAAGTGATGAGGACAGCAGACACCCTCTAAGAGGAGAGATTTGAATAGGAAGGTAGGAGGCAGGCCCTAGCAATTCTGTGGCCCACCAGTGGTGGCTGCCTCAGCCTTTTATAGGGATTGCAGAGAGGAAGCAGTTAATGTGTCGACCCAGCGTGACACTCCGTACTAAATCACTCTTCACTTTCCCTCACATCTATGCTCTCAGGAACACACTGGAAGAGTACAAAATTATGCCTTATACTTCAGGAAAAAGCACACAAGTAAAAGCAGATCTAAAATAGAAAGAAATCATTTGGTTCCTGAGATTGATGAACTCAAGCCTATTCTTAAGAGCAAAAATAAAATTGCTTTAAACTAACATTCATCAAGAGCATATTTTACTATGTGCCACGCACTGCTCAAAATATTCTGGGTGCTTTATTTCATTTAATCTCATAATAACTTTATGTGAGGGATACAATAATATCCCTGTTTGGCAAACAAGGAAACTGAGGCACAGATGGGTTAAATTACTTTAAGCAGTCTATGAACACCTGGAATGACTGGGGGCTGGGTGACAATTTATGGAAATGGACCAAGTGATGCTTTTCAGGCACTGGCTCTACCACAAATCCTCAATGATATTGACCACCTGGCAAGGAACTCACATCCAACCTTATAACCCTAAAAAACAAAGTCCAGAGTGATCATCCAGGGCCATGTTTTATATCAAGCAATAGAGCCCCACGCACAGTGCTGCTTGCAGTTACTCACAACGAAGTCGTAGTTCCTTCCTGACAGAATTTATGCACACACTTGAAGATATGTAGGGCTGTGAAGATGGATTAAGCATGCCACTGGGAGTGCACTTATGCACAGAAATGAGAAGATGCTCTGGAAAGGATAAACTATTTCTGCAAAGAGTTTTTTTTTTAAACCTTCGAAGCTATACAGTAGTTCCTTTTATCAAGCAAAAGCTCAAAGATGGCATTAAAGATTTTCTCTGTTATTCATTGCTATTTTCAGGAAGCAGGGAAGTCTGCAAAAAACATGTTTCATCTTCCAATTTGACATCCTCAAATAATATAATTTCCTACGTGGGTCTGTTAATGTTATTTTTGTTTCCCTTTTTAGTTTTGACATTTCAAAAAGAAAATCCTTGAAACTAATAGACGAATCTTGAACTAGTAACAGAGAAAGCATCATTTTTCCGCCAACATATTGCTCTCTTGAAGGAATCAATAAAATTGCATTTTAAAATAACCATCACACATAATATTCACATTAATTCCATGAGTAGCACACGACCTCTAAGTTTAATCAATAACAAAATGTTAATTAAAGTTTGGAAATGGGATCAATTTACCTAATAGGAATGATAGATAACTGTTATAAGAAAGGCTAAAGGGAATAAAAAGAAATGGGGAACATAATAAGATGGATTTTCTGAGTAAAAAGATAAGTCTAGAAAATAGAGACTTCCATATTTCCCTGGGTTTATAATTGACAAAATGCACCAAAGGAATTATTTTAAAAATTCAGAGACCAGGACTAAATATCTTCAAACGTATTCTGTCTTTTTTACATCTCACTTTTTGGTTTGGTTCCATGGCAATCAGGTGTAGGCAGACACAATACACTTCCTGTGAGCAGATTTTTGGGTCGTCTTCATTTTACAATATTATAGGGATAATGAGATGAGGACGCCAGGGAAGCAATTGCAATCTGTGAAATGGCAGCAAGTAAAGGGGACCAAAGCTTTCAGAATGGGCTGGGGAAAACCCTCCTCATAGAATTGTTGTGCAGATTAAAGGAGAATTATATAAAGCTCTGAGCACAGTGCCTAGCACACTGTAAATGTCCCATAGCTCATGTCTATTGTTATTATTACTGAAAAGCAACAAAATTATTCCTAGAATGCACATTTTGAAGCTTCATCGGCTCCTCAAGGAGTTCCACATAATGAAGTAGCAGATTACCAAGTGTATTAATTAGCTCTGGTGTCCTGAAAGAGTTTATTCAATTTCCAAAATAATAAGATGGCTAGAAAGGGGCTTGATGAAATCCCATAAGAAATTTCACTACCCCTGTTTCTATATGCCCTGTACACTTAAACAATGCACACTCAAATATAAATGCCAACTCTAAGACATAGGCTAGGTCATTATTGTTTTCAGCCTCTCTTTCTCTCTCTCTTTGATTTCTTTTTAAAATCTCTAACATCTTCTCCAGTTTTGAAGGGGGTGCCCATAATCGGTATCATCCTAAACATTTAAGACATATCCACAACACAGTCTCTAACCTCTTCAAATCGATTCCCATTCTGAGAGTTCAGCATTTTTGTTTAACCCGAATTTCTCCATCACCTGTTCACAGCTGTCTTAGAAAACTCACACCAAAGCTCCCTTCACTATTCATATCCTCTGTCTTTATGCAACCACCTGTTCCCGTGTTTTAGTTATTTACACTACCTTAATGACAGTTGCAAGAAATACAGAATAAAGTACCCATTGGGAACTTGAAAATGCTGGTTGAATGGAATTGAACTGTCTAGCAACGTTCCTTCTGATTTCTTTAAACTTTCAGTAGATGATTCTACCCCAGCAATAAAAATATGAGCAATTTTGTTAGTGACAGAGTAGAGGAGGGAAAATCCATTGGGTTCATCTGATCCCACCTAAAACCTAAGAAGAGAGATCTCTGGGCCATGGCTCTCTCATTTGGCTCTAAACAGAAACGTGGAGCCAAAGGCATCAAAGGACCAGAGGAAGCACTAGAGATAGGACTGGAGTGGAAGCAATGGACTTGACACTTCTGTAATCTGCTGAGAGAGGAGTACGCAGCATTGAAGGGGGCAGGATATTCCAAGACCTCTTGGAAGACTCTTAATGCCATAATACTTCTGGGAGAGCTCAGAAAAACTTTCCCTCAACCTTGCCACATATTGTCCCATTTTTCAGTTCTTCCCAACCTTATGCTCATTCTAATTGAATATAATTCCATACTAATTTGCTATCAATATTGCCTTTTAAAAATCATCATATTTGGTCAACATTATAACCCTTGATGAACACATTCATATCTCTACTTTAGTACTAATGATAACAGTAACATGTCAGGCACTTTTCTAAGCACTTTCATTATCTCATTTAATCCTCACAGCAATGCTAAGTGAAATAAGCCAGACAGAGAAAGACAAATGCTGCACAGTATCATTTATATGTGGAATCTAAAAAAAGAGTCAAATTCATAGAAACAGAGAGTAGAAAGGTGGTTGCCAGGGACTGGGAATGGGGAAATAAAGAGAGGTTGGTAACAGGGTACAAACTTTCAGCTATGAGATGAATAAGGTCTGAGGATCTGACTTATATGAATGAGGTGACTACAGTTGATAACAGTGCATTATATAATTGACATTTGCTGAGAGAGTGGAACTTCAATATTCTTACCAAAAATATGTGAGGTGATGGATGTGTTAATTAACTAAATGGAAGGAATCCTTTCACAATGTATACATATATCAAATCACTATGATGTGCACTTTAAATATCTTACAATTTTCTCAATTATACCTCATTAAAGCTGAAATTTTTTTTTTAATCCTCATACCAATTCTACAAAGCGGGCACTACTGGTTTTATCATTCAACAGAGGATAAGTACGTTGCCTAAGGCCACAATGAGAAAATGCTAGAGCTAGATTTGAACCCAGCTCTCTGGCTCCTGAACGTGCGCTGGGTGAGTCACTCAGCCAAAGTCACAGAGTGAGCAATAAGATTCAAACCTGGTGATCTGACCTCAGGCTCAATATTCCCTCTGCTACCCTGAGCTACCTTTTGCTCTCCCTCTCTCAAAGTGATGCTCCCTTTTTCTTTCTATTTGCCTAACTCTACTTCTGTTTCAAGAAACGACTTACATCCATCCACTTTATTTAACTCAGCTAGCTTTCGTACAGCACCTTTCATTAACAAAGCACTGGTTGACTCATTGAAGAAAAGATCCTCTTTCCTCATATTTTTGGCCACTTGAATTACACATGTATATTCATTCATTCAATCAACAAATAATTTTAAATATCTGCTAGTGGTAGGCACTGTGCTAAGCCCTGAGACACAAAATTGAATAAGACAGACAGAGTCACACTCTGATTGGCAAGATGATGAGTAAAATACAGATGCTAAAACAAGAAGTAATGACACAAGAGGCAATATGCACGTATAGAGAGGTAATTAACCCAGACTGAGTTGTCAGGGAGGAAAAACACTACTTACTGTAGGAGTTGGAGGGTTAATTGAAGTCATTCAGGTATGGGACTAGGGAAGAAACAGAATGCACAGGGACTAAGCGTGCCTGGTCATGGAGGTGAGAGGACTATAATACCTTCAGAGAATGACAAGTATGTAGTGTAGTAGGGCTGAAAGACACAACTCCTGTGTGTATGTGCAGGGTGGGGGTGGAAGGCTGGAATATAAGGCAATTGGAAGCACTGAAGGAAGGTCTTTGTGCTGGGATTGACTTGATCCAAGTTGCATTTTAGAAAGATCATTCTGGCGGTAAGGTGGAGACCAGCCAGGAAGTGAGCAAGTCTAGAGGCAGAAAGACCAACCAGAAGGCACCCTGAATGGCAATGGTGTGGACTGGGGATGTGGCAGTGAAGTAGTGAGGTGAGTGGAACTGAGAAGTTTTTGGAAAACAGAAAGAGAAAGTCACAGAGATTGATTGGACACAGGAATGAAGAAGAAGGAGGAATCAAGGATAATGCCCACGCTTCCGGCTTAATGGTGGGGCGGCATGAATGGCCTCTCAACAAACTTGGACCAGCCTTCAAAACCCATCATGTCTGGGTCGTGGCCACTTCTCCCCCCCACCTAGTTTAGTGTCACTCGCCAGACTGCCCTTCTGTACGCTCCTGCAGACCTCAAGTTTGTTCCCACCTTTAGGTCTTTTCACTAGCTTTTCCCTGTGCCTAAAGTAGACTCTCCCCAGATCTTTACATTGCTGGTTCATTCTTGTCACTCAGGTCCCTACTGAATGCCACATTCTTAAGGGAACTTCCTTGACCACTCTGTTATTTTACCTTACAGTACTTCTCACTATCTGTATTTAGTTTCTTTGTTACTTATTACCTACTTATTGCTGTCTCCCCACTTCTATGTCTATGCTCTATGACAGCAAGAAGCTTGTTTTGTTCATTGCTGAATCTCCAACATCTCAAACAGCACCTAGCAGATGGTAAGTACTCAGTAAATACTTGTTGAATGAATAAATAAATGAGTGGGCACTCATAGCGACAGTAGGCTCGGGAGGCATGAAGAGTTCAATTTTGACGTGAAGTACTAGAGGGGTATTACCAATAAAAGTATGGGTCTCCATCTGGAAGGTAGTTACTATGCAGCTCAGAACAGAGTCTGTGCCTGAGAATGGATTCAGTCATCAACATAGAGATGGTAACTGAATCCATGAGACTGAAAGAGAATGCCCAGGCAGACAGCAAGAAAGAAGGCAAGGGAGAATTGCACCTAGAACAGTACCTGGCACACAGTAAATACTTAGTATTCATTGCACAAATTAACAAATGAGTGAATGGATATATTATAGTTACTTGCACACACATGTGATCTTATATACCACTATCTAAATTTCATTTGGACATCAAGTTTGACTATTTATCTTTTTAACACTTATGGTCTACTATACGGTTCAATAAATGCCAGGTGAGGAAATTCACAATATATTATGAATTTTTATCACCATTTTATTCCCTCGCTGAGTCCAGAAGATTTGAGTGAATGTTTGATGGATTGTATCATTGCTCACAAATATCCACTCTCCCCTCTTGCCACTGACCCACCCCTGACCCGTGGAATTGGCCATGTGATTTGCTTCAGCCAATGGCCTATGAGCAGACATGATGTACATCACATCATGTCATGGCTTTAAATCCAATTGTGTAGTCAATTCAGCCTCTTGGGTCACACTCACTGCCAGGAGATGTTACAAATAGGAGCTGCTTCTTTCAGTCTGTGTTCCAGAATGATAATACTCATGGAATAGACCCACAATCATCTGGCAGCCTGGACAAAAGCCACAGCAAATCCACAGCCACAAGTAACACAAGTAAGAAGCAAATTTTTGCTGGTGTAAACCACTGAGCTTTGAGGGTTATTACTGCAGCAAAAGTTGATTGATTCTTGGACTCCCGGAAGACATTAAATGCCTCTGGGATGAAAGTAAGGGAGTGTGAACCTCATAGACAAGGATCTCATAGATAAATTTCTTATAAAATAACTCTCCTGAGGAATAGCCCTACCTCTCTGCCTAGAAGGGAGTTCAAGTCAAGAGGATGCGATTTTTACATTACTCAGTAGAACTGAAAACTAACGGATGAATATTCCAGGAATCTATATTCATTACTAAATGGGATTCAATTTGCATCTGCTATTGTAGACTTTATTATGACCCCTATGGTCTGTTTCCCTATCTTGCATTCAGCCCCCACTTGCCAACTCTGTTTTGGATGTTTTCATTTTTAAGGCTACAGTACTTAAGCCCCTCTGGAAGAAAACTCGATGAAACTATAAACATAAAGAAGTATTAAAATTAAAATAATGATAATTGAATAATAAATTTTCATTTCTTTTACAGTCCTATAATTCATACAGATTTAATCAAGTCATGAAATTTTATTTATAGAAAATTTTAGATGAAAAATAAACTGAAATACATTTTCCATTCTTGCTTAATTAAAATGATTCCCTCAAATAAGACAATATAAATGTTTGTATTAAGAAGCTTATTGTTGCTGGCTATAGCTACATATTTTTTATGATGTGACAATAAGGATCTTACCATTGTATCAAAAGTTAAATAAAATATGAAATAGTATATTGGGAGAAAGCTTTCAAATTAGCATACAAGTAACCTAGACTCTCACATCCATATCCTTTAATGAACTCCTCCAATTATGGACAATAAATATCCTAAATGGAGTCATCTGGTAACAATAATAACAATACTTATTGATAACTATAATGATAAAGCAAACTTACAAAGAAAATGGGTTAAGAATTACTTTGCAGTGATTCATAGTTTACAGAGGAAAAGAAATGCCATTCTGAAGAGTAATATGCCAGAGGTCATACACGGCACTTTATACATATTCCCTTTTGTTAACAATATCTAAATAAGAAGCATGACATTACCTCTGTCTTACTGATGAGGTAAATGACCCAAAAAAGATTAAGAAACTTGACCAAGGTTTTACTTAATTTTCTAGAAATTTTACTCCGATTTTGAAACAAAAACAATGTTATATATAAATTATAATGAAGACTGATATTTAACTTTATCTAAAAATTACTGTGGATATCATACTTACTAAACTATAACCCTATATATCATACCACATCAAGTTCTCTAAAGTTGGTTATAAACCCACAGAATATATGGTAAACAACATTTGTGATAGGATTTAAGTGATCATCCCAGGGATGTGGGCAAGTTGCAACTCCCATGACCCAGTGCTGCAGAAGGAAGGGAAAAACACCAGAAAATAGACATATAACTGTTTTTATACCATACATACTGTAAGTCATTCTGTGTATAACCAGCAGCACTCTGCAAATGAAATGAGGGGAACTTGAATGGCTAAAATTTGGCGGTTGCCGGAAGAGGATCAACATAGATACCAATCTCTGCTTAGAAGAATGTAAGCTCATTCACAGGTATTCATTATCGATGGAGGGAAAGAAATTGTCACTGAATTCTGCTACTTGGGTAGCAAGCTCTTTGACAGCAGCTTGACAGATAAAGAAGTAGCCAGCCAAATCAGAAAAGTCAACATGTCCTTCAGCAGGCTGGAGACAGAACAGAACACCAACATGGCATTGATCTACCAATCAAAGGGTAGTTCCTGATGTCAAATCCACCATGTGTCAAGGTAGTTGAGATCTGCCATCAATAACACATTTAGAGTCTTGCAAACTGGTCATAAGAACACTGAGCCATGCTTCACTAAGGAGAGTCACGCAGCCAACAATCGAGTGCCAGGACCTATTATGTAACCCAATGTGAAGCCACAGGGCACTGTGGTCACATCACAGGAAACCTGGGCTTTGGAATCAGATAGACCTGGATCCTAAACTGGCTCTGCCACTTAGTAACTGGGAGATCCTGGGCAAATTGTTTGGCACTCTGAGTCTCAATTTCCTCATCTGTAAAATGGGGATAATGCCTTACCTTTCTGGCAAAGAATCAATGAGAAAGCATAGGTAAGATGTCTGGCATTTAGAAAGTGCTCAGTAAATGACAGTTATTTATGTTATTAATCATTTGATCAGCTTGGTAGTGGTGCTCTCAGCAGTATTTTTACTCTTAACCAAACATGGGATAGAAATGTGATATCACAAAAGTTGCTGCAAGGTGAACAGAATTCAGGCAAGTACAAAAGACAGCAGAAAAATGTTTTAAAGGCACACGGAAGCACAACCTCAAAGAGTGTGCTTTTCTCTGCAAAATGCTGATAAGCAGTAGCTGGTGCTGCCACCAAGCTAGAAAACGTGTTAGGATGCCTCCCTTGTAGCAACGGTATTAGATAGATTGTGAGAACGAAAGCTTGGGCCCCTAGTAAATCAGATCTGATCATAGTTAAGAGAGTCCTGTGCCACAAGCCAAGAAACAGTTTTCATAGCAAATTACATCGCAGAAACTGTTAATCACAGTCGCCTCTTCAATCACATCCACCCTCACGGCTAGCACATCACGGGTAGCATCGTCTTTGAACCTGAAGGACAATAAAATGAAAATGCTCCATCGGTCCATTGTGAATAAAAGTGAAGAACAGACACTGAGAGTTATGAGTATTCACACATAGACCTAAAAAAGGAAAAGAGACCTATATATTAGAAAGTCAGATTAGAAATAGATATTTGAAGGAACATTCAGGAAAAAAAAATGTAGCTTCCCTCAGAGAAGTGTTTTACACATTTCCCCACAGAGTCAAAAATAATAGAAAATGGTGACCCTGATGTACACGATTTACTTGGATTTTCAAATATCTTTAGATTAAGGCTGTAAGTTCTAGGGTGTTTTATACCCACACACAAAGGTCTCTTTAGTGGAAAGGCAACCAGACATTACTTTGAATCACATCAAACTTTCAAGACCCGTTGACGTAACCACCACCGGGTGCATAATAATGTAAAGTCAAAGTTTGAACTTGTGTACGTGTGCCATAGGCTCAGCAGGAGAAAGGTCACCAGAGACAGGTTAAAGAAACATTCAGTCCTCGCCTACAATCACATGGGCTGTCTCCTTCAGAATTCCTGCTGGTCAGGGAGATGCAACAGGGCAAATTCTAATGAAATCCCAGAGCTCCGCCGTTCTCAGACTGTGAACCTTAGATGATGGAGCATGTATTCTTTGTGCTCTGAGCCATCTTACTTTTCTTCTTTCTTTTTTCACAAAGGGAACACACTTTGGGAGACCTCGTCTGTTTTCACTGCACATAAGAAAGGTGATGCCTCAAGAAAAAACAGCCAGACTAGTTTGCTCACTGTCAGGAGGAAAATAATTATATATACACGTATATATCTATGTGTGTATACACACAAATATATATACATGTATCCATATACATGTATGCATGCACACATATGTATATGTGTGTTTGTGTATATACACATACACTCATTATATACATACAGTCATGCGCCACATAATGATGTTTCAGTCAACAATGGACCACATATACGACACTGCTCCCATAAGATTAGTACCATACAGCCTAGGTGTATAGCAGCCTATAACATCTAGGTTTGTGTAAGTACACTCTATGATGTTTGCACAACAATGAAATTGCCTAACGATGCATTTCTCAGAACATATCCCCATTGTTAAGTGACATGTGACTGTATATACATATATAATATATACACATAAAATATATACACACGTACATATAAACTCATATACACAGATGTACATAGACATACTTATATATATGTACTCATACACACATATACATACAGTATATGACTTCATTTAGACCTACTCCACTTTTTTATCATCTCTGCCCAATTTGGGAGGAGCAAATGGACTCTATATGTGTGAACAAATGTTTCCAACTGCAAACATCACATGGTAAATGCCCTCACATGATCAAAAGCAGGTTCAGCAAAAACAAACAGAAAGAGACATGGAGTCAAATTCAGAATGCTAAATAATTTCAAGAGCCTTTATTTTCTCCGCCTCTAAATTCAAGCAAAATATGTGATTTTGGAATTGAACAACTGCTACTGAAAAAATTAAGTGGAGTATATATTTGTGTGTTTTTGTATACCGCCCAGGTGCTCAATCTATTAATATGTAAGAAAATGCAACAAACTTACATAGGTAAAGCTCACCATGATTAAAAATCATAACGATAAGAATGTATGTTTTTACAGCAATTTAGAATGTACGCAATGCTGTCCCTCAGCTGTGGGACAGTGAGGAGGCAGCTGTAGCGCCAAAGACAGAATAACAGACACGCAGCCAATCGGCTCAGTCTGAGTCCCCGCTTTGCCTCTCACCAGCTCTGGAATATGGGCAACGAAGTTCCTCTTCTCTAAAATGCAGATAATCATACCTACTTTTCCAGGTAGCTATGAGGCATAAATAAGAAAACACTTGGTAAACGTTAAAGTACTCTACAAATAAGAAATAGAAACACACAATCTTTATAACTACTCTAAAGTGGATGGGACAGGCATTATTATCCCAATTTCACAGTAAGAAACTCAGCATGGTCACATGACAGACAAACAGCGTACTACAACCACCACATTGGTGACTGACTGATCCTAGCTTGCTTCTTTTAAAGTACAATTCTTCATTTTGATTATTAGTTATTAAGATCATATATTTTAAATTATGTTTGAAACAAACCACAAATACATAATTTCTTCAAATCCATGTTTTTACAGTATCATGATGCGCTATGTAATATATCCAAAACATTTAAAGAAATTAGTTTTAAACTGTGAAAGTGAAAAATGTTGCACAAATATTTATTTTTGTTCATTCATTCAATAAATTCGTTGAATATATACCACGTTCTGTACCCCATGCCAGGACTCTGGGGGTTTAGCAGAGAAGATAAGATCCCTGCCCTCATGGAGTTTGTATTCTCCTGGAAAAGTCAGTAATCAACTAAAAAACAAGAAAGGGACATAATGTGGTAAGTGTGCTGAAGGAAATAAATGGAGGGGGGGTGAGAGAGAGAATATCTGAGGCTAAGGTGGAAAGGGAGCGAGGAAGGACATGCTAGAACAGATGGTGGGAGATGTGACCTTGGCAGGAAGATCTGAAGGACTAGAAGGGCAGCCTAGTGAAATCATGGAGGAAGAATGTTTCATGCAGAAGGAGCATCAAAAAAAGGCAGGAAAAGATTTAGTTGGAGACCAGTTAGCAGGTTATCAGAGGAGTCCAGGGGAGAGAGGATGGAGTCTCATCTAGAACCATTGTGGCAGAGACCGAAAGCAGTGGATGGAGTAGAGAGATATTTTGGGAGTAGAACCACCTAGACTTGGGGATGGATTGGATGTGTGGGATGAGAGAAAGGGAAGATACAAACTTTGCATTTGAGAACCTGGGACAATGTTTTGTAGGTAATAATTAGAAAAGATAAGATTAGATATCTAGTTGAGGAGAGAAAAATCTAGATACAATAAAAGGCATGTTAGGATACTTTTTTATTATTATTATTTTTAATTGTGGAAAAATACACATAACATAAATTTTACCATCTTAACCATTTTTAAGTGTACGGTTCAGTGGCATTAAGTACATCCACATTGTTGTGAAACCATCACCACCATCCATCTCCAGGACTCTTTTCATCTTGCAAAACTGAAACTCTGTATCCATTAAACAATAACTCCCCATCCCCACCTCTTCTCTGCCCCTGGTGACCACCATTCTACTTTCTGTCTCTATGAATTTGACTACTCTAAGTACTTCATATAAGTGGAATCATATAGTATTTGCCCTTTCATGACTGGCTTATTTCATTTAGCATAATGCCCTCAAGTTTCATCCATAGTGTAGCATGTGTCAGAATTCCCTTTAGAGAAGATATATTTGTGATGTGGCCCTTGAAACACTAATGGAGCCTGAAGCAAGGTCTATCTGGGCCTCAAACTGAAAGACGCAGAGAGGAGCTGTGTTCAGCTAGGCTCTCTCATGGAGTTATAATTGAAAGAGGATGGGGGCTAATACATAACCCTTAGAACTGGTGAGGAGAACTGATAAACACTTCCAGGTACCCACAGCAATTTCCCCTAAGACACATTGAGTAAAGTGAAGATCATCCAGAGACTTCTCCACCTGAAGCATCTAAGTGTCTCTGAGTCACTGGCACTGGGATGTGACCCTGTGGAAATCAACATGTTTCATTTTAGTCTCTCTCACTGAACATGAGGCTGGACCTAGACAATAGCAAAGTTGAAGAAAAAGCAACTTCTACACAAGTTTTCCCCCCAAAGGCTTTAAAATAGCACTCTGTAATTTCCAAGCTTATATTTCAATTCAATCATTTTCCAAGAAAATGGAGGTTATCAGAATCATTGTTATTATCCACAACATTTGGTAACAGAAAAACAACAGGGCCATGTCCATGTTCGCCCCTATTGCCATCTAGAATCAGCTCTCAAACAATTTCTATCACTTCTTTAATTCACCCAGGAGGACCCTACTGACAACAGCTATCCTCCACAAAATGGAAATTCTTAATCTCCAAATAGTGGATAAAGAAAGAAATTGCAGAAGACTTTGAAAAGGAAGCTAACAATTTCGGTTTGAGTGACTGGACTGGCTATTTTTCTGCTATTCTGTTTGATTTGATTCCTAATCTCACAAAGTTCTGTAGTTCAGACGAGAGCCTTCAGAGATAAGAAGGTAAGACTGTGACATTATTTTACAACTAAATACTAGTAGGAGGAATTTTGTTAAAAGGATTTTATTTGCTTACTCACAACAGGTATATTACATTTGATGTTTTGTCTGCTGCAGATTGCAAAGAATTCTATGCCTTTCATCATAACAGGTACTGAATAAGAAGAAAAGGAAAAGTAAAGAATCAAGTTCTTTACAATCTGCAGCAGATATAACAGCAAATGTAGTATAATTAAACTAAAACAAAATCAATACTCCTCTTCACTAACATTGTACTTCACAAACTGAAGAATATTATCCATGAATATCTAATTGCAGTTTTTCCCTCATGAAGTTCTATTTTGAAACCTCTGCCAAACTGAAATTGAGCTCCCTGATCACATTAGTGAGCAGAATTATTTTAGGAATAAAGGATTCTTGTTTTAGATCATTAAGACATTGCCTTTATGGCCCAGCATACTTTCAGCAATTGCTGGAATCACTGTGCCCCAGAAGTCATAATGAATCGCAGGGTTCAACATCATTTTAGGAAAAGTCAAGGGCTGACAATACAGCAAAGCCTCAGAAACTCAAATTAACTGAATGGATCAATTCATGAAAAATGTTATTTTGGAAATCTTTTATATGAACAGCATGGTCTAGTCTCAAGAGGTGTAGATCGATAGCCCCAAATGCTAAGTCTGATGTTCTGATTCCTTCACCACCTAGTTGTGTGGTTACATGAGTCCCCGAAATT
The DNA here is from genome assembly GCF_057802395.1 of Ceratotherium simum simum. Taxonomy (NCBI): domain Eukaryota; kingdom Metazoa; phylum Chordata; class Mammalia; order Perissodactyla; family Rhinocerotidae; genus Ceratotherium; species Ceratotherium simum. The sequence goes on from NC_141909.1 coordinate 15,335,923, forward strand.
CCAGGCTGCAGCTTCTCATCTAACAAAATTTCTTTTCCTAACTCATAGGCTTAAAGAGCAGATCAAACAAAACAGGGTAGGTGTAAGAGCTTTTACAGCCAGAAATTACTAAACCTATAGGGTATTATTAAGTAAAAATAACTACTGAGTAAAAATCATCAAGTAAAAATCCTGTGGTAGCCTACAGTAAAAATAAATAGATAAACTGAAACAAACCAGGACAGAGGTGTGGATATAAATCCAGAAGCTCTTTTTAAGTCTAGAGAAACAGTTTCCAAGGGGTGGGAGTTTAGAGGCGTGGATTCCGTTCTGGGAGAGGCTAGAGTGATCACAAGAGTTCTGAAATGGAAGTGAACATCTCCATCTCGGATCAGCCTTCCGGGGCCTATCACACCTCCTGTGTAGTTTCAAGACAGGGATTTCCTTGGGCCGGCCCCGTGGCTTAGCGGTTAAGTGCGTGCACTCCGCTACTGGCGGCCCGGGGTTCGGATCCCGGGCGCACACCGACGCACCGCTTCTCCAGCCACCGACGCACTGCTTCTCCAGCCATGCTGAGGCCGCGTCCCACATACAGCAACCAGAATATGCAACTATGACATACAACTATCTAGTGGGCTTTGGGGATAAAAAAGGAGGAGGACTGGCAACAGATGTTAGCTCAGAGCTAGTCTTCCTCAGCAAAAAAAAGAGGAGGATTAGCATGGATGTTAGCTCAGGGCTGATCTTCCTCACCAAAAAAAAAAAAAAAAAAAAGACAGGGATTTCCAGCAAGAGATTCTGAAAAGCATACCATCTGCAACTCTGCTGGAGAAGGTCTGTGAAGATGCCGGAGGACAGCAAGATAACTTGGAAGCTTCTGGCTACTGAACTCAAACAAGGCAGAAAAATCTCTACTGTCTTGAGGAAAATATTTGGAGGAAAGTTTTTCCAGTCATTGCTAACTATGATAATTGCATCTGACATTTTAGGAGCACGACTCAATAGCTAAAACATGTAAATGTAAATGACTTGCAGTAAGAAATATAAACGGGCATACGTTCAAAAACCAATTGCTTCTCTCCTGAGGAAATGTGCCTCCAAAGTTTCTCAAAGTTGCAAGTTAAAAAAAAAATCTGAAATATACCATGGATTTTGAGCAGGAACCTTTTTTTCAAATATAGTACCAAATATTACAGAAAACGAAATCTCTAATTTCGATTATATTGAGTAACTTTTGTAATACAATAACAAGTATTTCTCTACTACATGCAGAGTATATTTAACAACTGAAATCCAGTCAGCCACTATGTTCACTAAATAACAAATGCATGTGATAATAGAACATTAATATTAGCATCTGAAGGAGAATTTTTTTTTATTGAGGTAACATTGGTTTATAACATTATATAAGTTTCAGGTGAACATCATTATGTTTCCACTTCTGTATACACTACATTGTATTTAACACCAAAAGTCTGGTTTCTATCTATCACCATACACGTGCCCCTTTATCCCTTTTGCTCTCCCCCCAGCCCCATTCTCCTCTGGTAACCACCAATCTGTTTTCTGTATCTATGTTTTTGTTGTTGTTTGGTATTTTTTTCTGTCTTCCACATATGAGTGAAATCATATGGTGATTTGTCTTTCTCTGTCTGACTTATTTTGCTTAGCATAATACCCTCAAGGTTCATCCATGTTGTCACAAATGGTAAGATTTCATCTTTTTTAATGGCTGAGTAGTATTCCATTGTATATATATACCACATCTTCTTTACCTATTCATCCATCAATGGGCGCTTAGGATGTTTCCATGTCTTGGCTATTATAAATAATACTGCAATAAACATAGGAGTGCACATATCTTTCTGAATTAGTGTTTTTGTATTCTTTGGATAAATACCCAGAAGTGGTATCCATAGTTCTATGATCCAGCTATTCTATTTTTAATAGTAGTTCTATTTTTAATTTTTTGAGGTATCTCCATACTGTTCTCCATAGTGGCTGCACCAGTTTACAATCTCTATCAAAATCCCAACAATATTTTTCACAAAAATAGAACAAAGAATCTTAAAACTTATGTGGAACAACAAAAGGCTCCAAATAGCCAAAGCAATCCTGAGAAAAAAGAACAAAGTTGAAGGTATCACACTCCCTGATTTCAAAGTACACTGCAAAGCTATAGTAATCAAAACAGCATGGCACTAGCAGAAAGACAGACACACAGATCAATGGAACAGAATTGAGAGCCCAGAAATAAGCCTACACATCTATGGACAGCTAATTTTTGACAAAGGAGCCAAAAACATACAATGGAGAAAGGAAAGTCTCTTCAATAAATGGTGCTGGGAAAACTGGACAGCCACATGCAAAAAAATGAAAGTATACCATTATCTTACACCATACACAAAAATTAACTCAAAATGGATGAAAGACATAAATGTAAGACCTGAAACCATTAAACTCGTAGAAGAAAACACAGGCTGTATGCTCTTCAACATCAGTCTTAGCAATATCTTTTGCAATATGTCTCCTCAAGCAAAGGAAATAAAAGCAAAAATTAAAAAAATGGGACAACATCAAACTAAAAAGCTTTTGTACAGCAAAGGAAACCATCAACAAAACAAAAAGGCAACTTACTGATCGGGAGAACATATTTGCAAATCATACATCCAATAGGGGGTTAATATCCAAAATACATAAAGAACTCAGACTACTCAACAAAAAAACAAACGACCCAATCAAAAAATGGCAAAAGGATCTGAATAGACATTTTTCCAAAGAAGATGTAAAGATGGCGAACAGGGACATGAAAAGACGTTCGACATCACTAATTATTAGGGAAGTGCAAATCAAAACCACAATGAGATATAACTTCATGCCTGTCAGAATAGCTATTATTAAAAAGACAAAAAATAAGTATTGGAGAGGATGTGGAGAAAAGGAAGCCCGGGCCGGCCCCGTGGCTTAGCGGTTAAGTGCGCGCGCTCCGCTGCTGGCGGCCTGGGTTCGGATCCCGGGCGCGCACCGATGCACCGCTTCTCCGGCCATGCTGAGGCCGTGTCCCACATACAGCAACTAGAAGGATGTGCAGCTATGACATACAACTATCTACTGGGGCTTTGGGGGGAAAAAACAAATAAATAAAATTATTAAAAAAAAAAAAGAAAAGGAAACCCTTGTACCCTGCTGGTGAGAATGTTATTTTTAAAAAATTAAGTATGTCATGGTAAATGAACTCTCCATAGCACCATACCAAATGTAGTCATAATTCTGTTTCCATATACCTGTTTATAAACTATCCACATAAGAAAGAAATAAATGAAGGAGGGAAGAAGGGAACAAAAAAAGGCAGGCAAGCAAGCTTTATATTTGATGCTTTGATACAATTGTTGTGGTTAGTTTAAATCTTAGACTCACCACTTGAAAGCTATGAACAAATTATTTAATGTCTTTAAGTCTTAGGGCCTTAATCTGCAGTAGAATAAAGGTAGGAAAGGTACCTGCCTCATAGAATTGTTATGAGGACTAAATAAATTACTCCATGTACAAGACTTGGCTCGGTGCCAGCTACATATAGGTACTCAATCATTCTTATAGTTTATATGTCAAATGCTTGCTATAAAGTAATTAATCTCATGGTTTTCAAGATTCTATTGATATCAAGAACAGTTGAAAAGGTTTTATAAATATTTATTAACCTTTTCTTTTTGTTATGGTTCTACTAGTACACGTTTTCATTTAATGAAGAAAACATTCACAAAATTACCTTTTCCCTTTTAACGGTTACACGGCATAGTAATTTAACTAATTTTTTTATGTTAATCTCTGATTGATTTAATCCCCTATTCCAGCTTTTTTATATCATCCACAACCTAAAATGAGCATCCTTTGCACAATTTCCTGATTTTTCTTTAGCACATATCCCTAGAAATAGTACTATTAGTTCTAAAGAACCATATATTCTGGTATACACTGCCAGATTTTTCTCTGAAGTTTGGACTAACTTTCACTTCCTCTAATAGTGAATGACAATGCCAGTTTCTCCACAGCCTCCCAATAAATGGACATTATCACTATTTTAACACTTACCAATCTGATGATATTAAAATCTGTTTCCGTGTATTTATCTTCCAGTGAATTGAGCATATCTTCATATGCTTTCAACTTTGTTCATCCTTAACTGTGAGAATTTCCTCTTCAAGCCTTTTGACTGTTTTCCTATTATTTCTCTTTCTAATGAGCTGTTCATCTTTTCCTTAATGATTTAGAAAAAAATTTTATACAAGTATATTTATCAGAACTGGGTTTGTGTGTGTGTCTGGCAGAAACACAAATACAAACAATCACAAGCAAAGAAAGGGAATTTCTGGTAAATGTAACTACAATGCAGGAGGAGCACTGAGGTGCCAATCTCGGGGCTGACTGGCACCAGCAAATCGAATGGCACCAGGACTTTCTCCGCATCCACTTGTCTTACCTCTGCTTTTCTTGTGCACATTGTCTTAATTCTCTTCATTTCTTTTTTTTTTTAATTGCGGTCATATTGGTTTATAACATTGTGTAATTTCAGGTGGACCTTGAGGGTGTTATGTTAAGCGAAATAAGCCAGACAGAGAAAGACAAACACCATGTGATTTCACTCCTATGTGGAAGATAAATAAACACACGGATAAAGAGAAAAGATTAGTGGTTACCAGAGAAAAAGGCAGTGGCAGGGAGGGCGAAAGGGGTCAAGGGGCACATATGTGTGGTGACACATAAAAACTAGACTATTGGGGGTGAGCAAGATGCAGTCTATACAGAAACCCTTTCTTACTTCTGTCTTTCCAGAAGGAACCCCTAAAGTTTTATGAATAAAAGCTACTTTTTTATTTTCAAAAGCAACCCAAAAAATGTAATTGAGGTGGAAGAGTTCTAACAATAAGGCTCAATATCAGAGAAGGGAGATAGGAATAATTTTCACTCTCCTCCCAGTAGGAAGCTGACAAATATGGCAGAAGGCATCAAGCTGCCGGCTGAGAGAGCCACAGTGTAGCACAAGGCATGTGACCATCTGCTTTGGAGCCCCTCACTACTGCACACAACGTGTGTTTTTTTGGTTGGCTGATTTGGGGGTGCATGTCTGTGTGTGTGTGTGTAGTTAAAAAGTCACATAATTGCATCCTAAAATCAGGAAACATAAAACATATACATAAGGGTTTGGAAGGTAGGAAAGAATAATACATAATAAATTAATTTCATTTCAAAACTAATGGAAGACATAGACAACTATAATCTCAGCCAGACTGTGGTGAGTACTGTTTTAGAGATGCCAAGTAAAAGGTGATAATATTGAGATAAATTGGTTTGACCCTGTACATTGGCCCTAGGGAGATGAAGGGGCCATGGGTGACCTCTGCAAGATTCTGAACTCCATGAATGCAGGGACCATGTCTATCTCATTCACCACAGGGTCCCCAGCACCTAGCACAGAGCCTGGTAGATGTAGGCACTGGTAAGTATGTGTTGAATGAATGACTGGATAAATAACAATTTCAAGATTATGAGCCCACAGAGTGAAAAGATAGCATTACCAGGTACTTCAATGGAAAATACAAAGATGATGCTGGTTTGCAGCAGGCAGAATGGGAAGGATAGAGTCTGGTGACTGATGCAGTGAGTTTGCTGATGTTTTTGCAGAATACAGAGTTAATAGTGATCTTCAACAGTACAGTCTTATTAGAGTGGTGAAAGAACTCAGTTTAAATGGGATTCAAACTATTAAAAATATAGTCTGGATTTCTTTTTTCAAAGACACTTTGTCCAGAACACACTCATACTCAACTCTCACTTTTCTATCCACTACAACGGAGACTTTATCCACGCAGCTTTACCATCTTATTTTACTACTTAGTCGAGTTTGCATTTCCCAGTCTGGAAATTTCACTGTTCAAACCTGTTTCTTTATTACCTCTGTAAAAATATGAGAGTTTCTGCAGATAGTGTTTTATTAATCCACTAACTTCACCCACTGAAAAACTCATTTATTTCCTTAGTGTTAGCCACTCTCTCCATTTCTTAGTATTTGGCTCAAAGCCAATATAATTCAGCTTTTAAAATGTTCCTCTATACAAAACCTGGTCAATAACTGTTAGAAATCTAAATGAAAGATCCAGCTTTAGTTTTAACTTCATCAGACGTGTGCTTCATGAGGCAATAGTGTCTTTCCCCAGAGGAGAATGCCAACCTTCCATATTCTCTACTCCTGCCTGTAAAGAAGTATTCCTGGTCTGCAAAAGAGCAAGAACAGAGCTATTTCCTGGGCCTCTGATGGGAATGATACTTGGAAACAGAGAGATTCACTCCAAACTAAGAGATCTCAGGTAGAATGTGTCCCCAGTGGACTGTGTGGTAATCAGCCTAACTTACTGAAGGACATTTTCAGAACATTTTCCACCCTCAAAGAGACTGACAGCCAGGACATTTGCCCCAAAATGAAACCTAAGATCTGCTTTGCAAAGAATTTACTAATGCATATTATTGTTCCAGGGCAGGAGTGGGTGTCCCCAAAGTGAAGTCCTCCTTCTTCTGGCATTTGAACAAGCATGGCATATCCCGTACACCCTCAAGTGCAGTCTGCCAGTTAAAACTCCCCATCCATCTACACAGAGCTCAAAGTCAGCCCTCCTCACAGGGAAGAGGCCTGAAGGATAAAAGTCCCAATGAATCACCAAAGAAACCCATGCTGCCTACCTATTTTTAACCCAAACTTGTTTTTCATTCTTTATTCTTTTATATTTTTAATTGGGAAAAATTCTGAACATGTACAAAGGTAGAGAGTCCTCCCCATGTACCCCAAAAGTATTAATTCATGGCCAATCTCATTCCCTATATACCCCAACCTACTTCCCCAATCCACGAAATTGTTTAGAAATTCCCATTCTACTACTCCATCATTAAACATTTAGGTTTGTATCTCTAAAAGACAAGGATTCCCCTTTTAAATCAAAACCACAATACCTAAGTCACAGCACCCCAAAATCAACAATTCCTTGATATCATCACTCAGTGTATGCACACTTGATTGTCCTATAAATTATCCTTTTAAAAATAAAATTTGTTTATTTGAATCGGTACCAAAACAAGGAGGATGCATTATGATTGGTTGATAAGTCTCTTGGTTTCTTATAGTCTAAAGATTTCCTCTCTGTCTCCTTTTTAATTCTCTACAAATTAAATTTGTTGATGAAATCACATTGTTTGTCCTGTAGAGTTTCTTAAAGTCTGGATTTTGCTGACTGCCTACCCACGGTGTCACTTAACATACTCCTTTATTGTCCATATTTCCTGTACATTGATAGATTTCTTGGAATCTTGATATGATACTAGCTTTTTTTTTGTCTTTTTTTGGCAAGACCACTTCAAACATGATGGGTGTACTTCCATCAGGGGATACATAATGTCTGGTTGTCTCTCTTTTTGCAAAGTTGGCAGCCATTGATAATCAGGGCCAAAATCAAGTCATTCATTAGAGTCACATAAAGGTGATATTCTCATTCTACCGTTCCTTCTTCATTCATTATCTGGAATACTTCTATAAAGATAAGCTTCCTCTCATCAAATATTTGGTTATCTTGGGTACTGTTTATATAAGAAAGGCAAGATAAATGCTAAATTCTTTCCCTTTATTCACCAGTTTCAAAAAAAAATGAGTTTTGCATCTTACAAAAGTGATCCATGAATTTTGGGCAGCTTTTTGGTGGGGGTAGTTGTTTGTTTTATTATGAATCCATGGATTTAAACATATTTGATATGTTTAAATTCATTGTAGGTATTCTTTTTGATGTGTAAACTGTCCCAGCTTTGTCCAGCAGGAGCCTATACAAGTTGACTCCTGAATCCATTTGACACCACCCTAGCATCTTTGATAGCTGCCTTGCTTTCTACAATGACAAGATATCATAGGTTCATCTTGTATATTTCTTAGCCCTGACCAGAGAATCAGCCATTTCTTCAAGGAATTCTTTCATTTTAGTGAAAGACGGTATTTAGAGACAACAACATAGGTGCTGGGGGGTGTTCATTCTTACTGGGTTGGTCACTGTTTCTGCAGTATTTGGTGGAGACAGCTAGTAATACATACATACAATCATGCAGGAATGCATACATACACATAAATACATGCACATATATACACAAAATACCTCATGAGTTCATAATGATACTTCCAATTCAAAATCAGAACTACAGAACTTTAACTTAATCTCATTCATCTCATATCTCTTAAAACCCATCCTTCATGCCAAAAATCCCAGTCCTCAATAATACCAACATAATTACTAGTTTTCTCTATTGTATATTGTACAAACAACAGTCTTGGAATACTAATTTTGAGACTACCATCAACAATATAATTGCTGAAAACAGTTTAAGATTTTTTGCAATTAGTTTCATCCTTGGGGCACATCTATTTAAGGATATACAGATCATGGTGTTTTAAAGCACTTGGAAAAGTTCGTCCCTATGTGGTTATGTTGCCAACTGAATATACAATCAAATGCATTTATTTCATTTTATTACTGATTTTGGGAGATTATCTTTGAAAATTTAATTTTGTATTATAATTACATAAAACATATACATGGTTCCAAAGTCAAATTTACAAAAGAACATAACTTTATTCCCTCTCTCCCCAAAAGCTAACTTCTTAAATTTCATGGTTTATCCTTCCATTTCTTAAAATATAAGCACATGTGTATATATCTCCCCTTTCTCAGTAAATAGCATCAAACTATACACACTTTTTTCACCTTGCCTTTTTTTTAACCTAACAATATATCCCATAGATCACTCCAAAAATATATAGAGAGAGATCTTCCTAATATCTTTTTTATAGTATCACAGTACTCCATTCTGAAGATGTTCCATAATTTATTCAACCAGTCCCCTATTGGGACTGGTCGGGTTATTTCCAATCTTTTACAACTACAAATAGTGCTGCAAACATAGCCTTGATCATACATATTTTCATACTTTTGCCATTTCCTACAAGTGGGTAGTCCTTCATTTTAAAATATAAACAGAGAAATAAATGTCATCAAAAAATTTAAAAATAAAAAGCAAAACATAAGCAGACTGAGGGGTAGGGAGATTAAAAACTGACTCCAGAGGAAGTGAAAACAATAATTTCAAAATCTAATTAGCATCCTCAGAATCAAGAGGATATTGCAGTTATAAAGTGAGAATAAACTGCTTTGAAAATGTGAGATATGAGAAAACAAGAGTGAAATTAGATTTTATTTTAGCCAAATTCAATAGAAAGCCTGGAATATTAAATTGAAAAAAGTCTGACAAAATATAGAACTAATAGTCAAAAAGGTTAAAAATATGACAGAAAAGTTAATAGGCTTAGAGGATCAATTCAGATCCCACAACTATCTATTTTCCAGGGAAAGAGAACAAAGAAGGAAAGAGGAGGAAATAATTTTTTTTTAATAGACAAAATCTTCCCAAAGTTGATGACAGGACTGAAAAGACCCACCAAGTGTCAAACAGATCACAAACTGATCTGTTTGTGAAATTATGAACCCCAAAGAAAAAGAAAAATATTTTTAAATTCTCAAAAAAAGGAAAAAAACTACTATGAACGGAGAAGAATCAGACTGGTATCAGACTGCTCATAAACAATACTGGATGATAGAAAAAAAATGTACTATTACCTTCCAAGTTCCAAGGGAAACTTAGTTCAAGCCCCTATATCTGCTCCCACCGAAACATTCATTTTAAAGTAAATGTTAAATAAGAAGACAAAATACTTTTTTTAAGTTCTTTTTTTTTTTGTTTTGCTGGGAAAGATTCGCCATGAGCTAACAACTGTTGCCAATCTTCCTCTCTTTTTTTTTTCCCTCCCCAAAGCCCCAGGACATAGTTGTAAATTCTACTTATAAGTCCTTCCAGTTCTTCTATGTGAGCTGTGGCCACAGCATGCCTACTGACAGAGGAGTGATGTGGTTCCACGCCCAGGAACCAAACCCGGGCCGCCAAAGCCAAGTGCGTCGAACTTTAACCACTAGGCCGTCACGGCTGCTCCAAAATAAAGACATTTATAATAACGTAAGGACACAGGCATGTATTCCCCCACCCATACACCCTTTATGAGAAAATTACAAAAGGACTCAAAGAAACGGAGCACAGAGGATCCAAGAAAGAAGTAAACTAACCCAGCAATGCCATGAAAAGAAATCCTAAGATGACAGATGTGCCAACCAAAAATAACGTCTTTAAGATGAGAACAGTGTCTATTTAATAAAACCCATAATTTTTAAACTGGAAGACTTAATGGTATGGGGAAGAAGGCTTATATTCATGGTGACAACAAGCACAAAGCAAAACCACTAGAAACTCCAGGAAAAATAGGAAGTTATGCCGTAAAGCCATGGTCTAAATTTGAAGCAAACTGAAACTTTGGCCTGATTCTGAGGAACTAATACAGAATTTTTAAAGAGACAGAGGGAAATATCCTTTTGAATGTAATTCTTGGACATTCTCCCTTGAGAAACAAGAGTTCAGTTCCACAGGATTACATTCTTCTCCAAAGGTCAAATCATATGGTTGATTCTACAGTAAATAACACTTACTTGATCATAATTTATAAATGTCGTTTACTGGTTTTCAGTTTTCAACTATTTAAATATATAAATCCTGATAATATAAAAGTAATTAAACTAAGGGTGGAAAGAGAGAAAGTCGTCTAAAGATGTTAATTTTATATTAAAGTTAGAAACTCCAACTGAAGATCTAAAAATAATATAGATGGGTATAGGAGGTCAAAGGTACAAACTTCTAGTTATAAGATAAATAAGTCCTGGGGATATAATGTACAGGGTGGTGACTATAGTTAATAATACTGTATTGTATATTTGAAAGTTGCTAAGAGAGTAGATCTTAAAAGTTCTCACCACAAGAAAAAAAAATGTGTAACAATGTTTGGTGACGGATGCTAACTAGACTCATTGTGATCATTTTGCAATATACACAAACATTGAATCATTATGTTGTACACCTGAAACTAATATAATGTTATAGTCAATTATATCTCAATTAAAAAATTTAAAAAACATAAAAATAAAAAACCAAAAAATTATATATATTATAAAATAATATATATATAAAATTTTGGAGGGGAGAGAGGTAAATGTGTGAGATAAATTCCTCTCCTATGATTGGGATTCACTAGATACTGTCTAAAGTTGATAAATATAAATAAAATATAAATTTTAAAAAATTCACTAGATATTGTCTGAAGTTCACAAATATAAATAAAATAGTATAAATGTATAAACAGAAAAATCTGGAGGCGATTGTCTCTGGGGAGTAGTACTGGAGTTAGAAAGCCATGTACTTTTCATTTAATACCATTCTGCACACTTAGAATTTTTTCATAATGATACTTTAATTAAAAATAAGAGAATGAATAAATACATGTGAGCTGGTATTTATATGCTTTCATTTGCAATGTTTCCCAGAGCATTGAGGAACTGATCTGCTGAAAACCTTCTAAGAGTGGTGTTAACAGGTGATAATTTACTGTCATGACCAAAACACGGTGTGACAAGCATCATTTACCCAGAGCTAACACACTCTCCTTGGAGCTTGCTCAGCATCCTTCTGTACATCACTCTCTTGCTCTCTTTTCCATTTAACTGATCATAATAACAATAATTAAAATACATTACTATCTCTTATATATTGTCTTTATTATATGATCCCTTTTCTGTACTTAAAATTCAAGTGAGTGGAATAATTTACATTTCTTTCACAGAAAGTGAAATTAAGTTGTTTAATTTGGGAAGCTATTCCCAGTTGATTTTTCTCTTATTTACTAGTTGGCAATTAAAATGAAAATGATCTCTCTTTCTTTTTTTTATCGCGGTAACATTGGTTTATAACATCATATAAATTTCAGGTGTACATCATTATATTTCCATTTCTGTGTAGACTACATCACGTTCACCACTCAAAGACTAATTACCATCCATCACCATACACATGTGACCAGTCACCCCTTTCACCCTCCTCCCTCCCCACTTGCCCCGGGTAACCACCAATCTAATCTCTTTATCTATGGGTTTGCTTCTTGTTGTTGTTGTTGTTGTTTTTATCTTCTATTTATGAGTGATCTTTTACCAAGATCAGCATCCTTACAACTACTCATTTGTACTCTTTATCAGATAGATTGTTTATCTCTGTTTCATTTAGTTCTTTTTCTGAGGATTTGTCCTGTTCCCTTGTCTGTAACATATTCCTTTGTATCCTCATTTTGCCTATTTCTCTGTGCTTATATCTAAGGTAGATCAGCTATATCTCCCAATCTTGGGAAAGTGACCTTATGTAAGAGATGCCTCTTGAGGCCCAGCAGTGTGCTTCCCTCTCATCACCAGTTCCAAATGTTCCAGGAGTGTCTCCTGTGTGGGATACATGTGTCCTTCTGTTGTGGTGGATTGCTCTTACTGCAGGTGCATGGGGAGGCTAGGCTGTCACCCTGGCCCAGCTGGTTGGAAGGCTCAGCCGCATGTGGCTGCTATGGTCCCTTCAATCACTTTATTGGGTGGGAGGAGCCCTAGAACAGTTGGTTGCAAGGTCTAATAGCACATTCCTGCTGCAGTTTTGCTGTTAAGTGAATAGGTCCCCAGCACGACTGGTTGCTAGGCTCAGGGGCTCACAATTGATATAGGCCTCAGGTCTGCAAGGCTGTTGTCAGCACTCTCAGGAGTGCAGCTGGGTGGGGCCAGCCCCAGGTGTGAAAGCACACAATTGTTTCAGGCTTTGGTAGGCAGGGCAGATCCCCTATGTGGCTATTTGAGAAGCACAAGTCTGCTGCAGCTGACTTGCCCCACTGCCTGCAGGCCTACGCACCCACTCAACACAGTCCTGCCCCATGAGCATGCCCTGCCTTGCCGAAGCAGACCCACTCACCCTGCTGAAGAGGTCCCACATGCTCCACCAAGGCAGGCCCACCTCTCGCACATGGCACATGTCCTACCTCGCAGAGGTGGAACCACTCGCCCTGCTGCAGAAGTCTCACACACCCTACCTATGTGGGCCCACACGTTGCCCCAGGGCTTGCTGGTGGGTGGGGCCAGTCCCTAGGGTGGGCTGCCTACCCTGGCTGAGCTGGATTAAATTGGTGCTGTGGTGGGTGGGGCAAACCCCTGCACTAACAGGCCAGGGGAAGAACTGCAATGGCATCTGCCAGCGTCTGTGTCAGCACGCCTGTACTAGGTCACAATAATGGCTGCCACCAATGTCTCAGTCCCTCGGGAGGTGGTCTCAGCCGCCTCCTGTCTCCCTTAGATGCACCCAGAGCCTATCAAGTGAGTCTCTTTCACCAAAGGATTGTGTACCTTTCTTTCTGGTGATTTTGTGTTGCTTTCCAGATGGGTGAATTTGTGCATGGGCCCTTTGAGAGCAGGCTTTTCTTTCTCTTATGTTTGACAGCTTTTCTGGGGGTATACCCCATTGTTTTTAATAGTCAGCAAAGCCAGATATTATGAGACTCATCTCAGTTGTGCTGAGTTCAAAAGCTGCTTATTGTGGCAAAGCTCTCCCGCTCTGATCCCTCACTCCTCCAGGAAAATCTACGTACCTTAGGACTGCTCCTGGCCATGAAGCACTGTGGCTAGAATGTAGCTTTTTCCTCTCCAAAAAGGTATTTCTGCCTCTTCCACCTCAGTCAGCCTTATAAATGGTTGTGGGGGTTCTTTTATCCAGTTTCCAGTTCTCTCTCAGGGGTAATTGTTCCATGAGTAGTTGTAAATTAGTTGTGTCCATAGGAAGAGGTGAGTTCACAGTCCTCCTATGCCACCATCTTACCAGCAATCTCCCTCTCTCCCTCTTTCTTGAACTAAATAAATATTATTGTCTTCTAGATCCCATTTTTTTTCTAATCTGAGAATTCATTTCTTCAAAGAAGCCAAGTCTTCCTTGTCCTTGGAGAAATCCTTTTCTTCTACCACATTAGGCAATGTTTGCTTGAGTATTCAATGATTCCACCCCTATAATAAGTTTTATCTCCTTGATAAGTATATAAATGATACTGATCTTTCTGTAGTTCCCAAGTTCTTTATAGATGGGAGTTAATGTTAGAAAATTTCTGGTATTCAGACACAATGATATATCAACTCACATACTTTGACAAATACGTTACAAACTTTATCCTTGAATTAATTCAAGACCTTTGGTTTTATTGCATCAGTTCTTTGATTAGAGTGATTTGAATTCCCACTAAGGTCTTATTTTATAACTGTGTTACAGTGGAAAAGTCCCTGTGAGACTCAGTTTCTTCCTCCATAAAATAAAAATGATACCACCAATTGCACAGAGTTACATCCCTGACCACTCTATCTAAAATGACATCTCCCTCTTTCTCTTTCTCCTTTTATCTGATATATTTTTCTTAATCATAGCACTTATCTCTATCTGCTATTACTCTGTATATCTATTCCTTGTTTACTACCTGTCTCCCATACTGGATTGTAAGTTTCTTGAGGATAGGGCTCCATCTGTTTTGTTCACATCTATATCTGCAGCCTTTAAAATAATGCTTAGCACATAGCAGCTGCTCAATAAATGTTTCTTGAATGAATGGTTGAATGAGGAGTTATTGCTGAATGGTAGAAATGAGACAACATATGTAAAATGCGTGGTACTGTTAGGAGGTAAATACTCATTAAGTTGTCTGAACCCCACTACTTCATAAGCAGAACTACTAAGTTTATTTGTTTGTTTGTTTATTGCCTAGGGGCAACATGAAAAAAATTACTAAGAAACTAAGGGCTCCATGAACAGATGAAGCTTGGAAACCTCTACTGTACAAGTTACAGACACACCACACTATCGCACAAAGAGCCGAAAATAAAACTATTAATTTGCCAAGAAGTTCTAATATATTGTGAGATTGGCTGGAGGCCCACTGAGAGAAGAATATTGTCAAAGAATAAAGATATTCAAGAAACCAGAGAAGCCGGAGCAAGCTTTTTGGACGCTGAATCAAAGAGTGTGCAAATGAAACCCTCAGAAGGTATTCCATTCCACAAGAACAACCCTGCAACTGGGCCATGCTTACCTATGAACAAAGAAAGAAAGAAAAGGCATTTTGAACACACCATGCCAACTCCAAACTGTGAAACTACTCATGCAGGACAGATGCAAGAGGTGGGCGATGAGAAGAGGTAAACAGAGGAAGAGGAGGGAGGAGACTGATAATAAATTTGTGGAAATTCAGGATTTCATGTATTTTGCCCTCAACCACCTTCTGTAAGGTTTCATATTAATAAAATAATATCGGCTTTTTAATTCAACATCTGAGCTTTTCCTGTGATACCTTATCCTAAAACTATGTGATTTAGTGGTGTTAACCAAAAATGTTAGTTCTACATTTCTTCATTAAAAGGTATTCATCTAATCTATATGTAGATATATTTACAGTATCTCTTATTATAGTCTGGCCTGAGATTAAATCTTTCCCAATCCTTTTTTTAAAATAATTTTAATACAATTTCATTGGCCCACATGTGTGTGTGAGTGTGTGTATGTTTTAAAAACTATAAACCCTTTAATTATTCCTATTTTTCAGAGATTCAACACAGTTCCCTCCACCAAGTTTCTGTGCTACATCAAGGCCTCACTTGCTGTCACTTGTCTAACTAATCATTTTGGGTTTTTTTAGGTTTCCAGAATATAAAAGCATTCACACCACCACCACTTATCCCCCAGGCCCCCGATCCCATGCCTATCAGTTACATAGTTAAATGGGTTCACTATTTTCTCCTCCGCATGTTCCTCCTCCATAGCACTGAGTTCCCCTTGACAGTGCCAGTGAGGCCTTTATCAATCTGTGTCTTAAGTTTTTCCTTACTCATCAGCTTTTCTCCAGTTGTTAGCTTTTAAAAAAATCCTCCATTTTTAAACTTCAGGAGATCTGCAAACTTAAGACAATTCCTTGGCTGCATCTTTGCTCCGGCAGGAACAGCTCACTAACAGGATCACATGAAATGACTTATTTTCAGGCAAGACGAAGAAAATGTAAGTAGGCTGAACTGCACCGATACCAAGCTGCTGTTCTCCATTTACAGTTTTCTCAGGGCTGGCCCCGTGGCTTAGCAGTTAAGTGCACACGCTCCGCTGCTGGCGACCCGGGTTCCGATCCCGGGCACGCACCGAGGCACCGCTTCTCTGGCCATGCTGAGGCCGCGTCCCGCATGCAGCAGCTAGAAGGATGTACAGCTATGACATACAGCTATCTACTGGGGCTTTGGGGGTAAAATAAATAAATAAATAAAATCTATAAAATAAAATAAAGTTTTCTCTTCCCTTGGAGGCAGCAGGCCGGGTTCAAATGCTAGCATCACCATTTATTAACTTGTCACCTTACGAAGGTCACTGAAACTTCCTGATTCCCAGTGTCCTCATCTGTAAGATGGTGACAATAATACCTTTTTCAGCTGATGGTGAAGATCGAATATAAATGAGTGACAGGTAGTAAACAGCATATAGTAAGTGTCTTCTTTCCCTTTTCCCTTCTTGTGGTGTTTACTCTTGATAGCGTTAATTGTTAATCAATTAAACACTTAAGTTATCAGTATGGATTATGTGATGGTCCTGAAACAATACAAGCGGAAACATTAAAATACAAATCAGGTCGTTTTATTTTTATCATAAGCAAGTTTTAACTCTTCCTCATAGCCATGCTCCCATCCTTCACCAATACTATAGACAATAATTTTAACTAGGCAGGTTAACAAAAATATGCTAAATAAGGAAAACAGGCTTATTTAGACAGCTACTCTTGTTTCTGAGCACTTCTTTCCTCATCTTGTGTCCCTACAGATTTTGAGAGCTAGCTCATTGTTGGAAGGAGATCAGCAGAGAGCATGTGCAGTATTAAAAATACTCCTGTTGGAGCCTGGAGCTGGCGTGATGGATTATATAGTTGCTCAAGGTTCCTTTCCACTCTGTGAGTCCATAACTCTACCAAGACAACTTCTAAAATTCCAATGCTACCAAACAATTTTCCTACAGCAGTATTATTTAAATAAGGGACTTTGATTTATATGGAAAAGGCAGGATTGTCCTCAGTCTAAACCAGAATGAGAGAAAAACACTGCACTGGAAATCAGAAACTTAGAATTAAAACCCCACTTCACTGATCATCGGTCACCTGATCTGAAAAATGTGGGCTGAGCTCAGCAAACTCTTATATTTCACTTCAACTTTGAAATTCCGATTCTGGGATAAGGTTACTGCCCATCACAGTGCTAGGTAAAACAGCAGGCCATAAATAAAGACGTGAGAACCACTACACCTTCAGAAGTGGTCTGTAACTTTCAGCACTGGTTATCTCTGAGAGAGGGCTGGGGGTGGAGAACAATAATTAAAGAAACAAAAAACAGACATGGATTAGGATCATTAGATTCTTCCTGCTCTCTATTCTAAAATAGTAACTTTAAATAATTGGTCAAAGATGTGACTTTGTGTACCAGAAACATTCAGAAAAGGACTCACGTATGTCTTAAAGATAATGATCCTTCATATCAATAATGCTGTTTTCTTTGGGGGCTCAGAAATTATCCAAACTGCTGGCTGCCTTAGCCATATTTCCTTCTAGACAGCACATACACTTCCTCCTCGCAAGCCCTAGAGAATGGTTAATTAGCACCATCATAGGCCCAAAATAAATAGAAGACTAGTCCTCACTGTCTAAAGGCCCAGATTATTTTAATATTCCAAGAGTAACCAAGGCAACCAGAGTTTAAGAAACATAACATTACTGCCAATAAAACTTTCTGATTTGTTTGATTTTGTAAGACAGTTATTCATTAAAACTGAAAAAAAAAATGATGTTAAGTTTTAATGACAGTTGGAAAAATTTTCAGTATTAACTTCCAGCTTTGTAATCTAACTAAACTCACACCAATAAAATCTTAATCATCATCGAGCACTTCACATGTACACACACACGCACACATGCATGCACAGTATATTTATATATCAGAGATACCACATCTTTAGGCATATATTTATAAATAGGCCCAAAGAGAAATTTCCATAGAAATGTTCATTTCCGTAAACATCCTCCCATACTGCATGACACTTGTGTATAACATTTTAATTAATTACCTATTCATGAAACACTTGGGTACTTGCATGATTCAGCATGGTTAATGCAGTGTTAGCGTGAGGACATAGTAAAGATTGTCTAATAAACCCTTCCTCAAGATGTTTCGTATTTGCAAAGCACTGCAGCTCAGTAAGTGACCCAGCGGCCTCGCAGAGATGCTCCGATCTGTCTGCACAAGATCCAGCCTCTTCCATCACTGTTTGGTTTAGGCCAGGAGAGCCACATGGGAGATCCTCAGGCTACGAGGAAAGAGAGTGAAAGCATACAGTACTCTGCAGCCCCCAGAAGCCAACTCAAAAATAGATCCGTGTCCTTCCTCCTGAACAAATACTGGAATTATGATTGCTGTGGAGAAATACTCTGAAGAGGGGAAAGAAGAGTTAAAGATGTCCCTTTCCTAATAATTGCTACCATTTATTCAGGCCTACTGTGGGCCAGCTCTGTGCACTCTACAGACTTTATCTGATACATTCTCCAACCTCCCTGCGAAATATGCATGAAAACTCCAGTTTTCTGATGGGAAGCCTGGAGCTCAGGTAGATAAGGGGCAGGGACCTGAACCCTAGTTTCTGCAGCTTCAAAGACTGCCCCTTTGCTTCTCCTTTAAAGGAACTAAGTTAAGAAATCTATACCGTTAAGAAAGATTTTTACATTCCTAGTTGATAGACATGAGAGGTTTTGAGAGCTTCACTCATCCATTCACCCTATCTCAGTCCAAGAAGCTTAGAGGAGGGAGAGTTTCCCCCACAAGGTGTTGGCTGACCACTCAGAGACCTGTGAGGCTGTACCAGTGAGCTGGGGGGTTAGAGAAGGAAGTGGGTGGTCAGAGTAGTCTAGTGGTTTGTTGTCCATCAAAGGGTCCCATAGAAGAGATAGGACAGAAGTGGGTAAACAATTGCCACAAATTTCTTCACAACCACTCCATCCTTTGGGTAGTGGACATTAGTGGTTGCATGTTTCTTTTGTGTTTTGCTTTGCTTTACTTTGCTTTGCTTTGTCTATCCAACCTTCTCTTTGGGTGGGTAGGTAGGGCGTTATCTCTAATTATGTTCAGTCTTGGTGGAACTCATTACCCCATTTCCCATTACCAAAGCCATAGTTGGAGCCCAGCC
This sequence comes from Ceratotherium simum simum, assembly GCF_057802395.1. NCBI lineage: Eukaryota > Metazoa > Chordata > Mammalia > Perissodactyla > Rhinocerotidae > Ceratotherium > Ceratotherium simum. The sequence goes on from NC_141909.1 coordinate 15,355,171, forward strand.
CCTCCCTACTACCCAGGGGCCAGTGCCTGGGGGTGCGAGAGAGATAAACCCCTCCTACTACCCAAGGCCATGGTATGGGTGTGTGAGATAATTCACCCTCTCCCCATTTCCCAGGGGCCAGGGCCAGGTTGTCTGAGAGAGATAACCCCCTTCTCACTATCCGAGGTGTGTGGCCTTGGCTCTGCCAATGAGATATTCCAGCCCAGGCTTTGCTTTGAAGCAAAACTGGAGGAGTGGTCAGCCTTTATTCATGGCAGCTACAGAAGTGTCTGGTGGCAGCCACATCTTTGTCTAGCAGTGACAAAGATCTGTCTATACTGTCCCTGCCAAAAGATGAGGGACTGCCTTCTCAGGACCTGCTGTGTATGTTCTTCAAATCTGGTTCTTCAGCTCCCATAAATTCTGCGAGCCCCCAGTAGCTTACAAAAAGGCATTTTTCTGCTTAAGGCAGCCAGCATTGGTTTCTGTTACTTGCAATCAAGCAAAGGACTCACACACAAACACACACACACACACACCTCTATGCTGTGGTAGATTGTATTATTGTTCTTAAATGTTGACCAAGAGGGCTTTAACATTCCCCTCAGCTTTATAAACTTTAGACAGACTTCTTCCTGACTCTAGGCCCCTGACCTCCCGTTTCTTAGAAACATTTACTTTAGAAAACTTGTAACTGTAAATTCTTTCTCTGCCCCTTTGAGATGTAAACCTTTTTAAAAGCCTCTTGCCAGTTTTGCAACCCAGGAACGTTTCGCAAGGACCTGGGAGCCATCTCTTTGAAATGCAATCCTCAAGGAAGTTAGGGCCCTTATCTCCCAGTCTCTGTGGGAGGGCAGAGTGCAGGAGCCTAACTCAGGTGGGTGCCTTGCTCCAAGTTGTAAAACTATCTCTTGTCATGAAGATAGGAGAAAATTTACTTGTTCTTTTGGTAAGGCCAACTAGCAAACACAGATGGCCAACAATCCCCCTGCTCCCACTCCAGCTCTTAAAAACCCTCCTTCCCTTTGTTTCAGTGGAGTTGAGTGCAGGCTGTGTTCAGGTCTCTTTCTCCTATTACAATAGCCTTGAGTAAAGTCTTCCTTGCCTGGTGAACTTTGTCCAGTGTTAATTTTGCTTTGACAATATTCACTGCCCCTCCCTAAGAGAGAACCATATTCCTCCCCCCACTGACACCAGGTTTGGCCCATGAACTTGCTCTGGTCAATGAAAAGTGAGCTGAAGGAATACACTACTTCCAGGAAAAAGCTCTGGGACCTAGCCTGTAGTTTGCCCAGTCTTCCCTTTCCCAGACAGAGGCTGATCCATCCATCTGAGATCTCAGGTGAAGACAACAGGAGCACAATAGAGCTGATCCATGTGTGCACATGCAGCACGAGCACGGGCATCCTGGCAGTTGTAAGCCACTGAGACGTTGGTATCATTTGTTACCACAGCACAGCCAGCAGTCTTCACTAGTCACATACCCTTTCTGGCATTTGGCACTGCAAAAGGGACACTCTGGACTGAACCAATTGTCTCCTGGAAGCCTGCCCTCTTACATTGCCTTCCATAAACTGGTGGTGAGCTTCAGAAGTCCTCCTGGACAGGGCACTCCAGAGGGAGTGCAGGGCAAACCATGGGCTTTAAAAGCAGCACATGTACTGCACCAAACGAGGTAAGCGTGTACGAACAAGACGCCAACAGAGGCCTCAGGACACTCTCAGGTGATGTTTCAAGGAAGCCTTTTTGCAATGTTATTCTACTCAGGGGCCGGCCCTGTGGCCTAGCGGTTAAGTGCGTGCGCTCCGCTGCTGGCGGCCTGGGTTCGGATCCCAGGTGTGCACCGATGCACCGCTTGTCAGGCCATGCTGTGGCGGCGTCCCACATAAAGTGGAGGAAGATGGGCACGGATGTTAGCTTAGGGCCAGTCTTCCTCAGCAAAAAGAGGAGGATTGGCAGGGATGTTAGCTTAGGGCTGATCTTCCTCACAAAAAAAGAAAAAAAAAATTCTGCTCACATTCTCCTTAAAGGAATTTTGAAAAAAATTATGCACCCTCTTTACATATTATTAAATTGTCTCCCAAAATTTTTCATCGTAAGTTTAAAGTTAAATTTTTGTTAATAGGAGAAATGAAATATCAAATATTTTATAAGTCAAAATAAGATGATCAACTTTGAAATCAATATTTCATGACATGCTTTGATAAAACAGGTTTTAACTATTAAATTGAAAACTAAATCTAAAAGGAACCACATGAAATATGTATTTTTGGTTTTATCCAATATATCTTTAAAACTTTGTTAGTCCTGGAAAACATGAATGTTATTTTTTTAAAAATTGGCACCACTAACCTGTTTTGCAAAGCCCAGCTTCATCCTCATCAGAAATATATGTAAGATACAGAAAAGCAAGAAACCCACCAGGTTTAAGTTTCCCTGATTAATAGGAAAACTAATATTTCTAATCATTTTTTTTTGGTGCATGGGAGGTTTCTAATCCTGGGGCAAATGTACTATATTAACACTTTAGCTGGGTGAACAGTAGGCCTTTGTTTTGTAAAGTGAGAGAAGGAATATGCAAAGCAGACACTTTCTCAGGCAATTTTAGAAAGGAATAAATGTGGAAGTTGAGAACCAAAACTATCCATGCCTGAGTACGCTTGGAAAGTGTGCCTGCCCCCTTGAAGAATACGTTTTATATACATATAAAACACAGTTGGTGTGTATGTGACAAGAAGCAGATGGGCAAGCTAACTCCCATGGGTGCTTTCTGGATTGACAAAACAAGTTTGAGCAGACAGCCTATTCCCATTTGAAGTGACTCTTCCCCAAAACTGAGAGGAAGGCCTCACTGCAATGGCACCCACAGCAGCTGCACCAGGAATCATTTCTGAAGCACCACTGACGACGAGAACTGTGTTCCCAGAACTCAAATCATGTATCTTAGAATGCCAACAAGATCATAAAATGTTTTCCCAGTCCTATACATATTTAAGAACTCGTGGGTAATATATCTAAACTCTACTAAAAAGACCCCTGCTAGCAACTACACTTTTGAGTAAAGAACTGTCAACACTGGCAGATTCAGAACTTCTGCTGAGAAGAATTTACCACAACAGAGTGATCTAAGTACATCATGTCACGCAGTAGTAGTTTAATAATGATATATTCCCAGGCTAGGGGGAGAAAAGGTTTTTTATTAAGCTATGGATACATTAAATATCACTATAAATTAATCCTATAATATTATTACAATGGCATTTTCTGAACAGAGCACTATAGTTCAACAAACCACCTGGGGAGGCAGCAAGGAAAATATTATATACTGGTCTGGTTTTCAAAAAAAAAAAAAAAACTATCTCAGAAAGGCTTGCATACCAAAATGCACTGAAATGGCACAGAAAAAAAATATCATATTTATATGCCCACTGCCCCATGAAAGCAGCAAGTTACTCCAAACACCAAAGAACAGCTCCATAAAATCAATAACTCTCCTCCTTTCTTAAGAATTGATGACTATGATGATTCTAGTCTTGTTAGAAGTTTGGGGTCACATCCTAAAATAAGGTTTTATACATGTTGACATCAGATTATTTGGAAGATCTCTGATTTATTCAGTAGCTGTAATGATTTAATCATACATTTCTTTTGGGAAAGGGGTGAGGTAGAACAACAAAAAAAAGCCACATTACTGTTTATATGGAAAAGCATTAATAATAACCAAATGCAATGGTTAATTACCATATCAAACATAAACTAAACAACATAATCCAAACACAAAATATGAAAAAGAACTGCTAGATAACATAAAATGCATTGCCTTTCATCTTAACTGTGATAAATTTTTAATGGGACAGACCTCTTTGTACCGCAATCAACTTTGATTTAATAAAGTGAAACCACATAGTATACCAATTGTTTATCAAATAGAATTCTTCATACCACATTTCATTGCATTTTCCATTATATTATGCGCTTGAATTCCTTCAAGTACTGCCTCTGTGATCTCTTCCCTACCTCTCCTCTGACCTTCCAGACTTAAAGATTCTAGTCCTGGATAAGAACGTCCACATAGCTATTTTTCCTGCATTTCCAAACTAAAAGGTCCAAAACCAGACTGAGGTGCCTTGCCCACAACTTGTTTTTTCTTCCTATATTCAGTTGCCCCTTCGCCTACCTATTTACTCCCTTAGGATCCTCTTCAACTCTCCCATTTTCACACTCTTTATCCAGACATTTGACGAGGGCTCCAAGTTTCTCACACACTGAACCATTCTACTCAACAATTCAATTCATTCTTTTACATTCCCATTACTCCACCTTTCCTCCTTTTTTGTCTTTTGACCTTTGTACTTTCATCTCATTGGATGGATGTTGGAATTTAGGAATCCATCCTCCACATCACTTAAATTTTCTCTCATTTTTTTCCGTATTTTTATCTCTGCTGCATTCTGGAAAAATTCCTTAGGTTGATCTTTCAAATCACTAGTTTATTATTAAGCTGTTTCCAGGCTGTTACATAGCCTATCAGCTATGTTTTCATTTTAATAATTTTATTGTGTATTTCCAAGATCTCTAAATGGGTTCTTCATAAGTGTCTATTATTCTGTAAATGCTTGTTTTGGTTGTAAAAATGTGAAGACATTTATCACCCTGAAGATACTAAATATGTTCATTTTAAAGTCTTTTTTCAGGTTTCTCTATTTCCTCAGGAAATAGAGTTTGTGCTGAGTAATTGTGATCTCTTTCATGATAGTGGCCTTCCTCAGGTCTTTTAATTCCTACTGACTTCCTCTTTTGTGTGAGAAAATTTCCCCTGTGCTCTATGCTTAACCCCATCTGCTTCCTTCTTTTAGCAGAGATATATATTTGTCGGTTTTATAATCTTCCCTTTTACATGTTTTTCTGAGTTTGATGTGGGAAGGGAGGATTTCAGTATATGCTTTCTTTATCAATCTTGAACTCAAGGTCTCATCAGCTATTCAGGGGATTTTGGCAATAGCCTCCTAAGTCATCTCTTCTTCCCCGGCCTCCTAAGTTACACTGCAACCAGGGCTATCTTCAAAGGTTCTGCTAAAGACCTGACCATTGAGTTTGGTGTTATTCTTTCACCTAAAGAGCAGTAAAACGTGTTCCTAGATCCTTCCCTCAAGAACTCTGTTGTATGGATCTTAGCAGAGACTATAAAGGGTAAACTCCCTAAATTTTAGCCCCATCTCCTTTTCCAACACACTTCCCTACTGCATCTCTTCACAAACACTACCCTCTAACCATCCCAACTACTCAGATTCTACACCATTTCATGCTTCCCCGCCTTTGCTGAAGCTCAATTCACTTCCACATCCCACTCACTTGCCAAGATCCAGATAAAATCCTGCTATCTCTTCTATGAAACCTTCCATAGATTATGGACATTTCATTATCTGGGCCTCCATAAGATATTACCCATATCCTTATTAGTGTACTTATCTCATTGTGCCTTAAGGCATTAGAATCCCCAATGAGGCCATAAAATCTTGAGGTGAAGGTTATTTGTTATTTCTTTCCATATTTCAAGCAGCACCTAGAACAATGTTCAGCATATAATAGGCACTCAACAACTTTATTTTAAATAACAGATGACCCCTGTTCCAATGACCAGAAATTCTATTTGGAAAATATATATTCATAAAATTAAATTCAAGGAATTAAAGGAAGTGAAGACATTCAAACTAGATTCAGTATCATAGCTTTAGATTGTAGGAAAAAGAAATTTCCTCTTCTTGAAATTCTGAACCTGCACCAGCCCCAAGTACCTCCTTCCTTTCTAAAAAGCCCCCAGTGATAGCCCAGTCCTTTGGGTTCTAGTGCATGCCCGCACGCCTCTTTCATTGCATTTACCACCCTAAAGTGCAACAGTCTGTGTATCCGTCTACCCCACTAGATTATATCCCCTCTGAGAGCAGAAACCAGATACAGTGTTTATCAGAGAATAAATAAAAGTATGTTAACTAAATAAATGCTTAAATACCACATTTTCCCTTATATGTCCTCAGAATAGTCCTGAGCTATAAGGAAAGCTGTTATTATTCTCATTTTCCAATAGATAAACCAGAGCAAATGGAAGTTAAATGAACTCATGGTCACAGGAGAAATGAACTTGGTAGCATAATTTAGATCTTCTTGAAATTAATCACCACCTTTCTGTATACTCTTACATAATACAATGCATCCATGGTCAGGAATGTAAGAATGGGACAACTTGGATCTCTTTACAGAAAGGAAATAGCCCTCACAATAACATAATGATTAAGCTGACCTTTATAACCCACAGAGTTCTGTTTCATCCATTCACTCAATTCTGAGAGCTTCCAGAACGTAACTAATATTATAAACAAAGTAGTCATCCATACACTGATTAGCACAGCATCATCATTTCTACGTGCCCAGGACAACCATATTAATTTAACCTGTTCAGAAGGACTTTAAAAAGCTATCAACATCACCAGATTTAGTGTATGTTAATTTCTACCACATTCAGCATTTTCATTACACACAACATCCTCTACTAAAAACAAGATGCTTCTCCTAAAACCTCACATAGCTATTTAGATTTTCACTTATTATTGCTCTTATTATTCATTTTATTAGCCATTTATTGAGTGTTTACTATGTGCCAGGTATGTTGCTAGGGGCTACATAAATCATCTCATTTACTCCTCATAAAAATATTATGAATTAGGTACTATCATGACTGCATTTTAAAAATGAGAACTGGGGCTCACAGATATAATATGCCCAAGGTCATGCAGCTAATAAGAGATGGAGCTTGGAATAGTTCCTAGTCCTTTCTGGTGCCTCAGTCCTGGCTCCTACCGACTACAGACACTGCTTCACATTAGTGTCCACTTGAAGGATATATTTGATCAGATATTCTCATAAGTTTGACATTATCATCAAATTGAACTGTATGAAATTGCTATATTTGTAGATCAAAAGTGGCCAAATGGTTCAACCTAATACAACGAACTTAAGACATTAATATCTGCAGCTTTTATGTATTATTTTCTTTTTATTTTGTATAGTATATGTACTTAATGAATCCTGAAATCATTATTACAAATTACAGTATAACCATTAAGACATAAACTCCAGTCAGTCCTTTTAGTAATTCCCCAATTCTGATTGCAGATTGATTATATGAGAGACATAGTGGAAATACGTGGCCAGGAATTCTCCCCCTAAGAAAATCCTTTCCAGATTAGCACATGCTAGAGCTACGGACAACGACTGGTTTCTGCAAATCGGCAATGATTTATTCATATGGTATCTTCATTTCCCTTACAATGCAAACAGAAAGACTAAAAATTCTAAGAAAAGAGAATAAAATAAAATAAATGCTAGCATTTGCTAGCATTTGGGAGCAAATACTCCCTTTGGCAAGAGTTCAAAAACAAGGGCATTTATGCAATTCACTCTCCTCTTTTTCACCTTCATTGATCCTTGTGTCTTTCCTTCCTGTCTTAGAGGAAAAAGTGTCCTGCTTCTCCAAGAACTAATCCTCCCATTTGTGCTCTTTATCCCAACCTCCTCTGCAAATTCTCCCCTGTCTGTATCCTCCGCTGCTTCCTCCCTCCCTCCTGGCTTTAGCTCTCAGATCAAACACAACATGCTCAGTTCTCTTGTATCTGCAGACACACAACCCCTTCCCTCAGAACTCTCCTTCCCTTCTTTCTCTTCTCTTCCTGCCAAAAGGATTAACCAAGTGATACGTTCTACCTATACGTCCTCACCTCCCACCCACTCATCATCCCAAAGCAGCTTGGCTGTTGCTCTCACTTCCCTGAAATCCTTCTCAGGGATGTCACCAGTGACCCCCCAATGACTGGTCCCTTCCTACTTGATCTCTCCCTAGCTTGTGTTAATGTTGTCTCTTCCCTCCTCGAACGCTCTCTCTCAGACTCATTAATACTAAACTTTCCAGGTTGTCTTCCTACCTCTATGACTGCTCCTCTCCAAGCCTTCCTTCTTTCTCTGTCTTATTTACAGGTTTCTTCCTTGCCCTTTTTTCCAAGAGTTCAAGCTTCTCCTCATTTTTCTTCTAACTTTACTCTCCCCTTCTCTTCCCAATATATCCCGGGATGTGGACCCGGGATATATTTGAAGTGGACCTCAAAATGCTCAAAGCCACATTAGCTTTTCAGTCCTCAAACCCACTTCTTTTTGCCCTAAATTAGATCCAGTCCATCTCCCAAGCAGAAATTACTCAGTCATTTTGAAATCCTTTCCTTACCTTCTTCTGCAGCCTCATCTCTTATCACCACTCGTATGCAGTCAAGCAATCATGGAGACACACCAGAGTCCTCATCCTGGATGGCCCCAGCTTTTATCTTTATACATATTGTTTCCTTCACTTAATATAGCCCTTAAGCTTCAGATTTCTGCTTGTCACATACTTTGTGACACTTTCTCTACTCTTCCTAAGAATATTCATTTCCTCCTCAAGGTTCCCAAAGCACTTTGTATATAATTTACAGCTTTATAATTTTTTATTATTATTTTTATTTTATTATAATTATTAAATTTTTTCTGGTACAGTTTATATATAACCCTATTCAGAGGTAAGGGCTTATATTAAGTGATTTTGTTCGGTCCCTTGAACACTAATAATTTATTACTTAAGACACCAAAAAATAATTCCAAGAGGTAATTAACATTTTTATTTTATTTTTTTCCTCCTGAAATAAATATCTTATCACAAAATATGACCCTTTAAGATTCTTATCCAGAGAAGGTTACCTCCACTGAACAATAAAACAGCTTCTCTTGAGAACACCCATCAGTTTCCCAAGTCAGCCAACTGCTCACCACTGCTTTCTTAACTCCTCCTTTAACAGTCCAAAATGACAAATTAATGCACAGCTCCCTGGGCAAACACTTCACTGCTTTCTGAAATGTCAGTGTAGAGGCCTATTCCTACTTGGTTTTGCCTCATTTTAAACCAATAGAAATATCTCTTCCTGCCAGCTTACCTTTTGTTTTATAAAATTCTTTTTCTCCTTTCTTATTTTTCAGGATATAATTTCTGTGCTAAACTTTCCCTAATTTCTAAACTTTTGGGAGTAAAAATCTCTATAATTTCATTATCCTGTTGAATGGCAGAAAGAAGAAACTGAGTTCCAAGTAAGGTGGCAATAAAAAATGCAACCTGGAAGAATTGCAGCCAAAGACTTTCCCAACGATAACATTTACTAAATGGCATCAAATACTAAGGAAATAAGAAAGTAGGGTAGTGATTAAAGACATTATTATCTAACTTTAATCCTCATCAAAACCCTTCAAGGTAAATGTCATTATCCTTTTTAAACAGATCAATAAACTGAGGTTCAGAGAAGTTCAGAAATTGCCCAGGGTCACCCAGATAATAAATGGGAGCTTCCTGCCATATGTGGGAGCGACCTGAAGTAATTTTCACAGGAAAAACTGACCAGCCTGAAGGTCACTGCCTCTGCTCAGTGGCATGTGCTTCCTGGTGAGGCACCATTATTCCCATAAGAGATTGTCAGGTCTATCCTCTGCCTGCATTCACACTGCACACTGTGCTAAGAGCCTTAACAGGTTTTTCCATTTAAGTACTGAATGAGTTATGAACGGGGCAATACTATTTATTGCCCTACAGATAAGGAAACAAAGCTCAGGACCTAGAGTTCAGGAACGAACCCGATGTCTCCCAGTTGGTGGAGCTGACTAACTGCTGCCTCCTTTGACTGTCGACATGGCCAACACTGCCCTAAACCGGCAGGACCCTGCCTGAGAATATCACTAGGAACTCGGCTCTACCACTCTGAAATTTGATTGTAACATGTCATATTCAATCCAATCGGTCTTCTAGGTGTTCTAAAACATATCCTCCTATCGTGCCACCTAATCAGAGAGCCGCGTACCTTTAACTCTCTGGATTTCTCATAGCAATGCCTGCCCTCACTGAGCCACCTTTGGGTTTTCAGCCACTGTTTGCACTGAGGGACACTGTGAGAAACAGCAGGTGCAGTGGTAAAGCACCCTTGGTCTGAAACCAGGCTGCTAGGCTCCAATCCCAGGTCTGCCATGTACTTTGTGAATTAGGTGAGTCACTTAGACTCTCTGTGTCTCAACTTACTCACCTGTAAAATGGGGATTATGGCCCCACCTATCTCCAAGAGCTTCTTCGATTATTTAGTGAGTTAACACCTATAGAGTGCTCAGAATAGTGCCTATGACATAATAAAGTTCAACAAATATTAGCTGGATGTTTTCCAGATTGTTAGATGACTCCATATTGTGAGAAGAGAGAAACAGAGGGAAAATCATGAGAACGTAGCTTCACAGAAGCTGAAGGGAAGGCATGTTTAAAGCAGTGAAAAATTATGTTCCTGATCCTTTCAAAGGTCACTTTATTAGTCTGCTCAGGCTGCTATAAAAATACCACAGACTAGGTGACTTAAACAACAGAAATTTATTTTCTCACAGTTCTAGAGGCTGAAAAGTCCAAGATCAAGATACCAGCAGGGTTGGTGTCTGGTGAGAGCTCTCCCCTTGGGTTGCAGACAGACGCCTTCTTTCTCTGGGTTCCCATGGCCTTTCCTCAGTGCGTGTGCACAGGGAGAGAGACCTCGAGCTCTCTGATGTTTCCCCTTGTAAGGACACTAATCCTATTAGATCAGGGCCCCACCCTTATGGCCTCAATTAACCTTAATTACCTCCTCAGAGCCCCCATCTCCAAATACAGCCACAAAGGGAGTTGAGCTTCCACTCATGAATTCTGGGGGGACACAAACATTCATCCATAACAGTCACTGAAAAAGCTACCTTTGGGTTTGGCTAAAAGGAGGTCTTCGGTGAGCTTTAAAAAACGTTTTCATGACTCTATAACTTATTCACCAAACAATGTAGCATGTTTATGATTCCTCTCTATTTATTCAGGGAAACATTTTTGGAAGATTAAATGCAATCCTAAATTTCATATATTTTGACAGAAAAATAGCATGATAAGTTACAGATCAAGATAAACTAACCATACTTATGTTGTTGGCCATGGAAGATAGAAGTACTTGGTATATACAGAAATATTTTTCCTGTTATCAGTTTTTTGTTATTAAAAGTTACTGCCAGTCTTAGCCTTTAAAAAAAATCTTCAACCTTTTTTAAAGGAAAACTTGCCAGAATAGCATGGACATGAATTTTCATTGTATAAATTATCCCAATCAAAATTTGTATTAACCTCTGACATCTTCATCCTCCACTAGTGCTGAATCTAGGGCTAATTAATACCTATTTAAGCATTCATGTTTTGCCCTAGAGGCAAAGATAAACTTGTCCACAAGGCAAGAATGCATTTGCCCAATAGTAAATCTCAACGAGGAGAATCTCTTTGGGGATCTCTTTTAATTTTATAAAACATTTTGTATAAAATATAACAATAGCAAAAAAAATTTGGAGAACATACAAAGGGAAAAAAATTCATGATATCACCTCTATTAGGTAATCATTACTGTTATTTGGGCTTTTCCTTCAAGTTTTTTTCTATGTGTATTTTTATAAAACTTTAATTATGGCATATACATAATTTTATATTCTGTTTTTCTCAACACTACTATAAGCATTTTTAAAGTTGGTACATAGCCATATATATATATATATATATATATATATATATATATATATACACACATGGTTCTCTGGTTAGGTGGCATATATATATATATATATATATATACACACACACACACACACACATGTGTATGTGTGTAGCCATATATATATGTAATACACATGTATTGACCACACAATATATAACTGAAAGATTAACTTAACCATTTCCATGGTGGCAAACATTAATATTGCTTCTAGTCTTCATAACTTGAAATAACATTATGATGAACATTTTCCTGCATATACCTTTTCCTACCTTTGTATTATTTTCTTAGGTTTAATTTCCAAAGGTAAAATTGGAGGTCTATGGGTATAAATATTTATATGACTCTTGAGACATATTCTCAAACTGCCTCTAAAAGGGCTGTACCAATTTTACTGCCACCAATAATCTAGGTGAGTAATCAGTGTCACTAGACCCTGATTCTCAATAGGAAAAAGTTCTCGTATCACAGTAGGCAAGAAATAAAATAAGTACTTTGCTGTGTTAATTTTTACTTCCTTTATTACAGAGAATATCTTTCTTCTCATGGTTATTTTCCAGTTTTACTTTGCCTTTGTGAGTCATCTATTCATTATATTTATCTATTCTTCTATTAGAACCCTCACTTTTTTTCGTTGATTTGTATGAGGTCATCTCCTTTACTCATAAAAACATTTCATACTAAAAGTAAGAATATTAGACGGATCCTTGCCATTTTGCTGATGTTATACTAAGCTGAATAGTGACATCACAGTCACCAATAAACAGAAATTAAAATATTTTAGGAACACTTCACCGAGTTCTGAGATTATTTGAGGGACAATGTGGAGGCTGTAAAAGTCTTTACTTTCGCTGAAACTTACCTGTTATAATTATACTTATCTTTTAAAATTAAAATAAAGAGTTATTTTACAAACATGGCAGGCCAGCCAATTAAAGACAAATTTTTCTTATTTCTTATCCCTCCCTGACCTTGAATTGTTGAAACAATTCAATGAATGCAAATAAAACTGATGATTCTGCCACTCTAAAACTGATGCTTACACTAAATCTCAAATTGCCTGACATTATTTAATATAAGCATTATTATTAATCACCTCCATGCACGGAAAAATTACTAAGTGCCTGATAGTGTGTGAAGTGTTTTAGATAAATTATCTCATTTTATTCTCAAAACAAACTTTTGAGGTGGGTATTAGCTGCTCCACTTTACAACTGAGAAAACATGGGTTCAGAATGGCTAACCACCCAGCCAAGGCCAGTCAGCCCGCAGGTGATGGAGAGGGATGCAAACCCAGGGCCTGTGGCCCTCACCACTCAGCATCCGGCCTTATATTAATGCAGCCCTCGCCATGGCAATATTCTGTACTAATAGTGATGAAAAAAACTCCGCAATGCACATTTTATCCATTTAGCACATATCTTCTGGTTGGAAATTCCTCAAATGATACCTCAAGGTTAACACCACTGATTTCATGTCTAAAGTTTAGCCTCTTTAACTTACTAAAATTTAAAACAGAATTTTTCATACTGGTAGTTTTAATAGCAGAAATAACATTTATATAAATATTATAAAATTCTCAAATTAAATACTTTGCTTGCTTTTGACATATTTTGCATACAGAACATTAGGTTGATCCGGGTAAACTATATGTTCCTGGGAACTGACCCAATTGCCACATCTTCTCACCATTTTCAGAGGAAGTACAATCCACCTCCCATACAGTAGAGGAAAGGATGGGTACAAGAACTCCAGCCCAGCTGGTGGGGAGATGTCCCGAGTGGAAACCAAGGTGTCTCTCCAGCAGAATATCCCTGGCAGCCAACGGATTTAGTAGGTTATTCTCAATGTTTGGTAATCTACACTCTGATCCTGATGATTGAACTAGTGCTTCTGAACTGTAATTCATCTTACATGCTCTAATCAGTAACAACTCAACACCTGTAACGAGGGCTAACAGGATCAAGGCAGCGTCTAGGCCACTGTGGAGAAGACACAGACAAGATCCACACGCTGCCTTCAAGGGCTTTACAATTTAGAGGTGTGTGTGAATGTGTGTGTCCACGTGCTCATGCTGGGCAGGGATGTGAGTAGAGTAAGACTTGTATACAAGGTAAATACCTTAAGTCAGGTACCCCAATGCACCTGGAGATTCAAATGAAGGTGAGAGAGCACCCAAATGGGGGAATAGGAAAAAGCTTCAAGAGGAGATGGTATTCTAGGTGCCACTGAAGAGTGGTTGACAATTTAACAGGTAGCAAAGGGAAAGAGGGAGGCGATTTCAAGGAAAGGAATCAGTATGAGTTAAACTGAGGATGCAGGAAAGTGCAGAGTGTTTTTGGAGAATCATAAGCAGTTGGGCTGGGCTAGAGCACAGAGTATGTGTATGAGAATTGTGAGAACTAAGGCTGGAAAAGGACAGGAGAGCCAAGTCATGGATGACCTTGACTGCCTGAGGCAAGCTTTGGAGATTTAATTGAGAGAAGCCATTGGAGGTTTTTGAGCAAGAGAGCAATAAGATCAGAAATGCAACTTACAAATGGAATAGATCACATAGGGAATCAAATAGAAGCAGATAAAACAGCCTGGTGTTAGGGAATGTAGAAAAAAAAAGGAAGGGGCCAATTAGACATATATTCTAATATCTCAGCTAGAAAGAGCAGGAGTCTGAAATAGGGAGTGGCAATAATAACAAAAACAAGACTTGAGAAACATTTTATCCCATAAAGTCTCAGTGTTTGTGGCTACCTGGATACAGGGGAAATGGCGAGTCAAAGGAACTTTATACCTTGACGTTGAGAGATGGAAAAGAAATAAAGTACTCAAGAGCAGATTGTTTTGGAGATAAATAGATGATTAGATAAATTTTGAATATGGTGATTGTTATGGGTTGAACTGTGCCTCCTCCTCCCTGAAAAGATATGTTGAAGTTCTAACCCCCAGTATCTCAGAATGCGACCTTATTTGGAAATAGAGTCGTTGCAGGTGTAATTAGTTAAGATGAGGTCATCCTGGAGTAGAGTGGGCCCTTAATCCAATATGACTGGTGTCCTGATAAGAAGAGAAGAGAGAGACACAGGGAGGCGAAAGCCATGTGAAGAGACAGACATACGCAAGGAAGATGGCCATGGACAGTTGAGGCAGAGATTGGAGTCATGCAGCTGCAAACTAAGGAATGCCAAGGATTGCTGTCAAACATCAGAAGCCAGAAGAGGCAGAGAAAGATTCTCTCCTACAGGTTTCAGAGGGAGCATGGCTCTGTAGACACCTTGATTGCAGACTTCCGACCTCCAGAACTGTGAGACAACATATATCTGGTGTTTTAAGCCAACCACTTCATGGTACTTTGTCATGGCAGCCCTAGGAAATTAATACAGTGATTTTTAAAAATAATACTTACTGTATTTTTTTTTGTAAATGCACAAGAGTCACCTATGATCCCTGCACCAAACGGTAGCCACTGTTGACAGTAGGTGTATATCCACCCAGACTGTGTGTGTGTGTGTGTGTGTGTGTGTGTGTGTGTATAATTTTAAAAATGGAATCTGCATTGTTCATACTATTTTCTATTCAGATATTCTTTTTTTTTTTTTTTTTTAATTTTTTGTTTATTGCAGTAACATTGGTTTATAACATTGTAAAAATTTCAGGTGTACATCATTGTACCTCTATTTCTGCATAGATTACATCATGTTCACCACCAAAATACTAATTACAACCCATCACCACACACATGTACCCAATTATCCCTTTCACCCTCCTCCCTCCCCCCTTCCCCTCTGGTAACCACCAATCCAATCTCTGTCCCTATGTGTTTGTTTATTGTTGTTATTATCTACTACTTAATGAAGGAAATCATACGGTATTTGACCTTCTCCCTCTGACTTATTTCACTTTGCATCATGCCCTCAATGTCCATCCATGTTGTCACAAATGGCTGGATTTCATCGTTTCTTATGGCTGAGTAGTATTCCATTGTGTATATATACCACAGCTTCTTTATCCATTCGTCCCTTGATGGGCACTTAGGTTGCTTCCAAGTCTTGGCTATTGTGAATAAGGCTGCAATGAACACAGGGGTGCATGTACCTTTGCAAATTGGTGTTTTCAAGTTCTTTGGATAAATACCCAACAGTGGAATAGCTGGATCATATGGTAGTTCTATCGTTGATTTTTTGAGGAATCTCCATACTGTTTTCCATAGTGGCTGCACCAGTTTGCACTCCCACCAGCAGTGTATGAGAGTTCCCTTCTCTCCACAACCTCTCCAACACATGTTGTTTCCTGTCTTGTTAATTATAGCCATTCTGACGGGCGTGAGGTGATATCTCATTGTAGTTTTGATTTGCATTTCCCTGATAGTTAGTGATTTTGAACATTTTTTCATGTGTCTGTTGGCCATCTGTATATCTTCTTTGGAGAAATGTCTGTTCAGGTCTTTTGCCCATTTTTTAATTGGGTTGGTAGTTTTTTTGTTGTTGAGATGCATGAGTTCTTTATATATTTTGGAGATTAAGCCCTTATCAGATGTATGGTTTGCAAATATCTTCTCCCAATTGTTAGGTTGTCTTTTCGTTTTGTTGATGGTTTCCTTTGCTGTGCAGAAGCTTTTTAGTTTGATGTAGTCCCATTTGTTTATTTTTCCTATTGTTTCTCTTGCCCGGTCAGATGTGGTGTTTGAAAAGATGTTGCTAAGACTGATGTCGAAGAGCGTACTGCCTATGTTTTCTTCTAGAACTTTCACAGTTTCAGGTCTTACATTCAAGTCTTTAATCCATTTGGAGTTAATTTTTGTGTATGGTGTAAGGTAAGAGTCTACTTTCATTTTTTTGCATATGGCTATCCAGTTTTCCCAACACCATTTGTTGAAGAGACTTTCTTTTCCCCATTGTATGTTCTTGGCTCCTTTGTCAAAGATTAGCTGTCCATAGATGTGTGGGTTTATTTCTGGGCTTTCGATTCTATTCCATTGATCTGTGTGTCTGTTTTTGTGCCAGTACCATGCTGTTTTGGTTACTATAGCTTTGTAGTATATTTTGAAATCAGGGAGTGTGATACCTCCAGCTTTGTTCTTTTTTCTCAGGATTCCTTTAGCTATTCGGGGTCTTTTGTTGTTCCATATAAATTTTAGGATTCTTTGTTCTATTTCTGTGAAAAATGTTGTTGGAACTTTGATAGGGATTGCATTGAATCTATAGATGGCTTTAGGAAGTATGGACATCTTAACTATGTTAATTCTTCCAATCCAAGAGCACGGAATATCTTTCCATTTCTTTGTGTCTTCTTCAATTTCTTTCAGAAATGTTTTATAGTTTTCGTGTACAGATCTTTCACCTCTTTGGTTAAGTTTATTCCTAGGTATTTTATTCTTTTGTTGCAATTGTAAATGGGATGGTATTCTTAATTTCTCTTTCTGCTACTTTGTTGTTAGTGTACAGAAATGCAACTGATTTTTGTATGTTGATTTTGTATCCTGCAACTTTCCCATATTCGTTTATTACTTCTAAAAGTTTTCTGGTGGATTCTTTAGGGTTTTCTATATATAAAATCATGTCATCTGCAAATAGTGACAGTTTCACTTCTTCCTTTCCAATTTGGATCCCTTTTATTTCTTTCTCTTGCCTGATTGCTCTGGCTAGGACTTCCAATACTATGTTAAATAGGAGTGGTGACAGTGGGCATCCTTGTCTGGTTCCTGTTCTTAGAGGGATAGCTTTCAGTTTTTCACCATTGAGGATGATATTAGCTGTGGGTTTCTCATATATGGTCTTTATTATGTTGAGGTACTTTCCTTCTATACCCATTTTATTCAGAGTTTTTATCATAAATGGATGCTGGATCTTGTCAAATGCTTTCTCTGCATCTATTGAGATGATCATGTGATTTTTGTTCTTCATTTTATTAATGTGGTGTATTACGTTGATTGATTTGCGAATGTTAAACCATCCCTGCATACCTGGAATAAATCCCACTTGATCATGGTGTATAATCTTTTTAACGTATTGTTGTATGCGATTTGCTAGTATTTTGTTGAGGATTTTTGCATCGATGTTCATCAGTGATATTGGCCTGTAATTTTCTTTTTTTGTGTTGTCCTTGTCTGGTTTTGGTATCAGGGTAATGTCAGCTTCGTAGAATGAGTTAGGGAGCTTCCCCCCCTCCTCAATTTTTTGGAAGAGTTTGAGAAGGATAGGTATTAAGTCTTCTTTGAATGTTTGGTAGAATTCACCAGGGAAGCTGTCTGGTCCTGGACTTTTATTTTTGGGGAGGTTTTTGATTACTGTTTCGATCTCCTTACTGGTGATTGGTCTATTCAAATTCTCTTCTTCTTCTTGATCCAGTTTTGGAAGGTTGTATGATTCTAAGAATTTATCCATTTCTTCCAGATTGTCGAATTGGTTGGCATATAGTTTTTCATAGTATTCTCTTATAATCTTTTGTATTTCTGAGGTGTCTGTTGTAACCTCTCCTCTTTCATTTCTGATTTTACTTATTTGTGCCTTCTCTCTTTTTTTCTTGGTGAGTCTAGCTAAAGGTTTGTCTATTTTGTTGATCTTTTCAAAGAACCAGCTCTTGGTTTTATTAATTTTTCTATTGTTTTTTGGTCTCTATTTCATTTATTTCTGCTCTGATTTTTATTATTTCCCTTCTTCTACTGATTTTGGGCTTGGTTTGTTCTTCTTTTTCCAGTTCCTTTAGGTGCATTGTTAGATTGTTTATTTGAGATTTTTCTTGTTTGTTGAGATAGGCCTGTATTGCTATAAACTTCCCTCTTAGAACCGCTTTTGCTGTATCCCATAAATTCTGGTATGTCGTATTTTCATTTTCATTTGTCTCCAGGTA
Organism: Ceratotherium simum simum; assembly: GCF_057802395.1. Lineage (NCBI taxonomy): Eukaryota > Metazoa > Chordata > Mammalia > Perissodactyla > Rhinocerotidae > Ceratotherium > Ceratotherium simum. The sequence continues at coordinate 15,373,647 of NC_141909.1, forward strand.
TTTTTTGATTTCTTCTTTGATTTCTTCATTAACCCAGTCGTTGTTCAGTAGCATTTTGTTTAATCTCCATGTATTTGTGGCTTTTCTGATTTTCTTCCTATAGTTGATTTCTAGTTTCATGCCTTTGTGGTCAGAAAAGATGCTTGGTATTATTTCAATCTTCTTAAATTTATGGAGACTTGTTTTGTGGCCTAATATGTGATCAATCCTGGAGAACGTTCCATGTGCATTTGAAAAGAACGTGTATTCTTCGGTTTTTGGATGGAATGCTCTGTATATATCTACTAGGTCCATCTGTTCTAGTGTGTCGTTTAAGGCCAATGTTTCCTTATTGATCTTCTGTTTGGATGATCTATCCGTTGGTGTAAGTGGAGTGTTAAAGTCCCCTACTATTATTGTGTTACTGTCTATTTCTGTTTTTATGTCTGTTAATAATTGCTTTATATATTTAGGTGCACCTACATTGGGTGCGTAGATATTTACAAGTGTTATATCCTCTTGTCGGATTGTTCCCTTGATCATTATGTAATGCCCTTCTTTGTCTCGTTTTACAGTTTTTGTTTTAAAGTCTATTTTGTCTGATATGAGTACTGCTACCCCAGCTTTCTTTTCATTGCCATTTGCGTGGAGTATCTTTTTCCATCCCTTCACTTTCAGTTTGTGAGTGTCTTTAGGTCTGAAGTGTGTCTCTTGTATGCAGCATATATATGGGTCTTGTTTTTATCCAGTCAGCCACCCTATGCCTTTTAATTGGAGCATTTAGTCCATTGACGTTTAAAGTAGCTATTGATAAGTATGTACTTACTGCCATTTTTTAACTTTTTTTTTTTTTTTTTTTTTTTCCTCAGTGTTTTAGTAGTCCTTCTCTGTTCCTTTCTTCTTCTATACAGGATTGATGGTCACTTTAGTTTGACCTCTGTCTGAAAGCTGTACTCTTTAACTACCCTCCTCCCTCCTTTTATGTTTTTGATATCATATCCAACCTCTTTTTTGTGCATTTGTATCCATTACGTTCTAATCGTGGAAATAGATAATTTTTCCTATTTGTGGTCTTCTCTTTTCCCCTTAAATCAGTCCCTTTAACATTTCTTGTAACACTGGTTTCTTGGTGACAAACTCCTTTAATTTTTGCTTATCTGGGAAAATTTTGATCTCTCCTTCCATTTTGAATGATAACCTTGCTGGGTAGAGTATTCTTGGCTGTAAGTTTTTCCTTTTAGCACTTTAAATATATCATGCCATTCTCTTCTAGCCTGTAAGGTTTCTGCTGAGAAGTCAGCTGATAGCCTTATGGGGTTTCCTTTGTATGTAACTTGACATTCTCTTGCGGCTTTTAGGATTCTCTCTTTATCTTTAATTCTGGACATTCTGATTATGATGTGTCTTGGTGTGGGCCTCTTTGGGTTTATCTTGTTTGGGGCTCTCTGTGCCTCCTGTACCTGGATGTCTGTTTCCTTCCTTAGGTTAGGGAAGTTTTCATCTATTATTTCTTGAAATAGATTCTCTGCCCCCTTGTCTCGCTCTTCTCCTTCCGGGACACCTATAACACGGATGTTAGTGCGCTTTGATGTTGTCCCAGAGGTCCCTTAGACTGTCCTCTTTCTTTTTAATTCTTTTCTCTTTTACCTGTTCACCTTGGGTAATTTCTTCTAGTCTTTCTTCCAGCTCACAGATCCGTTCTTCTGTATCCTCTACTCTGCTTTTGAGTCCCTCTAATGAGTTTTTCATTTCCAGTATTGTATTCTTCATTTCTGCTTGGTTCTTTTTATATCTTCCATTTCTTTGTTGACATTCTCACTGAGTCCATCTATTCTTCTCCCCAGATCAGTGAGCATCCTTAACACTCTTAGTTTGAACTCTCTGTCGGGTAGGTTGCTCATTTCTGTTTCACTAAGTTCCTTTTCTGGGGTTTTGTCCTGTTCCCTTACTTGGAATGTATTCTTTTGCCTCTTCATTTTGCCTCTTTCCCTGTGCTTGTGTCTACGTATTAGGTAGGTCAGCTACGTCTCCTGCTCTTGGATAGGTGACCTTATGTAAGTGATGGCTTAGGAGGCTTCCAGTGTGCTTCCCTCAGTTCTCAATGTTCCAGGGGTGACCCCTAAGTGGGCTACGTGTATCCTTCTGCTGTGGCCTGTTTGCTCTCCCTGTAGGCGCCCAGGGAGGCTGAGTTATGCTCCTGGCCAGCTGTTGTAATGCTCAGCTGCTTGTAGTTGTTGTGGGCCCTTCAGTCTCTTTATCAGCTGTGGGGAGCCCCAGCACAGTTGGCTGCAAGTTCTAATACCACATTTGTGTTGCAGTATTTCTTTTAAGTGAGTAGGCCCCCACCGTGGCAGGTTGTTAGGCTCAGGGCCTTACAATTGCTGTAAGCCTCTAGCCTATTAGGTCTCTTGTCAGCTCTCTGAGGATTGCAGCTGGGAGGGGCTGGCCTCAGGCACAGGAGCACCCAATTGTTTCAGGTTTTGGAAGGTGGAGCAAACCTCCTATGTGGGTCTTTGAGAAGTACAAGTCTTCTGTGGCTGAGAAGCCCTGCCGCCCACAGGTCCACACACACAGTCAACACAGTCCTGCCCGTGTGAGAGCCCCGACCTCCCCAAGTGGACCCAGTCTCTCCACGGCGGGAGCCCCACACACTCTGCCACCGCCCCACACTCTCCACCCGCTCCTTGTGCACACCCTGCCCCGCTCAAGTCAGCTCAGTTGCCAGGCTGCAGAGAATCCAGTCACCAATCTATGCAGGCCCACACGTTGCCTGAGGGCTTGTTGTTGGGTGGGGCTAGTCTCTAGGGTGGGCTGCCTGCCCTGGCTGAGCTGGATTAAATCGGTGCTCTAGCGGGTGGGGCAGACCCTGGGCTAGCAGGTCTCAGGGAGAACTCCAATGGCGTCTGTGTCAGCACGCTCACACCAGGCCACAATGGCCGCCGCCAATGTCCCAGTCCCTGGAGAGGTCTCACCCCTCACCGAGATGCACTCAGGGCCTATTAGGTGAGTCTCTTGTCACCGAAGCACCGTGCACCTTTCTTTCTGGTGATTTTAGGATGCTTTCTGGAACGGGTGAGTTTGTGCGCGGGCCCTTTAAGAGCCAGTTTTAGTTTCTTTGTGAACCGGGTTTTCTGGGGGTACTCCCCAATGCTTTAGTAGCAGGCAAAGTCAGATATTATGCTGCTGGTCTCAATTGTGCTGGGTCCACAAAATGCCCACAGCGGGGGCGCTCCCCGGCTCAGGGCCCCGCGCCTCCAGGGAGGCTGCGTACCTGTGAGCTGCTCGCGGCGGCCGTGAAGCTGGCGGCTTGTGAAGGTGGCGTTTTTCCTCTCCAGAAGGGAGTCTCTGCCTCTTCTACCCCAGTTAGGATTGTCCGTTGTTGCAGGAGTTCCTCTTATCCAGTTTTCAGTTCTGTCTCAGGGGTAATTTTTCCACGAGTAGTTGTAAATTGGCTGTGTCCACGGGAGGAGGTGAGTTCAGAGTCTGCCTACGCCGCCATCTTGACTCCCACTGTTCTATTCAGATATTCTTTATTTAGCTGACTGGCTAGTATTATATCACACGGATATCCCACAATTTAATCAATTTCCTATTGATGGACATCTTTAGTGTCTATGAGGCATCTACTTAGAATATATTCAAGCCATTAACCTATGCCAAAGGGAAATGGTGATAGATTTGCTATCCACACTTCCTCACTCAAGTTCCCCTTAAGAATATGGAGATAGATAAGTACATACACACACACACACACACACACACACACACACACACACATACAGGGTTTGGTACATTCAGATCTTTTACTTAGATTCTTCATCATAAATTTTCAGAAAGAGAATTCAAAAGAGGATCAGAGTGCCTGAGAGGGTCCCTCATGGGCATCTAGCCTAGGGCAACATGAGGACAGAAAGTTGGAGTGTCCTGCCCAAAGTCACAGGGAGAAGCACGTGGACAGGGCCCCAATCTCATTTGCAATGCTATTACTGCTCAATGAGCTGCTTTTATGACACAGGAACTATTTTTAAAACTGGTGTGGACCTTCCTCTAGAGCTTCTAGATAAAGCGTAGACCTTCTCCAGAAATCTATTTCTGTTTCACTAGTTTTTAAAAACCCGAATATATTCTATCAAAATTCCACCCCTAGTGAAACTAGTTGTCTTCCAAAGACTGTCTTCAGATAACTAGTTGTTTTGAGACAACATGTCTCATCCTCCATGGACTGATTGAGTCATTCTCAGACATCTTAAGAAAAAATGTATTCTAAATTACATGTATAGGCATTATTCAGCTACAGATGAACAATCTTTGCAGCTCTTCATGGAAGTTTGCCAGGTTCTTCAAATCGCTATAATTGTAAAATATAAAGTTGTACACTGTATTCTGTCATGGACATAATAAAAAGCTGTCTTTTCAGGGGAGGATTAGCTAATTTTTAAAATATACATTATATTTTCTTTAATTGATCCAAATAAGATGTTTGCTTTTCAAAAATCAGACTAGGGTGCTGTCATGGGTTCATCTTTCGGTTCACTCCTCTCTGATGCCCTGGCAGCTTTAGCACACAGACTGGATTTTCTCACTTGAGGCAGATCTATAATTCTTATTGTGAATGCAAGTCACTTTAAAATGAGGTGACTTAGTATCCTGATACAGGAAAATGGGGAGTCACACTATTGTGGCTACAATGAAAAAAGAAAGAAAGCTATAAAAATGAGGACACTTTTAAAAAATGATCATGAACTACTTTCATAATAAAAAATAAACTTTCATTTTGTGTGCTCTGACATAAAGCATAATGAAGCAGGCACTAACAGTTCACAGTGATCTAAAAATCACTAAGAATAGTTTTCTACTGTAACAAAAAGGTGTTATTTTTAGCACCTCAGAGCCAGATCATCAATAATTGGCATTCTAATTTGAAAGTCATCAGGATCTGTTTGTTTAAATGATCTTTGATCAATTCCCTGCCAAGTCTAGTTTGTTTCCCTGCCCTTCAACCACAGTTTCCTATTCCATTTTCCAAATTATACACTATATTTCATCATGAAGGCTAAATTTTCTTAAAGAAACAACTGAATTCTGCTTTTTGTTTTGGTGCCAATTCTTTTTCTTTGCATCTAATAAAGTGGATGCGTTTTCTCTGTCTTCCTTGCATCTCATACATACCTAAAGAATATTTTTTGTCATTTTTGGTGCATTTCACCTTCTAGTCACCATATGTTTCCTGGTTTTATCCTTACATGCCTTCATTGGTTTGCCTTATTTCTGGTTTAATACTCCTCTCTAATCCTTACTCTTTTGGGCATTTCAAATCTGCAGCTCTGTGCAGCGACCCAGGTCCCACCTTGTCCTCTTCGTCCCCTTGCCACCCTTACAAGTGTTGCTTTAAGAAATGTTATAAACCAATGTTACCGCAATAAAAATATATATATATTAAAAAAATAATCTAGTTTGCATGGATCCTTCCACTTAGAGGTCCTTTTCTTATATTTTATTATAGCTTACTGAAGTTTACTTTCCTGAAATTCATTTTCTTTAGATTGCTGTTTTCACTTCTTTGATGTTTACACAAAGACTACCAATCTTTAAATGCATTTTCTTAATTAACTGAAATGTTCATTAAAGAAATAGCTTTTGTAGGCAGGTCAGAGGTCAATAGTAGCTAAATACCAGCACAACCTCACCTCTGGTTTTTGCTCTCTCTCACCAGACCCCAGCAAGAGGTGTTTCTACCTACCTATATTCCAGATACACTCTCCTGCCTTTAATCCATTAACTGTGCTATAATCCTCTCGTTAAATAAACAGTTTTGTCCCATACGCACTTAGGATGACAGTGAGTCTTCAGTCTCATTATGACTTATCAAGACAGCTGAAATCTGGCCACATCTGTAAGAGATAGTTAATAAACTAGTCAAAGGGCAGGTTGGCTATCCATAAGTGATTCTGAGTAAACTGAAAAATAAAGGGTAAAAAACATACAGCCTTAATTTATCACTGAAAGTGGATTTCTTACAAATGACACTTCCTACAGAGATTAATAATTAAGTCAATCCTTTATTATGTGCTCCATTGATCACTATCAAGAATGACAAAACCTATTTGCCCTTTTTTCAATTAAAATATGTGGAAGTAAGTACAGAAATTTGAGAAAACGAAAGTTTGACTTTGAAAAGGCCCCTCAACCATACCTAGTCACTTTGTTGGCTTTTCTTCACCTCTCAGCATCTCAATTCCTTATCTGGAAATACAGTGAACTTTTCTAGCGGTGTTGATGATAGATGGTACACTGACCTTCGGCAGCTTGGTTCTCCCAGTTCTGCCGCTTTCCACTTGATTCACGGTTCAACTCCATTTAACAATTCAACACTAGCTAATGCAGTTGTTTCCTTATTAACGGCACTAGGCCCTGTGTTCTCTGAATTTTTTAAACTAACTTTAAATAAACCAGAACATACTTGAAAAACAAATTTTCCAAGAGATTTCTGCACAAAGTGACTACACCTGGGCATGAATTAGTTTATAAAATTGTTTTTGTCCCAGGCTAGTGCGAGAGCCCTGGGAAGTAAAGACAAGCGGGCACAAGAAGGAGACATAATCTCTGTGACATGATTTATAACTGTATCTTGAAGAATCCCAAAAATATATTAGAGAACATCTGTCAGATGTTTCTGTTTGATTTCTTTAAACATAAAGGTTTTCTAATATATTTAAATTTCTACTTTTTAAAAAGAATTTTGTATACAACCAATTTCAGGATCACATCTAGTCCATAAGGTACATAAATTGAGATCTTGTTACACATGACTATTTGATAGTGAACACAACCTGAAGAAAAATTGGGGTCTCTAGACTTCTCACCTTGAATTCTGTCTCCTGTTTATCTCTTATTTCTGGTGGCGATCTTCTATGCATCAAATAAAAGTGACACGTGTTTTTCTACAACTTAGAATTGCCAGCTTCATAGAATTATGTGACTAATGGGTCATTACATTTGCGTATTAAAACTTTAGCCACTGATATTTCTGATAACTACTTTTTGTTGTATACTTAGCAATCTTAATATAATCACGTAATGGGTCTCCAGTATTGAATATGTTCTAATAAACTGAGAGATGCACGCAGGTAAAAATTATGAATATGCTATGTACCAGATTTTAACATATATTATTATTAATTCTCACAACAACTCTGTATAATAAATATTTTATCCTCCATGAACGGATGAAGAAATAGAGGCTAATAAATTAAACTAGCTTGCCAAAGTCATATGGTTAGTAATAGCAGAGCTGGGATTTGAACTCCACTGTGTCTAATTTCAAAGCTTTTCACTATATCATGCTGCCTTTATTTTCAATTAGGTTTAGGACTCCCTAAGTTCATGGAAGACACACATACCATAAATTAAAATCAACAGTACACTGAAAACCTGATTTTAACTAACAGCTTTTGGACAAAACATTTTCCTAATGTTAATAAGAAAAACACTGACTCATCTAACTTCTGTTTTGTCAAGCGCTTCCCTCTATCACCCAAGCCCATTACGATGCTGGTAAGCACTAATGTGAACAGAAGGTAGACAACAGGCAGAGACAGAAGAGAAACAGAGGGTCTGAATAATCTACAATGGGGCAACCATCTCTAAACAATCAAGAGTAAACTGAATTAAATGATCTGTTTAGAATCTGTCTAGAAAGGGAAAATAATCCATTTTCAATCACAAGGAACAGTCTTTCTTATTTTTTCAGTAAACTGTATTCATTTTAAAAGTGAAAAATGATCTCAAGTACTTCAATCATACTAAGTATTTTTAGACATTTCTTCAACTTAAATAATTTAAAGATTCAACTCTAATCACTTGCAGTAAACTACTTAACAAGTATTTAAGGTTATCCTTGAAACCACTCTGTCTGTTAATATATACATAGCAGATCATTTGCCTAAATATAGAGTGAGTGAGGAACATTTATGTATCCAAGTTTTTGTTTTGATCTCTGAAAAGTTTTTGGGAGCTCTGTAAATTTTGAGAGCTTATTATCTTATTTCATAGTGATATTGGCTTCATTATGCAATGAGAGTGACGCATTCAATCGCTGCTATCGATAGGATCTGTGTTCATCCATAGAGACATTTCAAATGAAGTGAAAAACATTTGCAGACTACATTACGTTATGATAGTGAATGATTTTAAAAGATGTCAAGTTCTGCTTAAGGAGTTTTATATGAAATAGCATTTATATTAGAGAAAGGTTTGGGGGAGGTGAAAGATGTAAGTCGTCAGAAATTTCATTTATTTTTAAATACAATTAAGCTCTCAGAAAGCATCAGCACTTTAACTTTGAAATATCTTTTTTTAAAGACATTACTGAAATATCATATTACTGTTTCTTGATTTTCTAATGCACCTCTGAAAATGAATTCGCTTTAATAAATGGGAGGATATGTGAAGAAAAACAGACTAGAAGCACGAAGGAAGGATAAAATGTTTAATTGCATTAATTGTACTTTCATGATATGCCATTGTTTCTGACATATATTTACCACATTTATAAACTTCTAGACAATACTAAGACGTGGTCATGTGCATCAGAATTGTCTGTAGCCAAAATTCACATACCTTTTCGTCACAGGTAAATCGAAGTGCAATATATACTCTTCTGATTGTGCAAAGTATCATCCACGTCCTTGTGAATATTTTATTTCCTGTAATATCATCAGTTTACACTTTGGTTAAGGGCTGAAATAACTGCCTTAGAAGTTATTGACTTGATACCAGATTCTCTTCAATGAGTCTCATTTTACCTACACTAATCCTGGAATTTAGATGCAAAATAATAAATTACTTCTTTGGAAAAAGTGTTTTCCAGGAGAATGACCTATCCAAAAGTGGGAAATAACAATACTACTAAAAATATGTGATTATTTTCATATATTTTTCATAGAATACAATCTTTTTTTAAATGACCTAAACACCAATTTTAATGGAAATTGATAACTATATTGATCTGTGCTGTCACTCATTTCCTTCTAGTATACTAATGGATAAAAATACAACTTGAAAATATTCATTTCTTCAGGCTCAAAGCAGATACTTGGTTTAAGGTCTAAGTAATACACCCAAAAAATGCACTAAACATTATGTGCCTTGTGAACAGAGACATTACTTGCTTATTTTTGTATTTTTCATAGCGCTCAGCAGAGTTCTACTAACACATGATAAGCAATTACTATTTTGTTAAATTGAGAAGTAAAAATAAATATATAAACTTTGTAAATCTTGTTTATGTTACACATGCTAAGTTCTATGCAAAACTCAAGAAGAAAAATTACTCCTTACTATGAACATTATTTATAAAAAATGATAATTTGCTTACATCTAATAAATTATTTTAATTTATAATGTGTGTTTTTGCTGAATCTTTCAATACTTCAGGAAAAAAGTTTTTATTCCCAACTGACAATAGGGAGCAGCAGCTCATCCTTAATTCATTAAGCGCCATTTTTTACCCGCTTACATTTGTCAAATTATAGGATTCATTATAACAGGGATGTAGAGTTATGGCTTTAGCTCTTTTTGTTCTAATCCTTTTTTCATGTATTCTTTCTTTTGATTTGTGACCTTCATTATCAAGAGAGCTCACTTAATGCTTTCAGTTCAGTTCCAGAAGGATAAGCAGTCAGATACTGTAGGAATTATTTTACATACCATAGTTATTAAGATGATTACTCAGACAAATTATATTAATATCCAAGGCTCTCCAATACTTCGAGGAAAAAGAAAATGCTTCTTTATCAGAATTTTTCCTTTAGCATAGAGAATACATTCTTAACCATTTACAGTTAAAATCCCCAGTTGTAAGTTTCCTCCGCCAAGTAGAAATGCATTATGGTTGGTTTAGACATAGATCACCTAGTTCATACATTTCCTTTTTTTCTGATTGTAAAATAATGTATTCTGATTTCACTAAATTTAGAAAATAGAAAATGTATAAATTAAATAAAATCACCCGTAATCCCACATACCCAGAAATAACCACATCATTTTAATGTTTCCTTCATCTTTTTTCTATTCACATTAAAGGTGTTTTGTGTATGTAAATTTGCGATTATTCTACATTTATAATTTTATATCATTTTCACCTAACACTATATCATGAGTACTTCCCCTGTAATTAAATATTCTTCAAAAGCGTTATTTTAATTTTAGCAGAATATAAATGTACCATAACTTATTTTAACATCCCTTTACTAAAACTTTACAAAATGCAAACTAATCTAGAGTGACAGAAAGCTAATCAGTGGTTGCTGTGGGTGAGGGAAAGATAGGACAAGGGAGAAAAATTTTAAAGAGGTGCAAGGAAACTTTTGGAGATGACAGATATGTTCATCATCTTGGTTGTGGTGACGGTTTCATGGTACATACATATGTCAAAACGTATCAAATTTTATATACTTTATTCACAGTTATCGTATGTCAACTATGGTTCAATAAAACTGATAAAAATTTTAAAAACTTCTCTCATTGTTGCACACTATTTTGGTTCCAATGTTTAGCCATTATAAATAAAGTGTTAACAAATATAATTCACCACTTTATTTCAAAGAAAATATAACTTTGTACATTTAAAGATTATTCATAGATTTGATGAAGAGATATTTCAATTCTTGTGCAATTCACAACAGATTTTATTAAATTTTTCTGAAACTCATTTTACTAAAATATTTGCTACACCTCTTAAGTTTAGGACTAAAAAGCATTTGGGGCAAAATTAGGTAAACTGTTAATTGCTATCATTAGAGCTCACATTCATTGAAGACTTTCCATGAGCTAGACACTGTATTAGCATTTTACATTACACAGCAATTATCTTCTTACTTGTTTCTTTCAATAAAAATAGGCAAAATGAAGTAAAAATATGACAATACTAAGTAATGAGGTCAGGAAGAATCTTACCTACAGAATCCAAAGTCCTTCGGATATGTTCAGCATTGTTCCTCTAGATGTCAAGAAACAAAATCTCCAGAGGGGTGAATGGATAAACTATGCATTCATACAATGAAATGCAATAAAAAGGAATAAACTACTGATACCTGCAATAACATGGATGATGATCCTCCAAAACATTATGGTGAGTGAGGAAAGCCAGACACAAATGAGTACATGTTGTATGGTTCCATCTATATGAAGCCTAAGAACAGGAAAATCTAATCTATAGCTACAGAAGTCAGAAGGAGGTTGATCTATGGGGTGACGATGGAGAAGATGTCAATTAAAAGGGGCATGAAGGAACTTCCAGGAAATGGCTACACAGGTATATATATTTGTCAAAACTCACACTAAACATATAAGATCGTGCATTTTATTATACATTACTAATTCTCATTAAAGAAATTTGGAATAAAATAAATCTCTGGAAAGCTAAGAATTAACTTTAAAATGATTCCAATCCATTGCTCATACCTTTTGCTTAATATGACCCTGACTTACATTCAATGAATCCCACTGGATACCGGAACAACCACCACCACCTGAATGGCATATAACCAATGATGATGCTGAGGAGAAAGGATTTCCTTTTCACTATTAAAAGAATTAAAATTAGATGAGGAAACCTATTTCAAATTCAAATACCCTACTTGAAATAAGCTAATCAGATCATTTAAAATCCAATTTAAAGGCCGGAGGTAAAAATGAACATAATGCCAAAGAATCACAGAACCTTCTAACCTCCCTCTAAAATTAGCCTATCATGGTCCACTTTGAAGCAGCATGTCGTGTGGTTAAACAGTTTTCATATTGGAATTGTTTTCTTCCAGAAACACAGCCAAAGCTCGCTCCCTGTATATTTTACCCATTGCATCTAATTCTGCCCTAGTTAGCAACCCCCTCTTCCACGGCAGCCCTAGGGATATCTGCCAATAGCAAGTAAATTTCCTTTAAGTTCCTGTATAATCAGACCAAGTGATTCCCTCAACTGTTCCTCATACAGCACGATTTTATTTTTATTTTTTTTTTTTAAAGATTTTATTTATTCATTTTTTTCCCCCCAAAGCCCCAGTAGATAGTTGTATGTCATAGGTTCACATCCTTCTAGTTGCTGTACGTGGGACTCGGCCTCGCGTTGGACGGAGAAGTGGTGCCTCGGGGCGCTCCCGGGATCCGAACCCGGGCTGCCAGCATCAGAGCGCACGCACTTAACCGCTAAGCCACGGAGCCGGCCCTACAGCACGATTTTAAGTTACCTCACCATTCTACTTTTAAAAGATATGTCCCAGAACAGACTTACGATTCCCTACGTGGTCTGATCTGAACAGAGAGTAGCTGAGTTCTACATTCATTCATCCATACCTCTATTTCATGTTTTAAAAAAAGAAAAGGGAAGGAAATCTCTCAGTGATAATCAAAGCCCTCATGCTCCCCATAATGTGAGAATGAAGGCAGAAGACAGACACACCCAGGATTCTCCCATAAAACTGCTAAGAGAGGTGGTAGGTCGAACTCAACATACAAAGTAACTGAGGTTTCAGGAGCATGACTGGGGTCTCACTATAAAGCTTCCTTCCAGAATGGTCTTTTGGAAGTTTCCTCAGCAAAGTCAGGCCTCACAGGTGCCCTTCCCCTGCTGAACTCTTTTTGAGTAATGCAGCACACTGTTGAACAACTTGTCATCCCAATGCTTGTGTCAGAGAGAATGGTTACGAGAATATCCAGCTCCCAATAGACAACTGGCCAATATGGGATGGAAGGAAAGAAAAAATTACTAATTCTAGTATAAAATGGGCCTCTTCCATAAAGAGGATCCTTATTGGCCTTGGATAAGAAATCTATTATATGCAACTCTGCAGTAATCAATGACAACATTTGTTTTCCTGGAGAACCAACATTGAAGGGAAATAGAGAGATATTCTACAAACCCAAAGGAGTAACTGTTAAGGACAATCAGGAGAAAAACATCCAAACTCTGTGATTACTGAGAAGAATTTCTTTGCAATTTTCACCCCCAACAAAATGCTTACGTGTCTGTAATTTTTTTAAAAAATAGTAATAAATTAAAGAAATAGACTATAACAAGAAACAGACAAATAAATAACATGAAAGGGTTTGGAAGATTACAATGAACAGAATTAGTACAATTAAAACCTATAAAATAGATAAAACCAAAACCTCAAAATGAAAAGAGAAAAAATATTATACTGCTAAAAAGATAAATGGGTAAAAAATAATAATCAGAAAAAAAGAGCAAAATAAAAAATATCAAGGGGCCGGCCCAGTGGTGCAGCAGTTAAGTGCGTGCACTCGGCTTCGGTGGCCCCGGGTTCACGGGTTCGGATCCCAGGCGCGCACTGACGCACCGCTCATCAAGCCACGCTGTGGCGGCGTCCCATATAAAATAAAGGAAGATGGGCACGGATGTTAGCCCAGGGCCAGTCTTCCTCGGCAAAAAGAGAAGGATTGGCATGGATGTTAGCTCAGGGCTGATAGTCCTCACAAAAAAAAAAAAATATATATCAAAGATAGAAAAATATCCCAAGCAATAAGTGAACTAACAAACTAAGACAAACAACCTGAAGGAGAATAAATGGAAACGGTTTCAATCAATAGAACAGATTCTTTAAATAGTAAAGTAAGATATACACTTCTCTTAGATGCACTTAAGAACGTGTTTTGAGTTCATTGTAAAGGCAGGAGATCTCCTGCAGATCTGACCTTCCAAGACTTACAGTTCCTGGCAAAGGATTTCAAGACAGTTTTAATGGAAAGCTGAGGGCAGTGAACTGATGAAAGCCTAGAAAAGATCACAAACAGCACACTTCTCCTGGGAGATGCTCACCCAAGCCCTGACATCAACTGGCCCTCAAATACCTTGCTTGTAGGTAGGGAGAGGGAAGTGAGAGAATGACTAAAATGCAGCTAGCTGAGATGGGCTGCAGGGCCATAGCAGGGAGTTTGGGGGTTTGGCAAATTGCTTAAACATTTCGAATATCTACAGGGAGTGAGGCATCAGACAGCAGGAGGTTGAAAATTTGAGAGCAGTGATACTCGAAGGAGGAAGTTCCAGGCTAGACAGGAGAGGATAAAGAGCTCAGAGAAAGCTGCAGAGAAATTCATTAAATGTAAATCCTTTTATAAGCAATTTTTAATGCAATACTACAGAGCTCACTGTAAAGCCCATGGCTTAACCAATAGGGCCAATAATGAATACAGATTTGGAGATATAGTTGCTCCTGGCATTACTTCAAGAAAAAGGAATCAGGGAAAGACAAGTTTACAATGGTTGGTTAGGTAAGTTATTTCTCCCCATGTTATTCACCCCATGTTCTGGAGACCCTAAAACCTTCTCCAACTAGGATCTGGTAACCCCTCTCCAATGACAGCATATATAATTAATCACTTTCCCAGAAATGACATTTTGCCTGTAGAACAACATAATTTATTTTAATGGTAGTAAATCCTAACCCATGCAAAGAGTCTAATTGGGGCCAGCCTGGTGGCATAATGGTTAAGTTCACACGCTCCGCCTCGGCAGCCCGGGGTTCGCAGGCTCAGATCCCGGGTGCGGACCTACACACCACTTATCAAGCCATGCTGTGGCAGGCATCCCACATATAAAGTAGAGGAACATGGGCACAGTTAGCCCAGGGCCAATCTCCCTCAGCAAGAAGAGGAGCATTGGCAACAGATGTTAGCTTAGGGCTGATCTGCCTTACCAAAAAAAAAAAAAAAAAAGTCTAATTAACCTCTCAGGCATGGTTCCTTCTGGGTCAATTCAAAGTAGTAGCCAAGAGTATTCCCAATGTCTCTTAATAGTCTAGGGTTCCAGGCCACCTTAAGTGGAGGGTGGAGCTCCCTCCCTATACACACACGTGCCCTTTCAACTGAAGCACAGCAGTTCTGCTATTATCTCCTTCAAAATTCCTAAATAACAAAAAAAGATTCCCTGCCAAATAAAGTTTGGAAAACCCTAGGATAAGTCATTGTATTTACCAAGAAGTTACCATCCTTCTCTCCAAAATTACATATTCTTCATTTTTGGTGGAAATATCTTTAGAATTCTTTGCTATTATTTTCTCCTCTCAAACTACAGAGCTAGATGAGTCAGTCTAACACTCTGCATAAAGAACTGCAATTTAAGACACACTGTATTACTTTGCTAGGGCTGCCTTAACAAAGTACCACAAACCAGGTGGCTTAAACAACAGAAATCTATTGTCTCACAGTTCTGGATTCTAGAAGTCTGAGATTGAGCTATTGGTAGAGTTGGTTCCTTCTGTGGGCTGTGAGGGAAAGATCTGTTCTAGGTTTCTCTCCTGGGCTTGTAGATGGCTGTCTTCGTGCTCACAGGGAGAATGCCATTCTTGGAAAAGACCCTATTTTCAAATCAGGTCACATTCTGAGTAGTAAAGTGGGGGGTGGGGGGAGCATTGTAATATATGGATTTTAGGGTGACACCCATAACACATACCATTGTACATATGACCACTGTTGTTACTCAAGATAATGATTCAGATGAATTTTTAAAGATAGGACTAAATCCTCCAAATTAACTTTGATTCTTGGTTCCCAGTCATTCTTGGTTCCATACCAAGCGAACAAAGAGACAGATCGCAGGGACTTTAAATGACTTTACTGTAATATCACCACAAGAGTCAGAATAGACCATATTTCAACAACTCAAACTCCAAATTATGTAAAAAAACTATGCTGTAGCTTCTACCCTCTGTAATTTAGTTGTCAGATTATCTGGATGCAACCGTGCCTGCCATTGCTTCCTCCTTGAGAAGTAAGAAATTATCTTCTTGCAAAAACCAAACAATCATGGCCAGAATAAACCACTCTCAATATTGCCTACAACACCACCAAAATTGTCATTTTCAAGAACAACTTTGAAGGAGATATTATAGAAAGTGAGACAGAGAAAATTTTATTTCCAGAATTATTCTGAGGAAAAGCACAGAAAAAAAAATACTTTGATGACCCTCTTAGAATGAAAGGAAAGATCCCAGGCACACTCAAATTAAAAAATGACTGTTATTAAGCTTTATGCATCAAACAAGGAGGGGAATGTGTGTAGCTCTTAGCAGAGAGAGGGAATAGGAATGAGGGGAAGACAGAGGAGAGACAGGGGCAGGGAAAGTGGAGAATGTGGAGACGTAGGGAGGCTGCATGGCATAAGAGGTAATTCCCACGTGAACCCCCGAATCGCCAGTCAACTAAGAAATGGAAGTGGGCATTCTGGGGACTTGAAAGGAGCTAGGAGCTGAGCTTTGCATCTACAGGGGCAAAACCACTAAGCACACTCCTGGAGGAGCCAGGTAGGGAGGAGTACCTCAGCTGACATCTGGGCTACAGAAATAGCTTCTTCTATCTAGTTATCTCAGGATGAACTTTAAGGCTAACCCACCCTGGGCGCATCAAGATACAGCACTGCTCAAAGACAAGGACTGTCCATGAGAGGACATCTATGGGATGAACAATCAGAAAATCCCTGCCCTGGAAATATTCTGGGCCACCACATTGCTAGTACCTCATGAGACACAACCTAACATATAATCAACTCTACTAGTTATAAGCATGTTCAAAGCTGCTTTTAGAAGAAAGTTCTGATCATACCTGTGGGTCCTTCTGCAGCCAGGAAGCTTACACATTAACTAGAAAATACAGGTAAAGCATTTACATTTCCACAACAAAATGTTGGTTTTCCTACCATAGCACAGTACCTGACATAAGTAAGCACTCGATAAATGTGCATCAGAATCAATACAGGAATGTTCACACAATACAGATTCCCAGCCCCCAGCCCAAACATACTGACTCAGAAACTCAGGGATAGGGTTGGGTATACACATTTAAGTGATTCTGTGGTAGTAGGTGTGGGGATCTTATTTCAAAACCTCTAGGAATATGCTAGCTGTCAGCTCCTCGTGCTTCTCTACGCTTGAACTCTAAAGCAGTGCAAATCACCAAAACATTACATGTCTAGTTGGCCTCACTTGGCTTCCTAATCAATCAACGGGCACACAAGGCATAGATGAAAACAAGAAAATGTGTGAAATCTTTCAAGGAGAGTGCCTAGAATAAGAGCAGAACTAAGGACACGTATCTAAATAACACCAGAATTTGAAGGGCATCTGAAGCAAAAAGAGAAGTTTAGAAAGACACAAAAGAGAATAGTCAGAGAGATAAAAGGAGACTCAGGAAAGCCTGATAACAGATAGCTTCAAACAGTCATTAATTGATCACATAAAGGAATAGCAAGTATCCGTTGGAATTAGCATATTAGATGTCATTAGCAACTTCAGCAAGAGCAATTCTACTGGAGTGGTAGAGTTTGAAAGCCAACTGCAGTACACTGAAGAGTGAACAGACAGTAAGGAGACTAGAAGCAAGTGCAGAAGAGTTGAGAAGTTGGAATAAGATGGAACAGAGTGAGACATGCTCAGTGAAGATGAATAACAATAACTTGAGAGACACTTGAGATCCTTTCAAAGAAAGGAGATATTAGGGATTCAGAAGGAAGAGGTCACTGTTGATGGAGCAAATACACAGAGGAGGTGAGAGATCGGAGCAAGGGCTCAGGTGGGTGGCTTGGTAGGAAACAGAGAGCCAGACACTTCATTGTCTTTGACTGGAGAAAATAAGATGAGTGGAATGTAGCCAAATTTTTAGGTGGAAGTGGGAAGAAGTGAGGATAACCTTGATAGATCTGATTTTCTTGATGTAGCAGAAAACAAAGGCCATTTGTTGAGAATGAGAAGTAGGAGTTGGAGGGGAGACGTTGAAGGGGGAGCCTAGAGAGGTGAAACTTTGGACTCATTACCAATGAGAGAATAAGTAAAAGGATAAAGTGACGACATTGAGGCTCAGCTGATCCAGAATCCCATGATCATGTCATGGCAAGATCCTGCACAGTTGTGTGATTTTCTCCAACAGGGTTCAGCAAATAGGGTGAGGGTGACAGGAAGCAAACTGTAGCATCAACCCTGATTCCAGAATTTGCAGAGTGGGATACAGCAGAAGGATAAGTGTAGCACAGCTAAAGATGCTGGTGAAAGAATAGTTTGGATGATAAACCATATAGCCTCTACTAGGTTGGGAAGGAACAGAGGTCAAGAGGGGACTAATTGGTAGATGAGGCAAAAGGAGAGAGGCTAAGAGATTAATGGTCTACTTGAAGTCAACGAGCAGGTATAGTGGAAGTGGAATCATGAGAGAGGAAGGAAGGAAGCACATGCACTTACAGAACTAAAATTAAATAGCCATGGTCATTGGCTAAAATGGCCTAACAGAACTTTGTCCACATGCTGTTACTTGTGTAATTCTACCAAGTCAATTATAGATGACCACATTAAGTGATTCTGCATATGTTATAAAAACTGCAATTGAAGATCCTACCGTCATGTTGCTTATTTTTGTTTTGTTTATACCATCCCTTATACTATGCAGGATTTGGGTGGTTTTTATACAAAGTTACAAAAATGTACCATGATAGAATAAATTTAAAATAAGTAAGAGAGATGGAGCAATGGGTTAATAAAGCTAAGCAAATGAGATGGAACTGGAATTGAGATTGGTCTATGAAGCTTAATGCTCCCTAAATTAAGATCAATGCAATAAATTCTTCTTAGAATTTGGTGCCATTTAAAAGTGTCCTCCTAACACACTAGTATACTTCCTACTTTTAAACAAGGAGAGTCATTTAACTCATCACATTTCCATTTGGATCTTGACTCCAGCAAACTTGGAAGTAAATATTTTCCCCAGTTGTAATAACTATCCTTAACCCAGGTTTTTCTATTAAAACTAATACCTGCCTTCATTATTTATATCTTGCTCTTTATCTTTGATCTAATAGATTTTTCTGGAATTTTTAATTGCATGCCACTTCAAACACTGTTGGAATAGGTGCAACATAAATTATAAGTAAATATTCAGACATCTCACTCCTAATAGTACTCCAGATAACCACTGAACCTTTACTTAAAACTGCTAGCTCCAGGGCCGGCCCCGTGGCTTAGCAGTTAAGTGCGCGCGCTCTGCTGCTGCCGGACCAGGTTCGGATCCCGGGCGTGCACCAACACACTGCTTCTCCAGCCATGCTGAGGCCGTGTCCCACATACAGCAACTAGAAGGATGTGCAGCTATGACATACAACTATCTACTGGGCTTTGGGGGAACAAAATAAATAAATAAAAATTATAAAAAAAAAAAAAAAAAAAACTGCTAGCTCCATACTTAATTTCAAACCCTAAAAATCATTTCTCAAGTTATCTCACTCTAAAATCATCTATCTTACTTTTCTACATATGGCAGAATGTGACAAAGTGAAATATCCTCCATGAGTTTGGCATATCACTACATTTATTAGTCTATATTCAGGAATGGAGTATCAGTGATAACATTGTGTACATTAAACCTGTAATAAGTTTTATTGCTTATCAGCACTCTGTACTACCTGCCACTATTTATTTGTATCCTGTCATCTAAAGCAAAAATCTTTAATAGCCAGTACTAAGTCAGGTGTGGTTAGGTAACAAAACCGCTTATTTACACCCTGTCTTAATGCAGATGACTCAATAAATCATTAAAATATGTCTTTACCTGGTTATGCCTCTGGCGTGTGACCCACTGGCCTCTGGCTCAAGTGTAGAAATTCAAGGCTAACCACAAATACCATACCAAAGAATTATGCATTGTCACTGATGTTAGATGTTTATAGGCTTTTTAGGTCAAAGTTGCTTATACATTCCATTACTGAAAAAGAATAAAACAATATCTACCTTATTTTTTCTCTTTGTCTTATTTTATTTATCTATTTCACATCTATTCAATTAAACAAGGAATGGGAAGGGCCAAAATAGGGAAGGAGGCTGGGGGGGCCCGTGAAGCTTGGCTAAATGATTTTGTCCACTGGGACCTTTAATGCCTGGAATCAGCTCTCCCATTAATGTCTCCAGTGGTCTCCTTCTCCTAAAGGATGGCCCTCTTGAGATGGTTAATAACTTCACACCTAAAATCGCTGTTCCTGGCTATTCAGTGGAACAACAGACTAGAAATTGCCATCAAGAGAGCAATAAGCCCCACTTCTAAAAACTATTAAGGAAAGCTCCTGAACATTTTACTTTCTTTTCTTTTTAATATCTGGGATGATTCAGTCCCTATATGACAAATATGAGAGCTTAAATCCATGATCTTCAACAGGCTTAACCTTATGCTATCGGTCAAACCTCCGAATCAGCCCATGCATGCGACAACTAACATTTCAATAAGCTCCTTCATTTTTAATTTTCTAAAACAACCAGGTGGTCCTTTTCTATAATGTTTCCAAAAGGGAGGCACAATAGAAGACCCTTATCTACACTATTTTGAACTCTCAACAAACTAGCTTCTCTGGAGAAAGCTTCAAAAGGAGTTTTTCCACCATATAAATCTTTTATGTGCATCCCTCACTCATGAAAATTAAGGGATAGCTGGTATAAAGTCAATCAGAGCCATAACAGCTTTGCCCTTTTCACAAAAGATATAATACCCAACTCCTTTGGCAATAAACCCTAGTTGATAATTCCAGACCCCTTCAAGGGAAGAGAATTTATATTTACTCCAGTCACACTCAATGCCAGATTTCCAGGAGTGGTTTTCCTCAATAATGGAAACTAGTTGAGAAGAGTCTCATGAGTTGACATGAAACAGTTCAAAATAAACTAACCAGTACAAAAAGCCTGAGCATTGGCTCCAATTTTCCCTTTCAAAAACCTTTTCTGATACCTTTACCAAAAAAAAAATCACCCATTCACAAGACCATTTGTCCAACACTCACTTGAGTACTGAATTAAAAACTCCATTCAATCCGAATCCTTTTTACTCACCAGTTCATGGTAGGTGAGGAAATCTATTGCATTTGAATAATATGTGCTTGCTCTATTATTTAAGAATACCCAATTCTTCTAAAACAGATAAGCACAACAAATGGAACATAAGAAACTCAAGAAATGTTACGCATAGATAATAAGTAAGCTAATAGCTTAAGAGAAGAGGCAAAATTTATAGGATGAATTAAGTATAGATAATGAGCACCTTGTGAGACACAGACATGTGATGTGTTAAATATAGATAGTAAGTTAGTAACCTGTAAGACATGTTAAAGATAGAATAAATGGAATGTGTGATGGAACAAGTAAAAGTATTACTTTTTGATTGGAAGGTTCAGCAAGACCAAGTCATAAAGCAAAATCACACCATTCTGGGCTGACAACTATGTTATCCTTAAATCACTATCAAATATGGGTCAGTTCTGGCCTCACAAGTGCTCTCTTCAAAAGAATGCAGATAAAACCCAAAGATGTTCAGTAGTAGGCTAACTGGCAAGATAAGGCTATCGGCAGGTGTACTTGCCCTTGCATGTGTCTGATGGAGCAAGTGTGTCCCCCAAGACACCTCTACCTGGTAGGGACCCCTTCCTCAAACCCCTCTTGTCCTCATAACCACACCACCAGTTTGGAGGCTGATGCAGTAAAGAAAGAGATAAGATATATAAATATTGTATAACCCAGAATTCAGGTCGTGGGTTTCCTTTCATCCCACTTCCATACTCTCCTAAGTGCATTAACTCACCCCATCTTTTTCCTCTTGATTCTCATTATATGTTCTAAATTGATTTAATAAACCATGTGATTGCAGTGTCTTAATTTTGTTGGTGAGTTTTTCTGTTCAGTGGTCTCTGGTAGTATATTGGGAGACTACCATTGCATCAGTGTAATTTCCCATACAAGTGAGTGGGGAAATATATTAGGTTAAGTGGAAAATATGCAACATATTTGGTTAGAGGGTTTGCAAAAGTATAATCACAGGATTATATTAATTGAAATATAACATATCACAATGACAGATTTAGAAGAACATGTCCGAACATTGTTTTGTGACAACTGAAGATAACAGTCAAAGACAAAAGTGTGAAGAAGCAAATGCATATAGCCAAGTGTCTGGGCTTCTGAGACCAGATGCAAATGCAGATAGGTAGGTGTACCGGCTCCTGAGACCAAATCCTGGCTCCACCACTTCCTATCTTTGTGACCTTGGGCAAATTTCCTCTCTGTGCCTTAATTTCCTCATTTGCAAAATAGGCATAACAATAGTATTAAAATAAATAATAGTAACCCCTACCTGAAAGGGTTATTTTGACAATTAAAGGAATTACCAGTATGTAAATCTCTTACAACAGCCAGATCATAGGAAATGCTTTATATTTTTTAGCTATTGAAAAACAAAGAATGAAAGTTAGAAAGTATGACCAAAGGGAACAAACTCTTGTAATGACAACGGGTTGCACAAACATTACTTCTCATTCACAGTAATGAGACTCTTCTCATGCTAATGCCATTATAATGGGTAAAAATCACAGCATATAAAGCAATAGTAAGTAACCAATATAGAGTAACATGTAGTCTTGTGAGTTCCTCTTCAGAGTTGGAATGGATTTTAGGAGGGCTTGAGTACAGGACAAAGAGTGAGTTCATTTGGGGAAGGGCTTGGGTGGTAAATGAAAGGTGACTCAGCAGCTAGAAAACTGGGGCCCAGGACCAGTGGCGCCTCCAAATAGAGTGACCACAGCCAATAAAAATAAGCCAAGTGTACATGAATCTCATGAACTCATACTCATACTCATAACCACTGCTACCAGGAAGAGACCTTGGATGAGAGGAGAAGTGAGCTCAGTCTTTCAGTGGCTGTTATGAACTGGCCTGGGCTATGGGCAATGGTGGCCATCCGCTGCCTCATTTGCTTTCTCCACTCTTTGGTGGCATCACAGAACTTCTAGCTACCTAGAGGGAAGGAGAATGGTCACAAGGTGTTAACATACATTATAATCCAATAATAGCAATGAGTATGCCTTTTCTACAGACATGTCCATTCTGCACCTCTCAGGGTGACACTCACCTCAAATCATCCTAGCCTCCCTCTACATTGGCTTGGCTCCTTGATAAGCCTCTAATAAACTGTACCAAGGAGCCCATAAAATCTACCTGGTTGGATCTACCTGGTTGGATATATCTCAATTCAGCTAAATTAATTATGCCTAAATTCAAAGTATTAGTAAATCAGCAACTCTGAAATTGCATACTTTTAAAACCCCAAAGGGAAATGAAAGCATTTCTAAAACCTTAGGGTAGTTGGGAATACACTTACAAATAACTTAAAATATTCTCCAGATAAGT
Organism: Ceratotherium simum simum; assembly: GCF_057802395.1. NCBI lineage: Eukaryota > Metazoa > Chordata > Mammalia > Perissodactyla > Rhinocerotidae > Ceratotherium > Ceratotherium simum. Next base: position 15,396,839 of record NC_141909.1, read on the forward strand.
GTGCAAATGAATTTAAATCCTCTGTGACCAGTTTTAACAGCATCTATTTTAGGAGGTCTGGTATTTGGAAAATGAAATTCTTGGTGCCCAAGTTTTATTAGTCATTTTCTCTATCCAGCCCAGGCCAGATAATTTCATAATAGGTCAATGGGTCTCCATCAGTTTTGGAGCCTCCTATGTTCATCACAAAGCTTATTCATCCAGATGACACTGACCTGCTACATCTTAATGTATAACTTTCTAATGTTCTTATAATACATGTCCTTTAGCTACGTCAGCCTCACATATTTTATACATTCTAACTAATTTTGTCATGTTAGGCCTCCTGTGTACCAGAGCTGGCAATGGTTCTGCCAAGCTCCATGCATAGAATTTAAATTGAAAAAAAAAAATGCTTATAATTGTGTATTTTTCATGAAGAAGCATAGTTGCTTACGTCACAGGAAGAAATACCAAGTTAAATGGATTTTTTCTTCAAAAAAATTAACATTTATAGATTTTTGTCTCCTGATAAAATTTGAAAAATTCAGAAAAATATAATAAAGAAAATAAAAGTTGTCCAAAATATCTCTAACCAGAGACAAACAGTTTTAACAATATGATGTTTAGAAAACAAATTGGAGAAAATTACAAACATACATTTATATATTTTTTAGATAACAGGAGTCAGAGCATACAGAATATTTTATAAACTGCTTTTTCAGTTATTAATATATTGTGAGCATTTTTTTCATACCCTTAAAATATTCAAGAATATGCTTTAAATGACTGCAAAAACTGCACAGTCCTTGAATTCGTCTCCTAGGGCTGCCATAACAAAGTACCCCAAACTGGGTGGCTTAAAACAATAGAAATTTATTCTTTCACAGGTCTGGAGGCTAGAAATCTGAAATCGACACCTTGCCATGCTGCCTCTGAAATCCATTAGGGAATCCTTCCTCGCCTTCTTCCTAGCTTCAGGTGTTGCTGGAAATCTTGGACATTCCTGGGCTTGTAGCAGCATAACTCCAATCCTTGCCTTACTTGTCACCTGTGTGTCTCTCTGTCTTCACATGGCCATCCTCTCATAAGGACACCACTCATATTGGATTAGGCGCCCACCCTACTCCAGTATGACCTCATCTTAACTAATTATATCTGCAACCACCCTATTTCCAAATAAAGTCACATTCTGAGGTACTAAGAGTCAGTATGACAACGTATTTTCTGGGAGAGCAACCTCTACAAGTCCCATATGGTAGAACACAGTTTCTTTTATATTCTTTTTTATTTCTTTGTTATTATATTTAAAGCCACAAGTTGTCTGTAAAAGTAATTTTAATCGCGATGTAATATTTCAGGACTCATTAGTCCTCACAACAACCTCATACCCATTTTACAGAGTGAAAATTGAACAGAAATATTCAATAACTGCCCAAGGGCACTCAGATCTACATGGAAGAGCTGCCAGGCCTTCTGGTTCCAGAGTCTTTGGGATTAACCATACTCTAATAGGAAATGGGGTAACTCAATGCAAATTTCATTTAATCAAGGGGCCAAAATGATTGATCACTGAGTAATCAGGCATTCTTTACCTCAATCCTTAAGTATTTTAGACCATCTTAAAATTTACCTTCCCTTAAAATTTGTCTTGAATCTCAATTCTGCTATCCTAAACTCTAATAATACAACAATATCTGGCATCCAAATCTATACAATTTATAAAATGCATCAATATCTATTGTATTTAATTCTATTTAACGAAGAGAGGTTATAATTGTTAGCATACTTAGTAAGATCATTCTGGATAAAAATAGTACTCTCTTTTTCCCAGCTTTCTTCTAATGTCTCCCATTATTTTAAATTCCTTTAAATAGCTTTTATAGCCTGAATTAAATTAATTGGCAGTTATTTAATGCTATTTTACTATTTCTAAAGAGATTAATTTTTATTATATTTTATAGCTATATGAAGCACTAGAGACTATGGATTTATTTTATGTTATAATTTTGCTGAATTCTTATTACTTTAATAGTTTTTAGTTGATTTCTCAGGGTTTTCTATATACATAATCATGTATGCATTTAGTAATATAATTTATTCATCTAATCCTTCATATTTTTTCCACTCATAGTCCTGAGGCAAGCATCTCTAATACTGTTAATTCAGAGTATTGATAGAAGGCATTTCAACATTTTTCCTAGTTCTCTCTTCATAACTTCTCCTTTTCCAGGTTAGAAGTCTCTACTTCCTTCCTCTGGTTTTCATCATCATTTTTTCTTTTGGTGTCTGTATTAGTTTGCTAGGGCTGCCATAACAGTACCACAGACAAGGTGAAATAAACAACAGAAATGTATTTCTTCACAGTTCTGGAGGCTAGAAGTCCAAGATCAAGAAGTTGGCAGGGTTGGTTTCATTCTGAAGCCTTTTTCTTTAGCTTGTAGATGGCCATCTTCCCCCTTTGTCTTCACACGGTCTTCCCTCTGTCTGTGTCCTAATCTCCTCTTCTGATAAGGACACCAGTCATATTGGATTAGGACCCCCTGCAATGACCTCCTTTAACCTTAATTACTTCTTTAAAGGCCCTTTCTCCAAATACAATCACATTCTGAGGTACCAGGGTTAAGACTTCAACATATGAATTTGGGGGAAACACAATTCAGCCCACAACAGAGTCCCTATCCTTCACAGATTTTTCTCAATCTATTTTCCAGATTCATGCAGTCTATTACATGTTTTTAATTCAATCACTTAGTGTTACAGTTTACAACTAACGTAAATCTTTACTTCAGTGCTCTAAGCCTATCCTTTGTAGCCTGTCTTCTTTTCGGGCATTCCTGCAGCATTTCCACATGCTGCAGTCATTCATCATCACTGCATATTTTTATAGATATTATGTCTTCTTTTCTGTCTTCTCAAGTGGGTATCATCATTCAATCTTATCTCTTTGTGGTTCTTGATATTTGTTTTCCACCTCTACCGGTGCAAAGGCCTGGTCCTGCAAACGTGTTCTTCCTCATCGGTATTAAAATACTTTCACAGTGATATCTGTTTTTTTTATTTTAAATTTTCATTTATTGTTTTCCAAGGTTATTTTCCCTTTGTGATACTTACTATGATTTTCGTAATTCTTCTGCTATCATTTTGATATGTTTAGACCACAGGGGGCATTTTACAATGTTAATCCTTTCTGCATTTTCCTGGAAGTCCTTGTCTTATGAAATATTCAGGCCAAAATAGTCTTTCATGCTACAGGAATCAGGACTCTTAGAACTCCATTCACAACGACTCTCAAAGCACTTAAGGAGGTAAGAAGCAAGGAGAGAGAAAGGGAAGAGAATTACATTACTAATACCTACTACATCCTAGAAACTTCATTTCACAACCTCATTTAATAGCCAATCCTAAAAATTGGATTAAATTATCTATCTCATTTTACAGATGAGTCAATTGAGGCTCAGGGAACATAATGACTTTCTCAAATTCATATATGTAGTAAATGATAAAGCTCAGAGTCAAAATTAATTTGTATACTCCAAAACCTATGCTTTTCCCATGACTTCATACAAACTCCCATCAATCCTCCAATACATTTTTACCTAACTTCAAGTTCCCCTGAGCCTCTCTGAATAAGTAGAAAGATGAGAATACAATTCAGGAGCCAACAAAATTACAATAGGATGGTGGTTCTGCCACCTGCACCTCTTCAGCCTTCCTCTTTAATCAACAGTTTAAAATAGTGGTGTGCAGGCATTCCTTGGAAAATTTATTGCAATTTAGCACTTGCTATGATGAGTGAGCCAGCAGATATTTGAAAGTTCAGTTCAACAAGCATGTATTGAGCACTTTCTGTAAGCCAGACACCATGCCAGTTGCTTAGAATACATGGGTGAATAGGACAGCCATGTGCCATTGGAAAACTCATGGTTTGGGAATTGAGTAGGGAGGGGTGACTGCCACACATTAAACATATTTTGGAGAGTTTGCCACACTGTTGTTCCCTCCTCAAAGAACCTGCCCCAGGCTACATCTCTACTGATTAGGAGACAACCGTGTGCACCTCATCACCAGGATACTCCCTCCCACCACCCCTACACCCCAATTGGGTCATGTCAGGTGAGCTAGTCAGATTTCTCAGCCGAAAATTTATAATTAGGCCTATAAGAAGCAAGTCAGGTAGTAGCAGTGTAAAAGATGCCAATAAATGAAGAGAACATGCAGTTGTGTCAACGAAGGAGAACTAGGGTTCATGCACTCCTGCTGCCCAGTTCCCGAAGTTCACCAGACTCTTCCTGGCACCTATCGTTCTACTGTCCGCTTTCCAGAGATGTTGCTGTGGCTTGTCAGCATCTTAAATAAACACCACTCTAAGTGTGAGCTAGTTAGATTGATTTCTGTCACTTGGAAGTAGGCGAGCTCCAACTACTGCAAAAATGTAACTATAATGTGATAAACACTGTGACAGACATATTCAACAGGGTTCCATGTTTATGCCAAGAAAGAGCCCCTGACCCAGCCTCAACAGACGGCACCTCAACTGAGTCCTGAAAAACTTGTAGGCTGAACAAAGGGACAGAGGTGGAGGGAGGGAGATGAGGCCCCAGGTAGGTACAAGGTCAAGGAGGAACAATTCCTATGGTTACCTAACTATTAAGCCAGATCATCAGAAAGCCACATATCTGGGCAATTCAGTCAAAAATATATATTGATTGCCTACCATGAACCAGCATGCTATAGAAATAGGTAAAACTAGAGTCCTTGTACTAAAGGAAGTCACAGCCCTGTGCCAACAGCTTTGCTCTCCACACAAAGACTTATGAGAAGTCAATGCCTATTTATTAGGCCTTGGGTGATGGTATTTTGTGAGAGGAACAGTGTTTTGTTTATTTGGGGATTTTTACACCCTTTTATATCTTATTAGAATCAACATTATACTAATAGCTATTACTGACACAGTTCTTTATATATGCCAGGTACTTTTGTAAGCACTTTACAAGTATTAACTCATGTAATTCTCACAACTCTATAATGCAGGTACTATTATTATCCCCATTTTACAGATGAGCAGACTGAGGCACAAAAATGGTAAGTAACTTTCCCCACAGCTAGTAAGTAGAAGAACCAGGATATGTACCCAGCAATGTGAGGATCCACATTTTTAACCAATATTCCACACTGCTTTTAATAATAATAAAGCAAATAGGAATAAAATTAAAATTACCCACACTTTCATAAATTTTTTTTCATTTTATTATGTTCTCTTGTAGAACTCACAATAAGGATACAAAGCTGATCACTGACTAGATACTACTTAGTATCTTCTTTAATTTAGCAATGCCTCAAAATTGCCTAATCTGCTGATCTTCATAATTATCATTTTAATGGGGAGATAATATTCCACCAATTTGTTTAAGAAAGTCATTAATCCTTTCCTGTCATACTTTGTATGTTTTTCCTCAATCTGTTTACTGGGAAGTGAGCTTTCCAAGGTCCTAGAAAGCCAGGTGCTAAGACACTGCTCAGTGACAACTGGGCTCTGAGTCGGCTTTCTCCCCATAGATGAAGCTGCGACCTTGAGGAGGCTGAGTTTGGCTCAAGAACCAGGAAAGCTTGATATTTGTAAATGCCTCCTTAAATTTAAGGGAATCAACTTCTGGGTAATTTATCCCTGGTTGGTGATTTAAGCCCCGAGTATAAAAGAGCTGAGGGGCAGTAAGACTGGAGCTTCTCAGATCTGAAGGGACCCCACGGGGTCCACCAGTGCCACCAGCAGCAGCCCCAACACCCACTCCTCACTAGGAGCTCTGCAGACAGGAGACAGCCATTGGAACCACTGCCTCTGCTCCTGCTCTGTGTAACCTCCTCATCCCAATAAAAGCCCGCATCCTCAGCCAAATAAATCAGGAGCATAACAGTGCTTACAGTGGTGTGTGCATGTCCATGGTATTTCTGCCAACCCAGACCCACAGAAACTCTGCCTCTTCTTTCTCATTTTATTTGTTATGTTGTTCTCACTGTACACGTTTCACATTTTTAACATAGATAAATCTTTCAGGCTTTCCTTGTGCTTTCTTTTTTCCCTTCATATTTTGGAAAGTATCATTCTTTCCAAGGTACTCAAACATGCCCAATTTTATATCATCCCAAAGTTTATATTATTTTTTATGTTTAACCACTGAATCCAGCTGCAACATAGTTTGTTACATAATATGAGATATAGCTCTAAAAGAGTTTGCCGTGTTTCTAGATGTTGTTGGGAAACTGGTTATTAGATGAGTATTCCTCTCCCATTGTTCTGTGATAACTACTACTTCACACATTCATTTCATAGACATAATTGTATCAATTTCTGGGGCTTTCTGCCCAATTTATGTATATTTCTAGCTATGCATCAATAGATACAGTTTTAATTATTGTTTCTAACATGGTTTATATCTGGGACTAATGCCACCTCATCACTATTCTTCTTCAGTAATATTTCTGGAATCCTGTGGGGTTTTTTTCAGAAGGTTTTACAATGATTTTTGTCAAGAAAAGCCCTAGTAGATTTTTTATTCTTAAATTTATAAATTAACTTGATAAAAATTTACAGTCTTTACAATATTCATTCTTATTCAGGAAACATTTTTCTATTCATTCGCACTTTAATTATGTCTCTAATGAAGTGCTGTAGTTTTCTTGATACAGGTCACAATGATCCCTAACGAAGCTAATTCCTAAGTGTTTTCTATCTCTGTCACTATAGTAAATGAATTTTTTTCATTATATTCTTTAGTCACTCACAGCTGATATACCAAAATCTGCTTTACGGAGGTGATGTAAATAACAGTCTTCTGAAGAATGTTTCTATATCTTCCACAAAGCCATTGTGAAAACATTGTTTGTGATGTCATCTCATGTCCCTTTAAGCAGTAAATTCCTTCCTAAGGTCAGAAAAAGGAGGGGTTTTTTTCCTGAGACAAACTTAACCCAATGACAAAGGCCCTCTAAGTATTTTATTTTTTGTCTTAGCAGCCAAGACATTAAAAGTTGAAGTTCATGTTTAACTGCACAAATGAACTAAACTTAGATGCCTGGCACACACATTTTTCTATTCCTTTTAATTGGTTCTCGTTTTATTCATATTTTTAATTGTCGTATTTTAATTCTGTAATCCACCTCAAATTGTCTTTGGAGGTAGGCAGTTAGCTTAGGAAGGTTATGTACCTTAATATGCACATTCAGAAGTAATTAAGCTATATGATAATTGAAAAGTATTGTTCATCTGTTCCTAATTATATATGCTAGAAACGGAGTAATCAACCTTTTTCCTTCAGGACACACTGTAAATCTACTCCTTTGTATGCCACTCAAGAAAGCATTTACAGAACATGAGAGTGATCCCCTGGGTCACCTTGAGTCCTCTTTACTTTAAAAGAAAAATATAATCATTTTTCATAAACTTTGGTACTTCCAATATTTTTAGTAATAAATCATTTATGGTACAACTTAACAACTGGACAATGTGCAGCAAACAGCATGTCATCAAGACACAGCTGGGACAGAAATGGGTGAGGAATGGGGAGAAAATGCTTTTGGAGAAGTTCCTTGACAAGGTTAAGTCAGTCATGCACAGTTCTTGAACCATACTTCTGATGTCTTTACCGTACCCTTTAGGAAAATTAGCCACTCTTTATTCTGAGTTCTGATCACCCTTTATAATTACTCCATTTCCTCCAAGGAAGACATTCCTGCCCCCACAGGCTTGCCTTATCCCTTTATTGTGCTCCCACTGCACCTATGTTAAGGCACATCCCCTGTTACATGACAGTTGTCCATTTTTTAATCTGTCCACCGTAAGTTCCTTGAGACCAGGGACAATGTCTGATTCACCTTTTCATCTCCAGTGCCTAGCACAGTACCCTGCACTTCCAACCTACTCACATCGTATCTCAGTTGTTCAGATTGTTGTCTCCCATCAAGAAAGACAGCATTTATCAGCAGGGCCTTAGCCACCTCTGCATGCCCACACTTGTCCTATTACTGAACATTAAGTGTAAGGACTTAATAAATATTGGTTGTTGTGCACCTTCACCATTTGTACCTTCCTATTCCAGCTTTCTGGGGCTACTTTTGGATCTTCATTCCCAGGTTCTTCCCTGGTCCCTCTCAACCTTTCTGACACCTCAAACTCACTAACACCAGTGTAACTTATTGTACTGCCTCCAACCATTCTCCAGAACAGAACCAGAGGATATCAGATTCTGAATAAATGTAAGTAGTTCTCCTAAAGTGGAAAGAAGCTTTAGACACAACACAGGCCAATCTGTCTACAAATGAGGCCCCTCCCACATGTAAGCAATGCATAACCTTTTGGAAACCATAATAATTATCCCCTAATGCATCCTCCTCCCTGCCCATCTCATCAAAACCACAAGCAGTCTGAAATAGGCTAACCCTCCTTTGTGAATGTGGGTTGTCTCCTTGAGAAACCTTTATTTCTCGAAACCTATCTACTCACATACTGACATATGACCTGCTGAGTCATAGTTTGTTTCTGGATTCAACGGTCCAGCTCACATTCAACTGTCAGATTTTAATTCCTGTGAGGTCACCCATTCACTAGAAAATCTCGTGTATCCGACAAAGGTAGGGACAGAGCTGTCTCTCACAAGGGAAGTTGTCAGATAACAGAATCTCGGTCGCTTTGGCATAAAGGCTTAAAATAAAAAATTATTTTAGATAGAAAACTACAAATATTATTCACATTTCTACTTCCATAAAGAGAGAATGCTAAATGTTTCTTAATAACTGTAAGCGAATGATATACACAAAAGGAGTGAAAGTCATAGGACTTAACCTTTCATAGAATGCTGCCCTCTGACCTCCTTACTATCCTGGAGTTCCTATGCTACCCTATCCCAATGAGATACTGAAGGGTGAGGAGCTTTTGCCCTTTTCCGCAGAGCGATATTTGGGTTCTTCCATCTCTTTCTTTAATTTCCTATCACCACTTCTTTTCTATCTTATTTCTATTTTCTGTTCTCTTCTCTCCCCTCTGTCCCTTTCCTTCTTAGTTCACCATAGTCCCGAAAAAGTCAACAGCTTAGAAGTTTGACTTGAGGAATTATATGTCCACAGTCTTCTGGAGCATGTCATTCTTCAGCACCCTTTGCTCATGGTTCTACCACCACGGACCTCCTGGCCCTCCAGTGCCAGGCTCTCTACTTTCCCCTCCAACTCTACTTTTATCATTTTTCTTGACTTCAACATTCACAAGGATACTCCATCCAACATCTTGTTCCCACCATTCTTCCACCTCCTTAGCTCCAATGATCATGTCTTGCCCTACCTCAAGCACCCAGTCACATAGATCATACAAGTAACATCACCCACTCTAGCACCTCTACTTCAAAAACTCTGTTCTCTGACCATCATCTCCCATAGTCCAGCACACTCACACCAGCACCTACTACAATTCCCCAGCAAGATCTCTACCATGAACCCTAACACATACTATTGACCCTACCACTTTTCTTATTATCTATCACCCACCCTTGTAGCCTCGCTTGTCTCCTAACCACCCTAAATTACAGGATCTGGCACTATAAATGCTCCCTTGCAAATATGCATAACTCCCTGGCTCCTCCCTTGGTAAAACTCTAATCCTGGTTAAACCCAACTGTGCACTTCCTCCATGCCTCCACCAGAGCAGCTTAATGTTGCTGAAGAAAATCACAGAATCATGCTAACTGGACTGGTTTCAAATTTATAATCACAGGTCTCAAAACAGAACTCAATATTGCCAGACTGCTTACTTCTCTAGGAAATTTGTTTTCCCAACTTCTGAGATAATTATTCACACTTTCTCTGCTCTCCTCAAATTTCCAACATTTCTTCCTCTCCTCCCCACTCTCAGCTAATGACCTTGCTTCGTACTTCATAGAGAAAAGAGATGCAGTGAGATTATAGCAACCTTGTCTTTCAACTATCAATTCACTAACCTTCCTGTATCTATATTCAAAGACTCTGCCTTCATTTCGTTAAAAACGGAAGAAGATAGATGAGATCCTGTGTTCTGTGATCAGATCATCTCTCATCTTCTTAAAAACATCACTCCTACAATCATCCCTCTTTGCTTTATCATTCCTGTTAGCATTCAAACATGGCTCAGCATCTCTCACAAAGTTGCAGTCAAGCTGTTGGCCAAGGCTGTAGTCTCTGAACACTAGACAGGGGCTGAAGGATCCCCTGCCGAGCTCACTCACACTGCTATTGGCAGGAGGTTTCAGTTCCTTGCCGTATGGGCCTTTCTACAATGCTGCTGAGAACACTGCTTTACCTAGAGCAAGTGATGAGACAGAGAAGAGAGAGAGAGAAAACACCAAAACAGAAGCCACAATCCTTTTATAACCTAACCTCAGAAACGGCATCTCATCCCTTCGGCTGTATTCTTTTTTTTTTTTTTTTTTTTTGTGAGGAAGGTCAGCCCTGAGCTAACATCCATGCTAATCCTCCTCTTTTTGCTGAGGAAGACCGGCTCTGAGCTAACATCTATTGCCAATCCTCCTCCTTTTTTTCCCCAAAGCCCCAGTAGATAGTTGTATGTCATAGTTGGACATCATTCTAGTTGCTGCATGTGAGACGCGGCCTCAGCATGGCCGGAGAAGCAGTGTGTTGGTGGCGCCCAGGATCCGAACCAGGGCCGCCAGTAGCGGAGCACACGCACTTAACCGCTAAGCCACGGGGCCGGCCCCCCTTCGGCTGTATTCTATTCATTAGAATCAAATCACTAAAGTCGATCTAGAGGCAGAGAGAGCAATTAAGCTTTACCTCTTGAAGAGCAGAGTAGAAGAGAATTTATGAACATATTTGTAAAATCATCACTGTTTAAGAATTTAAAGTAATTGTAAAAGCGGTACTGAATAAAAAATAATTTCCTCAGTCCACCATATATTCAGGGCCTTCTATACACTGCCCTACATCAATCCCAATATTGCCCTTTTCAATATCTCTTCAGCCAATTCAACCCTTTGCTATGTGCCTTGTTCATTCCTGAAAATATTCACACTCTTTCTTTTAGTATATCTTCTTCGGAACTTTTATATATGGTTCTGAATACAATACCGTGAATTGACTTAAATGTTGTGATGTAAATATTTCCAAGCCATTTTGTCTATGACTTACATAACTATGATTTCATTCCTTGAGAGCCAGGACCAAGGCTTCTCCTCAATCTATATCCCCATAGTGCCTGGTATTGGGCTATGCACAACCATGAATGAATCAATCGATCTAGCTGGCTAGCTAGCTATAGAAAGAAAATGACTTCAAAATAATATTAGGTATTATTATATCTCTCTTGTCAACCAATCAATGTTTTTACATTGTTTAATTTATAAGGAATTGGCTGTCTCAGGTTTTGCTTGGTGCCACAGCTCTACAACCCCTCCTTTTTCTCTTTCCCTCCTCCTTCATCCATATCTTCCTGTAGTTCAGAACCGGCTGACTTGAAGGTTTAGTCCCACTCCAATCTCTGGAACCAATCCACAGTCCTGACCACGGATGTGAGAGCACTGATTAGTCTAATCCCGTGATTAGTCTCATCCACTAATCTAATCCACTGATTAGTCTCAACTTGGTCTCGCACTTGTACTCTGATCACTGGCTTCCACACTGCTTCAGAACCCACTTTGTACCATTTTTATGCTTTTGACTAACTAGATTCTTTGTCCTATGTTTGAGTTCCATTCTTGATAACTGCTTTAAGGATCCTCGGAGATTTGTTTTAATCACATATGGTAAGAAAAGCAGACACAGAAATGACTGTCACGAAGGAAGAAGTTTTCAATACTCACAGACCCCTAGAGACAGGAGGCAGGGCATACCACATGGGAAAGTACCAGGGTCGGTCAGGAAGCAGGGGAAGCAGGGGGAAAACCTGGGCCTTTATTGTGGCTTCTGGGGGAAGGAAAGAGTGAGGCAGGGTAAGCAGGTTTAGCACTGCTAGTTTGAATAATTTCAGCAGGCTGTAGGGGGTAGGGACTGTCCTGAGTTGTCTGGTACCTGGCCCAGGGGTGATTAAGGCAGGGGGGACAGTGGCCTGGAGTATAAGAGTTTGACAAAAGAAGTGGTTGGGGGTATGGGCTGTGGATTGGTTGGTTTGCATATGGAAGGCACGCTCATTTACTGTCTCTAGGAATTAGCTAACCCTGGAAAAGCAATCTCTCCAGGGTCAACAAGGCCCCAGATGTCAAAGTATGAAATACAAAAGCTATCAATTGTGGTTATTACAGTAACCCACCTAGGTCTACCTTGGTTCTGCCTTGCTCCTGCCGGTACTCTTACCACCTGCCCAGATACACACAATATTAGCACAGCCTAGGGATTAAGAGATATGGTTCTGAAATCAGATACATTTGGGTTAAAATACCTAACTGCTCCACCAATGATTAGTTTTGCAACCATGGGCAAGTCACTTAATATCCCTAAACCTCGTTTTCTCATCTGTATAATGGAGAGGATAATAGTACCCACTTAATGCAGGTACTTACATACATAAAGCACTTTGCCTAGAGCAGAGTAAGTTATCAAAATGTGACAGCAATAATTACTATTTCTTCTCCCTCTGGATTTCCCTGAAACTGTATTGTATGTGATTGATACATAGTAGACACTCAATAAATGTATGCTGAAGTTGACTGAACCAACAAAGGAATGAATGAAAAAAATCAATGAAAAGTCCCAGTTCTTTGACCAATCATAGAAATGCAACACTTTCAGCAGATGTCAGTTAGAATAATTGATAGGCTAGAACTTAGAAGTGAGGCCTGGATTTGAAGTCTAGCTTTACAATTTAATCCCACATGTCTCTCTAAAACAGGATGGAGATACAATTGGTAGCCTCTCCAACATGCATCCCCCTTTCCCTTGCTGAGAGAGCCCCGATTTTGTTCTGCTATCCACTTGTGATTCAGGGAAGGGCAATCCTATCCCCATCCTCAGGGACAAATCCTGGAGGTCCCATTCTCATTGCCAGTGACTGGTTTACAGATGGGAATGTAGCCCTTTCTACTCTAGTCTTGTCTGTTTGGCCAGAAATTCTGCCTGAAGAGCTGCAGACTTCTTGCAACCATGAGAGAGGCACCCTGTGGCCCAAGTCAGAAAGCTCAGGGCGGCAGGGTAAAGATGTGAAAAACCCCTGGGTCCTCAGTAAAATAACAATAGCTAACATTTAATAAGTGCTTACTATACTTCACGTATTCTCGTAAATGTCTGTGTGCGTTAACTCAAATGATCCTCATCACTAATACCAGGTAGGAATGTTTTTATCACTGTTTTACAGATTGAGAAACTGAGGCCTAAAGAATTTATGCAATTTGTGCAAGGTCACATAGTAATAAGTGGTAGAGTCAGGATTTAAACCCATAGTTGGGCTTCAGACTTATGTTCTTTGCCTTTTTGCTTTACTACATCTGGAAAACGCTATTGAGACAGAATCAACCACTTCTCTCTGGGCATGTTATGAGATTTAAAATGTCTTATTATTGAGCCAATTTGGACTTCAGTTTTTGTTAAGTTTAGCTGATGGCATCCTAATAAATATACTCAAATTCTTGAGGAGACTTCTATATGCCTCATAGGGTTGTTGTTAAGAGTTCAATAAATGATAATGCCCCCTCTCTTCTTCTGGATCACCTCCTACTGCCAGTCATCACACCTCTCATGGTTTTCCATCAGCTTACTGAACCTCTTCCAAGACTCCACTCCAACCCAGGAGCTGTGTGTACTTCTAGGTCTCCACCCATACAAATATGTGTATCCTCCTGGAAGTGCTAGGCACACCTCACGTATGAAAACCAACTCATTACTAAGCAAAATCATTCTGCTAATAGATCTTTATTATAATGCAAACTCTAGATTCTGGAAGATTTTATTTTCTATTCTAAAGTAACTTCTTGTTTTCTTTGTAATTAGCCGCAAAACCAAGTATGTAGTGAATAGCTCGGTGGATTATCACATCCTAAATCAGCTTAAATGAAGAAGAGTTACATTCTCAGCTCACTTTCAGGACATATTAACTGATAGCTATAATTTATAGCTGTCAGATGAAAATAATGATAAAGTCATGAATACAAAATTTAAAATACCAATTTTAGGATAACTTCCTCAAAAGGGTGAAGCAATGGAAAAAAAAAAAACACTTGTGCATCTTGATCTGTGCCAAATCCCTGGAAAAAAGGTTTCCTGATAGTCTAAGGAACAGACTTATGCATTTCAATAAGACTTTTATGATATATTATGTCCTGTTTTAAAAGAAACTGCTCATTACTCTAACAAATTGTTGAGCGGAATGTGTAGTTTGCATAGTTTTCAACTGCATCTTTGTCATTCCCAATTTTTGAAACTCTCTGTAAAAGCTGAATTATATATTCATTGCATTTCCAAAATCCAACTTTCCTTCCTTTTCCATTCTATATCAAAAGGCTTCTCACCATCAATATAAATTTAAATTTGTATAATATTTTATACTTTACAAAGTGTCTTCAGAGTCATTTCCTTAACCCACAACAACTCTAAAAATGGAGATAGGATGCGTATTTTTACCCAAATTGTCCAATAAATTAGTAAATTTATGTATGCTTGCTTGCTTTCACTCTTTCATTTATTCAGTCAACATTTATTTGACAGCCATTATGTACCAGGCACTATTCTAGGCACTGAGGATGCAGAAGAGAAGAAAACCATCACCATCTTCAGGAAACTCACATTTTGGCAGGAAGGCCACACAATAAATAAGTAAACAAATAAATGAAGAAGCCTGGATTCAAACTCTGGTTGCTTGATTACAAATTTAGAGCTCTTTTCAGGATACCACTCTGCCTCCCTGGTCCAAATTAGCTGATGCAAAAATCCTCTTTGCCATGATTTTGGCAGTTTGATTTCTTGGACTCAAATCTCTTTGGGTTTCTCAATGGTCTCAGATTTTTCCCACTCCTTCAAAGAAATTCAGTGCACAACTGTCAAAACAGTGTTTAAAAACTACCACATTCAGAGCACTATTAAATTCGGTTAGGGAAGACCATCCCCTATCCCCCCAAAACAAGAGAAACATGGATTTAAAAATTAACTTTGAAAAGGAGACATGGGGCTGGTCTGGTGGTATAGTGGTTAAGTTCACACGTTCTGCTCCGGCAGCCCAGGGTTTGCCGGCTCGGATCCTGGGCGCAGACCTATTCACCGCTCATCAAGCCATGCTGAGGCAGCATCCCATACAGAAGAACTAGAAGGACCTATAACTAGAATATACAACTATGTACTGGGGCTTTGGGGAGAAAAAAGAAAAAGAGAAAGATTGGCAACAGGTGTTAGCTCAGGGCCAATCTCCCTCAAAAAAAAGGTCATTTTTTTAAAAAAAGGAGATATATACATACCAGGAAAAATATATACACATAAAATTTTAAAGTATAAATTAATACCTTGCAAGAATCTACTCATTTGGTTAGCAGTTGTCTGGCTACACAGTGTTTCATAGGCCAGTATTTCAAACGACTCCCCTTTGCCTGTTTTCCATCTCACAGCACTCGAGAGTAGGTTAACTTGTTCCATGTATCATTAGTAATTCATGGCTTATTTGTGAAAGTGCAGGGACAGCACTACTACAGACCTAATACAATGAATATCTTATTAGGAAGAAATTAACAAATGAATTGTTGCCAATCGATAGGTGTTGAGGAGAAAATTACAATGATAGTAAAGCCTAAATAATTTATACACAATATTGATTTTTTCATTACATTAATTATTCTTTACAACACATATAAGGACCTTGGAGAATAAAACTTTTAAAGCATAGAAATTTATCTGCAATGGTGTTGTAGGCTTAAGCCTGAATTTAAAAGGTAAAGAATGGGCCATGAGAGTTGACAAATATTTTTAGATTAAAAATGCATCAGATAGGGCCAGCCCCGTGGCTTAGTGGTTAAGTGCGCGCGCTCCGCTGCTAGCGGCCCGGGTTTGGATCCCGGGCGCTCACCGAGGCACCGCTTCTCCGGCCATGCTGAGGCCGCGTCCCACATACAGCAACTAGAAGGATGTGCAACTATGATGTACAACTATCTACTGGGGCTTTGGGGGAAAAATAAATAAAAAATTTAAAAAAATAAAAAAATAAAATAATAAATGCATCAGATAAATTTGATACTTCCAAGGTACCTAAGTTCCTTCATGTTGTCAGATGTTTTTTATACATAATACTTTTGATACTTATTTATCAATAGAAGTACTGATACTTATTTATAAACAGAAGTATTGATCAATAGAAATATTAGAAATAGAACTATCCATTGATCCACCTCTTTCATCGCATATACGGAAGACACGATGACAAACTCAATGGTGCTATGTGGGAAAGAAAACCTCCCCTGACACCTCTCCCACATTCTTTAAGGCAATTGGACTTAAATCCAGTGGAAGAGTGCAGGCTCCTTAGAGCTAGTAACTTTCATAGCCAGCAGAAAACAATTCCTGAGGCAATTTTATCATGGCAAGTAAGTTTCATACAGAGGCTAGGGCCTGAAGATGATCCTTGTGTTTACAGATCATTGCTAAGTCTAGCCATGTCACGAAATGGTATCCCAGAGAACAAAAGTGTGCAAAGGGGGGCTGTGAAAAAGAGGATGGAGGTTGGTATGTTCACGGATGACGTTGTTCCCAGCAACTCAAAATGCCCTCCTATGGATGCGAGAAATGAACTTAACGCACATGCACCAATCCCAATAGATGTACTCGGAGCAGATACTGCACTGAATATTGTTTTTGTCATCTACAAATACATATGTTGAATAGTGTTTTGCTCGTGGCATTTTGACTCTTGGAAATAAAGCAGTGAATTGATAGTTATTCTGTCACGTTTTCTCAGATACCAACTTTACTGAACTATTTTTCAGTATCTAATGTTAGGAGATTCCATGTTCATAATTTTATGCACAGAGAGGTGCATGTATGTATACTTTCAAGCATATCATATCTCCCCCAAAATAAATATGGAAACAGTGTTTCAAAAATCCTTTCAAATTAAAATTAGAAACATTATAATAGTTTCAAATGTGATACAATTTTTTTCTTCCCTCACATTTTACCTTCAGAGACTTTTAGCCATATAAATATTACTTTTAATGTTCTTAACAGTCTTGGAAGAAATATCTAAGCAACAGAAAGCATCTCATCTCATAAACATGCTACAGCCAGTTTTGCAAACTGTTTTGTCATGCCTTAACTAATATTCTTACATAACTTCAAATTCATAAAATACCACACACAGATAGAAAATGTGTGTTGTATACTATGCATCGAATTACAGATCTAACTGCCTAAATCTGTCACTATTACCAGCTGATTCTGGGGTACTAAGGTGACAAAACACTTGAATTTAGCGTTATTTTTATAACTCAGCAAAAAGTCACTTGTCTATGGTGACTGCTCCATTGCTGAGCACTGTTTGCTGCGTTAACCATTCCTTAGGTGGAGGCTAATGGTCCATACAGAAAACATGCAGTACAGGTACGAAAAGAAAGGGTATTTACGTGTAGAACTGAACGGGGCATTCATAAAATGAATTAGAAGAAATATTTTAAGGCACTGTGCTAGTTATTCTTCATTTTCATCCGTCCCACCCCTGCAACTCCAAATCTATTCTCCATCTTTCTCTGCCTTGCTGAAAGGTATGGAGCATATCAACTAGCTCTCTTTTTCTTTAGCTTCCAGGTGGACGCAGCCAATGAAAGACAATGGAAGGAGATGGACTGGTGGGAGGAGAAAGGGTCAAGATATTTCCTCCCCCAGCCCTTCCTCTCTGCCTCAGCTCCATACTTCTGGCAGTAGCGGCTTTTTACAAACAGCTCCTATGAGGAAGCCCTTCCTACCACTGAGACTGTAGCTCCTGTCAGGCTCTCGCCGACAGTGGATGCTGACAAGATGGGTTCTCTCCCTCTTCCACTTCAGGCCCAGGAAGGGTTAACAGTTTCCCCTTGTTACTAGTTGCAAGGTACCTCAGGTCCAATGTTGGTGCCTCTACCCCATCCATACCTCTGTAACTAGTCCTTCTGCAATCCCAGAGTGTGCCCCTGCTTGCTGCCAGGATCCTAACTAATACAGCTCCAATGTTTTAAAACAGCAACCTTCTACAAAAAAAGGATGTATAAGTAAATTAAAAAAACCATCAGCAGCATTTAAATACACCGGCGCTCCGAGTCAGACAGCCTCCTGGATAGTTGATTACTTCCCATAAATGTACTAATGAGACAAACATTGCATACAAGATAAATTTCTGACCTCTACTTTCAATATTACCTTCTTTCTGATTCAGTTCTTTTAGGACTTCATTCTTCACCTTGACTACCTCTGTCCCTCTTCTGTCCCTCCTCTGTAGCATCCTTCTAATTTACACTCTACATTATCACTGTCTGTTCTCTCTGCCTCGGCATGTCACCTTGTTCTCCACTGTACTATCAGGATCTTAACCTTCAGATTTGCACACACACGGTAAGTTACCGCATATCTATGTTTAAAGTCACGTTGACTATTCTTTCTAGGTCTGTTTTCACTTTTGAAGTAAAGCTATTAAAATTCTACAAGTTCCTAATTAGAGTCCACAAAATATAGAAGCTATCATCCAGGTTTGCAGTCAGACATCCATAACCTTGAATTCTTTGGAAGAACTACTCTGTAAAATCGAATAAACAAATATGGAGGACATCAAGGTGGTGAGCATTTCTACTCTCTTGGGTTTATAAAGAAACTAGAATGCAGGGGGCACCATGAACGTACAGTGTTAAGTGCAAGGTTCTGACAACAAATGACAGGGTACTTACCAATAAAAGCATGGGAAGATGTTAATAATCACAATGAACTACAAATATTTATGTGCCCACAGGCAACTAATGCAATTTCACCGTAGGATTGCTTCATTTATGAATTTAATTGTATGTGTTTAAACATTTTTGTTGCTGTTTCATTAATTTCCCATAGAAAAATAACATCATATGCTAAAGAAAAGAAAGACTGCAAGTTTCCATCTAATTGCATTCATTAAGTGCCCACCAAGTGTCAATGGTATCCTAAGAATTAACAGTTGCTTTTATCATTTATGGCTTTTCTCTCGCATCACAGCTTGCAAGTTCATTCTTGCATCATTCAAGATGAAAAGTTACAGATTCAAAAAGGATAGTACAGGTTCACCTATCATTTTATTTTTATACAAAACAGTATGGATATATAGGATGAGTTCCATGACAAAATAATAATGGCTGACTCTTATATGAGTCAGGCTCTGTCCAAAGAGTGCCATGTGTATTATCACCATGAGATAGTACTATTATTCCCCCCATCTTCCAGAGAAGGAAATTGAAGGAGAGAGCAGGTAACTAACCTATTCAGGGTTCTGTGACAGTAAGTGGTTGAGCCAGATTAAAATCCAGCTAGTCTGACTTCACAGCTCATGCTCTTAAACATTATTGTAGTTACATTCATCAATTGGGCATCAGCACAATTTTCAGTGATTTTCAGGGGCTGATAAATTTGTCACTGATTTCTTCCAATGTCTCTGGAGGACTTTTTTCCTAACTCAGGGTCTCCTCCCACTGCTCTCCAGTCTCACAATCTCTAACTACAACCACCTCGACCACCTGACTTGGGACCAGTAGTAATCCAGAGTCTACATTATTTATACTTTTCTCATCCTCCCATCCTACATCAAAGTTTCCATGCTCTCCATTAAGGCTGATTTTTACCTAAAATGTGAATGAATGATGAGATTAACCCTCCCAAGAGGCAAGTACATCTGTTTGTACCCAAAAGAACTTCTGATTTTTGGCATACTGTCTAAGAGGAGAAATCTTCTTGAAAGGTCCAATAAACCTTGGCCTCTGTACTTACTTTTGCTCCTCTTCTAGAGAATCAGAGGAGTTGACATCTTGCTAATTATGGAAAGCCACTACTAACAATTAGAATTTGCACCTAAAATAAGAGTTACGCTACAAAATGTTTGATGATTCCATCTTTTAAAGAATCACAATCTTGTTAAGTTATGCTGATATTTTTACAAGGTATTCTAGAACATACCATATATTTTTAGCTGACATGTATTAAGCATCTTCTATAGGTCAGTCTTTGTGCTGGGAACTTCACCTGTGTTTTACTGACCAACTGTATTTGCTAGCGGAAGATATAAACAAATAATATTATCTAAGATAAATGTTTAGTACACTTTCCAACAAAATGTAGTTAAATGCTGAGCTATAATTAAAACAAAGTTATATCAGTCAATTAAAATCAACAGAGAATTCATACATGATATCTATAATTTATCAAACAAGATAATTGATTACTACAAAACATTAATTTGGTTTCCCCATTTAATTGTTTTCATACTAAACCTATTTCTTGGCCCAATAATTTATTTCATGACTCTTAAAATCACAATAAGATTTGCCAGTCTCAATTAAACCTGTTTAATTCATTATCAAGCATAAATAACTTCCAAATGCCATAAGCTTCTGATTGTCCTTAGTCAAAATGAGATGATAATAATTAGCTTTTGAGAATAATAATATGAGTCTAAGATTAAGCAAATCCACATTGTTAGTGACTAAATTTACCTAGCTTCCAATTATTAAAGGAACATTTATATTTCTCTAACATCAACTCTTTCAAAAATCCCAAGGTGGGCCGGCCCCGTGGCTTGGTGGTTGAGTGAGCGCGCTCCACTGCTGGCGACCCGGGTTCGGATCCCGGGCTCGCACCGACGCGCTGCTTCTCCGGCCATGCTGAGGCCGCGTCCCACGTACAGCAACTAGAAGGATGTGCAGCTATGACACACAACTATCTACTGGGGCTTTGGGGGGAAAAAATAAATAAATAAAATCTTTAAAAAAAAATAAAAAATCCCAAGGTAACCAGCCAGAAAAAGGCAGAAAAATAAATCATCTATTACCATTTACTACTTCCAGTTTTATCTTCACAACTCAAAAAACTGAATGGGTTTAATTTGACCTTCTTCTGATTTATAGCAAATATTTGTGGTTTGAACCAGAAGCAGTACTGTAAGAGATCCCGTAATGAACACATAAGTGGCTATGGCATATAGACAGAACAATCTCTTATCTCCTTAGTCTTACACTGCACACAAACCTGATGGTGAAAATTAACCTTCTTTGCAGTTCAACATTTCTAATTAGAAGAGACATCAAAAAGATTATGCTTTAGAAAGCACTATGGGCCATAATATTCTAGATAGTCTTTGAAACAGAGTTCTGCAGCCTCCTTATATATTTTAGCCTGCTGCCTAAAGGAAAAGCAATAACCAGATGATGTTTTAAAGTGGTTATGGCTTTTTGTGGCAAGTTGTGTTATATTTTCTCATCTTACCTTTTTATACTTATTATTAAGAAGCAGACGTTCTAGTACACAGGACCTATTTACTGCGCTTGGCCCTGAATGCATAAAGCAGTCTATGCCATCAGACCATGCTTTACCAAAAGTTCCCTTAGTAGAATATTTACAAATGTTTGAGAACTGACTAGTTCATTTATGATCCCTTTTTTCGGAAGTTGATTTTGTTTTCTCTGCATAGGGCAGGAGAGGGGAAAAGAAGGAAGATACTCTGAACTCAGCTTAGATTAGAACACAAAACTCTAAAATAAAAGGCCATACAGGGTAAGCCCTTCCCCAGAAAGAAATTCCTTTCATAACATCAGTGGTTAATCAGCCATGGCTAAAGTTTTCACCGCCGGGGAGCACACCACTTCACAAAAGAGTTCATTCTCATTTTAGACAGTTATAAATTTTATGAAGTTCTTTCTTACTCTGAGTTGATATCCTTATCCCATTTATCCTAGTTCCGTCCTCTGGAGAAATACAAAATAAGTCTCCTCCATCTTCCACATCTTCCTCCTTTGAGCATTTGAAGGCAACTTTTATGCCTCTTTATTTTCCCCATCTCTATATTAAATATTATCAGTTCTTTCAATTATTCTACATATGACATGGTTCCCAGATGCTGCAAATAAATTGGTGTTGTAGTTTGGCTTAAAAATGTTCCCAAATGGAATGCAAAGAAGAGATCTGAAGTGTCATTTATTTCTCACTTATTTACACCTATATAACTGAAACAACTAGAAGGACTGTCCAGAACCCAATGGTCCACCCAGGAGCCATATCTATGCTAGCTCTCCTTCTTGTGATAACAGACACACACACACACACACACACACACACACAGAGTCATGGGGATGGTTCTGTGATGTAAAGTGGGTTGGAGAGCCTCGTCTCCTTGGCCACACTGATTGGCTGAAAGAATAGTGACAAGTTCCAAGCTGGACTAATCAGAGTCATTCCTCAAGATTTCAAACTGGAACTCAGACAAGGCCTGTTTTCCTCTTGGCTTATGGAGCTATTAGATATGATAGCCATTTACCCACTTAGTGGCATAAGCCAATTTGGTAGAATGAAGGCAATACGCAAAGGAGTGTAGGGAGAGAAACCCCAAATCTCCAGTTGCAGTCATTCTTGAAACCAACTCTACCCCTACCTTTCCTGTGGTCTGGTTATTTAAGCCAATAATTCCTCTCTGGCTAAATTAAGTTAAAGTTAGGTTTGTATCATTCACAACACAGAGCGTCCTATCTAATTCAATATTCATAAGGTTCCAACTACCCTAACAAGACCAATAAAATGTGGGTCATAAAAGAGAAAAACTGCCATCCCACCCTACAGAAGGTATACATTAAATCTCTTCCCAGCATTTCAGAGATACTCTTATAAGAGCGATACTCACCAAAGAAGATCAAGGTCTATCTTCCTTGATAGCCTAAGCTCCACAGGGCTGACACTATTCGTTCAAAACCGTATTCCTAGAACTATCACAGTGCCTGGCACATAGGAAGTGCTTACGACACTCTCCGCTATACTTTTCGTAGTAAACAGAAGAAACAGTAGGCAAAACATTGAATATAAATTACCAAAATGAAGATACCAGTTCCCTGGGGAAACCTTAGATGTATCATTTCACCTCCTTAGAGTTAAATTACCCACTTACAGTATAAATTGTGGGACTAGATTATCTCTTCAGTCTTTTTAACCCATGGAAAAAAAATGCTGTGATTCTATCCACACTCAACAATGGTAAAGAAGTCTTCTAAAGACCTGGGCATGCAGATAAAGGGGAAATACACAGTAATAAAGGAGGAAGCATAAAGATAATAAGAAAGAATAACCTACCAAAGAAGTAATTGGGGGAAAAAAGCAAAACAATAATAATAGGAAGAAATCATCAGTAATATGATAAAAGAAGTCATTCAGATGTGCCATCTTCCTATTAGCTTCCTATCTTATTCTAACCAATTTCTGTGATCAGAAATGCCCTCTGCACAAGATCCTAACTGCCAGCCCCAGAGCTTTGCCCCTTCCAGGGCCCACATAATCCATATGATGGCTCCTTCAACCTCACCATGCATCTCCTTTCAGAGCTGGCTTCTCGCTTCTACCTTTAGTGCTAGATGTTCCTACCTCCTCTCTCACCATTCCAGACAGTTTTTCTTGTCACCAACAGAATAAATACCCAATTATATCCTATGTCCTCCATCCCTGTTCCCATCCTGTCCCCTGCAATGACTGATGCCGAAATGTTCATAATTTTCTGTTTATTTCTTAACTTTGGAACTTAGGATTCTGTTTTGATACAAATAATCATACAACAGCATCTCTATAAATTAAGGTGACCCATTTACACTGAGCTGCTCTAAGGAACTGACCTCAGATCTTTTTTGTGCAAGAAAGCCTTGATTAGGGAAAATATTATTATCACAATTAACAACTAATGTCTTAGTATTACTGTATACCTGCATATTAAGTATTAAGTACCACATATTGGCATATTATACTATGCATAGATACTACGCTAAGCATTTCGCATGCATTTGGTCATTCAGTTCTCATAACACCTCTACGAGAGAAGCACTAATTATTACCTATGCTTTAAAGATGCAGAAGCTGAGGCTCAGAAAGCGTAACTGACTCCTGGTTACACAGCTAGTAAGCACAAAAGCCATATCCCTCTGACTCCAGAGTCTTTGCTCTTACCATTACATGACCCACAAGGGCACTGATTCTTGTGAGAAATGGAGAGGGGGTGCCTTGGGGGGGATCAAAAGCAAAGAGATTAGGGAACTAAAATCAACATGATCTAGTCTCAATTTTGCTTAGAGTCAGCCCTATTTGAAGAAGAACCTTGGTCCCATTATGTAGCAATAGATTATCTGCCATTTTGCATTGTGGAAATGTACCTTCCATTATCCAGACTAATCTAGTTGACTGTAGAATGCTATACACAGACATTCCAATGACAGACAAGTAATTCAATCTTCTCTGTGAGGAAGATGCTACTGAACATCTCTTCAACTTTTTCCCTATAGCTTTTGATGCAGGACACCTCACATAAACCACAACTATTCCATTCTACCACATCTAGAGAAGAAAAGTAATTGAGAAGGGGAGAGTGGAGGAGGAGGAAAAGGAAGAAGGATCATAAAAAGTGGTACCAAAAAAACATACTATCACAAAAATTAAAAAGAAAAAGCAAGCCAGTGCAGCGTGATTATCTGATAACTTGTGATTCAGGGAGTAATGAGTGTTCATGGTCCATCGCTAAACAAAGAAAATCATTTGACTGTGCAATAGAAACCATATGTTTAAATAGCCAAGGTGGAATTTTCCTACGTCACAGAGTAGACAGATATTGAGAATTTCCTATAAAAGTGAGATCTTACTGCTGTAATCTATGCAGGGTCTGTAGCAGCAGCATCATTTCATCACTAAGCAATAATCCAATTATTTTTAGATTCCATAATTTCTAATTCCTTCAAAATCTTCATCTATCCACTATGGCTTTTATATACATTGGTAGAAAATAATGCTGATCCCCATTGAAGAGCCATTACATGTTTCTATTTGATAATCAAAGACTCTAGTTTTAGTGAAATGGAAACTGGACATCAGACCAGCAAACTCTTGGGGTCAATCAAGAGTTAAAACATAAAGGTCTAAATATAAAAAGTACAATTTGAGGTGAAAAGTAGCAGAGATTGTCTCTCACTGAAATAATAGTCTTGTATGTCAGAAAGTTTGGAAGTAATACTTAATTGAAAAACTGTTTTAAGCTAAAATAGAGTGGCAGGATCTAAAATACTACACAATTAGAAATCTTTAAAAGTAAAAGGTCCTTAAAATATACTAAGGAAGGAGTCTAATGCCTTCATTCCCACCCAGCCCAAACAGTTTCTTATTCTAACCAACTTCCTTTAAACAGTGAAAGGAGCAAGGAGGAGAGAAAGTATTTGAAAAATTGCCAGAATAAAAAATCCCATAATGAAATTTTGCTCATTCTTGGAGAAATGAGGTAGAATTAGATGCTTCAGTGGTGGTGAATTCCAGAATCTGGGTAGCTTCCAGTAAATGAAGCTTTCCATAATGTCAAATGCAAAAGCTATCTGATATCAACACATTGAGCTTGAGCTTTTAAATTCCTACTTCCTTACACCAAATTGCTTGAAACCTTTAAGATAAAAACTTCAATATACACCTTTCCAAGCTTTTAATATTTTAGTCCCTTGAGCAAACACGTCAGATTAATCTTCAAATTGCAATGGACAGAAAGAACATTCAATCAAATTCTTAAGTCCATGCCTCTCTCAAAAGATGTTAATAATGTAAGCAGTTTCATTGGTAGTAAGATTTCAAACTTTCCTAATTCTCAGCAGTATTACTATTTAAAAGTGGGGGGTGGGGCAGAGAAAGCCATTCTATCCTGAGGGATTTTACCTATTATATTCTTGTACCCACTTAGCATTTAGCACACTGCCAGGCACACAGTAGGCATTTAACAAATACTTTGGAATGAGTTGGTGGACTGTCGTGGGGAGAGTGGAAATCTTGCTGCGAACAGCATGAGTCCAAATCCTGGCATTGCTCAGCAACAAAGACAATCTCCAGAATTAGGGTTATCGAGGTAGAGCAGGAATTTTGAAAGTGTATCTTCAAATCGGCATCCAGAGGATTGTTTCCTGAGCTGGCACGCAGCCACCCAAGAGCCACTTATAGAGGGATTAGACTCGTCTCTGGCTTCAGCATGCCTGGAAAACTCCCGCCCTGCCTCTCTACGCCAAGCTCCCCTGCCTTTTACTAGGTTTGGGTTTCCACTCACAGAACTTAGGTATAAGATTTGCCCTCGCTGGTCTAACCCAGGCTTTCTCGCCATTCTACGGTTTTCCCAGCGTCCGCTCCGAGGGAGGCCACACTGTGCTAGGCACAAGGAAGGACACACACGACGGCTCCGGACACCTTTGAAGGTGAAAGTGGGGCGGCGGGAAGCGATGGGGAGTGGGGAGGAGCGAGTTCAAGACCAGGGCACTATCCAGAGGTTTCTTATCCCTCTCCCAAAACCAATGCCCCAATCCCTGGAAGACGCTGGGGAACCCCCAGCACGCCCAGGGAGCGCAGGGCCGCCCGGGGTCGGGACTGGGTGAGAGGGGCAGGAAGCGACACGGGGCAGGGGACAGTACCTGGTGTGGCTGTGGTTGCGGGGACAGTCTTTCTTCTCCATGATGGCCGGCACACAGTTGGTGAGCTCCGTCCAGTCGGCGTGCAGCCCGCAGCTCCAGCCGGTGGAGAAGCGGGAGAAGAGCCACGTCTCCTTCTTGCCCGGTCGGTGGCAGGTGCACTTCTTCTGGCCCGCTTTGCAGCTACACGGCTGCTCCAGCCGGATGTTCTTCACCAGGTGCCGGCCGAACGTGGTGCCCCCGGTCTTCTGGATGTGCAGGAACACGATCACGTCGCGCCCTTTGATGTTGAAATCCACGAAGCGGGTCAGGTCCTTCAGGGTGAAGTTAAAGCGCGGCACGAACCGGGGCAGGGAGCCGTTCTCGGGGGCCTCGGGGTCCGGCTCCTCTTCTTCCGTTTCCTCTTCCTCCTCAGGGTCTCCCGGCTCCTGGTCCTCGTCCTCCGGCGCCGCGACCCCCCGCAGCCCCGCGGGCGGCCCCCGGGGCGGTGGGGGCAGCTGGGGCCGCCGCTCCCACTCCTCGAGCGGCGCCTGTGCCCGGCGGGCGGGCGCCGGGGCGGCAGGCTGGCCGGCCTCCCCCGCGCGGGGCTGCTCCCCGAAGTTGGCACAGGAGCTGGTGCAGGAGGGGGACACGTACTGGTACATGATGACCACGAAGAGGAGAGTGAGCACCGGCGTCAGCAGCCACTTGTTGAACCTTTCATCCATGGTCCCGCTCTCAGGCCGGCAGACGAAGCGGCGGCGGCAGCGGCGCGGACAGGCGCCGGCTCGGAAGTTTCGGGGACTCCGGGGCGCGGCTCCGAGCCCGCCGCTCCTCCATGCCCCTGACGCCGAGGCGTGCGGCTGGCTGGCGGCCCCGCGGCACTCGGGGGCTGGCGGAGCCCGGGCCTGCGAGCCGAACGGGGAGGCGGGCGCCGGCGCGCGGCTGCGGCTGCGGCGTGGGGCGCCCTGCGCTCCCGGGGGCGCCCGGCTCGGCCGGCTCCCTGCTCCCGCCCGGGCGCGGCGCGCGCTCTCAGGCGACGCGGGGCATCCCGCCGCCGGCGCTCAGGCGCTGGGGAGCGCGGCTCGGGTCCTGGACCTGCCCCGGGCGGCCGGGCAGCTGGGCAGCTGCGGCCGCGAGCGCAGGGGCTGCATGAGGCTCGCCAGGGCGCCGGCCAAGGGCGAAGGCGCGGCCCGGCCCCGCCGCCCCGGCCGGCCGCGGGCACCGCGCCCCGCACGCGCGCCCGGCGCCTCTGCCCTCAGGGCGCGGGGCGCGGGAGCCGCGAGGGCGGACAGCGCCCGCCGCAAGTTTGCCGAGAAGCCCCCGCGGCGGCTGCGGGCGAGGCGCCTGTGCGGAGCCGCCTCTCCGGGCGAGTCGCACTGCTGCTCCGGGTCGGTCCGCCCAGGCGCGGGCACGCAGACACACTCGCACACACTGGCTGGCACCGCCACAACCCGCCAGCCGGTGTGACAGGAGCCTTGCTACCCGCAGCAAAAACCTGCCCTAGGTACGGAGCATGCGCCAAAGCCTTCTCCAGCCCCGGAGGAGTTTCCAGGGGAGGAGTCGCTGCTCCGCGGGGCTCCGAGGAGGCAGCGGGGGTGGGAATCCCTTCAGCCCAGAGCGAGGATAGATTTGGGGGAAAGGCAAAGGCGGAGCGAGGAGAGGCCCGAGGAGAGCGTCGCTGGCGCTGATCTGAGACCTCCAAAGCCGCAGTTTCTCAGTCTGAGTGGACAGACATCTGGCCGGCCTATTTGCAGGGATAACACCTGCACGCTGCTGGGCGGACCCACCCAAATAGGACTTCACACGAGTTGGCTGGTCCCTTGTCGGCAGGGGAAATTGGCTCCAGCCTGCTTTTAATTTCTACCCAAGACATTCTAACTGGTGCTCAAGTTTTATTTCAGTCCTTCCTTAACTACAAATTTGGTGTGCCCAACTCTACAACTTTTTTCAACCAGCATCCAGTCATCAATGATCCATTAGGCGCCTACTGTATATCAGGCTCTGTGTTCCACACACACTTCATTTCTTCCAGCACCAGACCATCCAGCCCACAACCATGCAGTTCTTAAAACATAAGAGGAGTTTATGGGTCAGCTCCTAAAATCCATCCTACTAATACACATTGAGCTCCTAAATGTGCAAGATTCTCTCCTTCCTCCCAATATAGACAGTGAGACCTACACTTAACTGTATTTCATAAGCTAAATAAACTCTTGTTTATGTGCAGATGTTTTTTAAAACTTTATTTTTCAAGCATCTAAATTTTGCATTTACCTGAGAACCAAATCTTTGTTTAATAATAGTTTCTGTTTTTCAGATAATGAATAGGTGTACCATCCAATTGAAGTAACTGCCCCTCCACAATCCCTGGACCTGCTTGACCCAAGAGGAGAGTGGCAGTATATTGAAGGTGGAGACAATGCAGCTGGATTCCCCGGTGCAAGCAAACATGTCCCTCCTGGCCACGCTGCCAGTCCCAGTCCACCACACCTGGCATTCCATGCCGTCATAGCAGCCAAGCTTCCCACCAGGCCTTTTTAAGGATCTATGCGATACTTGTCTCTTCCTGAGACACTGTGATGATCCTTTCCATTTGTCCCTTTCACGGCTATCAGTGAAGATCCAGATCTCTTTCAGGGATGCTAATGCTTTCCCATAGAAGTTATTTTTATTGTTCTAGGCAGGTGAGATTCTTCTCAACAGAGCTTCCCTCCTCTGCTTCCTTTCCTCTTTTCAACTCTATAAACAACCACAAACAGTGCCCTTCCTGATCCTGTATGACCCTATATTAGTAAGAAAGGTGTTGGGTAAGATGAGTCAGCTTCTTTAAAGCTTACTTGATTCTATTTCTTTTTCTCTCACTTAAAGTTTAAAATCCTATCAATGGCATCACACTACTCTCCAAAGCAAGAAATTGATAGAACAAAAACCCAATAAAACCCACCAATTGTTTCCTGAGTGCATCTAGCTAATGGTGGTGCCTATTTTAAAAAACATACCTTTGCTTTGGCAAAGTAAAAATTCATTATATTTTTATATTACTTTATTTGAGAAATTTCTCATTTTCTATAAAAACACTTGATATCACATGGATAAATATAACCTTGTTAGCTACCCAAATGCATAACCTGAGTGCTGGTGGCAATATGTATAGTAGAAAGCACTTTCCTAGCCATTATCTCATTTGCTTCTCAGAACAATACTCTAAGGAGAAAAGAGAAGTATAATATACCATTTCAGAGATGAGGAAACTGAACCAAGGAAAACCAGGTGAAAGCACAGCCAGGATTAGAAGCCACTAACATCCCTGAAACACATTCAAATCGCCATTGAAGAAATCCAATGAACACAAACAACAGAGCCCGTAATTCCTCTATCCCCTCTTGAGACTCTGATTCAAGAGGCAGGAAGAGACAACAGAATTGCAATAGAACAATTAAATTATTTTCCCTCTCCTTCTGGCTTTATAGGCAAAGCTGAGAAATCTCTACATCTCGCAGTATTTTGGCACCTCGTCTGTGAGTTTCCAGATAAACAGGGGAAAGACAATAACAATCTTAACATGATTATATCATTGTCAAAAGATGTTATTTAGGAGAATTTCAGAAGAAGAGATTAGAACAAATACAACAGCTATGTTGCTAATAAAATGCCTGTTTCCATAAATAAGTGCACCTTTAACCCTTTTTGAAGAACATTATTCCAGAAGATGTTTTTGCTTTCAGCAAAATAACTAATGGATCACCACCATTTCCTTGAGGTAACCACAAGGAAAGCAATACATAGAATCAAACAATTACATAGATAATTCAGGCATGTACCCAAGTGTTCGTTTTTAATGATAGGTAACTGTGGTTGTGTAAACACAGTCTGTCCCAGATGTGGTCTCCCTATTACAGTTGTGGAACTTGGTGGGAACCTAATCAAAGCTCTTAAATCACGCAATAAACAGGCTTCCTTATCTAGAAGGGCAGACCTCACATTCAGGGGAAAATGAATAGAAACTTTCTAAAATTGAATGCTCTCCAGGTGAAAAGAAAAAACATGTTTGCATTCAGCCTACTATAGTTACTCCACGATGACACCAGCTGGCAATTGTTTCTGCCTAACAGATTGCAGCTACTATGATTCCTACACCAATTATTAAAATAATAAAAATAATGTTTTCAAAGAGCTTTCTTCCACTTCCTTTGCCAGTCTAGCAATGAGCTTAACACTATCTGGGAAGCAATTTGTTCACCTAATTTTATGCCTTAATAAGCTTTACTACAATTATTTTCTTGCCTGATTCTTTCTCTGCCTTCCCTTTAGTACTCTTCCTCCCTGTTCTTCTCAGATGTTCTCAAACCCGTTAACAACATTGCACTCCCCTGGAATTCAAACTTTTGATTAGAACAGTCCCCATTTAATCAAGTTCAATTGGGAGATAAAATTGCATCTCAACTTCTCTATTTTCCCTTTGGTGCCAGAAACTGCCTTTGAGAACGTTGAGGAAACCCTGGAGAGATTAACAACCCAAACAATCACACAGAATAATTTTGGATCGTCTGCATTTGCACACAGGAAGATATAGATATGAATGCTCCTCCATACAGATGAAAAACAAAATAGAATATGTAAGTCAATGGCAGTGTGAATCTCTCCTTCAAGAATACAAAGTGCTCTTATACACTGAAATGACGTTTTTTTCATTTTTGTAAACAAACCAAAAAAAAAAGCCCCCACGGTAAGCAGTTTTACAGATAATCAGCAAAGCAGTAGCTTTCTTTTTCCTGAGGAAGTTAAGCAGATGAGTTTGTATAGGCAGGGCAAACTGCAGAAAGAACTGATATACACTGAATGTATTCCAGTTCACTACATGATTGTAACTTTGGGGCACTCATAACCCTACATACTGCTTCACACAAAGTTCTATTTATATGAACAATTCATTCTTTGCTTTATTGTATAATACTTACAAGTGATGAATGGAAACTATGCTACCTGTATGCATGATGTATTCATTAACTCAGTATAGTGTAAGCAGTTGCAATGATCTTTTCATAGTCGATATTCACTTATTTCTTCAACAAGACCTTGTTAAGCACTTTCTGTATTCCGGGTGCTGTTCTGAGTGCTTTGGATACAACATTAAACAAGACCAGTAAGGATCCTGCCTTCATATATCTTACATTCCAATGGTGGAAACATAAATAATGAATAAGTACACAAGATTCATTCATTTAATCCAAAGATTATTTGCATTATTGACCCCCTACTAGGTACCAGGTACTTTTGGATATTTGGGATACATTAGTGAACACCGAAGACAATAATTTTTGCCCTTAAGAGTTTAAATGCCAGCAGGGTAAAATAACCAGGCCTTGTAGACCATTGTAAGAATTTTACTCTGAAAGAAATGGGGAAGCACTGCAGGATTTTAACAGTTTTAAACGAGTCATTTTGACTGTTTTGTTGAGAACAGACTGTAAGAAAGCAAGTGTAGAAGCAGGAAAACCAGGTAAGTGGCTATTCGGTAACGAAGACAGACTGGTAGCAGAGGAGGTGGTAGCAAGTGGTCACACTGCTTGCATTTTTAAGACAGAACCATCAGTGTTTCCTGGTAGATTGAATATGGGGTATAAGAGGAGGGGAGAGCCAAGGATGATGCCAAGGTTTAGGGCCTATGCAACTGGAAGGACAGAGTTGCCATCAACTAGGATATCAACTGAGATCATTACAAGTGCTATCGGGGTAAATAAGGAGGGTGATGTGACAAAGAATAAACAGCAGCAGTGGAGAGAAGGAGGTAGTCCTTTCCATTGGGCAGTCAGAAAAGACTGTTGCTATACAGAGGCAAAAGGGCTGAGCCCTGAAGGATTAGAATGAACCACCCATGCCAAACATCCTGGAGAAGAGCTTTCTAAGCAGAACAACAGCAAGTGCAAATGTCCAGAGTAGGAAAGACCCTGGTGGGCTCAAGGTAGAGAAAGGACATTAGACAGGGTGGTTGGGGGCAGATCATTCAGAGCCATGATAACGGGTACGAAGGAGCACTGGGAGAATTTTAAGCGAGGAAATATGACTGATAGACGTTAAAAACTCACTCGGCTCCATGAAGAATGGATTAGGATTAGGAAGGATAAGAAAGAAGGCAGAGAAACCAGTTAGGAGGCTAGTGCAGTTTTCCAGGCAAGAGATGATGAGGGCTTAGACGAGGATGGGAGCAAGGGAGAAAATAATTTATAGTCATGAGTCCACAAACTCGACATGCAACAATATAAATTTATTCATTTTCTAATAACAGAATGAAATTTTGCCATTAAAATTCCATTTCCTGAGATAGAGGAAAATGAAAAGCATCCAACTTAAGTTAGCTCAGTCACTTCTCAGTTAATCTCTGTCTCTTTGGGGTTATAGTCAAGTTCATGCTTCTCCCCTGCCCTTTCTCTTGCCTTCCTCTAGGGTGACCTAAGCTAAAGGAGTTTATGTAGCATCTTTGCACTGGCTGAAGGAGATGTGGTCTGTGGGGAGTATCCTGTTCCCACAGCCCTCCCCCCACGTGTAGTTAGTCTCCTCTGGACTCAGATGTAGGTCTTGATTTCTGCTGGATCATCTGATGCCCTGTTATACCCTCAGCCATCATGTCCACATGATCTGCACCTTACTCAACTGAATCAATAGGCCTTTTCTATCTGCCAGTGCATTCAGCTTTTCTATGGCCTTTTCTCAGGGGCATGTTTGCACATAAAGCAGTCATTTTCAACCCCATCAGACCCAACACTCATTTTTTGGGTTGAACAAATATTTTGAAATAATCCCTTTAATAATCTCAACTTAAATGTCATAGATATAGAACCAACCTACACACATAATTTTGCAAAATTAACATAAAATGCCCTAATTGTAATGTAGAGGAGATATAAAAAGAAAGTAATTAATGATAGAACACTGTACGTTTCAACACGTAAATGCTCAGACCTGCCTAGAGTAGACAACATAAAGAAGTGGCCAGATGTTTGTGTCTCTTAAATAACTTGTTCGGACATAAGAGAAGGAAGATCAGAAGCCACGCCTTTCAAGAAGAAATTGAAAGAGCAGAGGTATTAGTGGATACTAGAATTAAAAACAGTGGTAGGATAAGAATAGACTTGACTTATAAATATACATATGATAAGAAAAAGAGGGGAATAACCTTAAATGAAGCAGAGATCACACACCAACACAAATTACAGATTTTTGGAGTGAAGAAAACAGGGAAGTATGATTCTCATAAATGAGCTAGGTTTTCTTTTTAAATCTCAGGTCAAAATACTTCTCTATAATATAAAATATCTCAAAAAACATACTTTCCATCTTGAAATCCTACTACACATCAAAGCTAATCTGATTTCTGAACGTAGTGGAATATTTGAAAGGCACATGGAGGCAAGACAATTCTATCATTGTAACCACAAATACATGCCAATAGAGATTCCCCATCATTGTGAGAAGCCCAAACACCCTCCTAGGCATGAATGCCACCCCCACTGAGAATCTAGTAACTACCCTTCCTTTCCTCAGTCAAAATAAATCAGTTTGGGAGAGATAAAAGGCCAAATCAGTACAGATTTTTTATCACTCAGTCAGATTTGGCTTTGGATAGATAAAGCCACACTTCTAAACTTTTTTAAATTGTTCCCATTTTTTTCTTAAAAAGTTTGATTTTGCTTTTGAAACCAAGACTTGCAGACATTAATTACCCAAGGCCGCATAGCTAGTAAGTGACAGTACTTAGATTTGAAGTAGGTGGTCTGACTCGGAGAGAAGTGACTGGATTCAAGATAGATGCTGGAAGCCTAATCAATAGGACTTGCTGAAAGATTGGATAAGGGGGAGTGAACAAGGGATGAATCAAAGATGATTCTGAGGTTTGTCATTTGAGCTACTGGAAGGCTGACAATTCTATTTACTGAAAAGGGGGAAATGAGAGAGAAACCGGCTAGGAGGCTGGGGATTCAGGAAGGGTGAATTCTGAGTTCTGCTTTGGATAACTTAAGTGTAAAATACTAATGAGACAGCCAGCCAAATGGAGATATCAAACAGCTGGATATCAGATATGACTAGATAGGAGATAAAATTGTGGTGGTTTTACTACCATAGGTAACACATAACATGAGTGCTCTGTAAATATTTGTTGAAAGAATCTGTGAAAGACTAAGTAAGCAATTACTGTGGTCCAAGAGAGAAATGAGACGCAAACAAAAAGAATGGCAGTAGAGCAAAAGAGCAGAAATTTGAGAAACATTCCAGAGGTAGAATCAATAGGATCTAGTAACTAAGTATGAAGAGGCGAGAGAGGAGGAAATTGAGGATGACTCAACGTAACCTAGCTTGGAAAGCTACATGGATGGTAATGTCATTAATGTGGGAGGAGAAATAGATGAAGGATTGGGAGGGAAAATCAATGTAGATAATTATTAGTTTTCTCAGCAAATTAAAATGTTTGCATTTTTCAAATGGGTTTGAGCTTCAAATAGTTTACATTTCATTTTAAGGAAGCAGGCTTTAAAAATATACTTTCATTTTTCTGCAGCAAGACAGATAACCTTAGTTTAATTATTAGCTTTGGAAAGAAAAGTCTAGGTAGAAGTATATTTTGTAAAGACTATTTTTTCTTTCCTAATGTTTCATATGATAAATCAGGATGCAATCCTCCTCTTTTCTACATTGGCAATGAATTTTATCCTCTCTCCCTCTCAATCTCTCTCTCTCTTGCTGTCGATAGATAGACAGACAGACAGATAGATACATACATACATACATACATACATACATACATACATACATACATAGAAAGATAGATAGATAGATAGATAGATAGATAGATAGATAGATAGATAGATAGATAGGTAGATAGATGTAGCTCTATCTCTATCTCTCTATCTATCTCTCTATATCATAAGAAATCAAGTATCTGAAGCAGGCTCTAGGAGACACTGTGGTAGTTGTTCTTTGTCCCCTTAGGATGGCATTTTCCAACAACACAGAAAGATAATCTGTAGCCTCCCTGAGGGCAGACTTTAATTTGGACTTTATCTTTTTAAAGCACTTCCACAGTGCTTCACACTTAATAGGTATATGAATAAATGTTCTTTGAATAAGTTAAGAAATAAATATGCTCTCCTTTTCAATTGCCAGATGAGTTTCCACAGACTCCCTCGCTCACATATGCCTAGCCTCAAACCCCTGACACTTCTTGCTCGTGTCTTATCTAAGGTAGAAATGAGCATTGACTCCCTTGGCAAATCATTCAATTGTGTTCCTCTTACTGATAACAGTCTTTTTAGTACGGCCTTTTGCTACCGTTTCAACTAATGTTCCTGTGGTCTGCTGAATTATACCAAAAAAAACACAAAATTCTATTACATGTATGTGAATATATGTATTCATTTATCAAAAAGACTGGCCACCTTGCAACGGAAGCATATTACCTATCAGGCAAAATTATTTTCGCTATCTTCTAATGATTATTATATAGAATATTATTATCTTCAAAACTGTCATAATTATTTCCTTTTTTCCCCCTGAGGAATCAGGCAGTAAATACTTATTGGCCTCAGATCATTTTCTTAAAGTTTTGAATTCTGCTTATTATTGTTCTAGTTTTCTATTTTATCAAGAAAGCATATTCTAAATGTAAAAATAAAACAGTTTAATGTGGCTATCAACCTGCCTACCCAAACCCAAGTCAAGGTCCTACACACAACCTCAGAAGTGCATATCCATTTTTATTCAGTTAATTAATGTAAGTATTTGTTTTTAAAATCATGCTGTGAAATGCATGGTTTTTTTAATCCAATTAATTCTTAATTGTGCTCCAGACACCCAAACTCAATATACTTTTTTGCACAAAAAGTCGTTTCACAACAGTTGCTCTTTCATTTCTCCTCCCTCCATAGAACATAGCTGTCTACTGATCATTCTTTCCTGTGAATTGCTCTTAAGCATTTAATGCTAATTCTTCCCAACTATTGTTAGTTAAATGTTGCTCTTGTGATTTTATAAGGCAATGATACATCATTTAAGCTCTAACTCTAAGGTGCTGTCCTAATGTAGCAAATGCAAAAACATCTCATTCTTTTGAAAAAAAGGAAATTGAAACATCTGTCTTTCTGGGCCTTTGTTGTGAGAAGTTCTCTTTGCTAAAAGCACAAAATGGCAGAGCAAGACAAAATGATCATGTGCTTCACATGTTGGCTCCTTATCCGTAGCAAGTGCACCACCCAAGGAGGAGAGGGCTGAGGAGGTTTGTTTGCTTGTGGAGAGTTAACACCAACACTAGATCTTTGACTACTTCTCTTCCCTGGGTCTGTTTTACCAGCTCCTCTTCTACCACTTATCCGTGTATGCGTATGTTATCTGTCTAGCCTCTACTATCACTCTACTATACTCCAATGGCAAAGACCCATACCTCCCCACCACACACACACACACACACACACACACACTTTCTATTCCTGGCAGCCTTCCATCAGGAATACTTTTCCACATCCTGTCCACCTGATTATCCAGCTTACCTTTCCACACTCCAGCTGAAACATTTCCTCTTCTGTAAAGCGATTTGGACACTCCATAATCCTTCTGTTACAAGTAAAGTTAATTATTCCTTCCTCTGTTCCACCTCACTGCAGTTATGTAGCTCTATTCCCATACTGGGTATTTAAATTATGTTTATATGACTGACTCTTAAGTGAGATTGTGAACTCCTTGTGGGCAGGCACTATTGATTATTAATATCTGTATTTATCCAGCTGAGGTAGGCAGAATTCCAAGGTGACTCCCAATGGCCCTTGCCCTTGTACAGTCCCATTCTGTTGAGTGTGGGCAGAAGCTGTGATTATGTTATGTTATATGGCAAAAGGGAGATAATCCTGGTTGCAACTGAGTCCTTTCACAGCAGAAAGTTTTCTCCAGCTGGCTGCAGAGGACGAAGCCAGAGAGATTCATTCCTGCTGACCTGGAAGAAGCAGCAATAGTCATGTGGTGAAATGCCCGTGGGGACTATGTGGCAAGGAATTGCAAGCAGCCTCTAGGAGCTGAGAGCAGTCCCTGACCAACAGCCTTCAAACCTCAATCACACAGCCTCAAGAAGCCGAATTCTGCCAAAACCTGAATGAGCTTGGAAACAGATTCTTCCTCAGCACCCTCAAATAGGAAGTTGACCCAGCTGACCCTTGATTTTAGCATTGTGAGACCCTGAGCAGAGAACCCAGCCATGACATACATGCCTGGACTTATGACCTACAGAACTATGACCTACAAACTGCATTGTTATAGGTCACTATGTTTATGGTAATTTGTTACATTGCAATGGAAAGTAATACACAAGCCCACTGTCTGTACATACGGAAATATTGGCTGGTTAGTTGTTGGGTTGATGGTTTGAATTAATAAATAAAGTTATGGAAGGAAGGAAGGAAGGAGAAAAAGAGAAGGGAGAAAGAAACATACTATTTAGAAAAAGGGTTTGTACTGTGGCTCATTCAAGTGCAAATGAATTTTCTGGGAATGAATAGACAATTTCTTAGAATGATTGATGGGTCTTTCTGAGCTGAACAAGTGTGGCAGACATATTAAGTCTGCTTAGATTAGTTTTTTTCTGTTCATGTTTCCTAACTTCCATCCCATTCCTCATCCCTAATCTATCCTTGCCCATTTTGTCATCCCTATGCTGACCCCAACTTGTCTGGTGAAAAGGAAAAACACAGCCCTAACAACTATGAGCTGGTAGCTGATCTAGTTTTGACTAGCTGGGCCATTGTGTTTTCCTGTTGAATATAAACAGCTTCACATAATGTCAACATCAGGAGAGGACTCTCCATGATTATGAACAAGACAAAAACAGGACCACTCTGTAAACAGGCCTGAACAGAGATCAAAACAAAGACACTGTGCAATCACAAAACGACCAAACATCTCCATCTCCCAGAAAATATGAATGACAACTGCTTCTTTTCCAATGACAACTTTAGCTCTGCTCTATTCCTCCTGCCCCCTAAATAAGAAGTACTAAGATAGTCACTTACCTAATTGTCCTGCTTTCTGAAAGACCCAATCCAAACCTCTGCTCCTTTGAATCCTCCCTTTTGGGAGGATTAACACATGCCCAAATCTTACAGTAAGTCCCTTCTAACTTCCTCTTCTCAAGACAATCCATGGGTCCCCATGGTGTGTTGTCTCCTTAGCTACAGCAAGCGATAAACTCATCTTCCTTTTACTACGAGTCTGTTCCTGGTGGTCTCTAGCTGATGGGCCTCCACAGAGGTGAGGATGTCTATGGTAAACACTTTTTGGATGCAATGCCATCAATGTCTAATGATTCATCGTTGGGGCATGTCAAAGTCAGAATAGCTGAATCTAAAAGTTTGCATCAAATAGTCAAGCACTCCCTTCTCCTAAGCTTAGGGCACTTGAGACTTATCTACAACCGCAAGCTCTCAGGAGCTGGTTTCCCTTGTCCAATAATGACCAAACGCAGGAGATGACTGACTATCACAGTGGTGACTCAGCATCAAATTAGGATTGCAGTTAATCCGATCATGCATCATGTCCAAATTCAGTTCCCTTGCTCCTTCCTCATTCCCAAGCCCCCAAAACTCTCTACCCCAAAAGCCACAGTGCACAAACCATGCTTGACTCTGCGTTGGTCCCTATTCCTAAGGGGTAAGAGGGGAAGAAATTCCCTGAGCAAGCTTCAGAGCACATAAAGCATATAGGTTTGGATTGAGGCCAAGGGCAGGAGTTTAATTGTTGTTAATTTTATTTGGGGAGAAACTTAGCTTGTAGCTATGAATTTTTCTCAGAATGAAGACTTATGATAGAATCAAACAGGTAAATATGTGATGAACAGGACTCAAGATAGGCAGGTGAGCTAGGCTCAGATTTGATTGACAATCAAATGTCTGTTCCAGGTAAACATACAAGGAAAGGCTGGGAAGGATGGGGTAGGGTGAGTCTTTGAGTTTTGACTCTATTGGATGAACAATAGAACCATGTTGGGAGCTCTAAAAAAATTCTACTATCCAGGCTGCATCCCAGACCAATTAAATCAGGATCTGGGCATCATAATTTTTTAAATTCCCCGAGTGATTCCACTGGCAAGCCAAGGTTGAGGACCACTGCTCTAAACAAAAGACTGGAGCCTTTTCCCCCATTTGGCCCTGCTCCTGGCTGGCCCTTCTTGCAAATAAAAGGTCCAGGCTTTTCCAGGTGGGTGTTGATTTCCAAGCTGACTATTGATTCCTCCAAGAATCAGTTTGATGACCTTGTTCATGGTGGATAACAGCACTAAGTTTTAGAAATCCAAAGGCTCAGCAGAAAGGGATGGTTGTTTCTCTGAGAGTGGGTTATGGATTTCTCTATGGCCTCATATGTTTTTCATCAAATTGGGGAGCTAGAGCCTGAAAGCTTGATGCCCCACTGGATTGTGGGCTACTCAGGGGCAGAGTCTATGCCTTCCCTTCTTTGGATTAGTTCTAGTACCTAGTTCAATGACTGCCACTCAAGAGGTGCTTCTTGTCTAACTGAATGAATGAATCAATGATTTTTACCTGGGTCTCTCTCCTTTTTCTGTGCCACACCCTCCACTGGGTTATGCATAATTGCCATAGGTGATCTGAGCTCTGTGACTACTCCTTTCACTCTTTTGTCAAAGTTTCTCAAAGCTCAGGCTTAGGCCCTCTTCTCTTCTCACTCTAAACCCTCTTCACCAAAAGCCTCACCTGTGCCCCTCGCATTAACCTACCACTCATACAGCAGTGACTCCAAGACCTCTCTGCATCTCCAATCCAAACCTCTCCCCTCAACTGCACCTGCGTGTAGCCAAGTGCCTTCTCAATATCTCTAACTGGGTGCTTTACTAACATCTCCAACTCAACATGTCCATAACGAAATCCATGATGTTTCCCTTGGGTGTGCCCCAAGTCAATGGCAAAACCATCTTAAGCCAGAAACCTGAGAGTCATCCCTGACAATTCTTCTTCCTCACCCCTCATAGGCAATCCATTTTCAAATCCTATAGATTTTTATCTTCTAAATACTTCTCAGAATATTTTTCTTTCCATTAGCATGATAAGCTACTATTATCCCCTGCTTTGGCTCACAATTCTAACTGGTCTCCCTGTTTCTGCATCTTTCGATCTATTCTATACCTTGAAGTTGTAACACTCTTTTCACATATCTGATCATATCATTCCCCTGTTTACAATACCTCAGGAGCTTCTCATTGCTTTTAAGATAATGACCTAAATCCTTAACTGGCCCTCAAGACTCTTCCCATTCCCACCTTGCCCTCCCCTCGTTCTCTGCACTATAGTCACACTGGTCTTCTTTTATTATCTAGAATTCACCATGAATATTGCATCCTGCCTCAGGACCTTTGCACATACTGTTTCTCTACTAGAACACGACTTCCTCCCCCCAGTTCAACAAGTTAATTTCTACTCATCCATCAGATCTCAGTGCAAATATCACTTCTTCAGAGAAATTCTTCTTGATCCATTCCACCACTATATCTAATCCTTCTCTTATGTAGCACTTCCTTTCTAGCACCATATATCTTCATCCCATAACATTTTAGCTATCTTTAATTATACATTTATTTGTATATTACTTGATTAATTTCCATCTTCTTTACTAGACATATGTTCCAAAGGGCAGTGATGATGCTTTCACTCATCATTGTGACTCTACTGGCTAGGATAGCGCCTGGCACAAGGTAGACACTTAATAAATATTTGCTGAATGAATGAATCTAGACTTTCTGAATATCCATACCCTTCTTGTCTCAAGAGACTGACATTTTACTCTGTCTTGATGTGCATATATTAGGAAGACTGACATTCCCCTTTTTGACAAGAGACAGCTCAATTTGTATTTGGACAGAGGAAGTTAATAAAGTCTTCTTGCGTTTTTAGGATGCCTGTTTATTGTGTCCTAAAGTCTCTTTTTCCTTTTTAGCCTCTTGTGTCTTAGGTGTATTATCTGCCCCTATAGACTCTCCAGAATCCCTCACTAACTCTTCTAGAAGTGGCTTAGTACAAATGTCACTTGTGAACTAGAGACTAATTTATTACTGTATCCCTAGTAACCTCTAGGGGGCACCAAAAATAATAGTTATTTCAGCCAAGTCCT
This sequence comes from Ceratotherium simum simum, assembly GCF_057802395.1. Taxonomy (NCBI): domain Eukaryota; kingdom Metazoa; phylum Chordata; class Mammalia; order Perissodactyla; family Rhinocerotidae; genus Ceratotherium; species Ceratotherium simum. Next base: position 15,438,544 of record NC_141909.1, read on the forward strand.
CTAAAGGAATTTGCTCAACGTTCTCTAAAATAGCAAAAAGAAAGCAAGTTTGTATAACACCATATGCTACAGGGTTATATTTATAATATCCCTTTTCTGTGTTCTGAGATAAGGCATGAGTCTACTCTCCCTGTTGGCTCTGCCTAAATGCCTCTCCTTGACTCCTTGGGGCTTCCCAAATGTTTTCCCTGCACCATCCATTACTATAGAGGGCCATGAATGAGCATCCCAAGTGGTTTGGGTCAAGCTTAAAATGGCTTACTGCAAACAGCAACTTTCTTGGCAAAGCTTGTATTTATCTTAGAAACTTTATGCAAATGCTTTGTTTTATTCCATAAAATATTCTAGTATGCTTTAATTTTAAAATATTTTGCCCACAACACTTTGACGAAAAGTGATACGCCCAAATGGTATGCCTATCTTGTAGTTTTGCATAACCCTTGACACAACTCTCCACAAGCTGCTATATATACACCAGTTTTGCAACAATGCTGTGAAGTTACAGTATATATTCATTTTTAAACATTAATTATATCATATACACAAAAGTGTACATGACATATAAGTACAGTTTTAAAAATCCACCACCTGGGCCGGTCCCATGGCTTAGCGGTTAAGTGCGCGCGCTCCGCTGCTGGCGGCCCGGGTTCGGATCCTGGGCGCGCACCGACACACCGCTTCTCCGGCCATGCTGATGCCATGTCCCACATACCTCAACTGGAAGGATGTGCAGCTATGACATACAACTATCTACTGGGGCTTTGGGGGAAAATAAATAAATAAATAAAATCTTTAAAAAAAACAAAATCCACCAACAAGCTTAAGATATAAAATATTATCTGTATCTTTGAAGCCCTGTTATTCCTACCTAAACTTCCCTTCCTTTCCATCTCTTCAAAGATGTATAAAGTTTACTTCTTAAACTTTGTGTTAACATTCTCTATTTTTTTATATTTTAACACTATACGTACATCTTTCAACAACATGTTCTATTTTATCTGCTTTTTAACTTTGTGTAAGGGGACTCATCCTGTACATATTTTTCTCTGACTTGGTTTTTCACTAATCACTGTGTTTTTTAAGATTAATCTATGTTTATATATATAGTTATTGTTCACTCATTTTCTCTGGGTTACTATTATTTCTTCCAAGCAGTGTCTCAATCAGAATTTCTCTTCTTACTTCTTGCCAGAGGGCACAGGGACAATATGAAAACTGAGAAATGTGTACAGCCATAAGTATCCATTCTTTCCACAACGGAAATATGGAAAGTGCCTCTAATTATCACTTCAGGTTACTTACATTTTCTGATTCTGGAGTAATTTGCATTTCACAATTCTTCTTTTTATTTAAGACAAAGATAGATAACAGCATGGACTCCCTTCTGTTCAGATAAAAATCTTGAGAATGACAGTTTTGCTGTCTTTCACTTCCACACAATTTTATTTTGTAAATATATTTCCCAAATGGATGAGCACCTATTATAATTTAGTTATTGAAATACAAATAGTATCCTCTAAAGAATTTCTTGATTACTTTTCCATCTTGCTTGTTTTAGAACTATATTGACGATTGCAATTTGTTATTACCAATGTTACCTTTCAATGTTATACTATGAGAAGGAAATTTTACCCACAAAAGAGCTCTATAAAAATAACTCACGAATTATAAAATAAGATGCAAGTAAAAAACTACATTTGATGAGCCAGGCATGCACTGTTCCATAGATGTTGACTGAGGATCTGCTAAATGTACTGACCCAGGATCTAGCTGGGACTCAGAGATGGATAGAACAGGGTCTCTTCATAGGAAGGGCTCGCACTCTCTCAGCAGAGAGAGACCTGCCTATGTGGCTCTAATACTAGGCAGTGAGTGATGAGGGACTTGAAAGAGCTGCCAACAAAGTGCAGGAATAGGAATTAAAGAGAAAATAATTTCCAGCCGGGGAGTCAGAGAAGGCTTTAAGGGTAAGACGGCATTTAAACTTGGGAAGGCTGGTTGGATTTTGACAGCCGAGGGGAACGGAAATGATACAGGACATTAAGGCTGAGACGGTGCAAGTACAAGTGCAGAGGAAAGAAGGGGCAAAAAGTTCAGGAAGCAGTGAATAGTCTCATCTGGCTGTAGGAGAGAATTTAGAGGACAGGAAAGGAAATGATTCCCCTTTTTTAATAATTTTTGTCATGCTGTTTCTTCTTTGGGTCTTAGTGAGTCACCTCTGCTCTTACCTAATGCCCAGCTACTTGTGGTGACATAACAGATGCACAGACGCACACACACACATATGCAATCTGACTTTTTCAGTAGTTTGGTTGGAAATGTAGATATGGGAATTACATCATGCACCCCATAGCAACAAATCTTCATTTTACATGTCCTGTCCTCCAGAAGTCCCAGGTACCCTTTAGCTCCACACTTCTGCAGACCTACCCTCCTCTTCCCTCTCCCATCCCCCTGATGGCTATTGCCTCTCTAGTAGATTTTTCCTTCTTTATTTTCCTTCCCTTTTTATCATGAAGAGCCATCTGGCTTTCAGTTTCTCCAGTTTTTCTTCCTACCCAGGAGCAAAGAAGGCCTGGTAGCTTCAGAAAACAGGAAGAGGAGGAAGATAAGGAGAAAAAGAGAGAGGAAGAGGAGATGGAGAGGGGAAAGAAAAGGAAGAAGGACAAAGAGAGGAAAGAAAGGTAACTAATTTCTTCCTAGAAAGATGGTAGGGCGAGGATATAAAAATGTACACTTTAAATTTTCTCTGAACAGTCACAAAACTTGATTTAATCTCCAGCATTCAGACAATGTAGATGAATTGGAGGGCATCAGGATCCTCCAAGTATCCAACAACATTCGTTGATATTATGACTTCAATACTGGTATCACGTTTTCATTTTTAAAAATCCTCCACTAGTTGTCTCTACCATCATTCTGGTTTGTTTATGCTGGATTCCTACCACTCCATTTGCAATAGCCTTTGCTGTCCTTTACTTTCTACCACATACATTGCTTCTTGCTGATTTTTCCCATGGGTGACATAGTCAAGCAGACCATGTTTTGAATATTCAATGCTCAATGTGTGCAATGAAAACCTAGAACAAGAGAAACAGCTGTCAACAACTCTACAAAATTCTGTTTCTTGGATTAAGATCATAGGATACACCTGCAGATAAATGTTATTACATCTTTTTTTCCTTTGCGTACACGTATTAAGCAAAGACATATTGTAGTCATTGATTCCCACAAACTCTGTTAATAACCGACAGCATGAGGTGCGTGCAAGTGGAAGGTAGTTAAGCACAACCTGCTACTGCCAAGAACAGTCCCCTGGAGCCTCTCCTACCTAATCGTTTACTCTTACAAATACACAAGACAAGAAAGTCAGTGCAGAACTAATGTAAAACCCAGGGGGCAGAAAGCAATAGGAAACTCAACTACTTAAGCTTCCTGACTCTCTGGGGGAAATCACTTCTCAACAATTACAGAACATTTTGCTAGCTTCATCTCCTCCAAGCCAAGAAACACAATAGTTTTTGATTAATAAGCAAAAGAGAAAGTGGAAATGGTGAAATTAAAATAGCAAACTTTGCATTATATTTGTTGATTAAGTAATGGTCTATTCCTTTTTCTTAGAACAGCCTACTAAAGAATTTACACATCCATTTGGAAATATGGACTTTCCAAATTCAAAGAGAGTGCTTTATATAATACCAAGTTTTAGACATCTTCAATGGGAGACATCATTATTGGTTATCATCGTTTCAAAATATATATTATCCAGCTGCTATGCCTAAAAAGGCATTCCTTGGCTGAAGTTGACTTATTAAGAATATCAAAGACACCCAGGAAACTTGGGAATCACCAACTAGTAAATTGTTATCACTTTTATGACTTGTGGCATTGTTGGAGGAGGTCATTGAGAGGATGTGACCACTGGTTGACCCATGTGAGCTGGACCTGGGCAACTGGAGGCTCCACACCTCCTCTCTGGTCCTTGGAATGTACATTCCACCCACCGTTCCCACAGTAGGAGCCATTTCAAGGACACAGCCGTGAGAGAGGAAGATGTTGTTGAGACCATGTGGACTGAATTCGTGACTGAACCCAGTTCAGGCCTCTACATAAACTTTGAAGATTTTGGCAGGTGTTTGTGGAGATCTGCTTGTCTTGCAGCTGCCCATAACAAGCCTCAAAGTAAATTCCCTTGCTTATTAAAACTGTCCCCTACCAATCTGAAGTGGTCTGCCTCTTTCTCTGGTCTCTCTGTGTATGGAGGCCAGTTTCAGATTTCAACTGGGGAACTCCCAAGATTTTGAACCGATAGGTCTGTGTGTACATGTACTAACCTAAGAAAAAGGGTCTTAGCTGTTGCAAGATCTGAAGAAAACAGGATATTTACGGAAATTGTTAAGGAAAAATCACTTTGTCCATGAATAAATATTCTCTTGATATGAGAGGCTGGGTGATGTACTAGAAAAAGCACCTGGCTTGGAGTTAGACAAGACCAGGCTCTCTCACTGGCTGAGCGATCTTGATTGAGGGAATAAACACCTTCGCTTCTGTAACATGGAGACAGTCCTCCCCATATCCTATATCACAGTGGGATTGAAAGGTTTGGAAGAGTGGACCTTTGAAAAATGTCTGTTCCCCTTTTTCCTCTCTTTGCTATCCTTGACCAGTTAGCATGTTCCAAACATTTCCATTTTCTTGGTAAAGAATGAAAAACTTGTCTCTCGAGTGAAACTAATTTCTGCACAATGTTGGAAAATGCTCAAAGCAGCACAGCAGCCTTTAGTTGGGAGTACTTGTGTTTGCTTGATTGCTTGATATGGGAGCAAAGGAGAGAGCTTCAAGATTGGTGTGATTTTTATTCTGCCAAGAGAAAACCAGAAGATCCTTTATCTTCCCTTCTCCTCATTCAGAAAACAAACTTAGGTCTAATATTCAATTATATTTAACGACTCGGAGAATGGGACGAAGACAGTATGTGACAATACTGAAGGTTTCCATCTTTGTTCTGAATCCTCCATTTAAGGAACAGACTGACACCAGGGATATATAGTCTAGAAAACTGAGATTCTCCTGAGGAAAATGACTGCATATTTCAGGTAAACACTATGGAACTGAATTCTGTGAGTGCTTTTAGGCAAAGTGTTAAAAGCAAATAAGAACTTGATCATTGTCCCTTTATGTCTTTTATAATTTTATGTCCACCATAGATATCATGAATATTTCCAAAGTATTCAATTCAGTAAGATATTCTCCATTTTTGAGCCATTCTGTAAAGATCATAAATATTAGATTATCCCACATTTTTTGTCCCACTCCCTAGTGGGACATTTTGGCAAAATATTTATATTGAAATAATAAAATTTCTGTAGGGACAAGTCCATCACTGGTCCAACAGATCACATTCAGTAGAGAATATGAAACCATTGGCACAGATCTTGTTCCAACTTCAGCCTTAAATGTTCACACATATAATTCTCAATACACCCTTTTGCATTTCAAATAGTTAAGTTTTTCCTCACTTTTTTACCTGACTCAAAATACGCTGAGTGCTTTTATTTATTCATTACTTTTTTTAATTGTGGTAAAATGAATATAACATAAAACTGGTGTGACCTTGAGTAAGTCACTTGACCTTTCCTATTTCTCAGATTTTTCTCATTATTTGGATTCCAAACTCTGCCATTTATGCCCTAAATCTTTACATGGAGATATGGACTAATCAAGAATTCAGCTGACCCTACAATTCTACAGGGCTTCTGGACCTAGTCTTTAGTACAAAAGCCTCAAAGACTTGCCTTTGGTGGATATATTACATAAGTATCTAGAGACGACAGATTATGGCTTAATTCATTCTTCCACCACCACAAAGTGCAGGCCACCAGCACTTTGTTGACAATCTGGAGGAAACTCTCACTGACCATTTCCCCACCTCATCACCATAACCAACTCCATGTTCATTTCCTTCAAGCCTCTGTTGCTTACAGCCCCACTCCTTGTTCCAATTGATACTGGTATTTTGGGTGCAAGGAACATAGAGTCAGTTCACTTCATATTAGATGGAAATAAGGAGACTGTGAAGCTCAGTCACATTAGAATCCAGAAGTCAAACAACCAGTCCTCATGAGAGAACAGGAAGCTTAGCTGAGGTGACTCATAAAGGCTGATTCCTTTCCTAGGGCTGCCATAACAAAGTCACAAACTGAGTGGCTTACAACAACAGAAATGCATCATCTCATAGTTCTGGAGGCTAGAAGTCAGAAATCAATGTGTCTGAAACCTGTAAGGGAGAATTCTTCCTTGCCTCTTCCTAGCTTCTGGTTGTTTGCTGGCAATCCTTGGCATTTCTTGGCTTGCAGCTTCAGTGCTTCAATCTCTGCCTCCATTGTCACATGGCATCTTTCCCTTGTGTATCTATGTCTTCACATGGTGTTCTTCTTCTCTTCTTATAAGGACACCAGTCATATTAGATAAGGGCCCACCCTAACGACCTCATCTTAACTTGATTACATCTGCAAAGACCCTATTTCACAATAAAGTCACACTCACAGGTACTAGGGGTTAGGACTTCAACACATCTTTTGGGAGACACAACTCAACCCATAACAGAGACTGACCTGGATGGTTGTTTAGGACCAGCTCTAGCAACTAGTTTACCTTGCTGCCATCTCAAGGAACAAGATTTTGTTGCAGTATTCCCCTATTGACATGCTTCAGCTTCTTTATTTTCATCTTTTTAAGAATTTTGTTCCATCCACCAACTGCTCAGCTTTCCCTGAATCTCACATTCTAAATCAATGAGAGAATATGATTATTCTAATGAGATGCCTACTCTTCTCTTGTGCAAAACCCTCAATCCCAATCACCACTAAGGTCTTTGACAAGTCTATATATTCAGGAAACCTGGGTAAGGTGTCCCCACCTATTTGTTACCTCAGCTGTGGCCAAGGGAACAAGTTGTGAGATGTCACTACAGTCACTTACACTTATGCAATCATCTAGGGCTACTTTGCTTAGCAAGGGACCCTGTGCAGGAAACGATTGGCTGTCCAGAACACAAAAAAAGCTTTTAAGTATAGAATAAAATTTTTCATAATTTAATAATTTTTATAATTCTAAGTTTCATCTTAGAAATTTATGCCTAATACTTTAAGAATGTAAGTTATGAAATTTAAAGAATTCATACATGCACCATAAATCCACCTTGCCAGAGAGATGTATCATGATATAAATTTAACATACAATGCAGTTATTCATAACTATCTGTATGTTAATGCTGCTTAGGGAATCATAATTTTTAATTACTTGAATTTTACACATTTAAATTTGCATATATATTATTATATTAGTTCAGCTTTAAAGACTATATATGTACTATATATATGTGAAACATTATAATGTGTATGTGTATAATTATAATTGAACTCAAGGGATCCCCATAATGATTCAATAAAAGAGAGGAAAAAAATCAAAGCCAAACGCAATAAATCCATTTTAATTATATGTTTAATAGCTGTGGCTGCAGGGTTTTTTATACATATTCATTCATGTGTGCCTTTTATATTTTGCATTGACTTGAAAGCTGTTTCTTCGATGTTTTATATTTATGACCCATGTAAATCAACTCAGTTGAAAATTTTACATATTCAAATTAATGTGAAAAGATATAAGATGTTCATTTTCATTATTGAAAAGTAATTTTTACATGTTCACCATAGTTATGCTCAATATAAGCGATTGCATGGACTCAACGATTAAAGGACTGTAACTTAAATGCTCTGGTTAAAATCATGAAATTGATAAGTTGTTATATAAAAACGTTTTTGAGAAGAAAGTATTTAACTCATAAGGGACTCTTTAGTCTACCAATTTGAAATGCTATAATCAGAGTGCGATTTATTATATTTCCCAAAGCGTGAATCAAATATCCTGATTTCTTGATAATGTTTTGGTTTTCGTTATTAGTGTATTTTTGTTTTACTACATTTGAAATATATGAGGGTTTGATTTTAATAGGCATATGAGCCTCAACCATCATTTGGTTAAAGCTGAATATAATACTAGAACTTGGGCAATATGTCTTTCCTAAACTCTCTGGAAATTCTGTATCCAGAAATTGCAGTGGTGCATTCAATAGCAGCAAATGGAGAATAATGTTACTGCTCGTTTTTGCTTGAGTCTGGTGTAGTCTCCATTTATACATGGCATGAGAGAGCCATCTACAGAAAGTTTACAGAAAGTTGAGAAAAGAACTGTCTTCTACAATAAGAACAGAAAGTCTGAGCATGTCTGTTAAGAGACATCACTCTGGGGTGACATGTTAACCATTCTGCCGTCACACAGTGGACATGGGATTGGAGCCTGGAATGGGCTCAGACAATATTAGGCAGCTCTTGGAGGGACTTAAAACCACTTTGTCATAGTAATACAGGCCAACATTCACTCTGGTCTAAGGTCCACAAAGATCTGATGTCAGGCCAGGAAAAGCAGGCAATCACCAAGAGTCTGGGACAGTAAAATCAGGAAGCAAGCCATGGTTTTGACACAGGACGCCTTGGGCCAGCATGAAAAGGACTGTTTAAGACTCTATCTTATCTTTGAGGCAGTTTCCCTCCAAGATCATGAACCCCAAATTTCTGAGGAGGTGCTGCTTTTTTTTGGTGGAAATGTGAGTACAACTTCGTCAGAATTTTGGTAGCTTCTCTGTTAACTGGTGTCAGCTGCTCTCTCCTGGCTCCCTGACATTTGTTTTGGTGGAGTCTTGGAGAAATGGCTCTGTGAGCACATTTGCTTTAACAGTTATTTTTATGACTGGCTATTTATCTTTCACCCGAACTGGACTGAACCCCTTAAGGGTAGGGTTTTTTTATTTGTTTTTTGTTTGGTTTGGTTATTAGTTTGTATATTCGGTTGACTGGTTGGTTGGTTGGTTGGTTGGTGGGTGAGTAGGTGGGTCAGTCGGTTGGTTTATCATTGAATCCCCACGGGTTTGCTCAGGGCTTGTAGTAGGGGTTCAATAAATGTTGAATGAATGAACCCTTGCATCAATGAATGGAAGTGCCTCCCTATTATGCCTAAATCTAGAGTGATCCAAGACCTGAACATTGACAGGGTAGGCATGACAGCCATACCAAATAAACTAAAAGCTCAATACAAACAATGCTTGCTATGTAAATGCATCTTCAAGTCCCCTAGTTCTCCTTCTCACTAGATTGCTGTCCCCATGCCCCTTTGATATAGAAACTTTAGAGGAGCAGAAATAATCAAAATGATACTATTTAATATAAATGATAGTGAACACTTACTGAGGGTCATGTGCTTGAGGTAGCAACTATTATTTTGCCTATTCTACAGATTCATTCATTCAAAAATTATTTGATATATTTATACATTTTTCAATAATATTTACCTGGTTTTGATAATTGTGCTATGGTTATGTAAGATGTTAACATTTGGGGATGATGGGTGAAGGGTAAATGGAACTCCATGTTACTTTTGCAACTTTTTTGTAAGTTTGAAAATTTTTCAAAATGAAAAGTTAAAAAAAAAAAGGCATTATTTTGAGCACTCTCTGGGCTAAGTGGTGTTCTAAGCCCTGGGGACAGAGTGTGAAAAGAACCAAGTCCCTGTTCATGGAATTTAGAAACTGAGACAGGGCACTTACTCTAGAGCCCATATTCATAGTCATTAAGCTATAGTACACTCATAATATCATATAAGGAAAATTAAGTATGTTGTGCAGGAAAACTGAATTGTGCAAATAGAATGCAGGGAATAACTTGTATGGATAGGGGTTATGATTCATTTATAAATATCATGAGACAGAAATGGCACCAAATGATGTTGTTAGGATCAAATCTCATTTTAAGCTCTCTCCTAGCTTATAATATATTTGACTTTTTATTTTGAAAAATTTTAATTATACAAAAAACTTGAAAGAATAGTACAAATGAACTTCTATAAATTCTTCACTTAGTTTCAACAATTTTAACATGTTGCCAAATATATGCACCTTTTTTTTGAATCATTTGAAAGTATGTTACATTTTAAACTTCATGCATCTCCTAAAAATAAGTCTATTTCTCCTATATAACCACAGTTTTCTTATCACGACTATGAAAACAATCCTACGATTTAACTAAATATCCAGTTTATATTCAAATTTCCTCCCAGTTTTCCCCAAAATGTCCCTAATAGCTATTTGTTTTTTCAAACAGGGATCCAATCAAAGCTCACACATTGTATTTTGTTTTTATGTCTCTTGAATCTCTTTTAATCTAGGATGGCACCGTCATTTCTCCCCTTAGGACATTAACCTTCAAAAGTTCAGACCAGTTTTATTGTAGAATGACCCCACACCCTGAACATTCAATTGTTTCTCGTAATGTTGTTTAACTTGTTCCTCTCTTCCCTGATTTCCTGAAAAGTGGAAGATAGTTTTAGAGATTTGAATAGACTCAGGTTTAACATTTTGGCTAAAAATACTTCATAAGTGATGTTGTGTACATCTGATTGCACCTCATCAGAGGACACATGACATCACGTTGTTCACTCTATGGGATAATATATTTGATCATTCGGTTAAGGCAGTGTCCCCAGATCACTCTTGTACAGATACAGTTTTCCCTTTGCAATGAATAAGTAAACTCTGGGGTGATATTTTGGCACTGTTCAAATGTAACGTTCCCCAAAATCATTATACCCAATGGTTTCAGGATCTATTCATGAGTCATGTCTGAATCAAGTATTACATTGAGGGTTTCAAATGATGGTTTTCTGATGTTACCATCCCTTCTACATTTATTAGCTTTCCTTCTCCCATCACTTCCATTCCTATCCCTTCTCCCCCACTTTCTTATCATTATGGAACTAAGAATATTTTTTATTCAATGCACTATAATTAATTACTGTCATCTTTCATTTCAGATTATCATAAATTTGGCTAGTGGGAGACTCCTCAAGCTTTCTTGCCTATTTGAATTGCAGCTCATCACTCGACTCTTATTTTATAACTTTTTATCTCTGAAGTATTCTTTACTGGGAGTATTAAGTGCCCCCTTTCCCTATTCTCCTATTGTGTGTTGCTTACATCTCCATTATCATAATTAACATTTTTGCATGATAATTATTTATAGGTTTCTCTCTCCACTAACCTCTAAGGAGACCTGAGAGAAGAGACATATTTATACTTGATATCCCCAATACTCAGCATAGTGCCTGGTGAATACGTATTCTGACTGATGGAATGAATCGATGATTTCTCTTGTCTGGCTTATCATTCCTCTTCAAGTTTTTTCTCTTTTTTTTTCCTTTGTTTTTCTTTTTTCCTATTTTCTTTTATTTCAGTTTTATGGAGGTATAACTGACATATATAATTGTAAGATATTTAAAGTATACATCATGGTGATTTGATACACGTATACATTATGAAAGGATTCCCCCATCTACTTAATTAACACATCCATTACCTCAAATATTCATCTTTCTTTCTTCCTTTGTTTCCTTCTTCTTGTAAGTTTGTAAGTAAGAACATTTAAGTTCTACTCTTTTAGCAAATTTCAGTTGTACAATACAGCGTTATCAACTATAGTCACCACGTTATACATTAGATGCTCAGACCTTATTCATCTTATAGCTGAAAGCTTGTACCCTTTTGCCAACCTCTCCCTACTTCCCCCACTCCTCAGCCCCTAGCAACCACTCTTCTACTCTCTGTTTCTCCGAGTTTGACTTTCTTTTCCCTTTGTTTTTAGATTTCACATATAAGTGATACCATGCAGCAGTTGTCTTTCTCTGGCTTATTTCACTTAGCATAATGCCCTCAAGGTCTATCCATGTTGTCGCAAATGGCAGGATTTCCTTCTTTCTCATGGTTAAATAATATTCCATTGTGTGTGTGTGTGTGTGTGTGTGTGTGTGTGTGTGTGTATATATATATAGCACATCTTCTTTATCCATTCATTCACTGATGGACACTTAGGTTGCTCTCCTTTTACCGTGTCTTGGTTCCATACTTATTACACTATCAAGGGGCAAGACTATTTTGCAAGAGGAAGAATAACGTCTTTGGGAGTTTTAAAGATATGGTGCCTGTCTAAAACATCCAGTGATGTCCTTATGGAGCTTTTTCAGATCTTTTCTATGTAGTCCAAGAACTTCAGACTCAAGCACTTATGCTACTTTCTTATTGGTCTCCCTTAGTTCCCAGGTAAATCACTGGGATCAGAAAATGAAGGTGATGACAATGTCCTATTTCTAGTTTTCTGTGACATAGCAAAGAACTTTTCTTGATAATAAGGCTTTGTGCTCTGGACTGTATAAGAATCCTCAGTTCCAACCAATTACTGACCCAATTAAAGGCATATTTTAGTGCCACAATTGATAGTAACCAATTTTAAAGGATAAATTAACATTCCTTTCTTACAGAATTGAACTGCCTCACGGTTAATAATTTAGGTGAATAATTTCTGATGAACACTGCCTGAAATGGCTTCTACAACTGGCACAATACCATTATCAGTGACAAAATGCTGATGTCTTCTTTTACCTCCACAAAACCACAAACGATGTTTCTCTCCCAGCAATTAATCATGGACTAGTTGGATATCACTATCAGGGACTTTTTTTTTTTTTTTGAGGAAGATTAGCCCTGAGCTAACATCTGTTGCCAATCTTCCTCTTTTTTGCTGAGGAAGATTGGCTCTGGTCTACCATCCGTGCCCATCTTCCTCCACTTTATATGGTACACCGCCACAGCATGGCTTGATAAGTGGTGCATCTATCTGCACCCAGGATCTGAACCTGCGAACCCTGGGCCGCCAAAGTGGAGCACACGAACTTAACCGTACGCCACCTGGCTGGCCCACTATCAGGGACTTTTTAAACTGAGTCAACAAAAAATAATAGCTAACAGTAGTTTATGGAGTACTCTATACTTTCAGAGTGCTTTCAAATACCTTATTTTATTTTAATCTTCTTCAAAAACATCCACGTTTTGAGCCCAGATCCATATATCCAATTATCCATAAGCTATCTCCATTTGGATTCCTCACAAGTGCCTCAAACTCAATATGTGCCAAACTCACCAGTTCTCCTGGCTCAATGAATGCCAATACTATCTACCAACTTGCCCAAGCCAGAGTTCTGAGGATCATCACTCACATCACTATTTCTTTAATGTGTCCTTCCCCCAAACATTCAATCAACAAAGATTTTTCATTCTGACTTCCTAATATTTTGAAATCTGCCCATCTCCTTGCCACACTGCACCTCAAATTCAGTATGTCCAACACTGAAATCATCTCTTCTCCTAAAATCTGTTCCATCTTCTCGGTGAATAGAACCACATCCATCCAGTTGTCAAAGCCAGAAAACTGTATGTCAGTCCGGATCCCTCATACTCCATATAAACCAGACATGCATGTGAGTTTCTTCTTTTCCAGCCCGACTCCAGTGCCTTGGTGACTCTTCATCCTCTCTTACTTGAACTATTTCAATCATCTCTTTACCAGTCTTTGGGGCTCAAGTTACTTCATATTGCTGCAGAGTAATCTTTCTATCACATATGTCTGATAATACACTCCTCACTTTAAACTATTCCCAAAAGTAGCATAGACTTATGGTTCAAAACAAATAAAACTAATTTATTTGGTAAGAATTAATATTAGTGGTTAGTTTTGGGGAGAAAGCTATTGGTATTAGGAGGCAGGAGGGGTACAGCCAATATGTACCACTTTTTAATCCTAGTGGAAATTACATGAGTGTGACAGATATATGAAAATTCATTGAGCTGTACAAGTATGATGTGGGCACTTTTCTGTATATATGTTTTTCTTCAATTAAAAAGTTAATTAAAAAACACAAGCGATTGATCAGCCAGTTATCCTCATATCAGTTTTGAGCAACAGCTTCAGTTTTTTATAAACCACTTCATCATGGTGAGTTTCATTTTTAATCACTTTCAGAACCAAAAGTGTTCTGGTCTCAATAGTTATCATCACTGACCAGCAGAAAGTCACACACTCATCCTTATTTATTACAGATAGTTGGGATCTATCGATTTGTTTTATGACATTGTGATAATGTGCCACCTCGCTGTGAAACAGTCTCTCTTCCAATGGGCAACAGTTCCTCCACTCTAGGGGATGATTCCTGTCATTTTTGCCATCACACTTGTTTAATGCCTCTGTGAGGCAGTTCTGTGAGACAGAGAGACATTTTGGTATCACTAGCATCAATATGCTGATACAGGCTCAACTCCATGCCAGCTGGTATTACTATTCAACTCTTCCAGCGTGGCTGAATTAGAGATAAATATGAAAGCCAAATGCTTAAATACAAATCCAGACAAAACAGCAGAGAAACTGGTAAGCAAAGAGACACCTTCTGAGTCAATGGCAGAAATTATTCTGATATTTTGAATTATAGGAACTTGGAACATAAATTTTAGGTGAAGATATGACTTATAATTCTCAGTAGGATTTAATAAAAATTCACATTATTGTTCCCACCAATTTGGGAAATGTATGAATAGAAAACTCTGCTACATGAGCACTAAAGTTATAACAATAAGAAAGTTAATCTCATAAAGCATCTATTAATGATAAAATACATTATAACTGTAATATAATATAACAAATATATAATATGATAATGTAATTATATATTTGCATTTTAGGGCCTACCATGTACTAGGTATGCATAAGGCATTTTAAAATAGACATTATTTTATTTAATGTAGTTTTACATATATTTCTTGTGATGTATCACAATGAAGTAAAATCAGTGAGAAGTTCATCTAAGTCAGTGCTACTGTTCTGAGTTTTTATCCTCTCTTTGTTGTTTTTTGAGTATCCATAAAGTGCCCACATTGGCAGTTTAAACTTAATTATTATAGTCACATATGTTAATATATTAACATAATGCACGAAAACCCCTATGTCCTGAATCCAGCTCCCTAGTAGCCACCTGTCAGGAAATTTTGCCACATCTGACTGATGTTCTCCATCCAGTCATAATGTAACCTCTGGTCCATATTTACCTATTGCCTAGCCTCCTCCAAGGTGTTTCTGAGAAGTACATCCATATGCATCCCGTCTATCTTTAGAAGCATCAGGCCCAGATGTTCTGGATGCCAAATGATTCAAAATTTTAAAAATCTCTGAGACATGACACCAGAGGGCTAGTCTAGTGGGTGGTTATACAGTTCAAGGGAGGAAGCAGGATCACTGAGCTAAAGGTGTTGATGTGAGGAGACAAGGCTAAACTACATGGAAAAGAGTATAGAAGCCAAGGATGGATAACACAGGGACCTTGTTAAGCAGAATAACCTGTGCCCTCTCAGGATATGCTCCAGGTCCCTTTTTCTTCCAGTGTAGTTGCAACTGGGAGTCGTGAATGACCTTTGAACAGACCAAACAGCTCTTTCAAACAGAACTCCAGCATCTCTAGCTTAGGTTTGGAAATGCATTCACACTAAATTAAAAATGAATGATGTCAGATGAACAGTGGAAGCGGAAATGAGAAGAGGGAAGAGAAAACAGAAAGATACTGTGCCCCAAAGTGAAATGGAGACAAAAATGAAAATAAATAAAAAGGTTTACCAAGTGTGATGACATTGTAAAACCTCCTCTCACGTTCTCTCCATCTCTCTGCCCCCTCAGTATCTCCATCTGACATAATATACACAAAAAATAAACTCCTTATTTGATGTGCTACTTAAACTGCCTCCATGCTTCTTGCTTTCTTTTCTAGAATCCCCCCTTGGTAATTCTAGAGCTGAAATATGCACTCTGAACCAGATGAGAGGGTAAATGGGAAGAATGAATTTCTCTGGTCTTCCTTTTGCTAGGCAAGAATAATCAAATTTTGGCTTTTGAAATGAAACAAATTGTTATTTGATTATATTAAGATCAGCTGCTGGGTCAGGAGGATTTTTAAACCAAAATTATACAAATGACGTACATTTTCTTGGCTCATGATACTTGATACAACTAATTTTAGACAGTGATTTTTAGCACTTGCAGCTGCAAATATAACAGATTCAAGATAACAATCAACACTAAATTTTGATATTTTGCTACTTCTGAATTATAGTATTTTTGAAATAAAGGCACTTCTTAATTTACTGCAATTTGACTTTCAAGTGATTCTTCAACCAATTAAACACACATTATGGTACTTATATTAGACTAGAAGACATTTACTTATGGTAGACAGTCCATTTCCTTATGTTGCCTTACAAATTATCCTCTGGCTTCTAGAATCTCACTTCCTCTAGTTTCCAGGCTAATTCACTGCCTCCAAATGAAACACTGAAAGTAGAAAGGATACACAGGTATAACAAACAGCCTGTTGTCTATACAATACAATACACATCACTCCCTGATTCCTTAGTAAGAGAATCCTGATTTTGTTGGGAGAGATAGGGAAAATGTGCCCAGCTATCAAATTACATTTCCCAGACTCTCATCATGCAAGAGATGGCCAGGTGGCAGAGAACAGCTAATGAGAGATCAGAGAAAGTCATTTGATAGGGCTTCCGGGAAAGTTTATTAAACACAGCCAACTCAATTGGCACCCAGGTTTTGCCTTTTGTCCTTTCTGTTTCCTCTTCCTCCTGCCAGAAATATATAAATGATGCCTGGAGATACAGGAGCCATCTGTGATGATGAGGTTAAAATCCACACACTAAAGATGGCAGAACAAAAAGACACAAAAGATTCATCACATTTGAGCTGTCATAGCAGCTCCAGACTGCTTATTTCCAGTTTCACGAGACAAAATACAATCTCTTACTAGTTTAAGTTACTCTTTGGGGGGTGTTGATATTGTCAGCCTAACTCAATCTAAGTGATAGATTGAGAGATAATGTGAGTGAAGCACTGACAGAGGGACAAAAACAAAGGAGAGTGCCTTGTACTTACACAATTATGGAAATTATTTGCTTGAGTAGCTCATAAATTAGCTGTGGAATTAGTTTCAAAGTTTGTGTTTTAAAAAGACTTTAATTAGGGAAAAGCAAATCAAGACCACAATGAGATATCACCTCACCCCCATTAGGATGGCTACCAAAAAGAAAACAGAAACACTTGTATACTGTTGGTGGGAACGTAAAATGCTACAGCCACTATGGAAAACAGTATGGTGGTTCCTCAAAAAATTTTAAATAGAATTTGCATATGATCCAGCAATTCTACTTCTGGGTATATATCCAAAAGAATTGAAAGCAGGGACTCCAAGAGACACCTGTATTCATAGCAGCTTTATTCACAATAGCCAAAAGATGGAAGCAACCCAAGTGTCCAACAGTAGATGAAAGGATAAACA
Source organism: Ceratotherium simum simum (assembly GCF_057802395.1). Classification (NCBI taxonomy): domain Eukaryota; kingdom Metazoa; phylum Chordata; class Mammalia; order Perissodactyla; family Rhinocerotidae; genus Ceratotherium; species Ceratotherium simum. Next base: position 15,455,869 of record NC_141909.1, read on the forward strand.
AAATGTGGTACATCCATACAATGGAATATTACTCAACCTTAAAAAGGAAGGAAATTCTGACACATGCTGTAGCATGCATGAACCTTGAGGACATTATGCTCAATGAAATAAGCCAGCCATAAAAAGACAAATACTGCATGATTCCACTTATATGAGGTAACCAGAGTAGTCAAATTCACAAGGACAGAAAGTAGAATGGTGGTTGCCAGGGGCTGGAAGAAGGGAGAAGTGGGAAGTTTTTGTTTAATGGATACAGAGTTTCAGTTTTGCAAAATGAAAAAGTTCTGGAGATTGGTTGCACAACAATGCGAATGTACTTAACACTACTGAACTATACACTTAAAAATGGCTGAGATGGTAAATTTTATATTATGTGTATTTTACCACAACTAAAAAAAATATTTTTACCAGTTGTAGCATCTGATAAGTATATATCTACCGAAGAGGGCCTTTCTAGGATGTTTGTTTAAATAGGTAAATTCTGGAATGTTTGTTTAAAAAATTAACTTCATTGCTTTATAGTCATTTTGTGTATTCTTTCCATTGAAAGCACTGAAAATAACTGACAAAAAGAAAAACCAAATATTGTAGAGAAGTTACAATTCTATTTCATTCCTCATTTAATAGTCAGGAAATATTAGCTGAGCACTTACTATGAGCTAAACCCCATGCAAGGACTAGAGATCCATGGTGACTAAGACATTATCTCTATATCCCAGTAGAATAGAAAAGGCGTGGGCTTTGCTGTCAGACCAGATGCAAAAAAAGAAAGTGAATTCTAGCCAAAGCATGCCAAAGGTATAACATGCACATAAGCAGAGTACTGTACACGAAAGGGCTTGGTAAGTTGAGAGAAGGGAAAATAATTTTAAGAATAAGGAATATGGTAACGAGATTGAGGACAAACATGTATAAGTAAAATAGAGTCAGAGTGTTAACTTAAAAGTTTTTCTTAAACACAAGGAAAATAAAATATCTATAGAAAGATTCCCTAAAAACTTACATATTCTAGGAGAGAGAATTTCTAATCAGCATAATAGGACTTAGAACACCAGCAGAGGATCTTCTAGAAAATGAAAAAGCCATGGCCAATATCCAACTAAACATTTAAAATCTAAAAGTGTGTCAAGCAGTATATGTGTAAGGAATTTCAATTTAATTCTATAGGCAATGGAGAAGCATGAGTTTTTTAAACAAGATATTGACATAATTTGTTTTGCTTTTTATACTACTTTGTAAAAATTATGAACTATATCACTAACAAGTGAAATCCATGTACTGGCCACATTTCTTAAGCAGATTGTTAACCAATATCTCTGAATCTCGCTGTGGGCCCATCTTTGGTCTCTTCTTTTTTCTCACCCAGAGATAATCAATATACGGAATTTTGTTAATCATTCCCTTGATTTCATTAGAGTTGGCATATATCCTTAAAGGTTATATCATTAGTACCATTTGGTTTTGAATCTTATGTAACAGAGTCTTAGTATATGTATTCTTTTGTGACTTGCTTTTTCATTGACATTATGTTTTTGAGATTCATCCATGTTTATCTATATTCTTCTGACTCATTTATTGTCGCTGCTGTTTAGTATCCCATTGAACAAATAAGCCACAATTTATTTTGTCATTCTACTTCAATGGGCATTTGAGCTGTGTCCAGTTTTTTGTTATTACAAACAATAATTCCATAAGCTTTCTTGTACAGGTTTCCTGCGGAACTTTCTCTAGAGCAAAGGTTGGCATACTATGGCCCATGGGCCGAATATGGAGAACCCACAAGTTCAGAATGGTTTTCACATTTTTAAATTTAAAAAAAAGCAAACGAAGAATAATATTTCATAATGTGTGAAAATATACAATTCAGTGCCCATAAATAAAGTTTTTTGGAACATATGCACGTCCATCTGTTTACCTATTGTCTATGGCTGCATTCATGCTACAATGGCAAAGCTGTCGTCTAAGTCGTCTATACTTCCTTCAAAGCATAGTCATACCACCTATTCTGTGAGGCTTTTCTTGAGACTGCCTCCTCCTTTATTTCCTGTCATATTTCTTGTGACCTGCAATCCTTTAGCTCTTGTCACATAAAACTTCTCCTTATATGTAATTTACTTTTTATGTACTGTACCACCTTCCCAACCAAATGACAAAGTCACTTACTGTTTGAGACCATGTTTCGTGATATAAATGTAAAGCAGCTGCTCTATAAATACTTATTTTTGTTGTTAATAATCATGATAGTACTTTTCAGATGCTTCCCTAGGGACTGAAAGAATTTGTGTAGCTTCTTAAAGTGCTGGATTTAAACTCAGGAAATAATTTTAATGAGAAAATTTGCTAAAGCTGTTTGTTCATTTATCTGTTCAAAAATATTTCTTAAAAATGTATCTTCTTCTCCTGGACTTCCATAGAATTTTATTAACTTTTCTTGTAATAATGTATTGGATTATGTTCTTATATCCTTACTATACCATAAGCCCTTTGAAGACATTGACTGTTTTATTCATCTCAGTCTTCTTTACCAATATATGATACAGTCACCTTCCCATAGATGATATACAATATATTTTGAATGAATTAATGAGTTTGTGCACATAACTGTACTAACCTCTACTGGAAGATGTAAAAGCAGAACATATGTTTCTTTGTCTTCCACCAACATGTTTCAATCCTATATGTTTTGTTGAAGAAACAAATAATAGAAGCAACAGAATACTGACTTAGGAACCTTTGAACACATAACTATAAAATACTGACTGTGTATGTAAGTATAGAAGGTTGTCGTTACATAGCAGATTTCAAGTATTTATACCATCCTAAATGATTAATTTAAAAATTATATATTTCTCATGGGACCAGCCCGGTGGTGCAAGCGGTTAAGTGTGCGCACTCCACTGCGGTGGCCCGGGGTTCACCGGTTCAGATCTCGGGTGCGCACCAACGCAGCGCTTGTCAGGCCATGCTGTGGCGGCGTCCCATATAAAGTGGAGGAAGATGGGCGCGGATGTTAGCCCAGGGCCAGTCTTCCTCAGCAAAAAAGAGGAGGATTGGCAGATGTTAGCACAGGGCTGATCTCCTCACAAAAAAAGAAAAAAAAATTAAAAAAAAATTATATATTTCTCATACTTAATTTGCTATTTGAAAGTCACTGGATTTCATCAAATTAAAAAAATTTTCATCAAACATTCTTGGAGTTAGACATTTGTGAGGCACATGTAATCTATTTTAAATAAAATATGCAAACTTATAAATAGCAAATCTACTTTCACTTAAATAAAAGAAACTAAACCATTACTCATTTGATTATGATTTTGGTATAATCTTGCTTAGGGAGTAGAAATATAACAAATTATATAAGTCTATAAATTCTTCCCAACTAGAATGGAGCAAAGGACACTTCTGTGTCTTTAAAATATTCAAATAAAAAAGTGAGAATAGGGTCTTTCTTATACTAACGGAAATCAGGAAGACTTACATGGTGCTTTTTAAAAATCCATTTCAGCTGTGGGACTTTATTTAGGTGGAGAAAATTAAAGTTTTATTACATTATATGATAATTTGGCAGTAACTTTACCCTCACGTAGCACCACTATTTTCATTAAATAAAGTCTATGCTGTACCTTAAAAAAAATTTCAAGATGATTTATTCTATTAAACACAATATTCTTATCATAAAACACTCATTAATCACTTCTTCCACATAAAAGGAAAACTTCTATCATCATCAATTCTCATTCATAAATCCTAATGTGAATACTTTGAATAACATTTTGCTAAAAAATATAAAAGTACAATTCTGTTCCTGAACTACACTCAGTTCATAGCCAATCTGTGCCAAAAGCTTATTGACAATGGATGTTAGAATACTTGGCTGCCTCACTAACTTGAATGACCTTTGCTGAGTTACTCAATTTTTGCATTTTAGTTTTTCTATCTGTACACAGAAATTACATAGAGAAAAGACCTTAAATATCAGTCCTACTCTTTTGTTCTACAGATGAGGAAACAAGTCCAGGGATGACCCATGTGAGGAATATTTCAAACTCACTTAAATTTCTAGGAAAATACTATGTAAGTTAAAGTGTATAATAATTATGTAATTAAATGACCCTAAATTAGATTAATTTCATTCTCTTTAAAAGAGAAATGTAGCATTCCTAACTATTCTGAACTCAAATATACTAGAATGTATATTAACATACATTTTAGTAGTGTCCTTTAACATTGTATTTTATGTGACTTTTTATATGGCAAATCATTTCTTAAAGATTTGCGACCTATCAGATATGGTGACATTTAAGACATTCACTGTCAATATTTTATTTCCTTCATCCCACAATTTCAGTCAAAAATTTAGTCCAAAAATAAGTGGAAATGAAGAGTTAATTAAAGCAAATACTTGTAAAAGACTCATAATATATTTTTCAATTATGCTCCTAGATAGAAATTAAGCTCCTTATTCACCCACCTTTGCTTTCTGCCTACCTATCCATAAAATAAGGAGTCTTCAATATTTATGGAGCCCCAATAACATGGATTGTGCTAGGTACTGCAAGGGATGCTAAAAATGAATAAGACATGAGCCCTCAGGGAATTTCATCCCTAGTAGGAGAAATAATTAAGAACTGTATTCAAACTCTAAAGTGAGAATTATAAGCAGTATATGACAGTTAAAATAAAGAGTTTATGGGAATTTAAAGGAGGGAGAGATCACACCAAGTAAGATAAATCAGCAAATGAAAGCTAAACTTAGGAAGTGAGACCTGAGCAGCATTTCCACAGCAGGGTCTTTTAAGGAAAAGTATACACTAAGCAAATGAGGGGAAATTAAAAACAGTGGAGTGCTCACGTTTAGGCAACTTCAAGAGATCCAGATTCCCTACAGGGAAAGGGAGTAATAGGAGAAAAAAAAAGAATGGATCAGTGCATCCTCCTAAACTATCTTCTCAGCTGCTGCTTCTCTTTACCATATATTTTAATATTTATAACGAATTTACTCTCTTCTGAATAGAAAAAGAATCAATCCTGACTAGGAGTCAGAATCTTGAGGCTCCACCTCTGCCCAGTTAAATAAAACTGAACATTTTGATTTGATGAATCATATGTACTGGAAAGCCAGTTAACTCGGTTGCAAGGTTTTGTCCTTGAGCCTCATGTACTAAGTGCATGAGCTTTGGGGTCAGTGCTTGGCTGAAATGGAGACTCAGTCACAGCTGTGTGATTTAGGCTGATAATGACCAAAGCAACTATCACTCTTCTACGCATTTTCACCTGTAATCCTGAAAAATCAGCTTTTCTCAAACTTTAATGCGCACAAATATCACCTGAGGTTCCTGTTAAACTGGGGATTCGGCTTCAGTCGGTCTAGGATGGGGCCCGAGAGGCTGCATTTCTAATGAGCTCACAGGTGATGCTGACGCTGCTGGTCTGTGGACCACTTTTGAGGCCCGCAAAGGCTAAAGGCGTGGTTCCCAGCCAGCAGTATCAGCGTCAGCTGGGAACTTGACAGACGTGAAATACAAATTCTTGGACCCCACACCAGACCTACTGAATCAGAAACGCTGGCATGAGGCCCAGCACCGTGTGTTTTAACAAGCCCTCCAGGTGACGTCACTGGTTTTAGCACATGATTGTACACTGGAATCACCTGGGTTGGGGGGAGGGTTAAATACTAGTGACGACCGAATCTCACCCCCACATTCCCCTGTAATTGGTGCGTGGTGTGGTCTGGGCATGGGGCTTTCTACAGGCTCTACCTGGTGAATAATATGCAATAAAATTTGAGAATTCCGTGACGTAGGTCCTTGAACTCTAATGGGCCTTACTTTCGGCCTGTGTAAACGCGGATAATATGCACACTGGTTCCAGCCTTCGCTTCCAGATTTTGGCATCTCCAGCCTGCCTTAGCCGGCCGCAATCCCAGTTCGGTCTCGGGGAGCCCCCCCTCCCGCCCTATGCCCCACAACCTCTGTCTGAGAACGGGAGGTCCCGCTTGCCGACGCGTCCCAGCATCAGCCACTCCGCTCCGCATCCCGGCGCCGCGCGCACCTACGTGGCTCAGTGCTGGGATCGCGTCTGCCGGCGGGGGCGCCCAGGACGGCGCCAGAGCGGGACGCGCATGCGCCTGGCGCAAGCCAAGCCCCGTCCAGAGTAACGGACTCGAGCTCCCCCCACCGGAAGTGGGCGTCCGCGCGGCGGGAGGAGCTGGCTGTAGCGTGGCGGCTGCGGGCTGTGGGCGCCGGGTCCGAGGGGCTCGCGCTTCCCTCTCCGCGGGATGGCAAAGGCAGCCAATGTGGCGCGGCTGCTCTTGGGCTCCTCGACGCTGTGGCTCTTGCTGCTCGGCTTTGGGACGGCCTCCGCGTCCAAGGCGGTGACGGCCCACTTGGCCGCGAAGTGGCCCGAGACCCCGCTGCTGCTGGAGGCCAGGTGGGTGCGGGCCGGACCGTCTGGCGAGCCCAGCGCGGAGGGAAGGTCCGGCGGGGCCAGGGGCGCGCTGGGACCCTGAGGGCCCCTCGGACGCCGACTCTTCGCCGGCCCCGGGCGCGGGATCCTTGCACCGCTGCTCCAGGCGCCCTCGTGCTTGGCCCTCGAGCATCACCTCCGCTGCTACCCCGCGCGCAGCACTCAGCTTGCAGTTCTTTTCCCCCGCAGTTCCTCCTTTGCCTCATCCACGGTTTTTAAAATTGAGGGGCTTTTGTTTAATTCTTTTAGATTTTGTTAGCATTTACGAAAGAAAAGGAAGAATGGGAGGTGGAATGTGGCGTTTAATGCAAGCACTTCAATTGATGTAGGCAGTTCTTTTTAGGAAAATGGTACTTGAAGCAGCTAGTTTCGTAATGATAACATCATTGGGTCAGCTCCTAGGCTTCCTGTGGAGAAGACACTTTCCCGCACGTTATTATCTCTTGCCAAAACTCCTCCACTGGAGTTAGTTCATAACGTATCATTTACCGTGCAGAAACAAAACCTGTAGCTATTGAATTTTGCTCTATTTCAGTAGTTAAAATTTGAAAGCTCTTTCCTTTAGCCAACATGAAGTTTTCACGCCAGTTGCTTTTGTCCGTTCACGAAGCAACAGCTTATGGTCCTAAAAAGAGACTCTGTCACCCACATTACGTTTCATATATAATGTACTAAAAGTGTTTTTTTAATTGAGATATAATTGACATAACGTTGTATTCGTTTCAGGTGTTCAACATAATGACTAGATATTTGTATATATTGTGAAATGATCATCACAATAAGTCTCGTTAACAACCTTCGCCATATATAGTTAGAAAAATTTTCTTTTCTTGTGATGGGAACTTTTAAGATCTACTCTCTTAGCAACTTTAAGATACAGTCATCCCACCATATCCGTGGGAGATTGGTTCCAGGAACCCCTGCAGATACCAAAATCCACTGATGCTCAAGTCCCGTGTATAAAATGGTGTAGTACAATGAATATCATGATATTGTTAACCATAGTCACCGTGCTGGACATTATATCCCGATGACATTTATTTTATAATTGAAAGTTTGTACCTATTGACCACCTTCACTTATTTCACCCACTTGTCTGCCTGCCTCTGGCAACCATCAATTTGTTCTCTGTATATGAGCTTTTTTCTTTTTTTTTTTTTTTGAGATTCTAATATAAGCGAGATCATATGATATTTGTCTTTCTCTGTCTGACTTATTTCACTTAGTATAATGCCCTCATGGGCTATCCATGTTGTCACAAATGGCAGGATTTCCTTCTCCTTTTATGGCTGATTAATATTTCATTGTATATATATGCCACATTATCCATTCATCCATCAGTGGACACTTAGGTTGTTTCCATATTTTGGCTATTGTAAATAATGCTACAGTGAACATAGGAGTGCTCATATCTTTTCAAGTTAGTGTTTTCACATCCTTTGGATAAATACCCAGAAGTGGAATTGCTGGATCATATGGTGGTTCTTTTTAAAATTTTTTGAGGAACCTGCATACTGTTTTCTATAGTGGCTGCACCACTTTACATTCCCACCAACAGTGTACAGGGTTCCCTTTTCTCCACATCCTCGTGAACACTTGTTATTGCTTGTCTTTTTGCTAATAGCCATTCTAAACACGTGTGAGGTGGTATCTCATTGTAATTTTGATTTGCATTTCGCTGATGATTAATGATCTTGAGCACCTTTTCTTTTTCTTTTTTTTTGCTGAGGAAGATTCGCCCTGAGCTAACATCTGTTGCCAGTCTTCCTCTATTTTGTATGTGAGCCGCCATCACAGCATGGCCACTGATAGACAAGTGGTGTGGGTCTGGGTTTGGTTCCTGAGCATGGCTGCTGAAACAGAGCACTCTGAACTTAACCACTAGGCCACCAGGGGTGGCCCTTGAGCACCTTTTCATTTACCTGTTGACAATGTGTATGTCTTCTTTGGAAAAATGTCTATTCAGATCCTCTGCCCATTTTTTTAATTGGATCATTTTTTTTGCTATTGAGTTGTATATTTTGGATATTAACTCCTTGTCAGATATATGATTTGCAAGTATTTTCTCCCATTTAGATAGGTTGCCGTTTCATTTTGTTGATGATTTCTTTCACTGTGCAGAGTTTTTAGTTTGATGTAGTCCCACTTGTTTATTTTTACTTCTGTTGCCTTTGCTTTTCCTATCAAATCCAAAAAATCATCGCCAAGAATGATGTCTAGGAGCTTACTACCTATGTTTTCTTCTAGGAGTTTTATCGTTTTAGGTCTTAGTTTCAAGTCTTTAATCCATTTTAAGTTGTTTTTTGTGTATAGTGTAAGACGGTGGTCCAGTTTCATTCTTTTGCGTGTGAGTGTCCAGTTTTCCCAACACCATTTATTGAAGAGACTGTCCTTTCCCCCTTGTGTGTTTTTGGCTCCTTTGTCATAAATTAATTCACCATACATACGTGGGTTATTTCTGGACTCTCTATTCTCTTTCATTGATCTATGTGTCTGTTTTTATGCCAGTACCATACTGTTTTGATTATTATAGCTTTGTAATATACTTTGAAATCAGAGAATCTGATGTCTCTAGCTTTGTTTTTTCTCAAGGTTGCTTTGGCTAATTGAGGTTTTTTGTGGTTACAAACAAATTTAGGATTGTTTGTTCTATTTCTGTGAAAAATGGCATTGGAATTTTGATAGGGGTTGCGTTGAATCTGTGGATTGCTTTTGGGTTGTACTGACATTTTAACAAAGTTAATTCTTCCAATCTGTGAGCACAGAGTATCGTTCCATTTATTTCTGTCTTCAGTTTCTTTCATCAGTGTGTTATAGTTTTCAGTGTACAGGTCTTTCACCACCTTGGTTAAATTTATTCCTAGGTTTTTTTTTTTTTTCCTGATAGAATTGTTTTCTTAATTTCTCTTTCTGATAATTCTTATTAGTGTATAGAAACAAAACAAATTTTTGTTTATTGATTTTGTATCCTGCCACTTTACTGCATTTGTTAGTTGTAACCATTTTTTGGTGGCCTCTTTTAGGGTTTCTATATATTATTTTACATCATTTGCAAATAGTGATGGTTTTACTTCTTCCCTTCTGATTTGGATGCCATTTATTTCTTTTTCTTGCCTAATTGCTCTGGCTAGGACTTCAAGTACTAGGTTGAATAAAAGTAGTGAGAGTGGGCATCTTTGTCTTGTTTCTGATATTGGAGGAAGAGCTTTTAGCTCTTCACTGTTAGCTATGGTATTACCTATGGACTTGTCATATATAGCCTTTATTGTGTTGAGGTACATTCCCTCTATATCCACTTTGTTGAGAGTTTTTATCATAAATGGGTATTGAATTTTGTCAAATGTTTTTTCTGCATCTATTGATGATCATATGATTTTTATCCTTCATTTTGTTAGTGTTTCACATTGATTTGGAGATGTTGAACCATCCATGCATTCCTGTAATAAATCCCACTTGACTATGGTGTATGATCCTTTTAATGTGTTGTTGAATTTGGTTCGCTAATATTTTGTTGAGGATCGAGCGTCTATGTTCATCAGATATTGGCGTAATTATCTGGTGGTGTTCTTGTCTGGTTTTGGTATCAGGGTAATGCTGGCCTCATAAAATGAGTTTGGAAGTATTCCTTCCCCTTCTGTTTTTTGGAAGAGTTTGAGAAGAATTCGTATTCTTTAAATGTTTGGTAGAATTCACCAGTGAAGCCGTCTAGTCCTGGACTTTTGTTTGTTGAGAGGTTTTCCTTACTGATTCAATCTCCTTACTAGTAATTGATCTGTTCAGATTTTCTGTTTCTTTATGAGTCAATCCTGGTAGGTTGTATGTTTCTAGGAATTTATCCATTTCTTATAGGTTCTCCAATTTGTAGGTGTATAATTGTTCATAGTAGTCTCTTATGATCGTTTCTATTTCTTTCATATCAGATGTAATAAAACAGTTTTACTTGAATAAAAGATTCTAGCTTAAATATGTTCCTTTCCTCTATCTTTTCCCTAGTTTCTCCCAGAGCTTGCATGGATCTGATCCCGTACTCAGTTCCAAATCAGCCTAGCTTCTTGCAACACTAGACTGGTAGTTGCAGTGTTGTCCTGATTTCTACTTGCCTCAAGAGTCTTAGAGCTGGAACTCTGTAGAATGCTCCTTAAAGGTCCTTCACTATCTAGCTGCAGTCTGTTGTACCAATCTCATCGCTTGTAGTGGATTGAATGGCAGATCCCAAAAAGATATGTCCACATTCTAACCCCTGAACCTGTGAATGTTACTTTATTTGGAAAGTGGATCTTTGCAGATGTAAAGTTAAGGGTCTTTGTGTGTGTGTGTGTGTGTGTGTGTGTGTGTGTGTGTGTTTATTGTGGTAACATTGGTTTATAACATTGTATAAATTTCAGGTGTACATCATTATACTTCTGTTTCTGCATGGATTACATCATGTTCACCACCCAAATACTAATTACAATCCATCACCACACACATGTGCCTAATTATCCCTTTCACCCTCCTCCCTCCCCCCTTCCCCTCTGGTAACCATCAGTCCAGTCTCTGTCTCTATGTGTTTGTTTGTCGTTGTTATCTGCTACTTAATGAGTGAGATCATATGGTATTTGACCTTCTCCCTCTGACTTATTCCACTTTGCATAATACCCTCAGTGTCCATCCGTGTTGTCACAAATGGCTGGATTTCATCATTTCTTATGGCTGAGTAGTATTCCATTGTGTATATGTACCATATCATCTTTATCCATTTGTCCCTTGATGGGTACTTAGGTTGTTTCCAAGTCTTGGCTATTGTGAATATAAGTTAAGGGTCTTGACATAAGATATCATGAATTATCTGGATGGGTGCTAAATCCAGTGCCATTTTAAGAGACAGAGGAGAAGACCCAGACAAGAAGGAGAAGGCCATGTGAACAGAGGCAGAGATTGGATTGATGTAGCCACAAGCCAATGAACGAACACCAGAAGCCTCCAGAAGCTGGAAGAGGCAAAGAAAAATTCTCCCCTAGAGCCTTTGGAGGGAGCATTGCCCTACTAGTACCTTGATGTTGGGCTTCTGGCCTCCAAACTGTGAGACAGTAAGTTTCTGTTGTTTTAAGTCAACAAGTTTTTGGTAATTTGTTACAGCAGCCCTAGGAAACTAATACAGATTTGGTAACTTGAAGTGGGTGCTGCTGTAACAAATACCTAAAAATGTAGAAATAGCTGTTGAATGGGGCAGAAGGTGGAAGAGTTTTGAGAAATTTGGTAGAAGCAGCTTAGATTGTCTTGAGAAGACTGTTGGCAGAAATATAGACATTAAAGGTGATTCTGGTAAAGACTTAGAAGAAAGTGAGCCTGGTCGAAAAAGCTTCTGTCATCTTAGAGAATACTTAAATCATCATGAATAGAATGTTGGTAGAAATATGAACATTAAAGGCACTTCTGGCAAGGACTCAGAAGGAAATGAGGGATGTGTTATTGGAAATGAAGAAAGATGACTCTTGTTATATAGTGGCAGAAAACTGGCTGAGTTGGATTCTAAAGTTGTGTGGAAAACAGAACTTGCAAGCGATGAACTTAGATAGTTAGCCGAGGAGATTTCCAAGCAAAGTATTAAAGATGTCACCTGGTTTTTCCTTACTGCTTATAGTAAAATGCAAGAAGAAAGAGAGAAATTGAAGAAGGAACTGTTAAAGAAAAAGGAATCAGCATTTGATAATTTGGGAGGGTCTCAGCCTATTCAGATTGCAGAGGATGCTAAAAATTAGGAAACTCATTGTTGAGAATGCATGCTCTGGAAAGAAGGCCAGATGTTTTGCTGTGTAGGTTAGGTGTGTGGCTCATGGATCCACTCATCTATCTCAGCAGAAGCCAGGAACAGAGATGGGCTTATCTAGGAAGGATCTGTTGAGGATCCTTGTGTAATAGCATGACCCTGCTGAGATACACGAGAGACACACAAGGATTTTGATTATGTTGTATCAGGAGAAACACTGCCAGCTTGGCTCAGAAGGGACAGAGACAGGATGAAAAGAGAGAAGGCTGTCAGACTTCCACAATTGTATAGGCAGGAAATTGACAGATAGAACTACTTGGCTGCAAGCCTGTGCTACCCTGGGGCTGATTCGATGATGTAGTGGTTAAGTTCACCCGCTCCGCTTCTGCAGCCTGGGGTTCACAGGTTCGGATCCTGGGTGCGGACCTATGCACTGCTTATCAAGCCACGCTGTGGCAGGTGTCCCACATATAAAGTAGAGGAAGATGGGCACGGATGTTAGCCCAGGGCCAATCTTCCTCAGCCAAGGGAGGAGGATTGGCAACAGATGTTAGCTCAGGGCTAGTCTTCCTCACCAAAAAAAAAAAGTGCTACCCTTCAAGGAAAAGGAAGAATAACACTAAGGGCAGAGCCTTGGCAGGCAGCACAGAGGGTAGAGCAATAAGCCATAAGCCACAGAGAATTATGCTCAGGGCTTGAAACCTAATAGAATTTGTTCTGCTGGATTTGACACTTGCTTGGGACAGATGACTCCTTCATTCTTTCTAATTTCTCCCTTTTGAAATTGGGATGTCTGTCTTTGGAATTTGGAGGAATGCCTGTCTCACCAGTGCATTTTGGAAGCAGATTTGTTTTCTAGTTTCACAGCTCCACATACAGGGAAGAATTTTGCCCCAGGATGGATCATAGCCAGGGTCTCACTCGTACCTTGTTTAGATGATCTACATGATGAGATTTGAGACTTCTGATGATATTTACTTGAGCCTTTGGATTTAGAGATGATGTTATAGTGGGTTGAGATTACATTGGGGGATGTTGGGATGGGGTGAATGTATTTTGTATATGGGACAAACGTGGATTTTAGGGAGCCAGAGACTGGAATGTAGTGGCTTGAAAGGTGGCCTCTGCAAAAGACAAATCCACATTCTAACCTCTGGAACCTGTTGTGTTTACCTTGACAAAAAATAGAATCCAGATTTTTGGCCTCCAGAACTGTGAGAGAATAAATTTCTCTTGTTTTAAGCCACTAAGTTTGTGGTAACTTATTGTGATAGCCCTAGGAAAGTAATATAACACTCTACTACAATCTTTTCCTCATTGATACCTTATTTGTGGACATATTACTCTCTCTTTGCCTGATCCTTTCCCCTGATAAAACAAACATATTATGTTCTCATAACATTTGGTCAATACTTTTGTAATAATCTTTATTGTAAGCATTTGAGCATGGCCCTCTGATGGTTACTGTGTAGGAAACAAAGATGAATAAGGTATGTCCCTTACCTCAAGAAGTTTATAATTTAGTACTGTTTACTAGGGATGATTATAGGCTGATGAGCTTAAATTTTTACAACACATATACCCTAACTTATACATTTAAACTGCATTCATTCCACTGCTGTTGCTCTTGGTGAAAATATTGTTTGGAATTCCACTTATAATTACTGTCATGCTCTTTAGTACATATAAAAACACCCTCTATAGAAATAATTTTTTTTCTCTGTGGTAGAATTTTTTGGGGGAAACATTGTTATTTGGAACTAAATATTGTATAAGACAAGTGAACAAATTGGAAATGGCAGTTTTTTGGGGTTTTCCCTTTTTTAAACTGTGACCAAAGGTAATATCTTATCTTTTGGCAGGTGAGGCACTGATTTAGATGGTCTCTCAAAGATATTTCCTTCTCTAAGATTAATGATGAGTTACTGACAAATTGCCCTGAAAGTAATTCCAGAAGAGTTCCAAAAGTGCTTAGAGCAGTGGTATATTGAAGGAATAAATGTAAGTGAATACTTTCTTAAAGTGATCACTTAAGTATGAAGGATCATACTTAGATGTATGCATTCTGGCATGTGGAAGAAGTGTTTTACCTTTGGTTGCACAGTATACGAGCACGTCTATAGTTGTTTCGTCAAGTCACTTGGGTATTAAATGTTGCTCCCTGCTTTTCTTTAGGTTTTGTACCATCCCTGCCCTTTTCAGGTCACATCCTATTTAGTGTTTCCCTTTGCTTCCTCTGCTTTTAGCTTCTTTTCTTTTTCGTTGAGTTGGATGCCATTAATAGCAAGAGTTGTTGTCAAGTTACTTATTGCTTTAAATTCCTATGCTTGTCATCTTTATGTTGATGAATTAATCAGTTTTTCTCACCTCCTTTTCCCCCTTTGGTGACCATTTCAGACTCACAACGGTGTTACTCTGCATGTGTCTTGGATATCCTCAACACTTTCCATTTATATTATGCATTAGTTGAAGTTTACCAAGGCTAGAGAGAAAGATAAGGTGGGCGATAACAAAGAGTCTGTACCATCTATTTGGTGGCTGTTTTCTTTCTGGTTCAAATAGTTGAATCTACTTGTTTTAGATGTCTTGCACTTTGTTCTATACAGGGCTGAATAACCTTTCACTTATTTCATTGTTTCCAAAAGATTTTAAATGGCTTTGGCCATTTTTTCTTACCTGTACTCTGTGGAAAAATAGAAGTTTCTTTGGTCTTCAAGGCAAAAGACCTAATGTGATACACTGACTTCCTATTAATTTTTTTATTATTAAGGTAGTTTGTTTTAAATAATAGATTTTGTCCACAAATAAGTAGCTAAGTAAAAATAATAAGTGATATGACTTTTCGAAAGTGTTTATAGAATCAGTTTTTGTGAAAAACAGGCAGTCTGTTTTATTTTATTTTTTTTTCTTTTTGCCTTTAACACTCTCTTCATTGCCATTAAATTATACTTCTCAGTGGTATTTCACATGGAGAAACAAAATAAATTATCCATTTTTTAGTTGTAGCAAGTAATGAGGAAAATTCAGAAATAATTTCTCATGCAGTCTTTTCTGGTCATGATTATATGCTTGTAGTTGAAAATGATACCTCAGGTAAGAGTCATCAATTTGTTCTCTTTCTGTGTTATTATAAATGGAAATCAGTAACTTGACATTAGTTTTTAGAGCTTTTTGTTTTTACCATATGTTATAATTTGGTTCTAAAATACAGTTTATAGTATCTAAACCATTTTTCATTTCTATCTAGTAACTGATTACTTTTTTTTTAATAGTGAATTTATGGCAGAAGAAAGTAATGAAAAATTTTGGCAGTTTTTGGAAACTGTGAAAGAATTAGCAATTTATAAGCAAACAGGTAGGTGATATGTCTATTTTAACTTATAAGATTTGTATTTATGTGCATACATTGGGTATATTTATTGTTTTTAATGGTAAAGGTTAAATGTAAATGCTTAATTGGATTAGTAAATCCAAATACTAATTTGAAAGTTGTTTTAATGGAAACTATTCTGAGCATCCATTTCCAAAAATATAAGGCTTTGATACTTTATTATGAGGAAACTCATATAATTAGCAATGTTTGGATATTGCATTATAATCAAGAAGTAGAAATTGTTGAATTATGGTTTTCTTTTTACCTAGATTTCTTTGAAATAATATTAGTTCTGCATCTAGTAATACTGAATTTTTTTTTGCCAGACTGCTTTTACTCTTAAACTCTTAAAGAGATTTTTAATACTTACCCTCAACAAGTCAGGTAACCTGTGTGCTTTCATTTCACTATCTAGAAAATGGAGTTAGTCATTCCTACTTTTTTAATATATATGAGAATGTATATATATGTGTGTGTGTGTGTATATATATGTATATACACACATGCACATATAAATATCTTTAGAATGAACAAGTATTTATTAATGTGTTTCTCAGAGAAGGTCAGTAGATTAAAGATACTGAAATTAGGTTTTAGCGGCCGAGACCAAAAGGTCGATTATTAATTATTATAAAGAAAGATTAGTTATTTTCCTATCTCTACAGAGAATAGAATAAATTATATTAACATGGAATCCCTCAAGAGGGAATTCTTTAGCCTTTTAGACATAGAGAAAACTTCTTTACTGTGGTGATTAAAGAGTTTATGATTTTATCCCTGAGTGTAAATGTATGATAAACAACAGTTTTGAATGTTTTAAGTGTTCTTTTACTGGAATCTGTTTGGCTCAAGTGTCCTTGAAGTTCAGCAATTTTATGATTTCATGAGATAGGTTTAAAAAAATAAAGAGAACAAACATGCCTTTAATGATATTTTAAACCGAAATATTTCCAAAAACAGGTAAATTTTGCTCTGTCAAAAAAATTGTACTGAAAAGCTTATTTAACAATCATTATTTGAGTCACAAGAAATACTATGCACTGCTTTAGATCCTGGGAATACAAAGATGAATAAATGTGATCTGTGTTCTCTGGACTTTGTAGTATGATGGACACAGCAAGACAGCTAAGTGTACTGTTAGGTGATAAGAGCTTTAATAGGGATATGCATAACACGGGAGCACATAAAAAAGGCACCTAGTCAGTATTTCAGAGAGAGCAGGGCAGCCTTTCCAGTGGTGAATGCTGGAGTTGAGTTTGGATGATAGGATTTAGCCAGCTGGTAGGGAAGGGAGAAGAGCAGAAGAGACAGGAAGGAAATGTGCAGAGGACCTTTGGCCACTTAGAAATCTATTTTCAAATCAATGGGAAATTGTTGTTTGTTGCCTTTATATTTGTCCTGGTGATTTTAGTTTTGGTATTTGAGGTAAGAATAGGCTAGATTAATATGTCAGGTTTTCATGATAGTTAAAAAATCCAACACCAGATTTCCTGGTTCACACCTAAAATCCTGAGTATATCTAGCCCAAATCTGTTGTTCTCAGTACATGCTTTATGGCCTTATTCAGTGCCACTTTCCATTGGAAAAACAATGTTGGAAATTACTCTTGTAAATTTTGAACTCTTATTAAATATATCAGCGTATTTTTTACCTAATGAAATGGCATACCTGGACAAGCTGGTGGCAGATCATTAATAAGTTGGAATTTAAGCTCAGGAATACCTAAGCTCTACTTTAAGCATATACTGTAGGAGGTATGTGTATTTCAGGGTTGAACCTAAAAGAAATTGTGTTAAATAAGAATTACTAACAATGAAAATATAATTCTATTGAACTTAGAGTGGTGAGAGTCAGATGCATATGCTGGGTCATTGCTGACCTTGTTAGGTGTAGGAAAGAATGGTGTATAGGAATTAAATATGTTAACAACTATCAGATTTTACTGAATTTGTTTTCAAGACATTATCCTAGAGGAAACGTTTTATATCCTCAGTTACTGGTAATTTTTTAGGTTATCGAATTTCCATGAGACCCTCTAAACACTCTTTACTGAGGAGTAATTCCGGTGATCTACTTGCCTAAAAAAGTTGTAAATATTGAACATTTAATTTTTTTAATTCAGTTACTAGTTTCATGCCATTTAGTGATAACACTTTATGTGCCAGCAAAGTAAGACCTTTTAAACATTGAATTCCCTGTTTCTTAACCATTTTATGTGGTTCTGCCACAGAGTTATGTATTTATTGATGCCTCAAGATTCAAATGGCATCATATTAGCTAACCTGTCTAGTTTTGTATGGTGAGTTGGAAATGTCAGCCAAGATTTTTCTGACTCCCAAGTCCCTATTTATTTTTACTTCTCCACATGCTCAGCATTTAAGAATCTCGTTCTCAGGTCCTTGAGGATATTAATGGTTTCTACACAAGTCAAGTTGCTTGTATATTTCAATGGAAAGATTGTCAGAAAATGTTATGACATTGCTAACTCAAAGTGGGTTTGGGATAGGAAGATGATTGCAGTTTGGATGTGTCACATTTGAAATGCTTGTGGAATATCCAAGTAAAGATAGCCAATAAGCTGATATATGAGTAAGAGATTTAGGGGGAAAAAAAAGAATCTAGGCTAAAGAGTAGGATTTGGGAGTTATCAACTCAAGAAGGTAATTGAAGTTATAGGGAGAAGGTATAGAATGAGAAGAAAATAGGTCCCAAGGGCAGAACCCTAAAGAACACCAATGTTTAAACTATAACCGGGGGAAGACACAGAATAGAGACCTAAGGAGTGCTGTAGAGGTAGGTGTGAAAACCTGGAAAGTGTGATGTCATGAAAGCCAGGAAAATATTAAGTGGTAAGTGACAGATGTTATCAAATACTATAGACAGATGAAGTAATATGAATATTAAGCTTTTAACAACAGAAAAATTATTGGTGGCTTTGGTGAGAGCGATTTCACTGGTATGGAAATCAAAACTACAGTAGGTTGAGCCATGACTAGAAGTTGAGGAAGTCGATATAAGTATTGTTAAGTCTTTCAGAATTGACTGTGAAGCACATAAGATGAATCAGTAGCTGACTGAAGGCTACTGCTGCTTTTTTCTCCATTTTTGAAGATGAGAGTGATTTATATATCTTAAATTCCAGTAGGCAAAAATAGAGTAAAAGGTGAGGTTGAAGATAAAGGAAGGATATTGAAAGGGTAAAATTATCATCAGCAGGTTAGTTGGTGAGCATGAAGTTAGTTGTTTTAAAACATCAGTCCAATGCATCCATCTCATGATTGAGACAATCATGTAACTAAGCCTTAGTTACAGATGTTTCCTTTCTATAAACCCTTGAATCCTGCATCCGTCACTATATTAGAGACAACCTTAACAGTGACCTTGACAAAATTTGATGTCTGTTGTCACACACTACTCTCATTTGTTTATGTTGACTCTCTTCTCTGTTTTCATGGATAACCAGTCCCCTTTTGACTGAGGTAGTCTTATTTTAGATATGTTATTACACTAATTTTGGCTATTTTCTTGTTGGCCCTATAGCTATTATGTTTTTTTAAAGATAACATCTCTTCTCTGATCTGTTTTGTGAATTGCTTTTACTGTTGAAGGTGAATCTTATTTGCATTACTTTTTGATTCTTGTGGGGAAACTCACCATAACTTCCTGAGAAGTCACCTATAGGTTGTTAAAGAAGTAAGAGTGAATATGCACACCTACTCTCATATGATGACTCTTTAAAGTTACTGGACTAGAAAAGTATTACTGCCTAGAATGAAGAGACCTATTCAATTCTTAAATATTAATTCGAAAAATGTATTGAATACCTATTTTGTGTGTCAAGAATGGAAAGGTACCATTGAAAGGCTAGAAAAGATTCCTGCCTTCACAGTTTATAGCTTAATGGAAAGGACAGCATTAAGCAAGTAATTATACAAATATTTTTAATTACAGTTTTGAGCCTTGATCTAGAGATGGTATAGAGTCTCATCAGAGTGTATAGCAGGATCTTAGGAGGTCAGGGAAAACTCTTTCTAAAACAAATGACATTTAAGCTGAGATTTGCTGAATAGAAGTTGGCTTAACATGCACCCCCTACCCTCCTGCAGTTCATCCCAAAGCAATAATGTGTGAAGGCCCTAAGTTGTTAGCCTCCTCTTTCTTTAGATAGTCTCTGTTGGTTCCCTATAAGCAGTATTGAAATGACTAGTGATCCTTTCTTCCCCTCACCACCATCTGATTTAGTTCACAAATATTCTTTCTTTTTTTTTTTTTGGTGAAGAAGATTGCCCTTGAGCTAACATCTGTTGCCAGTCTTCCTCTTTTTTTTTGTTTGAGGAAGATTGTCCCTAAGCTAACATCTGTGTCAGTCTTCCTCTATTTTGTATGTGGGATGCCGCCAGAGTGTGGCTTGATGAGCAGTGTGTAGGTCTGTGCCTGGGATCCAAACTGGCAAACCCCAGGCTGCCACAGCAGGGCGTGCAAACTCAAGCACTGCGCCACCAGGCTGGCCCCTACAAGTATTCTTAGTCTTTATCTTTGTATGCATAAGTATGCATAATCCTCTACCACTTGCTTTGTTGGCTTCAATGATATTCTTTTATTCCCAGCTGATATTGATGAGGAATTGCTGAGCTTGTTTTACTTTCCACCTAATTTCCCTGTTGTAGCATTTTTGTTAGTGGTATATTTTCCGTATCACCAGAGCATACAACATTTACAGTCTTTTGTAAATCTTAACTCCTTAATTTAGTCTTATTTCTACAGTTAAGTATAGTCAGAGCTCACCATCAAACTTTATGCTGCAGTTTCTTCAATTATTTCTTGGTTATATAAAGTTTGCTCTCTCGTTGACACCTCATGAATAACTCCTAGGAATAAGGGCCTTGAGTTCTTCACATACATAACTATTTATGTGTGAATGTTAAACTTCAGATTTTTAACTTTAGGGTCCCATAGTTTTACTAGAAAATGTTGCAGGGCTGACCATTCTGAGTCTTTATTCTTAGATGTGTAGATTCATTACTCCTTTTAATTCTGGAGAGTTTTCTTGGGTTATAGTTTTCTTTGTTCATTCGGTTCTAGTCCCTTGATTTTCCACTTTAGGGTTACAATTATATATATTGTAGATCTCCTTTGCCTGACTTCTGTATCTGTCATTTCTCTCAAGTCTTTTTTTTCATCTTCTCCTCTTCTTTTTATTTCTGTTTCATTTTCTTCACATTTTCCCTGCATATTCTCTGTTTCTTTTACTCTGTTTTCCATGCTGTCTTTTTATTCTTGTGTTATTTCTAATTTAGTCTGTATTTTCTAGGTTTTTTGGTTCTTTCCTCAGTTCTTTCAGAAATATTTTCATATCCCCCTGTTCCCTGTTTTTTGGTCATCTCATGTCTGACCTTTTTATCAAGAGCTGTAAAGTCGCTGAGATTTTTATGCTACTTGCAAGCTAAAAACTTAGCTTCTCACGGTTTCAAAGATCAGATACACATATGACATGTGACATGAGACTTCTGGATCAGAGCTGGAAGACTTTATAGCTGACCAGGGGAATCTCTTGAGTGGCCCGTAGCTCTCTTATCAGCCCGGACCCACTACAATAACTCTGAGTCTTTCTACTGTCATCTTTGAAAGGATGTAAGGTTGACATGATAGACTGTAGGGGTGATTGAATCATAAGGTGGTTGTAGTTCTGCATTATGTGCTTCATCCTCTCATCTGCCAAGCAAACCAAAGTTCTAATGATTTGCTGGCCTTCTGACCATGGTGGTCACAAATTTCCTTCCTTTCTCCCTCGGCTTAGGTGTGCATCTCTGTACCTGTTGTCTCAAGACAAACCTTACTGTAACCCAAGACAGGTCTTTGTACTTGGCACAGTGGAGTGGACTTGAAGCTGACAGAACAATTGATGAGGAAGTCCATTTGCGTGGAGGAGAGTTAACAACTAAGACATCATTTGGGCAAATGCTTGTGAATCTACTGCCCAGTTCTTAGCCTGTAACCTCCCCCTTGTTTTCTTTTCATTAACAGGCTATAAAGTGGAGGAGCATTTATTGACTGATTGACCATAGAATTTTGTCATAATGTCCGCTATCAATTTACAAGGACTTCCCTCAAATCCTGTTAATTGGCCTGTGGGGCTGGGCCTTTTCTCCTCCAAAAATCCATGTATCGGTTATCATTCCATCTTTGTTGTCAAATCTGTCAAGTACTGTGAAGGATCTGAGATTTTACCCTACTTGCATGCTAGCAGATTAGTTTCATGAATGCTGCGGAAGACATGAGACCCCTGGATCAGAGACAAAAGACTTTTACTCAAAGCAGAAGCAATAACCATGATGTCCACATATTTGTGCTGGTTCCCTGAGCCCTGGTTCACATAGGACAACATAGACTGCCACATGACACCTGCACCATGAATGGGTTGCAGTAAGTAGAGGAACCAAGGGAGAGCCCAGTGCCTTTTAAACAAGTAGTAAACATTATAGCAATCAACAAACAATCCAGTCTCCCTTGCCTCCCCCAAGTGTCTCCTTCCAGTCAACATCCTTTTTCTTCCTCCTAGAAGGAGAATCTCTGGTCTTACGTGCCACTTTTGTCTTTCCTTTTCACATCAGGGAACTCGGATCTATGGGTAACTGTTCTGGATCTACCCCAAATCTGTTCTTTTGTGTGAAAAGTTTCCATCAGTTGGTAGCCAGTGCCAAGGACTAAGGAGAGAAGAAATGACCAGGGAATGTCCAGGGACCAACCTATGGATATCTGTACCAGCTAAACTCTAGAGCTGCTCTGTTGTTACCTTACCACCTCTAGCTGGCAGTGGAATGGTACTGCATTTTTCTTACACAGTGGCAACCATGCAGACAATGATTATACTCAGAGCAGTGTAGAGAAAAGAAAGGGACAAAAAAAGATCATTCTCTCCCTGCTTGTCTCCATTAGAGCCACCAGGCCCTCTTCAGCTCTTAGGCTGGCATTCTCTTCTGCCCTCTCCCATCCAAATGAACTCTGTCCCCCAAGGAGTGTCCAAGAGTTTTTAAATTAAATTGTCAGATTCATCCTTCTCTTTTGTGTCTATGTAATCTTTGGAGATGGGTTTAAAGGAGGGAACCAGCAGTTCAGGTTAGTTTGTTCCAGACAAGAAGACATTTCTCTTGTTCTTTAAGGTCTGGTTCAAATTCTGTCTCGTAAAGTATTCTGGACACATTAATTACGCTTGGCCATGTGTACCAATTCTCAGTAGAATTTATTCATACATGTAATTCAAAATGTATTAGCTGTCATATTGTTCTTTAATTTTTTTGTGCTATACTTAGTCTCCTCTTAAGTTGTAGGTAGGCCCTGTATCTTTTCTGTGTATTATAACTTCACAACCTTGGAGTGAATTGGTCTGATATGCTGGCATCTTCCAAATAGATTTTAATGGCAAGATAATTTTCACCTGGTCTTGTATTGATTGCTTGGACTTCACTGGAAGATATAAATGAAATTAATATAACAGAGATCTTGATTTTCCATTTTTCTCTAACACTATCCATAACCAAACTTAAGATATGATTATATGATGTTAAGTTAGCTTTACAGTGAGAGATGTGCCATTGTGTTGAGTATGAAATAATAACATTCTTTTCTTTTGAATTCTTTTTATAGAATCAGATTATTCTTATTACAACTTAATCCTGAAGAAAGCTGGACAATTCTTAGACGATTTACATATCAATCTCTTAAAATTTGCTTTCTCTATAAGGGCATACTCTCCAGCTATTCAGATGTTTCAACAGGTATGTAAAATTACCCAAACTATATTTGACAAAGAAGCATGCTAGTAATGTACATAAATCTATCTTAATGTGAATGTCTTTGGTTCAAAAGGATCTAAAAACTTATAATACCTGGTTCCATAGCCTATCGTTGATTATATTGTCGTTGTTATCATTGGTTATAATATAATTGAATATATTATGTTATTTTTTATTTGGGATAAGGAAATTATGAGGAAAAATCACTATTGAAATGCACTATAATTAAAATTTTAATTGAATGGAACTTTTTCAACAACTTTGAAGCATGTGTTTCCTACTATAAAGTTGATTTTGTTAAAATATTTGATTCTGCCTGCATATAGATATTTTTTTACTTTAATTAGGGCAATAACTTAATAGTAGTTGCTGAGTTATTTTAATCAAAGTAATGTGTGAGTTTTTTGAATCATATTGTAATTATCAACTACTTTAGCTAAATATAATCTTTGAAATTTTAGATTGCAGCTGATGAGCCACCACCAGATGGCTGTGATGCATTTGTGGTTATCCATAAGAAGCACACTTGTAAAATTAATGAGATTAAAAAGCTGCTGAAGAAGGCTACTTCAAGGTACATTAATGGTAGCCTGTAGTGAAAGAAGTGGTTTATAAAACTAGATGGTGGTTGAAATAGCAGAAATTTCTTATAATACAAAATTTTAATATTTGAAGACATTGTGTATTAAAGAATGTGCTCTGTGTTGAAAAACTGAATATATCTGAGCTGGTAGTCTAAGTCCTTTCCTAAAATATGTAAGTGCTTTCAATATTTGTCCTGATTAGCCTTTGATTTTAGAATATAAATTATATCAAAATACTATAAAAAAATATGAGATACATGTTTTATATAAACAAAAATTGGTTTTTCAAATAAACACACAAAACTGTAGATTTATTTGGACTATATCTCTTTAAATATAAATTGTGTACCTTGGGAATAAGAAATTAATAATAAAAACAATAATATGGATTTGCTTTTTTTTTTGTGAGGAAGATCGGCCCTGAGTTAACATCTGCCAATCCTCCTCTTTTTGCTGAGGAAGACTGGCCCTGAGCTAACATCCGTGCCTGTCTTCCTCCACTTTATATGGGACGCCGCCACAGCATGGCTCGCCAAGCGGTGCGTCTGTGCATGCCTGGGATCTGAACCAGTGAACCCCAGGCCGCCTCAGCGGAACATGCGCACTTAACCACTTGCGCCACCGGGCCAGCCCCTGGATTTGCTTTTTTATAATGTATTACTCAACATTTTTTTTTTTTTTTTTTTTTTTACTTCTTCCAGGTATTTAATACAAATGAATACAGGATGTAGGAAGGAAATTATTAATTTATTAGTTACTTTTACAGAGTAATACCTACCAGTGTATGTTTTACTGCCTAATTGTTTATTCTTTAAAAAGTATTCATTGTTTCTCTAATTTTGAAAGAGCACTTTATATATTAAACAGTAATATATATTTAGTAATTCATACTAATACTTCTCTTATTTGTTGGAAACCTTTTCTAATATTTTCTTATTTCATACTAACTTTAATATACAGAAAGCTTTTATTTTTATGTAGCCATATTTTTCTTTTATGTATGTTTTATACTTACACAGTTTTTCCCAAATCTGAGTGAGAGATTTCACTAAACTTTTCCAGGAGCTTTCTCAAAGTTTTTCCTCTTACCCTAAACTTTTAATCCATCTGTAAATTGTTTTCATCAGAAGGTAGGGATCCAGTCAGATCTTTGCTGATCAGGTGGCTAGTCAGTTATTATATTCATTATATTTATGTTACGGTCTATGTTATAGCTATTTGTTCTGTACCGTTATCTGTTTCTTGTAGCAGGGCCATGCTGTTTTA
Source organism: Ceratotherium simum simum (assembly GCF_057802395.1). NCBI lineage: Eukaryota > Metazoa > Chordata > Mammalia > Perissodactyla > Rhinocerotidae > Ceratotherium > Ceratotherium simum. The sequence continues at coordinate 15,481,099 of NC_141909.1, forward strand.
GTATTTATTGCTTTATAGTATGTTCTAGTATCTCACAGGATAATTTCCTCTTCACTGCTGCTTTTTTCCCCCCAAAATTTCTTCGCTTTTTGTTCTTGTTGATGCTTTCAAACTAACATTAGAGTTCTTTTTCTCCTGCCAACTTGCCTCTCTAAAGAGCCTGGGTAGGGTTTTAATTAGAATTATATTAAATCTATTGGTTAATTTAAGAATTTAAATCTTTATTATATTCAATCTCTCAATAGATAACATGGTGCCTTCTGTTCATACTTTCTTTTAAAACTTTAAAGTTTTATAATTTTCTATGTTTTTAAAATCAGAAATAATTGTTTTATCAATTTTTTTTTTTTACCTATTGAGATAAATACAAAGTTTTTCTTATTGCACATATTATATATTATGGTGATATATTTTGAAATAGACCTTCTTTGCATTTCTAGGGAAAACTATTTGTTAATGATGTGGGATTATCTTAATTTCTGTTCAATTAAGATTGCTTATGTTTTTATTAAAATTCATGTTTCTATTTTTAATAAGTGAGATTAGATTTTATTTAAATTAATGTTTTTCCACTATTATTATGCCATTTTTATTTGCCAAATTATTTTGCCATTTTTTTCCATCAGAGTCATTCTAGCTTCATATAGTGAATTAGGCAACCATGTTATTCTGTAAGAGTTAATATAGCATAGAAATTATCTATTCCTTTATAGCATTAATAGACTAACTATGAAATTGTCAACCCTAGTGTGTTTTTTTTCCTTTCCTAGTGTGTTTTTACAGGTAATTGTGGTAACTTTTAAAATTTATTATATTGTTATTGATTTCTGGCGTCTGACTTTATAATTTTCTTATAGAAACTAATATTAAATTAAAATCAAGTTAAATATTAAATCTAAAATTAAATTAAGATTTACCAAAAAAACCCATTAACATCAAGCTTTTGGGATGGGCAACTTGGCATGGACCCTGTGAGTCCTTGCATGTTCTTGCTTGGTCTGACCAGTAAAAAATGCAAGACCCTGACCGCTCTTTACCTGAGCAATTTCTTAGGGTTGTATTTGCAGCGAGCAACCTTGAGGAATGAGGTAACGTTTCTCTTTGGAAAGAATAGCAGGCTTGTTTACTGCTTGCTACAAAACAGTGGTTTCCCAAGTACAGTGTTCCTCAGCTGCAGCATACACCTGCTGTTTGTGGAGTATCCACTTAGGTCCATATTTTGTTACCCTCTGTGGAAGTTGAGGGGGGCAGGCATAATGCTCATGCTGCTTGTATGCCATGAGCGGTAAAGTCCTTTGTCTTTGAGACCAAGAGTCTCATGTCTTCTGCCAGAATCCATGAAATGAAAAAAGGCTAACTTATTACTTTGTAAGTAGGGCAAAATCAAACCTTAGACCTCTTACAGTTCTTGACAGTTTTAGAAACAAAGGTGGGACATTGACAGACACATGACTTTCTGGAAGAAGAAGGACAGGGGTCCCGTGTGTTGGAGAGACAGAAGCTCAACATTTAAATTTCTTTCCTACTGCTCCCCTCTCTGCCTGCCATTCTGCACTCCCTGTGCTCCTTGCTAGGTGATAGCAGTCTTCTGATAACTGTTACTGTAGCCCTGACACATGCCTACACAATTCAGTGTGCTTTTATTGTTTTGGCTCCCGCATCTGAATGTGTAACTGGTATTGATATTGTACATGGTATACGGTGAATGCTGTGAGTGCTCTTCAAGTCTAGAGGGAGACATTCTCATTCAGGGACTACCACATGACTTGTACTGTCTACTCCCAAGTGGTCCAGCAGAAACAACATAGAATCCCAGGAAGAGAAAGGGAAAATCATACCTTTAAGTTACAGACTTCATGACTGCTGAACACCCAAGGAGGCAGTTTCCAAGTACGACAGCACCACCTGCCAGACTCAGCCATCCAGTACACCCCTTTTTAAAAAGAGCTGCTCTTAGGGGTTACTAAGCGCTTGTTGAAACCGGACGCCTGACTCAGGGAAGACTTGTGACTCGAACATCTGATGTTTACATTCTGGCATTGGTCTACTAGGATTCAATGACTAACGAGATGGGAGGGACCCAGCAAGTCTCTCTGGTCAAATGGAAATGGTATATTCAAGAGCTAAGTTGCTTCAACCTAGCACAATCTTAGGTTTACAAGAAAAAGTGGCAACTACCCCTTTGGGACAAACCGTATGGTCCATTCCACTACCTGAAGTAAAGTTTCTGGCTCAATGGGGCCTCAGTTCCCAGTGCTTTCCCTTAATGCCTGGGCCAGGTTACTGATATGTTCACCGAAGTTGAAAGCTGGTGGTGTCTTTGGGCCTCTGCTGCTGTTCATCCAAGCTCCGGCTACGTAAGACCAAAAGCAGATGTGGTCACTCCATTCAAGGCAGAATTCAAGGCAGTCCTCATATCCCTGACCAATCTCTGACCTCTTGATGAAGCTTCCTACATTTATACTGACTCTTAGGCTATTGCCGATGGCCTACCTCTCTGATCCGCCACTTGGAAGACTACCAGCTGGCAGACTAAAGTACCACTCTTTGGGACTGTACACTGTAAGAATAAAATGCAGCTGCCAATATGACAGTCTGGGTTACTTCTGTAGATGCACACAGTCCAGGCCCATTCTCTGATGGGTCTGAATGGAGTCAAGCTGCTTATCAAGACTGCAGCATCCAGATTGCTGCCATTGCTACCTGGAGCCACCATTGCATAGGAAAGAAAACACATTTACCATTAAAACTGGGAGCACAATAAAGGACTATTTGTTTCTGATGTAAAATCTACCACAGTATACCCGACTTGTAACTTCTGCCCAGAAATGGTTTATTTGTCTTGTGGTAAAGGAGTCCACATTGCACTGGACCCCCACCCACTCCTGGCAAACTGACTATGTCAGACCTTGGATCCTGTTCTCAGTGCTCCCATTGGTGCCTCATCACTATTGATACTTTTTCAGGTTATGCTTTTGCTATTTAAGTCTAATCAGCTAACTCTAGCCATAGCACGTGAACTTGAAACTAAACTGTTATATTTCTGGCTTTCCAGATCATCTACAGTCTGACAGTTACACACATTATTTCACAGAGGGCAGCAACATTAGGTCAACAGTCAAAGTATTCAGTGGACATTCCACGTTCTGTACCATCCACAGGAATCTGGTTTTGTGAGCACACTGGAATGGCCTCTTCAAAAATTAATTAAAAAAGACTGAGTTAATGATCTAAAGACCTTAGTAGGGCAGTTTGATCTCTGAATGTGACCATCCTCAGAAAGGTTTCATCTCTTAGCTACCTCCTGTGAAATGATAAGATGAAAGAGGTAGGAGATTACATAGACCTATTCAGGATTCTGCCCTGATCATTGCTGGGCATGGCGCATCCTTCCTTCCCCCAACAGCAACCTGAGATCAGCCTGGTTGGTTCAGGCTCCATATGCTAGCCCAGCCAGAAAGGGCTTAAGGGATTCAAACTTTGATTTTGGTCCAGCTCCCTGGATTGTTTTGTTGGAAAGACGTGGTCCTAGATCGTGAAGATAACCACTTGGTTGAGTTCACTGCTTACTAAGTCGTCCTACACTGGCCCATACAGGCCAAGGTGGGGACATAATAGGTCTTTGTAAACTTTGTAAAAATGCCCTTCTCACTTGGACCTGACTCTTCCAGATGAAAGAAAGGTCTGGGTGTAAATAGAGGATGATTAGCAAATAGGTGAAATTGTAGGTATTGGGATGGGACACATCAATTTCAGGGCTATTGAGGGAGAACCTCAACCCTAACACCTTACCTTAGGCCCTGGAGGGTGCAGGAAGGGGAAAAATTAATTTTATCTTTGATCCTAGATCCAGCACAGCAGCCAAAACAATCATATGGTCTGCCTGAGTCAACCAGCAGCTGTGGCTGGCAATCTGATCTGCTGCTAGGTTTGTCATCTCCTCTATGTGCTATGTGAACATGGCCAGTCCTGCTCCATCACTTGTGCCCGACTCACATCAGTAGCAGCTCCTGAGCATAGATTTCCCCTCCCCTAAATTCGTGTATAAACGTGTGGATTGGCACAACCTTGTTTTAATCTTAATGATACAAATTCATATACTTCTGTTCCCTGAGCAGTCTTAGGTAATGCCGTGTATGGTGATTGAGGCTGCAACTACTAGGTGCAAGTTTAACAATTTTGGAACTGGAGTGATGTGTGCCACTTTCAGATTATGTTTGTATTTGGGGCAAGTGGGCACAGGCTGTTTCCACTGGAGATGGAGGTTGCTTTTTTGGCCTATTTATTGCCCCCAGTAAATGTTTGCAATGACAGCAAAGATCAGCAGGTTGCTATAAACTCTCTTGTGCAGGTTGTACTACATCTTATCTGTCTGAGATAGGACATACTTATCCCCTTGGGACTTATTCACAGTTGGCTGAATCTGGGACCCAGTGGGTATGGTTGAGATTCATACTGCAGTTGGGTCTCATTCTGCTGCTTGGAGTCCTGTTGATAGTAGCCTTAATTAAGTGCTGTATGAGACAAATTGAACACATCTAGTCTCATCCTCTGTTGGTCATCAGAAAGGCTGATGAGTAGCATAGTCATAAAAATTTGAGTTTGGTCAAGAATTTGTCAAGCCAAAGGGTGGATTGTTGAGAGGCACTCTGCCATAGCCCCTGAATGTCTTTCTGGGTATGTCAAGACTGCAAGGCCTTGACTGCTCTTTACCCAGGCCGTTTCTCAGGGTTGTTTGCAGCAAGTGACTTTGAGGGATGAGTTAATGTCTCCCTCTGGGACAAAGAGCAGGTTGCTTACTGCTTATTATAAAATGATGGGTTCCCCAAGCTCAGTGTTCCTTAGCTGTGATGCATAGCCTCTGCGTGAGTAGCATTCTTTTGGGTCCATTTTCATTTCTGTGGAATATGGGGGCCATGGGGATCTGATGCAAACATGCTAATGCTCATGTTGCTTTTGTGCCATGAGTAGTAAAGTTCTCTGATTCTGACCTAGGAGTCTCATGTCTTCTGCCAGAATCCATGAAACAGTAAAAGGCAAACTTAATAGCTTGTAAGTAAAGTGAAATCAATTCCCTAGCTTGACAGAAGCTATATATAGCATTAGGTTAATACATTTTTTTCTTTCGGTTTTTCTGAGGTTCTTATGAACCTCAGCCATATAATTCTTGGTTTATGACACACTATCAACATTGGTCCATGGTGGTCCATTAAGTAATTTATGTATTTAATATTATTAAATTATTTAATGAAATAATTTATGTATTTACATATGTATTTACAGTAGCATGAGTGTTTTAATTTTTTCCTCTCTGTAGACATCTTTCTCATTCCTAAATTTTCTTCAGTTTTCCTTTTTTTTTTTCCAGATTAGATTTTTATGTGTGTTTTTTTAAAGAAATACTGATAGATTTATATTCTACCTGTTTTGTTGTTGTTCTAATCTAGTACTTTTTGCATTCATATTATTTGCTTCTTTTTGCTTTGGTTAAGCTAAACACTTGGTTTATTGTCCTTTTCCTCTTTTCAATCATAACACATTTAGGGCATCAAAGTTGCCTTTCTTTATTATGTGGTATTCTTATTCTCATTTTCCCATTTTCCTTAAAAAAAAAACACCTCCTTAATAGTAGTTTTATTTCCTTGTTCGGGGCATGGGGAGAAAGTTATACTCCCTTAGGATGGTAATGATTGTTGTTACTTTCTCCCAAATATATAAATCACATTTTAGTATAATATGTGTCAAGTTTTGGGGCAGATCCAGACCGTGGATCTTCAAACCATGAAATAGCAAGTAGGGAAGAGTTGAAGAAATATTCTGCCTTTTTTTTTTTTTTGGTGAGAAAGAGTAGCCCTGAGCTAACATCTGTGCCCATCTTCCTCTATTTTGTATGTGGGTCACCACCACAGCATGGCTTGATGAGTGGTGTAGGTCTGCACCCAGAATCTGAACCCACGAACCTGGGCCACCAAAGCGGAGCATGCCAAACTTAACCACTACACCACTGGGCTGGCCCTTGCCTTTCTTTTTGACTAGTACATTGTTGTGTTTCAAGTGGTAAGGTATTATGTTTTAATTAGTAAGGCTGACCATCAGTTATGATTCTAAGTTAGACTGTGTAGATTTTATAGTTAGTGGGTTTTGCTCCCAAATTATGGTATAAGGTTGCTGTTAGTTTTCAACTTCGTTAAGAGTTTTTGTCTTTTTCTGTGTCTTTGAAAATATTACTGGAGATTCTGAGAAATGTAGTCTTAGGGACTGCTTTTGAAATGCACTTCAAATCAGCATGACTCTCTTCTTTGTAACTGTAAACTTTTTGTCCAAAATGGAAAGCTGTATTTTTAAAGTAAGAAAAAAAAATTATATGTGGTCATTATAAAAGAATTGCAGTACTTCAGAAAAATGCAAAGTAGAAAGGGAAAATGATCCATAATGCTGTTAACAGTTTGGTATGTTCTTTTCTTTTTTAATGCATGTATTCACATGCAAATATATTCTTTTTTTTTTTTACCCAACATGGGATTGTGCTATAAAGGGTATCTTAGAACCTTCCTCCACTAAATTATACATCCTTATATGCCTTACATATAAATAAATATATATATAGGTATGCTTTGTCATTATGAAGCAGGACCCATATGTATTGTTTGTTGTATTTCCACCTGACACATAGTAGATGCTCAAAAATATTTATCGAATAATACTATAATCAAATGAACAAGTACATTTAATTACCCCACCCCTTGTGATGGATATAAGGTATTTTACATTTTTCTTCTATTATAAACACTGTCTATTTGAATGTCCTTGTACATATATCTTTATACAGTAATCTTGACGTTGTCTTAGATAAATTTCTACAACTAGAATCACTGGGTAAATAAGTATGCATTTTAAATTGGTACACACTTAAGAATTCTTCTTCAGAAAGCTGGTTATGTTTTACACTCCATTTCTAACATTTTCACCAATGCTAATTTGTATTATCTCCCTTTATAATCTTAGTCAATTCAATAAGTAAAAATTTCTGTTTTTAAGTGTAATCTATACAATTGTTAAAGACTGTGTCTTTTACCCAGTAATTCTCTATAGGTGTAGGGTAGTTTTTTTTTTTACCTCTGCTATATCCAAGGAGTTCCTGAATTAATCATAGAAGCAAACTTTGAAAGGTAGTGTGTATGGGTGTAGGAAGGTGCCCTCTGTTACAGACTCATAAACAAATGGTAGATGAGCCCTTACCTTTGTCTCTGGAAAAGATTCCATTTCTAATAATTTTCTCTTTTATATTCAACCTCAAGGTTTATCTACTAGCATTGTTTCTAATGCAACCTTTTCAATAACCAACAGTAGTCAAGTATTTGGAAACATTATCTTTTAGACTAATATTAAAATTTAAGATACCCTATATAAATTACTAAATGTACTGCTACAGTACTGATTTGATAAAAATCATTTTTTAAATGATAATCTATTTGATTTAGTGCCATTTGAGTTCCAAGATATCAGTTAAAATTAATGAGAATGGTTTTAATAATTTCATCTAGTTTAAGATTCTTTTTTACTTCTCTTTTTAAATGTGAAGTATGATTTTAGTGTTATATTCTTTTGCTTTTATTAACAGGATCCTATAAAGAATGGCAACTACTTCGGTGTCTCTTGTTTTGTACATGCATGTCTCTTAATCTGTTGCAGAAGAGATTAATAGTGAGGTCAGATCTTATTTTGGGCTGATAAAATTCTATTTGTTTTATGTTTCAAATATCCAAATATTGACAGTAATATTTTAAAAATCAATTCTTGTGTTAAATAGTAATCATTAAATCAAATGAAAGTAGATGAATATATAAAACTTTTATACTTCAAAAAAGTTTATTAAAATCAGCAAGTGTATGAGTGTGTGTACGTGCTATAAGAGCCAAGCTGTAAACCACTGTAAAGACGCTTGAATTGACGTAATTTTATAAACTTGAAATAAACACAATACTCCATACTGATGTCAAGTAATGTCACAAACGTTAAGCCAAATAATTAGTGGAAAGTTTTCATTATTCTGTTAGTAAGATTTGTTGAGCACTTGAGTGATTTTGATTTAAAGTGAGTTAAGTCAATAGTTAGGAACAATAGTAATTCAGCCATTTTTTAAATGTAAAAGTTAGTTTATCTCCATTGGCAGGTCTTATTCTGTAAGAATTAAACAAAATAGAAATTTGAATCTCTCTATTGGAAGATATAATCTATATATGTGCATTTTCTAGCCATATCAGAAAACTAAATAGTTACCTTATTTACCATAGAAAAGATGTCATAGAAACTATGTCTCTAAATAAGTTTATCGTGAATATTATAGTAATATTTCTCGTGGAATAACAGTGTTTATCACCAAAAGATTTTATTAATTTTAGTTAGCTCAAATAAGTAATAGAATATTATTTTTGAATTTTCATATTTAAATTTATACTTCTTAGTAAAAAGACTCAATTTCCATTTTAAATTTTAATTTTGAGACTTTTCATTCTTACTGTGTGCAGGTTAATATGTAACTACTGTGGGAGAATTTAAAAATGTAAAGACAATATTATCTACTTCTGCCTACAAAATAATTTTCCTTACATACAAAACAACATAATAAACATAATAAGATATGATGTGATAAAAACATGCTGTGAAATTTTATACTTATATGTCAATAAATGAAAAAAATCCTATACACATCTAGTGTATGAAACCTGAGAGAATCAATAGAAAGTGACTTAAAATTTCAGTATGTTCATCTGAGTGCAGAATTTGTCCTTTTAATTTTTTGATGCATTTTATGTTAACTTACACCAAAAGTACATGTTCCCAATGTATTAAGTTTAAATGTTAAAAATTAGAATAGTACAGCATGTACATGTAGCAAATTATAAGATTCTCTTTTATTCTAGACTTCTAGAGCTTCTCCCCAGAGGCAACCAGTGCTATCGAGTTCTTGTATATCCTTCTAGAAATAGTCAAGGTATATATCATCATAATTACATAGATAAACACCTCCTACTTTTATCATTAATGGTGATATACCATGCAACATTTAGTTCCTTCCTTTTTTCCCTTGACAGTGTTCTTGATGGATATTGTAGGTAAGTGGAGGTTTGCAAGAGTGAGAGAAAGAAGATCATTTCTTGAGCACCAATTTTATGCTTTATGCTCTGCTAGATGATTTGCAAGTCACTTTGGTAAATCCACAGGACACTCCTAGGAAGTAGCTGGAATTCCTCCTCTTGAACAGATGAAGAAGTAGGCCCAAGAGAGATCAAATCACTTGCCCAGGGTCACAAAGCTAATAAATAGTTAAGCTAGAACTGGAATCCAATTCTGCCTAATTTCAAAACCCAGAGTCTTTTCACTAGCATGCTGTAGCATTGCTATTCATGTCCTTTTTCCCTCTCTCCTTTTCTTAGTATTTGCTGTTTGAGGGTAGTAAATGACAAAGATTATAGAGATCTGAATTCATTAAATAAAAGGTTATTTCTCAACTCTTTTGTTATTCTTAGCTTTATTATTTCTTCTTTTTTTTTTCTACCTATGTAAATTGTTAAAAGATGTGGGCTTAGAAATTCCGTAGACGTGAGATGAAATTCTGGCTTTCTATTTGATCTTCTCCTGAATATTTAACTTGTCTGAGTCTCAGCAACTGTAAAAGTTCAAGTAAATGACAATGACTATCTAAAGGAATTATTGTGAGGATAGAATTTACTAATATATGTAAAGAATCAAGCACAGTGCCTGGCTAAAAGGTATCAGTCTGTTAATGATGATAGGGCCAGACCCCAGGACTTTTCTGTTTCTTCGATTATCCTTGAAGATTTACTGAGTTGTTATTCATATTAAGTGCTGATAATCTTTGTACCATATAGTGCCTTTTTTTTTTTTAAATATTTGGAACTTGTTTCAGAAAATGTGAGCTATAATGAAAAATTATATTCTTCTAGTTGAAGAAAATATAAATTTTATTTCATTGAAAAATATGTTGCTCTTATATTTTATGGTTTAAAGATAGTGAACCTTGTTGGAAGATAAATATTTTTAATATTCAATTTTGGGTTAACCAAATTTCTTTTTTTTCTTTTCTGTCATTTAATAGAAGTTATGTGCACAGTCACCACAAGAAATTTAAATTCTTTTTTTGTGATTATTTATATATAAATATAGATATATAATATATATTCCTGTAAGTTGTTTGGTAAGCAGAAATTACAAAGTGGCATCATATATTTCTCATACGCTCTTTACTTGCAAGTCTTTTAAAAGTTTGTGTTTTGTTTTCATTTTAGGCCCAGACCATATCTGTTTAAAGGAGATCATAAATTTCCTACAAACAAAGAGAACTTACCAGTGATTATTCTCTATGCAGAAATGGGTACCAGAGCATTTGGTAAATTTCACACAGTATTGTCTGAAAAAGCTCAAAATGGGGAAATTCTGTATGTTCTTCGGCATTATATTCAGGTACCTGTTTGTTTTATCCAAGATTATTTTGGCTATAAAAAGTATGTTTTATGATAATTTCCTTACTAGATTTTACGTAATAATTTCCACCAGAACAGTTATTTAAAAATTAGCGCAACTATCAAATGTGAATTTTATGTGGAAAAATATATTGGGATTCTATGTCTTTTCTGGGAGTATCATGTTTATATTCCTTTCCCTTATCATATATCTGGGACATATTTAAAACTTGGATAAAAAACAAAACCATACTTCAATAACATGTGTATAATATTTGCTAGGATTCGTAAGTAGTTATTTTTGATGAAAATATACCCCAATGAGGAAATCTGATTTACTTGATATATTGATAGTATATATTAGTTCAAAGTGCTAAGCATGGTATAGGAATGTTCTTAACTCTATTTCTTTGGACAGCTGACTACTTTCTTATTCAAGTTTCTGGTCAAATGTGTTGTATTATCCCCCACTTTCCCAACCTCTCATTGCTATCACACTCTATTGCATTATTCTGTTTTAATGACTTTGTAGCACTTATTACTGTATCTCAAATTTTCTCTCTTTAACACCTGCACCCCCCCGGCATACACACAACCAAACTCGCACACATTCACGCTAGAATATAATAGCCATTAGAGGAAGGACTTTGCTTCGTTTACTGCTACATTCCCAACATGGAAAGAGTGTTTTACTTTGCATTTCCCAAAATATTAATGATTTGCATATTAATGTTTAAGATAATAAAAGCATTACAAATATACTTGTTAATTGCCTACCCATATCCTTTGCCTGTTTTTATATTGGATTTTTGGTGTGTTTTTTCCCTCATTTATAGATTTTTAAAAATATATTCTGAAAACTAATCTTTTCTTCCATACTTTGCAAACATCTTCTAGTGTATTTCTGGTCTTCTAGTATTAAAGAAAATTATTTATGACATCTTTTGTTCAGCACAAGTGTTAATTGTGATGTAGTCAAAATTATCCAACTTTTCTTTAATGGTTTCCTTCATAATGTTATAAAGACATTCTTCTATATTATCTTGGGAGAATTAAAATGCTGTTCTTTATACTTTGATCTTTAATCCATTTGGAATGTATTTGAATATGTTGTGAGGTAGAGATATAATTCTAGTTTTTCTGTATGGAAAATCCTTGGTCCCCAAATAATTCATTGAACAGTTAACTCTTTATTCTGTGCCATCATATACTAAGTTTTCATACAGGCATGTATGTTTTTAGACTCTATTCTAGTCCAATAATTTGTCTATTCTGCACAAATATAACATCATTTTAATCACAGTAGCTTTAAAATCTAGAGGAATTTTGAGAAAGAAGAACAAAGCTGGAGGCATCACACTTCCTGATTTCAAACTATATTAAAAAACTATAGTAATTAGAACAGTATGGTATTGGCATAAAAATAGACACATAGATCAATGGAACAGAATAGAGTCAAGAAATAAACCCATACATATATGATCAACTAATATTTGACAAGGGAGCCAAGAATACTCAGTGGGGAATAGATAGTCTCGTCAATAAACGGTGCTGGGAAAACTGAATAATCACACGCGAAAGAATGAAACTAGACCCCCTATCTTACACCACTCACAAAAATTAACTCAAAATGGATTAAAAACTTGTGTAAAACCTGAAACCATAAAACTCCCAGAAGAAAACATAGGGAAAAAGCTCCATGACGTTGGTCTTGTCAATGATTTTTTGGATTTGATACCAAAAGCACAGGCAACAAAAGCAAAAATAAAGAAGTGGGATTACATCAAGCTAAAAAGCATCTGCACAGCAAAGGAAACCATCAACCAAATGAAAAGGCAACCTATTGAATCTATATCTGATAAGGGATTAATATCCAAAATATATAAGAAACTCATACAACTCAAAAGAAAAAAAATCCAATTAAAAATTGGACAAAGGACCTGAATAGACATTTTTCCAAAGGAGACATACAAATGGCCAATAGGTACATGAAAAGGTGTTGAACATCACTAATCATCAGGGAAATGTAAATCAAAAGCACAATGAGATACTACCTCACACCTGTTAGAAGGGCTGTTATGAAAAAGACAAGAGATAAGTGTTGGTGAGGATGTGGAGAAAAGGGAACCCTTGTCTAACATTGGTGGGAATGTACATTGGTGCAGTCACCATAGAAAATAGTATGGAAGTTCCTCAAAAAGTTAAAAATAGAACTTCCATATGATCCAGCAATTCCAATTCTGGGTATATATCCCAAAGAAATGAAATCACCATCTGAAAAAGATAACTGCACTATCGTGTTCATTGCAGTGTTACTTACAATAGCAAGACATGGGTGCAACCTAAGTGACCATCAATGGATGGATGGATAAAGAAAATATATGTATATAACACACACACGCACATATATATATGTATACACACACACATGTATAATGGAATATATTGGAATATATATGTATTGGAATGTGGTGTGTGTATATATATATATATGATACGTGTATATTAGAATTATAATGGAATATTATTCAACCTTAAAAAAGAAGGAAATCCTGCCATTTGCAACAACGTGAATGGACCTTGAGGGTATTATTCTAAGTGAAATAAGTCAGACAGAGAAAGACAAATACTGTATGATATCACTTATATGTGGAATCCAAAAGAAAACCAAACTTATAAACATAGAGGACAGATGGTTGATTGCAGGGAGTGTGGGGGGGATGATGGTCGAAGATGGTAAAGGTTCAAACTTCTAGTTTTAGGATAAACAAGTTCTATGGATGTAATGTATAGCATGGTGACTATAGTTAACAATACTATACTGTATATTTAAAAGTTTCTGAGAGAGTAGATCTTAAAAATTCTCACCACAAGAAAAAAACCTGTAACTATGTGAGGTATGGATGTTAACTAAACTTATTGTGGTAATCATTTCATAATATATACATATATCAAATCATTATGTTGTACACCTTAAACTAATACAATGTTATATATCAATTATATCAGAATAGTAATGGAAGTGGGAGATCGAACTATATGTTTATCTTTTTAAAAAATGTCCCCCAGGTGATTCTAATATGCCCCCACAGGTGATATGCTCATCTATTGAGAATCAGTGTCCCAAGTTATTCTTTGGAGAATGTGACCATTAAATATACTTCTGTGAAATCATACTAGCCTACTCTTTGGGCACTTTGTAGCATCAAATTATAGCCTTCTATTTAATGAATGACATATTGCACATTCAAAATAGTTATATTGTAAATCTAGTCAATATGTAATTTTAATAAAAATGGACTTATTTATGCTGCCTTTTGAACAGATGCCTTTTTGTAGGGAAAGAAGAAATAGAAAAATGAAGAAAGATTCGTCTCACCAGTTGATTTAGCTTATTAGCATTTTTGGTGTGCAAATCCAAACTTACTAAACTATAACTCAATTTTATATTAATACATTTTCAAATGGAGAAAGTAAATATGAATTTAATAAACATTTATCTTTATGACCGAGGAGCTAATATTATCCAGAACTGATAATGGAAATTGGTTATATCAAATTGCATTTCTTTTCTGAACTGTAACAAGATATGTGGACTTAGAGCTTCAATTTGCTTAGCTACTAACTGATTGTCTTTTGAGGGGATAGTCAAAATGTATTTTTAAATTGAGCTGTATGAAATTGAAAACCCCTTAAAAGATTTTCAACTTTGTCAGATTACTATAATTATAAACCACCTAGTTGCCTTATGCTATCTTTCATTATAGCATGTGCCTGAGAAATTAGCAAATTAAATTTTAGTGTGGGCAGCAATGTTAAATACTTGTCTGCATATCTGAAACTAATTCTTACATCATCTTATTTGGAAATAGAACAGTCCAGGAATAGTCACTCTGGTCCTGTGCTTACTTTTAAGGCTAGAGGAGAAGTTTAGAGTGGAAAGAAGAGTATAAAAAGAGTAATACCCTATTAAGGTTCTCCTTCCCTCTGATCTCACCTCTTCCTCTATCACGTTTGGGATTGCACAACTGCCCCTGTGCCAACCTGAATTAACCAAAGACACATAAGGTCTTTGAGGGAGTTTGCTGAGCACTAAGTTAAACTAGTTTCCTGACCTGGGAAAGAATATGCCAAATGATAGTGAGTGTAGCACAACTGATAAGAATTTCAGTCTGGAAGCTAGAAAGAACCTTGGACATCTTTTTAAAATATTATGTATATTCATCCAGGTTGCTTACCTTTTGAAAAAATGTGGTGAGTTCTCTTCCTTGGTGGGGTAATCTCTAGAAGTACATTTTATATTTCACCTTTATAGAAAGGGGGAAATTAGGTACCAAAATTCTGATCATAAATAGTTCAGACAACCCAGTTTTAGGCAATTTTTGCCCTTCATTGCAAGAATAGATATTAATTTCTGGCATTTGGTATATTTTAATCATTGAGAAACATGAAGAAAATTAATCAGGTTGTTCAAGGCACTGAGTTTTTTTTGTCTCCTTTTCTTCTACTTTCCAGTATTTGCTTTTGGCAACAGTCTAGTTGTCCTACATCTAGACAATTGCAAATGAATAACGTTTGCTGGGTTAGCAAATCTTGCGTAGTTCCCCAAAAGGAGTACAGTTTTGTTGAAACTTGATTGTATTGGATCCTCTGTTAATTAACTCATGGGAGAGATGGGAAGATTACCGTGTATAACCAAAAAAAATCAGATATGTCTTCATTGTAAAAGGGTAATTAAAACAGTAGAGTTATGACAGAGCTTTTAGAAAGTAAACAAGTCATCATTGACCAAATAAATTCTGGTTCCTTGATAGACTATCTAGAGAAAGTATAAATAGCCCTCAAATAATAATATTAGTGATTTATCCTAATGTCCTAATGCACAGTCATACTGAATATAAAAGAAGATGTTTGGCTAAATATTTTCTCTTTTTTAAAATAAATGTGTTTGAACAGAAACCAGTCTCACAGAAAACGTACTTATCTGGCTATGGTGTGGAGCTAGCAATCAAGAGTACAGAATACAAAGCATTGGATGATACCCAAGTTAAAAGTAAGTTTTCTTTCTGTACTTGAGTAGAATGAAAATTTGGAGGCTTACACACTTTGTTTTTAAAAAATTTAATGACTGTAATCCTACACATGTTAATTTGAGGCTGGAGAATTTAATTTGAGGTTTGGAATTTAATTTTAAACTAAAAAATATATTTCATATTGTGCTCTCAAAAACTTCTTTAAAAAATGCAAATAGCATGTTATTTTGCTTATACCTAGTGGCTTCCCAACCGTTTAAGCAACATATAAAAAATGATAATATATGTAAGGTACAATGAGGCAATAGGTGAGGCTGCTTGTGGCTAGAGGTGACTGGCCCATGCTGTGCCCAGCCACCTCTGGGTGGGGGGTCAGCTTTCTAAGGGGATCAGTAGCTCAGAAAACCTGAAATATATG
Organism: Ceratotherium simum simum; assembly: GCF_057802395.1. Classification (NCBI taxonomy): domain Eukaryota; kingdom Metazoa; phylum Chordata; class Mammalia; order Perissodactyla; family Rhinocerotidae; genus Ceratotherium; species Ceratotherium simum. The sequence goes on from NC_141909.1 coordinate 15,497,034, forward strand.
GGTAACATAGTGCCTTAGGAAGCTTTGTCTGAAGGATTTCTTTATAATGCAGTTAGGATGATGGTGTTGTGTTGTTGGTTTTTTTTTTTTTTGAACTGAGATGGGAGAGACCTGTGAATTGTTTGTTTAGATGAGGTAAATTGATTAGATTTGTGGTCTGCAAACCAATTATCTGTCTGTAGTTCTATGTTCTAAATGCATGCTTACAGATTGAACTTCTTATGATGAAAATATGACTTTGTGACTCCACTGTTAAAATCTCTTAGTGGCTCCTTGTAACCTCCCTCATGAATTCAAGTATGATAGCATAAAAAAGAAAGCTTTTCAGGGGTCCAGCCCAATGGCCTAGTTGGTAAGTTCGGTGCAGTCCACTTCGGTGGCCCAGGTTTGGTTCCTGGGTGCAGACGTGCACCACTCATTGGCGGCCATGCTGTGGCAGCAACCCACATAGAAAATAGAGGAAGATTGGCGCAGATATTAGTTCAGGGTGAATCTTCCTCAAGCAAAAAGGGAAGATTGGCAATGGATGTTAGCTCAGGGCAAATCTTCCTCAGCAAAAAAAAAAAAAAAAAAAGAAAGAAAGCTTTTCACATTCTGGCTTCTTTCTTCCTTATCACCCTCCCTCAGCCCTCTCTCATTTGTACCCTCTGGTCTTGCAACACTAAACTGCTATACAGAAGAATTTTCTGTTCCCTGGATACCTCCATGTTGGGCTCTGAGCCAAGCCTTCATCACCACTGTAGAGTACTTTCATCTCTTAGCATAATTGGTTCCTTCTGCCTGAAACCTTCCTCCATCTCCCACCTCTTTCATTTCATCTAAGGACTGCTCATCTATATATATCATATATATGTCATATATATCATCTGTATATATGTATAGATGATATATGAGAGTCATATATATCAGTCAGTACCTCTGAGATGGCTGCCTATCTTCCTGCTCTGTCAGAGGATAGTTTTCCCTTTTCTATATCCCATATATTCTGTGCTTTCTCTCATAAAAGTTTTACACACTCTATTAAAATTATCTATTTGTCTCTCTCCTTTTCCATCAAGCGGAGTTTGTGTCTTTGACATCTCTCCTCCTGGTGTCTGTGCTGGCAGGCATCAGGCATCATCCTAGGCAGTCGATAAATGTTTGCCTGATGGCTGAATGAAAGGGAGCAAAAGGAAGATGAGATCAGAGCACCCAGGGTTTCAGTTGTGGTCCCAGAGATGCCGACTGCAGAAGAGTAGGAGGGGAGAGGTGGACTTCATGAGCTCTGGTACACTGATGGAGAGCAGCGCAGGCTGTAGGAAGTCACAGATTCTTACAGTCCCAGAGTACCCTTCACATAGACCACTCAGCTCACTATATATTATAATTATTAGATAAGTAAAGGAGAAGAGAAAGGGAAGGAAAAGGAATATAAAATAGTATGCCCTTATTCTTTGAGGCCATGAGTTTTGGTGTCTTTCTGAAGGTTTCCTGATTAATTTTATAGCCGTCAGAAATACGCATTCGCTCCTATGTTTGTTAGGGTGTGTATCTCTTGCCTGGCTTAAGAGCTGAACCCAAGATTTGTTGCAGGCCCTTTGGTTTATCATTTAGGTTATAAAATAGAACTTGACTATGAAATTGTCTATAGAGCCTTTATTATAGTTGTTACATATTTAATACTCACGCCCATTTAAAGAGACCACTCTCAGGAATACATCATGTGCACTTGCATGTGTCATTAAGCTCATCCATGAAGGAAAAACAAGGTGAAACACATGAAATTTGATTTCATTTTGAGTTCTTCTAATTTTTGATTATAAATTCCTTTCCCAGTCTGAAACTATGTTTTGTTTTTGTTTCCAAAATATAGCTGTGACTAATACTACTGTAGATGATGAGACTGAAACAAAAGAAGTTCAGGGATTTCTGTTTGGGAAACTAAAGTAAGTCTGAATTGAAATGAAATTGTATTACTATACGCTTAAGTTTGTTCTTAAAGGAATTAATTCAGTATGCTGCGTTGGTATATGTTTCACATTTTTAAAATATACATATAATTGTTTTTATTACAAAAGTAGGGCTGGCCCAGTGGTGTAGTGGGTTAACTTCGCACGCTCCACTTCAGCGGCCCGGGGTTCACAGGTTTGGATCCCGGGTGCAGACCTACACACCGCTTATCAAGCCATGCTGTGGCAGGCGTCCCACATATAAAGTAGAGGAAGATGGGCACAGATGTTAGGTCAGGGCCAGTCTTCCTCAGCAAAAAGAGGAGTATTGGCAACAGATGTTAGCTCAGGGCTCATCTTCCTCACCAAAAAACAGTAATACGTGGTTAATACAAAAAAGCACAAAATTGAAAATAATCACTAATTCCACAGGATGATGAGTATGGTTAGAAAAATAGGAATTGAAAATAATCAAAGTTTTCTCTGGCAAAAAACTGAAACAAAGCTTTATAGAATCTTTTACAGATCTAATGGGTTACAAAAATCATGGTTAATATTGGATCTTTAGCATGCAAAAATCAAAATTTTTATGACTCAAAAGACGAGATTTATTTCCCTAAATTTCTGTGACACGGATTAGTATATTAAAAACCTTTTAACATTTGATCTTAATTTCATATACTACTATAAGTAACCTTTCAAAAATTAAAATTGTGCCCCCCTCCTTCTTTTTTCCTGCATCACTGATTGAAGACAAGGAATAGGATGGTGAGTGCTCTCTGAATACTCATGAATGGGGATCGTTATGGTTTTGTGTGTGCTTTCCTTTATTTACAGGAGAAAGTTTGTCATTCCATTAAAAATACAAAACTAATTAAAAGTAAAGGACTATTTTTATTAATACTAAATAAGAACTAAACATATTACAAATATTTATAAAGGGCACCAAGGTCAATTCTCCTAATGAGTAGATAAGAGTAGAGTGAGGGGAACATTTTTGGAGACTATGCTAATTTATACAGATGACTGAGTTATATTTCTTAAGTATATTGGCCAAGCGGTATACTAGTGGCCTTAAAAAGTTAATGCGTCTTACAAAACGGATTTACTCTCCGTAAGGTTTTTATTTAGTGGATGACAATACATTTTTATTCCATTTTCAGCTGTGTCTCAACATCTTCGAATCCATACTTCTATTCTTTTTTAAACATATCCTTTTATGGGAATAAATTATTCATCTTCCAAAAGGCCTTTGGAACTCTGGGATGTTAGTTTTTTGAAAGAGGGAAATACTCAAAGTTAGTTTTTACACAATTACTCAATTGATTTAGGCAAAAACCCTTTGCTTTGAGTTATTTTATGAATAATGTATTTTTGCCTGAATTACATAAATAATTGTAGCAGTAAAATTATCATTAAGGTTATGATTAAATATGAAAAGCAATATAATAGCTCTTATAAACTTAATATTACTCTGTAACTTAAAATATTGAGAAAGGAGGGGTTAATCTAATTAACAGTGAACTTTTCAGAATAAGTTCTATTGTTTTTTCACTATAAGATTGGTCATAGTCTTGATTCATTTTCAAAATGTGGTCCCACATTGTAATAAAATTGCAAGATATTGTCATTGTAGAATATTTATTGTTAACTATAAGATTGATGCATTTCTCTATATATGTTCTGTATATTTATTTTTCATTTCACTTTTTGAAAGCTTCATTTCTCTTTACTGTTGAAAATATGTGTTTTATAAGTTGTGCTGTTAGCTAGATAAAAATTTTTTTAAAAGAATTCTATTTAAATTTGAAATGGCACTATGTCTTGATTTCATGGGAGATAGAAGAAAGAAGATTATGGTTTAGGTTATATGTGTAGTAAAATGTCATTCTACTACATTATTATTTGGCACCCTTTAAAAGATATCTGGATGTATTTAGTAATAGGCAAAATTTATTAATTTTTTAAAAATTAATTTCTTAAGTTAATTAAAATAAACTTAAATTAAAAATTAAGTTTTTTAAAAGTTCCAAGATGAAACTTCTCAGAACTAAACTCTAAGATTGTATGGAAGCATTAGTGTCTCTCCTTCTGAAATAGTTTTTGTTTTAAATTATAAAAACAATACTTGTGGTTTATAAAATGTTAAAATAAAAAGTATATATCAGGGGCCGGCCCCGTGGCTTAGTGGTTAAGTGAGCGCGCTCCACTGCTGGCGACCCGGGTTCGGATCCCGGGCTCACACCGACGCGCTGCTTCTCCGGCCATGCTGAGGCCGCGTCCCACATACAGCAACTAGAAGGATGTGCAGCTATGACACACAGCTATCTACTGGGGCTTTGGGGGGAAAAAATAAATAAATAAAATCTTAAAAAAAAATAAATAAAAAGAAGTAAAAATTCTTTTCAAAAAAAAAGTATATATCATAAAACCTAAGAATTCTGCCCTCACCCTTGGATCCCCTATAGGTAATGTTAACATGTTAACAATTGAGAGTACATCCCTCTAGGTTTTGTTTTGTTTTGTTTTGTTTCCTATATTGAAAAAAGTAGACGTATATATCTCCCTCATTATTTTTATGTGCTGAGAATATAGCTCCATCACAATTTATTATTATTTTAATGATGAACAATTTCTGTATAATTATTTGGAAGAGTTAATTTCAAAAATATACTGCTTGTATAATGATTTGTATTAGGTGATGATAATTAACATTACTTAATATTCTAATACAGAGAAAGATATTCAGATCTTAAAGATAATCTGACAGCATTCCAAAAATACCTGATTGAGAGTAACAAAGAAATGATGCCTTTGAAAGTCTGGGAACTACAAGGTATAGTATTTTGGTACTTTAACACAGCGTTTTGATAACTGATCTCTGTTTTGTTAAATAAGCTTTTATGTGACATGATATAAATTATTTCATAGACAATAATAATTACTAGTGATGTGAATAATGTAAGTTATTACATTACTTTTTATGAAAATATATATTTAATTAAAAGGTTCTCTATCAAGCAAATCATATTTTTATGTTTGTAAGACTTGATTATATGATTAGATAATTATCTAATCATTTTTAAAGTGTACATGATGTATCTTATAGGTTCATCTTCAAGTATTAAATCACATTTCAGAGAATCTATAACATTGGTTAAAAATCCTGATTAGTAGGTCAGGAGAAATCAGAACTAAATCTTAGTTTTCTTCTCTTTAAAATTTTGATCTTGATAGACCATTGCATGTTTCACTGTTAGCTTAGAGCAGCTTCTGTTCTGACATCCTATAGGCAGATATTTTGTGACCAAAATTTAGTTTGGATTGAACTGTAAGTCCTTTTCAGTTTGTAATTTTTTTGAGTTATTTGTAATTTTTAATAGGTCATGGGGACATGTCATTTTTTGGGTAATCCATAACTTTTATGACATGTCTCATCAACTTTTTTAATGTAACAGCTTATTGAGATATAATTGACATACTGTACAATTCACCCATTTAAAGTATACCATTCAATGAGTTTTGAGTATATTGTCCAAGTTCTTTAACTGTCACCACAGTCAATTTTACAGTATTTTCATCACCCCTAAAAGAAACTAATGGGGGCTGGCCCAGTGGCATAGCAGTTAAGTTCACGCCCTCCACTTCAGTGGCTTGTGGTTTGCTGGTTCGGATACTGGGCACAGACCTACACACCGCTCAGCAAACCATGCTGAGGCGGCGTCCCACATAGAGCAACTAGAAGGATGTACGACTATGACATACAACTATCTACTGGGGCTTTGGAGAGAAAAAAGGAAAAAAGGAGGAAGGTTGGCAACAGATGTTAGGTCAGGGCCAATCTTCTTCTTCAAAAAAAAAACAGTTAAAAAAAAAGAAAGAAACTAATGTACCCATTAAGAGTCACTCCCCATTTCCTCCGAACTCCTCCAGCTGTAGGCAAGCACCAATCTACTTTCTTCTCCTTCAAAATATTCTCAAAGCGACCCATAATTTAGAAAATTGTTAAGTGAAAGGGTACTTTTGAAGGCTTATAAACAGATCATACATAGCCAGTTTAGTTTTAATTAACTTCCCTAATACCTGTGTAAGATATATTTGAGTGGACTGGAAACAGGAAGTCTAGTTAAGACATCATTGAAATAGTGTTATGAGAGATTGAACTATGTGGTAAAAGGCATAGAAAAAAAGGCTGGATTTGGCAAATATTTAAGAGGTAAAAGGAGTCAAAGATGACTTTAAGATTTCCAGCTTTGAACCTGAGCGGAGAGAATATAAAATATGTAAGGTGGTTTTGAGGCTGAATATGGGGCCCAGAAATAATGAGACCAGCGTTAAAAAGAATGACTTAAAGTGACTGTGACGTATCCAGATGACAGGGCCAGTGATGGGGTGAATATCAAGTCCTTCAGCTGAAAGGAGAGGATTTAAAAAGTTGAAAATCTTAGCACAAAGGTTTTGAAAGGAGGGGGTGCTAACTGAAAGCATAGAGTGACCAAATCGGTGCATGAGGGAGAGTGCTGTGGGCCCTTCCACACGGGGGAAGTAGAGCCCGGGAAGAAGCCATGGTGGAATGAGAAATGGAAGAGCGCATGATAGAAGCTAACGGGGATAGATCTTTAAGAAAGAGAAAGTGATCAGTACTTTTTCTTTTCTTTTTTTTTTGGTTGATTCAATAAATATTTATTGAATGTCTACTAGGTGTCAGTCGTGTCCCTATATCCATGGTTTTATAATTGTTGACTGGGACCTACAATACGAAATATATTTTGTTATCAAGCCCCATACACAGTGTATAATATATGAATACATAGATATGCTTAAAACTAAATGCTTCAGCATACAATATTTATGTTTACTACATTTTATTCACTCTGACAAAACTTTTTTTTTTTCTCGTGAGGAAGGTTAGCTCTGAGGTAACATCCGATGCCAACCCTCCTCTTTTTTCTAAGGAAGATTGGCCCTGGGCTAACATCTGTGCCCATCTTCCTCGACTTTATATGGGACACCGCCACAGCATGGCTTGATAAACAGTGCATTGGTCCGCGCCCGGGGTCCGAACCTGCAAACTCCTGGCCACCGCAGTGGAGCACATGCACTTAACTGCTACACCACCTGGCCGGCCCCTGACAAAACTTTTTTATTCTATCCTGTTCATTAGAAAAAAAAATGTTTCCCATTAATCTGATTTCACTACTAACTAATGGGATCCAACTGACATTTTGAAAAACACTAGATTCTGAAGATAAAATGATCAGCTAAAATAGATACCATGTTTCTTCAAAGGTTCTTAGAGAAACATAAATCAAATAATTTTAAAAACCAGTGTTTAGAGCTAAACATCTAATAGCAGGGACACGTCCTGATTCCAAATTACAAAAATATAAGGTAGAACATTAAAAATAAAAACCAATATAAAAATTACCATTGTAATTGCTGCAAAGTAAAGGTATGTGGACTTAAGAAGGGTACATGCCAGGAAGATCTGAACTGGGTGGGGTGGTGGGGAGGGAAAGGGAACAGAAGGGGAGGCTTCTTCAACAAGTAGTGATTGAGATCTGAGGAAGGGTTGGAATAAATTTGAAGGTGGGTTATTTAGAGAGAATATCAGAGATCTTTTGAGAGGTTGGAAATGGAGGGTGAAGGGGGAGATGTCAAGAACAACTGCTAGATTCATGGTTTGCCCAGCTGGATGGACAGTGGTGGTATTTGCTGAAAAGAGATGACTAAAGAGGACAGATTTGGGCAAAGATGGGGCGGGACTATCACCAATTTGTTATTAAACATGCTGCTTTTGAAGTGTCCAAGTGGTAAGACAATTAAATATGGGAATCTGGATTTCAGAAGGCAAAGTCTAGGACTTAAATAACAATTTGAGTCATCTAGGTAAGGAACAGTTTAGAAAAAATGTTAATAAAATCTGATAACAGCATATTAATTTACTTGTTATTTATACTCTGATGTCATGAGTGAATTTTCAGGGGCTTCCAAATAAATTGTGTGCAGAAAATTGGTCAAGTGAAGGAGAATTACATTCATGTTATTAAAAGTTTTGAAAGACTAATTGTGCTATCAAACCTGAGTAAAAGATAGTTGTCCATGAAGATGATGATGATGATTGACGATGATAAAAATATTAGCCAATATTATGTGTCTGGCACGGTATTAGGCTCTTTATATGCATTATCCTAATTAATTTTTAAGAACTTAACTGAGGTAGATATCCCACTTTTCCAGATGAGGAAACTAAGAAATGAACACACAGAATAATTAGTCCAAGGTCACAGGGTCACAAATCTAATAAACCACAAATCAGAGATACTTAAAATGAGTAGGTCTGTCTCATTTTAGAGCCTAAATTCTTTCTTCCCCACTATATTTTACTATTTTTGCGTATAACATTGTACAGCCAACTACTGTCTGGCAAGGTCTTTGATCAATCATTTGCTTTCCTCAAAAGAAATACTCTTTTATGAATTGTTACACCATATCAATCGTATTAAATTTTCTCACCTAAAAAATCATACATTCCTAAATATATACACAACAATTAAAAATTATGTGGCTTGTAAATGCCTTTAATAGCAATAGAATAATAAGAAACTTACATAAAGGATCTTATTTGTAGTTTTACTATTCATTCATCTTTATTGAGCATCTACTTATATATCAGGTACTTTTTTTTTTTTTTTGCCGAGATCATTTAAGTTCTACTCTCTTAGCAAATTTCAGTTATGCAATACAGTATTATCGACTATAGTCACCATGTTACACATTAGATCCTCAGACCTCATTCATCTCATAGCTGAAAGTTTATACACTTTTACTAGCCTCTTCCTATTTCCCCCAGCCCCTGGCAACCACTTTTCTACTCTGTTTCTGTGAGTTAGACTATTTTTTTAGATTCTATATATAAGTGATACTATGTAGTATCTGTCTTTGTCTGGCTTATTTCACTTAGCATAATGCCTCCAGGTTCACCCAGGTTGTCTGAAATAGCAGAATTCCCCCTCCTTTTTTACGACTGAATAATATTCCGTTGTGTATATACACTACATTGTCTTTATCCATTCATCTCTTGACAGAAGCTTAGGTTGTTTCCATACCTTGGCTATTGTGAATAATGCTGCAGTGAACATGGGAGTACAGCTCTCTCTTCAAAATAGTGATTTCATTTCCCTTGGATATATACCCAGAAGTGGGACTGCAGGGTCATATGGTAGTGCTATTTTTAATTTCTTGAGGAATCTCCATGATGTTTTCCATAGTGTCTATACCAGTTTACATGAGTTCCTTGTATATTTTAGATAGTAACCCCTTATCAGATCTATGATTTGCAGATATTTTATCCCATTCCATAGATTGCCTTTTCATTATGTTAATGATTTCCTTCCTGTGCAGAAGCTTTTGTATGTATATACGAGTATGGTATAGTCGCACTTGTTTGTTTTTGCTTCTATTGTCTTTGTTTTTGGTGTCAAACCCAAAAAGTCATTGCCAAGACCAATGTCGAGGAGCTTACCCCTATGTTTTTTAGGATTTTTATGGTTTCAAGTCTTTGTTTTTGTTTTAATATAATTTTATTTATTTATTTATTTTTTCCCCCCACAGCCCCAGTAGATAGTTGTATGTCATAGCTGCACATCCTTCTAGTTGCTGTATGTGGGACGCGGCCTCAGCATGGCCAGAGAAGCGATGTGTCAGTGTGCGCCCGGGATCCGAACCCGGGCCGCCAGCAGCGGAGCGCGCTCACTTAACCGCTAAGCCACAGGGCCGGCCCCTGTAGTTTCAAGTCTTAAGTTCAATTCTTGAATCCATTTTGAGTTGATTTTTGTGAGTGGTGAAAGATAGGGGTCCAGTTTCATTCTTTTGCATGTCGATATCCAGTTTTCCCAGCACCATTTATTGAATAAAAAGTCAGTACTTTTTCTTTGCAGGAAATGATCCTATTGCAAAAGGATCCTGGTAAGATAAGGACTGAAAAATGTCCACATTATGTTTGGCCATTAGGAGATGGTAGTGAGCACTGGTGGTCACTGCAGTGCTGGGGGCTGGAAACATGCTGAGGTCCATTGAGGAAATTCTATTTAAAGTTATTCAGCTGGGAAGTGATATAGAGCTGAAATTTGAACCCTGGTCTGTTAGACTCTACCATCCCATGGAAGCTACCCTAAGAAAATCTTTTTCTAGGCTTTGACTCCAAGCTGATCCACCACTTCATACTGAGAACGTGGAAACAAAACTAGCCTTGTTACGGTACATTGGTTATTGTACTAGGATTTGCTAAGCTGAGATTCCACCTCTAGTGAAATGTTAAAGAGAAACAATATGCTTCACTATTAGGTAATGAAGGAATTCAGTTTTAAAATCTTTTCTGACTCTTGACAAAGTAATGAGACTAAGATTACTGCTTCTAACATATTGGAGACTGACTCCAGTAAGCCACACACATTTTCCTTTCCAGAGAACTGTCATTTCAGGTAAAATAATGCTGAGTTTAGGATTTTATTTTTATTGTAGTATAAAGGTAGAAGAGAGTTGAAAGAGAAAGGGAATGTTTCATAATTTATAGAGTTAAACACATTTGGTCTTTCTTTAACTTCTTTTCAGAATTGGCTCTTTAAAGCTTTTCCTTCCTTTTGTTATTCTTTTTATCAAAGCTTCTTGCTGCATGTTTTGTTTAACCTAAGTATAGAAAAAACAGCTTTGCATCAGCGTTTCATATCTCTCTTTTTGAAGTAATACTGTAATTTTTGGAAAACAAGTAATAGGTATTAAGTGATAATTACTCATTCATACAAAGGTAAGGCTTCCCTTAATTGGACGTTAAGTGATAGCTTTCCATTTAAAACTTTTGAAAAATGCTAAATATAAGAGTAAGAATGTTAACATGTCTGTATATGAATATATGGCAAGAAGGGTTGAGTAAATTATTTAAATTACATGAAAATGTCTATAAAGTTCTGACATTATGCTAGAATCCTTAATGATATTTTTTTCCTTCCAGATCTTAGTTTTCAAGCAGCTTCTCGAATAATGTCCACTCCGGTTTATGATGCCGTAAAATTAATGAAAGACATTTCACAGAACTTCCCCATAAGAGCCAGGTACATTAAAGTTTATTGGTTTGATTATAGCCAGAACTCTTTTCATTAAATAAATTTTATGAAAATAGCTGATTTAATTTAACATAATGATGTCTGTTAATTCTAGTATGTATAGTGTTTATGAAATCAAGGCCTTTCTTCATTATGTATGTTGAGTTTTTTACTAGAGCAATATTGGCTTCTGCATGCATGTGTGTACATACTACAGAATAGAACTTGAATTAGAGGCAAATGGAAAGGAAAAAATAATTTATTTTAAAAATTATTTAAACGTAAACAGTGAAATGTGGTAATCAAGAAAAATCTTGTTTAAACAATAAATAATAAAGGAGTATTTTTCTCTTTCCCATATGGAAAATGATGAAAAGTATTATTCTAAATAGATTTATGCCCAGAGTATGGCCAAATCATGTTCTTGCCCTTTCAGATTCCAAACAATTAGTAATGGCTTAATTGTATGGAATATTTTCTGAAATTCTTTTTTGCCAATTGGATATCTAATTGAACTGCTTCCAGAAATATTGATGTTACACTAAACACATCTTCAGTTCAGTACATAATACGTTTGCATATCTAAAAGTAACCAGTACATACAATTCAAGTTACCATGTATTGTAAGGATTTGCAAAATAGCAAGATGTTGATGCATTTGTATTCTAGTTAGGAATGACAGAATATAAAATTGTAAGCAACCAGTAAAATATAAAATAAGTTAGCTTATACTGAAGACATACAACATGTGACAAGTACAACAATAGTGTTTTATTGAGAGGAATTGGAGAGCATCCTTGTGCTTTCAGCATCCCTTCATAAGCAGTGGATGATTGCTAGGCCTCTGTTGTCTCAAACACTATTTTGTACATTTATCACAGAACAAATTACTGAATCTTAAATCTAGATATTCTTTACCTTTGTAAAACAAATAAATAGTACCTAATTGGCCACAAGAGACCAAGAATCTTTTAATAGTGCACTGAAAATAGAGAGGTTGTCACCTGATTTATAGATTAAGAATGAATATATTGATATATTCATATCAATATATTTATATCAATATATATAAAACTGCCTCTTTTAGGCAATTTTAAAGTCAAGAATTTGAGAAGTCAGTATTTATATACTAAAACATGAAATCTATATATGTGAGTGTAAATGTATATGTTTAAGCCACACTGCTGTTAAGTAACAGTAGCTTTTGAAATTACTAGATCAAATACAAATAAAGTAAAATAATTTTAGTTTTAAGAAGACACTTGCTTTGCTCTTTTAACTGTAAGTCAGGGGTTCTGTTGCTAGACTCTGCTCTTAATTTGTGGTTGGTCATTAAAAAAATTTGCACACTATGCTAACACTGCTTAATGGCTAAATTGTAGGCTTAAGCCTGCCTCTGAAGCCGTTCAGTAGACAGTCAGTAACTGTTGAAATATTTACTAAATGAACGAAAAATTTGCATTGTCAAATTTTCAGTTGTAATTTCTCCCAAATGCTGCCAAATTTTCAAAGATGATACACACTTACTGTGGATTGTTTTAAGATACACCTCTCTGCCTGAGTTTAAGTAAAAACAGAACTTTGAATTAATAGTCTTTTAATTTTTAAATCATTTTCATGTATGCATAAAATTGACATATATGTATAACTAATAAGCATTTTTAGGAGTTAGCAAGTCAAATACAGTTAACAGACTTAAAAACATTTCTGCTCTGTCTTCAAATTATAAGGGAGTTATAAGCTCTTCAAGAGTGAGTGTGTGAAGTCAGTATTACCGGTATTTTAGGACTTATATACTTTGGTAAAGATCCCAGGTTAACTGAAATTCTTGATGTACAAATATTCCGAAAATTGCCTGTTTGCGTTGACACATATGATGACTTTGGTAATTTCATACAAAATTTCCCTTTATGGGCAAAACAACACAAAATAGCATTTTCAATCAAATGTTTTTGAAAAATAAGTACCATTTAGTGGTAAACAAGGTCTGACAATATTTAGTACATAAAGTTAGTGCACATGAACTTTTTTTTTTTTTTTTTTTGTGAGGAGATCAGCCCTGAGCTAACATCTGCCAATCCTCTTTTTTTGCTGAGGAAGACTGGCCCTGGGCTAACATCCGTGCCCATCTTCCTCCACTTTATATGGGACACTGCCACAGCATGGCTTGTCAAGCGGTGCGTCGGTGCGCGCCCGCGATCCGAACCGGTGAACCCTGGGCCGCCACAGCGGAGCGCATACACTTAACTGCTTGCGACACCGGGCTGGCCCCAGTGCACATGAACTTTTGATGATCTCTATTCCACCCTAATCAAATACCCTTGTCAAATGAAAGCCATAGCACCACTTGTCAAATCTGCTATAATGGGAGTGTACACCTGTCACTCATGAAGCCTTTAGAGTTTTTAATTTCTTACAGAAAGTATTATATTACATTGACTTATAGGTTAGTCCTAAACATTTAAGGAAGAATGAATTATATCAATATTTATTTTCCCAGATCTCTGACCAGAATTGCTGTAAATCAACATATGAGAGAAGAAATACAGGAAAATCAAAAGGTTTGTTTGAATTCTTCTTTTAAAAAATTTATTACGCTAATATCACTATTTCAGACTTTGGATGTAATTTTCATACAAAAAATAAAAACAGCTGCAAACTTCTTATCTGTATTCAAAGCAGAAAGAGGCAGGAAGATGGTATCAACCACATTCATCCTCATGAAAGCCTTCCTTGAACACTTCAGCCAACTTTGACTTTCATCTCATTGGCCAAAATTTTGTGATGTGGCTATCCCTAGCAGCAACGGAGGCTAGCAAGTTAGTGTTTACTTTTCTAGTAATTGAGGGAAGCAGAGAAGTAGGTTAGGGATGGTGCTAGATTAGCCAGCCAAGAGTGCCTGTCACACTGAGACAGAGTAAGTTCTCAATAAATGTCAGCTGTTTTGATGACAAACAACTACAGTGACGATAATGAAGTAGACGCATAGTTCATTGGAGCATGGGTGTTAGGAATCATGACACATCATCCCTACCCAGGATGTTCTTTACCCCACTGACCCCCTCACAAATTCTTGGTTATCCTTCAAAACTGAGTTGTGGTATTAACTCCTTTCTGTAATTTTCCTAATTGCTCTTACCATTCTTAAAGCTGAATGGATTGTCTTCTTATAAGAGCTCCTGTATTTATTTGTTTGAATGATGCCACCTGCAATAAGAAAGGAAGAGAAGGTGGGAAAGAAAAAGGAGGAAAAAGAAAGGAATGCCAGAATGTTAGTGACTTCACACAATCCAATTTATTTTTTGCTTATTTAACAGTCCAAGGCGGTGTTCCTGGTCATCAGAGTTTTGCTCTATGTGGTGATTTAGAGTACAGAGGCTGGAGGGTTTCACAAGGTTAAAGAGGAAATATTGTGGGAATAAAAGAGATAATTGGAAGGACTGAAGATCCAAATCACCAAATGGGATCATTTCAAAGGTAGACCTAGACCAGTGTGATGACATAATCATGGGGTGACAGCCAGAGCTAGTTGCTGAAGTAGAGTGGAAGTGAAAGTTAGTAGAAATGAGTAAATCAGGAAACTCTGAATCTAGGGCCTTGAATGAATACAGTATGTGGCACACAGCATTCCCTCAGAAATGTTTATTGAATTGAAAACTTCTGAATGTTTAAATGTCATCTATAATACATTTTATATTTAGCAATATGTAGTTTTTAAGATGTTGTATATATTGTAGCAGTTATTAATATCCCAGTGTGTAAACTGAGATCTAGTGATTTCTTCTGGGTCACAAGACAGAATCAGAATTTGTGCCCTGACCTCCGGTTCATTTCAGAACCATTTAATAAGTGTTCAAGTGCTAAACACCTTGCCAAGTGATTGGAAAACAGAGACATTTGAGAAGACTAAGAAATTTGACCTAGTCACCTGTCGTCTAAAGATTCCTTGATGACTCCTATTTCCAGAAGAACAACATACAAAATGCTAGAGAGATGTATTTAAATAAAACCAGGTGGGTAAGGAGAGTCTGGTGTAGACTGTCAGCTCCCCCACAAAAATCCCTGGAAAACCTGTTGATCAAGCAAAGCTGAGTTTAGTAAACGGTGCAGTCAGGGAGAACAGCACCTTGCTAGAACTTTGTTAGTGTCTCAAAAGGAGGATGTTAGAGTAGATTATTTCTAGGGTTCTGGGTCTCTGTTCAAGTGGTTTAAGTTGGGTCTTTCAAGGTGAGGAGTTGTTTGGGATTGGGTAAAGTTTGTCACATGGTAGTTTATTATTCGTGAACACAAAAGTGATGGTTTGGATGAGCAAACTGTTGTCTGCTAAGCAAGCTCTTTGCCCAGATGAGATAACTCTCCAGATTTATAAACCAGACTGTTCTAGATTTGCCTGGAAAAATAGGTTTGCAAGAATTTCCTGAAGCAAATGGTTCTTTATTCATTTATAGCTTTATCTTCCTGGATAAGAATTTCCTGTAATAATTAAGAGATGTTGGCCCAGGTGATCTCAGTTCTCAGTCACAGTCGTTGAAATATATTGACATAGGTGGTCTCATTTCTCACTGGGAAGGCAGGAGATGATTCAAGAGGTAGATGATAGCTAGACAGAAGAGTGGGGAGAGACAGTGTTACTTTCCCTATAGTGCTTTATGACCAAAGGTTTGTTATTACTAGTAGGTAGCAAGTCATAGGAAAGGACTATGCTTAGTCCGAGCTTACAATTTAAGCTCGATTTATTTGCAGATGGAAAACATGAATTTCTGAGATGGATTATGTTATTGTTCACAAATAGTCACTGTCTTCTCTCTGTTGGAGGATTCTTCTTCTCTGCCCCTGTGATGTTGGTTGATGCCATGTGATTTTCTTTAGCTAATGTAAAATGAGTAGATACATATGTCATATCCAAGCAGAAGCCTTGAGTGCAACTGTATTGTTTGGTTGCCATCTTGCTTCTGTTATCTATCACAAGAGGCACGTCCCTGCTGCCCTGGTCTCGCTTCTGAAATGAAAAAGGCCCTGGAACAGAGCCAAAGAGCACCTGAACCTGTGAATATGTGATGTGAGCAACAAATAAATGTTTCTTGTAGTAAGCCATGTGTGATTTTGGGATTCTTTATATTAGGAACTTGGTTATAGTAACAACCATCAAATATATTAAATTTTATGTTACTTTTTCATTTGTTAAATCATATTTTACCTTATGCTCTAGAAACTATAAAAAAAAATCTTCTATGTTTGAAAGAAATCCAGAAATAATTCTGGAAATAGAATGAAACAAACAGTGATTTTAGGAATATTAAAAGAAGTGGAAGAATAAAATAGCTGTAAAAGAAATGAGAGCAGAAGTTCTAGGCTCAATTGCTAGTTACTACCTTTCAGAAAGTCATCTTTTACAAACGTCTTCTGTAAAATGTAACTAATTATACAGTATAAATTACAACAATCTTTGAACATATTTTGTAAATATATACGACTATAAGATGGCAGAAATAGTGGAAACAGTCAAAATGATGAGTTTAAGGTTAAAGTTATTAAAAAAGGTTATTCTAATATTGCATTTTAAAATATCTTTTATTTACATTATCTAGAATTCTCTCAATCCTAGTATTTTCTCCATCCCCTCATTTTTTCAGTAATTATTTGGATCTTTAAAATTTTAGTGTCATCTTTATTATTTGCATAACTTAGTATTTTGTTATCAACTTGGCTAGAGAGGCTGGTTGTAGTTCATTTTATTTAGCCATATCATATTATGAATCAAAGCTGGCCTAAGTTGACACTTTGTTATTCAATTAAGAATATAGCGATTGGTTCCAATAAGAATATGACTGCAGTCCAATTCAAAACGGTCCCATTTATTCTCCTTACAATCATACATAGCAACAAAGAGAATGAGTGAAATTCATACGTAGCAGCAAGGAGAATGAAATAACATTTTTAGCAAAACTAGCAGAAAGCAGAACCCCACCAACTCTAGATTTGGTGCGTGCTGGAAAATGCCCAACACCAGTAGAGCTGAAGTGTAAAGCTTGCAGTCGTGGGGAGGGGAAGAAGGGAAAGGTGCAGGGGGTCCTTGCAGTGACAGCCCCAGAAATCATCAGCAAGTAGTCATACTCAGAGAGAGAGCTCCACTCTGAGTAGGAGTGTATGGACAGGACTAAAAACAAGCAGGAGAGGGCACGTGTGCTGAGGGAGGTAGAGAGAGAAGTCATGCAGAGTGCATGGAAGTGGCAGATTTAGGAAAACTCGGCTAGTAAGAGAGG
Organism: Ceratotherium simum simum; assembly: GCF_057802395.1. Lineage (NCBI taxonomy): Eukaryota > Metazoa > Chordata > Mammalia > Perissodactyla > Rhinocerotidae > Ceratotherium > Ceratotherium simum. The sequence continues at coordinate 15,514,326 of NC_141909.1, forward strand.
GGACGGCTCACCCAAAAGACAAGGGCAGTATCCTCTTGTGGCAAAATGAAGAAAAAAAGTGGCTGGTGATCAGAACCTTTGAACAAGGTTAATATTTGAGAATCTAAGGAAGATTGCCTGCATTAGGTGACTCAACTTAAACTGTTGATCACTGTAAGGAAACTTCAAGCCAAGAAACGGAGAACTGATTTTATCCCTTGCTCTCCAAAACAATCTCCCCTGCTAATATCTGGTCCCAGAAAATCTAAGTGATTCAAATATCATTAATCAAAAAGGTAAAGCTACTACATCCATGTAAAGATCTTACTGTATAAGGGGGAGAAAAAGCAGCAAAACTACATTGTAGATGAAGAAACCTCACTAAGCAGAGAAAAATTGCAATACAACATTTGGACGTGTGCTTAAAAGGTTAATGAAGCTGAGAAGCCACATGCAATGCAGAAATACGGTAATTGACAGTAAAGATGGACAGAGAATAAGCAGTGATGCCCAGACAGCAATGGAATGTGAAACCAGAACAGGAACAACTTTTCAAAGGTATAGAAAGTAAAGATAAAACCATTTGAGAAATAAAAACAAATTACAAGTGGCTCAAGGGAGAACTGACCTTATAGAAAACACAGTGGAACACATAGTAGATAGGAATAAGAAATGCAAAGAAAGAAAAACAAATAGATAGAAAGGATTCAAGAGAAAACGATAAATAAAAGGCAAGTAAAGGAAATCCAGCATTCCTATCCTAGAGTCCCTGAAACAGAAAAATGAAACAGACAGAACATGCTTAAAGCTACAAGTAGAAAATTTTCTGAAATAAAAGAAGACCTGAATCTACATATTAAGAGGGTACACTGTATAATTGGGAAAATTAACCAAGAATGGTCAAAACAAAGACATAGGCTATTGAACTTTATAGGAAATAAAGGGAATTATTTGTACATTTAATAAAAGATCATAAGGAAAGAAAATCAGATTGGCATCAGACTTCTCAAAAACATTCAATAACAAGAAACAGTGGAGCTCCACCTACAAGATGTTTAAGGAAAGAAAAACTGTCCTTCAAGCTGTCTTTCAGGTAGACATGGATATATGGGCTACAAAAATGTTGAACATCAAGAATTCAGGGAATATTGCTCTCAGGAGCACTTGCTGAGGAATTTCTTCCAACCAGGAACTGATTGAAGATACTTTGGCAGAATAACTGCCTATTGGGCCTTGAATGTGTTTATTGTACAACTAAAACTAAAAGGAAGGTGAGGGAATGGGTGATAGTGTAGTATGCAAATAGCACCTACTCTGACAATGATAAAATATTGCTACTAATAAAAATAGAGAGGAGGTAGAAAATAGAGTAAACTTGCTGATTGCCTTAACTCAAATACTTGGGAATCAAAGGGTATGATTAAAGCTGAAAAGTCAAGCAATAGAAGCCTAAACATATTTAAAGTACATAGTTAACTGCTAATGAATATAAAACTATTGAGTAAAATTAAGCTGTGCAAGAGAAGGAGAGGCAGCAGGAGGAGGTTAGAAGCTAATTTTGTTGTTTGTAACAAAATCATTAGATATCATTTAAAGAAAGAGATGACCGAGCGTATTACATGAAGATACAAGTTTAATAGTAATTATTGGAACAAAAGTCTAAATCTTCCCAAGTATGAAAAGAACTTAACACACACACAAAAAAAGAAAACAAACCATTTGTGAAAGACGTTTTAAAAATACATTTAGAAAGAGTAAATACAGCATGAAAGAATGACAATTGAGGCTAACCATATCTGTGAAATCAATAAAATGGAAATAAGCTTAGCTAACATGTTAGCAAAATTTTTCAGTGTGGATCATTAGGCAGATACAATGTATGTGAAATAAAAACTCTTAAAGTAATTAAGAAATGTTAAAAACTAAAGGCTGGGCAAAGGTGTACCAGTCAAATACTGCGTTGTAGGGGTAGTGATCTTAATACCCTCAAGCTAAATTTAGGCCTAAAAACATTAATGAGCAAAAAATGGCCCTTTGTAATACTAAGGCACAATGAAAATATAGCAATTACTAATATCCTTATCTCAAAACACTGTAGCAACATTCATGAAACAAACTGCTGGAGATGGAGGGAGAAAGAGAGTTTACCTCTCTAAGATTGATGAAATAGTCAAAAAATAAGTAAAGATATAGGAGACGAAACAACATTAGTAATGTGATAGGTCTTATGGATATATAACAAATTTTGTATACTGTTAATAGAGAAAATATGCCTTTTTACAAGTTTTTATGGAGTAATAATGACAAAAAAATCCAGAAAGTAGATATTATAGAAAAAAACATTCAGTGCAATCAAACTAGAAATCAATAACAAAATCAGAAAAAAAGGGCTTATTCACTTGGAGATTAAAGGCTCTGTGTACTCTTAAGTAGAGGGGAAAATAAAATACATATCAAAATTGAAATATTTCATGATAACATTTAAAAACACAAGATATTAGAATCTTTGGGACACAAATAAAACAAAGTTCAGAGAAAAGCCTCAAATTTTTACATCAGTAAAAATGCAAGAATAAAAATACATGAATATAGGACCTAAAAAGTTAGGAAAAGAGCAATCAAGAAAACCAAGAAAGCAGGAGAAATTAATACAGATAAAAATTAATACATTACAAGACAAAAATAGTAAAACTAAAGATTTAAAAGGGTAATATAATCAAATGAAGTTTATCTGCGGAATGCAAGGATGGTTCAACATGGGGAAATCTATTCATATAATATCATCATTAGATCTTAGTTGTAAAGTAGTATGATCATCTCCATAGATGCTGAAAAGCATTTTAAAAAATTCAAGACCTATTCCTGATTGTAAAAAAACACTTTATAAGGGAATTGATTATACTTCCTTAATGTGATTGAAAGTGTGTGCCTGTGTATTTGTGTTTATCTCAGCTTAAAAACCAGCATCTTACTAATTAAAAAATACTAGGGGCATTGTATTATTTTATTAGTTAGTCAAGAGAAATATGTTAAAAGTATAAACATTGGGAAAAAATAAGGTGTAAGAGAATCAACTGAAAAACCAAAAACTATAGATAGAAACGTGTATTAGTCTGCTCAGGCTGCCGCAGACTGAGTGGCTTAAACAATAAAAATTTATTTTCCCACAGTTCTGGAGGCCGTAAGTCCCAGATCATGGTTTTGGCAGATTCTGTTTCTGGTGAGAACTCTCTTCCTGGCTTATATACAGATGGCCAGCTTCTTGCTATTTCTTCACATGGCTTTTCCTCTGTGCACACGCAGTGCACCACCCTTATGACCTCATTTCACCTTAAGTACTTCCCTGAAGGCCCCATGTCCAAATACAGTCACATTGGGGTTAGGGCTTCAACATTTGAATTTAGGGGGGAACATACTTCAGTCCACAACAAAAGGTAAATAGGTTATACAATATATAAAAATCAGTAGGCTCCAATAACAACTATTGAGAAGATAATAATGTAAGAAAAGGCTCCATTTGCAATAGCAACACAAACAGTATCTAGGAATAAACTAAACAAGTATAAAGGGAAAAATTTGAAACACTCTTTGAGAGCTATTGAAAAACATACATGGAGAGGGAGTTAAGATGGCGGCGTAGGCAGACTCGGAACTCACCTCCTCCCGTGGACACAGCCAATTTACAACTACTCGTGGAAAAATTACCCCTGAGACAGAACTGAAAACTGGATAAGAGGAACTCCTGCAACAACGGACAATCCTAACTGAGGTGGAAGAGGCAGAGACTCCCTTCTGGAGAGGAAAAACGCCGCCTTCACAAGCCGCCAGCTTCCCGGCCGCCGGGAGCAGCTCACAGGTACGCAGCCTCCTTGGAGGCGGGGGGCCCTGAGCCGGGGAGCGCCCCCGCTGTGGGCATTTTGTGGACCCAGCACAATCGAGACCAGCGGCATAATATCTGACTTTGCCTGCTACTAAAGCATTGGGGAACACCCCCAGAAAACCCGGTTCACAAAGAAACTAAAACTGGCTCTTAAAGGGCCCGCGCGCAAACTCACCCGTTTCAGAAAGCATCCTAAAATCACCAGAAAGAAAGGTGCACAGTGCTGCGGTGAAAAGAGACTCACCTAATAGGCCCTGAGTGCATCTCGGTGAGGGGTGAGACCTCTCCAGGGACTGGGACATTGGCGGCAGCCATTGTTGTGGCCTGGTGTGGGCGTGCTGACACAGACGCCATTGGAGTTCTCCCTGAGGCCTGCTAGCCCAGGGTCTGCCCCACCAGCTAGAGCACTGATTTAATCCAGCTCAGCCAGGGCAGGCAGCCCACCCTAGAGACTGGCCCCACCCAACAACAAGCCCTCAGGCAACTTGTGGGCCTGCATAGATTGGTGACTGGATTCTCTGCAGCCTGGCAACTGAGCCGACTTGAGCAGGGCAGGGTGTGCACAAGGAGCGGGTGGAGAGTGTGGGGGGGGTGGCGGAGTGTGTGGGCCTCCCGCCATGGAGAGACTGGGTCCGCTTGGGGAGGTCGGGGCGCTCACACGGGGCAGGACTGTGTTGACTGTGTGTGGACCTGTGGGCGGCAGGGTTTGTCAGCTGCGGAAGACTTGTGCTTCTCAAAGACCCACACAGGGGGTTTGCCCCACCTTCCAAAGCCTGAAACGATTGGGTGCTCCTGTGCCTGAGGCCAGCCCCACCCAGCTGCAATCCTCAGAGAGCTGACAAGAGACCTAATAGGCTAGAGGCTTACAGCAGTTGTAAGGCCCTGAGCCTAACAACCTGCTATGCTGGGGGCCTACTCACTTAAAAGAAATACTGCAACACAAATGTGGTATTAGAACTTGCAGCCAACTGTGCTGGGGCTCCCCACACCTGATAAAGAGACTGAAGGGCCCACAACAACTACAAGCAGCTGAGCATTACAACAGCTGGCCAGGTGCATAACTCAGCCTCCCTGGGCACCTACAGGGAGAGCAAACAGGCCACAACAGAAGGACACACGTAGCCCACATAGGGGTCACCCCTGGAACATTGAGAACTGAGGGAAGCACACTGGAAGCCTCCGAAGGCATCACTTACATAAGGTCACCTATCCAAGAGCAGGAGACGTAGCTGACCTACCTAATACGTAGACACAAGCACAGGGAAAGAGGCAAAATGAGGAGGCAAAAGAATACATTCCAAGTAAGGGAACAGGACAAAACCCCAGAAAAGGAACTAAGTGAAACAGAAATGAGCAACCTACCTGACAGAGAGTTCAAACTAAGGGTGTTAAGGATGCTCACAGATCTGGGGAGAAGAATGGATGAACTCAGTGAGAATGTCAACAAAGAAATGGAAGATATAAAAAAGAACCAATCAGAAATGAAGAATACAATACTGGAAATGAAAAATTCATTAGAGGGACTCAAAAGCAGAGTAGAGGATACAGAAGAACGGATCTGTGAACTGGACGAAAGACTAGAAAAAATTATCCAAGGTGAACAGGTAAAAGAGAAAAGAATTAAAAAGAGTGAAGACAGTCTAAGGGACCTCTGGGACAACATCAAGCGCACTAACATCCGTGTTATAGGTGTCCCGGAAGGAGAAGAGCGAGACAAGGGGGCAGAGAATCTATTTCAAGAAATAATAGATGAAAACTTCCCTAACCTAAGGAAGGAAACAGACATCCAGGTACAGGAAGCACAGAGAGCCCCAAACAAGATAAACCCAAAGAGGCCCACACCAAGACACATCATAATCAAAATGTCCAGAATTAAAGAGAGAATCCTAAAAGCCACAAGACAATCTCAAGTTACGTACAAAGGAAACCCCATAAGGCTATCAGCTGACTTCTCAGCAGAAACCTTACAGGCTAGAAGAGAATGGCATGATATATTTAAAGTGCTAAAAGGAAAAAACTTACAGCCAAGAATACTCTACCCAGCAAGGTTATCATCACCCAGCAAGGTTATCATTCAAAATGGAAGGAGAGATCAAAATTTTCCCAGATAAGCAAAAATTAGAGTTTGTCACCAAAAAACCAGTGCTACAAGAAATGTTAAAGGGACTGATTTAAGGGGAAAAGAGAAGACCACAAATAGGAAAAATTATCTATTTCCATGATTAGAACATAATGGATACAAATACACAAAAAAGAGGTTAGATATGATATCAAAAACATAGGGAGGAGGGGAGTTAAGAGTACAGCTTTCAGATAGAGGTCAGACTAAAGTGACCATCAATTCTGTATAGAAGAAGAAAGGAACAGAGAAGGACAACTAAAACACTGAGAAAAAAAAAAAAAGTTAAAAAATGACAGTAAGTACATACCTATCAATAGCTACTTTAAACATCAATGGACTAAATGCTCCAATTAAAAGGCATAGGGTGGCTGACTGGATAAAAAAACAAGACCCATATATATGCTGCATACAAGAGACACACTTCAGACCTAAAGACACTCACAAACTGAAAGTGAAGGGATGGAAAAAGATACTCCACGCAAATGGCAATGAAAAGAAAGCTGGGGTAGCAGTACTCATATCAGACAAAATAGACTTTAAAACAAAAACTGTAAAAAGAGACAAAGAAGGGCATTACATAATGATCAAGGGAACAATCCAACAAGAGGATATAACACTTGTAAATATCTACACACCCAATGTAGGTGCACCTAAATATATAAAGCAATTATTAACAGACATAAAAACAGAAATAGACAGTAACACAATAATAGTAGGGGACTTTAACACTCCACTTACAGCAGTGGATAGATCATCCAAACAGAAGATCAATAAGGAAACATTGGCCTTAAACGACACACTAGAACAGATGGACCTAGTAGATATATACAGAGCATTCCATCCAAAAACCGAAGAATACACGTTCTTTTCAAATGCACATGGAACGTTCTCCAGGATTGATCACATGTTAGGCCACAAAACAAGTCTCCATAAATTTAAGAAGATTGAAATAATACCAAGCATCTTTTCTGACCACAATGGTATGAAACTAGAAATCAATTATAGGAAGAAAATCAGAAAAGCCACAAATACGTGGAGATTAAACAAAATGCTACTGAACAATGACTGGGTTAACGAAGAAATCAAAGAAGAAATCAAAAAATACCTGGAGACAAATGAAAATGAAAATACGACATGCCAGAATTTATGGGATACAGCAAAAGCGGTTCTAAGAGGGAAGTTTATAGCGATACAGGCCTATCTCAACAAACAAGAAAAATCTCAAATAAACAATCTAACAATGCACCTAAAGGAACTGGAAAAAGAAGAACAAACCAAGCCCAAAATCAGTAGAAGAAGGGAAATAATAAAAATCAGAGCAGAAATAAATGAAATAGAGACAAAAAAAAACAATAGAAAAATTAATAAAACCAAGAGCTGGTTCTTTGAAAAGGTCAACAAAATTGACAAATCTTTAGCTAGACTCACCAAGAAAAAAAGAGAGAAGTCACAAATAAGTAAAATCAGAAATGAAAGAGGAGAGGTTACGACAGACACCTCAGAAATACAAAAGATTATAAGAGAATACTATGAAAAGCTATATGCCAACCAATTCGACAATCTGGAAGAAATGGATAAATTCTTAGAATCATACAACCTTCCAAAACTGGATCAAGAAGAAGTAGAGAATTTGAATAGACCAATCACCAGTAAGGAGATTGAAACAGTAATCACAAACCTCCCCAAAAATAAAAGTCCAGGACCAGACGGCTTCCCTGGTGAATTCTACCAAACATTCAAAGAAGACTTAATACCTATCCTTCTCAAACTCTTCCAAAAAATTGAGGAGGGGGGGAAGCTCCCTACCTCATTCTACGAAGCTGACATTACCCTGATACCAAAACCAGACAAGGACAACACGAAAAAAGAAAATTACAGGCCAATATCACTGATGAACATCGATGCAAAAATCCTCAACAAAATACTATCAAATCGCATACAACAATATGTTAAAAAGATTATACACCATGATCAAGTGGGATTTATTCCAGGGATGCAGGGATGGTTTAACATTCGCAAATCAATCAACGTAATACACCACATTAATAAAATGAAGAATAAAAATCACATGATCATCTCAATAGATGCAGAGAAAGCATTTGACAAGATACAGCATCCATTTATGATAAAAACTCTGAATAAAATGGGTATAGAAGGAAAGTATCTCAACATAATAAAGACCATATATGAGAAACCCACAGCTAATATCATCCTCAATGGTGAAAAACTGAAAGCCATCCCTCTAAGAACAGGAACCAGACAAGGATGCCCACTGTCACCACTCCTATTTAACATAGTACTGGAAGTCCTAGCCAGAGCAATCAGGCAAGAGAAAGAAATAAAAGGGATCCAAATTGGAAAGGAAGAAGTGAAACTGTCACTATTTGCAGATGACATGATTTTATATATAGAAAACCCTAAAGAATCCACCAGAAAACTTTTAGAAGTAATAAACGAATATGGTAAAGTTGCAGGATACAAAATCAACATACAAAAATCAGTTGCATTTCTGTACACTAACAACGAAGTAGCAGAAAGAGAAATTAAGAATACCATCCCATTTACGATTGCAACAAAAAGAATAAAATACCTAGGAATAAACTTAACCAAAGAGGTGAAAGATCTGTACACCGAAAACTATAAAACATTTCTGAAAGAAATTGAAGAAGACACAAAGAAATGGAAAGATATTCCGTGCTCTTGGATTGGAAGAATTAACATAGTTAAGATGTCCATACTTCCTAAAGCCATCTATAGATTCAATGCAATCCCTATCAAAGTTCCAACAACATTTTTCACAGAAATAGAACAAAGAATCCTAAAATTTATATGGAACAACAAAAGACCCCGAATAGCTAAAGGAATCCTGAGAAAAAAGAACAAAGCTGGAGGTATCACACTCCCTGATTTCAAAATATACTACAAAGCTATAGTAACCAAAACAGCATGGTAGTGGCACAAAAACAGACACACAGATCAATGGAATAGAATCGAAAGCCCGGAAATAAACCCACACATCTATGGACAGCTAATCTTTGACAAAGGAGCCAAGAACATACAATGGGGAAAAGAAAGTCTCTTCAACAAATGGTGTTGGGAAAACTGGATAGCCATATGCAAAAAAATGAAAGTAGACCCTTACCTTACACCATACACAAAAATTAACTCCAAATGTATTAAAGACTTGAATGTAAGACCTGAAACTGTGAAACTTCTAGAGGAAAACATAGGCAGTACGCTCTTTGACGTCGGTCTTAGCAACATCTTTTCAAACACCACGTCTGACCGGGCAAGAGAAACAATAGAAAAAATAAACAAATGGGACTACATCAAACTAAAAAGCTTCTGCACAGCAAAGGAAACCATCAGCAAAACGAAAAGACAACCTAACAATTGGGAGAAGATATTTGCAAACCATACTTCTGATAAGGGCTTAATCTCCAAAATATATAAAGAACTCCTGCATCTTAACAACAAAAAAACTACCAACCCAATTAAAAAATGGGCAAAAGACCTGAACAGACATTTCTCCAAAGAAGATATACAGATGGCCAACAGACACATGAAAAGATGTTCAAAATCACTAACTATCAGGGAAGTGCAAATCAAAACTACAATGAGATATCACCTCACGCCCGTCAGAATGGCTATAATTAACAAGTCAGGAAACAACATGTGTTGGAGAGGATGTGGAGAGAAGGGAACTCTCATACACTGCTGGTGGGAATGCAAACTGGTGCAGCCACTATGGAAAACAGTATGGAGATTCCTCAAAAAATCAACGATAGAACTACCATATGATCCAGCTATTCCACTGTTGGGTATTTATCCAAAGAACTTGAAAACACCAATTTGTAAAGGTACTTGCACCCCTGTGTTCATTGCAGCGTTATTCACAATAGCCAAGACTTGGAAGCAACCTAAGTGCCCATCAAGGGACAAATGGATAAAGAAGCTGTGGTATATATACACAATGGAATACTACTCAGCCATAAGAAACGATGAAATCCAGCCATTTGTGACAACATGGATGGACATTGAGGGTATAATGCAAAGTGAAATAAGTCAGAGGGAGAAGGTCAAATACCATATGATTTCCTTCATTAAGTAGTAGATAATAACAACAATAAACAAACACATAGGGACAGAGATTGGATTGGTGGTTACCAGAGGGGAAGTGGGGAGGGAGGAGGGTGAAAGGGATACTTCAGCACATGTGTGTGGTGATGGGTTGTAATTAGTATTTGGGTGGTGAACATGATGTAATCTATGCAAAAATAGAAGTACAATGATGTACACCTGAAATTTTTTACAATGTCATAAACCTATGTTACTGCAATAAACAAAAATTAAAAAAGAAAAACATACATGTTCTTGTATTAGAAGATTACATGAAATCAATTCTAAGTTAATTTATGAATGTAATCAGAACCTAATAAAAATACCAACAGTTTCTTTTTTTCCTGAAACTTCATGCAATGAGTCTGAAAATTCATGTGGAAAAAATAATCCAAGAATAATAGGAATACTCTGAAAAATTAAAAGAGCAATAGGGACCTGCTCCATGTGGGTACCAGCACAGGCTGTTCATGCTGTCATGGACTGTCACTCTTTGTGCTGGCCACCAGCTGCTCCAACCCAATCAGCACTATTGGGCCACCCACTGCCATCACCTTTTCCACGTCTCATCATTTGGAATTAGCAGTGAAACAATTTTGAAATAAGCTTTGATTTCTGAGCAAGAAAGCATGAATTTAATCAGCAAGCTAAATAATCCTGACATTGTTTATGGTCATCTTGTTTAGCTGCCTCTTTCGGAGCACACTGAGAGAAAGACAGGGATGGTAATGGCTTTCAGGTTATTAATCTCAGGTAAATGTGTTTGGACTAGTAGTCGTGTTACCCACTACCACGTGGGGTGTGTGGAAGGTCACTAAACAAACTGGAGTTCCAACCTTGGAGAAGAGGGTGGTTGTGACTGGAAGGTCAGAAAATCTTGGAGTGTCTCTTGCAGTGTTACTGAACGTGGATTGGGCACATGAATGCCCTGGAAGTATGTCACTGCCACAACATCTCATCCGTACACACCAAGGAGTACAATTCCTGCAAAACATGTAAACAGTTTACACACAAAAAAGAGATAATAGTGGTCTTTAAATATATAGAAAGATGATCTGTCTTCACTCATAAGAGAAATACAGATCGGAATTAAACTGAGACACCAGATTTTAAAAATTCAAAAATTTGATACTGCACTGTGTTGGCAAGCCTATCTTTCTTTTGTGTAAGAAAGCAGGGAAAGCAAGATATATATTTGTATGTATTAGTGTTGCGTAAAGGGACACCAGAAGGATGAGCAAGAAATTTTGAAAAAAATATGGTTACCTCTGTGGGCCACGGATAAGGGCTGGGAGACAGAGAGGAAGGTGCCGGAACGAGCACAAGAATTCTTTGTGTGTAGATTTTTATATAGTTCTGACTTTGGACTCATGCAAAGATTATTCAGAAGATATTATGACTATGCTGAAGTTGTATGAGTGAATTTGGATTTGGTTTTATTCAGGAGGCAGCTGCTTTAACTCCAAAGTATAACCAATTTCCCTTTGAAGTTCATAATTCTTATTATTTTGCTCAAAGACTGTCCAGAATCTACTTTTGGTGATTTTAAATTCAGTGTCAATCCAATGTGTCTGTTATTGTTTACTGTAAGAACTGTTAAATTATAATCCATAGCATTTTTTGTTTGGGGGGAAAAATGGAGATATGGTCAGGTGGTCCGGTAACTTTTTTTTTTTTTTTTTTGCTTCAGCAATGTGAAACAGATTGTTTCAATTCAATAATTACATAATAAACCAAATGCAGATATTCAAATATAAAACCCAAATAAAAGATTACACCTAATCCAAATAAAAGCTTATGCCTTTTTTAATTATGTAAACTAATTACTTAGAATGTGTGAAAATTTTAGAGTTTTAGAGAAATTCCCTAGATTAGAATATCCTCTCCAAAAGTTTTTCTGTAAAACTTTTTTTTAGAATCTTTTCTCTCATCACTCATCCTGAAAAAAACAAAAAACCGTCCTATATTAAGATTTACATCTGATTTGACTTCAAATTTTAAGTTCAGAATGCACCTAGTATCAGCTTAGCGACCTCCAGACATGTTTATAAACCAGTTTACCATTATGAAGCTCAACCAGTCTTCTGAGATCCAATTAGTTGGAGTTTTTTTAGCTTCAGGTAATGGCCCACCTCCATTGGTCGTTAAAGGGGTACACTGCAATACATTATTCCGTCTTTTTTTGAATGAGGTCATATTTCTCTACAGGGATTTGTATCTGCTTCTGCTCAAAGCCTGAGAGCTCTCCCATCTTAATTCCACTTTAAATAAAAAGCCTGTATATATTTTTTGGACCTTAAAAATAGTGTGAAATCAAGCCTCAAAGTCATATGAAGCTAAACCAGATGCCATGAGTTGTTATGGAAGATTTGTTCTTCCTCCACCAGGAACCACGGTGAGATGGGCAAGTGTCTGTGCTATTTCTGCAGGGCATTTTGTTTTCTAGGTCACCTTTTCATTTTGAGTGTAGCACTTATTTGTGTGCACAAGAGTATCTCTGACTCTACTCCCTGCCCCGTGTGGGCCCCAAGCTTTGCCTCCTGCTGAGACTGGCCCTTAAAAACCCAAGCTTTAGGCCACCTAGGAAGCCCGAGAGATTTCCTCAGGACAGAGCCCTCAGTGTTTGTTACATCCTTGGACTCGTATTCCCACTTCTTCTCTGCCCTTAGACGAAGTCTTTACTTTTAAAAGCTGAATCATTCATTTAGAGGGCATTGTTAATGTTTTAATCTAGCGTTTTTGATGTTTTCTACATTTTAGTAGGAGGATTTCAGGTTCTCTGGTTCATCATATAGCTAGAAACTTTATTCTTACCTCTTGATTTGAGAAACACTGCCTTAAATCTGCCTTAAATTATACACTCAGGGTAATTTGCCAGGATTTAAGACTGCTCTTCTGAGGGGTAGGAGAAAGAATTTGTCAGCACCAGTCTCTAGTAGACTGACAGTATTTCAGCAATCAAGTTCACTGAGTTCAATTTATTACCCTTTTTTGAGCATCTTCTTTGTTCAAGGCACTGTGCCTGGCATAGAAATTCTTGAGGCAATCAGCAATTTAGTGTGGGTCTGTGTGCTTGATATGCTTTCTACTTAGAGTGGAGGTGCCTAAAATGATGAAGTGCTGGAGAGAGCTTGAGACAGTGTGTATGATGGTTCAATGCAAGTTTGGGGAAAATTGGCAGTGAATTCACTAGGCATCTGTAGATTTTGAAGTTAGAATGCAGATTTCTTAGAATAAGTAACTATTTGATCAAAAGGCACAGAAATAGCTGAAGACAAATCAAAATTTTACCTATGAACCTTCAAAGTTTCTCGTATTAAGGTTTAATCTCTTGCCAGTATTCTATAGTAATCAAGTGGAAATATTTTCTATCCTGTTTCTCCCCTCCCTTCTCTGTATGTATCTCACCTGTCATGGTGAGTGATAACCATACAGAAAAATTCACCTCTGTCAAGCTTTCTCTGAATCTCTTCAAGTTAGTTGCATCATCTGCCTGTCCAGAATAATTTATACACATCTCTATTAGGTCACTTATCATGTGATGTTATTGAAATACACTATTTTAAAATTGTTTTTCCTCCTAAACCAATTTGCCTACCCAGATAATAGTAATGATAAAAGCTTCATTTGTGAGTATTGTATATGTGACTAGACTCAGGTATATATTACATTTAAACTTTATAACAAACTTGTGAGATAGATATGAGTACTCCATTTTACAGATGAGGAAACTGAGACTTATGGAAGCTAAGTAAATTTGCCCAAATCTTACTACTAGTAAGTAGCAAGACACTAGGATTTAAAGCAGATCTAACTCCCTCACCACCGTCTTAATAACTAAGCTGTACTGGCAAGGACATTACCTTTTAACTTTTGTTACTGCTCCGGCGAGCACTCGGGAAGTCTTTACTGAATGGAAAGACAGTGAACGTTGAAACACTGCTTTAATGGAATCCTTTATGGAGGGACCTCCAAATATTTACACATACACCAAAGTTTTGAGTCCAAGGGATATCAAGGATATCAAGGAAAGTGCCAACTATCAAATTCTAAGTGTGCACGCACATACACACACACACACGCAATATAAAATGTAGTAGGCATGCAGTCCTTGTAGCATTAGAACTTTAATAGCACATATTGCAAAATCAAAATATTCAGGTTTTTGTGTCTCTAACCTATCGTAAGAGTCCTATCACTTAGATGAGGGGTGGGCAGACTACTGCCCACCTATAGGCCAAATCTGGCCTGCCACCTGTTTTTATAAATAAATGTTTTGTTGAAACATAGTCATGCCCGTGTGTTTACATGTTGTCTGTGGCTGCTTTCATGCTACAAGAGCAGAGCTGACTGGTTGCAAGAGAGATGATATGGCTGGCAAAGCGTAAAATATAGACTGTCTGACTACAGAAAGTTTGCCGACTCCTGACATGGGTAACTATTGTTATGTGACTTGGTTAACTCTTTTTCTGCTCTATTTCAAGAATCTTCACTATAGATTCGAAATTCAGCCAGGCGATGCTTGCCTATTTATAAATGGACTTCGTGTTGATATGGATACTTATGATCCTTTTAGGTAAGTATGGAATTTTGAATTATTGATACAAACTAACTATGGTTTATATAGAGGTAAATATTGTCCTCAAGTTAGTATTTGTCAAAATGCAAATAATCACTTTAAAGGTAAAGTAAATAAATGTTTTTGATTGTGCAAAACAACTCTATTTTGGTAGAATACTCTCTTAAGTCTTAGAATGTCAAAACTGGGAGAGACCTTGGAGACATTTGTTCAGATGTGAAACTGAAGTTCCTGAATCTTAGACCTGGTACTTATCCCGTTGTTTGAAACTGTCTTTCATTGAATAGTAGGTTTATTCTTTAGTGGGAAGTGCCTTGGGACTGGACTGAGCAGCCAGGGAGCTCTCCCCTCCAGAAAGGAACTGAAAGGAACACGAGATGTTTCCCTAGAAGAAAGAAATCAACAGGAAGAATTTAAAGTACTTGTATCTGTCAGAAAAGAAATTTGAAGTTATAGAAGGCAGGGTGCTATCTATTTCCTTATGTCAAAAAAAAAAAATCTTCAAAACTGCTCTAGGGCAGAATTAGAAAGTCTTTTATTTATCATGGCCATTGGCCCATAAATTAAAGGCATGGGCCGAACAGAAGAGAAATCTAATTGAGTTTATTTTACTTTTAAAGAGAAGCATAAAGGTACTTTAAAAATTAATATTTAGGGGCCAGTCCTGTGGCTTAGTGGTTGAAGTTCAGTGCATTCTGCTTCAGTGGCCCGGGTCAACAGGTTCAGATCCCCATTGCAGACTTGTCAGCCAGGCTGTGGCGGCGACCCACATACGAAATAGAGGAAGACTGACAAAGATGTTAGCTCAGGGCTAATCTTCCTCAAGCAAAAAAAGAGGAGGATTGGCAGTGAATGTTAGAGGAAATCTTCCTCAGCAAAAACTATAAATAAGTAATATTTAGAATATAAGATAAATTTAGTAAACAATACTTTAGTTCAGATATTCAGTTTTAATTCAATTGAATGTACTTTGTATATTGTATATTTTAACTTAATTAAATGTTTATTTTATTTTAAGTTTGGAAATATATAGGAAAATACAGGAAAGATTGAGAAGTAGAGTAGTTCAGTTGGGGGTTTTCTCTTTATTTAGTTGAATTCTTGGACCTAGTGTTGGAGAAATGATAACCTAAGATAGATATATATGATAAGTACTACACATAGAAAGGGTAAAGCAGTTGTTAGCTCCTGGTCTGTAGACTTCAGAGGGACAAAAATTATATCTGTGCTAAGAAAAAGTGAACACGGGTTTAAAAGAGAGAGTGAAATGGTATGTAGATTTTGGAACGTTTTCTGTGGCAGTGTATGGGGAAATTTTCAAAGCAGGAACTTTTTGACAGGTAATTTAGAAGGCTGTAGGTTATTCAGGAAATACAACCCCCTTGGCTCCTCCACCTGGTAATTAGTCATCAGCAGGATGTGTGATACATTTTTGTTCTTCATTGATGTGATCACTAGTTGCAGCTACTATAATTCCCTTAAAGGATGAAAAGAAAGTATGTGAGGATATTTATATCTTTTGACATTTTTAGCACAAAATAAACAATCAAAGAGGTTCTCAGAAAAAGATCAGAACATGTAGAATAAAATCAGTGTGAAGAGATTGATGAATGGAAGAAAATGATGCAGGAGAGAGGGGAGGAGGGAAAATGTCAAATTACTGAAGTTACACCTGGATCGAGGGAGAGGTCCTGTGCAACTGGTACTTCAGAATTGTCCACTTGGGGAAGAAAGTGAGTGGGTAATTATTCTGCACTTCCTTCCTATCTCCTGTCTCTCCTTGCGTTTTGGGGTTGTGGTGATACCATGCCCCATGGCCTAGCCCTTCTTCCTCTGATCCTGGAAGTAGTGGGAGGAGCCACAGGCTCCCTGGGTCAGGTCAGCATTGGTTCAGTCAAGACTCTGCCAAGCCTACGTGTGGTCCCCAAAGGAGGCCAAGACAGTGGGAGGTGGGGCAGTGACCAGGGAGAAAGACGGGTAGGACTAAGTAAATTTGGGGAGTTCCATAAATGGTGTCTTATATATCTACTTTAGAGCTGCTAACATCTTTGTCTCTAAGCAGTCACCTTAGCCACAGACTTGACCAGACAGAAACTGGTACAAATTGAATATTACTCATTTTATTAGTTTGTTAGTTTGTCTGTTCCTACTTAAGTAGTGTCACTACAGTATTACTACCAGAAAGAAAGAATAGCCAAGGTGTCTTGATATCCCCACTTCTGTAGTTTTTTCTGTATCTTAATAAAGTTATCTGGCTCAGAATTCTTTTGAGCTCTTGATAAATATATATTTGTAATGCAAGCAACATTAAAATTCAATATTAGAAAATGAATTCACTATTAAAATTCAATTCAGTAAATATCTGAGTGCCTACTATGCTATAGAAACTGCTAGCTATTGGGGGTAGTGGTGAACAAGACAGAAATAAGTGAAATTTACAGTCTAATGGGATAACTGATATTAAATAAATAATTCGAGTGTGATAAGGTTTATAAAAAAGAAAGTGCAGTGCTTTAGCAGTGTATCACTCCAGAGATTTAAACTAGTTCTTGATGAAACATGGGGACAGTGGATATCAGATCTTTTCAAGGAAGTGATATTTAAGCTAAGACTTAAAGGATGAATCAGGCAAAGTGAAGATTGAAGATTCTTCAAGCATGGCATATGTGAGAAAATGAAGAGTCTAGTATGGCCAGACTGTGGGATGAGGAGGAGCTGGAAGAAGCTGAGGTCACACGGGTGGGCAAGGATCAGATTGTGGAACATGGTTTTGGATTTTGGCCTTTTATCTGAAGGGCAGGAGAAGCCAGTGAAGGGTTCTAAGCAAATCTAAAGATAGTAACTATTTAAAAGAGAAGCATGAGAAATGATTTTAATTATTTCAAAATTCATAGATACAACGAAATTTCCTGATAAATTAACCTGGCATATTAAAGAACTGGTTTTTTAAAATCAGTATCCAAAATTTAAGATTTGAGAAGAGCTAGGAAGAAACTAATGCTTGTTGAGGAGCAACTGTGCGCCCAGTAGTAAATTATTTTAATCCTAATACCTTATAAAGTGATTATTACTATTGTCTTTTTATAGATGGGGAAACGCAGACTCAGAGAGATCTCACGCAGATAGGAACACAGCTAGCAAATAATAGGATTTGAAATCTCATGCCCTTTCCAGTGTACCATGTAACTCCACCTAGTTTTTCTGTTGGTGGGTTTCCTTAGAAGCTAGGTTGAGATAACAAAGATGAGAGTTACAAGACCTCTGGGGAATATTAAAATTCTATTACACAAAAAAATCAATAAACGTCATTTAATTTTTAAAATGGAGAAAACATCGGCAAAGCAATCCAAAATTCTTGTTTTACAAATGAGAAAATTTAAACTAAAGGGGTTAAGAATTTCAAGAAGCCACATGTGACGTAGTGTTAAAGCCTAGATTAAATCTTATTATTAGATTGGTAATTTGTGATATTTAAGCTAGTGCTCTTTATCACACTCATCTCCTAATAGGTCTGGAGGCTGGTAAAAAGTTTGCTTTGTAAAGCAGTGGTCAAAACTGTCTAGGATACAGAGGTGCACAGCTGAAGTCATACAGGCCAGCTTGAAATACTTATGAGACAGCTTTCTTAAGAGTTCAGATATTAGATCTCTACTGTGTGTGTGTGTGTGTGTGTGTGTGTGTGTGTGTGTGTGTGTGTGTGTGTGTGTGTGTGTGTGTGTGTGTGTGTGTGTGTGTGTGTGTGTGTGTGTGTGTGTGTGTGTGTGTGTGTGTGTGTGTGTGTGTGTGAGGAAGATTAGCCCTGAGCTAACATCTGTTGCCAATCCTCCTCTTTTTGCTGAGGAAGATTGGCCTTGAGCTAACATCCGTGCCCATTTTCCTCTACTTTATATGTGGGACGCCTGCCATAGCATGGCTTGATAAGCAGTGCGTAGATCCACACCCGGGCTCCGAACCTGCGAACCCCAGGACACCGAAGCGGAGCGCGCGAACTTAAACCACTACACCACCGGGCTAGCCTCTAGATCTCTACTTTTTAAATGGAGATCTCTATAATCCTCCCTGAGCACTGTATTTTGAAATCCATATTTTGCTTTATTCTGATTCTATTCATTTCTGAAAGGCGAAATAATTTTCATGACTCAATTTTTTAATGAAGCACTTAGGTTGAATATTATAAGTGTGAATTTTTTTTTTTTTTTTTTTTTTGTGAGGAGATCAGCCCTGTGCTAACATCCGCCAATCCTCCTCTTTTTTTGCTGAGGAAGACTGCCCTGGGCTAACATCTGTGCCCATCTTCCTCCACTTTATATGGGATGCCGCCACAGCATGGCTTGCCAAGCAGTGCGTCGGTGCGCGCCCGGGATCCGAACCAGCGAACCCCGGGCCGCCGCAGCGGAGCGCGCGCACCTAACCGCTTGCGCCACCGGGCCGGCCCCTATAAGTGTGAATTTTAACACTTGGTTTCAAAAAGTAATAAAATTTCTCCTTGCCTAGTAAATTTTTACCTTTTCAGACATTTTTACCTTTTACTACAGTCCATAAAGCCTTATCTTTACAGATACAGGGAAGCACTGCATTCCTATAGCACTCATATCCCAGCTCTGAGACTCCACTAGATGAGGGACCTGGGCAGGAGACTTCACCTGTCTTAGCCTCAGGTGCAGCATTTGAACTTCCTGAGGTGGTCATGAGACTCGGAGGAGCTCTGTTTGAAAAGTACTTGACACTTACCTGGCACACAGTACAAGCTTGATAGTAGTTTGAAGAGTCAAATTGCACACACTTTTTGTCAATAGGGTAATTTTTGACGATGTTTTTATTTTTAGCAGTAACACTTTCTGTCATGTTTGAGCTATCACATTATTATATAAGTAGAAATTTTAATATGTATTCTAAACAGATGTGAACTTTCATGCTTTAATGAGGCTTCCTCTGTATTAAAATTGTATATTTTAGGTTATGTTTCATGTTGTTTTTGTAGAAGATTTATCAAAAGAGTGACCTAATACATTTTTCCCTTCATTTTTGGCTTGCTCAGGGGTGAGCATATCCTCACTTTTTTGGCAAGGAATATAATAAAGATAACTTGTTTTATCTTTTAAATAGTAAGATTTTGTTACCACTAAAAGAACAAAACAAAACAAAAAAACCTCAATATAAGTTTACCCTGGATAACTGATTAGAAGAACTTCTTGTCTTATTTGTTAATGAGTTTAATTTCATAATATATTTTCTTGCTATTAATGAAAATACGAATGAAACTTGATTCTAATGCTCTGAGAAAGCTATAAACTTTAAAGGATTTTTTTTTAATTTTGGCAAGTTGGAATAAAACATTTCTTTGCTTTTAACCAAAGTCTTTTGGATATGCTGAAACTAGAAGGAAAAATGATGAATGGCCTTCACAATCTTGGGATCAATGGAGAAGATATGAGCAAATTTTTAAAATTAAATTCACATGTTTGGGACTCTACTTATGCATTAGACATTAGGCATTCTTCTATAATGGTAAGTGCTCATGTAATTCCTTGTTTAAATCCTTTAGTAGATATAAGACTTAACATAAAACCAAGTACTGGCGGGCTTTAGAATAAATTTAAGTATTTTGAAATAGGTTGTAGGAGGACCCAGTGAGAAGAAAAAGTAAAAATATAGACTCATCCCCTCTCACTCTTGGACTTCTTTCCCCCTCCTTGTGTTCTCTGTATTCCCTCGCAAGAACACCCACTTCCTCTCTTTAAGTATCTTTCCATTAAATATGAAAACAAAGCAAACAAGAACAACAAAGTAATCACGTGAACAACAGCAATAATGAAACACAAAATAGTTAAAATCTGAGGATATAGGACTACCACCTTAATGTAATGAAAGTCTTGCCTAGACAACTTGCAGCGGCCTCCTCACATTCTGGTCTATGTGTTAGAGCCTGAGTGAATTCTTCACAATCCGATCACATCGCTCTCCCTTGCCTAAAGCATAAAACAGTCCTTGCTGTGGCCTGTGAAGCTGTAAATGGCCTAGTCCCTTTTTTCATTTCTTAGACTGGGAAATATTCTTTTCACCATATCCCTTGTCTCTTGCTTGGAAAGCAGTTTTTCCTCCCTCTATCCAGTCAGTTCCTACTCTTCTTTTCAGAGTTAAGCTCCAAACAATACTTCCTGAGAGAAGCTTCTCCTAACTATCCAGATTAGGTGATTTTTTCATGTAGAGACGTACCTCGGAGATATTGCAGGTTTAGTTCCAGGCCACCACAAAAAAGTGAATATCACAGTAAATCAAGTGCCACAGATTTTTTGATTTCCTAATGCATATAAAAGTTATGTTTACACTATAGTCTATTAAGTGTTCATAGCATTATGTCTAAAAAAATAATGTACATACCTTAATTTAAAAATACTTTATGGCTAAAAAATGCTAACCATCATCTGAGCCTTCAGCAAGTCGTAATGTTTTTGTTGGTGGAGGGTCTTACCTTGCTGTTGATGGCCGCTGACTGATCAGGGTGTGCTTGCTGAAGGTTAGAGTGGCTGTGGCAATTTCTTAAGATAAAACAACAATGAAGTTTGCATCAATTGACTCTTCCTTTCACAATTTCTCTGTAGCATTTGATGCTATTTGATAGTATTTTACCTACAGTAGAACTTCTTTCAAAATTGGAGCCAGTCCTCTCACACTCTGCCACTGCTTTATCAACTAAATTTATGTAATGTTCTAGATCTTTTGTTGTCATTTCAACAATCTTCATCAGGAGTAGATTCCATCTCAAGAAACCACTTTCTTTGCTCATCCAGAAGAAGCAACTCTTCATCTGTTAAAGTTTTATCATGAGATTGCAGCAATTCAGTGAGGTCTTCAGGCTCCACTTCTAATTCTAGTTCTCCTGCTATTTCCACCACATCCGCACTTACTTCTTCCACTTAAGTCTTGAAGCCTCAAAGTCATCCATGAGGGTTGGAATTAATTACTGTTGATATTTTGGCCTCTTCCCACGAATCACAAATGTTCTTAATGGCATCTAGAATGGTGAATCCTTTTCAGAAGGTTTTCAAATGATTTTGCCCAGATCCATCAGAGGAATCACTGGCTATGGCAGCTGTAGCCTTACAAAGTGTATTTCTTAAAGAATAAGAGTTGAGAGTCAAAATTACTCCTTGATCCACGGGCTGCAGAATGATGTTGTGTTAGCAGGCATGAAAACAACATTAATCTCATTGTACATCTCCATTAGAGCTCTTGGGTGACCAGGTGGATTGTCAGTAAGCAGTAATATTTTGAAAGGAATCTTTTTCTGAGCAGCAGTTCTCAACAGTTGGCTCACAATATTCAGTAAACCATGTTGTAAACAGATGTGCTGTCAGCCAGGGTTATGGTTCCATTTATAGAGCACAGGTAGAGTAGCTTTAGACCCTAATTCTTAAGGGTCCTAGGATTTTTGGAGTGGTGAATGAGCATGGGCTTCAACTTAAAGTCACTAGCTGCATTAGCTCCTAATAAGAGAGTCAGCCTGTCCTTTGAAGCTTTGAAGCCAGGTATTAACTTCTTTCTAGCTATGCAAGTCCTAGATGGCATCTTCTCCCATTATAAGGCTGTTTTATCTACATTGAAAATCTGTTGTTCAGTGTAAACACCTGATTAATTATCTTAGCTAGATCTTCTGGATAACTTGGTGTAGCTTCTACATCAGCACTTGCTTCTTTACCTTCCTTACTAAGGACATGTCTTCCTCACTAAAATTAATCATTTCTAGCTTTTGACTTAAAGTGAGAGATGTGCAACTCTTCCTTTCACTTCAATACTTAGAGGCCATCATAGGGTTATTAATTGGCGTAATTTCTATATTGTTGTGTCTCAGGGAATAGGGAGGCTCAAGGAGAGAGAGAGGGGAACAGCTGGTCAGTGGAGTAGTCAGAACACACACATTTGTTGATTAAGTTCACCGTCTTATATGGGCGTGGTTCATGGCACCCCAAAACAATTACAATAGTAGCATCAAAGACCACTGATCACAGGTCACCATAACAAATATGGTAATAATGAAAAAGTTTGAAATATTGCAAGAATTACCAGGATGTGACACAGAGACACAAAGTGAGCAAATGCGGTTGGAAAAGTGGCACCAATAGACTCAGTCAACACAGAGTTGCCCCAAACCTTCAATTTGTAAAAAACACAATGTCTGCAAAGCGCAATAAAGCAAAGTGCTATAAAATGAGATATGCCTGTACACATTGTGTCAAGGAGTCCCTGAGATTACCCTCAGGTTCGGTGATTTGCTAAAAGGATTCAAAAGGCCCAGAAGTTGGTATACTCATGGTTACGTTTTATTAGAGCAAAAGAATACAAGCAATATCAGCAGAGTGAGAACGGGCATGGGGTGAAGTCCAGAGGAAACTAGATGCAAGTTTCCAAGAATTCGCTCCTAGTGGAGTTGTCCAGGACATGCTTCATTCAACATGTGACGATACGTGCAAAGAGCTACCTGCTGGGGAAGCTCACTTGAGCCCGGGGGTCCAGGGGTTTGAAAAGGGGTCTGTCATATAGGCATGTAATGGCTATGTGACTTGTCTGAGTCACTAAGGCTCCAGACCCTCAGAGGAGAAGCAGGTGTTCATCATAAATCATATGGTTTGTATAAACTCTACAAACTGCTGCAGCATGCGGCAAGGCCCTGAGCATGCAAAAAGCCCTTATCAATCAGAACATTCCAAGAGCTCAATTCCCAGGAGCCAATCTGCAGAACCTCTGTCACAAAAACAGACCCTTCTTGGGAATGTGCAAGGTGTGAGCAACCAAGGCCTGCTGAGTTAACACTTTCACACACACACACGTGTGTATATATACGTATTTATTATATGTGATAGAACTACCAATCTCTCCATATACTTAGCACAGTTATAATTTTACATTTATCCTCTGATTCTCTGATGGCTTTGTTTCTTACTAGACTATATAAAACTTCTTTAAGGTAGGAATTTTACCCACTTTTTTCTCTCACCGTTATATCCCTGGTTTTAGTAGAAAGTCAATAAATATAAATATTCCTTGAATGAATAAGTAAATATTTATCTCAAACCAACATAAAACATAACTTTTAACAATGAAAATCTGGGAGCGTTCCAGTTACAACATAATCAATATAAGTATGTCCATATCACCATTATGACTTAACATTATTATAATAAGTATAACTATTAGAAATGAGAAAATAAAAATATTGCATGACATAAAGATTATGTAACTAAAACTCCCCAAGGAAAGCCATTATCATTAATAAGAGATTTTAGTAAAGTGAGTTTGAAGTGACAGTAAACAGATCAAAAGCTTTTTTCCCAAAAACCTTTTGGAAGATGTAATGATTTATTCATAATATAAAAATTTAAATACCTTGATAATATCTTAATAACTTCTATGTAATAAAATAATCTTAATAACTAGTAATAAAAACTGCAACGTAACTGAGGAGATATAAAAGGATAAAAGGACACATGGAAAGAGAGTGTTAATTGGCCTAGCCTTTTAAAAAATTATGGCTGTTTTACCCTTACAGTGCTCATATACTTTGCTCTGGTAATTTTGCTGGCAACTACCATAAAGAAATAGTAGGAAATGGGGAATAATTTTTATATCCAAAGCTATGATCATCACTGCATGTTGTTAAAACAAATAAAATAGAAATGAATTAGGTTCTATGACAGAGAAATGTTATAAATTGTATATCCACATAATCAAGTATTATTCAGCCATTAAAATTATGTTTATGAATATCTTTTAATAACCAGGGACAATGGCTGTGTTCTCATGTTAAATAAAAAATAGAAAGTTATATGATACTATCATGTGAAAAGATGGACAGAGGATCAGAAGGAAATATATCAAAATGTTATTAAGGGATGATGTGGTTTAATGGGTAGTTGGGTTTTTTCCTTCATACTTTTCTGTAAATTCCAAATTTTTAACAGTGGATATGTATTACTTATCAGAAAAAAAAAGTTTTTAAGGGAAAAAAACCGTAACCTCTTTAAATGTCTTGCTAATTGTTTCCTATAAAAATTTAGGGGATTCCTTCTGAAGTATCTCAGTTATTACAGTTACTTTTATCCTACCTGACAGCCTTTCCACTTATAAATTCAGTCCACCCTCTAAGAATCGTAGAACGATAACAGCAGCAAAGAAGTGCCGTATTCCCTGAATATCAAAGACCTCAGACTCAGGAAAAATCACATAAGTTATTAGCTGCCGTTGATATTTTCTAGAACACTAAGTGACTTGTTATAAATGTTTATTGTAACTGTTTTTTACTACTCTTTAGACTATGTTCTCTCATTGGCTAGATTTTACCTTTACTTGGATTTTTTTGTGTGTGTGTGAGGAAGATTAGCCCTGAGCTAACATCTGTTGCCAATCCTCCTCTTTTTGCTGAGGAAGATTGGCCCTGGGCTAACATCCATGCCTGTCTTCCTCTCCTTTATATGGGACGCCACCACAGCGTGGCTTGACAAACAGCACATCGGTGCGCACCCAGGATCCAAACCTGCGAACCGCGGGCCACTGAAGCAGAGCGTGCACACTTAACTGCTACACCACCGGGCTGGCCCCCACTTGGATATCTTTAAGCCTAATAATGGAGTCTTTTCTAAAAATGTTTTATCAGAAAAAGGAATGACCATCTTGGTAATCATAATACTTTGTGCTTTTTAAGTATTTATCTTTTTTAGCCTTTGAAGAAGAATGCTGGAAGTGTGAGTCACACTGAGAAGATGAGGGAAGTAATTTTCAAGGCTATTCTGGACATAAGAAACAGATCTATAAAGCAACTTTGCAGCTCCATTTATAAAATAACATCCTGGTCCTCTAAGTTAAATGGCAGTAGAGGACAGTCACTCGTGGGGTGGAGCAGCCCTGATGCTGTTCCCACTGCCCCCACCCTCCTCAAAGTCACATTTCCCTGGGCTGAAATCTCCTACTGTGGTGCTCCTATAAAGTCTCCTGCTCTCTTCCCCAACTCTTGGACACCTTCAGGAGGCGTTCTTTTCCAAGGAACTTCTGTCTGACAGTGTCACAAAGTAATTTTTTATTGAATTAAAATATATGTAATATAAGATATGCTCTTTTAACCATTTTAAGTGTGTAATTCACTGTCATTAAGTACATTCACAAGGTTGGACAACCATCACCATTATCCATTTCCAGAACTTTTCATCATTCCTAACAGTAGATATAAAGGCCAGAGTTAGGACTAACAGGACCAGTGAGGTAGATGATTGGAATGTCAACGCCAGTTCTGCATGCAGCTTGTGAGGCCGCTCTTCCAGCTGTTGATGCTTCTGTAGGTTTGCTTGAGACTAAAGAGAGGGCACTTAGGTCTCTCTGGGCCTATTCGTTGTGATTTCCGGTGTTGTTTCAGTAGTTCTCCAGATAGATCAGGCTATTATCTCGATTAGTTTACCCAACACCCATGTTATAAATAAGGCTATAAATAGCTTTCTAACTTTATTATTTGTGATGAGAATCACGCAGGGCACTAGTTTCAAATGGAGATTCCCAGGGCCTGTTCTGAGATTCTGATTTAGTAGGTCTGAAGTAGGGCCAAGGAATCCACATTTTAAATAAACACCTCCAGCTGTTTTGATCCACATTAAAAGTGACTCTACTGCCAATCATTAATCAAGTTCAGTGGGACTGATACATAAAGCATAAGGCCAGTTTCTCACTTAAAGCAAGAAACATAACTGACCACTGAGGGGATCAGATAGTCACATCCTCTACTTGGTGCCTTCTCCTCCTCTGGCCTGGGATCCCCATAGAAGAACAATTAACTAATCTAGACACTGCTGACTGAGTCTACAGAGATTTCCAGTTCACAGGGGGTTCCTGCCGTATTGTGAGGATCTTTAGAACTGTTCCCGTTACCCTCACATCTTGGCAAGAATTACCTCAGAAGCATAAACAAGATACACTGCTCCTGACTTTTGCAGGGAGGCCAAAGTTCTCCCTTCAATCTCTGTACTACCCAGGCAAATTATAGTGGAAATAAGCTAATCCCAGATCCCCATCACACTTGTTAACCACTAACATAGAAATTGTTGCAACTGTCCACCATTATCCCTCCGCAGATGTCTTAGGGACATCTTAAGTATGGCTAGAATTGAGTTAACTCCCTCTCTACTTTCCTGTCCTCTCTGCTGGAAAAGCCTACTTCTGTTAGAGCCTAATATCTCAGTGCTGATATGGTGTTCCTTTATGAAAGGCATGAATTATCCTAGATTCCTCCCTCTTACTCATCCCTCTTTGTGTGTGTCTCTTGATTCTGACTTCTCTCTAAAGTCACTGCCTCTGACTTAGTTAAGCACTAAAAATGCACATCTAACTTACTGCAAAAGCCTCCTAATTTCTTCAAGCATTGCTTTGTCCCATTCTTTCTCTCCTCCAGAACTTTCAGTGTCATGTGTGTTAGACCTTTTGCCTGTGTCGCTCATCTCTCTTACACTGTTTCAATTTTGCATAATCTTTTTCTCTAGCACATTAGTTAATATATATTCTATTGATCTGTTATTCAGTCTACTAATCCCTGTCTCTTCTTCCAGTCTGTAATTAAACTTGCCTAATAAGTTCTTTTTTTTTTTTTTTTTGCTGAGAAAGACCGGCTCTGAGCTAACATCTATTGCCAATCCTCCTTCTTTTTTTTTCTCTCCCCCAAAGCCCCAGTAGATAGTTGTATGTCATAG
Organism: Ceratotherium simum simum; assembly: GCF_057802395.1. Lineage (NCBI taxonomy): Eukaryota > Metazoa > Chordata > Mammalia > Perissodactyla > Rhinocerotidae > Ceratotherium > Ceratotherium simum. Next base: position 15,541,730 of record NC_141909.1, read on the forward strand.
TTGCACATCCTTCTAGTTGCTGTATGTGGGACGCGGCCTCAGCATGGCCGGAGAAGTGGTGCGTCGATGTGTGCCCAGGATCCGAACCCGGGCCGCCAGAAGTGGAGCGTGTGCACTTAACCGCTAAGCCACGGAGCCGGCCCCCTAATAAGTTTTTACTGTTGTTAATTACAGACGCGGTTTTTAAATTCTAGAATGTCCTTTTGGTTATTTTGTTAATAGATTTTCATTCTCTGTTAAAATTTTCCATCTTTCCATGTATTTTTGTTCTTTTAATAATATATATTCGTAGTTATTTTAAAGTTTTTGCTCAAGTCCCTTTCTATTGTGTTTTTTGTCTTGCATTTTATGTGGTTCTTTTCTTTTTGTGTGACAGTTTTTGATAAAAGCCAGAAATTGCTGATGAAAAGTTATAGCAGCAAAGAGTCGGAAGGTTTGTTCTGGCAGTCCAAGTAGAGGTGCTCACTTGATTCTGTTGAGGGCTTGTTTTTAGGCTTTGTGTGAACTCTTCTATTTTGTCTCTTACTCCTAAGGTCTGGCTCTACTGGGTCTCAAATGACAGTACAGTGTCAGTACTCAAATGACAGTACAGTGTTTAGCAAAGTCCCTTCACCTTGAACTCTGACCTATGTCTCCTCAGTACCGTGTTATGGCTGCAGCTTCAACCTCCTAGGTTCTGTTTTCTCCTGGCATTTTGGGGAGGGGGTTGCCATGTGTATGTGCGGGTTAGCAGTCAGCAAATGAGAGGAATTTGTGTGGTGCTGCTTTGGTTTCTTCCTTGCAGTTTCCTCTCCCCTTGGTTCCGCCTTGCCTCACACCCCACCGCTTTGGCAACCCTAACTTGGACTTCTCTCTCCAGCCCAATATGACTGTCCCTTTCTATTTGAGTTCTCTTCCTCCAGGCTGCACTTTGGAAAATGCCCCCAGGGACAGCGTTGAGGAGAATGTGGAGCTTGCCTCTGACACCTCCTGGTCTCAAGGGTTGTAGCTCCTCAGTCCTTGACTCTTGGTTGACCCCACCTCCATGCCTCTGAACAGTGCCTTATATGTCTCTCCGGCTTTCATCATTGTTTCAGGCGGGAGGGTTAGTCTAACATAGTTCATTCCATCTTGATTAGAGGTAAACATCCAACGTGTCGGTTTTATAATATAACTTTTATAACTTTTATATTTTATTTTCCTTATGTCCAATCCTTTAAATTTGAGAGGGGAAGTGGAGGGCCTCATTACCTTCTATACTGCTGATAATTAAGATAAATACTTATCTCTTGTAAACGGTTTATAGAGAGTAATTTTTATACAATTTTATTTTTTAATATGAAAAACAAACATGAGTAAAAGGAGTCAGTTGTTTTAGGGGGAAGGCTTAATGTAAAAGGCCACGGTGATATAAAATTGTTGTTCATAGTGTGTCCCTTAATTTAAAGTATATTCAACTGGCTTCCTGTATTTAATCAGAAATATAGAAAATCTTTGTATATTTTCACTTGTCGTTTGATAGAGTGAAATCTGGCTTTGAAAATGATTTAAGTATTAATATAGCTTTTACAGATTTGTGGATTCTTTTCTAGTGGATTAATGACTTAGAAAATGATAATTTGTATGTTACGTGGCCTGCAAGTTGCCAGGAGCTTCTGAAGCCAATATTCCCTGGAGGTATACCTTCCATAAGGCGTAATTTTCATAATTTGGTGAGTTTTGTATTTTGGCATTTTGTATACATCTTTTATAAAGATATCAACATTGTTTTTGGATTACCCTTGTTCTTGGTAAATACATCTGAGTAATAAGGAAGGAAATATTTGTCTGATGCAACAAGCTTGAGGTGGCATGGCTGGCCTGGTTATCAAAAGCTAGCAATGTCACGTAATCTGCCTCTTATTATTTAGCCCTCATGTACTTTTATAATACCAATATTAAGTTGATGGGTTACTTTTACATTTTCTGAAAGGAATTTATGATCTAACTTTTCTTCCTTCTTTATTACAAAGAACTAATGATGAAAGTTTAGTACATTTCAGGGAAAAATACAAAAATACCACTTTATCATCTATGCATATAAGTTCATTATTACAATATTAAACAACCTTATAGAACTTTGAAATATGGAGAAAACACCTAGGGCTTTATTTTTTCACATAGGAAGTGAATATTTTATTTCCTACACCAACCTAGAGCAAACAGTTATGTTAATGCTATTTTTTGTTGGTCAGAATTTAATTTCTATTTCTTTTTTAAAAAAATTTATCACAAGGGGCCGGCCCGGTGGCGCAAGCAGTTAGGTGTGTGCGCTCCGCTGCGGCGGCCCAGGGTTTGCCAGTTCAGATCCCGGGTGCACACCAACGCACCGCTTGGCATCCCATATAAAGTAGAGAGAGATGGGCACGGATGTTGGCCCAGGGCCGGTCTTTCTCAGCAAAAAAAAAAAAAAAGAGGAGCGTTCGCAGATGTTGGTGCAGGGCTGATCTGCCTCACACACACAAAAAAAATTTATCACAAAAAATCCAGTGAAAATTTATAATAACGTATTTCACTTCTCGTAAAAAACATTTCCTTTGTGCTGGGCTTCAAAAAGAAAAGTAATCTCTCTTTAAATTCTATGTATTATTATACTTGGATGTGCCGCCTTTAGAAATTCCTCATAAACTATGAAATTCTTTCTTATATGCATACCTCAAAATTCTTTAGAATTGCTAGACATTTCTAAAAAAATTGTACCCTGAATTTCATACTTTTAGCTATAGAAATTAGACTAACCTTGAATTTTATGAAAATTCTAAAATGTTAAAACAAAATTGTGATTATAGATTATCTACTTTCTTTTAGGTTCTGTTTGTTGATCCTGCTCAAGAATATGCCTTGGATTTTATAAAGCTTGCCAAACTTTTCTATTATCATAAAACTCCTCTTAGGTAATTGTCAATTTATAACATTAAATTGTCAACTGAAGGAAATCCAGTGATGTTCATGTTGTGTTACATGGAATATTAATATGGAATTCAAAGCATTGGTTGTCTCTAATACCTGACACAACATAGCTGTGTGTTGTGAAGTATCATATACTTTTATAATAGACTCTGTTAATCAAAGCTGCTTGGTAATCTTGTTTACCCTGTTACCTTCCTGAGAGAATGATCTGATCACTTTGGGTACTTAAAGATGGATCTGTTTCCCTGTGGTTAAAAGTACACTTTACCTTTTTTTTTTTTTTTCCCAGTAAAACAGATCATTTGATAATGTCACCACTAGAGAGAGTTTGACATTTTGGAGGAATCCAGTAGCTATGAGGATTTTGGTGAATAGGCATTACAAATCAAACCTTTTCAAGTAATAATATTCCCCTTTCGCCCATCTGCTAACACATTTCCTCCATCTAGATGTTGTAGTCTAATAATGTTTAAAAGTCGTGGTTTATTGTGGTTTAAGAGGTAGTTGTGACATTCCTTATTCATCTTCTTTTCCCAGAATTGGTTTTGTGTTCATTGTTAATACAGATGATGAAGTTGACGGAACAAAGGATGCTGGAGTTGCTTTTTGGCGAGCTTTCAACTATATTGCAGAAGAACATGATGCATCACAAGCATTTGTTTCCATGCTAAAAGTGAGTTTATACACTAGGTATAATTTCTTTAGAGTGTATACTGGGTTTTTTTTTTTCTGTATTACTACAATTGTTATTATTTATTTTAACATTTCAAAGTTTATAAAAACTATTGTGGGAATTAATACAGATGATGAATTTGATTCTTGCAACTCCCAACTGAAGTACAAAGTATTGTCCCCAATATAAATTAGGCAACTGGGGTTCTGCCAAAATATATGAATTTATTTAGGTTTACCCAGCCAATAAAGGAATTTAAATTGTATTTGTAAGTTTAGAGGAAAACATATTAATAGAAATGATTAGTCAGGGAAGAATTCTCGAACTAGGTCTTGAATAAAATGAACAGAAAAGATTATTGCAAAGTTAAATATTCTAAATGACAAAGTATATAAACACTTCCTAGAGAATTTCAAAGGAGGAGGAGATCACAACAGCAAATTGGTGTGGAAATGGTAAGGTTGAGACTGAGTCTGACAAAGAGATTGTGTAAGAAAAGTCAGAAATTGGTAAGAACCTGATTAAGGAAGTACAAGAGATAGGAAGATTATTTCATAGTTGAGGTTTTGAAACTCTATTATGACTCATCATGGAAATATAAATGTATTAAAGAACTATATTGTTATTATTAAGAAAGTCAAGTTATAGCTTAAAAAAGTAACTTCTGTTCATTTACATATTCATTGGTCTTTAGCCTGTCAACCATTATTATAACAAGGAATGGTTCTTCTTCAAACTGAGAACAAAATTACCAAAGCAGTGTAAATTTTCTCCCCTATTTCTGTGGCCCCCAGGAGAACCACTAAATGCTTCACTGTCCTGGGGTATAGAAACTATACCTCCGTGACTTGGGGATACATTTTAATCTGTAAAATAGTGCAGTGGAATACATGTCAATATTGGATTTCAGTCTATTAGTTTTACTAATTGATTGGTGTAAGAGTTTATAAGGGATTTAGTCAAATTGACATATCTTTTATTAATGTCCAGCTACCTTATTATAAAAGGATCAGTATGATGTTCAAAATTAAGAAACTTGAAGACTTTCCGAAATTATCTTTACCTAAGTTATCTTAGTTATCTCTATTGAATCTCTATTCTGTAAGCATTTTGTATCAGACATTAATTTGCATGTGATGGCATATTAGTCACTTGCCTTTTGAATTATCTACTATGATGTTCAGCACAGTACTATAATCTCTTGGAAAACCAAATTACACTTAAAACCATAGGATTCAGTACAAAGCAGCATAAAAGTAAGTATTGAATATGTGCCACAGCCTATAAGTTGTGCTAAGCAATTAGAAGAAGAAGGAGAGGAAAAAATAAATGAGGAAGGAATGTTTAGAGAAGGATATTAGAATCCCCTGGGGTCTGGAGTGTGAGAATATTGGTGGTTATTCAAACTACATATGCTATGACCCCCAAATTTTTGTATCTCATAGAAAAGTAAAACATTATTGAGCTAACATCCTTTATATGACTTAGTTTCACTAATTCAGAATAATTTGAGCAAAATCTAGTCTTTTAGTAAAATTCATGAATTATAAAATCTCTTTAGTAGTGTTTCATTACTTTCAATGAGCAAATTATTTTATCTAAATTAAATAATTTGAAAATACAGCCTCAGGAGAGAGGAGGAATATCATGGAAGGCCAAAATCATAATAAAAGTATCTAAAAATTATTGAAATGTGATAGAGAATTATGGTACAGTGCAATATTTGCAGTAAAATAATCTGACTTTGTTTCTCAGTTCTGCTGCACAGTGACTATACAAACTTACAAGTAATTTGATTTTTTCTCCCTACCTTACTAAGATTAAGACAAAAAAATGTATGTTACGTACTTAATGAATTTTTGATGAATACATGTTTGAGAATTTAAAAGCACTGTAAGATTTTAACTTTTGGCCATGATGGAGAAACTGACAACAGATTAGCCATCCCACAATAAGCAATTATAAAACTGGACAAAGTACATGAAATAAGTCTGTTTTCAGACGTTCAACAAGAGGTAACATAAACTATGATCTTTGCAAAAAGATGTGTCTTTGAATATATAAAGATATTCACAGATAAAGAATGAGAGAATTCTTTGCTGCGTCAGAAGAAATACTAAAGTAAATCCTTTAGGCTGAAAGGAAATTTCGCTAGATGGTAACTCAGATGCACAGGAAGAAATGAAATGACAACAGTAAATAAAATGTACGTATATGAGTAGATATAGAAGGCTGTATGAATATATTTTTCTCTTCTCTTCTTTAAATCACACAAGATTGAGTAAAACATAAATCCTAATTTATATAGATGTAATACATATGACAGTAATTGTACAAAGGAGCAGAAGATGAAATGGATCTGTTTTGGAATTTAAATTCTATATTTTGGGGCCGGCCTGGTGGCTCAAGTGGTTAAAGTGTGTGCGCTCCGCTGCGGCAGCCCGGAGTTCGCTGGTTCAGGTCCCGGGCGCGCACCAATGTGCTGCTTGTCAAGCCATGCTGTGGCGGCGTCCCATATAAAGTGGAGGAAGATGGGCATGGATGTTAGCCCAGGGCCAGTCTTCCTCAGCAAAAAGAGGAGGATTGGCAGATGTTAGCTCAGGGCTGATCTTGCTCAAAAAAAAAAAAAAAAAAAAAAAAATTCTATATTTTGTCAATATTAAGTTAGGATTAATAGGAAGTAGGTTGTGGTAATTCCTGATGAATATTTTAATTCCTGGAGTAACCACAAAGAAAATAAGTTTAAAAAAAAGCTTTAAAATCAAAAGAAGCATTGAAATGGTACACTAAGAGATATCTATTAAGCACAAAGAAAGCAGTAAAGGAAGAAGTAATGACCAAAAGACACACGTGATATGTAGAAAACAAATAACAAAATGGCACAAGTTAATCCAACCGTATCAGTAATTAAGTATGAGTAAATTAAACTTAAGCATACTAGAAGAATGGATGTAAAAAGATGGAAAATTATACACAAGAAAAATATTCAACAATATAGAAGAAATAGATCAATTCCTAGAAACATACAACCTACCAAAACTGAATCATGGGGAAACAGAAAATGTGAACAGACCAATTACTAGTAAGGAGATTGAATCAGGAATCAAAAACCTCCCAACAAACAAAAGTCTAGGACCGGATGGCTTCACTAGTGAATTCTACCAAACAATTAAAGAAGAATTAACACCAGTTCTTCTCAGACTCTTCCAAAAAATAGAAGGGGAGGCAACACTTTCAAATTTATTTTATAAGGCCAGCATTACCCTGATATCCAAGCCAGACAAGGACACTATAAAAAATGAAAATTACAGGCCAATATCCCTGATGAACATAGATGCAAAAATCCTCAACAAAATCTTAGCAAACTGAATTCAACAGTACATTAAAAGGATCATACACGATCAAGTGAGATTTATTCCTGGGCTGCAAGCATGGTTCAACATCCACAAATCAGTAAATGTGATATACCACATTAACAAAATGAAGGATTAAATGATATGATCTTCTCAATAGATGCAGAAAAAGAATTTGATAAAATTCAACATCTTTTCATGATAAAAACTGTCAACAAATTGGGTATAGAAGGAATGTACCTCAATGTAATAAAAGCCGTACATGAAAAGCCCACAGTTAACATCATAATCAATAGTGAGAAACTGAAAGCTTTTCCTCTAAGATCATGAACAAGACAAGGGTGCCCACTCTAACCACTCTTATTCAACATGATACTTGAAGTCCTAGCCAGAGATTTAGGTGAGAACAATAAATAAAAGGCATCCAAATCAGAAAGGAAGAAGTAAAATTGTCTTTGCACACGACACAATCTCATACATAGAAAACCCTAAAGACTCCACCAAAAATCTGTTACAACTAATAAACAAATTCCATAAAGTGGCAAGATAGAAAAAATCAGTTACATTTCTGTACACTAACAAAAAACTATCAGAGAAATTAAGTAAACAATCCCATTTACAGTAGCATCAAAAAGAATAAAGTACTTAAATTTTAAGGCGGTGAAAGATCTTTTCACTGAAAATTATAAAACACTGGTGAAAGAAATTAAAGAAGAGGCAAATAAATGGAAAGATATTCTGTGTTTATGGATTACAGAATTAATATTGTTAAATTGTCCATACTACAGGATTCAATGCAATCTACAGATTCAATGCAATCTCTATTAAAATTCCAGTAGCATCAGAAATAGAAAAAACAATCCTAAAATTTATGTGGAACCACAAAAATCCTGGAATAGCCAAGGCAATCTTGAGAAAGAAGAACAAAGCTGGAGGCATCACAATTCCTGATTTCAGTCTATTTATTACAAAGCTATAGTAATCAAAACAGTATGGTACTGGCACAAAAACAGACACACATCAATGGAGCAGAATCAAGAATCCAGAAATAAATCCATGCATATATGGTCAACTAATTTGCAACAAGGGAACCAAGAATACACAATGGGGAAAGGATAGTTTCTTCAATAAATGGTGTTGGGACAACTGAATATCCACATGCAGAATGATGAAACTGGACCCCTATACCATACACAAAAATAAGCTCAAATTACAGATTAAAGAGTTGAACATAAGACCTGAAACTGTAAAGAAACTTTCCTTAAAGAAAATATAGGGGGTAAACTCCTTGATGTTGATCTTGGCCATTTTTTTTTTTGTTTGACAGCATAATCAAAGGCAACAAATGCAAAAATAAAATGGTTCTATATCTAACTAAAATGCTACTGCACAGCAAAGGAAACCATTAAGAAAATGAAATGGGAGCCTATGGAATGGAAGAAAATATTTGCAAACCACATATCCAATCAGGGGTTATTATCCAAAATATACAAGGAATTCATACAACTCAATAGCAAAAAATAAATAAATAATTAAAAAATGAAGAGGCCAGCCCGGTGGTGTAGTGGTTAAGTTCACGCACTCTGCTTCAGCGGCCTGGGGTTTGTGGGTTTGGATCCCAGGTGTGGACCTATACACTGCTCATCAAGCCATGCTGTGGTGGCATCCCACATACAAAATAGAGGAAGACTGGCCCAGATGTTAGCTCAGGGTGAATCTTCCTCAAGCAAAAAGAGGAAGATTGGCGAGATGTTAGCTCAGGGCCAATTTTCTTCACCCACAAAAAAAAAAAAAAAAAAAAGAGCAAAGGACCTGAATAGACATCTTTCCAAAGAAGATGTACAGAAGGCCAACAGATACTCAAAAAGGTACTCAACATAATTAATCATCAGGGAAATGCAAATCAAAACCACAATGAGATATCACCTCACACCTATTAGGGTGTCTGTTATCACAAAGACAAGAGACAACAATTGCTGGCAAGGATGTGGAGAAAAGGGAACCCTTATATACACTCTTGGTGGGAATGTAAACTGGGAAAGCCACTATGGAAAACAGTGTGAAGGTTCCTCAAGAAATTAAAAATAGGACTGCCATATGAAGCAGCAGTCACACTTCTGGGTGTGTATCCAAAGGAAATGAAATCAGTATCTTGAGGAGATAGCTCTACTCCCATGTTCATTACAGCAGCATTCACAATAAAGGTATGAAAACAACCTAAGTGTCCATCGACAGATGAATGGATAAAATAATATATATACAATAATAATATGTATATAATGGAATATTATTCAACCTTAAAAAAGAAGGAAATACTGCTGTTAATGATAACATGGATGAAGCTAGAGAGTGTTATGCTAAGTAAACTATATCAGGCAGAGAAAGATGAATACTGTATAATATTCCTTATATGTGGAATCTAAAAAAGCTGAACTCATGGAAACAGAGAATAGAAAAGTGGTTGTCAGGGGCTGGGAGATGGGGGAAATGAAGAGATGTTGGTCAAAGGGTATACATTTACAGTTATAAGAGAAATAAGTTCTGGGGATCTAATGTACAGCAAGATGACTATGGTTGATGATAATACTGTATTGTATAATTGAAATTTGCTAAAGAGTAGAATTTAAGTGTTCTCTCCAAAAAAGAACAAAAAAAGATAAATAGATGATGGATGTGTTAACTTGATAGTGGGAATCCTTTCACAGTATATGTGTTTATCAAATCATCATGTTGTACATTTTAAATATATTACCATTTTATTTGTCAATTATACCTCAATAAAGCTGAAAAAATAAAATAGAAAAATAAATAAAATTTATATGGAAGACTCAAGACCTCAAATTGCTGAGAATATCTTGAGGAAGAATAAAGTGATGAGACTTGCCATATGAGATAACAAGATATGTAAAGTTATATTAAGACTGCACAGTATTGGTTCAAGGGAAACATATATAGACCAAAGGGACATATGGGGCCTCTAAAACTGAAGAATTCAGAAGTGGCGTTACAGTAAGTAGGTATGGACTTTCAGCAACTGGTGGCTGGACGTTTGATTCTGCCAGTGCAAACAGATAAAATCTCACACCTTATGTAAAAATCATTTCAATTAGCTTAAAAGCTTAGTGTGAAAAACAAAGCATTGAAACTTTTGGAAGAAATTAAGACCCAAAAGGAAGTAAACCCCAAAAGGGTTTCCTCAATAAGACTTAAAAAGCGATGAGTCTGAAGGAAAATACTGATAAATGTAGCTATAATACAAATGAAAACTGATGTTCATCAAAAGATAGCATAAAGAAGTTAGGAGATAAAAGTTTCAAGCAAGATAAGTATTTGTAATACATGTAATCAACAAAAGATTTATATTCCATGATATAAAGATTTCCTACAAATCAAAAAAAAAATAAAACTCAAGAAATACATAAAAGTATTTGTTTAAAAATACAAAAGGATACATTAATGGTAAATAATTATTGAAATTATTGAGGTAAATAAATATGTATTACAATTAATAATAAATAAGATAGTTATCTCAGAAATCAGAAAAATGCAGATAAAGACTACCCTGAGGGCCGGCCCCGTGGCTTAGCGGTTAAGTGCGCGAGGTCCACTGCTGGCGGCCTGGGTTCGGTCCTGGGCGTGCACCGACGCACCCCTTCTCCGGCCATGCTGAGGCCGCGTCCCACATACAGCAACTAGAAGGAGGTGCAGCTATGACATACAACTATCTGCTGGGGCTTTGGCGGAATAAATAAATAAATTATTTAAAAAAAAAAAAGACTACCCTGAGATATTATTTTATACCCTGTAATTTGGCAGTAATTAAGAAAGCTGGCAATATCATATGTTACTGAGAATGTAGAGCAATGGGAACACCTTTGCACTGTTACACTGCCTGTAGGAATATGAATTGGCACAACCACATTGAAAAACAATCTGGTAGTACTTCAGAATTTGAAGTTAAATTTGCATATCTCCTAGACACACACAAACCCCCTAAGAGAAACTCTTGTACCTGTGCCATAGGAGACTATTCTTAGCATCCACAGTAGCAACAAACTGGAAGTGACCCATCTATATATCTCAGTAGTGAAACAGCTGGGTAAAATGTGGTCTGTTGACATAATGGAACATGATATGCAAGAGCATGGCTGTATTTGAAGCAGAATGAAGTTATAGAAGGCTAACATATTACCATACACTTTTTAAAGCTCAAGAGCAAACGAAACTAAATACAGTGCATAGGGATACATTCAGATAAAATTCTAGAACTTAAAAGGTCAGGGACTGGCAAACACAAACAGTATGATGCTTGCGTCTGGAGAGCAGGGGGAGATGGGATTGGGAGAGAAGTGTTTCGCCAGTATCAGGGATGTTCCAGTTCCTGGGTTATGTGGCTTGTTCATGGGGATTATTCATTTTATTATGTATGCCTTATAACATATATGTTACATACATTCATTTTTTCTTACCAAGTTACATAGCTGTTTTTAAAATTAAAAAATGTATAAGAAGATGGAGTCATTATATATCTAAGTAGCTTAAGCAAGAGAATCTGACTACCTTAGATCCCTTAGGAAGTCTAATCTTTTAAAAAGAATAATTAGTAAATGTCTAATCTCAGTGGCTTTTCATATATAACTTTTGCTTTGTTCAAAAATCTCATTTTTCTAATCCCTATTTATGTTTTACAGAAGACTGAACTTTTTGCTTTTTTTTTTTTCTTACTAAGATCATAGTATGTTTTGCTTTGATAGGAGAAAACTTGCTCCTGTATTGAGAAACTCATAAAACTCTGTGGTCTAATTGCAGACCTGTGACTCTTCTTAAAGGAATAGGTTCCAAAGTTTACTGTGATAAAAGGAAAGCAAAGAAGAATGCTAATTCCTTGCTATGAGGAATAATATGGGGATTCTGTCAGCCATAGTATGAGGATTGTCTTTGGCAATAATGATTTAAGTGAATTGGGACTAAAAATAATATTCTTAATTGATACATCAAAATGCTAGCTAATGGCATTTGTACTTACTACTTGTTCTTTCTGCTTGGAAGGTTCTTTCCCCAAAACGTCTTAACACTAGCTTAGTGTTCATATGTATGTCTTGGCTAGGTCATCTGCTCAGATGCCTTCTCTCTTGACTCTCTTGATGCAAAACTGTTTTTTTCCCCATGCCTAGAACATGCCTGGGTCATAGTGGAGGATCTATAATCAAGGAAGAAATGAAACAATAAAGGAGTAACAGCTTACATTATGCAAGTGCGTTTAAAACATTTGAGACTGGGGGAAGAATGGAGGAACAGAGAAAACTAGTCATATTTACTGAAAAGCAATCAGAAATGAAAATAAAGCATTTCTGAAATGTCATGTAAAATATTTTATACATATCTTTTTAAATAAAGGTAACCATTATTTTACTGAGAATCGCAGTATCTAGTATGATCAAAATAGAGTATAACATATAAATTTGTTATGGTATTTTTGAAAGCTATAGAATATTCACAAAACTATTCTTATTAGAAGATGTATTATATGGTTGAAATGATTTATTTATCTGTATGTGTGGAATGTGTGTGTGTGTGTTTATATATATATAGTATCCTTAGAGCTTACAAAATATAAAATGTGTTCTTTATTTTATAAATCTATCTGCATGTTAAGGGAACGAAAGAAAACTAATTGCTGTAAGATCAAAGTTAATTATAATATCTTTATTTCCACAGATGTACCAAAAAGTAAAGAATCAAAACATACTCACTGTGGACAGTGTGAAGAGTGTTCTCCAAAATAAATTTCCTCAAGCTGATACTGGGGATATTTTAGGAATTCATTCTAAATATGATGACAAAAGAAAGGTAAGTTGGCATGAAAATTTTCAAAAATATGATCCCAGAACCTTTTATTATAATCTCATGAGTAAATTATCTCAATATATTTAACTCATGATTTGTATTTTAGTCACTCAGAAGGGAAATTTTAGACTTTTGAATGACATGAGTTGTATACAGTATTAAGTTGCCACTATTGACTTTTTGAAAAGTATGAAAGAGTAATTCTCAGGATTTACATGATAGAAAACTTGAATGTAGAATCTTAAAGAATGTAATTTGTGCTTTCTTAGGAAGAAATAGAAAGCTGGCTTTTTAGATAAATGCTAGGACAAGAACCAAACTTAGGAAAATGTAGCATCATTGGGGTTGAATTTCTAATGCTTATATGGATCTCAAGTTTTCTAAATGGGTTTTTGCATTTTATAAGAGTTTTTTAAAAAGCAGATCTGGGGGCCGGCCCGGTGGCTTAGTGATTAAGTTCGCGTGCTCCTCATTGGCAGCCTGGGGTTCACAGGTTCGGATCCTGGGCGCAGACCTATGCACTGCTTATCAAGCCATGCTGTGGCAGGTGTCTCACATATAAAGTAGAGGAAGATGGGCACAGATGTTACCCCAGGGCCAATCTTCCTCAGCAAAAAGGGGAAGATTGGCAACAGATGTTAGCTCAGGGCTAATCTTCCTCACCAAAAAAGAAAAAAAAAACAGATCTGTTCCTGTCACTGTTGTATGCAATATCCCTCCATAGTAAAAGTGAAGTTCTGGATCGTTAGTGTTGTAAAGATCCTACTGGGTTTGGCCCCTATTTAATTCTTCAGTCTCATCTTTCACTGCTCTTTTCCTTACTCTTTCTGTTCCAGCTGCACTGGCACTATTTCAGCTTCTTGAATGGGTCACCCTCTCATCAGAGGGACTTCACGTACTTGTTCTTCTCTGTGTTTGTGGATACTCCCTCCCTTTTCTTCCTAGCTCGAACTTACTTATCTTTAGCTCTTGGCTTTAATGTTACTTTGGGGGAAAAGTATCACTTGTGGGAAAAACTTCTGGGAAGCATTTTCTAATCCCCTAAATGAGATTAAGTTACTCATGCTAACTGCTGTGCTGAAAGAATACTGTATGCTCCCTCATCATGTGCTAATTATAAATAATTTCAGTACCTGTCCTCTCACTAGACTGTATCCTCCATGAGAGCAGGAATGTATCTTGTTGGATGTTGTAGGCCCAGTGCCCTGTGAGTGGAACATAGTATGTAATCAATAAATATCTACTGAATGAATTAATGAGGAGGCAAGGCAAAGAGTGAGGGTGTGTGTGATAGGAATGGAACTTCAAGAGAGCAATGAAGTTTTAGAAATTGATGCTTTGGGGACTAGGAAAGGGAGTAGAGTAAAAATATATAAAAGAATTGCTATGATGCTGAAATTGCTTACCATAAATTTACAGGATCATCAGTCTCTTCACTTTTAAAGAAAGTCCAAAATATGCAGATGAGTGAAGGAAGGTAACTAGATAAAGTACACTAAAGTTGAATTTCATAGGTTGGGTATGGTGTTAGCATAAGTGGCGGAAAGAATAGCCCATCAGTGAGATATATGGGGTGCAGGCTGCACTGAAAAGGAAGCGAAGCCAGGAAACCAAAGGTCCTGTGGTCTCGATGCAATTTGAAAAGCCAGTGTGTTAGGAATTATGGATTTTTTTTTTTTGGTTATTAAGAATGGTTTTCCAAATAGTTATTTTTGAAATGAGAAGGGGTTTCTGTGGTTTTTTTCCATTATTATATTTTCATATAATTAAAAAACAAAACTAAAAAGCAACCGTGATGACCTTTCTTTTAGGGCCAAGTTACATAGTGGCATCTCTTTTAATAAAGTTATTCATGGCACTAAGGAAATTTAGAAAGGAAATTATTTTTTTACAAGTACTTTACACATATTCTGAATTATGGGGAGAAGGAACAAAAATTTCCTATAATGATTATTTAAGCTCATGAAATAGAAAAACAATGAGTTTTTATATACTAGGGATCCTGTTTGCACAGGTTGAAAGCAGAAGTTTGCACCATTTGGGTTTTAATATCAGCCAATAGTGAGTGTTAATTATATAAGTCCTGGAAGTAATTCCATACTTGCACATTACATGTTATGTTTTTGTTTTTCTTTCTCTTTTTTTTTTTTTTTTGTAGAAATGGTCTCTCTTCTGCTTGCTACTAAGTGGTAGAACACAATTTCTCTTCAGACCTTACCTTCCTTAAAGACTGATACTTTTGCAAATATCATATCTCTTAAGCATGACAGATAGATACATAATGACGATACTAAGAATCACTTCTCATTCAAGAGTAAAAATTTTTTTCTGGTTGATTTGCCCTTTTTTTTTTATTAATCTGAAACCACTTATTTGATTTTTCACTAAGTTGTTATATATGCTTTGTTTCTTAAGAAACCTCTTCTGATTCAAATTAATTATAGCATTTAAAGCCTTTAATAACACCTGTGTACCTGAGGCTATTAAGTGCATTTAAATAAAATACATTCCTAAGAACAGCTAGATAAAAAATATTCAAGGTGTTTAATTTCAATATATTTATTAAAACGTTTGAAATATTGTTCATAATCTAACTTGTATATGGAAAGAAATGGATTCATTTATTCATGTCTATTCTAGGTAAATGCAGCAGCAGTATATGCTGTGATACAAATGCTTTTTTTGTTTTTTTAATTGCTCTCCTTTCTTTTTTTTTTGATGAAGATTGGCCCTGTGCTAACATCTGTTGCCGGTCTTCTTTTTTTCTTTTTTCTCCCCAAAGCCCCACTACATAGTTGTGTATCATAGTTGTAGAGTTGTAGCTCTTCTATATGGGACGCCACCTCAGCATGGCTTGATGAGCAATGAGTAGGTCTGCGCCCAGGATCCGAACCAGCGAACCCCGGGCTGCCAAAACGGGACATGCAAACTTAACCACTACACCACTGGCCGGCCCCTACAGATGCTTTTAAGTTGAGATAATATTATATGGCCAAAATGTACTATTTATTATCAGTTGCCGTAAAATATCATCTGAACACCACCATGTTATCCTTAAATATCGTTATTCACAACTCAATATTACTGTTTCCTATTAACTGCCTTTTTTATAGATATGTAGATATAAATTTCCTTTCTAACTGGACTGTAAGTACTTCAAGAAAAGGAATCTTGTCTTACTATTCTTTATTCCTCAAGTTGTGTGGTGCATGCCTTAACTTTTTTGCTGAGTTTCTGTTATAGTCGTTGAGGATTGAGCTCTCTTCCACCTCCCTGCCTTCGCTTGGTCTCCCCTAGTCCAGTGGTTATTACTTGAAATATTTAAAAACTGTTGTGGCTTCGAGCAACCAATCAGAAAGTTTCAGAGCAGATCCTAGAGCTGGAGTAGAGTCTTGGAGGCCCTGGTGCTGAGGCAATTACTAACCCTGTAGTGGCTGGATCATGTTGACATGGAGGGTCTGGGAAAGAGGTCAAGGTGGTTCTCATGGGGGAAATCACGTTCCCAAGACAGCAGTTATTTACTGGCTGGTACAGAAGTATTTCAATACATTAAGAGTTGGTAAGGCCTGTACAGTGCAAACCAGCTGATTGTCAGATCTGTTGTTCACACACTTTGGTTAATTTAGTGTATGTGTGACTTTTTAAGAATTCCTTGCTAATAAGTCAAATACTATGATTGTCTTTCCATTTTTTAACGACTTTTTTTAGCTTTAAGAATTACTCCATTTTTTTACCCATGTGCGTAGTTTCTACCTATTGCAAATGTATCCAGATAGTCAAGAGATTGGTCAGATAACCGATCCAGAATGTTCCTTACAGACAATCATAGCATGAACAAACCAGCCCCTTCCCTCACACACACCAGCCCCAAGAAGGCCCTTCTTCAGCCATGCCTGCCCTTTCTCTGAACTGGACTGGTTGTCTCCAGACCTGAAGCTCAGCTGTCATTTCTGGATCTGCCTTTGCTGCTTTGCTTCATAGGGTCTCTGCTTCTCTCTGGTTTCCTGAACACTATGCCTTTCCTCTTTTTGATTTATTTCTGTTTTTATTTCTCTCTCAAGCAAATATGCGTGAGAGAAAAATTATTTGAACTCTTTTTTTATTTAAAAATCTTATTTTATATTTGCATATTATTGATAGTTGGACTGGGTGATCGTTTTCCTTCCAGAGTTTGAATGTTTTCTTCTACTATCTCCTGGCTCTTAATAAGCTACTGAGACGAATGAGACCATTCTGATTTTGATTCCTTTGTCTTTCCACTTGCTTGATTGATTGGTTTTTCCTGTTTGAAAGCTTTTAGGATCTTTTTATCCCTGGTGTTTGGAAATTTCGTGATGTTGTACCTCTGTCTTGATCCTCTTTCACTCAGTGTATTGGATATTTGGTGAGCCTCTTCTAATGGAGATTCCTGTCCGTCAATTCTGGGAATTCTTTTGTTATTTCTCTAATGCTTTCTTTTCCTTTATTTTCTCTGTTTATTCTGAATTTTCTGAGTTGAATCTCTATTTACTTTTTCTTCTTTTTTTATTCCTTTGTCTTTTTTTATTTTTTTAAATTTTCTGGAGATCTTTTTTGTATTCTGTTCCTTTTTTGTAGCATCCAGTTTTTCTTTCATGGGCACAATATCTTTTTTTATCTAAGAGTATTAATTTTTTGATGTTTTGTTCTGCTGACTGCATTCTCTGCCTTCTATAGCTTCCTTTTTTTCCATTCATTTTGATTTTTCTCTTTTGTGTTTGAAGAATTTGTCAGGTGTCTTATGATGTCTGATTATCTTTCACATGTAAGAATGAAACCCTAAAAGGTAGATTATAAATAAATGGATTTTGTTGGTTGGTGGGCCTCACTTGGGGAGCTGAGCTGAATTTTTTCAATTAAAGGACCAACAAAGGTCTTTTCTAAACTGACAATCTGTTGCAGCATTCAATTTCTTCAAATGAGAGTTCTTTATTTTCCTCTTAGAAGGAATATATGTGGCAAATGAGAGGACTTAGATACAGTAAGTGAGGATAAATCTAAAAACAGGGTGGGGTAATGGGCTGGGTGTGAAGGAATGTGAACTTTCCTTTAATCTCCTGTCTGGTTTTCATCCCCTTTCTCATCCCAGTCTTCCCCTGTGCCTGGAATCCTTACTCTAGAGCCTTCATGACTCAGTTTTAACAGAGAATAAGGAAAAGCAGAATAGTTTGGCTTTTCAGGCTTGAGAGAGGGGCTTTGATATGCAGCTGCTCTGTATACAGACCCTCAACAAGTTTCCGCATTTTCTGCTCTGCTCCTATCCTCTCCTTCTAAGATACCAAGTGTCTCTAGGTCTTTAGCCTTCTGAAAATATTGACATTCCTTTCTGTCTGCACAGGTGTGACTTGCCTTTCTACTTCGGTCATCAATTCTTTATCTTTTGTCCTTTCTCTTTATCTTTGTAGGCTCGTATCTTTTTATTGTTTTTATTATCAACATTGTGGTCATCATGATTTTTATTATATTCTCATTTTAGTGAAATTTGTGAGGAGAGATGAGCATGTGATAAATCTACTGTATTTACTTAGAAACCCACTTTTACTCTTTATCAAGTTAAGCAGTGAAATGAGTATTTTTTTTATGTTACCATTTTAAGATATCTGCAGTCATTTTCTCTTGAAATTATGAAAAATGTTAAGGATTTTTGTAAAGACTAAGAATGGGATGCAGTCCTCAGAAGTATTAAGTTCTGTTTTTTTAGTATGTGAGTATGGTCTTCTGTTTTCTCCCTCTTTACTCCTTTGTCCCCCAAGACTGTCCTGAAATGATGATATCTTCAGTCTCTTTCTCCGTTTTTCCCAAGTCTGCTTAATCTCCAGTTTAAACTGGACTCTGTATTACTTGACAATCCTTCACTTGTGCTTGCTCTTCTCCCCTCACTATTCCTCCCAAAAGTTATTCTAAACATTCAAGAGCCTTTAAGCCCCTTTTTCTACCTTTGTCTTCATGCTGAGAAAATCATGCTGACTTCTACATCACAAACATAATAAATGCATTTAGGCCTTTATTCCCTAAACTCATATTTCTGTAATTTGCTCTCTCCATTCAAACTTTATCTGTACTTTCTTTTTTTTTTTTTTTTTTTTTTTTAAAGATTTTATTTATTTTATTTTTTCCCCCCAAAGCCCCAGTAGATAGTTGCATGTCATAGCTGCACACCCTTCTAGTTGCTGTATGTGGGACTCGGCCTCAGGATGGATGGAGAAGTGGTGCCTCGATGCGCACCCGGGATCCGAACCCGGGCCGCCAGCATCGCAGCGCGCGCACTTAACCACCAAGCCACAGGGCCGGCCCTGTACTTTCAACAAATATTTTTTGAGTACTTATAATGTTCTAGGCACAGGAGGTAAAAGAATAGAGTACAAGAAAGATCTCTTGAAAATTAAAAATAAAATAAAAATTTAATAGAACAGAGAGACAAAAAAAGACAGAAATGAAAAATAAGAATAAAAGGTAAACAATTAGAGATTCAATCCATAAAATTCAGAAAGAACAGAGAAAGAAAGGAGAGGAAAGCATCAGAGAAATAACACAAAGAAATTCCCAAAAGTGATGGACATGAGTCTTCATTGGAAGGGGCCCGGCAAATACATGACACACAGAATGAAAGAGGAGCACCCTGGGGGATGGGGATAAGGAAGACTTCTCTGAAGCAGTGACATTTAAGCCGAGTCCTGAAGTAGGAGGAAGAGTTGGATAAAAGAAAACAAGGAAGTGGTGGGAGATTAACATTTCAGAGAAAAATGTTAGGAGGTCCTGAGTTGCAAAGGAACTAAGAGAAATTGGTGTTGCTGTCCTATAGGTAGGAAGCATGTGTTGTGTTTGTGTTGTGGAGGGAAGTTCTTAGATGAGGCTGGGGAGGTAAGCAAGGGGCCTGATTACACAGGGTCTTGTGAACAATATTTAATTTGAAGTCTGTAGAACAGAAGACCTTGGCAACAGTGAAAAACCTGAAAAGATATTAAGCAGTGAAGTGACAGTGACATGCATTTTTTTTCAAAGAGCGTTCTCCATTGTTGAGAATGGCTTGTTGGAGGGTAAAAGTGTATGTGGTGAGATGAGTTAGGAAACATGTAGGTGAGAGATAGGCTAAGAGGCTTTCGGAAGTAGAGGCAGAGAAACATGGACACAGTCAAGTTATATAGGAAGTACAATCCAGGACCTGCTGCTGGATTGGATAGGGTAGAAGGGAGATGAGAAGTTGTCAAGGACAACTCCCAGGGTTCAGTTGAGCTGGGAGGGTTGTGATGCCACTGCCAAGATGGAAAGGAGCGGAGGAGAAACCGAGTGGGAAGTAAGATCAGAAGTTCAGTTTTTCACATATTGAATTTGAGGTGCCTGTGAGATTTCCAGAGGAGATGTGAAATAAGAGATTGGATATAGGTGTCTGTAGCTCAGAAGAGAGGTGTGGGCAAAAAGTATAAAATTCAGTGTCATTGGCTTATTTGTGGTAATTAAAGCTTTTAGAATTGACAGGTTGCCTAATTGGAAATTAATAGAGTAAATCAGAAGAGAGCCTGTATTTCAAGCAGGGACCTCTTTCTAGAGGTCCAGACCCGTGTATTCAGCTGCCTAGTGGATTGCCCACAAGCAGCTTAAATCAAAAAAATCTAAAACCAAGCCCATTATCTTCATTGTTACCCCAAACCTTTTTTTTTTATGCCCTTTCCTAGGGCATAGCACTGTCATTCTCCCAGGCCACCTGTGCTGGAAGCCTGATAGTCATCCTAAACGACTTCTTTTCCCTCATACTTTCCCAAACAGTAGATCAAGTTCTGTTATTTCCACCAGCTAAATAATTCAGAAACTGCCTCAGTCTCTCCTTGCCTGTTACCACTGATTTTTGTTCAACTCTTGCTTTTTCTTTCCCATACTGTTGCAGTAGCCCTGACCCAGCATCCCCAGTGCATGCTCTCCCACCCTTGTCCTTCACATTGTTGCCACTCTCTTCTTTTTCAAATAAGCAAATCTGATCATGTTATTTGTCATGAACCCTCTTCCTAGATAGAATTGACCCTGCCCTCCTTGGTATCCTGGATACTAAATTCACACTTGTGTTTAATATATCCATGTCTCCCTCTGTTAAACTATAAGTTTCCTTCAGATAGACTTTGCATATCATTTATATGCATTCATAAGACTGATACACAGTAAGTGCCCAATAAATCCAGAGATAATATAGTGGTTAAGAGTTCAGACTCTCGGTCAGATCTAAGTACGAATTCTGTTTCCAAAATGTAGTAGCTGTGTGGCATTAGAAGTAACTTCATCTCTCTCTGTTTCATCATCTGTAAAATGGATATAATAGGAGTACTTGGCTTCATAGAGTGATTGTGAAAATGTTGCCTATAATAGTAATTACGATAATACATAGTATTGAATAGCAAATGAATTAATTGTTTAGTGACGCTTTATCATTCATAAAATAAAATCCAGATGTTGAGGACCTTCATGATCTGGCCTCTACCTGTCCCTTCTGACCCCATACCTGACAGCTCTCCCCGATATATAACTCTCCCCACTGTAAAAACAGCAAATTACCTGCCATTGCCTAAATATGCTGTATTCTCTCTTCCCCTCCGTTCCTTGCTGTGCTGTACCTTTTCACTTGGAATGCCTTTCTCCACTTTATCTCCCAGCAAATTTTTACTCACCCTTTAAGACTTTCAGTGTCACTCTGTAACAGAGTCCTTCTCTGATCCCTTCCTCTCCACAATGAAGCTTGGTTAGATGCTTCTTTTCCTAGGCTCCCATAGCACCTTGTACCTCCCTCTATTTTGTTTGTATATGTGTGAACCCCTTGAGGGCAGATTTTCAGCTCTGTATTCACAGGGTCTAGCCTAACGCTGGTGACATGAATTCAGTAAATATTTATTAAACAAATGAATACATGGATGAATGAATCTCTGATGCAGGTAAATGCGTTTTTTCAAAAAGTAAATGTCACACTGTGTATCAAGGATCAGCAAACTACAGCCCCTGGGCCAAATCCAGGCCTCCCACTGCCTTTTGTTGATAAGTACAGTTTTGGGGAGACATAGCCATTTTCATTCGTCTTGTGTTGTGTATCACTGCTTTTGCACTATAACTTCACAATTGAGTGGTCGTGAAAGAGACTAGATGGTTCACAAAGCCTAAAATATGTACTACCTGGCCCTTTACAGAAAGTTTCCTGACTTTTGCTCTATGTAAGTACATTACTTTCCTTTAAATAATGTTTGGAAAGGACAGGTAAAATTAGCATAATTAACATTTTTTCTATAGAATATAAAAATGTGGCCTTGTTCTTTTCTTTTTCTTGTTTATTTCTTTTTCAGAGAGCCATATTCTGTTTAACTCTCAGATATTTTTTAATTGAATAGGCAGGAGCAAGCTTTTATGAGATGACTGGCCTGGGTCCTTTGCCTCAAGCTCTTTATAATGGTGAATCCTTTAACCATGAAGAGCTGAATAATAAAGAACTAGAAAAGGCTGTTCTTCACAGAATGATGGATACAGCTGTATATTTACAAAGGGAAGTTTTTATGGTAGGTAAGCATTTATGAGAAAATATATGATGAATGATATTTATAAATGATTTTTTGTATTAAATAATACAAAAGTAATAGCAAAAGTTAATTTTATAAAAATTTCCATCCTGATAATTTAGTAGTGATTTTAAAAGTAATACTTAATTAGGGGCCAGCCTAGTGGGGCAAGCAGTTAAGTGTGCACGCTCCGCTGCGGCAGCCCGGGGTTTGCCAGTTCGGATCCCGGGCGAGCACCAACACACCGTTTGTCAAGCCATGCTGTGGCGGCATCCCATATAAAGTGGAGGAAGATGGGCATGGATGTTAGCCCAGGGCCAGTCTTCCTCAGCAAAAAAGAGGAGGATTGGCAGATATTAGCTCAGGGCCAATCTTCCTCACACACACACAAAAAAGTAATAATTAAATTTATCTATGCATAATTACATCTAAAAATTGCTTAATTGGAAAGAAATTCAAAGTTTTACAGGAAAATTTATTATAAGAATCCTAAATTGCATATTATTTATTGATTTTTTTAGGTTAAGTAGTCTTTAAATATATTCTCTGCATAACTTTAAAACATGTGCATATAAATTGCCTATATTACCTAAGTAATATTTTTGTTATTTTAGGGCAGGTTAAATGATCAGACAAGTGCAGTTGATTTCCTTATGGATAAAAATAACGTTGTACCCCGTATAAATCCTTTGATTTTGCACACCAAAAGGCAGTACCTTAATTTAATATCTACATCAGGTAAAATAATCCTTCCATATACTTTTCTACAAATTCTTATTGAGTTGTGAATGTTTTATTAATTTATTATTTAACATTTAATATTAAAATTTTCAGTAACTGCCGATATTGAAGATTTTTCTACGTTCTCTTTCTTGGATTCACAAGATAAGACTGCTGTAATTGCAAAGAGCATGTATTATTTAACCCAAGAAGGTAAATAAGCATCTTTTATTTTCCTGAATTTAATCCTAAAGTAGCAAAAACTTGTAATTTTAGTAAGATGCTTGCATAATACATTTTTACAAGTTGATATTTGACTAGAGGCCTGGTTTTCAATTTATGAGTTTGTAATTTATTAGGATATAAGGATTGTGCTGAGAAAATGATACCTCTTGTTCTAATCATATATGAAAAGGGTTTTTTGCCTTTTTTTTAAAGCAAGCTATTTCATTTTTCACCTTTTTAAGAAAGTGATAAAACCCTTTCAAGACTATATAAACTGATATCTTATCAGGCAGGAATAAAAGTATAATTCCCAGATCAGAGGAGAATAGTTCTGCACTCTGATTAAACAACACTGGGATGTTTTGCTTAGGTTGGGGGTCACAACCAAAGGAGGAGAGACCAAGACAGGAACATATTTGGAAATAAGGATTTAGCCTAGAAAGGAAATCGGCAGTGGGGCCATAGATTTGTTAGGTACCATGAACTGTTGAGATAGAAGAAGACAATTAGAGTTTGGTTGGTGTTGGTTTTGCTTTGTTTTGTTTGACCTGCTTTGCTCTAGAGAGAAAAAGGAGAGCCAATACATGAGAAGGCTGATTTTTATCTCAGTATAAAGCAGTAGCTTCCTAACAATGAGAGTGATCTAAAGATGGAATGAACTATGTAGTAAGGTGCAAATTTTTATGTATGAGAGAGATTTAAGCAGAGGCTACACACCGGTTTTTGAGAATGCTGTGGAGTGACTCCAAGTTTGGACCAGATGGCCCCTGAATTACTTTATAACAGACCCATGATTTTATATTCATAAAGTGGTCTGTCTACAAGAAATCCAACAAACAATAAAATATAATGCAGTTCCATGTTATGGCAGGCTAACATCCTGAATGTGTCAAGTGAGGGGAAAGGAGACAGAGAAATAGGGAATAAAAAATAGGAGAGATGCTGGCCCGGTGGCGCAAGCGGTTAAGTGCGGAGTTCACCAGTTCGGATCCCGGGCGCGCACTGCTGCACTGCTTGGCAAGCCATGCTGTGGCGGCGTCCCATATAAAGTGGAGGAAGATGGGCACAGATGTTAGCCTAGGGCCAGTCTTCCTCAGCAAAAAAAGGAGGATTGGCAGATGTTAGCACAGGGCTCATCTCCTCACAAAAAAAAAGAGAGAAAAAATAGGAGAAACATTTATCAGGTCTGGGTTCTATTTTGAAAATTGCCTCCGAGTATCAGAATAAGCTAGCCTATAATTAATGCCCTTTGGTTAAATCTCTTGCAATTTAAAAGAATACTTTATTAAGTGAGAAACACCTAATTTCCTCCTATTTGCAGTTATGTAAATGTGTAAAGAAATAATAGAGTTGTGAGAAATTTACTTAGCACTTTTGAAATATTTCTCAGTTTACTAGCTGTGATGGTAACAGTGCTGACATTAAGAAGGCATCAGAATTCTTTACCTTCCTTTTTTGAAAAGATTGTGCTACTGCCTTGCTTTTTTTTTTTTTTCCCCTGTCTTACTCTTAAGTTGCTTCTGAGGATTGCAAGTGGAATCAATGTTACCCTTCTTATTGTTACAGTTTTGAATAGTTAGATATTACTGAGTATGGTAATAACTGTAGCTTCACATCTATTCAGGAGTAAGTTTTTGGAATAGCAAATTTTTTACAATTGTTTTAAGTGGGTCATGTGATATAAAGGACTAGTTTTTCTGCAGTTTTTAATGATGGCCAGACAAGTAGTATTTCAGGTGTTATACGCTGAGGCTGTATGAAATTAAACTCACTTAACTGTGACTTCAGAATTAAAAACTGTTTCTTCCTGTGGCTTCCAAATTTTCAAATTTTTCTGAAAAAAAAATTGTATTGATGTTGTTGGCACGAGATGAGGTGAATTAGACTAAGTTAATGATCTCTAGGTGTTTTGAAATAAATGAATCATAAGCTAATAAAATATTATTGTTTCAATATCTACTAATAAGCTTTATTGTATCTGGTTTTACATATATATGGGGTATAAGTATCAATTTTTTTTTTTTACAAGTATAGCTGGAAGGCAGTTTTGTTTGCCAACACTGGAACCATGATAAGCGTAATACAGTTTTTGTTGACTGGTAAAAGTAACCACAGATATGTTCCTTAGGGGCTATTCTTTCTTCTGGGTAACTGAGTTTATATAAAGCTTATATAATGAATTACTTACTCTTCTATCATTTTTATATATATGTCAGTGTGTATGTATATAATTTTTAGCAATATTTGCTTATTTTGGGAAGGATTAACTGTAATATTTATTTTTTATGTATTTTGTTAACTGGAAATGTCCCCAGCTTTTAGTTAGACTTTAAAAAGAATTGTTTTGACTAAACTATTTGAAACTTGCAGATTATGATGTAGTTTCTTCAGTTACTCTCTGGATTATTGCTGATTTTGACAAACCGTCTGGGAGAAAACTGCTTTTTAATGCATTAAAGCACATGGTGAGTATTTAGATATTCTTACTACGATAATTTTAATTTGTTAATTTCGAGAAAGTATTATGAAGAACATGCATTAAATCTTTATTTCCATCCATGTTAACATTTTAAGTACCTTAAGTTGGTTAGAACGTGGTGCTGAGGAGACTAAGACAGGAATTCAAATTCAGTGTCCATGTAAGAGATAACTTTGCCCAGGAAAAGAAAAACCTATGTGTCTTCTATGATTCGTGACCTATATATTCTCTGCTAGTCCTTTCTATTGGACGTATACGTGTCTAATAGTGTGTACAGACTGAATGATTGTGGCCCCCCCCAAATTCCTATGTTCAAATCTGTGTTCAAATACCCCATGTCCTAGTATTTGGAGGTGGGGTTTGGTAGGTAATTAGGTCATGAGGGTGGAGTCCTCATGAATGGGTTTAGTGCCCTTTATTAATAAAGATGTCACAGAGCTAGCTCCCTCGCTTTCCGTCATGTGAGGCTACAACAAGAAGTCGGCCGTCTGCAACCCAGAAGAGGGTTCTCACCAGAACCTGACCATGCTGGCACCCTCATCTCAGATTTCCAGTCTCCAGAACTGTGAGAAATAAATTTCTGTTGTTTTGGTTACTTTGTTGTAGTGGCCTGAACTGCCTAAGGCATAGTGGTTATAAATAGGCTGTTAAAACAGAGTGAATGGTTCTAGATCCTACCACTACCTCAGTGACCCCAAATCTACTTTTTACCAACAACAGTTTGTAATAGCCATTTTTATCATATTATTAGGCAGTGCTTTCTTTTCTCTGATTATTTAAGCAAAACTAAATAAGTTTATCTTACTGAAGAGTATTTTAAGCCTTAAGTCAACCTTAATTTTTCTTGTTATTAGATCATTACAAACCATACTTCAGTAGAATACATTTCTATATTTATTTAAAAGTACTCTTTTATAACCTTCTGTATTTCTAAAGGAACATAAAAGTCTGTCTAGATAAAAACACCTAAGAAACATAAGCCAAAATATTTTATGAAATTGTTTTGTATTAGCTAAGTGTACATTTATTGCTGTATAACAGACTACCCCATAAGTTAATGGCTTCACACAATAACCATTTATTTTCTCAGTTTCTGGAGTGTAAGAAATCAGGAGTGGCTTAGCTGAGTAATTGTGGCTTAGGGTTTCTCTTGAGGGTGCAGTCAGGATTTTGGCTACAGTCATATGAAGGCTTGACTGGTGCTGGAGGGTGAACTTCTAAGATGACTTATTTGCATGGCTCTTGGCAGGAGGCCTCAGTTTTTTGCTGGCTGGTAACAGAATGCTTCATTCCATTGCCACAAAGACCTCTTTTTAGTGTGACTTAAGTATATCCTCATAACAACATGACAGCTGGCTTTCCCCAGAATGAATGATAAAGAGATATAGACAGAAGCCACAATGTCTTTTATGACCTAGTCTCAGAAGTCACACACTACACTTTCACAATATCTTGTTTGTTACGCAGACCACTTCTATTCAGTATGAGGAGGAACTATACAAAAGCCTGAGTACAAGAGGTGGGGATCATTGGGGGCCATCTTGGAGGCTGGCTACCACATTAAGAATAATTAATATATTTTAAATGAAACATCATAACATCTGCTAGAAGAATTTTCATACCATATTAGACAATCTCAGAACACATTCTGGCTTTTCACAGTGGTCTACAGACCAGCACATTTCAAAAAAGGTTGTTTGGGATCTATGGAGCAACCGTCACTTCTGCCTTCTCTTTCTTCTCCAGAATTTCTGGTAGCATGTAAGAGGCTTGCAAACTGCCTTTCCCCAGTAGTTACAATGTATGTGGCTCTCCCACTATGCATATGTGGGTATGTTTAATGGTGTTCCACAGTCTTCTGAGGATCTATTCATTTTTTTTACATTCTGTTTTTCAGATTGTATAATCGCTATTGATGTATTTATTTTTTATTTATTTATTTTTTTTGTGAGGAAGATCAGCCCTGAGCTAACATCCATGCCAATACTCCTCTTTTTGCTGGGGAAGACTGGCCCTGGGCTAACAATTGTGCCTATCTTCCTCCACTTTTATATGGGACGCTGCCACAGCATGGCCTGACAAGCAGTGCATCGGTGCGCGCACGAGATCCGAACCCGGGCCGCCAGCAGCAGAGTGCCCGCACTTAACCACTATGCCTCAGGCCGGCCCCTTGATTTATTTTTAAATTCAATGATTCTTTCTTCTGCCAACTCAAATCTATTGAACCCCTCTGGTGAATTTTTCATTTCAGTTATTGTACTTTTCAACACCAGAATTTCCATTTCGTTCTTTCTTATAATTTCTATCTCTTTTTTATTATTATCTATGTAATAAGTTATTATCATATCTTCCTTTAATTCTTTAGACATGGTTTCCTTTAGTTCTTTGAACACATTTATATGTTTGCTAAGTCCAACATCCAAGACCCCTCAACGACAGTTTCTAATGCCTGTGTTTTTTTCTTTGTGTAAATCACACTCTCCTCCTGTTCCATTGCATGTCTCATAATTTTTTATTGAAAAGCAAACATTTTAGAGAATACACTGTAGCACATTTGGGTACTGATACCCCTTTATCCCCAGGGCTACTTGTTGTTTGTTTGCTTGATCATTTGTTTATTTGTTTTGTGATGTGACTGAACTAATCCTGTAGTCTGTTTCCCTCTCATTATATATCTCTGATGTTCCTGCTCAGATTTTTTTTCCTTGTTTTTATCTTTTATTTTAGATTCCTACAGACTGTCTCTGGGTCAGCAGAAGCCACTTAATGGTCAAAGGTTGTGCTTAAGTCCTCGTAGCCAGTTCAATTTTCACCCTTTACTCTTGGATGTGTATTTGACTTAGAAACTACTTTTACAGTTCAAAGATTTTATGATTTTGCCCACATTCACCCATGGAATAGTATCTTGGAATTTCCCTTTCTAATTACTCCTGAGAAGATTCAACTTTTGGCTGCACACAGTCTTCCAGACTGCCCAGGATGAGTTTAATTTTATTTTTAAAACTTACTTCCTAGAAGTTCCCCCTGGATCAGAAACTTTTTATTCAGCAGTGTTTAATCAGGGAATGCTTTCAAGGTGGTTCATGCCCATTCTGATTTTCCTGACTGGGGCCAGGATAGCATATGTGCAGTTTTACAGACCCTCAGGGACGAGTGTGATGCCAGGACAGCTCTTCCTGTCTATCTCTTTCTCTTATTCTATTAAACTTCTGGCTGCTCTGCCATTTCACTTAATATATTTTGCCTGGAGAACCATATAAAAACAGGCCCCAGGTGAGATTTCACCCACAGGCTGTAATTTGCTGACTCCTGATCTAGTTCATTAATTGATTT
Source organism: Ceratotherium simum simum (assembly GCF_057802395.1). Classification (NCBI taxonomy): domain Eukaryota; kingdom Metazoa; phylum Chordata; class Mammalia; order Perissodactyla; family Rhinocerotidae; genus Ceratotherium; species Ceratotherium simum. Next base: position 15,570,833 of record NC_141909.1, read on the forward strand.
ATCTGTGATATCATTCTTATTTTAATTCTTTCCAGTATTGTATTTTGAGTCTCTTTATTTCATTTCAGGCAGCTTGTTGTTAATTTCTGCCGTTACCTCACTTGGGCCTCTCCTTATGGCTCCCTGGGTCTGTTTTTTGGAGGCTGTGTTTTCTTTTCATTGCTACACAAAATTCAAAAGACTAATGTAATGAGCACTTATATACCTAACACCTAGATTCTCTAATTGTTAACATCTTGCCATATTTGTCTTATCTAATTATCTGTTTGGGGGGGTGGAGGGGCAGGAATGGTCTAGATCATTTTCAAGTAAGTTGTAGAAATCAGCCTATATCAACTCTTAGTACTACAACATGCATTTCCCAAGAATAAGGGTATTCTTCTACATAACTGCAATACCACTCTCACATCATGAGTACTAAGTCTATATTGAATCGTTCCCACAAACATGTATTTTCTTTTTTCAAACCAGGATGCAAACAGGTTTCCCACAATGCATTTCACTGTTACATTTCATCAGTTTCTTATATGGTAGAAAAGTCCCTCACACATTTTTTTGTATTGACTTTTTAGAGACCAAGGTAGTTGCTTTGTAGAAAAATCCCAGATTCTGAATTTCACAGATAGTTTCCCTGTAGTATTGTTGACTTATTCTTCTTGTTCTTATATTTCCTCTATGCTAGAAGTTATATCTGAAGTTTAATTAGATGCAGCTTTAACATGTTCTGGCAAGAAGACTTCATCTTGTTATATTATTGAGCCTCTCCTTATGGCCTTCTTGTTATTGAAGCACATGACTGTCAGGTTGTCTCACTATACATTTAAATCATGCAGTGTTGATAGCCGAATCTCTACTTTGTAAATGTGTCTTCCTTTTTCGAATAGGAATTAATCTACTAAGGGATATTTTGACACTGTGTGAATATTGTGTTGCCCACAATTTTTCACCTAATGCTTTTAGGATCTATTGATGATGCTTGTCTGAATAAGTTATTTTATTTTTGGTTGCAAAAGAGAGATTATTCTTCATTTATTAGCTGGTAGGCTTCTCATATAAGAGATTTTTCCCTTATCAACTGAGGATGACATGAAATAAAATTCTCCCTAAAAATCCAGAGGAAATTCTCTATTCTTTATATTTAGATACTAATTTTCAGAGAAGGGAGATGGTGCAGTAGTCACCTCTTGGTGGCAGATACTCTTTTTTCTCTTTTATTTTCAAGTATCTTTTTGCTCATGGATTTTTTTTCAGTGTCTTCTGTCATTTACATACATGATTCTTTTAGTGCTGACAGTGCCCCACTGTGGCTAGTGAACCCTGTGAAGCTGACTCCTGTGTCCTTTTTCTGAGCACTTTCTTGCTTTCTGACAAGCAAAGTGTCCCTTTTTCACCCTGTATTCTCCCTGTCTCAGATCTGTAATTTGCCATTTGTCCAAAGAACTCTAACTCCTTTTTGTGGGAAACAGTAGTTAGAAAACCAGATCTGGGCGCTAAGGGTACTCACTGTTATTAGTGTGTCATTGCTTCCAGGCCATTTTAGTGGCCAGAGTGTAATCTGTGTTTTCTACAAATTTTTTCCTGTGGAAAAGCATTTTCATAATAATTCACCTGGGAGCATAGGCTCGAAGTTTATAAAGCAGAATTTGACAAAACTTAAGTGAGAAACAAACGAAACCATGAATCATATGAAATTTTAACACCCCTCTCAGTAACAGGTAGAACAAGTACACAGAAAATCAGTAGGGATATGTAGAAGATTCGAATAACAAGATCATCAAACTTGACCTAATGGGCATTGGCAGAAAAGTGCACAATGCATAGTATATGTTCTTGCGAAGCGCAAATGTAACATTTAAAGAACACTTGTAGATGCTGGGCTATATAAAGCAAGTCTCATAAAATTTTCAAGGATTGAAATCATGCAAAGTATATTCTCTGACTATAGTATAATTAAGTTAGAAATCAATAACCAAAAGAAAACTAGAACATCTCTTTCTTTTGGAAATTAAGAAATGTTTCTGTGTAACCTTTTGGTACAAAAATGCACATTTGAAAATATTTTTGAAATGAAAATTTAAATGACGTTAAAACTTGATACAACTAAATCTGTGTGCTCTGAAAAAAAAGGCTGAAAAATCAATCATCTAAGCACAAATCTTAAAATTTAAAAACAGCAACTTAAACTTCTATCAAAGGAAAGGGAAGGCTAAGGTGAAGATAAGAACAGAAAGTAATGAAATAGAATAAAAACATATGGTAGTTAAGGTCCACAAAGTCAAAAGCTGTTTCTTTGAAAAGACTAATAGACTTGATTAAACACCTGGTAAAACTGGTCAAGAAAAATGGAGAAGCAGACCCAAGCAATCAATGCCATAACTGAAAGAGGAGGTGTTACTTAAGACCTGTGGACATGACAGAGGTAGGAAGAAAATATTTTTAATTATTGAAGGGATTAAATCTATAATTTAAACTGTTCAAAAGAGAAAACTCCAGACCTATATGATCATACTAGTAAACTATACCAAGCATCAATCTAACACAGATTTTTTTCCAGGGAATAGAAAAGTAAGCAGTACATCCCAACTCATTTTACAAGGCCAGCATTACTTCACAACCTTCAAATGCCTAAAAGGGCATTATATAAAAATAGAAAAATATAGGCCAATCTTTCTCATGAGCATAGATGCAAAAATCCTATACAAGTGAAGAAAGGAATAAACAAACAGTATAAAAATCAAAAAGGAAAAATTAAAATGGTACTTTTTTCAAAATTGTTTATATAGAAAATATATATGAATCCACATATAAATTATTAGAATTAACTTTTTAGTTGAACCAGGTTGCTGAATAATATGTCAGTACATAAGAATTAATTCTAAGAGTTGCAACAAACAAGAAATGCATTTTAAATAAAGATGTCACTTATAATTGTGTCAAAAATATCAAATACTAGGAATAAATATAATAAAATATGTTTAAGACTTTTACACAATAAAATGTTATTGAGAGAAAATTCAGAAGTCTTGCATGAATGGAGAGAGATACCATAATTGTGAATTGAAAGACTCAATATTGTAAAGATGTCATTTCTCCCAAAATTGATGTATAGCTTCAGTGAAATTCCAGTATGAATCTCAGCGTTTTTATGGAAATTGTCAAACTGATTCTCAATTTTATATAGAAATTCAAAGGACCAAGAATAGCTAAATTACTCTTAAAGAAGAAGGTGGGGTAATTGCCCTGCTAGATATTAAGATCTTCTATAAAGCTATATAACTGAAGACAATTTGGTAGTAGCACAAGGATAGAAAAATAGAGCAATGGAAAAAGAATAGAAGACCCAGAAACAGACTCACGCATATATTACACTTGCTTTATGATAAAGTTGGTCTTACAGAGCAGTAAGGGTAGTCTTTTAAACTTTCTTCTTTTCACATCATACACAAAAATCAATTCCAGATGGATTATAGATCTGAACATAAAAAGCAAAACAGTAAAGCTTCTCAAAGATAACATAGATTATGACTTCAGAGTAGGGAAAGATTTCTAAAACAGAACGCAAAACCCAGTAGCCATGAAGTAAAATACCAATAAATTCAACTACATTAAAATTAAGGACTGTTTTTTTTATCAGAACACACACCATCAAGAGAATAAAAAGGCAAGTCACAGAATAGCAGAAGTTATCTGTACACATATAACCAAAAAAGTACTCAAGTCTTAGAAATCAAAATCCTATAAGTCAGTAAGGAAAAGATAATTATCTTCAATAAAATACTAGCAGAAGATTGAACAGGCAAATCAGAAAAGAGGCCAATGACATGTTAAAGGATGTTTAATATAATTAGTGATGAGAAAAATCAAACTAAACCCTGATAAGATATCTTTACATATCTACCAGAATGATTTAATTTAAAAAGTCTGACAATACAAAATGGTTATGCGGCTGTGAGGTAGTGGAACTCTCATATGTTGCTGGTGGGAGTGAAAACTAATCCAACTATTTTTGAAAAACTGTTCAACATTTTCTAAAGTTGAAGGTATGCATAGTCTGTTGTAGACCACCAAACTGAAACAAGTTCAGACGTCCAGCATCAGTAGAATGGATAAAAGAGAGTATGTTCATACTGTGGAATTCTGTACAGTGCCAAAAAAAAAAAAAAAGGAACTACAGCTACAGAAAACAGTCTTGATGAATCTCACAACCATTATGTGGAGTGGAAAAGAGCACAAAAGAATATATACTGTATGATTACATTTACATGAAGTTCGAAATAGATTGCAAGCTTAGATGGTAAACTATAAAGAAAAGCAAGAACATTATTACCATAAATGGCAGAATAGTGGTTGTCTTTAGAAAAGTGGAAAGGTGTAGTGATTGATAGGGAATATGAGAGAGACCTTTGGGTTGCTGGCAATGTTCTATTTCATGAATGTGAAATATGAATATGACCTGGGTGGTGGTTTTATGGGTTAATTCACTGAGCTCTGCATTTTTGTTTCGTGTATGTTTTATGTGTGTTATTTCACGCACACACATACACAAAAAGAAGTTAAGGTATTGCATTACAAAAAAATTATTATACAAAGAGGTGAAGCAATTAGAGTTACTAAAATGATTGTTTTTAGGCTATTTCCATGGTGTACAGTCAACATAGACTCTGACAGTGAAAGGTGCTATATGGGAAAGTGAACAAACTTGATTGGAAACTTCAACTGTGAAAAGGTATGTACAACTCTGATCTTTTTCACCTATCCATGTGTTTTGCAGAAAACAAGTGTTCATAGTCGGTTGGGGGTTATTTATAATCCTACATCAAAAATAAATGAAGAGAACACAGCTATTTCTAGAGGAATTTTGGCAGCTTTTCTGACACAGAAAAACAGCTTTTTGAGAAACTTTCTCAGGAAACTGGCAAAGGAAGAAACTGCTACAGCTATTTACTCTGGAGATAAAATTAAAACATTTCTCACTGAGGTTAGTAGCTGTTTCTTTGAAATAATAAATGAGTGTCTTTTGCATATTTTAAAAGTATTGGAGTGTACTTGGAGATATCATGTTACTGAAAACATCAATAAATAAGTATAATCAGTTGGGGATAACAAACATTCCTTTACAATGGGAAAAGATAAATGTTAAGTGATGTGACTTTGCATAGAGATATTTAACAAATCAAATTTCATATATTTCACCTACTACTTCATGATCCTTAAAGTTGATGGCATTCTAGTTAGGATATGTACTTAAGTGAAGAACTGGGAGTTAAAGGATTATGTAAATAATCCTCAGGTATTTCACTGAAGGGGTCCAGTATGGGGGAAATTCCAAAGATAGAAGGTGATCCTTTGGAAGAAAGATTCATTAATCCATTCAAAAAATATTTATTGATTGACTACCAGACAATAGAGATATACTTGTGAACATGGCAGAGACAGTCCCTGCTCTTGTGGAGCTTACACTGTAGGGAAAGACAGACAAGCTGAGTGGTATTGGAAAAATATAAAGAAACATAAGAAGGCCGATAGTTTGAGGGTTGCTTTTTTACTGGAGTGGTCAGAGAAGGCATCTCTAAAGACCTTATGTTTGAGCAGAGCTCTGAATGAAACGAGAAATCAAGCTGTGGAAAGTCTGTGAGAAGAATGTTCCAGGTTCAAGAACACAGCAAGTCTAAAGGCCTGACACAGAGACTGTCATGCCAGCTTTGAGGTATAGGCAGATCGTTATGACCCAAATAGAGTGATGTGGAGAGTACTAGGAGATGAGGTCAGAAACATAACGCCAGATATTTCAAGCACTTGTAGGCCGTGGTGAGGAGTTGAAATTTTTTCTGACTATAATGGGAATCCATTGAGGAATCTTGAAGTGAATAATCTTTAAAAAGATGACTCTGGATGCCATGTGAAGATTTGATAGTAGGTATAAAAGAGTGGAAATAGGATGAACAATTAGAATGCTATTGCAATAATCTAGGCAAGAAATAATAGTGTCTGGACTAGAGAGTAGTGGTAGAGATGGTGAGATAGTTGATACATAATATTTATTACAACTATATCAACAGGATTAGCTGATCAATTATATATGACATGTGACAGTAATATCCTAGGATTTTGGTTAGAACAGCTATAACTAATGGTGGTGTCTTTTTTTGAGTGGGGGAAGTCTAGATGAAGAGAAGACTTGGACACTTAAAAGATCGAGTTAAGTTTTGTATATGTGAAGTTAGAGATGCCTGTTGGACATTCAAGTGGAGATGTTGAGTTGACAATTAAGTAAGTGAATGTAGAAATCAAAGGAGGATTATAATGTCATTTTTTTTGATAGTCAATTTAAGACTCATCAACATTATATGTAATTTAAAGCTAAGAAACTAGATGAGATACCTCAGAAGTGAGTGAGGGGATGGAAAACAGAGGGACTGAAAATGGAGCCCTGGTACATTCCAACATGTAGAGGTACAAAAGAAAAGGATGATCCAGTAAAGGAGACAGATGGAACAGCCAGTGAATTAAGAAGATAACCAGGAGAGTATGATATCCTGAAAGCCAGTTGGAGAAACTGTTTCAAGGAAGGGCTGATCACCTATGCCAGATGTTCCTGAAATTAGGCTTCATAATTGACCATTTTATTTGTTAAAGTGGTCATTGGTGACTTTGATAGGAACAGTTTCAGTGGAGGGGTATGTATACAAGTGAATTAGATTCAAGAGAAAATGAGAAATCAGGATAGAGACAGCGAATATAGGTAGCTCTTTTAAGAAACTTTTTTATATGGGTAACAGAAATATTCTGTAGCTAGAATAGGGTTTGAGGTCAAGAAAGGATTTCTGAATCTGGGAGATGTCACTATTATGTATGCTAATGGAGACAGTCCATTCAAACAATGAGAATGGATGATAGAGGCGAGCAAAGTGGGAGCAAAGTTCTTGAGCAGAACTTTGCTGGGATCCAAAGCACAGGTGTAAAGTGTTGGTCTTAAGAACAGGAATCTATTTTAACCAGAAGAAAGGCAGAATATGTGGGTACAGATGTAGAAGGGTAGATTTATTTGGTGGTAGCAAGACGGAGTACTTCTCTTCTGATTGCTTTCATTTTCAAAAAAGTCAGGTAATTAGCTAAGTATTAGAGGGAGTAGGTGCTACTAGAGGTTTGAGGAAAGAGGAGAAAATGTCAAATATTTTTCTGTTATTCTGAGAGTGAAAAAGTGAATTAAATATGTTGTGTGGGAAGATTTCTGAGAGCCCACATGAGGTGAATGACCATAAATTGAAAGTGAGAACAGCATCGGTTGCATGATTTTCTCTAGCTGTGTAAACACTGTTTGGATCCAGTTGCAGAGAAAGCAAAGTTGTGCTTAACCAGAGTTGGGGTTTTGCCACGTCAGTATAACTGGAGGAAGCATTCAAGGGAGCTAAGCATGGAAGGCTTTTGTTGTAGTAAAGGACTCTGGAGTATAACTGAGTTAGGAGGAAAATTACGATAAGAGAAGTATGATGGACAATAAATAAGTGGTAGGGTCAATGGACTGAAGGGGTTGCGTAATAGTTGGTCTGGTGACACTGGAATGAATGAGCTGAAAGTTCAGGAGCTTGTGATCAGAGGGGGTGATTGAGATGGAGATTTTGGAAGTAAGAAGGATCTAGGGCCGTACTGTACTAGCTACATGTGGCTATTTTAAACTTAAATTTTAAATTCAGTTCCTCAGTCGTACTAGCCACATTTCAAGTGCTCAGTAACCATCTGTGGCTGTGGCTACCATATTGGACAGTGCAGGGGAACATTTCTGTCATCACAAGAGTGCCCAGGAACTTGTTAGAAATTCAGAATTGAAGTCCGCACCCTAGATCTACTGAAATAGAATCTGCATTTTAACAAGGCACCCAAGTGATTTGTATGCACATTTAAGTTTGATAATAACTGATATGGAGAAGTGTGTCTTAGTATGAAGGTGTAAAGAACCTGTTTACAGTTTATTTTCTATGAATGTCTATATATTTTTTGACTCCAAGGGTTACTTTTGTATTTCAAAAGTTAAATGTGCTATTACTAAAATAGTTTTGTGGGATTGGTATAATGGGGTGAGATAGGGTATTTCTATTTTAAACACTTTTTTATTGAGCACATCAAAATGGGGGTACTGAGTTCAGAATTTAATAAAAATTTTATTTCATTTCTTTAATATTAAATTTTACTTAAATTGATGTTCCTTAGCATTTTACTAATTAATAATCCACCTGAAATTCTCAAAGAATGAAAACAAACTGTATCTGCTTGTAACAAGATTTACAAATATTGTAATTGACTTGGCAAAGGAAGATTTTTTTAATGTGGTTTCAGAAGGAAATAATACTTTTTAAAATCACGGTTTAGTATAATTTAAAATTTTATACTAACATTAATAAAGTAGGCATTGTTAAGAAAATGATTTAATATGTTTACTGTTCTCTTGTAAGTTTCATCATTCTTATGCTTTAGGGGATGGATAAGAATGCTTTTGAGAAAAAATATAATACCATTGGAGTGAATATTTTCCGAACTCACCAGTTGTTCTGTCAAGATGTACTCAAATTGCGTCCTGGAGAAATAGGTGTTGTCAGCAATGGGAAAGTAAGTAGGAAAAGCCATTGCTCACTTTGCTCAGTGACACTGTGATACAGGGGTCTCAGACTTTTCTGTCACAACACACATGATGCAGCACATGCAGAGGACAGTGCTCACATGCCAGACACACCAAACAGGTCTCAGCATCAAGAAAATGGCGCTGGGATGTCCAGTTCATGGCGCACTGCCTGTTACTTGACCCCTTCCCCTGTTGATGATAACGTTGAATGCAAGTAAGGAAGGATGTTCTTGTGGGGCTGACTTATTTTGTTCTAATATAAGTATTAGAATAAACAACTTAGTACACATGACACCATTGTCATTAAGAACCACTACTGTAGTAGATGTAGAAAGTACATTGTGACATTTTCTCTTCTTGTGGCTTTTCTCTACAATTGATTATGTTAAATAGCAATATGATTAAGTTAAGTAATGATACAATACTTTTGTAAGTTTTGAAGTATAAAGTACTATTTATAAATATAATCTTTAAAAATCTATAGGAAAATCATTCTTACTCCCACTATCCTAATAAAATTTATTATTAATAATTTATTGTTTCACCTTCTAACCCTTTTTTCTACCCTACATAGCTATTTCTGGTTTTTGAAAATATATAATTTTAATCCTACTATATATATGTAATTTTATGTCATGCTTTTTTCTCTTAGTATATCACAAACATTTTTCTGATTAAAGAGTCTTTATTAGACACACAAAATTAGCGGATAATATCTACTTATTAATATTTTTTAAGTTAGACACAAAATTAGTGGATAATATCTACTTATTAATATTTTTTAAGTATGATAGTCTGGTTTTATTTCTCAGGAATGATTTAAGTTTAAAAAAATTGAATCTGGTGGTTAGATTTATTAGGATATCAACTAATGCAAAGTGTTTGACATAGCCCTGCTTGAACTATCAAATTATATATCCCCAAATCGTGTTCAGAGCTCTAATACACTCTTAATGTGTTCTTTGTTTTCTACATTTTTATGAGCTCTGTTCACCTGTGTGTTTTACTTCCATATCATTATCCCCTTAAAATTACGCTTCTTTATTCCATCTTATCCGAATCTGTAAATAATAGGAGTTGGAGAATTGTGAGGGACTCTTCCCTCTGCTGCCATAGATCAAATATATCTGCTTCAGTGTAACGTTTTGTTTTTTGTTTTTTTTTAGTGAAGAACACTAGCCCTGAGCTAACATCTGTTGCCCATCCGCCTCTTTTTGCTGAGGAAGATTAGCCTTGGGCTAACATCCATGCCCATTTTCCTCTACTTTATATGTGGGACACCTGCCACAGCATGGCTTGATAAGTGGCGTGTAGGTCCGCACCTGGGATCCAAACCTGTGAACCCCGGGCTGCCAAAGCAGAGTGCACAAACTTAACCACTATGCCACTGGGCTGGCCCCAGTGTAACAGTTTTTGAGCTGACTAATTGTGTTAGCTGCTAGTCAATTAGACCTAGGTTCAAAGTCTGTGTACAGTGCTATTTTACAACTTGGCAACAATGGTTGCCATTTATTATTACAGTAATATAAAGTATTAGTGAATTTTTATAGTGAGCTATGTTGAAGCCCAGAAATAGCATTGCTTTTTCTCTTTAATAATTTCTTTGGGAGGAAATATAGCTTTTTAGAAGAGTTTTAAACTATATGGCTACCTCTGGCTCTGTCAGGCATTTTAAGAGAGAAAGAGGAAAAAAATTACACCAGCTGTATCTAGTACCTTGCCTTTTGGTGTACATTTTACAGAAGCTACCTTATGTTTTCTTTGTCATGTATTTAATATATGTTTAATATAATTCATATATTATCAATATTAGTGATAAAAAATATTAGTTATAGTTATATTCATCTTATTTCTCCTAGAACTATGTTTCCTTCTCATTTTCCTTGAAATTGACAAAAACATTCAAATATTAGTTTCTCACCTGCTGTGAACCAAACATTCTTCTAGGTTCTGAGAGTACTATAGTGAAGAAACATGTTTTCGTAGAGTTTACATTTTGGTGGGCAGAGAAAGATAACAAATAGCATCCTTACTGATAAGGTGTCATTTGGACAGAGAACCAAGGGAGGTGAGGAGGGAGCAAGCCACGTCGAATATCTGGAAGAAGAATATTCTAGGCAGAGGGAACAGTGAGTGCAAAGGTCCTGAGATGAGATCATGTCTGTGTGTTGTAGGCATAGTAGGCATGCAAGAGAGTAGTCAGGATGAGCCAGCCCTGATGGCCTGGTGTTTACAGTTCAGCGCGTTCTGCTTGGACAGCCCAGGTTCAGTTCCTGGTGTGGAACCACACCACCCATCTGTCAATAGCCATGCTGTGGTGGCAGCTCACATACAAGAACTAGAAGGACCTACAACTAGAATATAAAACTATATACTGGGGCCTTGAGGAGGAAAAAAAAAGAGTAGTCAGGAGAGTAGTTGAGAGAAGTAGCTGGGGGCCAGATAATGTAGGGTTCAATAGGCAGTGTGGGGACTCCTGCTCTACCCTGAATGAGTTGCGAAGCTTGTAGTTCTGGGCAGAGGATTGACGTGATCTGGCTTATGTTTTATTTGGATCACTAGTGGCTGTTACATTGAGAAGAGACTGTAGGGGGTCAGGAAACCAGTTAGGAGCTATTGTAGTAGTCTAAGTGAGAGATAATGGTGGCTTGGACCAGAATGGCTCTAGTGGAAGTAGTGAGAAGTGGATGTGGGATATATTTTGGAGGAAGAGTGAACGGGAATTGCTGACAGACTTGATGTGGGATGTGAGAGAACTATGTAACTAGCAGAATGGAGTTGCCATGTAGTAAGGTGAGGAAAACTGCAGGAGGAGTGGAGTTCAGGAGGAGTGGAAAGGGAAAGAGAATTCAGCTCTGGACGTATTAAGAGTTCATTGTTGAGCTCTGGACCTCCAAGCAGACTTGTTGAGTCAGCAGTTGAACATAGGAGTTGAATTCAGGGGGGAGATTGGAGCTAGAAATAGTGTAAAGTCAAATTATGTTGACTTTTTGTGTTGATTACTAGAAAATTGTAATTTTGATTATCTTTTTTTGTAGAACTGTGGTTTGAATAGAAAAGTACGATATATCCAAAAATAAGTACTGTGGTTTATGAGCTATAACGTAATACTTAGCTTATTACTCTGTCTCATTGTAATGCTATAAAGCACAATAATCACAGCAATTGTAGTAGATAGTTATCATTCTAAATGAAATAGTTTAATGCTTGAAATAATTCTGACATTTTAGAATCAATCTTCATTCTGAACCTGTCCAAACGTTTACATTAGAATTGGAACATATTTGAAGTTGAAATTATTTATAAATGATCATAATTGGGGTGCTGATGATTATCTCATACTTTCTTAACTGATATGCTGAAGAATTATGTATGTTAATATTAAACAAAACCCTAAATAATGCTGTTGCTATAATTACATTAAATTTATTTTTACCACACTACCTATTTACTAATTTCTGAAAGCCAGGGGGTAGCAGAGAGTAGGGAAACAAGCAAGGCCTTTTTTTTCCAGCCAGACAAATCTGGATTCAAATTCCAGTTGCACTGTTAATTATGTGACCTCTGTGAGACTTTGTTTCTGCACTTGGACAGGGGGAATAGTAATAGTCTGTTTCACAGAGTTGTGAGAGATTAAATATACTTAACTCCTGTTTCTCTTTAAATATTTGAGGGCTGTCATGGGAAATGGTGGGCACCTTTGTAGACTTGATTTGTGTTACACTTGATGGGAGTCAGTATAGAATCAGGACCAGTTGATCAAACTTCCATGAGTGGAGAGAGATTTTTAACTCCGGGTGTGGATGAACACTCTGAGAGTTTTCCCAAATTTTAATGAGCTGTCAAAGGAAGTAATGCATTTCTGTTACAGCAGTTATTCTGTATAACTGAAAAATCACATTTCCAAAATGTTGGAAAGAAGATTTAAGCACCTGATAGGTTTTATTGTACTATTACATGATTTTCAAGTTTAATGTTCCTTTTCCCAACTCGGACATTATGTGATTTTATACTATTTAAATTACTTTATTACAAATTTTATATTCAGCTTTAAGTAGAAGAACTAAGACACAAAAGGATCAAGTTTCTCCTAACTATTTGAGGCTGTACTTAAAAAAGTGAAATAGAGCTGGTTCTCTGGTGAATTTAATTGGTAAGGATCACCAGTCTTGTTAACCCCTTAGGAAAACAATTTGAGATTTCCTTATTTCCTTATTCTGAGTTATTAACAAAACCACTCAAGTCACTAGAGGTGATATAGTTAAATTCAACTATTTTCCAGGCCTCTCCTATTCGTAGTCGAAAAAATATAACATTGAAAGTGCTTTCAAAGTCACCTTAAAAACTAAAAAACAAATGCCACCCAAAAAAAAAAGTTACCTTACGAATGATATCAAATCTTAAGGCAATGAAATATTCATATGTGTACTTTTAGTTTTATAGTGACTAGTTTTGCATTTTTAAGAGCCCATGTTTTATGTTTAAGGTTAAACATGGTATTTGTTTAGCTGTAATGCCATCCTTCCAGCTAATATCTCCTATGATATGAGCAAATGAAAAAGATCCAAGAACTATACTTCATTAATTTTTAGAAAATATTAATTGCAGAAGCATATGAAGGGGAAGTGAGAAGATGTGCTGCAACCATTTCACTGTGGTCTTTTTACCAAGAAAAAAAAATATTCTGGTTGACATGTTTTCTAATTGTTTGTTGTTAACTATAATTGTTTAGAGCGTAACACTGTGCCAGGCTCACCTCCTACATCAGGGCTTGTTTCATGAGATTCTGATGTAGTAGCTTCCTCAGAAAGTGCTAATAGTAGTGGAGTTGGTGGTGGTTGTGATGGGATAGCCATCCTGAGAAATTAGGTATGGACACTGTGATAACTCCCCCTCTGTAGTTAGTGGATTAAAGCTAACCTACGTGACCTTGCTGTGCGCCACACTGTTATACATCAGTTACGTGAAGATTGGTTGGTATTATTAAGTAATTATGTGATTTGTCTCTCGGTTTTTGCTCTTCTATGCCTTGCTTATGTATTAATTCATATCTACATAGTGTAGACTACATTTACAGATGAATAGAAAATTGAAATTAAAAGATTTGTAAAGTATAGACAATTGCTTTCATAATTTACTTTAGAATGAAAAGCCTTAGGTTTTTGGAAGCATTATGTTTCAAAGTAAAACTTGCAAATGGAAATAATTTGCTACTTTTCAATTTTGTCAGTTTAATTTTGGTATTTATGTAAATATTATTTGTAATATCAAAATGAGGAAATATTTTTCTCTTCTTTGTCTCCTAATGGATTTAGTAAATAGTGGGATTAATAGCCACCATCTGTTTAATCTCTAATCAGTTTTTGCTTAAAGAAATATCTATTTGATGAGAAAATATTTTCCTCAAACTGGTATCTTCTAGAAGATATACAATAATATAACTGCTTTTATTTTAAGTTCTTAGGACCTATAGATGAAAATTTGTATGCAGAAGATTTTCACTTGTTGGAAAAGATAACGTTTACTAATGTAGTAGAGAAAATTAAAGGCATTGTTGAAAGTATGGAAATCAACTCAAAGAAGTAAGTTTAAATTCATAAGAGCAATTCATTTTGGGGTTTGGTATTTTGCATCTTATTTTTTCTTTTTAAGATTAGAAAATGTTTCAAATACATACACAAGTAAAGATATAATAAAACACATATAGAGAATATAAAGAAATAATAAAAGATATACATTTACTCACCACCACCCAACTGTAGATGTTAATATTTTGTTTTATTTGCCTTGGATCTGACTGTCTCTTTGTTTCTTACCCACCCATCCCATTCTCCTCCCTCCCCAAGAGGTAACCATTTTCCAAAATGTTGTGTGCCTGATTCCCATATTTGTGTTCATAGTTTTGCTTCATGTGTAAATATCTATTATTAGTGTTTATTGTGTTGAAAGCCTTGACTTTTTTAGAGAAATGCTATTATACTGTAGGCTCCCTTTGCAGTCTGCTTCCATAGGCGCTTTATCCACGTTCATGTATATAGAGCTAGCTTATTCATTTTTATTCCTTTTTAGTATTTCATTTTATGAGTATACTGCAGTTCATTTATACATCCATTACTGAGGTACAGTTAACTTGGCTTTAGTTTTTTACTGTTACGGAAATGCTATAATGAACCTGCTTTAAACATCTCCTTTTGCAATGTGTGAGTTTCTCTGGAGTAGACGAGAGGGTTGTAGGGTATGTGCATCTTCAGTTCTACCAGATATTCCTAAATTCTGTCCTTTAAAGTAGTTGCAACAGTTAACACTCCCACCAGAAATGTATAATAGTTCCTGTTTCCCCAAGTCCTCGCCAGTACTTGGTGTTATCTGCCTCAGTTTTTTTTCTCTGATGGATGTGAAATTGTATCTTGTTTTATTTTCATTTCTTTGACATCTAGTAAAGTTGAGTATCTTTTCATATGATTATTTTCATTCATATTTGCTCGTCTGTGAAATACCCGTTCATGTCTTTTGCTTAGTTATCTGTTGGGTTATTTTCTTCTTTTAGTGATTTGTAATATATTCTCTATAATTCTGTATACTAATCTTTATCAATTATATGTGATACAAATATAATATTCCAGTTTGTGACTTGAATATTTACTTTTTCATTGTCATTTTACCACATACACAGAAGTTTTTTATTTTACTGTCAAAATATTATCGGGGTTTTTCCTTCATAGTTTGTCTATGTCTACATAAGTGAGGGAGTTTGTGTGTGTGTGTGTGTGTGTGTGTGTGTGTGTATGGGTTGTATAAGAATTTTTCTTAGTCTGAGTTCATAAAGATATTCTCCCTTATTTATTCTAAAAGTTTTATGGTTTTGCTTTTTTTCTGATTTATATCTTTAATTCTTCTTGAATCTTTATACTGTTCCAATGGTGTATTGCCTCGTGCCAGTCCCACATTGCAGTTACCACAGCTTTATAATCAATTTTGATATCAGATAGTGAAAATTCCCCCTACTTCCTCTTCTTCAAAACTGTCTTGGCTGTTTTTCTCTACTTGATTTTCCGTATAAATATGATTAGGACCAGTATAACAAGTTCAACAAAAAACTCTCCTGGAATTTTTATGGGAATTTCTTTGAATTTATAGGTTAGTTTAAGGAGAATTGCCATTTTTATATAATATTAAATTATCCCATCCAGTAAATATATACATATATTATTTGTATGTAGTTATATAAATGTATATATAGTATATATTTATAATATAAATAATATACAGGTATATAACTGATATATACGGTATATAGTTTATATATAAATATATATGAGAATATGTAGGTGGGTAGATAGGTAGGTAGACAGACAGACATGCTTGTTTAGTGTTCCTTTTAGATCCTTCAGTAAAGCTTCCATTTTTTTCCATGAAGTCTTATACGTGTGTTTTTAGATTTATTCTCTAGTACTTTATACTTTTAGCTCATATTGTAAATGGTGTATTTTAAATTACATTTTCAAATTGTTTACTGATAAATTACAGGAACAGTATTAAGTTTCTGTGTTAATCTCCCTTGCTGGACTCTCTTATTTGTTTGTAACATTTTGTCTAATATAAGACACTCATATCATTTGTGAATTATAACAGCTTTGTTCCTTAACTTCCAGTTTTTAAATATCTCATCTATGTTGGCCTTTCTCTTGTTTTAGTTTGCTCGATTTAGTAAGAGCTATATCTGTTTTACTAGTCTTTTCATATATGTAGGACATGAGGACATGACAGGCTCTTAATTGTTTTTTGTTTGTTTTTATCAATTTCAGTTCTTTATTATTTCTTTTTAATCTGTTCTTTTTTATAAACTTCTCAAGTTGGATTCTTAGCTTATTAATGTCACATTTTTTCTTTCATGTTCTTAAATTACAGGCTTGAAATTTCTCTCTAAGCACTTATTTAGCTGTATCACAGAAGTTTTGATTTATAATTATTTCATTATGATTCAGTGCTAAATATTTTCAAATTTCTGTTTTTATTTTTAAAAGTATTTTTTTATTTTTTTGGAATATTTTGAAATATTTAGAATGTTAGCTTCCTGAAGGCAAGTTGTCTATTTTTTTCATTTTTTAAAACTCTCCTGTACATAGAATTGTGCGTAGGTCTTGTTAGGCACTTAGTAATATTTATTGAATAAATAAATAAAGTGTGTTTTATAAATTTTAAAAGGCACAGTGTGTAATTGATTTCCAGTTTATTTATTTATTTATTTATTGTGTGTGTGTGTGTGTGTGTGTGTGTGTGTGTGTGTGTGAGGAAGATTAGCCCTGAGCTAACATCTATTGCCAATCCTCCTCTTTTTGCTGAGGAAGATTGGCCCTGGGCCAACATCCGTGCCTATCTTCCTCTACTTTATATGGGATGCTGCCACAGCATGGCTTGACAAGCGGTGTGTCGTTGCGCGCCCAAGATCCGAACCTGCAAACCCTGGGCCGTGGCAGCAGAGCGCACACACTTAACTGCTACGCCACTGGGCTGGCCCCTCCAGTTTATTTTGAACTATGATTAGAGGACATGGATAAGTTATTTGGTATTTATTTCTCCTAATTTTGTGAGACAGAGTTAATTTTTATCATTGTTTCATACTTAATTTTTTTAAAAAAGACATTCTCTAATTGTGTGGAAGATTATATATATATTAGGTTGAATGTGTTCTTTTTTCATATCATCAAGATACTGAATTTTTCTTTATCTGTTGGTTAGTAGGAGAAGTTTGTTAAACACCACTAGGATTCTGGGTTTATCATTTAATTCTTGTAGTTTTTTCAATTTTTGTTTTAAATATTTTGAGCTATATGTTGTTATGTATACCCTGTTTCAGAATTATCTTTCTAGTGAATTATTCCTTTCATCATTATATAAATTACTCTTTTCCTAATAAGGATTTTATCTTAAATTATATGAGGTCTGATATTTAAGCCACATCAACATTCTTTTTGGTTAATATTTTTCTGTTATATCTTTCTCTGTCCTTTACTTTCAGTGTATCCATGCATCTCAACAGCATACAGCTATACTTTGGGGGTGGTTATCTTGCCAGAACTAAAAGTTCTGATTCTTAGTCTTGAATACAGAATTCTGGTCCAGATGAAACGGATGCCTTACTTAATCTATCATTTAGGAAATGATATTTCTTAAAAATTCATCATTTAGGAAATTACTTTGATAGAAAATAATAAATGTTTGTAAATTAGTCAAGTAAGGGCTTTTCTGCACTGAAGAGCTAATATCCATAGTTATTTTCAAATGGAATAAAACTAAAGAAAACTTCAAAAAGCAAAAAAAAGTTAGAATTTTATAATTAATTTAGGTCTAGTATATGTTGAAAAGCATATAGTTCAGTAATTATTTCTTGACTTTTGTAAATATGCTAACGTTTCAGAGCTAATTTTTTTAACCTTGTTTGGTAAAAATTATAATTGTAGTTTTAAGTTCAGGAAGCTATTTTAGCCACTTTAAAAGCACATTTCATACCAAAACCACCAACAAAATAACAAAAACCAATAACATTCAACCAGAGGGTGTCCCCTGTAATTGTCTTAACTTGCACACAAATAATGCCAAACAAGTTATGTTGTAATTAGAATGTTCACTTAACTCTGAACATACATTAAAAGTATGCATGTTTTTCAAAAGTTAGTTAACTAGGAAGGCAGAACTCTGAATGCCAAAAAGAGAATCCTTGGAATCATTATCCCAAGGAGCACATAAACTCTATTTCTCTAACGGAGTGATGAGAAAAACTGACCTGGATAGCTGAAAATTCAGCAGAGAATCTAAGAAAAGGTTTGGGCCTCAAAGATTTTCCTTTTCTCGTCTTCCTCTCCTGTCAGTACATACGTACTACTTTATAATTTTATTTATTTATTTTTCCCCCAAAGCCCCAGTAGATAGTTGTATGTCATAGCTGCACATCCTTCTAGTTGCTGTATGTGGGACGCGGCCTCAGCATGGGGGGAGAAGCGGTGCGTTGGTGTGCGCCCGGGATCCAAACCCGGGCCACCAGCGGCGGAGCACGCGCACTTAACTGCCAAGCCACAGGGCCGGCCCGATACGTACTACTTTAAGCAGTCAGCCCAGTTTAAGAAACATGGAGAGCATGTTGACCATAAATATTTCCTCCAATTTTACATATTAGAGATTATGTGGCTAATAAGTAGATACCTTTGAAAGAGTTTATGAATAGAGATTATGGCTTTGATTAATTCATTCATTTGATATGTTTATTAAGTAGCCATTAAATGCAATGCTCTGTGAAAGATATGGTAGGTATTACAAATAGAAATTATAATATAAAGTCCTACATTTCAGGACTTTATAGTTCAGTGAAAGATGATATATTAGAAAGATACAAGGCTCTCAGCTACTCTGAATCTAAATTTCTTTATTTATAAAATGGAGATGCCTATCTTTTCTTTTTCTTTCTTTTTTTTAAGGAAAGTTCAACCAACATTTTCTGTCCCAACATATCATTGAACATATAATACATTTTTGCTGTCATGGATTTTCAAATTTGGTTATATTTAATCTAGATATGTATTTCGTGCAGTCTTAATTAGTTTTCAAACTCATTTGAAACCATGGAAATCTGAGCTTCTTAACTGTATGAAAAATTCTTTGAAAGTAGGTATCATATTATTTACTTTTTGTTCTTCCTGCCCTTCTTTCTTTTCTACATGGGCCCCAATGCTTGGACATATAACCAGCACTCAGCAAGTATTGACTTGAATGGGATGATTCACCATATTCTTATAGACACTGTTGAGAACATTACTTATAAGTGTTTAAAGATCATATCAATGATAAGAGAAAGTAGGATGATTTTAAAAGCAACAGTCATCTTAACTTTGAACTGACAGATTTACTTACAAGTTTGGAAGAAAAATCATTTATATAAAGTTTGTCTATTGGAGATATTTTAAATTAAAGTCCCCTTACTCGAGGCACTAATTATAATATAAAATACAGACCTTTCTCTTCCCGAATCATTCATACATTGTTTATCTTGTTTATCTAGCATGAGTGACCTCATTATGAAAGTTGACGCCCTTGTTTCCTCTTTGCCTAAACGAGCATCTCGGTATGATGTCACATTTCTGAAAGAGAATCACAGGTAAGAATGTAGTAGTGCTGTGTTTTCTGTCACTGCATCCTGTACTCAATTACGGTTTCCGTTTGTATTCATAATATAGCAAAATTTAAAGTAGAATTAAAAGTTCTGTGTTAGAGAATAAAGTATTTGGCAAGATTAGGAAAAGAAATTCCAGTTAATTGTATATTCTAATAAATAAAGGATGATATATATAGGATATGAAGTTTCAAGTAAGTGATATACAGTATGATTTGTCGTATCTTTCTTTCATGCTCAAGATCATTTGGAATTTTTGTCCTATCTTGGAATAATCATTATAAATGATAATATCTTTATATTCTCAATGTATAAAAGACTCAGTTACTAAAGAATTTTGATTCGTAAAATGTAGACATGTCCCAAATGTAGCCTGTCCCAAAATGTGTTCTATGGAACACTACTCTGAGATGTTGGCAGATATGTTCTGAGGGAAAAACTGTTCTCTGGTCAGCTTAGTTTAGAGAACACTGTGTTCTTGGCCAGAGGGGAGGGGGAGATTTTCAGTTTGCATCAGCATATTAACAGTTTATGAGGTATGGGGTAGTTAAAACAAAAGAAAAGTTTGTTTTGGGCCGGCCCCATGGCTTAGGGGTTAAGTGCGCAGGCTCCGCTGCTGGCAGCCTGGGTTTGGATCCCGGGCACACACCGATGCACCGCTTCTCCAGCCGTGCTGAGGCCGAGTCCCACATACAGCAACTAGAAGGATGTGCAGCTATGACATACAACTATCTACTGGGGCTTAGGGGGAAAAAAATAAATAAATAAAATTAAAAAAAAAAAAAAAAAGTTTGTTTTTGGTTAATTCAGTAGTTGGGCAACTTATTTATCCATGGGACACTTTTTTTATTAAAAAGTTATTGTTTCAGGGGCCGGCCCGGTGGCGCAAGTGGTTAAGTGCGCGCGCTCCGCTGTGGCGGCCCGGGGTTCGCTGGTTCGGATCCCGGGCGCGCACCGACGCATTGCTTGGCAAGCCATGCTGTGGCGGCGTCCCATATAAAGTGGAGGAGGATGGGCACAGATGTTAGCCCAGGGCAGTCTTCCTCAGCAAAAGAAGAGGAGGATTGGCGGATGTTAGCACAGGGCTGATCTCCTCACAAAAAAAAAAAAAAAAAAGTTATTGTTTCATAAAAATTAGGTTTCTGAAGACAGCCATCAGAGAAATACTGTTCTAGAATAATAAACTAGTTTATAATTTCATTATATAATACAACTCCTCTAAGATATTTGAAATAAAATTCATCAAACTCTATCTACGTACATACAATTATCTGTGTCCCCAGAAGAGAACCTTTGTTTTGTTTTGAATTAAGGACCACTTAAAATTGGGGGAAAAAATCAGTTATACATTATGTAACTAAACGATAGACATGTTTTATTAAATGATCTTTTTCTTTGTGTGTGTGTGTGTGTGTGTGTGTGTGTGTGTGTGTGTGTGTGTGTGAGGAAGATCAGCCCTGAGCTAACATCCATGCCAATCCTCCTCTTTTTGCTAAGGAAGACGGGCTCTGAGCTAACATCTATTGCCAATCCTCCTCCTTTTTTTTTCTTTCCCCAAAGCCCCAGTAGCTAGTTGTATGTCATAGTTGCACATCCTTCTGGTTGCTGTATGTGGGACACAGCCTCAGCATGGCCGGAGAAGCAGTGCATCGGTGCACGCCCGGGATCCAAACTCAGGCCACCAGTAGTGGAGCGTCCGCACTTAACCGCTAAGCCACGGGGCCAGCCCAAAAATGATCTTTTTCTACCCACTTCTCCTATAAAACTAAATTGAGACAAATTAACACAAACTTTAAATGACTGACACCTTTTTGTAAGTTTCCTGGTAGATGCAATCTTACATCGCTTATGCTTACTATTAGAAGATACCACGTGCTTTAGCTGTAGAAAGTCTGTCTTTTGAGATGTCTTCACACATGTATAGGGTTATCATTCTCAGGGAAAATTACTATCTAAAGAGAAATTATCTAGCACTGTGACAAATGAAGTCTTCATTTTCTTTTTCAGATAAGTGAGATTCAATACTTTTAAGTGTTTTAAACACATCTAATGGAATTCTTTTTAGAAACATTTTTGATTTCTTAAATACCACGTGCCGAAGTAATTTAACACAAATCATTCAAAACTATCATTGTAAACATTAGTCACTGTAATGTTCTATGAAGTTATACTTAGGAATTTTGATGTGTTTGGAACTATTTACTCCCACATTAAATGTCTGAAACATTTGATCTGTCCTGGTTTATTGTTGTTGTAGTCTGCTTTCTTTCTCTAGCTTTCAGTATCAGGAGTCAATGTGTCCTGCTGCTTTTAAGCCTACTGCCTTATTTTATGTGGAGGGAAGGATGTGATATGACTTTGTGACAGTGGTTTGCAATTCTCCAATTTTTTTCTGTTTATTTCTGGGGCATTAATATAAATATTTGTAAGTGGATATGTAGTAAATATGTATTGGCATGCATCTGTGTTTATGCATTAATATGTACTCATCTAATGCCTGCCTCTGTTTAACGTACAAAGTCAGTAATCCACCATTTTCTGAGTTCATGTATATAATTTTGTTTTCTATGTGTTTACACGTGTTGGTATGATATATTTATCTAGATCGACTTTGGTTGTTTGGCATAGCGTGAGCTTTCTTGTCAAAAAAATCCAGTATTTGAATCCTAATGTACTGCTTATTTAGCTGTGTGACCTCTCTTAGCCTCAGTTTCTTTTTTTTTTTTTTAAAGATTTTTTTTTTCCCCCTAAAGCCCCAGTAGATAGTTGTATGTCATAGCTGCACATCCTTCCAGTTGCTGCATGTGGGATGCGGCCTCAGCATGGCTGGAGAAGCAGCATGTCAGCGCGCGCCCGGGATCCGAACCCGGGCTGCCAGCAGTGGAGTGCGCACACTTAACCGCCAAGCCACGGGGCCGGTCCAGCCTCAGTTTCTTAGTCTATAAAATATAGATGATAATCCCTATCCTTCAGGGGTTTTATGAGTTACAGGCCTACTGCCTTGAATATAGTAGATATTTAATGCATTGTAACTAGCTGTTATGCATATTTGTTACACAAATAATGACATTCCTCTCACAACTTGGAAATAAGAGAAGTAAGATTGAACCTGAAAGTTCAACCATAAAATCAACTCACATTAATCAGGGGAGAAATGTGAATACCTACCTTAAATGTAGGATCAAGGCCAGCAAGACTTAATTTATTGAAGAAACAATGACTTTGTTGGATTTTATTTTTGTTGGAAGCCTAGGAAAAGTAGAACGAAGCACATTAGCAATACTGGACTACATAGTCAGGGTCAGAGCAGTAGAAACATTGTTATATGTGTGCGTGTGTGTGTATATGTGTGTGCATGTGTATATGGAGAGTGTATAGATAAGAATTTATTTATTTGAAATATTTTAAAATATTTTAAATATTTATTTTAAATAAATAAAAGAATTGTTATAAGATTTGACCTTACACAGTTGTGGGAGCTGGTTAAGCAGCCTCTGTAAGGCTATTGACTTCTGATACTGGAGCTTGAAGTTCACAAGGCAGACTATGAGGAAGGAAAGGTGGTTGTAAAGAGGGGGGATCAAGAGCAAGCTGGAACCCCATAAGGATGGGCTGAAACCTGTGTCAGCTCTTATTGCCTCTGACCTTGGTATGTAGTGGGCGTCCTGCAGAAAATGGGAACCCTTTGTCACAAAGCTAAACACACACTTGTGACCCAGGAATCAGAGAAGTAGGGGAGAGTCCTGGGGAAGGTAGAACCAGCTGGTGCCTCATGCCAAGAAGGTGAGTCAGCAGGTCAGTGACAAGGTGGGTGAGCTACAAAATGGCTGCTGCCCCTCTTCTGCCCTCCACACCTCCTGCGAATCTCTTGTGGCCCACCCAAACCAGAAATGTGAGGGAAAGGGAATTCTGGAAGATGTAGTTCAGCCTAGCAAAGTTGACGCGTTATAAAGCTACTGCATGGACCAAGATTCCAAGGATTTGCTCTGCCAGGCCTCAGTGGTGTGATGGAGTTAGTAAGTCAGTTTAACCATAATCATGTGTTTGATTCCTCAGTGATTTCTAAGCCTTTATTCTTTGTTAGAAATCCTCGTTATTTGTAAGAGTAGCTATACTACTTTTTTTTGATACTACTATTACAGATTCCCTGAGCTCATGCAGTGTCTTAAAATTATTATCTTTAGTAATTGTCTCTAGAAATACCATTCTTTGTCTATCAAAGAGTTTGCTTCTGATTTTTTCCTATCAGGGAAAATTATAATAATATTTTATAGTACAGTTCAGTTTTATACATAAATTTCTGCATAACGTCACACTTAATTTTTTAAAATGTTGGTGAACCTTTGGAAATTGATACTAGGATAGTATAGTATGCTACAGAGATGAGCAAAACCTTCAAGTCACTTTTCATTTTAATTTATATATTTTCAGTATTTCTTTAGTTATGTAGGTATATTATTTCATGAGAATATGTATATATTTCTATAATCACATTGAAAAATTCAATTATAGCTTTTTAGTGATGTATAATATACAATATTTTTTATGCAGCATTATATCTTTGACACTCTGCTTTTGTCTATATGAAGCCAATATGTTAAAAGTTATAAATATATTATTGCTGTATTAATATATTTGATTGTTCTTAATTCCTCCTTATAAATTTAAATTTTTATTAGAATATTTAAATTTAACAAGATAACTTATGGATTGTTTGCAAATGGAGAAAGAAAAGGGTAGTAGTAAATTGAAATCTGAAAGAAGTGAAAAATGAAAAGCACAGTTACATTTTTCTCAGCCCTGAAGGATCTCTGTTGAATTTCTGTATTACCTATGGCCTTCTCTTCACAACATGTAGATTTGATATTCTTCCAATATCTTTGCCAAAAGCAAAAATAGCAACCCTAACCTGTCACCCCGTCATCCCAGGAACTTGCAGTGACAGATGCAAGTGGTGTGATGCTAAAGGTCTTGAAGAAGGCCTTGCAGACCACTGGAGCAGCGGCCGGCCTGCCTGCCTGCCTTGAGCACGCCACAAATTTAGCTCTAAGTTCTCCAGTTTACACGGTTCAAAAAGTTCACAAATGAAAACAAATGAGTCATTCAGGTGAAGTGTAACTAACTATTCTTGGGAGGACAGAAATTTCTCTTAGGAATCTTCATAAAGAGACTACTGTATAACAAGCAGTGTCTTCAACATCCTTAAAGTAGATGATTTGACCTATTTTTATACGTAAACTGATAGCATCATAAAATTAATTCAGTAAAACAACTCTCCACAAAATGAATACAATATTGGCTGAGTAGCCAGCTTTTCTACTGCTTTGACGTGTTTGAAATGTGTTTAGCACAACCATGTGCCACACAACGACATTTTGGTCAATGGACCGCATAGATGACAGTGGTCCCATAGGATTAGTACCATATGGCCTAGGAATGTAGTAGGCATACCACCCAGCTTTGTGTAAGTACACTCTATGATGTTTGCACAAAGATGAAATCAGCTAACGACACATTTCTCAGAACATATCCCCGTCGTTAAGTAACATATGACTGTATATCTGTAAGAGTTGATGAACTTTGTATACCTCAAGCTGTTCTTCACTGTTTTTTCTCTGAGTTAAGCTTTTAATAATTATTGACTGTCAGTGTGCTTGACATTATTCTTCCTGGCTAATGGCAAGAAGTGTAGCAATAGTTTTTTGGCGATTGAGTAGAAATCCATTGCCTTAAAAAGGTGATGTAGGTAGAGTTAGCATCTTTTTGTTAATGTTGCATGAGAAAACGGATGCTCCATTTCCATTCTTAGATGAATCATTGTGATACCTAGTAATAGGCTCAGGATTCTGCTCAGAAAATTGTCCTGAGTCCACACCAACACATGTATAAATAGATGATGGGGACTATGGAATTCTGATTCGTACAAAGAAAAGGCAATAGTCTGGGGGGAAAACCTTCAAGTAGCAGTAAACAGATGCCTACTTGCGCCGTAATAACATCTCAGAAAGCTTACAGAAAATGACTTGTTTTGAGTAGTGCTACAAGGATGGCAGTAATCTGTAAAATTTTCATCAAGATAACTAAAGGAATTAACCATTGTAGATAGTCTCTTTAACTTAAAACATCTGATTTGTATCTCTTATTTCTAGCAATAGTTATCCAGCAGGATCTGTTACCTGATTCTGCCGCTCCTATTTAACATAATCAGATAATATCAACTGCATATACAATGAAATGTCTTTCATTTCTCTACATCAGAGGACCCATATCTGGAGTGAGTTTTTCATTAGCTTTTATTTAATTGCTGAGAAATTAATCCTTTCACTGCAAAAAGTCTAGATATTGATAGTCTGTGTACCAAAGAAGACTAATATCCCTGTAATTTTACGGGTGTACATTTTGATTTGGTAATGTTTTTCCCTTTGTAATATGTAAAATATTTAATTCATACATCTCAAAAAAACTGACTTCCTGTATTATTACAGTGTTAAAACAGTTATTCAATTGGAATATTCTGTACCTTTAATTAAATATATACTTTAAACTTTTAATTATATTAAAGATAGAATTGATTATCTCCTACTGGCCTTTTTGGTGCTTTTAATGATTTTCTCAACATTTTTCTTTCAAGATTAGTCCATCTTCTAACTTAGAACTTAGATCAATGAAAGACAAAGTGGACAGGGAGGAGGAGGTGAGGAGAGGATGACTGGGGTTAAAATAAAGTATGATAAATTTGGATGTTTGTTTCTGAATTTTCCTGTTATAATATGTTGGGTTTTTTTAAATATTAAATTTAATAAAAGTACTGAATAGTTAATTTTATCATTTTCATATCTGAGAAAATATATTCAACTAACACAAAAACATCTTGGTTTTATTTTTTATATTGTATGATCCATGAGAATTTGGGGGGCTGAAAATTATCAGAATTTTCACTATATTAGTATTGTTCTTTGAAGAGTTTTCTAAAATCACTTGTTCGTAAAATCTTACTTTCATTTTCTCCAATTGTTTCTAGTTTTCTAATGTATTGAACAAGAACGTTAGACTTTCAAATTTAGATTTTCTTCTTTGAAATAACCAGAATTTTTTTAATCTAGTGAGAAAGAAAGCAATTTATAAGAATGTATATAGCTAAGATTAAGATTAATTAGGCACTTGAATAAATTTAACTGATCATCTTTCATCTTATTTTCTATTTTCCTAGCATTATAAAGATCAATCCTCAGGAGAATGATATGTTCTTTGATGTCATTGCTATTGTTGATCCATTGACAAGAGAAGCACAGAAAATGTCACAGTTATTGATCGTAAGATAATATAATATTTTATATTTACATATTATATACTACTTTTATTTCAAAATTTATAATCTTTTCAAGTCTTTTCGAGTATAATCAAATATTTGTGCTCTTGATTCTTTGTTCCATACAGCATTTTAAATAATTCGTCATATTTCAATGTAGAAAATGAATGATAGAGCTGTGCACAGGGTGTTATGGCAGTACCAAGTTTAGGTGTTGCTATGGATTTAACTGTTGTCCCCCTCTCCCCTAAAATTCATATATTAGAGCCCCGACCCCCATGTGACTGTATTTGGGAATAGGGCCTTTAGGAGGTAATTAAGGTTAAGTGAGATTTTACGGATTGGGTTCTAATCCAGTAGGATTGATAGCCTCATAAGAAGAGGAGGAGGGAGCCGGCCTCATGGCCGAGTGGTTAAAGTTCTGCGTGCTCTGCTTCGGCAGCCCAGGTTCTCAGGTTCAGATCCCGGGCGCAAACCTACACCACTTATCACGCCATGGTGTGGCAGCGACCCGCATACAAAATAGAGCAAGATTGGCACAGGGCTAATGTTAGCTCAGGGCTAATCTTCCCCAAGCCAAAAAAAAAGAGGAGGCTTGGCAACGGATGTTAGCTCAGGGCAAATCTCCCTCAGAGAGGAAAGAAAAAAAAAAAGAAAGGAGAGGAGGCGAGAAAGAGATCTCTTTCTGTCTTTACACGCATAAAGAAGAGATTGATTGAGCACACTGTGACTTGGCTACTGCCTACAAAACAGGAAGAGAGCCCTCGCCAGAAACTGAACCTACCAGCACCTTGATCTAAAATAAATAAATTTCTGTTGTTTAAGCCACCCAGTCTGTGGTATTTTGTAATGGCAGTCTGAGCAGACTAATACACGTGTCTTCCTGTCTTCGTTTTTCCCCAGGTGTGGAGAATGGCTTCTGGAGAAGCTGATGCCTAAGCTTAATTAGTTAAAGTGTAATAAGTAACATTAGGCAAACAGTTGAAGCTAAGGGATGAGGGAACATGAAGGTTGTATTCAATAGGCTTGGCCACAGCAACAATACCTTCAAGACTGAAGTTTATTTCTCTCATCTCAAAGTCCAAGTGTAACCGCCTAGAGTTGCTTAAAGACAGGTCCACGGTGTGAGGGACTCAGGCACCTTCCGTCTGGTTGTTCAGCCATTGTCATGAAGCAGCTTCTGTCTAGTGGTTTAAGATCACTAGTCAAGGGCCCAACATCATCTCTGTATTTCTGCCAACAGGAAGGGGAGAACAAGGGCACAACCCTGAAGTTGGACATGGTCCACCCAGTCACACCTCACTGACCAGAATGTAGCCTGTCATCTGGCTACACCCAGCCACAAGGGAGGGTGGAGACTATGCATAAACCTGAAAGTAGGGGAGAATGAATTTTAGAAGACAACTAGCAGACTCTGAGAGGATATTATGTGGCTTATCATTGTACTGAAAATTTTAAAGGTTCAAATTGTGATGTAGCTTGCAGTAGTTAGATTTTAATAAACCAGTTACATTGGAAGACTATGTATTTTTTCTAGTAATGTTCAAAATTTTGGAGTATCCTACTTGAAATTACTCATTTCTATTTTTAGTACACCTGGTACATAGGAAATGCTCAATAAATGTTAGCTATTAATATGACAATATCAAATATGGGAATTTTTTTTGTGATAGGTACTTGGCAAGATGATCAACATGAAGGTGAAGTTGTTCATGAACTGCAGGGGTAAGCTTTCAGAGGCCCCTTTAAAGAGGTGAGTCTAAGTGAACATAATTTCATTTTCAAAGATTTGCAAATGCTGAGATGAAAAAAGAGACCGTAATTACTGGACCTGTTTTTATTTTTTCTTTGCAAGATACTTAACTGAAATAGATCAGAAGGTCAGAGATAGTTTATTAACCTTAATTGTTATAAAATTAAAATAACTTAACCAGTAAAATTGATCCAATCTAATTGCAGAATTTACATGGATGTATGTGTATCCTTGGGTATTTTTGAAAATGTGATCCAGAAATACCTGTTTAGAAATATATAAAGGGGAAATAAGATTGAATTAAACCGGTTATTTTTGGTTTTGCTATGCTTTTAAAACTTCAGAGGTGAATTATGAAAATGATATTTATTATATCATCACATTTATTATTTGAGGGTATTGAGATGTAATTAGTTTAGAATAATCTTTCAGTGGTATAGAAAATGTTTACTGTTACATGCAAATATTCCTTGTTAATACGGTTCTGTTGAAATAATATTGTCTCTCAAGTGGGGACAAAAACATACCCTTCCTCTTCTTTCTGAATCAGAATCACTGTCATTTTGAGCCACTCTTATTGATAGGAATGTACAGTATCTTTCAGATGTCATGGGGCAAAAAAAAAGGCTTGTTAATGTGCTTTTCTCTGTATAATTTGATTATGTAACTCTAAACAAAAAATATGCATACACACATGAGACGGAAAAGTTGCATTCAGTTAATCCCTTACTGGTTGAGTTGTATTTGTTATAATTGATAAACATACTATAGATTATTGCCTTGAGCAGATATTTTAAACAGGGTAAATATTTTTTAATATTTAGAAAGTAATAAAATGGTAAATGTAGAAAATTTACATGAAAGTTTAGGGTACGTTCATTCTTTTCCTGAGACTCTTGTCCTCGTATCTCATTTAATTTTCATACTTCTCATTTATGGTTCTGCATTTCAGATGTCATCACGTCTGTCTAAATCTGAGCAAAAGCTTTCATCTTGTTTTAACCACGAATCAAGAGATCTGTTAGCCCCATGAGTACAGAATTTTTATTCACATGAGTAGGGATCCTCTCTGTAGCATCTCTGTGAAGCTTTGGGATACATAATAAAGAGTAGGAATATTGACTGTAAGCACGTATAATCTGTTACGGGGGAAAGAACTTGGCTTCTCAAAGGTGAAATAACACCTATGTACCAGATAGATGCTTTGAGTGGTTAATAATACTGCACAAGACAAAAACTGTTCAGCTGTTTTTAAACTGTGAGTTCAACAGAATCTTATTTAGTCAGTAGTATGTATCAGGCAAACTGGTTGACACATTAATTCCCAGCCCTTTGCTTTTAGAATCCTGTCTCTCCCTCAGAGAGGATAGAGGCTGTTGGTGGGAATTCCCTCACTTCCCCCCGGTCTCCTGTGCCTCCCCAGCCTTCCTGTGTGGTAGGGGTAGAATGTGCTCTCTCCCCTCTTGGTTAAGGTGGGTACTCCCTCTCTGTTTTGATCCCATGCTCCTCTGTTTGTTCCGGATCCTTGCTTTATCACAGAGTCCCTTGTTCTGTGTCTTTAACCTCTCTACTAACCTCTTTCTTTCAGTCCTAAGAGTTGTTCAATTTAAAAAAAGAAATAAACTGTTCCCTTAACTTCCTCTCCTCTAGAGCCCTGATCCTCTTCTCCACTCTTTCTCATCTCAGCTTCTTCGAAGACTGGCCATACGCCCCTTTGTCTCTCATTCACTGTACCTCCCACTGCAGTTTGGCTTTAACTTCCTCTTTGCCACTGAATCATTTTCACTAAATCGCAAAGAAATTGTTATTTGCAACATCCATGGCATACATCTTACCTGATGACATTTCCACTGCATTTGACAAACCAGGTGCTTGTTTTGCACCTTTACTTCATGACTGTTCTCTCTGGTATCCCCTCGCGCCCCTCTTCCTTTTTGACTCTACCTGCCTGCTGTAGGCAGCTTGGGACATGGCTGCGTTGATTACCACCTCCTGGGATGCACACACTGTGTAGATTATTCGTGAGCATGGGCTACACCCAGTGATTTGCTTCTAATCAACAGAATGTAGCAAAAGTGCTGGAATGTCTCTTATGCAATTAGGTTATAAAAGATTGTGACTTTTGTCTTGCTGGCACTCTCTCTCTCTTGCTCTTGAGTGCTTGTCTCAGAGCAAGGAACTTGGCGGTGCCCTTGTAGCAAGGAACTGTGGGCAGTCTCCAGCCAATAACTAGTGAGGAACTGCAGCCCTTATTCCAGTGCCCCTGGAGGAACTGCCTGAGCCTGGAGGTAGATCCTTCCCCTCTCCAGCCTTGAGCTAACTACAGCACAGCTGACACCCTGATTGCAGTCTCAAAATAGTGACAGTCACTATTCCTAATAATATAACTACTTCTTATTATGCATGATGTTGGGGGATAAGGCTGAGAGACATTAAAACTTCAGGTACTTCTAAAAGCTCTGTTAATAAGCAGCTGCTTTCAACTCAACCTGTTTGTTTTTAATTGAAATTTTAAAATTGGTACCAGAGTTTAGCTTGAATCTTACTTGCTTTTTGGTTATCATTTCTCTTCATGTATTTAGTGGTGCTAAGAGCTAATATAATGGCTGAAAAATAGACCATGGTCAAATTTAAAGGAGAATCAGTGAATACAGATCATAAACTACTAGAACCTGCATAAGCCAGTATGTCTTAAAGGGATTTTAATCATGTTCATTAAGAAATAATTAACAAGGGTGTATAATATACAATCTTATAGTAGATAATAGTGTAAACAAAATAATTGTCTACCATTTACAAGCATTAACTCTTCTGCAGTATACTGTGTTTTTAATCTTTTTAATTTAAGACTTTCTGGTCATGTTTTTAAGCCATTTTCAGTTTTAAAATATTTTAAACCGAAGAAATCTCAATTTTGGTCACAGTATGTATTTTTATTTATATTCTATCAACAGCTTTTACCGTTTTGTTCTGGAACCAGAACTGATGTTAATGGCTAATGACAGTATTGGACCAGTGGCAAAATTCTTGGATATCCCAGAATCACCCCTTCTAACCCTCAACATGATTACTCCTGAAGGCTGGTTGGTAGATACAGTACACAGCAACTGTGACCTTGATAATATTCACTTAAAGGATGTAAGTTATCACGTAAAGTTATATAAAGAAAGATGAATAGGATAAATTCTTATCAGCTATGGTAACTGTAGCAAGTGAGTGGTCCTACTGTGGCTACTCACCAAAATTTTCTTCTTTATGATTCCAGGTCCTGATCTAGTCTTTCCTTTGATTTTTGAGTTTCCCTAAATTCCAAATTCAGCTTCTCTAGTTTTCCAGGTTCCTAGATGCCCCTGCCTTCTTTGTTGCTTCAGACCCCTGGTTCACAGATGCTACTCTAAGGTGAACAATGTAGAAAATATGGAGATGGGTGCATGGCAACTTAGGACAACACAATTAAGTACCTGTTTTGCCCTTCAGGTTTTGTTTTTAACTCAGAAAGGAGCAGTTCCATCTGAAACTCTTTTTTGCTCCATAGCTCATTGTCAGAGAAAGCAGTCCTAATGAGATTAGGGGTGAAAGCAGGAAAGAGAGCTCGCTCATATACTGTAGGCTGGGTGCATTGCTTCCCATCGCCTCCACCATGATCCTTGTCCAGTAATTGACCAGACTTCTTTTCCCCACCTGTTGTCATTCCACCCTCAGCACAAAAAAGGGGAGACTATTTTAAAATATACTGAGTCTTTCAAAGTATTACATTCAATATGGGAAAGAGATTCAGAAACCACAAAAAACAGAAGAATTTTGGGGGAATTTACCTAGAGAACAGGTATCCGGAAACTGGAGAGAAAATACGTCCTTCTCGCTGTCCTCCCTCTTGCCTGGTTCTGCACAGCCTCTGACCTATTTCCAACTCTGTTTGACAAGCTGCTTCGGAATGAGGTCATTGCCTTGACCTAGGCATAAACATTGTACCTCTAATAATTTGGTTAAGATTGTTCATTGTAATTGTTTCTCATGTGTTACCTTTTGTCTAAAGATTTTCCTTTTAGGCAAGTTTCTTCTGATCCGCTCATGAGTAGATTCTGTGGGACCCTAACTCGCTTCCCTGGAACATACTCACTGATACCCCCAACTTTACCCACCTAGGGAAGAACCTAAAACTCAGGCATAGCAATCTTCTAAATCAGTCCTTCAGATCTAGGGAAAGAAGAGAAAGACAGAAAAATAATAAAATCCACGAGGGAAAATTCAGAAATGAACTTGGCAAGAAGTAAAAAAAAAAAAAAATCCTGTTTTCTTCATGATCAGTTGGATCTCTTAAATGAGTCTATTGGATTCTTCATTAAGAGAGGTCAGAAACATGTATCAATAGGATAACTTTAAAGATTCTAACCAAAGGGTAAAAAGTTTGTGGTGGGAGAATTAGTGCAGTTTAGAAAAGATTTTGAATTGAGTCTTCTGGTGAAAAATTTCAGCAACTATTAAATAATTAATGGAGATTAAATATTTTTTGTTGTGAGTGGCAAATATAGCAATGTCTTTTTTGAAGCTATTTAAATGAACAGTAGCTATATTTATTTTAGAAGACTAAAATAAAAAGAAATAATTTCTTCTGTCCTCATATATTATATGAATAAACAGAAGGAAATTATAAATTCTAGCAGCTGTGGAAGTTAACCCATCTCTAAGGCTCTTCTCTTTCACTGTGTGCTGTGAATACTTAGAATATTACCTGCAGCTATCCGAGAAGAATATGAAATAACAAAGTAAATACACTTTCTAGGATAGAAAGAAGGAGTAGTAGGTAAAGGAAAACAGTGCACCCTGGCAAAAATGAGACTAATGAGAGATTTGTCACTACATACTAGCTCACAAAAGTACTGCTTGCTGCATCTAATTCCTGAACATTATATAAACACCTAAAAAAAGCTTGATCTAGAAAAAGTCTTCTTTACCAGGAGTTTGTTCATCACACAACTACTGTTAATGATGCCATAATTAAAGGTGACAAAGGTGGGTTACAGGAAAGCTTAAAGTGAGAGTTACTTTTACCTAGAGTTCAGGGGTTGTTCTCAGAGCTTGTTAGATCTGCATCCAAAGACACCAATTCTAATTAATCACAGCCTGTGTCTGAAAGATATCGAAATACCCGAAAGAGAAGTGATTGTTTACGCAGTAAAAAGGAAGTGAGTAAATAAAAGATTGCTAAAGGAAAATAGGGTGTGGCTATGTTAAAAGAGATTCACAGAAAAAATGTATTCAGACCTTCTGAAGTATAAATAGTTTAGATATCAATTTTATTGATGAGGCATTCATTACCAATGTAATTGTTGAAGGATTCCTATTTGACTGCCATAGATGACTTACATGAAAGCAAATGTTAATCTTTACAATTAAACATATACTTTGTCTAAGGAAAGAAACTGACTTAACTATTCAGCCACAGAACAATACAATAAACACTTCTATTTAGTAATATTAATATGCACCCAAAGTTATGTTTGAAGGGTATTAAATTCATGTCTCATATCAACAGCTAATATTTAGAACAGATAAATTAAAATATAAAGATGTAAACATCAAAAATAGATCACTAGCTTTTATATTCTTGCTGAAAATAACCTTAATAATAGGAACTAATTTAACTTGAAGCACCTTTACGAAATGATTAGAAAACTTAAAATATTCACTAGAAAGAACTCTTTAAAAAACAAATTGGCTGTTTTTGGTGTTGTGGTTTGAATAAGTCAATAGAATTGATGTCTTATACAAATATATAGGGACAAGAGGAATTTTCACATTAATATATTATAAAATGAATATATTATTAGTTATAAACTGATTGAATGTATCTGGACTCTGCCCTAATTCATAATTCTAATCTAATTCATAATAAAAAATAGTTAAGCTTTACTTCCTAATCACTTTGGGCAACAATTTTGTTGTCTATAGAATGAAGGAATTGAACTAGGTTTTCTCTATGATTTCTCTCTAACTTTTAATATTCTCCTATTCTGAGACTATCCCATGTAAATCTTGCCATTCAAAATGCTGTAAGGACTGTGGACACAGGTTAATGAAGTATACGAGGTTCATCACTAAAAGAGTAATAGTTCAACAGCCAGTTCAGAACCCAACTAAATGTTGAAACGAATACTGTTTTCAAAGAAGTTACCCATTTCTTGTTCTTAAAAACAGTAAAATTATGAGAACTAGACTCAATAAAAAATGCTGTAGATAAGTACTGTAATTATTTCTGTGGTAATTACAGTTAAAAAACGATATAATAGAGGACATTTTCAAATACTCTATATCCTAAAAATACTAAACAATAATGTCAAAAACCTCATTTGTTTTTCAATAATGACAAACAATATATAGTGAAATAAAATTAGAAATAGATAGCATCACTGTCTTATCCGCTCAACAAAATTGCCAAACTATGTAAAAATCACTTACCATTTGATTTATTTTCATGTTTGGTTATGTTTTTCATATAAAGTAGAGAAAAAGCTTCATCCCTGAAATATTTATTATAAAACTTGCAATAGACGAAAATCTGGAAACAGTTGAAGTGTCCAGCCATTTAAAAGGATGTTTATAGAGATAGGGACATGTCTTGGAAAACTATATTTAATGAAAAGCAGGTTACACTTTCTTAGAAAAAAAATTTATGCAAAGAGAGAGAAATCAGTGAGTCAATGTGTATGTGAATGTTTAGTCTGTAGATGATTTCTTTTTTTTCTCTTTTCCGCTTTCTTATATTTTTAAAATTTTCTTTAATGAGCATATGTTAGAGTGGAAAACAATTAAACATTAATTTTTAAAAATTACAAGAAAGGCAATAGATGATAAGTTGGCTTTCTTGCCAGATCTGAAGTGGGAGCTCTAGGGCAACAGCAAATGAAGCAGCTCCTTTGAGGAGTTTCCTATCTAAATCTGTCTTGAAGAGATCTTTGAATACTACAACTCACAGGGCACCCATCCCTGCTCACATCTTTCCTGATTGTGATATTGGTGCATATAGCATGAGGTAGGAGTAGAGCTGATGTCATGGGAAAAGAAAAAAATGCTCATCATGAACTTTGCTCTTCAAGAAATTGATTCAACCACTAAGTTCACTCATGTAAAAGAAAGACTTGAAGTTGCCCCCCAAAATACATTGACTAATATTAAAATAATCACATTTATTTCTTATAAAGTTTGTATTATGAGAATTACTGATACCAAAAACAATGACATATTTTCTCCATAGATTGAGAGAACTGTTACAGCAGAATATGAACTAGAATATCTACTACTTGAAGGACACTGCTTTGATATAATAACAGAACAACCTCCTCGGGGTCTGCAGTTTACACTAGGCACAAAAAATAAACCTGTCGTGGTTGATACAATAGTGATGGCCAATCTTGTAAGTATTATAAGTACTTAATTTATGGTATTATATGTTTTGGTGAAATCCTCTAAGTTTTCCTAATAATAAGGTGAAATAATTTTTATCCTGCTATTGCTGAACAGCTCCCCAAAAACAAAATTGAATCCTTAAATAAGATAATTAAATAAAACAAAAATGAAGGGAATCATACTCTCAGAATGTGCTTTTACAGGTTATTGCAAAACCTTCTTCCTTGAAATTCATTTATAGAATTCATTCCACAGTTAGTAAATGCTTTCTTAGATGATTCATGTATAATCTTTATTGAACAGTTGGATATGTTTTTAGTCATATAACTGGGATCATATTTTTCTCATCTTAAAAGGGATATTTTCAATTAAAAGCAAACCCAGGTGCTTGGATCCTGAAGTTACGCCAAGGAAAATCTGAAGATATTTATCAAATAGTTGGGTGAGCCATATAAACCCCTTTTAAATTTTTATATGTGAATAAGTTTTTAGTGTGATATAACCAAGGTCATCAAAACAACTAAAGTGTTCACAAATACCATTACTATAAAACAAAAACTACTTATAAAACTGTGACATTTGTTCCTATCAGTTTTATTTCAAAAATATAAAAGATATGCCTAAAGTATATATCTTGTTCTGTATCTCCTTTACTTAACTGTTTTCTATAGAATTTGCCATGTATTACCATAATTAATATATTTATCTTTTAATGACAATATAGTATGTATTAGATCTTATATAACAAAGCTGTTATCCATGGGTTATGTTCAGTTTTTCGTTTTTATAAATAAGAATTGGTTTCTTTCACAGTAACTTCCCTGCTCATCAGTGAGCACAGTATAAAGCAGACAGCATCAAACTTTTTCTATTAGGAGCCAGTAGTAAATAGTTAATGTTTGAGGGAACATATGATTTTTGTCAATATTCTTTTTTTTAACAACCATTTTAAAATGTAAAAACCATTTTTAGGTCAGGGGCCATAAAAAATAGGCCACCAGCCTGATTTCACTTGCCAGCTATAGTTTGCCAATCCCTGGTAAAGTCTTTTTTATACCCCTTAATAAATATCTATAGTTTTCCTTTATTTCAATAAATATTTATTGAGCACCTATTATTATACCAAGCACTGTGGTCAACAAAGATAGTATAGGGTTAGGGATTATTGTACCTTTTTTTCGCTACTTTTTTTCCTTTTCCTTATACTGTGCCTAGCACCTAAAGTCAGTCAACAAGTATGCTTAATAATCAATGCACACAAAGCTGGGAATGCTTAATTCTGTGATGAGAAGGAGGATGGAGGAAGTGTGTTGACATTAGAATAAGATAGTACCTCAAGAGAAGGTAGAAGAATTATAGGAACTTACTGCTAGTAATACCATAGGCAAAATATTCCAGGAAGAGGATAAAGGTACAAATGTCTCATCTAAAATTCTTAGGACCATATGTGTTTCAGAATTTAGAATTTTTCAGATTTTAGAAAGTTAATATAGTACCTACATCATATATTGTGACACATTGAGCAGGATCTAAGAAAGCATTTCATTAAGCAAACATCATTTCTATTGCAAAACGTATGAATATTCATACTAAAAGAGTATGTTAGGACTATAAAAGAAAACGAAAAGACAAGTCACAGACTGGGAGAAAAATCTTTACCAAGCATATATCCAACAAAGAATTTATATGTAGAATGTATAAAGAACTATCAAAACTCAACAATAAGAAAACAACCTGATAATTTACAAAAGACTTGAACAGACACTTCATCTGAGAAAGAAAAATGGATGGCAAATAAGCACATAAAAAAGATAGTCAACATCGTTAGTTATTAGGAAAATGCACATTTAAATAACAATGAGATACTGCCACACATCTATTAGAATATCTAGCATTAAAAAGACTGACGCTACCAAGTGCCAGTGAGGATATGAAGCAACAGGAACTGTCATACACTACCAGTGGGAATGTAGAATAGCACAACCACTTTGGAACAGTTTGGCAGGTCCTTAAAAATTTAAATACTCACATGATCCAGGGATTTCACTCATAGGTATTTACCCAAGATAAAGGGAAATATATGTTCACACAAGGACTTGTACATTAGTGTTCACAGCAGCTTTATTTGTAACTGCCAGGCCCTGGAAACAATCCAAATGTTAACAAGTGAAGGAATAATCAAAATGTGGTATATCCATATAATGGATTCCTACCCAGCACTATATAAGGGTGAACTATTGATACACGCAGTCACCCAGATGAATCTCAAAAATAATTATGCTGAATAAAATAAGTGAGGCAAAAAAAAAAAGAGAGAGAATACTTACTGTATGGTTCCTTTTATAAGTTGTAAAACACTAGGTAATACGAACTATAGTGACAGACATCACATGACTAGTTGCTTGGGGATGGGAGGTGGGTGGTCAGGTGAAAGCAGAGGACAATATTGGAGATAAGCAGGTGAACAAAATACAGTTCCTACCCTTCCACAGCTCATTTCAGTAGGAGAGACAGTTAAGAAAATGAGTGACTATTAATAAATTATAAATGCTTTAAAAGAGTGTTATGGTGGTACAGAAAATAAGCAAAATACACTGTAACGTTTCTGTTGACTCTTCTTATAAAAACTATGGTTTCAAGGTACGATTTCAAGAACCATTCATGCTTTGCTTCAGCCTCTTGGATCTTGTGCGAAGTGTATTGCCAGGAACTCAGTGTTCCTAAATCTGCCACTACTGTTTCACCATTGTCTTTTTGCAAAGGGAAAGAAAGCCCTTTGGAATTAGATAAACTGTAATTCAAATCCCTCTCTGCCACCAGCTGTCTGGTTGACCTTGCATACATTTCTTTACCACCTGGAGTCTTTATTTCCTCATAACAAGAGGGGGTAATTCTACTTACCCTGTGGGGTCTTGGTGAGGACTAAATGAGATAATCGTCATAGGATGCCATGTCTCACATATTGAGTAAATGTCCATTTCCTCCCCACTTACTCCTCTTCCTTCTTTACAAATTACAATTCTGTAAATTACTTTATATTATGTAATATATGTACAATATGTTTCTTATATATAACATGTATAATATATATTATGTAAAACTGTACATTATATTAGGTTTTATTTTATCTTCTTTACCATTATTTGCTATCTATAAATGGATGGTTTAGGGAGAAAATAGCCCCTGATGATCATTATATTTTATGTACCACTAACATTATTAGTGGAAAACTGGTTTTTATTATTCACAATTAGACGACTTTTGGTAATAGAAATAATTTTAAATTTATTTGTATTACTTATAAACAATAAAACCATAAGCTTCTCTCAATCATAATTAACTCCAAATGTGAATAATATGTCACAAGATATCCAGAATGGAGAAAACATAAATGATGCTACTCTGTAATAAAATTTCTTTGAAATTAAAGTATCAGTAATGAAAAACAGCTCAATATAAAATATGATAAAAATAGAAATTCTGTTTATCCCAATTTATGATTTAATTCTGATTGATATTACATTTATATTTAGGAAAAATGTTCTTGAAATATGCTGAAAAGCTAAGCTAAAATAATATTGACATAGGTTTCTAAGTCCAGATTTTAAAACCATGACTAAATAATTTGATATATTAAAGTTTGGCTTTTTGTTTATTATGCATAATCCTCATGTGTACTTTTTATGTCTCTCCATCTTTTTGTAATCTTTAACTGCTGATCATCTGCCTATACTCAATGTTGACTGCTATTTACCTTGAATACAAAAGTACTCAATAAAATTAGTCTCTCCTAGAAAAGAAAATCTTTGTAATTCTACTAAAATTAGGCAAGTGCTGCTTCTCAGATTTTCCTAATTAAATTGTAGAGAATAATGGATACTTTATATATATGGCTTCAATATGCTAAATTATATGCTAGCCTTTTCACTTGAAATCTTCAGAAAAACATTGCCAAATTGATATTTGTACATAATTTTAGTTTGGTACCTTTGAGACTAAACTGCTTCTACATTTTATACAGGAGGCAGGAGAGATTTCGAACAAGGCTTTCCATTCTTTCTCCACAGTTCCTTGAGCTGGACCCTTTGTAAGCTAGCTTTGCACTGTCTGACCCTGGCAGTGGTTAAAGCTCCCTCTTTGTGGAGCGCTTCTGTGAACTCTTAGAAAGCCTCTATTGCAGCACCTTGCTCTCTTTTGATTCTCTGGTCCCCATTGGTGCGTCTCTGTTCCAGTCGGCTTTTCTAACAACTCCCTCAGTCTCTGGGCATCCAGAGACTGGATGGTTATACCTGCAGCCTATTTTTGCTGAGGTCTCCTCATATCTCCAGGTTGCCATACTGGCAGGAGGTATGCCTGCTCCTTGCTAATAACAAAAGCAAATCTCTCTCCTGCTTGGCTACATCTGATCCATGGGAAATACTTACACATCACTTGCCCAGAAAACTCTAGGAGTTCAGGCCAGTCTCAAAGGCAATAGTACTCTCCTGGATTACAATAATAAATCAGTCTTCAAATATCATATCCTAGTCCGTGGTCCACTTTAACTTTCCCAAATATGAGCCAGACGCGGTCCTCCGTGTCTCCCAACTTCAGAAAATACATTGCAAAGTGCTTTTCCTTTAAAGCATCTACCTTATAAGTGAGCGCGCTCCACTGCTGGCGACCCGGGTTCGGATCCCGGGCGCGCACCGACGCGCTGCTTCTCCAGCCATGCTGAGGCCGCGTCCCACATACAGCAACTAGAAGGATGTGCAGCTATGACACACAACTATCTACTGGGCTTTGGGGGGAAAAAATAAATAAATAAAATCTTTAAAGCATCTACCTTACTGAGTTTAGGACTAGAAGGTAATACTCTTCCGCACCTCTCTCCCAGAGGATGTAGTTGTGGGGACTCACAGCCTGGCAATAGCTCTCTCCAGAGACATTCTTCAGCTTCATCTCACACAGTCCCTTCCCTGAAAGCTGTCTTACTGATGCCTCAGTTGAAGCATTCTAGCATCCTTTTACTACCCCTACCAAAGAATCTTCTCTTTAGTTCTTTACCATCACATTACCATTAGTTAAATGTAAGTTTGACTAAATTCACTATTGATCATAGTTTTTATGTATGTCTTTTGATTTTTCACGATCATTTTTTGTTTGGGTGGCTGGCTTCTCATCTCAAAGAAGAATTTTTTTTTTTTTAATTTTATTTATTTATTTATTTTTTCCCCCAAAGCTCCAGTAGATAGTTGTATGTCATAGCTGCACATCCTTCTAGTTGCTGTATGTGGGACGCGGCCTCAGCATGGCCAGAGAAGCGGTGCGTCGGTGCGCGCCCGGGATCGAACCCGGGCTGCCAGCAGCAGAGCGCGTGCACTTAACCGCTAAACCACGGGGCAGGCCCTCAAAGAAGAATTTAACACAGGAAAATGGACTCTTGACTGTGTTAGGAAGGATTGGAGGAGCAGGCTCTCTAGGAGGGCTAGCCCCCAGGAATGGCTCACAGAACAAAGCCAGGGAACTGACCAACCAGAAAGAGCCAGTACCTCTCCCATTATCAGAAAACTGAGAAAGCACAAAGCTGCTACTACCAGCATGTCAGCTGGCTCTCTGTAACCTGAAAGCTAAGAGATTGCACACTGGAACGCTACTGTAGAAAACCTCTATGTCTCTATGACTTTGCTTGCCAAAAGGAACTAGCCAAGCATGTTGCCCCTACCTCACTTCTAAATTCCAAATCACATGCAAGTATATCTCTCTCTTTAGCAGAATCTAATTATCAACCAGAGCTGTAGCTGCAAAAGAATCTAGGAACAAAAACAAAAAAGAGTTTTTAGCTTTCTGACTTCTGCAATATATGCTAAAAGGTAGAATGGATGTTGCCTGCCATATCATAATGTGCACCCAATTTCTATGAATATTTTTTTCCAGAAACATTAGTGGTATACTCTTGATCCTAAAGCCCTGAAAATTTTTTGCTTTTTGTAAGTATTGATAAAAGCATTATAATTTTCCTCAGAATGCTTGAAACAAGGCTTCATCATTGTCTTCTGCCATCAAGTGTTGTGGAGAAGAAATGAGAGGCAGCGTGATTTACTTGTCCTCTACAAAAATTTAAAAGATATGTATATTTAGAATTCCAGGAAAAATGTCCTTTTTTAAAAAATAATGCTTTCTGAAATGTAGTGAATCCTTTCATTTTGAAGTAAATGGCTTTTACTGAGATACAATATTCTCTCAAATCTCATTGGGAATATCCATTATTTGAATGCTCTCCTTTTTTTCCTGCATTAATTCCTCACCAGTGCAGTCCATGTCCTCTGACTGCTTAGCTTGTTTTCTTCATTTAAGCTGCCGACCGTCCTCACGTTTCCAGTGATTTTCAGTTGCTTAGGGTTACTTACAAAGGCCTGGTGGTGTGGTGATGGAGAGCCAGACTACCTGGGCTCAGTTCGTACCCTCCTCAAAGGATGGTTGTATGGATTAAATGAGTTAACGTCTATACCGGGCTTGAAATAGTGCCTGAGATAGAGTAAGAGTCTTCATCACTCCTACCTCTCCCACCTGGTGGGACTGGAGAGCGGTGGATTTAGATCTTATACAGGTTTACCTGGCTCTGCCTTGGTCTCAGTGGACAGTGGATTTGATGGCTAAAGTTGCTGATGCCCTTGAGCAATGTTTGGGTCTGGAAGCTCTTGAAAGTTTTTAAGAAATTGGACACTTCTGCTACATAAGTTGGAACGCTTTCTATTTTCTAATGATAGTTGTTGGGCAGGGCTGTGCCTTCTACTTTGGTTTAGCCACCTCAGCTGGGGAGCTGAAAGTAAGAGGGAGTCAAAAGTGTGTGTGAGTCAGCATAGCACTAGAATCCCCAGATTTTCATTTTAGAAAAATATTCAAGTGTATGTTATAAATCTGAACTCAAATTCTTTCTGATTGCTTCCCCCTTTGAGAAAATTCAATTTTATTGTAAATGTTTTTTATGGTAGCATGTTTTAGTATATAGTGAGAATAGTATAAAAATAGTTATTGATCAAAGCTGTCATATTTGATTTATGCAGTTTTGAAAATTAGACAATGAAATACATTATGTATAATATAAAATAGAAACATTCAAGTGATCCAGATGGACATCATAGATTCATTTTCAGTCTTATGAGTTTAACAATGCACTTTAAATTTTGGTATTTGAAGTTGGATGTTGAAAAGTTGGACAGGGTAGAATTCCTTTGCTTATGATATATAAATGACTTATCTTAAAGTCTAGAAAATGCTCCGTATTTTAATTATCATTGTAGTATATCAAAGAGATATTAAAGATTTCACTTTTGTGATAATCTTGGTATACAACAACAAAGATAAGCAATAATTTGAGTTTCTGAGTGATTAGGCAATATCGAATTTAGTGAGTTACTTTTATACCATTTTAATTTGGATTAAGTTAAAATTGATTAGATAATTTTGAAAATGATAATGTATTACAGCATATCTGAATTGACTATAGAAACAGCAAATATGATATATACACAAGTGATATTATACTTATGTTTACTGCAGAATGAATTTATTCTGTTATTTATACCATCATAATTGTATGTCTTTTCTTAAATTGGTTATAGACATTTTCATGTTTTTCTACTTTTAGGCACGGAGGAACTGACTCTCAACCAGACGTAGGAGATGTCATTGTTGTGTTAAACAGCTTCAAGAGCAAAATACTGGAAGTACAAGTGTGTGAGGCAGAAGCTTTTTATAGGCTTTCTTCTTAATATTAAGAATTATCTTTTTGTCCTTAATTAATTGATTAATTTTTATTTAACAACTAATTTTACTACCTAGAATGTCATGTTGGAACTCTGGCAATGCAAGGAAGAAGAGGGTTAAGTTCATGAAAGGAAAGCAGAGAGCTTAAAGATAGAAGAAAAAGAATTTTTTTTTAAGTTACAATGTGTCTAATATATCTACTGTATCTGTAGCCAGATAATACTACAAATTATCTAGAGATGAGATCAGGAACCCAGGTTGAAAAGTTAGCCCTGAAAATAAAAAGTGATATTTGTTTTCTTACAAAAAACAAAACAAAGAGCCGGCCCAGTGGTGTAGTGGTTAAGTTCATGGGCTCCACTTCAGCAGCCCAGGGTTCGCGGGTTCGGATCTCAGGCGCGGACCTACGCA
Organism: Ceratotherium simum simum; assembly: GCF_057802395.1. Taxonomy (NCBI): domain Eukaryota; kingdom Metazoa; phylum Chordata; class Mammalia; order Perissodactyla; family Rhinocerotidae; genus Ceratotherium; species Ceratotherium simum. Next base: position 15,615,243 of record NC_141909.1, read on the forward strand.
CCATTTATCAAGCCGTGCTGTGGCGGTGTCTCACGTACAAAAAATAGAGGAAGATTGGTACAGATGTTAGCTCAGGGACAATCTTTCTCACCAAAAAATGAACAAAAACAAAACCAAACAAAAAACAACAGAGAGAAAAAGAGTTTTTAATGATGGCAGGTTTTGTTCTTTTAGACCAACCCACCTACTTAAAACTAGTAAAAATGTTGGGTAAAATGTTTTTTAAAAATCTTAAAAGTAGTGAAGAACTTTAATGAACAGTAATGAAATAATAAGGATAATAAGGAAATACAAAATGAAAATTAAAGGGAAAATAAGAACCTAGTGAAATAAGCAAGCACAGAAGCTTCTCTTGTCCCAAGAAAGCTGCTATTGCCCTGAGACATTTGTCTGTCCTGGTACACTTGAACTATCATTTTGATTTAATTTGCAGGGTGATGGGGACAGAAACTAAAACCCTGGACCCACATAAAGTGGGTAATCTATTAGAAGACCCTCTACAATAATCTGGCTATAGCTTCAGGGTAAGGATGAACCATAGTAAATTATCCCACACAGTCCTTTAGCCCAAGTTTTTATCACCTAAGTAGTCCAGGGAACTCTGAGCCTTAAGTTTGCATTTAACTTTATAGTTCCTGATTGATAAGGTTATACATGCATCTGGCAAAAATATCCATATATCTGTGGAATAAGATTACAGTATTCAAATACACAAAGAAAACTGGCAGAAACAGAAAACAACAGAAAGCAGATACACAAACACTGCATATATTAGCATTATTGACACAGACTCTGAAAAAACTATGCTTACAGTATTTAAATAAATAAAAGACAAGCTTGAAAACAATTGCAGGGAACAGGAAACTGTAAAAAATACATCTAATTTTATTTAACAGTAGAACTTCTAAAACTGAGCAATAGAATAACCAAAATTAAGAATTCACTGGATGACTTTAACATGCCTGAAGAGAGAATTAGTGAGTTGGAGAATAAACCAGAAAACAGTATCCCAAATACAACAGGGACGTTAAGAAAAAAAAGAGGAAAATACAGCAGAGAGCATAAAAGGAATAGAGAATAGAGTAAAAAATCTAAGATACCAGGATTGCATTTAAACCTGGCTCCGCCACTCACTAGCTGTGTGACCTCTTATTTTTCTCATCTATCAAATGGAGTTAATAATAGAACCTACCTTATATGTCTGTTATAAGGATAAGATAGATAGATAGCTTTGTAAAGTGCTTTATAAGTGTTGAGTAAATAAAATCAGTTTAAATGGAGTTTCAGAAGATGTTGAAAGAATGAATGAGGGTACAGGTATTATTTGAAGCAATAATGGCTGAGAATTTTCATGAATTTCAAGATATCAATTTGCATATTCAAGAAGTCCAGTGATTCCTAGGCAAGGTAATTAAAAGGAAATCCATACAAGAATCTTATTGATAAAACTGTGGAAAACCAAAGACAAAGAGAAATCTTAGGAGTAAGCAGAGGAAAAAAGAAAAATTACCTTCAAAGAGTTATAGTTAGTCTAACAGTGGATTTTTCAGCAATAACAGTGAAAGCCAGAAGATACTAGAATGATATTTAAAAGCACTAAATGAAAAAAGGATTGCCAACCTAGAATAATTTACCCCAAAAAGATATCTTTCAGGAGGAAACATAAAACAAGGTATTTTCAGACAAATTAAAAAACTGAATTTGCCACAGCACACTCACACTAAAAGAAATTCTAGAAGATGTACTTCAGGCAGAAAAAAAGTTATCTCAGATGGAAAGTCTGAGTTTGAGAAAAGAATGAAGAGAAAAGAAAATGGCAAATATGTGAATGAATCTATGAACAGTGAGTATATAAAACAAAAGTAATATCTTAGAATTTTTAAAATATGTAGAATTGAAAAACATAACAAAAGCATTTAAGCAGTAAGATAAATAGGGTTGTTTGCAATAACACATAAAGTTCTTATATTGACCAGGGTGAGGGTAATGATTACTTTTAGACTTTAGGGAAAATATGAATTATTAATTTAAGATAACCACTAAAAGAATAGAAACAAGACATATTGTCATAGTAAAGAAAAATGGAATGAAATAATATAAAGAGACTAAGAAAGGAGAAGAAATAAAGCAGAGCATATGGGACATAGAGGACTCACAAAATAGTAAGTTAGAATTTAATCCAATTACATTAAATGTAAATGGACTAAATGTTCCAATTAAAAGACGAAGATTGTTATGCTGGATTTTAAAAAAATTCCAACTATACATTGTTTGCAGAAAACACACCTAATATATAAGAATACAGCTTCATGGTGAGGATGAAAATAAAATACAAGTGTGGCAAAAGTATAATAGGTCAATACTAACCTAAACAAAGCTTGTATAACTATACTAACATCAGAGATATTAGACATTAAGACAAATAACATTATTAAAAGATCATTTTATAGATAAGGCAGAAATAGAATTAAAAAGAGAAATTGACAATTGTCTGTCATATTGGGATAGTTTTAACACACATCTCTCAGTACTTGATAGAACAAGTGAACTGAAAAGTCAATAGAGATATAGAAGATTTGAACAGTGTGATTATAAATCTTCACCTAATAGACATATAGAACACAACACCCAATAACACCAAATGAACAATATTTCAAATGCACAGAAAACATTGATAAAAATAAGCTTTACATTTAGTTGAAAAGCAAGTTTCAACAAATTTCAGAAGAATAAAATCATACAGAGTATGTTCTCTATCTATAATGCAGTAGAGTAGAAATTAATATCCAGAGATAACTAGGAAATACCCGTATGGTTGGAATCTCTAAGATCCAATAACAATAGTCTACCAAAGCTCTCATCTTATATATTGCCTACATCCTAAACTGTTTCACCAAATTATACCTTGCATCCCACATCATAAGCTGTTCATAATCACTCTACTATTTATCCTGTGGTCAGTTGTACATGTAGCTCACACTCATATTTGATACTTTCTCCTATATTGACCTTGGCTTCCTTTCTCAATAATAACTTACACTCTCCTTGAATACATTTCCTTCTGGCCATTCGAGGTGAAAAATCCCATGAAACCCAGACCAGCTGCTTGAGATACTAACTCAGCGCGAGCCTTTAGGACCAGCATTCCAGCTAGTTTTGTCCTAGCCCTGCAAACAGGAGGAAAAAACTGTTTCTGTCAGTGTGGTGGGGGGGAGGGAGAGGGAGCAGCAATTCCATCTTTGAGCAGTTATAAGTTTTCTTGAGATGAAATTTTGCACTCTGAATTGCTTATAATTTGACCTGTTGGTCTGTAGGATAGAGCAGGGCTAAGTCTTTGACCCATCAAATCTTTGAGGGTAATAGTCCTGCCCTACTTGAATCAAACATTCTACAGCCTAACTACCTAGGTCCTTCCATTGTTTTTTAGTAACGTTGTTTTATCTCCTCACAGTCTGTGTCTCAGAATTACACAAAAAGATAGAAAAAAGGGAGGAGAAAAGATAAGCAAAACAGAGGATCAGCTCATGAACTCATGAACAGTATCACACTAATAGGAACTCCAGAAAGAAGGAACAGAGAAAATGGAAGAGGGAAAGTATTCCACAAATAAAGAGAGAGAAAAATATTCATATTGAAAGGGTTCACAAATTAGGATGTGTGAAAAATGGCCCACATAAGATCCTAATAACTACCAAGGAGAAAAGGCAGGTCACTGCAATACAGTGACGCTAACACTGGCATCAGACTTTTCATTTTCAAAATGGATGTTAACAGCAAAACAAAGCCTTTAATGTTTTGAGGAAAATTATTTTGAGCCTAGGATTCTTTAGCCAAATTCATAGCCAGATGTGAAGGCAGTTATTTTCTGAAGTATGAAGATTTAGAAAAATTATTTTTCACACCCCTTCTTGAAGATGTTTGCCAGCACAATGAAGATGAAGACCAAGAAAGAGAAAGATAGGTAGTGAAAATCCATGCAAAGAAGGCCTGGAAAGAAACAGGCAGTTAATTGTTGAGCTCGAAGAAAAATGTATTCAAGAAAACAGGAATTCTAGACAATTAAGTAACATGTGTAATAAACTGGAAAATATTAACATGCGTAATAAACTGGAAAATATTAGTTATGTGGTAAAGAAGAAATATGTCTCACCACGAGAAAAAATAGATACAATAAAATTTCAAGAAAAAGTACTTCCTTGTTGGAAAGTAAGAAAGCAGAATCCATCTGAACTAGCAAGAGTCTTCTATGAGTGGCACAGTGGACACATCATTGTAACTGTACAGAGGAAATATAATTGTAGTAGCCTTTCAGACTCTTCAGTGAGGAGTATTTACATTGTCACAATAAGCACTTTTTACTGATTTTCAAGTTGTGGAATAAACATGGCAAAATGCAAAAGATATAATTATGTTTACCTAAATAAATGTAAATATATATACTATGCTAAAGTAAGGGTTTAGCTAATTTAAGTTGGGAGGTGGAGGGAAAAGGTGGAGATATTAGTATCTTTATCTTATAAACAGGGTATGCAAGGTATATTGAAATTGTTAGAATAAAAAATAGAGATTTAGGGGCCGGCCCCGTGGCCTAGCAGTTAAGTGTGCGTGCTCCGCTGCTGATGGCCCGGGTTCAGATCCCGGGCATGCACCAAGGCACCACTTGTCAAGCCATACTGTGGCAGCGTCCCATATAAAGTGGAGGAAGATGGGCACAGATGTTAGCCCAGGGCCAGTCTTCCTCAGCAAAAAGAGGAGGATTAGCATGGATGTTAGCTCAGGGCTGATCTTCCTCACAAAAAAAAAAAAAAATAGAGATTTAAATATTATTTAAAGTTACAAAAATACTCAGTAGAAGAATTAATTATAAAGATATTACTACCAAAAAGGGGAAGGGAAGCGTGATATGAATGAGTTAATCATCTATCATCACAAAGAATGGATAATGTCTAAACTCTCTGAATCCAGATATACTAGTAGGTAACATCTAAAGTTGATAAATCAGTAAATACAAGTATAACCCCATTAGTTAGCAGTATGGAGGTAACAACCAAAATAACTGAAAACAACGGGGGCCGGCCCTGTGGCGTAGCAGTTAAGTGTGCGTGCTCTGCTGCTGGCAGCCTGGGTTTGGATCCTGGGCGCGCACCGATGCACCACTTGTCAGACCATGCTGTGGCGGCGTCCCATATAAAGTGGAGGAAGATGGGCACAGATGTTAGCCCAGGGCCAGTCTTCCTCAGCAAAAAGAGGAGAATTGGCATGGACGTTAGCTCAGGGCTGATCTTCCTCACAAAAAAAAAAAAAAGAGAACTGAAGACAAGAGGTTGAACCAGATTGTGTCTATAATGTACTAAGATCTTCCGTGGCTTCGTTTACTGCAACTACCTTAAGTTTACAAGGGTCGCTTTGCCCAATATGTTTCACTTTCTAACCATGCAGCATATTACTTAAAGCTGCAAAATTCTAAAATTTTTCTTTACCATGCCATCTAGGTGCAAAAAAAGCCAGACCAAATTAAGGAAGATGTCCTTAGTGATGAGGATGAAAAAAAAGGAATGTGGGATTCCATTAAAAGGTAATTACAAATGAATATTTTAACATGCATGTAAGTGTAGATCCATCAGGAGTCTAGTATGTGGAAGCCCTGCAGGTGGTGAACATTTAAGTAAAGCACAGATCCTCTCCTCTAGGAAGGATAAGATAGATGCCTAAATGTTAATAGTACAAGATAGGAAGCTGGAGCTGTCAGACAGCTGCAAACAAAGTGCTCTACAAACCAAGGGAGAAAAGGGCTGTATCCAGTTAGGAGGAACTTCAGAAAAGACTCCTTGGAGAGTTGTGTGGCCAAGATGTATTCTAAAGGATGGACAGGGTTTCAAAAGTTGAAGATAGAGTGAAAGTACTTGGTTATGTGAAGTCAAAAAGATTGAATATGTTCCTCAAGGAACAGAAAGTAGCCCAGGTTAGCTGGGACATTGACTATAATAATCTGTAAGTTAGGTTAGGACCTATATTAGTTAATCAAAAAAGGAATATATTGGCTCACATATCTGAAGAGTCCAGGATGACTCTTTGGGCATTTTGACGATGTGATCTAGAAAGTTTCTCTCTCTCTCTCTCTATTTGATTATCTGTGCCTCCTTCATTTTCAGATAAACTTTTATAAGGAAAAGTTTGCCATCTCCAGTGGAAAGAGGTTGCTTCTTTCTAAATAGTACCAGCAAAAGTTCTAAGGCTGACTCACTGGTCCAGCTCTAGCCATGTGTCCCGAACTGAACTTTTCACTATGACTGACTGACCAAGCTTGGGTCATATGCCTGCCTCTAGAGGCAGTGAGAAGGCTGTCCCACCTAAACCTCATAGAATGAAATTTGAGGAGGAATGGTCTCTCACCTCCCATCCCCACACTGGCCCAAAATACCAGGTTATTATTACTAGAAGTGTAAAGGATGTTAGGCAAAAACAAAAGCTGTCTGCTGTAGATCCACATTGTAGAGAACTTTGAAAGTCTATTTTAGAGATTTGAACTTAATTTGAGTTATGATGAAGCAGCATTGATCATTTTTATCAAGGATAAGAAATAGAAACATTAGGCCAAACAGGCTTAACGACCTAAGCAGATTGTGTTATACCAATCAGAAGCACTCCCATCGTTTTGTATTTCACCCAATTTAGGCCTCTTTTTCTGTAGTTGACTCCTTGTTTGATAAGAAGAATCATGTTACTGTCCCAGTATGTGTATTGAGCTAGTTACTGACAGAGAAAGACTCAAGCCCACTCACTTTGAAATGATTTGGAAAGTAGGTATGTTTGACAGGGGATAATGAAACAGAATCTGGACATTTTAGAGAGTATCTGTCTGTGACCTTCCATTAAAACCAGAAGGTAGAGACAAGAATGAATGAAGATAACTGTTCAATTATGGCACAGCCACTTGCTATACAAAAAGGATACCAAAACCAAGGCAGTGCTTTGTGTTAGAAAGAAGGTAAGTTTGGGAGATGGTAACTCCTCCAGATATGTAAGCGTTGTGTATATTATAATGCTTTCATTTGCATCTTAGTTTTAATCCTAACCCAGAGTGATTTTGTCCCCCACTGAATCAACCATATGTGTTTTTTTATTTGGGGGATTATAATAAGAAAAGATTTGAAAAATGCTTCTGTCATAACAATTCCTATTTGGTAAAATAAATTCTATGATGGTTATAAATTGTTTAGTTTTCCAAATTTTAGTCATTCTAAATACCTGTGCATATAAAAATGAGATTTTTAAGTAAATAAGATTTTTAAATGGGAAAAACCAGAAATTATACTTTATGAGCACCCCAAATAAAAGATTCAGTCACTTTTATGTATGAGATGGGGCATATCATATAAAAGCTGGTATGGGTCTAAATAGTGTTGAAAATAACAACTGGTCCCAGGTGAAGTGACTGTGATGTAATCCAGTGAGTGGATGTGACTCCCTAGTGCTCCCTTGTTCCTCATGGGGGCACACCCAAGGTACAGAGATCTCCGGCTCTAAATTGTAGGCGCCTTTTATAACATTTTATCCTGGGGGGAGCCACATGGGCAGTACTCAAGGACCTACCCTATTACCACCTATGAAAATTCTTGCTGTGCCATATTATGCACTTGTACCTTCTGTTTCTCCCCTCATTATTGGCCTGTTTAATATAAAGTCTCAGTACATTAGATGTTGGCATGCCGTAACTCATTCTTTGTTTTCAAAACAACTTTTTTGTATGTGTGTGAGAAAGACTGGCTCTGAGCTAACGTCCATTGCCAATCCTCCTCTTTTTGCTGAGGAGGATTAGCCCTGAGCTAACAGCTGTACCCATCTTCCTCTATTTTGTACGTGGGATGCCGCCACAGCATGGCCTGACAAGTGGTGCATAGGTCCGCGCCTGGGATCCAAACCCACAAGCCCTGGGCCGCCAAAGTGGAGCATGTGATCTTAACCTCTATGCCACCGGGCCGGCCCCTCAAAACAACTTCTGTAACTCACAAAGATTCAAAGATATTACCTCATTAACCTGTAATTGCATTCTATGTTATAAATTTTTTAAAATCATAAAATTTTGTTATATTATCACGTTTTAATATTAATAATTCATAATTGTTAGGAGAACTTGTTTATAGTGTAATAATTATTACTTTGAAAGCATTCCTATTTTTATTGCTTATCAAATTTAATATTTTATTTAGTTATATAAAGTTTGCAGATGTGTATTATGAAACTGTCAACCACTACTTTTTTATTCCAAGTTTCACAAGAAGATTGCATAAAGAAAAAGACAAAAAGGAAACAGACATTCTAAACATTTTTTCAGTTGCTTCTGGCCATTTATATGAACGCTTTTTAAGGTAGGTATATTTTTTATCTAATGTTTTGAAAACTAATACATTTACATGGTTCAAAAAGAATTTCAAAAGTTCAAAAGAGTAAAATAATGTGCAGTGAAAAAAATCTCCCACCTCTGTTTCCTTGATACCCAGGTCCCTATCCTGTAGGAAACCAATATTATTACTTTCATTTCCTGCCAAAGATATGTATAGACAAGCAAATATATATATAGAGAGAGATTTAACTTCTTTTTACCCAAATAGTAACAAAGTTTATACTGCTCTGTACCTTGCTTTTTTTTAACCTAGAATTATGAGGGAAATATGTTTTTTAAATACATTGAAATTTCATGAGTTTGATTGATTTGGAATATCAGTGTTCTTGAAGGCTAGAAAATGAACATATTTAGTAACAAGATGATCTGTGAGAAAAATCATATATAGTAAATTTTCATTTTCCAGTGAAGGAACACCTTGTTTCATAAAAAGGAGGAGGGGGGATGAGAGGAGGAAAGCATATTTACAAACTACAAAGGGCTATTTTTAAACTATTTTTATAGAAGGATCACAGAGAATGCCTCAAAAATGTTTGAATATGTGTTGATGTTTTAAGATGGAACGTCTGTATCTTCTCCAGTCAGAGGTCTAGGATAGCAAAACAAGTGACCTGTCAGCTTGTCAACGCTTCGTTTCGCACACATGATATTAATGACACAGTGAGAGAGCCAAGATTAGACTGTAGTTCAGCTAAACAAGACTGTTTCAGACTAGCTTCTTTCTTTGTCAGCTGGAACAAACAAAAAGCAATCTATTTCGTCTGTCAGGTATGTGTGTGTGTGTGTGTGTGTGTGTGTGTGTGTGTGTGTGTATATATATATATACACACACATGTCCTCATACCTTACATGCTTGATGAGCAGCCATAATATTTGAAGGTACTTCAGTCTATTTCTCCATAATTCATGGTGAAAAACTTCTAATTATTACCTTTAAATATTTAAAAACCTTAAGAAAAGTAGGATGAACTACTATTAATGTTAGTTTTTTGTATTTAATGTTCTTTTATACAGAATTATGATGCTTTCTGTTTTACGTAACACCAAAACACCAGTGAAATTCTGGTTTCTAAAAAATTATCTCTCACCAACATTTAAAGTAAGTGTATTAATCTTTTTATTATAGAATGGTTAATGTTTGAATAGTAAATTCTTTATATCATTTTAAGTTCATATAACATTCCTCTTTTCAGAATGAGTCTTTTTACATGTGTATTTACTCAAATTACTATTTTTAATCAGTTTTAAAACTTTGGTATTCAGTATTTTTTACCTAGCTTAAGAAAAATTCTCTGCTGTTTTTATTTAAAGAATTGTTTAAAAGGACAGGAGATGGTTTATTTTTAAATAAACTCAAAATCAGAAGGATCGGTGGTTTTTCATGATAATGAAGATAATTAAATAAAATTTGGCAATGAAAATATGTACAGTTTGTCAATAAAAAGAGTTGGATTCTGTCATATTTTGACAAAGATAGACTGGAAGAGTAGTTTCCAGAAAATATGAAAACTGCCATAGAAAATAGTTTGATATTACCGAGAACAATAGGCTCTTTTATCTTTGTACAGCACATTGATTGCTGTGGTAGTTAGGGCACTGTATTTGGAAGTCTGAGGCAGTTTATATTTAGAAGTTTTCACATGACCTGTTGGATTACCCTTTACTCAGCCCCACACTCCTGCTGCAAAGTGTACCCGGTTTCTTCCTACAAATTAATCAGATTCCATGAAAATTAGGATCTTATTCAACACCAGTTTAAAGGAGTCTTCTATTTCTAGACCAAAACCAGTGGTAAAAGCAGAAATAAAACTAGCCATCCATGCTTTTATTCCTTAATATTGTCAGGCGCATTGCTAAGTACTTTACCTACATTATTCAATTGCTCTTCGTAAAATATTATTCCCACAGAATCAAGACTCAGAAATTACATTACTGGCTTGCACAGTTGGGAAGTATCCAAGACCACCACCCTTAGGTTCAGTAACTCACCAGAAGGACTCACAGAGCTCAGAAAAGGAATTATACTCACAGTTATGGCTTATTACAGCACAAGGATACAGATGAAAATCAGCAAAGCAGAGAGACACGTTAGAGCAGGGTCCAGGGGAGGCCAGACCCAGAGCTTCCAATTGTCCTCTCCACAGAGCTTATTTCTCCCAGCAGAAATGCGTGACAATACACGTGGAGTATTGCCAGCCATGGAAGCTCGCTCAAACTTTGGTGTCCAGAGCTTTTATTGGAGGGTAGCCTCATAGACCCACCTGACGCCACTGTGGCTGACCTTAGCCTCCAGCCCCACCAGAGGTTGAGCTGATACCTTGTGACCCAGGGTCCCCACCATAGGTCACATTGTTAGCATAAGCTATCTGATGTGGCCCAAGGTCCCCAGGTAAACAAAAACATTCTTATCAGGCTGGGTTTAAGTTTATAAAATTTCATCAAAGCTGCGCACTTATGTGTGTGGGTAGAGGTTACCTCCCAGGAGCCTCGGGCAAAAGGCTCAACCTTTCTTTGAGCAAGATTTGTCCTTTATAGCATAGGCCTGAGATCAAACAGCAAATTGAGAACATAGCTGAGATTTGAACCCGAGCATTCTGACCTCAAAGCCCTGGTGCTTGACCTTTACGTAACAACTCCTCTGCCCGCCCCACCCCCCAACCAAGAGTGCTGCCTCCTGTGCTCATCTGGCAGTAGACAAAAAACTGAAAAGAACCCATAAATACGGACAAGAGCTAGTCTGTATTTAGAAACAAATATGTTGTCCTACTAGGCAAACACTGCCTAGGGGAACTTAACTCTACATAAACCGAGATAATACAATCTAGAGATTCTCTTAGCAGGAAATGATATTATTCACTAGAACTATAGTGCTATGTCTGGGTAAAAGCCTTGCTCCACTACATGGCCAAAAGTAATACCATATCTGAAATAGTTTTTCCTTTCTTTTTATAATATATTCCTTTCCCTCAAAATTTTTATTTTTAAGTTTTTAAAATTTTTAAAAACTTTTCAGTGAAATAGAATGTGTACAAGTCATAAGTGTGCAGCTTTGACAGATTTTTATAAACTTTAAACACCTGTGTAACCAGCAGCCAGATACAGAAACAGAAATTACTAGTACTCTAGATCCTTTCCCTCCAATTTTAAAAATTCTTCCTCTCTTCCTTCAAATCTTTGTTGAATTATACCTGCTTCGGGAATAATCCTTTCCTGGCTGTACTATGTAAAATTGCAATCCCTTCTGATCTTTCACACTCTTTCCCTTTTCTTTTTATTTTTCTCCATAGTACTGTCTTCTGTAGATAATTGCTAATTTCATTTATTTTCTACCTACCACCCCTAAAATGTAAGCCTTGTGGGGGCCATGATTCTCATCTCTTTGTTCGCTACTGTATCCCTATAGCCTAGAACAGTGCCTGGCACATAGAGCCAGCTCAGTGGATAATTTTTAACACATATTTGCTGAATAAAAAAAAAATTGGGGGGCTGGCCCAGTAGCGGTTGGGTTCTCGTGCTCTGCTTTGGCGGCCCAAGGTTCACAGGTTCAAATCCTGGGCATGGACCTGTGCACCACTCATCAAGCCATGCTGTGGCAGCATCCCATGTACAAAATAGAGGAAGATGGGCACAGATGTTAGCTCAGGGCCAATCTTCTTCACACACAAAAAAAAAAATTTTCTCTCTAATTTCTTCTAATATTTTTCTTTTTTAATTTTAAAACCAAAGCAATGATTCCCAGAAACTGTTTTAGCCATAATTTCAACATTTCAATTCACAGATAAAACTGACACTTATAGCAAGGAACACAATTTAAATCTACATTTTTCTTACAAAAGCAGGGAGAAAAATTAAACTAAGCATATAACCACAACTAGTTACAGATGGTAATTGATGAGATGAATGCAAATTCTATATTTGCTGACCCATTTTTCCCCACTCCTTTACCATCCTCCCTCTCAATGTGGGGGCTCTTGAACCAAACCTATAGCCAACAGTGTATTTCATTAACTCCTCTAGTTTAAATAAAATAAGATACTCTAAGCCTATAAGACACTGAATCAAATATCAGATATTGAGACCATAATAACTACCTTGTATTTTTAATCCTTGAATTACATAGTCATAAATCTCAAACATGAAACTCATGTAGAGAATCTAATTTATCAATCTGTAACTCACTTTGTGTTTTTTGTACACCCTATTCATCTTTGTATCTCTCTGACCAACTGACATGTTGACAAATACACAAAATGTCTGATGTGTAGATGTTCCAAGATCCAGGGGCTTTTCCTCCTATAGTCAAGTTTTCTCAAGTCAAACATTAGTAGTAAAAGTAGGGGAACATTTACCATAGTTAATAAGCTTGCTAGTTAATCTAGTGTGTCTATTTTTTAATGTCATTAAATTATATAGTTTTATGTATTCTTGTATTTTTATATTTGTCATCATTTTCATATTTCTCATTAATAGGTATAAGTTGTAGAAGTAGTAATGTACCAATTAGTTTGTAACAATTATAGTAAACTCTACCTTTTAGAATGTAAAATGTTAATTGTTTCTCTAAGACAAAAACTACTTTCTCTTCCTTGAACATACTCTTTGATTTGTGTGTATGTGTATGTTTTTAGGAGGTAATTCCCCACATGGCTAAGAAATATGGATTCCAGTATGAACTAGTCCAATATAGGTGGCCCCGTTGGCTTCATCAACAGACTGAAAAACAAAGGATTATTTGGGGTTACAAAATTCTTTTTCTTGATGTCCTTTTTCCTCTAGCAGTGGACAAAATCATCTTTGTTGATGCTGACCAGGTAAGATTAACTATTGTTTTTAGTACTTAGAACAGTAATATGTAAATATTAATGCACAAGTTAATATTTATATTTAGGACAAAAAGTATATTTTTAAATCCTATATTAGAATTTACTTCTATTCTAAACTTTATTGTTATTTTTGTATTTTCCAAATTGATAAATATGAATCATTATAATTAAAAACTAAGAAAACAGGCAAATATGGGTGATGAGGTAAGCATTTCCATATATACTGTCTAACATAAAATTTATTTCTCCTACTTTCCCACAACATTTCCTGGAATATTTTTCCAGCAGGCTGGAGTCTATTAAGAATGTAACATACTAACGTTATTTCATTAAAGCCATTGAGGATAATCAGGAGATTTTTCTTTATGTCTGAAACTAATATTTGCCGATATACAATAATGTAGATTTACTATAAAAATAATTTTGAATTATTACTCCATACCTTGAGAAACTAAGAGCTGTGCACTTATGTAATATTTAATTCCTTCCCAAAATACATTTTGTTTAAAATATCTTGATTAAAAATGATGTAACAAACTATTCTTATTAATGAGTAAAACCACTGTCATATAGACTAAGTATATAAATTTTAGGTTTCTTTTAATCTATAAGAACAAGAGAAAAAAATGGAAGCTTAATAAACTCATACTGCACAAAAGAACTGTGAGGAAAATGCAGTTCTCTATATTTCTACAAAAAGGTAATGATGATTTGAGATTCACATAAAAAGGGCTCATATTATTTTATAGTCTTCATCAGAGAAACTATTTTAATTATTTAGATTGTGAGACATGACCTAAAAGAACTTCGAGATTTCAATCTGGATGGAGCTCCTTATGGGTATACTCCGTTTTGTGATAGCCGCACTGAAATGGATGGATACCGCTTCTGGAAAACAGGATACTGGGCATCACATCTTTTAAGAAGGAAATATCATATCAGGTAAGAAAATTCATACTCTTAATAAATAACTTATTGAATCACTATGCTCAGTTTTCTTAGAAGTTATACAAAAATGGCAACCAATTGTATAGTGCTTATTACATGCCAGCAGTCACTCTTGTTTTTTGGGGGGTTTTTTTTGTGAGGAAGATTAGCCCTGAGCTAACATCCGATGCCACTCCGCCTCTTTTTGCTGAGGAAGGTTGGCCCTGGGCTAACATCCATGCCCATCTTCCTCTCGTTTGTATGGGACTCCGCCACAGCATGCCTTGACAAGCAGTGCGTTGGGGGTCCGCGCCCTGGATCCGAACCTGCAAACCCTGGGCCGCCGAAGCAGAGTGTGCACACTTAACCGCTGCACCACCAGGCCAGCCCCGCCAGTCGCTCTTATAAGACTTTATGTATATATTAACTCATAAAATCTCTATGACAACCTTTTGAGATACTGTTATTATCCCCATTTTATAGATGTGGATACCAAGGCATACAACATTTATGTAACTTGCCCAGGCTTATGCTGTTAGTACATAGCTGAGCCAGGAGTTAAACCCAAGTAATATGGCTCAAGTATATGCTACTAACTACTGCAGAAGATTTAAACTGGGTTGATCACATAACAAGATAAAGATACTGTCTTCAAGCTGTTATTGTTTTGGGGCCATGAGTTTCATGAGATCTTGGGAAAACCCGAGGTGACCCTAAGAGGATATGGATCCTAACAGTATTATAACCAACTTCAAACCTTGGAAACAATATTAGACATTGGGAGCAAATTTATGAAAGGATTCATTGTTATTAGACCCAAGGATATTTAAAGTTAATACCATTACTGTAGACAATCACTGACGGAAAGTAAAATGCATAAACAACATAGGCTATCAAGGAGTATTCCTTTTTTGCAGTGCCTTGTATGTAGTGGATCTCAAGAAGTTCAGGAGAATTGCGGCAGGTGACAGGCTCCGGGGCCAGTACCAGGCTCTCAGTCAAGATCCAAACAGCCTTTCAAACCTAGATCAGGTAAGTGGAATGTCCATAGAATGATTTTCAGTACAAAGATGTAGACTGCCCCAACTCCCTGCTTGTAAACTTCAGAATCTTACATTTTCAACCTCTTTCTCCCCTTTATGCAATTCTCTGTTGGATATCTCAGCTTACATATAATTTTTTCACTTCCAGCTCAACATTTTCAAAACTAATAGTATTTTATCTTCACTTTTCCATCCTTAAACCTCTTCTTCACCTTATCTCACTTAGTTACTCGCTTTTTCTTACTCGCTTCCATCATCATTAAACATGTTTCTCTCTCTGATCTTTAAGACAAACTCCTATCCTCCTGTCCGCCGCCTGGCTACTGATTTACATTTTGTTTTTCCTAACAGACTAACACTTTTTTCCTTCATATCCCACTAATTTCTAGATTCACCTAACCTGGTAAGGTGAACCTCGCAGAGTTATGTGGATAAGAAGCACAACTTCCCCATGAGGGTCACTGGGAGTCATGATAAGCAGGCCCACTTCTACTTTGCCCCCTTGGACCCATGTAGTTTTTTCCAGATGATATCACGGCGCCATGTAATGGTTGGTGATTTAGAATGTAATGCCGCGTCTGGAGAATGGCCCCTCACTCTTGTAGGGTATTGTCTCCAAGGTAGCACCTCTGTGTGCCGTCAGTAAACCATTGCATTGCTCTGTCAGGCAAGCAGCTTCTAGGTGGTACAGTATGTGACAGGACCATGGGATCTCTTGGTCATGTGCCCTCTGCCAGCTTCCTTGCTATAAAGTGGGTCTCTTGGTCTAATGCAGTATTACATGGAATCCTATGTCAGTGGGTAGCCCTGAAGCCCTTGGATAATGGTTCTGGCTAAGTCTCTGAGAGCAGGAAAGGCAAACCCATACACAGAGTATGTGTATATTCTAGTTCAGAAGAATCTATGCTCCTTCCAGGGTAGAAAGAGTCCAGTGTAGTCAGCTTGCCACCAGACAGTTGATTTGTCTTTGCAAAGTATAAGTGCTGCATCAGAAGCTCAGTGTTTGTCTCTGCTGTTGACAGCTGTAAGAACTAGATCAGCCTTGGTTAAGTGGGAGCCCATGCAGTTGGGCCCATACATAGGCTCTATCCCTGCCATCATGACTACTCCCTTCATGTACTTGTTATGCCATTGGAGTGGCCGATGACCAAAGCTGGCTGACATCAACAGGCCACACCGTTCTGTCTGGTTGGTCATTTAGTACTGCTTCTGTGTTGAATGCTTTCTGGTGGATATTTAACATGCAGTGTGCAAAGATCTTGACAGTTTTTGCCACCTCATAGGTTCATTTATAAGCCTCTACCCCAGAGTTTCTTGTCCTTAATCTTCCTCTTTCTGGGTCCCTGACCAATCAGCCAAGCCATTCACCGTTTCACATGAACTTATATATGTTTTAGGCTTATGCTACTTCTCTTTACATACAAAGTACATGAAAAGGTGCATCATCTGAAGCAGTTAAAACAATTCTTAGAGATAAATTAATAGCACTAAGTACCTCTATTAGAAGAGAAAAAAGTCTCAAATAACCTCAGCATCTACCTAGAAACTAGAAAAAAAAAAAGCCAATTAAAACCAAAGTATGTATAATTAAGATTACAGTGGAAATCAGTGAAATGAAAAAACAGAAAAATGATGTTTTCATAGATTTTCTTACAAAGCCAAAACTGGTTCTTTGAGAAAATTAACAAAACTTATAAACCTCTAGCCAGACTGATCAGAAGAAAGATAAAAGACACAAATTACTAATATAGAAATGAGAGATATGACAGCACAATATCTACAGCTATTAAAAGAATAATGAGGGACTATTATAAACAACTTTATGGTAATAAAGTCAACAATTTCTAGGAAATGGACAAATTACTTAGAAGACACAAACTACC
This sequence comes from Ceratotherium simum simum, assembly GCF_057802395.1. Taxonomy (NCBI): domain Eukaryota; kingdom Metazoa; phylum Chordata; class Mammalia; order Perissodactyla; family Rhinocerotidae; genus Ceratotherium; species Ceratotherium simum. Next base: position 15,632,323 of record NC_141909.1, read on the forward strand.
AAAATGCACTCAAAATGAAATAGATAACCCGAATAGCCCTGTATCAATTGAAGAAATTGAATTTAGTTTAAATCTCCAGGCCCAGATAGCTTCATTAGTAAATTCTGCCAAACATTAAAGAAAGAAATAATACCAGTTCCACACAAACTCTGCCAGAAAATCAAAGAGGAGGGGATACTTCTCAGCTTATTCTATGAAGCCAACATTCCCTTGACATCAAGACCAGACAAAGACATTACAAGAAAGGGAAATTACAGACCAATATTCCTCATGAACTGGTGTAAAAATATTTAATAAAATTTCAGGAAACCAAATACAGCAATATATAAAAAAGACCCTATATCATGACTAAATGGACTTTACCCCAGGAATGCAAGGTTCATTCAGTATTGAAATATCAATCAATGTAATTCACTATATTAACAGACTGAAAAAGAAAAACCATGTGACCAGCTAAATAGGTGCAAAAGAGTATTTGATATACTCCAATATCCATTCCTAATAAAAACTCTCAGCGAACTAGGACAGGAAGGGAACTTCCTCAACCTAATAAAAGACGTCTATGAAAAACCTATAGCTAACATCATACTTAATGGTGAAAGACTGAATACTTTGCCCCTAAGATCAGAAGCAAAGCAGGAATATCCACTCACCATTTCTATTCAACATTTTACAGCAAGTCAGGAAAAGGAATAAAAGGCATCCAGATTGGCAAGGAATAAGTAAGTGTCTTTTTTTTTTTTTTTCAGACAATATGATCATCTATGTAGAAAACCATATATAATCTAATAAAAAGCTATAAGGAACTAACAAATGTGTTTAGCAATGTGCAAGATACAAGATCAATATATGAAAATCAATTCTACTTCTGTGTACTAGCAACAAACAATTGGAAATTGAAATTAAAAAGATGATGCTATTTCTAACAGCATTTTTTAAATTAACCACAACAATCAATCAGACTTAAGATGTATAGACTGAAAACTCTGAAACACTGCTGAGAGAGATTAAAGATCATCTAAATAAGTAGAGAGATCTACCTTGTTCATGAGTCAGAATATTTAATACTGTTAAGATGTGATTTCTCCCCAAATTGATCTCTAGATTTAATGCAGTTCAATAAAAGTATAGGCTTTTTTCCCTATAGACTTTCTTGTATCCACTGACAAAGTTGATGCTAAAGTTTATATAGAAATGCAATAGACCTAAAATAACCAAAACAACTTTGAAAAAGAACAGAGTTTGAGGTCTTATACTATCTGATTTCAAAACTTAATATGAAGCTACTGTAATCAAAACAGTGTGATTTGATGTAAAGATAGACAGTTCAGTCCATGAATCAGAATAGAGAATCTAGAATTAGACCCGTAAATATGATCGGTTGACTTTTGACAAAGGTGCACAGGCAGTGCGGTGGAGAAAAGATAGCCTTTTCACCAAGTGGTACTGGAACAATTAGACATCTATATGCAAAGCAAAAACCTCCAATTGGTAACACACACCATATACAAAAATTGACTGAAAACACATCATAGATCTAAAGCTAAAATGTAAAACTATAAAACTTTTAGAAGAAGATAGAAGAAAATCTCTATGGCATTGGATTATGCAGAGATTTTCTTTTTTTTCCCAGATATGATGTTAAAGGCACAATTCACAAAAGAAAAAAATTGATAAATATATAAAGAACTTTCAAAACTCACTAATAAGAAAGTCAACGATCTGATTTTTTTTTAATCATATTTTAACAGACCCTTCACCGGAGATGATGATCAAGTGACAGTGAGCTCATGAAATGATGCTAAAGCTCATTAGCTGATAGGGAAATGAAAATTAAAACTACACACCTATTAAAATGGTTAACATTAAAAAGACTGACTGTGCCAGTGTTGACAAGGATGTGCAGCAGCTAGAACTCTCATACATTGCTGATGAGAATGTAAAATGGTAGAGCCATTTTGAGAAACTATTTTGTGATTTCTTATAAATTTAAACTTACACCTACCATGTGACCAGTCATTCCACTGCAAGGTATTTACCCAAGAGAAATGAAAGCATATGTCTACACAAGGGCTTGTGCATGAATAATCATAGTAGCTTTATTTGTAAAAACTAAAACCTGGAAACAACCTTGTATTAGATATCTATTGCTACATAACAACTTACCCCAAAACGTAGCAACTTAAATAACACACAGTTTCTGTGGGCAGGAATCAGGCCTGACTTCCCTTGGTGTTCTGCTTCACAGTCTTGCAGAAGGCTGCAATCATTGTGTTGACCCAGGGACTGCCATCTAATCTGAAGATTTGACTGGGCAAGGTCACTCACATGGTTGTGGGCAGGATTCACTTTTTCAAGAACTGTTTCACTGCAGGCGTTATTTCCTTGCTTGCTGTTGACCTCAGGCAATCATCAGTTTCTTGCCAGATGACCTTCTCCATTAAGGCAAACATGCCAGAGGGTCAGAGGAGAGAGAATGCCAGCAAAACAGAAGTCACAGTCTTTTGTAATCTAATCACAGAACTGATATCCCATTACTTTTGCCATATTCTGTTAGAAGGAAGTCACGAGATCCAACCACACTCCAGGAGAAAGAATTACACAAGAGAATGGATACCAGGAGGCAGGGATCACTGGGAGCCATATCAGAAGCTGCCTACCACAAACCCAAATGTCTATCAAGAGGAGATTGGATAAAAAGATTGTGATATATCCATAGAATGTAATACTACTCAACAGTCAAAAGAAATGAATTTTTCATAGATATGACATGGATGAATCTAAAAATAATTATGCTGATCTAAAGCCAAGCCAAAAAGTATACATATTGTGTGATCTATTTATATAAAATTCTATAAAATGCAGGCTAATCCATAGTGACAAAAAGCACTTCATGCTTGCCCAGGAACTGGGTAGGGTGAACGTGGGAAGGACAGGAGGAAAGGATTGCAAAAGGGCACAAGGAAACTTGAGGATGATGGATATATTCAACGATCTTGATTGTGGTCATGGTGTCATAGGAATATTTATATGCAAAACTTATCACACTGTACCCTTTACATATGCACAGTGAGTAGACTAGCATAGGGTTAGATGTATAGATCAATGGACTAGAATTGAGCATCCGGAAATAAACCCATGCATCAGTGGTCACTTGATCTTTGACAAGCATGCCAGGATAATTTAATGGGGAAAGAATAGCTTTTTTACCAAAGGTGCTGGAACAACAGGCTATCCACATGTAAAGAATGAAGTTGGATCCCTACCTCACACCATATACAAAAATTAACTCAAAAAGGATCAAAGGCCTGAATAGAAGAGCTAAAACTATAAAACTCTTAGAAAATATTGGCATAAATCTTTGTGACTTTGGATTAGGCAATAATTTCTTAAGCAACAAAAGAAAAAGATAAATAGGACTGCATCAAAATTAAAAACTTTTGTGCATTAAAGGACACAAGAAAGTGAAAAGACAACACACAGAATGGGAGAAAACATTTCCAAGTCATATACTGATAAAAAGACTAGTATCCAGAACATATAAAGAGCTCTTATGACTCAATAACAAAAAGACAAATAACCAGTTTAAAAAATGGTCAAAGGATTTAAATAGATATTTTTCCAAAGAAGATATACAAGTGGCCAATAAATATTTGAAAAGATGCTCCAGTGTCATTGGTAATTAAGAACTGCAAATCAAAACTACAATGAGATACCACTTCATACCCACTAGGATGGCTATAATAAAAAATGATGGACAATAAAAGCATTGGCAAGGATATGGAGAAATTGGAACCATCATCCACTGCTGATATGAATGTAAAATAGCGTAACCAATTTGGAAAACAGTTTGGCAGGTCCTCAATAAGTTAAACATAGAGTTACCATATGATTCTGCAATTCCAACCCTGGGTATATACCCAGGAGAATTGAAAACATAGGTCTACACAAAAACTTGTACACAAATGTTTATAGCAGCATTATTCATAGGAGCTGGAAAGTGGAAACAACCCAAATGCCCATAAATTGATGAATGGTTAAACAAAATGTGGTATATCTGTACAATGGAATATTATTAAGCCATAAAAAGGAATGAAGTACTAATACATGTTACAACAAGGATGGATCTTGAAAACATTATGCTAAGTGAAAGAAGCCAGACATAAGAGAAGACTTCATGTTATATGATTTTATTTATGTGGAAAGGTCAGACTAGACAAATCCACAGAGAGAAAAAGTACATTATTGGTTACACAGGGAGTAAGGGAGAATATAAGAGGAGAATGCCTGAAATAGTCAGCTAAGAAAGTGTTAGAACAGAACAGACATATGTATATATTGTCTGACAGCATTAAGGTCCCCCTTAAGATTCATATTCGTGAGGTTAAAATGAAAACAGTCTACATGGGTTGTGTGTGTGTCTGTGTGTTTTACCAGCCGTGTTTGGTTGCATGAATACAAGTGCAGAGGTTTGGATTTAACCAGGACTATAATTTTGCCAAGTGCGTACCACTAAGTGAGAGAAGAGTAAGACGATGGAGAGTATATTCAAGAAATTAACTATAATGATTAACCATGGAAGTTAAGCCACGTAAGTGAGGGAGCAAAGACATCAGGGAGTGAGGGACAATGAAATACTAGAAGAATCAGTTGATTGGAGGTCCCAGTGAGGGTCAAAGGGTATTGATATCTGAGTACTTGAAGGAGTGAACTGAAAATCAAGAGGTAGTCAGAGAGTGGGAGCATGAAATTGAAATTACATAGGACTTGGCTAGGACATGACCATGGGAGAAAGTGGCTGAGATAAGATGACAGACCGGGTTATTTAAGGAATGGATTCCAAGAATAAGGGTGTTGGAAAAAATTAAGCTTTTTTTTTCATAGATTTTTTTTTTAGATCACTTAGGTTTACAGAAAAAAATTGAGCAGAAAGTACAAAGAATTCTCATATTTTGGGACTGTCTGTTCTATTCCACTAGTCTTTTGTCTATTCTTTTGCCAAAACCACATTGTCTTAATTACTATAGATTTTAATAGTATGACTTCAAGTTCAGTAGTGTCCTTCTCTGACTTTCTTCTTCAATATTGTGTTGACTATTCTGGGTCTTTTGCCTTTCCATATAAACTTTAGTATGTGTTGGTCGATATCCACAAAATAATTTTCTGGGACTTTGATTGGGATTGTGTTGAATCTGTAGATCGAGTTGGGAAGAATTGACATCTTAACAGTATTGAGTATTCCTATCCATGAACATGGAATATCTCTCCATTTATTTAGATCTTCCTAGATTTCTTTCATCAGAATTCTGTAGTTTTCCTCACGTGGAGCAACATATTTTGCTAGGTTTTTGTGGGTTTTTTCGGTGCTAATGTAAAGGATACTGTGTTTCTAATTTCAAATTCTAATTATTCATTGCTGGTATATAGTAATTGACTTTTGTATATTAACCTTGTATTGTAAAACCTTGCTGTAATTGCTTCTTAGTTCCAGGGTTTTTTTTGTTAATTTGGGGGATTTTCTGCATAAACAATACTGTCATCTGTGAACAAAGACTGGTTTATTGCTTCCTTTCCAAACCAATCTGTATACCTTTTATTTCCTTTTCTTGTCGCATCTGCTGGGACTTCTAGTTTGATGTTTAATAAGAGTGTGAAGAGAAGAACCTGAAAATTATTAATCTTGAAGCGTAAATAGAACAACTAACACATATACCCCTCGTGGCCTCTGGGAGAGAGAAGGAGCATGGCCTTTGCTCTGGAATGTAAACAGATTCTCTGGGGAGAGGTGGGAAAGGGCTCTACAACCCCTGGCATATGAACAAATAGCTCTGGGAAAGGCATGTCTAAGTCTCTCCAGAGGTCTCTCTCTCTAACTTATTAGGCTCGTTTCCCACTTAAACATCCTTTAACCCAGGTGCCAGAAATCTTTACTTAGAAAGCCCTAAGCATGCAGAAATGTTTTTGAAAATATTCATGGAGCATTATTTCCTAACAGGGAAATGAAAGGTCACCTCAGAATCTGGAGGGTGTGGTGGTGACTGACATAAACAGTAATAGAAGGCACAGTGTGAGGGATTAATCTTGGAGTTTCAAGGGAGATAGAGGTAGTGAGGCTGTCCATTTGGAGGAGTGTGGAGTGGTGGGTTTGTGGGCCTCCCTCTTCATCCCTGATGCTAGGGGGGAAGTCCAGGGCAGGTATGGGCTTGGTTCTAGTGCGTGGGTTCGTTCATGGCACAAGGTGATTGGGTCAGTTAAGTATTTAAAGCTTAAAAATGTAGAGATATCTCAGATTTGTTTATGTTTTCTAGGATCTGTTTATAATCTAAATGACACATTCAACTTCTTTCACTCTGACTCTAATTTCTACACCTCTTTGTGTAAATCATTTTTTTTTGTAGGATCTTCCCAATAATATGATTTACCAAGTCGCCATTAAGTCTCTTCCTCAAGACTGGCTGTGGTGTGAAACCTGGTGTGATGATGAGTCCAAAGAAAGAGCTAAAACAATTGATCTGGTGAGTGTCTGTGTTCTCATTTGTATATAAGCAAGTATGAGAATGTTCAAATAGAAATACTTTTCTGTTTTACAAATGGAATGGCACACATACGGCACACTGCTGCTTAGCCTTTTATTTACTATTACATTTACTTGGGTTGGCAAGTATAGGGCTGTGTTAGAGGTCCCCCAAGACCACCCCAGGTTTGATGATTCGCTAAGAGGACTCACAGGACTCAGAATATTGTCATGCTCAGGCTGTGATTTATTCCAGTGAAAGGATACAAAGCAAAGTCAGCAAAGGGAAAAGGCACACGGGGTGAAGTCCAGAGGAAACCAAGTGCAAGCTACCAAGAGTCCTCTCCCTGTGCAGTTACACAGGAGAAGCCTAATTCCTTAAGCTGTGAAGAATTCCACTATACATGTGAAATGTCATCTACCAGGGAAGCTTATTAGAAGCCAAAGCCCAGGCTTCTTATTGGGGGCTGGTCATGTAACCCCCTCTGCCTGGCACATACCCAAATTCCCAGCATCCAGAAGGAGAGCAGGTGTTCAGCATAAACGGTATTGTTTGCACAGTTTCGGCACAGTGAGCCATTCTTATCAGGGAATGGTGGGAACACTCCTGAAACCCAAGTTCCCAGACGCCAGCCAGGGGCCAGTCTTGCAAGCAGTCCTCTCTAAGAATAGCAGTCTCAGGCCCGCTATGTTAACTCTCTTCTACACAAGGGCTTTTGAGAGAAAGGCCATGAGCGGGCTGAAATGTTTGTGGATTAGCTGTCATCTTAATATGTCTTCAGTTTAGTTCTCCTGCCAATACTTTTCCCAAATAAAGACAGCCAAAATAATTCTGTGTCTGCTTCAATTATCCTATACATGTCTATTTTTCTTCCTTACTCATTTTTAAGAAATGTTTTTCTTAGATTTTCATTTTAAGCAGTTTGACTCTGCTACACAGTTAACTCTCCTAGACATGAAATATTTCCAACTAATTTATTGTCCTACTATCTAGAACTTACATTCCAATACTATATTGTCTTTAATAGTTACATTATTCTTTTTCTGACCATATTGTTTTTATATGCTAATTTAAGTATAAAATAATTGTATACAAAATTTTCACTGAAAAGTAAAGTAAAAATTTTAGAATTCTTACAGTTTTGAGCTAAATAAGACAGGACAATAAAAAATAAGGATATTTTTCCAGATATGTGTAGAAATGTATAGAAAAAAAAGTAGCATGCCAACATGTTGGAATGCAATCATAGGTGACAGAATGTAGCAGAAACAAGTAAGGTGGCATTGTTAAGAAGAAAGCAAGGGCATTTTGTAAAGAGAGGTGAGGAACATTACTGCACATAACTCATAAGATGTTGTTAAGGTTGTATTGTGTTAAGCTTGGGTGACATAAGGTCTCCTTGGGACCTTTAATACTTAGGTTAACATGAACTGCTCTAACAAACCCCCAATTTCAGTGGTTTCACACTCACCCAAGTACAGACCTAAGAGGGTGTCCTGTCAGTGAGCAGCTTCCCTGTACATCGTGACTCAGGGACCAGTCTCCATCCATCTGTGGCTTCTTCATCCTCTTGGGTCCTCTCATCATCAGTATTCATGTGGAGCCGATCTGTCCAGTGTGACAGCCACTTGCCACACATGGCCGTTGAGCACTTAAAATGTTGGTAGTCTGACTTGAGCTGTGAGGTGTAAAATACACACCAGATTTTGAAGACTGAGCACAATAAAAAGAATACAAAAATATCTCATTACTAATTTTTATATTGATTACATATTGACTGATAACATTTTGGGTATATTGGGTTAAATAAAATATAGTATTAAAATTTATTTCACCTATTCCTTTTACATTGTTACATATGTGGCTACTGGAAAATTTAAAATTACACACATGATTTCCATCGTATTTCTGTTGGATGGTGTTGATCTGGAGGGAAGGGGAAAAGGAGTGTGGGGGATGCATCCTGACTCCTAAAGGCCCCCTGGTGGGAATTGGTTGTGTGGCCACATCTAGATGTCAGAGGAGCTGAGAAACGTCATTCCTGGGTGGGTAGCGAAGAAAGACGGGTGGCATAAATTTTGGTGGGCAGCCTAACCATCTCTCTCACAAGAAACACTTAAAAATGAAAGAACATGCTGTTTTTGGCCATCATCTTGGGGAAAAAAGTTAAGGGAATGCAGAAAAATCCAAAGGAAATAGCCTAACAGAGAGGAAAAAGCATGATTAGTGGTATTGAAGGTGAGAATGAGAGTGTTTATGAATGTCATGATATTATCTCAACTCTCTATTTCAATTAAGGTTTCTCAACCTGATCATTATTGACATTTGGGACCACATAATTGTTGTGGAGGAACTGTCTTGTGCATTGTAGGATGCTTAGCAGCATCCCTGGCCTCTAGATGGCAGTAGCACCCCGGCACCCCTCAGTCATGACAACCAAGAAAAACCGTCCCCAGACCTTGCCAAAGCCTCCTGAGGGGTGCGATCCCCCCATTTAAGAACTACTGATATAGATTGTAACAACAACCAAAAAATATAGCATGAAAAACTAAGGAAAACATAGTATTTTTATTTTAGTAGTTTCTGACACCATTAAAAAGAGAAAATAGTTCCATTGTCTTCACGTTATAGAACACAATTGCCTGTAAAGTTAATTTCTGCAAAGAAAATCCTGTTTTTTGCTTACTTCGGGAATATATTACTGTAGGAAAAAAATCCACAATGGAATGACTGAAAATATTTGGTGAGGAAAGGATTAAGACAACAAGGTCATGGCTTGTAACTAACAGCCTTCTAGGCATTAAGGGGAAGGCAAGTTATGGCAAACACAAGAAAATGTCACGAAGAAGTGAGCTTCAAGACGCACTCTGTGTTAATGCTTTATAGGAGCAGAAGGGACGCCTGTGTAACTTGGTGAGGTTTATGCTCCTCCCATCATCTTGCCTGTCTCAGTCAACAGCATCTCCATTCTTTATGTTGCTCAAGCCAAAGACGCGGGGGTCATCTTTGATGCCTCTCTTTTCTCACAGCTCACAGCCAACTCATTAGCAGATCTTGTCAGCTGTACCTTCAAGTATATCCAGAATCAGATTCTTCTCAACCTTCTCGTATACGTTTTGCCATTTAACCTTTATTTAATTTCCCAAGAAACTCTATAGTAGGACCAATTGCTAACTAAGTAGTTTAAATTGATTATATATTAGAGGAACCTCTTGAGATGATCTTGTTTTAGTTTCCCTCTTTGCAAATGAAGAGACTAAGATTCCCCCATGCGCACACAAAGTTGAGTGACATGTACAGATGTCACTGCCAGTTAAGTGTGGAGTTGTAACTGTGAGGACTGGGGATCCACGTCCACTGGTTTTCCACTGTGCTTATTAAGCAGACTAGTTAAATATTTCTAAGGCTTGGGAATTTTTGGATTACTCTGAATTTCATAACTACCAGTATTTTGACAAATGAGTTCTAGTTAACTGATTTTTAATATCATCACAATTGCTAATTATAACAGAGGCATATGAAGGGGAATGGATGCTTTTGCTGAAGAAACTCGAGACATTTCTAAAGGCTGACAAATAGTTTTATCTGTGGAAAACATAAAGTATATAAAACCAGATTTTTAGTCCAAAGAAAAAGCAAGAAAATATTTATTAGTATAGTCTGCTGTGTTCTTTTACAGAATGGTCATGTAATTAGATCTGTCAAAACATTTTACAGAGTTGTTTGACAGACTTCTTTTGAACCATCAGTATCTTTAAACAATTTTTACTTAAATTTCTGGTTGAGATATTTGCATTAAATACTTACTGCTTACGTAAACTGTGATTTGTCATTTCACTTGATCCTTTCACCATTAGACTGATTCCAGTATTTCAGGTACCTAGTACTCAGGGCTCTGCTTTGTAAAAATTGCATTTTGTTTGCTCAGTGACACAGCAGTGTCCTCAATTATTTCCTTTATGTTTCCTGGAGCATGGTTTTTCATTAACAAAACTTTATTTAAACTTTTAGTGCAATAATCCCAAAACAAAAGAACCCAAACTGAAAGCTGCTGCCAGGATTGCCCCAGAATGGGTGGAGTACGATGCTGAGATACGACAGCTGTTAGATCGCCTGGAAAACGAGAAGAAAAATGCAAGTGAGTCGTCATTCTGCAGTGGTGTAGGAACCGTATGTTGCATTACGTGAAATAAGAATAGATTACAAACTCATTTCTTAGTGATCAAATGATTAGGTCATAATTTCTTTAGGGACGTCTGGGTACGATTAAGAATTTCATTTATGCTCACAGATTTAAAACTTGGATAGAAAACCTATTCCCCCACAGATGTAGCTTCCATTTCTGTCACCCCATAGATGGGTAGGATAGCATCAGCCTCCCGACACAAGATAGAGGTGAAAATAAAAAGAAAAGAAACGCTTGTCTTGGGCTGGCCCCGTGGCTTAGCGGTTAAGTGCGTGTGCTCTGCTGCTGGCGGCCCGGGTTTGGATCCCGGGCGCGCACTGACACACCGCTTCTCTGGCCATGCTGAGGCCGCGTCCCACATACAGCAACTAGAAGAATGTGCAGCTATGACATACAACTATCTACTGGGGCTTTGGGGGGAAAAATAAATAAATAAAATCTTTAAAAAAAAAAAAAGAAACGCTTGTCTTTAAGATCACGCTGACTCGCCTAAATGTGAAAATCCAAGTCTTGACGTTTAATAGAAGCCTGTGTATCCAACTAACAATAAAAAATAAAAAAAGTAATCTCAGACATAATGTAAGTTTCTCTATGGAAACCTAGTCCTGTTCTAGTAGCCTTAGTCATGGGCTGGAGGGTGACTTGAATTTGATTTGTTCCCATTTCTTACATTAAAAAAACTATGGTTACCTTGGCATTTCATCATCCTACATAAACCTTCAACAAGTACGTGTTGAGTGTTCTTTCAAAGCTAATGTAAACTTCTTTATTCCCTCATAATTCCCTTTCCTCATCAGTGCCTGTCTCTCTCGAACGTTCTTTACTATTTTAAGACAGAGGAAGAAGGGTGGGAAGGAAAGAAAGCAAAAAAGGAAGGAAGAGAGGAAAATTTACATAATTACCTCACACAAAAATTTTTAAATGCACAAAACATTGAGATGAAATGTTTCTCTTATCAAATTGGAAAGTTAGAGTGTTGACAAGTGCGCACTCTCACGTACATATACATATAGTAGCTGAATAAATTAAGGAAATTTTACATTGTGTAAAACTTAAAATATATACGCCCTTTGACCTAGCAATTCACTTCAAGAAATTTACATTTAAAAAATAAAAATGATGTATGTATACTGTGTTTATTGTAGCATTGTTCTTAATAATGAAATAGAAATCTGTCCATCAATAGAGAATTGATTACATAAACATTGATACATGCAATGAAATGTAGTGTAGCCTTTCAAGAGAATTGAGATAGATGTATTTGTGCTGACAGTATATTTTTACATTAAAAAATAAGTTCTAGAATAATATTTATAATATGATTGACCCTATCTTAATTAAAGAAAAATTGCATGTTTATGTGTTTGTGTATGGTTATGTGTATAAATAAGAGAAATTTTACAAAAGAGATTATTGGATTTTTCACTTAAATTTTAATTACAGTTGTAAGACGTGTTCATTATAAACATTAAAATAACATGGAAGTATATGGAATAAAATTGCAAGTCCCCTTTTATTTACTCAAACCCAGAGAGGCAACCATTTTTAAGGCTATGGTGTATATTTTTTTTTTACTAAGTTGTGCGTTTCTCTTATTATAAGTTGTATTCATTTGCTGGGGTTGCTGTAACACAGTACCACAAACTAGGTGGCTTAAACAAAAAAAATTGTTTGTCTCACAGTTCTGGAAGCAAAGTGTCGTCAGGGTTGGTTTGTTCTGAAGGCTGGGAAGGGAAGATCTGTTCCAGGCCTCTCTCCTTGATTTGTAAATGGCTGTCTTCTTCCTGTGTCTCTTCACATTATCTTCCTTCTGTACGAGTCTGTGCCCATGTTTCCTCTTCCTATAAGGACACCAGTCATGTGGATTAGGGTCTACCCTAATAACCTCATTTTAATTTGATTACCTCTGTGAAGACCCTGTCTCCACATAAGGTCACATTCTGAAGTACTGGAGGTTAGGAGTCCAGCATGTGAATTTTAGGGGTGACAAAATTCAACCCATAACATGAATAAAGTTGAGACTCTTGTCATATGTTTAAGGGCTGTCTGTATTTCTTATGTTTTTCAACTGTTTGTTCTTATCCTTTGCTCTTTTTTCCTAAAGGATTGTTGTCCAACACGAAAAAAATTAATAATCATTATTCCACAGATTTGTGTTGCCATCTTTGTCATATACTAAATTCCTATATCATTTATGTCTTATTTGGCACTTTTTATTCTGCGCCATTGGTCTCTGTCTATGCATGTGCCCATCACACGCTACTTTAATTATGGAAGATTGACAGCATGTTTTCATAACAAGTAGAGCTCATCACCCCTCATTGCTCTTCTTTGTTGTTCTTTTCCTGGGTGTCCTTGTTTGTGTATTTTTCCATAAAAGTCTCAGAATCAGCTTATCTAGTTCCAGATGTTTTCCTGGAGTTTTTGGGGGAGGAAGGGAGTAGTAGGGGGAGGCAGAGGGAGGATTGCATTAAATTTATTAGTTAGCTTAGGGAGTATTGACATCTTCATGAAGACTGTTCTTCTTGTCTAAGAACATGTTGTGTCTTTCTGCAAATCCAGGTCCAGTTTCATTTTAATCATATAGATTTTATACATATCTTTTTAAGCTTATTCCTAGGAATTTTACCTTTTTGTTACTACTATAAATAGAATTTTCTCTTCCGGTATATCTTCTTACAGGTGCTTACTTGTACATAGAAAGACTATTCTGTTTATGAAGTTTTATTTCCAATGATCATATTGAATTCTCATATTGTTTATAGTAAGGTTTCACTTGATTCTCTTGAGTTTGTCCAGGAATACACACATCTTATCTGCAAACAAAAATGATTTTTCCTCTTTCTAATTCTTATACCTCACACTGCTTTCTCTTGTCTAATTGCTTTGGCTGATATATCTAACACAATGTTGACAATGGCGGTAGTAGGCCTCCTTTCTTTTTCTCGTGTTGCCTGGCCAACCTTCTGCGTTTCCCCATTAAGTAAGATAGTAGCTTTGGACTAAAAAACAGATATTTTATCATATCGAGGAAATAGCCATTGATTCCTATTTTAATAAGTTTTTTTATCAAGAATGGGTGGCATTTTATCAACTGCCTCTTCAACAGAAATAGAGGTGACTATTCAACATTCATTATCATACATAGTCACAAAATAATTTTTTTGTGTGTTGAGAACTTTTAAGATCTACTCTCTTAGCAACTTTCAAATATACAATACAGTATTATTAACTACAGTCATGTGCCACATAACGACATTTCAGTCAACAACGGACCACATATACAACAGTGGTCCCGTAAGATTAGTACCATATAGCCTAGCTGTGTAATAGGACACACCATCTAGATTTGAGTAATTAGACTCTATGATATTTGCGCAATGAGGAAATCGCCTAATGATGCGTTTCTTAGAACATATCCCCATCGTTGACACATGATTGTGTATTCACGATGCTGTATAATACATCCCCATAACTTATTTATTTTATAACTGGAAGTTTGTATCTTTGACCTCCTTCACCCATTTTGCCCATCCCCCACCCCCATCTCTGGCAACCACCAGTCTGTTCTCTGTATTTGTGAGCTCAGTTTTTTTTAGAATCCACATATAAGTGAGATCATATGGTATTTGTCTCTCTCTGTCTGACTTATTTCACTAAGCATAATGCCCTTAAGGTTCATCCATTTTGTCACACATGGCAAAATTTCTTTCTTTTTTATAGCTGAAAAATGTCCTATTGTATATATATGCCACATTTTCTTTATCCATTCATCCATTCATGGTCACTTAGATTGCTTCCACGTCTTGGCAATTGTAAATAATGCTGTCATGAATGTGGGAATGCATATGTCTTTTCGAGTTAGTGTTTTCATTTCCTTTGGATAAATACCCAGAAGTGGAATTTCTAGATCATATGATAGTTCTATTTTTAATTTTTTGAGGAACATCAGTAATGTTTTCCAGAGTGGTTGCACCAATTTACATTCCCGCCAGCAATGCACAAGGGTTCCCTTTTCTCCACATCCTTGCCAATACTTAGTTCGTGTCTTTTTGATAATAGCCGTTCTAACAGGTGTGAGGTGATAGCTCATTGTGGTTTTCATTTGCATTTGCCTGATGGTTAGTGATATTGAACACTTTTTCATGTAGCTGTTGGCCATCTGTCTGTCTTTGGAAAAAATGTCCACTCAGATCCTCTGCCCATTTTTTAATAGGATTGTTTGTTTTTCTGCTGTTGAGTTATATGAGTTCTTTCTGTATTTTGGATATCAACTCCATATCAGACATATGATTTGCAGATGTTTTCTCCCATTCCATAGGTTGCCTTTTCATTTTGTTGATGGTTTCCTTTGCTTGGAAAAGGTTTTTAGTTTGATGTAGTTCTACTTGTTTATTTTTGCTTTTGGTATCAAATCCAAAAAATTATCACCAAGGCCAATGCCAGGGAGCTTACCACCTATATTTTCTTCTGGGAGTTTTATGGTTTGGGGTCTTACGTTCAAGTCTTTAACCCATTTTTGGTTGATTTTTGTATATGGTATAAGATAGGGTTCCAGGTTCATTCTTTTGCATGGTGCTGTCCACTTTTCCCAGCACCATTTATTGAAGAGACTGTCTTTTCCCCATTGTATATTCTTGGCTCCTGTGTTTTAAATCAATTGACCATAAATACATGGGTTTATTTCTGGGTCTCTGTTCTGTTGCATTGACCTGTGTGTCTGTTTTTTTGCTAATACCATACTATTTTGATTACTGTAGCTTTGTAATGTAGTTTGAAATGAGGGAGTGTGATGCCTCTAGCGTTATTCCTCCTTGTCAAGATTGCTTTGGCTATTCAGGGTCTTTTGTGGTTCCATACAAATTTAAGGATTGTTTGTTCTATTTCTATGAAAGATGCCACCGGAGTTTTGATAGGGATTACATTGAATCTGTAGATTGCTTTGGGTAGTATGGACATAAAATATTAATTCTTCTAATCCATGAGCATGGAATATCTTTCCATTTATTTGTGTCTTCAATTTCTTTCATTAACGTCCTAAAGTTTTCAGTGCACAGATCTTTCACCCCCTTGGTTAAATTTATTCCTTTTTTTTTTTGACCCAGTTGTAAGTGGGATTGTTTTCTCAATTTCTCTTTCTGATAGTTTGTTATTAGTCTATAGAAATGCAACAGATTTTTGTATATTGATTTTGTATCCTGCAACTTAGTTCATTTATTAGTTCTGATAGTTTTTTGATGGAGTCTTTAGGGTTTTCTATATATAATCATTTGCAAACAGTGACAATTTACTTCTTCCCCTCTGATTTGATGGCCTTTTATTTATTTTTCTTCCCTAATTGCTCTGGCTAGGACTTTCAATACTATGTAGAATAAACGTGGTGAGAGTGGGCATCCTTGTCTTGTCTCTGATTTTAGAGGAAAAGTTTCCAGCTTTTCACCATAAAGTATGATGTTACCTGTGGGTTTGTCGTATGTGGCCTTCATTAAGTTGAGGTATGTTCTCTCTGTACTACCTTGTTGAGAGTTTTTATCATAAATGGATGTTGGATTTTTTCAAATGCTTTTTCTGCAGCTGTTGAAATAATCATATGATTTTTTATCCTTCATTTTGCTAATGTGGTGTATCACATTGATTGATTTGCAGATGTTGAACTCAACATCCTTGCATCCCTTGATCGTGGCATATGATCCTTTTAATGTATTGTGAAATTGGTTTGCTAATATTTTGTTGAGGGTTTTTGCATCTGTGTTCATCAGGGATATTGGCCTATCATTTTCTTTTCTTGTAGCATCCTTGTCTGCTTTTGGTATCAGGGTAGCTAACACTGGCCTTGTAAAATGAGTTTGGACATGTTCCCTCTTCTTCTGTTTTTTGGAAGAGTTTGAGAAGTATTGGTATTAATTCTTAAAGTATTTGGTAGAATTCACCAGAGTAGCCATCTGGCCCTGGACTTTTGTTTGTTGGGAGGTTTTGGATTATTGACTCAATCTCCTTACTAGTAATTAGTCTGTTCAGATTTTCTGTTTCTTCATAATTCAGTCTTGTTAGGTTGTATGTTTCTAGGAATTTATCCATTTCTTCTAGATTGTCCAATTTGTTGATATATAATTGTTCATAGTAGTCTCTTATGATTCTTTGTATTTCTGTGGTTATATATGTTTTTTATATTTCCTAATCTTCCCACTGTGTTCTGGGAAAATTTTTTACTTTATCTTCAACCCTCTATTGATCTTTTTTTGTGTGTGTGTGTGACGAAGATCAGCCCTGAGCTAACATCCATTGCCAATCCTCCTCTTTTTGCTGAGGAAGATTGGTCCTGGGCTAACATCCGTGCCCATCTTCCTCTGCTTTCTATGGGACCCTGCCACAGCATGGCTTGACCAGCGGTGCATCGGTGAACACCCGGGATCCGAACCTGTGAACCCCGGGCCGCCAAAGTGGATTGCGTGCACTTAACCGCTTGCGCCACTGAGCCGGACCCTATTGATCTTTTTTTAAGTGGGGCAATCACGTCTTAATTTCCAACAGATCTTTCTTTTTCCTGCTTGCTTCCTTTTAATTTCAGTTTGTTCTTGTTTTATGGCTTCATTGACTTTTCAGTTATCTCTGGAAAATATTAATTAGAATTGTTTTAAGTATCTCTTTGGTTCTCTTGGTTTTCTTTGTTTCCATTGGGTGAGTTGTATTGTGTGTTCATCTTAGTCATTTTTTCCTTTGCTATTGGTCTTCCTCAAATGCCTGGAGATCTGGACCCTTTGTGTATATTTAAGAATGAAAGATTGGATTGGTCGGTGTAGATAGCCTGCATGGGTTTCCTTGGCCATGGTGTAGATGTGTCTCTTTTCTCCAATAAGCTTCTTCCCTGAATGGGAGTATTCATTGGTAGCTCTGGGTACATAGGCATGGTGTGGAACTGGCAGGCTTCTCTTCAGGTGTATGGGCACGTAACAGATCAAAGCTTGTCCCACACACCACCCAGGGCAAAAGCCAAAATGAAGGCACTTTACACAAGAGTATCAACACCCATAAGAAAATCTCTCTCAATAAATTGTTCAATTTTTTTTTCAAAACCAGTCTTCCACTTTTTATTTTGAAGTAAACACCAGGTTGTCAGTTTCTTCTGAGATGCAGAAGAAATAATGAGTGGGGAGCCGACAGGCACAGATTTTCCAGACAGTCCTTCAGTTAATTACTTCACTGTCTGACTCGCTCCCCACCAGTGTTTTCTGCTAGGAGCCTCTCCTAGGCTCCTCTGTCAGGAAAATAAACTCATCATCTCAGCTGTGTATTTATGTATTCAGCTGTATATTCTGTTTTCCTCTTTTAGAAATTCATTGATAACTTTGCCCCAATAGTGTCTCGTAACCACTTCCCATTCTCATTATTGTTATTCCTTCATATATTTATTGTCTTTCAAATAAAATTTAGTGAAAAGAGAATCATAGTCTGCCATCTTGAATTATGGAACAGGATGCATTTAAATTGTATTTTAATTAATTTCTGCCTGAAAATATCATTTTGAATTCTCAGTGTTCTTAAATCAGTTGGTATGTGACAGCTCAATGATGCAGAAGGATAAGCCGTTTTGTTCTCTAAATCTTCGTTAGTATTGATTCTCGCATTTGTGTGGTACTTACGTCTGTGTTTAAATGCTCTGTCCTCCCATCTTAGAAGAGGACCCTATATGTCTTCTGCTCTTTGTTGTTTCATTACATTAATGACAGAATACTTTGTGCGTGGTGAATAATGTATTAGTGTTTTCCAAGGCCTCCATTTCCAGGCAAGGAGCTAGGTCCTAGAGATAACAAAGATAAATAAGGTATGGCCCTTGTCTTATAGACTCATGGAAGCTCACTTCTAGATGGGTAAAAAGGCGAGTAGTTATGATACAATTTAATAGAAACCATAATGTACAAAGAGCTATTCTCATGTCACATAATGAAGCAAGTAGGTACTAAACTAACAAAAGGATCCTCAGTCAGCACCTGTGCTTTTTCAGTATCCCATACCTCAGTGAGATTTAAGCGCTGATATTTAAAATTTCCAGAACTAAATAAACTTTCCTCTCCTACAGTTTTGACACACGATGAACTCTAGCACTGGCTCATATGAGAAAGAAGATGAAAATATGATGAGAATTCTGCCACCTGCTGGGGAAGTGTGGAACTACTGCTAAGACTTCTGGAAGTTTTGTTAATGATCAGTGACATATTCTTCAATTTAAAAAAAATTATTTAAAAATACGTACACTTAATGTATTGAGTAAGTTTAAGTTATATAAGAAATGACCATTGAGTATTTAAAACTAGATTGTTCCTTTTTCCTTATTGCTTAAAACACTGGATTTTCACCAGTGAAAGTGATAATTTTGCCAGATAACCCGATAGAAGAACATATCTGACTAGCTGGTCCTCATGGATTTTTATCAAACCATCTATATCTTAGTGTATTCCAGAGAATTAAAGAGAAATCTGTTTTGTGTTTTTTCTTCTGAGAAAGAAAAAGGACTTGTGTTTATCTCTGAATAATAAAACAAGTTAAGCCCATTTATCCCTTAACAGTTGTTTTAAAATGGAAGTAGTGTCTCACTGTAATCATTTATTTTATTTGTCTTAAAGCATATGATGTTTTATTCCTATGCTGTATTTGTATTTTTTTAATGTTTCTCATTTTTATTCATAAAATGATATTTGTGGGCTTATGGGGTACATATGTATTCTTTTTAGAAAAGAACTGGCTGCTTTTACTTAGAAACTAAGTTAACAATGTAAACTATTTGTTTTCCTGCTGTGTATTAATAATGGATAAATAGGAATAGTAAATATTCAAAAACTATCCAGCTATTCTAGAATCATAGGATCTTGGGACTGGAAGAGACCTCAGTGTCACTTGGACCCCGTGCCCTGAAGAAGCTGATGCAGTAGGGCTGAGGTGAGCATGGGACATCATGAGTGTTTAAAAAGCTCTCCAGGTGACTGTGTTGATTAGTGAGGTGTGGGGAACAGTCTATAGAGTTTAGCCCCCGGCCAGTGTGCCAGCCTCCCTTACAAGGCCCTGGAGGTGGAGCCTTGGGCCATCCTGGAAACCTCCAGGGCGACAGGGAACTGCCTCGAGAGACAGGCTGGTCCATTGGACAGCTCCGTACAGAGGTCCACAGTGAGGCAGAAGCTGTCCACCGCAATCTTGACTCTTGCTCCTTTGAGCTCTTCCCAATAAGTCTGATCCTCCTCTTTTTGACAGCACAGCTGTAGAGTATTTTTATTTATTTATTTATTTATTTTTGTGAGGAAGATCAGCCCTGAGCTAACATCCATGCTAATCCTCCTCGTTTTGCTGAGGAAGACTGGCTCTGAGCTAACATCTATTGCCAATCCTCCTCCTCCTTTTTTTCCCCCCCAAAGCTCCAGTAGATAGCTGTATGTCATAGCTGCACATCCTTCTAGTTGCTGTATGTGGGACGCAGCCCCAGCATGGCCGGAGAAGCGGTACGTCGGTGCTCGCCCGGGATCCGAACCCGGGCCGCCAGCAGCGGAGTGCGCGCACTTAACCGCTAAGCCACGGGGCTGGCCCTATAGAGTATTTTAAAGTAACTGCTCTGGGCGGGGCTGGCCCTATAGAGTATTTTTTTTTTTTTTTTTTTTTTTTAAAGATTTTATTTATTTTTTGCCCCCAAAGCCCCAGTAGATAGTTGTATGTCACAGCTGCACACCCTGCTAGTTGCTGTATGTGGGACTCGGCCTCAGGATGGACAGAGAAGTGGTGCCTCGATGCGCACCCGGGATCCGAACCCGGGCCGCCAGCATCGCAGCGCGCGCACTTAACCACCAAGCCACAGGGCCGGCCCCCTATAGAGTATTTTAAAGTAACTGCTCTGGGCGGGGGCTGGCCCTATAGAGTATTTTAAAGTAACTGCTCTGGGCGGGGGCTGGCCCTATAGAGTATTTTAAAGTAACTGCTCTGGGCGGGGGCTGGCCCTATAGAGTATTTTAAAGTAACTGCTCTGGGCGGGGGCTGGCCCTATAGAGTATTTTAAAGTAACTGCTCTGGGCCGGCCCCATGGCTTAGCGGTTAAGTGCGCCCGCTCCGCTGCTGGCGGCCCGGGTTCGGATCCCGGGCGAGCACCGACGTACCGCTTCTCCGGCCATGCTGGGGCTGCGTCCCACATACAGCAACTAGAAGGATGTGCAGCTATGACATACAGCTATCTACTGGAGCTTTGGGGGGAAAAAAAATAAATAAAAATTATAAAAAAAAATCTTGCTGAGTAAAGTAACTGCTCTGCTCCCAGCAGCTTCATCCACTCCTAATGAGAGATCACAAGACCTCCCTCTCCCCATCACCCTTTGTTACTTGTCTGTGATAAAGTGGAGTTCTTCGGGTGTGCCTGCCCTGATGGACCTCAGTTATTCCTGTGGGTGCCCCTAAGGGATCCTAAGGGATGCTGTCAAAGGCTACAGTGGGAACTTGGCCTGGGGGCCCAACTCCACACTGTTCTCTGGCCCCCTGCTCTTTGGAGTCAGGCATCATGTCTGGGCGTGATGAGAGGGAAGAGACCCTGTAAGCTGCTGGCTTAGGCCAGATGCTCCAACCCAGCTGACCGAGGTCTGCTGTGGTGTTTGGAGCAGAAGCCCCAACTGACTGTTAAGATGGTATGTTGTTTTCCTTTATTATCAGCCTCTGTTTTCACTTCTATAAGAATCATGTGGGAAAAAGGATCGGCCAGGCAGAGGCACCTGATTCTCATGCTTCCTGCTGACTACTGTCTGCAATCTGCTAGATTCTGTAGTTCACAGAGTATAAACTGAAATTGCAGAATAATGTCAACAGTCCTGATGGCTCCCCTCCCAGTTAGCATCTTTAATTTACACGTCTCATTTCCAGTTAAGTGCTACCTTATATCTGAAAATCCAGATAAGATACTTCTTTACAGGGAGATTCTTTTATAAAATGACTCATTTTAAAATTCTTATGTCAAGTGCATATAAACTGCTGTGCCGTACAACACGCTGCCCTTCTCAGAGGCACATGGGAGCTGAGCTACAGGTCTGCCTCGAGCGTGTGGCAGCACTTGCAGAGAAAGCCACCAGCCCATTGAGCTAGAGAGACCTGAAGGTAGCCCGAGGGCTTTTAAC
The DNA here is from genome assembly GCF_057802395.1 of Ceratotherium simum simum. Classification (NCBI taxonomy): domain Eukaryota; kingdom Metazoa; phylum Chordata; class Mammalia; order Perissodactyla; family Rhinocerotidae; genus Ceratotherium; species Ceratotherium simum. The sequence continues at coordinate 15,654,159 of NC_141909.1, forward strand.
ATACATTCTGGACCCTGAATTCTGGTTTTCAAGTGCAGGCCAGATAGAAAATTTTAACAAAAATCAAATCCTGGCAGGGACAAAAACCATATTTTCCATCTGTGAGAAGTTATATCCACTTCTCTTTCTCCCTCCTTAGAGGAAAGCGTCAGAACAGAGTTTATCTGAAAATTGGGAGATTCTAAGCTTTAACCATGTAAAGGCATGTAAGTTTTAGATAATAGAGTAAACCCAGAATGTGAGACTGAAGACAATCCAGAGTCTTCATACCACTGATGCTTAGATACGAAAGGCTAGATTTTGGAAGTGCCCATCCTTTGGCCCCAGTTATCCTCATGTCCAGAGAACAATGTTGCACCTAGAGAGATAGAGTAGAATACTTCCAGAAAGCACGACAGGCCATGTCAGCCTGGAGTTACAGATAAAATCAGGCTTTTTCTTAATATGAAAAATGTAGTTTGACTGAGTAGGAGCCTGCCCAAAGAAATAGTTGCTCCTACGTGCCAGGTTCCAGCTCCAGCACCTGAGAAACAACCAGACAGCAAGTTGCCACTGCCCAGAAGAGGCTCCAGGGACCCAGCAGAAGAGTTTTAGAGGCCGTAGGTACACGTCAAGTCAGAATATCCTTCAGTGACTAAAGCATCGCTAAGAGAATTTTCTTCTGTGAGACAGAGCAGCAAAGAAGTTAGTGACATTTAATTTCCCACTAGAACAAATAAGACTTCATTGAAAGACTCTGACATATGTCTCAGATCCCCAGGTCCAGAGATCAAATGAAAGGTGCTAATGGATCCAGGCTCAGTACCATGAAGTCTAAGTTACTATCCAGCCCCTGCCTTGCCCGCTTCTGTGCCTTGACTTGGTAGACTTAGGGGCTCCACTCACTTCCAAAGAACTAGTCAATTTGTTAAAATCTTACCTTCAGTGGCAAAGTGAGGGAGGAGAGGCACAAAGGTCCAGGCCTTTGATGATTGAAGTTCAAGTTACAGGAAACTTTGTGACTTAAAGGTGCATGTTCATGTGTGCAAGCCCATCCTGTAACCACTCTAAACAGTAAGTCTTGAAGTCGTGAAGTGAATGGGACAGCTGTTTCCCATTTTGTAGTTTATTAGCCCAGCTTATCAAATATAAACTTCTGTTTTCTGAGAAATTCTAGAGTGAAGCCTCTTGATTTAGAACTTACTGATAACATCTTTGGAAAATAATCTTGTCCCCTACAGTTCATAATTACTTGAATTTAACAAGTTTACTTTAGGGCCGGCCCCGTGGCGTAACGGTTAAGTGCACACGCTCAGCTGCTGGCGGCCCGAGTTCGGATCCTGGTTGCTCACTGAGGCACCACTTATCAGGCCATGCTGTGGCGGCGGCCCACATAAAGTGGAGGAAGATGGGCACAGATGTTAACTCAGAGCCGGTCTTCCTCAGCAAAAAGAGGAGGATTGGCATGGATGTTAGCTCAAGGCTGATCTTCCTCACAAAAAAAAAAAAAAGTTTGCTTCAATCATATGGACCTGCCCAATATATAAGGTTTGTATCCTACCTGATATGACTTCACTTTAAAGGTTTTGATTAGAATTGAGGGAAGAAAAATTACTCAAATTTTAAAAGACTGGTTCAAAACCAAAACATTTGAATGACAAAGGCTCCAGATCAACCTTATGTTTAATTTAAAATTTGGGGGGAAGGTAGAGAAGGAATCATTATGGCACTAGACTTATTAAGATGAATTTTTTGAAGTAACTATCACTAATTTTACAGTGGGATATCTAGTCTAAAGCATCAGACTCCTGTCCTTGCAAAAGCTGTGAACCCACCACTGCTCCATAGCCTTGGCCTCTGTTTACTCACGTCTCCTTTGACCAGAAAAAGGTTCCATCTGAATAAGGCCAATAATATAGGTCTCCGCAACCTGAACAAATCCAACAAATATTTAAGTACCTACTGTGTGCCAGGCTGTCCTTTTGAAGTTACTAAACCAGTATAAATGGCATTAAATAAATATCCCAATGAAAATGCTATGAAGAGAAGTGTCTGGAAAGGCCTAAAGAAGTGACATTTAGGATAAAACCTGAAGTTGGTATAAGCACTAGAGAGGCGAAAGCATAGCAGGGAGGTAGTTTTGTTGAGGACGAGGAAAAGGCCATCAGGTTGGAGCCGGGGTGCACAAGGACATGCAGGTGAGTCTAAACCATGTGAAGAGCTTTGGTGATTTGATCCTAGAGTGCAGTGATGGGCTTTAACGTCCATTAACGTTAATCCAAAATTGCTCAGTGAATATTTTTATGCCTGCATTGTTCCTAATAGTTATATTTACACATAACATCAGTACTTACTCTGTCAGGTTAAAGCTCTTGGAAAAGAACAAATAGCCTCATTTGGGATTTGATAATGCCATTTTTCTTCATTGCACGGCACCTATAAGAAACCTCCCTGGTGTAAGGCCATAAGCCCTCCCTGCGTGTTGACATCGCAGAGTGCATCCAGTAGGAGGAGAGAGGCAATTTTGTTTGCACTAGAATTGTACAATTGTAGAATGAAATCTTTCCACTTCATGACATTTAAGTAACTTAACAAAGGCATAAATGTTGCAGGAAACAACATCGCAACAGGTGGTATATATGAAGGAGTATTAATAAAATCCTAAGAAAAACCTAATACAGTGAAACGGTAATTGTTAGAAGAGTTATCCTTTGCTATCTTCAAAGCATCTTCCACACCTGAGAGAAAAACCACATCCATTTAGGGAAACCAGTGTAAGGAAAAAAATCCTTTACATACTTACATACAAATGACAAACTGTGCTCAAGCATACACCTATAGAATAGAAATCTGTAACAAGGAAATATGCAGATACCAAAAAGACTTAGAACAATTTAAATCCACTAAGAAAAGCTGCAAGCAATGGTTTCTCCTTCATGGTTTTTAGCAATTTCCTCAGAAAGACCTTGGAACTGATTTTCCCAGTGGCCCTTCCAAATCCAGCTGCTAAGTCCCTGGGATTGTCTGTCTAAACCAGAAGTGACGTCTAGCAGAGTGACCCCTTAGTGAATGAAGGTTGGAAACATTCACAAGACTGCAGCCTTGCAGTTGTCACCTGGATGCCTCCTTGTTAGGAACTGAATCCTAGTGTAAGGCAGTGACAAATAAATTTGCATGTTATGCTTCTGTTGACCATCTATTCTCAAGGAAGGATTTCCTCAGCAGGTAAAGGTTTGCAGAGTTTAGGGTCCCCAGGGTGTAACCTGTATGCCTTAAGATTATAATGATGATTGGATTTTTTTTTTTTTTCCCATCATCAAACACGATTCGGGCATGGAGGTAGGGAGGGGGAGGGGATGAGTGCTTGCCAAGTCATAACTCCTGGGGATCTGGGAAGAGAGCCTGGATCTTCTTCCCTTCCTCCCCTCTTCTCCCGGCAGCCTGTGCGGATATTTCCATTGTCTTTAGACTAAGGCTTGATTGCTCATATACTGCAAAATATCATGAATTGACTATCAAGATTTGGAAACTTTGCACTTTCTGGGAAAGTTCTATGTAAGTATTCTAGCTGTCCTTTTAGGATATGCAGAACGTATAACTGAGAAGAACGAATGAGACTTGGGCAGCAGTGTCCGTCCTGGTCCCCCAGTCCCCCACCCCACTTTCAGGACCTTAACAGAAATGTGCAAATGCTAGTATAAAGGAGAAAGTCTCCAAACAAAGCCAATATAAGTATTAGATTTTAATAGTACTGCAATTGAAGAAGTGTCCCCTTTAAGGCCTAGCTGTCCTAGGACTTTCAGGGTTAAGAGATTTTAGCCATTTCTGCTTTTTGTGCTCTGACTTAAACTAATAAGGAGGAGCCCTTTTGTCTCCTCATTGACTGATTATGTGTAAAGCAGAGTTGGAAACAGACTTGTCCAAAAGACTAAAAATGAAAAAAAAGCAAGAAGGTACTGATTTGACCATAAATATTTTTATTAAATGTGAAAATACACGGGCATAAAAATAGTACCCATATTTGTAGACATGTCTGAGACCCATTTCAATTAATTTTCAGTTTTTTTTATTAAAACACTAAATTGAGATGGATTAAGTTACTTAGTTTTGTCGCATTCAAAACCAACTATAGCCTCACGGTAGGAGTAATATTTTAACATCAGACATCTCCAGTTTTTACCTACTCCACGCTCTGCTTTCCACTGCCAGTGAGAGGGTCAACCAAGACGAGTGCAACAAAACCTGGTACTAGACACAGAGCCACGCAGTGGCTAATTTTACTCTTAAATCATTCAACAAATGAGATCATCCATAAAAATATTATCCCCACCTAATAATGTCATTTGCAATTACAGAATAAACTCTGCTACTAAAAAGGAATGATCTTAGAATAAGCATATTGTTTGTTGACAAATTAGCATTTGCCTTCCTCCTTCCTTTATAAATATGGAAAAGTCAATTACATTCAACAAAGTTGCATGAATTTCCCTAGGTTTTACGGCTGATGTGTACTTAATGAAAACTTGCTGCAAGGCCCATCACCAGTGCCCTATACCTTTTACAGCAGTCGGCTCTAACACAGACCTGACTGAGGAGCCATTTTTAACCTAAGCATCTTAGGCATTTTTTTCATAAGTGTCACATACAAATTCATGCCTTTAAAGGTGAAATCTTTCCTTTTCTACCATGAATAGAAAATGGTGCCAATTTCAAATTGTGATTCTGTTAGCTTTTTTGTCTACTTGGTTATCAGTAGTATTTTTCTCTTAAAAAAACTGTGGGTTTTTACAAAAAATTGTGGGTTTTTACATTCCATGATCAGTCCCAAAAAGTTCTGTTTTCATACTGATATTTAAAATAAACTTTTAATACTGTCTAAAGAGAAAGACATTTTAAAATTAGTATTATGTTACATCCAATTCATATTAGTAAACCATTGAAGCTGTTTTCAAGTTTTCATTTATCCATGATAAGAAAGCATAAACTTTCAAAATTGGGTAATAATTTACCTCTTTTTAGAACTTGTTCACGTGTATAGGCTGATGTGTGTAATACCTGCTGCTGTGGAAAATGTCCACAATGTACAGACCAGCGATACTTCACTTCTGGAGCTCACCAGAAAAGAAGGGAGGCGTTTACAAAGGGAACGTAATACAGCTAAGGCTAGGTACCCCTCTGATTTTACTTTTCCAGAAAGAGCCACAAAGGCTACTAGGCAACTGCAGTCCCCAAAAACAGAAACTGGAAACCGGTAAGTAGAAGTAGCCCAAAAACAAATCAAATGCTTCTTCAGTCACACACTCCTCATTGCTCAATGAGCTCCACCATCAGGCTGGCAGGAGGAAGGACTTTCCCTTCACACACCCGGAGTTCTCAGTCACTGTCAGGGAACGCATGAATGACTGCCCTTCCACTGAGCTGGATACCAGAAGACCGCTGACCCCTGTCAAGGCTGAAAGTTCAAGGTCATTATCTTCTTCCTTAATCAGCAAAGCAACAGACTCCAGAGACTTAATATCTCAGTGGCGTTGGCAGGTGGCACCATAGCTTCCCCTCTTTCACTGAAAACAAGCAAGTAACTGCACGTTTCAGTTACAGTTAAATCCACTAAATGAAATCCACAGCAAGACTTGAGGAACAGGAATTATGGTCATTACAAGTGGAGAAAAAACAATGCAAACAACCCTCTGGGCAGCAGGCCGGCAGGCAGCGAGGGAACAGGTGCGGGGACACATCTCCCGTGCAGCCCAGCCCTCAACCATCTGACTCCCTCTGGCTCCTTGTTGGCAACTTTTCGTCCTCTCCTCCGAATGGAAAGGCAAGTGATTTGATATTCCCTTTGTTCAGATTCTGTGTGAAAATTCTTTTGAAAGTAGGTAGAGGCCCTTGCTAGATTTCAAAGAGGTCACAGTGACATCATATATGAAAGAACCAGATTGAAAAAAAACGTTGCTATAACTAGTGAAGTAGTGAGATTACTGAGATTAAACAAAAAGGCATTTCCCTTGGAAATTATTTTCACACTGGTTTGAATTTTGAGACATTAAAATAAAATGAAAGCTACAAGCTGTTCACTAGTTTTCAAAATGCAGTTAAGTTTATTGGTAAGAAATAGACTTTTAAATAGATGCAAAAAGCACTTAACGTGTTTTACTCAACTATGTGATTTCTCTGAGTTTAAAAAATTTTTTTCCACATATGTTTCAGGATAACTATAAAAGAAAATGATTTGTGCTTGGCTATTGCAGACATTAGTGGTCAGGATGCCTCCCACAACTAAAATGAAAATGCTTGATTTCATACAAATAATATATTATTAGACCCTGCTTAAAATGCTTCAAAATGCTCTAAGGCAAAAACAAAAAACCTTTCCAGAATAAAGGTAATAATTCTTATCTAAAGTAATTCTCTTAGATTTTAAATGCAGCATCATTAGTTCCATAAATATTTAATGTTCTTAACACTCCTTTTTTAGGGAAAAAATTATCCAGTATACAAAGAGTGAATAGTTCAATTCTTAAAAGGTAAGCAGAAGGTACTCCAAGAAGAGATGCCCTCTCGAGAGTGGAAATACAGCCAGAACTAAGTAGATGTGTAAACCTGTACTTTCTTATAGGCAGGAGGAACATGCAGAGGCATCAGGTCTGGTGAAGGGGCAGGGCTGCTGTCCACCCCCACCTCAAACAGGGCCCACGTGGGAGTCACTGCAGTCCTAGAGGCTCGGCCAGGACGGAGGAGAAGCTGCCCACTGTATTCATTAAAAGTGGGAAACATGGCATTCTGTTTATTTATGTTGACTGTGCAACTTTACATTTCTAAGCCAATGCTGTTACAGGAAATTCTGTTTAATTCACAACTTCAGTTGTTAAAGCATTTCATTCTGCACTTCAGCAATATTATTTTAAATAATACCACTGCAATATTATCTAAAGCTATTTTATATATTACTTATCTTTTAGTTAATTTGTTGTGTTTCGTATTAAACAAAAGGGCCCATAGGTTTTTACAATTAATTCTGTTTCGGTAGTTTTCAGTATTCTCTTGCAGGTACTGAACAAAAAAACCATAAAATATATGCTTAACATCAATCCAAAGTTTAAACCTGGCTATATCAACAACCATTTGGTGCAGGTTTTCTAAAAGATGCGCTCTGTCCCTCCTTCAATGACAGCCACGTTTGGGCCAGTAGAGATGGAAACGCATGTAGATTAAAGGAGGCTCTGAAATTTAACAGATAGTTGCAAGTGACTGGACTGACCAAAACCTCAGCAAAGTTGTCCCCAAGAACATACAGCTCAAAATGTTAATATTCTCTTTAAGAATCCTGAAATACAACCCATTCTCATGAAGATTATAGCTCCTTACACGTGTAGCACTGACATACTATGCAAGACTGTGAAGAAAAGAATAATTTCTACATGCTCCAGGGTAGAAAAATGCAAAATATGTGAGCACTTGCACAGGTGAGTCTGCCTCAGACCACTTCTTCCAGACACTCCAACAGACACAGGCTGCTTTGTCAGACATGGAACCATTCCTCACCTCCCTGCCCTCGCAAACCCATCAACCTCAAGTCTAAAATGGATAAGAACAGATTTTTCCTCTTAAAACAACTCTTTGGTCATGGACAAACTGAAAGATTTGAAATTTTTTTCATTAGGATCCCGGAACAAGGTTTCTTTGTTTTTAATCTTTAAAAAAAATTAAGAAGACCAGAAAAACAGCTGGTTTAATTGAAGTGGAATTTAAACCTAAAAGGTCCGCCTGAACTGAAGGGATTGAACCCCTGCCATGAGTTCCAGCTTCTGTGGAAAGGGCTGCCACCGCCTCCTTGTTGGCTCTCTGCATCCAGGGGATCTTCTCCGTCGTCAAACTTCTTCCTCATTTCTATAAAAGAAACCAGCAAATTAAGACCTAGGTGTTGACTAAGGTATAGGGGAGGAGTTGTGCCCAATACTCTAAACGAAGCTCTCCCATTCCCACCCAGATCAGAGGTTTGGTCTCAGAGAAAGAGACTCCAGAAACCCAAGTCTCAGAGAAGGGAGTGAGGTTCAGAGGTGAAAACGGGTACTCAATGAAATTCTTCCCTGGAAAAAATGAATAATTGCAGAGAAAGAGACCTCCAAAAGTCATGTTCTTCTGACCGAACAGCCATGTCACCATCCTAACCCCAATAAGGAAGTCAGCCAGGCACAACCTCATCAACCCATGAAGCGTTTGATCAGCTTTCTAGTGCTTCACTGCTACATCTGAACAGAACTAGGGTTCCTCAGACCTGAGGGGAGGGAGGCCTCCTAGTGCACAGTCCAGGAGGCTACCTCCACTGCTGTGCCTGTCAGCGCTGAGGAAAGTCCCTGACGAAACAGAGACCAGGGCCAACCAACGGGAGAAAGGAACACTGCAGGTGGCAGAGAGCAGGCTAATATCCTCAGAGGGACTAGAAAAAGCTATTTCATCCTTAAAATAAGAACAGGGGTTAAGAAAAAGGAACAGAACAAAAAAGACCTCTTAGTATTTAAAAATGCAGCTCTTTTCTCAATTGTGCCTTTGTAACTGTCAGCCCCAACTCCCTGGGCTAGTGCCCTGCTACCCTCAGAGCTCAGCTCCAGAGCCCGCCTCCCCTAAGATTCCTAACCACCCATCTGATGTAGCTGCCCCACCTGTGCCCCACACAAGGGAAGAGGACAGAAGCATTCAAGGGATGTTGTAGGCACTCGATATGTGTTGAATAAAAGAACAAACAGTTATGTATCCTACTGTACCTGTTTAAGTACATTTCTGTTTTTCTTACTGGATTATAAATTACTTGAGAACAAAGGATCATTTAACTTGATTTCCAAAGCATACGTAGGTGTTCAAAAAAGATTTGTCAAATGGGCATAAAACAATTTCCTTCTATTTTTGTTGAATTTGTCTAGCTCAAGTCATAGTTTCTGTTCCCACTGACATGGAAAGCCACAAAAAAGCAGTAGGTATTAGCTCAACATTAAATTTCCCCTGGAAATGTCCAAGCATTGTTCAGCGTTACCTAAATTCTTGTCTCCCTCTTATTTTCCAGGCCATTTTAGGATATGATAAAAACATTTCTAGCAACGAGTAAGTCTAATGATCTTTTGATTTAGGGCATGATCCCTGGGGCGCACACTCACAGAGGCAGGCAGCCCCTGGGCTAGGTATATGCTCTTCTCGCACCACTGGACATTCCACCCTGGCATCCTGTTTCCTAATTAAGCTTCTGTAAATTTGCTAGAATCCATCACTGATTGGGAAGTTGGACGGAACCTAAGAGATCCCGCTCACTGTTGTACTTTCATATCACAGGTGAAAAAAACAGAGGCCCAAAAAATTCTAGTAACTTGTTCAAGTAGAGATAAGATTCAAACTCAGGCCTTCTGATTCCACGTTTGATGGTCTTTCCCCTGCACTGTGCATATGAGGGTCCCCGAGTCTGATGGGGGCAGACATAAAACTGGACTTCTGACCCTGCAAGGCCAGCCACCAGTCACCAGCTCCCGAGGTGAGCCCACCACGCTCTCCACCTCCCACTTCTGACACTGCCTCTCAGGTGGACAAAGGAATAGAGCTAGTAAGTCGCCAATCACTGATTCCACCACTCCAAGAGAACAGAAACGTTAAACGCAGAGTATACCTGGATCAGAGAGGACTTCTTTAGCAGCTGCTATGTCGATGAACTTTTTCTCAGCTTTTTTCTTTTCTTCTTCATTCTGGAAGTTATCTGGGTGCCACTGCATTGCTAATTTTCGGTATGCTTTAATGATTTCTTGCTTTTTGGCATTTCTAAGGGGTGATAAAAATTAACTATCATGAGTTAAGAAGCGTCCATCACACTGCCACAAAATACTAAAAGAGAGTGCTAAGATCCCACTAGGAAATGAGCAACCTGGTTTTCCTAATAGTGCCAGTGGTGTCACAGGCTGAACGTGTGACAGACAGTTCTAGATGATCATTAAAGCTGGATACTTGTTCACTAAGATTAGAATCTCACTGGGAATAAATTAAAGTACTCCTGATTTTTACAATTTTCCCATAAAAAAAATCACATAGACTCATTTTTAAACTTTCTGAATTTCCAAGCTACCATGATTCAATTCTTAGCATTAAAAAAGATACTTTGACCCTTTCTATCTTGCTTCTGGATTAGCTTACTTAATAAGAACAAAGTTTCAGACTTTTGATTGAAAGACTGATGGTTTCCTTGTTCAGGGAAGGTGGCTCTTATATAAAAGCACATATTGAGTAAATTATGTATCTCCCAGTGCCTGCAAGTTAATTCTAAAAGTGCCACTTTATTTTTAGGCCTAAAGGAGTTTTCTTTTCCTCGTCCCCTCTCTCTCTTCTATCCCCACCAACACAAAGCTCACTCCTACCTCTTTACCCTTCTTAAAAAATCTAGGCCTAGCACCTATTTGTGCTACGGTGTCATATCTTTGTCACTAACTACTAATTCTGCATCGCTGCATTACTCATCTCTATCAAAGAAATTTATCTGTAACACTCAAAATAGCTTTATGATGTTAAAGATTGTTAGAGTTTAATCTATGACTGAAATTACATAAGGAAAAGAATCAGAGAGAAAAAAAGAGCAATGATTAGCTTTAAAACAGAGTTGGTTAAAAATAACTATGCAAATTTTGAATTAATAATTCACCTTTTTACTCCCAAGATTTTATAATAATCTCGTTTCTGCGACTGTTTCAATAGTCTTTGCGCTTTCTCTAGACCTTCCCGAATCTGCTGATCGTTTTCATTGTGTTCCTGAGCAGTTTCGTAATCCTGAATAGCTGTCAAAATATGTTTAAGAAAATACTGTTAAGAGGAATTATAATTTGGGACCTTTACTTATCCTGCAGATTTGATACCAAGGTCATCCTCAGCCCCTTCACTCTTTTGCCATTACAGCTAAGAGCCCAAGAAGTGATATCACCTTCATAATTTTGTTCACAAACTTATAAAAGGCATAATTAAGGCTGAAGGTAGGTGGCTCACTACTCCCATTCAATAAAACTCACTGCTCTTTGTTCATCTGCCCACCCTCCCACATGATCTTCCCACACCTTTGACTTAATATCAGCACTTTATCACAGACTAACCTTACCATCACTAAGATTGAGGTGGTTGTCACAGAGGAAAATAAGACAGTGGCAAAGCAATCTGTATGGTCAGGTCCACAGTTCAGAAGAATCAGAGGCTTAGAAAGGGGGCAAGAGGAACCACCAGCCATCAGAGTGACTAAATCACCCACAGGTTTCAACACAAACTAGCACAAACCTGATTTTTTTTGAAGTGTCAACCAAAACTGAAAACACACACAGGCCTGGTATGGGAAGTCTGATGACATCTACATTACATCTTTTCTTTTCTTTTAGATTATTTTAAATATTTAGAAAATAAAAGGCATCTGGATATCTAATGTTATGCAGAAAAGAGTCAAAATAGCAGGCCTGAGACTGTTATCCTTAGACAGCCCTGCTTGCAAGGTTGGCCCCTGGCTGGCGTCTGGAAAGTTGGATTTCAGGAGTGTTCCCAACACTCCCTGATAAGCATGGCTCACCATGCCTAATCTGTTTGTAGAGACAATGTGGTTTATGCTAAACATCTTCTTTCCTTCTGGGAGTCTGGAATTTTAGTATGAGTTGGGCAGAAGATGCCTGCCTGACTAGCCCCCAGTAAAAACCCAGGGCACTGGGTCTCTAACAAGCTTCCCTGGTAGCCAACACTTCACACATGTTGAGGAATTAAGCTTGTCCTGTATGGTATCACAGAGACTCTGAATCTTCCACCTGGCTTCCTCTGGCTTTTGCCCCCTGCACCTTTTCTCTTTGCTGATCTTGTTTTGTAGCCTTTCACTAGAACAAGTCTTAGCCCTGAATACAACTACATGCTGAGTCCCACGTGTCCTACCGAATCACCAAATCCGAGGGTGGTCCTGAGACACACCAAAACAAACTGTTCTCAATGTTCTCCCTGGACAGAGAACTCAAATAACAATGGCTGGGTTCAAATTCTAGTTTTTATGAAAATGCATTCCACTGTGTAAAAATACACATTTCTGGGTAACATGCCTGAGCATTCATCTTGGCAACAGCTAATTCTAGAAGGGGTTTGGGAAGGCACCTTGGGTAGATTAAAATGAGAAACATATTAGAATAAGATCGACAAATTTAGTTAGCCTGAGCTACACAGAAGAATGAACTAGCCCTACCTTTGGCCCATGGGCAAGCTTTTATCCTAATTCCTGCCTAAATGCATTAATATTAAATATTAATATGAAACATGAAATATTACTGTCACCCAACCCACGTGACATCATAAAATACCTTTCCAATTTAGTACACAAACACAAAACCATTATAAATAGTAGTGAGGTTTACCTTTGCAGTTAATACCCACAGCACTTGGTATCACAGACTAGTAAGGAAATGTATTTTGAAGGAATTTAATACAAAGGGAAAATGTTTCAATATACTTAATTTTGCTACTTATGCAAACTCTACATTTAAAACATGATTTCATTCTTAAAAGTTCAGAGTATCTTCTCCAAAGCAGTCTTCTATATATCCTATCTCTTATTAAAACTTAAGGTAATACATTTTTCCCAATAAAGGAAAAATATAATATTATAGGTTGTTTCCTAAAATCACATGATTACAGGTAGGTAACTAATCAGAAACTAAATATGGATGATGTAAGACTTCCCTTGGACATAAACTAGATAGATCATTTTCTTTTTTTTTTTTTAAAGATTTTATTTATTCAGTTTTTTCCCCCCAAAGCCCCAGTAGATAGTTGCATGCCATAGGTTCACATCCTTCTAGTTGCTGTACGTGGGACTCGGCCTCACGTTGGACGGAGAAGTGGTGCCTCGGGGCGCTCCCGGGATCCGAACCCGGGCCGCCAGCATCAGAGCGCGCACACTTAACCGCCAAGCCACGGAGCCAGCCCTAGATAGATCATTTTCAATTCTATTTTCTCAGATTCCACTCTCTAAGGTGGACTCTTCAAAAAACGTAAACTACACTCAATTATACCATACCACAATTGAGCAGCCATGAAAAGCAAAATAAGCCAGAAATATTAAGGCCCTGAATGAACAGTATATTACATATTACTCACTTTCTAACATCTGAATCTAAAAAATCTTATCCTTCCCCAGTTCTTTTTCTTCCATATTCCCCTCCCTCAATTCTTAAGGAGCAACACAAACAACCAGATCAAGATGGCAGACAGGAAGCAAAGGAGTTCGCTTGCCCTCTGTCCCACTATCCCACCGAAATAACAAAAATAAAAAATAATATAACCATGGCAGCACTAAAACAACAGGAGACCAGAAATTCTGATAAATTTCTGGAAGAAAGCAAATGGGATCATATTAATAATGAATAACCTAAGTAGAGAGAAGCACAATCCAAATACACACTGAAAGAGCCCTCACCAGATTTGGAAGCCATTCTTTTTGGCCAAGGATCCTCAGTTTAGCAAGCAGGAGTAGCTTTAAGGCAATCATCAGGACAGCTCGTGAGATGACTAAGGAATGGCTAGGTAGGCTCTCCCCTGTATGTGGAGCAGCTGGCTACAGCACATTAACCCCAGGCAGGGCCCAAGAACCCGCTCTAAGCAGAATGGAAGATGTGCATTTGGAAGGTCCCTGATGTGGCTGCTGGGACCAGGAAGAGAAGCAGACTCGAGCCCATGGGCACTCAAGGCCTTTACAACAGACCTGCAACAAAGGAAAATCAGTTCCACTCAGAATTTAAATACACCAAAGGACTCCACCTGATACATAAAATAAGTAAAGTCCTGCTCATTTTGACAACTAGGCAAGATGGCAAGTGCCACAGGGGAAGTCTCCCTGTGAATAGGTCCTACCCACTTAAAGACAGCTGTAAGCTCTCCAGTGCAGAGAAGCATTTGAAAGACGGATATACATGCTGCAAATGACTCCCCTCTCTCACACTCGACCAATCCATTAGCAATCCCAAATGGCTTCCCTTCAAAATACATCCAGAATTTAACACTTCTCACCATTCCCACAGTGACCACTGTGATGCAGTCCATCATTAATACACCTGAAAGCTGTAAGAGCTTCATAACAGCTGCTCCCAACTTCCACCCCTATTCCTCTAAAAGTCTATTCTCAATACAGGGACCTTAGAGATCCTTTTAAAGAGTACACCAGACCTCCACTATAAATATGCCCCATGGAACACCAACTTCTCCTCCTGGATAATATACAAAACAAACAAGGAAAATGGGGGGGAGGGGGAGTTTCATTTTCAGCAAAACAATTCAAGGAATCTGTACAAGGGCTACTAAAATTAGCTAATAGCCATGATCCCAAGATGAGAGAGGGAAGCAAATAATGAGAAAGCCCAATGGCAAAAGATCACAGGAGATGCCAGCAAAATATACCTTCTGTGAGTATGGGCTCACCCTCACGTGAGTGACAATGTGTATCCTTTACATATTAGAAGAACCATGAAATCTAGAGCAGAAATAGTGGAGACAAAGCAGAGGCCTTACTGGGAAGAAGGCAGGAAGAAGGGGAGAATACGATGAGCGAGAGTAGATAGCCCCGGGCATCACGTCTCAGGAAACGCGAGCAACTGTGTGCTCTGAAGGTGAGGGGCTCACCCTGAAGTGCAAAAGATACACCCCTTTGGTGTAGCAAAGGAAGTGGGCAGAGGGGCAGCAGGGCTGGCAGCAGACGACCTCCTGGACACGGCTGGGTTCAGAGAAGCAGAGAGGGCAGGGCTATACAGAAAGGCCATTTTAGCAGGAAGCAGAGTGTCTGTGGAAACAGTGAAGCAGAGAGTATTGCAAGTGTTAAGCAGGGAAGGCTGCCCTGTCCCCAGCGCCCCTTTACACACACACTCCCCATGGGACTTTCCCACAAAGAGCTAGGGCAGGGTAATGCCAGTCATTTTATGATGAGTAATGAATTTTTTAAAAAATAGCACAGCACCAATTCAAAGATATTTAATTTTTAAATTAAAACAGGAAAAGAGAACCAAAACTTACCTGATGAACATGCATCAGAACAGCATAGCCAAGGAATACATGAAAATTCTGAGTAAACATTATGGCATGAATTTTTAAAACTTAATCCAATCACCTCTATTAAGAGTAATCACAAAGCAGAATAAGAACTCAGCAAAGAGATAGTGAGACATGGAAGAGATAAAAATGTGAATAGTCAGAACTTGGGAAAAGTAAGAACAAATCAAAACTATCATAGAACTGAAGAAGAAAAATGAGAAGAAGCACAAGGAATAAGCATTTGGGAAAAATTAAGGACCTAACAAAACGAAATGGAAATAGTTTAAAAAACTAGAGAAAAAAATTACAGCTATAGATGACAAGCAAAGAGAACACAACCTCTGCATAACTCGATTTTTGAAGCAGAAAACCAAACCAATAGACTAGAACAAAATAATTCAGATTAAATTTAAGAAGACTTTCCTGAAATAAAAGATGAATCTATATATTAAAAGGGCACAGTAGGGGCCAGGGAAAACTGGATGAGAATGGTCAACATTAAGATATATCCTAGTACACTTAGCACAGTTGAAAGATAAGGGCTCTCTGGGCAGCCAGACTAAAAACAAAAAACCTGGCCCCAGATTTTCCATAGCAATATTCAGTGGCAGAAGACAATGGAACAATAACTACAAGCTATACAGAAAAAGTGTGAACAAAGGATTTTATTATCTAGCCAAGCCATCCTTCAAGTGCAAAAGGTAGAAACAGCTTTGAACATAGAAGAAATCAGAAAAACAATTTCCCAGGAGCCCCTCAAGGAAACTACTCCTATAGGATGAACTCGCCAAAAGAAGGCTAGAGAAACCACAGCCAGAGGAGGGATGGCACACGTTGAAGATATGTAATGTAGAACTGAGACTAAAACAAACCAGGAAATTACTGTAATTGGGTAAAATGTAGGCCCTGACAATGCAGAAGGGATACAGCTAAAAAAAAAATGGGAGAAGAATGGGAAGAGAAGATGAGAAACTAAGTTCATTAATTCCCACCAATTATACCGCTGAAGCAATAAGAAAACATCACCCACTGATAAGTCAAAAGTAAATACTAGAGAGAATTGTATCAACAATTATTAAGTGGTAGAGGAAAAGGGAAGAAGAGGAAGAAACATGCTAATATTGTTCCCCACTGTAGGAAACTAATAGATATTTCCCAAAGAAAGAGGGCTAAGTTAATAAAACTATAAAAACAACCAAGAAGAAAAATACAAACCTTCTTAAATATCAAAATAGTACACAAAATAATACAGGCCAAATAACAAAAATTCTCAGCAAAACAGAATGACAGGACTCAGACCAAACTGTCTTATCAATAAGCATAAATGTGCTTAACTCACCTATTTACAAGAATTTCATACTGGATCACAAAGCAAAACCCAACTCTATACAAGAGACACACCCAAAACAAAGTGATGCCAAAAAGTTGACAAAAGTGTGGTCAAAGTTTCCCCAGGCAAGTTCAAATAAAGTTTGGTTCACATCTTAACATCAGATAGTTAGAATTTAGGTCTAAAACATTAAATAGAGGGGAAAAAAGGGGGACTTTATAATGTTAAAGGCTAGAAATCATAATGAAGACACATGATGAATATCTGTGCATCAAATAAAACAACAGCAACATTTATAAAGCAAAAATTATAAGAGATACCAGGAGAGACCTAAACATACTAGTGGAGGGAAACTTTTACCTCTCTGTAGGAAAAAAAAGGCAAGAAAAGGAAGACCACAATATAAAGTAGATCTGATTGATATGCCAAATTCTATCCCAGAAGCAAGAAAGTACACCTACTTTCAAGTCCCTCTGACTCATGCAGTGGGCCATTTCAGGTCAAAAAGAAAACAGTAATAAATTCCAAAAAATAGAAGTAGTAAAACATTCTTTGATCACAATGTTATAACACTAGAAATTAGTAATAAATCAAAAAATAAAAGGAATTTCCCACCTAGAAATTTTTAAACTCTCCAACAACTCTTAAGACAAAGAAGACATATAAAAATAAAAATTGCAAACGATCTAGAAAATAATAATAATGAAAACACTCCCTTCCAGAACCTATAGGACATAGCTAAAGCAGTGCGAAGAGGTCAATTAATAGCCTTAATGGTTCAATAAAAATTAAAGAAGAATAATGAATTAATTAATCATGTGATTCAAAGTTAGGAAAAAAATTGAAGGTGAACTGTAGGACAAACAGAAATTAATGAAACAAAAAAAGAATAGAACTGGTAAGTTCAGCTTATTTCTTGGCAAAAATCAATCAACACCTCTAACAATCAAGAGTAGGAAGCAAGCTCAAATACAAAAAATAAGAAATAAGTGAGAAATAACCATAAAGACAGAAGAAATTAAAATAATGAGACTACCTTGCTAAATTCTGCACAAATAAATTTGAAAACTCAAGAGAGTAACTCAAACTGAGCCCAAAGAAGACAGAAAATCTAAACAGAACAATTTTCACAAAAAAGTTGTCAGAAAGCCACTTCTCAATAAAGCAGCAAGGTTTCCATGGAGATTCCACAACACTAAAAAAGGAAAACTTCCAAATAACTACAAAAAGACTACCCTAATTAATAGTTTGCTATATATAAAAGTCTGGGTTGAAAATCATTCTTCCTCAGAATTTTTTGAGAATATTGCAATACTCCCTTCTGGAATTGAAAGGAGGAGGAGGAGAAGGAGTTCATCAGGAGAATTTAACAGTCATACATGTGTAGGCTACTAACAGCACAGTTTCAAAATGCATGAAGGAAAAATGGACAATATTAAAGGGAAAGATAGGAAAGTTTGCAATTTCCACAACAGCTAATTAAAGATATTAACAACTCTCCCCTGTCAGCAACTGATGGGAAACTAACAGAAACATTACACCCAACAACTGCAGAATACACATTATTTTCAAGTGCACACAGAACATTCAGCAAGATAGATCCCATGCTGCACTACAAAACAAGTTTACATAAATCTAAAAGGAAACAAATCTAAATAAATTTAAAAGGAAGGAAATTACATAGAGTATGTTCTCTGAGCACAAGGGAATTAAATTAGAAATCAATAATAAGGTAACTAGGAAACCACCAAATACTTTAAAATTAAACAAAACACATCTAAATAATCCATGCATCGAAGAAATCAGAAGGGAAATAAAAATACATTTCAAACCAAATGATAATGAATATAAAACAATATGAGAAGTGCAGCTTGAAATGCTTATATTAAAAAAAGAAAAAAGAGGCCTAAAATCAATGATAAGTCAACCCTTAAGAAGCTGGAAAAGCACAAAGTAAACGCAAAGTAAGTCAAAGGAAGGAAATAAAGAGAAGAAATCAATGAAATAATACAGAAAAATCAAAGAAAACATTAAAAAATCCATTAGTTGGTTCCTTCAAAAGCCCAACAAATATGACCAAACTCTAACTGCACTGGAAGGGGAAAAAAAGAAAATACAAATTATCACTATAAGAAATGAACAAAGAATCATCAATTCAGAAATTACAGACATTAAAAGAGTAAGATAATACAAACTTCATACCAACAAATTCAGCAATGTAGATGAAATGGACCAATTCCTTGAAAGACACAACCTACAAAAACTAACAAAGGATGAAACAGAAAATATGAATAGCCCTATATTGATTAAAGAAACTGAATTTGTTGTCAAAAACCTTCCTACTAAGAAAACTGCAGGACCAAGATGGTTTCACTGGTGAATTCTCTCATACTTTAAAGGAGAAATAACACCAATGTTAAACAACTCTTTCAGAAAATAGAGGAAAAGGGAAGAATTTCTAACTAACTGAGTCCAGCACACCCTCAACACTAAAATCTGACAAACATATTACAAAAAAGAAGTTACAGAGCAATATCCCTCAATATAGATGCACACTTCTTAAAATATTAGCAAATCAAATCCAGCAATATCTAAAAAGGATCATACATCATGTCCAAGAATGGTTTATCCCAATAATTCAAGGTTGATTTAACTTTAGAAATATCAATGTAATTTATCAAAATAACAGGATAAAGGAGAAAAACACAAATATATACATAACTTCTACAACTCAATAACAAAAAGAAACAAATTTTGTTAAATAGGTAAATATTTGAACACTTCACCAAGGAAGATATTTGACTATATAAGCAGCACATGAAAAAGTATTCAACAACCTTAGTCATCAAACATATTAAAGCCACAATGAGATACTACCAACACACACCAAAATGTATAAAATTTAAAAAACTGAGAACACCACACATTTGCAAGGATGTAGAGCAACTGGAACTCTCATACTTTACTGGTGGGAGTGGAAAATGTAAATTACTTTTTAGAAAAGGGTCTAGCAGTTTCTGTTAAAACTAAGCGCACACCTTACCCTATGACTCAGCAATTCCACCCCTAGACATTTACACAAGATAAATGAAAACATATGTCTAAAAAAAGACTTGTAGAATAATGTTCATAGCAACTTTTTTCATGATAACTAAAATCTGCCCATGTGGCCATCAATATGAGCATGGATAAACAAAGTGTGGTATAGTCATAAAACAGAATACTCTTCAAGGATAAGATTAATGGTGAAATATTGAATGCTCTCTCTTCTTTTATAGTAGAAAAGAAATAACAGTGCTTCCAGCCCACTATCCATTTTAAAATCGAGTTTTACTGGAGCACAGTCATGTGTGTGTGTTTGTGTGTTTTCTATGGCTGCTCTTGCACTGCAGTGGCAGAGGTGAGTAGTGGCAACAGAGACTGCAGGGCGCTCAGAGCCTACAATGTTTACTCTGGCCCTTTACAGAAAAGTTTACCAATTTCTCCTTTTCAGCAACAAAAAAAGGAATGAACTACCAATGCATGTAACAACATGAATAAATCTCAAAAACATGCTGAATGAAAGAAGTCTGATGCAGAAGAGGACATACAATATGGTTCTATTGATATGAAGATGCAGAACTGGCAAAACTAATCTATGATGGAGAAAATCAGAACAATGGCTGCCTGCTGGGGGCAGGATGGGGACTGACTGCTGAGGGACAAGAGGATAATGTAATGTTCTGTATCTTGATAGGAGTTGGGCTTTGACAAAGACTCTCTTTTGACCAAAACTTCAGTCAGGCTCCTCTGAGCGAGTACTCTTTCTGACTAAGGCCCAACCTTGGGCTTCCCTCTCTGTCCCTGTAGAATCTAGTTTAAGCAAGAATCCTGTGAAGTCAAGTTTAGCTAAAATCCCCCACCCTTGGTATCTGACCAAATTTGCATTTGATATCTGATCAAGCTCCTCATCCCCTACCCTGGCCTGCCTTCAGCAAGAATTTAATTGAGTCCATTTAGCAAGAATCGCCCTTTTCCCTAATGTTTCCTCTTAGTAATTTTCCATCCACTGACCCACCCTGCTCCTTGGTTATAAATACCCACTCGTCTTTGTTGGAGTCAGAGTTGAGCCCAGTCTCTCTCTCTCACTGCAAGACCCCACTGCAGTGTCCCTATACCTGTCATGACAGTCCCCCCCTTGAAGGGTCTTCCTTAAGGTCTTTAACAAGTGTCATGAATAATTATTCTCTTTAAAAGGCTGTAATGGGTATCAGAACACAGGGCAGGTATCCCCAAGATTTGTGCATTTCATTGTGTCTAAAATCACTCACCCCCCCGAAAAAAAAAGAAAAAAAAGGAAGACAGTAAACAAATTCTGGTTAATGATATGCAAGTTGAAGTATTTAGGGAAAAGTAAACTAAAGTCTACAACTTTTTTTTGAAATGCATCTAAAAGAAAATGAACTGACAGATAAATGGAAGGATAGAGAGAGGATAAATGTGATAAAACATAATAAAACGTTAATTTTAGAATCTAGATGGTGAGGACATGAGTGTTTGCTATAAAATTCTTTCAACTTCTCCCTATATTTGAAATTTCTCCTAATAAAATGTTGAGGGGAATGTTTACCTGCTATGAGATGTCAGAATAATAGACAATGAAAATAAAAAGTTTTCTACCACTACATTTTATACATATTTATCCTTAAACAACAAAGGGAAAGTTTTAGCCAAGAACCTTTATAATATAGTCTCATTACTAGCACAGAAGTATAAGAGAACTGTGAGCTATTTCGACATGAAAGAGAGCTGAACAATTTAAGTCAAACTTCCTACAGTAGACCACATTCTAACACCAGACTCTGAAGGCAAGCCTAGCCTAACCATTATATTTTAGGCTGATTTAAACAGAAAAGAGACAAACTATGTTTAATTCTGTACACAGGGACATAACGTGGCCTGCACTCTAACTGAATCTGATACATCAATGTGCTCTATACACATGTTTTGTTGAAATTTCTATAGTGGAAAAGAGATAATAGTGCTAACAGTAAAATACAAAAAGAGAATTCCTGCTCATGTCAGATTATAAAACTTAAAATTTTGTACTATAAATTCTCTATCAATAGTTAAGAAATATCACCAATTGTATTCAAAGCACTGGAGTAGACAAACACAAATATAGGCTGGTGGAAATGCAAATAGTGCAACCACTATGGAAAGAAATATGGTGGTTCCTCAAAAAATTAAAAATTAAATTACCATACGATCCAGCAATTTCACTTCTGGGTATATACCCAGAAGGCCTGAAAGGAGGGTCTTGAAGAAGTATTTGTACACTCACGTTCTACTGAGTGAAATTCCCTAATATCGGTCCTGATAATTCTATCACAAGCCCAAAATGAATACATTTCCATGTTCCATTATTTACTAACCTAAACCTAGTTTTTCTTCATTCATTATATATCTACCATCATTTTAAACTGCTGATTTTAAAAAAAGGTAAAACCAGCAAAGAGAATGTGGAAAGCCTTCATATTTTAACTCAGGATTTCAACATATTATTATTTAACCTAGTTAAAAGATTATTACTCATTGACATCATTTGGTAAACTTCTGATTCAAATCCAAACAAGTCAAGTAATACCTCTCAGTTTCAACTATACAGGCTTTCCTCCCCACTCCCCCAAATTTAGAGACCTACCAACCCATTCTTTCTCTCTCCATGCTTAATTTCCATACTTAAGACTCAAACAACCATTTTACTCTTGTAAAACCATAATTCAGAAAGATTCCCCAGTGTATAATCTAAACCGCCAAAAAGACAAAGAATAAACTCCTATTTAAAAGAAATTTTTATTTCATTGTGGTTTTGATTTGCATTTCCCTGATGATTAGTGATGTTCTGCATCTTTTTATGTGCCTGTTGGCCATCTGTATATCTTCTTTGGAGAAATGTCTATTCAAGTCCTCTGCCCACCTTTTAATCAGGTTTTTTTTTAATATTAAGTTGTGTAAGTTCTTTATATATTTTGGATATTAATCCCTTATCAGATGTATCATTTGCAAATATCTTCTCCCACGCAATAGGTTACCTTTTCATTTTGTTGATGGTTTCCTTCACTGTGCAAAAGCTTTTTAGTTTGATGTAATGGGATGTACTCCCATTTCTTATTTTTGCTTTTGTTGCCCTTGCCTGAGGAGATTGGTCCAAACAAATATTGCTAAGACCAATGTCAAAGAGCTGACTGCCTACGTTTTCTTCTAGGAGTTTTATGGTTTCAGGTCTTACATTCAAGTCTTTAATCCATTTTTAATTTATTTTTGTATATGATGTAAGATAGTGGTCCAGTTTCATTCTTTTGCATGTGGCTGTCCAGTTTTCCCAACACCACTTATTGAAGAGACTGTCTTTTCCCCGTTGTATATTTTTGCCTCCACCTATCAGAATGGCTATCATCAAAACGACAAAAAATAACAAATGTTGGTGAGGATGTAGAGAAAAGGGAACCCTTGTACCCTGTTGGTGGGAATGTAAATTGGTGCAGCCACTATGGAAAACAGTATGGAGGTTCCTCAAAAAATTAAAAATAGAACTACCGTATGATCCAGCAATTCCACTTCTGAGTATTTATCCAAAGAAAATGAAAACACTAATTCAAAGAGATATAGGCGCCCCTATGTTCACTGCATCATTACTCATAATAGCCAAGATACGGAAGCAACCTAAGTGTCCATCACTAGATAAATGAATAAAGAACATACATATACACACACAATGGAATATTACTTAGCCATAAAAAAAGAATGAAATCTTGCCATTTGCAACAACATGGACAATGGACCTAGAGGGTGTTATGCTAAGTGAAATAAGTCAGACAGAGAAAGACAAATACTGCATGATTTCACTTATATGTGAAATCTAAAAAACAAAACAAACGAACAAACAAAACAAAAAAACACTCAAGAGATACAGGAAACAAACTGGTGTTTACCAGAGAGGGGAGGGGTTGGAGGGCGGGCAAAATAGGTGAAGGGGATTAAGAGGTACAAACCTCCAGTTATCAAATAAATAGGTCATGGGGATGTAAGGTACAGCATAGGGAATATAGTCAACAATACTGTAATAACTTTGTATGGTGACAGATGGTAACTAGACTTATCGTGCTGATCATTTTGTAATGCTTATAAATACCAAATCACTATGCTATATACCTGAAACTAACAGGATACTGTACGTAAATTATACGTCAATAAAAAATAAAATTTTAGGGGCCGGTCCCATGGCTTAGTGGTTAAGTGCGTGCGTTCCGCTACTGGCGGCCCGGGTTCGGATTCTGGGCGCGCACCAACGCACCACTTGTCCGGCCATGCTGAGGCAGCATCCCACATACAGCAACTAGCAGGATGTGCAACTATGACATACAACTATCTACTGGGGCTTTGGGGAGAAAAAGGGGGGAAAAAAAAAAGGAGGAGGATTGGCAACAGATGTTAGCTCAGGGCTGGTCTTCCTCAGCAAAACGAGGAGGACTGGCATGGATACAAAAAAAATAAAATTTTAAAGAAAAAACAGGCTTCAAAGACAGATCTATTCTTAGTAGTAAGCATCTTTTTCTTTAAGAATTAAGTTGTCAACTTTCCCCAAAAAATAAGTCAGTTTAACATTCAAGTTACAAAGGCATCTTTCAAATTATATTTAGCAGTCTACAGGATTTAACCATTTTACAACTAAGCTTTTTTTGTGTGTGTGAGGAAGATCGGCCCTGAGCTAACATCTGCCAGTCCTCCTCTTTTTGCTCAGGAAGACTGGCCCTGAGCTCACATCCATGCCCATCTTCCTCCACTTTATATGGGACGCCACCACAGCATGGCTTGACAAGTGGTGCGTCGGTGCATGCCCGGGATCCGAACCGGCGAACCCCGGGCAGCCGCAGCGGAGCGCGCACACTTAACTGCTTGCGCCACTGGGCTGGCCCCCAACTAAGCTTTTTATATTCTTCTACAGCATCTCTAATTTCACAGTTAGAGCTGAGGGTTTAGATAGAGATGACAAAGTGCCTTTGATGAAGAGTTCCAAAAACTAACTGGAATGCAAAATCCTAGTAGAGAGAGTAGCTCAAAAGTGAAAAGAACAAGTAAGCTAAAGGGATCTTCTATGTAAATTATCCGCCTTATTGAAGCATTCTTATGAATATTAAAATTTATCATTTTGATTGCATGCATTTCAAGCCTCAATCAGACCTTAAGGACTATACTACAAAAATGTCCCACAAACAGTAGTAACTAGAATTATCACTCCCAGGAAACTGCTTAGGAGCAAAATTCTTTTCAACTCAGGAAAAGCAGGAAAAAAGTGAATTATCAGTTTGCCTTAAAAAAGAGTATCACAAACCTTTCTTAATTATAAGTGGAGCTACCTCCTTCTTAGTATAGGTTTTATCATTGTTGCAGATGCATCCTTACTGCATTTAAAACTTTATCCATGATTACCACTTATGATTACTTTCACATGACGTTAAAATTTAATACATATTATTTTAATAGCTGCATACTTTTTTATTAAATATCAGCACTTAATTAAAAAAAAAGAAAAAGAGTATCACAAACCAAGTTTCACCAGAAAAATACTCTTACTGTTTTCAATTTAAAATGTTTTACCTGATTTGAAACAAAAACCTTGCAATAAGGGCTATCAGGCCCACTTCTTCTTTTAAAAATTATCTCATTTAAACGTTCATAGCATATTGTCACGTGAAAAAGAGTCACAAAACAATATATATGAAAGGATTCTGTTTTTCAAAAAATGTATATTACTGTGTATTCCTTAGCTATCTTCCAAAAATAGGGTACTACCTTTATTCGAGGTCCTTACAAATAGCAGGAAACTCTGTTCCTTCAACTTGAACAAAGTAGGGTAGGCAGCTATGCTAACATTACTAAACAGCTTAGGGGTCACAGGTGATCATTTTTTAGTTAGGCATATATGACATATATATCTACACTATATGTATAATATGTATACCATCTATATGCAAAGAATATGTACATATACATTTATATGCATAAAATATAGACTAATATGTATATAAGCATAGACAAAAATCTGAAAGATATAAATCCAAAATGAACAGTGATTACCTCTAGATGATATGAGATCTATAATTTATTTTTTTTTTTTTTTAAAGATTTTATTTATTTATTTTTTACCCCCAAAGCCCCAGTAGATAGTTGTATGTCATAGCTGCACATCCTTCCAGTTGCTGTATGTGGGACTCGGCCCCAGGATGAATGGAGAAGTGGTGCCTCGGTGCGCACCCGGGATCCGAACCCGGGCCGCCAGCATCGGAGCGCGTGCCCTTAACCACCAAGCCACGGGGCCGGCCCC
Organism: Ceratotherium simum simum; assembly: GCF_057802395.1. Lineage (NCBI taxonomy): Eukaryota > Metazoa > Chordata > Mammalia > Perissodactyla > Rhinocerotidae > Ceratotherium > Ceratotherium simum. The sequence continues at coordinate 15,679,892 of NC_141909.1, forward strand.
GAGATCTATAATTTAAATTTTCTATTTTATCTATCTTTTCTAACTTGTCTACAACAAAGAAAGTTAAAATTTTTATTTTTATATTCTCTGAACTAGTTTCAACTGCAGAACTCTTTCTTCATATGGTAAACCTTTCGAGTATCACTAAGGGAGAATAATTTTCAGGTTCTCTGCTGTTTTTCTAAAATTGCCAATATTTCTAGGTACTCTGGTAAACTTGTTCTAAACAAAAGGATGTTAAACATGTGCTAATTTCATATACATCAACTTTTAGATGCTGCAGATCAAACTCCTTAAAGATTTACCTTCATCATACATTTCTTCTATTAAATAGGCTTCTGCTCGATCCTTCAGAGCATTCACATTGTCAGGTTCCATCTGTAAAACTTCAGAACACACTCGAATGGCTTCAACAGGCTTCTCATCCTAAAAGTAAATGTGAGAAAAGTATTTATGGTTGTTATTCCACATGCTAAGTTCTTACATTTCTGGGAACAAGTCAACTGTTACCTTAGAAAAGCAGTGGCAAATTCTTTCTTTTGAACGAATTGTATATTCAGAAACACTTGGCTCTGTTTTCATGACAGATTCATATTTGCTGGTCGCATCGGTGTACCTATCAAATGAGCAAATCATGATGAGTAACAATGAAATTCTATCTCCAGAGCTAAGGAAAGGACCCTCTACTCTTCACTATATGTTGCTTAATCAATTCACCTGAATGAGTACGTGCCTTCAAACACAGCTTTTACCTTATTATCTAGAGTGGCGAGGAAGGTACTCCCTTGCAATTAAGAGTTGGGAGATAAAACACACGACCAAGAAAATGTACATGGATAAATCAAAGCATATGTGTGAGTACCAAGCAAACTAAATGATGAATTTCTTTCCAGAAAAACACTCATAATTTTGAAACTAAGTAAGACATCTTATTAAAGTCTGACTTACACAGAGCACTTTTAGCAAAACAGAGATCAGGTTTTATTTCTTTATCACTACATACTTTCACTACATGAAATAATGGAGTCATTATTTTATATAACGAATGTCAATATTCACAACTAAGTACAACATAGTTCCTTGCAGAAGGAAACTACTTAAATTCCCAACTTTACTAGCTTTCTAAGAATAATAAAAGCTATTTCAGCACTTTTTTTAAACTGGTGAAAAGTAGTAGTCATGTTATGCACTCTTACTTTCCTCAGTAGTGGCAAACTAAAAGATATATTTCTATGCCATTGTGCACATTATTCCCAAAGTGCTGCAATCTTCACATTTAAATGCTGATGTATTATAACACAGGTTTAAATATAACATTTAAAACAAAAGCTAGCTATCAGTGTCAAAATCCTAGTTGGGATATTGTTCTATAGTTTTCCAAGATGGTACAATTGTAGGAAACTGCACAGAGTATGCAAGACGTCACTTTATTTCTTACAACTACATGTGAAACTACAATTAGCTTAAAATAAAAAGTTCAATTAGAAAATATTGTACTTCACTTAAAAAAAAAAGCTAGCTTCTGGAAAGGTGGAATAGGTGTACTTTCCCCAATTCCTCTAAATACCTGTCTAAAGACCCTAGACATTACATATTTTCAAAAATATAAAAAGACTCAGAAAAGGGGAGAGAAGAAGGAAGACCAGCTAGAGACCTTGGGACCTGAGGAAAAACTTGGGCAAGTTCCTTGGGTTTCTTTTTGCTTCAGATGCCTCAGACTTGGAGATGAAGAAGCCAGCAACCCAGAAATGCCAATGGATGCAGACAAAAAGCCAGCAAGAGCCTGCTCTCTCCCAAGACAGAGGACCTAGAAAGAGCAGCCTAGAAAGACAGAAAACTTTTTGACAATAACAGCTCTACTCTAGCCAAACACCACAGAGAAAACTATGGCCCCACATCCACCAATGCCAGCAGGTCGAGTGGAGAGCCTAGACTTCTTCCCTGGTGAGGCTGTAACAAGGTGTGCCCACACCCCTGCCAAGGAGGTGTCAGAGAAGGCCAAGTGGGGATCCAGGACTTTCATCCACGGCCAGAAATGAGTCCCCAAAACTCTCACCTGCACCAAGCGCAGTGAGAAGCCCCACACCTGGAGTAGCAACGAAAGCCAAGTGGGGAACTTCTACTGCCACCTGGTAACAACAAGGTGGTGCCCACCCTCACTTTGCTGAAACAGTGTCAGAAAAAGCCAGCCAAAAGAGAAGATTTAAATAAAAAAACAGAGTTATATTATAAAATGAAAATGTCCAGGTTTCAATTAAAAACCACTCATCATACCAAGAAACAGGAAGATCTCAAACTGAATGAGAAAAGACAATAAATTCCAACACCAAGAGGAGAGAGATGTTAGAACCAAGAGAGAGATGTTAGAATTATCTGACAAAGATTTTAAAGCAGCCACAAGAAATGTAGCAATGAGAAACATGCTTAAAGCAAATGAAAAAATAGAATGCCTCAGCAAAGAAATACAGAGTCTCAGCAAAGAAACAGAAGATATAAAACTGAAAAATATAAAAACTGAAATAAACAGCTCACTGAAAGCTCCCTCAACAGCAGAATGTAGGGGACAGAGAAAAGAATCAATGAATTGGAACAACAGAAATTACCAAATCTGAACAACAGAGAGAAAATAAGTTGAAAAAAAATGAACAGAGGCTCAAGGACCTGTGGGGCTATACCAAAGGTCTAACATTTATATTAATCGGAGTGTAAGAAGGAAAGGAGAGAGAGGGCAGGGGTGAAAAAGTACTCCAAGGAATAATGGCTGGAAACTTCCCAAATTTGACGAGACATAAACCTATATATTCTAGAAGCTAAGTGAACTCCAAATAGGATAAACACAAAGAAATCCATGCTGAGATACAACATAATTAAACTTCAAAAAATGAAAGAAAGGAAAAAATCTTGACAGCAGTCAGAGGAAAATGACACATTACCTTTAGGGGGAAAAAATACTTAGAATGACAATAGATTTCTCATCAGAAACCATGGAGGACAGAAAGAAGTGGCACAATCTTTTTCAGGTGCTGTAACAAAGGAACTGTTAACCCAGAATCCTATACTGCGAGAAAATCTCTGTATCCTCTGTACACATCTGTATCCCTCTAGATACAATATTATCTTTTAATAATCAATTTATATGCCTGTCTCCTACACTAAACTATAAGCTTCTTAAGACCAAAAACTATAATCATATTCATTTCTGCAGCCCCAGTACACAGTCAGTGCCTGATACAGGAGAAACTCAATAAATATTTGGTGAAATATAAATAAATCTGCTGTTAAAAATACTATGCAGTTAGCATTATTTATATTCTGCCTTATTCAAAAAATGTACAATTGTGGTAGTTTTGCTAAGACCCAGTACCATCTGAGATACTCCACCTTCAATGGCTAAGGAGTAAAAGAGCGAGCAGTTCAATTTTTCTTTTGTGCTCACAACAAGACATACAAGGGAAAGCAGAATAGTCTAGACAAGCATATTCTTACCTGCCATCTCTGATGAGCTCTTCAGCTGACTCAATCAGCTTATTAAGTTTCTTTACTTGTTTATAGTGTGCAAAACACCTTTTATGATCCTGGTCAAGTTTAAGACATTCACGAACTTCACTGCTCATGTATTAAAAAGAGGAAAATACTCCAAGTTAAAATAATCAATAAGTGGTTTTCCATACTAAATACAGAAATCACAATGAAAAGTATTTTTTGTTTGTAACAATTAAAACATACTGACAATAATTTACCATATACTTTTATATATGGCATTGCACCATGCACATACTTATTAATTCAAATTCAAATGACTTAAGAAGAGTTATACATTAAACACTCCATTTTGCTTTTGCAAATATAATAGCCCTCATTTATTTTAATAAGCATACTCCATGAAAATAAATTATGTGGAAGTAGAATAACTTAGAGACAACGGAAAATATATAGATATAAAATATAAAACCAGGCTTAACCATAATTTTATTAATTTAAAATTAAAAATAAAAAGAGAATGAGATTATCTTACTGCTAACAATAAAAAGATGATGAGATGTGCATGTTACTAGAACTGACCTGAGGGACAGTTCATGGTCGCCTAGTTGATAGTATAATGTGCTGATTTTATAAAAAGCCTCAGTATTATCATTCTTCAATTTTGATGCAGCTTTTAAGTCACTTATCGCTTTCCTAGGTTCCCCTTCTTTTATAAAACATTCAGCTCGAAGTTCCCGTAGTTCTGCATCCCAAACACAAACCTTGAGAAACAAGAGAACTAGACTTTAAGAAAGCAACAGTAAATGATATGCATTCGCACTTGCATCCCACATATTTTATCTACATAGTTATCAACATAAAACATCTTCAATTAACATGATAACTTCTATATTGTAAATAGTATTAAAAAGTCTCAGGCAATATAGATGTGACAAAATAATTTCTACAGGGATTTCTTAAATAAATTCTAATGGGGTAAGGGATATATATACTAACAAGGCCCTTTTCCTACCCCCTTCAATTACATAATTCCAAAACTCTGAAAATAAGAAAACATGGCATTTACTACTAGAAGATGGTTCCCAGTGAATCGTATTTAATTTTGAAGAGAATATTGACTAATCAGATTTTTGTACTTAAACAATTTTAATTTCTAGTCTCAAAAAATAAAATCTAGTCTCTAAATTCACAAAATATTTTTATTCTGCTAATAACCAATGAAATTCTCTTTTGTAAAATGTCACCTCCTTGAAATTAAATTTTCACATTATAAAAATAAAGAAAAGAGAAAAACAATGTGAGAAGGTTGAGGCTTCACCTTTTCTATTTTATCAAAGTTGACAATATTTAGCAAACACACTATTCTTCAAAATATAAACCCAAAAGCTCACCAATAAGACCTGTGGCAGTATCTTCACATATTTCTTAGAGCTGTTCTAAAGTCATGTCAACTTTTCACATATATTAAGATATCAAAATCAACATTGTACATAAATGAAATATCATAGACAATAAGCTAGGTCAAAATGAATAGTCTGACTATTAGAAGATAAAAATTATAACCTTATACTTCCTTAATAAAGCATTAACAAAATAACTTAGTAAAATGTGAATTCCGCTGGACCACATCACACGATTTCCTCTACAAAATTATCAAAGAAGTGTCCACTCACATACAAGTTTACGGCCAAGATTAAATGAAACTGTCCATCAAAGCACTGTGAAAATGATAACATGAATTGTGACTGCTTCCATTTGAATATTTTAGTAGACTTTCTTCTGAAACCATTTGTCATTAAGTCCCTCAGAGACAAGGAAACTCTAGACTTAGGTTTCCCTACCTAGACCCCCCGGGATCCTATCAACTCGTCATCTGCCTTCTTCCCTAGAAGCTTCCCACTCTAAATACTCCTCCTTCCTCCCAAGCATTATTTTTTCCTTTTTCTTCAACCAACTCTTTCATCTTCTACCTCTTTATCTAACCTCTAGAGTTTTCTTCCCCCAAAAACTGCAAAATCAAACAAAAATAGCAAAGCAAGCAATGTATAAAAACAGGTAACTCCAGCTCCACAGCCCACTGAGTACACATACTGAAAACCTCAGTTCCAAATTTTGTTCTACGTACACAGACACCACCTTTCAATTAAGAGCTGAAAGATCAAGGACCAATCTGATTTTACCCTAACTAGGTTTTCTGTGATATATAACACGCCAAAGTGTATAAACATGTCTTATGGTAAAAAGCAGTAAGTGTCAGGCTTGTCACCTTCAATATCCAGCAAACTTACCTCTAAAATCTTATCAAGGAAGGTTATAGCAGCAGTATAATCCGAGCTTTCAAAAGCATCAAGTGCTAGTGAACGCAAACGCTGCATTTCATCAGATTTTATAAGTTGGGCCTGGGCTTCCTTTTCTTCATTTTCACTTGGATTTGATTTGAGCTATAACAATAAAAAAAAATTAAATTAAACAGGATTTTTAATCTCTTAAATCTAATACCCATAAAATACACAATGATCTGACCACTGCAAATAACTTAAGTTCACTGGGGAAAGGACAGAGACACTGGCTGTCCACTGACTTGCCCCCTGATGCTGATCACAGCGGGAAGCAGCAGCGAAGGCATCTTTATCTCCACCGACATGGTGCACAGGAGCAAGCAGTGGAGCTCGAGTCAAAAGACCTGAGCTCCCCAAAACGTACCAGGAAGCAAATATATTTAGGAATGTGAAAGGGTAGAGAAGAAGGAAGAAAGGAAAGCACCTTTCTTACTTTCTTACATATAGCTCTGCAAAATAACTTGAATTTTATATATTTTGCCTTCTAGTTATATTTCCTAAGTATTTATTTTTAAGTATAAAATGATTTTATCAAAATAATGAAAAACATAGGGAAAATGAAGGAGAACATGTTTTTTTACAGGTTATATGATAGAAAAAGATTTGATACCAGAGGGGTTAAGGTTAACAAGAAAGGAAGAATTTACAGGGAAAAGTAAGAGAGTAATACCTTATTAAAAGGCTTATGACACAATTTTAAGAGGTTTACACATCGTCTCTTTTTTTAACAACTTTATCAAGGTATAATTTACATACCACAAACTTCACTCATTTTGAGTATACAATTCTACAATTTCTAATAAATTTACCACTTATACAACCATCACCATGGTTTTAGACCATTTCTGTCACATGACAGAAATGTCAATGACAGTAAATGTCATTTCTGTCATTTACTTCTGTCAGAAGTAAAATCCCTTCTGCCTGCTTACAGTTCATACCTGCTCCCAGCCCAACTTCATGCACAGTGGCTCTTAATTTCTTCCTCCAGATGGAAAGTCTTAAGCATAATGGCTCAGAAAAATTGGATGCCTACATTAAAAAGCTACTAAATTTTTTTGGAACTTCTTTAAGATTACCATTTATATGTAATAATTTCTGAAATCTAATATTCTTACTACGATGGGAATTGTAGTTGATGGGTTCCAATTTGGGGTGAGGTGCAGACAATGGTAGATTATTTCTAGAAATGTCTCTCCTTCAATTGACTGATCATACTGCCTCCCCTTTGAGTTGATTCATTTTTTAAAAACTCCCCCAATAGCTACCTGGTAGGAGAGAACACTCCAAACAAGAAACCTTTAGATTATTTCTTGGTAGAGGCTTTATATTTAGCCAATTGGTTTTTAGGATACTTTAGGTATTCTATTTTGTCTGTTTAACCCTTGGCTTTTGAAGGAATGGACAGGACTCCAAGTATTCACAGGCAACTTGGAATTGGTAACCTCAGCTCAGTCTGGGGGAGGATTTTCCGTGCATGATTGAATGATCCAGGTTGAAGGGAGCTGCTTTAGGGCCTTGGCATGCTTGTCTATGTCTGTTTTATCATCCTCAGGGTGGTCCTGAATACTTCTGACAGACCACATCGGAAAAGTATAAATGCATGTGCCCTGTCACTTTGGCTAAAAGTAGAAGTTTAATGATAACTTGTTCCCAATATGTACACTATTGCTCCCTTTTGGATAGAATGTATTAGAGACTGCCTCTTCTGGATGGAATTTACATTTTTCCTCTTTTCTCTCCAAAACTTTAGAGTCTAGTGTCTTCCACACAGTTTCTCTTGTTGGAAAGTGAGGAGAAAGCCCTAAATCTCAAGATTGAGGATGGAGGGCTCAGCCTCACTCAGGACTCAGACAACAGGATTGGGAAAGAGGGAGTGAGCTCAGGTCATCTGGGCCTCTTTGGGGCCAGGAGGGAGGTAAGAAGGGGGGGAGGGATAAGGAGAGGGAAGAGATTCTTCCAAGGAGGTAAGAAAGGAGTTTGAGAAACAAACTAAGGACTTATTTATAACCCTGGAGAGTTTCAAAGATTAAGGGAGATGAAGATTTTCACTCTTACCACAAGGCTGCTGACTCCTCCCAATTGCCCTCCCATGTTCCAGGATATTTACATGTGGAGATTCCTGCTGATATTTCCCTCCCTCCTTTTCTCATGTTTCTTGATACCCCTTCTCTTCTTTAGTGTTTTATATTTCTGACCCTTTCTTCCAAACTTCTACCTATGACAATATTTTATTTCTTACCATTTGTATGGTCACTGAGCTTTTGGGTAAAAACCCGTTAATAGCCATGGGATAGGCTTGTTGAAAGATGTGAGCTGCCCTCTAACCTAATCTAAATACACCCCTATTTCAGGGACCTCAAATGAAAACAGTGGGTTGGTAGTTAAGGTGGGCAGACTTCTAAGATGGCCCCAGGTGATCCCCACCTTGTGGAATTCGTGCTTTTGTGTGATCCCCTCCCCTAGAGTATGGGACGGAGCTGGTAACTCCTTTTAACAAACAGAATGACAAAGGTGATAGGATGTCACTTCCTTAATCAGGTACAAAACACTGTGACTTCCATCTTGCTAGCACTCTCTCTTGCTGGCAATCTCTTGCCTTCTCACCTGCTCACTCTGATGAAGCAAGCTGCCATACTGTGAGATACTTCATGGAGAGGCCCATGTAAGAAAGAACCAGGGAAGCCTCTCATTAAAAGCTCAGAAAAAACAGAAGCATCAGTGTTAATAGCTCAAGAGAAACTAAATCCTGCCAACAACCAAGTGAGTTTGGAAGCAGTTCCTTCACCAACCGAGCCTACAGATAATATTGCATCTATCTGACACCTTGACTATAGCCTGTGAGAGACCCTGGAGCAAAGGACCAGGACCAGGGCAGCTATGCCTGCCCAGATTCCTGTCCCCATGAACAGAGATCATAAATGTGGGTTGCTTTAAGCTACTAACTTTGAGTAATTTGTTATGCAGCAACAGATAATACAGCAGTTTTACCATTTCTCAATGGCCAGGTTTTGAATATTTCCACACAGATTTTTGTATTATTAATGTTCTAAAATAAAGTCTAAATGGGGGAAAAAAAAAAAAAACTAAGCCTAATCCTGACTTTATCACTTCATGTTATCTGCATTTTCTTCACCAATAAAAGGGGAATAATACCTACACCCTGAATAGTAGTCACTGAGAAATTAAAAAGATAATGTAATACATAGCAAGTACTCCAAAAAATGCTAATAAAAATTCCAACCTTGGGGCCGGCCCGGTGGCATAGTGGTTAAGCGCGGGCGCTCCAGTGCGGCAACCCAGGGCTCAGATCCCAAGCGCGCACCAACGCACCGCTTGTCAAGCCATGCTGTGGTGGCATCCCATATAAAGTAGAGGAAGATGGGCACGGATGTTAGCCCAGGGCCAATCTTCCTCAGCAAAAAGAGGAGGATTGGTGACAGATGTTAGCTCAGGGCTAATCTTCCTCACAAAAAAAAAAAAAAATTCCAACCACCTTTTGTGGCTTTTCTATAATATATAAATTCAAAATGAGGAGAGAATGCAAAAGATGTAATACATACTTTAAAAGGAGGTTCAATTTATTTCCCATTGCATTTTGTATCAGCCAACTTAAACTGGGTACCCTCTATTAAAGTTACAGCAATTAAAGTCCTAGAATAATAAAACCTCAGTTTAACTTCTCTTAGATCAAAACAAAATTAGACTTTGGCATAAAGTACATTCACTGAACTGCCTGTCTCAAGAAATTAATCTTTCTAATCCTATTATATTTAATTATAGTTTTGGGAGGTAAGTAGCACAAATTTAAATTTTTCATTTGATATTATTTGATGACATAGAAAAATATGTAATATTTGAGGTACATTACAGCATCCTCCAGTGACTTCTAGAATTTGCCTTCACAAATTCTTTCTGCAATCTTTGTTAAGGGAACTATACAAAAAATAATACTAACTTGAATGGCACGGGGCCGGCCCCGTGGCTTGGAGGTTAAGTGCGTGCGCTGCGCTGCTGGTGGCCCAGGGTTCGGATCCCCAGCGCGCACCGACGCACCGCTTCTCTGGCCATGCTGAGGCCGCGTCCCACATACAGCAACTAGAAGGATGTGCAGCTGTGACATACAACTATCTAATGGGGCTTTGGGGGGAAAAAATAAATTTAAATAAATAAATAAATAAATAAATAAAATAAAATCTTTAACTTGAATGGCAAAAAAAAAAAAAAAAGAATAAATAAAGACCTAATTTTTGAAAAATAATAGAGTATCCAAATCAGGGGGTGAGAGGTTGAGTAAATGCATTCTAAGGTCCTTGTATTTTTCTGGAGGAAGCTAAAGATATTGATTACCTTTAAATCTTATTAAGCATGCAGGTTAAAATTCCTGAGGTAATGACTAAAAGAAAAAGACATAGTATGTGTAACAGCATAGAAAGAACAGAATAAGGAAGAAAAATCAAAATGAATTGGGGGAGGGGGGAAAGAATAGGAGGGAGGGAAGAGAAGGGTGGACTGACAGAAAAGAAATAGTTGGATAATAGAATCTAACAGAAATATACACAAAAGATGTAAAACTGCATTTCTTACACCAACCATGTCAGCAAAAATTACACTGTTCATATCAAGTGTTGTTGAAAATGTGGAGCACATGGAACTCTCCTATGCTGCTGGTGGGAATATAAATTTGGATAACCACTTAAAGGGACAGTGCCAAATTGCTCAGTCAGGTTAAAAATGCCCATAACTTTCAAAGCAGCAATTATCCTCTTAGGTATATATCCTACAGCAGTGATTCTCAGAGTCTGATCCAGGGACCCCTGGAATCCTTAATATCCTTTCAGGGGTCTGCAGGGACAAAAGCATATATGGATAAAATATAAAGAACCCATTTAAAGCGTAAGATAAACCAACGGATTTCATTATAACAAAGTACTAAACATTCACTGATAAGATTTCAGAGTCTACACTGCAACTAACCTATAACCACTAGTGGAGTTTTGGTATAACACCAAAGAATACCCACAATTCTCTAAAAAGACTATTAAAATAGTCTTCCTTTTCCAACTGCTTATATGTATGGGACCAGATTTTCTTCAATAATACTTCAACCAAAATATAAATCAGATCTTGGAATCCGGTTGTCTTCATAAGCCAGATATTAAAGAAATTCACAAAAACGTAAAATAATACCACTCATTACTAAATTTTTAGTTGTTTTTGAAAATATAGTTGTTTTTCATGCAAGAACAAAGTTATTTATATTAACATGTAGTGGGTTTATTATTACTTTTACATGAATAAACATTTTTTAAATTTCTAAAATTAATTTATAATACCATAAACACTGATAAACAAAAGCTCTTTAGAGTCCTCAATATTTAACCGTATAGTGGGATCCTGAGACCAAGCCTGAGAACTGCTGCCCTAGAGAGATTCAGCATGTGCAAAGAAAATGGACAAGAATGTTCACGGGGCCAGCCCGACGGCGCAAGCGGTTAAGTGTGCGTGCTCTGCTGCGGCAGCCCAGGGTTCACCAGTTCAGATCCTGGGCACGCACTGATGCACCACTTGTCAAGCCATGTTGTGGCGGCATCCCATATAAAGTGGAAGAAGATGGGCACGGATGTTAGCCCAGGACCAATCTTCCTCATCAAAAAAAAAAAGAGGAGGATTGGCAGATGTTAGCTCAGGGCCAATCCTCCTCACAAAAAAAATAAAATAAAATAAAAATAAATAAAAAAAGAATGTTCATTGAACCTGGCAGAGTATGAACTCAAATATCTGTTAAATTCATAAATAAAACTTACCAGAAATGAAGCAGGGAAATGTGAGAATATAGTTAATTTCTCCTAACTGTAACACACAAAAACAATATCTTCAAGATTCCAAAAGACTCTCATTCCATCTGGCAATTTTAATCAAACCAACCCATTTCTCAAGTTCCATCTCCTCCAAGCTTCCCTAACTGTTCTATATTACAGTAGTAATCACCCTTCTCTAAATGTTTAAATCACTTAAGAAACTCTTAACAATGGAAGTAAGCTAAGAAATCATCTTGCCCAATCAACTCTCACTTTATAAATGAAAATACTGAGTCTCACAAATGGTAAGTAACTTGCGCAGCATCACACAGCTAATCAGGAGACAAAGTGAGGTGGGTCTCCCAACCTCCGGCCATGTGTCATTCTCAATCTTAATGAGCTATCTTATCTAGATAACTAATATGTCACTTCTTACAAATGTCCCTGTACTGTTAATTTTTCACATATTTAGGGCTTACTTCTTCCAACTAAAGTGTAAACTGCTGAAGAGCAGAATGAACAGTCTTAATGCCTTCTTTGCATACCTATATTTCTTTTTCATTTAATACTATTACCCAGGAGCTAGGTTTTACTGTCTCCAATTTACAACTAAAGAAATTGAATGATTATGTAACTTGCCAGAAGTCTTGCTTAACTTCAAACTAAGGTCTCTATCTCCAAAGCCCACGCTTTGGATGATGGTGACGATGGTCAATTTATTTGAGAGCTTTACTTACTGAGAGCTTTCTACGCTCCAGGCACTATTCTAAGTACAGCTAAAACCCTAAAGGACATTTCAGATGATCTCTATTTTACACAGGAGGAAACTGCGGCTCAAAGTCATTTCCAGAGCCCACATTCTGCACCATTCCTTCTTATGTGTACACTGACCTCAGACTGCAACTGCCTATTTGACATCTCCTATGGGACACTCTAAATGGCATCTCAATAACAAGGCCAACAGAGTTCCACTTCCCATCTCCAACCCACTGCCACCACCCAGTCCCCCAATCCTCTTCAATAAATGGCTCTTCTTTATTATTTAAGCCAAATCCTAGGGGTCATGCTAAATTCCTCTTTCCCTTATGTAATTATAAGTCTGACTCCATTTTATTGCTGACATCTTTTAAGCCTCACCCTGCCCTCTTCTCTTTCTGCCTCACATCTGAACAATGATTAAGTGAAATAATCCATGCAAATCACTTAGCAACATGCCCCACACATCCTGAGTGCTGTGTAAACCGTGGCTGAAGTACAAAGTCAGTTCTAAAACTCAAGGTTCCTGTCTCTGTTCCAAAGCTTTTCTTTTTCTTCAGAACTTGTTGTATACAACTTTACAAAAGGGAAAATAGCTATAAACTTTAAATAATTGTCACTTATACCAATTAGCACACACAAAAGTTTTCTGTAGTTATAAAGAACATTTACATACAATTTTTATTTTGCCTTTTAATTGACTTTATTTTGTATGTCTGGGTCTATAAATCCACACCATACACAAACAATTCTTGTTAATGAATATTATTCTATCCTATTGGCACAAATTTCTAATAATTTCCAAAACAAACAGAGCTCCAGTAAGTATCTTTGCACAAAATGTTTTTCTTTCACAATACTTACTGCCAGATTTTTCTACAAAGCTGTTTATAATTTGCAATGTCAACAGCATTATATGATTGGTAAAATTTCCTTAAAGTTCCATCAATATTAGGCTCTATATTACTTATTTATTTTTGCTAAACATAACAGACAGTGGTCCCTCCGAACAGTTCTAGTGTTCATCTCTTCATTTAGAAAGACTGAACACTGTAGACATTGGCTTCAGATCTATATCCCTTGTGTTGTCCACGATTACATTATCATTTGTCCAATAGAATCTAGGTTCCAAATGCTTAAAATTTAATCAATTTTATATATGTTAACTCCTAAGTTCTTTTCAATATTCCCATTTCATGATCCTGTCTCCCTCTCTGCCCACATACCTTTAGGAGACACTGTATTTACTGTTCAGACAAAGCATATGCATGTAAGATTCTCTAGTTATTAATCTGAATTTTAAGTCCAGGTATTCCAGGTAACCTAAATTTACTTCAAATAAACCTTAACATAAAATACTTCTGAAATGCATCAATTCTGCACTTGTATTTTTCCCTAAACCAAATCCAATCTAATTATAATTATTCTGACACACAACAAAATTGCCATTACATAAATTTTTAAGACGGCTTCTGCAGTGTTAAGATTTAACATGGTCTCCCATCTGATGCCCATTAAGATTTCTCTCACAGAATTAAGTACAAGGTGAGCACCTTCCTGATGAAATAATCACAAAAATATTATTCAATGTGAAAATTGAAATTAAAAACACAATGCCATTTAAAATCATTCCAAAGAAGACCTAAACAAATGGGGAGGCAATACTATGTTCATGGTTGAAAGGCTCAACATAATAAAGATGTCAATTTTCCCCAAACTGACCTATAGGTTTACTGCAATTTCTATCAAAATATCAGCAAGGCTTTTTGTAGACACAGACAAGTTTATCTAAATTTACATGGAAAGGCACAGGCCAGAAAATAACTAAAGCAATCTTGACAGAGAAGAATAAAGTGGGGAGGAATCATTCTACTGCTATTAAGGCTTGCTATATAGCTACAATAATCAAGAGAGTGTAGGAATGGCAGAGGGATAAACACAATAGATCAGTGGAACAGAATAGAGAACCCAGAAATACATCACACAAGTACAGCCAACTGATTTTTTTTTTTTTTGCTGAGGAAGATTGGCCCTGAGCTGACATCTGTTGCCAATCTTCCTCTCTTTGCTTGAGGAAGATTCACCCTGAGCTAACACCTGTGTGAATCTTCCTCTATTTTGTATGTGGGTCGCCACCACAGCATGGGTGACGAGTGGTGTAGGTTCGCACCTGGGATCCAAACCTTCGAACCGGGGCCACTGAAGTGGATGGAGCATGCCAAACTTAACAACTAGGCCACAGGGCTGGCCTCAACTGATTATTTTTAAAGGTGGAAAAGAAATTCAACAAATGAAGGAAAGCCTTTTTAAAATATGGTGTTGGAACAATGGGACATCCAAAGGCAAAACAAGTGAACTTTGACCTAAACGGCACACATTATACAAAAATTAACTCAAGACATATCACAGACTTTAATGTAAAACATAAAACCATAAAACTTTTAGAAGGTAACATAGGAGAAAATCTTTGGAAGCTAGGGCTTGATGAACAGTTCTTACAGATGACATCAAAAGCACAATCCACAGAAGAAAAAAGAAAATCAATAATTGGACCTCATCAAAATTAAAAACTTCTGCTCTGTGACAGATCCTGTGAAGAGGATGAAAAGATGAGCTACAGACTGGGAGAAAATATTTGCAACCACATATGTGATAAAGTATCTAAAATATACAAAGAACTCCCAAAACACAATAGTAAAAAAGCAAACAACCCAATTAGAATACGGGCAGAACACAGGAACAGACATTTCACTGAAAAGGATGTACAGATGGCAAATAAGCACATGAATAGATCGTTAGCCATTAAGGAAATGTAAATTAAAACAGCAATGAGCTATCACTACATATCTCTCAGAGTGGCTAAAATGAAAAACAGTGACAATACCAAATGCTGACGAGGACGCAAACAAATGTAAAATGGCACAGTCACTCTGGAAAGCAATCTGGCGGTTTCTTATAAAACTATACATGCAATTACCATACAACCTAGTAACTGCACTCCTGGGCATTTATCCCAGGGAAATGAAAACTTATGCTCACACTAAATCCTGCATGAGAATGTTCACAGCAGTTTTATTTGTAATAGCCAAAAAGTGGAAACTACCCAAATGTCCATCAACTGATAAATAGATAAATAAAATGTGCCATACACATACCATGGAATCCTCAGTAATTAAAAGGAACAAGCTAAGTTACATATGCAACAATCTGGATGAATCTCCAGGGAATTATGCTGAATAAAAAAAGTCAGTCCCAAAAGATTACATAACATTTGAATCCATGTATGAAACATTTTTTGAGATGTCAAAATTTAAGAAATGAATAACAAATTAGTGGTTGCCAGGAGTTACGGACGAGGGGCCAGAGCAGTATGGGAAGGAAGTGGCTGTGGTTATACAAGGGCAACAGGAGGGATCCTGGCGGCAACAGAACTGTTCAGTATCTTGACTGCAGTGGTGGATACATGAAAATGTGTACAGAATTAAGTATACACACAGAAATGAATACTAGTAAAACTGAGGAAATCTGAATAGACTAGTAGATTGTATCAATGTTAATATCTTGGTTGTAATATTGTACTATTGTTTTACAAGATGTTATCATTGGGGGAAACTGGGTATTGGGTAAAGGGTACACAGGATCTCTCTGCGTTATTAATTACAATTGCATGGAAATCTATAATTATCTCAATAAAAATTTCAATTAAAAACAAAAAATCATTCAACACAGATACACATTCTCATGGAAGAATCCTATAACAATAATAACAAGGGCAGTTTTAAGAACACACTAGCAGAAGCATGATTGTCAGAAAACAATCTAAAGTGGAAAGTCTCATGAAAGTCCCCCTTCTTGTCTCTGAAAGGTTTTAACATTGATCACAGAAAAGACATTAACTCAGGACACACTCAAAGTTCCCAAAACTCACTTTTCCAAAACGATACATCAAATGCCCAGTAAGGATCAATTTGTGCTAAAGCAAATCATGTTATTTCTAAAAGGCTACTCTAATGTTGTAATTAGAAAAAAATTCTAAGTAATAGATGTAAGCACTTGTTAAAAAGAAGGAAACATATTCTTACGTTTTATCATTCATTCATTCGACAAATTTTTATACAACCCTTGCTAAGTACAAAGGAATGGGCTAGGGAAAGGTTACTCCAGCACCACTGCCTCCCCAAGACCTATCCTTCAGCCTGCTCTCAAGCATCTTCCCCACCAGCAGAGGAGATCAGATAAACATAAACTGACATCCAATTTTATTAAGACCATGAGACAGCTTCTGATTCAATACAATTAAGTCTAATGTTTCTTGGATTTGTCTGCTTATGACTGAGTATTATAACAAAGGTTATGAAAATGTCAGAAATTTTAGTTTTATTTTCATAGTGGTTAGCGTCATACTAACTAAGCATTTTGACGAACTACAAAAAATGCAAATAATGAACAATGGATTATATATTTGCCCTTTCTAGACCACTCCAGAAACAAATCCATGTAGAAGAAAAATGCAGGTCTTAAAACAAGCCCAATGAGGGCATAAAGACACTGGCTAGCTGTCTCTCTCCAAATCATTTTTTAGGATATACCTCCTTCCATTACATGTAATCTGTAACATCCTTCCAACAAATCCAAAACACTTTACACTTTGTTAAGTAGCCATATGGACGACTGCAAAATTCCCTTTTAAGAATCTGTTTCATTATTCCTTTCAAATCAAATCAAGGGTTTCCCAAGTCACTTATAGGACTTTTGGAATAGCTCAGCTGACATCTCTAGATTCTCATGGAGAACAAAGCAGAACACGTGAGCTACACAAACTGAGTTAGGATTATATATCTATTCCACACACTTTACTTTCCATCTATTAAAGTGATTCTTTGATGTCAGCCACTAAGCATTAATACAGGAACTGTGATTCTTATAACACAAATCAAACAATTCTCCCGTTTAGCTATAAAAATATTATTAAATGTCTTAATATAAAAAAATAAGTCCAATATGTTCACTCAAAATATCATCTTCATAGAGCCAAATACAAATTGAACTTAACATACCACTTTTTTAAAATCATCTTCTGCCTCATCGAGTTTTCCTTGTTTGAGTAGTAAGTGACCTCTCTGTAACCTTGCCTAGAAAAAAAAAAAAGAACAGATGTCCTGAGTACTATGCATTTCTCAATTTTCTTTAAACACAGAAAATAAAACTAAATAAGCTAATGAAATATTTATTTTTCCAATGCCCATTTGACTTGGCACTCTGAGAATAATTCTGGGAACCAATGAATGTTTTTAATCTTTGTTAAAGGATGCTTTCTTAAAAATGCTTGTTGCTATACCCCAAAAAATCAAAAATGTAGCCACACAAAAACTTGTTCATGAATGTTCATAGCTATAGCCAAAAAGTATAAAAAAACAAATTTCCATCAATGAATAAATCAAAAAAAAATATGATATATCCATACAATGTAATATTATTCAGCCATAAAAAGGAATGAAATTCTGATACATGCTACAACGTGGATGAACCGTGAGAACATTACACCAAGTGAATGTAGCCAGACAGAAAAGGCCACATATTGTGTGAATTCATTTATATGAAATATCCCAAATAGGCAAATCCATAGAGACAGATAAGTGGTTGCCAAAGGCTGAGGAGTGACTGCTAATGAGTACAGGGTTTCTTTTGGGGATGATAAAAATGTTCTGGAACTAGATAGCGGTGATGCTTGCACAATCTTGTGACTATACTAAAATCCACTGAATTATACACTTCAAAAAAGAGTAAATTTGATGGTATGTGAATTAGACATGAATTAAAACAAAATACTTTTGCCATCATAATAACTTTTTGCCACTACAATAAAAGTTGCATAATTTGGGACTTTACCAATCAAAACTCTGGAAATAGTTGTGTTTTTTTATTAACTCTCACTGCAAATATCTACTCCACTATAACCAGAATAACAATGCTTCTTTCCTTTTAACACGCGTCATTTTCTCCCCCCATCATCTCTGATATTCCTCTTATGTGCATAATCCCATCTCTTCCAAGAATACCAACTCTCTGATGACCAACATCTACCATAAGACAGAAATCACATCAATAGTCCACTAAAAGTTATATATTACTTTTACTGTACATACAATTTCCCTAATCCTCTGTTAAAAAGCAAGAGGAAAGCCACTTCAATTAGCTAATAGCTACTATAATACAAGAAAAATGAGCTATATAACCTTTGTGACATGTTGTGCTTAGTTGGGTAAAGTAACAAAGAAAAATTTGACGCTTGGGAATTCCATCTTAAAATAATAGTAATATTTCAAACTAAACATTCACCCATATCTAATCAGTTATCTCAAATCCTTTTTTGGAATACAGCAGGATATAAACAATAAATGAATTACCAAATTAATTGTGAAATCATCTCATTGGTCCTATTATTTTAAGCCATTACAGTGACCTGCCAATCATCAGGATATCCCATTAGACTGTAAATTCCTCCCCCTCTGAAGCTTGGGTGTTGTTTCAGAGGAGGACTCTGTCTAATTCAGCATTGTACTCTTACCACAAACCACTGCTTAATTGAGCTATCCCTTCTTCTTTATTCTTCCTGCTACAGATAACTGGTAATTGAAACTGTCACCAGTCACCTGATAGCCTCTTAATTCACCAGAACAGTCTCTTAATCAACTTTTTCAGTTTCACATCTTGCCCTACACTCCATCATCCACACAGACATCTTTCTTTTTTTTTTTTTTTAAGCTTTTTTTTGTTTGTGAGGAAGATCAGCCCTGTGCTAACATCTGCCAATCCTCCTGTTTTTTTTGCTGAGGAAGATTGGCCCTGGGCTAACATCCGTGCCCATCTTCCTCCACTTTATATGGGACACCGCCACAGCACGGCTTGCCAAGCAGCACATCGGCACACGCCTGGGATCCAAACTGGCGAACCCCGGGCCACCGCAGCCAAGCGCACACACTTAACCGCTTGCACCACCAGGCAGGCCCCACACAGACATCTTTCTAAACCACAAAGCTAACAGCACTGCCAAGCTTCTAAAAATCACCTACTGCACCCACTGATCCTCTTTCACACAGACCTTTGATTCCAGGGGCTTTGAATTTCTCTTGCTGCCCAGGCTGCTACATCATAGTGGCGTTCTATACCCTCTAACTTTGCCTAGCACGCCAACCCTCACCTTAAGAAACAAATTACCTCTTCCAAGTTCCCTTAAATTCTCCTTTAAAAAAAGTTTAGATGCACTTACTGCAGTGAAATCCATCTTCAATTCAATCACTTTAGTTAAATCAGGAAGTGCTGCTTTTGATTTGCCCATAGCTAAAAAGACAGTAGCTCTTCGATAGTAAGCAATATAGTTATCAGGGTCACCATCTGAAAATTAAAATAAATATTAGCTCTCAGTAATTTACTCAAAAAATCAAATGACCTGAACATTATCAGAGTTTGCAATTCTATTAAGAAAGGCATTAAGAAAATAATTTCTTCTTCAATAATGGGTCATGTCATCTAGCAAGATCACTACAGATAAAACCAGAACAAGGGTCAGCAAACTGTAGCCTTTGAGCCAAATCCAACACACAAACTTCAAGTTAAGAATATACTTTACATTTTTAAACAGTTGTCCAAAAAACAGAAAAATATGCAACAAAGACTGGATGCAAAGCCCAAATTATTTATTATCCAGCCCTTTAGAGAAGTTTGCCAACCTCTGGTCTAGAATATTAACTATATTCAACTCATAACTTATATAAGTATGCAATTCAGTCTCTGCCTTCGCTGAAATTTTAAGTGAAATACTGATTGACCTTGTGGACTATGCCCTTATTCACAGAATTTTAGAACATTATAGATTTCCAATTAAATTGACATATTGAATGTGCAATCTCTGCTCCCTCACCAACTCCAACTAAAATGGCAGTGAAGGTACAAACCATAGGACAAATGAGGGGAATGGAAATGAGAGTGAGACTAGAGAAGTTCACATCTGAAAGAAGGAAAACAGATGATGAGTTAGGTTTTTGAGCAATTCCACTCTGCCAGCACCTACAAAGTGGGACAAGGAGTGAATTCAACTAGAAGCAAATCTTGTACTATTGAACAATTCTTCTAGAAAGCAATTTAAAAATATATATATATGTGTCTGTGTGTGTATATATATCAAGAATCTTAAAAATGATCTTGACCAAATCCAACCATCTATCTTAAAAAAATAAATATTTATGTATACAGATGTCCATCATTTTAAGATTTACAACTAAAACACCCTAAAAGTTCTACCCCCAAAGGTCTTATCATTTGCAAAACATTACAATATGGAAATCTATATGGCAGGATAGTATATAATCATTTAAAATTACAGTTTTGACTAGTTGTTAACGGCACTGAAAACTACCTGAAGTACTGCTGGAGGAAGGTGGGGCAGGAGGAGAGAACAGGCTATGAAACCATAGACGAAAGAGGACATACAAATGGCCACTAAGCACATGCACAGATGCTCAACATCACTAATCATTAGGGAAATGCAGATCAAACCCATATTAAGATAGCACTTCATACCCCTTAGGATGGAAGGAAGGGAGGGAGGGAGGAAATAACAAGTATTAGGATGTGGAGAAACTAGAGCCTTTGTGAACGGCTAGAGGGAATGTAAAATGGTACAGCTGCTGCAGAAAACAGTATGGTGATTCCTCAAAAATTAAACATAGAATTACCATATGAACCACCAATTTCACTTCTGGGTATATACCCAAAAGAACTGAAAGCAGAGTTCAAACAGATATTTGTACACCCATGTTCATAGCAGCATTATTCACAATAGCGCAAAGGTGGAAACAACCCAAATGTCCATCAGTGCATGAATGGATAAACAAAATGTGATATATACATACAATGGAATATTATTCAGCCTTAAAAAGGAATGAAATTATGATACATGCTACAAC
Organism: Ceratotherium simum simum; assembly: GCF_057802395.1. Classification (NCBI taxonomy): domain Eukaryota; kingdom Metazoa; phylum Chordata; class Mammalia; order Perissodactyla; family Rhinocerotidae; genus Ceratotherium; species Ceratotherium simum. Next base: position 15,701,237 of record NC_141909.1, read on the forward strand.
ATGGAGGAACCTTGAAGACATTATCCTAAGCCAGACACAAAAGGACAAATATTTTATGATTCCACTTCTATGAAGTATCTAGAGTAGTCAAATTTATAGAGACAGAAATTAGAACGGTTGCCAGGGGTGGGAAGGGAGGGGCATCAGAAATGGGAAACAATTGTTTAATGGGTACAGAGTTTCAGTTTTGGATGATGAAAAAGTTCTGGAGGTGGATGGTGGTGATGGTTGCACAACAACGTGAATGCACTTAATGCCACTGAACTACAAACTCAAAAATGGTAAAAATGGTAAATTTTTTATGTATACTTCATTAAAATAAAAAAGTAAAAGAATGAGACAGTCAGAAAAAAAGGACTATTTTGAAAAAATAAGAAAACTGGGCATTTTAACAATAAAAAAACTTTATCTTTTTCTTAAATCTAAAACAAAAACAAAACCCACATATGATCCCAGCCAAGCATCACTGAAATTGCTTTCCTGATCAATTTCAGCTGGAAAGCGCGGAAAGAAGAGCCAAGTCAGTAGCCTGTATATAGGGTTTTTCCTACAAAATACTGTAATTAGCTTGAAGAAAGAGTAAGAAAGAGAGTAACTACATTTAGAGCATACCTGACATAGAATATTTTTAGGTTCAGTTTATATTTGATTTAGAATATGCAATAAATTAAAAATAAACGGGTCTGGTCAGCAAAACTGGCCATAAAAATGATTTGCTACCTGGAGTGACGTCAGCATCATGGCGGAGTGAGCTTTCCCGTGAATTCTTCCCCCACAAGATACAACAAAAGCAACAGCCACAGACCAACAACGGAATCCCAGACAGTGAAAACCTAGAGCGGAGGGATCCACACTGCCACACATCTGAGAGCGGAACGTGCTGGGCCCCCGGAGGAAGTGGGGAGAGGTAAGGAGAACTCCTCTCCCTCCCCATCAGATCAGCGATCCTGGTCCGCGCGGCTCCCGAGAGGGGGGAGGGGCGGCCGGGCGGGGAAACCGTGGCTCTTCGGACTCTCTCAGCCAGTGGGAAACTCCCGCACAGAGGACTCAGAGGAGCCACAGGGCTACCATCAACATCTGAGCACCCCAGAGAGCGGATAAAGAGGGGCAAACGAGAAGCCTCTCACGTCAGGGACCCAGAGGGCAAAAGAGAGAGCTCCCCCCTCCCCACAACCCGGAGTCTGCAGCTCGACCAGACCAGACCTAGCGATCCAAGGCAGACCTGATCAAACTGGACTGGACCCGTGGATCGCAGCGGGGGAAAAAAGAAAAAACAAAACTGCGGATCGCAGCAGAAAAACCGGGGCAGAGTGCAGGGGGCTTAGACTACACAGCCCTTTACCACCAGACAGTGGTGGCAGGTGGAAATTGCAACCAGAGACTTCCAGGATGAGGAAAAACAAAACCAACACAGGAACCACAATGCAAAAATATATGAAATCACCAGACCAGAAACAAAATGACAAGCACCCAGAAATCAACCCCGAAGACACAGAAATCCATAAACTAAATGACAGAGATTTCAAAATAGCTATCATAAAAACACTCAACGAAATACGAGACAACACAGACAAACAATTCAATGAGATTAGGAGTTTCTTCACAAAAGAGATTGAAATCATAAAGAAAAACCAATCAGTGCTGATGGAGATGAAGAACACAATGGAGGAGATAAAGGAGAATCTGGAATCTTTAAAGAACAGAGCTGACAATATGGAGGAAAGAATTAGTACTTTAGAGGATAGGAATACAGATATACTCCAGATGGAAGAAGAGAGAGAACTAAAGACTAAAAAGAAATGAAGAAAGACTCTGAGAAATATCTGACTCTATTAGAAAATGTAACATAAGAATTATAGGTATTCCTGAGGGAGAGGAGAGGGAAAGAGGAACAGAGAGCCTATTCAAGGAAATAATAGCTGAAAATTTCCCAAATCTGGGGAAGGAGCAGGAAATACCAGTAAGCGAAGCCAACAGGACACCTATATATATTAACAGACAAAGGCCATCACCACGACACCTAGTGGTAAGGCTAGCCAGGGTCAACGACAAAGAAACAATATTAAGGGCAGCTAGACAAAAACAAAAAATAACGTACAAAGGAACTCCCATCAGGCTCTCAGCGGATTTCTCAACAGAAACTTTTCAGGCTAGAAGAGACTGGAATGATATATTCAAAATACTGAAAGACAAAAACTTTCAGCCAAGAATACTCTATCCAGCAAAAATATCCTTCAAATATGATGGAGAAATAGTAACTCTCCCAGATAAACAAAAGCTAAGGGAGTTCATGGCCACGAGACCCCCACTACAAGAAATACTCAAGAAGGCCCTCAGGCCTGAAAAAAAGAAGAGAAAGGGAACACAAAGCTTGGAGGAAGGAGAAAAGTAGGTAGACAAAATCAGAGAAATAGTAGATCTTTACCGGAATAGGTTAGCAACCACTTAAATACTAAACTCAAAGATCAAAGGAAGAAATTCACCAAAAATAAATTTAACCTCATCACTGTAAACACACAGCCACAACACAAGATAGAATAAGGTATAACAAGAGCAACTTAGAAGGGGAAGAGGAAAGTGACTGAATTGACTTAGTATAAGGAAATAGGAGGCTATCAGATAATGGACTATCTCATACACAAGATTTTTTGCCCAAACCTCAAGGTAACCACTAAACAAATAATCAAAGCAAAACCACATATGATAAACAAAGAGAAAACTAGAAGAATCATAAGACAGAACAACCAAACTGAATTGGCAGTCCAAAACAAATGGGACAAGAAACAAAGGAAATGCAAAAGAACCAGAAAATAAGTGACAAAACAGCAACATTAAGCCCTCATATTTCAATAATTACCCTAAATGTAAATGGATTTAACTCTCCAATCAAAAGATACAGAGTGGCAGGATGGATTAAAAAGCAAGACCCAACAATATGCTGCCTTCAGGAAACATATCTTAGCACTAAAGACAAGCACAGGCTCAGAGTGAAAGGATGGAAGACAATACTCCAAGCTAATGGCAAACAAAAGAAAGCAGGTGTTGCCATACTCATATCAGACAAAGTAGACTTCAAGATAAAACAGGTTAAGAAAGACAAAGAAGGGAAATATATAATGATAAAAGGGACACTACATCAAGAAGACATATCACTTATAAATATATATGCACCCAACATAGGAGCACCAATGTACATAAAGCAACTATTAACAAACCTAAAAGGAGAAATCAACAACAACACAATAATAGTAGGGGATCTCAACACCCCACTTACAGCAATGGATAGATCATCCAGACAAAAAGTTAATAAAGAAATATTAGACTTAAATGAAAAACTGGACGAGATGGACCTAGTAGACATATACAGAGCACTCCACCCAAAAACAGCTGACTACACATTCTTCTCAAGCGCGCATGGAACATTCTCTAGGATAGACCATATGTTGGGAAACAAAGCAAGCCTCAATAAATTTAAGAAGATTGAAATCATAACAAGCATCTTTTCAGACCATAAGGCTATGAAACTGGAAATCAACCAGGAAAAAAAAACTGGGAAAGTGACAAAAATGTGGAGATTAAACAACATGCTACTGAACAACCAATGGATCATTGATGAAATTAAAGGAGAAATCAAAAACTATCTGGAAACAAACGAAAATGATAACATGCCATATCAAACCATATGGGATGCAGCAAAAGCGGTCCTGAGAGGGAAACTCATAGCGATACAAGCCCACCTTAACAAACAAGAAAAAGCCCTAATAGGCAACCTTAAATTACACCTAACAGAACTAGAAAAAGAAGAACAAACAAAGCCCAAAGCCAGCAGAAGGAGAGAAATAATAAAAATCAGAGCAGAAATAAATGATATTCAGACCAAAAAAACAGTAGAAAGGATTAATGAAACAAAGAGTTGGTTCTTTGAGAAGATAAACAAAATAGACAAACCCTTAGCCAGGCTTACTAAGAAAAAAAGAGAAAAGGCTCAAGTAAATAAAATTAGAAATGAAAGAGGAGAAATTACAACGGATACCATGGAAATACAGAGGATTATAAGAGAATACTATGAGAAATTATATGCCAACAAATTGGACAATCTAGAAGAAATGGATAAATTCTTAGACTTATACAACCTCCCAAAATTGAACCAAGAAGAAATGGAGAATCTGAATAGACCAATAACAAGTAAAGAGATTGAAATAGTAATCAAAAACCTCCCAAAAATAAAAGTCCAGGACCAGATGGCTTCTCCAGTGAATTTTACCAAACATTCAAAGAAGATTTAATACCCATCCTCCTCAAACTATTCCAAAAAATAGAGGAAGATGGAACACTTCCTGAATCATTCTATGAGGCCAACATCACCCTGATACCAAAACCAGACAAAGACAATACAAAGAAAGAAAATTACAGGCCAATATCGCTGATGAACATTGATGCAAAAATCCTCAACAAAATATTGGCAAACCGAATACAACAATATATTAAAAAGATCATACACCATGATCAAGTGGGATTTATACCAGAGACGCAGGGATGGTTCAACATCCGCAAATCAATCAACGTGATACATCACATCAACAAAACAAAGAATAAAAACCACATGATCGTCTCAATAGACGCAGAGAAGGCATTTGACAAGATACAACATCCATTTATGATAAAAACTCTCAATAAAATGGGAATAGAAGGAAAGTACCTCAACATAATAAAGGCCATATATGACAAACCCACAGCTAACATCATACTCAACGGGAAAGACTGAAAGCCATTCCTCTGAGAACAGGAACGAGGCAGGGCTGCCCACTCTCACCACTCCTGTTCAACATAGTACTGGAGGTTTTGGCCAGAGCAATTAGGCAAGAAAAAGGAATAAAAGGAATCCAAATAGGTAACGAAGAAGTGAAACTCTCACTATTTGCAGATGACATGATTGTATATATAGAAAACCCTAAAGAATCTGTTGGAAAACTGTTAGAAACAATCAACAACTACAGCAAAGTTGCAGGGTACAAAATCAATCTACAAAAATCAGTTGCATTTCTATATGCTAATAATGAACTAACAGAAAGAGAGCTCAAAAAGATAATACCATTTACAATTGCATCAAAAAGAATAAAATACCTAGGAATAAATCTTACCAAGGAGGTGAAGGACCTATACAATGAGAACTACAAGACATTATTGAGGGAAATCCACGATGACATAAAGAAATGGAAAGATATCCCATGCACGTGGATTGGAAGAATAAACATAGTTAAAATGTCTATATTACCTAAAGCAATCTACAGATTCAATGCAATCCCAATCAGAATCCCAATGACATTCTTCACAGAAATAGAAAAAAGAATACTAAAATTCATATGGGGCAACAAAAGACCCCAAATAGCTAAAGAAATCCTAAAGAAAAAGAACAAAGCAGGAGGCATCACAATTCCTGACTTCAAAACATACTACAAAGCAATAGTAATCAAAACAGCATGGTACTGGTACAAAAACAGACACACAGATCAATGGAACAGAATTGAAAGCCCAGAAATAAAACCACACATATACGGACAGCTAATTTTCGACAAAGGTGCTAAGAACATGCAATGGAGAAAGGAAAGTCTCTTCAATAAATGGGGTTGGGAAAACTGGACAGCCACATGCAAAAGAATGAAAGTGGACCATGTGCTATCGCCATTCACAAAAATTAACTCAAAATGGATCAAAGACCTGAAGGTGAGACCTGATACTATAAAACTCATAGAAGAAAATATAGACAACACACTATTTGACATTGGTTTTAAAGGAATCTTTTCGGATGACATGCCTACCCAGACTAGGGAAACTAAAGAAAAAATAAACAAGTGGGACTTTATCAGATTAAAGAGCTTTTATAAGACAAATGAAACCAGAATCAAGATGAACAACCAACCAACCAGCTGGGAGAGAATATTTGCAAAACATACATCTGACAAGGGGTTGATCTCCATAATATATAAAGAACTCACACAATTGAACAACAAAAAAACAAACAACCCGATCAAAAAATGGGCAGAGGAAATGAACAGACACTTCTCCAAGGAAGATATACAGATGGCCAATAGGCACATGAAAAGATGCTCAACATCACTAATCATCAGGGAAATGCAAATCAAAACAACACTAAGATACCACCTCACGCCTGTTAGAATGGGTATAATCACCAAGACAAAAAACAACAAATGTTGGAGAGGATGTGGAGAAACAGGAACCCTCATACACAGCTGGTGGGAATGCAAATTGGTGCAGCCTCTATGGAAAACGGTATGGAGATTCCTCAAAGAATTAAAAATAGAGATGCCCTATGATCCAGCCATCCCACTACTGGGAATCTATCCAACGCACCTGAAATCAACAATCCAAAGAGGCTTATGCACCCCTATGTTCACTGCAGCATTATTCACCATAGCCAAGAAGTGGAAGCAACCTAAGTGTCCCTCGACTGACGACTGGATTAAGAAAATGTGGTATATATATACAATGGAATACTACTCAGCCATAAAAAAAGACAAAATCGTCCCATTTGCAACAACATGGATGGGCCTGGAGCATATTATGTTAAGTGAAATAAGCCAGAAAGAGAAAGACAAACACTGTATGATCTCACTCATATGTGGAACATAAACCAACACATGGACAGAGAAAACGGGACTGTGGTTACCAGGGCAGTGGGGGTGGGGGGTGGGGGGTGGGGGGTGGGCACAAGGGGTGAAGGGAGTCATATATGTGGTGATGGACAAACAAAAATGTACAACCCAAAATTTCACAATGTTAGAAACCATTAAAACATCAATAAAAAAAATAAATAAATAAATAAAGTGCTACAAACCAAAAAAAAAAAAAAATGATTTGCTACCTGATTACTGAAACTTAAGTGCCTGCCCCTAAAAGCAGAAGGAAATTTGCTACATGTCAACAGCAGTTATCTGGGCAGAGAGACTGGATTTTCTTCTTTGTATTATCCATATATTCCAAAATGTTTCACAATGAATATGGATTACTTTTATATTCATTAATTAAAAAAAAAACCTCAAGTTCTCCAGAATTTATTCACTCTAAGCAGAGAATAAGAAATACTGAAAATAACATGATTTAAGGTCTGGAGTTTATACCACAAATGACTTATTTGATTACATATGTGAAAATAAACCTTCCATTACCTCAATTTCCATAACATTCTTTTTTTTTTTTTTTTTAATTTTATTTATTTATTTATTTTTTCCCCCAAAGCCCCAGTAGATAGTTGTACGTTGTAGCTGCACATCCTTCTAGTTGCTGTATGTGGGACGCGGCCTCAGCATGGCTGGAGAAGCGGTGCGTCGGTGCGCGCCCGGGATCCGAACCCGGGCCGCCAGCAGCTGAGCGCGCGCACTTAACCGCTAAGCCATGGCGCCGGCCCCATAACATTCTATAATACGTATCTCTTACTGCACCTAACACTTACCATTACCTCCCAATATCACTTATTTATATACACACCTCAGTCTAGAGAAAATAAATTCCTTGCGTGAATTCATTTTTGTGTCTCCATAGCACCTGGCCCAAATGAAAGGAAATGGAAACAAATTCCTGATAACTGCAACAAAGGACACTCCCACGCCAACGCTAACACTGAGATCTGCCTGGGACAAGCAAGGGACCTGAAGAAGTCAGCACAGATATGGCTCTTAGACAGACGTGTCTCACCAGGATATTCCGATCATTCTCCCACATGAAATTAGCAACGGCATTTTCAAAAACAGATGTTGCTTATTTTGAACTCTGTATGAAGTTCTTCCAAGAACAGAAGAATGCTTATTGCTAGCTTCGGGTATCTTATCAAGAAAGCATCTTCAGGAAAAATTGCACTGAACTCCTATTTGGGAAAAAACCTGACCATTTCAGTCCACGCAGAAAAACCTCCGAAGAGGATTGTATATGATTTAGCTTTTGTATTAAGTATCTGATTACACACATACAACAAAGTCTACATAAAATATTTGAGGCATAAAATAAGTGAAAGGGGTTCACTTTCACTTATTTTACTATTCAGTTTTCAAGTATTTTTAAGATAATGAAATGGGATTAAAACCCCAATTTATATCAATCAACCTACAAAAATAAGAAATCAAATGACAATGGCTCAACTATGAATCAAGAATCAATTTGCTAAGGGATGATTAGGCACATGTGTGTGGTGATAGACTGTAATTAGTATTCGGGTGGTGGACATGATGTAATCTATGCAGATACAGAAGTATAATGATGTACACATGAAATTTATACAATGTTATAAAGCAATGTGATAGCAATTAAAAAAAAAAAAGAATCAATTTGCTTATTTGCTTAGCGGTATAGGGTCACCCGAATGGCAAATCAAAATAGCCTTCCCTGGCTCTTCCTCTTAAAATACCAACAGTTCCTAGAACTAGTATCCATTCCTATATCATTGTGTACGAAGTAGCAACTGAACAAGGACTAGTTTAAGAAATCCACGCTTAGTTTCTCACAATACAAGATTTACAAGATTTAATGACCTTGAAAATAATCACTTTTCCTACTATCCATTAAATATACAATTGTTGTTAGTGCCATAGACTCTTAACTCCTAGCGACCCTGTGTACAGCAGAGTGGAAGCCAGCCTGGCCTTTTTGCACCATCCTTATCACCTTCCAGCGCTATATCAGACAATGCTCCGTTACTATTCATAGGGTTTCACGGCCAATTTTTTCAGAAGTGGCTGGCCAGGTCCTTCTTCCTAGTCTGTCTCCGTGTGGAAGCTCTGCTGAAACCTGTCCACCATGGGTAACCCTGCTGGTATTTAAAATCCCAGTGCCATAGCTTTCAGCATCACAGCAACACACAGACAGGTGGTGTGGTTCCCTGACTGAGAAACTAACCTGGGCCACGGCAGTGAGCGCTGTATCTTAACCACTGGACCACCACAGCTGGCCTTCACCACAGTTCATTATTTACATTACTTGCAAGCCTACATACAGAAATACTAGATTTCATTTGAAAACATGTCATTCAAATTGTTATACTAGTTTACTGCAAATTTGAACATGGGAGATAGACTTAAGGTCTAATCCTAAAACTACCAAACAATTCAAATATGAGAAAATTAACCCTAATAAAGAAAATACAATCACTATCTGGAGAAAATACATCCGAAAGCAAATTACAAGCGATGTTGTAAACAGTGGTAGTGGGAAGCAGAAAGACCACCACCCCTGCCTAAATACAAAAAATTTTTTTGTCTTGCTCCCAGCTAACCCAACTCTACCCTTCATTCAAACTTCTACTGAGCACCCACCAGAGATTAAAATAATAACAATAATAATAATAACATAGTATCTATCCTTAAGAAGTTCACAATCTTCTGAACTGGAATGTGACCTCACTAGAGTCCTCTTTGTTTCCTTCCGTCTGAACGTGAACAGTAATGTCCATCGTCATTTCACAAGTGAGGTTCAAATGCAATTAGAAAGCACCATGATATATTTAAGTGACAAATAAATGTAGACATGGATTTTGCTTTTCGATTTAGCAAAACTATGTAAGTGTGATACTGGTTTTCTTACCAAGCAAATGGAGAAACCCATCATTTCAGACATGTCCACCATTTAATCCGCCACTTTAGACATTCACTCATGCCCGACACACCTAAGACATTCTGTAAGGTCTATCAAAAAAAATGGTTTCAGGGGCGAGCCGGTGGTGTAGCAGTTAAGTTCACGTGCTCCACTTCAGTGGCCCAGGGTTCGCAAGTTCAGATCCCAGGCGCAGACCAACGCACCACTTGTCAGGCCACGGTGTGGCGGCATCGCATATAACGTAGAGGAAGATGGGCACAGATGTCAGCCCAGGACCAATCTTTCTCAGCAAAAAGAGGAGGATTGGCAACGGATGTTAGCTCAGCGCTAATCTTCCTTACAAAAAAAAAAAAATGGTTTCAGACCCTAGGATTCATTATCCCCATAAGACCATGCTGTGAGAATGAGAGGTGGGCCATGTTCACATCCGCACTGCAGTTTTCACTAATGACAAATCTCTAAACAAAACTGCATCTGACTACTTCATAACACTGAAATAGATGCAACTGTTTCAGAAGACTATTTGGAAAGTCATAACCAACACTCTTCCTCAAATCACAGTTTCCAACAGATCAATAACATTTCCCAATCCATTCAAAATCTTAAAACTCCTGCCAAAAAACATTTATATGTCAGATACAAAAAAATTTCAAACCAAATCTGTACCACAACATAGAAATAATTATTTGCACTGCTATTGAGTTTAAATACATAAACGTTTTATTGCATAAAAATGTAATCATAAAACACACCATGCCCAAGTAATTTTGAAAATATATCAAGTAATTTTTCAAAAATAAAAATGGAAGAAATAATGTCACAACCATAAATAACGTCAGCTGTAGCATTACAACAAAAAATGATTCGCTGATACTCACAATGCTACTAGCCAAACTCTATTACAAACTTTAACATCAATTTCTAATCACAGGAGGAGTTAAAGAAACAAAGTACATTATAAAATTTAGAAGTTGGGAAGCATAACTTTTTTTTTTTTTTTTTTGGTGAGGATGATTAGCCCTGAGCTAACATCCACTGCCAATCCTCCTCTTTTTACTGAGGAAGATTGGCCCTGGGCTAACATCCGTGCCCATCTTCCTCTACTTTCTATGGTACACCGCCACAGCATGGCTTGACAAGCGGTGCATTGGTCCACGCCAGGGAACCCCAGGCTGCCGAAGCGGAGCGAGCGAACTTAACCACTGCACCACCGGGTCGGCCCCACGGGAAGCATAAACATTTTAATACATGAATTAACATTTAATGAACTTTGTATATGGTCAGTTTAAAGCAATGTATTAAAACATGGATGATATTTTACCACAAAAGTCGGCATACATTTTACAGTAGAGTACAGCTCCATGACCTACAGGAGTAAGTGCTTGTAGGACTAAGTAACTTGTTAGTCTAAAAGTCAGGAGACCTGGACTAATTCACTGCCAGTGAGAGGCTCTCACTAACTCACTGGGTTACCTAAAGCAGTAAACGTGGCCATACTAAATATCTAATGTTTGGTAAATGAGACAACTGAAATAGAGGATCAACAGTTCTATTCTGATAAACACACATAAGAGATTCAACAGGTCACGACACAACATCACCCCAATCACTATCTACTGTATATTCCCATCATATACAATTTAAACTTTATTTTCTATAGTTAGTTATGAACAATCTGTGTTTTACATACACTAAAATGATGAATGTCTCAAACTACACAGGTCTTCCTCAGAAATTATAATATGTGCACCTTTTGAGAATCACTGCTACTCGCCAAATTATGATGAACATTGCTATTTGAATTCTGAATGCACTAGCAGTGTTTCACTTTCTCCCTTTACCGAATTTCACAAACAAATTACCATGTTTTAGCTTTATTAATTTACATCTTTCTGTGAAGACAATAATATTTTACTGGATATTTTGGGCAAGAGCTATCTTAAGAATTCTAGTATAGCAGGGAAGCTAAAGAGAAATAGGCAGTCATTTTAAACTACTTTAACAATATGCCGTAGCCCTTAATGTTTCTGCTAAATGTGAGATTAAAGAAAGCAAATAATAAAGTAAAAAATATGGAGACAGTATGAGTTTCTGAAAATATTCTTGCGGTAGTAGGGAAGAATCAATACATTTTTTAAGACATGCTTTATGTAAGACAACTGAAAATTTTGTAATTACCATACAGCAGCACTGAAGACAGTTTGAATCACCAGAAAAAGCATGGACTGAATGATGACATGGGCATACAGTATACAATCTCTAGTGAAAAGAAACTTGTGCAAATTGTTGTCCCAATTAGCTACCACTTCCCAAGGTGACCTAATCACTGAAATGAAAAAAACTTCCTAAAAGAAACTCCAGATAGTTAAGAAAACTCTATTAACATATCAAATCTGCTTTTATAAAAGCCTTAATTTTCAGAGACACCAAAATTATACTTATTTCTATATACCTTCAATGTGTGATTGCATCCTATTTTCAAATACATCTTTATATACACATTATTCTCACCTAATCTTCACAAAAATTCCTTTTTTTGGGTGGCACAGTGAAAGCTGCTGGGAATACGCAAGTAATTTCTTTAAGCTTACATGTTCTTACCTAACTTGACCAATTTCACAGGATTATCAAGCAGCAAAGCCAAGATTAAAATGTAGGTTTCCTATTATTCCACAGAGCTAATAACATCAGTAATAAAAATCTGAGTTTAAGGGGCCGGCCCGGTGGCGCAAGAGGTTGGGTGTGCGCGCTCTGCTGCGGCGGCCCGGGGTTCACTGGTTCGGATCCCAGGCGCGCACCGACGCACCGCTTGGCAAGCCATGCTGTGGCAGCGTCCCATATAAAGTGGAGGAAGATGGGCACGGATGTTAGCCCAGGGCCAGTCTTCCTCAGCAAAAAGAGGAGGATTGGCAGATGTTAGCTCAGGGCTGAACTTCCTCACAAAAAAAAAAAAAAATCTGAGTTTAAGGAAAAGCATGAAGAAAAATGTTGACAAACCAAAACCTAACTAAATTTTAGTTATATGTAAATTACAACAACAGGATAATTGTTCTGGTGAGCAGAACTGTATCTTATGAAAAATACACCACCTCATTACCCTGCAGGTTGACTTGTCACTCTTAACCATCCCAAATAAAGGTGAGAACATATAAGTAAATAAACAAAGACTCAGGAATGTCAATGCTAAAAAGTCCTAGCACAAAACTGTATGCTGTGACTCATAAGAAAACCCTTTAAGCCCTCACGTAGAACCTATTTATTCTGTTCATCTCGTGTCTCACAGTCTCAACAGATTAAAAGCTGCAAAGAGAGTTGATGCTACAGACAGACACAAGTAAGCAGTGAGAAGTATCAGCCTAAGGGGTGGTGGGAGTTTGACCAACACTGAAGAGGCAATGAACCGCAGGATTCCCCAAGGGCCTCAAGATAAAGTAACTACTATATTGATTATCTCAGGTCAAGAAAATTAAACTGTATTCAGTGAAATCTGTTTAAGAAGGCAGAAAACTATATAATACATTGAGAAATTTTACTGTCAAAATTATCCTGAATTATTCTTGTTCTTACAGTAGTGAGTCTCAGTTACCTGGAAAATTCTCTCATGTTAGATACATATGCATTCAAGTGTCACACATTTATTTTATTAATCTATTTCACCCAAAATCCTGCAAATATTTTTAAATGTTTTATTTAAACATTAAATAGTTTTTATTTTAAATGTTATCCAAAAAAAGAGCTATTAATTAGAATTCACTAAGAAGGCCACTGATGGCGCCCGCCCAGTGGCGCAGTGGTTAAGTTCACGCACTCTGCTTTGGCAGCCTTCATGCGTTCAGATCCTGGGCACGGACCTACACACCGCTCAACAGGCCATGCTGTGGCAGCGTCCCACATACAAAACAGAGGAAGACTGGCACAGATGTTAGCTCAGCGACAATCTTCCTCAAGCAAAATGAGGAAGACTGGCAACAGGTGTTAGCTCAGGGCCAATCTTTCTCACCAAAAGAAAAAAAAAGATGGCCACTGAGTGTTTTGGTTCCAAGATACAAACCTACTGCAGCATGAAACTGAGATAAAGCATCAGCTAGCTGTCCCGCTGCAAGTAATTTCTTGCCCAATTCAAGATGTTTCTCAACATCTGCATTTACTCCACATTCAGCACCTGAAAACAAATTAAAAAATAAATTAACTTTCCACGAACAAAGATTTAATTCTAAAGAATAAAATGTTAAAAATATAGTTATCTGCCTCAGTCATCTACTCAGATGAGAAAAGTCACAGAAGCTGAAAAGTGACCTAGAGAAAGTAACAATAAAGTATAAACAGTGCTTCATTTTATAGAATGTAAGCAACTCAAAAATATACCCATATCAACCTCATCAGTCAAAAGAACGTAACCAGTCTACAAAATACAAAGGAAACTGCACAACACAGTAGTAGTAAAAATATGTTAAACCACCAAATTAGGATTGCTTTGTTAAACTAGAATCTCACTTTAATATTATAGAGTCCACTATAATATTTAAGTACTTACTAAGCATCTACAATGCACTCGGCACTGTTCTAGCTATTTGGGATAAGTGAGCAAAACACACAAAAACCTCTGCCCCTCATGGCGCCTGACATTATGGTGGGCGGAGACAGACATAAGAAATAAATAAATCACACAGTTTTTTAGGTAAAGTACTACGGAAAAAGTAGAGCTGTGTGAGAGGGGTCACGAGTGCTGGGGATTTCAGTACTAAATAAGGTGGGCAAGGGCAGGCCTCACTGAGAAGCTGACATATGAGCAAAGGCTTACCGGAAGAAGGTGAGGAACTCACCATGCAGACAGCTAGGAAAAGAGCTTTCCAGGAAGGAGGAGCAGCCAGTGGGAGGGCCCTAAGTCGAGAGAATGCTGGGTATGCTCCAGAAACAGCAGGGAGACCAGGATGGCTACCACAGAGCCAACAAGGGAGATAGCAGTGTAAGACAAGGTCCCGACCATGTACAGTTTTGGTTTTACTCTAGGTAAAATGGGGAACTACTGAGGAATTGTGAGTAGAATAATACGATCTGACTGACCAGGCCAATTATCAGTGGATTGCCTCTCTGCCCTGAATTCATTCCTCAGTACTTCGTTGTAAAAACGGACTGGAGTTTCTAAGCATTTCTTCTTTACACTGAGCACAATGCTATGCTCTGTCAGTAAAGGGCACTGAAGGGGCACGGCAGGAAGGACACCTTCTGGTTCCCATTGCTGCCTTTACTTTCCTCTGGCTCCTGCTGCCTGGTCTGCCATGCAGCGTCTGCTGCATGGTGTGTGGCGGGAGGATATCCAGTGGTGCCCTGCCCTAGCCATAAGCCCAGGGGTCCAGTCCCTCAGCCACCTGGCAGCCTTGACCAGACACCACCTCCCAACGAAGACACCATGCACTCCAGGCTTCACACCTACAACAGCACCCCAACTTCCCCCACACACAGGCCAACCACCTAAGAGAGCTGTTTCCTGCTTTCCCAGGTACTGTGGACAGCTCTGGCCCTGGCAACTCAACAAACTTGTCTACCAGCAAACTTGGGCTGCAACTATACCTTCTCCAGTGAGGTCTGAAGCCGAGCACTGAGGAGGGGGTCCTCCCCTCCAAGCTGGCCCTTCCTTGGGGACTGTCTCTCAGCCCTAGAACATCCTTTAGAGTTCTCTTTACATCTTCATAGTTACTCTCTCATCATAACTTAACAATTCTTTATATTAAACTTTCTCTTTTTAAATTACTAGGTAGTTTCTGTCTCCTGAATGGACTCTGACTTATCCACAATTGGTACTGGGAGTGGTCCCAGGAGGCAATAAGCAGACCCAAAAAGATAGGATTTGAGAGTTATTTTGGTCATGCCCTTGAGATTGAGTGCAGTGCTGAACTCCTTGTCGATGAGAAATAAGATGTCACTAATCCCTAGCAGGTATTGGAATCATAATCAAGATACAACTTCTGGTTGACAGTAATGAAGTGCTAACTGAGGCACATGCCTTGGAAACCCAAGTGGCAGCTGCACTTGACCGGGATGGCGGTAACGATGAAAATAAGGACAGTGGCGTGGAGTGAATTCTTTGAGTGCACTAGCGCACTCACACAGAGAAGCTTACATCTCTCAGCTCGAGCCACAGTCTGAGAGCTTCCACAGTAGCCCTAAAACAACCTCTTTTTTGTAGCCACAAAGCTGATTTAGCTGAAAAATAAACACAAAATTTACTTTTGAGGGTTGTGGAATTAAAACAACAGTTGAATTCACAGTCTCACCAAGTTTCTTCTGTGAAATTTAGGGTATGCATTAGTAAAGAATGGGATCCTAAAACTTAAAATGGAGACAACTGGTTGGACCCAGATGAAACTGACCAACTTTAAACCTCCAAGTCCTTCTGAGTCACCCTAACCATTCCCATTGTCACTATACAGATATACACTATGACCCCCCAAAATAGCTTACACACCAAAGGATTCCAAGACTTTGCTGATAAACTTGCAGAAAACCACAGAACATGTGTGGGAATGGATTCTAAAGGTGTTAGACTAAGGAGAGTGGACTATAACCTTATATCTGCTCTAATTCATTGGTATGTGCCACCTACCAGAGCAGAGGTCAGCAAACTGTTTTTATTAATAAAATTTTACTGGAACACGGACATGCCAATTTACTATTTACTGCTTTCATGCTACAATGGCAAAGTTGAGTAGCTCTGACAAAAACCAAATGGCCCGCAAAACCTAAAATATTTACTATCTGACCCTTTACAGAAATGATTTGCCAACTCCTATACTAGAGATCCCAGATTTAATATACTAGCTCATGCAGCTGGAGGTGGCTCTAACAACTTACTTGATTGGCTGATTAAAACTTGGACTCAACAACATCCTATATTTAATAAGGCTGAGATTCCAGAGAGTTTCCCTTGCATGATAAGAAGGCTCATCTAAAGGCTTAGAGAGGTGGGAATGCTGTTGAACTTCTCATGTATGACCTACACACCAACCTCCCACCTATGATCCATGAGAGGGCCCAGAAGACACTCCCTTTACTAAAGCGTTGAGGAATATATTAGTGAGGGACTACCTGCAACCTTTTCAAAGCTCTGTGGTCACTCCCCTTTGTAGGTCAGGTATGACTATCGGCGACGTCACCATTGAGATGGGCTTCCTGATTTCAATGGTGATGATGGGATCCTGGAGCAGCAGAAGCTTAAGTAGCAGCACTTAACCATCACAGCCTAGGTAGGCACATTAACTGTGAAGGGCATCCACCACAGAGGAGACTCTTAATCATCAGGTGGATAAAATGACATGCCCTGTGGAGTCAGTCGACTTCCTTCCCCACCCCACCAGTGCTTGCGCAAAGGACCCACGAACAAAGTGGAGGCTATGAACAGGCTCAAAAACACAAACTACTCCTTACCAAAGCTGATCTGGCTGAAGCTACTGCTGAGTGCCTAACCTGCCAACACCAGACACCCACCTTAAGTTCTCAACACGGCACCATGGAGGGCACGGGAGTGGCGGGGTACCAACCAGCTACCTGATTGCAGATTGATTACACTGGTTCTCTTCCATTAGGGATCACCTTCGCATATTCAGGATACGAATTTGCCTGTAAAGCTTCTGCCAGCACCACCATTCACCGATTCACAGAATGCATTATTCACCATCATGGCATTCCATACAGCTTTGTATCTAATTAAGAAACTCATTTCACAGCAAAGGAAGTACCGCAATGTGCTCATGCTCATGGAATTAACTAGTCTTACCACATACTCCATCACGCAGAAGCAGCAGGCCCATTTGAAAAGTGGAATGGCAGCACTAGTTGGGAGACAAAAACCTGAAAAATTATTTTACAGGCTGCAGGTTATGCCAGACTATCCTATGGTGCTATCTCCCCTACAGCCAGAATACATGGGTCCAGGAATCAAGAAGTAGAAGTGGGAGTGGTTCCTCTCATTATTACACCTAATAACCCACTTGCAAAATGTTTGCTTCTAGTCCTGGCAACTTGAGCTCTGATTGTCTGGAGATCTTAGTCCCCAAAGGGGAAACGCTTCTATAAGAGGACACAACAATGGTTCCAGTGATTTGAAAGATGAGACTCCCACCTCACCATTTTGTACTCCTTATGCCACTGAAACCAACAGGCCAAAAAAAGAAAAAATGGTTAATCTACTGGCTGGAGAAACGATCCCAATTACTAAGGAGAAATGGGGATTGCTGCTATACAACGCTGGCAAAGAGGGCTACATCCGGAACCCAGATGATTCTCTAGGGTCTTAGTAACTCTATGTCCAATACTAACAACTAATGAAAAACTATAGCAACCAAAAAACAGAACAATTAAGCACTCAGACCCTTCAGGAATGCAAGTTCGGGTCACACCATCAGGTAAAGAAGTGAGAGTAGCTGAGGTCAAGAGAAGTATGGAACAGATAGCTGAAGAGGGAAGCCATATATATCAACTATGACCTCATGACCAATTACAGACACAAGGACTGCAGTAGCCTCGCATGGTTTCTCTTTGCTTATTATACACATGTGTTTATTGTATATACAGTCAATCCTCACAATTCACAGAGTCTGTATTTGTGAACGTGCCCATTCACTAAAATTCATTTGTAACCCCCTAAAATTCATTTGCAATCCTCAAATTAATTCTCAGGGTGCCTTGGGAGTCATTTGCAGACATGTGCAAGTGCAGAATGGCGAAACACTTGACTCACTCAAAGTGCACATTCCCAGCTGAAGTCAAACAAGGTGATGCTCTGCCTTCTTGTTCTAGCTCTCATATTATAAACGAGCGTCCTTTTCACAGTATACTTAGTGTCACGTTTTTCACATTTTTGTGCTTTTTGTTGGTGATTTCACTGTTAAAATGGCCCCCAAGTGTAGTGCTGCCTAATGTTCCTAAGGGCAAGAGGCTGCGATGTGCCTTTCAGAGAAAATATATGTGTTAGATAAGCTTCCTTCAGGCATGAAGGATACTGCTGTTTGCCATGAGGTCAATGTTAATAAATCAACAATATATTAAATAAGATATTTTTAAACAGAAACACACATAAAACAAGGTTATGTTTTGATCTGTTGACAAAAATATAGTGACCTGAGGCCCTGTGGGATCTTAACCCTGTATTTCCTCCTAAGAGCAACAGTTCAAGATTTGCTAATTCAATGTTCACAATGACTTTATGGAACATAATTAGCATGAATAATGCAAATCAACTGTACTGACCATATTTTCTCTAATTCTCACTTTTATTTTATACACAAGTTGTTGGAATTAACAATTTAGTCTAAATATAACTGAATACTGAGTGGGACAGCGATGGAATAAGAGTAGTAATTAATATAGCCAGTAATGGACACAACGACTGCTGGAACTGTGTCTTCTCAGTTGGAGTACAGGTGAGAATCTCTTCACTATTTATAAGAACAGCTACATCTTGTTAGATAGAAAATCGAGTTGTTTTGTTGTAATGGAGTTCAAATGTGTGTAGAAGGGTACATGTGTATATGGGAACTAACGAGCCAAAGCATCTCTCTTTTATAGTGAACATGAAGGGACACGGCAGGAAAAAAAATCAGAACAGTCATCACTTGTGAGGGTGGGAGAAAGGACAGGGAAGAAGCACGAGTGAACTTTCTGGGGTGTTGATAATGTTCTAATCTTGATAGAGGTTTAGGTTACACAGGTATACGCAGCTATCAAAACTCAGCAAATATATATATTTAAAATATGGACATCTTACTGTACATAAATTTTACATCCAAAAAAAGCTGCTGATGATATGCATGTTAAAGTATTTAGGGGCATGTATACTGATATTATTTTCAAATGCATTTAAAAAAAAGAATTAATGGATGGAGAAATGCCCAGATGGATATGTGTTAAAAACAAGTATAGTAATTACATTAATGGTAGAATCTAGGCTACAGGTATCAGAATGTACACTACAAAATTGTTTCAACTTTGCAAAATGTTTAATAATAAACATTCCGGAACAGCTGGGAAAATATACAATATAATAAGTTATGATGAGAGGAATACACACAGGGCACTTTAAGGGCACAAGTTAAGGCACCTAACACCTATAGTTTAAACAAAATTTAAAATTCGATTTCTCAGTCACTCTAGTCACAGTTTAAGTGCCAGATAGCTAGTGGCTAGTGTATGGAAAAGTATGGATGTTACAGAACATTTCCCATCATCACAGAAGGTTCTATTGGACAGCGCTGGGGGAGGTGGGGGGCAGGGTTCCCTGAGGTTTCAGGAAAAATGGGAAGGATACCACCTATGTGAAAAGGGAAACCAACATTCTAAACACAAAGAACATCATATTTAAATGCCCAGAAGTCAGAGAATTAACGAGACTTTCAGAGAAATTAAAGTTCAGTATTTCAGCTAGCTCTCCTCTCCATCATGATTTAATTATTCTGAAGTGGGTCACTTTAACTGCTAGGTGATTCTAGTAAACAGCCAGAAGGGAAGGAAACCAATAAGGTATCTATTACAATAATCCAGGTGACGTGATGGTGACTCGACTATGGAGAAGCAGCAGTGGAAATAGAGAAAAATAGACTGCTTAGAGAAATACAAGAAAGAAAGAAGACTACACATGGCTTATGTTAACTGGATGTGGCGGTTAAGTGAAGAAAAAGCAGGAGTCCAGGATGATACCCTGAGCAACTTTAGCAGTTGCCTGCCATTTAAGTTATCGAAAGCAACTGAATTCCTTATTTCATCTACTACAGGAAAAAGCTGAATGAAATTCACTTTATCTTGCTATTTGCCCTACTAAACAAAGTAGCTTTTTCAGCTTTTCATATTCCTAGTCTGCAGTTTCTGTGTAGTGTCTTACTACTAACCTTGGCTGTCTGTTGGTCCCCTCTGTACAAGGAAGGAAGGGGAAAACAGGAGAGAGGGAGGGAGGAAACCTTAACTTCGTGGTCTCAAAAACTCAGGATCCTGCAGAGCCCAATTTGTTTTGGGCAACAATGTGAAGACGTCTAACCTATTTACGAGTGTGTGGGTAACATCTGGAGAAATTAGTCTGGGGTTTTCAGTGAGCTAGGAAAGCACTTTATTTTTTCCCATTTAAAATGAGGGTATAGGCTTCTGCTCTGGGAAAACTCATTATGCAATATAAATTTGGAAACCGACTATACTCAGATAGTGCAGGTCAATGTAGTTCCATCCAACGCCACACCATATCCAAAAATATAACCTGCTTTTTGTAATGAAGATTATGGAAACTAATTTGTTTCATTTAACAAATGTTACTGTATATGTATTATGTATAAAACTGTGGCCATAACAGAGATGAACACGGTAGTCTCTTCCAAAGAGGCAACAGGATCCTGTAGGCTTTAGCCCTGTATTGAGAATGCCCTAGCTGGAGGGTTCTCATCACTGACTGGAGAGAGACAGGCTGTTTTCTAGTATTACACTGGAGTCTCTGTCACATACTGAAGTATTTACAGAATATATAATACGAAGAATGGGACTGACTTCAAGATAATCTTCCAGTGGAGGATGAAAGTATAGATGAAACAAGAAT
Source organism: Ceratotherium simum simum (assembly GCF_057802395.1). Lineage (NCBI taxonomy): Eukaryota > Metazoa > Chordata > Mammalia > Perissodactyla > Rhinocerotidae > Ceratotherium > Ceratotherium simum. The sequence continues at coordinate 15,722,412 of NC_141909.1, forward strand.
GGCATGTGTTGATAATTTTTGAAACTGAGTGACAGTACACAGTGGAACATGATACAATTCCTTCTACTTCGGTATATTTTTAAGATTTTCCAAAATCAAGTTTTGTTTTTTGTTTTTTTTTTTTTTGTGAGGAAGATCAGCCCTGAGCTAACATCTGTGCTAATCCTCCTCTTTTTGCTGAGGAAGACCGGCGCTGAGCTAACATCTATTGCCAATCCTTCTCCTTTTTTCTTCCCCAAAGTCCCAGTAGATAGTTGTATGTCATAGTTGCACATCCTTCTAGTTGCTGTATGTGGGACGCCGCCTCAGCATGGCCGGACAAGTGGTGCGTCAGTGCGCGTCCAGATCCGAACCCGGGCAGCCAGTGGCGGAGCACGTGCACTTAAGCACTAAGCCACGGGGCGGGCCCTAAAATCAAGTTTTTTAAATTTAAAATTTAAATCCCTTCGACAGAGATTGCATTGGTGGTTGCCGGGGTGGTGAGGGGGATGGTTAGGTACGTGTGTGTGGTCATGGGTTGTAGTTGGTGTTTTGGTGGTGAACATGATGTAATCTGTGCAGAACTGGAGGTGTAGTAATGTACACCTGAAATTTTTACAATGTTGTAAACCAATGTTACTGCAATAAACAAAAAATTAAAAAAAATAAAAAATAAAAAAATAAAGATTGATGATTAAAAAAAAAAAATTTTAAATCCCTTCAGTGAAAACTAGCTGATAAAAATTACTTCTTACATTAGAAAAATAAATTTAGAAGAAAGTAAACCACTTCTTACATTAGAAAAATAAATTTAGAAGAAAGTAAACCACAGGGACTACTAGATCAAGACAGCCAACTGAGCACATGAGCCTACCTCCCAACATAGCCAAATTCTAGAAATGATAGAAGCTATTTAAAGAGATAAATGCATAACCTTGCTGGGGAAAAAAAAAATTAAAGAAGAAGGAGGCCATCAAAAAAACAGAAATTTTAGATAAAGTCTCAAAACATAAAAAGGGCAGGATTGGATTGGTGGGCAAAATCACATCCAAACACCCTCCCAGGGGAAGTGTGCCCGTGAGGCGGCTACAGTTCTGAGTGCTCCAAAGTCTAATACAAGGAAAAGGAAGGGGCCCTGGGGATTTCCCAGCCTCCAGCCAGGCTATCAGCCTTCTCCCACAACCAGCATTCAAAGACTGGCAATGAGCAATTCTGAAATACAAAGATGATCATAAAATCAATCCTTAAGACTAAGACCAAGTAAGAGAATTAAAGGAAGAAAAATCAGTGTTTGATTTAAAACATGAATGAGGAAGAGGGCATCCTGAATAACAAGAAGCCTCTAGCATGCCAAAATATGACCAGAAAAGGAGCACAAAACAAGTGCACAGGACGGCGGTGGGACCAAGCTCAACTTTAAGGAATCCAAAGGCAGCTCCATCAAGTTAAGAAGGATAGCAGACGTACGCAAGATAGATCACATTGGGCCTTGCAGGCCATGGTAAGAAATCTAGATTTTATTCTAAGTGCATAGAGAAGTCATCAGAATGGGTTTTACCAAGGAACTGACTATCTGATTTACATTTTAAAAAGATCACTTTGGCTGCAATGTGGAAAACAGATTGGAGGCTAGACCAGAATGGAAAGAACTGTGGTGGTGTGAACTAAGGATAGCAAGTTGCATTAGAGTATATATATTCTGATTTCATGTATGCTTTAAAAAGAAGATATAACATGTATTTCTGTGTTGTTTAACTTTTTCCAGTAAGAATGTATTCACGTACTACTTACAAAAATTTAACAAACTAAGACTGAGGAACGTATTTAGTTAGAGATGTTGCTGATTAAATAATCACTTGCAATTGAAAACTCTTAAAGAATATTTGTAAACACTATAGACATATCATATTTTACTATGAAGCAGCCAATTAAGTCAGGAAAGAAAAGCAAAGTAAACCTGCCTCAAATGTTTTTGTTAAACTATAGTTCAAAGGTATAGCATTATAATATCAGATACTACAGGGAACACAGGTGATACAGAAACTAAAATTTAAAACTGTCCTTATGTTCTATAGATACTAAAATATTTATGAATGAAATGATGGCACGTGTGATATGTTTCAAAATAATCCATGGGTGTGGATGAAATAAGATCAGTCATGAGTTGGTAACTGTTAAACCTGAGAGACGGGTACGGGGGGTTCATTATACCACTGCCCACTTTTGTTAAGTGTGTGAAATTTTCCACAGTAAGTTCTATATTAAATCCCTTTCAGGGATTAGAGGTGGGGAAATTAAAACAGTTAAAGATAATTCATTTTGATTTTTTAAGGATAATTTTTTTACATAATATACATCCATAAACATTTACAGTTCCTAGTGTAAAATAGAAAAGACCGTGCATCACTCCTGGAGAGAGAAACGTGTACAAAAACTGTGGTAAAATTATACTAGAGAACGAACTAGAGATCAAATAAGAATGGTGAAAGTGCTGTGTGTGGGCTATGGAACAGCCAGCCTATTACTGTATACAATTAATTACAGGAGTATGTTGATGGGTATCTGTGTGTTCTCAAGATGTGGGGGGTAGTCTTCAAAACAGCATGAAGATTTCAAACGTTTCCCTACTACATTTTCTCAAAGGGGAGATCAGACTAATGTACTGAATAGAGGATTCCAGATTGCTGGAGGAGGGAACAAATTTGGGTACAAGATAAACCATTAGCCAAGTGCTTTCCTCAAGCAACCATGAAAATGTTTAACAGGAAAGATGTTATACAGAAGGCATTAAGAAACTGCTATATGCTGGATACTTTCAGTGTTTTTCACTTAATTTTCACAACACTAGAAAGTAAACATCTTTCATACTTTTATAACTGAGGAAACTGAGGCTCAAAGAAGTTACCCATCCTGCCTGAAGACTCACAGTAACTGTTCAAAACAAGATTCAATTCCACAGCCCAGCTTTCTTTTCAGGACAGCACATGATTGTTTTCCCCATACAAATCAGGTTCAGCTTTCCACAGTTACTAAGCCTTGCATGCTTCACTCACTCAACCCATGATTTAATGTAACATTTTAGCCACAATTGCTTCCAACCTCACAGGTTGAACCTGAAGTCCAGTGGGAGGCAAGAAGGCATTTGCAAAGTTCTTTGAACTGCTATGTCAGGTTATGTCAGGCTCGACATTCTTCACTGAGAGTCCTCGAGGTTTCCTGCTCCACAGTGCTTGGACAGAACTCAGCCCTTGTCCTCCACCTGGCCGGCCCTCCACCACCTCCTCACAGCGCCCTCCAATGGCCCCTTCTCAGCCATCAACCACAATTACCACATCCCACTAGCAGGTGCGCCAGAACTACCACCAGGACTTAGAGGCCACCATCAACTGCCAGATCAACCTGGAGCTCTATGCCTCCTACATCTACCTGTCCATGTCTTGCTACTTTGACCCTCATGGTGTGGCTTTGAAGAACTTTGCCAAATATTTTCTTCACCAATTTCATGAGGAGAGGGAACATGCTGAGAAACTGATGAAGAAGCTGTAGAACCAACGAGGTGGCCAAATCCCGAAAAAATCCCGAATTCTTCAGGATATCAAGAAACCAAACTGTGATGCCTGGGAGAGCCAGTCGAATGCAATGAACTGTGTGTTACACTTGGAAAAATACATAAATCAGTCACTACTGACCAACTGGCCACTGACAAAAACAATTCCCACTTCTGTGACTTCATTTAGACTCACTACCTGAATGAGCAGGTGAAACCAATCAAAGAACTGGGTGACCATATAACCAATCTGTGCAAGATGGGGGCCCCAAAATCTGGCATAGTCGAGTCCTGGGAAGACAGTGACAACAAGAGCTAAGGCTTAGGCTGGCTTCCCATAGCCACAGGATTGAATTCCCTGGTCACCAAGGCAGAGCATGCATGCTGGGGTTACCTTTACCTCTTCTATAAGCTGTACCAAAAGATCCATTTAAGTTCTTTCATTTGTTCCATTCCTTCAAATACAGTAATTTGGCACTCCCCCCCAAAAAGAGTTATGTCATACTGTCACCCCAAAGATTGGGTTACTCTTCAAACTAAATTTCTCTTGCCTTCTAGGATTAAAAGAGGTATCCAGCATTTCTCTGTCCCTTCTGAATAAAACTCAGATCTGTATTATGTTACAATTTCATCCGATATAATTTTTCTGTTTAATAACGTGATAAGTAAATACCACCTCCTCTGTGAAAATTTCTTTGGTCACATTTCCATAACAGAACCTGCCACAATGTAAGGGTTGGTTGTGTAGGCCCCTTTCTCCCAGCAAGAGATGGTGTGCCTCCTAACTGGGATCTTCCCTTACCTTCCTCCAAATTCAGCACCCAGGCCGCTGCCCAGAGCAATTCTTCCAAAATGCACTCCTAATAAAGATTCTGCACCATTTTCCTATCACTGGCTAGATTAAATCTAAATCCCTTCAGATATAAAGGCAAACAAGACCACCGTGATCAGGTCCCATGGTGAGTCCAGCCTCCTTATCCCTCACCCCTCCACCTCTTACTTCATGCCCTATAACACAATGACCCCGCCGGACTCCCCTGAACACACTATGTTCTTATGCCACATCCCTTTGCACTTGCTCTTCCATGAAAAGGCCTTCTCCACTTGCCCACCTGGAAAATTTCTACTCCCCCATCAGGATTCTGCCCTCAAACACTGGCTCCTTTGTGAAACCTTCCCCAACTACTTCAGTGAGACGGTGGGAAAAAGCCCCTTCTACGCTCCTACTAAACCTGGCATCCCCACACTCACAAGTACAGGACTTCACTTTGCAATACCACTGTATCAATACTGACCTTCACAGTTTGCCTGCCTCTCACAACCCCCAACTGCCCAACCCAAGTCAGAAGCAAGTATGACAGAAAGAACTGCCTTTTCTTCTCTATATCACCTAGCTCAGCACCTTGCACAAAGTGGGCACTCAATATTTACTGAATGAACGTAACTATTTTCCTTCTTACTTAAACATATTATAATTCATCAGAATAATAGAATCTAAGATATATAATAACAATTATCAAATCAAACTGATACTACCAAAGACTGATAAAGACAATAATATATATAAAAAAAAATTATTTGTAAATTTTGGCTGTTTTTGCAATATGTCAACTCTATTTTGAGCCATGGGTAATTTTTATTCCTATGCCACATCCTGGGAGGCAGTGACACCAAGAGCTGTCTCCTATTTTCTGAGAGAGAACGCAACCAAACATCGTGTCATTTCCTAATCAGCATTAAACAATAGGTTTCTCCTTAGACAAGCATAACCACAGGTCAGCACAATATACAGGAAGGGCAGGAAAAAAGGTGAGGAAGCTCAGTCTTTCATTATAGTTAGTATTAGAATCTGTCATATTTTGGAGAACAAAAAATAAAGAATTTTAAGAAACGTAAAGTTGAGGGCTTAAAAGTATGATGTGGTGAGACTAACAATCAAGATCGGAAAAACCAGACTGAAAAAGGCAAGAATTGGTGATCAAAATGCTAGGGTTCAAGCTAAAGCCAGATGACAGAGCCAGTAGCAAGCCCAGGGGTAGCCGTTCAGGTTGGAGCACTTAGAACGTGAGGGAGGCTGAAAACCGTAAGATCATTCTACAAAGGAACACGAGGCAAAAAAGACCAAGTACTGTCTATAAAAGATCCGATGAATCCAAGATCCAAGCAAGATGGGGCAGGGTTTGAAAGAAGTCGCACAGCAGAAACATAAAAAACAGTGGAATCTGGCCACAGAAAGACAGCCAGAACTTCATTATCTTAGCAATTCCATAGTCAAGTGAGGACCAATGACAAAATGGTTTCAATAAAAATACACTGAGCTGGAAACCCTAAGCACCTCTTTCCAATCATGCTGACCTTAAAAGTGGTTTAGTCTACACAGCCAAACAGAAAGGAAGAAAAGGCTTAGTTATGTATATCTGAACAATGATATCTGAACAATGTCTGTACTAAAATCTTCCCGAGTGAACTAGGAAAATAAAATCTATTGGGTAAGCAGCTTTGCTCAATTTCAATGCACCTTAACTGTCTTTGCTTCAATTAACTGTGAAGGCATACATGTTGCTATGGGATTCCTTGCTCAAGGAATTTCTACTTGGAAAATACATTTGGGAAAGTCCTTGCAAAAAACAACTCAAATAGTCAACTTCACTCATCCATTTAAAAGATATTTATTGCACATCTACTTCATGTCAACATGTTTTAGGTACAGAGACAAGAGCTCTTTCCATAAAGCTTATATTGTAGAGGGAACAGATAGACAAGAAAAATAAGTGAGATGATTCCAACAGCGTTAAGTTTTATGAAGAAAATACAAAAAGGTAAAGGGAGAGTATTAACTGAAGGAGAGAGTGCTTTTGTGTGTGTGTGTGTGTGTGTGTGTGTGAGGAAGATCAGCCCTGAGCTAACATCCGATGCCAATCCTCTTTTTAACAAGGAATATTGGCCCTGGACTAACATCCGTGTGCATCTTCCTCTACTTTATATGGGACGCTGCCACAGCATGGCTTGACAAGCAGTCCGTCATTGCACGCCCGGGATCCAAACCTGCAAACCCCAGGCGCCGAAGCAGAGTGCACGCACTTACCTGCTGTGCCACCGAGCCAGCCCCCCAGAGTGCTTTTTAACATTGTGTCAGGGCAGGCCTCTCCGAAACATGAATGCTCATTTGAAGATAGATCTCAGAGAAGACCTTTCCAGAAGACTGTGGGAACAGCAAGAATAAAGACCCCTAGTCAGGGGGGACCGGCCCCATGGCGTAAGTGCTCGCGCTCCGCTGCTGGCGGCCAGGGTTTGGATCCCCGGCATACACCGATTCACCGCTTGTCAGGCCATGCCGTGGCGCGTCCCATATAAAGTGGAGGAAGATAGGCACGGATGTTAGCCCAGGGCCAGTCTTCCTCAGCAAAAAGAGCAGGATTGGCATGGATGTTAGCTCAGGGCTGCTATTCCTCACACACAGAAAAAAGACCCTTAGAAATGAGCTTGGCATTTGGAAGTAAAAGAAGTTGATGTGGTAGGAGCTTGTGATGGAGGGGAAGATTAAGATGAAAAGAGATATAAGTAAACAGGAGTCAGATATATAAGGCTTTGCAGTATTAGTAGAGTCAGATATTGAGGGAGAACAGAAGATCAGGAAATAGAGACTACCAACAATTCTTTAAAATCCTGCTGTCCAGGGCCAGCCCCCATGGCCTAGTGGTTAAGTCCAGCGTGCTCGCTTCAGTAGCCTGGGTTTGGTTCCCCAGGCACGGACCTACACTGGTGGTCACTGGCCATGCTGTGGCGGCAGCCCACAGACAAAACAGAGGAAGATTTGCCACAGATGTTAGCTCAGGGGGGCATCTTCCTCAGCAAAAAAAAAAAAAAAAATACTGCTGTCCAGAGAAGCAAAGATACAGTTCAGTAGCTGAAGGAACACAACATCAAAGAACAGTTTAAGACAGAAACACTACAGCATGTCGGAGTGCTGATGTCAATGATCCAGCAGACGAGAAGAAAGTGATGACACTGGGAAGAAACGATAACTGGAGGAGTAATATTTTCAGAAGACGTGAGAAAATGGTATCCAGGGCATAAGTGTAGGGATTGGATTTTGCCAGGAATAGAGATGCTTTATCCACTTTAACATAAGGAAAGTAGTAGAATGGGTAGAGATACAGGTAGACTAGTGAATTTAGTGATAGAAAGGAGAAGAAACTACTCTGTGATAGCTTTCATTTTCTCAATAAAGACAAGGTCTAAAAGAATGAGGTAAAGGAAGAGAGGAAAGGGGGTTTAAATTGGAGATTTAAGGAAAGAGGAAAAGATTTGAAATACTGATTTTCAAGAACAGACAAACTAGGGCATTATAGGAACATTGGCAGTATTGAGTGTGCATTTGAAATTGAGATTATGTGCTTAAAACGAGACCAGTTGGCAAGGTGATCTCCATTTTCTCTATCCATGTTCAGCTCTAAGGTACAACAAACAAGTTGGCCAAGTTGGATTTAATCAGTGTCGAGTTTTGCCAAGTGAGTAAAACAAAAGAATACAGGAGCAAGGAAATTAAAGGGTGTTTGCAATGGAGTGACTGCAAGATGGACCACCAAATCTAAACTGACAAAGGAGGGAAGAGGACATGGATGCTTCACAAAGCACATCTTATACCCCCAAGCGGTCTGTAAACTCAACGACAAAAACCATGAGTTCTTCTATACTATGTATAACTCACCAAAGAAGACTACAGCGTAAGCCTCTCCTGAAGGATTAAATGAGTCTTCCCCATGTGCCAAAACTCCAAATAACACAAACTCATCAGATTTAAAAAAAAAAAAAAAAAAGGAGCTTTCTAAACATCTTAAAAGAAAAATAAATCTATGGTTGCAATGTTTTAGTTCTAAACAGCAGATGACTGGGTTCCCACAATATTTTCATATAAACAAAGATTAATTGCTGGACATTAATCAAAGGAAAACCATGGCAAAAGAAATTAAACTTAACCACAATTAATTCACTTCATTCTGGAAAATAAAGCCTAATTACTACAGGGCATCCGATCTCAGAACAACTCCCCCTTTCTCACAGAATCAAAACTACTGCATTTCCAGGCACTCTTGCAGCAAATGCTAACTAGTCGAGTGAACTGGAACTTCGACACTACTGCCAACTATAGCCTACCTCATTAAAAATAGTTTAAAATAATTCCAGAAGCTATCTGAATATCTGCTAGAATATTTAGTTTATATAAATTACTGAAAGTCACTCATTTTCCCTACTTTATTTATTCTTTCCATAATTAAATAATGTCAAGAAAATCCTAGGGGATACAAAACATACTTTTAGTAGGTTAGGTCCATATAAAAATTATCACTATCTTTTATACTTATAGATTTTCAACTACTCTTTTCCCTGTGGCCAAATATATGATTTAGTCAGGTCAGTTCAGTGAAATAAAGAAAAATTGGGTCTAGGTAGCACATTAAGGAAGAAAAAGAGATAAAAGAGGGTTTGGTTCCCAGGCTGTGTTCCTACTCAAAACACCACATAGAACAAACCATTAGCAAAGAATTAAAACAGCTTCTTTATGTGTAACACGAGAACACTGAAGTAGATAATACTAAAGTTTTCTTTCTGATCCAAAAATTCTATTCCTAATCTAGTGCTTTGGACTTCCCTCTTTCAAAGGCCTTTTCAAAAGGGGGTGCGCTAAAAGATGTAATCTTTCAATTCATAAGCCTGTTACGCAGGTTCTTTCTCTGGATTACAATTATCAGAAAAGTCTGGAAAAAAACAAAGACAAACATTTTTAAATCAGAAAAAAATAGGCCAACTAAACTAATTATTGGTGACACCCTCCATCATACGCAATTCTTTTTGTCACATTCACTCTTCTCAGACCCATTCTCCACTCTCTTTCCTCTCTCCAAGCGTCAGGCCGAGTAGTGAAATCATGCAGACCTGAGTGCCTCCAGGAGGACTCGGAGGTTATCGAACCCAGACACAGAACTTATTAGGGAAAACAGGAGCTAATAGTTTGCTAATGCAAGTCAGAGGTTCTTATCTTTATATCCCCATCACCAAATTTAGTGTCTATTACATAGCACACACCTAATCTAATTCCTCTATATAACTTATTACATCAGTGATTCTCACTAGTGGGTTCTTTTTAGACATGCAAAATTTCATGTCCCACCCAGACCTACTGAATCAGAAACTCTGGGAGTGGGGCCCAGCGCTCTGTTTTAAAGATTTTATTTATTTATTTTTTTCCCTCCAAAGCCCCAGTAGATTGTTGCATGTCATAGCTGCACATCCTTCTAGTTGCTGTATGTGGGACGCGGCCTCAGCATGGCCGGAGAAGCGGTGCGTCCGTGCACGCCCGGGATCCGAACCCGGGCCGCCAGCAGCGGAGCCCGTGCACTTAACCGCTAAGCCACGGGGCCGGCCCCTAGCGCTCTGTTTTAAAAAGCCCTCCAGGTGAGATTCTGATACATACTCAAGTTTGAGAACCACTATATTAAACATAACAGGAAATCACCTTCCTCTTCATTACTGCTTTGGCAAAAAAAAAAAAAAAAAAATGCTGCTTTTTCTCAGCTGCCACCACTTACAAATGCTTGGGCCCACAGGATGCTGTTAACCACTTCTATCTCCAGCCTGCAAACAAGATGAACTTTAAAGTCAAATACCTTGAGTTCAATTTATGGCCCTTAGAGTTAACAGCTATGTGACCTTATACAAGTTAGTTAAACTCCTGAAGCCTCAGTTTCCTCATCTGTAGGAATAAGAGTAGGAATAATATCAGATAGCTCCATAAATAAGATAGCTTACCAAACGGTGCCTGGCACCCAACAGACCTTCAATAAATTTAAGATCTTTTTCCTTTCTTCCCTACCACCTTTACCAAGTTCCTGCTACTTTACACAAGCAATGCTCCAAGACAGCACTCTGGCACTCCTCTGAGAAACATCACCAATGCCTCCTATACAGAAAAATGTCTCCTATACAGAAAAGATCTCTAATGAGGTTTCTCTTATGAAAAATACCACAGGAGAGAAGTGAAGTGTTCAAGTCCTACAGAATCATATACAGAACAGCAATTCTAAAGAGGTAGTCCAAAAGACAGTGGGAAAAGCAAACCATACAAAAATGTGCACCTTTGTAACTTAAAAAAATTGGTATTTTCATAGGCAACTTTCTGCTAACATAGGCAATTTTCTCTTAAGTGCTCAAAATAAATCATTACTGGTAACTGGACATAAATGTTATACTTGGAGGGGAGGTAGCATTAGAAAACGCAAGACAACTAGAATACATGGCCCATAGTAAAGTGGTCCAGGCATTCAAATTTCAATTCCCTAAATTTTCTGGGGCAACCTCACTGTCAATTTCTCTGTCCCAATGTTACCACACTACATGTTCTGATTTTGGGCTCAAAAAAATATGGTGACGAGGGAAACCAAAAAAAGAAATAAAAACACTGCCCTGAATGAGAACTAAAAACTGGAGAGTATTACTTTCTTTTAAAATAGTTGAGAATTTTGAGGGGATTTTACAGGACACAATTCCCAACCTCAGCCCTTCCCTCCCTCTAAGCCCAATATTATTAAGTCTCCTATTAAAATGTCTAATTTGACCGCCTTGACTACTAACCCTTTTCACGGAGATGAAAATAGATCAGCGCAAGTGATATATCAGTATACTCGAATATTTCGCATAGTAACCAAGCTAGGCGCATTCGTTCAACTGGCGTTTTCAGCTTTAATTCTCACTCCTCCCGCTGACATCTAAGATGCGACAGCCCTCTATTTTTGCTATTCTGTTAGGGTAGCCAACATTCCAATCCGTAGGACTGAAGGGAAGTTTACGCGTTCGTACTTTTTTCAGGGGACCTTGTTTTCAGAGCACTCGGAAAAAGCAAGCCAGCCCTAAGCTGAATGTCACCACGCTGGGAGTGTAAAACCACCAACTTGAAGTGCCTGGCCCTCCCGGAGCTCGAGTTCGAGCCCCGGCTCTCGAACGCACCAACCTAACAACTTCCATACAGGACACGGAGTATAGTACGGGGAGGGTTACTCACTTGTAACAGGCAACACTGTCCCCTCCACTTCACCCAGCTGGACCCACCCTCCTCCCCTGAACTCCAAAGCGACAGACGCCTCCCCTTTGGCCACCTTTACCGCCTCCTCCCAGCACCACTGACCAACAGTGTCCCCAGGCTCCAAGCGAGGGTCCCGAGTGAGGCCAGGACCCGACGGCTGCCCAAGTCTCCGCGACCCAGGACGCTGCAGAAGTCGCCGCCCGCTGCCCCGCTGCCCCCGCCCCCTCCGACCCCTTCGGTCCCGCTCCTCACTCCAAAGGCGCCGTCCCGGCCCCGCGGCCCGCCGCTCCCGGCACCTCTTCCCCCGACAAACCCGGAACCCGGCGCCGGCCGCCACCCAGGGGCGGGCTCAGGCGCAGCCGGGCCGCGGAGTCCCCGGCTCCCGCCCCACGGCCCGGGCCGCCCTGAGGCTCGCGCCCGGGCGCAGGCGGGGAAGCGCCGGGGGGCCTGGGTCTGGCCAGGGCAGGACAGGACTCACCTTCGTACTGCAGGTCGACCAGGACCAGCAGGAAGGGGAACACCGAGCCCAGCCGGCTGGTCACAGAGCCGGGGGCCACCATGTCCGAGGGCGCGGGCGGTGAGAAGGAACAAGGGTGCGGGGCCCAGCAGTCCCCGCCGGCACTCAAGCTGCAGCTGCGCCCGCCCGCCGTTCGCTCTCGCTCAGGCCTAAGGGGTGGCTGGCGGCCAGCGGAGGAAGGCAGCGGTGGGCGGGGCCCAGACGACGCTACGCCCCGAGCGCCGCCGCCGTCCAATCGCCTTCTTCCTGGCCGCTCTCTTACTGGGCTCGCCGGGGTCGTGGTTCGCGCTGATAGGCTGCGGAAGCCGTCGCCCCGCCCCCGCTGTGATAGGATAACGTGGAAGCACGAAACGAGGCTGCGTCCGCCGGTCGTGGAGCTGTCAGGGAGCTCCACACCGCTGCGGTTTGGCGGAGGGAGGTGGCCGCCGAGTCCGCATGCGCAGGCCACGAAAGCCTTTTTGGGTCGCTCCCGGCACGCTAGGTGGGCCAGGAGGAGGCTTTCAGCAATCCGAGGTGTTCCGGTGAGGAAAGGGAAGCCGCGCGCCCGAATGAGAAGGCCAAACCTGGTCCCGGGAAGGCTGAGGGGAGCCTTAAAGCGCCTAGAATGGAGGCCTCGGAATGGACCGGAGAACACGACGAGTCTCAGAGCCTGCTCCCTCCCGCTGAGCGTCTGGGAACAAACACAGACCGAACTGAAGAGTGCGCGGGAAACGGCCAGGGGAAGCTGGGCTCGTAAAGTAGGGTGAGCTGATGGAGCCCGGAGCATTTCAGGGGCTGCCAGAGAAGAGCATTCGGGACCTACGGCGGGTAAGTGAGCGTGGCTTGGAAGTTTGGGGACCCCCTCCCCGCGACTGTCCAGCGGACCGGCGTGCCCAGAAAAGAAAGCAATTCCGGAAGATTCCGTGAAGAAGAATCCAGGGCGGCACAGAGCTTAAGAGGGCACAGCGTTCTTGAGAGTGCAGCCAACGTCCACTGTAAGGAGAAGAGGAGAGGCCTGTTGGAGTGGACCTTGTCTTCCGTGCTCCTCAGAGGAAACTCAGCAAGAGACAGAGGAACCTGAACAAGATCAAGTGCAAGTTACTCAGTTTGGCGTTAAGTCTGTTCACGGCCTCTTCCTCTGGCGTCCCCAACACAACCCAACACGCACACTATGTGCCAGTGGTGTTTCACCTGGGGTAAAACCGTCGTGCTCTTCTGTGTTAAGCATTGACAAGTGCAGACTTATTACTTTACCAGTAAGTATGTATTTGCCACTTTGGTGCTACGTTACACTTTAAAAGAACTCAAGAATTATAAATAGCGTGGTGAATTTGTGATGTCCTGAAGACGCTCCAAGGAGAGTAAAAGCAGAGAGGCTTGTCACAAAGGAGATGGTTTCCAGGGGAAAAAGAAAACTGAGTTCTTGACTAGTGGTGGTGGAAAGCAATGTAATATAATGTGAAGGCTTCTATTCCAAAGGAACTACTACGAAGGAAATGGTTTCTAGAAACGAACAAACAAACAAAAAACTGAGTTGCTGAATAGTTGTGGTGCAAAGCAGTATAATAAAATATGAAGAGGAGAGGATTCAGATCCAAGAAATATAATTCCACACCATGGCTATTATCTAAGTTATCTTCATCTGAGAAGTGAATATGATCCTGATAGCATCCAAGGTTTGTTCTGAGGTTTAATGATTATAAAGTATTATACAAATGTTACTCATCCTTCTAACAAGAGCAGAATCATGAAGAGACTCCTCTCCAGCAACTCCCTGGGATTTGGGGGGGGGCAGGGAGGGGTGCCCTTTTCCTCATTGACATCACAAGGCTCTGTTAGTGGAAAAAAATGGAAGGTGATTTCACTGTCCTCAGTAGTTAGTGAAGACATCATCCAAATGAGGTACCATGGCTAAGGCAGCCAACAAAATGCTGAATGTAATGAGGAAATCCTGAGTTTTGTAAACAAATAGTACTACACTGGGAGTTATCACCTGGATGGTGGCTGTGATTCTAGTCTTAACAAAAAAGCAGAGTTAAAGAAGTTCTAAGGATGGAAAGTAAAAATGATTAAGGAGATGAAAGACTTTCTGTTATGGAAAATAAAAATAGCAAGGGTCTTCAGTGTTGAGTGATTTCAAAAATTCATTGATCAAATTATGTAACTATGAATCCTAAAGTCTTAAAACTAAGCTTTACAAAGTATCTCTTGAAAGAGATCATTTTGCAACAAAGAAGGAAACATTACTTAGCAATAAATATAGAATGCTAAAATAACATTTATATGTATAAATGCTTGGGAATGTTTCCTCCCATGTTCATCTGGATATGGTTTTCACCTGATCACTCTTGCCAATAAAATCAAAGTAATCAGTGATTGTAGGAAAAATTACTATAAGTATGGTTTGTGTTTATCAGCATTTATTTATGCAATCCTTTTTAAAATTAAGCATGGGGCCGGCCCCATGGCTTAGCGGTTAAGTGCGCGTGCTCCGCTGCTGGTGGCCAGGGTTCGGATCCCGGGCGTGCACGGACGCACTGCTTCTCTGGCCATGCTGAGGCCGCGTCCCACATACAGCAACTAGAAGGATGTGCAGCTATGACATACAACAATCTACTGGGGCTTTGGGGGGAAAATAAATAAATAAAATCTTTAAAAAAAAAATTTAAGCATGAACACTACTGTAATTAGTAGTACCTATTATAATAGCAAAATACTTAAAACAACGATAGAATGTTTAAGTAAATACCACAATATCTAAAACTAGGAATATTATATAATTTCTAATATTATATATTGGTCTATGTTTATTGGCCAGGAAAAATAACGTTGCTAGAGTAGTGTTCAGATCTAGAACACATTTTGGAGGTAAAGGAGATAAGATTTGCTGATGGATTAGCTATGGGGAGAAATAAATGTCCAGAAGCAAGTATGATACTTAGAAACACCTTTTTGCACCAAATTAAAAACAAAATAGGCAGCATTATAGTTAATATAATGAATGCTGCAATATACATCGTCCTGCATTATCTTTATGAACTTGTGCTTTTATTTCTATAAAAGGGATTTCTGAAAGTAGGATTGCGTGGTCAAACAATGCACACATTTAAAATGTTAAGATATCAGATTATTTTCCTTGTAAGTCAGGGTAATTTATATTCCTAACAGCTATTTATGTCCCCACATCCTCACCATCACTAGATATTAATTGATTTTCATAGTTTTTGCCAATATAATGAGTAAAAAATTACCCTTCTATGTCAAGTTTACTACTTGTTTGCCAGGATTTGGGGATTCTGTTCAAACTTTGGTGTCCTCATGTGAAATTTGGCTTTAAAACCATGTCCTGTTTTCTCTCTGCTTGTCTGCCCTATTTTATGTTGTTTGTTGGCTTCTGGCCACATCACTCTAATCTCTGCTTCCTTTGTCCCATCACTTTCACTTTTGACCTTGCTTTCCTCTTATAAGAATCTTTGTAATTAATTATTTAGGGCCTACCTGGAAAATCCAGGATATTCGCTCTCTTCAACATCCTCAGTTTAATCTCATCTGCAAAATCCCTTTTGCCATACAAGATAACGTTGACAGGGGATCAGAATGTAGATACCTTTGGGGGAACACTGTTCAGCCTAACATGATACCCTCCCCACTTCAGGACGTAGAACTTAGTTCCCCTGGCCCTTGAGTGTGGGCTGGACTTAATGACTAACTTCCAAAGAATAGAGTGTGGAAAGGGGAGAGAGAAGTAACTTTACAGTGGAGAAACCTGCAAATACTACCTTGACCAGGTGGTCGAGGTTAATATTACCAATGATAAATTATGTTGATCCCCTGTACCCCCAATATCATGTGATGAGAAGGGCACTTCACCTCTGTGGTATTCTTTCCAAAAATCTATAGCTCAGTCTAAACGTGAAAAAAAACCACATAACCCAAAATTGAAGGACATTCTATAAAATACTTGACAAATACTCCTCAAAACTGTCAAGATCGTGAAAAACAAGAAAAGACTAAGAAGCTGTAACAGACCAGAGGAAACTAAGGAGACGTGATGAGTGAACCAAATGTATTGTGTTAAACTGGATCCTGGAATAGAAAATGGACATTATTGGGAAAATTACTGAAATCCTAATAGAGTCTCAAATTTAGTTAATAGTAATGTACTGTTGTTACATTCTTTTTTTTTTAAAGATTTTATTTATTTATTTTTTCCCCCCAAAGCCCCAGTAGATAATTGTATGTCATAGCTGCACATCCTTCTAGTTGCTGTATGTGGGACTCGGCCTCAGGATGGACGGAGAAGTGGTGCCTCCGTGCGCGCCCGGGATCCGAACCCGGGCCACCAGCATCGGAGCGCGTGCACTTAACCACCAAGCCACGGGGCCGGCCTGTTGTTACATTCTTATTTTAATCAATGTACCATGATTATGTAAGATTTTAACAATAGGGGAAAATAAGTGAGGTGTGTTCAGGACCTCTCTTGGCATGTATTTTGGTAGTAATGGGATAGACGGTACTGGGCCAAGTGGGTAATCAGGTTATCTTCATTCAGTTAATTACTACTTAATTGCAATACAAAAGTATAGCCTAAAATGTTTTTGATAGCTGTTTAGGCTCTGGAAAGACCAACTGGCAAGGGAACACAAAAGGTTTGCTTGTTGAACCTCTATTACAAATTCATAACAATGATATGAAAACTAAAATGAGAAGACAGGCAAACAAAAGGACCTAGCTGGAGTCTTAAACCAAAATAAATATTCCAGGGCCAGCCCGGTGGCATAGTGGTTAAGTTCCCGCGCTCCACTTTGAAAGCCCGGGGCTCCCAGGTTTGGATCTTGGGCGTGGACCCACACACTACTTATCGAGCCATGCTGTGGCAGGCATCCCACGTAGAAAGTAGAGGAAGATGGGCATGGATGTTAGCCCAGGACCAATATTCCTCAGCAAAAAGAGAAGGATTGGCAACAGGTGTTAGCTCAGGGCTAATCTTCCTCACCAAAAATAAAAAGATAAATGTTTCCATGGACTAGAAATGGAAAAAAAACCACCACAAAGTCCTGTGTAAGCAGAAACCAGGGGAATGCTAGCCTATGTTTTAGATCTAGGAAGGGACCAAGAGTAATCCAGAGACAGTCTCCTTGTTCTCCTGCTGCTTGACACCACCACCAGAGGTAGCTCTATTACAGCTACTTGTTTACATGGAATTGAAGAAACCTAGGAATAGCGAATTAAGCTGCTCCTGACTGGCTCTGCAGTCAACCTGGAATTGCCATGATAACACAGGAGAGAGTGAGCATAGAGAGAAAGAAAATTGGAAAAACAGGAAAGCAGATAAACAAAAACTTACGTTTCCACTCAAAATAGAACTGCAAAATAAAATTTCAAAACATATCAAGAAAGGCAACAAATCAACAATTGAACCTAAACTCAAGAGGAAATTCATTTTATAGACTAATGCTAGCAGACATAAAAAAAAATCACATCCATAAATACAAGAAAGTATGGAACAAAACTGACATAAATGAAATGAGAAAAGGTGGATGTAAAAAATAACTGTATTAATATCCTGGGGCTGCCATAATAAGTTACCACAAACTGGGTGGTTTGAAACAACAGAAACTTATTCTGTCATAGTTCTGGAAACTAGAAGTCTAAAATCAAGCTGTCGATGCCATACTCTCTGAAGGCTCTAGGAAAGAATCCTTCCTTGGGACCGGCCTAGTAGCAGTGTGGTTGAGTTCGTGCTCTCCACTTCAGCCGCCCAGGGTTCACAGGTTCAGATCCTGGGCATGGAGCTACACACTGCTCATGAAGCCATGCTGTGGCAGTGTTCCCCTTACAAAGTGGAGGAAGAATGGTGCAGATGTTAGCTCAGGGACAGTCTTCATCAAGCAAAACAAAGGAAGATTGGCAACAGATGTTGGCTCAGGGCCAATCGTCCTCACCAAAAAAGAAGAATCCTTCCTTGCTTTTTCCTCATTTCTGGTGGCTCCTGGCAATTCTTGGCATTCCTTAGCTTGTGGCTGCATCATTCTACTCTCTGCCTCCATCTTTGCCTGGCATTCTTCTGTGTGTCCTCTCCTTTTCTTCTTAACTACTTACATCTGCAAAGACCCTAATTCCAAGTAGTCACATTCTGAGACTGAGTGGACATGAATTTTGGGATGAGAAGCACTATTTAATCCACCACAATAATTAATAAATAATCTTGGAAATTAAACTACTCCCTGAAATTTTTTAAAAAATCCTAATATACTGTACACACACAAACTTAACAGATGGAATACACTCTACAACACAAAGAGAATAATTAGAAGACATTTTAAAACATATCACTGTCAGGAACTCTTAGACCAGGCACACACAAAAATCTTAGTAAGAATTGGAAACGCTTAAAAAATTTGAGCAAAAATTTAACAAGCTTTTTCTAACACTTTAATAGCTCTATATGTAAGGAAAGAGAGAGATGATGATCTGCCTAGCAAATAGGAAATTTTTTTCAAGTACTCATGGAACGTTTACAAAAATCTACCAACTAGTTCACAGAGGAAGTTTTACAATTTCCTAAGAATTATTATCATACATTTCATGTTCTCTAACCATAATGCAAGTAAATTGAAAATCAACAATAAACAGATTTTTCCAAGTCATATGTTTGGAAACAAAAAGTATCTCTAAATTAGTCATGATAAAGACAAGATCATCACAAAAATTCCAAATTATGCAAAACTAGATGATGATGAAATGCTACATTATCATAATTTGTGGAATACTGGTAAAGCAAGTATTTAGAGGGAAATTTAGAGCCTTAAATTCTTTCAGTTAAAAACCAAAAAAAAGGAAAACAAGTGAATTACACATTAAGCTCAGGATGCTAGAAACACTACGGAGCAAGAATAAAGAAACAAGGTAAGAAATAATGAAAATATGAGCAGAAATTACTGTATTGTGGTGGCAAAGAAATATGAAGAATTTAAATCAAATAGCTAGTTGTTAATAACAGTTATAAAATAGACAAAAATAGAGAAAACTTCAAAAAATAGAGAAAAGGCATATATTAGAATTTAAAAGGAGGCACACAACTACACATATGATAGAGATGTTTTAATTTATAAGATAAAAGATTGAATGTCTTTTGCCAATAAATTTGAAAATGGAGATGAAAAAGAAAAATAGAATACCTGAATAAGCCAATAGCTATTAAAGTAAATTAGTAATTATACATCTCACCCTAAAAAAAGTCACCTGTCCCCCACAGATTTGTAATCCCTGTCTTATACAAAGTATTTTAGAGTGTTTTACAAAAAAGAGGAAAATCTTTCCAACTCATTTTAGGGGGCTTGATGCTAAAACCGGAAAGAAAAGAAAATCAGCAACCAAGTTATGAGGATAGGGAAAGCAATCTTAAGTGGAATATGTCCAAATCATATTCAGTAATTAAAAAAAAGATAACCAAGAAGGCGTTATCAAAGATACAAAGATT
The DNA here is from genome assembly GCF_057802395.1 of Ceratotherium simum simum. Taxonomy (NCBI): domain Eukaryota; kingdom Metazoa; phylum Chordata; class Mammalia; order Perissodactyla; family Rhinocerotidae; genus Ceratotherium; species Ceratotherium simum. The sequence continues at coordinate 15,741,997 of NC_141909.1, forward strand.
GATCAACATCAAAAGGTCTTTTAATGAAATACATCAAATCAACAGGTGGATGAAAAATCATTTTTACAGATTGAATAAATCCTTAGATAAAATACAGCACTCATTCATGTTTAAAAGAAAAAAGATCTCAGCATAAAATGGATGCAAACTACCTTAACTTGGTAATTGGTATTTATCAAAACTTCTGTTTTGAGGATGGTAGTGTCAAATCAGTATCTCCTTCTTTCCCTCTTGGAAATCACCCAAAGCCACACAAGAACAACAAATAAAAAACAGAAAAGCAAATTACAACCTAAACAAAATGTAGGAGACTGTTGAAACTCCATTTCCCGTAGTAAGTGGAAGCAATGCCAAACTAGAGGAATCAGAGGATGCCTGCTAATGCACATCTCAAGAAAAGATGCCAAGATACTTCTCAAGGGTTAGAGGCATATCCTGTAGCACAAAACCCAAATACCTTGCTTGCAAAAAGGAGAATGAGATGCACTGGTTGGTGACAGAAACTAGTTAGGACAAACTTTGATTCCGAGAAGCAAAAGATATGGGCTTGAAAGATGATTCACTTATTTATTAATTGTCATTTCCAGGAAGCAATATATCCCCATTGCAGACTAAGAGAAGAGAAACTTTACATGATGAACAGCATCATGGCTACCTGGTCTCCCTTTGCACAAGAGAAATAAAAGCTAGATTAATTCTTACAAAAACTTGGATCATAAGAAAAATTATGGCTTGTGTGGAGCACAGCCCAATCTCTTCCTCTATACAAACTTTCTAAAAAAAGCAATTTTAGGAAAAATTCACCTCCTTCAATGATAAGTTATCAAAAAAGATAGAATCAAATGGCCAATAAGCACAGGAAAAGGTACTCAACACGATTTGTAATCAGGGAAATGCAAATTAAAACCATAATGAGATACCACTACACACCCACCAGAATGGCTTAGAATGAAAAACAATTAAGAATACCAAGTGTTGCAAGCATTTGGAGCAACTGGCACTCTCATACATTGCTGGTGGGAAATGGTATAACTACTTTATTATTTTTTTATATATATATATTTTAAAGGTAATCTTTTTATTTATTTATTTATTTACCCCAAAGCCCCAGTAGATAGCTGTATGTCATAGTTGCACATCCTTCTAGTTGCTGTATGTGGGACGCTGCCTCAGCATGGCCAGAGAAGCGGTGCGTCGGTGCACGCCCTGGATCCGAACCCGGGCCGCCAGCAGCGGAGCTCTGGCGCTTAACCGCTAAGCCACGGGGGTGGCCCGGTATAACTACTTTAATAAAACTGTTTGGTAATGTGTTAGAAAGTTAAACCTATATGTACTTGATGAGTTAGCAATTCCTAGGTATTGATCTTAGAGAAATGAAAACATACGTCCACAAAAAGCCTTGTACAATAATGTTCACTGCAGCTTTATTTATAATAGCCACAAACTGAAAAAGCCTCATTCTCCATCAAGGGGAAAATGGATTAAAAAAAAAAACTGTGATAAATTCATTCATATGATTTTTTATTTTATTTTTTTATTTTTTCCCCCCAAAGCCCCGGTAGATAGTTGTATGTCATAGATGCACATCCTTCTAGTTGCTGTACATGGGATGCGACCTCAGCATGGCCAGAGAAGCGGTACGTCGGTGCGCGCCCGGGATCCGAACCCGGGCCGCCAGCAGCGGAGCGCACTCACTTAACCACCAAGCCAAGGGGCCGGCCCTCATTCATATGATTTTTAAAATGCAAACACAAAAGACTATGTACTGTAACAGTGATGTGAATATACTTAATACTGAACCATATATTTAAAAATGGTTAAAATGGTAAATTTTTATGTATATTTTACAATTTAAAAAATAATAAAAAAGACTATGTACTGTATAATTCCATTTGCATGAATAAATTCAAGAAGAAACAACAGTAATCTGTAGTGATAGGAGTCAGAATAGAAATTATCTCTGGGTAGGGGGCATTATCTGTGAAGGGAATAAGGCAGCCTTCATATTGGAAATGTCCTATATTTTGATCTGATCACAGATCGCTATATAGTAATGTGTTATATATATTTTGTGTGATATATGTAATGCATAGTTAGTATCTAACACTTTCCTGTATATATGCAATATATCAAAAGAACAAAGCAGTGACAAAGAGCCTAGGAAAGAAATAGAGAAATAAAACTGAAATGAATTGAGAGCTGACAGAACTCAGGAAAGAAGTGGAAGAAAGAAGCCATGACAGCAATGAAGGTCAAGTTGGAAAGGAAAATTGTGCTGAAAACCTAGTAAGCGACAGAGGGTATAGGAATGAGAAAAGTAAGCAAAATGAAATTAAATAAAATGTTAAAAATGATTAAAATGTGACTGGTGGCTGCATGGCTGTGTTAACTTCGTGATAATTCAATGAGCTATACATTTACCATTTATGTGGTTTGCTATATGTATATTATACTTGAATAGAAATGTTTAGTAAAACAAGGATTGGCAGAAAAAGAATTGATGTGAAAGACAAGCAAACAATATGCAATTATACACACATTTCAGAGTTCCCAAAGGAGAAATGGAAATAAGGGGAGAGAACAAGTATATCAACATATAAGAAAAATATCCAAGAATAAAGGAGGACTTGAATCTGCACATTAAAATAACACTTTTATTTGTACCAGGAAAAATTGTCTCAGAACTGTCAATCATGAAACATATCCATCTAAAATTAATTTTTTCAGAATTCTAAAGAAAAAGAAAGAATACTATGGACAGCCAGACAAAAAGTTCAAGTCATTTATAAGAGCAAATAAATTTAGAATGGTCAGTCATTTCTAAACATTCACTGCTATAAGACAATTGAGCAAAACAGAATAAAGGCTACAGATGGGCAATTTTGGATGTGCAAGAACATGAGAATATTGTTCCTGTGAGTCATTCTTGAAGAAATTTTTTCTGGGTTCATATATCATTATATTTGCCTCCAAGAAAAATAGTCTCATGGGGATTCTCCTATAGTTAGATCATTTTCCACCCCCTTTGTCACAATCCAGAATTTCTAGTCCTCCATCAGACCTGGTTGGATTCATCACTGTCAGGGCCCCATTATGATAGCTGATATAATTACTGAAATTTCATTTAAAAAGAAATGTGTTTACACATATAAATTTTATTTTATATTTTTTAATTTTTATAAATTTAAAATTTATAAATTTTATTTTGACATAATTTTACACTTAAATGTTACAAGGATCTTCTCCCTGTCCTCCATGCAGTCACCTGGATTGAGGATGTGATTGTGGGAACTGCAGCACTCATCTGCTACCACAAGGAGGTAGGACACATCCAGCGTTGTCACAGAGAGCTGGAAGAAGCTTGGGTGCCTGGTAATTTCTGTAGCCCCACACTGCCTCCTTCTGGACTTCCTTTAAATGAGACAAATAAATTTATATCCTATTTTAAACAGTTACAAAGCTAGTGTAAAATATCCTCATAGACCCTTCATCCAGAGTCCCCAGTTTGCTACGTTTGCTTTATCATTCTCTCTTTCTCTCTCTTCTGATCTATTTGAAAGTTGCAGGAATGATGCCCTGTATCCCTAAATATTTCAGTGTGTATTTCCCAAAAACAAAAACATTCTCTTTCATAACCACAATACAGCTATCAAAATTGAGAAAATAATATTGATACAATGCTCAATACTTTTGGTATTAGATTTTATTAAAATTTTGCCATTTATCTCAATAATATCCTTGATAGAAAATGAAAATCTCAGATCACGACCTGTATTCAGTTGTCATGTCTCTTAAATTCCCTTAATTTGGAATGATACCTCAGTCTTTCCTTGTCTTTTGTGACCTTGACACTTTTGATGATTACTGGCCAGTTTTATTTTGTAGAATGTCTCTCAATTTGGGTTTGCAAATCGCTTATTACAATTTTTTTTATACTTGATCTTCCATAAAAAAGGAACATTTTCATTTTCTCAATGAACTTAAAAGGATATTTTAACACATTGGGATACATTTAATTACCAGATCCTTTCATTTCAACAAGTACTGAACCCCTTCTCAGTGAACTCATTGTATCATGTCCTCCCAGCAGTTCAGGTGATTTTGTCTTGCCCCAAGCTATCCTTGGCATTCCTCAGGGTGTTTTGTTTTGTTTTCATCAGCTCTTCCTCTGATGTTCTATTGGATCTATTACTGTCATCTCTATGATTGATCTCAAAGGGCAGCCTGATATGCCTATACATCTTGGCTCAGATATGGACAAATTTTTCACCCAATTAGGTCAGCTAAATTTGTTATAAAGGTCCTTTCCTGGAAAGCTAAGGGGAAAAGCAAAACACTTGCCCCTAAAAGAAAGAAAGTACTAAACCCAGATATTCTGAAATATTTTGAGCAGTCTCCCTATTCCTACATAAGTCTAGCCATAGATTGGTTTGGATGATGGAAGTTATCCATCAAAAACTGTAGGCCCCTCTCTTTGCCTTAGTGCTGTCTAGGTGAGTTGCCACATCAAGCTGCTCAAAGTTTTAGCCTAATCTGGTTTCCTGTTGGCACCATTCAGACTGTTAAATCTTAATCTTCTTTGTAGATCCCAAGTAGTTCTTCACAACCCTGAACTACGTTATAGTTCTATAGTCGATTGTATTATTATTCCCATTATTTGCTCCCCCTATAAAAAGAGGAGCATTACATTCATGTCTGTAGCCCTGTGAATTTCAGTGATTTGTTTTGAGAGGAGTACACTTCCCTGCCCTGTTCACATTGGGTTTTATCACATGATTTGCTTTGGCTATTGAATGTGAGTAGAAGTGCTCTACTTCCCAGCAGAGATTTCAAGAGCCAATGTATGACTTCGCTATTCTGCCAAAAGAAGAGCATGTCCCAGATAGGGGCTGCTTCTTTTGTCTGGATCCTGTAAGGAGACCACCTGGAGCAAAGCCACAGCAAACATACAACAGAGGCAAAACATAAACAATAGACCTTTCTATCATAAATATATTCTGGAGATTGTTTGTTACTTCAGCATAATCTGGTGAAAGCCAACAAATACAATTTCTGCTTGCCAGCCACTCTGGCATTAGTAGACTGTATATTGGTTCCTGAGACCCATCTTACCCATTTGAAATCAAGACTTGATGTGTATGCTTGAGAGAGGGAGTCTTTCAAAGGGATCAGGGCCAAGAATAAGAACCAGTTCTTGAACCTGCCTCCTCTTACCATTGCAAGTAAAGCTAAAATTAGAACGGAGGAAAACAAGAGAGAAGGAAAAACTGAGCAATGGCATATATCTCTAAAAAGATGGGAAAATTCTCATGAAAGTGTTTGTTTTTCTATCCTTTTCTAAGCAACAATCACTGTCCTGCCTTGTGGAGCTGTTTAGGATCCTAGAGTCCGGATAAAGAAAACTAAGATCCCAGAATCTGGATGGGGAAGCTACTGGTGTGGAAGAAAGTATCTCCCTGAGAGAGGGAAATCCAGATTATTCCAAGGGGGGATGTAAAAGTGCTATCCTTTGTTCTGCCTTGTCTGCATCTCAAATCTTGAATCTTCAGGTCAGGGAGAGAGAACATCTTCAAGAAAGGATCAGGATCCCTTTCCTAAAGGCCAGATCATAGAGCAGGTGGTAAAGGGGGAGAGTTGATGATGATCATATTAGACATCTGTTACTTTTCTGCTCAGAATATCTTCCTTTTGGGAACTGTCACTCCCCGCTCCACACAGTTTTGTTGGGTACTGTACCATTGATGGGTATCTCCACCACAGCCCCTTCTGCTACCACTACCACCATAGAAGCCCATCAGAAACACTGGCCCAAGCTAGGCCCATCACATTCTTTCTCATAGGAATTTGAATCTTGAGCAGAATTTCAAACAACTCAAGGTAGATGGGGCTGGATTATCTTTGTGGCAGTGAGATTGCCCCTGAGTTACAGAGAACTCTGGAGCTAACCCGGTTACTGTCTTTCACGAGGCCTGATTGTTCAAGTTCCCCTTTGATATTGTGAGCTATACAATATCCTGTCAGTAACCTCAGCCCTTTAAGTTAACAGAATCAGTTTCTGTTATTGACAAGCAAAGAACCTTAACTAAAATGGAAACTGGTGCCTGAGAATGGGAACCCTTGGAAATGGGGGGTGTTTGGAATTAGTTATTTGGCCAATATAAGGCAAAAGACTCTGAGGCTCCCATTAGCATTCACTGGAAAAATTTGTCCACTAAAGTTGGGGCCCTGGGAGCTAAGTAGTTGTTGCCACTCAATAATTTAAAGGGATGAAGAACGCTAGACAATTAGGCATAGTGACTGTTTTTCACTTAATGTATAACTTAAGAGAACAAGATCAAATCTCACAATGTCACCTTGGCAATATTCCAGTTCTATGACTTTGATGAAAAAAATCAATTCCTATCTAAAGCTGTAAGACTGAGGACATACAAAACCAAACCCGGCATCTGATTTTGTGAGTTGGAGTCACAGTCGTTCTAAGTCTTTCATTTGAAGGTTGGAGAACTGATCAGAAGACAGTGGATCCTGACAAATGGAAATGTCAACATTTAAGAGGATTTGTAAGACTGAATGCAGTGGTTCTCAAAGTGGGGTCCCCAGACCAGTGGCATCACTTGGGAACTTGTTAGAAAGGCAAATTTTCTGGCCCCAGGCCAGACTTACTAAATCAGAAACTCTAGGGATGGGTACAGTTGTCTGTGTTTAATACGTCTTCCAGGGGACTCTGGTGAAATTTGAGAGCAATTGCCGTAGAGGATCTGAAGTCTTCAAACCATCCTGAAATAACTCCTCACTCTGCTCTCTTCAGCTGACGAAGTTTGCCACTTTTGCATGTGAGAACTAATAATTTCCCTCTCAGGAGCCAAGCCACACTGTTGCTATGGCAACCAGAATACAAATTTAGCATGGGCTTGGGAGAGGCAATCCCTAATATTGGTACAGAAGAGTTAGAAATCTAGAAGAAGTTGTAGAAATTTGCTAATTTATATCCCCCCCCAAAACTGGTAGAATGTTTGTGGGAATAGATTTTTTATTTGTTTGTTTGTTTTGTGAGGAAGATCAGCCCTGAGCTAACATCCATGCCAATCCTCCTCTTTTTTTTTTTACTGAGGAAGACCGGCCCTGAGGTAACATCTATTGCCAAGCCTCCTCCTTTTTTTTTTTTTTTCCCTTTTTCTCCCCAAAGCCCCAGTAGACAGTTGTATGTCACAGTTGCACATCCTTCTAGTTGCTGTATGTGGGACGCCGCCTCAGCATGGCCGGACAAGTGGTGCGTAGGTGCGCGCCCGGGATCCGACCCTGGGCCGCCAGTGGCGGAGCTTGCGCACTTAACCGCCAAGCCAAGGGGCCGGCCCAGTAGGAATAGATTTTGAGGTTGCTGGATCAAGAAGCATGGTCTCTATTTTGGATCAGGCCAAATGTACAGATATGGACACTTCCCAGAGATTGTGTATTCAGTGTGTAACCAGTTGGGGAAAAGACTGTTCAATGTAAATGTGCACTGGACTTTGTCCCACAACAAATTACTTCCCCAAAGTCAGAAATCCCTTAACAAGTATAAAGGAAGGAATTCAAAGACTTCAGGAAAAGGGAATAAAGGATTGGATAGATTACGCTCATCTAGTCCAAGCACCTCTTCACCATATCTTTGATAGAAATTTTTATTTTAGTAATAAAAAACATAGATTGATAAGGAGTATCAGTATGGTTTTAGTGTAGGAAATTGAAGCGATTCTAGGTAGTTGAATCAGTAAGGTAATTCCATCCAATTGGAAGCTGGCAAAATCATTGAAAAGGCTAAGCAGTGTGCAATGGAGTGGGGCAGCACAGGGCCTGTGAAGTTCAGGAGTTTGATCCCCTGATAAAAAAGCCAGTGCAGCCACTGCTGTCTCAACAGCCGCTTGACGTGTTGAAAGTTGTGACTAGACATGAAGTTCAGCTGCTGCCTTTACCCTCTGACACTGATCTGCATGACCTTGCTTGCCAGTAAAAATAACATTGGGAAAATGACATGGACAGCAATAACAAAATGGAGTAACATATGTCAGGGCTTCCAAAATGGAGTTGGGAGGCCATTAAGGAAGTGAGACTTATGCATGTACACTTCTCTGCCCAAATGGAATGTGACTTTTGAACTGTGCCTCACTGTTGTTATCTTGACCTTCCTTTAAGAAAAAGAAAATGCTTACTCCTATAGAAAAATGCTTACTCTCATAGATGAGAACTTTTTGCCTTAGAGATGGTCTTAGCAACCAGTCACGCATAGCCAAGGAATAACAGTTGTTGCCAGCACCAATCACAGGTCTTGCAAAACAACCCGTGTGATTTATCTCTTTTTGTCTTTATAAGCCCTTGCCTTCTTTGTCTTCTCCAGAGCATATTTTGGGTTTTTGCGTAAATTTGTGTCTCCCGAATTGCAATTCTAATTGCCCAAATAAATACCTATTGTTTAAATTGCAGTGATTTTTCCTCAGTCCACGTTTCTTGGCATAGTCAGCAGGATCCAGAGCAACTGACCCCGCCCCCCACCCCACGCCACCATGGACATGCAGAGAGTATCTCGAAAAGACCCTTGTTCTCCAGCATTTCCACAGGCCAGCCTCAGAATTCCGGCGGTAAGTTCTCCTGGATCCGAATCTCTTATTTTTCTTATAGTTGAGGTTCAGACCAGATTTTATTTGGGCAGACTAACCAGTTCTGTCCTCACTGCTTTGGAGGGGAGGATTTCTGTCCTCACCTTAACTAAGCATAGGATTCTGGTTCAAGGATGTCTTTTCCACCCTCACTCTTTAGGAGGGGAAGATTCTGTCCTTGTCTTAACTAGGTGGAGGCTTCACATTTACGGACTTTTCTGGTAGCTCTACTAATTTTTTGCTTTATTAAAGAGGCCACATTCCCTTACAGTTCGAAATTCGGCTGTTCTTGATAACCAACAGAGACCCCTTAGCCCCTCCTGTCATCTAAATGACGATCCTCTGATCCGAAGATAAGAGACATTGCTCCTTCTAGCCCCTTTCCGGGTGTTTCTAGGTGACTAGAAACCTAGGGGAAGTGTCAGGACTCTGTCTGTGAAGTGCAGCAGTCTCCTAAGGTCTCCCAACTGAAGAACATACAATGTTCCTGGGTCAGAAGGAACTCCATGAGCTCGTCTGGGAGGTGCATATAAAGGACTAATCATCCTAGTACCTTGAGCAACCTGACACCACCTGGTGTCCAGGATTTTCCGAGACACATAAGAGAGAGACCAACAGCCCATTGGTGACATTCTGGGAAGTGGTCCTCACAAGCAGCACATACCCGACCCTAAACACATAACCTCCTGCCTTGGTCACCCAATCACAGCCTTCTCTAAACGGGGAACAATCACAAATGATCACCTCTCTCGGGACCCCCAGCTAGATGTAAGTTTAAAGAATATGGTCCCTCTTCTTGTAAATTTTTGCTTTGATGGACCCATATTACCCGGGATGATTTAAAACTTCATTGGCCAAGATGAGGAACTTTTGATATTCCAAAATTAGTTTATTTAGACACACAATTAGAAAAAGTTTACAAAACTAGGAAAAATGAATGGGAAGTCTATTTTAATTGGTACCTAGAGGCCTCTGAGAGAAATGCTGAAAAAATTGCTTCCCTTCAGGCAGTTATCTTGAAACATTCAGAAGCTAATTCAGATCTCTCTAAGAAACTTGGAGAACAAGAGAAATCCATGGAAGCTTCACAAACTCCACCTCCTCCTCAAACTCCTTGCTGTCCTTCTGCTCTGCCTTCTTTGACTCCTCCTCCTTTATTCCCTTCCCTGGCTGAACTCTCTTTTTACCCCCAAGACCCTGAGCCTCCCTCAGATCTCACAGAATCCCCAACCAAGCCCCTGTTGACCTTCCTGTTCTTACTGCTCCTTTTAAAATTAAACCTGGGGAGACAGGAGTTGCCCAAACCTCCCTTACGCGCTGGTCAAAAGCTGAATTACAGGCCATAGCTAGGGAATTTCCCAAGGCCAATGAAGATCCCCACAAGTTTGCTGAAGAATCTAACATTATGATCCAAACATATGGACCCAGTTTCTCTGATCAATACTAATTATAATGCTGGTTGGCGAAGGTCAGGCCAGAAACTGGATGCAACTAGATGCAAATGAGATAACCTCATAGATTTTTCCAAATGAAGGGCCACAGATAGAACTGAGGTACTTAAATTGGGGAGCAGATTTTATGAGACTACTCCTAAAGCTTTCCCAAAACCTATAAACTGGAAAAAAGTCCAACAGAGCATCCAAAATCCTGATGAATCTGTTCTCAACTACTATAATAGATGAGAAACTACTTTTGTTGAAATCTCTGTCTGGCCTTTCTGCCATCGATCCAGCCACTTACACCATATTTAACTCCACCTTTCTTGGTGGCTTAGATGAAGAACTATCACTACTGATAAAACGAACCCATCTAAATTTGCAAACTATGCAAACTCCTGTTCTAGTTAATCTGGCTAATCAGGTAGCCCGAACTATCCAGGGAAGTAATAAAAAGAAGGCTGCACAGATTATAAGCCTCCAACTTCAGTAGTTAACCACTAATCAACATGAACCCCCTTTCCAATGTCCTAGTTCTGCTTCAAGGGGTTGATGTTACTACGGTAAAAAGCTAGGATGTTTTATTTTTTAAAAAAAATTTTTTTTTTTTTTTTTTTTTTTTTTGGTGAGAGAGATTGGCCCTGAGCTAACATCTGTGCCAATCTTCCTCTATTTTGTATGTGGGACACCACCACAGCTTGGCTTGACGAGGCGTGTAGGTCCATGCCCAGGATCCAAACTGGTGAACACCAGGCTGCCAAACCAGAGCACGCAAACTTAACCACTATGTCACCAGGCCAGCCCCTAAAAAAGGTGGGACGTTTTAAAAGGGACTGTTTTAAATTTAAAGGGTTGACTCAAGGAAGAGATAACCATCCCCCTTTGGATTCATCACAACCATCTAAAAACTCCTTACATCCATCTTCACAATAGCAGTGCTCCAAGGGCTTACAGGGGACTTTTTTTCCTCCTCCAAGTGAATACCTTGGGGGAAATTGATGTCACCATTGGAGGAGAGGTTACCAAAAGCCTTATAGACACAGGGGCCACCTGTTCCATTTGAAACCCCACCAACCTCTCTTGTCACCTCTCTCTGAGTATTCAAACTAGACAAATGATTGGGGTTCCTAATCACTCTATGACAATCTTCTAAGTCCCTTCTTATTCTGTTCCCACTAGGGCCCATTCAGGGGTGTCATCCTTTCCTTTTAGTTTCTTCAGCTCTCATCCACCTACTAGGATTAGATTTTCTTGAGTCACATCAGGCACATATTTCTTTCTCTCAAAAGGAGGAAATATTTTTAAATCTTGAACTCCCAAATGTAGATCCTCAAGAAGATCCCGACATTTCAATATCTATCCCCATCCTTTCCCTACAGACCCATAATTCAGAACCTTTCCTGGACACTGTCCCTGAATCCCTTTGGTCAGACTTCCACCAATATTGGGAGCATATATTCTGCACTGCCCATTAAAATCCAAATAGATGGAAGGAAACCCCTAACTAACATAAAGCAATACCCCTTGAACCCTGAGGCAATCTAAGGTATAAAACCCATAATCGAAGACAATTTAAAAAAAGGATTGATTATCCTTTGTCCTAGCCCATGTAATACTCCTATCCTCCCCGTTTGAAAACCCCATGGGAGGGGATGGAAGTCTGTTCAGGATCTCAGGGCAAAAAATAATATTGCTGTTCCCCCACACCCTGTGCTGCCTAATCCACACCCTCTCCCCACAGCCATCCCTCCTATTGCCCTATTACCTCCTATTACCCACCTCAATAGTTTACTTCTTATTTTCACCTCCTCTAAATTTCATATAAAATAGGCTAAAACTTAGCCACAAAGGTTTAGTTCTAATAACCCTTTCATAATAACCATCTAAAATTATTGCCACCATCTCAAGGGTACAAATATGTTTTAGTAATGGTTTGTATATTTTCCCACTGGGTTGACGCTTTCCTATGTCTTAGAGCTATGGCCTCAGCAGCAGGAAAGATATTGTTAGAAAAAATTATTCCAAATTGGGAAATACTCTCGGAACTTTACAGTGACCAAGGGACCTGTTTTACCAGACAAATATTACAATCTATTTGTCACGTTTGGCCAATAATGCAACATTTTCACTCCGTCTGTCATCTTCAATCTTCTGGCCTTCTGGAACAAACCAACAGTATTATAAAAAGCCAACTGGCTCGGGCTAGCCCTGTAGCCTAGTGGTTAAATTCAGTGAGCTCCACTTTGGTGGCCCAGGTTCAGTTCCTGGGCATGGACCTACACCATTAGTTGGTGGTGGTGCTGTGGCGGCGACCCACGTACAAAATAGAGGAAGATTGGCACAGATGTTAGCTCAGGGCGAATGTTCCTCAGCAAAAAAAAACAAAGAAAGAAAAAAAGCCAACTGGCAGAACTTATGGAACCTTTCCGTCTTCCATGGGCAAAAGCTCTCCCATTAGTACTGTTAAACCTCAGATCCACTCCTTTTGGGAAATATAAACTTTCACCTTTTGAAATTATTACTGGGAGGCCAATGAGGCTGGACCAAAGGCCCTATGAATCTGATCTATTCAAAGGTGACATAATGACCTGTTGTAGTAGCTTAATCCAAGCCCTCCAAAAAAATGAGAGACTGGTAGAACAATCTTTTCACAGTGAGCTCCGGAGAGACGAAGACATTGAACACCACAGGCTACAACCTGGAGATACGGTTTATTGGAAAAGACACCTTCATGAGGACTCCATCCAGCCTTTCTGGAAGGGACCATATCAGATATTGCTGACTATCTTTGCACTGAAAAGGTATTAACTCATGGATTCATGTTCTCATTTAAAAAAGCCTCCTACATCTACCACCCCTGACTGAACTTCTAACTTGTTGACGATCTTAAAGTTATCAAAACTTGCCCAGAAACTACAATCAACTGGATAAGAAGCAGATGACTTTTGGGCCGGCCCCGTGGCTTAGCGGTTAGGTGCATGCACTCTGCTGCTGGTGGCCCAGGTTCAGATCCTGGGCGCACACCAATGCACCGCTTCTCTGGCCATGCTGAGGCCACGTCCCACATACAGCAACTAGAAGGATGTGCAGCTATGACATACAACTATCTACTGGGGCTTTGGGGAAATAAATAAATAAATAAATAAAATTATAGAAGCAGATGACGTTTGATGTAAACTGCAAATCCCAAGACACAGGACCAGGCCTGTATTTCTTTTTCTTTTTGTGAGGAAGATCAGCCCTGAGCTAACATCTGTGCTAATCCTCCTCTTTTTGCTGAGGAAGACCGGCTCTGAGCTAACATCTATTCAGGCCTGTATTTCTAATCTTATATCTTCTTCACTGAAACCCTTATAATGCACAAACTATATACCTACCTTATTATTGCTATGATAATAATACTCCTAAGTATACTAGCAATTCACTCTTACGTGACACAGTCACCTTCCTTGTGTTTTAGATTACCTTTTTAATATTGTTTAATTATTGCTCTATTGTCCTTACCTACCTCAGTACTTCACTTCTTTTGTTGTTGTTGTTTTTTGTTTTCCCGGGATTATATGCAGGACATATAGCACAATGAGCATATGTTTATGAGCCACTGTGGGAAAAATTTCCAAAAATATTTTTTTCCTCATAAAATCATCTTTTCATGTGTCCGTGGGTAACTAATGTATATGCTGGAGCAACGGCAATTGTGCTCCCATAGGCACTATGGTTTGTTATCGGGCTCAAACCACATCTGCATAATGGTGTCAAAAATTCCCCCTTTTTGTTGCCATATTTGTTTCTCTTCTTCCATGGTGATTTCTTGAGCCTGTAGAAGGAAATCTTTCACTGGGTTAGCAGGGTTAACAGACAGCAGTGGACATTCTTGAGGCTGGACAAGATATCCAGCCCCATAATGTCCCTGCTTATCTTTTAAGTAAGACCCATCTGTAAACCAAATTAGATAATAAAATGTAGTCATGGTCATTTTCCTCCTGTGGTCCTAGAAGCAAGGTAGCAAGGTTAAGATAATGGATAATATTTACCTATGTAATATAAGCTAAGAAGGTTTATCATCATTTACTTGACAATGCTTTCCATGCAATTTAACATACCAAATAAACCTAATTAGTCTAGTATCTCTCTATATATAGGAAGAGAGAGAAAATTCTTTGAGAAGCCCCGGGAAACTATCCTTTTAAGAGAGAGAAAACCAAATTCTAATTTTGTACCAGCTTACTTTTGATATTAACACTTACTTACTTAATTAAATTTATTCCAACCTTAGCCAGCTTGACCATGCATAAAACTTTTTTGAAGGTTCCTTTTTCACAAATGTTCTATAACTTCCTTTTTACATGCAGATTTTGTTGTATGCTTTTCCTATTTTTTTCCTTAAGAAAATGCATTTCCATTTCATATATATATATGTTGCATATAAATATATATATTTTACTGAAAACACATTTTATTTTCCTTGCATATTAAGATATTTCCCTTATTATTTTAGTAGTTTTAATTACTTATATTAATTAGAATTTTTAACCCTTAGAAACCTTAATTTCTAATGAAAAATAAACAAGTAAATAATTATTAACTGTCATTTACATTAGCATTCTGTGGCTTGGCAAATTTATAAATACTTTTCATAATTTCCAGAAACATATGCTACTCCATAGTACAATCTTTCAATAAAGCATAAGGCATGTTTACTAATAGATCCAAACATCTTTACCTTCTCTGTAACAAGCAGACAAACATAAACTTAGACTTGTTTAGCAATTAATAGTTCTGTTTTATCTTATTTGAAAATAATCTAGATAATCAATGAATTTTCTATCATTTAATTTAACCTAGCAAAACTCTCAAGTTTTAAGTTACCAGAGATTTTAGAAGCTATTTTACGTACACATGCTATAAAATATAATTATTGCTAAAAGTTTATCTGTAAACTCTTATCTCATTTATAGCTACTTAAATCATTTCCTCCCAAAAATTATGTTTAGATTACCCACAAAAACTTCATGAGACATTAGACAAAATCAGCTATCATTCTAAGTTATTATTTTTGCCAGCAAGTTTTGTAACAGAGATAACATCAGCTTATTTGATTAACAACCCCAGGTAGAATGAAGGTTGCTTGTCTGCATCGTATCCAATGCTGATAACTCTGAAGACATGCTTATTTCAAACCAAACTTAAATAAGCTTTTGTTTACCAAAGATTATTTTTTTTTTATCACATTAACTTGAAAGACATTTGGGTTAGTTTCTGTTACGTTTATATAAGAGATTACTTTAAGCAAATTAAATAGAGCTATTTTAGAAATTATACCATCCGGAGGTAGAAAAATATCACATACATAACGTATATAGACACACATAAACACACATACAGATGCAACAAAGATTTTATAGCCTCTGTTTTTAAAATTTTCCTTAGATTTTTGGGCAAGGGTACTTTCATAGCAGTATTCATCTCCAAAAGCTTCTCCCACCCCCACCCCCCACCTTTTTTTTCAGTCTTAGGAATCTGGGATGGTCTAGATAATAGCTCCTGGAGAGGTCACAAGTTTTTGAGATAAACAAGGGAGGTCAGTTACTTGTCAGAGGAGTGACACACCCATCCAATTACATTATCTTAATTTGCTTCTTTCCCTCTGGGTACTTAGTTTTTATCTTGATTTAGGGGAGAAGGCCTAAAACAAAATTCCATCAGGCTTTGAATATCAGCTTCCAATTTGGCCAAATTTCTGATCATAAGTTATTAAATCCTTTCAAATATCTTGTCAGGTTTCAGCCAGGATGCACAGTAACTATTTCTGGCAGCCTTAGACAACTCCATTATTTTTTTTTTTTTTTTTTTTTTAAGAATAGGAACTTTGTTTTTGTTTTTTGTTTTTTGGGTTTTTTTTTAATTAGTTTATTTATTTATTTATTTATCTTTCCCCCAAAGCCCCAGTAGATAGTTGTATGTCATGGTTGCACATCCTTCTAGTTGCTGTATGTGGGACACGGCCTCAGCATGGCCAGAGAAGCGGTGCCTCGGTGCGTGCCCGGGATCCGAACCCGGGCCGCCAGCAGCAGAGCGCACGCACTTAACCACTAAGCCACGGGGCCGGCCTCCATTATTTTTTTAATTTTGATTTCCCTTTTACTTTTTAAGGGTAGCAGTTTCCAAAAAAACCTTTCAGAGTCTCATTACCCCTGGGAGGGGTCCGCCTTTGAAGTAGATTATGGGTCCACTTTTGCAGGTAGAAGTGTCTGTAAAGCCATGACTTAATAAGTGCACTTCTTGAATGATCTTATCTAATTGGAACGTTCCTTTTGATGGTCAATGTACAAGTTTTGGAGGCTCAAAGGAACCCCCAAAATGGACACTGTAATTTTAAATTATCCCAGGTTACCTTGATCCAAACATCCAACCATTTACAGTTATCCCCATTTTGTCAAGCACTTGCAAGCATCTGCTCCACACATATTGTACATGAAGCCAGCCAGAGTTCCAGGGGGAAGCTGCCTGTTCGAGAACCAGGCAGCTTTTAGAAGTGTGATTTCCCATTTTTCTTTTAGTTTCCTTTTACTATAAAGTCTGAACAATTTCTAAGGACAGTGTAGTGGGCCAGAAGTGTGCTGCTTTGAGTGTCACTCCGTAAAAAATGTTATGAACACTCTCTTACAAGTCTCCGTTTCTCCTGCAGGCAGTCTACCATGGGGGCTTGGAGCACATGGACGACCAATCCTCATGTGCGCATCCCCAGACGAGCCATCAATTACTTAAAGTGAACAATCACAATGGAATTCCCTATGGGACTGCTGCACATCACAAGGCTCAACCTCAGATGCTCCCACTAGGTTCTCAGTCACTTGATATGCCTTATGGCTGGGAGAAGCTGGTGTCCCTTCTCTTTGGAGCTGAATGAGTTTTCAGTCTCTCATTTTGCTATTAAACATCTGTTCAGACTTTATAGACAAAATTCTTTCCAATTTAAAGCCAAATTAAAGAGGTCAGCCTGCCCCATTCACTCCAAAGTTCCCCCTAGGCTCCCCTGGCCAAGAAAATTTCCCCTAGGTTTCTCTTAAGTCTCTCTTAAGACTTGAAACAGCTCAAGTAAAAGTCAGGACCTATGACTTAAACAAAGAGGTCCAGGTTTCAGGAGAAACTCACTGGGGGCACCTGAAGAGTGCCGGGAAGCTGGAGGGGCTCAACGGGTCCACATGGTACCAAGCACCTGTTCAAAGTAGTTTCCAGGTGCTCTCCGATGGCTTTCTCTGAAATTCTGCTGCACAATCCCAATACTTCACTCCTTTTTTTTTTACCTCCTCTAAATTTCATATAAAATGGGCTAAAACTTAATCATAAAAGTTTTAGTTGTAATAATCCTTTCATAGTAATCATCTAAAATCTTTTAATTAAATCACCAATTAACTAGCAACAAAATGTCTGGGATCTGGATGAGAGCTGCCTTAATGGTGCTGATTACAATAAGCTACAGTCCACTCTGTACCATCTTATCTCACCCTTTCATCCCAACTCTAAAGAAACTCAATAAGAGTGCCAACCTTACCACTTGCTGGCAAATCACGCTCACGATATTCCTGAACTGGTAGCATGGCCTCTGTCCTTAGATGGTTGGAACAGTCTAACCAGAAAAGACACAGGATTTTCCCATGGCATTTTTGAAATCACCTATTGGCTGCCCTCTGGGAAATAAGCCCCAGATATTACCTCATTTCATTGGGCACCCCAAGCGCACCATGGTGTCTCTCTCACCTGAATTTGGGTACTCTCCCATAATCTTTCCTTGTGTATTGAAAATATAAATGGCGCTGGGAAAACTCTGAGTTATTTACCAGTCAATATTTGTAATTTCGCCTTTCTCTATGATTCCATTGACCATTCCATTCACACCTCGCTGGGGTTCAGAAAATCATTATGATATTACATCCCTTGATGTGTCTCTATGGTCAGGAGACTCCCAAAATAATGGGAGTGGCAAGTGGGGAGTTGACATACTCTCTTTAAAGGGCACCCATTAGGGTATAGATAAAAATCAGCAGAGGGGCCGGCCCGGTGGCATAATGGTTAAGTTTGCGCGCTCCGCTTTGGTGGCCCGGGGTTCACAGGTTCCCTGGCGTGGACCTACGCACCGCTTATCAAGCCATGCTGTGGCAGGTGTTCCACAGATAATGTAGAGGAAGATGGGCACAGATATTAGCTCAGGGCCAATCTTCCTCAGCAGAAAGAGGAGGATTGGCAACAGATGTTAGCTCGGGGCAAATCTTCCTCACCAAAAAAATAAAATAAAAATCAGCAGAATGGTGGAAGTTAAGTAAAAGCTATAATAGCCTTAATGACCCAATTGATCCTCAACAAAGTTCCACCACCCTAAATCAATCTCATCTTTTGCTTCAAATTTAGAGAAACCGTCAGTGTTCCTATAGCCATTCTCACAAGACCGTTAGTTCTGACTACCATGTCCTCTGTGAGAACAGTTACATTTCTGACCATGAGATTCCCTCTTTTAAACCTAACAGAAGAGTCTGGGTGCACAGACCCACTTATGCCATATCTCTCAAAAACACTAGATACTTTTACCTACGTGGCTCAAATATTTTTTCCACTCTCCCCATTTTCTGGAAGGAACGATGCGGAATAGTAGCACTCACCCTAGACACTGCCACTAGAAAAATCTTCCTTTCACTGTTCGTATCCCAAATCTTGGTTCATTCTCAAGAGAGCCAAAAGAAACTATGACTTTCAGGGACTTCCTACATACAACCCAATTGTAGACAAAACAGGAATGGGATATGCCTTTGCTAGAGCATTATTTCCCACTTATGGGGTAATTGACCTCTCCCTCGTGATGGCTTCAACCTTCAGTGCCACCCAACAAGCTATCGAATATCAACAGAGTCAAATAGACAATCTGGCAGAAGTTGTTCTTCAAAATCAAAGACTCTTGACATCCTAACTGCTCAACAAGGGGGCATTTGTGCACTTCTAAGAGAAGAATGTTGCTTTTATGTAAATAAGTCTGGTCACATAAAACAAGAGCTAAAGATCATAAAAGATACTATCAATCTCCTCAACAACATAGGTCATACTGCTGGCCTCCTGGACCACTTTGACCTGTTTGGTTGGTTACCCTCTGGGCTTGGAGCTATTTTGAGACCAGGGTTCCAAGCCTTACAAATGACTATGGTTCTGATTTGTTTAATCTTTTCCATCTTTAAATTGCTAATGATGTGCATTTCATGATGCTGTATGTCGGTCTCTACTGGTAGAGTGATGATTGATCAACAACTTGAGATGACCAACCAACTTTGCAATTCTGAGCAAACAAAGGACTTGATTCTTTTTCCAGACAAAGATTATGTCTAAGACTCGTTTCCTGACCACCTCCTCCTTGCTCAGATGTGGCCAAAGCCTCTGACTGCGTTACTCTTGCTGATGGTCAAACATCTCACTTTCCCCCTTAAGCGGGACATGACTTCCCAGGAATGAGCCTTCCTGGCAATGAAGAAAATATCAATACCTATATATACATCAAACAGTTGATCTACGATGCTTTTTGCTGAAAGATTTTTTTTTTTTTTTTTTTTAAAGATTTTATTTATTTTATTTTTTCCCCCCAAAGCCCCAGTGGATAGTTGTGTGTCGTAGCTGCACATCCTTCTAGTTGCTGTATGTGGGACTCGGCCTCAGGATGAACGGAGAAGTGGTGCTTCAATGCGCACCCGGGATCCGAACCCGGGCCGCCAGCATCGCAGCGCGCGCACTTAACCACCAAGCCACAGGGCCGGCCCTTGCTGAAAGATCTTGATTAAAAGGGGAAATGTGGACAGCGATAACAAAATGGAGTAACATATGTCAGGGCTTCTAAAATGGAGCTGGGAGGCCATTAAGGAAGCGAGGCTTATGCATGTACACTTCTCTGCCCAGATGGAATGTGACTTTTTGAACTGTGCCTCACTGTTATCTTGACCTTCCTTTAAGAAAAAGAAAGTGCTTACTCCTCTAGAAAAATGCTTAGTCCCATAGATAAGAACTTTTTGCCTTAGAGATGGCCTTAGCAATCAACCACGCATAGCCAAGGAATAACAGTTATTGCTAGCACCAATCATGCGTCTTGCAAAACAACCCGTGTGATTTATCTCTTTTTGTTTTTATAATCCCATACCTTCTTTGTCTTCTCCAGAGCACATTTTGGGTTTCTGTCTAAATCTGTGTCTTCTGAATTTCAATTCTAATTGCCCAAATAAATACCTATTGTTTAAATTGCAGTGATGTTTCCTCAGTGGACAATAGCTTCTGTCTTTCAAATCATTCAACAGTGTATCTAATTGGCAGAAACCAATTCGCTTCCAGTCTGGGAAGCATGGGTTTTAGCTTTCTGGCCTCTGCAGAGCAGGAAGACACATTAAAGGAAGGAGGCATGAAGGTGTAGTGAACACATTTGGTATCCACTTCCTAGGGTAAGTGACTGCTCTTTACAAAAAGCCCTTTCTAGACCTGGAATGCTGGGCTCCAGCTGCCACTGAAATGGACCCCACATCTCACCGGGGGATGGGATGAGATCGAGATTTGCCTGTGCCCGTGTAGAAGCTGTCCACCCCCAGAGATAAACTCGGCTTGGTTATCCCAGCAGGCATGACATGGCCATGGTAATCAGATTGCAATAAAAATAGTCTGACCCTCATGAATTCGTTACCCTGATTGTGATGAATTAATCGGGGAGCTCTAAAGTGTGGCTTTTCATCAAACCACAAGTACGTATCTGATTTTGTATGACTCCTCCTGTTACTGGACACAGGTTCTTTACCCACCACACAAGAGGGGACAAATAAAACTGGAATGCCAGACTTATGGCAAGGAAAGAGTTTTTATTTCTGGTGACGTTAGCTGGGAGACAAGAGCTGTCAAATTTATCCCGTCTCCCTGAAAGATGGGAGGAATGTGGATGCTCGTAGGGAGCGGGAGCCTGTGGCCTTGCTGGTCGGCATTCTCCCACCAGCCTGCATTTGGCCTTGTGAAGCTGCTTGGAGGGAGGAGGAGGGCGAGATAAGGGAACCCACAGGTGGCTGTCCTTGGTTGTCTGTCTCCGTGGTGGAGGGTAGATTCTGGTGCCAGGAGGCTGAGGAGTTGGGGTCTGGGAAGCTTTAGCTTCTTGATATTCTCTGGATATCAGCTTTCCTGTAATAAAACTTCAAAAGACCCATAACTAGCCAAAACTTCAGTGTCAGCCCAGTGTGAGGCCACCTGGGCTTTTAACAATTTGTAATGTCTATTTGCCTTGTGAAGTTCAGGGAAGTTCAGGGATACAAAGGTTTAAAAAAACCAATATTTACCTATGAATGTAATTTAGAAAAGCAGGGAAAGGGGACGAGTGCTTTTGGTTTTAACCCCATATATACTAGGTTTAACGTAGGAGAACTGATATCAGGGCCATCATCACTCCCACCCCACAACAAATGCTAGGACTGAGCCACCTGCCTTGAGAGTTAGATTTGGTTTTCTTTTTTCTTTTAACCTATCTTCCAGACCTGAGTCAGTTCAAGGCAACATAATAATGGTTCAATTGAATTGCAAGTTGAGACTGCCACCAGGGCACAATCAAAGAAAGGGAGGCTATGGTATTGGTTACCATGTGATTTCAAAAGAGGGCCTCAAAATCTTCAATGGTTTCTTCCTTCAAAAGGCAAACCTAATCCCCTCCTTGGGTGTGGGTCAAACTTAGTGACTCACTTCTAATGAGCAAATTTTCATCTAAGCCCTACTTTCACTGCATCCCATAAATTTTGGTAAGTTGTGTTTTCATTTAAAATATCTTTAAATTTCTCTTGAGATTTCTTCTTTGATCCATGTACTATATAGGTGTGTTGTTTATTCTCAAAATGTTTTGGGATTTTCCAGCTATCTTTCTGTTATTGATTTCTAGTTTAATTCCATTATAGTTTGAGAACATATTTTGTATGATTTCTATTCTTTTACCTTTGTTAAGGTGTGTTTGATGGCCCAGAATGTAGTCTATCTTCGTAAATGTTCCACGCAAGTTTGAGAAGACTGTGTATTCTGCTGTTGTCGGATGGAGTATTGTATAAATGCCAATTAGATCAGGTTGCTTGATAGTGCTATTCAAGTTCAATTATGTCCTTACTGATCTATCAATTGTTAAAAGAGGGATGTTGAAGTCTCCAACTTTAACAGTGGATTTGTCTATTTCTCCTTGCAGTTCTACCTGCTTTTGCCTCATATATTTTGACACTCTGTTCTTATGTACATACATGTTAAGAATTGTTGCCTTCTTGGAACACTGACCCCTTCATCATTATGCAGTACCCCTCTTAATCCCTGGTCATTTTCCTTGTTCTGAAGTTGGCTTTCTCTGAAGCTGACATAGCTGCTCCAGATTTCTATTGATTAGTGTCAGGAGGGCATACCTTTTTCCTTTACTTTTAACCTATATGAGTCTTTATAGTTAAAGTGAGTTTCTTGGAGATAATATATTGGTGGGTCTTGTTTTTTTTAATCCACTCTGACAACTCTGCCTTTTAATTGGTTTATTTAGACCATTTACATCTAAAATGATTACTGATATAACTGGGTTAATATCTTCCACGTTTGTAACTGTTTTTATTCATTGCACTTGTTCTTTGTTTCTTTGTTTTCTCCCCCTTTTTCTGCCTTCTCTGGTTTTAACGGAGCATTTTCTATCATTCCATTCAGCTCCTATCTCAGCATATTAATAAACTTCTCTTTTTAATTTTTTTAATGGTTGCCCTAGAGTTTGCAATATTCATTTACAACTGCCTGCCAGCAGCATCACATTTTAAGTTACTCAGAGGAAGTTCAGGGTGCAAAGCCAGGCTTGAATTTAGAGTTCTTGGTTAGAATTCTTGGACTCTGAGCCAAGCTCCCAGGCAGCACTCTTCTCTTTCCACTCTGGGACCATCCTGACCAATGAGGGGCCTTGTGTGCATGGGTGTATACCCTCCAACCCATATGTCTGCACAATTAGTACCTCTAAATAGTACTGCTGCTCATGGCCACCCTGTGTGCCTAACCATAAGCAGCACAGTCCACCTTTGAGAAGAGGGACTTGGGGAAGCAGCCCATACAGACTCTGGAAGTTGGCATGGGCTTTTGTGCAGGAAATTCTGGGGTTCTATGTAGCTCGAACATAGTCTAGAACGGGAGAGCACAGGCTATGGGAGGTCCTGGTCCATTAGCCCCTTGGCCTTTTCTAAAGGGCCAAGTGGGGCATAAGCCCTGTTGCCTGTGTGTAAAGGCGATACAGACCCAGATACTCATCTGACCCATCTTTACACAGTTTGTGCTTGCTACTCAATTTTTAAAAAGTAAATAATACAATGTTTATATGTTTATATATATATATAGTGTAAACTATAAGGAAAAGGGAATGATTTAACCCAAGAGTTAGGACAATTGTTAAATAGGAAGATGGAGAGGCATCTGACCGGGGAGGTACACAGAGAGGAGTTTCCAAAATGCTAGGAATGTTTTATTTCTTAACCTGGGTAGTGAGTATACAAGTATTCATTCTATTATTCTTTAAACTGTACATATACATTTTACAGACTTTTCTATATACTATATATATGATATTATAACTAAAACACATTAGCCAGGTGATCGAAAAAGAAGGGCAGAAATGACATGTATTGTCTGATTCAATACCTTTTAATTATTTTGCTTCATAGTCTCCTTTGGATATCTAATCTTGGTTTTACTCCTATAAGACCTGGTAATGTTTAGTAATAAATAGATACCATGCTAACCACCACCCCCAACTGCCTGCCTCAATGTAATTTTCATTTTCTCACACATGCTATTTTCAAACAAGAGAAATAGAAACAAAAATTTGAAATAAATTCAGCTGCAACATTTTTATTTACTTACTATACAAAATGATTAATATTCACCAATATTTCTATTTCCATTTTTAGGATCATTTCTGTCTTCAAAAAACAAATATTTATTTGAGTACTTACTACATGCTCAATGTGCTAGAACACTTCAGGTTCTCACAGTCTGATGGAGGAGACAGATACCTAAATAACTAAAAAATTTTAAGTTATTTAGTTATCACAGCCACTCCCCACCTGGCTGTGATAATTGGTATATAAGAGGTTTGAAAGGATCAAGAATGTGTGATTGCTACTATGCCATGCCAAAGTCAACTGGTTCATCTTATTACTTCCAATTCTGCATATGTTGGGTAATATCCTGATAGTGGAGAATGGGGAATACAAGTTACTCAAATGGTGTATCATCAAATAATGTTAATTAAGCAATCATCCAACACACACACACACACACACACACACACACACACACACACCACAAAGGGCTACAGAGTATAGATTTTGCAAAGCAATGGCTTTATCTACCTCATATTACCTGAAATTTCTACCTAGAACTCTCTGCCCACACTACATTAGAGGATTTTTATGGGATCTTGGATTCTCTTCCAAATGTAAGCATTTTAAAATTAGACAAATTTAAAAATAACACCAAGGCTGTCCTAGGCCTATGATTTCAAGTAAAAACTAAAGTGACGAATTCAACATAAATACTTACTGAGCTATTACTATGTTGCATAAAGTATGGTACAAAGTTGAACCAGTCAGGGAGAAGCACAAGGAAAAGCATTTTACAGTAACATGTCATCCAGCAAAAATTCTGTAGTTACTGCTTTCTAATTGAAGAACAATTTTTTGCTATAGCAGACACTAAAATTTTGCAAAAGATGCACTCAAATTCCTCAATCTGGTTGTTGAAATGGAATGTGCTTACTTTCTGGATTGCTCATTTCTTAAAAATACTGAATTTTGCCCCATTGTCAGACCACATGTTCCAATTTTAGCTTAAAAAATTACACTACCCTTTACCCGAGACATCACGTCTCCCTCCCACCGCCAAACTGTCTACCAACAGAGATCCATGCCTTTCGTCCTCAAGTGGGCATAAACCCAAAGAGACGCGGAAACCTACGTGGGTTTAAATTCTCGTGTGCTTGGGTGCATAGTCCTTAATCCCGTTTTCCACGTCCCTCAAATGCAGGGCTGCATTAGATAGCCTCTTCGAGGTGCCTTGCATCTGCAGACTTCTGAGATTAAAACGCATCTCTTCTTGGGAGCGAATTCACATAAAGCCCCTATGGGAAATTAACTAGCCGAGAGCCAGGCGAACCGCAGGGTAGGAGTGAATCTGGTTTCTCTTTGAAAAGCCTTCCTGGGGCGAGCATCCCACGCCAGCAACAGAGCGCGCCGGAGCACCACGTGTCTGCACCAACAGCCGGATTGGCGGAGCGCATTTTAGCGCTGTGGTCTAGACGCGCGCAGTCCCGCCCAGCTGCCAGAGGGGCTGGGACGCCGTGAGAAGAGGCTGGAGGGAGATCGCGGAGGGGAGGGGGGCGGGAGGGGGGTGGGGGATCCCGAGAAGCCCGCGGCCTGGAGTCTGGGAGCACGCGGAGCGGCGCCGGGCGGCCCGCCTCGCCACAACTTGCCCAGACCAGACAAGCTTCATCCTGCCCTCTGGAAGAAGGAGCTGGCCCGCCGCTCCCCGCTCGGCTGCTCCTCGGCCTCCGCGGGCCCTGCCGGCGCCAGCAGCGCCCCCGGGGTCTGGGTCCCCAGCGTCGTCCCCGTCTGCCTGCAGCGCCCGGCGCCCGCCCAGGAGCGCGCAGCTGGGGTGAGCCGAGGCCTGGGATGCGCCAGGCACCCATGGAAGCCCGCGGCGGACGGGGCATCTCGGTGCTCGCGAAGCCGGGCCCTTCTCCGTCTTCCCCCGGCTGGGAGCCGAGGCGCTGTAGACCCCGCTGGCGTGGCCGCCGCAGCCCCCACTCCCCATTTGCCTTATAAGGGGCGGGGCCAAGGGCCCCCGGAGCCCGCGTTCCCCGGCCTTTGTCTTTGCGGGTTCGGCTGGCCGGCCCCGCCGTGTGCCCGGGGCGGGAGGGGCCGCGCCGGGTTGGCGGCCCTGCCCGGGGGTGGGAGACGGAGAGAACGGAAAACCGTGCCCCCTTCTTTCCTGTTCCGGCCATCTTGCGACCAAGATTCAACCAAGGGGTGAAGGTGGCCAACAGCGCGGCGCTCGGGGTCGGAGTGGTGGCAGTGAACGGAGATGGGCGCCTCGGGCCCCGCGCCCCTCCTCCCGGGACTGCAGTGGGGGCGTGCGGACAGTCTCCCACGTTCAGGTCCAAGGGCCTGGGCCCAGGTCACGGATAAATCCCCCTAACAGGCCAGAGGCCCAGAAAACAGGAGGGGAAAAGGCCGGGAGCTGACGTTTATTTAACTAAGCACCTAATTCATTCGATCATTCCTTATCCACGTGTCGATTGGGCAAATTCTTACCGCCTCTCCGTGGCTGTCGTATGCTAGATGCTGGGGATATAACGGTGAGCAAGAGGAACGACGGCCCTTATTCCCGCTGATCCTACAGCCCAGTGGATGGAGCCCACAGTCCACAGACTTGCCAGGTCAGTATCCTGCCACCCTCTAAACAGATAGGGAAACTGAGGCCTAGGGCTGACATATTTTGTTTTAGATCAGGCAGCAAGTAAATGGAAGAATCAAACGGGAACTTCGAAGGTCTTTAAGACTTTTGTTCATGCCAGGCTGCATGAATCGTTAATAGTTCTTTTTTTCCGAAGGCCCATTAAAAGTTATTTGGATGGGGCCTGGCCCCGTCGCTTAGCGGTTAAGCGGGCACCCTCCGCTGCTGGCTGCCGGTTGGGATCCCGGGCGCGCACCCACGCACCCACGCACCGCTTCTCCGGCCATGCTGAGGCCACGTCCCACATACAGCAACTAGAAGGCTGTGCAACTGTGACATACAACTATCTACTGGGGCTTTGGGGGGAAAAAAATAGTTATTTGGATGTTTGGTTTCTATGAAGTCATGAAGTGTATGCTTTATTTCCTGGATGCTTTCATATGGGTTTATTTCTAGTTCACAATACCTGGAAAGTGCCAAAAATATTTGATATTACAACTTTTCTTCCAGTTCCAGTGAACTGTATTTTCCTGTCTTCTGTTCTTTGGCTGTTAGGAAAGACGAAAATTTTCCTGATGGTTGGACCAAGCAGGGATTCCCCCGTGGACTGAGGAATGTCTGGCTTTTCCTCAGTTCATTAATCTCTGTGGTAACCACAGGCAGCCCCCAGAAGACCCCAAGAATGAGAGGCCTGAGGTCTACAAGTTGCTGCTAGAAATATTTTAGCCTCTCCAGAAAACAGAATGCAGCTGAGACACAAGTTTGTAAGGTAAATACCAGGACCCTGTGAAACCTGATGGTGAAGCTGACGTTGCAAGTTCCCCTCCACATAATTGCTTTTACCTTCACATTTTGAAAATGTATCCTTTTGGAAAAACAAGTAAAATATTACATATCTGGGGGAGGTTCTTTGGTTTGCACTTCCATCAGAACGTTATACCTAGGCGGCCAACCCATAGAGGCAGAAAGACTCCATTTAAAAAAGTATCTTGGGGCCGGCCCTTGGCTTAGGGGTTAATTGCGGGCTCCACTACTGTCTGCCCAGGGTTCAGATCCCCAGCTCCGCACCCACGCACCGCTTATCTGGCCATGCTGAGGCCACGTCCCACATACAGCAAGTAGAAGGATGTGCAACTATAACATACAATTAGCTACTGGGGCTTTGGGGGTGGGGGGGAAGGAGGAGGATTGGCAATGGATGTTAGCTCAGAGCTGGTCTTCCTCAGCAAAAAGAGGGGGATTAGCATGGATGTTAGCTCAGGGCTGATCTTCCTCACCAAAAAAAAAAAAAAAAGTATCTTGGATGTAAGAAATTTAGAAAGCCTGCTGTCAAATATAATTCACTATACTACAAATTTAATTTTGTAAACTTTATTGAGGTCTAATATACAAAATGCACCCTTAATTTTCAGCGTACAATTTGATGAATTTTGACAAACGTGTATGCCTGGATAATCAACAGCAGAATCAAAATATAGAACATTTCTGTTATATCCACAAGTGTCTTCATGCCCTTTTGCAGCCAGTCCTTCTCCATCCCATTTAATTTTACATAATTTTGTTGCTTAACGTTTTGTAAATTGTGCGTAAAAGATGAGGATGAACTGATATTTCTGATCCCAAAACCTAAGCCGAGGACTGGAGTGAATAACCAGAGGCTGGCAGCTAGGATGGAAAGGCCCTGGGGATGTGGCTTCCCACGCTTTAGAGACATGGACTGTCCAGCCCAAAGGCCAGGAAGAGTGGTGCTCCGGGGAGCTGGCGCTCAGGAGGTGCCCTCTCCGGGTGGACGGGCGTCCACTCGGGCTCGTAGCCAAGGTCTTCTCTGGTCCCGCAGGGCCCTGGGCGCACGCTGACCGCGCGGGGGCCGGCGCGCCCTTTGCCTCCAGGTCCTGGTCCAGGGCGCTACCATAGCAACGGCCTGGACGACCAGACCCTAGGTCGCCGCCGCCGCCGCCGCCGCGGACCTGGCCTTCTCCCGCTCCCGAGGGCTGGGGCGGCGGCGGCCCCGGAGGCAGCCCGGGCCAGGTAGACGGGACGGCCCCCTCCTCCCATGCCAGCAGAGGGTGCGGATTTGCTTCCAAGCATGGTAAGAGGCGGGATGCCGGGCTGGGGGCGGCCCGGGCTCCCCGGGACTTCCAGTTCCCCTATCACCGCCGCGCTGTCTCCTTCCCGCAGCCCTTCCAGAAGCACGTCTACTACCCGCTCGCCAACGGCCTCGAGGGTCCCGACGCCCCCGCCGCCGCCGCCGCCGCCGCGGGGGGCGCGGCCGCCATGGCCTGTGCCCCGCCCAGCGCGGCTTCGGGCCCCCTGCCGTTCTTCCAGTTCCGACCCCGGCTGGAGAGCGTGGACTGGCGGCGGCTGAGCGCCATCGACGTGGACAAGGTGGCGGGGGCCGTGGACGTGCTCACGCTGCAGGAGAACATCATGAACATCACCTTCTGCAAGCTGGAGGACGAGAAGTGCCCGCACTGCCAGTCGGGCGTGGACCCGGTGCTGCTGAAGCTCATCCGCCTGGCGCAGCTCACCATCGAGTACCTGCTGCACTCGCAGGAGTTCCTCACCTCGCAGCTGCACCACCTGGAGGAGCGGCTGCGCCTGAGCCTGGCCGACTGCGAGCAGGGCAAGAAGCTCCTCACCAAGCAGGCGGGGGAGATCAAGTTACTCAAGGAAGAGTGTAAACGCAGGAAAAAGATGATCTCGACCCAGCAGCTGATGATCGAGGCCAAAGCCAGCTATTACCAGGTGAGAAACTGCGTTGTGATTACCATGCATAATCCAATAAAATCCTCAGATCCCACTGGCCGGGATAGTGAGAGTTCTTATATCACTGCTTTTTTTTTCTTTTAAGATTTGTACACTAAATCAAAAGAAACGGCATATTTAAGCAAAACAGTAATTTTAACCCACAGATGACATGGTTCATTACCTTATGTAGAGGGCCGTAGGATTAATAATTAAACAGGTAATGTTGTCTGTAGTGCTTTATTGAAGTCATGTAAGTGCTGGTGGTTCAAGAAGCTGTTTCCTCCTAATTGATGTACAAATCGCTAGTGAGGTCGGCCCCCAAACTATCTGGAATGATTAAATTTGTGGAGTTTTTTATTTCAAAATATTTTCAAACTTACAGAAAAGTTGCAAGAATAGCGCAAAGAACTTAGAGTGCATATACTCTTCACCCAGATTCACCAATTATTAACATTTTCCACATTTGCTTTATTTTCCATCTGTATATACGTATTATCATTTTGAGCCACTTGACCGTGAGTTGCAGACTCCTAAATATTTCGGTGTGTATTTCCTAAGAACAAGAACACTCACTAATATAAGAACAGTATTTTAAAAATTAAAAAATTTTGTTTTTCTGGTCTTAATCTCCAACTATTATGAGTTGGACTTTGAGCCCAAGATAAATATCATAATTTTTGAGTATAGCAGAAATCAATGTATTTTTTTGATCAGTTAGGTGGAGGAAGCACAAAAGGTATCAACAATGTTTGATAAAGATATTGAAGTAAACAACAGACTGATGAGAATGATTTCACACCCTTATATTCTAGTCATTTTGGCTAAAAATGGCTTAAAAGGCCTCCGTGTTTTTAGGTAATAGTGGCATGAGTAAATGTGGAGAACGCAGTGTAGGATGCAGAATATAATGGGTGATAGTGCTTAGGACTGACCCCACAGGCACTGAGAGAAGGGTATTTAAGACAGGTGAACAGTTGGGAAAGAATGCTACTGGAAAGGCTTAGTGTTTAGCCTTGGGTACATAACCCTGAGATACAGTCTTCAAGTGATATTTGATGTTGTTAATTGCCTGTTTGTTTCATAAATGCCATTTAAAAACTAAATATTTATAAGTCGTGCTGAGATGGCTCTTTATAAATCTATTTACCATACAATGAATAGAATGAGTTCTATTTAAACCTTAAAAAAAGTTTATCTAGGGCCGACCCAGTGGCCTAGTGGTTAAGTTTGGCGTGCTCTGCTTTGGCAGCCTGGGTTCGGTTCCTGGGCGAGGACCTACACCACTCGTTTGTGAGTGGCCATGCTGTGGCGGTGGCTCACATACAAAAGAAAAAAAGAGGAAGATTGGCAGCGGATGTTAATTCAGGGCAAATCTTCCTCAGCAAAAAAAAAAAAAAAAAAAGTTTAGCTTTGGTAATAATCGGTGAAACGTTATAAACATTTTTTCATTCCTTTGGTTATTACAGAAATAGCGGTTAGGAAATAAAGATTTAAAAATGTGAATGATATATAAGGATAAAAAGGTAATGGCTCAGTTTTGTCAAATGAGTGACACCTGCCAGCTCTTGGGCACTCAGCAGACTCTCTGAATGACAGTGTTAGCGGTATGGTATGCTCAGCTGTGACTGAGAGGAGGTAGAAGTGACCAACCCCTTCTTCCTACTTAGTGTAGTACGGGTACGCTCTGCCCTCTCTTAAGTGACTTGCCATTGTCTCTTTACGGAGTCTGAGCAGTGCGAGCGCTTTAGGGTAACAATTCCAGAGCTAGACCTCCTGGGTTTGAATCCCAGCTGTTCTGCTGTGCAAGTCATTTAACTTCTAAACCTCGGTTTCCTCATCTGGAAAATGAGAACATTAGTAATAGTTACCTTTTAGGGTTGTTCTGAGAGTCCCATGGGATGAAGCATGTACAGCATAAGGAAGGCTCAGTGAACAGCATCTGACATGGATGTTGACTTCTGCAGTGGCTTCCCGGTAGCGAGCTGTGACTACCTGTGACCCCTTTGCAGATACTCAGACCTTTTTAGGAGCTCACTGAATAGTGGGGATATAGAAAAGGAGGCCAGAGGTCACAGTGCTGATGCTGTAGGAATCACCAATTCTGGGAGAGGAGTCAAAAACAGCTGCTCAGAATAGTTGACACGTAAGCTAGCTTGGGTTCTATGAGGTTATTTATAAGCATTGTAACTCCAGGTTCCTAAGCTGGGGATATTCGGCCTAAATTTATGGGAAGATAATTGATTTTGTTTGAATAAATATTTGACTTTAGCATGCAGTCATGAATTTGTGTTTAGATAGAGACCTCCAATAGCTGGGAAAGTCTAATGGCCATGTGTAAAGGCCAGTGTGTACTAACAATATTGCTATCAAATTATTTTTAAAAATTAAAAAATGCCAGTGGATCATAACAGGACGTAGACTCACTCTGAGAAGACCTTCCGTTTTCATAGCTGGCAGACTCAGATTCCTCTCCATGCTCCAGCAACACAGGCAGATTTTAGAATGTCAGTGAATTTATGTCCCTGGTTCCAATTATTCAACCGTTTGGAGTTGGAGATGACTGTTGGGAAGTAGAAAAAGCATGCATTTTGTAGTCAGAGAGACATAGGTTAAAATAGGCAACTGATAATGCTGTGAGTTAATTTTTATGAGCTTTGATTTCTTCATGGATAAAATGGTTGCTGTGGAAATTAAATAAGATAATGATGTAACAGGGCCTAGCTCCGTGTAGGCACAGTGGAAATGTTGGTTTCTTTATCCACTATTCTCCACCATTGTCTTTGAGAGGTCTCAAAAAATACTTGCAAGAATACAGAACCTCCATCCTACTTTGTTTTGGTAAAGGAATCCTTACTGAGTTCTCATGTTAATTCTGTTATACTAAACGTTTTTCATTTTTTAATGATTTTGGATGGAAGTTGTATTAAGACATTTACATGTTTTACACAGCATATAATCTACATGTAGTCTACATTATTAAACCAAGTATACTGAACATAGTTCAACATATTCTGTTCCTGGGGTTGTCATGGAAAAAACATCCGATTCCTTTCTGTAAATAGTTACTAGTACCTAACTTTTCTTAATTTATTATGTCACTTTTTTTTTTTCTAAAAGTGCTTTAAGGGATACTCCTTCGAAATAGAAGTTTATATCCTTCATCTGTATATCAAATTCACATATACAATATTTATCATATATATGTATATATAAAACTCTATTTTTAAGAAAATGCAAGAGTTTTAGAGGATACATTTTTCAAAGCATTTTTAAAAACTGGGAAATTTTTTTATTAATGGGGAAATTTGATTCCAGGTTATGTAGAATTCCTTCTTGCCATCCTATTCTGAAAGGAAGCCTTATTATTTCTAAGGCAGAGTCTTCGTGCAATAAATAGGATTCCTGAACCTCCTGCTACTGCTTGCTGTAAAGAATGATCTCACTTATGTTAAGTTTCTAATTACTGTAAGATCTATTATAAAGTACCTTTTAATCCCAGTGATGGTAGATCAGATGGTGTTGGCTTTGGGGCCTGACCAAGTTGTTCATGTATCAATAATCCATTTATTTATTTATTTTTTTAAGTTTAATTACTCTTATAATTTTTTATTTATTTATTTGTTCCCTCAAAGCCCCAGTAGACAGTTGTATGTCATAGTTGCACATCCTTCTAGTTGCTGTATGTGGGACGCGGCCTCAGCATGGCCCGAGAAGCGGTGTGTCGGTGCACGCCCGGGATCCGAACCCGGGCCACCAGCAGCAGAGCACACGCACTTAACCGCTAAGCCATGGGGCCAGCCCATCCATTTATTTTTTTTTAACTGACTAGTATTCCATGGTGTACATGTATCAGAGATTGTTAACCTTTCACCTTTGAAGGATATCTTGCCTATTTCTAGTATTTGGCTATTATAAATAATGCTGATATGAACATTCACGTGCATGTTTTTGTGTGAACTTATGATATTTTTTTTAGAACAATTTTAGATTCACAGCAAAATTGAGGGAAAGATACAGAAAGTTCCCATATACCTCCCTGCCCCCATACACCTCCCCGCCCCCATACATGCATAGCTTCCCCCATTATCAACATCCCCCACCAGAATGGTGCATTTATTACAATTGATAAACCTGTATTGACACATCAGAATTACCTAAAGTGCATAGTGTACATTAGGGTCCACTCTTGGTGTTGTATATTCTATGGGTTTGGACAGATGTTTCATGACATGTATCCGTTGTTATGGTGTCATACGGACTATTTTCACTGCCCTAAAAATCCTCTGTTCTCCACCTGTTTATTGCTCGCTCTCCCAACCCTGGCAACCACTGATCTTTTTACCATTTCTCCTTAGTTTTGCCTTTTCCGTAATGTCATATAGTTGGAATCATACGGGATGTAGCCTTTTCAGATTAGTTTCTTTCACTTAGTAATATGCATTTAAGGTTCTTCCATGTCTTTTCATGGTTTGATAGCTCATTTCCTTTTAATGTTGAATAATATTCCATTGTGTGGATGGACCACAGTTTATCCATTCAGCTACTAAAGAACATCTTGGTTGCTTCCAAGCTTTGGCAATTATGAATAAAACTGCTATAAACATCCCTGTGCAGGTTTTTGTGTAGACGTAAGTTTTTAACTCCTTTGGGTGAATGCCAAGGAATGTGATTGCTGGATTGTATGGTAAGAGTATGTTTAGGGACCGGCCCTGTGGCTTAGCGGTTAGGTGCGCATGCTCCGCTGCTGGCGGCCCGGGTTCGGATCCCAGGCGCGCACTGACGCACCACTTCTCCGGCCATGCTGGGGCCGCGTCCCACATACAGCCACTAGAAGGCTGTGCAACTATGACATACAACTATCTACTGGGGCTTTGGGGGAAATAAATAAATAAATAAAAATTAAAAAAAAAAGAGTATGTTTAGTTTTATAAGAAATGCCACAGTGTCTGTGTCATTTTCCATTCCCACCAGCAATGAATGAGAGTTCCTGTTGCTCTACATCCTTGTCAACATTTGGTGTCGTCAGTGCTCTGTATTTTGGCCATTCTGACAGGTGTGTAGTGATATCTCATTGTTTTTATTTGCATTTCCCTGATGACATAGTATGTGGGACATCTTTTCATATGCTTATTTGCCATCTGTATAGCTTCTTTGGTGAGGTGTCTGTTAAGGTCTTCAGTCCATTTTTTAGTTGGGTTGTTTGTTTTCTTTTTGTTAAGTTTTAAGAGTTCTTTTTTGTTTCCCTGAGGAAGATTGGCCCCGAGCTAACATCTGTTGCCAATCTTCCTCTTTTTGCTTGAGGAAGATTTGCCCTGAGCTAACATCTGTGCTGGTCTTCCTCTATTTTTTTGTACGTGGGCTGCCCCCACAGCCTGGCCACCAATGAG
This sequence comes from Ceratotherium simum simum, assembly GCF_057802395.1. Taxonomy (NCBI): domain Eukaryota; kingdom Metazoa; phylum Chordata; class Mammalia; order Perissodactyla; family Rhinocerotidae; genus Ceratotherium; species Ceratotherium simum. Next base: position 15,776,704 of record NC_141909.1, read on the forward strand.
TGGTGTAGGTCCGTGCCTGGGAAGCAAACCTGGGCCGCCAAAGCAGAGTGCACCGGAGTGCACTTAACCACTAGGCCATGGGGCTGGCCCGAGAGTTCTTTATATATTTTGGATAACAACCCTTTATCAGTTGTGTGATTTGCAAATGTTTTCTCCCAATCTGTGGCTTGTGTTTTCATTCTCTTGACATAGTTTTTTGCAGAGCAGAAGTATTTAACTTTAATGAAGTCCTGCTTATCACTTATTTCTTTCATGGATCATGTCTTTAGTGTTGTATCTAAAAAGACTTCACCATACCCAAGGTCACCTAGGTTTTCTCCTCTGTTATTTTCTAGGGGTTTTATAGCTTTGCATTTTACATTTAGGTCTGTGATCCATTTTGAGTTAGATTTTGTGAAGGATATAAGGTCTGTGTCTACATTGATTTTTTTTTTTTTTTGCATGTGGATGTCCAGTTATTCCAGCACCATTGTTGAAGAGGCTATCTTTATTCCATTGTATTGCTTTTGCTTTTTTGTCAAAGATCAATGGACTATAATTATGTGGGTTTGTTTCTGGACTTTCTATTCTGTTCTGTTTACCTATTTGTCTGTTGTTTAGCCAATACCACACTGTCTTGATTACTGTATCTTACAGAAAGTTTTAAAGTTAGTAGTGTCAGTGTTCCAGCTTTGTCCTTCTCCTTCAATATTGTGTTGGCTATTCTGGGTCTTCTGCCTTTCCATATACACTTTTGAATCAGTTTGTTGCTATTCACAAAACAACTTGATGGGATTTTGATTGGGATTGCATTGAATCTATAGACCAAATTGGGAAGACCTGACATCTTAACAATATTGAATCTTCCTATTCATTAACATAGATATCCATTTATTTAGCTTTTCTGTGATTTTGTTTCATCAGAATTTTATAGCTTTCCTCATATAGATCTTGTACATATTTTGTTAGATTTATACCTAAGTATTTCATTTTGGGGAATGCTAATGTAAATGGTATGGTGTTTTTAATTTCAAATTCCACTGGTTCATTGCTGGTATATAGGAAAGCAATTGACTTTTGTATATTAACCTTGTATCCTGCGACTTTGTTATACTTGGTTATTAGTTCCAGGAGTTTTTTTTGTCAATTCTTTTGGATTTTCTACATAGACAATCATGTTGTCTGCAAACAAAGACGGTTCTCTGTCCTCCTTCACAGTCTGTATACCTTTTATTTCCTTTTTTTGCCTTATTGCATTAGTGAGGACTTCCAGTACAGTGTTGAAAAGCAGTGGTAAAAGGGGACATCCTTACCTTATCCCTGATCATAGTGGGAAAACTTCAGGTTTCTCACCATTAAGAATGATGTTAGCTGTAGGTTTTTGTAGATAATCTTTTCCAAGTTGAGGAAGTTCCTTTCTCCCCTGGAGGTTTTAACTCTCAGACTTGTCATCCACTCTGAGCCTCCAGCAATTTGTCATTTACAGTTCGGGTTTCCTACCCTGGCACTGGTTCCTGGAGAGGTTTTTGTTGGTGCATCTCTACTCCAGTAAGCCGTGACTCCCTGTATTCACCTGTCTGTCTCTCAAACTTGGGGGCAGAGGTTTGCTCTGTGTCCTCCCCTCTCACAGATCTAAGAAGAGTTGTTGATTTTTTAGTCTGTTCAACTTTTTACTTGTTGTTAGGATTAAGTGACAATTTCCAAGCTCCTTAGATGTGGATTCAGCAAATGGAAGTCTCTTAGCTTTGTTTTGGTATCTTTTGTCATACAGAAGTTTTCCCTTTTGATGTAGTCAACATGTCAGTCTTTTCTTTTTGGAGTAGGAACCCCTTCTTATCCTGAGCTCATGACTCTTGTGTATTATTCAAATAGTTAAAATATATATTTTCCATTTTTAGAAATTGAAAGTTAGGTTTCCCAGGTGTCCTCATCCTTTCCTTTCTCCAGTGCTGTGCGTAGTGCTAGAGCCCGCACTTAAATCACAGTCAGTGTGGGCAGTCCCTAAAGTACTGTGAGGGAACCAGAGTCATCATCACGAGCAGAGAAGGCTGAAAAGATGCTTTTATTTATTTAATTTTTTTTGGTGAGGAGGAGCAGCCCTGAGCTAACATCCATGCCAATCCTCCTCTTTTTGCTGAGGAAGACTGGCCCTGAGCTAACATCCATGCCGATCTTCCTCCACTTTATGTGGGACGCTGCCACAGCATGGCCTGACAAGCGGTGCCTTGGTGCACACCCGGGATCCAAACCCGGGCCTCCAGTAGTGGAGAGCGCACACTTAACCGCTACGCCACGGGGCTAGCCCCTTGAAAAGCTGCTTTAAAGAGTCTCTGAAATGCAATGCTGAGAAATATACTATAGTGATGGTTTTCTAGGAAACTAGAACCTGGAGTCCAGATGCAGTTATACTGATTAAGAGGAAGACAATATAGGGAATAGAAGCACATGTAAATGGCATAATGGAGATGAAACAGCAAAATCCAAACTGAGAGAAACTCTGCAGGACATTTGTTCATTCTCTTTAGCAAAAGAATTGCAAGGAAAAAAGAGAGATGGAGGGGCAACCTAAGAACTAAAAGAGAATTAAGATATAGGCCTTATTTGGATCCTGATTCAAAACAAACTGTAAAAATTTTTTCTAAAACAATGTGGGAAATACTGGGGAAAAAATAAGTGGTTGCATATTTGTTGATATTAATTTTTATTTTTAAATGTAAAAATTTATACATTTTTAAAGGTAGAATAATGATATTATAATTGTGTTAAAAGAAAGCTTTTATCTTTTAGAGATAGATTCTGAAATATTGACCAATAAAATATATAAATCCAGGATTTACTTCAGAATAATCCAGGGGTGAGGATATAGATGAAACAAGTTGAATTTTTGCTTAAAGTCTGAATCAGTGTTAAAGTGAAAAAAAGATATTGGTGGAATTGATTTTTTTCCCTCAGTAAATTCATTTTAGTAGGCCAGATATTTCCAAGCATTTGTTCAATCATTTAGTAGTACTGGGCTCTGAAAATGAAGCTGTGAATAAGATGGAGTCCATGCTCTCAGGAAGCTGGCATTCTAGAACCTGGAGGGATTGGGCTGGAGACAATAAACAAGTAATTAAATGTGAAAATATTAACTGTGAGATGTACAATGATGAAAATAAGACAATGGGATGGGATGGTGACTGGTGGGTGGGAGGATCATCCGGGAAGATCTTGTCGAGGACGTGCTGCTCATCCCCAGTGTGGAAGATGCTCCGTAAACGACATCAATGTCAAGAAGGAGCCAGCCATGGGAAGATTTGGGGAAGATTCTGGCAGGGGACTAGCTCATGCAAAGGCTCTGAAGTTGGCCTACTTGAGGGACAGAAAGAAGGTTAGCATGGCTGGAGTGTCCTGAACAAGTTGGTGGTGACAGGCTGGGAACTACCAGTATAACCGGAGCAGCTTCAGGGGTTCCAGAAACTACCATGAAGGGCTACATTAACTGTCAAGAGATGCTTTTCACTGCCTTGTGCTCAGTTTGGGAAGCATATCCTGGTTTTGTATTTGTCTTTTTAGTCATGCTTTCAGTAACATTGACCAGGACGGTATCTTTTAGGGGAAAGCCCCCAAGAGGTACTGCTTCAGGTACCCAAATTTTAATTGAAATTAAGTGGAAGGACAGTTGTTACAGACACTTGGATTTGTTGCTCTCTCCTTTTCAGTGCCATTTTTGTGACAAGGCCTTTATGAACCAAGCTTTTCTACAAAGTCATATCCAGCGTCGCCACCCTGAAGATTCTCACCTGGGTAAGTAATGAGCTCAACTTCAAAGAGCTGTTTTCTTTCTGGTACCTTTTTCTTTTTTCAGTGAGACATGGTCCAGTGCATCTCTCAATCCTTTTAAAAGAAATTGTTGCAGTCCTTATTCACTCACTAAGTAATTATTGAGCCCCTACTCTGTGCCATGCACCATGCTAGGGGCTAGAGATGCAGCCACAAGTGAAACAGACCAAGTCCTGCTCTCTCGAGTCTTGCGTTCTAATGGGAGGGTCGGAGGAGACATGCTTAAACAAATGAGTGAGAGATTCTTTTCAAATGGTGGCAAATGCAACGTAGAAAATTCAGCAGGAGAATGAGATGAAGAGTGACTCCAGGTGGTCAGCCAAGGCCTCACTAAGGAGGATATTTGATCAGAGACCGGAATGATGAGGCGGTCCCCAGCCTGGGGAAAATCTGGAAAATGAATATCCCAGGCAAGGGGAACTCTGGTTGTGAGGGGTGTGAGGGGAGCAGATAGAAAGTTGGTGGAGTAGAGAGAGCAAGGCAGTGGCGTGTGGTGATGTTAGAAAGGAAGGGGCCAGCTCACATGGGGCCTCAAACACCCTGGCAGTAATGTGGGTGTTTTTATAAGCATAATGGGAAGCCACTGGAGGGTTTTAAGTAGGGAAGGACATGGTCTCATTTGTACCTTAAAATGACCGCTTTAGTTGTGGGGGCAATGGTGGAAGCAGGTGGAGGAGTGAGGAGGCTACAAGAGTAGCCCATGAAAGAAGATGGCAGCCAGATCAGGATGGTACCGGGGAGGATGAGAGAAGTGAAGATGGAGCGGATATACTCCGGACACAGAGCCCGCAGAGATATGACTCGACGTGAGACGAAGAGATGACGCAAAGATGGTCCTAAGTTTTTGTCCTGTACGTTTGGGTGGATAGCAATGATGCTTACCAAGATGGGGACCCAGGGGCGGGAAGCAGATTAAGGGAGGAAGGAGAATGGAGAGACTGTGTTGGCTGTGGGTAAAAGTCACACGTACAATCACCATGCAAGTGGAGATGCTGGAGGCTGGAAGTCAAGGTGGAGACCCAGGCTGGAGATATAAACCTGAGAGTTGTTAGCAGAGCTGGGCTGGATGAGATCACCTAGACAGAGAGAAAAGATGGCTGAGGGCCAGGCCTGAGGCTCTCCCAGCACTAGGAGCTCAGGAGGAGCAGCAGAGGAGAGTGAGAAATAGCAGTTATCGAGGCAAGAGGGAAACGTGGGGAGTGTGTTGTCATAGAAACCAAGGGAAGTAAGTGTTTCAAAAAGGAGGCTGTGGTCAGTTGTATCAAATGTTTCTGAGGCACAAAGTAAGATGAAGACTGAGAACTGACCATTGTTGTCACCATGGCTGTTGGTGACCTTGACATGGCAGCTTCATTGTATTGGTGGAGATAAAAGCCCCACTGGATGAGCTGAGCAAGAATCAGGCCAGGAAGTGGTCATGTCAATTACAGACATTTATTTCAGTAATGTTTACTGGGAAGGAAAGCAGAGACATGAGGCATCACCTGAAGGGAAATGTGGGACCAAGGGAAAATTTTTGTTTTGTTTGATGTAGGAGGTGCTAGGATGTGTTTGGGTGCTGATGTGAATTAACCAATATATAGATAGAGAAATTGAAGAAGCAAGCGAGGGGAGGGGTTCTGTGGCTTACCGAGGAACCAGATTTCCGACTGTTTAAATGTTCTCAAAAGCAGAGAATGCAAGGCCTATTTCTCCATGAGCAGATCAGAGCATTCTGCAGATTGCCACAGAGTTGAAATGTTTCCACTATCTAAACGTGTGTACTTCCAGCTTGTTACTCAGCGCTTGCTTTCGCCTCCCTTTTGCGCCAGTCTGTTTCCATTCCTGCCTAATTCAGGTAAATAGATTTATTTAGGAAATAGCTAAGCGTTGTATAAACAATATGAACAGCATAAAATTCCATTTATAAGCCATGGACCGCTGATACAATTTAGCAACATATTGGAGAAACTGGAGAGATTAAATATTTTAATTAATCTACCATTCTTCAGTGTGAAACTGACCTTCTTCCTCTTCTGTTTCAGTATCTTATTCTGTCGCATACTCCTTTCAGAGAGTATTTCAGACTCTGAAATGAGTATTATTTCTTCAGGTCATCTTTGAGATTCTGACTTTCTACTTTGGTTTCCATACCTTTCATGTCTACACTCACAGACACATGTATATCCATTCAGTCATGTGTACATCTGCATGTAAGTACATGTACATAAGTATTCTTCCCTTCACTTGTTGCTTCCTTTTACAACTTTTCGGTATTTCGTTTTTGCCCCGTGGACAGGTTATGGCCCGAGTTTGCATTTTGAATGCCAGCCTCTGCTTGTCTTAGCACTGATAGGGTTCTCAGGAGAGTTTGGTGGGAGCCACAGGATGGTGACCATAGAGATTTCAATATGGTGGTGGCTACAGTGGAAGCTCTTGCTTCCCTTCTCTAATTGAGACAGGCGTTGAAGAAGAGCCCAGAGTGCCATTGAGTCAAAGCAGCCAAAATTATTCCTTGTCACGGTTACTGCTCCCTGAATGGGCTCTCACACAGTCACTGTAGGATAATCCAACACAGTGGCTGAAAGAATCTGCTAAAAATAATTCAGCGCCCAGTAATACAAAGGGCTGCAAATAAACACTAAAGAGCAAAAATTGGCCCATGTGGCATGAATAAAGTAATAATATCCCAAGTGAGAGCTATTTCCTTTGTCTTTGTTTTATCAATAGGACTGTACCCCATAAGTTTTCCGGTAGGTTTCATAAGAGATAGTATTTTAACAAGATATTTCTGTTGCAACAGAGTATAAGAAAACAGTGCAAACTGATAAGCTCCAGAATGAGATTGACATGTTGAAGGAGCAGCTGCAGCTCACCAAGTCTCAGCTAGAGGCTGCCCAGCACGCCCATGCAGTCAGATTCTCTAAGGTACGATACTAGATTCCAAAACAATGGTATGTTGGGAAGAATTTGCGTTAATTCCCTTTAAATGTTTGTTAGAATTCACCAGTGAAGCCAGCTGGTCCTGGCTTTTCTTTGTTGAGAGGTTTTTAATTACTGATTTAATCTCCTTACTTATTATTGGTCTGTTTAGATTTTCTATTTCTACATGATTCAGTCTTGGTAGGTTGTGTGTTTCTAAGAATTTATCCATTCTTCTAGATTGTCCAGTTTGTTGGCTTATAATTGTTCATAGTAGTCTCTTATGATGCTTTGTAATTCTTTGGTATCAGTTGTAATGTCTCCTCTTTCATTTATAATTTTATTTATTTGAGTCTTCTCTCTTTTTTTTCTTGGTTAGTCTAGCTAAAGGTTTGTCAAGTTTTTTATCTTTTCAAAACAGCAGCTCTTAGTTTCGTTGATCTCTTCTATTGTTTTCTCATTCTCTATTTTTATTTCTGCTCTAATCTTTGTTATTCCTTCCTTCTGCTAACTTGGGGCTTAATTTGTTCTTCTTGTTTTCTAGTTCTTTGATGTGTTATGTTACATTGTTTATTTGAGATCTTTCTTTTTTCTTAATGTAAGAATTTATAGCTTTCAGCTTTTTGCTTAGAACTCCTTTTGCTGCATCCCATAAGTTTTGGTATGTTGCACTTCCATTTTTGTTTGTGTCTCTCTCTATATATGTATATTTTTTAATAGTTCTTTTTTTTTTTTTAAAGATTTTATTTATTTATTTTTTCCCTCCAAAGCCCCAGTAGATAGTTGTATGTCATAGCTGCACATCCTTCCAGTTGCTGTATGTGGGACGCGGCCTCAGCATGGCCGGAGAAGCGGTGCGTCGGTGCGCGCCTGGGATCCAAACCCGGGCCACCAGCAGCGGAGCGCACGCACTTAATCACTAAGCCACGGGGCCGGCCCTTAATAGTTCTTGAGTTGAAGTTTTTTTTAACAAATTACTTTTTTAATTTTTTAAATTAATTGATTTTTTTTTGAGGAAGATTGGCACTGAGCTACCATCTGTGGCCAGTCTTCCTCTTTTTTTCTTTTTTCTCCCCAAAACCCCCAATACATAGTTGTATATCCTAGTTGTAGGTCCTTCTAGTTCTTCTATGTGGGACGCCACCTCAGCATGGCTTGATGAGCGGTGAGTAGGTCCACGCCCAGGATCCGAACCATCGAACGTGGGGCTGCCAAAGTGGAATGTGCAAACTTAACTGCTGCGCCACCGGGCTGGCCCCAGTCTCTCTCTCTCCCTCTCTGTCCCCCCCCCCAATATATATATATATTTGTGTGTGTGTGTGTGAGGAAGATTGGCCCTGGGCTAACATCCATGCCCATCTTCCGCTACTTTATATGTGGGACGTTTGTCACAGCATGGCTTGATAAGCGGTGCGTAGGTCCGCACCCAGGATCCGAACCTGTGAACCCCGGGCTGCCAAAGCAGAGCTCATGAACTCAACCACTACGCCACTGGGCTGGCCCCTCAATGTATTTTTTGATTTCCCTTTTGATTTCTTCTTTGATCCATTGGTTGTTCAGGAGTGTGTTGTTTTTTTTTTAGATTTTATTTATTCATTTTTTCCCCCCAAAGCCCCAGCAGATAGTTGTATGTCATAGGTTCACATCCTTCTAGTTGCTGTACGTGGGACTCGGCCTCGCGCTGGACGGAGAAGTGGTGCCTCGGGGTGCGCCTGGGATCCAAACCCGGGCCGCCAGCATCAGAGCGCGCGCACTTAACCGCTAAGCCACGGAGCCGGCCCAGGAGTGTGTTGTTTAATTTTCACATATTTGTGAATTTTCCTCCTGTTACTGATTTCTAGTGTTAAATCATTGCTGTCAGAAAAGATACTTGATAGGATTTCAATCTTCTTGAATTTATTAAGACTTGTTTTGTGACCTAACATACAATCTATTCTGGAGAATGTTCCATGTGTGCTTGAAAAGATGTGTATTCAGCTGCTGTTGGATGGAATTTTCTGTGTATGTCTGTTAGGTCCATTTGGTCTATAGAGTTGTTCAAATCCTGTTTCCTAATTTTTTTCGTGTGGATGGATTGCTGTTTATTTCTCCTTTTAGTTCTGTTAGTATTTGCTTTATAGATTTAGGTGCTCCAATATTGGATGCATAAATATTTACAATTCTTATATGTTCTTGGTGAATTGACCCCTTTAACATTCATTATATGACCTCCTTTGTCTCTTGAGATCTTTCTTTCTTTTTTTTTTTTTTTGGTGAGGAAGATTAGCCCTGAGCTAACATCTATTGCCAATCCTCCTCTTTTTGCCAACGAAGATTGGCCCTGGGCTGACATCTGTGCCCATCTTCCTCTACTTTATGTGAGATGCCTGACACAGCATGGCTTGATAAGCAGTGCGTAGGTCCACGCCCAGTATCCGAACCTACGAACCCTGGGCCGCCAAAGCAGAGTGCGTGAACTTAACCACTATACCACCTGGCTGGCCCCGAGATCTTTCTTTTTTAATGTAGGGATTTATAGCTATAAATTTCCCTCTAAGCACTGATTTGGCTGCTTCCCTTTTTGGTATGTTGTGTTTTCATTTTCATTCATCTCAAAGTATTTTCTAATTTCCCTTTTGAGTTTTTCATTGACCTATTGGTTGTTTAAGAATATGTTCTTTAATTTTTGAGTATTTGTGGATTTTCTGGTTTTCCTTCTGTTATTGATTTCTGGCTTCATTGCCTTGTGGTTCGAGAAGGTACTTTGCGTGATTTCAGTCTTTTTAAATTTATTGAGAATCATTTTATGGCCTAATATATGGTCTATCCTGGTGAATCTTGCATGTGCATTTAACAAGAATGTGTATCCTGCTGTTCTTGGTTGCAGTGTTCTCTATGTTTGTTAGGTCAAGTTTGTTCATAGGGTTGTTCAAGTCCCCAGTTAGGGAAAAAAAACCGAAGGTCATCAAGAAATCAAAGGTTGATCAGCTAGACCTCGAATTTAGCTCATTAAATGTGAGTTTGTGTTTTTTGAGGATGAGATGGGGCTTCTCTACCCAAGTTGATCTGGTATCAAGAAAGGTTTTTCTGCTCACTAGGCTTTTTCTTTTAAAGTATGTTTGCATTTTATGTATATTGCATATCTACTATACAGATTCACAGATCATAGAACTCTTGTGACTTTGGGGCTCTGTGTTTGTATTTTAAGAGATGTAAGGGCAAAATGTTGTTGTGTGCTGCCTTTGGTTTAGAAAAATCATTGTGCACAGACCTGCCATTATACAAAGTGTTATTGCAAGCCTAACTGAAATATGCAATACTAGCTGACACATTTGAGGTGAAGCTACATCCATTCATTTAAAACTTTACATATTTGCTTCATATCAGAACTTTTAAAGCCATGTATTAAAATAATTTCAGGAATATGAAATGCAGAAAACAAAAGAGGAAGAATTTCTGAAGTTATTTGATAGATGGAAAGAAGAAGAAAAGGAGAAACTAGTTGATGAAATGGAAAAAGTCAAGGAAATGTTTATGAAGGAGTTTAAAGAATTAACTTCTAAGAATTCAGCATTAGAATACGTAAGTATTAAACCTTGAAGTCCTTATAGCATTGGTAGAGTTGTTGCCTTGAGAGGTAGCATTAGAATGGCATTATGGCCCGTGGATCCATAAGTTCTTTATCATGCCCTGGCCAACACCCCTCCCCCTGAAAGTCTTGGGAGCTCAAAGCCTGTGGAAGACCGAGCAAATGAGAAAAGTCATTTCATTGAGAGTGGGAGCTTTGGTCCCAAACGCCAGTGCAGAACAATTGGTACATTTGGTTGGATCAGAGAAGATGGTCCCTCTTTCCTTAGCTTGTTAGGTTTAGATAGCCTTAAACCATAAACCCCTCCCTGAGTTTTGGAACTTTCCAGAAAGGCTGACACAGATCACCAACGTGGGAGGAGAAGAAAGCCGACCCAGAAAGCCAGAGGGAGAACCTTTGCCAGGCCCTTTCCTCAAACCCAGGCCTGGCTGGTGAGGAGGACCGGGTTTGAGTGAGCAGGATGTGGCTAAATAAGCCCCCGTTCCCTGTGGGAGCAGCCTTGGTCCACACTCATCAGTCACAGGCATGGATGATAGACAGAGATGCGCCTTGCTGGGTGGGAACTTAACCTCTGTGAGCTCCTTCCTCAGAAAGTGACCAATCAGTGTCTTCCAGCTAGGAATTAACTGAGCTCACTGGGCAGCTCCGTCCTGAGTCATCCTTGGGCAAAAGGAAGCAAGGGAGGCGAGGGAAGGTCCTTGAGCTCCCTCTAGGGGCCAAGAAGTTTTATAAACTAAAATAGAGGGATATTTTTGGAATACTGCTAAGATCCTTCTCTAAAACGCCTTGAACTCTCACATAGGGGTCGGCAAACTACGACCTGTGAACTAAATCTGGTGTACCACCTCCTTTTGTTTGGCGCACGAGCTAAGAAAGATTTTTGCATTTCTAAATGGTTGAAAAAAGTCAAAAGAAGAATATTTCACAACACGTGAAAATCCCTGGGCAGTAGTAATTTCTCTGTCCATGGTTTCTTTTACCACCTCTACTCCAGAGGCCTCTCTTGGACTCATATCTGTGGCACCTTCTCAAAGTGGGATGCCACGTTACCCACCGTAATGGATTTTGACCCTAACCAATTCAAGACTGGCTTCTGACGTCTTGCCCATCAAGGCCACACTCATTTTTTTCCTAGTGATAAGCTGCCAATTACACTTCTTTTGCCTGAGATTCCCTCCATGGTCCTGCCCCCTGCTCCCGTCCCCCAGGATCATTGTGGAATGGGACTTTTCCCCCATAGGACTTTTTTTTTTTTTTTTTACCACTCCTACCTTTTTTTTTTAAACAGCTTTATTGAGATATAGTTCACATACCATACAATTCATCCACATAAAGTGTACAATTCAGTGATTTTTAGTATGTTCACAAAGTTATGCAACAATCATCACAGTCATTTTAGAACATTTCATTGTTCTAAATGAAGAAACCTTGTACCCATTAGCACCCATTCCCCACCTCCCTCCCCCCCAGGCCCCTGACAACCATGGATCTACTTTCTGTCTCTATGGATCTGCCTGTTCTGGACATTTCATATAAATCGAGTCATACAATATGTGATCTTTTGTGAGTGGCTTCTCTCACTTAGTATGTTTTCAAGATTCATCCGTGTTGTAGTAGGTATCAGTATTTCATTCTTTTTTTATTGCTGAATGATATTCCATTGTATGGATATGCGCTATTTTATTTGTCCATTCATCAGTTGATGGACATTTGGGTTATTTGCCCTTTTTGGCTATAGAGGGTTTTTAAAATTATTGATAATAGACTATTTTTTAGAATAGTTTTAGGTTTACAGAAAAATAGTACAGAAAGTTCCATATAAACTCCCCTCTCCTACCCTGTTCACAGTTTTACATATTACTGACATCTTATATTAGTATGGTACATTTGTTGCAATTAGTGAACCAATATTGATACATTAGTATTAATTAAAGCCCATACTTTATTCTAATTTCTTTAGCTTTTACCTGATGTCATTTTTTTGCTCCAGGATCCTGTCCAGGATAGGATACCACATTACATTTAGTTGTCATGTCTTCTTAGGCTCCTCTTGTCTCTGACAGTTTCTCAGACTTGTTTTTGATGACCTTGACAATTTTGAGGAGTACTTAACAGGTATATTGTAGGATGACCCTCTGTTGGAATTTACCTGATATTTTTCTTATGGTTAGACTGAGTTTATGGGTTTTGGGAGGAAGGACGACCTCAGAGATAAAGGGCAATTTTCGTCACATCATATCAAGGGTACACAGTCTACATGGTTTATGACTGTTGGTGTTGACCGTGATCACCTGTCTGAGGTGGTGTTTGTCAGGTTTCTCCACTGGAAAGTTACTTTTTCCCCCCATTGCATACTGCACTCTTTGAAAGGAAGGCGGCCCAGACTTAAGCAGTGGGGAACTCTGCTCCCCACTCTTTTGTTTTTGAAGTTAACATATTACCTTCTATGCTTTTCTGAGGGTGTTTACTGCTAGTAACTTTTGGACTAACATACAAACAAAGGGTAAAATTTAGACCTTGTGTCCCTAATGGGTTCACAGATGTGGTCCCTGGATGATGCTGGCCTCGTCACTAAATTATCTTGAGAACCAGCTGCACCCAGTTCTTCTGTTTCTGGAAACTATTACATGCCCATCAGATTTCTTAAGATCCATTCTCTAAGATTAGAAAGTTAGGTTTTCTTTCCCTTTTTCACCCGGTACACATTCTTTTGTTGTCAGAAACAAAACAGGAAAAGCACTGGAAAGAAAGACGGGAAGCACAAGGAGTGTCCAGTAGAAGAGTCAGCTTTAATGCGTGGCTACATGCTCCCCAGTTTTATTCTCTGTTTCAGTCTTATAAAAATATAAACATTTGTACTTGATTTTGAATTTTATTTTATAGCAATTGTCAGAAATCCAGAAGTCCAATATGCAGATCAAGTCCAACATAGGCACGTTAAAAGATGCCCATGAGTTTAAAGAAGAACGCCCTCAGTATCCTCAGGATTTCCAAAATGTGATGCAACTTCTTGATAGTCAGGTATGTAAAAGTTGGTGATAACTGCAGTAGAGGCCTAATTTTTCTTAGTGAAGTAATTTACAGCAAGCATCATCTATAGGAAAAGTGTTTGTCTCCTTCAGTGACCATAAAGGTGACTAATTCTGTTTTTCATGTCTCCTAATATGTGTATAATTCATAATTAGTGTTCATTAGATGCTTGTTGATTGACTAATAGATGTGGATACAGAACAACTGGCAAAATTGTTTCATTTTCTCTTAACATAGTATCTATTCGAATTGGTTAGTATTACCTTAGTATTTATTTTTCATATTTCAGATGTTGGTCCCACTTTCAAAAGGCATAGAAAGGCGTATTGAAGCATTAAGTTTATTTTTAGAGCTTAAATGTACGGCTATATTGGTGAACTGATGATCTTTTATATTTATCAAACGTAATTACAATCATTTGTAAGTGAACCTCCGTAATCAGCTCAGTCTTCATCCTGGCTATTTTAGTTATACTGGTTTAGGGGAAGACCAGGAAACAAATAGAGATTAAAGCTTAGGAATTCAGAATTTAAAAAAAAAAAGCAATTATATGTCATTAAAAAAAGTAAATGTGTTTTGAAATACGGACTCCTGCCACTGCTTCTTGCTTTGCTGCTCACGTCTTGCCTCCCTCCCCCAAACCTACCTTCTGTGTTGCAGCCAGGCTGACCATGTCACTGTCCTGTCTAAAACCCTTCAACAGCTCCCCATTTTTCACAGAACAAAGTCTAGAACCCTTAACCAGCATTCAAAGGCCCTGAGGATCTGGACCCTGTTTAACCTCCCACCGTTCTTTGCTTTACCTCAACACTCCCAGCGGCACCAGACAGCTCATGGTTCCCAGGACATGGCATCTGTGTTCTGCTTTTGCTCTTGCTGCTTTCTTTGTCATGCACCTCCCAGATTTCAGGACCTGTCACTTACTCATTCAGCTGGGATGGCACCTCTTCTAGAGAGTTGTCCTGGACCTGAGGGTTATTGGATTCCTATAGCCCCCAAGCAGGACCTGACCACATATACATTATTGGAATTCTCTCTTGTTATGTCCACTTTCCTCCTGTACAGGGCAGGGCTTGTCTCTTATTCCTCTCCTAGCCTGCCAGGGACGGCCCAGCAAGGTGCCTGGTATGTGGTAGGGGACCAGGAATTATGTTCTGAACTGAACTGTTGACAGTTGCTCCCAGCAGGCTGGTCTTTCATGAATTGAGGACCCAGTTATGAAATCCTAAGGTCTCACCTAAATTTCTTATTTCCTTCCTGTGAATGTGTTGTCAGTTCAGAACCCATGGACTCAGAAACGTTGGTCTTTCCGTTTAGCTTCTTAGGTTGGCAAGTTGGCATCCATTTTTGAAAATAACATTTTACTGGAACATAGCCATGCCCATTCATTTAGGTATTATCTATGGCTGTTCTCCTACTGCTAGTGGTATTGACGGAGTCATCTGGCCCCCAGAGCCTAAAATATTGACTATCAACCCCTTAACAGAAAATGCCTGCTAACCCCTGCCTTAGAATATAAGATTAAAACCAAGTGCAAACGTGTTTAAACATTTTTGACTGTCTATATTCTGAAAAATATCTGCTAAAATTTTACCAAATAGGTAGTTGGGTTTCACAGGTACCCAATAAAAAGGAAGCTTCCATCTTGAGTAGATTTAGATTTCATTATTATAGTTGCACATAAATTCCTCGTTTTGCTGTTTCGTAGGAAAGCAAGTGGACAGCACGGGTTCAAGCTCTTCATCAAGAACACAAGAAAGAGAAGGGTCGGGTAAGATAAGAAACCAGTGGCCTATTAGTGGGTCATTTTTGAAAAGAATATGTGCTTTTCTTCACAATAAAGGTAGTATTTGTCCACTTAATAAAATTTGTGGAGAAATGTGTAACAAAAATTAAAATTACTTACAATTCCAATACCAAAGATAACCACTGCTACAACTTTGTTATAATTTCTCTCAGTCTTTTTTCTGTGCTGTAAATATTGCATTTCTATACGTTTAGAAATCCATACCATATAGTCTTAGAAATTTTGAATTATGCTTTATATCTATAATTTTATATACTTGTCATATATCATAAACATTTTCCTGTATGTTAAAACATTCTTCAAAATCATGATTTTTAATGGCCACTTGATGATCTTATAGATGTATCATAAGTTATTTAATCATCTCTTCATTGTTGAATACATATTTCTAATGTTTTTTCACATGGAGCAGCAGTCTGAATAATTTTTAAATAAAGGCAAGGATTGTTCACATTAAAATCATTTTAATGAAAACAAAATTTAATTATAACACTGATTCCCTGTCAGCTGAATACATCAGAAATTTGAGTGTTAAAGTGATTTCACACTGATGCAAAACACCTAAAGTAGATTTATTTGAGATCTTTTTCTTTAGGAAAAATTCTGTTTACTTTTTCACTTTAAATGGTATGTATTTTGTAGCTCTTTGTATCCCCCGTGTCTTAGTCTGTTCCAGCTGCTATAACAAGATACCATAGACAGGGTGGCTTACGAAAAACAGAAAGTTATATCTCCTAGTTCTGGTGCCCCAGGGATTGAACAGGGAGAGTTTGTTAAAGTGGAGTAGTGGCTCTGTGTAGAGGTAACGCCCATGTTTATTCTCCAGCCTAAGCCACCCTTCTGAGAGAGGAGAGAGCCGGCCTTCTACTTGACGTCTCCACCGGCATCCTAGTCCACTGAGATGCATGCCTTGGTTCCCCTCTCTCCCTCAATCCCCCATTCCAGGCTATCAGCTGGTCTTGCCGTGTATCTCATATCCATGTTCTTCTGTACATTTCCATTGTTTCTACCCTCCACCGAGCCCCCACCATTTCTAAAAGGGCCCCATAACTGGTCTCTCAATTCCAACCTTCCCTTTTCCTAATCTGCTCTCTGTAGACCGGACAAAATAATCTAGCTGCTGGCCCCTCTGCAGCCTCATCCTGATCCTCTGTCTCCGAGTCTACTCTTTCTAGCTACAGTGGCCTTCTGGTAATTTATAGAACATGTGGCCTTTTTCTCTTTTTACACATGGGTTTAGCTGCTGGGAGGTCCTTCCACTTGCTCTTCACATGGCTGGCTCCTTTCCCTTTGATTTAGTTTTCTCTGTTGTGTAGCAAATTACCGCAAATTTACTATCTCACAGTTTCAATGGGATAAGAATCCAGGCACAGCTTGGCGGGTCGTCTGCTCAGGGTCTCACTAGCTGCATTCAAGGTGTCAGCCAGTCTGTGCTCTCCTCTGGGGCTCAGGGTCCTCCCAAGCTTGTTTGGTTACTGACAACATAGTCATGCTTAATGATGGGGATACGTTCTGAGAAATGCGTCATTAGGCAGTTTCATCGTTGTGCAAGCATACAGAGTGTACTTACACTAAACCTATATGATATAGCCTAGTACACACCTAGGCTCTATGGTAGTAATCGTATGGGACCACCGTCATATATGCGGTCCATCATTGACTGAAATGTCATTATGTGGCACATGACTGTATGCACTTCCTTATGGAGAACTGGAGGATTCAGACCCTCAGCTCCTTGAGGCTGCCCCTTTCCACAGGCAGTTCACAACTTGGTTGTTGACTTCTTTAAGGCCAGCAGGAAAGCATCCCTCTTGCTTTTATTCTTCCCCTTCAAGAAAAGCCTGGAACTTCTTTTAAAGGGCTCACCTGAATAAGACAGACCCATGCAGGGTAATCTCCCTTTTCATTAACTCAAAGTCAGCAGATTAGGGACTTTAATTGCATCTGTAAAGTCCCTTCACCTTTGCAGTATTCTGTTGGTTAGAAGCACATCATAGATTCCACCCAGCCAGTGTCTCAGTCTGCTCGGGCTGCTATAACAAAATACTGTAGACTGGGTGGCTTAAACAACAGACATTTATTTTTTTTTTTTTTTTTTTTTTTTTTTAAATTTTTTGTTTATTGCAGTAACATTGGTTCATAACATTGTAAAAATTTCAGGTGCACATCATTGCACCTCCATTTCTGCATAGATCACATCATGTTCACCACCAAAATACCAATTACAACCCATCACCACACACATGCACCCAATTATCCCTTTCACCCTCCTCCCTCCCCGCTTCCCCTCTGGTAACCACCAATCCAATCTCCGTCCCTATGTGTTTGTTTATTGCTGTTATTATCTACTACTTACTGAAGGAAATCATACGGTATTTGACCCTCTCCCTCTGACTTATTTCACTTTGCATCATGCCCTCAACAGACATTTATTTCTGACTGTTCTGGAGACTGAGAGGTTCCACGGTCTGGGTGCTGGCCAATTCCTGGTTCCTGGTGAGAGCCCTCTTGCAAACAGCCACCTTCTAACTGTGTCCTCATATGGTGGAGAGAGAAGGAGAGAGGAAGCTCTGGTCTCTTCTTAGAAGGGCACCAATTTCATCTTGAGGACCTACCTTCATGACTTCATCTTGTCATTGGCATCAGTCGGATTGCTGCGGTGGGGTCCCAGGTTCTTGGTCCACGGACACAAAAGAATTTGAGAGTGGACACACAGCAGAAGTTTTAACAAAGGAGGATTTATTAGTAAAGCGAAAGTACACCTCCAAGGGGAGGGGTGGGCAGGCTCGAGGGGGAGCCACTGCACCAAAGTTGTGGTGGCCAGTGGTTTTGAAAGGTTGGGTTCCGGGGGCAGGTGAGGGTCTTGGAATGTGGGCCAGTCAGGGCATTGTCTCCACCCCCACATAGGGAGGGGGAGATTTTTTCCTTGCGTAGGCGTCTCCGGAACTGTCATGGTGGTGATTCCCTGCAAGGGGGAGTCAAAACCGCAATGCAAATGAAGGGGTAATGAGGCTTGGGGCTACTCTTGGTCAGAGTTGGGGGGAGTGCTGCACGTCGGAAGAGTTGCTGCCCGGTAGTTAGGACATTGCACCTGGTGGAGTCACCCTGCTCGCAGCTCATGTCTAGCTTCCTGCCTATCTCAGTCTAACCCTAATCACCTCCATAGGCCCCATCTCCTAGTAGCATCACGTTATGAGTTAGGGCTTCAACATGTGAATTTTGGGAGGACACAAACATTCAGTCCATAACCCCAAGGGGAAGGGATTATCAGGGTGTGTACTCTAGGGGGTGCGAACTTGAGGGCCATTTTAGAATTCTGCCTACCACACCCTCCTCTGACCTGGGTTTACAAGTCAGCTGAGACCACTCCATCTAAGTAGATAGTCCCCTCCCTTTGTTATTCTCATCACTTCACTAATGTAGCTCTGATCACTATTTTAAATAGTTTATCTGCTTATTGGTTTACTTGTTTATTGTCTGTCTCTCCAACCAGATCACTAGCCCTTTGAGGAAGGGGCTCTATCTCTTTAGTTCTCCATCGTATTCGCAACATCCAATAATGTGCCTAAAATGTGGTTGGCACTCATTAAGTATTTGCTGAATGAAGGTGACAGGTCACTAGACCAACAAAGGGGATCATTCAGCCTTGTTTTTGTGGATGGAGAAATGCTGACTGTAGGGTTCAGAAGAGTTAGGTTAAAAGAGCTGTGCGTGGTTATGAGTACGGCATTTGAACTCAGGCCCTCTTAACCTCAGGGCCATGCTGTCTACCTTGCTGCCTTGCTCACCTGTCAGGCTTTAGGCACTTAGCCAGCTGGGGAGGAGAATAGACAGTGACAACTTAGAGTGGTTGCTTTTCTATAAGAACATTCTTTCTTTCCTTCAAGATGCTCTAAGGGAGTAGCTCCTAACCAGGGACACACTTCAGATTAACCTGAGGCTCTTTTCCAGAATACACATGCCCAACTCTACAACCTGAGGTTCTGATTATGTAGGTAAGTCTGGGACATGCATGTTTTGGGGAAAAAAAAAAAAACCTAGACAATTCTGTTTTGGATCCATGGTTCGAACCACTGCCCTTAGATAATTTGAAGTTCCTACTCTTATTGCTCAAGGCATCTTATAGCCTTGGTATTTAGGGCCAGATTCAGGTTTCCTTGTTAATAGGGGGTGATTTTTAATCCTTGCTCCTTTAAAGCCCCTTGTATTCCAGGCAGTTGGGGGAATTTCAGTGGCCTTCTGGCAGCAATAGAATGCAAGGTCCAGAGTTGTACACTTGGTCACTGCAAGTGGCGATAGAAAGACTGACTGTTGGTGGTTTGGAGGAAGGAGGAGAGGCCTTCCTTGTTCTGAGTGAGGTGCCTCACCCCTCATCTTGGGAATGTGGAGTTTTTGTCCTGCCGCTAGGCTATGCTGCTCCCTTGTCTGTTGGTTTTGCTTGTTCAGAAGCTGCTTACTTCTTCCTTCATTTCTCTTAAACCCTAACAGAGGGGTGAATTCAATCAGGTTTAGTAATCTCTGCCTGAGACCTAACTATTAATTATTCCACATGATTGGTGCCTACTGTTCCTACAATGCACATATTGTATTTCTCTGTTTAAGGGAAGTTGCGTTTGCCAACCTTTTATTGCTTTACCTAGAGTCTTGGCAATCTTTTGTTTTTTTTTTTTAAATAATACGGGTAGAAGTTCAAAGGGAGTCACAGATAAACGATGGCATGCCCTTTTGACCCAACAGAAGACTCTTTAGAGCTTGGGAGTTTGTAGAATGGTCACGTAATGAAAGGAAAAGAGGAAGGGGTGATGTGGACCGGTAGAGAAAAAAGCACAGAACTTGAAATGGTAGAAGGTTGTAAGAAATAGACTCAAGGGCCACAAACTTTTTGAAATAATTTGTGGCTATCCCTTGCTTAGACCCTCACATTCCTCTCTCAGTGAATTCTTTTCTGTACTTTTCTGGTCAGTTCTCAATTTCAGTGTCAAAATGATGCCATCCCTTAGTTTTTCCTATGTCCACTTTCTTCCTGGGGCCCAGAATGACTCCCCATATTGTTGATGCTTGTCTTGACATGAGTACAGCCATGTTTGGCCGCTCCATTGACCTACAGCCACCAGCACAAACAGAAATACCAAGCTGCTTTCTGTGTGGTGGGAACTGGCCCTTCCCCCACAGAGAGAGTTGCAAGTTGTAACATTTCAAGGCTCTTGGAGCGCCGTAGCACGGGATGGACTGGCCATCTGTGCCGGGCTAGGACGATAACCAAAGAGAACAATGCACGTACACAACTACTGGGCTGGGACGTTAGCCAGGGGGCTCAGTGCACATACGCCACTGATAACCATTTTGTGCGTGGAAACACTAAATGCTTGCTCTGCAAACTCTGTAATTGCTTACTCTGAAAATTACTGATGATATAAAAACTGCTGGAAACTGAGCCCCGGTGAGAGTTCCACCTGTGGAAGGGACACCTTGCCCAGGACGTGTGATCCTTGCTCAGCCGCGTCGATTGATAGGGCTCTCCCGGCAGTGGGGCGTGGATGTTGTGAGTAACCGATTTGATGTGAAATAATTGATTTCATATGAAGTAATTGATTTGGTATGTTCTCTTTTCGGTCAACCTGGTGTTTCTCTTTCCGGTTGATTTGTGTCATTTCTCTTCAGCCGATGTGGGTGTTTTCCCTTTCCAGTCGGGCTGATGTTTTTTCCCTCTTAATATTTGACCTATTTGATCTGTTTGCAGACTGTCACCTTTACTATCCTCTATATAATAAAATATACCTTCAGTCCATTTGTTTGGAGTGGAAAGTGTCTTTTACGTTTCCGATCGAATCCCCGAACCTCTCATAACAATGCTAAACCTCCACACAGAATCCTGGACATCTTTACTGGCTTTTCCTTCTGTTTCCCGGCTCAGCGTTTCCCAGACTGCTTTGGAGGCACTCTTCCAGTGGTCTGTAAAAATGTAGGGAAAGTTCTTGACAATGTCCTCCTTGGGGGAGAGTCTCAGCATCCACAAGGAAGTGAAAGGTTCTTTTTAGTCCCCACTCAGGAAACCTTTTTAACTTGCTTCAACCCAGTGTTTGTCCAGCCTCATATGAGCACAGAGCACTTCAGAGGGAGGATCCTGCAGTGTTATTGATAGAGAGCATTAACTTGTTGTTGTTGCTGTTATTGTTCATTTTTCAATGTAATTAGACTATTTTTTAAAGCAGTTTTTGGTTCCACAGCAACATTGAGCAGAAAGTATAGAGAGTTCCCAAATACCCCTTGCTCCCCCTGTAGGCACAGCCTTCCCCACTGTCAATATCCCGCACTGGAGAGGTACATCTGTTACAATTGATGACCTTACATTATCACCCAAAGTCCAAAGTTTACTTTAGGGGTTGCTCTTGGTGTTGTACATTCTATGAGTTTGGACAAATGTATAATGACATGTATCCACCATTGCAGTATCATACAGAATAGTTTCACTGCCTTAAAAATCCTCTATGCTCTGTGTATTCATCCATCCCTCCCCACTAACCCCTGATCTTTTTACTGTTTCCATACTTTTGCCTTTCCCAGAATGTCATATAGTTGGAATCATACAGGATGTAGCCTTTCAGATTGGTTTCTTTCACTTAGCAATTTACATGGAAGATTCCTCCATGTATGTATTTTTGTGGCTTGATAGCTCATTTCTTTTCAGTGCTGAATGATATTCCATTGTCTGGATGTACCAGTTTATTTACCCATTCACCTACTGAAGGATATCTTGGTTGCTTCTCTGTTTTGTCAATTATAAATAAAGCTGCTATAAACATTCATGTGCAGGTTTTTGTCTGGACCTAAGTTTCCAACGCTCTGGGATAAATGCCAAAGAGTACAATTGCTAGATTGACTGATAAGAGTATGTTTAGTTTTGTAAGAAACTGCCAAACTGTCTTCCAAAGTGGCTGCATCATTTTACATTCCCACTGGCAATGTTTGAGAGTTCCTTTTGCCCCACATCCCTGTCAGCATTTGGTGTTGTCTGTGTTCCAGATTTTAGCCATTCTAAAAGGTACATTGCTATTACTTTTTGATTCGGTGATTTATTTCTTAAAGTCCTGGGGGGCCACTTGATTGTGTGCAACTGTTATTTATTAATATCTTTCATGACATAGACACTAAATTTGAGAGTACTGACTTTGGAGCCAGACATGAAAGTTCAAGTCTGGGCTCTTCCCCCTCCAGCTATCTGAGTTTGGGCCAGCTACTCTACCCCTCTAGACGTGAGTTTCTCCATCTGTACAATGGGGTCAAAACATGTATCCTTAAAGTTGTGGTGTGGATTCAACAAAATGAAGTGCTTAACACAGCCTCTAGCACATGGTGGTTTGTTAAAAAAAACCAAGCAAGTTAGGAAATGCTGTTCTGGGCGCTCTTTGTACTCCTCCCGGGCACAGTTACTCCCCCCTTTATTTGATCTGCGCATCCCTGTCTCCATTTCCAGGCCCTAGGCTTGCAATGTCCTTAGCTCCAGTTACCAAGGTTTTTTCCACTCTTTTTAAGCAACTGCTGAAATTGCTTTAGGAATCTTTCTCTAAATTATTGAATACAAACTCTTGAATTCCTTTTGTCCCGTATATGATCTTCCCTGATGTTAAATCTCTGAGATGCATCTCTCTATGAATCTTTGAATCTCTCTGTCCTCTGCCTCTCTCCATCCCTTCATCCATTCTTTCCCCCGTTCCTCTCCTCCTCCCTCCCTGTTCTCCTCTACCCTTCCCCCTTCCACTTTCCTTTTCTCAGTAAATATTTATTGAGAACCTGCTAATGGCCAGAGATTGTGCTAGTTGCTGGACTTATAAAAGTAATTAAGATGGGCTCTCTGGCCCTGGGAGAGCACATTCGAGCTGGGATGGCACATGTGGACATGTCAGGACAAGACTGCATGGGGTCGGAGCCTCGATCCTTGATCCTTGCTCATCTCTGTGTTATTTCATGTAATGTGCTCCAGTTCACTCAGCTGTTCGCATTATCAGTGTTGTCTGGTTTGCATCGTGAGCTCCCTGGGAATAGAGATGAAGCCCTTGTACAGCCAGGGTCTCGGTACACAGTGATCAAAGATTTATTCAATGACTTGTTGTGCACAGATAACATAAGGCCAACAAAGAAGGCAGGGCATGTACATAACAAACTGCAGAATGAAGGCATTTTATATGCAGTTTGCAGACAGATGCCTTTCTTGATTTTTTTCCAGCTCCTGTCACATATAGAGAAACTTCGAACCTCAATGATAGATGATCTAAATAAAAGTAATGTTTTCTACAAGAAAAGGATAGAAGAGCTAGGGCAGAGACTCCAGGAACAGAATGAGCTGATTATCACTCAGAGACAACAGGTATGTCTGGGTGTATATTGGCACTGTGCTTCTTTACACAGTACAGTTTATCTACGAACATGTGTTTTTATTTTAGAGCATTTGTAAGTTGAATAAGATAAAGAAGATGGAATATTTTTTTCCCTGTGGTTGTTTGTAAAAGTAAATCAATAAAATAAATTTTTTAAAGGGTATTTTAAAATACCGTAGGGTAAGCAGACTTGTTAAATTCGAATTCAGAATACTTTTGAAGGCAGATAAGAATTTCTTTTGGTAATTACTTTCAGAAGCAACCAAATGCTGCTTTTATAAGATTTTTGACTCATTGTCTTTAAAGTCCATGTGTCCTTGTGTCTTTGGAGGATTTATTAAAAAGATTAGTTTACTAAGTATAGTATCTGTCCATTATCCAATATGTCCCTGTCTAGTTTTAAACAGGTATCGCTAGAAGAATGTTTTTCTTTGCAGATTAAAGAGTTTACCAGTAAACCATTAAACAGTGTGAGTGAACCCAAAGGTAAGTGAACCAGGGTCCCAGTGCTGGAGGCAAGGCAGGCCTCCCTAACTGCAGACTAGACATCAGAAGAATGTGGGGCCCCAGAGGTTTACGGTGCTAAGATGGCCTTCCTCTGGTTCATTTGATTTGGGAGATCTGTTATCACAACCCAGAAAGTTGAAGAATTTTAAATACCTAAACTGTCACTGAATGGTCTCCTATGTTTTTTATCAGAATACTGTACCCACACAATACACGCTCAGTAATGATTTACCTCTGAACTGATACGTGATAAGGTGGCTGTGATTAAAAGCACAGGGTCTGGAGACAGACTGGGCTCAACTCCCATCTGGCACTTTGTAGTTTTGTGAGTCTCTGACTCAGTTTCCTCAGCTCTAAAGTTGGAATATTAATAGTAACTGCATCATAGGCTTGTTATAAGGATTACTTGAGAGAACGTGTGAAAAGTGCCCCTGTTAAACACTCATTAGTGTTAGCTATTGTTATTGATATTAAACTCTTAATTATTCTAAAGTACTATAGAGGCTTGCTGCGTTGTTCTCAATTGTGGTGGTTTGGGGTTAAAGATTTGTTGTAAGCATAATGGGGTATGCAAGACCTACTGACTGTAGCAAAGCCAGCCATTTCTGGATCACTCAAGAGCTAGTCTAGAAGGGAGACTGGGAGCCAGAAATGCAGAGTCTCACAATAAAGAAGAGAACTTGCGTTCTGCCAGGTCTTCTTCTGAGTGATCCCAGTCTTAGTTCCTGAACGTCTCAGGTTGTTAAGGAATCTTTGTCTACTTGAGAGACACCAACCATGGTAATGGGTATGTGAGCTGGGTTTCCTTCCTGTTTCTCGGGGCCACGGGAGATACACTGACTTATACACTCGTTTTCCTCTTGTTTTGAGATAAAGGTTTGGGAAGGGTCGTGGTTCCTTAGAACTTATCTTTGAATATTGAGAGTTCAGGTAGTGAGGAATACCGGTATAATTACTTAGCATAAATATTTGACTGAAAAGTAACTTTAGGAAAAAGTTAACTTTAAAAGGATTTGTGTTACACATCTTTATTGGGTGAGTTGCAATGTGTTGGCAAATTTCGTTTCTTGTTTTCTAGGGGGGAAAACGATTAGGATAAGTGTTGCCAAAATATAAGCCATAGCTTGTGATTTTTGTTATTAATTTATTTTTTTGTTATTTCAGGGAGTCCTTTAACCTGGCAAACTTTTGAATCTAAGCCAGCAGTCCCAGCTGTACCTAGTAAGTTTCTATAATAGGCTCAGTGTTCTAAAGATATTTCTAAAGTGCTAAACCAATAGGTCACTTCTACTTATTATTTGTAGAGACTTTTGTTTGAAAACCAATGTGTTTGGAGATTACATAGTCATCTTTTTGATTCCTGGCTTTTACCTACTTCTGAAACCCCAAATTGTAACTATCCATGTGATTTTATGGTGATTTTGGTTAGCCATCCCTATTATTTTGCAGTCTGCCTAATAAAGGGACAACTAAAAATTCTTTGGCATCACTCCAGTTTGTACTTTTGGCTTTCCCAAGGTAGTACACTGTATGACAATGTGACTGTGTCGTGGTGGCCACCACATTGGGCCTCTCTGAGATGCTCAGGGCTGCAGGCTTTGAGCTGATGTTCTGTCAGTCACTCAGTTGAGGTCAGCTCAGCTTGGCTATCTCCTGGAGCTGTCAAAATCAATTGTATTCCAAAAAGACTTAATCTGTACAGTTTAGAAATGGACAGATGTTTTCTTAATAATAGTTAAATACTTGAAATATTTTTATTTCCATTCAGGAAAGTGTAAGGGAGAGGAAGAGAACTGTAGAAGGAGGAAGTAAGGGAGCTGGTGATCATGGGCAAGAGAGGATGTGCGTGTGAACAGGGATCCGACTGCTGGGGGAGGGCCTGGACTGAGGCTGGGCACCAGCGACAACACCTTTCACATGGGCCCAGGACTGTGTACTGATGAAAGGACACTGATGAGCATGTTTGCGAATTTGGCACAATTGACTGGGAAATGCTAATGGTTTTAACTGCTCAGATGCTTCTTGAGGCCTCTTGATGTTGCCTGTGGAACTGAACAGGTTGAGAGGTGCTAAGGAGGGGAGGGGATTTTAAGTGCCAAGACTAGGGCTGAGGGGAGAGTAGAAGGTGGACTTAAATCTTATGAAATAAATTAAAAAAAAAACACATTTCAGAGAAAGATGGAAAAGTTAAAAGGCACTAAATTATTATTGTTTATACTTGACACATGATTGAAACAATATTGTGTTCCAATAAAATTTTATTTACAGAAACAGGTGGTAGGCTAGTATGTCCCATGGGCTGTAGTTTGCCAAACGTTGATCTAGATTATGCAAATTGCAAAGGGGTTTGAAGGCCATTATTTCCAGAATTGTTAGCAATTTACCCATAGTTAGGAGTTGAACGCTTTCACCAGTGGCCATTCTAAAGACAAAAAATGTATGCCTATGGAGGTAGCTGAGCGCTGTGGCCTGTGTTTTTTAGAGTAGGATTAGAATTAAAGATCTATCTTTAAACTAGGGAAAGAATCAGGAAACTAAAAGACAAATAAATAGTCCAGAGATGAACCTCAGATAAGAAGTGTCAAATATTGGAAGGGAGGCTGTGGAATCTAATTTTCTGAAGATATTTTGAAGTAGAGAGCATTTAGTCTTACTTGAATCAGGTATACTCTACAGCCTATGGCTGAATTAGTGCCTTCTCACAGTGTCTTCCAGCCCAGTGATTGGGGTATTTTTTTAATTGGTTTATTGTACATGAATATTTCTGGCAGTTTTATTTATAATAGCCAAAAAATGGAAACAACCCAAATGCCCATCAACTAATGAATAGATAAATAAAGTGTGGTCTATCCATTCAATGGAGTGTTATTTGGCCATAAAAGTACATGCTTAATGCTGCACATGCTACAATATGGATGAACCTTGAAAACATGATGCTGAGTAAAAGAAGCCAATTACGAAGGACCACATATTGTATAATTCCATTTATATGAAAGATCCAGAATAGGCAAATCCATAGAGAGAGAAAGTAGATCAATGGTTGCCTGGGGCTGGGGGGAGGGAGGAATGGGGCTAATGGGTACAGGTATTGTTGAAGGGATATATGTGATGAAAATGTTCTAAAATTGGTTGGTAGTTATGGTTGCACAAGACGGTGAATATAAAAACTACTGAATTGTATATTTTAAAACCGTGAATATATTTCAGTAAAGCTGTTATTAAAAAATTGGTTTACGTTGGTTGGTAATATCTTTGTCATTTGAAATATTGGTCCCTTATGGTGTGTATATATCTTGACTAATTTGAGAGTACTTGCTTATCCTCACGCTCAGATACTTGTGCTTTACTTACAGAACACTGAGCTTTTTCTTTTTGTGCTATTTCAGTGAACGCCCCAGCCCCACAGACTTTGGATGCCAAATCAAGTCTAACCATGGCACATGGTAAGTTTCAGCAAAGTCTCAGCGTTTTATGTGCAGTTTCCATCCTGAGTTAGATAACTTATTAACTGAAAGTGCTTCTGTGGGGGTAATTATGCATAACACAGTATATTTGAATAAATGCACAACAGTTAAAACTGCAATTTTCATGTGTAATATTATGGTAAACTAAACATACCTACCAAAGTCATTAGGTAAAAAATGTATATGTTGCTGGGCTCACAAGTAGAGATTTTAACTTTGGATAGTTCTTTGATTATTTATGATTTTGGGTGGAAAGTACTAGGTATTAGCTAAGAGGGTGACTTTGTACTAGATCAGCCATCCAGCACATGCCACAGGGCATATGTGATTGTTTTTATAACTTTCAATGTGGCAGCAAGTCACCTTTTTTAAACAAACAGTTTCAGTGATTGGGAAAATCTAGAAAAGACATGTGATAGAAACTAAAGGAAAAAAGTAGGAACCACTGGATGAAATCACTGCCAGGATTCAGTTGTCAGACCAGGCCACAGGGTGATCATTGTTATTAGCATGATCTGATAGGGCAAATCTTTGTAGCCATATTTTGTTTTTATACTGTTAAGGTGCTTATAGTTTTTGTAGGTTGTTATTTAATCCATTGTTTTCCTATGGTCTGCTGTATATTAAGTGAATTAAGATGGGAGGGGGACCATCATTTTCCTCTCTTGCCTACAAATGCTTCTGGAATCTAATAATTACTTCATTCCAGTTTTCTTTTTAGCCTTTTAATTAGACTTAAATCCATGGTCAGTCGACTCGGACTTTTTGTCTTCATAAATATTGTGGTCTATAGATCATGGCCTTTTGTAATTATCCTTTTTACTCACTGACTGACTCATGAAGCATTTATTGCCCCTTATTTTTTTCCTAAGATCATTTCAGGTGGATCAATTCCTTTGAGCATATGCTCACAATATGAAATGTATAAATTCTACACATATTGGATGTTATTATTTACAAGTGTTTAGAACATGCAGATTTTTTTCCTTTGGACCAGTAACAGAGATAAAATGTATGTTGGAGCTATGTAAATTTGCTTTAATATTGAATATACAAGAAAATTATTTCTGACAATTATTCTGTGTTCATGTTATTTATGTCAGATCTGAAATCTCTGTGTTGCCTCCCTTTTTAGTGCTGATTTTTATAAGGTGTCTCTGGTCACTTCTCTTGTACTTCAGCAGTGTGCTTTAGTTTCCTTTTTTTTTTTGTACTTTGTTATTCTTAGCCTTCTGTATGACATTACACGAGGTCCACATTTTCTTTCTTTTATATTTTTGGTGCCTGATAAAGGACTCATATGATATGTTTAGCAATCTGGGGTTAATTCAAGGGTCCTGGTAAATCTGCCAGTTCTAAAGCACTGTGTTCCATGTGGACCCTGCCCTGATTGGACCAGGGCTGCATGAATCAGCCAGCCCCCTTGCTGGCATCTGCTGGGATTGAAATGCTAGTTTTAAGTGCCAGCCAGACCTGGCATGGGGCCTGCAGCCCTTGGATTGGGATCAAAGTTGATTTGGGAGCATCTCAATGAGCAGGAGCAAGGGGGACGCTTGGCCAGGGCCCACTGACCTGCCCCAGCCATGGCAATGTGCCCTACTGTGGGGGGGGCAGGGGACGGTTATCATGTATTGCATAAAATTAATTAGCTTGATTACCTCTGTACCTTTCCTTTTGTTCCATCTCAAAGCTTGATGAGGTTCTTTACCATGAAAAATGCCATGATTACTAACCATCTTAGGTTGGGTTCCCTAGGAAACAGACTCTGGGGCGGAAATTTGCAGGTGGGAAGTTTATTGGGCAGTGTTCTCAGGCAATGCCTGTAAGAGAGGCAGGATTGGGTGGAAGGGATGTGGAATCCAAATGCATCTGCACAGGGAGGCCTCAGCAGATCTGACTGGGAGCTTTAGAGCTGGGATGGGCACTTTGGAATTTTCCTGGATTGAGGTGATCAGTTATTAGATGTGGGTTGCCCTGGGGCCAGGGAGGGAGTGTAGGCTCCTTTCACCTGAGACAAAGCAAAAGGTAGCAGGAAAGCACTAGATATGAATTAATGGTGCAGACGAATTATTTGGCTGAAAACAGAGTATGCAGAAGAGATGTGACAGAAATAAGGTTGGTTGAGACTGTTTATGGCCACCATTGAGTGCCGGCCTATATCTATTCCGGGCCATTCTTGTAGCAGTGTGTAGCTGCTGAGTGTTCTTGAGCCTGGGCTTGGCAGGATTGGAGAGCTGGGCTTCGAGAAGCTTAGCCTGACCAGAGTGTGTTCAAAGAATCAGAGCTGGGGAGACCAGTGGGGATGTTAGTGATAGTCTGTGTGAGATTCCTTACCTAGGAAAGAGGAAGGGGACACAACAGCCGTTCAGTGGAATTGGTGGAAAGGATGTGCAAGTGATTAGGTGTGAGGGCAAGAGAAGGGTCAGAACACGATCAGCTCAGATACTGGGTGGATGGCGGTGCCATTTAGAGAAGTCTGGGAGACAAACCCAGCGAGTGCCACTAGGGGGGGCATCGTGGCTTTGTGGCCAAGAGCCTGGACTTTGGAAGCAGACAGTCTGAATTTACAGTTGACTCATGAAACGTTAAGTTTCCTTGCCTGCCAAATGGGGAAAATAGTAATGGCTACCACAGTGGGCTGTGGTAAGGCTCAAATGAGGCAGGGCCTTTGGAGCAGGAGCCACTGAGCAAGCACTGGCTAAGGGTTAGTTTCTAGGATAGGCATGATGAAGTCCAACAAGTCAGCCAGTGGAAGAAAGGGCTGGGTAGAGATCTGGGAACTAGTCTTCTGGAGGTAATGGTAGGAGACTGACATAAGGATTTTTCTGAGGGCCGGCCCCGTGGCTTAGCGGTTAAGTGCGCGCACTCCGCTACTGGCGGCCTGGGTTCGGATCCCGGGCGCGCACCGACACACTACTTCTCCGGCCATGCTGAGGCCGCGTCCCACATACAGCAACTAGCAGGATGTGCAACTATGACATACAACTATCTACTGGGGCTTTGGGGAAAAAAAAAAGGAGGAGGATTGGCAATAGATGTTAGCTCAGAGCTGGTCTTCAGCAAAAAGAGGAGGATTAGCACGGATGTTAGCTCAGGGCTGATCTTCCTCACAAAAATAAATAAATAAATAAAAAAGGATTTTTTTGGAAGCCTCTAGCAAGTTCACAGGGGAAACTCAAGTCTCTGAGTGTTTTAGCTCTCACCCTGAGATCTGAGCCCAGAACAGGAACTAGGACAGTAGGAGGCTGGACCTGTGACTTATAAAGCATAAGAATGGCAGGCCCTTCCCCTCTCACTTGGGACATCAGCCTGCTTGTTTGGGGAGCTGGAGTCTAGTTGACCTCACTTCCTCAGCTTTTACTGTAGGAGCCCGGGTTCAGGGATCTGCTCCTGCCCCAGAACCCTGCCCTCTGCACCACAGCAGGAAACGTCAGAATTTTGAGTTTGTCCTGACTCAAGAGAAATAAGTCATGGGAGAATCCTGTAATATAATGACAAATATGCACAGGATGATTTTGTGAGATTTTAGAGAACTTTTCCTCATAACTTTATTTTTGTCATTTTCATGAAGTACAATAAAATATAAACCATGTGACTTTTAAAAGACTGAAATTAGCTATCCTCCTAAAGTCTCTATTTTTAGCAGTTCAAACTAGTAAAATAGTTTATTTGTATAACTTTATTGTTTGAATTTTTTATTGAAATATAATTGACATATAACATTATATTAGTTTTAGGTGTACAACATGGTGATTCGATATTTGTATATATTGCGAAATGATCACCACAATTGTCTAGTTAACATCCATCACCACACAGTTACAAATTTTTTTTTCTTTATTTGTATAACTTTAAAATCTTGATGCTGAATAACAAATTTGAAAGCACATTTTTGGTATTCAGCAGTTGTGGTACGTGGATGGAATTAAATGCTCCTTTGCGGGGCCATGTTCATGTTTCAAAATGAAAGTGGATTCCTATTTACTAATAGGCTGTGTTCCAAAAGTCTGTTTGAAAGTAGTTTAAAATGCATTGCTCCCATACAGTCAGTGTTAGGTATGTTGAGTAGGTTGCTGAACAAGCTATAAAAGCCTATTTATATACTCAAATATAATATATATATTTATCTATATATACATATATGTGTGTGTGTATTTGTATATGCCTAAAAATAGAGTACCAGAAATACCTTTTTATAAATTGAAAGCCAGACCTTCAAAGTAGGAGGTATTGAATCTGAGACAAAATGTGCAAAGCACTTAGATCTATGCCTGGCAGCCTGGTGGAGGAGTTGTTGGCCGTTATGACCCTCACCAATGGCCCACTCTGGGTTCTGGTGGTAGAATGAAATGACCCCTGCCTTGTGGGTACAGTTGGAGAGCTCTCTGAGGAGGCGCCCTATGTCAGTCTCCAAGATGAAGATAAATGAACCAGGCACCTCCTAAACCAGACTTCTGGTTGCATTTCATTCCATGTCTAATGCCTGACTGCCATGGTTAGAGCTTTAGCCAAAACCTGACCTTTCCCACGAAGGAACTTGCCCTCTGTTGATGGGGTGGGGTTTGGCTTTATCCATGCTGCCTGTGGGTTTCCTTGTGCCTGCATAGTAACGTGTGCCTGGGAAGTCATCCAGAGGCCTCATCTCCCCTGGCCGCTGTTCTGGAGTGGGACTGGGAAAAGCTCATCTTCCTCTGTCATCTTTCCACAGCCTTGCCCTGGTGGCTCTCTGGGAGCAGAACTAGGTCTTGAATCTCGGTTTAGGGACATGGAGGTGTATAAGAATGGCTCTTAGTCCTGCGGCTGACTCTAGGGCCACCTGTCTGCTCTCTCGCCATCCTGGCCCCACCCCCTGAAGACCCTGGGCCTAATGAGAAGTAGGAATCCCAGGGCCCTGGGAACTTTTTATGTTTTTATTTTGGGGAATTGAAATATTTTCAGTAATTTTCTATTTAGCCACCTGATCAAAATATTTTATAAGGTAAGTATTTTTAGGGAGAAGTGAAGATCTTTTGCAGTTGTGTCCTTGTGCCTTAAAAGAATCGTATCAGGGGCCGGCCCCGTGGCTTATCGGTTAAGTGCCCGCGCTCCGCTGCTGGCGGCCCAGGTTTGGATCCTGGGCGCACACTGATGCACTGCTTGTCGGGCCATGCTGAGGCCGCGTCCCACATATAGCAGCTACAAGGATGTGCAACTATGACGTACAACTATCTACTGGGGCTTTGGGGTAGAAAAAGGGTGGGGGGAAGAATCGTATCAGGCACTAGGTTGATGAGTGAGAAACTTTAATTATTTAAAAATATAATTTCCTGAGAGTGGAATTAGTGGAAAATACATAAAAAGCAAAGATACCATGAAAAAGTGACCAGCTTTAACTGACTGCCTCAATATTTTTTCCCTGGTAAATTCTTGCTATCTTAGGCATGATTAAAATACTGTGGAACTATATCTTTCAAAATTATTTGCAAGGAAACTAATTTTACTTTGCTGTTGTCCTGTTTGTACTATTCTTCTTTTTTCTTCATTAATAGAACAGGCATTCTCATCGCACATACTGGAACCAATAGAAGAACTTTCAGAGGAAGAAAAAGGTAACAAAGGGCTTGATCAGGGTTTGTACCTGCAGAGAGTATATTTAGATGCTAAAACCTTGAAAATCCAATCCAATGATTTTTATCATACTGTATCAAAATTAGGGAGGTTTAGGTTTGGATTACATTTTCAGTCTATATGTAGTATTCTGCCATCTTATTCCCCTAATATGCTATATTTTCCCCTGCTTTTACTGTATTCTTATAGCATTTGAATAAGAAATTTCCTGTGTCCAGGAACTTGAAAAAATTTAAGTCTTTATGTCAATGCAGATATTTTCTGATCAGAAGACAAGTTGACACATGTCTGTTGTGCCGGATGATACAAAAATATTTGTATCACAGTTGCTATTTCTCACACCTTGAATCTGTGAAATGAATGGGTGAAGTGCCCATTTCGAAAATTATTGTTGATAGCAAGGAAAGCATAATATTTAAGCTCTGAATGTGGAATATTTATTTGTAGAATAATATCTTTATGATGGAACTTGGGAGCTGTTATAGTTTTGGGAAGATAATTAAAATTATTACTGCTTACTCATTTTATTTAGCAGTTTAAAAAATTATTTTCTATCAGTTAATTTTGGAAGTTTATGAAAATATTTTTACATTGTTAAGAATATTTTCTAATGCTAGACTTGCAGATCCTAAAACAATTATATTCGAATTGGTTTATTTATCATAATTTTCTCCTTAGTAATAATAATGCTTTACCATATATCCATTCTTTAGGAGAAAGCAAATTGTTAATATTTATATGGGGTCTGGTTTTGTCTTTTTTATTAGGAAGAGAAGTAAAATTATATATTCCAATATGTAAATTCTTAATATTTGTTATAACTTCTTCTGTGTTCTCTAGACTTTTTTCTAATTTTTTTTTTTAATAATTTTATTTATTTATTTTTTCCCCCAAAGCCCCAGTAGATAGTTGCATGTCACAGTTGCACATCCTTCTAGCTGCTGTATGTGGGACGCGGCCTCAGCATGGCTGGAGAAGCGGTGCATCAGTGCGCGCCCGGGATCCGAACCCGGTCCGCCAGCAGCAGAGCGCGCGCACTTAACCGCTAAGCCACAGGGCCGGCCCCTCTAATTTTTTTTTTAACAAGGCTACAGATTGAAAAGTGACTATATCAGGCATATCCATAATATCTACATGATGTGTATTTTCGTTTTACTTTCAAGTAACATGCTTTCTCTCTGCTACATATCATTTACTGATGTCTCGAATACAAAATATCTTATTGTCTGAAGAATCTATGAAATGTGTCAGGAGGTTCATTAGAAAGGGTCCAGAATTTTGAAACTGGAGCCTCAGGTCATATAGTTCACACTCGTTTAAAAAATGAATCCGGGCCAGCCCCGGTGGCCTAGTGGTTCAGGTCGGCACACTCTGCTTCAGTGGTCCCGTGTTCGGTTCCCGGACATGGACAATATACCACTCCTCAGTGGCCGTACTGTGGTGGCAGCTCACATACAAAGTAGAGGAAGATTGGCAACAAATGTTAGCTCAGGGTGAATCTTCCTCAGCAAAAAAAAAGAGAGAGAGAGTCAGCTAGGTTCCAAGAGGAATCCTGATTTGTCCACCATCACCATTTTGGTTCCTGGTTCCAAGTCCCACTGCATATTCTGCCTGTGTTTTAGAGTTCTTCTACCCAGACAATGTAAAGTGTGAGTTTGGGGTCGTTGACAGAAAACACCATCATTGGTTGTTGCCACATTTGGGGCACTAGACTGGGAAAGAAAATAATCTTAGACGCAGCTCTAGTGGGAGATAGCATAGTGCTGAGGACAACCGAAAATGCCCGAGTCCAAGTGCACTGTTACAGAAACCAGTGACCGCATCCTTCTAGTGCCTCCATGGAGCCAGCATGCTAGCAGCAGATTAATTGCCATCAATAAATTCCTCAGCTTATGCTAACATTTTGCAGATAATGTCTGTACAACTAAATTTTGGCAGTGTTTTGCAGAACACTGTGGCTGTTACCAAGAAGTAACTCATACGTGACTATTTCTACATCCTTACCTTTTGATGGTTGTGTAGAGGCATACTTGATCTTGCTGTTCTATAGGATGTTAGAATGTGAGGGCCAGGAGACTTCTTAGAGGCCATTTTACTTTTCAGAAACTTGAAACACAGAAGCTTGCTCCAGGTGGTTGAGTTTAATTAGTGACAGGGCTGGAACCAAAGTCCAGGTTTTCTTCTTTTCCATAGTTTAATGCAAAGAACAAAGTGATGGAGAAAGGCAAGGTGGTCCAGGACTAGCTGGGTGGCCTTTGGGGAAGTCTGTTTACCTCTCTGGTTTTAGTGTCCTTGTGTGAAAAATGAGATTGGTTACTAGATGGTAAAGTTTCTTCCAACTCACAAATTGTTTGGTTTTTGCTGTTTGCTTTGTGCTACAATTATTTGCTTGCCATACATGGTGTGTATGTCTAATATAACTGATCACGTGTGGGCTGTGGTGCTTTGGCGATCTGTTTGGGTGTGCTTTAAAATTTTTAATTAGGGGAAATGCTGATCTCTAGAAAGTTTTGTTGATCTTGGTGAGCATATTTATGCTTTAACTAAATTCTTCAGCTGTGGTTGGCTTTCAAGTGATTAATTCCACCTTCACATAAAAACTTTATTTTTTTTCCTGTCCACTCTGTATTCTTTCTCTTGTTTCCGTTGGCCAGCCCCAGCCTTGTAAGAGTCCTTCCTACCAGCCTTGTAAGAGTCCTTCCTACCAAGTGTGTCTAATTATTTATAAATGGCTTTCCAAAGCAAGCACCAACATAAAAAGTGGATTTGAGGACAGAGGGAAATGTTCAATTTGCACTCATTTGGGGAAACTCAGTCATCAAAATGAACTTGTCATCAGCATTGAGGGTGAACCTGGACCAACCAACAAATGAATTCAGTGATTGCTATCAGAGACCTTACAGCTCTTCTAACTGTGGCCAAGCCATTCTCGGCACCACTTGACTGCTTCATGTGGCCCCACGTCCCGGAGCGGACAGGGCCCGGAGCGTCTCTTCACACTATGCTTCTGTGTAGTTCCTTTTATATCCCAGATACTGGCCAAAAAATTATCTTTGCAAAATTGGGGCACAAGGTATGTCTATTTCGATGGTAGCACCATGACTTCCGGGCTCTCTCTTGGTACCTCTTTTTATTTTTAGCCCTAGATAGTTGCAGACTTGATGGCCAACTAGTAGCCAAAGCCAACAACACAGGCATGGCTGCAGCTAAGCCCTGTAGATTTTGATGGATTGTCAGTTCCTAGGACAGAAGTGCTTTTTTTAGGTAGTTTCAGAAAACTGGAAAATACTGGTGGGAAAACAGCAGCATGAATGCTGAGAATATAAAATTTAACATTACTTTCAACTTTTATTCATATATAATCATATAAAATTTCATAATTTCAATTTAGCAAGCTGCAGTAACAGAGTATAGAAAAGCATCAACATGCAGGATTTTTCCTCCTATTTAATGTCAAATAGTAATATGACTAATTTTGCTTTCAGCAAAACCATTTATTAATTAACAGAAATATTCTTTACTCCTGGAATTAAACTAGCGTTTAGAACACATCTTAACCAAAAGGCATTTTGTTCAAGATCTTCTGCAAATCTGAGGTCCTTGGGTACCTAGAAATCCCATCTGCTGAGGTGGATGAGGCCGTGGAAGATTGGAATATCTGTGGGAGCCCGCCTGCAGCCCCAGACTTAGGCGATGGCATTTGGTGCCACCCTTGTTGAGTGGAAGGCTTCTGTTCAGAGAATAGACTCCAAAATGATAGTACTGTCATTGCCTTCCTCCAAATCTGCCCTTGGACATTCACCAAGGGTCTGAACTGCCCGGCATTGGATCTCTTTCATCAAGCCCTCAATTTCCTTTGACGTAAGGACTCAGTTCTTCAAGGTTATGTGATTACGCCCCCTTCCCCCAACTCTCTTGAACTGGACATTTTTTAGTTGGGGAATAAAAGAGGAATAGGGAAGGAAAAGTTAGGAGCATCTGGCCTGTTGTTTTTTCTTTGTTTTTAATTATAGGTTGTTTTAAAAAATATATACTTTTCCTAAGACGTTTGTTAATTTCTCTTTCATTTTGGTACATATTTTGAGAGGGATAATAATTTTCACATTTTGAAATTTCATATGAACTTAACTTCTGCTAAATTTATTATATAAAAAGTTAATTATTTAAAATAAATAGGGGGGGCCGCCCCATTGCTTAGCGGTTAAGTGCGCTGGCTCCGCTGCTGGCGGCCTGGGTTCGGATCCCGGACGTGCACCGACGCACTGCTTCTCCGGCTACGCTGAGGTGGTGTCCCACATACAGCAACTAGAAGGATGTGCAACTATGACATACGAGTATCTACTGGGGCTTTGGGGAAAAAAAGGAGGAGAATTGGCAATAGATGTAGCTCAGAGCCGGTCTTCCTCAGCAAAAAGAGGAGGATTGGCGTGGATGTTAGCTCAGGGCTGATCTTCCTCACAAAAAATAAATAAATAAATAAATAAAATAAAATAAAATAAATAGGACTTTTTCTTCATTCCATGATACCTAAATTATAAGTGAATTTAAGAGAGATGAATTCTTCAAGAAGTAGTAAAATAATTTTAGGATAAAACATTGAACTGCTAAATAATTTGTTTTTTCCACTGTGTGCCTCTGTAGAGATATTTTTCTTACATTATTTGTCTAGCTATAATTCAGTTAAGTGGTCAAGAAAAAATCTTTAAAGACACTGAAGTTTTGAAGTAGACTTAAGATAGCTTTCAGAGTTATGATACTTAAACATTATATATTGTGCTGAATGACTAAAATATCCAAAAACTTAAAAATATTACAAATGCTTGCTTGCTTTTTAAAAATTGTGTTTTCCCATTTTCTGCTTAGAGATTTAATGTATTTCTTTAATTTTTTTAACACATTTTTGAAACTGTATTTCAGGAAGGGAAAATGAACAGAAATTAAACAACAACAAGATACATTTAAGGAAAGCTTTGAAGAATAACCCCTCCCTCACTAAGGAAGTAAGAACAGTCTTGGAGCAGAGTTTGGTGGAGAAACTGGAAACCTTGGGGATTAATGCAGTAAGTTCATTCATTTTGGGAATATTTGCTGGTTCTGTTTTATTTTGTTTTCTAAATAAGAAAAGATCAGAGAAGAGAAGAAGGCATGTCAGTTTTGTCCACATTTGCAGACCAGAAGCTAATGCGACATGATTTATCCAGCACTTAGAAGGCATTCACTGTGTACCTAACCCCTTTCTAAGAGCTTTGCAAATATTAACTCATTTAAACATAGAAACAAATCTCTGTGGTAACGGACAATATTAGCTCTATTTTACAGAGGGGTTAAGTAACTTGCTTCAGGTCACATGGCTAGTAATGAAGGAGCAGGGTTTGTATCTAGGCAGTTGCATTGCTGCTTACGTTCTGATAGGAACTCCAAATTATTGCCGATTACAAAATCACACTTAAGCAATACTTGTTAAATGAATGGATGAACGAATTGCATTTCATGTTGTTGCCAGATTGAATAATTCCAGTACATCATGTTGTATATACTCTTTGCTTTTTATATTTTTTATTGACATACATAAAATAAACAAATCTTAAGTGAATAACTTGAATTTATATACCTATGTGTTTGTGTCTGCATATGCATGTGTGCATGTATATATATATGGGTATAAAAAGTATGTGCATATATATGCATGCATGTGTGCACAGGTGCATGCACATGTACATCTGTGCATTT
This sequence comes from Ceratotherium simum simum, assembly GCF_057802395.1. Taxonomy (NCBI): domain Eukaryota; kingdom Metazoa; phylum Chordata; class Mammalia; order Perissodactyla; family Rhinocerotidae; genus Ceratotherium; species Ceratotherium simum. The sequence continues at coordinate 15,815,494 of NC_141909.1, forward strand.
TGTACATGCATGTGTATGTTTATGTGTATGTATGTGTGTAGTGTGTTTGTGTATACATGGATTTGTATGTACGTGTGTGTGTGTATGATCTGTAACTACCAACCAGATCAAGAGATTGATTATCTCCAGGACCCTAGAAGACTCTCTTTTGCCTTTCCTTAGTCAATATCAGCCCCTACTCCCCAACCAGAGTTAAAAGCTATTCTGACTTAGTTTTGCTTATTCCTGAACCTCATATGAACAGAATCATACATCATGTAGTATTTTGTATCTGATTTATTTTGCTTATGATTTTGTCTGTAAGATTCATACCTATTGTTTTGTTTAGCAGTAGTTTGTGGTGTAGAATTCTATTGTCTGAGTATACTACATTTTCTCCATTCTCCTGTTGCTAGACATTTGGATTTCCAGCTCTCTTTGGCTATTACATTTTTGTACATGTCTTTTGGTGGGCATAGGCATTCCTTTCTCTTGGGTATATATCTAGGAATGAAGTTGCTGAGTCTGAGACTATACATGTTTAGTTGTAATGGGTATAGCCAGATTGTTTTCCAAAGTGTTTGTACTAATTTACACTATCCCTGTCAGTGTGTGTGAGTTCCAGTTGCTCTACATCTTTCACCGACTTTTAGTCTTGTTGGTACATAGACTTTTCTTAGTTGGGTTTGACCACCGTTAGGGCAGTGGAAATAAACATATTTATGGAATGTCAGTAGTTCCTACATGAATTATTTCTTTCTTTTTTTTTTTTTTGTGAGGAAGATCAGCCCTGAGGTAACATCAGATGCCAATCCTCCTCTTTTTTTGCTGAGGAAGATTGGCCCTGGGCTAACATCCATGCCCACCTTCCTCTACTTTCTATGGGACGCCGCCACAGCATAGTTTGACAAGCGGTGTGTCAGTGCGCGCCCGGGATCCGAAGCTGCAAACCCTGGACTGCTGAAACAGAGCGTGCGCACTTAACTGCTGTGCCACCGGGCCAGCCCCCATGAATTATTTCTTGAAACTGTAGTTTTCATGTTGGTTGTTTGAATATGGTTTTCAGGTTGTATATTGTATTTGGGGCATTTCCTTTTATCCTAGGATTATAAAAACATTCTATGTTTTTTCCTAATGCACAGATAGGTTTTTTTTGGGGGGGGGGCTTTAACAATTAACTTTAGAAACGATGAGTTGGAGATCTAACCTTATTTCCAATTGAATCAGTTATCCCAATATCGTTTGTTGAATAATCCATCCTTTCCCCATTTATTTGAAATGGCACTTTTATCATATGGGAAATTCCTATATACATTCGGATTTGTTTTTGGACTTTCAACTGTTTTATCCTGCTTTACCTTTTCAATTGTATCGCTTTATCAACACCACACTGATTTAATTGCAGTAGCTTTGTCCTGTATTTTAATATCTGCTATAGGCCATGTCTTCTTCATTAGTCTTCTTATTTCAAAAATTTCTTGGCCATTCTTCCATATTTTGTTTTCCAATGAGCTTTAGAAACAGCTTCTGCAGTCCCAGAATAACCCCTATGGGGATTCTGATTGGAATGGCCTTGAATTTTGTATATTAATTAGGAAGGACTGACATTTGTACAGAATTAGGTTTTTCTATCCAGCTACAGAGTGTAGGAAGACAGGCATTGAGTAACTGCTCACACAGACAGATGGTAGATCCATGATGATAGCTTGTAGGATGTGAAATGAAGAGTAAAGGGGATTGAATAACTGAGGTCAGAGAAAACTTCTTCTTGTAGGTGGTACTTGATCTGATGACGGAGATTTCTGTCCTGGACAACTGGGTGGGTGGTGAAGCCACGTCCTGGGACAGGGAACACTGAGGGAAGGGTGGAGGAAGTGTGTGTGACACTGCTATTGAATAAATGAATAAATAGCCCTTTTACTAGTTTTCTTTTGTCTAAATTCCCATCAAATCCAGATGAATTTTCTCATATTACTCTTTAATTATGCTATTTTCATAATTGAAACTTCTGATGACTTTCTCTTACCTGTAAAATAACCTTAAAGCTTTTCATTTCGGCCTTCAGTCTCCTTTTCTTCAGTCTCTTTTCTCCTTTGTAGCATTAACCACTGGACTGTTTCTGCCCCAACTGATTCTGCCTTTCCCACAAGGTGCCCTCACCCATCCCTACCCATGTGGAATACTCCTGTGTTTCTACTTGTTTGACTCCACCCATCCTTCAGGGCACAGTCCAGCCTCTCCCTTAAGCCTCCAGTAGCCTCTCTCCATGGAACTTCTCTAGCCCTTGGGGACTCATTCAGCTCTTATCACACACCTTGCATTATTGGTCAGTCAGTCACAAACAGTCATACACGTGCCTTCTGTGCACTTGGTCCTGGCACTCACGGCCTTGTACTACTGACCAGTCATATACAATCATACATATTCCTTATGTGTCTCATTGCACTGTGAGCTCCTTTTAGGGTCAGGACAGTGTTATATGTTGGGGGGGGTCCCCCACCTTACACGCAGCAGTAATGATAAACGGTTGGCACCGTTAATGCTGACAAAAGTCCATGAAATGAAAAACATCCCAGGATAATTGATTAATATTTTATTCCTTCAGGATGTACGCGGTATTCCAAGTGATCACTTGAATAGAGTGCTAAGAACCGTGGAATCAGCAAGACATGAGCGAGAAAGACAAATACCTAACATTCAGCAAATTCGAGAATTCATTGAACATCAGGTCAGCTGTAAAATTGAGGAGAGAACATTACTGTCTTCAGGTAAGCCTGTTACCGACTGCCATCTCATTTCTGCAGATGGGAGCAAAATCAAACAACCTTTTCATAACTTTAAATGATTCACAAACTTTGGCACTTAATTGGCGACTCTGTTACAGTTTGAACTGTTAAATGTTGGGTCTTGGATTTCGTTTTTACATTGAAAAACCTCTCTAGTATGGACTTGACCCTGGAGAGGGGCTTGCTCATTTCAATGCCAGTGTAGACAGTATGGTAGTATTTTCTTCTGTTTTTCATGCAATGGAGACTTATGAATGACGCTACTATTCCAGATAAGTACGGTGCTTCTCAAGCGGAGACCCTTTCAACTGGAGAAATACCCAAGGCGGTACAAGTTCCTCCCAGAAGCAGACAATTGATTAGACAAAGACCTGTTTTTAGTGATAGGACATCTGTTCCAAAGTGAGTATTTTCAACCCTAAAATTTTTTATTAATGTTCATCTTAGTCAGCTCAGGCTGCCATAACAAAATACCATAGACTGGGTGGCTTAAACAACAGAGATTTACTTCTCACACTTCTGGAGGCTGGAAATCCGAGATCAGGGTGGCGGTGTAGTCAGGTCTGGTGAGGGTTCTCTTCCTGGGCTTGCAAACAGCCACCTTCTCGCTGTGTCCTCACTTGGCAGGGAGAGAGAGAGCTCTGGACTCTCTTCCTCTTCTTATAAGGACACTAATCTCCTCATCCCCCCCACCCCCCAACCTCATCTAAACTAATTACCTCTGAAAAGCCCCATCTCCAGATACCATCACATTGGGGGTTAGGGCTTCAACACATGAATTTTTAGAGAAAACCAAACATTCAGCCCATAACAATGTTTGACCCAACAGAGTCACACTTGCAATTCCTACCTATCTCTTGTTGGTACCAGGAGACTCTTGTTGTTGCTCTCCCTCTTTAATATATGTTAAAAGCAAAATTCACCAATTCTGTAGAAATTTATGTTAAATTACACTATTCACTCATGCTGTTTAGAAGTGTTTTTCTGTTGTTTTTAGAGTTAAGAAAAATATCATAGACGATCATTTTCCCAGAAAGTCAACTATTACGTGAGTACTTGGGATGGGAGGAGATAATTTAAAAAATTCTTTTCACTGAACATTCCTTTCATTGTAAATTAGTATGCTCATGTGGTTAACTAAAGCCATGATTATTACATGTCATTTGTGATTCCTTGGTGATGTTATTTGTGACGTGTCTTTGTTTCTTTATCAGATATTACGTAAGTCAATAGCACTTATCACATTGTGGCCTCCATTAAGAAGTGCGACCACCCTGGGTCATTTCCATTATCCCCCTCGGTGTCCAGTAATTTTCAATAAGCAAGATAAATTAAATGAATGATGTTGACTTTTAATGGCTGGATCCATGATAGTGTAGTCAGATGATATTTTAGTGTTCTAGCTCCTTGTGGAATTGATAATGGCCCTAGACCATTATCTCTTTTAGGCTCTCTTAGGATACTAAGAATCCTACCCCAGTCACTCATTAACTGTGTACCACTGATTTCAGTTGCTTACCTGTTTTAAGCTTCAGTTTTCTTACCTGTAATATGGGATGATGATGCCTTTTGCACAGGATAGTTCTACAAATTAAATGAGAATATATGAAAAGGGCTTGGCCTCAGTGCTTGGCACTTGTGGGTACACAATAAATTGTAGGTATATTATTGTTATTAATTATGAATAAAACTAATTTTATCATAATTGAATTTCATCATTATTGACTTATTCTGGACATATTGATGCTATAAATATCTCTTCATTGAGGAATTGTGTATATTTATAGTCGAGACAATATTATGCAATATAAATAATGATTTACCCTTCAAAAGCACTTTTCATATACATAATCTCATGGGAAAAGCCTATTTCATGAGATCTAGTATAACTGAACATTGTCTGGAATTTAAGTGCTCAAGGAATATTTTTTAAATGAATGAAGATTGCTCTCGACTTCTATTTCACTTTAAAATGAGGTGATAATTCATGTGATAATACAAACGAAATTGTCTATGTAACAGCACTTGGGAAGGTGCACTGTAAAGGTAAGTTATAAGTAATGACACTATTTTAAAAGGTGGAGTAGTTTTATTGCAGAAAATATTTTTTTCCCACTGAGAAATATTTTTCTTAGGTATATAAAAACCAAGAATATTAAGAATATACAAGTTTGGATTTAGAGGAGAAATGTCATAACTTCAGTCCCTTTTGGTGAATATGCCGTGTGGTTGGCAGGTCTGGATTTGAAATGACTCTTCAGCCTTTTGCATAAGTCCTGGGCCTCGCCGCCGTCTTGTCCTGTGGCCACACAGGCATTTGTTTGTTATGGTGGGAGTTACCTGAGAGAGTTCCCACTACTTTAAGATGCATATCTTTTGTGAATCCTGAAACACGAAAACAGCACCCCTGTTTGGGTTTTGATTTGTTTAGGACTCCTCCCTTTAGTTCAGAGGAAGAGTTGGATGATGACGACCTCATCCAGGCATACATATCCGCAGACTTACTTGCTGTGCAGTCCTCTAAAAACAACAAGAGTAGCTTTGGAAAGAACACCATCAGAAGTGACACGGACTGGACTGAGGGAAGTGACATTGAGGATTCCGATATTTCTCCCAAGCCCACAGGTGAGCTGTCATCATTGAAAATCCTTTTGGAAGTTTTGTTTAGGTCAGTGGCTCTCAACTGGGGGCACCAAGCACTGGGAGCCTGAGCTGGGAAAGTGCTGGAGGAAAGGATAGGGCTAATCCAAAAGCTACTGCTGCCTGAGGAAAATGGACAGGGCTTAGCGACTAATTGATATGCAAGTGGCAGGAGAGGAAGGAGTGGGGATGCCCAGGTGTATTAGTTTCCTAGGGCTGCTGTAACGAAGTACCACACACTGGGTGACTTCAACACAAGAAACTTATTATCTCATGGTTCCCGGGGCTGGGAGACCAAATTCAAGGGTGGCAAGGTTGGTTCTTTCTGGAGGCGGTAGGGAAGGATCTGTTCTATGCCTGTCCTTGACTTGTAGATAGCCATCTTCTTCCTACATTTCATCACATTGACTTCCCTCCATGCACGTCTCTGTGTCCAAATTTACTGTTTTTGTAAGGACACTGGTCATATTGGATTAGGGTCACCCTAATGAGCTCACTTTAACTTCATTACCCCTTTAAAGGCCCTATCTCCAAACAAGGTCACATTCTGAGGTATTGGGGGTGAGGACTTCAACATATGAGTTTGAAGGGACACAGCTCAACACATAACATTGGGTGACTCTAAGAATGGCTGTTCTCATACACTCTGCTGCTTTTTGGAGATGAGGCAATTCTAGAGGAACATAAGGTCCAAGTCTGACTGCTGCTAAGTTGCTGAAGAGAAGTGGACTGAAGGGTCATTTTTTCTAAAAGAAATGCTGTGTAATGAAATTTTTTGAATTATATATTTTAAACATGTCAGATATAATTAATTATATTGTATATACCATATATTTATATAATTATGTAAAATATAATTAATTCATTTAAAAATAATTAAATAATAATTGCTTTTGAAAATACCCATATGACTATTCCTTTCATGCAGGTTACCTCACTGAAATTAAAGTTTCTGACCACATACTTGAATAAGACCATCCTTTGATTTAAAATGAAAATTTTATTGCTTCTAGTCTAGAAGATTATGATTTTTTTAAAGGAATTATAAGTGTTTGATGTGACTTTTTTCAACCCCCAAAAACATCAATTGATTTCATTTTAATAAAACATAATTATTTGCTAAGCTTAGACTCTTTTAAAGTTGCTTATAAGGTTATTTTGGAACTGAAGATAGATATAATTTAAAAAATTTTTACCTCACTATTTTCTATTGGTCATATAGGAACTTCCATTAAAACATTAACTGAAAAAGTTGAAAAGACGGTTTCAAATCACAGAAATGTGAATAAGCCAGTTGGTGGGATTAATGTTGCTGAGGCGTTCATCAAAAAAGAATTAAAAGAAGAACTAAAGGTGAAATCACTTTTACTTGCTAATATACACAGAGAAATTCATCTTTTAATGAATACATTTTAATAATTGTATTTTTCATAGTGAAATATAAAACAAATTAATTATTTAGTAGAGGTCGAGATTTTTACCTTATCTTGTTTTCAGTATTGCGTTCCTTTCCATTCCATAGGGAATCAAAGATATTGGAACAGTAACTGGTTATAATACATCACATGCTTGTCAAGCTTTACAGGTTTTCAGAATCCTGTCATGTATACGATTTGATGCTTATGGATATTGATGGTTTATACACAGAAACTTGTGACTGGCTAGAATCTGGGGCCTCCAGATCCGAGTCCAGGGACTTTTCTGCTCCCGTGGCGTGACCTGGAAGTACAATAGGGGCTTTTCAGGTTTTAGCCCCACTTGGGAGCCAGAGTCGGTGGAGAAGTGCTTCAGAGATACGTGAACCGAGCTGTCGGCAGAGCCCGAGGTCCTCTGCCTGATTAGAGGAGAGGCCCAGGCACATTCTGAGCGGTTCCAACACCCAGGACACCAACAGTGTTTCTGCGGATGGAGATCTTCCGTAGTATTTCTGTGCACAACTTGTCTGTATTGACGGGGTCTTCCAGTGGTAGTCACTCTTCTCTTAATTTTTCACTTAAATTAGATTTAATTCTTCTGTTCATCTATGGAATTCAGAACATAATAAAACTACTTTTATTAGTGCTGTTTGTGTTACACAGGCCAAAAGTGACAAAAAGTCGTTTCATTCAAGGGAGAGCTAATGTGTCTTCCTTAGAAAGGACGCGGTAGAAATGTGTGCTCCTTTTGGTCACGGGCCGTTTCTGCGGGCCTTCGTGTGATGTCTCCTACAGTTAAATGTCATGTTATCACAGAGGTAAAAGCCCCAGAGCCAGCCTAGCTCCTTCTTGGGGAGCACCCTGACTTGACTTCTACAACGTCTAGAAAATTCTGGAATTTTCTAAATTCATGATTGGTACAGTAGGAAACGTACATTTCCAAGCAAGAAGCAGAAAAGAGGTGGTTCCCTCTGCTTTCAAAGCATAGATTTCCAATCCCGTTTCATTGCTCTCCAGAAATGACCAGATGGGGGATCCTGTGAGGTTCCCAACTTTTCTCATCTTTCAGTGTCAGCGGCTCAGTCTAGCCCACAAAACGATTGAGGGGCTCTAATGTGCCATTTCTTTAAGAAATATTCATTATTCTCCATGTGTTTCTTTTAGTGCGCAGATGTGGATGATGACGACTGGGACATATCATCCTTAGAGGAAGAAAAATCTTTAGGGAAGAAGACTGGGAAAGAACAGAAAGAACATCCACCTGTGAAGAATGAATCAAATTGTACTCAAGTGCCAAGTGCCTGGGGGGCACCTAATCCCAAAGGGCCAAAGGGAGAAGGTTCGATATTCTAGTGTCCAGTACAACTCAGTCCATTTTCCAATTATTTGTATTTCAGCTTCATAAATATTTCATTAAACTATGTTAATATGTCACCAGACAAAAACACTCTGTTGGCATAACAAAGATCTTGATGCTTTCTTGATGTTACTTGAATAAGGACTGAATGTGTACAACTTACTGATTTGTATATATTTACTAATTATTTTTATTTAATCCTTAGTCTTTAAATTTTTTTACATTATTTTTGAAAATGCCCATACAGATATTCTCTTCATGCAGGTGCCCCCTAGAAATTAAAATTTCTACTCATACACCTGAATGAGGCCATTTTTCAGGCAGTCTTTCCATATTAATCTGTTTACATATTAAATATTAAATATTTTTCTTTATTTTCTTTGAAAGAAGATTTCTCTTGTAGCATGGTAGCTGTGGGATGAATGGCAAATGAAACCATTAGTTGAAATTGTTCCTAGATAAGCCCTAGAGTCCAGATATGTGCAGTAACTTAACTCTCAATACATTTCATTTTTAAAATTAGAAAATGTAATTTATATTTTTTATCAAAGTAATTCTTGCACATGGTGGAAGTCAAGTCTTGCAGAAGGGCCCCTTGATGCCACCTCTTTCCACCAGCAGTGCCTCCCATTGATTCTGAGTTAGAGCCTCTGATGGGTACCTGCGTCTCTGAGTAAAGGGCTGAGACCTCTATTTCTAGACTCATCAACTTGAAACATTAACCATTGACATCCTGCTAAGACAGATGAGGATTTGGCTCCTTTTCTCTACTCACTCCACCTCTCATGCCCTCTCTTCAGTATTTTTGTACCCCTATTTGTAATTTTAAATCAATATATGTCAACTCTCCATTTGCTTTTTGCATTTTCAGCAGTCTCTCTCGCCACCCCTGGCTGCCTCTGCCCTTCACCTTTTCTCTCCACCAAAGTGTGAGCTGTGCCTTTACTCACACGTTGTCAAATCAGAATATTTACCTTCTGTTTTGTCACCGTCATGAAGTTATCTGTGCTGTGTCTCAAGATCAATTCTAATAGTTGAAAAACCAAAAGACCATGTTTACCTTATAGTGACTCTGTAAGTGCACAGGGTTGAGCAGATGCCCTGAGTACATTTCCTTTCTCTTCTCCCAATGCCATGGCCCCATGCCCCTCAAAGAAAACATGTCTAGAGTCAAACTCAAGTAAAATTCTCTGCACTGTGCTATTTCAGTGGCTTAAGGTACTTTTTAACTAACTTCATATTTAAGCTCATCGACCCTAGAAAATCTGTTTTTACCATTTAATCCCTACGTGGCTTGTTGATTTTATTCTCCTTTCTTTACCACCTAGTCACTCAGAGTCAATAACAACAACAAAACAAGTTGAGCACTGTCAACATCCAGGCCCTGTGCCGAACGCAGGGAAGGAGAGATGCCAGGCGGGAGCTTCCACACGAGGGTCCTGTGAGGGTATCCTAGACATGGGGCCATTTCCTGGCCGGATTGTACTGCAGCCTCCTACGCAGCTTGTGGGGGCTGGGGGTGAGGATTGGTGAATAGATTCAGACACTGAGTGATGTTACAGTATGAAGTGATGGACCGTTACATGCTGGACAATGTGCTGGTTTAATCGCTGGGCCTCCTCTTCCTCCGTCTCTCCCTCCACAGGACTTCAAGATGAATCGAGCACAGTGAAAAGCAGCTTAGTAACTGTGACGGACTGGAGTGACTCTTCAGATGTGTAACTGGAATCGCACGTGTCAGAAGATCCTTCCAGAGGCCAACAGTATTTCACAATCGCAGTATTTCCGTAGTCTTCCTACAGGATTCTAACATTCCTGCCTTACAGTATTTCCCACAGTAACAAGGAAGCTGATGTGGAGAACAAGGGTCTCTTTCAGGGCACCTGATACAGTATTGAAAAACAAATTGTCAACAGTATTTTGAAGCCTATAAAGGTGTTTAAGACTTCTGCTGCTTAAAAATAACATGTCATTGACATCATAAAAAGCTTCTTCTTTAGAATGGTACTCTAGTGTTTATTTTTTTTTTACTAACTTTTAAGTGAATTTTTTTAAACTTATAGCAAGTTTTGGTTTGAATTAAAACTTTTTTTGGTATCTTTTTTATGTACATTGTCACATTGGAAGTGTTTTCTTATAAAATTCTGTTAGTATCCTTAAAACTGAATTAGTGGAATCAGTGAAATCTTAAGAGTAATTTGCTTATTTTTCATATAGAAGTAAGTTTAGAAGTATAAAAATATAGCTAGGCCCATGTTAAATACATTTTCCAGAAGTACCTTGACCATATGTGCAGCTTTGAGGCATTGTAAGCATGTTGTTATTAAACAATTATTTTAGAACTTTAAATACTATTTCTGCAGCATAATCTTTACCTTGGATATTTTATGAATACAATATAGCTATTTTAAATGTCAATTAATTTATCAGAATATGAAAAGGTTGAGTTATTACTGAATTCACATGTGTATGTAGATTTTTTCACTGTTTTTAAATGCTCAACCCATATTATGAAATACCTCAAAACTAATTTCGTTCTATTCTTAACAGTGACATTGTCAACAGTCAAAAAGTTCATATAAACTGGTTTTTGCATTTTTTTATATTTTGTGGTACTATCTGTACTGTTTCCAAAAAAAGTAACATTTTAACTAAATGGTTTGTTAGGTTTTAGATCTCTCTTCATTTTGTCAATCTTTCAAGTAAAGCCCTCCATTACATCATTGTGACTGTGGCTGAGTTATTAGAGGTAATTTCTGAGTTAAACTTACTTATGAGGGGATTTAAGCTTGCCTGGGTACTTATGTCTTATAACATGCTGATCGAAAAGTTAGAACAATTATTTTATCTGTTTCTGTCCCAGCAGAGTCCTTTTTACTTGTGGTCCACTCTCAGCTTTTAAAAACTTCCCAGAGGGGGAATTTTATGCAAATGTACTCACTTTATCTGTAAGTTTCTAAAAGCTTTAGTAAACTCCGAATCAAATTTTCATATGGTAAGACAGAGATAACCTAAAAAACACTCCATGCCTAAGAAGGCACACGGGCCACTGTCTTCATTCAGTCACTTATTCAACAGATCTTTATTGAGCTACTGGGATTTATTTTGTTTTTTTTTTAACATGCATTATTAGTGCATTTAATTAGAACAACTTTGAGGCGTAGTTATTGTTATACTCCTCATCCTAAAGATGTGAGAAACTGAGAGTTAAATAACTTGCCAAAAGCCATACAACTAGAAAGTGACCAGAGCAGGCTTTCAGCCAGGTCTCAGTTCCTAAGTTCTGTGTCTGCCACATATTTGGTCCTGAACAGAAAGGGTTAAGGAAACAGGATGAACTTCTGCTAAGTAAACCCAATATTTAAATTAAGCTGGTATGTCTGTGTCGTAAATGCCAATCCTCTAACTCCTCTGTTTAGTCCTCTGTTCAGTCCTATCCTTTTGTCCTACCAGATTTGGTTTGTTCATTTTTCTCTGGACCATCACCTTATGTTTCTCCTCACTGATGCAGAGTTTATGTTTCTGGCCACTGACAGAGCTTTTCTGTATTCTCACCCCTTACTCTCCCTAAATTCTTCAGGAGCTAGAATAGTTCAGTACATCTAAACATTACCTTCACCAGCGCAGCTCTGAAATAAAAAATTTGTTTTAAACACACACTCACAAAATCCTGCCCCCACACTGGCCTGTAGCACCTAACCTTCCCTTATGGCTTTCAGTCCATTTGTATCCCTGGAAAAGATAGTTCCAATATTGTCATGGTCTGGAATATACGTGTGTGTGTGTATATCTATATTTATATATATATACATATATATATATTTTTTTTTTGTAACAAACTTGTTCATTTCCTTTTCTTTCCATTGAGTACTTCCAAACAATATGGTTTTCCCTTTTAAGTCTTTCATACTTCAGGAAAATGTTATATTCACCCACGCTGTGATTAGTATTGGAAAGCATCTTGCTCACAGGTAACACAGATTCCAATTCTTATCCATGGCTTGAAACTATATAATTTTACCCTAGACTGCCTCGTGCAGAGTCCTGGTTTTGTCACTCACTATGGCAAGTTGCTTAAACTCTGCTTTCATTTCCGCCTCTGTCAATTCAGGATCCTCAGGATCCTAACAATACTCACCTCAGAGGGCAGTTGTGAGGATGGAGTGAGTTAGAGGTTGTAGCGTGTTTAGAACAGTGCCTGGCATACACACACCGTGCATTAACTGAGATAACGTTATGCCTGCCCTTACGGGCCCATGGTAAAAGGGCTGGCTCTAGGAATAAATCACTCTTTGTTCAGAGATCCCTGGAGCAACTTAAATATCTTGAAAAATGGTAAGTCTCTCCATTACCCAGTTAGTTCCAAACAGGACCTGAGAGACACGCCGGAACTCAGCCCATCGGTTCTGAGTGAGGCAGGTACCACACAGTCTCCAGGACTTCCTTTGTTGGCTCCAAAGTCAGCCATGACCAGCGTCTCCAGCTGGGCTCTAGCTGATGCTCCACCCCGGAATCTGCTTTCTGTACAGAAGCCTAAGTGGTTATTTAAGGCGGATGTGCCAGGTAAAGGGCAATAACATCTTGGCCCCATTAGCCCTTCCTTGAGCAGTCACTGAATTTACAGTGGTGACAGATAGGTGTAAGAAGGTAGAAATCAACTCTATGCAGCCAGTAACATGTCCATTCAACCCAAACATCTTTTGAGGCATAGTCTCAGGTTGCCCCCATACTGTTTACAAGACACCACTCCATATGTACCTCCTGTTTAATACATGGACGAAAAGAAAGAAGGCTACATTACGAATACTTCTTGAACCTTTCATGCTAAATACTTTACATGTTCTATAAATGTATAAAATATATACAAATCCTGTAAATAACATGTTTATTTTTTTATAGAAAGCCAGGGAAATGATTAGTATATAACCATATAAGAACATTTACATCCATATAATCAACAAATTCTTCAAATTCATATTTTAAAAACAGTTCGAGTGTTAATTATTGGAGGGCCTTGATGGGATCATTTTGTGAACAGTTCACTTTTATAACAAACTTGAGACACAGCTTGCACAGGTGCTCTTTTCAGACGTAAGCATTTTTATCAAACTGTTTTGAAGGGTTTGTGGTTTTAAAATCTCCTTCTCCGCCATGATACTTTATCCGAGAAGACATGACAGATGTGGCCCCATTGTATGAGTATCCCATTCTGAAAGGCAAAACACAATTTGGAAGATTCTGTTTTACATGTAGGGCAAACAAAAATGGGAAGAAACTGTTTTCCCCCTATTTCTGTCATACCTAAGTTTAAGTCTTTCCCTGATCACTTTTAGTTAGCTTTCTTCTCGCCTCTCCCTCACCCCAAGAAATATTTCAGTGTTATTTCTGAACAGTTGGTGAGACAAAGAGAATCTCTGCAAGAGAAACATGGCTTGTTCATTTGTTCAGTTATTCTCTTTAAAACTCATCTCCGTGGAACCCAGGAGACCGTAGTGACCTTCATCAGCAATTTCTGCCTTAGTGAAAATCATGATGAGACCAAAGTGAAGAATATGCGCCATAGCCAGACCCATATTTCTACTTACAGAAATAGCTTTGGAATGTAAGAGTGATGAGCTCTGGTTTTTTTTTTTTAATTAACTATAATTAACTATATTTATTCTAGTCAATATAATATTTACTATATTTAATATTACATTTACTGTATATTCCTAACCTTTCCCAATTCTGGGTTTTTGAAGTTTCTAAGAATCATGAACTATCTATAATTTGTCCCATATGTAATAATTTAGAATAGTGTTGTACTTTTTGTCTCTTTTTCATACCTGGGTGTTTTGTTGTTGTCAGATATTGAAAAGCAAAATATGACACCACCAATTATGCAGAGTGAGGCTCCTGCCCATCCAATAAACAGAGCAGCTCCTAATTCATACCTGTGAGGAAGTATCAGACAAGTATCATAGCTTACTTATTTGGGGAGTAAACAGTATTTAACACTACTAGCCAACATTTACTAAATGCTCATTTTAAATTTTTGCTGTTGGAGCTTGTACAGGAAGTAATAATACCTTGTATCTGTATAATGCTTTAAACTTTTCTCAAAGTATTTTTACAGCCATCATTTGATTATATCTCCCAACACTCCGAAAGGAAGATGAAGAGGTTGCTGCAGGAAAAGTAGGAGCGAAGCCAGCTGAAGCCCAGGCCTCCCCGGTCAGACAGCATCTTTCCTCCAGGATCTGTCTGAAGCTCACAGAGCTTCCCATCCATTTATTCTGTTGCGGAGGGTAAATTATTTAGGCAGACTGTAGTTAGAAAAGGGAAGGTTGCCTCTGCTTTAATTTTGGTTCAATTCCGCAAACATTTATTAAGGACCTGCTGTGTGCAAATCATGGTGTGAGGTGCTGAAAGGTGGCAGAATGTGCCACCCCCAAACATGTCGCTTTGCCATAAGGATTATTTTGAAATTAAGGCAATTGAGAAAAGGAAAAGCTCTCCGCCCTCCCCCTATCTGCCTTAAAGGCAGGACATAAACTTGTAAAGGTGTCCCTCCTCCCCTCTCTACCAGGAAGGCCAGAAGTTAATCACCAGAAACTCTAGACCCTAATCAGCCCAGAGATGGCACCAGAGGAACCTACATAACAAACTTTCCTAATTTGCCCTTTTCTCCCATTAGTTCCCCTATATATCTGCCTTCCCACAATTTGCCCCCCAGAAGCTCAAAGTCCTTTTCCTTTGTCTTCTCACTTCTCTACAAATATATTATTCATCTGTTAAGATGCTATATAAGCCCAAGTTCTAACCACCCCTTTGAGTTACTCATCACTGGGTACTCCCATGTGTATGTGTGATGCACATGCTAATAAACTCTGTTTTTCTCTTGTCAATCTGTCCTTTGTCAGTCTAATTTACAGAGCCCCAGTGGAGAACCTAGGACAGTAGAGGAAGAAAAGTTAAGTTTTCCCTCCTCTGCAGTGCCCATAAAAGGTCAGTAACAGACAGAAAAGCATCTTGCTTATCACTATAATCTAGTGGGAGATGAATAAAAAACAACCATCATTTAGTGACAGATTGCTATTAAGTGTCTCCTGGATGGCAAGCCATAGTACTCTGCTGATGACTGGAGCAGATGCGAAGATAACAAAACAGCCCCTGCCTTGGGGAGGTCACTATAAAAAGGTACAAGTAATGCACTGAGAACGAAAAAGGAAATCAGAGTGGAGGGCTAGAGGAAACCCTTTCAGGGGAGGAGCATTCACCCAGAGAAACAAATAAGGAATGAGAAAGATATACCAAAATCTCAGGGGCTGTGTGTTCTCATGCTTGCCTCGCCTCTTCCTGAAGAATAGGTTTTTTAAATAAAGCAGTGATTCTCACTTTTTTGGCCCATAGACCTCCATCGTGACGCAAAAACGGATGAACGCCATTCCCTCCCTAATGGTGCTTTTCAGTGTACAATGAAGTTGGGGTGGGAAGGATCTGTTTTGATCATACAGAATCCACAGAGGAGCTGAGAGAGGCAAGTAAGAGGTGAGGGTAAGAAGGGGAAAGACAGGCCAAGGGTGGCTCCCTCCCCAGCCGGCCCCCCTCAGCCAGGTCCAGGGCCAGGGCCCAGCTTAGGTATCAGGGCCACATGGCACTGGGGCAGCAGCTGGTGTGAGCAGCCTGTGCCTTTCTTGAGCTTTGCCTCATCCTTCCTACAGGCATGTCACTACGTCTGAATTCCCATCTGGGCACAGGCAGGCTTTCTGGTGTGGTTTGAGTCCCAGCAGTGGTAGTGTAACAGCATGGGCCCAGCCACCAGCTAGCAGGACAGGAAGCAACATTTACAGATTAGGGACTTATGGTCCCCTCGCCTATTTTCAGATCTGGCCACTGAGGCAATTTCCTGGCCTGCGTTTGCAATTGGGATGGGTGATGTACACAGTACCTAAGCCCTGTGATCCCTCCTTTTCTTACTCTTGGGAAATGTCCTGGGAAATCAGAGTGATAGCTGAAGCAAGGAACACTGCAATTGAACAACTCGGGGTAAGCACCTCATCCTGCACTGCAGCACTGACTGAGCTCTGGGAATCAAGATACTTCCTAACTGCTCCCATCAGAGGCAATGGCAGAAACAGAAGGTTCATGTAAGTAGAGAAAAACACCTTCCGTCTGCACAAAAAAACAGCCCAAAAGAGGACTGAAGAGGGAAGTGCAGAGATGAAAGAGAAATGAACTGGCCAGATCAAGAGTGTTCAATTGACAGTTTTATAAAAGATACCTTCATTAAATATCATGTTATACATCTAAAAAGGATATCCTGGATTTCCACACTCAGCACTGCTTTTATGATGTTTGAACAAGATTATGCACATAAAACAAGCAGAGAGCCTGCCAAGTTGCAGGTGCACGCCATTTGACCTCTTTAGAACATCTGGAAGTCCTGTAGTCAGCTGGCATCAGATCCATCCATTGTCATCTTTTAATGCAAAGACAACTAAAGGAATGAGCAGACTGAAAATTTCTCCTTGGAGGACCTTATTATAGGATTACAATTTCATGATACTTTGTGTTTTTCTCTGTTTTCTCCCCCTAGTGTTTAGGCTGTCTTCTTTCCTGAAACTGTGTCTAAGTATTACTCTCAGTAATACTGGAAGAAAGAGTCTGAGATTTTTCCTAAGTATTTAGCTTTCTAAAATAGGATGCTAGTGCCAGGTACCGTGGTTGATTCAAAGTAAGTCTCTAATTATTAACAGTGGTCAATTGGGGGTGAAGGTGATAGAAATCACAAACCACAGATCAGCACTATGGATTTATTTAAAGGAGCATACAAAGCACACGTGCATAGTGCTGTTACAGATCAGGATAAATTACCCAGGCAGCTCCAATGACAGGAATTATGTCTTTATACTCATTTAAGCATCTTGAAACTTTCTGAAGGGACTTAGGAATCATGAATTTGGCTTATATTAAAAACTGGTTCACTTATTCCTATTTTTAAATATATTTTAATTTTCCTTAAGTCACTAAATATAGACTCTATTCCAAGGAAAACACCACTTCCGTTTGAATTCCTTGTGAATTCTGTCAGAGACAGACATTTAATAAATAGGACCCATTTAGGGTTGAGGTCTTTAAAAGACTCCAAGTCTACACCAATAATTTTTAACAATTCAGATGTGAGGGCTTTTGTGACCTGGTTCTTTCTCTTCCAGAGACTTTTTCTTCTTCATTCTGTTGAAAGACACGCATAGCCGACTAACTCCACAGTGACTTGAATGCACACCTATCAGCGTGCGTGATCTGGCAAAAACAGACTTATACTATTGAAAGACAGGATTGAGAGAGAGGAATGTAATATCCACTCAAATTTGTTCCAAGGCACACCTCCTGTGTGGGAAACTTCAGCTCTGCCTGCAAGTCTTTCTTCATTTCTGGCAATGCTAAGAAGCTGACTTCAATACCTCACAAGATTATCCAAACTTCAGATGATCTGTTGCAAGTCTTTCTTCTGTTCACAACACCCTCCTGGCCCTAGACCAGATTTACCACTCTGGAGCTGTTACAATTGCCAATGTTTCTTCATTATTCTGAAAGGCTATAAATCTGCTTAGCACCAGACGGATCCATGATCGTCAGTTGAGGACAGAACTTCGTTTATGGATCAGAACATTGTTTTTGGAGCATCTCTCAGATATTCTGCTAGTTGATAAGACTAATCAAAAGCTGCCGGTATGACTTTAATTCATTTATATAAGTGAATAATTGAATGCAAATTTGGCAAACGAGTAATAGCGAAAAAATTTACTTCTATACGGAGACATTAAACTAGATTTAATCACCTAAAATTTTCCATAAAAAGAACCATAAAGATCTAAAGTGTTAAAATGTGCTCTGAACTATTGGGTGAAGTTCTTCTCATCCACATGGCTGCGCCTGGGACTCCAGGCTGTTGCTCACGTCTCTCACTTCATCTTGAGAGAGACAGGGCTAGAACAACCCTTGGTGGCCTTAATTCTGATGCATTTCATACTTCACCTCATATTTGAGCCCTGTAACCTTCACAGTAATCCTGAGGGAATGGGTTGAGGAACACCTCTTATTTTCACCTCCTATTTTTGTCTTCCTTGCACCCAAACCCCTGTTATGACTTGACTTGCCATCCACGGGGAGCTGGTGTAGCCTACCCTGGTCACCCCCACAGAAAAGACAGGCCAGGCATTGTGTTCAGTCATCTGTTTGAGGGTGGATGAGAGAGACTGAGCGCTGTTCTCAAGGATCTTAATGTCTAGCGGGGATAGTCAGACATTAAGCAAATAATTATAGCAAAGTGTGATGAAACTCAACAATAGAATCAGAAAAGCATGTTTTTGCAAAGTAAACATAACCTGTTCTCCCAAATCCGTATAGACATGGTTCAAGTAAACATCCATGATAACAATAGCTAGTATTCCTGTTGGCTCTCAGGATTTTTGTGTGTGCTAAGGTTTTTTTTTTTTACACGTTATCATATTCAATCTCCATTACAATCCTGAGAGATATATCTTACTTCCTCATTTTACAAATGAGGAAACTGAAGCTCAGGGATATTAAATTACTTGCCCCCTATCTCAGCTAAGTAAATGGTAGAACCAGAATTTAAAAACCGTAACTGTGATTCCAAACCCCAAGCTCTTAACCATCACTCCTTCTTCCTTTTATATATAACTTAGCTAAGTTAAGATTTTATTAATATAAAAAAATACAATCAATGCAATGTATTTTTGGTTGTCATTTCAAAAAGATGTGAATTTTCTCTCTCTGGCTCATTAGGTTCTCAGTGGCTCAAGAGCTCTAGGGTGTGGAATGTTCTGTGAATTCCCTCAGGCTGTCTTCTCACCCAGCACAAAAAAAGGTGAGTGTAGTAATTAAAATCAGGGCATGCTGGACTTAAAAAAAAGAAAATGCAGCTCCTCCAAAAACAAAAACTGTTTAATGAATGAAAAAACCTCATCCTTTTAAGATCCCCAGAGAAGTGAAGTGGTCTTGCTGAAGGTCACAAAGCTAGGAGCCAGGTCTTTTGACATCCAGGATAGTGTTTTGTTTGTTTGTTTGTTTGTTTGTTTTTTGTTTTTTTGTGTGTGTGTGTGAGGAAGATCAGCCCTGAGCTAACATCCAATGCCAATCCTCCTCTTTTTGCTGAAGAAGATTGGCCCTGGGCTAACATCGTGCCCATCTTCCTCTACTTTACTTGGGACGCCGCCACAGCACGGCTTGACAAGCGGTGTGTTGGTGCGCGCCCAGGATCCGAACCGGCGAACTCCGGGCCACTGAAGCGGAGCACGCACTTAACCACTGCACTCTGGGCTGGACCCCAGCATAGTGTTTTTTTAAACATATTGTTCTACTCCTCGTTTTAATCAAGAGTGGGAGCAGCCAAAATAAATATTCCAGTTACCTTAAAACAACTAAATATACAGGGGAAAAAAGTTTAAAGTTTAGAAAGTACACCCATATAATATCAGTGTTAACATTTTAAAAATGAATTCCATTGGTATGCCATTCTTGTAAAGATTACTATCTAAAGTAAACTTTCCTCAACTCATAGGCTTACGTAATCCAAGGTCTACGTAACTGCATTAATGAATTTTACATTAAATAAGTAGTCTACAGGCATTACCAACAAACACATTTTCCCCCAGTACTCAACATTTTGGGGGTCTCAGTTACTAGAAGCAGGCTGTTTAGTGCCCACTGACCTGTTTATCTCCCTGAGGCCAGCTAAGTCTAGTCCCCTTTATGCAATTTGCATCAATTAACAGTGCTCTCACACTGCCTGGAAGATCCCAGAGGACTTCCCACCCAAGGCTTCCCATGAGACTTACAAAATAGTGACCGGTGTCTCCCAAATGGTGGCTAAAATAGAACATGATCATTTAAATAATAAGTTTCTGATTACACATGGAGCCTTCATGGAGAATTCTCCAACTTTTGGGGGGTGCCAATTCTAAGATGCTTGTCTGCAGCTAGTTTAACAACAGACATGCATGCATTACCTTTCTGTGTGTTATGATTTATCATTAGAGCAGTTTAAAATTCTATAAATTGTATATATTAGTAACAGATAACACTTACTGATCACCTGCCATGTGCCGATGTGGTGGGTGCTTTCTATATGTTATTTTCTTTAATCCTGTTAACATTGAGAAGCAGGAGGCACTACCTCTGTTATCCAGATGAGACAACTGCATCGTCCCTAAGATTACAGAAGAGCCAGGGCCAGGGCCAGGGGCCGAGCAGAGGTCTAACTCAAAAACCTGCCCCTTAATCTCTCTGCCCCTCCCTCTCTAACCCTGTGTAAAGTACACAGTGAGGGTCTTTACAGGAGTTCTAATTCTTGCCAATTATTCAGGGAAATTTAAAAAACCATCTACAGTGTAACTTAATATAATATTAGCCAGAGTAAATTACAATTTAAATGGAACATCTCATGTCCCCCAAATGACATAGTTCAATTCAAGCATAAATCTGTTTAGCAACGTCCATGCCATTGATCTCCATTCATGTGGATAATTGGGGGTTTACTGGGCCTTGATTTTAGTGAGAAATAATACGATGAGTCATAAAACTCAAAGTAGGCACAATAACATGTTTACACGAAGACTTGGAAGTCTGAGTAAACTGACACTGCTGAGGGCGCTGTGCTTCAAGATGGGAAATTCCTAAAACCACCAGTGCTGTCCTGAGACTCCCTCGGGCGTGACCAGCACTGCTGAGCACAGGTCAAGAATCTGTGTGTGCAAAGGCAGGTGCGCACATCTGTTTGTGTTGAGGGAAACATATACTGACGGACTTGCAGCAAAAAGGCCTGGGTCAATTAAAAACATAAACTACATTTTACCCAGTCCTCAACAGCCTGCCTGAAAACATTTTAGAATTGAACCAGCTGTTGGGGAAGATGGACGTAGGATGAGTTCTCATGAGGAGAGTCTCAAGAGTCTCTATCCATTTGACAGTTTCATATTGTTGCCTATCTCTAACCTTGCTGTGACTGAGGGGATCAGAAACAAAGAGAAGAAATTACACATGCCTTGTTTCTTTTAAACGGTTTTGTACTAGGCCCCTTTCAAACCTGCCTTCTACTTGAGAGCCAAGCATCTTAGAATTACCCTTCCTACTAGGTCTCCAACATTTCAACATACATTTCTCTACGGCTAATCTTAATATACTGTATAAGGTAATGAACTGCTACATTAATGTACTCTGCTTAAGGGTCAGTACCCTTATAAAAATAATAACATTTATTGAGTGCTATGTGCTAGGCACGGTTCTAAACAGTTGACACGTACTATCTCATTTAATCCTCACCACAACCTCACAGTACCTATTATCCCCATTTTACAGATGAGGAACACAGGACACAGAAAGTGTAAGTAACTTCTTCAAGGTCACACAACTGACAAGTGGCAGGGTTGGGGTTTACTTGCAGGCAGCCTGGATCCACGGTCCTCACTCTTAAACAGTATGTGTATGCTGCCTCCTTTCCCCATTCCTTTAACCAAATCTCCACAAGCAGGCTCAGTCTTTCCACTCCAGGAGAAACGCAGACAGACACATAGACAGTCATACACCACTGCTGTAAATGTCATGGAGCATGGACTAGCTACAAGAGATTCCAAAATCAGGTCTCTGCTTCGAGATGCTCCTGGTCTGCTTTGGGAGACAGACCAACAAGTAAGTGCTAACTGCCCAGCAGAATTATGACAGAAGCACAGGTGCAACATGAGCACCGAGGAGGGGAGCTCACCCAGAATGCAAGTCCTCCAGGATAAGCAAGGGTTGGCTTAGATGGAAAAGGAGAAGAAAGGGGGCAGTGGTGTAAAAGGTAAGTCACCAGAAAGCATGGCAAACTGGCAGGAATCATGACTTCGCGTGCTGGTCAGTAAAAACAAAACACAGTTGCCAAACACTTGGTTTCCAAGTAGATTTTTCAGTCATGTTAGCATAACAAAAGCATCAGAGCAATTCTGGTGATCTGAGGTAGCCGGTGCTACCACTGAACAAAGTGAAGAATAATACCTTCTTAATATTTAACACTGAATTCTGTTTTGTTCTTAACACTTGGCTCTTCTGCGGAATCCCTTATCCAAGAATCTATGAGCAGTTTACCAAGATTAATTCATTCTCCAAATAATCTCATGAATGGAGTAAGCTTAAATAAACAAACATCCATAATTTTTTCAATTATGAAAAGGACAGAAGAAGGAAGTTAAATATCTTGGCAAGGTCACTTAGTGAGATCAATAATCCTTTCAACTTCACCCAGGAAAATGTGTGTAATCTAGAAATGTGCTTCTTGAATTGTCTATTGTTCATTTAACTTGACAGATAACAAAATGAGAGAATTTATTAGGAAGCAGATGGCTGTTTATTTCTAACTACTAAATAGCCACAATGGTGAAAAGATTTTACCTAAGTAAAGCTTAAATCCTAAAGTAGAAAATAAATATATTCCAAGAATGTAGAGTGCTAGAGATAAATAACTCCATGGTTTTAAAAACTCTGAAAATGGACAAGCCTGGAGGATAATAAGCCCCAAACATGAGACTATCTGAGCCAAAACATGAATGATAAATCTCCTATACTAAAAGAGAATTAATCTAAGATCCTGTTTCCTCAATTAGGGCAATGGGGTCAGTGCTCTAACTGCATGATTTAAAAAGAAGTTTCTTTATGTCAATCAATTCTTACCTGGAACCATTTATTTAAGACAACAAGGCGAGACATTCAGGAAGTTGGTGGTTTGGACAACACAGCAATGGTGGGAATAATGTATTTAAATTTCGACACCCTGGTAGGGTGAATCACAAGGGTTGCCTGTTACCATAAGCGTGCAGGACAGTAGATTTCCTTTGGATTTGGTAGGTTTTGTTTGAATAAAAAGGAGGAAGTTGGTTTGAAACAGCCCAAAGGGAAGAGTTAAGAAATAGTTTTCAAGGCTTTGCAGGAGCCCATACTGGAGTCATAAAACATAATCTCAACTTGAATGAAAGCAAAGAAGCAAAACAAAAGGAAAAAAATGGGGAAATGGCAGAACACAACCACAGTCAGATGAAACTCTCAAGACTGCAATTCTGTCAAATGATTGTAGCCTGGAAGAAAAATCTTCCCGGATAAGTGGTGGGAAAGCGAGGGTTTCAGAATAAACAGCCACCGAACAAAAAGAGTGATACCGTTTGCAGTGCGACTGCCACAAACTTTACCCCAACTGTACAGTAGAAGCCACTCATTATTTTTCTCATCAGTAAGGCACCTACTGAATTCCCTGCACAGAGTAGGAATGTAGCAGGAACTTTGTGAATGAGCTTAGTTCTGTGTTTCTAACTTAGGCAACCCAGGTGGGCCTTATAGAGAGATGTCTTAGAAATCTACAAAGGAGATTCAATTAATATAGTATAGAATTCTTAATAAAAACAAAAGCAGCAACAAAACCAGGTTCTGAGGCCGGAACCGTTTTCCAGTGCATTTTAGGGCTTGGGTGTGGAGCAGCAAGCAACCGCCTCTCACTGCCCTTCCTAAGGGCCCAACACACGAGGCCCTGCGTCACAGCCATGACTTCTAGGGATGGAGGGAGAGCCATTATTTGGCGGTAGCTAGTTTTGGGAACATTAATGTATGATGAGGATGGGAAGAGAAGAGTGAGTGTATCTTCTATCTCCATCCTCTCAGAGGCTTCCTCAGTCTGCTGAGACAACAGAAAGCTTTTCCACTAATCCTGAAAGGACTAGGTCTACAGACAAGAGTCTCACTTACCAGGCACGGCGCTGGGCAAATAAGACAGAGATGAAATAAATGTTTTCTGACCTCAAGAACTTACTCTCGTGTAGGTCAATGACGACACCAGAGAAAGTCAGAACCTTCCTGGAGCGGTGCCCCCCAAATCCCAGCTCTCCCAGGGCTGGCCCTGCCTTTAGCTTTGATTCTCCACCCTATTCCTCTAAGTTCATGTACAAACTAAATCAGAGGCACCGATGACTAACTTCTAGCAAACGCCAGCTAAGGAAGTGCTATCCCCTAGAATATGCCAAATCTAAATCTTGCTTTAAAGATTATAATATTTTAAGACCTATGAAGCCTGTTTATTTTGTGTTGATAGCCAATGTGAAACTTATTAATCCTCCTAATTTTCATCTCCTTCTCCTCTACTAGAGGTGTCGATAAAGGGAAAACAGATGAAGCCAAGTTAGTCGATTTGTTGGTTTTTATAGAAGCGAGTTTTATTTACATGAAGTCTGTGAATTCCTATAGATGTCACATGGCATTTTCATGCCTCTTTTCTACCATTATGGGTAATTAGAATCTGATCATATTTACAAATCTCAGGCCTTGATAATTCCTTGATCCAGATGGATTTTATGTAAGTCATGGAGGGCCTTTCTTTGTGCAAGGCACTGCTGGGGATACAGATGTGAATCGACTCCAATCTCAAGAAGCTAACGTGTTCTCAATAAGCAGATTTTTTAAAATAAAGTCTATATTTTCTCTAAGGCCTTAGTGTGAAGGGCCTGTTATCTGTAAATATTACCAATTTGTAAGCTGTGTTGTTATTTATAACCCCTAGCTCTTGTGTTTTTAATAAGGTAAATTGGCAAATTGTAGGTGTTCTATTTTTAAGTCACTGCAGAAAAGAGCTAATAAAGACATCTATAAAGATAAGCCACATCTTAAATACCACACACAATTAAAAAGCAATCTTAATAATAGCTAACATAATACAGTAATAGCTAATACAAGGTGTTTGCTCTTTTCTAATCAGTGCTAAGCATAAATATACACACTCTTAATTCTCACAGCAACTCTATGAGAGGGACACTATTATGATCCTGATTTTACAGATGAGACTATAGACACAGAGAGAGAACAGGCATGGAGAGAAAGAGGAATGCTGGGAGGCTATTAGTGGGAATGGGATAGTTCAATGTAGCACCAAGAACGTGGAAAAGAGGAAAACTTCTGAGTCCATAATTACTGAACTGAGTTTAACCAAAATCTGAAAGGAGAACAAGAAATTCCAATGGTACTAAACTGAATTAGGTGACTGCGCATACAGCAAGCACAGAACAAAATCACACAAAGGGCGTGTTTAAGTTACCGTGCACACACAACTTAGCCTTGACCTCTTGAGGAAAGAGGAAAATGATTTTTAAGACTCTGACAAAGACATCCTCAATAATTGTCAGGAAAATAGAAACAGTGATGTAGAAAAGATAATCCAGAAAAGTTAGCAATGTCTTTAATAAAATAAACCACGAGAAATACAGCTTTGTTGTATATTTATGATACCAAACCCTGAAATAAAAATGTATCGTTTAAATGTAATACTTAAATGAAAAATGATATTTCATTTAATTATCAGTAAAATGTTTCTAATCTTCAGGAGAACAGTCTCAGTTTTGATCTCCATGTTTGGTGTCATGTACACCTGTGCAAATCTCATTATCAAAAATCAGTTAGCAGAAAATTCATAAATCAGAACATATTTTTCTAACACAGTCAGGGGAATAAAAGTTATACTGGGGTCTAAAACAGTCATTTTTGTTTCCCATTTAATAAAATTTAAAATAGTTTTTTAAAACATACAAAAGAAATTCCCTTAATGAAAAATATATGTAGCATACTGTCACAAAAATTATGAAATAGAATATTAGAAATCATGCATTTTAGAGTAAGTGTGCCTGGTTTGAACCCTAGTTCAATCAGCCTACTAGTCTAGTTCAAGTTCCCCTGGACACCTTACTTGACCTCTTTTCTCAATTTTAAAAAAGGTAGTACCAAGGGAACCTATTTTATGAGGCTGTTGTAAGAATAAAATAAATAATATTTGCTGTGCTCTGCTTGGTACATGGTAGGGACTCAACATGTGTTACCTAATATTTTCATTATATTTTGTTATATAAACATTTACTATTTATACATAAAAGATACTAAAGACAAAACTAGAAAATCAATTTCCTGAAGATTCCTAAATCCACTGGAAAAAAAGTAATGCATACCTGACCAGCTATTTTAGTAACTGCTTTAAAAAAAATCCTATAACATTTGACCTGAAGACTGAAAGAGAATCCCCAGCCTGGTTGATAGCAATACACATGCATACACATGTGGCTTTCTACAGAGGTATGTGGGTATATTCTCATGAAAGACAAAATATTTGATATATTATTATTTCTAATGTGGTCTCCCTGGGGTTTTCCCAATGCAAAAAAAGTAAGCCTAGGGAAACTATAAAAAGCAATAGCCCGTAGTTTAAAAAACAGCAACAACAAACAAACTGATGTGTAAAAGCCAAAGCATTCACCTGCAACTGAGACCGGTCACATCTGGTTGTTTGGGACACTCCTAGAGCATTTTTAAAAACCCTCCATCATGTACAGTTTCTTTATAAAGGTTTATTAGGTGGAGCTTGTTAAGGCCATAGTTAACAGAAAAATTTAAAAGACTAATTAATAAAATCGGCCCAGAGATTAGCAACTGGCAAATATCATTTTAGATGGACAACAATCAAGGCAAGCTTTTAATTTTCTGTTGTCACACTTCATCATTCTTTCCTCCCCACCTTACATCTCTCTTTCACTTGACTTCAATTTTATGATGTACAGTAGATGAAGTTTAGAGTTCTAAATCCTTTGCCTTGAGCTATTTGGAGACAAGACACTATGTTACCCTAATGCGGTAATTAAATGCACCTTTTGCCAATGTAGCACATATATGTTTACTCTTGAATGATGTCATCAAATACCATTTATCACTATGTCTCACTTTCATAAGCCATGTGAGAACTTATGTATCTTAATTTAGAATATTTATATACATTTCCTGCGAGCTAGAAACAGACAGACTGAGGAGAGTACTTACTTTTGCTCAACAAAGAGAGGATCGAAGAATTCTGTTGTGATTTTGTTTGCGTACAGAGAACAACCTGTCATTGAGCACAGCCCTAGAAAGTATCAGAGGGAAAGTGCTATGGTTAGTGTCATGTTATCAACATTGTGAAGTACCTTGTTTGGAAGAAAGTTATGATTTACCTGACAGTATGAATACAACCCCCGCCAAACAAGCAATTTTCGCTTTGGCTTTATCTGAGCCTCCGACTTTGGTGCATTTCATTCCAACGAGGGCAAATATGGAACCAAAAAAGCCCAGGCTGACAGCAGCAATCATAAGTCCTCTACATGCCTGGATATAACCTGCAATTACAGAAGGCCATTTACAGCAACGCAAAACAGGTGCCTGTCCAGAGAGACATCCTCACTTTCCACTGTCCTTCTGAAGGACTGTTCTGGTTTCTGAAGAAATAACCACAATGGTTAAAACACAAGGTAAAGCAAGCAAGTTCATCTATAGGTGAGCCTGTTCTATACTTGAGCCTCTTCTATACACTTGAAAGTTTAGTGTATGCCTAATCCTCAGGACAGACCTCTGAGTGTAATTATTCCTATATTCACAGATGAGGCAACTGAGGATATATAATACGCCAGAGATGAGACAGTAGGAGGAAAAAATGGATTCCATCCAGATCTGACTACAAAATCCACGCAACACTGCCTTTCACTGTGAGAAACATTCTCTGCCACTCTCTCTCTCTGACTTTCTTGCATGTTGGACCCTCATGTTTTAATGGTTTTGACATTATAAAATTTATAATTGGGCAGCAGGGCCTCCCAAAGAGTCAAACTTTCTGATATTAATGAAAGCTTATAGATGAGACCAACTGGAATATCATCATGAACCATGAGGAGTCTAAATCAAGAAATACTTTAATAACATTTTATTATTTTATGGGCACATATAATAAAATTAGGTTTAAAAAAGCATTGGTTGTTTACTAGAAGAATTTTTATAATTATGAAATTAACTGTTTGCATATAAACAGAAGCTTTCAAAGCACCCTAAAAGCCTGTTCTGTTGTTTTGTTTGATCATTCCTCCTGTACCTTTCATTTTCTTAGTCACATATTTTATTTGCACAGCCCGGGTGATGGTAAACTTCAGCCTGGCTTTTGTCCAGACACTTAACAAATTTTAAATCAATAGGATTTAAACTAACAAACATTTACTATATAAGATCATTTTCATTTCAGTCTGAAACAGTGCCATATTTCAATCTGAAATAGTGATGGTACATACTAGGTGTAAGTAAATATTTGTTAAGCAAATGAACATACATGAACATCAAGTTTACATTCGGAATTAAATGTTTTAATTTCAAAAAGACTCATAAATGCTAAGATATAGCAACTAATGTATTCAGGCAAAGCCTACAATTAAAATAATTCTATGATTATGATAATCATAAATTCAGGAAACAATGCTGGCAGGTAGCCTCCAGTCCATGTTTCTTTGGGAAAGAATGAACTTTTAAGGTTTAATCATATTTCTCAGATCCATTTTGAAGAGTACACAGAAGATGCTCTATTTAATTGTAATAAATTTACACCCCCACAAATTCAGAATGCAATGACAATGATCTTCTACTTTATAGTGTAAACTATTTCCAGACAGAAAGTAATTTCACTGACGGTGAAGCTATCAAAAACAAAAGAAACTTATTTTTAGCAAAACAGGATGATGGAGGCTTATTTTGGTAGCAATAATCATGCTGCAGGGCTATCTGGGTCTCTGCGGCCAAATACTGACTCAGGTAGCTCTCGTTTAAATCTCAACCCTCAAGTCCCCCAGCCAGAACCCAGGGAGCAGGGAGAAGCACAGACAGAGAGAGGAGCCTGTTAGTTCCTTGCAAGATTAGAGAGTCTACCAGGATAACCACAACTGGCTCATCATTTACCAGCAGAGCTACTGGGACAGTGTGGTTTCATCATTTTTTGAGATTTATTTTAATCTATGGTTTTGAGGTGTTTTAGCTGACTCTGACTGCCATCACTAAACAGACAAGACAGTGTGTGTGTGATGTTACCTCTATAATATATGTGTAAAAAAAAAAAAAAAACTAGGAAACCTTATCATGGACCATAACTTGCATTTACTTTAGCAATCTTATAGGTTTTATGGACAGATAATGCAAGGACCTGGCAAAAGGTTAAATCCTACAATCCGATCATTTAGAACACAGAATGCATCTTCCCAGATGGTACACAGTGGTGGGAATCCCAGGCCGATGCATTCAATCCTTAATATGCCTGGAAAAATAACAGTAGTCTTTAAACTTTATTTAACCACTACTCATAATATTTTTCTGAGCTTCTCATTCAGTTCTCCTGTCTCAGCCCTCGTACCGGCAGCAGGACAGGTCTCTTGGCACAAGTCCAAGAGGAGAGAGGGAGCGAGCAGGTTCTGATGTGGTCAGGTCCTTGCTCAGTACCACCCAAAAACATGATTTGGAGGGGAAGGTACCTCTCTCTGGCAGAAGAACAGTAGCAATAACTTACTAATGTCACATGCACGAAAGAAGGCACCTTACCAGCACAATCATTGGCTAGATTTTCTGAAACAGGGAGCAAAGAGCAAGGATTGGGGTTCCTGGAGATAAACTCCCCTGCCACCCCTAAATGGAATCGAGTTGTGAGCAAGCCTGAGGTTTGCAAATTAGGGGCTACCAGTCCTTAAAACACGCACAGACTCAGGGCTTAGGTGACTTCCAACAAACCCTTCCAGAGTTTATCTTTTGCAAGGCAGACCTCTACAACTTTGCTTTTTAACAGTTCCGGAGGGCAAAACTTATAAGTAACACCATCAAGTGAAGTAGCAGTAAAACCTAGTCAAGGAGGCCATTATTTCTGACAGGTCTAATTTACTGACACCGTTAATAGCCAATTAACACATTAAAGTGCTGAGGCATGAACATATTTACTCAGAAGTTCTCTGAAGTATAATTTATAGTTAATTCTCTTGGAAGAAATGGCAAACATTCTCACTAACGAAAATAGATGGCATATATTACAAACAACCTGGCTGAAAATGATTCTCAGCCGAAGTTCAAGTGGTGCTTTGAAAGGAATATGGGTTAGCAATAAACAGAAATCACTAGCTCATTCAACCGTGAAATTTTCAATTAGTAAAATACAGTGACTTTAATGAATTCTGTTGGAGGAAACGCTCACGGTGTCCCTTAAAAGTTAAGTGTTTTCCAAATGATGTGTACCTTATTTTCCATTTCAAACCAGCTAAAATGGAAACATCCACTTGGTGGAGACAGTTCACTTGTAGCACACGTGCTAGTTGCTGGATTTAAAGAGGAAAAGTGCTTTTCTTATGCTAGTAATTTTGTATACTTTTTGCAAAGCCTTGGAAGGAAAAGCAGTCCCCGTGCAGGCATGAACTTTACATTTCAGCTCTGGTTCTTCTGTTTACCTGCTGGCTTCTATTTACACTCAGCACCCAATGCTCTTCATGGAGCAATGATTTCTCCCTCTTCTCCCTTGTCCCCCAACTGTCCTATAGAAGGAAGCATAGCTATCTGGCATGCTGTCTCAGGACGGTCACTGTCAATCCCATATTCCTGAATGTAAACCACAGAAACAAGAGCCTGCCTGCTCAAAGCACCTACCTGGATGCGTGCTTCGCAGAGCATAGGAAATTCATTCTAGCTAACCAACAGCGTCCCAGCTACTTATTTTACACAACAGGACAAAGACCTGGGTGTCACCCACGTAAAGCCAGACATGTATTTCTCTTCTACCCAGGTTCCATCAAACACCATGGTGAGCAACAGTTTGCTTTTCATGGCTAGCACCATCTTAGGGGAATTAAATCTTGTCTTTTATTTACTCAGCTATGCAAATAAAAACTTGCAGTTCAGTAATAAAAGAAAAATAAAACACCTCAAAACTAGAAATAATGTAAATGACTCTCCTTAAGTTTCTGCCAGGATCCAGCTAGTCATGTGCTGTAAAATCCTGGAAGAAACGAGCCTAGAACTTGAGCAATCATTGTGACTGGGTTGACATCTACTGTTCTCTTGAAACGAAAACAGAGCCAGTTAACATGTACCTGTTGCTATACTGCAATGCAATATTAAGCCTGATTAGGAAGAACAATGTAGAAAACAATGCACAAAAGAACTCCACGAGGGAGACCAGAGCACAGCCAAGGGAGGCACGCACACAGAACCTGTCAGGCTCGCGCACAAGCCTCTCGCGAGCCAGGATTCCCCACCGTCTGTGGCACATGCAAGGACTATTTATTCTCCTAAAACTTGGAGGAAGCGTTAAAGCCCAGGCAGACAAGTTTGTAGAGCATGGGGGAAAAGGGGGTAGGAAAATACTGCCTGCAATATGTTTCCTTTTCTCCTGACCACTTTCAAAAGAACTAACGAACTGGCTAAAGGGAATTCAGAGCAAGCGGATTTCACTGTGACAAGTCAATGATAGCATTTTAATCAGAATCCAGCTCTTCTGGGGAGTGCTGGGTGGGGGAGACAAGACCCCGCTGCATGACTCCGTGTCCTACCAGTCGCCGAGAGAGGGGGGTCCCACAGCCCTGCCCTCGACTCTCAGGACGGCAAAGCTGCTTCCCTTCACGTCAGACGCCTGAGAGTCACCCACCGACCCAGGCCTGTCTGCATGTCCCCCACCCCCCGGGTTCCCGCGATCGGACAGGTGTCCCCGTGGGACAGACGTCCGGGGGCGACGGGCACCGGGGAGCCCCGGCTCCCTTGGGCCCTGGGGAGAGAGCGGGGCCGGGCCTCGGGGGAGTCCGGCCCGGGGGTCCCGCCGAGGGTCGTGGGGCCGAGCGGGCGCCCCCGCCGGCCGGCCGGGGAGGAGCGAGGGCCGGGGCGGGGGTCGAGGGGATGCAGACCGTCCAGCGCCAGCATGGAGGGGAAGTCCTTGCAGTTGGAGACGCCCGTGGAGTCAGTAACGCACGTCTTCCACAGGTTGGCCCAATAGGTGGCGGTGGTGATGACCGTGCCGTCGATGGTGGACACCTTCCAGTAGTCGGTGGGCAGCGTGGAGGACACCAGCACCCAGCCTGAGATGGAGACCAGGAAGGCGATGATCTCCGAGGCCGTGCTCGCCATGCCGCCGCTGCAGCCGGGCTCGCGCTCGCGCTCCCACTCGGCGCCGCGACCCCCGCGCGCCCGGCCCCGCGGCTCCGCCCCGCCGCCCCGCCCCGGCCCCGCCCCGCAGCCCGGGCCGCCGGCCGGCGCTAGGGGGCGCGGACCCGCCCGAGGACGCGCCTTCGGGGGCACATGGGGCTCGAGGGCGCTTTCACGGTCGCTGCCTGGGTTCTGTCCCGCCGGCTGGCCCGCCGCCCGCGGTCGGGAGGAACGCAGGCCTGCGCTCCCCTCCGCCCCCCGCCCCGGCATCCCGAGGGCCGAGGGACCGCGGAGAATGGCTCCCCTGTTGGACAGACTGGCAGCCGGATGTGGACAACCTGCTGCGTTCCCCCACCCCCCACGCCAGCCCTACCCATGGCAAATAGCTTGGCTTCCACTGTACCTTGTAAAAGCAGAGCAGAAAAAGCCTTTTGTGTGCCCTGGAAGGACACGGCCTGGTAACACAGCTCTCGGCTTGCTGAATTCTAAAGGTTTTCGTGCCACGCTTGTTTGGGTGACCCCGTTCGGCTTGTCAGGGAGGGATCACTGCAGTTCTGTGCTGGAAATCTGCCTTGCCCTAAAGTTCTGCGGTTCTCTTTGGCCCGGTATGGTAGGAAAGTCATTGTCAAGAGGTGTGTCGCACAGGCCTAAATTTAAGACAGCAGCATGTGGAGAGCACAGGCTCCGTCAGAGCCTTCGTTACAATCTCGATCTTGAATCTTCCAGCCACAATGCTGGCCTGCTGATACTAATGCATTACACATATGACATGCATTTGAGACATTTTTCCTGTAAGTCCCTTCCAGCTCCCAGGTCTGTGAGTCTATTCCATGAACTGATGGTTCTGCCAGAGTGAAAACCACTCTGTCTTGCCTTACTTTTTTTACCACCTTCACCTTTCCCCTAATTGAAGAATAAACTCATTCATTCCTTCATTGCTGTCTCAAGGTAAATGTAAAGATCAGAGTGTACTTTTGGCTCCTGAGGTTACAAATCTGGGCATAAATGAGAGAACAAAGACACTGGCTTTATTATGAGGTTATTATTTATCCATTTAAAGTTCTTACGGTTATATGAGCTTTCAGGATTCACTTCTTGCCAAAAGTAACCAAAGGTCTAAAACCTATAAATCAGTCTGCTACAATAAAGCTAGCTGCTAACCCTCTGTTTCACAATCTTTATGCAGGGACACTTTGGTTCACTTGAGAAGAATTTCTCAATTCCCCTGTCACTTTTTTTTTAGTCAAATGGGTACAGAATGAAATTAGAGGTGATTAGATGTCCATGGAGAAGAGAGGAGGTTGGACTATAAAATCACCAAAACTTAGATTTGGAAGGACCATTGGAGACTGTTAGGACACGTTTCACATTCGACACAATTATCCTGTCTATTTCTAGAGATAATATTCAATTCATGCTCTAACCTTCAGGGCCACGAGCTCAGCACATGGCAAGGCATCTGTTCTGGTTTTGTTTTGTTTTAGAACTTTTAGAAATTCTTTTTTATATTGAACCCAAATCTGTCTCTCTTGAACTTCCACCCAAATGCCAAGTCCTACTCTTGGGCAGATCAGCAGCCTTTGGGAGGTGTGCTTGGCCATCTCGTGGCTTGTGTGGATGGGAAGACGGCTTGCCTGGCAGAATGCTGACATGCTTACACTACTGTACTGCTCTTGGTCCCAGCTTGTCCTCGTGTGTCCTGTTGGGTTCACTGGTGGGTCAAACTTAAAAACAGTTTGAGAAGCGCCTACCTAACCTCATCCTTCTCATCCTCCCTGCTGTTCAAATCAGTCACCTTTAAGTATTGACTACAAAGTGTCCTCTATTGTTTTGCATGATTTGCCTTATTTAAAGTGCTTTTATCACTGTTTCTTGCCCCCCAGCATATTTCCACTTTTATTTCTATACCATATTCCTTTCTGAACAATCTGCCTATTTCTGATCCAATTTACTATTCAGAAAACATAAAAAGTCATGAAGCAAAACTATGGAGTTTCCTAAAATTAAAAATTGCACACATTTTGGTTTTGTACTTTATTTTCTGGCTGTGCTTGGCAGTCTGTTTGTGTTTTCCTCATGGTAGGTACTCACTAAAATTGTTGATTATTTCTTTTCTTTTTTTTTCCACAGGACAAAATCTTGACTTAAACTTTTGATACAAAAAAGTGTAGTATTGTGACCTTGAAGACCCAAGCTTCCTAATTTATCAACAGGTTAGTTATAAATTTCATTGTTTGGAACCAAAGGTATATTGTTTGTTTGTTTTACATAAAGAACTATGGAGAATGGTTTGGTGTTTTAGACCAGTCCCCAAAAG
The DNA here is from genome assembly GCF_057802395.1 of Ceratotherium simum simum. Classification (NCBI taxonomy): domain Eukaryota; kingdom Metazoa; phylum Chordata; class Mammalia; order Perissodactyla; family Rhinocerotidae; genus Ceratotherium; species Ceratotherium simum. The sequence goes on from NC_141909.1 coordinate 15,850,000, forward strand.
TTTATTTAACAGATAATGTAGCTCTACCTGTGGTACTTAAAAAATCCATAAACCCAGATCACCACTGCAATATTGCTTCTGGAGGAAACAAATTCTGAATTCCAACTTGGAACTCCAAGAACGACTCCTTCTCTCTGTCTCTCTCTCTGTTGCATCACCAGACATTTAAGCCAGAATCTCTGGGGTGGCTCTGGTAGGGATCTGACCAAAGCTTCTCATGTACAGCCAGGCTGGGAACCACGGCTCTGACCAGTTGAGATTCAGGTATATGTGTACAGTTAACTTAGTAAAACAGATGGTGTGTATTACAGACAGAAAGAATATTAATCTGTTGGTTGAAAACTTTGAAAAAAAGAAATATTCTTTTACTGTAGAGATTGTGACACACAATTGCAACTTAAAAGGGGTTGAAAATACCACAAGCAAGACCTGATGGTAGCACTGTTAGTTCCTCTGCCAGCGGAAACAGACTAGGGTCGTCATGCCTGTGGACCGATTAACTTTCCTTTACTTTTATCCTTTGTCCCTTCTGTGAGATTGGACAACCCTAAAAACTCTTTTCTTTTTCTTCCCTGGCATACTGCATATTTACTTTAGAGAGTTATATTTCAGAGCCCACAGATGCCTGATCAAAGGATGGAAGATGTTAACTTTCTTTAATACGTAAAGGATATTACGTAATGAATCAAGCATTTATTTTAGAATATCTTAAGCTTTTCAAAACCAGTTTAGTCAGAAGAAACCTAAGTAGAGTACAGATTACCACATAATCTAACATAAGAATGTCCAGAAAATGAAAAGGGACCCCTATAGCGAAGATTTTTAAAAAGAAATAAGGGATAAATGGCCTGTTTCACTTTAAGATTATAGAGTCCCAAATAACCTTTGCAGTTAATCTGCAAGCCGATTTACAGAGTACCTTTCAACTGATAAATGCTTCCTTATTTTCTTTAGGGTTCAGTTCACTGAAATTTTTATTTATTGATTCATAGCAAACTATTCTTAATTTAAATATAAAAGTGACTATAGCTAGAAAGTTACTTCTCTAAGTTATTCAAAGTTACATCTTAATTAACAATAATTTGGTCTTTACAGAAACCTTTAGATTTTTTCCAATATGAAAACTACTAATTTATCTATAAATTAATAAATTTTGACATGAAGACATTTAAGTCCTGAAATATATTCTGAGCCTTTCCACTTTTGAGACGTAAGCCACTGAGATTAGCATTGGAAGTTATTTTGTGGCCTTATTATGATTATTAAGGAAAAATAGAGGATTCTCCTACCCCAGGCTTGTTCAATAGCAGTGAAACCAGTTCAGCCAACTGAACAGGAGATTTGCAGAAATTCTTTACTTGAGATTCAACTCACCTGCCAAACAACACAGGTGTGCCTTTCAACAGCTCAAGGATTTTCTAAGCATCAAATTTGGTTTCAGTCTACATTAGCTCCTTCCTCAATTCCAGGGAGGTGGTGTGCTGCTAATCAGGTGGGGAGAAGCTGAACTCCTGATAAATACGGTATTAACTAAAAAAACAACTGCCCAGGAGCCAAATATTGTTACACCATGTTAAAGAAGACATTAATGCTGACGCTAAGGTAGTAAAAGATTTGTGTTCCTTTTCCTTCCATTTTCCCTTACACTCTTAGTTTACCTTAATGCTCTACACTAACTCTGCCATATTTGTAATCTACTTAGCACGAAAGCTACAGAGTGATAGAAGCAGTTATGGGAATGAATGCTCATGCTTATCATTGCATCATTGATCATCTATGTGTGTGTGTGTATATATATATATTTTTTTAATTATAAGGAAACAAATGGTGCCTTATTTTGGCATTTGGACTTTCTGAGGCTGTACTGCATCAGAATGTGTCAATGGGCCTGTTACACATTAGTGCTGAATATCCTGTAGATTTGTTTTTCGTGGCATTCATTTAAAACACACTCATTCTCAATTCTGAGGTATCTTAGGAATATCTGGATTCCTCTTGAGCCCCCAGAGGGGTAAAGTTTGGGCCCCAGCAGCTCATAGCTGTCTTGGTGGGATACCCCTCCAGCCTGGAATGACTCTCACTCTGAGATGCTGGAACCTTCCAGGGCTTGCAGATGGTTTGGTGGTATTTTGCTGGTCAATAAGCATCTTATGAGTATTAATTCAACCCACCCACTCAGGTTAGGCAGCAAGTAAATCTGTATATTTTTGGCAAGTCATTTTATTTCTCTGAGTTGTAGCTTCCTCATTGGTAAAATGAAGGTATTTTGGATGGCCTCCAAGACCACTTTGAACTCTAAAAGTCTCTGAGTCTCTGACTCCTAATGAACTCGACCAATCACAGAGACATCAACAAAGAGAGAAGAGAGGCAAAGATTTTTCTTTGGTGCCCTCACCGCTTTCTTTTCTACCCACTTCCTGACATTACTCTCCCTCCTTTGCTATATTTAAAGGTGTATGTGTATGGGGTGTATGTGTGAGGAGGGAGAAGTGCATGAAGTTAATGTGTTTTAAATCTCTATGTATAGTCTTATTTTCAATTCTTATTTTTGTTTATTAGAAATGTGATAAAGCATGGTAGTTCAATTCACTTATGAAACAGGGTGATATAGGGGACAGAAGGCAGATGAGGGAACCCTCAAGATGTGAGATAAAATTCTAGCTCTGTGAGGCCTTGGGCAGGTCACCTAATGGCTCAGCATCAGTTCTTCAACTATAAAACAGGAATAAATAATAGCTTCTTTCAAAGTTATTGTGAAGATGAGAGCAATGTATATAAAGGACCTTGAACATGGTAGATAGTCAATAAAAATGGGTATTACTCAGTTCACTTAGGCTCTTTCATTTCCTTGCCTCTCTTTAAAGTTATAAAATAACATTTTCCATAAAAGTGGTATTAATCAGAGTTGGACTGACACAGTAAGTGAATAAGGACAGACTGTACTGCAAATCTTAAAGTAAAAAAACAAAAAGTGTTAGGTAGAGTGCCAACAAAGAAGAGGTCAGTGCCCAGAGCAGAGGGAGAGAAACCAGGAAATAAGAGCGAGATTATTGCAGGGGAAAGAAATTCTGTCGGGGGGTGGGGAGGGTGGGAGGGTGCCCAAAGGGAAGTATGGGAAAAGTGAGAAATAAAACTAGACAGCAGTTACATGTAAAAGGGGACAGCACGACAGCATAAGGGTAACAGAAATGCGAGGAGAAAGGAAAGGAGAAGGCAATAAAGATAAGGGATAAAAAAAAGAGATGGGAAGCCGTGGGGGTGGGGGGGGCACCAATTAAACAGCAGAGGGGAGGGGTAAGGTAGCACTGAAAGAAGATGGGTGGGCACTGAGGAAAAGTGGAGGGTTGTTTGCCCAGCCCTCACCTTTCCATGTCACTTGTGTAAGCGGCACATTCTAGTGCGTGTTACAAATGAAGAGCCTGTTACAACTCTCTCCCCGGTCCTCCCAACACAGCTAGCGAGAAGTCGATTCCAATGGACTCAGGCATCCCGTGTTTACCACTTAGCTCACTTCGTGGGAAAAATTATTGGAAGTTTAAAGTGAATTCTTTAGGGGTCAAAAATACAAGTTCTTACAAAAACATACCCATAAGCAAATAATGGTGAGGGTTTTTTCCCAAAATGTAGGCTTTCTCCTATTTTTATCTAATAAAAATGTATACGGGTACCTTTTAGGTACCAGCCCCAATTCTAAGTACTTCACTCATTTAATGACCACCCCAATGAAGTCAGTACTATTTTCATTCCCTTTGTAGAGAAGAGGAAACCATACCACAGAGAGATGAAGTAACCTGCTCTGGAAGGTGATGGAGATGGAGTTTCAACTTAGCCAGTTTGGTTCTAGAGTCTACACTCCTTTGTAGTAATTGCCTCCTACCAAGCCGGCTCTTTGTAGTTCGTATATTCGGTTAACATCCACTGAGTATGTGAACACACACACACAAAATGAATTAAAACAATTCTAGATAATTTGGATTTATCTTTATTTTTCAGGAGAGCGCCTTTTATACTCAGAAGTATTTGAACAGAGTACCTAATTTCCTTATTTAATTACATTGTGTGACTAGATCTTGTAATAAAATAATGAACTTGAATTAAAGTTCATTAATATGCTGTTTAACAATGTCCTGGGCAATGCTGATTCATTGTATCACAATTTGTGTCTGGAACATTTTTCTTAAAATGTGTGTGTGTGTGTAGATGTATATATGTATGTGCATATGTGTATATATATGTATGTGTGTAGATGTATATATATGTGCATATGTGTGTACGTGGTTCATCAGAGTACTCTCTTAACTGTTTGTTTCCTGCTTTGAGTCTTATCCTAAGCTGTCAGCCAGTTAGAATTAATGAGCCCCCACCCTTCTACCTTACTCCTTCAGAGCTAAATTGTCCAGGCGTTGGAAAAGAAACTCGTAACCAGAAACTCCTCATCACCAAATATGTTTTGATTGCTAGATGTGCCAAAAATGCAAGTTTTCTCGCCCACTGATTTTTGCCTTCCATTTCCTCTCCCATATCCTTGAGGGCAACCCCAGCTGCCATGGAACTTGCTGGAGGTGCCTTTAAGGAAATGATTGAGAAAACAGAGATGATCAGAGACTGTTGAACATCACTGAAATCTGGGAGGAATGATCAATTACTATGGAAACAGTGGCCTGAAAAAGCTACAGCCAGGTGGTTGTTATGACTTCTGGGGATTCAAAGAGATTGAGGAAGCCAATGTAGGAGTTTGGGATCCATTGCCATGGGATGCTCAGACAGCTTATATAGTTCACTCCATTTTTGCTCCCATTTCTAGAATAGCATTATTCATTCATTGAACCAATTCAAAATACATTTATTGGGTGCCTACAATTCTCTAGGCATCCTTCCACACATTGTAGATAGGGTGAACAAAACAGACAAAACTTCTGCTCAAATATAGCTTACATTCTACTGGAGGAGACAAGAACAAGGTAAGAAAAATATTTAGTATATCAGATGATATACGCTAAAGAGAAAAAATTCAGCTGGTGAGTAGGGAGGTGTTATATGAAGTGTGTGTGGGGGGGTGGTTTTTAAATTTTAGTTAGGTAGCCAGAGAAGCCCTCCCGGAGAAGATGCCTTTTAGGGTAAGACCTCAAGGAAATGAGGGAGTTAGCCATATGGTAGTTTCAGGCAGAGCATTCTCAGAGGGAGGAGGACATCCAACTTGTCTGAGCAACACTGGAGAGGCCAATGAGGCTGCAGCAGAGGGAACGAAGGGGAGAGTAGTGGGAGATGAGAACAGAGAGGTAACGAGGTGTCTATCTGTGTGTGTCCCTGTGTGTGTCCATGTATGTCTGTGTGTCTGTCTGTCTCTGTATTCATGTGTCTGTGTCTGTGTGTGTGTGCTCACATGTCTTCGTGTGTGTTTATGAGTGTGTATGTGTGTGTGTGGGGGGGGAGGTGTATATAAGTCTGGGCAGCTCGTGGAGGGCCCTGTAAGTCCTAATAACAACTTCAGCTTTTACTCTGAGTGCGATGGGAAGACATTGGTGGGTTTTGTGAAGGGAAGGGATATCTGACTTAGGTTTTAGGATCGCTCTGAGAATAGCCTGAAGGGAGGTCAGTGTAGAAGCAAGCACTCCAGTTAGTCTAGCTGAGTGGTGACAGTGGTTGATCAGGCTGGTGGAAGTGGGGTGGAGAGAAATGGTCAAATTTTGCATTGGATTTTGAGGGTAGAGCTGACAAGATTTGCTGACGACTGACGGTGAGGTATGAGTGAGAGAAGTAGAGGAAAACACCAAGGCTTTAACCTCAGCCACTGGAAGGATGGAACTGCTGTTTCCTGAGATGAGGAAAGCTCTAGATGAGCAGGTGAGGGGTAAATATCAAGACTTCTATTTTAGACGTGCTGAGTTTGGGGTGCCCAGTAGACATCCAGGGGGAGAGGCCAGGTAGGGAGTTATATCTACAAGCCCAGAGTCTAGGGCAGAGGTTCAGTCTGAAAATGCACACTTTGGAGTCACCTGTAGGCAGGTGGTGTTTGAACCAGGAGAGTAGACAGGTCCTCTCAGCCTGAGTGTAGACAGAATAGAGATAGTCAAAGAGACCAGGAGGAGACTGAGAAGAGGTTGAGAGGGCACTGCTGTCCAGGTCAGAGAAAAACCAGGGGAGCGAGTCCTGGAAGCCACATGAAGAACCCCTTTTAAGAAGGAAGAAGTGGAATGAGGAATGGTATCACACGCTGCTGAGGAGCCAAGCCAAACGAGGGCGGAGGAAGAAAGACCCTGGAGGTCCTGGACCAGAGCTGTTTTGTGGAGAGAGTGGGGCAGAAAGCAGATGGGATTAGGTTCAGGGGAGAATGGGAGGGAGAAAGGGAGACAGGACAGGTAAACAGCTCTTTGAAGAGAGGAGAGAAATGGTGCAGGGGCGGGGGAAAGGGGCAGCAAAGTGAGATCATGAAGGATTTTCCTTTTTCTTCCTTCTTTTCTTTTTTAAGATGAGAGAAATAAGCACATTTTAGGGCCTCCTGCTGGCGTGTCAGGTCCTTTGTGTGAATTCAAGAACGGTGCCCGTTCCTCTGTGTGGCTGCAATCGCGCACCAGGGCACGCAGAGGAGTGTGGGTGTGGGGTCCCATGCCATATGTGGCCAGGCCCCGAAACTCTTCCTTCATCACCCCCTTCCCCACTGTACTGTCATATGGTTAAATCCCGTAAGACTACAGTTCAGATGCAGCTTTTCCTCTACATTTCTGTCTATTTGACTTTATACTAAAGTATATATCTTAGTTTGATATCATTTTAAAACAATATAGGACACATGTTTTATAGTTCTAGAATATTGGAGTTAGACGGTACTTTAAAAATCATTTAATTCAACATCTTATAAATGGAGAAACTGGAGTCCACAAGTGACTTCTTAATGTATATTGTTATAAAGTGTATATTGAGGGAATGTATCAATTGGAGTTACATTTTGTGTGTTATTCTTCAAAAATGTGTGAATTTGAAAAGTTATCCGAGTTTAGTGCTGAAGAAAAATCTGAATTATAAGCAAGCTTTTAATATATAAAAATTGAAAACTGTCATAGTTCATGCTGGTTCTCCTCAATGATATATTTGTGCCAATAGAATATTTATTAGTATATTACTAGGAGGTTTTTTGTTTCAGGTTAATGCAGAGTCATCACTATAAATGGCTTTTGAATAGTAACATGAAAAGGAAAGAAATAACAATGGACTTGTATGCTGATAATACGGCAGACAGATAACACACACACCTCTTTTCGTGGTTCAAAGCAATAGCTGTTTTCTATGTTTGATTTAGGGTTTGTGAAGAATTAATAAAATGATCAAAAGAACAAGGTTGAGGTCACGTTTTGCCTGTGATTGTTATAACTACCACACCTGTAGGATTTGGGGCATAAATCTTTCTGACAACCAAATATGCCCTAAGTCAACTACTTCCACACCATACAATTCACCTATAGATGTAATCCTACAGAGTTAAGCAATGTTTTGTTTTCCAATCAAAACACTATATGAGAGATTATATTGTAATTTTTTTACATGGTAAATAAAGCAGCCAAAGAAATTGGATGAAGCAACCTGAATGATACTCTGTTTGTTAGTCTCTAAAGTATATATACTGTAGAGGAGAAAAGCAAATAATAAAATTCCATTATTTCATGTTAATTTCCAAATGTGATTGAGAGGATCAAATAAATTAAGCATGGATATTATAAACCTAGATATATTATGGCTATTTGATTTGTTGTTGAATTTAATTTTATCAGTCAAAAAGGATAAATGACAAAATATTGGATGGAATATCAAGCACAAATTGTCAAAAACTTTCTGTTTTGGAGACCCCCCCCCCCATGTACCCTAGTGTTTGCTTTACCTAGTGACTGGACAAATATGAATGTGGATCTTCACTGATTATGACTTTTTTCTCATATGGTTATGACTATGACTCTGACTTTGACTATAACTTTTTGATTATTTAGTGAATGTAGCATGCATATTTCCACTGTGATATTTTATTTCTGGCCAAACAGGGCCAAAGATGAACCACACTTGTGACTACATTTCAAAATCTCATTTTTTGAAGTACACACATTCACATTCTAAATGAAATAATCCTTACATACATAAAGTAATAGAGTTTAAATGCCATCACATCCTCCTCCTGCCCTAATTCCTATGGATGTAAAGTAATGAACATGGAATACCATTTATACACGTGAAAAATACAAGGTCAACACAGCCTTCGAAGTTTTGAGTTTTGTTTCTTTTATCATTACACTTGGGTGCAATGTACGGAAGTGGCACTGGACTGGCATTGAAAAGACCTGGCGTAGAGTTCTAGCTCCGTCACTACCTTGTTAATTTACATTTACATGGGTCTATTTTTCCCATCTAAAAGTGAATGGGTTGAAGAGAGTCTGTAAAATTCTGCCAAGCTCTAACAATTGAGGGAGGAAATAAAAAATGCAGTGGGAGAATATGGTTTCCTCCTTCCCTTCAAAGAGTGCTGACAATGGAAAAACATGAGGAATAGGGGAGCCAAAGAAAAAGAACTAGGCATGAAAGGAAGGTTCAGACACAGAGCAAAACTGGGAAGAGTGTGAGGGAGGCGTCATCCGTGAATGGAACCAGCAGGAGGGTTAGAATCATTGAGGAGTCTTTCTCATCACTCACCCTTCCCTACCCAAATTTAACTGAAGTTTAGTTCATCCTTATCCCAGCTGCCCCCTCCCCCCTCAGTATGCTCACTTGCTTATATTTGCCTCTTTTAATTGGAAGCAAAGAACAGTAACCTACAACTTGGTCATTCCAAATTCCTCCCTGTCCCCAATGAGTGTTAGAAAGAAAGGCAGAGCGAGTTTCTATTCTGTGTGCGCACGGCCTGATTCCCTTAGATCTATTCTAGGGCATGGGTGCCTTTGTTTATTCTCATGGCTGGACTTAAGCAATTTGTGGAAGGTCCCACAGCAGGTTAATGACAGCACCAGGTTTAACATGCACAGCTGCTGATTTCTCAGTGTGGGCCCTGGGCCACGGGGCCACGTGGCTGTTCCCCATGGTGTTCCAATTGACACACTTGTCAGCTGCAAGGAACTTCCTATGCCCATGGTTGTGAACCAGCTTTGTTAAACATAATGCGTCCAAAAGAGCCTGACCGCCAAAACCTTGAAACTTATCTCAGTTCTTAACAAAAAAGCGTTGTAGAGTCGTGAACCGGTATTATCAGTGTCGGTGGAAAGAAGCAATATTCCAACAAGGGTGAAACTTTGCTGGATTACTCAAGCTCTTAAATTAGAGATCTGATCATATTTTTACAAGTAACAACAGGTAATTCTTAAAGGTAACAGGTAATTCCTAAAAAATTAATATCATTTTAAGAATTTTAAGAATCAAGTTTAAGAATTAACATCATTTCTCAGGCAGAGCCACTAGCCACCATCTAATTTTTGTTCAGTTTTTTTCTGATATTTTCAAAGGCTATATATATATGTCATGTGTTTCTTATCTAATTCAGACTAACAACTAAAAAGTAGTCTTTTGTAATTTAATATATATCCTGCTAGATTTCAGCGGTAAACAGTTCTTAAGGGTAAACATTTGTTAAAGGATCAAGATTATTCTTTGAAAGCTGGATAAGAACCAAAACAATCTTCAACATTTGAGCTCAAAATAATGAACATCTTCTTAGTTCCACAGTTTTTCTCCAAAAAAAAAGAAAGGAATGTGCAAGTGTTCTCATGCCAATATTCTGGAAAGGTAGAAAATATAGCTTCAATAGGAAATAAAGCCATCTTGTAATTAGCTTTTATTACCCATTTTCCTTTATATATTATTAAAGCTCTTAAGCAATGCAACAGCTTTCTTGTAGCTGCACATTTCTAATTAAATCTTATTTCCTACTTTTATTATAAAATCAGATTCATTTTCTAAGCAAATTGATTTTGGAGTGTGAGTTTTACACCAGTGAATGTCGCAAACATTTTAAAGTCATGTACCAACTGGAACATAGTCATTTCAGAAAGTAGATATGGAAACAATGCTGTATTCCCAAATGTGCCAATAGAAATACTGAATGTGAAAACAGATTCAAAATCCAGTCCTATCACCAGCCTCCTCAGTCTTTCTTTTGTTGTAAGATGTACTTGTGCCTTTGACTCCTTCGTACCCTCCCCTTCCACATAGCTGTCCTCAAACATTTTTGGTGGTTGATTGATCTGGTCTCTATGGTTAGAGAGTAGTAGAAAGTTTCAGAAATGTAACAACGTCTGGCATCATCAAACAAGTTGAGAATTTAAAAATCGCCTTCTTGGTTGTGTCTACAGGAATGGAATCTAAGGGGGTTAAGGGTGTTGCCCTGAGGTACAGCAGAACAAGGGAGTTGGCTGTGGTGGGGGCAGAGGAAGAGGAGGAGTCATGGACCCCCAAAATCCAGGAAAGAAAATGTGGTCCAGGCTGTGCCCTAGAGAATGTGAGATTAAATCTTATGGTCAGGAAAGGAGCAAGCTGGAAAAGATGCAGCACGAGAATTTCAAGATGAACACACACATTGACCTCACAGTTGGATGGGGTGCATGATGAAGGGAAGTTTTGGCCAGACACAAGCAGAAATCAATGTGATGAATCAAATTACGGCACTCTATGATCATATAAGGCGGGTAGGCATGAGCACTTATTGGTAATTCTTAGAAATAATTTGGCAATGGCTTGTAGATTTGTAATTAAATGAAAACTGAAAATAAGGCTTGACTATTGTTGTCATGTTGGTTCCCTATCAAAAATGTATGCAAATCTTCTTGGCAATGTTGTTTTAGACTGGTGCATAAAGAGAGACTACAAATTTAGCTCTTGCCCTCACTTAGTGCTATTTGTATGTTGCCACTGAAGGATGTAGTGGTTTGGGTCCTAGTTAATAGCTACCAGTGACTAATCAAGTAGCAAATAAAGTTTCAGTGATTCTTTATTCATAGTTGGTTTCATTTATAGGGGCTAGAAGCCGATCAAAATGGTGTTTCTCCTGAGTAAGTGTTCATTGTTACCACACACCAGCAAATTACCAGGCAGTTAGGTACGATTGATAGAGATGCTGGAATTTGGAATCCAAGCCAGTAACAGAAGCAAGAACAAGCTAATAAATGCATAGGCCCTTCAAATTTGCAAGTGCCATTCTGCGGAGTGAGGTTGTGCCTTAACCTATACATTTCAAGTACAGAATTTGGTGAAATGGATTTCTGTTAAGTAAGGGATACCTATCGTACCTTACTACCATTGAAAAAATGGCTTCCTCTTTGCATTTTCCTTCTACTTCCGTAACTTGCATTTATGAAGCCCACTGTTACTTCAGCACATCTTTAGCACGTCATTCCCCTAAGAAAATGTATGCAAATCACGGAGAGATTCAACCTAAAAGAATAAGTGAGATGGGAATTCATGTCATTCCCTCTGTTCACCAGTTGTACTGCTTCTTTATGTGAGAAGAACCATACAATACTGGGTATTAAAAATATAAACAATTCCAGCTATGGCAAGAAACAAAAAATGATTAGCTATTAACCAACCACACACAAGGTCTGAACTATATTACTTCACTGGTCATTCTTTAAGCCGGGGTAGAATGGAAACAAACCCTAAAATTAGAATATTGTAAACAAACTGGTTTTCTTTTTTATCCCATTTAGTGTTTAATTTTGAAATGTCTATCTTAATTTGGTTTGACTACCCAAAATAGAAAACCGTTAGCTTCAACTTTTTAGCAATAGTCTGACTCTTCTCTGAAACTCCTCTGAAGAAGCAAAAGGCTCTTAATTAGCACTCACAAAATAGGACTTAATTCATATGCACATGCCACAGAGTAATGTTTCTGCGTTAAATTACAGCAGCTGGTGAAATTTAAATAGTACTAGGATCAAGCTAATTTTGTGAAATACTGTACTATATTTCATGAGAAATTTGCGCCCTCTTTTGGATAAAAATTGTTAAGACATATAAATGTGAACTTTAAAATAAAATGCAGTCAATGGCTTAAAAATAAACACAGTTTTGTTTTACAGACCGTGGGAAAGAAGGAGAAAGAACAGATGTGAGAGATATTGCAAAGAGAGTGTTAACAGGGCTGCAAAGCAAAGATTTTGCGACCTCAAGGCAAAAACGGCCATATGAAGGACTCAGAATTAGGATCTATAGTTTTCTTTTAATCAAAATGTGTTGGAAAATTTTGTCCAATGTTAAATTAAAAAGTCATGTTCCTTGGGGCCAATATTCTCTAGAAAACAGTGGTAAGCACACATCTTCCTCTTGAGACTATAATTTTGGTATGGGTAGGGACAAATTGTCCCGCCAGTGGCTTTTCTGCCTGGATGAAGCAGATCTCAAGGAGTGTTTTCTTTTAGATTTAGGAAAATACACAAATATATTTAAAGATATCTTGGGGGACATTTTGAAAATTTTCTTCATTTTTCTTTTTCCACCAAGCATCTTGATAGAGTGGTCTATCACCACAATCTCTCTTTCACCATCCCACTCGCTTCTCAACCCACTGCACTCTAGCTTCCTACCTTTCTCTCGCCACGGAAACACCACAGGCAAAGGTGATAAAGTGGCTTAGTGCTATCTGATTTAGTGCACATTTCCCATTCCTTATCTTGTTTGACCTCTCTGCACCTTTTGACACAGTTGCCCAGTTCCTCCTTTGTGAAATGCTTTCTTCCTTTGGCTTCCATGACCCTGTTCTCACTTCTGTTTCTCTGTCTGTTCCACTGTTCTTCTCCTTCTCCTCCTTATGGGCTGGTATCCTCAGCATTCTGTGCTTGGCACTTATCCCTTTTCACATCGCACTCTTTCCCTGGGCACACTGATGGCTCAAAATTTCCCTGACCCAGTCCTTTTGATTTCCAGTCCCCACCTATTGGCCATCTTCTCCTTTCTCTTGCTGGCTTACAGGTACTGCAAACTCGATTATGTCTAAAATCCAACCTCTCATCTTCACCTCAGCTTCCCTCTGCCTCCCACCTCTCCTCTCCTTCCTTCTGTGTTCTCTACACTGATTCATGGAACTATATTTGTTTGTCTACTCACTCCCTCCCTCAAGAAAGTCATGACTCCTCATGAGTCATCTTGGACCCCTCACTTCCCTCTATACTCCACATCACCCCTCTGGTGAACTCTAGCCCTGAACTGTCTCTTGAATCATTCTCACCTCTCCATGCCCATACTACTTTTCCCAATTCAGGCCTTCATCACCTTTTCTGTCGACTATCACAATGGCCTCCTGCCTGGTGTCCCTGCTTCTAGCCTCACCCCTTCTAAACTATCCACCATATGACTCCCCAGGTGATTTTCCTAAAAGATGTCTGATTGTTTCTCTTCCCCTTTTAAAGCCCTTTACTGGTTCTCCATCATCCACAGTGTGAAATCCATGTATCTTATTATAACATACAAGATACCCCAGGATATGCTGTCCATCTCCTGCCACACCCGTCTTAGGAATACTCTGCTGGGATCATACCAAAAACACTTCACTGTGTTCCTCTGCCCAGAACGTCGTTTTTCTTAATCAGCCTGGAGAATTCCTCTTCACTAACTTTTTAAACTAACCTTTTAACTTTCCTCCTCCAGCAGGCCAGGTCTGAGAGTTATGCTCCCATTCCTCCTGGTGGCATGCTTCCACTGTTGCATCTACTACACAGAATTGGATTTTATACCTATTTTTCCACTGGACTATGAGCTATTTGAGAGTAAACGTAGATTCTTATTCATCCTTATTGTTGTTGTTATATTACAACCATATTGACTACCACTTATTGAATGCCAGGGGAAAAAACTAAGGTTTGGAGATATTGAGTGAACTTCTCAGAGCCATATGCCCAGTTAATGGCAGCACTGTGATTTAATCCTGAAGTTTTTATGGTCCAAAACCTGTGCTCTTTTCAAATAATGCACTACAATTTAGAGGTTTGCTGGTAATAGTGCTACTAATAATAATAATTATTATAACTATTACTGTGAATCAAGCTTTGTACTAAATGCTTTCTATAATGATCAGTTTCTGAAAAATTGAGAATTGATCTGGTTTCAATTCTTTAACAGTTTAATATAAATAGTCCTTTTTAAAAAAATTTACTAAAGACACCTCATAAATTTGACAGGAGTATGGTGAAATATAAGTGGACCAGATGACCCATAATGCCCCTTCGAACCTAAGATTCTATGATTCTACAAACATTTTTTTTTTTTGTGAGGAAGATCAGCCCTGAGCTAACATCTGTGCTAATCCTCCCCCTTTTGCTGAGGAAGACTGGATTCTGAGCTAACATCTATTGCCAATCTTCCTCCTTTTTTTCCCCCAAAGCCCAGATAGTTGTATGTCATAGTTGCACATCCTTCTAGTTGCTATATGTGGGACGCCGCCTCAGCATGGCCGGAGAAGTGGTGCGTCAGTTCCTGCCCGGGGTTCCGAACCCGGGCCGCCAGTAGCGGAGCGCGCACACTCAACCGCTAAGCCACGGGGCCGGCCCCGCTTGTCTATTTTCTTAAAGTCACCTTTTTATGAGAAGTTTTAAATTTTGATGGAGTTTAATGTATATATATTACATAATATATATATTTTCCCCTAAAACTTTATGGTTTTAGCTTTTCTATTTAAGCCTATGATCCACCTCTAATGTTGGTGTGTTTGATGTGAGTTAGGAGTCAAGGTTCATTTTTCATATGATTCTCCAATTATTTCAGCGCCATTTGTTTCAATTCCCACTGGGTTGCTTTGGTGCCTTTGTTGAAAATCAAATGCTTGTATAAGTTCAGGTTTATTTATCTATCTTTTAAAAAATGTAAATACTGAGCAATCAACATGTGGAAGTTTCTTTCTTAAAGATAATATCTTTGTTTAACCTTTACACGCTGTGATCTGGATAAGAACTTCATAAGGAGGATGTAATGACTTCTAATAGCCTGTTAGAAAAATTGAGACCCTGTAAATTTAAAGTATGAATAGCGTCTCTCTTCTTTCAGGGATTTCACATTTGAATTGATAATCAAATATATTGGAATCCTTATTTGAAAATGAAAGGGGCCTGGGCCGGCCCCGTGGCTTAGTGGTTGGGTGCGTGCACTCCGCTGCTGGCAGCCCGGGTTCGGATCCCGGGTGCACACCGCTGCACCGCTTCTCTGGCCATGCTGAGGTGGCGTCCCACATACAGCAACTAGAAGGATGTGCAGCTATGACGTACAACTATCTACTGGGGCTTTGGGGGGAAAATAAATAAATAAATAAAAATTATTAAAAATATATATATATATAAATTCTTTAAAAAAAAAGAAAATGAAAAGGGCCTTAAAAATGCAAAATAAAGAACTACGTTACTGCTATTATATTTAAACGTCACCATATTTTATTATTTAATAAAGATGACCCGTTTCCTCTTATTTGAGTCTGATGGTTGAATGGCAAGGAGTGTTTATAGGAATTTAGTATATGAACTTAGATAAGTGACTTTCTTCCTTTATTTTTTGTTAGTAAAGAAGGAAAACTATGAAAAAAAAGAAAGAAAAAAACTATATATGGAAATGGATGTTAACTACACTTGTGGTGATCATTTTGCAATATATACAAACATTGAATCATTATGTTGTACACCTGAAACTAATATAATGTTACATGTCACTTATACCTCAATAAAAAATTAAAGAAAGAAAAATAATTCTCAGACTGTTCCTATTACAGCAGGGTATTGTAAAGATCAGCGGGTTTCAAGGAAATACTTTAATGAACCATATGGATAAAATGGTCAAAAATATACAGCATAAGATAGTTGATAAACACAAGGTGTTTTCACTGAACATCTGTGTAGCCGGTGTTCCCTTTTGTGTAAAAGCTTGTAACCAGTGTATTAACATTCTCTTTTATGTGATTTGGAGTTTGTTCTCTTTGCACTAATGAAGATAGAGAGAAACACACTGCTCCTTTAGACTGAATACATTCAGGCAGGTGAAAGGGCACAGTGCGTGTCAGTCTTTCTTGGCAGCCTCCGCTAAGCTTGCCAACCCTGGTGGATTTGCCTGCTCTTGACTCCGGTAATTCAATAGCCTCTTTCCTTCCAGTAGGGATTGCCTGACCACTTACAGACTGACATGAGTCTTTATCTCATGCCACTCATAGATCTTGTGGTTTAAACACAAAGAATTTTAACATCCTTCATATCCCAAAATAAACAGTGGCTCTGGAAATGTCACAGGGCTTTCACTGCACAGGAAATGAATTTAAATAATTCATGGTGCATTGAGGAAACTCTCTGATGCTCCCCCGTCCCTCCAGTTTTCACGAACAAACAAATATAAGTGCTTAGAAATGTGAACCTAATAGCACACTTTCTAGTTGGTGTTGGTGGGCATTAAAAATCATTATATGAATGTGGCCTGAAGTTTTAATAGTGAAATTTATGCACTCATAATATCTTTTTTTGATTTAAGTATAACAAAGTCAGTATTTTAAATAATGAGTGACCTTCCATTACAATTATATTAGGTTTGACTCTAGGATAATTTACGTTTTCCTCACCGTAATTATTAAAAACAGTACCAAATGATCAGATCTAAGATCTAATAAGGTAGTTTCGAGGGAGAGCTATCTCTTGCTAAAACAAGAAATAACAATGTTAAATCCAAAACTATTTGAAACAAATAATAGCAAAATCAGAATCCTAATTGTATCTGTTACTTGTATACAAGCCCTGGCTATGACCAGGGATCTTGGCACAATTTGTTCAGAGTAGGGAAAGAAAAAAGACTATCAGTGTCCTACAAAACACATTTAGGGAATGGAAAGGGACCACTTGTGCATGAATGCAGCCTCATGAATCCAAAAATACTAAGAGTTACAGGAAAGTCAGGTGACTAAATTATTCCAGCCTGAAGGCAGGCTCACCCAGAAGCTAAGAATTCTACTGTGAAGGACTGGAGTTCCTGGTGCCCTTGACAGTACAAAAAATACCATATTAATAAGGCTAATGGTTGTTAACAATTCCTTTCAAGCCCTGTTTTCTATGTAACATGGCACATTCTTTTGAAAGAAGCGTGTTTATTCACTTCAATTAGTTGGAAATCTCACTTGCCACGGAAGAAATATTTCACAAGATTTGGTGAAAACACTCCCAATCATGGGAAAGAAAAGCACCACTAACTCATTGGTTGAAGAAATAAATCCATAAGCAAAGCAAGAAGAGATTTTAATAGCATCTGTTGAATTTTCTTCTCCTGATTGTTTTGAGGACTTTGTTTTCAATTTAGAAATTTATAGGTAATAGCATGCTTTACATGATCATATTCACATAAAAATATTAGGAAAAACTAGGTGTGGACAGTAATATCTCACTGACTCAACCAGCTCTACATTAAAATAAAATCTTTGTTTCTAGCTTTGTTTCGAAAAGAAACAAAACATCCCCAATTGGCCATCAATCGGTCATATATATTGGCACATATTCTAAGTCTCTGTAGACAATCAATTCTTGCTATGTTCAAGCTCTAAGATCAGTTTGTGTGGTGTCTTAATGACCTAGCAAATTCCTCTCTTTAACTAAGTGTTATCATCTTATTGAATGAACTTTTTTTCTTGCCAACTACCCATTTAATAAAATGGCCCAATAGTGCAGTCAAATCTCATTGTTTGATTTTGCTGTGGTGTCCTTGTTTCTGCTGCCATGAGGGCCACACTTGACCAGTGGGGACGTGCTACCTCTCCTTACAGTCAGCTTCACTCAATTTGGCTGTCAGTTCTTTGGGAGAAGAAAATCATCATGTTTATTTCTATTTGATCTCACTTGTTACTAATATATTATCTGAATTTAAGTTTTAGCAGATGATTCATTCATCTAGCTCTTGGCTTCCTTTAGCTGATATCTTTATTTGCCGTACTGTATGTAAAAACCAAGAAATATTTGACACCAAAATGTATGTTTAACTTGCATGTGGTGACATTATAGAGATACAGTCACATAGGGGAAGAAAAAAGATTTTGAACAAAGTATGCAAATAAGTATTTCATGTAGCCCCAAAACACACTCTCAGATCACCACACCTGATCATAGAATCAGAAAACCTCCAGATTGCCACCCATCATAGAAGTCAGTAGTTCAGCATACATCCAATTCAACTATAGCAGTTGACAAGCAAAAAACTTCCCGCTACAAATGCCACATTCCTCTTAGAGTGAATGGCTGCGGCTGACACTGGATGAAGGTGTGCTTTGCTTTTGGATCCACAGAATTGCACATGGCCATAAGGTGATATACGTTGACTACGGACTGTTTTTTAGATTTTTAGATCAGAACTTTGAAGAAAGAAGGTAAATGTCTGAGTAAAGATGGTAGACATACATATTTACATTTGCTTCCTTCTGAAACTCCACCAAAAAGACAGTAAACAAATTTTTTTAAATTATTGCATAAAACCATCAAGAACAAAGAGGTGGTAGGGGAAACAAGAACATAAAATTTTGGAATCTGGAAATAAGATTCTCAAATGGTAAGCTGCCGACAGAAATGAGAGTTAGCAATAAGAGAAGCCAAGAAACAACCCGAATTATACTGTAGGACTGCCACAATTAGAAGGTCACAGGCATCTTTGGAAGAAGGAGACACAAGGGGGGCTGAAAACAGGAAGAGTGGCTGAAAATCTATTAAGAAGTTTGACACTCATATTTCCTACTCAACCCTGCTCAATGGGGAAAATGCAAACGGGGTATGGGATAGTGCAGGCACCTAAAGCTAGATGCAGGCTGTTTAGCCAATTTTCGTTAAGATATTCTGCACTTAGGAACAATCCAAGAATCTCAGTGACTGTCAACAATAAAAGTTTATTTCTTGCTCATATTACATGTCACTTTGGATCAGAGACAACCCACAGAATTGGAGAAAATATTTGCACATCTGACAAGGGTCTAGTATCCAGAACATATAAAGAGCTCTTACAACTTAATAATAAAAAGACAACTCAATTTAGAAATTTGCAAAGGATTTAAATAAACATTTCTCCAAAGAAAATATATAAATGGCCAGTAAACACATGAAATGATGCTCGACATCATTAGTCATTAGGAAAGTACAAATCAAAACCACAACGAGAAACCATTTCACACCCACTAAAGATAGCTTTAATAAAAAAAATGGAAAATAACAAATGTTGGTGAGGATGTGGAGAAATTATAACCCTCATTCATTGCTGGTTGGAATGTAAAATGATGCAGCCTCTGTGGAAAACAGTCTAGCAGTTCCTCAAAAAGTTAAACATATAATTACTATACGACCCAGCAATTCCTCTCCTAGGTATATACCCAAGAGAATTGAAAACATAAGTTCACACAAAATCTTGTATTCAAATACTCTTAGCAGCATTATTCATAATAGCGAAATAGTGGAAACAACCCAAATTTCCATCAACTGATGAACGGATAGACAAAATGTGGTATTGGGAAATTGGGAAGAAATGAAATTATTGTTATTCAATGACTACATATAATTCATTGTCTGTATAGAAAACCCAAGAGGATCTATAGATAGGTTATTAGTATTAACAGGAGAGTTTAACAAGTCTATTGACTCCAAA
The DNA here is from genome assembly GCF_057802395.1 of Ceratotherium simum simum. Taxonomy (NCBI): domain Eukaryota; kingdom Metazoa; phylum Chordata; class Mammalia; order Perissodactyla; family Rhinocerotidae; genus Ceratotherium; species Ceratotherium simum. Next base: position 15,869,593 of record NC_141909.1, read on the forward strand.
GTCAACATAAAAAATTAATTAAATTTCTATGTGGGGCCGGCCCCCTGGCTTGGCGGTTAAGTGCGCGAGCTCCGCTGCCGGCGGCCCGGGTTCGGATCCCGGGCGCGCACTGACACACTGCTTCTCTGGCCATGCTGAGGCCGTGTCCCACGTACAGCAACTAGAAGGATGTGCAGCTGTGACATACAACTATCTACTGGGGCTTTGGGGGGAAAATAAATAAATAAATACAATCTTTAAAAAAAAAATTTCTATGTGAATGTGGCCAACAGTTTAAAAAATAAATTTTTTCCATTAAAAAATATAATTAAAATTATCAAATAACTAGAAATAAATTTTAAGAGAGATGTTCAAGATCTTTATGCAGGGAGCCTTAAAATATTATTGAATGCAATTAAAGAAGATTAAAATAAAACAATATACCATCAGTCCTGCTCTGACTTTATGTGGGTCCTGGGCCAAGAACACAAATGGAGGTCTGCATATCATATGCTTAAATATTTAAAAGTTATGAATATAGCCAACAACTGGGTAAGTAAAATGTAATCTATTCTCCTATACTGACAAGTGTATCTTGGACCCCATTATGTGTGAAAACGGCATCCTGGTAATAGAAAAATCAGCTTTTAAAAAAACTAAAATAAAACAGTGGCACAATTCTATGCAATTGCATTGAATCTTAAGCCAAAACTAGGTCAAAATAATCCCAAAAGAGCTTACCTCCAGCTTTTCCAACTCTTCAGAGGTCTGAGGCCAACCTGCGGCACCCAGCTCCTTCCTTCACAGAGGAAGGTGTCTTACAAAATACTAAGAGGAACTTTGTTGCTGACAGTTCTTGAGGAGTTAGTCTCTCATGTTTGAGCTAAATGCTTCTGTAGTTTGGGAAACTTAAAGGTCTGAAGGTTACCACTGAGATTAAAGGAAATCTTTGGAGATGTGGTTCTCACTGGAACAGAGCTCACTACACTGCATGAAGTAACAGAAATTGGCTGAAGCATTTACACCCACTCAATTTGAAAAGTTTCATATGGACCCCCACCACTGAGAAGTCAAGGTGGCAGCCCACTGGAGGTAAGCACAAGTATGTACTGTGATGTAACCAACCTAGGCAAGGATAGTTTATTAGGATTCCATGATGTAAATGATTCTAGGTTTCTTACTTATAAAGATGGACAGTAGAGTTTAAATTCCAGGGTCTTTTTTGTAGCATTAAAATAACTATATTTTGAAATTTAGAGAAGTAATGTTGCACTTTAATTTTATAAACTATGACCATGAAATTATTTCTATGCCTAGCATTCTTTTAGTAGCCCTATGATTAAATAAGAAGGTATGCCTTTTGGAATTTTAATCTTAATAAAAATTTTAATGCTTTAAAATAAGAATTCTAATGCCAGTGTTAGAGAACTTTTTGCCAATTCAATAAAGATAAGAAAAACTAAAATCCAGTTACCGAAATAAGGAAATTCACTAACATTAGATGTTCTGTATACGTCAGACATTGTGCTAAGCACTTTATGTACGTTATCAAATTTAATTATCAAAACAACCCTGTGAGGTAAATATCATCTCCATTTTACAGATGAAGAAACTGAGAAGAAACAAAGAATGGAATTATGATTTCGATCCAGGCAGCCCTCTTTGGTTACAACATCCACAAATCTTTCTATCACACTACTTGTTTTTGTGACCAAAGAAATGGCTTTGATTAAACTTTAATTTCTAGTGAGATTAATTTTTATGATGATTTCTAACTATGATGGTCCTCTCTTATACCCCCTATTTTAAAATACACAGAAATGAGTTTTGTTACTGGGCGTCATATATATTTAAATATTAAAAGTTGCTTAAATCATATCAAGCGTAATGTATATGTAATATACCATATGGAAAATCTATTTTAATAGAGAATATTTTGCATAAAATCGATCTACATGGGCTGAAAGCTTTTATTAACCTATATAGCTTAACCTGGTATTATTCTGAATTTGTTAACATGGTGGTGTCTATTATCAGGCATGTGGATGTTCTCACTTGAGCACATGTATGCATGTTCATCTACACGCGCACACACACACACAGGGTATATTCCTCAAATTACATTTTGAAGGAAAATACAAAGTCATTATTGTAAGAGTAATGCTTTCTTTGCACTTGAGGTTTTCATATGATTTTATATCCGATTTTCATAGATGGTTTACATAGATGACTCTCATTTACTTCCTATCTTATTCTTTAAGTCCTGCCCCTCCCCTTCATCTAGACCCTGAGATGCTCGGAGTATTTTTATAGCACCTTATCTTAATTTATATTTAATGGTATTGCCTTCTATTAACCCCTTTATTTGTTGTCTTAAAACTCATCCACATGCCTACGACAAAGAATTGTTCCTTATGGCAGTATGGTGTGCTGGAAAAAGTTATGAACAAAGAGCTAGAAGAATGGTAGCCTGAGTAGCCTGAGGTAGCCTGTTTCTGCCACTTACTACCCTATGACCTTGGGCAAATTTCTTCACCTCTCTGGCCTCAGTTTCCACATCTGTAAAATGGAAATAATACCTCTCATGTTTACTTGCAGGGCTATTATGAAGATGTGGTGTGATAAACTGCTGCATAATTAATAGCTAACTGTAGAGAAGACTGCCATATCAATTCTTCCTCTTTTTTAAGAAATGAACAAACCCCAGATTTTGATATTCTTGCCTGAAGCACGAAGCCTGGATGCAATGGCTACAGCCGCCATCTTGTGACCAGACAAGAGAAAGGCTCACAGAACCACAGAGACCTTGCTTCTGCCTCCCCAACCCCTGGACCAGCTCTGGGCCACAAACCTTCAGATTTCTTGTTTGGTAAGAGAAAAATAAACCCCAGATGTTTAAGCCACCATTACCCGTATCTTCTGTTAAGTGCAAGTAAACTCAATTCCTACCTGACGCACAAACTGCTAATGAGCTTGTATGATGTGCCTGGCACTGTACTGAGCACCTGACAAGTATTATGCTCTTTAATCCCCAGGACAGCCCTCCTACAGGAACTGAGGTATAGAGAGATGAAACAATTTACCCAATGTCACATGGCTTCACTAATGGATGTCACGTACCCACAGAGGCCTCAACAATTGACTCGGTTATTTAATTATTCTCAGAAATACGATACAAGATCACACTCTAAACCAAAATATTTTTTGCAACCAACATCTGCCAACAACTCTATAGCTCTGGTCACATCAACGTCATTGAGTCACTCTGGGTCCATTTTGCAGCTAATCTGTCTTGGAGCCGTCATCAGGAAGTGGCACTTTCTAAAATCAGACATTCTATGTCTGGAATTTTTTTCCTTAATGGCTGCAAGTGGTAAGTCCAGGTTTTGCAAATGTTCCCATATCAATAATTATGGATATCATCCATGATAGAACTTTGGGATCTAGCTCATCAAATTTTTCTGGGTGTTAGAGTAGACCCAGACTGTTTGAGGAAAATCTTGGCCCTGCTCTCAAGGATTCTCTGTGACAATGTGATAAAGATAAAAATAATGGTATCTCAACATTTATTGAGTGCTAAGTATGTTAGGCACAATTCTAACCACTTTACACGCATACACTCATTCTATCCTCATAAAAACTCTGTGCAGGTAATATAATAATCTCCATTTTTCAGGGGAGGAAACCAAGGCCGAGAAATGTTAAGTTAATTGTCCCAAATTTCTGAACTGCTAATAAGTGACAGAAAAGGAATTTGAACCCTGGAAGGCTGGCTGTAAGACTATGTCCTGTCTAATAAGAGACTATTCATTGATTATCAAAGCATACACTCAATCTCTTGATTGGTAACACGGAAGAGCTACACTTCAGAGTCTTGTCAGAAAACTCTCACTGCATGCTATAAAGGGTGGTATCAAGATTGAGTATTCATTGAGAATTTTCTGAAGAATATGAGTGTATCTGTATTCTTCGCTCAAGTCAGCATCATCGTTTGGGACTGCATTGCTTTGGTTCCCTTTAGAAATGACTGTACCATGTTTTGGCACTTTGCAATTGACTTGCTTTGAGGGATGGTACAGGAAAATTTGACAGGCTTTTGTGTTTACTGTAATGATCTCATTGGAAGTGTTTTCTGCTCCACCACACAATGTCATTATGGGTGTAAAGGACAAACAATCCCACACAAACTGACTAAAGCAAAATTGAAAATTATCGGCTCATGGAATTGAAAAGTCTGGATGTGCTTCAAAGATGGCTTGAACCATACTCAAATGATGTCAGTAGGATTTACTTTTTCTCATTCCATTTCTCTTTATCTTGATCCCATTCTCAGATAAGCTCTGCTCTTGAGATCTCTAAATAGCAGCAGCAACTCCAGGACTCACGCCTTCTCATGTGCAAGTTCAAAATCTCTTTAGCAGAAGTCCAAGCGGTCTTATTAGCTCTGGTTGGGTCATGTGCTTATTTCTGAACCAATCCCTGCAGCCAGGGGAATGCAATGCATTCAATAGTCTTGTCTGAGACACGTATTCAACCCCTGGTAGGGGGGAAGAGTGAAGTCAAATCCACAAGATTCACATAGATCATGGGTGAGTAGAGGATGACCCCCAGAGGAAAATTGTGTTTAGTTATCAGAATAAGAGTAGATGGACGCTGGGCAACAAAACCAGCACACTCCTCTACAGTCCACTCCATATATCTGTGGGAGAAATTCTGGCTTGATTTTGTTTTATGGACACTGTGACCATTGTACTTGATTGTTTTCCCCATATGGTAAGAAGGAGGCTTGGCGCCATATCTGCTGACCACTTCCATTAACTGTAAAAGACCTATGACATGCAGGTAGTAAACTTCATTTCATTTTCCTAATATTATTTTCTCCTTATAGTTCCTGCCTCATCTATTCATGTTTTCTTTTATATTGTATATATTTTTATAAGCTGCTATAAAATTCTTTTGGAAAGAAATGTTATTTTTCACATTGGATGTGTTAATACTGTCTAAATATCCAAGCTAAAGATTCCAATAGCCAATATCTTCCCAGAAAAGATTACCACAGCTATTAATAGGATTCCTATTTATAATTCTACCAGAAAAAATAGAACATATTTTAGTCTCTGCCTAGACCAATCATTCTGGTCTGACAATTTTCTATTTAGCTTTTAAGATACAATTTAACTATCAACTTTCCTTCCTTGATTGGACCCTTCTCCCATCGCCAGATCCCCAAGGTCAGTAGCTGTTCATCCCATCGTGCTCCTATTATTTGTTTGTCTGTAGGAAGAGCTCCCAGAGGGCAAGGGCTGCCTCATTCATGTCTGTGTCTCCAGCTCCCAGCACAGTGCAGGAGTAAGTGCCCAGTAAAAGTCCATGAAAGAAAGGAAGAAAAGAAGAAAGGTGGGAAGAAAGGAAGGAAGATGGGGAGGAAGGAAGGAAGAGTAAGAAGGGAGGAAGGAAGGAACGAATGAATGAAGGAAAAAAGAGAAGGAAGGAAAGAACGAGGAACCTGAAGGAAGGAAGGAAGGAAAGAACAAGGAACTTGAAGGAAAGAAGGAAAGAAGGTAGAGAATGGCTTCATCACAAGTGACTCGATGGGTGAATATTGCCTGTGGTTAGTGGATGTGGTTAGTTATGTATCTGGCAGGAAGAAACCTTCCCCCTACCATAAGTTCTGATTAATTTCATAATTTGTATAGTAAGGATTCATAATATAAGTGTGAAGACCATAAGAAGCTAGGATTCCCGTTGGTGCCCTTCTACGTATACACAGAGATCCAGTCATTTTCTTAGCTGCCTGACAGGTTTGTTGCTGCCCCACAGAATTCCTTGAGAATGGCAGAGGGACCGGAATCTTGTCTCATATTTGTTTGCCTAGTAACAGAGGCTTCAAGGGGTTTTAGAAATTGGTTTTCTTTGAGAATCACTTAAGTTTCCCATTTCCGTGTAAATATTTTTGGTAAAAACATTATCCTCTTGGATTTCAGAGGAAGTTAAAAAAAGAAAGCTTGAAAGCATTCACAAAGTACCATGCTCTTGAAACACAGCCCCTCATTTGAAGGTATGTCTCTTTGGTCTGAATCCAAATTCTCCAGTCAACACAAACCTGAAGTCTACTGCTCCTTCTCTGTGAATCCTTTCTGCCCCAAGCAATGATCTTCAAAGTTCTCTGAGGGTTGGATTTGCGCGTTGTTCCTTATATTTTATAACACTGTTTAATCTGTCTGAAGATTTAGAATGTAATGATACTACTGTACAGATATCATAGCATTGGGCCAACTGATACAGATGAGAAACATTCTATTACTGTGAAATTCTAGTTCTTTCCTATTGTTTAGTCAGTATACATTTATAGCAATTACTCATTTGGATTTTTTTTCTTTTCTTTTTTTTTTTGTGAGGAAGATTAGCCCTGAGTAACATCTGTTGCCAATTCTCCTTTTTCTGCTTGAGGAAGATTTTCCCTGAGCTAATATCCATGCCAATCTTCTTCCACTTTGCATGTGGGACGCTGCCACAGCATGGCTTGATGAGTGGTGTGCAGGTCCGAGCCTGGGATCCAAACCTGTGAACCCTGGGCCACCAAAGTGGAGTGTGGGAACCCAACCACTATGCCACCAGGCTGGCCCAATTGAATATTTTAACACATATTATTTTGAAATTATAAAACAGATTTTTATTTTAAAAAAAATTTAAAAACAAGCCAGCTTGGGATACTTGCCATTTTCCCCATCCAATAGTTATTAAGAATGCACTTATCTGACAGCTTGAAAAGTCAAACCTATTAGTTCTGAAAGGAAAACTCTCGTAAAAACACCACCACAAAATCTTCCCCAAAATAGCCTGCCAAACCCTCCTTACCCAGTACAAACAACAAAAACAACAAACTCCAGGCCTTCCTTCACATATTTTTCTTCTGGTGAGTTGACTATTTTAAAAATGTGTCAAATAGCAATGTTGGACCCATTGTCTGCATCGTGGCCATCAACGACCACAAGAGCTAACTTACCAAATAAATAACTTTGGTTATTAGAACAAGGAACTAGACATCATTTTTATAGGTTTCCTCAGGGTGGGGATTTTATAGCACCTAGTTTTAGTGCTTACATTTCAAACAAAAAAAAGAACTGAGTTTCTGTCAGAAAAGTGGTGCATAAAGGAAAGTAGACTTTGAAGTCAATTTGGAGCCAAATAGGCACAAGTTCAGCGGAGGATTAGAAAGAAACTCTGTTCTCAAGCCAGTCCAGGTCCAGGGTTTCAGCATGTGGCGCTCGTCCCTCTGGGCCAGTGCTCCACAAGCCGCCATCAAAGGAACCAAGCTGGAACCACCACTTCCCCAGTGCATTGAATCAGAAGAAGGCTGGGTGTTGGACAAAGAAAAGGCAGAAGAGAAAAGAACCCAAGACTTCTCGAATACTCCAGTTTCTCTTCCTTAGGGATGCAGACTCAGAGCCTCACTTCATGCAGTGGGAAGACCCATACCCATGCCACAAAAAGTGGCACTCTTTTCTTGCGTGTAACATTTTTCTTTCCTAAAAAAAAACTAGTAATGATTGCAAGTTGCAGCCAAGTGTCTTGCCAGCTCTTCCTCCACAGTGTATTTCAAATCTGTTTACTCCTTTCCATCTTCAGTGCCACCCCCGTGAGTCCATGTGACATCACTTCACACCTGAGACAATGCAATGGCCTCTATACTTGCCCCATCACCTTAAAATTAGTTCCTCACACAGTAACTAGAGACAGCCTCTTAACACAGACATCAAATCAAGTCACATACACCCCTTACCTGTTTAAAACTCTTCAATGGCTTTCCGTTTCTCTTGAAAGAACATCTAAATGCTTTGCCTTGACTTACAAAGTCCACGATTATCTGATCCATGGCTCTTCTTGGCCTCTGTCTCCCTCACTCACTGCTCTCTAACCACCCTCATCTGCTGACAGTTCCTAGAAGACCCTCAGGTCACCCTACTGCCTCTGCACTTCTTGAAACTTCTGTCTGAAACACTTAACTTGACTCTTTTCAAATTTTGAGTCTTCGTTTAAATCTTGTCTCCTTAGAAAGGACACTTCCCATCACCCTACATAAAAAAATAGCCCAATTCCTCTACCTCATTATCAACGACGTGCTGGCAAATGTTTAACAAGGAACTGTTTGGAGAAGGAAGAGAATCTCCGATTGCTAGTGTTTGCTTATTTCTCTGGTGTAAATACTGTTACCATAGCCAATTTCAAGCCACCATGACATCCAGGAGCTGGCGAAAGTTCTGAAATGTAACAATCAGCTCTTGTGAGCCAGTGTGAGCTGACTCTGGCACGTCACTGCGTTACTTTCTGTCACATGTGACTGCTTATTTTCTTCCTGGCACTCATGAAAAGCTGAAATAGTGTGTATTTGTTTGTATGTTTATTTTCTTGTTCGTCTCTATAGCTTATAGACAGAAATAAAAACGTAAGGTCTATGAGAGAGGGTCTATATCAACCCCAGCCCAATTCTTATCAATGTAGTAAGTTTTCAAAAAATATTTATGACTTAATGTTAAGAGCTCATTCCACGTGTGAGGGTTTTCTTTTTCACAGACTTTTCCTTTTCCTAGCTTTCCTAAACCCAAAAAAATTATTTCCTTATTTCACGGGAAAAAAGTCTTTTTCCTGCTTTTACAATCCAGAAGGCCAAGAAGGAGATAGGATGTTGGGTGAGGAGAGCGTGGAAGGAGAGAGGGCTGAAGTGTAATACAGGTTAAAAGGGTGTCGTATGGTATGAAGTGGAATGAGTGTGTAGCTGGAACCCCTCAAGTGAAATCATTTTTAGTCTTTATGTTAATTAGAAAATGAGCTTGTCTTCAGTATAGAGCATGTCCTTCCTTTCGTTATGTAAAATGTAAAATTTTTCCTTCGCCCCTGTGTGTCCACTGCCTAGCACAGAGCCTGGCAATAGTGGGTACTCAAATACTTATTGAGTACTAAATAATGCAGAAGCTCTTGACTTTGGCTTATAAGGGCCATTCTACAATGGTAGGAAAGTTCCAAATTCAAGCTAATAAAACATTTATTGAGTGTGTACCATGGATTGGTAAAAAACTTTAGGTGCTTCCCGTGTGTGGACAGCTGGAGTTTCTGCATTCTGGTTGAGTCCACTCTCCCGAGTAAGCCCATGCGGACATGAAGTGCAGGCACAGAAGTGCCACCTCCCAGCTCACCTGAAAGCATAGGTGGCAGAGAGAAGATGGCATCAGGTGTCTGGGAGTGGGTGGCACAGGGCATCTGCAGCCCTGTGCCTCTGGAAAATTCCCAGGACAGCAAACTGTGTGGCAGAAAATAAGCTATTGTCCTTGGGTGAAATCATCTAACTCAAAAGGAGTTACAACATTCACCAGGCCTGCATTCGCCCATGTCTCCCTTCCAGGCCTCGTCATGGGTTGGCCAAACACGTTGCTCCCATTTACATGAAAGAAGAAAGAGAGACAGAGTGAGGAAGGGAGGGAGGGAGGAAGGAAGGGAGGAAGGAAGGGAGAGAATCTGTACATTAAATGGCTTATATACACAATGGAATACTACTCAGCCATAAGAAACAATGAAATCCAGCCATTTGTGACAACATGGATGGACATTGAGGGTATTATGCAAAGTGAAATAAGTCAGAGGGAGAAGGTCAAATACCATATTTCCTTCATTAAGTAGTAGATAATAACAACAATAAACAAACACACAGAGACAGAGATTGAATTGGTGGTTACCAGAGGGGAAGGGGGCAGGGAGGAGGGCGAAAGGGATAATTCGGCACATGTGTGTGGTGATGGGTTGTAATTAGTATTTGGGTGGTGAACATGATGTAAGCTATGCAGAAATAGAAGTATAATGATGTACACCTGAACTTTATACAATGTTATAAACCAATGTTACTGCAATAAACAAAAAATAAAATAATTAAATAAATAAATAAATGGCTTTTCCTAGTGCTGCTATTGGCCTGGGTCTGAGACACCACCGAGAGGAATCCTCATCCCTTTCTCTCACCTATGCCTACTGCAGAAAACTCTTGCACAAACTAATGTTTTTCTGTGAAACCAGTTCCCTTCATATCACCCAAGTTTCTCAACACTTGTTTCTGTTAATAAACAGACGTAGGTTTGAAAGGTCTCCTTGTTTCAGGCATCTTTTGTTCTTTCTTTTTTGTTCTTTGCCATTCTATCATAGGCTTTGCTTTTTTCGCCTAAAGAAAATCCCACAGTGGCTTCGACAAATGATACTAATCTGTATTTATAGTATCTCACGTTACTTAACGCTGTTTTTGTTTCTCACAGCTGACTGACTTTTGGTTGTATGAAAAGATTGGACAAGGTTGTCTCAAAACTGGTTGTCAAATCCTAAATTTTGTAGATGTTCCAAGCATCTTTAAGCTTTAAAAACGAATCCCTGCAGTGCTAAATGTTTTATTTTCTATAAAATTCTTATGCTTGATAAATACATCATATTCATAGGGTACTTTTTCATTAGAGTTCAACTACTTTACCTTTTGTGGCTGACATGGCCTTTCTCACTCCCTGAAAGCTTTCTCACTACCCTTGTTTTATACTTGGAGAAGGATCAAGGTCTGAATACCTTGCCTCAGGTAGTAAGGCAGTCAGTAATAGAGGTAAGTCTCCAACAAACCAGCATATCTTATCACTTTAATTTCCTGGCAACACAATTTATGAATTTACCAATATTGAAAGATTTCTTTGATGTGCAAAGACATTTTACACGATTAAAAAAACAGTTAAATTTTCATATTATATAGGAGAATATATATATAATAATAAGTCATAAAAATAATTTCTAAAATGCAGAGCCTAGTAAAAATTAGGGTAAGGCAAATCAGGAAGGGCTTAACGAACAAGCAGTCAATCGAATGTTCAAGAATCAATTGTGTGTAGAGATAAGATCCTCAGCCTTAAGAAGTTTACTCATACTTGCAACCTGGGAAAACAGAGAACAAATGTTCTCTAATTGATGTTGACACAAAAAACTAGCTAGTGTCTTTGTGCAAAATACAAAGGTCTGCAAAATGGCAAAGTGAGGAATGAATTCATCAACATTAAAGCGCGCACAGAGCAGTCAGGAGGATAGTGAATATGTGCATTGACAGGGAAGGGGAAGATTGGCCTAAGCAAAACTCAGAGGTATACATTTCCAAATTTTATCCCTTGAGAAACGTCCTTGCTTGTAAGCCAGATTATCCATTTCATTCCGGTTGTCTCCACCAGGGGAAGGGGAAGGAACACTACCACATTCCATGCGACTCACCTCCATTTCAGAAGCAGTGGTGTGCTGGGACCCACCCGCAAAGGCTCAGGAGAGCTTTCTCATTGTTAAAATTCTAGGAATTTGGGGAGGCCATTGACAGCACGTAGGTAGGTTGCAATTTGCCAAAGTGGGAGTATTTACACCACAGAAATCAGCAAATGCTACAAATCAGCCCCCCAGGCCCACCCCACCCACCAGTTGTTAAACACTTAGCAGCACACCTGGAAGATAGGTGTTTTACAGTGAGGGAGCTATTATGGTAGTTGCCTGCGGAAGAGAGAGGAGATGACTGGAGGGGGCAGAAGAAACAGAGTAAGGAGTCAGAGGTGGGGGCAACAAAGACAAGGGTGGCAGGAAACTACCAACAACCTTCAAGAAGAGTGAATGAGTGACCTGGGCATCAAGAGGAAAGAGAGGTGTCTGGAGGGGAGTGGAATCACTTACTTTATACCTCTGGGTGAAGGCAGATTTGCTTAGAGCTTTGCATTATGTGAGTGCTGAATTAAGATTCTTTAAAACTCTGATTGTATTCTGCCCCACCCCTAACATTTTTATGAAACTGAAATTATTGTGGCTTTTGCTATATGGCCTGACCACTTGTTTCTCTGTCCATTGGAGCAGATCCTAAGCAATTCTTAAAGAATTTTGGCCCTGCCTGCAGATACTCCTGCTGCTCACCTCTGAATTAAGGTAGCGATGATCTCATTACACTCAATTTTCATGGAAGGATGTCAGGTCTTTGCCCCCTGCTGGGCTCCCTGTAAAGTGTATAGGTCCACATTTGATTGGCCACACCGTGTGGCTGACCTTCCTATACTTTTCATTGTTGAACAGATCTAGCACATCCAATACCATGTTCATGATCTGTCCCCCAAAACCTGCCTCTTCTCCTACATTCCAAACCTGCTTATAATTATCTAAGTAGTTACCCAAAATAAAAACTTGGGCATCATCTCTGGTTTCTCTGTCTCCCTCACCACCCACATCTAATCAGTTGACTTAATATCTTTGGTATCTATGTCTGATTGCCACTGCCACTGCCTTATGTCAAGTTCCCATCGCTTTTTCTCTAGAGTCCCACAAAGACTTCCTAATTACTTGGAGTCTGTGCCTTGAGCCTCCCCATTCTTTAATCTATGCTCCATAGTAGAGTCACATATAGAAAGCACAAATCTGAACATATCACTTTCCTGTTCTTTCAAAGTTTCCTAGAATTCTCATGATCAAGTTCAAACTCCTCACATCAGCGCACAAGGCCTTATGAAACAATACCTATCTACATCTCCAGTCTCATTTCTCTCAACTCCTTCACAGCCACCCTTCAGTCCAGCTCTTCGAACAGTCAGACATGCCCTGCTATTTTACACCTCGGGGCATTTGCACATCCTGTGCCTTCAGCCTGGGATTCCGTCTTGACTCCCCTAATCCCTCCATCTACTTCATTATTTACCTAACTCCTACTCTTCCTTCCGAACACAGCTCGAAATCACCTCTAACAGAAAATCTTCCATGACACCCAGATTGATGCAGAGGTCTCTCTCCTACCCCTCTCCTTGCTCTCTGCCCCTAGGATGCCTGTGTACATTTCAATCACTGTCTTGCCACACAGTTGGGTACCTGGCTGCCTCCCTTACTACATGGCAGGAACCATGTCTTCTTTGGCTTTGTGTCTCCTTTGCCAAACACTTAGGTGATGCTTGATACATGTTTGCATAATTGTTTGTCATGGACTTGAATTTCCTTGTAGCTGGGGCAGGTAGTCTGAGAATTTGGGGTTACACGTGATGCAGGGAGTAATACAATATGGGGAGTAATATGGACTTGGCTTTATCATAGGGCTCTGAAATATAAGGGTTGGAAAGACAAAGATGAAACATTACATGGCTATTGCCTTATCAACAGTATTGATGCAAAGAAGAGATTTAGAGTGAAGGAAAAGCTAGACTTGGCCACAGGGACATTACTGGAGGCCTTAGGTCAGGTAGCTTCAGAGGAATAATATGAATGGCACAGAGGCATAGGGAGTCGGGGAGGAAGCTGATGAACACTTACTAGATGCTTTACACACGTAATTTCACACCATCCTCACAACTAATCTATGAAAAAGGTTTATCTCTAAAAAAATAAAAATAAAAATAATTACCAGTAAGGAAGCTGAAACTCAGAGATTCAGATAAAAGATGCAGAGTCGGGGCCGGCCCAGTGGCGCAGCGGTTAACTGTGCACGCTCCTCTTCGGCGGCCCAGGGTTCACAAGCCCGGATCCTGGGCGCGCACCGACGCACCACTTGTCAAGCCACGCTGTGTCGGCGTCCCATATAAAGTAGAGGAAGATGGGCACGGATGTTAGCCCAGGGCCAGTCTTCCTCAGCAAAAAAGAGCAGGATTGGCATCAGATGTTAGCTCAGGGCTGGTGTTCCTCACACAGATGCAGAGTCATGCCTTCTTAATGGTTGGTCTGGACTCAAACTTGTCTATTCCCTCATAAGACCATACCCCTCCCCCTCCGCACCACCCTCCTTACTGAAGTAGAAAAGGATGTGAGAATTCATGGGCTAGAATTTAACTTGAGCCTCAAACCCACTCTTCCCTCGACTCAAAAATGTTCATCCATGGAAGGTGGCAGGAAATTAGGATAACAGCTAAAATTCACAGCTGGGTCAATGGAATATTTTTTTCCAATGGAGAAACTTGGGTGTTTTCAAAGGCAAACACATCTTTCTATATTCGTTTCTAATTTCTATGAAACATTGTGATCATTGGGATAATTCTAACACTGTGTTGGGGCTTTGCAAGTACATGTGACAGGGTAGCATCAGGTTCCAAGGGGAGAAAATAGGAGCTAAGTAAACGCTGTTCTCTGTTCAGACCTGCCCCCATTCCTCATGGCCTGCTGAAAAACTCCATTTCAAGAGCTCTGCTGCCCCCAAACCGCCTCCCCACACGTCCATGTGAGAGGAGGACTGGGAGAGAGAAGGAAAGACATCTTCTCAGGGATACTGAGTTTGTGGATGAATGACAACTCTCCCTTTCCCCTCACCTCTCTTTTGGGGAGAGAGGGGATTTTACCTTGCCCCTCCAGCGATCTTACAAAATGGGTGCAACCTAGTCCGTGTCTCTCATCAAGGTGAGACTATTGATCGTCTCTTATCAGAATGTTGCTGAGCACTGGATGGGCTGAGGGCCAAACACTGCTGGGGTATGAAGAAAGATGGCAGCACTAGGAGAGCGTAGGACAACGGAGCTGTCTCAATGCCTGCCGTCTGGCGTGGCAAGGAAATGTGAGTTCCCATGGGCCAACTGATAAGAAAACAATGTTTCTTTGCCTCAAAAAAAAAAAAAAAGGTTCACTTTAGCAAGGGGTTCTTGTTTCTGGGTAAAATAGTAAAGAAATCAGCTCGTGCTGCCAGGGAGACTGAACTGAACTTGGCCCACTGACCCTTGTCCTCACCGACAGGCCAGGTCCAGTTTCCCCTTTATTGAGTAGAGAAGGGCCACCATTAGTGAGGGCTGAAGCCTGAGACACTGGGCTTTGCAAACACCAGATGGGACTGAGAAGGCAGACCTTCCCCAGGAGGCAGACGGAGTAGAGTGTCCTCAGGACAGAGGCAGCAGACGGGATTTAAAACCTGAGATTTCAGAAAGAGGACGAACACTGAGAGAGGGCTCAAGAAAGATCAGGTGGAAGGGTGTCCATAGGGGACACCCTTCCTTCTGGAGGCCTGAGTCTTCAAGGACGAAGTTCCACCTTTTGTTCTTCCTACACTGACTGGGCTGTTCTTTTGAGATCTCCCTGGCCCTTCTGAAGAAAACTCCATCATAGTTCACTGGGTGTTTGGAAAGGGAAGGTTGATGTGGCAGGAGGGACTTGGGGGAAGGACAGAGGTTATCCCGTCATTTTGCAGGGCTCTCCACACACAAACATACACACATACACACACACACGCACGCACGTGCGCATATCAGCAGCTGCAGAGACCCCCAGGCTGGCTAGCAGCAGAGAACACCCTTTGAGACACTGGGCATTAAGGCTGAATTCCCTATGCTTACCCTACCAAGGATTAATTAGTCCCCTTTTTAACACAGGACCTTAAAAGAAAGGGCCTTGCCACAAGCGAAGTTATGAATGTTGTCTATTTTATTTCATTCAAGCATTAGCACAGGTCAACCTCACTTTGCAAACATCTGCTTTGCCCACTCCCTTATTAGTGCATTTACTATGTTGTGGCAGTAATCCGACAAATACACAAGAGCTTTTGAATTGTACTTGCTTCTCCTGCTGCCAACAGCCATCTTGGCTTCTCTCATGGAGCCAAAAATATCCTTCAGAGAAGCCACAATGAGACTGTTGGCCTGGGTTGGAACCAAAATCAACTTCCAAAGACCATAGTATTTATGCTAATAAGAGCTAAAGTGTGCACTGTGCACTGAAGAAAGTGAGTCAGTCAACAACCAAGACCTCACTGGAATCATTGCAAGATATCCCTCGCATATGACTCTCTGCATCGGCGCAATAAGTGAATCATGTGGCTACAACAATGCCTGCCTTTTCAAACTTAGTGGGTTCTGCTATATTTCCAGAGAAATAGAACCAGAAGATCTGATTTTACGTTTTTTGTACCTTGAAACTAGTGAGAATTTCCAATGTAGTAATATTCAATGGTGACCTTTGCTGAAAAACAAATGGATGCTTTTAAGGAATGCGTACAGGTCATACTGCATTTTGGTAAATGTGATTAGTGTTTCTTGCAGAGGATTTGTGGGAGAACTAAAAATATATGCAGAGAGAAGAGACTATTCCTTCTTTCCTACCAATAAGTATGCCCATATATGGTCTTCCATTTCTTAATAAAATATACACTTCACTCTATTCCCTTTTCTGATAATACCCCAGCAGGTTAGGCGCTGCTTAACTAGTTTCCCCCGAGGGCAGGCCTTGTTAAGAAGAACTAAGTTCTCTGGTGTATTTCAAAATAGTTCCTTTTCCCTCCCTCTACTGGAAGGAGCAGTGGATTTTTCTCCAATATTTACTGTGGGCAAGTGGTTGGACTCCTCAAGGTAAATCTCACAATATCGCGGAGGCCCCGGTATACCAGGTTCCCTGGAGTTTTTAATTCTCGGACTTATCTGCAGGGAGCCTCCAGCAATTTGTCACAGTTCCTCCCCACGTCCTGGTTCCCAAGGCAGTTTGCACTTGTTGAGTCTCTGTTCCGGTAAGCCGGACTCCCTGTATTTACCTGTCTGTCTCTCCAATCTTGGAGGACACAGGATTCGCACTGTGTCCTCCTGTCTCTTATGAATCCAAGATGAGTTGTTGATTTTTCAGTATATTCAGCTTTTTACTTATTAGACAGAGTGATGACTTCCAAGTTCCTTACATGTGAACCGGGAACCGGAAACCCCTATTTCCCTTTCTAACCATTTCTCTCTCCTTTAGTTGTCAAACTTCTTCAGTAACAATCTTTGCTTACTTTATTGGTTTTCTTGACAATCTTTCTCCACTTCAGATGGTTTCCTAATTTGCAGATCCACGATATATTTTAAGATGTGCATTTTCCTGTAATTCCATGTAGCATCCATAGCCACTCCTTTTTATACCATCTTTTTCTTTGGCCTTACATGAAAATAGATTCTTGAGAATCTTGTGTCTATATTTTTATTAAAGCCTCTTAACCCCCAACATCGGCCACTTCCTGTGGTTTGGTCTTTGGCTCTCTGTTTTCTTCCTTTACATTCTTCCCTTTGGTGAACACATCCACTTATGTGGCTTCTATTATTACCTCTGTGCAAATCTACACATTCAGCTCTGACTTCCATACTGAGATCAACATCTTTAGCTACATACTGGATATTTTCCGTGGGGAAATATCCAAGATACAGGTCCAAGGCAAGCTCCATCTGTGAGTCCATTTCTCCTGACCCAGACAGGAAGAATTACAACAAGTTCAACCCCATCACAGGGCGAGGCCCACCAGAAGCTAGTATGCTTGGGTGAGCATTGGGAACCCACTGAGACTCTGAGTTTTACCTCCCACCATTTTAATCATTCATATGACTGTGTCCATCAGAAAGATTGGAGGCTCCAGAAACGGCATTTGTTGCGAGTCCCCTTTTACTGAGCATAACGCACTGGGAGAGCATGTATCCCCCTCACTTAAAACATGTTCCTAAGCTGCTCCACACTGTAAGCCTCTGGGGCAAATTTCTAGAGAAAAAGGGACTGGGCTGATTCACAGATTCATATACCCACCCCCTGGGGCTTCTCAGACATTGGAGAGGAGGGAAATCCCAACGACCAGACTTCCTGTAATCCAGCAGGTGGGAGGACAGAACACCGAGATTTGAAGTATTACTATAATTATGATCTCATTTGTACTTTCAGATTGATGATTTTTTAAAGCTCCTTTTTGTAGATGAATTGCAGACAATATGCCCAAGTCAGGAACCTAGGAGTTGAGCCAAACTCTTCCTTCTCCCTCATCTCTGAAATCTAATGAGTACCAAGTAAATCTATCCTTTATAACACGTGCAGAAGTAAAATACTATAGCACAAAGGATGTGGAGGAGGGATGTAAATGGAACACTACTGTTGTAAAGTTCCTACATTAGGTGACATAAATTCAAAGAAGACTGTGATAAGTTATGAATGTATATTGTAATCCCTAGAACAACTATTTAAAAAATACCAAGAGGTATAGCTAAAAAGTCAATAAAGGAAACAGAACAGGATACTAAAATTTATTTAATTAACCAAAAAGAAAATAAGAAAGGAGGAACAGAAAACAGCACAAATAGAGAAAACTCCAGCAAGATATAGACTTACACCCAACCATATCAGTGACTAGATTACATGTAAATGGACCAAACATTTCTACTAAAGTCAGAGATTATTAGAGTGGATTTAAAAAAATCAAGACCCAACTATATGCTGTTTATAAGAGATTCACTTTAAATATAAATACCAGACAAATTGAAAGTAGAAATATGGAAAAAGATATTCACGCAGCACTAATCCTGAGAAAGCTAGGGTACCTGTATTGATTTCAGACAAAGAAGACTTCAAGACAAGGAGAATTACTAGAGATGATTAGGGTCATTTCATAATGATAAAAGGTCAGTTCCTCAAGGAAACCAAGTAAATATGCCCTAGAGAGTGTCTGCCTCACATACCACCTCCTCCCTACTTCGTCTTATCCCTTGGCTCAGTTCAGTTCTCCTGGTTCCTTGGCAGGATGATGTCTCTCCCTTATTCCAATCCATCCCAGCTGCAAGTTAATTTTTAAAACAAAAATAGGATTACTCGTTTAATTAAAAATCTTTAATGGTTCCCAGTCATTAGTTGGATAAAGTTCAGATCCCTTCCTTAGCTTATTATAGGCGTTTCACAGGCTTGCCCCAACCCAACTATCCAGCTTTGCCTCTCATTGATCATCACTCATCCTTGACCCCATTCACAGCAATTACTCCTGTTCCTGAAGAAGCAATGCTTCTCTCTGTGCTTACTTCCTCCACTTGCCAGAGATCTCCTCCTTTCATATCCTCCACATGTTAATTAAGCTTCCTTCCATGATCAGCTATGGGCTGTACATGAACTGGCCCCTGTTATCCCCCCTCACTCACTACACTCCAGCCACACTGGCCTCAAATACACCACATGGGGTCCCAGTTTAGGGCCTTTGCCTTTGCTGTTTCCTCTTCAAGGCATGCTTTCCTCCTTGACCTCCTCCTTCTTTGAGCAATTCAGGCCTCAGACCAAATGGTTGCTTCGCACAGAGGCTTTCCCTAACCTCCCATTCTTAAGCAGCACCCACCTCCTCACTCACTATTCGCCATGCTGTTTTATTGCCTCCACACTTCTCATCATTGCCTCAAATACCTTATTCATTTATTTGTTTATTGTGTGTCTCCTCCCCCCTCTAGAATGTAGACTCCACGAGAAGGAGGATCTTGTGGGTTTTATTCACTGATGTATCCTCAGATCCTAGAACAGTGCCTGACACACAGTAGGCAGTCAATAACAGTGAATGAATGGTAGGTGGATGAGGAGGTATTTGGTGTAGGGGAACTTTAATGTTAAATTTCTTTCCTAGGCTTCAGGTGTGCTTTGTCAGTGCCTTCCAATATGCATAGTCAATGCCTGGCTTCTGCTGCTGGTTCCATTTGCTGTCCCTTTGGCAGTTTCCCTCCCTGACTCTGAAGCCTTCCTGTGAACCCTCTATCTCCACGGGCAGCAGGGCCGGTCAAGTCTACATCAGTGTCTGTCTGTCTGCCTGTCACGCTGCAACCTAAATCACTCAGATGCTGTCTATTTTCAGTGCCTGTCAGAGAGGCACTAACAAAAAGGCACTTAATAATTGCTGCTGATCATGATTTGTGAAGCCCTTTTAAGCACGACACCACACATTTTCACAGACGTTAAAATGCATCACCTCGTCCATTGACAGATGAATGGATCAACAAAATGCATTATATACATGTGACAGAACATAATTCAGCCTTAAAAAGGAAAGAAATTGTGAAACATGCTACGTGGATGAACCTTGAGGACATTATGCTAAGTGAAATAAACCAGTCACAAAAAGACAAATACTGTATGATTCTGCTTCTATGAGCTACCTGGAATAGTGAGAATCATAGAGGCAGAAAGGAGAATAGAATGGGGGTAGAGTGAGTGTGGTGCTATTGTGTAATGGATATCAAGTTTCAATTTTGCAAGATGAAAAGAGTTCTGGAGATTGGTTGCACAACAATGTGAATGTACTTATCACTACTGAACTGTACACTTAAAAATGGTTAAGATGGTAAATTTTATGTTATGATTATTTTACCATAATTAATTTTTTAATAAGGGGGAAAAATGGTATCACCTGTACACACATTGTGTATGTGCTTGTACTGGAAGCTTAAATTCTCTTTGGAACATTTTCGACTCTGGTTCTACTTGAGGAACATCTAAAGCAAAGAGGGTCTGGTGATTGGTGTTGTGGATCCTGTGAGATTTCAATGAAATAATAACGGGGTGGGGGTGGGGGAGACGCTAATGATGCTAGGAGATGAGAGCTGGATTGTGAGTTTCAGAGAAGTACGTGCCTCAGACGGTGACTTTGACCTCTTAGATCGTTTCTCAGGAAGAGCCTGACTCCATAACTCTTGGAGTGTTTTAAGGATCTGTAACAGAGGATCTCTGTTTTTGTTTTACTACATCCAGAAGTTAATAGATTGTAAAATTTTCTCTTGGTTGGCTTTAAAAAATCAACTTATATTCTATTTCTCTCTTTGTGTGGTTTTTGACTGTATTCAAGTTCAATATCATCTCAATTTAAATACAACATCATTTTAATTTTCTTAAGACATCCCATCCCTTCTCTTTTTCAATTTTTTTCAGAATTCCCCCGTCTAGTATTCATTCAGTGGCCTGCTTTCTTTTGAGAGAAAAATGTTTGGCAACTTACTCTTTGGCTGCAAAAATGCTGAACAGGTTTTAAACACTTGGATTTCCCAGCTGGCACTAATCCTTTGCCTTGTTACATAAAGGGACACCTCACACCCTTGAAATTCCAGGGGAACATTTGTGTTGAAGTTTCACTCTTCTAGGATTATCTGGTAAGGTAGATATGGATGTCTAATTGCTATGCACGTTCAAAGATGACGTGAACGGCGGTATTATTTACCGAGAGTACAAATGTGTCTGCCCAGAACAGAGGGTGATGGGCAGGCCTGCCGCCCTCATTGTGTGGCTGGTCTGTCCTTTGCAAATCACAGCTCCGCTTCCTGCCAGGGCTGTGGTGGTTGGCACGGAGTCTTGGCACTGAGATCAGCGGTCCCTTCTCCCTTAAACCCAGCCATAACACTTCAGATTCCTGGCACACGTCTGTGATGTTTCCTCTTGCTGCCAAAGAGTAATGTAGCAATGCCTTCTAGAAGCCTGCAATCTAAAAGAGAGGCTGACCCTGACTCAATTGTAAAATTCAATATTCAACCTAAACTGAAATTAAATAGTGCCATATAAGTGCTGTTAATTATATGTTATTAATAATTGATACAATAAATTTTTTAATTATACAATTCATTGTCAATAACATTTCACAATTATAACTAACGTTTTTTGAGTGCTTACTCTGTACTGCTCTGTATTGACTCATTTAATCCTCACAACCATCCTATGAGGGAGGTACCAGTATTGTTCCCGTTTGATCAGATGAGGAAATTGGGTCAAGGAGAGATCGAGAAGCTTGTCCAAAGTCCCACAGCGAGGAAGTGGTGGAGCAGGGATTAAATTCAGGTGGTCTGTTTTCCAACTCAGGCCGTCTGACTCCAGAGCCTGCACTGGGGTGTGTGTCCGGGGGTTTATCCCACACAACACACTACAGAAAATGCAATGAGAAAAGCCAAAAGGGGTGTTGTGGACTGAATGTCTATGTTCCCTCAAAATTCATAGGTTGAAGCCTAACTCCCAAAGTGATGGTATTTGGAGACGGGGCCTTTGGGAGGTGATTAGGTGCAGATGAACCTCGCATCCTTTCTCTCTGTCATGTGAGGACACAGAGAGAAGGTGGTCATCTGCAAGCCAAGAAGACAGCCCTCAGCAGGAACCAAAACTGCCAGCACCTTGATTTTGAACTTCCCAGGCTCCAGAATTGTAGGAAATAAGTATCTGTTGTTTAAGCCACCCAGTCTATGGCATTTTGTTATAACAGCCTGAGCTGATTACACAAGGGAGGGTGCTCTTTAATCAAATCAATTTGGAAAATGCTCTATACTGGCTCCCTATTTTAAAGGACTCACAATGCCTGTTAGGAAATCAAAGGCTCTGAGAAATCTTGAAGTAAAGAAAGCTATTTAAATTCGGTTGACCAATTGCTTCTCAAACTTTTTTGGCTAGGTAACATCCCCTACTTATGAACACTTCACAGAACAAGCTTGGAGGTGCTCCTGGGAGTGAATGCCTCAGGTATGATGGCGTGCTTGTTTCCAGGTGGAACGTAACTGCCCAGCGAAGTCAGAGGCTTGTGTAGGGGAAGGTCTGTAGGTGAGACCAAGACTAGGAGGCAATGCAGGCAGAACCTGAGAAAGGCAGGCAGAGGGCTGCCTCCAAGAGGACAGCGAGTAACACTGTGGGGACAATGCTATTGCAGAACATCCTGGGAAGATAAGGTGGAAGATCTACTGTAAGGAAGTTGTTCTTGGGGTAAATCTGGTGAGATGTCACTTTGAAGAGGAAAGTTTAGGGCCTGCCCTGGATGGTGGATTTGATTCTAAGAAGAGAAAGGACATTCTAGAATTGTCTTAATTTGAATATAGGAGGATAGGATAACAAAAGACCCTCTGAATTATTGTGTCTTCTGCTGGAAAGAGCCATGTATGTTGCCCACTAGAAATTTAATGCCGGCTGGTTTCCTAAAGTTGTCTTAATTTCTTTCTAGGGAATTACAAGAGGTGAACTCAAATAAAAGACCCAGTTGAGCAAGAGAACAAGAAGATCTTGCTTGGCCATAGCAATACACAATAAATGTTTGCTGAGTATATTGAAAGGACAGAAAAGTGGAGGATTAATTGCACAATTTGTGTTTTGTGTCCTAAAATGAATATTAATTATTATTGAGTGGTTAGATATTTTTAATAGTTTATGCTTGTTGCAAGGTTGGGATGGAGGGAAGAAGGGGAGATCGCTGGCAGAAAGATGGCAAATAATCACAGAAAACCATCAAATTGCTGTGTGATTGCATAATGAGATTTCAGGTCTGCTGTCAGCTGAGGGTCTTGACTAAATGGCCTTAAAGATTCCACCCAGGGCACCGGCTCTGTGGCGTAGCGGTTAGGTGCTCACGCTCCGCTGCTGGCGGCCGGGGTTTCAGATCCCAGGCGCGCACCCACGCACCGCTTGTCAGGCCATGCTGTGGCGGCGTCCCATATAAAGTGGAGGAAGATGGGCATGGATGTTAGCCCAGGGCCAGTCTTGCTCAGCAAAAAGAGGAGGATTGGCGTGGATGTTAGCTCAGGGCTGATCTTCCTCACACACAAAAAAGATTCTACCCAAACCTCACATGCTCATTTCTTGTTCTTCAGAACATGCTAGAGGAAGTTTGGAAGGCACACGATACAACCCAGACAGTACATTTGTAGTGGGTACTTAACACATAGATCAATTGTGCAAATAGATTCAATTTGCTTTTTTTCTTAAGCAGAAGAATATATAAACATTAGTGGCCTCAATTCTTTAACACTGAAAATGTTGACCTTGTAAACATCATTACACAGCAATGGGCTTCCCATACTCTCTTTATTTAAAACAAATTGAAAATTTGCTTAACATCAATAATTTTTCCTTGGAATTGGAATGTGTTGAGGTTTTATGCATGTTACACAGAGCAAACAGGCTATGTTCAATTTTTGCATTCAGATATAAACTATAATTGCAAATTGCATACAAATGTTATTTTCTCTTGTGTAAATGCAAAGTGGAGTTAGCAAATGTCACGATTATTAGTGCCATCTATTTGTGAAATGTAGTATGACAATATTTACTGGGTGCACGTCCCTGAGCTACTATGGAGATAGGGAAGTGAATCAAGGACAGATTAGACAGGGATTCCGTGTTTAAGAACGGTGGTGAATCTATCTTTTATGAGACAATTAGGAATTGGAACACTGAAAGGGTACTTGATATTAAAGAATTACTGTTAATTATTTTTAGGTGTGATGTTGGTATTGTGGTTATGTTAAAACATCCTCATCTTTTAGAGATTTGGGGCCTAATCTGGCCCACTATCTGTTTCTATATGGCCTGTGAGCTAAGAATGGTCTTACATTTTAAGATGGTTGAAAGAATCAACAGAAGAATATTTTGTGTCATAGGAAAATTATACGAAATTTGAATTTCAGTGTCCATTAATAAAGTTTTATTGGAACACAGCCCTGCTCATTCATTTACGTTTTGTCTGTGGCCACTTTTGTGCTACACCAGCAGAGCTGAGGAGTTGCTCAGAGACTATACGGCCTGCAAAGCCTAAAAATTTGCTGCCTGGCCCTTTATGGAGAAACTTTGCTGACCCTGTTATAGAGCTTTGCTATCCTAAGCGTGGCCTGTGGACCAGTAGCGTCGACTTTGCGTGGGAGGCTGTTAGGAAGGCAGGTCTCTACCCCAGACATACTGATTCAGAATCTTCAGATCCCGGTTAAGTCCTACTCATATGAAAGTTTGAGAAGTGCTGGTTTAGAGGGCCCTGCTCGGGTCATCCTCTGGTTGTGCACCCTCCCCACGGTGCAGGCAGCCAGTGAGGACAAGGGGATGTGTCCTGCGCTGAGTGCCTAGAACCCCAGAATTCCTGCTCCCAGTGCCAATGCAGGCCTCCTTCCTGGAGTCAGTCACCTAGCCTGACAGGTGATCAAGATACAGCTGTTTATGGGGTGGGAAGAGGGTGGCCTGAGCTTGGACTTGAAGGCTGGGTGTCTTCTTGCTGGAGCAGCATATTCCTCATGGCACAAAGAGGGTCAGAGCTAGAGGCAGGAAGAGAAGTGGAGAGGGCGAGGGGGTGGGGGTTGGCTCTCCCTGTGTTTCTGGCTTGGAACCCTAGAGTCCAAGGATCCTAGACTACCGGGTAGTTACAAAAGTATACTTGACAGTTTGTTAGCTTGATTTATAAATGTTAAATATTTAAACATATAGTATGGGCCTTCAGTGATGCTCTTGATCCCGGCCCACAAATGTTAGTGGCAGGTCTGTTGAGTGCTTCTCACAGGGTGTTCCGAGGACCACCTGCATCAGAATCCTCATGAGTTGTTTGTTAAAAATGCAAATTCCCAGGCTCCACTTGCAACCTCCTGAATGAGAATCTTTGAGGATGGAGCCTAGGAATCTGCATTCTAACTGCTCCCCTGGCGATTCTGATCCACACCACGGGTACTTATAACCGGGGCAGAGTGGAGAGGAGCTGGCCCCGAGTGGGCAGGAAGCTTCCGGGGAGATGGAGGAGGTAGCCAGCTCAGAGGAAGATGCTGGCAACAACTTAAAATGCTTCCTGCTTCTCTGGTTAGTTCTCTTCATAATCTGGCTTGAGTCCAGCCCTGGGAGTAGCTGCTGGGAGAAGCTTTCTGCCAGGACGGGGCAAGGGGGTATTTCTGCCAAACGTGGGGCTTTCAGGGGCCGCCCTGCAGAAGGAGGTATCCGAGTCAATGCACAGTAGGGAGCAGAAGGAGCTGCAGGCACCTGGAGGGACCACACAGACTCCAACGGGGATTCTGGCTGAAGTCATTGTGCAAATCCTTGGGCAAGTGAGACCTCCTGGGTGCCACAGGGGACATGGGAGGAGCTAGGACAGACTATGCAGTCCCACCGGCCTGGGTTCAGATCCTGCATCTGTCACGAGTTGTATGACCTTGAGCAAGTTACTTAAGCGCTATAGGTTTCTAAGGTGATCCTAACACCTTCTAGGCTTGTATTAGAATGAAATGTGATAATCAAGTAAAAACACATTCTTGCCACACAAAGCTGAATGAGAGGTGGCTGCTGTTTATTATGAAGCTTGTTACCTTACACCTTTGCACTTCCTGATGCTTGAGCTCATAGGCACTTGCCACTGGCTGATAAGATGAATTTCCGCAAACCCCAAGCGCAGGAAGCCACTTAAGCTCCAGCCTCGGCTCTGTGCCAGACCACTGCTGGCCACTGACCTAGAGCTCCCTGAGCTTCCCTGTGAAGGAGCAACTCCTGAAATCACTGCCAAGCTGCTCATTGCCTACAATTCCTAGGATATCCCACCCGTGAAGACCACACCTTGGGACTCACTCTCAGGTTTGTGATGAACTCTGGACTTGTATGAAACCTTGAGTGACAGCTTGCCATACTGCTAACCACCACTAGGGGGAAGCAGAATCCAAACATCCAGAAGAGGAAAGTGGCCAGGAATACCAGCCCAGGAAAGACGCTTGGGGGCAGGAGGGGTGGCAGACCCTGGCCTCACCCCCAGCCCTTCACTATACCCTCCACACACATAAACGCACACTCCTGGTCCTGCACTCAAATCACCTGATTGCTGTTTACTCTGTTCCCTCATCCAGGTACAGTCCATTGTATCTTAAATACGACAAAGGCCGGTGGTTGGAAAACGACTGCAAATTTGAATCACCTGGGGAACTCTGTAAACTCCCAGTGCCAAGGCTTTATCTCAATTAAATCAGAATCTTTGGGGAAGGGAGGCAGCAGTCAACAGTTTTGAAAGGTGTTTCCAACTTGCAGCCCAGTTTGAGAACCACTCTTGTAGGCAAAAGATCTCATTTCTTCCCAAAGGGCAGCTGGATTTCATTGCTAGAGGCCTCCTCCAAGAAGCCTCCCTAACTAGTCACATATTCTTCTCCTCCATCTGTCCATGGGTCTGTCTGCAGCTGGTGCGTATGGATCACCTGGGGATGTTGCTAATATGCAGATTTGGAGTCAGTAGGTCCAGGTGGGGCTGAGATTCTGCATTTCTACTAAGCTCCCAGGTGCCGGCCCGCTGCTGGTCCTCGGACCACGCCTACCAAGGTTTACAGGGTAGCATCCTGTGTTCTTGCACGTGCTCCTTTGTGATTGTCTCGAGCTGTTTAGTGTTCCTTTTCTGCCTTCCCTGCCACAATGGGAAGAGTGGCTGGTTTTTGACTTTTTCACCTCCTGCCTCTCATCCCATGCCTACTACACAGCCCAGGGTGTGAACATAAGACCCTGCACACACACAGAAAAGAGCTCAATCGATGACTGTTGAATGAATAAGTGAACAAATGTAATGAGAAAAGCTCTGAACTTGGAGTTGGAGACCTGGTTCTGCCACCTACAAACCATGAGAACTTGACCAAGCGACGGCCTCTCTGAGACTCAGTTACTTCACCTGTTTATCTTGTAACTTCATTGTGAGGACCAAATGAGATATGTTAACTCTCCTTTGCATCAACATAGTAGCATCTCCTTTCTCTCTCTCTGGTCACATTGCCCAGGGTTCCAGCCTGCTCTTCACACACTCCCTGTGTTAGCGCTGCTTAAATAGCTATGATAGATATGTAGTCACAGGTTAGCATAAGTTAGCATAAGGGAAGCCATCTTGTAGAAGGGAACCATGTGGGAGCTATAAATAACCCTGATCCACAAGACACCCCTGTGTTGAGTCTGCAATGCTTTAGTTTACACGTAGCCTGGATAAGTCCACACCTGCTTGTGAGCAACATGCATGCTCTGCTACTTTCTCAGCCTTAGCTTGCACATAAACCTCCCTATTGTGATAAGACAGTAACTTTTTGTTCTTTAAGTTTTCCTAGGAATGTAATGACCTTCAGAAAGGAGCCCCTATGCTGGTATCCATCGCCAGTGACAAGAAAAAGGGATGATCCAGCGTCTCAAGGACTACAACACCAGATGGTCACATTCTGAAACACCCCCCCTTCAGCCAATTTGCCCTATATGACTGTTTCAAAAGTTTGTAGTTTTAAGATGGTTCTTTATGGACACTAGTCCGCAATCTATCCTCTTGCTAGCCAGCTGTAATAATAATAAAAGACGCTTTCTCTCCTACCACCTTGCCTCTGGACTGTTGGCTTGTCTTTGCGGTGAGTAGAGGACCCCTATTTGGTGGTGACACCTGGGAGGTCCTCTCTATTCCCGTCTTTGAATCTCCATCCCCAACTCAGATGTCTCTCTTGAGTTCCATGTGTCTAACCAAACACCTACAGTACATCTCTGTCTTGTCGACTCACCCGTATGTCATATTTAACACATTAAAAATCAAGTTTATCGGCACAGGCCCTGGGGCGTAGTGGTTAAGTGCACACTCTCCGCTGCTGGAGGCCCAGGTTCGGATCCCAGACGTGCACCGATGCGCCACTTGTCAGGCCATGCTGTGGCGGCATCCCACATAAAGTGGAGGAAAATGGGCACGGATGTTAGCTCAGGGTCAGTCTTCCTCAGCAAAAGGAGGAGGATTGGCATGGATGTTAGCTCAGGGCTGGTCTTCCTCACACACACACAAAAATCAAGCTTATCATTTCTTTGCATCTCCCAAGACACCTCCTTCCCTCACACATCCAATCACCGTTAACTCCCAGGAGGTAGCAGCACATGGAAAGGGAAGAGGTTGATCTACAGTGGGTGGTGGTGGTGTGGAACAAGTCGGCACAAATTTGGGGTGAGCACAGGAAACCACCCAGCACCCGCAGGGAGGCAGCCATCAGTCATTAGTCAAGTCACAAATCCCAGGGGCCTGTAAGTTTTTAACACTCCTCTCTACCAAGACTTGTGGTTATACTAATGTGTCACTGGGATACCATCAGCTTCATCCCTTCTCTACCTGTCCACTCCTGCCCAAATTCAGGACGCATCATCTCTTATCTGCACCACCGAACAGCCTCCAGATCAATCTACCTCCACCCCCACACTGCTCCGTCTTTATCCTTCTACCACCAGAATGATCTTCCCAAACGGCAAATCTGATCGGGTCTCACCCCTGCCCAGAACCCGTTATCAGCCTCTGATCACCTCTTCCCTGCTCACCCCTGGTCACTTTCTATGTGCGCTTTCCTCCTGGATTCCACTGAGACACAGGCCATTGCCGTGGGCCTCCTGCCTTTTCTGAACACATGGCT
This sequence comes from Ceratotherium simum simum, assembly GCF_057802395.1. Classification (NCBI taxonomy): domain Eukaryota; kingdom Metazoa; phylum Chordata; class Mammalia; order Perissodactyla; family Rhinocerotidae; genus Ceratotherium; species Ceratotherium simum. The sequence goes on from NC_141909.1 coordinate 15,898,455, forward strand.
CCTTCTTCCTGGTCTTGCTCCCACTCCTGTTCCCTGCTGGAAGCCAAGCCTAACCCTTCTCACCTACCCCTGGCTGATGTAGGCCATTCCTCTTCTCTGTGCTCATTGCAACCTCTTCTAAGCTCTGCTAGTTATAGGTTGCTGTTATATTGCATTGTGTCATAATACTTTCTTTTTATTTCTGTTTCCTCCACTAGTGGGTGAGGCCTTTGAGGGCAGGGATTGGTGTCTTCCAAAGCTTACAGCCTGGCCCAGAGCAGGCCCCTGAACGGTTTTTGTGCAATGAGTTCATCATCGATTCTCAAAACGTCCCTGGAGCAGCAGCAGCACCTGGGAACTTGTTAGAAATGCACATTTTTGGCCCCACCCCAAACCTACTGAGTCAGAAACTCTAGGGATGGGGCCTAACACTCTAGGTTTTCACAAACCCTCCAGGTGATTCTGATGCGCACTCAAGTTTGAGATCGGCTGAATTAAACACATGAGAACTTAATGAAATAGGATGTGAATGGAATTTCCTATTATTATTCAGCCAAACTGAATCTTCCCAGGGGTGATGACCAGTTGAGGGAAGAGCTCTCCTTTGGTCTCCATCACTAAGAATCACTGGGCCTGGGGTGCCTGTTGCCCAACTCTTCCACAGCACTTGTTATATTGTGTTAGCCCTTTTGAAGATGTTGCTAATATACATGAAGGTCTCAGGTGTATCCCGATGAGAAACCCAACGCCCAGAGGGGCCATGGTTGGTACAGTCAGGCTCAACTGTGTGGTCATGGTGCTGGGTTTCTCATCCCACACTCTCAAATTAAAAATATTTTGTAAAAAAAGAAAAAAAAAAAGAAACTCACAGATACTGAGAACAGATTGGTGGTTGCTAGAGTTGGGGGGGTGGGGGGATGCGTGAAATGGGTGCAGGTGGTCAAAAGGTACAAACTTCGTTATAAAATAAATAAGTCATGGGAATGTAATGTCCAGCAAGGTGACTATAATTGATAATATCGTGTTGTATATTTGGAGGCTGCTAAGAGAATAAATCTTAGAAGTTCTTATCACACCCAAAAAAATTTGTAGCTATGTGTGGTGATGGATGTTAACTAGACTTATTCTGGTGATCATTTTACAATGTCAACAAATAGTGACTCATGCTATACACCTGAAACTAATATAGTGTTACATGTCAATTATACCTCAATTGAAAAACCACATCTTGTCAAGGGAATTAGAACCTATTGCCTTAGAGTCTCCATTTTACCTATGGTGATAAGTACCCCACTCTCTTTTAAAGTTTAGTGTAAAGCAGTTGATGGTGTGTTCCTTTCAGCCTTTAATTTTGTGTCTCTTGTTTCTCGGATGTATTTGTTGTGGTTAATATTTGGTGTTTTAAAAAGACAGAACATTATTTTACAAGCTCCTTACTGGGAGGGCTGCTTGTTATTAATGCTTTTCTCCTGTGGCCTGGCCCTAGTGGGTGCTCAACAATGTTGGTTTTTGACGACTCAATGAAAAACTCTGAGAGGCCATTTAAGATGCTGGGAAAGAATGCCTTTAGGACTGAAGAATATATCCATAGGTCAAATTGGAAACTATTGTGAGCACTTTTCGAGGGTGCTGTGCCAAGCCCCTCCACCACCTGATGCCTGCCTTCCTCTCTTGCTTCATCTTGAGATGTTCTTTCTCCAACCTATGCTCCAACATGTCTTAATCTCTTTCAATTCCTCGAAGTCACCAAACTCTCTTTTGTTCTGGACCTTTGGACCTGTCTTTCCCCTGCCTGGAAACTCCTTGCCCCTCTTTTATTGACTAACTCTTTCCCCTCCTTCAGGAGGAAAGTGAAATATCACTTTGCTCAGCAAGGCTCCTCCTCCTTCCCTGTCCTCCCCCTCATCGCCTTTCCTGTGTCTGCTCCTTTCTTATCTCCCTTCCTCCTTTAGCCCAGAAGAGCAGCAACTGTGTCTCCTTCACGTACCCTCAACACCCATCTCGGAGCCTGGCACACAGTAGAGGCTCAGGTCTTTGTTGGATGACTCTGAAAGCACTCACGCTTTAGGTGAATATTTCCAAGTCCCAAATTTGTCCACTTACTTCTCTTTCACCCTTGGACTAAGAACTTAGCTGCTAATAAGCCTCAGGTGGGAGGTGGGTATCAGACGAAGAGACAAGGGTATGATTTAAGCAGAAGACAGAAAGAAGGAAGAAAAGAGCTTGGCAGTTCAGGAAGTGCATGGCCAACAGCAAGTTGCTGTGATTCCTGCAAAGGCTGGCCTTTCATTTGTGAAGAGGGGTCCTGGATGAAAGCGCCGTGGAGACTTTCCCTAAGGGCTCACTCTGGTTGTTCTCTGATACATTGAGTCTCTGTTGGCAAGGCTGTAAATGACACTGAACTTGGAGGGAAATGCATGTTGTGTCTCTTTGTTTAAATAGTTGCTACTCTCCACCCCAAACGAGCCACTTTAATTGGGACATCACACAAATTATAGAATACAAATCTCTCATACAATCTCAGGGTTAAAAAGGATATTGAGTCCCATCCTTTGATCTCTGCAGGAATTCCTCTGCAAATTTCTGATAATAATTCACAGCCTTCAGTTCCTCACTTAGAAGGCAACCAGTTCCATATACAGAGAGTTCTGATTGTTGGAAAATCTCTTTAGCCCATTGCTTGTATGTGGTCGTGGTTTATTGAATTAGATAAACACAGACAACATTTACAATCAGGACAGTAGAAATTATTTTAAAGTAATGCTGTGTTGTTTTTTTAAAAAAGATTGTGGGAAAATTGTTGTAAATGTTTGAAATAGTCTCCAGTCTTCACATTGTACCAGATACATGTTCTCTTCAATTTATTACCCAGACAAGTTAAAAAAAAAAGTAGACAATAAAGTCTGTCTTGTTGTATATTCGGAACAAATTACTAAGTATTTACCAAATGACTGAGCAAATTCTTGTGAACATTTATTGAGTATCTTAAGTCTTGAAATTAAACTTTCAGACTGGGCCTCTTTTGCTTATTGCAAAAATGACAATACCCTTCAGCATTCACACAAGGAGAGCAAGGCAACAGGCATGGTGTAATGGAAGGGAGACGGCAGATTTGGTTCCATTTCTGCCTCTGCTACTAACTAGCCATGCAATGTTAGGCAAGTTACTAGACTCTGCTGGATCTTAGTTTCCTCCTCCGCAAGTGGAGGTGATTACACCAGGTGACCTGTAAGGTTCAGTCACACTCTAACCCTCCGTAGCTCTAGGACTTTGCACTTTCCTCCTGAAGACCAAAGCCTTCACGTGAGTGAAACGAACTCTCAGCCAGTGGGGTAATTGATCATTAGCAAGGGTCTAACTCCTTCTAAATATAGATGGTTAAGTTAAAGCAACTATTGTAAATATAACTATACACATATCCTTTCCTGAATTAGCAGAAACTTGAGTTAATAAATAGTTGGCTACGGCATGCCGATCATAACCTCTTTAGGGTGGATCATTTCTGCCCTTGAAGTTGGCTAAAACTCCCTGGGTGTCAGCTGAATCTGGGCTTTTTAAATGCTTCTATTTTTAAACCACAGTAGTTAGACCGTTCAGTCCTACTGGGATATATGCCAAGAAAAAAAGAAAAAAACAACCCCCAAACTGCAAAGAAATCTCAAATGGTTTTCAGTAACTACTTTTTTGCACGATTTTTTCCCTATCATGATATTTACTGATATTAAGGTACAGTTATTATGAAACAATAATATAATACTAACACTAATTATACTAATACTATAAAGTACTAATAATAATTAGCAGCAAAGGAAATTAAGTATAGTTTTTCATTAGGAACCAAGATTTTTAGTCCAAGAAAAGAAAGAGATATAAATATCAAATCAAAGAGGTTAAATAGAAACCCTGTATCCTGAGCTTGAATTAGAAATATTAGAAGAAATATATGTGTATTTTCTGTTTTAAAAAAACCAAACATTCTTTCTAGCTCTGCCTGTTGAAAAGGCCTAGATACCTCAACCAACCCATAGCAATGAGCACCCTTAGCACCCAGATTGTGCTTTCTAAATACCATTTTCCACTAAAAGGAACAGAGCTCCTTGGAGAAATGGCTGATTCAAAGTCAGGGATGAAACTGGAACATCTTGTCATACCAGCAAGCAAGGAAGCTATGAAAGACCACAAGATTATTAACTACAAAGGATTGAAACACACTGAATATATTAAAAATCTTTGAGTTCATACAATTACAACACACAGACACACACACACCCCTTTGAAGGAAGCTAAGAATCCAACTCATTCTGAAAACTGGGAAATAACAAGAAAAGCAAAATAATTGCTCGATTCTTTCTTCTGCAGAACTCTACTAAAGTTGTTATTGAAGGGTAACCAAACAGTTTATGAAGTAAATTTCTTCTTTTGGAAGACTTCGAGCTAATAAATGCAGAAGGGATACTACAATTGGAATACTGCTATTTTGCAACCTCTAATGGAATAATGGATCAAGGCAAATGGTATTCAGTGGCTGCCAAAGGATTAGGTGAAATGCTGATAGGGAATTTTACAATGAATGGATCAAGCAGTGACACCTGAACCCACCGATGATTCTTAACGAAATTTTTCGTAGCGAAAAAGATGACCACGCTTCATGAACCACCTGATGTGATACAATCACTGCGTGTGAATTATTCTTGCCAAACAAAACAAGACAAAACAAAACAAAAAACAACCTGAAGGTGATTGAGTAAGCCTCTAGATCTAACTACCAGCTTATAAGAAATACATCCTCATAGGGATATAATCAACAAAACCAGAGTGTAGAACATTCTACAGACCTACAGAAATTACTGTTCCTCAACAAATAAATTGCATAAACAAGGAAAGAGGGACGGGGAACCTATAGATTAAAAGATATATAAGAGACATATCAACCAAATGCAATATAGAGATTGGATCTTGATTTGAACAAACCAACTGTAAAAAAAAAAATTATGAGAAAATCAAGGATAATCAAAACTTTGCCGGGATATTAGACGGTGTTATGGAAACATTATAAATTTGGGAGGTGCAATGATATTTGTGTGGCTACGGCTTTAAAAGTCCTTATTTTTTTAAATACAGACTGAAACATTTAGAATAAAATAATGTTGATATCTGGGACTTGCTTCAAAATAATTCAGCAGGAGTGGGAGTAAGGATGAGGAGTGGAGGGGTAGAGAGGAAACAGAAGTTGCCCTGTGTTGATAATTATTGAGGAACAGAAGATCAGAACGTGGGGGTTCATTACACTATTTTCTCTACTTTTGTATATTATTTCCATAATAAATTTTTTACAAATAAATGCCTGTTTCAAATGCTTACCTCTACACTGGACTTATATTTTTAAGGCACCAATCAAAACTTATTCCTTTTTTGTCTATTACAAATATATTTTCATTTACCTCCTAAACTGTATGATTTCAGCTCTCCTCTAACTCATGAGGAAGGTTCTCATTTATTTTAAGTCATATTTACTTACTTGTAGTGATTTTTTCATTTACTTTATTTTATTTTATTGATTTAGTGATTTAGTGATTTTAATTATTGAAATGCATATTCCGTAGTATAAGCTCCAATTGTTCATCACCTTGGGATAAATGCAGGTACCCCCTACTTTGACAATCAAAGCCCATCATAATCAAGCTCCACCCTATATGTCAGACAAACTGTTCCAAAAAAATAGAAGAGAGGAAACACTTCCCAACCCATTTTATGAGGCCAGTATTACCCTGATACCAAAACCAAAGATATCACACAGAAAAGAAAGCTACAGACCAATATCCATATTCAATGATCACAAAAGTTCTCAGCAAAATACTAGTAAATTGAATCTAGCAACATATAAAAATAATTGTACACTTAAATATGGCAAATTTTGTGATATATACTTTACCACAATAAAAAAAATAGTAAAATAATAAAAAGAATTATATACCATGACCAAATGGCATTTATCTCAGCAATGCAAGAACTATTTCACATCAGAAAATCAACTAATGTAACACACTGTATCAATAGAATGAAAAGAAAAAGTCACATGATCATCTCAGTAGATGCAGGATAAGCATTTGACAAAATCCAAATTCATGGAAACTTAGATCAAGAATAGCTGTTCTAAGACACTTCTCCAAAGAAGATATACAGATGGCCAATAGGCACGTGAAAAGATGTTCAACATCACTAATCATCAGGGAAATGCAAATCAAAACAACACTAAGATACCACCTCACGCCTGTTAGAATGGCTATAATTACCAAGACAAAAAACAACAAGTGTTGGAGAGGATGTGGAGAAGCAGAAACCGTCTTACACAGCTGGTGGGAATGCAAACTGGTGCAGCCTCTATGGAAAATGGTATGGAGATTCCTTAAAGACTTAAAAATAGAGATGCCCTATGACCCAGCCATCCCATTACTGGGAATCTATCCAACGAACCTGAAATCAACAATCCAAAGAGGCTTATGCACCCCTATGTTCATTGCAGCATTATTCACCATAGCCAAGACGTGGAAGCAACCTAAGTGTCCCTCGACTGACGATTGGATTAAGAAAATGTGGTATATATATCCAATGGAATACTACTCAGCCATAAAAAAAGACAAAATCGTCCCATTTGCAACAACATGGATGGGCCTGGAACGTATTATGTTAAGTGAAATAAGCCAGAAAGAGAAAGACAAACACTGTATGATCTCACTCATATGTGGAATATAAACCAACACATGGACAGAGAAAACTGTACTGTGATTACCAGGGGCAGTGGGGGTGGCGGGTGGCGGGTGGGGGGTGGGCACAAGGGGTGAAGGGAGTCATATATATGGTGATGGACAAACAAAAATGCACAACCCAAAATTTCACAATGTTAAAAACATTGTGAAACAATGTTTCACATTGAAAATGTGAAAAAACGATGTTTTTTATTAAAACATCAATAAAAAAATTAAAAAAAAGAATACTTGTTCTAGAAGGTCTCTAAACATAGGAGATGACAAACAATAGTGAAGAAAGACTTTAGGGCTAGAAGGTGGATGGATCTCAGGGGTCGCTACTGGGAAAAAATGTTTTCTTGAATCTATTGGAAACAGTCTTCTTGAATCTGCCTTGATCATGAACAATGACAGCATGAATGACTTATCCGAGATCTAAGAGGAGTGTAGAGTGTACACGCTTAAAGGGTGGAAAGTGTGTGTATTCCTTCTTTGCCATAGGCATAATTATTCACCTGCTAGGTGGTCAATGTGGTGGTCTAGTGGTTAAGATTCAATGGTCTCATCATCACTGCCTGGGTTTGTTTTCTGGTCAGGGAACCACACCACCCGCCTGTCAGTTGTCATACTGTGGTGGCTGCTGTTGCTGTGATGCTGAAAGCTATGCCACCAGTATTTCAAATACCAGCAGGGTCACCCATGTTGGACAGATTTCAGCAGAGCTTCCACACGGAGACAGACTAGGAAGAAGGACCTGGCCACCCACTTCCCAAAAAACTGGCCATGAAAACCCTGTGAACAGCAGCAGAGCATTGTCTGATACAGCACCAGAAGGTGAGAGGATGGTGCAAAAAGACCAGGCAGGGTTCTACTCCTCCATACGCAGGGTCACTAGGAGTCAGAATTGACTCGACTGCACTAACACCAGAAAGGTGGTCGGTGAGTATTTTTGTAGTACCATTATTAAAGAGACTTTGAATGGATTAGAAGTTTAGGGCAAGTCCTTTAGACTTAGATTTAACACTAGCTGTGCGATCATAGGCGAGTTATTCAAACTTTAAGCCTCAGGATTGTTTTGTTTTGTTTTTTTCATCTCAAAAATTAAGATTCCAACACTATAAGACGAGAATTTAAAAAGATAATACCTGTGAACTATTAAGCACAGTGCCTCAACATTAGCATGATTATTTTCCTGACCTATTAATGGCTTGTGAAGCCCAGAGTTCCCTTGGAGATCTGAATTATTCCAGGAAAAAAAGAACTTGGAAATAAAACAACTTCAGCTCCCTAAACCAAATTCCTGAAGACAACTCTGCTTTTTAAATCAAAGCTAACCATTCCTACCACAATGCAAGTTCTTTTTTTCCTGGAATAATTCAGATCTCCAAGGGAACTCTGGGTTTCACAAACCATTAATAGGTCGGGAAAATAATCATGCATTGATGGCTCTAATTCTTCACTTCTAGTAACCAAGTTCTTTGCCACCTGACTTTGCAGTTTCTTCCATCAAAATGAGCAGTACACTTCTCCATCCTTTGATTCTGAGTTCAGCCATATGATTTGCTTTGGCAAAAGGGACGTCAGAAGACATGACACAAGAAGAGGTTTACAAAACCACTGTGTGACCGGGCTGGTTCTGCTCTGCTTTAGCCATGAAAAGATATGCCCAGGCTAGCTTACTGGTCCTACGAGGTGGGTAGGTAGAGCAGAACCAAGTCACTCTCGCCAATCCCACCTAAGATCAGCCAACCCCCCAACAGATTCCCAGATGCCTGAGTGAGATCCTTAGCTGAGATCAGCAGACACCCAATTGAGTCCAGCCCAGACTGGCTAAACTTCACAGACATGAGAAATGAATGTGTATTGTTGTTGTTGACCATGAGGATCTGTGCCTGTTTGTTACACAGCAATTCTCCGACAATGGCTAACTCATATGTCTATCCATATTCATCTGACCCTTATGAGATGAGAGATCTCTGCAGATACCCCTACTTCCACAGCTGGTCCTGTTTTGGGAGTTTGAGCTTCCCATGGGATCATTGGAAGGGAAAAGGGTCAGAGACCATAACTACAAATCCAACCCGCCTTTTCTCTTTGGGAGGGATCCTTATTCAGAAGCCATTCCAATGCCAGGCTAGTGACATCCCTGAGGACACTGAGGGCCAAAAAATGAAATGTGGTAGGAACAGAGAGGAACCAAGGTAATTTCCAGCTTCAGAGTATCTGAAGTTAAAGTAAGAGATTCGAGAATGGAACCAACAGTGGTAGCACCAGGATATCCCCCTACATCAGCATGTGATTCACCAAGTACAAGGTTAAACAGATAACCAAGACTCTCCTGTCAGTTATCAAGAACATACAGAGCACAGAGCCCCAGCACCTTCGTTTTGGTCTTCTGTAAGCTACACATCTGGCTCCCTAAAGAAGGAGGACTTATTTGCATCCAAAACTAACTCTACAATGTAGAAGATGGTTGTTTCATCAGAAGCAGATTTTTTTTTTTTTTGTGAGGAAGATCAGCCCTGAGCTCACATCCATGCTAATCCTCCTCTTTTTTTTTGCTGAGGAAGACCGGCTCTGAGCTAACATCTATTGCCAATCCTCCTCCTTTTTTTTCCCCCAAAGCCCCAGTGGATAGTTGTATGTCATAGTTGCACATCCTTCTAGTTGCTGTATGTGGGACGCGGCCTTAGCATGGCCAGAGAAGTGGTGCGGCGGTGCGCGCCCGTATCCGAACCTCGGCCACCAGTATCGGAGCACGCACGCTTAACCGCTAAGCCACGGGGCCGGCCCTAGAAGCAGATTTTATGTCTGTGACAATATAAGGATTTAATTTAACTCAACAAATATTTTTTAAGCATTTTATGCTGGATACTGGAGTAATCTCCAAAGATGTGGAGGTGATAAGAACCAGATCTGCCATCATATTCCAGGTTTAAGATATGGTCCTCCTCAAGAAGTAGGCAAATGCATAAATAACAACAATAGAAGTGGACACAAGATGGGTACAATGAAATACTACTAGAAGACAGGAGCGGTTATGGGACCGTGACAACACAAGGAAGCTGAAAAAGGAAGCGGTTTTGTGGGGGAACATAATGATTTTGGTTTGGAACCTATTCTGTTTATGGCCTGTAGGGCCTCTGCTTGTCTTATATGTATGTATATCAGCTCCATCTTTCCCCTATTCCCCCTTCTGCTTCAATCTTGCCACCAAATTTAAATCTCTCTTGAAGAAAAGAAACAATAACTTGGTCTTTTTTGATCTCCCCCACAAACCAAGCAAAATGCCTTATCCATAAAAGATGTTTAATGGATATTTATTGAGTGAATGAATAAATGCATATTCAAACATTCTTGGGCTGAGGTTTTACCTTTGCCTCTTGGAGTTCCTCAGAGCAAAGTGGGGTGGGATAGGAGACTAGAGGTTGGAAAGGGAGATTTGTGGGGACAACAAACAGACAGATGTAAAACATAAGAAAGAAGAGTTGGCAGAACCTAAAAATAAGTTGCCTTTGGGAAAGCAAGGAGAGAGAGTGAAGATGGCTAGGTGATCTACTTGGTGTGCAGATAGCAAATGTAGTTTTATATTTAAAGGGTATGAAAGTTTAACCCTGCGTAACACACAATTATATTGCTCCTAACATCACGTTAAATAAAAGTCTCCTCCAGCGTGTTTGTACTGTCTCTGACGATTTGGCCTTACACAGTCTTCTTACTGTGTTAGAGGGCATCTGTTTTTGCTATCAAACCAGAGACTTTCTGCTAAGTCATCTTGAAGTCCAGCTTAACTTGCACAACATGTTGTTTCGTAATTAAATTAAAATTGCAGGATGTTTTGGATTAGAGGAATCTTTCTTCAGCCAGACCCAAGGTTAGTAAGAGTTTGACTTGTCTGGGATAGAATTCCCTCATCCAAAACACCCAGAACACTTCACTGGATTAATTTGCAACTCACTGGGAGATTTTTGGTCCAATTTGCTAAAGATTTTCTTTCTGTTTCCATTTCTCTTTTCAATTCGGGTCAATATGCATTTATTCAGCTCTCTTATTGAAAACGATATGAAAAGTATTACTGAGTCCAAAGAATAAAGAAAATGGCAGATAAAATGCAAGGAAAGGAAGAAAAGTAATGAGTGAATAAATAAGTTCATTCATGAATAAAGAATTTATTCATGAATAAATAAATTCATTCATCCAACAAATGAACTTACAGAGCCCTTATTTTTACCATGCACTGAGTTGGGTAGGTGCTGAGCAATATAGAAAGAAATATAAGCCGCTGCTCCTGTTCTCCAGAAGTTTAGAATTTGTTTTATTTTTCATAAAAAATTTTATATTGGACAGTTTAGATTCAATTTATATTGGTGTTTTAATCCAATCAAAAACTCCACCATGAAAGAAATAACCATGAACAATTTCCTTGCACCTTTAAGAAGATGTTGAACATCCTATGTGGAAAAAGGCTAACAAAATCACATTGTACCACTGGATAGGATATGTGTGTTTTGGTTAGATTGAGTCTCATGGCCACTGCCAGTAAGCCACAGGAAGAGAATTTTTAAAGTATTTTTTTCCATTAGGAGCTGTAGGAAATAATCCTTAGCACAGTATATCAAGTATGTGTTTTTCTTTCAGCATTGCCCTGAGCCTATGTAGCTTTAAAACGAATTATCTTTAGCAAGAATGAATTGACAAGTAGGACCATATGTTCCTATAGTTCTGAAACATATTGAGAAAATTTCCATTTAATCCATTAATGCCCCAACCTTGGCTCCTTATTTGTCAAACTATAGTTCTTCCAGATTCACTGAAACAAAGTATGAGAAGCAACAGAAATGCCATGATGGTGTGTTACTGAAGAGGTTAAGGGAGATGCGGCTGGTGAACATTCATACAGAAAGGATGATTATTACATATATGGCAGCTTTTGAGGGCTGTTCCCCACTGCCCCCATGTCTTAGTTAGTTTGGGCAGTTATAGCAAAGTACTGTAGACAGAGAGGCTTATAAAACAAGAGAAATTTTTCTCTCACGGTTCTGAAGGCTGGAAATGTGAGATCAGGGTGCCAGCATGGTCAGGTCTGTGAGAGCCGTCTTCGGGTAGCAAGCTTCTCGTTGTATCTTCACATGGTGGAGAGCAAAGAGCTCTCTGGGGTCTCTTTTATAAGGGCACTAATCCCATGCATGAGGGCTCTGCCCTCACGACTTAATCGCCTCTCAAAGGTCTCACCTCCTAATATCATCATACTGGGGGCTAGGATTTCAACATGTGAATTTTGCGAGGGGCATGAATAATTCAGTCCGTTGCACCCTCCACCATTTCCTCCCGCTCTCACTAGAACCCAAGCATAACAGCAAGGACTTTGTCTTGTTTTCTGTTGTGTCTCAATGCCCAGAACAATGACTACTACAGAGAGGGGAGGGCTCAATAAATACGTATAAAATGAATAAATTAATATTTCTCCCACACTGGATAAAAGAAATGTTGCCTCTAGTGCTAAAAATCAAAGAAAGAATTTCCTTGCTTCATCAACAACTCTTGTGATCCCCGACTTCTCTAATGTGCTCCATCCATCCATCCATCCGTCCATCCATCTGTCCATCCAGCAACATGCACTGAATTTTCCTTGTTTTGCTGGTACTTTGCTACTTGCTGGAGTTATAAAGATGAAAAGGGTGAGATATGAGCTCTCAAAGAGCACGCCATCTCAGTTCTAAGAGAGGATTCTGAGGAAAGGTAAGAAGAGAAGGGAACTGATCCCAAACATGAAAAATAAAACCAGCAGAGTTTCTGGAGAGGGAGAAATTAGAACAATAGTGAGTGAGGCAAATTGTGACTGGACAAAGGTCAACTGTCCATCATAGAAAAGATCAAGGAATGGGGAGGTCTAATTATATGCCCTCACTTCCAGGAGTCCAGGACTACCAGTAAGACTGAATTCCAAGCTATAAGAAGCTTATATAATAGGAGAAACGATACAAATGTACTGGTGATAGTGAGACACAAAGTAGTGTGAAGTCAGAGCCATAGGAAAAGTCTAATAACCTATCAGGTAGATTCACAGGAGGAAACATTCTCTCTCCCTTCCATATTGTCATATCATGTCTGATATGTGTAAGATGCTGTGGGGAAAACAAGACACTCAGAGGTTGGAACCCGTCCTCCTAGACCTGTGGTCTAGCAGGGGACAGAGTGTACATTCATCCGTAACCCGTGGTGTGCTGAGCCTGACTTGCCCTGGCTCATACTAGCTCTCAAGAGCCAATTGCTAAATTTTCAGGAATTTTGCATGCCAGTTTTTAAACACAGCCATTAAAGAATAAAGTATGTAAACTTACAATTAAATAAATTATTTTGAAAACAAAGGTAATATATACTCAAAACTCATCACTTCCTAAATTATTATCTATGCTTTTGAGGTTTTTAGGTCTATTATATCCCTATAATTGTGTGCTTCTGTGCATATCTTCCCAACTCTGCATTCCGTGACATCACATTGGTAGCTTGAATTTGCCATGATAGGAGTATTTACACCATTTACACCACAGAAATAGGAAATGCTACAAATCAAGACTTAGTTCACTGTTTTTATTTTCTAGATTTAAGAAAATGGTGGGGACTATGTTAAAAATGCAGATTAAACTTCAAAGTGTGTCATGTCTGTAGCCAGTACATTGTAAATAGCACCAAAAAACTGAGGAAATATTTCTCCAATATTCAAAACTATTATCCAACACAGCAAAGAAGTCGCTCATGTCATTGACTGCCAAGCATGAAGACCAACATCCCTCTTCATTGTTTTTCTTTCACGTGAGTTGCTCTATATCAGCCAACAATCACGTCAGAATTACACTTGCTCATCATTTACAGCCATTAGTTGGCCATGGATACAAAAATTCACAAAAGTCAATGAAAGCATTCTTTGAGAATCAATTGGCTACATAAAATTTGTGATAAAGAACATTGTACATCTTGGGGCTGGCCCAGTGGCGCAAGCAATTAAGTGTGCGTGCTCCACTGCGGCAGCCCAGGGTTCACAGGTTTAGATCCCAGGTGCGAACGGACGCACCACTTGTCAAGCCATGCTGTGGTGGCATCCGATATAAAGCACAGGAAGATGGGCACAGATGTTAGCCCAGGGCCAATCTTCCTCAGCAAAAAAAAAAAAAAGAGAGAGAGAGAGAAGGATTGGCATCAGATATTAGCTCAGGGCTGATCTTCCTCACAAAGAAAAAAAAAGAATATTGTACATATTATTATTTGTAAATTGTGTGTTATATATTTATATCAGTAAAATTTATCATAAACCTATGTATATGTATTTAGCTATGTGTACATATGCATATGTGTGTATGTATCTATATCTTTATATTTATATCTATATTTATACACACACTTTTATGAGAGCACTTGTTGTTAGCATTTACAAACACACCCTTGTCAAAAACCAAAAACCAGGGTGGAGAGTAGTGAGTGCCACAACAGAGTGTCATGGGGTCATGAAAGCTGGGGGGGGGTGGGGACGGGAAGCAGATTTCCCAGGAGGTGGGGATGCTATCACAGGCTACACGGAGAGGAGGAGAACCAGTTGAGAACCAAGGCAGAAGAAATCAAGGGAACCATTTCCTTGGAAGCCCCTGGCTTTGCTTGTCCAACTGGTCCCTGGGGGGAGTAGGGAGGTGGCTTTCTAATAATAATGAGGCCACTGCCTGCCTAAGGTCACTGTGGTCTATTTCCTGGGAGCCAGATTGGGACACAGGCTCTGAGAACCACAAAAGGATGTATAAGAAGACAGAATGAGCCCAGACACCACCCAAGCCTCCAGAAATGGGAATATTCATCTCCTTCTGTTGGCTCCAGGCTCTGGGCAGTGCAAAGCAAACTATGGAGAGAATAGGAAAGTCCCACTAGCAGAAAAAATCAATTAGCCAGGGATTTCTGTAAAAGGACATTTTTTTTCTAACGGACTTGTAGGCTTGGAATTCAAACTTTATTGTGAAAGGGGATGGAATTTGGCACCATATCTGTCCCAAAATATCCTTTTGCATTTAAAAATCACACACTGCATGTAGAGTTGGACAGCATCTTCACCCTCAATATCTATTCAGAATCACAAATTTTCACTAGAGTCAAGTTTTCTGAAAGGTGGTAGGGACCTGACGTCATCCTCCGCATCCCCTTTCATCCTTCCATCACACACGACCCGTTCTACTACCATCTCCGCTGAACCTCTAAGATGAGGCCAGAGTGTAGAAAAGACAACAGTTTCCTTCCAGCTCTGCGATCAACCCCATAAAAGGGTGGGGAGAGCGGGAGGAGCCTGGATCAGTGATCCAGTCTTAGCATCAGCCCTCTTTAAATATTTGGAGAGCAGTGCAGGGTCCTGGCCCAATGTGGCACCAACACTAAAACGTATCCTGATTTGGTCATCCTGGCTGTGGCTGTATTTTGTGGGAAACACCTACCCACAGGTGTATTGAAATTGTTACCAGTCTTGGGACCCTTGGGACAAGTCTATCTGCAGTTAACATAGGGAGGAGGGAGAGAATCTGGTGCAGAGCTGTCAGAGGCCAGCGTAATGGAATATGACCTTGAGGGAGAAATGACAACATTGGAGTTCTAAGTGGGAAGAGCTTGTGCACAGCAATGTTGGGAGACGTATGCCTAGGGCCTTTTCTAGAAGCTATGTTTGCATAGAAAACATAGTTTTTACTCTCCTTGTGTGTTTATTTAGAGGAAAGGCTGACGGGGTTTGAGGAAGCGTGGTGGTGGTGGTAAGACCAGAGTCTGAGTTCTCCCCCAAAGATCATAGCAGGTAGGAGATGAGGAGGTAGTTTCAAGCATTGCTAGGGCAGCTCAGAAATATTTAGGGCGAGGGCCCTTGGAGAAGTCTGGAGTTTCCGCCTGGATTCCATTTGAATTGGGCATAAATGTAAAGATGATAGCATTTGTTCCTACAGGCTGGTGTAGTGTAAGGCATAACTTTTGCACACGGGAAAAATAAAATAGAAAGTATGAGATAAAAAAGAGGTTAAAAAGCAAAAAAAAAAAAATGCATGCTGATTAAGGGAAGAATCAAGATTTATAAACAGGAAGAGAAGACTTAATTAAGTTAATAATAAAAGATAATTACAAATATTTTGAGAAGCTAAAGAAGTGCAGTTGAGTTGGGGGGTGGGGTGTGGTCAGGGAACAGGGTAACTAAGAAAAAATCCTGATGGGGAAAAAAATTGAGGAAGGAAATAACTTATTGTTGGAAAATGGTTTCCACTCCTCATCTCAACCACTTGAGTTAAAATAAAGTAAGAGACATGAAACAACAACAATTTCCAAAGCAATCACCCTCAGACATGTTTTGCAATATAGATAACCCAAATGGCACCAGGCTATCCCGAGAAGGTTACGACTTGTAATTTCATCTGCTTCCAGTGAATGGCACTTTATGTTTACCTTGCACTTTTTGCTGAGTTGCTCATAACATGCAGAAACTTGAACGCTCACAGAAATGGCCCTGCAGTCCAGCCACTCTTCAGAATCCAGAAGATGAGGGGCAGGAGAGGACTTTTTCCTGCTGACTGTGGTCATGCATCGCTGGAAGATTTATGGACAAGACCAACAGCCACATCCATATCTCAAAGTCACTAATTACCAAGAGAAGGACTCAGCCCAGAAGCACTCAGAGTATAGAAAGTCCTTGGAGAGTGAGTCTGTTGGAATAATCAGAATAATCAGACCCATTTTATCACATTCTGATTTCTCAGCTGCCCGTTTCCGATATAGGCTGTTTTCTACTGCCCAGAGGGAGCATTATGAATGGTGCCTGAGATTTTTCATAATGTTAACATCTGAATGAAAGGACCAGACGTGACCTTAGAGTGAAAGCACACAAGACCAGGGAGGAGGCTAGGGGTCAAGGAAATGTCCCAAATTTCAAAACGGTACATTTCAGAAATTGCCATGAAAGCTTAGTAGCAATTCCCAGATAAATTCTAGAATAGATAATTAAAGAGATGGTTTTAGAGCTCTTACTAAAGAAAGAAGCTTCCATTGGGAGCCAGCATGATTCTGTAAGAGCAAGAAACGCCGTATTAGACACTTTCTCTTTTGATAAGTTTACTAGGATACTTTACAATTTCTATCATGCTATGCTTTTGGACAAGAAGGAGAGATGTGGGCCTAGTGACCATCCAGATAAACTCTGTAATGGCACCAAGGATGGTGACCCAGGCCCTGTGGTCCTGCCCTTGCTCCCATTCATTCAACTCAACAAAAGTTCACTAATTCAACATACACCTATAGAGCATGGATTTTATGCAGGGCACTCTTCTAGGCAAGGGATAGAAAGAAACTGTTCAATTCCTGTCTGCACGGAGTTTAGAATCTAATGGAGGGAAAGGACAAGGGCACAAGCACTCACAATACAAGCCTGAGAAACAAAATCACAAAAGGAGAAGCACCAAGTGCCCTGGGGGTGGATGGAGACGGAGGTCCCTTCTGGTTAGAAGATGAAGGAGGCTTTGCATGGGAGATGGTGTTTGAGGTGGAGGTTGCAGGAAGAGAGATGGAAGGGGACGAAGAAAGGCATTTGCCCATACGGTGTGAGCGAGCACAGGCAGGCTAGGGAAAAGGGTAAGCACAGAGTCCAGTTGGATTGAAGCAGGACTAGAAAGGAAAGTCAGGACCGTTGTCCTCTCACTGGGAATCAGCCCTGGGGAGGCCGTGATGGGGAGGCAATCGAGGGTCTGGGTTCAGGCGTCACACAGTCTGGCATTTGAATCCCGCCACAGCCACCACCTTAGCCATTAAGTTGAGCAAGTTACGTAACTTCTCTAAGTTCTCGTTCCCACACCTATAGAATGGGCATGATTATACCTAACTCAGAGGGTCACTCTGGAGAGTAAATGAGACTACATGTGAAGGGGGGCCTGGCACGGAGAAAGTGCTCTCTAAACGCTACTCAATAAAGCCCAGAACGAAACTGGAGGAAGCTCTGCCTTTGCAAGTTTGATCTGGCAGTTGGATAGCCTTGATTAGAGCAGGCAGAAGAGCAGAAAATGTCTTTCTAATATTTAATCACAATCTAGTTTAGCAAGGAGAGCCTGGAGGCTAAGCCCAGGTGGGCTGTGGGCTAAGCCAGAGACAAGGCAAACCTCCCATCACGGAGAAGGGGAGGGCAGGGCAGGCAGAGTCTGCAGGATTTGGCAATTGAAGCAGTCTTGAAAGGCTAGAATTGTGGGTTGGAGCAAACAGCAGCAATAATAGCTAACTCACATATTAACTCATTTAATAGTTCTCATAAGGGAGATGCTATTATTATCCTCATTTTACAGACAAGGAAACTGAAACCCAGAGAGATTTAGTAATTAGACCAAGGTCACCCAGCAAGTAATGGCAGACCTGAGATTTGAGCAGAAAGTCAGGTCTCAAGGTCTGCAGTCAGGAAGGAAGGAAGGAAGGAAACTGATCATTATGGAGTATGTATAATGTGCCAGACCCCAAATTTCACCCAAAGGAATATTTAGGAAGCTGGAAGGCCTGGAAGGAGGTAAGATGATTTCGAATATGTCCTGGTAGACCAAGATGATGATGTGAGGGAAGGTTACTTCTACTCCATAGGCCTGTGAGAGGCATTTGAGGAGAAGGCAGGAAGCTGACCCCTGCTCCAATATGAATCACTTACTATGGAGCTGTGAGCAGCAGTCTTCAAGTGTTTCTGTTCAGTGGATCCACATTTCTAACTGTCTGTGAAAATCTTGGTCTCTAGGTGTGTCTTCGGACTCTGATGACTATTGTGTGTGACATGTGTGAGGTGTCTGCATCGTGGGTGGTATGTGTGTGTGTGTTTGTGTAGTTAGGTGTGGAACCTGCATGGTTGTATATGGGTCTATGGGTGTCTATGTATGCGTGTGCATGAGTGTGTGCAATTGTATGGCAAGCGGTTGTATATGTGTGTATCTGTAGCCTGCAAGGTGAATTTGAGTCTGTGTGTGTGTGTGTGTGATGTGTAGAGGTGTCCGCATGGTGAGAGTTTGTGTGGATCTGTGGTTAGCTGTAGAAGCAGCTGTCTGTGTGCATGCATGTGCCCTCGTGGTATGAGCACTCTAGTGTGAATTTGTTTTATAGTTCTAGGTGGAACTAGAGCAAAAGCTGAATGGCTTATCACCCTGGGCAAAGGCAGACGTCACACCCCACCCCCATCGCCACTCCCAGTAGGAATTAATAAAGGCACAGGAAGCTGAAACAGAAAAAGCTCGGCAAAGCAGAGGCTACATTATTGCACCCCCAAAAACCTGGGGGGCCCCTACAGGACAGTGTTGGAGCCACAGCTGGAATAGGAAGTTTCCTAGAGGGGTCACTATCTTCTGTCAGACTCAAAACCTGCCCAGTACGGACGTGAATCTGGGATAGAGGGAGTCACTAGGATAACATGGTTATTTTCCCAGATGATATAAATGGATTCCAGATAATTCTATAATAGCATCTGCTGGCTCGTCTTTGTGAGTCCATCTCCTTCCAAGGCCACAACTGACTGCATTCCTATTTGTCAACTAAGAAGTGGATGTGATTCCTGCTTCACTCCTTCCTACCCCCTTCTCCTTTCCCCCAAATTGTCATAGCTTGGAGACCTACTCCAGTAGTCCTCCCCGGGGCACAGGGTGGGAGAAAAGTACTTTCTGGTGAGGCAGCAGAAACAAGAGGCAGAGGGAATGGGTTAGCCAGCAGGCAGATCAGTCGAGTCCACAGCTTAGAGTTCAGAGCCTGCACTGGGACAGGGCTGAGTGGCCAAGCAGGCTGGAATTAGGGGGTAGGCCCATCACAAGACACATCTACTGCCTGGAACCCAGACACCAGCCGCCAGAACAAAGTGAGAGGTGTGAGGTCAAGGTTTAAACAGGAGAGGGGGCATCAGCTGACCTCTAGGAACTGGGAGGCTGAGCAAAGCAGTAAGAGCCAGGGCACGGGGCCAAGGGAGGGTGTCCACCACTACAGCAGAGAATCAGCTTAGTGGGGACATCTATAGGAGTCCTGCAGAGCAGGCCCAAATCCCCAGAGATGACTGGATCCAGGGGTGCTAGTGGAGTAAATGAGAACATCGGGCTGCGGTAAGATAGGGAGAAAACCGTCTTCCATTTCCCCCTGCCCATCTCACCAAAAGCCCACATTTTGGTTCTGGAGAAAATCAGTCTCCTGATAGGGTGACTGGTCTGGTTTTTATGCATGGACATATTTGGTGCATACAAACCAAAAGTATTGATCCAAAGAAATTCAGTTAAAGGCCAGACTTGTCTCTTCCCCGGATTTAGAGCTAAGATACCACTTAGCTCTATGCCTGGATTTAGAAGGAGTCATTCCTTCTATCACTCAACGCCAAAATCATTTTGGGACCTATATACTGTAAATATAAGTTAATAAAAACATTAGACTGTGGATCTAACAATAGAAACTCAAAACTTCTTACTTACTGAAAAAGTATGCAAGAACCGCTAATTCATGCCTCCACACTTAATAGTATGCCTTTTTCAAACTTTTTTTTTTGTGAGGAAGATCAGCCCTGAGCTAACATCCATGCTAATCCCCCTCTTTTTGCTGAGGAAGACCCGCTCTGAGCTAACATCTATTGCCAATCCTCCTCCTTTTTTTTTCCCCCAAAGCCCCAGTAGATAGTTGTATGTCATAGTTGCACATCCTTCTAGTTGCTGTATGTGGGACGCGGCCTCAGCATGGCTGGAGAAGCGGTGCATCGGTGCGCACCCGGGATCCGGCCCTGGCCGCCAGCAGCGGAGTTCGCACACTTAACCGCTAAGCCACGGGGCCGGCCCTGGCTTGTTCAAACTTTTAAAGGATAGAAGCTATCTGTTGGTGTTAGGAACACCCCTGGCAAGGATTAGGTGGCATATCCCTTGGGTTTGCTTAGAACCCTTTAAGATATGCAGTATGAACCATAGAGTTTGGGGGGGGGGGCGGGTAATACCATCCTAATTCTGATATTCTTATGCTATTAATGGCACTTAAGATTGCGTTAATCCTTATAGCTGCTACATTTTCCTGTTGGTTTCTATTAAACATCTAAAAAGGATGTTTAAAAAAATCAAATTGTTTAACTATTCTCTCTTGTTCTGTACAGTTGATTTTTTAAAGCCAAACATTAAGTTAAGATCTGATTGCTTGAAATCTTGGGTATATGTTGGTAAACACTGTTCTAGGAGAAGGAACGGAGCTTGTGTTGGAGCCTGCTCTGCAACCAGCCTTCTCTTTGCCCACCAAGTCTCCAGGCAGGAATCTTCAGAGGCATCCTTGACTCCTCTCATCCTTAATGAGTCACCAAATTACTAAATCTTATCAGTTCTGCCTCTAAATATCTTCCTGTCTGTTCCCCCTGCTGTCCTCGTGGTTCAGGTTCTAACATGAAATACTGCAGGGTCTTTGTAAAATGCAAGGCCCATCAGGTATTCTCTGCTCAAAATGTTTCAATAGCTTTCCAGCTCCTCCAAGACAAAGTCTAAGTCCCCTCACAGAGCTTAAAGGTCCCCTTACAAGTTCCCCTTTTTCTACATTTGCAGCCCAATCTCTAACACCCCCCTGCACATCTTATGTTTCAGCCACTCCAGTATGCTTACTGTTCCCTGATACGCTTGGCTCCCTTCTGCTCTGAGGCCTTTGCTTGCACGTGCCAGGCATTGCTCTAAACGCTGTACACAGACTAACTCACTGAATCCTCACTGACACTCTCTGAAGTAGATAGTGTCATTCCCGTTTTACAGATAGGGGAGCTCATCTGTCAAGCATTTTGCCCAGGGGCATGCAGTTAATAAGTTGTAGAGCAGGCTGAGTCCCATAGCCTGAAATGCCCTCTTTTGCTTTCTCCTTGGCAAACTTCTACCCATCTTTCAAGATAGTTTAAGCACTAACTCTTCTGGGAAGTCTGCCTACCCCCTGAACTTGCCCACCAGATAGTACTTTTATCATTCTGGGCTAATTGTTTGCTAAATGATTGTCTCTCTCTCAGCAGTACAGCCACTGAAGACAGGCCTACGCCCTATTCCTAGCTGAGTCCCCAGAACCTACATTCTGTGCCAGGAATCTAATGAATGCTTTGATGAAGGGATTCATTAATGAATAAATCAATTAACCATTTACAGGGTTCCTTTTCTAGTTGTAATACAGTGCATAGCAATTTGCCAAATTGTCAACCTTGGTAATCAATTTTTCCTGTAATGCATACAAAAATCTGGCCAAAGCTTAATTGTAGACCAGCTGTTTTCTGAAAATCAGCTCAATTATCTCAAGTTCATTTAAGAGCAATATAGCTTTCCAAGGTGCTCTAGAATTACCTAAAAATGCACAGTGGCAGGATGTTTTTTTATAATTTTTTTTAAATTTATTTTTTTCCCCCAAAGCCCCAGTAGATAGTTGTATGTCATAGCTGCACATCCTTCTAGTTGCTGTATGTGGGACCGGCCTCAGCATGGCCAGGGAAGCAGTGCGTTGGTGCACGCCGGGATCCGAACCCAGGCCGCCAGCAGCAGAGCACGTGCACTTAAACGCTAAGCCATGGGGCCGGCCCAGGAAGTTTTAAAATTACTAATCCCAGCATCCTGTTTGCTCAGAAGACGTCCTTTGCGTTTATCTCCTTTAGGATGAGACTTATGCTAAGAGTCAGAAATGGAATCTGTGCAGAGGAGACTCAATAGAGCTGACTGGTCACACGTATGACCAGATAGGTAATGGTCAGAGAGAAAAGCTATGAACCCTGAGAAAAATAAACCTGAGCCTTTTCTGCACAAAATATTCACCAGGAGAAAACAAATACTAAAAATCAGATAAGCACGTGAAGCCTGAAAGGAGAGGTGGAATAGCACAGCACTTGCCTTGCTCTCCTACTTATGCAAACAGGACCAAAGGATCAGGTGTCCGTACTGTCTTAACTACATTTTCCTATTTTCTGCATTCTCAATGCTCTGGCATCTAGGGCCTAGATGTGACAGATGGGGGTGAGGGGAGACTGCCCTCCCAGGACTAGCCAATTCTTAGAGATAACAAAGTACACATTTCATAGGCAAATCAACAAATCCAAAGCCCACACCCCCAAGTGCCTCCTTTATCAAGCTCTCACATCAAGCCAATATTCCTCTGCCCTAATCAACTCAGGACCAGGTACTTGAGACCAGGTACTCAAGACAGCCCCTACACCCCGGAACCTACTGAAATTATTCAAACCAGCCAATCCTGAACCTGCTTAGCCTGGTTACCCTGCCTTGTCCATTTCTTCTCATGAAAACCACAATAAAGGCCCCTGCCCATGCTTTCCTCTCACCCCTTCTGCCTCCTGATTGACCCTGGTGCCTCCCCATGTGGCCCTGCGTGGTGAGCCATTCTCCTGCTTCTAGGGATCTGTGAATATGAAAACTTCTTCCTTCATGACAGCATTTCATGTCTACGTGTCTTACCATCCCCAATTAAAACAAATTCCAGGTACATTTTAAAACACATACTTAGTCTATTTCATGTAACAGGATTCTTTTCCTTGATCTTCCTACAAATTTTTGAAGTAGGTAACTAGATATCCTCATTGTCATCATCACCCTACAGATAAGAAAGGGAAACAGTGAATTTGAGTGACTTATCCAAGGTGACACAAAAAAATAGTGGCAGAGCTGGGACTTAAACACAGGATTTGGGGTGAGTACAAAATGCTGAACATTTCCCCAAAAGATCTATAGACGACCATACAAAGTTATAAATACATTCCCCTGTGAACCTTTGTGTCTATAAAATGGGGACTATAGAATACTGTCTTTTGGATAAATACAATAATGTATGTGACAGCATTTTGCAAAATATGAATATGATTCAAATCAACATATTAAACTGTCATGAATCTTTTTCCAGTCTTCAGGGTGCAGAATATTCGAGTAAACCTTTGTCCTTTTTTGGCTGCCCAGCATATGAACACATCCTTGGTTTGGTGAAGCTCCACCTCCCTTTTCTTCCTTCTTCCAGCAGATGCAACATGTGACTGACACAACAAACAGGCCCACATCTGCGGTGCAAACCTGACTTCTAAATGCAGCGTGGTTTTGCCATATGAGGTATAACAAATCCTAAGCATGAACTCTAGTCCAGTGAGCACAATATCCTTCACATCATTATAAATATGACATAGGACGTGCAACAAGGGATCAGAGGCATTATTCTATCAGGTTTTGGATTCCAGGAAGCAGCTACTGCAGTCCTGGCTGGAAACAAATAGATGGAGCCAAAGTCATGGTCACCTTCCTACAGTTGAGATGTGAGCTCTTAAGGCATTGAAAGAAGTATTCATGGCAATGATTGCTACCCTTTATGGTGAGCATCTCTGGGTCTGGCATTGTATGAGGCACTTTGCCTATGTTATCTTGCTTAACCACCACTTAACAGGTAAGAAAACTGAAGCACAGGGAGATTAAGACCCTTTGTTAGTAAATGATGAGTCCATCAGACTCGAAGTCCGAACGAACTCTAAACAGGATTTCTCAAACTTTTAATGTGCATAGGAGACACTAGAGATGTTGTTAAAATGCAGATTCTGATTCCATAGGTCTGTGGTGGGGCCTGAGATTCTGCATTTCTAGCAAGCATCCAAAGGATGTAGATGCTGCTGGTCTGAGGACCCACTTCAAGAAGCAAGCCTCTAAGTCATTATGCTTCTTGAAAAGTGCTTCTTGAATCTCATAATAAAAAACACTCATGGATTTTCTATTTGTTCCAAGCACTTCCCTAGGGCCTCTCTCTTTGCCAGAGCTTGGTGACATAAGAAGTGATTCCCGGGCTGGCCCCGTGGCTTAGTGGTAAAGTGCGCGCGCTCCATTGCTGGCAGCCCAGGTTCTGATCCCGGGCTCGCACCGACGCACCGCTTCTCCGGCCATGCTGAGGCCGCGTCCCACATACAGCAACTAGAAGGATGTGAAACTATGACATACAACTATCTACTGGGGCTTTGGGGGGAAAATAAATAAAATTAAAAAAAAAAAAACAAGTGATTCCCTCTGCATATATTAAATGCTATGATTTAACTCATGAATGATTTCTTCTTCCATTTGTTCAATCCACAAACCTTTAATGAGTGCCCGCTAGGAGCCAGCCAGAGGGGTGAGTACCGAGTATCCCAGGATAAATAACATAAAGTTCTGGCCTCCAAAAGAGGAGCTACTGATGGAGATAAGCTGTCCTGAAAATCTCTGATGCTTCCAGGAAAGAACACCCTGCAGCGTACTGACTTGAGACTCCAAGTCCACTCATGGGCTTTTATGGCTCCAGGACCATCTTTACCACCACAAGTCATGGGCACATTTCAGCATTGTGCGTTCCAATTCTCTTGGCACAGAGAAAATTTTATTGTAACTCATCCTGTCCAGACTCTACTGTGAAAATACAGTTCACCTATCATGGGTCATTGACTGTGTCAGTACACACATAAAATTATGCCATTTTTTTGTTGGGACAAGAACGTCGAATGTTTCTTAGGCTTATTTTTGGGGTAAGAACTGCCAAAGACAAAACTTGAGTTTTTCAATGTGCTTTTAAGAAACTTTATATGCATTTGGAATACAGCAAGAAAATAAGTCTAAAATTAAAATTAACCTTAGGTTTATTTAATGAAATTAAGTCTCAGAAAGCAGAGTCAGAATCCTAGCAAATGGAAACCTCTCCTGAGATTAAAAGTAAATGCCTTCATGGGCCGGCCCCGTGGCTCAGTGGTTAAGTGCGCGCGCTCTGATGCTGGCGGCCCGGGTTTGGATCCCGGTGCGCACCGACGCAGCGCTTCTCCGGCCATGCTGAGGCTGTGTCCCACATACAGCAACTAGAAGGATGTGCAACTATGACATACAACTATCTACTGTGGCTTTGGGGGAAAAATAAATAAATAAATAAAATTAAAAAAAAAAAAAAGTAAATGCCTTCCAAGGATGTAGAAATCTATCAAACATATTTTGAAGCATCTAAATCATTAAAGTCAATTTTCTCTCATTGACAGAGTAATTCGTTTTCATTTCTTTATTACTGTTGTCTGAGATTTATTTACTATTGTTATTTAATCATGGACTAAGTACACATTTCAACTAGCAAGAAATCTGAATTATGACATCAGATGGCTCCCAGCTGTTCCCTATGTGTGAATGAACACCCACAGAAAATCCCTTTTTTCTAGTAAATGCCATTCCTTTACCCCACTCTTATGGCATGACTGATAAGGAATGGGGAGACAGAGGTGAAGGAGTTGGGAAGTGAGGAGAGAAGAAGGGTCACACTCCAACAGGCAGCCAGCATCATTTGACTGCCAGCTTCCAGAATACTGTTGGTTTCCTTCCACTGAAATCCTGGCACCTTTGCTTGGATCATATGGTCATTTGAGGTCATTTAAACCTATTTCTACCAAGATGCAGATAAGATTCTGAACAGTCAGGAAAATAGGAAGCCGAGATAATAGGTAAGGGGAGATTAAAAGAAGGTTAATCCTGTGAGCAATTATATTAGAGGAGCCTTTACAGCTATAATTCTTTGGTGAACTTCTACCGCAAGGTAGTGAAATATTGTGAAGCTCTTGAATTGAACTTCAGGTTGAAAGAGGCTTGAAGGGACTCTTGGAGCCCAGGTCTCTCAGTTTGTTGAGGGGGAAATCTACGAATGAGGCCCAGAGAGTTTCATTGCCAAAGTCAAGGTCTTCCAGCTAGTTAATAAAAGAGTCGGAACTTGAAACTCAGTCTGCTGAACTGCAATCCAGTGATCTTCCTTTTTGTTGCCTGAGTACGTCTTAAATCACTCTTCAATTCGCAATGCTCCAGCCTTCCTCCAGGAATACAATTTTGCCCTCGTCAGGAACTACCGTGGGTCATTGATTGTGTCAGTGTGCATAGAAAATTATGCCATTTTTTGTTCTCATTATTACTCATTATTTTGTTCATTCACTCATTTTGCGAATATATATCCAGAGCTCCCTATGTGCCAGGAGCACAAGGAGAACATAACAGATCAGATCCCTATCCTCAAGGTGACCACAGTTTAGCTGCAATCCCTCCTTGTTGCACAGTTTAACGTTCACAGTTAAAACATCCCTATTAACACTGACATGAGAGAAAAGCAAAACAAGAAACATAGCCTACAGTGGATATTATGTCTACATAGTCGTGCTTTTGAAATTGTGTCAAGAAGCTTTCAGGTGGAGACGAAGATTGAATTACAAATGTCCCTATAGTGTTTTCCTGAAACTTATTCCACAGAACTAGTCGAAGGGGCCTGTATTTTTCACAATAACTGTAAATTAGAAAGTTATATGGCTATCCTGGGGGCATTTAAGAGGGTTAGCAACAGGAAAGTATGACTCTAGCAATGAAGTTATGTAACTAGCAAGGGGGGAAAAAAAACTCTGGCAGCTTAAAAAGGTTTTCTGTTTTTCTTTCTTAGAGGAGGCTTAACATGGCCTAAGTCTAAGATTTGTCTCCAACTGACAATGTAGGCTTAAAGAGTTCATTAATTTAAAATGCGATATAACCGTTTTCATTCCTCAACGTCTTCTGAGTTCTTTTCTCAATTTGGAACTGTTGTGATGTTTGAGAGCCTATTGGCATAGAAAGCTGTCCCAACACCCCCATTGTTATGTTTTCTAAAAGGAAGATGGAAAGGAAAAGCAGCCAGCATCGTCAGCAATGATTCCATGTGAATAAGGAAATCCAAATTTGTGAGTCCCCATTTCCTTTGGAAATATGAATCAGTGTTCCTAATGTTGAAAACAGATTTCTGCAGTAACCTGTATCTTTTATAAAGATTTTAATTCAGGATGAAGAAAGTGGAGAGATTATGTTAATTTTACACATTCTAATCCAAGCATTGTCCACGGACAAGATTTTTCAAATTACCTCTTACGTGCAGGGTACACAGCAGATATAGAATACATTACGTTTACTACTGAGAAGCAAAATCAAGAGGATAAAATTTTAAGGGTAGGTGATTATTTATACCATCATCAACACTATTTAGTAACAAAATTTCCAACTCCATGTTTTCCAAAGTTCATTTGGGGAAGTGGCTGTTGAAGTCATATAGAAATCTACCATGGTTCTTATCCTACATTGGAGCTAAGGCTGAATGCCTACTTTTTATAATACCTGGGTTTTGTTAAGGAATATAGAATGAAGGGTAATAAGACAAAATATTTTGTTAAAAAGATGAACCCAGTAAAGAACAAAGAAATAGACTTACCCGCATGCCATATCTTTTACTTGCTGCCCAAGGTGGGAGTGGGCCAAGAGGGGGTCATGGAGAAGGAACAACCACCAGAGGTGTGCAGAATGACAGTAGTGTCCCCACAGCACTCTTCTCTTTAAATTTTCCCTTGTGCCTAGGGAAACCTTCCACAGTGGAAGGAGCTATTTTGAAATAACCCGAAATAAATGTAGAAGTTGGGACTGAAAACATGCATAGCATTGATTCCTCAAGAGAGTCCACATCTTTTGAGGGCCTAACTGGGGTATCCAAGCTTGAACATTTCTGCTGATTGTCATTAGAAATCTCCTGGCTTTAACTAATTATTCTCTCTCTATCCTTTGACACGCACTGTGGACTAATGACGTGAATACTTGACAGAAAATCCCATAAAAGATTATGCTTTAGTAACTTCCTAGTTAAAATTTTATTTCATTGTCTTTATTGGGGCCAAGGTGCAGTTTTGCCATTTTATTGTGAAAAGCCTATATTTTATAAAATACCATGGGCAATTTTTAACGTCATAAACCCACAACTTGTGGCAGATTTGTAAACATATCAAATAGGCAGAAAGCAGAGGCAGATAGTGATTCTTCTAATGACATACAAGCAAACAGCAAATAATTGTTTACTTGGAGGTATCCTGAGGTATGAAAATGGCTTTAAAAAAGAAATTTCCCTCTTAAGGTACATGTACTTGTAATAGCGTTTTAATATGCAGAACAATGAAATCTTGCCTACATATATATTTTTAATAAATCTGAGTTTAAATAAAGGATAGTTTATGGGTATTTTCTTTCACTTAACTACTTTTTAAATTTTTCTTGCTCTGCTAATTTATCACTAAACATGATTTTAAAAAATATGGAAACCTCTCTAAAAACAGCATTCCCTCCGCTCTCAATGCTGTCCATCTTGTCATATGCTTCTATTATTCTGAATACATGTATGAATATATATACATATATGTGTGTGTGTATATTTTATACTCAGACGACCTAAGGAAGCACAGGAATTTAGGATAGAGTATGATTTACCCACAACATATATATGTAAGATTCCTCCACGATGCAGGGCAAATTGAAACTAGCTTTTAAAACAAGCCAGTCACTTCCACTCTTTCCTCAGGAGTCTATTATTCACATTAGGTATTTCTGAAAGATCCATAAAGTTATTCTTAACTTCCTTTTGCCATATATAATACACGATTTAATTCTTTCAGCCAATGTTCATACACCCCATCCATCCTAGGCAAATCTTGGCTCTCTAAGCACTCAGTCTTTACAGATTGAAGAGCCGACTATATACAGCTTCGTCAGCATAGTGAGGGGAAAAGTCACATTTTACTCCCACCCCAAACAAAGCTATTATATTTACCTTCTACTTTGAAGATAGTAAAGTGCGGTCTGCAATGGAAGGAACCCAACGCAGTACCTGCGCAGTTCATCCACAGACCCTGGTAAACCCAAGTGGCGGTTATCACCGATGATGCTCTGGTGGTTACTTTCCACTCATTGGATGTGGTCGCAGCAACGAGAGCTCCAAACCCTCCGACGCCAAACACCAGAGCTGAGATCTGGGCCCTGGACATGTCGCTCAGCCTCCTCCAGTGACACTGTCCGGACAGAACGCTTTGGTGGTCTAGGCATGCAGCAGACAAACAACACTCGGACAAGTGTCACAGCAAGTTAATGTGGGTATGTGACATTATTCCTTCTCCGGATGGCCTGAGGAAGTAACGGAACTTAGGATAAAGGCTGATTTACCGATGGCATTTTAAAGAGAGCCTAAGATGATCATTCTAAGTTCCTACATGGGTATTTACTAAAATTTTGTAGATGGATTTTAAAGGTTTTGATTTCGCAGATTTTTTTCCTGGCACCATAGTTAATGCTTAATTTTCTGTTAGCCTGAAGCTTAACGAACCATGAGACTACCAGATATTACAAAGTACAAATTATACAGCAACAGTTAAGGCTTATTGGACCAATTGCTTTAGTCTTGCGTGCTTCTGAATCTTTATACAAATGGAATCATATTGCAAGTATTCTTCTGTAACCTATTTTATCACACTATATTATGTTTGTGAGATTTATCTCTGTTCAGGAATGTAGCTATCATTCCTTAAATAATACAGCTGCATATAATATTTCATTAGGTGAGTATGCTGGGATTTATTGATCCATTTTCCTGGAAATGAACATTTATGTTGCCCACACACACAGCAATTGGTACAGATATAAACATGCATTCCTCCTTGTGCACCATGCAAGAGTTTCTCCAGGGTGTGTCCTAGAAACAGAATTGCGAGGATTAGAAACACTCATCTTCAGCTTTATAAATAATGCTAAATTGCTTTAGCAAATGGTAATAGCAGTCTACTGTCACCCACTACCAGTACGTGAGTCTTCATTTCTCCACTTCACAACACTTGGTATTGTGGTGTTGTCAGAATTGTTGTGTTTTCTTTTTGCTTCTTAGTCTGAGGGGTGTAAAGGTGTCACCTGATGATGACTAATTTGTATTATCTGATTACTAATGAGATCGAGCATCTTTTCCTGTGTTTATTGGCTCCTTGTGTTTTTGTCTACAGAGACCTTTGTAGCTTTTGCTCATTTTATCCACAGTGTTGTTTGATTTTTTATAATTTATTTTTAGTGCTATATATATCTTGGATAGTAATCCTTTGTTGATTATTTGTGTTGTAAGTATCTTCCCCCAGTTTGTGTTTTGTCTTTATGCAGCCATTGGATAAAGAGTCTTAATTTTAATGTAGTCAAATATATCAAGCTTTTGCTAAATGGTTTGTGCTTTTGAGATCTTGATTAAGAAATCCCTGCTCAGAGATAATAAATACATTGCCCTTTACTCCTATATTCTGTATCTCATTTTTCTCATATCTGTAGGTTTTTTTGTTTGTTTGTTTTTTTTGGTGAGGAAGATTGGCCCTGAGCTAACATCTGCTGCCAATCTTCCTTTCTTTGCCTGAGGACTATTGTCCCTGAGCTAACATCTGCGCCAACCTTCCTTTATTTTTTATATGTGGGAGGCTTCCATGGCATGGTTTGATGAGCGGTGTGTAGGTCCATGCCCATGTTCTGAACCTTCGAATCCTGGGCTGCCAAAGCAGAGTGCACAAACTTAACCGCTATGCCATCGGACTGGCCCCTCGTATCTTAACCAATACGCCATCGGGCCAGCCCCTCATATCTGTAGTTTTTGCAGGTTGAATTGACGAATTTTCTTCCTACTGACTCTCTCACTCATAGTGGTTTGTTAAACCACGCGCTTTGTGATTTGTGTTTGCGAGCTCATGCTCCTGGTAACTTTATTCATGGAAATGTTTTGAGGCCTGAGTTGGATAGTTGTTCCCCCAGGTAGGATTTATATTTGCTTCTGCCTGTTGTTCAGGGAGCTATCAAGCCAAAACTATTCAAACTAAATTCTCAGCTTTTTCTAGCCATCCAATTAGTGTGCATTCTGATCCTCCACCTGACTGAGTGTCAGCTTGTGGGTAGGAATTCTCAGGCGACTTCCTCTTGTCCTTCTACTCAGATGCAAGGCTTGAGACAGGATATTTCCTTATCATTACCCAGGAGGATAGTGATGGTAATGACAGTGGGGGATAGCGATGGTGATGGAGGTGAGGAACCAGTACTTTTTAATTTTGCCCACTGCAATCATTGCTTTGGGGTGGGAACAACTTTATGCAGGGTTCTCTGATCCAGTCTACAATCTTGCATAACAGTAGTGTCCCCTGCCCAGGGCCCATTGGGAATTAAAATCTAGGTGTCCAGGGATCCTTCAGGGTAGCCACTGGCATCACCGTTGGCTTATCTTTCTGTATTTATGTTTTCTCCTTATTTTTTGGCCTTGAGAGATTTCTTTTACCTTCTTACCAGGTCAGGTATGAATTTAAAAATACTTTTCAAAAATTTTTTTCTAGATAATTTAGGTGTTTTGTTCTAGGAGGGTTGTGTAGGATATCTAATCCACCCTATGCCAGAAATGAAGTGGCCAAATGTTATAAAGGAAACACATGTTTAAAAGTATCTTTAAAAATCAAATAGCCTATCAGGAAATAACAGTAAATGAATTTATCCCAAATGAAGAGAATCCCAGAATTTCAGATTTCTGCAAATTTTGCTGTGCTACGTAATCTCAATTCATATATAGCTTCATTTGGAAGTAGTTGTATGTTTTTAGCAGAAAAAGCTCTCCTTAAAAGAAAAAAAAAAATGGACTGTCTGATAAACCTCTTTCTTAGTACATTATTTTTTTCTTCATCACAGTGAGTTGAATTCCCGGAAAAGACATGCCTGGTTTTGCATTTAGGATGGAAACCCAGGGGCTGGCCCTGTGGTGTAGTGGTTAAGTGCGTGTGCTCTGCTGTGGCGGCCTGGGGTTTGCAGGTTCAGATCCGGGCACACACAGATGCACAGCTTGTCAAGCGATGCTGTGGTGGCGTCCCATATAAAGTACAGGAAGATGGGCACAGATGTTAGCCCAGGGCCAATCTTCCTTGGCATAAAAAGGGAGGATTGGCAACAGATGTTAGCTCAGGGCTGATCTTCCTCACACACACACACAAAAAGATGGAAACCCAGCAATTTAAAATGAAAAACCACCTATTCTGTTACATCATTCAAATGAGACTATTAACTAAATTTCTTAAATTTAGAAACATTAATACTCACCTCTTTTGTCAATATCTTGATTCCAGGGCTTAATTACAGTGCTGTAAAACATTCTTCCAAATATTTAATAACTACTTATAAAAATCAAACAAACAATTCTGTCTATGAGGAGTTATTAGTCTCTTGTCTGCCAGAATTTTGTGCACTTTGATTTTTTTTCAGATGTAAATACATATTAAAGTCTCCTTTCTGACATAAAGATTCGGAAGATTAGCATCTGAGAAAGAAAACAGAGAAATACCACCTGGATGAGGCTGCAAATGTTTTGGGCATAGGACCAATTTCCAGTTTACCTCCCCCTGCGGGGAAAAGAAGAGATGATTTCTCTGGAAGAATTCAGCCAAACTTTGTTCACTATCCCATCGTCAAAATTACTAGGAGATACCAAATTTTAAATGTTTTTGATCTTTTTGTAAAGCTTCCTGAATTCAAAAGTTAAGTGCAGGTGGGTGTGGGGGGAAGAGTCCATTGTAATTAATCATAGAAAAAATAAAAGATGAGAGAATTAAGTCTGCAAAGGCAGAAACATTAGAAATAGCCAGTTTATGGGCCAGCCCTGTGGCTTAGCGGTTAAGTGCGCGTGCTCCGATGCTGGCGGCCCAGGTTCGGATCCCAGGCGCGCACCGACGCTCAGCTTCTCTGGCCGTGCTGAGGCCGCATCCCACATACAGCAACTAGAAGGATGTGCAGCTGTGACATACAACTGTCCACTGGGGCTTTGGGGGAAAAATAAATAAATAAATAAAATTATTTAAAAAAAAAAAGAATAGCCAGTTTAAATCACGGAGCACTCCACTAGAGGGAAGACAGTGGGGTGTTGTGAATAGAGCTGTAATTACAGAGTTCTCTTTGAAGGGGGGATGGAAATCTATGAACTCTTCCAGGCTAATAAATTTTATTATATCACAAATATCTCCCTCCTAAATTGGTGTGAGGATTATGATGTAATACATATAGAGCATGGAAAAAGTGCTAAATAAATGTCATCTACTGTTATTATTATTCCTAGAAGAAGGACCATACTGAGATTGGAGTGACCAACCCTTTCTAGGTTTTAGCACTGAATGCTTTGTTTCCTGTGAATCTCTTCACCCTGGGAGGAAACAAGTAGTTTCAAGTTTTCAGTTTTTGGGGAGTGGGGGAGGATGGAGGAAATTGACTGACTGAATCCCTATTTTTCACAATCAAACGATAATCTCCTGTCACAGGCCTAGCAAGTTTTCTGTTTCTACCCTATCTTCCCTTCATGCTGCCTCCTGCCTGCAAGCAGAAGTTCATTCTTGCCCTAGGAGACAAGTCAGCACGTTGCCCTGAAGAGGGCCGGCTAAGGCGCGGTTTGGACTTGGTGTTCTCTGCACCATTCAGCAGTTACCAGCAGAGGGCACACTCCAAATTAGCCTGCGCTCAGTCTGTATTTAGAATTTCTCTTCCCTGAACCGCTTCGAGTTTTTTGCCGGCCATGAAGTTTTAGTACATCGCTCTTCCAAGCTAAAATGTGTACATCCTTTTTCCTCTTCCTTCCTTCCTCCCTTCCTCCCTTCCTCCCTCCCTTCCTCCCTTCCTCCCTTCCTTCCCTCCCTCCCTCCCTTCCTTCCCTCCCTCCCTCCTTCCTTCCTTCCCTCCCTCCTTCCTTCCTTCGTTCCTTCCCTCGTTCCTTCCTCTTTCCCGCCTTCCTCCCCACCTCCCCCTCTCCCTCTCCCTCTCCTTGCTTCCACTTTTTTTCCCTCTTATTTTCTTGCTTTCATTTCTGATTTTAGGTGCAGAAGGTAGGGTTAATCATACACTTGAGTTCATGATGTAACATCATCTTTTCACTGTATGAAGCTGCTCTCCTCTTTAATTTATTCTTTTTAACCCCTATTCTCCATTTCCATTTTCCTCTCTTCCATAAACAAACAACAAACAACTGTTCTCTGGTGTTTACTGTGCCTTCTTTTGTTCTGCAGTCTTTAAAAAACATACTTGTCTGGGGCCGGCCTGGTGGTGTAGTGGTTAAGTGCACGTGCTCTGCTGGGGTGGCCCAGGGTTCAGATCCGGGGCGCGCACAGATGCACTGCTTGTCAGGCCATGCTGTGGCGGCGTCCCATATACAGTGGAGGAGTCCCATATACAGTGGAGGAAGATGGGCACAGATGTTAGCCCAGGGCCAGTCTTCCTCAGCAAAAAGAGGAGGATTGGCATAGATGTTAGCTCAGGGCTGACCTTCCTTACAGAAAGAAAAACAAAATGTACTTGTCTGTCTGGTGTGTGGGTTTTATTAATTTATGAAAATTGTATTGTATAATATATCTTGTTCTGTTAATATAGCTCGCTCTGTTGCTTTTTCTTGACACTACACTGTTAAGACTGTTCTATGTTGCTGGGAGCCCATCTAATGATTCTAACCTATTGCTCCTGTGGTCACAGAGTATTCTATGGTGAGCGTCCACCACAATGTTCCTGTCCGCATCCCCTGTGAGGGACATGGGATTGCCTCCAACTCCCCTCCTCACCGCCCCAACAACACTCTAATGAGCATACAGTGTTTGTTCCCTTACGGACATGTGAGAATTCCTTTGGGTGTAGACCCAGGAAAAGAATTACTGGGTCACAATGTCTGCTTTCCCTGTACTCAATTTGCGAAAGTGCCGCCATATTGCTCTTCACGATGGCGGCACTGACCTATGCTCTCTCCATGGAGCACGAGGGTTTCTGCGTATCCTTACATCCCTGCCAACACTTAGCATTATGCAACTTCCAAATTTTTGTCAGGCTAATGGGTGTAAAGTGATATCATTGCTTTAATTTGCATTTATCTGAAAACTTGAGCATCTCGTTGCATGCTTTTTAACCTTTTAGTTTTTCCTCTTCTAAATTTGCCCACTTTTCCATTAGGATTCCTTATTGATTTGCAGCCATTTCTTGTATATTCTAGATATTAGCCCCTTGTCAGTTTTAGACATTTCAAATATCTTCTCCCAACCTGGCATCTGTTGATTTGTCTATGGTGTCCTTTGTGAGACAGACATATTTAGTTTTAACGTAATCAAATTCCTCGATATTCTGTGCTTTTCAAGTTCTGCTTAAGAAGTCCTTTCCCGCTGTAGGACACCAAGATGTTCTCCTGTATTTTCTTTTACAGTCCATAATCCCTTGTTCACAATTCTGAAATCCAGTAATCCAAACCATAAATTTTGGCATCATCTCAGTCAGCTGGAAACAGATGGCATGCTCAAATTGGGTAATTTGGGGAGACTTTAATAAAGGGACATTATTAAAGGTGTCAAGGAGAGTTTCTCAACCTCAGCACTACTGACATTTTGGGCCAGATAATTCTATATTAAGAAGTGCTGGGGCCGGCCCGGTGGTGCAAGCGGTTAAGTGCGCGCGCTCCGCTGTGGCGGCCCGGGCTTCGCTGGTTCGGATCCCGGGCGCGCACCGACGCACTGCTTGGCAAGCCATGCTGTGGCGGCGTCCCATATAAAGTGGAGGAAGATGGGCACAGATGTTAGCCCAAGGCCGTCTTCCTCAGCAAAAAAAAGAGGAGGATTGGCAGATGTTAGCACAGGGCTGACCTCCTCATAAAAAAAAAAAAAAAAAAAAAATCTCTGTCTCAGAGTCTGTGTCCCAGGGAATGCAACCTAACACAACAACAACAACAAAAAAGAATACTTAGGACCAAATGTACCATATAGGACATCGAGGATGGAAATAAGAAAAAGCCAAGAATAATGAAATAAAGAGATGAAAAGAATCAAAAAAAAAAAAAAAAAAAAAAAGAAGTGCTGTCCTGGGCATTGTAGGATATTTGTCAGCATCCAGGCTCTCTAACTGCTGGATGCCAATAGCACCCCCTACGTCAAGAGTCATGACAACCAAAAACATCTCCAGACATTGCCAAATTGCTCCCAGTTAAGAACCACTGGTGTAGAGAGCCCAAGTGGGATGGCGCAGTGCCTTGGGCTAGTACCAGCCTATGGGTCATCACCCCAGGGTCTGAAAGGGTGGGGGGAGGGAGTGGTTCCCAGAACCAGGTGAAAGAGAGGTGTTGTGGAGAAGTCTGCCTTACAAGAGCCAGATCCTTTAGTGGAGGGACAGAGCCAGCCTGGAAAACCCCACTGGGAGGAGCCACCAACCTTCCTTCCCCTCCCCTCCCACCTTGATCTTATGCCAAAGGGCAAGGGAGCCTGTTGTGAAGTCCCAAGAGGTTGCCTCCCAGGCAGAGAGCGAGGTGGAGACGGGAAAAACGTGGACCTAGAGGGAGCAAACCAAGGATGCTCAGCACAGCCCCAAAACCTGTTTGGTGGCAAAATGCACCAGAATTAAACTGAATCTATTTTAGTTTTCACCTGATTTACTGCAGAAATACTGAGAGGTTTCATTATAGGATGCTATCCTAGATCCACATGGGGGTGTCATGCAATATATATGGTATATATACTGTATTGCCTTTCTAAAATCCAAAAAGGTTTGAATTGTAAAACACGTGTGGCTCCACGCATTTCAAATACAAGATTGTGGAAATATACCTTTCACATTTAGGTCTTAAATTCATCTGGAGTCTATCATTGTGTGATGTGAGGTAGGGATCCAGTTTTATTTGTTTCCACATAATGAGCCTGTTTTCCCTACAGCACTGCTGTGAGGAAATGATCCCACCTTTTCTCATTGATTCATTGTGCCTTTCATCCTATATTAAGTTCTCATATATACGCATGTCTCTCTATTCTGATCTACTGGTCCATTTGTGTAGTCTTCCTCAGTGTGGTAGAATACTACACTGTTTTTATTACTTCAGCTTCCCGATATATCCTAAAATCTGGTAGGAAAGTCCTCTCTCTTTGCTCTTTTTGTTTTTACAGTAAATAATTTATATTGTTAGTTTTATCAGAAAGTCTTTGTATGTATATATATATAATTTTAAAAAGACAATAAGTACATGATGCTTTTTGATGCAAATTTTATTAAAGCCAGAAATCATCATTATTTTTCAGAAGAAAAAATTAAAAATATATTTCTTTTCATAATTTACCTTCAACAAAGCATCTTGGAGCATATCAGTTCCATTAAAGGATGGTAACTTGTATATTATAAAAAGTCTTTGATACAAAACACACAAACTAATACCTTAAATTTTTCAATCTGCAGGTAGAACTTATCGATTCTCTTCAGTTTCTGAAGACATAAAATTGTTTTAAATTATAGTAGATCAAATACCATGTATAGTTCTCTGAGGCACAGGCAGAACTACTGTTCTCAATGCAAGGAGATGTAAGAAACATGAAAACTAAATGCACTGTGTAATCCTTGATCATATCTTGAATTGGATTGATTTTTTAAAAAAGCTATACATGATGTTATTAGGACAAGTGGGGAAATATAAATATTGGCTATATAGGTACTATTACTGTAGCAATGTTAAATCCCTTGGGTGTGATAATGCTACTGTGGTGATGTAGGAAAATGTCCTTGTTCTCAGGTGAACCGTGTTGAAGGATTTGGGAGTGAAGTGTAAAGATATTTGCAACTTACTATCAAATAGTTCAGAAAAATAAGTATATATAAAGCAAAGGTGGCCAAAGGTTGATAATTGATGGATCTGGATGAAGGCGTCTGGGCGTTCTTTGCACTATACTTTCAATTTCTCTGGTTGGAAAATTTTCGAAATAACATGTTGAGGAGAAAGAGATAGGAAATCATAGAAATGTTAAAAATGCATGTTGAAACTTGTATATAAAAAGGCTTCCATGTCCTCAGAAGCAAGGCAGTCAGTCTTCCAGGGCGTGAGTGGAGTCTACATTCCATGACCACAGGGAGTGTCCTGCTTCCCTGAGGTGAGCAGAGTCCCGTGCCAATTTACTCTCTTTGGAGCCTGAAGTCCTGGGTTCCTTCTCTAGTGCCTTCAGGTCTGTCTCCTCCACTCTTCAGTGTTGCTCTCTGGAGCCTGGGCAGAATTAGGCTTGTATCAGCCAGGACTCTCACCAGGTTTGCAGCTCCTGGTCTACACGGTGAAGAAATTCAAGTTCAACATCCCACAGCATGCCTCCGTGGCCCATACATCCCTGTCCTCCTTTTTAAAGGTTGATTTTGGGTCGGCCCCGTGGCTTAGCGGTTAAGTGCGCGCGCTCCACTGCTGGCGGCCCGGGTTCGGATCCCGGGCGAGCACCGACACACCGCTTCTCCGGCCATGCTGAGGCCGCGTCCCACATACAGCAACTAGAATGGATGTGCAACTACGACATACAACTATCTACTGGGGCCTTGGGGGAAAAATAAATAAATAAAATCTTTAAAAAAAAAAATAATAAAGGTTGATTTTGCTTTCTGTGGATCTGTTATGAAAAGTGAGAAACTTAAGCTTCAAAGCCCCTCATGTGCACACACCCATGGGGTTCCTGAGAGTAGCTGGGAATCATAGAATGTGATAGGTGGGGAAAAAAGGCAGGTTGTAGTCAGCCAGCATTTCTAAGCAAGCACATCTGGTAAACTGCATAAAAAAATCTCACAAGAAAGGGACCTGCATCTCCAAGTCTCCAGTATTCTGTTGTGCTTTCTTTTCTCATTTTAAATAAATATTCATTTTCACACCTAATTTTGAATTTCATCAAGAGAGCCCTCAAAACTGTATAAACCTTGATTCAACCCTGGGTGGACCTTTATTTTCCATCATTCATTTTAGAGTAAGTTTATCAATTCTTCATAACATCTTAGTGCAATAAAATTTTACTGTTTTTAGGCATCAATAAGATAAAGAAAGTGGAACATGAAATGGAAAGAAAGTAAGTCTCTAGATGTATGCTTTCATTTTTAGGTCTTGAATTACCTGAAAAAAGTTATTCTCTTGATTATGCTTGGACTTAGATAAAAATTAATCTCTCATACCCTTTGCTGAAGATATCACAGCCATCGGATATTCTTGAGTAAAGGAGTCTGGCTGAGAAATAGTGAGATGTTGACACTGGGCAGATAGGGGAGGGAATGAGGTATTTTCCTGTTCCTAACATCTCCCTTATAGACACTCATCATTAATGACAACTATGTTTCTTGCTCAGTGTCGCTGAAAATTATCTAAAATCTGGAGATATTGCTGTCCCGCATCTATTTCTCTGATATTATAGTAATGGAATCATTATAGTTTCACTCCAGGAAATTATAAAATATATTGCCTTGCCAAATGCGTTTTCACTTTGGTACATGCATTTAAAAGTGGCTTTCAAAGCAAATATAATGGACACATTATCGACGGTAAACTGAATAGAGGTCTGCTAAAGCAATCAGTGCTGGGATAAATTAACAAAGTAGCCCAACCCAGGATTGTGGTGGGATAAAAAAATATTGTTGAATTATTCGTCACTTTATTCAACAAATAATCTGATGCATGGTACTACACACATAGGAAGAACCAGAAAGTTCAGATTTATAGATTTGAACCGAATTTTCCAGAGAGCTGCTGTCTTTGCCCAGTTCTTACTTCCTGTTTTCAAGTTGATCATTTGCCACCACGAGTAGTGAATTGAAATACTTGATTTGGCTTTTATCCAGGATGGAAAGACTCTTGCCTTTCTACTTAGAAATAAACAAACAAAATTAGGGTCGGTTGTTCTAAGCACTCCTGTTTGCCATATAGTCAGGCAAGATCCTTCATTAGATCCAGACAAGTGTGAGCTGCGCTGGTTCTCTTGATGTTTGACGTTGCCCAAATCTGCCCTGGAATGCACGGTATGGAAACCCATTAGGTACGTTGCTCCTGCGCGTCCTCAGGAGGGAGGGTGGGAGCCCGGAGCGAAGCTGACACCTCAGGATTCCATTTCCAAACCACAACATGAACATAATCACCCTGCAACTTCAGAGGAGGCGCAACATTAAATCAGCAACCAGCCTTATCTTCAGCTCGCAATTGAACTGCAACATGGTGAAGATCAAACACAGAAGGGATGTTTACATAAAACAATCATAAACACTCCCAAGCCGTCCTTATGTTCATACAATGCACTGTTTCTTCTCTTTATTGTGAAATATAACACACATTCAGGAGAGTGTCTAGAACATAATGGACCATGGTATTGTGAGTGGATAACAAGCGTACTAGGGGAATTCCAGCTGTCCCCATCCTGAGAACTACTTTGCTCCAATCCTCATTAATGGCCTGCCCATTTGTCATTAGCATTTGCTTTCTAATTCCAGGTCTATTTCCAAATTGTTCTTCACGGACAATGCCCGGATGTCTGATTCCTTGTTTGTCTATATGGATCTGGGATTAGCTTTTTTTTTTTTTAGCACACTCCAGATCTCTTTCCTCCTTTGTTATCATTGGTTAACACATCATTGGACCTTACTCACTTCAGGCCAACTCCCCAGCTAGCCCCAACAGGATGGAAGCCTAGAGAGATTACTCCAGAACCGTAGGTAGTGTCTACACCTCCCTGTACGATGGAGAAACAATGTGAGAGATGGCATGTATTGGTGTTGGCTTGCTAGCTCACAGAACACCTCCCTAACTTCCCTTGAGAAACTTTCTGACTTCTTTAGGAATATTAAAGATCTTTCAAAGCAAATGTTTTTGCTAGTTCAGTATTTCACCCCACTTGACAGC
The DNA here is from genome assembly GCF_057802395.1 of Ceratotherium simum simum. NCBI lineage: Eukaryota > Metazoa > Chordata > Mammalia > Perissodactyla > Rhinocerotidae > Ceratotherium > Ceratotherium simum. Next base: position 15,939,692 of record NC_141909.1, read on the forward strand.
TCCTTCCAAAATGAATCCTCATCTCCAGATTACTTGTCAAATCTTCACCCTCCTCCCACATATCTTTCTGAATTTTATATGGATACCAGTAAATTCTAGACAGGATTTTTGATGATAATTTCAGAACCACATCATCATTTGGTGCTGGAACTGCCTTTTCTTGATTATTTTGTAGTGATTCAAAGCTCAACCAAGAACTTAAAAACATAATTCTATTTTATACGGAGATGGGTTGGCATTTGAGTCTGCTCCCATTGTCAAACCGTGTACAGCAATGGACTATGAGCAGGAGGCTCGGGGACTCTGGGCTGAAGAGGAGGAAATGGCAGGTGCAGCCTTGTCAAATTCTGCTTCTATTAATGGCATCTAAGACAGGCGTGAACTTTAAGGAGCAGTGTGTTGTGGTGGCGAGGAATGGGCAGGGGCTTTGGAGCCACGAAAAGCTGGGTTGGCCTTGTATCTACTAGCAAGTGTGATCGAAGGCAAGTTTATTTATTTTTAGCTTTTAAAGAAAATTGTGGTAAATCATAGGTAATAGAAAATTTACCATTTTAACCATTTTTAAATGTAGTGTTCTGTGGCATTAAGTACTTCCACATTGTTGTGCAACCATCACCACCATCCACCTCCAGAATTTTTTCACTTTCCCAAACTGAAACTCTGCACCCATTAAACAATAACTCACCACCCTCCAGCCCCTGGCAACCCCATTCTACTTTCTTTCTCAAATTTGACTACTGTATGTACCTCATATGTGTGGAAATATACAATATTTGTCCTTTTGTGTCTGGCTTATTTCACTTAACATAATGTCCTCCAGGTTCATCCATGTTGTAGCATGTGTTAGCATTTCCTTCCTTTTTAAGGCTGAATAATATTCCATTGTATGGATATACCACACTTTGTTTATCCATTAATCGGTCGATGGACACTTGAGTTGCTTCCACGTTTTAGCCATTATGAATAATGCTGCCATGAACATGGGTGTACAGATATCTGCTGGAGTCCTTGTTCAATTCTCTAGGGTATATATACCTAGAAGTGGAATTGCTGGATCATATGGTAATTCCATGGATAATTTTTTGAGGATATTTTTAGCTTTTTATTGAAGTGTAACATACTATTAGAACGTGAACACAAGTGTGCTGTTTGTTGAGTTTTCACAAACTGAGCCTCACGTGACCAGAACAACCAGCCCCCCACAAGCACCACCTGCCGTGCGCTTCCAGTTTCTGCCCTCCATCATTAATCAGCACTCTCCCGACTTTTAACAACACAGATTATTTTTGTTATCAAAACTATTTAAACTCTTTAAGATGGGGATTAAAATACAAACTTCTCAGGGTTGTTGAGATGACTCCTTTATTCATCCAGCAGGTATACGTGGAGCACCTACTTTGTGCAGGGTGCTGTGAACAAGACAGATACAATCCCTCATGAAGTGTAACTAATAAGTGCATGTGAAAAGCAAGCATGGTGTTTGGCGTGTAATTGATACCCAATAATTGCTTGTTGTTTGCTCTCTCCCCTCCCCATCCTCCCGCTGGTCATATCATATAAGCAGCCTCATTTCTACCTTCAAGTTGGGTCCTGTCTGGCTGGTAGATCAGAGATGCCGCCAGGGTCCAAGGAGCACAGAGCAATCCAGGCAAATCTTTCATCTGATAAATGTCCAGATCACATGCACACCAGCCACCACCCGTGTGGGCCAGGTAGGAACAGGTGCCTAGTCTGCGTGTGCACTCTCCCCAGGGGTGTGGAAGAGCTTCCATACTGCTCCCTGGGAGATTGCTCTCTTCCAAACACTGTAAAGCCTAACAGCTGGCTGGTGCCCCGGACTCCTCAAGGCTGATGGCTGAGCCAAGGAGTGCTGGATTTTTAACCAGTGAGGATCAATTCTCATTCGCAGGGAAATTTGACGTCTCCGGACGGAGCGTGATGCGGACCCAGCACACCGCAGAGTCCAGGGAGAGCACTGCAGACGCACCCCCAGGAACTTGGGGAATGTGACATGTAGCAGGGCTGTCATAGGTGATGTCTATGTCTTTGGGGTGAGAAACACATTTTTGACTAACCTGGGAGAAGATGTAGGTTTTTAAACTGCCAGCTGGGAGGCCCAGAACATTTTTCTTTTATAAAACTTGCCAGATGCGTAGCAGGACCCACATGAGTCCAGCTAGTGATTTTTGCCTTTGCCGGGTTCCCAGCCTAACTATGGCCATTCCCCCAAGCCTCAAGCTGCTCTCAGGAGGGGACCTGCTGTAGGTTAGCATGGATTTAAGTCTGTGTGTGCACCTCCCAGGGATAAATGTTTTTAACCTCAGTGATCGGTGGTTTAAAGCTGCCCCTGCTTACCTCCATCACTCTAAATAAACAGTGTGTTTACTAAGTAAATGCAGCTTCAAGACAGTTCCTTTGCCTCTTTTTCCAACAAATTGTTGCCCCTTCGCCCCCTCTACATAGAAATTCTGGCACCCCAATAGCTTAACCCTTACCTGTACTTGTTGTGTAGGAAATTACCTGGATGTGATGTTAGCCTCCAAGAGCACCACTGAGGCGAGCTACCCCAGGGGTCAAGGAACAGAAAGTCTCTTGGTCGAAAAGGCGCACAGGCTTAGGATAGGGTGTAAGGGGGATCTAAGGACCACACTGCCTGAATCCCGGATGATGCAAAGTTCGTATGTCCTCCCTCTCTCCTCTCTCTCTCTCTCTCCTGCATCAGCCTCCTGGCAGCATGGATGTGAGGACCAGTGTTGCAGTTCCAGCAAGGCGGCCCAACAGGAGGCAGGTGAAGGGGGCCAACATACCACCTGCTCTATCAGAGAGGCACAGGGGCGTGCACACCTGGCCTCAGCTGGAGCTTGCTGGTTAACAGCTCTGCACTTTATCTCCCTTTCTTGGGCAGAGCACATGTGGGGCCAGAATGGGACTATACTGGGTGTCACCAATGTGTGTTTGACGGGCATGACGTAGCTGACAGCTTAGAGCAAGCATGGTGACTTGATCTTTCCATCTTTGTACCTATGAAGAATATCGTTTGTTCCATTATATATTCCTTTTATTCTACTTATCTTTAGCATGCCTGTCAGATTACCAACTTACTTATTAGCTGTATTTAATATATCCTATTAGTTTCGCTTATATTTCACAAGCTACTTGCTTATTTACTATCTATACTTAACCCTTGTGAGTTCCATCCATCCTGCCTATTTTTCTTGTCTTCTGTAGCAGAATTGACTGTTGCTAAATAATACAGCAAATGCACATTATAATACTTGACAGGGAGGCTTTGGTCTCTATCAAAGAAATTCCCATGGACCGGCCCTGTGGCTTAGCGGTTAAGTGCGCGCACTCCGCTGCTGGTGGCCCGGGTTCGGATCCCGGGCGCGCACCAACACACCACCTCTCTGGCCATTCTGAGGCCACATCCCACATACAGCAACTAGAAGGACGTGCAACTATGATGTACAACTATCTACTGGGGCTTTGGGGGAAAAAAAGGTAGGAGGATTGGCAATAGATGTTAGTTCAGAGCCGGTCTTCCTCAGCAAAAAGAGGTGGATTAGCATGGATGTTAGCTCAGGGCTGATCTTCCTCACCAAAAAAAAAAAAAAAAAAAAGAAATTCCCAGCATTCACAAATATCGAGCAGAAGTTAAAGGAGAACACAAAACCTTGATATTGTCCTAAAATCACCCCAGGCAGGGAAGTCCGTCACAACTTCCACAGAGGGTTCATGGAACACTGTCAGATGTACAGGAAGGATGAGCAAATGTGTAACCAGGTTTTGATGTTACTGTGTTAGATTTTACAATTATTGAGATGGGGCATGTATACATACGGGAAGGTCTGTTTTCACAATGTTATATACTTCTGAAAAGTGCTACTACCGCAATACCTCATGCATGATTGTACTCTGTGTCTTTGAATAATGCCGGAAAAGAGGCGTCAGTACTAGGTTAATAATAAAATGCTCCTTGCAACCCATTCTGGCTCCTGTGATCCTCCCCTTTTCTGTTTCTATTGGCCTGTATACTTCTTGTTCCTGCCATAAGAGTCAGTTAAATTAGGAACATGAATTTTTTTTAGCAGATGTGAATTAATTTTACTCTGTTTAAAGAAGAAAAAAAAAACCAGCTAGAGAGCTCTGTAGTCACCCCAAATAAAGCTCGACGTATAGCGTCCCAAATAAATATACTGTCGCTCCCTGCAGTTGCACTATTTGGCCACGAGATGGAACCACGCACCAGTAAGACACTATGGCGACCGCTGAGCCAGGCTGTTGTGCAGGCTTGCTGGGCTGCAGAAAGACAGGGTGACTACGAGAACGGACAGAGCGATGACCCCGAGGACGTGAATGAGGGCTGAGAACATTGAGGTAGTGTAGAGCAGCGGTTAAGAATGTAGACTTTGGGATCAAATAGCTTGCTTTCCAGTGCCAGCTCCTCCACCTTCCTAACCCCGTGCCTACGCACTTTAGTTTTCTTGTGGAGAAAGCAGGAAGACCTCCTCAGGGTGGGTCATTTGTTGGGAAATAAATGGAATGATGCTGTTGAGCACCAAGCAGAGCACCCTGAACTCTCTAAGCACACAGTACTGATCTGGGGACCTAGGACATGGCAGAAATTTAAGACTGTATTACGTTCATTGAAGGGGAAACACCAATGAGACTTTGTATACACGGAGGACTTTTTAACCCGGTTCTCTCTAATATTTCTCATTTCGTAGAAAAGGGAAATGAAAGCCTAACCCATCTAACTGATTTATCCATAGCCAGTTTATAAACCCCTGAAATGTATCCCCTCTTCTGTTTTCTCTCTCTCCTTCCGTCTGTCAGCAACAAGACTGGGGACGGTATTGCCAAGATGATTGCTCCTTCCCCAGGATCAGCCCACAACTGCTAAAGACTGGGTTTTGCTCCTCTCTCCCCAACCAACATGCCACTGTTTCATCTCTTATGGCAGAGAATAGGGAGTTGCTTGAGGGGGGTTATTTCAGGTTATCACTTTAATGATTTATTTATTTTGCAAAAGAAGGAAGAAAAGCATTAGAAAAAAAGTTCATGAGTCATACCTAGCATGACACTGCTCTTTCTTTCTTTCTTTATATATGTATGCAAAAGCAAAGAAGCAATGGCTTCACAGCATGGATCATTTATAGACCCTTTTCCCATTTTAAAATTAATTTTTAAAAATTTTAGTTTACCATTAACGATTGAACAATATCGTAGGCTGTAATAATAATCAGAAATAGAGACATAAGAAAAACTAAGCTATAATTTGGTTGACATTCTGATATGTCATTCGTTTTAAATGAAAGCTGTGGTTTAAGAAAAATATGTCATTCCTTCAAAACCAAAAAGGTAACAATTTTTATATTTCAGGATGCTTATTTACTCAATTGTAAATACCGCAGTGCTAACCAGAGTGCTCGACACTTTCTTGTCTGTCTGGTGGAGGCAATAGAAAAGTGGTATCAAATTATAGTCATTTATGTAGGAAGAAAAATCTTCCCCTGCTACACTTCCCCATTATCTGCAAGGATACTCTGGGTTTTGTTGGAGAATTACCTAGAGGTCAGGGCACAGGTGGATGGTGAGAACTCCATCCTCTAGTTTGCTGTGAAGCCTAGGGGCTGCCTGGAGCCAGAATCCCAAGGCCCCTGCTGGGGTGGGGGTGGGCCCCCCAGATCACCTGGAAAAGCCCAGAACTCCTTTCTCTCCCTTGCAATCCAGCACACCCAGAATTCTCCCATTTAAAGGGTTGGCTCAATGAAAATCATACCTGTAATACACAGGTGTGCCTATGTATCTTTGTGTGTGTATGTATGTTCAAAATATGTTTTAAAGGAGCTTAACTAGGAATCGTTGAATAAGGACAACTGTACTTAATCCTTCCTTCCTTTAAGTCACATATTCCAAATAGTGATATTATTGTAAGCCCTTCAAATTCCGGCCAAAACAAATCTCTTGGTGTTTTCAAAATCCTCTTTCACTGATAGTTAAACAAGTCTTTTTTGAGAAGGCTGTTGTAGTTCTGTAGGCAAAGATGACGGCAGCCTAGACTATGTGGCAGCAATAGAGAGAGAGACGGAGTCAAGTAAGAGTTTTTAGGTCGAAACTTTTGGACTTGGAAATGGGCTAGAGGAGATGAGGAGAGAGAAGACAGTGTCAGTAATGATTACAACATTTTGGAAATGCATATCTGGGCGTGTGGTAGTGCCAGTTACTGATGAGGAAGAAAGGCAGAGAACAGGTTTCGGAGGGAAGGTCAAGGACTCAGGTTTGGACCTAAGAAGCATGAAATGCCTGTGCCACGTCCCAGTGGACAGATCAAATGGTCAGTTGAATATAAATGTGTGGAGCTCAGAGAAGATGTCAGGGCTTCCTTCCGAAGAGACTGACCGGAGACGTAGGGGAAAACTGGGAGAGGGTGTTGTCAAGGAGGCTAGGAGATGAGAGCATTTCAGTGGGCCCTGTAGGCTATGGCGTTGAATCCTGTGACGACGCCAACATACCAGAACTGGAAAATGTCTACTGGATTTAGAACAGGGAGGTTCCTGGTGATCTCTTTGACAGGAGATTTTTACATGTTGAGGTACATGGGGTAACCAGGTTCAAAATTGATTCGGCTGGAACTAAAAAACCTGACTTATGGCTTATCAAACATACGTTGTGCATCTGCTTAACCATTAAAATAAGAATGCATACATCCCCTCCTACAAAGCCAGTAACACCCTATTGGTAATGCTCTATAGGTAACGAACCGCATATTAGTACTTCTAAAATAAGTTCCCTTTCTCGACTTCAGGGTCACGTTGACCTGCTAATTTGCAACTGAATACCTCTTTGAAACTTTGATGAATATGTATCCTGAGTGTGTTGAATATATATTCTTCGTTCTAAAATGTATAAGACTGTACTGAAAACCATGCTTCTCCAGAACACTTTCTTCCTTTCTGGAAAAGGCCTTCTTGGGTTACAATCCTCATTCTGGCTCAAGTAAAACTCATCTTATCTCTCTTATCTATAGAATGGTTACTGGTTATTTTGTGTCAACATTTCAGCTGTGGGTTTTGTGGCTTGCGGAGGTGGAAGGAAGAATGAGGTAAGTTGGTGTGAATGACTAAACTTTGAAGAAGTACAAAGAGTAAACGTAGACAATTTTTTCTGAAATACTTTTCTGGGAAAAGAAACAAACATAAAGCAGTGACCAAAGGGGGTTGTGTGTTTAAAAGAGTTTTGTTTTGTTTTGTTTTGTTGTTTTATAATTGGCATATAACCTTATATTAGTTTCAGGTGTACAACATAATGATTCGATATTTGTATATATTGCAAAATGATCACAATAAGTCTAGTTAGCATCCACCCCCACACATAATTACAAATTTTCTTTTCTTGTGATGAGAACTTTTAAGAGCTTCTCTCTTAGCAGCTTTCAAATACACAATACAGTATTGTTAACTATAGTCACCATGCTGGACATTACATCCCCAGGACTTATTTTATAACTAGAAGTTCATACCTTTTGACCCCCTTCACCCATTTTGTCCACCACTCCACCATCCCCACCTCTGGCAATCACTGATCTGTTGTCTGTGTCTATGAGTTGTTGTTGTTGTGGGTTTTTTTAGATTCCACGTATAAGTGAGACCACAGAGTATTTGTCTTTCTCCCTCTGACTTATTTCACTTAGCATAATGCCTTCAAGTTCCATGTTTTTGTTTTTAAGATGAGAAAAACTTCTGCATGTTTATGTGTTGATGGGAAAGATTCAGTACAAAGGAAGAATTTGATGATGCAGAAGAGAGATTGGGGAAAACTGCAGAAGCCAAACTTTGAAAAGGCTCAAAAGGATGCGATTCCTATTGGGAACATTTGTGGAGCCATTGGCCTTTGTCAGGGAATCTGGGGAAGGGCTGTGTACAACTTAGGTTCTTTTTGCTAGGTAAGCGTAGCTGTCAAAGAAATTACACAAGATCAGGGTTAGCCAGACTCCCCCCACAGCCTCACTACAAAGTTAGAATGAACTGAGCTTCAGATACAGGTATTTATTAGGCAACCAGCTATTAGCAAAGAAGGGACAACACCTTTCACGCAACCGGTTCTGCAGGCTCAATCCACTCCCAGGTCTCCCATCTTGTAGGATTGGTAGGTTGTATTTTTCTCTATGTTCCTTGCTACTGGCCCCGCAATCTCAGGCTTGGCCATCTGGTTTGCTTTGGACAATGAACTGTGACTAGAAGTGATGTGTGTCACGTCCAAGTAGAGGTTTTAAGATCCTTCCTTTGGTTCTACCGTCATTCTCTGCCTTCTCCCTTGAGACCAGTCTATCTCAGAGAGGGGCTGCTCGCTCGGGCTTGTGGAATGAAGAGGATGCAGAGCAGGCCTCAGCTGACCTGCAGCCATTATGCCGTAAGCTTTGGTTGTTGCAAGCCGTGGAGAGTCGAGGACTGTTTGTTACTATAACACGAGCTAGCTAAGGCCAACTGATACGTAGGAATTCCAACCTACACTTTCCACCTCTATAAAGGATTCACTTGGGCAACTTTCCCCAGGCAACATTCTGTGCCTTCTCTTTGGTCTCAGGCAATCAGAAATCCTCCTAACCTGATGGCTGGACGCAGGAAGCCATGAGGCCCACCTGTAAGAGGTGCAGGCTGGAGGCTGCAGTGGGTATTCTTCCTGTGTTCATGAAGGCAGAGAGATGTGTGTGTGTGTCTTTGGGGCAGGGCGGGGGGATGGGTATTTTCCAACTATTTTAACTGGTCCACACATCTTGAATACCTTTAATGTCCCCAGAAGTAGTCCTTTCTAACATCCACCACTGTAATTAACAGGCTAATAGTTTTGCCAATAAAAACCCATTTCTTGACATCCAATATATTAATAAGGGAAAGGCCAGTTCTGGACTGCGATAGGAACAATATAAAGATTTGTCGTGGCTACCCCTGGAGTATAGCCCTCTCTAATGTAATGCTGGAAACCCTGGACTGGGCCTTTTTGTTTTTAAGTTCTGTAACCCTTTAAGCACAACTCATGGAACTGTCTCGCCATTTTCTACATGGACTTGCCTGGCATAATTCAAGAAAGAGAAGCTCATATTCATTCCACTTTTCTGGAACTCTGTGATAACATTTGATGACACCCCAATGGGATGTCTTCCACAAATTATATTTGGTGGTTTTAAGTAATCGCTAAAAGATACAGAGCCTAATTGTTCTGTAATATCACTACCCATTTTATCTAGATGTCCAATGGATCTATAACTCTCTCCCTGGGCTCACCTTCATAACTGTAAGGAATGTTTACACAGTGGTAGATATCAGAAGAAACCCCAAAGAGATTATTAGGATCTCCAGAGTGTTACTGAAGAGTTTCGCCAAATTCTGCTCTCTTGATTCACACTGGACTCCACCCAGTTCAGGAATAATGGTAAATCCATCCTTGTGTCTTTCCGTGGCTTCAGCTGAATAAGCACACGTGCTTCAATAGTGTATTTGCCTTTGTAATGGGTTAAATTTGTGTTTCCCAAAAGATATGCTGAAGTCCAAAAGCCCATTACCTCAGAATGTGACCTTATTTGGAAATTAGGTAGTTGTAGATATAATTAGTTAAGATGAGGTCATATTGGAGTAGAGGGGGGCCCTAATCCAATACGATGATGTAAAGACACACAGGAAGACATTGACCATGTGAAGATGGAGGCAGGGACTGGAGAGATGCATCTACAAGTCAAGAAACATCTGGGGCTACAAGAAACTAGAAGAGGTAAGGAAGGAACCTCTTCTAGAGGCTTCAGAGGGAACGTGGCCCTGCTGACACCTTGATTTCAGACTTCTAGCCTCCAGAACTGTAAGAAACTTAATTTCTGTTGTTTTAAGACACCCAAGTTTTTGGTACTTTTTACAGCAGGCTAGGAAACTAACGCAAACTTTATTCATCTGCGGAGACATCAATCTTTGCTTCTGTAGTTCTCCTAAACCTTTTGATCAGTAGGAAGGCCATACAGAGGAATACATGGAGAGAGAGGATGCGAAAGCCCAAGGATGAAAATTCTCCAGGTGATGGATGGATCCACTCCACTGTAAACATGGGCGGCATGAGAAGTATGGTCATGGCCCTGGCAGGGCTTTGAGGTCCTGAGACTGTACCTGCTTCCAGCAGACCACGTGATTGCGTATCTTGGTGCCTGCACATGCTCTCTCTCCACCACACCCCACAGGTCTCCTCATGCCCACCATTCCCAGGGCTTAGCCCTGTGACCATGTGAGATGGCATGTTACTGACCAGACTTAGACTGAAAGGTTAAACTAACAGGCACACAAATAAAATCATACTAATTATATTGAAGTTTTAAAAAGAAAACTGCAGACATGATTGGGGAGACAGTGGTGTGTGTGTGTGCGAGCATGTGTGCGAAGACTTGAGGAGAGAAGAAAAGGCCTGAGCTAGTTATTTTAGGGAATGGGAGCTTATTTGTGAAGCATGGTACAATTTCTGGCTCCTTAAAGTCCATTTCAGATTTGTGATCATGTATCTAAATAAGATCAGTCTGCCCAGATGGGTGAATTCTTCAGTAATGCCTAGCTACAAGCGTGGAGAAGGAAGGGCTGCCACTATCTAGGACTGGACTTTTTCCAGATAATACAGCTAAGGGAAAGAGAAGAAGTTGCCAGTGTTGGCCAAGGAGTGATTACAATTCTGGGCCATGGAATCCTGGCTGGACACTGGAGACCTGAGATGATGGGATGCATGGATAGGGGTCTCAATGAGGCCAAAGAGTTGTTTTTGTGGGCATCTTGGAGCTAATAAGTGGGAAGGATAGGAAATGGGATTGGAGAATGTGATGTCTAAGATTTTGGAGGTGGCACACTTTCTGGTGATGACAAGAGCCATGGTTTGCCATTAGGACTGGGTGGCTGAGATGGATGGAGTGGAGGACAAGGTTCCTGTAGATGAGATGGTTAAAGAAAGGAGAGGCCAGCATGCAAATGGTGACAGAAATTAGGGTGGAAAGATGGAGCCAGCAGTTTCCTCCTCAGCGACGGAGGTGGAGGTGGGGATGAATAGTGAGCAGGAAGTTGCTTGATAGCAGAAGGTAGACAGGGAGAGGGTGGTGTGGTCTGATAGTCTGAGCATCAGGGGAGCTGGGATCATTTGGCAATAAGGAAAGAGAGAAAGGTTTGGAAGGCTGGGAGAAAGGACACCGAGCCCACTGTGAGATCTGAGATGAGTGCTGTGTGTGAAAATAAAAAGAATATTTCTGGAGAGGATTACAGGGGAAGCACCAGTAAGAGAAAGGAGGTTGGGGGATCTGTGGGAGAAAATGTGAGATTGTACGGACGTTCACTGGATACAGAGCGGGTGTTCCAATGGGGAACTCAATGGATGGGTTTGGAGTGATGAGGATGAGGAATTGGATCACATCAGAGGATCTACTGGGCAATTTGGGAATGACACTTGCATGTATTGCTGTGCTGGAGGGACTCCAGGATGTGAGTCCTGACTTATTTCTAGCCCAGTTGTTCAAAAGATTGTTCTAGAAGCACAGAGGCATCAAGGGGTGGGGATTCCACTCTTCAGACTGCTTCCCACTCCTGCATTCCACTCCTCCCAGACAGGAGGCAGGGCAGGTGATGGGGAAGACTCCTCCCTCAGAATTTTCTTGGGGACATCGTGGCCAGTGTCCCTTTCTGTTACCCCTAATTCTATTGCTTTGCTGCTCCCTCTCCATCCCATTCCTGCTGTTGCAGCAATGCCTTCAAACCTTCTCTACTTGCCTTCTTTTTCTCACTCCTCTCTCAAATATACCTTTTAATCTTCAATTCTCTTGCTTCCCTTCTTGAAAAGAATAAAATTTTTATTAACAGATTCATCTGTCATGAGCACAATTGTATGAAGGTGGAGGAAAGGAAAAAGCTCAGAAAAAGTCAGATGGATAACACAAAAATCTGTGGAGGCTCATACTACAATGTGGATGGACTTTGAGGACGTTATGAAATAAGCCAGACACAGAAGGACAAATACTGCATGATTCCACTTACATGAGGTGCCTAGAGTAGTCAGATTCACAGAGACACAAAGGAGAATGGTGGTTGCCGGGGGTAGGGGGTGGGAGTTGTTTAATGGACACAGAGTTTCAGTTTTGCAAGAGAAAGAGAAAAGCATTCTGGAGATGGATTGCACAACAATGTCCTTAACACTATTGAACTGTACACTTAAGAATGGTTAAGATGGTAAATTTTATGTTATATATATTTTACCACAATTAAAAAGAAAAAAGAAATCTGTAGAGACTATACAGAAAGCCTGGATCTGATGATTTATAGATGGCAGAGGAAATACCAAACAGCAGGAAGAAAACAAGTTATAGGCCAACCTTCTGTCCACTAGAATCACTTCTGCGTCCTAGTAGTTCCTGGTCCTGAGTTGATCCAGTTCAAGGCTAGGAGACCCGCAAAGCCAGATTCTGTGCCCAAGAAGACCAACGTTAAACACCAAATGTGTATCAAGAAAACAATTAAGAACGCTACCGCTGTTTTTTTCCTTCTCTTTTAGGCCAGGAAAGCTTGCCAAGCCATAAAACAAAGAACAGGTAATTAAGAACTGGTGTTGTTAACAAGCTGCTTCTGTTTTCATTCATAATAAGAGAGCTTCCAGTTTCCCTATGGAAAAGAGGTCTTGATTTCAACGATAAACCCAGAACATGGAAAGGATGGAATTAATTGAAGTCCCCTTTGGCCTTCACCCAAGTTGGCTCCAGGAGAGTTTGGCAACGTATAGGGACATCTCCTGGAGAACTCAGATTAGACAAAAAAACCACACAGGGGAGCTCCCCGGGGAAGCGGATCAAATGAATTAAGAACGTGCCCTAGAGGTCACAGGGGAACCTCGGAGCAAAATGCCTTCCAGACCTAGAACAGAGAAAAAAGACTCTCCCTTCAGACCTCACCAAGGGCTATGCCTAACTTTGGGAGATGCATCACTGTGCATGCATTTGTGACCATGCTCTCCAACAAAGACACAGCGAAGTCTTCCCTCACCTTCCCCAGAAGAGAAGGGCTGGGGCCAGGAGAAGGCTTGTCATGTCCACATAACTAGCCTCCTGATTTTTGAGTGAGCCCATGACTGAGAGATGGGGAAGATGATGAACAGAGACTGGATGAGGGTCCTCCACGCCCTGACCTCCATCATCTCAACCCTTCTATTCCCGCCTACCCTTGTATCTGCCCTTGGACTTTCCCCTCGAATCTATTCAGGTCTCCCCAGAGTTCTATCTCAGGGCTGAAATCTTTCTTAACCTAACTTATATGCTGTTTAAAAGCATATCCCTTGATATTTGAGTGGCTTTACTCACAAGGGCAAGGGGGGTGGGGGGTGAGGCTGGAAATGGCACGAGGGTCTGAGGTATCGAAGCTTTTAAACTGGGGTATGGGGCATGTAACATGGATCATAGCATTTTCACCAGAACCAGGCCCCCTGCAATTGTGACAGATGGGAAGAGTTGCCTTTGGTGGCCTATGACCTCCATTTGGTGGCCTCTCCCGCCATTCCAGGCTTTTGGTATGTTGTTCATACCTCTCTTCTAAATTATTTTTAATTTCTGACTTCAGATGGTGAGCGGAAAGCGATCTGATTAGGCTATTGCATAATAATGACAAAAGAAAAGGAGTGGTATCAGGACAAGACTAAAGCTATTTATCCAATGTTTCAAAAGGAAGAAATGAATCATTCTAGAAACTGCCATCACGTAAAACTCCAAACTGCATTATTAAACTGATGGCTTGTGAAGACTTAGAAAAGGAAGCAGTGGGGCCGGCCCCGTGGCTTAGCGGTTAAGTGCATGCGCTCCGCTGCTGGCGGCCTGGGTTCGGATCCTGGGCGCGCACCGAGGCACCGCTTCTCCGGCCATGCTGAGGCCGCGTCCCACATACAGCAACTAGAAGGATGTGCAGCTATGACATACAACTATCTGCTGGGGCTTTGGGGGGAAAAAATAAATAAATAAAATCTTAAAAAAAAAAAAAGAAAAGTAAGCAGTGATCCTTGGGACAGCCTCTTGGGTTTTAATAAATAAAGAAATGTAATGCCAAATTAAATGGATTTGCTCATAAAGGCTGATGGATCTGAAGAAAACTGTAGTGATATCTTGTACTAAGATTTTAGCAGGCATCTGACAAAGTTTCTCCAGATATTCTTGAGAATATACTACTGATATATATATATATATGTAATACTGATATGTATATAGTATTGCCCTCTACCCAAGTCAGCTCCAGGACAACTGGGTATTAGATGATGTTAAGGTGCTTATTAAATGTGATAATGGTACTATGATTATCTCTTTTAAAAGTCTTTATCTCTTAGAGATGCATACTGGAGTATCTATGGGTGAAATTATAAATATCTGGGAGTTGCGTTAAATACTGGAGGCACCTCAGCAGAAGTGGAAAGTTTAACAAGATGGACAAAATGTTAATAATTGTTGAAGCTTGTTCCATGGAGGTTCATTGTACTATTCTCTACCTTTGGGTATGTTTGGAAATTTCCATAATTCCAGAATTATTCCAGAAAGTTTAAACACCTACTTCCCATGATAGGATGTGTACAAATGCTTGTTGAATAGAAAAGAATGAGTTGAATAAATTCCCTAAGCTTTAAAATTGTGTCCCCACCAGCATTTCTAAAATGTTGGACAATTTTATCAATCTTTGTTGCTTCTGGATCCAATACCTTCCTTTTGAATCCATTTTTTTTTCTTATCAGAGTATATTTGTAAGTATATTCAGGGAATGGTAAGCCCTCTCTGAATTAAAGAATTTTATAGCCCTTGTGCTATTTAGGAGAAAGATAGAGAAATTCAATAGAAGTGGTGATAATGGGCCTCCGTATCTAGTTCCTGATTTTGAAGAGACATTTTCTAGTATCTAACCAGTAAATACCACTAGATATGATATTGATATGGGTTTCTTATAGTTTCCCACTATTAGGTTAAGGGATTTTCCTTCTAATTGTAGTTTACATTTTTGGGTGGAGAGGGGAGACTTAACTGTGCATTGTTATTAAGTGTTATCAAATGATTTTATACTCTATTAATATAATCATGTAGATTTCTCCCTAGATCTGTTATATTGTTTGCTGTTAGTGTCTTGAGTAGATTCCAAATCCTAGCGAACCTGTGTACAGCAGAGAAGAACCCAGCCCGGTCTTTTTGCGCCATCCTCTCACCTTCCAGCATCTTTCTGTCATATGGTAAATTACATTACTTTCTCTTTTAAACCAGCTTTGGATTGTTGAACGTATTATGTATTATTAAAATATAGCTGGGTTTCATTTTCATCAAATTGCGCTAGAGTGTTCTATTATGATTTTTTTAAACATCCTTTTTCAATACTAAATTTAAAAATTTTTGCCTTCTCTCTCTTTCTGTTTTTTAACTTGATTAATCTTGCCAGACTTTTATCTATGCTATTATCCTTTTCAAAGAACCAGCTTTGGTTTCCCAATATATGCCTTTGGAGCTATTTCTTTGCAATGTATTTTTTTATTTTACTGTATCATGGTCAACAAAAGTTTTCTGTATGATATTCTTTAATTCATTTGTGGCCTAATAAATTCATGTAAATGTTTCATATGTTCTTATAAGGATAAGGTGAAAGGGCTGCACCAGTGATACAGGTCTCTTGACTCCAAACCTAGTGTGCACCAACTGCAGCATCTCTGGACCAGTGAGTTGCTCCTCATTTGCTTGCCCTCCTCTGCACACACATGCGGTATTTGAGGCTTCAGAATGCACAGCTGCCAAAGTCTCTTCCGGCCATGTTCTGGCCGTGGGACTCTGTGCGATGTTATCTGGACCGATTGGAACATTTTGATAAATAAATTCAGTCATGTGTGCTTTCTGGGGCTGGTGGTGGGAGAGGGGACGGTTTTCTGCTTCTGAAACTCTAGGAGAGGGAGAATGAGTCCACAAGAGGAATCTTATTTTTGATAAGGAATCATCCCTAGATGATAATGAAAGATGCCTAGTTAGGGAAAATGTTTATACTGTTTACCTTTTGGTCTCACTTATTTCTATTCAGATCCCTAGCAATCCTAAGAATTACTTTAAAATTAGAGAAAGGGGTCTTGGTGAAGGGTGTTCTAAAAAAAACCCAAAAGGGTCCTGGGGAAGATTCATCTAATTTTTGCCTATTACTGCCTTTGAATAAAATTTAATCTCCAAAAATGTAACTGACAGGGAGCTGGCCCCGTGGCAGAGTGGTTAAAGTTCCACACGCTCCGCTTCGGTGGCCCAGGTTCGCAGGTTCAAATCCTGGGGGCAGACATACTCCACTCATCAGCCATGCTGTGGAGGCAGCCCACATACAAAATAGAGGAAGATTGACACAGATGTTAGCTCAGGGCGAATCTTCCACACCGAAAAAAAAAAAAAGTAACTGATGGATTTCTGCTTCCTGTCAAGATGAAACATGGAAACTGGACTTACTTTCCCACTTGAAAGAACAACAACAACAAAAAAAATCAGAAAAATATACATGAAAATTTAAGACACTGGACATCAGGCAATGAAGGGCAGTGACCCCTGAGAGACAGGAAACCAGCAGGGTAAGCCCAACAACTTATTCAGCTTACTGCCTTGAAATTGTTTCCAGGCCACGGTGCAGGGAGTGGGCACCCAGGCAGAGCCCACAGGACTCTTTGAGTTGAGATGGAGCCAAGGGTCCAGGGAGGCAAAGGCGACTAGAGAGCTACACAGAGAGAGAATCCCTCAAGAATTCATCAGAATACTCATCAGCACACGTGTGTGAGGAAGCCTGGGCTTGAGAAAGAATCATCTGAAAGAATAAGAGGGAACAGGCCTTGATGCTTACACAGGCCCAGGAATCATGTCTGTTATCACTGACCAGATTGAAAAACTCATAATTCATGGGCACTGGGTAGAGTACTCAGGAAGGTCTTGCCTCAGTAATGGGGAATAATTAGCTCTAGACTAAGCACTCCTTCAGATCCTCCTAATAAATTATAAAAGCAAGGCCCTAAAGAATCAAATTTCCAAGTACACAGCACAGAATAAAGCTCAAGAATATTTATAGGCTTACAAAAATATCCAGCCTGCAACAAGGTAAATTTCACAATGGCTGACATCCAATGAAAAACACATTCAAAGATGTAAAAAATACCATCTATGAGGTGAACAATCAATTAATTGAAACTAACCTCAAACTAACAGATTAACAGATCTAACAGATCTGTTTCAGATCTTAGAATCAGACAAAGACAATAAAGCAGTTATTATAACATTTCCCATATGTTCAAAAGATTAAGTAAAGACATAGAAGATAAAAAAAGACTCAAATTGAGCTCTAGAAATTAAACTACAATTTCTGAGGTCAAAAATAATCAGATTAGGCAGCTTAGACATTGTAGAAGAAAAGATTAGTGAACCTATACCACTTGTCAGTGGCCATGCTATGGTGGCGACCCACATACAAATAAGGGAAGATTAGCATGGATGTTAGCTCAGGGCAAATCTTCCTCAGCAAAAAATAAATAAGTAAATAATTAAAAAAATAATAATTTTACAGCATAAATAAACGAAGACAAAATAAAGATTTTTTCATATATACAAAAGTTGAAAGAATTCATCATGAGCAGACTCACACTACAAAAATGTTACAGAAATTCCTTCGTGCATAAGGAAGATATTATCAGATGGAAATCTGGATCTACACAAAGGAATGAAAAACACAGGAAATGGTAACTACATGGGTAAATAAATACTCAGTATTAAATGACACCAAGTAATAAAGACTAAGGTTTTTTTCTTAGTATTTAAATCTCTTCAAAAGACAGTTGACTGTTGAAACAAAAATATCAAAGTATTATGGAATTTATAACATATGTATAAGTAAAATGTATGACAACTATAGCAAAAAATTGGGGACAGCAGAAATAGAAATATACAATTAGAATATTCTTATACTATATGTCAAGTGGTATAATACCCCTTGAAGCTAGACAATGATAAGTTAAAAGTTTATACTATCAACTCTTAACCACTAAAATAATAGAACAGAGTTATTGCAAATAATCCAACAAAGCAAACAAACGAGAATCATAAAAAAATACTCAATACAAAACAAGACAGAAAAACAGGAAACAGGAAACAAAGATGGGACAGATAGAAAGAAAATAAAAGGGGCCGGCCCCGTGGCATAGCGGTTAAGTGCGCACGCTCTGCTGCTGGCGGCCCGGGTTCAGATCCCAGGCGTGCATCAATGCACCACTTGTCAGGCCGTGCTGTGGCAGCGTCCCACATGAAGCGGAGGAAGATGGGCACGGATGTTAGCTCAGGGCCAGTCTTCCTCAGCAAAAGAGGAGGATTGGCATGGATGTTAGCTCAGGGCTGATCTTCCTCACAAAAAAAAAAAAAAAAGAAAGCAAAAAACAAGATGATTAAACTCAAACCTAATCATATCAATAATCACATCAAATGCAACTGGTCTAAACATCCCCAATTAAAAGTCAGAGATTGTCAGATTAAATTTTAAAAAAAGCAACTCTATGCTCCCTATAAGAAACAAAAACACACTTTAAGTATAAAGACACTAACAGGTTAAAAGTAAAAGGACGAAAAAAGATATACCATGCTAATACTAGTCAAGAGAAAGCTGGAGTTAGATTAATATTAATTTTAGAGCAAAGAATATTACCAAGGATAAGACAAGAGAGCCAACTAATCAAAAAGACTTAACGATCTTTAATATTTATGCTCCAAGTGATAGAGCTTCAAAATACATGAAGCAAAAACTAATAGAACTGCAAAGGAAAATAGATAAATCCACAAGACAAATTCACAATTATTGTCCAAGATTTCAAACGCCTCTCTCAATAACTGAAAGAACAAGGAGATCAGCAATGCCATAGAGACTTGAACAACATGGTTAGCCAACTTGACCTCAGTGACAAATTTATAGAACCCCACAGAACATTTACTAAGCTAGACCATATTCTAGACCATAAAACAAGTCTCAATAAATTAGAAAGGATTCGAGTCATATCAAGAATATTCTGTGCTATAGCCAAGACATGGAAGCAACCCAAGTGTCCCTCTACTGATGATTGGATAAAGAAAATGTGGTATATATTTACCATGGAATACTACTCAGCCATGAAAAAAGACAAAATCGTCCCATTTGCAACAACATGGATGGACCTGGAGGGTATTATGTTAAGTGAAATAAGCCAGAAAGAGAAAGACAAACAATGCATGATTTCACTCAAATGTGGAAGATAAACCAACACATGGACAGATAGAACTGTTTGGTGGTTACCAGGGGCTAGGGGGCTGGGGGGTGGGCACAAGGGGTGGAGGGATGCACTTATATGGTGACTGACAAGCAATAATGTACAACAAAAATTTCATACACACACAAAAAAAATGTCAAAAAAAAAAAGAATATTCTCTGACCACAATGGAATTAAATTAGAAATCAATAACAGAAAGATATCTGGAAAATCTCCCAACATTTGGAAATGAAATAATACACTTTTAAATAACCCATGGGTCACAGAAGAAATCAAAAGGAAAATTAGAAAATATTTTGAGCTGATTGAAAGTGAAAACAGAACATATTGGAATTTGTGGAATGCCAGTGAAGCAGTATACAGGGAGAAGTTATGGCACTAAATGCCTGTGTTAGAAAAGGATAAAAGGATTTCAAATCATTGGCCTCAGCTTTTCCCTTAAGAAACTAGAAAAGGTAGAATGATCAAATCCAGAGCCAGCAAGAAAGGAAATAATAAAGATCAAAGTCTAAGCTGATGAAATAGCAAACAGAAAAACAATAGTGAAAATGAAACCAAAGCTGGCTCTTCGAGAAGATCAATAAAATTCTTAAACCTCTAGCCAAACATTATTCTTGGGTTCTTTTTCTAACATCTTATAAATTGTTTTGAGGTCCAATGAGATAATTTTCTGAAAAATACTAATCGAGCTATGACTATAAGATAATTTCTAAATGTCCAGTTGCCTATGATGCTATGTTTAACTCTATAAATTACTTAGTGACTCAAAATTGTAGAAACTTGATAATTAAG
The DNA here is from genome assembly GCF_057802395.1 of Ceratotherium simum simum. Taxonomy (NCBI): domain Eukaryota; kingdom Metazoa; phylum Chordata; class Mammalia; order Perissodactyla; family Rhinocerotidae; genus Ceratotherium; species Ceratotherium simum. The sequence continues at coordinate 15,959,795 of NC_141909.1, forward strand.
ATAAAGTGCATTTATTGGCCGACTCTGTTAGAATTCACAGAGCTGGTTCAACAAGGGGGAAAAATGGGATTGTTTGACTACAGAGTGTCTCCATGACGCCCAACTACATTTACAGAGATTTCGGGGAAGAAGTCTGTGGCTTCCCATCCCAGGAAGATACACATGGCAAAGCTAAAGAAAATATCCTATAATCCAACCTAGGACGAGTCAGCTACTGACACCACATGCCTCTCAGGGGTGTTATATTGGTGTCTTGCCTCCTGCCAGAGACGTGTTTGCTGTCCTTCGGGAACAACAGCTCCAGGAAAAACTCACATGGGGTGGGGAGAATCACCCTCCTGTCAGTGCATTAGACATTCTGTCAGAAGTCACACAGGAGGTGATGGGCTGGTGCTTTCAAGCAGTGCAACACTTTATTTTCAAGGTCAATGGTCCTCCTAGGAACCAGACAGAGGTACTAATGGCTGGGCTGGTGTGCCCTCTGCATTGCACTACCCTACCATGCTGCATTCCACATCCCCCTCTTCATCCAGACAAGGCTTGTACACCTGGATTCTCTCTCCCAGAAGAGTGAACTTCCCCATGCAGTACGCTGCATAGGAAACTAAGGGATGGCCTTTGTCCCTCAATGCTTTAGCTCTGGGGCCAGTGATCAGCGTCTCCCACTCTGTTGTCTACCCTTTCTTGAGGCCCTTCAGGCCCCTCCCAAGCTCCCTCCCCTTCACTTCCACCACCTCCACCATCTGGACATTCCAGGACATGACTCAATTCTCAGGTGAGACCCCACGTGGTCACTCTCTCTGGGACCCTTATTGCAACCAATAATTCTATAGACCCTTCCACTATTGCCCAGGCAAAATGTAGTCCCCTCCCTCTCCTCTGCACCATCCCTCAAACTGCCTTTTTTTTTTTTTTGGAGGACGATTGGCCCTGTGCTAACATCTGTTGCCAATCTTCCTCTTTTTCTTTTTTCTCCCCAAAGCCCCAGTACATAGTTGTATATCATAGTTGTAGAGTTGTAGCTCTTCTATGTGGGACACCGCCTCAGAATGGCTTGATGAGCAGTGTGCAGGTCCGTGCCCAGGATCCAAACCTGCGAACCCCAGGCCAGTGAAGCAGAACACGCGACCTTAATCCCTATGCCACAGGGCGGCCCTGAACTGCCTTCCTGTAAGATCTTGGCACTTCTGGGGCTGTCGTTGATTTCACATGACTTGTAGAGCAAGTCTTCGAACCTCCCTAAGGGAGGATCCTGACGGTGGACTTGCCAAACAACAGGAGGAATCAGGTTTCACTCTGTGGCCCTTGTGAGCATTTCCTTAGTCCTCAACCCAAGGTTAATCCCAGGCATGAGGACCTCTCATTGGCCCCTTTAGTGACACAGGTCCACCCAGTTGTATTTTCAGGTATTGAAGAATTCACAGTTCACTGAATCTGCAAGATAGTTTTGCCTACATCCTAGCATTGTTCTTTCTACTTTGTATCCCCATTTACATATTTGATATCAGGCCATGGCTTGTTTTCTTTGAAGGGTGTTGTCTTTCTGCTGACACTTCGTAGAGGACACTGATTTAAATCTATAATTGCACTATAAATCAATAAATCCTATCACTGTTACAAAAAGAAAATGTTCCTCTGTCATTAAAACGTTTTTGCTAAGTCATCCTTACCTTTGAATTTTCAAAGGGAAACACAAAGTAGATCTTGCCGGAGGAGCCTCTTTTTCGGGATTTCTGACTCAGTTGAGTCAATCTCTGACTCAAATCCAAATTCCACAAGGGCTGAGCTCCAGGGCAAAGTATGGTCTCTCATAGCTCAGAGAGTGAGTGCTTGGCCCAGACTAAGCTTAACCATTCAGATCCCAATGTGCAGCCACAGGTCATGGTGCTCTTCAATCTATGCCCCTCCTCAGCAAGCTTTTGATGCCTACAACTTATAGTCAGACCCTCCTGGTTTTCTCAATTTGATATGAAGTGCAAGTTAATAAATGTGTCATAATATGCTGACTGCTAATGTGGGATATATAACAACTCAGATAGAAACTTGAAGGTTTTGGGCCGGCCCCGTGGCTTAGCGGTTAAGTGCATGCGCTCCGCTGCTGGCGGCCCGGGTTCGGACCCTAGGCGCGCACCAATGCACCGCTTCTCCGGCCATGCTGAGGCCGTGTCCCACATACAGCAACTAGAAGGATGTGCACCTATGACATACAACTATCTACTGGGGCTTTGGGCGGGGGGGAAGGAGGAGGATTGGCAATAGATGTTAGCTCAGAGCCGGTCTTCCTCAGCAAAAAGAGGAGGATTAGCACGGATATTATATTAGTTCAGGGCTGATCTTCCTCACAAAAAAAAAAAAAAAAAGAAAAAAGAAACTTGAAGGTTTCCTATGACTCTGTAAAAAATGTCCCAATGATCTGACCAGAAAAGATAAGTTGGGGCACTCACCCCAGGCAGGGTTCCCGGGACCTGGGCTGAGCTCCTAGGTGGATAGGACTTGATTTCAGCAGCAGCACCTGGAGCCAAGGATGCACCAGGAGGCAACCTCTGGAAGGAGTCTGAAACAGAAGAAGGGACAGACAGTGCAACTCAAGGCATCAACCAAAGGGGCCAGGAGAAAAGCAGAAAATGTAGGTCCAGAGTGAGATCAGACATGGTCAGAATCAGGCCCAAATAAGAGAATTCAGAGTGGAAACTGTGGTCAGAGCCTATCGAGATCCCCTGAGCCTCTAGAATGCAGTCTCAGCTATGATCCATACCTTGTCGTTCACTGTTTCCGTGGTATTGAGAACTGACCGAGACAGTTTGGTTGTGTGCAACTAATAGATTCTTTTTGGTAGATTCTGTAGCTGTCAAAATTTAAAAAGTAGAGGAAGGCTAACTCTTCCTCAAAACCTTGCTACTGAATCTTAATGACAGCTGATTTCAGAAGGAATTCTGCCACACACAGAGCCACTTATTAGGCAAACATTTATGAGCAAGCAACTATAAAGACAGTTCTCCTAACTTGTTCTGTCAACTCCGTGAACTCCCAGCTCTCTGTCCTCATATGCGCTCTGACTACCTCTTAATTGAAAGGTTGACTTGAGAGAGATACAGCAATTTAGAGGCAAGGTTTAGTTCACCCATTGGCAATCAAAATTCTCTGAAATCATGGCTGGACACACAGGACCATTTCAGAACCATGCCTTGGGATCCACTCCAAAAGAAGAGAAGGGGAAGTCTTTCAAAGTCTTATCTATACTCTGGTTGTGTAAGTTTTACATAATGCTGTCTAAAATATTTTAGTCTATCCACGTATCTTGAATACCACTGATTCACGAATGAGGGTCCACTTCTAGCACCCAGTATGCCAATTACAAGATATTCATTTCACCAATGAAAACCCTTTAGTTCACACTGGTTTTGTTTGTTTATGAGAGCTACTAGAATTTGGTTTCTAAACTACAGTAGTATCCTGTAGCATGGCTTATCATTTGGGTCTTAATTTACCTATTGTTTCTACAGAGATGCCATCCCTCCCGGTTGTGATCTGTTGTGGGTTGAATTGTGCCCCCTAAAAGATATACTGAAGTTCAAACACACATACCCCCACCTGTGAATGTGACCTTATTTGGAAATATGGTCTGTGCAGATGTAATCAAGTTAAGACGAGGTCATACTTGATTAGAGTGGGCCCTAAATCCAATGACTGGTGTCCTTATAAGGAGAGACTCTATCCTATATATTGTATTTATTTCATAGCTGTCCCCATTATCTGAAGTTATTGTTATTTACTTGTTTATATCTGTCTTCCTCTACTAAGCTAGAACCTTTAGAACAGCAGGGATCCTATTTATCTTATTTCTGTGTCTCTAGCATCTTTAAGAGTGCTTGGTACATGGTAGGTGCTCAAGAAACATTTCTAAAATGAATGAATGAATATGGCTATATTAGTTGTCTAGGGCTGCTGTAATGAAGTACCACAAACTGGGTGGTGTGTAACAACCATCCATAGGAGAAATTTATTCTCTTGCAGTTCTGGAGGCTAGAAGCAGCAGCAGTTCTCAGCATGGGGATGAAGGGGGAGGTAGAAATATAGATGAAGGTACTCCTTCTAGGAAGAAGCAAAGCCACCAAGTTAAAAAAAAAAAAAAAAAAAGGTCTGGGTGATGGTGAGCTGAAACTGGACGAAACCATGTAGTGACGAGGTCAGGACCCTGGGCCAATTAGACCTAATCTAGTGAAACTAATATAGAGAATTTGCAGCCCAATGCTCAGGCATGTGGTTAAGTGCAATAGAGCTGGCTAAGGGCCGGCCCCGTGGCTTAGTGGTTAAGTGCGCGCGCTCCGCTTCTGGCGTCCCGGGTTCGGATCCCGGGCGCGCACTGACACACCGCTTCTCCGGCCACGCTGAGGCCACGTCCCACATACAGCAACTAGAAGGATGTGCAGCTATGACATACAACTATCTACTGGGGCTTTGGGGGAAAAAATAAATAAATAAATAAAATTATAAAAAAAAAAAAATAGAGCTGGATAAGGTGTCTCCCAGCTGAGGATATAACTGAGTTTTCAATAGACTATTCTTTAAGTCCAGCTGCCACGTGGTGATGGGGATCACGGTAAGACCAGTGAATTCAAAGGGCATCAGTTCATTGCATTACTTCTTTTGCTATCAAGGAGTTTCTTATCAGAATCAATTTTGGAATGGGACACATGACTTTGAATAAGGCATTCAGTAAGTCCCATTGATGGTGGGGCTGGCAGAAGTACGGTGCACAGGGGAATCAAATCCAAATCCAGAATATGTCTATTCCACTGAGGACAAATTGCTGCCCTAGCTATGAAGGAAGGGTCCAAAGCGTCAACATACCACTAGGTAGCTGGGGTGGCTTTGCATACCCAAGGTATGGTACCACACTGAGCTCTCAGAATTGGTTGCTGCTGCTGTGGGCAAGCTGGACGCTCAGTAGTGGCAGCAGCCAGCTTAGCTTGGTGAGAGGAAATCTGTATTACTGAGCCCAGGCACGGCTTCCATCCCTAGCTCCTTTCCCACTTCGTTCGTGAACTCATTGAGCAAGTTCAGAAGTGGTGGAGCAAAGAGCTGTCAAGCAGTGGGAATACCTGATTTGAAAACATCCTTACTAGTAAGGGGCTTCCAGTGAGCATTCACATGGGACAAAAATATCATCTCACTGAGGGACAACTCAAAAGATCCATCCATCCGTATATGTCTTCCCTATAACTTGTTACAAATCTTCCAACCATTAATTCCTACCACCCAGCTAAAATTTTAGCCACGATGGATAGATAGATAGATAGAGAGATAGACAGATAGACAGACAGATAGATAGATAGATAAGATAGATAGAAAGAAAAAGGAAGGAAGGAAGGGAGGTCGGGAGGGAGGAAGAGAAATGGCATTGACCTTTATCTCAGGTTATCTTTCTCCTGCCGTGCCTTCCAGGTAGAGTGGGTGATGATATGTATGTATCACTGAAATTTTTGCCCACAAGGAGGATTTCCCATCAACTCATTCGGTTCTATCCCTGATGTGGCTGATAGACCAAAGCGGTTCACTTGTCCCGGATATAAGCATTTTGTGCAAAACCTGCTACTTCCTGCTTTACAAGTCCTATCAGCATAATGTTATCAGGTTATCAGTGTAGTGGACCAGACTGATACCATGTGTAATCATGAGATGATGAGTTACTGCAGGCTAAATTGTGTCATAATGCCAGAAATTTATGTCATCCTAAGTTGAAATAATGAAGGCATGCTATGCTCTCGTCAGATAAGAGCCAACTGCCTTTTATGTTCTCTGTTTGTTGGGATAGAGGAGTGAAATTGCCAGCTTAATAGCTACATGTCAAGTAACAGATGCTGTGTTGATTTTCTCTAGGAAAGAATTCTATCTAGAACAGCAGCTGTAATTAGAGTTATCCTCTGATTAAGCTTATAATAATCCACTATTTTTACTCTAGACCCATCTGACTTCTGTGCTGGCTAAACTGGGGGTGTGATAAGATTTGCCACCTACAGAAGAGTCTGTTAGTTATTTCCTAATGTCTATTCTTCTCTTATTCCATAATAATAGAACCATTATTTGGTGCTTGGCATGTGGCCACCCTCCCTTACAACTAAGAGTGGCCACGTAACTAAATTCTGGCTAATGGTATATAAGTGGAAGAGTTATGTACTATATTTAAGAGTATTTGTGTAGGGGGCCTTATCCTTCCCTTTTTGATTCCTGCTGGCTGGAATGAGAATGTAATCGCTGGCACTCCTGCAGCTGCAAAGTCATGGGAGTGAATGAGGTCACCTTGGGGGTCACTATAGACAATGAAAAGAAAAATTTCATGGTTAGGAAGATGAAAAGAAATCAGAAGAGGTGACTAACTGCAAGGTAGTAGGAGAACCAAAAGACAGTTGCCCAGAGGGCAAGAGAAGAAGGTGATTTAAAAACAGATGTTCAACAATATTATGTAATACTAATAGGTTGAGTAAAACCTGGAATGATTTTTCAATTTGGCAACATGGAGGTCACTGGTGGTTTATCTAATGTCTTCTCGTGATTAAATTTAGGTTGTGCATTTTGAGCAAGAGTACTACAGAAATGATGTTGTATCCTTCTCGGTATATCATATGTATTAGTCAGAGTTCTCCAGAGAAACAGCGCCAATAGGATATATATATACACACACACATATAAAAGGAGATTTATTATGAGGAAATGGCTTACATGATTATGGAGGCTGAGAAGTCTCACAATCTGCTGTCTGCAAGCTGGAGACCCAGGAAAGCCAGTGGTGCAATTCAGCCCAAGTCCCAAGGCCTGAGAACCAGGGGAACCGATGGTGTGAATCCCAGTCCGAGCACAGGAGCAGATGAGATGAGATGTCCAGCTGGAGCAGTGAGGCAGGGAGGGAAAAAGTGAATTCCTCCATCCTCTGCCTTTTCTTCTATTCAGGCCCTTAACTGGTTGGATGATGCCCACCCACATTGGGGAGGGACATCTACTTTACTGAGTCCACTGATTCAAATGCTCATCTCATTCAGAAACAATGTTTAATCTGGCCACCATGCTGTGGCCAGTCAAGTTGACATCATATTAGGAGATACATGATGTAGATATGTTTCAATACTGGTGACATTAACTCCATCACAGGTTTCTCCACTGTAAATTTACTATTTTCCCTTTGAACTTAGTGAGGGTCTTGTCTGGATCTATGCAAATATCCTACTTCTCATCATATTTTTGCCTACTAATTTTAGCATTTATTCTTGCCTGTGACTATCATTACTGTGATGGTTGCCACACAGTGATTTTCTAATTTCTGCATCTCTTCTACATTCACTAATTGGAATTTACTATAAAAAAGAGTCTTCTGCTCACTTTTAAGTGAGAATGGGTAGGACTGTGTTTGGGCTGCTGGCTGGGTTGCTTATGGTGATAATTCGTGGTCACGTTTCTCCAAGAAATCAGGAGGTCAGTGGAAAGGCACTAGCCTTCTGACCCTGAAGAGAAGAACGGATTTTCAGTTTTTCATATCGTTCTCTAAATTTTGATGTGATTACATTGCCATGAATTTAATGATAACACTTCTACAATAAAATAGACCATAACATGACTGACTACCTTCTGGGTGACTATATTCATTAAGTCAGGAAAAAGAGAATGAGGGTAGGGTAGAAATGAAATAAACATTTCGCATTCACTTTCCCCTGCATGTCAGCAGCAGAGAAAGGACACACATCTCAAGCTCAGTGTGAATTAAGTGATACCCTTTATGAACCCTCATGGCTTTCGATAACCTGACAAAAGCCTTTTCACTGGACTTGGCTGGAGCCTCAGGAGGTGCCTTTGACTCAAGAACAAAACTTTGATTTGAAAAAGGTTTTGGTTTCTATTTTTCCTTCATAAAAGCAGAAAACACAACCTTTCCTCTCTTATAGAAAACTGCACTCTATAGGTAGAGAAATAAGGGCAGGATCTTTTACAGGATGAATTCCAAGTGTTTTCGGGTTGGGAACTCACCATTCCTCACAATAGTTCCTTACAGGCAGGCAAAGGACAGAGAATGATTAGTCTCTATGTAAAAACCAAGGGGAGGAGGGCATTGCTGTGTTAAAGGAGACCACGCTGGCCTCTGCACATGGGCTGATGGCTAGGACATCAGACAATTGCAGCCCTCACCAGTGACTAGCACACCTTCATTCCCGAGCCCTCTCTCCATGGCTGTCACTTCTTAGGGTTGGCTATTCAAATCTCCAGTCTTCTCTCATTAAAAAATAAGTCAGGAAACGCCCTGCCTTGCTGATCTTCAATCAATGCCTTGATAAAACTTCAACCCTACGTGAGCATTGCATCAAACTACAAAGCAGTGAAAATGAGCTCTATAGTCCATGTGTTATCTTTTTGCCATCTGATTATGAGGATTTCCTGACACAAACAAGAGCAGATTCTTTGTTCAGGGTGGGTGGAATGCTGAAGGAGGGAAGCAGAGCGCGGAGTTGAGGATTGGGTCCTCATGATGGGTCTGTCCACCCAGACACTGTTGAGTTTATCTTCTTGTCTCTTAAACCCCATCAGCTTATCCCAGCTCCACCTCCAACATTCAAGTCCAAGTGATAAATATTTCCCTCCTGGACAACAGTAAGAGTGACCAGAGAAGCCCTGCCTTCACTCTAGCCCAGTGGTTCTCAACCAGGGATGATGTGGTCACCCAGGGGACATCTGGCAATGTCTGGACATGTTTTTGATTGTCACAACTAAGAGTATGGGGCCACTGGCATCTAGTGAATAGAAGTCAAGGATGCTGCTAAACATCCCGCAATGTACACAACAGATGCCCCCACCAACAAAGAATTATCTAGTCCAAAATGTCAATAGTTCTGAGGTTGAGAAACCCTGCTTCTAGTTCCCCTGCAATACCTCATATACCTAACCATGCTCTTTCTTTAAAGAGCAAATCAGATGATGCTTAAAACCTTTCAATGGTTTCCCATTATTCTTAGTATGAAGATTAACAAAATATCCTTAGCTCCTTGAACCTGCATGATCTGGCACCCACTCTCCCTCTTTTCTTTTATCCTGTGCACTAACCAAACTGAATTTATTCCCTTTTTTCTAGAAAGCATCATAGTTCCTCCTACTCACAGGGTTTTGGCACATGTTATTCCCTCTTGTAAATCATTTCCCTCCCTCTTACCAACCTCTCCCCCTTTAGCCTACTTATTACTGCCTTCTAATCCTTTAGAAGACCTCAGCTGAAAGGTTTCTCCAGCAGAGACTCCCTCTGCAACCACCATTCTGTGAAGCAGCCTGAGATGAAAGGCCACGTGGAGAGAGAAACCAGGCCATCCCAGCTCTTCAAACCACCCCAGCTCAGGCCTAAAATGTGAATGAGGCCATCTCGAGCACCCAGCGCCAGCTGTCTGCAGGCATGTGAGTGAGCCCAAGTGAGACCAGCAGTAAAACTGCCTAATCAACCCTCACAATTGTAATAAATAAACAAATAACTCACTATTGTTTTAAGCCACCTATGTCTTGGGATGGCTTGTTATGAAGTAATAGACAACTTATTCATTCATACTGGTATTCTTGAGTTGTGTACTAAGGAGAGCTTCCTGATCTGGAGGTGGAATTTTCCCTTCACCTCCTGGCCCTGTCACTCCTCATGGGACTGCTGGTCAAGACCTGAGCTTCTTTTTTTTTTTTTTTTAATAATTTTATTTATTTTTTTTTTTCCCCCAAAGCCCCAGTAGATAGTTGTATGTCATAGCTGCACATCCTTCTAGTTGCTGTATGTGGGATGCGGCCTCAGCATGGCTGGAGAAGCGGTGCATCAGTGCACACCCGGGATCCGAACCTAGGTCGCCAGCAGCGGAGCGCGTGCACTTAACCGCTAAACCACGGGGCCGGCCCTAAACCTGAGCTTCTGAGTTATGGTGCATTTGAAAGAATGATGCTCTCTTCCCAGCAGGTCAGTGAGTAGAGGCAGAGAGACTGTTCCCCCTTCCCATTTCACCATCCTGTCCTATTAGCCTCCCTACAACTGCAGCTGTACATTGGGCAAGGATCTTCTAATTTAGTTAACTCAGGAGTTGGAATAAATACAAAAGGGGATTTCAGTGCAGAAGGGAATGCCTAAGCTTTTGACAACTTGTCTTTTCCCAGATTCTAAAAGGGAAATCACTTAAAGAATTAGGCCCTTTGGCCCCGTGGCTTAGCGGTTAAGTGCGTGCGCTCCGCTGCTGGTGGCCCAGGTTCGGATCCCGGGCGCACCGACGCACCACTTCTCCGGCCATGCTGAGGCCACGTCCCACATACAGCAACTAGAAGGATGTGCAACTATGACATTCAACTATCTACTGGGGCTTTGGGGAAAAAGAAAGAAATAAATAAAATTATAAAAAAAAGAATTAGGCCCTTCTAGGTCCCTTTGTGTGAACTCTCCAGTGCCAACATCATTCCTCTTGCCCTTGGGTTTTTATTAAGTTCCCTCCTTCAACTCACTTCACGTGAATCTCTACTCATTTCCTTTGGGAAATCCATCCTAATAGGAAAGCCTCATTCCCATGAAGCTCTCATCACCTGAATCCACCTCCATTCCTCTAGGCATTCAGGCAAGTCTCAAGTCTACATCACTTAGTCTAGAGTGGCAGGGGCCTTCCTTGGGACGTGGGTCAGAGGGGAGGGGCGTCTGAAAGAGAAAATGCTCTAATACTGGGGACTTCTGGGTCTAGTGTAAGTATGGATCTCCAGGACAATGGATTTCCTTCAAGAATCCCACCTCTGAAAGGTTCATAAGTGTCTCTTTGTCTTTGACCTGATAGAACAATATAGAGTAAGTCTATACAACTGGCTTCAATCAGGATGTGAGGCACAAGCTTCCAAGGATAGACATTACTTTTCAAGGGAACAATGCAGAGTACACCAGTATTTAAGAAATAAATAATTTCCTTAACTATCCCAGGGCTTCTCCTTTATCTGGGTCTCTAGGAGATATCACACCCCATTATTGGGCAGAAGAGGGTTTGATTTCTTCCTGTCCCATCATGGCATGGCCTACTAGGATATTAATGGGACTATCTTATCTTTAATGACTGTTTCTTTTGTTACCCCTGGAGATAATCATGATGAAGAGGAAGAGACCAATTTCGTGCCTTATGCCTGAAGGTCCCATATAGGGAAGGTTTGTTTTTTATCCCATAAGGTAACTCCCTTTTGGTAGGGACTTAACCTTTCTCTGAAAATGAGTGGTAATCCCTGGTGTTCTTCACCTGAGGGAGAGGACTGGGTATTAGGTAAATGGAAAGAAGAGGGCCTAGACATTAGGGGGCACAGAGAACCAAGTCTGGGCTCCTGGGTGATGGTCTAAGATGGCATCATCAACATGGAAACAGGGTCTCTATCCTTGTAGTGTGGAGGATGAAGAATAGAGATTATAGACACAAACTGATCATAAATCTGATTATCTAGATTTAAGAAGAGTTCTTGTTTATCTTCCTATTATTGTCTCTTAAATTTTAGCAAAATCTTGTTTCAGCTTTCCTGGGCAGATTTTTGTTGTTGTTTTGTTTTATTTATTTATTTATTTATTTATTCCCCCCAAAGCCCCAGTAGATAGTTGTATGTCACAGATGCACATCCTTCTAGCTGCTGTACGTGGGATGTGGCCTCAGCATGGCTGGAGAAGCAGTGTGTCGGTGTGCGCCCGGGATCCAAACCCGGGTTGCCAGCAGTGGAGTGCGCGCACTTAACCACTAAGCCATGGGGCCGGCCCCTGTTGTTTTGTTTTAAAATCAGTTCTGCTGTGGAACTTTAAAGGAAGGTTGTGGGGCCAGCCCGGTGGCGTGGTGATTAAGTTTGTGCACTCTGCTTCAGTGGCCCAGGGTTCACGGATTCGGATCCCAGGTGCGGACATACACACTGCTTGTCAAGCCATGCTGTGTGGTAGCATCACACATACAAAAATAGAGGAAGATTGGCACAGATGTTAGCTCAGGGCCAATCTTTCTCAAGCAAAAAGAGGAAGATTGCCAACAGATGTTAGCTCAGGGCCAATCGTCCTCACCAAAAAATAAAAAATAAAAGGGCCGGCTGGAAGGCGTAGTGGTTAAGTTTGCACGCTCTGCTTCGGCGGTTCACAGGTTAGGACCCCGGGCATGGACCTACACCACTTATCAAGCCATGCTGTGGCAGGCGTCCCACATAGAAAATGGAGGAAGATGGGCACAAATGTTAGTTCAGGGCCAATCTTCCTCAGCAAAAAGAGAAAGATTGGTGAAGGATGTTAGCTCAGGGCTAATCTTCCTCACCAAAAAACAAACAAACAAAAATAAATAAAAGTTAAAAAAAATAAAGGAAGGTTTTAACTGGGACCTCAAGCACTCCCCAGCGGAACAGTACATGCTTCATTTTCTTCTATGGCATTCTCTTGTCCTGGCTCACAGATCCCTGTAAGCCTGCTGCCTCCCCCTCTCTGAATTTTCCAGACCCCAAGTGGGAAATCCAGGTTTTTCTGCTTTACTCGTAACACTCGCTGATGGCATGGGTGTCTCTTCTACAAAGCTGCCAGCTCACCTGGCTTCTCTCAGGAGGTGAGGCATGAGCCATAGCTGAAGGGGGTTCTATCATATCCCCCCCTCATCTTGCCCTCGCCAGGGAGGTGACAATTGGTAACAGGGATCTCCAACTCTCTGACTCTCGTTCCCAAACCGTGCTCTCCTCCAGTTTGGGTTTTAACCTCCCTCCTGTGGAGGAAAACTTGCTTGGCTAAATATTCTTGCAAACTACGTTGTTTGTGCCAGCACTGGTGCCCTTCAAACTGAAAACTCAGGAACTCCATTCTTTCATTCCTTTTGCACTTTGTGTGGCCTCCTATTTCTTCCATGCCAAGTGGTGAAGGAGAAAGGGCAACAGGGTAACCAAGGCGTCACAGGGGTGCAAAAATGACATTGTGCTATTATGTAAGGGCGCCTTTCCTTCCAGTCCTATGAAAGGTTCCAACACCAGGCCATTCCCACTGCTGCCCAAGAAGACAAGAAGGATTATATGGATGAGCATGTGACACCCGGGATCAGACGGCAGGACCCAAGAACTTTAGAAGTTGTTCAAGGAGGCAGAAGATCCCATCAGAAACTGTTGAAGGGGAAGAGGGATCCTCTGATAGAACAACACGCACATAACAGCGAGGAGTTAAGACGCTGCCAAACAGGATTTAGCCCACGAAGGGCTCTCACATCCACCTCGGCCCTGTGTGAGCACAGCGTGGACATCAGCTGTTGTGTCCCACCAGGCTGGGAGCTGAGGAATGGAACCAAAACAGAAGTTGCCTGGTAAATTTATTTATTCTGGAGTGTTTCTATCCCACCTAGCAGCAAAAGTGGCAAAGCTCTGAAATTGCCATGGAGACCTAAATCAGCTCTACAAATGCTGGCCCCTGGCCTGATTTCTGGAACAAAGGTTTTCTTTATCAGATAAACTTTCCAGATTCCTGTGCTAATAAGTACTATTAATATAAGCAAGAGACTGATAACTGCATAGAGACAAAATATGTATTTAATATATTCTAAACAAAATAAGACATCCTAGTAGCCAGAGGAAAACATTAACAGCCACTATTTTAGTTTTTGGAGAGTTTTTAAAAATTCAATTGAAATACTGATTACTGGTAGGTAAAATGCCCTATATCCTATGTGGCGCGTGAACCAGCGGCAGCAGCCTCACCTGGGAGAGGGTAAGAAATGCAGATTCTCAGGCCACAACTCAGACCTACTGAATCAGAATCAACGTTTTAACATTCCCAGGTGGTTTGTGAGAACTCTAAAGCTTTCGAGGCACTTCTCTATGTGACTTTAAAATTGTTATAAATAGTAAAAGCACATATCTGTTCATGACAGCAGATTGCAGTCTTTTGAACAATGCAATTAATATGTTAAAATAATATTTATTTCATATAAGATACAGGTTGTTGTAATTATTACAAAATTGTTCTCCTTAAATCTTGTGTAACTTGGATTTTTTTGTGTGTGTGTGAGGAAGATCAGCCCTGAGCTCACATCCATGCCAATCCTCCTCTTTTTGCTGAGGAAGACTGGCCCTGGGCTAACATCCATGCCCATCTTCCTCCACTTTATATGGGACGCCGCCACAGCATGGCCTGACAAGCAGTGCATTGGTGCGCGCCTGGGTCCAAACGCGGGCCGCCAGCAGCAGGGAACTCGCACTTAACCGCTAAGCCACGGGCCCGGCCCCTTTTTTTTTTAAATTTTTTATTTTAATTTATTTTTTATTTTGTGAGGAAGCTCAGCCCTGAGCTAACATCCACGCCAATCTTCCTCTTTTTGCTGAGGAAGACTGGCCCTGGGCTAACATCCGTGCCCATCTTCCTCCACTTTATGTGGGATGCCGCCACAGCATGGCCTGACAAGCGGTGCCTCAGTGTGCCCCGGGGAGCCGAACCCAGGCCACCAGCAGCGGAGCGCAAGCACTTAACTGCTACGCCACAGGCCTGGCCCTGCGTAACTTAGATTTTTAAGATAAACTTTTCCTTTAGTTTGGAATCCTATGTGTTGGGAAAATTAGCAAACGCAAGTCACTTCTAATTTTCAAATCTTCAATTCGAAGAAAAATTAGAATATTGCTTTTTTTCTTTATTTGAGAGTAAAACCAAGGATCATGAGGGTCTTAAAAACTAACTCCAGCAGTGACTCAAGGATAGAAGGTGGGACGAAGGTTGTAACCCAGATGTTGACCTCAGGCCAGGGAGAAAAGGATTCTGAATACAAAGATTAGGCTTACTCTGGATGAGAGCCGGGCATATTCAAACAAAACAAATGCCTCATGGTCACTGGCTGTACCTCTCACTTTATGTCATTGCCCACGGGAGGACATAGCTGTTACCCCAAATTTAAAAGGCAAGACTGAGTATGGTCCATAGACACTGGGTCAGCGCACCATCCTCATGCTAGTGGGCAATGCTCTTGTCTGTCTTTTATTGTTGTTGTTTTGGTGAGAAAGATTGGCCCTGAGCTAATATCTGTCGCCAATATTTCTCTTTTTTGCTTGAGGAAGATTGTCCCTGAGCTAATATCCATGACAGTCTTCCTCTACCTTGCATGTAGCATGCTGTCACAGTACGGCTTGATGAGCGGTGTGTAGGTCCATGCCTGGGCCTCCAAAGCAGAGCACGCGAACATAACCAGTACACCATCGGGCCAGCCCTATGCTCTTGTTGTATGCAGCTGTCTCAAATCCACACCCAGCAGAGGGCATGGTGTGGATGAACTGTAAATCTTTGAACACTTCTGGTGGAAAGGATGTTCAATGGGTGTTACGGAGAGCATTGCCGCAGCCATGTTTAGGCATTAGGTGGAAATTTGTTTTTAGCTGAAACCTACTGCAGAAATTACTCTTCCTGACAAATGAACTGGATTTTGAACCCATTCCCACTACCACAGTGGACAGAAAGGCAGCAGGCTTTGAGCACAGATGGCTGCACAAAGAGAAATCGCGAGAGCACGAGGCTTGCACATTCCATCCCCGGGTGATATATAAAAAGTAACAGTAGGCTTACTAGCAGAGTATTGAAGGGAAGCAAATCCTCCCTAAAATTCCATTGAGAAAAAGACTATTCTTAGCGGGAACCTTGAGCAATTGCACACAAAAAGCAAGAAATTATTCTGCCATGAGTAAGAATGACTCTGATAGAAGGAAGCAAGTACTCAACGGACCAGCACAAGATCCACAGAGTAGAATCAACAGATCCCAAGTGCCACAAGAAAAATGGCCCCAAATAGGTCATTTCCTCAGCCATATCTGCCTGAGAATGTACCAGGTTCCTTATTAAAGAACGAGAAGTTAATATCAGAATGTCCACTACACATATTTATAGTCTGTTGTAAATAAATATATTTAAGTAAATTTTGTAGCAGCAGCTGTCAAAGTATGGTCTGAAGATTCCTGGGGGTCCCCAAGACCCTTCTAGGAGGTCTGTGAGGTTCCACCTTTTCCAATTACATTTCAGGGTGAAGCCAGATTTTCCTCATATCTTTCAACGAAAACAACATACAATGGCGGACTAAATGCAAAAGCAGGTATGAGAATCCAGCTGTTGTCGGCTACGCTGATAGATATTAAGAGATTTTGTAAGTTTGTAAAACAATGCCACTATCCTCATTAGAATTTTTTATTTTAGAATATAGAATGGGGGCCGCACCATGGTGTGGCGGTTGAGTGTGTGCACTCCGCTGCTGGCGGCCCAGGTTCGGATCCGGGGCACGCACTGATGCACCAATTGTCGAGCCACGCTGTGGCAGCATCCCACATAAAGTGGAGGAAGATCGGCACGAATGTTAGCTCAGGGCCACTCTTCCTCAGCAAAAAGAGGAGGATTGGCATGGATGTTAGCTCAGGGCTGATCTTCCTCACAAAAAATAAAAATAAAGAAAAAAATAAAAGAAAATAGAATGATTTTTAAGTAAAAATATTTATGTCAACCTGAATGGGTTTATCATTGTTATTTTTTTTTTCCTCCTGGAAGCCCCAGTGCATGGTTGTATATCCTAGTTGTAAGTCCTTCTAATTGTTCTATGTAAGCCACTGCCACAGCATGGCAACTGACAGACAGGTGGTGTGGTTCCACAACCAGGAAACAAACCTGGGCCGCCGAAGTGGCGAGAGCACTGAACTTTAACCACTGGGCCATCAGGGCTGGCTCTATCGTTGTTAATTTTTAAGTGACAATAAATATTTTAAATATTTCACAGTGTTAATCTCTAATATGGCAAATATCAATAGAGTTAAGCATAAAAACAAAAGCTCTTCAAGAATTCTCAATAATATTTAAGAGAATAAAGAGATCTTGCAACCAAAAACTTCAAGAACCACACCTCTAGAGTTTCTCATGTCATAGTTTGAATCCCTAGATTCTCACTTTCTATATTATTGCTTTGAGAAGTGTTCAGAATGTTCCAGATGAAAGAACTCCAGCTCTTGCAAGGGGCTCCATGTGACATGGGAGCCTGAACCGCCAGGATAAAGCACAACTTCTTCAGTCTGTCTGCTTTCCTCCTCCAAACCTCCCTGCCTCCCCAATTCTCTCGATAGCACCCTCTATGATCATTTATTATGGCAAAAGACCTCCAGATGATCCATAGGTCTGTGGACTTGCAGTAATTCAATGTATTTGCAACAATTTTAGGAATGCCTCTATTATATCTCATCATCATATAAAGAATAAAAATTAAATTCTGTTTGCCAGGCAAAAATTACAGACAGGTTATCTCAGCTGTGGAGTTTATCACTAGGATACACGAGACAGGATGAAAAGGAGTCTGTCTAAACAAAGAAGTAGCCCTCATGGTTAATCACGAAGTGGAAGGGGCCGGCCCCATAGCATAGTGGTTAAGTGCACGCACTCTGCTGCTGGTGGCCCGGGTTCAGATCCCCGGCATGCACCGATGCATCGCTTGTCAGGCCACGCTGTGGCGGCATCCCATATAAAGTGGAGGAAGATGGGCACAGATGTTAGCCCAGGGCCAGTCTTCCTCAGCAAAAAGAGGAGGATTGACATGGATGTGAGCTCAGGGCTGATCTTCCTCACAAAAAAAAAAAAAAAAAAGGAAGTGGAAGATCATTCAGGTTATAGCACAGTTCGAACCACCAGGTTGTGTGCTGCACCACATCTAAGGGGACCTACTGCTTCTTGTACACTCAGGTGCTCTGTTTTTAATGCTTCTGCTAAAGGACTCAGTATGTGTCCAATCAGAGAGAACTGATAGTTAAGCCAGTAACCATTTAGCACAGAGGCCCTATGGGGAGGAGCTTTCAGGTCATTCCACCCACAGGCTACTGGCCACCCCGTAAAGAATGATGCGTCAGGCACCCTCATTGTCTGGGAAGGTAGTGGTCTGTTTGGGACCAAACATGTCTAGCTATGTGTAAAGAACCATGCAGAAGGGGCTGTTGGCATTGTAGGTGCTTTGAGGCTTATAAGAAGGGAGCTTGACCTGTCCAGTAGAAACACTTTTAACATGTCATTCAACTGCCTTAAAAATCTAGTTTCAATCCACTTTTCCAGCCATAACAGCTTCCACTTGTTGAACATCTTCTACATTCCAGGAACTGTAATAAGCACTGTCACATAAACAATAACTCAATGAAGTAGGTACTACTTTTTAGTAACCATTTTACAGATGAGAAGCTGAGTTCAGAGACTATAAGTGTCATTCAACCAGAGGCAGAAGAGTTGTAAAAGACAGAAGACATGAATATGAATCTAGACAATTTGGATGACAAGATATAAAGTACTCACCTTCAAAGTGGGGTTCAGCTTCTGGGATGTGAGGGCAGATTAACACAGGGAACTGGGAGAGACAGGCTTCTGCATGTTAGACCCAGGCCATCTGATCTTAAACATCACAGCACACTGTTGGGTAGAGGGAAGGGACAAATTATACATAAGCAATAGGGACCTATCTGGACAACTTTCAGGGTAGGCTCAAAGCATCAGGATGATGAATAGAGGAGAGTTGTTTCTTTCTTCATTTCCAATACTTCCTCCTGCTCACCCCTCCTGCCCAAGTCACCCAAGACAGGTATCTTGCACTCCTTTTACTTGTGTTCCCATTTTCTCTGCATCTTCTTGGGGCCTAGCTCACAAAGCTCCTCAACCAATTTACCCTCTGATGTTTAACTGTAATCTCATATGAAACTTACCCTTGCCGAGGTAAGACATCTACATTTGGACAGTGAAGAGTCTTTGTTGGCTGGTGAAAATCCAAGACAACTGGCTTTGAGTCAAAAGGATGTGGATGTATGCCCAGCTCTGTCACTGTCACTGAAAAGATGTGTGGCCTCAGCAAATCAGGGACATTCTCTGAGCCTCAGATTCTTTTCCTGTAAATTCAGATAATATCTCCCACCTCACAAGAGTATGTGAAGGATTGACTGATATATCCCACCTAAGAAAACCAAGGACCATCCCCAAATTCTGTGAATTCAGTAACAGAGGTTGGATCTGAATCTCAATCCATAGGGGAGCACATTTTAAGGCATCATTAGTCAGTAATAGACATATTGGGCAAAGAGCAAAGTCACATTGCTTAGAGCTTATATGGGCTAAGTTAAAAAGAAGAAGAAAGAAAAACTGAAGGTCTTAGGCTAAATAACTCATTCTGATGGGATAAGAGAGGTAATGGCGTTGAAGAGTAAAGGAGGCACTCCAAACTTTTCTATTACCTTATTGGAAAAGAGAAGAAACTTTTAGCAATGTTGGGGGACTTGGCATGTGCAGTGATATATTAGAGCTCTTTATAGGGTTTGCCTGACTTTAATTTCACAGTGTTATTGTATGAGTCTTCTTTGGTTGAGGCTTCTGAATACATTGCATGAAGAATGAGGACACTTCTAGCACTCCGAGTTCAAAATGAATCTTCGCTAGATGTCCACATCTGACGGCAACTCTAAACAGTTAACTCAACAAGTAGTCTTGTGACTTCTATAGTTTTAGGAACTATGTTTTTCCACATGGTTCCTCTGGAGCAGATGGAGAACTGAGAAAAGGAGACACTGTTATGATCACCAGGATTGGCCAAGATAGAAAAAGATGATGGGTTTAATGGATTTGAGCTCTAACTGAAGTAACTTCAATAGAATCTATGTCCCTGTATCAGGATAAGGGCCTGAGCTGAGGAGGGAGTTGCAGGAGAGATCTGCAGACCCACGATCCTGCTCCTGAAGTATATGCAGGCATCCTTGTCCTTTAACCGTAGTCTAGCCTATAATCATCACTAGGTGCCTGCAGGCTTTCAGATGCTCTAAGCCTTCTAAAGGTCCCTGTGACCATTCCACGTGGGTATTTCTTCAAAGGTGTGTGGTTGCCTCACATTCTCATGAAGTTCAGTCAAGATCACCCGAGGATGCCAAGTCAAGACTGCAGCCCATATCCCCGTGGATGAGTGCCAACCGTCAGCAGAGACCTCTATCCTGTTCTGTTATTAGTACCACATTATCTTCAGTCTGCATATCCTGTAACATGTTCCTCAACAGCATCCAAACACTGACAAATAGAAAGATTCATCATACCCTGAGATACCCCAAATAACCCATATGTTAGGACAATGCAACCACATTTTTCTGAGTGGATCAATGTAATAAAGGGAACTTGGCTTTATTATGAAAGAGAAAAAGCTTGTCTTTGGCCATGGAACTTTCTCTTTCAGTATGGAACCTCCCCATCTCACCTGCCAGGAGAGGTCCCCTGAGGCCACCTGCAAAGAGAGAGACAGAGGCGTTACAAACCAAGAAGAAGGATTTTTGCTCAGTGTCCAAGGTCACTCCTTCTTTTGTAGGATTTAAAGCAAAACTCCCTTGAAAGCAGAAGTAAAGCTTTTGAGTTAAACTTTGGTTTATCCAAGCGAGAAAGTTAAAGCCCAAACTGAGAATTTTCTGGACAATTAAGCTGTAAAATAGCATTACTAAAATGAAGTTCTCCACTTGCACATGTAAGTCTGCATGGTCTTTTCACAAGTAGCAGTCTGATGTAGCCCTTCAGAAAGAAACCGACAATCAGGTTCATAGTCACAAGAAACACAATCCAACCCACTAACTTAAGCAGAAAAAAAATTATTAAAGGCTTTTGAATAGTTCACAGAAGGTCCAGGAGAGTGTATAAGCATGATTGGAGGCTGTGTCCACAAGAAAAATATGTCCGAAATTCTGCTGCCCAACTGGGCTCGTGAAGATGCCCTTGCTACTGTCACTGGGCACAGACATGGCCGCTCACACTGTTCCTGGACCCTGGACACTGTTATTAGAACCATTATCTCCATGCTTCTGAAAACTGGCTGTAGTAGCACTACCCACTCTTAGAATGGATTCCACCCAGGACTGCCTCTTTGCATCATTAGTTCCTGAGTCAAAATCTTGTGTGGGTAAGTCCGATTGGCAGAGCTTGGGCAAGTGTCTGGCTAAGTGAGCAGGTGAGAAGACATTTCTGGGTATTACCCTTCTTCCCTGCTGGCCCAGCTCCAATTTTGTTCTGGTGTCTATACTCCATGCAGTCCCGTGATTCAGAAAAAGTGGATCCAACTACCTCAGGAGATGAATCTAGGCCTTTCAGGAATTCTATTCTCTTACCAGTGATTGGTTTAAGAAGGGTCATATAACCCAATTCTAACCAATAAGATGTGAGGATAAGTCTGTTACAGGGGACACTTCTGAGAAAAGTTTTTTCTATTGTTCTTAAAAAGAAACACAAGTCAGAGACAGTAGGTCCTTTCCTTTCCTGCCTTTACATATTGGTGTGATAGGGTATAGTGCTTGGAGCTTTTGCCACCTTCTTATGACCAAGAGGCAAGGTGACTGACATTCTGAGGATGACCGTGCAGAAAAGCAGAAAGGATCTGGGTCCCCAGAGATATTATTGAACTATCCCTGTAACAACTGTGCCTTTGGAGATAATATATTCCATTTTGTTTAAGCCAATTAATTGAGTTAAAGTAATTTTCAGCTAAAAGCATCCTATCTGATACAGGAGGACTTATCATCTCCATTTTACAGACAGAAAACTGTGGCTGAACAGGATTAAATAACTTGCTAAATCACATAGAATTTTGTTTTAATACAAAGGAAGTTCACTCCTTTAATAGTGATGTGTACATGCCTTATTTATGACATCTTCTGTGAGAATCTGAGCTCCTGACAGTCATCTCCTTTGTTAAAACCCAATAGTAGGGAGCACTTGCTCTGCACCTCCTAGCATTCAGTTATACACTGGGCCAAATCATTCTCTGGTTGTTTTTCGAATGTTCCTCTATATCCCCAACTAGAAAATAAACTCTTTGAAGGCAGGTCCATAGCTCCTCTGGCCTAGCACAGCACTGGGGTACACAACAAATGCTTAATAGAGATAAGAAAAATTGATTGACACATGACTGAGTTTGGATTGTACTGACACATTAATAGTCTAATTTTATGGGGATAGTATAAGTAATTTAAAACTCTCTGCAGGGTCCTTTTTTCTTTTAAGGGCAGCTGCCATAAATTCATGCTCTATATTATTAATAATAATAAAATTTAATAATTATAGCAATAATAGAAACTGCTATTTAGTGTTTATGGGCCAAACCTTATATGTGTGTGTGTCCGCATATAGATACGCACACACATATGTTTATACACACACACACGTATATCTACTTACACATATATGTAATTTTTAATCTTCACAACGGCCTTGTGAGGTACATATTAATGTCTCCATTTTACAGGTAAGGAAACGTTCTCTGAGAAAGCAACCTAATCATGGAAACCAAATAAAGTAGCCAAGTTCGAATTTAAAAACATATCCCTTTGGCTCCAAGGCCCTGCTTTTTCTAGTCTACCATACTCTTTCCATTTATGCTGCCTTTACCTGTATAGAAGCCAAGGAGGGATGGCGTTGATGATGACAAGTCCTTACTCCCCAAACCAGCTCTGGACAAGATTCCAATAGGACCAGCTGATGAGAAGTCGACCACATGAACGAAGGTAGGTGTCCACATGTGTCTGCATGGCGCTTTATCACATTTCCTTCAAGTCTGTTAAATGGTAAAAAGATTTCAGTCCTTCATAACTTTCTATCACAGAATAAAAGCAAAATTTTCTTCACCCAGAGCCTTTCCTAGACACCAACACACTCAGTTTTAACTTTAGGTAAACAAAACGAAAAGAAACAAGGCTCTAAATGTCCTCTGTACCAAACAGACCCTCATTTCTGTGTGTGTGTGTGTGTGCGTGTGTGTGTGTGTGATGTACTGGGGGAAGGCTGACCTGCTCTCGTGAGGGGTCATATCAAAATAGAAGTCGAGTGCTTCACACCATCTTTTCTCCATTAAACGCTCTAGTCACAGCACGTGGAGCCTTGAGTGTTTCAAGGGACTTTGCCAATATTTGGGTCCAAAAAATAATTATCAGCTTCAAAATATCAAAAGAAAACAATATCGAGATTTATAGTTATTTAATTAAATATTCATACAACTTAACTGGTAACAATTCCATTCATTGCCAATTTAAGTATTCATAAAAGTTTTGTTATTGAATGCAATTTGAAAGGTCTGATTTTCTCACTGCACAGGCATTCCTAAACACATACACTATTTGTAGGGGTATCTATAATAGAGATGTCAGAGCCAATCATAAAATAAATGAGCTACTTGTAGCCACATAATTTCAAAGCAAAATCCTTTGCAAAATGATTCCAACAAAACATATACTTTAGGGGCTGGCCCCGTGGCTTAGCAGTTAGGTGCGGGCGCTCTGCTACTGGCGGCCCAGGTTTGGATCCTGGGCGCGCACTGACACATCACTTTTCCGGCCATGCTGAGGCCGCATCCCACGTACAGCAACTAGAAGGATGTGCAGCTGTGACATACAACTATCTACTGGGGCTTTGGGGGAAAAAAAAAAATAAATTTAAAAAATATATATATATACTTTACGTAGGATGGGAGTGCATTTTGACATGTGATCTAATGTGGGTGGAAACCACCAGAAGTGTCCAGAACCAAGGCCGGCTTTGTGGGCATACAACCTGTGCATTAGCCCAGGGCCCTGAGATTGGTTTAATGCTCTGCTGTCGTCATCTTGGAAGTCTTTTTTTTTTTTTTTTGTGAGGAAGATCAGCCCTGAGCTAACATCCATGCTAATCCTCCTCTTTTTGCTGAGGAAGACCCGCTCTGAGCTAACATCTATTGCCAATCCTCCTCCTTTTTTTTTTCCCCAAAGCCCCAGTATATAGCTGTATATCATAATTGCACATCCTTCTAGTTGCTGTATGTGGGATGTGGCCTCAGCCTGGCCAGAGAAGCGGTGCGTTGGTGCACGCCCGGGATCCGAACCCGGGCCGCCAGTAGCAGAGCTCGCGCACTTAACCACTAAGCCATGGGGCCAGCCCTTGGAAGTCTTAATAATTTTTGAACAATGAGCCCCTCATTTTCATTTGCACTGGGCCCTACAAGTTATGTAGCTGGTCCTGTCCAGAACTTAATAAGGTTTTAAAACAGCCCTGGGTGGAGCTATGTATCATTCTAAAACAATAAAGCTGTTGCTTCCTTTTGCTTTGGCTTGTTTTTAGCTCCTGTGTTTAATTCATTTGAAAAATGTTTGAGATTTTTGTATTTCTTACAGGGTAGCCCAGATTTTAAAAGTTGGGGACGCTTTATTCTACATGAAAAGACAAGATTCCCATTAACCAAAGACACAGACCAACATCAGGAGGCATTACAAACAGTGCCAAGAATTCATGAACAATAAAGGGTACTTCAAAATTAAATCCAGACTAAGGACTTCCAAAGGTACTGGAGGCCAAATTGCATCCAGGCTAGGAACCAAGAGTGAACAAACACTACCTCCACAAATTAAATTTTAAGTGGCTGCAGGACATTTTCATCTAGTTCAGATAAAGTTTTAAAGTGGTTGGATCCACAATCCATCAAAGTGCTGTCCAGACAAAGGACGGCATTTTCTGTTTGGGGAAGCCAGGGGAGGAAAAACCTTGGGGCCACATCCTGCTGATATCCTAGGAGACTCAATGGCAGGATAAGGCCCTGAGTGTTCACACCGCACTTAGCCCTCCCCTTTCCTCCCACGCCCTGAGGAGTCAAGAGCCAGGTGAAGACATTGCCGTCTGAGGACATAAAAGGAAAGCCCAACCTAGGGATTGGCGAGCGAGCACACACGCCTAGAAGTCTCCAGTGCTCTTTGGACAGGCTCAAGGGATGGGTAGCCAGTGGGGGTGGTGTCATTCGCCATCATCCTCATCAGTTTTATTATTTAAATACGATTTATTTTAATATGCTGGCTAATATTTTTACTCTAAAAATAATATCTGCTCATCACAATTTAGAAAATATAGAAAAAATGGAAGAAGAAATCACCCATAATTTCACTTCTTTAAGAGAAACTATTACACCATCAATTCTTGGGTATATTTCCTTCTGGTCTCCTTTCTACAATATTCTTTATTTTTATATGGATTGTGTAAAATATATATTCATATTGTATATATATAATTTTGTTTCCTTTTTCCTCTTAAATGGCACAGCACAATCAGGATAAATAAAAAGTAAAAAATAAGATAGTGGAAATAAGTCAAAATATATCAGTAATAATAAGTTAAAATTGATTAATTTTAACAAATAAGAGAAAGAAATTGTCATGTTAGTTGAATAACAAAAGCCAGACCTATGCTGTTTACAAGAGACAAAACTAAACCATAAGGACTCATAAAGTTGAAAGAAAAAAAAAAAAAGGAACTTTAATTACATACCAGGTAATACCAGCTAAAAGAAAGCAGTAGCCATAGTCATATCATACGAAATATATTTTATCCCTAAAATAAGATCTCAATAAAAATGAAAATATTACATAGCAAATCTTGAGGGATACAGATGAACAGTAGTTATCAGGAATTATCTGGTATCTATATCTATTTTGCAACAAGATGGTTGTTCCAAATTCCTTGGTGTTCTTGGCATACGTTCCCACTCCACCACACCTCACCCATCCCAGAGCCCAACACACACACATTTTTGATAAAGGCGTGATCAAAATAATCTTATTTGGATAGTTGCTACAAGATGGTTACAGAAAAGCATGTTCTCAATCCTTTCTAAATTAAAGAGATGATTCACTTTAGACCTTCTGAGTGCATCCAAGGAAACTATTGAAGGAAAGGTAAGTTTCCCTCCCATCCTAGAGCTCCTGGTCACCGTCTCCCGAGGCAGCAATTGTTAAGTGTTGTAAAGTCCTTTGTTCACACACACGGTGGATGCTACTGGTTTTGGTTTTTCACAAATGAGACATATATAAATACTTTTCTCCCTCTTGCTTTTTTCAATATATGATATATTTTGGACAGCTTTCTATATCAGCACAGAGATCTAGCTCTTTCTTTTTGATTCTCTGGTATTCCACTGTATTCATGCCCCATATTTAATTATCCAGTCCTCCACTGATGAGCACATGTATCGTTTGCAGTCCTTGCTATTACAACCAATTCTGTGATGACATCTTCCTTCACAGATGTTGACACAAATGCACCACTGTATCTTTAAGATGTATTCCCGAGTACATTGTTGTGTTGAAACATATGTCCATTAAAATTTTGACAGGGGCCGGCCCAGTGGCGTAGTGGTTAAGTTTGCAGGCTCTGCTTCCAGGGCCTGGGGTTCGCAGGTTTGAATCCCAGGTGAGGACTGACACACCCTCATCAAGGCATGCTGTGGCAGCAGCCTACATACAAAACAGAGGAAGATGGGCACAGACATTAGCTCATGAGCAATCCTCCTCAGCAAAAAAAGAGGAAGATGGCAACAGATGTTAGCTCAGGGCCGATCTTCCTCACCAAAAAAAATAAATAAAATTTTTGACAGATTACTTTTTACAAAAATTTTCACTAAGACTTATAAAGGTGCCTGGTTCCATACCCTAGCCAAAATATACATTTTTTTTGATCTTTCGCACTCTGTGAGGTGAAAAGTTGTATCTCATTACTGCTTAAATTTGCATTTCTCCAATTATGAGCAAGGCTGAATATCTTTTCTCCAGTTAACAAATGATTTGCATTTTTCCCCCTATGAACAGCCTTCTGGATCTTTTGTTCAATTTTCAATAGGGTTGTTAGTATTTTTCTTACTGATTTATATGATATCATTGTAAATTAAAGGAACAACCCCTTTTATCTGCAGCATAGCTTGCAATTATTTTTTCCTGGCTTGTCATTTATATTTTGACTATTCTTTTTTTTTTTTTGTGAGGAAGATCACCACTGAGCTAACATCTGATGCCAATCCTCCTCTCTTTTTTTTGATTTTTGCTGAGGAAGATTGGCCCTGAGCTAACATCCGTGCCCATCTTCCTCTACTTTATACGGGACACTGCACAGCATGGCTCTACAAGCAGTGTGTCAGTGCGTGCCCGGGATCCGAACCGGCAAAGCCCAGGCCACCACAGCAGAGCGCACGCATCCAACCGCTTGCGCCACCGGACCGGCCCCTTGACTTTTCTTTATGTGACTTTTTAACAGTCTTGTTTTCCATGGTGTCTGGCTTTATGCCTCTTTTAGAAAGTCTTCTCTAAGCCAAGATTATTAGAAAGAAATCACCTATGTTTATTTCTGTTATAGATTCATTTTAAAAATATTTAAATCTTTTTTTTAAATAATTTTATTTATTTATTTTTTCCCCCCAAAGCCCCAGTAGATAGTTGTATGTCATAGCTGCACATCCTTCTAGTTGCTGTATGTGGGACGCGGCCTCAGCATGGCCGGAGAAGCAGTGCGTCGGTGCACGCCCGCAATCCAATCCCGGGCCGCCAGCAGCAGAGCGCATGCACTTAACCACTAAGCCACGGGGCCGGCCCAAAATATTTAAATCTTTGATTGATATATATTTTTTTGGTGTAAGGTGGGACATATGTATCAAATTTTATCTTTTCTGAATAGCCTGTTACCTCAACACCATTTATTGAGGAGTGTATCTGTTCTTCAATAGTTTGAATTGCTGCCTTTATCATACAGAAAATTCCTTCATACACTGTCATCCCAAATTAGAGTCTATTGTGTTTCATTACTCTGTTGGTGCCAGACTAATTATTTTAGCACAGGTTTTTGCATTTCTTCTCTGAGGTGTCAACTCACTTCTAGTCCCTTTCTACTTTGTCTTATCTTTAAGCACATTTATTCCTTAAGCCCTTGAATTTCTTCTTGGAGGTTTTGCTTCAGACAGGCCATATTTGATTTAATGAATTAGTATTTCCCCTAAATTTCATTCTGTTACCACCCAAAGTGGGGGGATCATCTGCCTGCCACAAGACATGCCAACAGTCAAGAGGCAAGGTGGGAGGAGAGAAAGGTCTTTTCATTACAGCTTGCTAGCAAGGGGAAAGATGGCCAACTAATGTCTGAAAAAACCATCTTACAGAACAAAGACTACAGGCCAGTTATATAGGAGGCTGGTCTCCTGGTGGGGGGGGCATCTGGTCTCAGGGTGGAGGCAAACATCTCATCTCAGGGTGGGGGCATCCGTCTGATCTCCAGGTGGGGGCAGACATCTGTTCTTAGTTCCTGGTAGTCTTTTGTTTTACTGGATATGCATCAGAGACCGGAGCAATGCCCTATACCATGATCTTTCAGTTGTCATTGATGATGGGTGTCAGCATAGACTCTCTGCCCGGGGGTCATCACATTCCTAAGGAACTCAAAAGAACAAAGTTATCAACTTATAGAAGCTAGGAGGGGCCATAAAATCCACAGAGCATGTCTGGGTTAGTTAATCAGAGGTCATTCAAAGTTACAGTAGGGTTTCTTTTCTACAATATGGTTTCCCTTATGTCAACCTTGTGTTGAGCCAGTATCAATTCCCCTCTTTTGTTGTTCATCCTCAATCTTGTGGGACATACTGTTGATGAGGGGCATAGGTTGTTCCATTGCATTGAACCAGTCTCTTAGTAAGACGGTGATGCAGGTGAGCTTCCAAAGTTAGGCCTATATTGTGTAAGAAAGTAACCAAGTATTTAATAAGACAAAAAGAAAAACAAAATTAATGGCAGGGGCAAATTATAAACCAGTTTCTGAGGACAGGGTGCAGCCAGTCAAAAAGATTTCTAGACGTCAGAGTCAGAGCATCCTTTGCAGTTTGAAATGTCTCTGGTGGTGTCATCGGGTATTCAGGTATCTTTCTGAGTGGCTTACATGGCAACAGACACGAATCTCTCTTCATTTTATGTCAAATCCACCAGCTTCAGTTTGCAAGGCTTCAGGAAAAAGGGCAGGTTCAGTTCTCAGTGATTCCAAAAGAAAATGATGGAAAAAATAATTGAAAACTTTTAGTTTGGAGATTTGTAGCCAGATATTTCAGGAGGCTAGAAGAATTCAGGATCCAGTCCAGTTAACAGATATGACAAAAACCTCAAAGACAATTAACAGAACCGTAATCCAACATTCACAAATGTGTATTATAGTTTCTATTGAAACATAGTTTTTCTTTCTAAAGTCACCCTCATTTTTACCAAAGATAGCCAAATTAAGACTGACTAGTTTGTAAAATAAGTCTAGTTTCAATAAATTTGGCCCAATTATTTACATAAGCACAGCAAGAATAGCAACTGATCATATAGGCTCTTTTAAATTTGCTTTGCTGGAACTCTTTATAAGGAGTCTCAGATTGAACTTTAAAGGCCTCTTAAGGCCAGGAAAGCCAAGCCAAGGACTATGTCATCAGACTAGCCTGTAATACATACACATTTGGGTGAATTCCTCTCTTCTTTTGAGGTTCCTCAAAATATTGAGGTTTCAGGCACCTGCCAGATAAGTGACCTTCCTTACTCATCCAGGTAAGATTGCTTAGAACTTCTATAAACAAGGTATTAGGCCAATATTTCCAAGCGGCTTTATTCTAGAAAGTCAACCTTTATTCCTCAAAAGCTGTCTTGTCATATCTGAGTCTATATGTTTTTCTCAAATATAAGATTCCAGTCAGACTTGATAATATAACCAATGTTTCCAATTGTGTCCTGTTATAAGGAGAACAGATTCTTACTGAACTTATGCAAATAACTACATTGCCATGAAAACAATACTCACTCACCAAGAGTTTCCAAATCCTGGAGGGATCAGGTAGGGAGAAAAAGATAAAGGTTTCAATTCTGCTTACAATGGTATAATTTACCAAATTGCTATAAATCGTAGTTAACTTGAGAGAAAAGAGAAGATTTCCTTAAATTTGAAAAAAACAAAACATTAAAAAATCAGCAATATTTCAAACAAAAGTCATAAAAAGTATAATCATCCTCATTAGTTCATTCAGTCCTGTGTAATTGACTCTTGATCTTAATCTTGTTAGCAGTTTCATGAAATCAGTTTCTCCATTAGAGTTCTGTGATTTTTTTTTTAACCCAGTTCAGTTTTATAATCTGAAAGTTTATCAGAAACCTGCACTCCAGAGTAAATGTCAGAGTCCTTTCCATGAATCTCTCTGAAGAGGAAAACATTTGCAAAAGCATCAGAGTAGAACAATAATTATCTGTAAACAGCAAGACACCAAAATGGCAATTGACAAAGAAATTTGGTTAATTTTGTGACATACAACACTTTAAAATAATAACCAGAACCAGACTGATAACCAGGACAGATCAGAATTTCAGTAATGTTATACAATTTCAAAACACCTATATCAATAACATTCACCAACACAATATCACAGGTCCCTGTGAAACAATGCTTAGCTATCCATTTAACCATGGTGACAATCAAAGATCTCAAAGGCAAACAGAAAGAGCCAAATAGTTTTAAAAAACTTAATAGAGAGACCTCAGTCTTTTTGAACATAGGAAATTATTTTAACAAAATAGTTTTTCTGTCTTTTAGGTAGACTTACTCAAAGGTAAAGAAAAACCTTTTATGACCTCTTTATCAAGTTCAAGAAAATTATCCTTTTAAGAGAAAGAAGACTAAATTTTAATTTTGCACCAGCTTACTTTTGACGTTAAA
Source organism: Ceratotherium simum simum (assembly GCF_057802395.1). NCBI lineage: Eukaryota > Metazoa > Chordata > Mammalia > Perissodactyla > Rhinocerotidae > Ceratotherium > Ceratotherium simum. The sequence continues at coordinate 15,990,312 of NC_141909.1, forward strand.
ACTCATTTACTTAATTAAATTCATTCCAGTCTTAGCCAACTTGACCATGCATAAAACTCTTTCCTCAGAGTTCCTCTTCTACAAACCTTCTATAACTTTCTTTTTACATTCAGAGTTTGTCCCATGTCTTCCTTTCTTCCATTATAGTACTTTAGGACAAATTTATCTTGCTTAACAAAACAAACAAAAATATTTTCTTTCCTTATACCTTCTGTACTGAAAACATATCTTACTTTCCTTGTATACAGAGCTGTTTTCCTAATTAATTTTTAGTAGCTTTAATTACATATATTAATTAGAATTTTTTAACCATTACAGACCTTGGTAAAAACTAAAGTAAGCAATTATGAACTGTCTTTCATATCAGCATTCTAACCACTTTTCATAATTTCTAGAAATATGCTACTTCATAGTAATAAAACACAAGGCATGTTCACTAATAGACCCAAACATATTTTAGTTTCTCTGTAATAAGAAGCCAAAAGTATATAAACTTAGATATATTTAGCAATAATGTTTCAGTATTTTATCTTATGTGAAAATGACCTAGATACTCAACAAATTTTTATCATTTAACTTAATTTAGCGAAACTCTAAAGTTTTAAGTCATCAAAAAGAATTTGGAGGGCCGGCCCCGTGGCTTAGCGGTTAAGTGCATGCTCCGCTACTGGCGGCCCGGGTTCGGATCCCGGGTGCGCACCGACACACCGCTTCTCCAGCCATGCTCCAGCCATGCTGAGGCCGCGTCCCACATACAGCAACTAGAAGGATGTGCAACTATGACGTACAACTATCTACTGCGGCTTTGGGGCGGGGGGGGAAAGGAGGAGGATTGGCAATAGATGTTAGCTCAGAGCCGGTCTTCCTCAGCAAAAAGAGGAGGATTAGCACGGATGTTAGCTCAGGGCTGATCTTCCTCACAAACAAAAAACAAAAAACACAAAAAAACAAAAAGAATTTGGAAGCTGTTTTTTTCAAGTATACAGACAATAAAATATAATTATTGTACCCAGAAACTCTTACCCATTTTCATCTATCTAAATCATTTGTTTCCAACAATTATGTTTAGATTACCCATGAAAACTTCATGAGATATTAGACAAAATTAGCTACCATTTAAAGCTATTATTGCTGACAAATTTGTAACAGGTAACGTGAACTTATTTAACCAGTAAACCCAGGCTGTGTGTCTGCATCATACCCAAATACTGCCGACTCTGAGGACTTTCCTATTTCAATCAAACCAACAAACTTAAACCAGCTTTCATTTACCAAAGATTAATTTACATCATGTTAACCTGAAAGACATTTGGGTTAATTTCTATTACATTTAGAATTTATGTAAGTGCTTACTTTAAGCCAATTAAACAGAACTCTTAATTTTGGCCACACCATCCAGAGGTAAAATATCACACATATACAACATACATATAGACACACATACACAGAGTCTCCACAGCTATCGTTTTAAAGATTTTATTTATTCATGTTTTTCCCCCCAAAGCCCCAGTAGATAGTTGTATGTCGTAGGTTCACATCCTTCTAGTTGCTGTACGTGGGACTCGGCCTCGCGTTGGACGGAGAAGTGGTGCCTTGGGGCGTGCCCGGGATCCGAACCCGGGCCGCCAGCATCAGAGCGCACGCACTTAACCACTAAGCCACGGGGCCGGCCCGCTATCGTTTTAAAATTACTGTCATGAATCAGGTACAGTAATATAAAGCTCCCTAGTTACAAATCCAAATTTTGTTTTAAGACATTTTTACTAATATTTTTGGAGAAGACACTTAAGACGCTAGATTTTTTTGTAAGGGTGCTCTTGGGCTAGATTAGCAGTTCCCAGAGAGGCAAGGTGATAAGTTTTTCTGAGATAAAGGAACTGGCTGGAATCTGAACTGCCTCTACAGCTGCGTTTCCAGTCTTACAAGGATTTTTTAAAGGACAATTGCTCTTGATTTCTCAGAAATTGGGTTGTAACTCAAATGACATTATAGGTTGATCTACCTGTCCAACTACATCACAAAGGCACAGAGAAACCACTCAAGTTTTCTCCCAGATGGAGTTTCTGGGGCATAACCCATCCAACTGAAAGTGCTTCCAATTAGTTAAGATGCATCCGAGGGGTGAGTCTCCAGGGATGCTTGGGGCCTTCCCCCTTGTGATAAAGTCAGTGTCTGATGAACAGCGGCCCACAGAAGGATGCAGAGCCCAACTGCAGGTGCCAATATAGCTAAAAGATTTAGCCAAGTCCCTCTCAGCCCAGACACTTATTCCCTGAGCCAGCACAAGGCAAGCCAGGGAGGCAAGAGGCAAAAGCCTGGAGCAGGCTGGGGGCCGGGTCTCCCAATGCTGGGGTTGAAAGTTAAGTCTCTGGCAAAAAGTTTTCAAGTTTTTGATTTTACAGACGGTCCAGTTTCTGCTCAGGTCCAGCCTGAACCTAACCTGGACTTGCTGACAACAGAGGAGGTGACAAATTAGAAAAACAAAGAAGGGAAAGAGGTGATCAGGCCTTGCCCTCATGGCCTCTTCCCAAGGATTAGCAAGATAAGGGTCACACAAACAACAGGTCCCGTGCTGGGGCATACAACCCTGGCAGGACAGTTTACAAAATACAGGTCTCCTGTCCCCGTAACTGACTCAGTAGGCACCTAAAATACTCAACAGGAGTATTTTGACAGGAGACAAAACAGAGTTCCAGATTTCAGTCAAATGACTGAACAGGGGCAACCTGGAATCACTCCAGGTGCCGAAAAACCAAATGAGAGCTCCCAGAGGTAGAGCTCGGATTCTCTGAAACCAACCAGAGGAGAGCTCTGGTAGAACAAGGTCCTAGGAGCTCTGGTCCTAGGATTAGAACAAGGACTCTCTGAAACAAGAAACTGCAGCCTTGTCATTTAAAGGACTGACCCACAGGCCAACCTGGAATCATTCCAGGTGCCCAAACAGATTAACAGAAACCAGAATCACCAAGAGAGGGCACCCCACTTGGGGTTGCCAGGGTGATCAGGCCCAGAAACTAGAGGAGAGCTCCCAGTCGGGGAATCTTTGACTCTTTAAAGATTTCTTTGTTTCTTGATTCAAAAGCTCAAAAGGAGCCCAAAGTGCCCACTGTAACTTTAAATTATCCTGGGTTGTCTTGCCAGCTGTTTACAGTTGTCTCCATTTTAGGGGAATTTTCCCAAGGTGGCTATAACAAACAAGGTAATTTCTAAAGAGAGTTTGTGGGCAGGCCCCGTGGCTTAGCGGTTAGGTGCACGCGCTCCGCTGCTGGCAGCCCGGGTTCGGATCCCGGCGCCACTGACGCACTGCTTCTCTGGCCATGCTGAGGCCGCGTCCCACATAGAGCAACTAGAAGGATGTGCAGCTATGACATACAACTATCTACTGGGGCTTTGGGGGAAAAAAATAAAAAAAAATAAATAAATAAAGAGAGTTGTTATGACCACTGAGAAACTCAATCCCCAAACAGCCAATTTTAAGCTATTTACCGACACAGACACAGAAAAACCAGACACAAGCGGACTAGTTCCCAGATTTAGGGTATAAAGTACTACAAGTGTTCCCACTCTGAGTGTGTGCCCAGATGGTCATATTGGACCCCAGATGGCCCTGCCATAAATGGAAGTACCCCAGATGGTGGGGAAGGAAGTTCACAAGTATCCTTGAGGTGACTTACCCTATTCGCGATTGAGCCTGTCCACTCACCAGATATAGCTGTTTCTCTTCCTACCACAATCAATGTTAGAAGGCAGCCAGCATCGGTACAAGAAAGCAGGAAGGGAAGTTACCCGAGACAAAGAGAGCCTCTGCAGCCACTAGGGACTTACCCAACAAGTTGCCTGTCCAAGGTCAGTTGGCCACGAGCAGGACTTAATGTCCCATCTGGGGTGCCAAATTGTTACTGCCCAAAGGAGGGGGGCGTCATCTGCCAGCCACAAGACATGCCAGTAGTTAAGAGGCAAGGTGGGAGGAGAGAAAGGACTTTATTACAGCTTGCTAGCAAGAGGGAAGATGGCTGACTAATGTCTGAAAAAACCACCTTACAGAACAAAAACTACAGTCCAGTTATATAGGGGGCTGGTCTTCAGGTGGGGGAGGCATCTGGTCTCAGGGTGGAGGCAGACATCTCATCTCAGGGTGGGGGCATCCATCTGATCTCCAGGTGGGGGCAGACATCTGTTCTTAGTTTCTGGTAGTCTTTTGTTTTACTGGATATGCATCAGAGACCGGAGCAATGCCCTATACCCTGATCTTTCAGTTGTCATTGATGATGGCTATCAGCATAGACTCTCTGCCCAGGGGTCATCACATTCCTAAGGAACTCAAAAGAAGAAAGTTATCAACTTATAGCAGCTAGGAGGGGGTCATAAAATCCACACAGCCTGTCTGGGTAGCAGCTAGGAGGGGGGGGTCATAAAATCCACACAGCCTGTCTGGGTTAGTTAATCAGAGGTCATTCAAAGTTACAATAGGGTTTCTTTTCTACAATATGACTTCCCTTATGTCAACCTTATGTTGAGCCAGTATCAATTCCAGATTACTGACATATACTGTCAGTGATTTCTGACGGAGGCTCGTCCCCACAGGGTGAGACTACTCCTTAGGTAGATAGGTAGGCTCCATTATCCTGAGAGAAATATATTTACCTTGGAATTATCTCCATTGTGTAGGGAGGAGTGGCAAGACTACTGTCTCCTAATTATATAAATGTATGGCTAGTAGGCCTCAGAGTCCTGTAACATGATTTATCTTGTGGTAACACTGATTGCTCAGTTTAGAACCACATGAGTTGTTATATAAGGTGACTATACCCATGTTTCAGGGAGTAAAAGTTAACTAGACATTTTCTCTTTCGAGTGGCTTCAAGTCTCTGCTGTGGAGGAAGAGGAGAAAGTGGATCTGGTCTGAGAGGCAACAGACTTTAGAAGATTTCAGACCCAGCCCTTCAGAAACTGGCCAGTATTACGGAATGTGGTTGAGTCTGTGAAGTGAGATAGTTGATGCCTGTGGCTTTTACGCTGTGCTGTATGCCCAGGATTATTTTGGTGTGAGGCAAATTTGACTTGGAGGAAAGCCTTCATCTAAAATTTCTGTACAATTGTTCCACCCAGCCGTGGATGTAGCCCCAGAAGCAGAGGATCAGGCCTCTTCCATAATTCTCAGGGCAGAATCTGTTTTAGGATACTCCATGACACTGATGCCCTAGAGCCAAAATCTCTGTAATTTTCCACTTTAAAGGTAAGCTCATCAGCACCAGCTTCCCCTCAACAGCCAGAGAAATGCCAGACCAGCCTAAGCTGGAACGGAGGGCTGAGTGGGGTATTGTCACCGACTAGTGCCCCGAGGAACTTAACGGTGGGTTTGGAAGCATTTAACTGTTTTTCCAAGTTGGTTTTCTTTTTTTGTGAGGAAGACCAAGCCTGAGCTAACATCCATGTGAATCCTCCTCTTTTTGCTGAGGAAGACTGGCCCTGGGCTAACATCTGTGACCGTCTTCCTCCACTTTATATGGGACGCTGCCACAGCATGGCTTGCCAAGCAGTGCATTGGTGCGTGCCCGGGATCTGAACCCCGGGCCACTGCAGTGGAGCGCACGAACTTAACTGCTACATCACCAGGCCTGCCCCCAACAATTTTTTCAATTTAATTTTAACCTGAGTTGGAGTCTTAAGGCTAGTCATTTTTTTCCCCCTTTTTTTAATTTGGCCTTTTCATAGGTACCAATAAAACAATTATGATGAGAGCTCTCACAATTTTTTCCCCCCAATTTAGAAGTTTTCCCAATTTAAAAGATCCATCATCTGGCCACATTGATGAGTAGGATCTTAACAATGACTCATACCAAAGCTTAACCACGGATGCAAGATGCTTCCCCAAAAGAGATCCAGAGAATTCACTCCCCAAAATAAGAAAGTACAACAAGCAATGAATGTTGAGATGACAAAGTCTTCTTATGAAAGCAAATAGGACCCCTTATGACAAACCCCTGAGAGCAGACACAGCCAGGCAAAGAGGGTGTCCCAGAACCCCAGTCTACTCGACTGGCCACCAAGATGCATGCTGGTACACACATCCTCCAAATGGCGGAGGCCAGAAAGGTCACAAAGCCAAGCTCTCAAGACATAGAAGACAAAAGGAAAAAAACCTCTTCTGATATGTGCATTAACAGCTTTAGCTAAGCCTTGGGTCTCTCAGAGCCAGAATTGTACCTAGGGAGGAGGTGCCATGGGGTTAGAGATTGTGTGTGATTTACAGAGTACCTTGTCATTGCATGGACATTTTCTTGAAGTTGGCAGGGGACCTGTGTCATCTACCCCATTCTGTGACTCAACTTTTCCTTTCACGGGAGACTTCTTGAGGTGGCAAGTGCCCTAATGGTTCTTAACTGCTCGACCCATGCTCACCAAATTTGCGGCCTTTTTGGCTTCCCAGATGCCCTTAGCTTTTCACTTCATGCACATATTCCCAGATAACAGGCTTATAGAGATGCCTGTCTCTTATGACAAATGACCAAAAAAGACAGAGACAAGGAGAAATAGTGACTATTTATGGGAGGAAAAGGATCAATTAACCAGTGAATATTCAACCAGATCCTAGAGTTGCTGAGTCCGAGAAGCTAGCTTCACCAATATTTTCTCCTGCTAATCTAAATTTAGAAAAGAAAAAACAAAACTCACCACTCTTGCTTCCACTGGACCCTGCAGGCAGAGACCAGGGAGGCTAACATGGTAAGAACTCTTACCTCCTGCTGGCTCTTGTCAGGGGTCCAGGACCTCTCAGCTGCAGTAGTCCAGGAGCTGGATTTTTTATCCCATCCTCATCGCCAAACTGTAGGGGAGGAAGACTATCCTCTGCCCACTCTGGGTCCTTTCTGGCTGGGCTACAAATTAAATTGACATGAGACTGAATAGCAGGAGAAAAATCAAACAAAGCTTTATAACATGTATACATGGGAGGAACCTAGTACAAAATGGTGGAAGTTGTCATCTTAAATAGCAAATTCAGGTAAAGACAAAGGAGGATGTTGGGGGTGGGGGGAGTCAGCTATGGGAGATTACCAGAAAAGTACAGTAAACAAGAGTATGCAGATTTAAGTCCTTGACTTCTGCATTGATAAGAGTTTCTAGAGATAAGGTCATCCCCCCCTCTTCCTGGTATAGAGACGGAGATACCTTTACAAATGGAGATTTCTCTTACAAATGTAAATATCTCTTACAAAGGATAACCTCTACTTTTGCTTGGTTTTCAGAGCTTTGATAAGAATGGGCTTAGCAAGGACTCTGCCAGTCTATCCAGACCCAGAGTTATCTATGATGATGGCCTGTCCTGGAGACAGGCCTTCTATCTTAAATTCTTTTATGCAGTTGGGGGGGGGATGGTTAGAATTTCTGTCAGAGAAAATCATTAAGGTAAAGAGACATATTTTGAGGTGGCCAATTCTGGTCCCCCACAACATTAAGTACATTCACACTGTTGTGCAACCATTACCACCATCCATCTCCAGAACTTTTTCATCTTCCCTAACTGAAACTCTGTACCCATTAAACAACTCCCTATCGCCCCTGCTCTCAGCCCCTGGCCATTACCGTTCTACTTTCTGTCTCTGTGAATTTGACTACTCTAGATACCTCTATTAACTGGATTTACAGTATTTGTCTTTTTGTGACTCAATACATCTGGCCATCAAATGTGTGGGTGTTTTCCCACACCAAGCCATTCTCCAACTATCCAGACACCAACTGGGGGTCCTACAATTTAACTCAATTCTGACACTATCTACCTGGAGTTAGTGTGAGACCACACAAGTTAAGAGCTCAGTCCCACAAAACTGCCCCCCCCTTCAAAAGTCAATTGCAATTCCAGGTTGTCACTTGTGCTTCTGACCAACTGGCAAATTGGGGTTCCCACGACCCCTCCTCAGGTTCCTAATTTTCTAGGGTGGTTCACAGAACTCAGGAAAACTGTTTACTTACTAGATTACCAGCTTATTATAAAAGGATACAACTCATGAACAGCCAAATGGAAGAGATGCATAAAGCAAGGTATGGGGAAAGGGCCCTCTTTCCGCATAAGCCCTCTCCAGGCGCACCTCTCCCAGCACCTCCATGTGTTCACCCACCTAGAGGTTCCCTGAACCCCTTCAGTTGGGCTATATTATGGAGGCTTCATTACACAGGTATGATTGATTACATCATTGGCCATTGGTGATTGGACTCAATTTCCAGTCCCTCCTCTCTGGAGATGTGGAGTGGGGCTGAAAGTTCCAACCTTCTAATCACGTGTTTGGTTTCCCTGACAACCAGCCCCCATCCTTAGGGGCTTTCCAAAAGTCATCTCATTAACATAAACTCAGATGTGGTTGAAAGGGACCTGTTATGAATAACAAAAGACACCTTATTATCACTCTTATCTTAGAGCTCCTAAGAGTTTTAGTGGCTCTGTGCCAGGAACAGCATGAAAGCCAAATACATATTTCTAATTGTTTTGTGTTGATTTGACATGATTTCAAATCCACTTGTTTATGACTTAAGTGATGTTGTTTTAATCCACTTTTTTATGACAAAGGCCAAAAAAAAAGTTGTTTTGATATAAGTATGAAGTTTGTTGTCAAGATGTCATCATCTCATCTGTTGTCGATAAGAACTCGGTAACTCAGCTGCTGTAAGTATTTCATAGATTTTTTTTTTAATTCTTTTCTCAGATGTTCAACATCACTAATCATCAGGGAAATGCAAATCAAAACTACAATGAGGTATCACCTTACACCCGTCAGATTGGCTGTAATTAACAAGACAGAAAATAGCAAATGTTGGAGAGGATGTGGAGAAAAGGGAACCCTCATGCACTGTTGGTGGGAACGCAAACTGGTACAGCCACTATGGAAAACAGTATGGAGATTTCTCAAAAAATTAAAAATAGAAATATGACCCAGCTATCCCACAACTGGGTATTTATCCAAAGAACTTGAAATCAACAATTCAAAGAGACTTATGCACCCCTATGTTCACTGCAGAATTATTCATAATAGCCAAGATGTACAAGCAACCCAAGTGCTCATCACCTGATGAATGGATAAAGATGTGGTATATATACACAATGGAATATTGCTTAGCCACAAAAAAAGACAAAATCATGCCATTTGCAACAATATGGATGGAACTTGAGGGTAGTATGTTAAGTGAAATAAGCAAGACAGAGAAAGATAAACACTATATGATTTCACTCATGTGTGGAAGATAAACAAATACATGGACAAAGAGAACAGATTAGTGGTTACCAGAGGGGAAGGGGGTTGGGAGCGTGGGCATAATGGCAAAAGGGGCACATTTATACGGTGACTGACAAATAATAATGTACAAGTAAAATTTCATGTTATAAACTCTTATGACTCTAATAAAAAAATTATTTTCTTTCCCTTTAGAATTAAACATAGAATCAACCAGCTTACTTTCAATATGCATCCAAATCAGACTGCAGAGGCACTTCCTTTGGTCTACTTCATGGTCTTTCCATCTTTGCCTTAATCACATTATTGCTAATATTGGCATATAAATTTTCCCCATCTTCCATTTATTTCTTGTAAACAATGCAGGACAATGTAATAAAATGCTCAAATGGATCTACCAACAAATGTCATTATAGTACAGAGATGGTTGTTTTATGGAAACTCAGTAAGTTGACTGGTAGGCAGAGATGGATGGCAATGCTTGATGTTCAGTTGCTGAATGAAAGTCTATGTTTGAAATAACAAAAGTGGTTTGAGGTTAGCAGAGTAAAGGCTGAGGTCCCTTGGACACACAGATGTGTGCTAGAAATAGCCTGCCTGGCTGGTTTGGCTAATGAGTAAAGACTTAAGTAGCCTAGCTGTTGGAAAATGAAAAATCACACACACATACACACCTGTTGGTGAAAGGTGTGAAAACTTCTGGTCCAGAATTTGGTTTTTTTTGGGGCCCAGGGCAGGCCACCCCAAAATATCCCACAATAGAATATTGATTATTTTGATAATTTTTTTTATTTATTTATTTTTCCCCCAAAGCCCCAGTAGATAGTTGTATGTCATAGCTGCAGGTCCGTCTAGTTGCTGTATGTGGGACATGGCCTCAGCATGGCTGGAGAAGCAGTGCGTCAGTGCGCGCCCGGGATCTGAACTTGGGCCGCCAGCAGCGGAGCGTGCACACTTAACTGCTTAAGCCATGGGGCCGGCCCATTATTTTGAATCAAAGTTACTTGAGAAGCAAAAAGGGCTTTCTCTGGGCCATCCCAGTGGCATAGTAGTTAAGTTTGCGTGCTCTGCTTCGGCGGCCCAGGGTACGCAGATTTGGATCCCGGGCGCGGACCTATGTACCGCTTGTCAAGCCATGCTGTGGCAGGTGTCCCACATATAAAGTAGAGGAAGATGGGCACGGATGTTAGGCCAGGGCCAATCTTCCTCAGCAAAAAGAGGAGGATTGGCATCAGATGTTAGCTCAGAGCTAGTCTTCCTCCCCCGGACCCCCCAAAAAAGGGCTTTCTGACCCTCCTGTCTCTGTTCCCCCTGAAAGCAGGAAATGAATCTCCCATGTGAAAGGTGCTCTCCCTACATCCTTATCACCAGAGCTAGGGAATTCAGGGCCGAGAAGCCTGCATCAACAAACCTTGCTAATTTACTACCTCAAGCCTAAACTCTTCTTAAATTCCTCACTATTTACATACTGCAATCCTAAGTTCTTTGTCCTGTCAATTCTTCACAAATTTATTGTTTCTTTGTGTAAAAGATATATATACTGCCTGCTTTGTTCACTCTCCCAGCATCATTTCTTTATGATCTCCAATATGTTATGTATGGCTATTACCTTTTATTAACTCAACTGTGGGTTGTTTCCGGGTTCCTAACATTTGACTATGTCTCAGCTCTAGTAACTGAGGATATTATCCTTTTTTATTGCCTGCAGTGGCTGTCACTGGATTCTGCCTGGCGACAATATTTTACCACTGACCACAGTCTACCAAATGGAGGAACCAAGATAAGATGGTAGCTTTGGATAAGAAGCAAGCAATACGTTAATCTGATCTTGTGTCAATTTTATTATTAGTCCAGCCACAAGAACACAAGAAGAGAAGAAAGGGGATTTTCCCCCACCCCAATAGTCTCAATTCAGAGAAAGCAGCATCTCTCACTGGGTACTAGCAAACTATACCACATAGTTTGATTCCGAACTTGGCATAGATACATGACATGGGGTTAAATGTACCCTCACAGACTAGCTCATCTGAAGAGGTGATGCATCAGGCTTTCTGACCAAAACTATTAGCTTTGGGCCAAAGGCCAGCTATGTGTTCCCACTTGCTTTTTATCCAAAGCTACCACCTTCTCTTGGTTCCTCCTTTTGGTAGACTGTGGTCAGTGGTAAAATACTGTCACCAGGCAGAATCCAGTGACACCCACTGCAGGCAATAAAAAAGAATAATGTCCCTAGTTATCAGAGCTCAGACGTAGTCAAATGTTAGGAACCCAGAAACAACCCACAGTTGAGTTAATGAGAGGTATTAACCGTCAGCACAGTAAAAATAAGTCAATATACAGTCAAGTAGCTGGCTGATCCTGAGTCTATAGGTGAGGTGACAGACAACACGTGGTTGTCACGAAAGAGAAGTGAAGGAACAGAAATGGCAGGCAGAGTCTAATACCCTCTCTGCTAGAATACCTCACAACTTCTCTGTTGCTTTCATCACCACACTCTCAAGCTATGACTTTCGTAAGTTTTCCTGCTTCCATTTTGGCCACCGTTCAAACCTTGCAATACCATTTTATCTGTTCCCCCTACTGTCCCTTCACTTACTCCTTCTTCGATATTCCTCCGTACTTTATGTGGATCTGAGTCTCTGACTTATATCATTTTTCTTCTCTCTAAAGAACTTCTTTTAACATTTTTCACAAGGCAGGTCTACCAGCAAAAAATCCCCTCTATTTTTGTTTGTCTGAGAAAGCGTTTCTCCTTCACTTTTGAAAGATCATTTCACAGGGTACAGAATTCTATGCTGGTGGTTTTTTTCTCTCAATACTTTAAATTTTCCGCTCTAGTTTCTTCTTGGTTGTGTGATTTCTGAGGAGAAGTGGATGTAATTCTTATCTTTGTTCTTCTACAGGCAAGGAGTTTTTCTGTAGTTTGAAAATTGTATGCCTAGGTGTAGGTTGGTGTTTTCTGAGCTTCCTGGGTCTGTGGTTTGGTGTTTGATATTAATTTGGGGAAATTCTGTCATTATTGTTTCAAATATTTTGTCTGTTCCTTTCTCTGTTTCTTCTCTGTCTGGTACTCCTATTATGCTATGTTATATCTTTTGTAGCTGTGTCACAATTCTTGGATATTCTATTCTGCTTTTTTCAGTCTTTGTTCTCTTTGCTTTTTGGTTTTTCAGCAGTTTTGGTTTTTCTATTGGTATATCCTCTAGCTCAGAGATTCTTTCCTCACCTGTGTCCAGTTTAGTAATAAGCCCATCAAAGGCATTCTTCATTTCTGTTACAGTGTTTTTTTATCTCTAGTTCTTTCTTAGGATTTCTTTTCATTCTTTTTGGTTCTTTCTTAGAATTTCCAAGTCTCTGCTTACATTGCCCATCTGTTCTTGCATGCTGTCTATTTTATCCGTTAAAGCCCTTAGTCTAATAGTCATAGTTGTTTTAAATTCCTGGTCTGATAATTCCAACATCCCTGCCATGTGTGGTTCTGATGCTTGCTCTGCCTCTTCAAATTGTGTTTTTTGCCTTTTGGTATGCCTTGTAGTTTTTTCTTGAGATCCAGACATGATGTACTGGGTAAAAGGAAGTGCTGTAATGAGGTGTTCATAATGTGGCAGTGAGGTGTGGGGGGAGGCAATGCTATAGTCCTATGATTAGGTCTCAGTCTGTCAGTGAGCCTGTGCCTCTGGACTGTGAACTTCACAAGTGTTTCTCAAGCCTCCCCCCCTCAACTTATGTGGGACAGGATGGCTAGAGCCAGCTGGAATTGGGTATTTCCCTTCCCCCAGGTCAGTTAGGCTCAGGTAATACCCCAACAGGTTAGGCTCTAGTTAACTAGTTTCCCCTGAGGGCAGGTCTTGTTAAGCAGAACTAAATGTTCTGGTATATTTCAAAATGGTTCCTTTCCCCCTGCAGGAAGCCTGAGAGGATGTTCTCTGATATTCACAGTAGGAACCTGGTGGAGCTCCTGGAGGTAAATCTCACAATATTGTGGGGTCTCCCCTAGACTGGGTCCCCCTGGAGTTTTTACCTCTCAGACTTGTTCACACTGAGCCAGTAATTTGTCAGTTATAGTTCCAGTTTTCCTACCCTGGACAGTGGGTGGTTCCCTTGGTGGTTTCCACTCTGAGTCTGCTCTGGGAAGCCTCAACTCCCTGTATTCACCTGTCTGCCTCCCCAGTCTTCGGAGTGGCGGTTTGTCCTGTGTCCTTCTCTCTCTCAGAGATCCAAGAAGAGTTCTCTCTTGTCTTTTTTTTTTTTTAAGATTTTATTTATTTGTTTTATTTCCCCCCAAAGCCCCAGTAGATGGTTGTATGTCATAGCTGCACATCCTTCTAGTTGCTGTACGTGGGACACGGCCTCAGCATGGCCGGAGAAGCGGTGCAACGGTGCGCGCCCGGGATCCGAACCCGGGCCACCAGCAGCGGAGCGCGCGCACTTAACCGCTAAGCCACGGGGCCGGCCCTCTTCTCTTTTTTTTAAATATACACTCTCCGCCAAGTTATCTTATCCAATGCCATGTTTTTTTGCTCCCAGATTTGCACAAGGCTGGCTTCTTCTTGGTTTTCATGTTTCAGCTCAAGTCTCTGCTCTAAGCATCCTTCTTGACTTCTCAATTTAAATCAGGGCTTCCTGCTCACCCTCAAGCACTCTCTTTCACTTCCTATTTATTTTCTTCACAGCCCTCACCAAATCTGAAATTATCTTGTTCATTTATTTGCTTCTTTACTGTCTATCTCCCACTACTTGAATGTAAACACCGTGAGAAGATAAACTTTATACACCTTGTTTACCATTGATCCCTGGTGCTTTGAAGGGTATCTGATGTATGGTAGGTGTTCAAAAAGTACTTGTTTAAAAATGATTCATGATTTATTTAATCATTCTGCTATTGCTGAACATTTAGCTGTTTCTAAATTCTATTATAATAAGCACTGCTCTGATAAACATTTGAACATAAATAAATTTGTATGTAAATTATCGTCTATACTGACTTTTTTCCTTAATAATCTTATACATGGAATTCCGACAAGTAACATTACTGAGTCAGAGGATGAACATTTTTAAGGCTCTTTTTTTTTTTTTTTTAAAGATTTTATTTATTCATTTTTTCCCCCCAAAGCCCCAGCAGATAGTTGTATGTCATAGGTTCACATCCTTCTAGTTGCTGTACGTGGGACTCGGCCCCGCGCTGGACGGAGAAGTGGTGCCTCGGGGTGCGCCCGGGATCCGAACCCGGGCCGCCAGCATCAGAGCGCGCGCACTTAACCGCTAAGCCACGGAGCCGGCCCAAGGCTCTTAATAAATATTGCCAAATTATTTTCTGAAAAGGCTTTTCTAACTTACAATTTTTTTGTGTGTGTGAGGAAGATCAGCCCTGAGCTAACATCCATGCCAATCCTCCTCTTTTTGCTGAGGAAGACTGGCCCTCGGCTAACATCTGTGCCCATCTTCCTCCACTTTATATGGGATGCCGCCACAGTATGGCCTGACGAGCGGTGCAGAGGTGCAAACCCAGGATCCCAACTCGGGCCGCCAGCAGCTGAGCGTGCACACTTAACTGCTATGCCAAGGGGCTGGCCCTAACTTACATTTTACCAATAATATATTACTGTGCCTATCACCCTTTGCTTTCATTAGTAGGGAGCATCCTGTTTTTAAAAAATCTTTGCTAATTTGATGGGTAAGAATGAATATATTTGTATATTTATATTTATTTTATTATTTTGCTGTATTCCCTTTTTACCTATTCTTTTTCTAGATTGTGAGCCTACTGAAAGCAGGGATTTCATTTTTTTAGGTGTATCCTTTTTTGAGGACATCTTTATCAACTTTTAGCAGTTTCTGGACAACTCATCTCAATAACGGACTAGTTTCCCAAGAGACTGAAAACAAAACAACTTGAGCTTCCAATATTCTTATCACATCTTAAAGGATGACCAAATAGAATATATTGACCTAAACTGGCCTTTGTGAGCAGTTTTGCCTAATTTTTTATACCAGTGGCTCTCTACGATAGTGTCATAACACAGATATGACTGAGATCAGATGGGAAGCGTGAAGCAAGTAATTCATTACTAATAACAAAGTTCTGAAGTCTGAGGCTGACTTTTCATGAATTAGAGCACATTCAAGGTTACTTGTATAATAACATGAACCTTATTCATTTGCTTTCTTGAGTGGGACAGAAATTAGTGGTGTGGAGCGTATCCACTGGTTACAGCAGTGGTGTCCACAGAAATATAAAGTGAGTCACATCTGTAATTTTAAATTATGCAGTAGCCATGTTAAAAAGTAAAAAGGAACAAGTGAAATTGAAATTAATATTAGCAAGATATTTTTAAACCAATGTGTCCAAAACACTATCATTTCAACACATAATTGACATAAAAAAATCCCTTAGTGAGAAATTTCTTTTTTGTACTGTCTTTGAAATCCATTGTGTATTTTACACTTACAGCACATCTCAAGGTGGACCACAGGCATTTCAAGTCCTCAAAATCCTCATGTGGATAGCACTACCGTATCGGACAACCCAGGGTTTACAGTATTAGGACTTTCATGGGTGCAAAGCAATGAAGATATTTTTCAGTATTTGGAAAGACATTTATGGTAGGTGTCTTAGTTTGGGTTCCCACAGTAGCAAACTCTGAGGATTTGAGTAGAAGTAGTTTGTTTTGGAAAACGTTTGTGGGGAGTGGAGAAGCGAGACAGAGAAAGGAAGGAAGCCAATAAGAGGTGCATTAGCAAGCAAGTTACTGCTTAGGCAACTGGGCTCCCCCCTGCTGGGTAACACTGGGAGACAGAATTGTTTCAACTGACAGGCAAGGGGACTGGGGCGTTTATCTACCAACGCCCCATCCATCATTGATTGAGGGTTTACAGCATTCGGCTTGCCTTGCATATGGCCTCAAAGTGCTTCCATAGCTAGAAAAAGACCCTTAAGTAGAGTTGCAGATAAACAGTAAGCTGCCTTAGTTCTGGAGAGGTGCCCAGGGGGGATGAGCTGAAAAGTAATAGCTTCTGCCACAGCAGGTCACACAATCTAAGCTTTAGCTTCTAATCCTTTAGCTTCAGGAACCCCAGAGACTCGATGCCACCAAGACTCTCATTTACACTCATTGTGTTCACTTACATATCCCTACCTCCTGGAACAGTTCTTGGCACACAGTCTGTGTTTAAAAAATAGTTGTTGACTGTAAGTTAATCGACTGTATGACTTTCCTTTGGGTACCTGCTTTACTATTTCAGGCCTTTCCATCGTAATGGGAAACATGGCTACCACCAGTTATGGGTCATATCTTTAGAACTCCCTGATCAGAAAGGAAAATGAGGCTTTCTCTTTCTAGCTCCAGCCAAAAAATTCTCAAAAAAAGAAAGCCAGGGCCGGCCCAGTGGCGCAGTGGTTAAGTTCACGCATTGTGCTTCGGAGGCCTGGGGTTCGCTGGTTCAGACCTGCTCACTGCTCATCAAGCCATGCTGAGGTGGTGTCCCATATAGAAGGGCTACAACTCTACAACTATGATACACAACTATGTACTGGGTCTTTGGGGAGAAAAAGGAAAAAAGAGGAAGATTGGCAACAGATGTTAGTGCAGGGCCAATTTTCCTCAAAAAAACAAAAAGAAAGAAAGCCAGTTGGTTTGGCTTGGGCCATGAGCTTATCTCTGGGCCAGTCCCTTTGGAGACGGCCATGGTATCTTACGATTGGCTAGATTTGTGTCATGTGCCCACCCCTGAGGTTATGGAGGTGGAGACTATTACTAGAAGGTGGAGTGACAGAACAGTTGTCACCATATTTGGAGCTACGGATACCCAATGGAGTATGTTTAAATTGTGAATGCCATTTGTCCCATATGTCTTGGTAGAAAAATGCTTGAGGACCAGCATTTAGCTGGACCATTTTAGTTGGCTCTTATACCTACTGCAGATTTAACACTCAATGCTTTGACTATTTGAGAGGGATCCTGTAGATCATTTAGTAATTTATACTTTGCAAGGCACAAATTTTTTTCTTGTGCCCCGAGGTTTGTTTGGGAACGAATCATCAAGTACAACAAGATTGAATCTCTCCCTAGGTATTCTCTGCTCATCCCTACTAGAGTCAATGACTGGTTTCATTCACTCAGCATAATATTTTCAGTGTTCATCCATGTTGTAGCATGCATCAGTATTTTATTCCTTCTTATAAAATGCCAAATAATATTCCATCGTATGTAATGCCCCATTTTATTTATCTATTCATCAGCTGATGGACACTTGGTCCCCCCCATCCCCCAACTTGAGCTTTTATGAATAGTGCTGTGATGACATCTGTATGTAAATTTTCACGTGGACCTATGTTTCCATTTATCTTGGGTAAACAGCTAGGAGTGGAATTGCTGAGTCAGATGGTAACTTTATGTTTAACATTTCTAGGAACTGCCACACTGTTTTCCATAGCCGCTGTATCATTTTCCATTCCCTCCGGCAATGTATGAGGGTTCCAATTTCTCCACATCCTCTCTAATACTTATTACTGTCTTTTTAGTTATAGTATTGAACCACTTAAGATCAGTAAACAAGTGCAGATAGAGGTCTTATGACATCTTCCCCATTTTTGCAAGCTCCATGCCTGGCCTAGCGATCAAGTACCTAGACAGCATTCGCTAAACATTTGTTGAATGAATGAAAAAACCACCCTTTTATTTGTACATTGCCTTAGGTTTTACAAAGTGCTTTCCCAAGTTGTGAGGCTCACACTAACCCTGTAGGAAGTAGGAAGAGTGGGAATTCTGATTCCCATTTTAGACCTGAGGACAATAAAGGTCAGACAGATTTGGTAATAAGTGAAAAGTCTAGATCACTGGTCCCCTGGTTCCAAATCCAGTCTTTTCTCTACAATTCAACACTGGTTCTCAATATCTCTTCTAAATATCCTATTAGTTAATGTCGGAAAAAAATGTTAAGAAGTTTCAAAAGATCTTAGTTAAAAAAAACGCAGCAGAAGCTGAAGGAACTAGTGTTTCTGGCAGTTCGGAGACTGCTAATTATGGTTCTGAGAACTGTGGGGACTAGAGAGAGTGGTCTGGGGCAGTCTGACAAGAGAAGGCACTAGACTTCTAACTTGAGCGAGCAAATTCTTCATCTTTGAAGCAGAACTGATAGCTGAGCATTTACAGGGCTGGAAAATTTAAGGAGTTTCAAAGAGAACTGTAAATAAGGTGAGGGCTGACTATTTAGGTTGTAGATTACAATATCTGAGAAAGAGCTAGTACAGAAAAGTAAGTAATTGAACAATCAGTTTTCTTACAATGTTCAGCTCTAATTGTCTTTCCTTTTAGTAACACATTCTCAAACATCATGAAATAGCAAGAAAATAGTATAGTAAACCCCCATCACCCATGAGTTGAAAATTATTATCAATATTTTGCCATCATTATATGCTTGACTGTTAAAAAGTGTTTGAATACAGGAAGGCTTTCTTTAAAAGCCACTTCCTGGGGCCGGCCTGGTGGCGCAAGCGGTTAAGTGCTTACGCTCTGCTGCGGGGGCCTGGGGTTTGCCAGTTTGGATCCCGGGCACGCACCGACGCACTGCTTGGCAAGCCATGCTGTGGTGGCGTCCCGTATAAAGTGGAGGAAGATGGGCACGGATGTTAGCCCAGGGCCAGTCTTCCTCAGCGAAAAAAAAAAGAGGAGGATTGGTGGATGTTAGCACAGGGCTGATCTCACACACATACACAAAAATGCCATTTCCCCCCAGCTTTACTGAGGTATAATTAACAATCAAAAATTGTATATATTTAAGGCGTACAACCTGATGACTCGACATACATATACATTGTGAAATATTCACCACAACCAAGACAATCAACATAACCACCACTTCACACCTTAACCATTTTCCTTTTTCTTTTTTATGTGAACACCTAAAATCTACTCTTAGCAAATTTCAAGAACACATACAATATTGTCAACTACAGTCACATTACTGTACACCAGTTCTCCAGAACTCATTCATCTTGCATAACTGAAACTAAAAGCCATTAGTAATAACATCATTTCAGCCAAGATACATGGGAAATTATCAGAGAATAGTAAAGTGATCTTGTAATAAGCCCCACGAACTTGTAACCTTTGATCTTTCTTCATTTAGGGTTGAAGAGAAGAGAACTTCCTGAGCTGGTAAGATGGCCTCACAACTAACTGAAGACTTAGTGGGAGTCCAAGATTTTGTTCATTCAGTCCTACAATCATGCGTTCATTCAACCAGCTATTCTAGACACTTTTTAGGCTCACTGACCACCCACCAGTGAGACAGACCACGCTGGATTCGGACTCGAGTCCAAATCGGGTTTCATCATTTACTGACTCTTAAGACCTTGGACAAGTTCTGTCCTTGAGCCTCATCTTTATCATCTGTAAAATAGGGATAAGGATACCTTCTTGACTCGGGCATTGTTAGAGTTCAAAGTGAGGTAAGGTCCCCAGGAATGTGCATAACGGGTGTTCTGTAATGTATGTTTCGTGTGCCACTGTTATTCTGCTAGGCTCTGAGGGCAGGATGAAGGAAATAATAAGGCAGTCTCTTTCTCCCTATATCCCCTTTTCCCAGTCTAAGAGGGCAGCAAAAATCTCGCAGAGGTCCCCCGTATAACGCAACATGTGAGACGCCAAAAGCCTGTCAGTGCACTCATCTTCCAAAATCATTTGAGTTCTTCTAATCTTCTGTTACCTTTCTTTAGGTCTTGCAGCTCTACAAAGATAATCTGTGCTAAATCCTGCTGTTGTCTTAGGTCAAATGTTTGGCCCGCAGGTTGGAGAGCCTTCCACAGTTCTCTTTTTGGTCCTGATGAGGGCAGCGAGCCTAGAAGGCGGGCTGCTAAAGCCCGGTCTTCTGAAAGCCGCAGCCAAAGGGGCGTTTCTGAGCAGCAGGGCGGGCAGAGCCGGCGCCTCCCCCCTCCACCTTCTGGGTGGGTGCCTTGGCTCTGAGCACGAACTTGGCAAGTCTGCAGCCAGGTGCGAGCACGTGGGCGCCTCCGCGCCGGGCGAGCGTGCCGCGTGGTCAGTCTACCCACCTCCATCCAACCTCGCCTGCCCCCTCACCTCGCACGTGCGCGGCTCCCGGCAGCGCCGCCCCCGCCGCCCCGCACGCGGCGCGCCGCTCCCGCTCCGGGTCCCGGCTCCCGGCTCCCCGGTCCCCGCGGCGCGGCCCAGGAGGCGGGGACGGGGCGGGCCGCGGGCTCTTTGCTCCCGGAAGCGGGTGGTTCTCAGGCTCCCGCCGAGCGGATCGAGCTCCAGCATCCTCGCCCGCACCTCCAGGAGCAGCGAGAGCGGCGCGGCCGCCCGCACAGCGCGACCCCGGCCCGCGCCCGCCTCTGCCGGCAAGATGCTGTCTGTGTGCCCGGAGGCGAAGCCCAACCCGCTGCGGGACGCGAACATCTGCTCGCGCGTGTTCTTCTGGTGAGCACCCCGGCTCGGGCTGCGACACCCCGCCGCCGCCGGCCCGTGCCTGTGCCTGGCGTTGCCGGCGCCTTTTGGCGGTGGAGGGCCGAGGGTCTGGGCCAGGGAGGGCTTTCCGCCGCCGCCCGCACCGCCGGGGCTTCCTGCCGCCGGTGGGGCCACCCCACGCCGGCCGCGTGGTCCCCGGCTGCGCCCCGGCGCGCGGGGTGGGCAGGAGTAGGGCCAGGGAGGGGGACCCGGGAACCTGGTGGCGTGGGCTCAGGGTCTCCCTTCCTTGCCACTCGCGGCTCCGCCAGCCTCCAGTGCCCGGGAGGTGGGGAGCCAGAAAACCTAGGCTGCCTGGGGGAAATCACTGCCCAGCGGGAGGACCGACTGCCCCTCCCACACCCCGCCCTTGGCCGGCTGCCCCCGCACCGCGTAGGGATTCGCAGTTCTCCTGAACTAAAGCTGCACCCTTTTTTTTTCTTAACCAAGCAGCTTATTAACAGCTTGCTTTATCTAATGTCAACCAAAGCCTACTTACTGCACTGCCCTGGACTATTGCCATCTCCCAAAAGTGTCCCCACCTCTTCCGAAATTCCTTACGTGACAGCTGCGTTTCAACTCCACCGGCCTTTCTCTGTGTTCTATGACCGTGTCTGCCTGCATCTGTCTTTCTCTGTCTCCCTCCTGTGTATGCCTCTCACTGTGTGTCCTGGTACCTAGTTGTGGCAAATTTCATGTGGGTAAAAAAACACTTTATTTTCTAGTTAGTGAATGGGGACACTGTTCTTGAATAAGTTTTGCTTTTGCCTGGGACACACACAGCCACGACTGCGGTATGTCTTCGACCAGCCCCTTTCCCTGTTGATAAATAATATTTGCACTTCCACCTTTGAGGATCACTCTGGGGATGGTGTCCCTGAAGCCTGTGGGGTCTTATCGGGATCTCCAGCCTTTAGAGAAGCGATCCATGGTCTTGATGCAGGTGCTCCTGCCCGGGAGTCCTATGGTCCTAAAACCACTGAGGGGTCCCTGAGCTGGGAAGACGGACAGAGGTGAAAATCCGCTCAGAGAGATGAGGCTCTTAATTAAAAGTTTTCCATCTAGTATCTGAGACTACTAACTAGGTGGGCGTGAACCTTTGGGCTTTAATCACACTCGGTTGGTTATTAGGTCTTGCGTTTCTCGACCCTAACCGTTTCATCTTTCCCACGTATTCTGATCATTCCCCCCCCCTTTTTTTTTAACTTGAGGTCATATTGGCTTATAACACTGTGTAAATTTCGGGTGATCATTCCTTTGTTTTATGGGAGAGCCTAGGGGATCCCAAGGGGAAGGGTGCTCCCATGATTGATGGTGGTGTATTCAGTAGGTGTAGGGACATCTCTTGGCTGTATGGTGGCCCTTCTCTTAAGGAAAGAGGGCGCAGAAGAAGGAATATGGATGTGTCTACTGTAAATAATAACGAAGTAGGCAAACGTCTCCTTTGTTGGAGGCAGGGCTTGGAACTCTGGAAGCACTTTCTGTTTGTGGATTTTCAAAATGTCTGTGCGTGGAAATGGGGAGGTGAGGACTTCCCATTGCTCATTTTGGTAGGCACTTATTTTCGGTTTCCCTGCTGGAGGGAAAGGAGCGCTTAGCTCGGTTTCCCACGTGAAGGCACTTAAGGGAAGAGAGGTTAAGTTGCCTGGGATCACACAGCTAGTAGGTAGTAGAGTGGATCCCAAACAAGGCGGTCTGGCTCTGGAGCCTGAGTTCCTGTGTTCGCATCCCCTCTGCTGAGCTGCTCCTGTAGGGGTACTTGTTCTTCAATGCATGGAGGAGGCTATTCCACACACACCTTTGTTCTTGTAGGTGGGAGTTTCTTCAAGTTCCTGCCATTGGAGACAGTGCACGTGAAACATTTATTACCATGCTTTAGGGCAGCTGTTCCCAAAGTGTGATGCTCACACCTGCAGCATCCGCATCACCTGGGAGCCTGTTAGAAATGCAAAGTCTCGGCCACCCTTTCCAGCCCAATTCTGTAAAACTAGAAACTGGGCGGTGGGGGGCGGTGGTTCAACAAGAGCTTCAGGTGATTCTGACGGAAGGTTGAGGCTCACTCAATGCTTTGTCACCCCTCCCATTGGCATTGTTATTCCAGTATTATACTTTTAAGTAAGGGGCAAGACTTTGCGACGTCAGTTGTTGACCAGAATGACCATCCTGTAGTTAGTTACCTTCTGCAGTGTGACGAATTTTTTTTTTTTTTTTTAAAGATTTTATTTATTTTATTTTTTCCCCCCAAAGCCCCAGTAGATAGTTGTATGTCATAGCTGCACATCCTTCTAGTTGCTGTATGTGGGACTCGGCCTCAGGATGGACGGAGAAGTGGTGCCTCGATGCGCACCCGGGATCCGAACCCAGGCCACCAGCATTGCAGCGTGCGCACTTAACCACCAAGCCACAGGGCCGGCCCTGCAGTGTGACGAATTTTAAAGTCTGAGGCACCTTAGTGATTTCCTTGTGTACCCTTCTGGCTGTAGGCTGGCAAGCTGAAAAGAGCCCAGTCAGGGAGTGCCACCGGGAGACAAGGCCCACCTTGTAGAGAAAAACCGTTTTCATCTTCTCATTGGGTATTTGCTTTTCTTCTCAAATTTCATGTGCTTTCCAAACTTGTGACCTGGTAGCTCCCTACCCAAATGATGCTGATAGCTAGCTTACTGACCTTATACAAATACTTTACTGAGGATTTGGTGTTTTCTTTTTTTTTTAAAGATTTTATTTATTTATTTTTCCCCTAAAGCCCCAGTAGATAGCTGTATGTCATAGCTGCACATCCTTCTAGTTGCTGCATGTGGGACGCGGCCCCAGCATGGCCGGAGAAGTGGTGCGTCGGCGCGTGCCAGGGATCCGAACCAGGGCTGCCAGCAGCGGAGCACGCGCACTTAACCGCTAAGCCGCCGGGCCGGCCCAGGATTTGGTGTTTTCACAGCTCTGTTTAGACGTGGGGTCTAAGAGGAGTCGTGCATTATGGCTATTGGTAATTTTTGTGGATTTTTGAAAAGAATATATTTTTTTCTATTTCTGTAAGAAGTTTAAAACTAGAAAAGAAAGGAATAAGGATGATTTATTTCTATTAGCCAAGTACATCTGCTATTTTGGTTGTTTCTTAGTCTTCCCCTAAAACTGTATATACCTTCGTACACACACACATCTTTTCTATAAAACTAAATAGGTTTGAATCCTGACTCCTTCCTAATTTTCTATGGTTAACATTTATTTATGGCATTAAAAAATCTTCAAAACATGATATTTAATGATTGTGATTTATGCAGTCTTTCACTTTTGTGGAACACAGTTTATTTCTAATTATGATGTAATGTATATCCATGCCCATATAGTTGGGTGCATAGTTTTTCTGTGTTCCCAGAAGCAGAATGACTGGTGAAAGGCCAAATTGTTTTCCAGCAGGATTGGACCAGTTTGCCCTCTTAGTAGTGCTTTGTGTGCTTATTTCACTGTCAACTTTGAGTTGAGTTAAAAAAAATTAAAGGGGGCCGCCCCGTCATGCAAGCGGTTAAGTGCGCGCGCTCCGCTGCGGCGGCCGGGGGTTCGCTGGTTCGGATCCCGGGTGCGCACCGATGCACCGCTTGTTGGGCCATGCTGTGGCAGGCGACCCATATAAAGTGGAGGAAGATGGGCAGGGATGTTAGCCCAGGGCCAGTCTTCCTCAGCAAAAAGAGGAGGATTGGCAGATGTTAGCTCAGGGCCGATCTTCCTCACACACACAAAAAAAAATTAAAAAAATTTTTCTAAGTTGAAAGGTTAAAAGTAATATTAAACAATTTTAATTTATTTGATTTATAGATGGCACTTTTTTTTGTTTCTTGATCATTTATTTGTATTTCTTTGAATTCTTATTAATAGATTTTTTTCCTAGGAGACATTTATAGTTTTGAAATAACTTGTAATACAGTCATGGCCACATAATGACATTTCCATCAGCAAAGGACCGCATATACAACAGTGGTCCCTTAAGATTAGTCTTGGTGTGTAGTAGGCTATTCTATCTAGGTTTGTGTAAGTACACTCTATGATGATCACACAGTGACGAAATCGCTTAGCAACGCATTTCTCAGTACATATTTGAGAAGTGGTGGTGAAGTGGCACATGACTGTACTGCTTATATTTTCCAGATTTTCATTTGTCTCAATTTAGGTCAGAGGTTTTAAATTTATATATCATTAATTATATTGAGCTTTTCTTTTTACTTTCTCCTGTTGCTTTTGTAATATATCTTTTGTTTGAGGAAGATTAGCCCTGAGCTAACATCCAGTGCCAATCCTCCTCTTTTTGTTTTGGCCTGAGGAAGACTGGCCCTGGGCCAACGTCCGTGCCAATCTTCCTCCACTCCACGTGGGTCACCGCCAGAGCATGGCTTGACAAGTGGCATGTCAGTGCGCGCTTGGGATCCGAACCTGCGAACCCCAGGCCGCTGAAGTGGATTGCTCGCACTTAACCGCTGCGCCACCGGGCCGGCCCCATAATATCTTTTTTTAATCCTAGTGTCATCTAAATCTCTATAAGCATTTTCTTTAACTCTCTTCTCGTTTCATTTCTGACAATAAAAGCAGCTAGAATTTCTTTTAGTATTTGATGTGATAGGCCCCATTTTTTCCAAAACAGCCCATTTTCCCGTCATGGTTTATTGAATAATTCTTCCTCTTCCCCATTATTGGAAGTAAGTGGCATAGCTTGTGAACCGTGTCTAGCTGGGTGCTAGATTGTCCAGTCCCCCGGGACTCTCCCTGGCGATGTCCCCGCTCTCTTGCTGCACATCATGCCGGGGGTGGGTGTGCTCTGCATTCCTCTGCCCACCCTCCTCCTGGAGGTCACCAGGTTGGGGGTTAGCAGCGCAGGACCAGTCACCAGAGATGGAGGTTGAGGAGGGTTTGGGCCAGATGTGGTTGGCCCACCAGAGAATGGTTAAATCCTCGCTCCCCTGATGCCGGCTCAGTCGGTGACCTGTTACTTTGCAAAGCGAATGCTGTTGTGGAGACTGCCACTGGTGTCAGGACAGACTCTCTGGAGTCTCTCGTCACAGAAAGCTGATGACACAAGGGGGAGATGCAAATGGCTGAGTGCTGAGATGGTGTAGAGAGGTTGGTTGCAGTAGGCACTCAGGAAATATTGTGAATGCATATAAATGTTTTATTTTAAACTAGGACTTTTGCATCATTTTCAGAATACTTCTTATATTAATCTCTTTGTTATTCTTCATTAACAGAAACCCAGATGTTGCAGATGGAGGCTGGGTTAGCTCTCCAGGCCTCTTTCTCTGGCCTGCGCAGGTCTGTTCTTGTTTCTTAAGCCTTTAGTTTGATGAATTCTGGCAATCTTACGCAGTAACGACACCCCCAAGCAAGATGTAGAACACCCCAAAGGCGTATTACAATTTACTGCTAAGTCCCTGCAGCGAAATAGTGTAACGAATTTTATAAGTTTATCTCCTGTAGCTTATTCTTGATTTTATTTGTTTTGTTTTGATCATGATCGTTGCAGTCCTGCATCTGGTCAGCCTGAGGTGGTAACTAGTGTTCATTCAGATGTGTCAAGTGGATAATTTGCCTTTCTGAGTCTTCCAGGGGACTCCCCTCCCTCCTGGTGTATCTCCCAGGCTCTGTGGGGTATGGAGTGCAGGGGCACCGTGTGCAACACGAGCCTTCATCCTACGTCTTGCCTGTAACTTTTCTTTGGGGCCAGGGAACCCTGTCCCTCTCTTAGCGAACCAAGTGGGCTCGCCTCCTGATGAGCTAAATAAGACTCTACACCAGTGGAAGTTGTCTCACAAAGTAAAGTGTATTTGCAGCAAATAGGAGACCATGAGGAATCATTTCCAGAGTCACGGCTTCCTCGAACAAAGGGAAGCAGGAACTTTTATTTCGGATGGGAAATGAATATTCTAAAGGGAGAGGCAGGTATTTCTTGCACAGGCTCAGTTGGAAAACATGCTTCCGCATAACGAGACCTAAGCTCCTCCTGGAGGGATCTCAGCATTAAAAATAAGGCAAAATTCATGGGCGTAGCTCTTGTGATGAGGCTAGGTCAGTTTCAGGATGGCTGGTGGTTGCATCTCATTAACATACAAAAGGAAAACAACTTGGAAAAACAGTTAAATGCTTCCAAACCCACCCTTGAGTTTCTCGAGGTGCCTCGTCAGTGACCCCTCTTACTATGAGGATGCCTTTGTGGGTTTCCTCTTTGCGTGAGCTCCAAACCCCTGTGGGTCTTTTCTCTGTGAATGAATAGCATGAAGGTGGATGCCAGCAGTGCAGTGGGAAGGTCTGGGCTTTGGAATCCAGTGGACTTGGGTTTTATCTTCTGCCCTGCAAGTTCTGTGTGGCTACATGCAAGTGAATCTGAGCCTTAAAACTGGGAGACTGGAGATGCAGCTCCCTGAGTTAAGGCCTCAGGTCATCATGGCCAGGGGACGCCTGAAGACAGGAAGATAAGTGTTAGAGCCATTTAAAGATTAATCCTTTTAAGATCTTTTTATCTATATTATGTATGTACATAGAAATACAGTAACTGAAAATGGGAGTCTGCAGAGGGTCAGCTTAATATTTTCTGTAGAGGTTAAAACTCATGTTTACCTATTTCAGCAGTATTTTCTGATATGCTATTAAAAATGCAGATGCAGGGTCCTCTCCTTCCCTCCCCCCAGGTTATTCTGGTTTTGGTTTGTCTGGGTAGGACCTGGGATCTGCATTTTAAGTTACTTCAGGGCTCTTATGCAGGCAGTTAGTCTTCGAGATGGATCTATTTAGATAACAATACTGATAATCACTAACCCCTATTGAATGCTTCCTGTGAGCTCAGAATTTTCTCATTGGTTTACCTTGGTCTCATTTAATCCTCAAACAATCCTCTGAGGCAGGCATCCTGTGAATACTTGTTTTACAAATGAGGAAATTCAGATTTGGAGAGGTTGGGCAGCTTGTCAGGAGCCTCATAGCTAGGTCACAGTGCCCCAGCTGGGATTCCACCCACACCCTCAGCACACACTGAGGCTGGCTGTGCTCAGGCTCTTGTCTGCCTGGCTCTAGCTCTGACAGATAAATGTTGCTTGACTGAGTTAATAAAGGAATATGCTGACTATCCAGCAGACATCTAAAAGTCATGTTAGTGAATGAATATGCTCTTTACAT
Organism: Ceratotherium simum simum; assembly: GCF_057802395.1. Lineage (NCBI taxonomy): Eukaryota > Metazoa > Chordata > Mammalia > Perissodactyla > Rhinocerotidae > Ceratotherium > Ceratotherium simum. The sequence continues at coordinate 16,018,144 of NC_141909.1, forward strand.
AAGCATGCATCCAAAGCATGTTTTCCTATCTTCTCTTCATTATGCTGCCTTCTGAATTGCCGTGTGGATTGTTGTCATCGTTATCCATCTAGTTCTTAAGACATGCCCATGTCAGTTCTCCTTGTCTTCACTTTTATCTGCTGACATCAAATCCTATTGATTCAACTTTAGACATGACCTTGGAGTCGTTCATTTATTCAGCAAATGTTTCCTGAATGAGAGTGTGTGGGATCCACAGGGAAGGAGACACACAAAGATGCCCACCCTCCTGGAGCTTGTGTCCCTCCCTACCCCTGCTCTGACCTCAGCTCACACTCTTGCCTTCTCTTCCTCCCAGTGGGTCTTCCTGCCACCAGTCTTTCGCCTGAAACAAATCCGTGCCATCTTCCTGCTTAAAAACCTTTCTTGCCTCCTCCCTGCTCTCAAGAACAATTCTTTAAAGTGTGGCATCCAGGATCCTTCAGAATCTGCGTTCTGAGCCTCACCTTCCATCATTTCTCACACAACTGGACTTTTCTGATGAGCTGAGGCAGATCTTGTGAGTATTCTGCCTTTGCAGGGGCGTCAGAGCCAGACTGGGGTCCTGACCGATGAAAGGCAGCTGCCTCTGAGTGAGCCGCTGGGTTACCAGGGTCAGGAGTAAAAGTGGGAAAGCAGGCCGAGGCCCATGTCACCTTCCCAGCACCATCGCCAGAGGCACATTTCTACAAGGCTGACCCCTGATCCAGGTCTGGTACAGGGGAGCAGTGCCCCGTCTGAAGCTGGATTGCCTGGGTGTAAATCGGAGCTTTCTACTTATCTGACCACAGCAAGTTTCCTCATCTGTAAAATGGGACTAATTGTTGTAGCCATCTCATAGGGTTGTTGAGAGCATTAAATGAACCAAACACTGTAAAACATTTAGAATAGTGTCTAGCAGATAGGAAGCAATAAATAAGTATTAAAAGATAGTCATATCACCTTCCTCTTGTTACTTAGCAATTATAAGCTAACCTTTTCATTTGTAAATTGCCATGGTTTATTTCCCAGATAGGTTAAAAATGTAAATTTGAGTCTCATTCCTTACCCATAAGATCATAATCTCTCGGGGGTCCTGGTCGGGGAGAGGAGGTGGCATCCTGAGTTATTAATTTTTGTTTATTTATATTTTATTTATTTATTTTTGGTGAGGAAGATTAGCCCTGAGCTAACATCTGTTGCCAGTCCTCCTCTTTTTGCTGAGGAAGATTGGCCCTGAGCTAACATCGATGCCCATCTTCCTCCATTTTTCATATGTGGGCCGCCTGCCACAGCATGGCTTGATAAGCGGTGTGTAGGTCACTGCCTGGGATCTGAACCTGTGAATCCTGGGCTGCTGAAGCAGAGCACAAGAACTTAACCACTACACCACTGGGCCGGCCCATGACTTGTTAATTTTTAAACATGCTTCCTGTGTGATTCAGATGCTAAGTAAGGTGTGGGACCACTTTTCTCAGGCCTTTCTCAGTCCTCAAAGTCCATTTCTACTTGAGGGCACAACGGGACGCCAAGGGTACAGAGGGGTACAAACCCCTTTGTGGTTTGGATTATTCATTCAGCAAATATTTGAGTGCCTCCTTTGTTGCCAGGTTCAGGTCCATAAGAACAACATTCCTCTTCTCAAAGAGCTCACACAGTCTAGTGGGTGAGGCAGTCATTGTATTGGTTCTGTAAATGATGCTAGCTGCTGAAAAACAAGCCCCAAATCTTAGTGGCGTAGTTAAAAAAAAAAAACAACAACCCAGCACTTTTATTCTCATGTTGTGTCCATTTTGGATCGGCTTGTAGCGGGGAACTACACCACACGCTTACTCAGTAGCTGGATTTTTTATGTCTCGTGGCTCGGTCCTTGAGTCTTCTCCATGGAGTCCTTTTTGTTCAGCTGGAAAGAGGTTGTCTGTGGCTGGTTTTTGTGTTCCAGGCTTGGAAGTGCCACACATCATTTACACTCACATCCTGTTGGCCAAGTCTCAGTCACGTGGTTGCCTCTGACCATGAGAGTGGTCCATGTGTCAGCAGTCTGCTGAAGGATTTCATCACAGCACATCAGAGTGTGCTGTAGTAGAGGTGTGAATAAGGTGTGTGCCGACGGGGAGTTTCCGAGGAGGAGCTGGATGGAGAAGGAGGAGAGTCATCTCAGGCAGGTGACAGGTAGTGCAGGACACAGAATCGTGCAGAGGGGTAGTGTGTCCTGAGACCAGCGAGAAGTGTGAAGTGGATACCCCTTGGTCGTCATGCCCCTCCCTGCCTGCAGGTGGTGGTGGATATGATCATTCAAGGTCACACTCCTCCCCTGTTCCCTCCCAGCGGATGTTTAGACTTCTCTTATTCCATGTCCCCACCTGTGCTCAGTGAACACCTGCAGCCCTTCTATGGTTTCTGGCTTAGCTCCTTATTCTGTTTCCTGGCCCCATGGCCACTTTTGTGCTGGCCTCTTTGTGATGCTAGTTTCTGTCTCCTCTTTTTCCCAGGCTAGCTCCTGTCTGCCCTCCTTCCTCAAAGTCATGGAATTATACAGTTGGAAGGGAGAGATCTAGTTCATACTCAATACTGGAATCCCTTCCAGCTATTGTGCAATGGGGAAATTGACTACTCTCATGTCTTCATATTACAATGCCAGAATTATGTTGTACTGAGCCACAGTTTTCTTTCCGGGCAATTTCTACCCACTGTATATCCTTTTTTATTTGTTGTTGACATGGTACAAGATGACTCCCCTGCCTTTTGATATTCAGAGACAGCGATCATGGGCCCATTGAATCTTGTCTGTCAGAGAAATGTCTTTAGTTCCCATGCTGCCTTTAAATGGCATGGTTTTCAGACCTTCTTCCATTTGGTTGAACTGAATACTCTTTAGTTTATCAATGTCTTGATTCTAATGTGGCATCTAGAACTGGGCATAGTATTCCAGGTTTGTTCTGGCCAGGTTTGATATTTAACAAATATTTTTGAGTGCTTGTTGCGTTCCAGGTAATGTTCTAAACCAGAAGTTGGCAAACTACGACTGCAGGTCAAATCCAGCCTATTGTCTGTTTTTATAAGTAAAGTTCTATTGGAACACAGCCATGCTCATCTATTTATGTATTGTCTATGGGCTACGACAGCAGAGTTGAGTAGTTGCGACAGACTCTGTATGACCTACAAAGGCTAAAATAGCTATGATCTAGCCCTTTACAGAAAATGTTTGCCCACCCCTGATCTAGACATTTGGGATATAGCAGTGAGCAAAATAGGTAATAGTCCCTGCCTTCAGGGGGCTTACATTCTAGTGAGGAAACAATTCTAGTGAGGAGTCAGCAGCTTCACTGCTGGACTTATTTGTTTACTAAACAAATAAGTAGAGTATAGTATGTGAGATAGTTTTCAGTGCGAAGGAGAAAAAATAAGGCAGGGAAAGGGGTGGGGTGTGTGTATGAGGAAGGGAGATACAATTTTAGGCAGGGTGGCCAGGGAGAGCTTCACAGAGAAGGTGAGGGAGTGAGTCATGCAGATTCTGGGGGAATGGCCAGTGCAAGAGGAGAAATCTTGAGGACTCTGTTGGCCATTGGAGGACTTGGGCTTTACTTGGAGTGAAGTGGGGACCACTGCAAAGTTTTGAGAAGAGATATGACATGGTCTACTCAGGATTTAGTGTGATCACTCTGGCTAGTGTGTTGAGAACAGACTAAAGAAAGTCATGGGCAAAAAGAAGGAGGGAGACCAGCAGGAGATTTCATAGCAGTTCAGGCAAGAGATGATAGTGCCTTTGACCAGGGTGGTAGGAGGGGCAGTGGTGAATAGGTGGATTCAGAGAAGAGCTTATTTGAAGTTTGATGCTAGACAGACTGGAACTCGATAGGAAGAGAGAGTCAAGGTTGCCTCTGTGGGTTCGGCCTGAGCACCTCAAAGGATGGAGTCACCGTTAAATGAGATGCTGAGCCTGCAAGTGGAATGGGTTGGAGAAGACCAGGAGTTTGGTTTTGACCATGTTAAATTTGAGATGCCTGCTACTCATGGGAGAGCTTGAGTAGGCAGTTGGTCATGAGTCAGGGGCTCAGAGAAGAGTCTGGGCTGGAGATAAAATTTGGGCATCATCAGCAGTGCATACAGTTGAGAAATATTGGACACATGGTCCATTGACCTCACAGTCCGTGGGGTTCTTCCCACAGAAACTGCTGTTTTATCCCTATAAAGTTCATTTTTTTTTTTTTAAGATTTATTTATTTATTTATTTATTTTCCCCCCAAAGCCCCAGTAGACAGTTGTATGTCATAGCTGCACATCCTTCTAGTTGCTGTACATGGGAAGCGGCCTCAGCATAGCCGGAGAAGCGGTGCGTCGGTGCGCGCCCAGGATCCGAACCCGGGCCGCCAGCAGCGGAGTGCACGCACTTAACCGCTAAGCCACGGGGCCGGCCCCAAAGTTCATTTTGTTGATGTCAAAGTTCAGCATCTCATTGTTGCCTAATGAGAGTTCTTTGACAACTTTTGTCTTCTGAAGCCAGAAAAGACAGGGCCGGTCCTCCAGGTTGTGGCTGATCCGCTAGTGAACACCATGGGCAGTAGATTAAGTTGGCCACAGGTGTTGGGAGAGATTGTGTCATCTGTCTGACGGGAGTCCACAGGTATATGTACTGGGCAGTCATTCTGAAACCCTGCAAAGAATTGAGGTTCGTTTGGCACGATTTCCTCTTAATGAGCCCAGGCTGGCTCTTGGTGCTGTCTTTCCTAATATAGTCACAAATTGCCTCCTTCAAATGATTGCTGATGTGTATTATTTCTGTTAAGCTTGTCAGCTCTATTTTGCCTAAGTTCTTACTAGTTAATATGCAGCCGTTTCTCAACTCTCACTATGATTGAATTGCCTGGTCTCTCTGCAGACCAGTGTGAATCATCCCCTCTGGGAGTGGAACCCAGGCCTCAGTATTTTTAAACAGCTTCCCAAAGATCAGACACATTTCTGTGCATATTTCCATTTTTTTGGCCAAGGGTTCTGAATGGCCCTCATCCCCACTTCCTTTTCAGGCTCCTCTCAAGCATGAGAACAACGGGCGCAGCAGGATGGATTCATCCCTATGGGGACTCAGCAAAGGATTGGGGAGGAAGGGGGCTTCCTGTGCGCTGGGATCTTAGAGATACTTGGTCCTCGGATCCTTAGAGTAACCCTTTGTTGAAGCTGGCCTTGTCTTCACTGTTCCCAGGTAGGACATCATGGAGCTCGGAATTGAGTGAGGGCTGACAAATTCCAGAGTGTGAGCTTGGGCCTCCCTGTCACTGTATGTATTTTCTCACCCTGGTCAGACAAGGATGCCTGGATTGGTAGCCCTTACAAGGGTAATTGAGTGGAAATCTCACACTTGTCAGTTTGTTACCCAACCAGAAGTGGGTTCACTTCCTTGGCAGAGTTAAAATCAGAATCTCGGGGCCGGCCCGTGGCTTAGCGGTTAAGTGCACGTGCTCCGCTGTTGGCGGCCCAGGTTCGGATCCTACGCACCTATGTACGGCTTCTCCAGCCATGCTGAGGCCACGTCCCACATACAGCAACTAGAAGGATGTGCAGCTATGACATACAACTATCTACTGGGGCTTTGGGGAAAAAAATAAATAAATAAAATTAAAAAAAAAAGAATCAGATTCTCGACCAGAAGTAGTTGTCACACAAAGTAGGACTTATTTGCACCAAATAGGAGGCCACGAGGAATTATTTCCAAAGGCGTGGTTGTCCCGGAACAAAGGGAAGCAGGGACCTTTTATTTCCGATGGGTAATGAATATTCAAAAGGGAGAGGTGGGCGTTCACTTTCGCAGGCTCAGTTGGAAAACATGCTTCCACATACACTGCAGGTTATGGTAATAAGGCTTTAGCTCCGTCCTGGGACCGAGTTCTTAGCATTAAAAATGAGGCAAAGGTTATAGGCCCCACTCCTGTGGTGGGGCTTGGTCTGGTTCAGGGTGGTTGGTGATTGCATCTCTTAAGCAGTTAAATGCTTCCGAACCCACCTTTTGAGTTCCTCGGGGCAATTAGTCGGTGACAACTTGAAATCTCATGAGTATGAAATTGGTCACCTAATGCTTTTATTTGTAGACCTTTATTGGTGTGTTTTATTGGTCAGAATGTGAGATTATGTGATAAACCCAATTGGCTGCTGCTTTTAACGTCTCCTCTTGAAGAGATCCTTCACTGACTAGGAAGTGTGCACTCTTCTTTCTCTCTATAGATGGTACGAAAGGTGTCTGTCCTGTTTTCAGTAGTAGAAGGGAGATTTATCAATGGCCTAAAACTTTAGGCTGGGCCTGGAGGGGTCTCAGTGTCCCAGAATCCAAATGTGGCATTTATACGAATTCTGAGTGTTCATTGAGCAATGCAGTTTGTTCACTTGTAAAACAGACAATGTATTTTTAATAGATGTTCTCTGGAATAGTACATGTAAGTGCCTGCCACATGTTAGGCCCTCAGTAAATGGGGAAGTGAGGATTATTGCAAAATTCACCCTTTTATCATGACTTTTTTTATTGCTTTAAATGATCAAGTGTTAAGTCTTTATTCTTTTATGACTGTTTTAAAACCTAAATTGTTAGCTCTTTGAGGGCAGGAACCAATGTCTTTTACAACTTTCTCTCTCAGTGCCTAGCTGAGCATGTTGCAATCTTGCACTTAATAGGTTTATTCAGTGACTGTAAATTATTACTTTAATCTTAATTCGAGTTTCTCTAATTTGGAATTGCTGACACCTCTACCTTAGATAAGAGCAAGCTGGGTATTATGGAGAGAGTGTCAGACTGGAGCCAGAAGACCAGTGTCCTAGTCCATGATTTTGTACTTATTGCTGTGTGACCTTAGGCAAGATGCTTAACCCCTCTGGGCTTCGATATCCTCTTTTGCAAGTTGGGAAAATTAAACCTACTCACGGTGTGTTCCAAAAATTATAAAGTTCTATACACATTGTCTCCCCCACTTCCAATCAAGCAGAGCAAGTCAGCAGGGAGGTAATGTGGAAGTAGTGCAGTATATGGTATTCATCTCTGATGAATGGAGAAGTGACCTGTTATTTACTGCCCCACAGAAATTAAGAGCTATTAAAAAAAGCAACAAAGGGAAATGCAGTTTATACCCAGAACCGGGCCACTATCTGTGGAAGCACTTTGAAAATTATAAGGTGCTGATACTACATCTGTCAGAAGTCTCCTGGAAAGCACTTTCACAGTGGAGCAGTGTGGCTGAAACTGCACAAGTCAGCTTCTCCTGGCAGCTTCCCTCTTCCCATTAATGGCGCGGACGACCTTGGTCTCGGGCTCCTAGCCTGCAGAACTGTGCGAGAACAAATTCTGTTGAAGTCACCGTGTCTGTGGTACTTGGTCATGGCGGCCGAGCAGACTAAAGCGCCCCACATGCCCACAGAGGTCTCGGTTGGAGTTAGTGCCACTGGTTGTCTTTGATCTGAGCTGCTTTGTATTGTGGTAGTTTGTCCTCCATTAGACTGAACTCGCCAGGGATGCTGACCCCACAGCCTTACCTTCTACCCTACTTACTCATTATAGACTTGCCACCTCATATTTTTGGAGTTGAATTCAGGTAAAGTCTCTAAAACCCTTCAGATGTGGAGGCAGTCCCCATAAACCCTTCAGAGTGCTTTACTGGGGAGGAGAGCGCCTTCTGTCCCTGGACAGGCAGGCCCGGCCTTCCAGGTGTAATTGTTGCTCTTGACATTAGATGGCTCGTATTGTGGCTATTAGTGCCCCAGTGCCAGGTGGGTGCTTCTTTGGCATGAGGTTGTCCCGTGTAAGCTGATCTGTTCTTTCAGGCTATGAGGCAATGAGACGCGTGCTCTGAACTTTCTCTTTTACGTCTACATGCAAATTTGCCAAATCATTTTGCTTTTGGGAAAACCCCATGCAAGTCCTTATTGTATCTATTATTAAAGCCAAAAAGAGAGGTGGCTCTGTTCTCAGGCAAACTCAAAATCCTCTTTCCTCTCCCCCTTTAGAATATATTATAGTCCTAGTTTTTGCTTAAAACAAGTATTTTAAAGAGAAAATTAGTCCCTTTGAGTAAGCCAAATTAGGATTCCTCTCCTCCTCCCTCTGCTGCTCTCTTGAGTGGATTTTGGTCATCTCTGCTAGGAGCCACTCAGAAAGTTAAACTGAAGTCTTTGGAAGGGAAATTCCACAGGGCTGCCTCATCTGCACAGTTCCTCGGGAGTGATTCCTTTCCTGGAAGGGGGAGGCACATTTTCTAAGAAACCCTTCCAGGAAGGATGAGGTGCAGCAGGAAGGACTCCCATGGAGCAGCCGACACACAGAAGAGGGAATTAATCGCTTTTGATTTCTGGGAATTGGTGTTTTTCTGGGGGCAGAACAAAGGGAATAAATAGCAGCTCCTAGTGAATGCATTAGGCTGTGGGGAAGGTAGCTTGTGAGGTGGGTGAGAGTCGGGTGAGAGTTGTGCTGGTTGGATTGGACTCTGCCTGGCCAACTTCAGATGAACCCGAGACAGGCTGAGCCATTTTCATTCCCTGTCACCTCAGGCTAATTCTCTGGAAAATTTTACTTTGAGAAGTTGATGACAGGCGAAAAACGGGAGGCCCAGGCAGGTTGAAGTAAACTAGCGCAGAGTCACACAGACAGAAGGTTTGGTTCAAAGCCATTATGCGGTTTCCTCCCTCTCACATATTTAGATCGAATTCCTGGCAAGGATTTCAAGGAAGGAAGAGGTGAACATGAACACTGATGCAGCGCCGCTGTGTGTTGAAGGACCGACTTTGCCAAGCGTTGTGGAGAATGTAGACATGAGTGAGGCTGTGTGTCCTTCCAGAATGGTAGTCACGGGGCAGGAAACAAAGCAGCCGCCTTGGCTCGGTCCTGTGGCTCCTGCGGACCCTGGCTGGAGGTTGCATTGCACACATCCTGCCACTTCTGTGCTCACGCCCTCAGGCCTCTTTGGGCCTCATGCTCCTGCCTTCTCCTGTGTTCTCTTGAACTAGCTCTGCTCGCCCCCACCTCAGAAAGTCAGCCCTGTTTACTGGTTTCCACAAAAATCCATGCACAGTGAGATTTGGAGATATGTGAAGATTTGGGTTGAGGAGTATCAAGGAGTATCAGTCTTCCTCTCTCAGCTCCCCTCCTCTCTGAAGAGGCAGTTTCTCCCCTCATCTTGGGCACAGCCATTCCGACACTGTAGGGCCCGCTGAGACTTGCATGAACTTTTTTCTATCTTATTATGCAAAATCCTACAGTATGAGGTAGAATGCTACCATTACCCTGATTAACATTGTGAATGGTTTGCGAAGTGCCGCCACTTTCTTTGCCTGCAGCTGAAGAAACTGAGGTGCAGAGAGGTTAAATTCTGGCCCAAAGCAGGACAACTTAGTAAATGGAGTGGGGCGGGGCTTTCTGTTTCTCCACTTCTCTGTTTTCAAATGTTGAAAGTCATGTGCAAAGGTCCTTGGAAAGCAGAGGAAGGAGAGTTACATTCAGGTGTATGTTTGCATGAGGAGCTCGTGTGATCCAGGAAAGGCTTGGTGCTCGTGAAACTACATTGTGTTTTAGCTTGTGCAGAAATTCTCTTCTGTCCTTAGATCCCTTAAGAAATGCGCCTCCAGCAGTGCATTGCACTACAGATGGTGACTTGTTTCCCTAGGCTTAGCAATGTGGTGTGGATGTTTATTTCTGAAGTGTCCCCTGGTTCCTGACGGGTGTTAGCATTTGGTTAGATTATAGAGAAAAGGGCTTGTGTTCTTTCTATCTGCGTTTCCTAACAGGCCATGACCCCGTGTGTTGTACTCGCGTCCTTTTCTTTCGGAAGGAAATGATTTGGTGTAGCAGCCTCCCTTTAACCCCTCTCTCCAAAGAAGGAAAAAAAATCATACTTTGATTTGATATGAAATCAGATTGTCAAATTTTTTTTTTGAGGAAGATTGGCCCTGAGCTAACATCTGTTGCCAATCTTTCTCCTCCCCCCCCCACCAAGCCCCGTAGATAGTTGTATGTCATAGTTGTACATCCTTCTAGTTGCTCTGTGTGGGTCGCCACCTGAGCCTGGCTTGACGAGCAGTGTGTAGGTCCATGCCCAGGATCCAAACCAGCGAACCCCCGGGCCACTGAAGCAGAGTGTGTGAACTTAACTGCTGAGCCACCAGGCCGGCCCCAGTAGTCAAATTTTTGATTGCCTGAGGTAGTGGAGCCGTTGTCAGACTCTCTGTCCCCCCCCACCTGTACCAGGTGACCCTAACTCTTGGTTTGCCCAGGACAGTCTTGGTTTATACCCCTTATCACATTGTAATTATTAACAGCACCCTGTTTCACTCCTAAGAGTATCTTAGGTTGGATGATAAATAATATGATTGCTCTAACTGAGCTGAAGTTCATAGTCCATAAAATATGCGCCCTGACCCACCTGCCCACTGTGGAGCGTGGGCAGGGTGGTGCCAATATTTGCTGAACATTTACTGAGAGGAATGACTAGTGAAAACCTATTCTTAGCCCCACTTGAGCAGGTATCCTCAGAAAATAACCCCTGACCTGTGCTTTGTGCGTAAGAATGACGCCTGTGAAAGCTACAGGGAGAGTGTGGTCCTTGAGGTGACGCCCAGCGGGCTGGGTGGTGGACATCTGGGTTGGTTGGTCCTGCCGGGTTGTGGGACCTGGGGGAAAGTTGACAGTCACTGGGCACATCTCTCACTTGTGGTCCAATTCATGGGGCTGGAGAACCATACCTAAAGGGGTCTCCTGAAGATGTGTGTGAGTCCACCCAGCGAAGGCAGTTGTAAATGAGCACTTAGCTTCAGAGGTATGGGGCAGAGAGCATGAGATGAACAGAAAGCCAAGGCGAGGGGACCATGGTGAGAAGTCCTGGGTAAGGTGGAGAGGCTGGAAGGCCTCTGAGATGACGCGGACCTTCACCGTCTTAGCTAACTTAGATGATAAGCTGATTCCAGTGTGTTTGGGGTGGGCTGGGAGAAAGAGTGGGCCGAGGGCTCCGAGGGGCCTGGGTGGCTCTCCTGTACCCTTGGAGTCTGCTGAGACGGGCAGAGGCTGAGGAAGCTGATCCTCAGCCCTGATGGAGGGACTCTGTCTGAGAACCTATCGGGCTCAGTGGGCGAGTTCACGCTCCATGTTGACCATCCTGGCTGATTTTTTTTTTTAAATTTATTTGTTTATTTTTTCCCCCAAAGCCCCAGTAGATAGTTGTATGTCATGGCTGCACATCCTTCTAGTTGCTGTATGTGGGACGTGGCCTCAGCATGGCCGGAGAAGCGGTGCGTCGGTGCGTGCCCGGGATCCGAACCCGGGCCACCAGCAGCGGAGCGCGCGCACTTAACCGCTAAGCCATGGGGCTGGCCCCATCCTGGCTGATTAACAGCTATGTGATCTTGGTCCCGTTCCAATTGAGCCAGTCTTTGTTCGTCAGTTGAACATATTAGTATTAACCCTGCGGGGTGGATGGAAGGAGATGTTAGCCACGTTTGCTGCTTTCCTCCAGGATCTGGAGCCCAGCTACCTCTCCCAGGTTCCCTGATTTTCTCCCTCCCGCAGGGCATTCTTTTATGATCTCTGCTGAATTAGAGGCAAATACTTGGTATTTCCGGATTTTTCTGTAAGTGCTTTAGGCCTTAGGGCTTCTGCCCTTGCCGTTCTCTCTGCTTGGAACACGCGGGCCCTGCTCTTGTCTTTTGAGTCTTGGTGAGACTTGGTGAGCTCGGCCTCTTCACGTCCTCTAAAATAGCTGCCCCCACCCTCAGCCAGGTCTTGCTGTTTTATTTTCTGTCTGGTCCTTATCATTGTTCTGAACTTGTCTTCTTAGTTTGGTTGGCTTCCATCTTCCCCTCCCAAAGATGAGCTCCATGAAAAAGAGCCCATCTGAGGTCTGGAACCTAGTTACATGGTGGGCACTTAAGAGTTAATTCAAATTAATGAATGTTATAATTCCAGCTTCCCTACAGTCCCGTTGTTGAGATTCCTGGTAAAAGTGAATTGTGGGTTGCATCCTTTTTTATTAATAAAGGCCTTATACAATATGCTGTGGTTTGAGAGGGTTGGAGGGCTGCTTCCTTGGGGATGAGGGAGGAAGATCCCATTTGGCTCGGGCCTCTTTAGAGGGAGGAAGAGTGGGTGGCACCTCCGCTGCTCTTGAGTTACACAGCTGGGTATTGGGGGGTTGCCCTTTTCACTTTTCTTGACTCTTGCAGGGTCTGTGTGTGTGTGTGTGTGTGTTGTGGTCTGTCTTCCCTCCATCCACCGCCTTCTGGTGAGGTACAGCTGACCCCCACGGAGGGGCGAGGAGCAGAGAAGCCTGTGAGAGGGAATTGGATTAGCTTGAAAACAGCATTCAGATCACTGGGGTTGGTTTTAGGACTGTGGGGAGACAGAGGACAGGCCAAAGTGGGGGGTGACAGACTGTCTGTAAAGTCTCTCCTACGTAGCATTCCCTTCACTGACAAAACCTGTTTGTGTTGTTTTTAGTTGCTTTTTTTTCCACCTCTGTGAGTTTTTGTGGTTATAGGAAACATTTTTTAAAGCGAATGGGAGAAGATACCAAGATGATTAAGAAAGCTGTTTTAGGGTGTCCTGAGATTCACTGTGGAGTTTTCCCTCTCTTGATTTATTTCCTACCAAATAAGCGCTTTAATAGACTATGTACAGAGGCCTTTCAAAGAATGTTTTTGTTCTTTCTGAATATGCAGCCATTCAAGCTGAGGGTTGGTTTGTTTGTAATTGACCTAATGCTTCAGAGAATGAACTGGTTCAGCTGTAATTTTCCTAAAATCTGTCCCATTGACATAGTATTGCCCAAATAGAGAAGTGTATGATTTATAATTAGCTTTCCCCCCTTAACTTTGAATAACAGGCAGAAACTTGATTACATTTTAAATAGGTGTTATCGTTTTGGACAGCTGTTCTCAATATTCTGTATAAAATATGGTACCCTGGTCTTACGTTTTTTGGTATGATGGTTTTGGCTCCTCGGAATGCAGCCAACAGATTCCATATTCTAGATCTGGAATCACTGCTGAGAGCTCTCAACAGTTGCCTAGAAGACAGATGGAGGGGATGGCTATTAAGGATGACAGGTTGGTGTGGAAGAGTGGTTTCAGGGTCAGAGCTAGCACGGGCACTGGGGATTTTTCCATCACACCTTCACTTCTGCATCAGGGCTGCAAGGACCTGGTGTTTTGTTTAGGGAGCTTAAGCAATCTCAGTTATTAGCTCATGGACAGTTACCAGAAATATGGACTCAAACCAGTGCTTATTTATTTAACCCTTTGCCTTTTCTCCTAAGAATGTAAGGTGGTGACATTATAAAAATTAATTGAAAAAACTAGGCTCAACTATTTTATTATTTTTTTTTTTTGAGGAAGATTTGCCCTATGCTAACCTCTGTTGCCAACGTTCCTCTTTTCTTTTTTTTTTTAATCTCCCCAAAGCCCCAGTACATAGTTGTGTATCATAGTTGTAGCTCTTCTATATGGGACGCCGCCTCAGCATGGCTTGATGAGCAGTGAGTAGGTCTGTGCCCAGGATCCGAACTGGCGAACCCCGCGCCGTGGAAGCGGAATGAGTGAACTTAACTGCTGTGCCACCGGGCTGGCCCCTAGGCTCATCTACTTTAATAGTTGTTCTGTTTACTTGAAGTAAAATCATAGCAGTGTAACCAACTGCCTTTCGTCTTCAAATCTCAAACCATTTGCCAAAAATTAATATTGGATTGTAGGGCAACCTAGGCCAGGGGCTGAAGTCTGTCAGAATGTTCCTCTGGGGCCTTAAATATTAAGAATTAAAATGGAAGACCTTGTAAGGGATTGCCGTGCTGTATGATGATATAGAGAAAAATCTGATGGCCAGGCCAGAGGAGAAAGGAGCTTGGGCAGAAATATGAAGAGCTGAAACAGGCTTGTTAAGAAAAACCTGGAGCCAGCTGGAAGAGGCATTGGAGAGAGCAAGAGGGTCCATGGTGCTAAACCTAAGTCTTAGCTTAGGGTCCTCAACTCTCTCAGCCGAACAGTGGAAATGCACCAAATGCTACCTCAGTGGGCATGTTGCCTTGAATTGTAACTTTCTGTATTCTCAGTGACCTGCTCCTCCAGGGAGTTGAAGGCGCAACTTGAGTCTGGTAGGTGGACCTGAAGAGTCCTGACCCCAAGGGGAGGGACCAGGAACCAAAGGAAGCAATAACGGGATGGTCTTCAGGACTTCACACCTGAGCCAAGTTGAGAGAGCCTCATTGAGGCTGGGCAAGATGGACTTGCGCCCTGAAGTTCACTCCTACATTGTGGGTGGCCCTAGATTGTCAAAGTCGAAGGAATCATCAGGAAAAGAAAGTGTCGAAAAATTGAACATACGTGCTGTTTGGAGACTTTGGAAAAAAAGTCTAGAAGTTTCGGGGAGATTCCAAATAAGTAGGGACCTTGTTCTGAATAAATTGCTTTTCCATTAGGAGAATAAACTGATTGCAATAGATGCATCTTCCTGAATTTTTATGGCTAATATCTGTTTGCCTTTCTTGTCTTTTTTGAGGACATAAAATAAATGAGGTCACATGTTTTGGGTGTGTGAATTTTCTGTTAAGTAGCAAGTATTTAGGTTTGCCCAACACATACTTTCCGTTATACGAGGTGGTTGGGGGAAACGAACAAAGTAAAAACAACCTGTGGCCTTGTGGGGCTTATCGTCCACCAAAAGTAGAGGGGATTGACTTAGATTTCATGGGTTTGAACATGAAATTGATGGTGATTTCAACACAGGCTGCACTGGAAAGTGCTTTTTCCCCTGCCTGTGAAAGGTTCTGCTAAGGCACGTAGACAGCATAAATGGTGTGGAGATGAGATGGTCTGGAGGGTGCTATAACATGCACATGCTTCACTGCACACACTCCATGTGCTCCAGGAGCATCATTGTCAGCTGCCCTCCAGAGCATTTCCCCAAAGGAAGTTATCTCAAGTCCGTGAGATTAATCAGCCTGTACCTCTTTGAGTGCATTCAATAATTTAGATTTCTCATGAAGTCAAATGGCTTTTTCCTAGAGTTAGTGGGCAGAGGCTTGTGATGGGAGTTTGGGTGGGTAGGAGTTTTTGGGATGTTCTGCCTATTTCCCAGGCTTTTGACTAACGGTGATTGAAGACTGAGGGAGTCCTGGTCCACTCCTGCAGTTTCATGTGAAGCCACGGCATGCTGTGTGCTCTGTTTTTCTTAGGCCCAATGTCGTTATGTAAATAGAAAAGGAAGATAAAGTTGAGTAAACTTAAACCTAAACCCAGCGAGGTTCCAGAGCAACTCGAGTCTCCTTGGGGTTACTGCCAGGTTCTCATCTGCTTCCTGCAAATTCTGAACAAACATGGTTATATTTGTACACAGCTTTTATAAACACTGGACTGCTAGGATGTTCAGGGCTGAGGTGATGGAAATATTTGCCGAGGTTTGATAGAATAATAATCTGTGAATCATAGCTGTGGTCTCAGAGTACACAACCTCTGCGTGGGCTTCTACGTAAGAGCGGCGTGGCTGGTGGGGGCTGGAGTGACCTGAAGGTCCACACGTGACCTTCTTGTCCACTACTGCTAGGCCAGGGGTCACTGTTCCCGTGCTGTGGCAGAGACCGCCTTTGGAGATCTCACCGTTTACAGCCCGTCCTCTGACTCAGGGTGGCAGATACTGTTTTGATAGAATCCAGCCAACTCGTAACACGTTGCATACACTAATGTAACCTCTCTGCAGCTGTCTCCGGATTCGTTTGCTAGCTGCACTTTAAGACTGGAGCTAATCATAGGTCTGAGTTAAACTTTGTTATGGGTCAAGAGAGAAAGGCCAGCTGGCTATATCTGGTTGGGTCTTTTTTGGTGTGTCTTCACTGCCCATCATTTGACTACCATCTCTGAGGCATCAGAAATGAGAACCTCTTTAGTGGGTGGCTCTGCCTAGAACCTCATTACTCGAAGTGTGGTCTGCAGACCAGCCCCAATGCCATCACCTGGAGCTTGGGAGAAATGCAGAGTCTCAGGCCCGCCCCAGATTTAATGAATGAGAATTTGTATTTTAACATAATCTCCAGGTGATTTGTATGCATGGACCTAGGCCAGGACCCTGTTGTCGTCTGCGGGGTTAAAACTGGGTTGCTACCTCATCTGGGGTCTGAGGGTGGGAAGAGGAGAGCACAAAGGAGGTGTGCTCATGGTTTTTCTTTTTTTTTTTTTTTTAAAGATTTTATTTATTTATTTTTTTCCCCCCCAAAGCCCCAGTAGATAGTTGTATGTCATAGCTGCACATCCTTCCAGTTGCTGTATGTGGGACACGGGCTCAGCATGGCCGGAGAAGCGGTGCGTCGGTGCGCGCCCGGGATCCGAACCCGGGCCGCCAGCAGCCGAGCGTGCGCACTTAACCGCTAAGCCACGGGGCCGGCCCAGCTCATGGTTTTAAGGCATGGGATCTACATGTGAGCAGCACACATCCCTTCCTCTCTTATGCCACATGGTCTCACCTACCTGCAAGGGGGGCTAGGAAATAGAGTCAAACCATGTGCCAGGAATAAGGGGAGAAGGAAGGGTCAGACTCATAAATGGGCCAAGGAATGGATTAGGTAAGTTAAGCTGTGGGTTGTAGTTTAGTGGTCAATATTATGCCTACCTTTCTTTTTGCTGCTGCTTTTCTATTTGTTTTTCTTAAATCACTATATTAATTAAAAGATTAAAAAGTAATACTGCTGATTAGAGAAAAAGATTAATTTTATTTCTAACCATGGATAGCACCAATATTAGTAGTTGGGTGACTCACTTTTATAGAGAAAATACCTAACATCTAAGACCTACAGAAATGTGGATTTCCCCCTGGTCTTCTTCCTTCCCTCTCCCCCCGCCCCCTTCTTTTTTTTTTTTGTTAAGGAAGATGGACCCTGGGCTAACATCCATGCCCATCTTCCTCTACTTTCTATGGGATGTTGCCACAGCATGGCTTGACAAGTGGTAGGTCAGTCCGCGCCTGGGATCCAAACCTTCGAACCCCGGGCCACTGAAGTGGAGCACGAGAACTTAACCCCTACACCACCAGGCTCGCCCCCTCCTACCCTTTTATGATAGAAAATGACAAGCATATATAAAAGTAGAGGATATGGTACAATAAACCCCTGAGTACCCATCTATGAGTGTCAGCAATCTTGCCACAACTCTACTCTTACTCACTTCCTGTCCTGGATGTGAAGTGTCCATTTTTTTTTGCAAGTCTGATGAGTGAAGAGAGTAGTGTTATGGGCTGAATTGTTTCTCCCCAAAACTCATGTTGAAACCCCAATGCCCAGTACCTCAGAATATGACTGTGTTTGGAGACAGAGCCTTTAAAGAAGTGATCAAATTAAAATGAGGGTATTAGGGTGGGCCCTAATCCAGTCTGACTGGTGTCCTTATAAGAAGAGAAAATTTGGACACACAAACACCAGGGTGCATGCACACAGAGGAAAGGCCATGTGAAGACACAGCAAGAAGACAGCTGTGTGCGAGCCAAGGAGGGAGGCCTCAGAGGAAACCAACCAGCGGACACCTTGATCTTGGACTTCGAGCCTCCAAATCTGTGAGAAAATAAATTTCTGTTGTTTCAGCCTCCATCGGTGGTATTTTGTTATGACACCTCTAGCCAATTAATAAAAATGATATTTCATTTCATTGCTGTTTTTTTTAAAGGGAGGGTAGTGACACCCATTTTTGTTATTAGATCACCGTATACATTTGTTACATAATTTTCACAAATATTTCTAGGAAACGGTCAGTATATGATTATACACACTGTTAGTTATCCATTGAATATCTTCAGAATTTTAACTTTTATGTTGTAAAACAGGCATGGAATTATACAAAACAAAGTCATAGTTTAGAGAATTATTATAAGGTTAACACCCTTGTAACTGCCACCTAGGTCACAGAATAGGATTTTTGCCAGCTTCCCCCAACCACTGTAGGGAAGCTGACCTCAAGGCCAACAGAAGCTAAGGAGGTGATGTCCTGAGATGTGAGTGCCTGCTACTGAGCTCTAGGACGAGTCACTCCTGTACTGACTTCTGGCCCCAACTACCTGGAGTTGATCCAAACCTGACAGGTGAATGGCACATCCTTCCATGAGACTGCTCTCCCTTCAGACGCCAGCTGCAAGTTCAGTGGTCCCCAGGCCACCCTCATTTCTGACCAGCTGGCTACAAATTCCGGGTTTCCCATGACCCCCTCAGGTTCAGTAATTTGCTAGAATGACACACTGAAGTCAGGAAAGTGCTATACTTACAATTACAGATTTATTACAGCATACAGGTACAAATCAGAACCATTCAAAGGGAGAGTCACAGAACACCCTCTGAGGTCTGGGACTGTCCCCAAATCGAAACTTCCTTGTTTTATCCCCATGGAATCAGGACGTGTCACCCTCCTGGCACATCAGTGTGGCAATAGTCAGGGTATTGCCAACCAGGAAAGCTCCCCCAAGCTTTGGTATCCAGAGTTTTTACTGGGGTTGTATTATGTAGGCATCATCAATTGAAGCCTTGGCCCTGTGATCGATCTTGATCTCCAGCCCTGCTCCACAGAGGTCAGGCTGATGTCGCTTAGCTCAAAGGCCCAATCCTCTAATCACTTGGTTGCTCTTTCTGGACTAGCCAGCCCACATCCTGAGTCATCTGTTAGTATAAACTTTATTGGGGCCAGGATGAGTCACCTTGTTAGCATAACCATCAGGACCCACACTCTTGCTACTTGGAAAATTCCAAGGATTTAGAGGAACTGGGACAAAGTCCAGAAACTGGGGACAAATGCCAGCCAAAGCCTTCCCCCCCCATCTTTATTGAGGTAAGGTATAATTGACAAAATTGTATGATACTTCAAGTGTACAGTATGATTTGGTAAATGTACATTGTGAGAGGCTTCCTCCATGTAGTTAATTAACACATCCATCACCTCCCATATTTAACGCTTTTTGTGTGCGTGTGTGTGTGAGAGAGAGAGAGAGAGAGAGATGGAGAGAGAGAGAGAGAACATTTAAGTTCTCCTTTCAGCAAATTTCAATTATGCCAATACATTATTATCAACTATAGTCACCATGTTATACATTAGATCTCAGACCTTATACATCTTATAGCTGAAAGTTTGTGTCCTTTTGCCAACCTCTCCCTATTTCCCCACCGCCAGCCCCTGGCAACCACTGTTCTACTGTTTCTATGAGCTTGACGTTTTTTTTTTTTTTTAGATTTCACATATAAGTGATACTGTGCAGTATTTGTCTTTCTCTCTCTGGCTTATTTCACGTAGCATAATGTCTTCCAGGTCCATCCATGTTGTCACAAGTGACAAGATTTTCTTCTTCTTTTGTTTTTTTTTTTTTTTTTGTGCGGAAGATCAGCCCTGAGCTAACATCCCTGCCAATCCTCTTCTTTTTGCTGAGGAAGACTGGCCCTGGGCCACCATCTGTGCCTATCTTCCTCCACTTTATATGGGACACCGCCACAGCATGGCCTGCCAAGCTGTGCGTTGGTGCACGTCTGGGATCTGAACCTGGGCCGCCAGCAGCAGAGCTCAAGCACTTAACCGCTATGCCACAGGGCTGGCTCCAGGCTTTTCTTCTTTTTTAAGGTTGAATAATATTCCACTGTGTATGTATACACACCACATTTTCTGTATCCATCCATTTGTTCATGGACATGTAGGTTTCCTTACCTTGGCTATTGTGAATAATGCTGCAAGGAACATGAGAGTACAGATGTCTCTATGAGATAATGATTTCATGTCTTTGGATATATACCCAGAAGTGGGATTGCTGGACCGTATGGTAGCTCTATTTTTAATTTCTTGAGGACCCTCCATAACTGTTTTCCATAGTGGCTGTACCGGTTTACATTCACACCAACAGTGAGGGGAAGGTTCCTTTTTCTCCACATGCTTGCCAGCATTTGTTATCTTTTGTCTTTTTGATAATAGCCATTGTAACAGATGTTTTGATTTGCATTTCCGTGATGATTAGTGATGTTGAGTACTATTTCATGTACCTGTTGGCCATTTGTATGTCTTCTTTGGGAAAACGTCTAAGTCGTTTGCCTATTTTTTAATTGGGTTATTTATTTTTTTGCTATTGAGTTGTGTGAGTTCCTTATGTATTTTTAATATTAACCCCTTACCAGATATGTGGTTTGCAAATATTTTCTCCCATTTTATAGATTGCCTTTTCATTTTGTTGATGGTTTCCTTTGCTCTGCAGAAACTTTTTAGTATGATATAGTCCCACTCATTTTTGCTTCTGTTGCCTTTGCTTTTGATGTCAAATCCAAAAAATCATTGCCAAGACCAATGTCAAGGAGCTTACCTCCATGTTTTCTTTTAGGAGTTTTATGGTTTCAGGTCTTACATACAAGTCTTTAATCCATTTAGAGTTGATTTGGGTATGTGGTGTAAAATACGGATCCAGTTTTATTCTTTTGCATGTGATTATCCAGCTTTCCCAACATCATTTACTGAAGAGATTATCCTTTCCCTGTTGTGTATTCTTGGATGCTTTGTTGAAAATTAATTGACCGTATATGTGAGGGTTTATTTTTGTGCTCTCTATTCTATTCTGTTGATCTATGTGTCTTTTTTCATGTCAATACCATACTGTTTTGATTACTGTATCTTTGTAATATAGTTTGAAATCAGGAAGTGTAGTGCCTCCAACTTTGTTCTTTCCCAGAATTGCTTTGGCTATTTGGGGTCTTTTGTGGATCCATGCAAATTTAAGGATTGTTTGTTCTATTTCTGTGAAAAATGTCATTGGAATTTTGATAGAGATTGTATTGAATCTGTAGATTGCTTTGGGTAGTATGGACATCTTAATATTCTTCCAAGCCATGAGCATGGAATATCTTTTCATTTATTTGTGTTTTCTTCAATTACTTTCATCCGTGTTTTATAGTTTTCAGTGTACAGGGCTTTCACCTCCTTGGTTAAATTTATTCCTAAGTGTATTGTTTTTGATGCAATTATAAAGGGGATTGTTTTCTTAATTTCTCTTTCTGATAGTTTGTTTTTGGTGTATAGAAATACAACTGATTTTTGCATATTGATTTGTATCCTGCAGCTTTACTGAAATTGCTTATTCTAACAGTTTTTTGGTGTAGTCTTTAGGGTTTTCTGTATATAATATGTTATCTGCAAGTAGAGACAGTTTTACTTCCTTTCTGATTTGGATGCCTTTTATTTCTTTTTCTTGCCTAATTGCACTGGATATGACTTCCAGTACTGTGTTGAATTTGAGTGGTGAGAGTAGGCATTCTTGTCTTGTTCCTGATCTTAGAAAAGCTGAAAGCTTTTCACCGTTGAGTATGGTGTTAGCTGTGGGCTTATCATATATAGCCTTAACTATGTTGACATACATTTGCTCTCTATCCAGTTTGTTGAGAGTTTTTTATTATGAAAAGATGTGGAATTTCATCAAAAGATTCTTCTGTATTTATTGATATGATATGATTTTTATCCTTCATTTTGTTAATGTGGTATAGCCCATTGATTTTGTGCATGTTGAACCATATTTGTATCTGGAATAAATTCTACTTGATCATGGTGTATGATCCTTTTAATGTACTGTTGAATTTGGTTTGCTGATATGTCACTCCTCGGTATCTGTGGGGGTTTGGTTCCAGGATCCTCCCCTCTGATACCCAAATTTGCAGATGCTCAATTCCCTTGGTTGGCCCTTTGTATCTGTGTGTTCTGCACCTGAGGGTTCCGCACGTTGAATCTGTGAGTGCAGAGCTGGAGGATGTGGAGGGCCGACTGTGTTTTGTGGAGCCTTTTTACATCATCAGGTATATTGGTCTGTAATTTTTTTCTCTTGTAGTGTCCTTGCTTGGCTTTGGTATCAGGGTAATGCTGGCTTCGTAAAATGAGTTTGGAAGTGTTCACTCTTATATTTTGGAAGAGTTTGAGAAGAATTGGTATTGATTTTTCTTAAATGTTTGGTAGTATTCAACAGTGAAACTCTCTGGTTCTAGACTTTTGTTGGGAGGTTTTTGATTACTAGTAACAAGATTGAATCAGTAATCCTTTGGTTTAGATTTTGTGTTTCTTGGTGATTCAGTCCCGGTAGGTTATATGTTTCTAGAAATTTATCCATTTCTTCTAGCTTGTCCAATTTGTTGGCGTATAATTTTTCATAGTAGTCTCTTATGATCCTTTATATTTGTGTGGTATTAGTTGTAATGTCTCCTTTTTCATTTATAATTTTGAGTTTTTTTTCTTGGTAAGTCTAGCTAAAGGTTTGTCTATTTTGTTTATCTTTTCAAAACACCAGCTGTTACTTTCATTGATCTTTTCTATTGTCTTTTTAGTGTCTTTTATTTATTTCTGCTCCCATCTTTATTTACAGCCGTGCACTGCATAATGACCTTTTGGTTGACGGACTGCATCTATGACAGTAGTCCCATAAGATTAGTATAGAGCATAGGTGTGTAGTAGGCTATACCATCTAGGTTTGTGTAAGTGTACTCTGTGATGTTTGCACAATGATGAAATTGCCTAACGATGCATTTCTCATAACGTGTCCCTGTGGTTAAGCAACACAGGACTGTTTCCTTCTAATAACTTTGAGCTTTGTTTTTTCTTCTTTTTCTAGTTTCTTGCAGTGTAAAGTTAGATTGTTTGAAGTCTTTCTTCTTTTCTTTAATGTAGGTGTTTATCACTATGAACTTTCCTCTTAGAATTGGTTTTGCTGCATCCCATAAATTTTGATATGTCTGTTGTGTTTCCATTTTCATTTGTCTCGTGATATTTTTTGATTTTTCTTTGGATTTCTTCTTTGACCCATTGGTTGTTCAGCAGCATGTGTATTCTCCATGTATTTGAATTTTCCAGTTTTCTTTTTGTGATTTCTAGTTTCATACCATCGTGTTACGTGATATGATTTTAATATTCCTTTTGCCCTTCAGAAGAATGTGTATTCTGCTGCTTTTGGATGGAATATTTTGTATATGTTTGTTAGATTCATCTGGTCTAACGTGTAGTTTAAGTCCAATGTTTCCTTACTGATTTTCTGTCTGGATGATCTATAGATTGTTGAAAGTGGGGTGTTGAAGTCCCCTGCTATTATTGTATTGCTGTCTGTTTCTACCTTCAGATCTGTTAATATTTACTTTATATATTTAGTCTCCTATGTTGTGTGCATAAATATTTACAAATGTTACATTCTCTTGATGAATTGACCCTTTTGTCATTATACAGTGCCCTTCTTTGTCTCTTGTTACAGTCTTTGGCTTAAAGTGTGTCTGGTATAAATATAGCTACTCCTGCTTTCTTTCAGTTTCCATTTGCCTGAAATATCTTTTTCCATCCCTTCACTTTCAGTGTATGTATGTCCTTAAAGCCGAAGTGAGTCTCTTGTAGGCAGCGTATAGTTGGAGCTTTTCATCCGTTTAACCACTCTGTGTCTTTTTTTTTTTTCTTTTTTGTGTGAGGAATATCACACCTGAGCTAACATCCGTGCTAATCCTCCTCTTTTTGCTGAGGAAGACCGGCTCTGAGCTAACATCTATCGCCAATCCTCCTCCCTTTTTTTTTTTTTTGCCCCCAAAGCCCCAGTAGATAGTTGTATGTCATAGTTGCACATCCTTCTAGTTGCTGTATGTGGGACTCGGCCTCAGCATGGCCGGAGAAGTGGTGTGTCGGTGCGTGCCCGGGATCCGAACCCGGGCCGCCAGTAGCAGAGCGCAAGCACTTAACCGCTAAGCCACAGAGCCGGCCCTACTCTGTGTCTTTTGATTGGAGGATTTAGTCTTTTTTACATTTAAAGTAATTATTTATAGATAAGGACTTACTATTGCCATTTTGTTAATTGTTTTCTGGCTGTTTGTAATTACTTTGTTCCTCTCTTCCTTTGTGGTTTGATTTTCTGTAGTGATATGCTCTGATTCCTTTCTCTTTCTCTTTTATCTGTCTACCATGGGCTTTTGCTTTTTGGTTACCATGAAGCTTATGTAAAACATCTTATATTTATAACAGTCTGCTTTAAGCTGTTAACTTACCTTTAAATGCATGCAAAAGCTCTACATTTTTATTCTTCTCCACATTTTATGTTTTTGATGTCAAAATTTACATCATTTTACACTATGTACATTAATAATTGTAGTTATAGTTATTTTTAATACTTTTATCTTTTAACTTTTCTTTCTTTCTTTTTTTTTTTAAAACTGTATTTTCTTTTTTTTTTTTCCCCCAAAGCCCCAGTAGATAGTTGTATGTCACAGCTGCACATCCTTCTAGTTGCTGTATGTGGGACGCGGCCCCAGCATGGCCGGAGAAGCGGTGCCTCGGTGTGCGCCCGGGATCCGAACCCCGGGCCACCAGCAGCGGAGCGCGTGCACTTAACCGCCAAGCCACGGGGCCAGCCCTATCTTTTAACTTTTCTACTAGAGATATAAGTAATTTACCCACCAACGTTATAACATTAGAGTATCTGAATTTAACTATATATTAACTATATATAAACTCTTTTCCAAAAGAGTTTTATGCTTTTGTATGTTTTCCTGTTACTTATTACCGTCCTTTCTTTTGAGCTTGAAGAACTCCCTTTAACATCTCTTATAAGGCCAGCCTAGTAGTCGTGAACACCTTTAGTTTTTGTTTGTCTGGAAAATGCTTTCTCTCTCCTTTAATTCTGAAGGACAGCTCTGCTGGGTAGAGTATTCTTGGCTGGCAGTTTTTTTCTTTCAGCACTTTGAATATGTCGTGTCACTCCCTTCTGACCTGCTAAGTTGTTGCTGAAAAATCTGCTCACAGTCTTAGGCGGGTTCCCTTGTATCTAACAAGTTGCTTTTCTCTTGTTGCTTTTAAGATTTCTTTTCCTGTCTTTATTTATTTATTTTTTTTGCCTTTTTAATATTTTATTTTTATACTTTGTATCTATTTCTGTGATTTTTCTGTTTTTTTGAGTAGAGTCATACTTTTAAACCAGTACCATAGAGGTTTTCTAAAATTGATACCATAGAGTTTTTAAAATTTAATTTAAAAAAATTGTATAATTGACATATAACATTATATTAATTTCAGATGCACAACATAATGATTTGATATTTGTATATATTGTGAAATGATCACCACTATAAGTCTAGTTAACATTTGTCACCATACGTTACAGAATTTTTTTTTCTTGTGATGAGAACTTTTAAGATTTACTCTCTTAGCAATGCAGTATTATTAACTATAGTCACTATGCTGTACATTACATCCCCATGACTTATTTTATAACTGGAAGTTTGTGCCTCTTGGCTCCCTTTACCCATTTTGCCCACCCCCGACTTCCTACCTCCAGCAGCTACCAATCAGTTGCCTGTATCTATGAGCTTAGCTTTGTTTTTGTATTTTTTAGATATTATATACAAGTGAGATCGTGTGGTTTTTGTCTGTCTTTGTCAGAGTTGTTTCAGTTAGCATAATGCCCTCAGGTTCCATCAATGTTGCAAATGGCAAGATTTCATTCTTTTTTATGGCTGAATAATAGTCCGTGTGTGTGTGTGTGTGTGTAACATTTTCTTTATTAATTTGTCCATCATAGGACACTTAGATTGTTTCCCTAACTTGGCTATTGTAAATAATGCTGCATTGAACATGGGGGTGTAGATAGCTTTTTGGGTTACTGTTTTTGTTTTCTTTGGATAGTTACTCAGGCGTAGAATTGCTGAATCATATAGTAGTTCTGTATTTAATTTTTTGAGGAGTATCCATACTGTTTTCCATAGAGGCTGTACTAATTTACATTCCCACCAACAGTGCACGAGGATTCCCCTTTCTCCACATCCTTATCAACACTTATATTGTCTTTTTGATAATAATCGTTCTAAGAGATGTGAGGTGCTATCTCAGTGTAGTTTTGATTTGCATCTCCCTGATGATTAGTGATGTTGAGCATCTTTTCATATACCTGTTGGCCCTCTGTAAGTCTTTGGAAAGATGTCTATTCATATCCTCTGCCCATTTTTTAATTGGATGGATTTTTTGCTGTTGAGTTGTATGAGTTCTTTATATACTTTGGATATTAACCCCTTTTCAGGTATATGACCTGCATTTATTTTCTCCCATTCAGTAGGTTGCTTTTTCATTTTGTTGATGGTTTCCTTTGCTGTGCAGAAGCTTATAAGTTTGATGTACTTCCGTTTGTTTGTTTTTGCATTTGTTGCCTTTGCTTTTGGTGTCAAATCCGAAAAATTATTGCCAAGACTGATGTCAAAGAGCTTACCGCCTATGTTTTCTTCTAAGAGTTATATGGTTTCAGGTCTTACATTTAAGAGTTTAATCCTTTTCGAGTTGATTTTTGTGTATGTTGTAATATATTGGTCTACTTTCATTCTTTTTTGCACATGGCTGTCTAGTTTTCCCAACACCATTTATTTTTATTTTATTTTATTTTTTCATATCTGGAACTCCCTTTTCTGACAGTGAGAAACCTGGTTCCCATCAGAGCCAGCAAGTACAGATGCCACCCTCACCCTGTGGACTCTGACACCCACACTGCTGCCTATGTGGACCCATTCCTTACCCTACTTGGGCTCTGACACCCTGCGCTGGGCCACTCCCCTGTGCAGACAACCTCCTCACTTCACTCAGGCTCCCATGTCGTGCTTGGCCATTGCAGCCACCCCTCCCTGTGGCCTCCCCCTCAATCTCAAGCCTACCATGCCTGACTCTACCTAATGGCTTTTGGAATAAATTATTCAGGAAGGATGAAAGGGGTGAAAGGGAAGGAGGAAGAAAAGGGAAGAATGGGAAAAACCTTTCCATTTTTGTACACTAACAATAAAATACTACATTCACTGCCCTGCATCTTTGTGTTTTTCATTCAATATATATTAATGAGAAGCTCCATATCATACATAAAGAATTTCCTTATATTTATGGCACCACAATATTTTTTATGGCACACGCATATAGTTTATGGATGAACTGTAGTCTCTTGAACTAGTCTCCTATTGATGGATATCTATGTTTGCTAATCTTTTGCTATTCTGAATGACATTGCATGAGTAACACAATTACTGGGACCCTAGAGCAACCTTGTACGTTGTAACTATGCACACATGTTAATACACCTGTGAGATAAAGTCCTGGATATGGGTGAAAAGGTACATGACTTTGTGATTTATTTTTTATTTTATTGATGTCATCATAGTTAATAACATTGTGAAGTTTTAGTTGTACATTATTGTTTATCAGTCACCATGTAAATGTGTCCCTTCACCCCTTGTGCCCACCCCTCACCACCCTTCCCCCAGTAACCATCAAACTGTTCTCTCTGTCCATGTTTTAGTTTATCTTCCACATATGAGTGAAATTATGTGCTGTTTGTCTTTCTCTATCTGGCTTATTTCGCTTAACATAATACCCTCCAGGTCCATCCATGTTGTTGCAAATGGAACGATTTTGTCTTTTTATGGCTGAATAG
This sequence comes from Ceratotherium simum simum, assembly GCF_057802395.1. Taxonomy (NCBI): domain Eukaryota; kingdom Metazoa; phylum Chordata; class Mammalia; order Perissodactyla; family Rhinocerotidae; genus Ceratotherium; species Ceratotherium simum. Next base: position 16,045,556 of record NC_141909.1, read on the forward strand.
TATTCCATTGTATATATACACCACATCTTCTTTATCCAGTCATCAATCGAGGGACACTTGGGTTGCTTCCACTTTTTGGCTATAGTGAATAATGCTGCAATGAACATATCCCAACACCATTTATTGAAGAGACTGTCCTTTCCCCATTTTACACTCTTTGCTCCTTTGTTGAAAATTAATTGACCATAAATATGTGGGTTTATTTCTGGGCTCTCTCTTCTGTTCCATTGATCTGTATGTCTGTTTCTAATGCCAGTGACATATTGTTTTGATTATCATAGCTTTGTGATATAGTTTGAAATCCAGGAGCACGATGCCTCCAGCTTTGTTCTTTCTCAGGATTGCTTTGGCTATGGGGTATCTTTTCTGGTTCTATGCAAATTTTAGAATTGTTTGTTCTATTTTTGTGAAAAATGCCATTGGAATTTTGATAGGGATTGCATTGAATCTATAGATTGCTTTGGGCCTGTATGGACATCTTAACAGTATAAATTCTTCCAGTCATGAGCATGGAATCTCTTTTCATTTATTTGTGTCTTTGGTTACTTTCATCAGTGTCTTATAGGCCTTTCACTTCCTTGGTTAAATTTATTTCTAGGTATTTTATTCTTTTTGATGCAGTTGTAAATGGGATTGTTTTCTTAATTTCTTTTTCTGATAGTTTGTTATTAATGTATAGAAATGCAACAGATTTCTATATATTGATTTTTGTATCTGCAACTTTACTGAATTCATTTATCAGTTTTAACAGGTTTTTGGTGGAGTCTTTAGGGTTTTCTATATATAGTATCTTGTCATCTGCAAATGTGACGGTGTTACTTCTTCCTTTCTGACTTGGATACCTTTTCTTTTTCTTGCCTAATTGCTCTGGCTAGGACCTCCAATCCTATGTTGAATAAAAGTGGCAAGAGTGGGCATCCTTATCTTATTCCTGATCTTAGAAGAAAAGCTTTCAGCTTTTCACTGCCGGGTATGATGTTGGCTGTGGGCCATAGAGTTTTGATTATTGTCTTTGAAATATTTTAAAATCTGGTAGTTTCTTTTAACTTCTTATTTTGGGAGAATTTCAACTTGACAGAAAAGTTGCAAGAGCAGTGCACAGAACTAATATACCCTTCACTCAGATTCCTTGACATGAGATTCTACCATATTTGCCATGGTATTTATACATATTATTCCTTTTTTATCTGAACTATTTGAAAGTAGATTGTAGATATGATGCTCCATTACGTCTAAACATTTAAGCACATATTTCCTAAATATAAGGACACTTAACTTGCATAACCATGGAATACCCATCAAAATTCAGAAATTAGAGTTGATACATTACTACCATCTAGTCCTCAGACTGCATAGCCACTTCCCCCATATTACCCATTTTAGGCCTAGGACTGTGTGTTGTATTTAGTTGTCGTATCTCCTTATTCTCCTTCAATGTGGAACAGCTCTACGGTCTCTCATGTCCTTCATATTTTTGAAGACTGTGTAGATTGTTAGTTACTCTGTAGAATGTTCTTCATTTTGGGTTTGTCTGATGTTTCCTCATAGTAAGAATACCAGGAAGTTAATGCTCAGGACATAATAGATACCTGATGTTTGCTTGTCTCATTACTGGTGATGGTAACTTTTACCACTTGGTTAGATAGTGTCTGCCAGGTTTTTCCACTCCAAAGTTAATTACTAATTTTTTTCTTAACTTTTTGACCACTTAACTCTTTGAAGTCAATATCTTAAGTAATTTGTCAACAGATGCCACCCACCCCTGCAGTATCATTAGAATGCATTAATGCAGTTGATTTTTGTGTATTTATTATACATCTTACAAGTAATGTACTAGTTTATTGCCTGTAGTAATTTTGAGTTGGACTTTGTAATTTTGTAAAACTATCTGTATACAAATTTTATTACTTTTCTTTATCTGTGCTTCCTTTTCTCCTTTGATAGTTATTTCCCGTCATTACTAGTATGTTGATGAGCCATCCCTTTCTAGTATCTTACTTTAATGGGAATGAATTTAATGTGTGTTTTGCTGGGAAGCAAAGTTGCTCATGGATATAGTTTGTTATATATTTAGTATAGTAAATATATGTTATAGAGTTTTTTAATATATAAATTACTGCTATACTAATTTAAAGAATTTAAGAATAAATTTGATATAGAATTGTTTCTTCAGTTTATATTAAAAGGATATTAAAAATTTTTTTAAAGGATGATTTGAGTTGCAATGTTTTTTCTTGTTTTGACTTCCTAGAGTAAATTAGTAATAGGATGTTGAATTTTAAACTCTGATTCACTTGGGTTATCTTTATGGTAGAATGCTAGAGTCAGGATTAGGACCAAGCAAGGGGAGGTGAGATTAGTGTTAGTAGAAGGGAGTCAGGTTGGGAGAGCGAATTGGATCTGGTTTACTTGAAGGAATGTGGCTAATTGTACTGGTAATGCTTTCTTTCAAATCCAATTCCTAACTGGTTTCCTTGGCTTCCACAGTCCATCATCTACAAAACTTAAACTATTTCCCTTTTACCTTCAAGATAAAGTCCAAATTCTTAAGTTTGGAATAGGAGAGATTTGGATACCCCATTACCACACCAAACCCCACCCAGTTTTTTTTTGTGTGTGTGTGTGAGGAAGATCAGACCTGAGCTAACATCCATGCCAATTCTCCTTTTTTTTTTTTTTTTTGCTGATGAAGACTGGCCCTGGGCTAACATCCATGCCCATCTTCCTCCACTTTATGTGGGATGCCGCCACAGCATGGCCTGACAAGCGGTGTGTCGGTGTGCCCCCGGGATCCGAACCCCGGGCCGCCAGCAGCAGAGTGCGCACATTTAACTGCTATGCCACGGGGCCGCCCCCTACCCAGTTTTGAACCTGCTGTCCCCAGGCATTGTGTCTGATTTTGTTTTTCTTGGAAAGCTTCCCTCCACTTCCTCTCTTGTCTCCTCAGTGAACTCCAAATGATTCTCCTGGACTTCAGTCAAGCTTTGTTTCTTCCTGATAACCTTCTCTAACCTCCCTTGAGGCCCCCCAGGCAGCTGCACACACTTTTCTTTCTTGTTTGTGCAAATGGTTCCCAGACCTGGCCCATGACCAGAATTGGTGGTGGTGAGGAGGGGGAGCTTTTAAAAAGACCACCAGTTAGGTTCCATCTTGATTCACTCTTATTCAGTCATTTGGGATGGGGTTCCAGGTATCTGTTGGTCTTGATTTTAAAACTCCCCAGGCTAAGGTTGGGATTTTGGTATTTAGCCAGGGTTGGGACTGTTTGGTATAAATACCACATGAGAGCTTCCCACTTGGCATGTCAAAGTGTACTCTCCAGCAGGTTCCCAAACTTAGGCCTATATCAGCATCCCCTGGAAGACTTGATAAGATACAGATTGCTGAGTCCCACTCTAGAGTTTCTACTTCATGAGTCTGGAGTGGGGCCTGAAAACTTGCATTTCTAACAAGTTGGGGCATGCTGATACTGCTGGTCTGGGGACCCCACTTTGAGAATCTCTACTATACAGGAGATGGGTCATTGGTGAGTGGGGTATTGATCCCCTAGCCCTACTGAAACCTGAAAAAAGCCAAGAAGCAAATCCTGTGCATAGCTCATGACCATACTTGCCACCTCATATTGCAGTTCTTTGTTAACATAAATCCCTCGCTCACTGGGCGGTGAGCTGTTGGAGAGAAATTGAATCAATGAATATAGTAATGGGTTTATGCCATTATCCGTGTTTGGGTGGTTAAGGTACTGCTGTTAGTGCCCTGCGGCTACTCTCTGGGGCCAACAATTGAAGTAAAGTTCTGTGGCTTTTCCAGAAAGACAAAAAGCTTAAGGCACTGGTTCTGACCCAGGGGATTTTGCCACCTAGGCAATGTCTGGTGACATTTATCGTTGTCACAACTTGGGGTGGGGAGATGCTACTAGCATCTTGAGGATAGAATCCAGGTTGAATGCTGCTAACCATCCTGCAATGCACAGGTCAGCCCCCCACAACAAAAGAAGCATCCAGCCTAAAATGTCAGTAGTACTGAGCTTGAGAAATCCTGCCCTAGGGGAAGGGGGTTCTAATGAGGTAGGGTGTGTCTTGCTATGAGATCTGTCTGTATGCCTCTCATTTGTCCCTCATCCCAATCTCTGCTCTTGGACTCCTTGACCCTGAGCACCCAACTCCCTCTCTTCCCCTGTACCCCCAGTCCTGCCCTGATGGAGGCCCCAGGCTGGGCCACAGGAGCCTCCGGTGACTGGGGCTGGCAGAGTCTCCAGGGAAAACTAACCAACGATTAATAATTTGCCACAGCTAAAAGTGCTTTAAAATAACTTATTCTTTCAACAATAGATGACTTATTTGAGTGGAGCTAGGGCATTTGTTGAATGATTTACTGACCTCAGCTGACCTGCACATTCCCTTTCTCATATAGGAGTTTAGAGAGGGTGTGAGTGTTCTCTGCTGCTGCTTCTCAACCAGGAGAGAGTCATTCATTCATTGATTCAGCCGAGTTTTAAGTGACTTGCTGTGTGCCAGGCCTAGTGAACACCGGAGAAAGACAGGTTCTGCTCTCATGGAGTCCTTGTTCTAGAGGGGACAGAGACTAAATAAGTGGGTTATTTTTTCTCTCAACAAATAGATTGTAGTAAATGGGTGAAGAAAGTTAGAGAAGTAGAGAATCAAGGTGTGTGTTTTTTTTTTTCTTTTTTGCTGAGGAAGACCGGCTCTGAGCTAACATCTATTGCCAGTCCACCTCCTTTTTCACCCCCCCCCCCAGAGCCCCAGTAGATAGTTGTATGTCATAGTTGCACATCCTTCTAGTTGCTGTATGTGGGACGCGGCCTCAGCATGGCCGGAGAAGCGGTGCGTCGGTGCGCGCCCGGGATCCGAACCCCGGGCCGCCAGTAGCGGAGCGCACGCACTCAACCGCTAAGCCACTGGGCCGGCCCTCGAGGTGTGTTTTTTAAGACAAGGTGGCCCAGGCTTTGCTGTGGAGGTAACAGATTGAGAACTGGAGGAGAGAAGGTGTAATCACGGGAGAAGATGGGGAAGAGCATTTGTTCCCAGCGAAGGAAATAGCCAACAGGCACTTGGAACCACAGCAGGTCAGCGTGGCTGAATGCTGTGAGCAAGGAGAACTGGGCAGGAGATGAGGCTCGCGAGCTAACCAGTCACTCATGATACCCCATCAGGAATTTAGGTGTAATTCTACTGCAGGAGAACAGCATGGTCTTGCATTTTTAAGAAATCGTTCTGGCTTTTCTGTGGAAAGATCGTAGGGAAACCAAGAGTGAAAGCAGACAGGTCAGTTAGCAGGCTGTTGGAGCACTGAGAACGGATGGCAGCCTGGGCCTCAGTGGGGGAAGCAAAGATGCAGGGGAAGTGCATGGGAGTCAGGCTGCGTTTTGGAGGTAGCAGCTGTGGGACTAGTTGATGGGTTGGTTGTGGGGGCGAGGGAAGGGACGCATCAAGGGCAGCTTCCAGGTTTCTGGTTTGAGCAGTGGGATCTGTGGGATTGACATTTATGGAGACGGGGAGAGCAGTTTTGGTGGGGAAATCAGGAGTTCCATTTTGGATATTAAAGTGGAGATGCTATTAGACATCCGAGAGGAGATGACAAGTAGGCACTTAGCTCTAGGAGTCTGCACTTCGGAGGAGAGGCCGGGCTGTCGGCATTTAAATGGTATTTGAAGGCAGGGGATGGACAGGTATCCCCCAAGGGAAAGTGTGAGTCTGCACTCAGGTCAGTGGCCTGCTGGGGCCAGATCAGCCGAGTAAATAAGAGGATGGCAAGTACAAGGTCACAGCCATCGGGTGGGTATCATGGAGGTTGGAAAGCCCATTCTTAATATATTCAACAGAAGACAGAGAGGAAGGAAAGTTCCAGAAGAGACGAGAACAAGGAAGTGAACAGCTGGGGTTTGTGGTGCCCTTTGTTGGGTGTAGAAGTCACTTGTAGTAGTGATGCTGGGAGTTGAGGTGAAGGGGAAACCTGATCCAGCACCTAAAGTTGCCAAAGAGTGATAGAATTTTCTAGATGCAGTAGTGAGATGCCATGGCCTTTGGAGGTGCCAGGAGTGTTTACAGGTAGGGGGGATATGCGGCAGGAAAATGGAGTTGGAGAAACTGGAGTGCCACCCTGAGGCTGTGGGAAAGCTGTTTCCCTGGGGCCAACCAGGCGCCTGCTAAGAGCAAGGAGCTGAGGGCTTAGGGGAGTTTGCTGATCATAGAGGGAGTTCCAGGGAGTTTCATGGGAGGGTTGGGAGGGTGGGTTGGGGATGGAGGTCAGACTGTGGGTGGTAGAGGTTAACCAGGGAGGCTGGTCACCTGGTGCTGGTAGAGGGGAGCAGGATGTGACTTATAGAGAAGTGGGTGACTGTGGTCTTCAGTGGGTGGTCCAGTCCAGGGGCTACATGGAGAACGCTCCCTTGGGTGGCTTGTTGCTAAAGGTTGGACGTGGGGTCAAAATAACCAAGCCCTTCATGGGGCTCCATTATTAGGAAGCTGTACCCACTTGGTGTTCAGAAAGTGTAACAGTGAAGCCATTGCTTTTTCAACTCTGTTCCCCAAAGCCTCCTGAGGGGAAAGGGGTGAAGGAGTGCAGGAGTGTTAGCTGAAGCAGCTCCCTGCAAGTATGACATTTCTTTGCCAACTTTTCCATTATTCAGTGTTTTTTAATTTTCTTTAACTTCACAGTTTACTAAAACTTCCTTTCAGGAAGTTGTGCCAAGTGTTTCTGTGGCTTTGTGTACTCCCAGGACACTTGTGAACACTCCTTGGGGTGAAGGCCCCCAGTGCGGCATGCTGCTCCGTGGGGCGTGCTGCTCCATAGGGCTCTTGGCCTTTTCAGCATAGGGAGCTACTTGTATTGTTCTAGTCGTTTTACATTTCACTTCCTTCTCAGTTTATGGGAAACAAGGTACGCAAGAGTGACAGCCAAGTCTGAGCTGTGCAAGGAGGAAAGCCTCAACAGAAGCCTCATTGCAGCCCTAAGTGCTGGTTTATCATTATGGGTTATTTCCACGTGGTTCAGATACTCACTGAGCTCCACTGTGTCCCAGGAACTGTGCTGGGCACGGAGTATGCAAAAATGACTTAGAGGCCACTTTGCCCTCTTGTGACCCGTGGTCTGCTGTGGAGATGATGGTGGTAAGGACAGTGTCTGCACAGTAGAGAGCCATCTACACCCATGTTTTTCAGAAATAAAGTCTCAACCCATTAGTGCACCAGGAAACCAATTTAGTGGATTTCAACTGGGTGTTTCTCTTTAAAAATTAAAAAAAAATCATGGTAAAATACATGTAACACAGTACCATCTTAACTATTTTCAAGTGTACAGTTGAGTGGCATTAATTACATTATGCTGTTGTGTGACCATCATCACCATCCATCCACAGAATTCTTTTCATCAATAATACTGAGACTCTACCCATTAAACTACAACTTCCTCCTCCCCCATCTCCTGACAACCACCGTTCTATTTTCTGTCTCTATAAATTTGACTCTTCTGGATACTTGATATAAGTTGAATTGTATGGTATTTGTCCTTTTGCGACTGGCTTATTTCAGTTAGCATAATATCCTCAAGGTTTATCCGTGTGGTAGCATGTGTCAGAATTTCCTTCCTGTTTAAGGCTGAAAAATCCAGTGTATGTATATGCCACACTTTGTTTATCCATTCATTTGTCATTGGACACTAGGGTTCCTTCCACCTTTTGGCTATTGTAATAATGTAATAATCTAATAATACTGTTATGATTATGGGCTCACAATGGCTGGCATTTCTTTTTTAATGAAGTGGAGTAGAATAGAAAATATCAGAGTAGCATGGGGAAATGTGTACGTAGTGTGGGCAGACCTTCCGAGTTTCAAGAGCACTCGGGAATCTGGATTTTTATGGGAAATGATCTTATTTCTTTTAGCTGTTATTTTTTTAGATGATAATGTGTGCCACACCAAATATGTTTGTTGCTGGGATCTTGTATGTGGGCCTCCAGTGGGTGACTTCAGGCATGAGAGGATATGTATAAGGGATTTTTGATAAGTACCACATAAGTTGCCCATGGATCCAAGGAAGGAGAGGTTTGCTGGAGAGAGAGGTCAGAGAGGGCTCCGCAAAGGAGCCAGAACTTGAAATAGGGATTGGTTAAGTCAGATTTTAAAAATCTCATTCATTGCTAGTGGGAATGCAAAATGGTGACCCCACTTTGGAAGATAGTTTGATGGTTTCTTGCAAAATTGAACATGCTCTTAAACCATATGATCCAGCAATTGCGCTCCTTGGTATTTACCCAAAGGAGTTGAAAACTTAGGTCCACACAAAAACTTGCACACAGTGTTTTTTTTTTTAAGAGTCATAAGTCTTTATGCATTATACAACATGGCAAATACATAAATAAAAACTAGAAATAAAATAAAGACTTGTTAAAACCATGCCTTTCACTAAATACTCACATGGTAATAACTACATGTCAGGTGCCATTCTAAGTACACACACAAATGTAATCAACAAAGTCAACTTAATAGCTATGCATAGAATATACATGTATGCCAATAGATATTAATAGGATATATGTTATTCTTTTGTCCTTGTTAATTTCTTTTTTTTAAAAATTATTTTGCACACGGATGTCTATAGCAACTTTATTCATAATTGCCAAAACTTGGACGCAACCAATATACTCTTCCTTGGTGAGTGGATAAATTGGGGTCCATACAATGGAATATACTTCAACACTAAAAATAAATGAGCTATCAAGCTATGAAGAGACATGGAGGAACCTTAAGTATGTATTACTAAGTGAAAGAAGCTAGACTGAAGAGGCTAGATACTGTGCAATCCCAACTATATGAAATTCTGGAAAAGGCAAAACTATCAAGACAGTAAAAAGATCAGTGGTTGCCAGGGGTTACAGGGAGGGGAGGATGAATAGACAGAGCAGAGAGGATTTTTAGGGCAGTGAAATTACTCTGTATGATGTAATAATGGTACATACATGTCATTATACATCTGTCCAAACCTATAGAATGTACAACACCAAGAGTGAACCGTAATGTAAACTGTGAACTTTGGGTGATAATGATGTGTCAGTGTGGGTGCATCTGTTGTAACAAATGTACCACTCTGGTGAGGGATGTTGATAATGGGGGAGGTTGTGTGTGTGCGGGGGGCAAGGAGTATATGGGAACTCTCTGTACTTTCTGCTCAGTGTTGCTGTGAACCTAAAACTGCATTTACAAAATAGTCTTAAAAAAAAAGGGGTGAAGGTCTACCAGGTGTGGTGTGGGGGGGATAGAGGTAGGAGTGTCAGTGTGTTCAGGGGATAAGAGGCAGCCTGGCTGTGAGAAAGGGTTTCTGTTGGGACAAAGGGATATGTGACTGGAAAAGCAGGTTGGGGCCACTGCAGATATGCAGGCACTCACCCTGGTGATGCTTGTACCGAGACACAGCTTGGCAAGCTGCATGAGGTGACATGTCTCCTAAATTAACCTAAATGCACAGGTGTTTATTTCCATGGACTGATAAACTTTGAGCAATCTATGAAGCATCAAGATAACTGATGAAATTATATCAGTTCATTAGCCTTGAGGTATCCTTTTTTTTTTTTTAATTTTATTTATTTATTTACTTTTTTCCCCCAAAGCCCCAGTACATAGTTGTATGTCATAGCTGCACATCCTTCTGGTTGCTGTATGTGGGACGCGGCCTAAGCATGGCCGGAGAAGTGGTGTGTCGGTGCATGCCCGGGATCCGAACCCGGGCCGCCAGCAGCGGAGCGCGCGCACTTAACCGCTAAGCCACGGAGCCGGCCCCTGAGGTGTCCTTTTAATTAAGAAAATGTGAATTATATGTTCACATGCATGTAATTCAGCTTCTGAAACAATTCTTTGATCCAAGTAAGGTATTTTCTGTGCTTCGTGGTTTCACAAATCCCAGTGAGTGGCATCAAAGGCTTGCTTCGTTAGGCAGTCATACCCCTTACACTCAGGAGGAAAATCTTGAGCTTGGAAGCGAAAGCTGTGTAATCCCTTAAGGGGGATGAGGTTTACTAGTTTGGAGGAAAGTTTTTGATTGGAACAAGCACTAATGGCCAGATCTTCAGAGGAGAGTCAGCACCAGGCACTCATGGGCTCAGAAGGAACCTTGGTGATGATTGAGTCCTGCTCCTAGTGGTGGCCACATGGCCTGGGCTATCTAGATAGGGTATCACCTGCTGGTTGTAAGGTCCCTTGCTTGCTAGTTCCAACCAACGGTGCCTTAATCCCTTGAAACCTTGTGAGTTGGCCAGCAGGAATAGTATCTTACTCAGGATTCCTCATTTTATTCTCACTGTTACTAAATTGGGTGCAAATGTGTCAAATGTATGTTTTTTTTTTTTTTTTTTTTTAAGAAGAGGATTAGGTTGGGGCCGGCCCTGTGGCTTGGTGGTTAAGTGCGCGCGCTGCGATGCTGGTGGCCCGGGTTCGGATCCCGGGTGCGCATCAAGGCACCGCTTCTCCGTTCATCCTGAGGCCGAGTCCCACATACAGCAACTAGAAGGATGTGCAGCTACGACATACAACTATCCACTGGGGCTTTGGGGGGAAAAAATAAAATAAATAAAATCTTTAAAAAAAAAAAAAAAAAAAAAGAAGAGGATTAGGACAGTTATCCATGCACAATAGTTGTAGATTCTTGGTGTTGGTTGTAGTGTGGGAAAAAGTGTTGGGAAGATGTGAGGTGATAGGAGAGGGACACCACGAAGAAGTAAAAGGCATGGGTTAGCTAGTGGGAGAAAAGGGAGACAAGAAGGCCGGGGATGAACCAGAGAGGGCCCAGAAGCTCTGAGGTAGGAAGTCTCTGCAGTGCTCACAGCCTGGGAGGACCTGGGCAGCAGGAGTGGAGGGAGCTGGGGAGCACTGGAGAGGGAGGGGGCATGCAGTCTGCATGCCTGCTTTGCTTATGTTGACGTGGAAAGGACAGGTAGTAGATGGAAGGGGAAGAGAAGAGAAAATGGATTTTGAACAAGTTTTAGGAACAGAGGAAAGTCGCAGAGGAATGAGGAAAGATTCAAGCTTGAGAGTTGCCATCCACGTTTGATTTGATCTGGCTATGGTTTGCTTAGGAAACCTGGGGTGGTGACCCGTTTTGAGATAGCTCACCTGTGGTGTGAGGCTTTTGATCCCACACTAAATGGAGTCCAGTGATATCCGGGCCCAGGCACCATGACGTACCAGGCACTGTGTTTGGTCAAGGAGTTTCCAAGTAGTGTGTGAATAGTCACTGCCCTGAACGAGTTACAGTGAGACAGGAGGGAAGTGCTGCTGCTGTATCCAGTGTTGTGGGAGGAGAGAGTAACACCATGGAGAGAAGGACTGTTGGGGCAGAACTGGGTTGAGGGAAGGTGAAGGCGGTGGTCTGGAATTGCTGAGTAAACTCCCTAAGGGATCAGTTGGAATTAAGGTGTCAGTTGACTCGGGTCTCCATGTCTAATTCTTTACTTAGGAGGTGATAGATAATTTAGGCTCCTGTCCAAGTAGGCTTGCCATCAGACGGAAATGAAAACCTTCAGCCCTTGCTGCTACCCAAAAGGCTCAGCCTGGCTTTTTGGGATTTGGGCAGTGAAGGGGATTAGGAGAGTCCTTAAATCAAAAGTCAGGATGAGAGAAATTTGCTTAATTGAGTAACTTTATCAAAGTTATTAGAGGCTTTCTAATGGGGCACAAATTGATGACTTAAGGGCTGTGTCATCGTCATGGCTGGTATTTGTCTGGTGGACTTTGTAGGGTTCAAATCAACAGCAGCTGATCCTCTCAGCAGCCTTGGGAGGTGTTATCCTCACGTATTCTCCCATTTACCAGAGGCCAATTCTAAGAGATTACTGTTTATGGCTAGTTCAGTGTTGTTACAACCAGAAAGTGGCAAAGTCTAGGCTCTAATGCAGGATGATTTCCACCTGAGGCACATGAAGCAAAATATTTTTTTAACTCATAAATTTTTAAAAATTTTGGTAAAATGCACATAACATAAAATTTACCATCTTAACCATTTTTAAGTGTGCAGTTCGAGAGTAAGTACACTCACGTTGTGCAGCCCGTCTCCACAAGTCTTTCCATCTTGCATTAGTGTTTCATTAAACACTAACTCCTCACCCCCCTTTCATGCCAGCCCCTGCCAACCACAGTTCTACTTTCTGTCTCTCTGAATTTGACTACTCTAAGTACCTCCTGTGAGCAGAATCATACCATATTTGTCCTTTTGTCACTGTACCATTTTACATTCCCACCAGCAGGGAGCGAGAGTTCCCATTTCTCCACATCCTTGCCAACACTTATTTTCTGTTTTTTTTTTTTTTTTAGTAGTATCCGTACTAATATGTGTGAGGTGGTGCCTTATTGTGGTTTTGATTTACGTTTCCCTAATGATTAGTGATGTTGAGCATCTTTTCCTGTGCAAGCAGAATTTTAAAGAGGTCCTTTCAGGGCAGGGTGTCATCATCTGGGTAAGTCCCAGTGCTGATTGCCTGAGCGTTTTCTGCAGGGAATAACTGTAGAATAAATGGCCCAACACGTTTTCAAACCTGTCCAGTGGTAAAGCTCACAGATTTATCCCTTTGTTTTGGAAGGACTTTGAGACCTAGAGATATTAAGTGACTGGTGAAGGGTCATGGAGGTGCTGAACTTGAAGAAGTGGAGGGGGGAATGGTCGAGGCCCTGGGAACTCGGGGGTCCTCAGTATCACTGCTGGGACTAGAATTCACTCTTTCAGCTTCTGGACCAGGGTTCTTCAGAAGTGCCAGGCTACCAGGGTTCTGAAGATCTGAAGCTCAGTTTCTCCTATTGCTTCCTTAATGATTCGTAGACGCTCATTTATAGAAGAAATAATTCTTGCATACCTCCTCTGTACCCGGTATTGTGCTGGGGATAAAGCAGTGAGTGAGAGAGACATGATCCCTGCTTTCACGGGTTATTGTCTGGCCTTGGAAATTTCCTTACCCTGGCAAAATCAGTAAAATGGTGTTACTCTTTGGGCTATCTCTGCATATTAATAATTATCATTTAAATGTTGCATGATGGACAGTGACAGTTTATTTGAATAGGGTTTTTTTTGGTCCTCTGTGGTTGTTTTTTTATCCTTTCATAATTAATAATTAGTAGAGATAATTTGAGATTACGTAAATGTCCTGTTCCTCATCAAACTTTTGCCCACTTGTTTTAACTTCCTTTGATAATTTTCTAAGTCCGTTGTTCCTTCCATATTGGTTTACATTGTAGAATGAAAGAGCTTCCCCTTCTTCCCTATTTATGTAGCAGTAGAGATTCATGGATTCTTTTGTTATTTAATGGGTTGTGATTCATTGCTATTTATTTATTTTGATGCCCAAAGTATCCCAGATTTGTCTGGTAGGAACCCTTTAAGCTGGCTGGCTCCTCTGTCCTCTGGACACATCCTCATGGCTCCTCGAGCGCTTCCTTATTTTACGGCACAAGATGTTCCAAGCCCGTCTTGTACTTTCTGTGTCCCAACCTGAGAATCAGCCATTTCTTCAAGGAGCTCTGGTTCCTTTCAAAGAAGAAGGATACTAAAAAGACGAAGATCTGGGTGCTGGAGTGCTCTTTGCTGCTGGTGTGTCATTGCTTCCAGGGCTTCTCAGTGGATCGAGCTGGGGAGTATGTGTTTGTGTGTCTGTCTCGCTGTAAGCACATATCTTGTATTTCCCTTGTATCTCTCTATTTAAAATGTAGACCTTTTAGGGGCCGGCCCGGTGGCGCAAGCGGTTAAGTGCGCGCGCTCCGCTGCGGCGGCCCGGGGTTCGCTGGTTCGGATCCCGGGCGCGCACCGACGCACTGCTTGGCAAGCCATGCTGTGGTGGTGTCCCATATAAAGTGGAGGAAGATGCGCACAGATGTTAGCCCAGGGCCGTCTTCCTCAGCAAAAAAAGAGGAGGATTGGCGGATGTTAGCACAGGGCTGATCTCCTCACAAAAAAAAAAAAAAAAAAAAATATGTAGACCTTTTAAATGAAACCCATGCGTGTAGGATTCTAATTACACACAGATGTGTAATTCTGGATCTATGTCATTCTCCTTTTCTCTTAATTTTTAACAGGTGGCTAAACCCCTTGTTTAAAATTGGTCACAAACGGAGATTAGAAGAAGATGATATGTATTCAGTGCTTCCGGAAGATCGCTCAAAACACCTTGGAGAAGAGTTGCAAGGGTAAGCACCAGGCAGTAATGAGAAGGATAAGAAGTAGCAGAACTTCTAAGGGTGTGGCTAATGGTTTAGAATGGGGTTTGCCTTCTGCCTTTGGGCCCTTCTGGAGCCTACTTCCCCTCAGGCTGTCCGGGCTTGGCCTACTTTGGTGGCTGAGGGACACTGTGTGTCCTGTGCATTTGTGGAAGTGGAGGGAGCCAGCAGCGAAGGCCCTGGATGCCGAGATCTGTCTTTGGAGGCGGTATCCCTGGAGGAGGTTGTCGGTGCTCATGTCTGCCTTCTTGGGCTGCTCACGGCACTCCACATCCAGCAGAGCTTGGCAGTAACTTCTTGTTTCCCGAGACTGGGACTTTTTCCCTCAAGGCCTGTTCTGGTGCTTTAGATTCTGCACCACACATATTTCAGGAGCCCTGCAAACAGTTAGCATTTATGGGACAGCCACAAAGTGCCCTGTAATAAACGCTTGTCTTTCATTCTGCCGCCTCTCCCTATGGCCGGGCACGCTGCCCTTCACTGCTTTGTTTCTCATTGCAGGTACTGGGATAAAGAAGTTTTGAGAGCCGAGAAAGATGCACGGAAGCCTTCTTTAACAAGGGCAATCATAAAGTGTTACTGGAAATCCTATTTAGTTTTGGGAGTTTTTACGTTAATTGAGGTAAAAGCTTTTACATACAGTGCATTGCTTTTCATTGTACTCAGAACGGTACTGAGATGGGTGGGACTATTGGGGAGAGAGGCTCATAGTTTAAGGTCTGAGGATAAAACACATCTAGGATACATGATGAGGCGCAGTGGTCATATTTATCTTTGGAAGGGGCGAATACTTAAATGACTGGACCTCAGGGAGATTATTATTTTTCTTTTAACCAGTTAAAATATAATGTCGTGGAAGGATAGCACTGAAAAGAAAAGACATTTTATACCATGTTAGGACATTGTTGGTGCTCAGTAAATGTGATAAATGCTAAGAGTGATCTTTCACCAAAAGGAGATCCTATAACCTTGAGGAATATGTGCCCTGTGGTTTGGAGGAAGTAAATTTGGGCCAGAACCCAGAAAAATAAGACATTTTACAGGTGCTCAACAAAAACTTAACTTGACCATGCCATATCTTGATAAATGCTTTCCGAAGTATTTGTATTGGGTATTGTCGCCTCCACTTAGAAACTGGGGCCCTTGAGTCTGGGCTGGAGTTGACCAGAGCTCCCAAGAGCACGCACCCTCTTTCTAGTAGGCTGGGTACTGCATGCCAACGTCCCCTCTGTGGAGGAGCTCCGGCCTCACCATGAATCCCGGTGAACCCGTGCATCACCCATTCTGGTTTCTTGTCCCTGGTTGTCGGGGTGGATTGGTGGTTGGAAGGTGGAGTCTTGGTAGCCTGGCATTGCAGGGAGTGTGGAGGCGGATGTGCAATGGAAAACGAAAGGCAGAGAGCCATGAGGTCAATGAACTCTATTACCCTGAAGGGCCTCAGTCAAGATCTTCCAGTAAGACAGCTTTCTACCTGGAGGTACAGTGCTAGTTCGCCTACCTATTCTAGGCTGCGGCCTGCTGGAGGTATGCTGAAAACCTGCCTGGGTGGCTTGTGCCCTCTGTGGTACCTTATGTACTACCTTAGGGACGCTGGTGGCCCTGCAAGTGTATGAGAGTAATAGAGATGTAAGTTGCAGGTGCTATGAAAGGGTTGTTTTAGATGCAGAAGTGTGGTGAGTTGTCATAAATGCATTTTGTTGGGGGTGAGATGGGTGGGCTCTTTGATTTGTATGTGGGAGGTGTAGCTCCTATTTAAAAGGCTCTTGTATTGAAGGGCACTGTGGGCAGCGGATAGCTAGGTAGGTGAACTCTGCCCTACACAACTGGAGAAAACCGAGAATCTGTCAGCTAATAGGTGACTGAAGGTCCTGGGAGATTGAAGTGCTCATTGATGACAAAGGTACATTGGCCAGTGTGCCAGAGGGTGGGGACAGGTATATGGGGCAGAGTGCCACCTTTGAGAGGGCACTAATTGCCACGTGGATACTGCTGTGGCCTTGTGAAGGGCAGGGTAGAGATGTAAACCAGTGGGACTGACTCCAGGGTGGGGGGTGCCAGCCTGACTTTGACCTGTGCACAGGTATCCCAATGATGGTGTTTCTACACGGTCACAAGTCTCAGTTTGAAATAAGCAGGGTGGCAAGCTGGTGTCACTGTGGCCTGTGTGTGCAGTATTCCTTGACCAAATGTGGTGGCTCGCCTCAGGGAGCAGAGCTCTGATGCATTCTGCTTCTCAGGAAGCCCCAGAGCCTCCCTGTGTGCCTGTGGTCCACGCCAGGTGTCTGGTTGGGGGTGGGCAGGGATGAGTGGCCTCCCTCTGCTGCCCCTGGCTCTCCAGTTTTCCTTTGCTACCAGGTGCTAAAGAAGCTGAAGATTGGCGGATCTCAACAGGTGGCCCATGTGGCTGGGTTTGAACTGAGCTGCTGGTTTTCTTCACTGTCACGGGCTGCTGGCTTCTTGGGGTGGCGTCTCTAAACCACAGATGGTGACTAGAACCCATCTCAAAATGAGCTGTCCATCTTTGCAGGGCAAGATTTGGGATAAGTAGACACAGAGGTAGAGGCCGCAGGAGCTGGGGTTCTTCCTGAGAGGGGATAGGCCCCACTGTGGTGCTGGGAGTGTTGATTTCACAGTTGTGCAGCCCCGGTAATACTTATTGATGGGGGATCCAGGATGGCCAGGATTGGGGGCTGAATGAAGGTGCAACTAGTGGAGAGCTGGCCTTTCTTTTAGGAGGTTGGTTATCGGGAAGTCATGGGAGAAAAGTAGAGACTAGAGTACCTGACCAACATGGAGACTCATACTGAGTAGTTTTAGTGTTAGTAGTAGCAGCAGCAGGGGCTCATACTCAGTGGTAGTGGTAGTAATGGTAGTAGTAGTACTCCTCTGTAGTAGTAATACTCAGCAGCAGCAGTAGGGGCTCATACTCAGTGGTGGTGGCAGCGGCAGCAGCAGTACTGGCTGTAGTGTAGTAAAAACAATAGTAAGTACGTGAAAAATATGTGTCAGGAACTGCTATGAGCACTTTACATGTAATATTACTTTTATTCCTTTGGCCAAGGAAAGTATTATTATCCCCGTTTTTAGAAAAGAGGACACACAGTGCCAAGTAGTTACATAATGTGCCCGGGGTCACACTAAACATAAAGGACAGAGCCGAGATTCAGTGTCACGTGCTCTGACTTACAAGCCTGACCATCTCTGTGGTAGCTTGTCCAGTGTCACCGAAGGCTCGTCTCAAGAACTTTGTCTTCAGGGTCTCAGATACATGCATCTTGAAGTTGGCCTAGGGATAATAAGTAGGATGTGAAGAACTCCCTGGAGCAGGAAGTCAGATTGGGGATTGTGAATTAGGGTGGAGTCCAGGTGACACGTCCCCTGGGTGCTGGAGGTGGCTAGGGCATTGGCACAGGGCAGCATCATGGTGCGTTCAGATGGACCAGGAGTCCTTTAGAAAGCCACCTTCCACTCCTTACCATCTCCGAGTAGATGAGGTTGTGGCTATCCTGGTGACTGAAGTTCTTAAACATCCGCACTCTTAAGACACCATTTCAGATTGGCTCCTTGAGACGGACCAGTGGGAAGGTAGTGGTCTTGGAGGGGACTCAGATGATCTGGGCAGAGGTGGAGTTCTCTATGTTGTTACTTGGTGAGTATGCCTGGTTCCCTGCTGAGAGGTGTTATCTCTGAATCCTGGAGTGGGTGTGCATTTGCTTGGCACGGATGAGAACCCCAGGTCAGTCACTAGTGTAGGGGGCAGTTCTCCGGTTCTGGTGTCTGAACACACTTTGCATAGGCAGGGTGTGCACCAGGCCTGAGGTATTAGGGTGACAGCTGGGTGGAACCAGACAGTGCTGGTAGCAGATAAATCAGATGTGAAGTGGAGCTGGGCTTTCTCCCACGAGGGTACGTGTGCTGTGTTCAGGGCAATATCTTGCTGGTTTACAGTATAAAGTTAGACAGTGGCCTAGATGAGTGTGGTCACTAGCATATGACACTCTTTCTGACTTTGTGTCTTTAAGATAATAATTGGCAGAACTCTTAGTTCTGATGCAGTGAAGTTCAGGGAACTGAAGTTTGTTAGAGTTGAACTAGAAGTAAACCTTGCGTTTTTTTCTGGCAGCCAAAAGAAGCCTAAAATCCAACACAGACACTCTTATTTTTCTAGTTTTGCCTGTTGACGCTCTGCTGTTTTGGAGAAGTTAGAGAGAAATGATTTCTTATGGTGAAGCTAGTAAGGATCTGTTACATTTCAAAAATCATTTTCAGGTACTGTTTTGGGTTTTCCATGATTAAAGCTAGTTGCTGACTTAGATAGAATGAACGTTAGTTCAATAATTGATTTTTTGAAGTGGCTTCCCATTTTGTGATCTTGTATCTGTGCTGCTAGTTGGCCTTTGTATTTTAGATAGTACAAGATCTCAACTCAACGTAGAGTTTTCTAAAAAGCAAATGTTTCCTTTGTGACCTCCAGCCCCCTTTTAATTCCTCTGGTGTACAGAACGCCTGGCAGATTATCCATGATTTCCAAACAGAGTGTGGGAAGCGCCCTCCCTGGGCACTACTGGCAGCGCCAGCGGGAAGAGGCAGGGTGATGCCAGGCCAGGCCAGGCTTTTAAGGTTGGGATTTTGAAGTAGTGAAAGCCTCTGTCCTATGAGGATTGAGGAATGATTGTAACGCTCGGAGAAGCAAATACCAGGCTGCTGTTGAACGTGGTGCTCTTGCAGGCCAACTCTGATTAGAACCGGACAGACAGGGCCCGGCCCCGTGGCTTAGCGGGTAAGTGCGCACGCTCCGCTACTGGCGGCCCGGGTTCGGATCGTGGCGCGCACCAACGCACCACTTCTCTGGCCATGCTGAGGCCACGTCCCACATACAGCAACTAGAAGGATGTGCAACTATGACATACAACTATCTACTGGGGCTTTGGAGGGAAAAAAAAAAGGAGGATTGGCAATAGATGTTAGCTCAGAGCCGGTCTTCCTCAGCAAAAAGAGGAGGATTAGCACGGATGTTAGCTCAGGGCTGATCTTCCTCACAAAAGGAACAGAACAGCCAACTAGGTCCCAGTGCCCCTGTGTGCACCTCCACGGGAGCTGCCTTTGGGACAGAGCAAGTCTCCATGTGCCCAGAGCCCTCAGGGTAAAAGAGGAGGAGCTTGAAGCCTCTGCATGGCGCAAACGACACAGAGGCTGCCTCCCTGTGTCATCCGGGGCCTTTTCTTGGAGTGATGAGGTCTCTGCCTGCTGGCATGTTAATGGGGTCTCAGGAGCCAGTGTAGGTTCACTTAGCCCCCTTCCCGGAGAGGGGAGGAGCGCTAGGCATCAAGGTCCTATTTCAGTGACCCTTAGCAATGGCCCCAGATTGAAGGGCAGCTGCAGGCCTTGTCCAGTGACTTGGCCTTTGTCCATGGCCACTTGGGCTGATTGTCTTTGGTTTAGGTGGAGGTTGTAGGAAGCCAGATATTTGCCTAAATCTTCACTTTGGAACCCAGGTGATGGGCAGGAAGTAAACAACCCAGATCCTCTTGAGTTCCACAGTGGAGTTTGTGCCTTGACTGTGTGGAGGCACAGGAGGGCGTGTGATTGGCTTAGCGTCTTGTGACTTGCAAGTGGTCTACCTGGTTTCTGAAGCAAAATGTTGATTCCTAGGCCAGTACTCTTTGCATTCTGTGCTGACGCTTTCTCTCCTGACCCACTGAAGGGTCAGAGAACCAAGAGTAGGTGTTTTTTCTGACAACAGCTCTGTGCTCCTTTGTCAACTGCTTCATGCAGTGTTTTCTTTGTTAGGTTTTTAAGAACATTTCGAAAATATAAAAATAGAATAGGATTGAAGGGCAGCAGAATATGCCACCCCAAAATATGCCTCTTTGGCTTAAAGATTATTTTTTGAGTTGATTATTTTTGAGAAACAGCTGACCCTGGAGAAGCTCTGAAAACAGAGTAGAAGTTCCCCTCTGTAGTGGCATTTACATTTAGAAAGGAAATCTCCATGTATAAGCGCATCTCCCTCTCTGTGCCAGGAGGAGAAGGATGGCTCTAAATCACAAGAGCATCTTATCAATGGCAAAGGCTTTAAGAAGACTGAAATCTGCACAGCAAACCTTACTCTTGTTTACTGTGCTTTTCCTGTTAACCCCTCAGAACCGACACCCTGCCCCCCAGCAACACACACACCTTTCTCTCTTTTGTCTTTAGCTGAAGATGGTATTTAAGGTGGTGGCCTGGGCCATCTCAGGGAGTTACTCAGTTTTTCTGGGTCTCTCCCTTATATACAGGAGGTATACATGTTAATAAACTGCTGTTTGCTTTTCTCTTGTTAATCTGTCTTTTATTACAGGGGGTCTCACCAAGAACTCAGAAGGGTAGAGGGAAAATTACTTTTCCTCCCCTACTGAATAATGAGCCCCTGTGTAACCCTAAACCAGCTTCAATAATTATCGACTCCTGACTAGTCTTGATTCACCTGAACGCCTACTCACTCCCCCTTCCCGAGATTATTTTGAAGCCATTCCTAGACATTCCCCATTTTATCTATACATATTTTAGCATGTATCTTTAAAAGATATGTAATCTTTTCCCCAAATAATCATAATACCGTTATTATGCATTAACATTGACACTAATCCTTTGATATGATCAATGTCTAGCCAGTGCTCACATTTCTATGTCTTTCTTTTTTTCCTTGCAGTTTGAATCGGTATAAGGTGCATCTGATATAGGTTGTATGGGTTCTTTTTCTATTTCCCTCTTTCTTCTCTGTCTACTATTATTATTATTTTGTTTATTTATTTACTTTTTAACGATGTTTTAATAGTTTATAACATTGTGAAATTTTGGGTTGTACATTTTTGTTTGTCCATCACCATATACATGTCTCCCTTCACCCCTTGTGCCCACCCCCTGCCCCCATTGCCCCTGGTAACCACAATACAGTTTTCTCTGTCCATGTGTTGGTTTGTATTCCACATATGAGTGAGATCATATAGTGTTTGTCTTTCTCTTTCTGGCTTACTTCACTTAACATAATACCCTCCAGGCCCATCCATGTTGTTGCAAATGGGACAATTTTGTCTTTTTTTTTTATGGCTGAGTAGTATTCCAGTGTATATATATACCACATCTTCTTGATCCAATCATCAGTCGAGGGACACTTAGGTTGCTTCCACTTCTTGGCTATAGTGAATAATGCTCCAGTGAACATAGGGGTGCATAAGCCTCTTTGGATTGTTGATTTCAGGTTCGTTGGATAGATTTCCAGTAATGGGATAGCTGGATCATAGGGTATTTCTATTTTTAATTCTTTGAGGAATCTCCATACCGTTTTCCATAGTGGCTGCACCAGTTTGCATTCCCACCAGCTGTGTATGTGATTTTTTTTTTTAATTGAAGAAATCAGGTTGTTTGTCCTGTAGAGATCCCTACAATCTAGAGTTGGCCAATTGCTTCCCCCATTGTGTCATTTAAACATGTTTCTCTGGCACGGTAAGTTGGTAGTTAGATCTAGAAGCTTGATCTGATGCAGGTTTGATTCCCCCCCCCCTTGACAGGATTACTTCACAGGTAGGGCTGTGAACCTCCCTTATGAGGGGCATAACGGCTGGTTGTCTTTTTCGTGTGTGTGATGTTAGGAGCTATTCATGATCATTGCTTCAGATCCATTAATTCATTAGGGGGTTACAAAATGCTGATATTCTAAGTCTCCCCTTCTTCATTTATTAGCTGAAATATTTCCATAAGGAGGAACTTTGCTATTGTCAAATCTTTGGTTACTCTGAGGTACAGTATATATAGGAGGGGCAGGGAGAATTCTTAATTTTTTAACTTTTTTTTTTTTAAAACTAGTTTTCAAAATAGTGAGTTGGTTCTTCAGCATTCTTCTCTGGGGCTAATGAGTTTTTGCTGTTTGTTTGTTTTTATGAGTATCAGTATGAGCTCATGGATTTAAACATTTCTGAGGTGCTTCAGTCCATTACAGTTATCTTTGTGCCCAACTTTGGCCGTCTTTGGCCAGTGGGAGTCTGTTCAGGTTGGGTCCTCAGTCTTTTGCACATACTCTAGTAGTCTTTGCTAGTTTCCTTGTTTTCTGGTGTGACAAGATGTTTCTGGCTCTTCCTGTACAGTTTTGGCCTCAGCCCTGGAACTAGCCATTTCCAAGCAGCCCTTGTTCCTTTTCATGGGAAATGGTATTTAGAGACTATAGTCTGGGCACTGGAGGTGGCCGTCGCTGCTGGGTTAGTTATAGTTTTCTGGCTTTTTGATTGGACAAAGCTGGAATACATTTTTTAAAAAAAATAAACATATCGTGAGTTTATATGGGTATTGCCAATCCCAATCAGATTCGGGACACTAGTGTTATTATTATTACTTTTTTTAATGATTTTATTTATTTATTTATTTATTTTCCCCCACAGCCCCAGTAGATAGTTGTATGTCATAGCTGCACATCCTTCCAGTTGCTGTATGTGGGACACGGCCTCAGCATGGCCAGAGAAGCGAGGCCAGAGAAGCGGTGCGTCGGTGCGCGCCTGGGATCCGAACCTGGGCCGCCAGCAGCAGAGTGCGCGCACTTAACCGCTAAGCCACGGGGCTGGTCCGAGACACTAGTGTTACTACTTAATCTCATTACTCTTACATCTGTATCTTTCTGCCCCATCTATTCTCTTTTCTCATGTGCCTAATCCCAGTTCTCAATGATATCAACATAATTATTCATTCTTTTTATCTTATAATGTCAACACTATCATATCACCCATAATGTGACTTCTGAAAACAGTTTTAAGATTTTTTTGCAGTTCATATTGTCCTTAGGGTGGGTATTTCACACAGGGAACGTATTTTCAAGTTATTTTGTTTAAAACCACTTTTAATAGTTCTTGTTTGTATGGTTATGATAACAACTGGATGGGTATTTATTTAGCCACATTTGCTTCATTTTACTCTAAAATTTTAGGAATTCCTTTTAAAAAATTTAATTATTTTGTGTTTTTATGGTTTCAAAGTCAAATCAACACAAGAGACTTTTTTAAAGAAAGCTGTTATTCTGTACCTTTCACTCTATTCCGTCTCTCCTTTTAGAGATAACTTTAAAAACAAATTATGATTCATCTTTTCATTTTGTAAATATGGTCTTTTCTGAACATTTAATTTTTCCTACTCTGCAGAACGGAGGGTCTTAGTTTCATCATTGAAACCTCAGGACTTTGAGTTCATAACGGCTTTTCTTGGAAGCATGATAATGTGGCCTGTAACTGATTAAAACCCTTTGTGGGGGCCGGCCCTGTGGCTTAGCGGTTAAGTGCGTGCGCTCCTGCTACTGGCGGCCTGGGTTCGGATCCCGGGCACGCACCGATGCACCGCTTGTCCGGTCTTGCTGAAGCCGCGTCCCACATACAGCAACTAGAAGAATGTGCAACTATGACATACAACTATCTTCTGGGGCTTTGGGGAGAAAAAGGGGGAAAAAAAAAAAGGAGGGTTGGCAATAGATGTTAGCTTAGGGCCAGTCTTCCTCAGCAAAAAGAGGAGGATTGGTATGGATGTTAGCTCAGGGCTGATCTTCCTCACAAAAAAAAAAAAAAGAAAAGAAAAAAAACCCTTTGAGGTACTTGTAAGTCCTTCAAAGCAGATCTGTGGCCTCTCCAGGCTCAGATGCCGTGATGGTACCAGAGAGTGAAATAGCAGATGTTTGCATGAGGTTAGTTTCTGCACCATAGAGGCTTCCAGGGAGAGGGAACTTCAGGCTCTGTCCCTGATTGATTGAACCTCCAGTCTCTGGAGGCTGGGTCTTGGGCATCAGAGTGCTCTTAATACCTCCTAGATGATACTAACATGCCATCAGGGCAAAGACAGCTGATTAAGAGAGGACTTAAGGTCTATGTATGGTTATATGGTTATCTTCTTTTTTTTCTCATGAATCAGTGATGGTGGAATTGGGCAAGACACATTTCAAATATGTGGGGAGACATGGTGGAGGAATTGTGCCCACTGGGGAAGTTTTAGCATCTAGTTATGTAGCAAGTTCCCCTAAGAAGCAAGGGGTGGGGCTCAAATGTCAGGTGCTTTTAAGGAGACTGAGTACCAAATACTCCCTAAAGAAACACCTGCCTCAAAGACTGAGACTTGGGTAGAACCTTGAGTCATGGGGCGTTGTGGTATTATATTGGGCTCTTTTAAAAATCCCTGTAGTTTCCCAGTTGAGAAGAATTCTTGTGAAGGAATAAAGACTATATTCTCAGTTCGTTTGTGGAAAGAATCTTCAGCAGCTCATTGGTGTGACAAATGAAGGGTTTATGTGAGCAATTTTTGACCTTGTTCCTGCTATCCAGAAAGTTTTAATTTGGTTAGTTTTCAAGTTCAGTAATGAGTATTTTTGCAGTTGTTTTATTTCTTGCTGATTGAGGGTTAGGATCAGGAATGGCTAGATGAGTGGGAAAGTGTGGGCCATGAACTTACATTGCTCATTAATGAGCCTGTTCGCTTGACTGGATTATTAAATACTCTTAGCAGAAAAATCCAGACACTTAGGCAGTAGTGACCTGCCTTCATTTTGTACTCTTTTTTGCTGGATTTGTTGCATCTATCAGTATTCTTTTTGATGGGTGACATCCCTCTTACTTTCTCTTATAATTACACCCATGTTAGGCTCAAATGGAGAGCTGAGTAACAGGCAGCAGTGATTTGCAGAGACAATCATAAGTTTTAGGAAAGTTTGGGAGGGCAGGTGTTACCGCTGGGCTTCTAGTGGATAGCCCCAGGTTTGTATGCTGCTGCCTGGGCTGCCCTTGGCCACACCTGGGCTGGGACTGTGCATATGTCCAGTCTGATGTTCTTGCTTCTCTGTGTAAGCCTCCAGATTTCCATCGCGGTAAACTCTCAACAGTCTGTTTTACGACCTAGTTTATTAGGGACTCTTCCATAGACTCTTTTTTTTTTTAAAGATTTTATTTATTTATTTTTTATCCCCAAAGCCCCAGTAAATAGTTGTATGTCATAGCTGCACATCCTTCTAGTTGCTGTATGTGGGACGTGGCCTCAGCATGGCTGGAGAAGCGGCTCGTTGGTGCGCGCCTGGGATCCGAACCCGGGCCGCCAGCAGTGGAGCTTGCGTACTTAACCACTAAGCCATGGGGCCAGCCCCTCCCTCCATAGACTCTTAATGCCTCTTGGCATGAATGATTGGAGTAGGCTGGAAATGGAACAGTGGGCCTTTGTGTTCTTGATCTGATCATCTTACGCTGATGTGATCATCTTACTCATAAGTCTTCAATTAAACAGTGTTCCCTTACCTCTGTATAGTAGATGAAAACTTCCATGACCTCGTGGAAGGCGAGGCAGTTCGTGAAGCCTGTGAAAGAAAATGCATGTTAGTTTTGTTTCGTGTTTGGTGTTTTGGATTCTCCCTCCCTTTTGTGCATGGGTTCCTCACTTCAGACAGACAGACAGAAGAGAGCTATCAAAAGCAAATTTGTCAGTTGTTTACCAGTTCTTTATTAACATGGAGGGATTGCTTAAAAGGAAATGCTTGTTTCAAAGTCCAGTCCTTGAAAGATTTCCTAACTTTTGGCATTTTGTCTTTTGAGAAGTCTGTGGAGGAAATGATGTCGAGGACCTATGTGTTTACTTTCGGTGACTTGGATTTGTGTTGAGTGTTTGGTTTTCTTTGATGGAAGAGGAGGGTACCTTATAAGGTATTACTACAGGGAGGAAGTAGGTTGTGGGGTGGAGTGGCCATTTGGCAAGGAGGGGCAAGTTTTACTGTTTCTTGGCCTTTAGTCTTGGGAAAGAAAATTGCTTTCCTTAAGTTTTATTCAGGAGGTAAGCTCCAGTGCCTCCCAATTCATTGGTTTAGGATTTTAAGTTTTGCCTCAGGGAATAGATGATTGTTAGTATTTCTTCAAAACTGTGACCTGCAGTGTATGGCTGATGGAGAACCACTGATGACATTATTTTTTAGCTTGGCTTCTGCTATTTAATTTTTGACTCCAAGGAGGCAGTACTTCTGGGCATATCCCAGCTTCTAGGAGGTAGAGACATACTGAAGCAACGCCCCCCGGGGCCAAGATCCTGGGAACCTCCCAAGCCTGGTTTCTTTTTAATACTCCTGCAGATGCTGGACTCCGTTCTCCAACACCTGGAGTTTGAGTTGGGAAAGATTGGAGGGCTCTCTCTTCTGATCTGTGTTTGTGCCAATATCTCAGTTCATAAAGGCTATTAAAGTAGAAGGAGATGGCAAGAGCTTGCCTCCTGTAAATGATCCATCTTGACTTAGGGCTGGGACATTGAGAGTACCAGAGGAAGTGGGCAGGCTGCGAGCTGGGCTGTCCATATGTAAGCAAATTCCTTACCCTTCTTTTTTTTTTTTTTTACCTCAGTTTCGATGAGAACGACGGTAGTGAGTTCTCACTCATTTTGTTCAGATTTTCCAAGGATCCTTACCCTTCTTTTGCCACTTTTTCCTTATTCATCTTAGGCCAAGACTTATTTTGTGTTTTGCCAGATGTGTTTTAAAGCCCTGATTGTCATATTTGCTGAGCATTCACAGTGTACCAATCACAATATACTTAAAACTTTATTGTTTTTGCACTTATAATTTTGGCTTAAGGTTAAACCTATTATCTGCTTGTCTTAAAGAAGAAAGTAGTTGTATTTTTTGTTTAGATTGGTGGTGAATATAGCACTTTGTCAAAATGCCTTATTAACATGCTAATAATAAAAGTAAAGCTAATAACAATTATTATTGTGTTAAAATTATCTCAAAATAGATTAAAGACTTGAATGTAAGACCTGAAACCATAAAACTTCTAGAAGAAAACACAGGCCGTACTCTCTTTGACATTGGTCTTAGCAGTATCTTTTCGAATACCATGTCTACTCAGGCAAGGGAAAAAAACAAACAAAATAATCAAATGGGATTACATCAGACTAAAAAGCTTCTTCAAGGCAAAGGAAACCATGAACAAAATGAAAAGACAACCTACCGGCTGGGAGAAAATATTTGCAAATCGTATATCCGACAAGGGGGTTAATCTCCAAAATATATAAAGAACTCATACAACTCAACAACAACAAAAAAACCAAACAACCCTATTAAAAAATGGGCAGAGGACCTTGAACAGACATTTTTCCATAGAAGATATACAGATGACCAACAGACACATGAAAAAATATTCAGCATCACTAATCGTTAGGGAAATGCAAATCAAAGCTACAGTGAGATATCACCTTACACCTGTCCGAATGGCTATAATTAACAAGACAAGAAATAACAAATGTTGGAGAGGATGTGGAGAAAAGGGAACCCTCACGCACTGTTGGTGAGGATGCTAACTGGTACAGCCACTATGGAAAACAGTATGGAGATTTTTCAAAAAATTAAAATTAGAAATACCATATGACCCAGCTATTCCACTACTGGGTATTTATCCAAAGAACATGAAATAAACAATTTAAACAGATTTATGCATCCCTATGTTCATTGCAGCATTAGGCACAATAGCCAAGACGTGGAAGCAACCCAAGTAGCCATCAACTGATGAATGGATAAAGAAGATGTGGTATAAATATACACAAGGGAATACTTCTCAGCCATAGAAAAGACTAAATTGTGCCTTTTGCAACAATATGGATCGACCTTGAGGGTATTAAGTGAAATAAACCAGACAGAGAAAGACAAACACTGTATGATTTCACTCATCTATGGAAAATAAACAAACACATGGATAAGGAGAACAGATTAGTGGTTACCAGAGGGGTTGGGGGTAGTGCGGGAAGGCAAAAGGGATAAAGGGACATATATGTATGGTGACGGATAAAAACTAGACTACTGGTGGTGGGGCATGATGCAGTCTATACAGAAACTGATGTATAATAATGTACACCTGAAGTCACACAATGTCGTAAATGAGTATGACCTCAATAAAATAATTAAATTTAAAAAAAAGGTAAAGTTTGTGTTGAGAAACTGGTATGGTTTGTATTTCTTTTTTTTTGCTGGGCAAGATTTGTGCCCTGAGCTAACATCTGTTGCCAATCTTTGTCTTTTTTTTTTTCTTCTTCTTCTCAAAGTCCCAGTACATAGTTGTGTATTCTGTTTATAAGTCCTTCTAGTTCTTCTATGTGAGCCACCACCACAACATGGCTACGGACAGATGGGTGGTGGGGTTTTGCGACCGGGAACAGAACCCCGGGCCGCCAAAGTGGTGAGTGCGCCAAACTTGAACCACTAGGCCATCAGGGCTGGCTCTGGCTTGTATTTCTAATGTAGTCTTTTTCCTTTCCTTTTAGGAAGTCGTCAAAGTAATCCAGCCCATATTTTTGGGGAAAATTATTGATTATTTTGAAGGCTATAATCCCACTGATTCTGTGGCTTTGCATGAAGTGTACGCCTATGCGGTGGTGCTGACTGCCTGCACGCTCATCTTGGCCCTACTGCACCACTTATATTTTTATCACGTTCAGTGTGCTGGGATGAGGCTAAGAGTAGCCATGTGCCATATGATTTATCGGAAGGTAGGTGTCATTTGGTATCAAAATGTGTATCTCACCCAAAGCATCAGAAGCATTTTGGGAAAGTTCTATGTGACTTAAAAATTTTGTAAATAGAATCATTTAAACTTTACCAGAGAAGCTTGCTATTTGTATCAGACTAATTTTTCTTTTTAAGCAGACTTTACCTATATATATATATATATATATGAAAGTTTTCTGCTGAGATCACATCAGGTTGCCTTTGATAACATTTGGCTACAGCCTGTTGCAAAATACTAAATTTGTAAAAATCTAGTTAAAAAATAAGTATCAAATTGATTTTCAAGGTTTCATGCCTAAATCTCATTTGTATTTATGGAAATTTTTTGGTGGTTGGTCAGTAAAACCTTCATTTATATTAAAGGTGTATTTATGAGTGACCTTCACTGAAATCGGATCTATAAAATTAAATCTAGGAGAAAAAATTGTATTTGAGAAAGGGAATGATTATATTTTTTAAATGAACTGTTTAATCATGTTCAATATAACTTTGTTAACGAAAGAAAAATATAAATGGAATTTGTGCCCAATACAGACTCACTCACTGTATTCCATAGTGAAGGTTGTTTTTAATGATATTAAAGAAAATAGTTGGATGTTTGGGATAAGACTTTAAATTTCACATTGTTTTTAGTAATTTGGAGAGAACTTATGGTTTCGTCTATTTTATGTTGCTGTTCATTCGAGTTATTTTTTTATATAATATTTTCTTTCCCTTTATTGTGCCTTATAGCAGTTTTAAGGATAAGACCTGATTTGGATGTGTTCAGTTTTTTTGTATTGAGAAATGCCATAAAATTATCCCGTAGTTTACCCTCGTCTTAACTAACGTAGAAAGAGTAAGGATTTCAGGGGTCTTCACAAAGGAGTTGCCACAGATACATCAGTGTCATTAGCTGAAGGGCTCGTTATGAGCTTCATCCTGGATATCTCTTTACCTGGGCTGTGTGCCTTAAAAAAAAAAAACAAAAATCTCGTTTAACTGTATTGTTTACTTGAAATTTGCTGAGAGAGTAGATCTTGAGTGTTCTCACCAAAAACACACACAAAAGGTGATGGATATGTTAATTAGCTTGACTATAGTAATCATTTCCCAATGTATATCAAAACATCACGCTGTACACCTTAAATAATATACAATTTTTATTAAAGAAATAAATAAAATCATCGTTGAAAGATAAAGCCAAGCAATTGAAATTTAAAGTATTGCTTCTTTTATCTAGTTGTTGCTTATCTAGAGCTTCTGTTTCTGGTGAATACTTTTCTCAGCAAAATGCAAGATGTCCCCCCGACATCTTTCTTTGAGCAGAGTCTTATTAATCTCGGAATTTTGTGAGTCCTGGAGGTCTGGCGCCTTGTCTATGGTAGGCTACAGCGTGTAAGCCCGATTTCCTCTTTTGTGACATGGAAATGTAGCAGTGCCTATACACTTTTGTCAGGGGGTCTTGGCTCTCATCGAGGGGTCTTCATTGTCATCATCATCATCATCATCTTTGTTATTCTGTTGCTCTCCATTCTACCTTTTAGGAGAAGAGTATTCAGATTTCTCTACAAATTAGCTAGATTTCTCTCTTTCCAGATCATACTTAGCTCCCGTAAATAAATAGGGAATTTCACTCCATCTCCACTGTGAAAACCTTAAACACTGAAGTCAGGTCTGAGGTGACGATGGTTCAATCATACAAAGCTCTTTGCTGCTCATGTGAGTTGTTGTCCACCTGTTTTTCTCCCCTTCCCCACTAACTCTTTGAACCATTGCCCTTGGGGAATCCTCTCTGACTTGGCACATTTTCTTACCTGAATGTAAACAACTCCCAAAGGTGTTAATTTGCCAGCTTGGTTAGCCTAAAAGGATTGTCGCTTTATGAAGTCGAGAATTGCTTGGGTCAAACCATAGACATAACCTGAAATTCCAGGAACGTGGGAAAGACAGATTTCCTCCTGTGCTGCCTTGTATCTAGAATTTTGCTGAGGTGGAGAGTTAAGACAGTCCTTCACAGTGGGCTGATTCCTTAGGGCAAGAGCCGGCCTGCAGTGCAGCTTGGAAAGGCCCCGCCATGAACGTTTGTGGTTTGTGCTCAGGCCCCACCTCCCAATCCCTGGTCCTGGGAGAAAATCAGGTTGGGTGTTATAAGTAGAATGGCTGCTAAGCTCAGAGTCGTAGTTTGTGTTATTGAATGACCTTGTGGGATGTGTCATATAAAAAAATGACTTCTCATTTGTTTACCTTTGCACAGCTTTGGTAATAGTACTTTTGGCTATTGATCATTGATTTTTTTTTTTTATTGTGGTAAAATATGCATAACATAAAACTTACCGTTTTAACTCTAAGTGTACTGTTCAGTGGCATTAAGTACATTCACGTTGTTGTGCAGCCATCACCACTATTCATTGCCAGGATTTTTCATCTTCCCAAACTGAACCTCTGTGCCCATTAAACAGTAACTCCCCAGTCCCTTCTGCCCACAGCCACCACAATTCTACTTTCTGTCTCTATGAATTTGACTACTCCAGGTACCTCATATAAGTGGAATCCTATAATATTTGCCATTTTGTGTCTGGCTTATGTCATGTAGCATAATGTCTTCAGGGTTCATCCGTGTTATAGCATGTGTCAGAACTTAATTCCTTTTTAAGGCTGAATAATATTCCCTTGTAGGCTATATATACAACGTTTTGTGTGTCTCTTCGTCTGTCAATGGGCATTTGGGTTGTTTCCGTCTTTTGACTATTGTGAATAATGCTACTGTGAACCTGGGTGTACAAATACCTGTTCGAGTCTGTGCTTTCGGTTCTTGTGAGTACATCCCCAGAAGTGGAATTGGTGAACCCTGTGGTATTTTTATGTTTAATTTTATGAGGAACTGCCATACTCTCTTCCACAGCAGCTATGTAATTTTACATTCCCACTTGATCATTGATTTTTCTGTTTAACTTGAGGACTCAATGAAGAGAAATTTTTATGAACTATGACATTTTTTTGGATCAGCGGCTGCAGTTGGCAGTCTGTTGAAACAGCTCGTGGTGGTCTGTTCAGGTTCCTCAAATCTCTAGGGCATTTTTCAGAACATTTTACCAAATAAAGGGATTGTGCAGCACAGGCTACGCTTTTTGTAAAGTCAACAGATTGGCATTAAGAAAGAACCCAGGTTCCTCACAGCAACAGCGTTTTGAACATTATACTTTCTCGTTTTAGAAGGTCACTGCTAGTCACTGGTCATATTCCCGGCATGGGTTGCTATCACCTCTACAATGGGACCAGTGGCTTACTTTCTTTCTTGTTCTTGGCCGGGACACAGAAGAGGGAGGATATGTCCAGCTTCAAACCTCGAGGGTTAACTTCCCCAGCTTTAGAGCACAGGAAGTGGAGCCGGGCTGGGGAAGATGGTAGCTTCAGGCAAGGTGAGCCTGGATTGAAGATGGCTGACCATCTCCAGCCCCAGTCACTAGTGGGAATGCATCTCCCATTGGCCAGCTCTGACCACGGGTTCAGGCCTGGGTAGAAGTGAGCCTGAATGTTACGGGTCTCTAGACCGGGGGCAGGCAGGATGACTTGTAATCAGTCTCAGTAATCAGAATGGTCGTGTTGTATGGCACAGAGATTTTTTGTATCATAAAATGCATGTGGCATAGAGATTTTTCTTTAAGATCTTTAGCCTAATGGGCTCTGGGTTTCCTGACTTTGTGTCCACTTTGAAGAACTGTGGCAGTTCCCGTAGTGGATCCTGATGATGGGCTGACTTGCTCTGAAGGCAGGTAAAGCCAGAGGAGTTAGTCATTGAGATCACTAACCCTATTCTCTGCCGCTTGTTACCTGATGTGGACTTCCGTGCAGAATCGGGTCAGTTTGGCCAGACTTCTTATTCTGGCTAAAATCGTCGACTCCGCTCTCTCTAGAGTTAACTCAAAGGATAGTTTGTGAGAGAACATTTGTCCTTCTTTGTTTCAACTTGTAAGATGAGTTGACTGCATGTGAACATCCTAGTTTCCCTTGATCCTTTACTGTAGATCTATCTTACAAGAATTTACATACTATCGATCCTCATTGTTCACAGATTCTGTATTTGCGAATTTGCCTACTTGCTAAAATTTGTTTGGAACTCCCCAATCAATACTCGGCTCTTTCGTTGTTGGTCATTTGTGTGTGTGCACAGAGTCCTAAAATTTTGAGTCACCTGACCCATACCCAGCTGGGGTCAAACAAGATGACACTCTGTCTTCTTGTTTCAGCTCTCATATTATGAACAAGTGTCCTTTCCACAGTCTGTTTAGTGCCTGGTTTTCCACATTTTTGTGCTTTTTTTTTTTTTTTGGTGATTTTGCTGTTTAAAACGGCCCCCAAGCGGAGTGCTGGAGTGCTGTCTAGTGTTTCTAAGCACAGGAAGACTGTGATGTGCTGTATGGAGAAATGCGTGTGTTAGGTGAGCTTTTTTCAGGCGTGAGTTATAGTGCTGTTGGCCATGAGTCCAATGTTAATGAATCAACAATAGATATTAAATAAGATGTCTTTAAGTAGGAACACACATAGAGCAAGGTTATGTATATATTGATCAGTTGATGAAAATATTGTTACCAAAGGCTGGCAGAAACCCAACTCTGTATTTCCCCTAGGAGCACTCAGTAGTCACTAATTCATGTTCAAAGTGACTTTATAGAACATAACTACTGCGAATAATGAGAATCGACTATTGATATTTATGCAGTACATCTTAGAGGGATGACTTCTGTAGATCAATATCCTGTTTAGAGAAGTATTTTTACTTACGTGCATTTTTAAGCATTTAAGTAGTAGAACTAGTAGTAGTTCTATTTTTAGAATTCTGTGATTTGGGGGGAAAACGTACCCTCCTTGTATCCACACTATTTAGATTTCGTAGATTTAGGTACTCTTCATCTCTCTGAGTGAAGGACTCCTCCCCTCTCCTTTAATCCTTTCTCTGAAGACCCCTTTTCTCTTGACTATTTTACTTCTCCTTTCCAGACACTTCTCCAGCTCAGTTATATTTTAGGATCAGTGGTCAGGACAGCAGGCTTCCTTAATCACAGACTCTGAGACGGAGTGAAGGCGCCTTTCTAGGATGCAGAGAGAGGCTAAGCTTGCTGATTTCTCCTGAGCAATGGAGCAGGAGTTCAAAAAAATCTCTGCACTACAGAGTACCGATTGTGAGAAGGGAGGGGTTCACCCCCCTGCAGCCCCTCCCACTCCATCCCCCTCACCCCCTTGATCTCCCTCTGAATTTACTCCTCGGAGTGTGGAAAGGGATTTGATAGAAAGTTTTGTCAGTGTCTCAGCCATAAGATGTCATTTCATAGTTCTCAGACAGAGCTTTATTTTGTTTTAAAGCGAATTTTATTTCAGTGTAGACTCTGTGCCTTTATGTTTAGGCTGGACAATATGAAATTGCAGACATTCAACTGTTTTGGGCTTTCAAAAACAGCAGTTTCATATAGTTCAATCCAATCTTTTGCCTATTAGTCTGTGGTTACATTTCCTTTCTGAAGATGTCCTGGGAAGAGCACCTTGAGACTATTGCCACAGGGAAACTGTGGTATGGTGTAAATAGAGTGTCTCCCTGGGGGCCTGTGATACTTGGGTTGGCCTTTCTCTTCTAATGGTATTTTCTAACCTCCTGACAAAATTAGAATGAACTAGTAATGCTTCTTACACTGGTTAACACTTTAAAATCTTTCTTTTAAACACATTTTTTCCTCTCTATTTTTCTGTTTACTTCTGATATAAACTTGAATTGGTGCATTTTGTGAAAAGTTAATCTCATCGAGGGACGATTTGTCAGTGTTCTAGTTCGCTAGGGAAGAGCTGAGAGGAGTCATAGGGTGTGGCTTTAATTTTCTGTAGTTAGGAGTTTGAGCTAACAAAGCCAGGTAAGGAAGGAGATGCTGTTTGGTTTAGCTTTCTTCAGAGGGAAATGTCTGCTGCTGGAGGGTTATGCACGTCACTTGCCTTCTACCATCTGATACTTCATCTGCTCTGTGGGGCTGTGGTGCAACCTGGAAGGGAGTGCGTTAGTTCAGTGGTTCCCAAGCTGTGCTGCACGTTGGATTCATGTGGGGGAGTCTTTACAACAACGCTAATGCCTGGCCCCTGTCGCCAGACATTTTGTTTTAATTGGTATGGGGGAGTTTTAAAAGATGCCAAGTAGTAATAATAGGCCTCAAACACACGTTCAGGTTAATTTTATTTTCTGCCTTATCACCGAGATCTTTCATTACATGGGGGTAGCATATGGGTTGCAAGTTTAACCCTTCCCAGTGGTGAATAACCCTTTTGAAATTGTGGGTATAAAGGATGGTAGCCATTCATCAGTCCCCTTGAGTCTTAGAATCTGGGCTGGGAATCTCATATGCATGGAGTGCTCAGGTGTTGAGTCAGGTGCACGAGGACTTCATGGAAGACACTGCGGCAGGTCGGATGGGGTAGAGACTGTGAGCGTGGACTCTGAGAACAGTCAGACCTGAGTTCAAATCCGCTTTTGTCATTTGCTAAACTGTAAAATCTTAGAGAAGTGATCTCACTTCACAGGGCCTCAGTTTCTTGATCTTTTAAAATGGGCATAAAGACTATCTGCTTCATGGCCATTGTTATGAGTGCTGGATAAGATAACTCACAAAGCACTTCGTTCAGAAGACAGTTATTAAATTTAGGAAGGTGGGAGGTCATAAACATAACAAGGCTCTGTGGTTGGACTGCTTTTGTATGAATCCTAGTTCTCCTTTTTCTAGTTATTTGCCTTAGGCAAACTGCTCTAGGCTTAAATTTCCTCATTTGTAAGATGAAGATAATACTACCCAACTCTCATGTTTGTGGTGAGGATTAAATGAGTCAATCTGTGTAAAGTATTTAACATAGTGCCTGGCATTTAGCTAGTGTTCAAACGTTCCTATCATCTTTATTATTGGCACTCAATCACAGAAGGCTTGAATACATATAATTAGAGAAAATGGCAGCATCATTGCTAAGTGATGCAAAAGTGTGCAGACTTAATGGCTTAGGAAAGGATCCCTCTGATTGGTGGAGCTGTGTGCGGGGCGGGGGGCGCCAGGCATTCCATGCCTTGAACCATGTTGACATGGAAAAGCAGAAAAGGTTTATTCAGGGAATGGTAATAGTACAGTTGACATAAGAATTTAGGCGAGCACTAGGAGGTGAATCGAGAAAGGCTTGTTGGGACCAAGTGATGGAGGACCTTGATCGTGAGCTTAAGGCCCCTGGGTTTGTTTAGTTGGCAGAGGGGAGCCACTGGAAGTTTTTAAGTAAGGAGGTAAAGGATCAGAGTAGTGGTTTAGGAAAATACACCTACTGATGGCCTACTGCATGTGACGCATGAAGTGATTAGAGGCCCACGTGGAGATAACCAGAGAATTGGAAAGGAGAAGTCAGGTCTGGGAGGTGTGCAGTCTCAGTATCTTACGGGCCATTCATTCATTTGCTTTATTTTGCCCATTTCGTGAAGCATTTAGTTCTCATGAACTGCTCCTGACGT
The DNA here is from genome assembly GCF_057802395.1 of Ceratotherium simum simum. Taxonomy (NCBI): domain Eukaryota; kingdom Metazoa; phylum Chordata; class Mammalia; order Perissodactyla; family Rhinocerotidae; genus Ceratotherium; species Ceratotherium simum. The sequence goes on from NC_141909.1 coordinate 16,081,797, forward strand.
CCAGCAAATGAGAGTTGTAGGCCAATTTAAGAAAATAATAATGTCTTGTTTCATCTAAGACAGGTGAACAGATCCGGTAAAATAATATATAGAAATAAACGTTAAATAAATTCGCAAAATGAATTAGTTTGTAAATATGACAGATGGAGAAAGGAAGAGTAGAAAGGAGCCAGTCCTGGGGGTTAATTAGAAGAGGGAAGAGTCATGGTTAGAAAACCATAGTTGTGATAGAAATCTCCAAAGCCAGTCAGTTTTGAAACTCAAGCAGTTTCTTAAGCATTGCTGTTTTTGCTTACTATTATTGTTCCAAAAATTGGGGAGGAAATATGCCAAACCCTATCATCCTAAAATGGCAAGTATTATTTTTGCAGATTCTTCCAGTCTTTGTCTAGCCGCACATACTTATACAGTTACAATCTTATTATGATCACAGTTTGTATACAGTTTTGTCACTGAATGACTTCAGTCTTACCCCCTCACTGGCTGCATTGATAGTACATCCAATGGAGCGCCTGTGTCTGCTAATCTCAGGGTTTAAGATGTCTATTTTCATGACCTTACTTTTGCTTACATGGTTTGCCTCTTTGCTGCATGTTTTGGGCTGCATATGCCTAAAGTTATCTTCAGATGGATTTTTTTTGTTGTAGCTCTTTACGGGTGGCTGAGAATGGCAGCGCACGGTGCCATCCAGCTGTGCTGATCTCATCCAACAATGTGAGTAGTTCTGGAGGTGGGCTGTGTGTGATCTGGGGTAATAGGTTTTTACTATCTAGCTAGTCTCAAAGCAAATTGGTAATAATTGCTTTCTTTCAAAAATTCCCCAACAATATAAAAAAATTCTTGCACATGTCCGTCAAAAGTTACTATACCTAAAACATTTTAAAATATTGGATATATGACATATTGTTTAATACTGAGAGTCTTCTGTTTTCATATAACTAAAATTCTATTTCTCTACTACTACTTTTTTGTTGTTTTTTTTTTTGTGAGAAAGATCAGCCCTGAGCTAACATCCATGCCAATCCTCCTCTTTTTGCTGAGGAAGACTGACCCTGGGCTAACATCCGTGCCCATCTTCCTCCACTTTGGGACGCTGCCACAGCATGGCCCGACAAGTGGTGCATCGGTGCGCGCCTGGGATCTGAATGCCAGGCCGCCAGCAGCAGAGTGCTGGCACTTAACCGCTGTGCCACCGGGCCCGCCCTACTACTACTTTTTAATCAACTTAACAGTGTAATTTACATAAATAAGATGCACATATCTTAAGTGTTTGAGTTTGACAAAAGTATGTACTTGGGTAACTACGTAGCAGTGAATATATTGATCATTTCTATCACTCAGAGTGTTCTTTTCCGCCTCTTTCTAGTCAATCTTGCCTCCCACGTCCAGACGACCACTGATCAGATTTCTAGCATCTTTGATTAGTTTTGCCCATTCTAAAGCCTCATATAAACGGAATCATGTAGTATGCACCTTTGTGACAGACTTCTTTCCTTCAGCATGATGTTTTTGAGATTATTCCACGCTGTTGTCTCTAGCAGTAGTTTTTTTTTTCTATTGCCAAGTGTAGGATTACATTGTATGAAAACACCACAATTTGTTTATCCATTCACCTATCGATAGTTATATGGGTTGTTTCCAGGTTTTGGCTGCTACAAATAAAGCTGCTATGAACATTCATATACATGTCTTTTTGTGGATATGTTTTTCTTTCTTTTAAGTAAAAATACGTAGGAATAGAATTGCTGGGTCCATATAGTAAGTATGTTTAACTTTAGAAGAAAGTACCAAATGATTTTTCAAAGTACCTGTGCTATAATACATTCCCACCAATAATATATGAGTTCCAGTTGCTCCACATCCTCACCAGACTTGGTATTGTCAATATTTTTAGTTATTCTTGGGGTATAAAGTAGTATCTCATAAGGGTTTTAATTTTCACTATATTGGTGACTAATGATGCTCGGTATCTTTTATATGCTTTGTTGCTGTTCATACATCTTCTTTTTGATGTATCTGTTCAAGTGTTTGCCACCCTCCTTTTTTATATTTGTTTTTTTTTTGTCTTCTTACTATTGAATTGTAGGAATTCTTTATCTTCTGGATTCTAGTCCTTTGTCAGATAGACGAATTGCAAACATTTTCTTTTGGTCTGTGGCTTGCCTTTTTATTTTCTTAACACTGTCTTTTTTTTTTTTTTTAAAGAAACATCCTTTTTTTTTTTTTATTTATTTTTTTATTTTTTTGCCCCCAAAGCCCCAGTAGATAGTTGTATGTCACAGCTGCACACCCTTCTAGTTGCTGTATGTGGGACTCGGCCTCAGGATGGACAGAGAAGTGGTGCCTCGATGCGCACCCGGGATCCGAACCCGGGCCGCCAGCATCGCAGCGCGCGCACTTAACCACCAAGCCACAGGGCCGGCCCAACACTGTCTTTTGATGAGTTGAATGTTTTAATTTTGATGAAATCCTGTTTATCAATGTTTTTCTTTAATGGTTAGTGCTTCATATGTCCTGTCCAAGAAACAGTCTTCTATGTTTTATTTTAGAAATTTCATAGTTTTGATTTAAATTTAGGTCTGTATTCGTAGTGTATTAATTTTTGCATATGGTGTGAGGTGGGGGTTGAAGTTTGTTCTGTTTCCATACAGATATTCAGTTGTTCCAGCACAATGTATTGAAAAAACAATCCTTCCCCATTGAATTAAGTTGGAGACTTTGTCCGAGATTAAATGACCATTTATGTGTGAATCTGTTTCTGGATTCTCATTGTTTCTGTTGATCTCTATGTCTGTCCTTTCTCCAATGACACATTTTCTTGATTACTCTAGCTTTATAATAAGTTTTGAAATCAAGTAGTGTTAAGTCTGCAACCTGTTCTTCTGTTTTGGCTATTCTAAGTCTTTTGCATTTTCATAGAGATTTTAGAGTCAGCTTGTCAGTTTCTACAGAAGAGGCTGTTGGGATATTCATTGGAATTGCATTGAATTTATAGATTAGTTTAGAGAGAATGGGCATCTTAACACTGTTCTGTTTTCTGACCTGTGACTGTGGTGTAGCTTATCATTTGTTTAGATCTTCTTTAACTTCTCTTGGCAATATTTTGTAGTTGTCAGTATAGAGGTCTTTCGGATCTTTCACTAAATTTATTCCTTAGCATTTTTTGTTTTTTGTTGCTATTATAAATGTTATTTGAAATTTTCACTTTCCATTTCTTATATAGAAATACAATTGATTTATATTTTTGCTTTGTTTCCTGATACCTTGCTAAACTTTGTTTAATTGTGGTAATTTTTTTTTGTAGATTCTTTAGGTTATCTATACAGATAATGTTGTCTTTGAATAGTATACAAATATACAAGGGGTGGGGGAGGGAGAGAGAGAGGCTGTTAAAATCCCTAACAATGAATTTGTTTGTTTTCCCTTTAGTCATGCAGCTTCTGCATCCTGGCTTTTGAAGTCTCTTATTACATTTGTTTTCATTGAAGGTTCGTTTCTATTTAATGACCCCTCACCCTCACTACCATACAATGTTGTTATTTAAGAAGAAAAAGAACTATAGTTTTTATTTAGCCACCTGGTTACCATTCTGGTGCTCTTTGTTCCTTTCTGTAGTGCCAAGTTTCCATTTGGTATAATTTTTTTCAGCCTGAAAACATCCTTTAGCATTTCTTATACTATGAGTCTGCTAGTGCAGAATTCTCTCAGTTTTTATCTGAAAATCTGTTTTTCCTCCCTCATTTTTAAAGGATTTGCTTGCTGGATATTGAATTCTGGTTTGATAGTTCTCCCGCACCCCTTTCAACGCTTTAACGATGCTGTTCTATTGTTCTCGGTCCTCCATTGTTTCTGATAAGAAGTCACTCTTACTTTGCATCTTTGTTCCCTCATATGTAATGTTTCTATTTTCTCTGGCTTGGTTTTGGAAAATTTTTTTCTCTTTTTTGTCAACTTTTCAGATGATTGATATTGATCCCAGATGTGATTTTCTTTGTGTTTATGCCTCTTGGTGTTTCTTTGATCTTTAATTTGATTCTTTCTCATAAAATATAGGAGATATTTGGCCATTATGTCTTCTAATATGTTCTATTCTGGGGGCTGGCTGCTGGTGCAGTGGTTAAGTTGGGCGCGCTCTGCTTCAGTGGCCTGGGGTTTGCAGGTTTGGATCCCAGCTGCAGACCTACACCACTCATCAAGCCATGCTGTAGCAGCGTCCCACATACAAAATAGGGGAAGATAGGCACAGCTGTTAGCTCAGGCCCACGCCTCCTCAAGCAAAAAGAGGAAGATGGGCAACAGGTGTTAGCTCAGGGCCAATCTTCCTCACCAAAAAAAAGTTCTATTCTGACCTGTTGTCACTCATTTCTATGTTAAACCATTTGAAATTGTCTCACAGGTCACTCAATCTTTTTCGTTTTATTCATTCTTTTCTCTCTGTTCCTCAGATTGGATAGTTTCTTCTGGTTAACCTGACTAACTCTTTGTTCTCTTATCTTCAAACTGCTACTAAGCCCAGCCAGTAGTGTTGTACTTTTCAGTCTAGAATGTCCATTTGGCTCTTTTTTTTAGAGTTTGCATTTTTCTGCTGAGAATCTCTGTTTACTCATATTTCCCCTTAATTCGTGAACATATTTCCTTTTAACTCTTTGAATACATGTATAATAGTTTCTTTAAATCTTTTAAGACCCAACACCTGAGTCAACTTGGGTTTTTTATTATTATTTGCTTATTTTGGAGAGTTTCTTTTTATTGTAATGACTTCTTTCTTGCTGTGGGCTACATTTTCCTGTTTGTATGTCTAGGACTTTTAAATTGTTTATTGGACACTTATGAGTGCTACATTTGAGGGGTCTGCATTCTGATGTTCTGAAGAGTGTTGAATTTTGCACCAATAGACAGCTTAATTACTGGCTGGTCACTTTGAACTTGTGTAGGCTTGGTCTATGCTTTGTTAGGTTAAATCTTCGGAAATCCTAAGGTGTTTTTCCCAAGCTTCTCTAACTTGGTGGGACTCAACCTTAAAGTCCTAAGTCCTTTGTGGTCTTGTTAGGCCTTGGTCTTAATCTTTTCTAGGACAAGTCCAGAGTAAGTCTGTTTCAGAGGGTTTCTCAGTCTTCAACACTACTGACGTTTAGGGCTGTGTAATTCTTGGATGTGTGTGGAGGGGGTGGAGAGTGTGGGGGTGGGCTGCCCTGTGCATTGTAGGATGTTGAACAACATATCTGGCCTCTACTCACTAGATGCCAGTAGCACCCCTCTAGTTGTAACAACCAGTGATGTCTCCAGACATTGCCAAATGTCCCCTGGGGTTGGGGTGGGGGTGAAATCTCCCCAGTTGAGAATCACTGCTCAGAGAGTGGTCTTTAATTCTAAGGCATGATCTTTCTGGGGCCTCAGCTGTATACCAGGCTTGTTAATGATGTATTAGTAAGGTTGAGGTGGGGGTGAAATCTCCCCAGTTGAGAATCACTGCTCAGAGAGTGGTCTTTAATTCTAAGGCATGATCTTTCTGGTGCCTCAGCTGTATACCAGGCTTGTTAATGATGTATTAGTCAGGTTTCTCCACTCTGCCTGGGCAAGAACTCCAGTGTTCCAACTCTGCTTGGCCTTCACCATCTGTGTTCTGCTTGGTGACCTGCTTGATAGCACCAGCTCTCTGGTAAGCCTTGGGCAGTCTTGACCTGGGCCTTTGCAGCCCACCCCTCAGCCAAAGGCTTGCAGCAGCACCCTCTCCACTCCCCGAGACTTTGGAGACCCTTACTTTCTGTACACCTGTTTACTGTCTGGTGCCTTGCCTTGAAGATGCCAGCTGCTTCAGCTGACTCAAACTCCGACTTCTGCTGCCTCAGCTCAGTGGGGTTGCTATGTTGTCTGGACTTGAGCTTGTGGCCACGACTGGAAAATGGTCTCCTGGCTGAGAACCAGGGTGATGGTGGCGTTCACCTCGTGAGTGTCCCTTCTCTCAGGGATCAGTCTTGCACTGCCTGTTATCGGATGCCTGAAAGCGTAATTTTGTCCAGCTATACGGTTGCATATGGCAGAGGTGGAGACGGGGCCTAGTCCACTCTCAGTTGCTCAGCCGTTTGTCAGAGCAGCAGTCTCTTCACTGCTTTTAGTAGCTGGATGTTTACGAGCCTCACAGCTGGGAGCTCTGTGTGTACCGTACAGGGCGTGGTAGTATGGAGCTGTAGGACATACCTGTTCAACTTGGTCATTGAACAGGTGAACGGTGAGGGCGTGTGCTAGGCTGAGGGTCCCTGGATTCTGTCACAGGTCAGCTTTATGCCTAAGAAAAACCCAGAACCTTGGTCTAATCCCAGACCTACTTCCTTGGAATTTCTAAGGAAAAGGGCTGCTAATCTGTATATTTAATCTATTAGGAGTTAAAGATTCCTGTTGTGGGGAAAGTTTCAGGAAAACACTGTACCAGAGAAGGGTGAAGGAGCAACAGCCAGGGACGGGGGCAGAGGTAGATGTGGTGCCAGTTTCTAATTAGTTTAATTTAAAATTTTTTTTGTTTGTCTGAAAATATTTTTATTTCTCCTTCATTCTTTTAAGATGTTTCTCTAGATTGAGAATTTTGGTTGGTGGTTAGTTTCTTTCAAGTCTTTAAAAGTAATTGTTTTGTTTTTTAAATTAACGATTTGTGTATTTTTAATTGTGGTAAAATACGCATAACATAAAATTGACCGTTTGCCATTTTTGAGTTTACAATTCAGAGGCATTAAATACGTTCATGTTGTGCAACCATCACCACCATCCATCTCCAGAACTCTTTTCATCTTGTAAAACTGAAACTCTGTGCCCATGAACTACAGCTGCCCATCCCCCCTCCCCACGGCCCCTGGCAACCTCCATTCTGCTTTGGCTCTGTGAATTTACCTATTCTAGGTACTTATGAATGGCATCATACAGGATTTGACCTTGGGTGACTGACTTATTTCGCTTAACATAATGTCCTCAAGGTTAATTTAATTTTTTGAAGAGGTACAGGTCATACATTTACTCAGTATTTATTGAAAAAATTCCCCTTCACCCTAATCCTCAGCTCTGTTGAACTTTCAGTTAGTTGTGGAGGAAAAGGAAGGCATTTCAGAGGATTCCACCCCTCTCTGGCTCCCTGCTCTGAGCAAGCAGCTCTGTCTTGGGTATGTTTTGAAGTCCTCATCTCCTTCTTTCTCCTCCCTCTGGGACCCATTAGCTGAACTAACCGGGTCATTTCCTTTGTTCGCTTTCTCTGCATCGTAACAGCTCTTGGCTCTCAGCTGCTCATTGGTACGCTCCCCTCCAGTGAGTAGGAGCATGTGGGATTTAGAAAAATGGAATCTGATGAGTGTGATGTAGTTTTCCTCATTGCTCTGTGCACTTTTCTCCTAATTCCTTTATATATATGGATGATAGAAGTTGTTCTGGGGGCCAGCCCGGTGGCCTAGCGGTTAAGTGCGCATGCTCTGCTGCTGGCTGCCCGGGTTCGGATCCCAGGCGCGCACCAATGCACCGCTTGTCAGGCCATGCTGTGGCGGTGTCCCGCATAAAGTGGAGGGTATCAAGTGGAGGAAGATCAGCACGAATGTTAGCTCAGGGCCAGTCTTCCTCAGCAAAAAGAGGAAGATTGGCATGGATGTTAGCTCAGGGCTGATCTTCCTCACACACACACAAAAAAAGAAATTGTTCGAAAAATGTATGCTGTGAATAAATCATAATTTAGACAGCATCTTTTGTGATTTTTTTTTTCTTCCTGCCGCACAGATTTCTTCGTTTTCTGAAAGCTTCCAAGATAGTGTTTAAAAGGCAATGAGTAATGCAACAATTTTTGCAATATTACGAAAGTGTGCCCTGTTACTTTAGGTTTGCTGCATATCCAGCCTCCTCAAGTCCAATACTTTGATAAATATAAGCCATTAGGAAAAAAGGAAAATCCCATTTGTAAAATATCCTCATTTTGATGACTTTTTAGTAAAATTATGTAGAGTGGGTTAGTTTGTGGTGGGCATATTGCTTCACTCTTGTCCTCGTTTGGTCTGAAAGAAGGCACACGATAAACAAAATCATGAGAAACTTCTTAATAGACAGCATAGTTATAAGTATAGTTGCTATAAAAGACTTAGCCTATGGCCTCATGTGTAAATTTTTATGACTAACGTTTGTTTTTTTCCTCGCTTCTGTTGGGGGCACAGGTCATTTATATTCTCATTGAGATTATCTTCTCTCATCTAACCCTGAACTGTGTGTTTGTACTTGTGTGTGGTCTCGCTCTCCTTTCTCTCTCTATCATGGGGCTTTTCACACTCTCTCTATTTTTCTTTCTTCCTGTTGCCCTGCCAGCTCACCTTTGCCACAGCTGTTATGTGTTGCTCATTTCTCTGTACCCTCTCTTATTTGGTAAACCAGTCAGGTGGTGCTTCGGTTTCAAACAAAGAAATTGGGGAAGGCAGGGTCTGAGGTGAGGGGTCTTTCCGTCTTTATCTAGGAATGTGATCTTGCTTTGACCATACTACCATCAAATTGCCTTAGATATTCTTTGCATCGGTATTAGACTTCATTAATTAAATTGTAGTAATTTTTCTAAAACTAAAAGTAAATATTGACTACCTCCTCATTCTTTGAAGCACCTATTTTTAGTTCAGTGATTAGATTTTCTGAAATGTTCCCAAAGATCTGGGGACACTTCAGGCCCCCACAGTGGGGGCTAGTGTTTTTTTTTTTTTTAAAGATTTTATTTATTTATTTTTTTCCCCCCAAAGCCCCAGGAGATAGTTGTATGTCACAGCTGCACATCCTTCTAGTTGCTGTATGTGGGACGCGGCCTCAGCATAGCCGGAGAAGCGGTGCGTCGGTGCACGCCCGGGATCCGAACCCGGGCCGCCAGCAGCGGAGCGCGAGCACTTAATCGCTAAGCCACGGGGCCGGCCCGGGGCTAGTGTTTTTTATGTAGCATCATCACAAGCAAACTGTTGGGTACTCTGTGTGGTAATCGCCAGGAATGAGGCCTGGCCATACTCTGCTTGTCTTCATCCTGCAGGGGCTATAGAGCCTCGGGGTTCCCAGGGTGATGGAGAGGCCCCCGTCAGGGACTCATGACCCGTGGCCCTCGGTGCTGATGAGGTCTGGGAATGTGGAGGAACTCCTCCTGAGGAATTCAAGTCTTCAGCCTGACCTCAGAGCAGATATTTCATGCTTCCAATGCTCTAGTGATTCTCAGGGGTCCGCACTGTGTCCCTCAAGTCAGCTCTGTGCATATCTTTCTGGCCTCTTGAGTCTAATAGATCGTAGTGGTATAATGCTAAAAGGTGACCAACAGAGGTAAAAAAAAAAAAGCTAATAGTACCTCCAGGAGGTAAATGTCAAATCCTTCAAAGGTTGCAGAGAGCTTTCTGTACAGTTTTGTTATTGAAGCAAGTGGGTTCGCCTCCTGGTGAGTTAAATAAGACTCTACACCAGTGGAAGTTGTCTCACAAAGTAAAGTGTATTTGCAGCAAGTAGGAAACCGTGAGGAATCATTTCTAAAGTCATGGCGTCCTCGAGCAAAGGGAAGCAGGGACCTTTATTTCGGATGAAGAATGAATATTCAAAAGGAGAGGCGGGTAGGGGCTGGCCCAGTGGCACAGCAGTTAAGTGTGTGCACTCTGCCAGGGCACCCCAGGGTTCGCAGGTTCGGATCCCGGGCACACACCGATGCACCGCTTGTCAAGCCATGCTGTCACAGCGTCCCATATAAAGTAGAGGAAGATGGGCATGGATGTTAGCCCAGGGCCAGTCTTCCTCAGCAAAAAGAGGATTGGCAACGGATGTTAGCTCAGGGCTGATCTTCCTCAGCAAAAAAACAGGAGGATTGGCATCAGCTCAGGGCTGATATTTCTCACAAAAAAAAAAAAAAAAAAGAAGAGACAGGTACTCGCTTGCTCAGGCTCAGTTGGAAAACATACTTCCACATACACTGCAGGTTATGGTAATGATGCCTAAGCTCCTACTGGAGAGTTCTTAGCCTTAAAAATAAGGCAAAAGTCACAGGCCTTCCTCCTGTGGTGAGGCTCGGTCTGGTTCAGGGTGTTTGGTGGTTGCATCTCTGTAACATAACAAAAGGAAAAAAACAACTTGGAAAAATAGTTAAATGCTTCCAAACCCACCCTTTTCTCGGGGCACCTAGACGGTGACAGTTTGGTTGTGTGCCAGCCGTGGAAAATCAGCAACACCCCGCCCCCCTCCCCAGCCCCAAAAGAAAAGAAAACAGCAATGGAGCTGTCAGATTACAGAGAGCACAGGTTGCTGATTTTGTATGGATTTTGTTTTTCATGTCCTTGAATCTTTTTACTTCTACAGAACCATATAAGGAATCTGACTAACTTTATGGAGTTGTCATCCAGTCGTGTTCATGGGGATGGAGATTAATGACTTTAGATTATGCGATCACGAAAGTACGTGTGGCAGCATTACTAAGCAACTTGGGGCACTAATATTGGAAAAATACAGGCCGTTTTCTACTTCAAGCTAAACATACTCGTTGTAGTTGCTTGTTGTAGGAATACCCAGTTTACCCGGAAACCGCATTACCTGACAAACTCAACTCTGGGGTAGAGCCATGAACCAGGAAGTAAGCCAGAAATGCAAAATAGGTGACACAAGTACCTGTTTTCTGTTCTGAAAGTCTTTTAGGTTCTTGGAGCCTATTTACTCTGACTTACAGTATTATGAAGCCATATCCTAGTTTAGAAACAGTAGTAGGTAATGGTACTACCATCATCAGATAGTCTGACGAAAGTTTGAAGGGATAGCTTGACAGCAAGGGACAAGACGGAATTATAAAAGTATGCAAAACCCAAAAAGCATCGCCATTTGGGGCCCTCTGTGGGAGGAGTGTCCAGACACGCTGAGGGTCATTGACATTGGGTAAAGGTCTTGTTGGTGACGAGGAATCTGCATCATGCAGATGGTGAACTACAGTTTGCATCTTCTGTTTTAAAGGACTGTTAGAGAAGGGTTTGGGGAGAGTTTCTATTAAAATGAAGATTGGATTCTTAAAGGGATAATACTTTTCACCAGTCTGGAAGACTCACTTCTACAGAAAGAACTTTCTTTTCTTCCCATTCCTTTGGTGATGATATTTATGTGCCCACACTTGGGTTTTGTGTTTCATTTCTCTTGATTAAAATAATTGAGAAAGGAAAAACAGTTTATTTTTCAAATAAATGACAAATATCACTTGCATTTATTTTTAAAAAATTGAACAAAATTAATGTTTTGGCCTAGGTTATAGAGTTCTCTTATAACCCCAGATGTGTTTTCATGATCCTCCACAGTAGGAACCAACCGTAAGTGGATCTCTGCTCTGATGGAGTTTATATTCCATAGTTCACAATGTTGTTCTTAATGGCCACATAGATTCTACTATAACCAATAATTAGATATTTAGGTTGTTTTTGAGTTTTTGTATATTAACAAACCGCAGTGCAATGAACATGATTAAAGCTAAACCTTTGGAGACATCCTTAATTTCTCAGGGAGTATACATTTCAAGGCTTTTGATATGCCACATTTCCTCCTAAAGAGTTGTTAACTATTAAGATTCCAGTGAAATGAGAAGGCCCCACACCCTTGCTAAGATTGGATGTTGTATTTTTTATCTTTGCCAGTTTCACTAATTTCTGGGTGGGAAATAATACTGCTTTGTTGTTTTAATTTACACATTTGAGTAATAATGAATTTGAGTATTTGCAAATTTTCATTAGCCATTTGTATTTTTCTTAGTGAATTTCCTGCACGAGTTCTTTGTGTGCACCCTCCCCCCCTTTATTTGCTAGGCTTTTATAATTCTTATTGATATTTAGGTGCTCTTGACTTAATAACCCTGAGTCTGGCATATATAGTGCAATATATTGACTCTAGTTTGTTTTGTTTGCTTTTTATTGTTCTCATGGTGGAACTATTTTGCTTTCACAAGGAACAAATGGAAGCAAATAGTATCCTTTTTATAACATGTCAACTTAAGGAAATGTAGAACCAAAACATTAGCAGAGCAATGATGCGTTAATTTATATGTTGTTTTTCTGACACTGGAGGTCAATTATTTTAAACTATAACATATACATTTTATTAGAAGCAAACTTTAATTTTCTACATTAATGAAGAATAGTGGTAAATTTGCTTCATTAAAAAAAAATACTGAGAGTGTTTTCTCTGTCAGGCGTGAATACTTTCAGCTTATTTTCTCATCTGCAAAATAGGAATAATTCTTACGTAGTGAAGTTGTTTCCTATTCAGTTGTTTGGCTTGCAGTAGGTACTCAATAAATGATCATGGTGACAAATGAATATGACAGAGTCGGTGCAGTCAACGAGCTGGTAGCTCCCGAGGTCAACAGATGTAATTGATTACACTATATTCTCTGCTAGAGGTGTGAAGAGAGTGGCTTTTTTGGTTTTGTTTTGTGGGTTGTGTTTTTGTTTCTTTGGTCTTGGTCTTAGGCAGAATCTTAGATCATCAATTTTGTATCTTTCTTCCTTTTTAATGTAAAACATTTAAAACCAGAAGTTGCCTTTAAGACTTGCTTCAGCTGTATCCTACAAATTATGATATGGTTTATTTTCATTATCACTTATTTAAAACTATTTCTGATTTCTCTTGTGATGTCTTCTTTGCCACATGGCTAGTTATAAATATGTTGTTAATTTCCAAATATTTGGGGTTTTTAGAGATATCTTATTATTGATTTCTGATTTAATTGTCATCAGAGAACATTGTGTGTAACATTTTTATATTTAGAAATCTATTGGGATTTATTTTATGGCCCCAGCTTATGGTCTGTGTTGGTGAACTTCCAACGTGTACTTGAAAAAAACTCCTGCAGTTGTGGTTGCTAGTTCAAATCTTCTGTATCCTTACTGATTTTTTTTTTTTTTTTGTCTACTTGTATCAATTACTGAGAGAGGGATGTTGAAACCTCCTGCAATGATTGTGGAGTTTCCTGATTTTTCTCTTCAGTTCTGTGTGTTTTGGTCTCACATGGATCTGTGATTAGATCCATGCACATTTAGGAGTGCTAAGTTGACCTTCTTATCATTATGAAATGTCCCTCTTAATCTCTGGTAATATTGCTTGTCTCAAAGTCTACATCGTCTGATATTAATATAGCCATACCAGGTTTCCTGTGCCTACTGTTTGCATGGCATATCGTTTTCCATCCTTTTACTTTCAACCTATCAGTATTTAAAGTGCATCTCACATAGACAGCAAGGTGGATCCTTCTTTTGTTAATCCACTGTGACAGTCTCTGGCTTTTAATTGGAGTGTTAGTCTGTTTACATTTAGTGTACATATTGATGTGATTGGGTTTAAGCCTTTCAGCTTGTTAGTTATTTTCTATTTGTCTGTTTTTCTTTTCTCCATTCCTGACTTCTTTTGGGTCAATTAGACATTTTTTAGTATTCTATTTTGATTCCTTAATTGGCTTTTTAGCAGTATGTCTTTTTGTATTTTTAGTGTTGCTTTAGGGACTAAAATAGGTGTCAGTTTATTACAGTCTTTTTAGTGTAATATTGGACAAGGATAGTAAAATTCTGTTACCCTTCCCCATCCATTGTGCTGTTGTTGTTATATATTTTATATCTACATACACAATGTGGTGTTACCACTTTTTGCTTTAAGCAATCACTTATCTTTTAAAGATATTTAAACAGATAAAGATATTAAACATATTTGCCATTTTGATTTCTCTTTATTCCTGTCTGTACATTTGAGTTTCCATCTGGTATCATTGCCCTTTAACTTATAGAATAATCTTTTATAATTTCTTATAGTTCAAGTGTCTTGGTGATAAATTCTCTCAGACTTTGTTTATCTGAAAATGTCTTAATTTCACTCTCATCGTGTGAAGGACATTTTTGTTGGTTATAGAATTCTGGGTTGACAGTTACTCTTTTAAATGTTGTTCCACTGTCTTCTTGTCTCCCTTATTTCTGATAATTCAGCTATCAGTTGTATTGTTGTTCCTCTGCATGTAATATTTTGTTTTTCTCTGGTTGCTTTCAAGACTTTTTCTTACTTTTTTGTTTTCAGCAGTTTGACTGATATGCCTAGGCATGGGTCTCTTTGTTTTGATCCTTCTTGGGTTTGCTAAGATTCTTAGGTACGTAAATTAATATTTTCTATCAAACTTGGAAGAATTTCAGCAATTATTTAAATTAAATAAATATTTTTTTCTTCCCTATTTCGTTGTTGCCTTCCAGGACTCCAATGGCATGATATTGTCCCACTGAACCCTCAGGTTTAGTTTTTTGTTTTGTTCTTCAATATCTCTTTTTTTCTGTTTGTTCTTCAGATTGTAAACTATAGAAGAAAGGGTTAATGAATCTGGGAACAGATCATTGGACATTATCTGCTATTAAAGTTATCTAGGAAATTTTTTGTGTTGTACTTTTCGGTTCTAGAATTTCCATTTGCATCTTTTTGATAGTGTCCATCTCTTTCCTGAAATTACCTGTCCATTCATTTATTATAACTGTTCTCCTTTAACTACTCGAATATATTTGTAATAGTTATTTTATAGTTCTTGTCTACTAATTCCAAAATCTGGGTCATCTCAGGATCTATTTCTATTGCTTATAGTTTTCTCAAAAACTATTCTTATAGTTTTTGATTATGGGTCACATTTTCTTGCTTCTTTGCATGTCTAATAATTGTTTACTATGTTGGCTGTTAGAGGGATAACATTATAGGGAGTCAGGATTAAAGGGCGCTGAGTTTTGTTCTGGTAAGCAATTCCTGACAGATTGGTCCTGCCAACATTGGTTTGTTCTTTCTGTTTTTCTGTTTATCTACCTACCTGCCTATTTATCTAGGGCAGATATTTCCACTTTGAACTTACTCTAAGTGCATGGCTCTTTCTCTGGAGCGTGATCTCTGTTACTAAGGCGTGGGCATCCTTGTGTCTAAATTGAATGTCTGAGGCACTTATGAAGATCTCTTTCTTCTAGTTGGGCCGAAGCTCCAGTGTCTCCTAGCACCGCATGATCTCTGGAGTCTCCCTTCAGCAGTCAGCCCCACTGCCCATGTACAGTGAAGCCCTGGCTAAGCAGCCTTGGTAAATCCCCACAAAAACTTTCTGGGACCTGCTGCTGCTCCTCTGGCCCACAAATTTCAGGTGTTTCTGCAACTTGGAACATCCATCTCTTCCTCCTTGGCTCAGGGAAGCTGCAGTCCTGCCCGGGCAGAAAATGACCCAGGCAGAAAGCCAGGCCTATCACCGGGTCAGCTCTTGTATTTCCTTTCTCTCAAGGCTCACAGGCCTGTGGGTCAGTGCCTGAGAACAGCTGCCACATATATTGTGTCCAGTTTTATGCTTTCACAGGAGAGGGCAAGTCCCAGTACCAATTATTCTTTCATGGTTGGGAGCAGAAGTCTGTCAGTTTGCTTGTAAGCTATGTCTTCCTCATTAATAATAATAATAATGAAACTTCACTATTTTTTTTAATTCTATCTGAAGTATGACTGGTTTTCTTTGGACAGATCCTTTATTTCTGTGTTGGATGCAGAGTTATTGTTAACTTCTGTTAATAGCCAAGTGTCTGAGCTTCCAGAACCCAGCCCTTTAGTCCATCACTATTCCTGGTCTTAGACATACCTGAATGGCCAGTAGCCCTAATGGCGCTCCCAAAGGAACTTTGTCTTTTGCATAATTGTCATCTGCACTGTCTTAGCTTGTAGTTCTCATTGTCAGCAGCAGTGATAGTCTGTAAATGATAATTCCAGTTGGGTGCAGTTGTCTTGAGACTTTTTGAAAGTGATCGGTTTAGAATCAGACTTTGGTGTGCCATTTTGCCTTATTTTAATTATTAAAATTAGGTATCACGTATCTGCTCCATAATGTATTTTTTTTGCATGAGGGATTAACGTGTATTTGTATGTAAAATTGGCTTTAAAAATATTTTCAAGATAAATTTCAGTCATTAAGGCACAGTAAGGTCTGTTTCTTTCTTGTAGGGGCATTTCTTTCTTTTGGGAGGGGGTGTGTGTATTTTGTGCTTGACTCACTTACATTTGGATAGCACTTTTTACTGTTCCAGGTACTTTCTTGTACTTCTGGACCTCCTTTCCATTCACACAACCCTGTGCAGTCTTGTTACCTCTTGCCTGGACTGTTTCAGTAGCCCCTAATTCTCCCTTCTTCCAAGAATCTTCTGGCCAATCACCCTGTAGTTTAATCTTCCTAAGGTTGAGTTTCTCACTCTAGCGTAAAAAAGCATTCACTGTTCCGTGTTGCCTTCCAAACCTTCAGCTGTTTTCCAATCCACCTTTCTGGCTGGATTTTGGTGTTTTTACTCGGCTGCCTCCACAGTTTCCCTTCCTTGACTTTTCTGCACACTGTACCTTTCACCCACTATGTGCCCTACCCTCCTCTCCATATAGTTTCTCTTCTTCATTGTCCAAGGTCTGTCCCTCCCCACAATGTCACTCAGTCGAAACCTTCCCCAGTTCCCTGTGCCAGTAGTGTCCTCCTCTCCAATTCACTCTTGAATTACAGGTGTTTGTACATATCTGTCTATCTCTCAAGACATGAAGATATGACTCCTCATTCATCGTATCTGCTGAAGCACCTGGTGTCCTTCATTTAGTAGATAACAAATATTTGCCATTTCACTCTCACAGGAACCTTATGATCTAGGCAGAGTGAGGGGTTATTTGCATTCACAGAGCGAGGCAACAAAGGCCCGGAGTGTTTAAATGACATCACGCAGAGAATTAACAACTGAGTCCGGATTTACAGTCCAAGTTCTGTAATTCTTTTCCTTAGGTAGTCCCTTCAGTGTCATCTAATTTGGCTCAAAATTACTTCAACTGGCTCCTAAAAGTATGATCTTACATTCTTGATACTTTGGGCATGTCTAAAGGCATCAAAAAACGGGTGGGGATTTTGCTCCTACCCCTTGTTCTTCCCTTTGCTGCCCTTGTGGGTCGTGGCTGCCACCACATTGAGGAGTTGAAGCCTGAACGTGGGTCCCCAGAACCCGGCTCTCATGGGTCCTCCTGCTCGTCTTCACATAACACAAGACCTTGTGAAGATGCTCTCTGTTTTGCTATGTTCTCAGCTTGACTTATCGCTGTAGGAATCCAATTCTCTCTTTCCCTCTCTTATTCTAGGCGCTTCGCCTTAGTAACGTGGCCATGGGGAAGACCACCACAGGCCAGATAGTGAATCTGCTGTCCAACGATGTGAACAAGTTTGATCAGGTAAGCTGCACCTGAGGGATCCATTTTCATTTCCTGCCCTTCTCGTTTAGTTTAACTTACTGGAATGTCCTGTGACAGTTTTTGGCGTAGGCCAGGATTCTGTTGAAGACATAAGACCAAGGGAACTTTTTATCCAACTCTCATTTCTATTATTAGATGTATTACATCTATTATTAGATGTAATAATACGTGTTGTCCTGTCAGCTAGCGGTGTGTTTTTCTAGTGCTGCCTGCAACATACTTCCGTAACTATGGGAAGACAGCAGTGTTCTTGCCCAGGCTGGTTAAATATATCTAGTAGTCCTCCTGGAGTGGCCCTGAAGCACGTGGTGTTGGTCTTGCTGGCGGAATTGTCTTTATTCTCCTCCGGCTGATGAACTCCTGGTGGGTGGGAATTGTTCTTTTTCCTGTGCCCTGTACAGTGCTGCCATATAGGAAGCCTTCAATAAATAATGCTTAATGGGTGGTCCCTAGCCAGAAATAACCTACTGTCCTCTATTCCACCACACTCTTTTTTTTACAATTACCCTATGAATATATCACGTCATGCAGGGCATTGTAACTGCTGGTCAGATCTGTATTGGACTAAACTACCTCTCTTTCAATTATTCATTCATCAAACGTGAACTAAGGCCCTGACTCAGTTTCAGGGATGAATAAGACTTAGTTTCTGCCCTGGAGAAAGTACAGCCTGACAGGGAGATAAATACACAAGTAATTACTGGAGAATGTGGTAGGCATCATAATACAGGCTTTTCCTGGGGAGCCACAGGGGACGGGGGTCTGAATTTTCTGGCAGAGAGAGTTTAGGGAAGCCCTGAGTTCATCCATGGGATAGACAAATTGAGATCTTTTTTCCAACCCTGCTGGTCAAGTACTCCCTGGAAGTTCCTGAAGCCTGCCCTGTGGTACCCTGGAATGGTAGAAGCTTGGATAGCTGCTTTAACAGGTTTAAAGCCCATTGTGATCATTTATGTTCAGTTTCCTACCTGTTCTTTTGGAGATGACTGTTTCTATACTATGTTCTTACTGGTTTTGTTTTTATATAGTCCTAAGAACGCTTTGTCTTTTTCTTTTAAGGTGACAATATTCTTGCACTTTCTGTGGGCAGGACCACTGCAGGCTATCGCAGTGACTGCTCTGCTCTGGATGGAAATAGGAATTTCGTGTCTTGCTGGGATGACTGTTCTAATTATTATTCTGCCTTTGCAAAGCTGCCTTGGGAAGTTGTTCTCGTCATTCCGGTAAGAGAAACACTGGTTTAAAAAATAGGTCATGTGTATTTGGTAACATCCACAGTCTGTCCAATGGTTTTGTTCAAAACCAAAACACATGCCTTCTGTGCTCTCTTCTTTGCGTGTGTTGTAGACTCTTCAGGCTTAGCCAGTGGAGGCTCAGCCTTAAGGTGAAGGCTGATCTTGAAGCAGAAAAGGTGGAGGCATTCGCTGGCTCCTCCCAGCTGGCTTTTCAGACACCGTACGTCAGTAACTAGAGCGTCCTTAAGCAGGATTTACATATGTTGAAGTTATTTAAACATGTCTTAAGTAATAATACGTTTACATATCTTATAGGCCCAATTCTAGCTGCATATATTTTTGTTATGCTTGTGTTAGAGCCTTTTTCAAGTGTGTATGTGTGTGTCTTGTTTTTAATTCAATGTTTCCATTAAGTATATAAACTCCCCAAGTGCAAAGTTGATCATAATTTATGTCTTATAAAGTCCCACCGTCCTGGCAGCGTATGTGATAGAAAAGTGGCCGTTGATGAAGAGCCTAAGGGTGATGGAGTAAATTAGACCTAAAGTAGGGGCAGAGGGTTGGAAGTGGGTTGTTGTCAAGGTTGTTAGGAGGATGGAGATGTGGTGCTGTTGGACGCACATTGAGTTTTCTTTTGTGCCTTTACGTTCAGTGTCTTCCCTACTTGGAGTCTCCTTTCCCCTCTTTGCCATGGAGAAATGTTCTTTATCCTTCGAGGCCCATTCTAATGCTACCAGAACTCGGAAGCTTTTCTTGCTCCCTCTTTCCTAGTAGAATTAACAGCCCTTTCTTTTCTGTTCCCTGGCACTTTATTCCTGTTTTATTACACCACCGCCAACTGTATTCTTGTTAGATTCGGGTGCCTTTCTACCTTCCCTACCCAACCGCGACCTGCTTGAGTGACAGCTTGCAACTGTCTCATTTCCTCTCTTCCTTAGCAGATACTCCAAGTTCTCCAAGTGACTTCTTGAATTGGGATGAATTGTTGACTTCCTAACTGAAATCGTTTTCCGTTTGTATTTTGAGTAGGACCCACCTGTGTTGTCACTGTGAAAGAGCTATAGGGACTCCTTTGATCCTTGGTCTCTGCCTGTGCCCCCTGCTGATAAGGAGGTTGGGCTGTGGTCGCTGTGGCTCATCTCTCACATCTGTCCCCCTAGGAGTAAGACTGCAGCTTTCACAGATGTCAGGATCAGGACCATGAATGAAGTTATAACTGGCATAAGAATAATAAAAATGTATGCTTGGGAAAAGCCATTTGCAGAGCTTATTAGCAGTTTGAGAAGGTGAGTATTTGTAATATATCACACCATATTTTCATACTTTTCTACTTCCTGTTTTTACTAAATGGTTTTAGAAGTCTTACTAAATTTTCACATTAGGATGAACTTAAATACTATCCGCTCCACCTCCCACCCCATGTGGCAGCAGGGTTAAGTAGAATAGCACAGTACCTCATTTTAACCTGTTCTTCCCTTTGCCATCTTCTTAAAGGAAAAAATGTATATGCTTCTTACTTAAACAGAAATGAAATCCCAAATGTTTCTTTTTTTTTTATTTTAATTTTATTTGTTTATTTATTTTTCCCCCAAAGCCCCAGTAGATAGTTGTATGTCATAGCTGCACGTCCTTCTAGTTGCTGTATGTGGGACGCGGCCTCAGCATGGCTGGAGAAGCGCTGCGTCGCTGCGTGCCCGGGATCTGAACCTGGGCCGCCAGCAGCGGAGCGCAAGCGCTGAACTGCTAAGCCATGGGGCCGGCCCCCCAAATGTTTCTTAATACCCCAGATCCCAAACAAACAATGATTCCATGATGCTAGTATTTGAGACTCTGACGTTTAAACTGTGACTATAATATATATTAATGGAGCACAAATAGGAAGATTATAGAGTTGGGGTATACCTGTATCGGGCCAAACTCTATGAATCAGTATTATTCATTTGAAACAGACCCATGGAAATACTACTTCTTTTTGTTTTGCTTTATACTTGTAGAATTTTTTTCAGTCTTTCAATGTAAGTATTTGATGAGTTTTGTTCTCCAGCACATGGTAGTTACAGTTCTCTGACAGCGCCGGGCCGCCTCTCACATTTGCACCTTTGTGGGTGCACCTCCCTGTGCATCGAATGTGCTCTCATCTTCATTCTTCTCTGGCCCCCGCCAGGCCTGACTAACTCAACTCATCCTCTCAGGGTCCCTGTGCGTGCGACTTGCACTGACTCCGCTGTTCCGAGGTAGACGCCTCCTCTCTGTGCTCCTGTGGGGCCTGTGCTGGCTGCTTCTGTCTAATGTCTTGGTGTCTCACAAGTTTTGGGCTGCTTATTCTCTTCTCCCACGAGTTCATGAGCTCCTAGAAGGGATGGGCTGTGTCTTTCTGTCATCAGTGAGGTGCCCGGCACTGGACTTGTGTTTACAAATGCTTGTTGAATGAATGTTCAAACCCGGTCTGATTGACCCAAAATGTTATAGGGTGATATTAAGCCTCCATTTAGTTGGATGAGTCAAGCCATGATGAAGTGTGTGGTCCTTGTGTTGGAGCTGGCCCCAGGGTGTGTGTAGAATATTTCCACGATGTAAGGGATGGTTTTATCTTAATCTATGTCCACTCCTTAGAAAGGGACCACATGCAAAAGGCATTTGAATTCATGACTTGGGTGTTGATACTGCCTTTGAAACCTATAATCCTACTGTCTCTTCTAGGAAGGAAATTTCCAAGATTCTGAGAAGTTCCTATCTTAGGGGAATGAATTTGGCATCATTTTTCATTTCAAGCAAAATCATCATTTTTGTGACCTTCACCACCTATGTGCTCCTGGGCAATGTGATCACAGCCAGCCGTGTGTTCGTGGCGATGACGCTGTACGGGGCTGTGCGTGTGACCGTCACCCTCTTCTTCCCCTCGGCCATCGAGAGGGTGTCAGAGGCAATCGTCAGCATCCGAAGAATCAAGGTTTGGTGACAAAGAACTTTTTAAAGTTGTTGGTAAAATTACGCCTCCTTTTATTTAGTGTCGTTGTGTTCCAGTTAGGTGAGGTTTAACTCGCTCAGTGCCAAAGCCAGCAGTTGTTCCAAACCGTCGTACGAACCCCCTGTCTTCTTAGGTAGAGTGCACTACAAATCACGTAAGATTCGCTGATCATTTATGGCAGCAATGTCAATGGCAGCGGCACAGGGCTCTTGATGTACAAGTGATAACTGCAGGGCAATTAAAATGCCCAAAAGCAGGAGAAGCAAACAAATTTCATCTCCTGTGCCAACTTGAACTACTAGGTAGCGACTGCGCGCAGTCCTGGGGTGAGTAGGATTCCTCTCTGGGCTGAGAACGAAAGACCTTGCTGGAAGGTTCCTGCTCCTCGGGCAGGAAAAATGGCCTCAACCTCACCTGCTTCTCTCTGTTTAAAAATGGGTTCTTTCCTCTGTAGGTGCTTTGCATGTTGATTTCTGAGTATGCCTTTTGGGTCTCTGTCTTTTCGTCCCTGCCTCTGTCCTCTTTTCGCTTTTTCTTGCTGTCTGAAGCTCTCTCTAGCAGGCTTCTTCCTTTTAAATATGCTGATTTCCACCATACCCACTATCTCCTTTTCCTAACTAGCTGTCCCTAAATTGCCAGGGGCACATGGTTTACATCACCAAGATAAGGGCCTGGCACACAGTAGGTGCTCAGGTATTTGTGTGTTTATGAATAGATCTAAAATGGTGATGAATTGGCCCTGTGAATGGCCTGGGCACGAACCTGTCTGGGCTTACCAAAACTCTAGTTTGGTTTGTTCCTGCTTCTGCATGGTGATGGATGCCCAGGAATAGGTCTCTAAGTGAAGTTAGATAGCTCTGGATGTGATTTATTTTTTTGGGTGTGGGGGGAAGGGGTCTTGTCATAAAAGCTGAGATTTTTTTGTTGTGAAATGTCCATGCTATAAAAAAAGTATTACTCATAAGACAGATCAGTCATACGGGGTCAGTCCTGGTCCCTGAGTTTATCCTTCTTTCTGACAAGGGCTTCTAGCAATGTTGTTAAGGGTTTGGTTCATGCAGTTCAATAAAATTTCTTTTATGTAGCTTTCACATCTTGAAAGAAAACATTTAGGAATGTACTTCAACCATAGTGATGTTTTCAGTGTACACTGTCACTTTCCAGAAGGGGCCTTCACGTATATATTGTGCTGCCATGACTTTGTCGATGCTGCTGCAGCTGCCTTCTTTGATGCTACTACCAGTGCTTACGATGGTCCCGGCACTCTGGAAGCCTTTACACGTTATCTCATGTAATCCTGACAAGTGAATGAGGTCAACATTGGTGTCCCCACTTTACTGATAAGGGGTCAGGTTCCTGGAATAGGTGAGATAGCTTGCCCATATCACATTTGTAAATGGTAGAACTAGGATTCTGCCCAAACCCAGTTTAACCATTGTTACATTCCTGCATTTCCTTCCTGGTACCTTCTGACACATGGAATGTTTCCTAAAGTGTGGTCTTCATCATCTGGTCTTATTCTGAAGACCTTCAAAGGTTCCCTGTTTCCTGCAGAATCATATTTTTAAATTCTAGGGTTAAGGCTCAACTGGCCACACTGTTTCCCAGCACATGACACTGGACTCTGGCGGGGGTCTTGTCTCTGCGGCATGCCACATTCATCCCCACTGTGGGTCTCTGCTTGCTCTGTTCGGCCCCCTGAGTTGCTTTCTCTTCTGTCCTTGATTTAGGCAAATGCTGCTGAGCCCTCTGGCCAGCCCCCCCACCCGCTCCCAGCACTGTTGTTCATGCTGATCTCAGGCTTCTGCTTATTCTCAAGGCGGGTGCCGCACCACTCAGGATCACGTCAAAGGAGGGTGATTCTGACTCCCCAGAAGTATTCTAAGCCCCTTGACAGCAGACTCTATCTGATAGTGCCCGTCCCATGTTGGACATACAATGGGCATCAAATAAATACTGCATTGACCGAAACAACATGTATAGGAAAAGGCTGGGACCTGACAGAGTCCCAGGGGGCCCAACCTGTGCTAGAAGCCAGAGAAATGCAGAGTGAGGGAGCAGATTGGAGTTAGGCATTCCTGAAACATCAGGCCTTGGTCGGGGGTCTTAACCCAGGGGAGCTGGATCTGGTCCAGAGTGGGGATGGATCTCTGAATTTTCCTTGTTCTGTGTGTCCATCTGTGTATCTCAAACCAGCCTGACTGGACTTGGTGGACCTGTTCTCTAAAGAGAGGACCTGTGCCCTGCACAGCCTGGTGCTAATGTAGACTCTGCCAGCCTGGCTGCTGGGCTGTGTAGACAGCCTGGCTTTCCTTGGACCTTGTAGGGAATAGAAACACTCAGTCTTACTTGGTTAGCAAAATTAGTCTGACTATCTTACTGGCCACTGTGAAATAAAAGAAGATTAAAACCATGGGGGCTTTAGGGGCCGGCCCCGTGGTGTAGCGGTTAAGTGCGCACGCTCCACTGTTGGCGGCCCAGGTTCAGAACCCTGGGCGCGCACCGATGTACCACTTGTCAAGCCATGCTGTGGTGGCCTCCCATATAAAGTGGAGGAAGATGGGCATAGATGTTAGCCCAGGGCCAGTCTTCCTCAGCAAAAAGAGGAGGATTGGCATGGATGTTAGCTCAGGGCTGATCTTCCTTACACACAAAAAAAAGAAAACCCTGGGGCTTTATGCTAAAATGCATCTCAGGTCCCAAGGCAGTCTGGAAACAGAATTCTCTTTTCTTTGGAGGTCAGTCTTTTTTCTCTTTAAGGCCTTCAACTGATTAGATGAGGCCCACCCACATTATGGAGCATAATCTGCTTTACTGAAAGTCTACTGATTTAAATGTTAATCTCATCTGAAAAATACTTTCACAGTAAAATCCAGATGTGTTTGAGCAAATATCCAGGGACCATTTCCTAGCCAAGGTGACATAAAATTAACCATCACATCCTCTTGAATTCTCATCTCTTCTTTTTACCTACCTGGAGGTGACTGTGTCCTCACTCATCCCATGTATTGAAGCCATCTGTGTGGGTTTCTTTCCCTCCCTGAACTCCAGACTTTTAAAGGGCAGATACAGTGCCTCGTTCTTCTTTGTATTCCTCACAGATAGCAGGTGCTCAGAAAATGTGCAGCAGAAGGAGCCTTCTGGCTTTATTGTGTCTGTGGGATTCTGCAAATACCGAACAATTGAGCATTGTTTTAGTGGAAAGCAATAACTTCCATTCTCTGATGGATTACGTCATGCATCAAAGATTGTAGTGCAAAAGGGGTCTTGTAGAAGGTTTTCAGGAAATTGTGGTCAAATATTTGGGTAGGATTTTAGATTTCCACCAAAATGCAACTGAACTGTGTCTGAGGCTTGAGATTCATTCCCGTGTAGATGTGTGCAGTAACCTTAAAATTAGGCCCTGCTGAAAACTGTGAATTTTCCTGGGGCCTAGCTTGTCAAGTTCTTTGTGTCCTGGTAAGGAAGCATCTTTGATTTGGGCAGGAAACCTCAATTTTCCCTCCTGTACGTAAAGTTTCTGGCAGGAAGGTAGACCTAGAAATTGAGAGATCTGTTCAGCAGTCGTAATTTTCAGTAAAGACGGGACAAATGGCAGAGAATGGGTGGCGAGAAGGGGTTGGTGTGAGCATGGCATACTGCTTCATGGTGGGGTTGGGGTAATTGTTGAAATATTTTTTTTTCTTTTAGGTCTTAGACTTTTTTTCAGCCCAAATGGTTTCTACAACCCTTTTAAATTTTGTTCTCCAGTTCATCAGAATCACCCGGGGTGCTTATGAAAGCACCTTCCCCTGGAGATTCTGATTTGCTAGGTCTTGGCTGGGGCCCAAGGTATCTATATCTTTATTAAGTGCCCCCGTGTACCTGAAAATGTGCCACATTTGGGAAACATTGCGCTAGTTGCAGAAAAAAGCACGCAAAGCCAAAATGTGCTCAGCAAATACAAAAGACGTCAGGATCACGTTAAGACTAAAATAAGTTGAGAGGAAAAATGCAACCCCGTGTCTTGGTCTATGCTAGACTTTTGGGGCATATTTGGAATTTATTCATTTTTATTCAATCACTTATTCTGCAAAATAATTGAGCACCTACCTTAAGCCAGGTGCCGTGCTAGATGCGTATATAGAACAATAAACAGACGCACAGGAGTCATTTCCGCTTGGAATTTATGTATCATCAAGTAGGGGGTTAAAGAATCAAATAATTAAACTCACTGTTGATGTGTGTTTGTGTGTCATTAATCCTTGGGAGGAAAGGTTCGAGGTGCTATGAGGTGCTTTGGCAGAGATGCTGGTGTAATTTTGGAGTTAGTGATTCCTGAGAAGGCTGAGGAAGTTACCTGGAGACTTACCTGTGTGGGGGGTGGGGAAGGACAGGTGGGTTGGGGGAGGTAGGAGGCTGATGCTTTGTATTTTCCTGGTGGTAATTATGTGACAGAAGCTCTTAGGGTACAGGAAGATCATCGTATATGAGGAACCAAGAATGTCTGATGCTGCAGAGCAGAGAGCGCTGGAGACCTGAGCGGGGGACTCCGCAGGCCCTACGGACGACATTAAGGTGTTTAGATTTTCAGAGCTCACTCTGGCTGCAGCCTGGGGAACAGGTCAGGGAGGTTGCAGTGGGCATCCAGCTTAGAGGCGGGGAGATGTGTCAAGAGGCTAATGCAGTAAGTAGTCCAGGAACGTGATGATGTGGTTTGTATTAGGGTGAAGTAGACTTGGCCAGATTTGAGAGCCACTCTGGAGCACATCTTGAGTTGGGGGTGGGGCGCGGAGAGACGTTCGGCAAAAGGAGGGATCACGGGTTGCTTTGGGTTTTTTGGCTGCAAAAAATCACCTGGATTCATTGAAATATGGAGTGCTAGAAGAGGACTATATTTGAGGAGGAGAAGAGCATGAATTTGGTTTTGAAGTCTGAGAGGCTTTTGAAATACCCAGGTGTTTGCCATAGGACCCACTGATAGGTATTGATTTCGCCTCCCAATGATGGGCATTGATTATCTGACAGATAGTAGGCAATGAATATAATTAACTGATCTGATGTTCACTTCTCTTCCTTTCCCTGCCTCTCACTTCGATGTGTTAATGTGCAATTAGAAGGTGAAAATGGCAGCAGGAGAGGAAGGAAAGGTTGGCTGAGTATAGTGACCAGCTAATGAGAACTAGGCAAGATTTGGCCCTGACCATAGATGGGCTGGAAGCTTGGTAGGCACATAGAGTTTAGAAAACACTGTCGTCTTAAAGCTTGCTGCAACACTGTCTCCTGCAGCCTGGGACTCGGTAGACTGGGTGGGCCATCTTGTGTGATTTCCACTAAGATCGTGTCTGAGAGCCCCAGGAAGTAAATCTGCACTTTTCCACCTTTGAGATGGTGCTGTCGTCCATTCCCACAGGGCAAACCTACATGTGGGCTATAACTTATAGGGTAGTGTCTTCTTTTTTACACATGCTTTTCAATTTCCTTTTTTTCCATGTACAGAAATTGAAGGATTTATTATGAAGTTACAGGCCCAAGAAGTTCCCTCTATATTTTTCTCTAAGTAAAGAAAGAGAACTGATGGTCTTGGCATTGAACGGGTCCAATAGGATTATGAAAGATCTTGTCTTAACTTCAAAGCAATGAAAGTCTTCAGCGACTCCTACATCGAATAAAAAGTTCTCTGAGGTCATATTGTTCACAAAGCTGCTTAGGTTTTTGCCTACCAGCCACTCTGAAGTCAGTCTTTTTGGCTCGAGTTCTGACGTCTGATACTTTCCTGCATGACCTGTTCTGGGTATGCACTCCATGGCTCTAATGGCAATTTAATTTTAGCGTTTTCATCAGCCCGAGTACTAGAGAAGAATCCAGCCAGTGGTTCTGGCACCTTTACAAGCTGTTGTGTGTTGAATGGAGTCTCATTTAACCACTGGAGATTGTGACTGCTTTCTCCACTCAGACCTATTGCTTCTGGGCAAATGCTCGACAGATTTACTTCCTCACTTTGGGCATAGTTTTTCTTTTCTTTCTTTCTTTTTTTTTTGAGGCTGGGGAGTTTCTATTCTAATATGCACACACTGAATATTGAATTTTATGTCTTGGTAATATGCTTAAGCTAAAATAGGAGTTTTATTCTGTCTAGACAAGATTTATAACATAACCTTTTGCTTGTTGGTGTGTTAACCTAAGCTATGTAAGGCTGTATCGATGTAGTCAATGGTTTGATTAATTTGAACCAGCTGTATAGTCTGTTCATTCCTTCAGCAGATGTCTGTGATGTGCTGACTCTGCAAGGCTCGGTGTTAGCTGGAGTTGGGACTGTGTCAGTGGGTGAATGACGCAGTGTCTACCCTCTACATGACTTAATATCCCTCTGAGGATTCAGACTCGGGAAGGCAGTGCCAGCTGTGCCGTGCTGAGCCTCTTCCCAGTAGGATTAGCCTTTGAGATGGGCCTGGAAGGATCGGTGGTTTTGGTATTCAGGGTATCCAGGCAGGTGCCACTTTGGGAGCATGGACTTAGGTACTGAAGGGTTTAAGCATGGTGGCCATTCTTAGAGGTGTTTTAAGGAGATCAGTAGGGAGTGGTGTCTGGGGTGGATTTGGCGGTGTTGGAGAGTGCTGGGGAAGGAACTGGGAAATAGAGGGACAGCAAAAAAATCAGTATTATATCAGAATTTCAAATGATTGGTAGGAAGTAAGATTCTGAAACGATGTTATTTCGAGAGGACTGGGGAGTTGGGGACAGAGATGAATTGTGGCAGAATGGGCAGGAGTTGGTACCTGGCTGACTATGGGAGAGGTGGTGTGGAGAGAGATTTCAGGCTGTGCGGGGTTTAAAGCCTGCAAAGGAGTCCTCAGACCACCATCTGTCTATTCTGCCTCCTTGCTAGACACGGGTGTGGGACAGGTAGGAAAAGCCATGCCTGATCTTAAGGTTCTCAGGTCTTGTTGGATACTTGCTGAGTTTTTGAGAGAAATGCATAGGAACACATTCTCCTTTTCCTACACAGAAGAAAGTTTTCATTTGCAGTTTTTACCTGTTTTTCTTTTGAAGTAGAATGTTATAGTCAGGTTTGTTGCTGTATGTCATGATAGACAAGGATTCTAAGGACTTGAAGGATGTTTACGATTTTAAGAGTAGCGGCTTGCTTATTTATGTGTTGTTTTCCTTTTCAAACATTTCCACATGCTCATTTCAGTTGTGTCCTCTAGTGGTTAGGATTAGGTTTGCCTTTGGGTCCTAGAATAGCCATGTTAAAGCTGCTTAGGGCCGGCCCCGTGGCTTGGTGGTTAAGTGCGCGCGCTCTGATGCTGGTGGCCCGGGTTCGGATCCCGGGCGCGCACCGAGGCACCGCTTCTCCGTCCATCCTGAGGCCGAGTCCCACATACAGCAACTAGAAGGATGTGCGGCTATGACATACAACTATCTACTGGGGCTTTGGGGGGAAAAAATAAATAAATAAAATCTTTAAAAAAAAAAAAAAAGCTGCTTAAATAAGGTAGTTTCTTTTTCTCTCATGCAAAAATCCTTGTAAGGTTCTGTATTCTGTGTAAGAAATGATCACAAACTAGATGGCTTAAAACAGCAGACGTTTATTGTTTTACAGTTCTGAAGGCTAGAAGTCTGAAGTCAAGGTGTCGTCATCAGGGTCATGATCCCTCTGAAATCTATAAGGGAGAATCCTTCCTAGCCTCTTCTAGCTTCTGGTGGTTGCTGGCCAATCTCATTTTACAACTGCCATCACTCCAATATCTACATCGTCACATGGCCGTTTTCTGCCTGTGTGCCTGTCTGCATCTCCCTTCTCTTCTTATAAGGACACCAATCATATTGGATTTAGGGCCCACCACACTCCAGTATGACCTCACCTTAATTAATTACATCTGCAGTGACCCTGTTTCCAAATAAAGTCACATTTTGATGTGACTGGGGTTAGGAAAAAAACATCCATTTTGGGGGGACACAATTCACCCTATAACAAGTTCTGTGGCTAGTGGGATGCTCCAGGGTGTTAAGGACCCGGCCTCTTTCTTTGTTATTACGCCACTGCATGTGGCCGTGACCAAGCTGTCAGCCTCCAAGCCCTGGGCTGCTGGGTGGAGGAAGGTTCCTGGATGTGGTCCTGGCCTGAACTTAGTCACATGGCTGCATGGGAGGCTGGGAAGTGTGGCTCTCATTTTAGGCTGTCATGCCCCACCTAAAAATCAGGGGTTTTGTGACACAGAAGAATGAGAACAGATTGTGAGGGCAGCTTACAGTCTCTGCCACACGTTCAAAGTTTGGGTGGGGGGTGAGGCTGGTCTTGGTTGTTTATTCAATTTCTGTAGCACTGTAGCTTTTCTCATTGAATTATGTCTAGCAGTTGCAGAGCAAGAGGGAGTTTTCCTATATACCTTTATGCTAGATTTGTAATGATAGCAGGACTTTGTTTTATTCAGTTAATTGTATTGAATAGCTGCTAACTAGTGTGGAAAATAGCAAGCAGTGGATGATCGTCAACGGCCATTCTGCTGTCGAGGAGAGGTCATTTATTAAGGGGAAAGGATGAGTGACTGTGAAAAGACGCTTCTAAAGCATTTTTTTTAAGATACAGAAACTTAATAAGAGCATTTTCTTTTTAGACGATGCCTCAAGTGGTAGCTAATAACGGGTAGTGATACACTGACATGGCCCACACAAGGAGAAGAGCACAGGGAACTTCAGCTCAGCTGCAGGTCACAGCAGATATATGGGCAGGGCCCGGGCTCTCCTTCAGTCTCGGCCGTCGGTCTTGTGTCCTGAGTCTGTCCTGTGCCAGCTTGATCCCTGAAGGCCCTGGAGGGGCCTGCATCTTTGTGTTTCTAGCATGTCGCATGGTACTTGGCACATGGTGGGATTCAGTAAATATTTATAGGGTCATTTCCTACCAACTCCCATGTTTATGGTTAGTAACACAAAAGTAAAACAATATAACTATCCAGGTTGTAAATGTGTTCAAGTTTGGAGCCGTATTTTCTCTTTAGGGAGGAACCAGTACGCTTGTTTAGAAAGTTACCAAGATAGCCTCGTGGCCATGAGCGCTCTCCCTCGCTTTCTAATACTATGTATATACAAACTCCCTATGTATACTGTATTATATAATTATATACTATAATAATATATATTAGACTGTAATATATACTATATATTATTTAGTATGTTCTGATGTGAACCAGCATTTTAAGTACAGATGATAAAATGACATGTAGACTGTGTAAAGTTTTTCATTGCAAGATCCAGGAAAGCAATTAGTTTTGTTTGTGCTTTTATTTCTGCATTTTAAACGTGTTTTTCCTTTTTCTGTAGAACTTTCTATTACTTGATGAGATATCACAGCAGAACCTTCAGCTGCCATCAGACGGTAAAACGATAGTGCATGTGCAAGATTTTTCTGCTTTTTGGGATAAGGTAACAAATCCTCCATTACAAGATCATGACTGTTAAAAGACGACTGGTGACATAGATTTAATAGAGAATTTTGAGATTTCACACATGGTATAAGATGAGACTTGCTCATTTACTGAAAGTATGTTATAAAAATTCTGAAAATCAGGAATAAAGTTTGCAATGAATAGACATTAAGTGTAAAATCAGCCTAAGGCGTTTGGCATGTTGTTCGTTATTTCCTTTTCAAGAGAGCTTTCAACGTATCACCACATTTTGAACTTAAAATGTGTAAGTTTGTACGGTTAGAATTTGCAGGATTGGACAGACAAGTGCTGCAGTATGGATTGGGTTAACTAACAAATACGTTACAAATTGTTACAGACGAGAGACTTCGGGGAATGGCTATGTTTTTTACCTTGATGTTATCAGACCATCGTATTACATACTGAGCAAAGCCCTGATTTGGATCTTTGCTGTGGGGAAAGGTGGGGGCTCCCCTATTCTTAGCTTCTGGGTGGCGCTGGCTACTTTGGTGGCTGCCAAGGGCAGGGAGGAGGCAGCAGGTGGGCATAGTGTGTGCCAGTGATTCCTAATTTAAGGGTTTCACTGTGTGGCAAGCTGACAGATAGAACTGGTGAGGTCACAGGATTTTCCAGCACTTGGTTTATTTATGACGTTTAGGCAAATGGGAAAACCAACAGGGACCTCTCTCAGGAAGTTCTCAACTCAGTGCATCCCACTTTATGGACAGCTAGAACGCTTTTCCCCTTGTTCTGTGGTCCTCTCTGCACATCCTCCCGTATCAGTCTGGATTAGTCAGGAAAGCAGAACTCACACCATGGGAGAGGGATTTCATGCAGGGAATTAGTTACATAAGGCGATGAAAGAGCCAAAAGGGCAAACGGTAGTGGATGAGGCAGCCCAGAGATTAGCATTGGCAGGAAGCTGCTCCCACCCCTAGGCTAGAGGGATGCTGGGGGAGGTGGCATCTACCAGGGGTCCCCTGTTGGGAGCGGATCCCAGGAGCTGCCGGCAGGAGTGGGGACCGCAGTGCCGGGGGCTGCTCTGTGTGGGCAGTGGCACTGCAGAGGGGATGCGGCCACTGTGGGGAGGCTGCTGGAAGCGGGGGCGTGCTGGTGGGTACCAGCTTCTCCTTTCTCCAGCCTCAGCCGCTGCTCTCCAGGGCTGAACTGGCGTTTGCTGGGAAGATTGCGGGAGCCAGCGATTCGGAGCATAGTGCGGAAGGGTGGGGAATGGAGCCAAGAGCAAGCAGGTGCTCGACAAGCACTCCTTCCCACCTCCACTCAGGTTCTCCCTTCTCCAGTGGTGCAAGTGTCCAGACTCCGTGAACTCGTCCTGTCTTTTCATGCCTGTGATTCTAAGTATTGTTCCACCTGCATCGTGTTCATTTACTTCTAGTTTAGTGCCCACCATCTCCACCAAGAAAACAATAGTGTGTTCCCAAATACATAAAACCACATCACTGCACCTTTGCACGTGGAAGCTCACGCAGGTGCATTACCCAACCTGACAATTTCTCCCTGCCTTAATACCGATTGACAGATCTTACCTTAATACAGATTTACCTCCTGCTTGGTATGTCTCATCATAATACACTGTAAGCATTTATAGAAAGCACCATTAAAATTCCGTGATAAAGGCGTACTCTCTGTGAATGCCGTTGTTAGGTAAAGTACTGAGGTAGCTACCATATAGTTTGTATGACCCATTACCACATTTCTTTTGTACCAAACTATGCAACATTGTAAAATGAGCTGTTTTGTTTTTCTTCCAAGGACTTAACATGTTCTCAGACCTTTTTGCACCTTGCATTGTAGTAGAGAACACCCCATTCTGTTGTCCTGGCCTTGTCTCTGGAAGGACTGTGCCCTGTGCTAGGGGGTAATCAGGGCCTGTCAGCTTAGGCCGCGGATGCGAGACCCCTGGGGTGGGGGAGGGGCACAGACATTGGGGTTTTGGAGAAAAGCTGAGGCCGAATGGAGCGCACTCTGGGCTGGAAGGTCAGAGAGAGACATGGACTCGCTCACCAGCTCTGCTAGAGAGCCAGGTGGGTAGGTGGGGAAGGCCTTCCTTCTCACCCACACAGGTGTCATTTGTGAAATGATGGAACTTGGTCTCAATCTCTAAGCTTTAAAATTTATGGTCCTGTGGGAGCCTCTAAATCTCTGTGGGACAGAACTTTCCTCTGTGTGGTTCACTGCTGTATCCTCAGGGCCCAGAATGTGTCTGGCACAGAGTAGCAGCTCAGTTGATGATCCTTGTTGCCTCAGCCACTGAGTCAGGTTAACCATGAGGGGAAGGGGCCAAGCACCCCTGAGCTGTTGAGTGCTGCCCCCTTCTGGTCACACTTGCGCCGTGCCCGGTCCTGAAGCCCGCACCGGGGGAGGAATCCCAGTCTGGCCCTGACAAGAAACTGGGAGGTGCAGTGATAGGAAGCTCATTTTGTGGGTCATTATTTTACAGTCAAAACTGAGTAAAAAGTAGTAAAATAGGAACTAGTTGTTAGACATGAAGAAAGGAATGGAGAAGCTTAAAAAAATGTTTCTCATGTATTAAAATCCAGCTTCCTCTTGATAGATTTTTTATAATTCCCATAAAATCTGGGACTTGTTTTTTGTGATTAGAAATACTTGTCATTAAGTTATTTCCAGAGAAGTTTTTCATTTTGAAGATTATCCAGACCTTTTACTTCTCGCTGTGTGTTTAGTCTTTTAGGCATTTTAGTAATCATATGGACCCACTTGTTTTAGCATTAGCAGTTATTGAGAATTTTCTTAACACTTAGTATATATGAAAACGTACATATACCCTTCAGTCTCTTTATCTTAGAGTTTATAGATTGCTCAGGAATACAACCTCTGATTAGCATGAGTTCTATTATCCTTCTTCCCCATTGCATTGGATTGTATGCTGTCACATGTACGTCTGTGGTTTTTACAGTGGAGGTACTTTTCTGTCTCTGTTTAACCAGGACAGGTCATGCACGCTACAGGTATAAACTTGAGACTTGATCACTTTGACCCGTGATACGGTACCTAATTTCCTTATTCCCATATTTTTTTTTGTTGGTGGTGTTAAATTAGAGCTCTGATTGCAGCCTTAACCATCATTTACAGGAGTTTATTTGCAAAGAGTGGCTTATAATATAAAATGCCCTTTTGCTTTCTGAGCCTTACTGAGATTCATTCTTTATCAAGTGAAAATGGAGATTAGTGATTTCATGCCATGTACTTATGCTGCCACCTTGTGGACATTAATGAAATAGAAGATTAAAACCAGAGGTCATAATGAAAACTTCCACGTGATTAAAAACCTCCCATACTTAATATTCTATTAAGTATATTATTTTAATAAGTTAGTGTGCACTAAGAAGCTTTCATTGCAAGAAGGTGCCTTGTCATTTCTACCACTTAAAATCTATGGATATCTAGAGCTGTGTCCGTATGGAAATCTGGTAAAAGAATGGGCCTTCCTAAAGGCAGCTAATGCTGTCTCAAACCCCCAAAGAAATATGATTGGATGAAAAGGACGCCAGGACACAATATCTTAAAATAGGAAGGAGAAAGATGTGGGTTATGTTCACGTAGCAATGACTATTATGTTATTTTCTCCACCTTTTAAAGTGATTTGCGTTACCTTGTTGAAATGGGCACGTTTTTGTAAACTTTCATTTGTAGGCATTGGAAACTCCAACCCTACAAGACCTTTCTTTCACTGTCAGGCCTCGTGAGTTGTTAGCTGTGGTTGGACCAGTGGGAGCAGGAAAGGTAAGTTTTAATGCCTTTTGGCTGGCAGCTTGGAATATGGAATCCCGTATTAAATTCTTGGGGTTGAGCCCAAAGCTGTGTGTAGCACAGGTTTGAATTAGGTGTATCTAGAATGGCATTTCTCAGAGTGTGTTCCATGGGACATTAGTTTTGCGAGAAGGTTGCATGGCCAGATAAATCTGGATAAGGCATGTTCTGTTTTCCTTCTTGGTGCTTCAGCTTGCACAGTTGGGCACTGCTTGTCTGGAAGTTGGACATCTCAGGGAAGGAAACTGTTTACGTGACAACTATTCAGGATAGAATGACTGAGAAAATGGGGACTTCTTTTTGTCATAGTACACCCTACAAGAAGTCTGGAGTTTGTAAAGCCTCTTCCAGAAAGCTTTAAACATTTCTTCATGTGACTTATCCAAGTCACATCAACACACATGTAGTCAGTGTGCAGCCTTGTGTGTGGCATTATGCTGGGAGCTAAAGATGCAGATACAAGCAAGACCCAGACGTCTTTGCCCTCCAGAAGCAGTCAGGTGCTGCAGTGCAACAGAGACGCACACAGATTACTTCAGCTCAGAGTTATAAGCGCTGTTATAAGTAGTAGGCACAGACGTATCATGTCTGTATGTTGTAAGATTTGAAGGATATGTGCATGCACCCTTAGTCTTGTGTGTTCTGAAACAACAAAATATGGAAATCTAAACGTAGGGTGTATAAATGATAGGAGGATTATTTCCTTTATGATGGATTTTTCTCTTTGGAAACATGACTCACTTCAGAGTTCCTTTAATAATCTTTCCTGGTGCACTGGATATATTATGTACACATAGCTTTTCAGGAACAAGTATTTTGTTAAGTAAAGGATACCTGGATGCAGGAACAACTGCATTAAACGTCAGGCATATGGAATATATATATATGTCATGTGGGGCTACTCTGTTAGTTAAGAATGTTAAACATTCTGAATTAGTCTTTGAGCGTAGCATTTCATTTGGGGGAAACTCTTGGGTGGAGTAGATTGTTATATAGTCACGTGTTGCTTAACGACGAGATACACTCTTGAGAAATGCATCATTAGGCGATTTTGTCGTTGTGAGAACATCACAGGGTGTACTTACACAAACCTAGATGGTAAAGCCTACTACACACCTAGGCTGTGTGATGCTAATCTTATGGGACCCTCACATATGTGGTCCATTTTTGACTGAATGGCGTTATTGGGCACAGGATTATACTCTATTTTGTTGATGATCCTTATCAGCCATTACTTTACATTGACCAATAGTGTCATTTTCTGTTTTTTTAATTGCAATTTCCAGAATTGTAATGTTTATCAACCCCCCCCCCAACACACACAGGGGGCGTGGGTAGGGGGAGGCTGTATTGCAGTGGCTTGTTCTGTCCTGAGTGTTGCCTGTACACGTGTTTGTTTACGATCTGTTTCAGTCATCACTGTTAAGTGCTGTGCTGGGGGAACTGCCCCCGAGCCACGGGCTGGTCAGTGTGCACGGAAGAATCGCATATGTTTCTCAGCAGCCCTGGGTGTTTTCAGGAACCGTGAGGAGTAATATTTTATTTGGGAAGAAATATGAAAAGGAACGATATGAAAAAGTCATAAAGGCTTGTGCTTTGAAAAAGGTGAGTGTTGACTTTCGATTTGCATACACTCGAATTTCAAGTAACAGCAGAGTTGGGTTAAACTATAAAGTTTGTTAAAAGTTTTTTTTGCACGATCTGTGAGTGTTATTTAATACTTTAAGTTAGTCTTCTGGGTAAATACACATGTGCAGACACACACACTGCTGTTTTAATCCTGATGTGATAATGACATTCACAGAATGCTTTTTGTGTGTGTGTGTGGGGGGGTGTTTTAGTTTGCGAACTTTTATTTTTTTTTAATGGACAATTACAAGAATTTGCAAAAGTAGAGAGAATAGTGTAACGAACCCTCATGTACCCATCTCAGTTTCAGCCACGATCAGCTGGTGGCTGGTCTTGTTGCATCTCTGCCCCTGCCCTCTGCTAGCCCCACCCCACCCCAGATCATTCTGAAGCAGATCCTAGATCTCATATTATTCTATAAATATTTCGTTAGTTAGCTCTAAAACACAACAATGCCTTTGAAAAAAAACACCACATTATCACACTTGGAAAAGTGACCAAAATTCCTTAATATCATGAACATTCTAGTCAGTGTTTTACATTTCTTTAATTATCTAGGAAATCTTGGCAACTATTGGTTTGAATCAGCCTCTAGATAAAGTCTGTACTTTGCACTTCGTTGATAGTCTCCTAGGTCCCTTTCAGTCTATAGGTTTCTCTCTCCACTTCGTTTTTGACTTGTATTTTATTATTTAAAGAAAACAGAATGCTTTAAAATTTCTTTTTAATACTGCATCATTGTACTAGGGGGAGAGATTGTTTTAAATGACTTTGAGTTTCAAAGAACATGGCAAGATGAAATGTTTAATTGCACATTGGGATTTAAATAAAATGGGTGAAAAGATGATGAAAACTGAACTTACACCTGAAAGGAGAATATAATTTAGCAAAGAGAGAAAAAAAGGGTAAATACTGATAAATACTATGTTACTCTCTTTGGGTTATAAAAATCAGTGAATAAGAGCGTTAAAGGGCTCTCCCCGGGGTCTCTTCAGAGCAGCCTGGACGTCCGACTGTTCTTTTATACTGTATGGAAAGGCTGGGCGGGCTTTCGCAGGTGTGGTGGTGAGGGCTCTGCGCTCGCTTTGTCTGGAAATAGGCATTTTGCTTGAACAGTGGCTGGAACAGCATAGATTGTATCAGGTGAGTAGTGTTTTAGGATGATGTGGACAAAACATGATTGCTTCTTTAGTGGGCTTTTCTTTCTTTCTCCTGGGTTATTGTTAATGAGAGATGGTATGTTTTTAGAAATGACATGAAGTTAGCATCATGAGCTAAATTTTTATTAAGTAGTATGTATGCTGTACAAGAAAAGGGGGAAAGCAAATATAAAAGTAATAATAACTCCCATTTATTCAGAGTCCAAGTGCTCATCATTTTCTGTCTCTCAAACACGCACAAAGGTACATGAGTTTTTAATCTTTTGCCACTGTTGTCAATATTACCATCCTCATTTTATAGTTGGTAAAACTGAGGCTTAGAGAGGTGAAACGACTCACCTAAACATTTGCAGCTCAAGTTCAGATCCATTTCTGCACGATTCTAGATTCCATACTTTTCCATGGTGCCGTGCTGCTCTCGATGGAGGAAGTTTATAAGAAAGAGCTATAATAAAAATTGGGTGACTGAGAAAGGTGGAATGTGGTATGTAGAGTAAACAGATCTCGGGCGTTTCCTCTTTACTTTAATCAGGTTCAACTCCTGGTGCCCAGATCAGACTCCAATGACCCAGGCCGGCATTTGGCTACTTCTTTGCATGACCTTGCGTTTCTAGTTGTGGCTCAGCCCCACCTTTCTATGCTCCCACCTGTGAATGTCTCTGGAGAAAAGTAGGTGTTCCCATGTGCTCATTCCCTCGTTGGCAGGAAGGGAGGCCCAGGGTGGAGAGAGAGTCAAGAGTGGAGTCCTGGCCCCTGCTTCATCGCTTACCTGCCGTCACTTTGGACATGGCCTGTTGCCTGCCTGGGCCTCTGATGTTCGTGCTGCAACATGTGGACATTGGGTCATAAGGTTTCCGAGAGGTTTTGCTGCCATTTTGAAATGCCATCTGTGACTGGTTAGCAGGGGATCAGCAAGGTCCTTAAGACAGCAGGGAACCACTTAATGAGCTGTGAGATCCTTTGCTTATCTCCTTGTGGAATCCCTGTGTCGGTGGATGGGCATAAGACGGCCACAGATAATAGGGGCATCCTGGAATTATTTTGGCCTGTAGATGCAGAGGCTGCATGTATAGTAGAAAAGACTTGGCCTTTGGAGAGAAACAGTCCTGGGTAGTAACTCCAGGTGTTTGTCTCAGTTTCTTTTCTTATTAAATGGGTGGGGGAGGGTGGTGTGGGATTATTGTAAAGACTACAGGCAATGCCTGTAAAATGCAAGCATGCCAGGTTTTCGGTAAATGGTAGCTATTCTCACCATTACAGTCCTTTTCTCTAAATGCGTACATACATTCATATAAATAAAATAAATATTTCTCTTTGTAGTTCTCTCCCTCCCCTGCCCCCAAATCCTGGAGGAAAAAAAAACAGAAAAAAGCAACATTTCTTGTATTACATATATTAATTACAACTAGATGTATTATACTAGATCTAATTGAAGTAAACTTTAAAGTTCATTGAGCTGAAAACATTTCTGTAATAAAATAGGGACATAGAAAGTCATCACATTTAGCAACATCGATTTAGGCTGACGACATATTCAAGGTGACATTGTAGTGAGTTGTAGAATGAAATTTAGGAAACAGCGTCATAACGTTAGGCCCTGCAGGGGTGATAGTTAAACTCCAAGGCCCCTGATACAGACAGCTTTGGGTTGGAGTCTGTTTCTCTGTTGAGTAGGTGTGTGATTTTGGCTGATTGTCTGAACCTTATAAAGCCTCAGTTCCTTCATCTGTAAAATGGAGATGATACTACTGTCAGCCTCATAAGGATGTTTTGAGGATGAAATGCAGTAAGGATTTTAAAGCGCCAGATTGCTAGATAAGCACTCTATAAATGTTAGAATAATGTTAAAAAAATATTAGCTTTTAATTATCAAGAGCAGCCAGGTTGGGGTAAAATCATATCCACAAAATGTGACACATTAGAAAGTATCTATGTATGTGATGTCCATTATTTGAGTCGATATTTATTTAGGTGCTCTGCATATATATATATATATATATATATAAAACAATAAAAATATTCTGTTAGCATAACACAAGCGATATTTTATGTAACATTTGTTTTCACATTAGCTTTTACCAGTTGATGACTTTTTTAGGCAATACATATTCAAAGGTGTAGCATTGATAAATTCTGGTTTAATATTTTCCCACCTAGATCACTTGAATTTACAAACCGCTCTGCAGTGCCCACAAGCTTATAGTTTCTTCTGGTATTTACTACATTTCTGCCAACTTGGACATTTTCTTTTCAGATTGCCTTGACAATCATAGAATAATTATTGTCATATCTTTGTTTTTTCATTTCTCAATTTGGATAACTATATCACTCACTGTGACAGGAGATAAGAAATCATGAGTACAAAGGGATACATGAGGCTAATCGAAATATGGAGACTAATTTATTGAAACTTTCGTGTCTAGAGTTATTTTAGTATTGCCTTTATTTCGAATATATTTTTCAGTAACCACTTGAGGCAGCATGGTGTTGAAAGAAAGAGCAAAAGGCTGTGAATTGAGATGAGCTTGGTTCAGATTCTACCCGGTCCATTTAACAGCTGAGAGTCCTCAAACCAATTATGTAACCTCAGCCTCAGTTTCCTCATCTGTGAAATGGGGCTAATACTCACTCTGTAGCCTATTGTGAGGATTAGAGATTATCAGTATCAGGCATCCTATCATGTATCACGCCAAGAACCGTGCTTGGTGCATAGACTTTACCGTCCAGGAGCTGTTAATGGGGAGAGAAGCTGTGTACACGCACACAAATTATGCAGCACAATAAGATGAATCTTTCATGAGAAATATAAACAAAGCCTTAGGAACCCAGTAGAAGGAGAGATGACTTCTGACTGGTGAAACTCAGGGATGGTTTCATGGGAGAGAGTGTTTGAGCTGTGCCTGGAGAGATGGGGAGATATTGACACGACATGATAGGAAGCCAATTCCAAATGGAAGCAAAACTGTGAACAAGGTGTGGGGCTCCTGCTCTTTGACTCTGGGGTCCAGCCCTCTTTTGCCAGGGCCTCATGTCTGGCCCCCATTAACTATTTCAACAGTCTGCTCAGTGGTGTTTCTACTGGAAGTCTCCACCATTGATCGCTAAAGGGCATTTGATGTGTTTCTGGCCCAGTGGCATCAAGCCAGCACAGCCATTTCCTGGTTTTCCTCTAGTTGGCATGTCTGCTTTTCAGTGAAAGCGGTCGTAGATGAGATAATTGGTTAAATTTAACTGAGGGGTGACTAACATGAGTAAGAATACCTTCCTCTCATTGGGAGGAATTGTAATATGTGCTCAGCTCAGGCTTTTCCCATTATCCAAACCAGAAAATCGTGATTAGAAAATTAGCCTGACTGGGATTCTACTTCAAATCCTTTGACATGTTTTTCCCATCTGAGGCTTGTCCATAAATAGTTTGCAGAGTCAACAACACACTTGAAGTTCTGTCAGATGTGGAGAGAGTCTATTTCTTATTCCCTAACTGGGCTAAACGAAGGAGTGGATTTTAAGTGCCTTTTCTACAAAATGGCTAAGATTGCTGTGCTAGAACATGGTGCTATTTGAGAAGGAAAACAAAACAGCATGAAATCAAGGCATAAAAAACTAAGGGGAACACTTTGCAAGGAGTGTCAACCGTGTAACGGATGCTGAGTAAATAGTGTGTGAGTGTGTGTGGGTGTGGAAGGCTGGGAACCTGGCTTAAAATACCTCATTGTTTTCATGAAAACCAAAAGCACGAGATGGTATTAACTTCTGAGCTCAGCAGAGAAATAGTGTGAAATAATGAATTTTCAGGATAGAGCTCTCTTTCAGCTGATGCAGTCCAGTTAAGCTCTGAGTATGCAGGGAACTCTGTGTGTGCCTGTGTCTTTGTGGTTTGTTGGGATGGGTTATGATGGAGATACTTGTTTTCTCTTCTCCATTGGTGGTGTGCTTTGCATATGGTGATTCACACTGAATCAGACTGAATGGGGTCCTACTGTTTGATCAGAAAATGTCAGTCACCAACAGCAAATTACAATTAATCATGTCCTTTTTCTGTTTATGGAGCCTGTTCACGTGCTTGCTTCTTTGGAGTCTCAGCATCCTTGAGTTCAGGAATTCTTGTTTCTCCAGCACATTTTGTCGAAGGGGAAAATGAGACTTAGGGAGGTCAAAGGGCTTATCACAGAGATCGTAATGTGCCATTTGCTTTCTCTCGAAATCTGCTCAAGTAGAAACAAAGAAATGAGGCCTTCATCTGTGGAAAGCACTGCTGTTGTGTATCCTGTGTTGATACTTGTGAGTTTTAGTAGACAACCAGCATCTCCCCCAGACTCTGCTTGTCTCTGCCAGCATCTGCCTGGTGACAATTATAGGCGATATAAGTAAAGATTTCTAGTATAATATTGTGGAACTTAAACGTGATTGTTATCCTGTCATTTTGGGGATGTTGTTGTCATCTTTTTTTCCCCAGGTACTGTGATTTGTCCATTTTTTTCTTAAGTAATATTCAAATATAACTTTTGATAGATTCCTAGTAGATCCTAAAATCTGAACAACTTCTCCTCCTTGGCTTTGAGTTTTCCTGGCTTGCACAGAACGAGCGTCTGCTTAGTTCAGCTGATCTGCTCGGTGTCCCTCGAACACTGTTCCTTTCCCTTTGGCTTTTCCTGCCTGGACTGCTCTTCTTTCTTGTACAGATCTTATCTGTCGCCCTATCACTGTGCCTTACGTGTCACTGTGAAGACCTGGGTCAGGTGTCATCCCTTCTCTGTGGCAAGCTGAGGCAGAGGTCAGTAAAATAGCTAGCTAAGACTCACTTATTCCTCCATAAAATAAGTGCCGTGGCTTTAAAAGTCATGCACGTGCTAACAGCTCTCCTATTTGTACCTCTAGCACAGACCTTTGGGCTTGTTTATCCAGCTGCAACCAGTAGGCATCTCAGCTTGCGCATAACTGAAATCTCCTAAACCTGCATCCACCATCTTCCCCAACTCAGTAAATGGCGATCCTCTTCTTCCCCTTTCTCATGCCAAAAACAGTGTACTCCTCCTCTTCTCTTAGAACCCAAACTCATCTCATTGGCAGGTCTTATAGACTTTACCTTCAGAACTTGTCCAGAATGTGACCACTTCTCCCTGTGTCCACTGCTCCATTTTGGTCTTTGCTGCTGTCATCTGTCGCCTAGATTATTGCGGTAGCCTCCTCACTTGTATCCTGCCTTCATCTTTCCCCTTTACCATCTGTTTTCCAAAAAGAGGCAAGAGTGATTCCCTAAAAACCTAAGCTAGATCATGTCAGTCTTCCCCCGAGGTCTCTCCCCACTTCACTTGGAGTGAATCCATGGCCCGTCCTGCTTATGTCTCTGCTCTCATCCCCCCATTCCTTACTCACTCTGTTCCAGCTCTACTGGCCTCCTTGCTAATCTTGGAACACCTTGGGCATGCATCTGCCCCATGGCCCTTGCACTCGCTCATCCCTCCACACAGAACACTCTTTCTCCAGATCTGCGCAGGCCCACTCTACCCTTCAACAGGTATCTGCTAAACCTCCTCTGATCAGAGCCCTTCCCGACCCCCACGTAAATGTACTTTCTCTGCCTCACTCTGTCTCCCTAAGCCGGCCCCCTTTTTCTTCTTAGTACTTGTGCTAAGTACTAAGTAATTCTTCATATTGTTAATGTCCCACCATGGAAACCCTAGGGACTTCGTATTCTTCATTGCTGAATTCATTGTGCCCAGAACAATGCCTGACATAGGTGCTCAATAAATATCTATTAAAATGATTAAGTGCATAAATGCTGTGAAGAGAACTATAGAATAGCAACAAAAAGTCCTGAGAGTTTTTGAAAGGTTCAAGGTTACCGTTTAGTCACTATGAAGTATTTCCATTGCCATTGATCAAATACATGTATTAAGAACTAATGCCAAAAGTTTAGGATGACAGAAGAACGTATTTTAAGTTTTTTTCTTTCTCTTTTTTTTCTATCTCCGTATAGGATTTACAGCTTTTGGAAAATGGAGATCTAACTGTGATAGGAGATCGAGGAGCCACGCTGAGTGGAGGGCAGAAAGCCCGGGTCAACCTGGCAAGGTAAATCGCATTTCAGTTGCCGTTCTGCACATGCCTCTTATGCTGCTTCTAGTGGTGGTGAACTTGTAGACCCCGCTCACTGGGTGGAGGGCACTGTGTGAAGCCCTAGTTTTGGATTATTTCGTTGGCTCTTGGAATGAACATTATCTGAGTTGTTGAACACTATGATGATTGAGAGCTGAAATCCAGGGAGTGTGAAGCATTCTTCTGTCTGATATCTCCTTCCGTTTTTTAGAGCAGTGTATCAAGATGCAGACATTTACCTCCTGGACGATCCTCTCAGTGCCGTAGATGCAGAAGTCAGCAGGCACTTGTTTGAACTGTGAGTTTGCTCGTGTTTTCTGTCATTTCTACTTCCAAGAATCCTGTAGAGTGGGCTGAGGAAGGCCTTGTGCTTCAGAAGATTCAGCTCGCTCTACTCGGGTATCCCTCTTTCTCCTCCCTTCCCTCACACAAAAGATCCATTTTAGGATAATTTTGCGTAAATATAAGGTCAAGATAGGAAAATACAGAAGGTGCTTACAGTGTGTGGAGGTGAGTGGAGAATGTGCTTTAGGGAGTTAAGACATAGATGGCAAATTTACTCCTGCTCCTTTCACTTGATATCCAGGACGCAGTGGATGGGTCAGACCCCAGGAATAAGAAAGATGAGGTGCAGCTTTTAAATTGAAGAGTGGAACGCAGTAACCTGGGACTTGGCTGCCAGTCTTTTCCTCCATCATTTGTTTGTGGCACATTAGAAGTGAAGTTTTCAGTCCCACTATACGGCTTCCATGGAAAGGCATTGTTACGCTTGTTATGCTGAAGGTTTGGAAATACTTAGTGAAGTCTAGAATTTAAGAATGGTTTGTTCCTTATCAGAGTATGGCTTCAAGAATTTAATGTTGTTTCATAGATTCTTGTTCAAGTTACTACTTAAGACCCACAAATGTAGGGTTAACTTGAATTTGAAAGTAGGTGTCTAAAATCTGGCTTAACTTCCGACTCTCACTTTGTGTTCTGGAATTTGTTTTCTTTGGCTCTTGCTTAGCCACTGAGCCACTGAAGTAGAACAACAGTGGAGTCTTTTCTGTGTATATTATAACCTAACGTATGCTGACGGACGCTTCCTATGTAGTCTAGACTGGCCTCTGTGAAAGCATCGTGAACTTGCTCTTGCTAAAACAGCACCA
This sequence comes from Ceratotherium simum simum, assembly GCF_057802395.1. Classification (NCBI taxonomy): domain Eukaryota; kingdom Metazoa; phylum Chordata; class Mammalia; order Perissodactyla; family Rhinocerotidae; genus Ceratotherium; species Ceratotherium simum. The sequence continues at coordinate 16,126,479 of NC_141909.1, forward strand.
CATGTACCCCACAGTTATCTTGCTGTTGTTCACTTTGTTAAAGCCGATGAGCCCTTTCAGCTGCACTTACTGAAGCCCTACTGTGTGCACTGAGATTGACGCTATTACAAATGTTGTTGCACAAACATCTTAGCTTACAAAGGAGGACAATAAGCCAAGAGAGGGTAAGGACCCATACTGGGCAGAATAAGGGAGACCAGGTTTAGATCTTGTTCCTGCCCCTGAGAAATTTGTCCCTACATGGAGTTTGTCAAGACAAATGCATGGGAAAAGTTCAGCATACTCAAGGCTGAAGTGGGTTTTGCTGATAGGTTAATGAATGCTATATGGAAGTAGAAGTGGGTAGCTATAGGCATTCAGCTTAAATTGGAAAGCTCACTATGGGCTGGGCTTGGCAGGAAGTGCCCTGTGGTCCTACAGGCTGGGAAGGGTTTGTAGAGGTTGAGGAATGGATTTAGTTCCTTCTGCTAAAGCGAATAGTAGGGCCGGCCCCGTGGCTTAGCGGTTAAGTGCGCGCGCTCCGCTGCTGGCGGCCCGGGTTCAGATCCTGGGCGCGCACTGACGCACCGCTTGCCCGGCCATGCTGAGGCCGCATCCCACATACAGCAACTAGAAGGATGTGCAGCTATGACGTACAACTATCTACTCGGGCTTTGGGGGGAAAAATAAATAAATAAAATTATAAAAAAAAAAAATAAAGCGAATAGTAGATGTAAAGGTGTGGAAGAAGCAAGGCCTGTGAAAAGATGAGCAGGCAGGGCCTCCTCAAGTGGAGGATGCAGGCTGTACAGCAGACAGAAAGCTATTTGGAAATACTCACGGTAAGGTCTTGTGTTAGTTTGCTAGGGCTGTGTCTTTGTCTGCTTGGGCTGCTATATAACAGAATAGGATAGACTGGGTAGCCTGTAAATAACAGAAATTTATTTCTTGTGGTTCTGGAGGCTGGGAAGTCCAAGATCAGGGCAGATTTGGTGTCTGGTGAGGGCTTGCTTCCTGGTGTATAGATGGCCCTCTTCTTGCTGTGTCCTCACATGGCAGAAGGGGGGAGCCAGCTCTGAGTTCTCCTTTGTAAGAGCACAAATCCCATTCATGAGGGCTCTACTCTCATGACCTAATCACCTCCAAAGGCCCCACCTCCAGATACCATCACACTGGGGATTAAGTTTCAATATTTGAATTTTGGAGGACTCAAACATTCAGTCTATAGCAGGCTGCCTTTACAAAGTACACACACAGGGTGGATTAAACAATAGAAATCAATTTTCTCACAGTTCTGGAGGCTGGAAGTCCAAGATCAAGGTGTCGACAGGTTTCCCTAGAGGCCTGTCTCCTTGGCTTCCTTCTCACTGTGTCCTCACATGGTCTTTCTTCAGTTCACGTGCATCCCTGGTGTCTCTCTCCTTACGGCCTAATCTCTTCTTCTAAGGACACCAGTCAGGTTGGATTAAGGCACCCCCCCCCCCCCCATCCGGCCACATTTTAACTTAATTACCACCTTAAAGGCCCCTTTTCCAAATTCTAAGGTCCTGGAGGTTAAAGTGTCAGCGTGTGCATTTGGGGGGACACAGTTCATTCACAACAGGTCCTAAATAGCAAAGTCAAGAGATCTGAGCAGTCAGTGATGTGAGAGTGAGACAGTGTGAGGTGGCTCTGAGCTCTGGATCCCGGGCGCTGGGACTCCCCGTCATCCACTAAGCAGGGGTCCTGGCCGTTTCTCCACCAGCTTGTGTATGTACAATGTGCATAGTGTTGGGGTGCTGAAAATGCTCTGGAGATGGATGGTGGTGATGGTTGCACAACAGTGTGAGTGTACTTAATGCCACTGAGCTGGATGCTTAAAAATGGTTAAAATGGTAAATTTTATCTTGTGTATATTTTGCCACAATAAAAAAAAAAAAGTGCACAGTAGTGTTGAATCTTTCAGAACGCAGAGAACAGGGCAGCTGACGCTGGTGTGGCCTCCAGCTCTCTGATCTGACTCCCTTTTCTGCTTCCTCCTGATTATGACTCGATGAATTTTTCCTCTGGCAGAAAAGTGCCTTGTGGCTTGTTACTGAGCTCAGGGACAGGGTGCTACTGCGGTAACAGAGGAGGGCCCCCCCCCCACCCCCGCCCCAACCCTCGGCATCGTGAGTAGCTCAGCCTCCCTGGTCCCCATGCCCCACCCTGAACTCGTGAATGTCTGTCACCCGGTCTTGTCTGCACGAGTTCGCCATGACTCCGAAAACGGTTTCTGCTGGCCGTTGCATTCGTGTCAGTAGGAACGAGAGAGGAAGGCATTCTAATTGCTGAATATCAGCATGCTTATCACAGAAGCTCCCCCAAGTTCTTCTCTGAACACAGGAGGTATTTATCAAGTCTTCTCGCACCTTTCGGGTTTAACAACTTTGGATATACACTTGATAGAAGCAGGCTTGTTAAAATTGTTGTTTGCTAATCAGAACCACATTCTTTGGGGAAACTTAGGGCAGGGAGCACGAATGCAATTTAGGAAATCACTCAGCAGCAACTGGAGAATGTTCTCAACGAGTTAGAAAATTGGATTGAACAATATGCTATGAAAGATGGCGGTTGTGTGGAAGCTTGGTAATGTGAAGTGTTTTGTATTAAAAGTGAATGAATTACACTTCCACTTGCCGTTAACAGTTTACTTCAGTCGTGAATATATATCCGAGGTTATTAAGGTTTGTAAGTTTTACAACTGTATGTTGTAAACGTTAAGTGGATTCTATCACATACAGCGTGTTAGGGGCCCCTAGATGAACTGATTCCACTGGAATTGGTGTCTAGCTATGGATCCTATTGTAGTTTAGAAAGCCCCATGTGACCAGACTCCCCATATCACCAGACACCCCCGCCTCCTGAGGAATCAGTTCTTTGTAATCAGACTCCCTCACTGCTGCCTACTCAGTTCACCCTTCCTGCTTCAACATTCACAGACTCCCCTTCACGTTCAGAATGCAGCTCCAAGTCCTCAAAGGCACACAAGTTCTTTGCTGTCTGCCCGACGGGCATTCGCCCGTCCACCACGTCCTCACACAAACTCAGTATTCCAGCCATGCTGGCTTTGGGGAGGGCCCTGAATGAGGTGAGCCCTTTCTCATATCTGTCTGTACAGAAACTGTTCTTTCTGTCTGAGAGCCAGGGGACAGTGTGTAGGGCAATGAAGGAAGATGAAAGGTGCAGACCCCACCTTGCTGCCTTTCCCTCTGGGGGGAATCATGCTCTTCCTGACCTCCCACTGCCCTCAGTGGTTATACTTGATCATTTACGCATCCTCCACTAAACTGAATGCACCAAGGCGCCTTTGCACAGCATGTTTCTGTCTCAGAACCACTGCACCTGCTGTACCTTCTTCCAGGCATGTTTCCCTAGATAGTCTCATGGCTCACGTGTCACCTCCATCCAAGATAGCAACTCTCAAGCACGCATCACAACCCGCTAGTGTGTTTTCTGTATTCGTTTAATGTGTCTCCCTCTCCACGATGCAGAATATTGCCTGTTTTCTTGACCAGTGGATGTATTCTCAGCACTTAGAACAGTGCCTGGCACCTCAACAAATGTTGGTTGGTTGAATGAATGAAGGTAGTGACTCTGTTTTTCTTATATGTATCACCTTCACCATGGTATGTGATACCTCATAACAGTCCTTGTGTAGGATAAGAGTTCAACAACTCGTTGCTGAATCAGTTATTTTATATGGCCTGACTTGGAAATTTTTACTCTTAAAATTAGGAAAATACAGTATTTTCCTGGAGTTTTTGATGAACAGCATAATATAGAAAAAAATCGAAAGCCATCAACTGATAACATCATTGTAATTATTTATATTACCTCATCTGTGATGGAATGTTAAGAAGAAAACATTTTTAAACTTTTGAGTTGACCCATCTCTGGCATAGCAACCCATCAGATTAGGTTAACATCCGCCTTCAGGGATTAAAGACAGGTAATTTTGAGTTAAAGAGAAACAATTCCATTAAAAGTTTTAGTACTAAGCCTGAAGAGGGCTTTACTGGGTTAAGAAACTTAGGTATGAAAGCCAAACAAAGACGTGTCAAAGGGGAAAAAGTAATCCATTTGGACTTGAATGAAGCTATAGTACATGCATCTGCATCCTGGTCCATCTACATTCTGATCATAGGCCCAGTCTCAAAAGTGTACCCTTAGAACTTTCTATCCTGAATCCAAAGCAAATGGCCTCTTGTGGGTTAGGGGGAGAGTGGAGAATGGAGCCAACATTTACTGAGGGATTAGTGCTTTTATTTCTCAGAACGTACCAGTGAGTTGACATTAGCCATAGTTTGAGATGGAGAAAATGAGGTTGAGAGGTTTAGTAGCTCATCTGACGTTGTTGGGCTAGTTAGAGGTAGAGCAGGGATTTGAACTCCAGTCCAGGTGCCCCCAGAACCCTTGATCTGACCCACGTCAGCAGGTTGAGTTGTGCCCTGTGTTCCTGAGATTTACTCTGCGTGGGCCTTGGGGAGCCCGGCCTGTGGTCACTGGGGCCTGGCACCTGGCTACTTGTGTGCCTGGAGGGGTTGCAGACCATGGTGGGATGCAGGCTGGGGCTGAGTTCCCGGGGGTCTGCATTTAAAACGTAGGAGCACTTTGAGGGGTTACTGTAAAAACAAGACTCTAAGGTTGAATACTAAGGTGGGTCTTGGCTAAGAGAATTGGCGTGTCCTTTGACTCATTGGATGATTTTCTACTATGATTTGGGCCATTTGGATTCTGTTCTTTCATTTTCATATTCAGGAGGTTTATCAGTCCTAATGAAAGATTTGCTTCCTGCATGGGACTGGGAATATTGTAGGGACTGACCGAGGCTGTGCTAGTGTTCATTTTGTACCTAATATTTTTTGGCAAAGGTTACCGAGAAGCTGAGGCTTTTTAATTTTGGTTAATATGTGCATCATAAATTATCATAAATAATCATCTAGGAAACTGTCTAAGAAAAATGTACACATTTTTATATGACAAACCCCTCCCTCTCCTATTCCTCTACAGTGATAAAATAATTAGTATTTTAGTCCAGTCAGGTTTTAGAATCTCAGTATTGGTCAATTGTTTTTCATAATGAACTATATAAATAATTGTTAAGTTGAATTTTAGGAAAAAAATCTTAGTGGTTGCTGCCTCCTGCCCTGGACTGCTTTTTAGAATTTCTTAGTGGAGCTAGACTCAAGTTTGCTACTGCTGAATTTGAGGATTTAGTCAGGTTAATTGATTTATATTTGTATTTGATTTGTATTTTTGTTGGTATTTAAACCACAGGTTTTTGAAGACTGTCTTGTCTTTGTCTTGTTATGTTTTCAAAATGTATGTTTTTCAATTTGGAGCACCCCTATTAATGTGCTTTTGCATGCTGTACCTTTTACATTTATAGGTGTATTTGTCAAACCTTGCATGAGAAGATCACAATCTTAGTGACTCATCAGTTGCAGTACCTAAAAGCTGCCAGTCAGATTCTGATATTGAAAGATGTAAGTAATTTCTAGAAGTCTGTAGAACTTGCTAGCACTCAGATGTGTTGAAGGCAAGGCCTCCCAGCAGGTCACTCTCCTTGGGTTCATGTAAACTCCCTCCTCTTCCTCAATTTTATATTTTTTTCTTCTCAGAGCTGGCACTTTTGCCTTTGAGAATTAATCCACAGACAGGTAGAAATGTCACTATTACATTCTAAGCCATATAAACCCTGAAGTATATAAAATTGCTACCTCAACGTTACTAAATTGTAACTGTTCTAGTGAAATTGTTAGGGATAATGATGCTATTTTATTTAGAACCTTTTGTTTTTCTCTTCCATTACTTAATTCATTATTTGAAAATTAGAGATGCTAAGACGTGATTGTATCCATTTGATTGTCATATGCAGTTTCCCTAAAGAGCATCTTCCGTTAATAACAGAAGCATGGTTGGATAGCCCAGCACCCCTTGGTCAGAGGTGCTCACCCTCCTGGCAGAGCCGGTTGCTAGCTTACTGCACAGGTCTTTTTCCATGTCTGATATGTATGAGAGCCTGTGCAGCAGTAAGGCACGTCCTTGCCATCATGGGGCTTCCATACGTATGAGGATAGATGCAACGAAAGAGATAGAGGGGTAGGGGCTGATATCATGACTGCCTCCCTGAGGAGGTGGTACCTCACGAGACCTGAGTGACATGAAGGTACTGGCCATGCAGTCACCTGGGGGAGTGTCATCTGAGGCAGAGGGTCCAGCGGTGGGTCCTAAGGAAGGAACTGACTTGGCATGTTGGAGGAAGGCCAGTGTGTCTGAGGCAGAGTGAGCAGGGGGAGCATGGAGGGAGGTGGTCTCAGAGCAGTGGGCAGCAGTCCCGGAAATGGGATGGAAGCCACTGGACAGTCCAGAGCAGAGGGGTGATATGGTCTGACGCGTGATTTTAAAAGACCCCTCTTGATGTTCGCTGGAGGGGCAACAAGAGAAGCAATTAGAAGTCTAAGTAAAGCGCAGAAGACAGAAAGAAGTATGGGCTTAGGCTAGTGTATCAGTTTCTAGAACTGCCATAACGAAGTACCACAAACTGGGTGGCTTACAACAACAGAAATTTATCGTCTCACCATTCGGGAGGCCACAAATCCGAAATCAAGGTACTGGCAGGGCCGTGCTCTCACTGAAGGCTCTAGGGTGGAATCCTTCCCTGCCTCTTCTGGGCAATCTTGGCATTCCTTGGCTTGTACTGCAGCACTATAATCTCTGTCTCTGTTGTCACATGGCATTGTCCCTGTGTCTGTCTGAGTCTTATATCTCTTCTTATAAGGACATCAGTCATATTGGATGTTAGGGCCCATCCTACTCCCATATGACCTGATCTTACTTAACATGATTACATCTGCAAAGACCCTGTTTCCAAATAAGGTCACATTCACAGGTGTCATGTTGAGGACTTGAACACATCTTTTTGAGGGAGCTGCCATTCAACCCACTACAGCTAGTATGGTTGGGGAGGTGGAGGTTGGTGAGAACTTTTTGGGCTCTGGTTGCTTGATGCATCGCTGCTCAGCCTCTTTGCCTCTGTGCCTCAGCGCCTCCGTCGTTAAACCACCTTGTCTGTTTCAACAGGCCCTTGGTCAAATCCCTCACTTCATCAGGTGAATTTCTGCCCGAAGAAAGATTATAAAAATGCGGAACCTCTGTCTCTTTAGAAGCAGTTCCATGTATCGACTCCTCCCCCTCTCGTCCAGGAGTAGGGAGCTCCGAGTCCTCAAAGTTGAGAACAATTAATCTCATGCAGAGGGGTGAAACTAGCGTGGTAAAACCCCAGTGTTGGCAGTGTTATGAGCAGAAGAATAACCTGTTTAGCCAGTGCCTAGGTATTTTGGGGTCCCCTTATTGCTTCTTTTGAGGATATTTTAATGGCTGCCCCCTCGCCCCCTCTTGGAATTGTCAGTGCTTGGCTGCTGAGTAAAATTTCTCCCTAAAACACTAGTCGTTCCTGTGCATCTTACGGATGCTAAGTGGTAATTTCGTCAAATAAGGTGTATGAATTTTGCCGTCCCACGTCGAACAAGACACAGTGTATCATGAATAATTTTTTAATTCTGCAGTATCAAATGGTTCCCAAAATCTTCACTGGGTTTTCTCAGTGGACCGACCACCTCAGGGAATAGGACAAGGGTGGTACCAGGTAGGGTCGTGGGCCCTTCCTCCACCTGACCTGCTTTAACCAGAGCTGCCCTCCTTTGATTTGTTTTGCATCCTGGGATTTTGCCTCATATTTTGTTTGCCACTGAGTAAATTAGCTGAGTCTTGTTTCATGGGGTGAGAAAAGAGTGAAAACACCTGCACATTATTTTATATAACTTCGTGAGGAAGGGAAACCTTGCCATGAAGTGTCACGTGTGTTCAGAGGAAAGGATTTGATTGGCTATAGCTTGAGCAGTTGCCTGATTTGGGAAAGCCTTGGCTGCTTGTGATTGGTTGTTCTTAAGTTTCATTTTCTCAGATTTGAGTGCGTTGACTCTGGCTCAGGTTTTGGTTTGCTTTCATAGGTATCAAGGCTTTATAGCCACCTCTGCCTGCTGGCCTCGTTGTTTGATTACTTGAACATGTAGAATGTTGAATTTGCAGTTGGGAATTTCCTGAATTTGTGGGGCAGTTTTAGATTAAAGACCATGAAGATGCCACTCATGGGTCCAGTGTCCAGGGCTGGTTCCCACATGTCTTATCCCAGCGGGGCACATGATCTATGATGACGGTCAGCAAAGAGTTGAGGAGTAACTCTTACCTGTGTGGATGTGCTTTTGCCCACCTCTGTGTCTATCTCAAGTTTCTTCCCTGGAATATTCTCCCCAGTTGACTCTGTTCTTTTAGATTCTTCTTGTTACACGAGGCTCATCTCAATTTCCATGTTACCTTAAAAGCCTGTACTGATACTCTCACCAACATCTGTGCTTTTTCTTCTTTAAGTGCCCACGGTAGTTGTGTTAGTGACCTCCAGTTTTAACGCGTGATTCCACATTTACATCCCCCGGCACACAACATAGGGTTCAGCAGAGAACAGCACGCTCAGTTCTGTGTCGAGTTGAATTGAGCTAGATTTGTCAACCAGGATTTCAGACCTAAGGATAATTTTCTCACAAAAATCATAATTTAAGACCAGTTAACTTTTCTTGATTAGTATATTATTAGATTATTATTATCAAATGCAAATGTTCTCCTTTCAAATTCTTATTTTTGTTTTAGGGCAAAATGGTGCAAAAGGGGACTTACACTGAGTTTCTGAAATCCGGGGTAGATTTTGGTTCCCTTTTAAAGAAGGAAAATGAGGAGACTGAACAATCTCCAGTTCCAGCAACTCCCACCCACAGGAATCGGACCTTCTCGGAGTCTTCGGTTTGGTCTCAACAGTCTTCTAGACCCTCATTGAAGGACGGCACTCCAGAGGGCCAAGATGTAAGTTTCTCATCTTGGCAACATGCCCTGGTTATTCCCGCTCTTAGTGGCCTCAAGATCTTCAGTCTACACCGCTCATGATATCTTTGTCGGTCCCAAAGTAGATTCTAAGGTCCCAAGGCCTTATTCCATGGAATTGGTAGAATTGAAATAGAACAAAGGGAGCAAACCTGGTTGTGATTCTCCTTTGGGTGTCAGATGAAGAATCTCATGGAGGACAGTAGTGGGTGTACCGCTATACATTTCTAGGTCTATGTGGCTCACCCTGTTAGAACTCTTGAATTTATTATAGGTAACTCCTGCTTGTTCTGATGGCCCTAGGTTTCTCTTTTGCATCCAGAGGCTTAATTTGAAGACCCCTTCAGACTGAGTCCTTCTGTGGCCCACGTTAAATCAACTACTTTTCTTATATGTTGGAATTTCTGGCACTGCAGGTGACTGCTGGTGTTATTTTGCCCCCTGTCAGATGGTTTGTGATAGGCCAGAAGTAGGATCTGCAAAGGACTTGGAACCCAGTAGACACTGTAGAGTTAGTTCTCATCTTCCTTTCTTACCCTTCAAGATGGAGAACCACATCTTATCCTTCGTTGATTCCCCAATGGCCAGCACAGAGCCAAGGACATCCTGGGCTCATGTGAATCTATAATGCATTCTAAGTCCTCCAGACAGAAACGCACTAGATCTTCCTTAAAAATATACATGGGTATTCCTCAATATCTAAATTCTACTATCAAAATCTAGGAGCCTGGATGATCTGATAAGTGTTCAGGTTAGTCCCTCACATGCCAAATTCAGAAATCACTCTCTGAAATTCAGGAACCAAATAGATTCGGATCATGTGCTCTCCCTTGCTATCTAAACTCTAATTACTCCGACTCGCTGTTGAATTCAGTTTACTGTATTCAGCCAATATTTTGAGCCCCTACTATGTTTTATGTTTCCATCATTAAGCTACACAAATAATCTAGGTTAGCTTATTAAATTAAATCTAAATTAGCTTAAAATACATTAGGTCCATATCATTTTATGTATTATTTTGGTACAAGCTTCATGCGTTTATACTTGAATTGAGTATGTTGTGCACATGCTGGAAATCATGATCTACTTTAAGCAAAGCAACAATGAATAACTGTGTGCGAATGATATTTCCTTGTTTCTAATAGATTCCTAGAAGTGAGGTGGCTGGGTCCAAGGGTAAAAGCATGTATGGTTTGGCTAGATATTTCCACACCCTTCTCCATAGGAGATGTACCATTTTGTGCTCCTACCAACGTATGAAACCAGTGCCTGTTTTCCCACAGCTTTGCCAATAGAGCGCTTTGTTTACCTTCTGAAATTTTTGGGTTCATCGTTTAAAATTTTGTCTCTCACTGCCTTCTTTCCTTTCTAGACTGAGAATGCACAGGTTACGCTGTCAGAGGAGAGCCGTTCTGAAGGAAAACTTGGTCTTAAGACCTACAAGAATTACTTCAGAGCTGGTGCTCACTGGCTTGTCATCATTTTCCTTATTCTGCTAAACGTCATAGCTCAGGTAACTAAGGACATTTTGTTTTGTACCCTCAGTTGATATTTACAGTACTGTTTATACTATATACAGTCACACGCCACATAATGACGTTTTGGTTAACAGTGGACCACATATATGACGATGGGCCTATAAGCTCAGTACCATGTAGCCCAGGTGTGTAGTGGGCTATACCATCCAGGTTTGTATAAGTGCCACAGAGGAGGAAGAAATTTTCCTCTACCCTTCTAGGTTCTTCTAGCTGGTCTGAGAATTAAATTGACATCAGACAGATTAACAGGAGAAAAACAAACAAATGTTTAATGTTATGTATAGATGGGAGAAAGCCAGGAAAACCAAAATGGCCAAAGCCCTCACCTTAAATACCATCCTCAGCTAAAGACAAAAGGAGGTGCTGGGGATGGGGAGAGTCAGGGACTTCAAAGGGAGGAAGGCAATTCACAGGTAGGTGAAAAGAAGCAAACGATTAGAAAACAAGACATCTTTTCCAAACAGACATAGAAGAACACAGAGGGAGCCCAACAAACAGGCTTTTCTAGGTTCCTCCCCGTCTACCGCCTAGTTCCTATTATGCTAAGGTGATAGCTCGCTTCCTGAGACAGGTTTTTTAATCTGTGTTCTTTTAGGCAGTTAAGGGGGAGGTAACAAGAAAAACTTTCTGAGTCTTTTGTTTCTTAAAAATAATCAGCCTAAAGTAATCCTCATGTTAGAGAGACATTTTGGGGGCAGAAATTTTGTTCTCCTTCAGTACACTCTGTGATGCTCACACAACAGCACAATTGCCTAACAACACATTTCTGGGGCGTATCCCTATCGTTAAGCGACCCATGACTGTACTGTGTTTTGCAGTCCGCTTGGATTTGCATTGAAATGTGCTGTCTGTGGGGAACAAAATAAATGATGCTCACTGGTGTCGTGTGTGTGTTACAAAGAACTTCTAGGAAAAAAAGGATGTCTTTTAAAGATTTTAAAATGTAATATGCGTTTACTTGACCTGTTGTTATCTGGGATGTTGGGCTTGGGACAGACCTGAGATGGAAGGATCATCTTTGTTTCTTGGAGACTTTTGATTATCCATTTTAGTGAGTGAGAGTTTTGAGTTGGTAAGTAATGTTAGTGTTTGACTTTTTTGTTTCTTACCCTACTCTAGGTAGCCTACATTCTTCAGGACTGGTGGCTTTCATACTGGTGAGTTATTTCTAGTCTGACGTGAAGTGCTGTAAAATCGACGTGAAGCCTCCCTTTCCCTCAGAGTTGGGGAAAGGTGGGGTTTGTTCAGCCTCCACTTCTAATCCTCACTTAGTTTCCCTGAAGAAAAATTAAAGTTCTTGCTGGGTGGAGTATGACCCATAATGGTCTCTCCCCATGTCTGATGCTCAGCAGCATCTTCACAATTGTGAGAACTAAAAGTCATGATTCAAATGGAGTTTTTCTAAGGTAGACGTACACAGGACTGTGTGAGCTAGGAATCATTTTCCAGCATAAAACATGTCTCCCAAATCAAGGTTAATTTTTTTCTTTTGCATTTATCTAAATTCCATCTAGAACTTAGTACTTTTTCTCTTTTGTTCCTTAGGGCAAATGAGCAAAGCGCCCTGAACGTCACTGTAAATGGAAAAGGAAATGTAACTGAGACGCTCGATCTTAACTGGTACTTAGGAATTTATTCAGGTAAAGTTTAATCATTTGGTCTATTATCCGAGAGTCGGAGGTGCTTACAATGAGCCTGTGTGAGTAACTAGGGCTTCCAGGAGTAATTCAGTAATGTCTTAACAGATTAAGAGTCTGAGTCGCATTTACTCTGTGAATTAATTAGAATAATTATTTTTAAAATCTACTAGAAGAAAGAGGTTGAATGAAGACTCTTAATTTGCTCTATACTGCATTTTGGAAGTTAAACCAGGATTGAGCATTCAGAAAATCAGCCACTGGAAATATGTGGCTATTGTCTATTCTAATAGGTTGCTTTAGCTAAATCTTACATTATTATATGGATGGGCAAGGGGATTAGAAACGGATCCCCACCCTGTGGTTCAGATTGTTCCAATTCTATCTGAATAAACCCTGGCTTTTATTGAACTTGGATGAAATCCTTTGGCAGCCAGGCCCCCCAAATAAAAGCATTATTCCCTTGCAGGTATGCAAAGCTCCCTTCACCAAACTGCTCCTCTCTTGGGCTTCACTAATTACTTAAGAGAGAAGCTAAGCAGGGAAGAATCCAGTGTCCGGGAATTAGGATTCCTTCTCTTTCTTACCTCGAGATCACAATGTTATCTCGTTCCCAACTGCGTGATTAATTTAACATTTGGCTCACCAGACTGATATTAACACAGTGCTCTGTTTTCACAAGAGTGCTTAGCATGTGTGTAGCATTACATACTTTTTAAAGGAAATCCTCATCTAAAATTTTAAATATTCCCGCAGGAAACGCTCATACAAGCTTTCTCTGAAGATAGAGTGAGTTATCTTTGTTAAGAACCCACTCACTGAAATTTGGTATTTAATTTGTTGATCACTTGCTAAGAAATCCATTAGCTGTTTACCTTCCGAACTGGTGGCCGATGCGAGACCTAAAGGGAGAAGGAAAACGGTGGTGTTCTACGTTTATGTAGGATGGCAGGCTAAGGAAAATGCCTGCTGCTGGAATTTAGGAATTTGAGCAGCTTTTAGAGTTTAAGTAACAGTGATGTATCATCTGAAGGGGGAAAAGTAGTTGATGGAATATTTATTATAGAGGTTTTCCCCACTCTGTTTAACAGTGTGAGTTCAAGAGATGTTAGGAGAGCTATTTTTTATGTGCATAGTAGGTATTCATTTATGTCATTAATGAAACATAATTTAAATGATTATGTTCATTCAAAAATGATTTGTTTATATAAAACAGTGAAAGATTAGTTGCTCATTTAGATTATCTCACAGTAAAATATGATTTTTTTCTTTTTTTTAATTTATTGCAGTAACATTGGTTTATAACATTGTATAAATTTCAGGTGTACATCATTATACTTCTATTTCTGCATAGATTACATCATGTTCACCACTCAAATACTAATTACAACCCATCACCACACACATGTGCCGAATTATCCCTTTCGCCCTCCCCCCTCCCCCTTTCCCCTCTGGTAACCACCAATCCAATCTCTGTCTCTATGTGTTTGTTTATTGTTGTTATTATCTACTACTTAATGAAGGAAATCATACGGAATTTCACCTTCTCCCTCTGACTTATTTCGCTTTGCATAATACCGGAAATGTCCATCCATGTTGTCACAAATGGCTGGATTTCATCGTTTCTTATGGCTGAGTAGTATTCCATTGTGTATATATACCACATCTTCTTTATCCATTCGTCCCTTGATGGGCACTTAGGTTGCTTGCAAGTCTTGCCTGTTGTGAATAACGCTGCAGTGAACACAGGGGTAATTTGTTTTTTCTTGCAATTCAGTTATTTAAGGGATTTTCTACGTGCAACTTAATGTGGTATTCGTATTTTTTAAAGTTGCTTGGGCATTTTCTACAAGGAAATGGTAACTCATTTCTCCTGTTTCCTATTAATATCACACGCTGGTAGCAAAACATAATTTTAGGTCATGGGACATGTAAATAGTAAGATTTGGAATATGGAGAAGGGAAGATAAACTACTTTTTATAATTGTCTTTTTTCTGAGTTTTTAATAGAACTTATAATTGAATTAGGAAAGCATAGAATGAAATTTTAGTTTACACCTCTTTTTTTCCATGTAGTTTCTATTTAATGAGAGAAATAAATTATTTTATATTCTTTATAAATATGTTTTGTGAATGCATTAAACTCTCATAGAATCCAGATGCTTTATGGAATAAAATACATACTTTCTTTATAAACCTGCCTGACATGCTTCAGCATCATAGAAGAAAAGGCAGAGATCCTGTGTCTCTAAGTGATATTTCTTTATTTCAGGTTTAACTGTAGCTACCGTCATTTTTGGCATAGCAAGATGTCTGTTGGTATTCTACGTCCTTGTTAATTCTTCACAAACTTTGCACAACAGAATGTTTGAGTCCATTTTGAAAGCTCCGGTATTGTTCTTTGATAGAAATCCAATAGGTAAGTCCGACACCAAGTTTCTCCATGGATATGTCTTATTAACACATTTAGTATCTGATTACATTTCGGTATTTGAAAATGGAGGAGACGCTTGGAAGAAAATCACTGTGCGTGTTTTGATTCATTTTCTCCAAAAAGCTTCACTGATACATTTCTCCTACCAGAAAGAATCTGAATAGAGGGGGCATACAAGCTTTTATTCCAATTTATGTGTGTGTGGAAAAATAAATGAATGTTCGCTTTGCAGAATGGTTTAGGAGTCCATTGTTGGGTGGCATATGAAACACCCCACCTTCAATGCAAACATCTTTAAACGTGGTTGGCTAGTTGCTGCAACACTGGCTGTATTACATAGCATAACGCTATTATATAGCATTAAGGTCCATCCTTTAGGAAGGACCTTTTTACAAGGAATCTCTCTGACATAAGACAGCCTGGGTGTTTCTTTCTTCCCTTCCCCATCCATTTGTGAAACCACAGAGCTCTTGTGCGTGCCCTGACAATGAGGTTTACCTAAAATGGTAATGAAAGATTAATTAAAACCCAAGATTGGTGAAATGTAAGCATCCTCTTCAATGCAAGTTTTTAACTCGATAGTTTTAAAGTAGACTTTTGCTTACACATTAGAGGCTTTGTTGTACCTGCCAGGTGGATCTTTAGTAGTGAGTTTCCCTGGTGATTTCCAAGTGGTTGATGCCTCTGCCTTGAGGCCTTTCACCTGTCTTGCTTCTGAAGGTAGCCTCCTGCCCTGGGTTCCTGTGAAGAGCTAGTTCATCAACATACGTCCCCACCTGGTCAGTTGGTTAGACTTGTGGTGAAGCCCAGGGTGGCTTTGTTTGTGTAGGTGATACTCGACAGGGCCTGTCGAGGCAGGGAGGTGGGCTGGAGGGAGCACAGGAGTAGCCTTGGCCTGGCCGTTCACTAGCCTTGTGATGTAACTAGCTAAAGCACGTAGATACAGGTAGGCAAGCAAATCTCAGAGTAGGGGGTGGTTGTGGTTAAAAGTGTGGTCTCTGGAGCCAGCTGCCTGGGTTCGGTCCTGGTGCTAATTACTAATGGTAATAGTTAGTTATAGTTATATTAATACTTGTGTGCTAGTTACCTCTCTGCCTCAGTTTTCGAATCTGTAAAATGGGTATACTCTTTACACTTACTTGATTAAGATATTGTGGGAATTAAGCAGGTTAATCCATTCACAGTGCTTAGAGTAAGGCTTAGCACACTAAGTGCCTAATGAGTCTTGGCGACAATGACAACATGATATCTCCGAACTTCCTCACCTGTGAAATGGAACTAACACTGCTGCCCTTCTTGTTTCACAAGACTGTTGTGAGGATTAGATAAGACTGTTCTGGAAAGCATGTTGTGTAGATTTCTTCAACAAACGTTGTTTAGTCTAGACACTGGGAAGCACAAGGAATTGTAAACTGCAGAGGCCCACACAAGTGTATAGTCTTTTTATAGCTGTAGTTAGAAAGCAATTAGAGGACTTATGTATTATTAAGGCTGTAAAGTCACTCCAGTTTGCCAGTTAATTGGAAAACTACAGTCATAAAGTTTGGAGCATTAAGTGGGCCTGAATTTCTGTTATCACAGCCTCTGAATGCTCGTGACCACAGTTAACCAGGCTCTTTGTGTTCATGACCTGTAGGCTTCTCCACATGCTGATTTATTTATTATTCAAGGATTTGGGACCAGGTCTAAATTTCTGAGGTCGCTAATCTTAGAGCAGCACTCTAGTGTTTATCTTGCCTCCCCTCCTATATCTATTAGTAGTACTTTCGTCCTTCAAGAAAATAGAAGACCAAATTCAGTACTCCAAAGATAGGCCTAGTTTGCCCAAAATGTTTAGGGGCCATGAGTTATTTACTCTTTTCGTGGTAGATTAAACATTTTCTTTTAACTAAAATAAATTTTAAGTGGTAGATTTTAAGTTTCCATGTGGATATAATTTTTGCACTTTTTACAATGGGAAGAACAAGCCAGAGCTATGGATCATGCCTCATAGTTGACATCATTGATTGTATGTACTTTAACGGTTATGTGATGCGTAAAGAAATTCCCCCCATGGGGGCCCGCCTGGTGGCATAGTGGTTAGGTTCACGGGTTCCGCTTCAGCGGGCCAGGGTTTGCCAGTTCCAATCACGGGTGCAGACCTATTCACTGCTCATCAAGCCAAGTTGAGCTGGTGTCCCACACAGAAGAGCTACAACTCTACAACTATGATATATACAACTATGTACTGGGGCTTCGGGGAGAAAAAAAAGAAAAAAGAGAAAGATTGGGAACAGATGTTAGCATGGGGCCAATCTTCCTCAAAAAAAAAAAAACATTAAAGAAACAATTCCCTTCTAGAGTAGAGAGGCAGACATGCTCGATGTTTAAGTTCCATTGAATATCTACGTTAAATGTATACAAGTGCCCTGCATAATGTGACGACCCTGAGTTGCACACAGAGTGTGTTCTCTGAGCAGCATGGAGAGATCAGGAAGCATGTCTTTGTCTTCTCAATACTTGGTTGTTCAGAGCATACTCTCAGGGAGACACTGGGGTCCCTGGGTTTCCTATGGGCTCAAGATCTTGACAGCTTCCCAGATTTTAGGAAATTCAGGGGTCAGGATCGACTTTTGCCAGTGTGTAGTTTCCAGCAAACTAGACTTGGAGTGGTGACTGGTGCAGAAACTAGAAACTCGAGGCAGAGGCCCACTGGACCTGCCTGAACCACAGCCTGGCTTGGAATTGCAGAAGTCTTGCCAGAGTTCCTTTCTGTACCCATCTCCATTTCCCACTTGTGCTGGAATATTCTCAGTGACCCTGAATTGGATCTTGGAAATGGCTTGTACATTCATTCATGGTGCTCACAGCCAGATGTGCTGTCTCCCTTCTCATGCTTCCTCCCAGATCCTCATGCATTTTGTTAACCAGTGGGTGACGCTTTGTACTTATGCAGAGAACCAGGCCTTCAGTGGAGGGTCCTGAAACACCACTGCCCCGCCAAAGTCCCAAGTTCACTTACTTGGATTTAAGGATAAAGGCAGGGTACACTGGAAAGTGCATGTTTCTTCTCAATAGCAAAGTTTCTCTGACTGCAGTTGATCCATTCCAGAGAGCTGACTTTTGAGAAAGTTCCAGCTCTCCAAGCTGCATGACTTATTCTCCATTTTGAACCCATGAAATTTGGATTGCATGAAGTTTAATTAGTTTGTTTAATGTATACCGTATTGTCTACTGATCTTTCATAACCTGGTAAATTTTAAGCTATCTGGGTAAAATTGGAATCAACTAGTGTGTGGTGTTAGAATGGCAAAAGCTAGTTTTCTTTTCTTTTTCCTTCCTCTCACCCATCTCTATTTCTTATCCTTTTCTCCTTTGATGTGTTTAGGTAACAGTATTGTGCACGTCTATTAAAGAGCCGCATGTTTTCAGTGACCCTGACATTTCCTACACATTTTGTTTGAGTTGAATAGTGCCTTTGCAGATGTAGTCTGTGTCCCTGTGCTGTTTGCTGCATCTGCCACTTCCTAGTCAACATATGTCTTCTATCCTAGCCCCATTTCAGTTCTATCAGATCTTAATACACGGGTAACACAAATCCCGAATCAACAGGACAGTCACGCGTAGCTTCACGATGGGAATATGTTCTGAGAAACTCGTTATGGGATTTCGTCATTGTGAGAACATCACAGAGTGTACTTACACAAACTAGATGGTAAAGCCTACTACACACCTGTTCTCTATGGTACTAAGCTTATAGGACCACCATCATATATGCAGTCCATCGTTGACTGAAATGTCGTTATACAGCGCATGACTGTAAGTCATTCAGAAATTATGAGATGATGCTATTTTAAATGTAAATCATGTTTTCCTTGCATGGGCTGAATTCATTTTATTTTTACATCTGGCACAAGGGGGCAGCATGATCTACCTTATTTTGGGGATATAATGTAAGAGCACCTTATTGCAAAACCTGGTGGTTTTTATTTTAAAGCTTTCTTGGAAACTTCATTTTTAGAGCTTGGGTCTTTGTATTTTGTAGTGTTTATACAGAATTTTAAAAGTATTGTCGTGGTTTATTATGTTTGAAACATTAAACTCTTTACTAAAGAATTACTCACAGTGTTGTCCCGGAATATCTAGCGTTTCAAACAGGGTCACTTGGATTTCTTAATTGACTCCTTACCTGGTAACCGGAATAGGCAGTCACCGACATCTTGACTAAATGTATTTTAGTTCCTCATGGTAGATTATGGTCGCTTCTGTGAACTGTTTCTGTTTTCTTCCTAAACATGAGTTTAGGGAGCAATATGACCCCACAGTTTCTTCAATTTTCTTCCATGCCATCAGAGTCAGCAGGTGCATTTTATTCTTATCAAGTCTCTAGAATTTCACTCTTCGTTTTGGAGGCAAGATGAGTGGATAGTTGTCCTATTTTTTCAAGTGATAAAAAAATGGCATAACACCTGGTCGAGTGCATTGACTGTAATGATTCCAGATAAATATTTGTTTATTTGCTCTCTATTTGTTAATTTGGCTTTAAGAACCTGAGCCGCTGGCGTCAGTAGGTGTTGTATTTGTTTATTCTCTCAGGGAAGCGCAAAGTTAATATGGGTTGTGGAGTATGTTCATTTCACATGACTGCTTTTTTTCAGTGGGGTGTGCATGCGTATGTGTGTGGGGTCACTTATTTATGCATCCAGTGTAAAAAAAAACACAAATCAGTAAAATTGTTTTTCTCTTTACACATCAAATTCACTTAAGGCTAAAGCACTATAAAAAGAGAGAAAGAAATGTACAAACTTCTTCTTTTGTCATTTTTATTCTCTAGTGGAAGGGACTGTGCCGATTGAGATATGGAAGAGGAACTGTAGCACTAGACTTTGAGACATATTCTTGTATCTTCCCTAATCGAAAATCTAGAATTGCCCCAAGGAGTAGGATTTCTAGTTTGATTGAGTGGGAAATGAGGCTCTGTAGATGATTTCACAAATCTAAAATATCCTGAATGAGGATGTGCATTGTGTGGGAGTTGAGGGTTGGGGAGAGGAGGGTGGTGGAGATTTGAACTATGGTTCTGTTACTTGATGCTCCTTAGCATCCAGCACAAGTTGCTGAATAACTCGTGGAGAAATGAAAAGTGAGCCAAAAGCAACATGGTGAGCTTTTTGTACTATCAGAGAAACTGTCTTGCTATGCTATTCATAACATCAATTGTCAACATGCCACTGCCTTGCCAGTCATCAGTAGAGAAGAAAGATAATTGTAGGGATACCTATCTGTTTATTCAGTTCCGATGACCACTGGAGTTAGTGCTAAATGCATATTTTTAACAAGTATAATATTTTAGCACTGTCAAAATTACCTTGACGATAATAGGCTTGTTAAATTATAGCTCTATAAGTTAGGAGGTGAGATGGCTCTGCTTAGCACACGTTAATCTATGCCTGTTCACACAAGTGATTCTGCTGAGCAGGTAGCATGTTAGAACAAGAAATACTGGTCCTAAAACCTCTGATTTATGGTGGGTGTTTTGACACAGCATCATTCAGACGATTCACAAGGCAAGGCTTCATGTTAAAATATTTCACCAGTGTCATCATTCGTCACCGACATAAATATTCAGTAGTGAGGCTGGAAAATGGGTAATATGCCCATTCATGCCAAATCATTCGCTATGTTTCCTTTCAAGTGAGATCTGTTGTGGATATGGTTAAAAGAAACTATGATTTTTCTTCCTTGAGAGCAATTGAGCTGTAAGAAATCGAGAATAAGAATAACAACTGTCCTGACGGCTTTCATGTACTCATCTTGCCTACGTTGCTTTTAATTCTGGCTGAAGTCCCACAGGCTTTTTTTTTCTTCCTTTCCTTGCTTAGTGCACATTGTAAAGAACATATTTGTATGTACATTAGTTAAAGAGGCTTTTTGTGTTCAAAGGAAGAAGTTAGTCATCATCAGAAAAGCTTTGTTGCAAAACAAAAACACACATTTCCTCTTTCATTTTTCCTTGTTAGTAATAACAAATGCAAGTGACTATAAAGGGACTAACACAAAAGATTGCATCAATCATAATGATTCTCAATAGCCACATAAATATTATTTTTTCAGGTTTGAATGAAACAGCTAATAGTTTGAAGTAGGTGTGGTAATTAAATCCTATCGGGTTGTCACATATTAAAAATAATGTTTTTTCACATAACAATGGTTATATGTACTTAAACCCTTATCAGGGTGATATTAAGTCATATTTTTATGGGAGTTGCTCATTTACGCTAATAGTATCATAAAAGCCTTTGTTACTAGTTTAAATAGTTACATAGTTGTATATATTTGATTACTATTGTTATTTTGTCAGTAATCTCTATAAAGGTGATTGTTATAGCACTTGTCTACAGCTGGTAAATATTGCACCATTTAGGTCTACATTTTTAATCTATCAGAATGTTCTGATTACTCTTTATTCGTGTTTTTTTCTCATAATAATCATATATGGAAATACTGGCAGCTGAGTAAGACTGTGTTTGTGGTTATCCAATAAAAATGTTAAAAAGGTAAGATTTGGGAAGCTTGTGTCTTGTTCAAAGTGGTAATCATGTAATATCTCAGGAAAATGGAAGGATGATATTTCACTTGTGTTTTTTTATTTTCCAATAGTGAATATAGTGATACATATCTCATGTATAAGCTCTCTACTTCATCCTAATATTTGTGGCTATGATGTTAATGCCCCCAAACTCCTGAGTTTTTACTGGTTTGATATCTGTGTTGTCTTAGAACTTAGAGCTGGGGGCTCTTTGCTACTCATGACTTCACTGGTATACCCCAATTTCTGGTGTTAGTATGCTCAGTAATTTGGCATTATATGGGATGTGTGATTTATAGTAATTTATAATTTATAAATTAAATGATTTTATAAATAACAAAAATTATAAATAATATAATTTATAGTAATTCAAATACTGTCATCTAGAAGTCTCCCCCCAATTATTACTTCAACATTTTAGCTTTTTGTGACAGTCAGAAAACGCATCAAAATGTCTTTATGACGTAGTTCATTGCTTTGGTATAACCATTTCAAGAGAAACTGGAATAGTATTTCTGCCAGTTTCAACATGAATAAATATTGATAAGTATATTACTGAGAGCCTAAAATATATAAAGCTTAGTCTTCTGACACTAAGTGGGAATCGATAGGGATTTGCTGGATTGCGAGTCTGTACACTTGCTAAGGCCAAGTGCTTCCCCTCAAAGATTTGATTTTGAAGCTCTCCTATAAGACCATGAGGTGAACTTTGATTTTCATTTTACAACTGGAGTTGTCTTCTGTTACCATTTCTTCCCTGCCTCCTTTATTTTAAATATTATTATTATTTATTTTGCCGTAAAGAAAACGGGGAAAAATCCAGATATTTGCAACATTGAACCTGTTACATTTTATTTCACATAGAGTTGAAAATTTGGTTGTGTTTTTAATCACATCTTTATAGTACTTGTCACAATTTCAGCTGAATTATAATTTAGGTCATTAGGTGTTGACTGCCTGTCTCCTCTTAGCCTTGGGCTCTCTGCCCTCATAGGACATATCTATTGTATTACTGGGAAATCTTCTGAAGCCAGGATTGGACACATTGTAGCTGATGGGTAAATATTTGTTGGCTGGATGAAAGAAGGGATGGTTTTAGAAGTGTTATTTGCATCTCTCCACGCCACGCCCGTAAAGAACAATGGAACTTCACAGTGTTGAAGTTGAATTTGAGCTTTTCTGTCTTAACAAATTTGAACTCTTTCCTGTATTTTTTGTTCCAGAGTAGAATTTGATAGATTCTACTAAGTAGAATAGATTATTTGTCGTGGACTTTGTTTCTGGTATGTGATGACATGAAGAGAAAACCACATATATTGGTTCTTTGGAAGTTCCTGGAACCAGACTCTGCAAGGTTCCAAGTTCCCCTGTTGGGTACCAATTAAGGACATGAAACTGTCAAACACCTAATACATTTCCTTGGGATTTAATTGCACACTGAAGATGAATGTTGGCGCTCTGTGGGTTAAATATTTGGTACCTTATCGTTTTACCGTTTAAACTACATGCCCTTAAGTAAAAGGAGGAATTAATCCATTTTAAAACATCAGTAGAGGGGCCAGCCCCGTGGCTTAGCAGTTAAGTGCGCGCACTCTGCTGCTGGCAGCCCGGGTTCAGATCCCGGGCGCGCACCGACGCACCGCTTCTCTGGCCCTGCTGAGGCCACATCCCACATACAGCAACTAGAAGGATGTGCAACTATGACATACAACTATCTACTGGGGCTTTGGGGGGGAAAATAAATAAATAAATAAAAATTTAAAACATCAGTAGACATTTTAACTCTATTATTGGACAGGGAATTGAGATGTAGATTGAGATGTTGCGATGTCCCAGTTCTGCTGGAAACATAGCTTTGGAATAGCTATGCCAGTCACTTTACTTCTCTTGGCCTCAGGTTTCTAATAGGTGAAGAGAGGGGGCTTTTTCACTCATCAAGCATTTATTGGTTATCTACTAGTTGTCAGTTGTGGTACCAAGCTTTGGGACAAAAAGACCCTGTCTTCAAGGCATTTACAAACTTAAATAATTGCAGACAGTGGATTGTTTCAAAAAAATGAACAAATGATCCATTGTCAGTATTCTGTGATTCCATATAGAAAAGATACAGATTCAGAATTTAATACAGCTATAGAACGGAGATCTTGATTCATGTATATACACAACACACACACACAAATGTAGCCCTATGGTGTATTTATTTTCCATATCAATTACGTAAGTGATTGGCCTTGATTTCATAAAACTTCCAAAAACTGTTCTCGTGAAACTTCAAGACGAATTGTTTTCAAAATGAAGTCACACCAGTGGGAGTATGAGAGGAATTTAGGAAGCAAAAGTAAGTGATTCTTTATTTAAGATCACAATCTCTTAGCTTACAGCAAACTCAACCCAGTTTCTAACCAGACTCTTGACTACTCAAATGCTTTTCTGACTTACCAGGAACAGTTTGGGTGCTAGGGCTCATCTCCGAAAAGCGTGTTAGAGAAAGGAGAGAGAAGCCAGCATTTCCACTGTTGCCCTTTATAAGTATCTACACATGCTTCTCTTTGGGCTTTTTAGAAGTGTGTTACAAATGCTTTGACAGTAGGTAGAACATAAGCAGTGACGTTTTCCCCATAAGTATTGTTATCATGAAATCAACTGTGCTCTGTTGAATGGTCTTCTCATTCTTGGTAACTGGGATTAATCTTTTAAGAAATTTCCCCCTCATCTAAGTAGATTCTTTTTATATCTAAAGGAAACACGACAAGCTTCAAAGTATACTTTGAGTGGAAGTTTATTAAAATACTGTGGTTAAATGGAAAGCTATCGTAAAATCAAGTTCTCTGTTCTGGAAATATTTTCCTTTCATTTCTTTTTTGCATTTGCATTTTAGTAGATTGTATCACATGGGGAATGTTTCAACCTCTTGAACACCTGGAAAGTCTATTTTAGACTTGTTATGTGTTTAAGAATCTTAATCCAGACGTTATTCCAAATACAGTCATGCTCCGCATGATAGGAACATCTTGCCTCCGGGTCTGCTGTTGGTAGAAAGTGGAGCGATAGAGCGACGTGTTGTTAATAGATCAGTAGAAACCAGTGAATCTGCCCTGGTTGATTTTCAGCCTACGTCCCTGATTTGGGGGTGTTTAAGTCAATAATTAGTTAATGATTTCTCTCTGAACTTCAAGTGGAAGTTTTTAGAAGTGTTCTTTTGATTCAGTGACAGATCTCATCCTTCACTCTTTGATTGAAGCATATGATCAAAAAGTATAGACATGTTGAGGGTGTGGTAAGAAAAGCAATGCCCCCACTTCTTTTTGTTCTGCACAAAGATATTTGAACAGATACTGCAGTGTATGTGAATTTGTCCTTAAATATATTTTCTCACCTATATGATTCCATATATTTAGATCAGTACCAGTGCTTTGAGACATAGAATCATAGATTAATTTTATTCATTACTTTCAAATATTTAAAAATAGATTCAGAAGGAAATGGTTGCTTTCTTGTAAGTAGTCATTATTTTTATTTTTATTTTTTTTTTACACTTTAAATATATTCCAATTTTATTTGTCAATTATACCTCAATAAAGCTTGAGGAAAAAAGTAAACTTTGAAAGGTTAAAAAAAATTATGTCCCACAGAAGAAGCATGAGCTACTGTTAGATAATATTTTTTTTTATTTTTTATTTTATTTTTTATTTTTTTTTAAATTTTTTGTTTATTGCAGTAACATTGGTTTATAACATTGTAAAAATTTCAGGTGTACATCATTATACTTCTATTTCTGCATAGATTACATCATGTTCACCACCCAAATACTAATTACAACCCATCACCACACACATGTACCGAATTATCCCTTTCACCCTCCTCCCTCCCCCCTTCCCCTCTGGTAACCACCAATCCAATCTCTGTCCCTATGTGTTTGTTTATTGTTGTTATTATCTACTACTTAATGAAGGAAATCATGTGGTATTTGACCTTCTCCTGCTGACTTATTGCACTTTGCATTATACCCTCAATGTCCATCCATGTTGTCACAAATGGCTGGATTTCATCGTTTCTTATGGCTGAGTAGTATTCCATTGTGTATATATACCACAGCTTCTTTATCCATTCGTCCCTTGATGGGCACTTAGGTTGCTTCCAAGTCTTGGCTATTGTGAATAACGCTGCAATGAACACATGGGTGCATGTACCTTTACAAATTGGTGTTTTCAAGTTCTTTGGATAAATACCCAGCAGTGGGATGGCTGGATCATATGGTAGTTCTATCCTTGATTTTTTGAGGAATCTCCATACTGTTTTCCATAGTGGCTGCACCAGTTTGCACTCCCACCAGCAGTGTATGAGAGTTCCCTTCTCTCCACATCCTCTCCAACACATGTTGTTTCCTGTCTTGTTAATTATAGCCATTCTGACGGGCGTCAGGTGATATCTCATTGTAGTTTTGATTTGCATTTCCCTGATAGTTAATGATTTTGAACATCTTTTCATGTGTCTGTTGGCCATCTGTATATCTTCTTTGGAGAAATGTCTGTTCAGGTCATTTGCCCATTTTTTAATTGGGTTGGTAGTTTTTTTGTTGGTAAGATGCATGAGTTCTTTATATATTTTGGACATTAAGCCCTTGTCAGAAGTATGGTTTGCAAATATCTTCTCCCAATTGTTAGGTTGTCTTTTCATTTTGTTGATGGTTTCCTTTGCTGTGCAGAAGCTTTTTAGTTTGATGTAGTCCCATTTGTTTATTGTTTCTATTGTTTCTCTTGCCCGGTCAGACGTGGTGTTTGAGAAGATGTTGCTAAGACTGATGTCAAAGAGCGTACTGCCTATGTTTTCTTCTAGAAGTTTCACAGTTTCAGGTCTTACATTCAAGTCTTTAATCCATTTGGAGTTAATTTTTGTGTATGGTGTAAGGTAAGGGTCTACTTTCATTTTTTTGCATATGGCTATCCAGTTTTCCCAACACCATTTGTTGAAGAGACTTTCTTTTCCCCATTGTATGTTCTTAGCTCCTTTGTCAAAGATTAGCTGTCCATAGATGTGTGGGTTTATTTCTGGGCTTTCGATTCTATTCCATTGATCTGTGTGTCTGTTTTTGTGCCAGTACCATGCTGTTTTGGTTACTACAGCTTTGTAGTATATTTTGAAATCAGGGAGTGTGACACCTCCAGCTTTGTTCTTTTTTCTCAGGATTCCTTTAGCTATTCGGGGTCTTTTGTTGTTCCATATAAATTTTAGGATTCTTTGTTCTATTTCTGTGAAAAATGTTGTTGGAACTTTGATAGGGATTGCATTGAATCTATAGATGGCTTTAGGAAGTATGGACATCTTAACTATGTTAATTCTTCCAATCCAAGAGCACGGAATATCTTTCCATTTCTTTGTGTCTTCTTCAATTTCTTTCAGAAATGTTTTATAGTTTTCGGTGTCCAGATCTTTCACCTCTTTGGTTAAGTTTATTCCTAGGTATTTTATTCTTTTTGTTGCAATTGTAAATGGGATGGTAGTCTTAATTTCTCTTTCTGCTACTTCGTTGTTAGTGTACAGAAATGCAACTGATTTTTGTATGTTGATTTTGTATCCTGCAACTTTACCATATTCGTTTATTACTTCTAAAAGTTTTCTGGTGGATTCTTTAGGGTTTTCTATATATAAAATCATGTCATCTGCAAATAGTGACAGTTTCACTTCTTCCTTTCCAATTTGGATCCCTTTTATTTCTTTCTCTTGCCTGATTGCTCTGGCTAGGACTTCCAGTACTATGTTAAATAGGAGTGGTGACAGTGGGCATCCTTGTCTGGTTCCTGTTCTTAGAGGGATGGCTTTCAGTTTTTCACCATTGAGGATGATATTAGCTGTGGGTTTCTCATATATGGTCTTTATTATGTTGAGGTACTTTCCTTCTATACCCATTTTATTCAGAGTTTTTATCATAAATGGATGCTGTATCTTGTCAAATGCTTTCTCTGCATCTATTGAGATGATCATGTGATTTTTATTCTTCATTTTATTAATGTGGTGTATTACGTTGATTGATTTGCGAATGTTAAACCATCCCTGCGTCCCTGGAATAAATCCCACTTGATCATGGTGTATAATCTTTTTAACGTATTGTTGTATGCGATTTGCTAGTATTTTATTGAGGATTTTTGCATCGATGTTCATCAGTGATATTGGCCTGTAATTTTCTTTTTTTGTGTTGTCCTTTTCTGGTTTTGGTATCAGGGTAATGTCAGCTTCGTAGAATGAGTTAGGGAGCTTCCCCCCCTCCTCAATTTTTTGGAAGAGTTTGAGAAGGATAGGTATTAAGTCTTCTTTGAATGTGTGGTAGAATTCACCAGGGAAGCCGTTTGGTCCTGGACTTGTATTTTTGGGGAGGTTAGTGATTACTGTTTCGATCTCCTTACTGGTGATTGGTCTAGTCAAATTCTCTACTTCTTCTTGATCCAGTTTTGGAAGGTTGTATGATTCTAAGAATTTATCCATTTCTTCCAGATTGTCGAATTGGTTGGCATATAGCTTTTCATAGTATTCTCTTATAATCTTTTGTATTTCTGAGGTGTCTGTTGTAACCTCTCCTCTTTCATTTCTGATTTTACTTATTTGTGCCTTCTCTCTTTTTTTCTTGGTGAGTCTAGCTAAAGGTTTGTCAATTTTGTTGATCTTTTCAAAGAACCAGCTCTTGGTTTTATTAATTTTTCTATTTTTTTGGTCTCTATTTCATTTATTTCTGCTCTGATTTTTATTATTTCCCTTCTTCTACTGATTTTGGGCTTTGTTTGTTCTTCTTTTTCCAGTCCCTTCAGGTGCATTGTTAGATTGTTTATTTGAGATTTTTCTTGTTTGTTGAGATAGGCCTGTATCGCTATAAACTTCCCTCTTAGAACCGCTTTTGCTGTATCCCATAAATTCTGGCATGTCGTATTTTCATTTTCATTTGTCTCCAGGTATTTTTTGATTTCTTCTTTGATTTCTTTGTTAACCCAGTCGTTGTTCAGTAGCATTTTGTTTAATCTCTTTTTAATGGCTTTTCTGATTTTCTTCCTATAGTTGATTTCTAGTTTCATACCATTGTGGTCAGAAAAGATGCTTGGTATTATTTCAATCTTCTTAAATTTATGGAGACTTGTTTTGTGGCCTAATATGTGATCAATCCTGGAGAATGTTCCATGTGCCTTTGAAAAGAACGTGTATTCTTCGGTTTTTGGATGGAATGCTCTGTATATATCTACTAGGTCCATCTGTTGTAGTGTGTCGTTTAAGACCAATGTTTCCTTATTGATCTTCTGTTTGGATGATCTATCCGTTGGTGTAAGTGGAGTGTTCAAGTCCCCTACTATTATTGTGTTACTGTCTATTTCTGTTTTTATGTCTGTTAATAATTGCTTTATATATTTAGGTGCACCTACATTGGGTGCGTAGATATTTACAAGTGTTATATCCTCTTGTTGGATTGTTCCCTTGATCATTATGTAATGCCCTTCTTTGTCTCTTTTCACAGTTTTTGTTTTAAAGTCTATTTTGTCTGATATGAGTACTGCTACCCCAGCTTTCTTTTCATTGCCATTTGCATGGAGTATCTTTTTCCATCCCTTCACTTTCAGTTTGTGAGTGTCTTTAGGTCTGAAATGTGTCTCTTGTATGCAGCATATATATGGGTCTTGTTTTTTATCCAGTCAGCCACCCTATGCCTTTTAATTGGAGCATTTAGTCCATTGACGTTTAAAGTAGCTATTGATAAGTATGTACTTACTGCCATTTTTTAACTTTTTTTTTTTTTCTCAGTGTTTTAGTAGTCCTTCTCTGTTCCTTTCTTCTTCTATACAGAATTGATGGTCACTTTAGTTTGACCTCTGTCTGAAAGCTGTACTCTTTAACTCCCCTCCTCCCTCATGTTTTTGATATCATATCTAACCTCTTTGTTGTGCATTTGTATCCATTACGTTCTAATCATGGAAATAGATAATTTTTCCTATTTGTGGTCTTTTCTTTTCCCCTTAAATCAGTCCCTTTAACATTTCTTGTAGCACTGGTTTCTTGGTGACAAACTCCTTTAATTTTTGCTTATCTGGGAAAATTTTGATCTCTCCTTCCATTTTGAATGATAACCTTGCTGGGTAGAGTATTCTTGGCTGTAAGTTTTTTCCTTTTAGCACTTTAAATATATTGTGCCTTTCTCTTCTAGCCTGTAAGGTTTCTGCAGAGAAGTCAGCTGATAGTCTTATGGGGTTTCCTTTGTACGTAACTTGACATTCTCTTGCGGCTTTTAGGATTCTCTCTTTATCTTTAATTCTGGACATTTTGATTATGATGTGTCTTGGTGTGGGCCTCTTTGGGTTTATTTTGTTTGGGGCT
The DNA here is from genome assembly GCF_057802395.1 of Ceratotherium simum simum. Taxonomy (NCBI): domain Eukaryota; kingdom Metazoa; phylum Chordata; class Mammalia; order Perissodactyla; family Rhinocerotidae; genus Ceratotherium; species Ceratotherium simum. The sequence goes on from NC_141909.1 coordinate 16,155,939, forward strand.
GTCTGTGCTTCTTGTACCTGGATGTCTGTTTCCTTCCTTAGGTTAGGGGAGTTTTCATCTATTATTTCTTGAAATAGATTCTCTGCCCCCTTGTCTCACTCTTCTCCTTCCGTGACACCTATAACACGGATGTTAGTGCGCTTGATGTTGTCCCAGGGGTCCCTTAGACTGTCCTCAGTCTTTTTAATTCTTTTCTCTTTTACCTGTTCACCTTGGGTAATTTCTTCTAGTCTTTCTTCCAGCTCATAGATCCGTTCTTCTGTATCCTCTACTCTGCTTTTGAGTCCCTCTAATGAATTTTTCATTTCCAGTATTGTATTCTTCATTTCTGATTGGTTCTTTTTTATATCTTCCATTTCTTTGTTGACATTCTCACTGAGTTCATCTATTCTTCTCCCCAGATCAGTGAGCATCCTTAACACTCTTAGTTTGAACTCTCTGTCGGGTAGGTTGCTCATTTCTGTTTCACTTAGTTCCTTTTCTGTGGTTTTGTCCTGTTCCCTTACTTGGAATGTATTCTTTTGCCTCTTCATTTTGCCTCTTTCCCTGTGCTTGTGTCTACGTATTAGGTAGGTCAGCTATGTCTCCTGCTCTTGGATAGGTGACCTTGTGTAAGTGATGGCTTAGGAGGCTTCCAGTGTGCTTCCCTCAGTTCTCAATATTCCAGGGGTGACCCCTATGTGGGCTACGTGTACCCTTCTGCTGTGGCCTGTTTGCTCTCCCTGTAGGCGCCCAGGGAGGCCGAGTTATGCTCCTGGCCAGCTGCTGTAATGCTCAGCTGCTTGTAGTTGTTGTGGGCCCTTCAGTCTCTTTATCAGGTGTGGGGATCCCCAGCACAGTTGGCTGCAAGTTCTAATACCACATTTGTGTTGCAGTATTTCTTTTAAGTGAGTAGGCCCCCACCGTGGCAGGTTTTTAGGCTCAGGGCCTTACAATTGCTGTAAGCCTCTAGCCTATTAGGTCTCTTGTCAGCTCTCTGAGGATTGCAGCTGGGTGGGGCTGGCCTCAGGCACAGGAGCACCCAATTGTTTCAGGTTTTGGAAGGTGGAGCAAACCTCCTATGTGGGTCTTTGAGAAGCACAAGTCTTCTGCGGCTGAGAAGCCCTGCCGCCCACAGGTCCACACACACAGTCAACACAGTCCTGCCCCGTATGAGCGCCCCGACCTCCCCAAGCGGACCCAGTCTCTTCACGGCGGGAGTCCCACACACTCCACCACCGCCCCACACTCTCCACCTGCTCCTTGTGCCCACCCTGCCCTGCTCAAGTCGGCTCAGTTGCCAGGCTGCAGAGAATCCAGTCACCAATCTATGTAGGCCCACAAGTTGCCTGAGGGCTTGTTGTTGCGTGGGGCCAGTCTCTAGGGTGGGCTGCCTGCCCTGGCTGAGCTGGATTAAATCGGTGCTCTAGCGGGTGGGTGGAGCAGACCCTGGGCTAGCAGGCCTCAGGGAGAACTCCAATGGCGTCTGTGTCAGCCCGCTCACACCAGGGCACAACAATGGCCGCCGCCAATGTCCCAGTCCCTGGAGAGGTCTCACCCCTCACCGAGATGCACTCAGGGCCTATTAGGTGAGTCTCTTGTCACCAAAGCACTGTACCCCTTTCTTTCTGGTGATTTTAGGGTGCTTCCTGAAACGGGTGAGTTTGCGCGCGGGCCCTTTAAGAGCCAGTTTTAGTTTCTTTGTGAACCGGGTTTTCTGGGGGTGCTCCCCAGCGTTTTAGTAGCAGGCACAGTCAGATATTATGCCGCTGGTCTCGATTGTGCTGGGTCCACAAAATGCCCACAGCGGGGGCGCTCCCCGGCTCAGGGCCCCGCGCCTCCAGGGAGGCTGCGTACCTGTGAGCTGCTCCCGGCGGCCGTGAAGCTGGCGGCTTGTGAAGGCGGCGTTTTTCCTCTCCAGAAGGGAGTCTCTGCCTCTTCCACCTCAGTTAGGATTGTCCGTTGTTGCAGGAGTTCCTCTCATCCAGTTTTCAGTTCTGTCTCAGGGGTAATTTTTCCACGAGTAGTTGTAAATTGTCTGTGTCCACGGGAGGAGGTGAGTTCCAAGTCTGCCTACGCCGCCATCTTGACTCCTCTCCAGTAGTCATTATTTTTAGAATCTTTTTCTTTTTTCTCCTGTTGTTGTCAATGGCCTGGGGTTCATAAAATTTCTTTCCTTTGGGGGAACTATAAATTTATTATTCTCTTTTTTGAGAATAAAATGGTAGTAACATCTTAAAATTATATCTCACGCTAATATAAATCTTCTCTATATTCCCCCGTTTACTTAGCATAAAAATGAAAAGGGAGTCAAATGTGGTTTAATGAGTTCCACCAATGAGCTGTATTGTAGACGTGTATTTCTTATTGGTGCCGACTTTTTAACTGTTTGTCTTGACATAGCCCTGTAAGTGGAGGGAAAAGAAACACATATGTCAAGATGATGAGTAATCAGTGTTACTAGAAAATTATTCTTCCTTGACTTCGGGATTAAATAAATAGCTGTTGACATAAATAGCCAGAGTAATAAAATGGAGCACCTGTGTAATCCAGACAATTGTCAGTTTATCATGCCATCAGATATGCTGCTGTTTACTAACGAATTGTCAAGTCTTAAACCAGGTGAATAGATTTAACTCATACATTAGGGAATTCTAAAAGTTGAAGGAAGAAACTTTAATTTCCCTCGATGCCAAATTTTCTAACTACTCACATCTTTCACAAGCGAGACACTGTAGGAGTTTAATGCTTAACTGACCTGGCCTTCAGGTGTGTCGTCTTCCCTTGGTTCTTGGTATTCAGAGTTACTCAAGTTTGAAAAGATATAGCTCATCTTTTCTCTGTCCTTAATTCATATGTCTCTTTTTTATTTGGTGCCAGATGAGGGAGAAATTTGTCATCAGTAGACATTTTTAAACTATTATTGGAAAGGGAGTTGAGCTGTGGGCTGAGATGTCTTGATGTCCCAATTACACAGCTTTGGAATAGCTGTGCCAATCTCTTCACTCTCGTAGAGAAGATCCTCTGGATTGAAGCATAGTTATCTTCAGCAGCATTGATGTGAGTGGTGTGTATGTGTGTGAGAGAGAGAGAGGCAGACTTATTTTTAGTTAGATTGTCACACCAGCATAAGACCTCTATTATTGGATTCTATTAAAGAGATGTGAAATTTAAAGTTTGAAAGTTAACCAGCAAATAAAGTGAACTTTGACTTTACCAATACCAAATTGAGTTGTTTTCTTTTATTTTCCAACAGTGGTTTTGAACCACTGTGTAATTCGGGATCCGTGGTGCCCAGTGGTAGAGAGAACAGACTTGGGAATCAGCCCACCAGAATGTGAATCCCAGCCCTGCCCCTGACAGATCTTTGCCGAGTTACTTAACCTCTTTTTGCCTCAACTTTATCTGTTCAGTGAGGATGATTGTACAGTAATAGCCCTAACGATTTTTATGCATGTGAGAATTAATATACGTAAAGCGTTTAAAACAGTGCCTAGCAAATAGCTGACATTGATTTTTGATTAAGTGACATGATAAAATTTTGGGGGTATTTTTTTGCCCCCCCTTTCCAAAATCCGAATGAATATGCTAATTTTGATAAAATAGTGGGAGAAGATGGGGAAGGGTGCCTGTGTTTTTCCAGATGCGAGGAAAAATAGATAAATGACCGAAACTAACAAGCCACAAAACAAAATCAACAGCGTGTTTTTGGACTGTTTGCTTGTTGTTTTGTTTTTGTTTTCATCGGGGCTTAGCTTCATTCTGGAGTTCATTTTAATTTAATTTGGTTTCACAATGAGAGCTCAATTTTGCATATATGTACCAAACATCTGGTTTACTTTTTGTTTGAAAAGGATACGGCTGAAGTTTATTGCAGAAGTCTATTGTGTAATTAAGGAAAGACAGTTTGAAATTTTATAAAATAAGTTCTATTTAAATGGAACATTGGAATTATTCCAGGGAAGTGGATATACTTCTTAGGAGTAGCAGTATCTTATTATTTTTTAAAAAATGCTATATACTGGTCAAAATGTAGAAATTCTATGTATTCCCCTTTTTCAAAAAGCATGAAAAATGACAAATTTCACAAGTGAAAGTTAAAGTTGACCTAAGGCAATTTTAGATTGTCAAGCCTTCAAATTTTATTCATGGGATGTTTTGTAGAGACATTTCGTGGTTTGTTCACTCCACTTAATTCTGGGCAATCCTTCTGCATTTCTATCAGATGGACGTCCTGATACTTCACAACTTCCTCTTGCGCAAAATATGGTTAAAGCAGCCTGGGAGGAAAATGAGATTCCCGGTTAGTTCTTATAAACCATAGATTATATTTTTAAAGCAGTTAAAGGAATAATAAACTCAACAGAAGAAATACAACTCTTTTATCAATACTGCCTAATTGACGTTAACGAACTAAGAACTTAAATGGCATAAATTACTGGCTGTGTGTAATAGCATTGAGGTATATGAAGAAATGTATAGTTTTGGGTGGAGAGACCTAAGTGAAGACAGAGTGCTTGTGAGTTTAACATCTGCCAAGTAGTTGTGTTAGTAGTTAGGCAGGGAGCAGCTAACTAGTCCAGGGTCTTAGTATTCAACCTCGATAATGTCTGAGAGGCCTTGGGCTCTGAAGTTCAATGATTCTATCATCCTGCAGTACTTGCTTAGAAATAATTTGATAAAAGCTTAAGAAAACCAAAAATAGGTTGTTTGTAAAGACTTCAGAGGATTTTTATGATGGTATTACTTTCCATACACTCCCTAATGTTTTAGAGATCTGTTGCATGACGGAGGTTTCATCTGTTGGCAGTTAATATAGTTCCCTATCAAATTGAAGATCAGCCTGGAGTATGATAAATTTGGAATATTGCCCTATGTCTTGTCATTTTATAGCATCGTAAATTTGACGGTTTAAACTTACCAAAATACTGTCACGTGCATTGTCTCATTTCATCTTTGATAGCAACAAAGCAACAAGAAATCTGCTGCAGTCTCTTATTCCTCTCGAGCCTGTACACAGCAGCTCCGTGCTCTTCTTTACCTTCGTGCTCAGTCCCCTTGTTATTGTCCGCGTTAGTTTTTCTGTGGGAACCATAGAGATATGCTGCCTGTAATTGAAAATTAAAGAACCCCATTGCCCCAAATCATTAATCAGCATGCAGATTCTAACTCCACATTTATTAAGCATCTCCATATGTCAGTGTGCTGGGAATTTTGCATAAGGTAACCAGGTACTGTATTTAAATTCTCCATGGGCCTTTTCTAAAGGCATGTCACCCATTCCAATGTATTATAATATTTTACACAATAATGGTGGCTCTTCAGGTAAAGATTAAATTATGTTTAGCACAGTTACTTCCTATGAAATTAATGTGGACATCATATTAATCAGAAGTAGTTTCAAAAATTAAGAAAATTTGCATGACCTGGACAATCCATCCTATAAAACAAGTGTTACAATATGTATATAATGGGTGGATATGTGTATCTGAATATGTGTGTTGATACCTAAATTTTAATTTGATTTACAAATATGAGAGTAAGAAATATTTGAAATTCTTTGGTCTTCACCTTCCTCAACTTTTACATGAGCTTTCTTGCTTTTATCATTTTTCTGGAGGATTTTGCATTTGAAAATGAATTAGTCCCAGAATGGGGGTGTGTGGATCTTTCATCTGTAGGAAAGGTTACTGTTTCTGAGAACTAGATGATCACTTTAGCGTCCTCCTTATGGCCCTCAGTTTTTCAGAGACTTTCACCGGGACATTGCCAGGACTTTTAAAATAAGGTTTCTGTAATTTTGTAACTGATCATACGTTAGGAAAATGTTAGCTCTGAAATATATAGTATTTGGTGTTATAAGAGATAAGGTGGGATCGTGGTATCGTAGTGAGCTGTTCTTTGGCATTCAAGTCCTTCCTGGGAGCAAAAACAACACAGCACTTGGTGTGAGCTTTTTTTTAAAAAATAACTTAGAGGGAAAGAGGGAGAAGGAGACAGAGTGTTAGTTCTCAATTCCTATCTAATTAGAAATACTGTTAACCATTCTAAGATATCTTTAATCATTTGCGTAAAGATCAAATTGCCTTTATGTAGGCTATTTTGGAAATGAAGTTCAATGTTTAATAGGGCTCATATTGATTTTGAATGGGAGAATAACACAGTTAGAAGTCTTAGTAATTGGAGTGGACAGAATGGAGATCTGAGAAGGTTCCTGTTGGGAGAACCACAGCAAAATGACTTCCAATGTTGTAGGAATCCCATCCAGCTGTTCTGAAGATGTAAAGAAACGTGGGGGCTATAGGAGATTGAGGAAATTCTCCTGTTGGTCTAGATAAACCAAGTTCAGATAAACCATGTTACCCCCAATGTCTGGTGGTTCATTTCTGCTCTTGACATGGGTTTAGGGCTTATGATAGCAGCCTGGAGCCATAGATGTATCAATCCAGATGAATTTTCACTTAAAAACACCTTTTCTCTTTCTTATGTTTCTTTAAGTTTTGGTACATCGCTCACTTTTCAGCTACTTACCCTCCCCCCCTCAAAAATTATGGTGATGGGAAAGACAAAGAGATTCTTCCATTATCTGTTTTACTGCCTGTGTCTTAATTTTTTTGCAGTAATGTTAGAGTTTTGCTTTCTTACTTTTTTGTCCTCTACAGAAGTCAAACAATATTTGGAAATCTGCAGGAAAGTAGTGACAGGAAATCTTATTATTTAATCTTTACGAGTTCAGTATTTTATAGTGAGACAGTTTTATTTTTGCTCATTTGCTTTATCACAAATAGTATAAGGATAGAATCTAATGCTAATTTTAGCCATCTTTTTGTCCTTTTTTGTAAACTTAGGTGTATAACTTAGATGTATCACTTTTTCCTTTACTTCTGGGAAAAACTGTTTCCAGTGTCTTTTATGTGTTGATAGTCTTTTTAAGAAGTAAGAAATGCAGGTATCAGTTTTCTGAATAAAGCCTGCCATTTGCCGTCGTGGTGTGGCCGGCTCCCTGGATGATTGGACGGGCTTCTCCTTAAAGTAACAACGTTGTGGTCTTTTTACCACCTCCCCTCAGCCTCACTTCTAAGGTTCTTTTCAAGTATTGGCTAAAACATATTAAGGTTTGTTTATCAGAAATGTTATTAATCCTCCTCACTCCCCCTTGTAATACGCAATTTAGTGAGAATATATATGAAGTTTTATATTCACGGTATAGTCTATGTTTTCAGTCTTTATATTGTACCTCAGAGGAGTCTTAAATTCTTTAACTTTTGAAGGTTTTTTTCCCTTCTCTTTGCTAAGTTTGAGGACACATGCTAGGCAAAAACAACTGGATGATAAAGAATGCATCTGGACAAGAAGTTAGAGACACGAAGTGAGACCCAGAAAAGAAAGACGTTGTGTTGGGCTCTCGTCTCCATTCGTGTTTCCATGACGTCTCAGGGCGTTCGATAGCTCAACCCATTCAGCCTTGAGCTGCCTTGCCGCCTCCAGGTTGTAACATCTTGGTGAATTAAAGCTCTCTTACTCCTTTCTGATGAAAGTATTAGTAATTTCAGATTTGTGACTAGTGGATCTATTCAGAACTAAACCTTTCAGTGAGGAGCAACACGACTTTTCATCTGAGGCCTGTGGAGCCTGTGACCGGATGAGAGGTTGGGATTGTGTACTGATTTTGCTTCATTATGAGCCTACACCAGTATTATTTAATGCGACCAAGTTCTGAATGCTGGCAAGGAACATGATTAAGGTCATGGTCTGAAAGGACTTTGATGTCCTGTGGAAGCCTGATTTTCCCCTAATATGCATGGAAAGCTCGTGCCGTACAGCTCTTAGGAGATGAATATTTGTTCGTGTAGGTTACAATAGCAGACATACCCTGAGAGCGATGGAAATGTTGGGCAGAATATGCGTTTGGAGGAAAAAGAAGAACTAGTATGCAAAAATTAGCCATGGAAATTCATAAATACCAGGCCAAGAATATTCCTGCAAACATGTCAGCTGAGTTTTACCAGGAATAACGGACAGACACTTTTGCAGATCCTGCCACTAGAGGATTTCTGGTTTTCTTAAAAGTTCAGCTAGGTGATTTCCTTATAGACTTCAAACCTTTCTCAAGCCCTTTTCGCGTTACATAGAAATTTCTACTCTGTCTGTAGTTCCTAGATTTTTGTGTTGAAAGAACACATGAAAGGCCATTATTCTGTTGATGTCTTTTTAATTGTCCATAAAGAAGTGCATATTGACTCTCAGGGCCGGTAACCTGGGCTACTGCGGTGGTTTGCTGTTTGCATTGTTTACTTGTGCAAAGAGAAATTTTGGTTCTACGTCAGGTTTTGATACACATACAAATTCCTTGGGTAATCAATAGCTTGCCGTTAGACTATCTTTGTAGCCTATCATTTAGAGGCCATGGAAGATCCATGGACTGTCCTCGCCTCTGAGGGAGACTGGAGAACGGAGACAACCCCTCCCTACAGTTGAGGAAATGTAGAGCCTAGTGGGTGTGTTCATTATGGGGGATGGTGGGCTTGCACTGGGCTGGTGATGATATGTGAGATTTTTAGTGGCCAACATCATGGTGGGGAGAGACTTTGGACGAAGGAGAACTTGAGGTAAGGCTGAAGAAGTTGAACCATTCAAGTGGAGCCAGGAGAGATGGGGTGTGGGGATAATTGAGGCAACATACAGAATTCAATTTTGGCAGTGGATTGTAGAACAGATCAGAATGAGCACTAGAGGCTGCGAGGTCAGCACGGAGTTGACAAAAAGTTTTCCGTCTGAGTTGTTGCCATCTTTGTGCTGTGGCCATTATGGAAGCACATGTTGGTATAGATGTGATTAACTGCTCAAATATTTGGCACTGGAATCTTTCCCTTATATAACAGCTACTGGGATGGGGAGTTGTACGGGTATGAACTGAGTGGGGAAGTGCAATTGAATATGACACTGGGATGGTTAAATATTTTAAAGCTGCAAAGAAAGAACCTAGAATGAAGAACAAGATGAATTCTTTTATTTGTTGAGTTTAAACAATCTCCTTAAGTCCTGCCTGTCTGGAGGTGAAGGCAAACAAGAACAATGTAAATGTGCATGTTGTTTCCCAGCACTCCTGGCCCCGTTTGGCTTGGGCGGTGGGGGTGCCCAGGCAGGGGATGCTCCTGGAGCTGGGGGTATTTTCGGCCACCCCCCACACAGCTTACCCTCATGCTTTTGTCACAGGGCCAAGTTTCTGGGTTACAGCTGCCACAGGAACAAGCTGGAACATTCCTCTTGTTTTGAATTTGACTAATGGTTATTTTTGCCCTACCTTTTATTGACACCAACCTTTGGTGACCTCTTTCATCACTCCTTTGGGTGGTCAGTGCCAGTCTGTCTCAAATTGGCGTCAGTTCTCATAACGAAGTTCCCATAATGTCCCTTTTCTAAACAGGGCAAATACTGAGAATGCCAGTTTCTAAACACATTCACTTAATCTTCCATCCATCTGTTGAGAAACACTTATGAAGAGTCAGGCATGGCATCACCAAAACCTGTATATCTTCTGCCAGACACATTAGTAACCATAAGATCTGGTTGTGATCGGCATTGTGGAAGAGGAGGCCCAGGGGACATGCAAGTGTTAAGCTGACCTAAGAAGATTGGAGGAGGGGCTTTGTGGATCTTCTCCAGTGGAACTGACCAAAGAATGAGTGGGAGTTATCCAGGAAATGGGAATGGATGATTGGGGTGACACTGGGCCTGGCAGCCAGGGGCCGAAGGCAGCTTGGCTGGAGTGGAGTGAATGTGGGCGGGACTGGTGGGGAGGGGGCCCAGCAGAACTCGGCCAGGGTCCAATGGTGCAGGTTGTGTGAAGAATTTTTAAGTCTATCCCTAAAGCAGTAGGATGCTTTTCTGTTGGGTTAGATGCGTGATCACACAGCCTTTCTGAGCTTGCCAAAGCTCCATCTCATCGGGGAACCACATAATGGAACAGAATGGGAGTTTGGGTGTTTTTTCTTCTTTTAAACTTAAAGGTATTTTAACATGTCAGAAGTTTTGTAACTATCTGACTCCTATTTCACACTTAACCACATGGTTTGTGGCTATTAGATTCTTTGATATTAATTTAATTGTATACGGTATAACTGTGGCAAATTCTGTCTTCACACTGTTTATTACTGTTCAAAGCACCTCACAAAGAGGAGAAAACCAACATATTTTATTACTCCTTTAACCCAGAAAATTATTGCATAATGAGTTAAAATCTGTACTTGTGCACACTTAATTAAAACTCCAGGACAGATTAATATAGTGCCTGGATTTATTTTTGTAGCTATAAATAATGAATAATATTTCATAGATACTCATGTGCTGCTGGTTATTTAAAAAGCGAATTGCAGTAAAGCTTTGGTTCTGGAATGGCATTTAAGTTGCCTTCTTGTGGGGAGGCAGCTACAGAACACCAGCAGCTCCACTTTCCATGCAACTTACAGACTTGAACTTTTTAAAAGTTTTATTAGTGTCAGAGGGGGTTTATTATAAGGAAAGAATAGGACATTTTTCCGTAAAAATAAAAAATGCTATTCAGTGATGTTTCTTCCCCCCACCCCTCCTTCCCTGAAAAAAATAAAACTTTGGTGCTTAATCAGGGTTCCAGATGTTTGTATGTATTTATTTATTTGGATATTTATAGTGTTTTCTGTCAAGCAGTTTGCCTCCCTGGGTGCATTCCATAAATTTTAAAAACATACATGGCAAAGCCACAAAGATCAAAGACCTGTGTCTTATGAACTCTTTGCAGCACTTTAGGCCAGTCGCTAAATTGATTTATATGAAAAGAACTGAGTAAGAGTCTTACTGTCCACATCATGTTTTGAAGAATGTTCCAGAAGGGGACAGAAGAACCTGGTGAAGAACGCTTCCTCTCTGCTGAGTGAGGGGCCTCCATCTGAAACCTTCCTACAGTTCAAGGACTTCAGTTAGCTCACTGGGACACCTCCAGTCTCTTATATTTTCACATTTTATTGTTGATATCTCTGTTGCTTCTTTCTTCCTTTAAAACACGGGAATTAATTATTTCTCCACCCTCCTTAAATTGTATTAATCCTACCACATAGAATTTTAAAGACTGCCCATTGAAAGTATGGGTTTCGTTTTTTAATATTATTTTAAAAATATGTAATATCTGCCATCTAAATGGGAAACAGCAAGACTTTTTGTAGTAACAAATTAATGCGCTGTGACTGATATCTCTGAAATAGGAAGTGCCTTGAGCAGTTGAGGCCCGACAGAGATCAGCCAGAGGCAGGGCAACACGGAAGCCTTCTTGTGTTCTGAGTAGTAAAGTCCCAAACACAAGTGGCCTTCTTTGATGTTCTTACCTGAGTGTTGTGAGGACCATGGATTTGGTTTAATGAATCATTGATAAATGTTATAAAAGTAATCAAGAGATATTTTCTTGCTTCAACTTCTTACTGCAAATCTTCTCTTCTGGCTGGGGGTCAGGGTGGAGGGAATAGGTGTGTGAAGTGACAGCCTTGGGAAGGAACCACCTCACCTACCTTGGTGCCTGTCCTGAATGATGCACACAGGATTCTGCATAGAGCAACCCATGTAAAGTATTATTTTGAACCTGCTTTCCTTCACCCCGGCCCGTCTCCAGGGTTCACCTGTCCAGAGGTACGTGGTGTTCTCTGCACTCACATGGGAACCCTTTTGCAATAGCATACAATTTTAGTGACGTATAGTGTTAACCCGGGAGGGTGTTTGCAGGTCGGGCGTTAGGCAGGCCTGCTCTTGGACACTCTCCATGACTTGTCACATTTTAAGGTGTTTCATTCTCTACCCCCTTTCTTTTCCCCAGCGTGTCGACCACCCTGAGGTGAGAGAAAAGAGTTGTACTTCAGTTCGGTGAATTTAGCTCAAAGGGCTGTGGAATTCTGTGTCTTCTCCAAGTTAGCATGTTTGGAGAGGAACCCTTCAGTTGGAGGCTAGATCTCCCTTGAGGAATACAGCCTTGTAATCAGTGACTTTAGTAATATGACTTGGGGGGCTGGCCCCATGGTCTAGTGGTTAAGTTCGGCGTGCTCGGCTTTGGCAGCCCAGGTTCGATTCCCGAGTGTGGACCTACACCACTCGTGAGCGGCCATGCTGTGGTGGCAACCCACATACAAAATAGAGGACGATTGGCACAGATGGTAGCTCAGGCAAATCTTCCTCAAGCAAAAAGAGGAAGATTGGCAACAGATGTTAGCTCAGGGTGAATCTTCCTCAGCAAAAAAAAAGAAAAAAAGAAAAAAAATATGACTTGGCTTAGGCTCCCTACGCCGCGAATACCCTCAGAAATGCTACTGTCTGCCCAAACCAGTTACCCAGCTTTTGTTTTTGAGATCTCCTTTCCCATAATAAAAGCCTTACTATCCCTTAAATATTTATAAAATTATTGGATTATTCTTTCACTTAATGAATTTCGCATCAAATTATATCTGAAAAATCATGATTTACTGATACTGAAAAAATCTATTGTGTTTTGATTTTGCTAAATACATTTTAAAACACAAGTTGAAATTTAGCTAGAGATAGAAGCTGCTTTCATGACCTAATGTTTGGAATTCTTTCAGCCCCAAAACTGAGGGGTATTTTTTAAAATATAATTTTTATGTTTTATATCTATGAGATCAGTATTGGTTTCAGGCTGTTATTTACAAGCACATCTCTGCAATTACACACGGTAGGAACAGGTAGTTTTTATGCCTAAGAAACGAAAATTGTCAAAACATTTTCTCTTTCTAGCTTTGGTGTATAGAATGCTAGCAACATCTTGATTTTCTACATGAGAATTATGGGTATTGGGATTTTACCTGCTCCTGAAACATAGGGTTCAGGGAAAGAAACTTTGAGTTGCATTTATGAAATTACAATTTCTGTGCTCCTCATTTAACTTTTTGATTTTGACATCATTGTTCCTTTTGGATCTTTAGCTAAGGGTCTAAATTAAATATCATATGAGCAAAAATGGAAACAATTTAAAATGGCATAATGGTCAGAGTCATGCCGGTGTCTCCTGGTGGATGCTAAGTGGTAAAGGAAGTAGGTGAATGAATTGTGAGATCGCTTGATCTGATCTCTACTGAGTTCTGTCAAGGCTTATTCAGAGGTTTTCAAACAGCTTCTGCATAAGGGAGAAAACAGTTCACTAGTTTTTTTATTGTGGTATTAAAAAAAACATTAATGATTTTACTTTATTGCCTTTAAAAATTATAAATTAAAAAAGATGCTATTTGCTGTCCACCATGAAATGATCCTCTGGGGACAGGACTCTCTCTATTCTAGGCTAGTCATGTAGGGCAACCCACCCCCCTCGGCCCCCCAAGTTTAGTCATAACCAGACCAGTTACGTATACTCTGACAGAGGCCTCAAGCTCCTGGGAGCTGAACCCTGCTTGGCATTCCCTTTGGCCTTTGGTGCTGTCTCCCTCACTCCTTCCCCCGCCACACTACACCCCCACATTTGCTTGGAGGGTTCTTGCATCTATACCTGCCCTCCAAGCTTCAAGGCTCTTTTCCATCACTTTAATGGTTCTAAGGATCGCACTTCCCTCAATACTTATTCCTAGATACTCTTTTCTAGAATATTCTGTGGTATTTTCCTTCTTTTAACTCAAGATGAACTCATTTCACCTCCCTTGATCCAATGATTTATTTATCTTTGCTTTTCACTCCAAGAAACACATGCCCTAGAAGTGCAGAGAATGTACACACTTCACTGTCTTCTTCCTTTCGGATCCACTTTTGTTTTATTTTTGTGTTTCCACTTAGCTTCCTGTTCTTATGTTATATAAGCTCAGAGAGGGCAAGGGCCGTGAGCGCTTCTAAAAGGCTCTTAGTCAAGCTTTTGGGTGTTGATGACCAGCCTAGATTACTATTTACTGGGTTCTGATGGGGCTGTCCTTGGCTTGAGATTGTAGCGAGTGGGTGGCTTTCAATGAATCCTAGTTGTGTTCATTTAGCCACATCATTCAGCGGGGCCGAATTCCATTTATATTGATCTTTTGCATCTTAAATTGAAAGTTTTTTCAAGGTGTTGGGGAGTGGACAGGAGGGGGTCAAGACTATTGATTGTGTAAAATATTTTTGAGAAAGGTAGATTGCTGTAGCATTTTCTAAAGGTCAGCCAATGCTTTGCAGACTAAAATGTTAACACATTCTACCCTCTTTCTTTCTTCACTGTGTGGTGGGTGGCGTTTGTGTCTCTTCGGCACCCCTCTGCCATCAGCAGGTAGCCTCTCCCTTTGCTCATTTCCACCCCCCTACAGTTCTTCTTCATCTTCACTCTGGTCTCCTTATCCTACAGAGAGAAAGTTCTCTTCTGTTGGGGTGCTGGTTGGGTCTCTGGAACCTTCTGGTCCCCATAAGTGCACAGGTCTTGTGTCTTCCTCACCAGGATCGTGACAAAGGTGGCTGCCACAACAGTCACTTCCTCTTTGTCCCTGAATCATTAGGGGCTAACCCATGGAGCTAACCATTCTATAGGGTCACCAGGAGTAGATAGGTGTGACAAATAGCATGGATTCTGAGAGAAGGATAGCTGTAAAGTTTGAATACTTTCTTTAATTTTTAAAAATTGTGGTAAAATACACATAACATAAAATTTACCATCTTAACCATTTTTAAGTGTACAGTCAGTGGCAGTAAGTACATTCACATTGGTGTGCAACCATCAACACCACCCATCTCCAGGCTTTTTTCATCTTCTCAAACTGAAACTCTGCACCCAGTAAACAATAACTCCCCATGCCCACTCCCCAGCCCCTGGCAACCACCATTCTGCTTTCTATTTTTATGAATTTGGCTATTCCAGGTACCTTATGTAAGTGGAATGATACAGTATTTGTCCTTTTGTGACTATGTATTTCACTTAGCATAATGTCCTCAAGGTTCATCCATGTTGTAGCATGTGTCAGAATTTCGTTTCTTGAGGCTTATATTCCATTTTATGTATGTATGTATATACGTGCACACACATACATACACAGCACATTTTGTTTTTCCATTCATCTATCAGTGGACACTAGGGGTTGCTTCCACCTTTTGGCGATTGTGAGTAATGCTGCTATGAACATTCATGTACTGGTAGTATCTTCCACAGAGGCTGCACCGTTTCACATTCCCACCAACAGTGCACAAGGGTTCCAATTTCTCCACATCCTTGCCAACACTTGTTTTGTTTTTTCATTTGTTTGTTTTGTTTTGTTTGGGCAGTAGCCATCCTAATGGGTGCGAAGTGGTCGAATCCTTTATTTTCTTGAGTAAAGTCACAGAAGGTGGATTTGGGCACCAGTCCTTGGTGGCAGCAAGCGCTAGGTCCCCTGGAACACCTGGGCAGCACATCCCTGAACACAGCTGGCCGTGTGGGTCCTGTGCTCAGAGGGCAGCTTCTTTGTTGCTCGTCTCCTCTTGTTGCCTTTCCTTGGCATGCCTCCTCTTTTTTAATCCTACACTTGAAAATTAAATCAAACACAAACCGTGTTTAGATCTATTTACAGTTTCTTAACTCCTTTCCTGTTTTCCTTTTGACAGGCTTGGTGTAAGAAGTCTTTTCCAAGTAGTAAATTAATTTAGGTAGCAAGCACCCCACCTGAATTTTGTTCCATGCTGGCAGCTTAGATAAATGGATATTATAATTTCAGCACATTTCTGCCCAACGCTACTGTGCTGATTTGCAACAGTCTACAAAAGTGATAATATTCTGTCAGTTTGGGGCCTAGAAAAAGAAGGGAAAAAACAGGGCATATTTTCTTATTTGTATTTATAGGATGCCTGTGGGGAAGCTGGAAATGCCATATGGCAGTTTATGTGGCTAAATAAACACGAAAAAAGATAAGAAAGCCAAAGACATTTGTAGGCACATGGGAGAAGAGCGGGTTCAGATCAGTAACTGTCAGCTGTGTTGGAGATACATTCTCCGTTGCGACCAAAGATTTTTTTCCCTTAAACTCACCATTTCCTTGAAGAATGTGGTCTATTTTTAATGACTTTATTGATTTGATGATTGGGTTACAGTGTACTTTATTTACCGCTAGAATGTTTCGTTCCTGTCAGCACTTAATGCAAATAAATCTACTTTTTGGCACCACTTTGATAGACTGTAACACTGCTTATATTTGCAGGAAAATTTGTTTTGCTATAGTGTGTTTATGTACAGACATAGTGTGACCTACCCCCCATTCCCCGCCCCAAATCATTATATGTCATAGTTTAGCTGAGAAATAGACATGTGTAAGGCTGTTACCATTGTGTACTGTTAGTGCAGCATAAAACAAAATGTGGGTTTTATGTCTGAGGAATCACAAAAATAGACTTAATGTTCATAATTAAAGTCAGTTTTTTAATGCTTTGTTTTTGCTACCATGTTAAGACTTTGCAGTTTTTGATTCATAGTTTATATATTTTTTGAAATAATAAATATACAGTATATCCTACATTCACTGTTATGGTCTGCATATGAGTTTAATATTTTATGTCCAATGAGACCCAATAAAAGTGGATCTTTATTTTCTGTTGTCCAATTTATGAGCAAAGTTAAAGTACACTTTGCCAGTAAGTTTTCCATGAAGTTTCTTAACTTTTTCTTGAAAACAATGTCACATATTTTATTTTTGACTGATTATAATAAATTCAGTTTGGGAGGAAGATGATATATATATCTCATCTTTAAGAAAATTTTTGCGTGAAACATTACCTCCCCTTCTAAAAATATTACCTAGTACAGGGGCTGGCCTGGTGGCGTGGTGGTTGGGTTCGCATGCTTTGCTTCGGCGACCTGGCATTCGAGAGTTTGGATCCCGGGCGTGGACCTACGCACCACTCTTCAAGCCATGCTGTGGTGGCATCCGACATGCAGAGTAGAGGAAGATGGGCACGATGCTGGCTCAGGGCCAATCTTCCTCCCCACCCCCCCGAAAAAAAATTACTTAGTACATATTTTGTTCTTAAATAAAGAGAAATACAATTTTATGTTACTTTTTAAGTTTTATTTTTAAATGCATGATAAAACTAGTGATGACCTAGCATTTAACAATGGCTGGGCTAGGAACCCCTCTCTCAAGAGAGGCAGACAGAGTCCTGGACAGCGTCTGCAATATAACACCATAAAGCCCATTTTCAGCCAACTCTGCGACTCTAATTCAGATTCGAATCACCCATGAAGGGCGTAAATCATGCATTTTAAAAATAGCATTAGTGAAATGATGCAAGTGCTTACAGTGCTAGTGTAGGCAAAACCCAGCAAATACAGAGCTATGTCGTTTTCCTTGATACGTTCTCCATAGGAAGAAATGAACTTGCAGGAAGGTAATAGAGTCCTTCTGAGAAAAGTGGTGAAAAGTCTGGGAATTATCAGCTGAACTTAAAATGGACCTCTGGGTTTTCATGGGGAGTTGTGTTGTAAGGGGTCGTTTAATTTAAAGATTTTATTTATTTTATTTTTCCCCCCAAAGCCCCAGTGGATAGTTGTATGTCGTAGCTGCACATCCTTCTAGTTGCTGTATGTGGGACTCGGCCTCAGGATGAACGGAGAAGTGGTGCCTCGATGCACACCCGGGATCCGAACCCGGGCCACCAGCATCGCAGCGCGCGCACTTCACCACCAAGCCACAGGGCCGGCCCAGGGGTCGTTTAATTTAAAGGAACCAAGCTGATAAGGAAGGTGCAGGAAACCAAAAATGTTTGAGTGGGTTTTTGCTGGACAGACAGTTGTGCTCATCAAGGGGTTTATAGTGGGTAATCATCTGCTGCTGGAGAAATGGCCAGAGCTTGCCTTTCCTTGAGGTGGAAGGTAGGTTTCAAGCCTGTCAGCCATCCCGGGTCGTCCCCCCTATCTCCCCCCCCGCCCCCCAATAAACATTTTAAGTGGGTGTGGTCAACTGTCCAGCTCTTTACTTTTTCATTTGGGAGGAAAAGAGTTGCCTAGCTACAGTATTGAGAACCAAGGAGGACTTGCACACGCCCATGTGCCTAGGAGCAGCTGAGCACATTCTGAATCATGCAGTTGAGCAGTCTGCTAAGTGAGGAAGGAAAGAATATCACGCACATGTTTGATGTCTTTTTATGGGAGAACAAAAGAGTTTCGATTCTTTCCCTTGGAGTTCAGCCTGGCCCATTGTGTGGCAGAGGAGGTTTAATGAATCATTGTTTAACTAAGATCCTGCCAAGTGTTTGACCATTAAATAGCCTCCAATGTGTATAGAGTTCTTCTCTGACAGACTCTTATTTGACTGTGATTAATTGGCATTGAATTGTTATTTAATTACCTCCGTAGAAATCTAAGAACAGTGTGTGTTCTGATTAAGGTATTTGATGTAAAAACACGCTCGGCGCTGTGGAAGCCAGCTCAGTCCTTGCTACACCTTGCTACCGACAGGCCAACTTCTGTGGTTGCTCAAAGCTGATGGAATGTCCTGGAGTATCAAAAACCCATACAGAATCTGGATTTTAATTTTTTTAATATATAAAATTGTTTTGGGAACTTAAACTTAACAGCATAAGTCTGTAAAGCATTTCTTTCATGTTGAAATTCTTTTTAAATTATTTATTGGACTATGTTAAACATTTTAAGCAAGTGTATTGGCTTCCTCAGTTCACAGTTAAAATGTGTGACCCGTTTACACACATATGAGATGTCTGGGGGAGAGGTCCACCAGCCGGATGCATTGACAATGGAGAGGAAAGACAGGGTTGCAGGGTCTGGTTTGGGAGTCTCTGTCTCTAGGAGAATAGCCAGCAGTGTGAGAGAGGATGAGATGACCGCTGGGGGGGATAGGTCCTCAGAGGTGAGAACCTTGAAATACCAAGCCAGCAGTTGTATTTGGGGAATGAGCAGGGTAGCAGGAATGAAAAGAAACAGATATTAAAAGAAAAAATAATTAGATCCCAGAAACCAGCATACGTGACTATTTCAAAAAGAGAGTTATTAAAAGTGTGAGATGCTGCAGAACAAAAGTCAAGAAGAATGGATCGGGGGAAAGCTGGCTGTTGGTGTGAGAGACTAGATGACTGGTGTATACCGTGCTGTGAAGAGGTCAGAAGCTGGACTGGAGGGGGTTGTGGAGTATTTGAATAGGTCGTGATGCCATGTGAGAAAAAGACGTTTGGCTGAGAGATAATGTAAATCCTAAGCTTTTGTAACCGACAAGTAGAATTACAACACTTAGAGCAATATTTCCAGTTCTTACAACTTTTATCTGAATTTTTGAAAGAAGTAATGCAGTATTTGAAAGTGCTTTTTTTCTCCTCCGTTTTAATAGTGTTTTTTTTTTTAACTCCAACAAAGGTCCACGCATTTATACTTAGCACAGCCCAGTGAGTTTTCTGTAACATCTGTTGGCGATTTCCATATATTAAAATGATGCTCTGGAGATAGAACTGACGATTAGATTTGGGTGTTGCTTGATCCGTCTCCAGCACACCCTCAGTTATTTTACATAAGGTGGGGAGTGGAAAGGCCCATTGTCTTCAAGTTTAGTCACGTTCTCACACCAAATGTTTTGCTGTCCTATTTTTGAGCGTTACATATACTTGTATGTGAATTGGAGACAGGAAGAGTTGATATCACATGCCGAATGGTAATTTCCAGTGAGGGTTTTCTCAGTTATTGAGTCGGATACTTGACTTTTTGGAGGCGGGAATTCTTGGCTTAGATGAATGCTTTATAAACAGGTATTGCTGCCTCCATCTCTATGGGAGCACATTCCTGAGGTGAGACTACTTGATGTTTGAAGCCCTCAAAGTGCTCATTCTTCTGGAGATGTGAAATAGAGACTGTCCATTTAGTCTTGAAACACAGTCGAGGTACAATGGGCCAGGAAAAATTCCTTCTTAGACCAAAGTATGGTGCGTTACTACAGCAGGAGAAGTCAAGTGATTGGTGGATTCCAGTTCTTTTAGAATCAGAGGTTCTTAGCAGGACTCCACGGCCATTCCACTTCTTGTGGTTCATGCACAGGATTTTAGGAATCTCCTGAAATCATGGAAACTCTATGTATGGGCATTTTGCAGTGGAAAGGCTCCATAGCTTTCGTCAGACCCACAGTGTTTCAGAGCTACCACCTCAGTGATTCTTCTCCCTGTTGGTGTCCATTGGTCTCACTGGTCTGTACATCCTGGACCATCTGTGAGCCGTGAGCCAGACTCCTGCATGATATATATGTGAGCTCCAGGGAAAAGGAAGTAGCCTGGTCTGGCTTCCCAATTTTTTTCTTTTTATTGCTTAGGAAATATAAAATAATGATTACTTACTGGATCAAAGCATTTATGGCTGCTTCAGTAAAGTGGTTTCCTGGGGCAATTTGTCAGGTCTATCCACTCTTTCAAGGTCAATCCCCTACCATACTTAGCAGTAGGCAATTTGACTTGCCCTGGGTCACACAACAGGTTAAGGCCTGGGATGAGGTGGAGCTGGAGCCCCTTGCCTTTCCAATCATTTATTCCTTTTATCAGACCGTATGTCCTCATTCATTCATTCATTCACTTGTTAATCTATTCATTCAACCTACAGTAATTTATGTGATTTAATTTTGAGGTGGAGTTATTCTAAATTGCTTTACCTTAATTATGGTTAGCCAAGAGACAATTCCTGGAACTCTTTTAACCAAGGGTGATATTCAAAGTACTTATGATCCGGTGGAGCAGCCTTAGCCAATCAGAAGGGGCCTGAGCCATCAGTGGCTCGTTTGGCCATAGCCACTCATACCAGCTTAACACCAGCCCTGCCTATAAATTTATTGGCTTATCTTTATTAGTAGGTATTTAATAGAGCATTCCAACGTGTCCAGTGAAGCAGCTCCATGTCATGATGTGTTGACATGAGCTTTTTGAATCTCTGTAACGCTGGGTATGAGTCCCAGCTTGGCTACTTTACAACTGAGTATCTTTGAGTTTTTCTTCCTGTCTCTAAGCCTCAACTGCCTCTTCTGTAAAATGGGGACAGTATCTTGCTCATAGTTTGGAGATGATGTGTATGCTGTGGTTAACACAATTGCTTGGTATTCTAGAAACCAAGCGTGAGTGAACCACAAAAACCACGAGAAAAAATCCTGCCTGGCTCTCTGGTGTGTACCGCAGGCACAGTGATGAGTTGATGTGGGGATTTGTCTGTGTCCAAGAGGCTGAGACAGAGTTGGTCCTTGGCCATCTTCTGTAGAGCTCCTCAGACTTTCTCCAGCCTAGGTCAGATGTGTAGGGTGCCCTTCCCTCCTCACTCCACTTGGCCCCCTCCTCAATACTTCCTCCTTACAACCATGGCCTTGAAGAGACGCTGGCGAAAGAGGGAAATTAGACCTCTTTCTGATTAAAGAGAATTTTCAGTCAAGGCCCCTTAATGCTTCCCTCTTTTCCACTCCCGTTCCACACCCAAGTGCTCGCCAGTCTTAGCACACCTTAGGTCATGCTCTTTCCATCAACTAGGCAAATATTTGTCATCCTTTTGCCTTTCCCACCTCTTAGTCCTCACAGATGTCATTCCTCCCACCTGAACAAACTCTCCACTCTCCATCAAATCAGCCCTCCTTCCAAATTCTCAGGCTGTGTTTTCACCGTGAAAGCTGTTAGGCTAACCCTGCCTAACCCTGTAACTCACACCATCTGGTAACACCACTGCTGCTGTGGCTCTCTCATCACCACTTGTCTTGTGTGTGCTCCATCCACTTGGCTGTGTGCTGGCAGCATTCTGTGACACTGTATGTACTGTATTCACTTCAATGTATCCTATAACCTGCCATCAACGTTAGATTATCAAACACCCCAGTAAAGATTGCCCTTCATCTTGAAGACATTTGAGTTTTACAAGTCCTCTTGTTTCGACAATCCCACTTGGTATCTTCCAGGTGGGGAAAAAAATGAGAAAGACCTTATTAGACAAGGAAAGAGCACACACATCTTTTTGAAACTCATTTCCTCCGATCTGTCGTGTCACATAATGAAACCCTAAAACTACGATTTTTAATATGTCTTAATTATATGAAAAGACAAGAGACTACTGGATTTTGAAAAAACAGCATAATTATTCTAGAAAGGCATTCTTTCACGTCACTAGAGGAGAACCCACATCCCTAGTTGATTTACTGCAGTCCTGATTCTATCTTAACTCCGAGGAGATAAAACCATCCCAGAACGTTAGGTGTCCGCCTGCCACCACCATCACCACCACCGGCTCCACTCTACCAGCGTATCCCTTAGGTTAGTCTACCTGTGGCTTTCTCTACCCTCTCCCCCATCAAACTGCAAGCAGAAGACATCTGTGGGACCTGTCCCCTGGACCTCAGTTCTGGCTTTCCCCAGCGTGTAGGCAGGTAGGTGGGGTGGGCTGAGGAAAACCAGCAACTGTAGGTGCATTTTTCCCATATTTGCTGTGGCAAGGAAGAAGGGCCCTTTGAGGGCTATCTAGAAGACTTGGTAGGTTTCTTCCTCATCACAGGGTTAAACTTACCCTCTCAGGCCTGGGTGCCAAATTCAATGCCTTAAGAAAATGGTCTGGGTTAGGATGTACTTTTTTAAGTCGACCATTTAAATAAAATGCCACCTGTTACATGGTTTTACCTTTAAGTTCTGGGAGGAGTTCCCAGTTTTGGAGGAATTATAGGGCTAGGCCATGGGTAGACCAGAACTTTCCCTCAGTATCTGGTTACCTATAACATTGTTATGTGTGCCTTGTATTTCCTCTCCTGTCTGTTCTTTCCATCCTTCGTACCTGCTCTTGTTGCCTGCTCCCTAATCCCCACGTGATTTGTGTCTGCTCCACACCCATCCCATGCTCCTTCTCTATCAGCTGCCACCCACCCAGCACCAGGGACTGCTGCCCCCTAGCCCCTCTTTCCCCTCTTTGAGACACTGGCTTCCTCACTTCTTGGAGTGCTTTCCTGCCATTGGGCTAGCTCCTGTAAATTGCTGTACCCAAACTCAGTCCACGACTGGCAACTTCCAGCCCTTTGAAGGAGCACAGACACATAAATCACTTCAACAACAACACAAGGAAAGTGACACATATGATGAACCAGACACTCATGTTGCAACATGAATTTCTCCAGATTGGAAAACAACTGCCAAAAAAAAGACTGCATGAAATATCAAGCATTGGGAATAGAGACTGAAATTGGAAAACAAGCATTTGTTATTTATAGCAGAAGGGCTTGTTTTATTTACTCATTTAGAATACGCTCGAGCACCTTCTATATGCTAGGCATTGGTCCAGGCACTGGGGAAATAGCAATGAACAAAAGAGACAAAAACCCCTGCTCTAACAATGCCTATATTCTAATTTAATTTATGTGAATAAAAAAAAAAACAAGTGGTCTTTAGCACCTGGAAGCAAAGAAGGGAATTTAAAAGGGCAGTAATTACACGTGTAAATGTGACAAGGTTATCTTATAGGTTCTTGTGACAGAAGGAACATCATTAGAAATTTCAGATTCTTCCTTGTTACTGTAAGCGTGGTCCCTGGACCAGCCGCATCAGCATCACTGCATCAGCATCACCTGGGAGCTGTTAGACCCCACCCAGAGCTCTTGAGAATATACATTTTAACCAGCTCCCTTGGAGATTTGTGTACAGATTAAAGTTTGGGAAGCAGTGTTCTTATGAGTGTTGCTATTTCTGATCAGCCCGCAATATCCTGTTAAGTTTGCTGATGTTCACTGATATCTGGATAGATGGAGCCAAGCAGAGATTGAGGGCTGTCCTGGCAGGTGAATAGAAGAGAGAGGAGGCCCCCCCATCAGAACAAGGATACGCAGGCAGGAGTGATGGAAGGGGGTTAGGTAGGTACCTCTCTTCTGTGTCCTCTCCTCACTATTCGTAAAACTTGATAGATTTGATTTGATAGATAAAGAAAGGAGGGTAAATGAGATTATTTTAAATGATAAGACTTGCTGGTGATTATGTAAGATAAAGATAAGTCAAAAATGACTTAAAAGTTTTCATGTTAGGTGTTTGGGCAGAGGTCTAAGACCAAGTTTGAGAAGTTGGGTCTGGGTAGTTGTGGGTCAACTTCAAAGGGTTCTGTTCAGTTTAGATGTGTTGAGCTTAAGATGTTTTGTAGGACAGTCAAGTGCCAGAGGAAGCCCTGGGAGATCAGGAGTGGAGATAAGATTCAGGATGCATAAGCAAACAGGAAATCATTGTCATGAAAGTGAGCAAAGTTTAGGAAGAGAACCAGAAAAAGGAAAAAAATGGTCAATGCCTCTATTCTTAGAAAAAAATAAGAGCCAGCAAAGAACATTGAAGGAAGTTGTCCTGAAAATGGGGTTTCTCATGCCGCCTCTCTCTGCTGTGTGGAAATCCCAGGATGGCTTGGCAGTAGTACCCACCCCATTATGAAATCTTATTGTGTCACCTTGAGCAAGGTTGGACCTCATCTCCTCGTCTCTATCACAGGGAGCTTGGTCTACAAAGCGATTTGAACGTTTCTGTTAGCTGCAGAACCTTTTCTTCAAAGGCCATCTCTATATGACATCCAGATGGATATAAGGGTCTTTGTTTGGGAGGGGATGGGGAGCAGGGGATAAGGGTGTGGTGTCTGGAGCTGGGTGGAGTTGGCCTTCGCTTCCTCCTCCTCCTCATTCTTCAAGGCACCTCTGTAGAATCTCAGAATCTTCACAAGACAAAGTTTGGTAATTACTAGCCCTGGTGACTTTTCATGCCCCTAAATCTCTAAAATCTCCTAATGATAATATGAATGGCACCTGGCACATGTGTGCTACTTTACAGTTTAGAAGGTGCCTTCATCAACTTGAACTCTTTTATCCTCATGATCCTTTATCTTGTGAAGTAGTCGAGGCAAATCTTATCGTCTCCCTTTTACAGATAAAGGACTTGTGTCTCAGTGGAGCTTGGATGAGTTGCCTAAAATATTGCTGCTGAGTTTCAGAGGAGGATGAGAACTTTGTGGTTTTTCCGCTGATGGTTCCCTAATTCCTGCTGCTCTTTGTATTTCATGCCGTTCTCTGAACAGCCACCATATTGATGACCTGTGCTAACAATGAAGACCAAGATAATGTTGAACTCCCAGACTTCTGTGGCTCCTGTTCCTCTTGTTGTACTAGTCTAAGCTGAATTAGTTTGTGTAGGATGATGCAGAAAGTCCAGGCTGGCTCAGCACCCTCATGCGTACAGTGATCCTTTTCAGCCTGCTGGACATCTCTGGGCTCCACTGAACACCCTCTCCATGGGACCAATCTTTGCCCCATCATGTTGCATTGTACCTGGAATGTACAGGTCCATTCCCTTTGCTCTTGTGGAGGGACTCTACTCTTGGATAGGCTGCTTGGATTTAGACTCCACTTCTCACCACTTTTACTTGTCCCCCCCACCCGGCCCCCCTCAACACTCCCCTGGACTCAGAGCCCTGCCCAGACCCAGCGCACCTGCCTGACTCTGCAGGGCTATCAAACCAGTCTTATGAAAAGCATTAGTTCTAGAACCATCAATGAAGCTAAACATGGGCACATATAAAGAAGTTCATAATATCGAAGAGTTCATGAAACATCCACTTTTACCCTCAAGGTTGTGTGGTGTGGCCTGATGGGGCCTTTTTTGCTGGTGCCTAAGACCACTTCTGTGGTAAAGAACGGGGCTCAAAAGGAAGGAACTACTGACACAAGGTACATCATGGATGAACCTCAAAAACGTTAGGCTAAGTAAAAGAAGCCAGAAACAAGAGACCATGTATTGTACAATTCCATTTGTATGGTATGTCCTGCAAAGGCAAATTTATAGAGAAAGAATGTAGATTAGTGGTTGCCTGAAGCTGGGGGTGGGAATAAGAAGTCACTGTAAATGGCATGAGGGATCTTATTGGGAGGATGAAAATGTCTTAAAACTGATTTTTGGTGATGTTTGCATCACTCAGTAAAGTCACTAAAATTCATTGAATTGTCCACCTGAAATGGGCGAGTTTTATGAGATATAAAATATACCTCAGTAAAAATATACCTCAATATTCTGATATGTAATATGCCTCTTTTTTGGCTTTAAAAAAAAAAAAAAAGAGGAAGAATAGGGCCTAAACTAAACATGGGAACCTCCAAGTTTTACATTACAGTTTGGTTATAAGTAAGCTGAGGAATCCTGGATATGGGAGAGGTGTCAGAATTCTAGCAGTGACCGATTCCAGCTTAGATCGTAGAATCAATTCTTAAAATTTGATTGCTTAGGAATTTGTATTTTGACAAGAAGTTTGATGACTTTCATAATATTCTGTCTTGTGGATAAGATAGAAAAATGTGAACCAGAGCAGTTAGGAGGACGCTGATTGGTTCTCTGATGATATCGACTTCGAGGTGATCTCTGTCTCTGTCTCTTCTTCCTCTCTCCCTCTCCCCTCCTTCCTCTCCTTTCTTCTGAGTCTTTCTCTCCCCTCCCCACTTTACTTTTTTATACAATGCATAGTCACTTTAGAAAAATAGGAACATAGAGAAAAAATTAAAATTGCCTGTAATACCTTATAGACATTTTCAGACATTTAGATTCTTCCCTACTTCTGACTTGCCAAATAATGCCGTATTGAACATCTTTGATGCACTTCTTAACTCCTTGGGATACGTTCCTAGAAATGGAATTTCTAGGTCAAAAGAGAATGTACTCTTAGAGTTGTTTATACATATTGCCCAATTGTTCCCTTCCCAAAAATCTACCTGTGCAATATAGATGGGAGTGGTGTGGATTTTCATTATATTCAAGTCCAAAATTTACTGTTTGTCAGCTTCAGAATTGGCTATATTCTGTGCAGAAGGGGAGAGATGATCTTACCACTTTACCCCACTTTACCCCAAGGTCACCAAACAATGCCTGGGGTATTGATTTTAATCCTGGGCCCAAGACGTTAACTGAGACTGGCCATCTGAGTCTGGGCAGGAGGCAGTGGCCAAGATGGGACACCGTGCCTTCTGAGGGATAATGGAGGCACCAAGGACTAGTTGATTGTGAGAAGTCCGGAAAGGATATGATCAACTTTCTTCAAGTGTTTGAAGGGCTGTCATGTCAAGAGAAATTAGATTCACTCATGTAGTTATAAGGGAGAATAAACAGCAGAGATGGTTCTAGGAAGGCAAGATTCGATTTAATGTAAGAAAGCCCTGTCTGACAGAACAGTCTGAAAACGTATTGGGTTCCTCCTGTTCACAGTGAATACCCCTTCCCTCTACATCCCTGGAGATACTCCAACAGGGCCAGATGTCATTTGGATGAGGAGCCATGGCATATGTGTGAAGGGAATTCATCATAAGGATTTGATTTGGAGACCTTTGAGAAAACGTTATGTCTACGAGGCTGTGAACTTGAAATCACAGCTCTGATGACAATGGTCTATTGCAAAGCCAGATGAAATATACCACAAACACCATTTGTTCTCTTAATTGTTTCTGAGACCAAGGAAGTAATCATTGAACCTTCTAATCTCACGTTTTCTATACTCAGCTCAGTGGTGAATAAGAGTTTAGTTTTTTGATGATCTTAACATTCAGTTCAGTTACTGTAGTCACTATGCAGGGAGATGGTGTTTTTTCCAGTAGTGTTTTCCTTGTATTTTATGCTGTTTGTCAACCATGGGTCTCTCAGACCTTAAGACTCCTGCATCTGGTAAAAGGTAAAGGGTGGTTTTCACATACTGTTCATCTCGGTGTAGCTTTTTTTGTGTTTTTTTAAAAATGTGAATGTTACTTTCAGCATTTTTAAAGCTGAACCATACTTGCAGTGTTTCTGAGTCCTGCCTATGTTAAAAAGTTGTACTTTTCCACTGAAGAAATAACAAGCATTTAAACTATGTCTTTAACATTTTATGACATATATTTTCCTTATTTTGCTATTGAGAACTTGAGATGTTAAAAGATAACCAGGTAGTCCATGAAATCCATAAGAATATCTGAACAATTGTGCATCTGATTTTCATGTTCCTAAACTATAACTGATTAAATAACCTTTTGCCCCTCAAAGCATGGTCTGGGCAGCAGCGGAAAGGGCATCACCCCGAGCTTGGTAGAAATGCAGAATCTCCAGCTCCAGCCTAAAGCTACCAAATCAGAATCTTCATTTTAACAAGTCAACCTTGTGGCAGTGCCTGGTAGATTTGCTCAGGTGACCTGCTGCAGAACCTGTGGGTGACAGTAATTGTCTCACCTTGGGCTTTTTTTTTATTTTTTTTATTTTGAGCACCTGTTAGCGTGCCTGGCATTATGACTAGTTCTTTCACATGCATGAGCCCATTTAATCCTCAGAATCGCCCTCTAAAGGAAATACTATTAGAGGCTCAGAAAAGTTGTCACCAGGCCTGCCAAAGATGTCAGTAAAAGACAGTTTCTGGCGTCTGTGTTTCCTAAGCCTTATTCAGGAAAATTGAGGCCCAGATTGTAATGGTGTGACCTGGCCAAGTACGGAGCTTCCAGTTGCTCCAGCTTCTATCTTGGGCGCACCCTGTGCTTCCCAGCCAAGCCCAGGTGCCTGGTGAAAGGATTGCAGAGGCAGTATTTCCCAGGCAGTGGGAGCTCAGCCCCCAGCCCCTGGCCATTCACGGTCCAGTTGTGGCTTGGTATGAAGGGCCTCAGGGAGAAGTCACCTCCGACAGACATTGGCCCCACATGTCACCTGCAGTCTGGCTTCCTGAAGCATCTATTACGAAAGAAGTTCAGGGCCTAGCTAAACACATTTCTCAGGAGTTGCCTACACCAAAATAGGCTGTGTGTGTGTGTGTGTGTGTGTGTGTGTAGCTTCAAATTTTTTGAATTAAATCATTTGGAAGACTAGATATTTATTAGAAACTAGTTCTGATCTTCCAATTCTGAAGCCTTTAGGATATGCTGTTTTCTTGAATTCTGAGGGAGGAAATAAAATCAACGATAAGAAACGAGCAAATGATTAAATTAACGGTGATTTAAATGATTGAATCATTAAATGATATTTCTATCTTCCTGCCTACATTCCCCTTGTCTTTTTTTTTTTTTTTTAAACTTTTATTTTTTTTTATTTTATTTTTTCCCCCCAAAGCCCCAGAAGATAGTTGTATGTCATAGCTGCACATCCTTCTAGTTGCTGTATGTGGGATGCGGCCTCAGCATGGCCAGAGAAGCGGTGCGTCGGTGCACGCCGGGGATCCGAACCCGGGCCGCCAGCATCGGAGCCCACGCACTTAACCGCTAAGCCACAGGGCCGGCCCCTCCCCTTGTCTTCTTAGATGTTTAGGAATGAGTCTGTGTTTGTCACACCCAATGCACCTCTGAAAATAATGACTTATTACCCTGGGTAGTAAACTCACAACTTGAAAATGGCAGGATTCCAAATTTTCCCGCAATGTGTTTTTAAAAATCAGGGCCAAATTTCAACTCCCTGCCCACTGCCATTTGGTGGTATTTTTGTTTCTCTGTAGGTATCATCATACTTTCTTTTTCTTTACCACTGACATTGGCTTCTTTCATATGAATGCATGATATATTAAATACATATGCATTTACAATACTGTTTTGATTTGTTTGTAAATTGTTTCTCTTAAAGGGCCTATCTGGGGAAATGAGTAATTTCTCATATCCTGTTCTTGCAGGAAGAATTTTAAATCGTTTCTCCAAAGACATTGGGCATATGGATGACTTGCTGCCCTTCACCTGTCTAGATTTCATCCAGGTAACGTAACAGTAATGTCAAGTTCTCAAAGGGAAAACCAAAGTTCCTGTTTTTTCAAGGCCCTTTCATGGCGGCTAAAGGTGGGCCTTTCAGCCTGCCTGTGTGTCATGTTATCTTAGTCAAAGGCCATGTTTGTAAAAGAAAGGTGTGGTTATGATTTGGAGGCTAAGTTAACATGAGTAATACCTCGTGTGTAGGAGTGGCTACACAGTCATGTCAAGGTTGGTTCGAAGCAGCTACATGCTTGGTAAGTGGCTCTCCATCTGCCTTCCAGGTATCTGGCATGGATTTCACTTGACTCTGAGCACATTTCATAATATAGAAACAATCACCTCTCACGGAAAGATAGCCTAGATTAACTAAATTATGCATTGTATTACCACAAAGGACAAATATTTACCGCACCGTTTTTTTGGGATAAAACCAGGTGTGGTTACGTACAAAGAAAAGATTAGTAATAATAAGGTGAAAATAATACTTTGTTAACAAGGACAATAGAGAGCAGTTACTGCAGATACAAAGCCTTGAAAGGCAAGTAGGTTTAAGCCAATAATTTGAGTGCAGGATCAAAGTCATCTCAGAAAATGCCTTTTTTGTTTGTCTGGGCAGCTTTTCTTTTCACACGTTGATTGCTCCAAGTCTTAAGGTGTCTTTTTTTTTTTTTTTTTTTTAAACCAACAATCCCACAGAAATACCTTCTCTAAATCATTTATTTTGTCTGTGAACTTGAGGTTCTAAAGAATAATGTTGGGCGATCTCATCTCTCATCTCCTCATTCAGTATTGTTGCTCATGTGGGATGTTTTTTCTGTTATTTAATTCTGTCTACTTTTCAGTGGTTCAGGCTGGGGGACTTCTTCATTTCCAAGTGTTTATTTTGGAAATGAAATGCATTTATCAAAAGCTGCACATGCGCTAAAATTGCTGCTGCTGTTGCTAACACTTCACGACCCTTTTTCACTTTCCCTAAGTGCCACTGTACAGCAGTCTAATCATGAACTCATTTTAAGGCTAGGAAGTTAGCAGTGCTACAGTTGGGGTATGCAATTAGGGCTTGATCCCGATGGCCCGCCCCCCTCTTTTCCTTCTTTTTCTTTCCATGCTCAAATGCTCTTCAAGTCAAAACTTAGGATCTCTTCTGGAGCCACTGTTATAAAAGGAGCCAGAATTATTTAATTTGGAAAATTAGCTGTATCAGAAAAATCAGTAATAGGCCTGAAATGGTTACAGTCGTTCCTGTTAGTCACACAGACGTGCAGCGCAATGAATATCTGACCGCACTCAGCGTAGCCCATCGGCAGAGGCATCTGTCTACCGACGTAAAGCAGGCTGCGACTCAGAGGCAGAGCACTGTTACTGCAAACAAAGTTGTCTGATTTTTTTTCCCTCTTCTGCAAGCTTATTTTGTAAATGTCTCCTACTGGGTTTAGCTGTACAATTTATCCCCCCAAAGCAATCTTTCACCAAAAACAGTTCTGATGCAATTGTTAATTACTTTGTGAAGATTTTTATGGAAGGTTCTGTTGCTTTGCAGCTGCAAGCTAGGCTAAGTTGGGTTTCCAAAGCTGGCTGGCCTGTGCTTACCACATAGTTAGCCCTCATCATTAGAATCCTTCACACATTTTTGTAAGACATATGGAGGGACGGGGTAGATGTTACCTGATTTCAGTATAAAACATTTTTAGCAGCATGAGGAGAGAAAATTCTAGTCTTGCTGTACTTCTCATTAACCCAAGAGATAAGGGTCTTTTTATTATCCACTCACTCAATCGTGGTGAAACTCATCATTGTTGAATACCAGTAGCCCCAATTAGCTCATTTCTTGAATCTAATAGCAAAAGTAAATCTCGATGTTATTATCTCCAAGAAAGGAGTTTTGTATAAAGGATAACTCAGTTATCAATTATGATAAAATCGATTGTCACTTGTTTTGTTTGTGGGTGTCTTTAATAAGCCTTCCTATAATCCCTTCAGGAAGAAATATTTTTTCCTTTTAAAAGCAGTATTAGCAAAATAGAAAAGCTCTGATCCTGGCCATTATTGGTGATTCTTTGAGGGACATTTCCCAACATCCATTGTTTAAATGGTTGTCAGGAGGAATCAAGTGAAACTTCCTAAACAATGCAGTAACCGGTTCATCTGACCGTGTGTGCAGAGGCCTTTCTCCGGAGGATTTGCATTCGATGCGTGGGCTTTTCGCTGAGGTATCATTGGGGATCATTTTAAAGTATTTGGGCCTGTTGCTGTATTAGCAAGCAAAGATTTTTATTAAATCCACAAAAATGAATTTAACCTGCCCTCAAATAAAGGCCAACAAAAATCAAAATGTAAATTTTTTTTTTTTTTTTTTTAAGTTGGATAGGGCTCTGTAAGGATGAAAACAACCCGGTGGTGTTCTGGGACTCTTAATGGAATCATGTAAACTTAAAATAAACACTATGATGGTAAGCATATAGAATGAAAACTAATTTTCCAAATCAAATACATTATATTCAATTCATTTTCCCCAATCAACCAAATGTTTAAAACCTGTTAGTTATAACAGCAATCTTCTGGAAATTAATTAGAAGCCTATTAGCTCTGCTAGCTGAGCCGAATGAAGAGGGTTGCTCCTTACATTTTTAAATAGGCTCCAGAATTAAAGCAAAGCAAGGTCAAAATGACAATCAGCTTGACTCACCTTATGACTTTGCTTAAGTAGTTGATCTACTTTTGGGGCTTTTTTGGCCGGGGGCTATTTTAAAGGAAATTTTATCTACTTTGACTCTATCTTCTAATAAATTTTAAAAAATGAAGTACTAGGCAGGTAAATCATACAGGTATCATGAATATTGTCTGTATAAACAATAGCACCCTCTCAGTTACATGGGAATCTGAGATGGAAATGACTTTCAGGCCCCTGGTCTAGCTCATGAACTTTTCTAAAGAGTTCTCTTAGCCCCTTTCAGAATTGAGATAGTAGAAAATTTCCTGTCTGCCTTTGTTTTCAGTGTTGTTAACAAAACCTGCTGCTGAATCAGGAGGCACTCTGTTTTAAGTGTCTCCCATCAGATTCTTTGGGTAAGGATCTTCATGACTCTTAGCAGCTCCTCCTATGCTCAGAGAAGCTCACAGAACGTGAGTCCTTCTAAACCTAACAGCTGAGTTTAATTGAAAGAGTTTTAAAAAGGACTGGGAATTTCCTTGTCAAGAAATGACCCTTGGTGTTATCTCGCAGAGGCTGGGGTCCTTGCTGATCTACATATCATCTGGTTTTCTTGAGCTGGAGAGACCTTGGTAGGGTTTATGTAACAAATAGAACGCAAACCGAAACCGAAGCTGAGATCTCTTTATGAATAGAGAGTTAAGCTTTCCACTTGTCAGAATATTCAAACAAAGACTGTCTGTTGAATGTTTTTTTCTTACTAAAGATTTGCATATGATCATGCTTTTCTGGAGAATTAAAATCGAATAGATAAAGAAATAATGTAATTACATTTATCCATGTGAACTTTTTAATCCAGAGTATGCATGCTTGATTACTTTTTCTGTAAGACAATGATAGTTTTGTTGGTTTCGTAAGAAAGAGTTCAGAAATGTGGATCATTGGGTTAGAACTTAATAGTGTTTCCCATTGAGTCTGATGCTGAGGAAGTGAGAGACCTAAGAACAGACCCTCCATTTGTGCCATAATGGCTGGAGTTGGTATACTCTGTAGAAGGAAGTCAGAAATCAGGGACAGATTTTGTTACTCCTCTGACTAAATGACTAAGGTCAGAAAATTCTGTTTAAAATGTGAGCAAATTTCCTGGCCAGATAGAGATTATCTACCTAACTTTGTCCCTTGGACTTTTCAACAAAAGATTTGTATTTGTGTGAACATTTGTGGGTTTTTTGTTTTGTTTGTTTTGGATAGTTAGCTATTCGTATCTATGCTAATGGGAAGCAGTGACACAGCTAATTTTGAAAATATGTCATTTACTGTTGTCCTACTAGAGTGAGAAATCAACAGGAACAGAGGGGCTCATGTGTGGGATTTTGGAACCTGAATTGACACAGGTGTGGAACAGTAATGAATAAAGATCAATTTTTGACTGACGAGGCATTTTGGAAGGGTAGGCCAGAAATGAGGGAAGTTTTTGAATATATCATAGGAAAGAAATAATTTATCCAATATAAAATAACAAACAGTCTGCAGGTTCCCTTGGGGTTGCCCTGGGCTTATCAGATAAGTCAGCCAATGGCTGGCAGTGCACGTCTGGCTTATCAAAGTGTTGTTGAAACACGTTTGCTTTTTCAGAAATCATAACAGCTTTGATTAGTAACAATACATTTAAAACCAAGTCATCTATCAAGCTAGAACATAGTTCTACACACATTAAAACTAAATATCTTTTTGAAAATAGGGATTGAAATACAAATAGTATAAAGACCTTCATCTAGACCTCAGACATGAGAAATCAGCGAGGGGGGAATTATTTGAATAGGACCTTGGCCGTGAAAACATAATGTATTTGGGTAAACAAACAAAAACATAGTAATTAAAATTTACGTTTTTAAGTGTTTGACTTCCTAATACTGTAGCACAAATATCGGCAGCATGATTCTAGTCTTTTATTTTCTTAAAACAAAGATGGATTTAATTAATAAAGGTACCAGAGATATGGAATATTTGTAATGTTTTAATAATATTTTAAATTTAAATTTTTATTAATGATTAAAAATAATTTTTAATGATTAGTAATTTTTATAATACTGATATATTTGTAATATTTGATAGGCAGATAGGTTGTTTTATGAATGTATTTGCAACAAGATATATAATGGAAAATCTTGGAGTTTCTGCCAAAAGGAAACCATTATTTCTATTATATCTGTGATGTGTGGATTTGTAATTCTTTTGATATTTTTCATTCCTGTAATGTCTTCCTTTTTGTTTTTTCCACCGGTCTTTTATTGAGCTCCTACTATGTGCTGGGGATGAAAAAAGTGGAGGCTTTATTTTCATTTATCCGACAAGCATTTATTGAGTGTGTCTTGAGTGCTAGACACCATGTTGGGCTTGGGGATCTGGAGCTGAGTGAAATTTAATTCCCGTCTTCCATGAGACACAGGGTCCTGGGAGAGACAGTCAGCGATTACAATGCTGTGTGATAAGAGTTACAATAGGAGGAATACTGTATAGGAGAATGGATAAGGCTTTAGCATGAGACAGATCTGATTTCCAATCCCAGCTCTGCCATGTTTAGTTCAATTATCTTGAGGAAGTTATGGTTCCTCCAGGTGGAGGCTTATAGGTAGTTGGAAGTATGAGTCTGGTGTTAAAGAGCCAGACCTGGGATGAGTGTAGAGCCTGCATATTCTTCACTGAGCAGGTAGTAGTAGATTCTGTGAAGGTGGCTAAAATTGCCCAGAGAGAGTGAGACATTTTTAGGGGCTAAGATCAGAACCTTATGGAAGCTTTGCTATTGGAAGAGAAAGCAGAGAGAGAAGCCAAGCAGAGGAGACACAGAATAAACAGCAAGGAAGAGAGGAGGAAAA
Source organism: Ceratotherium simum simum (assembly GCF_057802395.1). Lineage (NCBI taxonomy): Eukaryota > Metazoa > Chordata > Mammalia > Perissodactyla > Rhinocerotidae > Ceratotherium > Ceratotherium simum. The sequence goes on from NC_141909.1 coordinate 16,191,071, forward strand.
TTGGAATTGAGTTAAACCAAAGTAGGACAGGCGTGTTAAATGCAAAGGAGAGGGGAAGTGGGAAGTTGTCAGTTGGATTTAGTGAGTAGGAGGTGTCTGGTGACCAGCCGGAGCAGGGTTAGGATGGAAGGAGGCCAGTTTGCAAAGGATGAAAAGCCAAGAGGAATGGAGGAAGTTGAGATGAGGGCAGGCTGCTCTTGGAAGGAGTTTGACTGAAAGAGGAGCGGCCCATCTGGAATGCAGGGTCTGGGGAGGTGTCCATGGGTTGCTTCGGCTGTTTAGTTTACATGTGGGGTGTGGGTGGTATATCCCTTCTCCCTCCTTCCTATCAATAAACAGGGATTACGGTTGAGGTCCTGAGGCACAGCGATGAGTAAGGTATGAAGCCTCCCCTCGTGGATCTCCTCCAGCTGCCTAAGAGAGAGACACATCCAGAAATTCATCCTTTGCTGTTTGGAATGCTAATTTTGCTGAGTGCCACAGAGGAAGTCCTGGAAGGTGAACTGGGTGTGGGGGCTAGAGGCAATTAGGGAGCATGGTCCAGGAGGCGGGGCCGAGTTTCTAGGCAGTGACCTCTGATCCGAGATGAGAGGAAAAGGCCACTGTGCCTGGTGAGGCAGGAAGTGCTGCCAGAATCCGAGTTTCCACTTGGGAGCCACTCTTTTCTCTCTGTCGTCAGCTGGGGGTGGGGTCAGGAAGGGGAGGAGCTCGAAAAGAGTTGTTTAGTTTTGTTTTAAAGGATATAGTTAGTGCCAAGTGTGTTCAAAGTCAGTTTCGCTAATTCTGTTCATCCTTGGTATATTTGAGAAACCTTAAAATATACTTGATTATTTTAATTTTTGTCACTTCTGAAGTGTTTATTCTGTATACTTTCCCTCAGCTGATTCCTCATTCCCTTAAATTAGATCTCGGATAATTTATTTAACATTTTGTAATTATAAGAAAGGCCTGTCTTTTATTATTTGTTTCTTCTGTCTTGGCCTTGTGAGTACCATGGATCATAGGTTAACCTGTCCATGATCCTCTGAGAGCAGCAGATGCCTTTGTTCTTTGCTTTCACATGCCAGTATATTAGCTTATTTTGGAACTTAAGTATATTTTCGTCTCTGAACTGGAGACTCTAATATGTCCTAGAAGGTGAGACTCTAAGGGATCGTCAGATTCTGGCTTCCTCCGAGAGTGGCCATGGAGCAGTCCCCTAACACTAGAGCAGGGGCTCACAGTCCTTTCTCACAATGCAACATTACCTTAGAATATATATCTAAACAGATTTGTTTTGCTTTACTTGCCAGTGATTTGTGTTAGAGGAGCCCAGGCCTAGAGAGTCAAATTCAAATTTCCTAGCCCTTAAATCTAATCTCTACAACTCCTGGAAGATAACTTTACATGCCCACTAGATGGACTGTTGATGTGCTCGTGTGTGTGTGTGTGTGTGTGTTCGCACACCTTTAGCCCATTCTCACATGTACCCTCTTAATTCTTCAGCCTTTAAGGATCAGCAGAAGCCTCTCTTCCCCATCAGTGAAGCTTTCCTTGAGCACTCTATTCTGCAGCAAAACAATCTCCATGCCCTACAGAAAACCAGGGATCCTATGACAACGGGCCGTATGCTGTGCTGAGCATATTTCATTTAAGTCTCACAGCCAGCCAGTCAGCATGTATTGAGCACTTCTTATGGGCCGGGCACCTTGCTGGCTTGGTGTGTAGAGCAGTGAACCAGGTATTGGCTTCCAGGAATTTGCATTCCAGTGCATGAGACAGAGAGTAGTAAGATAATTCCAGTCAACTGCTAGTGCATTAAGGAAAAGAAGGTGTTTGCGGGTGACTTCGGGGACCGCTTGAAACATGGTGGTCAAGGAAGTGGTGACACTTGAGTTTGAAAAATAAGAAGCCATGCAGAAGGATCTGGGGGCTGGTGAGTAGGGGAGCATTCTGAGGAGGAGGAACAGTTGCAGAAGCTCAAGATGGGAACAAGGTGGCATGTTCCCAGGGAGAGAGAACGCCAAGGGTGAACAGAGCGGAGACAGGAGGAAGAGGGGGCTTGAGACGGAGGCAGGTCTGGACCACGTAGGCTTCCCAGACCCAGGTTAAGGGGTTTGGGTTCTCTTCTGGATGCAATGGGAAACCACTGGAACATTTTAAACAGAAGAAGGACATCATGCTCACATTTTAGGTTGGGGAAAAAAAACTATATTTGACATTTCCCATAAGTTTTTAAAAAAGTTTTCAATGTTTTAAATCATCAAAATATGCATAATCCGTTAAAGACAGGGCTCTGGGGCTGTATTCTGTGGTATCTCCTCAGCCACTGCACAGCTTCTTACACCCAGGCAGATGAATAGTTAGCATTTCAGTCATCGAGGTCATGCAAACTGTATGGAGTCAGTCCGCAGACAGGAAAATGGTTCTGTGCAGTTAGGATGGGCGTCTGATCCTTCTAACAAGCTACCCTTTTAGCGCAGTGGCTCTCAACACCACGTTACACCTACCTGAGTCAATATGAAAAAATAAGGCTGATGTAGGGTTTTTTCACACAGCTGAATTTACTCAGTGTTTCTGTTTGAATGTCTTGATTTTCTAAATACAGTGGAGAGGCTCTTACCTGGGAGTTTGGAGTCAGCACATAGGGTGAAGTCTTTTGTAGTCCAAATTACCCATAAATAACAGTAATCCTAGCTAACATTTAGTGACTGCTTCCTGGGTGCCAAGCCTCATTTTAAATCCTTTATTTGTATAATCTCTCGTTTCATTTTCCTGGCAACACCACGTGGTACATAGAGTTGCTGTGCTGTTTTCACAGATGTGGGAAATGAGGCCCAGAGAAGTTACGTAATTTGTCCAGGATCACACAGCTAGTAAGTGATCAGTTGGAGATTTTTATTTTTACATACATTCTGAGTCATACTCATTATGCCTGTAAGGGAAAAGCAAACTGCCCCTTCCCGTGTTTTGATCACACCAGAGTATTCTCGTTGAGGGAGGGCCCAGGCGGAATCTGTAATAATCATTAAATTATTTGTCATCTGGTGCCTGCACCTCCTCCCTAGCAAAAGTCATAGAAGTGCTCATATGATATGACCCCGGGGTATTTGAAATACAAACTTTTTTGAAGTTGTGGTACTAGCCCCTTTTTCCCCCTCTGTCTTTAGAACTAAAGGTGAACAAACCACTTTTCTCTTCCAAAAATGCTTTTGGAAATTTTTGCTGGTTGTAAAATCCAGTCAAAGAACTACTAATTTCAGGAACTTTCTTCCTTGGCTTTGTGATAAGCCTGATCTCAAACCCGAGTGCTAGAGAAATTGTGACTATTTTTTATTTATGAGCATATTTACACACATTTTGATGCACATTTGTTGGGTTGTGACATATATAACTCTGTAGTAATGCTGTGTAAACAAGGAAGAAGAATTGGCTGTGACGAAAGCAAATTTCTTGAGGTTTTGTTTACAAATAAAAGCTTAACTTTACATTAAAACTTTGTGAGCAAGTGACTCTACGTTGTACTAATACTAGTAAATGGAAATGCATTTCTTGTAGAAAATGGCAAAAGTATAATAAAGTTAAAAGTTAACTTGTTAAATTTAAATAGAAATAATGTATAAACTGCATATAATCTATCATTTTATGAAAAAAAACCACTTTATGGTTTAATTAAACCGAATGTCCAAGTAGCAGTTTAAATTTTGAGTACTCTGAGAAACTAGCAGTAAAGGATCTAAACTCCCAATCCCAAGATTTTGTATTGTAGGCAGTAACATTCTTTTCTGTGAAGATAGGAGTTCTGATGTATTTGATTTCAGACAACAGAGCTTGTCAATGCTTTGTTATATGTATATGTGTGTTTGCATGTATAGACACAAATACAGAGACATACACTCTCAAGGAGCATTTGCATTGTGGATATGTCACCCTTTCAAATCAAGTGGCTTGATGCACATCTTAAACTGTAAAGCTAGGAAAATAATGTTTGTGGCTGGAACATAGGGTTTATGTGGCTTTAGGTGAATCAGGGTCTACATTTTAGACCACCTTTGAAATTCATCTAAGGAATTCATATTTGAACCTATAGACAATTGGCCCCATCCAAGGTCTTTGGACCTCACGGTGGCTGCTCACCGTGTAATTTAAAGGGAAAACAAGTATATGTGTTTGTGTCTCTCTCTCATCTTTGAAGATGTTATTGTTCCCAATTGGTGGACTTTACTGAAAATCAGCAAGACGGATAATCTGGTTTGTGTCACACACACATGATGGTTGCCCCTGAATTGTGCCCATAGCTGCTTCCTGAAAATGATCTGGATGTTTTCAGATTTCTCTCGCCTATTTGTGGTCCCCTGAAAAAGTCTTTGTAGCAGAGGACTTCTCCTCCTTCCTTGCTGGTTCAACCCAGCGTTTGTACCAGCAGCTCAAGATGGATAGCAAGCCACCTTGTTCCATACTGGGATTCAACAAGGCTGCCCTGGGCTTTTGACTGTGCTTTCCCATTTCAGTTTAGTGTATGGCAATGCTGAGGTCCCCAGGTTTATTGGAAACTTGACAGTGATTCACGATCTGATTCATTCTATGAGGCTTTCTGTTTTTAGGAGAATTATAAATGAAGCTAGTGAAACCAGTGGCATCACTAATATAACTTTATACATATTTGAGTGAAGCTGAAAGTTAAGACATTAACTCCAAACTTGTCCTTGAACCTCCAGAGGTAAATAAATGTTAGCCTTTACTTGTTTCTTAATTCCCTTCCTATTAAGTGCTCTAGATAGGATGTCAGAATCAGCAGCCTCTGGTTGTTTAATCCATTCCTTCATTTTTACCTCCTGCATTACATGGTCCTCTCCATTCCCTCTGTAAAATGTGCTTCTTGGTGGCAGCCTCTGGTGTGCCCACACTCTCTGCTCCAAACTTTAGCCATGTCATCTTTCCCTAGAGTCAGTTGTGATTCTTCCTAAGCTAGTTTGTGCTACTTGCCGTTGTAAGTTCATAATGACAAAACTTATCATCTGAACTGGGAAAATAGGAATGTCAAAGGGAAGAGTTGTTTGTTTGGCAAGTTGAATGCTTTGGAAAGACTTAAATAAAGGCTTCACTACAGCAAAAGAAAACACAGCTAACTAAGGAAGTGTAGATGAGATAATAACAAATGAGTCTGGTGGGGAAGGAATTGGAAAAACAGAGGAGGATTCTGTGCTCAGAGCTTCCCGAGTGTCTTATAAGTCATAGATGATGCATTACGGGTATGATTTATACAAAAAAGACCATGAGAAGCTCCAACACCAGACCTTGTACATACTTTTAAATTAAAGCAAAACTTTAAGATTTTTATTATTTATTTCTGAGCTGGCCAACTATTAGTTCAGATTATAACAGCTAGGAGGGTTTCTTCTGTAACCCTGTCTGCGGAAGTGGAGGACGACTTCCCAGTGATTGCTGAACCTCGTGTAGGGGAGGAGGAAGCACAAACAGCTGGAAGCCCAGGAGAGCGTAGGGTGTTTGCAGGGACACCGTAGTGTAGAACAGCTGGACCCTGAAGTTTGAGATCAAGCATCAGAGGAGATAAAGATGGATAGGCACAGAGGAGGCAGATGATGGGGAGACTTGTGTCTCAAGCACAGGAGTTTGGGTTTGGAGTGTGGGTAGAGGGCTACCAAGAGGAAGAATAGACCACCAGAAGGATGGGGTTTTGCCAACATAGGGAAGACAAGAAGAGACATTGGTTTGCCTAAGTTTCTATTTGGGGCGTCCAAGTAGTGATGCCAAGTGTGGCTAATGAAAACCCATGATTCCGAATAGTGGGTCCCCACTGCAGGATAGTTCATGCCCTCATGTGATGTCATTCATAAAGCCATATCCCAACAGAGGGGCAATTGCGTGTTTGTACACCATCATGGATGTTTTTTTATGCCAACTCTCATAGCTATGAGATAGGTTGCCTGTCCAGTCAGATGATAGTTGCTGGCCACATTGGAGCTGTTCATAATTCCAAAGGAAGAAGGAAGGCAGCATAAAAAAACTAATTTATGTAGTCTATTTAATGCAGTTCTACCTGAGGATGTAAGAACCCTGAAAGTGGTTTTTGCCAGTGCTCTTGGTTCTCTAGGAAAAGCTTCGTGTTTTAATGATGTGGGTTGAATGTGCTCCTGTAAATACGATTGTGTGTTAACGGATATCATTTATAATGGAAATAGCTTTCAAGTATCGTGGAGTGGTAGAGAGGGAGAGCCCTGCAGTCTCCCTTTCTAAGTTTGAATCCTAGCTCTACGTCTTACTGTCTCTGTCCTCAAAGAGCCCCACATTCCTTATCTGTAAAATAGAGAAAATAGGAACAACTTCATAAGAGTTGTTAGGATAGAATGAAGTCATTTTAATGAAATTCTTAGCAAAACATCTAAGTACGTGTTAAGCACTAAATAGTGGGTAGTTATTTTTAAAACACTACATATATTTTTGAGTAGGAGAAATAGTCTGATAATGGCATTAAGTTGCATGAAAGTAATTGTCACACATAGTTTTCAGGTCCATAAATATCACCATGTAAAGTTTGTATCACAGAGATTCATTGTTATCCTTGAAGATTTTAATGGATATTTTCCAATGTAGACTCAGAATCAAAATAGACCATTGAGCACTAAATATTTCATGTTATTGTGACTTCCATATAATTTCTGAAGCCTTCAAGGTCCCAGATAATATTGCGTTAAGGAGTCTCAATTATGTAGAATTCTTGCCATTAAAATCATCACTTCCAAGATGTCTTCCTACTGACAAAACAAGTGAAAATGAATGTAAGATGCAGAAGTTGGATTTAGGCATTTTTTTTTTTTTAACGTTTGAGACTGCTTGAGCAAGTGAACTTGCACACAGCTGCCCTCAGCAAAATGCTGTAATTTATTGAAGAAAACTGAATTGCAAAACCTTTCTTCCCCACACACCCCCCATCAAAAAAAAAAATCAACAGCTTGACTGAGCTTAAATAACTGACTTTTCATATCCTTTCATGGAACACAAAGGGCTAATCCTGAGCCTACTTGAGCCACCAATGCAGGCCGTGGTGGGGACCACCATGGAACGTGTCATTCCCTCCTCACCACACACAAAACACATTGACTGCAGCTTTATGAAGTGAAAATGCCCAAGAAAAAGAAAATGTGAAGGAGGTGTCCTTAGTCATTTCTTTCCAGAGAGGGAGTGCGAAAGAAAGAGCTGCTGCATCTGGGTATTGAGAACAAAACAATCCTAAGACTTGGGTATAATAGGGCGGGTCACTTGCTTTTATAGAAGCAAAAGAGTGGAACTGCCTTTACTTGTCTCAGTACCACTGGCCCTTGCATTTCATTGTGTAGAGATGTCAGGGAAAGTGTGTAGAAAGCATTCCAGCCTCTTTCAGTGAACAATGACTTTGTCATTTTGAGATTTCTATGGTGTGTTGACCCCTTCCCCCACACCCTCCCTCAAATCCCTCTTGGACAAAAGAGACTGTTAGTTAGGCTGCCTTGCCCTCATTTGAAAGATTTCTGTTTTACCGACTCTTTAAAAGTAAACTCCTCCATTTTAACTGAAACACAATGTTTTCATGCTTTTAAAATCAACAAAAGCGTTTTAGGGCATTTGCAAGGATGGAATATTCGGTGAAAATGCCAGTCCCAGAGATAACGATTCATGCAAACTGCCAAGTTAAAGTGGGTTTCCTTGTCATTGGAAGGGAGAATTGATGATATGGGTTACTGGAAATATTTACAAGCACTTGACCCTCAGGTTTCTGAGATCAGGGTGATAGGATTCACGCAAGCCCACTCATACGATTCCTTTACCTTTCTTTTTTCTAATGAAAGATGAGATGGTTGGGCTTTTTCCAGCGTGATAGTTAGCACACTTAGAAAGCAGCAGCGTCAACATCAGCATGGTGACAGTTAATCACCGGGGACCCTCCCAGGCTGGCAACCAGTGTTCCAATTTGTCTGTCCCAGCATGTGTGCTCCAATGATAATGTTTGTAGTTTAACAAGAGGCTAATTAAGACCTAAAGGAAACAAAAAATAAGAATCTCATTTTTATCAAGCCTGGTGGTATTGTGCAGAGCATAGACCTTTACTTTATGGCGTTACTGAATGATGTCCATTGCAGAGCAATAGTGACCACTCACGGGGCTCTCTCTCCTTGCCATCTTTCATCTTTAGGAATGATAAAATAGACAGCTGTTGCTAGAGAGAGGAAAATGGCTAAATATTTACTTACATTGAGGACCTCTAGAGTCTCCATATGCTGTTCTTGATTACATTCTTTCAATTCTACCCACCTAATGAGTTTTCTTGATAAGATGATGATGAAAGGGTTGGGCTGGAGAACTTGCTTGAGTTTTAATAAAATCTTTCACTTGCTATTTTCTGTGTGGATGTATCTCTTAAATCTGATGAGGAACATGATTAATTATAATCTATACTGTCTTGTGGTTGTCTTCTGCTCGTGAGTTTCATGACTCACGTGTTTCTTGCAGCCTTTTCTCTGGGTTTGTTGACTTGGTGTTCTCTGATTGTCATCTGCATTGAGTCGTGAAGCAGTCAGCTCTAGCATCGAAGCTCAGGGCCAGCACCCCATGGGAGATATGTCAGAGGTGGCTCAGGAGCCATGTTTTGTCTGAGGCACACAGGTGGGTTACCATCAGCCCTCATGTGTTCCTCCACGCTTCCCTATGCCCAGTGCACCCAAGGAAATCACCATGTGACGTTATGGCTGTACTTGACACATTGCCAACACCCGGCCGAGCATGACCTAAGGAATGGAAATGAAATTCTGGTGTCATATCTTTTTTTTAACCTATTGATATTTTTAATGAGGTACTGTTTACATACAGTATAATCATTTTTTCTTTTAGTTTGATGAGTTTTGGTAATTGTGTACATTCCTGTGACTACCACCCAAAACAAGATGTAGAACATCCCCATCACCTCAAAATCTCTTGCCCCTTTGCAGTCAAATTCCACAGTCCTCTCACTTCTCCTGGATTTTTATCAACATAGATCAGTTTTCCTGTTCTTGGGCTACATATGTGTAAATGGAAGCAGTACAGTGCAGCACATGTTTTTCTGTGGCTGCCTTCTTTTGCTTAATATGTTTTCAAGATCCATCTATGTTGTTGCACGTTTTAGTGGTTCATTTCTTTTTTTTCTCTCTCTGAGTGCTTTTGCATTGTATGAAGATAGTACAATTTATCTGTTCTCTAGTTGATGGACATCTGGGTTGTTGAGAGTTTTTGGCAGTGAACCTTCTTGCACAAGTGTTCATATGGCCACAGGTTTTCATTTCTCTTGGATCACATACGTAGAAGTGGAATTGCTGAGTCATAAGGTAGGTGTATATTAACTTAAGAAAAAATTACCATTAAGTTTTTCAAAATAGTTGGCACCATTTTATACACCTACCACCAATATATGAGAGTTTCAGACATTACTAATCATCAGGGAAATGCAAATCAAAACGACAATGGGATACCACCTCACACCTGTCAGAATGGCTATTATGAAAAAGACAGGAGATAACAAGTATCTGCGAGGATATGGAGAAAAGGGATCCCTCGTGTACTGTTGGTGGGAATGTAAATTGGTGTAGCCACTCTGGAAAACAGTATGGAGGTTCCTAAAAAAATTAAAAATAGAACTACCATATGGTCCAGCAATTCCACTTCTAGGTATATGTCCAAAGAAAGTAAAAACACTAATTTGAAAAAATATATGCACCCCTGTGTTCATTGCAGCATTATTTACAGTAGCCAAGATATGGAAGCAACCTAAGTGTCCATCGGTGGATGAATGGATAAAGAAGATGTGGTATATGTATACAATGGAATATTATCCAGCCATAAAGAAGAATGAAATCTTGCCATTTGCAACAACATGGATGGACCTAAAGGCTATTGTGCTAAGTGAAATACGTCAGACAGAGAAAGACAAATGCTGTATGATTTCCCTTACATGTAGAATCTAAAAAACAAAACAAAACAGGAACCGACTTTTAGATACAGAGAACAAACTGGTGGTTACCAGCAGAGGAGGATAGGGGAGTGAGTGAAATAGGTGGAGGGGATAAGGGGTACAGATTTCCAGTCATAAAATAAATAAGTCCTGAGAGTATAATGTAAAGCATGGGGAATATAGCCAATAATATTGTAATAACTTTGTATAGTGACAGATGGTAACTAGACATAGTGTGGTGATCATTTCATAATGTATAAAAATATTGAATCACTATGTTGTAAACCTGAAACTAATATACTACTATGTGTCAATTATACTTTAATTAAAAAAAATATATGTATATATATGGGAGTTACCCAGTTGTTCCACATCTTTGCAACGTTTAATATTATCAGTCTTTTGATTTTAGCCTTTCTAGTGCATATAACTGGCCTCGTTGTGTTTTTTAATAATTTTTTTTATTATTATTTATTTATTTTTCCCCCCAAAGCCCCAGTAGATAGTTGCATGTCATAGCTGCACATCCTTCTAGTTGCTGTGTGTGGGACGCGGCCTCAGCATGGCCGGACAAGTGGTGTGTCGGTGCGCACACAGGATGCGAACCCGGGCCGCCAGCAGCGAGCGCGCGCACTTAACCACTAAGCCACGGGGCCGGCCTCCTTGTTGTGTTTTTAATTTGTATTTCCCTGATGATTAATGATATCGAGCTCTTTTTCATGCATGCTTCCAGACCATTCAGATATCTTGCTTGGTGAAATAATGGTTCAGATCTCTTGCTGGTTTTCTAAACTTAAAAAAATTCTTTTTATTGTCAGATTTATAGAGTTTATATGTGTATATATTTTAATGCTAGTTTTTTTATATGTGTTTAATACTAGTCCTTTGTGAATATTTTCTTCTAGTCGGTGGCTTGCCTGTTTATATTCTTAATAGAGAGCAAATTTTAATTTTGTTGAAGTCTAATGTTTACCTTTTTAAAATTTTTTTTCTTGTAGTTCGTGTTTTCTGCGTCCTAAGAAATCTTTGCATATATCCTTAACGTGTGTGAAGATACTTTCCTGTTGTTCTACCTTTTTAAAAATTGATGCATCTTGCATTAATTTTTGTGTATGGAATGAGGGGTTAGTGGTTGAGGTTTTCTTTTTTTTCCAGTTACTCTACCTACATTTGTTGAAAAGGCTTTTATGTGTCCAACTGACTTGGCACCTTGGTTAAAAATCATTTGTATGTGAGCAAGTCTGCATCTGTATACTTTAGTATTTTGTTCCATGTGTTTATCCTTTTAGCAGGAGTGCAGTCTTGGTTATTATATGTTTTAGTAAGACTTGAAATCCAGTAGTTTAAGTCTTCTAACTTTTGTACTTCTTTGTCCAGGTTGTTTTGATCATTCTAGATACTTTTCTGTATAAATTTTAGAAGGCTTTTAATTTGTTTTCTAATAAAAGCCTGGTGGGATTTTAATTAATATTTCCTTTTAGATGTATATCAATTTGAGGAGTCTGTGATTCTTAACAATATTGATCTTTCAATTGTGAACATGGTTTATCTCTCCACTTATTTAGGTCTTCTTTAATTTTAGAAGTGTTTTTTGGTTTTTAGTGTAGACATCTTACACTGTTTTGGTTGAATTTATTCCTGAGTATTTAATGTTTTTAAATTCTATTTATGGTATTGTTTTTAATATCATTTTCCAATTGCTTGTTGCTAGTATATAGAAATACAATTGATTTACATATATTGGCATTGTGCCATTGAACTTATGAATTTGTTTTGCATTTCTTGGCGTTGGTGTTTTTTAAAAAAATTTCTGTAGAATTTTCTACATGTACAATCATGTCAGCTGTGAATAATGACAGTTTTACTTTTTCATTTCCAATATTTATGACTTGTATTTCCTTATTGCTGTGGCTAGAGCTTTCAGTATAATTTTGAATAGAGGTGATGAGATAAGACATTCTTGTACTCTTAGGGCAACATCTTTCAATATTTTTCCATTAAGAATGATGTTAACTGCAATTTTTTGGGGTAGATATCTGATATCAGATTGAAAAAGTTTCGTTTAATTCCTAATTTGCTGGGAGTTTTTACTTTTTTTTTAATCAAGAATAGATGTTGAATTGACAGTTTTTCTACATCTCTTCAGATAATCATGTGATTATTCACCTTCACTCTTGTAATGTCGTGAATTATACTGATTGGTACTTGCAGGTTAAATTAATCTTACATTCCTGGAATACATAGAGTAAATTCTATGATGTAGCATCTTTTTTCATGTACACTGTATTCAGTTTGTTGATATTTTGTCAAGAATTTTTGTATCTATTGATAATGAGAGATAATGGTATGTATTTTGTTTTTCTTAAAATATTTTGTCAGCTTTTCATATCAGAGTCGTGCTGGCCTCATAAAAAGAAATGGGAAGTGTTTCTTCTTTGTGATGGTCAGTTTTATGTGTCAACGTGACTAGGCTACAGTCCTCAGTTAATCAATCAAATGGTAAAGTGTTGCTGTGTAGGTGTTTTGTAGATGTGATTAAAGTTCCTAAGCAGTTGACTTTAAGGAAGATTATCCTAGATAATCTGGGTGGGCCTGATTCAGTCAGTTGAAAGGCCTTAAGAGCTAAGAATTCCCTGAAGAAAAAGAAATTTTCCCTATGGATAATAGCATCAGCTCCTGCCCAAGAGTTCCAGCCCACCCTTTCTAACAGCCTGCCCTGTGGCTTTCGGGCTGGCCTAGCCAAGTTCGATTCTGAAGTATTATCCTTTTTATATTGTGAGATTCAGTTTATTGGTATGTTGTTTACTGTTCCTAAGACAGTGTGGTTTGTAATTTTTCTTTTACTGTCTTTGTCTGGTTTTTATATCTTGATAATGCTGGACTCAAAATCTCTGGAAGAATTTTTTTTCTTTTGCTGGGAAAGATTTGCTCTGAGCTGACATCTGTTGCCAATCTTCCTCTCTCTCTCTCTCTCTCTCTTTTTTTTTTTTTTTGCTTACCTCCCCAAAGTCCCAGTACATAGTTGTATATTTTAGTTGTAAGACCTTCTGGTTCTTCTATGGGAACCACCGCCACAGCATAGCTACTGACAACTTAGTGGTATAGTTCTGCGCCCGGGAACCGAACCTGGGCCACCAAAGCAGAGTGCACCAAACTTTAACCACTAGGCCATCGAGGCTGGTTCTCTGGAAGAATTTGATAAAACTCTTTTATACAATCTACTTGTGAAGCCATCTGGGCCTAAAATCTTTTCTGTGGGAAAATTTAAAATTATGGATTCAAATTCTTGAATTTATAGGGAATTATTCAGATTTTCTATTTCTTCTTGTGTCAGTCTCCTTTGTCATTTTTCACAAAATTTGTCCTTTGCATTAAAATTTTAAAATTTATCAGCAGGCTTATTATATCCTCTTTTTAATGCCTGCAGTATATCTTGTGTTATCTCCTTTTAATTCATGATAATGGTAATTTTCTCCTCTTTTTTTCTTGATCAGTCTCCGTAGGAGTTTATTAATTTCATTGGTGCTCTCCAAGCTTTGGATTTGTTGATTTTCTCCTTGGAAGTTTATTTTCTGTTTCACTAATGTTGACTTTTCTCTTATTTCTATTCTTCTATATACTTTAATTTAATGATGTTTTTCTATCTTAAGATGTATTTTTAGACCCTTGACTTTTAGCCTTTCTTTTTTTTTATAAGACTTTATTCTTTTTTTGAGCAGTTTTAGGTTCATAGCAAAATTAAGAGGAAGATACAGAGATTTCCCATGTATCCCCTGTACCCTTTCTCTTTTAAAAAAAATTTAGAGCTATAAATTTACCTCTAAACACACGTTTAGTTGCAGCCCTCAAATTTTGTTAGATTTTCATTTTCTTTTGTGTCAAAATACTTCCTAATTTTATTGTAATTCCTTTGAACTAGGTGTTAGTTTAGAAGTGTATTACTGTATTTCCAAACATGTAGTGACTTTCTAGTTACCTTTTTGGTGTTGATTTCTTGTTCAATCCACTTAGGTCAAAATATATTCTGTACAATTTCTGTCCCTACTATGATTATGGATTTGTCTATTTCTCCTGGGTTCTGTCAGATTTTGCTTTATACATTTTGGAGCTATGTTATTAGGCTTATATAAATTTAGATTTTTTTTTTAATGTCTTCTGGGTAAATTGGCCCTTTATTCTTATGAAATGTTTTCCTTTACTTCTAGGAACCCTTCCTAACTTCAGCTTCTGTTTATAGATACTTGAGCTTTCTTTTGGTTAGTATTTTCTTGGGGTACTGTTTTCCAACCTTTTATTTCCACTTTTATTTTTAAGGCATGCCTTTTAAAGTAGCATATAGATGGACTCCAGCCCTGAATTTTGTAATAAACTCTGACAGTGAGAAAAGGTAGAAAGGAAGCTATTGATGAGACATGCTGAACACCAAGGAAGGAAGAAGTGCACTACATTTCCCTAATGATTTCTGTTCTGTTGGTTAATAAATTGTAAACAAGCCACCACCGTTCACTCTTCAGCGGATTTAGCTATGACTCAGGATTAAGACCCTGCTGAAGGATACACAGGTCCCAGAGCTGATGTGGATGTGAAAAGATTGGAGGCAGCCAAATGAGAGATGAAAGGAGTGATTTGCATATCTCAAGGAAAGGACAAGTTTAGAAAAGCTTAATCTTAGAGTTTGTATAGATCTCTTCATACAAATAAGACACTAAAGTTCCATAAAGTTCTGATTTAACAGAGTTAACTGTGTTAAGTGAAGTCAAAAGAAACAGAGGTGATAAAGAAGTATTGATCTCTGAACTCCCTGAAACACATAAGGTGCCATATCAGTACGTAACTTAACATCTGTAGACTCAGTACTAACTAGGTCGATATTAAGGTTTAGGAGCTTACATTTATGGGCCTTCTACGGTTTTCCCTTTGGTTCTATTTATCCTGTAATTAAAGGGCAATGAGTATGTTTTGACAGGAATTACATTTTGTTTCTTAATACTTTTAAAGTCTTGTATACATAGCCTGTTCAAAATTTTACTGCCTCCACAAGAATCTTGTATTAGCCAGCAGCACAATCTATGTGATAGTCATTTCATTGAATGGTTATTTATTTATTTATTTTTTGGTGAGGAAGGTTAGCCCTGAGCTAGCATCCCTTGCCAATCCTCCTCTTTTTGCTGAGGAAAATTGGCCCTGGGCTAACATCTGTGCCCATCTTCCTCTGCTTTACATGTGGCATGCCTGCCACAGCATGGCTTGATAAGCGGTGTATAGGTCCGTGCCTGGGATCCGAACCTGGAACCCTGGGCCGCCGAAGTGGAGTGCGCGAACTTAACCACTACACCACTGGGCCAGCCCCTGAAAGGTTATTTTTTAATCTCATATTTTCCAGAATAATAGGTAGAAGAATCTCTCCTACACTCAAATCAGTAAATAGCTTACTGATCAAAACTTAGGCATAATTTTTTTCTCTCTCTAAATCAGAAGAAAATCTTACTGTGTTTCCTTGCCAAGAAGTGAATCTTGCTTTGTTTATTGCACTTAAGTCATATCTTCTGCAAAATCAGTAATCATTTAAGGCAATTTGGATGATTTGTACTTATCACAACTTGGAACAGAATTCTTAAGAGTCTGACTGACAGAAGAATTACAAGCTTTGAAATTCCTTTGGGGTGTTAGCAATCTTAATGATCATGATTCTATTTTTTAATACTGTAAACAAATAATAAAAGTACTGTCTACTGATTGTGGCCTTATGATTAAATACATATTTCACTTTTTTTTTTTAATTTTATTTAGTTAGTTATTTCCCCCCCAAAGCCCCAGTAGATAGTTGTATGTCATAGCTGCACGTCCTTCTAGTTGCTGTGTGTGGGACACGGCCTCAGCATGGCCAGAGAAGCGGTGCATCGGTGCGCGCCCGGGATCCAAACCCGGGCCGCCAGCAGCGGAGCGCACGCACTTAACCGCTAAGCCACGGTCCGGCCCGATACATATTTCACTTTGTGCCTTATATGAGAGTGAGCAGGAGAGAGTTCAAATAACAATCGAGCGAGCCAAAAGTATGGATGACATATTTATTTGCATAAAATATGAAGAATACATTTTTACTGCTGTTTATAGAAAACATGTCTTTTGGCACAAGCTTCACCAAGACTAGCAAGAACAGAATCCCATGGAATTAAGTGTAAAGTAAATTGAGGGTAGATACCTAGGAGTTCCTTCAGGACTATAAACAGTTTGGTAGTTAAATGCCAAACAGGTCCTTGTATTTAAAATTCTGCTTGTGAAAGGAGTATGTTAGAATTTGTAATACTAGAATACAATGTTAATTCTAGAGGAAGAGAATTTCTGGGGAAATTTTAATGTTTTTACCACCATCCAAATACAGATATTGAACATGTAAAATACTTAGTCTCATTCTGTGTCCTTGGGTTTTAGGTGTTTATGAAAATTAAATTTAGCTCCTTTTTTTTTTTTTTTTTTTTCTTCAAGTCATTTTGCTTTCTGGGCTTAGAACTCATCTTTCTTATGAACCTGTGTTTTTTTTTTCTTTTTAAAAAACAATTTTTTAGTTAAAACGTGTTAGTGTATTCTATTAGCAAGCATTTTAAAGTCACCTTTTTGCTGATCAGCTCTGTGAGCTGAGCAGACTATTTTCCTGTAATTAGCTGGGAGTCTGGGACTGGTCATCTCATGGGAGAGGCCAGATACAACCACAAGAAACCCAACAAAACTAGAAAATGCAGTCAAAAGGGAAAATATATAAAAAAAGTATATTTAGGTATTAATTTTGTTGCAAATATGAATCTTATGTGTATATGGGATATAATATCATGCAGAAATTAAAAGAATAGGCTTGGAGTCAGAATGACTCTGAATTATCTGACTTTGGGTAAATGACTAAACTTCTCTGAGCACCACTTTCCTCCTTTGTAAATGGAGATAATAATCCCTCCTACTCAAATTTGATGTGAGAATGAAATTAAATAATGCATGTGAAATACTTAAGAGGTTGGGCACATGGCAAGCCTCGTGAAATATTACCCATTATTCGTATTTGGGAAGGTGGGGCAATTGTACCTTTCTTTGGTTGTCAACTAGATATAGAGAATTGTGGAATTTCTTCAGTATTATGAGGAAGTTTGCCATGGGTACTAGCAACAAAACAATGTTTTATTTTTCAAACTTTTTAATGGGGCAATTTTTTAAACAAAACAATTAACATTTTTCATTAGCATTATTTTTTTCTTCATTGATTTTGTATACCTTATTAATAATTCACTTAGATGCCAGTATGGTTTGTCAAGAAATAGCTGCTCACAGGACAGCATCCTTTCTGAGGATGAGAAGCGTATGTGAGACAGTCCTTCTGTAGGTGATGGTGAAAGGGCCCTCTACCTCAGTCATTCTGACATCCAAATCACGATGTTTGCTTACCAAAAAGATGGACCCAGAGTGGACACAGTTGAATTTCCTGGGATTCACTAGTGTACAAAACCTAGCTTTTGTATCTTCCTTGATACTGACACACCAGTTCATGATGTATTAAATAGAAAATGTCAAATTGATCTTCTCTTTGGGGTGTATTTGAATAATCTGATAAGGAGGCATTTGGTTTGATTTTGTTGAATCGGAGGTCCACCACCTTTTTCCTTAGTCTCCCAGAAATGCTCAGCAATTTCAGAGCAAGTAAGTCTTCACTAAGAAGAAACAAGGCTTGAGACAGAAAAAGGATATGGAATAAGAAAAGAAACATCTCAAAAAATGTTGAATTACTTCCATTTCCCTAAGGTTATCAATCTTTGGGAGGCCTTGAGTTGGGGAAAAAAATACAGAGAGGACAGAAATTGCAGTAGGCATGAGGTTTATTGGCCATTTTATTTTAAAAGTGCATCTTTGAACAAAGTAGACCTCAGATATGATAGCCAGAGAAAAGCCATACTTTGGTACATGTGACATCATTATCACATCTAGCAAACAATACCACCTGCTCTGATACATTCTTGGATAGTACTAAGCTGTTCCAGTGGTTGGAATGACCTACCTATCAGGGTCCAACTTCTAGGATATTGTTAAGATTCTTTGGGCCCATAAATGTGTTAGTGCATCATCTCTCCACCCCCGGCTCTGGCTTCCAGAGCACACTGAAGGGTAGTAGTAATAATAGTGATAACTGGAGCTTGTATTTGTTATGCATGAATAGCTAAGCATTTTATATACATTATCTCACTTAATTCCCGCCACCATCCTTTTATGTTGTTGATATATCCCAGTTTTTACTAAGATTAAGAGTAGTGGAGGGTCTCACCCTCCCTGTTAATATTCAAGAGAGTTGGCCCTAAACCCTGTCAGATAGCACAATACCAGGCTAGTGGAATTTCCCCTCCAGGTCTAGATTGTCATTCTCTGCAAACTACAGAATTACTCTGAATTATGAAAAATCAGCATATACTCCCAGGTGAAAGACTTCATCTAAGAATCTTTTGTATTTGTTCATGTGGGTTCATAAAGTTGGGAGAGAATTCCCAACTGGTATGCTCCAAATGGGATACAAGCAAATCAAAATAATGATTCCCCTTAGGTCTTGGGGCAGTAGGGCTTGGACGAGTTTCTTCTGGGTCAGCATTTTTCTTGCTGTGCACGCATCTTTCTCTGTGTGCCGTAGCATGACAGAGGGACAGAAGCACTGGCCATGGCTCATGGGTCATCAAATGGGCTTGGAATTGAACCAAATGGGGGCATTGTGTGTAGCTTGGGTTAGGCTCCTTGGAATCTCTGAATGTGGAAGGAAGAGATGAGATTGGTTTCAAGGAATTGTTGTTTGTTGTGCATTAGAATCTTCTGTTTCCCCCTGCAGAGTGTTAGCTTTTTGCTTGTATATTATTTTTGTTCTCTGCCAACTTCCATACAGAGTTGGAGACAGCTGGCAGTAAAAGATTCACATATGTATATATATAAATACATATAAATATATACCCATACATTGTATATATGTTTTTTATAATATAATAGATCAGATCATATCCAATTCACTGGGAGGCTGACTCTGGCAAGACCTATAAGCAGAAATAAAATTTATCAAAAGGCTTCTTTGAATTGCTTCAGAATTTTGGAGCATCAAATCTGAAAGAGCTAACCTAACTTGGGAGCTGCTGAGAGTAACAGTTACCAGTCTTGATTGGGTCCCCAGGAAAAGAGTGTTGGCACAGTTCCAGTGGAGCCCTTCAGTTTTGAGCTTACCTCTGCTCCCGGGTCATCTGCCAGGCTGGGTTGGCCATAAAAAGCCTTCACTCCAGGGAGAGCCGGATAATTGAAACTGGTGAATATTGTCCAATCACGTGACATGAGTCTGCTAAAAAATTGTAATTTTGAATTTTTTCATAATTGACATTTCAGCAGGGTTTTTTTCCCCTGACAACTAATGATAGCAAGCCTAGTGACTTTATATAAGACCGGTCATAGAAGGAGCTGGTGCGTGAAGGGAGAAAGCCTGGCTTCCTAATCAGTATAGCAGGGTCAGATGCATCAGTTAATCCAGTAGCTGTAAGAGATTGTTCAGCTGTAGGTATAAAAGGAGGGAGGTCTGACAGCCCTGTTTTCCTCCATTTATGAGTGGAATTTTTTCCTTCAGAATTCCATTCCTCTTCACTCTGGGTTTTGTATTGATACCACAGCAGATACTGGGAGAAACGGTAAAAGCACGTTGGTCTACATCAAGATAATGCAGTCTCATTCACGGGGGCTCCTGGCCAAAAAGTCAAGGTTCTGGAAGTTTCCTCCTTTCTCCATGCTCATCCTGCCTACAGCTGTGGCACTTGGAGTCCTTGTGTATGAACCGCTCCTGGCTTTCTCCATAGCACAGTAACTTCCTAGGAGAACTCAGGACAACCACTTAACCTCCCAGCTTCACGTTCCTTATCCGTAAACGGAAGTGACAGTGCTTACTTTTCTCACTCACAACATGGTCGGGAGGATCCTCTGAGCAAACTGATGTGGAAGAACTGTGAGATGGTAACTTGTGTCTCCCTAAGACATTACCTTGCTCATCCTTCCGTTGGAGATGTGCCGGGGGCCTGCTGCCCTGGGTGGCCTGGTGGGGAAGGCCTTGGGCTGGTGATCAGAGGATGCAGGTGTGGGTGCTAGGAAGTCACAGAACAGCCTGTGTTAATGTGGGCAAGCAACTTAACCTTTGCAGCCCAGCTCCCTCTTGGTGATTACTACCTGCAAATTATTCGTGCCATTCTTTCTGTTAAGCCAGCCTGTGAAATTCGGTCATAAGCCTCCTCTTAGAAACCTCTAGAAAGTGTTCATGTATTCTTCCCTGTATTTCCATAGTGCTCTGTGCCTTGTGTGGGTGGTCATGTATTTGTCTCCATCTAAGATCGTAAACTTTGGAGCCCTTGGCCCATGCCATGTGAATCTGCCTGTCCGCACCATCCGACCCCAGTTTCATAGCCGGCAGACACTAGGAGGTGAATTGCATTCATATTGCCTGAAGCCGTACACCATGATATTGTACTTTTCCTGATAAAGATGGATACTTAAATCAGCATCATCCAGGGACTTGGGTTTCTGTTCTGCCTGCTGTCTTTTTAGACCAAGATCGTTTCCCAAGATAAAATCACCTCATAGGATAGATGCAGATAGAACTCTTAGCACAGTGCCTTACATGCAGTAAACGCCTGACAGCTGGCATCTGCCATTGTTATCAGCAGCAGCCTTTGAAATAGATATTAAATACTTATGCTAATGATGGAAAATTTAATGTATATCCAGATGGGAAAAAAACCCTTTTAGACATTGTAAGTTGTTTCCTTATTATCAAAACTCTTCCTCAGATTTCTAAGAAATATCAAAAATTTGTTTCATCATATTTCTTGTCTCTTGTCTATTCTTTATTGGGCATACTGATGAACTCTGAAATTCCTTAAGGTATTTAGAGGAAAAATTAAAGACAAATTAGGAAACTCAAATAAGTCAAAATGTTTTTCCTGAACAATAAAAAGATGGCTGTACATTGGGGACAAGTTTAAATATATTGTAATGGCTAATGACATGGGCTCCCTGGCTCCGTGACTTATGCCAGTCTTGATCAAGTTGCTTTTCCTCTCCCTGTGCCTCAGTGTCCCCATCTGTAAAATGGGGTAATGCTACTGCTTGATAGGGCTATTATGAGGATTAAATGAGTTAATAAATGTGAAGTAGTTAATGTGCGGCCGGCTCTCAGTAAATGTTAACTATGAATAGAAAACCAAGAGGAATCCCCACTTCCAAAGGTAAATGTTTAACCCTTTTCCTCCTTTTCTGAAGGCTGAATTTGTAATTAACCTCTTCCTTATCCCTACATATATAGCTGAGTCTTCTGCATTCCTTATCTTTGATACCTGCTTGCTAATTTCCCTCGTAATATCTACTGACTAATGATAGTTTGGGATCCAAGTCCTATTCTGAGTCTCAAATTGTCTCATCTGTTAAATAGGGAAAATAGTAATGCCTACCTCATAGGGCTACTGAGTGTATCAAAAAAGAGCTAATACCTAGCAAGTTCTTATTTGGCACATAGTAAGCATGCAGTAAATAACATCAGGACCACTTATAATTTTGTTATATCTTTGGATGGGAAAGCATTCCCTGACATTCCAACAAGCCTTTTTAGGAAAGGAGTTTAATCCTAACAAAACAACCCGTTAAAGTCTGGTTTTTGAAAAGAATTTTTGATAAGGAGGCCTCTGTATGTGTTTTCACTATTTCAGTCATTTCTACAAGTGATTGGTGTGGTGGGCGTGGCGGTGGCAGTGATTCCTTGGATGGCAATACCTCTGATTCCCCTGGTCATCATTTTCTTTGTTCTTCGGCGATATTTCTTAGAAACGTCAAGAGATGTCAAACGCCTGGAATCTACAAGTGAGTACCGGGGCTCTCAGGTTGGGATGGCAATGCAAGCTAACTTCCATTTATGCCATAATTAAGGAGACCCCTGAAATTGTGGAGACTCTGTCTTCTGGAATTTCTCTCTAAGTTAGGTAATTGAATATTGTGGCCACCGTGAGTCAGTGTGGCCCTTAGGGCAGATGGAGCTGATGGCATGCCAGGTGCAGCTTTGCAGATTTGCGTGAGGAAGGAGTGAAGGACATCTGTGGAATGATGCTCTCCTGGAACTTGAGCACCGTGAAGACTGGGACCGTTTCTGTCTTGTTCATGACATCCTCCCTAACACAGAGCAGGCACTCAGTGAACGTTTTTGGAAGGAAAATAGGGAATTTTTCTTCCTCAGAAGTTACTAGAAATGACAAGGAAAGGAAGAATGAAGGAAAGGCAAGGAGGTGTCAGGAAATATATATCAGAAGTGATACATGTGAAAAATAGATTATTTCCACATACTCAAAAAATCACAAGTTGCAGTTGTTAAATGTTTTAAAAAGATAAGCGCTGTTATTTTCGGTTTTTTTCTTTATTGTCACCAATATTTGGTGTAATGCCACACTGTTTGATGTTTTTTCCCCCTAAGCTGTTCATATAAATGGATGCTGAAAGTAATCCCCTTAGGAGGACAGGGGAGAGGAATCCGTTCAGTGTGCATTTAGTCTGTTACTCTATTCAACTTCCTAGTTTTGGAAGAATGGGGGAAACATTTTATGATTAATCATTCTATTCTATTGGTAATCACAGAGAGCGAAATAATTGACAGTTTATCTCATTGTTAATGCACAAACATTTTATTATTATTAAAATTAAAAAATCCTAAGGAGAGTAGAATTGTTATATTTTTAAAAAAAGGTATAAGGACAATAGTCAAAATGTAAAGAAGGAAGAAACCTCAATCATGAATAGCTACTCAAATTAACACCAGCTTAGCTTTCTGGAAGCCAGCCTAAGGAGAGAAACATACTGAGTCCCATGATCCTCCACTTCTACTAAGTGGAAAAATATAAGTTCATCAGGACAAAGGACTTTTTTGTTGTGGCATATGTGTGTGTCTTTTTTAATAATAAACTCTTGAGAAGTATTTATGATAAGTATTTGCATAAAAGGATAGTGGGTGGCAGTTTCATAAAAGCTATAAAAATTTTTTCAGTCATCAAGAGAACCAGCTAAACTACCATGAGGTCTGGTTTTGTGCGTTGTTTCGATGGGATGGTGGAGCAGTGGAGTCCAGGCACGTGTAACATTCTGCTGCTATGACTTGGTACTATGATAGGACTTGGAGAAGGCAGAAGAATAAATGATGAGCTCCAACCAGTCTTTTGTGTAGACAGCAAGGCTTCACACACTTTATGATTTGTTGGCCACTCATGAAGTGGAATTATTCATCAGTCTTGTTGCAAAGGAGGAATCTGGTATATTTAAAGAAGGGTTGTTCAGAAGGAACACTTGATGTAGATTTTTACCTGGGACAAGGGCCGCTTCCCATCCATATGGAAGTGGAGAGAAGGGGACCTCGTGAACCTTTTCTCAAGAAGCAGTATAGGATTTTCTCATTATTAGATTTGGAGATTCTGAGAACTTTGGCATAGCCCCTGTGGAATATTTGGGTTTCTCTGCACCCCAGTAGGCTGCGACAATAAGTTAAAGGTGGAGACTCCCTCATCCATGTTCCCAGATAATCCAATGGCCACTTGACTGGAACTGTTTATTATCTATCTGGGTGGTGGGCCTGTGCCATCAGTAACAATTCCACTGTTTCCCCTAAGCAGTAGTTGATAGTATTTCCTGAGGCCACTGCTGGTGCCTCTGGAAACTTAGGCTGACGTTTAAGCTGTCTTAATGACAAACGCCATTGATAGTGATGGTTTTTCATTTTTGTAAAAGTGAGCTTAGCAATGGTCAGGGATAGAGAAGTGTGTAAAACCGGGATGGCATTTGGTTGCATTGCTCTAGCTGACTCTATTCATTTGGCAGTGCCTAAATTATGAAGCCATATCCAAATTCTGTCTTTAAGGGTGCTGTGATCAACTAGCAATGCCTGCCACGGGCATTGCTAGAGGAGGGTTAACATGTGTGCCACGTGTTTTCAGACCATAGATCCTCAAGTCTGCTATTTTAAGGTGTTCTCATGCCAGGTTCCCAGGGACTCTGTTCAACTTAAGGTGCTTAATAAGATGTACAATGATGGGTAATGCTCTTGGATAATAGCTAAGTAAGATTTTGGAGTTTTCTAAACATAAACTACAAATTCTGGAGACAAATGCATTTAGTCACACGTGGACATCTTCAACCCTGATTATGCTCCCTTTGAGACACTGGCTGTGACTAAAAGCACAGCCTTAGGCACAAGACAGTTGGGTCTGACACCCAGCTCTACTACTTACTTGGGTTAACTAACTTAATCTTGGGCAGTGCTCTTAATCCCTCAATCTGTTTTTCCCTCTGTCAAGGGTATAATAATACCTGCCCTTTGGGGTTCTTGTGAGGATGCCTGAGTTGATGCTTGTACAGTGCTTGCTGGCCACTACAAAAGGCTCTAGAACCTTGAACACAAGGGAATTAAGAAGATAATAACTAGGAGGTCTCACATAGCATTAATGATAAGCTGCAGCAAGGCTGTCAGCCCAGGTCCCTGCCCTCCCACTTCCAGGGAAGATTTGCAGTCCTTGGGGGGTATGTCCCCAAAAGTCCTCAGGGTCATGGAAAACACAGCTGTCAGCCTTGGGAAATGTAGGGTTACCTTTGTCTGTGACTGCTGACTGAGGCCATGGGTGTCATACAGATCTACTTCAGGATAGCCAGCTCAGTTTTCATGGGAAAAAGGGTATTACATTGGGCGAGGTAATGCCAGAGCCTTGGCACCCCCTCTCCCTCTGTACCAGTTAATTTTCTTTGCAGACCCTCCAGTTCACTCATGCTGGCCCTAGTGGGCTGTGAAAGAAACAGGATAGCTTTTCACAGAGACAGATTCCTGCTGGACCGCTGTAACTCTTGGGTATGAGGTAAAGTAGGTGATGTGGTCTTTGGGTTCGCTGGTGTTCAAGGCTGAGACGCAGCCTGGTTTCTAAAGTCAACGCTGCCCTAAAATCCTGCCAGAGATAATCCCCTGCAACTTTGACCTCCTGGTGAGGGAAGCAAGGGAGGATGGCCAAGCTGAAGAATTTCATTCCCGGGCTCTCCCTGGGTGGAGAGCCACATCTGCTTCCTGCTCAGGAGCATTGTCGCTGATGAAATTGTGTTTATGGCACAGCATTTGCTCTGGAAAGGAGAGCATGGTTCTGGTGAGTTCTCTGGGCTATCTGGAGCTGGACTCTGGGCACTTTCTTGATAGGGTCCTGGAGACTGGAATTCTCCTGAGTCCTCCCTGTGAGCACCCCGTTTCCATGTTGACTATGTTCTGGGGTGGATTGGACATCTGCTGGGGAGTGCAGGAAAGGCCTGTTCAGAGCTTCCAGCCTTTCTTATTTGGAGCATGAGCTCAGTCCCCTTATGTTCATGTTACTGTCTTAAAATTACAAAGTTAAAGGAAGCTAAAATAAAGAAAGATCAAAGGTCACTCAGTATAATGAAGAGACAGAACAGCATGGATACTAGAGTACGACCACAAACATATAAGTGGACGGGCAGAACCACCACCGAATCACTTAAGGGTCTTTGCCTCAATTAGATACAAGAGCAGATGTTAGATCGTATCTCGGTTCAGAGGTTTTTTTTTTCCTTAAAGCAGAATCACAGATGAGGGCCCTTAACGGTTAATGTCCCCAGTCAGGAAAGGGCCAGAAAGCTGAGTGGATGCTCAGCACGCCCCTAGCCGGGCTTCCCACCTTGTCTGAACCCGTGTCTCACACGTGGAAGCTGGTTGCTTCCTTGCTTGAGGAGCCATGGACACTAAGCTTAATAAGAGGTTCTGTGTTTACACATTTGTACCCCAGAGGGCCCCCCCCCCCCCCACGCAGTGCCCATGTGCACGTCGGTATTGACTGAACTTAGACAGGCTTTCGGATGCCGGGCTAGGGAGTCAGGCCTGAAAATAAGTGAGTTTTTCCTTTAATTTTTTTTTTCCCCCTCTATCATTTTATAAAATCTCTACAGCTTCCTATAAGATATGTGATCTTAACTTCCCCTGAACACCCAGGTTTTACTAACGGGTCTTCCCTAGGAGAGGCACAGGTAACAAGTTGATAAGTCAGTATTTCCTGCTGATGAAGCACAGATTATTACTCATCACAGACAGAGGTCGCAGGCTCGCAGTCTGTCCCTGACGATAGCTAGTTACAGCCTCATTTGTGGTGGGGAATGAAAACTGTAAGGGATCATCCCTGCCCAGCAGCGTGCAGCCCACCTCTTCTCCGATGTGCAGGAGCCAGACCCCGGTGCTTGTCCACAGTGTGCTCTTAGAGAAGACGGCAGGGAAATGAATGGCTGATCTTGTGGCATCAGGCCCCAAACCAATGTGAAGTTACTCCAAAGAGAGTGGCCGCCAAGGCCACAGTCAGATTCTGAAAGGGCAGCGTCACTGTTACATGCCAGAGAGACCTCCAAAGGCCAGGACAAGTGTCCAGCAGGGCAGTTGTAAAAACATCCATCAGGTTCCCAGAGCTGAAGTCAAGACTATTCAAAGGCACCTTGGCTGTGCAGGTCCTGTGGCCACAAGGACAGCGCAATACCCAGGTGCCCCATGACCCATGAGAGACTCTTGGTGCAGGAGCAGGCACCAGGAACTTCCCCAGGATGCAGGGCGATGCGGCCTGTCCATTCACTGTACTTACCGTGCACCTGTCCTGTGCCAGGCACTGTTCCTTTCAGGGATGTGCTGGCTTTATCCCAGCCCTCAAGAAGTTGATGACCTAAGGTGGAGACAGACACATGATAGCTAATCATAATTCCATGTGGTGAGTACTCTAACACAGAATTAAACTTAAAAATGCTACTGACTCAAATTAGTGAATGATAATTTCCACCCAGAGGAATGTCAGAGAAGAATATGGAGGGAGGCCATATTTGAGGAGGATCTTGGTGAATGAGTGGGCGAAGAATGAATTTTGTTATCTAAATCTAGCTATGATTTGAATTTTGTCGAAGATAGGTTCAAAGAGAAACTTTCATTTCCAGGTCATTGAAGTGAAGTGTAACATGACCAGGAGGTCGAGGGGTGAGATCAAGCCTTCTCCAGCACGGGCATCGTCGCTTCTTCCCGAGGCAGCCCAGGAGGCTCCGGGTGTACGCTTCCACGGGATGTGCGACCACAGAGCACGAGAGGCAGTTCGTTTCCTTGTATCCAGCCTCACTGACTTTCTCTTTTTCGTCTGACTCTGCTTCCGCAGCACGGAGCCCAGTGTTTTCCCACTTATCGGCTTCTCTCCAGGGACTCTGGACCATCCGGGCGTACAAAGCTGAAGAGAGGTTTCAGGAACTGTTTGATGCACACCAGGATTTGCACTCAGGTCTGTAAGTTTCTGAAAATGCTTTCAGAGGATGGGATATGCTGCCTTCTGCGGCTTGATTTCCCTCTGAGGTGTCCTTGCTGGCCAGCACCTCTCCTTCTCTGCCCCCCACCCCCAACCCCACCTCACATCCTGCCTCTGCGCATCTTCCTCCCCTCTCCTTCCTCATGGCCATGACTCCTCTCATAATGCCCTCTGTGCTCCCCTCTGCCCCAGCACACACTGCTTGGCTCGCCCTGACTGGCTTGCATCGTCCTTGCATCCCTGTGCCCTGCGGCTTTCTGTCCCTTTAGGGCAGCGACCTTTTTTGTAAAGGGCCGGATAGTATCTATTTTAGGCTTTGTGCACCATATTATCTTGGTTGCAACTACTCAACTGCTGTTGTAGCATGAATGCAGGCAAAGGTAAATGCAGTCATGACCGACCTGCGTGTACGACAGTGGTCTGATGAGATTAGTACTGTATTGCCTAGGTGTGTAGTAGGTTATACTGTTTAGGTTTGTGTAAGTACACTCCATGCTGTGCACACAATGAGGAAATCACCTAATGATGCAGTTCTGAGAATATATCCCCATCTTTAAGCAATGCATGGCTATAATATATCAGCAAATGACCATGTCTGTGTTCCAATAAAACTTTATTTACAAAAGCAGGCAGTGGGCCATACTTGGCCCACAGGCTGTAGTTTGCTGACTCTTTTTTCAGAGCATGCAGGGTGGCAGAAGTGACTGAGGAAATCAATTTCCTGATTATCAGATTTGCCACCCACTTGATATGTATTATTCTTTGTATCAGTGAAGTTTTTTTCTATGTAGAAATTTCAGAATTTCCTCTAAGTCTATAAAATCCTGGCCCACCTTTCCTAATTTTATTGTACTTTGAAGATAAAATGGCATTTTGAAAGCCACGTGCAGATACTTTTAGTGAGATGGTCATTTAGATACTGGCTCCTAAGGAATAAACTCTGCGTGCAGGGCCTGTAGTAAATATGGAAGGTGCTGGAAACAAAATGGGAGCTGTGTTCTCTGCTGTCGGAGAACTAGGAACAGTCAACCGTGTGAGAGTGTGAGCTTCACGTTGAGGCCCAGCACTGCCAGAAATGCACTGAAGAGACCATTTTTCCATGTTCTGTATGATGATCATATTTCTGTTTATAACTTCTGGGTTGAATTTTTCAATGCATGCTTCCCACAAAGCCACTGCACCGTTCCTATGTGTACCACACATTGTCTTGTGTCACAGCTTAGCTTTCTGGAATCTTCAGGTTCGTTGGGGGTACAACTTTGCTGTCCTGCTTTGTGTAGAAATCTTCTGTAGCTCAAATGGGCAAAATGCTCTTCCTCGTTCGAAGCAGTTAACGTGGTTTTTCTACTTATTCATTATGCTTGCTACGGTTCACAAATCCAGAGGCTTGGTTCTTGTTTTTGACTACATCCCGGTGGTTCGCCGTGCGTCTGGATGCCATCTGTGCCATCTTTGTCATTGTTATTACCTTTGGGTCCCTGATTCTGGCAAAAAGTAAGTGCAGATGTGAATAACTATTTGTGGTATGTTTACAATTTATAGCTGCGTTTACAGTTATTAAATTAAACTCTTGCCACCTTGTCTAACATCGTATACTGTTTAGTTCTAATGAATTGTATTAAAGCATTTGCAGTGGTCAGGTTGGGTGTGATTGCACAGTGTGGCCCATGTAGAGGAGTCACTGGGTCTTGATGAGTTCCTTTTATCTTTCTTTAATGGTTTGAGGCCTATGCCAGTGTAGCAAGCTGACCTTCTGAACTTTCCTGGTAGTGTCTGGTAGTTGTGAGGAGAGAACCAAGTTTACTATTAAGCATTTTGTCCAGCTTAGGACTTTAGGTTTTAGCTTTATGCCTACTCGGATCTCTTGGTTGTAGGCGCCTGGTGCACTGGGTTGAGAAAGATTCTCAGCAGGAAAGAACGTTATCCTCACTGCTCATGGGTACCAGATGAGCAGGCATTGGCATGTATGGCATGAATTTGCCACCCCTAAGTATTCCAGAGTAGCAACAATGAATCACAATATTTAATAATGGAACAAAGAGAGTAGTATTTTAGATTTAAAAGCACTGGCTTTTAGAACCCATTGCCTTATTTTTAGTGGTTTCCAACTGCGGTTGCATTAGACGTAGAAAGTGCAATGATGTAATGGGCCTCAAAACCATAATGATGAAAGTCTGAATAATGACATTATTCTTCAACTGTATAATACTGTCAAGTGTATGTTGATCCTCTTGGGATTAGTAAACTCATTTAATCTTTCTAATTCATAATTTTTTATTTTTCATTGTATCATAGTCTCAATCATTATATGCAAATTATTTAAATATAATCAAAGAGTTTTCTGGGTGAAGTGACACAAGGAGCTGGGCTCAGGGTTAAGGATGGGACTGACTTTATTCCCCTTCTTCCTCATTTAGCGTTGGATGCCGGGCAGGTGGGCCTCACGTTGTCCTACGCCCTCACGCTCATGGGGATGTTCCAGTGGTGCGTCAGGCAGAGCGCCGAAGCTGAGAATCTGGTACTGTTTATCCTAACGTTCCTTAGCCTTTTCAAGTTGCTTTGCCGTTAAATGGCATAAAGGCAATTCTTATGTAAAATATTAAAACTGTTATTTTTACTTTGTAGCTAACAGAGTTTTTTAGATCCTTCCTCCATCTGTTTAAAGTTAATGTAAAATAAAATATATACATCTTTTTCTCAGTCTTATGTATGCAGTGTCAGCGGGTTTTATACTCATCACAAGTCTTCAAATGTAATAAATGTCTCTGTAGGAGGGAGGTTCTGAAATCCTGGAGAGGGTATAAGCTAATTTCTTGGAGGCCTGTTGATTTTTGTTTCTTAATGAATAATTCCTTATACCTGGTAAAAGAAGAATTCAGTGTTTGGAGGTTTTTTGTTTAATTAATAGGTATCTCCCCACACACACACACACACACATTTTAACATTTATTCTTGTATGTTTTGAACAGAAACAGGAGGGCCTAAATTTGCTGGTGTCCCTTTCTGGTAGAGTAAGCGCCTTCTTGGAAGGTGCTAGTCAAAGGTGTTGAGTCATGATTGTTGAGGAGGCCTTAGTCAATATGTAAATCATCTCCTCTTTTGAATATTTGCACCTTCTCCTAAAGGTGGAAAAACAGTGAAAACGAAATCTTTCCATTTTGCTCTTCTAATAGAGTAGAAAGTGACTGATTATTAAAATGAGGTTTGATGACCATTCAGTTTTACTCATCTATGACGGGTGGCCATAAGTATTCTTATTTTTTTTTGACAAAATCCTCGTGTATTTTATTCAGCTGTGACAAGTAGATAAATAAAATCCTAGCATTCGTTTCTCGAATTCTTCTAGTTTTAATATAATGTTGAAGGAAGTAGCTGTAAGTGAAAGTGTTAAAAGACGACGAACGGGTTTATAAATCATCAAAGTCCTCCTCAGACTCCTACTTCCCTCCTGTGGGATATTAAGACCTGAGATATCCTGAGCACAACATTTCATTTACAATCTCTTAACATCCGTAAACAAGACCCTCCACTCTTAACCCATGTGATGTCCTGTGTTTTTCAGATGATTTCAGTGGAAAGGGTGATTGAGTATACAGACCTTGAGAAAGAAGCACCTTGGGAATACCAGAAACGCCCCCCACCGACCTGGCCCCATGAAGGAGTGATTATCTTTGATAACGTTAACTTCACGTACAGTTTAGATGGGCCTCTGGTACTGAAGCACCTGACAGCACTCATTAAATCAAAAGAAAAGGTTTGTTTCAGCTGCCTTGCCTCTTTAAAATTTCGTCTAATGATTTAGCACTATAGCATCTTCTTGTTGGCTTCCCTGTGAATGTGTCCAGGGGACTCTTGGCTCCTCTGTGGATTCAGATTAGACGGGTGATATTATAGGTGAATCTTGGAAACTGACCATAGAATGTGGATACCCACATTTCTTTCCTGTGTTGTGAGCTGCTTCATGGTAGTTGGTGGGCCCTGGTCCCCAGGGCTAGAACTTAACCTGACCCAGGATACTCTATCCGACATCCACTTATTCATGCCTGAGTCTTGGAAGTCAACACTTGCTCCTTGTCAGTAACCCTCCAATATCTATTTGCTGTCGATTCTTACTTCTGTGTATTTCTCAAATCCTCCTCTTCCTCTCTGTGGTGCCCTTGAGATGGCAACGCTCCTCCTCCATCCCTTGGTCTTCTCCACAGACCTGCCCTCCTCTAACCCATACCTTGTTGTCGTTCCCCTGCCCTCCCCGCCACAGACTGCTTCTTTCTGAAACAGATCCGATCTCTCCGCGGCCCCTTGCTAGCTCCTGGCCTGGGCGAGCTGCTGCTGGAACCAGAGCATGGCCCCGGGTACACTCGAGCAGGGGCTGCAAGCCCAGCGCTTCACCACCAGAGAAGAATCCGGAATCCGTGACCCAGTCAGGCTGAGGAACCAGAGCCCCCAGTTGGAGGCAGTAAAGGGCCCAGAGACCCCCTCAAAGTCGATGAAAGGAAACCCAAAGGGGCAGGAGATGATACACATGGGAGAGGGCTGAGAGCTGTGTGACCTGGTCCTGCCAGTGTCTGAGTCTGCCGCCAGTGTTCCTTTCACCTGGACAAGGCAGCAGGAAGCTCTTCTCTCACCTGCCTCCCCAGCCTCGACCCCTAACATGCGCACACCCTTGCGGTTGGGTGGTATAGGTTCTCCCAAAGCATCATGTCCCCCCTGCTCCCAGTGTGTGCACGTGCCTCTCTACCTCAGAGACCTTCCCTTCTGTCATCTGGCTGGGGAGTCTCCTCGTTTTCAGCCAGCTCTAACATATCTGCCTCTGTGAGACCCTCAGTTCTTCCACAGCATCTTATCTATTCTTTTAAGATAGTATTTATGGTACACCGGTGTTCAAAGTAGCATTATTCACAGTAGCCAAAAGGTGGAAGCAACCCAAGTGTCTGTCGACGGATGAATGGGTAAACAAAATATGGTGTATACATGCAGTGGAATATTATTCAGCTTTAAAAAGGAAGGAAATTCTGACACATGGATGAACCTTGAGGACATTATGCTAAATGAAATAAGCCTGACACAAAAGGACAAGTACTGTATGATTCCACTTATATGAGGTTCCTAGAATAGTCAAATTCATAAAGACAGAAAGTAGAATGGTAGTCGCTAGGGGGTAGGGAAATGGGGAGTCGTTGTTTAATGAGTGCAGAGTTTCAGTTTTGCAAGGCCAAAAGAATTCTGGCAGTTGGTTGCACAACAGTGTGAATGTACTTAACATGACTGAACTATACACTTAAAAAATGGTTAAGTTGCTATCCCAGGTTTTTGATAAAATCCAAGATAGCTTGGATGGAGATGGGAGCAGGGATCCAGAGGAAAGACAGAAAAAACTTGCCTATTTATCCTATCCCACTCTAATCTTACCTTCACTGTGTATTTCTTAACTCTTATGTTCTTCATGTGGGTAGTAATTTACATTATTTTGACTGTGTTTATTAAATTCAGTAAATGTTTATTTAGTAAAAAAAAAAAAAAAAAGGTTAAGTTGGTAAATTTTATGTGTATTTTATCACAATTAAAAAATAAATGGGGGCTGGCCCAGTGGCGTAGTTGTTAGGTTCACACGCTCCGCTTTGGCGGCCCGGAGTTTGCGAGTTCGTGTCCCTGGCGCAGACCTGTGCGCCACTTGTCAAGCCATGTGTGGCAGCATCCCACGTACAAAATAGAGGAAGAATGGGTACAGATGTTAGCTCAGGGCTAATCTTCCTCAGCCAAAAGAGGATTGGCAGCAGATGTTAGTTCAGAGCCAATCTTCCTCACCAAAAAATAAAATAAAGTAAAAACAATAGCACTTATGGCATGCTTTGTAATTTTGGGTCTGTATCTCACTGTACCCTGAGGCTTCTTCAAGTCAGAGAGCATCTTATTTTCATCTTTGTTCCCCAGAAAATGGCATTCTGCAGGGCACATAGTGGGTGCTGAGGGGCTGCTGGCTGGGAGAGTGAGTGAGTAACATGCAGATATGAAGCAACCAGTAACAGAAACTTACCCACAAGACAACTCCTGTAAACAACCAATTACCTAGATATGTTAAATACTTTAAGAACTACTCTTTTTAAACTCTCTCTCTACCACAGACCCATTTAGTGGACTACAGCCGTAATTTAATGGATGATACCCTTGTGACATGAAAGAATAAATGTTCAACTTAATGCCCAAATGATACCCAGGGAGCAGCATTAGTAAGTCACATGGCAAAAGCTGGCTCCTAATTATTTCCAGTTTCATTGTAGATGGGTAAGAAGGTGAGGACAGCTGTGTCAGGAAGACATTAAATGCAGCTCCTGATGTAACTCTGTCCCCAAGCACACTGTAAGGGATGTTTGTGTACTCACAGACAGTGTGTCCCTCAGATTTCACGTTGTAAACGTAATTCTGTTAATGTGCACATGTCTTAAATTTCCCTGGAAGCCATAAAATATAAATTATCAAAGAAACTGTGTAGTACAACTTAGAAACATAACAGATTTGTATTCTTCAATTTTAAACCCCCAGATCATTGGATTATCTGAGATTCTAAAATGAGGGAAAATTGAACTTGGAGACTGAATTATAAGAACTACAATAACTCGACTCTTGATTTGTGTTCTGGTCCATTTGCAGTATCACCTTTAGCTCCATTTATGTGTTGAGAGATTATATCCAGGCAGCGTCGTCATGAAATGATTTTACTCTGCCTGTGTGGGTCCCAGGCTTGTCTCCTCCACACCTGTCCCAGCCCCCGTTATTCTGGGACACCGCTTTGGTGTCGAATTTGATTGAGACAGGCTTGCAGGGGAGGACATGGGAATGTGCCAACCCAGCAGAAATGATGCTTTATTTTTTCAGTCTTTTCCTCTGCTGTCCAGACTCCTGGAAGTTACAGTAAACAGGAAAATGTCATGGGTATGAAGCAGGTTTCTAATTCATGGAAGAAATAGCAAGTAAAAATAAAGAACCAGAATGAGGTAAATAGCACCCTAGGCTTCCTGGTTAGATTCTAAACACTGGCTGCGTTTTTCATTTAGATGATTTTGTGGTTGATTTGATCATTTTAGAGAGTACTGGGCCATTTTAAAGCATTTTCCAGCTCTAGAGGTAGATTGGTTTTGGTTTGTTATTTTTTTTCTTGCTCAGAGCTATTACTTGGATAATACATTTTTACAGATGTGTACTAGACCTTGCTATAATGTGCAAAAATATTAGTTTCCTACATTTTCATCTTCTTTTACATAATATTTTCTCAGAAACCCCTCCCCTCACTCCCAGATTGTCCCGCTGCCCCTGCCGGCTTTCTGGTTCCTTGCTATGCAAACTGTGTAGCCAGGGCCAGCAACACCTGCATCACCTGGGAGCTTCTTAGAAATGCAGAATCTCAGGCCCACCCAGACCTCTTGACTGAGAATCACATTTGAGGATGCCCCAGTAAAGTCATCTTTCCCCCATAGGCAATTTTTAATGACTGATAATCTGTGATTTCCAAGAAATGTCCTTTGACGATTTGAAATTGAGCTCATGAATTACCCCAGCCCCTCTTGTGACTGAGCAGGAGGCTCTAGAAAGTTCTATGGCACTTACCACCCTACAGATGTATTTACTTTTATATTCTGCACATTGTGACTTTACATTATTACTTAATGTGTGATTCCAAGTTTGTGTGTTTGTGTCTTTTTAGTCTAGTCTGTCTTCATCACACACAGCTTTCTTCCTGCTGTCTAGCCTTCCTCATACCAGCCTCCTGTAGAAGCTAGAGGTATTTCACCACGGGCTGGGCCCCGCCTGGGCCCGGAGTCAGAGACAGCCAAGCGTAGCATTATCTTTGACCACTTGATGGGATCAAAAATTAGTCTCACTGCCCCAAGCAGGGCAGTAGGTCTGTCTGGCCTGTTTCCCAGGTACCATGTGCCCCACTTAGCTGCATGTTTCTCTCCTAGTCGCAGCTGTGGGTGCCACTTCTTCCTGCTGACAACTAGCCCATCCCACCTCGGGTACCCTCTTTGCTCAGAGATGTTGGCTTTCTTGTCCCACCTGCCGCATTGTACCCACCTGCATCCACATGATGCTTTAAATGTCTGACAGTAGGATCTGTATGGTAGGCCAGTTCCTTTAACCACAACCACACCTCTCTCCACTTTCGCTCTTCTTGCTAGGCAGAGGGCCGTGATAAGGTGCCATCCAAGTGATAAGGAAGCCATAAGCAGAGTGGGCAAGAGGCAGGTAGACCTGGGTTTGAGTCCCATCCTGCACTTAACAGGCTCTATTATTTCAGACAGGCTAATTAATCTTATTAAGCCTTGATTGTCTCTTCTGCAAAATGAAAGTAATAGGACCTAGCCTCTAGGGTTGTTGTACAACTTAGACGAGATAAGACGTGTAAAGCACCTAGTACCGAGACCAGCACTAACTAAGCGCCGGGACGATAGCTGTCCTTATCATAGGGAGTAAAATGACCATAACTACTTATGCTGCGTAAATTCTCTGCCCTGTGAACGTGAGAGATTGGCCATTTGCAAATGTATTTATGGTTATAGGCTCTATCTGCCATGTTTGTGTTCTCTGTCCAGCTTATCGTATACCTAAATGATATGGTAATACATTTTCCATAAATTTCTCCAGCCTGAATTAAACTTCTCAACTCTCTATGAAATGCCTATTTTGCACAGGACACCACAGGTAATACAGATAATACAAGGGTGAATCCAGTATGGATCCCGCTTTTCATGCATATAGTCCAGTAGAAGAAACAAGGTAGTATAAAAATGACCACTACATTAGATGGAAGGAGGTCACAATTCTTATGGAAGTTTAGAAAAAGGTGACATGACATCTGTTAGGGCGAGAGAAGTCCACATGAGGGAACAGGTAGAGCATTTCCAAAGAATTAGGCCTGTGAGACAGACTTTGTGACATGCGGTTAGGATTTCCGCAGGTGGGAATGCATGTGAAAGGCATTCCTGGTGGTGGGACCAGCGTAAGCAAAGGCAGAATGCTGTGAATCAGCAAGTGAAGGATTAGGCGCCTGCAGAGCACACAAGGAAATGAACTGCCAGGTGTGTAACGCACATTTCCACTTTCATTCCTCACAACTACTAGTAATCCCAAGGAAGCTGACTGGTGGAGCTTAATGCTAGAGAGGTTAGCTGGATGGTTTAGTAGAAGAGACATCCTGGGGTGGTGTGACCAGCAGAGAGCTGTCTTTCAGAAGTTTAATCTGAGAAGTGAGTGCACGTGGACTGTCGTGGGAAGATGCGGGAGGCAGGAAGCCAGTAGCTGTTGTGTACTCCTAGCAAGATGTAATGGGGAAAGTGATTCCACTTTTTGGAATCAAGCTGATGTTGATTAAAACAAAGTTAAAACACCAGGTCTGTGAATATGCAGGGAAATGGGTGGGAGTTGAAACTGGTATTGTATTTCTGGAGGGTAGTTTGGCAGTACATAACAGCCTCCTTTGGAAATGTTCATACCTGTTTCTCAGCAATTCCACATCTAAGAATTTATCTTAAGGAAATAATTAAGGTTGCTTGCAAAGATTTAGCTTCAAGGATGTTTTAACACAGAGTTATTTATAACAGCAAAATATTGGAGACAGACTAAATATCCATAAATACGGAGTTTAAGTAAATGATCATATATACTGTAATATTATGTGGCCATTAGAATAAATATTTTTATGAAATATTAAATGAAAACAGATTATAATAATATGTTCATATTAATCCCATTTTGTTTAAATATATGAGCTTGTGTCTTTAGGCACACACACACAAATCCAGAAAGAAAATACATCAATGTCTTAAGAATAGTTATATCAGCGTGTAGGGGTTATGGCTAATATTTATTGACTTCATATTCATTTGCACTGATTATGGTTAAGAAAAGACTTGATTTTGTTTTTTAAAAGGTAATTCAGCCTTGTACTCAGTGAGCACTGTAGGCATTAAAATGAGGGGACTGTCATGAAATGTGGTAGAAGTAGGATCTTGAGGGCTTGGCGCCATCCTGGACTGGGAGAAAGCTGGAAGTAAGGTGGACGTTTTGAGCCCGTGAGCCTGGGAAAGAAATTATGAGATGAAAATGGAAAAGTC
Organism: Ceratotherium simum simum; assembly: GCF_057802395.1. Lineage (NCBI taxonomy): Eukaryota > Metazoa > Chordata > Mammalia > Perissodactyla > Rhinocerotidae > Ceratotherium > Ceratotherium simum. The sequence goes on from NC_141909.1 coordinate 16,228,528, forward strand.
AGCAGAAGCAGCTGTTTTGATTGGGGCATTGGGTATTGATCATGCTGAGTTTGATGTGTGAAGCGAGATCCGGGTACGAATGTCTAACGTGTTGGTGTGGTCGTCAGAGAACCTTGGCCTAGTTGAGAAAACATAAAGGGGTGGTTGCAAAGCAGCTAAAATAACAAGACTGTCTCAAAGTGTCTCTTTGGGGTTGTGAGTGTAAACTTGCTGATGTTGATGATATGCTCCATGGGCAATTGGTAAAACCCATGGTGACATGTGAGAGACTCAGGCCATAGCCTTGATGACTGAACAGCAGAGAGAAATAGCCAGAGCCAGGTTTGCTGTGAGTTGCCTTTTTCTTATTATTCTCACTTGAGTTTGGAGCTCACAGTCTGGGGGTCGTGGGCAGCCCTCAGTGCCCCCTGCCATATCTCGGCTGTTTACCAACAGTCTGCAAATGTTCCAGTTTGCACAGATGGATCAGTTTCAGTAGCGCTGATGGCACAGGGACATCTGCACATTCTTGGAGACATGGTTCTTGTCTCTGTCTTGATGTGTGTTGATTTACATAGAACACCCAGAAGTACATAGACACACGCCGGAGTCGCGCATGTACGTACTAGGACCTATCTGTATGCAGAAATTGGCCCGTCTGTGAGATATAAATGAGGCCTTACCATAAGGTACAAAATGGCTACGAAGGTAATAGAATTAGCTAAAGCCATTTTTCTTTAACATTGCATCTTGATAAATTCCTTTTTGAAATGCCATTATTATTTTATAGATTAAGCCTTAAAACTTTGGCGGTATTCAAATGAGAAAATATGTCAAGTTCCCACCATATAATCAGTGCTCAGAAAGGTTTAGTTCTTCTCTCTTTAAAGCCAGGAGTTTTTAAAATTGACTCAATTAATTTACAAATGATTGAAAGCATGTCTTATGCCCCTCTTTGATTCTAGATTCCTAAGCAGACATGATATCGCTTGGGAAGCTCCCACTAGGGAATTTGCAGTTGGGCAAGCTCATTGGTAAAAAAGGCCAATTTCTGCATCCAGGTTTAAAGGCACACAGCTAAAAGCCAGTTATTACAATACAGTTTCATTCCTGATCAGCATTTTACCTGCATTATATTGATCTTTGATCTTATTGTCAGAATACTTAATTTCTCTCTGCTTTGGTTTTATTAACTAGACTGATACTTGAAACGTATCTTTCTCAAGGGGCAGTTGTAGGTATTAATTGGTTTGTAAAGGCCTTTTGAACTGCTCAGATGAAAGGCCCCGTGTAAATAGCAAATGTTATTTGTGTTGATGGTGTTGTTGTTGATCTCATTATGTGTATTTTGGCTACTTGCTACTGTCTTTTAAGACACTTAGACCTGCATTTTAAAATTTGAAGATGTTTCCTTTCAGGAGAGAACATAACCAGATATTTAACATCCAGAAGTGATGTAGTTTTGATAGTTTCTCTACCAAAGAATAACTCCTCTTAAATGATAGAACTCTGGGAAAAATGAATACTTGTTTATGTATAACACTTCTGACTTGACTTGTTGACATCTATATAAAGTTATACAAGCAATTCTCAAGGTTCAAAATACCAAGACACTACGAATAAAGCTAGTTTAAAAGCTGACTTCTTTTTGACCACCTGGGAGGCTGCTGGCTTTTCACTGCCAGTAGATTGATTCTGTTATTTTTAACTTTTCTTTAGATCAGTGGATCTCAAGCAGGGGCAATTTGCCCTCCGCCCGCCAAGGAGGCATTTGTCAATGTCTGACATTTTTGGTTGCCACAAGTTGGGAGGTGCTACTGGTATCTGTTAGGTAGAGCCCAGGGATACTGGTAAACGTCCTGCAGTGCACAGGACAGCCCCCCACAACAAAGAATTATCTGGCCCAAAATGTCAACAGTACTAAAGCTGAGAAACTCTTCCAGACTACATTCAGTATAGGACTTTCTTAATTCATCTTCAGCAACCAAAGTTTCTCCTGGGTCTGTTGTATATTATTGTTCCTTCTTAATTCCTCCTGGATCTCTCTGCAGGTTGGCATTGTGGGAAGAACAGGAGCTGGAAAAAGTTCCCTCATTTCGGCCCTTTTTAGATTGTCAGAACCCGAAGGTAAAATTTGGATTGATAAGATCTTGACAACCGAAGTTGGACTTCACGATTTAAGGAAGAAAATGTCAATCATACCTCAGGTATGCAAGTCCGAGCATTCTCACATGTTCTTTTTAGAAGTGCACCTAGGTTTAATTGCTTTTCATTTTATTGCTTTTTTTTTAATTGAACAAAGAGTTGATCCTTTTCCCCCAATAGAGCATATTTTTAACAGCAGGTACTTTCATCAGATACCAGGTTTTGTTTGTTTGTTCATTTGTTGTGTGTGTGTATATGTGAGATTTAAGAAGTTACCCAGATAGATTTCTGGACTCAGACTTCCCCAGGTACCACAGTTTTATCCACTGATAACCACATAATTTTGAGAGCAAAATGATAAATGGTTTGTTTAGCACTCAAGAGGTTTCTATAGGGAAACATGGATTTGAAGTGTCTTAATGATGAAATTTTGCTGTAGGAAATAAAGCTACCTTTTTAAAGGTGATTATCTCCGTGGAGGGCTTTCTGTGAAACTGTGGGGCTTTGAGAATTACAGAGTGTGTACATGCTTTGTGGAGACTTTTAGAATCTAGCCATTAGTAAATGATTTTAACCAGGGAGGCAGTACAGAATAGTGAGGAAGAACACGGGCCCAGGAATTCCATCTCTCTGCACTTGTTTTCTCTCCCTTACAAAGCAGCTAATACCTTACAGTGTCAACTCCTAGATCTGGTGTGAGGACTAAACAGGTCAGTGCGTGTGGAGTGCTTCTCACAGACCCAGTGCGTGGTTGCTCTGATAGTGGAAGGTTGAATTGACCATGTCTTCCTGGGCTCTGATTCTGTTTTCTTTTATTCTGCTTCTTAAAGAAGTATGACTTTCAGGAAGTGTTCTAGAGACTGGATTATATGCACAGTAGAAGCTCCTGTCATTCCTTGTGGTTCGTCCACTCAAGATAAATTCAGAAAATATTTATTGACCAATTACTGCCCTCCATGTACATAGTCAAGGGCAACATAGGCCCTATGCCCACCGGCCTGGGCCTCACGTCTTCTGTCCTTCCCTCTGCTTTGACACATACATACTCAACCCCAGACTTGCTGATGTTTTTTCTTTTTAAATTTTGGGTTTTTTTTAACACTCTGCCATTATCTGGCCATCAAGGGAGTTTGAGAAACACACACACACACACACACACATACTCTCTTGAGATGAGAATCACAGAGAGGAGATGACAAAGAGAGCCAGGTAAAGGTGCTTCCCAGCATGTGGATGTAAAGAGCTCTGAATTGCCTGTTTATTAGGAAGTACACAGAACATGACACCCAAAGGAAAGGAAAATGTGGAATTATATCTTCTGACCAAGTAGAGCTACTACTACCTGCCACTGACCTCTGAAATAATTGGAATTATTTTGAAATCAAGATATCCCTTTCAGAACCACCATGAGATGCCACCTCACACACATTAGGATGGCTACTATCAAACACACAGAAAATAACAAGTGTTGGCGAGGATGTGGAGAAATTGGAACCCCTATGCATGGCTGATGGAAATGTACAATGGTACAGCCACATTTTCCTGTGGAAAACAGGATGGAGGTTCCTCAAAAAATTAAAAACAGAATTGTCATATGATCCAGCCATTCTGCTCCTGGGTATAAACCCAAAATAATTGAAAGCAGGGTCTTAAAGAAATATCTGTGCATGCATGTTCATAGTAGCATTATTCACAAGAGCAAAAAGGTGAGAGTAACCCAAGTGTCCCTTGATAGATGAATGGATAAACAAAATGTGGTATATCCATACAATGGAATATAATTCAGCCTTAAAAAGGAAGGACATTCTGATGCATGCTACAACATAGATGGACCTTGAGGACATTATGCTAAGTGAAATAAGCAGACACAAAAGGACAAATACTGTATGATTCCACTTATATGAGGTACCTAGAGTACTCCGATTTACGGAGACAGGAAGTAGAATGGTGGTTGCCAAGGAGTATGTGGAGGTAGCAAACGGGGAGTTGTTGTTTAATGGATATAGCGTTTCACTTTTGCAAGATGAAAGGAGCCTGTGACTGGATGATGGTGATGGCTGTACAACAATGTGAATGTATTTAATACCACTGAGGTCTACACTTAAAAATGGTGAAGATGGTAAATTTTGTTATGTGTATTTTACCACAATTAAAAAAAATTTTTTTTTTAAAGATATCTCTTTCAAGAAAAATGGGAAGAACATACAATCCCTGTATTTAAAGGTTCCCTCTGGTTATTAGATTCATAACTTAGTGATTACAGTAGAAAATATGAGCTTAAATTCCTAAGTTTTAGATTTTGGTTGTACCCATCTCTGAAATGGGCCAAATGAGATTAGTTAACAGAAATAATGGGTGTGTCTGTAAAGTACTTTCATATCTTTGGATGAAAGGATCTAGAAATGTGTCCCATGTTACTTTTAATACTTCTTAATAAGAAATAGTTGTGTGCTTGTGTACATAAAAGAACTTTATAAGTAAAGAAATAACGTTAGATGATTCTTGGCTCTGCCGGTAATGTTTTGGAAGCACATCTGAGCAAAGACTAAATATACCTTGACATCACCAGGCTTTGGTTCTGTTCCACAGGTTTCCACCCTACTTTTGAGCAGCCTCTATGTATATACTCCAGGGAGCGTGCTTACAAAACAGTGCTAAGCTTTGTATCCATGCAGATAATGATCACCAACCATTGTAAACACAGAACCTTTATTTTTTCACCTTACATGCCTTTGTCTCCAAGGCGTGATGTTGGTTGAGAAAAGAAAGAGAATCTAGGGAGACCTTGCGATGTGTCAAGGGTCTCAGGAAACCATTCAGGAGGCAGCCAGGGATAGAATCTTTCAGAGTGCAGACGGAGTGTCAGCACGACCCACATTTTTATTCTAGCTCTGTCTCATGTGAGCGTGTGACCTTGATGAAGTCACTCAGCCTCCAAGCTTCAGTTTGCTCGTCCTTGCAGGGCTAGTAATTACCACCTCACAGATTTGTTGTGAAGATTTACCTGGATAAGAAAATGTTTGTGGCCCCGTGCTTGGTTTTTAGGAATGCTCAGTAAATAGTAACTGGTATTATTAAGGATCGCAGTACTGGCCTTTTGGATATTATTACTACTTTAGTTAAAAATAACAACACATTCTGGAAGGACTTTGCTCTGTAATTTCTATTTATGCTTTTGTGGTCCTTGGCGATTTTCTTTTCGTTTATTGCTTATAATATAAACCAAATTGTTTACATAAATTTAAAGAGTGAAGCAAAGAAAATGAGTGCAACAGTAGTTCTAGGGAAAAGCGTAACAGAGAAATCTATCCAGCTCTGTCCCATAAGGAACAGGAGGGGAGAAGATCACTTGTTTTTTCTGTCTCTGCTCCTACCAGGGTTGTTTCCTGACCACTGCTCTGTATCCCACCAGTACGTTGCATGTTGCATTCCGCCACGAAGAGCCCTGGCATTTTTTCTCAGCCCTTCCCACATTCCTGGCTAATTTTTTTACCTCTCCTTGAGGACAGGGGCTGTGTCTCTCATTTGTCTTGCTCTAGTACTTGTTGCAGTTCCTGACAAGTGACACAAGTGTTAATAATAATTCCTAATCTTTGTGGAATCCTTAATACATTTTAGTCTCTTTCCCTATTATCTCCCACGTAATCCTTTCAACAACTCTGTTGTTATCCTTATCTGATAGATTTAAAAACTGAGGCATAGTGAGTTTAACCCACTTACCAGGTAAGCGGTGGAGCCAGGGTTCAAATTTACTTCAGGGAGATTCCCAACTGCAGATCTTGAGCAGCTGACTGCTCTGCTGCGGACCTGAACACGCTGCTGACTGCGGTCCACAGTGAGAACTGCTTTGTATGATTCTGTGCATGCATGTGCACGCACACACACCAATACAAAGAGTTCACAAAACAATATTACTCTTACTTGGTGCTCAGCACTGTGATATTTTCTATTATATCCATTTTATTCTAGTTCATATAAAAGATAAAATGATGGTCGTGAGGCACAAAATTAATTTCATGATCCATTGGTTGCACCTGCAGTTTGAAAAACACTGCCCCTCACTGTCCTCCGTGTGTGGCTGGGCTTCTGGTACCTGTTAGCACCACGCCAGGAGCTTTGTGTATGTTCCAGATTTTCACAGCAGCCCTACAAGGTTAGCCCCATTTTCCAGTAAGGAAACTGAGGCTTAGGGAGATTAAGAACTTCCCTGAGTCAAACAGCTAATAAGCAGTGGAATCAGAACTCAGGACTTTCTTGACTCCAAATATATATATATTTTTTAGGCAATGTTTGTTGAACTAAGTGACATTCTCCTTAGATATTTTACCCACTTTTTTCTATCACCTCAAAAAAGAGTCCCGAGAACCATAAAAAAAAGAATAAATGTAGAGCGAAGTCAGAAGATATTTCTCCTAGTGCTGTGTCCCTCCTTTGGACAGTTTGGTGGTTTTGAAAGACTAAATTGTTTGTGACTTTTGCCAAAAAACTCAAGGCACGTTTCTAAAAGAAAATCACTTGAGAAACGAGTTTATTAACTTATGTGTCACGGGCTAGTAAGTATCAGGAGGAGGTACTCAGAATCTTACCTTGCCGGAGCCAAGAGCCCTTTCTCTTCGCAATGTCTAACTGGCTGCAGTGGTGGAGTCTGTTGGCCTAGTTACTTGAAGTTACTTGTCTGTACTGTAGAAAGCTTATATATGTCTTCCCCTTAAAATGCCTAGGAAGTGGTGTTGCTTGTGTCTCAATACCTTGATTTAGGGAACCTAGGAAGTTGAGAGCAGACTCTGTCAAGGGGGACCCAGTGCTGCTTCCTTGGTTCCTGGATTCGGTGAGCCAGGCCTGCATCATCTTCCCTGGCTCCCTGCTCACTGTGGTCCTGGGTGCAGCAGTGAGTTTTCCTGATAGTCCCTCTCTCTTCCAGGCTCATCCCTGTCGCTCTTGACCCCACCATGAGCTGGTGAGAATTGGGGAAAATGTGATAGCAGCAAGGACCTGGATAGGAGCAGAGGCAGGGGGGTGGTGACATACGCAATCAGGGGCCAGTCCTGGAGGGAACCTTCAAAATCAAATACTATATTCTTAAGAATATGCTCCTCAATTTGCGTTCAGAATCTCAGGAATAAGCGAAAAATGAAAGCACTTGCTAAATAATTTCCTTAAACAGGTAGCTGAAATGTATGCTTCCTTTGTGTTCCCGACCCAAAATAGTTAAATATGTTCCCCAAAGAGAACACCAAGATGAGATTATATTCAGAGAATAGCTTGCTTATCTGAAAGGATCTGGAAAAATGGATTTCAAAACGTCTTTGGATGGATTCTCTACACCCAGAGCCCCTGTCCTATTGGCACAAGGAGAATGTTTTCAATTGAAGAGCGATTCCATGCAAATTCAGTGTTTATGATAGCACTCCAAGGGCTGGCACAGATCAACAGCTGTCATCTTTATCATGATTAAACAGATTCGCTTTTTATGTTTAAGAGATTTTTTTAAATCAAAGCAAAACCTTGGTATTTTTTAAACAATGCACTCTGCTCTTTTGGTGTTTCCATCCCCTGGGTTTTCTTCAGGAGGTTGAAAAAGATTAACTAGAGCTATCTCTTTAAGACTTCTTGATTACCTGGTTTTCTTTCCCTTTTTTTCTTGTTGAGAACAAAACTCAAAGAGAGAAGAGGTGGGTATGCTGTTACTAGTAAAGAAATACAACTGGATTCTAGCCTAATGCGACTGGCCCTTTGTTTCTGACACTGAAGTCTTCATTAGAGCTGGTGGGACCACTCCCCGGCTCTCCTGACCTTTTTGTATCGAAAGAGGACTTTACACGACTTAAATTCTTTTTCCTTTGTTGGCGAACAATGTTCTTTTCTTCTGAATATTGATGATGATCGGTTCATTCAGAGGCTACAGGATTAGGTGGAAAAAAAAAAGGAAAACCAGGGTTTAAAGTGACTTCAGGTGATTCCCTCCTTGAAAAAGGGAGATGAGCTGCCCTTAATAAAAGTTCTGAGGTTAGAAATGAAAATGTAGCTCTTAGGGCTCGAGGAAGCAGAGCAGCAGCTACTCTGGAGGGTGTATGTGCGAGAGGGCAGTTTCCTGGTTTGGGACTGAAATGATGAGGATAAAGTCAAGTCTGTTTTATCTGGCTCGTTTGTAACCACTTGTATGGTATTTGTCTCCGTCCTGGGTCGTGTTGAGTATCTGAAGGTTAGTGGGTAGGGTTTCTTCTTAGGATAATGAGACGCTTGTCTTCCAGCAGCGTATACACAAGGTCTAGTAGGACGGTGGTTTTCAGTCTTGCCGTTGTGTTGAGGGATTATCAATTTACTACACTAAATGCTTTGATTCAGACTGGCCCTTTTTGGGTCACACACCTAATATGAACTTGTGTTATGTTAGTAACAAAGGAATAATTACTACTGAATATGGCACAAAGGATAAAAAAAAAATGTATAAACTTTAAACCGTGATGAAAAACAGGTTTGAAACTAATGCTTCATTTAAAATATTACATTGAACAAGAACATTTGTTTTTCTGACTGTGCCAGTCCAGCTAACTCTTATTAAATAGGGTTTAATTGTGTACCGTAAGAAAAAATATACTTAGGCTAATAAATTTAGTGTATATTTACATGAAGGTTGTATGCGCTACCATAAATCTCTACACCAAAATATTCTGCCTGCAAACATTTTTACGACACTTATTTGTAAGATTAGTTTATTAACTTCATTGCTTAGAGGTGGGTACTTTAAATAATAATATCTATCACAATTGATAATTAATTTGACCCTTATCTGCTCTTTCGGTATGTGTCTACTGTGAGCATTTTTATTACCTTTTGTAGATAATATACTGGTTTTTTATTTGGCAAGTGGATGAAAGTAGAATGAGTAGAAACTAAAATGCACACCATGCATCAAACACATTGGCACGTTAAAACAGACATTATTAACAAATTGCCTGCTGGTTTTAAAGAAAAATATAGCTTCAGTCAGTTAATGTTTTAATAAATCATTCTTTTCATTCAACAAATTTAGACTGAAATTTTACTCATTTGGGAATATATAGTTGGCATGTCATAACAGAGAAATATTTGTATTTACTAAACTATTTTCTTCTTTCTAATACTGCTTATGTAAACATGAGTAATGGCCCAATATGTCCTTTTAGATTGGCAGTATAGATTTAAATGGGGACGCTTATTGCCGTAGGAAATGCTTAAACTTCTTTTTTTTTCTGTTGATGACAGTCCGCAGTGATTTGGTGATAATTAGCAGAACCCCCTTCAGGGTGTCTGAGGCCTCTGTTTAACGCTCAGCTTAAAGCAGGTGCAGGAGTTGCTCGGGGGCTCAGAAGTAAACAACTCCTCTTTCTGCAAAGAATCCACTTTAGTCCCTCAGTCTTTGGAGGGATTCATCCACTTCAAGAAGTTTCCTAAAGAGAAGAGACCCTGATTATGAAATAGGTGATTGAACTTCGAATGTGTATCTCTGTTCTCTTGAACCAGCAAAGCCACCATTCCCCAACTTGCTAAATCTGTGAGCCCTTTCAGGGCTTAAGGAAGGAAAAAAGGTCATCTTTTAAAAACAAAGCAATTTTTATGTAGATTAGCGTAGATAACACCTCTCTAGACTGTACTTTGAAAACCAGGTGGATACTTTATCAAACCCTACGCTTCTAACCAATGTGAATTTGCTCCATGAGAGGAACCTGAGGGAAAAAAATGTTCAGGTCATATAAGCCTTGATGGGCAAAGAAACGGTCCTGTCATTAATATAAGCAGAGACAACCTCTCACTTCCCCCGGTGGACTCAAAGATGATTCCTGAACCTCTCCTCTTTCAGCTCCTTTATCTCCTCAAACACCAATCCTCAGGGAGTCTGTCAGTTTGAGCCCCAGAGTAAAATACTGCGCATGGTTTACAGCCTTGGAGGGAAGGCGGGAGGAGAGTCAGAGTGAGGAGTAATGGATACCAGCCTCCCCTCGCCTGACCACATCATATCTATAGACCTCATGCAAACAATTAAAGGAAGAGAAATCGCCTAGCTTGTTAGAATCTTAGATAATTACAAAGAATAAGATAAATTTTTTCTTTTTCTTCTTCTTTTTTTTTTAATCTGAAGTAGAATGATGGTTATTCCCCTGAAAAGGAACTCTTGCCATTGCTTACATGGTTCTTTAGTCTTTGATCCTAAATTCAGTAGTTTTAAGGAATTTAGGTCTTGGGATTATTCAGTTCAGTTCAGTAATCATTTTGAAACATCGTATGACCAAGTGATTTTTCAGTGCTTTTGAGGCATATCAGCCACTTAGCTGTGTGCAAATAAAGCACCCTTTTAAATGTTTTTTTAATTTTGGATCTTGCTTAGGGATACATGTTTTTTAGTGGCACACCATCTGTCTTCTGCATCCATTTCTCCCTCACCAGTCTTTAAGCTGAGACAATAGGGAAAGAAGGTATGGGAAGCTCTTCAAGTGTCATTCTTCTTCATGACTAGAGAAAAGTCTACCTTCTTAATCTTTCTTCCCAGGCTTTTTAGAAGTGAGGAGGAACAGTCTGTCCCTAAGACCAGGTGAGATTTGAGGCTGGTGATTCCCTTGAGCAGTTCTCAGGCACTTGTGGAAGAGTCGAATCTCCTCTTGTTCTCACTTCTCTGCATCTCATTGTTCTACCACCTCCAGTGAAAGTAGCCAATTGGGCTTTTCTCTGCTGCCCATATTCTTATGGCCTGGGTTATTAGAACTTTCCAGAAGAAAACTTAAATGGCCTATATAAGCATATGTACAAGATTCTCTCTTGAAACCGAGAGAGAGGCATGTGTTTCAAGAGTAATTGAATTATGGCTCCTCTTAAAGCAGATGGATAGGAAGAGGTATTTAAATTAAAATAGTTTTATTATGACGCACGTCACAATGGGTTTCAGGTTATCCTTCCCTTGCAGTTAATAACGAGGTTCTGTGAGGCATGTAATCCTGATACATACCAGATAACATGGGGATTAGATGATGCAGAATCAGAGGCAATCTCTTCATGAATAGGGGTGCCGCTGGCACCATTAGTTTACATCCTCTTTGGACAAAAAAACAGGATGTCTCATTCGCACATGTGGAGAGATTCCCAATCCTGGAAGACTGTTTTGCCAATGGAAAATATATCCTAGTTTATTTTTCAGTTCAAATATTTAACAGTTTTGCTTTGAGGCATAAACTTCAACCAGTCATGCTATTGGTGTTTTCTAGTATCACACCAAGATTGACAATTAATTCATATAGCTCTCTTGATGTAACGTTCCTCAAATAATTATATCCTTGTTTTTCTGGGTAAGCAGATATTTCCAGGAAGGCATTTTTAAAAATCAAATCTTCCTGGGGCCGGCCCTGTGGCGCAGCGGTTAAGTGCGCGTGCTCCGCTTCGGCAGCCCGAGGTTTCGCGGGTTCGGATCCCGGGCGCACACCAATGCACCGCTGGTCGAGCCATGCTGTGGTGGTGTCCCATACAAACTGGAGGAAGATGGGCACAGATGTTAGCCCAGGGCCGGTCTTCCTCAGCAAAAAAAAGAGGAGGATTGGCATGGAGGTTAGCTCAGGGCTGATCTTCCTCACCCAAAAAAAAAAAATCTTCCTTTTTCTTCTTCACTTTCTTCTTAAGATGACACACTTCAACAGTTTCTTTTGTTAATGTTCAATGATCCCGAAGATATTTTGGAGTGCACTTTGAACAATGGAAAATTAATAGAGATAATTGTTTGTAAACAGGCATTTGCAGCCTTTTAATTAATAATTATAGTGAATTATTTTTTTAATTCTCTTCTGAAAGTTAGCATTGTAATAAAATTAAAAGAGGCTATAGTAATAACATTCACTATTTTGGGATATTTAGGAACCTGTTTTATTCACTGGAACAATGAGGAAAAATCTGGATCCCTTTAATGAACATACAGATGAGGAACTGTGGAATGCCTTAAAAGAGGTAATTTATAAAATGTAATTATCTTTAACTTATTAGCATCAGTATATGTGTATCTACATTTATAGCATTGCAGGTAATGAAGGGGAACTTGGTGGTTTAACTGACTTTTTTCACCACCCAGGAGAACATTGATGACATGGATATACTTAAAATGTGCCTATTGATGATGATGAAAACCAGAAATAAAATGTCTCATGTTTTCATTTTAACTTTCTTCCTAGAATCTGAAGCAACTACATACATTTTTTACTTGTCCTTAGGAGAACTCTAAACTAGAAGTTATATTTATGGGTTCAGATTCAGCTAGTGACCAGTTACCCTACAACATTGATTTTACTTCTCTGTTCTTAGGGAACACCCACTAAATGGAGTCATTACAAAACTAAATAATAGTTTTTCATTATTAACTGAAAGATAAATGAGATCATACTTATAAAATGCTTTGAATGTTATAAGAAAGTGTTTATAAAGGTAAATTATACAGTTAGAATGTAATGATAATTATTTATTGGCAAACGTGTCATTTTAATGCCGGGTAACAGAACCCTGGAGCTTTTGTAAGTTTTTATACTAATACATTGATTTCTAGAGGATTTGCTATTTATTATCTGTGTAGTGCTTCCCTTTGGACCACTTCTTTGAATTTCTTCACCCTCGCATGAAAAGGATTTTGACTGTTAAGGTACTGTTGGTTTGTATATTTTAATACTGATTATTTTGTGTATTCACCCTAGTTCAACAAATTGATTCTAAGCTACTGGGTGGCAGAAACCGTATCTAGACTTTAAACCATAGACAGACTTGTAATCCCTCATAGGACCTAGCTCCGTCTTTTGCTTTTAAAAAGTAAGCACTTAACAAACATATGCTGAATGTTTGATGGATCTCTTCGTTTCAGAGAAGTGTGGCTTATTTCTTTAAAAAAAAAGGCACACATCCCAGTAACCCACACGTTGTTGTTGTTTTAAATTGGCGTGTTTGTCATTTAGTGTCATCCTTCCAAGGATAGCTCTGAAAGCTTTAATTTATAGACGAGCTTTGACTGTGAGCAAGCCAAGTGGGAGGCCCAACAGTTTCCTGCCAGTAATTCTGGTTTCTGAATGCCTGTTGACGCTGAGTCCTTACACACCCACCCTGCTTTCCAGCAACTGTGGGGACTTTATTTTCCTAAATCAGGCTGATTACTTTACCTTCTCTTCCTTGAAAAGCAGTCGACCTCTGATTTCATTTAAGTTTGTGAGTCTTTCCACAGTGAAATTTAGAAGAGGTAGGAGACCAGTTAACCATCAAATATAAAGAAAGGTAGGATGATCCACTGCTCTTGAACTCATAGGACACATTTAATGGCGAAATTGTGACTCACCTTAAAAAAAACAGGAATTACTGGTAAATTATTTTTCTATTTGTTTTAGAGCTTGAGATCTCTTCCCACAGATTCTCAGATAGTAAAATTACTCTAGAAATACATTGTTCCAGGGGCAGTGAAGAAATGTTAATTGAGAGACAAACTGAAGAAAGTGCATTAGAAATTAATGCTAATTGGGGCACCTGCAAAGCAGAAGCAGCTCTATATCAAAAACTGTCTTAGAACTTGGCCATAACTTATTTCATCTGTAGGAGCCAAAATTAAAATAAAATTTAGTAGCCTCTCAATTCTAAAAATGATGAGGTGGAGGAAGTGGTAGACGATACCAAGATCTACCTTTATTTAAACTACATTTGTAACTTTCTGTAAATAGAAATAAATGTGAATTTATTTCACCAAGTGAAGTCAGTGGTTTCTGCATATCGCTCCTGGAATTGACCTTGTTGCTTTCAAGATTCCTCTCAGAGTGAGAAATCATCCCATCATTGTGTTTCTCTAGGAATTATTTCTTTATGACTTTTGTATGTTTTTCAGTGAAACGTTTGGTATCCTAATTTTTAGAAAATATGCCAGATCCTTCATTGAAAAAGATATAAAGCAGTGAGACCAGTTTTTAGGTGGACTAAAAACCCTAATCAGCTGGTTTATAAATGATACCAAACTGGAAATGGAAACCCGAACTCATAGGATTGGCTTGAGAGTCAGTGAGAGGGCACTATTTTTTCCTCTTTAAGAACTTCAATTAATAGGCAAAGATGCTTTTGTTTTTTCTTTTGGTGTGTGTGTGTGTGTGTGTGTTTTTCACAAGTTCTCTTAGTTTTGCCTCCCCTTTCTCCCTTGGTGAGTTAGATATTCAGAAGGGAGACAGTCCGATGGATGTTGCCCATCTCATCTTGGTTATTTTTTCATATACTGAAAATTAGTCAGCTGTAAACTGAAGAAAGTGCATTAGAAATTAATGCCAATTGGGGCACCTGCAAAGCAGAAGCAGCTCTATAAATATAACATCAGTCATGACTAGAGATGAAGCAGTTTATCAGTAAAAGGTCAAAAGATCCAAGTAGATAAAACTCTGAAAATGAATCAGCGGTATGTTGCTTCTATTTAAAAAAAAAAAAAAACAAAACAGCTTTAATACTGGGATATACAATTAAGAGTATGGTATGTCATGCTAAAGCTAAACACCAATACCATATTTAACCCTAACTCAGAATTCCTGTTTCTTGGGATTAGACTTCCATCATGAGCACAATTCAAGATCACATGCATAGAAGTGCTTCAGGATTTAGGACACCCTGAAAACGTTGTCCACTTACTTTTGGTGTTTTGTTATTTGACGTTGTAATTCTTTGTCCCTGCTTACTTGGCCATCACTCATCAATCTGTTGATCTCTTTTTTTTATTTTTTCTGTGAGGAAGATCAGCCCTGAGCTAACATCCATGCCAATTCTCCTCTTTTTGCTGAGGAAGACCGGCCCTGAGTTAACATCTATTGCCAATCCTCCTCCTTCCCCACCCCCCCCCCCGTGTTTCCCCCCAAAGCCCCAGTAGATAGTTGTATGTCATGGTTGCACATCCTTCTAGTTGCTGTATGTGGGACGCGGCCTCAATATGGCCAGACAACTGGTGCGTCGGTGCGCGCCCGGGATCTGAACCCAGGCCTCCAGTAGCCCAGCGCACGCACCTAACCGCTAAGCCACCAGGCCGGCCTCTGTTGATTTCATAATGTGAAGTGTATTTACTCTCTGTCCTTCTATAACTCTCAAGTACAGCCTGAGTTTGGTTATTCCTCTATAAAATTCCTCCAACACAAGTATTTATTGAACTGAGCTACTACCCATTATGGTTTTAGATTGTCTTTCGTAGTTGTTTGTTTTTTAAATTTATAATTACAATTTTATGAAGATAGATTAATATAAACACCATCTATTCCCATAGTCTGGGGGAAATAAAATGTTATGTTGTGCCCTGTTTTTCATTCACTGCAAAACATTGATGAGATTGAAGTAAATGCACTTGACTAGTCTAACACTATGGGGTTAAATTTGGGAAAGAACCATTCCCAAAATAGGCAGTAAGTTTACTAACATATGAGGTGCAATTTGCAAAGGTGTGAATTTGTATTTTTTTTAAACCTTAAAAACCTTTCAAGATGGTAAAGTGCTGATCAGATTGTATCTTTAGAGAAACATACCTCCTCCAGTAATTCTTTAAAAGATTTTCCCTTTAGTGTACTAGCTCCTATGCAAAATGTACTTTGGGCAACTTGACTCAACCATAAAGATCTTTTTAACTTTTCTGTTCAGACTACGTTGGGAGAAGTAGCTTCATTTTTTGAGAGACTTCTTAACTAATCCCTGGAAAAGGGTTCCTGATGGAAGTTGTATGACAAGGATGGGGGACACTAAGATGATTTCTTTTTACCAGCTTTCTTGAAGTATAATTTACATACTAGAAAATTCCCCCATTATAAGTGTGATTCAGTGATTTTGGTAAATTTATAGTTATACAGTCATCATGACAATCCAGTTTTAGAAGATCACTTTCATCCCCAAAATTCCCTCATGTCCATTTACAATTAACCCTCCAGCCCTTGGGCAACCACTGTTCTGCTTTTTGTGTCTATAAATTCATGCAGTTACCTTTTAACTAAAAATTAAGAGAAACATTTTTAGTTTTCTATATTTTGCCTTGAGAACAATTTTATTTAGCATAGTATATATTTCTTAATGAAACTGGCATAGTATGGACAGACTGTGCCTACTGATGGCAACAGTGAAGAATCTTGACTCCCATGAAGTTTGTGCTCTTAAGTCAGAGTATTCTGTCCTGAGTTGACTCAACCGTCTTTCTCAGTGAACATTAATTGGAAGTAACTCTCCTCATCACGTGGCCGTACACATAAGATACATGAGAAGTCCTGAGGACTTCAAACTCAAATGTTTGTAGCCTCTAGGAGGCTTCTCTGCTTCAGTAGTAGTTTTTTTAGGAAAATGTCACTTTTCTTTCTACATCCACAGGTACAACTTAAAGAAGCCATCGAAGATCTTCCTGGTAAAATGGATACTGAATTAGCAGAAGCAGGATCGAACTTCAGTGTTGGACAGAGACAATTGGTCTGCCTTGCCAGGGCTATTCTCAGGAAAAATCGGATATTGATAATTGATGAAGCAACAGCAAATGTGGATCCAAGGTACAGAGCTGAGATCCATGTAACCTGGAATCTGAGTTTTTAATGTGGTGAATGGGAAACATTTAATGATGCTGAGAAATTTTTCTTTTTTTTTTTTTTTGTAAGGAAGATCAGCCCTGAGGTAACATCTATTGCCAATCCTCCTCCTTTTTTTCCTCAAAGCCCCAGTAGACAGTTGTATGTCATAGTTGCACATCCTGCTAGTTACTGTATGTGGGATGCGGCCTCAGCATGGCCGGACAAGCGGTGCGTCGGTGCACACCCGGGATCTGAACCCGAGCTGCCAGTAGCGGAGCGTGCGCACTTAACCGCTAAGCCATGGGGCCGGCCCAGAAATTTTTCTAAGTGTTCTCTTTGCCCAAAAGGTATCTGTTGATAATCGCTTTAATTCTGGAAATCAGAAGTAGAAACTAAAACATATTATATGGAGTTAATGATATTATCAGGCATCCTAAGAGAGCTAGATTCCTAAATTAACTCCTGATAGTTTCAAGCAATTTGGAGGGAAGAGTATTTTCCATCGTATTGTGAAAAATAATTTTTCTAAATAGACTTTTTATATTTAGTTTTTAGACAACAAAATCATGCTTAAAATATTGATTTTTAAAAACATTATAGGGCCGGCCCCGTGGCTTGGTGGTTAAGTGCGCGTGCTCCGATGCTGGTGGCCCGGGTTCGGATCCCGGGCGCGCACCGAGGCACCACTTCTCCGTCCATCCTGAGGCCGAGTCCCACATACAGCAACTGGAAGGATGTGCAGCTATGACATACAACTATCTACTGAGGCTTTGGGGGGAAAAAATAAATAAATAAAATGTTTAAAAACATTATAAAACTATCATATGATCTTTTAAAGTCTTAAGTCTGTCTTTCCTGAACTAATTCGACTTCTTTGATTCCAGAACTGATGAGTTAATACAAAAAACAATCCGTGAGAAATTTGCCCAGTGCACTGTGCTAACCATTGCACACAGGTTGAACACCATTATTGACAGTGACAAGATTATGGTAAGACTTTCACCTCTGGAATTCCAGTTATTTCCACTTATGTTCAATTTTTCAGTTTATCTTTTCTTGTTAAACTTATTAGAAACCTCCAGTAAGTTAATTTTCTAAGTTTTCCTTTCATTCCTGACAGCAACTCAAGTACTGAACTACACATTCAGAATGTGCTATTAAATAATATATCCAGTAATTTCACATTTTCATATTAAAATTTTATTAGAATTGTCGTTTTTCTTTAAGTTGGCCAACTATGAAAATATTTCAAACCCAAGATATGTCTTCTTATTACAGACTGGTAGAACATAGTCGTTTTTGCCGTGTCACAGTTGTGTCAGCATTTTGGATTCCCTTAATCAAAAAATTAGCCTTTCATTTAGACTGCTAGGAGGCTGTTGGTTAAGGTTGCAGAATTTCCCAGCTGTTGGGATGTTCATAAGATGTGCTGTCAGAGTGGAGTCTATGAGGAGAAAGGGCCTAGTTGGAAAAATAAAGTATTTCAATGGAAAGGATTTAATATAGGAAATTTGTTACATAGGCATTGGAGGGCTGGAAGAGTGAAAGGAAACACTGAGGTAATAATTTTAGGAAGCAGCCACCATGCCCTAGGACAGATCTCCAGACCTAGGAACTCAGAGAGGCCCTAAAGAGTCATTGCTCAGACCTCCAAGGAGGGGCCACTGCCCAGCTGCTGGTTATATTTGTGCGAGAGCACAATGAGGCTGGTTCTCAGTGTGCTAGTAGAAGATGGAGGCTGGAGCCGGGTCCTGCTACTGGGGTGATGATGGCAGAAGTAGCAGAAACCAGGTAGACCGCTTGCTTTGTGCCCCACCTTGAGTCTCCTTCTAGTGCCCCCTACTGGCAGAACCTAACAAAGAGCCAACTGGCCAAAGGGCCTCTGAAATGTGGCCCAGCCAAGCATCACGGATGAGAATGTAGAAAGACAGGTAGATTTGGGCTGAGAGACTGCAGGTAAATAACCAGCAAGTCTCTTCACAATAGATCTGGACACTGCACATAGGGCAGGCTCCAAGCTTTGGTCTCTGGATTTAGTGTTTAGTAGCTTCCTTCCAGGTTTGATTGGCTCTTTCTTCTTTAGTAATTCAGTCTATCCTTCCTTATCTTTATTTCCTTCCTCCCTCCTTCCCTCCCCTCTTCCCTCCCCCCCACCCCGTTTTTCTTCTCTTTCTCTTTCTCCTTTCCTTCTGTTGCTTGCTCAGCTTCAGTAAGTCTTAGGATGGGGCTTTATAAAATGAAAAGGAAATCATCCCTCAAAGGAAAAACCTTTGGCTGCAAAAAAGCCCAAAGAATGCAAGTTATTTTCAGGCTAACCCCCAGCCTGTGGCAATGGACAGATTTTCATCCATCTTGTGGACACTAACTGTTGTCACTAGATACTACAGTATCCAGTGATGCTCTGATTAGTGATGAAGAAGGAAGTAGATAAAGAAGGACCTGCATGGTGCATGAGAGGCAACAGATGGAGTTAACTAGATTTTTATGGTCCATACGAAACAGGTTAGACATCAGTAATAAATGGTCATTAATATCTAAACTTCCTCATGTCCAGTGATAATGCAGCTGTCTCTCTTAACTTCTTGGGCATTTTCTGGAATATTACCTCCCACCCTACTTCACATTCATTGTCAGATGGGATCATCAGTGGGGGCATTGAGAAGATACCAGACTGTCAGCGTTGAAGCAGTGCCTTTGGCCTTGTCACTCCCCAGAGCCGGACGTCTAGAGGAATGAGCTCTGGTGAGGTAGACAACAGGAGTGGGGCCTTCCTAACCAAAAACATGTTTTAAGCTTTAAGCAGTGCAGCTGGTCGTCTGGACTAGAACATCACAGCAGGAGGCAGGCCACTCCAGCAGGCCTTTGTGAGTGACTATGTGACATTCCAAGATCGCAGGACAGTGACTTTTAGCTTCCAGAAACGTTGTTTACCATTGAGCCTCCTTAGTCCTTCATTTTGTGTTCTTGAATGGTAATTGGAAGTTCTACGTTTTACCTGTCACTTTGTTGTTCATATCTCTCAGCATTGTTTTTCACATACTGTCCCAAGAAGCATCCTTCTTCCACAGTGAATGAATGATGCTGTGAAGTGTACCTGTTTCAGGTACTCTTTCAGGCTTTCGATGCAGCAGCAGAAAGATGGCTTGATCTGCAGCTCAGTTGGGGGCCCATTCAAGTAAAATCTTTGCTCCTAAATGTACCATATGGATTTATTTTTGGTTTTTGGTAGTACAACATTGATGGTAGTGGCTTCCTTTTATTATATAATACTTAGAAATATTGTCGCCTGGGATTGTATAGTCAGGGAAACAAGAAGGACAGAATTTGGCAGACTTGTCAGCTGGTCCCTCCTAAATCTTATCCATCAGCACTTAACCCACAGACATGAACATCTGTATCCCCTTAACCAGTCAGCTTTGTTGCCATTATCAAAATATGTCCAATTGTTTAGTGGTTTGCTTACCAGTATCTCTTGGTAAATTTCAAGAACCTCACATTTTTCTCTCATGATCAGTATCTTTGTCCAAATCCTTAACATGTTTTTACAAAGCAATTTACAGCCTGGCCCCTCCCTCCCTTTCTAACCTTGTCCCACTCTGCTCTCCCTCTTTCCTTTATAGTTAAAACTACCCTGATCATCTTTTGGTTCTTCAAATGCAGTATTTACTCTCACTCTTAGAATTGTGCCCTCTTTCTCGACCAGATGTTGGTGGCTTAGACTAAGGTGCTCGCAGGAGGTGGTGAGATGGTTGGATTTGGGGTCGATAATGAAGTAGAGCCAAGAGGGCTGTGTGGTGGATTGAATGTAGGATATGAGAGGCAAGAGGGGAAGTTGATGCTGGTTTCTAGGTGTGGGGCCTGAGCATCTGGGTGAGTGGGGAAGACTGAGGGAGAAGTTGGTTGGGAGAAGGCAAACGCGAGAGTTCTCTTTAGAGCATGTTACCACTGTGATGGCTGACCTCGTCTGTGGTGGACCTTGCATTTCGCCATGGAGCCGCCCTTCCCACCCCCAACTCCAGTCTTGGGAGACCTTTTATTTAGGGCTCCCTGACCAAGAGTTCATCAGTGATGTCACAGGGAGGTCCCACCAGGAGATGTCAACTTGGCCACTTGTTTACATCCTGGTCAGAGCTGGTTTCTGTTGCTGACTCCTTTGGTAGGGAATGGCAGGATTAGACCTCAGGGGACCCAAGAGACATGCTTCAGAGTTGGGTGCTTGTGCTCTGTACTCCATCCACTCCAGGTCTAAGGCTTATATTTTATTCTAGAGCTTCTGGTTACCAGTTGGCTTTCAATTCGACAGAACACCATAAATAATGTTCTTTCTCAAACCTTTGATTTTTGGAATAATTTTTCTTTTCTTGCTTGCTTTAGAAATATCTATTTCCTTTCCAGAAAGCAAGCGATTGTCTGTTCTGTTATTTTGAAAGCTTTAAGGACATAAAGACAAGTCAATCAGCTGCAAAGCCTAATGCTCCAGAGGGCAGGCGGCCAGCCTCGGGGAGTGGCTGGGGAAGTGACGGATGCTAATGAAGGGCATAACCAACAGTGTTGTCATCATAAAGTCGTGTAATTGCAAGTGCTTAAGGTGTAATAATTACATTTTGTTGCACTGGTGAATACTTCTGCACAAAGACGGATGGATATGGTTTTGTTTACTGTAAGTAAATCAGACAAAAGGCTTGTTGGGAAACAACTGTGACCTAATTAATAGCTTTGTTTATGTGTTGGCTCTCCAAAGGGATTTACCCAGTTTTGGTTCATTAAGCGCCATTAATGTGTTAGGCTTAGAATTCTATTTTACAAAGATGTTCTCTCAATTTTAACTTTATTAAACATGATGTAGTCATAATGACAGCTAATTTAATCTTCCTCATTTGCTCAATTGCCACAAAACAGTGGAGCAAGACAGACAAATTAGAAATCCTCTTTCTCCTAATACTCACCACTATCTCTACATTAAAGACAGCTTCTTCCTTATAGTTTTTAGGATTAGCTGGTTACTCGTGACCTGTTTTCTCTTCAGCCAATAGCACAGCTTTTTCCTCCAATCCCTGCACACCCCAGTCCTTACAGCACCCCCCACATTCTCCTTGGTAGCATGAGCAAAAGGAGAATATGAAAATCTGCAGCTGTTCTAACAATATTGTTGCCTGTATTCAACGTTTTCACTGTCAGCAGTTAGAGAATTCTTTGGGAATGAATTATGGAGAACTAAAACCAAGGCTAAACTCAGATGCCACCTCTTCTGTTTATAGGCAATCTTATGGTTGTATCATCTTTGCCTTTCTCCCTACATGCAAACCCCTTTTCAGTAGATTTTTTCCCAGAGAAATCAAAACTAGAAGCTGTTGTAACATACCCGCCTGGAAAAGCACCAAAACAACTCAAAGCTAACTCGAGTTTTATTGAAATTCTGTTTTTCATCTTCATGCAACTTTTCTTGAATAAGACTACATGGCCACAATTAGAATATTTCAGAAGAGAAAAGCTCCTTTAGAAATAGGCCAAGAGATTTCATTCACGTTTTCAAAGGGAAAGATAACTAATCTGAAGGTAGAAAGCATAAACTGGGGGAAGAAGCACTTTATGAGGGGAGGGACACAAGCAATCCCAGGAGCTTTGGGGAGCGGCTGTGGAGGTCACCGTGACCCAGCCTTTATCTCCCCCGGGTGAGAAGAATCCTTTACCGTTTCAAGACCTAAGGAAGGATTTTGAGTAATACTTGCCACAGTATCTTGTCACAGAGAAAATCACAGGCACCCATTTTACCAACGAGGGACCCAACTTCCGAGGATGGGTATAGCTGTCCCTGTGCCCCTTCGTCACCTGGCAGCCAAAAGCAGACGTCTGAATCTCAGATCCTTCCCTCCCCACTCGACTTGTCACCAAGTGGTATCTCCCTTTATTCCTTGTCGCCATGCTGAAAGCCGTTCTGGGCATCTCTTCCTGTCGTCAGGCCTTTCCTCTGCCCTGCCCCTCACCTCTCCCTGTAGCCACCCCACTATCACTGATGGCATCCTGCCAATTAAAATGGATTAAATTATTTTGCAATGGGTTCATTTAATTTTTATATCTAGGACAGCTACCTGGAATATCTGCTGATGCACAGGCCCGATAAACACATCTTCATTGAGCTTATGTAACTGACTGACTCATCCAATATAATGTATTTTTACTTAACCTACTAGAGAGTTGCAAGTGATTTGAGGTTGCCGTTCCTGGAGAGATCCTGGGCCCAGGGATTGCCATCACACTGACTTGAATGTGTGGTTTAGTTTATAGTTTAATTTGGGTTACAGGAAGAGTTGGGACGCAGCGGGATATTTCAGGAGCAGCTTAGGGATATAAAGGATGTTAAAAATAAAAATTCAAAATTATACCTGTTTTTCTGTACAAAAAGAAAATTTGAAGTTGCTTTATGTTTACTTGTTGGAAAAGTTCTGGAATCTTGGATGAAACCGGTAAATGTAGAGGCTAAGCAGGTAAAATTCTCTTTCTGGCCTTGTTCCAGCCTGTATCCCAGCGCAGCTCTTCTAGCTCCTGGCCTTAGTCTCGGCGGCACTGCACTCTTGCTCCCCTCAGCCCTCCCTCCTCTCTGACCGTCCCTTCTCTTCTTTCTCTTTTCCAATATTTGATCATGATGAGTTTCAAGCCTCCGTCCTCAACCCTGATCTCTCTCTCCCTCACTTTTTCTCCCCCTCTTGCCCATAGCCATCAACTGGAGGCATGTGGTCCTCCAAATCTATATCCCTAATTCTATAATCCTGCATCCCACTGCCTTAGCGTTTCCCGCCGCCAGCTAGACTCTTTCCCCTCTTGATCTCACCCTGTAGTCATGCCACACTACACCACTGAGCGGTCACCCACTCATGCCCTGAATTTACTTTCCTTCATATTTAACTTTCAACCAGCATGTATTGTGTGCCTGTTTCTTGTCATGTACAATACCAGGGCCTGGAGATGCTACAGTGAACAATGGAAACCACATAACCTTGCTCTTAAGGAGTTGACAGGCCCACCTCCAGCCCTCTTGGCCCATGCTGTTCCCTGTGTCTGGAATGATGACGTGTCCACCTACCCCACCACCATTTTTGCATGTCCAAGTCTATCCATTCTTCAAGCCCAGTTCACTGCTCTCTCTCCTTCTTGAAGCTCGTTCTCAGAACCTCTGGCCAAAAGTCATTTTTTCTGCTGTTAGCCTCTTTCTTGTTTTGCTTTTTTTCTTGCATTATATTCACTTGAGGATTTTCTTCTCTCTTTTTTTCAATATAGGCTCCCTAAAGGCAGGGGCTGTAACTTACATATCTTTGCCTCTTCCACAGCATCTAGCATAATGACATGAATGCAGTTAAGTATGCAATAAATGTTTGCTGAATAAATTCAGGAATTAATGAAAGTTTACTTAAATTTTCCTCAAATGTGCTTTGGCCATGTATTACTTGCTCTTTATAAATCCTGATAGTTTAATGAAATTGGCTTTCTGTGAGTGTATACCAGGCACACAGTAAATAATTTGATCCCCAAGTATTATAAAATTGCAGTGGAAAGTGGACAGGGGAAATGTGTATGTTTATAGACATATTTTGTTAACTTATACAAAGTTTATATAAGATGCTATCCAATGAGAAGGTATCTTACAAAATTGAAGGTTAAAATTCCCATCTCCCTTATTTCACTTCTGATAATAGATGATCTGACAGTGTCTTTCTCTGGGAACTCAGATGGAGAGAAAAAAAATACAGGTTCAGACCTGGGTTCAAATCCCCACTCTGCCATCTACTGATTCTGCAGCCTCAGCCAAGTTATTTAACTTAACTGCACTTCGGTTTTCATCTCTGGCTGTGAGCTTCTTGACACAGTGTGTCTTGCTCATCTTTGAATCTCTTGTTCCTAGAACAGTGCTTTGGTAATAGGTACACACTTAATACTTGATGGCTGAATGGGTGGGAGGACAGAAGGAATGATAAATGAGTGAAAGGATGAAAACTGGGTGGGTGGATGGATGGATGGGTAGATGGATGGATGATGAATGGATGGGGGGTGGGTGGATGAATGGATGGGTGGGTGGATGGAAATTATGTACTATATTTGTCTACTCTGTCTTGAGAATTAACAGTGATGACTAAAGTATGCGGCACAGTGAATGCTCAACCCATAGCTACTTTTGTTTTCCTTTTCAAATTCGAGAAACTGCTTGTTATGGAGTGATTTTATTGATCTTAAAGTAGGCATATTCGTTGTTACACTGCATTCATATGCCAGGGCACCCACTCTCTCAAACCTTGTGAATTCATCCCTTTGGGGCTATACTAATGCAGTTCATTTTAAGATAACTGTATTTTTGTTTTAATGCATATCAAAAGAGTGTTAAAGAGGTGTATTTAGTTTACATTTTTAAAGTGTTATCTTACAGAAGTTAAAATTTAACTTCTAATAAATTATCACAGTTCTGTCACCGCCCCCCCCAAATATTGAAAACTCCTCCTGTAAAATATAGTGCACAGCCATTAAGCTGCTAATACTTATAAGGCTCAAAATATTTTGAGCAAAATGATCTTTATGTCATTTGTGTTGTTAATCCTATTGCTTTTTGAGAATATTGATTTTTTTTCTGGCTTTGCCTTTTTAGATACTGGTTGATTCTGAGAACTACTCATCTCTTGCATTCATGTGTTTTAAGACAATATGAGAGAAAATGAAAAGATTTACTATTTACTCAAATTCTAATAAATAAAGTAGAAAGTTGGGCAAGGACAAAATGCTAGTAATACTTTCCTGCCATTAAAAATTATGTAAAGTCTTTATAGTCAGATAACTCATTTTCCGTCAACTTCAAAGTGATGATTTTTGAAAGTTTACTGGTTGCTTTTGCAGAATATAAAGTTCTTCATTGTATGAAGTAATTTGATTCACTTATTTACTTAGTCTTTAGCATGTGAGAGACCTGTATTTTAAAATTGCATTTTTCTTTTTCAACGTCAGGAGGAGTGGTTATGCCCTATAATGCTATGCTTAACTAAAATTACACATTCGGGGCATCTAAATTGGCATGCCAAATTATAGGACATTTTAATTATTATGTGGATGTGACAGATTCAATTATTCGTGAACTCTTTTGAGAAAGCTGCCCTTAGCAGTGATTCACAGTAGTAAACAAAAGATTAACAGGAAAATGCCCTTTATGAGACTTAATAAATGCTTCCGATTAGATACCATGGGACAGAATTAACTGCATTACCTCGATATGAAAAAACAACCTGTGTCCTGCTTAGACTTTCAGCATATTCTCTTAAGATAAATTTACTCTAAATACAGCCTAAATGAAGAACTAAGTACCACTTAACATCAGAACTGTTTTCCTAGATATGTCGTTTGGGCCAATTCTTTCAGACTCTCTTCCCTCTGAAACAATTAACGAAAGCCACTAATAAGTAGAAATGCAGAGTTAAGAGCCCTTCCTCTCCTTTTCAATTTCCAGTGGACATGTTAATGAGCAATAAAATGGCTGAAAGGCAGGCAGCTGAAGAAAGAGAAGCAGCAGGGAAAGATAATTGTGAAAACAGATATTCAGATCCTTGGCGATTCAGATCCGGCTGCCCCTGTGTGCTCTGCGTTCCGTGATCACTGGAATTGGGAGCTCGATTTCTCAATTGCTTCTTTAGTCTTATCCAAAAAGAAAATCGGATTTCTAGAGATTTCTTCTGTGCAGAGCAATTATGCTAAAGCTGCTTAGGTAGCAGCTCTCTTAGCCAGCCTTTCACTCTCAGAATAATAAACTACAATCAAAGCCAACTTTAAGAGCACCTTAACCTCACGGACAAGAGTTTTGTCCCCTCTTACCAGCTGACATATTCCAGGACCCTAAGGAGATTCCAGAAGCATTTACTTCTTTTCCCAACATTGCTCAGATTCCATCAGACCAGCTCGGCAATGAATTTGCTGTCCGGTCACTGCCGTCTGGTTTGTACGCCATCACTCTACTTTTTAGATAAATTGAGTTTGATTTTCTTAAACCAAGAAATTTCCCAACTCTGAATGTACGTATAAATAGCCCTCAAAGCTCAGAGTCTTGAGAGCTAAAAGCACTAACTAATGATAACAACCCCAAATGCCCTTGGCACATATAAAATGCCATGGGACTGCTGAGTGCCCATAATCATAGTCTAAAACTTTCATTTTCTTCCTTTCCTATAACATTATAATAATAAAAGGTCGGGTTAGGCCTTTGTCTGCCTAGGAAAACAGGGTAATCAAACCATTTAAACACCAGCCAGGCCTACCACCCAAATAGATTCTCTCTATTCTCCCTCGCCTGCCCCTTTCCGAAATATTGTCTCAGTTATAATATGTTGCTGCAAAACATTGTGTGCTAATGGGTTTCTTTCTGCTGATTAACAGGTTTTGGATTCAGGAAGGCTGAAAGAATATGATGAGCCGTATGTTTTGCTGCAAAATAGAGATAGCCTATTTTACAAGATGGTGCAACAACTGGGCAAGGCAGAAGCTGCTGCGCTCACTGAAACAGCAAAACAGGTGAGCGGGCCCCAAGGAGTTGTAATTAACGTTTGTCTCACCGGTTCACTCCTCGCAATCTGGCACCAGGGGTAGGGTAACGAGCACTCTGTGCCCTTTTCAATTATAAGTCTCCGGAGACAAAGCTTCATGACTGGGTCTTAACAACACGTCCCAGGTTGAAGTCAGGTCTGCTGAGAATCGGCAGAAGTGGTGGGGGTGGGGCGCAGGCGTGTGCACACGCGCATGTGCACACAGGTGTGTCTGCAAGGAGAGAGATTTCAGATTGGCCTTTTCACACATTTGGACTCCGGGTTCAGATTCTGATATAGCTCAGAATACTCATGTTTTGCAGACCCATTACTTTTCATTCTAATTGGTACTCAGCACATTTGAGATGCAAATGCTGTCAAAGCCCATCCAGGAAATTTGAGACTTTGAGGAAAAAAATGTGGAATATTGTTCAGTGGGTCTAGAAAGATCTACCAGGGAAATGTGTAGATTGTTTTTGTTTCGTAATTTGTAAAGAAAACTCC
Source organism: Ceratotherium simum simum (assembly GCF_057802395.1). Lineage (NCBI taxonomy): Eukaryota > Metazoa > Chordata > Mammalia > Perissodactyla > Rhinocerotidae > Ceratotherium > Ceratotherium simum. The sequence continues at coordinate 16,256,246 of NC_141909.1, forward strand.
TATACAATACTGTCACTTTCTCCCAGGTTTCTCCCTCGTTCTTTTTGTTTAGAATTAGGTCCAGTTGTTCCCCTTATGCTTCCTCTAGCTTCTAGAAGATGAAATTGTCATCAGGACAAATCAAGAATTTATAATACCTTAATGCTGTAGTCTGAATGGTGCTGGAAGGGTTACAAAGCATTTTCACAGAGATGATGTGTACGAAAGTCCTAAGCACTGTATATGCTCAATGAATACCATTCAGGTTATGTGATATCTTTCCAACAACAGCGATGATGTAGTATCTTGTTCTATAGATGTGATAATTGAGGTTTGGTTTAAAGGACTTAGCCAGTGTCACACAGCCACCTGTAATTCTTTCTGGAAAAGGTGGGAGTTGAATTGATGGAAGGATGGAGGAAGGGAAGGAAAGTCTGATGTTCTTGCCACTTGAGATGCATGGCTTGGGGAGAAATGAGACTTCCAACTGTATGTGCTGAGGCTGCCCATCAGAACTGTTCATCTCTGGGCATTATAATTACGGGTGCGTTTTTCCTTCTTCATATTTTTCTGCATTTCCCAGATTTTCACTGTAAGTAGAATAAAAGTACTTGAGTAATATTTAAAATATCTTAAAGACGACAAAATAAGAAAACATGTCCCAGTATCTAACATACTTGTATATGAAAGATTTATCTAAAATATAGCCTATAACTTCCCTTCTTTCACTGTTTCATCTCGATCCTCCTTAGAAATGAAGAGCTGTCCCTTCCACTGTTCGTAGCATATTTCTTTGAATCCTGCTTCCATCCTCAAAACTGTTTATTAAGTGTGTGTGTGCGCGCACGTATTATTCTAGGTACTAACAAACGTGTTAGACATGCTCCCTAGTCATCGGCAGTATAAACCAAAGAATTGAGAAGAGCAGAGATGCTCAGTTTGTATGTTGAGCAATTACGAAGATTAGGAAGAGGAAGCTCTGACACTTACGTGCTGTGCATTGTGCTGTGATAAAAGGTTCTCTTATTGTTATACCTGTTTAAGAGGCTGAGACTTCGAGAGGAGAAGGAAATTGCCCAGGGCCACATAGCTAGCTGAATAATTAGCAGAGTTTGGAGTTCAATCCTAGGTTTAGGGACAATGAAGTCTGCATTCTGAACTTTTCATAAGTACTTATACTGTATGTGAATGTAAGAGGCTACCCTTGGAGCGCTATATTTTTTTAATGCCCGAAATTCACAGAGTGCTTTCGTCTACTAGAGTGTCTCCCAGTCAAAGCTTACCTCATAAGACCTGATCAGTCGTTTGGGATTCCCTGTATCATCTAGTCACACAACAGCCAGGAATCTTGCAGACTCTTTTGTTCTTTGACCTCAGGCATTTCACATCAAAGAGATGTGTCCCCACCTACGTCTCAAAGTCTCCATTTTAAAAATATGTTATCATCGTATATTATCAAGACATCGAGGAATGAGAAATAGATCACAGAATTTTAGATAGGTGCAGATAACATAATATAATTCAGCACCCTCATTTTACAGATGAGGAAACTAAGACACCTTAGAAGGAAGGTGGCCCTATGTATATAACTAGTGTTACACTAGTTTGTAGCACACACAGAATTTAAAATCTGTTCTTTCAGTAAATGTTTTAATTCAAGTGTCATGTACGTACAGAAAAGCACGTAGGTCATAGAATTAGAAATCTTATGATTCCTGGTCCAATAATCTTGCACCTAATTTAACAATATTAATGGTAAGTTACATTTCTGTAGTTCTTTATACTTTATTTTACATAGTTGACGTAGTTCTAGTGTGTATGATTTCACTTAATCCTCACGTGGTTCTTTTCTATCCCACTTGATGGATGAGGAGAGTGGGTCAAGGTCTCGTCTAAGGTCACAGAGCTGGTCAGTGGAGGGCGGAAGGTGAATTGCTGGGCGAGGCTGAGTGCCACCCTAGGTACGGCGTTCCATATCAAGTTTGAAAACGCTGTTCCTTCATTCCTCTGGTCTCCAGGGTGGGGTCAGTCACCCAAGTTCAGACGGTGGCGGAACATCACTCCTGGATTTCAGTCCTACCACTAGCTCAGGTCACCTCTATGGAAAGACATAAGGAAATCTGTATTTTGATTTTCATCCCAGTTAAATATCTTTTTGACATTATTTCTGCATATGCTCGGTCCTTTTAGGAGAACAAGCTGTCAGACTGTCAGCTTTTTAAATGTGCAGGCATCAAACATCAATGCATCATTCAGAACTCTAACACCAGGAGGATTAGCGAAAGTCAACAGGCTTTTCACTCTAACAGATTAGAATTCATTTCTTTGAAAAGAAAACTCAACATCTGGGAAAAGGCACCTCTGAGTCACATTTTCTTGACCACGTAGTTGCTTTTCTGAAAATGTTGGTGCAGCCAGCTGAATCACTCTCTGATTGACCCTTATAGATGATCCATGAGACAGTGGAGAAAGTACTTTTTAGATTCGTAAGGCTGAAGGGCACATGAGTCAGCTAGAGCTGCCATGACCAAGTACCACAGAAGACGGGGCTTAAACAACACAAGTTTATTTCCTCCCGGTTCTGGAGGCTGGAATTCTGAGATCAAGTGCCAGCAGGGTTGGTTTCCTCCAAGGCCTCTCTCCTTGGCTTGTAGATGGCTGTCTTCTCTCTTTGTCTTCATGTGGTCTTCTCTCTGTGTATGTCTATGTCCTAATCGCCTCTGAAAAGGACGCCAGTCGTATTAGATTAGGGCCCACCTATATGACTTCATTTTAACTTAATTGACCCTATCTCCAAATACAGTTACATTCTGAGGTAGTGGGGGGTTAGAACTTCAACATAGAAATTTTGAGAGGATGCAGTTCAGCCTATGAGAGGGACAAATGCCTATCATTCATCCTTTCTTATGATGAAGCAGATCTAACTGAGGTTTTTTTGAAGTTCCTTTGTTCCTGGCATGTAACAGAGGTGCCATTTTATCTATTCGTGAAATCACCTGATACAACCCAAAAGGTACATACAGAATCCTAGGTATCCTAGATTTGAGGAGCCTGGACCAGTTTGAATAGGTGGAAGAAGCACTTAGCAGCCAAGTGGCTTTGTATGTCACCCAGAGTCTCTGAGCCTCAGGGTCCTCACCTGTAATGAGGATTGACAGCACTGCCTGGCTTCTTCACACCGTTGTTACAAGGATCAGATGAGACAGTGTATGTTCAAGGGCTCTGAAGAATGGAGAGCGTTTTACAAATATAAAAGAATCCTACCTGTCGATAATAAAAGTTGGATCTTTTTTTAAAGGCTGTAGATTGAACCCTTAACTCCCAGTAATAACAAAAGAAGTATCCAGAGTTCTTCTAAGTAGTTTAGAGACTCTAAACAATTAACATTTATTTTAACAATCAGTTTTTTCATAGATGACTCTTGCTAATGCTACAAAATTTAAAAAGTTTACAGTTTTTTAAAATAATTTTTTAAAATTTATAAATAAAATGTAAGTCAGTATTCCACTTTTGTCATGACACAGCTCCTCCCCCAGGATGGGGCCCCAGCACCATTTTTGACTGTTCTGCTGATATCTTCTGTGCATCAACATGAACATGTGCATCTATGGCCTTTCTGTTTTTTAAGCACAAATAATAGCTGTTCCTTACTTTTTTCATTTAATATTATATCTCAGATTGTATCAATGCATATAGTTATTCTTTTTAATGGCTACATAGTATTTATGCTTTCTCCACTCCCTAGCCCCCATTTTTTCCTTCTAATTGTTTGCTGTTGTATTTTTATATTTTTCCCCCTGAAGAGTGAGCTCTCAGATTTACTTACTAGCTCTTGTATTGTGTTTTACAGTTTGTCAATTTCTGCTTTTACCTTTATTCCTTCCTTTGGTTTATTTTGTTGTTGCCTCTTCTTGAATGCATTTGTTTTCATTCTTTACTGTAATATTTTAAGGCTGTGAACTTTCCTCTGAATACTGTTCTAGCTGTATCCCATAGGTTCTGGTGTGTAGTGCTATCATCATACGTAAGTTTTTATATATAAATTCTGCAATTTTGGTTTTAATTTTCTCTTTGGCCCGAGAATTATTTGAGAAGGAGATCTTGAAACTTTTTGTTTGTTTTCATTTTACTCATCAGTGTTGAGTTGCATTGCCTTGTGATCAAAAAGCATTGTCTGTACTATTTCCACCCATAAGTGATATTTATTAATTTTTTTTTGTGTCCTCGTACATTGGCAGTTTTTGTGAGTATTCTTGGAGCATTTAAAAAGATGGACTGTTGTCTGTTTAAGGTGTAGAGTTTAATAACTTTTAATTAGATCTACTTTATTAGTTACATTATTTAGGTCTTCTCTGTCCATATTTATTTTGGTCTGTTTGATGTGACTTGGACTTAGAGAGGTAAATTAGTCTCATACTGTAACAAGTTTCACTGTGTAGTTCCTGTCATTTTTGTTTTGGTAGTCTTGATGCTATGATTTTTCAGTCCATAGATATTTATGACTTGGGTTTTCACTACAATTGTATTATCTACTATTTTAAAGTGCCTTTCTGGGCCAGCCCCGTGGCTTGGTGGTTAAGTGCGCGCGCTCCGATGCTGGTGGCCCGGGTTCAGATCCCGGGCGCGCACCGAGGCACCACTTCTCCGTCCATCCTGAGGCCGAGTCCCACATACAGCGACTGGAAGGATGTGCAGCTATGACATACAACTATCTACTGGGGCTTTGGGGGAAAAAATAAATAAATAAAATCTTTAAAGTGCCTTTCTTTGATTCATTTAATGCTTTTGTTCCTGAGTCCAAGCTGGTTCAAAACTAAGATTGAGTCCCCTCCTTTCACTTTGTTTTCATTTACCTGGTATATCTTTGATTATTTTTAATATCAGGTTGTCGATGTTTCTCCTGTAAATGGCATGTAGTTAGGTTTAGCTCTGAGATTTAATGTTAGCCTTTTTTTTAATGGATGAGTCTAGTCCATTTACATTTATTGAGATTATAGGTATGTTTTATCCCAGTCCTGTCATGTTATGCTTTCAGTTTTCAGTGTTCTTTTTTTTTAATCTTTTAATGTGTAGTCTATAATTTTTGTTTCTTTGCTCATTGTTTTATGTATGTTCCTTTCATTTCTTCTAAGAATACTCTATTTCTTTATTATTGACTCCCCATTATAAACAATGACAACGTATCTTCCCTGTCACCAAATTTTAGTTGTTTAAATAGTTTTTCTTTTAATTTTTACCTTCCAACCTTTAAAAATACTTAAGCCTCTATTATTTACTGCTTTTAAATGATACTTTCTCCATCTCTTAGTTGGCTGAAGTTTGTCCTCTGGTATGGTGTTTTTCAAACTTCAGGTTGTGATCCCTTAGTGGGACTGTGAAATCTGTTTAGTCAGTCATAACCAGTGTGTTTAAGAAATCAAATTAAAAAGAATGGAATGGAAAAAATGACCATGATCTTTCATAGTAATAGTAAATATTTCATGAAATTCTTTTCAGTATAGATAAATAGAGGTATAGCTAGTGAACCTGTACTGAGTCTCAGTGTAAACTGAAATGTATTTATTATTGTGGGTGGTAGTAAAAAAAAAAAAAAGGAGGGCTGTAAAACAACACTCTGTGCTGTCTTAAAGGAGGGTTCATTGGAACTAGAATACCTGACTTATTGCACATTTGAAATATTTGACTGCTGCGTCTCTAAATTTGCTGGTTATAAAATTCTTGACTCACACTTTCTTTCACTTAGTTTGTTGTAATCTGCTCCAAAGTCTTCTAGCATTGTTTATTCTTATGGAGAAGTCTAAGGCCAGGTTAGCCCTAACTTGATCTTCTTTCCTGGATTCCCAAAGTATTCTTTATTTTGAAGGTCATTAGTTTTTCCTAGGACATCCTGTACTCTTTTGGCCTCTAGATTCAAGTCATCTTTTATTTCTGGAAGTTTACTAGAATTATATCTTTTTTTTTCCTTGGTGAGGAAGATTGGCCCTGAACTAACATCTGTTGCCAGTCTTCCTCCTTTTTTCCTCCCAAAGCCCCAGTAGATAGATGTACATCCTTCTAGTTGCTGTATGTGGGACGCCGCCTCGGCATGGCTTGATGTGCGGTGCTTAGGTCCGTGCCCAGGATCCGAACCGACGGACCCCAGGCCGCTGAAGCAGAATGTGTGAACTTAACCGCTACGCCACCAGGCCGGCCCCTCTGCTTGCTTTGTTAATCCTGTCCTCCATGTCTCATCCTGTTTTTTCAGCAATAGCTAATCATCTTTCTAGTGCCTTCAGTAGAACTGTCATTTCTTTGATGTTTTCATTTTTCTCTTCTACTTCACTTTTCACCTCTGTCAATTCATGTTCCATCATATTCTGTTGCTGTGCCATGTTTTCCTTTACTCTGGCATCTCTGTTGTCCACAGGTTGATTGTTCTACATTTCCTCTGAATGTATTACATTATATTTTTTCATAATTTTCATCTGTGTAGTGAGTATTTATTCATCCATCGTGTGCTTATTTTGTTCCTTTTCCTCACTTTGTGTGTTTTATAGGTCCTGTACTACTTCTTTGTTATCATTTCCACTACTCACTTTTGAATTAAGTCAGGTTTTCCTACACTATATATTTACAGGATAGTTGTAACTAGGGCATCGTTTCAGGCTAAAAGGAATTCTCTCTGCTTGACATAGAAGCTCCTTACAACCCAGAGAGAGAATGTGTGTGTGTGTGTGTGTGTGTGTGTGTGTGTGTGTGTGTAAGCAAGAGAGAGAAATTGAGAATGTGTGTTCATTTAGCCTGTATTCCTCCATAACCTGCAGAGATGGGTGGTTACAATGCTACTTGCATTTCAGAATCTCTCTTCTCCTAGGACCTCACCAATGTACATGCTTCAGGCAAAGATGGTGATTCTGTGATTCCTTGTTGACATACCTTAGCATTCGCCAGTTAGTTTGAGAACTGTGCTCTCCCATGATTGCTCAGATCTGTCTACTCCCATAGGTACCCTCTCTCTGTCTTGCCACAGCCCCGCTGGATCCAGTTGCATATGGCAGCTCATCTGGGTATGTTTCCTTTTGGGATTTCACCAAAGATTGGGCTTGTTTTTTTTATCTCCCAGTATTCTTACTGTTCAGGGTGATTTCTGAGAGGATAAGGGGAGAGAAAATTCATTATTCCATTAACTTGAAAGCAGAAGTCCTCTCTAACTCTTCAGCACTCTTTAACTTTCATAATATACCTGCCAGTATGTACACCACAGTTAGACCTGTTTTAAAGATGAGGAGTTTGAGAGTTACTGGGATTGAACTAGGGCGGTACAGTTCAGTGAGAATGAACTGACGGAGTCTTGAGCCAGAATTGAACATATTGGACGATGCCTTATGAATACAATGTACATAAAAGCTCAGTTGCTGGCCTTTATCCATGCAGGGGAGCTTTTATTGCTCTGTTGCTTCTAGTACGATCTAATTCCATGATGGTGACTTTATTGACAAGCTAGAGTTTAAATACTTAATACCTTAGTTTCAGTCTACATTAGAGGAACTGTAGTGAACCAAACCCAAGAGAAGGAAGGGAAGAGGGACAAGAAACCCAACACTCACTAGCCTTATATTCTGCTGGCTTGGAACTTGAACTTTTCTGGCATTGTTTCCTTCACTCTTGACAACCATTCTGAGCTGCCATTATTATCCCTTTTTTAACAAATGGAGAAACTGAGGCAGAGGAGCCTAAGTGACTTCTCAACGTCACCGGTTAGTGAGTGTTAGTACTCCAACTTCCATAATCTTTTAACTACCTTTCTGCCTCCCGGGTTACTATATTCACTGAATTAAAGGTGTCTCAACTACGACTCTGGGGTTCTGTAAAGATAAAATCACAAGATCCACAAAAGGGCCTCCCAGATGTTTTTTTTTTCATCATTCAATCCAGATGATGCTGCTACTTTCCGTGGACTAAGGGGCCACTTCTCTGAGCAGCGTTCATAATCACACCCCACGCTTAGCTCGGCGTGTTTTCAGCCTGCAGTTTGTAGCCGTTAATTAGCTCCTATGAGGTAAGCCATTGTCTCATTTCACAGATGAGGCAGCCAGGATGGAGAGAGGTTAAGTGATTTTTTTCCAGGATCAGCAGTGAGACCCAGGAGAGAGAGCTGGGACTGGACCTCTGCATCCAAGGCTTAGCCGAGGACTCTGCTGATGAGTGATCCGTTGTCTCCACCACCTTCATAACCCGCATTGTGCAAAAAGATGCCTTCTCTCGCTTCTACTGTTAGTGGAGTATATTATAAAACAGGGCAACAGGGGAGAAAAAGGAAGGTCAAATCAAGGATTTTATACACAAGGAAGCTCATTTTCAGTATTCATTTTCAAGTATTGCAGACCGTGAAGCTAAGGCCCATTTCAGTTAAAAGTTGCTAATAATAACATTTTCTTTATAAAAATACATTGGGTGGCTGGCTTGGTGGTGTAGTGGTTAAGTTCAAGTTTGCTCCGCTTTGGCGGCCCAGGTACGCAGGTTTGGATCTCAGGTGCAGACTGCACTGCTCTTCAAGCCATGCTGTGGCGGCGTCCCACATACAAGATAGGGGAAGATAAGGACAGGTGTTAGCTCGGGGCCAATCTTCCTCACCAAAAAAAATAAATAAATACTTTGAGAGGGTTATGGGGAAAGGAACTGGCTTATTTGGGGAGGACTGTCAAGCAGTAGAAAATGAAATGTGTTTCTGTTGGTTCTTTTGGCTGTTTTTAGTTTTCACCAAGAAATAGCTGTTTTGGAGTACATAAATTTATAACCATACAAAATATGGCTAGCATAAAAAAGTGGGGGAGGGAGATGATATGAAATTAGCTCCCCAAAAAGGCCTTAGTTTTAAATATTTGCATTATAATGGAAATAGCCTCAGATTTTACCCAGTGGTGTCCAAGCATTATTGGAAAATTTATTTTCCTCCTCAAGTGACATTTTAATAGATAGTATTTCATATGCAATGATGTTTTTGGAGTAGCAAGTATGCAAGCAACAAGAGAAAAAGAAAGTAGGCTTGATTTGAATGTAAGTGTCCCTGCACTTTTCTTTTTTTGTATGTAAAGTCCATTATCTCCCATGATGACTTTGTTGACAGCACCCACAAATATATTTGAAGCCAGGTTTTATAAAATAGATCCAGAATCTAAGAGACCAGCTCATGACACGTGCCAGCCTCAGATAGATGGTACATTTTCTATTTTAAAGACTCAAACAAAACTTGCACATTCTTCTTTTGGGGAAAAAAAAAAAAATTACATTTCAAGTCCTTTTTCACCCAAACACATTTTGAGATAAGAGCCCACAAGTCTTGACATTATTTCATTTTGTTTTGCGCATCTGTCAAGGAACTGAGATATGATACAGCTACTAAAAACTGGTGGCTGTGGGACAGAGAAACTTGACAGCATTTCATTTCCTTTATGTTCTGATTATACATTTATCAGAAAACCTGTATCTCTTCTAGTTCAGCTAGAAATTGGTAGAATTCAAGAACTCAAAGGCTTGGCAAAGAACTGTCCTATTATTTGGTATCATCTTACATTAGAGAAGTTGCTTGGTTGAGTCATTGTTAAAGCTTTTGCTTCTCTTTTCATTATTGTGGCCCGCTATCCCCAGATCACATTTCTATAGGCCCTGTAACTGCTTTGCTGCACAAATTAAACACCGGGACATTTCTTACATAGACGCCAGCGTTTCAATGCTTGTCAATCAGAGTTTATAAAATATAGGGATTACAACCTGATATTAACATCCACATCTATTGTGCTCATTTTATGTGTGAAAATGAGAAACCCTTGTGCAGACGCTAGATTTCCCAGCCTCTTTGTCATCCTGTTTTTAATTTATCTCCAGGTTTTGAGTCAGTAAAATGATTTTGCTTATCAATTTAATGTAGTGATAAAACATATCTATGAATCAGAATAATCAGAAGTAAAGTGGATCTACAGGTTGTTTGGCATGAAGGCCAGCCCCCGATGAGGGTTTTTTTTTTTTTTTTTTTAAAGATTTTATTTATTCATTTTTTTCCCCCCAAAACCCCAGCAGATAGTTGTATGTCATAGGTTCACATCCTTCTAGTTGCTGTACGTGGGACTCGGCCTCGCGCTGGACGGAGAAGTGGTGCCTTGGGGCGCGCCCGGGATCCGAACCCGGGCCGCCAGCATCAGAGCACGCGCACTTAACCGCTAAGCCACAGAGCCGGCCCTGATGAGGGTTTTAATGGGGCTACTTCCTCGGTAGAATAAATACATCCTTGTTTTTTAAATTGTGCCTCCACTAGTGATATATGATTGGCTTCACATGAAGAAGTGGACATAGAAATGCATTGCTTCAGGGAGGAGGACTTTAAAACTTTTAAACATGTTCTTTTTATGCTTGTCTTTTTTTTTTTTTTTTAACAGGTGTACTTCAAAAGGAATTATCCAGATATTACTCAAAATGGTCATGTGGTTATGAACGCTTCCAATGGGCAGCCCTCAGGCTTCACTATTTTTGAGACAGCGCTGTGATTCTGCCACAATGTCAAGTCTATTCTGAAGGCATTATTCCAATCGTTTTTGCACTGTGTAAACTAGATTGTCCTTTTTTGACACTAGCAACAAATATTTACGCATAAAAGATGTTAGTTGATTTGGATTTTTCCTCCACCTTCACCCAGTGATTTCAAGCTCTAACAAAATGATTTATTATTTTTATTTATATGTTATAGTATTTTTTTTCTTATCCAAATCAGAGGTGCAGGCCACCCGTAAAAACTGTCTACCAGGTTTTGTGCCTTAAGAGACCCCAGAGCCAAAGCCCATTTTGTAAGGTATAAGATAAAATTGTCACAGACTTTTTTTTTTACTGCCCCCAAAATTACATATTACTTTCCAGTTTTATCAGGTATTCTATTTACTGGAAGACTGTGTGAAGTTGCCATTTTGTCTTGCCACTTTCCTTAACATAACTAGGATCCGTTATTTTCCCCAAAGACCTCTGGTTAAAATAGTACAGGTAAAACTAATAGGAAAAACAAAAAAATATACTTTAGTTTCAGTGACATTATAGTAGGGAGAGACTACAATCCCCCCCCCCACCCCCCCGCCACACACAAAAAGATATATGGTTAAAATACAGAAGGACAATATTTAATTGTACTAAAAGAGAAGGAAGAAAAAATAATGCATTCTCAAAATAGGAGCCCTTATAGGCGATTTGATAGTGAAGGACACAAGTGTGATCATCGATCGACTTTTAGATTGCATGACTCTGCCATGGTAACCGCTGTAGTTTTAGAGTCAGCCTGGCAATATTTTCAAAAAAGGCCAAATGGCTGTCATTCCTGAATAGGAAGTAGTATTCCTATTTGGATTTCTGATTTACTGATGGTTAACCCTCTGTTGACTATAAGCGTTTTGGTTTAAGCCTTTACTGAAATCCTTTCCAAATTGCATGCATAGGCTTTCCCGACTTGGTGACAAGAACCGCAAGTCCCTGCAAACGTTGACTCTAATTATGTAGTATGTTCTCAGGATGGGTGCAGAAGGTTCACTGTCATGAGCCTGCCCAGGTCACTTTACTCCTGACCACTAAGAGCAGTTTGTTGTAGGTCTTTCTGATGAGTGAATCAGCAAACCACAGTACTTCCTAGGGCCCTCTCTACTGTATTTGAACTATGGATCTTTAGTTTTTCTTGATGGTGGCAGCTATGGTCTGTTGAATTCAAGTTACTAAAGGTTTTCCTGTTGGAATTTTAAGTGGACTCCCATGACCTCTCAGAATAAGGTCTAACTACACTCAAATTGCGTTATGTTACCACATGTGCCTTCATAGGGCGGGTTTTGGGACTCTTCAACAGAGGAAAACAGATGTTTTATAGAACCAAGCCTTAAAAAGCACACACACAGCAAGCTACCAAAATACATTGAGTACAGTAGCTGTTCCACTCTTTGTTATTAGAAATAATACAGTTAATGTTTAGTCCAGTAAATTGTTTAATAGTCATGGTTAGTATTTCAGGAGACTGACATGACAATGATAATAATGAGGTTTGTTAAAACAGTGAAAATATTTGAAATGTGTGTGTTTATTTGGTTTTAGAGGTTAAAGGCAGTTAAATAAATGTTTATTTCTGTTTTAACATCATCATAGAATTTTTTTTAATGAAATGAAATTCAATTGAAATAAATGACAGTTTTCATCTCCATTCAGAAATCTGTATTTTTGTTCTTAGAGGGATAACTGACTTGTGTCTTTGCTGTTGAAAGCCAGTGAATCTTCCTGAGATCAAAAAATATCTTCCATTATCAACTGGTTCTCTTAGCTAATTAGGTGTACCAAATATTCTGAGCAGATAGATGGGTTTCAGACAGATTGAAACAATTGCCATTGTAGCAAGACCAGTAGCACCCCTTCCAGGAAGGGAGAGTATTAGCTTATGCCCCAGACTTGAGCAAGTATTAATTTGTTAAAGCTTTTGTTTTTTGAAAGGTGACTTTGCCCTAAACTAACAAGAAACTTCTATTGCTGCTACATTTAAAACACTGTAGAGGGGCTGGCCTGGTGGGGTAGTGGTTAAGTTCATGCGCTCCGTTCCAGGGCCCCTGGGTTTATGGGTTCAGATCTGGGGCACAGACCTACACACTGCTCATCAAGCCATGCTGTGGCCCACATACAAAATAGAGAAAGATTGGAAGATTGGCAGAGATGTTAGCTCAGCAACAATCTTCCTCAAGCAAAGAGAGGAAGCCTGGCAACAGACGTTAGCTCAGGGCCAATCTTCCTCACCAAAAAAACAAAAAAACGCTTACAGAACAATAGTTCTCAAAGTGTGCTCCCTGGACCATCAGCATCACCTGAGAACTTGTTAGAAATGCAGATTCTTGTATCTCACTCCAGATCCACTGAATCAGAAACTCTGGTGGTGGGGACCGATAAGCCGTGTCTTAAAAGCCCTAAAGGTGATTCTGATGCAGACTGAAGTCTGAGAACTCTGGTGGTGGGGACCAGTAAGCTGTGTCTAAAGGCCCTAAAGGTGATTCTGATGCAGACTGAATTCAGTCTGAGAAGGTACCGTAGAACATAAAGAACTCCTAAAACTCGTTAGGAAAAACACAGAAAGCCCAATTAGAGAAATGGATGAGAGACTTGAATAGGCACTTCGCAAAAGAGAAGATCCAAATGGCCAATAATAGGAAAGTGCTCACTCTTCTTAGTAATCAGGGAAATGCAAATTAAAACCACAGCGAGATACCACTAAACACCCACTAGAATGGCTAAAATTAAAAAGATTGAGAAGACCAGTTGAGTGCCAATGGAGCAGTGGGAACTCACATGCACTGCTGAGTGTATAAAAAAAGTGTGTATTGAAAAAACGGCTTTGGAAAACAGTCTGACAGCATTTACTCCAGCTGCACACCCTGTGACCTATTAATTCTACTCCAAGCCTATACACATGTGCTCCAAGAAATGTGTTCAAGGATGCTGGTAGAAACAATTCCTGATAGCCCCAAACTGGAAATAATCCAGATGCTCGTCAACAGCAGCAGGAAAATGAACTGTGATGTAAGAAAATACTCCACAGCAACAAGAGCGATACTACTACAGCAACAACACCGGTGAATCTCACAAACGGAAGAAGCCTGACCCAAAAGAATATTTATGATTCCTTTTATACAAAGTTCAAACATAGTTACAACTGAACAATAGTGTTCAAAGTCAGAACAGTGCTTCACTTTGGGGAGGTGGAAGGTGTTGGTATTGGAAGAAATAAAAGGGCAGCTTCTAGGATGCTTAAAATGTATTTTTTTGGCTGGGTGGTGGTTGATCAGTATTCACTGGGCTCTTCATTCATTTGCTGTGCTCTTCTGCATGTCATCCTTCACAATTGAGTCACCTAAAAGTTTTCTCAGCCTTGTTTTACTTTTAGAATCTCATTCAAATTCAGTGGCTCCGTCTGAAAGTGAATAGTCTGGGCCGGCCCTGTGGCTTGGTGGTTAAGTGCGCGCGCTGCGATGCTGGTGGCCCGGGTTCGGATCCCGGGTGCGCATCGAGGCACCACTTCTCCGTTTATCCTGAGGCCGAGTCCCACATACAGCAACTAGAAGGATGTGCAGCTACGACATACAACTATCCACTGGGGCTTTGGGGGGAAAAAATAAAAAAATAAATAAAATCTTTAAAAGTGAATAGTCTGCATCTGGGAAGTTATTTCTGCTGATTTCTTAAAATATGAGGCTGTTCACGGGGTGTCCTGTGGCCCGTAGCAAATGACCTCATTTGAAGCTCTTGACACATGAGTAGTCAAGGTCTACTTTTTTCTCTAACCAATTAATAAAATAAATCCCACTTCCTCTCTTCCATTGCAGGAAAAATACAAGAAGAACCATAAGGTTTTTCTGGGTTCTGGGTTTTTTTAAGCCACTTTATTGAGTTATGATTGATGTACAAAAAGCTGTACTTATTTAATTTATACAACTTGATGAGTTTTGGAGGTAAGTATATACTCGGGAAACCAATCCCACAATCTATGCCATAAACACCCATCACCTCCAAAGGTTTCCTCCTGCCCTCTTCATTTTTTAATCTCCACTACTGGGAAAGATACAAACAAAAATCAATCTAATGCTTAATACTTTTAATGACACCATAAATGGTTGGTGTCTTGTGAAGAAACAATTTAAGTCAATTCAATGAAGCAGTGAGTTAGACTTAACTATTGTGACGATTTGGTGAGTTGTTAACTTATCAGCTGATTAATTTGTCTCGATATAAGCCAATGAAAATCTGTGGTTTTCTTTCAGAGGGTTTCACTGGAGATGTTAGAAGCCCCTCTTCTCAAACCTGAGTATTTATTTCATGTCAAATTCTGAAAAGTTTAATGATGTTCAGAATCTCATGCCCTGAATTATGTTAGATTTAACACCTGAATTGTAAGTCACTTTCCACAATCAATTCTGTTTCGGAGTGTTTTCAGTTTACATTTTTACCTAGAAAATTGCGTGATGCCTGGACACCACATCTCAACAAAAAACTTCCTTGTAATTCCTCTAATGTAGTTCAGGGAATGAATGAACTTATGTTTGACTAAAAGGAAAGAAATCTTTACTTGGAATGAAGAAAACTAAGAAAGTTCCAATTAAAACAAAACAAAACAAAAAATTCTAAAAGCCATGCTTATGGTCAACCCAGTTTAGTCACCAAATGACGTAATTCTCAAAAGTTCATTTATTGAAGATTGAATGTGTGTGTCAAAAAAAGGAAATTCCATTCTATTCCATAAAAGTTATGGACTACATTATTCCACAAGTACAGACTGAAAAATAGTTAGTTTTCCTCAAGAATTGCAATAAATTCATGAATTTCCACAAAATGTAGTTTATGCATTTTAATGGGCATGTGGATCCTTATCAAATTGTGGATTTTAAACCAATGGGTAACCACATTCACGCACACGGAGTCCTTGTGTCTGCCATTTTATATTTCATTTTAGGATTTAGAAATAAATGTTAAGTATGTATATAATAAGTCTCAAATAACAATCCTCCCCAAGTAGTGAAGTCTTTTTTGATACGTGTTGCAGTTTGGTTCTCTGGGATGCAGATTTTGAGATGGTGTTTTGTATTTGGGGTCTTTATGAGGGGGTGCCCTTGGGAGAAACACCTGTGGTATCAAGAGGGAAGAAGCAAGCTGGAATGCTGGCCAGACGACCTTAGCTGACCCCACTGGTGATTCTGGGACTAAGATGTCTCATCAGGGTTGTCCTGCCATGGGCCAATGGCTAGGACTTTATAGCTCCACCTTGATTGGTCATTGCATATAGATTCTCCCCGAAGGGCTGGTGGCTGAAGGTTGCCCACTAGCAGCACTTCCAGCAGCTGGGGCAACAAGTCCTTGAAGGGAGATCTGGGCAGCACCTCTCCATGTCCCCTCGCTGTGTGTCCCAGCTCCAGAGGTAGATCATGAAGATGTCCTGTAGCAGAAAACTCATGGTGATTGATGTTTAAGTCAAAATGACTGATTAAGTGATTGTCCTCAATACCTTGTGGTCTAAAAAATAGAGGAGAAGTTCCGTGTAGGAGAGAGATCTCATTCTCTAAGGTCAGCCCAGTTTTCATCTCTTTTTTTCTTTTTTTGTGAGGAAGATCAGCCCTGAGCTAACATCCATGCCAATCCTCCTCTTTTTGCTGAGGAAGACCGGTCCTGACCTAACATCTATTGCCAGTCCTCCTCCTTTTTTCCCCTAAAGCCCCAGTAGATGGTTGCTTGTCATAGTTGCACATCCTTCTAGTTGCTGTATGTGGGACGCAGCCTCAGCATGGCTGGAGAAGCGGTGCGTCGGTGCGTGCCCGGGATCCCAACCGGGGCCACCAGTAGCGGAGCGCGCGCACTTAACCGCTATGCCACGGGGCCGGCCCCGCAGTTTTCATCTCTTGTAGGAAGCCATCTTAAGATCAGTCTTCATCTTGGGTAACGCTTACATATTTTTATAACACCCTGACCACCCCCTCATTGGTTAAACTGAACCATACTTGATTTAATGTCCTGTTGTTACCATCTTGAAATACTTAATTTTTAAATAAAGGGCCTTGCTTTTTCCATTTGACACTGGGCCCTGTAAATTATGTAGCCTTCCCTGATTATACATATTTATAGGTGGTCTGTTTCCTCACTAAAAGATGAGCTTCTAAAGACTTGAACCGTGTTCTGTTCATTTTTTAATGACATCTTCTAGCACAGTGTCTGTCACATAGGAGGTGCTCAATAAATGTTTGCCAAAGGAATAATGACTGAGAACAGATCTTCCTTCTAAACTTTATAATTCTGAAATTTTAAGAGGTAGCCCTGGTTTTGGAGTCAGTCACACAGATCAGAATGCCAGTTCTGTCTCTGCCACTCGCTAGCAATGTGGGTGACCAAAGAATGTATTATCCAAAGTGGGACACTTGAAAGTGAAAGGAAAGCCCTAATCAGCCCAGGTGCCAGGGCAGTAAACTGGCTCCATCCTTGACAAAATGGGATATGGTCACCTTATAGCCATGTAGCCTTAGTTACGTGCTTGGGTAAGTGTCAACCTCTGAACCTCAGCTTCTTCATCTGGAAAATGGATATAGTTCCTGCCCTTGCACAGTTGCTTTGGTTGGGATGATTGATGGACCAAGAGCCTCCAAAGAAACAGAAAGAATGGAATCATTGACCCTGGACAGGAAGAGAGTCTCCTCTTCCACCAACAAAGGAGGGCAAGATAGATGTGGATCAGTGGGTTTGTGGACTAGAAGGTATATTTGAGGAGGTCCTCATCTGACGACCTAAACGAAACCATTCTTACTTCACATATAGTTAAGATGAAACAGGCACGTGGGGAGGAACACAAGCTCTGGAGTCAGTCCTCCAAGTTCAAATCCTGACTCCTCTGCACGTTGGCTGTGTGGGTTTGGATACGCGTCCTGCTACCTGCTAATTGCAGGCTCTTATGTTTGGGAAACACACTATGCTTCAATTTCTTTGTAAAATTGAGATGGGGATAGTACTTCTCTCAGAGGGCTGATACAGAGATTCAATATGACAGTGACAGGATATGGTCTGTGGGCTAGTGCCAGTCCCTGAACTATTTGTAACTAGGAATTTCAAGAACGCTAGAAACTTTTTAGCCATTTGACAATGCCATGACATCCCAACTCAGGATCAGTGGAATCTTGTTGAACAGACTCGAGACCAGTTTGAATGTTGAACTTGCATGGTGAGGCGCATGTGGCTTGAGCTGCAAGCTAGCCATGTGCAGTAGAATCATTTATTAGTTTGCAATGGCTTAAAACTTTTAAATAATTAAACGTTCTTAATCCCAGACAGTTGAGAAGCACTGCTTCAAAACAATGCTGCATATGTGGTTAGCTCTCAATAAACACTAGCCTCTTTATTAATTGTTACCATATCAGGCAAAAGTTATTTCATAATATTTATATTTAAAATTAGACCACATAGGCATTCAAAAGGCTCTACTATACATTAGCAATATTTAATAGCATTAAAAAGTTACAAATAAACTGCTCAAGGTTAGAGTTTTTTTCCTTCAGTCTAAAAAAGTATTTAAAAAACAAATTAATACCGTGCATATGTTTACACCTACTTTATTCTTGACTCTACAGCATGATCTTGTTAGAGAAGATAGCTGGGAATACATCAGGTCACTTAAAAAACCCTTTGGAGAACACAAGGTTTTATGTGTAAACTGTTGACTTTCCTTTAAAACCGGAAAGAATATGAATTAACAACTTTTGCTTTTTAAATCTAAGGATCTAAGGAAAATAACCTCATTTTTTCAAAAACTAAAATAGCAGTGTGTGTTGAAAAGCCAAAAAAAATCTATGTTTATTTGAATTTAAAACTAAAAAATAACATTAATAAAAGGAATAACATGCCCCAGCCCTATAAGACCTCCATCTATACTCCAGGCCCATCTAACTTGCCTTGGGGATCAACACTGGGATTGTATGATTTTTCAAGAAGAACCAAAATCAAGACTTAGATACACTAAGAATGTTTTAGAGAAAGCTTACATTGGACGCTTCTGACTAAATTCAGTCTTTCATTCAGCAACCATGCTCATAAAACTAGCCAACTCACAATTATCCATCCCAATAGATGGAAGCTTTGGGTATTCCAAAACAGTGTTTGATCCAAAAGTTAATCATATTTCATTTTGGAGGGCATTACATGAAAAACATTTTTAAAATTAAGTTTTGCAGACTACCCAGACAAAAATTAAAATGAGTCTCGATGAGACAGAGTTTATACCATGCTAGGAGTGTTGTGAGGAAGAAAGGAACAGTCAACAGAGGATTGAGAATTTTAAAATTTTCCATTTTATAACGATAAATTTTTCAAAATCCGTAAGTCCATACTGATTCTAATAAGACAGATGATAGATAGATAAAAGGGAACGTTCTTTTTTTGCAGTAGAATGCCAACAATAAATGTGGAAGGATTGACAGAAAAAGTACCATGTTGCAGCCATCATTGCCATATATCAGATAAAATTCAACCTTAGCTGCTAAATGAATATAGGGTGAATGTTTGGGGGGTAGGGAGACAGGGCATTTTCATAGACTGAAAGTATCTTCCTACATTAATTAGTTCGTGAGGGGAGAATTCTATCTTTAAAGTGGAAAAATCCATCAGACATCACCCTAACCAAGTGACCAGAGTTAACATTACCAACAACGGACCAACTGACACCCTTGTTTCCTGATGTGTGAGGTAATGACAACAACACATCATTTGTGGTATTCTTGCCTCTCCCCAAAAGAAAAAAAAAAAAAAAAAAAAAATATATATATATATATATATATATATATAGTCTAAATCAACAGACAAATCCAAATCGAAGACATTCTACAAAACAACTGGGCTGTGCTCTTTAAAAATGTCAGTGGGAAGGGGCTGGGCCAGTGGCATAGTGGTTAAGTTTTCGCACTCCACTTCGGCAGCCCTGGGTTCACGGGTTCAGATCCTGGGCACGGACATACACACTGCTCATCAACCCATGCAGTGGCGGTGTCCCACATATAAAGTAGAGGAAGATGGGCACGGATGTTAACCCAGGGCCAGTCTTCCTCAGCAAAAAGAGGAGGATTGGCAATGGATGTTAGCTCGGGGCGAATCTTCCTCACACACACAAAAAATGTCAATGGCCATTAAAGGCTGAGAAAGTGTTTCACATTAAATGGAAACTGAAAAGACGTGACAAGTGAAAGCATTGTGTGACGCTGGATCAAAAAAAAAATGCAGTAAGGACAGTATGGGGTCGGCCCCGTGGCTTAGCGGTTAAGTGCTCACGCTCCGCTACTGGCGGCCCGGGTGCGGATGCCCGGGCTCGCACCGACGCACTGCTTGTCCCACTGTGCTGAAGCCGCGTCCCACATACAGCAACTAGAAGGATGTGCAGCTATGACATACAACTATCTACTGGGGCTTTGGGGAAAAAAAAGGAGGAGGATTGGCAATAGATGTTAGCTCAGGGCCGGTCTTCCTCAGCAAAAAGAGGAGGATTAGCATGGATGTTAGCTCAGGGCTGATCTTCCTCACAAAAAAAAAATAAAATAAATAAAATAAAAACAAAACAAAACAAAACAAAGGACAATATGGAGACAATTGGTAAAATTTGAATGAGAATTGTATAGTAGACAATACAGTTATATGAATGTTAAATTTCCTGAATTTACTCATTATACCACGGTTATGTAAGAGAATGTTGTTATTGTTAGGAAATACACACTGATGTCTTTAGTGGTGAGGAGTTATGATGTCTGCAACTTACTCTCAAATGGTTCAGCAAAAATTATTACATATATATGTGATACATATTATATATAACATATAATAACATATAATCATTTTTATTGCATATGGTCCTGGGTCAGAAACAGTATGTTTATCCATCTATAAAGAGAGAAAGCAAATGTAGGAAAAACGTTGAGCGAGTGAACCTAGGTGAAAGATACACAAGAGTTTATTGTACTATTACTGCAACTTTTACGTAGATTTAAAATTTTTTCAAAATAAAAAGTTAAAAAAAAACTTTCCACAGCTCAACCACAGAGTGAAGAATCCACATCCAGATAAGTAAGAGTTGCCTCTGTGGTATGTGTGACTTGATGTGATAAAAATCGTCAGACCAGTTTGAGTTGACTGAGAACGATTCTCACAACTTCCTCCCAGCTGCGGCGCTCCGGTCTAGCTTGAGACGGAAGCTCACCCTCACCAGGGAGCGTGTGGAGGCAAGGTGCCTCCTGCTAACAAAATTATTTTTCACACAGGCAAGAAACAGCATTATGTGATCTTTTAAGGATATAAAAATGCCAAATGCGGATCACTGATGAGCCAAATTTCCAGGATTGTGTCACTCACTCCATTGTTGTTGAAGGCAGTGGCCGCCTGTGGGATCCACCTGCGTTCTGAGTGGAGGTTCTGCAATGACAGAGCTGCTGTTAGGAGTGGATGCCTGGGGCCTTCAGGGGCACGAGCTGGAAACACACAGCCTGCTCATCGCTGCTTAGCAGAAGCACTGTAGACTATCCCCAACTATGTGTTCCCGTGTAAATTCATTTTATCCAGAAGGCTCTCTTTTTCCCAGTGATACATAGATATTTCTATCTGGAGTTGTGCCAGTCAGGTTTATTCTGGTGTTCATTTTCTTGATATGAAAATAAACTAACTCCTTCTTAGTTTTCTTAAGCACCTGGTTTGATGATTGATCTGACTCTGCCACTACTGAACTTAATAAGAAAGCACCATTGCTGTTTTGATGCTCCTTTTAACTGTAGTAACCAAGCACACGAGAGAAGGATATTGATTCTAGAATTCCTTTCCTCCAAAGAGGAAACCATTTTCAAGAAATTTCACCTTGGCAACTTGAAATAATGCTGAGAAACAGAGATGTCTGATTTCACAAAACAGACTAACATCTCTGATCACTTTAAAGTTCTATTGATATGTTCTGATTTCTTTTACTAAATATTTCCAGATTTTCTCCCCTGTTGTTTTATAGTGAATACAATGAAAATAATGAGGGTACATTGTGTTCTCCAATTTACAAGTGTTACAGCAGTACTTACTGTTGGCAAGGATACAGCAAACCAAGCCCTTTCAAACATGCTAGTGGAAGTGTGAATTGGACACACTTTCTGAAGTGTCACATGGTAACACATGTCAAGGTCCTTAAAATGTTCCTATATTTTGGCTCAAAAATTTCTCTTCTAGGAATCTACTGAAACGATACAACTATAAATTCCAACAAAAAATATATTTAAAGATACTTGTTGCAATTTACTTATAATATCAAAAATAGAAATAAGCTAAATTTCAAAAAGAGTCCAAATTTGGTGTGCTCATGCAATAACGTATTAAGCAGTCGATAAAATAGTCTTTCCAAAGATAATTTAATGGTGTGGGGTAAATACTCATTTTATAATATTAATGTGAGAAAAATTATCTAATTTTTTTAACATTTTGTAAAGCACATTTGTATCTTTAAAACTCTGAAATTAAATAATCAAAATGTTAACAGTTATTTCTGACTGGTTTGATTATCACTGATTTTTATTTCTGTAGATTTTCCAAATTACCTACAACGAGCATGGTTATTTTTAAAGCTCAGAAGATACGTAAAGAGTAGTCATAGTGCCTCTTTCAGTTAGGATAAATTGGTGAGTTTATATTTTATGTAGATAAATATATATTTTTTATATATTTATATATTTTATTTATGAATAATGTCATATTTTTTATAAATATGTAAATATCACTACAAAAGAGTTAAGAAGAAAACGAAGTTAACAGTGATGAACACAGCCTATTTTGTCAATGCAACTTCCACACAGCAACAATAATGTTCTATTCTATACCAGATCTGGTTTTCACTGAAATTTTGGCTTCTAAATTACAGAGTGGGTCTAGATTTGCTGCCATATGTCTTTTGGGGAGGCAGCTAAAATAGGGCAAAGAGAAATGTTTAGGCAAATTTCCTTGAGAAACTTGGTGTTTCCCCATATTGTCATAACATTTGAGCTTCTGATTTACATGTATGGGCAGAGATGCTGATGACAACTAGGAACCTGAGGCAATTACTCACTTGAATCGGTGGAATTTGGACTTTCAAGTCTTTCTCAAGCATCTGGGCTCTGGAGGTGAGGACTAGTAGGTGGACTGTATCAACAAGCCAGCCCAGCCTCAATGCCCGGCCCGTGGAGGAGGACAGGTTAGCTGTCTGCAGGTAGTTTTTGGTTCTCTCCTTTGCTTTCTCACCTTTCTTCCCTCTCCCCTTAATTAGAACATGACTCCAGCTGAAAGGATTTCCTGATTATTAGTCTTTGGGATAGAGACAGTATAGCCTTTTGAGAACAAGTTCTATATTGGAGTCAGCAATTGATTTCATCAGTCCTAGGAAGCTCTCTTCAAGGCTTGGTTTTGGAGTAGGTAGACCAGGTATTGTGATTTAAGGAGCCCTGGGAAAATCTTCCCACTGAGGCTTGAAGGGCCATCATTGGTGATGCATTCATGTGGATACCTTGTGCTCTTTCCTTGAGGTCCTTCTAAAAATAAGATGCTGTATTCTTATGAATGTATAAAGCATTAAATCACTAACACTTTAACGCGAGTGAGTTTATCATATTGCTTTCTCCCTAATAGAAGAAGCAATGGATGCCACCCATGATTTGAGGGAGTGGGTGTTTGTGACCCATCTGGAAGGGAAGAACTCATCCTTGGTAAACGTGACAGAAACTTCACCAGTCAAGGTATTTCAACAACCAGGTTGAATAATAATATCAAATCACAGTAAGGAAACCACCAATATCCTGGATAACACATAGGCAATTGAATTTGGCTTCACTTCGTGCAGCCAGATATACGCATTGGAGCATCACCCACATGCCAGTCTTGCCTATTAAGGCAAATTATCTCTTAAATCCACTGTGGATCAGAGTTGGTTGAAGGATCTTGTAGGATTTGACTTGGAGTTCATCATTCTTGGTGGGAAGGAACTTGAAGAACCAGGCCTGCTTAGTAGAGAGGTTTAGCCTGCTTCAGGTGCCACGGGAGTTTCTGAGGCCATCAGAGCCTGGCTAAACACGGCATCTGGACCAGAGCAGAATAATCATTGTTGGTCAAAAGAATGAATGGCTTTCATACTGAATATTAGTTGAGCAGGTTGATCCTTGTTTCAGGCAAACAAGTGTCACCTATATCTCAAAATCAAAAATTCAGACGTAGTTGAAACTTTTAGGTAATTGATTGGAGACAGTGTCTTTGTGTGCTAAGTGTGCTATGTTATACCAATTCTTCCTGGTTTTTCTCTGCTTTAATGTAGGAAGTATCTACTACTGGCAGGACCCACTCCTAATATTTTCCCAACCAGAGCAAGAGCACAAATGGAGGCCCACATATCCCATGTCTGAATAGGTAAAAATCAAGCTGACAAAGTTGTTCGATAAAATATGTGTTATCTTCCCACCTCGATAATCCTTCGGAACTACCTGGAAGGCTCTGATTCAAATTTAGAATTCTGGGATTCTCAGAGTTCTGTGCTGAAACACGGAGGCATGGGGAGAGCTGGCCCATGTCCACAGCCCAAGCCTGAAAGAGCCTTGAGTGCACAAGTAAGGACATCCCAGATGGCACAGGCAAGTTCTGTCTACCCCTCCTGACCTTCACAAGTGGGCCCCCCAGGCCCAGGACTACTCAAGCCAGCGATGTTGCCTGGTGCTGTGGCCCTTGGAAGGATGGACTCAGGCAACAGGCCCATACAGGTTCTTAAAGCGGGCTAGGGCTATTTGGGCAGGCCATTCTGGGATCCTGGGTACCTTGAGTGTTCTAGATCAGTGCATCTGGATCTTTAATAGAATCCACCTGGGGGTCTTGTTAAATTGTAGACTGTTATTAACATGCTATATGTCGGAGGGCAGGGCTGAGAGCCTGCATTTCTAACCAGCTTCCAGGCAATGCTGATGCTGCTGGTGGTTTGTGGATGACACTTTGCTTAGCGAACACCTGAAGGAATGGGCTCTGGATGGGTGTGTTCCCTTGGCTCTCAGATGTTTCACCTCAGGGGGACTGGCTAGGTCAACAGGGCCACAATGTAGTCCTCTAAAATATGTGGCTCAGGGCAGAGGCCTCTTGCCCTGGTCTCAGGGCAGTTCTAGCCCCTTCTTGGCCTATGTTCCCATTGCATCAGTGGGCTCAGTTCCCGCACTGCTGGGCCCTAGTCCTTCCCCACCCGCTCAGCCACAGCAGCCCTTTGATCTCCCACCCACTCTCCCCAAGTCAAGTTTTTCTTGGCTCCTTTCTCTGCAGCATTCCCACCCCTTCCCCCACTTTGCTCTATGCCACGAAACAAATGTAAAAATAACATTTCAAAAATATTGAAAATGAATGATGATGAAATCGTGTTTTTGTTTTCTTGGGATGTCAGCAAGCAGTAACAACAATCAGAGATACAGCCTCTCCAGAGCCTAGCTATTGTTTGAGAACAAAATCATATCTGCTCACTCATTACCAGGAGTCAGGATTTCCAAAAATAAATTCTTGCTGGATTAGAGCAGAGTAGATATTTCTCCCATATTTTTATTTTGACAAGGCTATGAAACCTGCTATCTCACCATCTAATGGAATCAAATAGGCTGCTAAAAATAACCCCTGCACGTTTGTTTTGCAAATGGACAGCACCTCTCCCCCTCCCCGCCGGTTACTGCGATGAAGCTTAATCCTTCGACTTGTGTTCAAGTATTTGCCTTAGTTTTGAGTTCTTTTCTTCTTTCCAAGGCTGCTTTTCACTATTTGCCTGAGTTATTTGAACAGGTGGCTTTGCATAACCTATGCTAATGTGGGGCTTTTGTCTGCTTTGAGCTTGCACAGGGAGTCGTTTAGGGAAGAAATGTTTCTTTCTCGCTAAACTATTCACACCTGTTCTGATAACCACCCTGTGTTGAACTAAAACACCATGCCAGAGAGGTTTCCTCTAACTGGACACATGATCAGCAAGCCAGAGGCACAGCCGATAGCACCTTTTCCCCTTTTCTCACGCACACCACAAGCAGCCCAAGAGCCGCGTTCTGTACAGGCTTCGGGCTGGGTGGCCCCCGGATCTGTCTGGCAGCGAGTGGACACTAGGGATCCCTGCTGGGAAGGTTTTAGAGAAACCTCGCTGCACTTGGTCAATGGCAGGGCGCAGACGGGCGCACGAGGCCTCCGGGGGACTGCAGCAGACCAAAGCCGCCGGCCTGAGCCCGGATCCCTGGCCCCTTTGTCCCGGCCACTTTCGGCAGGCGCATCGGGCGCGGGCTCCGTGCTGCGCTTGGCCGGGGATCAGAGGCGGGCGCGGCGCGGGCGCCCCAGGACGCTCGGCGCGCGCGCTCCCTGGCCGCAGATCACAGGCGCCCGCCCTCTGCCGGGCCGGCCCGGGAGCCCGCCTGCTCCCTGGAACGCGATCACAGGCCCTGCCTCTGGGCCCCGGGGGCGAGGAGGGGCGCCTCACGGGCCCCAGGGGAGAGCGATCTCCGGCGCGTTCCCACGAGGAGGTCCAGGGCTGAGCGAGGGCTTCTCCCAGCTCTGCCGCAGGGTGTCCTCCGCCGGTGGGAAGGTGGAAGGGATAAGCGGCCCCAGGAAGGGCTGTGTAGACGCCGCAGTCATGGCTACCTTGTAGCCATGAGTATGAGTATGGACTCCTAACCAAGGGCGCGCTGAGGATGGGCTTTTCTAGAATGTTTTTAGGGGAAACTGCACTCTGTTAGTTCCCTGGCCACAAGAAAAGAAAGAACGAAGCACGCATGGAATGGGCAAGGCAGGCTTGGATATAGTTTGAAGAGATCCCGTCCTGCCCACAAAAGGGAATGTGATGATGCCTATTTGTTCTCACCTGGCCCGCCACTCTTCACCTGCGCGCAGTAGGTGGGCTTCCCTCGTGTTACCCGCAGGCACTCAAGGCAGCCTGAATGTGTGTGTGTGTGTGTGTGTACACACTCACACACAATCACAGATAACCTTCCGAGACTCTGGGCGCTGCAAGGAAGCGGAAGTGCCTAGCACTCTTTACCTCTATCGATGGCCCGTATACCTACCATGACCATCCTGTCCCTTATTGTCTCTACAGGAGGCCCAGGAAAGCTGGCAGCTGGTATATGAATTTAGCGGTTCCCGTCCAGTGGACAAAGGCCACGAAGAACTGTTGGGAGGCGATTCCTGGATATATGCTCACCAAGCGTTACCTGTAGACTAAACCAAATGGAATGTCCAGAAAACATGTAGCTCTGTTTTTCAAATTTATGTAGGGGATGGGATTCGTAAAAACAATTTCATTTTAAAGTGTTACTGAATTCAAGGTAGCTCTCTTCAAGGAGCATTTGCCTCAACAGAACGCAGCAGTGCAACTGCAATTGTGCCGGTTGTCTCCCGGCATCCATCAACCCCTCCCCCAACGAGTGGCAGCCACTTGTAGTTGTCTTGGCTTGGCGGAAGCCAATGGTTCACAAACCCGGCTACCCATTAAAGTCACGTGGGGAGCTGCTCTAACGCCCAGACACACCTACAGCAACTGAATCAGGATCTCTGAAGTGAGGGGTGAGTCTAATGAGCAGAGTTGAGAACTGCTGGTCCAAACCATCAGCGAAATCTCATTCCCTTGCCACCATATTGGTTGAGAGATAGGCAGTGGCCTGAGGCCTAAAACGATCATCATATGATGAGGTGAGCTGCAGGGAGCGGGTATTGGAAACCAGGAAGAATATAAGCAAAAATACAGGAGTGTGAAATGCACTGGATATAGGAAATAGTAAGATGTTCAGAAGTCAGAAACAAAGAGTGTACATTATGGAAGGTGGAAGATGATGAGGCTGGAAGACAGGTAGACAGGTTTAAGAGTGTATTATTAAGAGGTCTAACTGGCACAGCCTATGAATTTATCTTACAGGGGGAAAAAAAAATTTTTAAGCCTAAGATTTACATGATCAGATTTGGTTTTTAGGAAGGTAATTTTGGTGTCACTATGGAGAAGGGATCTAAATGGAGAGAGATGAAGGCCAGGAACTGATTAAGAGATGGGTGCAGTGGGCTGGCGAAGAAATTCTGTAGGGCTGGTGAGTTATGAGACATTCCAGAAGCTTAGAGGACTTCCATGTACTTGGACAAATGTGGTCTTGGTATAGAATTCTTCTTCTAATCTTCTTCACCACAGTGCCTGATAATGTATTCTAAGGAGGAGAGACAGAAGGAGGGAAGGAAATTTTCCCAACTTTTTTTAAACCACAGAACAATGAAAAATTATAACATATTGACAGAACATTATCAGGAGCTCAAAAAACGTTCTCAGATTACATGCATGAAATTATCAAAATTTGATGGATATGCTTGTTTAAAAGTAGGTTTATTGAGGCAGTTTTATATAAAATAAAATTCACCAATTTTAAGTGTGCAGTTTCATGAGTTTTGAAATGTCTATAGTCCTGTGACCAACACCATAATCACTATATATAACATTTCCATCACCCACCAAATTCCCTCATGTCCCTTTGAAGTCATTCCCCTTCTTGCATCTCCAGCCCTTGGCAACCACTGATCAGGTTTCTATCCCTATGGTGTTGTCTTTTCTAGAATATCATATAAATGGAATCATACAGTTTGTAGTCTTTTGAATCTGGGTTTTTTTACTTAGCAGAGTGCTTTTGAAATTCATCCATGTTGTTACATTTATCAATAGCTAGTTCCTACTTGTGCTTGAGTGATATTCCACTGTATGGATATATCAGAATTTATTCGTCCTTTCACCACTTGATGGACATTTGGGTTATGTAGTGGCCTGAAGATACATCTGCATCCTAATCCCCAGAACCTGTGAAAATTACCTGATGCGGCAAAAGATGTGATTAAGTTAAAGACTGAGAGGAGGAATTTATTCAGGGTTATCTGGGCTTGCCGTAAGTGCTATCACATGTATCCTTATGAGAGCGAGGCGGAGGGAGTTGAGAGATAGTCTTGTGGAACAGAGGTGATGTGATGACGGAGCAGAGAGAGATGCATCCAGGAGACAGGGAATGCCGACACTCACCAGAAGCTGAAAGAGGAAGGATTCTCTGCTAGAGCCTCCGGGAGTGCAGCCCTACATGCACCTTAATTTTGGACCTCTGGCCTCCAGAACTGTAAGAGAATAAATTTCTCTTGTGTTAAACAATGAATGAGAATTCAAGCTTCTCCACATCCTCACCAACACTTGGTATTGTCAGTCTTTTTTAGTTTTAGCCATTCGAATGGGTGTGTAGTGGTATCTCATTTGGTTTTAACTTGCATGTCCTTAATGGCTAGTGGTGTTGAATATCTTTGCATCTGTTTATTTGCCATGTAGATTTTCTTTAGTGAGAGGTCTGTTCAAATCTTTTGCTCAATTTTTATTGAATTGTCTTTTATTATTGATAATTTATGTGCTTTTTATATACAATATAATAATAACATACAAATCAACTTCATTGAGAACAAACGATATAAAGATTAAAATAAAGCATCTTTCAGTTTACACTGTGTATTATAAATCGCACCACACTGAATAAATTTTTAATGAACTCTATTTTACATCTCTCTCTTCATCAGTTATTAACATTTGGAACATTAGGGCTGAGTCAGAACTTCATATCAGGTGCAACATCTAGTCTATTCATTTATTTTGTTTTTGTTGGAGCACAGAGGGTGTTGTAGCAAAGGGAAGAAGAGCACACACTGTATGTTTTGCAATATTTGGGTATCTTTGCAATGGGCTGCTCCAAAAATCATTAATTATTTCATCTTGCATAGCTCACCTTCCAGTTTTTCAGGATCTGGAGGCTGAAATTATTCATCTACCTTCTTAATGGTTCAACTTTTTGTTTGTTCAGAGCCACAAGATTGGCTTTTTGTTTAAAACTGCCATCTTTTAGATACATGAATGAGAAAAGTTGAGTAGAATAAGTGTTTTAATATACGATGAACATTGAATGCTGTCACAAATATGTACTGAGATTATGGGAGTCATAACAGGCTGGTAATTATTGAATAGACAGCATGTCACAGTGTGTTGACAAATGTGCCTACATGCCCACAGGTGTCGTACATTAATGCATCAGGTGACCTTACTTCCTGGTCTCCCCAAGTGTGTTGTACCATTTTAAAAGGGAGATTACCCTACTTTAATAATAACCTCTGTATAAATATATTTAATGTTGGTCTTACATATATATTTTAAATACATTTTAGAAGATACATCTTTGTGTAGAATTTTATTTTTAAAGAGTTGCCTATTAAGGTCATGGAACAGTCTGAGAAACCCTGTACCAAGGAAATTCGCATTCATTATTTCACTGAATTTCATTTAAACTCTAGATCAGTTGAATTCAAATTTAGCAAGTGTCATGGTCACCTGGGGAAGGGGCTTGTTATAGTGCAGATTCCTGTCACAGTCCCCCAGGAGTTCTGATTCATTTGGTCTGGGTAGGGCCTACTCATTCTCCCCAAGTAATTCTGTGGAGTTTGTCAAGCTTTGAGAACCAATGCACAAGGCCCTCAAACTAGGACTGTTAAATTTTCTGATAAGGCTTTCTTCTGATACAGAGATGAGAATTTTTTTTAAAAAATCTAGTAACAAGCAGGAAAAAAGGGCATAATTCAAGGACCATGTAACAACAAGAAATCTAACTTTTTTTTTTTTTTTGAGAGTGCAACTGTATGTCCTACACATTGGCACTGAATATGAAGTACAAACCCCTTGGGTCCTGTTGGAACCATGCTGGCTTAGCATGAGACAATCTGGGTTCCATGCCTTTACCTAACACAAATGGCCTGTGTGGCCTTACATGACCTCCTCAGATCCAAATGGAAAGGAATAGCTTGGGAATCCCTCCTAGCAGATTGGGTCCTCTGGGGGCTGTTTGGATTGACTGATACTGTAGGTCTTTTCCTAGGGTTTGCTGGGATTCCTGACAGGAGGGACAAAGTCAGCAAGTAGCTGACTCCACATTAGAATCCCCACTGTTCAGAAAAAGGTTGGCAAACCCCAGGATTAGATAAATTTAAGGGCATTTCGACTTTACAATTCAGTTTCACCTGCAATGTAAAACTCAATGCAGATAACATTTTGGTTAGAAGGAGACTGAGAGAAAAGGGAAAGAAATATAGAAGTAGAAATAAAGACAGACCAAACAGAGAGATGAAAACAAAATGATTTTGTTCGTGATGCTCCGTGTCTCCCCCTCTTCTCTTCTCTCTCCCTTTCTTTCTGTGGTAGGCAGAATTCTAAGGTGTTCCCCAAATTCCTGTTCCCTAGTGTACATACATCCTTTTTTAGTTATTCAATAACTAGTACTAATCTAGGTGGTGTTGTGAAGGGATTTTGCAGGTGTAATTAATGTCCCAAATCAGTTGACCTTAAGATAAGGGGATTTACTGGTGGGCCCCATCTCTGGGTCTAGAAGTCAGAAAGAGGGAAGTCAGAGAAACTTGAAGCATGAAGGGACTGGACATGAGGGACATGGCGAAGCCACATGGCATGGTATGCAGGCAGCCTCTAGGAGCTGAGCACAGCGTCCAGCTGACAGCCAGCAAGGACACAAGGCCTTCAGTCCTACAACCACAAGGGATTGGATTCTGCCAACAATCTGAATGAGCTTGGAAGCAGAATCTTCCCTAAGCCTCCAGATGAGAACTCAGCCTGGTGACACCATTATTAATGATGTTTCAACAGACTACTAACCTACAGAACCATGAGCTAATAAATGGGTGTTGTTTTAAGCCCTCTAAGTTAGTGGTAATTTGTTATGCAGCAATGGAAAACAGTATACACACTCTCTGTCTCTTGTTGTAGCTTAGTGTGGATATCTATGTTTTTGTCAAGAATCCTCACCTGAAGATTAGAAGTTTTAGAACTGGTTGATCCCTAAATTTGTTGCCTTTTAGAGACTTTGTTTAAAATCCATGTTGTATTTTTGCAACTTCAGTCATAATTAAGGATCTCATATTTTGCCTTGCTATTAGGATGAAATTAAGCCAAATATTAAATACAATTATATAATGTAAGTTCTCTCTCCATCCTCTCTTGCTTTAGCTTTCCTCCCCCTCCACTGAATAGCCTTTAATAGCAAATTTATCAAAGTCCAGAATAATTTGATTTGGCTATTCAGTTGTACACAGTGTATTATTTCAGCTACTGTGAAAAAGGATAAATGGCTATGAAATATGGGAAAGTAAACAGTTTCCAGTGGCCAGCAAACTATGAGAATGAAGAGCCATTTACCTTTATATAAGCCACTTTATAGAAACATTGTTAAATGGGAAGCAATATGGTAAAAAATTGAACATGAGCTGTGACTTCAATTAAAACTGTTTTCAGCACAGACACACACATTCTGTGACCTTAAGCAAGTTACTCAATCTTTGTTAACACAGGATGATAATCTTAATTTCTAAGATTGTTGTGGTGATTAAATAAGATCATATATGTAGCCCATAGTAGTTACTCAATGAATGATAGACTATTAAATGTTAAACATTTTAAAGCTGGACAATTTATACATTGTCTTCAACCCTGGTGGCTCACCATAGCCACCTATGAAACTTAACAGAAAGTGTGTGGACATCCTCTCAGATCTCCTGAATCTGAATCCCCAAGTGCATGGCCCAAGCATCTTGATATTTTAAAAGCTTCTCAGGTCAAAAACCCTTGTGTCAGTGGTGCTCTTCATGGGCTAGCTCACAGCAGCACATTTTCTGGTAGGACAGAGCTCTGTTGGCAAAGAAGGAGCTAGAAATAATGTGTTTCTAATCACAGGAGTTTGGTTTTCTTTTTGTATGGGGGTTGTTTGAAAACTGGTCATGATAAAGGAGCCAGTCTCCTTGGAGATATGCTGCTTCTAGGGCTGGGGCAGGGAATGTATAAGATGAGCACAAACATCTTGAAGTACCAGAAAGTAAGGAAGTGCAAAAACAAAACAATGGGGCCACATAAAAGGGACACAAGAGCCAACTTGACAGCGCTCTCAGTGGCCAAAGCTGGAACAATTTGAGTAACAAAATAGAGTTGGATTATAATCCAAAGTATAAAATAAATATCCATGGGTCCATACTGATATAAATGAATGATTATAAATAAATAAGTCAATGAGGATAAGAGACAAATATACTGTACAGAAGAATTCCAAATAATTTATGTAGATATCTCCCTCAAGGAGACAGAGCTTAACTCCCCATTCCTTGAGTGTAGGCCGTGCTTAGTGACTAGATTCCAAAGAGATTATGGAAAGCGGAGTGGAAAAAAATGGCAAACACTATCTGGGCCAGATGATCAAGATGAACATCATTAATGATAAGTCATGTTGTCATGTGCTAGTATGTCCTCTTGATCTGATGTGATGACAACGGCACTTTGCCTTGTGGTCTTTCTCTCCAAAACATATCACCCCAGTCTAGTTGTGAAAAAAACATCAGACAAACCAACATTAAAGAACATTCTACAAAGTACCCAACCAGTACTTCTCCAAACTGTCAAACTCATCAAAAAAAGAAAAATCTGAGAAACTGTCATCGACCAAAGGAGGCTAAAGAAACGTGACTACTAAGTGTAATGTGTTATCCCGGATGGATCCTGGAACAGAAATGGGGCATTAGGAAAAAACTAGTGAAATCCAAATAAAGTATGGAGTTTAGTTACTAATAATGTGCAAATCTTGGTCCCTTAGTTGTGACAAATGTTCCATAGTAAGGTAAGATGTTAATAATAGGGGAGTCTGGGTCTGTGTGACTTTTGTGTAAATCTAAAACTATCTAAAATAAAAGGTTTATTTAAAAAACAACTGGTCATGAAAATGGATGTGTTTATTGTATAGAGCCTGAGGCTAAGAAATTACAGCTGCCATGAAAAAAATCAGACAATAGTCAATTAAATTTTAGCAGCAATTAGATATAAAATACTTTTTATTATTGTTATTTAAAGCTCCATCTTTTAAAAAACACAATGCAATTAATTATTTATTTTTATTTTACAAAAATTAGTTAAATTTATCAATAAATATTTACTAACTTTTGCCAATATACATTACTCAATTTCTGGGCTTCTCATTGTTTCCAGCCTCACTCCTTTATCCTGGATTTATTTTTCTTCTTATAAAGTACTTTATTTACATTCTTTTATTGAGGATACAGGGGTAGTGTTATGGACAGAATGTTTGTGTCCCCCACAAGTTCATATGTTGAAGCCCTAACCTCCAGTGTAATGCTATTAGGAGGTGGGGGTATTTGGGAGGTGATTAGGTCATGAGGGTGGGGTCCTCATGCAGGGATTAGTGCCCTTATAAGAAGATACACCAGAGCTCTCTCTCTCTTTCTCTCTACCAGCCTTGTGAGGATACAGCAAGAAGA
Organism: Ceratotherium simum simum; assembly: GCF_057802395.1. Classification (NCBI taxonomy): domain Eukaryota; kingdom Metazoa; phylum Chordata; class Mammalia; order Perissodactyla; family Rhinocerotidae; genus Ceratotherium; species Ceratotherium simum. Next base: position 16,290,137 of record NC_141909.1, read on the forward strand.
TGGCCATCTCAAGCCAGAAAGAGGGTGTCACCAGGAACTGAATTGGCCAGCACCTTGATCTTGGATTTCCCAGCCTTCAGAACTGTGAGAAATAAATGTATGTTAAGTCACTCAGCCTATGGTATTTCATTATAGCAGCTCGAGCAGACTTAGACACATGTAGTCAACTTTCTTAGTTGTTGTATATCTGGGGGAAAAGACAATTTTTCCCATCCCCTTCCCCCATCAATCCCACCACCACCACCACCATCACCACCACCACGACAACAACGACAACAAAAACAATGTTGATGATAGTTTAGCTGGGTATAGGACTCATATATGGCAATTATTTTCCCTCATCATTTAGGAGATCTTACTTCATTGTTGTCTCCCAGCATCAAGTCTTGATGAAAAGTCCCCTTTAAGTTTAATTGTTTTTATGTTGTAAGTTATCTGTCTTTTCTTCATGAGAGCTTTTATGATTCTTATCTTTGATGATATACCATTATGTTATGATATATTAAAATGTGAATTCATTTTATTTTACCCTGCTTAGCATTCTGCTTCCTGGGTCTGGAAAGTCATCTCTTTCATCAAATATTCTTTTGAATATTGTTGCCATGTCAGAGATCATTCTCGACTTCTCTCACTCCTATTAGGCCTACATTAAAGAATCTCAATCTATCTTGCATATATGTCTTCAATGCATTTTCATGGTTCTCATCTCTTTATCTCTGTGCTACATTCTGGATGATTCTCCCAACTAGTAGATTTAATTCAGTCTAGAGTTTAATACAATTTTTTTATTACATTGATTCTTTTTTATTTCCAAGATTTCTATCTGTTCTTTTTCATATACTCTTTTGTTTTATTCCTGCCTGGGGATTTTGACACTTACTGAATGAGTCGTACTACAGTGGCTTGATATTATAATTATTTGGCAAACCTGTAGTAAATATCTACCCTTTGCCATTATTCTGCCTCCTGTTTTCATCCTCTGTGAGACTCTGGTTCCCTTCAGTTATCCATGACATCAACAGTTGGCCCCTCAGAGACTGGGAGCACTGATGCTTCCTTTCCAGTGATGTTTTGCTTCCTTTCAAGACTCCCAAAGAAAGATCTTCCTGCTCTACATTTTGTTCTTTATTCAAGCTTCATCAATGAGCTGAGAGTGTGTTCTTAGTGGAGACTGTGAAATACCCTAAGGCAAAGGCCATATTTTATAAATATTCATTGCTCCCTGGATGCAGTGTGTTTCCCCAAAATGAATGCTCCCTAGATGTTGGATAACACTCTTGCAAGTCAAATAAAGTGGAGAAATATCCATAGTTTGTGATCAATTAAGAGCATAACTACACTAATTCAATAGTTGATCAGTGACTTCTGGGCATTATAAAGTCTGATGCCCTAACAGTCATTTGGAACCCTTCGCAGACATTGATTCAGTCATAAATTTGGCCAAAATCACTGATCTCTGAAATGTTAGTGGCTTTCCCTTGCTTTTGGCCTTCTTAATCAGGTCAGATATGTGGCATTCCAATCAGTTCTACAATGGCCCAAGCAACCCAAATCAACTGACTATGAGACCTGTACTTATTATGATGATTGAATGGAAAATTATTATGTCTAAACTTTTTTCCAGGCCACACCCTCTACCTATGGGGCATTTGAGGACAGAGTTACAGTGCAGACTCTCTTGGCAAGGCTCCAGTCCTACTTTTGGAACTCATTTCCTCAACCATTCAGGCAGGTGAGAACTGCCCTCTCTCTCAGCACATCAGAGGGGAAATTTAAAAAATTTCCCTGCTGAGTCCTTTCTGGAAAATATGAAGTTGCACAATTCTTTCAGAAGATAGTTCCCTGGGGAGCTGCTGTTTTCAGGAACTTGCTCAAATTCCCTGGAGCTGCACAAGAGAACAAGTTTGTATGATTACCATGCAGGACCCTTGGCCCATTTTTCTGTGTACGTAGGCAGAGAACAGATCTGTGACACATCCTTAACTCAGAGGCTTTTGTTGTTCCACAGAAGGGCCCTCTCAGGGACCCTTTCTTCCATTTGGAAGGACCCAAACTCAGGTATTTGATTTGATTAGGACTTATTACTATCAGTTGAGTATTCTGCAAACGAGACTCCAATTTGGAAGAAACTGGGAGATTACTTGGCAAGCACACCAGATTTCTCGTCCTATTCTTCCTAAAGCATGTAGATTACACATATAAAAGGTGAATCCCAAGAACAGCCTTGAGTAGCCCCTAGTTCTCTATGGAAAATATGCAAACAGACTCTAATATAATACAAAAGAGCAAAACGATAAGCATTACAGGGGCCAGCCTGGTGGCGCAGCAGTTAAGTGTACTCGCTCCACTGTGGACAACTGGCGTTCGCAGGCCCAGATCCCGGGTGCGCACCTATGCACCACTTGTCAAGCCATGCTGTGGCGGTGTCCCGTATAAAGTAGAGGAGGAAGGACATGGATGTTAGCTCAGGGCCAATCTTCCTCAGCAAAAAAAAAAAAAGAGGAGGATTGGCATCAGATGTTGGCTCAGGGCTGATCTTCCTCACAAAACAATAACAACGATAAGCATTGCATGTAAGTTTTTCACAGACAAACCTGAAAACTGGGACTTTCTCAGCCGAATTGTGTCAGGTGAGAGAAATCATAATGAAACATCAAGTACAAGAAAGCCCAATAGATTCATATTTAAAAGCACATGGTTTGTGGGAAATGCACTGACAAATACAGAACACTAAGATATTCTAAATGAACATTTGAAGTATATCAGCATAGTTATCTAAATTCCTTAATTACTGTGTTCAAAGAAGCAAGTATTAAGGTGCCATAGCTGTCTCCTAAATATTTACTTTGGGAATAAATCTTTCCATGCTTGCTTTTAATCCTTAGGCAGTTTTTAGAGAAAAAAATCAGATGAAATCTATCCAGCCACTTCTAATTATGCAAAGGAAGGAACTAATATGCCTTTTTAATACAAGGAAGAAAAATTACAATTGACTCCATATTCCTTTGATGGAAATAATGTCTTTCATTTTTGTCTCTGTGTGTGAAGTTTTTGGTGATGTATTTTTGGTATGTAACTTTGTACAGACAAAGGTCTAGACGATCTCTTTCTTCAGGAAGCGCCTGGGTGATTATTGACCAAAAGAACCGGAGAAAGTGGGCAGAGATGTAGAATAAGCTCATTCATCCATCCATTCATCCATTCATTCATTCATTCATTCATTCCTATACAGAGCACTTGATCACAAATGAGCTGATAAATCTAATCACTCATCTTGCAGCTTCCAGAGACTTGGTGGGTAAGTAGAAAACATGACTTGGGCTTTGACACTGGAAGATCTGGAGGGTCATTTCTGATTATTGAATGGAATTAATCTATTTAGAGGACTTCCAAGGAAAACGGTATACAGCATGGAAGCCACAGATTTGGTTGAGAATCCCAGGGTTCCTTGATCCTGGCTGCACAAAAGAATTACCTGAGGAGCTTTTCAAAAAGCTTGACCCCACCCCCCCCCAAAAAAAAATCTAGCTCAGTGGTTCAGGGGTGAACTGGGCATCAATGATTTTTTATAAGCTCTCCATGTGGATCTGATATGAAGCCAGGATTAAGAATCACTGACCCAAAGATCACTTAGAACATTCAGTAATGAAGGGAAATTGTGGCTCTAACTCTAAGAATCCACTTAGCCAACATGTTTCAGGTGGGACTTTCAGCATGCTGGAAGTTTTTAAATCTCTGTGACAGAGAAGCAAAGGGCAATGTAGAAGGCAGGGAAAACTAGACTTGATGACTGATTCTGTCTCTAACTGGTGCTGAACTTCGACAAAATACTACTTCAAACCTGTATTACCTGAAAAATAGGAATAATACCTCACAGGATTTTTATGAGGAAATCAGATAGTTAGCATAGTATCTAGCATTGTACCTAGTTCTTAGCAAGCGTGGGAGGTTGCAAAATGACGCCCCCAAAGATATCCATGTCAAATCCCTGGAATCTGTGAATGTTAATTTATCTGGAGAAAGGGTCTTTGCCAATGTGATTCAGGATCATGAGCTAAGGAGATCATTCTGGATTATCCAGGTGGGCCCTAAATCCTATGACAAGTATCCTCATAAGGAGGCAGAGGGAGGTTTGAGAGACACGGAGGAGAAGACACCCACAGAGGAAAAGGCCATGTGAAGACAGAGGCAGGATTGGAGCAATGCAGCCACAAGCCCAGGAACACCTAGGACTGTGGGCCCCACCAGAAACTATAGGAGGCATGGAACGGATTCTTCCTCAGAACCTCCAGGAGGAAACAACCCTGCCAAAACCTTGATTTTTGACGTTGACCTCCAGAACTGTGAGAGAATAAATTTCTGTCGTCTTAAGGCACCAAGTTCGTGCTAATTTACTCTGGCAGGCCTAGCAAACAAATATAGTAAGAATTTAATTAATGCTGGCTTGCTTCATGATCAGGACAGATTAGGAAGCTCCGGAAAGGAAGCATTATGGAGCATTTTCAGCAGAAGCCAAGCCCTTTTACAGTGGGTCTAAAGATGTTTCTGGAGCAGAATAAACGCTGAAACACAGAGAAGAACAAACCATCCACTCAAAAAGTTGGAGTAGTGAGGGCGCTAGTCGTCTTCCTCCAGGCTTGCTTTCACATGAGACTGGGTTGGGATGCAGAGGCGGATCCACAATGACATATCTATACACACCCACCAGAGCAGCTAAAGACTGAATATGCCAAGTAATGGCAAGGATGTGGAGCAACTGGAACTCTGATACACTGCTGTGGGTATATAAAATGGAAAACAGTTCAGGATTTGCTTAAAAAGGTAAGCGTACACCTAACATGTAACTTAGTCATTCCACTCCTAGGTATTTACCCAAAGGAAATGAAAACGCACATCCACACAAAGACTTGTACTGAATTTTCATAGCAGCCTAATTTGTAATACCCCCCAAATGGAAATAACCCCAATGTCCATCAACAGGTGAATAGGTAAATAAAATATTGTCAATTCATACACTGAAATACTGCTTATCAATAAAAAGGAACCATCTACTGATACCCAAAGAACTGGAATGAATATCAAAGCCATTATTCTGAGTTAAATAAACCAGATACAAAAGAGTATATACTGTATAATTCCATTTATATAAATTTTTAGAAAATGAAAACTAATCTATAATGACAGAAAGCAGATGAATGGTTACCTGGGGATAGGGGGAGAGGTTTGGATGGAGCAGGGAGGGAGGGATCGAATGCCAAGGGGCACAAGGAAAGTTTTGGAGTGATGGAAATGTTAGTATCTTATTAGTGGTTGCGGTTTCATGGGTGTACAAATCTGTCAACACTGAAACGCATACTTTAAATATGTGCAGTTTATTTCTTGTATACTATGACTCAATAAAGTTGTTAAAAAGGAAATTTCAGCACCCACCTCTAGGAGAGCAAGTGGGCCAAGTCAAAGGCTAGTGGGAATCCAAACTTGGGAGAATTTAGAGTTGATTGAAAGGAGTGATAGAAGGAAAGATGTTCTGGGTCAGTGTAATCAGAGGGATAGTGAAAGATGATGTATTTCATAATGTTTCATAATAATGATTTGAATGAGTGACTGAGTGGTGCAGTGAAGCATAGGGTTTCCGCATTTCAATTAGGCTCTCATTTTCTCAGTCAGGAGCCTTCCTGGGTGTTGCTCAAGTCTGCTCCCTGGTGCTGGGAGACGATCCTTGTTATGGGTTTGTCTTATCAGGAAGAAGAGCCTCGGATGCTGGCAGCCCTCGCAATTACTCCTCTCCTCTTCCATGGCTCAGGCTGAGTGCAGGGTGGGGAGAGCTCTCTTGCCCCCTTGGCTTGGGTTTCCCTAGGGAAGAAAGGCAAGAGGAGGACCGTGTGAACCCTCATCCAACTCCTTGAGTGGATAGCCTGCTCTTCTCTGTGTCAGAGTGTTTATTCTGCTCCAGAAACATCTTGAAACTCACTGCAAAAGGGTGTTGCCTTAGCTATCTTTGAACGTAGCAGAACAGTTGTTTCCATTTTTCCACTTTAAAATAAGATATGCTTATAAAGAAAATTGAAAAGTTTTGGAAGTGGGAATAAGGGAAACATTTCTTGCTAGTCCCACCATTCAAATATACATGTATATAACTTCAATATTTTTTCCATTCTTTTTTTCTATTTGAAGGCTTTTAAAAAATAATTGTCATTATGCTATATACACAGCTTTATTTCCTGCTTCTTCCTTTATCGTTACCTCCCGGCCGCTTTTCCATGTTATTACACAGTCTTCATAAATATTATCTTTAATGGCTGCATAATATTTCATTGAGTGGATATGCCATTGTTAACCATGGACCTATTAGCAGAGTATTTGAAACACATTTAGATGGTGATTTCCCACACGACAGTTAGATTTCACTCGAGGTATAGGAGGAGGAGGCCCGGTGGGTGAGAGACCCCTGGACTGGAGTAGTTCTCAGACTTTGGTTCAAGCTGAGTTATTAGCTGGTGACCTTGAACACGTGTCATTACTTCACTATGGTCTCTTGCTTGCTCGTCTATAAATCATAGATCCATTTAGCTGTTTAAGGTCCTTCCAGCTTTAAGATTCTGGGATTCTATGATCTTCTCTACTAAGCCAAAATGCCTAATTTTGGCCATCCAGGCTCCTTACCAATCCATTCATTCTTTATACACCCGTAATTTAGTAGGTGCCTAATGAGTTATTTTTTATTGATTTGAATTGAAGTCATTTGAGTTCAATTGAACCCACTTCAATAGACCTCTTCAGGAAGAAAAACTATTTGTTTTAATTTTTTCACTTGTAGAAATAAGTGTTTTGAAAAACCTGATTTCTTTACTGCACATTCACTCAAGAAAGTTCTAAATTACTTCATGTCATATCATTGAGAATGACCAAAATCAACACAACGAGTGTCAATTTCAACAGTGACACAGAAATCAGGCAACGTAAAAGACCAGGTGAACGAGGACATGGGCAAAAATACACATCTTATTAACATCTGCAATTAAAATGAGTCTTCAGGCTTGTAAAGGCTCCTCTGAATTACACGGAGATCACTGGATTCATTCCATACTTAACAACTTTAAATTTGCAAGATTGTACACCTCCAAAAATAATAGGAGACTCCTGCCTGGCTGTCTGGAGCCTGATAAACAACTCTATTAATTAAAAGTTGGAAGCCATTAGCATATGTTACTACTATTACTCTGTACTTCTCCTTAATGTAACTTGTATTTGTTTCATTATGCCAGCTTAAACTGTCTACTTCATCTGAGTCTTTTTTTTAACCAGCAGTTTCTGTTTTATATTTACTGAATAGTATTATTATAGAGCAAGGGTAATTTCTTTATTTCTGTATGAGAACAAATCTAACTTTAATAATTTAATCACTACTTATAGAAATTTAAGATGCAGAGTAAATAATGCTTCAAAAGTAAAAACATTAGAGCTTAGAAATATAAAATCAATACATGAAAATTGCTGTTTAATCAATACCCCCAAGTGACATTACTACCTAGGGGTTAAAAACTTCACCTAGAATATCATATCATGGTTAGAACAATAATGACAAAAAATAATATAAGAAAATATAACAGATACAATATGATGGCATATCCTTGGTGGTCCTCAACAGAAAAAAATGAGAGACGGTGGGAAACAATCAAAGTAAAAATATACTTTCCCCAGTTGTTTTATAATTTTTATTTTATTTTTTAATATATTTATTTTAATTTATTTTATTTTATTGTGAGGAAGATTAGCCCTGAGCTAACATCTGTTGCCAATCCTCATCTTTTTGCTGAGGAAGATTGGCCCTGGGCTAACATCTGTGCCCATCTTCCTCTACTTTATATGGGACGCCACCAAAGCATGGCTTGACAAGCGGTGCGTCAGTGCGCTCCTGGGATCCGAACCTGCAAACCCCGGGCTGCCAAAGTGGACCATACAGCTTAACCACTACAACACCGGGCCAGCCCTTGTTTTATAATTTTTAACAAGACATTTTATGGAATGGAATTAAATTTAGCATAAATATACAATCACCTCATTTTCTTTTAGTCTTCAGTTTGCTCTTTATGAAAGGTAGAAGCTTTGGAAAACTGAACTCGTTAAATTACTGTGAAAGTCTACACTTTCTTTCAATCCTGGAAAATTTTTTTTAAGTTAGCAGAATCTTAAGAAGATCAGCAATTCATATTTTATATAAGTTCACTAAACTTTAAACAGTAGCCTTCTTAACTTCACCACCTGAGTTCTAATTTATAAGGAAAATTACATTTGAGGTGGTTTAAAAGACCAGAAATAATATGTCTATTGATTTTTCACGGCGTTAAAAAGAAAATAATTAAATATTCCTGCTGGACTTGGAAATGTCTTTATTTGCCACAAAAATGCATAGCATGTCTCATTCAATTACTGAAGGTACCTTAGGGTAGGAATTCATTCAATCAGGAGATCCATTGATCAATAAGAAAGTGGGAAACCCATTCCTTCAGTTCATTCATCCGACATATGTATGGAGTGCCTCCTATGTGGCAGGCACACAGGAGGAAAATATTTACTTATGAATTCCTAGATCATGATCAGATGCTCCTGAAAAGTCACCATAAAGCCTTCCTGGACACACCTCCTCCTAATTTTAATTCTTGGAACTAATTCTAGCAATTGCTTTCACGCATGTAACATATCCCTCCGTATATGTCATCAATAACTGTTTACAGAGAGCCTCCTGTGTACAAAAAGCTGTGGAATATTCATAGATAAATAAGATAAATTCCTACCATCAAAGTGCTTACCACCTGGTGGGAAAAGGAGACAATGTTACTAATTACAACAGTCATTGGGGGTAGAAAGTGCTAAGCGTGTACTGAGGGCCTGCCAAAACTCAGAGAGGAAGAAATTACTTCTGTTTGGGGAGTGGATCATATTTATTAGATTTTCTTTCTTCCCTGCTGTAGTGTGAGCTCTGCGAAATCAGGACATGGGTGTGTCTGTCTTAGTTGAATCCTCAAGAATGAATGCATACCTGCCACGCACTAGGGGCACAAAAATATTTGTCCAATGAATGAATAACTTGCCATTTGACTTAGGTGGAAAAAGATTAGGATTCAGTTGCACGGACAAGGGAGGAGGTGGGCGCGTTCCTGATGAGGGAAGTGCGAACTGGAGGGGACGCACAGGTGCATAGCACAGCTTCACAATTCACAGGTTAAATTAGTCAAGGTTATTAACACAAGATGCTGCAAACGATAAATCCCTACATCTCAAAGGCTTAATACAATAATGTGTTATTTTTCTCTCAGGTCAACACTTATGTGGGTTGGGCAGTCCTCCCTCCTCATTTTGTAGCTACGTGGCCTCCAAGGTTGCCATAGCAAGGGAGGGAAGGGATGGAGGAGAAACCTCGGGTCTTAACTTTCTTGACCTTTGCACATAGTCAATTAGAACTAATCATGTGGCTAATCTAACTGCAAGGGAGCCTGAGAATGTGGGGAAGGACATAGAATATTTGGTGAGCACTATCTCTCTGCCACTCAAGTCTGTGTTTATTTGCATATCACTGTGTGTATATAATTTTCATTTCCCTCCATTTCTCTAGCCTTTTTCAGATCACAGATCAAAACTCTTACTTCCTTTGTCACTCAGGTAAACTAAAAGTAAATGCTTTATCTTATCTAGCTGCTTAATAAATGCTGGTGATAATAATGTTTACACTCACATCTCAAACTGTGTGCATGAATAATCTGAATTTTATTCATAAATACAAGAGATAGATTCTCTATTATAATTTATCTGATTATAATGTATTTGAGTTGGAAATACGACTTAAAGGGAATTTCATTTGGAGAATGAACCAAGAGAGAATTTTGGCTAATGTTTACAGTCAATCAATCTTTCCATGCCTGAATTTCTCATCTGAGAAATGGGATTATGGTACTTGTTTATAAGATACTTTGTTTCTTCAAATAAATCTGATATTCTGATCAAGGCTGAACCATGTAACAACTAAATACTTGATTTTTATACATTTCACGTAAACATGTAAAACAATTGGCAGGATGATAAATTCCATGGAAGAGTATAGATAAATCTGTCAGATGTGTAGACTGTGTATTGTATCGTATGTCTGTGGTCTTGGGCATTTTCCCGTCATTTTTTCTTTAATTTTTGTTTTTTTATTTCCTCTGAGGATGGAAATGAGTTGGATTAGTCAGAGGAGTAATAGGTGAATGTTTAATTGTCTGAGAAGAAAAAAAAAAGCATTAGGTAAGGATTTCTCTGCAATTTAAACTCAAAAAATGGGAATTAGGCATGATTAGCCGAGTATCAGAAAAAACATGTACAAATGAACAAAATCTCATGAATATTTTGAAAATCCTAGAGTCTTAGTTTTTGGACACAGGGTTAGAATGCTGTTAAGAAGAAACATTAGTGGCAAAATACCCCCTAAAAGGAGAAGCCATCAAAGGCTTAAACAATTGATAGCTTTGCTTCTAGCCTCTGTACATGGGAGCATTTCTCTCCGTCAGTAGTTCTCCAACTTCAAGGTGAATCCGAATTACACAGAAGCTGAGGTGCCCCTACCCCAGGGATGCTGATTCTGTAGGTCTGGGGTGGGTCCTGAGAATTTGCATTGCTAACACGTGCTGCTGCTGCTCCTGGTCTGAGGGCCAAACTTGGAGAACCACTGTTTTAGATCCTTCTTTACAAAAAGGACTTAATGAAGGTGATAACGAGAAACAGTGCACTAAATAAATGTTTCTGGACTTCATACCCAGGTTGTATCTGTTCCTGGTCACTCCGCTGGCTGTGCTAGCGTCCACTCAGCCCTTCTTGCTGATTTAATTTCTGCAACAGTGACGGGATAAAGGTAAAGATGGCAATTTGGATTGCTTGTGGAAAGAGACAAATGCGGAGATCACTTTAGGTTCCAGTTATTTCATGGAATTTGGGGTCTGGGAGGGATGTTAAAAGTTCTTTGACAGCTCCTGAGGCTTTGAGAGGGATGTACTGTGAGAGAGACAACTAGGGCTCAGCTGAATCCATTCGGTTTATCAATGAGGTGAGAGATATAATTGCAATATGGTCCTCACAGTCAACACAACACTTGCATCGACCAGGTCAACATTCTGTAGGACAGTGATTTAAAAACATATCTTGATGCAAGTTTTGTAAAACTCATATACAGACTCTTTCATGTATCCAAATCCAAAATACCTGGTTTGGGAGGAACAGATTCATAATTGAGATAAGTCTGTCCAAGGAATTTTGTAGAAATCAGTCACTCAGATAGCTAAACAAGAAAGGCTAATCTCCAAATTGCTAATTAAGTTATTAAGCATAGAGGAATCTTGCTTATAAGCGAGTCTCCTTACCTATAAATAAATAGCGCTACACAGTAATTTTTATTAATAGAGTTTCTGTATATACAATACCACTTTTAAGTTTGATATCATATTACACAAGTGCCTTGTAAAGTATGTAATAAACGCCCAAATTATAAGGAACGTGGAAGTGCTAAGGCAGCCTTGCAAATCAGTATGAAAATGAATCAGGCCATAGAAAGTTTTAATCACCCTGCCACCCACCAGGAGGTTCACATGTAATAGAATAATGAAAACTATATTGTTTTCTACCTGCCTGACATAAGCGGTTACTCTCTAAGGGCTTATTGGGCAGATGTTAAGAAGCTAGGCAAGAGTACATTGCCACAAATTATGTTTTAGGGAGAAACTAAAGAGATGAGCACATGCCATTTTTCACCTGGAGCCATTCTGGATATTCACTGGCCTAAAAACCATGCCTATAAATTCTTTCTATAGGCTGTAAGAGAAATTCACTGACAAGGAGGATATTTCAATAGAATCCTGAAAAACATTTAGGGCAAGATTCCAAACTCCACACATGGTTGGGCTTTGAAAAGTGCCACTTATTGGTGAAGGTTCTTAGGCTCAGGGCCTCTGACCTTCCATCTTTGTTCTGATCTTCCATGTGTAATTAGAGGCAACACACACATTCATTCAATCTAGGCATATATTTGGAATAGGGAAAGACTTCTTACCCTTAGTTTAAGCGCATCACAGTACATAATTAATGCAAGTGCTTTTTTCATAGACGTTCTGTGAGATTCTTGGCACCCGGCCCCTTAATAATACTTTCTGTCCACTCACTTCCTTCCTCAGATCTGCCTCTAGCCTCTACTCACTCTGACAGTCTTATGTATTTGTCTTGAACTGCCAACTCCTGCCATTCCTTGCTTTGAGCCCCAGAACCCTGTAACTCTTATAAAAAGTTTGGCAGTCATGCCCGACTTCTCAGCAAGACTTAATAACAGTGATCTTCAGTAAGGTCTCATAATACTAGGTCATCATTATTTGGATAATACGTGCTATTAAGAATTATCACAAATAATTGAAACTAAACTACACTTGTAAAAATAAAGGAACAAAGTACGTATTGTGGTGTGGTCATACAGGATGATTCTCCCAGATACAGGGGTGAATTAGGAAAGGGTTAAATGAGTGTTGCAAGAAACCGACAGTCAAGAACAGTTTCACTCACATTTGCAAGAAGTAGTTTTGGTTTGTTGAACTTTGCTTTGGTTTTTGTTCACTTATACTTAAATATAATATTATGACATTTTTAATAGATTATATCCTAATAATCTGTACCCATGTGCATAACATTGTAGCTAATAGGCATTATCTAATTTCCTGAGAATAGTAGAATTAAAGTGGATGGCAGTGGTGCAAAAAGACAATCCGAGTAAGCATGAGAGAAAAAGTGGATTACTGGACTATAAGCCAAGGAGCATGGGAACATGGTCATGAGACGTCCAGTTTTACCAATAATATTGATCATGGCCGCCATTCATTGAGTGCTACCCAAGTGCAATTTTGTTGTTGAAGAAACAGAGGTGCAAGATAGATGACTTGTCTGAGGTCACATAGTAATTGGTGGAGCTGAGATGTGAACACAGATAGGTCTGCATCTGAAGCTTTACTGTTAACCAAAACCACTGTACTCTCCCTCAATAGGAAAATGAAAATGCAGTCTCTGGAAGGCTGGGACCTGTGCAGTGGAGGTGGGGCTGCCTCTCTCTCTTCTGCTGCAGGTCTCAGGCCAATGCCCTGACCTTCCCTGCCACACAAAAGTGCAGCCAGTGACTCAGAGCTCCATGTCCCAGCAAAGGAATTTGGGAGGTTTTTCTATAGTTTTTCCTGTAGTATCTCTCTACTGCTGCCGTGCCAATTTGAAAGATGGGTTCTCCTATTGCCTCTGGGATAGGGGTAGCTCTCAATGAAGGATTAAAGAAAGGAGAGAGATGCTGTTCCAGGCCACTGCTGCCTGTCAGACAAGCTTAGCCACCCTACAAGAGCTCAAGGTGAAAATGGGCTAATGCTCTGATGCCATTGCAAGGCTCAGGACAGGGATTTACGGAAGTGATTGCAGCTCTCATCAGCCAAAGAAAGAACAGAAAGTAGTTTTAGTTTATTCAGGTCCCCACTGTCCTCAAAGCTATATTTCAAAAATATTTACATGGGAGACTAGGGCTGGCCCTGCCACGATACTAGGAGAGAGACTCAAAGTCTGAGGTGGTGCTCAAACCAGATATCTTTAGGGAGAGGCTGGTAGAGAAGCTGGAATGAGAATAACCTCGTGTGGGCCCTCCAAATCACCAAGTTCACTGCCCACTGCTGGGGAGAATTGCAAACATAAAGCAGATTCCCGCGTGCTAGGCTCATTGGGTGAGTGGAGGTGGGGGTGGAGAGGTGGGGGAGCAGGGTATTACAGTAGACCCTGGATGTTTCTTTTCTTCTTTTCAGGGAATGCAGAAAGTTAGGTAAATAGCTAAATACTCTCAGGATTGGTTTGGTCCTGCCCAATGTGACCTGGTCAAGAGAACGTGATTCACTTTGGTTGAGGTGGCCTCAAGAAATAAGGCATCAATGTCTCCCCAGATTGATTTTGGGAATGCCCTGCCCTGCATCACTGGTTGCTTACACTCCTTCATTTCTCAGATTCCAGAACATCTTATAGATGCCTTACAGTGGAGCTAATTCTAACTCAAGGGGAATAACTTTGTATTTTCCTAAAAAATCCTCAGCACTTTCCACCCATCCAGTCGCCATCAGGAGTACTTCTCTTCTTGCACTGGTTTAAGGTCTGCAGAATCATCTTTTTCTCCTTTTATGAATTAACTCATCCTTCTCCAGTCCAATCTGTCCTTAAATACCTTGTACCTCATTGCCAGCCATCTGTCATGAATTTTACCTAAGATGTCCATCTTTGACAATCCCTTTGATTGTGTTCCTGCCTTCTCAGAACCTGTTAAAAGGCTTTTCCCTTTTCTACTCTCAGCAAATGACACTTCTGATCACAGGCCCAGCTTCTGTTCTCTGTTTCACTCAACTTGGTTATCATTTCTCACTCAGTGCTTGCTCTTTCCTCCCTATGAGTTAGTGCCTAGCATCCTGCCATCATGAAATCCTATTCTTTACTTTAAAAACAGTTCAATAAATAAATGAATGGGATAGAAGAAAGCTCTTCTTTATAGCAGAATTCCGATGAATAAATGTGGGAGGAATGATGGAAAAAGAAAACTACCATTTGGCAAACACCACAGTAATAATTGTTGTAGGCAAGAATCATGGGTGAATGATAAAATTAGTGGGCAAAGTATAATGAGAAACAGGATATTTGCACAATCTCAAAGTATCTTTCCATAAGAAACTTATTAATTACAAAGGGAAAATAGCAACCTTTTAGTAGAGAAACTTGTCAGATACCACCAAAACCAAATAATTGCAGCTCACACCACCCATAGTGAGACATTGTGACATCATATGCCTGAGAAGGGCACAACAGCGCTTCTGCGGCATTCTCGCCAAAAAAGACATCACCTAAATTTAATCAAGAGGATACATCAGACAAATACAAATTGAGTGACATTCTACAAAGTAACTGGCCAGTACTCTTCAAAAGTGTCAACGTCATGAAGGACAAAGAAAAGACTGAGGACCTGATTCAGATTAGAAGTGAATAAGGAAATACGACAACGAATGCAATGTGTGATCCTGGATTGGATCCTAGATCAGATAATGGCCGTTAGTGGGACAATTGGTGAAATTGAATAAGGTCTGTAGACCCGTTAATGGTATTGCAACAATGTTCATTTTCTGCCTTTGATAATTATTCTGTGGCTATGTAAGATGTTAACATTTGAAGATTAGTGAAGTGTACGTAGGAATTCTGTCACTGTATTTGCAACTTTTGACAGTCAGAAATTACTTGAAAATTAAAGGTTAAATTTTTTTTTAACTTATTCTAAAAACCAATTTAAATCTTACCTTCTTGAAACCTGCTATATAAGCTTTAGACAGGCAAATCACACACATAACCACCTTGGCAGAGTGTAAGTTCAGGCTTGGTAGTGATTGAATAACTATTAATTTGACAAACATTTATTGAGCATCTACTACGCCTCACTAATTACACCAGGTACTAGGACTTCATGGTTGTGTGCTATGCACATATTTAGTTATGTGTGTATACCTTGTTTCCCACCTATATGGAAAGATCCTAGAAGACCAATTTAATATTTCTTTGCATTTTTCCACAGGATGCCTGGGACAATGCCACTTACATAACAGCCCCTAGGTAAAAATATATTCAGTAATTGGATGAATATTTCTGTTATTCCCTTTCTGCGAGTAAACATGGGTGCTTGGTTACTGATCAATGCCATTGCCCACTTAAAGGAAGGCTCTACCTGCACCGCTTTCTTCTCGCACCAAGCTGCCCTGGCTGTTTCTCTGTATCATAAGGCATTCCTCAGGTCTTAGCTGTGTTTCCACCACCCTCTTTCTTTTGCCCTCTCCTTCTGCTAGTAGCTCTGTGGGAACACATGTTGTCCCTATGATACCAGGTGCTGGGGAAACACTCTGATGAAAAGATACGCTTCCTTCCTGACCTTGGGCAAATCATTGACCTCCTTGTGCCTCCTTTGCTCTGCCTCTAAAATTAGAATCCTGATAATGATTTGTCAAGGGCTTTGACATCCTTCTTTTCCAAGTCTAAGTGCAAATTATTCCTAATTAAGAGTAATGATAAGCCGAGCTCCTTGAATGAGTCTGCTCCCTGGGAAAGGCAAGCCTGTTGCGACTGTTTAGTCAGAGAAAGCTTCTTGTGCTTATGATGCTTTTCGTCACGCTTCTTCCTGGGTAAACCATAGCTGGCAAAAGGCTGGTTTGTTCCTAAGAAACTTTGTCTAGAAAGTACACAAAATCATATCTCAGATCCCTACTGAGGGATCATCAACTGCTCTCTTTCAAAGGATCAAAATCATCAGGATAAATAGAATAGATTATACATATGCCTTTAGCAATTTTACAGTAGTCTGAAAAACATAAATAAGAATAAAAAATAGTTATTTTTAAACAACACTGGAATAACTTTGTCATTTTACAGATTCAATTGGAAAGAAAAGATGTGTCATTCTAGGGGCATTTTGGGCTGAGCAGGTACCCCCATTCCTGCCCTTCTTTCCTGACCCCAAGTTTGCCCCTGTGATTAAGTGCTGTTTATAGGAAAGCCAGTCTGTTTATTGCACACCTGCAACACCCAAGCCATAATTCTCAATGGCATTTTAGCGCCTCTGTTATTGTCTATCCTAAAGGGCTCAGCGTACAGACATAAATCTGCTACTTCGTATAAGATGGTTTACAGAACTGACCCGATATTTGCAGCTTAGAAATAGTTCACTAGGCCTTAACCGAGAGATTGGTACAGAAATGCACATCCAAAGCAAACAGGCGAGGATTTGGAATGAAGAAGGAGGCACATCTTAGAACAGCTTGTGAGCTGCTGTGCTTATGGAAACTGCAGCAAGAGATGCACTGGGACTAAAACCAGCCAGAAGACACATGGCCAGCATGCATAAAATAATCGCATTGTCGTCGTGTGCCGGAATCAAAGCAGGCAGGGGCATGTTACTGTTGTGGGAGAGCTTTCTGTAGCCATTCTGAATACACATTCAAAGATGAGTATTTCAGGAGATGTAACAGAAAAGGGAAAATCCAAAGATTTTGTTACTCAAGGAAGGGCACAGAGAGAGGATTCCCTAAGGACTGGAAACTAAATAAAAATATGCATGCTGTGGCTGCCGATAATAGAGACTCGGGCTGTGAGAGTGGGCTAGCCAGTTTAGAGATACAGTATTCAGCATATTCAGTATGGGCAAGAGTGATAGAAAAATAATCTGGTTAACACTCCAGGTGGAGGCTGAGATGCTACAGATGCAGCTGGATACAGGATCAGCAGTGTCCATCATCTTATGGCAGGGATGTGGAATATCCTTCAAAAGTGTTAAATCGATGGCGACAGACCAGCTAAAGATGCATATTTAAGGGAAGAAAAAAAAGAATCCCTTAAGTAACTGAAAAAAAAAAAATCAGCACCTAGCATCAGATACATATGCCCAGTAGAATGCAAGCTCCAAACATTTTGTTCCCGTGAATAACTCCTTAAAATTCAGCTAAGCTGGCACTATTTTAGCATAATTCGCTCACCCCCACTGACCAATAGACCAATAGCTAGACAGCTAAGCAGCTTTTGAACGTGAAGCTGAAATATCCTACAGAGTAGAAGCAGGAGTTTAAGCTGACTGAAAATAAACATGGTTTCCATCAGGCACAGATTGCATATTATGCCATCTGGTCAGAAATAAAAAATGACTTGAAGAATTAAAGGTCGCATTAAAAGGTCTCATGGGAAATGCAGAGTTGAACTTTCTCTCTTTCTGTTAATAAAGCTTGATCATGCTATCATTTATATGTCTGAGCAGATCATAGAACTTTAAAATGGAAAATTTGATGTGGAATTTTCCATTGTGGAACCCAAACTGGTTTCCTCTGAGAGGAAGTGTGGTTAGTGGAAAGACTACCGGCCCATTGGAAGGAGGTGCTGCTCTGGCTGTGGCACTCCCTGGCTGTCATCTCTCCGCATCTCAGGTGTCTTTTGTCTCCATCTGTAGATTAAAGGAAACACCAGCAGCCCTTCCCACCTCCTAATGGTGTTGTGAAGATCAAAATGAGAGAACATTTGTGGAAGTGCTTTGTAAGTTGCAAAACACTGTACAAATGAAGGGCTTCCATGAAAACAAACTGTTAGGTTGACAGAAAACTCTTAGCTTCAGGTGGATGTTGAAAAAGGAATACGGTGATTTTGGAAGCATAGACAGAGTGAATCTCAACAACAATGATTAAGAACCAACCTGCAAAGTAACCTTTGCTCTGGGCACAACTTCCTATAGCAGGTACACAGGAAGGAAATGTAACTGCAAGAAAACTTGAGAGAAGAAAAGAAATATTTAAAAATTTATTTTTCCTTTAATGCCTTATAAACTTATGTGAATCATTCAATATTGCATCTGCCTCACTTTCAAATTACCTTTGAGATATTTGATTCTCCTAAACAAACTCTTCATTCTACATAACTGAAAATCTCCACAGCTGATTCTTTCAATTTGTTTGATTCTAACTTCCTCAGAAAAAGGAAACAATGGATAAGTTTTAAGGAGCTTATCATTTATTCGTTCAAACTTGTGACGTCACTGCCTGCTCCACCAATCAATGCGTAGTGGAGAAACTTCCCGCATCAGTAGCATTTGCCCAGGTTTCGAAGAATCATTTGTATTTTTCTGGAGTGTGGTAATTAAATTAGAAAGATCCCTTCTGTCCCAAGGATGCTCCTTGACATTCAGATAATGCTTGACTATGCTGAGAGTTACAGCAAGTGATTATAAAGAAAATTTAGTTAGTAACTGTGGGTTTGTACAGAAGGTGCAATACGTAAGTAGCTGGAAATGATTCTGATGTTTTCATTCTAACTGAGTTCTTTTTAGAGGAGTGATTAGAAGAAACTCAATTTTAACATAGTAGAATAACACAGATAGAGCCTGGATCAGAGGTATTAGCTTGAGGACACATATTCTTTGGTATAGACCACCTCCGGACAGGAACTACACTATGATAGATATCTATAGATAGAAAGATAAATTATTATTTTTGACCCATTTCTATACTATTAATTCAAATGAAAAAAAAATTACACGGGAGGAAGATGCTTAGGAATCATTTCACTAACAATTAAATGATAGTCATGTCTTGTTATTTCATCACTATAAGAATTGATATTTAAAAATAAACTAAGAGTTAACGGTCAATAGAGATATGTAACTTACAATTCTATAACACCTTGCAGTTTATAAGGTGACTTCACACAGTTCAATGGATTTTCATGCCGGAGGAGGATGGGCTTCGGAGGACCAACTTAGACTCAAAATCTACCTCTCCCACTAAATAGCTGTATGGCTTGAGTAAGAAATTTAACATCTCTGAGCCTCAGTTTTCTTCATCCGTGAGAAGGTGATAATAACAGCCTTGGTGTGTCATTTTGTCGATTAAATGGGCTAATGTTTCTACTACCCCCAGCACAGGTGTAGCTGCTTGAAATGTTCATTCTCCCATCCCTTTGTGAAAGTTGATGAGTTTAGACAGCCTTTGGAAACTGAATTTGAATGAATCAATGGGCAAAACTCCACATGGAATTTCATTGGTTCCATTGATCAGAGGGACACTACAGTCCTAAAGCAAAGTATAGAGTTAGCACCTCATAAAAATTATGAATTGCTTTTTCTCTCTCCTAGCAATGCAACTAATGGCAGGCATTAATATTAATGACCCATTAATAACCCATTCAGGAAGGGTCTGTATCCCCAAAGCTTGATCAGTGCCGGGAGCAAGTAGATGCTGAATAAACATTTGTTGAACAAATAAAGGAATAAATGCCTCCCAACCCCTGATGTCTTTTTTCTTCTCTACCCTTTTCATCCAGTTTTGAGCATTCCTATAATTTACACCCATACCTTTAAAATATTTTTTTTCATGGATTTTCCTACCTCTTTGCAAAAGGTTGAGAGAACTTCCTCATCTAGACTAACAATGAACAGGTTTGTCATTTAATTTTCTGTAGATGTTCTCAGTGCAGAACAACTGCTCTCTACAGATGAACATTCAGCAAGCTGTCTGGTCCTGCCCTTGGGAGCTTCAATGCAGGGGATTCCCTCTGCAGAGTTTCTGGCATGATTCTCGTCTTCCCCAGATGGACTCCCCACTTCCTTTCTGGTCAATGCCATTGACACAGTCCTTCGTTGATGGAGACTTCACTGCTTCCTGGTCCCAGTGGTTGATGGTCAAACCAGCTTTTGATTCAGAAATGTTTCACCAGGAGAACAATTTGGACCTGTTTTCCAAATTAACTCTAACAGTTACATGAGAAGTGACAACTCCTTTAATGCCACTTCCTGTTTCCCAATGTTAGGTTTTACAAATCAAGGGAAAGTGATATTTGTACGGTAAATGTACTCATGCACGTGGTTGTTTTTAAAATGTATTTGAGGGACAGAGGGGAGAAAACTTCACTAGTAAAGGAACTAAGCCTTATACTGAGAGTAGCACCTATTTGTTGATTGTTTTAGTAGTCCTAAAAATCTGTTCTCTGATTCCTGCCACCCAATATCCCAACCAGATGAAATGACCATTTAAACAACAAAACATAATTTCAAAAAAAAAATCAAGAAAATATAGGGCGATGGTAGGAAATCTTCAGTTTTTCAGTGCAAATGGTGTATGTTCAGTATTACAAGACTTCAATACAATTCACTCGATGTGGGAGAAGAGAGAATGAAGAACATAAACCTGCATTTTTGTTATATTATATGACACATCAGACTAATTGTTACTACTTTAAAGAGGTTTCGCATGTATTAAGTATTCCATTTACATATACTGTCATAGGTCCCCATTTACCAATGTTGCTGCTTTGCACGTATTTTCAGATTGAGGAAATGCAAACCTAATGGGCTCAGCTTCTTGACAGTCTACCTCCATCTCGGTGAAAGCGTTTCTTTAAAAATCAACAGCTAAAAAATAAATTGGCTCAGGCATTTTTAGAGCAAAGATCAGAACAAACGTTGCTTTTTCTTTTCTTTTCCCTTTGAGGTTTGCATATAATTCAATATTTTAAAATTGAAAAATGTGTTGCCTCATGGACATGCTGAGATCGTGGCCTTTGGAAATTTTGGAAAGAGCAAATAAAGGAAAACTTTTTCTTAAAATGTAGGTGTGCAATATAGGAATGAATGTGCAATCAAAATATGCTGTACATAAAAACTCATCAGAATTTTAGCATTATGATCTATTAAGGGCTACAGTTTTAAACTGGTGGTCCTTAAACCATCATTGACAGTATAGTTCAGATGAGTTCTGAGGAAGCTATTATAGCCAGTTGGAGAAGTAATGCAGGTATTTAAAATACATTAAGTATTGTTATGTGGCCACTCACTACTTTCAACAAAATAAAATGCTTTTAAAAAGTCCCTGAACCGTGACCGGGGTTCTGCCTAACACAGTGTCTGATGCTCAATTAACATCTAATGAATGAAATAAATCTTTGCTAATGTTGATTAAAAAAAAATTAAAACCAAGCCTACAGAGTTGCTACACCTTTGAGCAAGTGGAAATCCACAGAGCGAATGAAGGGGTTTTGATATGGGGGGGCCCCTGACCATCCTGTAGGTGAAAATGGATTGTACTTAAGGTTGAAGACGCAAAACGCACCAAGCAAGAAGTTTGTCCTCCTGCCCGAAATAACACCCACCAGCTCAAGTTCAGAATTTCAGAGCCAGGGCTGGGTACGAGATAGAATTTCAACCTCAGTTTTTGGCCGGCACAACTGACTTTTGTACATTCCACCCCAGGACTCCTCCCCGAGCCCCGAGCCCCGAGCTTTGTGCCGACTCTTCTTAAGTTACGCGGAGTTAGAGCAAAAGGGTATTTCAGACGGAGCTGAAATGCCTTCCTTGCTTAGGCGCTCAAGGTAGTCTTTCATTTCTCCCCCTCTCCCTTCCTTCCCCAGGGAAGTGAAATGCTGAGAAGGAAATTCTAGGGTGAAGATGAGAGGTCCGTGACTGCAGACCGGCAGAGCCGAGGTTTGACGAGGCCTGTCTGCGGGCGGCGGAGCGGGCGCTCCCGGGCGCTCGGAGAGGGAGGGGAGACCTAGAAAATGTCTCCAGGCGGGTTACAGAGCCGCCCTCGGGCGAACGGCGGCGGCCGCAGAGGCCCGGAGCTCGGTGCAGAGGCGAAGGGGCGGCGGAGGCGGATTCGCGAGCGAAATAACCAAAGCCCCCGCCTGATGGCTAGAACCCGAGCGGGCTGCGCGCGCCCTGCGCCGCCTTCACCTCTTTCCCGCGCGCCCTGGAGTTGCGCGGCCTGGCTCGGGTCATTCCCCCGGGGTCCCCGCTTTCGCCCAGGGAGGGGGCCACCTCGCTCCTCCTGGGACTCGGAGATTTAACTCGCTGCCCGCTCCCAGCCTCCCTCTGCTTTCCGACGGCGGTCCCCCTCTATGTATGCCCCCAAAGCGCCCGAGACACCCCACCCGCGTGAGAGACCTCACGGTGCTGGGGCGACGACAGAAGGGGGAGCCAGGGACCGTGCCCAAACCCTGCAGCGGAACAGGAGGGGAGGTGAAGATCGGGGAGCGGGGCCTGCGAAGTCCCCCTGCCCCGGTGGAGCGTGGAAGCGCCAAAAGGAGAGAAGGGAAGGAAATGCCTGTCTGCCTTCGCCCCCATACTTCGGGGCCGGCCCCGAGGGCAGCTGCGATCGCCCGCAGGGAGGCCGAGGGTGTGAAGGGCGCCCTGGCTGCGACCCCGCAGGGGTGAGTGGGCAGCGGAGGCCCGGCCCGCGCTCCTGCGCGGCCGCTCGGTGCCCATTGGGCCGGGTAATTAGGCACCCCGCCATGTTGTCCCCGCAGCGCTACACTTTGTGGGGCTCGCCATTGCGAAGCGCAGTGTCATCAGTCTGCAGGGAGCGGCCAAATGACAGAGCACTCGGCCGCCCCGGCGCCCGAGTCTCGGCCGCGCAGCCCCGCCGGGCGCCCGCGGAGCAGGCCGAGCTGCCACCAGGCGCGGGCGTCCGCCGGCTCCGGCTCCGGCTCCTGGTCTATTGCTGTGGCTTGCGCGCGGGTGGAGCGGGGAGGCTGAGTCTTCCCACCCCACCCCGCTCCGAGGGAGCCCTGGGGGTCTGGGACGAGCTGGGAGAGAGACCTGTTGAAAACTCTTAACGCCAGCTTGAAAGACAATCAAATTGCCGGAGCAAA
Organism: Ceratotherium simum simum; assembly: GCF_057802395.1. Lineage (NCBI taxonomy): Eukaryota > Metazoa > Chordata > Mammalia > Perissodactyla > Rhinocerotidae > Ceratotherium > Ceratotherium simum. The sequence goes on from NC_141909.1 coordinate 16,313,369, forward strand.
ACCCTCTCTCCAATTCGATATTTTGAAATGTCATAAACGCTGCATTGCAGTAAGATTGCGCCTCCCTTAAATGGGCCAATAATTTCCAGCTCTCTCCCACAAATTCCTCCAACCGGGGATTTCAATGTAAAGCAATTCAAATAAGTAAAAACCACTTTATTGCTGTTCCAAAACTCGCATGCATTTATTCTGCTTAAAATTTGATATAGGGCATTTTTTTGTATTCCCATTTATCGCTTGCCAAGAAATAATTAAGAATAGGAGCTCGAAGATTAATTTTAAATAAAAAATCTTCTCAAATGAAAATGTCAGGTCATAAAAATTCCTTTTAAATCATAACAGCATATAAATCTTTGAAATTAACCATGTAATTACAATGTCTATCAACTTTTACCTTGAGCTTTGAGCCTCTCTTTTTAATCTTCCATTCTTTTTTAATGAATAGCTATTTTGAAATTAAAAAGTGCTGTTCATTACACATGCCCCACTATAATAGGGTTTTTATCATATTTGCTCTATGTAAAAATACTTGCTACTTTGTAATTATTCACACGCCGATCCTTTCCTATATTGAGTAGAAAATAAAAAATGAAATAGAAGTCAAAGGTGCTTTAGAGCTGAATGATTTACACAATTCATTAAGGACGGTGATTTTTCAGTTAGCATCAGATTAAATGGTTACTTACTCTCAAATAGCCCTTGGGGAGTTGAATTGCTGGGTAGCAAACAGATTAAAGTTTGCATTGAAAGAAAAATTGAATTCAGAGGTAATCAATAGCATAATAGGGGCAGTGAGTGGTGCCTGCTGCCTGAAATGAAATTACCATATTTTTAATCTTAATTTTCCACTCTGTTTATCTGACAGTGTGGATGTGCAATCCAAACAGATAATGAGAGAGTGGGATATTGACACTGCTGTCCTCTGGAGTGCTTGTTTTCAGTGATTAAATGCTGTGATCTGTGATTACTTTGTGCAAGGATGTCGGGGCTGCTGGCCAGAACCAGGGGAGGGGCACTCACTCAGCAGCTGTAGCTCCTGGCTCTCTCAGGTCCTACTGTCTGAAATTCATTTTGCATCGGCAATATTGAAAAATAAAGATTATCTATTTATGTATATTATTCAGCTGCACAAATTACAATAATTAATCCCATTATTATTGTTGTCCTGACTCAAAAACGTTTAATTAGATCCATATGTAGGGAATCCTCTAAGTTTTGTATTAATGAGCCAACAAACTTGCTTCTTACAGGAAGATGTGAGTTATAGAAAGCCATACGCTGGGAAACTTTGAAGGGAAAGTGTATTATCACTGGAGAAGCAGTAGACAGAAGAAAACCAGGGGAGTCGTCAAAGGCATCTGGCCCCAGTGGCTGCAATTATATAACAAGCTGTGATAATTTTTTAAAATGCAAATAGTCTTCTCTGGGTGTTGGGAGAAAGTCCTCTTGTACACTTAATTAAATTAATACCACTAGCCAAATAACAAAAATACCCAATCACAAAATTTTAAAGTTAAATAAATCCTATATTCTCTAAATTCATTACCTTTTGATATCTAAATGCCCCTTGTGGTTAGTATAGTTCTGACAAATACCCTATATTGAAAGCATTATTCCATTTCTGCAATGAGGAAATTTACAATGCTTCACATTAGACAATGTATTATGGATGCATCATTCGAGTTTGAATTCACTTAATCCTGCTGTGGGAATAGGTTGACAATAGATGATGGCTGTCTACCATCTACACCAACAACTTGCCATGTACAGCCTACTGGTGCTTTCACTGGGTAAAGTCTTCGTGTGTGTGGAGAATTTGGTAATTATGCATAGTTAATTAATTTATCCTCCCTTTATACATGCGTGGACCCAAATAAAAGGACGTGAAGAGAAAGAGTGAGGGGCAGCACTGGCTATCTGATAATAGATTATTACACAGCATTTATTTTTCCAAATTGGAGAGTAGTCACAACAAAAAACCGATAGTGCCCTGCCTCATTCATTCATTCCTTAACCTCGGGTAGCTGTATTGTCTTCAATTCCTAATGCACATAATAGCTTTATTTTTTTTCTCAGTCGTTTCTGATTTGCACAACTCTAGTGGAGGAAAGGGAGCGATAGGCAAAGTACTCAGAAACGGAGAGTGCCAAATAACTTCGTGAAGAGGTGAAGGAGTTCCATGACTGGTTGTGAATTCAAGTTTGTCAACTTCCTGATTCCTGTCCCTCCCCCAAATCCCTGACTTCTCCATAGGGTCAAGTGGTTGAAATTGGAAAGTTTTAATAAATTAATATTTTAACCCTTGAATGGCTACAGGCAACTCTGCTGTTGCTACATGTATTTACTGGGTAAAGAAATGCAAAGGCATATATGCGGAGAAATATTGACTGATGACTGTCACTTCATTTCATATTTTAAGCATAGACTACAGAAATTCCCTCGTGTTATATAAATCCTCAATGAGAACTGCACATCTCGGTTTTACCACTTGCTTTAGATATGCTATATGCTGTGTTATTTTGTAAATTGCTCTAAAGAAAGGTGACATTGCATCTACACAATAAATGAATATAGTCAAGTCCCAATGAATCTATACAGTAGTGCTGAAATGAGCTTAAAATTTTTGCTTAGAGTCTTTAAAAAATCACAAAAAGATGTATCAGGAATCTTAACAGTTTTGCCTGATTCTTTCACACAGAGTTTTAGTGCCATTTTGACAATTTATTCAGTATTCAGAAAAATCCATAAACTTGAATATAAACTACCCACAGGCCTGTCTTCATTACAACAAACTCATCCAATTTTTTGATAATGTGTATTGTGTCCTTAAAATTTTTTTTATCAATACTTAAAAATACTGATTCTTATAGACATGGAATATAGCTGATACATATTCATTGACACGGAAGGTAGTCAAAGTGCTATTTGAACTTTTTTCCCTATCTCTTGACTACCTCTATAATCCAACTGAAACCTAGGTTTTTCTAAGGATACAAAAGCTTCCCTCTACCCCTGTACCTGCAGTCACCATTCACAGTTTATTGAGCTTTGGAGCACACAAAGAGACTGAGAAAATCCAAACCAATCTCTTTTCCTTTCACTTTCTAAATCCTGACATGGTCCATCACCTTTTAAAAATAGTGAGCTGGCCTTCCCCAAAAAGGAGAAAGGAAAAAAATCCCATGGAAAACAATGAGAGAAGGATAATCTAATCTTTAAATAAGGAGACATGTTTCTGAAAGCTTAAGAAGGGTGAGTTTCACATTGATGTCACCTTCGCCTGAAAAATGGGAGCCCTCCAGGAGGTGAAGAGGGAAATATTAATGCCACTAATCCATTGTCCCCAAATTCTCCCTAAATAGATGGGATTTGAGGGAAGGCTCTAGGTCACATGAAGTGGAAGTATTCATGGAAAAAAATGGTTTGCTCCTGACTGGCGTTTAGTTCATTCAGCCATTAATATGCCAGTCCTGGGAAAACCTAGATATTCCAATGAACCACACACGTGCACAGATGAGTAGCCATTACTTCCTATAGGTGATCCGTCCAATACCAGTTTCTAGTGACCCAATGAAGAAAGAAGATGTACTTATCACAGACTCTGGAAATGAAAGTCCAATTTGGGGCACTGCCAGGAAGCCTAATGTCTCCTATATATTTTGTGTTAAGGAAACAAACCCCAAAAGGGTTTAAATGCCCATCAATAAATCTTTTCATTTGCTTTTGCTCTAATCGAGACCGTTCTCATAACCATGTGGTCTGTCTGCCCTCTTTTAGCCAGAGAAAACCCGCAACCTTAAAGCAGAGAAGAGCCCATTCTGCTGTAAACTGCTATGGGTATTGTGGTAGTCAGCCCTCAAGATGGCCTGCAATAATCCCCACCTCCTGGTGTTCATGTCTTTGTGTCATCCCCTCCCATATTGTTCCAGAATTATCTATGTGATCAATAGAATACAGAGAATTGGTCACATGCCACTTCCTAGATAAGGTTATAAAAGTCTGTGGCTTCAGAGTTGGGCTCATTCTCTCTCTCTCTTCACTTGCTCTAGAGGAAGCCAGTTGCCATGTTGGACACTGTCTTATGGAGAGACCCACATGGCAAGGAAGAGCAGCTCTCAGTCCAAGAGCCCACAAGGAGCTGGAGAAGCCAGCTGCCATGTCCATGTCCTGAAGACATTCAGGCAACCTATGGAGAGGCCCACAAAGCAGAAAACTGAAATCCCTGTTAATAGCCAGTGAGGACCTGAGGCCCACAAATAACCCCATGAGTGAGCTTGGAAGCAGATATTCTCCCAGTCAAGCCTTCAGATGAGACAGCAGCCGTGGTTGACAGCTTGACTACAACCTCAAGAGAGGTGATTCTTGAGCTGGAATCACCCAGCTAAGCTGTTCCTGGATTTCTCCCCACAGAAACTGTGAGATCATATAAATTTGTTGTTTTAAGCTGCTAAATTTTGTTGTAATTTGTTACACAGCCAGACCAGGTATCAAAATACAAGTATCAAGGGTTTTACCTCAGCATCATATGCTATCAATTGCACATCTTTGGGAATCCTTTTTATTTTTAATGAAGCTTTTCTGCCTTCCTTAGTAATGTGAGTCTAAATATCCTAAGCTGTGGAATCTAAATCAATTGTACCCTAAGATGTGGAGGCTGCACAGTCAAGATATTTGTTTTTAAAGTTTGTGGCAAAATGTCTTCTTGATATTATGCCTCTAATATTTAAGTTTGAAGACTGCTTTGCTGGGACCTATATTTATAAAATCTCATAGAGATTTGACCTACATCAAAAACTATTTCTCTAGTCAATTAAAAAAAATTATGCATGTATCCAATAGACTTACAGTTTGAATGAGAACAGGAAAAACTATAAGATATTCATTCATGGATACCAGTCATTCATTTCGTACTACATTTTGAAAATAAGCATAATGGACCCACATGGAACGAGAAGAGGTGCTAAAAGCAAGACATGGTTGTAAGCGCAATCCTTGATATTATTCAAAAGACTGTTTTTCCTTTTAAATTCTCCAAAAAAATGACAATATGACAAATATTTACAAACAAATTAAAAATATGCAACTGGTCTGGGGTTTTGATAGAATAAATATAACACATTTGTTCAAAGTAGAGAACTAGAAAACAATTCTACTTTGAATATAAGATATTCCCCGTATCATCTTAACCTGATTATTAAACAGTAGCTATGAATTTATGACAATGCTAATAGTGACCGTTTACAAAGAACTTATGTGATTTACGCACACATTTTCACATCTAATTCCAATCTCCCTTTAGATTAAATTTGAATAACAGGTATTATTATCCCGTTTTATGAGTTCAGTATTGAGGATGAGAGGATTTAAATAATTTGCCCTGGTCACACAGCTCATAATAATGGACCCAGGACTCAAAGCCAGGCCCTTTTGAGTTCAAGCTTCATGCTCTTAGTACTATGCTAGGTTGCCTTCCTATATTATTATTTATATTAGTTTTAGTACTGACAATATATTAGCAATTGTTGAATTCTTTAGTACAGGTTTATAGCAAATCCATAACCATCACTAACAACAAAAAAAATCTTCGTGTTCAAAGAGATTTTTTATTAAGCTCAAGGTAAGAAAAGGAGCTTCCACTTAGAAGATAGAAGGGAAGAGTGAAAGGAAGATGGTTTTTGGCTTCTAAGCTCTGCCTACACGTCTGATGAGAAAGACGTTGTCAGTATCTTATGGATACACTTTCATCACATGCCCACGTTTTGTAACTGTCGCCATCTCCAAGGTTTACAGCTGGCCTTTTGTCTCAGAATATTATTTCCCTTTCAATTTTCCTATTGAGGGTAAATATGATTCAAATATATTTCTGAGTATTCAGTGCCAACCTTTAAAAAAATCTATACACATATAATTAGATTTTTTTTTTTTCCAGGGGAGAAGGCCATTTCTGTTATTCATCTTCCCCTGGAGTCTGAGCCGGAGTCCTTTGGTTTTCTAGTTAGGATTCAAATCAGGCAGCTTCATCAGAGAATTTCCGGGTGGTAGGCGCATTCGCGCTGGGCAATGTTTGTTGGTCAGACTTTGAGGGGAATGGGCAAAACGGAGGATGGCAAAGATCACTAATGCTCTGGAGCATGTTAGCATCCTCAGGATTCTGCTTTGTCCGTGGGCCCTGCCGCTCTGCTTACCTCACCCCCCTATGAAAGCTCTCAGAGAATGGAGAGAGAAGCAATACAGCTCAGTAATCACATACAAAAAGGAAGCAGCTGACCATTTATTAAAATACATATTAAATAAGGGCAATTATCTCCTATTACTCATCAGTTCCAATAACAGCAGCTTGTTCTTTAAAAATCAGAGAAAAACTAACATATAGCTATTCAGTGCTTTGGTTTTTTGTGTCACCATGTGTGTGTCTGTGTGTGTTATTCTTTAAGTAAGAAGTGCTGCAAATCCACTGAATAGTTAAATAATGTGATTTTGGAGTGTTCTTTTTTTTTCCTATCACAGTGAACTCTCCATTTTGAGGATGATCTGCTACGATATTACTGCCCCTCCTGTGTGTAAATATGGCTGGTAGATTGAGAGGAACTGTACCTGGCTCTGCTGTACCTCATAAGTTCTCTATCTCAGACTTTTTAAGTTCATTTCCTTTATTTCCTAAGTTTTTGGTTTTTGTTGCTTTCTTCTTTTAAACCAGATGTTTCTTTGTCCCTTCATGCCACTGTCCCCATTTGAAAGATGGAGAAAGATATAAAACATTAGCACTTTATTCAAGACAAAGAAAAATCCCATAGCATAGATTTGTAATATCTATGAAACAGTCTATGTCTTCTTTATGCACATTGCTCCAGAAAGGATAAAAGTGGTCCCCAAACAATCATTGCCAACAATCTCTTTTAAAAAATGTTATCTTAACTCAGGTAACTTTTACAATAGCAACAACAACGTTAAAATAGAGAAGTTAAATCAATGATTTCTAATTTGGTTATATTGGTATTAGAATACACCTTTGAATATTTGTTTCTGTTAGGATATTAACTAAATTTTGTTTCCATTTGTCTTACTTTGGAGAGCTTTAGACAAACTGTATCTATTTGATTTAGTTATTTAAATAGCTAATGCAATTAAAAAACATTAAAATCCATTCTTGATTTTTTTTGTTGACATAATCTTAGACTTCCTTGTGAAATATCTCTCCTATGTTGTAAGATGCTAATATTCTACTTTCCTTACAGAATTTTGCAAGTTAGATTATGAATTAATAGATAATGAACATAGTTTAAGCTGGAGGTCCCCAGACATTTTTGATAATGTATCCTTATAATTAAGGAAATCTGAGCATGTACCCCCAACCTATGCATGTTTATTTATAAAGTATACACATGTATTACTTCATGTAATAAATATCAGTAGGGTTTAGTTCTTTTCTTACCTTTTAGGTTAAGAAATAGCAGTAGAAGTTACATTTCTCTTCCTGCACTCTAAAGGATGATTTTGAGTGTATCCTATTTTGGAGACAACTGATGTAAACCATTGTAGAGTTTCTACTTTTCAAGTGGAGATTTTTTTTAGTGTATTTATATTTTATCATTTATGTACTTAAGTTACATATATAGCATTTTTTTTTTTTTTTTTTTGCTGAGGAAGATTCACCCTAAGCTAACATCTGTGCCAATCTTCCTCTATTTTGTATGTGGGTTGCTGCCACAGCATGGCTGCAGATGAGTATGTAGGTCCACGCCTGGGAACTGAACCTGGGACGCCGAAGTGGAGCACACTGAACTTAACCACTAGGCCATGGGCCGGCCCCCATATATAGCTTTTTAACTGTGATTTTTTGTATTTATGTAGTTTTATTGCAATGTAAATGCAAATGAGGGCCACAGCATTAAAGGCTAAAATGTCATCCAGTCCTCTGATCTAAAGTGAAGTGTGATGCAGTGTGTGTAATCAGAAGGTCTATTTATATGGGGTTGGTGTTTGAGTGGAGAGAGGAGGACATGGAGTATTGTCAACTATCTGAAGGTCAATAGGTAGGGGCTCCTGGTTGTTCTGTTTCTTTCTAGAAAAAACACTTGGAATCCAGTGGAAGTTACTGGGAGGCAAACTTTGCTCAATGAAGGACATTTTAATTTATGGATTTATTGACAACACAGGCTGCCCCACAGCAGACTGTTGTCTTCTGATGTAATGATTCCCCCATCTCTGGGACTGTTTAAGCAGGGGTTGGAGCTGTTGGGAATATGTAGAGAGATTCTGACATAGTGAGGAAGTTGGAGCAGACAGTCTCTAATGTGCCTTTCAATTCTTAAGTCTGTAATTTTATAATAATTAAAGAACAGTTACCCAGAAGGCCAGTCACTTGGAGTCTCTTTGCCACAAAGAGACATGAGGACTATGTTCAGAATTGCGAAGGTTTTGTAGGAGGCAGAGACTGAAGGGAGGTTCCACTTGTCCAGGGCTACAAGAAAAAATCTAGCTTTAATTGGGCACAGGAACAGTTGGGAACATCAGTCATGAGCATTATATGAAGTGAGCTTGGGAAAGTCCTGCGCTTAGAGATCTTTGCAGAGGGAATAAAAAATTGTTCCTCTGGGAAGTCCTGAACTTAACTAAGTCAAGGGTAAGCTGATCTTGTAAAGTAGCTTCCATTTCTCTGGTTCTATGAATTATTATGACCACCTGCTAAGTTTAATTAACTAAAACTACCAAAACAAAAGACAAAAAAAAAAAAAGAAAAAAAAAAAAAAAAACAAGAGAAAGAAAGAAAAAAAGGAAAGAAAATTTCCAGTAAAGAACAGAGAAGAGGGGCTGGCCCCGTGGCTTAGCGGTTGAGTGCGCGCGCTCTGCTGCTGGCGGCTGGGGTTCAGATTCCGGGCGCGCACTGACGCACCGCTTCTCCCGCCATGCTGAGGCCACGTCCCACATACAGCAACTAGAAAGATGTGCAGCTATGACATACAACTATCTACTGGGACTTTGGGGGGAAAAAGGAGGAGGATTGGCAATAGATGTTAGCTCAGAGCCGGTCTTCCTCAGCAAAAAGAGGAGGATTAACATGGATGTTAGCTCAGGGCTGATCTTCCTCACACACACACGAAAAAAAACAGAGAAGAAAGTGTCATATTAACGCTTTCCTTTGACTTGCTTCTTTGAGTTGTGAGAAATTTACTATGAGTCAGTGGGCAGGAGCAGACTCATAATGCATTATCTTTTTTTTTTTAAATAATGAAATATTATGTTGCATCATTTCTCATAGGTCCAGAACTAAAGGCTGTGTGTGGGTTTCTGGTCTCCTCGGTATCTTACAAAAATAAATACCCTGAAAAAATAAAGATAGAAGTTCTATCACTTGCATGAGAGGCAGAGAACCTGGACCCTTCTCCCCGGGTGACAAACGGGGCCGCTTAGCCCGTGAATAGTTCCACTGACTGAGGGTTTGTGGGAGCAGAAATCAATGCTGTTGCTTACCGGGCAGGTGCAGTGCAAATAAAGCCCCTCAGTGCTGTCCCCGGGTTCAGAAAGGCATGAGATCATGCAGTTCACAGGGGCCGCAAGGAAGCTGCCAGCTCTGCCCGTCTGGAGGCTGCTGTCATGATAAACACCCCAAAGGAGCGAGTGCCCGGCTCTTCTGCCTCTTTTACTCAGATCACAGCTTCCTTCCTCAGCATAGGGAGAGAAAAAGCAAGTATCCTCCTTTTTGGGGCCACTGGCTGTTATAAGACACCAATAAAGGGGCAAGTGCCAGTTTTACCGACTGGACAGTCACTGTTAACTGAATGATGCTGTGACGATTTGTAATCAAAGTTGGGGTAATTTGACCTACAAAATGAAGACCTGTGTGTCTAATATATGCCAATGATGAGGATACACTCAATCAAGACTTTGCACTCAATAATTATTTAAATACCAAGAACAAAACAAGTAATGATTTAAGTCTTGGATTCTTTAAAATGTTGCCTGGAATATTTTACTAATCTTCTTTAATTTGCTCTAAGCCGTGAATATTATCTAAATTTGTGCATATATTTGGTTTCTGATTGTGTTTAAAATAAATCTGTTGTGTCATGTGAATATAATTATATTAAGTTCATTGAGTGGATTTCAAAGTTTACGAGGTTAGAATTATTTTTAGAGTTTTAGTGGTTTCTCATATTACAATGAGAACAAAAATATAGACAATAATAGTCAATTCTATTATCTGTCTGTCATTATCTGTTAACATTGACAATTGTTAAAATTCTGGGAATAATCTTGTGTTTTAAAGTCTAATTGAGCTTTATTTATTTATTTATTTATTTTTGTGAGGAAGATCAGCCCTGAGCTAACATCCATGCCAATCCTCCTCTTTTTGCTGAGGAAGACCGGCTCTGAGCTAACATCTATTGCCAATCCTCCTCCTTTTTTTTCCCCAAAGCCCCAGTAGATAGTTGTACGTCATGGTTGTACATCCTTCTAGTTGCTGTATGTGGGACACAGCCTCAGCATGGCTGGAGAAGCAGTGTGTTGGTGAGCGCCCGGGATCTGAACCCAGGCCACCAGTAGCGGAGCGTACGCACTTAACTGCTAAGCCACGGGGCCGGCCCCGGAGCTTTATTTGTTTTAAATTGATAATTGGGAAATTGTAATGACTTAAGCAAGAGCTGAGCTAGAGTTTACCTTTGTATAGCCTATAAAAAATATTTTTCGCAAACCAAATGAATCTTGCCGGGGGCCCAGTGTTGGACAAATATAGCAGGATTTAGTCATGCAAACCAAACTCATGAAAGACTGATGTATAAACCACAGTGATGAGATTACAGCTTCTGATATAAGGGTGCAATCATTCCTCCGAGTCACACTTGATTGTCTTTCAGCCTCCTTGGACTAGCCCGTTGTCTCCTGATTCTTACCTGTTTACTCTCAAAGAGCAGGCTTATGTCCAAATTCTGGGGATAGCTTATCTTATTTTAGATAGTGATACTAACTAATTAACAGTGAGGCATCAAGTATGAGCATTATCCGGAAGATAAACTATCACTAAATAATCATTACAAAAACAGATATAATTTTCATAACATAAAATTCACCCATTCTAAGTGCATGATCAATAATTTTTGGTAAATCAGAGTTGTGCAAACCTCGCTACAACCCAGTTTAAAATATTTCCATCAACTCAAAAAGATCCCTTGGGTGTTTGCAGTCCATCTCTGCTCTCTCCTCACCAGGCAACCACCAATCCATATTTTGTCTGGATGGATTTTCATTTTTGGGACATTTCATACAAATGTAACTGCACAATAAGTGTGTAGTCTTTTGAATTTTGTTTCTTTCACTTAGTATAATGTTTTTGAGGTTTATCAATGTTGTAGCATGTATCAGTACTTCTTTTCTTTTTATTGCTGGATGACATTTCATTGTATGGATATACCACTTTTTTTCTTTATCCATTTACCAATTAATGGACATTTATGTTGTTTCCACTTTTTGGCTACTATGAGTAATGCTGCTAAAAACATTCATATACAAGTCTTTGTAGGGACATATATTTTCATTTCTCCTGGGAGGATACCTAGGAGTGAAATTGCTGAGTCATATGATGAATTTGTGTATAACTTCTTACGAAATTTTGAAACTGTTTTCCAAAGTGGCTGTACTGTCTTACATTTCCATGAGCAATGTATGAACATTTCAATTTCTCCTCATCCTCACCAAAAGTTGTTATTGACTGCTTTTTTGGTTATAGTGATTCTATCTCTAATAGTCATTTGATGCATATTATCTCATTTAACAAGTGGGCTAATTGGGGCTCAGGGGCCATGAGAACCATACCCAGGGCCACACAGATGGCAAACAGTGGAGTAAGTGCTCTTCCTACGCCATTGCATTTCTCAGCCAGAGGCACTGGCATAATCTCCCTGAGGATGCAGGGAACTAGACATTGAGAGAAAAGACAGGACAAGAACTACATATACATTGTATTTGAGTGTGTTTAAGAGAGATATTAAGTAGAGTCATGAGGTTTCCAAAGGAAAAGAGTGAAAAAAAGATAGAAGAGGGTCAGGGGTGGTGTCTTGGGGACATTCCATTTTGGGCCCTACCAGAGTTTGAGAAGTTGTAGTGATGGAATCATGAGAGTCAGTGCTGTGGAAACAAGGGGGATGAGCATTTCAAGGGAAACGGTGAGGTTGAAAGTGTCAAACACTGCAAACTAGTCACAGAAGATGAAGCTTGAAGGAGGCCGTTGGGTTTCAGTGCTGGGATCAACAATAACCTTAGAAAGTTCGGCTCAGTAATGTGTTGGAGTAAAAACAAATTGTCAGGGGCTACTGGAATTGGAAACAAGGATTATAAACCACCCTTTGGAGAAACGTGTAGAGAAGGGAGGATGAAAGAATGGTAGAGGAGTCAGCAGTCTCAAAGAAAGGCTGGGTTCCCCTTTCCCGTGGACTCCTATAGCCCCAAGAATGAGGGAAACGACTTTGTAGATAAATTTGTAGATTCAATTTCTAGATCTATGAAAACAGGGCCTGTGTATCATACTCATCATTACCCATTGTTGGTTGAATGAAACAATACAAGGCCAACATGAGACTCATCCTGAGTAACCAGCCTACCCCGCTCTGACAGTTTCTTCTCTCTCACTTCAACATCTCCCAATCCCGCACACTATCAACCTGGGCCTGGACCCCTCCCTCTCCTTCACCTCACTAAGTGGCCGAAGCTAGTTGATTCCACATCTGCCATATCTTGTGCATCTTTCCCCTCTGTTTGCATGGACAGATTCTGCTCCCTGGATTGTCTTCATTACAATGGTCTCTCTACCGCCAGTCCTCTTCCCACTCTGATCCCTGCCTATGCTACTTCCCTCGATGGGATGAAGGCACGCCCCTCAGCCTGGCACACAGGTTCGCTCTCCCTCCTGGCGCCTGCCACCTCTCCAGGCTCATTGTGCCCTTCTCTGCCCACGCATGCTCTGCTCCTAACAAAAGTGTCCCCAAACATTGACAAATATCCCTGGTGGGTGAGGGTCACAGAATTGCCTCTGGTTGAGGACCGCTTTTATCATCAGTTCAGGCATCCTCATTACAGAGCTCATTGCACTGTATTAACATAATATCTGTCTAGCACTGTACTTGGCACAGAAAATATGAATTCAAACATGCAGAGAAGACTGAGAACTTTTGAATCAGACTGGGCTTCATTCTCTAACACTTACCTGCTGTGTGATGCCGGAAAATTATTTGATCTCCCCAAGCCTCAATGTCTTCACTGTAAATGGGGTAATAATGCCATTAGGCTTATGGTACAGATTAAATGATGTCATTATTCGAAAGGTCTTATGAGTTAGAGTCAGAAAGGTTTGGGGCAGAGAAAACACTAACAAATCGTCCTATAAGGAGTATTCTCTGCCTGCTTGACCGCAGAGGTCCTATTTCATTCCTTTCCCATTATTGGGGCTGCACACAGTGCCTGGCACAGGACACTCCTCAGTACACCTTTTTGGATAGGGCTAAAGTGATATAGTGAAGATGTATGTACACAAAGTTTTCAGGATGCGCAGAGGAGTCAAGCAAACATGAATAGGGAAGAAGAAGTGGACGGGAAGAAAACTGCCAGCAGATGGCCTCTTCCTGCTTTATGTTCTTTGCTCTGGCTTTTCTCCCATTATCTGATCTGTGTGTTACTTCAAGAAACTCTAGGAGAAAGAAAATAGAAATCAGCAGCTGAACTAGATGGAGAACAACCTGGGTGATATCAAGTGCCTTTTATTCAAAGATAAGTGTGTCTATGTTTGACTCTCCCTCCTAGATTACAACCTGCCTGAGGATTGAAGGTATTGTGGCTTGTTTAGTTTAAATCTCTCTTCTCTAGAACCATAGTTCTTGACATTGACGATCAGTAGATGAATAAATGAGTGTCTGATGTTGATAGACCTGCCATCCAGTGGAGCGTGTCTTATGGAACTTTCCTCCTGTGGAATATTGGTGATGATCTGTTATACTCTCTGTCACATATCTATTGTAATCACTTTGGCAAGATAATTGGCTAGAGTTCGAGTCAGAATTTGGGGCTTTGAGATGACTAAATGGGTTCAGCTCCAGCAGAACTAGCTTCTGCTAGTTAATTTTTACTGGTATAAAAGAATCCTCCTATTCGCTAGCATCACTGCTAGCAAACCAAGTTAACTGGCAACAGTTGACCCAAAGGACAAATAAGAAAATTAAATGCAGACTCACCAGGAGGTGGAGGTGGGGAGGAAGGAAGGAATCTATACTTTAAGGTAGTTTTTCTTAAACTGTGGTCTTTGGACAACTTACCTGAGAATCACCTGGAGTGAGCTGGGGCATGTGCTCTTTAAAAATACAGTTAAGGAATTAGAATATGTTGGGAAAAGACCGCCCCATGCTTCTTCATTTTTTTTTTTTAATACACACTAAAATTTGAGAACCACTCTCTAAAGAAAAGAGAATTTATTGTGTATAGTGAACTTCTACCAAGAGCCTTATTTTATGTGGTCTGTGACATTGGGCAGTTTCACTGTTTTTAGAGAGTATTTTTTAGGGTCTTAAGAGACATCATAATAGTGTTAGAGAAGGAGCTCTGGTTTGCATTACAGGCCTGAGAACTGGTCCTGTCAGTGTCTGTTCCTTGGGTCAATCAAGTGTCCTTGGTCTGCGGACCCCTCACCTGCCATTAGAGCTGCTGGCTTTTCTGAATGATCCAGATGGTCCCTATGGCTCCAGAATTCAATGAGGCTTGGTATTTAAAACCCTCTCTGCTGTTTTGTAAACAAAGCATAAGAATATCAAGCATTTCTATAGAGCTTACTCAGGGCCAGGGACTATTCTCATTGCTTCACATACACTAACTCATTTAAACCTTCTCACCAACTCTATGAGGTAGGCTAACCCCATTGTAGAGACAGTGAAACTGAGGCATGGGGAGGTTAAGGAACTGCTCAATGTTCAACAGCTAAATAAGCAACCCAAAAGTTCATTTTAAATCAAAAATAACTTTCTTTTTTCAAAAAAAAAAAATTCTATATTTTATATTTATATATTCAAAATAGTAGAAAGAGCACTGGGCAGGCAGATCTAGGGTCTAGCCTGAGCTTCTAGTACAGTTGTGTGACTATGGCTGGTCACTTAACTCCCTGGCTCTCGTTTCTTCCTCAGTAGAATGACATTCCAGAACATTCTAGGGTCCCTTCTAAAATCTCCTTGTGCTTTGATCACTAATCTTCCTCGATGTATTTGGTACACAATTATGCTTTAAAAAAAAAAAGCAGCTCAATATGCATCAAAGAATGATTATTCTTACAGATTTGCTTCAAAATTTAAGTATTTTAAATGCCTATTCAAAAACGTCTGTATAAATTAATTTCTATTAGACAGAGGGATAAATATTTTAAAGATAGGCATAATATTTCCGAGGTTTATTGAATTTAATAAATTATTTAATTTTATTTTTCTTTATGCACCTGGTGAAAAATGAGAAGTGTCCTGCCCTGGACACCCCATGTACCGAAAAGAGGCTGCCAGAAATGGCAAATAGCTTGGTTAATCCAGCTGCAGTTAGCTCTTCCTGTTTTAAAATGAGGCGAAAGCTTCTACAACTATTCATTTTGCTGTGAAAATTTCATTTGTTTTTCTAAATGAGTTTTCCCAATGGGTGATATGGAATCCTACAAGTCAGCACACCCCAAATGTTTCCTTTTCATAATTATCTAAAGCACAGCCGAGTCTTGAAAAGACAATTGTATAGCTTCTTGTGTTGCTTCATGGGCTTTAAGTGCCCACAAAGAGGATTCCTTATGCTTTAATTTCTCTGTATTTTTCGGACTGTAAAGACCCTTGGGGTAAATGCCAGCCCCACAATCCGCCGTTATATGGTTACTGTCAGCCTGCTCCGGGGATGCTTCCTGTTCACTAGGCTCCCTTTCATCTGACCACAATGTCCTGGCTTTGCTGCAATTCTTAGTTAACGCCCATCTCTTCAATAGCCTGTGAATAGTATTAAATGGTGTTTATGCTAGCTATTGTTGCCTTTTGTGTGGTTTGTCTAATTCACAGAGAAAAGTCTGCTTTTGTGGTCGAAGACCAGCTACGTCATGGCACACCATGTGCCTTCTGATGGGACCCAGTCCTGCTGAGTGATAACGTCGCAGGCCTGAGCTCTTTTGCAATACAATCCTGCATTCTTAGCACAGTCAATACTCTCACAGGCAGACTGGTTTACTCTTTTTATTAAGAGGTAGGAGAAGATAAAGCACAAACAAATACCAGATCCTGAAACAAAACAGAAAAGAAGGGTAAATTCAGCTGATTTGCTACTTAGCCAAGCAAGAAGTGAGAAAAGAAAATCACAGATTTATTCTATTAGTAAAGAGAAATGCCAGGTGTACCCACCGTGGCAGCAAATACTTCACATTTCGGGAGTAAGATTGCATTATGGTTTCGAGGTATTGTTTAAAACGACACTTAATATCAGAGTCACTATTCGGCTGGGCTTTTTCTAAAGTGCTCACAAAAGAGAAAGGATATAGTATTGATGATTACATTATCCTCTGGTTCAAGAGTCTTTGCAGGGCAGGTATGTTGCTATGTCTTGAAAGGGCTTTTGATGTAAGAAGATCATTACGGGCTCAGTGGTAATTGATCCCTAGCAGGCCTGGCTTTTGGTGCTGTGGGTTATTTCATCCTGTTGCGCTGCGTAATCCGTTTTCCAGCTATCTGCAATCTTTTTTATACCCCTAATGGTGGCTTGTATTTTAGTTTATTTTTTTTTCCCTTTGAGACGAGAAGTGCTTCCCAGACAAAAAGGGTCAGGTGCACAGAAAGGGAAAGATTTTACTGTTGGCTGATGGTACACGTCTTCCCGCATGGAAATGTGTTTCTGAATTATGAGTCCAGCTTGTTTTCCTCATCTTTCCACTCCCTGACATCAAAACCATCCCAATGTAAAACTGAATCCAGGCACAAAGAAGGAACAAGAAACCAGGAACTATAGCTTAAGAGTGTCAGAGTCCAAGTTTTCTGGAAGAAAAAGAATGCAAACTATATTATTACGTTGAAAAATACTGACAAATTGGGATGGTTTTAATTTCTGTTGAAAATTCTGAAAATTTAGTTCTTTTCTTTAATGAGAATGTTAAAGTAGAAAAAGTAGCATCCTCCAACTCACCTTCAATCCAAGAAAGCAGGAGAGCTGCTTTTCAAAGGATCTGGAAGTTACTTTTCTAAGACGAGCCGCGTCAACCCATGAAAAGCCACCCCCTCCAGCTCGAGTGGCAAATATTTGTTGTGCCTGGTATGAATCTAGCATGGAGTTAGTTGCTGTGGTAGGTTTCCAAGAAGTAGAGTTTGTAGTCTCTTGAGGGAAAAGCAACACTGTAAAGAAATCAGGGAGAATTAGGTACTAGTGAGGCTGAGTGATGATGAGGCTAAGCGTGGAGGCAGGGCAGCCAGCTGTGAGCTGGAATGACAGGAGCGCAGGGCAGTATTGTTCATCTTGTTCTTGTTTTGAAGAATTGTTCGTCCTTGTGTCTTTAGGCCGGAGCACAGCGGGTGGCATATGACAGGTGCTAGGTAAGTATCAGCCACATTTAGATGTCTTAGGTCATTAGGTGTCGTGCTGGAAGGACAAAATTGTTTTTTTTTCTTTTGCTGAAGATTTGCCCTGAGCTAACATCTGTTGCCAATCTTCCTCTTTTTTGTGCTCGAGGAAGATTAGCCCTGAGCTAACATCTTTACCAATCTTCCTCCACTTCATATGTGGGACGCCGCCACAGCATGGCTGACGAGTGTTCTAGGTCTGTGTCG
The DNA here is from genome assembly GCF_057802395.1 of Ceratotherium simum simum. Taxonomy (NCBI): domain Eukaryota; kingdom Metazoa; phylum Chordata; class Mammalia; order Perissodactyla; family Rhinocerotidae; genus Ceratotherium; species Ceratotherium simum. The sequence continues at coordinate 16,331,173 of NC_141909.1, forward strand.
GGATTCGAACCTGCAAACTCAGGCTGCTGGAGTGGAGCATGCCAAACTTGAACCACTACACCATGGGGCTGGCCCCTCCAAAAAAATTTTTTTTTAAATAGGGAAGGGAAAGAGAGGTCATTACAAGTGAGGAAATAGCTAAAGCAATGCCTAGAGACAGGAATAAACTTCTGGGAGAGGACCTGAGCCTGGAGCAGGGGAGTCCAGAAGGACCTACCCTTTCCTGAATAGCAGTTCTTCTCTGGTTGGGAAAGTCAACAGCAATGGGGGTGGTGACACAGTGAGAGAGAAAGAACAGATGGGTGAAGTCAAAGCTGGCGACCAGTGGGGAGTGGGTGGGGGCGATCATTCCATCAGAATCAGCCATCTATCTGACCAGACCGAGAGAGGAGAGAAGATGTCTTAGGGGGAAGTGAAGTAAGGCAGGGGCCTGGGCAGATAATTGGAGACATCCAGACTCAGGAAAAACAACTGCACTGGAGGAAATGGGTTTTCATTCATTTATTCACACATTTGTTCAATCATTTGCACAAACACAAGTACATATAGTGCATACCATTGTGTTTGTTAGGCAAACATTGTGCCAGGGGCTCTAGTGGATTTCAGAAAAATTTGAGAATCCTTATAATGGCATGCCTGGCTCTCTATCCCAGAAATATTCAGTCTCCATAGTTGGGACCGCTCAGCTGTCACATGAGGGCTCATTGCTCTTCATGTTCACCAAAGGAACACAACATCTGCATCCATAGCATGGGCTCAGCTGTGCTGCTGTTTTCTGACTCATTCACTGACTCATTTATTTATTTGTCAAATATCTATTGAGCCACAAATATGTACCTGGCACATTTTAAACTCTGATGACAGGAAAATCAATAGAGAATGCTTCCTATCTTTGAGGGGCACATGGTCTAGTGAGGGAGGCAGACGTATTGAGAATAATTATACTAATGTAACCCTTATGCGGGGGTGCTTTTGGAACACAGGATGAAGCGCTTACCTTTGCCTGGAGGGGCCTGGGAAGACTTCGCAGAGGAGCTGATGTGGAAGGGATGTCTGGAGGAAGGACTGGTTGACCCCGGTGGATAAGGGAGGGAGCAGCATTCCAGGCAGAGGGGACAGCTTGGACCATGAGAAGGCTCCACGTGGTCAAGGAACTGCAAGCAGTTTGGTCTTGGCCAGGCAAGGGTGGGGGACGACACTTGGAAAATTAGGCTGGGTCAAGACCCTGAGGGGTCTTGGTTTCGTTGAACTCTACTTCCAAAAGTTAATCTCTTGCTTCCTTCCACGTGACCAGACTCCACCTTCTACCTTTACCTTGGTTCATTTGTTTACTAACCCAGTTCCCACCTTCCGCGCTTGAAAACTTGCGTGTGACCAAACCCCCCTCACCTCAGATGCCAGCTACTTCTTTCCTAAACCTCTGCCAGCTGCCTCCAGCCAACTTCTCCTGATTGAAGCTATACCAGCTTTCCCAGATGCAGAATTTTAGATTCTTAGGAACTGAAGGAATTTTTAGGATCATCAGACTGGTGGTTTTTCATCTTTTTCTTTGCATTAACATACATGATGGATGATTTTCTCCTGCAAGACACAATTCCAAGGGTGCACCCACGTGACTGGTGGCAGCACAAGTAACAGAGGCTGAAACCCTGTTCCTCTCTTTCCAATTCAACTAATGCTTAATGGAGTGCTAGTAATGGAAAGTGACATTATTATAGGACTAACATCGATGCCGCAAACATTGGCCCTGTTTAAACCACATGTAACAGATTCCCTGTGATTGATCTCAACCAACACTTGACTCCTCTTACAGCAGCCCTGAACCTCAACTTGACTATTCCTAATGACGTCAATCTCACTCTCTTGTAAGGCAATCATTTAATTTGTGGACAGCTCCAAATATTAGACGATTCTTTCTTAAAGTAGAAGTCTCCCTTTTTATGACTTCATTTATCCCAGTCCCACTCTCTGTGGTTACACAGAATAAATATAATCATGCCTCCACATGACAGTCTTTTAAATACCTAAAGATGATTACTCTATCCACAATAACAGTTTTCTTTTTCTAGTTTAAAGATCCAAATGACACCATTTCCATTCTTGCAGGAGCCCCATTTTGTCAACATATCTCTTAAAATATGACACTCAGAACTAAAGCAGTTATCCCAGGGCAGGGATACCAGCAAAGCAAACATCTGGCACTATTAGGTTTTTATTCTGGGTGAAATATTTCTATTAATGTAGTTGAAGATCTCATTAGCTCTTCTGGCAATTCTATTTATTGGCCAGTATTGCAGTTTTCATCAAATTAAACCCCCTAAACAATTTTATTTGAATTGCCAATGGCTCAGGTGTCTCTCACCTTCTAATTGGTCAGGAATTTTTTTAACCTCATTGCAGAACTTTGCATTTATCCCTATCAAATTTCATCTTATTGGTTTTGCTGATTGTTCTAAGCTGTCAAAATCAATTTGAGTATGTATTTGACATCCAGTATGTTAACCATCCTTCCAACTTTGTGCCACTACTGAACCTTGTAAGCATGCCTATTTTATTCTAATTCAAATATTTAATCAAAATATCAAACAGGATGGAACTAAACATAGAGACTAGTGGTATACCCCTAGAGACCATCTTCTAGGTTGCGCTGATCTTAATTAATATTAATAGTATAAAATATTTTAACCAATTATGAATCCACCAAACCATAATGTCATCTATTCCACTTGGCCATAGAAACATCATGAATGATATGTTTGAAACAGTATCATTTTGGAAGTCAAAATATGCAACTCATATGGAATAAAATTCTTCTAGAAATGCAAATTGAGATGCCATATTAGTTCAAAGTACTCTTATACAGAGAAAAGAAGGACTTTGGAGTTCTTGCTAAGAGAATCAGTAAGAATAGAAACTGTAAAATGAAAAAGTGATCAATATGTTAAATTTTCCTTGCATAGGAAAAGAACCTTAAAGGCAAAAATCAAGTAAAAAACTGGGGAAACTATCTGGAACATATATGACAAAGGGCTAATTTCATTAATATACAAAGAGTTCATATGAGTTAACACACACAAAAAACATGAGTAACCCTAAAGAAAGTGGGCAAAGGATGCGAATAGGCAGTGCACACGCACCCGCGCGCGCGCACGTACACACACACACACACACACACACACACACACACAAATAGCCAATTGACACAGGAAGAAATAGTCAACCTCACTCGCAACTAAAGAGATGGCAGTTAAAACACAGATGAGATGCTATTCTTCATCAACCAGCTTGGTATAGATTAAAAAATCTGATTGTAGGCAATGTTACTAAGAGCATGTAGAGAGAAGCCCTGTCACGATAAATTGTAAATTGGTACCATCTTTGTGGAAAACAACTTTAAATTAGCAATCAAGATTGAAAATACATGTACATTTTGATCAAACAATCTTGCATCTGGATTTTATCCTACAAATGCAGCCCCATGAGTTACAAAGAAATAGAGAAGTTGTAGAGGATGGACTGGATTTATCACTTGTCAGCTGTGTGACCTCTGGCAAGTTGCTTGACCCTTCTGTGCCTTAGTGGTCTCATCCAAAGACTTGGGATAATAATACTATCTGCTTTATTGGAATGTTATGAGGAATAAGTGAGTTCTTCAGAACAGTGCTGAGCACATAGTAAGTACTGTATTTGTGTTCACTTTCTTACTGCTGTCATTTAGAGAGTTGTCTATTTCAACCTAAAAAAGTGTCTATCAGTGAGGGATAGATGAATTAAATCATGACATATGCATACAATATAATATTGTACAGCCATTACAAAGTATCAGATAGTTTTGTAAGTGTTGATTTGAAACAATGTCCAAGTTATATACACACTTAAGTAAGACAAAAAAGCAAGGCAGAACAGTATGCACAGTAGTCCCCCCTTATCCATGGGGAATACGTTCCAAGACCCCCAGTGGATGCCTGAAACCGCAGATAGTACCGAACCCTGTATATACTATGTTTTTTCCTATACACACGTACTTATGGCAAAGTTTAATTTATAGATTAGGCACAGTAAGAGATTAACAACAATAACTAATACTAAAATAGAATAATTATAACAATATACAGCAATAAAAGATACCATACACCTTAGCAACCTCAGCATACCATTTTTTTTTCTTTCCTTGTTAAGTCAAGAACTTTCAACTTTTCACTTAAAGAAAGCACTTTACAGCTTCTCTTTGGAATATCCGAATTGCCAGCATCACTGCTCCTGCACTTTGGCGCCATTATTAAGTAAAATAAGAGTCCCTTGAACCCAAGCACTTCCATACCATGACAGTCCATCTGATAACCCAGACAGCCACTAAGTGACTAACGGGCAGGTATCGTGTAGAGCGTGGCTACGCTGGACAAAGGGATGATTCACGTCCTGGAGGGAACAGAACAGTATGGCCTGAGATTTCATTGTGCTGCTCAGACTGGTGCACAATTTAAAACTTGTGAATTGTTTATTTCTGGGATTTTCCATTTGCTATTTTTGGACCACAGTTGACTACCAGTAACTGAAACCTCAGAAAGCGAAACCAAGGATAAGCAGAGACTGCTGTATAATACAATCACATTTGTGTAAAAAATAGAATATGTCACATATATGTTGTATATGCATTACATTTATTTGTAAGATTAGGCTATTAACAGTGGTTTTAGCTGAACTGTGCCACTGGAGAGGGAAAGAAATGCTTTTAATTTTCATTTTATATCCCTCTGCACGGTTTGAATTTTTAAAAAATCACATAGATAAAGTACTTTCATCCTGAAAAAATTTATATGCTGCCATCTAATTCTTGCAATAAACCCAAAATAATTTTTTCATGAAAGAAGACTAAGCATCTGAATATAATATGCAGGAAAGGGAAAACCAACGAGGAAAAACGTTTCTGAGTGTCTCTAACACTCTACAAGAAGTAATGGGGTCTTCTGGTTCTCGGGAGGTATGGAACATCCTACATGCAATCCATCTCTAAGTTCTGTTGGCTTTCCTTTCAAACTATATTCAGAATCCAACAACTTCTCAGTGCCCCACTGCCAACACCATCAAGTGAGCCACGTCATCGCTTGCTGCGATTATTGGAATAATTACTGCAATAGTGCTGCTCTCTGCCCTTCCCCACAAAGTCTTCTCAACGGAGCAGCCAGAGGAACCCTTTAAGTGTAAGATCATGTCAGTCCTCTGCTCAGAATCCTCCAAAGTCTTCCCGTTTCACTCAGAGCAAAAGCTCCAGTGTTCACAGTAGCCTGGAAGGGCCTCCTCCTTCTTCGTACATCTGGCCTCAGCCCCTAACACTTTCCCCCTCATTCTGCTCTGGCCATAAGGGGCTCCTTGCTTGGCCTCAAACATGCCTGGCTGGCTCCTGCCTAGGGTTTTTTTTTTTTTTTTTTAAAGATTTTATTTATTCAGTTCTTCCCCTCAAAGCCCCAGTAGATAGTTGTACGTCATAGGTTCACATCCTTCTAGTTGCTGTACGTGGGACTCGGCCTCGCGTTGGACGGAGAAGTGGTGCCTCGGGGCGCTCCCGGGATCCGAACCCGGGCCGCCAGCATCAGAGCGCGCGCACTTAACCGCTAAGCCACGGGGCCGGCCCTGCCTAGGGTTTTTAAATTTACTGTTCTTTAGCCCAGAACACTCTTCCCCAAATACCCACATGGCCAATTTCTCACCTCCTTCAAGTCTTTGCTCAAATCTCACCTTCTCCACAAAGCTTACTTGGACCACTCTTTCTACCATTGCAACCCACCCCCTTCCCTGAAGAGTTGCACCACAATCCCTCCTTCATCCCCACCTCCCCAGAATCTACTGCCCTCTAACATAATGTATGAGTTTGCTAGAGCTGACAGAACAAAGTATACAAGCTGGGTGGCTTGAAACAACAGAAATTTATTCTCCCACAGTTCTGGAGGCCAAAAGTCAGCAGGGCCATGCTCCCTCTGAGAGTCTGGGTAGAATCCTTCCTTGCCTCTTCTAGCTTCTGGTGGGGGCCATCAATCCTTGGCATTCCCTGTCTCGAAGCTGCATCCCTCTGTCTCTGCCTCCATCATCACGTGGTGTTCTTCCACTGCTTTCCCAGTCATGTAGGATTAAGGGTCCGCCCTACTCCGGTATGACCTCATCTTAACTAATTACATCTGCAATGACCCTATTTCCAAATAAGGTCACATTCTGAGATACTGGAGATTAGGTTATCTTTTTAGGGGACACAATTCAACCCATACACATACTATATAATTTACTTATTTTATTAGAGTTTCTGTTTTTATTGTCTGTCTCTCCCCGGAATATAAGCTCCACAAGGAATTTAGTTTTTGTCATTTTTGTTCACTGATGAACCCCAAGGGCCTGGAACAGTACTTGACAATTGGTAGAGATGCAGTAAATATTTTCTGACTGATAGTGGCTATCATCACACGACTATGCTGTTCATTAACATCAATCAATTCCCCATGCTCTAGCTATCCAACTACTGGGCATTCTTCAGTTTGTTTCTAAAGAAAACATTGACCAGCTGGTGAAACGTTCTAGTTACTTCGTAGTTACATTTTCCTTGAAAACGTATTCTGGCTTACAACGCAGTCTCATGAGTTTGGTTGGTGTGAATAAACCCTGGGTGAGCTGATAAAATCAAATTCCTGAAAATGCAAAACTGAGGTCCTGACCCTGAACCCATGCTCCCCGAGGACCTGAATGAGGAAAAGGGCAGTGGAGTTGTGGAAAGTGGACAGTTGACAATGGGAGCCATTCTGGGGTGTTTGAAGGGGAAGAGCATACGAGTGGCTGTGTTTTAGGATGATTAATCTGGCTGTGGTGTGTGGTGTGTGGCATGGGGAGGGTGGGGACAAGGAGACAAGTGTGAAGACAATGAAACCCTTATCTTGGGCTAATAGGGGTGTTGAAGGAATGGCGAAATCAAATGATATTGCAAATCGAAAAAGTTAAGATAGAATTTAGGGAGTGGTCCTCACACCATAAATAGCAGTAAAGGCATTTTATGAGATGGGATGGGCTTAAAGAGAACAGGAAGTTAAGAAGGAAGACTATGTCTTTAATGAGTTAATATGAGATGTTAGCCTTATGCTCAAGATGCTGCTGCTTCTGTCTTATTTCCTTCATGGCTCTTCCAGCCGCCCCCAAGCTGGTGGCAACAGTGCAGGTGGCATTACAACATTTGTGCTTAGGCTGTGTCTAAAAGGAGCAATCAGAGAAAACTAGTGGTTTCATTTCCTGTTCTTCATGAGTAGCTGCAAAGTTCAAAGTAGCCACCCACAGCTCTGCAGACCAGTTCAAACCAGAGACAAGACTCCAAGTCTGCATACATCACCTCTTCACTGACGGCCCCCACCCTGTCCTGTGGGTGTCTCTAGTCTCTCCAAGAACCCAACTGACACATGACGAAGTTAGGCTGGGACCATAGTAGGGTCTCAGATTCTCTGAGCTCCCTGTTGTATATGACATGGTTTAAAGAAGCAGAATTTTCCTGGAAAGAATAAGTTAATCTTGATTTGCAGGGTATTTGGACAATCATGAAAAGCCATGGTAAACAATAACTGTAGGTTCTGTTGGGATTTTACAATATAAAAATCAGACATTGGTGTCCACCCCATACATCCCCTCCCTCTGTGTATGAAAATTGATTTCCAATGGTTGAAATTTACACGGTAAAGGCAACCTTTGTTTTCAATTCTACTGATAAGAGAGACAATATATGTGACCTCTTCATTGATTGACTGTTCTGTTTTCTGAGAGTCACTTCTTGAGAGAATCATTACACATAAGAGAAAATTATTTGTTTCCATTGATTGGATGATGTGCCTATCTGACAGCCATAGTTTTTATATTAAAGTTAGTATGTTATTAATGTCATTTGCAGAATCAAGAAGAAATGATTCAGGTTTTGACTGTATTGCTGGTTATGTATTTTAATAAATGAAAGCATTTGTAGAGGAAATAAATCTTGTGACAACAATAATAGATGAAAAGGCCAACAGCTCACTTTATAAATCACCCCAAGCTAAAGGAAACTTCCTCTGGTTACTTAAGTTGTGAGGGCTGGAGAGCTGAGTTTCTCAAAACGTCTATTTTCATAGTGTGAAATTCTTAGCCTTACTGCTAATTGCACGTACTTAGGAAAGATGACTTCCCATTATTCGTTTAAATTCCTTTCTCATTCTCATAACCATTTCATTGCTTAAGGTTAGTAAGTTATATAGAGCCAGGCTTGGTTTGGGTGTCCCCGAAGTCTCCTCTGAACTACGTGTTCATATTGACTGGGGACATTGTGTGCTTGTCTAATTCCCATAACTTTTCTCTTCTCTGGCAATGATTGCCAAGAAATTAATTATGACAGGCATGGAAGTAACTCTGGTCTGTAGCCTGGCTCTGGCTGACTGCAAAACTCCAGCCTTCCAGTGAATGTCTGGGTGTTGAAAAAGTGATCTGGAATTTTCTAGAGAAAATTTGATATCAATAAGTGCAACTTGTAGACACTCTTTCCTCATAAGATTTTAAGGGCTTTAACTATCACTCCCACTGTTACTTTGGGAACACAAGGCTGGTTATGCATATTTTTCTGACATATGACAGGTACCCAAAAAAGATCTTTTCTTCTTATTACGAAGGCAGTGCTGGCTTCATGGGCATGTGACTACCCTCAACTTAGAAGGTCCTGACACTTTGTTTAATGCTCTGCAGTTGCTGTCTTAGAATTCTTAATCATTTTTTAACAAGGCGCCAGGCATTTTCATTTTGCACTGGGCCCACAAATTATGTAGCCTGTCCTGAGTAGAAGGCTAGTGAGCAGCATATGTTACGTGTCAAAGTGATCTTGTTGATTCAATAAGCACAACCCATTTGCACAAGTCAAAGTCTAGGTGTGGAATGACCACTTCCTCTGTAGTGTGAATTTCTTGTTTCCTCTCCTTTCCCTTTTGCAATAATGGAAAAATGCTTGTGATAGCCCTTTTCACATCTTTGAGGAGTGAGGAGAGGTTAAATACTGAGTATTAATTTTGCTGATACTGGGTATAAAATTCCCTAACTAAAGGCAGACTCTCTATTCTAAGAGAATGAATAGGAATTTTTGAATTTTTCTGTTAAGCAATATATGCAGTTTTGTTGTATTGTTAAGTATTTTATCATTATTAAAATGTGAAATAAGTATTAAAAAGTGAAATCGCCTTTAGTATTTGGGTCTCCTAGGAAGATATACCAAGAGAACCTATTCTTTTTTCAATGATCTAAAATAAATGTGGTACCTACCCATTATGTGGATAAGAAAGCATAGTCGATGAAAGGATGCTCAATGTCACTAATCATCAGGGAAATGCAAATAAAAAACACAATGAGATATCACCTCACACCTGTTAGGATGGTCATTATAAAAAAACCAGGAAATAACAAGTGTTATAAGGATGTGGAGAAATTGGAACCCTAGTGCACTGTTGGTGAGAATGTAAAATATACAGCTCCTATAGAAAACAGTATGGAGATTCCTTAAAAAATTAAAAATAGAACTGCCATATGATCCATAAATCCCACTTCTGGGTATATATCCAAAAGAATTGAAATCAGGAGCTCAAAGAAAGATTTGCACTCCCAAGTTTCTTGCAGCATTATTCACAATCTCCAAGAGGTGGTCACAACCTAAATGTCCATTGACGGATGAATGAATAAAGAAAATATGGTATATACATCCAATGGAATACTATTCAGCCATAAAAAGAAGGAAACCTTGTCATATGCTACAACATGGATGAACTTTGAAAACATTATGCTAAGTGAAATAAGCCAGTCACAGAAGGACAAATTCTACATGATTCCTCTTATATGATGTATCTGAAACAGTCAAACTCATAGAAACAGAAAGTAGAATGGTGGCTTCTGAGGGGAGGGGGAGATGGGGAGTTGCTGTTCAATGGCTGTGAAGTTTCAGTCATGCAAGATGGAAAAGTTCTAGAGATCTGCTATGCAACATTGTGCTTATAGTTAACGATACTGTACTATATACTTAAAGTTTTGGTAAGAGATTAGATCTCATGTTATATGTTTTTTACCACAAATAAAAAAATTTAAAAAAGAATAGTCAATTCCTGTCACCAAGGGCCACGTAAGTTGTGCCCATCTGCTGTTCACTGTCTTTTGTGGCGTACCCTGATGCCTCTTTCCTCCACACCATCAACATTCACACACACACACACACACTGGATTACTTTAGTCTAGTTTTAGCTAGCCTAGGTTTACTTTATCCAGAGGATAGGAGTTATGTACAGTTATATCCAAAAATGTGTGGGGGTAGGGGTATTAGTTACCCTTACTGGGCATGCTCCTGTTGCTGGGAGAGGAAGTACGGTATTTTTCTGCAGGTGGGTACAATGTGAGCTTTCTTTTAACTTAATTGGTGATTGAGGGTATTTGTATTTACCTTTGACCAACAACCAAGCTAGAAGTGACAAATTTCCTGCCGTTCTCTATGTCAAGTCCTGTAGTGATTGTCATCCTGGGACCCACATCGGCTGTAACTGCCCCTGTCTCTAAGTGTCTCCTGAACTGTGGGAGGTATCATGAAAGCACTAAGCAGGACTAAATTCAGCAGATGGAATTTATCACTTTATTAATATCCTCTAATTATATAGGGTATTGTATAGAAATTGTTGCACAATATGATTCTTGTTCATTGATTTACATATATTTCCACTTACATATTTTATAATAAAAATAACTTACATTTGGGCTTCTTAGTTTTGCTCACACATGTAGTAGATTGCAAAAAATAGCCCCAGACCTTTGCCAGTCCCTGCATTCATACCATTTGCCATGTCACTTTGTATGACCCTTCCATTCTGACACTGGGTTTGGCCATGCAACTTGCTTTGGTCAGTGAGATGTCAGCTAATGTGATACAGGTAGAAACTGGAAAAGCGCCTTGCCTTCTTGGGCTTGCTCACTCTTGACCTCTGTCATCTCCATGAGAAGGACATGCCTGGGCTAGCCTGCAGGTTGATGAGCTGGGCCATCATGGATCAGCCAATAGTCAGCCAACCCCCAGACATATATGGAAGCCCAGCGCAAACCAGTAGATATGGGTACCAACCTGCAGCCAGCCCTCAGCTGAGTGTGGCCAGATCAGCGTAACCTCATAGAGTCATGAACTAAATAAATGTATATTGTGAAAATCTGTTGAAGTGTTATGATTGTTCGTTGTGCAGCATTATTGTGGCAATAGATAACTGATCTACACGCTGTTATGTCAGCAGGATGCACATTTCTATGCAGGAGACCAGGAAGGATATGTGGAATGAGGCCCTAAAAATTCTCCAGTGAATGTAAAACTATCAACGGGAATGATTGACATAACCAGGTGGAACAGAATAATCAGAAAGGTGGAGAAAAACGCCTCTGGAAGTAGAAATGTAGAAAGTGTGAGAATTATAGTTGAAAAGCCAAGTAAGGGTAGTAACTGTGTCTCTGTCATCTTTGTAGCTTCAGGATCTAACAGAAAGTGTGGCACTAAGAGGGAAGGAATTGATAAATGTTAGTGGGGCAGAGTGGAACACTTACTCTTTGGCTTTATTTGCTATTTGGCACATCTCAGTTCTGGTCTATACAATCCAGAGCTGCCTGGCTATATGTAGACATTTCCTGAAGCATATCATTGCCTTTGGGTGGTGGATGAAAGATTTGTTGTTGAAACTTATTTAAAAATCACTAATTCAGATTTGGTATAACTAGCTTTAAATTTCTCTCTGCTGAACAAACTCATTTTATAGAGATTATGCAAAATAATAGTGCAATTGTTATTCCAGAGAGAGTTTTAAAAATATTTTAAAGAACAAATGGTTTTATTCACTCTTGCTTCCCAAACAGGCATATATATCTATTCCCAACATTTGGTGCCTTTGAGGCAATATTTAGTTAATTATAAATATTAAAATAAAGTTTATACTTGAAAATAGTTAACTTTATGCAAAAAAAGTGTTTAATCTTTTTTTTTTTTTTAAACTAGTCTGGTTTTATTTTCAGCAAGTGCAATTTAGTAAAGTTCTATTACACTTAGAAAAAATTAATCATGGAACTCTCTTGCTCATTTTGAAAGAGGTTTTTTTTAAGAGTTTAATTTGGAAATCTTAATTTTTCCAGAAAACACTATCCTGTCTTGAACCACCACCAGGTAGGAATGCCGTAGGAATGACCTTGGTGAATTATGTCCCCCCCATCTGAAAGTAGTTTATTACAAATATTGATTTTGTAAAGTGTTTAAAATCATTACACGAAGTCACCTTTTCACCATCTTGTCCCCTCCTTAACCTGTCATTTCTTATCTTTCTTGTAAGAAAGAAGCTTCCGTGGAGGATTCCAGAATTGCGGTGTCCTGGAACATTCCAACAGACCAGCATTGGACGAGGCTGTAACTGGTAATTTCTATACCCATACTTGAGGTATATGGATGAATTTGGGATCCAAATGGCTGGTTCGACCCATTCTGACAGCCTTCACATTATTTCTGGAGACTCTTGCTTCTTCTCCTTCGTGGCTCAGTGACGATCTCAAGCTAACTGTGTCTTTCAAGAGCCAAATATTTTTGGCTTTGCGGGCCATATGGTCTCTGTCGCAACTACTCAACTCTGCCATTTTGACGCGAAAGCAGTCTTAGACAATATGTAAAGGAATGAACGAGGCTGGTACTCCGATAAAGCTTTATGGACACTGAAATTTACATGTTATGTAATTTTTATGTGTCACAAAATATTAAGAGCACAGATGCTGAAGCCAGAGAGCCTGAGTTTGAATCTCAGCTCTGCCTTTTACTATCCGTGTGATCATGGGCAAGTTTATGTGAAAAAATGGGAATATTAATAATCCACTTCAGTACTGCTCTGAGGATTGAAGGTATTAACGTACATAACATGCTTGACACCTAGCAAACACTGTATACATGCTAGCTGTTTGGGTTTTCTTTGTTACTTACCGCAGTTGGGAATTCTGGTTTATTTCGAACATATGGAAGAACTAGGCTGACCTCGTGGAATCAGAACTGTTGATTCTAATTTGACCCACTTGCCCTACGTTGGGGATTCTTTAACGTTTTTGATCTTGCAGTTGGTATGACAGTTCACACTCATGCTTCTATAGGTGCATCCAGATTGTGCAATTCCCAGAGAAAGCCACAGCATTTTCCCCTGACCTGATATTTATAAAATCACTTGCAATAAAGTTAATCAATTTTCATATCTCAACAAAACCCTGTCAATTTATGAGGAAGAAATAAATACCCTAACCAAAATTTTAAAATGTTGATTCTTATTTTATAAAAAGAATCTTGATTTTTTTCCCCCAGACCTCCCTTCTCTAGGTAATATTAATAAGGAATATGGTATATATTATTGGAAAATAAACACAGATAATTCACATTTAATTGCTAAAATAATACACAGAGTTTATTGTTCTTATGTATTTTTATTCATACTCAGAGGATGGTTACAAACTCAATCTAGATTGTCACGCTGCTGTTGGTACTGAGAGAAATGTTTATTGCATCTTTCTTGATCATAGCACAATGTAGATACATTATTTGGGTCTTTTTATCTGTCTTGGGCTTCTTCCTTATTAAAATTTTATCCATCAGTAAAATGAAAAAGAACACGGAAGTAGCTTTGAAATCAGGCCATGCAGCCCACCCAGCCACGCACAGGGGCCCCAACCACTGACTGCACTCCCCACGCCTGGCTCACTGGCCCCAGACAAGGTGACCTGGACCTCAGGCAATGTGTCATTTCTTGCCTCCTTTGCAAGACCCTGGGCACTTGGCTGGGACACCACTAAAGGCAACATTTCAGAATGTGGGAGAGAGACAGTGACGCTGTTATGGAATGGTCCAGACTTTGCTTTTGTTACCCCCCAACCCAAGCCACCCTCTCGCCTGCAAAAATAATTCATAACTCTTTGTTATTATTTAGCAACAACACCGACCCTGACACCCTGGTGTGTCATGACTCTGTGTGACAATCACTACTCTAAACAAGCAAAACCTAAGATGCCACTGTCCTAAGTTGAAACACTGACAAATGAGCTTATCTCAGAAGCAGCTGTTTTAAATTTTTATTACTTATAGGAAGGAAAATATGTCCAGTTTATATAAATTATGCTAAATTAGTATCATATGCTAATAATTATGTTTTCAATAATAGAACCCTAAATCTTTAATAAGTCTTAAATTCGGCTATTTATGTTACATAACGGCAAGTGGCAAAACTCTTTTATTAATCAATCGGCAATGAGTTGAGAAAGTAATGTCACAGTCTACTGTATACTCAACAACATACACTTCATCCACGGATAAATTTATACCCAAATATGTTTTCTTGGTTCATAAATATGTTATCCCAAAACCACAAACCAACAAAAATCACCACCCTCAATCCAAAATAATGAGGCTTTAAAAATATATGCCCATAATTTAATCCCTACTAATTTTGTCTCAGTATTTTGATAAGGAAAAACACATCTGGAAAGTCTGTAGCTATGATGTAAATTTAGCACAAGAAAAATAAAGAGCAGGGGTGACTTTTTACAGTCTGATTTAAAGCTAGGGGGCTTGGATTTCCTGTATCAGACTAGATAGTTTAACTTCCTGAAAGCAATGAAAATTGTTGCTTCTGTTAAATATGTTTTCTGAATGTCAAAATACTAGGTTATGAGATGAGATTTTATTAGCATGGGCACTAATTCTAAATCTTATTGAACTTCTACTATTATTTATAAAACTTGTTCAAGATGGGAAAAAAATTTAAAAAGAGAATTACAACAATCACATAGTTACTTGAAAAGAAAAGACTATCTGTAATATGCAGATAATTGAGGAAAAATTATTTAGAATATTCCAAATTGTCTGGGTAACTACCTTAATTGTCTACTGCAGGGTGCCAGTGTGGCATCTGTCCCGAGGTGACTGTAAATCCCAGATTTTGGGAAAGGTGACTGTAGGAGACTGACATTAGCGCCAAAGAGGATAAATTCTGTGCCCAGAATTTATGGCAATGATGATGATTGACTTCATCGTTGACTTCCTGGCCCAAGGGGAACCAATCCCACACCTTTTTGGAAGAAGGAAGTATTGAGATTGCTTTGAGGGCAAAGAACCTAATGTCTTTTCAAATATAAAGTATCCTCTCTCCTCTGAATGTGCAACTGTACCTCCAGCACCAAGATGAACATTTAACACAGGTGCTATTGTACTGCCTCAAACCATCTGTCAAATCTACACAGTGTGAATTACCATTACCAATGGGATGGGGCAGGGAGCAGATTTCAGCGGTCTAGATACTGCTAAACCCCTGGTTTGACTGACTCATCGATGAATTTTTTTGACCCAACTGACCTTATTTTGGGTTAGCTCAGCTGGCAACATGTGGACACGGAGCTCTGTCGACAGAGTTACTGGAAAAAGAGCGAGGTTCTGGACACAGATAAGGATGGGCTGGTCTCCAGTTCTTCAAAGCACTTCAGCTTCTTGCTTTGCCGTTTCATAAATCTCTCCCAACAGGGAACTGCAGAGCGCACACAAAAGAAAAAAAGAAACAAACCGGCTCCTCTCATCTCTGTTGATTTTTCACCTAGTAGACTTCTTTATGGATTGAAAACTTTTTTTCTGCCTCTTGTAAAGCAGTGTTCATTGGAGCTTAGCCAATAGATGGTATCATCCCTTCCAGAGTCTATGCTATGGGCGACCTATGGAAGCATATCTGCTCAAGGTATTCATGCAAATTATTACTTACTGCCGTATGTGCTCATAAATTAATAGCTTCTCTGTGGATGAAAAACAGAAATTAGACAACCATTAAGGTTGAACAATGTTTAAAGAATATTAAATATTAATATATGAAATGAAAAAATATTGCAAGTGATATCAGTAGATATGCCAAAAGCATAACAAGCCGAACCTAAGAATGCAAATAATAAAAACATGTTTTCAGCTAGACATTCTGGATGGTTTAATATTCAAATTAAAGTTGATTTTTTTTCCCTTTCAGTAAAAACAAAACGAAGTATTTACAGCTGTTGTCATATTGTGTGAGTGTTCATTATTATACCCAGAACAAAAACGAATTGAAGGCAAATAAACTAAAAAGAAGGTCTGGGTTATTTTGGTCAATGTGCTTGTGAGAAGAATTTTCTTTGCCATACTGAAAATGTAAACCATGAATATTTAGAAAAAGCAGTTTTTATCAGTCTGCAATGTTTTTTTCTTACTCTTAGCATTTTAATAAATAACTGTCAAGTTGACGTGCATCCTAAGGACTTTGTCTGCCAGACGCTATAAAATTGGAAAGGAAATTGGCGGAAGACTCTTCTGGGTGATGGAATGGAGTGAACTGCTCTCTACAGGTGAGTGGGCATGGTCACTGGTCTTTGGCAATAAGATACTTAGGACGCCCACCTTTGAAATCCACTGTGTTCCCATTTGGCAGATTTAACGTCAGGGGTATTGATCCTGCACAAGCAACAAGCCACAAGCTCTGGCTCTGGCCTGGCCCCTACTTTGAATTAGCTGTGAGGTCTTAGGCCAGGGAACCTCTCCAGGACCCTTCCTCACTTACTACCTGGGCTAATAATGCAAACTCTGTGGACTTCACGGAGGTACTTGATTTGGTTGGTCAAATAAGATAAAACTCAAACAAGCGTTGTAGTACATTCGATTATTCAATATTTTATTTATGGAGCATGTACTTTATGCCAGGCACTCAGCCAGTCACTGGAGGTCCAAATAATTTAAAAATTAATAAATAATTAAAAAATGATAGCAAAAATGTTTATATCATAACATATTTCATATCAACTCATTTCATCCTCACAACGACCTCATGGTGTAGATACTTACTTATTTTCCTTCTCACAGATGATGCACCTGAAGCACAGAGAGGTTATATAACTTGTCCGAGGTCACATAGCTGATTAGTGGCAGAGCTGGGATACGATCTCAGACAGCTAGCTTCAGAGTCCATACTCATCCCTACAGTATACTGACCCTAAGACTGTCTCATGCTTCCAGGCCCTCGGAGTCTCTTGGCAGAGCTAGACTACTGTGGAACAATATGGGATGCGGTAAGAGGGCTATGCCTCAGGATCGGTGTGGGACCCTGAGGACAGGAGCCTAATCCGTGTGTGTAAGTGTGTGTGCGCTGGTGATTAGGTGGACACAGGCTAGGGAAGGCTTCCTAAGATAAGTGAGACCTCAGTTGAGTCTTAAAAGATGGGCAGGATCGGTAGGAAGGGCACTTTAGACTGAGATGACAGGAGCAAAGGCACAAAGGCCAGAATCAGCATAGAATGTGTGGGGCCGCGAGGTTGTAGTCATGCTGGGAATGATGACAGATAAGGCTGGCCCAGATCTCAGAGGACCCTGCATGTCAGGCTCAGGAGACATAATAGGATGCTCACGTATGACGAAGCTGAACAGTAATATCAGGCTGCAGAAAGTCATGTAGATTGCCCCATGGAGAAGACGGGGCCGGAGGGGAGGCGGCAATACAGGCAACTGTCGGAGATACTGCGGGCTTCTAAGTACCGTAGCAGTCGTTTGTAAGGAGGGATCCTGTATGCCAGTGCTTTTCAAACTTTACTGTGCAAAAGATTCATCCGGGGCACTTGTGAACTGCAGATTCTGCTTCAGGAGGCAGGGAGTGGTGACTGAGATTGTGCGTTTTTAACAAGCTCCCAGGCGATGCCCGTGCTGCAGGTCCTGGGACCGCACTTTGAGTAGCCAAGTATGCAGCCTAGGAAGGTAGTTCTTTATTCTCTAAGAAACACTTCAGAGATAACCCCAGAGAACAGGTGTGAACTGGTACACTTCAGAGTTGCTGCAGAAAATGCAGCCAAGTATCTTCTGAGCCAAGGAAGAAAAGAAACTCCTACTCAGGATTCATACTAAATAAACTTTTATAAGAGGCGAAATGAAGTGTGGCAGCAGCTAGAACACTGACCGTCAACGTCCTAAAAATGCCATGGAAGTCGTTCCTCAGAATTTAGCTCCTTGGACAAATGCACTTTCACTGTTGCCCTGAGCATTCCTCTACCTCCCAACTGAACAATAACCCGGGGCATCTGGAAGGCCCCAGAAGGCTATGTTCCAGTCATTCACCAATGACTTATTTTCTTAGCATCTCTCCCTCAATTTAAGATGAAAAGTTAATATTTTACATATATGTTCCATTGTGTAAGAACCAAATTTGTGTTCTGGAACCTTTGGGGAAAAGATCTGAGGTAAGCAGAAAGACAGCATCAACTTTTAAATTTTATTTTTATTTCTAGGGATTTTTCTAGTCTTAAGTTATTGACATTAGGGGAACGTGTGTAAAATTGCAGGGAAAATGAAAAGAAGGATCTGTTGCCTAAAGGCTGCAGAGCTGATGTGGAGCCATTTCACTCTCTGGTCCTTCTGCTAGGAATTTATATGGCACCCATCACATCGTAGGTGCTTCCTAAGCAACAGTGAACAGGAGGCTAAAGAAAAGGAGTTAAGAAATAGATTCAGGAAATCATTTCAGGACGTGGCGGCTGTGACTATATAAATGAAATAAAGCAGTAGGTAGACTTTATCCACTCAAATCCAGTGAGAAACCCACACAACGCTGATCATATCCTTCCTTCATTTTCAAGTTTCTGTCAAATGTTTATATTTTCTTTCCTTGAGTAATGTGCTACTCTATAACTATTCTCTTCTTGCTTTGTGCATTTAGATGAAAGCTTTAGAAAGCAAAGATCATGCCTCTTACTTGAATTTGGTATCTCCTGGTCGTACCTGCTTTAGCTCAGTGTGCAGAGAGGAACAAACTAGCTGAGCCCAACTGCTTGTCTGTGAATTTACTAATTACTCTGCTAAACCAATGATTTCATTCTACTCAGAGGGAAAATCTAGTTACCCTGATTGGAACTCTCTACACTGAAAAGCCCACATTTCTTTCCGCATTTATTTCGATCAATGAGGCACTGGTTCCTATAGCTCTCAACTAACATTTGAAGTTACTAGACGGATGAAAGATTCATGGACATGGCTTGGATTGTGTGGAGTTAGAATTCTCTCAGCCTGCCCCACCAGCAACCATGAAAAAGTAAGTAATTTCCTACTTTTACAAACTCCTCTGATTCTCCCATTCAACAAAAATTCATTCAAGAAATATTAATTGACCACCAGATAGGACCCCAAAGACACCAAATATTATAGCAATTAGAATCTTGCTGATTTCTTATTCTATCAACACAACTCAAACCCAAAGGGAAAAGAGGAAGAGAAAAAGGACCTCAGAAAATTCAGTTGAAGAAAGCAAAACGTGGAGCTATTTCAGATTGGGTTCCCTGGGAAGAGACACTGAGATGGAGTGTTGTGTTGTCCATGCTTTTCTGGGGAGATACACCTGTAAAGAAAGGAGGAAGGCAGGATGAGGCTGAGGAGAAGCTGACTCACAGGGCAGTTGCCACTGAGGCCTCAGCCAATCCTTTAGGGAGCTTTGGAGCTGGGACAGCCCTTCAGAGAGTCCGACATTGTGGCAAGGGGTCTGGCTTTAGTGTCCCTCATCAGCTACTCATTGGCTGTGAACTGCCCTTGGGGAAGAGCACATGTTCCAATTATCTATTGCTGTGAACAAACTACTCTAAAACTTAATAGCTTAAAACTACAAACCAGCTATTATATCCTACAAATTTGTGGATCAGGAATTCAGACAGGGCTTAGCTCGTGAGTCTCCTGATCTGTACATCATTGACAGGCGTTGCTTCGTGGTATTGAGCTAGTGGATGGGCTGGTCTGGAGGGTCCAAGACAACTTCACTTACATGTCTGGCTCCTTGGCGGGGGTGACTGGAAAGCTAGGCTCATCTGAGACTGTCAACTGGATCACCCACATGAGGTTCTCCAGCGTGGTGGTCTCAGAGTAGCTGGGCTTCTTGAGAAGTAGCTCAGGGCTTCTAGAAAGTCTTTCAAATGGCAAAAAATGGAAGTTGCTAGCCCCTTATATCTTGGGCCCAGAAACTGGCAAAGCATCACTTCTGCTGAATTCTATTGATCAAAGCAGTCACAGAATCTGCCCAGAATTCAAGGTGGGTGGGATTCAACTCAACCTCTAAATGGGAGGAGTAACAAAGAATTTGCTGCCATCTTTAATTCTACCACAGGGCATAACCTTGGGTGAGGCAACTCCCTATGAAGTTGGGCAATCTCCAGTGAGGAATGCAGCTGTAAGCCATCAGCAGCTGATCTTCCCAGGAGCTGGGGGTTACACGTGCAGGTTTTAAAGAGGGGACCTGGTAGCTAACTACAGCGTCCACTGCAGGAGCAGTGATATATATTCCTCAGAATTAGCCCCAATGGACAGTTAGCATTGAATCATATCTTGAGGAGGAAAAAGGATTGACAAAAGGCTTGTCTAAGCAACTTTCCTACTGTCGTTCCACAAGGGGGGCCTAGGATGAAGGGGAGGTGGTCACCCAGAAGTTAGCAGCATTATCAACAATAACACAGGATTGCCCTTCAAATATACGAATTCGGTGATGGGCAGAAGATGTCTGTTGAACGAACCCCAGTGGAACTTGTGCTACAATGTTTGATCTGTAAGATTCACAGGCAAAAAATGGAAAGAAATAGATTTAGAGTCTCTATGTCCTTGGAAAAGTTTATTCCGGCTTTTAAAATCATAGAATATTAGAGCTGAGAGACACTGGTGACCATTCAACCCCATTTCCCTCTTACATAAGATAAAATATGACCCAGAGAGTGAAACAACTTGTCCAAGCTCATACAGCTGGTTAACGGCAGAGCAAGGAGCAGAATCTGGACCTCCTGACTGGTTCCCTTTCTTACTCCATCTCAGTTTTCGAATAGGAATTCCTGGCATTGGTGTGGTCTCCAAGGTGCCTCTGGTACCTGGGTCAGGGTTGGTCCCAGATACGGAATTTCTGACATACAACTTTTGACAATTGGCATCAAAAATTTATAAGGTTACTGCAATTAAAAAAAATTGAAAATGAGCCCTCTAGGAAAGAGTGCAAACTTCTGAGTGTTTCTTACTTTTTTACAGTCTGCATATTCAAGTAACAGCACCTAACGAAAAGATTAGAATTTCTCTTTATTTTTGCTTTAGATTCAATAGAGTCCAACAGACTCTTATGGACCTCCTAAGTGCAAGGCTCTTTGCTACACGTTCTTATTTTTTTTTAAATTATTTTATTGAGGTCATATTGGCTTATAACATTGTGTAAATTTCAGGTGTACATTATTATATATCAGTTTCTGTATAGACTGCATTGTGCTCACCACCAATAGTCTAGTTTTTATCCATCACCACACATATGTGCCCCTTGACCCCTTTCACCCTCCCCCCTCCTCCCCTCTGGTAACCACTAATCTGTTCTCCTTATCCATGCTTGTTTATCTTCCACATATGAGTGAAATCATACGGTGTTTGTCTTTCTCTGTCTGGCTTATTTTGCTTAACATAGTACCCAACAAGGTCCATCCATGTTATTGTAAATGATTGCTACCTATTCTTATGATTAAAAAGCTGAGCAAGACATAAAGTCCCTGGTCTCAGAGAACTTATCGTCTAATTACATAGTCACATGAAGTCAGCCAGACAAAGTTTCTCTAAGGTCATTTTCAGCTGCTCACAGATAGTGGGGAACTGCTAAAGATTTTAGACCATGGGAGTATTATGATTAGTTCTCTACCTTCTCAAGAAGATATTAGGAGCTGTTTGAAGTGTCCAGATGAGCACCAAGAGCCTGAAGCTCTGGGGCTAGGAAGGAGGGGGCGGCTTTATTAGGATGTCAAAGGTTTAGCGGGAAGAGTCCCAGCTGTAGTTTTAGTTTAATCACATAGCAGGACGCAGAGTGGACTCATTGATAAACAAGATTGCAAAGGCAGAGTCACGTGACTCTTGCTGTCTCTAAGATCCCACCTTAGGTTAAGTAAAGTGGTCTCTGTTGTCTAGTGGAAGCCTAATAAACAGACTCATCCCTCGGTGACAAATGAAAACACAGATACGAATTAATGGGCAAAGAAGGTCCTCATTTGTCTATTTGTGTTGCTTTACAAACGGCTCAGCAAAAGCATGCCAGTGAGCTTCAATCATCCCATTTTCCCTTTTTCTTTTCTTTCATCACAGTCATTATTGGTCACAAAGGACTGCTCACAAAACAGCTGGTAATTATAATTTAATGCATCCTTTCTGAAACCTGCAGGGAAATTAAAGCAAGGAGCTACCAGGAGGGAATGGGACAGGGACATGGGTTGGGCACAGTGAGGCAATACCTTTAAGTCCTAATTGTCCAGCACTTCCCAGCTGTCTGACCAGGGCTGACCTTGGACAGCTTGGGTGAGCCGAGGTCACTCCCTTGCAAATTGAGTCTGATTGTGGTGGTATTGGAACTAGAGGATCCAGGATGGAGTCCTCTGTCAATTTGAGAAGTCTAGTGTTGTTCCTGGGCAATAAGTGAACCCCAGAAATGCCTGTTGATGTCACCCAGCATCCAAAGTCAGCTATGGAGCAGGCAAGTATGTTTGTCTTTTGGCTTCTGCTCATGGGATCACACAACAGCAAGAGAAAGCATTTTCTGCTGGCATTAGCATGCAACCTCACAAAGAACCAAGAATTCAATTTAGAACAAATTCTCTCTCTCTCCATCACTCTCTGCTACTCCCTCCATCACTGCTTTCCCAAGTAACTTGAAGTCAGATCCAAATGATCTGATAAAAACCAAAATCACTGAAATGAAACAGAAAGACACTCATTTAGAAACTGAAATAAATACTCTTCTGATAACAGTCATCAATGAGATATATAGCTTTTTTGTAAAAACCCTACACCTGCACTCTCCATTACAGTGGCCACTAGCCATTGTGACTGTTTAGATGGAAATTAATTTAAACTACATAAAATTTGAAATTCCCTTCTTCAGCAACACTAGTCAATTTCAAGTACTCTATGGTCATTTGTGGCTACTGGCTACCATATTGGACAGTGCAAACCTCAGTGCATACATAAGAGTAAAATGTAGTGAAAGGATTCAGAATTGGTGAGTTTTGAGTATTTATTACCTCTATTTTTAATATAATATTTAAGATCAGTCTATACAATCTAACTTTTTAATAATAACGGTGCTTAACAACCAGCTCACAAAATTCCAGAAAATGAAATAACCAACTCCACAAGCCAGTAAAAACCAGCTCCAGGGGGCTGGCCGGTGGCGTAGTGGTTAAGTTCAGCCTCTCTCCTTCAGTGGCCTGGGTTCGTAGGTTCAGATCCCTGGTGTGGACCTACACTGTGCATCAAGCCATGCTGTGGTGCGACCCACATACAAAATAGAGGGAGACTGGCACAGGTGTTAGCTCAGGGCCGATCTTCCTCATCAAAACAAACAAACAAACAAACAAACAAACAAACAAACAAACAAACCAGCTCCAGCACACCACTGGAACATTTCCGTTAGTTATCACAGATGTTTCTATAGGAGAATAACCCCTCAAATAATGTACTTACGAGTGTGGCAATAGAAATATCCAGACTGAGAATGAGACCCCGCCCCCCCAACACCTGCATTGGTAGCAAAGACAAACGAGTTTAAGGATCATAATCTCCCCATCAGTTCTTCCCTTCCTCAGACCTAAACCAAATTTAGGTTTAGGTCTTCTTTGCAGAAGTGCGTGCAGGCTTAACTGTTTTAGACAGTATCATCGTCCTCTCAGATGCTTTGCAACAAACTCTCTCTTCCGTCCTCTGGCACACTCCATAAACCTCTTCTTCCTTCATGTCCTCTCTTCCTCTGACTGTAAACCTATTTTTTTTTCTAACTTCATCATCACAGTAAGGCCGGAGGCCCATGATTATCCAAGTCACCTTCGAATTCACCAGCATCCCTGGTGTTTAGCATAGAATTCAGGACAATGCTGCAGGCTGAAACCTCACCAGAAATTTATATAACACTGTAATGTTCTTCTGATTCCCCAGGCGTGCTTCCCTTGATTGGAGCCTGGGATCCATTTGCTTTCTCCAGATACCAGAGCTTTTTTTCCTGGGTCAGAGAATTCAGAGCGAGGTTTGTTTCAGAATAGAATAAGCACACAGAAGACTCTTTCTTGCGGGCAAACCCAAGACAGAAGCTTCTTTTCTTTTCTCCAAGAATATGCTCAAGAGAATATTTTCAAGAGGTGATGCCAGTGATTTTGGGTTTTATTTTGACTCAAATTAGCAAATGACATTTTGGTCCTGAAGATGAGTGTTTCCAGGGAGTAGGGCCAGGGTGGGGCCTGTGGTTCCAGATGGAAACTTCTCAGTGCTCATGGTGCAGCAGAAAACTCCAAGAAGCTTTTACAAAACACCAGAGTCCTAGCCCTGCTGTCAGAGAGTCTGATTTAATTAGTTTGGCCCTGGTATCAGTATTTTTAAAAATTATTTTGAACTGTCGTAAAATACACATAAAATAAAATTTACGATACTAGCCATTTTTTTTTTTTTTGGTGAGGAAGATCGGCCCTGAGCTAACATCTGTTGCCAGTCCTTCTCTTTTTGCTTGAGGAAGATTGTTGCTGAGCTAACATCCATGTCAGTCTTCCTCTGTTTTATATGTGGGATGCTGCCGCAGCATGGATTGATGAGCGATACATAGGTCTGTGCCTGGGATCCAAACCCATGAAGCCTGGGCCACTGAAGCAGAGCATGTGAACTTAACCACTACGTCACTGGGCTGGCCCCCCATATTAGCCATTTTTAAGTGTACAGGTCAGTGGCATTAAGTACATTCACATTATTGTGTAACCATCACCACCATCCACTCCAGAACTCACCTTGCAAAATTGAGACTCTACACCCATTTAACAATAACTCTCCTTTCCAGGGGCTGTCTCTATGCATGTGACTACTCTAGGTACCTCATGTAAGTGGAATCATACAGTGTTTGTCCTTTTGTGACTGGCTTATTTCACTTATCACAATGTCCTCAAGGTTCATGCATATTGTAGCATGTGTCAGAATTTCCCTTGCTTTTAAGGCTGAATAACATTCCATTGTATAGATATACCACATTCTATCTATTCACCTGTCAATGAACATGTAGGTTGCTTCCACCTTTGGTATTGTGATTAATGCTGCTATGAACATGGGTGTGTAAGAATCTCTTTGAGATTCTGCTTTCAATTCTTTTGTGTCTATACCTAGAAGTGGAACTGCTGGATCATATGGTAATTCTATTCAATTTTTAATTTAAAAATTTAAATTAATTTAATTTTTTGAAGAACCATCATATTGTTTTCCACAGAGGCTACACCATTTTACACTCCCACCAGTAGTGCACAAGAGTTCCAATTTCTCTACATCTTCACCAACACTTGTTATTTTGGTATTTTTGATAGCAGCCATCCTAATGGGTATGAGGTGGTATCTCATTGTGGTTTTGAGGCATCAGTATTTTTAAAAAGCCCTGCAGGTGATTCTAATCTGCAAACGGGGTGAGAGCCATGGCTCGAGGGAAGTTGATGGTGCAGCAGGTAAGGACATCTGGCTAACATGATGGCCTAACTCCATCCTCCAGAGACACTAAAGGATGGAGACTTAGCTTTGGCACCGTATAGTTCTATATGAACTCTGGGCAAATCACTTGGCTCCCCTTACCTGCTTCCCTGTTTGCAAATCGAGGTGAGAAAACCTTCTTCCACAGCTGTTGTAATTATTACCTGGCACATAATTGTCACGGGAGGTTAGAATGTTTAGAGATGTGGAGGGTCATACCTGTTTTCTCTCTGAAACTGAGAGATGAGCAAACTGAGCCTTAACAAGAATAAGGGACTTTTCTGAAGGGCTTACTCACTATGTCAGCACCTAAATTAAAATCCAGGTTCTGATGACACTTCTTTTCATGCCATCCTCTGCTCTTTTCCATGATTCCTCAGAGGGAAAAGAAAGGGGAACAGGCAGGCCCCCACCCCATTTCATCCTTACAGAGACATAAACAATGAAGAATAGGTTAAGTCTGAACATGTGCTCAAGGTGATGTTTACATTAAAGCTAAAAGTGTTAAAGAAAAGGAATCACACTCCCATAGTGCACTGTCAGTCTTCAGCCAGCAGGTAGAAGGTGGGGCAGATCGTTCACCCTGAAAAAAAGACAGCACAATCATCTTTACCATTGTTCTTCATATCAACAACGGTAATGCTGTCTTATTTTTCTACATTGTTTTCTCTATTTCAAAGCACTCCCATGAGTATGATCTCGTTGACATCCATGTGAAGTAGGTGCGGTAGACAGAATTCACCCCATTCCAGAGGTGAGAACCGTATAGTAGAGAAAATGGTGGAAAGGTATTATTGTTACTCTCAAAGGTAAACCATTTCCTGTCTTGTTAAGAGAGACCTTAGCTGGAGTAGAATTCTTTTGTTTTAAACAATTTTTAACCTGCTAAGTAATATGTTTCAAAACCAAAATTTCTATTTCACTGTCTCACACAGAACTTTACTTTTTACTTACTCTCTCAGTCAAAGGTTGCATTTGTTTGTCACAATCCTCTTTGAGAGGTTATATTAATTTTCCCCTACATTATATTAGATGCTAAACATTTAACATTCATAATAAATAGAAAATTATAAACCAAAATGAACATTTAATAATGAGCAGAACCACCTAAGGATGTGATTAAGGAGACTGAGGGATTAGAAATTAAATCTGAGTGGGGCCAAGAGGTAAAATCAGACAACAACAAGAGTACCAGTTGCATAGACAAAAGTAATCAGAATGGATTTGCTCAAGATTCTCTTTCCTTTGCCCTCAGAAGACCTATCACATAACCAGCCACAGGCACTCACAAGAAGGTCTGCAATTTTCTGAGTGCCCCAGTGTTCACAGAACGGCCACTGACCCATACAGGCCCCTGGGACAGCTCTTCCCTCAGGGCCTGGAGCAGGACCCTCCCTAGGAAAGGCCTGCCTATTGCATCCTGGCTGCTCTGCCCACCCTGCCCAAGCATGGTCTGCCACCCCCCTGAGACTCTGCTCCACGAAGCGATATTCTCTCCACCACAGCCTTTCACAGAGAAATGCAGCTCGATTGCTCCCTCCATGGCTCTGCTTGGTCGCAAACCCAAATCAATAACTTGTAACAGGGAAGAAGCTGGTAAGAGCCAATGGACCAGCCTTCTAGTAGAAGGGCTTTAGGACTGTTGTTCGGAGGTCCACAATTCTTTTATTTGTAAGATGGGAATAATAATACCTACCTGTAGGTTTGTTCTGAGGATTAAGTGCGAAATGCTCATGAAGTGTTTAACACCATGGCATGGGATAAACACTGGTAAATACTGGTATTGAAGTGTGTGCCATGTCTCCTCAACGAGGCTAAATTTTTTTAAGGGCAGCACTAGAGTCTATTCCTTTGTGCCCCACGGTACCCAGAAATGGAGTAGATCTTCAATAAACACTCTCAACAGGAGTAAACATTGCTTCTTTCATCACAAGGAGAAGCCAGCAGTCGGGAACAAAAATTGGCAGTGGGGCACCTATGGGGATCTAGCTGTACTATTTGTGGCTGTCTGGATCTACTTCACTGGGCTAGTGCGAAGCTAAAAAAAGCTAATATTCATCAAAGTCCTTGGAAGGTAAAGGGACTATTTAACTATTGGAAACAACAAACAATAATAACAACAGAAAACCCACTCCTCCCACTGCCTACACCTCCTGGGGACAGCTGTGGAGCCCTGTGAGGGGCTTAGCATGGGGCCAGGCATCTGACACGCACTGACTCATTCAATTCTGCCTTCAGTCCAACGAGGTAGGACTGACCCTGATCCCCATTTGGCTGATAATAATAACAGCTAACATTTATGTACTGAGGGCTGTACTACACATGTCAGTATTAACTCATTTAATCTTAACAGCAGCACTCGGAAGTGGTGATTCTTCATTTACAGCTCTGTTGAGGTATAATTGGTATAGAATAAACTGCACAAAATTACATACATAACACGGTAAGTTTTGACACATGTATATACCTGGGAAACCACCATCACTGTCATGATAATGAGCATGTTCATCAACCTCCACAAAAGTTTTCTTGTGTCTTTTAAAAACTCCTCCTCCTTAACAAAAGGGTAACAAAGGAATATTATGAACAATTCTATGCCCTCAAATTTGATAACTTAAAAATAATTAAACAAACAAGTAAGCAAATAAATAAATCAATCCTGCCTTCTGTTGCTCTCCACTCTCTCCTACAGCAAATGATCTACTTTCAGTCACTATAGATTAATTTGCATTTTCTAGAATTTTATATAAATTGAATCATACTCATACACACTGTTTATCTGGCTTCTTTCACTTGGCATAATTTTGAGATGCACCCGTGTTGTAGTGTGTATCAATAGTTCATTCTTTTTGATTGCTGAGGATTACTCCATCACATAGGTATTCCACAATTTGTTTATTCACTCACCTGTTGATGGATATTTGGATTATTTCCAGTTTTTCATTATTGCAAATAAAGCTGCTATGAACATTTGTGTACAAGTTTTTCTAAGGACGTGTGCTTTTATTTCTCTTGGGTAAATGCCTAGGAGTAGCAGGACTGGATCATATGATAGGTGTATGTTTAACTTTTTAAGAAACTTCCTAAACATTTTCCAAAGTGGTTGCACCATTTTACGTTCTCACCAGCAGTGTATGAGAGTTCCATTTCCTCCACATTATTGCTAATGCTTGGAATGAACAATTTAAAAAAAAAATTTAGTCGTTCTAATAGGTGTGTTGTGGTATCTCATTGTGGTTTTAATTTGCATACATCTTCTTTGGTGAAGTGTCTCTTCAAATAACAGATCACTTTTTTCAAAAAGAGTGGTAATATTAGCAGTCTAACATAGCTATTAACATGTGTTAGCATGTCTCCAAAGAACAAAAACACAAGGCAAGAGTAAAAAGTGGAAAAAAAAAAAAAAAGTAATCTGTTTTCAATCAAATGACAATGTTATAGATCCTGAGCCAGAAAATATTTTTGGAATTGACTTTTTAAATGCTCTAAATTGATCAAGGTAAAAAAATTTTTTTAAAGATCAATCTCAGTCTTTTGAAATAGAGGGCTTGATTTTCTTTTTCTTTGTGAGGAAGATTAGCCCTGAGCTAACATCCATGCCAATCCTCCTCTATTTTGCTGAGGAAGACTGGCCCTGGGCTAACATCTGTGCCCATTTTCCTCCACTTTATATGGGACGCCACCGCAGCATGGCCTGACAGCGGTACATCGGTGCACGCCCAGGATCTGAACCCACGAACCCTGGGCTGCTGAAGCAGAGCGCACACACTTAACCGCTGTGCCACCGGGCAGGCCTTAGAAGGCTTGATTTTTAATGAACATCAAAACTAGAGCACATTGTTTTAAAATGATAGAATATAATGACTAGAAGGGATCTCACTGGTGATTAAATTCAACAGTTTTGAATCTTCTTGTGTTCATAACACATTTTCAAATCTGGAATTGTGGCTATTGTACTTAAGGGAATTGAGTGAATTAAATACATGAAACAAGTCAGCAATAATTCCAACTATAATCTCAGCTACAGAAGATCAGTCTCTTGTAGAGGATGTAAAGAGATCCACACATATGGTCGCCCTTCATTCCTGTGTTACTGATTGAAAAGAGCTGTTTACTGCCCTAACCAAGATATCTTAAGTACTCGTGAGGCAAAATTCTCTTAAATTCTAGAAACACATGATTTTCTTTGACGGTGGCTTGATGCCGTGTAATGTGTTGATCAGTTACTTGCACACCCCTCTCTATTTTATCACATGACATGTTCAGCACAACATGCCATGTGAAAGACTTCTCTGTAATGTACAAAACATAAATTGTGAGTGGAGTTCAATTTTAAGGTAAGTTGAAATTTGGCAGGATGCCAGGGTGCCTGTGCCGATAACTGAGAACCATTCAGTTAGCCAAAACCCTCCTTTTCTAGCTACGTTCTTACTTGGGGTCTCACTTTCAGATAAACCAGAACTAGAATGCAGATCTCCTATTGTCCAGATCAGTGTCCTTTCCATTCGTCTGCTTGTTTCTGCCTCAACTAAATTCAATAGTTATTTACAGAAAATGATGATATATATATACATGTATATGCATAAACACAACTAAACTCACAGATGGAAACAACTTTATTTCACATGACTAGAGCAGAGGTTGAGTTATATTTATGGATTTCAGTAACCGTGTTCGGTATTTTCACTGTAAGCATCTTTGGCTAGACATTTTGCCCCAATCATTTTTGCTGCAAACATTTTTGCTGCATGACTAATTGACCATAGGCAATTTTGCTATAAAAGATAAATTAACTGATTGGTAGCTTGGTTTCAACTGGTTGACAGTTTGGTTTCTGTCTCTGTTGATGCATACTCCCATTTTTATATTATATAAATCTTAGTTCTATGTTTCCTGTAGAATTTTGGAACGTTTATCAACAGACGTGACAATACGCCAAGAAGAAGCAATGGTGCAGAAGGCTTTTATTAACTCATTATTTGCACTTTTTATTAACTCATTATTAACTGCATTTATTAATTCATTAATTGCAATATAGTAAATAAATAAAATAGAAAATGTATTTATTAAATGTCTATTGTGTGTCAGGCACTGTTCTAGGTGATAGAAACAAAATAGTGAAAAAAGTAAAAAATCCCTGCTTTCAGGAAGCTTGCATTTTTGTGAGGGGCTGGCAGACAATAACATAAAAATGTAAGATGCATATATGTTAGCTGGTGACAAGTCCTAATGACAAAGGAAAAGCACAAAATAAGGATAGAGTTTTAAGTATGTGTGTGATTACAATTTTAAATAGAGTGGTCAGATGGTCTGAATGAAATGACT
Organism: Ceratotherium simum simum; assembly: GCF_057802395.1. Taxonomy (NCBI): domain Eukaryota; kingdom Metazoa; phylum Chordata; class Mammalia; order Perissodactyla; family Rhinocerotidae; genus Ceratotherium; species Ceratotherium simum. Next base: position 16,362,089 of record NC_141909.1, read on the forward strand.
TTTGAGTAAAGATCTGGAGGAGGGGAGGGAACAAGTCATGTAAATATCTTGAGGGAAGAGCATTCCGGTCAGAGGAAACAGCAAATGCAAACACCTGAGGCAGGAGCATGTCTAGTGTTTTTGAGGAATAGCAAGGAGAACAATATGACTGAATGGCACAAGTAAGGGGAGATGAGTGTGAGGGTCAGATAGGGTAAAGCCTTGTAGGTTATTGGAAGGACTTTGGTTCTTTCTCTGAGTCGGATGAGAGGCCATTGGAAGGTTTTAGTAGAGGTATGACATGATATGGTTTATGTTGTAACAGGGTCACCGTTGTGTGGGGAATAGACTAAATGGGGTCAAGGACCAGTTAGGAGTCTATTACAATAATCCAAGTAAAAGATGACAATGGCTTATACTAGGTTGGTAGCAATGGAGGTCGTGAGAACATTTTGGATTCTGATATTTGTTCAAGATAGAGATGACAGAAATTGTTGATGGGTTCTATACGAGATGTGAAATAAAAAAAGAAGAGGCAAGAGTGATTTAAATTTTTTACCTGCGTAAGTAGAAAATCAGAGTATCTATTACTGAGATGGAAAGGGTGTGGAGGAGTCAGGCTTGCGGGAGAAGATCAGGAGCTCAGTTTTAAGTTTGAGCTACCTAGTAAACATCCCAGGAGAGATGCCCCAGGTGGCAGTTTGATATCCACATCTGGAACTCAAAGGAGAGGTCCAGGATGGAGATACAAATTGTAGAGTCATCAGCATATAGCTGTAATTAAAACGATGAAACTAGATAAGATCTCCCAAGTAATGAGTGTGATAAAAAACCAAAGAAGTCCATGGGCTGCCCCGGGGCACTTCGGCACTTTGAGGTTGGGGAGATGAGATAGAAAGTAGTCAGTGGATGACGTAACTCTATAATGGACACAAAGACAAAATTAGTCAATTGGAAGACAATCCTGAGGAATTTATCAGAATGCAGCGCAGAGGTGTTGGAAGATAACAGCTATGACACAGGGGACAAATTGAAAGACTCCAACATGCATTCACAGAAATTCAAGATAAGTAATAGAAAGAATGGTGGAAAAGAAGTATTTGAAGAAATGACTGGGAATTTTCCAGAGTTGAAAAACTAGAGTCTTATGGTTGAAAATACATACTGAGTATCTAGCAGAATAAATAAAAGTATATTCATATAAGTACATCATAGAAACACTACAAAATATTTGGAATAAAGAAATGATCTTAAAAGGTACCAGAGAACGTAAAAGAGAAATCACCTTCAAGGAAATAACAATTTGATTAACAGGAGGCTCTTCATCAGCAAAAATAGATATCAGAAGACAACAGACAAGTACGTTTCAAGTGCTAAAAGAAAATGACTTTCAAATAGGGCTTCTATACTCAACTATCATTCAAGAGTGAGGAGGGAAAAAGATATTTTTACACCTAAAAAATCTGAGAGAGTTTACTATCTACATAGTATGAAAAGTGAAATTAGAGGAAAAAAGGTAACTTCAAGGAAAATATTAAAATAATTGGTAAACAAAATTAAATATTGGCTGTAGAAAATAATGACTGGTGTGTGTGTGTGTTTTAAGATGACAATAACAAGAAAATTAGAGGAAAGAGTTCAGTGTACAGTTAAAGAATGTTGAAATTCTTGTTTTGTTTGATAAAAAGATAAAGATAGATGATTTTATACTTTATTAAAAAAATATAAAGTTAAGGATATATATGAAATAAGTGAGAATAACTACAAATAAATATTTCCCTCAAATAAAAATAGAAATAAAATCTATAAAAGTCAAAACAAAGCAAAGGCATTGAAAGGAGAAAATAAAAATAAGATTAGGTGACTTCCGGTTTCAGCTCTATAAGGAGGAGCTGGGAAGTCATCACTCCCATACTTACAACAACAAAAAAGGTGAACAAACTGATAATCAATGACTTGACTGGGACTCATCAGAGGACTGAGGTCGCAGGGCACCCCACGCCCCTGAAACGTGGAGAGGCAGGCAAATCCAGAGTCATGGCTGAGATCTGCTTACCTAGAACAGAGACTTCTGGAGTCATACACCGGTAGGAACATTTAAATGACAATTTTGACAAATTTCTGGAGGCTGAAGGTGGACTAATGTGAGAGCAAGGAACTCCTGGGGGCTATGTCTTGGGGAGGGGCAAACACTTATCATTACCTGCATGAAGTCCATCAGGATCTCACAGTGAAGATCTAGAAAGATCTCCCCAAGGCTCTGCCAAGGGGAGAGGAAGAGTAATCCTTGTGAGATAGACCCAGAGCATTCCCCATAACAAAGGTCTTCTCTTCAGAGTAGAAGACTTGCGCAGAGAATTATCCCAGCGGAGGAAGAGCATTCCTCCCCTTCAATGCCCTCTAGACTTCCTGTCTAACTTAAGAGGGAGAAAAGCTGTACCCCTTGAGAAACACTTGTGAAGGTCACAATCCAGAGGCACAGCCCCCCCAAAAGACTGAGATTAATCATAAAATTTATAGAACACTTCTCCTCCCTCACATCTGCCACCATACCAAGACAATTCTGACATAGGGCAAGACTTATGCCACAAGTTATTGTCTTATTAAAAAGCTATAGAAATTGAAAGGGTGAAGTATTAGTGCAAGGATAAATAAATGAATCAGTGGAAAGGATGGAGAATGGACACAGAGCAGAATCAGTGGGTTGGAGATTCTGGAAACAGAGAGAAGTAGATGTAGGACTTTACAACAGGGTCTTGAGACAATTGGTTTTCCACATGAAAAAATATAAACTTTAGTTCCTACTTTACCCCATACATTACAAACCTCAGATATATTAATGACCTGAATCTGAAAAAAAAAGTTAAGCATTATAGAAGAATTTTGTTTTATTTTATGACCTCCAGGAAGAGAAGGATTTATTAAGTAAGATATAAAAAAACAAAAATCGTGAGAAAACAAAGTTGACTTTACATAAAAATTGAAACCTTCTGAATGACAAAAGAAAATATAAAGTTAAAAGTCAAAAACTAAGGTGAATGATTTTAAACATACATGTAAGGCAAAAATTAGAATTCTGAATATATAAAGAACTTGCATGAATTGATGTTAAAAAGACAAACTACTGAAATACTAAAAATTGGGCAAAGGATTTGATCAGGCAATTCACTGAAGGGAAAACCTGAATGTCCAACTGAAGTGTATTTCTTAGTTTCCAAATACTTCAGGATTTCATAGTTAACTTCTTGTGAGCTTTAGCTCTACTGTTGTCAGAGAACATACTACATATGTGTTCTACATACATCATACATCAATTATTTGTAATTCCAAGACTTGATTTGTGGCTCCGCATAAATGGCTTATTTAATTGCAGCATTTAGATCAGGATATTCTATGTCACAGTTGCTCAGCAAATATTTGTTGAAAGAATTAATGGAAAGTCACAAAATAATTTATGCTTGTCTATTTCTACCCTTTCGCTGCCCCCGTGCTCAGGGCATCAGAATCCCCTGTGAAGACGTCCATATTCTATGAGGTACAGTGAGAACACTTGGGAATCTGGCTTCAGTTTGAATTTCAGCTCAGCAACTCATGACATGTCATAAGCCGAACCAATTGATCTCTCTGAGCATGCTTTCTCTTCTTAAAAATGTTGACGAAAATCTTTCTCAGGGGATTATGGGTAGAATTAGAAATAAAACATGCAAAAATGCTAAACACATTGTAGGGACAATGGTAGGAAAATAATTTCACAAAGTTCACCCAGGTGTCTTACATACAGTAAATGTAAATTGGTAGTTCACTCATATGTTCAGAGCACCTTCTAGATTATTAATGCAATAACTCAATTTGGTAGAATAAAATACCAATCTGAGCATGTTCTTAAATAACGCCTTTGAATGAGAATAAAAACACACATCTCTTATGGCTGCAATTGTGGGTCCCTGAGAGGTGTTTCTTCCTTGTGGAATTAATTCCAGAAAAATACCAGTAAAACTCCAAGGAAGGGGGGAAAACTCCAAAGCAACCACAGCAAAAAAGGGATGGAAATTTCTTGAGTATTCGTCCGCTTGAATTAAAGATTGTTATGGAAAGCATCCAATAAAAATTTCCCAAGTGAAAGCAAATAAAATGAATGGCTGTCAAAAGGTCAAAATCCATTTACATTAATATTGGGCAGTACAGGTAGCAGTGTTTGGCTAGCAATTCTCTGGAAACGTAAAACAGTGAACATATACATCCTTGGCAATTTGTAAAGCTCATTCAAGCCAAATCAGCCTGAATTTTGTAAGTAAACTGGTGCAGCTGCCAGTTGGTGAGCTCGTGACTGCTTCTCACACTGCGAGCGAATCGCGCCCGGTGCAGAACTTGGTGTGGGGTGGTTTGAACGAGCTCTTCACAATTTAGAAACCAAGTCGTTCATGGGTATAAAAGGAAGCAACGAAAATATTCTCTCTCGTGAAATTTTTGTTTCTGGCAAAGTTAAAAAATGCAAACTATCAGACTGAGCAAGCTTTCTGGTAAATGGGAAAAGTTATTATTTAAAAACATGTTTCATCAAGTTATCACAAATTCCTATCTCATACCCAGAAAAAGACGTCATCTTTATTTTAAAGGTTGATTTGCTTTTACTCCCTTACTTTTGGGTGTTGGTGCTGAACTCTGTCAGTGAATTTTTTTTTTTTTTTTAAAAAAGATGCTGCTATCTTGGATGACATTCTGCCTAAAATATTTGCTCAGCGTGCTGCCCTTGATGTTTCCTTCATTGTTATTGGATGTTATATATCTGCAACAGTGTTTTTCTATCTGGGGTCCTCAGATGCTTGGAGGTGTATGGTCTGGGCATACTCACAACAATTCCTAGTTTGATGTTTTCTTTTCAATGATAACAGAATGTACTGTAAAATTAGAATATCTTAAGAAAAGAAAAATGGTGGAAAAGTTGAATTATCATAAAGCATATGGTAGGCATTACAGGCCAAATTAAAAAAAAATTCTGTGTTGTGGCAAACAGCATATTTTCATATTACAAGTTTGCAATAGTGTTTTAGCAAAATAACATCATGTTTTAATGTTGCTAATTGGAATTTTATTGTTTTTTACTGTATTTGATTTATAACAAGACCATTAGCATTAGGAAGTTATACCTGGTTTTATGTTTGCATATTTTCGAGTAACATTAATAATCAAAATCATATGTCAACCTTTGATGATATAGTTTTCCCTTAAAAGAAACCTCTACATACTTAAGCTTGAAAAGCACTAATCTAAATTCCTCTTCAGCAAGCTGATGTATTTTCTGTTGAGTACGATGACAAAGCCAGTCAGAAAACACGGCTGCCTGGATTCTATGAGGGGATGCTTACTGGATGATTTGGTCACCTGACACTTTAGCTCTATTAAGGGGTACACGTGACAGGGCTTTGACTCCATGGAGGCCCCAAGAGTCAAAAGTCAGAGCAACTCGTGTCAGCTGGTTACAGTGCGCTCTATTCCAGCCCCGGCTTCCTGCAGCAGCGCCTCCTCCGTGGATGCGGATCTCGGTAACTCACTGTCTTCATTGGCTCAGTCGTTTCTGAGCTTTTTTTTGCATGAGGTCATTTTTTCAAGGGAAAAATATCAGATCCCTTACTTGAAAGATAATTGTACTTTTAATGAGGAAATATATAATTACATAGACACCATAAATTCGGTAATGCTATTAAATGAATTTTAGAATTTTAATCATCATAATGGCACTTACATGGCATTAAAAAATGGTCCTTATCTGCATGAATATTGCTGATTCAGTCTCCTGAGAAGGCTTGGTGCTCATATGGATGCAAGGAGCACTTGAAACAGTTCGTGGTCCACTGAGGGTCCAAGGCCCACAAGTTGGAGCCACTGTCGTAGCTGTCACTGCTTACAGTTTCAGCATGGAAAATGAGTTCTCACCAAAGAGACAGTCACCACGGTGCTTCTTGACATCGTTAACAGCTATCAGAAGGGCAGCCCCAGTGATAGCGGAATAACTGGCAGCTGAAACAACTTACTTTAAGTCACCTGAGTTGTGCTTGTGTGTGTGTGTGTGTGTGTGTGTACATACATACACATATACATATATCAGATATATACATGTTAAATTTATATATATACACATTTATACACATAAATTTATATATGTATACATACGTATATTCAATTCTACCATCATTCAGTTGCAGACCTAGGGCACAGATATTTTTTGGCAAGACTTGGACAGATTTCCTTCTTTGAGTAACAGACACTAAAAGAGAGGATTTCAGGAAGCAGGAAACAAATTATTCATTTTTGAAAAACCTTTCCTCTTCCCAGTGTTGCTACCCTGCAGTGTACAACAAACAAAACTCAGAGTGGTGACATGATTTCCTTACAAAACTTCTCGTGCTAGAACGGGCAGCCAGCTCTGGCGAGTGGCTGAATTCCAGAGCGCTGACTGTCGTCAAGTAAGAGTCAAAATGTTATCACCTGTTTAAGCGCCACTGACTGATGTATATTCAAAAGCAAATCCAAACAGTCGCACCCACTTTTCAAGCATCAAGGAAACCAGATGAGACCAGTGTCTCAGAGATACGGTGTCAATGGATACATTCTCTCTTTTTTTGCGATGGAGTAGGAGAGGGAAGGAAGAATTGCATTAAAATGTAATGTTGGTCAATGGCTGTGATTGAAAAAAAATGGAGAAGAAGGAAGAAAGGGAAAACTTCCCAGCCCATTGCTAGCTAAGGTACGCCGCTATCTGACTACATTGGTAATGCGAGGGGCTGATTAGTCTGGAAGGCTGCCTACAGGTTAGCAGGCCTCATTTCAAATCTCTGACAGCAATATGTGTCGTTTCATGCTTCAGCCTCATTCCCCATGTTCAACACAAACTGGGGTCACTCTACGTATGGAAATCTCTGTCTTCAAGGCAAAAAAATTAAAAAAGGTGAGATTGCCGCTTTAACCTCACTGGCCTCAGAAAATATGTTTTAGTCTGATACATTATACTAGCAGGAATTATTTATCAAGAAGATACAAGCTTGATATTTCAGAAATAATGAGATGTTCTGGTTTTGCAGCTGAAATTTTATGGTCCACAGAGCATCAGCTATGAATCCAGGGGAATGAAGTAAACTTGCAATGAATGATATACACCAGGCAGCCAACGAAAAATGGCCGAGGAAAGGGTAATATGAAAGTTATAACACAGCACAAAGCTTCCTATAGCTAAAGTTCCTTTGTTGCTCAGAGAGGAAATATATTTTAAGGAATGTTAAAAAAAGTCCGCACGTAAAAATCTTTCAGACTTTCCTTCCTGATCTCTGATTTGGCAAACGTCCTACAGGATGAGGAAACCGTAATAAACATTACAGTCTATGGTTAACATGAAATATTAAAAAATTCAAAGCAAAATAATCTGAAGTCTCATGACCTGTCATCATAGTGTAATGTGAAAGCTGTAGCAAGAATAACCCATAGAAATGGCAAATTAGAAAATGGATAAACATACATGATTGTGCTTTTTGGAAATGGAGATTTTGCTTGTATATTTCTTGGTCAAATTGGCCTAGTGATGATGAAAGGCCATTTGTCATATTATATTTCCAGGACTTTAAGGGGACATCCCAGGAAGTAATGAGAAAACACTAACATAAAGAAGATGACAAGTGAGCCTTCCACTAGCCACTGTGGCCTGAGTGTCCTCCCCCACCCACCTCCAAATTCTGGTCTTTCTCAGTTCTAGAGCCATTTCCCAAAGTCCTTGAGACCTCTCACCGTTCAACAGCACACAAAGTCAGGACTTGCTGCACCCCGAGGCTCAGCAATTTAAATCACCGACTGGTGGTTCCAGTTCCCTTGGGATATTTAGCCAACAAGTCTAATCATGAGGGCTCTTCATTCGAGCACACGGCTTTGCAGTGCATGCTTCCTGGCACAGAATCTTAGAAAATAAACATCAATAATTTAAAACCCTTTGCAAACATAATTACCCAAAGTAACAGGTTTTAAATCAGCCTCTTACAGACTTGTGCATTTTCATTGTCAGTCAAGGTCACCAAAAAGCGTTAATTAAATACTGCAGGGCAAGAGGTGCTGTGTTAAGCTGTGTACTAGGTATCATACAAATAGACGAATCTCTGTCTGCCTCATTTTTCTTGGCTGTAAAACGGAGATAACAGCACTTACTTCTCAGAGTTGTTATGAGAATTAAAGTGAATATATGCAGAGCACTTAGGACAGGGCTGGGCACACTATGTGCCATAGGGTAGAAAGTGTTGTTAAGTGTGGTTGGTTCTCTATTGTGACAAAGATCGCTAGTTGATCTCAATATCTGTTCTTCCTTGGTAATCAAATACCCGATTTTTAACTGGCTGCATGGAATCAGGGTGATTTTTTCCCAGCCTCCTTTGCATCTAAGTGTGGCCATGTGTCAGGCCAATGGTTTATAGGAACTATCATGTGCAACTTCCAGGAAGTATTTTTAAAGTGTCCCTTACTTCTTTCTGCTATCTAGAATGTGGCTGCAATGGCTGGAACTCAAGCAGCCATTTTGTACCATCAGGGGGAAGCTACATGTGGAGTAAAGCAGTGCATAAAAGAAGCCTGGGACCATGACAACAGCACAAAACTGCTTTACTAGCCCTCGACTTCCTATCTCTGGAGTTCTTTCATGTTGGAGAAATAAAGTTCTATTTTATTTAAGCCATTGTTATTTTGAGTTTAGGTCACATGCAGCAAAACCCTTTTGAAATTAAATGTCCTTTAAAATTTTTTTAAAGGGAAAAGGAGCTTGCTGGTCAGGGCATTAGAGTCCCAGGCATACCTGCTGTGGCAGATATCTCTAACAGATAAGGCCTTGGCTGAGACAGACATTTATATATTAATATATAAAAAATATTTAACATGCCAGGCATTTATAAGTTAAGAACAACCCCTGAGTTTCATTTTAACCTTCCTTCTCTTTTTAAAAAATTTTGACAGCCACAGGCCCTGCATTCGCCTAGGGGGTAGTCCTAACCCTGGGTACAATGAGTGCCGAGCTGTAAGGGGTAGTAACTTTCAAGAAAAATTGAGACCATTTCTCTCTCAGAAAACATTGTTTTTGATTGTGTAAGGAGGTAGAAGTCTATGGTCCGTCAATGACCATTACGCAATTTGATCATAACCCAGATACATTTTAATCACAGATTTTCATATTGCACTTTGGACTGCCAGATGGTTTCAACGAATACAACAAACTTGAATTAAAAATTTAAAAATGTTTTAAATTGGGGCTGGCCCGGTGGCTTAGCGGTTAAGTGCGCGCGCTCCGCTGCTGGCGGCCCGGGTTCGGATCCCCGGCGCGCACCGACGCACCGCTTCTCTGGCCATGCTGAGGCCGCGTCCCACATACAGCAACTAGAAGGATGTGCAGCTATGACATACAACTGTCTGCTGGGGCTTTGGGGGAAAAATAAATAAATAAAATTAAAAAAAAGTTTTAAATTGTATCATATATTATTTGCATGTATACTCTTGAAATTTTATTGTTGATCACTTACATTACATCTTATATTTTACATTTGATTGTACAGCTTTTTTCAAAATTCTATTTAGAAAAGAAATCATATTTTGCTCCCTGCTACAGACACTGTGGGCTGCTTATCCAATATCTATTCTGTTTCCTTCCTTGCTGACTCCAATTTTGTTCAGGAGAACAATATGCCCCCTGAAGGATAGTATTCAGTTTCCCAGATCTCATGAAGATAAGACTGGCTACGTGACACAATTTTGCCCAATTAGAGGTGAGCGCATGTCTGATGGGGGAGGGGTAGGCAATCTTTTGCTTTTTCCTGCCTCTGATGTTAATGTGGTGCCTGGTGCTACAAGGGCCATTTGCCTGAGGTGACAAGCAACATGTTAGAAAGGGCAAAGTAGAAAAGCAGAAAGAGTCTGGTTTCCTCATAACATCATTGAGAAGATGAACACCCTCAGTTACCTGCCTCCAAACTTCTTTTCACGGACAAGAATAGCCCTTTGCTTGTTTAAGCCAACGTTAATTGGGTTTTTGTTACTTATGGTCAAAGACATGCCTAACTGATATACTCTCAAGCAAAAGAAATAAATATAAAAAGAACGCAAAATTCCTTTCTTAATTACCCACATCCAATATCTGCATAGATGGAAAATTTTAAGATTTTAGAAATTTTTTAAGATTTTGGTAGAAGATTTTGAACTTAGCACGTGTATTTCTACTCCTACTCCCAGACTCCATTAAAATGAAAGCAAAGAAATTTTTTAAAAGTGTAAACCTATGCAATGAAGAGAAACTGAAGGAGTTTATAAGTGACTGCTGTCCATAATATATGTGGAGCAAGGGGGAGAAGTAACCAACCTGGTAGAATCTTGGGGAGACATCACACTTAGATAAGGTAATTACAAAAGAGGGCTATTGTGAGAGGTGTGACTTACAGCCAGGAATTAATTATTGGTGTGTGTCCACTTGACTCAACAAGTCTCCCAGCTGACAAGCACTGTCTGTGCACACTGATTCCCACAAGCCTTCTTGTGGCCTCATTCTCAAATAGGAATCGTCAACCAAGAATCACTAGATATTTGAGTAAAGTCTAAGAAGCAAAAGGTAAACAAACAGAAAAACCAATCCGAAGAAAACAGAAGATAATACATCCAGAAAATAGAAGTAATATATCATGAAAATAAATAATTAGAGAACTCTTGAAAATTAAACTCTTGATTGTTGAAGTAAAAACACTAATGGTGGGGGGCTGGCCTGGTGGTGCAGATGTTAAGTTCACATGTTCTGCTTTGGTGGCCTGGGGTTCGTGAGTTCGGATCCTGGGCACGGACCTACTCACTGCTCATCAAGCCATGCTGAGACGACATCCCACATAGAAGAATTAGAAGGACCTACAACTGGGGTATACAACTACATACTGGGGCTTTGGGGAGAAAAAAAGAAAAAGACGAAGATTGACAACAGATGTTAGCTCAGGGCCAGTCTTCCTCAAAAAAAGAAAAGAAAAGAAAATGCTTGTGTTAACACAGATGAAATGAGACGGGCAAGCTATACAACATCACTTTGTGGAAAGAAAGCTTTGAAGTACTTCTTTAAAAAAAACACTAATTGGACATTTGAAGGACATTTGAAGAATAAAAAATTGAAGAAAAAAGGTAGAAGACAAATTCTGAAACAAGATATATGAGAGAAAGAATAAGGACATAAAGAATCAATTCAGGTAGCCAACATACGGTTAAGGCGAGTTCCAAGAAAGAAAGTACAGATAAACTGGAGATGAGGAAATTATCAAAACAATAACAACAAAAGCATAATGAAATTTCCCAGAGCTAATGGGGGCACAAATCTTCAAATTGAAGGGGGATACTGAGTACTAAATAGGTTGCACAAAAAAATCCCCACACCTAGACAATCATTATAAAATTGCAGAATGACAAAAATAATAGCATGTGTATAAAACTTTTAGTGAGGAAAAAGTAGATCACCTACAAAAGACCAACAATTAAACTATCATCAGACTTATCAGCAGTCTGGATGTTAAGAGGCAATGGGCAGTGCCTTCAAAGTTCTGAAAAAGAATGCATTTTAATGGATTTCTATACCCAGCCAGAGTATTCATCAAGGAGGAGAGCAGAATAAATGTAGTTTTAGACACATGAAAACTTGTGTTTACTTTTCATACACTCTTCTCTGGGAAATTATTTGAGGATATACTCCAGTAAAATGAGAGACTAAACCCAAAAAAGGGAACACATGAGATGCAGGAAACTGTAGCTCTAACCCAAAAGAGCCAAGAAGGGACATTCCAGGAAGACAATCATGCAAGAGGCCTAGAAAATAATCAATCCAGACTCATCATGCAAGTGGATAGAGAGCTCCTTGACGAAGGTCTCCAGGAATGAAGGGATTCCATTGGATGGTAGAAAAATTGAGATGTCGGAAGAACTTGAGAATTTACTAAAGGCACAGAATGTGAGATAAAAGGGGGAATAAAAACTTCATGGGAGGGAAAAAAGCCATATAAGAAAGTGATGGTCCAAAATATGAAGCAACTGGTCCTAATTAAAAGAGAAAGTCAGACTTCATGAAAAAGAGTGAAATTGATTCCACGTAATAGAAAGAGTAAGAAGCTAAAAGATATTAAGGACATTGTATGAAGGTACATGATTCTTCTGTCAATCAGAAAAAAGAGTCAATCAGAATCTCACGGAAATACAAAAAGCTGTGCAAAGCATGATGTGACACCAAAGCAAACAAAACTGTAGCAGACTTTTCAATAAGTGATGGAATTTAGTAAAGATGATTCCATTTCAACAGTATTTGTTGAATAGAATTGGGGTAATCACTTTGGAACCACGGAGAAGGAAATATAATCATACCACAGCACTTGAATCTGCAGTGAACGAGATTTACATATTGACCATGTTTTTTAAAATTTTTATTTTTTAAAAACACAGTATGATCAGCATAAGTTGGGAAATAATGTTGGGGAGGAGAACTGGAGAGAAGGCTAGAGGAGCTAGTATTCTTACCTTACAAACTTAGGATTTAAGATGTCTCCAGTTGACAGAATGAGAAATATTAAGTTTAAACATATTTATTAATTTATAAAGGTAAACAAATAGAAGAAGTAAACATAGTGTTATTGAAATATGGAGATGAGGGGTATAAGCGAAGCCAAATCTCCTTGAGAAATAAAAGAATAGAGGTGAAGTATATCATTTACAGATATGAAGGTAACCACTGAAAGCACTAAAAGTAGGGATTGTTTAATCCCCCCACCTCTCTAGGGAGGTAGCTCTCTGGCGATGGGGAGGGTTGGGCAAGGAACTCTTTTTTTCCATTATAAACTCTTTTTCTTTTTTTTTTTGTGAGGAGATCAGCCCTGTGGTAACATCTGCCAATCTTCCTCTTTTTTTTGCTGAGGAAGACTGACCCTGGGCTAACATCCATGCCCATCTTCCTCCACTTTATATGGGACGCCGCCACAACATGGCTTGTCAAGCAGTGCGTTGGTGCACGCCCGGGATCCGAACCAACGAACTCTGGGCCGCCGCGGCGGAGCGCGCACACTTAACCGCTAAGCCACCAGGCCGGCCCCTAAACTCTTTTTCTATTTGGGTTTTTCTTTAGTCATATGCATATATTACTTTTATTTTAATTAAAATTCTTTCCACATAGAAAATTGCCACAGGAATTGAAACAGATCATCAAATCAATTTAAATGAACTTAAAGCAATAGATTATTTGCTGTTAAAAATATTTTCATTTATCCAGGGTGTTTCTCCAAGAGAAATGACTATTATATCAAAGAAATCAACTTCATCATAAAAAATATTTTTCAACAGTAACACTATGCAACTTTTAATGACTTCATTTTAAAAAGGAGATTTCTCATGGTTAGTCAAATTCAAAGCGCTTAGGGTACAATCTGGAAAGTTTTCAAAAGGAAACCATTTCTCCAGCTGTTTGGGTCTTTTGTACATGGTGTTTCAGAAGCAAATCTGTTGACCAAGTGAATTGGTCCCTTAAAAATCTAAGTATACCTTTACATAGCACAGAACTAAATTAAATTTGAACAATTCTTGTTTTAAGGCAATCAGTCTTGTATGTTAAGTTTAAAACTTCCAAATATTTCTTGCTTCTAAAGAGTGGGGAAAGAAACACATCTTTCTCTAGAATTCTCTTCCCAGCGGCTCCGCAACCTTCACCGCCTGGCAAGTATCTACTCATATTTCAGGACTCAGCTCACATAATCTTCTCAATATCATGATCCTGTTATCTTCTCCCTGTACCCTATACATATGTCTGTGTCTATGTTGTTTGTATAAACATACAAAGAAGTATGTTTGCCCACGTAGAAGTAGACAGTAAGCACTTGTGATGTTCTTCATTTCTAGCTTTGTATCCCCTAGTGATAGTAGCCCAGTTAATGGTTTTTGGATGAATAGATGAATCCCCTGTTCTGCCTAGATTTATTTTTGATTTGTTTTGCGTGTATCAAATACTGAATGCATGGATTCATTTAAAAAAATGCATTAGCAGAAAAGGATATAGAAAAAGATATAGTTTAAAAAAAGCGAGAAGAAAAGAAAAGCGTTAAATTGTCAACTAATGGAGTCGCACAGAGAACATTTTCACATTACTCTTCCATTCCCTACTTTCCTCCCTCCATTATTTTCTCATCTTCCTTCTTCCTTCTTTCCCACATAATTCCAAAAAGTGACTTGAAGTGATGCACAATAAAACATATACAAATGTAGAAAAGAAATAGCATAAAGAGTAAGACAATTGTACCACAACCAGAAAATGTATTCATTTATTCTATAAATACTTGTTGATCACCTATGTGCCAGGCAATGTGCTCGGCATCAGGAACAAAAAGGTAGTATGATCCTGCTCACATGGAGATTACATTCTAGTGGAATAAAATTGTGTCACTAATTGAACAGTAATTTTGGTTCTGAGATTTCAAAATTCAAAAAAAGGAAAACACGTTAGGATAAGTTGTTTTCATTTAGTGTGATAAAATGTTTGGGGAAAGACTAGCCATGTACATCAAGAAGATTAAGTGAGAGAATGCATATGACATCAAAACACAGATAAATGTTAGTTATTACATAAAGAACATTAAACAATGTTTCCACAGTGGCTTTGCTGAGGATATTTAAGTGTACTTCATGGGGACCCAATCTCTGGGCACAATGTAAGTCTCCGAGAGCTTAGCCATAGCCCTTGGGAAAGGGAAGAGACTCCAATTGACTGAAATTAGGTTTCTACCACTCCCATGGAATGGGAACTTAAAATAGAAATTAAGTTTATAGAGAAGAAATTGAGGGGCCCGGCCTGGTGTAGCAAGTGGTTAAGTGCGCGCGCTCCACTGCAGCGGCCCGGGATTCGCCTGTTCGGATCGCGGGTGCACACTGACGCACTGCTTGTCAAGCCATGCTGTGGCAGCGTCCCATATACAGTGGAGGAAGATGGGCACGGATGTTAGCCCAGGGCCAGTCTTCCTGAGAGAAAAAAGAGGAAGATTGGCAGATGTTAGCACAGGGCTGATCTCCTCACAAAAAAAAAAAAAAAAAAAAAAAAAAAAAATTAAATGTGTTGCGTTCCTAAGTTTGTGGACTGAGTCATCCTGATACATGTTGGGGCTCATCTGAGATTGCTGAGGATCCTTGTGCAGTCTGTAGCTATTTGCACCATGGACTGATTACAAACCCCAGAATTAAAGCTGCCATTTGAGCAATGGCAATGGCAATGGCACTGCAGTGAAGAAGAGCTGGAGAACAGAGAGATGTGGATTCTTGGAACTCACTTCTAGAGAACCATTTTGAGATGGAGTTTGCAAGAATATGCAGGAGGCTTTAAACTCCCTGCTCAGACACAGTGTGGTCAGTAGATGAAAAGCAGAGAATGTAAGTGATAAGCCTTGTTAGAGTTTGGTGCTGAGATTAAGTGTTTTGATTCCAAAGAGTATACCCAGAAAGTGAGCATCACCAATATAATAGAATCTGGGTCCATCTTCTGTTTGACTGCTGACAGCTTTTAAACCTCGGTCCTTCCTCTTTCCCTCTACTCCACATCTGGGAAAACTGATAGGAAAGTATGGGTGCACTCTCCTTTGGTGCAGGCAAAAAGTTCAAATCACATGTGGAACCTTGTGGCCCCATCCCCTAAACACCATAAAAACCCCAGATTTGTATCTTTTCCCTGTTCTCTCTAGAACTCCCAAACCACTGCAGGAGATGGAATAAAGAAACAAACAACAACAAGAAAATAAACTCAGTCCAATGAACAAATGAACAGCAGAAAAAGGGGAAAATTAGCAAGATTTATACCTTGCTTGAGGCATATTTATAGCAAATATACCTCATAGAAATTATAAAATAAGAGGGCACAAGTTAACTCAAAGATATCAGAAATCACAATAAATATGAATGAATTAAATTTCTCTGTTAACTGAAAGGGAATTTCAGAGTGAGTTAAAAAAACATAATGCCTGCTCTATGTTATTTATAAGAAAAACATCTTTTAAAACAATACATGAAGACATTAAAAAAAAAGTCATAGGAATATATATACCAGGAAAATGGGAAGAAAAATAAAGTGGTGTGGCAACATATCAGACCAAATCAAATTCAATGTGAAAACACTAGATGGAACAAAGAAGGATGTTTCATATGATATAAGTACAATCAACCACAAGAGGAAATGACCTTGAGCCTTTTTTGCGTCAAAGATATAGCTTCCAAACATATAAAGTAAAAACTGATAGAATTACAAGGGGAAAAAAATGACATATCTACATTTACCATGGGATTTTTTTGAGAAAATCCATTAATGACTTGAATATAAGGCTGATACTTGGTCTTATATAGGACTTTGGGAAGAATGGAGGTGTTCAGAGATTGGTGGATTTTTCTCATAGTAGGAGTGTTTAGCAATTGCCTGACCTTTAGCTGTGGAAGTGTGGATACTCCAGTGAGACTATTGCTGATTGATTGATATGAAATGTACCCATTAGTGTGAAGCTGTTGTTAATCAGTTGATTTTCAGAAGCCTCTGTACTGATGCAAAATTGTCATTGATCAATTAGCATACACATAAACCCAGTTCTGGTGGTGATTTGCTGTTCTGGCCAAAGAATAATCAATACTTTCCTATAAGGATAATTTTTATTTTCATGATCCCACCTTCAAGGAGCCTAATGTATTTTAGTGAGAATAAGGCAAGTACACAAATAACTGTCATACAAAATGAAGCAGTGTAGTATTCTAAAATGAATTCTGGACTTGAAGTCCAGAAATCTGGGTTTGAATTGCAGCTATGGGATCTTGGGTAAGTCAATTAATACTTCCTGATTTCAGTTTCTGTAGACTTTGAATAATAAGCCCTGCTCACTTCACAGTGATGGATGGACATATAATGAATTGCTGTATGTAAAAATACTAGGAAAAGTGATATCAATAAAAAAATAAGACATTATTATTTTGTGCTATAAGTATAAGGGGACACAATAGAAACTTTTGAGATTCAGAGCAAGGAAATCATTTCATCCAGCAAATTGGAAGAGAGAAAGAGGGCCTCGTGGAAAAGATGGTATCGGTGTGAGCCTTGAAGAATGGCTTCAAATTATAAAGAAGCCCAAGACACAGAGCACTAAGGTAAGGACTTTCATGGCAAGAGTAAAGGCATAGATGTGGGGAAAAGAAAGAAATGACAAATAGTCTGCTTTGGTTGAAATGTAGAAAAATATAAGAGAAGTAGTAGGAAAGAAACCTGGAAAACTTGTATGGAAGCTAACCTGAAATATTAAACTGTAGGTAGAAACTGACTTCATTAGGTAGAAATGTACAGTCCCTGAAGAATTTTGAACCAGATAGTTATTTGCTTAGACATGTGTCTGGGAAGACAAATCTGATCTAAATGATTACAGAGTTAATTGGAGGAATAAGACTGGTAGTGAAGAGACAGAAAGGAAGATATCACAACAAGCTAAGAAAGACATTATTAGGGCCTTAATGGAGGTAACATTATGAAAATAGAAAGGGATAGCAACAGAGAGAACACCACTAGGACAGAATCAAGAGACTGTGATTAGGTATGAGATCAAGAGTCAAAGGGGACTTTGCAATTTCAAGTACTAGTGGCTAGAGAAGAGATATGGGAAGTCAGAAGGAGGAGGCGGTTTGGAGAAGAAGAAGGCGGATTCTTCTTTACACAGTTTGGAAGACATGTAGTGGGCCATGTAACTACCAGGTCTAGAGCTTGGGAGTGAGATTTCACCAATGTGTGTTTGGTGTGTGTGCGTCTGTGTGTGTATGTGTTTAGGAGTCATCTGTGCCAAGCTGACAGTTGAATAACAAGAGTAAATGTCTGAGTACAGATCTTCAGATAGAATTTTGGGCACCTATGTTTAGGGAGTGAGGAAAGAAAGTAGAGTCATAAAAATATATGGGAGGAACTTGAGGAACTTAAGAGGAAACCCAGGAAAGCATACTGTAGGTAAATCCTAAAAAGAAGGTAATAAAGAGTAAGAGGTCAGTGATGTCAAAGGCTGAACGTGAAGACAGAGTATGATGTCTTAGTCATTGGGTTTGAAAAGGAGGTCGTCTTCATGAAAATTTCTAGAGGGATGAGAGGAACAAGCCCAATTGCAAGATTAAAGAGAATTAAGGAAAAATGGATGTAAGTGTAGGATCTCTTTTAAATACATTTAGCAGTGAAAGTGGAATTAAAATAGGATGGAAGTGTCAGGGAAAAGATTATTGGAATAGAGTAAGCAGAGCCAGGAAAAAGAGAGAGATTAAAGATGCTTGAAAAAGAGAATGTAAAATTGGTAAAGAAAATTTGGGGAAGGGGGGTGAGCGGCAGGAGATATGTCATGTTCTAAGGGAGGAAGAGCATTTTTCTTCGGAAAAGAAGAAAACGAAGGAAGCATTTATGATGATATAGACAGAAGGGTTGAGGTAGACATGAAGGAAGTTAAGGAAGTTGGAATTGAGTGGTCTCGATTTCCTCTATAAGAGGTGAACTTATGCAGCAAGAGTTGTGAGGTGAGGGTCAAATTGCAACTTCAGAGAAGAAATGACTTGGGTAGGAATGCAACTAGAAACTAATTAAGAGATACCTCAAAGAGGTTATCAGCTACCAAGCCAGGTGAATGGGTAAAGAACATGTAGTATATACATACAATAGAATAATATTCAGCCTTAAAAAAGAAGAGAATCCTGCCATTTGTGGCAACATGGATGGACCTGGAGGACATTATGCTAAGTGAAATAAGTCAGACACAGAAAGACAAATACTGTATGATCTCTCTTATATGTGGAAACTAAAGTAGTCAAACTCATAGAAGCAGAGAGTAGAATAGTGGTTGCCAGGGGTTGGGGGAAGGAGAAACTGGGAAGATGAATAAATTCTGGAAATCTAATGTATAGCATGGTGACTATAGATAACAGTACTGTACTGTATGCTTGAAATTTGCTAACACTGTAGATCCTGAGTGTTCTCACTTCAAAAAAAGAAAAGTGCTAACTGTGAGGTGATGGCTAAGTTAATTAGCTTGACTGTAGTGATTATTTCACAATGTATATGTATATCAAATCATCAAGTTGTATACCTTAAATATATACAATAAAAATATAAGATAGTAGAAGTATTAGTGGTAGATGACATTGTATAGATTGCATTGTTTTACCTAAAAATCTCAGCAGCCTGGCATGGAAACACAAGAAGTAATATTATCAGGCCAGAAATAGGCAAGGCAGGCTCAGTAGAGGGTCAAAGGTGAAGGAGGTTTGAGGAAGTGAAAGGAGTCTACTGCAGAGACTGATCATAAAGTCAAACAGGATAGGAATTAGAGGCGTAGCCAAGGAAGGCAGATGTTCTGGCAGAACAGGGAGGGATTGGAGGGCTAGGTAGACAAGAACTGGGCTGTGGTGACGAAGGCGAAGCTCTGAGTTCAAAATCTTGGAGACTGAACAAAACCACATGAATTGAGGTCCTCCGTGTGGTAACACCTTGAGAATTAGAATCTCTTTGGAGATGAAGATTTTCAGAGTTAAGATGGTGAAACAACCACGATGCCAGTGAAGAAAGAAGGCTTCTCAGTGAGGAGAATGATGTCACCAACAATGAGCAGAGCATAGGACAAGAGACGAAGAAGAGCCAAGGCTGAGATCATTGAGGAGGCTGGGAGATTGTCTAAAAGATTGGTAGTGATTGTGAAAAGAGTGGGCAGAGAGAAGACATAGGTGAGCAAGGGTGATTAAAAATCTGTGGTAGAACAGCCTCTGATCAACGGCTCATTCAGGAATCCTTTGTGAATGCCTCTATCTGGTTCATAGGACAGTTGGGAGAATGAAGAGTGGTGGACTTCACAGGCTTCCCTGAGATTTGATGCTTAAAACAGCACCTCCCTCACTGGTCTCCTGTTGTGTGTTGTCATTCAGATAGAGCTTCATTTGGCTTAAGCCAACTCAGAGGTTTCTGCCTTTGCTAAAAAGACAATGCCCTGAGAAGGCTGTGTGTTAAGTACAATCAATCATTCACACTAACTGTGAATGGATCTTTGATAGGATGCAATGGAGACAGCGCAAAAGTACACTGGGCACCAAAGGATGGAGGGTGGAAATGCCTCCCCAAGAGGCAAAAGGAGGAAAGAGGAAGTCTGCAGGTGTGAAAAGCAAGGTGTGGGCAGGCCCATCTGCCTGGCCTGGAAAAGCAGTCTTAGCAGGTCTTCGAAAGAGCAGGCGCCATGGAGAGGCGAGTGCAACGATGCTTGGGATTTGACTTTCATTTGGAGATCTTAATATCTTATTGGAATACCAGAGCCAGTCCTCTTGCATTTATAACAGTGGCTTAGATTGCTCCCATTTCAGATGGCCATAGGTGACCGACATCTTCAGTCATACATAGCAGCATCGTCCAATACAAATATAATGCAAGTCACAAATGTGAATCACATATGCCTTTTTAAATTTTCTAGTAGATACATTTTAAAAATTAAAATGAAATAGGGAAATTATTTTTGATAATATACTCTATTTAACCTAGTATAACCCAAATATCATTTCAACGTCTAACCAAACTTTAAAAATTATTGAGGTATTTTATTCTCTTCTTTTTTGTACTGAGTCTTTAAAATCCAGTGTGCATTTTACACTGACAGCACATCTCGATTTGGACTAGCCATATTTCAAGTGCTCAGTAGCCACACATGGCTGGTGGCTACCATATTGGACAGCTCAGGTATATAGTTGAAGACACACCTGTGTCAAAGGTGCAGGATAGATAATATACACCTTGGACAATTAGGAAGGGGCAGAGGTTAATGAAGGCTGTTGTTGTCAGGTTGAGGAATCCTTTAGGGAATTTAAGATGGGGTTTAAGATTCGGAAGGGTGGGAGGGAGGTGAGAATAGGCCATTCCAAGGGAAAAAGGCTTTGGGAATATTGGGAGAGAGCAAAGAAGGGAAAGGAGTAGAGAACCCAACAATCTAAGGACAAAGGGAGCACAGAGAATCCAGAATCGATCCAGTGTATAATCAGCCGAAAGCAGCATAATTATTGCTTGCCATCATTACAATTGCTGCCTTGTTAGGTGCGGCTTCCCTCTGCCCAAATTTACACCAAAGTCCCCTCACTTTGCCTCCCCACCATGAGTATAAACAGCAAGGCTGGCTTGGATTGCATTTATGAAATGTTGATGATCTATAACTGGGTTTTAAATGTTCAGATTTGTACTTCACTCCAGGATTTTGATCCTGCACCCAGCAGAATTTTATGAGGGTCTCTTGGGTGGGGGGTGGCGTGGGGGAGGGAGAAGGAAAGAAAATGTCCTCACAAAACAAAAACAGTATTTTCAGAATTGCACTCTGCTGCTTTCAGACTGTTTCCATCAACCCTCTTATTCATTTTGATTTATTTCTATCCATAAGCAGACTAACGCTTCTCTATGCTTTTATTGTTCTTCAAGAATAGGCCTTCTATTGGAGGAAAATAATGTCTCTACGACCACCACTTTGCTCAATGCAGATCTTCATTAATCTGCAGCCACAGAACAGGCTTTTAGCAGCGAGCACTTTGGATGGGAATTGAATTTGATATTGCATTATGGTTGTAGGGCGTCTCACAATAGACTGTGTTCTTTTCTGTGTCTGAGCACAATCAGAGAGACCCAATTAAATAATTTAGTGCAATAATGGAGAACAAAAGAGTATGAGGGCTTAAAGTGAGGGCTTCAGCATTTGTATTCTCCCTTTTCTGTATCATGTTAATTAATTTGCCTCAAAACCAAAAGAAAGAACACAATATGGAACAGCATAGCTCATCTGCAATATGTAGACACTTAAAATGCAGACACCATACCAAATGGACTCTTACGGAAAGGGCAGTGTGTTAGTTTCCTAGGATTGCCATCACAAAGTATCCCAAACTGGGTAGCTAAACACAACAGAAATTATTCTCTCACAGTTCTGGAGGCTAGAAGCCCTAAATCAAGGTGTTGGCAGGGCCACGCTCCCTCTGAAACTTTGGGAAGTAACCTTCCTTGCCTCTTTCAGCTTCTGGTGGGGGCTGTCAGTCTTTGGCATTCCTTGGCTCACAGCTGCATCACTCCAATCTCTGCCTCCCTTGTCACATGGCTTTCTCCCTGTGAGTCTCCGTCTTCACAGGACATTTTCTTCTTCGTATAAGGACACCAATCATATTGGATTTGGGCCACCCTAATGACCTCATCTTAACTTGATTATACCTGCAAAGACCCTATTTCCAAATAAGGTCACATTCACAGGAACTGGGGGCTGACTTCAACATATCTTTTGATGGGGGCACAATTCAAACCATAATAGGCAGTCTATGAATTTCCAAGTAAAAGGTAAAGTTGTTCCTTATGCTAATGCTGAATGATCCCCCGCTTGGTCCAGGTGGCAGTCTTTGCTGCCTGTGCCATTGCGGAGAGAGCTCTGGAGTTCCATGATAGCATCTTACAGGAAATGATGTGACTTTAAAATATAACTGGGATGAGAAAATGAACACAGCTGGCAGTCCAAGAGGACAATGACCTGGTCTGACTCAGTGTTTCCATAGCTTCAAATACTGTAGACGAGAGTGCCCCAGGAACTTGGACTCTCAACTGTGACTCTGTCTAAGGCTTGTCTTTGGCATAAAAATGGGTGTTGCCCCGTGGGGGTGGGGGGTGGGCACAAGGGGTGAAGGGAGTCATATATATGGTGATGGACAAACAAAAATGTACAACCCAAAATTTGACAATGTTAGAACATTAAAACATCAATAAAAAAATATATATACTATTAAAAAAAAAAATGGGTATTGCCCCTGCAATGGGTGCTTCTGTGCCAGGGAGAACTGGATGGGGGAGTTTCATCTTGATGCATTCATCATCTCTCATCCTGACTGAGAGGTACAACATACCCTTTTGCAAACTTTCTTCTGGATTTCTGCAAAATACAATAAAATATACACCTAAAAAAAAAGAGCACTAAATGGAGGTGGATGTGGAGTTGGTTATAGAGTGTAGTTACGTCTGTCATCCTGCACTAAGCAATATGTTGCACAAACTTCCCTCCTTTCTGAGACCTAAATAAATGGCATCTCTTTGTACAGTCTGTGCCAGGAGTGTGTATTTCTAAACTTAGCTAAATTAATGGCCATTATACATGTTGTCAGCAAGGGAAGAATGATAATTAATATTGAAGCTAAGTAAACATATATTCATTAGACAGCCTGTAAAAGGAGTCAGATGGGTAAAGCAGTGTTTTAGAGGTCACGGGGTCTTGGGAACGTGCAGGTTCACTTTTCAGGGTGACCTAGTTTTAGCTATTTTATAAAAGAAAAGGGCACCAACGTGGGAGAGGCGCTACATTGGGATGGAGTCTTATGCCTGTGACCCAGACACAAGAAACAGCACATCAGGCTTTGGAAGCAGGAGCACCAGCTCCTCCCCGGGGCCCCAGAGCGGCGTTTCCCCATTGCTGGCCGTGCCATGATTTGGGAATTGGTTCTAGTCCACTTTGAGGTCAGGTTGCACCATGACACAACTGCTGGGGCTAAGAGAGATGACAGCTGAAAAAGACGGGAGTGGGAACACCGAAGAATTTGGAGTCAGACCTGGACATGAATTCAGGCTAATAATTTGTTATGTAACAGGTAACCTGGGCAGGCTATTTAGTATCTCTGAGCCTCAGTTTCTTCATCTGTAAAATGGGATTCATAGAACATTCAGTGGGATGATATATGTATCCAGGCAGATGCAATTGCTCCATAAATGTTAGTTCCCAAGTTTACCTCAATATTTATTAGGCCTCAGAGGACTCGATTACCAGAAGCCTTGAAGCTGAAAGCCCTTCCTTGCTCCTTATAGTGGTAGACTTGACTTGAGCAGTGCTTGCCAGCATTTTCACATCGTGG
The DNA here is from genome assembly GCF_057802395.1 of Ceratotherium simum simum. Lineage (NCBI taxonomy): Eukaryota > Metazoa > Chordata > Mammalia > Perissodactyla > Rhinocerotidae > Ceratotherium > Ceratotherium simum. The sequence goes on from NC_141909.1 coordinate 16,386,020, forward strand.
CACATAGAGATGATAATACTTGTGCTGTACCCTGGGGTAAACAAATGTTACTGCTCACAAGCGACTCTCTGGGCTGAGGTCCAGGCACCGGTATATTTAAAAAGTGCCCCAGGGGATTCTAATGTGTTGTCAGGGGTGACACCCACCTACTTGCCGTAAAAGGAGGTCTACTGTTTTATAGATGTTGAAGTATTCAGATTCCACTGACGTATATGGAACAACTGTCCCAGAAGTTATTTTTTAAAATCTATTTAGTATTTTTTGGAAATATTTTTTATTGTAGTGAAATATACATAAGATTTACTATTTTAAGTGTACACTTTAGTGGCATTAAGAACATTCACAGTGCTGTGCAACCATCCTCACTGTTCATTTCCAGAACTTTTTCATCATCCCAAAAAGAAACTCTGTACCCATTCAACACTGACTCCCCACTCCCCTCTCCCCCACAGCCCCTGGCACCCTTCTACTTTCTGTCTCTAAGAATTCGACTACTCTAGATACCTCACATAAATAGAAACACACAATAGCTGTCCTTTTGTGACTGGTTGAGTTCACTTAGCATAATGTCCTCGAATCCACATTCTGGCATGAATCAGAATTTCATTCCTTTTTAAGGCAGAATAATATTCCATTGTGTGCAACCACCACATTTAGTTTAACCATTCATCCATTGATGGACATTTGAGTTGTTTCCACTTTTTGGCAATTGTGAATAATGTTGCTATGAACATTGGTGTACAGGTATCCGTTGGAGTTCCTGTTCTCAATTCTTTTGGGTATATGCCTAGGAGTCGAATTGCTGGATCATATGGTAATTCCATGCTTAATTTTTGGAGGAACTGCCAAACTATTTTCCATAGCCCCTGCACCATTTTACATTCCCACTAGCAATGCACGAGGGTTCCCATTTCGCCATTTCCTTTCCATGTTTTTATTAATAGCCATCCTAATGAGTGTGAAGTGGTATCTCATTGTGGTTTTGATTTGTATCTATTTAGTTTTATTGCTCACAATAACCCTGTGGGTTGAGTATTATCAGCCCCTGACTTTAGAGATAAGGAAATTGAGTCAACAAAACTGTCCAAGGTGACGTAGACTGTGGAGTGGGGGCACCGGGCTATGTAACTATGTTATCCATAATGGAAGTGTCTATTTAAGGAAATTCTGTGGTTAACCTTTCTATAGATTAAAATCCTTTTGTTAAATATATAATATCCTTCCATCTTTTTCTAGGTCCAGATGGTCCTAATTCCCTTAAATTTAGGTCAGCTTGCCTAGTACCACCGTTGGCTTTAAATTTCTGCAGACTCTCTCAAAATATGGGAGTACTGCGTTCCCCTCAGAAAATCCTATTTTTTTCCCACATGTCACCAAGAATTTTGCTAGTATTACTGAGGGCCACCATGACAGCCCTTAAGAACAAGGACTCATATCACTCTCAGGGCTGGACTCAGGGAGAAGAGCCTGTGAGGGTCTGTCTCTAATGAGGACTCCCCTGTGCCCTGGGTTTTTTGCTTGACTGTCCCAGTCCGTAGAAAGAGATAACAGGTGCCCCATCATGACGACACTCCAGTCGTGAGCTCACCTCCTACTGCAACAGCAGGCAGGGGGAGTTTGGAGGGAGGGAGGCTGGGAGTCATGATTGCTCCTCTGAGCCCCCAAAAGAGAAGTTGTAGGGGCATTGCTTTCCTACCACCTGCAGGGAGAGAATGAATACACTCTGGGGAAATTCTTTGTAGTTAAAGCATCAGATAATAAAATACCTGCATACTTTGTATTTTCACATTTTGAAAAATATACAAATGTAATGAAAGTTATTTTGAAATCCATCAGCAGAGCATATTATAATGCAAGGCGACCTCTGTGGAAAACCCTGCCCTAGGGCTTGCATGAGTGGTGAAGTTCCTCTTATTCTCACGTCGTGCTGGTTTGAATACAGAGAGAGAAATTCTTCCCATTCCCACCAAGTGGCTGTACAATTGCTCTGCTGGGCTGAAAGGGGTGGGCTGGGCAGAATCCTGTACTGTGTGATATGGAGCGAAGTCAGAGAACTTCACAGATACAGGATGTTATTCATCCTTGATTCTAAGATTGCTAGGGGAGCCAATAAAATCATTTTAAAAATTTCACTCTAAAGGTAGGAGGGCAGGCGGAGGTTGGTGGACAGCAGAAGCTGGGAGCAGAACCCAGGTAACTTAGAACTTTCTGCTTTCCTGGGGAGGTCATATCCTCTTTTCTCTCCTCACTTTAAAAGCCCAGTTAGAAAGAATAATCAAGACTACCCCCTATTTAGGAAGACTGCCTCCATACTACTAAGTCTGCCTGGGCACCGAGAACATCCATCTCAATGAGCACTTACCTTAGAGTCACAGTCCTTGAACTTGAAAGAGAAATGATTAGCTTATACCTTAATGCCTCAACCCTTGTGGTCATTTTACATAAAGGATGGTTTCAATACCTTACATTTCAAATGAATGATAGGATATGAATCCTTCCAGGTCCTCCACTCCCAACGGAATTTACCCAACCAAATATTTCTCAAGGTGCTCAAAGCCCGATCATAGGCTTGTTCATCTTAAGATCCCCGGGGCCACAGCTTTTCTGATTCTGCTTCCAGGATGGTTGGGTATGTCAGTGTAGAGGTTGATCAGAGGCCACCATGGGGCCCCACTGGCCAAGTTACTTCTTCTGGCTCAATCAGATTCTATCACGTGATGTCACAGATTGGTAACCCTACTTGCCTGTCAGCTCAGAGATGGAACCAGCCATCATTACTTTACCAGCTCATTTGGGAGGACTTGCAAATTATCTTTATTAGTGCTGTCCATGCCGCTGGTTTCTCGGGCCGTAATTGAAATAAACGAGGCATGCTGTCGTTACATTACATTTCTGATTCCCTTAAAGAAGAGGGAGACAGACGAAGACAGAATGCATAGTTTGCTCAGGTCTTCATAAATGCCTACAATAAGCTGGCAGGGTTGGGTGGTGGGGTTGGCGGGGGGAGAGGGGGAAGACAGAGGTACAATCTGCGTTTCCTCATATTCCCAATTAATTCAGCCTAAAAGTATCACTTTTATTCAGCAGCAGTTAAAATAGGCTGTGATGAGAGCATGACAATTTCCAGCTAAACTAGAGGATAATTAGAAATGCCCTGTAGCAGGCAAGTCAGTGCTTCAATTTATTTGCTGTTTATTACTGAGTCCCTGCCCCTTGGGTGTAATGACTGTAAAACTGTGCCAGCAGCTTCCCAGAGTTGATTTAGTGCCGTAAATGGTGCTCAGAGAGTAGATTAAGCTGGAATGTGATCAAACCTTATTTGCAATCCGATTATACAAACTGCTCCTTGCACTGACCAGATTGAAGTAATTTCCCTATAGAAACGTTACACTCACTTTGGCGTAAAAATGATTAACATTTCCTGACTGTAGGTCAGCCTTTCACTTCCACAGTAATCCTTTATCAGGCAACAAGCCCATCTTTCTCTTAGGTTTGTTGCGTTCACGTACTGTGTGGTATTTAACCAAGGCGTAGCATCTCAACCAATTTTAAAAAAAATTATAAGTAACCTTGCAGGCTTATGGTGATGAATGATTACAATAAATAAACACTCTAGGAGAAGTGGATGAATAGCATATTTTCTTCCGGTTTGACTGTTCAACATTATTGACACGCTTAATGACCTAATGGAGAACTCTTTTGGACCTCCAAAGAAATTTCCATATCCTCTTGGAAAGGGCTGGCTATAGGGGTCCTTAGAAGCAGGCAGTCCATGGGCAAGGCTTTAACCACAGATGGGTGAGATTTTGGCGACGAGTATTCTGAACCACTCTTCAAAAAAGCGTTTAAATACCAATGACCACTATGAATCTTTCCTCTTTTAAATAATCATCCACATAGAGTGTCTGGATTCCCACTAGTCTGCCCTCCTCCTTTACCATATCAGGATTTCTGGACTGAAAAAACAGTTTTCATACAATTAGCCTCTGGTAATCAAATGCAACCAGCTCCATGCTGAACACTGCGAGCAAGCCCTCAGCTCCTCACATATTTTTGTGACAATCAAAGAAAATATTTGAATCTGAAATTCATTATAGCCTAACTCCAAGACCCACAATGACATGTTTTGTTGTACAACATATTTAAGCTGATTTTCTTCAGACGTTTTTGGCCTTAACTCTTTAAGAACCATACACTGTAAAAATATGTTCCCAGGCTTCAGCTAGATAATTGAAAAATGCCAGGACAGCAGAGGTAAATTATCATGGCGAGTATTTCTATGTGATTTAAAAAGATGCAGATGGCATTCCACCAAAAGGGCCACATTTAGGTAAATTCTTTGTAGAGCATTTTTGGGTGAAACGTAAGTGGTTTACCAATTACACCCAAAATCTGTGCAGGTTGGAGGAGAGGACTGCGTTTTGTATTTTCTCGCTGCCCAAAAAGACTATTTCTCAAAGTCAGGAAGCTTCAGGGTAACAAAGCCAACATAATTTTTAACCATGTTGCTAATTTTCTTCGTAATTTACAATCCACAGACCGTGTAGGAAATGACATCAGACACTTGGACTCAAAGCTTCGGGAGCTGGGTTGTACATTCTTTTCTTTCCAGGAATCAGGGAAAATTTTGGAGGCAGAAAGTACAATATCATAGGACTGAGCTGACTCTTCCCAAATGGCTTATGTGTGTGTGTGGGTGTATGTGTGTGTGTGTGTGGGGGGTGTGTGTGTGTGCGTGCATGTGCGTGCGTGCTGTACCTAATGGGCAGGGTTTATATTAACGATTAGAAGTCAGCACACAGCTTACAAGGAACATCTTCTTGATTTGCCATCTCCTTTTATAGCAATGATTCATTAATGAATTAGAAATTAATTAATGATTCAGAAATCACAGAATTACTAAAAGCCATTCCAAAATCTGTTCTTCATTGTTTTGGTTATAAAAATAACACTCTAATATCAAGCCTGAGAAAACAGCGAAATTAAAACACACTTAAAGAACATATTAAAACTCCACTAACAAAATAAATTCTGCCTATGGATTTTAGAAAAGATAACAACAACAGCAACAAATAAACAAACAAACTTGATATCACACAAGCCTCCGAGCTACCATCACTGTCCATTTGCTTCTAGGTTCTGACACACAGAACACGTGGAAAGATAGCAGGGCACACCTGAGCAGCCACTGACACAAACCCCTGCTGCAAATACACCTGCACATCCACACCAAAGCCGCCTCCAGTGAGCAAAGCCGGCTGTCTTCTCTAACAGTCGTGACCATAAACCAGGATTGCCACCCCGGGTCGCTATGTAAACCTAGTCCTATGGCAAGAGCCACAGTAGAGTGGCAGAGTGGGGGGCTATAACAGTCCTCTGTGTACCGTCACAATAGAACTAGTCTTTCGGGGAGAAGCAGGGAAGATGAAGCGGCCCTGGTGAGCCAGTGTCAGCAGACGGTCTCTGATGCTCGCCTTTAATTTGGTCCCGTCCTGAGCCTGGAGGGATGGGGCTCAGGCAGCCACCCTGCCTGAAATAAGAACACATCATACATAGGTAGCCTGGGATGGAAATTAGCAGCTGTGCAGAGAACCAACAAACACAGGAGAACCAGAGGAGAGAGGGAAGGAGTGCGCACACTCAACTAGACTGCTTTCTCTCTTCCCCTATTCGTGTCTCGCCAGGAACCTTCGCAATAGCTTTCTTTGAACGACCAGGTTTCTTTTTTTTTTTTTTTTTTTGCCAGGTTTCTCATTTTGTGACACTCTTAGTACCTGTAACTTTTCCTAGTGTGAAATAATAATTTGTATATTATTACAAATATACAAATCTGTATTCAGATTTATCTTATTCTGTATTCAGAATAATAATTTGTAAGAGCAGGCAAAGAAAAGTATACATATCAAAGAAAATTCAGGGGACACGATTATTAACAACTCATTTCAGAGGCACTATGAATATATACAATGTTTTCTGGACATTTATTCTTAAATTATCCCACCTTCAGGGAAAATGCACAGTTGGGACAAGATGTGAAATTTATCTCAAATGCGACAGCTCTGAAACTGTCTCATGAGTAATGCTTTGTTGGCACAAGTAAAATATTTTCACGTTGAATACAAAGGACGGGATCTGGTTTTACTTCTACCCCACGTCCCAGAGGTCTTCCTGTTTCATGTTATGCATTTTTACAAAGTGTGCTGACTGGCTAATTTTATAGTGCCATGTATGAAATAAGTAGCATATGTATTATTTCCAACCTATAAAGTCCTGTATTCGAATATCATAAAAATCACTTACTTGGGAAACATACGTATTAATAGGGTTTAGTTACTGATTTTTCATACTATCCAACTAAGAAAATGAATCAGAGGTAGTGATCCACTGAAGTGACTTACGTGTGGCTATTGGAAGATGGTTTCCCATAACTAAACCTTTAAAATTGTTGAATTAAAGGATGAGTTATTTTGATAACACACAAAGTTGGGAGTCATCTTATGTGTCTTATAAAATTAGAATTAGAGCCTACTGCCTTTGCCTTCCAGTTGTACTCTGATAAAATCATCAAGATAATATTCAAGTGATTGCTTTCACTTTTCAAAAAACAACCCGTCTGCCTGCTCTTGACCTTGACAGTGCAACAGTATACCCTGAACACAAACCTTCACAGAGTTCCTCAGAAGCTCCAAGAAGCACACAGAGTGTATACCCCGCTCAGCCCCTTTGGTCCCTTAGACCTGTGACTTTTGGCAGATGACCCTGGTTTCTCTCTGGTGGCTGCTGACACTGGAACAAGTATAAATAATTTTTTGAAGTAGTCTCTAATTATACAAGAAGTTTAGTTTTTATTTCTAGTAGCTTGAGAGTTCATGGTGCTGATTCATCACTGAATAAAAGTAGGCAGCCTTGCTGATTTTCCCCAGAAAAAACCCCAGAGGAACAGAGAGGACTTGTTCTCTCTCTAGAGCTCTCCTTTTCTCTCTTCCTTTCTTCTTTCTCTGTTCTTCCCTCCCTCCCTATCTGGATATGTGTTAAGTCTGCTATACATAAAACAAAACTTTGTAAAACAACAGACGAAGGGAACAAAGATGAATAGGGAGGTCCAGCCAAATTTTTTTAGTGTCAAAGGCTTAAGAAGTGTAAAGAGAAGTAGGGTAGAGACACACTGTGCTGTTTCTGCAAAAGGATCTCCACACACACACCATGGAGCCCCCGGGCAGAAGTCAACAGTGTGTATGAACCACAGAACACAACTACTAAACTGGTACAGAAATTCGAACCCACGTTTTCTGACTCCCACCACACATCGCCTGTGAGGATGGCTATATTCAAACCAGCATTGCAGGTGTTTTTTCTTATATAAGTCAGAAGGACAAGGTCAAATACCATATGATTTCCTTCATTAAGTAGTAGATAATAACAACAATAAACAAACACATAGAGACAGAGATTGGATTGGTGGTTACCAGAGGGGAAGAGGGGAGGGAGGAGGGCGAAAGGGATAATTAGGCACATGTGTGTGGTGATGGGTTGTAATTAGTATATGGGTGGTGAACATGATGTAATCTATGCAGAAATAGAAGTATAATGATGTACACCTGAAATTTATACAATGTTATAAACCAATGTTACTGCAATAAACAAAAAATTAAAAAAAAACAGAGACTGTGTAACGTGGAACTGACACATCTCGCATGTCATTAAATGTAGGCGACACAGAACCACTAAAATTACACTAGTCTCTTTCAAGATGCAAGGCTTTTCGGGAGTGACTTCACCAACCTTTCCTTATATGTTTAACCCAGACGTGGAATGCTTAGTTTGAAGTTGAGGTTTTCCATATGGCTTTTCCTTTGCCACCTTTCCAATCTCTTGTCTGCGCTGCCACAGGTTTAATACACCGAGGTACATGCGTGTATGTTTTGGATGTGTGTGTGTGTTTACCTCTGGTTCTGTGGCTCTTTTTGGTACTTCTGCAGCCATCACATTTTAATCCCGCGGCGGAACCTAAGCCATGGCTCCGAATGCCGACACTGCTAAACCTAACTCTTGTCCGAATGAAAATTTGGTGTTCTTTCATGGTTTTGATGCTTGCTGGAATGAGACCACGACAACAATAGCTGCATCTGTGGCAGGTTTCTGTTCAGATTTTCAAGATGCTTTGGTCATTATTTTACCAATGGTGAAAGTGAGATGTTAAAAGCCAGGAATCAAATCCAGACACCATCCTGATTCTTCCTGTTTGTTTAATGTACACACTTTAAGTAACGGGGACTTTCAGGACTTCCTGATGTTGTAACTAATGGGCTCGTTTGGCAAGCTGGGACAAAATTCAATTTTGGAAGTGAGGTGATAGGCATCAGATGAGGTGGCACACACAGCATTCAACTTAAAATTTAGGGGCTGAATTCCTAATAAGCACAGTGCCGTCTATTTTGGAATATGCCTTGCATACAGCTTTATGGGAGCATTTGTCAGGCAGAAGTATAAGAATGGCGAACTCGAAGCCTTTTATTTTAAATTAGATTGGTGTGATTGGATGCTAATGGGAGTGAAAGCATTGGCCTCAGCCTGTTGTAGCCTGCACTCCAGACAGCCTGGCCTGCCACACTCCTCCACTGAGGCTTTTTGTCTCTATAGGGTCTCCTATCTCTGGGGCAGCAGCAACGGGAAGTTGCTGAGGACAAGACGCAAGTGGGGAAATGCATCTCCCACGGGAACAGCCGTGGGCTGACTCCAATGGCTGAGACAGATCCTGTGGATCGTCTTCATGGACACAGCTACAGTTGGGGGTGGACAGTCTAGTACTCGTCCTTCGTGATAACCGCACGATAACAGCCAGCCAACTGCTGCCCAGCAATGCAAATCTGCAGAAGGACGGAAAACCTCTCGCCTCACGGACATTTCCACAAAGGGCTTACATAACTCCTTCCTGCCAGCGGCTTCCTCAGGACACGGCAGCAGCCCCTTGTCCCTGAATGTCCTGGCCAAGAGACACACGTGCCTCTGCTTGCAGGCCAGCATTTTATCCACTGACCAAAATCCTGCAAATCCGTCCAAATGCTACAGAAAGCAGAAAAGTCGCTAAATATGTTTGAGTCCAACTTGCCTCATTTCATGCAGTCAAAAAAGTTTACAAGAGTTCTTTGGGTTTATCTAAAGCTAGCACTCTTATTTTTAAAAAGGGAAAACTGGACCTTATTAACTGACTGGGTCAGGCGGCACAATACTTGTTTGTAGCAGAGGCAGATCTGGCATCCCTGTCTCTGATCCTTGTGATTTGTTTGTTTTCCAGGTTTCCTGAGGAAAGCTTGGAAAATTAGCTCTAAGTGTATTTCTCTAGACTCTGGAGAGTCTCTAGACTCTGGACCTCCTGAGAACATCTATCTCTTCTTCCCTGGCACTTGCACAGGGCCAATTACACTCTGTTGTTTACTCAGAAGCTATTTGTGTGCCTCGTTTGTGTCCTAAATGCCAGACACTGTCAAGTGCTGAATCCATAGCAGTGACCAAGGCAGGCCCCGTCCCTGCCCTCACCGAGCCCACGCTCTACAATAGCTCTTCCACAAGTAATTTTTGCATGACTGTATATAAATTACCTTTTTACCTGACTACAGTATTGGCAAACTACCATATTTCGGTATACGCTGACACATTGGCAAAATAAAAACAAAACAAAACTTGAGGTGGAAAATATTTAAATCCATTGGTTTAGTCCAGTATGTCCTTAGTTATTTTTAGAAATTGAGGTTGATACGCCACCAAGCTAGACTACATAACAAAAGACTGTTATAGCTGGTTTTTAAATGTTTATTATTGAACTCGATTGTTTTTAGAATGATATTGTTTTTCAGCTAGTATAGCATTCCTCTGTAATGATCTTGGCTGGGAAGGGAGGCAGTGGTAACTCAGAAGCTTGCTGACTGCTAGGTAAAGGCAACCCGGGATTAAGAATAAAAACAAGTAAATGTGGATGGACCAGAGAACTCGATGCCCTTAGTTACATTTGGTAATAGTTTTGAATTTAGTTCAGTAGTTCCTGTCTACTAATGGCTATGCCCAGGGCAAATGAGGTGCCTAAATAAATCCCAAGGGTGAAGCCCAAAGTCCCTTAGTGCATTGTGCAACCTGTCTCCCTTCTCCACCAAGAGCAGGAACTGGATTGGCAGGAGCCTAGCTTGATTGGCTGTGGTTGGAAATGGGGAACAGGGAGTGGGCCATGTTTGCATGTTAGCATGATAAGACAAAGGTGCATACAGGCTTTGCGCACAGTGTACTTTACAACGAGATGTGTGTCTCTATTGAATGGGGGTGGGAACACACAACAGGAGGAGCAGAAGCATCCCAGAATCCTATAAACTATCCAGGGATACAGCCCCACTGTGCTCATTGCTTGAGCAGATTCTAATGGATTCTAGAGAATTTGCTTGTATTAAAGATGGACATAGAGTCTACCTTTTCATATAGTAGAATAATTTAACAGTATGTTTCAGGATTATTCCTTATTTACTTGATGGACTTAAAATGGATATCTAGAATTGGCCCAAAGAAAATCATGAAGGAGAAGTTAGTCTGATGAAGGTTTCCCACTGGTGCTCCACGGGCCTAGTATCTCTGCAGGGTCTGCCCCAACTCCAGGAGGAGTTGCTTGTCCTTCCTCATGCCCAGTGGCAGCTAGATAAGCTGAGACATCGATTGTGTTAACAGGGAAGATGGTCGTAGTAGATGCTGATGAGTAAATGCACTACCCCCTTCTTCTGGTTTGCAGATTTACACCTGGAGAAGATTCTCTGGTGCCAACACCCTCACTAGAAGGTATTACTCTAACGGGAGTTATTACTGGATGTCCTTCTCAGTCTTCAAATCACATCCCAAAGACAGCTGCAAGCTCTTCAATGCATAGGGGCAACCCCATATGAAGCAAATGAATCACTCCAATGATGGTAGATAACACACGTGTATGTGTATGTGTAGGTGTGTTTCTTGAGAAGATACAATCGACGAAGTTTTGATTTTAAAAATCCTGCCTATAAAGTGATCCTATTCTCCAAGGCTTTGGTTGGATTGCCACCGCTCATGGAACCAGGAAGAGAACTTTCTGTGTCTCCCTCCGTACACTGATGCAATGTTCAAGCCTTCTACATCGCAGTCCTCCTGAGAGCAAGGTGGTTGGAAGAGAGGAGCTTCAGGCATGAGCAGCTATTTCCTCCAGGAAAACAGGGCAGAAGAAGCACCAGCTTCTCTTTTCTGGGACTTGCTCCCTGTCCCAAACTGTTCCTCCACTTAACACCCAGGATCAAGGATTTCTGGGGCTTCGAGCATGGGATCAGACCAGATGACACATTTACCTGCAAAGCCGTGAAGTATGTGGTCAGGGGAGCAGCCACCCCTCTTCTCCATCCACAAGTACACCAGAGCCCACTTCTCACCGTCAAGTAGGCTGTTATGGCCTTGAATGCCTTGTACCCTTTCCGTAACGCTGAATACATTGGCCACCCAGTCCCAGGGAAATAACTCTAAAAACTGAGTTTGCGAGTTTTCTACATTCTACAGGTAAGTTACTTAGGAAACTGTCAACTCCTTTTTAGGATTGTTTTATGAATTTTTGAGAAGAAACAGCTGTCCATATTCTCTCTGTCCAAAATGCGAGAGCAACGGTCTTATGAAGGGAGTCTTCTATGGACAAGTAAATTGCAGAAGGCAATTTGGGGCAGCATTTTCTTGTATTTCTGCTAGTTCTCTGAGTTCTCAGCTAAATTGCAGAACCCTGAAATTATAGGGAAATGGAAAACAGCATAAATCAACTTTTTTCTGTAGGGTGAATTTAAAAATATCCACCACAATTTAAGCAGACCAGGCAAAAACCTCCGGTGAAGTATTTAGAAGAGTCATTGTGACCCCATCTAATGCTGGAGGTCATTGTCCAGGCATAAAGAATAAATTTCAGTAAATAATTAAAATTATCTTCTCCCTGGAATTACAGCTATTGTGCAAATATGAGTCCTTCCTTCCATTTTATCCTTGTTGAGTTATCAGTTCTGACTGAAATAATCCTTATGAGAACATCATACAATAATGCTTCAATCATTTCCTTAAACAACATCAAAAAAGTTTCTTAAAGTGTCTGACTTAACCCATAAAGAAAGAAATTCAACAAAGAAATGACATGCCATTTGAGGTCTCACATAAGCAAACATTTAAAATGTTAACACTCAGTGTTGGTGAAGATATAGTGAAACAAGAACACTCATTAAATACTTGTACGTCTATAAATTAGTTCAATTTTTAAAGAAAGCAATCCAGGAATAATACAACATATTTTTGAACATTTAATAAAGCAAATGTTTGTGCCTTTTGTACCAGTTTATTCTTTAAGAATCTGTCCTAAGGGAATAATCAGAGATGACAAAAGTGAATGTTCAAGACTATTTATTGGAGCATTATTTTCGACAGTGAAGAAATGGAGACTTGCAGAGGAATAGAACTTCCTCAGGGTATAGAATGGAAATTGAGTAGAGCCATGATGATCAGGGCTGCTTGTGAAAGTGTTAGGCTTCCAGGTTTATCCTTTACAGAATCTGATTCAGAACCTTCCTTCTTCCAACTCTGATCGCTTTCTGTTTTAGTGAGGCTTTTTAAGAGTTCAGGAAATGATGACATACTAGAGTCACTTCAGATGATGGGCATTGATTGTAAGGGAAGGAAAGAAGCACAGGAAACAATTCAGGGGACAAGACTAGGTCTAGCCTGTCATCTTTGTGACCCAGCTTCTCTTGGTCTCTGTGTCTATGGACTGTCTTTTCTGAGTCTTTGGGATTACAAGAGATGGGAGTCATTGGGATCCTCTGGGCTTAGGAACAAGGGCTATCCCACCCAAGAGGTGGTCTCCTCTTCTTCTCTCAGGCCTAATGGATGGGACTGCAGGCACTTGCCTCAGAGCTGACTGTTTCAGGCTTTCAGCAGCCTACTGCTCTGTGTTTATCAATGAAGAGATCTCTGACCCATTGTTTATCATCTTTATTCTGTTCTTAAAAGGTATGGCCATTAATATATACTTTCCGGATCACTCTAACAGAGGTGAATGAATTTTATAGACTTTTCAGTTGGAGGTTTTTCACAAATCAGTGTCAAATTCTGACCCTAGCATTCAGGGACTACAAGTACCAACAGAAAAGTGTACAAATCATGGGTGTCCAGCTTGATGGATTTTTATAAAGTGAAAATACTCATGTAATCATTAGATCAAAAAAATAGCACATTACTGGAATCCCAGAGTCTCTCTCGTGTCCCCTCTCCATCATTACTGCCCAAAGTACCCACTATTCTGACTTCTACCACTGTAATACATTGGCTTTGCACATTTTTGAACTTAATGTAAATGGAAGCATACAATATGTAGTCTTTTTTTGTTTAGTTTATTTCACTCAGCACTAAGTTTGTGAGATTCATTTATATTGTGGTGTGTAGCTGTGGGTTATTTTCATTAATTTATTATGCTAATAAATCACAATTTATTTATCCATTTTACGGTTGATGAACATTTGAGTTATTTCCAACTTTAGGTTATTTTCACTGTTTGGAACAGCATTGCTATGAACATTCTAAACATTCTTTCGGTACAAGTGGGTATATGTTTCTGCTGGGTATATTCCTAGGAGTGGAATTGCTGGATCATAGATTATACATATAACCAGCTTTAGTAGATATGGTATAACAATTTTCTAAAGTGATAAACCAATTTACCTTTTCTCCAGAAGTGTATGAGAGCTTCAGTTGCTCCACATCGGTGCTCCACATTCAGAATTCTCGGTTTCAAAACAATTTGTCAATATGGTGGGTGCATATAGCATCATATTGTGGTTTTAATTAGTATTTCTCTGATGAACAATGAGGTTGAGAACCTTAAATGTTCATTTGTTACTTGGCTTTCCTTATTTTATGAAGCACTTATTCAAGTCTTTCGTCCATTTTCTAGAAATTTAAGTTGTCTTTTTTTTTTCTCATAGATTTGCAGGAGCTCTTTATATATTCTTGATATAAGTCTTTTGTCAAATATACTAATTGGAAATATTTTCTCTCCACTTTTAGGAAGGATGCCTTCAGATAAACAATAGTTCTTAATTTCGATGAGGTCCAAATTATTAATATTTTCTTTTATGCTCCATTTGAGAAACCTATGCCTCTCCAAAATCAAGATACTCTTCTATGTTATCTTGTAGTAGTTTTATTGTTTTAATTTTCCCATTTATCTCTAAAATCAACTGGAACTGATTTACATGGATGATGTGAGGTAGCTGCCAAGATTCCATCTTTCCATATAGATATTCAGTCGACTTGAATTCTGCTTACTCATAGCTTATTTGCTTTGTGGCTTTTACCTTCAGCCTTCTCCACTTCTCAGTCACTCTCCTGTATCTATTTTGAACACTTTTCTCTCTGCCATACATTTCAACTCACTGCAAGAGGCTCTGCTTGGGTCTGTCAGTCATCGCCCCTGAATAAACCCCATCCTTTGGGCAGATTTTTATTACCAGGTAGGAACTCTTGCCATAGTTGTGACAAATTAACCACAGTTACATAGGATATTAACAAAAGAGGAAGCTGGATGAGGAGTGGGCGGGAGTTCTCTGTAATTATCTCTGCAATTTTTCTGTAAATCCACAACTATTCTAAAATTAAAAGCTCATTCAAAAAATTCTGGCTCTCTAAAAGAAGTCAAAAGAATCAAGCCAGCGTCCAGGTACAAGTATGTCCTTGATTTTTGCGCTCAGTTAAAAGCCTTGAAGTTGAAGTTGGATATACATCTATTTTTAGGGTTTATTTTCTTCCCCAGTGAAGAACGCTGAGTCACAAAAGCAACAGGTACACAATAGCAAGTGTTTGGCTCCCTCATACAGCATCCGGGAAGTGATGATCAAGTCTTAACATATGGTACAGACTTAAACCACTGTCACTCATTCGGGACAATGCTCTCACTGTGCTGCAGAATCACCGTCATGATCTCTGTTCAGTAGCCATGATTAAGAAACCCTGTGGGGTTGATAATAGTAGCACAGAGCTGACAAGGCTAGCTTCTTCCCACAGTCATCCTGAGTTAGAGGTTTATTTCAACCATGGCCCACGGCTTCCTTATCAAAATATAATTCTATCCAGGTAGTCCTGATAACACTCAGGTTCTTGACACAGCTGCTTTCTCCAATAGTTAGTGAGGATTTGGTTCAGCAATTTAATGTTTGTGGAAGGCTTATATTGTGGTAGGCACTGGCCTATATCTTAAGTGTCCAGTTACAGAGCCTGCCAAAGATGGCCAACATACAAGCTCTCTGAGGATGACCACATGTAATCCCTAAGTGCCTAGAATGTACCACGTCTTAAAAACACTCTGCGGGCAGGCATCCATGACATAGAGATGGCTGCACCACGCAGTGGGAACAGCAAGGGCTTTGGACTTGGATAGATTTGGATTTTAGTCCTAGCTCTTATGTGTACTTGACCCTGGACAAGTTACTTACACCCTCTGAGTCTCAGTTGTCTTATCTGGAAATGAGGGTCCTAATGTCTCCCTGAGGGTACTGCTGACTGGATTGGAGAGTAGATGGTACATGCCAGGTACGTCACAACCTTTCAGGAAGTGGTTTCTTAAGATTATTTCCTGATAGACTGAGAGCTGTGTTCGGGGTTTATGCAGATGACTAAAACATAACCGAAAAAAAGTAGTGTCTTCTTTAGGAGCTCCCGATTTAGGTGGCAAAGAAAGTCAGGCAAAGAATAATGACTATTCAGTGAACTCAGTGGAGGAAGCAATCAGCTCTGAGTGGCTTCTCAATGCCAACTTGAATTGTCACTGTCATTACAGTGGGCATGACTGAAGGGGGAAATATGGCAACATATTGTCACCCATTAATAATTGAACATGGATTCAGCTGTTTGAACAAAAAGCTGCTATCATAGACTGCTATCATGACCCTGAGACCATAGACCCAAGATAGGTGTCCAGTCTAAAGACATGTCATGTCCGAACTATACCCCAAAAGATGTGTTCCACAGAGAACACTGCCACTTGCTACTGCCTCTCAGGCAAGGAAAGGGAAGAGGATAAGGAGATGGGTATGTGATAGTTTTATTCTTTAATTCCTTCAGCAAATATGTATCAAACTCCTCTTGTGCATCTGGCACTGAGTTAGACAATGAGTACTCATCTGCAATCAATACACTGCTCAGGTCAGACAGTGTCTGTGCTTACGTTAATAAATAAACCGACAGTAAGAAAGTGTTATGAAAATCGCCCAAGATGAACTGTGCCTGGCTTCAAGATTTTCTGATATCAAGCCCCCACCGTATAACTGAAAGGATACTGAGCAAATATTGACTGAGTACTCCCAGTCACAATTCTAGAATGAATGGGCTTGGATAATGGCGCCCACTGAATAGATTGAACCCCCTGAATGAATGGGCCTTCCCCGAAGGCTGTGGAATTTGATGGAAACCGCAACGGACCTAGAGTCCAAAAGGATATTTAACATGCTGCCCATTTGCCACATTGAGGCCAGGTTTCCAAAGCCAAAGCACCAGGAACAGTCAAATAAATCATTCAGATTACTTTCCCTTCCCTCAGCATTCTGCTCTTCTCTCTCGTGCCCTCTTTCCTCCTGATCCACAATCACTTCTGCTTAAATTGCTTAGAAAAACTGCCTAACTTTTCCTTTTCCTTTGACTACAGAAATGTAGTCCGTCAAACTTAACCAGTTTCTAGAACAATTTCTTCTGTCTGTTCGCTCAGTAAGTGCTGGCTGAAAAGGCTCAACTGTCCTATATCATTCATCAGTGTTTGGGGCAACTAAACTCTGGATAGAATTCTGAGGTCATAATCAACCTTTAGGTAAATAATGTTGTTTTTTGAAAAATATGGAAAATAAGTATCAGTCTATAAACGTTAGTTCTGGTAAGTTATTAGCTACCAGTTATAGGAAATAACCCAAAATTTTGTTGCAGTAGTATTTTCACACACACACACACACACACACTAGAATGCAGAAACAATGTGTCTTTTCTCATATTGTCACTTGATATATTACTTTGATCCTTTAGATTATCAACTAGCCTTCTACATCAATTTTATGTTACAGATTTTCTTAAACATTTAATAAGCCGTGGTTAAGAGTTTTGGATATACACAACCAATTGTTAGAGGATAAAGATCTGGTTTCTAGTCTGTAAGCAAACTTAGCCTCAGTTCCCACATCATGATCACTATGTCCATTTATAACCACAAAATTCTATTATTTCTGATACATGGTGACCTGCTAAAAACTAAGTTGAGTTAAATAGAATAAAATCTAACAGAGTTCTTCAAACAAAACCATAGGGAAAAAGAAGAAAATATATTGCCATAAATCAATTTAAAAAAGCTAACATAGGGGTCTGCCCAGAGGTGTAGTGGTTAAGTTCACACACTCCCCTTCAGTGGCCCAGGGTTTGCAGGTTCGGATCCCAGGCGCGGACATATGCACTGCTTATCAAGCCATGCTGTGGCAGGCGTCCCACATGTAAAGTAGAGGAAGATGGGCACAGATGTTAGCCCAGAGCCAATCTTTTTCAGCAAAAAGAGGAGGACTGGCAACAGATGTTAGCTCAGGGCTAATCTTTCTCACACACAAAAAAGTCTAACATAGCCCAACAATTTCAGAAAATTTACTTACGATTCTTATATATTTTTGCTTAAATATATTGTTATATTTTGTGTTAATTATTATGGCTAAAATCGCATAGAACTATGCAGTAGAGCTATATTACATTTGTGATGGCAATAATTATTTTAAACTATTAATTTGCCAAGATGTAACACAAACTCTTTAAAAGCTATGAAGAACTTTATTTAACATGAAGAAACTCCCAGCAATGAGAATGCGCACATAAAACTAAGATCAATTGTTTTCCCATCACATAACATTTCACTGGTTTCAGTTCAAATGCCAATGTTATTATGAGTCACCAAAGCAAATATTGTTTTATTGCAATGTCTACATAATAACACTCTTAATTATCTTCATTGCAATGACTTTTAAATTGTTGATTTACCTCCAATATTTTCTAGTCTATTTTGGTCTCAACTTTTTAAATTCTCATAAATTGTAAAATTTCTCCAGGAAATATATAAAGCAAAAGTTTACATTTTTGAAGTCACGTAGGTGAGATGGGTAAATATGCATTAATATCTTGATTCTTATAGCCAGGTTTTTTAACTCCCATTCAAACTCCATAATCCAATGATATTGCTAGAGTGTGTAGCTATAACATGTGTCTGCCTGTGTTTGTGTGTGTAAAACATAGAAACTCATCAGATATTTCAAACCACTCCACTCTTATAAGCAAATTTATAACATCTTATGTCAAGTAGTAATTTTTCCTTCAAAGCACTCCAAAGCCTAACATATCTTGTTAAAATCAGTGCAGCCACATTCAAAGAGATCTTCGGCGGAAGAAAGTGGGTAACTGTTCTCTATTTCTGAGCACCATAAAATAGGAAAAAAGCACTTGGGATTTAGGTTTTAAGCAATAGAAAAAGAATTTCTCAGGAATGCTAGGAATGAGTTAACTAATGTCTACTGATTTTAGTGTAATGGAGAGAGCAACAAGATGAGACACCAGGCAGTAATTTTGTTGTGTATTTCTATGTGATTGACGGGGAGGAATTTGGGACATGGTGGGGAGTAGTGGAGGGTATGCATGGCAGGATGCATGGGAAGAAAGTTCTGGAGGATGTGCCTCTGATGCCAAGAGGTACATTTCTCGCTGTGATAACTGAAAATGTGTTTCAATTGATTTCGCTCCTCAGCAAACTACAGGGGTGCTTGGTAGAGCCCTCAGGGAGGCAGGCCTGTGCTGGAGGCTCCTCCCTGGCAGGCTGGGGAACGGGCAACCAGGCCAGCCGGACTGGGGGGGTCTCCATCTGGCTGTTGCACCCTGTCCTGTCTGCTGGGTTCAGCAGGAAGGAGGTGGCAGGGCCTGGGGAGGAAGAGGGCTCCTGCTTTACCTGGGCCAGACCTTGCGAAGAATCAGGGAGCAGGAGGGTCCAGTTAGCCTGTTCTCTCCCTGTAAGTCCCCGAAATATATAAATAGCCATACTTTTAAACATCATATCTGGAAAAGGAATCTGGGTTGTCCTGTTTCTGCTTCAGCTAATTGCGCCCAGCCTTGTTCCCAAGACTTGTTTCCTTCACTATTTTCCCAGAGCGCTTGTTCACAGCTCTGTTTTATGGGAGCACACTTGTTTGCTTATCTGTTTCTCTGCACCACTGGGAGACCTTTGAGGAAAAAGATGGGTCTTCCTATTGGAGTAGACAGCTTAGGAGATGTTCTGTGTGTGTGTGTGTGTGTGTGTGTGTGTACACAGACACTTATAAACACAATTATACATATACAATAAAATAAAGTCACTGGGACTCTGCAACATCAATTTTTCTTATCTGGACTAGTGATGCTGCTGCTGCTGATAGTATAATAATGTTAATATGTATTTATTACTTTCCATGAACCAGGCACCAGGGTGAGTATTTTATAAATATTATCTCATTTATCTCAACCTTGTGAGATAACAATTAGTCCTATTTTGTTCCTATTTTAGAGATGGATAGACTGAGGCTAGTAGGGGTTAGGGAATTTCCTCAAGGTCACCCTCAAGGGAAGTGGTAGAGCCAAGATTCACACCAGGCTCAGTCACAGCCACGTGGGAGCCTTCCTGCTATGCCCTGTCTGTAATTCACATGTTCCCCGCAGTGGTCTCCAAATTCAATGCTATGACGCTATGGGACATGATTATCTCACTTGATCATCAGATGGATGACTTCCTCCCAGGGTGTTAGAAAGTTAAGTGCAAATGCCCAGGCTTCCTAAAGAAGGCATTTTAGGAGGGACACAGTGAGGGGACGTCAACCTCTCTCACTCCCATGGACCTTCTCTGACCAGCAGCGTGCTTGCTTGTGTGCATTTGTATCTTGCCTTGTTTCCAAAGGGATCCACAGCAACTTAAGGATTTTCCAACAATACAACAAAATAAAGGAAAATGTATTTAGATGAGAAATAAAAAGTTAGGAGCTAGGAATGAGGCTAATATAAAAATACTTATTTTAAAATTCTGTGTATTTGCTAATACACAATGCCCTAAATGCCGCAAATGCCCTAAATTTAGCCCTAATCTTTCTCGAAGTTCCAAAGTGAGTAGAAACCCTGAGCAGCTGTATGATTTACAGTATTCACTGTAAAAACCAACCAATCATTTCTGATATTAGAGCAGAAAAAAAATCCTACCTAGGAAAATTGTTTTCTGTGCAGTGTGGTGGACAATATCCTTACCCATAGCCTCAAAATAGACACAGCATGAGTCTCATCGGGGTCTGTTTTTATTCAGTGATTGAATAAAAGGCCATTTTCTACCGTTCACAGTTCTGCCAAGAAAGTGCCTACTGGCAGCACCAAGATTCTTGCTAGAAAGAAAGAAATTGGATCTGCTCTAACACCCAAAAAACAAACAGTTGGGCCTCACATTCTGCATCCTATAGCTTGATCCTATAGTGGACTCACCCCAATGCCTGGGCCACTGAGGCCGTGGGCTTCCCCATCCCTCCCACCTACAGGGGCTGCACAAGGCTCTGAGGGGCCTGAAATATGCCCCTTCCCTTCTCAGACTGGTCCTCTAATGGGAGTGTGTCACTGTCTAAAGAAGAGTGCTCCGTTCCCTGATTCTGTCTTCTTGCTGCCACAAAGATAACCAAAAGAGAGCTGGGAGTGAAGCAGTCTAATAGCTTAATGCACCGGCATCCCTCCACACAAGCCCAGAAGACCTCAATTTATTTTGCTTTGCTATCTTCAGGATGATAGTATATCCTGCTCTGTCCTGTGTTCTGTTGGAATGTGGCTTACATTTTTGTCATACCATCTCCTCTTCCTAAATTTATTTTCACTCAAACTTTGGAATGGTGTGTGGTGAGCTTAGAATTAGATGACTGGGGTTCAAATCCTGGTATTGCCACTTCCTTTGTCCCTCTGTGGAATATGGTGGCCTTAACTCCTTGCTCCCAGGTTTAATCCTCCTAGGCATTAAATGATGTATTGTGAGTAGAAACAACCAGCACAGCTCCTGGCACAGAGTGGGAGTGACATAAATGTTTCTGAAAGAACAGCTCCCAGAATGCATTTTTCTCCTCTTATCCCTTCACAGTTGCAGGCACCCAACATAGTATACACATAGCATTGATGCTGTTGCATTGGGATATGTGCCAGCAAGTTCAGGCTACTAATGCACCTGATGAGTCCTCTCAGGACAGAGGGTAAAGGGCATGAAAATCATTTGCCATAAAATAGTATCTGAGGATAGAATCTGAGTGCACTTGTGCATTTTTGTGGCAAACCCTACCTATACTGAATCGTGATGTCGAGAGGAAGAACAGTTTCACAATTAAAATTATAGTTCAAGTTGCTACTATTAAGTTATTAATTTTTATATTTTAAAATTATAGAATAAATATAGCCTTGAAACTACCTAAACCACAGCACTGTACTTCAAAGGCCAATCTATGGGAAAAGTCATGCTGAGGATCACTTTTATTAGTTTTATATACTCCAAACTTTTATAAACATATTTAATAATATAACTTACAAGCCGAAACCAAACAGCTAAACACACTATAAAAACAGTCCTTTCCCTCCTTCCTGGAAACTTGTATAACATTGTGTATGTGTATGGATAAGTTTCATTTTTTAAAATAAGTATAAATTACTAATTCCTAAATGCTGGTATTTTTCACTTACCTTCAAATTACAAGTAAATTGAAATTTGATTTTCTTGAGTGGAAACTGGCTCAGCTTTTAAGCTTTGAAAACTTCATACCTTAATATGATAAATGCAAACTAGGTTGAACCTGAAGTTTTCAAATTCTTTCATTAGAATTTTTGTTAACTAAAAAATATAGGGCTGCCATTACCTTTTCATTAAAGCAAGGATTTTTTAAATAATATTTTTCCGATTGTAAAAGGTACACATACTCTTTATAGAAAATGGAGAAAGTGTGGAGAAGTAGGATTTTCCAACAATAACTCATAAACTGAGGTGATGAGAGGTGCTCAGATTTTGGATATATTCTTTTAAAATATAATAATTTGTTAAAATTCCGAAATTTTTTGGCTTTTCCATAAATGTCCTTGGCTTGGACATGCAAATACCTGGCTGCCAACATTATTTTTTAACGTTTTGTTCATTTGTCTTTTTAAGAATATCTATGTACTTCTCTTGGCTAATTTTGTTTTCCAAACTTCAAATAGTATTGCACTTGTTTTCATGTTTTTTATCCAACTAACATTTCTTTCATTAGTTGATGCTTTATTGATGTCTCTTTCTTGCTGTTCCTCTGAATTTTTCAGCATTCCCCAGAAGTATGACACAAACGATATAGTTTTAGTTGCCGTGTAAGCCTAGTAATGGTGATAGAATAGGTGTTAACACTCAAGGAACATTTACCAGGTACCTGACACCTTACATTATTGCAATGTCATTTAATCTTCCCAACAGTTCTTTGGGGTGGATGCAACACTATTATCCCAATATCGCAGATGTGAAAACTGAAGCTCCAAGAGATGAAGTAACTTACCCATACATTTTTGGGTATATTCTGAAGGTAGACCCAATAGGACTTCTTAACGGGTTTGATGTAGGTTGTGAAAAAGGGGAAATAAGAATGACTCCTCATTTTTGAGCAACTGGAAGAGTGGAGTTGCTATCCCTTGAATGAATGACTGAATGGGATCAAAACAGGAAGAAAGGTGTTGAATTGGAGACATACTTGAAAAGCCTTAAAAATTGAAGGAGATAATAGTCCTTCTGTGAGTGAATTGAATTAATAAAGTCTAAACATCTCATCCTGAGTGATTTGGAGACATGAATAAGACAGAGTGAATGGTGCAACAAAAGTCCTCATCATTCTAAACAAACCCTGCAAATTATTGGAAGTTGTGTACAGGAAATACTGCAATGTAGTCAGTAGCATTTCCTTTAAATGGAAGAATAGCAAGATTGGTATCTATTCTATGCACTAGGACACTATCACAGTTGCTAACAGTTAGTGATATCCTTCATCTTGATTTGGAGAGATACAAATGATTGACAATTGCAATGATTCTGTGTGAAGCCTCCATTCCTTTAAAAAAAATGTATTTTCTTTTATCCCTAAAATGAAGAGAAGATAAAGAACTTGCAGGCCCCTAGATCTCAAGATGCCTGATGTTTCCCGAGGAGGTAGGCTCCATTTCTGTGCTCATCTGGATAAGCCTAACTAACCCATTCTCAGAGCCAGCTGATGAACCCAGTGCCTCGTATGTGACAGCCTACTGTCTCCCTTCCATTTCTGTGTAATTATATTTTCTTAATGTTTTACGTTGCATGACTTTGCCTTGTAAATAGCTCTACACTAAATGCTATAATTAGTTTAATAGCACTTTGACTACATTATATTTGAGGGTGTCCCCTTCTGCATCTTTTGGAGCCATGCCAAGGAGCCTCTGTGTAGAGGGAAATTTGTCAGATCCCCCCTTACAGATTAATTGAGGGATGGGAGGGTGAGGAAGGGGTGCAACCTTGAAATACAACTCAAAACACTTATCACAGATCTAGTATTTCTCTCCAGGACATACCACCAACAGGTTCCCCGGTTATGAAAGGCAAACCAAGGGGTCCCTAGCAGGGCAAAGCCCATGTTGTCATGTTCTCACTGGAGACCTAAAGAAGGGGCCCAGAGGGAAGTCTGAGGCTCCCACAAATGAAGCTCCAGGACATCTTCTCTCCCCTCCAAGCTGTGGAGAAAGGGGTCTCCAGTTCCATTGTGGCTGTCAGGTCCCTGGGATAGATAATTTCCATTCCCGTCCCTGGCAGGAGAGGTCTGTGATGCTGAGAGGGAAATGGGGGCTACAGAGGAGTTGAGTTTATTTTAGTACTGCTCTCTTAAAAACTGTATTGCAAAGCTGCAGAGGTTCACAGATGCCACGCTGGTAGAGCAGTTTTCCCTTTGGGGCATGTTCCAGAAGGAATTGCTGGAAGAAAATCCTCATGAATGTCCAAATTCAATAGACATGCCAGCCACTACTCAGGTTTATCTCTCACACCAGTCAGCCCATCATTACCTCTGAATCTGCCCCTTGATAAAATCTGTTTGGCTGGTGATATGTTTTCACCTAGGGAGATATTCTGATTTAACATACATCTTCCTGTAAATCACCCTATCTTCATTTTTATGGTTTCCATGGTGTCCTATTTACCGTCTAAACTTTGAAATAAATTCACACACTTAAGAATGGACTGTCTAGCGTGTGAAATCTATTTGGCATAAATGCCACTCGTGGAGGAGGTGAGGCTGTCCCTATGGTTTCGTTTGATCAAAACTGGAAAATAAGTCTTCCGGAGTCAGTCTTTGCCTTTGGAGGCCTTAAACTTCTAAGATTTCAGTTTGGTAATCTTGCAGCTGTGACAGGAGAGATAGTGTGGGCTTCTGCATGAGAACCAGATAGAGACTGTGAAAACCAAAGTCTACCTATGACTCATTGATTCATCTGTTCATTCATATGCATATGTATTCATTCAACAAATATTTATTGAATGTCCACAGTGCCAGCACCAGGGAGATTAGCAGACCACCGCCACCTCCCCCCAAGCCCACAGAGGGTTTCCAGTATAGTGGAGAGTCACATGATCTCACGTGACTCCACTTTTTTTTTTGGTGAGGAAGATTAGCCCTGAGCTAACATCTGTTGCCAATCCTCCTCTTCTTGCTGAGGAAGACTGGCCCTGGGCTAACATCTGTGCCCATCTTCCTCTACTTTATATGGGACGCCACCACAGCATGGCTTGATGAGTGGTGCGTAGATCCGTGCCCGGGATCCAAGCCTGCAAACCCTGGGCCGCTGAAGCGGAGCACATGCACTTCACCACTACGCCGCTGGGCTGGCCCCTCATGTGACTCCACTTTTGACAGCTATAAAATAGAAATAATTTTTATTTGCTAGCAAGCAAGAAACATTTTTAAGTGAACAAAATGTGTTCTTGCTTCCTGCAGCTTCTCCTTTCTGAACTCTCCAATCGTTTCTGGCCTAAGGTAGGTGCTGGTATCTGTGGAAGTTATATAGTCATTAAGCTAAATCAGTCAGAGTCACAGCTTTGGTTACAAAGATGGTATTAAGAAAAATATTACCATATGATTACTAAAACAAGAACCATAAAAGCTAGCCCTCTGGCATTCAATTTTGCTCATGCACATCACAGCTTGAAATAAACTGTTAAAAGGTAACAATGTTGAAAAATTAGTAATGTCCTTTAAATACAATTCTTTAAAAATCTTGTACTAAATGTCCCTGGGCGATCGCACCTGAAAAGAACAGTGTACACCGAGAGAGCCTTTAAAGGACGTAACAACGCAATAAGCTATATTGGCAAAACTAATCAATTAAAGTTGTAAAGTATGCCTACAGGAAGTTAGACTCAGCCTTCTTGGGGAATCCATTCTGTACAAAAATACCAAAATAGGCGCAGTTCATGGCGATGTTGAAGTGCCGAGTCCCCACGACAGCATTTTGGATAGACTGTCTACAGCTTTGTGATTTGTCACTGAGGCACTGTACAGTTGGAAAGAGCCGTGCACAACTATGACATACAGCTATCTACTGGGGCTTTGGGGAGGAAAAAAAGGAAAAAAGGAGGAAGATTGGCAACAGATGTTAGCTCAGGGCCAATCTTCCTCAAAAAAAAAAAAAAGCTGAACATAAAAAAAAAAAGGGCTTTTTCCTCTCCTAAACCACCTGAAATATGGGAGAGGGTGATATTTAAAATTTTAATGAGATATTTTAATACAAATTTAATTGCTATTGTAAAAATATCACCTAGGTAAGTAGAGAATGAAAAAAACATGTTAAAATTTCCTACCCATCCCGCCTCCTACATCCCTCACTCCAACTCACAGAATAACCACTGTTAGCCATTTATGTCCTTCCAGAACTTATTCGATGCAAGAAAAATATGATAATGAAATTTTAAATATCCAAGGATATAAAAAATCAAAACCTTCCACCCTCTTTGTATTTTAGTTCCATTTGCCAAAGGTAACCACTTTCAACCACTTCTCTCTTTTATTTTTGCTAGTGGTTACCTCCATATACCTAGATAGTTTGCTTACACCTGTCTTTCTTGACTTGTCAACTAGAAGCTGTATTAAGTGACTGAGAGCTGAGAGCTCACCTGAGTTACTTTCTCTTCTCTCTCTCTAGCCCTCCCAACCTCACACGCTTATTTTCAGTTCTATTAGTTAATTTCATCGATTAAAATAACATACTTAATCCTCTATTTTTTTAATCCACCAGCTTTAGACTATATGTCTTGACCTCCTACTGTGTGATTCGAGGAAATTAGAGCCCCTACTTATCCCTCCACCTTCCTGCCTCTCTACCTGCAACATCCATGACTTTTATATTCTGTTCTTTAACTATAATTAAGCATGTGCTTGTCCATTTAAAAAATTCAAAACCAGCGACAAATGTTATCATCTACCCTTCCATTGAATTTTAAAATTTCAGTTGTCACACTTTATAACTTCTTTGTTCTTTGGGTACTTCTTTTTCATAGCAGCCTATTTTTTTTTCAATGGATGCAATATGTTTTCAAAGCTCTAAACAGAATTTCTGAAGCTTCTCTAATGCTCACTGAATAAGCTCTGAGGTTGGTTGTTCTCTTTTTCCGCCTTGTTCCTTCTTTCTAGTGCCATTGTTTATTGTTGAATGCCTAGTGGTCCTTCTTGTATCTGTGCAGAGGCTGCTATCTGTCCACCAAAATCTGTTCTTCTTCCTGGTTCACGACTAGACTTTATTTCCCAGATGCACTTGCAGTTAAGTGCTCCATCCAAGGTAATGAGCCCCTTTGAGGTGGGTGCTTTCAAGAGCACGAGCGTGACCCCTCGGTGATCTCATTCCCTCTTTCTGCAGGCCGAAGTGACCCTGGACACCATGGACTGATGACGGCTGAGCTGCCCTCCTAGAATGATTCCTGAGAAGAGTCATCCACTGACTGGGTGGCTGCTGGATAGTAAAATGAACTTTTACATTTCTCAAGCCACTGAATGAGTGTTAGGCATCTTGTCACCGCATCTCATCCCACCGTTCCTCACCCAGCATCCTCAGAAAGAAGCTTGTGTGGATTGGATGGCTTCTAGATGTGGGTAGTCCTGTTTTCCCTCCAGGACTTTCCCCTAAAAGAAAGGGCTGACTGTAAGAAATGTGTGTGCCTGTAGGGCACGTTGACTGGCAGGCTCTCTTTAGGATGACTTGGCAGGGATCTGGCAAAACATCTCTCTTTATTATGCCAAAATAAAGAGGTCTGAGCTCTGGATACCCACAGCCACACTCAGTTCCTTAGATCTCCCTGGGCAATATTTTCTTTAGAGAGCAACCATCTGACTTTAATCTGAGACTAAAGATCCTTCCCTCACACTTGGGGGACAGGGGGGAGGTGAGAATGGTGGAGGAGGAAGGGTGCATTTGTGTAAATGTTCCAGAAACAATCCTTCAGTAAACCACTTCCGTTTTTGCCCATTTTTCACTCACTCCTGCTCTCTGTTGCCACCCTCGTGCTTGGAGCCTTTTTCTGTCTCCTCGACCAAGAATGCCGCCCATGCCCACTGCTCCTTCAGGAACTAGCTGAGCTGTCCCACTCCAGGATATCATTCAATATGATTCCTTCTGCTTCCCATCTTCCAGAAATTCATCACTCTTTCTGGTCTACTGATACTTCTTCTTCCCCTCTCCTGAGTCCAGTTATTCCCTTTTGTTCTTCTTTGTTGTCATCACCATGGTATTTGGGGAGAAAGGAGAGTAAATATTTATATTTAGTCTGCTGTCTTGTGTTTAGAAGCCAGAACTGATTTTTAGAAATACAGAGACTTTATGGGGAGAAGGAATCAGAATTTCACTCTTCTCACTGAACCCTTGGCAGTCAGTATTTAAGGAGCAAGTTGTCCTGTAATCATACCCATTAGAAAGCAATAGTAACAAGTGCCCCGTGCTTCACTGGCCTATACATACAAATACAGTCCTCTCAACATGAATATCCAAGTTCCCGAAGCTCTAATCCCTGACCTGCACATGCAGGGAAACCCAATTCCTTGGGGCTCACCCTCCTCCAAACATTTCTGCTCATTCGCAAGAGGCATTTGACATGTTTTCTTGAATCAGCATAGTCGTTTTTTGCCAAGCCAAGGCTCTGCTACTGCTGGCCCTGCCCAAATAACAGCACTGCTGCCTCGGGGCTATTACAGCTGGGGCTGAGCCACTTCAGTCCTAGTGCCAGTAGAGCTGGCATTCCACCACCTCCTTAGAGGGGACACCTGCCAATTCCTGCTGGCCGGCGAGGATCTTGTGAAGTTGGAAGGCAAACATTCCTTCCTTCACTGTCATTCTCAATTAGAAAGAGTTTCTCTCACAGCAGGCTTACTTTAGCCCCAGAATTTTAAGAGAATTTTCAGGAACAGTGATTTTCTCAAACGTGAGCTAGCCACGGCACTTCTACATTGGCAGGAATCACCATCTTGGTGCTGATTCTCTTTAAGATTCACCATTTGACTGATGATGTGCTTGCCTGCACAGTGCTGAGACTGCTTGGCGGTCTCTTATGAAGGGAGAGGACAGACACTCTTTGTTCAGTTAATCTCTGCTGGTTGAAAAGAGGGAGGGTCAGATGGGGAGTAGGGGTCTCAGAATGGATAGCTTGGGCCCAATGCACTGAAGGGTTTAGTGAAGCAACTCTTCCAGTTCACAGGAACAACAGTTCATTCGTGGTAGCAGCACAGACAGGAATTCCAACCCCTGTCTAGTTCTTAGATCTGTTGCTCAGTCTGGCTCATTCTGTGCCTCTTCTTCCCTTCGCACAAAAACTGGCTTCTGTCACCTTTCTCTCCCCCAAACCGTCAGTGTTGATATGTCTAACCACTAACTATGAGTGGGATTCAAGTGTCCCTCACCCCCAAAGGAGCTTCCTTAGTCCCATGTAAATCAGCAGATGGAAATAGATTCTGAGAGAAGGTAGTGTCACTTTAGGCTACATGCAGCTTCCCTAGTCTTGAAAGGAGATTCTCCTTTTCCAGACATCATTTATTCTTCCTCTTGATATCATCCATATATTACCAATTTTCCCTGACTCTGTGGGATAATTGAATCAAAAAGCAACTCTCAAATATCAGGAGAGCCCAGTAGCAGCCAGAGACAAAGAGCCCCATTATTTGAAGTGCTCCCACCTGGGCTATGAAGAGGGCAATGTCTAGAATCTAAGCCTGTGCATCAATTTCCATGTCAGGGCCATTATTTTCCCTATGTGGGTGTGAGAGACTATGCCAGGGGAGCCTCCTGGGAGTCAAGGTACCTAGGCTCCTTTTTACTTACTAAACTGGCTAAAGATCATCCCAATATTTGTTTGGCCAGACCCCAAGGTCAGCCATGCCTCCTGGGATCTTCCATGGTCAGGGAACATCCAGTCTTCTTCCTACCCCAATGAGCAGTGAGGTATAGCAGAATAGAAGTGACTTCCAATCCTGGCTCTGCCATGCTCACCTGCAGCCCTGAGAACTTCATTCAGCCTTTTTGGATCACAATGTCTCCATGGGTAAAATGACAGATTTGGACTACATCAATGGTTTTCATCTTTTAAGCTGCAAAACTCTTTCTTCAAACAAAATCTATGGGAAGTCCAAACTGCAAAGCATATAAAAGCACAGTGCTCAGGGTGAAATAGGAGTGGGGGTCCTGGAAGTTGTCTGCTCCCCCTCCTCCCTGGATAATGCAGAAACCCCTGAGGCACTCCTAGGGGCCTTTAGGGTTCTATGGAACACAATTTGAAAACAACTGCCCTAGAATATCTTTAAGATCCCTTCAAGCTCTAACATTCTATGACATCAAGTAATGGGGGGAACTCTTTCTTTGCTCTGGAGAGCAAGGGTCACATTGGATTTCATGCTGAAATGGAACTCCAGGTTCCCTTGGAGCCTACCTAGCTAAGGTGTGCAGAACTCCAGAGGAGTGATGATATGGTACAGTGATTCCAGCCTATGACTTGAGGCAGAGGACTTGAGTTCAAGTCCCAACTTCACCACCTATCAATTCCATGTATTAGTTTGCTGAAACAGAGTCCCAAAACTGAGTGGCTTAAACAACAGAAATTTGTTATCTCTCTGTTCTGGAGGCTAGAAATCCAAGATTAAGGTGTCAGCAGGGTTGATTCTTTCTGAGGGCTGTGAGGAAGAATCTGTTCCAGGCCTCTCCCCTAGCTTCTGGTGGTTCACTGACAATCTTTGGCATTCTTTGGCTTGTAGAAGCCTCACCCTGATCTCTGCCTTAATCTTCACACGGTCTTCTCCCTGTGTGCGTCTGTGTAGAACTTCAACATATGAATCAGGGGCTGGAGTGGTGGTAAACACACTAGTAATCTGTAACATTCTATTACCTTGGACAAATTATTTTACCTCTCTATGCCTTAATTTCTAATACCTATTACTTAGGGGTCTTATGAAATAATAAGGCAAGTAAAGTGCTTAGCATAGTAAGCGTTCAATAAATGTTAGCTATTATTATGAACATGTTTTTTGTTTCATTTGCAGTACTTCTTTTAAAGAGCCCACTTGCTACTGTTTTATTGCAGCAGTATATGGGGTCTGTGTCCCTGGGGAACCATCTGTAGTGACTTCCTACACCCTCAGATGATTTCTTAGATAATCATTACCTTTTAGTTGCATGAAAACACACTATTTTGTTGTCTCCTTATCCAGATTCAAAAAATGGTATTTGTATTCTTCTCCCAGTTGAGTTTTGAATGGGTAGCTTAGTGGAAATAGTAAATAAGAAACCACTCAGTATTTGCCTAAAACCCACACGTAGAGGAAATGGGTGGGAGAGCTCCAGGTCCCTCTCACTCAGCCTTTTGAGTTTTCTGGATTTTGTGGGTTGGTTTATCTGTCTGTTTTGCTTTGTTGTGTCTTGTTTTGCTATGATTTGTCTTTTTCTTTTTCATATCCGTCCCACGTACTGGCAAACAGGGAGTGTGTAATCTAGATCTGTGCTCCCATTGGATGGGATTCTTTTTGCCTCCTTGATGGACAGTAATCGTACATGTCCTGCCAGTCTGTGTGTGACATCTTTACTTTTTGTGATTTTGTACCCATCTCTTTTTCAGAGGATCAGTATATTTGAACATACATCCAGAGTTCTGATACCTAACGTAAAGAAAAGCATTCCAGTGCTTGTTATAAGCCTAATCCGAGATGTCTTCCTTGCTGGCTGGGAGGAAGGCAGCATAAGTAGGCATGGCTATTTGACAAATAGGTTTCCGATTCCACAACACTCATCTTCAGGCTTTTATAAATCAGTCTGACGTGGGGTTTGTCTGCCTGTGTGTGTATTCGTCATTTCTGCCAGAGTAGCAAAGAAGAGTCAGGCAGACATTATTTCTTCTGTATCTGGAAAGAAGTGAATGGACTCTTTTAAAATAACCTAATGTCAAACTTCCTTGTCCAGGGTTATGGCTGTAAATGCGGCATATGGGCTAGAAGATCCTTTTTAAGAGCAAGGGAACAAATTAAAATTTTAAATTAAGATTATAATAATATGTGGTGGGGTCAATTCTCCTAACTCATGAAGAGACTGTCAAATTCCCATTTTATTTGAGTTTTTCTACATGAAATTCAGAGATTTCAAGTAGAGTTAGTTTTGTGCTCATGGTTTTTGGCAAATATTAAATGTGATTTCTTCCTTTTTAACTTTCTTTCTTTTTCTTTTTTTCACCAGTTTTATTGAGATATAATTGACATATAACTTTTTTCTTTCTGAATAAATCACACATTATTAAAATAAATATAAAAGGATAATAATTCAAACGGAAAGAAAAATCAGTAAAAGTAGAGAAGCCTCCGGGAATATATTTAATTACATACAGCATAGATGCGGGATAAAGGGAAACAAATCACAAGAAAAAAGATTTGACTTTAACCTTCTTTAAGGTGGTAGGCCAGCATGAGAATAATAAACTTAACAAAAATTTTAAAAACCATACCCCTCATTCAAAAATTATTGTTCTAGTAATTTTTTAAAAAGGAGAAAAAGGTAGTCTTAAGGTAATTAGAGCTATCCTCCAAATGGCTGATTCTCTAAACTTATATACTCCCCAGTCAGTATGGAAAATACAAAGAGATCTTCTAAATCCTGCAGAAAGTCATCACTTTGGGAACATTACTGACACTTTAATATCTGTTCTGAGAGATGAGAAAGGAAAGGCTGGTGTTCTAGAGGGAGCTGAGTCATATGACCTCAATATACAATCAATCAAGAGAATTAATAGTCTATTCCTAATATGTGTATAATATCTAATTTTGATCTTTCATACTAACTTACAGCTTTTCCTGTCCTTACTATTATTTTTGTGTGTGTGTGTGAAGAAGATTGGCCCTGAGCTAACATCTGCCAATCCTCCTCTTTCTGCTGAGGAAGACTGGCCCTGGGCTAACATCCGTGCCCATCTTCCTCCACTTTACATGGGACACCGCCACAGCATGGCTCGACAAGCAGTGCATCGGTGCGCGCCCGATCCAAACCGGCGAACCCCAGGCCGACAGCAGCGGAGCGCGCGCACTTAAACTCTTGCGCTACCAGGCCGGCCCCTCCTGTACTTCTTTTTGAAGGTCAATATCAAATTGAACACCAAATATTACAGAGAATACTGAATCCATGTGTGTGACAACACAAGGTACGTCTTCTAAATGACTAAGATGTGTGACTAACTGTTTACTTCCATAACACAAAAAATTTTCCACCTAGCATATTTAGGACAACCCGATGTCATCCAGCCATTGACGGGTAACTCCAAACGCAAGGACTTCAGCTACATAGCATACTGTTCCACCAGATGTTGACTCCATATTCACTGTTGCCATTAGAGATAATGAGTTTTCTCCCATTTGAAAACTTTTATTTAAAAAACGTACAATATCCCCCATAACCTTCAACCACTCTGTGCTCACTGAACTAAAGCCTTCTATTTCCTTCTGAATAGAAACGCCTCCTGCCCAGCCCTTGTGCAGCTAGGGATTTGAGTGCAATAGACAATTTCAAAGACTGCTCTTTCTACTTAACAATTGGTGCATTAGGCTAAAATGTTCACACAAATGCAATAGCAACAGAAGGGGTTTGCAATGTAGCGACAAGGTCTCTCTTTTACCTGGATCTGGAGAATGATGAATGAGCATTAGCAGAATATTCTTTTGGCCCTTTAGGTTTACCTTGATCTTCTCACAGAATGCAAATTGACATTATACCCACATTTCTATGGTATTTATTACATGGTCATGATGTGAGGGCTTTTTCAATATGAATAGTGTAAAAGGGGAAACATATTACTGCAAAGAGACATTATTGTGCAGGGAATGTATAAACAGATGAGAAGAATGGAGCGACATGCTCATAATAGAAACTGAAAGCTCCTCATTCTGTCCCGATTGTCTACCCTTCCTTTTTAAACAACCTTCCTTTTTTCTAGCTATCAATACAAAGTTCTTTTTGGTAAAATGAAGTGCATTCATGCTGCTTGAAAGAAGCTTTTAAAGTTGATCTGCGCCCACACAAAAGAGAGGCAGTGCTGGGTCCGACCAGTTGAGAAAGCAAACTTGGTCAATGTTCATTACTCATGGCTCGACACACCGGCCTCCGTATCATTTTGTAAAGAATCAGATAAACTTTCCTCATGATAAACAACTGAAATAATTTTTCTTAGCTGTCAGCTCCCTTTCTCCCTTTCCCAGACTGTTCTCACACTCTTCTCTGCTCGTAAAAGCAGCCGAGTGCAGCTCTTTGGTCTGATAAATGGGCTCCTTTCAACTGGTGGCAGGTTTCAGGAAAAAGATAATCCTGGATAATGTGGACACAGTTTTCATTTCATGTCACCCAATTAAACTGCAATTATCCAGAGTGCAACAGCAGAAAAACCGGGAAGAATGGCTGGAGAATGAGGCGCGGGGGCTCCCTGGGATTCTTTATACCACGCGCATCAGCCTAGATTTGTTCTGTTCTGATAATAAAGTGCCGGCCTCAGCACTCAGGCTCACAAAATCCCAGCCAGACCAGCTGCAACCTGTAGCTGCCCAGGAAATGCTCCCCCAGATTCTATGAGAAATAGCAGTTTAAGTCACAGTCACTGTTTTGCTAGATGATTTGTGTCCACAGCCAAGGTCTGCACAGCAACCACACATATCCCCTCTTCAGTACCCTAGCAGCCTTGCCTTTCCACAGATGGGACAAGGTGGGGATTGCTCATCAGAGACAAACAAAACACTATCTCTGCCACGACAGTCTCAGCACCACATGAAACACCATCCCAAGAACCAATCATCAAATTTGAAGAGAGAGATGATAACTCTGTTATTACAAACACATTTAATAAATTATGCAGAGCGATATTAGTCTGAAGCCTGAATAGATATAAAAATTTCACTGAGAAGCTGGCTCATCAATTGGGAGGTTTTCCCGTCATTTGAATGTGATGATATTCAGCCCTACACCTGTGAGATGGGAAGTAGCTAAAGGGATCCATCATCTCACGTTTATATAATACGCAGTTTTTCAGATTCTCCGGTTTATAAAACGTGGGACTATCAGGGGAGGAAATGAAAGGCAATGCAAACCTTCAGGGTGAGGCTTTAGTAAATAATTGTGGCCACATCAGTAAGTTGTGAGAAGATCAATAATAGTAGAATTCACGGGGGGAAAGAAACAATACAATGGAATGAGAAGGACCTTTGAGTGTGACATGATCAGAATACAGCAAGATAAAATAAGGCAGGGCTCAAACTCACAAACTCCAAAATAAAATTCTCATCACCGATAACATAAATCTTTGGATTTACTAATGCCCTCCTAAAATAAACCATCCAACTTTACCAGATGGTTTGTTTAGTGACAAATCAACTACTTTAATCTCATAAAATGATTCTCTCGTGGGCCACTTGGCTGTATAGCTCCTCTTCCTTCCTTTTTTTTTTTGGTGAGGAAGATTAGCCCCAAACTAACATCTGTTGCCAGTCCTCCTCTTTTTGCTGAGGAAGATTGGCCCTGGGCTAACATCCACGCCCATCTTCCTCCACTTTATACAGGATGCTGCCGCAGCACGGCTTGACAAGCGGCGCATCAGTCCGCGCCTGGGATCTGAACCTGAGAGCCCTGGGCCGCCAAAGCGGAGCACGTGCACTTAACCACTATGCCACCAGGCCAGCCCCTCCTTCCTCTTTTTGAAATGGATCTCATCTTAATCTTTTCCGGAGTAGCCATCTGTGGCTCCTCAATGTAGCACATGTGACAGAGGAGTCCCTGAAAGTTGGTTTTAACCAGAATGGCTCACCTGCGTGTGGCTGTCAATGAGCCTGGGGCCCTGCACCCTCTACGGGGCTCCAGTCCAATAGGGATAAGAAAGCACCACCCTAGGAGATCCCACCGGTTTCCTCTTTGCCCCAGGTGATGTCAGAAGCCCACGGTGCTGTCTTACCCCAGGCCATCAAACAGATGTGGAAGAGTGCACCACTGCAATCACACAGGAGACATCAAAAATATTAGGGCGTTATTGAGATGATTTTGAAAATTGGTTCATTCTTCAATAATCATAAATGCAACTTCAATCACAGCAATGATGCTGACACAAGACAACATGTACGTGCCTTTCATCTAGGCTCAAAGCACTAGAAAAATAATATTCTGGGCTGGGATCCCATCCTGTGTAGCTTTATGGGAGAATCCACACAATTACAATAACATAATGACACCACGTAATAATAATAATACCTTATGTTTACCTCATGCCCATCTCTGGGAAACCTACAGCAGTTGAGAGATGCTAATCTAATTAAACTCCAGGTCCCTGTCAGACAAGTAGGGGGCAGGTATTTCCAATTCAAATACTGTTTAGGAAATGATGGGAATACTAGCATCTACTACCTCCCTTCCTCCTAGGTGTTTGTGAACATAAAGAAAAAAGATAGCTCAGATTTAAATCTTCTAACCACATGGAAGAACAATGATAATAAGTGAATATAATAATACTGTTTAGATCGCTTTTCATCTGATATACTTGTCTTTCAAATTATGGGTTGAATTCATATCCTGTCTTCTTTCGTGGGAGATTTTCACACAGCTCCAGCACATGGAAGGAGAGATGGTTATGTTCTGTGGGAGAAAGTCATCCCCCCTGCTGAAAAACCTCACATAGTTCCTTCCCCTATTCCTCCTAGGGTGTAATTCCAACTTTCCTGGGGACACCCCTCTAAACATTTCACAGAGTTAGATCATATCAATCTGGATCCTTTGTAATGATTTTTTTGGATTTTGGAAACATTGAATTCAAAATATTAAAAAAATACTACTAATAATGAAACTAGTTTTGGCTCAACCTGGGAAGAACTCAGATTAAATAAAATGGCTAAGTGTAAAGGAACCCCCTTAAAATACTATACATTAAATAGACAAATTCAATGTAAGGAGAGCTTATATAGGACTCCTTCCCTTCCATTGATCACTAGATTCTTAAAAAAAGACTTCGTTTTAAAACAATCGCAGATATTAGTTGGGAGTTGTAGGATTTATTACAGTCTGTAATCACGTTATTTACTTATTTACTTGTTTATTTTTCCCCACCAGAAGATAAGCTCCATGAGGGCAAGGACCATGTCTGTCTCATTCATTATTGTACCCCTGTGATAACATGAGTTTAGTACATAGCAGATGTTAAATATTTCTTGAGTGAGTGAATAGAGGAAAGAAGGAAGGAAGAGGCTCGAGTATAGTAAAAGGGCTAAGTACCTGGACCTTGCAGTCAGCAGGTCTGAGTTTGAATCAAGACTCCATTGTTTACTAGGTTTGCAACCTTGGGCAAATCATTTAGGCTCTTGGAGCCTCAATTTTCACATTTGTAAAATGGGAACTGTATCTTTTAGGTTTATCATAAGCATTAACCGAAATGATGTAGGTTATTTTCTTTATCACAGTGCCTAAACACTTAACAAATATGAGCTATTACTCTTTTTTTGGCTTCAAAAATAGAATATTAGTTTGACCCAATTTTTTTTTTTTTTGTGAGGAAGATCAGCCCTGAGCTAATATCCATGCCAATCCTTCCTCTTTTTGCTGAGGAAGACTGGCCCTGGGCTAACATCTGTGCCTATCTTCCTCCCCTTTATATGGGACACCCCCACAACATGGCCTGACAAGTGGTGCCTCACTGGGCACCCGGTATCCGGGCCCAGGCCTCCAGCAGCAGAGCACACGCACTTAACTACTACGCCACGGGGCCAGCCCAGTTTGACCCCATTTTTAAGGCCAATTGTGTGCTTCTGAAATGTGTAACTTCCCTCTTCCTCTTTCCTGCCCAGCTCACCACTAAGAATCATCATCTAGTACAGACGCAAGGCTTCCTTCTCAGGCACCGTAAGCCATAGATAGCACTGCTTTAAGAGAAGCAGCCTCAGTGTACCCCCTGCCCGCATTCCGAGGTCCTGGATGGTTTCCACCTTGGCCTCTGTGACCTGTATCCAAGTGCTGCTGACATTTAACCCCCTGTGACGGCCAGGACTCTGCGGGCCCCCCTGGGCTGATATTCTCTGATGTCTTGGCTCTGCTCACATTCAGGCCCGACTAGGGGGGCAAAGGAAAAAGCTTCAAATCATCCCTACTCCCTGCTTCACAGGCCCCCAAACTTACCCTCCTGTCGCAGATCAGCCGGCGGGGAATAGGTCATCGGAGGACAGAGACAAGGAGGGAGACGCAGCACAGCCTTAAAAACCATTGTGCGTCCCTGACTTCAGAAGGGAGGGGTTGGCCCAGCCTCTCACTCGTGCTTTTCCCTTCTCTCCAGAACGAAGCCTTCTGGGGAAACACAGGAGCCTAAGGCATACAGGGCAATCCTTACAGACCCAGAGAGAATGCAAATGAGGCAGGATCTCGGCTTTGTCCCATTCATCTCTTTTTGTCAGGATGGGGACATCCTGGGCAACGTGCCAAACCTTATGCAGCTGTTAACAAATCT
Source organism: Ceratotherium simum simum (assembly GCF_057802395.1). Taxonomy (NCBI): domain Eukaryota; kingdom Metazoa; phylum Chordata; class Mammalia; order Perissodactyla; family Rhinocerotidae; genus Ceratotherium; species Ceratotherium simum. Next base: position 16,424,145 of record NC_141909.1, read on the forward strand.
GCTCCCAGCCGAGATAGCTGGGAAGAGGTAGGAAGCTCGGTCTTGATCAGTTTGGAAAGAATATGAGCTGGTGCCATGAGGCTTGAGGGGGTCAGGGAGAGAGGATCCTGCTCTCCTCTGCTCCTCCCACGGACCCGAGTCAGGGGAGGAAGGAGGCCTAGTGCCTAGGAACCCAGTCAGGATGGCAGGCATCCTCTCTCTGCTGCTTACGGCTGCTTGCCCCTTGGCATGTTACTGAACCTCTCCAAACCTCAGTTTCCTTAACTGTAAAGGGGAGATCATGACTCCTTTTGACGAGATTGCTGTAAGAATTAAATGGGATGATACATGTAAAATGCACAGTACTGGCACATATGAGTACAGATCAGTATTGGCTACGGCTATTATTTGTGGGCTATATTTGTAATAGCAAAGGAAGAAACAATCCAAACGTCCACCAATGAGGGATTGGTTAAATAAACTATGGTAAATCCACGCCATCACACTTGGGTACTGTGCAGCTGTAAATGGAACAAAGAACATTTCTATATACTGCTGTGGAGTGACCTGCAGGATATATCGTTGAGGGAAAAAAAGGCAAGGTGGAGAAAAGTGTAAACGGTACAGTACTTATCAAAAATGTGGGGGCTTGCCTCTTGTGTGTATATGTATCTGTTTTTTAAAGCAATGGAAGGACAAAGCAAAAATGGACAGAGTTGTGGTAGTGTGAAAAAAGGGGTGGGGATAGGACTCTGTGATCATGCTTTGGGATCTTACTAACAGATTCTTCATTTCTTCCCCTCTAATCTGTTGCTGTGGTTGTCATCATCTTCATCATCACCCTCAGAAGAAGGAACTTCAGTTTATAACCTTAGTGATTTTAATGCTTTGCAAGTAGGGGGGCCACCCAAAGTTTTCTGTGGCTGACTAGCCTCAAGAGGGAATGGTGGTCACTAGTGGCGGTCAACTCCTAGATTTTCCTGTGTATGGGTAGTTGGCGGAGACCATCTCCCTCCAAGACTTTGTATTAATTATTTCTATCTGGCTTCTAATTCTTCTCCACATTCTTGGACATGTGCAAAATATGTTCTGCAGCCATTGACAGCCTCCAGTCCAGACTAGGGGTCAGCAAATTACAGACCAAGGGCCAAATCCAGCTGCTATCTGTTTTGTGCAACCTCTGAGCTGAGAATGGTTCCACATTTTTAAATGGTTGGAAAAAACCAAAAGAAGAATAACATTTAGTGACGTGTGAAAATTACATAAATTTTAGTTTCACTGTCCATTAACAAAGTTTTATTGGAACACAGCCATGCTCATTTGTTTCCATACTATCTGTGGCTGCTTTCACACCAGTACAAGTTGAGCAGTTGCTTAGGGCCTGCAAAGCCTAAAGTATTTACTATCTGGTCCTGGACAGAAAACGTTTGCTGGTCTAGAGCATTGGAGAAGGCCTGGGTTTCAGGTAAGTCTGCTGTTTTCAGGAGCCATCTCTAGGCCCTACTTTGCATAGCAAAAACATGTAGAGGTGCTCAGTGTAGACGGACTTATCTTTTCTTGCTTTTATTGATGAAGAAAAACCAGGTTCCTTGTCAAAGGCTATAGAACAATGGACAACTATGGTTTTGTTTTTAAAGACCATCTTAAGCCTGAGGTCCTAGAAATATATTTCTAATCAATTATGGAGGGTCATGGACAATGATCACTTGTAGGTAACCTCACCTGTCTATTTTTATAGAACTATTTGCCCCTCTCTTGATTACTCAGGGGCAGAATAATCATAAGCAGCTTCTATCATGTTGCTCGGGCCTAAAACTAGCATAGTTGGTGGATTGTTGGGTAGAAGTGGTATTGTTTCATTTCATGTTCATAGCACCCTGCCCACGCTGGGCTACTATAGAGCAGTGGTTCTCAAACTGTATCATCTATAAGAATCACCCAGAGGGCTTGTGAAAACAAATCCTGCCTTCTCCTCTCCCATACCCTCAGATTCTGATTCAGTAGGTCTGGGGTGGGGCCCATGAATTTGCATTGCTCCTAATTTCTCAGCGGTGCTGATGCTGCTGGTCTGGAGACCATGCTGAGTAGCAGTGCTGTTGATTGCTGGGGTCCGTCTTATCTGAGCTCAGCTACATGCTGCCTCCCATGACAGAGGAGATTTTCATGGGGTAGATCTATCCATTCACCCACCCTTCTGAATCTTGAGCAATTTTTCTCCACCCACATTGCTAATATAATTAGTCATTTATCGAGCACTTACTATGTATAAAGAATTTACAACTTTAAAAAACTTATCTTGGGGCCAGCCCCGTGGCATAGCGGTGAAGTGCGCGCACTCCGCTGCTGGCGGCCCGGGTTCGGATCCCAGGCGTGCACTGAGGCACCGCTTGTCAAGCCATGCTGTGGCGGCGTCCCACATAAAGTGGAGGAAGATGGGCACAGATGTTAGCCCAGGGCTAGTCTTCCTCAGCAAAAACAGGAGGATTGGCCTGGATGTTAGCTCAGGGCTGATCTTCCTCACACACACACACAAAAAAGTTGAGAAGCTAGAACATACCCTTACAAAGAAAAAATAAAGCACTATCTGCTGAGAAAAGCTCAATTTAAAAGTTGTCAACAGCTTTATATCTAGAGGTGGATTCAGTTAGTCACGTGGGAGATATTATTTGTTCTGGGAAGAATCACTTTAGTGATCCTTTCTTAGTTATGTAAATGTAAGCCAAGTAGACACTTACTGCCCTGGAAAAAAGATACTATAGGCCATTTTTTTGTGTGTTGACAAAGCATACTTCCTTCAATATTCCTTGTTAGGAAGGTGGCCCAAGAGGGGTGGGCGCATTTGCCAGGACTCCGGTTGCTTTGTGTGGCAGCCTTGTTCTAACAGCAAAGGACTGAGTCTGAGGGCCCTCTGACCCAGCACCCCTAGCACAGGTGCATGTTTTGGCAGCAACAGCTGACAAAGTGGGTTAAATTAAGGAGTTTTAGCTTTAAAGCTAGATTAAAGCTAGCTTTGGCCCAGGCCGTAAGTGTCAGAGAGTAACTACAGGTGAGCATACCTGGTGGGAAAAGGCCTCCTGAGGAACTGTTGCTGCAAGGAGTGAGTCATCGTAGCATCTGCGGGAGCACCTGTTTTCAACCAGTTTAACATGTGACCTTGACACATGTATTGACACCAGACAACAAGGGGCCACCTTATTTGAACCATATGAAGTAATATGTGCTAATCACCATATAAGCATAGAACAGGTAGATGTTGATAGCTAGATAGCTACATAGCTAGAACAGGAGTTTGGGGATGGAGAAAAAATTGTAACTTTCTGCATATCATTTTGAATGGTTTCATTGACTATATGAAAACACTTCGTCTTTGGACAATGGATTTGATTTTTGGAAAATATCAAAACTCATGCAGAATTACATAAGTAAATATGTTGGGTAAACAATGTGACTAATCCTTTTTTATTGGGAGGAAATGAAAACCAATGTAAATAAAAAAAACAAAATTGATTTTTATGTCTTAGAAATTTACTCTGATGGCAAATTCAAAAGAGGAGATCCATCTGAACAATTGTTATCAATGGAAGGATATCTTTGTAATAAAAATATGATTGACTTTTAAAGCTACTTACTCAAAGTTTGTTGCGCCGTTGTTTTGAAATTTGGTAACATAAAGGGAAAGGACCAAGCGTTTGTCATGCCTTTCTATGTGTATTCTATGTAGTTCAAGATAAACAAAAACTCACAAGGGAAAGTTTCTCTGTATAGAAGAATTTCAACTAACATATGAAGACAAAAGAATAGAATTAGAATATTAAAATTTTCTGCACCCCCTAATGAATTAATGAATCTAGGAAATAGTCATCAATGGTTGATAATATCACAAAAAGAGAGAGACTTAGGCATTATATATCTCCCACAGAAAGAAAACATTGCTGCCTGTGAAATAGTCTTGCCATAAAATCAACATAGAGTGTGATCTATGCCTCTAGCTCCAACTACCAAATTAATGTATAAACAACAGAAGAACACACAACACCACAGCGACCAGTCAGCAAAATCCAGACTGTGGAAAATTCTACCAAGCAAGCCATCCACTTTCTCCAAATTAATTGCAAGGGAAAAAACAACAACAACAGATGGAGGGGAGACTTTAAAGACATTCATCAATTACAATGTATAGACTTAATTGGATCCTGGTTTGAATAAGCAAACTCCAATAATAAGTTATAAGACAATCAGGAAACTTTGAATGCTGACTGATATTAATAAATTGTTATAATTTTTAGGTGTGATAATGGATTTGAAATTATATGTATTTTTAAAATCCTGATATTTTAGAGACATATACCCAAATATTTATGAAATAAGATATCTAGAATTTGCTCTAAAATATTTAGGGAGGGAGTAGTGGGGGAAGAAGGATAGAGGAAACACAATTGGCCATTAAGTTGATAATTTTTGGAGCTGAGTGATGGATACATAGAGATTCATTATATTATTCTGTGTACTTTCTTATAATTTTAAAATTTTCCATAAACAAGGTTTTTCTTAAGGGAGAATAAAATGGTAGAAACAGAAGGCGCTCACACACACACACACACACACACACGCACAATCTATCCTGCAGAAAAAGTAGTATTAGAGGAAAAGGTACATTTTCTATTAGTTAGTCTTAAATGCTTGTGTTAGAAAGAACCAAAGGCTGAGAATTAAAGGTGTAAGCATCTAATTCAAGTTATAAAAATAATGGTAGAATTGTCCTCCCCCTCCAAAAGTAGAAGAAAGTATACAGTAAAAGTAAGAGAAAAAATGAATGAAAACAAGGATCTACAAAGTCCAATGTTGGTTCTTTGGCAAGACTAATAAAATTGATAGACCTCTTGTAAAATTATTCAAGAAAAAGAGAGAGACTATACCAATAAAAATACTAGGACTGAAAAGGAGGACATAATTATAGGTATAAGAAGAGATTTCAATGAAAATAAGAGAACTCTAAGAATTATTTTGTCAATATATTTGAAAGCTTGGATGTAATCATATACATCTTTGAAAAATGTAACTTAGAAAAGGTGACACAAGGAGAATAGACAGGGCAAGTTGTCCTGTAATTATTAAAGAATATGAATTAGTAATTTAAAGTTTTCTGTTCACACAGAAAAAATCAAGTCCAGATAATTTTTTTAGATGCGTTTCACATGACGTTTAAGTAACAGGTCATTTCAACTTTGTAACAATTCCTAACAGGGAAAAGGAAAGAGAAACTATTGCCCAACTTAATTAGGTTAACAGACTTTTAATAAGAAACTAGATAAGATCAGTATGAAAAAGGAAAATCATTTGGCTATCTCACTCATAAGGATGCAAAAATCTTACACAATGCAAATATATCATGAACAAACTGAGTTTATACCAAAAATGTACAAATGATTTAACACAGAAATTTTATTATTGAAATTATTCCCTTTGCGGGTTTGAAAATACCCAGTGCCTATTCATGCTTAGTGGAGAAAAAAACCTCAGTAAAATATAAATATGAGAAAACTTCCTTTATCTTACGAAGAGATCTTATAAAGAGTCTCTAGCAAAAATCTACTGTGAACATTTTTTATAATGGCAAAATATTTAATACATCTTTAAAATTAGAAACAAGACAAGGAAGCTAATTATCACTGTTCACATTCAACATTGACTGAAGCCCTAACCAGAGCTGTAAAACAAGACAAAGAAATTAAAGTTTAAAAGATTGAAATAGAAGAAATAAACCTCTCATTTGCTGATAATATGAACCGATACATAGAAAACTCAAAAGAATATATAAATTATTGGAATTAATAAGAGCATTTATAAAGGTGTCTGGATATATGATCAAACATTTTAAATGCCTTTTAATAACTTAGTAACTCTAATTAAAAAGCCTAATTTTAAAAAATGCTATACCACTTACAGTAATAAGAAATGGAGCAAATCCATTAAAAGATGTACAAAACCTAAATAAATGGGAAAATATATAATATTCATGGATAGGACAAGTTCAAGATTATAAAGATATCAATGCTCTTTAAGTTGATCTACAAATTCAAAGCAATCTCAATCAAAACTTCAACAGAATTATTGGAGGAATTTGACAAGCTTGATCCTAAAATCTATACAGAATAACAAATGGCCAAGAATAGCCAAGATATCCTGAAGAAGAAAGTGGGGGGAATTTTCCTACTATATACCAAAACTTATAATAAAGTTATAGAAGAATAAAGAAAATAATCAATAAATGGTGTTGGCCAATTAATTAACTACTAGGAAATTGGATCTCTATTTTATGCCATGCACAAAAATCAATTTTAAATGAATTAATTACAAATATAAAATACAAAACTTCAATGTTTTTGAAATAAAATATAAAATATCTTTATGACCTTAGGGAGCATAAAGATTTGTTTTAAAACAAGGAAAAGCACTAATCATAAAGAACAGGAAAATATTTACAAATTGAACTATATTAAATTTCAGAAGTTCTGTTCATTTAATAATAATTACAAAGAAAGCGAAAACACAAGCCACTAACCGGGGGGTGGAGGGAGGGTAGCTATTTGCAGCATATTTATTAAAAAAAGAATTAATTTCTAGAATATATAAAGAACTTTAAAAATGGTGAATAAGCGTAAAAAACGTCTCATCCTTATTTGCAATAAGGAAAATACAAATTAAGAACACAATGAGATACTATTTTATAACAGTTGGATTGGCAAAAATAAAAATTTGACAATACCTATTACTGGTGAGGAAGTGGAACAATGTGAAAGAGTATGAAGACTCAAAAACATTTTGGAAAATCAGTTAGCATTATTTTTGTCAAGTTGATTAGGCATGCAGTTTATGACCCAGTTCTAATCCTAAGTATAGGCTGTAAAGAAAACATGTGTATACACTGGAGAAAATATATGCTCCAGGAGAAATGCACAAGAAGTTTCATTGCAGCCTTGTTTGTAAGGATGGACAGATAGATACATAGATACATTGATAGATAGATAGGTGTTTGGGTGGATGGGTAGGTGAATGGATGGAGAGAGAAAGAGAGAGGTCAAGAGAGAGAAACCAAATGTTTGCTTCACTGACAGGGAAACAAATAATTATGACATATTCCCATGGAAGAATACTATACAGCAGCAAGGTTAAACAAGCTACAGCTACACTCATGAACATGAATGTCTTAGAAATATAGTATCGAGTGATAAAAGCAAGTAGCTGAAGATAGCATAGAGTTTGATTTTGTTGCTGTGAGTACCCCGAAGTCGATTCTGATTCCTAGTGGTGGAACCATGCCTGGTCTTTTTCCACCATCCTCTCACCTTCCAGTGCTATATCAGACAATGCTCTGCTACTATTCATAGGGTTTTCATGGCCAATTTCTTCGGAAGTCGGTGGCCAGGTCCTTCCTCCTAGGCTGTCTTAGTCTGGAAGCTCTGCTGAAACCTGTCCACCGTGGGCGACCCTGCTGGTATGTGAAATACTGGTGGCATAGCTTTCAGCATCACAGCAACATGCAGCCACCACAGTCTAACAACCGACAGATGGGTGGTGTGGTTCCCTGATCAGGAAAGAAACCCAGGCCAGGTGGCTAGAGCGCCCAATCTTAACCACTAGACCCCCAGGGCTGGCTGTAGAGTTTGACACCATTTTATGAATCTCAAAATTTTGAAATGTATTCTTTATGGTCTCAACAAAGAAAAGCAAGAGAATAATAGATACAAAACTCAGAATTATGACTACCTCTGGATGGGGGAGAGGGATATGATCAGAAATCTATTTCTTGTTTTTGATGGTGGGTTTCATGAGTGTTTATTTTATTGATGTCTTCATAGTATGGATTTTCATTTATATTTTCTTTTATATGTATTGAATATTACATATTTTAAATATTTTTTAAAAGCTGAAGGGGAAAGGATTACTTCAGAAAAAGTGTGAGAAGCGATGGATGGAAAAAAGACTATTTTATATAATTTTACACAATTTGAATTTTTAACTCATTTTAATATTTTACCCTATTAATTGTATTATAATAGTTGTAGGAAGAAGAAGAAAGAAGAGAAGGAAGAGGAGGAAGAGGAGAAAGAATCTGGGGACTCTTTAAGAGGCTGCGTGGGATGAGATTAACTGAGCCATGAGCGTGAAAGGAGCGAGGGATGATGGAGTGAGCGTCTCTCCCCCGAGGGGCAGAAAGTAGGTGAAGGACAGCTCTGCGTCGGCCTCAAGCGGTCATTGTCCACAGTGGGAGGAAGTGGAAGGCCCTTCAAATGGAGAGAGAGGGAAACACGTTTTTTACTTTTCCCCCTGCGTCACTCTCTCTTCTGTTTCCTACCTCTCTTCTTTATCTAATTCTTACCCAGCCTTCAAGTCTTAGAGAAGTCTTCTCCTCAGTCCCATGTTATAATCCATCTTTGTAACAGTTCTCAAGTTTACCGTACTGTAAACTTGAAGACAGAGATCATGTCTATTTTATTCACCACTGAATCCTTATCCCTAGTACAGAATCTGACACATTGAAGTGAATAAATGCATAATTAAATCGTGAATAAACAAACCTTGAATGGATAAATGAGAAGTGATGGGCGACTGGCCATTTATATTTCTATCTGTTATTAGGTTCAATGTTTATAACTTGGGGAATGCAAACTGAAGCTGAATTTTTGCAAACAAGTTCACTATGTAATATTTTGCAATATGATTTTAGATCCCACAATCAAAACTTCCATGGACCAGGCACCAAAAGCTTCCAAAATGAATTGCCAGACTATCCTAAATTTGTCAAAAATTGCATGAGTACGGTTGAGAGGCAAGGTGTGTTATCACCATTGAAAGTGCCCAAAAGAGACTTTCACACAAGTCTTGTGATTTTTTTAAAAAGTTTAAAGTTGTGATTTTTATAACCGTATGCCTGTGCTAGGCACAAAGTGAGAGCTAGCCTGAACTTCTCTTAGATGATAATAGTGTTGACCAACAGTTGCTACCTCTCTTGACCCTGACATAAAACACTTTAAGCTGAAAAAGTATGTTAAAATGCATTTTTGAAAAAATTCTAGGGAAGTGCTAATTTTTCTAAATGTACACTTACACTAAAATTGGAATTTGGACTTCTTTTTACTTAATCTAACAGCAAATAATTTTAAATAAAAAAATGCATTCAAATATAAGGTATATTGGGATTAAATAATGGCAATGCAACAAAATGGAAAGGACATAAGCCTATTTGCTTGAAGACCCAAGTTCTCATTCTCACTATGTCTCTAACTAGCTATGTAACTACTAACGAGCCATTTAACTACTAATTAGTCTCTGTGTCTCGGCTTCTTGATAAATAAATTAAAGAGACTGAACAAGTATATATGTAATTATCAACACCTGTTTGCAAAAATTCAAAATAAAGTATGGTACACAATTTCATTATGTATGTATGGTCAGTCCAACATCTTTGGAAGGCTCTGTTCCGACTTTGCTTAAGTCGGAAGCAGTGACCTTCCTTTCCTATTTTTTTCCCAGTAGGACAGAGGGTCAATTTTCATTCTTACGCTGTAGCTATCACTTCTGAAGACACAGCCTCAAGAGGTTTGCATTGGTAGAGAACCCTTGTGGGCACTTATCTCCTCGCTTAATAGTGAGCCCACTGGCCCCTCGGGACATGGACCCCAGAGCTGGGAAGGCAGGGGTGTTCTCCGGACTGCCTCGTGCAGGAGACCGGCTGCCAGAAGTGCATAAGAAGGCGTTTTCCACAATAGCCACCCCGGCCTGAGAACAGCGACACTTCCAGCTCTCTTTACTTTGAATGCAGCTATGAGAAGTTCACGTTTTGGAGTGTTTATGTTTTCCCCTAAAGAGCTGTTTGAGCACAGAATCCCCGTTCTATCACTACAGACAAAAGAGAAGCGAGCTGAGGACATTGTTTAAAGTCTCTGTGCCTTTGCTATAAAGAATTTATGTACTAGAGTCCTTCCCTGGCAGTCAATTTTCTTCCACCCCTTAAAGGAAAGGGAATATGAAAGGGAGACTTCTTTACAGTACTTCCAAAATTTTTATTTTCATAGAGAAATGAGTGTCACTTTGTTTCTAGCTATTTGTTTGGCCTCTCAATTCTCTTGGGGAACTGTGGGATGAGGGGTCAGAGGAGCGAGACCAAAATTTGGTTTTGAGAACTGATGCACAGTAATCATACACAAGCTTTTATTCTCCCTATCTCCTCACGTTCATATTCTGTCACTTTGAACGGTCAAAGAAAATTCATGGTTAATTTCAGTCGCATCATCCATTTATTTATTGAACATCCACCATATTTAGCATTGCCCATGACTCTGGGTTACAATATTAATAAAGAGCTGCCCTTAAAGAACTACAGTCTATTGAAGAAAAATGATAAGTAAACAGAAAATTACAATACAATATAAGTATTGATTGATAAGTTGAGGGGGCTGTGTGTGTGTGCAAAGTATATATACTTTAAATTTCTTCTGAGAGTCATAAAGAAGTTTTGAATAAATGGAAAGACATACCTACTTCTTGTACAGAAAGATTCATTATTCTAAATATAATCATCCTCTTTTAATTCAACTATTAACATCACAATCCCACTTAAAAGTCCAGCAGGATTTTTTAAGCTATTTAAGCTACTTTCAAATATCATATAGAAAGTAAACGTTTAAAAATACTAAAGAAATTTTTGAAAGAAGAGTAGGGAGGAAGGACCAGTCCTACCAGACATTATAATGTATTATTAAGCTAGTATAATTAGCATGAATAAACAAATCAATGGACCAGAACAAAGTCCAGAAATAGACCCAGAAACATGTGGAAAATTAGTATATGCTAAGGAGGCATTTCAAAGCAGTGGGGAAAAGATGATCAATTTTATATCATTCACAGATTTGGCAGGTATGCAATTATAGTACATAGCTCATGTCAGGCCTTTCACTGTCTGAGGCTTCAAATGATCTTACCAAACTGGTAGATGCTTTTGGGTTACTGAGCTCTTGTGCGCTCTAACTATTTGGATGGAAATAGATCCCAAGCTGGCAAAGAGTTTGGTTTATGTCATATTGAGTTAGTCTTCCTCTACAGATTGGATTTTCCAAATTAAAAATGATTATTGCATTTCTTCTTAATTGGTTTGTAGCTTGTAAATAATCATAAATGTCACTAGTGTGAAAGAATTGTTTTCGGTTAATTTTTTGTATATAATGCATGAAATGGAAAGCTAAATTTTTGTCTTTCTAATTTGATTTCAAAGACGTATTGGAACCCGTAAAAGAAATGCTTTATCCATCCAAATATATACTTACTCAGTTCCAATGTGTGCCAGAAACTGTGCAAAATGCTGGAACAACAAAGATGGAAATACTTAGTTGCTTCTACTCTAGTAAGAATTAAAGTCAAGGGCACAACAGATTATATAATAAAATGTGAAAATGCTGTATTAGAGAAGGGGGGGTTTCCATCTGGCCTGTGATGGGGCAAACCGGTGGAGAATGGAGAGAAATGTCAGGAAACAATTTCCCCAGCTGATGATATCTAACAAACAGTCATGTTTCTAAGTCTACTGTATGTATACACACGGGATAGTTAAAGTTGCCGAATCATATACACATAGGTGATTTGTACTAAAGCCAAGTGTGTCTCAGGGACAACAAACTGCTGTGTACTGATAGTAGTCAACGGGGTTTACAGAGACTCTAATGATGGCCTTTGTTTACAAGACTCTGATGGTGGCACAGTGTCTTGAACAATTACCCCTCTTGGATCTCTGGGAGAAAGACAATACAGCATGATGGAAAAAAGAAAACCTTCAGAGTCGGCAGGACTTGGGGTCATCTTCTGGTTCTGCTACCCAAATGTTTGGCTTCCTTAATTAAGCCGGTTACTTCCATTTTCTTATCTACAAACGTGGAATGGTAATACTTATCTGGCTCAGTTGCTGTAAGAATTAAATGAGCGACTGTATTTATAACAGTGCAATATTTTGCAATAGTAACCATTGGTATCTCATTCACAGGAAACCTCACTTCTGCTCATCATCTCTTTTACCTTTAACATAGTCCTGACAGCGAGGTTCGCTGTCTCCTGGAGGCCACATGAGAAACAGTCAGGTGATTGCCTTTTGAGTCCCAGAATAGATGCTGAAAACCCACAGCAGAAACAATAGTTTTGAGAGCCAAGGTTTTTGCTCGTAAGAGATATTTTATTTGTTTTTGTTTGCTTTGGAGAGAGAAACGTGTTTTTTGATGAGCAAAAAGGTTAAGGATCTGAAGAACTCAGGGAGATAAAGTTTGTACCATAAACAGGAGAGTTAAAAAGATGCCTAATGATGTAGGGGCTAGTTTTTCTCTCCCCTAAGGATATAGAGTTGAAGCAGTGGGGTAGAGGAAGGAGAGTTGAGGTGGAGAAGGAAAGCAATATATTTAAACGCTGGGGAGGCTCTCTGAGATGTAATACTGTTCAAGCCCTGAGGGAGAAGATTAAAAACCTCAAACAGATTTGGGGATTCCAAGAGCAGTGAGAATATGGGCCTTGCTTTCCAGGTGAAGCCTGGGATAGTGTGGAAGCCATTCGGAACAACTGGTAGCCAGGCCTATCTAACCAGAGAGGCTCTCCCACAGCTCCACCAAGCAGTGGAACAGCACCTGTGGGTGTGCTGTGCCCTGAGAGGGTCCCACAGAGGCTGATGGAGGACTGCAGACTGCAAGTGTCTTGCAGCTGTGCTGAGGGGACATCATCAGCAAATGCAGAGTAAACATCACGAGCTAGAAGCCAGGGCAGCCCGGTGGCCTTCAACAGTAGGTACACAGGGCATTCACAAAGAAGACTGAAGAAGTTGATCCCAGTGATGGATCGAAAATTAATATTGGTCAGCTGTCTCTTCCCCAGATACCATGATGCCTGTCAGCTCCTGGAATTTAGATGTCACTCTGGGTAGGAGGGAGGAGCAGAACCTTACATTTAAATCTTGAATGGGGTGAATTTACCTAGAAGTAACTAGATAAGATTTTTCTGCTACAGGGCAAAATGGAGTTTGAGGGAGAACTTAAGTCCTGACATAGTGACAGTTTTGCACATGTTAGCAGGCTTGCTGCTAACATCTGCAGGCTTAGAAGGGCCTACAGTTAGGGGTGCAGGAGCTGTGAGATTGTGTGCTGTGGTATTTGCCCCCAGTTGTATATGTGAAAAGCATTGAGAAGAGCCTGGAATTAGTAGATGCTTACTAAGCTGTAGCTATTATTATTGTTGACATTCTGAACTTTAGATCAATGGTTATCAATATTACAAAACACCTATCCAAGAGCCAGGATTAAGCCTGAATAGAATCATGGAAACAGAATATTTGACAAATACTTCTCACTGCTTGTGTTTGACACTGCTTTCTGTTCTATCACACAATGGTTAGATGATTGATGGATAAACGGGACAAGAAAGGCTGTTGATCAAATACACAAAATGGTGGTTTCTTGCATACTTATCTGGGAACTGCTGAAAACCTACAAACAAAACTACAGTGCTATAAAATTAAAATTCATCTCAAAACTGAAGGAAATAATTAGATCAAGAAAACCTCAAATGATCTTTGTGCATTTGAGACTGTCTACTGCTAAATGGGTACCTTGTCCTGATGCAGGATGCTGTGGTAGAGTCATGCACACATTTAGTTTTTAACTTCATGTCTAACAGATTTTCAAATCTTTGTATCAGGGGCAATGATCCTGGGAGCAAGGGATTGGTTGAGGGGCCACTACATGTTTCCAAGTCATAAGAGACCACATGGACTCCAAACTTAGTGGGTAAAGATGGAATCTTCTAGGAAAATGAATTTGTGTTCATTTTATGCTAGATAGCATTCATGTGATGGACAAGGGATTTTAAAAGACCCAACAACTTATGTGCACATAAAGCAAAATGTCAGAAGAACAAGGGCTTGCACGTAAAAATCAAACTTCACTGCCAGTCCAAAAGAAGTTCTACGAGCTTGACTTGATCAAAAGACTAACTCCTTTCATGTTTCTAAAAAATAAGAGTTTTGTCTCAGAAATACTAATATTACATCTGATTGACCTTGATATTCATAACAAAAGAAATGATAAATCATTAGGTTATTCATGTTCTTTTGTGAAAATTAAAAAGATATTTGTCAAAATGTTGTTTCAAATTTCCAAATGTTTCAGATTCACTTCTCTTCTCCCCGACCCATTGTGTACTTTGTTAAAATGCTTCCTTTCATCCCCAACTATACAGAATCTTCAGGTTGAATATGTTTTAGCGGTACCTAGGTATTCTATAAAATAGCTGATGGCAAACTTTTCTTGTAGCTCTGATCGACTAAATACATGAAAAGGATGAATGATGTGGCCAAAGAAGATGGAGAGAAGATGAGTGCACAAGGAAGAGAAGTTGGAAAGAAAAAGTTAAAAAAATTTAGATTTCAAAGTGAATCTTGCCCTTATACCTACACTCCATGAGCAGCCACAATTCCCTACTCATTTCTAAACCAGCCATTCTTATTTCCCTATAGACTTGTCTTTTGGAGAAAATAGCTAAGCCCAGAATGTCTATTTTCCCACTGGGGCCATTTGAGCCCAACCAGTATCTTCCTGGACTGTTTAGTCCCCTAATCTCACCCCTTAATAAGACTCTTTTCAATTACCAATGTAAATTTGACTGGATTTCATCATGCTGTACCTTTTATGGAATAAGTCAAATAACTGCTTATATAAGAAAAAAGAGAAAGTTAATAAATCACTAGCTATGTTAACCTTATTGTGGTAATCATTTTGCAATATATACATGTATCTAATCATCACATTGAACATCTTAAACTTACATGTGTTATATGTCAATAACATCTCAATAAAGCTGGAAAAGTAATAAATAAATAAATCACTATCTAGCCCAATAAAGAATAAAAAGAAAAGATGCAAATAATAAAATTAGGAATAAGAATGGGTGAGTAAATTAAAAAATGGGCAAAAGACCTGAACAGACATTTCTCCAAAGAAGATATACAGATGGCCAACAGACACAGGAAAAGATGTTCAAAATCGTTAACTATCAGGGAAATGCAAATCAAAACTACAATGAGATATCACCTCCCGTCAGAATGGCTATAATTAACAAGACAGGAAACAACAGGTGTTGGAGAGGATGTGGAGAGAAGGGAACTCTCATACACTGCTGGTGGGAGTGCAAACTGGTGCAGCCATTATAGAAAACAGTATGGAGATTCCTCAAAAACTCAAGGATAGGACTACCATGTGATCCAGCTATTCCACTGCTGGGTATTTATCCAAAGAACTTGAAAACACCAATGCATAAAGATACATGCACCCCTGTGTTCATTGCAGCGTTATTCACAATAGCCAAGACTTGGCAGCAACCTAAGTGCCCATCAAGGGACGAATGGATAAAGAAGATGTGGTATATATACACAATGGAATACTACTCAGCCATAAGAAATGATGAAATCCAGCCATTTGTGACAACATGGATGGACATTGAGGGTATTATGCAAAGTGAAATAAGTCAGAGGGAGAAGGTCAAATACCGTATGATTTCCTTCATTAAGTAGTAGATAATAACAACAATAAACAAACACATAGAGACAGAGATTGGATTGGTGGTTACCAGAGGGGAAGGGGGGAGGGAGGAGGGCGAAAAGGATAATTCGGCACATGTATGTGGTGATGGGTTGTAATTAGTATTTGAGTGGTGAACATGATGTAATCTATGCAGAAATAGAAGTATAATGATGTACACCTGAAATTTATACAACGTTATAAACCAATGTTACCGCAATAAACAAAAAATTAAAAAAAAAAAAAGAATGGGTGAGTCACTCCCAGATGCTAAGCAAATTAAAACAGAATTATGAGAAAGTAATTTTAATAAATCCATGCTAACTTTAAAAATTTGTATTTAATGTATTAATTTCTAGGAAAATATAAACAAAAATGAGAGCAAAACCTTAATAAACAGATCAATAAACATGGAAGAAATAGAAGATATTGTCAGAGTTACCTCTCCCTCCCCACACACCAAAATGTGCTAGGTCTAGTTTGTTTCAGAGTTGAATAATTTCAAACCTTCATGGAGCCTTTGTTACTTAAACTTTTCAGAGTATGAAGAAAGACAATTCCTAAGTCCTCTTTGTGAAGCCAATAATAAACTTAGTTTAAAAAAGGGAAAGTACAGATCAATTCCACTTATTGATGCAAAAATTCAAATTAAAGTACCAATAAACAGAAACCAGCAATATATCAAAAGAATAATAGACCATATCAAGTGGGTATTATTCAAAAAATTTAAAAAATATTCAATATTAGAAAAAAGATTAATGTAATTCCCAATACTACAACATCAAAGGAAAATAGGAGGTCTGACTAGATGTTGAGAAGACATTTGACAAAATGTGTCATCCATTCCAGATGCTAGAAAATGTTGTTAAAACAGGAAGATAAAACATGTGTTTTAGTATGAAAAAAGCATATATCTTAAACTGATAGCATCATTATGCTGAATGGTGAAACACTAGACAAGGATGTCTGCTATTCCCACTATTACTTAACATTGTTCTGAAAGTTTAAGCCAATTCAATAAAACAAGAGAACAAAATAGGAAGTAGAAGTAGTATAAAAGAGGCAACTGCCTAACCGTTTGAAAAAGAAATAAACTGTACCTTATCTCATTCATTATATCAAAATAAATTCTGTATATATCAAAATTTTGGGTATTAAAAATCCCATGAAATAACTAAAAAATTATTTTTTATAATATTGGGTGAGGAAAGCCTTCCTAAATATGACAGAAAGGCACAAACACATAAAGAAAAGATCAGTGTATTTAACTACATTTAAACATAAAGTGTTTGTAGAGACAAAGAAAGCACCATTAGCAAGGCCGAGAGACTGCAGACAAAGTTAAAAAATATTGGACAACCCAATAGATAAAGGGCAAGGTGGATATAGCAATTCCAGGAGGAGAGAGAGAGAGACTTTCCACGATTTGAACAAAGTAAAGCATGTTATATCTTCCTATTGCAAATGAAAATCAAATCTTTGCCTATGAGATTGATAAAATTAAGGAGATTGACAATTACTGTGTTGGTGAGAGTGTAGCAGGACACAAACTTATACAGTTTTGGTGGGAATATAAATTAGCATAACTTTTCCAAACGTCAGCCTGGAAATATTTATCAGACTTTAAAATATTAGTACCCTCATACACCACTGATAAGAAAGAAAATTGGTACAAATGGAAACTCTTTTTCTGTATCTACTAGAGCTGCTCTTATACATAACCTGCGACTCAGCAATTCCTCTTCTCAGTATATACCCAGAAAAAATGTATATATATGTGTATATATATAAGCACAAGAATGTTCTTAACTCCAACCTGGATATAATCTATATTTCTAGTAGAATACGTAAATATATCTTGGTATTTCATACAATAGAATAATAATGGAAATTAACATACTACTGCTACACTCAGAAATATAAGATGAATCTCAAAAATGTTGAGGGTAAAGCCATGCATAAAAAAGCACACAGTGCCTGATTCCATTTATAAAAGTTCAAAAACAGGCAGAACAGTCTATGCTGTCAGAGGTCAGGGTAGTAGTCACCTTCAGGGAGGGTGGGGAGTGACTGGGAAAGGGCAGAAGGATGGCTTCTGAGGTGTGAGTAATGTCTATTTATTGACCTGTGTGTACTCTATTCGCAAAAATTCACGAGAGCTGTACACTTAGAATTGGTGCACTATTCTTATGTATATTATATTTTTAATTTAAAACATATTTAAATGTGTATAATGTTTGACCTATTAAAGAATTCCACTAAAGAAACTTATCCCAAGAACATAACAGGTCAAATGTGCGAGCTTGGGTGCACAGGGATATTCATCATAGTATTATTTGTCACTAGGAAACTTGAAACAACCTAAACTCTATCAATAGAAGATTTGTTAATTGTAGAATATTACATAGCCCTTTACATAGTCATTTAAAAAGATTATGTATATCTGTAGTCACCGACAGAAAGAATTCCCAAACATGTTGTTTGATGACAAGAACAAAAGCAAAATCTGCATAATGTTGTGTACATAAAATTGAGTTTGTATGCATAGAAAAATATAAAGAAGAATGTTCATTAAAATATTAATAGGAGATAATTTTGGGGTTGTATATTTTCTATATGGATATGTGTTATTTTTATAAATAGAAAGATACAATTCTTTTCATTTTGAAAATAAAAGGATTGCTTAGATCATGATAAACTTTTTCTTAACACATTTTTAACAGAAAAATATGCATCATACAATGAAGCTGTTTGGGATTGACGTATTACAAGCCCTTTCCTCACGTGTTGTATGTAGGATAATCAATTGTTCTACCTTCTGGATCCATTTTGAGATTCCTTTACATCTCCTGAATTTCTCTAGAGTAGACACTGAACTGTTCTTTTGGCAAATAATTTAAAGCACAGACCATGTGCAAGATCATGGAGCACAGAAAATTAAAAAATAAATCACACTCCTGTTAACTTCCTGTTGCTTAAGTTTCTAGCCAAAATATTTTGGACATTGTGTTGGATTATAAGAAATGTGCCCTTCAGTTGGGGAAGCCTGTACTGTGATATTGTGTGTGTGTGTGCACACACGTGCAACCTGGGGAATGAGTTGTCCAACTGTATAACCCAAGGGTAAGTAATAATTTAGAGAGGAATGTTGAAATAGGTACACTCCATATTAACGATGACTGTAAAAAGCAAAATTTTGGATTCTAGGTAGAAACTTCGTATAGCCCATCTAGCATTCCAAGGGCCTCGTCAAACAAAAAAAAATCACTATGCCTTATTTTAATATAGAATGATTAGAATACTCACTGCGATAGGCAGAATAACAGCCCCCCCCCAAAGATGTCCAGGCTTTCATCCCTGGAATCTGGATATTTTACCATGTGTAGGAAAAAGAGACATTCAGATGTGATGACGTTAGAGACCTTGAGATGGGGAAATTATCCAGGTGGGCTCAATCTTATCACTTGAATCCTAAGGAGAACCTTTTTCCTGGCTGTTGTCAGAGAGAGATGTGATGACGAAAAGACAGGTCAAAGAGACGCAATGTTTTTCGCTTTGAAGATAAAGGGAGGGAGCAACAAGCCAAGGAATGCGGGCAGCCATGAGAAGCTGGAAAAGACGTGGAGACAGATTTTCCCTAGAATCTCCAGAAAGGAATGCAGCCCTGCTAACACTTTGATTTTAGCCCAGTGAGAGGTGAGTCAGACTTTTGATCTACAGGAATGTAAGATGATAAATTTGTGTTGTTTTAGCTACTAAATTTGTGTCCATTTCTTACAGCTACGATAGGAAACTAATACACTCACTTTTTAGATCTGGAGTGCTTTACAGTTTACCAATATTTTATCTCATATCTGTCTAGGTTTTTTTGAAGAAATGGAAAGCTGTAAGCAAAAACGAGTTCGAAATAGTAGAAAATTAGAAGTGGACCATTTCCAGCGTCCAATGGTTAACTGGTCAATCCACGCGCAAGAAAAAGCTAAATTTCTCAATGTGTCAGACAAAACAAACAAAAACAAATCCAGAGAACATCAGTCTCTGATAAGTGGCTACTCCTCAAAATTGTCAAAAGCAACTTTTCTTGGGATATTTTTGAGGCTCACAATTGACTCTTTTATGATGTTGCATTACACATAGGCCTTGGCTCCAGAGCCCTGGTGTAGAACAGACCAGTGATCCATGTCCTATTTTCTTTTTTTTTTACCCGTAGATCCTCGGACAGAACTTGCTTTCTTCTCTTCTTGGTAACTAACACCACCCAGCCTTCCCTTAAGGTGCTATTCCCCCAACCTGGCTGTAGGGTAGCCAGTCTCCCCGTATTTCCCACTTCCCAGCTGCCTCTAAAGACAAGCACAGGTCTCACTTCATTTGCAGGATTTTCCCTCTAGTTGCTCCAGTGAAAGAAAAAGAGAATGACAAAAAGAGCAAATGTTGGGAAGGTCTTACAGTATACGGCTCCTAAGTGATTAAAATCATAACTGCTGAGAAGTAAGGCTGAGAAGCAACAAAGTTAAAGAGTCATCAACACACAAGGGATGTGAAATTAAAATTTAATAATGGAGAGAATAATAAGTAGCCATAATGTTTTTGCATGAATGGATATTCTGTGTGCGTGCGTGTGTGTGTGCGCACATAAATAATAACTCCAACCCTGGACTTTTCTCTCTTTCTCCAGGGTAGAATTGTACAGTTATTCAATGGCAACACTGGAAGGAGCCATAGAGGTCATTTAGTTCAATCCCTACATTTTGCCAAGGAAAGAGTGAAAGCCAGACAGGTGGAGACTTGTTTGTCCTTTGACTTCTTTTTCTTTGTCTTTCAATCTTTTCCCTTCAGCAGCACATCAACCAAACAATTGGATAAGATTATTCAGGCTGGGATCATTCTATTCCTTATTCTTATTGACCATGACAATCTCTCCCTTTAATGCCTCTCCTTCCTACCTAATCTTTAACACTATTAATCCATCTCTTTCATGATTAGCCTCTGCTTGATTTGTCTTTTACAGATAAACTGAGTCATCAGTAGGCATTTTGCTAGAAGTCAGCCTTGTTAAACATCCAGCCCACAGATGTCTGTGACTTTCTATCTTATCCTATCTCCTGGATCGAAGGTTTTGTTGATCTAACTTTCTTATCATGTCGTGTTAATCTTCTTTTTGTGATGGAGGAATTGCCAAACTAAAGTACTTTGGAAAAATGAATACACTGACCTGTCTTTTCAAAGTCCTCACACAACCAAAGTCCTCCTTGTCCTATAGGCACATCCCTACTGAAAATGTGAAGGCAGTGTACAAGGTCTCCAGAGTCACAGAAATCTTGCAATCCTCAGAAAGAATACTCTGAAAAAATGTCAGTCCTGGCTATTTCACTCAGTGAATCAATCCAAATTTGGTATAAAAAATAATGATAGCCAATATTTAACCAGTGCTTACAACATGTTAGGTATTATTCTAAGTACTTTACATGGATTGTCCGATTTAATTCTATGAGTTAAGTGCAATTATTGCCCCTATTTCATATATAGGAAAATGTGGACACAGAGCAGTTAAGCTATTTGCCCGAAACCCAGAAGCAGCAAACAGTGGAGCTAGGATTTAGAGATTTAGGTTGAGTCTAGTCTCCTAACCCCTCTGCCAAGATCTCTGATACCGGGCTAACATGAGTCAACTTCTACCCATACTTTGTATTTGAAAAGAACATCTTTGGAGGCATGGGCTACGAACCAGTGAAGACGCCATAGTTTCAGGCTCCAATAAGCATAAACAACAGGTTTCATGGCACCTGAAGTGACCATATGCTTTTCTGTCTTGTGAAGGTCCAAAGGAAAGTGTCCTGATACTCTAGAGCCTGCTTGTGGGCCCTAAGATTCAGCAACGCTGTCAGGAGGACAGCTCTTAAACTGCCTTCACAACCTCAGGTGTACTTTATAGTACATTGGCTGATTCTTAGAAGATCAGCTCAGATCTTTAGGCCTAACTTGGATGGGACACAAACTCCTGGATCAGCTCTTGCCTCTACCTGAAGTCTAGAGTCTCATTTTGCAGTGGCTCAAAATTGGAACTGGATCGCCTGTCTGAGGTTGCTTGGGCTGCACCCACAGCTTGTGAGAACTGTCAACCATGAAGTGTGGCTACAAAACAAACCTGATTTTCTCCACTGGAAGTTAGTCCCTGAAGGAATCAGTAATAATATGACAGGCTCATGCAAACTAACCCAAATAAGGGCCACCTTTGGCCAACTAGTCTGCCATATTGGAATATTCACTAATCAAAACCAGGGTAGAACTTTTATCCACTTCTACATTTTTGAATACCACCTCTTTGGAAGTGATTTCCAACCCATATCTCCAGCAATTGCCTCTTTTACTAGCACCTGATTCATATTTCCAACTTGGACTAAAGCAAAGCACATTTTCTTCCTTATCTTACTAAAGGGCACCACATTGTCAAGTTACAGAAGCCAGAAACCTGGGAATTAACCAAGGCCCTTTGCACCTAATGTCAAATCCAACACTAAGTACAAATCCTATAAATTTTACTGAACTGGCCCTTGAATTCGTCTCCTGCCCTCTGTGTCCAGTACTCTTATACCAATTCAAGCACTGATAATCTCTATGCTGCACTACCTTATTAAGCAATAACCTTAATTGGTGTTTACCTCCCTATCTTCTGCTTCCAGTTCATCTTCTTCACTGCTTCTGGCCATTTTTCCTGATTACAGATGTAACCAGGTCATTCTTCTGCTTAATTACCTTATGTGTCTTCCTATGAACATAATCTAAAAATTTTATGTGGCATATAACTTCTGTCACAATCTAGTTTTGATCTATATTTTGGTTCATCTCCCACCATCACTCTGTATCACCTCTGCCCATCCTCTCCCAGAGAACAGTAATCATTTGCACCATTAGCTTCTCATTTCATCATCACTTAGAGCATTTGTCACATTATAGTATATCATTCTGTGTGTCTGTCTCTCCCATTTCAAAAGCATGTACAGTTCATGAAGGAAAGGATCTCACCTTGTTCAATATCACATCCCCAATACCAAGCACAAGACCTGGTATTTAGAAAGTACTCAACCAATATTTGCTGAATAAGTGAATAAAGGCAGTGGTGCCTAATTTTGTGTTGACCATCAGGAAAATGTTTATGTATGTATGTATACTATTCACATATCATTTAATCAAAAACTGAGTGTTTGGTAGAATGTAGCAGGTTGAAAAATCGTGGACTTTGAAGTCAGATACCTGGCTTAAAACCCAAGCATTGAGTTGTATTAGCTAGTTGACCATGGGCAAGTCAGTTAAGCCCTCCAGTACACTTTTTCATCTGTAAAATGTGGATAATACACCTCATGGGTGGGGTGACGATTAAAGGCAAGATGCAAATGTAAAGCAATTTAGACCAGCACAAGGTTGGTTTTTAACAGATGACAGTGTGGCAGAATGACTCCTGTGGGCTAACTTGAATAATTTGCAGTCTTTTCAGTTCTTTTTAATGCTGTTCTTGTGATTTAACTGAATTAAGCTCTCTATAGCCAGGCTCCTAATAAGAAAAGAAGCTCACTTATTAGTTAGATGGGCAACAAAG
Organism: Ceratotherium simum simum; assembly: GCF_057802395.1. Classification (NCBI taxonomy): domain Eukaryota; kingdom Metazoa; phylum Chordata; class Mammalia; order Perissodactyla; family Rhinocerotidae; genus Ceratotherium; species Ceratotherium simum. The sequence goes on from NC_141909.1 coordinate 16,447,320, forward strand.
TAAAGATTAAAATGTTGCAATTAACTAGACTCCCATTTTCCTACACCTGGCCCCAGGAAAAAAACCACCAGGGATCCAGGCATTCCCACTGAAATGGAAATATCCTAAGATGGACCTGATATTTGGAGATCATGGGGTGCAGATTCCTGTATTGTCTGTGGAAGAAGTAGTATAGTGATTAAGATCTTGGGTTCTGGAGCTAGACTAGTAGGGTTCAAATCCCAGCTTGCCAATTGCAAGCTGGGTAACCATGCACAAGTTTCTTAAACTCTCTGCCTCAAGTTCATCATCTGTAAAGTGGGGCTAAAAGGAGTACCTACTTCATAAGGTTGTCGTGAACTCAAAACAAATAATATATTAGATAGACTCCTGGGATAAAATCAGAGCTCAATAAATGTTATCTAGGATTCAGGTGACTATAGCACTTATCATCAAATTGGGACAGTTTTGAAAGTGAAAATGTGTGCTATTAATAACATGGCAGGAGTAGGGGGCAAGCAAAATGGGTGAAGGGGGTCAAAAGGTACCAACTTCCGGTTATAAAATAAATAAGTCCTGGGGATGCAGTGTTCAGCATGGTGACTATAGTTAATAATGTTATATTGTATATTTGAAAGTTGCTAAGAGAGCAGATCTTAAAAGTTCTCATCACAAGAAAAAAATTGTAACTACGTGTGGTGATGGTTGTTAACTAGACTTTTTGTGGTGATCATTTCGCAATAGCAATGTATATTGAATCATTATGTTGTATGCCTAAAACTAATACGTCAATTATATCTCAAAAAATAAATGAATAAAATAATCATGTCAGCACAATAGGCTTAAACTGGGATTGTCCTGGTCAAACCCAGCTGCATGATCACCCTACCTACAGTGATGTTGGTGATGACCATGATGACATCATCCAGTGCAAGCCAGAGACACTTCCCCATTAGACTTAGTGTGTCCAGCTGACACACCAGCTCCAGTCTAAGTTCAGACACAATCCTCGTCCCCATCGTTTTCCACTAAGAGTCATGAACCATTAGCTGCTACATCAAGCTAGGAGGAAGCTCAATACACGCTTTTTTCCTCCTGAGATTGAGCTGTAAATGTTTCTGTATTGAATTAATTGCTTTATTTTATTTGGAGAGTCCAGTTTAATAAATCCCAATATTGTGGCTGAGACCTGCTGATTGGTATATAAATTTATGCTCTAGCTCACAATATGTATTTATTAACTAAATTTCTAAACCTTAGTATAGCCTTAGTTTCTTTTTTTTCTTGTTCTCCATTTTTTTTTTAAACCATGGCAGGAAACCAAATATAGAGGGAAATTCCCAACCACATGCTGGAACCTGCTTTACCAATTTTATCCAACTTACAATGTCAGGTAATCACATCAAGGAAATAAGCAGCTATTCGTTTTATCATTATTATTTAGTGAGCATCTACCATATGACCAGTACTGTGCTAGAAAGCATTCAAGACATGGTCCCACAGGGAATTTTCAACACAGTTGAAGCATAAATGGAACACTTGTGAAACAGCGATGACACACAACCATACATACCAGAGACAGATCTGTGACGTAAACAAGTTTGACAAGAGAATAAAATCAGTCAAGCTCTCAGGGGAAGCCTGGTGAAGGAGGTGGGTTTTGAGCTGGGCCTTAAGGGTGGCTGAAATCTGGATGGATGGAAGAGAAATGGAAGAACCTACCAGCCGGGGAGGTGATTGCAAGGTAAGACAGGGCAGGGACTTAAGATTGGGAAAGACCTTGACATTATGGAATTAAATAAACCTACTTTTACAGATAGGGGCACTCAGGCAACTAAAGGAGTCGGGCAACCAGGAAAGAACCAGATGATTCTAAGACTTCGTTCTAGATTTATTCCACACCCAGCAGATCTACCATTCTAGTTGTACAGGATTTTGAAATTCTAAAATAGGTGACAGCATGAGATTATTTTAATTTTTTCTTTACTAGCCTTTTCTCTGTTTAGGAAGGGAACAGGGAGAAATTCTCCACTAGGGAGAAATACCTCTCAAAATTAAGCAAATGCTGGTGACGTCCCAGCAGAAGTCAAATGAGATCATCCATTTTGAAATGTGGCTGATTTCAGGGTTGATGTCTTTAAAACATAACAATATAAAAATTACAAATATGTTGGCTTCCCAATGAGGGGGAGAAATTTTCTTGGAAGAATAGCTTTCAAATTTGGAAAATAACTCAAATAAGTTTCTGCAATGCCCTCCCCTGGCAGTCATTCATAGACATTTACCACTTGGCATCTTGATGCAACCACATATCATTGCTTAATTAAAAGTGCTTCTTTTAATAGATCAACGGACTTCCTTTTAGGAGCTGCCATAATGACACCTAGGCTTTTATTCAAAGTGGTAAAGGGTAGTCAGGAGGGATGACACATGGCGGCTGAATGAAGTTTGAGCTAAACTGTGCATGACAGGACATGCCATTTTGTGTTGAGATGCAGGTTACACAAATCCCAGCTCTTTGAAACAGAAAGAAAAATCTGAGCCAATTCAAACTAATGACCTGGCTCTTGTTCCTGAAGTGGGTGGGGATTTACATGAAACCTTTTCATGCTGCTCCTGAACAAGGTGAACACCCAAGTGTTGGGCTTCCTGAACTGCAGCCAAAGAGCTTGGCAAAGGCCAACCAAGGGGTATAAGAAGATAGCACCAAAAAAGAAATAAGATTGCATGCACTTTTCCTCTCTGAAAACCTCTGTCCCTTCTTTCTTCTCTTTTATATACACTCTTCTATCTTTCTTTTATCAGATTTTCTGTTCTCCTCTTTCTTGGAAAATTAGTTGCAAAAGAGTGGTTCTTCACCTATTCTTGGGACACAAACCCCTTTGAAAATCTGATCCAAACGATGCACTCTCTCCCAGGAAAATGACCATAATCTCAAAACTTGGCAGAAATCTTCAGAAGATCCGCAAATCCCCTGAAACCCATGTAGACCTCCAATCACGAAGCCCTCGAAATGTTCTCCAATGACATTGAACAAAGAAAAAGGACAGGTCTTTAAAGTTGCTCTAGAAATATATTAAACCGGAAAGGCATTTTGTTTGTGATCCCTCACTTAAACAGAGGAGGGAGTTCATCGCTATCTGACTGGTCAGTATGCCTAGTCTTGCTTTACCTAAAGTTAATCCTAACTCTGGAGGAAGTCTCATGTATTGGGGAAATTTCTCTACCTCGTCTTCGGGCAGTGTCCATAACAAAGTTTATTCTGAGCCATGCCTGCTATTGCCCTTCCCCTAACAGCCATCGTAGTATGTATCTAGTTAGGATCCTGTTTACTCACCGAAAGCAGCGTTTCTGGACGAAGTTTTAGATTAAAAAAAAGAGCTTTCAATTTTAGTGTAAACTTTTCTGGTTGAATCTTAAACACAAAGCAAAATCCAGTTTCCTAATCCTAACATCTGGTGTTGGTCTGGCTTCACAGTATAAAAAAGCCAGTGTTCTCTTCTTCTTATACATATACCATATGCAACAAAATTCTTTGCTTAACCAACAAATGGGCTGCCAGGATGTTCTTACCTCCAGAGGAACAACCATGTTTGACTTAATCACCTCATGGAATGAGCTTGTTTCTGTGACTCAGTGTAAGCAAAACAACCCCGGCCATTCAGTAAAAACTGTACTACAGGAAAACCCACCTCGCTTGTGGAGACCACAACATGATTAAGTGCAGAGCAATGTCTTGCCCCCTGATTTCACTGGCCCATGTAGTATTCCCCCCTCATCTCAGGCCACCATTCTAATACCAGATGGAAATAGCTAAGAGTGATCAATTACTGAGTGCTTACTATGTGCTGGGTGCTTTAATGTGCATACTCAATCTACTACCTTCCCTGGAAGGTAGGTGGTATTATTCTGCCTATTGTACAGATAAGAAAACTAGAGAGGGTAAGTTCCTCAAGATCCCACATCAGTAAGTGAGGTTGTATGATTTGAACCATGTTTAGCCGTCACTGTGCTGCTTTCCCATGCTTTCCCTGGTCCAGGCTTCCAGTCCCAGATGATCAACTTGCAGTGGCTCACACGGAAGATTGGCAGAGGCACTGAGCAGATCTTCTCTTCTAGCCAGCAGAGAACCACAGACATAAGGGGTGGGGCGATCCTGGTGGACCTTGTGTCAGTTTCTAGTTCCATTTGGTAAAAGATAAAAATAGAATTCCCGACTTATAGTTATGTTTTGGATGCCCTATGGAAGGCTTTAATTTGCTATTTCTGTTTTTTACAGGGAATATCTTTTAAGTCATGGTAAACAACTAAATGGTCTTTTCATTGATTAAACTATATTTGAACTGAGGATATATAATCTCAAGACCTTTTTTTCCTGAAACAGGTATAAGGCAATCCAAAAATAGCACAGAGTAACTTAAACATAAACAAAAAAATAAAGGTTAAAATACAAGGAAAATGAGATTCAACAAAATTTATCCTTACTCTATATGAGCCCCGAGACCCAATTATTTTCTTATTACTCCTTTTTAAAAACATGTGGCCTCTCCCTTTCACAGGGCACCTACTCTGATTGTCTCTGTAACTTTCTTTGTAGAAAACTATGTCCATAAAAAAATAGTAAAGAATTTTAGAATAATTATAAAAAACTTCACATATCTGTCATAGGATTTATTTCTCGTGGTGCTGCCACACAACTTCTCTTGTGCCTGTTCCCTTCAGAATCACTCTGTGAAAGAACAGTTTTATAGAAATGCAGAACTCAATTCTAATTTATCTTGATGTCAAAGAGAAACCAAATACTAAGACAGAAGAAATTTTAAACAAAGTGTGAAATTGTGTAAAGGTACATTGCTATCAGTGTGTGTGTGTGTGCACGTGCGTGTGTGCGAATATATCCACAGTGAGCTTACAGGGAGTGGTTATTATGAGGAATTACTGTTTGTTGTTTTAAATTGATCATCCCATAAAGTAAATTAATCAAGCCAGATTAAATAGTCATGAAGGATGTAATTTTAAAAACCACATCTGTAAAACCACATTTTAAATCCTATACTTGGGAAGTGTGCACCTTGTGTTTGTATCATGAGTGGCACATTTTCTCTCACATGGATGTCCAAACATACACACAAATCTGCCTTTCCCACAACGGGCAGGATTGCCTTCAAAATTGTCTGACAAGGTAAAGGAGGAGTTTTCAAGCTGTTATTTATTAAGATGAACTTTCATTGAGGTTTTTTTTAAAGTCCACTTAAATGTAGTTGCCTTTGTTGAAATGAATGTAAATAATTTTTGTTCATATCGTTCTTATTAAATTAAGGTCATTTAATATTAACCAGTTTCACTACTAATGCTCTCGGCGTATATAAAAGTATTAGAAAAATTAGCCCTAAAATTTCTTTTCTTCCTAATAGGCCTTTCTGCCAGAGTAAAAAAATACCCCTTGTTGTTCAATGGGTAGAAAGTCTCAGTTATACAAGATGAATAAGTTCTAGAGATCTGCTATACAAAATAGCGTCTAAAGTTAACAACACGTTTTGTGCACTTCAAAATTTGTTAGGAGGGCAGATCTCACGTTAAGTGTTCTTACTATAAACAATTAAAAAAGGGGAGAGACAAAGAAACTTTTGGAAGTGATGGATATGTTTATTACCTTGATAGTGGTGATAGTATCATGGGTGTACACATACGTCCAAACTCACCAAATTGTATACATTAAACATGGACAGCTTTTTTGTATATCAATTATGTTTCAATAAAGCTGTTAAAAAATACCCGTTTGAATTTCCAATAGACTTTAATGAGGACAGTCGTCATCAGTTAAATAAATTATTGCATATAAAATAGAAACGTGCATATAAGCACATCCCTGTACTTAACCAGAATGAGAGTGCATGTCACACACACACACACACACACACACACACACACCATTCATTCTTGAAACCTGCCCTTGGGCTATATTCCCTGACGGTGAGTACAGGAAAAGCTCAAGGAATCTGTCAAAAAAGGTGCCCATTACATGTTTTTATATTTTCTTAGAAATCATCTTTTCCGTGCTCTGATTTTTGCAATCCTCAGCAGGCCAACCTTTGACAAAATGTGATGCTTCCTAAGGTCTTGGCACACAGCAAATATTCCAGTGCCAAAGCAGCCCTTCAAAGCAGTGTGCTGCCCTTTGTAGGTGTACCTGATGAGAGAGATGCTTGCACTCAATGCCAGCGTGTTGGTGTCAGAGTGTGTGCACGGGTATACACGCACATACTCACACACGTAGGCAGTCTCAGTATTCTTGATGCTGGACAATTTCATTAAAATTTCATTTCAGTATTCAGTGGTGACCTCGGTGCTTCCCAGAAGAAAAGCAGAAAATGGCTGACACAAAAGGAAGTGAAAGCAACCTTACTGAACAAATAAACTGGCAAGTGTATCTAATAATTGCCTGGGTTCAGCATTTTTCTGCGATAAATGAGTAAACTTTAAATGTATCTCTGAGATGCACTATCGCAGGCATTGCCATGGGCAAGTTTTATCCAATGATGAAACAGCAAGGCCTGGCGAGATAAAGATGATAGAAGGGGCGCTATCAGGTGGCAGCTGGGTAATTACAACTCTCTATTTGGGCTCTGCAGCGATGCTGTATGTGATAAGTGGAGAATAATGAAGAAAAAGGAGGAGCGATAATGCAGGGGCTAAATGGTGGAAAATGGCCTATCATAGCCCACAGCCCTCCGGGGGCCCACGGGGACTTTGAACTATCTTCTTCAGTTTTCATCCACAGAAAAAATGCTCTCTCTCTTTCTTCTTCCTTCGCTAAATTTATGTCTAGTGGGACAAAAGGAAAAACTGAAAGGAAATCAACAGTATGTGAAGAGAATATGACCTTTGCAAATAACTCTGAAGGTCACTATGTAATTCTTCTAAAATAAAAGTATCCTGTAATCTTGCCCGTACTCACATAAGATGCAAGAGCGTTTTTAAAATGTGATTCGGCACCATTTTGTTGGGGGATCGTAGCTTATAAAAGGTGAATAAAGTATTTCTAATTATAGTCTGTCAAGTAGATCTTCAGAACACTCGAGACTTGTTACTATTGAGTCGAACTTTGATTACAGCAGAAGACAGGCCAAAGACAATCCATTAGGTGTAAGGAAAAGACGTCTTCTGGCTGTATTTTAGGTCCAGAGTTTTAAAATAAAATAACCTGTACCAAAGTTGAGGTGTTTTAACTTTTGTCATTTTGTCATCTAAAGCAAGGTAAGTCTGGTCTTTCACATGGGCCTGAATTTGGATTAATTTTGCTTGTACATTTTTGTTTTACTTGGAACCGTCTTGAATCTCACACTGATGATGAATGAAATCAAAGGTGGAAAAAAGTGTGTGCGTGTGTGCATGCGTGTACATATGTTTGTGTGTGTGTGTGAACACACACACGTGATGGCTAAGGTCCTTTTTACATTTTTTAAAATTGTGATAAAATACACATAACAAAATTTACCAGCTTAAGTGTAGAGTTCACTAGTGTTAAGTACATTCACGTTGTTGTGCAACCAATCAGAAGAACTCCTTTCATCTTGCAAAACTGAAACGCTATACTCATTAAACAGCAACTCTCCCTCCTTCAGTAACCCCTCCCCCAGTAACCACCATTCTACTTTCTAGTTCTATGAATTTGACTACTCTACATACCTCGTATGTATAGGATCACACAACTTTTGTGACTGGCTCATTTCACTTAGCATAATGTCTTCAAGGTTCATCCATGTTGTAGCATGTGTCAGAATTTCCTTCCTTTTTAAGGCTGAATAGTATTCCATTTTACATATACCATATTTTGTTTATCCACTAATTCATCAATGGACACTCGGGTTACTTCCATATTTTGGCTATTGTGAATAATGCTGCTATGGTTATGAGTGTTCAAATATCTCTCTGAGACCCTGGTTTCAGTTCTTTTGGGTATATATCCCCAGAAGTGGTGGTGTTGGATCATATGATAATTCTGTTTTCAATTTCTTTGAGAAAACACCATACTATTTTCCACAGTGGCTGCACCATTTTACATTCACACTAGGAATGTATAGAGGCTGGGATTTCTCCACATGCTCACGAACACTGGTTATTATCCATTTTTTTTTTAATAGCTATCCTAATTCATATGAAGTGGTAGCTCATTGTGGTATGATTTGCATTTCCTTAATGACTAATGATGTTGACCATTTTTTCATTTGCTTATTGGCCATTCTTTGAAGAAATGTCTATTCAAATCCCTTGCTCATTTTTAAATTGGGTTATTTGTCTTTTTATTGTTGAGTTGTAAGAGTTCTTTATGTATTCTGGATACTAGACTCTTACCAGATATAGGATTTGCAGATATTTTTTTCCATTCTGTGGGTTATCGTTTCACTTTTTTTTTTTGCTGTGGAAGATTCACCCTGAGCTAACATATATTGCCAATCTTCCTCTTTTTTTGCTTGAGGAAGATTTTGCCCTGAGATAACATCTGTGCCAATCTTCATCTATTTTGTATTTGGGTCGCTGCCACAGCATGGCTGCCAATTAGCGGTGTAGGTCTGTGCCTGGGAACCAAACTCAGGCTGCCAAAGCAGAGTACTTGACCACTAGGCCACGGGGCCAGCCCCTCCTTTCACTTTGTTGATAGTATCCTTTGCTGCACAAAAGCTTTCAATTTTGGTGAAGTGCAATTTATATATATTTTTTCAGTTGCTTGTGCTTTAGGTGTTTTATCTAATCCAAGGTCACAAAGATTTACACCTAAGTTTTCTTCTAAGAGTTTTATATTTTTTGGAATTCATTTTTAATGAATGAAATTTTAAATTCTTTGAACTGGGCTCTAAATGACAAAGTCTAAAACTTGGATTCCACATTGAAATCCAAATAGAGAGAAATTCTCATAGCTAAACAGATACATATAATAAGTTACTCCGACATAGTGGCAGCTATGAACTGAACTCCTGGGGTACAGAGGGGACTAAGACACCATTACAACCTTGAAGATGCTCACAACATTGTGAGAGAGAAGGCTTCTGAACAAATTGTGGGGGGTCAGAATTGGCCACCCCAAAATGTGTCTCTTTGCCTTGGCTTGATTATTTTTAAGAACAAAAGACTCTGAAAGAAACTTTGGCCTTTCCCCTAACTGTCTAAAAGAATTTAAGATAAAAGGCCTGTCCCCAGGACTGGCCATCACCATGGATAACTCTTGGTATCGGTAGACTATGAGGGTCCTTGCTAAGCCCATCCTTATCAAAGTTCTGTCTACCAAACATTTGCTTTTCCATTTCCATGTGAATTGCCTTCCTCCTCTTTGAAGGCCCAAACCACTACCCCCAACACCATCCTTTGTCTTTAGCTGAAGATGCTGTTTAAGACGATAACCTCGGCCAGAATGCTGAGTTACCCAGTTTCCTGGGTCTCTCCCATGTATACATGTTATAAAACTTTGTTTGCTTTTCTCCTGTTATTCTGTCTCATGTGAATTTAATTCATAGCTCAGCCAGAAGGACCCAGAGTGGGTAGAGGAAATCTCTTCCTCCCCTACAAAATCATTATAATTGTATTAGTCTGTTCAGGCTACCATAACAAAATATCATAGACTGAGTGGCTTAAACCAAGAGAAATTTATTTTCCCCGAGTTTCCAAAACTTTAAACCAACTCTGCATATCTATACAGTTTCAGTTTTCTTGTTTATTAAATGAGCACTACACTACCCCCACACAATTGTTAGCAATTAATGGAAAGAATTGTAAAGCAATGCTGGAGGTCTAGGACAGGAATTAGTGATCATTCCACTGACTCTTCATCTTTGCCTTCCTAAAGATGTGTCATCTTATAAATCCTTTAGATATTTAAGAAAATGAATCCTTACCTCCAAAACTCAAATGACAATCTCTCCCTTGGCTTTATTTTCTCTTTCAAAACTCGTATTTTTCTTCCTTGGTCATATTCTGAGGTATTCTCTTGAGGAAGCAAATCTTCACACATGTCACAATTTTTCACCACTCTTTCACTGGTACTTTGCCAAAGTTCTCTTTTAAATACATTTTACACAGGAACAAATTTTTCCCTCAAGTCTACATTCTGCCCTCAAGATACTCATGTACAACCGTATTTGATTTCAGGAGAAGGTACAGACTTCAGAGCACAAATAATTGCCTTGACTTTTTAATAAAATTGTGATTATGTTCCTCTAATCAACTAAAAGTTAAAATTATATTTGACTAAAGAAAAAGTTGTTTAACCTTCTTAAGTTTTAAATACTTAGCCAATTAATTGTATGTGCTCCTCATGAGAAATAACAATTGATGACGGTAATAATCACAGCCAACATTTACATACAACTTATATGCCAGGTGCTGTTCTAAGTACTTTACGTACATTATGTTATTCAATTCTCACAACAATCCTATGAGGTAGTTACTATTTTTATCTCCATTTTCTAGATGAGGATACCGTGATACCAGAAGTTAAATAGTTTGTGCAAATCATATGGTTAAGAAGTAGTGGAACTCAGGATTGGAACTCAGGCTGTGGGTGCTCTTAACTTCTATGGAATCTTGTAAAATTATTAAATGTTACATGTGAAAAAGGTTATTAAGATCACTTTGCACTTAAGACAGTTTTCCTTATTCTAAATCACAGGTAGTCAATGATAGAGCTGAAACTTGCAACCTGTGTCTCCCATTGTTCTTTTCATAGCCTGCCATGATATTACCACACAGGACAAGCATCTAGAATACAGAAACTGCCACCCATTATGGGTTTTTAAACATTTATAGTGCTTGAATTTCTATATTGACCTAGAGCAACTTAATTTGGATATTGATTCTTTTTCTTTTCTTTCCTTAATTCAAGTTTGTTGGCATATCTCTTAATTGTCAAGGGAAATCTTAGAGACATTAGAGCAATATCTACTCAACATTAAAAAATAATCTTTTTAGTGAAAAAAAGAGTCAAATGGTTTTTGTTTCTCCGTATAGTTGCCTACAGTTCTCTTCTCCTCCACTGTCTTCACTGAAGTGAATGGAGGAAGTAAACCAAAAAGACAATTACCACACTATCACATTAATGTTTCAAAACCAGGATTTATCATCTTCCCTGAAAAAACCTGTGCCTCCTTATGTATTTTCCATTTCAGTGAATGATACCATCATCCACAGGGGCATGCGAGCCAGAAATCTGATAGTCATCTTAGATCCCCTCTTTCCCATGCCTTCTGTATCCAATTAATCACCAAGCTCTACTGATTTTACTCCCCTAAAGATCCCTATATACATCTCCCCATCTTTCACCATTCTCACCCTCTTTGAGCCATCCTATACTCTACAACTGAAATTGGCTTTCTCAAATAGTGTTCTCTAAGTCTCCCCTTAAAATAATTTAACAATTTTTGTTACCTTTAAGATCAAATCCAAGCTCCTTGGTATGGCATACAAAGCTCTTGCGTTCTGGCCCATATTGCTTGACCAGTCTCATATACTACCATTTCCCCCATGGCTCATTATTCTCCAGACACTCCAAATTTCTTAAAATATATCATAAAATTTATCATCCTTCTTTTCCTAGTTGACTCTTGCACATCTTTCATTACTTGGTCCACCTACTCTGGGAACATCTTTCTCTTCCTTCTCCCTTCCCACCATCTCCTTGTACCAGGCACCCTTGCTCCAGAGTCGAGGTGCTTCTCCTCTGAGTTCCATCAGTGTGCTGTGTGTATTCTATCACTGCACTTATCATAAGGTATTTTAATTGTTGATTTATTTGTCTTCTGCCCAACTAGCCTGGGAATTACTGAGGATAGAAACTACATGTACATAAACTATTTTTCACTCTGTAGACTGACTGATAATCTAGAAATACAGAAACATGGAAAATTTCCATCAAAAAAATGTCTCATTGAATTGGATAGATATATTTAGAGAACTTAGGATCAAAATCTATAAACTATCAGTAGAGTAGATTTTGCCAAACTATCTTGCTTATGAGAAGGTTGATTTCCATAGAGCGAAAATGTTCTGTCTTGGCACAGTGATAGGAGAGGCATAAATAAAGAGAGATTTTTCACTTTTTTTGAGATTTATCTTGCATCTTTTTCACAGAAGCTGATATGATTTACCCTCCAACTCTGCGGAAGCTATTTTCACTAAGCTCCAATAATTCAATTGGCTTAAATCCTTAACAGTTTAAATGAAGCTATAGATTAACTAGGACTGATAAAGGAGCTAAGAATCCTGTTCTTAAGAAACTTCAAGATCATCAGCACAACCATTATTCCAGAGAGTTTCCAACAAAACTATAATAATAGCCAGCAATCATAATAATAACAATTGTGATTAATAATCACAATACTCTGTACTTATCTCATGCCTTTCATCTGTGGATCTGAAAGCTCTTTTTATAGTCATTATGACCAACATTCTTGTGAGGTGAATATTCATAGTGTCCAGAAAATAGGCTGAACCACTGTTGACGATGACAATAATCCAAGCAGGTTTAAGATAGCATGGCACAACAGGGATGTGACAAGCTCTAGCTCTCCCACCAAATTCTAACTGTAAACTCTGTTTTCCATTATATTGAATGGCCTGTAATTGCCAGGATGCTATAAATTGATAGAGACAAAGGCAGGCGCTTCTGGGCAATTCCGGGGTTAGATGTGATTGCTGAAGAAATCCCGATTACGAGAGTTTCCCATACAAGCAGTTCTCCCAAGGAAATGAAACTTTGTCCTTACTGGCCCAAATTGAACCTGTAGATGCCCTCAACTTTCAGTAAACCAAAAATTTGGCCTTGAGAAATGATTTTGGGCGTTGGCTTAACTTAAAGGAAAAATTGAATTGAGTATTTTTTTTTAATTAGTTTGCACTTGGGATGAACAGACACAATTTTATTTTCAGAATGAGATCTTGGGAATCTTTAATGGAAGAGTTTCATGTGGCTCATCAAAAGTTTAACTGAATGGATGGATTAGGAACCGTCAGGGAAGGAGCAGGAAGGTGCCTAGGTGATCCATTTCTTATGATGCTCCTCTCAAATCTAAAACACAAAACCCAACAAAATCAAAATGAAAACAAACCAAAAATGGGAAAGGAAGGGAGACGATTGGTGTAATGCAAAAGGAAAGCATTCGTTCATCCAACCAATCTTTTTTGAGCATCTACCAAAAGCAAGGCATTTTGAAAGTTTTCTGTGCATGTATTTGTGCATAAATGATTATAAAAACAATACCATATCCTTTTATTAAATGCATTGGTCTTGTTCCATTCTCCCTATTTTTGGACAGCAGCTTTTGTTTAGGTCAGATGTTTTGGTACAAAATATCAATGCATTAATCTGTTTCCTTAAGAGTGGCATTTTTATTCTTTCTGTCTTTATGTCAGTTTCTTCTTGATGCAGGATATCAAGGGGATATGATACATCCTTGGACTCTGCATGTACAACAGTGAATGGAATATTATCAAGTTAATTGATAGAATTCATTTGACATATGTGCTTAGGTTTTCATGAAACCTCATTAAATCCTTAACTCTGCTTAGAATGAAGAGCACATTCACCCATACTCTTTGCTCTGGCCCTTGCCCCAACGTCTGCGCATCTTGTAGCAACTTTATCATTCTTGGCTTCTTCATTTACCTGGAAGGGGTATTTTAGCGTATGCAGGAATATTATACATCATGTTGCTTGGTACTTTCGTGGAACAGAAGAGAAAATTGAGACTTGTGGAGTTTGGGGTCTTACTCAAGCCACAGGCCAGTTGGTGAGAATTTGTACTAGAAATCAGACCTTCAGGTAACCATCCTCTGCTCTTTCAGATCTACTGAATGAACATCATTGCTGACTGCCAACCCTCAACCTGGAAATTAGGCTCTTTTTAGCCAAACTTTGACAACCAGCCTCTCCATAGTCTTCATTAGTAAAGAATAAGATAAACCAATTAATAAAAAGCAACACAAGCAGAAATCAGCCAAAAGCCCCAGTAGCCGATCTACGTCATTTTGATAAATAATATCAGTGTTGCCTTCCATTAATCCCTATACTTGTCCCAGAGAGGAAAAGTTCAATTTCCAGACTCATTAACCAGGCAACTAGTCCTGGTAAATATACGCTAATCAAGATTTTAAGTCCCTCCAAATTTTTACACTTTCTTGTTCTTCAATTTATTTCTTGAATGTTTTGTTTTCAGCTCTTTCTCTTCCTTCATTAAATAAACTGTTTCAAATCCTCACTTACCTGGTCATCAAAATCTGTTTCTCGTCTATCCCTTTAAGCCCATTACTTACAGATATATATTGTTTTATTCCTTTTTAAACTCGTTTTCTTTTCTGCTTATATCTTCAGCATTTCTTGACAAGCCTCATAGCAATGTGACTAAAAGATGTGCATGTGCAGTGAATTTTTTTTCACAAAGTTTCAATTTTCCATTAATATAACCATCTAGGGGCCAGCCTCGGTGACCTGGTGGCTAAGTTCGACGTGCTCTGCTTTGGCAGCCCTGGTTGGGTTCCCAGGGCAGACCTACACCACTCTCTGTCAGTGGTTATGCTGTGGCGGCAGCTCACATACAAAAAGAGGAAGATTGGCAACAGATGTTAGCTCAGGGCAATCTTCCTCAGCCAAAAAAAAAAAAAAAAAAAAAGTATATTTATGTATATAACCATCTGGGCAGTTGGTTCAGAGCATCTTTTCATTTAACTGTAACTTTATGAGATGCAGAGTCCATTGGAAGAGTCCTCACACAAACTTATATGCAATGCAGGAAGGTTTGTCTATTGGTTTCCAAAGGCTGCCATAACAAATTACCACAAACTGGACAGCTTAAAATAACAGAAATTTATTGGCTCACAGTTCCGGAGCCTGAAAGCCTGAAATCAAGTTTTCAGCAGGACCCTGCTTCCTCTGAAGGCTGTAGGGAAGAATGCTTTCTTGCCTCTTCCTGGCTTCTGGTGGTTGCCAGCAATCCTTGGTGTTACTTGGCTTGTAGCCACATCACTCAGTCTCTACCTCTGTCATCACGTGGCCATCTGTCTCTGCATCTCTGTGTGTGAATCTCTCTCTCCTTTCTCTTATAAAGACAGCAGTCATTAGGTTTAGGGCCCAATCAAATCCAATACACCCTCATCTTAACCAATTACATTTGTAATTTCCAAATAAGGTCACATTCTGAGGTTCTCGGTGAATATAAACGTTGGGAGGACACCATCCAACCCAGTACAGTGTGCTTCTTCCAGTCCATTTTACAATTCTCCTGAGGCCTTTCATTTGCTCAGGGTCCAACAAGGCATTCAAGCTTCTTAGGAAAAGACTCTGTCAACTTAGAAGGTGAAGCAGGACAGAATGTAGAGTTCACACAGGAGGATTGGATCCTACCTCCACCTGTTCCTTGCTGTGGAACTTTGCACAAGTCACATAATTTCCCTGGGCCTCACTTGCCTCATATTCAGATTGTAGTAACATGTTTATCACACGGCTACAGTGAGGAGCAAATGAAATTGTAGGACCAAATGTCTTACATTCAGCATATGGTGTGCTCAGTAACTTTACCATCCTACACTCATTCAAGAATTCATGAGCAGGTAATGTACTAGAGGAAGCCGAGACAAGAGCCCTTTCAGGCATGCCTAAAAGCATACCCCAGTATACTTAAGGAGTAAGGCATGTTCTGGAGAAAGGAAGAGTACACCCAGCATGCCTGGGAAAATTGACTTATGTTTGTCATTTTTTTAAAAAGGCAGCTAGAAAAAACAAACTGAACTCCTGGTGGATGCTTATTATATTGCTACATTGTATTTACACACAACATATAGTGCCTAACATCTGAGAACCTCAAAACTTTTAACGAGCGTTAACTCTTTATTCCCTGTGGGGTGGGTAGCAAGCAGTCATCAAGCCTACTTTATAGATGGAAACGGAGGCACAGGGAGATTAAGGGACTGATTCAAGGTCAGTACCCAGCTAGCTGCTACAGGGACCAGCAATGGCCACTGCAGGATTGAGGACAAGGCCTTGAGTGCAGTGACTTAGCTGTTATCTTTATTTGTTCCCACCCCATGGATTCAGAAATATAGGGAGCATGATTCCAGGAACAAGAATAGGGTGCCTTAGCAGAGAATATAAAAATAAAGAAACTACAATAAACAAATGTGGCAAATCCATAGAGTGGAATATTATGCAATCATAGAAAAAATGAAGTGCTGATATATGCTACAATGTGGATAAACCTTGAAAATATGACGCTAAGTCAAAGCAACTAGATACAAAAGGCTGCATATTGTATTATTTCATTTATATGAAATGTCCAGCACTGGGAAGATCACAGAGACAGAAAGCAGATTTGTGGCTGCCAGGGGCTGGAGGTGGTGGGGGAATGGGAAGTAATAGATTAATGGGTTTAGGGCTTTCTTCTGGGATGATTAAAATATTCTGGAACTAGATAGAGGTGATGGTTGTACAACATTGTGAATATACTAGATGCCACTGAATTATACACTTTAAAATGGTTCATTTTATGTAAATTTTATCTGAATAAAAAGATAATAAATAAATAATCTGAGCATCTGAAAATGAATGCTACCAATACCACCTGGGTTCCAAGGGCAGACTTATGAAAAGCAGATTACCTGAACTTGCAGAGGCCACACCTTTCACTTAGCCAACTGTGACTGCATGATCTTGGGCTAAGTTCTGAGTTTGTTTTCTCGATGGTATAATGGGATCTTATACCAAATGAGTGATTTTCAAACTGCTATTTTTAAAGCTGTTAACATCTTTTAAACAAAATCCTACGTAGAACCTTAATGTATAAAACAGACAAAAGCCAAGTGAAGGGTCTGTCCAGTCCTCTCCCTACTCCCGTCCTTGGCAGCCCCAAAGGCACCCTCTGAACTGTGGTGCTCTTGGACAAAGTGGAAAATTCCCTGAATAGGTAATTTCTAAACTATCCCCAAAGGAACACCCTCCTTCCCTGTTTAAAAGCAAAATAGTAAGGTGAGAGGCAAATATCAGTATCATGTATGTTGTTGTTGATAAATATGTGGTCTAGTAGAGACTTAGGAAGGAAGAGTATAAAACTGAGCAGTTGCAGCCAGACACGGGCTGACCAGGCACTCACAGCAGCTTTGGATGTATTGGGGGGCGAGAGGAGGTCCCACCTCTTCCATTCACCCAAAGGCCCAGACAGCCCAACAGGGCATGATCCAGGGACCCAAGAACAAGTCGCTGCCACTTGCTCAGGTTCTAGATTCCTCTGGGCCTCCAGTGGGGAAAGCCGAAGGCTTTTCATGGCAGGTGTTGATCAAGGAGATTGTGATTGAATGTGGGGAAAGCCGAAGACTTTTCATGGCAGGTGTTGATCAAGGAGATTGTGATTGGATGTGGGGATAAAATCAGAGAACAAAACTAGAAGCCAAAGAACATTGATCTGGTCACAATGATTTCTCCAATTTCTTCTCACATGTGGTACATATAAGGGGTTCGTTCTAGAGTTACTGTTCTCCACAAAGATATCAAAACTTCTACACACAGAGCCCACAGATAGACTTTTAGAACCTGTTAGATTATATAAAAACTCATCAACGTGACCAGAATTTTACTGGCCCATCCACTTACCAACATTCCTGCCTAACTTTACGTATCTGCCTGACTTCATGTACCTGCCTGACTTTATGTATCAAGGAGATATTCTTCACTCCACCCCTCCCCCAAAAACTTAATATCTGCCAAGAAGACAGGAAAAGAAGGAAGAGGGGCTGAAAGATTTAGTGAGTGGAGCTGGATTATTACTCACAGTAAACAAATAAGCCATGGATCCAAAAATGAAGATGACTTTCATGCGTTCTTGGATGTAAGAGAGTTACTCTGACTCTCACAGTATCTAAATTTTGAAAATCTACACTGGCACGAAGGGTGATCAAGTAAATTTTCTAGGTGCTAGTTTGCACAGCCTTAAATGGAATTATCACAAGTAAAATCTTCTGAGGAAGTTAGAAATGGGAAAGTTCACATTCATATCATGTTGAAACACACTATAAGTCAGAGTTATGGGTAGATCAAAGTATTTTAGACCAACGGTTCCCAAAGAGTGGTCCTGGGATGCACATCATCTGGGAACTTGTTAGAAATACAAATTCTCAGCCCATCCCAGGCCTGCTGAATCAGAAATTCTAGGGGTGGGGCCCAGCAATATGAGTTTCAGCAAGCCCTCCGGTGACTCTAACACCCACGAAAGTTTGAGAAGCCCTTTGACATCTTCCGTTGCGGTGAACTCCCTAATTTTAGATGAGGAAACCAAGTCCCAGTGTAAATAAATTGTTTTCCCACTATCACCCAGATGAGCATGTGAGCTAGAAAAAAAGATGAAAATTTGGTAGCATTGCAAATTATGTTTTTAAAAAGAAGCTACATTTCTTTTTCCCAAAGATTAGGAGAGAACTGATGCTTCCAGGTCCAAACCTGCTTTTTGATTCATCAAATATGAACTTAACATGCATGATTCTGAGTAAAATCCCATCAGAATTCCCATGTTCACTGCTGTGTTCTCAACACCGTGACAGGTCTGGCAAGTCATAGACACTTAATAAATATGTTATTTTATGAATCGGTTCACGCAAAGGCCGTAGGCAGGTACTTTATCCATTTCCTTATATGAGTTCTGGGCCTCCGCCCAACTTGTAGAAACTTGCCAAGGCGTAGAGATCCTAAAACACCGTATTCTCTTGCAGGGAATAATTTTGACAAGTCACTCAATTTCTCCCATCTCCACCCAAATGCTTCCAAAAGTGGACTGAAAAGGAGAAATCCATTGTGAAAATTGAAAAGCTAAGAGAAGTCTCTGAAATGCTAGCCATGGAAAACTTTCCCCTAATGTTTATCCAGTCAACTTTCATAGCATCTGGGCAACTTTGACTAATTTTAAACAGCTAAAATTTTATTTGTTTGTTTTCACTTTACCAGGAAACAAACTGAAAATGCAGGCTTAGCATCTTTTTAGAAAAGGGAGGGAAGATTCAAGTTAAGGTGAAAGGAGATCCCGGAGGCGAGAGGATTTAAGAAACGAAACAAATTTTCCCAAAAAAGAACTCAAAACATAAAAACACCTATATAAAAAGAACATCAAAATTCAACAATTATAAATAATATAGTTGGTCCATCTTTTATTCTCTATAGCAAATTCTTGACTGCACTTGAAATGTTTTAATTCATAATTACTTATTTTTTCTTTGAATTATTTGTCCTACAGTAAAAATGTTATTTTAAATAGTTTTTATTTTTTAAATTTTTTCTTAAAATTAATCTTCCTGGAAAAAAAGAAAAAGTAACATCTATACTAGGAGACATTAGAGGCATGTTTTGTTGGTCCAATAATACTTGCATCTGATGGTTAAAGCCCTTGGCATCACCACGTACTCAGGGCTTATATTAACTAGTAAAAGTCTTTATTGAAAAGCAACAGCAACCAAATTATATAACACAAAATCTTTCAACTATACCTAATAAAAAATACTATGCAATTAAACCATTTACCTAAGAATGACATGAACTTTGTGATTAAGTAATTTATATCAAACTCTTTATGAGGCACACCTCATTACTGATGAATTCTGGACCACAGAAACATTTAGGAGACCAAGAAAAAAATGTTTTTGTCTGTTTATCATACTATATCTTGTACCTCAATTAACAGAATAAACCATTTGGGGATGAACACTGCAGATCTGCTTTTTTTTTTTAATGGTATGTAAATGGTTTCTGGACCCTGATCTGGAAAATGCCACTGTAGCTCTCCCACTCAGAAGGAAGGAATGTATCCAGGAAACCAGCTCTGCTGAAAGGTGATTTTTCTCAGGGGTCAAGTTTTTCTACCAAGGAATCATATCCTTGTTGAGAGCAAGTATTCTTCCAGCCTTAAAGGGATAATGATTTCTCTAACATGTCAATCAAAGCAGGCAGTTCACTTTTTGGAAAAAAACTATCAACGATTTGTCATCAGCAATGCAGCAAATTCTCCAGCCGGGCTGCAGAGGTTTAGGCTGCCTAATTCTCATTGCCCTTGTCATTTAGGGATCTACAACTACTGCTATTTGCAAAGATCTGTTAACGCGCTTTCATAGTAAAAGACACAAAAGTGATAAATAAATAAGAAAAGAACGGTCTTAAGGAGAGAAAGCCCAACCTCATGAGCAGCAGCTCTAAAACCAGTTCTACCACTGGCCTAGTTCCCAGCTTCACAAAATGGCGTCAATATATGTACCCGTCAACTCAATTCTTCTCTGACCTGCATATTTTCAAAGCACTTTTCTGATCCTTGGGCAAAACTCTCTTAGCTATCTTTGAATGCTCTAATCTTGGGAGAAGCACGAAGTTCCACGTGCTATAAAAAATGTAAATAGTATTGTAGTGGAGGTGCAAATGTACTTATACTACTTACGTGTGCAAAGAAAAGACGGGCTGCTTTTTTCCCCACTATAATTGACCTGCTCTTCATTGTTGACAATACAATTAAACTCAGCCCGACCCACTAACTTAAGCATATGTTTAAGGTAACCTAGTCTCTTCTGGATAAATGCTCACTTTTCCAGATTTCCTGTCCCTCCCTCTGCTCCTGGCCTAGATGGTGGCTCAGTGTACACCAGGTGATGGGGAAGAGTGGGGCTTGTGGCTCTCAGTGCAGGTCTCTTCCTGACCCCATGGCCACTGTTGGCACTGGGGGCTCAGTTGGCTCAGCCTGGGCCTGGGGTTCCCTCCTGTTGAGGAGCCCACCTCAACCCTCCGGGTGCTATGGCAGTCCTGAGACTGGGCTGTGACCCCCACTGGTCTCTGTTGTAGGTGGTTCCCCTGGGAGACCTCAAGGTCAAGGACCCCGGTGCAGTAATCGTCTAGGAGGCTTGCCAACATGTGCATCCCTCCACAGGCCCCCACATGACAGTTGACTGAGAGACACCCTGGGGACCAAAGCCAGGCCCTCCTCTGCCACCCTGCAGGAAGTGGGGCCAAGCTCCTCCCTGCCTGCTCTTTCTCCACCTCTTCAATGTTCCCCTGCCCCAGGTCCGGCTCCTCCCCTTGGCGATAGCTACCCTTTCTCCATCTTTGGGGCTGTAGTGGTGAAACCTGACTTACCAGGAGTAGAATACATCTAGGTTGAATATTTTTGAAATTTTATCCTGAGGACAATAGGAATTTCCCATACTAAGGATCCTAAATGTCTCTGGAAGTGTACTTTCCTTTCCATTACCACTGCTTCCAAACTTATACTCTTCTCATTCATCCCCTAGGTCAGCGGTTTCCACCTGATAATCAGCATCAACAAGGAGCCTTGCAAAAATACAGATTCTTGAGCTTACCCACTCGAAATGAAACCTCACAAAAACCCAAAAAAGCAAGATGTGGAATAGTGACTATAGTGTTCTGCTTTTGGGCTAAGAAAAGGAAGAAAATAAGAATCTATATTCATATTTGCTTGTATTTGCCTAAAGATGGGAAGGAAACATAAAAATAAGTGGAAGGAACCTTTCTTATATTAATGACGGTGTGAAGGAGAAATGCTTTTAAGTGCATATAAAATGCTTTTGATTTTAATGTTTGAATGTGTAACTTTTTGAAAATAAATAAAATAAATGTTTTTTGCTTTTGTTTTGTGTTTTTTAGTCATTCTGATGATAAGCCAGGTCTGGGAGACACTGAGCAGGGCTATCTGTGAGCCCTTTCTGAACTTATATCTGATCACATCAGCCCTCCAAGCACGTCCAGGCATCTTTGGGATAAAATCTAACCTAGTTAGCTTGATCCGTGGTGAAGCCATTTTTAATCAGACCTGCCTTGCTTCCCCACTTCCGCCCACCCCCACCAGGCATTCCAGCCACCCCTCCACTTCTTTCCACCCTCCTCCTTCCTGCCCCCTTCCTAGCCCCTCTCCACAACTGCGCACCATTTTTCCAGCAGATGCAGTCTGGCATCACCCTTTCTACCATCTGCCCTCCCCAGAATTCACCAGAATAAATAAGATTCTCCTCCTCTGCCACACTACACAACAATTTTTCTGTAGTAGTCTTTCTTCCCTCCCATCTCCAGGTCAGGGACAATGGCATTCTCAGTGGTGTGGTGTTTACTGAATGAATGAACAAATGATATTCAGTGTTAATGAAAAGATTTTTTAAATAACAAAATATACATAGAAGAAAACTCATTAGATCACTTAAATCAGTGATTTTTAAAAAGGTGTGTGTGCGTGTGTTTTAGTAAGCAAACATAGCAAAATTATGGTCAAGATAATGAACTATAAGTGTTACCGAGTGACTGCTAAGTCTGTTAATGGGTAGATAAGAATCATTTGAAATTGGCGTGCTCTTTGTGTCCCAGCAATGCGACTCACAGATTTCTCAGGCCCTGAACAATGTCAGGCCTCACTCTTGAGTAAAGAAAGTGTTTTCCTTGTTTACACAACAAATTTGCTTAAGGAGCTCTGTTTTCATGGGCAAAACAACGGTGGTTTCACTTCTCTTCACATCTACATTATCACAAATCAGGAATGAATCGAAATGAGGTCATACAGTGTTTATAAACATGACATGAATTCATTTCATGATGAAATGTTACCTCGTGATTTACATGATAGGAAAATAGTTTATTACTTTCTATATGAGAAAAACTTAGTACAATTTTGTCACTTCATCTTTTTCTGTCTTGCCTTTCAGACGAATCAAAAACACAATTCTGCAATGATTGAGGATTATTGGCTCTTATAGAATTTTTGTTTTGTATTTTTAAAGAGAAATTTGTAGTCACAAAAATGTGAATACATCATCTATCTTTTAGATAAGATCATCATGTTAACAACTCAGGTAGCTTCCGAAATAGACTTATCCAGCTAACACTCTGCTTCCTGAAGAAGAAATTAACAGTTACTTATGCATCAGGAAAATGCTAAGACTGATGGTAGATCAAAAAACAAAACAAAAACCAGATAAACCTGGAACAAGATATATTAATGGTGCTTGTATTCTTCAAAGAATATACACTATTTCAAATCAGCAATCACCTGTAAGAATTGTGTTCCCTGTCTGAGGTCCAAAACCAATCTGCTAATTTTCAAATACTGGGTCATCAAAACTGATCCAAAAAAGAGTTAAAAAAAAAAACTAGTTACCAAGAATTGATTTAGCTTGCTGCCATGTATTAAACAGGGTTCTAATGAGAAAATTAATGTTTTTTTGCAAGTTATGAATCCTTTGAAATCAGAATCCAGAAAATTATACGTGGGAGACACTTCTTCCTTTCCTAATTAAGTAAGTAGTATTGTCTTCACTATCCAGCTGGTTTCTCAGAAACTGAAGTCGGCCTTCCATATAAATATAATTTCATTTTATGGGAAGTAAGTTCTCCCACACCACATGCCTAAGCTTCTTTAGATGTAAATGGCATGGTCATGAAGTCCTGTCATCCCAATTGAAATGTGAAACCAGCCTTTCCAAATGGCTTAATATTTAACTATTAACTATTAAGACCAACAACTGCCTAAAATAAAAGTCCTTGGCATAATAACCATTTTCACAAAACTAATTCCCTCAAACAGGCATGTCCTAATGGACCAATAAAACTTGCCTTGTCGTGTCTGAATGCAGCATTACTGTCATTTAGAGTTGGCCATAATTGGTAATCACTGCTCAGTGAAAGTGGGAGGTGAGAAGGCTTTATATAATAATACTTTATACTGGGCTTCCACAGGGCCTTTCATCTGAAGATCTCAAAGCACTTGACAAACACTAATTAATACTCATGACACCTCAGTGAGAGAGGTAAGCACTATTATCCCCATTTTACAATAGAGGACACGGTGAGGTTAAGTTGGGTAACCTGGTGAGTCAGGGGCAGAAAGAAGAGTTCCTAATTTTTAGTCTTGTGCTCATACAAGCTTTACGAGGGGCTGCCATTGAAAAGATAAAAGGAAATGCACCTCATTTTCAAATACCCCAAGGTGAAAGCATCAATTATAAATGGGATCACAATTAAGTCATTTGATTTTAACAGTAATACCATCTTGTAATCTTCAAACTTTATTTTAAAATATCTAAATATTATTAAAAGTAGTTTCTTAGACTCTGAAGTATAAAATAAAGATTATTTTATCATAGGAGAAGCACTTGTAGAAATTTATGTGGAGTAATTTGGTAAAGGGGTCAAAAAGTGTGCTTTATTTTTTAGGTTGGTGGGTAGATCTTTGCAATAACTCTAAACTCCCAGAGGGCAGAGATCCACCTTGTTAGATTTTGTGTCCTAGTGGAGTTCTACTGGGCACATCGCTCAGTAAAAGTTAGTTAAACGAACAAAACTCACTAAGTGCCAAGGTGCTAAGAGGACTTGGCAAGATGAATAGGATAGACTCTCACCCTTAGAGGGGCTAGGGATTTAATGAGAAACATAGAACACAAGAAAGTAGTTAAGAAATGAGGGGAGAGAAGATGGAATGGGCCAAGTGTTCAGTGTGAAAACACCAAGGTTCTAGGTTCAAATTGGAACACTCAAGTTTTGATGAATTCCCAGATAATAAAACCATTGCTTCTGGAAGCTGCATTAACTCGTACAAACTCGTATGGCAGCTTTCCTCAGCTAAAGCCAACTGGCTTCTAAACAGCCTGTTGGATTTTTAAACTCATTATTTAAAATGCTGAATCTTATAATAAATATTGTTTGGTCCAAGAGAAGACTTGGAAGTAGCTTTGAGATGAGCAGGGAGCCAGCCATACTGGCCTTCTTTGGTTTCTGCAAAGTCTCTCTGCCTCAGGGCCTTTGCAGCTGATATTCAGCCTACCCAGAATGCCCTTCCCACCTTCCATCCCCACCTTCTTCACCCAGGTAACTCTCACTTATGCTTTGGATTTCTGCTCAAACATTTTCTGACTCTTTATGCTAGATTAGCTCTGTGGTACATCTGAAAATTGTTTGTGCTTTTCCTTCATAATAGCTATCACAGCTTGTAATTAAATATTTGTTCGTTTTTTAAATTAATGTGTTTCCCTCTCCCTTTTACCCACCATGGCTCTAATTTCCAAAAGACTCCATGTCTGCTTTGACACTATTGTATTCCCAGCACGTAGGAGGTCCTCAATAAATGTTAGTTGAATGAACAAACAAACACATGTTGCTAATTACTGAGAAACAGTGGACTTAGTAGCATTTGGGGAGAGCTCGTATTAAGAAAGAGAAAAGCAGCCCCCGCTAGTGGGAGCAAGCCTGGTCCCATCAGTTTGCCCAGTGTTGCTGCGAGCTGGCCTGGCACTCACACGCGAATGTGGTATTTTCCTGTTGAACATAAACAATTTCACAGGACACCAATGTCATTCAAGGCCACCTAGTGACCAGGATAGATCAAGAGAAAAACAAGACCACTCCATAATCATGTCTGGACTCAAACAAAGACAAGAATAGACTAGTGCTTTTGGTCGAACTTGGCCTCATATTTGAATTATCTGCCTATTGTTTCAATTCCATTAAATAATCTGTATTTCCTGTTGCCTTCCGGATCCAAAAAGAACCTTTGCCAGACCATCTAGGCATCCCTCCCACTTCTCTCCAGCTCTGGTCTATCTCAGTTCTTTCACTCACATATTCAAGCTTTCTTGCCCGTGTCACTACCCTCCCTTCTTTCTTCATTTGTATATTGCGTCTCAAGCTCAGCTTGTTTGGAACCAAACTCATCATCTGCCCTTTCCCGCCTCCAAACTAATTCTTCACACCCTGCCTCATTAAATTTAGGTCTTTTTGCTGATTCCCTCCCCATTTCCCTTGCCCCAGGCGTTAAAGCAATTTTCAGACCCCATCTCGTTTTCTTTCAGTCTCTCCTATTTCCATTCCCTCCTTTCTGTTCCCTCGGATCATTCCCAACGTTCAGGTTCACGTTCACGTTCACGAAGGCGCTTATGTAAATGATTCAACAGCCCGAGTCCTCCTCTCTGCTTGTCTCTCTTCTCTCCATTCCGTCTGCCAGATCATCACCAAATTAATCTCTGCCAAATCTCGTTTTGATCATGTCATACTCCTGTTAAAAATCTTTTAAAAATAAAGAGACACCTACCAAATCTAGTTCAGACTCTTTAGTTTGGAGTTTAGCAGGGCTAAGGGCCCTGAGTAGGAAGGAGGAAGCACCTCCCCGCCCCTCCCCCCAGGGAGTAAACGAAGGACAGTCTTTAGAGAAAGAACCAGGATTCAAATGCAAATTTTTCTGACTCCAAATCTTCCATGCCTAACCACAAGACTATGGTACCTCCTTGCTAAATTTCTTCAAATATGTTTATTTCATTTGTAAAACTGGACATCCTCCCTCCCACCGTGCTGGAAGGGCTACGTCATGAATGTGCTTATGAAGAGCCCGGTATGAAACAAGGACCACCTCTTGACATCGTCCTGTCTTTCCTCTCCTTCCCCAGTTCTGCTGACAAGAAAAGGACAGATATGAAATCACAGATAGTGAAATATCCCAACACTGTCAAGGCCGCCAGTCATCAACAGCAATAGCCATGGGCACTGGTGAAGTTCAGGAATTGTGTGTTAAATGAATGTGCCTCTTAACAAGCCTTCCAGAATGTTTGCCACGGTGCCCCCTGTTATGGTGGCAAAACAGCATCTTAGCCTGGCTAAGGGAACCATCTGTCAAACACATCCTGGAAGCTTTGTCCTGCGTGTGCCCCATGTGTAGGAACGGAAGGATGAGTGAAGGCTACAGTCCTTCAGTTACTTTAGGAGTCTTTTTAAAATCATTAGAAAGAAGGGACTTTTCTGTTAACCTTTAATTTTAAAAAACCCTCATTTTATCACACTTGTTTGAGTTTCCACTTTTTTCATATAATTTTTTTAAAGTAATATAATTTTTCAGAAAGAAAGAATGCTCCATGGAAGCTCAAGAAAAGAGTTCCTTCAGGTCAACTAATCTGTGGTACAGAGAAAAATAACATTTAAAAAAAATAATAATATTAAATTTTTCTAAGTGTAAGGAAAAAAATAAAAATCACCTAAATTGCATTATAATGGGTAACACCTTGATATATATTGTCTATGTCTTATATAAATAATTAGATATATTCATATATATATAGTGTACATATATATCGCATATATATTCATATATAACTATTAAGAAAGCATTTTTCCAAGAAGTTTCAGTTAGGGAGAGAAAGAAGGCATGACATAGCAGGAGGCTGCCTAATACTCAAATAACAAAGATGGGATTAAAACAAGCCTAACACAGTGAGAGTGGTGAAAGCCATTAAAATCAATTAGAGCAGTGGTTCTCAAACTTATCAAGAATCAGAAACACCTGGAGGGCTTGTTAAACCGCAGCCACTGGGCCCTACCCCCAAAGTTTCGGGTTTAGTAGGTCTGGGGTAGGACCCCAAAATTTGCATTTCTATGGAACTCCCAGGTGAATTTAACGGCACTGATCTGGGGGCCACACTTTAGGAACCACTAAAGTAGAGTAAATTCTGAGCACTTGCAGATTTACATAAAATAACTATTTAAATTTAGGTTCATTAAAGGACAGCCAGAAATTCCTTATTTGATCCCTGTTTCCAGAAGGTGTTAATCCTCTTCTTGCCCAAGGAAACCGAGTGCTCTGAGCCTAATTGAGGGCTTCTTTGTTGAGTGAGGGTCTTGACATGCCCCAGGGCGATCCTTCTGAAGGGCACCAGTCTTTCACCAAATTTTGAGTGGAAATGATGCCCTAAGTGGGCTGCTTTGCTTCAGATTCCAGGAGCTACTAGGGAAGTTCATGTTAAATTCTACACTCCTGACGTCCATCTTAACTTCCTCAGAAAATAAAATGCCCGGATGGCACTTACATTCTAGTGCGGTGTGAGGAGACAGACAGTAAACCTGTAAACTGCAAATACATAGTCATTTTTTTTGTTTTTTTGTGAGGAAGATCAGCCCTGAGCTAACATCCATGCTAATCCTCCTCTTTTTGCTGAGGAAGACCGGCTCTGAGTGAGCATCTATTGCCAATCCTCCTCCTTTCCCCCCCCCACCAAAGCCCCAGTAGATAGTTGTATGTCGTAGCTGCACATCCTTCTAGTTGCTATATGTGGGACACAGCCTCAGCATGGCCGGAGAGGCGGTGCGTTGGTGTGCGCCCGGGGTCCGAACCCGGGCTGCCAGAAGCGGAGCGCGCGCACTTAACCGCTAAGCCACGGGGCCGGCCCCACATAGTCATTTTGATCATGATACATTGAATGTTAACCAAGGTCGTCCCAGAAAGCATCTCTGAGCAGGTGACGTTAGTCAGAGAGACCTACAGAGGTTCTGGTCTAGTCTTAGAAGAGCTTCCACTCTGGCTGTGAGCTGCATCTGTAAAGGGGCAGGATGGGTCAGGGAAGACAGAGAGGAGGCTATGGCTAGAATATGGGTAAAAAAAGATGCTGTTTGGAGTGGAAGCAGCGGAGACCAACATAAAAGAACTGTGATCTATTTCGAAAGGAGCTGCTGCTGGATTACGTGCAGGTGGTGTGGAAAAAAGAGAAAGCAAAGAAGAGAGTAACAACAAGTTCATAGATGGTCATTATACAAAGTAGAAGATGATTTTTCAAAAAAACAAAATAAGTGGATTGTGCGATTTCAAAAAGAAAATTGGAAACTTTTTTTACATAGAATTGGGAAAGGTGGTGAGTCCAAAAAATAGTCCCCTAGAAGATATCCACTGCAAATCCCTGGAACCTGGAAAGTGACCTTATTTGTAAAAAGCGTCTTTGTGGATGTAATTAAGTTAAGGATCTTGAGACGAGAGCATCCTGGATCTCATTTAGAGTGATGCCTAAATCCAATGACAGGTGTCCTTATAAGAGAGAGACAGAGAGAGACTTCACACGGACAGAGAGAAGCAGGCAATATGACCACGGAGGCAGAGATTGGAGTGATGTTGCCTCCAGGAATGCTGGCAACCACCAGTAGCTGGAAAAGGCAAGGAGGGATTCTCCCCTAGAGCCTCCAGAAACAGTAGGACCCTGCCAGCACCTCGATTTGGACTTCAGGCCTCCAGAACGGTGAGATAATAAATTTCTGTTATTTTAAGTCACCTAGTTTCCAGTAATTTGTTCCAGCAGCCATGGGAAACTAATACAGGAGAGATGGGGAAACATTTCATGACTATTATTTTAATTATTTATACATGGGATAGCTCCTCTACCCTCCCCTCAATAAAATGCGCTCCATGAGGGCAAGGATTTCTGTTTGTTGTTTCACGGCTGCATCCCAGACTATAGAAAAGTTCCAGGTCCGTGGTAGGCTGTCCATAAGTATTTGCTGAACAAATGAATAGTGGAGAATGTGATGTGAGATATAGTTGATCTACGAGATAAAAAGGCTGAAATGAGCAGAGGACATTTATTCAAGGTGGAGGGACAGGTCTTGGTGGAGAGGTAGAAGGCAAGAGCCCTGAGCAGGGATGGGCCAGCCATGGTTCTGCGGGTTTGGAGGGTTCCCGCTGGTGGAAATGGCAGCTCCTGGAGGAAGCGGGACGGGAGGCTGTCATGCAGACACCCTGAGGGTGGGTTCATCCTGCAGGTGGTGGGGAGGACTGAGGGCTTTCAGCAGGGGACTGACCCGAGAAGAATGGTATTAAGAATTTTATCTGTAGTCCTCTACCTGCCACCAGTATTACTTTTTAGATCATGTATGTGGCTTCTTCTTTTTCTGTCTCACTGAAATTGGCTATAATCGTTCATTATAATGAGCTTCTATTTAATGTCAGCATAACTCCAAGGGGGAAACTGATCATTTTCCAGTTCTTTTGATTTAGCATTTATTCTTCTTTCTCAACATTTCATGCCATCCACGATTTCCTTGTATTTTACCTCAGCTGTCCTAAATACCGGCCCTCTTCCATTTTGTTTTTGCAATTAATAAATGCTCTTCTCCCCAATTCCCTTTATCCAATGCTGAGGTGGTGGTTTTGCTTTTGTCAGTTCTTTCAGTTACAAAACATGCGGCTTTGCCATGGTTGATTATAACTGACTAGCAATATTTATATAACATTTCATCTCCAGGGCTTTTTCACATTTCTTTAAGACCTCTTTTGTGGGCTTCTTTTTTTCCTTTTGCATGTGTCGTATTCAAGAATCAATTTTTTTTCACTTCAAACATTTTTCCTCTCATCTTTTTCCCTCTTAAATATTCCTTATTAGCTATTCTTGAATTCCAACTCTTTCTCTTCTCATTGTGTTTCAGCATTTGCAGTTTATCAGTTTCTGACAAGAACCTCCCTCAAATTATCCAGATTCTCCTGCCCTACTTGGTCAGGAATCGGCCTTTAGGCTCTTACAGAAGCGTAAAATGAGCAGCAAGCTTGAATATCGTCTTCTCCTGACACTCTACACTTATGCCCATAGCACAGTTCAAGGCTCATTTTTCGGTTTACTTTTAGTACTTTCTTTTTTTCCCCCAAAGCTCTTATTTTTAGGGGAGAATTAACTTGAGAATGATACCGGAGCCAAATCTTTAAGTAAAATGATTTGAAAATTCCTGAGAATGATTAAATCTAGTGATTCAAGAATATTTAAGATCTAATACCTCAGAAAAGTTTGGCAATTTTATCTGTTATATATATAAGAATCAACAAAATATTCAAATAAATGTTTCCACAGCTTTTCAGGGCCAATGAATTTCGAAACAGAGATAGAACAACAAGGGTAATAAAACTGTGCTCCTTCTAAAGACAGCCAGTCCTTCTGAAACAAATGCATGGGCCTTATATTTTACATTTCACTTTGAAAATATATATGAATTTTAGAAAATTGTCCATATTTGGTTCATAATCGCTGAAAGAAAAAAAAAGGGCAACTTTTTTTTGTGGTAGTTGCTACATTATCATTCTATTTGACTTCCAGTTTTGAAGAGTTTTTAAAGTGTGAAGGCATTCAGGAACACAAGTCGTTTTTTAAGCCCAGATTTCTGCCTTGCTATATCTGAGAACAAGCTGGAAACATGCATTTCTCTTAGGAAACCAAGCCCCCAAATGCTATAATCAAAGCGACTGAATGAACGGTCTGGGAACAAGCCTGAGCTTGTTCTTTTGCTGTACAGATTTTCGCTCTACAGATACAGAGATAATTGTATAATTTCAAAATATAAGGCTACAAGGGAAAACTGTCTGTGCAGCTCTGTAAATAATATGCCTCTCTAGAATGTAAGATTGAGTTCAAATTATAACTCTGCCACTAAGGAGGTATAACCAGCCATTTGACAGCCATTCATCAACTTCCTTTTTGTGAGAAACAAAAGGACGGTGGCTCCATTTTCCTCCTTGAACGTGGAAGGCACCAGCTAAATATTCTCTTGAGCAACAGGGAATTTTAATGGCCAACGCCACCCCAAGGCATTGTTAAGAAGGAAGTATTATCTTGGTGACTCTGCTGGAAAAGTAAGAAAATCCTCTGTCTCCCCAGGAAAGAGTATGGTAGCCCTGGTTCAACAGAACCGCGAGATGCCCTCGCCTCCCCTCTGTAGAGAAATCCTAGACCACATCTCTTCTCATAATGATAAAGAAGAACACTCTTGGGCCAGCCCCAGGCGGCCTAGTGGTTAAGTTCAGCATGCTCTGCTTTGGCGGCCTGGGTTCAGTTCCCCGGGTGCGGACCTACGCCACTTGTCTATCAATGGCCATGCTGTGGCAGTGGCTCACAAGCAAAATAGAGGAAGATTGGCACAGATGTTAGCTCAGGGCTAATCTTCCTCTGCAAAAAAGAGGAAGATTGGCACAGATGTTAGCTCAGGGTGAATCTTCCTCAGCCAAAAAAAAGGAAGAACGTTCTTTAGTAGGGGTGAGACAGACACTCTTCCCTGCTGATAAGGAAGACCACAGGATTCATAAACCCTGCAATGGATTCACTCTTTGTGACTATTTGTGGAAAGTATGAGAAAAGTAGTAAGTTACTGAATTCATAAGCTAAAAGGGCTGAAGCATTTCTTCATACTTCAAACCAAGACAACTTTGTGACACTAAGAAATTAATTCTCAACTAATACACAATCTTAGTAATAAGATCTTAGTAATAATCTTAATAACACAATCTTGGTAATAAGAATAGCTCTGATTTTTTATGCACTTTCAGTGTATCAGCCTACAGGAAGTGTTTTTACTTGTGTTATCTCATTTAATCCTCACAATCACCCTATAAAATGGATATTTTATGGATAAAAAGCTAATAATCAGAGAGGTTGAAGACCTTGTCCAACTGTCTCATTCCAAAGCTTTTGTTCTGGTCTACCATAGTGCACTACCTCTAACTTGAATTGCTGTACAAATATATTTACGGCTTCTGGGACATTTGTGTCAAATATTGCTTGAAGGAAGCAATTGGCTGAGATTAATTTTTTCAATACAGGTTTTCTGGTGTGGCCTTTGTTGGTATTTATGCTCCATTTCTACTCATTGTCTTGGACCCAGCCCTCTATGCAGACAACATATGTACATTCTCAAGGAAGATACAAATTTGGGCCCAATATTGGTAATATATTTTCTCCTTCGCAAGGAGGGTTATGAAATAATTTTAAAATTTAAATGACTATAAAGTACTTTGCAAATATAAAAATTAAAATAATTTGTAGTATATGTTGAAAGCAAAAAGTGTTCTATAAATGCTAAATAATAATATTATACAGTACCTGTGTTCTGTGATAATGAGCACTATATAAATGCTAAGTGGAATAAAATAGAAAATGTAATGTTTTGAATTGGGTCATAAATGTATCAGGCTTCTTGTGTTCCAAACACACAAAAATTATATTTAGGACTTGAAGCAAAAATGTAAAAGCAAATACTTATCTCTTTTTCTAATTTTATAGCTGTGCTATTCATTATAATACTGCAATTCTCTAAATCATGATGTATCGGGAAGAAGAGACCTTCTCCAGTTATCCATCACTGTGTAACAAACTACCCCAAACCTTAGTGGCTTAAATCAACAAGCATTTTATTACGTCTCATGACTCTGTGGGTTGCTTGGGCTCAGTTAGGCAATTCTTCTGCTTCACATGGTTCATCTGGGGCTGTAGTCATTTGGAGGCTCAGCTGGGCTGGAATACCGAAGATGGCTCACTGGGATGGCTGGCAGTTTGTGTTAGCTGTTGGCTGGGTGCTCAGATGAGGATCAGTTGGAGTGCCTCAGTTCTCTTCCACTGGCCTCTCTATGCAACGATTGGCTTCTCAGACCACGGTGGCTGGGAACATTCCAACCAGACAAGCTCCAATGTATAAACAGCTTACTGAGCCTCTGTTTGCACTATGCTTGCTAATGTCCCTTTGGCTGAAGCAAGTCGTGAGACTAAGCCTAGAGTCAATGTGGGAAGGTCTAGACAAGGCATGAATACCTAAAGGGGTGGTCAAAGGGGAGCTGCCATTGTAATAGCTCATCACAGAGTCATAACTAGCTGTGCAAATATCATCATAATGCAGAGTGGCACCAAAACTTTGAGACCCTTGCCACCACCACCAACACCATCATGGTAAAGAACTAGAATAGAAAGCTGCAGGACCTAAAAACAATCACTAGCCAAGTACAAGGGATCTCAGTGATCACCTACATGCAAAGACAATGGAGGACCAGATGGGATGCTAGTGACTGAAGAATGATAGGCCCCTCACACCCACAGTACTCTATAGCCCCTCCTGTATTACTTAGGAATACATTCAGCTACAAAGAGCATAAAAAACAACTTCAGGGACTTTAAAAATAGGCATTTATTTTCCTCATATTATAGGAAGTCCAAAAATAGATGATTACTCAAAATGGTTCTACAGTTCAATGCTGTGTTTCCAATTTTGGGCCTTTCCTGTATGGTCACAAAATTGCTGCCCCCACTCCAGGCATCACATCTGAGATCAAAGCAGGAAGTAGGAGGAGGCAGAGAGGAGCCAGCGTCAGCCCATGTGGGAGCAAAAGCTTTCTTAGAAATTTCCAGCTGGCTTCCTCTTATGTCTCATTGGCCAGAATTGCTACTCCAGCTGCAAAGGAGGCAGAGAAAGGGAGTATTAAGCTGGGCACTTTGCTGCCCAGTATAATATAAGCATTTTGTTAATAAGGAACTTGGTGAATTATATTGGTTAATAACAGTGTCTATCACAACCTTGAAGTTTAGAAATGACCCCAGAAAAAGGGGGAACCCTCAAGTATCTGAGATAAAGCATCTATAATCATGGTAGAATGGGGTCTTGAAATCTAGATTAAGTTATTCT
This sequence comes from Ceratotherium simum simum, assembly GCF_057802395.1. Taxonomy (NCBI): domain Eukaryota; kingdom Metazoa; phylum Chordata; class Mammalia; order Perissodactyla; family Rhinocerotidae; genus Ceratotherium; species Ceratotherium simum. The sequence goes on from NC_141909.1 coordinate 16,481,530, forward strand.
AAAGAAAAACAAAGTTACGTGCAGCTGCTATGATTAGATAATGCCTCTGGAGGGTTAGTCCCTGGCACATAGTAAGTGCTAGTAAACGTTAGCTGTTGTGGTAAAGGTGATGTAACAATGGTGGAGATGAAGACATTAATTATTATTACAACTGGCATCAGATAAGGTTTAACCATTCATCCAACAAAAACTTTTTCTTTCTACAAGAAACTTTGCAATTCAAATCCCAGGAAGCAAAGAGTCTAATGGGTGATTCATATAATCAGGGAAAAATACAAGCATTTATTCTGGACACAGCATTAAGAGAAAAGGATAAGTACTTTGGAAAGACATTCATAATAATTCAGAATGCAATTCATTCTCCTTAAGAACAAAACTATGGGTATGGGAAACATTGTGACCTCAATAAAAAGATATTTTTGTTGCATTGACAATTTCAGTAAAAATAATAGTCAGCTTTTGATTGGAGTGCGGAAACACAGACACAAAATAGAAACGAGGCAAGAGAGAAAATTACTCTTAAAAAACTTGTCATTTTTTTGTTATTTTGTGGTTTTGTTTGATTTGGTTTTCAGAGTCAGCAAAAGATTAAAGTTGATACAGAAAACCACACACAAAAATTCCTCTGCCAGAACGTCTTGGCTGTGGGGATGTGTCTGCTCTTTGAAATGAAAAAGGACCCAGGACTACTGCTAAGCCCAGGCGGGTTTGCTGGGCCAGCTCTAAGGGCCCAGAATGAAAATGTTGAAGAAAAACTGAAACAGGTAATAAGCCCAAATAAATGCATGGAAGTTCTCTGGGGTATAAGAGAAGGAAACAGGGAGAAGAGGATGGGAATGGAGTGGTGGGGAATGTTAATAAAATAGATTTCTTGACGGGACATGGGAGAAAATGAAACACAAATGATGGTTTGGAAACTAGTCAAGGAAACAACAGATAGAAGGTAATACATGTTACTGAGAACAAGATACAGAACACTTCCTTAGAAGGGAGAGCTTTATCTGAAGTTTCCCAAAGGAGAAATGGAGGAGAAGGAAAAGGAAGAGAAGCAAAGAAGAGGGGAGGAGAGGGGAAGGAAGGAAGTGATCAGAAAAGGGAAAGACCAAAGAACATGAGAAGCAAGTCTAATAGAATTTGAGTCCCAGAAGAAGGCAGCATACAGGAAATAGCATGCTGCTAGGCACAGAGAAGAGATGGGGCAGCCCCCGGTGGCATAGTGGTGGCATAGTGGTTAAGTTCGGGTGCTCTGCTTCAGCAGCCTGGGGTTTGTGGTCTCAGATCCTGGCACAGACCTACGCATCACTTATCAAGCAGTACTGTGGCAGCGCCCCACACATGAAGTAGAGGAAGGTGGGCACGGATGTTAGCCCAGGGCCAATCTTCCTCAGCAAAAAGAGGAGGATTGGCAACAGATGTTAGCTCAGGGCTAATCTTCCTCACCAAAACAACAACAGAAAAGATGCTGTACCCAGGCTAGTCTTAAGAAGAAGAAGTCGGGGGCCCGTTCGGTGGCACAAGCGGTTAAGTGCTCGAGCTCTGCCGCGGCGGCCCGGGGTTCGCCCGCTGGGATCCCTGGCGTGCACCGATGCACCGCTTGTCAAGCCATGCTGTGGCGATGTCCCACGTAAAGTGGAGGAAGATGGGCATGGATGTTAGCCCAGGGTCAGTCTTCCTCAGCCAAAAAAAAAAGAGGAGGATTGGCAGATGTTAGCTCTAGGCTGATCTTCCTCACAAAAAAAAAAAAGAAGAAGAAGAGGGCAAAAAGAAATTTTGAGAGCTCTTTGAAATCACAAAATATGGTAAAGGAATAATTTAAAAGTGCAATCTGTCTTAATGTTAATATTAATATTATGTAAAAATTATGTATAAAAGCTGAAGATGTCTGCAGTACTCAGAAAAGAAGCAGTGTAAACTTTAGTATAGGAAATGAAGGTAATATAGTTATTCAAAATATATTGGGTCAAGTAAAGAAGAGATAAGATCATTAATAAGAATTGGGGAAGAGAAAAGAATCAGATTTCAAATTTAACAACTTTTTTTTTTCTTTTTGTGAGGAAGACTAGCCCTGAGCTAACATCTGATGCCAATCCTCCTCTTTTTTGCTGAGGAAGATTGGCCCTGGGCTAACATCCGTGCCCATCTTCCTCTACTTTATATGGGACGCTGCCACAGCATGGCTTGACAAGCAGTGTGTTGGTGCATGACCGTTATCCGAACCTGTGAATCCCGGGCCACCAAAGTGGAGTGCGTGCACTTAACCCCTGCGCCACTGGGCCGGCCCCAAAATTTAATAACTCTTATTTAAGCACCTACTATATATCAGGTCTGTGCTAGGACACACATACATATGGAAAGGAATTGCATCATTGGAAAATGATGATAGAGTTGGAAGTAACCTAAAAGTAACCTTTGAAGCATCAAATATTTAGAATCAATGTGAAAGAGAATGGAATTAAAGGATATATATATATATTTCCATATATATATATGGAACATATGTACAGAAAAGAAAAGTGGGCCAGCAGAATTAGTAAAATTTGTTGACAAATAGTAATTAAGGTTGAAAACTGGACGTATAAGAAGGCAGTAAAGTAAGTAAGGCAGTAAGATACTGCCTTCTCTAATCCTATTATTTATTTATTGTTTATTCATTCCTCCGGTTATTTAGTCATCAAATACTTATTTGAGGTTGACCTGTACCAAGCCCTGGTCTCATGGGGAGAAATAGATACACTTCAATATAGGAAAGGGAGGAATGAAACACGTATTTTTGGTGCCTACTCTGTGACAAGGATGTGCAGTGTGGCAAGCACCTGCATATATTATTTCATACGTGGTAACAGCTAAAACCAATTTCTTAAAAGTTGGAAAATTTGTCAGGGGCCCAGAAAATTGTTCACTCTCAATGTAATGATTAGACAAAAATTTAGAATTTAATGTATTGAAAAATTGTCAAGGACTTTGTTTTTAATGACAAAGAAAGCTTCCAAGGGACCCAGTCTCTTAGCATGTAGGAGAAAGAGGACAGGAAAAAAGAGGGTGGGGTGGACTTGAGAGAGAAAAACGAGATGCATGAGATGATGTCTGAGGTGAACTCAGCAATGGAGACATTCTTGATAGGATTTTTTTTCAAAAGTAAAGAAGTTCTGGAATTTTGAGAAGGTGGGAAACAAATTAACCAAAGACAACACAACTCAAGACCTGAGTTGTATGATTCTGTTGTGGAAAACGGAAAGTGTGCCTGGGTCTGAGGGCCTCAGTGCTGGGCTCTGGGAGATGTCTAAAGACTGCCTAATGCACGCCTCCAACCGGGGTCCTCGGTGTCCCGCAGAGGGAAGTTGTCATGCAGACTGTTGCCTCGGGCGTTCAATGGATATAGATTAGGCGTTCCTCTGTATCGGACACTACAGGAAAGGAGCTAAAAGTGTTCACATTTTTTTTTTTCTTTTTAAGGATAGGAATGGAGAACATTAGAATCTGGAGACACTGATTTCACTATATTTTTCACAGTAAGATTTATGCAGGGCTCTTCCTGGAATAATTGACAAGAATAGCAAAATGCATGAGATTTCAGTGTACCCAGGAAAGAAAATAACTGACATATTCTGGCTTATGTAGCAATTTTTCTGTTTTATAAAGATGTCATAAATCACTTACAAAAAGATGATTTATGCAATAAATGAGACAATTGGATAGCTATTGGAGAAAAAGTAAAGTTGAATGCCTACATCTCCCCATGCCAAAATAAATTTCAGATAGATTAAATATAAAAAATAAACATAGCAAGAAGAAGAAAAAATATGACTTTTTTTCTTTTACTTTACATTGGAAAAGGACATTCAAGCATAAAATCAAAGGCAGAAAGCCAGGAAGGAAAATATTAATAAATGTAACTTATGAAAACATTTAAAGCTCCTATATTTTTTAAAAGATTCATAATTCATTTAAAGGCAAAAAACAAAGTACAGATATATTGCATCATATCTGACAGATTATTTGCTATATAAAGAGCACTTGTTAATCAACAAAAAGAAACACTGCAACATAAAACCTGCACACGCACATGAATAGTCAAATCATATACAAGACACACATACACATAAATAGCAAATAAACATATAAAAACATTCAACTTTACCAATAGTTAAAGATAGCATTTTGCCTATGAAATTAGCTAAAAATCTTAATAATTATAATGTCAGTGTTGTCAAGGAAATAGAAAAATGAGCACTCTTAGTCAAAGCTGGGATGAATATAAATTGTTGTAATATTTTGGAGCCAATTTAGTCAATAGGTATAAATACACTGGAAGATAAAACAAAAATATCCTGACTTGCTAATTCTCTCGGCAATCTGTTCTAAGAATTTAATTACAAATTCTTCCAAAATTTTATGTAAAAGGTTATTCAACGTATTTTTAACACAGCATTATTTTAAATAGTAAAAAAGAAAAGGAAATCAACATAAATAAGCCACACTCTTAAAATTATGGCCCATTCATATGCAGGTATGAAAAGTCATGTTTTTTGAAGACTATTTCAGGATGCGGGAAAATATACTTGCTTTAATGTTTATTAGTGGGAGGGGAAGACACAACCAGAGTGATCGTAATTTTTATAAATTTCCAAACTCCAAGAGATTTATTCTTATCTACCACTGATTTCCTCCTTGCACAAAGGAACCATTTAATAATGTTTATTGAATTTGAAAGAATATATGTGCACAAAGAGAGTAAAATTAAATACAGAATATCAACATTAGTTTACTCTAGGTGGCAAGATTATAGGCGATTCTTATTTTCTTCTGCACAATATATTTTTCAGGTTTTCTACAGAGAATTTTTATAACTTTTATGAGTAAAGAAAATAATTTTAAAATTTACTTGGGTTATCAAAGATGTTCACAGAACATTTTAAAGGAGGCAAGAGAGGATTTTTGGTTGTTGCGTGGATTTTAAGGGACAGATTTTAGTTAGATAACTCAGAATATTGTCTTCCAATCACACAAAAAGATGGCACCCTGGGGGTCCGTGTAATAATGTGTGCTAATGTTGGCAGCTCGTATGGCAGCATCCTCATGCTCCATGAGTGGATAGGAAATTAAACTGTGAACAGGAACGCAAAGAAAGTCTGCCCACTGTATTAAAGGCGACTTGAAAGTGACCCATGAATCCATCCTGGGTCTTTACGTTCTCTTGACCCTTGACTAAGAAATAAAGAAAAGTTGAGTGTAAAAATTGAGCAGAAAGTGGAAGGTAAAGATGAAGTGTAGGCTGACCCCAGTTCTGGTTTGTGCAGGCAATGTCATCCTCGAAAGACCACAATAGGGGCCATCATTTTGTATTTGTAAACGGTACACCAGAGAAATTGGAGACAGAATCAAGAGGAAAACGTGTTGCCCACACTGTGTATAGTATATATTTATCTAGCCTGATTGTCCTACAATATTATGACCTCCATGAGGGCAGAAAAGTTTTCCCTCTTTTTATCTTCATCTACTTTAGCACAGGGAATGGCACGTAGTGAAGGAAGCCAGACGCAAAAAGCCACATAATGTATGATTCCATTTATGTGAAATGTCCAGAACAGGTACATCCTTAGAGACAGAAAGAAGAGTAGTGGTTGCCAGGGGCTGGGAGTTGGGGGAAGTGGGGAGTCACTGTTAACAGGTAAGGATTTCTTTTCGGGGTGAAGAATGTGTTCTGGAATTAGATAGCACTGATGGCTGCACAACTCTGTGAATATACAAAATCCACTGAGTGGCACACTTTAAAATGGTGAATTTTATGATATGTGAATAATATCTAGATTTTTTTTTAAAAAATCATCTTTGAATAGAGTGTAAGACCAGAAAGACCTCTGTGGAAGAGGTCTCACTGGCCAAGGGGTGAAGCACTCTGGCGGGTCTACCCAGTCTCACCATTCTTCAATGACAAAACCTGGAGGAGTTTTGTAACCTTGTATTAATTATAATTGTAACCTATATTAATTCTAATTGATAGGCTCATCAAAGCAAATCATTAAAAACATTGTGTGTCATCATAAATGCTTTTAGGCACAATTTAATGGACTATAAAAACAAAACAATAAATTTTTATCCAGGTATTTTGGATGCAAATAAATATTAAGGCAACTATAATTCATACTTCACTAAAGAATAACAAACAGTAAAAAGTTCACTAAACTGTGACATGGTTATTGAACCTTGTCAAAAAGCCATATCTTTTTTTCTCCTCTCATGATTTGTATTTCTTCTGCAGGTTAGTAGCAAGGTGTGGGAGTGAGGGGAAGAGAATAAATTACTTTAAAGAAATGAAAATTATATGACAATTTTGTCACTCAGGTGCTTAGTAAAGCTTTTAACCTGGTTACTATTCCATATGTGGAAACTGCAAGTTAAATATTTCTGTTGACTACGAGTGAAGTTTAAAATTCAAAACCAGTAGCGAAGAAAGATGAATCAAAACCACACGGATATGATTTTTAAAAGTATCAAGGAAATAAATTGTATATAAAAATAAAATGTAAATAAAAATATAAATAAATAGGGGCCGGCCCGGTGGTGCAAGCGCTTAAGTGCGCGAGCTCCGCTGCAGCGGCCGGGGGTTCGCAGGTTCGGATCCCGGGCACGCACCTACGCACCGCTTGGCAAGCCATGCTGTGGCGGCGTTCCATCTAAAGTGGAAGATGAGCACGGAGGTTAGCCCAGGGCCAGTCTTCCTCAGCAAAAAAAGAGGAGGATTGGCAGATGTTAGCATGGGGCTGATCTTCCTCACACAAAAAAATATGTATACATATATAAATAAATAGATCACTTGCAAGGCTAGTATTTGGCATTTGGTCCTATTAAATTCCAGTTTATTCCAGTCTGTATCTATGAGTATATATTTTCCCTGCGTCAAAAACAATATATTTACAAAATGCCCTGAAATAGACATCTTTTATGGTGATTGAAGGTTTAAGCATGAAGCCAATTCTAGAGGTACTTGCAAAACATTTTGTGAGGGAAAGAAACCCTGAAAATAGTGCTTGGTACTCCCTAGGACCTAGTTTCATGGGTTGTCATATTCTGAAGTACTTACTACTTGGTGATCTATGTGTTCTGGTATAACATCATTCCAGACCTAGTTCCCTCTGCTTATGTAACTGATCGGTGGCCTGAAATCCGCCAATCTTCTATTCAGTTTGGTAAACATGGGCTTGCCTGTCACCTTTCATTGTGCTTCTTCAAAGAAGAGTTGCCACCTTATCTCGTCACAGCTTTCTTTACCAACGCTACTCACGTGAAATAATCTTTCACCACTGAAGCCACTATTTCCTTAGCACAAGAAGAGACATTTATCTTGCCACTAATGGATAATTAATTTTTAAAATGTATATTATGACACAATTAGACTGTGGCTTGGTGGTTAAGTGCGCGCGCTGCAATGCTGGTGGCCCGGGTTCGGGTCCCGGGTGCGCATCAAGGCACCACTTCTCCGTCCATCCTGAGGCCGAGTCCCACATACAGCAACTAGAAGGATGTGCAGCTATGACATACAACTATCTACTGGGGCTTTGGGGGGAAAAAATTAAATAAATAAAATCTTTAAAAAAAAAAAAAAAAAAAAAAAAAAAAAAAAAAAGAAAAAAAAGAAAAAGGCAAGCTGGACAATGGGACTGAATGTCCCTTCTTCAAATTGACTCCTATTTGGTTCTTCCAATGTCATCCCAAACACAGATAACTTTTCTTTCATGAATTGTTCTCCTGAATGATTTATATGTGTCGTGTTATCTGAGGCTCTCGCCGGGTCCCCTGGCGGATTTAGCCAGCCATCAGCTGCATAATTGTTAATTTTAATGCTATAAAAGGTTCTGATGCAGAAGAGATAAGGTGTTGGAGGAAGAATTAATTGAAATGTATCTCCCAATCACACTAGTCTGCAACTACTGGTTTCCCACACACAAAAATTATACTTTAGATTTAAGGTTAAAATAAATTTACATCTTTGCCACTCATAAAGCTTCAAGTCTAGTTGTAAATGGAAACGTTAATTGTTTCTAACACTCATAAAGGTTTTTCACCCTTAGAACAATTCTGGGGACTGTACAGGTCATGGTCCAACGCACATTTTCATAGGTAGAGGAGCTCCTGCAGTCAAAGGCAGACAAGAGATAAGGTGGGAAGGGAGGTTATAGGAAAGGAAATGAGGGAGAGAGGAGAAAGGAGGAAGACCGAGAAAAAAGAAAATAATATGGATGATTTATTACTTGATCTGCAACCCTCCTTTTATACCTCTCAACACTAATTATAATTTTCTAGACTTTCCACGCAGCCAAGGAAAGCAATATAACCTAATATAGCCTCTACATTTCCCTTCTAAGAATGTAAGTGTCTGTGAAGTATGGTCTAAAATGCCTTTGGGACAATTACAGTTAGATATTTGAGGTCATAGAAAGCAAAAGCATGTTAAATATAAGTTATTGGTCACTTTTATTTTCCAGTCTACAAATCTGAATGCTTCTGGATTCTTCTCTCAGTCAATCAGGCAACAAACTTAGGAATTTATGATGTGCTAGGTACAGTGAAAGGCTTGGTCCATGGAGCTCATAGATGGGAGTAAAAGAATATTTCAAAAGAAGCTCATTGTACTCATTCATTCACTCCCTTGTTTCATTCAACAAACATTTCCTGCACACCTACTAAGTGCCTGGCACTGAGCCAGCCACTGTGAGTGGGCTATATAAACTGGGTCCTTGCCCCCAAGGAGTTCACAGATAACGGGGCAGAGGGGCAAGTAAGGAAACAATTACAAGAGAGTAAGATGCTCTGGTTACTACGGAAGCTCAGAGGAGAGATATCAGAAACATTTTTAACTTACACTTCTCATTGTTTTCAAATGAAAATGCCACTGGATTTAACAAATTGGGCCAAGTTTTAGGCATATTTTCCTGCATATCCAAACCTTCACTGGTGCCCGTTTCTGCCCAACTTGCAGTTCTAAATGTGTATACCCGTTTCGGCAGACTGTAGCCAGATCCTCAACACTGTGAGAAGAGCTTGTAAAGCCTCCTTACCTCTGGCTGGGTTTAACCAGTCCTTCTAGTCTGTTTTTCTTAAACACGAAAGCCAGAAACTGCTAAGTGGTGAAGGGTATTGTCACTTGAATGACATTTTATCGCTTAGTAAAATAAGAAATATTTTGCTTTCATACTGCATAGCCAGTCTTCAGCAAACAAAAAGAGCATGCTCGACTTTTTTTTTTGGCCGCATAGCAGATTCAAGGATTATGTGCCTATAATTTTAGGACACAAAGGCTCAGCTTCTTAAAGCCAAAAGAAATGCCAACTGATCTGTGAACATACTTATATATTACGTATTGTATTAAGACATAAGAGTATCATCCAAGTCTTTCTACGGTAAAGCTCAAAGATGGCCTATCCGGGGTCAGAAACGGGGAAAGTTTACTCATTATTATTGGCAGAATATAATTCCTCATTCATGGCAATCTGTGTCTTTAATTGCATTTTCTTTTTAAAGCTCAACGTAGGTAGGCAGATCTATAGACAGAATTACAATGCTGCAATTGAGAAACAATGATTTTCTAAGCCAGAGATATTGGGTATTTAATTTTGCTTTTTAAATCCATGCTATGGTGGGCTCTTATGAATACAATAGAGAAGGAGTTATGTCCTAATCAGTTTATAAGATAGTATGGAGAAAATGCATAATAGACCAACCAGATGTATAAGTACAATAATACAAAGAAACCTAATCTACTGCAAAGCTGTAATTTAATCCTTCTATAACACAAGGGTATTGAAAATTGGCTTATGAATAGCTCAAGAGTGCATAAACTTAACTTTATACCCTTGGCTCAGTTAAAAGTGTTCAATTCTAACTTATAGTTTATACAAATTATTATTTAATTTTTTACATAAAAATAAATCATGGATTATACCTAAAGAAGAGATTATTTATAAATAATAACCTAAATATTTTAAAATAGTACAAGACCAAGTTCTTGATTTCAGCAAGGGTGAAAACGATTTGTGCATGCATTAGCATTTGTGTGCATATATATGTTTGTCTAACAAAGAGTAAAAATGAAAGAATATAATGTGAAATAGCAAAAAGTCACCTTTTAATATTTTATTATTTTATGTGAATAAAAATAATAAAAGATAGCCAAGGTTACATTTATAAAATAATATCCACAAAACAAAATAACCTTGTAACCAACGAAAGTACTATTTGACTTTTTTCTTTATAAGAATAACGAAAAACTGAGCTAATGAACACAGTGGGACTTTAAAATAGGACAATAAGATAAAGAGAAGTCTGTTATGATTTGAGCAAGAATTACCTTTCAATTAAACCCAACATTTGCCATTTATAAACTTTTGTTAGTGAGTTTTTGAGTTATTCTTCCTGAAATTCAATTCCACGCTAACAGTGCTTTATTTTCCTCATGTTCCTTGTTTCCGTTGGTTTTCTCATTGTTTACCCATACTCTCTCTTGACTCTCCTCTTTTTAGCCTTCCCTTATTCTCTTTTTTCCTTTAACCCTCCTCCCACCCCACAACTGAATGAAGTCATAACAAACATCATTTCATCAGCTTTCAACAGCACTGCCTTCCTAGTTTGCAGGTTAAATCCCTTTGTCCAAACGTACCAGAAATATACGGAGAGTGGATACAGAAGAGAATGCCAAGGAGAAATATGCTTCTGAATTGCACCTCCTTACTTTCCTGTGATCCCTTTCTCAACTCCCTATAAGTAAGGAAGTTCAGATATGTTTTATATGTGTATTCCCAGCAGCATATATAGTATACATATTATAGTTATTTGATCAATAGTGTTGTACCTAATGAAAGCCAATTGTGTGAAAGTTGGACATCCCAGCTGTTGTGTCGATTTCACTACTTTACTGGATAATGTTATTGCCTATAAAAGAAGGAAAAGTTCATGGTCTGAAAACTTATCAAAAGAAATAAAATCATAAATGCTAACTGCATCAGAAATAGATCCTGGCTATTAAGTGGGGGTAGACATGCATAGTACATACTGGAATAAAATGGTCAGGTACTTATGACAGTGGTGAAGGAGGAAATGGATACAGATTTAGGTCTCTGCAGATCCTGGTCATGTTCTATGTTTAGTACACAAGTGAATCCTCATAATAAATAAAAATAATAAATAAAAACTCCATAATTTTTGCATCTCTCCATATCAAATCTAAATATACCATCAGTTTAGCAGGAGTTCCATTTAATATCTTTATACATGTATGTGTTTCAGAGACCATCTGCCTTGCATTCTTATTTGCTCATAATATTCTTCTGAGCAATCTAAAGAGAGAATTCAGTGTCATCAAATTAAGAAAATATGAAACAGTGACAACTGATACATCCAAATGATTTGGTGGAATTTGGATCAATAAAGAGTAACGTGATTAAACCGTATAATTTATGTTTTTTTTTAAAAAAATCTCAATACCTACATGGAAATTGAAAAAAAGAAGGTTATAAACTCAAGATGTGGCAATGCACCAAAACACTTTACCAAAACTTGTTTGTAGAATGTAAACAATACCTTTCAAGTAGCTGTTATTGGGTCTCGAAAGTAACATAGCAATACTAATTGAATTCTAAGTGTTACCAAGCAAAGGCTCACTACTCGATACACCTAGAAGCCAATACTATGGCACTGGCTTTGAGAAAAGAAGGAGCTTTATTGTGAGGTCGACTGGCAAGGAGACAGGAGGCAAAGCTCTCAAGTCTGTCTCCTGATCCAAGGTTCGGGGCAAAATTTAAGGAGTTAGGGGCTACTAAGCTGCAGTTGGGCCCATGTAAGCCGATTGGCTAGTTTCAAATCAGTCCATACATGGTAATCTAGCTACTTGGGCTGCTGGAAGCCAGATTTTCCGTATTGAAGGCTGGGGTCATCCTGAGGCTATGGGTTCCTGCTAGGCACATGCGCAGTGCCCTCCTTGTTATTGAGCAAGGTTTGATTAATCAACAACCAGTTTTAAGGAAGCAAAACTAGTTTAAGCTGGTCAATGTTATTTTTTTTTTTTCCTTTGAGGACGATCAGCCCTGAGCTAACATCCGATGCCAATCCTCCTTTTTGTTTTGCTGAGGAAAACTGGCCCTGGGCTAACATCCATGCCCATCTTCCTCTACTTTATATGGGATGCCGCCACAGCATGGCTTGACAAGCGGTGTTCCGGGCCGGCCCCAAGCTGGTCAATGTTTTATGTGCTGTTTCATGTGATGGCAAAGTGCATAATATTTGAGATGTGAATAGGAAAAATAATTTTATTTATCAGATAAAGATATAAAATTAAAAATGAGAAAAGAACTCAGTGATATCATTGCTTGGTTCTCATCTCCAGCCCCACTTCCTTTCCAAACCAAGCAACCAAGAAACAAGCAACATGAAAAAAAAACAAGCAACGTGAAAACAAGAGGAAGGGAAACTGTCTAGATTAAAAGACACTAAAGAGACATAGCAATCATATACGACAGGCAGGCCTTGTTGGGATTCTGATTTGAGCAAATCAACAATTAAAAAAAATTTTTTTGAGAGAAAAATGAATATAGACTGAGTATTAGATTATACTGAATAATTATTGCTAGTTTTGTTGGATGTGCGAAGATATTGTGGTTCTGCTGGGGAGAAAAAAAAGAGCCTGTATCTGTTAGAAATACATCCTGAAGTATTAGTATTAGTATTAGTAGGGAAATTACATGATCTCTTGGATTTCATTTAAAATACTGTAAGAAAAAAAAAAGATGCGAGACAACTAGATTAAAAAGATGACAGGATGTTGATAATTGTGGAAACTGAATGATGGGCTCATCATACTATTTTCTCTGCTTTTATTTATGTTTGAAGATTTTCATAATACAAGAATGAAAAATAAACAATTGCCAAAACTCTTGACAATCTTCCTGGCCAGAAGTAGAGTCCCATGGTGCAGGCAGGAAAGGGAGGATGGGTGATTATTTCAAGGTCAGTCATGAGGGCACAGAAGCACAAGGGCCAAGTGGCTGGCCTTCCTCAAGCCAGTGCTCAGCTTCTTCCTCTTCTGGCGTCATCGTGGGATACATTTCTAGCACTCCTCCAGCTCCAGGACCATGCCTCTTTGCTTCTGAACAACCAAAGCTTGCATTACCAGACAACTTGCTGGTAATGGATAAAATAGTTGAATGAACACGGAGAACATGAACTAGCTGTGAGGTTAAAGGTTAACACCTTCAAAAGTGTTCACACCTGCAGCTGTCTCTAGTGTATGCACAAACACCTAGGGACTCTGGTAGACCATCCCGAAACCTTGTGGATAGGACACAAGGTCACTCTGCCCTATGCCTACTGATCCTCACTCTAGGCTTCCACATCCCTCCTTATAACAGTTTAACCTCTGAGCCTTTGTGTATGGTATTTCTGTCTTTAAAAGCTTCTCCCTTTGTGGGTATAGCAGCATTTGGTGTGTATTATTGTCTCTGAAGACAGAAGGTCTGGCTACTGACCTCTCAAGGGTTGAAGCCGTGGGCCGTACTAAAGAAAGTTGTGATGTTCACCACATGAGGCTGAATACAGATGACCATACCTTCCCTCTCTGAGATCCTGAATGCACTCACTATGAAGAAAGTGTCATAGGGTTTCATATCTAATGCCTCATTTCACCTTCCCTAAGACGCCTACACACCGAGGAAGAAAAATTTCCCCAGTAACTGTCTGGTTCATGCCCTGATTGTTTGTTTGCCTGTTTGACCATACCCTGGTCAATAGTTCTGTCAAAGGAGTCAAAAAAGAAGAAAGGCTGTAGCTCATTATCTCATTGCCGAGGCTTTGGTAGATGGGTGAACTTAGAGCTATCCTATACAAACAGCATGAACTGTGTTTTCCCTTCCATCTTTTAGAGTTTTTCCCTGAACTCTCAGAGTCTGGGTCTCCTTATCTTTAAAATGAAAAAAAAAAAAAAGTAAAAAGAAAAAGTACATACACTCTAGAGTACTTATGAGTATTAAATGAGCTCATTCAAGTGTAACTTTTAGCACAGATTTCAACACATAGTTATCAATAATATAGAAGAAGAAGGAGGAGGAGGAGAAAGGGGGGAGGGGAAGAGAAGGGGAGGAAGGAGGAGGAGGAGAAGAAGAATATATAAGTGCTAAAATAAATAGAAATAAATTATAATATCTGGTTGATCATTAATAAGTGAAATCATCCTCTTCTTGCAAAAAATATTCCTTATCTGAGTCAAAATAGCAGCACTGGTACCAGGGAAAAAGGTTGAGTTTTGAACCATGAGAAAAGTTCTTGAAGAATCACAAAAATCGGGGGCTGGCCCCGTGGCTTAGCGGTTGAGTGCGCGCGCTCCGCTGCTGGTGGCCCGGGTTCGGATCCCGGGCGCGCACCGACGCACCGCTTCTCCGGCCATGCTGAGGCTGCATCCCACATACAGCAACTAGAAGGATGTGCAGCTGTGACATACAACTATCTACTGGGGCTTTGGGGGAAAATAAAAAAATAAAAAAAATAAAAAATTAAAAAAAAAAAAAAAAGAATCACAAAAATCCACAGATAGCCATTGCTAGAAACCTGACAGTGGGACTGTGGTAAGAAGTTATTTGGGGGAACTCAACTTTGGGAAGCCTAGCTAAGTATCTTTTTAAATTCTTCTCTCACCTCACCCTTATCCGTCTTCAATGCAATAAAAAGAAATCCCTTTCTGTGCATGACTTGAGTTGAATCTGTGATGAATTCCCCTTGCAGATCAGTATACGGTGTGTACTAGTCTGCTCGGGTTGCTATAACAACATACCATAGACTGGGTGCTTTAAACAACAGACGTTTATTTCTCACTGTTCTGGAGGCTGGGGAATACAAGATCAAAGCACCAGCAGATTCGGTGTCTGGTGAGAGTTCTCTTCTTGGCTTGTAAATAGCTGCCTTCTTGCTGTATTCTCACAAGTGAAGAGAGAGCCAGCTCTCGTCTCTTCCACTTATAAAGGCGCAAATTCCATCTTGGGCGCTGCACACTCACGACCTTGTCTAAATCTAATTACCTACCAAAGACCCCACCTCCAAATACCATCATAGTGGTGATTAAGGCTTCAACATGTGAACTTGGGGAGGACACAAACCCTCAGCCATAACAGGTGGCTATGACTATTATTGTTGTAAATGTTGCTGAGAATCAGAAGTGGGAGAAGAATCAAAAGCAAAAGAATGGAATGGCTTTTAATATTTGCCTAGGAGTAAAATTTATTCTAGATTCTGGAGTTGAGCTGAACCTACTGGTAGGGAGTTAAGTGGCCTAAGCTTCGAGTTAAAGGAATGGAAGGACAGGAGAGGAGGTGGGCCCTTATGGCTATTAGAATCAGTGAATCATTTTTTGAGTAAAGAGACATCTGGGTTTTTTTTCCCCAAACTTTTACATAATTAACATTCTAAGAAGCAGAAAACTTACCCATCCAGAAAATACAAGAAAGATAATTGGTTCAGGTGTCACAACTATCATAACAAAACTTATTTTGTCCGGCAACAGGATTTTTTCATTATAATTTTCAGAGAAGCCAAAAGTTTTCAAGCCATTCTCATCAATAGCTGGATGCACTGTCACATTCTGCAATGAAGCACAGAACTAAGCTCTTTCTGTGCAGGGAACAGTGTGAACATTCTCTGCGTCAGAAGCTCTTCTCTGTACCACATCACATGGAAATACTGTGGCACACCCCTTCCAGCCATGTGACACAACGAGCGTAACAGAATGAACTTTAAAAAAATGCTTCCCAAGGGGCCAGCCTGGTGGCGTAGTGGTTAAGTCTGGCATGCTCCGCTTCAGCAGCCCTGTGGTTCAGGGGGTTCGTGGGTTTGGACCCCAGGTGTGGACCTATACACCACTCATCAAGCCATGCTGTGGTTGCCTCCCACATGCAAAATAGAGGAAGATTGGCAACAGATGTTAGCTCATGGCCAATCTTCCTCACCAAAAAAACAAACAAAAAATGTTTCCCAGTAGCCAAACACTCCCCAAATTACATATTGATTATGGATGGTGCGTTCTCTTTTTCTAATTTTCTTTCTTTTTTTGGTGAGAAATATTGTCCCTGAGCTAACATCTGTTGCCAATCTGCCTCTTTTTGCTGAGGAAGTTTGGCCCTGGGCTAACATCTGTGCCCATCTTCCTCTACTTTATATGTGTGATGCCTGCCACAGCACGGCTTGATAAGCGGTGTGTAGGTCCACGCCTGGGATCTGAAGCTGTGAACCCTGGGCCACCGAAGTGGAGAGCACGAATGTAAGCACTATGCCACCAGGCCCGGCCCAGTTATTTCTTTTTTTTTTTTTACTTTTTCCCTGGAAGTGTACACGAAAGAACACGAATTCTAAGCATATAACTCAATAAATTATTACAAAATAAACAATCTGTGTAACCACCACCGAGCTCAAGATACAGAACATTTCCGGGGCGGCCCTGTGGCGTAGCGGTGAAGAGCATGCGCTCTGCTGCTGGCCACCTGGGTTCGGATCTGGGTGCGCACCGACACACCACTTGTAAGGCCATGCTGTGGCAGCGTCGCATATAAAGTGGAGGAAGATCAGCACGGATGTTAGCCCAGGGCTGATCTCCCTCACAAAAAAAAAAAAAAAAGAGAGAGAGAAATAGAAATTACAAGCATCTGCATCCCTAAAAGCCCTCATTGTACCCTCCCCATCAATACCCCCTCCCACCTTCCACTATCTTGACTTGTAACACCATATCTTAGCTTTTTAAACTTCATATGTAGCATGGAATTTTGTGTGTCTGAACTCTTTTGTGGCTGAACGATTTTGCTCGATGTTATGTCTATAACGTGCAACCAAGTTGTGGCACGTAGCAGGAGTTCATTCTTTTTCATTGCTGTGTAGGATTCCATTTGACGACTATATCACAATTTATTTATTCATTCTACTGTTGATGAACATTTCAATTGTTCCTGTTTTGAACTATTACAAATAATGCTGCTATGAACTTTCATAAACATGTCTTTTAGTGAACATATGTACTTATTTTTGTTGAATAAATACCTAAAAGAAAAATTGCTGAGGCATATGGTAGGTGTATGTTTAATTTTGGTAGATACAACCAAAAATTTTCTAAGTAGTTGAATCCATTTACTCTCCCACTAGGGTGAATGAGAGTTCCAGAACTCTATATCTTCTCCAATACTTGATAACTGTCAGCTTTTTAAATTTTAGCTTTTGTGGTAGGTGTGCAGTGGTATCTCATTGTCATTTTTTTTTTTAATTTTTTGTTTATTGCAGTAACATTGGTTTACAACATTGTAAAAATTTCAGGTGTACATCACTACACCTCCACTTCTGCACAGATTACATCATGTTCACCACCAAAACACCAACTACAACCCATCACCACACACATGTACTGAACCATCCCCTTCCCCCCCCTCCGCCCCCCACTCCCCCCCGGCAACCACCAATCCAATCTCTGTCCCTATGTGTTTGTTTATTGTTGTTATTATCTACTACTTAATGAAGGAAATCATACAGTATTTGATCTTCTCCCTCTGACTTATTTCACTTTGCATTATACCCTCAATGTCCATCCATGTTGTCACAAATGGCTGGATTTCATCGTTTCTTATGGCTGAGTAGTATTCCATTGTGTATATATACCACAGCTTCTTTATCCATTCGTCCCTTGATGGGCACTTAGGTTGCTGCCAAGTCTTGGCTATTGTGAATAACGCTGCAATGAACACAGGGGTGCATGTACCTTTACAAATCGGTGTTTTCAAGTTCTTTGGATAAATACCCAGCAGTGGAATAGCTGGATCATATGGTAGTTCTAACCTTGATTTTTTGAGGAATCTCCATACAGTTTTCCATAGTGGCTGGACCAGTTTGCACTCCCACCAGCAGTGTATGAGAGTTCTCTTCTCTCCACATCCTCTCCAACACATGTTGTTTCCTGTCTTTTTAATTATAGCCATTCTGACGGGCGTGAGGTGATATCTCATTGTAGTTTTGATTTGCATTTCCCTGATAGTTAGTGATTTTGAACATCTTTTCATGTGTCTGTTGGCCATCTGTATATCTTCTTTGGAGAAATGTCTGTTCAGGTCTTTTGCCCATTTTTTAATTGGGTTGGTAGTTGTTTTGTTGTTGAGATGCATGAGTTCTTTATATATTTTGGAGATTAAGCCCTTATCAGATGTATGGTTTGCAAATATCTTCTCCCAATTGTTAGGATGTCTTTTCGTTTTGTTGATGGTTTCCTTTGCTGTGCAGAAGATTTTTAGTTTGATGTAGTCCCATTTGTTTATTCTTTCTATTGTTTCTCTTGCCCGGTCAGACGTGGTGTTTGAAAAGATGTTGCTAAGACCGATGTCAAAGAGCGTACTGCCTATGTTTTCTTCTAGAACTTTCACAGTTTCAGGTCTTACATTCAAGTCTTTAATCCATTTGGAGTTAATTTTTGTGTATGGTGTAAGGTAAGGGTCTGCTTTCATTTTTTTGCATGTAGCTATCCAGTTTTCCCAACACCATTTGTTGAAGAGACTTTCTTTTCCCCATTGTATATTCTTGGATCCTTTGTCAAAGATTAGCTGTCCATAGATGTATGGGTTTATTTCTGGGCTTTCGATTCTATTCCATTGATCTGTGTGTCTGTTTTTGTGCCAGTACCATGCTGTTTTGGTTACTATAGCTTTGTAGTATATTTTGAAATCAGGGAGTGTGATACCTCCAGCTTTGTTCTTTTTTCTCAGGATTCCTTTAGCTATTCGGGGTCTTTTGTTGTTCCATATAAATTTTAGGATTCTTTGTTCTATTTCTGTGAAAAATGTTATTGGAACTTTGATAGGGATTGCATTGAATCTATAGATGGCTTTAGGAAGTATGGACATCTTAACTATGTTAATTCTTCCAATCCAAGAGCACGGAATATCTTTCCATTTCTTTGTGTCTTCTTCAATTTCTTTCAGAAATGTTTTATAGTTTTCGGTGTACAGATCTTTCACTTCTTTGGTTAAGTTGATTCCTAGGTATTTTATTCTTTTTGTTGCAATTGTAAATGGGATGGTATTCTTAATTTCTCTTTCTGCTACTTCGTTGTTAGTGTACAGAAATGCAACTGATTTTTGTATGTTGATTTTGTATCCTGCAACTTTACCATATTCGTTTATTACTTCTAAAAGTTTTCTGGTGGATTCTTTAGGGTTTTCTATATATAAAATCATGTCATCTGCAAATAGTGACAGTTTCACTTCTTCTTTTCCAATTTGGATCATTTTTATTTCTTTGTCTTGCCTGATTGCTCTGGCTAGGACTTCCAGTACTATGCTAAATAGGAGTGGTGACAGTCGGCATCCTTGTCTGGTTCTTGTTCTTAGAGGGATAGCTTTCAGTTTTTCACCATTGAGGATGATATTAGCTGTGGGTTTCTCATATATGGTCTTTATTATGTTGAGGTAATTTCCTTCTACACCCATTTTATTCAGAATTTTTATCATAAATGGATGCTGTATCTTGTCAAATGCTTTCTCTGCATCTATTGAGATGATCATGTGATTTTTATTCTTCATTTTATTAATGTGGTGTATTACTTTGATTGATTTGCGAATGTTAAACCATCCCTGCATACCTGGAATAAATCCCACTTGATCATGTGTATAATCTTTTTAATGTATTGTTGTATGCGATTTGCTAGTATTTTGTTGAGGATTTTTGCATCGATGTTCATCAGTGATATTGGCCTGTAATTTTCTTTTTTTGTGTTGTCCTTGTCTGGTTTTGGTATCAGGGTAATGTCAGCTTCGTAGAATGAGTTAGGGAGCTTCCCCCCCTCCTCAATTTTTTGGAAGAGTTTGAGAAGAATAGGTATTAAGTCTTCTTTGAATGTTTGGTAGAATTCACCAGGGAAGCCGTCTGGTCCTGGACTTTTATTTTTGGGGAGGTTTTTGATTACTGTTTTGATCTCCTTACTGGTGATTGGTCTATTCAAATTCTCTACTTCTTCTTGTTCCAGTTTTGGAGGGTTGTATGATTCTAAGAATTTATCCATTTCTTCCAGATTGTCGAATTGGTTGGCATATAGCTTTTCATCGTATTCTCTTATAATCTTTTGTATTTCTGAGGTGTCTGTTGTAACCTCTCCTCTTTCATTTCTGATTTTACTTATTTGAACCTTCTCTCTTTTTTTCTTGGTGAGTCTAGCTAAAGGTTGGTCAATTTTGTTGATCTTTTCCAAGAACAAGCTCTTGGTTTTATTAATTTTTTCTATTGTTTTTTTGGTCTCTATTTCATTTATTTCTGCTCTGATTTTTATTATTTCCCTTCTTCTACTGATTTTGGGCTTTGTTTGTTCTTCTTTTTCCAGTTCCTTTAGGTGCATTGTTAGATTGTTTATTTGAGATTTTTCTTGTTTGTTGAGATAGGCCTGTATCGCTATAAACTTCCCTCTTAGAACCGCTTTTGCTGTATCCCATAAATTCTGGCATGTCGTATTTTCATTTTCATTTGTCTCCAGGTATTTTTTGATTTCTTCTTTGATTTCTTCATTAACCCAGTCGTTGTTCAGTAGCATTTTGTTTAATCTCCATGTATTTGTGGCTTTTCTGATTTTCTTCCTATAGTTGATTTCTAGTTTCATACCGTTGTGGTCAGAAAAGATGCTTGGTATTATTTCAATCTTCTTAAATTTATGGAGACTTGTTTTGTGGCCTAATATGTGATCAATCCTGGAGAATGTTCCATGTGCATTTGAAAAGAACGTATATTCTTCCGTTTTTGGATGGAATGCTCTGTATATATCTACTAGGTCCATCTGTTCTAGTGCATCGTTTAAGGCCAATGTTTCCTTATTGATCTTCTGTTTGGATGATCTATCCGTCGGTGTAAGTGGAGTGTTAAAGTCCACTACTATTATTGTGTTACTGTCTATTTCTGTTTTTATGTCTGTTAATAATTGCTTTATATATTTAGGTGCACCTACATTGGGTGCATAGATATTTACAAGTGTTATATCCTCTTGTTGGATTGTTCCCTTGATCATTATGTAATGCCCTTCTTTGTCTCTTTTTACAGTTTTTGTTTTAAAGTCTATTTTGTCTGATATGAGTACTGCTACCCCAGCTTTCTTTTCATTGCCATTTGTGTGGAGTATCTTTTTCCATCCCTTCACTTTCAGTTTGTGAGTGTTTTTAGGTCTGAAGTGTGTCTCTTGTATGCAGCATATACATAAGTCTTGTTTTTTTATCCAGTCAGCCACCCTATGCCTTTTCATTGGAGCATTTAGTCCATTGACATTTAAAGTTGCTATTGATAAGTATGTACTTACTGCCATTTTTTAATTTTTTTTTTTCTCAGTGTTTTAGTAGTCCTCTGTTCCTTTCTTCTTCTATACAGAATTGATGGTCACTTTAGTTTGACCTCTGTCTGAAAGCTGTACTCTTTAACTCCCCTCATCCCTCCTTTTATGTTTTTGATATCATATCAAACCTCTTTTTTGTGCTTCTGTATCCATTACCCTCTTATCATGGAAAGGGATAATTTTTCCTATTTGTGGTCTTCTCTTTTCCCCTTAAATCAGTCCCTTTAACAATTCTTGTAGCACTGGTTTCTTGGTGACAAACTCCTTTAATTTTTGCTTGTCTGGGAAATTTTTGATCTCTCCTTCCATTTTGAATGATAACCTTGCTGGGTAGAGTATTCTTGGCTGTAAGTTTTTTCCTTTTAGCACTTTAAATATATCGTGCCATTCTCTTCTAGCCTGTAAGGTTTCTGCTGAGAAGTCAGCTGATAGCCTTATGGGGTTTCCTTTGCATGTAACTTGACATTCTCTTGCAGCTTTTAGAATTCTCTCTTTATCTTTAATTCTGGACGTTTTGATTATGATGTGTCTTGGTGTGGGCCTCTTTGGGTTTACCTTGTTTGGGGCTCTCTGTGCTTCCTGTACATGGATGTCTGTTTCCTTCCTTAGGTTAGGGAAGTTTTCATCTATTATTTCTTGAAATAGATTCTCTGCCCCCTTGTCTCGCTCTACTCCTTCCGGGACACCTATAACATGGATGTTAGTGCACTTGATGTTGTCCCAGAGGTCCCTTAGACTGTCCTCACTCTTTTTAATTCTTTTCTCTTTTACCTGTTCACCTTGGGTAATTTCTTCTAGTCTTTCGTCCAGCTCACAGATCTGCTCTTCTGTATCCTCTACTCTGCTTTTGAGTCCCTCTAATGAATTTTTCATTTCCAGTATTGTATTCTTCATTTCTGATTGGTTCTTTTTTATATCTTCCATTTCTTTGTTGACATTCTCACTGAGTTCATCTATTCTTCTCCCCAGATCAGTGAGCATCCTTAACACTCTTTGTTTGAACTCTCTGTTGGGTACGTTGCTCATTTCTGTTTCACTTAGTTCCTTTTCTGGGGTTTTGTCCTGTTCTCTTACTTGGAATGTATTCCTTTGCCTCCTCATTTTGCCTCTTTCCCTGTGCTTGTGTCTACGTATTAGGTAGGTCAGCTACGTCTCCTGCTCTTGGATAGGTGACCTTATGTAAGTGATGCCTTAGGAGGCTTCCAGTGTACTTCCCTCAGTTCTCAATGTTCCAGGGGTGACCCCTATGTGGGCTATGTGTGTCCTTCTGTTGTGGCCTGTTTGTTCTCCCTGTAGGCACCCAGGGAGGCTGAGTTATGCTCCTGGCCAGCTGTTGTAATGCTCAGCTGCTTGTAGTTGTTGTGGGCCCTTCAGTCTCTTTATCAGGTGTGGAGAGCCCCAGCACAGTTGGCTGCAAGTTCTAATACCACATTTGTGTTGCAGTATTTCTTTTAAGTGAGTAGGCCCCCAGTGTGGCAGGTCGTTAGGCTCAGGGCCTTACAATTGCTGTAAGCCTCTAGCCTATTAGGTCTCTTGTCAGCTCTCTGAGGATTGCAGCTGGGTGGTGCTGGCCTCAGGCACAGGAGCACCCAATTGTTTCAGGCTTTGGAAGGTGGAGCAAACCTCCTATGTGGGTCTTTGAGAAGCACAAGTCTTCTGCAGGTGACAAGCCCTGCCGCCCACAGGTCCACACACACAGTCAACACCATCCTGCCCTGTGTGCACGCCCCGACCTCCCCAAGCGTACCCAGTCTCTCCACGGCGGGAGGCCCACACACTCCACCACCGCCCCACACTCTCCACCCGCTCCTTGTGGACACCCTGCCCCACTAAAGTCGGCTCAGTTGCCAGGCTGCAGAGAATCCAGTCACCAATCTATGCAGGCCCACAAGTTGCCTAAGGGCTTGTTGTTGGGTGGGGCCAGTCTCTAGGGTGGGCTGCCTGCCCTGGCTGAGCTGGATTAAATCGGTGCTCTAGCGGGTGGAGCAGACCCTGGGCTAGCAGGCCTCAGGGAGAACTCCAATGGCGTCTGTGTCAGCATGCTCACACCAGGCCACAACAATGGCCGCCGCCAATGTCCCAGTCCCTGGAGAGGTCTCACCCCTCACCGAGATGCACACAGGGCCTATTAGGTGAGTCTCTTTTCACCACAGCACTGTGCACCTTTCTTTCTGGTGATTTTAGGATGCTTTCTGAAATGGGTGAGTTTGCGCGTGGGCCCTTTAAGAGCCAGTTTTAGTTTCTTTGTGAACCGGGTTTTCTGGGGGTGCTCCCCAATGCTTTAGTAGCAGCAAAGTCAGATATTATGCCACTTGTCTCGATTGTGCTGGGTCCACAAAATGCCCACAGCGGGGGCGCTCCCCGGCTCAGGGCCCCGCGCCTCCAGGGAGGCTGCGTACCTGTGAGCTGCTCCCGGCGGCCGGGAAGCTGGCGGCTTGTGAAGGCGGCGTTTTTCCTCTCCAGAAGGGAGTCTCTGCCTCTTCCACCTCAGTTAGGATTGTCCGTTGTTGCAGGAGTTCCTCTCATCCAGTTTTCAGTTCTGTCTCAGGGGTAATTTTTCCACGAGTAGTTGTAAATTGGCTGTGTCCACGGGAGGAGGTGAGTTCCGAGTCTGCCTACGCCGCCATCTTGACTCCTCTTTCATTGTCATTTTTAACTTGTCTTTCCCTGAGTACTAAAGACCTTGAACACTTTTTCATATGTTTATTGGCCTTCTGGATTTCCTCTTTGTGAAGTGTCTCTTCAAATTTCTTTGCTCAAGTGAAGACTGAAGGACACCGCCTAGATTGAGAATCCTTTCATTCGGCTTCTATGAGATCATGCAAGCCCTGCTGCCCAATATACTCAGACTCATTCTAGAGACAAGCAGAGGAAGTGGGATCATCTGTAATTATCTCCAAAGATAGAGCATTATCTAAAGGAATTGTTTAAATTATTGGTTCAGACAAATGTCTAAAATAAATGAGATATCCTAGGAGGTGAGAGCTCACTAGGAAAATCAGACTGATTTTAAACAAAATAAAGAAACTATATTTTTATGTACATCTATGCTGTAGAGTAGGTAAATTTGTGTCCATCACAAATCTCAAAATCTTTCATCTTGTATTAATTTTGGCACATACTTATAAGTAATTAATATTTATTTTCTTGTTTTTTTCCTGTTTTCTAAACACATTCACACACTTTGGGATTAAGAAGTAGTTTTTTTAAGCCTGTAATCCTCAAAATATCTTTATCAGTCTCCTGATTTATACCAATATTTCATTTCCTATAAGTTTTAAAGTAATGATATTCTGCATAGACTTGTCTTCTTAAGAAGTATGTTGTCAGTCCATAAAAATGGAGTTACACTTTATTAGATTCCACTATTTCTGCATTTATAGATCAATCCACACTGATTAAAATTTACCTTTGCAACTATCTTTCAGAAAAATCTTCAAAAATTAATATTGTAAACAAAATTTCAAGGTGCCATTTCAACGCATATGTTTAGCACTTTGCTGTTTTAATTGCTAGTATGCAAATATGTACACATAGACACAGAACTATTTGCCTTTACAGTCCTTAAAGGCTGTGTGGGAGGACTTCTTCCCGAGGCTCTGTAACAGGCTCCAGTCGGGAGGCAGTTTTCACAATGGTTAAAAGTACAGGCTTTGGAGTCAGACACGCAGCCTCCAAATGGCAGCTCCATCCGTACTGACCACACCTCCCAGGCAGTATATGAGGTCTATTCATTCCATCTCTCTGAGTCTCATTTTTCTCACCTGTGAAACGAGAATAATCATCTTCAACCTCATTGAGTTGTTGAGTGAATTGAGTGTAAATGGTGCTTGCCTAGGTTCCAGCCCGAGGCCTGAGGCTCAGTTATAGCCACACAGTAAATGGTCAGTGTATTAGTTTCCTATAACTGCTGTAACAAATTGCCACAAACTTACACAAACAACACAAATTTATTATCTTACCATTCCGGAGGTCAGAAGTCTGAAAGGAGTCTTATGGGCTCAAATCATAGTGTCAGCGGGGCTGCATTCCTTTTGGAGTCTCTCGGCAAGTGTTTGTTCCTTGCCTTTTCCAGCTTCTAGAGGCCACCTACATTCCTTGACTCTTGGCCCTGCATCACTCCAACTTCTGCTTTTGTGGTCACATCTCCTTCTCTAACTCTGACTCTCCTGTGTCCTTCTTAGAAGGACTGTTGTAATTACATTGGGCCCACCCAGATAATTCAGGATAACCTCCTATCTCAAGGTCTTTAACTTAACTACATTTGCTAAGCCCTTTTTGCCATGTAAGGTAACACATCCACAAGTTCCAGGGACTAAGTTTTGGAGGTCATTCAGGGCCATTATTCAGCCCACCACAGTCAGTATTATGATGGTGGCCACCGTTGGCTGTTCTGCTTTATTATTACAGAAGGTAACTTCGTTTTTCTTCTTTTTCTTTTCTGTATAAGAAGGATAGAATGCAAACACTCACCCTCACCTCCTGGGAGATCTGTCCTCAAGTAAAAATGAACTAGTCTTGTGGTTGTTAGTGATTTAGGCTCTGCTTCTAATGGACATCACCATTTATTGTGGATGATCATGAGGAAGGAGCAGGATTTGAGAGACTTTGAAAGGCCAATAGCAGAAAGGAATGACCACAGGTTAGGGAGAGAGAGTGGCCTGCAGGAAGGGGACAGACTCAGGAGCCCTGGGGTAGCAAGGCTGCCAGGAACACGGTCCCCTCATAAGCCTGTTATTTACCTAATGCATCTCAGCTCTAAATCACCCTATATTCTACCTGTGATGCTGCACCTGGGATTCTGCAAACTCCATTTCCCAGACTCCTTTGTCATCTGGCATCCTTGCTATGTTCTGCCAATAGGAGGCTCTAGGAGCAGATTCAAAGATCAAAGAAAAACCTTCCCCTCCCTTTTTTATTTTATCTTGTCAGCATGACCCCAGCAACAGTTGGTTTCGGCTTCCGTTTTTTTTATGCAACCAGAACCAGCCTCATCATTCCAGAGATACCAGAAGCAGAAGAGTGGTAACCCCTACTCAGAGGTCTGAGAATCAAACTCTGCTGGACCCCTCCTGGGCTCTCAGATTCTGGTAACCCCCATTTTCCTTTTATTTTTCTAGTGCTAGGAATGGTAGTGGCTTCCTGTAGTTAGTATCTCTGGTTGCTCAGTGATCCCTGTTTGCTCTTTCAGTCTTTCATCACCTGTGTAACAAATTCCATATCAATCCCTCCTGTTTGAAAAACCTGGTGTGGTTTCTGTTTTCCTAATGAGGCCTGAGTGACATCCAGGTCCCATACTTGACTCAGATTCCTGAGTCCCAGGCACAGCGTGGAAGTCACAGAGGGCCCCTGGGCTTGAGGGGTCGAATGGCACTGCATAAGACCCAGCAATTTGATGAGAACCCCAGAACAACTGATGTTAAATATTCTGTCATTCTGGCTGCCCTCAAAGTCTAGATCAAGTTCACTCATAGAAAATAAAGAGAAGCAGAATTTCTTACACACTTGAGAATGCAAATTGAGATTAAAACCAACTATACTATTATTAAAACCCATCTCTTCAGACAAATACATTTTCTTGCTTCTCAGTTCTTGAGATAATCATAAATATGCCCAAATTTCCAAAATTTGTTATTCATTTGTTTAAAAAGTAGGCATTTAGGGCTTTCATTTCAAGAACTAATCTTCCTCCTGGCTGCTATTTTTTTTTATTCTTATTTTCCCTTGTCCTCATTTGAGAAAGCATATAAATATATTTTGTCTGGCTAAGTTGTAAGCATCTTTATAAGTTGCATTAAATCTTTTAGGCACAGAGTAAAGTTTTAATTTATTAGTTATTTAATTAGCTTCCCCATCCAATCTATTAGCAAATATTATCCACTTAATATTCTATATATCT
Source organism: Ceratotherium simum simum (assembly GCF_057802395.1). Taxonomy (NCBI): domain Eukaryota; kingdom Metazoa; phylum Chordata; class Mammalia; order Perissodactyla; family Rhinocerotidae; genus Ceratotherium; species Ceratotherium simum. The sequence goes on from NC_141909.1 coordinate 16,508,796, forward strand.
TTCAAACCATTCACTTCATTCCATCGTCACACACATCCTAGTCCAGACCATCTGGATACCTCATAGACCTCCAATTTCCCCTCTGCTCTACAGCCAGACGTTGTTTTAAGGACAAATCTGATTCAGCTTAGAAAGCTATGGTGAAGTACCAACCTCTTTGAGTGGCTGATATAAGACTCCCTGTGATTTTCCTTCCTCTCACTCCAACCTCATTTCTACCCATTTTCTGCATTGAATTCTGGCCATACTGGACTTTTATGTTTCTCAAACCCCTTAGGCTATCCCTTGTCCTTGAGCTTTGAACATGTTTTTACCACTTTCTAGAACTTTCCCACACCATCCCCTTTTCAACTGTCTCTTTTTTTGAAGAAGAAGAAGATTGGCCCTGAGCTAACATATGTTGCCAATCTCCCTCTTTTTTTTTCCTTTTTTTCCTCCCCAAAGCCCCAGTACATAGTTGTATATCCTAGTTGTATGTCCTTCTAGTTCTTCTATGTGGAACGCCGCCTCAGCATAGCTTGATGAGTGGTGTATATGTCCACCCCCAGGATCCGAACGAGCGAACCCTAGGCTGCTGAAGCAGAGTGCGCGAACTTAACCACTATGCCACTGGGCCAACCCCACAACTGCCTCTTTTTCAGTTAACTCTTACTCACCCTTCAAGTTTCAGCATCAATTTCACTTCCTCAGGAAAACCTTCTTTCAAACATCCTCTATCCTACCAGGGTTGATTAGAAAATCCTAACTTATATCCCTACAGTACCCTATCCTTTCTCCTTCATGAAAGCCATCACTCTCTTATTATTTGTTTAAATGTCTAATACTTTCATGAAGGCAGGAACTATGTCTATTATGTTGACTCTTCCTAACACAATGCTTCACGCCTAGTAGATAATCAATAAATATTTGCTAATTAATGAAGGAATAATTACTTCAACTATGCCCTTTAGAATCATGGGATTTTAGAAGAGGAAAAATATCCTTAGAGATGACCAAATCCAATCCTTTATTTTACGAACAAAGAAATTAAATAGTTTGTCTAAGAAAAGTCATATAATTCCTCACAGCTTTAAAGTATTTGATGTATAATGAATAAATAAATGAGAGAATAATGGCAGAGGGCGATCTAGAAGATATCTCTAATTTTGAAATATTATCCTTGGAGATTCCATATAATTCCATGGACATTGATAAATTACACCAGCTCTAAGAAAATAATTGCATCAACTAATAATTTGGGTTCTTGTAGCTTTTATAAATTATATGTCAGCCTTTCACAGACAAGTATTCTTTCTCAAGTTAATTCTCAATACATTCAATCATATATTTTTAATCTTTAAGCAGAATTTTCTGTCTGATATAATAAGGTCTGTATTTCCTCTCTGCATTCTTTCATGCCATGGGTATAGTGCTCTCTCTTATTTATTATGTATCTGATAATATCTCCCTCCTCATTGATAGAAAATGCCTGAATAATTCACCCAATAGTGGTGATAAATTTATACATATACACCATCCTCTCTTAGCCCCATCCAAACTGGCAATTAATTTAACTTAAGGAATTAAAATGCTAGACTAGAAAATATTCATTTAGTGCAAAAGAAAGTAGTTAAGAAAGAATAGAGGAACAAAAGACATGAGATATATAGAAAATAAAAAGAAAATTGGCAGACGTAAATCCAAGTATATCAATAATAACATTAAATTCAAATTGGTTAAATGACCCAATCAAAAGGCAAAGATTGTCAGACTGGATTTAAAAAAACACAAGTAGGGCCGGCCCCGTGGCTTAGTGGTTAGGTGTGCGCGCTCCGCTGCTGGCGGCCCCGGTTCGGATCCCGGGTGTGCACCGACGCACCGCTTCTCCAGCCATGCTGAGGCCGCGTCCCACATACAGCAACTAGAAGGATGTGCAGCTATGACATACAACTATCTACTGAGGCTTTGGGGGAAAAAATAAATAAATAAAAACTAAAAAAAAAAAAAAAAAACCACAAGTATATGCTGTATTTAGGAGATACACTTCAGATCCAAAGATTAAAATGGGGAGGAAGTAAAAAGATTGAAAAAGATACATTATACAAACAGCAACCATAAGAAAACTGGAGTGGCTATATTAATATTAGACAAAATAGATTTTAGAGGAAAAAGTGTTAATAGAAATAAATATTGACATTATATAATGATAAAAGGGTCGATCAATCAAGAAGATGTAACAATTATATACAATTAATATATATGTATCTAATAACAAAGCCCAAAATACGTAAAACAAAAACTGACAGAACTGAAGGAAGAGACAAACAATTCAACAATAATATTTAGAGACTTCATTACTCCACTTTCAATAATGGATAGAACAAATAGAACATCAGCAAGAAAATAGAAAACTTGAATAACAGTATAAACTAACTAGACCAAACCGATATCTATAGAACACTCCACTGAATAACAGCAGAATATACCTTCTTTTCAAATGCATATGGAATATTCTCCAGGATACCATATGTTAAGTCATAAAACAATCCACAATAAATTTAAAAGGACTGAAATCACACAAAGTGTGTCTCAGACCACAATAGACTAAAATTAGAAATCACTAACAGAAGGAAAACTGGGAAATTCACAAATATGTGGAAATAGAATAACATATTTCTAAATAAAAACTTGCAAAGAAAATTAGAACATACTTTATAATGCATAAAAATGTAAATACAAACATACTGAAACATGGCTTGCAGCTAAAGCAGTGCTTAGAGGAAAATTTATAGCTATAAAAGACTATATTGAGAAAGAAGGAAGATCTCAAATCAGTAACTTGACTTTCCACCTTAAAATAGTAGAAAAAGGAAGAGCCACCTAATCCTAAAGCAATAACAAGGAAGAAAATAACAAAGATTAGAATGGAAATTAGTGAAATAGATGCTAGAAAACAATAGATAATATCAACAAAACCAAAAGTTGTCTTTTTAAAAACATCAACAAAATTGTCAAACCTTTATCTAAACTGACCAAGAAAAAAAAAGACTAAAATTACTAAAATCAAGAATAAGAGAGGAATAGTACTTCCATCCTAACAGTAGTAATGGATTATAAATATTAAAAGAATTATAAGGAAATACTATGAACAATTGTATGCCCTCAAGTTAGACAACTTAGATGAAATGGAAAAAGCTTAGAAAGACATAAAAAGTCTTAAAAAAAACAAAAACCAATATAGGAAGAAATAGAAAATCTGAGTAGACCTTTAACAAATAAAAGGAGTGAATTAATAATTTTAAAACATCCCACAAAGAAAAGCCCAGATGGCTTCACCGCTGATTTCTACCAAACATTTAAAGAATTAATACCAACTCTTAACACAACACTTTCAAAGAATAGAAGAGGAGAAAACACTCCCCAAATCATTCCATGAGGCTGATATTACCCTCATACCAAAAACAAATGAAGACATCGCAAGAGAAGAAAACTATGGATCAATATCTCTTATGAATATAAACACAGAAGTCCTCAACAAAATACTAGAAAATTGAATCCAGCAACATATATAAAGGATTATACGTTACGACCAAGTGAGATTTATCCCAAGAATGCAAGTTTGGTTCCACAATCAATGTAATATACTATGTCAATAGAAAAAAGGACAAAAATCTCTTGATTATCTTAATAGATGCATAAAAAGCATTTGAAAAAATTCAATGCCCCTTCATGATTTAAAAAAGAAACTCAATAAACTAAAAATAGAAACTTCCTCAACCTGATAAAGAGCCTCTATGGAAAACCCAGAGCTAACATCATACTTATTGGTGAAAGACTGAAAACATGCCACATCTGTTCAACACTGTACTGGAGGTTCTAGCCAGGGCAATAAGTCATGAAAAAGAAATTAAAGGCATCCAAATTAGAAAGGAAGAAGTAAAACTTTCTCCATTTGATGATGACATGACCTTGTATACAGATAATCCTAAGGAATCCACTAAAAACTGTTAGAACTAAAAAATGAGCTCAGCGAGATTACAAGATACAAGATCTGTATACAAGAATCAATCATATTTCTATACACTAGCATCATACAATCTGAAAATTAAATTAAGTAAACAATTCAACTTATAACAATATCAAAAAGAATAAAGTACTGGGGCTGGCCCCTTGGCCTAGTGGTTAAGTTCGGTGCACTCCGTTTTGGCAGCCAGGGTTTGGTTCCTGGGTGCAGACCTACACCACTCATTGGCAGCCATGCTGTGGTGGTGACCCACAGACAAAATAGAGGAAGATTGGCACAGATGTTAGCTCAGGGCAAATCTTCCTCAAGCAACATTAGCAAGAGTGGCAACAGATGTTAGCTCAGGGTGAATTTTCTTCAGAAAAAAAAAAAAAGAATAAAGTACTTAGGAATAAATTTAACAAAAGAACTTAAGCTTGTGCACTAAAAAATACAAAACATTATTGAAAGAAATCAAAGAAGACCTAAAAAATGAAAAGACATCCTATATTCATGTTCCAAAGGCTTAATATTGGTAAGATGGCAATAGTCCCCAAACTGATTTACAAATTCAACTTAATACATATGAAAATCCCAGCTGGCTTTTTTGAGGATATTGACAAACTGATCCTAAAATTAATATTTAAATGCAAGGGACCTTAAATTGCCAAAACAGTCTTGAAAGAAAACAAGATTGGAGGATCACACTTCCCTATTTCAAAAAGAACTCTTGCAACTCAATAATAAAAAGAAGACCTAGGGCCAGCCCTGGTGGCCTAGTGGTTAAGTTTGGTGTGTTCCCCTTTGGCAACCTGGGCCTGGTTCCTGGGCACAGATCTACACCACTTGTCTGTCAGTGGCTGTGCTGTGGCAGTGGCTCACATACACAAAGAGGAACATCGGCAAGGGATGTTAGCTCAGGGCTAATTTTCCTCAGCAAAAAAAAAACAAAAAAAGACGACCCAATTATAAGTGAACAAAGACTCTGAACAGACACTTCTCCAAAGAAGATATACAATTGATCAAAAAGCACATAAGAAAAAGCTCAACATCATTAGCTATCATGTAAAGGCAAATCAAAACCATAATGAGATACCATTTCATGCCAACTAAGATGACTGTAATCAAAAGGACAGATAATAACAAGTGTTGGCAAAGATTTGGAAAAATTGGAACTTTCACACACTGCTAGTAGGAATTTACAATGATACAGTTGCTTTGGAAAATAGCTAAACAGTTAGCTAAGACAGTTATTATTATCATTCTACAAATGAGGAGTTCATCAAAAGGTTAAACACAGAGTTACCATATGACCAGCAATTCCACTCTTAGGCATATATACAATAAAAATAAAAAATATGTCCACACAAAAACTTCTACATAAATGTTCACAGCAACATTATTCACAATAGTCAAATTGTAGAAGCAACCTAGATGTCCATCAACTGATTAACGGATAAATAAAATGTGGTATATCCATACAATGGAATATTATTCAACAATAAAACTGAATAAACCATTGAAATATGCTACAACATGAGTGAACTTTGAAAACATATCCTGCTAAGTGAAAGAAGCCTCTCATGAAAGACCACAGATTCTATGATTATATTTATATGAAATGTCCAGAACAGGCAAATCTACAGAGACAGAAAGTAGATTAGTGGTTGCCTAGGGCTATGTGGAGGGAGGCAGCTAGGGAATAATGGGGAATGGCTGCTACAGAATAGAAGGTTTCTTTCCGTAGTGATAAAAATGCTCTAAAATTGATTGTTGTAGTGGTTGCACAACTCTGTGAATATACAAAAAACATCGACTTGTGTACCTTTAACAGGCGAATTGTATGGTATGTCGATTACATCTTTAAAAAGAAGTTATAAAAAATAACAATCCTCATATGACATGACAGTTCACTTTGATAGATGACTGAGTTCTGGAAAGAGTGAAATAGAAGGGTGTTGAGAATCAGAGTGACTGTGGAGGAAACAGAGTAAACAAGCTTTATAATGTGCCTTAAAAAAAATCCTGTGGGGAAAAATAGCATTAACAGTTCTAGCCAACTCAACATCAAGAGGTTTCTCCTTACTGGTCCTACTGTCCAGCCATCTCCTCCCACTGTCCCATGTCAACTGGATACACCTCTGTCTCGACTCTTGGTTTGGCCAGTTAACAGATATTTTTCTGAAAAATAACACTTTACCATTTATTTGCATTACCTCATTTCATTCTAGTCTTCACAGTAACTTTATGCATTAGCTAGGACAAGCATTATTATTTCCATTTTACAGATAAGAAGACTGAAGCTCCAAAAGTTGAGCTCGCAGCTAGCACAAAGTGAATGTGGAGCTCCAATGCTGAACGTCTGATTCTCAGTTTCATTTTCCTTATATTGTGCTCCTCCTACCTGCCTTTTTAACACATATTGCTGATTCTCTATGACAGTGTCCTCTTCAGAGTGTTTATAATTAAAAACTCATTAATTGCAGCATGTATTTTAATTGATAGGCTCTGCTGATGTCAGAAACCACAAAACCACTGATTCATCAGATTGAGTAGGAGTTCAGTCAGCTATGGAATTTATTAATCTGTTACTGCAGACATTACTAATATTTTCCTTAAACAACGTATCCCTGAAAAGAGACGAAAGCAGAAAGCTCATGGGGTAGAACCCCACCAAGTAAATGTCATCGAAGTGTATCGTTAGATGTGAATCTTTCAGTAAAGGTTTTGTGTCCTCTAGTGACGGCTTCTGCTTCTACTCTTGTTTTGTTTTGAACAGTATCATTGTTAGATGTGCAATTGGCTCTCATTAAATAACAGATTATTTTCTCAGTCCAATGAAGGGAATTTATTCACATGTAATTCAAAATAATAAAATCAGAAATTAAGAGTTTAAAAAGAAAAAGAAATGTAATCCTGAACATAACTTCTAAAACTAGGGCTATGTTTAGCGACTCTGGAATCTTCATGACATAGACAAATATCACCAAGGAATATAAAATATTAGAAGTCTGTGGGTTCATCTTTTTAATTAAGATATTCTTATACTCTAGATTTGGAGCATTGATTTTTTAAAGAATTTCCTTTAAACTATAATCGTACAGGTGAAAAGTGACATATATGGTCATAGAAAGTTTGTCTCTCTCCTTGTGGAAAGCAAAGGGTTTATTCCTGACTGGCTACTCCCAGAAAATCTAGAAGAGATTTTATCTAGGCAGTGAGTGAGAAAAGGCTAATGTCTTTCAAGATTGAAAAGTAAGGTCCATTACTGGAAACCAGAAGAGATTACGACAGAGTGGTCCCAGCTATGCATAGGGGATCCTAGCTTCTCTCTCCTCCTCCCCCCAAAACTATCTATAATTTCATAAGGTGGGGGGTTGAGGATGGTGGGGAGGAAGCTGTCAACTACAGAATTTCTCCAGCTATTGAGCCATACCCTTTGCACCAAGAGAAAGTCTCCTCTTGCAGGCTTTACAAGCCATCTTCCTCTTTTACTTGATATATTAAATCTGGCTTCTCCAGGTTGAAGGAACTAAGGAATCATCAACAGAATCAACTCATAAAGTAGTAGATTGGTTTGTTTAGTTAATTATTATAACTCTGGACTTTGATGTCCAGATGAAGTTATCTATTGCTGCATAACAAGCTATCCCAACACTTAGTGGTTTAATACAAGCATTTTATTGTATCTTATGATTTTGTAGGTCAGGTATAAGGGCTCAGCTGGGCGATTCTTCTGTCCTACATGGCATGACAAAGGTCATGTGGTGATATTCTGCTGGTGGATGAGCTGCTCTGGAGGATCCAAGACAGCATTACTCTCCTGTCTGGCATCTTGGTGGGGATGGCCAGAAGGCTTGAATCAACTCGTCCTGTCCATCAAAGCATATCTCTAAAGTGGTGGTCTCAGGGTAGTTGGAATTTCATATGGCAGCTCAGGGCTCCCAGAGACCAACAGACTCAGGTGAAAGCTGCAAGCCTTCTTACAACCTAGACTCAGAAGTCTCAGAATGACACTTTTGCCATGTCCTATTGATCAAGCAAGTCAGTAAGCCAAGCCCAGATTCATAGGGTTAGTTATTAGACTTTATCTCTCAATGAAGGAGTAACAGAATTTGCCTCAATCTTTAATTTACCATGAAGACTGTAGCCATTGAGCACAGGTTGCTGGAAGCAGCCAATTGAATTTCTACAGTAACACGGAATTAAAGATTCACACACGTAATCCTCAGCCTGTCATCCCAACTCCATGTAGACTTAATCACAATAATTCTTTAAAAGTAGTGCAGTGTGAATGCTCATAGTAGCTTTCTTCACCCATCCCCCACAAGCAAATTTTGCCTCTCTGATCATCACTCTAAGCATTGCAGAGTCACCCAAAAATAGTTCCGCCTCGAAGATCCCTGTCTCAGACTCCCAGATAGAACTCCTCAGTCCCAGCTCAAAAGCCCAGCCCTCTGCTTGTCTAGAAAAAAAGATAGAAAACATGAGCAGTTCTCACAGTTATGCCACCAAACTATTCTGTACATACAAATGGAACCAGTATACTTTGAGGATAATGAAGGACATTATCTACCCCAGAATGAAAATCTTTATTTCTTTTTTTTTTTTTTGTGAGGAAGATCAGCCCTGAGCTAGCAACCATGCTAATCCTCCTCTCTTCGCTGAGGAAGACCAGCTCTGAGCTAACATCTATTGCCAGTCCTCCTCCTCTTTTTCCCCAAAGCCCCAGTAGATAGTTGTATGTCATAGCTGCACATCCTTCTAGTTGCTGTATGTGGGATGCTGCCTCAGCATGGCCAGAGAAGCGGTGCGTCGGTGCGCGCCCGGGATCTGAACCTGGGCTGCCAGTAGCGGAGCGCACACTTAACCGCTAAGCCATGGGGCCGGCCCCTGAAAATCTTTATTTCTGAGGTGAGGTAGAGCCAAGGTGTCAGTGGCTGAGGGTTATATTTATGGGCTTTTTTTGTGACAAAAATAAATTTTGGTGTAAAATATCAAATGCTATTGAAGTGTATATATAGAACCTGAGTCAGCTCAGGTTGCCATAACAAAAATCCTGAGACTGAGTGGCTTAAACAACAGAAATTTATTTTTTCAGAGTTCTGGAGGCTGGTAAGTTCAAGGTCAAGGTTCCAGCAGGGTCCTCTCTTTCCGGCTTTCAGACAGTGATTTTGTCCTCACAAGGCTTCTTCTCTGGGTGCATGCAGAGAGAATGAGCGAACTCTCTAGTGTCTTGTCTTACAAGGACACTAATCCCATCAGGGCCCCACCCTTATGACCTATTTAACCTTAATTACTTCCTTAGAGGCCCCGTCTCCAAATATAGCTACACTGGGGGTTGGGGCTTCAACATATGAATTTTGGGAGTTCAGTTCAGCCCATAGCAGAAGTTTAGAACAAAACCTTTAAACCCTCCTTCACTTGCCCTCTTTCCAAGCTCCTGTTTTGTGACTCAAATGTAGTTTTGGAAAAGGGCTACTCCTCGAACACCTGAGAGTCTGACACACTCAAGAGCTCCCTGAGGATTCATGGCCCCAGGTCCAAAGAACTCTTAGAGTCAAAATTGTACCATTCACAGGAAAAGCACTGAAAAAACAATGTGATCTTTAGCAAATCCAGTGGAAATGTACAATCACGTCCTTTAATTATTCCATTCATTCTATAAAAATACAAAAGTGTATGTTGCTTCAATTCTACTGTAAATTTTCATTTTATATTCAAGGAACTTTAAAAACCAGGTGAAACAACCTCTATAGTCGAAATTTAAAAGCCGCTGTTACAGATATGTCCTCAAATAGCAATTTAAGATTAAGGACTTAAATAATGACCATATTATTTGGGTGATGAGGGGAGTAGATTATACATGAAATATCCTGATGATAGAAGGTAAGACTGTGGGAATTTTACTTGGGGTATCAGAGACCTTATTTAAGTCATCTCATTTCCAGCTCTACTCGAGACTTCATTAAGATTAATTAAATAATTAATTAAGATTTGCTTAATAATCTGGTACCTGAAGCATGCGGTTAAATCCTCCACCTCTCCTTTCTCCTTGGCTGTGCACACACAGACTTAGAGCATGTGGCTGATTCATTCATTCATCAACAATTTATTGAGCTCCTATTGGATGCCAAGGGCCTTGCTGGGTGCTGAGGTATAAAGATCAATAAGATATGGTCTCTGCCCTTAGGATGTTTCAAGTTAAGTAAGGAAACACATAATGAGTTAATAGTTGCAACCAAGAGGTACTGGCGCTAGAATAATAGTTGGTCCAGGGTTTGGAGAAGCATAAAGAAGTTTGGAGTAGTCAACCCAGCCTCTTGGAGGTATGTTTATAGAAGAAACAACTCTAAACTACTATTAATGAATCTATTGGATAATATTTTCTTGTCAGGTTGTTTCCAGGCTCTTAACTCACTCCCATGTGTCCTATTAGTAAAGGCAGAATTTTATTAAAAAGTAAACCCTGTGACACAATGAAAGCCCCTTTTACCTCAAGGAAATAAGCAAAGACAAATTTCATCAAATACAGGGCTTTGACAGCAATAGATGTACTTGCCAGTAGACAATGTACATGCATAACGTCAGATACCGTTTTAAAAGTGCATTGAAAAGGGGCACTGCAGGCATGCCTACGATCATGGAGTCTGGCCACTCTGACAACTGACTGGAATGTGCAATTGGAGGCTGATAATGAACAAAAGGACATGTCAGCTAGGAAGTTAGTGTATAGAAACACTTTAGTGCACAAACAAAGCATTAAAATACAATGCGCTCTACAAATACCGGGGGGCTGTAAGTCCACTAAGGTCACGAGTGAACTTTTCAGACAGCTGGAATGATTGGGTGCAGATTGCTATCTGACTAAGCACCATGCTTTAATGCTTCTGGGTTCCTGCCTTGTGCCCTCTTATTACATTCAAATCACAAAAATTAGAAGAAATTATGGCGTTTGCTTGCTCATGAGTTATCTTACCTCACCTCTAAAGGAAGGGAACATTGTGCTGCGGGGTAAAACAAAGGTCCTCATTTAGGCATGGACCATGTGGAGCGATTGGGGGGCTTGGCCTGTCCTCAGCACACTGAGCATGGGGCTGGACCAAGCAGTCACCCTCTCCATAGACTGTGCAAGAAACTTCAGAAAACCGGCCCCACTACCTAGCCCCTAATGGTGCAGGCACAGAGGTTATGGCTCCTACTGCAAGATGCAAATAACACAGTGGTGTAAAAGCAGGTTGGGGCAAATAGTCTAACATGATAACCAGGCAAGTGATGAGCAACTATATTTGGCAAAAACCTCTGCTAGGCTGATAGGCTGATGAAGGAATGGAAGACAGAGGAATTTATACCAATGGAGTTATTCCTCCAGTGTGCAGGGTTCATGGACCCAATTAGGTGGGGTTCTTGTTCTAGAGATAAAGACTGGATGGCTTCGTTGGTCAACTAGCTGTCCAAACTAAGAAAAGCATAACCAAGCAGAATCCCGGAAACACATGTAGATGTGTGTGATTGGGTGGCAGTGGGACCAGGGCTGAACTAACTCATTAAAAGCCCCTAGCTCTGCAAAGAGTACAGTGACCCTCCCCCCACTATGCCATACATTGGTCAGGAAAGAGACAAGAACGCCCACCATCATGACTTCTGTTCAACAATGAACTCAAGAGTCTAGACAGTGCAGTAAGGCAAGAAAAGGAAATAAAATGTATAAAAATTGGAAAGAAAGAGAGAAAATTCTCAGTATTCACAGATGATATGATTTTGTTGTAGAAAATCCAAAAGAACCTACAAATAAATTATTTGAATTAAAAATGGTTTCACAAGGTTGCTACTTACAAAGTCAGTATACAAAAATCAATTGTATTTTTATATACCAGCAACAAAGTTAGAAAATAAAATGATTTAAAAGATATTATCTTTTTAAAAAGATACCATCTTAAAAATATGCTATTTATAATAGTATCAAAAAATAGTTTTAAAAACCTAAGAATAATAAATGAGTAAGAATTCTACCAGAAAACTGTAAGATATTACTCAGAGAAATTAAAGAACAACAAAATTAACGGAGGGATACTAGGCTCACGGGTTAGAAGTGTTAAAATCATAAAGATGTTAGTTTTCCCTAAATTGACCTAGAGATTCATAGAAATCTTAATTAAAAGACTTTTAAAAAAATTTGGGTTTTACTAAGTCTTAAAACTTCTCATTACAAAAAAAAAATTTGTAACTATGTATGGTGACAGATGTTAACTAGACTTATTGTGGTGATCGTTTCACAATGTATATAAATATTGAATCATTATGTTGTACACTTGAAACTAATATAATGTTATATGTTAATTATGCCTCAATTTTAAAAATAAAAATACTTGGGTTTTTAAAGACTGTTTGGAATCTGGTAATCTGTTCTAATCTTTATATGGAAATGCAAAGGCCAAGAGTAGCCAAGATACTTTTGAATAAGAAGATGAGAGGACTTGCTCTCCAGAATTAGAATGGTGCGATATTAGTGCAAAAATAGAAAAATGGAAAAATATGAAGCAAAATAGAGAGCTCAGAAACCAACTCACATCATATGGTGAAGGCAGCACTAGTGAGCAGTATAAAATAACAATCTTGGGACTGGCCTGGTGGCGTAGTGGTTAAGTGCGCACACTCTGCTTTGCGGCCCGAGGGTTCGCAGGTTTGGATTCTGGGCGTGCACCGATGTGCTTGTCAGGCCATGCTGTGGTGGCGTCCCATATAAAGTGGAGAAAGATGGCCATGCATGTTAGCCCAGGGCCCATCTTCCTCAGCAAAAAGAGGAAGATTGGCATCGGATGTTAGCTCAGGGCTAATCTTCCTCACAAAAAAAAAAAAATCTTTTCAATGAATGGTTCTAGAAAATTGAGTATCCATATGGGAAGAAATCAAACCGCATACTACACACAAACATAAATTTCAGATGGATTCTGGAAATAGAAAAATAGCTCCTATGAGACCAACCTTCCCATAGATAATAACCATAAACTTGGGACAAAATATAAAAAACAACTCTCTGAATGCCTGGTTAAAAACCAAAAGTGAACAGAAACACAAAGGGACACAATGGAAAAAGGGTACAGTACTAGGCGAGTTCCCCATTTTTACAGCTTTTTGCCTGTGAAATCTCTTGAAGGTGTACAACAGTAGACACGAACAAGAATGCCTATAGCAGCCAGTACACACGGTTAAAAACTGGAAACAACCCACATGCTCATCAACAAGAGAGTATAAGCAATGGCACTGTGGTCCATTTACACCCCTGAACATTAGATAGCAGCTATGATGAATAAACTCAGTGACAGTCAGTCATATTGAATCCAAACCATATAATTAAATGAAATTCATCAATAAAGATTACATACAAAAGTTTTAACTTCTAAAAACGTTTATAAGTTAAAAAAAATTAAAAACATACTTTTAAAGGATACATATAGATGAGAAAAGCTATGTAGCTAAATTAAAAAAAATCAAGGAAATGAAAATGATTACATTGGGTTAAGGAGGTAACTGTTATAGTTCACAGGGGAGATCATTTGGTTTGCTATAGGTTTACCAGCAGATTTTATTTTGGGTGGTGGATTCAGAGGTACTTGTTATATTATTAAATAAATAAGTAAATAAATGGGCCGTTGATGGAGCAACTATGAGAATGTATCATGAACCAGGAATTGTGATCAAACCAATTTTGGGTATTGGAGTTTATGAAAGAGAGGGATGAGGAAGGGAAGGAAAGAGGAAAGGAGAGAGGGTGGGATGGAAAGTAGGGTTGTGGGGAGCATAAAGATATTATTGTTATGAGAGTCTCTTTTAGCAGCCCTGAGCTATCAGAGAAAGAGTAGAGATCAGATTCATTCAGCCTGAATACTCTCCAGTATTTGCAGTGGGAGGCCCCCGGAGTCAGGGTTAGTGGATTGCAGCTGAGACCAAATCTGTGCTGACAATGACGAGAGCCAGGGGCAGCCTGGCTGCCCAGCAGCCAGGACCTGACTTTGAGAGACTACCTCTGGTGATTGGAGTGCTGTTGTGGGTTTGGAACACCTTATTGGAGAGATTGCCATTGGGCACTCCCTCAGAGAGGAAGTGGGGCACTGGGTGAGTCACAGAAGGCTTGAAGAAGTGGGTGGAATTGAGAATCTGAGCCAGGAAGGGGCGGAGCCTTCTACTGGAACTCAGAGTGGTAGTGATGAAGAACATCAGCTTAGTTCAATCCCATTTCTTCCACTTTTGGTTGTGTGACTTTGGGCAAGTTACTTAACCATCTGCTCTAAGGCTCAGTTACCCAATTGCAAATTGTGGTAACTGTGACCTCATAGAGTATTCCTAAAAATTAAGTAAGATAATGTATGTAAAAGGTATGGTATCTTAAGAACTCAATAAATGATAGCTATAAAATAATCAAACTGCTCAGCAAATGATGTCTACAGCAGACCTATCCTTAGATAGGAAACTGAATCTGAGAGCAAGTAACACTGGGCAGGGTGATCTGGAAGCTAGAAGGGAGGATTGCCAGACAGAGGGACTTTGTAAAGCCATAAGCCTGGCTTATTCACCACCCTGCTGGAATACTTAAGGTGTACTCCCTCTCTCCGGTTTGTTCTCAAAATCAACCAAAGCACGCATGGTGATGAAATTTACAAGTCACCCCACCACACCAGAACCCAGTCTCCTCATTTAACAACTGTGGGTTGGCAGGATTTTTCATTACACAGGCAATGTGATATGCCCACTGTCCAACTCTCCTCATTCATTTCCGGTTTTGTTCACCACTAGCTTACTCCTACTTAAAAAAAAACTTATCCTTAGAGAAAGAAATCTCTCCATTGGTTTTACGGGATTCTTGGGATCTGAAATCAGGACTTGGTGAAGCTGTCTGTCTTGGATTATTTGTACTGTCTCTTTTCCCTTAGGTGTTTTTTTGGGGGGTCGGGCGAAGAAGTGGGTGGGAAGGAGCTGTTTCTTATTTTGTTTTTCTTGCTCTGCTGTCTAGGTAAAGCTCCTTTTGAAAATGCCAGCCTGTATGAGAGCTGCTATGGAGAAATGAGGAAGGGGTTCTCATCATTGATCTGTATAGTCCCAGTGTCCAAGTATGGCAGGTGCAGTGAGAATCAAGATGACAAGTTAGCAGTAACCGGAAGGGGCCCCTTCTGCAGCTGTTCGCCCCTGCCATGACTGTTGGACTCGACTGCTCTGCTTGTCTCTCACGCTTTATGTGGGCCGTGTTTTGGGGATTTTTCCCCTTGTGGGGGCTGATAGTACAACTAGGGAGCTACAGGAGCAATACTAGAGAACTGTGACAAAAGCCTAACATTAGGTTTTGTCACAGTTTGCTTGTTTCCTCCTTAACAGGACAAACAGGCTGTATTACTTTTCTATGCAGGTATGAAAGCTTCTGAACTCTTTCACTACACTTGCTTAAGACCAGAACCCAAAGCTCCCTGATTATATTTGCCTGTTCTCGGTGTTCCAGGTTCCATGACTTGGCCCCTGCACTTTGAAGGCATCACCTTTACTGTTCAGTCACTACCATCTGGTCATCTCCCAGTACCCCATTGGTTTGCTCTCTTTGCTGTAATTTACCACCTCCGTGGTTCTAGAAAAATATGATCGTCAGCCATCTGGGTGAAAATCCAGTGAGAGAGTGGACACAGAAAGGATGGGGGAAAATGATTTAGTTCACTCTGATCCCTCATCTTCCACTGGGACTCAAATATTCTCCTATCTTATGGAAGAGAAAGAGAGAGAGAAAGGAAGAAAGCCAGTCGGTCTGGAGTTGCCAAGGTATTTTTTTATTCCTCAATAACCTCATTGCTGCCTCCTAGTGAAAGTTTTAGAATTGAAAAAAGACCACTTACCGGGGAGGACTAACGGGGAAAAAGAAGAAACAATTTACACAGCCCCCCAAACTTTTTCTGAGAGAGTGTCTGTCCCTCAGTTTCTGATTAGATATATTTGTGACCACAAGTGTTACTGTGGCTACCAGGCAAATCCAGAGGCCACACAGACTCTACTGATCAAGGTACACTGGTCTCTGGTGCTCACAATCAGCAGCTGACAATAGAAAGCCCATCTAACTTAAACTTCTCTTTCAGTTTATTTTTCCTTCGCTATTCACTCACGCAGACTGTGCTCTTTCCTATATCTTGGTATTTTCCATCTTTAGGTCAAAAATGCACAAGAACAAAAATACAACATTCTATCAATTCAAACTTAAGATCTGTGGAAATTAAAACTGAATTTACATTTTGGCACATAAGAAAGAGAACGGCACAAAAACTTACTTTGTGAAAAGCTTAACCAGATTCAGGCAAGAGGTGTGCAGGTTGCTTGATAACAGCAGAGCCACGCTGCCTTCGTTTCACCCACGGCTTACCGTGAGGGCCTCGCCTTGGCTGGGAAGGGTGTGGGCCAAGAATATTGATCCCCTAAAAACCGAAATTGAAAACCACGTCTCTCCTATTTTGAAATGTATGAAATTTTATTTGGTGAATAGACAAACATACAAATGGCAATATTCTTTTTAGGTGTGGAAAGCACCTTTGTTTTCCACAGTTCAACAATCTTGGACTTAAGAACTTTCAAATTTGGTTCATTTAATATCACTAAGCAGGCAATATTGCACAAGTTACAAAACTATATCCAAGGAAGCTTATGTATTTTATTTTTTATAAGATATTGCACATATAAGCACACATTTCAATCACAAACACAAACATTTCTTTCTATGGTGATAATTTATTGCAATCGATTTTTAAATTTAAATTTGAAGAGTATATTCTAATTTAACTCACCAATATGAAATATCTTTTCTCAATCAGTATCCTTTTGTATATGTCAAGATAATTTTCATGATTAGACTGAACTTTATTCCCAATGTTTAGTGAATAACAGTTTTTCATACCTTGCGTCCCTCTTACATATGTTCTTTGTATGACAGTGTCTAACATTTTTGTCTCAAATCTATTACACAAGTAGTAGGTTAAAAGCTCAAGGATGATAATTTTGTAGTTTATCATCACAAAACAGTATATTTAATATTCTAGTCTATGTAATTATACCTGCCAGTGTTTTAAAGTTGCTCCACCCTGAGTCTGTGAATGACAGTGTCTTATAGAGCCTGTAAAGGAACATGGTTCTAGAGAAATGAGTCCAATTGTTTTAGCAATACAAGAGCATAACTGATACAAAGTAAACATTTGTAAATATGACATTTTAAGAAAAATAGACTCCCATACATTTCACTGCTGATTCACATTTCTATATGTCACAGCAACTAAAATTAAAGCAATAATCACTATTCTTTATTAAAATGAGCAATAAAACAAGCCTAACTTTTAAATAAATCTGATGGCCTAAGTTCATAGTTAAGTTCATAGTTAAAATCAATGGCGTTGTATCTGTGTGTCTGTGTATGAGCAGAACATAAATTCCAGGGAAGACTTAAAAAGTTAACCACTTATAGAACTTCCTACTTGCACACACCACATGGCTCGTCACATCCAAACTGCCAAAGAAAGAAGGCAGGCGAGTTCTCCCTGAAGGGAAGGCCAGCTTGAGAATAAAACCGCCAGACTGATCACGATGTGAGTGTGCTGCAGCATACCAAGAAATGAGAAAAATATGCAAACAAAATTATGCTGTTTGATTTTTGCATCATGTCAATTATAAAGAAAAAACTGTTCTTACTTACTAAAGACAACTGTGCTTAACAGCTTAAAAATATTTCAGTAGAGACTGATTGGTATGTTTTACTTTTTTCTTTCAGAGAAACGTTTTATACTTCTTACTGACTTTGAACACCTTCACCCTATCTCTGAATTTAAGTGAGATACTGTAAGTTAACTGTACCTGAAAGAGATCAGCTTATAGATGGCTCTGACGACCAGAGATAGAAACAAAACAAAACAAAACACCCAGAATTTTTAAAGAGCTGAAAAGTCAGCCAAAGATGCCTACTTTCAGCCTCAGCTAGCTTTTTTTCGAAAGGGTTTCGGAGAGCGCGCTCATTCCCTCCTCAGTTATTTTTCACTCCACTACCTCTGACTAGGGGCATCACCAGTGCAAGAAAATGCAGGAAGCATCTGCTGCGAGTAACATCTTGACCTCCAAGGAAAAGAACACTTGCTTGCTGGGAAAAGTCTCCAACATTTTCTAGGGTGCGTCCCCTCTTCCTCCGATGTTCGCGAGACTCTCCTCCTCGCGCGTGCCTCCTTCCTCCGAGCGGAGGATCCCAGAGCCGTGCGCGACCAGCGCTGCTCGGGCCGGCCAGGGTAGCAAGGATGACACCAAGGGTTGCCAACGCCAAACAGTGCGCAGACTCCACGGCGCGCTCCGAGATCTCCACTCGCCTAAACCTGCTCTCAAGTGAAAGAGGTGGGAGGAGGAGTATGGGGGGGTGGGGTGAAGGGGATCCTGTTTAATTCGAGGTCCTGGGGGTGTGGGAGCAGGAGGAGGCTCCGCTGGTCCCTCCTCCCTCCCGGAGTCCTGGGCTCCACCTCCTCCTCAAGTCCCCAGATAAACACACACTCAGCCGCGGCTGGACATGCACACCCAGCACCGGCCCCGGGCGCGTGCACACGCAGGTAGCAACATTCACCTGAGCCCGTGCACAGGGCTCCTGCCGCCTCTGGAGCGGCGGAGTGGCGGCCTGGGCCGGGAAGGGGTCCATCACGCCGCGGGAGCGGCCCCAGAGCGGACCTGCGAACTGAGGTGATGGCGCGTTTTCCTTAAATCCCTTCCTCCAGTACCTCTGCCTCCGCGCCTGCTCGGCTCAGGCCGCAGAACCGACGAGAGAAGGGCCCGTGCGCGGCGCACAGGCGGGCAGACGCTGCGAGCAGAGCGCGACCGCAGGGGCTCGGCGGCGCCGGCGCAGGAAACTTGCGCGAAGTTAGTTGCAAGTGCCGGGCGGCGGCCGAGAGGAGCGAGGAGTGGACGCGGCCGGTGCCCAGCTAGACGCCCCGCGCTGGGGCAGCGCCGCCCTCCACGCCCGGCGCGCTCCGGGAGCCCGAGTCGGCCGGCGCGCCTGGAGGTGCTCGGAGCGAGAGGAGCCAGCATGGCCCGGGGGAAGGCGAGACGCGGCGCCTCGGCGAGCCGGGAGGATTTCCTCTGAGGCCCGGCGACCCCAAGCTTGCTCAAACCTCATTCACCCTCCGTCCCTGCCCGGCAGCCGGAGAGGAAGACCCGCGAGGCAGGTGCTGGTGGCGCGGACAGCTCCCCCCCAAAAACCCCAGCCGATTGCGGGGGGGAGGGGAGGTTCCATCAGTGCGCCCTGCCCCTAACCAGGAAGATCGGCTGGCGCTGCTGTATTTGTATTTATATCCATTGCTGTGCTCTGCGTTCCGGTAGTGCTCCCGGACCCTCCTGCGCCTCCCCCTCCTCTTCCTCCTCGGGGGCCACCTCCGCTCCTCCTCTCACCCCCATCTGCTACTGTCAAATGAGAAAGTCACCGAGGAGAACCCAAACACTCCCGCCGCCGAGAGCCCCCTTTGGCACTTGGCAGCACGCGGCGGCGGGCTCCTCGACTCAACTTGGTGGAGCCTCCGCGACGCAACTTTCCGGGCTGCTGTGCATTTAAGAGAGAAAAGACCCGGGAGGGGGAGAGCTCTGCCCGGCAGCGGCTACCTGCCGGGAGTTCGCGAGCAAACGCAACTGGAGCGGAAGGACAAAAAGAAAGCAAAGGGCATACTGTCACCGTGGGGTGGGGGCACCGCCGAGAAGTTACAGGTCCGGGGAGAGGATCTTCCCGAGCGCTTGGCCAGAGACCAGGGCGGCAGGGAGCGCGGCGCGGCCCTGGCCTGGTCCCCCAGCCCCCTCCTCCCGGGCGGGAGCGACGCCGGGGTGCAAAGTGGGGCGCGGCGAGCGCAGGCGGGCCGAACGGGTCCCCGCGGACAGCCAACATTGATTTCCTCCGGGCCGAGGGCGACGGCCCGGGCGGCGGCGGCGGGCTGCAGCCGCGGCACGGCGAGAGCATGTCCAAGCCGGTCGACCACGTCAAGCGGCCCATGAATGCCTTCATGGTGTGGTCGCGGGCTCAGCGGCGCAAGATGGCCCAGGAGAACCCCAAGATGCACAACTCGGAGATCAGCAAGCGCCTGGGCGCCGAGTGGAAGCTGCTCACCGAGTCGGAGAAGCGGCCGTTCATCGACGAGGCGAAGCGCCTGCGCGCCATGCACATGAAGGAGCACCCCGACTACAAGTACCGGCCGCGGCGCAAGCCCAAGACGCTGCTCAAGAAGGACAAGTTCGCCTTCCCGGTGCCCTACGGCCTGGGCGGCGTGGCTGACGCCGAGCACCCGGCGCTCAAGGCGGGCGCCGGGCTGCACGCGGGCGCGGGAGGCGGCCTGGTGCCCGAGTCTCTGCTCGCCAACCCCGAGAAGGCGGCCGCCGCCGCTGCCGCCGCCGCCGCGCGCGTCTTCTTCCCGCAGTCGGCCGCCGCGGCCGCAGCCGCCGCCGCCGCCGCCGCCGCCGGCAGCCCCTACTCGCTGCTAGACCTGGGCTCTAAGATGGCAGAGATCTCGTCGTCGTCGTCCGGCCTCTCGTACGCGTCGTCGCTGGGCTACCCGACCGCCGGCGCGGGCGCCTTCCACGGCGCGGCAGCAGCGGCTGCAGCGGCGGCCGCGGCCGCCGGGGGGCACACGCACTCGCACCCCAGTCCGGGCAACCCGGGCTACATGATCCCGTGCAACTGCAGCGCGTGGCCCAGCCCCGGGCTGCAGCCGCCGCTCGCCTACATCCTGCTGCCGGGCATGGGCAAGCCTCAGCTGGACCCCTACCCTGCAGCCTACGCCGCTGCGCTATGACCCCGCGGGGCTGTCTTGCGAGGACCAGTGTGCACACGTGTACATATGTATAGGTACGAGCTCTACGGCCTCTCCGTGCGCCCTCCCGCGACAGGGGCCCCGGTTTATATGTACATAAGATGTATAGGTGCCAGGCAGAGGCAGAGATGCCAGTCGGGGCGCGAGTGGCCGAGCGCGCGAGTGCGCGGGCGAGTGTGCGTGTGGATTCACAGGATCATTTCAGACCCACACTTCGGCAGCCAACTTGAAAGAGGGCGATTGCATCCGGCAGCAGTTGGTGTTTGCTTTGCACTTCGGAACCTGTTGCATTTTGGCCCATAGAGGTGGAGGAGTAACTTTTGACATGTTGGGCTTTCCAGTTTCGTTTGTTGGAAGTTTATTGTCGGTTTTGTTTTTGTTTCTCATTATCTTCCTTTTTTACCCCCTCCTGGTCTGTGTTGCATGCATCTGTTCAAATCTTAGGTCTGAAATGGCTGGCACAAGGGAAAAGCTGATCAGTGTCATTAGTTTCTCGGAGCGGGATGGCTTTGAGCAGCCTTGCTCCCTATTTGTACTATTTGAACTTTGCAAATCTCTGTCCTCTCAAGCAGAACCCCCAGACCGGATCCATTCTTGACCAGTGACCGGCTCGAATCTGGCCCTTTGTATGTGAGATGATCACGGTTTCTTTTGTTTATCACGCCATTTGCAAATCAGAGCAAGAGCTCTTTCTCAAGAGCAAGGAACGCAAACAAGAAATGTGTGAGATGAAAAGTTATCAATTGGATTTTCTCCCTTAAAAAACAAAACAAAACTACTAGAAGTCTCCCTGAGTCCGCTCGCCTGGATTTCTGACACGGTTTACAGAAAGGGAAAGGCACGGTTCCTGTTTTCCTCTTATGGCTGAGTTCACCTTAAGATGTAAATGTGTATATGTCAGTGAAAACTTTGAGTCTTTGAAAATGTATTTGCGTTGCCCTAAATTTGAGTCGGTTTTAGACTCTAAAGCGTTTTGAGCAAATGTCAAAGTTAACTTTTAAAAATTGCGGGACTATTTCAGAATCGCAATTTTTATCTAAGATTAAATCAGACTTTTTTGTCTGAGTGGTAATTATATATTTATTATTTAGCAAAATTGAAAAAAAAACCCAGAATTATTTTGACAGATGTCTCTCAATTTCAGCTAGCAGTTCTCCACCAACTTGAACCGTTCAAATGTGTTTTGGAGTTCCCTCCCCAATTAGCTTATTTTTTAGATCACCTGCAATTCGTTTGCAAGTTATGATAAAACACACTTTAGAGAAAAGAAACCATCAATTATAGGGTTTTTTTTGTTTCTTTTTAAATGTATATATTTTGACTAATGTTTGTGAATGAAGTTGGCTAACATGTATTTAGTTTCATTTTGGCTTTATGTAATATAAAGTTTTTAAAAGTTTAAGTATTGGTTTTAACCTTTATGTGTAAATGATTTTCTTGTGTGATCTAATTTAATATTAGACGTCTAAACTATATCTGTAAATTAGAATCCAACTATCACTCTGTTCATTTTTTTTGAACAAAGAGTTTAAATAAAGCCTGAACCAGGGAAAAGAGAAAATCCTCTATTTCTTGAGTTCCTAACAAGATTTTTATCTGAATTGCCTTTAACGTGCCTGGTCCAGGTGAAGTGTAAGGTATCCTCCAAAGGCAGCCTTTGTTTCACTTTTGAATAGATTTACTAGGAAATCTAAATCAACCCATTGTTATTCAGAGCCAAAAACCTGATTTATCACATTTTTAATCGTGAATAGGAAAGAAGATAAAAAAAACCCAAGTAGTTGTATTATCTTGGGGAAAAAAAGGCATTCATGAACCAGTAGAACAGAGTCCATTGAAAACATCCAGACCGTTCAAAGCATTTCACTAGTTTCCAGTAACATTCTAAGAGGAGAAAGTTGCCCGACCACTTTATCTTGTTAGTAGGAGAGCCCCACCACTTAAATCAGTGTAATTTGTTCACGGATCTTTGGCATATTCCTTATTTACACCTGAAGATTTTATTTGGCAGGATAATCACTGCTAACGACAATGTAAAACTTTTGGCCTCTTTCGGGCTTTATTCTGTCATGCTAATGGCATTAAACAGAAGAATAACAAATTCTAATGGGGAGGGTTGAATTTCCAGGGCTAGACAAGTTTCCACTGGAGAAAGTTTTGAAATCATAAAGGATTTTAATTTTAGAAAAGAAATTATAGGGCACTGTAAAGAATATCAGAGAGAAAAAAATTAACTGTAGGGAGATCTTTATTTTCCCCCCAACTGAGATACAAATTCTCAAGATACAAGACTCAACTAGTCTTAAACTAGTTTCCCCATTGACAGAGACCATCTCTGGAGCTGCATGTCTTTGTAAGCGTCCCAACTCTTTAAAGTCATTGTTTTCCCCCAATGGAATAATATTTTAAAAACCATGAAAAGTTTTGGAAATGTGAGAAATAGGCTCTGCTGGTTTTGACCCTGATTCACTAATTAAAACGATCCCTCTCCTGTTATTCCCCGAGCTCTTTGCAATATTATAAGTTAATTCATATGGTTCTGAGCGATTATGCAAAACTAATTTGGACTGTCCAGGGGTAATTATCCCTGACACGGTTAATTAAATCCTTTCAGGGCTTCGTCTTTCCCTTTTGTAGCAGCCCATCACTTCTCAACACGGAACTTCCTGCAGCTCGCTGGAAATCACCCCAGCCCTAAATCTTAGTTACCTCCCTGAGGCTTCCAGCTCGGCCCCACCGGCCTGAAGACTCCCCGCCCCCTCCCCTTTTCCCAAAGATCAGCGTTTTCTGGGAGCAATGCTCCGGAGTGTGGATGAATGAGAAGAAGACTAGAAAGATGGGGAAGAGGAGGGGGGAGGCTGCCAGGGGTGAGCACACAGGGTCACATCGCCAACAGATTGTGCGGCTGATTGAGTAAGCCCACAGGCCCAGAGGGGTGACTCGTTTATCACCACTCTGACTCCAGTGGGCTTGCTAACAAGTTGGTGGGTTTTACGCCTGGAGCAAGCCTCCCGCCAAGTTAGACTGTGCAGAATTAAGAGGGAGCGACTCTGGGGCAAGAGGGCGTGGAGAAAGGGCCAGGGGTGTGTGTAGGAGGGCCCCACAAACCCAGCGCTGGGACTAGGCAAAGAGCTGCTGCTGGCTCGAGATCTCTCTCTCTCTCTGTGTATACATCTACCCATCCCTGTCTCTCTCTTTCTCCCCTTCCTCTCCTCCTTCCTTGCTTCTTTCCCTTCCTTCTTTTTGTTTTTCCGTTTTCGTTTCTTTTTAAGGTTTAAAAAAGCCACCACGCCTTTTCTTAGGTAGTCACGGTTGCCTAAGGGCTTTAAACAAGCTTCCCCTCCGAGGGGCCAGGCGCGTGTCGCCTTCGGGCTTTGCGCAAACAGGTGGAATGGTTCTGTTTGAGCGGTAAGGACGGGACGCTGCCGGGCACCGGGTGGCTTCCGGGGAGCAGGGGAGCTGGCCGCTATTGTCACTTCATTTGACAATTTCCTCTCCCCCCCTCCCCGCCCCTCCCCGAAACTAGAACAAGACAGCTCGGATCTCCCTCTCACTCCAGGCTCGGGACCGCCTCGGCGAGGGGCGCAGAAGATGGAGAGAAGATTCCACCGTCTTCCCGGAACAGATAGGGACCGGCGCGCCAGCCAATCAGAACGCGGCTCGGCGCGGGCGCTCCCCGCCGCCGCCGCCGCCGCCACCTCCGGGCCAGCGAGGTTCCCGCAACTCGCCCGCCTGGAGTGTCTATGTCCCTCCTGCGCCCGCAGCCCAGCGGAGGCCGGGAGCGCCGTCCAAACTTTATTAATCTCTCCCCCGTTCTTTCTCCCTCAGCCCAGTGCATCTCAAAGGTCAGCCCTCTTCTTTTAAAAGACTGATATTATTAATTCACTGACAATCCCTCCTCCCCCCGTTTCTTTTTTCTCTCTTGCAGGAAAAAAAGGGGGGAAATAGTGAAAAGAGCTTTTTTTTTTTTTTTATCCTTTTTCTTTCTTTCTTTTTTGTCCTTCAGTGGGAGCGTTTAGACAGTCGAGGAGGTTTTGTCCGGGAACAAAACGCAGGGTTGGGAGGTTTTGTGAGAGTGTTGTTTGTTGAAGTGGAGCTAAGAAAAAGCCGCGGCTTTCTCCTCATTGTGAAGAAACCAATCAGTGGTATTTGGAAAACTGTTAGCATTGTGCACTTCTTCTGTGTCCATTGTGAGGCGTTTCTTTTCACAAGGTTTTTTTTTCAGCCGATCCAGCTGGCCGGAATGAATAGCGGTGCAATGTGTACACGCTTTGTCCCTCCGGCCTTCAAGTAGCCCCCATTGAATAGACTAAGTTGACACTGCGTGACAGTGAAACAACATAATAAAAAATACATGAGCCCCTGAATAGGAGCAGGCGCATAAATAAATAAAATGGGTGACCAAAACTGGATAAACTGAATGACAAAACGGTGAAAGGGGAACAAAAAGATATTTAACACGCTAGATTAGCATTAGAATGCGATCTACAAGGCAGAACAATTGATGAATAGGTTTACCGGCCAAGAAAGAAATGGACTAAATGCCCTTTGAATAGATATGCTTTTTGCAGGGGCTTTGAATAGATATGCTTTTTGCAAGGGCTGAATGGGAAAAGGTAAAGATGAAGCTATGCAAATGAGCGGGGGAACTTTTTATATATATTCTTTAAACACACACACACTGCGGGAGAAGAGTGCGGCCTCGGGATGTTTATAGAAGCAATAATTGCCATTATTAGCATTGTCTGCAGCAGATAGAAAATGAACAGGTTGGGATAATACAGGGTAGCAGTAATTATTCTTCTAATTAATGGTCCTTTGCTACTTGAAAAAAGAAAAAAGGAAAGGAGAAGTAAAAGTTATGCAGAAGTTATGTTTCCTTGTGTCCGACTGCCCAGCGTTGGAATCTGTGAAGCAGCAAGTCTGGCGATTCCAAGATGCATGCTGATCTTAAAACATTCCGGGGAGCAAATCCTTCGGCTCTGGGGTTTCATTTATACTGCGTTTTTGAGAGTCTAATACAGTGTCTGGTACATGCTGGGTGCTGAATGAATTGTTGTGGAATGAGTGAATAAATATAAATTTAATGGGGAACCCGGGCGTCCTATGGATGTGGAGGAGGGGAATATCAAGGCCCAGTTTTGCCTTTCACCGCCCCTCCCCCCTTATCTAGGGAAGTGGTCCAGGCGGGAAGGTGGCCACCACCTTTCTCAGGATTTTGCCTTCAGCCTACCTGGGCTGCTGGAAAAGATGTGAAGACCAAATAAGCGACGACCGACTACTGCCCCCCCCCACCCCCATTCCATCTCTGTCCTCACTCCCAATCCACTCTAAAGCCAGGGCTTGTGAGGAGCCTCACCTGGTTGCCCAGAAACATTGTACCCACCCCCTTAAAGAATTAGACTACATTTAAAGCTTGGCTCTTTCGGTTTCTCCTCTTCGTCCCTGCCGCCCTTCCCCTCTTGGCTGTACGTCTTTGACTGAACCATGGGACAGAGAACCTCCTGGCTGAATTGCCGGCGGAGGCAGGGCGAGAACCGGCGGAGATCTGTGCGGTCCCCGGGTTCCCTGCACTGCCCTGGAGGCCGGCGTCCGTAGCAGCCTTTGCAGCCGACGATATCAATTGTTTTCTTTTTGATGGTTGACTGCCAGGCCTACCCAGCCGCTGTAGGGGCCACCCAGCCGTCGAACTTTCCAGTCACTTTCAGCGCAGCCCCTGACTTAAATGAATAATGCAAATTATAGATGGCCCAGCCGACAAGTCCCTGTGAACATGCGAGGCGCAGAGGGCACTCGGAGCGGCAGATCTCCCGACCTGCCCGATGGCCGGCGGGAAACTGGGTTTTGAGAAGCAGAGACAACTGTTTCTGAATTGTGACAAGGGCGGGGGGGGGGGGGTAGAATCCCAAACTCGCAAAGCAGGGTTCTTTTTTTCTTTTTGAAGCAACTAAGCCTTACCAAGTGAAGAGGGCCGCGCAGAAGAATTGCAGATTTTAAAGTGTAACCTGAGCTTTCGCGGGTTCAGCTTCACTTAAAACACGCAAATTCCTAGAAATGGACAAATCTGAAAAACTTGCGAGTAGCTCTATCCGGATAAACCCTTTGGGAGTCACTTTGAGGAGATAAAACGCACAGCGATTCGGGGTGATGGGCATTTGTGGGCAGGCAACGACCCGTTGGATTGTGTTTCCAGGTTCAAGGTGGCCGCTGGGCCTTTGGCGACGGCCTCGGCGCAGAGCAGGGAAGTGGTACTCGAAAGGCGAGGAGCGCAATGTGACCCCTCCCACTTCCCACCCCAGCCCCTCACCGCACGCTTTGTCAGGTAGATTCCGTCACCCTTGCCGCCGCCGCCCCGTCATTCACACTTGACTGGAGGAAATAAAATCGGCTTTGGCTTTTTAATTCCTTTTGAAGATGTCTCCACCTGATTTCTACCTCCTTTGGGCTCCTCGCTTGATTGGGGGAGGGGTTATTTAGGGACTTTTTGACAAACAGCAGAAGTTAGTAATTGTAAACACCCCGTTGCTCTCCTTGAATGTACTTATCATCTATCAGCCGAGGACTTGGAGACACACGGCCTATTACTCATTTCGAGCCTCTAGGCAAAGAATTCTCCTACTGAGATCGACCAGTAAAACCAGATTTCTTAAGGGAAATTACGAGGACGTCTTCAGATTCTCTTCACGGAATGATATTACTGGATTGTCAATTTCACTTCCGCACCCTCCTCCCTACCCACCCCATCCCCACCATTTTATTTCAGGATCACCCCAAGGTAATTAGCTGCTCGCAGAAAGCTTGAAATCCCGAAAGGAGAGGCGCAGCCTGGGACAACAGAAACCGAGAGAGGCTTTTCAGATCGGTTGGCTCCACTGGTGCCACCTTTTCATAAAGTCAGGAGGGGAGAGAATTCTGTTTGCAGAAGAGGGAAGGCCTTTAAAAGGGCTCTCAGGAGCTCAGGGGTGCGTGTGGGGGGCCGGGGGAGGCAAGCTTCCTAGAATGTCACCACCGTAACACTCTCAGGGAGCGCAGTCTGTCCTCCCTAGAGTCTCCCGCAGGTACTGCCGCTGAGTTCAAGGAACCCTTTAGCTCTTTCCCCATCTGCCCTGCGGGTATTTCCTGTCCAAAAGCTTGTGCACGCGCGCGCGCGCGCGCACACACACACACCGACTCTGGAGCAGACCCTGGTTTATTTATTACCATACGGTAAACCCTGGGCTTGAGAGTCGTCGCCGAGATTGCCACAGACTGGAGGTCTACACGCGCGGGCATCAGGAATCGGGGGAAATTGTGTGGGATTAGGACCGCGCGCAAACGGTGCAAATTCTGCCCTACAAACGTTTGCGCGCGGTCTCCCTTGCTCTCTCCCACTTAGCTGAAGTTTTGGTAAGGATGTTTGTTTTAAACTGGATCATCTGAATAGTGGCCTATATGGCCTCACTCTGCCTGCATAGACCCGCTCACTGACTGGGAATGAGACTATGCTCGTAGAGCCCGGGAAAGGAGACGGAAAACCTCTTCGGGGAAGCGTAAGAAAAGTGAGGGCTGAGAGAAACGGAAGGAGGAGACGGAGGATAAAAGAAAAAGAAAATCAGCACGAGAGAAAGAAGGGAAGTGCAGCACTATTGACAGTCCCTCTGCCTTCAGGTTCAACACCTGGGGAAGGCGCTGCGAAGGGCTGATGGGAGACCAGACACGTCCAACAGCAGGAGGTGGTGGAGGACCCGGACCTCCCCACTCCCCCCAAGCCCGACTCCTCCGCAAGGCTGCTGCCTGTTCAGCCTCAGCTGAGAGAAGAGCCTGGCCGGGCTGGGGAGGGCAGGGAGCGGGAGACGAGGATCACGCGGGCTCCGGCGGGCTCCGGCGGGCTCCGCGTGGAACTGAGGGACTGGAGGCAGGGAGCCTTCTGAAAGTCCTCCCCCCTACCTCGGCCACCCCTCCCTCTGGGGCAGAAGCTACCTTAGAAAGAGGAGTCTCTGAAATTGGGGCCAGCTTCTACCCTACTAATTTAACCCCTGCAGACCCACAGTGGAAAACATATTTTGTGCAGTCTGAAATGTATTCGTGGGGACCTATTTAAGAAAACTAAATTTCACTTACGATAGCACTTTAGAAGAGGGGTCGGTGCAAGGGAGGGACTCTGAAGCTAGAGGTCTTTTTCCTTCCCGGGAAATCTGCCCCTGAGAGACCCTTAGGACAAGTCGGGAGCTTGTTCCCAGCTGCAACGGTGAGGCGAGAGCCTGGGGGCGTAAATAAGGCCCTCGGCTAATCGACGCCCTCCCCCTTGCCAGCCACTGCGCCACTCGGGGCCGCTTGCAGAGCGGGCTGGCGGAACGAAGGCACCGACCGCTTTGCCCCAAACCAAGGCTTCCTTGCCCTTCCAGAGCCCAAGTTGCTGTTCTTCCTTTTCAGGGACTCGGTTTTCTCCCGCAAACCTAGACTTGAGTAAGTGGAGCGGCTGATTAATATGTATTCGAACGGTCTGTTTAAGGCCGCGTGAATAAACATGAGCCGGCGGCGGCAGCGCCCACCCACTCCCTTTCGCTTCCGTGGGGCGCGGGGAGCCGGAACAGGCGAGTTTCGCATTCCCGATACCGGCGGGGAACGGAGGTTGGCCTGAGTCTCTCTGCTCCCCCACACCCGGGTACACACACCCCACCTGAGTGCCTGAGCGCACGGCGGGTGGCACAGATCCGCGCGCACCCACTCCCCGGGGTCTTTGGACACCGTTTACTTTCTTTCTAGAAAGCTACCTCGACTTCTCTTACAGGAATGCAGACTTTGGGGACCTGGGGGTGCTCTCCTCCCCAAGTTTTGGGCGAGCGTTACTCAACACTAGTCTCTGCGCAAAACTAGGGGACCCTGAAGGTATCCTCGGGTGCGCCGGATGGAGGTCGTGATCACCTTCGGGAAAGAAAACGTCGAGCTGTGGCTTCGAGGGAGGGCACCGCGCTCGCTCAAGGCGACTGTTTTCTGATGTCCGCAGGCGGATGGGCGGCCGTGGGGAATAATCACCCACCCACTACTCTTCCAAAGCCCCCGCCACCTCCTGTTCGGAAAAGTCGCCCTTCGGCCTCTGTCTCCCTGGAGCCCGGGCGCCTTGGTCTTTGGAAGCCGCGAGAAGTGACAGCGCTGAGAGTACACGTAGGCCTCGGCGGCTTCACCACCCGCCCCCGGGCCCCACGTCTGGCTCTTCTCACGCACACCCTGGGTGACCGGCCTGGGCCGGGCACGACTCTTGTGCCGGCGCCCGCAGCGCAGCCCCGGGGCTCAGCGAGGAGGCCGGGGCTTGGCGGCCCTGGCGCAGGCCCTCGGGGACTAGCCTGGATCCAGGCCTCGGCAGCTGCGGGAACGCCAGCGCCCCACGTCGCACCCAGGGCTGCCACCCTCGCCCCCTCCTTGAGTGTAAGCAGAGTCAAGTCGGCCTCGGGACTCTCCAGGCGCACCATTGGCTTGGGGCATCTATTTACCCACTCGCCGCAGCCTACATCCTGGGCCATCTTCAAGAGTGAAGCGGGCGTAAAGGCCGCGGTGGTCCGCAACGGGAAGCTCTTTTCTCTGCAGGAAGAACAAGAGGCTGGTGGTTCTAGGCGTACAGGGCAAGCCATGAAGGAGGTTTGGAGAATTCCAGATGGTTCCGTCAGCTAAGGAGAGCTCCCTGCTGGGAAAATGCTCTCACAAGACGGTCGGGAGTGGGCAAAGAGAAGGCACTTGGGATCCTGGACTAAAAGATAGGGAGCGGGGCAGAGCTGGGCAGAACGCATCTGGGAGAAGTTTCATCTATACAATACAAGGCAGAGAACTCTAAGCCCTTCGGAGGGGATTCGGATGTGCCCCCAATAACACCTGCTATTCCTGAGCTCCTGCGTTGTGCCAGGTGAGCCTCTCAGATGCGCAAGGCCGGAAGCATGGTTCACCTTGCATTCTGTGTGAATGGCGCCCCCTGGAAGCCGTGTCTCGGGTTTTTCTCTAACCTTCCAGATAAGTATTTCCTATTTACAGACCGGGAGGGGCTTTCCCAAGGTAAGTAGTGGAGCCAGGATTCCAGACCATATGTAGCAGCCCCAGAGCCTAAACACTTTCATTCGCCTTGCTGCCCCTCACTACAGACCAAAGGAAGAAACCTTCCACAATCTTAGCAACAGTAAGATTTCCCCTGACATCCTTGAAAATCAAAACAGAAGCTCCTTGATAATTTGCTATTTCTGGTGTACCCCACTCTCCAAGTTGAAATCCATTCTATCGTGACTGCCAGCAGATGGGTCTGGGGATGCTGTTAGTGAAGGAAAAAAAGTTTGTCTCACTTTTCTGCTTTAACGAAACAAACCACCTAAAAGCCTTTTCCCTGGAACCACTGATGTTCAATGGCAAAGGCTTCTGGCTTAATATGACTTTTGAGAGGTGAGAGAAACCTATGCATGAAAACCCAGCTGGTGAGCAGAGTCCTCAGATGATGCCTCATCTTTTCTTCTCTCCCCATTTCCTTGTTTCCTTCTCCTGCTCCTAGTTCCTTGTGGGTCTTCTGACATTTTTCTCAGTCCAGGTAAGTAAAAGTGTTAGTAAACCTGGAGTGATGCTTTAAATGCTTCATTGTTAAGGATTGAGAAGGTAGAGAGCTGTGTTGTGCTGGATTTACAATCCTTCTGGCTATGCCGAAGGATGCAACAGAGGAACAGAGCCCTGGTTCCTCCTGTCATCTCCAGCATTCTGCAAGGTATTCAGTGATAATGAGCAAATACCTTCACCTCTACTCCTGCGGCTACCTACCACTAGCTTCTGTGTGCCCATAAACACTGCCTTCTCTCCTGCGACTAGAGATGAACAATCCCTGCTCCCAGGTAGGGCCAGCCTCTCTACTTGGGCACTAGATCCCATCCCCTATCTGGTAGGCAGCCTCTAAGATGGCCCTCAATGGTCCTCCCCTCCTGGCATGCACCGTTTGTGTAAACCTCTCCCCTGGAGTGTGAGCTGGACCTGGTGAATCACTTCTAACAAATGAAATATGGCAAAGTGATGGGCTGTCACTTCCTGATTGTTACAAAACAATGACTTCTGCCTCTCTCTCTCTCTCTCAGCTCTTTCTCTGAGGGAAGCCAGCTGCCATTTTGTGAGATGCTCCATGGAGAGGCCCATGCAGTGAGGAACTGATGTCTCTGGCCAAAGGCCAGCAAGGCCCTGAGGCCTGCCACCATTAGAGTGAGTGATGTGGAAATGGGTCCTCACCCAGTCGAGCCTTGAGATGACAGCAGCACTGGCTGACACCTGGGTTGTAGCCTTGGGAGAGACCTTGAATCACAGGCCCTCAATAAGGTGCCCCTGGATCCCTAACCCACAGAAATCATGTGATAATCGATGTTTGTTGTTTTAAACCATTAAGGTTTGAGATGATTTGTTACACAGCAAGAGATAACTAATCTACCATGTGACGTATTTAAGGATAGGGCTCCAGACAAGCTTTCCCCTTTCTCTTGTAGTATCAAAATTTTCCCTCCCTACTGAGTCATTCTTGTCAGCATATTAAAAAAAATGCTATTCTCTCTTTAAAAAAACCTCTCATGACCCGATTTTCCCCTTTAGCTACCATTCAACTTCTTTGCTCCCCTTTACAGTGAATTCATTAAAAAACAAAAGATGTCTGTATTCCCTATCTTTAATTCCGTGTTTCCTCTTCTCTCTTAAACTCCCTCTGTTTAGCGTTTGTCCGCCTCCCTCAACACCCTCCACCAAAACCTGCTCTGATCCAGGTCACCAGTGACTTCCTAAATTGATCAGTTTTCATCTTCCTTGATCTACAGCATTTAACAGAGTTGGTTGCTTCTCCTGGAAGCTACTTGGCTACCAGGGCACCACACTCACCTGGATTTTCTACTACCACACTGGACACTTTTTGCCATTCTCCCTTCCTGGTTCCACTTCTCTACAACCTCTTATCAAGTTTTATCAGGAAAGATAGCAATTCATTCAATATTCTCTGCTATAGACTGAATGTTTGTGCCTCCCCCCCCCCCCCCCCCCCCCCGCGCACCTTCAATTCATATGTTAAATCCTAATGCCCGATGTGATGGTATTTGGAGGTGGGGCTTCTGGGAAGTGATTAGCTCACGAGGGTGAAGCTTTCATGAATGGGATTAGTGCCAGGAAACTCCAGAAAGGTCCCTAGCTCCTTCTGCCATGTGAGGACACAGCGAGAAGACAGCTGTCTGTGAACCAGGAAGCGGGCCCTCACCAGACACAGAATCTGGACTTGATCTTGGACTTCTCAGCCTCCAGAACTGTGAGAAATAAATTCCTGTTGTTTATAAGCCACCCAGTCTATAGTATTTTGTTATAGCAACTGGAACATACTAAGACATTCTCCAATCTTTAAACAAGCTACAATTGTCTTCTGATGTTATTGTAACAGTTTCAGTAGGAACACATATAATGTCAATTACATACCTTCATAACTGGCAATATAAATTTATCAGTCAGTATGAGCAAGAGTAAGCTGCAATAACATATAAACCCTTCATCTCAGTGGCTTAACACAAGAAAAGTTTAGTTTCACTCCCACCTGGGTTAGCAGGGGGATTGTGCTCATCCAGGGTGATAGAGATTCCGTTGTGACCTATGTTTCTCTCACTGCCTCAGCAGAAAAATACAACGTAACAACCATATGCTAGCTCTTAAAGTTTCTCAACAAAAATTATACAAATCACTTCTCACATTTCTTTAGCCCAAGTAAGTCTCATGGCCACACCAAACCTCAAAGGGGGCATAGACATACAATCCTACTATGTGCCCAGAAGGTGGAGGGCCACAAATATTTGATGAACTGCACTGTTGACCACCTCAATAGGTTTTATGTCAAATATCCTCAATCTGAAAACAAAACATTACCAACTGGGCTCCTTTGTATTAAGAGACAATGTTATCTGGAAGAAAGTGTGACTGAACCACTCCTGACTTAACCAGTGGTCTTTTCACCTTCCGTAATTGAAAAGACTTCCCTTTGCTTTGCAGGTGTAGCCAAATTTGGGAAAGCCTTGTGATGCTTGCAGCCCTGCCTTTCATCTCAGTCTTTGATAAAAATTTTCCATCTCCTCTCTGAATTCACAGCTTGCCAGGCAGGTCTGTTGCTGCTGAGGATTTCTGGAAGGTCCATAACCACACCACGGGATTTGAAACTGTACTTCTGCAGGGCTTTAAAGAGTTTCTTATTTCTTGTGCTTGTGCAAAAAAAAAAAGAAGGCCAAACTACATAGCCTCAGCTATTCCTTCCGTGTTTCTAATCTTATCTCTGTCCTTCCTGTACACATTCATCCTTATACACACGTCCCATTAAATGACTCTCTTTCAAGAACTTGTGTGGTAATTCTCCTGCCTTTGTCCCCCCCTCTGAAGTCTTACACATCTTTCAAAGATCTGCTCAAATCTCATCTTTTTCTAGATCTCACATCCTGCCAACTTTTGATGCCATTTGGAATTTTTCTTTCCTTGTGTTTTTCATTGTATTTCTGTTGTTGCTGTTTTTGGTCTTCCGTTAGGCACTTACTGGCTTAACTGAATTTAGTAATTCTCTATATGTGTCTGTATCAACACAATTGTGTGTACAGCAGAGGTGGTCTTTCTTACCTTTTATATTAGCATGGCCCCCCTCCCCTTCCCTCAGTGTCTAGCTCAGACTCTGGCCCTCAACAAATATTTGTAATAATTTACTCTGCTCTATGTTGGAGTATCTTCTAATACCTCTGGACCTACAAACAATTGGAGACACTTCTAGCTTTAATCAGTCTCAGCTTTCTCTCCTCTTCCGATCTTCCTATGTCTAGTCTCACTGTGAGCTCTTCAGTCAGTTCAGATCTAAATGCCAGATCTATGTCAAAGAAGCCTAAATCTTAGCCTTTAAATACCTGATTAAGTCATAAATCCTCTGAGGTCATATCTTGTCTTTCTTGTTTGTATCTTGTTGGGCCTAGAAGGGACTGAAGGAAGGAGATCATTGAACATACAACACAAGAAGAGCCTGTATTAGTTGGGGTGATTAGTGTGAGCTGCCATTACAAACAACCCCAAAATCTCAGTGGCTGAACACAATAAAAGTATATTTTTCAAGCGTATCACAGTCCAAGGCAGGACATGTGGCTCCTTTCTAAGTAGACTCAGGACCCAGACTTCTTCCATTTTCTTGCAAGGCCATCACCTAGGGCCTTCTGGATTCCCTGCATTCAGCTGATTGACAAGCAAAGACAGCCAATGGCTCTTGCAGGGAGTTTTATGGCCAAGCCTGAACAATGGTTACTTTAGCCCATATTCCCCTAGCCAACATGCCAACCTGATTACAAGGAATGCTGAGAAATACAATTTACGAGTGTGCCAAGACCAAGAAAAGAAGATTGGTGAACATCTAAGCCGTTTCTTCCAAAGGACTAAGAAGTCATTTCTTCACTTTATAATATCAAGACACTGCTCCAACACTTTCCTGAACAGGAAGATATAAATCCACATAAAGGCGGTATGGGGAGTTCTCCAATAACAACAATTAATTTCTACTCCTCTCTATTTCCTATAAAACCCAGAATTCACTCACTCGCCAAAAAAAAAAAAAAAATGAGGAGCTACGTAGGGATCCTCTTTCCATCAGATATTGCTCTTCTCTCCCTGAACCCAGGCTACAAGAAATGTTCTAGGAGAGTGTTTCTCAAACCTAGCAGAGCATCAGAATCAATGTGAGCTTTTGAACCATTACAGGCACTCAAGCCTCTCTGAAGATCTACTGAGTTACAATTTCCTAAGACTAGAGCTCAGGCATCTATATATCTAAAATTTTCCCCTGGTGATTTTGGTGCATACCCAGGATTGATAACCATTATTCAGACATGAGAAAGCAGTATCCAGTAATACCCACATTCAGATAATTGTAATGTTTTATGCTGTAGTAAACTTTTATGAATTTGTTTTGGCAAATAAATAAATAAACAGAAGATGAAATATCTTGCCTTTCCATTCAATTCAATTAAAAAAATTTAAAAATTGTGTTGGCGAAAACATGGTGTGAATGAAAGAGAACAAAACTAGAAGCCAGAAGGTCAGGTTCCACAGATTTCCATTTATGTTAACTTGGACAAGTCACTTGCCCTCTCCGAGTTTCTGTTTTCTTGGCCTATCAGCAGTCTTTGGCATAGGTGAGTACTCTCTCCTCCTAGACACACTTTCTTCAATCAGCCTCCAGGACCTCACTCTTCCTTGGCTTTCCTCCTGTCTTCTCCTTCCTATCTCCTTTGTCTGGTTTCTCCTCTTTTTGCTATCTTTAACACTTAGGGTGCCCCAGGGCTCATCCCTTAGGCCTCTCCTCCTCTCTGTCTACACTCATTCCTTTGGTGATTGCATTAGTTTTCTATTACAGCACAATAAAGTACCACAAACTAAGTGGCTTACCATACCACCCATTTTCAGCCTACAGTTCTCTAGGTCAGACGTCCAGGCATAGAGTGGCTAGGTCCTCTGCTCAGGGTCTCCAAAACTGAAGTCAAGGGGTCAGCTGGACTGAGTTCTCATTTTGAGGCTCCAGAGATGAATCTCCTTCCAGACTCAGTCAGGTTGTTGGCCGAATTCAGTTCACGAGATTGTAGGACTGAGGTCCCCATTCTCTTGTTAGCTGTCAGCTGGGAGCTGCTCTCAGCCCCTAGAGGCTGCCCACATTCCCAGCTACATGGCCCTTGTCCTCCAACTTCAAAGCTAGCACTGGAGAATTTCTTGTGCATGCAATCCCTCTTGCTTCAGATTTCTCTCTTCTTCTGTCTCTGCCCTCTAGAGCCAGATTCAAAGGACTCATGGGATTAGGTCAGGCTCATTTGATTACCTCCCTTGAATTAACTCAAAGTCAACTGATTAGTAACTGTCATGGACTGAATGTTTGTGTCTCCCTTCCCCATTCATATGTTGAATCTCTAACCCCAGTGAGATGGTATTTGGAGATTGGGCCTTTGGGAGGTAATTAGGGTTAGAAGAGGTCATAAGTGTGGGGCCCTCATGATGGGGTTAGTGCCCTTATAAGAAGAGATGGCAGAGAGCTTTCTCTCTCTCTCTGCCATGTAGGGACACAGTGAGAAGGTGGCTGTCTATAAACCAGGAAGAGAGCTCGCCCCAGAAATCAACCATGCTAGCACCCTGATCTCAGACTTCTATCCTCCAGACCTGTGAGAAGATAAATTTCTTTTTTTAAGCCACCCAGTCTATGGTGTTTTGTTACGACAGCCCAAGCAGACTAATACAGTACCTTAATTACACTTGCAAAACCCCTTTTGCGTATATTTTAACAAAATCCCAGCAGTGAAATCTCATCATATTCACAGGTTTCATCCACCGTTAAGGGGAGAAGATTTTAAAAGGGCTATATCATGGGGGGTAATGTTGGAATTCTGTTTACCACAGTAATCTTTTCTAGTCTCATGGTTCTAAAAATCATCTACATGCTCATGATTCCCAGATTTATTTCTCCAGTCCAGACTTGTCCTGATGCCTAGACTTATCTATCCAACTACCTCCTAGACATTTCCACTTGGATATTTTATAGGCATCTCAAACTTTACAGCTGCAACCAAACTCTCGATCATCCCCCCCAGACTTGCTCCTCCCCTAATCTTTCTCACCTCAGTGAATGGCAACTCCATCCTTCCAGTTGCTCAGGCCAATACCCTTGGAGTCATCCTTAATTTCTCCCTTTCTCTAACATCTGCATTTCATCCATCAGGAAATCCTCTGGAATCTAGTTTCAAAAGTCTAAACCATCATCATCTCTCATGTGAATTCTTGCAACAAGTCCTGTTTCGGTTTTCTATTGCTGCCCTAACAAACCACCACAAATTTAGCAACTTAAAACAATACCCATTCATTATCCCATAGTTGTGTAGGTCAGAGGTCCAGGGGGCTTGGCTTGGTTCTCTGCTCAGGTTCTCACAAGACCAAAATCAAGGTGTGAGCTGGTGTGGGCTCTTATCTGGAGGCTCTGAGGAGAGAATGTACTTCCCACTTCCTTAAAATTGTCCACTGGATTCAGTTGCTTCTCATGGTTTCC
The DNA here is from genome assembly GCF_057802395.1 of Ceratotherium simum simum. Classification (NCBI taxonomy): domain Eukaryota; kingdom Metazoa; phylum Chordata; class Mammalia; order Perissodactyla; family Rhinocerotidae; genus Ceratotherium; species Ceratotherium simum. The sequence continues at coordinate 16,546,672 of NC_141909.1, forward strand.
TTCAGCGACAGAAGATCGAGTCCCTCTCACGCATTGCATCCTCCTGACTTCTCTTTCTGCTGCTGTCTCTGACTCCAGGGGCAGGAAACTCTCTGCTTTTAAGGGCTCTTGAGTTTAGATTGGGCCTATCTGGAAGATCCAGGACAATCTCCCTGTTTTAAAGTCCATAACCCTGATTGCATCTGCAAAGTTCCTGTGGCCACGCATTGTAACATATTCACTCATTGCGGGGATTAGGGGGTGAATATTTTGGGGGATCATTCTGCCTGCCCCACCTCCTACACTGGTCTCCCTGCTCCCACACTTGTTCCCCTACAGCCTATTCTCAACACAGTAGACAGACCTGTGATGACTTCCCATTTCACTCGGAGCAAATCCACATCTTCACAACGCCCGTGAACCTGCATGGTTTGGTTCCTCATTACCTTTCTGACCTCGTCTCCCTTACTGCCCTCCTTGTTGTCGCTCACACACCAAGTGCACCCCCCGTTCCCCCCAATATCTGCATGGCTCACTCCTCATCTCTTCCAAGTCAATGCCGACATTCCACCTTCTCAGCGAGGCCCTTCCTGACCACCTATTTAAAAGTGCAACCTCCAAACTCCCCAGGACCCCCTTATTCCCTTTCCAAGCTTTATTTTTCTCTACTTTTCACTGTCAAAAGCAGTAAATATTTTGTGTATATTTGTTTATTGTAAGCACCAAAGCAAGCCCCGTTAAAGTAGAGATCTTTGTCTGTTTTGTTCACTGCTTTATCTCCAATGCCTAGAACATGCCTGGCACACAGAAGGCACCCAGTGAATTTTGAATTTGATTTGAACACTTGAGTATGAAATGGGGAGAGTGGGCCCCCCTACGTAGAGGAAATGTGGGTTTGGGACTAGGGGAAGGGGTCGGACCTTACGTCTTACGGAGCGTCCTCTATCTGTCAAACAAACTGTAACCTCCATGAAGACCAGGCTGGTGTCACATCAGAAGATCTGACACAGAGCAGATTCTCAGTAAATATCTGCTGAATAATGCTGATGTCGCTGTGCTAGATTCTGCACATACATTATCTCATCTGACCCATACAAACTGTGCATTATTATTAATTTTTTTCCACTTTAACCCTCTTCACAGAGTGAGCCAAATGAGACATGACAGTGAGAGAGTCCACTGTGAGGTGTCAAAATATTTCCAGAAAGAAGCCTGGGGTCATCCAGTCCTTTACATCCCGTGCAGGCTCCCCCTCCACAAATGTGCACATTTTTGACAGCATTAATTGTTGGGAAGACAGCATGGCGCAGAGGCAAGAGTGTGCAGTCAGCAGGAAAAGGTCTGTCACCTCTGCCGTTGACCAGCTGTGTGACCTGTGGTACTTACATAACCTTGTTAAGCCTCTATTTCTTTTTCTTTAAAAATAGGGGGCTATTCATAGCACCTTGTAGGGATACTGTGAGGATTAAATGAGATAACACAGGTGAAAAGATCCAGAAGAATGCCTGCTACTGCGTAGGTACACAATAATGTGTTTCCTCCCTTCCTCTATGAGACCCCCAAATCCACCTCTGTACTGTTTACCCTTTAACGCGAGCTCTGCTCTTGGGAGCAGTGGAGAATGAAACGACTCTCCCTTCCAAATAGCTTTTGAAGGCAGTTATCATGTCCTCCCTCAATCTCCTCTTTCTAAAGGTGAAAATGCTCGGTTCATTCAACCATTCCTTATGAAAACTGGTTTTGATTTCCAAATGTTCACTAGTTTGACAACACAGCCTCTGAAATGTGCTGTCTAGGAAGGACTTATATTAGAATATAAGTTCCACGGAGACAGGACTTTTTTTGTCAGTTTAGTTCCTGATGTACCCCCAGAACATGGAAAAGTGCCTAGCACATAGTAGGCCCTCAATAAAGATTTGCTTATTTAAATGATGACTCTATGGATGTGGTCTATATTGTCCTGTTCTGGGGATCATACTGCTTTTAATGCCAGCTGTCCTTCTCAGGTCTCAATGGGTTCTAAGTAAAGTAGGAATCCACTTAAAACTAGTTTTAAAGATAATTTCTTGGACAATGCCCTCAAAGTTTCTCAACTAGAAAACTTGAAGTTTATGCCATATGATTCCCAGGGACTCTTCCCGTTCTAGGTTTTGGTTGTTGCATGTTTTTTTAATTGAGGTATAATTCACATAACATAAAATTCACCATTTTAAAGTGTAAGATTCAGTGGTATTTAGTATATTCATTGGGTTGTGCAATCATCACCTCTATCTAATTCCAGAACATTTCCACCACCTCAAAAAGAAACCTCGTACCTATTAGGGGTCAGTCTCAATTCTCTCCTCCCTCCATCCCCTGGCAACCAGTAATCTACTTTATGTTTCTATAGATTTGCTTATTCTGTACATTTCACATAAATGAAATCATACAATATGGGGCCTTTTGTGTCTGGCTTATTTCGCTTTGCATAATGCTTTCAAGGTTTATCCATGTCATAGAATGTATTCCTTTTTACGGCTGAATAATATTCCATTGTATTGATATACCATATTTTGTTTATCCACTCACCTGTTGATGGACATTTGGGTTGTTTCTACTTTTTGGCTATTATGAATATTCTATCAACATTTGTGTAAAAGCTTTTGTGTGGAGATATGTTTTCAATCATCTTGGGTAAATATATATATACCTAAGAAAGGAATTGCTGAGTGATAGAGTAAATTCTATGTCTAAACTTTTGAGGAACTTCCAAATTGTTTTCCACAGTGGCTGTGCCATTTTACATTCCCACTGGCAATATATGAAGGTTCCAATTTCTCCACATCCTTTACAACACTTGTTATTTTGTTTCTTTGATTCTAGCCAGCCTAGTGAGTGTGAAGTGGTATTTGATTTGCTTTTGGTTATCTCTTTTACATCAGAAAGTTTAGTGATGCTCCCTCCCAATGTTCCTATCATCTTCTTTCTCTTAATATTAGCCATACATTTGTTAAACAATTCTTAAAATTAATTTATGTTTTCAACTTGCACCACATCTTGGAGTAACAAGTTTGTTAAATGTACTCTCTGTCTAAAATAATGCTTGCTTTTGTCATTAAAAAAAATAACTAATTAGTTCAACTTTCACAAATTACTTCTTAGGCCTAATCATCCATTAATTGAGGCTTTTCATACTCAACCCCTCCTTACTCTTTAATATTCTGCAGACACGATGCATCCTGTCAGGGTTTGTCGTCCAAGAGTTCTGAGTTTTTCAGTGTGCTGAGGGCTCTGGCTGCAGGGAGAGTTTCTAGGTCAGAACTGGGATGCAAAGAGGGCAAAAGCATGCCATGACATTTTCATTCCTGCGTAATTTCACGTAGAGTTAAAAGTCAAGCCTGGTCAAAGAGCAAAAACCAAAAAGAACTCTGGGATAAATGCAACTAATCCTGGACCACAAATTCACTGTGGGAAAAGATCAACCAAGGACCACACATACTTAGTATAACACAGTGGCTTCCAACCCGGACGATTTTGCCCCCCAGGGAGCATTTGGCAATCTGGAGACATTTTTGGTTGTCTACTGGCATCTAGGGGGTAGAGGACAGGGATGCTGCTAAACATCCTACAATGATGCACAAGACAGCTTCCAACAACAAAGAACCATCTGGCCCCAAATGTCAATAGTGTTATGTATATTTTGATACTAAGTTGTGTAAGTTGTTTATATATTTTGGATATTAACCTCTGATTGGATATATGATTTGCAAATATCTTCTCACATTCAGTAGGTTGTCTTTTTGTTTTGTTGTTGGTTTCCTTTGCTGTGCAAAAGCTTTTTAGTTTGATGTAATCCCATTTGTTTATTTTTGCTTTTGTTGCCCTTGCCTGAGGAGACTGGTGTAAAAAAATATTGCTAAGATCAATGTCAAAGTGCTGACTGCCTATGTTTTCTCCTAGGAGTTTTAAGGTTTCAGGTCTTATTTTCAAGTCTTTAATCCATTTTGAATTTATTTTTGTATATGATGTAAGATAGTGATCCAGTTTGATTCTTTTTTATGTAGCTGTCCAGTTTTCCCAATACCGTTTATTGAAGAGACTGTCTTTTCCCCATTGTGTAATCTTGCCTCCTTTGTCATAGATTAACTGAGAATATCTGTGTGGGTTTATTTCTGGGTGCTGTATTCTATTCCACTGATCTATGTGTCTGTTTTCATGCCAGTACCACACTGTTTGATTACTATAGCTTTGTAGCATAGTTTGAAATCAGGGAGTGTGATACCTCCAGCTTTGTTCTTCTTTCTCAAGATTCCTTTGGCTATTTGGGGTATTTTGTAATTCCATAGAAATTTTAGGATTTTTTGTTCTAGTTCTGTGAAAAATGTGCCGTATTTTGATGGAGATTGCATTGAATCTGTAGATTGCTTTGGATAGTATGGACATTTTCACAATGTTAATTCTTCCAACCCATGAACACGGTATATATTTTCATTTATTTGTGTTGTCTTCAATTTCTTTCATCAATGTCTCATAGTTTTCAGAGTATAGGTCTTTCACCTCCTTGGTTAAATTCATTCCTAGGTATTTTATGCTTTTTGATGCCATTGTAAATGGGGTTGTTTTCTTAACAGTCCTTAATAATTCTTTCTGATAGCTTGTTATTAGTGTATAGAAATGCAACTGATTTCTGTCTATTAATTTTATATCCTGCAACTTTATTGAATGCTAATTTATTTATTAGCATTAATAAAAAGGGCAGAAGATCTGAATAGACATTTTTCCAAAGAAGACACAGAGATGGCCAACATGCACATGAAACGATGCTCAACATCACCAATCACCAGGGAAATGCAAATCAAAACCACAATGAGATACAACCTTACACCTGTCAGAATGGCTATTAGCAAAAAGACAAAAAATAACAAGTGTTGGTGAAGATGTGAAGAAAAGGGAACCTTCGTACACTATTAGTGGGAAAGTAAATTGGTACAGCCACTATGGAAAACTGTATGGAAGTTCCTCAAAAATTAAAAATAGAACTGCCTTACAATCCAACTGTTCTGATCCTGGGTATTTATCCAAAGAAAACAAAAACACTAATTCGAAGAGATATATGCACACCTATGTTCATTGCAGTATTATTTACAATAGCCACAATATGGAAGCAACCTAAGTGTCTATCGATAGATGAATCGATAAAGAAGATGTGGTGTGTATATATACACACATACATACAATGGAATATTACTCAGCCATTAAAGAGAATGAAATATTGCCACTTGTGACAACATGGATGGACCCAGAGGGTATTATGCTAAGTGAAATAAGTCAGAGAAAGACAAATACTGTATGATTTCACTTATTGATGTAATCCAAAAAAACAAAACAAACGAACAAACAAAACCAAACAAAATAGACTCAAAGATACAGGATGCAAACTGGTGGACACCAGAGAAGGGAGGTGTTTGGGGGGTAGGCAAAATAGGTGAAAGGGATTAAGGGGTACAAACTTCCAGTTATAAAATAAGTCATGAGGATGTAATGTACAGCATAGGGAATATAGTCAACAAAATTGTAATAACTTTGAATGGTGACAGATGGTAACTAGACTTATCGTGGTGATCATTTGGAAATGTATATAAATATCCAATCACTATGATGTACACCTGAAATAATAGGATATTGTATGTCAATTATTCTTGAATTAAAACAATGTGTAAGGTAAACCTCGGTGTAATAGGATACCAAAGAGGACTTTTCCTATCTTTGATTTTCAGCGTATTTCACAGGCTTTGGTTGAACCTTTTTGGTTCAACCTTTCTGGCTGAGCTTCCAGATGATAGTGGCGAATAGTTCAGATTTCTATCCTCCTAACAAGTAGTACTCAAAATCCTACCAGTGACTGCAGTGAACTGTAGTCATGTGTAAAATATATATTTATAGGATCCGGAGGGTAAGTGAAGAGGTTGACATATATATATTTTTATATAGCATATATATATTTATATAGATGATTTTTCCATATTTTTACACAGATGATGTATCATCTGTGTAAAAATCACTGTCATATCAAGAAGAATATCTAGACAAAAAAGAAGGAAAAATATAAAAGTGCATCTGGCAGTTAATAAAAATATCGTTATTTTTCTGTATTTTGTTGTATATGGAATTTGCCAGACTTTTAAATTTTCTAATTTATTTTGTGATTTCTCATTCTAAACAGATATTTACATTCACACCTTATTTGTGTTAATTTCGTATTATTTTTCTTGAGAAGAGCCCCCAAGTTGTAGAGACCTCAGGTCTCACAGTCAGTCTTCCGAGTCAGTGATTTTTAACCACCATAATGTTCTGCCTTTCTCCACCCACCAGGCGCAGACCTGTCTATAATTAAATCCGATCTGCCCCTGCTTGAGCCCATTCCGCACAAGCTTTGCCCTCACCACACCACAGACACTACTCTAGGGATTATCAACAACCTTGAATTGGCAAATCCAACCAAGGGTCAGTTCTCAGTCCTTGTGTTACTCAACCCTCTGTGGCATCTTACACAGTTGACTGCTCCCTCCTTCTGAAAACACTTCTTTTGGCTTTTGTGACACTAAACCCTTCTGGTTTTCTTCCTCTCTCTCTATTTCAGTCTCCATGGCTCCTTCTTCTTCCCTCATACCTCTACTGCCTCTTCTTATCTTCTCCCTCTGCAATCCCTGGCCTGCTGATCTCAGCCAGTCCTGTGGCTTTAAATGCCACACATATTCCTGCCATCCGCAGATCACCAGCCCTGACATTCTCCCAGAACTCAGACTCGTTTATCTAACTTTTTGCCTGACATTTCTTTTTATTTGCACATCTAATATGCATCTCAAGCATCATGTCAAAAAACCCAAACTTTGATCCTCCCCCACCTTGACCTGCTCTTCCCCCAAGTCCTTCTCATCGTAATAAATGAAACTGTCCTCTACAGTACCTGGTTGCTCAAGTCAAAATCCTAGGAGTCATCTTTTCTTTAATCCCTGGATCCAAATCCGTTAACGACTTCTTTTGTAATTTTATTTATTTATTTATTTTCCCCCAAAGCCCCAGTAGATAGTTGTATGTCATAGCTGCACATCCTTCTAGTTGCTGCATGTGGGACGCGGCCTCAGCATGGCCGGAGAAGCGGTGCGTTGGTGCTCACCCAGGATCCGAACCCGAGCCGCCAGCAGCGGAGCGCACGCACTTAACCGCTAAGCCACGGGGCCGGCCCCGTTAACGACTTCTTTTGACTCTTCTTTCCAAACGTATCCAGAATCTACTCACTTCTCTCCAGCTCCACTCTCTACTTCCCTGAGTCACTGCTGCTCCGAACTAGTGTCCCTGCTTCCATTCTTGCCCTGAGGCAATCCATTCTCCACACAACACAGTCAATGTAAATCAGATCATGTCATTCCCTGTTTTAAGCATTTATATATATATATATATATATATGTATAATATATATATAATTCCATTATATTCAGAATAAAACACCCTGACTACCAGGCACTAACATCCCCTTCTCTGGCCTCACTTCATCACCTCTCCTGCTTACCCACAATGCTCCAGCCACATTGGCCTCTCTCTAACTTGAACACACCAAGATCATTCTGCCTTAGAGTTTGTACTTGCTGTTCCCTCTGCCTGGAAAGCTCTTCCCCAAGATTTTCTCATGGCTTACTCCTTCTCATTCTGGTCATCTCTTCAGAGAGGCTTTTGCTAAGCAGCCATCTTGTCACTCTACCACATAAACCTATTTTAATTCTTTGTTGCACTTATTACTATCTGATACATCCTAATTTGTTTATTGCCTTTCTCCCTGCTGTAACGGAAACTCCACATACAAAATCTATGTTATTCACCCCTGTGCCTAGAACATTCAATAAACATTTGTAAACGTAAATGAACAAATGAATCCCTGTTTTACAGATGGGAAAAGTAAGGCACAGAGAGTTAAGTCCCTAGGCCAAGGTAACACAGCTATAGGTGGTAGAGCCAGAGTTTGAACCCAGGCAGTCAGTCTTCAGAGTTCATGATCTTAACCGCTATCACATCTTGCCTTTCTCCAGCCACCAGGCACAGACCTGGTTATACAGAAATTAGAGACCAGAAGGGCAAGAGAAAGGAGGACACAGGGTGGCTCTTCTCTCTTAGATCCAAGGGAGACCCCTCCTGGAACACAAGGAGATAAAACAACCTACTGGGGTCTCTTCTTAAATACAGAAGGTGGAATATGAGTGGATTGCCAGAACCATTTGAAATCCACTCATGTCCTACTAGAACCCGTCATTGTGTCTTCAAGTCAAGCCTGCAGCTGACTTTGACAAACGTGCTCATAAATGCTTCCCAGGGATTTTGAGCAGACGCGAAAGTCACCCTCATCTTCCCTCGCACACAGAACAAAGCAAAAGAAAGTCCATTTCACAGCAGCAGTATAAAGTCACCTTCAGCAGCAAGTGGGGCGTGCCCAGAGGCTGTCAATTTGGTATTTATAAGGTCCCCTCACAAAGCGAGTGTAAATGACCTGGGAAGCCAGACCCCCACTCCCTGCCATACCCTCTGCCACCATCATTCCATGAGAAAGTAATTTCCTTCCCCTTCAAGCAACACACACTTTTAGAAAGTGGTCTCAGGATTCCTGAGTCTGAGGTAATTTGTTTTTGCTGTATTTGATGAAATATTGTGGCCTATTCTTCCCAGTGCCTAAGTCACTTCCTGAAGTTAAATTTGCCCGTGGAGCGGCACTCTCATACAATTAATGTATAGAGGCACCACTAGGAAATTAACTTTTGTTAATTTAAGTATTTAACAGTATCTCCATCCCACTCCACCCTCCACTGTTTCTTCCCCAGAGTAACTTGTTGGTTGGTTTGTATTTTTTCTTTTTCCTGATACCTAGTATAGTCGAACGCTTTCCATGTACTGGAGACATCCTCCTTGTGTTTTCTGCTTAGCATGTGACAGTAGTAGAGGACGAAAGAAAGGGTTGTGTAGATCCTTGAAACTGAGTATTTTCAAGCTCATCACTTGGAGAAATTACTATCACTTCAGCAAAGGTTATTCATTTGGAATCATGCAATTTAAAAACACATTCCTCCCTTTCAGATGTAATTTCTGTGAAATGATAATAATTCAGCAGTTAGTAGAAAGAGCAGTAAAGTCATATATCAAGATCACATTCCAACCCTCTACCATTTCTATTTCTGACACATAATAAAGGGCAACATATTAATAAAAGAGAAATTCAGAATTTATTTTCAACCAAGAACAACTGAAAAAGATTTTTTTTTGACCTTTGTCTTTCTTTGCCTAAGGAGAACTAAGACCACACTATCAACCTTGGTTACCTTGAATTAACCAAGATTAGATTTCTTTCCATAGTGTCTTCTTATATGCTGCTAAGGAATGATTATTAGCAAGCTAAAACATATACAGGTGTATGTACTTTAAATACCAGAATTTAAAAGCTATTGTTTAAATATGGAGAAAGTTAAATCTTACGTACATCAGAAAATTTTGGATCAACTCAGTTAAAATTTAAATTAAATGTATGTGTGTTTGTGTGTGTTTCCCACTATTTTTTGAGGCTTGGAGCATCCAGCAGACATTTACCTATGAGGGTTTCCCAAGTGCTGGCTTCAAGTGCTGAAGCCATTACTGAGGAGGTCTGAGGCAGTGTTTCAGTTGAGTAGAGACCCATGGGATAGTGCACAACGTGTAAGTATATCCATCTTAATCAAAGGCATAGGATCTCAGAGTTGGGAGGGCCCTTAAAAATCATCTAATCCTACCTCCTTGTGTTCAAAAAAAGGCTCTACTGATAGCTTGCTATCTTATGAGGGGCGGAGGAGGAAGCACTTCCTCCCCAACCTGATCCAGTCTGGCTGGTTGTACAATAAAACTTCTTGATTACTTAGTATTATCTGTTATCTACCAATGAAAAGATTTGTTCACAAATAAAGCAGAATTCCTAGATGGGATTCTTTGTTAATTGCTTCAATTTAATGCATAGGATTGAGAAATTTGAGTGTTCACTAAATTCAGATGCTTCTTGAGTAAGGAGGGGTAGGGGATGGAGAGATGGTGATGCCCAAGAGATCTCAACATCCACTTCCAGGTTTCCTGGGGGTGTTGGGAAGTTGAGCTCAGGCTTCAGTTAAAAACTCTTCTCTTGTAGGTGAGAAACTCACATCACCACTTCCCTAGTCCAACTAGAAATGGCTCAGGGTGCCCTCCTGGAGCAGTCTGCGGAGCTTGCCTCTGGATGAAGGCAGGTACAAGCTCTGCTGATGGAATCAATGATAGTGGACAGGATTTTAAGCTCTTTGTGGCCAGATGATAACCAGACATAGTGGTTATAACCCCCCTGACAAACTGGGATTCTGCTCTTGGACCCCCTACATTAAAAACACCATGGAGCCCCTAAATTCACAGAGGACAATAGAGCCTTCCAATTTGCCCTGTAAGTCTCACGGGAGGGCAAGCACTACTCAAATGCATTTGTGAATTAAGAGGAATCAGTCTTCTAGATTTGGAAGCCGATTGTTTACCAGTATTTGGTTTTCAGGTTAAAAAAAATGTTTTCCCCTTGATTTTCAGATAATGGCTGATTTGACTGACTTGTTTGGTCCCTTGAGTTTCACAGCAAAACTCAAACAATGACCACTAAGATCTGAGTTGTGTGGGGAGGATTTTGGCAGCTGAGTTCACACATCCAAGGGTGAAGTCCAAATCTGTTTTCTTCCCATCATGGTCACATTTTGATCCATGATGTGCTACTGTTTGAAGGAAACGGCCAGTTAGCATTTACTCTGGTGGAATTCCAAGTGGCCACGTGCCATGATTATGCAGCACACATTAAAGGACACGTGTGCCTCTTCTTGCTGATTCCTTTTGCTAGAAGGATGCACTTTCCTGATAAATGAAATCTGGAAACCTCTCTTCTCTCTAATTTGCATGAGAGAATTAGGCAGAGGGCCTGCAAGGATTACAAGGGCTCTTGTACCATTCATCTGAGTCACGTGGCAGTTACAGAACCCCGTGTAGATAGCGCGATCACCACTGCATTCAACACGGAAATTATTCTGTAATTGAACTCTATTAGACACTAAGGCTCAGCTTCCCTGAAGGAAGAAATCTGAACATTTGGAAATATTATCTGGGAAATTTTGCTTTAGAAAACATTCATTGTAAATATTTGGGTAATTTATTAAAAAGTACTTCTCCAGAAGTTTACAATATTCAAAGAAGGACCTGGATTCTTCCTTCCTGTTGATATGTAGAGACACATCCTAAAATACACACATCCTATCATAATTGCTTAGTCATGGAATTTCAGTTCTTGATGAGGAAAGAAGTCATACGGACTTATAAAAGAGAGAGGTCTAGTTGCCTCCCTGCTGCCCTCCAGAGCCTCAGTCTTGCATCCCCACCTACCTGCTGGACATTTGAACTTGGATGCCTTGTAGTTACCCCAAAGTCTGCTTACTCTGTGCTCCAATCTCTCCCTTTGCTCCCCAATGGCTCCCCCTCCCGATTTCCCTCACTGTCTGTGGTACTAAAGCTCACTGCCACCTTCCTTTCCTTTGTCCAGAATATCCATGAGTCTCAGAGGCTTGTTGGGCATTCCCTTGTACTATCTCTCACACCCCACCCTTCCTTTCAATTCCCATTGCCCCCAGACCCCTGCCGCTTCAAGCCTGGATGATTAGAATAGCCTCCTAACTAATCGCTTACTTGTTTCTCCCCGTCCAATTCACTGCTGCCACAGTAATCTCCCTAAAACACCATTTAATCATGCCAAACCCTTAATTAAAAATCTTCATTATCTCTTCATTACCACCAGGATAAAGTCCAAGCGCCTTAGTTTCCTTCCACTATCTGGCCTCAATCCACATTTCCAGTTTATTGCCCTCTATTTCCCCACAGTTTTCAGAGACTCCACTAACACCAGTCTAGTCACTCCATTCATCCACCTGGAATGGTTTTTCCAACCTCTAACTGAGATTTGTGCTCTTTCTTTAAGGCCCATGTCAAGGTCCTCTTCCTTTTGTGAGACTTCTTCCCTGGGCAACTGTGTCCTCCTCAGAGCTCCTAGAATACTCAACGCCCCATATCATAGCCTGTCATGAGTTATTATCTAGTTTTTGAAGTGCTTGTGTTTTCTGTCTACTTCAACTATATGTGTCTTAAGATCAGGAATTGTTCCGGATTCATGTTTATATCTCCCTCTCATTATAATCACCACCACCACTCACTGCCTGCCATGCCCAATAAATACCAATTATGATATGATTTGGTTATAAGATATTTGGAGTTTGATGGCCAATGGAAATAACTGCTATAGTATGTCCATTGTGGTCCTTTTAATTTGGGACAACCCATATGGGTGATTGGCCTGTCAAATTATAAGGGGAATTTATTTGGTGTGAATGGGCTCAGTTAAATTCAACCAATCCCATAGAGATATAATTAAAGAAGGAGAAATGCTAGAGAAAATCATTTGTAGGGAAAGATGGTACTACTCTCCACCCATAAAGACTAAGGAATACAATGGAGGAAACTCTTGTGCATGGCTGTGGGATGGTGGAGAGGCTGAAGGGAAAGTAGGCACAACTGTTTTATCACCTAAGTTATAATTTCCATCTAAGTGTTCAGAAGTGTGTAGCTCTACCCTTCTTTGCATTTATGGTAGACTCAAGTGGGAGTAAGGCATGGTACACCAGGCATGGGGCAGCATCAGGTGATTCTCTTGATTCTCTGTTGCATTTTAGTTCTGATTAGAATATAGGTACCTTGCCCTGAAGAGGCTTTGGTGGTTTAAAAAAAACAACAAGCAGATAGTGTCTTCCCTGCTCTATGCTAGCTAGAAGTGCAGTTCATCTCAAGGGACTTTCCCTCTTACAGTTCACCTCAACTCACTGTATCCCTGCAGGAGTTATCCCTGTAGAGTCTTCTGTCTCAGTGGAGTCTCGAGATCAAGCACTCAAAATCTCACATGCCATCACCACAGGAGTGAAAAACCTTCCTTAGAGGCGTTTGAGGAGAGAATACCTCTTCCTGTCTTCCCCCACTTTCCTCCCACTTTCAGACAAGACCCACGAAAAAAAAAGCACAACTTTGTAAGAAAAGCAACACTAGATAGTTGAGGATGTTAGGTTTTCTTTGTCTATGTTTTTTTCTCTTTTCTTCTTCTTTTTAAAAAAATTTCATGGGGGAACAGGAATCCAGGCCACTTGTGCATTATTAGCATTGTTTGTGGAAGCCAGAGGCAAAAATGATAACCTCTACAGTTGGCATGACCCTGGGCACCAACTAGAGGCTTCCCCATGATATCTATGACCCGACTGGACAGCTATCACTCAGAGGAGCTCCCAAGGATTAACTGATGCTCTCCGACCTACTTGTCCTGTGATTCCCAAAGAGTCTTCTGCAACAGGCTTTTCTTTGTTTCTCCTAAAAAAACATTACAACCAATATTTCAGGCAATGAGAACTGAGGTCACACTGTGTGTGCAAGAGACCCAGAAGACATCGCTTTCAAGAGCTTGAAATCGTTCTGAGCAGGTGAACTGACACTCACACGACTTGAGGTTGTCCCCAGGTTAAGGTGACATATAAACACTTTTACAAATTACAAACACAATAGAGTATGTGGCTTAAGGAAGTAATTTGAGTTAGAAGATGTCCTAAAAGAGGTAAATTTGAGTGCAATTTGACAAAGATGAGAGACTGTGGAAGAGAGTAGTGTATAAAAAGACATGGAGCTGAGTCAGAGTGGTTCCTATGAGAATGTTAGGAGTTTGATTAAGATAGAGAATTCCAGATGAAAGTTCATTTTCCCTTGAGGCTTGAAACACAGATTTAGTCTAACCTATCTTTGCATCCATGGCAACCAGCATAGTGCCAGGCACATAGTAGGTGGGCAATAAATGTCTGGTGAATTAATGCATAAAAAATTAATTGTTGCAGGATCAAATATATCTAATAAAAAGTTAACTAGTGTATTTGTAACTTTCTTCTATCTTGGTATAAATTTTTTTTTCTTCCCCTATTGCATGCTGCTGGACTTCGTGACTTCTTGACAAGGTTGAGTGGCAAATGAAAATACCTAGATTATTATTGTATGCAGATCTCTAATGTTCTGCTTGCCTCATGGTGGGGTGTAAGAATTAGACTGGATAAAGCACTTTGATCCCTTCATAGTAGAGAGGCCATGTCAATGCCTAAGAAAGATAACAATACCACCAATGCATGTTTAAAAGCTTTGTATTATTGGATGGACGTTAAGGTCCTCAGAGAAAGGGTGAAGGCATCTTCCAGATCATTCATTTGCTATAGTGATCTTCTCTCTCACCAGTTGAATTTTCCCAGGGTTTTTTCACAGGTCAAAGTAACAGTGACCATGACCCTTTCTTACCTGGGTACAAACTGTACATAATATAACCTCTTAGCCCAAAGATGAAACCACAATTTCACTCCATGTGGAATGTCATACACAGGGCAGAGCAGACATATGAGTAGAACAATCATTCTTTAGAGAGGAGAAAACATAGGGGACTTTCCTTCTCTACGACCTTGGGGGTCTCCACAGTAACTGTGTGCTAATCAGCGAACTGTGCATCTGCAGACCAGGGGCAACTCGCTCCCTGACCTCCAGGCACATGAGCGCCACCTAGTGAGGAAATTAGCTTAAAAACTTTCCACACAAAACACCTCAACTTTATTCATTTCATTTTCCCTTAAAAATGACTAAGTTCACACAGACATGTATAAAATTTTAAATATTTTAACAAAGAATCCTAACTTAGGAGTTGAAAGACTAGAGCTAGTCAAATGAAATGACAGTCAGGAAATTGAAAAATTCAACCAATACTTTGTATCACAATTTAAGATGTCTTTCTATCCATGTATATTTTCAAAAGAGCTGATATGTTATGTTTCAAATATAAAGCACATTTTCAAAACTCTGGAAGATAACAAAAGAGGCATGGTTGAGGGGTTAGGAATAGGGTGCCGGGGGACAGAAATGAGACCTTTCATTCTACAGTGTGTTATATTGCTTGTTTTTGAACAGTGTGAATGTATTGCTAATCAATAAATTAGACTAAAAAAGACCAGTCAGCACATACTCATGTTGCAAGCAGCCATTTAGTTTCAGCAAAAACACTATTACCAGTCACATTAAATGTATTTGCTAATTTGCAAAGAAAAATAATGCTTCCTGTCTATGAGGTTAAAGAATTGTCTCCAAGTAGAAGTACTTGTCTGCTAAATGTAAACTGGTACATATAGAAACTTCATCTCACACACACACACACACACACACACACACCCCTCCTCTGAGTTTCTTACATCTTACATAGGAAGACGTCTCAGCTACCGAATTTTTTAAAAAACACTTAAGTCAATGGTACTTGACTTTCTTGAGCAAGCTTTGCCAAGTACTTTACCTAATTTGATCCTTGGACATACTAACCAAAAAAGTAAATGGATGTTAAAAGTTACAAAGCAAAGCTCAAAGGACATGTCTTTCAGGTTGCCACAACTGCTAAAAAAAAGACCTCCATTTATCTTCTGCAACTTAGAGAAGACACATGGAATCCTGCGCCAAATGCAGCTTGTTGTCATGACAAAGACACGAACCCGGATACGTCAGGCTGGCCTTGTCAACGTTCCTGTGATTCCAGGCCACCTGTCAGTGTGTTTAGGAGTGGCAGACCACTGCAGTGCGTTCCATCACACCTCAAAAAGTATGCTAATTTGCTTTGAGGTTATTTTATAAAAAGCTAAACTGTCTGGTTAAAAAATGTGAAAAATATCATGTAGTCTTGAAGATTTTTTGCCTCTATTTGTGGTTGAATTTCTTCTTTCTACAGACCACTTTATGATTAGGTAAAAGACCCTGGAGACTCCACAATTGTTTCCACAAAATTGAAACGAAGCAATACACAAGCAAACTAGACAGCTTCTGCTAAGCAAGGGGATGCAATTTTTTCAAGTTCTTTTTGGAATTCTGAACCAGATTTTCAGTGAATAAACACCACGGCACCACTATACTTTACTAAGCTTTGCATTTTGGGTGCATATTTGGGAAAAATGCATTTCTTCCATATTTACAGCATAATAATAGAAAACAAAAATACAGGTTTGGGATTTTATGTATTTTAGCTATTTGAACCACAGATTGTGGCCTAAACACAATCTAATCTTAATAGTATGCATTAGTGTACCTAATGGCCAAGTATAAATATTATCTTTTATTATATGTAAATAAAAACTATAGAAAATATTAAATAAATAACTAGCAATTATTATATGATGTGTTCACAATTTTTCCTTACTTATTACTTTATTTTCTTAAAGTAGTACCTCGAATGGAGGCTGACAGCTAAAAAAAAAGATTGAAGTGAGGGTGTTTGGAGATTTTAGATGCATACATTTCTATCTTTTACTGTTTAAACTTGTGATTTTAGCAAAAAATTGTAAAATAGGATAGAATCAATGATGAGGCCATTATCCCGTAAAAAGGACTAAGGTGAGAGACTTTTACTTATCTGCCAGTTGGTTTTGGTATTACAAAAAAAAGTGGAAATACGTACAATTGCAACTGTTGAATGATATCCAATTTATAACTCTAGTCACATGGCTACAAAGCTAAAAAGAAGTGAAATTGAAGCATTCGGCAGTAAATTAAACTCATGCCAATATCCCATCTAAACTGTTGGTCCAACCATTCTCTTCACTTCATCTGAGTTGATCCAACCCTAACCTGTCTGTACTGAAATTGCTCTTAGAACAACACCTGCAATCCAACATTTAGTAATGATTATTAAGTAGGAAAGACCCATAAATTGGTCAGATATTGATCTTGGATTCTCAATTAGAAAATATTCATCTTGCTAGATTATAAAAAGTATGAGAAAATCTTTGCTGTTTTTGCATATATCTGATTTTGAAGTTATTATTTTCTACAAAAATGTAAGCCATTTTGGTTGCTTGTTCTTTACAGCTGGGGAGAACCTAACATTCTCCATGAAATATTACAACTATTTTCTTTTTTAAAATTAACATGTTATAAGACATTTTACCATGTAGTCAATGGGTTTATATGTACAACTGAATGAACTATTTGCAGCTCATTCTCCAGTTAATGGATCAGAATGCTGATTATTTCAACTTGACCATTTTAACAACTGAATTAGAGCTAATAACCTTTCTATTCAGAATTCTACCTTACAACAAACAGCAGGTCTATTAACAAAACTATTTGAATTAGATGAAGCTGTGGTTAATACGTAATTCTCTGAACATCAACTTTATAACATGTAGTTACATACCACATGATCTGAGGTACTTGAACACTACTCTCAACATATTCTGTGGAAATTCCATTAACGTCCCAAGGAATTTCATTTTCTCTCTGTAAACCTGTTTAAATCATTAGCTGAAATAAATTAACTAGAAATAAAGCAAGACAAGGAATTTTTTTCAGTAAGACTTTCCCTTCCTCATTCATTCATTCAGTGAACCAATATTTATTGTTTGATAACTGCAAGGCACTGGGTATTATAACAGCAAACATAAGAGACATGGTCCCTGCCTTCAAGGGGAAGACAGACTTGAATAAAATAAATACAAAAATAAAAATATTGTTACAAATTGATGTGAATGAGATGAAGGAGAAGAATGGGGTGGTCTGGAGGAAAATAACAGAATAACCTACTTTAGATAGGGCCTTCAGGAGGCATCTTTGAGGAAGTGACATTTAAGTCACCCGAAAGATGAAATTGAGGCAGCCAGGTGATGAGTGAGGTGGGGTAGGGTTGCCAGATAGACAACAAATAATTTTTTAGTATAATTTTGCAATATTTGGGACATACTTCAACTAAGAAAGTATTTGTCGTTTGAAATTCAAATTCAGCTGGGCTTTCTGTATTTATCTGGCAGTCCCACATGGGCACCTGAGCCAAAGCAAGTGAGAAGACCCTGAGCTGGGCCAGGGCTCTGCAGCTTCGGAGGAGGTGAGGTGGCTGGCATGAGGTGATGGAGGGGGGAGTGGGTGAGTTGAGGTTGGATGGCCAGGAGCCCAAGGTTTCTGCACGACTTGCAGGCATCATTCTTTCATGTCTTTGATTTTGCCTAAAGCAAAGTTTGCAGCACACTGGTCAGAGGCTGATTTCAATTCAATATAATAACTTTTCAATTAACATAAAAACCTGAGAAACATTCTCAGCAAATATATGAACTGTAAACTCCAGAAAGATTTGCTTATTTTCTTGAAAGACAAGCATAAATAAGGCTTTAGCGGATAAAGCACGTATATGTTCAGTTTCTGCTTTCCACTTGGCTATTTCATCCTGAATTGGCCGAGGCTGTCACGGCATGTGCAGAGACCTGAAAGATGCTGTCTGGGGAAACATCCTGTCCTGGTACACTGAGGGCCCCCGCAGAGGCACGTGACTCAACTCAGGTCTATTAAACGTTGCCCATTTCAGCCCTCTTAGGTAGTCTCACTTCAGCCTCTCTGAGTAGCGCATATAATTTAGCCTTTGCAGATCTTTGAGTCAAGTAAACATACTAGCTTCTGTTTTACAATTTTCTACTTGGTGTTAGAAATCATATCATTATATAACCTCCCCCATCATATTTCCCCCAGACCCCAGAAAGCATACACAATTGTCAAAAAGTTTGTTTGCCATATGTTCCTAATTCATTAACATTTACCTGGTAGCTTTTTGTTAATATACAATTAAATAATACCATATAATCTTTTGCCCCAATCCTGAAATAATCTAGAAAATAATTGGAAAATATCAATTATGTTTATTCTGCAAAGAACTAAAATATAATGAAATTAACTCTAGCTGCTGCAAAGTCTCATGTCTTGCCATATATGTGCAAGTGTTCCTCTTCTGTATTCATTCACCTAATATCGCTAAAGCTACTATGTGCCACACAAAATATTTTCTAGCACTTTCAAACAAAAGGTCAATAAAGCCTTATTAAATTTACTAAATAGAGCCAGCCCTGATGGCCTAGTGGTTAAAGTTCCTTTCTTTAACCCCTTCATGGAGGTGGCTCACATAGAAGAACTAGAAGGACTTACAACTAGGATATACAACCATCCACTGGGGCTTTGGGGAGGAAAAAAAAAAAGAGGAAGATTGGCAACAGATGTTAGCTCAGGGCGAATCTTTCCCATCAAAAACAAAAAGAATAAGTAATTTCTTAAAAAAAAACTTACTAAATAACTTGGATATAAATGAATAAAATTTTGAAATAAAAACATTTACTAAATAACATTGAGGGTCTATCATGTTAAAAACCAAGCACAATGACAAATTCTAGGGGTACTTATTAAATCAAATTTAGAAATAAAGATGAAATAATACTGGAAATTCAAAGACTCTCTGAAGAATAGAGTTTGAATTTTTACAAACTAAAGGTTATAGACCTTATTTCCTTTTAAGATCATCATGGGTGCGTTTCTCTAAATACATTTTAGGCCTGTGACTTCAAAACTGCCTTCAGCAAAAATAAAACAAAACAAAAAAACCCACACATGAAGCAATCAACAAAAGGAAATCTGTACCTCATATTCCTTTTGGGAAGTGTATCAGTTTCCTAAGACTGCTGGAACAGAGTACTGCAAACTGGGTGACTTAAACAACAGACATTTATTGGCTTACAGTCCTGGAGGCTACAAGTCCAAGATCAGGGTGTCAGCAGGTTTGGTTCCTTCTGAGGCCCCTGAGAGAAAGATCTGCTCCAGGCCTCTCTCCTAGCTTCTGGTGGTCTGCTGGCAATCTTTGATGTTCCTGGGCTTGTGGATGCATCACTCCAATCCTCTGTCTTCACATGGCTTCCTCCCTGTGTCTTCACATCCTCTTCCCTCTGAGCATGTCTGTCTTTGTCCAAATTTCCCCGTTTTATATGGATACAGTCATATGGGAATGAGGCCCACTCCACTGACCTCATCTTAACTTGATCATCTGCAAAGATCCTATTTCCAAATAAGGTCACATTCACAGGCTCTGAGGGTTAGGACTTCAGCATCTTTTTGGGGAACACAAGTCAACTTAGAACAAGGGGGAATTGAAGAACAATCCAAATACCTCTGGGTTTAAAAAAAGGAAACCAGCCTAAGCTGGTATGATTTTCTTAACCTCAATTATGATTAGTGAAGAGTTGATGTTTAAGTCTAAAAGCATCTTAATCTAGAAAGTCACAGGAAGGCAAGTGTCACACTAGATGACACAAGATGGTTTTATAGCAGACAGTCATGGGGAGCTGATTACAACTCAATTTCATGACCCACTGACCAAAAATAAATGACAAAAACCTTCAGAAAGACTAATTTACAAAACTACTAGTAAAGTCTGATTTTGACAAGTCAGGATTCCTTATAACGACAGATTGCCTACTTAGGCAGTGAAAAGGGGCCAGGCACTAAGGAAGAGGTGGAGTTCTGCCTTCCAGCCATGGTTTCCCCAAGTAGCCGGTGTCTTTGGGCAGATAATTAACTTCTCTTAGTCTCAGCACTCATGAGGGGGTTGGACAAATGATCCCTAAATTCCTTCCCAGACCTATGTATCATCGCCACTGAACACTTAAAGACCTGGTGAGATATGCTCATGCGTACCTGAGACAGAGGAAGAAGTAGCTTTTCTAATGCTCCAGAGTAAGATCCTCGGGCCCTAATCTGTGCTGTCTGCACACCATGTACTCCGTAGATTTAACTGAGATCTGCCAATAAGTGTTACTTTCGCTCCCACACACAGTGGGACTACGGGGTCATGGAAATATCAAGGCCCCGATCACATGAAATGAAAACCGTAGAGCAACTCTTAACTAGGCAGCACATCTAGGGGCTCTCTTTTCTCTTAATAACTTCTTCACTCACTCACAAACATTGGGGAGTCAAAGTGTGAACAGTGCTACAAAGGAAATGGGAGCTAAGGTCTTTGCCTTTGGGGATTTGTTGGTCGTTGTGGAAGGTTCACCAAACAAAGGCCTACATGAACTAAAAGGAGTGTGAGCATATTGAGAAGTATCCATATAAGTACAGTCATGTGCCACGTGACAACGTTTTGATCAACTAAGGTCCGCCTATACGTCGGTGGTCCCATAAGATTAGTATCATGAAGCCTAGGTATGCAGTAGGCTGTACCACATAAGTTTGTGTAAGTACACTCTATGATGTTTGCACCATGAAGAAATCACCTAACAATGCATTTCTCAGAACGTATCCCAGTCTTTAGCAACACATGACTATATAGAGGAAGAGCCGTTCTAAATAGAGTGCTCAGAGCTGGGAATGCTGGTCACCTTCACTAGGATGATTCAGAAATTCCTAACAGCAGGGTTGAGAGACTGACTTTTATCTTTTCAGAACAAGGACCCTACAAAGTAGTTTGTAATGCACACGTGTTTTTTCATGACTGTGAGAACACTAATGGCAGTCATTAGCTGAACTACTGTTTTAACAGGTTTTCACAAGGATTTCAGTTCATATAGAGTGGAAAGTGTCTGGTAAACCTCAGAAAAGTATCCCAAATCTGGTTTTCTTTTGAATCCTTGAATGCATCCTCAAAATACACAGAATAGAACTGGACCCATGTACATCTGCAGGTGAAGACTTGGCAAGACCCTCTCCTTTCCAACATCTAGGCCAAGCCACTGCTAGGATTTTTGTAAACTCGTCTAGAAAACTGTGTCTTTTTACCTTTATATCCCCACACATCATTTCCTGAGGAAGGATAAATCAGGCTTCTTGATGGTAATTGTTCCAGAGGGGTGGGAGTGAAGTTAGGTTTGATTTGGTAAACTTCTCCAAATTTCCAGAGGGGTTTTATAAGAGACCTATTTTCCCTCTGGCAGTGTCTATTGGAAGAAAGGCTCCTCTGGAGCCCTCTCATATCAGAAGCAGTAACTGCTATTTCCCCATATAGTACCACATTTGAAGGGGTTTTTTTTTGGCCAACAGTCATGAAGCTTCCAGCGTTTCATGAAGGGAAATGATTCTTCTTGGCTGGATGTTCAGATTGGCTTCTTGGGTACGAGGATGTAGCAGAGATTTTTCTCTGAGAACAAGTGGTTGGGTCCTGTTGAGTGAGAAAGTGGGAATGGAATGTCACTACTCAAATCAGTAAGGCTGAGATTGTCAAATGAGTCGTCCCCTGTCAGTAAAAATGTACGTTGATGCTGCTGTCAAAACTTTTCTGGCATGTGGCCCACTACAGAAATCTGAGTGTTGAGCATATGTGTATTTTTACAAAGGCACACACTAATGTCGATAGAAGGGCACATAGTGTGGGGGAAAAAAATCTGCTAAGGCGACTCACTGCAGTTTCTTCTCATGGAAAATCTTGATGCAATGCTGAGCAATATCGTGTCAAATGTGATTTTGGATTTGCAGTAGGCCTTTAGGCTTAATAGGCAAAAAACAAAGCCACACCAATATACACGGGAGTCCTTTACGAATCTCTGCAAATATAAACCTTTATTCAGAACAAGGTGGTGATGTGCTTTCTCTTTTAGTTGTCATAAATGACTCAGTTACACTTGTGTGCTTCCTCTCTCCCTCAGCTCACCACAGCAACGACAGCCCCTGACTATAAAAGCACGTAGTGGGTGTTTCATATGTAGAGATAGCAGCATACTAAATGTTGCTTTAGAGAGGAAAAACTCATGATCGCTAATGCAAGGATAATAACAGTGGGTGTAAAGAGAAGTTGGGGTGAAAGGGGAAATAGTCCTTTATCAGCAGCTGATCTATCCCGTCAAGGATAAAGGGAGTCCTTTGGACTGGACAGTTCAATCGGTTGTCATCTTGGCTGCATCTCACCTCTTTCATGGTCCCATTTATCTTTACAACTGATATTATCTGGGCCTTAAAAACTCCCATCCACAATAGGAGCTTCAAATAGGTGGCAAGAATTAAGAGTTTACAGACATCTGGTGATAGGCAACTTGGATTTCAGCTTAGACGCTATAGGATCTCCATTTTAAAACATCAAAATGTTCATTTTGTGCAGTTTGAAATGTGACTTTCAAAGATGACCTTAATCTCAGGGGAGTAGATAGTCTGTCCAACGTATGTGAGTTTCACTAGACAGCCTGTTTTTGCTTCCCTGTCAGGAATTAAAGTAGATATGCGAAAAGGTTGTACCTCTTTCAAAGCTGATTCTCCCTGTAAGAAAGTGTTAAACTGCAGTTGATGATGGCAATGGCTGATAAGGCGTCTAGTCGGTGCCACCACCTCTGTGGGTGGCTGCTCTTTTGACATATCTGAATTCGGAGTGAGGGGTTGTTTGTAGCAAAGTCTTATATTCAAAATTTACGTGGTCAGAAAGATTTGTAATATAACGAATGCCCTTATCATCACTAGAATCTTTACAACAGCTTGGATGACTTTTTAATTGTGGCTAAATACAGTTAATTATAGCAACTCTTCCCCATTTTCCAGGATGATGAATTAATATTACAGATCATTACCATTACTAAATTGGCATAATGGTATAGCAGATTTAACATCCCAGTTACGTTAAGACCTGCTTTATAATTTGGCTCTTTTGTTATTTGCCTTAAATAGGAAAGGCATGCATGACGCTTGCCTCTTAACAGTAGGCTGCATATAACTACTTGTGTCATTTTCCTTAATAAATTATTGATACAGAAAATCCCAAATGGAAGACTTCTTCATCTTCAGACGGTACGTGAAGCCAACATTTTCTTTCTAATATCCACTTCATCAGTATAGAAGTTAGAAAGCTCTGGCTCTTGAGCCAGGTTTTATAATTAGACAAGACTGTATTTTACATCTGCAAAATACTCATGCTTAGTGGGAAAAAAATGAGAAACGCGATGTGTTCCAGTCTGTCGCAATGGTTATACCATTTTAATCTCTTAAGTTCAATATATATCCTCTAGCAGGCTATACTTCTGGGATTTCATTTTTAGATCCTTAAGGCTGCATATATCTGTCAAACCAACATAATGAATTTAAAGTGCTAATGCCTAGAAGACGAGAAAAACATTGAAATATATCCTTGGTTGATTAAATTACCACCTCCAGCTATCTTACATCCTTATGTCCAAATAGATTTTCTTTTTACTTACCAAGTGCTGGATCTGGAAGATGTGGAAGATGTAATTTTATGGTAAAAACATGCACATGTCTTTAGACAAGAGCATTTTATTTAAGCATCTTTTAAAAGTCTCTACAGTATTTCTGTGATAGGACTTGCAATTTGATTACGGGTCCTTTCAATTATGCTCAACCTGCAGGTTAACCAGTAACTTTCAAGTGTGTTCTTGGAATGGAATTTATGTTAAACGTCTGGAGTAATAACATTCAAATGTTCATGATAACAATATTGAAAACAGGTGAACTGTTTTGCAAAAATAAAAAGGCAACGATGAATCCTAACCTTCATGTTAAAAGTTGTTTCTTCAGGAATTCCTTGGATTGACAGACTGACAGCTTAAGGCAGCAAAAATGACTCAGAGACACTCCTTCCTCCTGAATGGGGTGGCTTGGTCATGTAACTACTCTGTCACAAAAGGGAGACCGGGTGGAAAATCTTATTCTTACTTGTAAAAGGTGCAGTCAAAATAATCCTAGAAATCAAAATGCTATGGACCTCAGTAGGGAGAAAATATTGGTTTTCCATTCAACTTTTACTTCTGGAATTTAAGGTAGAATCAAAGCTGAAAGATAGTCATGTCTTTCTATGTGCCTGTCCTCAGACTTACGGTACACTGCCTTAACTCCACACGACCTCCTGTGTACACTTATCACACATACAAACACACACAGGCACACTCAATTACACAATCACAGAACTCAAATATACACATATTTCAGTAATCACCCTCACACAAAGGAAAAGCAGCCGCAAATGCAGCTGCAGTATTCGGGGCCTCATTTTCTACTGGAAGACAGCCCATTCTAAGCATCAACTCCAGGACCCCTTGTCCTGTCCATCAGGCATTGGAAGGACCAATTCTGACCCTCTCTTCACTGTCCACGCCCGTCAGAACCTGACCGATGATGTGAGAGAATGGTTCTGCCATTTGAAGTTAAGTTTCCAGAACCTTGCAGTACAAACACGCAATGCAAAGGCAGTGAGATCAGTGGTTAGACATCAGGGTGCCGCGACGTCTGGGGGTGAAACTAAAGGCCGCAATGAATGTGAAATAAAATGACAAGTATCAGGAAACAGGAGCAGAGACGGAAGGTAAGAGAGCAGATTTGTAGTGCTTTGAAACGAAACGTTATAATCCCTCCGACAACCCTGTTGACTATGAGCTATAGCACTAGGAGTACAACACAGGAAAAAAGATCCATTGTGGGATAAACAGCTTCTTATAAGGTAAAACTGAATGCCCAAATCGATGAATAAGGAGACACAATGGCGAGAAAAAAGAAATGAGTCAGTGGCAATATAAGAAAGAGGTAAAAGGGAACAGAGGACAGAAAGGCGGAAAAGAAAAAATATGTAAATGAGTGAGACAAAAAAGGCAAAAGACGAAAAAGAAAAAGAGAACAAGAAGGGGAAAGAAGTAATATTTTCCTTGATAAAAATGCACAAAAGGGAAGATGAACTTTGTTCTTTTTCTCTTTCTACTCTCCTCTCTTTTTCTGCTTTTCGCCTCGCAGCACGCCAGCCTAAGCTGAGAGCTGTAATGTCATTAAATTGCAAATGCTTTTTCATTTCCGACACACACTGTTTACTTATCTGGCAAAAACATATGTTGGAAGGAATCCGTTAAATTCTGCCCATTGCCTTGGGTAAAAGTGCAATGGAAACGGACCCACCGAGCGTCCTCTTTCTTCTCTTTAGCACTCCCCTTATCTACAAGACGGCTGCGCAGAAAACTGGCTAGTTCAATGAAAAATGAAGATACAGCGGGAGATTAGGGAAGAACACTGAGCACAAAATTCCTGGAGAGAGGGTCACTCCATTGCAAATGATTTCACTCCTCTAGATCTGCATAAATTACTATTTTTAAGGCATCTCCAAAGTCTGTATATTTTTCTCACTCTGTCAAACATTTAATTTCACGCCCCGTGTTCTGAATATGCTAAAATGCATATCTCTGATGCACCTTTAAGCCAGAAAAACGAATGCAAAATTGAAGATAAAATGATGTGATTTGCACTACAAGCCTATTACTTGAGGTATTTACATATAGTTTACCTCTGCAGTTCTGAGGATGATTTATTAAAAAAAATCTGGATTAAGCTCATATAAATATGTATAAATCTTTGTTTAGAAAATAGATTTTGCAGCTGTTGTGTCAAAAAAGTTCTTTAAGATTCTGTGAAGAATTTTCCTTTTAGCATGCTTTAAGAGGGAAGAAAAGGGGGACAGAATTTGACATTCCGCTGGGCGGGGGGGAAAAGCGTATTCCACCATCCAGCAGTTATAAAGACTCCTTTATTGCTCTTCTTTGCCCGAAGCGGCTTGGCCCCTCCTTGCTCTTTTTATTATACGTATTTAATTTTCTTTTTTTTTTTCCTTTTTGCTTGGGCCCAAATAATAGTGCCCTGGATTACTAAACCCAAATTAAATATCAGTGTTTAATGACTGAAACAATCGTAAACATTTTGGAGGCACCCTCAGCCCCTTCTCTCGCCTTTTCCCAACACGGTCTCTTCAACGGCATCCTTCAAGAGTCTCCTCACCGACACCAAGCCCTGGACCTGCCAGGAGCGACTCTTAGTTACTGATTTGAAAATGATTATCAACACACTGCAAGCAAAATACCTTATCCCCTGGAGAAGCAGTTCTAAAAATACTGGTGTTTCCTTTAAACAATCCCCATATGTGTGTTTTAGCCTCTCCCTCTCTCAAATCTAGAGTTTTCCTCTTTGTCTGAAAAATGCTTCATTTAGTCCAGTCTCTCGCATTCCCCTCTGATCCCCATCCCTCTGTAACCATTGTGGGGGAATTACTCTTTGCTATTTTCTTGTTAGGCTTTGGGTTTAGGAGAATTTAGATAACAAAGTTGACTAATTCAGAGCTGAGCACACATTGGACTCTGCAAATATACCGCCCGCTACATGATAAGGGCAGGGCCCAGCTTCTGGGCTGCACCTGGCGAGATGCTGTGGGAACAGCTGCTTCTGGAAGCAGGTAGTGGGAACAGCTATTTCTTCAAAGCCTGCATTAATCCTTTCGCAATTAAAACAAGAAAAGGATGTTTACAGGCATTTGATCGTTTTCGGTGGAGATACGAGTTTGCTCACAGAGATTGAATTCCAGTTCTGGTGTGCTGCACTTGCTTAAAGTTGACTAATGACAATTTAGAAGAATGGAACTGTAGTCATTTTCAAAAGTTTATTCTTTTTGCAGAAAATGGTTTAACAATCCCCCCTAGTGGTCTGTTTCCTGTTACTGTGATTTATGCACACTCTCCTTTCCAAAACTGCCTGCTTGGGTTGTTTACAGGTTCATAGCAGAGAAACTGCAAAAAACCCAAGTCAGACTATGTAAAGTTGAGACGAGCTTTCACTGAATTCCTCCTTTCCTCCTCGGAGACAGTGCCTGATTTCTCACGTAGTGATCAACTAAATCCTACCACAAAGCCAGCTTTAAATCTCCAGGGTTTTCTTAAAACTGACGAATAACCTAGACTTCTGGTGTTCACACCCTCGTCACTGAAATCAGTGAATAGACCGGGGGTGTGATGCGCTCAGTCTTTTCAATATTTCCAGTGGTGGATTTGGGTTTCTGAAGAAAGAAAGAATAAATCATAGAAATGGTCTCTGCCTTCCTTTCAGGAAAGTTTGGCCCAAGCTGGATTATTTCAATCCTTTAGGATAGAATTACCTTTAAATGACTTAAAAATCCTGTATGTTTTTCAACTGTAACTACTAAGAAGATGCCTGGTCATTGTTGCCATCCAGTGTTCATCCTTCTCTTCGCTCTGCACACAAAGGTGGGAAATCCTGTTTCCTTCAGCGTTTACAAGGAAGATGAACCGACATTCTCCTCTGCTTCTTTCTAGGTCCCTGCCTGCACACAAGGCCACCCATAACTGAGTTGAGGCCGCCTAAGTATTTCAAGCTTTGAACACCGAGACAAGGAGATATCCCGTTCACCTGAAAGCTAGCCTCGTTTCCCTTGGCCATGTTCCCAGTGATGCTCCTTTTCCAAACTATGCAAAATAGAGTCTAGCTCATCTGGTGATCATGGAAGACGCTATGTAGTGCTGCTCCTTGATAGCTCAGTTGGGGACAGTATCAAGATTTCTTATATTACTGGATATCTCAGTCTGTTTGCGCTACTACAACAAAATACCACAGACTGGGTGCCCTATAAACAGCAGAAATTTATTGCTCACAGTTCTGGAGGCCGGAAGTCCCACATCAGGGTGCCAGCATGGTTGGGTTCTCGTGAAAGCCCTCCTCAGACTCCTGACTTTTCACTGCGTCCTCACATGGTAGAAGGGGTGAGGGATCTCTCTGGGGTTTCAATTATAAGAACACTAATCCCATTCATGAAGGTTCCACCCTCATGACCTAATCACCTCCCAAAGGCCCCACCTTCTAATACCATCACGTTGGGGGTTAGGATTTCAACATATGAATTTTGGAGGAACACAAACATTCAGACTACAGCACTGGAATATGGGAGAAGAATAATAGTAGACATTTATTAAATGTGCATCTATGAAAAACAGTGCAAAATAACCCTAAAACCCTAAGGGCTGACCCACAAGAAGCTTATGACATTAGAAAAAGAAACATCTGAAAATGAATCCATTGCCAACCTCCTTGCACTTCAGCCTTGAAAGCTTGCAGACTTTTAAGTCCAGTTTTCTCCCAGATATTTAGACTATTTCCTTCAATAACACTTGGACTTGGTTTCATTTCCTTCCTTCCTTTCAGTTTCTGCAGTCTCCATCCTGGTCCACGAAATCATCATTTCTTGCTAGAAATATCTCTAAGAGCCCCAGTGCCTCCTTTTATTTATTTGTTAATTCATCCTAACCTCAGGGACAAGAAATATTTTCCTAACTATGCAACTTATGTTGTCATAAATGTGCTCTGGTTCCAACTACATCATCATGAAACTTAATCTCCTTAGCTTTGAGGCCCCTAAAAGGACTAGCCTTTTCAATTAACCATTTGGTAACGCAATTGTCATCTTCCCCTATATGCTAGATGGTAGTTAGTTAAACCTGTTTGCCCTTCTTTGAACCACAAGCTAGGTTTTTACATGTACATCTACCTCTCCTGTGGAGACAAATTCACCATGAAACTAATGAAGCTTAGGCTTCAGGGCCCATCGCTTGCATGGACCATTTCTAAGGTCTTGTACCTAATTTTGCATTAGTTTTCTTAAGGAAGGCCCCTCAAATTGCATAAGCTTCAGGCACCACAAAATCAGCACCTGCTCCAGCCCCTTTAGTGTTTCATCTAGATGTGAGCATCTACTCAGTCCAGAACCTTCTTAGGACTGGCACATAAGCCTGCTCACTCTCTCTCTCTCTCTGAACTACATATATATTGCTCTTGTGCGTATTGTCAGTTTTAGGAGCTTGAGGGTTTTCCCCCTGCAATTGTGTTATCTTTTCCATTAGATGATATAATGAACGACTACACAACAGGGATCATCTCTTCTTTCTATTCTGTACCAGAATATGAGAGTATTGGTTTAGTATTTTTAACATGCTAAACAAACATTTTGACCAATTGCTTCTGAGGAAGTTTGAAACCATTAGTTTATTTATAAGTATCTGTATCAAAGATTATTAAAGGCTAAAACTATAATTTCTCAATACCAAGATCATTCAAATAAAAATCAAAACAAGCAAACATTCATGGGGCATGTTCATTGCTGTATCTTTAAACCCAGCACAGGTGGGTAATAAATATTTCTTGAATAAATCATATGTAAGTCAGGACTGCGGGTGGAGGGTGGCGATTGTTACCCATCACTGAGGAAGCCAGGGAATTTAGCTGGCTTCTGGCACGGCTGGATCCAGACGTCAATCTCTTCCTCCTTTCGGTTCTACTTTCTTCTGTGTTGGATTCCCTCTCAGGCAGGTCTAGTCCACGAACTGGCAGGATGACCTGCAGTACCTCTAAGCACACACACACCCAATTAGCTCAGAAGTCTCAGAGTAAAAACAAAACAAAACGAAAGCTTCTTTTCTCCAAAATTTCCAACAAAAATTGTGAAATCAAGTCTCATAGGGCCAACTTGAGGCACAACCGGTGCCACGTGTTCCTCCTGACCTGTGTCTGGGACAGAGGCCAGGGCTGGGCCACGTGCAGGTCTGGGGAGCAGGGAGGGGGCTCCAGGGTTTCACTTACCCTCTTCTATATTACATTGTATCTCTTCTCCCATCCCGAGAAAGCTGGTTCTCAAGGCTTTAACATTTGATTTAAAACTTGCATTTAATAGCTGATCATTTTTACTAATTGACCAATTTAATTGGCAGTAATGTTTCCATTGTTCTTACAGTTCTAATTAAGCTCACTCAAAGAAAGTTATCTTAAAGATATCATTCTTTTCCTAAGGAAAAATTTAAATTGCAATATCTCACATTTAACTAATTCAAAACATTATTGGGATATTCCATTTCTCTTCTAATAATGTTAGTGATATGTAATGTTGGCTATGTCATGTTTTCCAGTTTGGGGTCTGAAGTCCAAAAAATATGACTTTTGGGTATTCAAATTTAGTCAGGTAAGTGCTCTGTTCACACATTCCACATATTTTGTCCATGTAAAACATGTGATACCAAATAAGAGCAGTGATTATTTAGTCTTGCATTAATGAACGTCTTGTGAGAGAGCCTGATGTTGGCCCACAATGGCACCGACATATAAGAAGATAGGCCCCACCTGTCAGGTCCTCACTGGTACGATATCAACCCCACCTAGCAGATTTTATCAACCCTACCTAGCAGACTAGTGGGGAGTTAGGATTAAATGCCTGAAGGGTGCCTTCCTAAGCAGGCCCTTCTCCATTTAGAAAAGTATAGGAATTTAAATAACTTGCCCAAAGTTACATTGTTAAGTGATGGAGCTGGAGTGATCATTGAACTATAAAAGGCCAATGCCCATAAATGTTCTTTCCACCAAGACAAACTGTTGTGATTTTAAAATATGTGAACTATACACATACCTAGTTCTCTACATACTCATCCTTTATCTTATTTGTGTGTGTGTGTATATATATAAACTCATATATACACATATATGCATATGTACATACATACATACATATGTACATATATACAGATATAAATAAGATAAAGGATGAGTGTGTAGAGAGCTAGGCATGTCTATAATTCACAGATATACCCAATACATACATATGGCTGACACAGCTTCTTCAGGTAATGAGTTTTATATATTTACTACATGTTTTAACAGCTTGTCTTTGAAGTACATGCCTAATTTAGATCATAAATCCAAGGATCGAGTTTACCTTCCAGTCTTGAACTTTGTTTAATTCTCAGCTTGTACTCAAGAAATATTAAGTTGTGACCATAATTTTATAGGAAACAAAGTGAACAATTCAAAATCAAAAGTCATATCAAGGGAAAAATTAAAATGGTCATTTATGGAAAATGAAGTCAATAGTCATTCTGATCTCAACTCTTCAAACCAAGATAGATGGTAAGAAAAAGAACAGTGTTCCAGGCAGATTACACATGACAGGAAGTGTACTTATTTCTGTCATCCTTACTTATACAGACATCTAACAGAGCAAAATCTGGCCACTATATAGTACATTTCTAAGGCAAGGTGGAGCAACTTAATTTTAGTATTTCAATCATAACTTTAAATTTCTTACAATTCAAAAATGTACTGGATGTGCTTTCAGGCAAACCTATCAGTTTTTGTAATAAATTAGACCTCACACCTAGTAACCATGAGGATTCATTTGTTGCAATCTGGCAAAAGCAAATGGTGCTAAATTTTGTGTTTCTTGGTAGATGTAAGGAGAGTGAACTAAACTGTGTACTTCTAACACACCATTCCACAAATGCGGAATCCAATGAGTGAATACAAAATAAAATGAAACGAGACACAGTAGCTGCTGTACTTACATGCTAATCACACCTCAAAGCATAACCTTGTTTGTTTGTTTTTTTAAAATAACAGAAGCAATAAAATCCTATTATGGATTAATCTTGTGCCAAATTTTGTTTTTTAATCAAATCTATTTTGAGCTAAAGAAAATACAAAAATGCAAACGAAGGGCCTGATCCTCCTGATCTTGTGAACATGTAAGGGCTGATACACTTCAAAGATTTTTTTTTTACCTCATAAATTAAAATCATCATACGACACAGCAAAACATACTTATTTGTAAACCTTTTAATTTTGTGTTGCATGTAAAGTTTCAGCCTAATAAAAGTCTTTAGGAGGGAGTGTTTTAAAAATCCTAAAATTAGATGTTTACTAAATAAACACTGATCTAATTTAATTTCTCACATGTGTACCAGACTGAGACTGTTTCACATGGTAAACAAAGCCAAACAACAACAAGGAAATCATTTTTGAAAAGAGTCAGTGCTCTCAAACATGCAGCCCCAGCCTCTCCAGATATACACACCACTTGAACACAAAGGGTGGTGAGTTCATGGAAGGGCTGTTTGGGCAGCATTGCCCCGTGTGCTTCTCCATCAAGGATGAACTATTCATTAGTAGACCTAAACAAACTCTTCAGAACGTTTTTATCTCAAAGTGAGAAAATGCTACTCAAACAGGCTGCTAATGAAGCCATCCATCACCTTGTTTGATGTTTTCTTGTCATTAAAGAGTGCTCTGAAAGGATTCAGGCAGTGCCTACTCTCAGTTGGCAACTGTTTTAACCTTTGTGGGACAATTGGGTAGCTGTAACACAGACTCTTCCCATAAAATGCCAACCCTCATGCTGTAAATGTAAAATAAAACAATATTCATGGACATCAACTATATAATATCAGTTATCACATAAACTACATTTTACTGCATGAGATCACACTCTGTAGAAGGACGTAATAACATATCATTATAAGGATGCTGCTTCTTAGAATTCAAAGCATAAGAAAGAACATGTTTTACTTTCTGTCCTGAAGCCAGAGAACACAGAAAATCTTGGGAAATAAATGTATACTGGTGATGAAATATGTAAAACAAGTAGTTGGTGCATACATCTTTCATAGGAATATCTAACACTACTTAGAAGCAAATATATCATGGGAAAGAACCGTATATTATTTCAACTTGTGTGTGTGTATATACACACATATACACAAAACTTTAAGTAAAATTAAATATATAAAATTGAAATTTTCCATTAAGATTGTAACGATGCAGTCAAAGAAATTTTAAGATTCTTTTATTCATGCAATTACTATTTTTGTTCAATTGGATGAATACAGTTACTCAGAAGATGATTTTGCAGTATTCGTGCTGAAGTGGAATGTGTACCAAAGCCCCTAGGTACTGTGTAGAAAGTCACCAAATACAGTGTGCTGCATCCAGATGACACACAGGCATTTCAAATTCAATACCTCAATATTAATACCCAAACTTAAATTACCCAAATTAATACCCAATACCTCAATACCCAAAATTAAACTCAATATTTAACCCCAATAAAATTGCTCCTCTTCATGTATTTTTCTCTTGCAATTCGTGATATACTATCTATGGAAGGCAGAATTCTAGGATGCCCTCTAATGACCCACACCCTTGAGTATGGGTAGGACCTGTGAATATGATGGGATGTCACTCCCATGATAACGATACACTATGTGGCAAAAGTGAAGGGATTTTGCAGATGTAATTAAAGTCCCTAATCGGTTGATTTTGAGTTAATCAAAAGGGAGATGAACCTAGGTGAGCCTGATCTAATCAGGTGAGCCCTTTAAAAGAAGGTCAGGAGGTCAGAAAGATTCTCCTGCAGGCCCTGAAGAAATAAGCTACTATATTGGAAGAGGACCTGTCAGAGGGCCACATAGCAAGGAACTGTGGACGGCCTCTAGGAGCTACGAGCAGTCCCTGGCTAACAGCCAGCAAGAGAACGGGATCTCAGTCTCACAAGTGCAAGGGACCAAATGCTGCCAACAACCATATGAGTTTGGAAGAAGACCTTGGGCTCCGGAAGGGAACATAGCCTAGCGGACACCTTGATTACAACATTGTAAGACCCTGGGCAGCTAAGCCGTGGAAACTGACACATTAAATGCATGCTGTTTTAAGCCGCTAAGTTTGTGGTAATTTGTTAAACAGCAATAGAAAACTAATACATCATCTACATCATCAAGTTTCCCAAGGCAAGGCAGAAATCTTGGGCATCATGCTTACCCAGTCTTTGATCATGACTGTTTACAATCTTATTTCCAAAATATATTTTTATTCCTCTTCCTATTGTTTTCTATCAGGGCTGCACTATTTATCACCTAGATCGTTGTAGCAGGTTCTCTGACAGTGGAGTCAAACCTCAATGACGAATACTTGAATCTGAGGCCAGCATTCTCTTATCACAAAACTGATCAAGTTACCCTCCTCCTAAAATACGTTAGGATAAAACTCGTATTCCTTAGTCTGATATTCCAAATGCTTCCTGATCTGGCTGCTACCCACTTGCTAGCCTCATCTTCTGGCATTCTCCAACACATACCCTGCTCTCTGGCCTTACCAAATGACTTGTATTTCTCCAGGCACACTCATTCAAACTTCTGCACTTTGCACAGACCACTCACTTTGCTTGAAATGTCCCTCCTTTCTTGTGCCACCTGGCAAACTTCCTCATTCATTCTTCTTTTTTTTTTTTTTTGTGAGGAAGATTGGCCCTGAGCTAACAACTGGCAACCCTCTTTTTTTGCTGAGGAAGACTGGCTCTGGGCTAACATCCATGCCCATCTTCCTCTACTTTATATGGGACACCATCAGAGTATGGCTTGACAAGCAGTGCCTCGGTGAGCACCCAGGATCCTAACCGGCGAACCCCGGGCCGCCGCAGCGGAACGCATGCACTTAACTGTTTGCGCCACCGGGCCAGCCCCCTCATTCATTCTTCAAGATCTAATGTCTTCACCTCACTCTTCATTTCCTCACTGAAGCCTGCACTCTTTCCACCAAACTTCATGCAGAACTCCTTCAGTTCTTACCTCAATATAACGCCATTATTTGATTCCATGCCTATCCTTTATCTGTAACAGCTGCTCGAGGACAGGGCCTCTGTCTCCTTTCTCGTTCTTTTGTGCCTCGACCTCTGACACACTGCTTGGCACATAACAGCCAGTGAGTAAGACGTCATGAATCAAAGAAGCCATAGTAGATCTCACTAACATAATTGAACATTATTTACGAAACTTCCACCTGCACTTGGCATGGTGTACCATGCCGTGTATTGTTTAAAAGGCACAATGAGTTAAGATCATAAACTAATACAGAGGAAACTAAAGCAAACTGGAGACTAGAAAGCAGGAACATTATTAAATTTGCGCTATGAACAAATAAGTGCCCTGGAAAAGGAGACAGTTAATGAGGGCGCGACATAGAAAGGCAGAAGCGGACAAGAGGTGTAGAACTTCCCCCACAAAGGGGAAAGACCATTATCACAGAAACCTGTCCTTTCTCTCTCTTTTGCTGTCGTGTGAAACTCACGAGTGCCAACCACGTGCGGACAGAGTGCAAATAAAAGAGGTCCAATCCAAGCCGGTGGAGCTTTAGTGAAGATGCGTTCCTGTTATTCTACCTTCTCCTTTGATGAAAAAGGCTGCTTGCCTTTACAAATCTTGAAGGAATCATGAAGCATTGGAAAACTGAAGAAAATCCAAATGTCTAAACTAAATGTCTAGGAATTGGTTAAATAAGTTGTGATATGTTCGCACAATGGAATAATATCCAGGTATTTTAACTGATGCTAAAAATTAATATATCCTGGAGGTGATGAAATAATATTATAGCAGTATCCCATTTAATGTGTGTGTGATGTCTATATTTAACCCTAAGGGGAAAAATCTGTAAGAATATACATAAATGTATCAATAGTAGTATCTGGTTGGTGGGCACAGAGTTTTGTTTGTTTCTTTGTTTGTAATATTCTTTTCTCGATTATATTTTTTAATTATCTTCCATTAAATTCTTCTAATTTTCTATGTATTTAGTTTCGCAATGGAGTGTATTAAAAGAGGAACTTCTAACTAAAAAAACAACATGAACGCTTTTCCCCATAGTTGCACGTGGCCAGTAGGAGATCATTGTTCCTGTAGATAAACTTATTTAGATAAGTGGTCATCATTCAACAAATATTTATTGAGTACCTGTTACGTGTTAGGCCTACTGCTATTACATTGGTGATGAAATACAGTTTCTGCCCTCAGGAGGTTCACAGCGGAAAGAGGAGGAAGAAACTTGAAAATGCAACGCAGTGTAGTAAGGCAAGAACCTACATGCAGGAGCATACAGGAGGGATACCTAAGCCAGCCTGGGAGAGAGGGGAGCCAGAGAGACTTCCCAGAGACGCTAAGGGTTAAGTTGAGCCCCAAAGATGAAAAGTCAGGGGATTCTTATTAACAACAACAACAGACTTAACAAACACATTCTTTTCTTCCATAGTTCATGAGAGCCAAAATGCGTGAGGACGTGTACTGACTCAGGCGTTTCCTTTACCTGAGCCCGGTAACCCGTACTCTCAGATGTCCTGAGTTCACCAGTTTGGGGCCGTGAGGCGGCCGGTAGTTCCTCCTGTGCTTGCGGCAGCACCACCAACACCGAACTTTTAAGCCTCCCGTGACCGACTTTGGGCAGGTTTCAAGCACGTTCAATCACTACATTCTTTCTGCAAGTCTAACTAAATTGCTCTTACTATAGATTTGAGTTATTGAATATAATTCTGTCATCTGCGAAATATAAAAGAGCTGTTTCCTCCAGGTACTTTCTCTTCTATTCACACAGTTTGCTTGTTTGTTTGTTTTTAAGAAGCCCCCTGGACCTTTTCTTGAATCCTTGTAACTGTCAC
Organism: Ceratotherium simum simum; assembly: GCF_057802395.1. NCBI lineage: Eukaryota > Metazoa > Chordata > Mammalia > Perissodactyla > Rhinocerotidae > Ceratotherium > Ceratotherium simum. Next base: position 16,583,636 of record NC_141909.1, read on the forward strand.
TCCTTGCACATTTCCTCATAGGACCTACTGCACGTTGTTTTAACTGAGTTTCTTCTACCCTCTTCAATATATCCATAGACCACCCAGGATACTAAAATCCAACCGAACTTAACATTTCAGTCAGGAGTTTCGCCTACTTAGACTAAACATGACCAAATACTGCCAGCTGACCAAATATTTCTAGCTCTTCTGTGTAATATATTCTATTTAATATATTCAGGTCTTGTAGAGTCAAATCTACTCCACGTTCAACTGCAGTCCAATACGAATTGTGCTTCTATACTTGTGTCTACTTAGTTATGCCCCCATCTTATGTGAAACAGCTTTTTTTAGCTACTTTCATAGCTATGAATAAGATGGCGTATTTAAAACATACTTTAGGTATAACTTACACAGAGTAGAATGCATGGATCTTAAGCGTACAATTAGGTGAATTTTGATAAATATGTACATGCATGTAACCAACATCCCCATCAAGACAAGAATATTTCTAGCACCCCAGAAAGTTCTCTTGTGTCCCCTTCTAATCAGTTGTCACTGTTCATGTTTCTATTGCCATAGATTAGTTTTGCCTGTGCTAAAACATCACATGAATGCGAGCATACTCCTTCATGGATGGCTTCTTTTGCTTCACATAATATTTTTGTGCTTCATCCATGTTATTGTATATACCAATAGTTCATTCCTTTTATTGCTGAGTAATATTCCATTATATGAATATACCACCACTTGTTTATTCATTCCCCTATTTATGGATATTTGAGTCGTTCCCAGCTTTGGGCTATTAGGAAGAAAGTTGCTGTGTACATTCTTATTCAAGTCAAATGTCATGTGGACATATGGTTTTTTCCTCTAAGATAAAGACCTAGGAGTGGACTTGCTGCGTCCTAGGTTCAATGTGTATTCAATCATATAACAAACTATCAGTAAGTTTTCCAAAGTGGTTGTATCAGTTTACACTCCCAACAGCAATGTGTGTGAGTTTGAGCTGCTCCACATTCTCACCGCTTGGAAACAGTCAGTCTTATTAACTTTAGCCATTCTAGTAGATGTGAAGCGGTATTTGGCTTTGATTTGTATTTCCCTGATAACTAATGATGTTGAACATCTTTCCATGTGTTTATTGATCGTTCATATCTTTTTTTGTGAAATGTTAGTTCAAGATTTTTGCCCACTTTTATAAATTGTGTTTTTTCTTATTTATTTGGAGGGCTTTTTTATCTATTCTGGATAAAGTCCTTTTTTGGATATATGTATTGTGAATATTTTCTACCAGTCTGTGGCTTGCCGTTCATTTTATTCCTGATGTCTTTTGGAAAGAAAAAGTTTTGATTTTGATGAAGCCCACTTTATCAACTTTCTCTGATGCACAGTGCTTTTTGTGTCTTAAGAAATTTTTTGCCTAGCCAAAGATCACAAAGTTTTATTCTAGAAGTTTTGTAGTTTTAGCTTTTATATCTTAGGTCTATTATTCCTCTCAAATTAATTTTTGGGTGTGGTATTAGGTAGAGGTCAAGGTTCATTAGTTCATTATTTTTCATACATCTGTCCAGCCATTTCAGTACCGTTTGTTGCAAAGACTTTTCTTTCCTCATTTAATTGCGTTGGCACTTTTATTGTCAAGCAATTGACTACATAAGTGTAGCTCAGTTTCTGGACTCCATATTCTATCCCATTGATGGGTTTTTCTATCTTTACACTGAAACCATATCATCTTGATTACTGTAGCTTTATAGTAAGTCTTAAATTCAAGTCATGTAAGTCCAATTTTGGTCTTCTTTTTAAGATTATTTCGGCTACATCTTTAAAATTATACATTGTTTAATGCTAATAAATATAATCTTTGAAAAAAGTCAATTTTACTAAATAAACAATTTCAAGATAGTTCTTTTGACCAAAAAATAGTAACCAACACAATTCCTCTTTGTCCTGAGGGTCTTGCCAAGTCTGTTTAAATAGATTAGCAGCCTTATATCCTACATTGACGTTTGTACATAAAATCATTCAGGAATATGTGTGAACATAACAACCTTTGACCCAAATTTTAGAATTTCATTTAAAAAAATGTTTTAAGAAAAAACTGTGATGAGAGACCTACATGTTAATGCTACATACTATTCCATACATTGGAAAGGAGCATTCTACAGCTCTTACCAATGACACACTTATTTTTGAGGCCATGGTCAACATCTTTTTATGGAATACAAGGTTATGTATTTGCAAAAATAAAAAAATGCTTAAAAATTACGTTTGTTAATAATGAGATGAGCAAATATACAACTTAAAAACACAATAATAAAATGTAAGGAAAGAATCTTATTTTCTTTAACATACCTCAAGAAAAGTATAATGTTTAATAAAAATGAGTGATAATCCGGTTACCAATAAAAAGCCTAGGTGGCTGATTGACCTAGGAAATTTGAATGTGATTTCTTTCCCCTCTTCACAAATACAGCACAACAGCATCAATGAAAGATTCCTCCCAACAAGCGTTTTCCCTCCTAGCCCTCTCCTAGTGTGGCCATCAATGTTCTGGCAAGTCTGTCAAAGTATCTTTTGCAAACATGAGAGGCCCAAGATGTCCGTCTTCTATGCAATACAAAATACTTCACTTGCAGTTTGTTTTAATCAAAAGAAGGGAGTAGAGTCTAGCAGTTAATAAGCTTTAAAGCCTGACACACTCTCAATTTTGTCACTTAACTGTGTAACATTCGGTAAATTACTTATATTTTAACTCATTTCCTCTCAAGGTTGTTGAGAGGGTTACATTAAATAATGTGTACTTGGCCAATACCTTGAACTCTGTAAGTTATAAGTAAGTCATCACTGCTAGTTTCTTTTTTAGATTTTTCCCAAAGTAGGTGAAGCAAACACTTACAAAACAAATATGTCAAAATAAGTACATAGTTTACAAATTCAGTGCACTTACAATTACTTAATAACCATAATCTTCATTATATCCCTGAATGCTGGGAGTACGAAACAGTGCAAAAGGCATATTAGACTGGGAGCGGGGGGCCTGGATTCTAGCCTTGGCTCTGCTTCTATGTAACCTGTGATCTTCAGCAAATTATTTACTGCTGGAGGCTCTAGATTCCTTATTCGTAAAATGAGGGGATCCTTTTAAAAGAATCTCTAAGACGCTTTTTCAAATCTAAGATTTTAAGATTTGACTAAGTAATACAATTGCCACTCTGCTCAGATCTAACAGGTCATATATTTAGGATAAAATGTTTCACATCCCCTCACTCCACTCTAGCACTTGGGAAGGTGCCAAAGCTATGGCAAAGCAGGTGCCTGAGTCATTTAACCAATCAGAAAGCTTTTGCAGAAGAACTCTTACTAGCTACAAGATGTTAGGTTTAATATGGCAGAAACAAACATCTCCAAACAGGTAATTCAAGTGCCACTTGGATTGGTAGGAAAATGTGGCCTCATACTTCCCAGGTTGATCTCCCACCATAATGCCTTTATCACTTGACCTAAATAATTCTCCTAACAAATTGTCATGTGAAACCTTTCTTCACTAATTTCAGTTATAACATCTACAACTTAATGGTTCTTACGGTGTAGAACAATCTGGATATTAAAGTTCAAATCCTGGATATATTGGACAAGAAAGTTTCATCTTTCTGTATTCTCAGTTGAAGAAAATAATGCCTGTATTTCATCAATTCTAAGATGTACATATTTTTCAAATTTTAAGATCTTGAAATTGGATGCATCTAACAGTTGATGTGTCTGGACAGCATTGTATCATAATTTGATTAGCAACACCTTTTCTTTCTTAGTAACATTAATGGTGAGTCTTAAAAACAATGAAACCTTAGATTCAGTTAAGTATAGTAAAATCCTGCCAACCTAATACAGGCCTTTTTCTTAGGCTCCAATGAAATAAATGGTCTTCAGAAAGTCTCGTCAACTGTAAACAGGAGAATGGACTGAATGTTGTCTAAAGTTCTTAGTCTCTAATGTCTTTAGAAATCCTATGTAAATGCAAGATCTTATTACTAAACTGATTTCCCTATGCAAAATGAGGAAATGTGCTAACACAGGCTAAGATAAAACCATACTGGCTGCTATGATTTCCTCATTGGCCAAAGAAATCAAATACTGAAATATATAGATTCTTTTTATCAGTCTTTCCCAAACTGTATTTTATTCTCAGAGATAAGTGAATATTAAAAAGCAAAAATTGTAAAAACTTAAAATTGGTTATAATTTAAATCAATATATATATATAAAATAAATATCTATTTATTTGTAAAAATATAAGCAGCAAGCATAGTAAAGTTTATTATGCTAGTGCATTTGTCCTTGTCTAATAAGCCAACTTTTCAAGCTATAGACTTAATTTAATAATATTGTCACACACAGTTGAAACATTTACAGTATCTTCTATGTACCATTTAAAAAATAATAACTAGAAATTAATCTTTTTTTATTTTTATTTTATTTTATTTTTTTTTAAAGATTTTATTTATTTTTTATTTTTTCCCCCCAAAGCCCCAGTGGATAGTTGTATGTCATAGCTGCACATCCTTCTAGCTGCTGTATGCGGGACCCGGCCTCAGGATGAACGGAGAAGTGGTGCCTCGATGCGCACCCGGGATCCGAACCTGGGCCACCAGCATCGCAGCGCGCGCACTTAACCACCAAGCCACAGGGCCGGCCCGAAATTAATCTTTTTTTAAAAAGTAAAGTTCAATGTGAGAGGAAGGTGAAATGGGTAAAAGGGGTCAATTATATGGTGGCAGATGAAAACTACACTTTTGATGGTGAGCATCCTGTATTATATACAGATAAGTTATAGTTTTGTACACCTGAAACCTATACAATGTTATAAACCAATATTACCTCAATAAAAAAAAATTAAAGTTCTTTTGCAACTAATTTTTTCTCATTATAAAGGGTAATACATGGTCTTTGTAGAGAATTTGGAAAATGCGGAAAAGAATAAACAAGAAAATTTAAGGGGCCGGCCCGTGGCTTAGCGGTTAAGTGCGTGCGCTCCACTACTGGGTGGCCCAGTTCGGATCCCGGGTGCACAACGGCACACCACTTGTCCGGCCGTGCTGAGGTGGCGTCCCACATACAGCAACTAGAAGAGTGTGCAACTATGACATACAACTATCTACTGGGGCCTTCGAGAGAAAAGGGGGAAAAAAAGGAGGAGGATTGGCAATAGATGTTAGCTCAGGGCTGATCTTCCTCAAAAAAAAAAAATTACTTTAAGAAAAAGAAAAAGAAAATTTAAGTCCCACCACCCTGAGATAATCATCATTAAGATTTGGGTGTATTTTCTCAGTCTTGTATATAGTACTATATACATTACTGTAAAATTGGAATCAGAGAGTATCGGTATACCTACACACACATATAAAGCTTATATCAATATTTTTTTACTTAACACCCATTTTATCACGACCATTTTCATATCAGTAAATATTCTTCAAAAAAATCCTTGTGAAGTAGATTAGAACAATTTGAAAAAACAAAACATTGGTTTCATACCCGACTCTACACAGTGGTTCTTGATTCTTGTTGCGCATCATGAATCACTACGGAAATTCCGAAAAATATCATGGCTAAACTCCACAGTCAGAGATTCTAAATGCTTTAGTCTGGGATGGGATCTAGGCATGAATTTTTTTTCTCATGTAATTCTAATGCATAGCTCTGGATAAGAACTACTGTTTTACATCAAGATAAATTCCAAATAGATTAAAAAACTGATTGAAGAAAAAGAGAGATTTGCAAATCATATATCTGATAAGAAGTTAATATCCGAAATGTATAAAGAACTCATACAACTCAACAACGAAAAAAAATAAACAATCCAATTAAAAAATGGTCAGAGGATCTGAACAGACATTTTTTCAAAGAAGATATACAGATGGCCAACAGGCACATGAAAAGAGGTTCACCACTGCTAATTATTAGGGAAATGCAAATCAAAACCACAATGAGATATCACCTCACACCCGTGAGAATGGCTATTATTAAAAAGACAAGAAATAAGTGTTGGAGAGGATGTGGAAAAAAGGGAACACTGGTACACTGCTGGTGGGAATGTAATCTGTGCAGCCACCATGAAAAACAGTACAGAGAGTCTTCAAAGAATTCAAAATAGAAATACCATTATCCAGCTGTTCCACTTCTAGGTATTTATCCAAAGAACAGAAAAACACTAATTATAAAAGATATGTGCACATCTATGTTCACTGCAGCATTATTCACAATGGCCAAGGCTTGGAAACAGCCTAAGTGCCCGTCATCAGATGAATGGATAAAGAAGATGCGGTATATATATACAATGGGATACTACTCAGCCATAAAAAAGATGAGATCTTGCCATTTGCAACAACATGGATGGACTTTGAGGGTATTATGTTAAGCAAAATAAGTCAGAGGGAGAAAGCCAAATACTGTATGATTTCAGTCATGTGCAAGATAAAACAACAACAACAAACAAACACATAGATACAGAGAACAGATTGGTGGTTACCAGAAGGGAAGGGGGTGGGGGAGGGTGAAAGGGGTAAAGGGGCAAATTTGTATGGTGATGGATGGCAACTAGACGTTTGGTGGTGAACACAATGCAGACTACATAGAAGTCGAAATATAGTGATGCACACCTGAAATTTATATAATGTTATAAACCAATGTTACCTTAAAAAAAAAAACTGTGGAATTAATGAATAAAAAAATAACTGTTTATGTAATCTTAGGGTACTAAAGAACAATAAAGACAGAAACACCAAAGGAAAATATTCATATATTTAACTACATGAAAACATTACATCTCTGTATGTCAAAAAAAATCACAAACAAAACTGAAAAGGGAATCACAAACTAGGAAAAATATTTCCAATATACATTATAGGCAAAGTTCTTAGAAAGTATAAAGGAACAGATGAAGAACTAAATAGAAAAGGTTGGGTATAGGTGAATCACCCAGAAAAAAAATGTCACTATATATGGAGGTAAAAAGCATTTCCTTTTAAAATGAAAAACAAGCTGATCCTCACTTCAGAATACATTTCTCCTTTCCCGACTCCTCCCCTGCCACTCATAACTCAGGGGCTATACGGTAGCATTTACATTTTTACCCTGAAGCTTTACCTCATTAAAAAAATCAAACTCTGAGCAAATATATTACAACTAAAATATGAATATATAAAGAGGAAAGTCACACTGACACATAAAGGTCTCATAAAATCAGATGCAAAGGAACGTAGCCCCACGTTATTACTGCCTGAGTCCAGCTCTGCACAGGTTAAGCTTGCAATAAAACGAAGTCTTTTCAATCTGCTGGAGTGACTTTACCCTTATTAGAATGCATACTCATTATTTTCTGATTACTCCTCTACATAAAACATACCATTTTGTATCTTGATTTCCACACCCCTAGTAGAGTATTCATATTTTATCTCTAAAGATTGCAATAAATCACTTCAAACACAATAACCCATTTAAGAATGGATTTTATAGGCAAAAAGGCACACCTTTAGTGATGTGATTGCAATCATCAGATGCTCCAATTCTCCTCAAGCACATATTATACAGTGTACACAAATGATGCGGTAGGATAGGAGAGGCTATTACAGGCTGAACGAGTCAACGCAACCCAATGTGTACTTCCTGGTTTCAGGATGTATCCATAGGAACCCTGTGAAATATTTTGTTGTATTAATTTGGCTCCTTTCTATTCTTCACTAGTGCCAACACTTTCAAGATAATGCAGTTGAGACATGTCACAGCTGTTGAAACTCAGCATAAGCTTGAGCTGACAGTGGTGTATCATCAAGAACTAGAAACACCAAAACAACATTATGATAAAGAGAAGTATGAAAAATAAGAAGACAAAGGGCAGGAAATAGTGCCTTACCAACTTAAAGCAGAGCCCTGGGGGAAAACATCTGGTTCAAAGCAAACGGTGATTCTTTCAACATAGGGAAGGGGTCTTCCTGGATAGAGCGAGGAGTGGCCGGATGGAAGAGATGGGCTCCCGGAAGCTGAAGACCAGGCAGCGAAACGTTGATCTCTGTGAGGGAATTTATATTTAAAAATGTGAGAGATCCATGACCTTGAAATCTAGATAGGAGCTGTATTATTTGCAATTTTTGCTATTGTGTTTAAAACCTGGCCAGACTATATCAGGAATGCTTTCCATCTTGAATTTTCAGGTTAACTTTATGAAGCACTCTACGTGTTTTGAGGAACAATCAAAGATACAGTTTACAGGGGTTTAAAAGGATTGTTAGTTTGGAAATATTAAACTTTAACAACTATTGAATATCATTTATTTCTGAAAAACCTGATGTCTTTACAAAAGGAAATAAAGAATATTACAGTTCACTAATTTGATGAGGAACGTCAGTCATAGCAACTGGTATATCTGAGAAGAAACCATTTTCCACTTAAAAAACTCCACCCAAAAAAACCTTTTCCAACTCTAACTTCTGGGTAAGTCTTTAAAGCTAATCTTCCAATAGATCTATAAGGCTCACAGGCTAGGAAAGAGATTTGAAAGTTTATTTTGTGTGGGTGTAAATTGGAATGTAGTCGTGTGTGAATTAGAATCTTGAACATATTCCAATCATATCTACTTTCTATTCTAACCACATATGTATGATTATTTAAAACAAACACTTTCGGGCCGGCTCCGTGGCTTAGCGGTTAAGTGTACGCGCTCTGATGCTGGTGGCCCGGGTTCGGATCCCGGGGGCGCCCCGAGGCACCGCTTCTCCGTCCAACGCGAGGCCGAGTCCCACGTACAGCAACTAGAAGGATGTGAACCTATGACATGCAACTATCTACTGGGGCTTTGGGGGGAAAAAAACTGAATAAATAAAAATCTAAAAAAAAATAAAAAAAAAATAAAACAAACACTTTCATCTCATGGACATTTAAATATTATCTCCATGGGTGAATAGATTAGGAAGAACCTCAGGTTCACTGAAAGTTTTGCACACAAACTTCAGGTCTATAAGTAAAGAGCATTGTACTGAGTGGGCACAAGTACCGTACGTAATCTTTACAACAGTCCCATGAGGTAGCAATAAGAGAACCCATCTCGCACGTCACTGCTCTCTCTATTCAGTAAGACGCCTTCTCTGTGCAAAAGAATCACTGCTTGCTCCAAAACCCAATTACATGAAAGAAAATCATTGAAAAATGGTAGAGCCAGGATTTGAAATCAATCTGTCTTGCCGAAAGTCCACGTGCTTTCCGGTAGATCATAATGTGTTCTAAATATGAAAGATTTCAGCACCTTTTATACCTAATCAGCTATACTCTACAGCATCCAGTGGCAATAAACCTGAAATATAAGTGATGCATAAAGCAAAAATTCGAAATAATACAACTGATTTTAAATACACTTTTCAGAACAAACATGTATGAATCTTGTCCTTCAAAGACATCCTCAGGAACGAGAGAATCTGCAATATTTTCATTCTCCAACCTGCCTAAAGTTTATGCCATATTAAATATTCCAAATTTTAAAATATTTCATCAGTTTTGGATGGTAAAACTTCCAAAAATATATCGAATGGTAGTTCTACATCAGGAAATCTATTAATACTACTCATCACATTAATAGAACAGAAGAGAAAAATCATATCATTATATTCTTGGATGTTGAAAGGCATTAGACATCCAACATCTATTTTTTGAAAATTTTTTTATGCTTTAAATTATAACAGTAAAATTGACTTTTTTCATGTACAGTTCTTTGAATTTTAACACATGTATAAATTGATGTAACCACAACTACGATCAGGATACAAAGTTCCATCACCCTCAAGAAACTCCTTGGTGTTACACTTCATAGTCATATCTTCCTCCCACCTGTAACTCCTGGCAACCATTGATCTTTTTTTCCAACACCATAGTTTTTTTTTTTTTTTGAAAATGCCATCTGAATGGAACCATACAGTATATGACCTTTTAAGACTGTCTTTTTTTATTCAGCATAATGCTTTAAGACTCATCCAAGTTATGTGAATCGATAGTTCATTTTTTATTACTGATATTATTCCTTTGTATAAATATATCATACTTTGTCAATTCAAGACATCTGGTTGTTTCCAGTTTTTTATGATTGTGAATAGAGCTACTATCAATATTTGTGTATGGATGTTTGTTTGAACATAAGTTTTCACTTCCCTAGAGTTAATACCCAGAAGTGGGGTTGCTGAGTCATATGGTAATTTACTTAACTTTATAAGCAACTGCAAAACTGTTTTCCAGAATGGCCGTACAATTTTGCATCCCCACCAGCAATGTAGGAGAGTTCTAGTTGCTCTACATCCTTGGCAGGACTTGGTATTTTCAGTATTTTTATTTTAGCTGTTCTAATAGGTACTGAGTGGTATCTCAGCACGATTTTAATTTACATTTTCCTAATGGCTAATTATTGAACACCTCTTCATGTACTAACTTGTCATATGTATATTCTCTTTGGTGAAGTACCTGTTCAAGACTTTGTTCTATTTTTTTATTGGGTCACCTTCTCATTGTAGGATTTTAGAGTTCTTTACACATTCTTTATATAGAGTCCTTTATTGAATATGTGATTTACAAATATTTTCTTCCAGACTGTAGTTTGTCCATTCATTTTCTTTTTTTATTTTTATTTTATTTTTTTGTGTGAGGAAGATCAACCCTGAGCTAACATCTGCCAATCCTCCTCTTTTTGCTGTGGAAGACTGGCCCTGGGCTAACATCCATGCCCATCTTCCTCTACTTTATATGGGACGCCACCACAGCATGGCTTGACAAGCGGTGCGTTGGTGCCCGCCCGGGATCCGACTCTGCAAACCCCGGGCCGCCGCAGCGGAGCACGCGCACTTAATCGCTTGTGCCACTGGGTCGGCCCCTGTCCCTTCATTTTCTTAACAGTGTCTTTTGCAGAGCAAAAGTTTTTAATTCTAATGAAGTTAAATTTATCAATATTTTCCTTTGTGGTTTGTGCTTTTGGTGCTAAGAACTCTTTGCCTAACATTAAGTCACAAAGATTTCATCTTACGTATTCTAAAAATTTTATAGTTTTATGGTTTACATTTAAGTCTCTGATTCATTTTGAGTTAGTTTTTGTATAAGGTGTGAGGTTTAGCTTGCAGTTCATTTATTTTGCCTATGGATGTCCAATAGTTCCAACACTGAATTGCCTTTGCACCTTTCTCTCCCTCCTCTTATATTTTTCTGGAAGAGATTATATAGAATTGGTGTTACTTCTTCTTTAGATGTTTGGTAGAATTCACCAGTGAAACCATCTGGGCCTGAAAGATTTCTATTTTAGAAGGCTTTTAAACAAGAATTCTTTAGTGGTTATAGTACTTTAGTATTTTGGATATTTAGTTCATCTTGAGTGGATTTTGGTAGTTTGTGGTGTGCAAGAGGTAATCAACCATGGGCCCTGTGCATCCCTACATAGTCTTGCTGGGAATGCCACGAACACAAAGCTCTAATCACTTTTTATCTGGGCCCTTTCTCAAGGCTGTGTTTGCAGTAAGTAGGATGAGGTAATATCACCCTCACATCACAGAGCCAGTTATAAAAGAGATAAACTCCCCAAGTTCGGTATTCCTTGGGGGGATATATGAATTCACTGCATGTGTAATATCCATCCAGTCCCAGTTATACTGGCTCCATGGAGTTAGAAGGTATGTGTAACCGATGCATACCAACATGAAGCTCACGCTATTTGCTGCGCTATAAGTAATAAAGTCCTTCATCTCTGACCTAGAAGTCTCATGTGCTCTGCAGCCTCCATGAAGCAGTAACAGGTTAACCAGCAGCTTGTAAGCAGGGTAAAATTTCAGACCCTTCGTAGTTCTTGACATACGCTTTCCAGGGAATTGATTATTTAATGTAAATTGTCATATTTACGTTAGTAGTTATTTTTTTCAGTATTTCTTTATTGTTCTGTTAATGTCTGCAGAGTCTGATATCTTCTTCCATTCCTGATATTGGTAGTTTGTGCCACTCATTTTTTTCTTTGTCAGTTTTGCTAGACGCTCATTGGTTTTACTGATCTTTTCAAAGAACCAGATTTGGTTTCATTGATTTTCTCCCTGGTTTTTCTGTGATCAACTTCATTGATATCTGCTCTCCTCTTTATCATTTCTTCCCTTCTGCTGCTTTGGGGTTATTTTTCATTTCCTTTTTATTTTCTTAAGTTGGAAGCTTAGATTATTTATTTAAGACTTTTCTTCTTTTTGATATAAGCATTTAACGCTATAAGTTTCCTCCTAAGAAATATTTTAGCTTCCTCCCACACATTTTGATATGCCACATTTTCATTTTCAGTCAGCTCAAAATATATTTGGTAAGCCCTGGTTAATTCAAAAGTGTTTGGTTTTCAAGTGTTTGTAGATTTTCCAGTTATCTTTCTGTTACTGATTATGATCAGAGAGCATATTTTGTACAATTTCAATTCTTTTGTATTTCTTATGGTTTATAACCCAGGATATGGTCTATCTTGATGAATTGTCCATATACACCTGAAAAGAATATATATTCTGCTGCTGTTGGATTGAAAGATCTATAAATGTCAAAGTCAGCTGACTGATGGTGGTGTTCTGTTCTTTACCTGATATTCTACTAGTTATATCAATGACTGAGAGAAGAATGTTGAGGCCTCCAACTATAATTATGGGTTTGTCTATTTCTCCTTTCAGTTCTGTCAGTTTTTGCTGTATGTATTTTGAAGATCTGTTGTTTGGTGTATACATTAGGATTGTAAGCTCTTCTTGGTGAATTGACCCTGTTATCTTTTCATCCTTTGTTTATCCCTGGTAATTTTTGTTACTTTGAAGTATACTTTGATATTAATAAAGTCATTCTAGCTTTCATTTGATCACTGTATATCTTTTCCAATAATTTAATTTTAACTTACCTATATCATTACATTTGAAGTGAGTTTCTTGTAGATAGCATATAGGTTGGGACATTAAAAAAATCTATTATGACAATCTCTGTCTTTTAATTGGCATATTTAGAACATTTACATTTAATGTAATTATTGGTGTGTTTGGATTTAGGTCTACCATTTCATTATGTTTTCTGCTTATTTTTCTGTTTCTCTGTTTTTAAGTCCTCTGTTTCCCTTTTCCTCTCTTTTTTGGGGGTATTTGAACATTTTTTTAGTATGTCATTTTAATTTTCCTATTGTATTTTTGATAAAATCTTTGTATAGTTTGTTTGTTTGCTTTTAGGTTTTGCTCTAGGGATTACAATATACATATTTAACTTTTCAAAGGCTACCTGGAACCAATTCATGTGGAATGTAGAAATTTCACTGCCATGTTACCAAAACTAAGTCATGCTGTTCTGGAGATACCAGCAATACGGGGGCAAAATGAGAGATAAAAAAGGGATAGGAGAGAATAAAAATGATCATTATATACAGGTGACATGATTGTTTACCTAGAAAATACAAGAAAACAAACGATAAAATTATTACAACTGTTAGGAAAATTCATTTTGGTGATTGGGAGCAAAATTAAAATACAGAAATCAATAGTCTTCATGTGCAAAACAATAACCGTATGCAAGATATAATGAAAGAAAACTATCCAGTATAATGAAATTAAACTATCCAGGAGTATCAAGAAATGTACAAGATCTATATAAAGAAGTCCTTAAAAAGTGATTGATGAATACATGCTCACATTAAAGAAATAGAAAGATATTTCATACCAGTTTCTTGGATCACTATGGAGGTAACCACAGGTTCAGATAGTTGATAATATGCTTGGCTAAGGAGCCAAAAGGATGAGCTACCATCTGTGGGATTAACATACAACATATTAAGGAAGTCATATCTCCCTAAATTGATAGGAAACTTAATTCATCCCACTAAAAATAGTAAACAGGATTTGTTTTTCTTTTGAAAATCAGAAAAAGAAATTCTAGAGTTCATATGAAAAAGTTGGCAGGAATAATCAGAAAAATTATGAAAAAGAAGAGCACTAACAGGAAATTCTCCCTACTAGACAGTGAGGCATATTTTAAAGCTGTAATTAAAACAGTGTGGTAATATATCATGAATCAACAGTTAATTGGAACAGCCTTAAAAGTCCGGAAATAGGCTAGCAACAAATTAGTAAACAAAAGGTGGTTACACAATATATGATATTGTAATAACTAGGCAACCATCTGGAAAAAATTACATTGAATCCCTAGTTCATATTTTACAGCAAAATAAATTCCATGTGGATCAAAACATTAAACACAAAAAATAAAACATAAAACTACTAGAAGAAAATATGCGAGATTTAAACATAATCTCAAAGAGGTAAGGCTTTTCTACCTGTGACACAGGTAGAACACAGAAGCCATAAAAAAATACTGATAATTCCATTTGTATTAAAAAAAAATCTACAAGTTAACCTGAGCTTCAGTGTCTGGAGTTTTTGTTGGAGTGTCATTCTATAGACATGACTGACTGAATCATTGACCACAAGGTTGAACTTAATCTCCAGCCCCTCTTCCCGCTTCAGGTCAGACCCGAGATCACTGTAACTTAAAGCCCCAACCCTCTAATCACAAGGTTTGCCTTTTTGGTGTGGTCAGCCCTCATCCTGAGTCATCTTGTTATCATAAACTATCAGGTTCCACAATGAATAACAAAGACACTTCTATCACTCTGAAAAATTCCAAAGATTTAGATCCTGGGAAGGAGGGGCTTGAGGGGAATGCTGGGAGGAGGGGAAGAGGGCTAGGCAAACTTTTTTTTTTGAGGGAGATTAGCCCTGAGCTAACATCTGTTGCCAATCCTCCTCTTTTTGCTGAGGAAGACTGGCCCTGGGCTAATGTCCGTGCCCATCTTCCTCTACTTTAAACGGGACACCGACATGGCATGGCTTGATATGTGGTGCGTCAGTCTGCAGCCGGGATCCAAACATGCGAACCCGGAGCCTCAGCCGCGGAACTGGAACTCCCAAACTTAACCATTACGCCACCAGACCGACCCCCAGGCAAACTTTTTATTCCAAGGATTTAGAGGCTACCTGTAATAGCAAAAGACTGGAAACCAACAATGTCCAGTAACAGATGACTGATTTAAAAAAAAAATTAAAATACATCCATGTAATGGAGTTCTATGCAATTGATGAATGGGACAATTCTGTAGGTAGGAATACAGACTAAACTGCTGAATGTGCAAAACAATCTGTATAGTATGCTATAACCTGTGTTTCATATCTATGTATATTTATATATCCATGGAGCCACCTCTAGAAAAATAAACAACAAATTGGTTAACAGAGGTTGGATCGAGGGAAGGGAAAGGAGTGGCTGGGAGAAGGACTTACTTTTCCGTCCTTTTCAACCTTCTAACTTTTGTATAATGTGTACATATTACCTGTTTAACAAATAATAAAATATTACAATGAATTGCACATTTCTCTGAGGATACTGAACATAATTTATAATTTTATCTTTTGATTACTAAGGGTCATTGTCATGAATTCTATTAACAATAAAGCTCTGCGAGTCTGTTGGGACCACAAGGCTGTTTTCACCCACACTAAATGACCCCAGGCTGCTGTGATTTGAGTGTTGTCATTTTCAGTTTTTCTGTCTTCTCCCAGCTGCTTCTGACTACTGTCAACATTCCTTCCCTTAGCTGACTCAAACTTCTTTTAAATTGGTGCTTTTAGTTGTGTTGGGCTAAGAAACCAGACACATGGTCCTAACACAATACTATATAAAATAGAAGGAAACTGCCTCTTTGACAACTTGAGGAATCCTCTCACGATTGATCAGTTTTAGAGATTAGACTTTATAACAACTAGTCAAGATTTTTATACATTTTCAGTTCCATATAGTTGAATAAAGAACAGGCAAAGCATTATTGAAGTCACTGCGAGAGGTTCTATTATTTAATTAATGTTATGTTCCTAAGTACACGGCTGGAACTCTTTTTCAGAATAGCTTTCACTCATTCAATTCAAAAATATTTTTGAACATCTAGTGTGCACCAGGGAATATTCTAGGTGCTAGGGATACAGTAATGAACAATACAGACAATGGCCAAACTCCCTTAGAATTTACATTCTCAATGGGGGGAGAGGCAACAGGCAAAGAAAAAGCAGTAAGTACTATAAAGAGAAAAGGGGATAATGTAATAGAGTGATTAGGATGGGGGAGCAGCATTAGACAGGATGGTGTATTAGCGTCTGATCAGAAAAGGAGAAGCAGCAGGATATAACACACAGATACATCTTTCAATACATAAAAAAGGGATTTATTGTAGGGGTTACAGGAGGCTGTTCCTTTTGTGTCTGTCGGGTGGGAAGGGAAGATGGATGTGACGTGGGGGAAGCAAGGACATACCGGAAGCTGCCAGCATGAGTAGAACCCATAGGGACTGAGTGGAACTCGTGAGGATGGACTGGAGCCCATGCCAGTCTCTCACTGCCTCCAAGCCTCCAAGCTCAACGATGGGATTGTCCTGCAGAACCTGGCACACTTTGTCACAGAGTAAAACACACACCTGGCCCAGGAGTGAGAGAAGCTAAAGGAGGCAATCCAGCAGGAGCTGGCGTTCCTGCGGGCCTGCCTCTTGGCCCACAGACCAAGACGACGAGCCAGCAGACAAACGACGACATTGGTGAGCAGCAACGCTGTGTGCCTGGCTTGGATCTTTCAAGTATAAAAAGACTCTGCATCTGGCTACTTTACTTCTGCCTTCTGAATCTCGCACCAAACATCTCTTAGGACGCACACTATCCTGGAACTATGCAAGGAGAATTCTAGGAACAAATCTCCAGCTTAGCTAAATTGGCAACATATAAATCCACCAGAGATGGTCAGAGGTCTCTGAAAGATATTTGAGCTGAGAACCTGAAGGATGAGGAGGATTCAGCCATGCAATCATGCCAAGATTTGCAAGAGAATATTCCAGGCAGAAGAAATAGCTAGTGCAAAAGCTCTGAGGCAGTGATATAAATGAAGAATGTTTTGATGATGAGGCTGGGGTATGATGAGAGGTAAAGTGGTAGGAAACGAGATCAAAGATAGAGGCAGGGACCAGGTCACGGGGGGCCCTGTAGAACATAGTAATGAGCACAGATCACTTTTTTCCTAAGTGCAATGGGAAGCAAATAAAGAGTTTTTAACAGGGCAGTAGCAGTTTGATCTGATTTACATTTCTAAACTCCATTTTAAAATAATTTCAAACTTAAAAAAAAAGGCATAAGTTTAGCATAAAGAATTCCATCATCCAGCTGATTTCCCTTTGCTTTGCGGAGAATGGGCCTTAGTGGGCAAGGCCACTTCCATCTGGGACTCCAGCCCTCCTGGTATTCTATGTAAATGACACTCCTAGAGCACAACGTGCACGACGCCCTTGGAACTGTGCAGAGAAGGCTGCCCACGTATGGGAAGCAGCAATATTACTTAGAGAACTATTGTAAGAGGTCAGGCTAGCATGCTTCCACACTAGTTTTCAGATCTCATAAGAAAACCAATCTCATTATTTTAGTTTCAATTCACGAATTCATGTTGGACTAGAAAACAGTATTATCTCTTCAGATCTGGTCTCAAATTGATTTGCTACAACATTGCTTCTCAAAAACAAACAAAAAACCTCAAATATTTGACACCACTCAAGCTATTTAAAGAGAATGTTTCACAAATAATTTCAGATTTCTAGAGAACACGCACAGCCTCCTAAGGGAAACATGTTGAAGGGGCCAGTGTTCATGTTGATGTACCAGTTCTAGTCTCATTACGTTAGAGTTGGCTTTAGACCTGTATATCTTCTATTTTCATCAGACTTGGCTTACTTTACTTGAGATCATGAAAACTTTTCCTAAAGCAAGCTCTTCTGCCTGGATTCTCCTTGCTAACAATACAGTCTGCCTGAAAGCCAAGGTTCAAATACTGAAGTGTGTGGTGGTATACCCTTACAGATGTGCAAGCTCATTTCTGATTTCAGCACAATTCCAGGTTTCATGCTAAAAGCAACAGCTAACATTAACTATGGAAGCTATTCATTCTCAGTAAAAACATACACACCTAATAGGTGCTCATTAAATCATGAAGGTAAAGCAGAAAAATGAAAGAGAAGTCAGGCGACTTGAGAAGAATCATTTATTCTCTCACCCTCAGTTACAGGGGAGCCTGGTTAGTGCAGCAGGGCTCAGTGATGAGTGTGAAGGGCCTGATGCACAGGAGTCACTCAGGTGAGGAGGAGCTAACATTATTATCCACATCAGTAAAAATACACACCTTCCATACTTTCCTAAGGGAAGAAGTAAAATGCTTCTGGAAAAAAAGAAAAAAAAAGGAAACAAAAAAAGAAAAAAAAAAGCTCTGGACAGACCATTCATCTTTTTAAAGAAAAAAAAATGTAAAAATAGATTAAAAAAAGCATTATCTGACAGAGGAAAAAAAGTAGGAAAGTTTTGATCTTTAATTAGTTTGCAGTGTACACTTTTTCTGTAATCTGTGGTGACAAACCTCCATGTAAACATTCAGAAAAAGAGGGACGCTGCGTCATCACTTAGGAACTATAAATTTGAGCTCTGATTACTAAACTTTATTAACAACTGTTTTATACATTAATTAACAACTGTTTTCCTTCATTTAACAATGGCTCTTGAATAACAAAATAAATTATCAGCAAACTCAACCATAAATTAAAAAACAAAGTAAAAAAAACACCTGTTAAAAGTTTCGTAAATGCAAGCACAGTAATATATTTCATATATGTTGATTATAGTTTCTACGTTGTGTAAGGTAACACAAAGATTATTCCCTTCCCATTGTCGCAAGTTCACAAAATTTATGAAAAGGCTCACTTCTTTTTTTCAGCTTAATTAACTACACCTCGGTTGAACACAACAGACAATAACTGGGGTTATTAGTGAGACATGGTAAAAGAAAAGGTCATGACCACTTAGCAGATTATGTAAACCTAAAATACACCTCAGACTTTCTAGTCTCAACCTGCAGCTCTCATTTATTAAATAATTTACCAAGAACTCTAAGAGATGATTTAATGAGCAGGCTGAACTTTGTCACTTTGCCATTTTGCTAGTCACATACATATATACTTTGCCTTTAAAATGAAGCAGAATACTATTCATTTCCAATGAGACTAGGTGTCAGGAAAAAACAAAGACGAAGCCACAGGTATTTTTAAGTTGTGGTACATTATTTTAACATTTAATTAAAACATTTAATTACTAGATCAGTATACCATTTCTTGCTTAAAAACGTAATACCTTTGAAAGTAGATAAAAAATATTTTTTAAATAAGCCAGAGGTAAAAATGAAAAAGGCTGAACAATTCGACAAACAGAAACAAAATAATTTCCAATCAGTGACTATCAATGGGAATACTCATTTTATACAGCAGGTATAGACAACCATCCCAATTCTTTTAACAGGCACTTCAGAGAGTATTTTTTAGCTAGCATACTCCATACTGTGGCATCACATACACAAAAAATACGGCTTTATTACAAAGGATTCAAGATGGCAACTACTTAGTATCCAGTGCCAACTCGGATTATAACAAATCCAGTGAGTATTTTGTTTTTCAATTATTCATAGAAAATTTAATCCTGATTAAGTATCCTTGGGCAGGAATTCATGGGTAGTCGATGACTGAAACCAATATCATGTGAAATGCTTCTGTTAATTTAATCTGTGTATACGGCTTAATTATGATTGGGGATTCAATGTTAAGAGAAATGAATTATACCCGGATTAAAATTTTGGTACCATATCACATAGTACTTTTTCCTTCTTTCTTTTTAAACATGTAAACCTGCTTGTCCCTTCACCTAAGCGCTCAGATTTTAAAACTTTGTCCTTACAACCCATGTAATGTGTCTAAGTTGTATTTTTCATAGATTATCTGTCAAAAACCCTTTGCTAATCAAGCTAAGACCTGAACTAGAAGACAATGGAGAATGACCCCACCCACAAATAAACAAAAGCTTATTCATTTAACCATGAATATATTTTATATTCATTTTCTGCAATAATTTCATTTTCAATTCTTTTACACTCCAACATAAAATGCATTTTCCTTAAAGCATAAAAAGAAGCAGTTTTTAATCAGTGTACTACACTGATTTCATAACTGGACTTAGTTTAGATATGTATAAGCAGTAATCATTTAACTGATTACTTTTTATAAGACTATCAAACCTGAGTTACTATTGATATAAGATGAGGGATTATAAGTGGTGAATCTCTTACCAAAATATCATATAATTCTTTTTCATCTTTATTTCCATATGGAAATTGCATAAATCACCTTATAACAACACTCTTTTTTGAAAGTTTGAGTTTATTTCAAAACATTTCATTTATTATCTTTTTCAGTTTTGGTACTGCTTAAATGCAGTTGTATAAATAACATGCTCTGCTTTCTCTGTTCAACTCTTCATACCAAAAGTATGAAAAAAAAAGTCACTGTATTTGGATCTTTATTGCACTCTTTTCAATAAATTCACTTTCCTTTAAAGAAAATCAAGTATCAGAAGTGAGGCCGACTTTTGTGTCCAGATGATATGGTCAGTGGTAGTGTTACTGAGGAAAGTGAAGAAACTTCCCAGTATAGACTGTGGGATAGAAAGAGTCTGTAGAGAATAACCATGGAAATAGACTGGCAAAGGATAACACCTATTGTAATAACCTGAAAAGAAAAGAAACAGAATGCTTTAACTACATGCAAAAACAGAGAAATTACATTTAATTTATCATGAACTTATACACATATATAAATATAATAATAGATATATATAATAATGGATATATGTAATAGATATATACTCTATTCTCCACCTTTACCATGGGTACATTTTATCAAAGAAATTTTCAATAGGAAAATATGACTAATGTTCAGAACTGCAATTGTTCAAAGGCAAAATTCCTTTAACAGTTAGTTTACAGATGCCAAAATAAGATACAAAAGAATAATTTGCTAAACCATTCTTTCCTCGGGATGCGTGCACTACAGAAAGTAATAAGAAAAATCAGATTCCCTGCTAATCTAGTAATAGGAATAAAGCATGCCCCTACCTGAATCTTGAAGAGTACTCTAAAAGCCCCCTCAAAAATTCTCAAGCCGCTTCTCTATTTTTGTAGACTACCTTCCTATCGATTTACCCTTTGTAAACACCTCAGGCTCTAGCCCTATTTGTGCGTTCAAGCACGTACTGCATTGCTTGTAAAGGGCTCGTGGCAGGACTCCACTTTGAAATGATGGAGCTGTTCACCAAAGAAGGTGGGTATCAACACACTCAAATGTGGCAGACTCAAGTGTGGCATTCCAGTCTGTAGTTTGTTAAAGCAACTAGACTGATTTTTATAAATCTATCTTGGTTTTTACCATTATGTAGCAAAACATTTTAATAATTTTTTCTTAACAAAGATGTGTTATGAATTCTCTAATTCAGTTTATAAAACAGTATTATGAAATAGGCTAAAATAAGAATAACAAAAGCTATTTTCCATCATTTTGCTTAAAAACTAAATTTAAAATTTTTTATTTTCTATTTTAAACTTCTAATTTATATATTTACTTGTTCAATATTTTGCTTCAGTTTTATTTTAAAGAACTCAAGACCCTCTGAATGAATAAATAGGTCTTTCCTACTTTAATAATTTCCCAATAAAGACTACAAAAAACTATTTTAATCATGTACGTTACTTACCTTATCTCTTTGGTAGTCACTAAAAATGACAGAAATGCATACAAGACCTGGATGGCATAAAAACCACAAGATACAGCCCTGAAATGAAAGAAAATGAGTCAAATAAGTGCAGCTATATCTTTACTTTCAGAACGCACCAGATAAAAAAACATTTCTAGCATATTTAAGAGGTCTTGATTGATCTCAATTGGCCTTTAGAGTAGAACTTGCAATAAAATGCAGAAATACGTTTGCTGTTGCTGTGACATTAATATTTTGTTTCTAATTAAATGGGTATTTTCTGGAGTATTTGAAATCTTAACTCTTTTACATACACACATTTTGATATACTACAAATAATATAAGTAACAAAGCAGTAATTAAGAAAAGCAAGGTACAAATGTATAGTATTTCTTAAAAAATTAAGAATGTACATTCATATTTGCATGTGGATACACAAAGAAATTCTGTAAGAAGACACAAAAACTGATTAATAGTGGTTACCTGTTTGAGGGTTAGTACAGCAGAGAGTGGAAGTGGGCAAATAAGAATGGGAAACTTTTTAACATTATACTTTTCAAATATTTCTTTTCTATGTTTCCTGGAACCATGGCACCATATTCTTTTCCAAAATTAAATTTGAAATAAAATAAGTTAATACATACTAGCTGTTAAGATGCTTAAGTACATTGAAGACATAGAAAACAAAAGATGTAGAAAAATGTGTTTAGTATGCACCATTTGTATAAAAATAGAGGGAAGTATGTAGGAATATATAATAAAAATTATCTGGAAGGATAAATTAGGAATTAATAGCGATTATATGAGTAGGTGATAAATGAGTAGATGAGAGAGAGGTAAGAAACAAGTTTTGCTACTCTTTAAATACTTTTGGATGTTTGAACCTATTCAAAAAGTTAAAAAAAATTATTTTTATGTGTTTTAATTTAAGTTCAAGAAAAAAGTTTGGTACTGTTTTAAACATAAAAGAAGAAATTTACTTTATAAACATCTTAATATACTAACTTTTCAAACAATAAGCACTACTGTCCCTGTGAAAAATTCAAAAGTGAAATGGCATTTTCTTGCCTGTTTGGTTCTCAGAAGCCTGAAGGGGGTTCCTAGGGCCTCGGCTTTAAAATGCTCCACACTAGGAATAAAGAAGGAATCTGGCCCTCTTTCCACAGCTGCCGTGGACCGCTCACACTCTGTGGACTAGGGTGGGCTGACTAAACAGCTTACCAGAACACTGTTTTGAGCTGTCAAGAAGAAGGGATATGGACTCTCTCAATCTGACAGAAAAACATAACCTCCTAGGGAGGGAGGGTCCTGATTTCGTCCTTTGTTAAATGGGTACAGTATAGAAAAGCTCAAATTTGCTTTTAGATCTCACTAGCATAAGAAGGACACAGAGAGGGGGAACAAAATGAACATGATCTCATATGGATGCAGTGAAACGGCTGAAACATAATATGTACGCGGCCTCCTGGCTCCATCTGCTTATGCTGGACAGCTCCTCACATGTTGTTAGAAAATAGTGCATAATTCTGAGAGTAAAATTTCATAGTCAATTAATAACTGTTTTTTGAGAAATGCATATCACATTTTAATTAAAAAAAATTTTAATTCTGATACTACAGAAAAAAATGTAAAATCTCTACTGATAAAGAAATTATGAGCCAGGCAAAACTGACCTGCCAAAGATTACATGGAAATTACTATTCCATGGGTTCTGTAAAATGGGGATAATATCTACGTCTCACAGGTTGTGAAGATCAAACGAACTGAAGCATATAAAGGGCTTATAGTAGTGGCTGGAGCACAATAAAATTTAATAAATGTTAGTGCATGGTTGCTTATCACTTCCTCAAGAAAGCAGAACTAAGTTGACAATCAGAAGAAGCCATTTTCTAACCAATCCATACTTTGGCAAACGTGATGTAGAACTCCCTTTTCAGTGTACTTCTCTCCACGGTGATGATCTGGTAGAGTCCACAGCCTAATGACAATGCTAGGCAAATTCTTAAAACAATTAGGAGGATCCCTGCTAAGTTGTGGTGCGAATGGTAGCTGTGAGGACTGGTATCTTCAAATTGTTCCCAAAGTAGCAAAATACTCTGCAAAAAACATTATGACATTTAGAGAAAAAAAAATTATACCTACATATGAGAAAGTATTTTTTTCAACTCTTACGCATCCCCGTAAACAGTATACAGACATTCCTAAGATCGATCAGACTCTAAAGGCTGTCAAGTAAAAAAACACAGGCAGTCTTTCCCTTGCTGATACACTAAGCACGAGAAAAGGGGTTTTTATCAAATGAGACCACATACGAAAGATAAAAAATGCTACTGCTACCATGATTCAAGTAAGACATCTCTAAGGATGAAAATCAGTTGAAAAGGTTAAGAGAATAAACACAAACTTTCTTCCAAATCCAGCTCTTTCTTACTTCAACACCTTATTAGGAATCAAACTGTACTGCATTCAAGCCCACTATCTCAGGATAACTTTCAAATATCTCAGTATCTTTTGTAATCCAGAAATTAAGTATAATTGTTGAATTCAGACTTCACTCTTTTTCCATGGTAACCTCCCCGGGTAAAGGAGGGGAGGGTTTAATGTTGACTACACGCACCCAGGGCACAGTTATTCACCCTTGTTTGTTTGCTGACCTTTTCTCCCATATTGCTCCTATAACAGCAGAAAGCTCAGCAAGTTCCTCATTAAGCTGTTCTGTTTATTGCCCTTCAGTAGAAATTAGTGTCCATGTTTCCTCCATCTTTACCAAACACCAATCACTTAAATTACTGTAATGTTTTTACCAGGACACATGTCAGTAGCCCTCTGCATTTCCTTCATTTGCCAACTCATCCCTCAGAACTGAGTCTTCAGTGGCTTCCAAAGAATTTAGATCAAAATTCAATTATTAAATCCAATTCTTAGGCTTTATGGGGTTTACAAGGAACCTCTTCCTTTTCTCATTCTCAAATCTTCTACCCTAATTTTACTTCTACCATCACTCTTCATAGATGAACTCCTTTGTCATCCTGCACACACAAATTTCCTTCTTAGGCTGAATATTTGCTCTCTATTACTGAAAGTGTTATTCTTCCACTCCACCGTATTATACCCATCTGATTCCCTAACTTACATTTCTAAACTTAACTTTTACAACAAAGAAGTGCTATTTTAGAACTACCATTTCCTGGTATCTATGTGAGGTGATGGATATGTTAACTAGCTTGATTGTGGCAATCATTTCACAATGTATACATATATCAAACCATCAAGGGGCCGGCCCAGTGGCATAGTGGTTAAGTTTGCGCGCTCCCCTTTGGCAGCCCAGGGTTCGCGGGTTCGGATCCCAGGTGCAGACCTACACACTGCTTATCAAGCCATGCTGTGGTGGCGTCCCACATACAAAATAGAGGGAGACTGGCACAGATGTTAGCTCAGCAAGAGTCTTCCTCAAGCAAAAAGAGGAAGACTGGCAACAGATGTTATTAGCTCAGGGCCAATCTTCTTCACCAAAAAACAAAATCAAGTTGTACACTTCAAACATATACAATTTCTATTCATCAATTATACCCCAATAAAGCCAAAAAAAATAGAACCACCATTTCTTATGATTCACATTTTTATATAATTGAACTCCCATAGTTTCACATACTCATGCTAATATGTGACCTGTGGAATACATGTATATATTTATGTAGTCTCTGGTTGCCTGTCTCATTCACCTTGTTTGGGCTGTTGTTGATGACCAGGCCATGTCTAATGTATTCTTCATAAATGCTCACATAAACTGTAGGGTAGTGTCATAACCTCAATTCTCAATTTGTATTGGTCTCTGATAATCAATTAAAATTACAATGAAAATTCAATTTTTAAAAAAGCTATTAATTGAAAAATGAGAATCCAACCTGATACTAACACTACTCTCCAAAACTCCTAAATCAAAAACATTAAGTTGGAATAATCTTGCCCTTATTTTAATCACTTCTAATTCAATTCTCATTAGTTCTCCCTTCCTAGTGTTATCTCTTTTCTTTTTTTTTTTTTTTTTTTTTTTTAAAGATTTTATTTATTTTATTTTTTCCCCCCAAAGCCCCAGTGGATAGTTGTATGTCGTAGCTGCACATCCTTCTAGTTGCTGTATGCGGGACTCGGCCTCAGGATGAACGGAGAAGTGGTGCCTCGATGCGCACCCGGGATCCGAACCCGGGCCACCAGCATCGCAGCGCGCGCACTTAACCACCAAGCCACAGGGCCGGCCCTAGTGTTATCTCTTTTCTAAAAATCCCACCTGTGATACAGTCTCTTTCTCAAATCAATCACGTATATTCAATACACCCACTTCACTCAGCACCTACTGTACTAAATAAATACTAGAGGTACAGAAATGAATAAAGCACAGGCCTTAGCCTTCAGTAATGGATTTTTCAATTTATTTAATGCATTAAAACTTAAAGATTATAATGTCCTTTACAGAGCCAGGCATATATTTCATCTTCATCTATAGCTAATGACGGTCACAAACTCAGTATAAATTTTTACGTTTATACCGTTCTTAATTTTTATAAATCCATTGCAATAGGCATATGGAGATCCTAGAATAAAATCAGTACTATTGCTATAGAGGAAAACAAAAAGAAAAGGCACAGAAGATCTTTTGAAAAGGCCAAATTGCTTTTGTATTTGTTTTCAAAAACTAGATCCCATTCTTTTTTATTCTGTATTTTGCTTTTTCATTAATCTCACATATTCACTTGAATTCTTTCCTGTATACAGCAGTAGAACTGCACATAAAGATCCTTGCCAATGGATAAATCTCAAATTCACTGACTCACTCATTTAATGTTGAGTACTTACTGTGTTAGAAAATATGAAAGAAATATGAAATAAATGAGAATCTAACCTAATATTAAACATAGTGAGCTTAAATAAGCTCAAATTCAGGTAAATTACAACTAAATCCTACAATCTACATACACTAACACTCAGAAGATCAAGACGTTATTTGATCTATCACTCTTTAAATTCATACTTTAAAATGACACAAATTCCTCATGGATTCCAGGTTTCAATTTTGAAAGGAGGTACACTCAAGTCTGCATTTCTGAATACTGCAAAGCAGAAATATTGAGTATCAACACTCACCTGCGTTACAACAATGAACACAGCAATGCCAGTGGATGCAGGAGTAGAATCCCACTGCAGAGGTCTGCTTTGAGACTTCTTCATTCTGACTATTGTCCAACCCATGCATAGACTCAGAAGTAGGTAAAACATTTGAATTTGGGAAGCGATGTCAAAAACTAATGGGAAATGAAAACCAAAGTCAATCGAATTTTCACAATACAAAGAATTTGGTCCTTTTTGCATTTAGAATATAATTATTTCTTTAGCCACAAAAAGATAAGCATTTTCAAAGAGAAGCTGATGAAATTCAATAATAAGAGCTATTCATGTATGATAATTCTAAAGAATTAAAATTTTGCCATTAAATTTGTAAACATTTATGAAAACAATTAAAACAATGACAATACTCCTATTTATATCCACGTATGCCCATATCATATCTTTAAGGCCAACTTTAAATCTCTTTGTGTTTCCCATTTCTCTTAGCTTTTCTAACTACATAATCCTGTTCTCTGTAACTCACTGCTTATTAAAAGAAACAAATTTTAAATATAATTTCTGTAATGTGGAGAATATTAGCACCTTCATTTCTGGGTTGTTGATTTTTTTTTTTTTGATGGCTGAACTATATAATGTGAACTTATTTTCTAAAACTAGTAATAAGAAATAGCATGACAATAAACTGCATAGCTGCTGTAACATCCAATTACGTTGGCTTTAGTGTCAGAGTCCCGAAGACAACCGAAACTCTCCATGCATTAGTGTAATGTGCCACCAGGTGGCCATCACTTACACTGCAGGGGAAGCCTGCTACTTTAAAAAGGATGTGACAAAACCACCCGCTTCCGGTTCAGCAACACAAACATAACCATCTATAAATACTCCAAGTTCCATGCATATTTATTTTAGAAGCTAGTATGTATTGATTTAACAGAAAGATTATCACTTTCTCATCAAAGTATATTTTCATGTGGCTTTTGGAATAAAGGTGTGATCACAATTTAACACAGTAAAACTTCCTTCAAATTGCCATACATAACTTTGACATCTACAATTTTTCCTTCTTTTATATATTCTTGGAGAAACAGATAAAACTAGCTATGGTATAATCCTTATATTTAAAGTTACAAGCCAAAAACCTATTAACAATACACCTTTTCAGATATATTTTGACATATTTTTCCTCTGACTGCAATACAAATTGAAACTGGATACTCTACATTTATGCTTATATATTTGTAACAGTGAACTGTGATAATGAACAGTCACTACATCTGAATGATATAAAATGTCATGGCCTTTCAGATCAAGCACAATTTTCTTTCATTATAGATTTTAAATGACTGTGATACCAATCATTTTTATTAAACACTTCACAAATACATATTCAGTTACTTAGATAAAGAAGTTACCAAAGGACTATTCCTAGATAAGTTGCTAATTAGCAAAAACAAATACCTGGAGGAAAAAATCTCTGATTTTCTAGCTCATTTCTTTATAAACTAAGTAATACACATATTGATATAATACCATAACTGTGAGGATAGGTAGAACACTGCTTGTCTGTTGCTGAAAAATAACTAATTGTAGATAAAATACACAGATCACACAAAAATCCCATTCTGGGGAATCTGATTAAAAATCTTGAAATTTTAATCATTTAACCAAACTTGTTGTCAAAACTACCAAAATGAGCAACATTGATTTATTGCAGTTTTTTAAAAAAGACTGTTGCTTTTAAACCTACAGTGAAGAAGTCAGTCAGCCTAAAACACTGTTTTGTATCTAGCAGACAGTCACATAAATTCAGAAATCCTTGATTTTAGTAGAGCTCGCCACTGATGGGCTTCTATGTGCTTTGCCTCTTTGGACCTCAATTTCCTCATCTAAAATGCATACGCTAAATTATTTCTAAGGTTCTGTCCAGCTTTATAATTCTGTGGTTCTATTAAACAACCTGAGCCACCTAAGAGAAAAGAGTGGGAGAAATCAGGGCTCTAGATAATGCTCAGAAAGGAGAAGCAACTCTTGTTCATGCCCAAGAGGTGAACAGTGCATGTCCTCTTCACTAGGAAAAAGAAAGGTTCTAGAAGTTTTAGAATCTTACAATAGGCAGCAAGATCAGGATAAGTGGGTCCTAAGATGATTACAGAAATTACCATAAGCTATTCTAATAAAGTCTGATGAAACTACAAAAGAAATATGGAAATATAAGGAAAAGAAAATCCTAGAATTGCTTCATATTCAGAAGCTGCTTTTTTAGAGCAAATCTTAACTAGTTTTCCAGGATTGAGAATAGCATATGACCTGATGTCACTCTGAAGTTTTCTTTAAAAAGTCACAATTATGGGAACTTTTAAATACTTTTTTCCACCACGCTTAATTGAAAAATTACTTCATAAGACTTCTTAAAAATAAATGAACAAAGCTGTGAGGTCAGCTCAATCATTGGTGTATTCTACGGCTCTGGGTCAGAAATAGAGAAAAGGAGTCAAAAAAGGGATAAAAATAGGGGGAAAAACCTTCAGCTTTGGGGTCAGAAAACTCATGGCTCTACTACTCAACAGCTGATTGACACTTGCAAATGTGCTTCACGTTACTGAGTTCAGATCCTTTTTCTGCAAAATGAGGATAAGCATACCTACTTCACTTTTATTGAGGATAAAATGAGAGAATGCATATAAATATGCTCTAAAAACAATGAAGAGCACATTACCTACTATTAAAAAGAAACTAAACAGAACATACTAGAACCAAATCTATAACCCTGTTTTCAGTCAAGGTGAATTGTAACCTACCTTGGATAGAAAAAATGTATTATAACAAAAAATAACTTACAAAAAAGGAAAACAAACAAGAAGCAGATAGCAAGTTCACGTTTTAAAAAAATGCTCAGAAAGATACTCACATTCTGCCAAACTTCCCATAAAAGGTACCCCTATTCCATCTTTGGAGTAACTGAGGAATTGAAGAGGAGAGTATTAGCGTAAATTATAAATGTGAAAAAAATTGTTCATAATCAAAGCAAGCATAATTTTGGTGGACTAATTAGGATTAATTAGACGTAATGATGAACACAGTTTTAGTGGTTTTGAGTTACCTGGAGAAATGAATGTAATTAGCTAAAGCTGAACCAGCTTGTAACAGCAATGCAGTTGTCAGAACTTTTAAAATCATGTGCATGGGTCCTCCTTTCTTAATAGCCTGCCACAATGACTGAGCATAAATGCAAGCAACCACAAAGTACACTAGGACTAGGAGGAAAAAGAACTCATGTAACCCTGTGAAGAGAAGAAAGGAGTTTGCTTCAGTAAAACAAAGCCAGTTATAGTCTTGGGTTGCTTTCAAATCTTCCTGACAATATATTTCTAGAACTTGTTTTTTAATTGGAGTCATAGCATTCACTTGTGTAAGAAGAAAAAAAAGGGAAATTATTAAAACGTAAACAATTTTCTACTTTGGGATAAAGTTTTAAATATAAGAAGGCAGATTAAACTAAACTAGCAAACTCAATCTACAAAAAAACACAGTAGTCGGGGAATAAGCCCAAAGACTAACCATAAAATCATAGTTTTGTTTAAAATAGTAAATTAAAACAGTGATTTCAGCATTCAGTTAGAAATACTTTTTTACCCCTAAAGTAGATTTCCTTTTTAAGAAGTTCAGACACAGATTTAGTAAGTCAACAATAGTTTAATGTACCACGACAATGATTCTCCAAGTCTGAACCCTGGGCCAGCAGCAGCAGCATCAGTAGGGAACTTGTTA
Organism: Ceratotherium simum simum; assembly: GCF_057802395.1. NCBI lineage: Eukaryota > Metazoa > Chordata > Mammalia > Perissodactyla > Rhinocerotidae > Ceratotherium > Ceratotherium simum. The sequence continues at coordinate 16,614,220 of NC_141909.1, forward strand.
GAAATGCAAATTCTTGGGCCTCATCCCAGATCTACTGAATCAGAAACTCTGGCAGTGGGGCCCAGCAATCTGTGTTTTAATAAGCCCTTCAGGTGATTTTGATGCAGCTAAAGCGTGAGAACCACAGCTCTGGAATGTACCATTACCTTAAATTTCCATTTGGAGAAAGCTTCAAAATACCTGTTATGACCAGAATCCCCTTCTGAAGTAAAGTGTCTTCAGTTTTTGTCAAAGAGGAAATCCTATGGAGACCATGTGACTCCACTCCACAGGTGACTGAAACTGTAACGCCTGACCAAATGGCTACCCATCCAAAGACCAGCCACTGGCCAACAGCATAACTCGGTTCTCAGAGATAAGTTAGGCTAATCCTATTCTCTCAGGAAATCAAACCACAAAACATGGAAAGGATTAGGCAATAGAAACTGAAGTTGAAAGGAGATGATACTGGGACAGGCCAAAGGAGTCAACACAGGCCAAAGGAGTCAACACAGGCCAGGATAAAATAAAAATTTTGAGTAAGAAGAAATTTTGAATGAGCAAAGGGAGCTGGTTGGTAAAGACAAGAACAAAGTAAATATGCAGATTTTATATTAAAAATAGTGCCATAGTGCCAGTCATCAAGCAGCCTCTAGTTCCTACTAACAGCTTTTCAGTACAGTCTTCATGCATCCTCAAGATAAACACCCTTTTTCTGCATTACCTGAATATCTTCGACTGTGTCTTCATTTTTCAAAACTTTCAGAAAATTTTTATAATAAACCAGAGGGCTAGCTTAGAGTTTAACAGCTTATGTATACTTGGTTACATCTAACGCTAGTCCCTAATTTTAGGGCTTTTATATTCTATCTAAAGATCACTGGCATATAGTGACAGTGGCTATGAATAGAGCTGTCTCTCTGAATCTGTGGATGAACAGTCTAAACCACAATCCCTTCCATTCCAATTGTCAACACTGAACCTGCTCCAGCTTCTCATCTGGGGTAAACTCCAAACAATGGCAGAGAAGGGAATAGTTCCATTATATGGAAAATAATTTTGGAAAAGCAATCCAGAAGATACAAATAGAAGGAAAAATAGTCAATAAACAGTTCAATTTCAATCATGTTTTTGGCATGGTTAGGAGAAAAAAAAAGTGAGAGAGATAAGAAGTATTTCAGCCACTGGGTGTCACTCCTGCTCTACATAAATAAATGTCGCTAGTCCACTTCTCTAGTCCAGGTGAAAAAGCATGTTTAGGCTTCAGGAAGAGAAGATCAAATAACAGAAGAGGCATGTACATAGAAAAGTATTCCAGCTCTAGAAATAATAGGACAATAAGCCTGGGATTGTTATAGTAATGGAACAAGATAGAAAATAAGCTAAACATATTATAACTGTGGGTCAGTAAAATGCTTTACGCTATCTTGTGTTTTGAATCTTAGTGTTTATCTTTCCTTCTTAGTGTAAAGAATTAAACATGGCATTTTAGTTAAAGTTTTATTTATTTATAATACTTTACAGAATATCCATTACAAGATAAAGTTTCAGACTCCATTAAGTTACAAATCTACCATGAAAAGAAAATCCTCAGACCATCTACTGAGTAATCAGAATAATATAGGAGGAAGAGAGGTTTGAAAATAAGGCATATGCCACCAGCAAAAAAATGTTTTAGGATTTTTCAAAATTAAATGTATCTTCCAGAAAAAGTTAACATTATAACCAACAAACTATTTCATTCACATAATATATTAAATAACTTGAACTAGAACATCTGTCTTGCACTTCGTTCACTGAATTCTGCATAAATTATTCTTACCTTGCTCCTGTCCACAAGATACTTTAAAGATAAAACAGTGATTCTGCACTCAGCGTTCTTTTAAATAAATCACCTCTAGAAAAAAGTCTGTTTTTTTCTCTTCAGCTATCAACTTTATTTTTGTTCTGCCACCATCCTTCACAAGAAAGCAATCTATGTTTGCTCACTTCGAAATTAAAATCTAATTTTAAAAAAGGTTGATACTGGGTATTAAATCTTACCTATACCAAAAGAGGAAATATACTCTTAAATGAGCATGCAAAGGTGGCAAACACTTATGTTACAAGTAAATGTGTAGATTTTAAGGCAAGCTTAATGGGAAGAAGCTTTGGCAAAAGTCAGTAGGAAGAAAACTTACAGAACAGCTTCAAAAAACTCAGCTCCAGCTACATGATGGAAGAGGAGATGGGAGAAAGGAGGGTGAGAAAAGGGGAGAGTCACTGGGTCATGGGGCAGCACCTCGAACACTCCTGCTTACCCACTATGCTTGCTGTCTGAGAGCCCCAGTGTCCACCCCACTCTCAAGTGTCTCAAGATATTTCCTCATTAGTCTAAACCAAGCAGAGAAATTCCAATACCCTTGCCAATAAGAAGAAAGCTTAATCCTTTACTTTGACATATTGGTCTACTCTTATCTTCTTTCTGACACCTTCACTTACATTTCTTATGATGTTGTATAGCAAGGGCATGTGACTCCGTTCTGGCCAATGAAATGTGATGAGGGAGCTTCTGGGAAAGGTTTCCTTACTCTTAAAAAAAGATACTGAATTTTGTCATTACAGTCATGAGTTGCTTAACAACGGGGATACGTTCTGAGAAATGCGCCGTTAGGCAATTTCGTTGTTGTGTGAACATCATAGCAGATACTTACACAAACCTAGATGGTGTAGTCTACTACTCACGTAGGCTGTATGGTACTAATCTTACGGGACCACCATCATATACAAGGTCCATTGTTGACTGAAACATCGCTATGTGGCGCATGACTATATCTAGATGTGACACCCAGAACTGCTGCAGTTAACTTTGAACACAAGGGAGCTAGCCTAAGGACAAAGCTGACAGAGAATAGAACAGTAGAGAGATGCTGATAAAGTAGATAAACCACTTTGAAGAAGGCTCAGAAATTCTTATGTAAGATAATTAATTTCCTTATTGTCTATACCACTTGTATTGGAGTTTTCTGTTACTTTAAGCCAAAAACATTCCAACATGTTACCAGAGCTAAATGGAAGATCCAATCCATTATCTTTTGGGATAACAGAGGAAAAAAGGGACAAGAGGCAAGAAGGAACATATCTAGAATCTTAAAAACAGTGAGATGGCAGATGTGACAGAGGCTGTAATATTATTCCAATGAAAACCAGCCTACTTTAGATGATAATGCTTTAACTCTCAAAATCCTGGGTACTTTTTCTTTTGGTCTCTAACAAGAGCACAAATACAGTTAATGAGGATTCTAATTTTTTTAAGAAGCAGTTTGATTTTATTCTCCCTTAAAGCATGATATTCCTATGTAGTATTTTGTCAAATAGCATCAAACTTGCTTTAATTTTTTTTTTTTTTATAAATCTACATCAAATCTGTAAAATATAGGATTAACCAAAGTCTGGTAGATATAAAATACATAATTTGAAAGAAATTATAGTTTTGAAAGAAACTATAGTTTGAAAGAAAATAAATTATAAAATTTAACCAGAATAACATGTAACATTAATTGCAGGTATTTGCACCAGGTTATTCTAATTCAAACCTTTCAGATATATGGTTTAACAGTCAATTCTCAGTAAAAAGCACAGCAAATCAATTTATCCTACTCAGGGTAGAAAACCAGACAAATGAGCAAAAGTTTCTAAAATGAACTAATTGGGGATTATTCCCTGGACACAAATTCCATACCTGAGGCTACAGAGTAGGAAGAATCCCTCTTAAGGCTCTACTTTAAAACCAACACATTACCAAAACAATATGGAATATGGACTTTTAGATCAGCGGTTCCACACATTAAAGTCAACTTCGGAGCTTTGATCAACTGCAAACGCCTGGCTTCCACTCCAAAACCAAATCTATAAGAGTCTCTAGGTGTGGACATCTATTTTTTTTTAAAGCTCTCCAGATGCATACACAGTGATGGGTTGAGAACCACCAATCTAGACTTCAATATAGCTAGAATTAATCACATTTTATAGCAATGTAGAATTAATCATATTTTAAGGCTTTCAGGCATTTTAATCAATAAAATGATGTGATCCTAAAGAATTAAGGCGGCCACACAACAAATCTGAATACTTCTGAGTACTTCAGGCACTTTTTAATAATCAATCTGCACAGATTAGCCTGGCACAAAATCCCATGCTTAAAGAAAATACATACTATGGTGAGGTTTTGTCCCTCATTTAAATATTATTGGTGACATGACCAATGTAACTTTCCCCATTCTGGTACAAAAAAGACAGATTTCAAACATAAGTGTAAGCATCTAATCAAAATCAGTCACAGGACAAGGCAGGTCAGAAGGAGTCAGGACTAAGAACTGAATCAGAATGGCTAGTGTGAACCCCAAAGAAGCAGCTGGCCATAATCCAGGATGTTGAAAAAATGCTCTAAGATATGGGCAAGGTTCAGGATCAGCCAGGGCGAGTATGATTGACATTCAGTGGCCCAAGCATGGTACGGGGAACAAAATTTGATCACTTTATAGTCTACAGTCAATGTTAGCATGTCAAATCAGAAACGAGGCAAGAGACCAGAAATGGGAGCCTAAATAAGGAGGCAAGAAAAAGCATATCGGGATCCAGTAGAGTCTCATGGATCCACACAGTAAATAAAACAACCTCTTGAGCCAAAGGCCTACTGCCTGGAAGGCAGGAGGGGGAAGCGCTATTGGCTCTGGACTCCACTGGAGGCAGGAGGCTTTGCATGTACAGTGACTGCAGCAGAGTATTACTTCCTGCTGAGCCTTGACCAGTCCTAAAAATGTGTCACATGAAATAATGAAGCTTTATGGCTAAAAGGGACCTTAAAAGCAATTTAGTCCAACCATCCGCCCAATGCTATCAGTAGACATGAGTTTCATCAATGCCTTTCCAAACTACAGAAAATAAACGTCAACATCTTTTATAAAGATAAAAGAAATGGTAGGACTGAGTTAACTTCCAATAATGATCTACACTGATCCAAAGTACCATTAAGTGAAATTTAATCTTTAAATTCATCTGCATTCAAAAACAACTTGAGTAGCTTACCCTTACGTCATTTCATTCACAGACAGAACTTTTAGAATTAACTATTTTAAAATGTTTAGCACCCCACTTTGTCACTATGTATATATATTTTCAGACCAAAGGACATTTAAAAAGAAAAAGTTTCTCTCTTCATACATTAAGTTACTTGTGACCTATTTTCTATAACACATGCTCCTTGAGTTGCTTTCCTAGCTGTGGCAATTTACACTTTGAACTAAACAATCGGTCTAGTCTAATATGGCCTCAACTTCTGCCCTACGTCCACCCACACACCTTGATGACCAATGAAATGGAATGGAATGGAATTTTTCTCTAAGCAAACTGACTCTTCTAAATGGGTAATGAACTCATGAAGCCCTTTTCTTTGACAGACAGCCTACAGATTTAGTTTTCATTCTGATGTGTTAACTTAAAAACGTTTGGATACTTTATAGCATGTCTATCATGAATCACAAGAAGTCATTCATTTCTGTTTGGGCTGGGAATCTCACTTCAGCACACAGTACACAGTGAACCTAAAATTTTGATGAAATATTTTATGGGAATAAATCTGATTTCTGGAAAGCATTATAAGCTTTGATCATTCCTAAAATGGTTGCAAGCTCCAATGAAGACAATCCCTAAATCTGCTCAAACAATCTAGTGAAAGGACAGTCATACAAAGCAGAGTAGTTTCTAATCTCAATCACTGAGTTTCCAATTTAGATTGCTCGATTTATTAACATTTTTCTGTTTATAAAAATAATGCTAGGTTATCATAAAACCAAAAATATCTAGAATGTATAGAGGAAAACAAAACTATCCATAATTCTAACAGCCAACATATGGAAACAATACATTAATATTTTTGTACTTCCGTTTATTCTCTGCATTTTTTAACATACTTGAAATCATACATATAAAATTTAATGTCCTTTTTTAATTTAATAGTATAGCTATTAAAATGCTGTAAGACTCATTTAACCATTTCCCTACTGTTGAACACATAAGTTGTTTTTAATTTTTAATATTCTAAAAACAGCATGAAGATATTTGTGCAAAAATCTTTTTCTGTATTTAGGACATATATTTAAATATCTATTCTTACCAGATTCTCCAGCACTAAAATGATCAAATGGATTCCCTTCGGCATCTGGATTTAGCAACATCATTTCAAATGGGATATCTTCCACCTGAGAATTCTCATTGTCATCTTTGCAGGTATACTTGTCTGCATAAAACACATGCCACGTTTGTGGATATGGAATCTGAGACACTGTCAGATTATGTTCAGTCTGATTCATGGTCACTTTAAAGAGAAAGAAAATAGCAGTTTCAAAGCAAAACTCTCAAATGTATTCATTGTTTTAGTCATATAATTAATTTGAAGTTAGAGTTCTCTTGTTTAGTTATTATTGCTGTGGAAATCCAGCCCTGGTGTAGTATTGGAATAAGGACTGTAAATCATAAAGCAGATAAAAATAATGTACCTTAACCAAAGGAATCACTATAAAAGTACTATGAAATGCCATAAATGAGTAGAATGGTTTCAAGAAACTCTGAATTTTAATTTTAAATATTTCCAAAGTTTTCAAGTGGGTTAGTGACATTAAAATTTTTTTATGGTGGTAAAATATACACAACACAAAAGTTACCATTTTAACAATTTTTAAGTGTACGTTTGGTGGCATTAAGTACATTCACAACGTTGTGTAAGCATCACAGTGACATTTCTGAAAATTACTTATTTGAGTTACACTTAAAATGGAGCATTCAACTTAGGAAATCATTACATCTAAAAACTATGACTGACAAATACCTTCAAAAGATTTTCCAAAATCTTTTTCTCATTGGTTATTCTTAAAAAATGTACTAAAAGAAAAATAGAAATTACAGAAAAATCAGAGTTATTATACTGAGTCAGGTCTATATGGCTGGGGGGGACTCATGAATGTCAGCATTACACAGATCTGTGCTTGAATCCTGACTCCAAGACTTACCTTCTATGTGACCTTAGGCAAGTTACATAAGCAATGACACTCACTTTCTTCATCTGCAAAATGAAGATAATACTTACAGCAAAGAGCTGATGCAAGGACTAAGTTATATGAGTCACTTAGCATGGTATCTGTCATATAGTAGTTACTGAATAAAGGTTAATTCTCCTTTTCCTTTCTTTAAAACAAGGTCGTTATACTAATAAGTGGTTCTCAATCCAGCATAATCCTGTTGCTCTCCAGGGCATTTGAAAGCTTGTAGGGCCAGTTTTATTATAATTGAGAAGATACTTGGGGGGGACTGTGCTAAGCCTCATGCAATACAAGGTAAAGTATTACACAATAAAGAACTGTCCTGCCCAAAATGCCAATAACACCTCCTTTGAGAAACACTAAATGATGTCTAAGATCCCTTCCAGATCTAAAACTATGATTCTGCCCTAAGAGGCACTCACTAACACTATCACAAAGTTGTAGTAGAGAAGTGTCTCAAACACTATGTGTAATAAAGAGTAGAAGAGTCAGAAGAGCAAGTCTTGGTCCTACTACTTACCAACCTCGTAACTCAGCAAATAAATTACTTAACCTCTCTAAATTTGTTTCTTCAGTAGTAAAATTAAGATAGCTGCCCTATCTAGCTCAGAGTTCTTGTGAGGAGCAAATGAGACAGTATATGAAAATCCTATGTAAAGAGTCTGATTCTATATAAAGTAGAGTATTCCTAAAACATAAGATTATGATGGGCCCAATTCCCGACTCTGAATTGCCCCCCACAGCATGCCAATTAGTCTTGATCTTTTTCTCAATTGAAGAAAAAAACCTTTTTAATAAATAAAAGATATTTCTTGAAGTAACTGTGGAAATTTTCATATGGAATAGATTTTGAGGACATTATGAAATTATTTGTTTTCTTAGGTGTAATAATAGTATTGTAGTTATGGAGAAGAGTGGCCTTATTCTTAGAAGAAGTATGCTGAAATATGGAGGGGTGAACTGTTCGTGACATCCACAGCTTATTTTCATATGGCTCAATTAAAAAAAAAAATCACACACACACAAATATAAAGCAAATGTAATAGAATATTAATAATTACTGAATCTAAGCCAAGGATGTACAGATGTTGGTTGTACTATACTTTCAACTTTTCTGTATGATTGAAAATTTTCCTAATAAAAAGTTGGGAAAATGTTATTTATAGGTAATCTTTATGAATGAGAGACAGATGTATCTAGTCAGGATTCAAATTTTGAGGACTTGGACTTTATAATTGATTAGTAGTTAAATTGAACACAATGATTTTATTAACAATACCAGAGCATTGCTTTTTTTGGCTATCTGAAGTTAGCCGATATTTATACTGCTTTTTTTTTAATAATTTTATTTATTTATTTATTTTTCCCCCAAAGCCCCAGTAGATAGTTGTATGTCATAGCTGTACACCCTTCTAGTCGCTGTATGTGGGACGCGGCCTCAGCATGGCTGGAGAAGCGGTGCGTCGGTGCACGCCCAGGATCCGAACCCGGGCTGCCAGCAGTGGAGCGCGCGCATCTAACCGCTAAGCCACGGGGCCGGCCCTATACTGTTTTTTTACCATACAGCTTCCGGAAAAATGTAGCAAAGACTAGCTTCTGTTAAATATTTGAAGACCTTTAATAAGAATTCAATATATGATCAATAAGTGGCTCAGAAATCAGGCTTTTGAAATGTGTACCTTGCAATTACATAATCTGGACCTCATTATATAAAGGCTCTGCTGTGTTGCTGTTTTATCCCTTGCACAAAACAATATAAAAATTAATGATTATATTTTTACCAATATACACTTTCACGTTTCGTTTTAAATTATGCAGATTTACATCAAACAGAAACAAAAGTGTTCTTCATAAAGTGATACTGGCCTTTAGTTTTTGTCTTGCTGCCTTTTTCAGCAAGCCTGGGAAACAAGCCTGTTGACAAACTGTGTGTTCATTGTTTTTGAGACAAAAGACTACAGCACAGCACGCATATTCTATGCTGATGTAATTAGTACCTCAAACATTAACAAAACTTGAAATGCAGAGAATGGTGTTGAATGGCTAATTGCCCAATCACATTATAAAAAGAAATGAATACTGTTTACCAAAGTACAAAGAATAATAAAATGCTAACATCTTTATTTTATTTATTTATTTATTTATTTTTTAAATTATTGACTTCAATTTATTCTTAATTTCTTTATATATATATATTTTTGTGTGTGTGAGGAAGATCAGCCCTGAGCTAACATCCATGCTAATCCTCCTCTTTTTGCTGAGGAAGACTGGCTCTGAGCTAACATCTATTGCCAATCCTCCTCCTTTTTTATTTTCCCCAAAGCCCCAATAGATAGTTGTATGTCATAGCTGCACATCCTTCTAGTTGCTGTATGTGGGACGCAGCCTCAGCATAGCGGGAGAAGCGGTGCGTCAGTGCTCGCCCGGGATCCAAACCCGGGCCGCCAGTAACAGAGTGTGCGCACTTAACCGCTAAGCCACGGGCCCGGCCCATGCTAACATCTTTAAATGATTTATAAAATATACCAAATGTACAAAAGAAAATATACACATATGATGTAAAAAGACAATACTGAAAATGTTTTATATACAAAATTCTATTTAGCTCTTGTAATCTGACAGCAAATTACTCTGAATCTCGTTAAATTTTCTTTTACATAGAACTCATCATTTTCAGTGCTTTTAAATGTTTTGATTGCTTGCTTTACAAACTTACAAAATAGTTTTTACCATTTTTTTTTTAAAAAACCTGTTTTATGTCATTACTGAAAGAGAACAAAGAAGACTGAAAATAATTTCTCAAACATTACTTTGGGAGAATGAATCAGGCAACATTCGACGCTATGAGAATTTTTCAAATCTGCTAGTCTTCTCATAGTGCGTAGCAGCAGAAAGGTTTTACATGGGAGTTAGGCATAGTTAATAAACCCATTACCAAGGAGGTGAACTTCTGTATATAGGAGACAGTATCATGCAATGGGAAGTATATGACTGATGATACAGTCTGTTATAATACTGACTATGTGATATAAGACAAATCAATTCCTATAGTCAAAGCTTTAAACTGTCTAGTAAGTTTTTATTGGAGAAAGAAAGACTTTGAGGTATCAAATACAAAGCAAACAACCTACCCACCAAAAAACCCCTCAAGCACTAAGCTCTATGACAATTCATCCTACAAATCCTCAGTAAATGCTTAACTCAACACTAGGATATCATAAATTCTCATTCTCTCTTCATGTTAGTTATGAAGCACTAACATTCATAGTACTTAACACAACCGCAATTTCACATCTATTCATTCATTCCTGTCACCCCCACTGGTCTTAAGGACCAAGAAGTGTCAGTATTTTGGTCCCTGATTTATCACTAGTGCGAGCATAGTACATGAAACAGTGGAAGTGCTCAGTGAATGAATGAGCAAATGAACAGAGCAAAAGAGCTCTACTGCTCTCACTGACTGATTTTATAACAAATAAAGAAATGTAAAGTGGTAACCATAATAAGTGCTATGGAGGAAAACAAGAGGCTATAAAAACTCAAGTGTTAACTTAGGGGAGGGAGGAGCCAAAGAGGAGGGGAAGGAAGAACACGCAGAGGAGAAGCCTGAGCAAAGGCGCGGGGTAGCGCTGCAATAAACAAGCACTGCAAATAAAATGAGACACGAGCGGGCAATGCCGGGAGATGACGCTGAGGGGTAAGCAACGGCCAGACTATGATGGCTTTGCTGAGTCAGTTAAGGACGCCTGTCTTCGTCCTAAGAGCAGGAGGAAACCACTGAAGTATTTAAGGGTGTGCTGAGGAGATGAATGTGACATGATCAAATCTGCTGTTCCAAAGGACCACTCTGGTTACAGAGGGGGACCAGCAGGCCTGCAGTGGCCAAGTAGGAGGCTATTGCAATAGTATGGGTAAGAGACTGTGGCAGCTGGAATAACACAGTGGGGGTAGAGACGAAGAAAAGAAGATGAAATCAAGAGATATTTAGAAGTCATTTACTGATAGATTGGAAGGGCACAGAGAGGTCAAGGAGGGGAGGGCTGGAAGACCCTTGGTTGCCGGCTTGTTTACTGGATGGATGGCGGTGCCAGCTCCCGAAACAGGAAACACCGGAAGGGGACCAGCTTTGGATGGGCAAGATGGCGAGTTCAGTTTTGGATGTTATAAGAACTTTTTATACTTAGACAACCAAACTGTAGACAGGAAAAGATAACTGATGAGCATCTGCACCAATTTCCCAGGTAAGTTCTGAAATTCAGGGTTGAGGTAAACACCTTTATGTAACTAACTGTCTCTTTGATATCTGAATCCAGTCATTCAGACTTCTTCAGCATACTGTCAGTGTCATCTCACAAATCTAGATAACAGATCCCCACAATGGGTGGCAAGGATTGGAGACTTCTATTCTTATCCTTATTCTAGCTAGCTGCCTTATGAGGGAACCAGACAGCTGCTAAAACTAGGAAGACTGGATGTGTAGAAATGGCAGTGTTTTACTTGACAAGACTGAAAGAAGATTCAGAGATTCACTGATATGCAGAACATGGCAGGGGAAAAAGAGGAGGGATAATTCCTATATTTTCTCATGGAGGCTTCACATTCCTAATGTCGCATAGAATCAATTAACTTCTAAGGGGTAAAATGGTTAGCATGGCACATGCTCCTCATTTCTCTATTAAAGAGATTTGCACTCACTCTGGATGGCTGACACTCTAATGTATGGGATAGTGCTGACGACAATGGAAGAGCTCAAGGATTCAGGAAACTAGGATAACAAAAGCAGAGCCTCCCAAGAGGCAAATCTAGAGGATTACAAATAATGTGATGCAGGTACACCCCAAAATGACACATGGTGTCACCATGTGACTAGGTCCTGTGTTCCAATAACATGTTCCAAAACAGTATCACTTTGGCTAAATTATACAATCAACTGAGATAATCCATGTTTAATGCTTAGCTCAGTGCTGGCAGACAACAAGCATTCAATAAACGTTACCATTCACTTCATGCTGCCCTTGGGTCAAAATATATCTGCCATATTGGCATGCATTATGCAACCTGCAAAAAGTCTGAATGAAGGCAAGTAAACATTTATAAATTATCTGGATACGTTTTTAAAAATTGCCAATGATAAAAGCGGGAAAACACAATCTCTCTTTTGATCAAGGAAAAGGTTCGTTTCCTTAAACTTCAGCTTATAAAATACTAGGACCAAGTGCCATCACAGTGTGATATGTGCTGTGTCATGAAACATCTTGGTATGTAAACACTATACTTTAGCATTAAGGAGGAAAAAATGTATCTAATGATCAAAAAAAGGATATACTCACTTGTCAACTGAGCTTTGGATAATTTTTCACCACAACTATAACCATGACTGCTTTCCTGCAGCTTTAGCCATTCCTGGGCTTGGAACAGGTAGAGTTGAGCTTCTTTTTCAACAGCTACTGCTATGTTGTTGACTCTGACACACAAGAGAGCATGGTCACCTGGACATTAAAACAAAAATTATCAACTAGTTTGGTCTTGAACGGAATTGAAATGGCAGGAAAATTCAACACCTCCACTTATGAAAGTGGCAATTTAAAGAGCAAAATTTTTCTTAAACCTCACTTAACTGGGTAGACCACATTACAATGAATATCCCATTCAGATGCAAGTCAAGAGGTTATGCACATTAACTATCCAAATCAATGTGCTGTGCTTCCTTATACTTCAGCTGACGACTAACGACATTTCACTGAATAAACAGCAACATCTGCTGTATGTGGATCTTCACTGTAACAGAATTTTTGCCTCGTTTTACAACAATTCCACATTTTTAACATCTGCTCATAAACTATCTATAGAAATTTCCTGCCAAAGCTTCTTTTGCTTATTAATGTAACATGGCTGTTAACATTTAATTATACTTTTAATGTAAAAAATAAGCACAGCCAAGAGCAAGAAAGTTTAAACAAATGAGGGTAGACATTTTGGGGTAGACATTTTACACTTGACACAAAATTTGACAGCTGTGACTTTTACAAAGGAACTTTTCAGAACAATACATGTTGTAAGACTACTATAGAAAGAGCCTGGTTGCACACACCAACTACATTTAAGGCTCAGAACAGAAAAGGCAAAAAACAGCTGCCTCTATGGAAATGGACTCTGACTGAGGAGAAGTGAAGCAGGAGACTGGTTTTTCATTTGTCATTTTAAGATCTTCTATTCTCCTGTCGTTGCTTTTACTTTTGTTATTGTAATTATCACTTTGACTAAACATTTTAAATAAATTTAAATGTATAGTATGTATGAAAGAATGTCTAAGTCTCCCACATAAATTGATTACATTATAAATTATCAAAAGTCTTAAAAGTAACTTTAAGGCCCTATTAAATTGCATTCTGCATTAGAGTTCAATCTTTCAGTATAGTTTTAGTATTATTATTTTACTGAATTCGAATTCACTGAAAATTGGTAATAGTAATTATATATACATATACAGAGAGAGAGAGAGAGAAAGAGAAAGGGAGTTAAAATACTTGGAACACTATTCCTCAATCTTTCTTGAGAAATCTGGATTTACTACATATATTTCTTCTCTATGTTTACCAGGTAATTCTCATGAAATGTTGGAGTTATCTAAGTCTCTCTGCTAGTCATGAGTAATAACCCATGTCACAGCTTCCATACATTCCCGATTTTCCAGCATTGTCCAGATTGTGCCATTTATTGTAGTGACATTACTATCACTGTCGATACTCAAAGTATAGTTACACCTAGTTGATTAAGAAACTGAAAATGTTACCTAAAAAATAATAAGACTCTGTTCCTACAGTTTCTTCTTCATTCACCCAAAGTCTGTTCCACATTGGATTTTAGAATACTGGGTTGCATCTCCTTTTCTCAGCTATTTAAAAAACTTCAGATTAAAAAAAAAGAAATTTGGTTCCTCTCCCTTCATACCACCAATTCTGTAATTTCCTAATAAATTCCTTTCCGAAACCAAAATAGGTTCTCATTTCTATTATCTTCTCCAAAGAATTCTCTCTAGGACAATAGTCTGATCGTGCATCTTTTAATGCTAAAGACTGTATGAACCAAGGATTCTAACCTTATCAAGGCAAATAATTATTTGAAATATAGTACTAGTTAAATTAAGAGTACCAAGAAAAACACTTAATTTTGAGGGTGCAAGTAAACTAAAAAATTAGAATGAATTGCAAATTCATTCACTAAAGAATTACTGATTTTTAAGGGAGACCAGAAGGTAACAATCAAATGCAGTTCTGATTTCAGAAGGGCCAGACAGGACACACATCATGAAGCTTCCAGGACACACTTACACGCATTTCTGTCAAGTTAATCCTAGGCCTCATGGTTCATAGCAAAGCTACTCGTCTAGTAGCAGAGAAACCTAACTGTTGTACAACAAGATTATTATAAAATTCGGTTAAATTTGGTTTTATTTGTTTTCCAAAACCTCTCTGCTGCAAGTAGGTTTTATCAAATTGATCTTAAAAACAAAAGCAAACCCCAGGAAAGCTAAGTTCTGAAGCTTAAATCCACACGTCACTACAGTGCCTTAGTGTATATAAGAGGCTGAGACGAAGAGTGAGTAAAGGATGCTCCTTTGACGGAAGGATCTCGAAAGATGCAGCAGGCGACATGTGTACATTCGTTTGCATGGGGAGGGCTGGGGAAATGATGCTTCAGGCGCAGCATACAATCACTAATCGGGGGAGGGTGCTGACGACGGTGTGGGGAGCAGCAGTAGTGGGGCTGGCCATACACGCACCCCGCGATTCCGGGGAGCTGCGGTGGGGGGAGGGCTGCCGGCGACGCTGCAAGTCCCGGTGAGCTGGGTGAAGTCCCGGCCCCGCCGCCGCCGGCTCCAGGGCTCCCCACGCGAGGCGGGGAGGCGCGGCCCGCGGGACGGGCCCACGCGCTCCATCCCTCCCGCCGCCCCCGCACCTACCGTGGAACTCGAAGTGGCCGATGCTCTGGCCCTGAGCGTCTCGGGCCGCGGCGCTACTGAAACTGCCCCGCAGGGTCTTACCCTGGCTGCCCGGCGGCCACCAGCAGCAGGTGAGGGCCACGGCCAGCAGCCGCAGACCCCCCATCCCCGCCTCCCGCTCGGTACCCACACCCCGTCCCCTAACAGCCTGCGGCTGGCGGCCCCACGTCGGCAGCTGCGGGTGGAGGGAGGAGGAGGGAGCGGGACCGGCGTCGTCGCGGACCCGCCCCCGGAGACTCACAGCCAATGGGGTGGGCCCTTCCGCCACGGGCCAAGGATATCCACCAATCAGAGGCTGAAGTGGGCGGGACGTGCAGATGGGCGCGTCCCATCACTCGCCAGCCTGTTGGCTAGTTCCCGCCTTTTTTATGGAGAATCGGGAGGATGTTGCTTCAGTTACGGAAAAATTATTCCTCTCGTTGTCCCAGCGCGTGGTGCTACTGCGCATGCGCGGGAGCGCCGACGCGGGCCTGTAGGGCTTTCAAGGGGCGTGTGGGATTCGGAAAGAACTTAGAATCACACGACAGCAGCATTTCTGGCGAAGAAAGGAAAACTCCCGGAAAGCCATAGATGCCTATGTAACCCACTGGACGTTTGCAGTTTGTTTCTAAGACACTTAACTGTACATGTCCACAGTTTAGTGCATGACATCTTTTGGCACCTCCAACCGACTTTTCCCTCCTAGGTTAACTGTCTTGAATCAAGTCATCATCCAGTAGGCCAGTCGGCTGTGAATTATAGCGACCCCCACCCCTTACACCCCTACATGCAATCAATTCAATGAAACATGTTTATTAGGGGCTCTCCTGGGCGGTGATGATAGGAAGCAGCCGCCACTATCCTATCTGGGCCATGATGGTATCATGTTCTTACTTGGCCTATAGCAACTGACTTGCCTCGGGTCTTAATTGTCTCCAGTTGGCTACACACAGCCCATCTCTACCCTAGAGTCACAGAAAGCTTTGGGAAATGCAATTTGACTGCATCACTTTCCTTCAAAGACTCTCGATTGCCTTTAGTACACAACCCAAACTCTTTAAAATAAGGCTTTCAAGTCCTCAGCCCTTGTCGGTTCGCTGAAAACTCCAAGTTCTCCCCTCTGGGCGTAGATCACTTGCAGATTCCCTCTGGCTGGAATACTTTGCTTATTCTACCACTCAACCTTCCCAACACTTTCCTTCCTCTGCTTTACTCTTCTTTCCCAAGGCACTTTAAGAAGCCTTTCTCAAACCCCCAAGTCTGTGTTAGATACCCTGGAACCGAAATCCCTTGCTTCCCTACCCTGGCACTTTACCATTCTGTATTGTAAATGTCTATTGATTTATCTGAATCCACCACTGTATTGTAAGCTCCAGCTGGTCAGAGACTACGTCTGTCTTGATGAGAGTAGAAGATCAAAATTATTTCATGAATAAATGTATATAAATTATTTTCATTCAACGACCAGCTGTTATTACATATAAGCAAGTTCTCACAACCGATCTCACGATTTAGAAAAAGAAATCTTGAGGGAAGACTTCCTATCATATAGCCAGCATTTTCAGTATCTCTGGCAGACCAATAATAAACTGGAGATATTAATATGATGAGTTTTTTAAATTGCATTATTTTTTAATTATAAAAGTAGGGCCGGCCCCGTGGCTTAGTGGTTAAGTGTGTGCGCTCCTCTGCTGGCGGCACGGGTTCGGATCCCAGGCACGCACCGACGCACCGCTTCTCCGGCCGTGCTGAGGCCGCGTCCCACATACAGCAACTAGAAGGATGTGAAACTATGACGTACAACTATCTACTGGGGCTTTGGGGGAAGAAAAATTAAAAAATAAATAAAATTATAAAGAAATAAGAGTTTGTATATTTAAAAATAATAATAATTATAAAAGTAATTCATGCGGCTTTGAAAAAAATTCACAGTCAAAAGTATATGAAGTAAAAATGTAAGTACTCATTTCCTCTTTTCCCTACCCGTATGGAATATGGCCACCAAGTCTCAAGTTTGTAGGTCTTCAGAGTTCAATGAGAGCAGCTAGACTATGTTAGAACCTTAGTCCAATTCCAAATCCCAGGAAGAGGCTTCAATTTGTTTAGGGTGAGTCAGATGTCCACAGTGTGGACTGCCTAGGGTGGGTCAACTTCGGGAGATCATAAAGGGTGGGAGAGTCTGGTCAGATAAAATGGTAAGTATCCACTATAATATATTTTGGTCCTTATTCCATGTTGGTACATTCTTGCCCTCATGGAGCAGTGACAATGAACTATTCAACATAAATGTTGATGACTGCTATGGAGAAAAATAAAGAGGGGTAAAGTGGTTTGGCAGGGCTAGGGTAGAGTTTGATATTTTAATTGGGGTGGTCAAGGAAGGACTGGGTGATATTCAAGCTGAAAACTGAAGAAGTAAGGGTAAAAACTAGGCAGATATCTGGGGAAGGGCATCCAGGCCTAAAGGAAATGGCATGCCAGGCGAATTCAAGGAAGAGCAAGGAGGACAGGGAGGCTGGGGCAGAGTGTGCAAGAGGAGTAGTAGGAAAAGATGTAAGGGTAGGATCTAGAGAACATCTTTACCATGATTGCAAGCAGCCTGTGCTGTCTCTAATAATGATATTAACAACAGCAGTAAAAGGTCATTTTGCAGTTCCAACCTCCCATCTCTACAGTTTGCAAGGGAACTCGCCAGGAGTCCTCAGCTCAACTGGTGGGTAATCTGTGGAGATGGCTATAGTACAAGGATCACAGGAAGGTAATCGTGCATAACTCCGACTATCTGTGTATCTAAGAAAAGCCTAATTCATGCTGGTGACACTTGCTCCGAAAACGTCTCAGACCCCACTTTCCCAGACACCCCAAGAGCTCCTAGCCCGCCAGGCAGTAGCAGAGAAGAACTGCGCCTGCGCAGTGGCGCTGCGCTGCCCGCGCACCCGAGGACCGCACCTCCCCGCCAGTGGGCGGGGACAAATCGTCCACGCTCCGGAAGCGGCTGCTGCCTGCCTCGTTGACGTGTCGGGGGAGCAAGACGCGTCGCAAAAAGTCGCGGTGGACCTTCCCTACGGCCTACAGACCTGGCGCTTTACGGTGCCAGGCATTGCTGAGCCGGGAGATGTCGACTGCGTTCCAGGCGGAGCCCTGGGGTCCTTCCAGGAGCTTTGCCAAGCGGGTCCTGGTGACCGGGGGTGCTGGTTTCATGTAGGTAACGGCGCCACTGGCCGAGCCGTGGCTCCCCATAAACCTCAACCCTTTCCTGCGGCTCTGCTTGCCCTTGGCAACTTGGGACCAACTTTGGGGGTCTGATATGGAGAGGGTCTTGAAGCACGACCGAGATCATTCTACCTTCTCTCTCCTCCCCGGCCTGCAAAGACGTGGTTCCTTTGAAACTGCGGCTTCTTTAAAACGCCTCCCTCCCAAAGCAAAACTGCTGTCCTACCTGGCCCGAGATGCACTTGTCACTCTTCTGAGTGCGCCCACATTGCTTCTCACCAACTCCCCCCGCCCCCATATTCAAACCTTGTACATATAGGCGCCAAAAAACGACTTAGGGCATTCATTTATTTAGCAGACTTTAAAAAATCCTTTCTTGGTGCTTTGACCTGTACTAAACGTTTGATGCCTCTTGCCCTCTCACCCACATTCAGTCAGCAAGTCCTCTCACTACTGCCAAAGTCTATCGTCAAGGCGAACACTTCTCACCCCCTCCCCCTTCCGTCCTAGCCCATGTCACTGTCTTCTTTTGCCTAGACTGCTTCTGTAGCCTCCCGATTGGTCACACTGCTGCCCCTCTGGTTCCCTTAAAGTCTGTTCCTCACACAGAAGTCGGTGTTGTTTATTAAGTAAATCAGCTCATAGAGTTTTACTCCAATGGTTCCTGTCAGGCTGAGAATAAAATCCAAACTCCTTACCGTATCTACAAGACTCAAGTGCCCAAGCCCTGTTTTCCGACCTGATCTGCGGCTGAGTGCCTGCCACACTTACCGTAACCCTTGCAGTTCCTGGAGCACACGAGCTCGTTGCTCCTGTCTTGAGGCCTCTGCACTTGCTTCCCCTTTGCTTAGGCTGTTTGCGTCACTCAGTTCGGACGTTTACTCAGACATCGCCTCATCAGAGAGGCCTTACCTGACCACCCTATCGAAAATAGCTCCTCCGCCAACTAACACAGTTATCACTACCTGAAATTATATTGCCTTTATGGAAATTATATTGCTGAAATTAATTTCAGCTGCCTTGAAATTGTTATTGTATTTGTGTTCACTTGCTTATTGCCTGCTTCCCCACTCTGGAATGTAAAGTGGTTGAGGGCAGACTGTTGTTCACTCAGCACCTGGGAGAATGCCTGGCTTATTTTATAAAGGTCTTCAGTAATTGCTGAACGGATGAATTCATGAGTACAAACAGGAAATTATCCCAGTGTCTAGTGGAAGAAGAGGAACATGGGATCTTTTTATCCCCCTGGCCCATTAGCACATTAAATCACCTCTTCTAATCTGACAGTGACTTGGAGGAGGGTACCAGGCAGGCAAGATTCACTTATGAGAAGAGGAGCATGGGCATATAAAGGGTGGTACTAGTGTGAGAGTGCTGGTCCAGGAAGAGTACATCCTAGAAATTGCTTTGAAAGGGCTGCCAGGTACAAAGTTTCAGTTCCTAACTTTGGTCAGGGGCTGCTCTTGTTCCTGGGAGCCCAACGGTTTGGTGTATATGATAAAATCTGGTGCATTGTCTCGTTGAGATATGCCTCTGGTTGCACTTCAGGGTCCTCTGAAACCCAGGAGCCACTATGGGTATCCAGCTCAGGATAGTTTCAGCCATCATTAGCCTTGGAAACCTAGGTTTAGTCTAGGACACTGCTACCCCATCTCGTCCCCCAGAGGATTCTGGTTTACACCAAATCCTTGTGCCAAGAGATAAACTGCAGCAGGGTTACTGTGAACATAGACAACTCAATATGCTCATACTAACTTTATTTTTACGTAATTATGCCTACTGTCACCAAAAAGGCTCATTATAGTTTCAATCCATTTGCACTAACCATTGCTCATTGTGTTTATCATCCTCCTTTCCTCCCACACTCAGAGCATCCAGGGACAGCATCATTTGCTTAAACTAATTTTTTTCTTATACCCAGGACCAGTGAATTCTCTGTTCTACATAGTATAAAAGGAGTATAAGACTTTGTATGTTGATACTGTTGAGAAGGTTAGTGAAAAGTGTGGGTGTGTGTATATTCAGTGTAGATATATTATTTCTGTTGTCTTGGAGAAATTTAAAGGTATCTTTGAATAGTTTCCTAACAATCGACAGCTTAGGGTAACATTCAAGAATTTAGGGAAAAGGTTAAATTTTCTGCTAACAAGATACACTTTTTTCTTATAGTGCATCACATATGATTGTCTCTTTAGTAGAAGATTATCCAAATTATATGATCATAAATCTAGACAAGGTGAGTTTTATAAAAATGAGCTTTAAGTACTGAAACTTATTTATATTTTTAAAAAATATTAGAATCCTGTTATGCTGATATTTTAGTTTTTTATTTAGTCATTTTAGCAACTTAGGGGCCTATATAGTCATGTTCTTGCTGTATTTAGTCTTACATAAAGTCTTTTGAAACTTTTTCATTTATTTTGGTAGCCCATAAAGTAAAGGTTTTAGTGCAGTATTTTTACCAAAAGAAAATCTTCATCCTAAATTCAATATTTAGTGTGATCTTGTGATTATTAATCTTTTTTGGAGTTGGGATACTCTGATTATTTGATTATGGTTTTATTATTTAATTTTATAACTGCCACCTCCTGGAAAATTATACAGTTATGCACTGCTTCACAAAAGGGATACGTTCTGAGAAATGCCTCATTAGGCAATTTCGTCGTTATGCAAACATCTTAGAGTGTACTTTCGCAAACCTAGGTGGTATTACCTACTGCACACCTAGGTTATATGGTACTAATCTTATGGGACCACTGTCATATATGTGGTCCATCGTTAACCAAAATGACGTTATGCAGCACGACAGTTTATTTTTTTTATATATTTATTTTTTAAATTATATTTAAATATATTTATTTTTTAAATTAAGATGCAGTTAAGTTACTAGAGTTTTGAGAATTTTTCTGTAATGATTGGAGTCTCCCTGCAGAGTCTGAAAGCCGTGATTGGTCATCACTGGATTTTTGACTTTAAACACAAGATGCAATTAGTTAACCTTAATTTCATAAAACATAATAATAAAAATGTGTAGACAAAGAATAATCTGTAAGTCTTATGAATTTTTGCCTGCCTTACCATCATAGACAGTAATTTTTCACCCCATCTGTACACCAACTTACCAACAGTTAACTCAGGAAAAAGTGTAATGACTTACAATATGTGTAACACAGGTATAATTGTTTTAATCACTAATTTCTTGTCGGTAAGGAGTGGTAAACTTTTCTAGCCACCAGTGGCTGGAGGCAAATCTGGACAAGAAAAATGTTTAAAGAACAGATTTATAAAAAGTAATTTTTTTGTATTTTGGAAAGGTAATAAAATTACATGTTTTTTCTTCTTTACTTTTAAGATGTCAGAAATTTCTAAAAATACAAAGAGCAAACACTTTAAGAAGACATGTTCTTGTATTATAATCAGAACATCTATAGTCTTTAAAATAAATTGATATTTTTATAGGAAAAGCCATTATCACTTTTTGTGTTGTTTCTCCACCCCCCCCACTTGTTTTAAGCTGGATTACTGTGCAAGCTTGAAGAATCTTGAAACAATTTCTAACAAACAGAACTACAAATTTATACAGGTATGAAAGTTTTCTTGTAATTATATAGTTATTATACGGTGCTTCTTTAGTCATTCAGACATTTTATCTTTCTACTTTACAGACTTGTGTAATATGGGTTTACAATATGGGATTACAAACTTGTGTAATATGGGCTTGGAAGGCACACTTATGAAAGCCTTTTTAATTTCCAGAAGTACCGTGTGCTATAGAGAATACAACTTTTGGATTGACACCACATATAAAGCTACATTTGATTTTTGGTGCCTTGGCAGATCTATGAGTAGCTGATTGAACTTACATGGTTTGTGACTTTTAGGGCTTCACTAGCCTTCTTAATAAGGCTTTTCTGGGATTTAAAGAGATTGATATAAGGCCAGGTTTTACTCAGTCCAGCCAACAGCCAAAAAGCCCACCACACAGCCCATGGGATAGTCTTCTCCCATGAAGGTTGATTGATTGGCTCTGGAAGGCTGATTCTTACTAGCCACTCTTAGAAGAGTCCAAAGTATGAACCAGAGAGCCAGGCCATTAATTTGCAAAGGGAAATTTTAATGTCAAATGAAACTGTTTGTCTTATGATTTATGTTTTTTTTAGTGATTCTGTAAATTCTCTCTCTTTTTCTTTTTCTTTCTTTTTTTTTTTTTTTGCTGAGGAAGATTAGCCCTGAGCTAACATCTGTTGCCAGTCTTCCTCTTTTTGTTTTGCTTGAGGAAGATTCACCTTAAGCTAACATCTATGCCAGTCTTCCTCTATTTTATATATGGGTCACTGCTATAGCATGGCTGACAAGTGGTGTAAGTCCATGCCTGGGATCCGAACTTGTGAACTCAGGCCACCAAAGTGAAGTGTGCTGAACCTAACCACTAGGCCATGGGGCCGGCCCTATAAATTCTTTTTTTAACCAGAAATGTTAAAGAATATACTGAGCAAACATTTCATAATTCTGTTCTTCTATGTGAAAGTGTTTCCTTCAGACACCAAAGAATTGTTGAGAATACATATTTTTAGAAGAACTAACTGTACATATAACATCAAAAGTACTCATAAGTGTGCTTAGTTGTGGTTAAATACGTTTTTCAAAATGTCATTCCAGTTGTTACTTACTTTCAATATACTTCGATAACGGTTATTTCAAACTTTTAAAAATATGTTTAAAAATTTCTTATTAACACGATGACCTTAGGTTGGCAAGAATGTTAAGGAAAAAAGCTAGCACAGTCCTTAATAGTAGTGGGTGCTCAATAAAATGTTGTTTTAGACACTTACTTGCAAAAAAATATTTTGAATTGAATATCTTATATCCTAGGATGCTGGAGAAATACATCACTACTATACTTTCTTGACCTGTCAGTTGAATATTCAAGATATTCTCTATTTATTAAACCAAGGTGGTGGGAAGAATTAATTTTTTTATTATCTTTTTTTTGTTTATATAGTAAAATGGTTATTATGAATGGGAGTACTCAATGAAATTTCGTTTTTTCATGTTTGCTTTTTTATATAGGGTGACATATGTGATTCTCACTTTGTGAAACTGCTTTTTGAAACAGAGAAAATAGATATAGTACTGCATTTTGCTGCGCAAACACATGTAGGTAAGCATTGTTTTATATTACAGTTATGATGGGCAAAATTTTTTTTTCCAGTGGCTAAGTAGCCTAAATCAAAGTACATTAATGAGGTTGAACAAGTAGGTACTTAATATATGTCTTTGAAAGAGTAGATACCATGCTCTATCAGAAAAACAAGCCTGTGGTCACTGTCATCAAGATACTAGGCACATTTCAGATCACTTTTATTAGTGTAGGTTGAAATGTAACCTTGAATGCTATCTTAAAACTCTGAGTTTAACCAAATTCAGGTTAGGGATTACTTCTGGGGAAATAGGCCTTCAACTTTGTTTTTTATGGTGTTTGTCTTAAGCTGGGTGGTGATGCACAGTTGAACATTACATTTTTATTTTTTGTGTGTGTGAGGGAGATCAGCCCTGAGCTAACATCCATTCCAATCCTCCTCTTTTTGCTGAGAAAGACCGGCCCTGAGCTAACATCTATTGCCAATCCTCCTCCTTTTCCTCCCCAAAGCCCCAGTAGATAGTTGTATGTCATAGTTGCACATCCTTCTAGTTGCTGTATGTGGGACGCCGCCTCAGCGTGGCTGGACAAGCAGTGCATCAGTGCGTGCCCTGGATCCGAACCTGGGCCGCCTGGTTCAGAGCGTGCGCACTTAACCACTAAGCCACGGGGCCGGCCCTGAACATTACATTATCATCTGTTACTGTTTTGTACACCTGAAATATCTTCTAATAATTTGTCTAACATTTTATATTGTGAAATATATATTCAGAAGAATTTAGAAGTAAAGGTAAATGAATAATGATAATGTAAATATCCATGTAGCTATCACTTAAACAACAGATAGGATGTTGCTGAACCCTCTTTAATAATAGTATTACTACTGCTTTATTACCTGATTTTAAAATTAAAATTTCACTTAGTTTTGTCTACAGTTTTAGTGTCTATGAATTTATCCCTAAATAGTATAGATTAGTTTTGCCTGTTTTTAAATTTTATTAAAATGTGTATATAAAATAACATGTCGGTTTATTGATACTGCTTTTTCATTTATGTAGATTCCTCCCTGTAGTTGGCTGTAGGTACAATTTGTTCATTTCCAGTGACATACAATGTTCCATTCTAAGTATATACCACAATTTGTGTATCTCTTTTACTCTTGATGGACATGTGGATTATTTACACTTTTGGGCAATTTTGAACAATACTACCATGAATGTTCTTACACATGTACCTTGGAACACACAAGTACACCTTTCTCTCAGTGTATAACTAGATTCATAAGATCTGCACACTTCAGCATTGAGATAATGTCCAGCTGTTTCCCAAAGTAATTATACCAGTTTCCACTCTTCCAAGACTGTGTGAGACCTCCTTTTGCTCCACATCTCACCAAAGGTTAGTTTTTCATTTTTGGCAATCTGAGTAGTGTGTAGTGGTATCTCATTGTGGTTTTAATTTCTGCTTCCCTGATGACAAGTGAAGCTGTGCACCTTTTATATGTTTATTGGTAATTTAGATTTCTTCTTTTGTGAAATGCTGTTGAAATCTTTTGCCCATTTTTAAATTGGGTTATTTTCCTTTTTATCATTGATTTGTAGGAGTTTATATATGTTCTGGATACTAGTCCTTTGTTACATTATTATACCTATCTTCTCCCACTCCATGGCTTATCTTTTGATGTTTTTTCTAGGGCGTCTTGATGAACAGATGTTCTTAATTTTCATGTAGTTGAAGTTATATATCTTTTCCTTTATGTTATGGTTAATGCTTTTTGGGTCTTAAAAAGTTCTCTCTTGGGGCTGGCCTGGTGGCATAGCAGTTCAGTTTGTGCATTCCACTTCAGCGGCCCAGGGTTCATTGGTTTGCATCCTGGGTGCAGACCTGCTCACTGCTCATCAAGCCATGCTGAGGCGGCATCCCATATAGAAGAACTAGAAGGACCTACCACTAGGATATACAACTGTGTACTGGGGCTTCAGGGAGAAAATGTAAAAAGGAGGAAGATCGGCAACAGATGTTAGCTCAGAGCCAATCTTCCTCAAAAAAGAAAAAAAAGAAATATTATATAAAAAAAAAAAAGTTCTCTCTTGCCCCAAGGTCCTGAAGATATTCTCCTGTATTATCTTTGAAAAGCTTTATAGTTTTGCCTTTCACATTTTGATTTGTAATCCATCTGAAATTGATTTTTATGTGCAGTATAAAGTAGGAGTTCAATTTCATTTTTTTCTATTTGAATACCAATTGGACCTCTACCAATTAGGGAAAAGTTCACCAGTTTCCTGTGCCTTGTCATATATCAAGTATCCTTATATGAGTGTCTGTTTCTTGACTCTTCATTTGTCTCTTTGTCTATACCTGTGCTGGTTACACAGTATATTGACTAATATAGTACTTTCATATCTGGTAGAGCAAATCCTTCTACTTGGTAAATGATAAAGCAGTTGTACACTCCTTCCAGCAATTTATGAGATGCTCATGAACACTTGCTGTTGTCAGTCTATGGTGGTTTTATTTTATTTTTCCGTGATTACTAATGAGGTTAAAAACCTTTGCATTTATTTATTGGACTATCCTCTCGCCTTTCTTATTGGTCTGTCTTCTTTGGAAAGTTTCTGTTTAAGTCTCTGTGTTTTCTGGTGGGTTGTCAGTTTTTTCCTTACAGATTTTTATAAGTCCTTTATCTATTCTGGATTCAAGCCTTTGGCTATTACCTTTTTTCAATCTTTCATTTTCCTTTTCAGTTTCTAAATTGTCTTTTGATCAATTGAAGTTGTGCATTTCAGTGTAGTCCAGTTTATCACCCTTTTCCTTTAGGGTTAGTGCTCTTTGTGTTCTGTGTAAGAACTCTTTTCCTACCTCCAAGGTCATGGAGATAGTCTTACATGCTTTTCATGAAAGTTACTGTTTTGCCTTGTACATTCAGATTTTTCCCATGTATCAATATTAGGTTTACCCAACACAGTTTATTGAAAAGACTCGGCCTTTCCTCCTCGCCCCCTTTGTTGTAGTTCAGGTGCCCATTTCTGTGTGCTTGTATTTCTGGGCTCCTGTTCTGTTCTGTTGGTCTTTGTCCTTATGCCATTACCACACTGTCTTAATCACTGTAACTTTGTAACAATTCTTGATACCAGCAAATTCACCAATTCTTGATACCCTCCCACCCTTTTGTTGTTCCAAAAAATTATCTTTGACTTTGTTGATCTTTTCTATTGTATGCTTGTTTTCTACGTAATGAATTTCTACTCTTAGGTTTATTATTCATTATTTCTACTTTGTTTGGGTTTATTTTCTATTTTTTTCCTACCTTTTTGTATAATATTTCATAACATTTAGCTTATTAATTTTGAGCTTTTCTCTAATATTTACATTTTAGGCTATAAATTTACTTTTAAATGCTGGTTTATCTGAATATAACAAGTTTTCATGTGCATTATTTTTATGATCTTTTTAAGGATTTGATTTCTTCTTCAATCCATGGATTCCTTAGAAGTGTATATCTTAATTTCCAAACATGTGGATTTTCTTGTTATTGATTTCTAGCTTAATTTTATTGGTTAGATAACATGTTGTATGATTTCAGTTCTTTGTGCTTCAACTTGCTTTTTGGCTCAGTGTATGGTCACTCTGTGTAAATATTACACGTGTATTGAAAAGAATGTGTAATCTGTAAACGGTGGGTATGTTGCTCTTTAAATATCTATTAGGTTAAATTGGTTAATCATATCCTTCAAATCTCCTGTATATTTTTGCTGAATTGAACCTTTTATCCTTATAAAGTGATCTTTCTTCCTTGGTGATGTGTGCTGCCTTGAAGTAAATTTTGTTTGAAATTAATATAGCTGTGTCACCTTCCTTTTAGTTATTATTTTCATGATATGTCTTTTTCCATCCTTTTATTTCCAACCTTTCTCTGGCTTTATGGTTTAGCTGTATGTCTTATAAACAATTTGTGTTTGGATTTTGTTTTTTCAATCCAGTCCGACCATCCTTGATATTTACCCTGAGCATTTAGTTTGTTGATATATTTGGATTTATTTCTACCATCTTATTATATGCTTTCTATTTTTCTCACCTGTTCTGTGTCTTTGCTTGTTTGTTTTTTAGTTCTTTTTAAAAAAATTCTTCCTTGCCTTTTTTATTTATTTATTTTTTGTCCCAAAGCCCCAGTAGATAGTTGTATGTCATAGCTGCACATCCTTCTAGTTGCTGTATGTGGGATGCGGCCTCAGCATGGCCGGAGAAGCGGTGCGTCCGTGCACGCCCGGGATCTGAACCCGGGCCGCCAGCAGCGGAGCGCACGCACTCAACTGCTAAGCCACGGGGCCTACCCTTCCTTGCCTTTTTTCAAAATCCTTTTAAGAAAAATTCTTGCTTGCTTTTTTAAGGACTTGACTGAGCAACTTTTTTTTTTATTCTATTTTCTTCCTCTACTAGTTGGTTGTTATATATTCTGTTTGTGTTCTTTGAGTGGTTACCCTGGAAATTACATGTGTAATTAGCTTATCAAAGACTAAAGTCCATCGAAACCTTTGCCCTCCTCTCAAATAACACAAAGACTTTAGACACGTAACTCCACGTATCTATTCTCAACTCTGTTTTTTTTTCAGAATTTGAAGTCTGTCTTGTTTTTTCAGTTCCACTAGAAATCATTGTTACTCTTTGAACCTGAGTCTATTGCTTGGTATTTGTTTTGTCCCTTGGGTGGGATTGTTCTAGCTTTTTCTCTCTTTTTAGATCTTTCATTTGTACGGGCCTTTGAGTTTACATATGTTAATGTTTACGGCACTCACGTTTTGGTAAGTGCAGCTCATGAAGCCAGAGTGGAGAAGTTTATTTACGTCAGCACAGATGAAGTCTATGGAGGCAGTCTTGATAAGGTAAGCCTAGCAAATGTGTATTGCACCTGCTTACCATGGATCACCATACACATCTGTCTTATTAAAACCTACTCTGGGCTTTTTTCATCCTCTGATTATACAACTTCTGGGACTCTCCAAATGTTATTCCATTGTATCTCCTGTTCAGATCAAATAATGCCACCCATTGGCAACAATAACCTAGTCCCGGCACAGATTTATATGTAATTTGACTGACACTATTTTGTAAGAGAGCAGCTGATCTCAGCTTTTTGTCCCAGTCTTACATGATGAATGTCATTCCTGTGGGCCAAAGCATATGTAAGATAGGCTGCCACATACTTGCTGTCTGCTCACCTTTCTCTTCCCCTCAGAAAGCAAATTGGAATGTCAGAGTGAGTGTGAAATTATTGTAGAAACTGGAATCTCTTCTCTTCTGGTCGGTATTTTTTATAGTCAATGTTTGCAGTGACCTCATTCTGTTTTGTTTTATTTTTTTATTTTTACCACATGTACATAGCAAAAAAAATCTAGTAGTTTCAAAAAACTTATAATGAGAAAATGCAGACCCTGACCACTTGTCCTCAATCCCCAGTCCCACTTCTAAGAAGTAACCACTTTCAACTGTCTTTGCAACTTTTATGAGGTAGACTTTTCTTCTTGTACCCTTGTCACCCTACATCAGATCTGACACAGTAGCCAGAATGATTTTTAAAACATAAGTCAGATCATGGCATTACTCTGCCCAAAACCTGTTAATGTTTTTACAGTGGCCTTCAAGGGTCCACATGTTCTGGCCTCCCTCTAGCTCTCCAACCTCATCTCCTATTTCTCTTCCCTCACACGAACCTCCTTATAGTTCCTTTGGACACACTTCTGTGTCAGGGCCTTTGCGCTTGCTGTTCTCTCTGCCTGCCTTACAGGGTTGTTGTCAACTTTAAAGAAGTTACTACATAGAAAGGTCTTAGAAAAATGGCAGACACATAGTTGGGGTTCAATAAATGTTTTTTTAAATGTAGTGATTAACGTTTCAAGTTTGTAATATGTTTTCTAATTTTTCTTCTTAGAAAGTATGCATAACACTTATTTTTTAAATATATATCTTTTTAAAATTAGGAATTTGATGAATCTTCACCCAAACAACCTACAAATCCTTATGCGTCGTCTAAAGCAGCTGCTGAGTGTTTTGTACAATCTTACTGGGAACGATATAAGGTAAGAACTGATTTCAGAAACTCTTGAGTCAATTTTCTCTGGACCTAGGTGTTAAAACTCCAAGTTAGGCAACAAATGTTGGAGAGGATGTGGAGAAACAGGAACCCTCATACACAGCTGGTGGGAATGCAAACTGGTGCAGCCTCTATGGAAAACGGTATGGAGATTCCTCAAAGAATTAAAAATAGAAATACCCTATGATCCAGCTATCCCATTACTGGAAATCTATCCAACGAACCTGAAATGAATAACCCAAAGAGGCTTATGCACCCCTATGTTCATTGCAGCATTATTCACTATAGCCAAGAAGTGGAAGCAACCTAAGTGTCCCTTGACTGATGATTGGATCAAGAAGATGTGGTGTATATATATATATATATATATATATATATATATATATATATATAATGGAATACTACTCAGCCATAAAAAAAGACAAAATCGTCCCATTTGCAACAACATGGATGGGCCTGGAGGGTATTATGTTAAGTGAAATAAGCCAGAAAGAGAAAGACAAACACTGTATGATCTCACTCCTATGTGGAATATAAACCAACACATGGACAGAGAAAACTGTATTGTGGTTACCAGGGGCAATGAGGGTAGGAGGTGGGCACAAGGGGTGAAAGGAGACATATATATGGTGATGGACAAACAAAAATGTACAACCCAAAATTTCACAATGTTATAAACTATTAAAACATCAATAAAAAAAAAATACCAAAAAAAAAAAAAACAACAAAAACTCCAAGTTGGGGGCTGGCCTGGTGGCATAGCGGTTAAGTGTGCGCACTCCGCTGTGGCGGCCCCGGGGTTCGGATCCCGAGCGTGCACTGATGCACTGCTTGTCAAGCCATGCTGTGGTGGCGTCCCATATAAAGTAGAGGAAGATGGGCACCGATGTTAGCCCAGGGCCAGTCTTCCTCAGCAAAAAGAGGAGGATTGGCATCAGATGTTAGCTCAGGGCTGATCTTCCTCACAAAATAATAAAAATAAAAACAAAACAAAACACTCCAAGTTAGCATTAGCAACATTTCTTTTTTAGAGTAGAAGACATAGGTTGAGAAAAGTTATATATTAAGGAATTAAAAAAACTGATTTCCTTGGCCCGGCCCCGTGGCTTAGTGGGTAAGTGCACGCGCTCCGCTGCTGGTGGCCCGGGTTCGGATCCCGGGCGCGCACTGATGGACGCACCTCTTCTCCGGCCATGCTCGGGCCGCGTCCCACATACAGCAACTAGAGGGATGTGCAGCTGTGGCATACAACTATCTACTGGGGCTTTGGGGGGAAAAATAGATAAATAAAATTATTAAAAAATAAATAAATAAATAAATAAACTGATTTCCTATATTGTGTAGACTAAGTAGGACCTACTTCTTCTTATTCAGTTCATCATTTAAAGGAATAATTTGTGTATATTTTTTTCCTACTTTAGTAATAGGTAGAGTGTAACACTATAGTGAAAAGCCCTGTTGGAATATCCTGAGTCCCAGGAACCCTCTGAGTGAAGGAAGACAGAGGGAGGGCAGATTCCCTGACCTTCCGCCTGCTCCTCTCTGCGTGGTTCACCTCTTGGCTCCTCATGAATGGGAGGCATACTTGCCCTGGGGCTCTGACATTGTCGGTGTGGGAGCCTTACCCGATATGAATTATCAACTCGAATCCCTGCCTTTGGCTCCCCCTGATCTTCTCATGGCGTTATTAGGGACGAGGTCGGAAAGGCAAGCCAAGAGATTACTTCAGACTCTCTTGCCTTTTGTGTTTCAGTAGCGTTGGTCCTTTTCCCTTTCATAGTAGCTCTTTTTATTTGTACGTGTTGGTACAACAGAGAAAGCCAGCTTGAAGGTCGGCATCTAACCAAACGTAGAGTCCTAGAGGTAGTCTCTGAAAGAATCACGTGGAAATTTCCTTAATTTTCTGCTATCAGACTTAAAAACCTGCCTCCATCTATATTCATCCTCCCCTGGTCCCAGTAAAGAGAATATTCCTCTTCTTCCTTTTGGAACCTTTGCTTTTATCTGAATCCCATCCTCCGCTGTCTTTTCAGGACCCTTACGTTAGAAAAAAATCCGTTCACTTCTGTCCTTAAGGTGTGTTGAATTATTTAGCCAGAAGCACCCATATTTAAAACTGCTTATCTTTAGAGAATTATGTTTGGACTTTTCCATTACTTTAATGTTGAATGCTCTTTAAGTTTCCAGTTGTCATCACAAGAAGCAGTAATGTTTATGGACCACATCAGTATCCAGAAAAGGTACATTTTACTTCTGAATTCATAGTGTATTTTAGTGATTGTAACTTCTCATTATTTAAAATAGTCTGTCTTCAGTTATTTGTCCAAAATAATTTATGTTGTAATTATACATGATTATAAATGCTACGTAGGCCACATGCAACTCTCGTCAGGTTTTGAGTTGAAGTCTCAACCTGATGCCGGCTGGCATGACCTTAGGCCGTTGAGCTTCATCTTTAAATTGAAGGGTGATGATAATATTTAGAAAGGATTTTGAAGGATCCAGTGAGATGATATATGTGAAAATGCCTTATACTTTGCAAGATTCTAAAGCACTATTGAGTACTCCCGTCACTCCTGTAACGTGGTTCAGACTCCTGGTTAGCAGTCAGACCAGTATGTCAGGAAATGTCAGTATGAACGGAAATATAAAAGGTGGTTAGAGAGGGATGCAGGAGGCTTGTACATACATTTGTCTTACAGTCAGCTCGTTAACTGTTCTCCAACTCCTCCTCATTGTTGCAGGCCTGAGTGTCTTCCTGAAAGTAGTACAAGTAGCGAATCAGGAAATGCAGTTAAAAGGCTGAAAATGCCTGTGCAGTTGGTTATGTATCATTACACCCAATTTTAAGTAACTATTGCTTTCTCTGCCTAAAATTAGAGTCTGTGTTTTGCACTTCCCAGCTGGGTGCATTGATCTATTCTCCCAAAGGAAAGGGCCATATCTTGATCTCTGGTATTAATATCTGCTTGCTTTAATTTCTGGAGTGTCTTTAACAGGTTTATTTTAAATTTAGGTATTTATCTCACTCTGTTTAACATAAATTTTCTTTGAATCCAATGGCACTAGAATTTACTTTTTATTAATTTTACAAGCACTTATTCAGTAGGTACTATTTGTAAAGCAGATAAATAAGTAGGATATGATTCCTGCCCTTGGAAAATCAGCACAGAAGTGAGCTTTTTGATGAGAGCAAACTGTTCATGAACACTTCTTCTGAATTTTTCCACTATTTGTATCATTTTATTTTCATATTTATCTAGCAACTTGTTTTTGTGAAATAGGAAGCTATCTTAGAGTTTTTACTTGTCAAAATTATAATAGGTTTTTTCTTGAACTCCTGATAAGAAGAATTAGAGTTTATCCATATGTATATTTCTTAACAATAATAATCTTTTAATCTTATGATGAGTTCAGATTCATATTGAGTGTATTTCCAAAATCTGAAATGATATTTAAATATTCTTTTAGGTTATTCCGAAATTTATATCTTTACTACAACACAACAGGAAATGGTATGTCATTATTTACCTTTGTACCTGTATGGTATGTTGATAGTATTTGGTGACAGTCTGTCTTGAAAATCATGAAGTCTTAGAGTTGGAGGCCACAGAATTGAATGTCCCAACAAATTTAAGAATTCCTTCTACAATCAGTGTAATAGATTTTTAAATAATTATAATCTGTAATTCATCTTTATAATATACTTTCTAAGATAATTTCAGTTCTTAAATGATATATCCTAGAACTCAAAGGCATCGATTTTTATGTAATTTTACTTTTTCAAAGGATTTGTTTAATTCATAGAACTGTAGATATTTCTTCAAAATTAATTTAAGGTATAAAATTGATGAATAAATATTTCTCAGTATTCACTTATGTTTACCACTTTCCTATTGAGTACTCTCAGGAGGTTTGGAGATCATTTAAGAACTATGGATAAAATTTAGAAAAGTCATAAGAATTTGTGTTTTCAGTAAAAGATGTCTAGGATCCCCATGAGAATTGGCTTCTCTGGAGTTGTACCCAGTCATTGCCTTACTCTGGTTTGGGAGAGCTTACTTTTTTACACTTGATGATTCCCTTTCATCTCATCTTTTTAGCTGCATTCATGGATCAGGGCTTCAAACAAGAAATTTCCTTTATGCTACTGATGTAGTAGAAGCATTTCTCACTGTCCTCAAAAAGGGGAAACCAGGTGAAATTTATAACATCGGAACCAATTTTGAAATGTCAGTTCTCCAGCTTGCCAAAGAACTAATACAACTGGTATGTATATATTGTGAAAGGATCGTGTTTTCCAAATTGTCACTAAATTAGTGGCAATAATCACTGATTTAGTCAAAATCAACAATTTACAGTTTACTCAATTGAAAAGTGGACAAGTAAAAAATGAAATTCATAATTATGTATACTAAGATACGTCATTATTTGAACCTGTATCACTCATTTAGTAATAGCTTTTCAGGGAAAAACATCCTAGTACATTAAATGTATATACCTGTTATAAGAAATACCTCAATTTCACAAATATAAAATTGTGTGTCTAGACAAGGAACAATGATATATAAATAATTATAGTTATGGGTGTGTGTATGTATTACTGAACATCAATTATAAATCACAGGACTCAGTAGAAAGGGAGACTGAGTGTATGGAAGAACTTTTGTTTTCATTTACGCTAATCACAGAATACTCTGTACTCCAAACGTGGGTTTTCCACACCAAGCACTTCTCAGACACCAGCTGGCTCTCCTACAATTTAACTCAATTCTGATATTATCCTCCTAGAGAGAGCATCAGATCCCACAGGTTAAAGGCTCAGTCCCACAAGACTCCCTTGCTTCAGATGCCAATCACAAGACCTGGTTGTCACCTGTGCTTCTGACCAACCGGCTATAAATTGGAGGTACTTTGCTCAAGTGGCTCACAGAACTCAGGAAAACAGTTTACTTTCTAGACTACTGGTTTATTACAAAGGATATAACTCAGGAACAGCCAGATGGAGCAGACGCATAGGGCAAGCTATGAAGGAGGGGGTGTGGAGTGTCCATGCACCCTCGCAGCACCTCCATGTTTTCAGCAGCCTGGAAGTTCTCCAAACCCCGTCCTTTTGGGTTTTTATGGAGACTTCATTAAGTAGGCATGACTGATTAAGTCATTGGCCACTGGTGATTAATTTAACCTCCAGTCCATCTTCTCTCCCTAGAGGTGGTGAGAAAGGGGCTGAGTTCTGTCCCTCGGATCACATGGTTGGTTCCCCTGGCAACTAGCCCTCACATGCTTAGGGGCTTTCCAAAAATCACTTCTTAACAAATGCTGGTGTGGTAAAAGGGGCTTGTTATGAGTAGCAAAAGACAACTTGCTGTCTCATTGGGAAATTCCAAGGGTTTTAGGAGCGCTGTGCTAGGGACAGGGATGAAGACCAAATCTATGTTTTTTATTATAAATCACACTGAATGATAAACAAAAGCCAAAAAAATTTATTTTCTCCCATAGTTTATACAATGAGTATTCTCTGTGAGCTTCAGATGGAATTTAGGTTATAAAGTATAGAAAGTGTTACTAAAATGCTGTTCATTTTAGCTGTCTCCGTCTCCCCCAAATGGAGGAGGTGGTTTTTCTTGTCTTTGGAATCAGCTATTGAATACCATTGTTATTCTCTGGTCTCATTTTATAATTTGACTCAAAAGCCTTCTCCATTTTGACAGATCAAAGACACCAGTTCAGAGTCTGAAATGGAAAACTGGGTCGATTATGTTAATGATAGGTGAGTAACAAGTTAAAACATGGGGGAAAGGTTGTGAAATCTTAGGTACTTACAAAATTATAAAATACATGGACTTAACCAGAAACTAGTTTATCTCTTTTGAGTTTTCTGCTAAAATATTTTTTCCTAATGATAAATGTCATCAGAATAAAGTGCAACATTATTACTAACTAGCTGTGTGACTTAAAGTTATTGGCTCTTTCCAAGTCTGAGATTTCCTCCAATGTGAAATAGGGAAAAGAATACCTTGCTCACAAAAGTATGTAAGGTTTAATTGTAATTTATATAAAGTACCCGATCTAGGGTGGGAAACATGAGAGTCCTAATAAGTTTATGTGTATTTATTTATTCATTGGTCAAACATTTAGGTATGAGGCACTGTATTCATACCTAGATTGTGGCTGAAATAAGAAAGGGATGAACTACAGAGAAGGTTAGGCTTCTGGGGTTATAGATGATTTTTTTAAATATATACCTTATTTTACAAATTCTTTACAATAAGCATGTCATCAGGGAAGATTTTTTAAGAAAAAATTTGAATTATGGTAAAGATGCATAGACATGTATTATTTCTCTTAGTATTTAAATTTGTAAATGTGTATCCACAATGTCATTTTAAATCTTTTGTTTTCCAAGACCTACCAATGACATGAGATATCCAATGAAGTCAGAAAAAATACATGGCTTAGGTTGGAGACCTAAAGTGCCTTGGAAAGAAGGAATAAAGAAAACAAGTATGTTATGAATTGGTCATTTTTTGGAGGGGGATTCAGAAAAATTTAAAGGAACAGTAATTTATTTTTAGAACATTACAAATTCAGCAGAATATTGTGATGAATCGTTTTCACTTTTCAGTGTTACATTTAATCTATTTCTAGCAATAGTAATATATTTCCTAAGCACTTTGAATTTCATAGAATAACTTCTGATCAGTCTTCTTATGTTTTAGCATTTATCAGATACCTATTTCATTGATTCTCTGATACACATTTTTTCACATCCTTGAAAGGTATGTGTTTTACAGTCACTAGTGTCTTATAATTATTATTGCAACTATTTTTTCCTTCCTAGTGGTATGTAAAATAATGGTCCACTGTAAGATCAGTGGCGTCTTAGATTTGATGAAGTATAGACAGTTCACCGTCTTTGAGTGTCTTGAGTCTTTTCATAATGAAACAAACAAATAGGAAACAAATTTAGTATATGCATTAAATTTAGAAATATCCATTAAAATAAGTGTATACAAAGTCTGTGTATATATGTTAAACTTCTATTTAGAAATGTACTCATGGTAAAAGATACCCAAATGTAGGGAAAAAAGTCTTGATTCAGACCTTGAAATACAAAATATTTGTGTTGAATTTTAAAAGCAAATACAAAGAAAATTTATCATTTTTTAACTAAAAAAGGTTTTAGTGTAGTGACATAAAATAATTTCACATATTAACAGAAGGAAGCTCACAGTTTCTCACTATGCCTATAATGTAGTATTGCTACATTTACATGAACAAAATATTACACTTTTTTCTGTAACTTTAAAACTGGTGCAAATGACTTATCTCCCTTTCCTCCTGAACTCCTTAGCATCACAATGTCTTAAACACTTATACCAGCAAATTCAGTATTGAAGGACTTTTGAAGTTAAAATAAAAGTTGATATTTGAATCTAAGTTTTCAGGTGATGAAATATCTTCTGATTAACTTCATTGGTTAGTTTAAAATCAAATTGCTTTCATTGTTAAGCAACTCTCACCTGCTGATAAGCTGACAGGCAAGACTTTTTTACTTAGTAGGAACTCAGTAAGTGTTGGTTATCTTGTTTTTAGTTTTTGATTTTTGATTTTTGTCTTTTGTTTTTTCCTTTCAGTTGAGTGGTACAGAGAGAATTTTCACAACTGGAAGAATGTGGAAAAGGCATTAGAACCCTTTCCAGTACAACCATCATTTGTATAGTCAGGACAGTTTTCAGAGAGAGGAGAAAATTATCCTACCTCTACAAGTGATATGAAATCAAGTGACCAAACGAAGTGTCCTCTTTTCATTTGGAATAAGATTCATGACTTTTTTTATAAAATTCAAATGCAAAATGCCTCAATCTTTAGAAGAGTTTCAGTATTGGCATAGGATTTAAATATCAAAATTCTTTCAGGGGGCCGGCCTGGTGGCGTAGTGGTTAAGTATGAGCACTCTGCGTCGGCGGCCCGGGGTTCGCAGGTTTGGATCCTGGGCGTGCACCGACGCACCACTTGTCAAGCCATGCTGTGGCAGCGTCCCACATATAAAGTAGAGGAAGATGGGCGCAGATGTTAGCCCGGGGCCAATCTTCCTCAGCGAAAAGAGGAAGATTGGCAACAGATGTTAGCTCAGGGCTAATCTTCCTCACCAAAAAAAAAAAAAATCTTTCAGAAACCTTTTCTCTTGAAAATTAGGAACCATTAGGCATAAAAAGGCTCCTCTGTAGGAGTGGGCCAGGAAGGAGGAATCTCGTGGTTCTGAGAACAAGGACAGGTAATAGCCCTGGGCAGGTGACAGCCTTTGCTGGCGTTGAACTTCATTGGCTTCCCAACCTTTCCCACTGCCTAGAAAGTCTCTGAAGTTTTCATTTTTAGGCAATATAGGATGAGCTTTATACCCTAATTCACCTTTTTTTAAGGTCTGATGTTGTGCTATAATTGCTTTAAAAATGGAACAAAATGGAAGCATATCTAGCACTTTTTAACTTTTGATAATTTTGTAAAACTCATTAAGTTAAATGTTTTTTAAAAGAAGGATGCAATTTTTATATTTTCAAAATCAGTCATTGAAATATATGTACGTAACCTTGTATCAGAGAAATTTTATCATGTATTTACTGTTTAAAATGATTTTATTTATAAAATTATCAATATTTTAATGTATTTAATGTAGAATGTGGCTTTTTAAAATAATGTATGTTTTTATTTTGCTGTAAAAAATTTATTAAACTATTTGATTATATATTTTTAATTCCTCTCTCCCCTAAAGACTTTAAGATTATTTGAAAAGGTAACTGATTGGATATTGTGTTGAGAAAGGGAAAAGATTATGCCCAGCTTTCTGGCTTCAGTGCGTGAGCAATGCCTTGGTTTCTCTTTAAAGTAAGAAGCAAGGTCTTTAACTCACAGGTGGTTGAGAGAGGGGGATAGGAGTGGAGTAAGGGCCTTAAGGATGTGGAGATTGGGAAAAGAGTAAGCATATTTAAAATCAATAAGGGAATTTTCCAAACAGGAATAAAACATTAAGTGAAGTTGAACACTGTAATTTCAGAATTCTGAGACATGTGAAAGTAGATTGAGCCAGAGTCGGGCATAGTACATACAAGGCAAGTGGGGCAGAGGACCAGAGAGTTGAGAGTGAGGGTAACTGAAATGATGCTCCATGGATCTTAGTTGTGTAGGGAAGAAAGTGCTTCTTGGAGGAAGCCTGTAGCTCTAGAGAAAGTGGAGATGGAGAGTGGGCATAAAGGAGTGGAGGTTAGAGCTCAGGGAGGCTAGGAAGTTACAGGCAGAAAATGGGACCAACTGAGAGCAAATGGTCTTTGGTGAAGTTTTATCTTGAGAGTAGATGACAAAATAAAAACACTTACTCTGTGTCATTTGTTCTTGCACATATTTTTGTGTACACTTACATTTCCAACTATCATATACTCAATATGATTGACCTTTATCGTTTGTCTGCTCTCAGGAGATGACCTTCACAGGCATTAGGAACATATAATGAAAATTCAATAAAAAAAGAAAAAAAAAACTTTATGCAAAAAGTGTAAAAAAAAATTAATGCTCCACATATGTCATCAGAGAAATGCAAATTAACAAGATACCACTACACACCTATTAGAACAGCCAGAATGTGGAACACTGACAACACCAAATGCTGACCAGGATATGGAGCAACAGGAACTCGCGTGCATTGCTGGTGGGAATGCAAAATGGTGCAGCCACTTTGGAAGAGTTTGGCAGTTTCTTAAAAAACTAAATACACTCTTACCATACGATCTAGCAGTCACACTCTATGGTATTTACCCAAAGGAGTTGAAACTTATGTCCACACAAAAAACTGCAAGGACGTTTATAGTAGCTTTATTCATAATTGCCAAAACTCAGAAGCAATGATGTCCTTCAGTAGGTGAATGGATAAATAAACTGGTACATCCCGACAATTGAATATTATTCGGTCCTAAAAGGAAATGAGCTATCAAGCTATGAAAAGACATGGAACCTTAAGTGCATGTTACTAAGTAGAAGAAGCCAATCTGAAAAGGGTACATACTGTATGATTCCAACTATATGACATTCTGAAAAAGGCAAAACTATGGAGACTGTAAAAAAATCAGTGGTTGCTAAGGGTGGGCAGGGTGGGGATGAATAGGCAGAGCACAGAGGATTTTTAGGGCAGTGAAAAGACCCTGTATGATAATATAATGATGGCTATATGTCATTATGCATTTGTCCAAACCCATAGACTGTATAACACAAGAGTGAACCCTAAGGTAAACTGTGGACTTTGGGTGATTATGTTGTATCAATGTGGGTTCATCCTTGGTAAAAAATATACCACTCTGGTGAGTGATGTTGATAATGGGGGAGGCTGTGCATGTGTGGAGACAGGCAATATATGGGACATCTGTGTACCTCTCTCTCAGTTTTGTGGTAAACCTAAAACTGCTCTAAAAAAAAGTCTTAAAATTAAGAGCAACTTTAAAAATAAAGAAATTGACTGACTTACGTTAAAAGCCTTTGGTCTCCAAGAGGCCTTTGAAAGCTGTCTCCCTTTCCTCACCTGCTTTGTACTCAACTTGCTGCTCTCTGCCTTCCATTCCGCCTCCACTTAGGAATTCTCCATCTAGTCACCAGTATCAAAAACCCTCCTGAGAAGTGCCATCTACTCCCATGGCTTCAATTACCATCTTTTTTTTTTTTTCCAATTTCAATTTCTTATCTCTAGCCAAGAGCTCTTTTCTGAGCTGATCTCCAGTTTGAAATCTCATGTATCCAGTTGCCTACTTGATATTTGCAAATTGATGCCTTTGGAGCGCTTCAATCTCAGTATGATGCTAAGCCCCTGGTGGTCCCTATTTTAATAAATGGAACCTGGTAGTCATCGTTGATATTTTCTTCTTCTCCATATCCTTCCCTTCCACCATCATTAATCTTTTTCCCCCATTCATCTCTTTTTATGTTTTTTTTTTTTTTGAGGAAGATTAACCCTGAGCTAACATCCAATGCCGATCCTCCTCTTTTTTTTTTTTTTCCACTGAGGAAGATTGACCCTGGGCTAACATTCGTGCCCATCTTCCTCTACTTTATATGGGACGCCGCCACAGCATGGCTTGACAAGCAGTGCATTGGTGCGCATCCAGGATCCGAACCTGTGAACCCCAGGCCACCAAAGCAGAGTGCGTGCACTTAACCACTGCACCACCGGGCCGGCCCCTCTTATTATGTTTTTAAGTGGCATGTTTATACTGCTCTTATCAACTTCTTGAAATAATAGATGAGAATTTACCTCTCTTGCATACTTCCCCAACTTCCAGTTCTCTTCTAATCCTCCCCAAATAGTAAAACCACATTTAATTTTAATTAAATTAGTATTTATATTATAATTACATATGTATTTTTCATTATAGAGTCAAGAAGAGTGCTATGATTATAATTCCTATCTCATAAAACTTTGTTTTTTCCTGGAGTTTGTAATTGTCTCATTTTTCTTTTCAATTTTCTAGATATTATCTTTAATTTTTCCATCAGATCTCTCATATTAATAAGTTCCTTCCTAAATGCTCAAATATTTCAGATAATCTATGGATTTCATTTTATTCTTAGGGACTTAACTCTTGGAGCCCCCAATCCTCCAATCTGAGCTACCATATTTAATTGACACCAAGATCCACACTTCTTCACTATTCAACATTTCTGAAATTAGGAAATCTATAATGTCTTAGGATAATTTTTAGTGTTTGGTCTTTCTTAGTGGTATATAAAATAATCGTGCTTTTTAAAACTGATGGTGTCATATATTTGGTGGAATGTCAGTTGCATTCTAGGTCTGCTGTGTAGCTGTTATCCACCATGTCATTGGTGCCACGAATTCTCATACCAGACAGAAATGCCAGGTGCCTCATTGTGCTCAGTCATGGGTTGGAGGCTACTCAGAAGGAACCAAGGTGGATCCTGAAGGCTTTGCAGGCAGAGGCTGTCAGCTAACCGCATTCTTGGCAGCTGAATGGCAAGCTCAGTCTTAAAGGGAAATCTAAGTGGGGGGACCTCTATAGCTGTGTCTTGACATGAGTATAGCCATGTTTGGCCGTTCCATGAACCTACAGCCACCAGCACACAAAGAAATATAAATCTGCTTCCTGTGTGGTGGGAACTGGCCCTTCTCCCACAGAGACAGTTGCAATTTGTAAAAATTTCTAGGTCCTTTAGGCATGGCAGCCTGGGGCAGACTGGCCATCTGTGCCAGGCTGGAACGATAACCAGGGAAAACAATGCACGTACACAACTGCCGGGCTGGGACGATAGCCAGGGGGCTCAGTGCACGTATGCCACTGATAACCATTTGTGCATGGGAACACTGCTTGCATTGTAAACTCTGTAACTGCTTATGTAAACTGCTGGAAACCGAGGCCTGGTGAGAGCCTCACCTGTGGAGGGGACGCCCAGCCCAGGACCTCTGATGATCGGATTCCTGCCCAGCCATGTCAATTGAAGAGATTCTCCCCGGCAGTGGGGCGTGGATGTTGTGAGTAGCCAGTCTGATGTCTTCTCTTTTTGGTCAACCTGGTGTTTCTCTTTCTGACTGATTTGTGTCATTTCCCTTCAGTCAATGTGGATGTTTTCCCTTTCCAGTCGATCTGATGTTTTTCCCTCTCATTATATGATCTATTCGAATCTGCTGCTCAGTCGATGTGGACGTTTTCCCATTCCAGTCGAGCTGATGTTTTTCCCTCTCAATATTTGACCTATTTGAATCTGTTTGTGGACTATCGCATTTACTTTCCTCTATATAATAAAATATACCTTCAGTCCATTTGTTTGGAGTGGAAAGTTTCTTTTACGTCTCTGATCGAATCCCTGAACCTCTCATAACAAGCTGCCACTTGGCTGTTTGCCATGGGGGATGGGGTCTTGG
Organism: Ceratotherium simum simum; assembly: GCF_057802395.1. NCBI lineage: Eukaryota > Metazoa > Chordata > Mammalia > Perissodactyla > Rhinocerotidae > Ceratotherium > Ceratotherium simum. The sequence continues at coordinate 16,656,616 of NC_141909.1, forward strand.
GGCTTATCAGCTCTCTATACAGACTTTCAAACAAAACGCTTGATTTTTATCCAATGCCTTACTCTCCCCACTCCCCTGTGCCCTCTTTCTGTAGCACCTGGTGCTGTGGGGGCCTGAGCCTCTCAGGGCTTCTGTGAGGTCAACTAGTCCAACCTAGAGGTTCTGAGAAGGCTTTCTGGGGATGATATTTGCGTTGTATCTTAAAGGATGAAACAGAGTTAGTGGAGGAAACTGAGGATGATTCCAGGCAGAGGGACTAGCAGAGTGCAAGCACCAAGTTGTAAATAATACTTTGTATTCTGGGATCTACAGGTTATCAGTATTACTGTAGCACAGTCATTCTCACAATGTGCCTCCAGTTCATTAGGGAAATGCAAATAATAACTATAATGAGATACCACTTCACACCCATTAGGATGGCTATTTGAAAAATCAGAAAATAACAAGTGATGGTAAGAATGTGGAGAAATTGAAACCCTCATGCATTTCTGGTAGGGATGTAAAATGGTGCACCCACTGTGGAAAACAGTATGATGGGTCCTCGAAAAGGTAAACATAGAATTACCATATGATCCAGCAATTCCACTTCTGGATATATACCCCAAAGAATTGAAAGCAGGATCTCAAACAGATCTTGTATACCATTGTTCATGGCAGCATTATTCACAGTAGCCAGAAAGTGGACATAACCCAAATGTGCATCTACAGATGAATGGATAAATAAGATATGGTATATACAAACAATGGAATGGTATGATTCCACTTATATGAGGTACCTAGAGTAGGCAAATTCATAGACACAGAGAGTGGAGTAGAGGTTTACCAAGGGCTGTGTAGAGGGGGAAAGGGAGAGTTATGTTTAAATGGGTACACAGTTTCTATTTGGAAAGATGAAAATGTGGGAGATCAAGATTTGGCCATCCTAAAATATATCTCTTTACCTTGATTGTTTTCTCTGAGGGACATTTGACCTCCCCCACTAACTGCCTAAAGAATTTGACATGGTAGCTCCTTCCTGGAACAGATCTTCTATCATGATGGCTGTAAAGATAATGTAGGATAAATGTTACAATAGGAAAGGCACCAACAAGCCCATCTTATCGGAAGTTCTGTCTCTGGCCACATTCTCTGGATGGCCCTGTGAGGAGTTGCCAGGCAATCATTTACATTTATAAGGGAAATCTCCATTTGTAAAGGTATCTCCCTCTCTGTTTTGGGAAGAGGGGGGGATGGCCTCATTTCTAGGGGCCTATCAATGTGGAAGGTGAGGCCTTAAATCTACATAATAACCTTACTCTTGTTTACTGTGCTTTAGTGGTAATCTCCTGTAAGTGACTCCCCCCACCCCCAAAATCCTCCTTTGTCTTTGGCTGAACATGGTATTTAAGAGGAGAATTTGTGCTATTGTGTTGAGAAACTCAGTGTCCCTGCTTTCTCCCGTGTATACATGTTATTAAACTTGGTATTATTTTCTCCTGCTAACCTGTCTTGTTAATTATTTGGCCAGCCATAAGAACCTTAAGGGAAAGGGCAGAGGGAGATTCTCTCTCTTCCCCCAACAAAAAAATTCTGAAAGTGGATAATGGTGATAGTTGCACAACATTGTGTGTGTACTTAATGCCACTGAATTGTACACTTAAAAATAGTTAACATGGTAAATGTCTGAGAACTACTGCTCTATAATGTGAGAGGGGAGATGAGGCTAGAGAGGAATGTGGTGGCCAGGTCATGGAGGGCCTTGTCTGCCATGAAAAAATGCTTGGACCTTATCCTGCCAGCAGAAAGCTAATACTGAATTTTAAGGAAGAAATTGGCACTATTAGATATGTGGGATTTATCTAGTTCCTGATTTCAAAAATAATATGTGCTCACTGCAGGAAGCTTGGAAAACTAAATCAATAAAAAAAAGAAAATCACCCATGATCTACCATTGGAAGATCAGCCCTGTTAATATTTAGATGTATGTTCACTTCATTTCTTGGAACATGTATACACATTTTTAAAAACCAAAAATGGGATCATAATGGACATACTATTTTGGAGCCTGCTTTTTTGCACTAAGCAATATATCATGAACATTTTTACATGTTATGAGATCTTTTGCCATTTTTATTGACTGCAGAGTTACGTTTTTGATAGCTTATTCTGGCATCGGTATGGAAGATGAATTTAAGGAAGGCAAGATTGAGCTCCTGTAGTGATCCAAGTTAGGAAGTTCTGGCAGTAAATCAGGCTGGTGAGGATAAGGCCTGCAACTCAGCACTGCAGACAGGTGGCATCAGGGATAGAGAACTCTGCTGATTGAAGAACTCGTTGATTGATTATACTTGAGAGGTGCACTTTCTTGGGCGTGTTTTAAGGTTTTGAATGTTGAACTGGAAAGAGTGGAGGAATGGTAAATTATATTTGGGAGATGTTGAGCTTTAGAGATCTGTGGAATATCCAAGTGGAGGTATCTAAAAAACAGTCAAACACATGAATCTGATGCTCAAATTGGTGGGCAGGGTTTGAGATCTACAGTACATATTTGAGAGTTAAATGGTTGTTAAAACCCTGAGAGTGAATTAAATCCTCCCAAGGAGAGCATATAAAATGACAAGGTTGATGGTGGGCGGCATGATTCATAGACAAGCTATGAGAGATACCAAAGTCTTTATTGTAGGCAGAGGAGCCAGGGGGAAGATTAATAAGGAATGGTAAAAAAAATAAATAAAAAACAGATGAATGGAAGAGCACGAGAGGAAATAACACCACAGAAGCCAAAGGGATGACATTCAGTAACAAGCAGGTGGCTAGCTGAAGTTCGGTAAGGCAAAGACTTAAAAAGCATCCATTGGTTTTGGCAATGTGCAGGCAAATTTTCTAGGGTCGTTTTAGTGGAGAGTCGGGGAGAGGGGGAGCATCTGGATAATAAAGACTAGCACCGATTAGGGAGAGAGGAATGGAGAAATGGAATTTAGACTAGTTTTTCAAGGAGCTGAGAAAAGTCAAGATAGGGCCAGTCCTAAGGAGGATGCAGGGTCAAGGAAGCCGTCAGGATCATGTAATATAATAAGAAATATATTTGGTCTTTGTCCCAGGTTCCTGGCAAAGCGCTCCTAAAACCCTCAGAATTTCCTGAATGATAGGAGTGTCTTTGTTATTCATAAGGAGCTCCTTTAGATCACACTTGAGTTTATGCTAATGAAGTGACATAGGGCGGAGCCCCTAGATAGTCTCAGGATGGAGCTGATCACCAGAAAGACCAAGTGATTAGAGAATGGGATCTTTCAGCCCCAGTTCGTGTCCACAGAGAATTGGAGAATTGCTTGGTGTGGAAAAAACCACACATTCGATGGCCAGAACTGTGAGTGTGGTAATAGTAGACAGTAGAGAAGGAAATTGAGTCTTTTCCTTTCAGAAGGGTTTTCAAGAGCTGCTTTATTTTGTTTTTAGCATGGAATGGACTTGTGTACTATTCTAAACTGAAGACTGGGCAGTAGAGAAGGAAAGATTGATGATAGTCAGGGCTGGATAGTTAATGGGGTACAATGTCTGAAGAGATGGGCTCCATGGGGAAGTACTGGCTTGAAGGTAGAGTGGGATGGGTGGGGTTCACCTCATCCTCCTGGACCAGTAAAGACAGGAGTTGAGATGAGTTTGGATATAGAGATTTTGGGGAAGAAACATGAGGAAATTCACCATGGCCTCAATTTCTTCTTGAGAGTGATGGGGAGGCAACTGAGGAGAGAAGTGAGTTTTGAAGAGTCACAGAGGAATATGAGAGAAGAAACCCTACCACTGTCAAGGTGAAGGCACAGCCGGTATGAAGGCCGTGAATTTATAGTGGCACCTGTTACAACTATGGAACAAATGCTGCATTGAACATCCCTGTACGCACCTACCTGTCCACAGGTGAGTGTATTTCTGAAGGATCGATGCCTGGAAATGCTGTTTCTGGGTCCAAAGGCACATGCACTTAACATCGGAAAGTTATAGATGAAACTGCCTGCACTGTAGCCAGTTGTGGATATTAATTGACCCTTTAATCTGTGCCAATTTGAAAGATGTGAAAATTCTATTGTTTTATTGCACTCCTATAACCTTTAGCTAGCTTAAGCTCTTTGTGTATGTTTATTGGCCGCTTGTGTTTCTTTTTCTCAGAACTGCCTGTTTATATTGTTGCTGGTTTTTCAACTGGGGTGTTGGAAGCAGATCTTTTTAAATGACATGATTAAATGTTAATTGGAGCATCCCTTTGATGTCATCTCCCCTGACATGGGCTTCAGTGTCCATCCAACCCTTCTTCCACATAGGATCTCAATCAAATCAGCCTCAACCATCCATCCCATCATCCTCAACTTGGCTTCACTACTCTCCCTACTCAGTCTGGACTCCAGTGGTCCAAACTGGTATAAACTCATTCCCAGGACTCTTAATTCTGCTACCTGCTCTCTTGCTGCCTCCCTCTCTCCCTCTCTTCCTCCTTTCCCTCCCTCCCTTCCCTCCCTCCCTCCCTCCTTGCTTCCTTCCTTGCTTCCTTCCTTCCTTCCTTCCTTCTTACTGAATTCCTACTGTGTTCCAAGCATTATCCTTACCTAGTCCAACCTTGAGTGAACCTGCCCTTTCTCTTTCTCTAATTCTGCACCTGTATTATAGGATATTGCTGAAGAAAATTTCAAAGTTTTACATACAGTATCAGTACTACCAACATAAATGGATGGGCCCTCAAAACTGTAGACAATGCTTTCATCTGTTCCTGTTTAGTTCCCTTTTACATGCCACAGGGAAGGAGCTCTCAATTTTCATCACAGTGTCAAGTTGCTGACTCCATTCTGGTCTCACTCATTCTCAGACCATTCTCCTGCTACTATTGTAGAAGGAGGCGAAATGATGCCATGGTGAAAAACGTGAGTGCTGGAGTCATGTTTGCTGGGCCAGAGCAAAAGTGAAAATGGGTGCTCACCTTTGAAAGTTCTTGACTAACACCTTAAGCAGATGTGCTCGAGCTCACGAAATCTTAGATACCTAGATCCCTCCGTCCTATGGATTTCCACCATTACCTGACTGAGCAGATTCCGGGAGAGGATCAGCCAAGGTGAGTACCATGACAACCACGTCCAGACAGACTTCCCGCCAGGCTGTCTCCTGCTTGGAGGGACTGAGCGAGGATTAGTCATATGGAATCCTACAGCTGGTGAGTTCCCGGGGAGTGTAAACCCACCTTGCTAAACCTGGGATGGAGAGCTACAGCATCCTAGTATTATTTTATTAGCCCTTCTGCTAGCAATGAATAAATGAAGTGCGCACCGGGGTTAGTTGGCATTGTAATATTGTGACCAGTTTCTCTGACGTTGGAGGCTGCCTTTGAGCCATCAGGCTGGGCAGCTGAAAGGTAGCAGCAGCACAGGGTGACCATGAAACACCCCCAAGCTTAGGAGAGCCTCCCAACACTTCTAAGTTCAAGGTTCACCACTTCCGGCGTCTGTGATCTTCAGTACATTTCTTCAACTGGATGTTGATATCCTCCTCTGTAAAACGGAATAATAGTTATTATGAGTTTTAAATAAGGCAATGCATCTAAGACACTCAGATAGTGCCTGGGACATAAATAATAAATGCTTGATAAATGTTAGTTTTTATTTTTATTTCACAGGAAAAAATAGAGGAAACAGGAGTCTCCTTGCCTTAAATACAAAATTGTTCCTGTCTCATCCTCCTCCTCTATTTACCAACAAACTCTTGAGAGAGTGTCCCCCTTCAGTGTCCCGTGTCTTCACCTCCCGATCTCTCAGCACCTTGTTTTAGCCTGACTTCTGCCCCCGTTACTTTACCGAGTCTGTTTTCACAATCATCACTCATGACTTCCTAAACGTGAAAGCCAAAGGCAATTTTCTTCCTCACTCCCTGGCGACAGCATTTGGCCCTGCTCACGCCCCAATCATTAAGACGCTCTCTTCCTCTGCCTTCGGAGGCACCACTCTCTCCCGTCTCACTCACCACTTTCCTCCTCTCTTCTTGCTGGCTTCATATCCTTCTGCCTATTCCCTAAACTGACATTTTGGGCTGAATAATTCTTGGTTGTGGGGGGCTGTCCTGTGCACTGTAGAGGTTTAACAACATGCTGGCATCTACCCACTCCCCGATTTGTGACAACCAAAGATGCCTCAGACTTTGCCAAATGGCCCCTGGAGAGCAAAATCGCCCCTAGCTGAGAACCACTGCCCTAAGTGATGAGGCTCCCAGCATTCTTTCCTGGGCCTCCTCACTCACCAGCCCTCTTGGGGATCTCATTCATTCCTGTATCGTCAACTTGCATCCTCGTGATACCCACATTTTGTTGTCCCAGCACCTACCTTATTTTTCTGGTTCTAGGCTCAGGGCACCTACTGCATCCTGGATCCACCCATCTGGATTCCAGAAAATACCTCAACTTTTACAGATACATAACAGAATTTATTTCCCCCACAGCCCCAAATAGTTGTGCTTCCTGTATTTTCAATCTTGAAAAAAGATGTGATTATCCACCCTTTCCAAAGCCAGCAACTTTGATGCCATTGTTGACTCTTCCTTCTCACGCCACCCATGTCTACCACCCATGTCTACTCCCTAAATCCTACAGATTGCTCCTTAACTATCTCTGAATCTGGTGTCTCTTTTTCAGCTCTTACTCACCGCCACTGCTTTAGCACTTATTGGGGCACCCTCCCTGCTGGTTTGCCTGCCACCAGACCCTCTCCACTCCGACCTTTCCTTCATACTTCCCCAGACTTTTATTTTTTTTTTTATAATTTTTTTTATTTTTCCCCCAAAGCCCCAGTAGATAGTTGTATGTCATAGCTGCACATCCTTCTAGTTGCTGTATGTGGGACGCGGCCTCAGCATGGCTGGAGAAGTGGTGCGTCAGTGCGCGCCCGGGATCCGAACCCCGGGCCGCCAGCAGCAGAGCGCACACACTTAACCGCTAAGCCACGGGGCGGGCCCAGACTTTTATTTTTATAAATCAAACCACTCCCTAATGTAGAAAATATATTCTGGTTCCCTGCTGCCTATGCTTCAAACTCCAAGGGTTGACCCACACCCAGGCTCCCTCCTTCCTTTCAGCTCCATCCACAGCTACCCTCACATACAGCCACACTGGTCTTTTCCAGACCCTTTGAAGACTCTGTGCCTCTGCACAGCTGTCTGTCCTTCCAGAAATGCACCTTCCTCTTTGTCTGAAGAACTCCTGGTCAACCTTCAAAATCCTACCTCAATGTCCCCTACTCACCAAAGTTGGTCTCGTCTATAGATGTTGAGGTTCTGCCCTCTATATTACCATCGCACTTTACTCGTATGATTCGCCTGTTTATAGATTTGTGTACCCCACTAGACTTGTTGCTCCTGGGAGGGTAATCATCTCTGTATCCCTGGACCTGGACACTCAGCATCTCTATTCGTTTGTGGGGTTTTAAAGGAGCAGGTTCTGTGTTGCTGTCTCTTTGTCTCTCTCAGTTTCTCTCTGCCTCTCTCTCCACACACACACATCTGCTCTCTATCCCCACTCCAGCCTGAACCCCTTGGTTTTTCATATACTACTGACCACCTAAAGCTCATTTCTTCCTTGAAACTCACACTTTAAGAAAGAAGTAAATCGGTTTTGCAAGTCTTGTGCTTGTCCCTGATTTCACTGATGTTTTGTTGTTGTTTAGAAGCATTGATGTTTAATCCTCACTTTGATGCTTCAGTATAGAAACTTCTACCTTTGAATAGTTGTTCTCTGATCTTTTCTTAGCTTTAATAGTCAGTATTTCTAATACTGTTGTGTTTATGTTGTGCTAAACTCATTATGTTCTAATTGACACACTCTTAAAAAGATGAGTTTTACCCGATGTTGGAAAATATTCTATTTACCAATGAAATATTTCTATCTTAAATGCAGAAAGTAGGAAGCCCCCTTTTCATCATCCTGACTTGATTGGGTCAATTTTGAGGAGCAAAAAAAGCAATTCTAATTCATGGTCTCCCTCCCTGGGCTCTAAGCAGTTGGGAAATCCTCCAGTTGAGTGTCTAATAACAGTTCTATACTTTGCTTAGTCCCTCATCTATTGACTTGGAATGAAAACATTGCTCACTTAATGAATATGTTTGTAGGAATTAACTACAGGAGTAGAAGAGGAGGGAAAGCACATTTTCAGGTTAAAATACTGAATAAAATTTACAGAGATGAGAAATATTAAATAAAATAGGCCAAATAAGCCATTGAAAAATGTCCTTCTATTTTCAACAAATTTAAAAATTTTAATTAATGGTTCTGGAGTTCTGCCCTTCACATTTTTTTTTTTTTTAATAGAATAAGCTTAGGTGAAAATATAAAGCAATTTTTCTTTGCCTTGAAAAAATCCTCCAAAGTAAAATGTTCATTTTAGCTATTTGGATGTTACACATCAAATAAAAATTCCAGGTGTTAATGTTTAGAAAATACATATTTCTCTTAAATTATCTGCTACTCTGCAGTTTTCCTTTTTCCCTTATAACATTCTAAATAAGTACACTACCTCTGACTTACTCTGCAAATATTTCACCTATCATAAAAAAAGAATAGTGTACCATGTAGTTAAAATTAAATCAGTTTAAAATTCTCAGGAGTTGACATTGTGGTTGTTTAAGTTAACAGACTAATCAAACCATAGTTTTAGATGATGTTTCTGCAATATTCTAATTACTGCAATCTGATTTTCCTTAGTAATTGTGAAGGTCAAAACTGAAAGCTTGATTCAAAAAGAAAATTAAAACCTAAGAATAAAAGACAAGGAAGACATTTTTATCCCCAACATATGTCATGATAGATTGCTAAGTTGACCTTGTAAGAAGTTAAAGAAAGATTTTGCTGTAAATCACATTGGAGTTGACTACAAGATGTGGAAATTGTGTTCCAAATCTTCTTGAAACAGCATAATTTCATTTATTTTTCAAAAAAGGTGATTCATTATATATTAAACAAAAAATCGTATCTACACGTTTTGATTTTTATGCCTTTGTAAGGCTTTTGTGTGATTAAAAGCAGAAATAAGGAAAAAATCCTTTGTCAGACCACATGTCCTGATCTGGTGATTCCAAAAATATGGTCCTGGGATAGAAAAGACAAACTTTAGCAATAGACAGACAAAGGAGCTACTTAAACTGATTATGGATTTTAGAAAGGGCCTCTCTAGTTTGACAAAATATATCCCTAATCACACTCTGATACCTAATATCCCTCAGTAGTAAGGACCTCAGTTCTTCAATCTTTAGTGAAAAATAGCATTAAAATCTAGAAATTTCTAGGCTCTATAAGATAAAACTAATATTTATCTTTTTTCAAATTTTTATTGTGAAAAGTTCAAAACATACAGAAAAATTGAAAGATACATTTCTCCACCTGGATTCAACAATTGTTGCCATTTTGCTCCACGTATTGATTTTATTCGTATGTGTGTGTGTGTGTGTGTGTGTGTGTGTGAGACATTTGAAAGTAAGTTGTAGACCTCATGACACTTCAACCTAAGAACCTCAGCATAAATCTCCTAAAACCAATAGCATTCTCATATGTAATAACAGTACCACTTTCATACTTAAGATAATTAATAGTGATTTCCTAATATACATATTAAATTTCTTCATATTTCCCTGAAGGATAGCAGAATATAGCCAAACCAAACATGCCACTTTGCCGTAAGGATTATTTTGAGCTGAAGGCAACTGAGAAGAAGCAGATACAAGAAAAGCTCCCTGCCTTCCCCCTATTTGGTTAAGAGCAGGACATAAACATGTAAAGGTGTTTCGGCTCTTCTCTCTCCAGGAAGGACTGAAGTTAATCACAGCGACAACTCTACACACTGATCAGCCCACAAATGGCACCAGAGGAATCTACATAACAAACGTCACTAACCTAGCCTTATCAACCATTAGTTTCCTCATATATTTAGCTTTCCACAGTTTGCTGCCCTAGAAACTTAGTCTTTTTCCTTTGTCTTATCATGTCTCTACAAATTTATTGTTCTATTGTTCTTTCTTTAAGACGCTGTATAAGCCCAAGTTTTAACCACCCCTTTGAGTTACTCATCACTGAGTACTTCCAAGTGTATATGCAACACACAGGGTAATAAACTTCTGTTTTTTTCCTCCTGTTAATGTGTCTTTTGTCAGCCTAGTTTATAGGGCCACAGCCAGTGAACCTCAGATGAGCAGAGGGAAAATAGTTTTTCCTCCCCTACCCCAAAAAATCTCTCATAACTTTTTTTTTTTTAACCAGGATCCAATAAAGGTCCACACGTTACTATTGGTTATATCTTTTTAGTCTCTTAAATATAGAGCTGTCTCCTCATCTTTATGTTGTTTTTATTCTTTTCCATGATGTCGATATTTTGAAGACAGCAGGACAGATGTCTTAGAAAATGTCTTGTACTCTGGATTTGTCTAGTTATTTCTTCACGGTGTCATCTAATTTATTTCTCCATTTTCCAAATTTCATATAAACTGGAAGTTAGGTCTACCTAGAGGCTTGAGCAGTTTCAGGTCAAACATTTTTTGGCAAGAAGCCTTCATAGGTGATGCTATGCACATTATATTACAGCACAATTGGAGGCTTATAAAAATGGGTTGAAGGACTTATACTTACACTGAAGTATAAATGATTCCTAGCGGGTCATATTCTGAGCCCAGATTTTTATTAGGAAAGAGTGAATTGAAAGCAATTAGACCTCAAGATTGTCAGAGCAACATGGCATAAAGTTTCTTCATGTGCTGGGGGAATGAGCCAGGTTAGCATAAGCAGCAAGATTCAGCTCTGAGTAAGGTCAAGAAAACCATTTGCCTCAAAAATCTAATGTCCCCAAAGTGCACTTGGATCATAGATTTAAATGAACTGCTGTATTTCGATAAGGCTGGTCTAATATGGGGACAAGCATGGTACAGTGTGACAGCTCTGGCCTGGGAGCTGAGACCTGAGTTCTAGTCCCATCTATGTCACCAAATAATGGTGTGACTCTGGGAATCATTAACCTGTCTGGGCTTTCATTGACTCACACATGGAGTAGAGGCTGTTGTCCCAGCTGATCTGAGGTCATTTTCTAAATATTACATAAACACTGATGTGATCGATTGTCAGTGTTTATTTCTTGTTGAGACAAGGAAAAACTGGGGCAAGCAGGGAAGCATCAGTCTTTCTCAAATCAAAGCATTTCTCCTTATCCAATCATTCAGACAATCATTATTAAGAGAGCAATATGTGCAGTCTGAATAGGGCGCTTCTCTCTATGGTGTGATGGCTTTCTTCCTGCCCATCAGGGAAGAATTGGACACTAGACTATCAACGGGAAAACACAGAGACTGGTGCGATGGAGCTGCAGCCTCTCCTGAATCCTCTGCAGCTTTATGTGGTTGGGGAGAACAGGGTGTAGTCAACTTTTCCCACTGCTAATGATGGGAATGGGCTGGATAGCTGAGTGGTGGAATCTGGGGTCGGGGTGCTGCTTTCTGTCCCCCCAACTTAGGAGACCCCTGGAAACGTGCCCTGACAGCTCCAGCTGCAGAAGGAGAGAGGAAAGTGTGTCTGACTGAAGCTTCTGCCTTACATTGCAGAGTCTTGCCCAAGTGGTCAGGGAGTAGCAAGGCTTCACTATTCCTTCCTCTCACTCCATCCCACCCACCTGCAAAAGTCCCCTAGAAAAACTCTGGCCAGTGCAATCCAGGACGACAGGAAGGAAGAGTGGAGAAGAGCTGACTTGTCACCAAGATGCCTGAGTAAAATTGAGGTGAGTCAGGAATTGGCCAATGGGGGGACATGGATTTGCAGGTGTAAGGATACAAAAAATAGGACTAGAGAAGTGGCTGAAAGCAGCGGAAAGTCAAGGATGCGAGGCACTTGGGACGTCGGAGGGGAATCAGGGCCAAACAGCACAGGTGCTTCTGTGTCCTGGCCTCCCTGTCTGAGCCTCTGGTCGTTTAACACCATCTTGTGTTCTTCAGTGGGGCAAAGGAAGAGACTGATTTATTTCTTCTTTCTGGAATTTTTTTTTTTTTTGAATTATCAAGGGATTTAGGAAACTCCTGTGTTAAGTTTATTTCATCTTCTTTCTTTGGGTAAATAATCAGGCCTTATCCCTTAATAGCTGGATAGGGGTGGGGTGGGGAGACGGAGCAGGGATATGGTTGGGAGGCTGGCCCACTTCATCAAAAAAGAGAGACAAGCAATTAAGCTGACAAGTGTTTAATGAGCGCCCAAGCCTCTGAAACTCAGCTCTGGAATCCAAGTTTTCTGGCCTTTAGGGCATTGTGCAAATCCACAGGGTTAGTTAGGTATTTGTTTGACAGATGTGGGAGTATTGGATCAGAACATACAAAAAGCTTGGTAGGTTGTTCTTGAGTATAATTTACTTAATTGTTTCTGGCCTGGTAAGTACACCCAGAGGCTTTATATTGATGTATGAGATTCAACAAAAACAAAAACAATAAGGTCTTTATCAACTTGTGGTTTAATAGCTTTAAATAAATTAACTTCTTTTGGATCAATTCAGCACACTGATGATATTTGCAATCTATTAACTTTTTTATACTCCCCTAAATTACAACTTTAATATATAACTTTGGAGAAATCGCTTTATATCAAGCAAAGGTATTATTTCCTACACACAGAGAACTTCAAAATGCATAGAAATGCCCATAAAAAAGCATCTATAAGAAAAAGCTGAGCCCTAACGCCAGATTCCAGTTTTCAGATTTAGACTCTCATATCATTTTTTCATTGAAATAGTTTCTTTCTCAAAAAAAAAAAAAAAAAGCTCTACGGGCCAGCAGTCAGTTCTGCACCAAATAAATTGTGTAACTGCTATGGACTGAATTGTGCCCCCCTCTTCAAATTGATATGTTGAAGCCCTAACCCCCATTGTGAAGGAATTGGAGATACAGCTTTTAGGAGGTAATTAAGGTTAGAAAGGTCATAACCGTGGGTCCTAATCCTAATCCGATGGGATTGGTGGCATTTTAAAAAGAGGAAGAGAGCGAGGTCTCTCTCTCCATGCACATACACCAAAGAAAGGCCATATGAGCACACAGAGAGAAGACGGCCATCTGTAAGCCAGGAAGAGAGCTTCTACCAGAAACCTAATTGGCTGGCACCTTGATCTGGGACTTCTCAGCCTCCAAACTGTGAGAAAATAGATTTCTGTTGTTTAAACTTCCTCATCTATTGAACTTTGTTCTGGCAGCCCAAGCTGACTAACATAATAACCTTAAGCAAGTTACTATAGTGTCTCTGAGCCTGAGTTTCTGATATGTAAGATTTGTGGATCAGGCAAAATAAACCTTAAGTTCTCTTCCATCTTTAGCATTACTCTGATTCTAACTGAAATTATCTGACTCCAGACAAGCACCAAAATTATTTTTATTTTTAAAAAATTCTGAGTTTCCAATTTTCAGAGAAATTATAAAGTGGTACAGAGAAGTCCCATGTATCTTTTAGCCAGGTTCACTAACTTTTAATATTTTTCTCCATATACATTTTTATATTCTTTCTTGGTGTGTATTGACACACATATTATTATTTATTTATTTTTCTGAACCGTTTGAGAATAGACTGCAGATATGACATCATTTTATCCCTTAATACTTCAGTATGTATTTCCTAAAAACAAGGATATTTTATTACCTAACTATGCTGACCAACTTCAGGAAATTTAACATTGATATGACATTTTTACATAATCTACAGCCCATGTTCCAATTTCTTCAATTGTCCCAATAATATCCTTTAAAGCATTTTCTCCTCTGGAATAGGACCCAGTCCAGAATCACAGAAAGCACTTAGTTGTCGTGTCTGCTCATCCTCCATACATCTGGAACAGTTCCTCAGCTTTTCTTTGCTTTCATGACTTTAACACTTTTGAAGAATACAGGCCAGTTATTTACTCAGAAGAATATTCGGTTATTCTATTTCATTAGAATGACCTTTATTTTGGATTTGTTTAAGGTTGCCTCACGATTAAATTCAGGTTATATATCCCTGGCTGGACCACCATTTAAGTGACATTGTGTCTTTTCCAGGAATGACCTTAGGAGGCACATGACGTTTGAATGCCCTTCATTGGTGATGTTAATCTTGATGACTAGATCAAGGCACCGTCCACTTTTTCCTCTGTGTACTTTCTATATTTCCCCTTGCAGCTATTAAGCAATCTGTGGAGAGACACTTCGAGACCATGCTGCTCATCATATAACTTTCCCCAGACTTAGCACCCATTGATGATTCTTGACTGAACCAGTCTTTACTATGATGCTTGGAAAAGTGTGACTTCCGATGCCACCACTCCCTCCACATTTATCAGTTGGCACAATTCATTCAGCTGTAAGCCAGAACCCTCAATCTCCTCCCCCCAATATTGTACTCCTGGATTTTTATTTTATTCAAAGGGTAAATAATCTATTACTCTCCTTATTTATTTTGATTCTCAGATTGTCCCAGATTGGATCAGCGGGAGCCCCTTCAAACTGGCTCCTATATCCTTTTGATATACTCCCATATTTTTAACACTTCTGAGAAATACTGATTAAAATCAGAGGCAAATCAAAATAAGCACTATTTTTTTTGTGCTGTGGGGTCCCAGGGGCAAAGTTAAGGACAGAATATCAATTGATGCCAGTTCAAAAATATATTAGATACTATAACTGTATATAACATATTCTCTTTAGTTGTATTATTCTTAGGTCTTCTAGTTAGTTCTCATAATTAGTTTTCATAGTTGCCATAGGTAATTACACTGGAGTTGGCCAAAATCCTTGGGCTAATTTGGAAGACAGGCTTGCAGCCCACGTGAGGCTTCTTTTCAACATGGAGTCTTCTTCAACATTTCATCCTCGTTTGAATGCCAACTTCATCTATCCCTTACTGTGATGTGTGTGCCCAGATTTTCATTTCACTTAACCCTTGGCACTTGGTCTCTGAAGAAGTTCTGATGGTTCTTCTTGCCTCTGCAATCTTGCTGGCAAAGCTAGATTTTCTCCCAAACTCAGTAATAATTTTAATTCCTGCTATCAACACTAAGGCATGAAGCTAGAGGTTTCCAAACTTGCTCTGCTCATAATGCTCTTAGTGTCTCTGTAAGTTTTTCCAAAGCCCCCAAGCCAAAAGAAATATTGAACAGTTCCTTTTATTTAGTACTCAGGCCCAAACAACTTATTAAGTATTTATGTTCAACAACTTTCTGTTTGGGAAAAAATTATACACATAAATTAAAAGGAAATTTATATATTTTTTTCATTCTTAAACAACCATCATTACTCTCCAATGGGATGTGTGCACCTGTTGCGTAGTGCACAATTTCTCCTGCCACGGAAGCAGATTAGACACTGCCACTCCTATTTCCTGTTACACATTTATTTTCACAGGCAATTGCTTTTTATCACAACTGCTGAAAACCAAGCTTCACAGAGAGATGATGTCACTGAAAGAAATGTAGAGTGATCTATTGCTGAAACTATGAACTACCAAGTGATTTGTGCAGTGTCTCACAGATGTCCAGTATCGCTGTGTTTCCCTCAAAAACTTAAAATATTCTACACTGCAGTGCCCCAGGGCACTTTGCTGCACAGTTTGGGAACTACGACACATTAAGTTCTGGAAACCTGCAGTCTCCTTTGCAAAACAGCAACAACAAACATGGAGTTGATGTTAAAAATCTTTTCACTAATGATGAAGCTAGTAGAGTTCATGATGTGGCACCAAGCTGTGGCCCTGCTTCACAGTTCCTAAACTGGGTGATCACATCATTTATTTTCCAGTTATTCTAGCATACTTTCAAGAGTGAAAGGGGTACTACCATGACAAGATTCCGGGACAACAGATGTAAACAAGGACTGTCCTGGGCAAACTGGCCTGTGTGGCCACCCAGTTAATCCATGACATACATCATGTCACTTACATTCTGAAATCCACCTTTACTCAGCAAATGATCACTATTACGATGTAGTTTCTATTACCTTGTAATTTGCCCAAGGATCTGGTCACATTAAATTGTGACACGTGAAGTTTATTGGTTGTGCTCCTTTTTCTCTTCTCTCTCCTATCCTTTTCCCTCCATTTCCCCTCAGACCCCGGACCTTTTCTTCTCCTCCTATCTTCACCCCAAATCCCATCAAAACTTAACCTGCCACTGTCCTAGTTGCCCAGGTTCAAGTCTTTCCTGCAGTGTTTCAGGAGAATGTGAAAGGTAGCTACATTCATGACACATAAGAAAGCCTATACAAGTCCTCTTTTCTCATCCTTTCTTTATGTAGGACCTGCAGGAGGCAGCTGCTCCAAATTTCTCCTTCTTCCACTCCAAGGCCCCCAAATCCTTCACAGATCAATGTCCATCCCCAAACTCTCTTTGGTCTCTTTCCCCTCCTTAGTCAATGACTTTACTTTTAAATCTCAAGCTCTTCTGTTATGTGGATTTCACACAACAAAGGAACTCAGAAAGCAACTCTCCACCTTAGATATTACAAACACTTCCAATATTAAATCTTTTATTTTTCCTTTCACATTCGAAAGCGTGCACCATGCCTCAAAACTGACTCGTGAAGCTTCCACTTAAATGCAAAGCTCTAAGGAGCGGGCTAAAAGGGCGGTACGAAAATCATCCTGCCTTCAGAGAATTACAATTTAATTGGAGAGAAAAAATATATATAAATCAATAGGATATTTGGGCATTGCAGAATGTCTGTGCCTGGCACGTAGCAGATGCTTCAGAAACATTTGTCTACTGGTGTAGGAAGTAGTACTGACATTGGAAAATCGTGCTCGGCGAGCTCGCCAAGCTTACATGGAGCGCCTGTGGTCTGCCAGGCTGGCTCCGCGCAAAGTGGTGGTAGGTGAAGGGGGAATTTCGAGGACCCAAGATCTTAAGGAGGCTGCAGTCCTGCCTCCATGCCCTTGCCCACTCCTTCGTCCCAATAGTAACAAATGTGTGCGGTCACAGCGGGAAGGGCCTACCCTGCCTGGGCAGGGGGCTCGCCAAGGGGACCACCCTGCTGCGGGATCGCGGGGACCAGCCCTGGGAGGATGGAACCGCCTCCCGAGGAGCGGAGGTGCCGCGGGGCCCTGGGGCCGGCCCAGCCCCGCCGCGCTGCCGCCCTCGCGGCTCCTGCCCAGCCCTGCCGGGCTGCGGGCGCCCAGGCCGCCCGACCACCGAACCCAGCGGCCGGCACACGGGCTCGTTCACGGTGCCCGTTGTTGACAACTACGTCAGAAATTCGGATACTATTGAAGGACGTAAGTAACGTGCACAGTGCACCTAGTCATGGCTTGCAAAAAGCAAGGCAGAATTCTCAAGTAACCCGTTTAATGTGACAAGAAAGAAAGTGTAGTTGTTGGGCGAAGACGGACATGAAAACTTCGATAATAGTTTACTCCAATGGCAGCGAAAGGGCGGCCGAAATAGCTCAGTTGGGAGAGCGTTAGACTGAAGATCTAAAGGTCCCTGGTTCGATCCCGGGTTTCGGCAGAACTACCGTTTTTTTTAATTCTAAGTGATTCAAATTTCCACAGAGTAACCTGGCTCATTAATGCCAGCCCAAGTAAAACTTGGGACTCGAAGGGCGAGCGAGAAATGGAAATAGGCTTTCTCAGTCACCCCCAGGAGGGTGGCCGCTTGGCGCCGCCACTTCCGGGGCGCCTAACGGGCTGGCGTCGGAGGGGCTGCTGCGCGTGCGCAGTGCGGAGCCTGGGGGCTGGAGAAACACGGCTCCACTCCAGAGACACGGGAGTCTGGCTGCCCGAGGCCCCGCCCACGCCGCGGGCGCGCCCCCGGTGGTAAGAGGGCGCGCGCGCCGCCCCTCTCAGGGCTGGAGTGCGCCCCCGGGGGTGTGAGGGTGCCGCGCGGTGGTCGCGGGGCCTGCAGTGCTGTAGGGGCGGGTGTGAGAGGAGTCGTTCTGTCTCGGGAGACGAGAAAGACGACTTCACCCCAAATTTCATTCCCCGAAGCATCCCGATTTGGAAAGCAAAACCGTGCTGTTTAATCCACTGGCCCCCATCTGGCCCTGCCGGAGAAGGGAGCCCGGCAGCTCGGTATTTCTAGCTGGAGGCGCACGCAGGGCGCTCGGGTGGCATAGCCAGGGTTTCTTGCCCTTTGGGTAAAGGCGTGGCAGCTTTACAGCTCTGTAAAATTAATCAGTCTCGCACCTAAACGGCGTTATTTAAAGTCTAGACCAGTGGTTCTCGAAGTGCGGTCCTGGGACCAGCAGCCTCATCTTCACCTGGGAACTAGTTAGAAATGCAAAGTCTGGGCCCCCCCCTCAGACCAACTGAGTCGGAAACTGGGGGTGCGCCCAGCACTAGGTGTTCTAACAAGCCCCTCAAGTGTTTCTGAAGCCGCTGAAGTTTGAGATCCCCTTATCTTGACATTCTATTTCTAAAAGAGCCCTTTCCTAAGACTTTTTGTGAACAAGCTTTTTCCTTCTGCTGTCTTTTGTCCTGGAGTCTGAAATAAATTTAGACACGTGCTCAAAATTAATTTTTCTGAGAATTTTTGCTTTCACAGAGTGTATCGGGGATGGGATGTGCAAGGGCATCAACTTTCCTAGCTCCCTGTGGGAGCCCCCCTCAAGGCTGTGGAGTGCAGAAAGTGGAGGCCCAGGTGCCTGGCTCTGTGTTGTGTGGCTCTTGAGAGCTGAGCCAGGACTCAGGGGTAGAAGTTGCAGGGATGTAGATTTGAATTAACGGAGGAAGAATTTCACTATGTTGAAGTCACTGGAAAATAGAATAAGCAGTTTAGAGGGCTGTTGAGTTGGTCGTCTGCAGTTGGAAGAGTCACCTGTGGATTGGGTCTTACATATCTTCTGGTTCTATGTGTTTGAAAGGGAAAGGCAACTCACATTTATGAAGTACTGTGTGCTCTCAGGTTATTAATTCATTCATCAACTGGACATTATTGACCTCCCACTATGTGCCAGGTGTTATTTGAGCCTCATAACTACTTTATGAAGTATGTATCATCATCCTCATTTTACACATAACAGACCTTGTAGCATTGCAAGGATTAAACATAATGTATGTCAGGCATCTGACATCTGCCAGCTCCTAAATGTCATCATATGTGAATAGTTGTTGGGATGTTTAGTTAAGCGTGTGCATAAAAATGAGGGAAACTAAAAGCTTTTGCTGGTTAATTAGAAAGGGCTCTGTGCAGGAGAATGTCTTGACTGGGCCCTCGGAGGAAGCTTTCGTGGATAGCAATAGATCAAACTAGCGCTCAACCAGCTATCTACTTATTTAAATAGAAGGAGAATGGTGCCAGTGCTGAAACTGAGAGTGACTTCATTTCAGACAACTTGAGGCCTGACTACCCTGAGAGGCAGACAATAAGACCACGTATTTGCTACTGGAGTAGGGACATTTGGTATCCTGGAGACTAGAGGCACACACCTGGTCTGAAGTCTGAAGAGGGGAGGATGAAAGGGGATAGTTTGGGTGGGCCTCCACTGGGGATGGGGAATGTGGTTGTAAAGGATTTGGCTGGCCTTGTGGGAGGGAGGAATAATCAGGAAGAAGGTAGTCAGCATTAAACAAAAAATTATATATATTATTTAAAAAATAATTATATATAATATATAACTTTTTTTTTGCCTTAAGAATTAGTCTAAAGATGTAATCGGATCATTTTTATTGCCTTTCATTGGCATGTGAAGTGCTCTGATAGATGTCAAACACCGTCACTTCCCAGGAGTGAAGGCTGAGAAAGACCGAACATGAGTTGTCTGCAGCTCCAGGATAGCTCTTCATAACTAAGGAGAAGGTGAAGGGTGGAAGTGTGACATCAGCCCTTACTTTAGGAAAGAAATGCTTTCAATGGAAAGAACACTATCAACATTAAACATTTATGAGAGTTAATGCTCAGCCAGCGCTGTACTGTCAGCAGAAGGGTTGTGAATGTCTCCTCTTGCTTCAGGCTGTCTATCCAGGGTGGGGAGAGGGAAGGTGTCTTCTCAAATTTCCTTAGAGAGCTTTTAGAAAGAAACGTGGTGGTGGGAGTGCAAACTGGTGCAGCCACTATGGAAAACAGTATGGAGATTCCTCAAAAAATCAAGGATAGAACTACCATATGATCCAGCTATTCCACTGCTGGGTATTTATCCAAAGAACTTGAAAACACCAATTTGTAAAGGTACATGCACCCCTGTGTTCATTGCAGCGTTATTCACAATAGCCAAGACTTGGCAGCAACCTAAGTGCCCATCAAGGGACAAATGGATAAAGAAGCTGTGGTATATATACACAATGGAATACTACTCAGCCATAAGAAATGATGAAATCCAGCCATTTGTGACAACATGGATGGACATTGAGGGTATAATGCAAAGTGAAATAAGTCAGAGGGAGAAGGTCAAATACCGTATGATTTCCTTCATTAAGTAGTAGATAATAACAACAATAAACAAACACATAGGGACAGAGATTGGATTGGTGGTTACCAGAGGGGAAGGGGGGAGGGAGGAGGGTGAAAGGGATAATTCGGTACATGTGTGTGGTGATGGGTTGTAATTAGTATTTTGGTGGTGAACATGATGTAATCTATGCAGAAATAGAAGTACAATGATGTACACCTGAAATTTTTACAATGTTATAAACCAGTTACTGCAGTAAACAAAAAATTAAAAATATATATATAAACAACCAAGATTTATTGAATGTATAATAAATGCTGATCTAAATATTGCCGGAAAAAAAAAAAAAAAGAAAGAAACCTGGGACATCTGGGTCATCTAACAAATTTCTGAGGTGACGTGCAAGAGTATTGCTAAATGACTGTTTATTATTTAATTATTCTGGACCTATATTCATGTTAGGCCAGAAATATGATATAGTGAAGCTGTTATATTTGTTATATACAATAAATCTAGATCAACATTTAATAATTCATTGGGGCCTTTCTTGTAATCAATGTGTACATACATTAATGCCTATTTTTATTAGTCTTAGGTCATACTTCTAGTCTTTTTATAGTTGTTTAGTTTCATGTCATAACATTTGTCATATCACAGATTTTTCTGTTGTTGAACCTTGGTGAGAAATACAACTCCTGTTTGGATTTGCCTCAGATTCCAGGAAAATATGGATCCTACACAATCATCCTTGATATATGGTGTCAGAATGGATTACCATGTTTAAAAGTAGCTCATCTGGGGGATCAGAATTGGCCACCTCACAATGTGTCTCTTTGGCTTGATTATTTTTAAGAACAAAAGACTCAAACTTTGACCTTCCCGCTAACAGCCTAAAAGAATTTAAGATAGAAGGCCTGTTCCAGGAAGGAGATAATACCATAAGATAACATTGTCTATAACCAGCCCAGCAAACACTTGTTTAACAATCATTTGCATTTTCCTCTCCACATAAATTGCTTTCCTTCCCTTTGAAGTTCCACACCACTACCCCCAGCATCCTCCTTTGTCTTTAGCTGAAAATGGTATTTAAGGTGGTGGCTTTGGCCATTCTGGCGAGTTACTCAGTTTTTCTGGGTTTCTCCCCATGTATACATGTTATAAAGCTTGTTTGATTTTCTCCTGTTATTCTGTCTCATGTCAATTTAATTCTTAGACCAGCCAGAAGGACCTAGAGGGTAGAGGAATTGTCTTCCTCCCCTACGCTCACTTATCTAACTGAAAATCTTGGAGGATTATTTGCAGGTCCTAACTGTTGGAATATAATGTTTGGGAGAAGGCCAGCTGATAGCCCGGGAATGAAGTAGGACGATTTGAGCAAAGACAAGGGTCTTCTTCGTAACAGACACCAACTCACATAGTAGTTCCATAAATTCTGATTTTCATATAATGAGTTGTCTTAAAGCAGGATGCACAAATATTTGTCTATTCAGTGCCTAAATATATTCTACAGAGCATTTTGACTCTCTAGTCCAAAGTGTCAAGCATAACCAGAGTCACCATTTCCGGAGTGTTCTCTATGTGCCAGGCATTCAGATAAGCCATTTTTGTACATAATCCCATTAAACTTGTCAATAGCCCTTTGAAGTAGGAGGCATAGTTGAATATAAATGAAAAAAAAAATGCTACATAGGAGTGCTGTGGTGAAAAGCCAGCATAATTCTGAGATGTATTAAAATGGAACATGAGCCATAAAATAAAGTAATGATTCTTTTATACTACTACTAGTAGTATAGTACACTAGTATATATACTTTTTATGTGTATATTTAAAGTATATATACTATACTAGTAGTTGCATTAGTGAGATCCATGTTAGAGCATTTTGTTCAGTTTTGATTAACTCAACTTAAGAGGAAAGGGTTAACAAAGAACAAAAACGAGATTAAGGAAGAGGAGATTTATTTTAAAAACAACAACAAAACAACAAAAGGATGTGAAATAAATTTGCCAAGATAAAAGAAAGCTAAGAGTAACTTGATTATTGTCTTCAAATTCCTCTTTCTCAGGAGCATATAATTTCCAGTGAGGTGCCATAAGAAGAAATAAGTTTAGATGAAGGCGAGAGGTTTATGTTAGATAAAAAGGAAAGATTTATGTTAGATAAAAAGAGAAATTGGGATAAGATATTTGACCTAGTTTTGTGATAGAAAAGTGTCTGAGTAGATTGGGTAAACTAGAGAATTGCCGTTGAATAGATTTGCCTGTGTTTCAGAAGACTGGGAGCCAGCTTTGGTATGCAGGGGAGGAAAAAAACTTTTCCCCACTACCCTCCTAGGTTCTCAGCTGGGGCCCTGTAAACTAGACTGACAAAAGATAGATTAACAGGAGAAAAACAAACAGAAGTTTATTAACATGTGCAGTGTGCATATACATGGGAGTACTCAATGATGAGTACCACTGTACTCTTCATGTACAGCGATGAGTAACTCAAAGAGGTGGTTAGAACTTGAGCTTACATAACATCTTAACAGAAGAAGAATAAATTTGTAGAGCAGTGGCAAGACAAAGGGGAAGGAGTTTGAGCTTCTGGGGTGGGGGGCAAATTGTGGGAAGGAAGATATATGGGGGAACTAATGGGAGATAAGGACAATTTAGGAAAGTTTGTTATGTAGGTTCCTCTGGTGCCATCTCTGGGCTGATTAGGGTCTAGAGTTTCTCTGGTGATTAACTTCTGTCCTTCCTGGTACAGAGGGGAGCAGGGACACCTTTACAAATTTACGTCCTGCTTTTAGGCAAATGGGAGAGGGTGGAGAGCCTTTGTTGTATCTGCTTCTTCTCAATTGCCTTCAGCTCAAAGTAATCCTTATGGCAAAGTGGCATGTTTGGGCGTGGCATATTCTGCCACTCTTCAGACACTTTCAAAAAATCTACTGAGTTGTGGTTTCTCTGTGGTTGTTGCTGCTGATGGTTCAGGAGGGAAGGGGGTGGGGTAGTGTGGGGTGTGGACATTGCTGGCAGAGACCACAAAAAGAGAGGTTGGGATGGATCCTATTTTTTCTTAACACTAAGTGTGTCTAGAAACAATACCAGCATCTGTCCCTGCCTCTGTGATGAGTTACTGTGTACCTTATGATGTACTCTAGTCAGAAAAATTTTAAAAAGCACTCTGCATCCTGCAGCCCCCCAGAGGATCCCCCTGTCTGGTTAGAGTCCCCATAATAAATGACGCCATGAGCCTTTCCTGAAAGTTATTCACTCTGCATCAAAGATAATTTTATCCATGACAATTTCAGTGTTGATATCTGAAGATATGTGGTGACCTCTGTAAATAAAACACTGTGACAAAATCGCTGTTTTCCAGTCATGAACAGACTAACTGTGAACTTGGTAACATCGCTCATCACATGTATAGATGTGAGTGTGTTCTGATTTTAGGGTTTTTTTTCCGGAGTTTCTTGTTCGTTTTGTATTGTTTTAATTGTAACAATATATTGGTATTGTTTTGTATTGTATTATTGATTTAAAAAGTCTATGTAGTCTTTTTAAAACTTGGACTGCCTTATTAACCTTCTTTGCAAGTAAACTATTTTTTTTCTAAATGCTTTTTTTTTCAGAGCAAACGTCTGCTTAAAGATGGACTCAGTGTTACAAAAGTGAAAATCTGAGTCCTTCAATGGAGTTTCATGCAAATCAAAACGTATGGAGGTGAATGCATGAATGCATGAAGCACGAAGCTGTATGTGGTGAGAATTCAGTAAAGAAAATTGCCATTCCATTCTTGATGGCCTTGAATAAAGGGAACAGGCGTGTAAAGATGGAATGCCCAAGAATTCTTGGTGGATGTGAAGACCTGACTTAAGGTTTACATAGTAATGCACACACTTAAAGGACATTGATGTGCATCCTGCCAGTCTGTTTCATGTAAGTTTCCTGATTATGTAGAGGGAAATTTGATAGGTATTATTCCATAAAATTAATTATCTAAGAAATGAATATACATATATTTATATACATTTACTTGTATGAAGGCAAATGATGGGCAGGTGATTTCCTAAAATCCAGAGTTCTGCCCCTGGAGTACTTTCCAGCTGCAATGGCCTGTGTGGAGACAGGGCAGAGCCCCCTTCTTTCCACATTAGTGGGATTCTCTTTGAAATCTGAATCCTCCCATAGTCTCTCTCATCTTCATAGTCTATGTAGTCGTTGACTCTACTTTTCTAGGGCTCTCTTAACTGGGGAGCCCACTCCCAGGGAAAATGTCTTTCAGACAGGAGGACAACATGGACAGAGGTTGGTTCTCTTTCTGCATCCCTGAGTTCCCAGAGCACGGCCTCTATTCCAGAACTTTCTTTCTTCCGTCCCATCCTATCTTCTTTTTTAATCTCTCTCTCGCAACTCCGAGTCTATTCTCACATTTAAGGGTTGGGAATTTGGGAAAATGTTTTAAAAAATTTAATTTCTTTTTTAGAATTGATAATTGAAGCACGTGGTGAGAAATTCAAACAGAAAAGGAGGTATACAATGAAAAGTACATATCCGTTTTAGCTCTGTGTCTAGTTCCCCTCTGTAGAGGCCACCATCGTTAGTAGCTTCTAGTGTATGTTATAATTTTTGTATATACAAGCACATATGTCTATATAACTCATGTTACACAAACAGTATCATTATTATCCATACAGTCATAAAGCTTTTTTCTAAAGATGCACTTTACTTTTTCTTTTCACACAACACTATACTTTCCTCTTTTTTTTTCTTAATTGATTGTAAACATGAGCTGAACTTTTAAACCATATTTAGGATCCTGTAAAGTATTCAGCAATAATCTCACCCGATAGCAATGATGTTTACATTCTCTAATTGCATCAAATTCCTAAGATCTGATTGCAAAGGAATTTAATATTAAAACCATAAACATTTAAATTTGAATGGTCCGATCTCTTATTCTAGGAACAATTGTTATATAAAAATTTGGTCTTATTTCTTTTACAAAACGAAGGCCTGATTTGTTGAGTAGGTTCAGCTGTTGAGTTGGCAGGAGTGAAATACAGGTGTACAGCAGCATAGAAACATTTTCCTTTTAAGCATTTTCTTATGTCAAGTTGGTAAATTGCTCAGAGAAAAATATGATCAGAGGCCCGTTTGTTCCACATTTTATTCCTTTAGTTTCTCTTCAATTCATACTCACCTTTCAAGTTGTCTCTCAAGTTGGACCTCCTCCTGAAACCTCTTGCCATAGTTTAAGCTAATACTGAGCTCCCCTCACTGTGACCCCCTAGAGAGCCCACTCTCTACAGGGCATGTGATTCTGTCCCATCTTTCATTTTCTGTTTTGAATGTGTGCTCGTTTTCTATGGCAAAATGCTAACTCCTCAAAAAAGATGGCTTTGATTTCAGGAAGAGAGACTTCAGAGTTTCCACGTTCTGGCGAGAAAATGCAAGTGTTATTGAGTAGCGGCGCACTGAAAGAGGTCATGTGACCTGGAATAGCTGGAGGGCTCTGGACTGATTTCCCTGAGAGAGTGGAGTGGTGCTGGGCTCCCAGGACAAAAGGAAAAGAGCACAGATAACAGCCAGGCAGGCGGGAGTAGGGACGGTCAAGTCCTCTCTCCTGTGGTGGTGGGGCTGAGGGTGGGAGGCAGATGGGCAACTCGCACAGTTGATCTAGATGTTAAGGCAGGAATCCTCAGAAAAGGGTTTTTGTCCCAGGCATAGATAGAAACTGCAAGAGAGCCTGAATGCAACTTGCTTCCTTTTAAATCTGAGTTCTCCATTGCATTCGTGGTGGACAGTGGAGTAAGTGCCTGTAACCCTCAGCCAACCTGGCTGAAGATTCTGAATTGACTCATTCCAACCCTCTATGGTTCATAGTCTGGAACTCTCACATTGTAATAACGATGGAGGGTGCTTTTTTGACTGCAGTGGATGAAGAGGAGGAAAGGTGGTCCAGCAGGAGGCAGAGGAGAAGGCTGACACCAAGGTGATGCTGCTATGTGTACACGTATGGCTTGGGGAGTAGACAAGAGCACAGCCCCTGGAGGCGGGCTACCTAGGCCTGAGCTCCAGCTTCACCTGTTGGCTGTGTCGTGTTCGTAACTTCCACAACCCTCCTCAGCTGCAGTCTCCCCATCTGTAAAATAGAGAAAAAGCAAATACTTATTTTACAGATCTATTGTGAGAATTAAATGAGGTAATCCGTGAAAAGTGCTCAGCATGTGGCACCAGGCATACACTGCGTGCTCAAGAAGTAAAGAGCTCCCTGAACGCTGCTTTCTTCCTTCAGGGAGCAGGTTAAACATTAGCTCCTCTGGGCTCCCCAGGAAAGCTTAGGTGTTCCTTCCACTCTGTCCCTCCCACACCTTATCTGTATATTCATCTGGGTAATATTTTATTATATTTCACTGGTCTTTTTCCCTGACTGGCTGCTGTTATCTCCTTAAGATCATGATCCATGTGCATAGCAGAGAGCACATAGTAGGTGTTCAATGCATATTTACTCAATGAATAATAATATATCTCCTCCCTTTTCATCCTCCCAGTGGTGGCTCACCACCGTGTCATAGTCCCTGGCTGTACTTGTTTCTCTTATATTCCCTAACAAGAGAATTAACTCTTCTGAGAGTCTAGACTGAGGTTCCTATTCCTTTTGTATGCCTTGTATCACCTGGGCCAGAAACATTTTAGGTTCTCAAGAAATGCTTCTTGACATCTATTGATTTGACAATAAGCAACTCTTTCAAAAGGACTAAAAAGATTGTGTGGTTAATTTAAGATTATGCATGATTTTCAGTGTTTATCTGTATTTTTAAAAATTTCTCACTTGCATAATTAAAAAAAAGAAGGAGAAAAAAAGGCCCTAAACCTTCTTCAACATAGCAGAACAGAAGAGCGGGAAGCTGGACCTCTTTGTTAGTATGCCAAAAAGAGCATGGATTTGTCTTAGTCTAACAGAGACAAGTTGAGGCATTTGGGGTACCAGGATCTGCCAGGGCACTAGCCCAGGTTAATTTAGGTCTTAAATCCATGAGCCAGGATCATAGTCCCACATTACATGGTTGACATTCAATACATGTCTTAACAACAACAACAACAGAATTCTCTCTATCTTTCAAGTTACTTAAGATGTTCTGACTGCTATTTTTAAGTGTAAGATTTAAATAACTTTCTAGATAAACAGGTTTTAGAAAACTTTTCAGATGTAACTGAGAGATTAAGAGCTAAGTAAAGGTTTTGTCTTCAGAGAGCTATAAAGAAACGAAACAGTCCAACACAAAAAGAAACATGTCTTAATACAGTAGTCCCCCCTTATCTGAGTGGGATATGTTCCAAGACCCCCGCTGGATGCCTGAAACTGCAGGTAGTACCGAACTCTAAATATTCTATGTTTTTTCCTATACATACATACTGACAATAAAGTTTAATTTATAAATTAAGCACAGTGAGAGATTAACAACAATATCTGATAGAAAAATTACAGCAATATACAGTAATAAAAGTTACCATAGATCTTAGCAACCTCAGCATACCATTTTTTTTCTTTCCTTATTAAGTCAAGAACTTTCACCTTTTCATTTAAAGGAGGCACTTTATGGCTTCTGTTTGGTGTATCCGAATTGCCAGCATCACTACTCTTGCACTTTGGGGCCATTATTAAGTAAAATAAGGGTTACTTGAACACAAGCACTGTGATACCAAGACAGTTGGTCTGACAACTGAGATGGCTACTAAGTGACTAACCGGTGGGTAGTGATGGTGCTCAGGGCAAGCTGCCCCAGGAAGCACCACTCTGGTTTGCAGATTATTTCAAGCTGAAGACAATAAGGACATTTGACCTCCCCCACTAACTGCCTAAAGAATCTGACATGGTGGCTCATTCCTGGAACAGATCTTCTATCATGATGGCTATAAAGATAATGTAAAATAGAGGTTACAATGGGAGGGGCACCAAGCCCCTTTTATCAAAAAAACTCTATCTCTCCCTGACCAAATGATCAATAGATGACCCTGAAAAGAATTGTCCTTCTGCCCTCTGAAGTCCCAGGCCACTACCCACCCCCAACACGCTCCTCGCCTTTAGCTGCAATACTTAAGCAAGCAGCTTAGACAGAGGGACGAGTTGCTCATTTCTGAGTTTCTCCCATGTATACATGTTATTAAACTTGGTATTATTTTCTCCTGCTAACCTGTCTTGTTGATTATTTGGCCAGCCAGAAGAACCTTAAGGGAAAGGGCAGAGGGAGATTCTCCCTCTTCCCCTGACAGTTTTGGCGTAGTTGGCAGGATCCACACTGGCTGGCAAGTTGCCTTCTCTGGCTGGAAGAACTGCCTTCTCCCTGGACTACTGCAGATGATGAGATACGGGAACGCCTGACGAAAGCCGGCAAAAGGTAAGACTTCTTACCACGTCAGCCTCCCGGAATCTCTATCTGCGGAGTCCGGCGGAAGGAAGTGGTGAGAATTTTTTCTCTTTCTAAATTTAGATTGGCAGGAGAAAATATTTGGGAAACTAGTTTCTTGGGCTTTTAGTGACTCTTGGTTTAAATTTGGTAGAGTACTCTTGGTTTTTGATCTTGATCCCTTTTCCTCCCAAAGGTAGTCTCTGTTTTTCTCTTTTGTCTGTGTCTTTTGTCATAAGAAGGAAATACCATAGGGTAGGGCGCAGGCATAGGCCCTATAAGCCTGCTGTCCGGGCCGGCCCCACAGACTGGTGAGTTTGTGGGTCTCACCAGACCGGCGTCTACAAACTTTGCTGTGGGTTATTATGCACATGAAGTGAAGGTCATTGCCAAGGGCATCTTGGAAGCCAAAAAGGCCGCAAATTTGGTGGGCGTGGGTCGAGCAGTTAAGAGCCATTAGGGCGCTCGCCACTTTCAGAAGACTCCCGTGACAGGATAAGTTGGGTCACAGAACGGGGTAGATGACACAGGTCCCCCGCCAACTGCAAGAAAATGTCCGTGCAACGACGAGGTACTCTGTAAAGCACACAGTCCCGAACCCTGCGGCACCTCCCCCGCTAGGTATTATTCTGGCTCCAAGAGACCTAAGGCGTGGCTAAAGCTGTCATTGTGCACATAAGAAAAAAAAAAAAAACCGGATGAAGTTTCTCCTTCTGTCTTGTTCTGTGTCCTGAGAAAACTTGGCTTTGTGACCAGTGAGAATATTCTCCTTGGTCTCCACCATACGGAAGGTGCATTTACCGGGGTGCAACTTGGTGGCCAGTCGAATAGACTGGGGTTCCTAACTGTCTCTGTCCGGCTGTGCCAAACTCTCAGGGGAGTCTGAATATCTTTGGGAGTGAATTCTGTGGATCACGGGGGCTACATCATCTGCGCCCTCACCAGGGACGCCTCTTGCGTCCATGGTAGATTTATTCTAAGCGTGGAAAGTTACCTCCGGGTCTTTCCTTAAAAAGGCTTATTGGTTCGAGTCACTATTGGAATAAATATACAAATGAAGATCCTACTTGTCAATGGCCAGACGACGGATCCTTTGAATTGAGAAAACTTCTAAATTGGGGGAAAAAAAATGTTTTGAGAGCTCTCACATAATTGCTTAATTGGTACCTAAGAATTAAGGCCAGAAAAAGGAAGAGAAAAATTTGACTAGTCTTAAGACCTTGACTCAGGTTACCATTGAATTGAGAACATGTAAAAGTGTAAGTGTTGATAAGATTATAAAGGTTGGATTGTTTGAGCTAATTTTATACAAAGAGGTTACATCAACTTTGCCTGAGTATGTTTTAAAATGTCTGACTGGAAATGCTTCTCTTGTCCAAAATTAGAAGATCAAGACCTATTGATAAAAATCTTAATGATAATTATGTTTAAAGGTATAAGAGGTGACGAAATTTACATGAAATTTTGTAGGAAAAAAACTGATGTTATTTCTATTACAGAACTGGTTAACAAAAATAGTAATTTAAATGATGGCTAATTTTATCTCAAGTCTTATGAAGTCTTGTAGGCAATCTAAATAATTATTGGGAATAAGTAACTAAATAGTTGTGAAAAAGATGAATGTTGGATGAACTTTAAACAATAATTATGTGTTATGGTGGTTACAGCTTCCAAACTCTTTTTGGTGACCTAAAACTTTAGAGTTTTGCTGAATTTTATGATAAAAATTCTCTGAGTATCACCATTTCCAAATAAGATAAAATATTAGACATTGATTGCTAAACTTACGTTTATCCACTTTTGGCTTTTCATTGCAGGAAAACTAAAAGGTGTTTTGGGTCTATTGGTAAACATGTGTTTTACTAAAACATTGTACTATAAAGTAACATATTTCTAGAAGTTATGAAGTGTTTATAAATTTTCCAAGCCACAAGATACTAATGTAAAAGAAAGTTTACAATTGTTTACTTAGTTTTTACTTACAAATTAAGGTTTCTAAGGGGTAAAATTCCTAATTAGTATATGTGATTGAAGCTACTAAAAATTAAGAAAAATATGTCTGTGTACAAGGAAAGTAAGATGTATAAAGGTACAAAAAATGGAAATATTTTGTTTGGTTAAGAAAAATAAATTTGTCCTCAAGTACTAGGAGAGAAAAGAAAGACATGGGACAAATTCTGAATGTAAAAAGAAAGTTATAGAAGGTTTGTGGAAGAGGAATTCTGGAAAAAGAGTTTTTGCATGATCAAGTTGGCTAAGATTGAAATGAATTTAATTAAGTAAATGAGTTTTAATAGCAGAAGTAAGTTGGTGCAAAATTAAAATTTGGTCTTATTTCTCTTAAAAGGATAATTTGCTTAAACTTGATAAAGAGGTTATAAAAGATTTTTCTTTACCTTTGGGTAAGTCTACCTAAAAGACAGAAAAAAAAAAAAACTGTTAAAATAATTTCCTGTGTTCAAAAGACTGAGGTCTCTCTATTAAGGCTTTTTGGACTATTAGTGCTCTGTTTGCATTGACTTGACTGTTTATATTTTTGACAAGCCTCCCCAAAATTCATATCTTAAATAAAGTCTTTTTTTTTTTAACTTTTTTTCTTTGAGAATTTTCAAAGGGCCCTGGAACTTCTCAAAGAAATTTGCTCTCTTCCTATAAGGGGAAAGATACTAAACTTATTAGGCTTATTCAATATATTCAATTACATGGAAAGCATTGTCAGAACAGTGATGATAAGCCTGCTTAGGTGCTATTATGTGGGCAAATGTTATTGACATAGGTGTTTTAAAATTGTATAACATTACTGAAATTCTGATCTGTCCTGGTTATCAGTCATAATTCTGGTTATTATTATTTTAAAGTGTTGTATGTCACAAAATTAACCAAATTTCCTTGTCAATTGCCATTTTGAGGTCTTGTTGTTTACAGACTTATTTCTTTGCTCTAATGCTTTTGCAAAATGTTTCAACTTCAGAAAAATTCATGGAAAAGACTCTGACATTTACACTGGAGTACAGGTTTCTGACAAACTTTCTGATCATAAAACTGAACTGGGTAAAAAAATTATAGAAATCTGATGGAGAGACTGATAACTTCATGAAGCTGCTAACAAAAAGATTGGGATCAAGAATGGATTACACAGGACTGAACCAACTGATAAGGATGATTATAATTTTTATGATTTTTCGTTTGAAGTATTGCTGAATTTTTAATGTTTTTTCAGATTTAAGAAAAACTTTTTCTCTTTTCTCCTGAGCTAGCTATGACGTATAGCAATTTGGTAAATGATACTTTTGTAAGTAAAACTGAAATATTTATCTTTTTCTCTCTATCTGATCCCTCAAATTTGGAAACTCTTAGTGAGTGAATATTGTTGTTTTCATGGCAATATAGTTATTTGCATAAATTCAATAAGAATCTGTTCTCCTTATAACAGGACACAATTGGAAACACTGGTTATATCACCAAGGTTGTGACTGGAACATCATATTTGCAATATAACCATACAGCTTTTGAGGAATGAAGATTGGACTTTATGGAATAAAGCCATGTGGAAATATTGGCCTGGTACCTTATGTTCCAAGCAGCACATACCAGGATAAGTAAAGAATGTCACTTATCTGGCAGGTACAAGGAACCTTGAAATATTTTGGGGAAACCTCGGAATAGAGGAATTCACCCAAATCTGTAGGTATTACAGGCAAAGTCTGATGACAAAATCCTTGGCTCGGCTTTCCTGGCCTCGAGAGACCTTTAAAGTTCAATCTGAGATTCCTTATAAAAAGTTCCAGCAAAGCAGATTTAAAAGAGCCTATGTGATCAACTGCTATTCTTGCTGTACCTATGTAAACAATTGGGCCAACTCTATTGGAACTAGACTTATTTTACAAACTAGTTAGTTTTAATTTGGCTATCTTTGATAAAAATGAGGGTGATTTTAGAGAAAAAAATTATATTTCAGTAAAAACTATTTCAGTATAAATTTGCGGATTTTAGATCCTAGTTTTGTTGTCTTTTGAGGTTTTTGTTTTATATCTGTTGACTGGACTGGATCCTGATTTCTTCTAGTCTCCTGAAATATCTGGCTACAGATGTCCAAACTAACGTTTTTGATTTTTTCCATCATTTTCATTTAAAATCACTGAGAACTGAACCTGCCCTTTTTCCTGAAGCCTTACAAACTGAAGCTGATGAACTTGATATAAACTTAAGAGATGACCTGACGACACCATCAGAGACATTTTAAACTGCAAAAGATACTTTGACGCTGACATCTAAAATTCTTCTTCACTGGCTGTCCTCTGAACTCAAAAACTGGTTTACAATTTGCTCTAACCATTAACCTTGTTTTTCTTTCGTTTACACAAATATGCTTTTGGAGTCTGCCATGCTGTTGGCACAATTTGGAAATCCCGTGGATTCTTAACTTCTGCAGGAACTCCTATTGCTAATGGACACTTAATTGCAGCCTTATTACAAGCTATTCACATTCCTTCAAAAATTGCCATTGTTCATTGTTCAGCCCATACTAAGGAGACTGATGTCATATCTTTAGGGAATGACAGGGCTGACAGAGCTGCTAAACATGCAGCTCACTATGGAACCCCTTATCCGTTTTCCACCCAATTCTTAAACCTGCCTTTATCTCTGACTGATGTTATTAACTACCAGGCAAATGCCCCACAATCTGAAAAAGACATTTGGATACAAAAGGGTGCCAAACAATTATCAGATGGATTATACATTGGACCAAATGGACTTCCAGTAGCTCCTTTTCTTTTGACTTTTTGGCTTGCACTTATCTCCCACCAAATGGGACATATGTGCAAACGGGGGATAGTTAAGGAACTAAAAGACAATTGGTTTTGCCCTGGCATCCATAAAATTTCTGACCAAATCCCCTCCCAGTGCACAACTTGCAAATCTTACCAAGTCTCTGGGAGAAATCAGTGGGATCCAGGAAGTCCTCCCAGGCCCACGCTGCCTTTTGCGGCACTCCAAATGGATTTTATGGACTTGCCTTCAGCTTTAGGTTACTCTCACTGTTTGGTTATTGTCTGCATGTTTAGTGGATGGACTGAATGCTATCCGACCAGACATGCAGATGCCACAACAGTGGTAAAGAAATTAATAACTGAAGTTGTTCCTCGCTTTGGCATTCCTTTATGGATTGAATCAGACCAAGGAACTCATTTTACAGCAGAGATAAACCACTTGCTTGCAAAAACTCTGGGGTATTCATTAAAATTTCATACCCCATATCACCCTCAGTCATCAGGGCAAGTGGAACGTAAAAATCTAGATATAAAAAGAACTCTAGGAAAAGTCTGTCAAGAAACTGGACTTAAATGGCCAGAGGCTCTGCCCTTGGCCCTTATGAAGATTCAAAATACTCCAAATAGAAGGCAGGGACTGACTCCTTTTGAAATAGTTTTTGGACGTCCGATGCCTACTGGCGTCTCTAAACCTTCAATTCCTGGATTAAATGAATATTATGGGAACTTAAGTGAACAATTTGATGCTATGATTTGTTATATACAAAAATTAACTAGTATACTTGAAGCATATCATCAACAGGTAAAAGAGGCATGGCCACCACCTTCTGACAAGCCTTGCCATCCCTTTCGACCAGGAGACCGGGTGTACATCAAGGTCTTTAGAAGAAAACACGCACTGTCACCTCGCTGGGAAGGACCTTATGAAGTCTTACTGACGACCTGCACTGCCATCAAAATAAAGGAAAAATCTTCCTGGATCCATGCGAGCCACGCCAAAATAGACCCAGAACATCGCTCTCAAGACAACTGGGAGATAATCCCCACAGGAGACCTTAAACTAAGGATTTCGAGGGCCAAAACCCAGGCCCCAGAAGCAGCCGACATCACGAAGTAGACAGCTTTTCCTAAGATCACGGATCAAGAAAACCTACTTTGACCCATTTCCTCCCCCTTGCTTCAAAACTCCCTATATATATATACACACTCACACACACAAACTATTAGTGGATATATATATATATATATATATTTTTTTTTTTAATCATTTATTAGAAAGCTGACTGGAGAGTGCTGGTCTCTATCTGTCCCTCTTCCCCTCTCGAAGTCTCCGCTATGGGCTCTTTTCCGATCTGTGTCTTGCTTTTACTAACCCTCTCCTTTTCAACAGGTCGGGCACAGACCAAACACCCCCTTATGCCAGTTTACCAAGCCCTAGCCACGCTAACTAATCAATCTGACTGTTGGTTATGTCAACAGCTAGATAGTGCAAAAGAACCTGAACTAGTCTTTGTTCCTGCTGATGTGAACACCTGGTGGACTAAGTACAGAAAATGGATGAATAACAGAGTATGGTATCTGCAACAAGGGAAACTTCACTCTGCTTCTTCTCCTGGTGAGTCACTTGGGCCCCAGAAAGACTACTTAGAAGGTCAAGGACTGTCCCTTGCCCAAGTACAAGCAATAGGTGAAAGTTTTTCCCTCTGCATTGAAAGTAAACATGGCACTGGACCTTTCCTGGGTGACATACCGAGACAATATTGCAGTCAAACTCTGTGGTTTGATTCCGCAGGTGGCATCTTCAGAATTCTCAAGGGAATTGTAAGTGACTCTATCACTACTCCCTCTGGCACAAACATTTGCCAAATCACCAAGTGCTCTGCATGGCTTAAGAACCACCCGTGTGCAACTTGGGGTATTGCAGCTATCCGCATGGTTAGGCTGCCCAATGCCATAGACTATATATGGGTGGATCAAAAATCCGGACTCACCTGGACAGGTGACAAGACCAGGCTTTATAGCTGCCAAAATCAGACTGCACGCCTCCTGTACCAGCTATTCCGCAATCTGTTCTGTTCTCGCAGATTGACAGGAGCTCATGGGAAATGGAGATGTTTAGGTAGTAACAGTGCAAGTGGCACAGATCATGAAATAGTCCAGATCCTGGGAACTACAGACTCAATTCTAACCTTGTCTTTAAACTACACTGGTCTTTTCATTTTATGCGGCAACAAAGTGTATAAAGGATTCCCACCTAATTGGTCAAGACGATGCGGACTTGGATACCTGGCTCCTTCTGTCACCAAACACTCCACCTTAAATGCTAGCCAAATTACAAACTTGGGTTCGTTTGTTCATAAGATTGTGCCACATAAACGTGCCAGTCGAGAAATTGTGGAAAATCCACTTGTGTATCACAACTCCAAGTTCTTTTCGGCCTTGAGAGTCCTATTCCCCAGCTTTGGAGATTATGAGTTGGAAAAGGCAATATTAAATCTCTCTATGGTAATGGAGCAAGAGTTCAACACCACCATGCAAACCTTGAACATACTCCAGTCAGAGATTAACAGCCTAGCATCTGTGGTGCTCCAAAATCGACGTGCTCTGGATGTGCTCACTGCCCAGCAAGGAGGAGCATGTGCAATCATTGGAGAAAAATGTTGCTTTTATGTGAATCAAACAGGTCAAGTAATATCTAACTTAAATCTATTAAAAGAGAAGATTGACATTTTTCATCAGATAAACGAAGCTCACACATTTTATTGGACTGACTTATTTCCAGGATTGGGGGACTGGTTTAATGGAGTGTGGGGAAATGTGCTCCAATTTGTTCTTTTCTGCCTGTTCATCCTCATTCTAATCTACGTTCTTTTCTCTCTTTGCAGACTTCTTATCACTCGGATACTAACACGATTTCTCTCTCCACAGTCACCAGCTCAGCTTTTAATATGTGAAACTTCTAGGGAAGTTTCAGAGGAGGGAACTGATGGTGCTCAGGGCAAGCTGCCCCAGGAAGCACCACTCTGGTTTGCGGATTATTTCGAGCTGAAGACAATAAAGACATTTGACCTCCCCCACTAACTGCCTAAAGAATCTGACATGGTGGCTCATTCCTGGAACAGATCTTCTATCATGATGGCTATAAAGATAATGTAAAATAGATGTTACAATGGGAGGGGCACCAAGCCCCTTTTATCAAAAAAAACTCTATCTCTCCCTGACCAAATGATCAATAGATGACCCTGAAAAGAATTGTCCTTCTGCCCTCTGAAGTCCCAGGCCACTACCCAGCCCCAACACGTTCCTTCGCCTTTAGCTGCAATACTTAAGCAAGCAGCTTAGACAGAGGGACGAGTTGCTCATTTCTGAGTTTCTCCCATGTATACATGTTATTAAACTTGGTATTATTTTCTCCTGCTAACCTGTCTTGTTGATTATTTGGCCAGCCAGAAGAACCTTAAGGGAAAGGGCAGAGGGAGATTCTCCCTCTTCCCCCGACAGTAGCGTACATAGCATGGATCCGCTGGACAAAGGGATGATTCATGTCATGGGTGGGATGGAGCGAGATGCATGAGAGTTCATCATGCTACTCAGAATAGTGCTCCATTTAAAACTTATGAATTGTTTATGTCTGGAATTTTCCATTTGTTATTTTTGGACCATGGTTGACCAAAGGTAACTGAAACCATGGGAAGTGAAATTGCAGATAAAGGAGGTACTATAATGGAAATGTTTTACTTAATCCACCAATTATCAGTTCATTCATTCTGGAGGGGTTACGAGGATATACGAGCGTTGGTTTTCAGTAGGTGTGCTTGGCAGGTCTCCTTTGAAGAGCAGCTGCTGGACATTACAGGCCCTGGCAGCTCCTAGAACATTATTCTGCCCAATGTCAATGTTATATCATCAGATCCAGACATTTTGGTATATGCCATCCTTGAGGGTGGACCTCTCAATCCTGGATCCTAGTCTGCCATCCTTTGGTAGCTGTCACATTTCTATGCATGTACTTTCGTCC
Organism: Ceratotherium simum simum; assembly: GCF_057802395.1. NCBI lineage: Eukaryota > Metazoa > Chordata > Mammalia > Perissodactyla > Rhinocerotidae > Ceratotherium > Ceratotherium simum. Next base: position 16,694,153 of record NC_141909.1, read on the forward strand.
ACTGGGCCTTAAATAAAGAGCTTACTTTCTCAGATGTAGACGGGTTTTGTGTCACTTATTAGCTTCTGAGCTGGTTCTTGATACCATTTTGGAAGCACTGCCCAACTCTTCCCTGGAATTGAGGGTTACACTATTTCTAGCTAACACCTCTTTGGGATGCCTGGTGAGGAGCTGAATTGACTTCGGTTTTCCACAGAGCCTCTGTGGGGTGGCAGAAGGAGTTTTCCCTTGAAGAGGACAACCTAGGCTGGACTATGCCATTTAAAAGGACTCATATATTATTAGCTTTATTTGCAGTTCACCATGCCTTACCAACCTGAAGGTATAGATGGGGTCACAGTATTGGTTATAACTCAGAGTTTTCTGGCTTTTGCCCCAACTATTTATTGAAGCCCTCAGCAATCAGAAAGAATCTTGCCTAACCGCCTGGGAGTGTTCCACATATTTTCACAAAAAATCTCAGATTGCCGGGCACCACCATTGGAACTCTGGTTTATCAGGCTTCTCTCATCTCCTGCTTGGTCTCATGGGCCCTGTGGAAGTCATTCACTCTTTCCTTGCCTCAGTTTCCTCACCTGTAAAATGAGGGTAAAAATAATACTATGTCCCGCATGGAATTGTTGTGATCATTAAATTGCTAGTATGTGCAATTGGAGCCTCCAAAATGGAGGCTTGCACATACTAAGTTCTAAAAATGTATTTGCTCTATTACTATGTCAATTATTTGTCAGATGAAAACATTTTCATCTTCTTGAGAATTTAGTACAAGGGGATTAATGGAATGAATTTATTAAAAGGAAACATCTTTTCAGTATTCTCAGTTGTGCAGAGGCCTGTAGAGTTGCGATTAACATAATACACTCCACCTGGGCACAAACTCCTTCAAAGGCAAAGGAAGTAACCCCATCCCCCCGAAGTGAGGCTGGAACAAAGGAGGTAGGTCTCCCTGTGACATGGGGGAAGGATGTAAAATGAGATGAGAAGTAATTCCAAAACTGAGGGAAGAAGCCTGGATTAGTTTGCTAGGGCCGCTGTAACAACATACTACCAACTTGGTGGCTGTTGTCTCAGTTCTAGAGGCTAGAAGTCCAAGATCAAGGTGTTGGCAGGGTCGGCTCCTTTTGAAGGCTCTGAGGGAGAATGTGTTCTGTGCCTTTTGCTTAGCCTCTGGTGGTTTGCGAGCAACTTTTAGTGTTCCATCGTGGGTAGAAGCATTACTCTGATTTCTGCCTCCATCTTCACATGACATTCTCCCTGTGTGTGTGTCTGTGTCCAAATTTCTCCTTTTTATTGGGACACTGGTCATATTGGGTTAGGGCCCACTCTAATAACCTCATTTTAAATTAACTGGTTACGTCTGCAACAACTCTATTTCCAAACAGGGTCACATTCTGAGATATTGGGGGTATCAACAGATGAATTTTGGGGGGACACGGTTCAACCCATAACAAAGCCCTGCTGGGATTCTCCAGAAACAGCCACTGGGGGTGAACCAAGAGAAGATTCTATTATTTCTTGGGAGGGGAAAGCAACCGATTCTGCACAGGAACTTAAAATGGAACAAAATGCCTCTCTCTTAAGGAAAAAGTCACAAAGCAGCCAGCACAGTAATGCAGGCTCAGCTTGCAATCTCCCACCTCAATGCACAGGACTCTGAGCCCACCTGTCTGAAGGGTCCCAAGGCTACTGGGAAATGGCACCAGCGAGGGTCTGGGCTGACCAAGGACGGCTGAGAGCTGGAGGCTGTGGGGAAGGTCAAAGACTGGCCCAGGATCTCTTGGCCACACATCCTTCTCACCCTGAGCAGACAGAAGGGCATGTGCACAGCGGCTCCCTGGCTTCCCTGTGTAGGGGGAAGAGGGGGAATCTCCCTCTGCCCTTTCCCTTAAGGTTCTTCTGGCTGGCCAAATAATCAACAAGACAGGTTAGCAGGAGAAAATAATACCAAGTTTAATAACATGTATACATGGGAGAAACTCAGAAATGAGCAACTCGTCCCTCTGTCTAAGCTGCTTGCTTAAGTATTGCAGCTAAAGGCGAGGAGCATGTTGGGGGTGGGTAGTGGCCTGGGACTTCAGAGGGCAGGAGGACAATTCTTTTCGGGGTCATCTATAGATAATGTGGTCAGGGAGAGACAGAGTTTTTGATAAAAGGGGCTTGGTGCCCCTCCCATTGTAACATCTATTTTACATTATCTTTATAGCCATCATGATAGAAGATCTGTTCCAGGAATGAGCCACCATGTCAAATTCTTTAGGCAGTTAGTGGGGGAGGTCAAATGTCCTTCAGAGAAAACAATCAAGGTCAAGAGATATATTTCAGGGTGGCCAAATCTTGATCTCCCACACCTGCCACGCTTTGTAGAGTGTTGCTTTCAATTATTGAGCCATTCTGAAGGTGCTACAGCCCACCAGGCCTGTGAGGAGCTTTGCTGGGTTGACCATGGGTTCTGAGAGAAGTGAAGCAACTGATAGTCCTTCCTTATAGGTTCCAAGCTTCTGCACCCCGGTGACAGCTGGTCTAGAGTTTTGCAGCCGAGGATCTTTCCTGAATGGAACAGTCTGGAAGGAGATCATCTTGTCCTGGTACAAAGGGGGAGGTATGAGTTCATTTTACTGAATTTAAATCCGCAGATGGACTCTAAAATCTTTTTTCTTCCTCTCTCTCCCCCTCTCCCAAAGTGGATTCCAGATTTCATATTCACATCTGTACACTTGGGTTCATGAATGGTTACTGTTAACAAATCACCTTGATTTGAGCTTGGGGGAAATGAAAAGTGATTTAAAAGAAAATGAAGTTCTCAGAACATCTTCTGAAAAGTAGAATACTCTGGGGTCATTTCTCCCAGCCCAGGGAGCAGGACAATTTAAGTAATAGGAGGCAGCAGGCTATTGTACATGTTTGCAGCAAAGTGTAGGGGGTTCAACCAGGGGTTAAAATATGGAAGAAAGACCTGATCACTCCCCCATGAGGCCAGGGCAAATGTGTCTCTGATTACAATGGTGCTGCTTGGAAATGGCATCTTTGTAAAACTTCAAATAGGGATTTAGCCAGGGGGATGTTTTCACTGAGGAATTGCCCAGAGGAACTCAAGGGTGGGTTCAGAAGAATTTAACTGTTTCCCAAATTTTTTTTTCTTTTGTTATGTTAAGGAGATGCAACCACCAACCACTGTGAACCAGACCAAGCCTCACCACAGGAACTAAGCCCATGACCTTTGCTTTATTTTCAATGCTAAGATCTCTCCAGGAGGAGCTTACGTCTCATTACCATAACCTGTACTGTATGTGGAAGCATGTTTTCCAACTGATCCTGCGCAAGCAGACACCCACCTCTCCCTTTTGAATGTTCATTCCCCATCTGAAATAAAAGGGCCCTGCTTCCCTTTGTTCGGGGAGAACCATGACTTTGGAAATGATTCTGCATAGTCTCCTATTTGCTGCAAATATACCTTACTTTGTGTGACAACTACTTCTGGTGGAGAGTCTGATTTAACTTGCCAGGAGGCGAACCCACCCTGGTTTCAGCAACAATATGATGATGGAATGTTTAACAAAGGAACTGTTGTTTTGCTTCCTCATAGAGTGGGTCAACCCCAGTAGAAGCTGTGATATATTTGCTTTGAAGTTGGAGAACCAAGATTCCCTACCCCTGGCCGTATAATTGCTGGTGATTGCATTTTGGGTCATATAGGGGTCCCAGAAAAAAGCTTTTATCTCCTCTCAGCTCCCTCCAAGACACAAAAAGTGTATTCTAATGCTGTGGACTTTCACACACCCGTCAACTGTATCAGGAAAAACATGAGACTTGATTCGGAAGGTTTAAGTCTCAGCTCTGCCGGTAACTGCATGGCTATGTAATCTTTGCTAAGACTTGTAACTTCCCTAGGCTCATCTATAAAGTGAAAAACAATGCCTACCACCCAGTATTGTTGTGAGCTGCAAATAAAATGTCTCATGTTCAAATGAAATCACATATGTCAACACACCTCGTAGGCTAGAAAACACCTCTGTATAGATGAAGGATAGTATTATGTGTTATTAAGCTTTCATTATTTAGCATTGAATTTACAATTACTCTATCAAAGGAATAGCAATGAATGAGCAAAATGTAGTATATTCACCGAAGAGAATATTATTCAACCATAAAAAGGAATGAAGTTCTGATACATGCTACTACGTGGATGAACCTTGAAAACATTATGCTAAGTGAAAACACCCATTCACAAAAAGATCCATATTATATAATTCAATTCACATGAAATGTTCAAAATAGGCATACTATAGAGACAGAAAGTAGATTAGTGGTTGGTTAGGGCTGGCAGGAACGTCGAGATTGGGGAATGATAGCTAATGGGTATGGAGCTTCTTTTTGCAGTAATGAAAATGTTCTAAAATTGGTTGTGGTGATAGTTGCACAACTCTGTGACTGTAGTAACAACCATTAAATTGTACACTTTAAATGGGTTAATTGTATAGTATATGAAGCATATCTCAGTAAAACTGTTACCTGAAAAACAAAGAGTGGGAATTGGAATTACCAAAGGGTTCTTCCTGTGAAATAGTATCTTTCTCTCTCTGTACTCGTTAAAGATGTTTGGGCTTCTGTATTGACAGCAGTAGTAGCTGCCCTTAATGAGCACTTGTGAAGTGCCAGGTTCTGTGCTAAGCCTGTTACAAGCATTCCCTGTTTCATCCTTACAACACAAAATTTTGTCCCTATTTTAGGGATATGTGACAAAAGCTTAGAGAGGTTAAGCAGCTTGCTCTAGATCACACAGCTAGTGCGTGGCCAAGCTGGAGTGTGAAAGTTGGCAGAGCAACTCGACAGTTTCTATCCTACCCATTTTCTCCTCCTGTCTTCATTGAGAACATATATTGAAATGTCTTGGACTATATTCTGTCTCTATGAGCTTTCAACTGAGTTTAGATGGATGTGGCTAGTCCTATTAAATATTTACCATGTAATTTGCCATCAGGAAAAAAAAAGCAGAATCTACCTTTTTGGAGGAATAATTACTCTAGAAAGGCATAAGCTCAGCAACTCCCTCTGACTTTACTGCCAGGCATGTGTTTTGATGTTGAGATCAAGCCAGGAAATTGTGCGTTTCTCAGCCTTTTCTTCTCCTGCCCACCTCACTAGGAAGCCAGAGCTTCAGACATTATTAAAAGCCTATGTATATATCTGTTTTCAGAGGAAACAGGAAGGTGAGTTAGGTTGATTAATTCTGGGGAATCATTTAACATTTTTGTAAGATTTTGAGGGCCCAATATGGTTTTGTGATATGACTTGTCACGAATACAAAATGCTATCCACCACGAATCCGAAGTTTCTCAGCACGCTCACAATGGCCTCCCCCTTTGACGCAGGGTTGGAGGATGTTTTCCAGCACTCTGGCAGGCCTTGCCACCAGAATAGATTAATTTTGTCATTACCCTTTCTCAATTTCTGTCTTTGACCAGAAAAAAGAGGTTAATTGTGTGCCATTCCTCAGGAGAATGAGGTATCAGCATTTTAATTCCTGATATTTCATGAATTGTGGGCAGCTAATTAAAACTTAAAGATTAGGGGAGCTATTTTGGCTAAGAGGCCATTTGCAGGACTGTGAAATGAAGAGAACAAAGGGTTGTCTTTTCTTTTTATTCCTACAGCTTAAATGAAACTTCATGCTGAAATAGAGCCTTGAATTGTTTTACACACTGAGTATTCATTGTATTGATTCTAATTTTAATTTTGCAGCAAGTGGTGCGATATCTGAAAGCTATTGAGGGGTTAACATTGAGATTATTGGGAATGTTAAATAGCAAGATTTGTTTTTGGAGGCCCCATTTGACCCTTCCTGACATCTGAGAGACATCTTAAAGTCAGATAGGAACCACTTACAGCTTCTATTAGATGTCCTTAATTGCCATCTCACAGCTCAATGCGTATTTAGATCTTTCTGTTCTCCCTCACGGTTAACTGTTTGAGTTGCTCCATAGTAGATTAATGGACCTGCCACCAGCATTGGGCTTTTTCTTGCTTCCTTTACTACCCGGTTGACTTTCAGACTATTCCATTTCTTTGGACATCACTGTAATCACCAAAGGCCCACATCTTTGGGATGTGAATCAAGGAAACGACTAGCCCCTACCCTACTTTGTGCAAACTAGAAAAAAGGCACATCTTCAGCTGATGCAGTCCCCACAGACAGGCAGCTTGGAAAGTCAAGCAGGATGGATTTTAGCTCCTCCCCACCTGCTCACTGTGTTCCCTTGAGCAGGGCAGAACCCACACAGCAGATTACAGTGGCCATGGCTCAAGCAACTCTTTCCATCTTAAAATTCTTAGATGTGTGTCTCAATATGTTTCTTGATATAAAATAATTTCTTCTTTCTGAGATGGGATTAGGTTAGATGAGATTTGAACAAGTGTCCAAATGCAAACTCTTTGGGTGCAAAGTCAGGCCTTGCTCATCTTTTATATTCTCAAGCTCCTGAGTTTTTTTCCTTTCATCCAAAATTGAATAAGCAACCTACTAGGGCCCAGGAACTGTTCTAGATGCTGGCAGTTCACCAAAAATAACAGAGACAATCCTCCAGATCTTATAGAAATTACAATCTAGTAAAATGCATTAAACAAATAACTACACAAGAAATTGATAATTTTCACCTGGGTATGTGCTGTGAACGTGAAGCTTCAGGAGTATATAATTATACTCCTGAAGAGGCTGAGACAGTGCCAGGGAAGGGTTTCTTGAAAAGATGACGTTTATGCTGGAACATATAAGATAAATAAGAAATAACCAGGCCAGGGGAGGGAGTGATGATAGAAAAAAGAAGAAAGGACATTCCATCTAAACAGAAGAGTGTGAACAAAGACTCTGAAGCTGGAAAGAATTTGGTGCAGTCTGAGAATTGAAATAAGGCCGGCAAGACTGAAGCTGAGGGGTTAAGGAGGAGCAGGAAGCCAGATGAAACCACAGCGAGAGGACGAGGCCAAATCATGAGGGGACCTTGTGTCCAAGCACGGGACTCGGGACTTGATCCTATGAGGAGCTGGAATCTATTCAGATATTTAGTTTTAAGCAGAGACATAAAATGATCAAGCTTGTGTTTTAAACAATAACTCTGGTCATGAAAAATGAACCAACTCGAGGGAGCAAGAATGGATGTGGGAATTCTTTGCAGAGACTATTGTCCAAACTCAGGCAATGGACAATGGTGAGTTGCACATGGCATTGGTGAAAAGTAGAGAAAAGCGAACAGTTTTGAGAAATGTTTAGAAAGTAAAATCAACAGGATGTGGTGATGAGAGGCCAAGGGGATGAGAGGACAAAAGCTCCAAGGAGGACGCCCAGGTTTCTGGTTTGAGTAACTGGAGGGCATTAGTGCTGTTTCCTGAACTGTGGAACACAGAGAAGTGGGTTTGGAGAGGGAGATCTCGAGATCAGTTTTGGACACATTGGATTTAAAGTGCCTCTGTGACCTCCAAATTGAGTTGGCAGTTGTGTGTGTATTGTCTGGAACGTGACTGAGAGTAAGCAGTGTGGAGGACCCAGTTGAGTCTCACAACCAACAATTTTTGGTGGCATCAATCTGCCTGGTTTGTATGATTTTTCTGCAACAACACTTAGTTGCTCAGGTGCTTTCATAGAGACGGCCAATGGTTAGGTCCATCTAGGGTGGAGAGTAAGTCAGATGGCAATGGAAAGAGAGAGGGGCAGGGGAATTATAAGTATTTGCAATGTTATAATGATAGACAATGGAATTTAGGATGGATATGGAGGGAAGTGAAGACAAAGGGGAAAGTGGCGAGGGCAGGGAGAAAGCAAGTGAGCCAAGGGCCTGGTAGTCCCATAAGACTAAGCTAACATTAGGTAACAAACATAAATAAGGTAACGTTTCCAGGTTCCAGGGCTTATGACCTGATATCTTTGGGGTCCGTTTTTCAGCCTGCTACAGAGCAATGCAGCAGAAAGGATGGGAGGTTGTGGTCACAGAATTGGATATTTACTGCACACGTTTTCACTACTTTACCCCCAAAATTACACAGAGTTGTCATTTTTGGAAGTAATACAGTTTCGGGTCATGTGAAAGCTAAGAAGAGGACCATGAGGGTGGTATCTGAGGTAGAGGAAAGGAGGAATTCGTCGGAGATGAGGTCAAGGAGACGAGAGCCCAGATATTGGACGGGTGTTCACATGGACCTTGAAGTCAGGTTGGACAATGGCAGAAATTGCAGTGGTCAGTTGTCAAAGTCTTCAGAGAATGAGGAAAAGTGATTATAAGTCAGAAGAGGGCAGAAAAGGAGGAGATGTTTTTGGCGGGTGGAATAAAACTCCGAGTGGAAGAGAAATTGTCTGGAAGCCACTCTCCTCAATCCCCTGCCTCACCAGGCATCCTCTTCTGATTTAGCAAATGATTGCACTTGGGGAGAAATTTTAGAAACTACATAATTAGAATGCCTTGAGATATCTTATTCGCAATGTTAAATCTTTGTACAAACTTTGTTTTTTAGAACACACTTTTGATATTGGTTTACTTTGCCTTTCCTTGAATGATCTTATCAATTACTTGGTTGGTAAGCACGGGTTGCTTTTCAAAATTTATTCTTTTAAAACATTTTTTTTATTTCCCCCATTGCAAATGAGACAAACCGTGAAATCTTGAGCACAATGAAGGATTGCTTAGTTTACTTAATTTGAATCATGTGGTTTTCACCAGACGTGGTTCTATTCTGGACAGCGGTTATAGAAAGGTTTAAATTTAATGTAGAAAATAGTCTACCCAGCTTGTAGCTCAAGCCATAATTCTGCCTGTTTTCCTCTCCACCCACCCACACTTGACCACCATCTCTTCCTACTTTGAGCTGATCAAGGCTCACAGTACCTGCCGGGCACACTCAGTCAGTAGATCCTTTTCCGTATACAGGCCTGGTCAATAGAGCACTAGATAACATGGGGAGTTGCTGGAACCACCTGAATCTGGTCCCGAGTCTTGCTCTGTAAGATGAAGGAGTTCCTAAAGTTAGAGAGCGGGTGGGCAGCATCAAGAAGCTTGGTTTGCTGTGTATCTTTGCCTTATATTTTGGCCCACTGCAGATACTGCCCTTATTATTTCTCATTTTTCTCTTTACAGCCTCTCTGGGTAACCTCATTTTTGAGCCCCACAACTCCCACTTGATTCCCACAGCACTCCTATGACATGGGTGCTGTTATGCTTCCATTTTATGGATGGGAAGTCTGAGGTTTACAGACGTTAAGTAACTGGCCCGGAGCCCGTGTATCAGTCAGGGTAGGCTAAGTTATGCTGAGGTAACACCCCCAAAATCTAAGTAGCTTAAAACACAAGGATTTACTTCTCACTCATGCTGCATGTGTGTCATGCATGGCTGAGAGCTCTGCTCTATCTACACTGTCTTCATTTTGAGACCAGGCTGCAAACCGTACTCTGGCTTTACAGCTTTCGTGTGACTGGCCAGAACAAATCACATGGCCACAGCCAAGTGTGTGGTGGGGGATATCTAATCCTGCCATACAGGAGAAAGATCTGGAAATATTTGGGTGAACAGCACCAATGACTGCCGCAGCCTGGAGACGGGAGCCAGGATTTGTACCCAGGCAGGCCAACTTCAGAGCTGATGTCTCACTCACCACGCTGCATGGCCTTCCACTTACAGGTAAGGGCTGACAAGGACCATGGGGGAGAACATTCACGGAGGTAAAAGTCTTCCCAATTTCAGACCTCATGTACATCTCTCTTGGCTCTGAAAGATTCTGACATCAATCCACTGATTGTCTAAGTCAGCCTCTTATTCCTAAGCACCTATTCAATTTGCTTCTCTACACTCAACATAGAAACAGACTAGAGCTATGACACCAGGAGCAAGGAGCTGGAAATTACCATCTCTCAGAAGGGTCTGATCCAGTGGCAAAGTAGAAGCTCAGAATTCCTCACAGAGCTTCTTGGCCAGAAAAGACTTTCAAGGTCATCTAATTTAAATACCAATCCCCTACTTTTTTCCTTCTTTGAGAGTTGGTCATCTGGCCTCATCTAGAGCACCTCTTGGGACCAGGAGCTCACCAAGTCCTCAGGCAGCCTCACCAGTAATTGGACTTCCCAACTAGAAAGAGCTTCCTTTTTTTTTTTTTTTTGGTGAGGAAGATTGGCCCTGAGCTAACATCCGCTGCCAATCTTCATCTTTTTGCTTGAGGAAGATGGTCCCTGCGCTAAGATCTGGGCCCATCTTCCTCTATTTTGTATGTGGGATGCCGCCACAGCATGGCTTGATGAGCAGTGTGTAGGTCTGTGCCCAGGATCCGAACCCATGAACCCTGGGCCTCCAAAGTGGAGAGTGTGAACTTAACCACTATGCCACCAGGCTTGCCCCCTAGAAAGAGTTTCTTGGTAATGAGCTGAAATATGTCTCTGCAAATTTCCTTCTTAGACCATGCACAATTCTAATTCTCCTTTCCCAAAACAGCCCTTCATATTTTTGAAGATGGCTTTCGTGTTCCCCCAAGTCTTTCTCCTCCAGTCTGAAACTTCTCTAATTTAAAACACATCAAGCTTAAATTTCCATTTTTGTGACAACATTGAGATTCTTCATACAATTTGACATGTTTCTTTCCTTCCTCCCTTCATTCCTTCCCTCCCTCCTTCCTTCCACACCTTTCCCCCCTCCCTTATGCCAATGCTAACAGAGTAATCTGATTTAAAAGAGATGAGTAAAAGGGGATTGATCGAATAATGGACATGGCCTGTGGCAACTCAGTCACTTCCCCAGCTCAGACCTTCCTGGGGCCCAGTGTACACCCACCCAGCTCTTTCTCTGAAGCTAGATGTTACTAGCGAATATATGTTTGCTACCTCATCTGTGCTTACATCACAAGGCTATTGAGGGATTAAAGGACATAATCTGTAAAGTGGTCTGCTCAGTGCCTGATATGTAGTAAGAATAAAATGTTAATTGTTACAACAAATAATTAGGGCAATGTTAGACAGCTTCTACCACCGACATAGTATACATAATGATTAGTAGTAATCACTTTTTCCTCATATGATTATGAAAAGTAGCATGCCATGTATGTTCTGGACATATTTGCAGATAAGTGAGGTTTGACTATGTAAGTCATGTGAAAAACATGTAGAAACATGTCTAAAGAGCAGTATATAAGGGCCTCGATGTGCACATTTTTTCTTTTGCTATGATTTGGATGAGCAATTCCTTCTATCATTAATGATGTGAAGGACAGAGACTAAAACCTGTAGACTCTTGAGTCTATAAAGTTAGAAGGAATTAATTAAAACCGAGCTAATGTCTTATAGGGTTTAAATAAAAATAGTAACATAGCAGAAATGCAAACTCCACCTGCTGTTCATAAGCTGGGTGTCCTTTGATATGGGCTGATAAATATCTACCAAGGAGACACTCTTTTGTAGCTTAGATCAAAGGTTTTGCATCTGTTAAGTTGTGGTGTGAGGCCAAAAGATTGTCGGAACTCCAATCTTAGAATACGAGGTGGAGTTTTTTATTTTTAAACTTTTTAACTTGAAATAACTTTAGACTTGCAAAAAAGTAGCAAAAAAGAGTAGAGAAACTTCCTGCATACCCTTCACCACAGGTTACCCTTATGTTACTATCTTTCATAACCAAAGTATAATGATCAAAACCAGGAAATTAATGTTGATACAATGATATTAACCAGTCTGGAGATCTTCTTTGACTTTCACCAGTGTTCCCTCGCGTGTCCCTTTCTGATCCCATGTGGCATTTAGTTTTCAGATCTCTCTAGTCTCCTCTGATCTGTGACAATCCTCAGTCTTTCTTTGTCTTCCATGAATTTGACACTTGCGAAGAATATTGACCAGTCCAACCCCTTTATTTTCCAGATCAAGAAACCAAAACCCAGAGAGTACCATACAGTAAGATAATAGTAAAACTCTCAATACATATCTGTTTGATTTCTTTTTTCATAAATAGATCGAAGTTAGGCATTTTGGGCAAGAATACCACCAAAGTGATACTGTACCCTTCTCAGTGCATGATATCACGAGTTACCTGATGCTGATACGTTATTCTTGTCATTGGTGATGTTAAATTTGATCACTTGGTTAAGGGGGTATCTTACGGGGTTTTCCAGTTTTTGTTTCTGTTACTATTTTCCCCTTCATAATTAATAAATATTTTATAAGAAGATATTTTGAGACTATGTAAAATATATTGTCTCTCATCATACAACAACTATGGTTACTGTGGAACTTGCCTGATAGTTATTCTTATTTGCATCATTCTGTCTATGTTTGTTAATTAAATTCTGTCCTTTCTTCCATGCTTATTTATTTATTTATTCAATTATTTATTTATATCAGCACAGAATCATGAACATTTATTTTATTCTGTGCATTATAATCCATCACTAGCATTATTTATTTTCTTGCTCAACTTGCTCCAGGTTGGACCCCTGAAGGCTCCTTCAAGTTGGTGCCTGTGTCCTTCTGACATACTTCCATCATTTTTTGAGCACTTTCTTACTTACTGGTACCACAAAATATTTCAGGCTCTGCTTTTGTTTTTCCTGTCCCAGTCCTGGAATCAACTGTTTCCCTAAGAGCTCTATATTATTTTAATGGAGAATTGTATTAAAAAACCAAGATCTGGGGTGCTCGGTGACCAAATGGAATTTTAATCCACAAAGTAACCACTAGAGGGAAGAATAAAAGATAGTCACCAGTGTTTAGGCTCTGTGGTGCCAGATAACAAACTATGTGTGCATTCTTGATACCAAGTATATTAGTTATCTATTGCAGCAGAACAAATTACCCCAAAACTTAGAAGCTTAAAACAACACGTTTATTTATTTATTTATTTATTTTTTAAAGTTTCAGGTCTTTTTTTTTTTTTTAATATTTTATTTATTTATTTATTTTCCCCCCAAAGCCCCAGTAGATAGTTGTATGTCATAGCTGCACATCCTTCTAGTTGCTGTATGTGGGATGCAGCCTCAGCATGGCCAGAGAAGCAGTGTGTCGGTGCACGCCCGGGATCTGAACCCGGGCCGCCAGCAGCAGAGTTCATGCACTTAACCGCTAAGCCACGGGGCCGGCCCAACACATGTTTATTATCTCATAGTTTCTGTAGGTCAGGAATCCAGGCATGACTTAGCCAGGTCCTCTGTTTCAGGGTTTCTAACAGGCGCAATCAAGGTGTGTACTGGGCTGTAGTCATCTGAAGCTTCAACCAGAGAAGGATTTACTTCCAAGCTCATGTTGTTGTCGGCAGGATTTGCTTCTTTGTGGGGTGTTGGACCGAGGGCCTTGGTTCCTTGCTGGCTGTTGGCTGGAGACACCCCCAATTTCTTGCCACATGGGCCTCGTCAACAAGGCAGCTTGCTTCATCAAATTGTTCATGCTGACAAGGCAATAGAGAGACTCTGATAGCAAGATGGAAGTCACAGTCTTTTATAACTGAATCACAAAGTGACAGCCCATCATTTTTGCCATATTCTTTTCTCTCTACTTTTGTGCCATACTCATTCTCTTTCAACTCTGATTACATAAAACATCTCTTGGTATCCTCCCTTTCTTCCTCCAGGGCCGACAAGAAAAATACCCTGCCACGGACACCAAGATGACACATGACCACATAGCTTATATTCTAGAACTGGCTCTACTTGTTTTTTTGAAATGTAGCCTCTACAAATGGATGTTTGGCCAAGTCTAGACTCTGACATTGAATAAGATAATGACTGCTGTTAGAAGATTAGTAGAGAATTTGGAAATTGCTTGCACTCGGCAAAAGGGCTGTGGTGTTTGATCTTCATGTGCTATTATCTGCTTCAAAGAAGCAGAATTTTGAAGCTGAAAAAGACCTTAGAATAATGCAGATTAAATTCCTAACTCTCCTTATTTTTCAGATGAAAAAACCAAGAACTAATAACATAATGGTAGAACCGACACGTCAAGAACACTAGACCAGGATACCAAATCCTGTGTTCTTTCCCTAAGACTAAACCAGAGCCCACCAGATAACAGAGTATGTCTGTAACAAAAGGGATAATTCATTCTTATAAACATTTTCTGCAAATTTTTGGTTTACCAAGTTTTCATTCTTTCACTCATCAAACCAAATTGAGCACCCACTCTACTCCTGACAGGTGCTGGGGATACAAAGATGAATGAAGTGTGTCTCAATTCTGATACAACATAGAGACTATGGGAAGTTGGATGTCTGAACATGTAGTTCAATGAGAAAAAGGTATAAGGGAGTCATGCATAAAGTACATCAGATACAAAGAAAGGAAGCCAATACAAGTCACTTTTTTGTGTGTGTGTGTGAGGAAGATTAGCCCTGAGCTACCACCCAATGCCAATCCTCCTCTTTTTGCTGAGGAAGACTGGCCCTGGGCTAACATCCGTGCCCATCTTCCTCTACTTTATATGGGATGCCGCCACAGCATGGCTTAACAAGTGGTGCGTCGGTGTGCGCCGGGGATCCGAACCTGGGAAATCCGGGCCGCCGAAACTGAGCACGCTCACTTAACTGCTACACAACCGGGCTGGCCCAACAAGTCAATTTTGAGTATTTTTAACATATCTGAAGACAAATGGCATCACTTTGGCATGTCACAGATGTTGCATTGGAAATCCCTAGCAGTAGTTTACACAGTGGCGCTTATGGGCATTTTGAGTGGGACAGTCTTGGCTCCTGCCCATCAAATTCCAGTAACAAGCACCCCCCTGGATCAAAAACAAATGCCTCAGCACTGCCAAGGGTGTGTGTCGGTTGAGAACCTCTGCCTGAGCTAACAGACAACGAGTGTCTGCCTGCAGTAAAGCTACTGAGCTCTCTTGAGAAACTAACAGAGGAAGAATGGTGCTTTCCAAGTAGTATGAAGCATTGAAAATAGAGTGTAAATTTGGAACAGATGATTTGGGCTGAAGATTAATTACATTAGCCCCAACACAAGCATCACATTCTATAAAAATAGCAAGGGTTGCACCATTTTACAGTAGCATGTTGTTAATTCCACATCTCGCAAATTTGATTTTGGATTAGGATGGATTAATGTTTATTTTTGCTTTGACTTTGATAAATGAGTTCGCCAAGCAAAGACATAAACAAGCAAGATAGAAAGAAAATGTTCAGCTCACTTATGCACAATCAACACCACTCATTTTATAGGCAAAATACAAACGTGTAGCTCGTTACTGATTCTAGTAGTTACGAAAGCCAAGGCCTCTACTTGATAATTATGCGAGCAATTAAAAAATAATAAAGGATGTGTACTTGTATTAGTTTCCTAGGGCTGCCATAACAAATGACCACACACTGGGTGGCTTATAACAACAGAAATTTCTTCCCTCACATTTGTGAAGACCAGAAGTCTGAGGTCAAGGAGTCACAGGGCTGCACTCCCTCTAGAGGCTCTAGGGGAGAATTTCTCCTCATCTCTTCCAGCTGGTGGCTCCAGCCTTGTCTTTCACAAACTCTTTCCTTCTTGAACTCAGTGCCTCAGCCACATTCCATCCATTTGTCTCAGGGCCTTTGTAATAGGCTGTTCCCTACGTGTGGGACACTCTCCTTCCATCCTCACCCCCAGGTTTGGTGTTCTTGCCATGCGTTCCCACAGCCCTGTACTTCCCCTATCTCAATGTGTGCATGTGTCATGAATAAGGAACCATGGCTCTCTCCTTGCTCATTATTGTGAGCCTGGTGCCTAGTGCAGTGCCTGGTATACAGAAGGTGTTTAATAAACATTTTTTCAATGAATGAATCAATACGGAAGGAAAGAAGGAAGGAAGGACAGATAGAGGGTAGGAAAGTCAATTTACTTTCTACCTACTAGTGTGCTAACGTGTATTTTTCCCAACAGCCTGATCAGATAGGTATTATGAACACCATCTTCATTTTATAAATAGTGAAAACAGAGGCTTAGAGAGATGAACGTGCCCAAACTGCTTTAAAACCTTTTTGGAACAATTATTAAGAAAGCAAGAAACTAAAAATAACTTGCGCGAGGTTGGCAGTGGTAGAAAAACTCGAAGGATAGCCACCAAATGTTAATGGAGTTATCTCTGAGTGGTGGATTGTACTATTTAGTTTTTGTTCTTGCTTATCTGTATTATTTTTAAAATGAAAATACATTTAGAAAAGAAGGCCAGCTGTGTTTTGGGCTGGAGCACAGTGGGGTGTGCCCATCTACTGTGTAAAGGATGAAGGTCTGGAACATGGGAGGGGCCAGGGTTGTAAGGGGGAGGTTAGTTTAACATTCTTCATGCCTTGGATCTTGAAGTTAGATCTGGCAGTCAAATGATTTCTAACTTCATTTTTTGTTTCTGGCGTATAATTGGAATAACATTTAGCCACTGATGGTACACTTTGCCTATTTGTCCAATAAGAACCAGAGATGTTCTGTTTATTTAAAATTAGGCAGTCTAGTTCAAGCAGCCAGGTTTGCTTTTGAACATCCAGAAGAGAATATTATTCTCTCTGTTACACTGCCATCAACAGCCCCTGGTTAGTGCTTCAGAGGGGAAAAAAATTCTTCCTCAGTGCACTTAGTGTTTCTGGAATGGGAATAAATATCTTTATGCTTTTAGTTTTCTTTATGCTAAATTTTATTCAAGAGGGTGAAAGTACAGCTCCCAAAGTTTTTCTATTCAGCTCTGATTTATTTACTTATGTTTCTCTGACAGTTTTAACTGGAGATTGAACAGAGAATCAGCCAAGTCCCTCCTGCTCTGCTGGGTCTACCTGCTCTGTGCACTGATGGATTTAGCAGGGGGCTTGTGTCTGGTGGGGTTCCCCATACATTTTATCCACACACAGCCCTTTATACACCAACCTTGGGAGCCTAACTCATCCAACATTACTCCCTTCTTGGGGGGGGAAAGGAGACTTATTATTCTGTCTTGCTGTTGTCCTCCATTCTGTGTTTGCTTCCTGAAGAGAGCAGCTCTTATTTAGACCTCCAAAAGGCAGGCTTGTTCTTACAATTTTAGAATCTTCTCCACTGAAAAGTGTAGAGCAGGTGTAGTCAGGGTGTTTTTTATATATATATATATATAATATATATATATTTATTTATATGTGTGTGTATATATATATATTTATTTTAAGGAATTGACTCACATGATTACAGAGGCTAGCAAGTCTAAAACATGCAGGGATTTTTGACCAGGGGAGGTCAATCTTTATTCTATTAAGGCCTTCAACTGATTGGACAAGGCCCACCCCCATTATGGAGGATAATCTGCTTTACTCAAAATCCACCAATTTACATGTTAATTTCATCCAAAAAACACCCTCACAGAAATATCCAGAATAATGTTTGACCAAACATCTGGGCACTCAGTCAAGCTGACCCATAAAATTAACCATCACAGCAGGTTTTGCAGAGATCAGACTGAAGAACATTTATCAGGCACACTCAGTTCCATACCCAATGTGTTCCTTGTGGGTCTCGAAGGAGGCCCAGGACTTGAGTGGGGGCAGGGAGGGGCATTGAGATGTCTGTCTCTCCTGACTCTCCTCTACAATCCACTAGGCCACTCTTCCCAGAGCCTACAGGAGCCCTTGTATCCATGTTGCTCTGAAGTCCAATAACCAGGAGTGCGTTGATGCCTGCTCCTCTGGATTTCCTGCAGGGAGCTTGCAGGTGAGGCTCTTAGGGTGACTTTTTCCACCTACATGATGTGCAGATCTGCTTCTGAGGCTCACCTGTGTTTACATGAAATGCAGGGTTTCATAGGGCAGGAGTGTGCCATAGAAGGGACTGGATATTGCAGTCTGAAGGAAGCTGCATTTGCCTCAAGCTCCTACAGGGAAGCCAACTGTACAATCTCACCAACTTGAAGGAAGCGAAGACATAAAAATTGATCCTCAGTCCTAGGGGTTAAACATTTTACTGGGATACCCTAAAGATTGCTTATTTCCCTGTGGAAAGAAGCAGGAACAATCTCAATATCACAAAATCAAAGACTAAAAGTGCAACCCCAACTTGTTCCAAGTAAACAATTTGTCCACAGAAACAGAATGCCTTGATATATGGGGCGAGGGTGGGGAGTGTATCCTGGCAAAGAGAAAAGCATTGTTCATCAAAGATTTCGAGAACTAGATGCATCACAAGACTGGGATATTGCCACAGAACTACTACTATATTATCTGATAGTCTTAGGAATATCCCACAAGACGTGCATCAAAAACTAATAAGTCCTTAGTCTTTTGCAAAAGAACACATTGTGCTTTACATGGAAACAGCTCAAGGAGTTCAGTAGACTAGGCATGGAAAGCCAAAATAAAGAACTTTATAAAACATTGCTTTAATTCCAAATTTATCTAAATATAAATTAAAATGTCTGCTTGCAATGGGAGAAAATAAGTATTTTCCCTGGAATTAACCTGATTAATATTCACTTTTGACTGGCTATTTCAAGCAAAATTAATATGCCGCTAAAAGGAGGCAGAGACATGATGGGGGGGAATAGCAAAACCCAGGGAACTTGTTGCCCCTCCCCTGGGCTGGCACAGCACTGCCCAAGTGTCTCCACTTCAGGATCTTGCCATTCATGTCATATCCTGTCCGTGTTTTTCTCTATCATCAGACCCGGCACGGTGTCTGGCACATCTCGGGCTTTCTGTGATTGTTAGCTGAACGAATCAATGAATGAAAAGTCAGGAAGAAAGCCAAAGGGCCACCAAGATACAGGACGAAGTTCTGCTAAACCCCAAGAAAAGAGGTAGATGTTCCTCACCTTTCCCTGGCTTGTCAGTTGAGGTTGTTTTGTTATCTTGTGGCAGGCTGCAGTGAAATTTAGTTTTAGTTATGTTAGGGTCTGCTATGTCTCTTTAAATATTACCAAGGGAGAGGATAGATATAACAGGGAGAAAATTACTCAGCAAGCATTTTGTCAGAAGAGTATTCTAAAGGAAGCAGGAGAACAAGAGAAAAATGCCAGCAATGTGAAAGTCTGTTGGCTCCATTCCGAGACTGTTCTCATTCTGGATGATTTTCTTGGGCTGTGGCTTGGCCCAGGTCTTTTCTTCTCTCTTCAGTCAGGTCGTATAACACCTCTGCAAATCTGAATCCTTCCTTCCCAGGAGACTTGGGAGTTTTCATTTGTAGAACTTGGGGATCTAGCTCTAACTATAATCTAGAGGGTCCACCTATGTTTTGGCAAACACAAGCCAACATTTAGTGTGGGGGGTTTGGGGGCCCGTCTGGCTGCCCCAGAGCAGTTGGAATCATGGTGATCTGGGATGGTTGGGAAACTAGCCTGGGGTGGTTTGGCTGGTATACAACCAGTCATTACACTGAATTGGTGACCTTTGGAAATCTGTCTGGGCAATAGTAGGTAGCAGTAGGACCTTGGTTCCATGATGGATTTCCGTGAAATCCATTGGATTTCACACAATGTTGCAATCTTAGTGCTTTAGCAGTTAAAAAGGGATGCTGAGCATATCCAGTCCAGAATATACCATATGTAAATATCTTCTCTCCTTCACATCTCCTGTCTCTATGCCTTAGCACATCCAGATTATGTATTTTACCACCAGCCCATACTTGAAGAAGATCAACGAGATCTGTACGTGCCATTGTAAGATCTCTGAGATGGGTGGAAATGTTGATAACATGCCAGCATCCATTCAAAAAACAACCAGTATAGAATACACCTCTTAAGCTCTGAGTTGATTAATCTGGATTGCACTTTATAGGGTTCAGAACGAGCTCAGAAGATAGGGCTGGGTAACAGCAACATGTCATTGAAGATAAGTGAATGTTGGCGACACAAGGATGGGATATGAGAAAGGCAGAGAGAAGAGGCAATTGGCAATGCTCGGAGGCATGTAGGCGTATCGTTCCTTTCTGAGAAGAGCCTAGACTTCTTTTATACAACAGCATCACTAGGCCTTGCAGAGTAGTCTTTGCATGAATTCTGAGGATGTGCCATAGTAAATGACTTATAACCAGATTTAAAAGAAATTCCTCATAATTGAAATATGAAATGATCATGTTAAACCTCTTAGTACTCCAGAAAGGCTTACACAGTAAAACCATACTTCCCTCTCCCTTTGAGATTCTGTCATATCATCTACCCTGTACCACAGGAGTAGAGTGATTAATAGAGTTAGAGAGTGGGTAACAATTAACATTTAACAGAAGTATTATAATATTAGTGTTGTGATATATTCCATAAAGGTCTCACGTTATATTCTTATTTTCTCTTCAAATTTTTGCATCTGACATTTTAAAAAGCACCCCCAAACCCACTAAAATTTAAACTCTGATGATATGTGAAATATATTTTTTCTTTAAGCTTTGGCCTTAAAGATGAAATTATTTCCTGGGCACTTATATACTCTGCTTTTGTGAGGGAGATGGTGCAATCTTTCTGGAAGGCAGTTTAGGAACATGTAACAAAAGCATTAAAAATAAACATGTATTTTAACAGAACAGTCCTACTTTTAGGAATTTAACCCATGGAAATGATCAGAGACAAGTACAAAGATTCATTAACAAGGATGTTTGTTGCAGAATTATTAATATGGGTGAAAAACTATAAACAATGCTAAATGTCCAAAAATAGGGGAATCTATTAAATCAATTATGATAACATCACAATCATTTATTGTGCAATGAGTTATTATGTAGCCCTTTAAAAATCAGATAAGAAAAATATGCATAATATATAGTGCTATGGAAAAAACTACAAAACACAATGTAATATGATCACAATTTTGTTTAAAGTTATGTATATGTGCTGAAAAAAGACTGGAAATATAAATGTCAAAATGTAAGCCGTGGTTATCTCTGAGTAAAGGAATAACGGATGAATGACTTTCTTCTTTCGTCTCTGATACTTTATAAACTTTCTGTAATGAAATGAATCATTTCTTCCTAAGAGGGTAAGTGTTAGGTTAATGCCAGGGAAGACCCACAAGAAACCAGACAGCAAAGGGTAAACAAGATTTTACAGATGGATGCCCTAATTTTGCTGCGCAGGGGAGAGTGGGTGCACACGAGGAATGAGGCACAGGGGAGAGTGGGTGTACACAAGGAATGAGGCACAAGGGAGAGTGGGTGTACACGAGGAATGAGAGAAGGAAGCAGTGATCAATGAATAATACCAGTTAGGCATTCTTGAGGAGGACACTGTGTAGGAAATCTCCAAAGAAAAAGAGGAAGAACTAGTCTCAGGAAACTCCCAGTGAAATGAGTGAGCCAGGACTGCACCTAAAAGAGACTTACAGAACCCAAAAAAAGGATGGAGACAGAGGAAGAAGTGACAAAGGAATAAAAATAGGTCTCTAAGAAACGTTTCCTGGGGCCTGCCAGGAGCCAGGACCCTGGGAGGCCAACCCCGGAAGGCAGGTGCCCCCAGCTGTGAAACCTATAGGGGCTGGGTGGGCAGCGCACGTGGGGCAGGAGGAACCTTCCATGAGACCTTGGGGAGTTGGGGTGGGTTTAACTCAAAGTTGCTAGAGTGTCTGGTTTTTCAGGATGAGCTTGAGATTTGAACTTTTAGGTGGAATCTCCTAATTTTATAACTGTTGGCACCTTAAAATTTTTAAAAAAATTAATAGACTTTGTTTTTTAGAGCAATTTTAGGTTTATAGAAAAATTGAGCAGAAAGTAGAGAGAGTGCCCATATACCTCCTCACCCCTGCCCCCTGGTTTACTCTATTATTAACGTCTTGCATTAGGGTGGCACATTTATTACAAGTGATGAGCCGATATTGATACACTATTATGAACTAAAGTCCATAGTTTACATTAGGGTTCACTCTTGGTTATATGGGTGTTGACAAATGCATAGTGACATGTATCCACTATTACAGCACCGTGCAGAGTAGTTTCACTGCTCTAGAAATCCTCTGTGCTCCACCTAGTCATCTGTCTTTCCCTTTCCCCGAACCCCTGGCAACCACTGATCTTTTTACTGTCTCCATAGTTTTACCTTTTCCAGAATGTCGTATAGTCGGAATCATACAATGTGTAGCCTTTTCAATTGGCTTCGTTGGCTTAGCAATATGTATTTAGGTCCCTCACATGTCTTCTCATGGCTTAATAGTTTATTTCTTTTTACTGATGAGTAGGATTCTATTTTATGGATGTACTATAGTTTGCTTATCATACAACTATTGAAGGATATCTTGGTTGCTTCTAGCACATTTTACAGCTTTATTGAGGTATAATTGACATACAATAAACTGCGCATATTTCAAGCCTAAAATCTGATGAGTTTTCACATACATATACACCAGTGAAATCACTGCCAAAATTGAGATAATGAATGCATCTACCACCCCCAGAAGTCTCCTCATGCCTCTTTGTAATCCCTTCCTCACACCCCTACCTGCCATCCTGTCCCCAGGCAAATACTCACCTGCTTTCTGTCACTTGAAATTAGTTTGCATTCTCTGAAAGTTTATATAAATGGAGTTGTACACTATGAACTCTTTTTGTCTGGCTTCTTTGACTCAGCACAAGCAGGAACAAGCATTTCCCCTGGATTCTGCAGAAGTCTAAACTTCAAGAAGCTGGCAAGTCTCCTGAGGATCGTAACTAATGATACAGAGCCAGAGATTTGCCCTAATGTCAAATACCCCTTCACCAAATTCTCCTTATATACTACGTTAGTTACGAAAATAGCCAAAACGGTTCTTTCCTTCAGAGTCGTGTTGCAAAAGAGCCTTTAGCACAGGCATGAAGCATTTTCACAATCTGATGCAATGAACCTTCCAAGTACAATGGACCCCCCGGACTTTGCCACTCTCTATGACCGCCATGTTTTGATAGGACTGACATTGTTTCGGTTGAGTGAAGCTCTCAGCCCTTCTTTGCTCTGTTCTTTGACAACTGCAAATTATGGAATAGCATTTTCAGTATATAATTAAATGGAGGATAAAGGTAGATTATAAAAATGTGTATACTATAATTCCAATTTGATTAAAAAGACTATCCAAAGAATGAGTAATTACATTCATCTGGAATGATAAATAGCGAAAGATTAATTAGAATTATTTCTCGATGGTGAGATTATGGGTGATTTAAATTTTCTTCTCTGTACTTTTCTGTGTTTTTCAAATTTTCTAAAATGAGTGTGTGTATCGTTATCAGAAATAGTGTGGAAAAAATTTATGCTCAATCCCAAATTTGGGCTTTTGATTTACAAGAAATTAGCAAGTTATTTGGAATAGTTACCACCCCCAACTAACTTGAACCCTAAGGCAAGGATAGTCGTTGTTTATCATTCGTCATTCATTCATTCATTCACTTGTTCCTCCAGAAAACATTTATTATTCAGTTACTAGGGGCTAGACTCTGTGATGGATGTTGGATATAAAGATGAACAAAATAGCAACGCTCTTCCCTTGGAAAGACTCCTGTACAGCTGATCAGTTATCCAGGTCAGTTTACTGATTGAAGGGGTCAGTCAGAGGGGTCTTAAGATTTCAACTAGGGAGCAGGCTGTGAAAGAGAAGAAAAAATGTGCTGCTCTTGGTTCCAATGACAAATATCATTCTGCATGACTGTGTTGGTGCTTCCCTCAGTAAACTGCAAAAACAAGGAAGAGTCTTTCAGTGCTTCAGTGCAGTGGCAACTGCAGTTCTACCAGTGTCCTTGCTGAGTCTGTTATTCTAGAGATTTTTTATAGTTAACTTTTTGCTTTGCGATAATTGTAGATTCACATGCAGTTGTGAGAAATAATAGAGATTCTGTGTGCCCTTTACCCAATTTCTCCTAATGATAACATCTTGCAAAACTATAGTACAAAATTGCATATTCTAGAGATTTTACTGTCTAGAAAAATGAAGAAGAGACAGGCCTGTCTCCTCACCAAACTTCATAGACAGCAGGTACCTCTCCCTTTCCTGGCAGGATTCTGCAACATTGACTGTTTCTCTCACACTTTAATAAAGGCCTACC
This sequence comes from Ceratotherium simum simum, assembly GCF_057802395.1. Taxonomy (NCBI): domain Eukaryota; kingdom Metazoa; phylum Chordata; class Mammalia; order Perissodactyla; family Rhinocerotidae; genus Ceratotherium; species Ceratotherium simum. Next base: position 16,718,067 of record NC_141909.1, read on the forward strand.
TCAAGATAGATTTTTCTTTACATCTTAAAATATTTAAATATTTCCTTAAAGGGTTAAATGGCAATCACCTTAAATTTGGATTATTTTCTTGGATGAAGTTAATACATAAATATGTAGGAACGGTTTCTAGTTGTCAGGCTGTGGGGACTCTGTGAACAGAAAAACTTAACCTATGAACATTAAGTACGTTTGTAGGGGTGGGAGGAAGATTGATGGGAGGAATATTCCCGAAGGAGATAATTCAGTAGTGCATAGTCTCAAAGGGCCTTGACAGGGGCAACCAGAAGTCAATGCAATCTCCAGCCACAACCAACCATATCCAAGGTGTCTTATCCAAGGAGGCTTCTATTTCTCCTGCAAGAAAAGGAACAGCCAGACTCAGAGACTCTAGAGAGCACAGTTCAAGGAAAAAAATCTAAGAGGGGAAGAGAGGGAAAGTTTTCCTAGGAAGAGCCTGATGCCGGCCTTGATACCAATTCCCCCATGTTAAACCCAGCACATATGGGGTTAAAACCAAAGGCACTCGTCCCCTTTCCCTGCTTCTCTAAGTTAATACCAAGAAGCTGAAGCTTCTCAGACCTCAACCCCTTGGCTTCCTGGCACCAGAATCCACCACCCACCATGGAGGCAGACAACCAAGGACACCCGCCTGCTGATTCCCTGATCTCACCACCCTCCTCCCTGCCAGCAGCCTCACAGGGCCACATGCAGGCTGGTGGGAAAGTGCCAACCAGCAAGGCCACAGGCTCGCCCTCCCCACAAGCAGCCACATTCCTCAAAACCTTTAAAACCCCTTGCCTCCCATCTTCGGGGAGATGAGATGAATTTGAGGGCTCACTCTCGTCTCCTGGCTGACGTCACCTGAAATAAAAACTCTTTCCTTGCCATAAGCTTGGTGTTCCAGTTTTTATTTGGCTCCCCTTATGTGGCGGGTAAAGAACCTGTGTTTGTGTCCGGTAACAAGCCCAACCCACTTCCCAAGTCAGAAGGAGGCAAAGAAGCTCCCTGGATCTTTCCATAGAGAGGGAGGTGCACATAAGTCAGGAGGCCACCTGCGTGTTCAGCTGAAGAATTTATCCTTAAAGGCACAGTGCTTTCCTGTTCTCCTTCATAAATTCATTTAATAAATATTATTGAGCATTTTCTATCTGTCCATCCCTAACTGTTGAGTTGGCAGAAAGACAGGAATTGAGTAACTTTTAAATACGAGATGCTGGAGACAAAGATGAGAGGAAAAAAAAGTGTCCATATCAGGAAAAATGTATCTTATCTTTTACTCATCCTTGGTTGCCTCGTGTCAGGATAGAGCACTGACTACGAAGCAGGAGACTGCGGCTCTGTCACTGGCTAGCTTAGTGGTCTTGAGTAAGTTATTTTTGACTCAGGCTGGGCCTTGGTTTTTTCAACTGAGAGTATTGGTCTAAGTGGTTTTTAACTTCTCATCCAGATCTGTAATTTATGAGATGATATGGTTCAGAGAGACCATGGATTGTACTAACTGTAGACTAATAGGAGCTCCTAGTACTGACTGACAAACGCTACCATTTACAGAAGTAGGCTCACCTCCACCCAATTTTGAATTTCCGATGAGATTAAACATAATTCTTAGCGATGAGTGTCGCTAGAAAGCAGATAAGATTTATGACGGTGTCTCCCCAACTTCTCTTCAGTGTCTCTTCCCCACCCACATGACACACACCAACTCTTCTTCTAGCCCAAAAGTTTGAGGATGTGTTGAGGGTGACCTGGTAGTGAAAAGAGATTTAGCTTGTGAGTTTTGATGCCCAGTTTCACCTTTTACCATCTGTTATGAGTTGAGCTGTGTTCCCCTCCCACCAAATTTATATCTTGAAGTCCTAACCCCGATACCTCAGAACACAACCCTATTTGGAAACAGGGTCCCTGCAGACCTAATTAGATACAAGATGAGGTCATGCTGGAGTAGGGTGATCCCCTAAACCAATATACTGTTGTCCTTATAAAAAAGGAAATTTGGACATAAAAGACACACACACACACACAGAGGAAGAACGCCAAGTGAATATTAGAGTTATGCTGTCACAAGCTAAAAAACTATCAGAAGCTGGGAAAGAGTCCTGGAACAGATCCTTCCCTATTGCTTTCAGAGGGAGCATGGCCCTGTTGACACCCTGATCTCCGACTTCTAGCCTCCAAAACTGTGAGACAATAAATTTCTGTTGTTTAATATACCCAGTTTGTGGTACTTTGTGTTCAAGTAATCAACAAAGTTGCCATTAGACAGAGGTGGGTTTAATTCGTTGGCGGTCTATGTAAGCAAACTGAAACCTAAGCCAGAGTCACTTCCTGTAAATGCCTGAAGATTAAGAACAGCCAATCACAAACAGCCAACTAGGTTTTCCCAAATAATGCAAACCACTTAAGCTATATCTAGTCAAATAATTGCTTTGCTTTGCTCTCGCATCTTCTCTATAAAAACCTTGCCAGTAGCTCCTGGTGGTGGAGCGCTTCTAACTACTTCCGGTTTGGTGCTAGTGGATTTGAATTGATGTTTGCTCAAATAAATTCTCAAAATTTTTAATATGCTTTAGTTTATCTTTTAACAGCTATTGTAAACTAATACACTATTTGTGCAATCTTGGGCAACTCAGACAAATTCTATGAGTGGAAATTGAATACGTGCAGGGAAGTTTTTTCTTTTTTTTTTTTTGTGAGGGAGATCAGCCCTGAGCTAACATCCATGCTAATCCTCCTCTTTTTGCTGAGGAAGACCGGCTCTGATCTAACATCTATTGCCAATCCTCCTCCTTTTTTTTTCCCCCCAAAGCCCCAGTAGATAGTTGTATGTCATAGCTGCACATCCTTCTAGTTGCTGCACGTGGGACGCGGCCTCAGCATGGCTGGAGAAGCCACGCGGCAGTGCGCGCCCGGCAGTGCGCGCCTGGGATCCGAACCCCGGCCGCCAGTAGTGGAATAAGCGCACTCAACTGCTAAGCCACGGGGCCAGCCTGGGGAAATTTTTTCTTAAATGTAGGTATTTTTCAAAAATATGCTTTACTCTTTAACTCTTCACCCTCCATAATTCCCAGTCTGCATATGCACCATGACTTCGCTTGTTCACTTACAGCTGTATGTTTCCTCAGGTCTTCAGTGAGGACAAACACGTTTCCACCAAGAAGACTGCTCACCTCTCCATCATTTCTGCATCTTCCACTGACTTCTGACCTGGCCTTCGAATCTTCCTGCTCAGGATGAAATCCATTTCCATGGCATAAATAGACAGGCGGTGTTCATAAATTCAATCGATTTTGCGACTATAAAAATATTAAATTATTGTAAGCTTCCCTTATAATTGAAGCTAAACCAAAACCTCCAAGAAATTAGCTTGTTTTGTACTACTTTTCAGTCTGTTTTTCTTCTTATACCAGAATACTTTTTAGAAATGAAAAATTCATAACAGCAAAATTTACATTTAGTAGGCAGCTGTCTACCTTGATTTCTAAGAACATATTTCTTTTCTATAGCTTATAAAATGAATTGGAAGTTTAGAGTTATTCTTTTAGGTTCCCTGTGCGTGTGTGTGTGTGTGTGTGTGTGTGTGTGTGCACTTGGCCTATTAAAAATAACTGAATTAGTGCACATGAGATTAAATGAGAAGGAGTCATTTTCAAAGAGAATGTCAGACAGACACCATGGTTAGATGCTTTTTGACAGCAGTTATAAAATAATGAACTTGGTATAAAGCATCAGATTCAGGTCAAGTATTTTTTGAAGAATAAACTAAAATTTATTTTATTTTTCTTATTTTTAATGATAGAATTCATTTTTCATTCTTGAAATTAATGAGTGGTCTCAAATTTGGTTTACCAACATTCTCTGTGGCTTATTTCAGCTTCGTTCATACATATATTTGTTATAATTAACGATGAGATTCCAAGTTCCAAGGCTGAAAGAATAGCTTACCTATAGACATAGCGTATCATTTAATTAATTTGGCAGAATCTAAGAAAGAACAATTCCCCTCATTTCTGGCTAATAATATTGCATTATAGGTAAGAATGTTTTCCATATGCTGAAGTTAGAAGTATTGTAGTGATTTCCAGAAGGAAAAATATTATAACAAGTACTTATAATTAGATTCTTGGATTAGATGTGTGTATGTGTATAAGTATGAATGTGTGTGTGTGTTAAATGATAAGTCCTGGGATAAAGATTCAGTGGGGAAGATTTTCAGCATCCTAGCAGGATTTCTTCCCCCTTCCTGGTTGTCCATTGGAATAGAGACAGTATGGGCTATTGATTAAGAAGGTAATAGTTCTCCTAAAGGATAAAAAATGACATAATGGATCAGACTAATGGTTTGCCAGTGCAGAAATTTGGAAGGCTGACAGTGGCATCAATGGATTATTTTATGGAAATAATAATAATATTAGTCACTGTTTGCTGAGTACCTACTGTGTGCTAGGTTCTGCTAGGCAATTTATATATGGTGCCATGTTTAACCTTTACAATTAAATTTAGTAGATATTATCATCTCAGGTTTACAGATGAGGATACTGAGGCTGAGAGAGGATAACCACATCGTCCAAGGTCATTGAACTAGTAAGTAACAAGGCCAAGATCAAGAAAACAAATTTGTGTTGTGCCAAAGCCATACTCTCTTTATCACTTACAGGAAGTTCCTCTGTATAATGTCAGCCTCACAAGAACCCATCATTCTAAATTTTTTTAACTTAAATTTTTTTATTGATGATTTTTAAAAAATAACCACATGGTTCAAAATTCAAAATGTACAAAATTATAGAATAAAAATAAGTGTCCTTTTCTCTCTGGTTCCCCAGCCCTTCAGGCCCCCTCCCCAGAGAAGCCACTCAACAAGTTTCTTGTGTATATTCTATACATTTACACACACAGACAGGCACACACATACACACACACACACACTCTGTCCCCACTCCCACCCCTTCACATGTAAAGGTTAGCATAGTGAATTCATAGTTATGTACCTTGTGTTTTTCACTTGACAATATATTTTGGTGATCCTTCCAGACCCTGAACACTCTTAATTGCACACTTATAAACTCTATTGGACCTGTTAGTACTAAAGTTGTCTAGAAAAGTTTGCATTTTTAGCCTGTGCAACCTCTTACAAATGAATAGGTGGAATTTGCTGGGTTTGATCAGAAGTGGGCAGAAAAGAGAGTGATTCCCTGCCTTCCCCAGATCTGTATTGTGAAGGAGTAGCTATATCACTTACCCAACTAAGTCGTTAAATTATAGGGGTACCCATAAAAAAACCCAAACTGAATACCCATTACCATGATGAAGGATAAAAACCAAAATGATAAAATAAGGATTAGAAGGCACAAGTGTGCATAACAAAGAATTGAGATAAATATAAAGTTGATGCAAAATCTGAAATCAAAAAATGTGTTTGATGTAGAAACACAGCCTTAAGGAAAGACTATGAAAAAATGCATGCAGGAAGGGAAAAAAAGGCATCTAATTGAAATACCAGAATCCACACAGCCCATTCCTAACCCCTAATTCCTCTGAAGAACAATTCACACCACCAAGAAAAGAAAACTTCTTAGATGTAGAAAGCAAAACTCTTATCAGGACAGATGCCCAGTATTTAGGAAACAATTTGGACACAGCGGAAAAAAATAATCTCTTTTCCCCATGATGTGGCAGCAGAGAATAGATCAAAAATCACCAGATAGAGGAGTCTAACAGGGACTAAACACGGAGAGGATTTTCACATTCAGAGGCATGGAGAAAAGAGCAGGCAACTCGCTGACATACAGAGGAAAGATGCAGATGGTTTCTCTGTATTAGCAACAGCTCTAAAACGTTTACCACCCCGTTGGATTGCTTTACCAGGCTTTGGGCCATTTCTTCCTCCTTTGAATGTAGGGAAGGCATGAGCCGGCATCCTATCCCCACAGTTTTGCATCCCCACCCTGCATCAACTACTTACAAATTCTCTAAAGTATTTAATTCAATTCACTCCCGTGAACACACATTGAGTCCTTACGCGCAAGATGGTGCCAGGTGCTGAAATGCAAAATGAAAGTAAGCAGAACATCTCTTTTCATTAAGATTCCGCCTCGACTGCAAAAGGACAGAGCAAAATGAATTGCTTTCTAATAAGGCACTTTTCTACTCTCAAGTTATTTAGCTCTGTGATACACAGCTGCCTCTCTTTACTGGGTTTCAGAACATTCCTTAGAATAGTCCCTGATTTTATGGGTTCCGTGGGCAACAAATGGTCTCAATACATCAGTAAGATATCTCCTCCTGGATTCTGCTCTTCATTTTCTAGCAAAGATTTTCCTTTTGTAAATAAGGCAATATTTAATTACAGCCATGCTCATGACCTGAGATCTTCTTGGCGTATATCCTTAGATCTCTGATTACTTACACTAACTTCTTAGGAATTCTTGAATTCTTCTCTAAGTCCTGGCTTGCTTACAAACAATGACTTGGCTGGATGTTTACTCTTTTTGGACTTACACAGAAATAGATGTGTGCATGTATATATCTCTCTGCCTCCTTTCTCAAGAGATTTGAGATAAGCTAGAGAAACACATAGCTTTGCAAAAGGATAAAATAAGAATCCTGGAATTCAGCAACATAAGGGAAGGAGAATATCAAACTAGATACTGTGTGAATTGGTTGCTTGACATGGTGCTGCAAATTTGGCTCTAAGCTTCATAACTGGCCAAGGCAAATAAAGAAACATTATCCTAAGATTCACAGGGTCTAGAAGTTCAGAACAAGCTAGTTGCTATGAGGAGCCACAGCTTTTCTGGATACTGAGCCCTGAGAGAAATCTCTCCCCTGGAGCCTCATAAAAATGACATGTGCAGTGTATTAGATGATTAAAAAAATGCCTTAGAAGTTTCACATGATGTTTTCCCATAACATGCCTTAATGTGGTGGATGGCTTGATACCAAAATGTAATGCAGTTCACGTAAGGCTAGGAGGCATTAGACATTCTCAATTTCAGCCAGTTTCCTCTGTCAGGATGAGAATTTCTTAATTCCATTCTGACCTGTTTAGGGCTTCCATCTAAGGTAGCGATATTAAAACAATTCATTTAAATTAGAGCTATTTAAATTACAAACAGCTGTTCATTGTAATTTAGATGGGATAACAGGTAAGGACACTAAGCTTAGCACAGTACCTGGCACAGAGTAGGAGGTAAAGAAATGTGTTTTCATCAGTCCCTTATCATGAAGCACTGTGGTGACTTCCTGGAGAAGGTGATAAACTTGGCAATGCAGCATAGTGAAAAAAGCATGTCGTTGGAGTCAGGAAAACACAGCCCCATCACAGGTCTTGAAGCCTCCACTTCCTCTTCTGTAAAATGGAGACAACACCCAGTGAAGAAATAACCAGAAACAATACATACCAAGCTCCTAGCCCAGTGCCTGGAGCATAGCAGAGACTGAATACGTTAGGCTGCTTTCTTGCTCCTAAAATCACAGAATCAGGTAATACAAAGAAACTAAAAACACCACAAAATCCAATGACATTGAAGGAATCACAATATCTACATAAGCTGCAGCCAGATCCTGCCAAATCCAAAGCAAATATCTTCATCTTTTTGAAAATCATTTGATCACTTCCTAGCAATTTTGCTCCAGGTCAAATAATCTATACTCATCCAACCCTTTCTCACCTATCAAGTGTTACTATTATTTTTCCCTGGTGCATTTTTTCCACCTGCTCTCTTTCAAGGTGTGGAACCTCAAACTTGATGTTTCCATGGGATAAACAAAGAGTGCCCCTCTTTTATGTGGGATGATTGTGAACTTGGGGAGGACACCCCAGATGAAGTTTCGTTTATTCAACAAATATTCTTAAAGTGCTTATGATGTGGAGGACTATATTTGTGCAAGGCTGATGGGGTTGCAGCCTTGTTGAAGCCTTTTCCTTTAACCATTTACGTCTTTTCCCCCAAGCCCACGTGTGTGGGAAAAAGCTCTGGGCTTCTGTCGTTCTAGGAAAAGGGCAGCAAACTGTATAAATTCCTCCACTGTGGACAAGCAGACTGGTGGTTAATGGCCATTGGTCCTTTGGAAGCACCAGTGGTATCTCTCTCAGCTCTCTCTTAGGGAACTCTAAGATTTTATCTATGTTGAAGTTCAAAGTTTGGGTCATGGATCCATTTGAGAAGCTAACAAAATCTGTGAATCTTCTTCAGAATAAAAATCCCCTGCTACATTCTCCATACAATTTCAGGATGTTCAAGGACCCCCTGAAGTCTATCCTGTAACCCCCAGAGTTAGAAGCCTCTGTTTGAGTGGCGTGCCTCCAGGGTCCTACCAGAGACCTCTACTCTCTTTTTATCATTTTCATCAATGAATTGGGTTATGAAGACAATGACGACAGGTCAACCAAATGTGTGGTTAGGACAAAGGCCAGAATGAGAGAAACCACATCGTTTGGCACATCAATTTAATAGGGCAACATTTAATAGAGGCAAGAGGAAACTCATGAATTTGGACTCTGTCATGGGCTGAATTGTGTTCTCCCAAAACTGATATGTTGAAACCCTAACCCTGAGTTCTTCAGTATATGACTGCATGTAGAGATAGGGCTTATAAAGAGGTGATTAAGTTAAAACCAGGCCAGGGGCCGGCCTGGTGGCGTAAGCAGTTAAATGTGCGTGCTCTGCTTCGGAGGTCCAGGGTTCGCGGGTTCGGATCCCGGGCGTGTCCTGAAGCGCTGCTTGTCACGCCATGCTGTGGCGGCGTTCCATATAAAGTAGAGGAAGATGGGCACAGATGTTAGCTCAGGGCCAATTTTCCTCGGCAAAAAAAGAGGAGGATCAGCATCGGATGTTAGCTCAGGGCTGATCTCCCTCACAAAAGAAAAAAAAAAAAAACCAGGCCATTAGGGTGAGCCCTAATCCAACGTGACTGGTGTCCTTAAAAGAAGAGAAAATTTGGACACACAAACGGACACCACGGGTATGCATGCACAAAGGAAAGACTACGTGAAAAGGCAGCAAGAGGACAGCCATCTGCAAGCCAAGGACAGAGGCTTCAGACAACACCAACTCTCCTGGCACCTTGATCTTGGACTTCCAGCCTCCAGAATTGTGAGAAAATAAATGTCTGTTTGTTGTGGTATTTTGTTATGGCAACCCTAGCAAACTAATACAGACCCCAAAGAGAAATTCATAAAAAAAGAAGAGGGGATGGAGTTTGGAGGGGCATTTGACTTTGGAGTAGCCATGTGAAAGCCATATGAAAGAGACGTAGGGATTTAAGTTGACTTTGAATGCGGTAAAGATAAAATACTTGCTGACGCTCCCTGTAGGGGTCCTCCTTACAAGCCTCTGTCTTTGAGAACAGCAGTCTTGGCCATGGAATTGCTTTTGCCAATGCAATGTGAGCAGAGGTGAACGAGGTGGACCACTTTCAAGAGTAGCCCATCACTGCCTTCTTTGCCACAAGATGAGCAATATCAGGAAAGGAATGAAAAGATGCTCCTTCCCCCTGAGTCCTGGAATGAAGACAAGCTGGAGCATAGCTATAGCTGATGGACATTTGTTTCATAAGCCAATGAGATTTTGAAGTCTTAACTGCAGCATGACAGCCTAAGCTAACAGATACAAAATTGATGGGGTGATGTGGCTGCTAAGCAAAGCTCACGAGCTAATTTTTAGTCATCTGTACTTAGATGGTATCAGGAAAGTTGAATTAAGTTAAGGGAAACATGCATCAAGAGGTCAAATAGCAAATTGAATTTTCCAGAAAAAGAGAGACCAGGCTGATGGGAGATTTTAAAAATAGGTCATATGAATGAAAAGTGGAAGGAACTGAGAAAATTTAGTCTGAAAAAAGAGAAGATGGGAGAGAAAATTCTATGGAAAATGGACTGTACCAATTCTAGGGGGTTTGAAGGGGTTCCCAAGGGCTTTTGGTGGAAACATTGGTGGAGGAAATTTTCACTAAATATTTATAGTTAAATTTACATTCAAATTATATTAAATATTAAATATTCATTAGAAAGGAAGAATTTTCTAACCCTTAGAACTATTCCTTATAGGAACCTCCTTACTAGAGGTGTTTAACCAGATACTGGTGATATCTTGTCAGAAGTAGCGAGGAGGGAATTTGTTGTTGGTGGTGATGTGGGGCCAGTGGCGGAGTGTTGAGCTGGACCAGTGGTTTTCAAACATTTTTAGCAGTATAACAAAATCTTACATGGAACCTCCAACATAATAGTGGTATTTATTAGTCTAAATTTATTTTATATATTCAAATTAATAACAGTTAATTTGTATAAAGCTAATCACCATAATGATGAGGCTTTTCTGATGAACATAAAAAATTTAATTGGAGATATTTACTCATCAGCTGTTATCAAGTAGCCTCTCTTTGCTAAGCACTGTTCTTGACATTGGGGAAATACAACATGGTTAAGTTTCTCGCTCTCCTGGAATTGAAACTCGACTAGTGGAGGCAGACTATCAGCAACTAAAACAAGAAGTAGGATGATGCTAGATCATGATAAGTGCTATGAAGAAAAAATAAAGCAATGTGGTAGAGAGTAGGAGGCTGAGTGTAGACACAGTAAAGTGAGTGGTCTGGACAATCTCTCTCAGGAGCTAACATTTGAGCTGAAACCTGAATGACAAGGAGGATTCTTAGCATGAACATTCCAGGCAGAAGAAATGACAGTACAAAGGCCAAGGTGGAAATGAACATGAAATGTTTGAGTGACAGAGTGATTGCCACGCTCTTCAATGAGAGGAGTCTGCTGACCACGTGCTTGAACCTTGTAGCAATGTCAAATTGCTATGACAGTTTCTAAACGCTGACTCTCAATTTCTGTCCGTATTGTACTTGTCTTGACACACACCGGGAATACACTTCACAGATCCATGGACCACATTTTGAGTAGTGCGTGGAAAGGACCTTGGATTTTACTCTAAGCGCAGTGGGAAGCATATATGAGGGAGGTGAGAAGAAGAATAATCAAGGACTGCTTATAGAATAGTGGTGGTGCTCTTTATTAAGATGGAGAAGATTAATGGTGGGAGAAATTTGGGAGGTGAGACCAAAGTTCTGCTTTGAACATATTAAGGGAGAGATGTTTAGACCTCCAAGTGGAGAGGTCAAGTAGGAAGTTCAACTTCACAGCTGAGGTCAGGGCCAGGGTTGTAATTTTGGGGCATTCATGATAGCCTGCATATAAAGCCCCAGACTATGTGATTTATGTAGCAAGAGTTGTTATGAAAGAAAAGAGATCCCAGGGCCGGCCCCGTGGCTTGGCGGTTAAGTGCGCGCACTGTGCTGCCGGCGGCCCGGGTTCGGATCCCGGGTGCGCACTGACGCACCGCTCCTCTGGCCATGCTGGGGCCGCGTCCCACATACAGCAACTAGAAGGATGTGCAGCTATGACAGACAACTATCTGCTGGGGCTTTGGGGGAAAAATAAATAAATAAAAAATCTTTAAAAAAAAAAAAGAAAAGAGATCCCAGGACCTAGACCTGGGGGCATTCTGACATGAGCATTGTTGATGCCGTCAGCATCAGTATCCAGGAAATTTGAATCTAATATTATGGAATCCAGGGTTTCACGAAACATAGAGTGAAATCGCACAGTGTCACAATGTTGGCATGATGTGGGTCAACAAATACACATGGAATGAATGAACGAGCTCCAAAACACCCTTCCAACTCTGAGATACTACAGTTCTAGTATTATTCACTATTCACAGCCATGATGTAGTGTGTTGAATGTGGTATCCAAGAAGATATGTCCACGCCCCAGAACCTGTGAAGGTGACCTTATTTGGTAAAAGGGTCTTTGCAGATGTAATTAAGTTAAGAAACTCAAGATGAGATTGTCCTGGATTATCCAGGTAGTCCCTAAGTCCAGCAACAAGTGTCCTTATAACAGACACATGGAGGAGAGACACAGACACAAGAGGAGGAGGCCATGTGACTATGCAGAGATTGGAATGAAGTCGCCTCAAAACCAAGAAAGCCGAGGAATGGCAACAGCCACCAGAAGCTAGGAGAGGCAAGAAAGATTTTCCTCTGGAGCCTTCAGAGGGAGCACAGCCCTGTGGACACACTGATTTTGGACTTCTGGCCTTCAGAACTGTGAGATAATAAATTTCTGCTATTTTAAGCCACCCAGTTTGTGGTAATTTGTTAAGGCAGCCTGGGAACACTAATACACATAGAATTTTCTAGCTCACTCTATTCTAGCATATCTTTTAGAGCTGTGCTTTATTCCGACCCAGTGATTCTCAACTCTGACTGCCTGGAGAACTTATAAAAAATACTAAATAAGCTGGCCTGGTGGCATAGTGGTTAAGTCCGTGTGCTCTGCTTCAGCGGTCCAGGGTTTGCAGGTTCGGATCTGGGGTGTTGACCTATGCACCACTCATCAAGCCATACTGTGGTGGCATCCTACATACAAAATAGAGGGGAATTAGCACAGATGTTAGCTCAGCAATAATCTTCCTCAAGCAAAAAGAGGAAGATTGGCAATAGATGTTAGCTCAGGGCCAATCTTCCTCACAGAAAAAAAAAAAAAGAAAATTGCTGAAGTCTGGGCCATAGTCTCAGAGATTCTGCTTCAATGGGCTTGGGGTACTGACTGGCTGGCATTGGTGCAGAGCCAGAGTTGAGAACTGCCATTTAATTAGTCACAACAACTTAATGTCATGGGGGTGACACAGAAGTACAAGGGGCAGGAACATCTATATAAAAATATTTTTAACCTTAGGATTTTGCTTTGGAACATAACGTTCTTTATCTTTACGCCCCAATATAAAATATTCTTAGAAACTGAACTAGTTTCATACCAGCTGTCTGTACAGACCCTTTTGGCACTAAGATGGTCCTGCTTCGACCATGAAGGGGTAAATGGATGCTCTGACAGCGGCCACCGTTGCTGATCTGGACGCTCCCCTTGCTGCCCCCAGAAGTACTGGGGGAGGCTTTGCCTTCTAGATTGAAGATTGGCAATGCTTAACTTTAACATAAATGAAAAGATGTCACTTGCAAGCCCTTGCTCCAAATTGTCCCGCTGCCTTCCTCACAATCAGCCAATGAAAATTTTGAATTTCTGGTGGCGTGGTACTTTGTGTAATTAAAAAAAAACCTGCTGCATAGATGTGCAGAATAGGAGAATAGTACATTATTATTTGGAGGGAAGAGGGTCCCTAATTGTGGAACAAAGCAATTACTTGTACGTCAGCCCTCAATAAATGTTTCTTTATTTCTGAAGTTGTGTGACCTCCTGTAGTGGCCTTTCTAGCACGTCAGGAGGCAGTCAGGAGTGAAATGTAGTTAGCAATGCGCACTTGTCTATAAAGGGCCTTTGACAACGAGCTCACTGCATCTATTGACTCCCCGGGAAGTCTGAGGTCACAGGCTTGGCTGGAGCACATGAGCCCAGATAATGAAGATGGTTTTGCCCTCTTGAAACAAAGGCAGAAACTTTATCTACTTCACTGTGCACTTTGGGTCATGTGCTAACGATGAGGATTTCTGTAATACTAATCCCCCTAATGATGGCTTCTCCCAGCCCTTACACAAACCTACAAGGCCTCGTGGCTTGGCAAGCCAGATAGAATAAAGGCAGCACGGCGTTTGGCTTTTGAACTGAGTTCAAGGCAATTAAAGTCATGGGCAAAGGGAGGAAAGGAGGGGTTTAGAAATACCAGCATAATAAGTCTTATAACTGGGGCTCTCTGTAAATTAACTCAATTAGACAGAGCCTGGTTTAACAGGGGAAGATGGTGGGAAGCACTGCCCTCATTAAATCTGGCTGTTAGAGGCGCTTCTAATGGAATTAAATTTGTTTTAGTTGTTTGAATCACATAAAACAGTCTGTGCATGTGCACGTACACATGTGCATATTCGTGGGTTCTGTGATTTTTGTGAGTATTTTTTAAAGAGGAGAGGAATAGAAAGAAAAACAAAAATATACCAAAAAAAAAAAAACAAACCCTCCAAAATCAAAAACTGAGTGAATGTTCCAGATCTCAAGAGTGGAAGACAAGGAGAAAGGCAGGATAGAAGCAAGGAGCGGAAAGCGAGCGAGTTTTCCCAATTATAAAGCCATGAGCCCCCTTTGGTTGGGGCTGCTGCTCCGCTGGCTGGGCTGTGGAATCCCGCCTGGAGCCTGGGCACAGTTCCCCCGGGCCTGCATGACGGTGGGCAGCCTGCTGGCCAAGGAGTGCTGCCCGCCGCTGGGCGTGGAGCCGGCCAACGTCTGCGGCTCTCAGGAGGGCCGGGGCCAGTGCACAGAGGTGCAAGCTGACACCAGGCCCTGGAGTGGTCCTTATGTCCTGCGCAACCAGGATGACCGAGAACGCTGGCCAAGGAAGTTCTTTGACCGGACCTGCAAGTGCACAGGTGAGGGGGACCCCTGTGGGCAGACCCTGCATGCTCTGAGTTCGGTGGGGAAGGCCCAGCTGGGAAGGGAGCCTCTTCTAAGGAAGAGCTGAGACTCTTGTGACTGTTAGACTAGGCTTTGAAAGGCAAACCAAGTTTGTTTTCTGTAGGCAGCAAATTGAGTAAGGCTGGTGTCTTGGTTTATTCTTCACATCCTCTATATATCTAATTATGGAAACTAAATAAATATTACGTGGGCCAAGCCTGGTTATATGAACTCATGCCAACAAGCCCTTGCCTTGTTTGTTGGAAAAGGAAGCTAAAGACCTCAAGAGTCAGCTTTGAAACTCAGAGCAAGTCCTTTCAAGATCAATTCGGTGCCTTCTCCTTCTGTAACGGGTTTGTACTTGTTCTAAGAGGCGGGTGGGCAAGGCTTGGCAACTGGAAGACAGGCATCAAAGGCAGGTGTTCTGTAGTCCTAGTCTCAGCATTTTTAATGATTTGAACAGGTCTCAAGCAGGGTGCATCTTGCTCGTTAAGGTTATGACTGGGTTGTGACTTTGCCAAAGTTGGAGAGACGTGGGAGGACAGAACTTTCTCAAGTGTGCTGGGGAAGGGGGCTATAATAATGCTTTTTCCCTCTTGTCTGGGTTTGATGTGGGCATTTCAACATTTGCTCAGTGTCCCTCTTTTAGACCTTGGTCTCTCTTATTACCCATTCTTTGACATCTCTGTGCATTTCTTATTCTTTTGGCTCCTCTGAGCCTTCTCAAATCCACCTCAGTACTGCTCCCTCCACTGTTCAGCGACCGTGAACAGCAGAGATAGACACCCAAAGGCTGGTAAGGCATTTGAAACACAAAAAACATCAGCGGCAACTTTAGCAAAGCCCGTGGACACTGGTCTACAATATCCAGCTGCATAAGAATTTTTCCTTTTTATATTATTTTTTTACTTATGTTCTCATAAGATGCTGGAACAGAGGAAAATAGAGATATCTGAGCTACGTAAGGGTATAAAAAGGTAAACCAAGGGAATGTAAAAGAACTGTGATGTTCCTGGAGGAAAGATGCTAGATTTTTTTAACTTTTAAAAAATTCTGGCTTTATAATTATTTTGTATACATAGTGTTAATTCTGTGATTCAAAGGAACTGTTAGTTTTGCTCTGAGTATTTGTTGTGACAAAAGTTTTAAGTAGCATATTGAATGTATGCTATCCACTTTTTTCTAATCGAGCATTTGCTTCTATAGACATTGTTTCTTAGATTCTCACGGCTTTTCAGTCTGAGAAGCAGCAGGTCTCATACTACCTGTGCGATTGGAAACCACACAACACAGTAACTTCTTTGTCCATGACTCAAAAATACTTCTAGAACACTTATTTCCAGGTCAATCAATGATAGAGCGACACAACTTACAAAGGTTGGGAATCTCCGTTGTACAGAATCCTGGGGCAGAAGGTATTAGGAAATCAGATGTAACTGTTAACTCTTCTTATCATCCCATCTATTTTATTTTTTTGACCTGGCTAGTAAGTTTTTTTAAAACAGGTGGGGAAGGGAAAAATAGAAAATGGCAGAATAGAAGGGATAATTGCAATCTCTGTTTCCTGAGGGAATGCTTACAAATATTCCTCCAGAAGTGACAGGAGTTTTGGATCACAGTGACCTACGTTCAAGATATAAAAAGGGATTCCCCTGCTCTGAGGAGGATAAACATACCTAAGAGACAGTGGGCCAGAAACAGGGCCTGTCCTGTAAGTCTAGGCTGTAAGGACATCACAGATCTACAGGTCAGTCCAAGGAGCAGAGCTTCCTCAGGGTGTATAATCTCCATCTCCAACCATTGTCGAGACCATGACTATCCCCCAAGACCCACTCCTGGGCTGTGGCTCGCCTCCCTTCCTCCATGATTTGATCTGTCTAGACTCATTCAGGACCATAGCTCTTTCCATCCTAACTTTGGATGGCTCCACTTAGGTTGGCTGGATGTTTTTTTCCTTGAGTCTCAGAGTGCCAGACTTAGTCCTTAGTGGCTGAGCTGGAAAGGTATTTAGTGTGCACAATAATCACTGTGATGTGTCATATGTCCCAAAGCAAGGCACATATCCTTCAGTTTATTCTTCCCCAAAGAGAGAGCTGACTGTCTTCCTAGGGTAGCTTTTTCATGGTTTGGGAGGCAGTCTTCAGAATTTAAACCTGATCTTGAATGCCCCGAAGCCCTCTTCTCTGGTAGCTCCATAATTCTTTTGCAAATAGGATCCCTGGGATTCTTCTGAGGTCACCCAAAATTTATTAAGGAAGAAAGGTAGATTAGCTTCTGGCAACCAGACTATTGATCACTCTGAACTTTGTTAATTCAATGGAAAAATAAACACTCCATGCATCTGTCAATGAGCATTTGGGTTGTTTCCACGTCTTGGCTATTGCAAATAGTACTGCAGTGAACATAGAAATGCTAATATCTCTTTAAGATCTTGATTTCAATTCTTATGGTTAAATACCCAGAAGTGGAATTGCTGGATCATATGATAGTTCTATTTTTAATTTTTTGCGGTACCACCATACTGTTTTCCATAGCAGCTGCACCATTTTGCATTCCCACCAATAGAACATAAGGGTTTCAATTTCTCCACATCCTAGCCAAGTGGTATATGTATACAACTGAATACCATTCAGCCTTAAAAAAGAAGAAAATTCTGCAATATGCAACGACATGGATGAACTTGTAGTACATTATACTGTGTGAAATAAACCAGTCACA
Source organism: Ceratotherium simum simum (assembly GCF_057802395.1). Classification (NCBI taxonomy): domain Eukaryota; kingdom Metazoa; phylum Chordata; class Mammalia; order Perissodactyla; family Rhinocerotidae; genus Ceratotherium; species Ceratotherium simum. The sequence goes on from NC_141909.1 coordinate 16,735,189, forward strand.
GAAAGACAAATACTGCATAATTCCACTTATTTGAGGTATCTAAAATAATCAAATTAATAGAATCAAAGCGTGGAATACTGGTTATCAGGGGCCAGGGGAAGGGGATGGGAGTTATTAATAAATGGGCATAAAGTTTCACTTAATCAAGATGAATAAGTTCTAGAGATTTGTACAACATTGAAGAGTCAACAATAATGTATTGTACATTTAAAGATAGGTTAAGGGGACAGCCTGGTGGCGCAGTGGTTAAGTACTTGTGCTCCGCTTTGGCAGCTTGGGGTTCGTCGCATCCCTGGCGCGCACCGATGCACTGCTTGTCAAGCCATGCTGTGGCAGCGTCCCATATAAAGTAGAGGAAGATGGGCACAAATGTTAGCCCAGGGCCAATTTTCCTCAGCAAAAAGGAGGGGGATTGGCATCGGATGTTAGTTCAGAGCTGATCTTCCTCACCAAAAAAAAAAAAAAGATAGGTTAAGAGGCTAGATCTCATGTTAAGTTATCTTACCACAATAAAATTAATAAAAGAATAAAATAAACACACCATAGTCTTCATGATTTTGAAGCTGGTAAAAGATTTTAGCTGAATACAGAGAAATAAATACAAACTCTGAAGGGGAAAAAGCCTAAATTGTGTGCTCAAATTCTCTAGAGAGAACTTCTTTATTCTTTGTAGGAATAAATAGAAACAAAAAAATTACTGAAGTTAATTGTCAGAAAGAGCTGAATTTTGGCTTTAGCTGTTCACCTTACAAGTCTTACCTGCCAGTTGGCATTTCTGTGAATACACCAGTTGCAGTTGCGTCTTTGGACTTTTGAAAAACATGCGCACTAAACTGTTTTTGAACAGTTGTCTGAGAACTCCTTGTTTGTACAAGTGACTAAGTGCCTCCATTTTCCAATCTCTGAAATGGGGATAATGATGAAACCACACTTGTAAAATCCTTTTGAGCTCCATAGATGAAAGGCCCTGAGTGAGTATGAAGTATTGTTATTAAAATAATAGAATCTCTAATTAAAAGGAATAGGCTATTTAGAGCTCCTTGTAAATTCCCTAATCGGTGATCTTTAAGCTTATTTAGTCTAATAGCCTCCCGAGTTTGAGCTGAGGCAGTTCGTGTAGGAACGTGCACTGTTTGGTTGTTCTCACTCTTTCCACTATTATCCCAGTCCTAAGTAGGTAAAGCACTTTGACTTTTTAAATTTAATTTTTGCTCAAGGGCACACTCAATGATATAGACTGGTATCATCTAGGGATCCTTTATTTCTCTCTCTTCATTTCCCAGTAAGATAAAGCAATCTTTTCTAAAAGGCCCCTCTTAAATTTTTTGCTACTGCTATTAGTGGATTAACGGAAAAAATGAACTCATGTTCAATTTGACGCAAGGAACTACTAAGAAATATATATTAAAGAAATAAACATTTTGTGTGCTATGCGTTCATGTTGCTACACTTTTCAGTTGTCTTCAGCAGAATAACAAATTCTTTAGATCAGGTTTAGAAGCTCAGAAATGAAAGGGACCTGACTGCAGGGCTTTGGTGTATTTTCTCTGAGACATGCTGGAAAAGGAATTTTTTTATTGACTACATTTCTGGGTCCTAGGCGAGCTCAAATCCAAACAAATGTTTTCTTATTAATACGTCTACATTGCTTTTTGGGGGCAACTCTGGTTTTGTGAAAAGAGATGTGAAGCATCTCTGGTCTTCTGAATCAGAATTGGTCATTTTGTCTTTTGCGTCCATGGCACTTGGTTTATTCCTGTTTTCACTTTCCCACAGTTAGACTTGTGTCTATATTTCATTGTGCACATGCCCTTCATCTCCACTGGATGAAGGCACTGTGCCTTGTTTATATTTGTGTCCTCTAGTGCCTAATGCCTTTTATTCAATTATTCATGGATTCCTTCATCAGCCACCAAACCAATGTTTATTTAGCACCAATTATGTTAGGCCCTTCAGGCACAAAGAGGAAAAAACCCGACATGATCTTTATTGTGTCCACAGGTTAGTGGATAAGTAAGACAGATATGAAACAAATGCTAATACAACACTGCTTGATAAGTAGTATCTAATAATACTAGTAATAATAACACTTAATATAGAACTTGCTATGCACCAGATACTGTTCTAAATGCTCTAATCTATTAACATACTTGTTTTCCATAAGAACCCTATGAAGTAGAACTCCTATTCCAAAATGACAGGCTCTGAGAAGGTAAGTCCAAAGTTACCAAGTGTGGCAATTTGAACGGAAATAAATCTGTGAGAGCAGAGGGAGGCTTGCTTAGTTTTGACTGCCCCTAGGTAGTAGGTGTTAATAAATTATTTGTTGAATAAATGAATGAGGGAGATAATTAGTTATTGGTAATTTTGTTTCTAGCAATGAAAAAGAATTGTGGTCAAGAAAGTGCAGGAATCTTAAAACTCACAGCCTAAGTTATGAATTACTCAGTTTCAACAATGAGACCCTAAAATTCAAAGACAAGTTTTATGTCTTTAAATGTAGAAATGTATTGAATTTATTATTACAAAATTTAGGTGTGCTATTTCTTAGCATTTTGAAGGAAGGAATTACTCTCCTATTGTAGAGTTGTGAATATACATTCTCCTCCAGTCATCAGGCAATAGGCAAACAGCTGGAAGTTTGGGTGGTTAGTATTCTTCAGGTGCATTTCATTCAATTACTCCTCAAAAAATATTTTATTTTTGTAAAAGCTGCCAGAGTAGGGGATATGTTGTAATCAAAGATGTTTTAAAAATAGATACTATACAATTTTACTAGGTTCCCTGAGGGAAAATAGATAGACTCCAAACTCTATAAAGCCTGAAGCACCTTGCACAGGATCTGATCCTATAGTAGCTACTCAATAAATATTGGTTAAATAATTGTATTCAGTAGCTTCACTCCAGTAATCAACATAAAATTTAATGTCTAACTCGAACTATTCAAAAACATGATTTTCAGTCTTGGGACTACTAGAATTTTTCCTTTTAACTATTTTTTTACTTGTGTTCTCATATGGTGTAGAAACAGGAAATTGAGATAATTGAGTTAGGTAACAGTAGATAGACTATTTTCTATGTGACAAAGAGCATAGAACCCAAACAACTAATTACTTAAAAAAATTCTTCCTACTTATGATATTTTTAAGAACATTTTCTTTAACCATCAAAAAATCCATTGGGTTAATAGAAAAGGATGCCTGTGCATTTTCTTTACATAGTACAAGTGCTAATCATTTTGTTTCCATGCTATTAGAAAATTTTCTTTTCCTTTAACACTCCAAATAACCTTCTCTCTACTACGGTCATAGTATTTTTTACTTACCCTATTTTGGTACTTAAAGTTTATCCAAATTATTTACAGGGCCCGTTTTTCTTTCTAATCCACAAGGATAAGGGGAGAAAGGAAGAAGAAATTTTGTGTTTATCGACTTTTCTACTACATGCTTTATACTTCTGTCCTTCTTTTTTGAATTAAAATCTCTTTTTAAATTTCAGTTCTATTGAGGTATAATCGACAACTAAAATTGTAAGAGATTTAAAGCATACATCATGGTGATTTGGCTTTGTACTTCTTTCACTCATTCAACAAATACTCATATTGCACAAGGCCGAGCACAGCTCCGTTGCCTGTAGCTGAGACAAGTAGATGATTCCAGTTGGTGTGATCAATTCATTGAAAGGGGAACATGGGATACATACGCAGGGGGCACAGCATGGGAGCACCTGACCCTGACGTGTGGAATCAAGGATGACCTTGCAGAGGACCCATTGTGAAGCTTAAAGGAGGAGTAGGTAACCCAGGCAAAGAGGAATTTAGGGAGACTATGAGGGAAAAGTGTTGCAGACAGAAGGAAGAGCAAGTAGAAAGGGCTGGGAGCGGGAGGTGCAGGAGGAGAGCAAGGGGGCAGGTCACCCCCGTTAAACACCGTACAAAACTCTCTAATCTCTTGGGAGATAAACGTCATTATCCCCTTTTGTTCAACGTTTCACTCCAATAATATTTAAATATTTACTCTCTAACATCACCACCTAAGGAATGAGGTGCTGGTCACACAAAAGTAATAATTGAGCCTAAAATGGGAAAAGTCAAGGGCAAGCTAAAATAATTTAAACTTTAGATGCTAATCAGAAAGATGCTTAGAGCTTGAGATGACTAACACTCAGTCTCTCGGTTGATAAAGCAGAGACATTTGTGCAACCGACAGGGACCCCTGCAGTGATCTACACTTGCTGACACCATGGGAGCGAATTCACCTTTACGACCTGCCAGCTGCCATTGATTTTGTCTTAACTCGGTCTCCTTTGTGAAATAAACCGGCTTTTTTAATGTCAGAGTTCACCTAAATTCCTGGAGATCAGCTTATTTATTTTGGTTCCACCTTTAGCTTGGTGTATATTCTGTTCTTTCTCTAAATCAATGAACTGTTTTGTTTCAGCCCTTTTGTGTGTGCCGCTGGATAGCAGGGGCTCAGCAGTGACATCTGAGGCTGCTGCTCGGGCCCCAGGTGGGGACGTGGAGAGGACATAGGAAGGGACCCCTTCCAGCATGACTTGTGAGAGGAAGGAGAGCATGGCAGGCAGCGCATTAGTTTGCTAGGGCTTCCTTTACAAAGTGCCACAGACGGGTGACATACAGAAATTCCTTCTGTCACGGTTCTGGAGGCCTGAAGTCCCAGATAAGGGGTCAGGAGGTTTGGCTGTCTTCTCCTTGTGTCTTCCTTCACGTGGTCTTCCCTCTGTAACTATCTGTGTCCAAATTTCCTCTTCGTATACAGACATCAGTCATATTGCATTAGGGCCCACTCTAATGATCTCATTTTAACTTAATTACCTCTTTAAATATCCTATCTCCAAATACAGTCATATATATACTGAGGTACTGGGAGTTAGGACTTCAACATATGAATTTTAAGGGGGTTCAGCCCATAACAGCATGTAATACATTTCATATCCTGTTTCTTTCCTGGGAATATTCTAGGGAACTCGCCAGTGTTTAGTCCCCTTGGAGATACAAACATTTCAAGAGAAGAGTAGGAAAGAGTAGAAATTGGCTTTCTTTGCCCTTTTGTAAACACCTTTATCTTCTCTTCCATTCTACCCCAGCGTTCGAATTCAGAAAAGTCCTCCAAACTATATAAACTTATTTCCTCTTCCATCTTTCTCTCTCTCTCTGTTTTTTTTTTTTTTTTTAATAAACTAGGAAACTTTGCTGGCTATAACTGTGGGGACTGCAAGTTTGGTTGGACCGGCCCCAACTGCGATCAGAAGAAACCACCAGTTGTTCGGCAGAATATCCATTCCTTGACTCCTCCAGAGAGGGAGCAGTTCTTGGACGCCTTAGACCTTGCAAAGAACACCACGCACCCTGACTACGTGATCACCACGCAACACTGGCTTGGCCTGCTTGGGCCAAATGGGACCCAGCCACAGATTGCCAACTGCAGCATTTATGATTTCTTTGTGTGGCTCCATTATTATTCTGTTAGAGATACATTATTAGGTAGGTTTTTTCCTTAGCTTAAAGTATATTATTATAGGTTTGGGATTGGGGGTGGTGGAAGTCATTTCAGGTAAGTTAATTAACAAGAGAACAACCTCAAGGAAGAGTACATTTACGAAAGTCATAGAATTGTCCAGTGCTGCCCAAAGTTAGAGTGGAGCAGGTTCTTCCTACATGTTGGCTGCAGACATTTGAAAATGTTCTTTCCCACAGTTTGTATTTTGGGTTCAAAGTCTAAACTCTTCTCTGTGAAGCTATTAATCCTCAAAGGCAAGAGTTGGTGAAGTGGAGGCAAATTCCTTTTGATTCCAGAAGAAAACATTTCTAAATCTGGCCATGGAAGCCCTCTCTGACCTTTTCTTCAAATTAGAGGAATTAACGGAACATGTGCTAAAGCACGTGAAGCTTCTTTGTGCAGAATTGGAGTGTTTGTGTTGGAAGGTGTATCTCGTTAAACTTACAGGTATTAGTCTTTAGACTTTCAGGTCATCGTTTATGGTGCCCATGCACTGCTGGGATCCCAGGGTTTTTTGGAGTTGTATTGTCAAGGAAAAGCAGAAACTGAGCCACAGCAATGTAGCTTAGCTTAGCCCTTTGAGCCACAGTTATGCTGGAAGCTTGAGAAAATAGTGGCCTGCCCTTCCAGATCCTGAAAATTGAGGCCTCGGCAGGACTTGGAATGGGGCGTTGTCTGTTAGGAACTTCATTAATCTCATAGGTCCAACTTTGTCCTCAGTTATTTTCAGAAAGTGGAAAGCCATAGACACCAGTTAATTCCACGAGGGCTTGAATCCGTTCCAGGTCTGCTCAGTGCAGTCCTGAGCTCTTGGCTATATTTGCAATTCTCTCCACTTTTGGGGCCCCTCGTTGGGGTCGGAGTGAATGGAGACGTTGCACTCACTTTGAATAGTTGGATTCTCGTTGGGAATTGTCTGTCCTTGTGTCTGTCACTCATTCCCCATCACTTGATTCCCCCTCCTCATTTTATTTTGAGAACTTTAAACTCTGTCTTGCATTAAAACATTTAAAAAGGATTACGTAGCCAACAGCAGCGACAGCAGGTCTTTCCTCAGTGTGAGGCTTTTTAAAACTTGCCCCACAGGTAAGCATCTGTCTTCCTTTATCGATAGATACAAAGGCTTTTCTGGCTATAAACCTTTATAGTTTTCCTGTCATCACTCTGAGGAATTTTTGCTTTATGAGAGAGTAGTCTCTCAAGAGGAAAAGAAAACTATAGTTTCTGGTCGTATCCAGGAATTAAATTTATATTCATGTCTGTTCATCTCTCTGAAGTTATTATAGGTACTTTGAAAAAGAACTAAAGTTAGCTAAAGTTTCTACATAACCATCAAAAGCTGTTATGAAAGAGGAAAGAAGGATGGAACAGGCAGTAAGGAGGTCATTCAACTGCCCAAAGCTTTTCACTAAAATTGGCAGTTCCAGTGGCCAGCCAAATCGGTTTGAATGTATTTTTCTCTCTTCTAGTCTCGGCAACCATGGTTGTCAGCTAGTGGTTGTAACTGATTGATGGCTGAGGCAAAATCCGTGGAAGTTCTTTTTGGTTCTATAAATGCTGAATTAGGACTAAGTGCAGTTGAAGTTACTTTGTTATTAATTAGTCCCTCCCTTATAAATGTGTGCATTTGTAAGGACTAGGTTAGAAAGTGTCCTTTAAAAATACATTTCATTTAGGTCTTAATGATCTATTTCTTTGGATACTCTTATTTCCTCTTAATGAAATGTTGCTTGAAAATGAGATATATAATAGGGGCTTTTAAAGCTGACAGTGACCTGAATTTCTCTGGATCTCTGTCGACAATCAAACTTTTGAGAGATGAAGGAGAATTTCTCCTAAAAGTGCTAGTTGCTTCTGAAATTGTTTTGTGGTTGATGTTGTTTTCAGAGAGATAAATGACAAAAACATTTTTTCTGACTAAAACATCGTGGACTTATTGGCTCTGCAGACAGATGCCAGGTAAGGTTTAACGTTAAAAAAAACCTTATTCTGTGATCTTTAATTAGTTTTCCAATTGTTTTAGGACCAGGGCGCCCATACAAGGCCATCGATTTCTCACACCAAGGACCCGCCTTTGTTACATGGCACCGGTACCATTTGTTGTGGCTGGAAAGAGATCTCCAGGTTGGCGAAAACCATACATTTGGTTCTTTTAATTTTGTTACACATTTGGTGAAGACCCATGTCAGTCTTTGCTTTACATGCTTTCTTGTTGTATCTGATGGCATGAATTAAATGACTAGGCATGCCCTTTGCTTCTAGCGACTTACTGGCAACGAGTCCTTTGCTTTGCCCTACTGGAACTTTGCCACTGGGAGGAACGAGTGTGACGTGTGTACAGACCAGCTTCTCGGGGCAGCAAGACAAGAGGATCCAACGCTGATTAGTCAGAACTCAAGATTCTCCAGCTGGGAAATTGTCTGTGATAGGTAACACATATGGACCAGCAATGGGAATCCAGAGACCATATTTTCTTACATCTGAGAGATGGAGAGTCTCTTTATATTTCAGTTTCTAATGCATGTCGGCTTCTGTTTACATGTTTCTGAAAATGATTTTCCTGAGGGAGGTAGTAGGATTTTTAAAAATTCTAAGCCCTTTAACAAAAAAATAGAGGTATAGAAACCATACTTGTGAATTAAGTATGCTTGGTCATCATTTTGAGATCAACTGTTTCAAAATTAGAAGTAGTTCCTGCATTCAGCCAGTATTTCTTAAGCACCGATCATATTCTAGCAGCGTAATAGTGGTGGGAATACAAGGATGAAGAAAATATAGCTTCCCTTTTAAATATCATGTTATGTTTACAAAGGCAAATTGCTTGTAAACAAATTATAAAACAACGTGAGACATATCCCAATAGATGTATATGCAAAGCCAAGAAGAGAGTCAGAGAAAGTATCTAAGAGGAGGAGACAATTATCCAGAGATTTTATGGAGGCACAGACCTCAACCAGATGTAGGAGAGGGTGGTGGGTGTCCTAGGTGGAAGGGACATCACATATGAAGCTAGGAAAGTCTCTTGCAGCAGTCTGGTAGGGCTGGACCATAGGGTGCTGGTGAGACCACAGGGGAGAAAGACCTCTGAAGTACCAAAGAACACATAATCAGATGAGCAGCCTGCAGCTCATGAAGAATTCTGTCCTCAGTGATTCCTTGAATTTGTTTCTCTTTCCTGGGCCACATCTCAGAAAAAGATTCCCCAAGGGCCTCCTCTGCCTTCCTTTATTCATTTGTTTCCTCCAAAATGCTCCTGTTTCTAACCTCTCTACTCTAGCTCCTCTGTCCTGTGTATTTTGACTGCTCTTTGGCACAGAGCTTCGTTGCCAACACTCCTGAGGCTGGGCACACGTGTGTTTTCAGGGGTCTAGGCCTAGCTAGCACGGATCCCATCTTCTACCTCCTAAGCTTTTCCTACAGCCCTCCAGACAGTGCTGAACAACACGTAGGGACAGGATAAGTGCTTTTTACATGACTTAGCATAATTCCGTAAAGCACCATTTCTCATAGTGCTTTGGGGTATTAATAGGTGGTATGTGAAAAGAGATTTCTATGATCTAATAAATTTAAGGAATGCTGAGTTAAAAAGGTTTTTTAATTTTAGAACATCTCAGTGCCTTTCTTATGTAAGTGTATTAGTATTCTCCAAGAGGGGCCTACACTTCTCTGACCTGGCACCTTTAGCATACAGACCATCTCACCAGAACACACTTGGGAAATGTGGCCTTGGAGGCCTTTTTTGCCTAGTTTTTAGGTAGTGGCCTCTTTCATCCTCATGCTTGTTGCTGATTCCATTCTCACATCCCTGGCACTATCCCCTCACCCGTTAAAACCCACACGGAAACATCTTTAGATTTTTAACTATACCAACGAAATAATGCTCTGATGGTGGAATCCCAGAGCCTAACAGGCATGTAGGTTACAGTCTTTCACGGGCCTGGAACCTCCTTAGCCTCCGTGTTTACTGTATAACCATCCCTACTGCCTGGGAACATTTTCTAATACAGCATTTCTCCTAATACCTCTCCTCTGTATAGTTTCACCTGTTTTTACTCTGACCACCTCCATCTGCCTTCAGTTTGCCTAAAATGCTTTTCCAGCTTTACACAGACATTTCTGCCAAAACTCGCTTAGCTCAGTATAACACGGGCCCCCCAGTCTCTCTTTAGTTACTTAAGATTCAAATGCATGTAACAGGAGTCACTGTCTTGCCTTGTGATGGTAATTATTATTACTGTCTTTCCAATGGATGGTAATTATTCTTCATATTTAAGCATTGGTATTTTATGGATCTATGTTTTTGAAACTCCTTAATCGATAATTACTTTGGGAGATAGTACCTTTACCACGTGGTTTTGACCCTTGTAGGGTAACTATAATAAAATTTTATCATGACTATGACCATGATTGGTTTGCTTGGCCCAAAGTTATGATGCTATCTATGAATTGACATATTATCTTTAATCTCCTTACAAATCTTAGCTTAGATGACTACAACCACTGGGTCACCCTGTGTAATGGAACCTATGAAGGTTTGTTGAGAAGAAATCGAGGGGGAAGAAACAGTGAGAAATTGCCAACCTTAAAAGACATACAAGATTGTCTGTCTCTCAAGAAGTTTGACAACCCACCTTTTTTCCAGAACTCTACCTTCAGCTTCAGGTTGGTTCTCTGAGCTCTGCTAGACTGGCATTTTTCGACAGTTTTAGATTTTCATGCTTGTGGTTGTAATGAACTGGAAGGAAATCCAAGTATAAAGCTAGGTAATGGAGAAGTTCTTGATAAGACAGGATAGCAGGAGGTCAGGGTTAGGAAAGTCATCATCCACTCACTATAATTGATAGTGTAGATTTAATATCTTCTTTTTTTTTTTTTTTTAAAGATTTTATTTATTTATTTTTTCCCCCCAAAGCCCCAGTAGATAGTTGTGTGTCACAGCTGCACATCCTTCTAGTTGCTGTATGTGGGACGCGGCCTCAGCATGGCCAGAGAAGCAGCACGTCGGTGCGAGCCCGGGATCCGAACCCGGGTCGCCAGCAGTGGAGCGCGCTCACTTAACCACCAAGCCACGGGGCCGGCCCTAATATCTTCTACCTTAGCTATTCAAAACCATGTTTTGTATTTCTAATTTCTGAACCTATATAGGTACAGTCTTCAGAACCAGGGTACCTCCTTAAACGTAGGATTTTAAAAATGTTTGCTCATGCTCTTTCTTTTTCTTTTCTGTCTTTTTAAAAAAAATTTATCATCCATGGACCTTAATATTGGGGTCTGAGATCTCAGAGGAGTGACACAGACTAAATGCAGCTCAAATTACAGCACAGCAATGACATTACAATACTTGAAATTTAATAGTCAACTAATAATTTTGTCCCTTAAAAAGACCTTAAGAATTATGAGAAATATGTATGGATATAAATGATTTTAAACAAAGATGGATGGGGCTCCAAAAAAGAATGGTGAATAGATAGATTCACGGTCGTTTCCCAGACCGAATTCCCTCTCTCTCATAACTGTGTGTAAGGTATACAACTGATGGGCTATTTGGGGCCAGGAGCAGGGAAGACTGAACTTAAATGCAGAGGTTGTGCTCAGTGTAGCAGGGCTCACAGTCTGTGTTGGAGTTGGACACAGCCCTCAGAGTAGTGTCAAAGGCGAGGTAAAAGGTGACATTTAAGATTGTCTTGAAACAGAGTATGCACTAGTTTCATTGTGATAAAAATGTTATTGAAACAGAGTGCCGTCCATATAGATTTGAGTTAAGGGAGTGGTTCTCAAAATGGGGCTCCTAGACCACCATAACTGGTGTCACCTGGGAGTTGGTTAGAACTACAAATTGTTTGGACCCAGCCTGTACCTACTGAATCAGAAACTCCGGAAGCGGGCAAGAAATATGGGTTTTTCTCCAATGATTCCAACCTATGCTTAAATTTGAGGCTCACTGAGTTAGCGTATGGACAATTGACAATTAGAATTTTCTGAAAATGGGGAGAGGAAAAAAGAGAAGGATAGGAGAATTTTGGGATATGTTTAGAATGCTGAATATATTACAGTCAAGCTGCAGGTCTATTTTGTTGAGAAATATGAGTATAGGATTATATGTTAATTCAAAAAATATTTATTGATCACAGACCATGTGTTTGGCATGGTGCTGAGCCCTGGCAATAAAAATCTGAAGAAAACACAGTCTCTGCCCTCTAGGAGTTCATAGTGTGGCACGGGAGACAGAAATGAAGATAAATAATTGTCATACAGTATACAAAAGAGATATAATCCAACTGAACAGGTGCAGAAGTAACATTGATTAAGAGTTCCGTCCCCTTATAGAAGATCATCATTAAAGGTTGGGGTGACTGGTTAGTTAATTAGTTATGACAGAGCTTCTCATTTTCCTACCCAATCTCAAATTAGAAGACTGTTGTCTAGGATGGAACCAATAAAAAGAGACCTTTATCTATCCATGACTGTTGTTGCTGATATGCTGATTTCTCTCAGGAATGCCCTGGAAGGGTTTGATAAAGCAGATGGCACCCTGGACTCTCGAGTGATGAGCCTTCATAATTTGGTTCATTCCTTCCTGAACGGGACAAATGCATTGCCACATTCTGCCGCCAATGATCCCATTTTTGTGGTATGTTCAAAGACTCAGAATAGATGAAAAATTTTCTAGATAATGTGTTGGATTTATTTGCTTTTAAGTAAGATTAAAGTCTGAGATGTGTTTTATTCTCTGTGTGAACAATGGGATGTATGCATATGTAAATTAATTTTCATCTGCACCACAGAGGTGGTTAGATAGCATTTGAAGTCCCTTCATCAGAAATCCATGCTTTAGAGACGGTAAGCTTTGGAATGACCCTAGACAGGAGTTTATAGTCCAAAGGTGGATTCATAAATTCGCATAATGATATCATAAATTATTTTATAATTTAGCATAATTTGTCATAAATTAACATAATGATAAATGATTTTTCATTGGTGAAATGAGTGGTGTTGAAGATAAGTGGTGGGCTAGAAGGACTTTGCAGGCACCACAACTGTCGCATGAAGCCCAGCAACGTGGCACCTTTGGAGCAGCACGTGGAGTTCAAAGCTCTGTTGGTGTTTGGTCCTATCCCCCTCACTTCACAAAAGATTCTGACTAAAAATTAGCTGCTCCTGCTGTCATAATATCATCGTGTCCACTTTGGAGTGAATATTCCATGCAAGACACTTGTCAAAGGAGCGTGCGAACTTCCCCAGGTGTACAAGAACAAGTTCTTTCACTCCTCCTATGTCTACTTGCTAATAAGTATTTGTAGGTTTAACAGAATTGGGTCTTACACTTGCTTTCATGGTTACATACCACCTAGTTCCAAGTTTATTTGAGAAGGTGGTGACATATGGCCACTACCCTCCCCCAGTTGCAGGAGCCTACTGATATATAAAGGAACCTGGTAGTGCTGAATGGACAAATTGGGATAGATCAGATTGCAAACTTGAAGGTCTATTTGGTCTTATCTCTTGTTTGTAAATGAACAGAGATTCCACTCAAACTGATTTAGGTTAAAAAAATTAATTTATTGGCTTAAATAACTGGGAAATTCAGGAGTGCCCTGGCTTCAGGCATTGCTGAATCTGGGGGCTCAAATGATGTCAGTTCTCTGTGTCTGTCTTCATAAACAGCCTCTTTCCGTGTGGTAGCTGACAGGGCCATTGGCAGCCACAGATGTGCATGCTATCAGCTCAGCACACCCGTGGCAGAAAGAAGCTGTGTTTCCATAGCAACAGGAGAACAGCCCCAGGATTGGCCAGGCCTGGGTTCCCTGCCTTCCCTGAACCAATCAGTGTAGCAAGAGGAATGAGGTCTTCTGATTGGCCAGACCAAGGTCACATGATCACTCCATTGTGTGAGGGGAGTGGTAAGTTTGGGAACCCAGCACACACCACCTTTAGTGAGTTCTCTGCAGGAAAGAAAGGTTCTGTTAGCCAGAAGAGGAGAGGAGGGTGGAGAAAGGGTGCTGGATAGAAAAAAACGACAAATGCCTTCAATTAATGCAAAAACTCACATTTGAGATTGCTTAATTTATTAACTGGCTTCATACCTCTGAGAGTTAATACAGCCAGTAGAGAGAGTTGCTATGACTGTGGAGGAGCCTCACAGTTCTTTAAAATTCAAAGTGCGAGGAACTCTCTTGATGCATTTGAGTCTGATTTCTGTCTCCCTTTAAAACAACAGGAAAAACAGAAGGAAACTTGACAACAGGATTGTAAATGTTAGAATTCCAAGCTTTATTAGCGTTAAAAATGTGTTCACCAAGGGGCTCTCTTGAGATAAACAAGATGAGGGAAGTGCAAGTCAGGGCCACATTAACGCGGCTGCCCTTAGTCAGTGTCCTCCAGCCGAAGACCACCAGGAACACAGCTGTAGTGGAACATGTGGGGTTTATGGCTCATGGCAGTGACAGAATGGGGAACCGTGGAGTGTCTCAGGTGTTAGAAAAGACTGAAAGGATTTGGGCTTGTGCTGGGTGATTTGGGGAGGGATTAAGGAAGCAGGGCTCTGCTCTGGATCGGGTGCTGTCTGGAAGCAGGGGTAACTCTGCTTGGGTATCCCAATAATTCTTTTTTTGTGTGTGTGTGTGTGTGAGGAAGATCAGCCCTGAGCTAACATCCGTACTAATCCTCCTCTTTTTGCTGAGGAAGACTGGATCTGAGCTAACATCTATTGCCAATCCTCCTCCTTTTTTTGTTTTCCCCAAAGCCCCAGTAGATAGTTGTATGTCATAGTTGCACAGCCTTCTAGTTGCTGTATGTGGGACGCGGCCTCAGCATGGCCGGAGAAGCGGTGCATCGGTGCGCGCCCAGGATCGGAACCCGGGCCGCCAGTAGCAGAGCTCGAGCACTTAACCGCTAAGCCATGGGGCTGGCCTATCCCAATAATTCTTACCACTAGGGAAGGCAGTCTAATTGGTAAAGCAGCAGCAGTGGCAGTGGCTTCTATTAACAGAAAAGGCTAACGTTCATGTGGGATATTTTGTGGCTTGGACAATATTCATGTTTTGTCTGCCCTCAGAAATGATTATGGTTGTCCTGATTTTGTCCTGAGCCATCACAGCCACAGAGAGACCTTGTCTGATGTTGATATTCCCTGAAAGTGTTTATGTCCAGCAGGAGAACACCAGGATGTAGCTGATGGTGCCAGGCCAGCTCCTGGATGTCAGGGGCTGCTTTCTTTTCCCCTCAAGTATGGCTCACTGAAGTTGGCTGAGAAGCTTTAGACAACACAAACTTTCATGTTTCAGTTGCTGAACCCAATAATGTCTCTGTTTTACAGACACTTAACTCACCACTCACTATTTTAACACAGTCTGTCTTCAGGGTTGGATGTCTTGGACAGATGGTTTCAGAGAAATTACAAGAAGAAATTTCACCACTGGTCCTTTTTTATGTTTCCAGTATTTTGAGTTGATATTATTATCCACTTTAGATTATACTGTAGCCAACGAACATTATATGATTTTTTTTTTCCAGAATTTTCCTCACCTTAGTGTTAATCTTACCAGTGTGTCTTAGTCTGCTCAGGCTACTATAACAAAATACCACAGACTGGGTGGCTTAAACCACATACATTTATATCTCACAGTTCTGGAGGCTCGAAGTCCAAGATCAAGGTGCCGGCTGATTCAGTTCCTGATGAGAGCTCTTTTCCTGGCTTCTAGACCACTGCCTTGTTGCTGTGTCCTTATATGACAGAAAGAGAGAGGGAGCGAGCTCTCTGGTGTGTCTTCTTTTTTGTTTTTTTAATTTTTTGTTTATTGCAGTAACATTGGTTTATAACATTGTAAAAATTTCAGGTGTACATCATTGTACTTCTATTTCTGCATGGACTACATCATGTTCACCACCAAAATACTAATTACAACCCATCACCACACACATGTACTGAATTATCCCTTTCACCCTCCCCCCTTCCCCCTTCCCCTCTGGTAACCACCAATCCAGTCTCTGTCCCTATGTGTTTGTTTATTGTTGTTATTATCTACTACTTAATGAAGGAAATAATACGGTATTTGACCTTCTCCCTCTGACTTATTTCACTTTGCATTATACCCTCAATGTCCATCCATGTTGTCACAAATGCCTGGATTTCATCGTTTCTTATGGCTGAGTAGTATTCCATTGTGTATATATACCACAGCTTCTTTATCCATTCGTCCCTTGATGAGCACTTAGGTTGCTTCCAAGTCTTGGCTATTGTGAATAACGCTGCAATGAACACAGGGGTGCATGTACCTTTGCAAATTGGTGTTTTCAAGTTCTTTGGATAAATACCCAACAGTGGAATAGCTGGATCATATGGTAGTTCTATCCTTGATTTTTTGAGGAATCTCCATACTGTTTTCCATAATGGCTGCACCAGTTTGCACTCCCACCTGCAGTGTATGAGAGTTCCCTTCTCTCCACATCCTCTCCAACACATATTGTTTCCTGTCTTGTTAATTATAGCCATTCTGACGGGCGTGAGGTGATATCTCATTGTAGTTTTGATTTGCATTTCCCTGATAGTGATTTTGAACATCTTTTCATGTGTCTGTTGGCCATCTGTATATCTTCTTTGGAGAAATGTCTGTTCAGGTCTTTTGCCCATTTTTTAATTGGGTTGGTAGTTTTTTTGTTGTTGAGATGCATGAGTTCTTTATATATTTTGGAGATTAAGCCCTTATCAGATGTATGGTTTGCAAATATCTTCTCCCAATTGTTAGGTTGTCTTTTCGTTTTGTTGATGGTTTCCTTTGCTGTGCAGAAGATTTTTAGTTTGATGTAGTCCCATTTGTTTATTTTTTCTATTGTTTCTCTTGCCCGGTCAGAGATGGTGCTTGAAAATATGTTGCTAAGACCGATGTCAAAGAGCGTACTGCCTATGTTTTCTTCTAGAAGTTTCATAGTTTCAGGTCTTACTTTCAAGTATTTAATCCATTTGGAGTTAATTTTTGTGCATGGTGTAAGGTAAGGGTCTACTTTCATTTTTTTGCATGTGGCTATCCAGTTTTCCTAACACCATTTGTTGAAGAGACTTTCTTTTCCCCATTGTATGTTCTTGGTTCCTTTGTCAAAGATTAGCTGTCCGTAGATGTGTGGGTTCATTTCTGGGCTTTCGATTCTATTCCATTGATCTGTGTGTCTGTTTTTGTGCCAGTACCATGCTGTTTTGGTTACTATAGCTTTGTAGTATATTTTGAAATCAGGGAGTGTGATACCTCCAGCTTTGTTCTTTTTTCTCAGGATTCCTTTAGCTATTCGGGGTCTTTTGTTGTTCCATATAAATTTTAGGATTCTTTGTTCTATTTCTGTGAAAAATGTTATTGGAACTTTGATAGGGATTGCATTGAATCTACAGATGGCTTTAGGAAGTATGGACATCTTAACTATGTTAATTCTTCCAATCCAAGAGCATGGAATATCTTTCCATTTCTTTGTGTCTTCTTCAATTTCTTTCAGAAATGTTTTATAGTTTTCGGTGTACAGATCTTTCACCTCTTTGGTTAAGTTGATTCCTAGGTATTTTATTCTTTTTGTTGCAATTGTAAATGGGATGGTATTCTTAATTTCTCTTTCTGCTACTTCGTTGTTAGTGTACAGAAATGCAACTGATTTTTGTATGTTGATTTTGTATCCTGCAACTTTACCATATTCGTTTATTACTTCTAAAAGTTTTCTGGTGGATTCTTTAGGGTTTTCTATATATAAAATCATGTCATCTGCAAATAGTGACAGTTTCACTTCTTCCTTCCCAATTTGGATCCCTCTAATTTCTTTCTCTTGCCTGATTGCTCTGGCTAGGACTTCCAATACTATGTTAAATAGGAGTGGTGACAGTGGGCATCCTTGTCTGGTTCCTGTTCTTAGAGGGATAGCTTTCAGTTTTTCACCATTGAGGATGATATTAGCTGTGGGTTTCTCATATATGGTCTTTATTATGTTGAGGTACTTTCCTTCTATACCCATTTTATTCAGAGTTTTTATCATAAATGGATGCTGTATCTTGTCAAATGCTTTCTCTGCATCTATTGAGATGATCATGTGATTTTTGTTCTTCATTTTATTAATGTGGTGTATTACGTTGATTGATTTGCGAATGTTAAACCATCCCTGCATACCTGGAATAAATCCCACTTGATCATGGTGTATAATCTTTTTAACATATTGTTGTATGCGATTTGCTAGTATTTTGTTGAGGCTTTTCGCATCGATGTTCATCACTGATATTGGCCTGTAATTTTCTTTTTTTGTGTTGTCCTTTTCTGGTTTTGGTATCAGGGTAATGTCAGCTTCGTAGAATGAGTTAGGGAGCTTCCCCCCCTCCTCAATTTTTTGGAAGAGTTTGAGAAGAATAGGTATTAAGTCTTCTTTGAATGTTTGGTAGAATTCACCAGGGAAGCCGTCTGGTCCTGGACTTTTATTTTTGGGGAGGTTTTTGATTACTGTTTCGATCTCCTTACTGGTGATTGGTCTATTCAAATTCTCTACTTCTTCTTGATCCAGTTTTGGAAGGTTGTATGATTCTAAGAATTTATCCATTTCTTCCAGATTGTCGAATTGGTTGGCATATAGCTTGTCATAGTATTCTCTTATAATCTTTTGTATTTCTGAGGTGTCTATTGTAACCTCTCCTCTTTCATTTCTGATTTTACTTATTTGTGCCTTCTCTCTTTTTTTCTTGGTGAGTCTAGCTAAAGGTTTGTCTATTTTGTTGATCTTTTCAAAGAACCAGCTCTTGGTTTTATTAATTTTTCTGTTGTTTTTTGGTCTGTACTTCATTTTTTTCTGCTCTGATTTTTTTTATTTCCCTTCTTCTACTGATTTTGGGCTTTGTTTGTTCTTCTTTTTCCAGTTCCTTCAGGTGCATTGTTAGATTGTTTATTTGAGATTTTTCTTGTTTGTTGAGATAGGCCTGTATCGCTATAAACTTCCCTCTTAGAACCGCTTTTGCTGTATCCCATAAATTCTGGCATGTCGTATTTTCATTTTCATTTGTCTCCAGGTATTTTTTGATTTCTTTTTTGATTTCTTCGTTAACCCAGTCGTTGTTCAGTAGCATTTTGTTTAATCTCCATGTATTTGTGGCTTTTCTGATTTTCTTCCTATAGTTGATTTCTAGTTTCATACCATTGTGGTCAGAAAAGATGCTTGGTATTATTTCAATCTTCTTAAATTTATGGAGACTTGTTTTGTGGCCTAATATGTGATCAATCCTGGGGAATGTTCCATGTGCATTTGAAAAGAACATGTATTCTTCGGTTTTTGGATGGAATGCTCTGTATATATCTACTAGGTCCATCTGTTGTAGTGTGTCGTTTAAGGGCAATGTTTCCTTATTGATCTTCTGTTTGGATGATCTATCCGTTGGTGTAAGTGGAGTTTAAAATCCCCTAGTATTATTGTGTTACTGTCTATTTCTGTTTTTATGTCTGTTAATAATTGCTTTATATATTTAGGTGCACCTACATTGGATGCGTAGATATTTACAAGTGTTATATCCTCTTGTTGGATTGTTCCCTTGATCATTATATAATGCCCTTCTTTGTCTCTTTTTACAGTTTTTGTTTTAAAGTCTATTTTGTCTGATATGAGTACTGCTACCCCAGCTTTCTTTTCATTGCCATTTGCATGGAGTATCTTTTTCCATCCCTTCACTTTCAGTTTGTGAGTGTCTTTAGGTCTGAAGTGTGTCTCTTGTATGCAGCATATATATGGGTCTTGTTTTTTTATCCAGTCAGCCACCCTATGCCTTTTCATTGGAGCATTTAGTCCATTGACGTTTAAAGTAGCTATTGATAAGTATGTACTTACTGCCATTTTTTAACTTTTTTTTTTTTCTCAGTGTTTTAGTAGTTCTTCTCTGTTCCTTACTTCTTCTATACAGAATTGATGGTCACTTTAGTTTGACCTCTGTCTGAAAGCTGTACTCTTTAACTCCCCTCCTCCCTCCTTTTATGTTTTTGATATCATATCTAACCTCTTTTTGTGCATTTGTATCCATTACGTTCTAATCATGGAAATAGATAATTTTTCCTATTTGTGGTCTTCTCTTTTCCCCTTAAATCAGTCCCTTTAACATTTCTTGTAGCACTGGTTTCTTGGTGACAAACTCCTTTAATTTTTGCTTATCTGGGAAAATTTTGATCTCTCCTTCCATTTTGAATGATAACCTTGCTGGGTAGAGTATTCTTGGCTGTAAGTTTTTTCCTTTTAGCACTTTAAATATATCGTGCCATTCTCTTCTAGCCTGTAAGGTTTCTGCTGAGAAGTCAGCTGATAGCCTTATGGGGTTTCCTTTGCATGTAACTTGACATTCTCTTGCGGCTTTTAGAATTCTCTCTTTATCTTTAATTCTGGACGTTTTGATTATGATGTGTCTTGGTGTGGGCCTCTTTGGGTTTATCTTGTTTGGGGCTCTCTGTGCTTCCTGTACCTGGATGTCTGTTTCCTTCCTTAGGTTAGGGAAGTTTTCATCTATTATTTCTTGAAATAGATTCTCTGCCCCCTTGTCTCGCTCTTCTCCTTCCGGGACACCTATAACACGGATGTTAGTGTGCTTGATGTTGTCCCAGAGGTCCCTTAGACTGTCCTCACTCTTTTTAATTCATTTCTCTTTTACCTGTTCAGCTTGGGTAATTTCTTCAAGTCTTTCTTCCAGCTCACAGATCCGTTCTTCTGTATCCTCTACTCTGCTTTTGAGTCCCTCTAATGAATTTTTCATTTCCAGTATTGTATTCGTCATTTCTGATTGGTTCTTTTTTATATCTTCCATTTCTTTGTTGACGTTCTCACTGAGTTCATCTATTCTTCTCCCCAGATCAGTGAGCATCCTTAACACTCTTAGTTTGAACTCTCTGTCGGGTAGGTTGCTCATTTCTGTTTCACTTAGTTCCTTTTCTGGGGTTTTGTCCTGTTCCCTTACTTGGAATGTATTCTTTTGCCTCCTCATTTTGCCTCTTTCCCTGTGCTTGTGTCTACGTATTAGGTAGGTCAGCTACGTCTCCTGCTCTTGGATAGGTGACCTTATGTAAGTGATGCCTTCGGAGGCTTCCAGTGTGCTTCCCTCAGTTCTCAATGTTCCAGGGGTGGCCCCTATGTGGGCTATGTGTGTCCTTCTATTGTGGCCTGTTAGCTCTCCCTATAGGCGCCCAGGGAGGTGGGGCCAGTCTCTAGGGTGGGCTGCCTGCCCTGGCTGAGCTGGATTAAATCGGTGCTCTAGTGGGTGGAGCAGACCCTGGGCTAGCAGGCCTCAGGGAGAACTCCAATGGCGTCTGTGTCAGCACGCTCACACCAGGCCACAACAATGGCCGCCGCCAACGTCCCAGTCCCTGGAGAGGTCTCACCCCTCACCGAGATGCAGTCAGGGCCTATTAGGTGAGTCTCTTCTCACCAAAGCACTGTGCACCTTTCTTTCTGGTGATTTTAGGATGCTTTCTGGAATGGGTGAGTTTGTGCACGGGCCCTTTAAGAGCCAGTTCTAGTTTCTTTCTGAACCGGGTTTTCTGGGGGTGCTCCCCAATGCTTTAGTAGCAGGCAAAGTCAGATATTATGCCGCTGGTGTCAATTGTGCTGAGTCCACAAAATGCCCACAGCGGGGGCGCTCCCCGGCTCAGGGCCCCGCGCCTCCAGGGAGGCTGCGTACCTGTGAGCTGCTCCCGGCGGCCGTGCAGCTGGCGGCTTGTGAAGGCGGCGTTTTTCCTCTCCGGAAGGGAGTCTCTGCCTCTTCTACCCCAGTTAGAATTGTCCGTTGTTGCAGGAGTTCCTCTCATCCAGTTTTCAGTTCTGTCTCAGGGGTAATTTTTCCACGAGTAGTTGTAAATTGGCTGTGTCCACGGGAGGAGGTGAGTTCAGAGTCTGCCTACGCCGCCATCTTTTTTTTTTTTTTTTTTAAAGATTTTATTTATTTTATTTTTTGCCCCCAAAGCCCTAGTAGATAGTTGTATGTCATAGCTGCACACCCTTCTAGTTGCTGTATGTGGGACTCGGCCCCAGGATGGACAGAGAAGTGGTGCCTCAATGCGCACCCGGGATCTGAACCCGGGCCGCCAGCATCGCAGAGCACGCACTTAACCACCAAGCCACAGGGCCGGCCCTACACCGCCATCTTGACTCTGCCTCCTAGCTGGTGTGTCTTCTTATAAAGACACTAGTCTTATCATCTCAAGGCCCCACACTTATGACCTCATTTAACCTTAATTACCACTTTAAAGGCCCCATCTCCAAATACAGTCACCATCTCCAAATACAGTCACCATCTCCAAATACAGTCACATTGGGGGTTAGGGCTTTATTATATGAATTGGGAGGAAGGAGGACACAATTCATTCTATAGCACAATGCTTCCTGAAACCATCAGCTTATAGCAGTTTGCTTTTCTGGATGCCTGGGAGGCCACACAACATAGTCAAAAGAGCACTGGGTTACAAGTCAATCAGTTCTGTTCAGTCCTGACTTGTGCAGTCTTAGGAGCCTCACTGAACTACGTGGAGCCTCTGTTTCCCACTCTGCAAAGTGCGGGTCACAGGCTTGATCTGGTGTTGGGGAATAATGTTGTGCTCCTTAAAGCAACTCCTAATAAGTTAGGATATTGTGATGCTGCTCTGGAAACTGTCAAGTACAATACAAATGTTATACAAATATCAGTGTGTTTTATGGTAGTCAGTGGGAAAGAATTAGAGAACTCTGTTGGGTTTGAATTTCCAAACCTTAGTTAAGGTTCCTTATCTTGTTCTCCATAGCAGACAGTTGTGCCCTAAGGTGAATTACTGACAAGTACAAAGTCAGAGGTATTTTAAAGATGATAATTATTTTTATTCCACCC
This sequence comes from Ceratotherium simum simum, assembly GCF_057802395.1. Lineage (NCBI taxonomy): Eukaryota > Metazoa > Chordata > Mammalia > Perissodactyla > Rhinocerotidae > Ceratotherium > Ceratotherium simum. The sequence continues at coordinate 16,757,551 of NC_141909.1, forward strand.
AGGGTACAAAAAAAGATGTGAAGAGCAAGGATAGAGGCATAGCTCCCAAGGATTCTAAGCTTGCCTGGTGGTGTGAGCGTTGAGGTAGCTTTCTGGACTCCCAGATAGAAGCATGGTAAGAGTGAGCTGTAAGAAATCCTGAGATGGGAGCAGTTGGTGGAGCTGTTCCTTCTTTCTAAAAAATGTTACTCCCCGCATATTTGTGTGGTAGCAATAAACGAAGGAGTCGTCAGAATGTGGACCATTGATCCCAACCTTTAATAAGGTGGGGGGCTTACCTGTAAGGCCTCCGCAGCCATCTTTGCTCTTCTGTAGGATGCCTGCCTTGTTCAATGGTTCTAGCTTGATATTGCACATCCTCTTTCTGGCTATCATCACAGTCATCAGCTTATGCCAAGCATTTCTGGTGTCTACCTTCTCTGCTGTATATCTATATGTCTGTTTTTCTATACTATGTGTCTCTAAATAAGGTTTTTTTAAAAACATACATTTTCAATTATATAATTTGTACACACAATCCATATTCTTAAGAAAAATGTTAACAGTACTCCTTATCCAGTACTCCAAAATATTATGAGTAGAACAGCAGAATCCTCTGGCAAATTGAGGATTATACCCCAAATCTTTCTCTCCTGCTAATGACAATAATGATGATCCTAGTAATTTGATTTTAAGCATCGTAAGTCTCAAGAACTGCTATGTCTTATCTCCTCCTTTTGATGAAGCCCACTAAGTGTGCAGGCTTGGCAACATTTTTCTCTGAAAGGTCAGATAGCAAGTGTGTTAGGCTTTCTAGGCCAGATGATCTCTGTTGCAGCTACTCAACTCTGCCATTGTAGCATGGCAGCGGCCAGAGGCAACACATGAACAAATGAGCGTGGTGTTCCAACAAAACTTTATTTATAAAAACAGGCGGTAAGCCCTATCTGGCCCACAGGCTTTAGTTTGCCAACCCCTGCTCTAAGGGATCAATGTCCCTTCTCTGTAGTAGGGATATTCTTTAGTCATATTACTTTTCCTGCTCTAGCTGGAAGCCTGTATTACAACTTTATAGACGAGGAATTCCATGACATACATGTAGTTCAAAGATACTAGATGTTTAATCATCCTTGTCTTCATTACTTTTAATACCTTTAATATTTAAAATTTTGTTTTTCTTTGGTATATGTAATTATGTACAAAAAAATAAACAAAAAGCCACAGCTTTCTTTGAAGGCACAGAAGGAATGATTTTTGGCACTAGTTCCAGAACTCGCAAATACTGTCGGCTATTTACAAAGAGTTTCATGTTGAAGCCATTTGAGCCTTAAATGACTTTTCACATACTGAGAGCCAGGCTAAAGCGTTTAAGTTAACAGAGTTATAGCTTCTGGAAATTCAAATTCATGAGGCAATTCATGCAAATATGTTGCATATATTGCACACAACATTTATTAAAATTATTTTTGTGAAATCTCTTCAAGCAAGAGAGGTGCAAAGTAGTATGTGATCACAATAATGAGTAAAAGACGGTTTAACGTTAAGATACAGAAAAAACTCTGAACCAATCTCTGAAATTATAATTCCTAAAGTAATTGAGGGAAATGCACACATTTATCATGGAAAATGAGATCAGGTCACAGGAATGCTAAGCAGTGCTGTCTTCAATATTAAATTTAGATATGACCTAGAAAAGAAAAAAATAGAGAAAATAGATTATAAAGTTAAATAGTTGAGTTAATTTCCAAGAAGAAACATATTTGGGACTAGTAATTTTCTTCCCAATTCCTAAAGATACTATTCTTAGGGTATATTTGGATGTATGTTTGGCAAGTTCCATTTCTGTCATTCCTTGCTGGCTGGGGGATTCGTAGATTGCATGGTTAATGCTCATTGAACAGCTCGTGTGTTCTCTACCTTATACACTGGAATTCTAAATGGAGTAAGACTTACAAGTAAATTTATTACCATTTGTATTTCTTTTTCTTTTTTTTTCTGAGGAAGATCAGCCCTGAGCTAATATCCGATGCCAATCCTCCTCTTTTTGCTGAGGAATATTGGCTGTGGGCTAACATCCATGGCCATCTTCCTCTACTTTCTATGGGACGCCGCCACAGCATGGCTTGACAAGCGGTGCGTTGGTGCGCGCCCGGGATCCGAACCGGCGAACCCTGGGCCGCCGCAGCGGAGTGCGCGCACTTAATTGCTATGCCACCGGGCCAGCCCCACCACTTGTATTTCTTAAGAATGACAGTTAATTGGATTAGATGGGTCCATTAACTTAGGCATATAAAGCAAGAAAAAAGAAAATGAGTTGCTAAAAACAAAGATCTGATGGACTACACTAAGACAATCCTGTAAGACCTCTTCTGACTCTACTGTTCTAGGCTGCAATACAATTAGTAAAATTAGTAGGTCACAATAACAAGTATAAAATACTTCTGAGTTAGTGTATGTTTAATTGAAATTTTTAAAAAGAAGTGTATAGGACATTGCTTTTTTCTCCCTGAGAGTGAAGCACTTAAAAATGGATCCATTTTATTTATCTTTCTTAAAAAGGAAAAGTCATAGTTAGACTAATACTTCCAGTAATTAAAATAGCATTGTTTTATGTTAATTTTTAATTTTTTAATGGTTTAATAGTTTTTAATGACTTATAATTACACAAATATTGGCAAAAAAAGTATTAAAATGTCCATAGTTCCATCTCATTTTGTTTCCTGTTTATTTCCATTCATATTCTTCTATGTTTTACATAGTTGCAATTATAATGCACACATTACACATGATATCCCACTTTCACTTAATTTATTTAGTTTTTAGGTTGTTACATAGTTTCCTAAATTCTTTAATTAAAAATTTTTAATATATATAATGCACATAAGACGTTCAAATGTAAAAGACAAAAAATGAAGTACCTGTATCAAACCATCTCCAGCTAGCCATTGTCATTTTTCCCTCTTCTTCCAGGCACATTTTATAATATGGAAACGAATATGTTTGTTTATTTATCCCCACTTTTTTATCCAAATGGTAGCATACTATAGACACTTCTGAGACTTTTTAACTTATTCTAAATCACTCCATATCAGTTCGTAAAGGGCTTTCTCATTCCTTTTGTATGGATTATGATTCTATAGTATGGATTTATCCTGAAATTTTTAATCAGTCTCCCACTGTGTGCATTTCAGTGGTTTCTAATCTTTTGCTTTTTAAACAATGCTGCAATAAATGAACATGTAGGGTAAGTTGAGAGAATAGAATCGCTGGGTCAAAGGTTAAATAAATGCATTTGAAATTTTGATAGATATGCCAAATTGCCTTCCAGAAGGCTGAATGATCTTCCCTCTTACCAGCTATGTAGCAGAATGACAATTCCCTCACTCTGTCTCATTAATACAGTGTATTACACTTGTTCATCTTTGCCAATCTGATAGGTGAAAATATTTCAGTGGGTTTTAATTTGTATTTCTCTTCTTATAAATGAAGTTCAGCATCTTTTTATACATTTAAAGAATGATTTGTGTTTCCTTTTCTGTGATCTGTCTGTTCATACAGGATAATAACTTCTGGAGAGAAAAAAACTAAAAGTTCATAAAAGAATTAGTGAAAGTGGTCTGTTCTCTATGTAATCAGTAATAAAATACAACATCCTTTTTCGATATTTTATTTTTCTTGAAAACCCAATACTCTATTCACATAAAAATGTGTTTTCTAGGTTTCACTAGCTTGTGGGAAGGTAATGTGATCACTGACACTGTCTCCAACCTCTAGACAGTGCCTGGGACTTAGTAGATGCTCAATAAATTTTTGTTAGAAGAGTGTTCCAATATTGAGCATCTATTACTGTGCCAGTCCCTGAACTAAATATCATGCAAACATGATCTTTTACCTTCACAAAACTGTGTATTGTAAACTACTTTCCTTGTTTTAAATATGGGAAAAGCGATATTCAGAGAGGCTAACACAAGGTGATATAAACCAGTAAGTTGCCCAGCAGAGATTATAAGAAAACTTTCCTACTCAAAAATTTCCCTATGTTAAGTCTTCCAGCTACAATTTTGCCTTTTGTCAGTTTAGACAATTCTTAATTTGATCCCCTTACAATTACTTTCATTATAGCTGAGGAAATGTAGTCCTGTTAGATCATATTAATAGGAATGAACTCTAACTGGTGAGGAGCTGGTCTGAATAATTTTACTTGGCTTTTGAAAAGATACGGCATTGGTTTTATCATGCGTAAGTATTCGTGTTTTTAAATGCCAAATTTACTTAACATATGTATTTTTAAGTAACTGAGATATATAGTCACTAACTCCTAAGTAGCACAAATCTTGGTGAGTTTTCTAAGAGCTGAGGTGTCAGAGAGGGTGCTGGCCACCTGCTTGGACAGGGTCTCCCAGGATGGCAGGATTTCTGTAGGCTCAGTCTGGGAGATGGTTTGGTTTTTCAACTTGGCAGGTGCTGAATGGCACCTGAAGGAGTTCTTTTCAAGTCTAGACTTTATAAGGATAAATGCATGCTCTACTGAGAACTAAATCTATACCAAGAGATGAACTATCTACGCTTCATTATCGATGAAATTAAGTAGTCTAATGGTAAACTACAATTTATATACGAATCTAAGATGGTTCTGGCATTGATTTGTGTTACTCTCTCCTAGAGCTTTGGTGATTCCTTAGCCACGAATGGCTTGAGAGTATCTCAGTTCTTATCTAGAATCTCTTCTAACATGTCCCTGGTTCTCTCTCTTCAACCTATTATTGTCTGCCTATGACGTATGCTGAATTGGTCACTTCTTTTAGAGCTGACATAATAATAGCAGAACCTGTTTGCATCTATTCAAAGTTTAATCCTGAAACTGCAAGCTTTCTTCCTCAAGGATTTAGCAACTGAATTTCTAATGCTCTTGATATTTCCTTCTGTATACATGCTGTTGTATCTTGTATACAGTGTATATTGTATACGTTCTATGTATATATGTATATTTTAATAATAATAATGCTGTTATACAAATCTACACAGAAAGGGTGCTTTCCCTATGTCACTCCTCCAAAATGCCTGAAAAATATCTTTTATTCTGTCTGCTCAGGATGCAATGAGAGGGTAGATAGGGAAGAACAGGGAGAGAAAATTATAGCAAAATAAGAAACACACACCATCCTGGCTGAGCACTGCCTAGAAGACTCTATTATTGCTCAAATGTCCCATTTTTATGATTGTTTCTTGTCTCTCACTAAATGTGCCGTGCATGGAGTAACCACCTCCCTGTGGCAGAGCTTAGTCAGCTAAGTAAAAGCTTGGGTGTTGTTTAACTCTTTCATGCCTATTACATCTGGCTTATTTAGGGAAATGTAAAACCAACATCTTGATTACACATTGCTTCAAATCCTTAGTAGAACAAGGCAAGAATAAATAAATATTACCATAAAATAACAAGCATGACTAAATATGTTTTTTAGGAATTCTCTCATTTAGAAATTCTGACCCAACTTTTTATTTATGCCTTCTACCTTAAGTTTTAAATTGGAACTTCCCATATGGAACCGTGTGTCTATTGTGTGACTTTTAGGCGATCATGTACAAAGTCTCAGAGGACCAGAGCATTATCACGTTACCACAATAAGATCCACTCTGATTATGAATGACGTCTCCTGGATGGTAACACATGAACTCAAGTGGTGAAACCACAGTGTGCTGGTCTTTGGTAACATACAAGCGTCTTTGCAGCCAGCCTCGGGTTTCCATGGCGCTCCTCCTCCAGGCGCAAACGCGCTTCTCATGTCACCAGTGTGGCAGGAATCTGAATTTGCAGCCATTTAAGTTAAGGTTAAGTTTGATAGTAACTTTATCCTCCAATGATCTTGAGACAGATATGCACGCTTTCCCCATATTTTATTAAGTTTCTTTATGCCCGTAAGCACAATATTTGTTGCTTATTTGCTTTCTTCTGCCAGGGTTACATTTAAAAACTTTTACCTTGAAAGCCCACGTCATCGCAGTTTCTTCAATACTGCCTCCAAGTTGAAATTTAGTGTTTTTTTTCCTTCCTGTACCTATCTTTATTTTGTTGGAACAATATAGACTAGGTTTGTATACCAACATTCGTAATCTCATTTCTGAAGCCCTCAATTTTTAATACTGAAGTATAGCTATGTATCTCTACAGCAGATATAAGGCACTAGAGTACACTTTTACTTTTATTTATTACCCTCAAATTATATTTGGCCTTTACAGAGATTTTTTCTTTCTTTACAGAGATATTAACTGAGCTCATTTTCAAATTGTTTCCAACAAAGCTACCATTAATTTCTCAAGAGCTATTCAAGGTATCTCGCTTAGGAACAGTGTCCACAGCTTTAACAAAGATGCCCTTTCTACGCGTTGCATCACTTCTCTTTCTAGCCTGTGGATATGTTATTGGTCGTAGCATTTTGTTTATTGCATTCTTTGCATCTTCTTGGCGCACACTAGCCTTTTTTACTACGGTCTGTTAATTGGGTGCTCTGGAAAGAGTTCCTACTAGACCATTCATTGTGTAATGTTTTATAGCTCTTCTGAGACCTATAATCTCTCCTTATTATTTTTCCCTGTTCTTTTATCTCTCCAAATTATGAATTGCTTTAGAGTGTTGTCTCCTTCTTAATTATTTACACTTTGCGCCAGGTGAATATGGTGCTTTCCAAAAGCTATTTGCCTCTTGCAGCACTGACTCTGGATCTTTCCATGTCCTGAGAGTCTCATCTCTTATTCTAATCACAACTTGATCTCTGACTTGAACTCAGACAGTATCTAAAAGTTCAAAAAATATTGTGTGGTGTTTTTTGGAAAATGCATTCTGGTACACCCTTATATACTTTTTCCTTGTATCACTTAGGATTTGGTTCAGCTGCTTAGAACAGAAAACCCAAACTACAGAAGCCTAAATAAAAAAGAGGTTTATTTTTCTCTTTATGTAAAAGGCTCCAGTGGCAGGCAGTCTGGGGCTGGTATAGTATCTCCATAGTCATAATGGACACTTTCTGTCTTTTTGCTTTACCATCCTTGGCTTCTTTTCTTAATTTTGCTTGTTGGCTGTTAAGATGGCTGCTGTAGCTCCAGCCATCACATCCATGTTACAAGAAGTAGCAAGGAGAAATGGAAAGGGAAAAAGGAAGACTTTTAAGCTGAAACAATCACTTTTAAAGAGCTTCCCTAGAAGTTCCATCCAATGACTCCAGTTAAATCTCGTGGATAGTTTGGCACATTGCTTCACCCCAAATACAAAGGAAGTTACTGAGGAAGAAGAGAAGAATGGATATTGGGTAAGCACCCAACAGTGTTTGCCACCCTTAGACATTCCACCTCTGTTGCTTGGGGTCCATGCTTGAGGCGAAACTTCTATTTGAGGCTGGCAGATTCTCCAGGCCACACCTGGAGGATGAAGCACAACTTCCCTCTCTGGGAACCTTCTAACTTTATCTGGAGTTCCCGGGATTTAGGGCATGGGATACCTTTTCCGGAGACCTACACCAACAGCTAACGCTTAGCTCCTTTTCTAGGGCTGATGCCTCTTCTCAAAGATGCCTTTTTCTGAACCCTACTTGTGGGAAACATTGATCAGTTGCGTTATCATGTCTCCTCCAAAGTTGTTGCTGATGCAATAAACTCTATGCCTTTATTCCTTTGTTACTCAAAGACTTTAGAATTCAAAAAATCTTTTCTCTCTCTAAAAGCCCAGGTCTTATAATTTGATGTTTTGGTTTATAAGATCATTATCTCTGCCATGAACTTTAAAAATCTATTCATAAAAAAAATCCCTTTAGTAAATCACTTGATTCCTTTTACTATCCCGAATATATCCTCGTGAGACAATACAGGTAGAAAGCTCTCCATTGTTGCCTGAATAAGGGCAACTAAGCACAAGTAAAGGGGTGGGGGAGGAACCATGGGTGTGATTTGAAGACATTATCTACTAAATAAACAAGAGTAATACAAGCCAGAAGGGCAACACAATTAAAGGAATTAAGAAGTGTAAAAGAGTGAAGGATCCAGACTGGGGGCAATCAGGGAAGATGTATGATTAAAGACAGGGACCATTGAGTTGGTCCTTGAAAGACTGATGCCAGAAGACAGAAGGAACAGCATTGCAGACTGAGGACACAGCTCCAGCTAGAAAGGGGCCTGTATGGTTCAATTGTGGGAAAAATAAAACTACTTTGTGCAGCACGGTCATCAGCCAACAAATTCTTATTAAGCATCTACTCTGTCCAGGTTGCCTGCTAAGCCTGAGGCTTCAGAGATGAAAAGACCTTATCTCTGACCTTTAGGAGTTAGGGGTCTTCGTAGGGGGAATGGATAAATAAGGAGATAACAAGTTACAGCATAATTTGACCAATGCTGTCGCTGGGGTACAATGGTAAATGGATGAATAAATTCATTTAACAAGTATTTATCGAAATAAGTACCCTCCTGCCTCCACGTTCCAGGCCCTGGGGTGACAGGCACTGGGGACACAGAGGGGAAGAAAAGCAGACACTGTCCCTGAGTTCCATGAACTTGCAGTCTAGGAATGAACGAGACATAGAGCCTGGGCTGAACTCTCAAATTTACATCTTCTTGTGAAATCGGGGCTATACATGTGGAAATTTTGCTGTTAATATTTTAAAACGTAAAAATTGCTGTATTTGAAAAGGCCTTCAACAGCTTTCTTAAGAAAATAAAAATGAGCACTATGCACATTACAACATTTTTAGAATTTCTTTTGCTGGTGTAACACTGAGAATTCAAATGAGAGGGCTACAAAATGAGTACATAGAAGGGTGTTCCTGGTGAGGAAAATTTCCAATTTGAGATTTTCTCTTTTTTTTTTTTTTACTGTCTATTTGTATGACAACACTGGTAAATACATCCTCTTCTTTCTCTTCTGTTAAAACCAAAGCATCTGAATATTGACTAGAATATGTATCTCATCATCCTTGCCTTTTTTCTGAACTTTAATAATTGACACGCACTTGTTGAGGGTCTCAAATGTCCCCAAACCAATGTTAAGTCTGCAACATGAAATTTCATTTATTCATTTAACAAAGGGTTTTATAGTCCTATTTGGAGAGATAGGCCATCATCCTTGAAAACTTAACTAAAAATGCAAGTGGCTGTGTCACTAAGATTAGATTGGGTACACGGAAGCTCCTCCTTCAAGAAGAACCTCGTTCCATTTTAGAGAAAGCTTCAATCAGATTCATCTGATTGAACAGACCGATCAATGTTAAATGCCCGGTTCAACTCTCTTTCAGGTCCTTCATTCCTTTACCGATGCCATTTTTGATGAGTGGATGAAAAGATTCAATCCTCCCGCAGATGCCTGGCCTCAGGAGCTGGCGCCCATTGGTCACAATCGGATGTATAACATGGTTCCTTTCTTCCCTCCGGTGACCAATGAGGAGCTCTTTTTAACTGCAGACCAACTTGGCTACAGCTACGCCATTGATCTGCCAGGTAACTAGTACAACTTCTAAATGGGTGATTCATTCACCTTCTAAAGAAGCTTTCCTTCTTTCTTTTTTTAATGCGAACCAAGACCTTAAACTGAAGTACTCAGGTCTAGTTAAGTTTACTGGAAATTTTCTGGAATATATATACATTTAGCTAAATGAGTCTTTAAACTACCAATGAAACATCAGAAAAGGGACTTGTTAGATGACTGTTGTTTTAGAAAATGGAAAGTTGTTAAGACACCTTATTCCACGAGGAAGTATCTACTTCTGCACCTGATTTGACAATTCTATCTGAATGAATCGAAAACTGGCCACAGTTTGGAATGTCTAACTGATAAAATCAAAATGCACTAGCCACGTGTGGGCAGGGATCAGCAGGACTTTGAGATCATCACTTGACGGCAGGGCTGGGTTTAGGGTGGGGCAAGTGCAACATTTGCCTCCAGCACAAAGGTCAAGGGGAGGCCAAAAAATTCAGTAATCCAGATAAGTAAAAATGCAATGCAATATTTAAAAAAATAAAAATTAATGCAAAAAATCCATGATAAATACACTATTAAATTTTTAGATAAAGACAGGCTGCTGCTGTTTGTCTTATATCCCTGCGTTATTTCGTAACAAGACCAATTATTTCCGATTAGCCCACACTGCCCCTGCTGGGGGCTGCACGGGGCTTCGTGTGTGTGTTCTTTAATTAAAGTTTTTTAAATCATGTTTTTAAATTGTAGATTTTTCATTAGCTTTTCCCTCTTGGTTCAAAATATGGGAGGATATTTCGATAAGCGTATATGGGGACACACAGTTTTCTCTTTGCCCAGGCCCCAGTGTAGCTCCACGTGCCATCTAGGGAGTCTTGGGACAGGTTGAAAAAGAAAAGGAAAAACAGTAAAAAATACCTTATTTGTCAAGAAGCTGAAAAACACACAGCCTATCTGCTGGTGGCGTTTCCTCATTTGTATCTATTTCATCTTCCCTACATCTTAGCTGACAAAGTAATCACAACAGTTTCTGAGCTCACATCTCTCTCTCTCTCTCTCTGACTTCAGTCTTGCAGGCCCTGGAACCTCTCTGCTTTTTCTTCTAGTTCTGCATCAACTACTGCTTGTCCTCCTTACTGATTTGAAGTTTCCTTTCTTTCGGCAGCTGAGGATATCTCTTTGAAACTTCTTTCTTTTTTCTCTGGGATTGAACATAATAATAATCAAAAAGTTTGGCATGTGCATTTTGACATGCTTCCGTCTCCTCTGACATCAGTCAATTAACAGGTATACATGAAGAGCCTAAATATGCCCAGAATGTGTTAATTCATTAGAAGATACAAATTCACGTTCATTTATTGGTTTGACAAAGAAATTTACAATCCTGTCTGGGGAGACATAACTGTAACCGCAGGCTGGAGAAGGGAGTGAGGGATTGGGGAAAGGAGGTGAGTCTTGAACTATATTCAAAGAGATTGATAGATCTTAGGTAGGTGAGGAAAGAAGGGAGCCTTTTAGACTGAAAAAGGGCAGAGAACATAACTCTGAAAGGCACATGTAATCTACATAGAGGACTGTGAGAAGAAAGCCTGGTTGTGGCTTGGGTAGAAGATTACCATGAATTAAAGTTGGATCTGTGAGAAGGGCCTGATTATTCAGGGCTTTAAAAGTTAGGCAGAAACCACAATGAGATACCACTTTACTCCATTAGGATGAGTACTACCAAGAAAGCAACAAGTGTTGATGAGGATGCAGAGAATTTGGAATCCTTGTGCACTGCTAGTGGGAATGTAAAATGGGGTAACTGCTGTCGGAAACAGTATGGCAGTTCCTCAAAACATTAAAGATAGAATTACCATATGATCCAGCAATTTTGCTTCTGGGTATATACCCCAAAGACTTGAAAATAAGTACTCAAATATTTGTACCCTTTTCATAGCAGCATTACTCACAATAGACAAAAGGTAGAAGCAACCCAATTGTCCATCGATGGATGAACGGATAAAAAAAATGTGCTGTGTCCTTACTATGGAACATAATTCAGCCTAGAAAAGGGAGGAAACCTGTCACATGCTACGACACAGATGAACCTTGAAGACATTATGCCAGGTGAAATAAGCCTTGGAGGCCAATAATTCCTCTTGGAGGAATCTCTTTAGGATGGGTCAGAGCCTTCTGTTGGACTGGAGGAAAAGAACTAGAGGTAGAATTTTACATTTAGATAAGTGTAAGGTATAGAATAAGAGAAACTGAGTCAGAGAAACTGAATTTAATAACAGCTGGCCGTGAGAATTTTGAAAGAAATGACAAATAGGCATAAATATACTAAAAATGAAATCCATTAATTTTGTGGAAGAGTGCTTATAAAATATAGTTGAGTAGAGGATTGGATTTATCATAGGGATGATTCAGATTTTATTCACAACTGTTTCAATGGGTACAAATTTCATCTGCTCCTGTTATTGAATGTCTCCTGTTGTAATAGCCAATCTGATCTGTCTTACACATTTACCACCCTATCAAAAGGTAGAGACAATAGCAGCATTGCTCTACTTGAGGGTTGTATATTTTGCAGTTCCCCAGACACCATTTTAGCATGCACTTTTACAAGTGAGTTTCTACCTCCCAAAAGTAGTTATATACTTCCTTGGAGGGTTTATTCTGTATAAGTATTTATTGTAAGAAATTTTTAAAAAGCAATAAGCTGTATTTAAATAATGGAATGCCATTTCCCACTTCTTCAAGGAAAACAATTGTGGATATGATAAATAGTTGGTGAGGAAGGAGAAGAAAAATTTTATTCTAGCCAGTGTAGTTTTGCTTTATCAACGAAAATACATGTGAAAGGCAAATGGGTTTATTCTTTCCTTTTCTAACAGTATTCAGCTGATGAAAATCCCGATTGTAGACTCTTCTCTTCTGCTTTAATTTCAGTTGAAGAAACTCCAGGTTGGACCACAGCCCTCTCAGTGGTTATGGGAATGCTGGTGGCTTTGGTTGGTCTTTTTGCGCTGCTGGTTTTCCTTCAGTATAGAAGACTTCGAAGAGGATATACACCCCTAATGGAGACACATTTAAGCAAGAGATACACAGAAGAAGCCTAGGATGCTCATGCCTTACCCTAGAGGAGAGGCTGGCCAAGTTGTAGTTCTGACCCTGACAATGAACAAACTAATCCCCACTTTCTTCCTTTAGTTGAAGACCTTTGGCATAGCTCCTCCTATTGTGGTGATGACCCCAAACACAGAAGATGCTTAGCTGTAGTCTGGTTTGCTTGTTTAACAAACTCAAGCTAAAGTGCTCGAGGCTATCTCTACCATCAAACAAAGGCAGAGCTGACGATTTGTGGTATCTCATAAGTGCCCACGTTGATTTAGCTTCTTCGTGTTCTGAGATCATCAAAAAAAAAAAAAAATCAATAGAGTGGATTCATTTTAATTTGCAGGTTAGTGTAATTTGAGACCTGGACAAGATCATGGTTCAATCTTCCTTAACCCCAGTGTCTTCATTTGTAATGCTGTGGGGGTAGGGGATAGCAGGTGCTACATGAGTCTCCAAGATCCCTTTAAACTATAAACATCTATGCTTTTAGATGCCTTCTTGATAATTTTCCTGAGGCTTATTTTTCTTCTTTGCTCTGTCTTTTCTTCTCCAGCCTTTAAAATGGCCTTGAAGATGAAAACAGGCCTTATTTTCCAAATAGGACGGAGAATAAATGAATGAATGAATGAATGATCAATTCAGTTCTTTTTTGTAAACTAGACTTTACAGAATATATCAAAGGTCTGCAGTTCTTGGCAGTAGACATATGACAAGATTCAATAGCTAGATAAACATTGATCCTATAGTGTTAAAGAAATAGATGAGGGATTACATTATAGAGCTTTCTAGTTGATTAATATACTGTTTTAAACCTATTAACAAGTATAGAATCACTCTTTCCAGGAAAGGCTGACTGGAGAAGGCTGGTGAGGCTATAATCGTGAATATGAGACAATTTGATTAGTGTTCCATTGCTTTGAAGTCACCTTTGGCTGATTCTGAACCAACTCCTTTACTAGGTAGCCTCAGATGAAAAATTATTCACGTATAATGCATTTGCCTTATTTTTAAGAGTTGACTTTAGATTCATTAATGCTGCACTGTACTGACGGTTACATATGAATCCTAATCAATTGTTATCATTTAAAAGCAAACCATCCATACAAAATATAACAATACAGAATTAAATGCTTATGTTCTGCTAAGCAATCGTCCGATCAAGAGAGAGAAGAATGAGGCAGTCTTTACTAAGATGTTTAGACTTATTAAGATGACCCCTACTGAGAACTTAACAGTTATTGAGACTTCAAGGCAAATTTTTTTTTAATTTTTAATTTTTTAATCTGTTTTTTTTTTGTGTGTGTGAGGAAGATCAGCCCTGAGCTAACATCCATGCCAGTCCTCCTCTTTTTGCTGAGGAAGACCAGCCCTGAGCTAACATCTACTGCCAATCCTCCTCCTTTTTTTTTTTTCCTTTTTCTCCCCAAAGTCCCAGTAGATAGTTGTATGTCATAGTTGCACATCCTTCTAGTTGCTATATGTGGGATGCTGCCTCAGCATGGCTGGATAAGCGGTGTGTCGGTGCGCGCCCGGGATCCAAACCCGGGCCGCCCGTAGCGGAGCGCACGCACTTAACCACTACGCCACGGGGCCGGCGCCTCAAGGCAAATTTCATCTGCTCATATGTGGTACCTGTGCACCAGGAGTGAGGCCAAAGTTCTAGAAGATGGCCCATCTGTTTGTTCGTTTCAGCCCCTCTCTACTGGAATGAATGAGTGTTGATAGGATTATGGAGCTGCCTTCTACATATGGGGGGCCTAGAAGGTGCAAGATTCATCAAGACAGTGTTATCTCCTGGAATAAGACTGTGAAAGCCAGGAAAATGAAAAAAAAAAAGCCCAATGTGAATTTGAGTCTGAGTGAGTCTCATAAAGCTATGAGTGTCTCTACGTGTAGGCTCGGCAGATGAGAATCAAGACAGCCTAGGGTCCTTCATGGGGTAAAGCCCTGCTTGGGCCTTTTTAGCCACAACCACATACAGAAATCTCAGCTTCTGCCTTTAACAGTGTTCATGGAAAATTCAGCAGCGTTTCATTAACATGCTCCACTCTGGAAGGTTTATGCTCTGAACTCAGGATTGTTGAGGAAGACATTTTTACATCCTGTTTTTAAGCCAAAAGAGAAATATATTAAAATGAAGACGTAATTGTGCATGGTAGATATGTTCCTGAAAAGTTATGTATTAATCAATTATATGTTAAAAGCATCAGGGGAAATTACTTTTTATAGATGAACTATTATGAATAATTCTATAAAGCACATAACCACCTCTAGCTTATCTTTCAGGTATATTAGAATTTTTATACATCATATTCCCATAAGATTTGTTTAAAGCAAGATCTATCTGAGGTAGAAGAAAAGAGTAATCATTTATACTTAGCTATTTTTATATAGAGCACATGCTACTTTTTATAAATATTATGTTTTAAAATGTCTTCCTAAAAGAAATATTTTCCTAATTTTGTAGTTCATGTAAGAGAAATAAAATTTTCTAACATTTTCTAACATTACAATAAATCAATGATCAATAAAACTTTTAACAAATCTAAAGGTAGACTAAAAGCTGGTATTTACTTACATTGAATATTATGCAAATAAACTCAGAAAATATCACCAAGCATTGTAGGGCTATACTTCTTGATAGGGAGAAAAAAATTCAACCTTGAGGAAAATGAATAGATCACTTTATATGCTTCTATCTGCAGTATTAGAAAAATTGTATGTATATGAATTATGATTTCAAAAGAAATGCTTTTACAAAGCTTACATTCAGAAGTGAAATGAAATGCAATAACATCCTTCCTTTGTGAATTAAATTCTAATTCTAAAATTCTTTGACATTAATTTGTGTCTTGCTTAGGATTTAACATTGTTAATTATAATAATCCTAATGAATAATTTTAATCTCACGTTAGCAAGAAGTAGAAAACTTATTAAAGAAGAAAATAAAAATAAACCTTGTTTTGCACATTATTGTTTGTCTGTTGAGGGCTATTGTTTTTTAACTTGTGAACATCAATTCCCATCTTTTTGGCATTCAATATACCTATATTGAAATATATGTATAGATATAAAATAGATAATTACTTCATTTTGAAAATAAGTTCTTTAGTAAACTGATGTTTCTACTTTCTTTTGAGTTTCTAAGCAACTGCTACTTCCTGACTTTGTGTTATATAGGTAGGAAAGCAAGACACTAGCCTTTTTTCAGGTGAAGAGTTTTGATGTCCCCGCAGTCTAAAGACTGATCTTGGGGTAGGAGTGGGGTAGGGTGGCTACTTCAAGTCACTGACCAGGGAGGAGGGGTCCTGTAGCAGCTAACTGGCTGATCCTCCGGAAAGCCTTCCAGGTCAGTCAGCTTGTTGGAGACCCCCAGAAGAAGGAAGTCAGAGCCAATGAGGTAGTGGTCATGTTGTGTTCATGTCCACATCTAGACTTGAAGCTACTTGAAGCTTCTTGAAGCTTGAAGAGGTCAGATTGTACATCTCTCTGTACAGCTCTAATGCCATCCTTTCAAAGTACTTTAAGTACTCAGAAACTGTTGATGGTTAATTGATATAGGGACATAAAAGAGCCAGTTCTCACACACACACACACACCCCGACCCGTACACCCCCACTGGGAGATAATTATTCTCCTCATTGCAACGACAAAACCCAAGGTTGAACTCTTCCAGTTTCTTCAGTGCCCTGCTCATCCTGAGTACTCTATAAATATTTTTTGAATGAATAAACTAATCTCAAAGTAAAACTTGAACCATGAAATTAACAACAACGTATCTTTCAGATTCTGAGTTGTACATGTACTAGGTGGAATTTTACTCCACGCAACCTAATACAAGGGGACACTTCCCAGCCGCATTTTCTTCTTGGGTGTATCTTCTCCTCGCTGTTGGTAGGCCTTACTTCTACAATTTATAGGGACAAGGATAGAAAGTTAAGACCTTACAGTATCATTGTAGGGCCCTCCACCATCTGATGTCTTAAAGGCCTTGCTTCGGTGGAAGGAGTTATGGGCAAATTATTCAGCCAGGCGAACCAGTGCCTTTCTTACATGGATGGACCCAAGAGTTTCTTCAGAAACTCTCCAAAGATGACAGGATACTTCACTTTATGTTTAACGGCAGTTCAAGCTGAAAATAACCCCTGTTAATTTAATTATGCTTTGGAAGGTAGTTTAATGAAATCTTGAAAATAACACACAAGAAAATTGTGAGCAATAGGATAAGGTAAAAGTTTTCTAAAACTAAACAAAACAAACAAAAACCCAAAGTACATCAAGGCCTGTATGCTCTCTCTATTCTCACCAAGACTGTAGCTATTTGGCAGAAATCGTTAACCCACTTGTGTTATTTGCCACGTTGACTCAAGTCAGACTTCTTGGATGTAATATGACTGAACTTGGTCCTCTCTTTTTCTGGCCATTGTCTGCTCCTTTGGTGGTTTATAAATGTAAGCTAAAATTGTCAGTGTCTCCCAAATGTAATTGTTCTCTGTGTTGTAAATAACAGCTCGTAGAAAGGCTTAAATTTGTCATTCTTTATTAAAATACCAGAGATTTCCTGCCAGAGTACACACTCTGATTACTCATTCACTTTGTGTGTTATTGAGCGTTTCTGAATTTGTAATGAGCACAATGATCATCCTTATTAACAGCAGAGGGGAATTAGGCTTACAGTAAAGCAAAACCTGCCCTCTTGTGTTTTATTAGAACATTGCACAATGCGGTCAAGTTCTTAAAGCTATTTTCCTCTACTGTGGTTAATTGCCTGGGTCAGATTAAAAAACAAATGCTGGAAATTTTGCCATGAATTCAGAAATCGGAACAAATGAAGCACAATATTTAGAAGGAAATGATTTCCTATACAGGCAAATTAATCATATAATTAAGGCTCTTAGAATTTCCTTTTTAATATATTTTGAAATGTTAAATGTTCACCAGCAAGCCATAAAAAATTGGAGGAACATTTCAGTCTGATGGGCAAAACTCTTTTACGCTTGTCAAATACACACAGGGTATAATTTAGTTAAATATTATTTATATGATCATACTGCAGCTGGAGATTGGGGAAATTTCTTTTTCAATTAAAAACTGTTATTGGGAAACTGGTAAATTTTGGAAAAGTTATTAGAAAAAATACTAGATCAGTGAACTGAAACCAGATATAAATATCTGAATTTGGATGTGGTGTAAGTGGTGTTAGAAAATGTCTTTCAGAGTGGAAAATTCACTTTTCAAGACTGGACTATTTGCGTGATGACACCAAAAGCAAATATTTATTCGGGTGCCCACAGTGGCTTATCTTATATTAGCTGATTGAAAAAGTCCTCAAATAATAAAGAAAACATGGTCTCTATCTAGTTTTTGTAAGGCTTTTCCTTCTGGTACTACCCAGGTAAAGATGAAAAGGGGACGACAGGGGCAGGGCATTGTTTACATATTCTGAGAAGTTTTGTTTGAGTGAAAAAATCGGGGCTCAAATTTTCCAACTGTCTCTACCTGTTGTTCATCTTGTCTGGTGGTTCTCTCTGAATGGGGATTCCAGACATGGTGACAGTAGCCGTTTTTATGGAGAGTAGGGAAAAGGCAAAAAAGCCCCCAGACCCCAAAAACAGAAATTGGGGAGTCAGATGCGAAACACATAGAATGCTGCCAGAAGATGCAGTCTTCTCTCAAGGAGAATCATTAATTTACTCCCTATTGATGAAAATGTTATTATGTGGCACACTTTGCTGAAAACTTAGTTTCCAAAGCATCAAATTTATTATTTATGTTTCTACTTAAGGTCTCATTTCCAATATTTTGCTTCTTTAAATGGCAAGTTTTGACTTGACTATTGCCACTGATTAGTCTTTTTCTTCTTAAAAGAGTATTTGTATTTCAAAAGTCTTGCATTTCACACCAAGGAGGTTTACGTTACAGACCTACTTATGCAAGCAAATGATCAGCCTTGAAAACAGAAATGTAATTGCAATTGTAATCCGTGCAGTTATCTGTCACTCCCGTTTCTCTTCTTCAATTGTGGCAGGGATACAAGTTCTAACCTTTCCAGCTCGGAAACTCTTATTTGAGCTGCACGTTTTCTTTTCATTTCAAGCATTTTACAGTTCTGAGGCTTGTAACATTTTACAGACTCAAGGTCGTTTTCTATCTCTCTGTGCATTTCTCTCCTCTGCGCTGTCCTCTTATCAAGATGCAGGCTTCTTTGTGTTTTTAACTCTTTTACTTAAGATAGTCCCGACTCTTTGATCCCGTGCTGACTCGAAATCGTTCGCTGTCAGCCGCCCAGAGCAGAGATCTGGTGCGTCTCCGTGCCGCTGTCTGCCGGCGCTTGACAGCATCATCCGGCCTCGCCAGCAATCAAAGGGCTCTTCCGACCCAGTAACATGCAAATTTGTTCCTTTTCTGCTTCAGCCTGTCACAGCCCACATTTTCCAGCTTAGCAGCACAAAAGCAGGCATGATAAAATCATTCTGAAGTAGACACTGGGCTTAATGGATATAAATTCATTGTTTTTCGACAATGGCTACTCAGAACATCAAATTACTGTGAACTCACCGGCAGCTAGATGGCTGCCTTGGACCTGGTTTTCTGCTTGGAGAGATGATGCAATTGAGTGGCTGTTATCACAGACCAATCTGCTCACCTTTGTTGTAGCTGTCAGAAGGTAAGAACTCTGCTCTCTGGAAGGGTTTGCTGAGACTTCTACTACCCAACTATGCAGAGTCACAGAAGAAAACAAAGACACCGCGGCTCATTTCCTGTTTGTATCTGTCACCTTTCCCCCGCTAGAGCTTGTTCCCCTTCCTCTGTACACTAAAAATGCCACTAGAAAATATTCAAGAAGCCCGCTCTTTTTTTCCCATTCAAACCACCAATAAGTGATTTGACCTTAATTATCTCCCTGTGTGAGATCTCTGGCAGTCTAAGATAGGAGTTCTGGCTCCCATGAATAGCGCCGTTGTTTCCTGAGCCCGCTCGCAAATCAGTGTTCAATACAATCTGAGCATCATGCTCTCTGTTGACATGTGGCAGGTTTCTTTTCATGCCGGATGACCCTGGTTCAGGGCACTGGTTCAGTGGTTGGGGAGGGCTCCCGAGGGCTGTTTTCAATGGCAAAGGGGCATTTAGGGGTGAAATACGAACTGGCTTCTACTGGCATGGAAGTGCAACGTGTTAAGAAAATTTTTATTTTACTTTTTAAATTACTTTATTTTTTGGTGGTGAAATACATATAACATAAAATTTCCCATTTTTAAGAGTACAATTCAGTCGCATTAAGTACATTCACAATATTGTACACCATCACCACCATCTATTTCCAGAAATTTTTGATCATCCCAAGCAGAAACTCTGTGCCCATTAAACAATAATTCCCCATCCCCTCCTACCCCCAGCCCCTGGAATAACAAGGCTTTGGGACCACCCATCCTGAGACCCTCAGCTCTGTGTTTTAAGTGGGAACATAATTGTCTTAAACCAATTACTCAATTTCATACCCTTGGCTGCACTGTTTCAGCCATGAACGTAAAACTGAAAGCCAAAACATTGGAAAGGGATCTTTACTGAGGATTCTAGTAAATAAAGCCAAAGACACAGTCTCACCGCTGAGTGATACAGCGTGAAGAGGTGAGGTCTGGAATCATAGCAGACATTTTGTCTCCTTGAGGGAGACTTTGAAGCAGCCAGGGGTACTTCACCTTTTTTTTTTTTTTTTAATTTAGGCCACTTTGAGTTGGGGTTTCTCTTACAATATGAACAATTCTCACTGATAAACTCATCTTCAGGGAATTTAAAAATAAAGTGAGGAAACAGAGGAGCTGGTTTATTTAATTTATTTCCAGACACCGTAATCCATGCCTTAATTGTGTAAACTTTTTCTTTGTTCCTCAAAGATTGCAAGAGAAACATATTGGTGCTTAAGGAAGGGCCCCTCTGATTGCAGAGGGACAATACAGTGTAGTGGGCAGGCACGCGGCCTCTGTCCTCTGTCCTCTGTACAGACATTTAAATTCCAGCTCCACTGCTCATTTGCCACCTAATCTTTTTCTCTAACTTATTTTCTAATAGCTCTGGGCTTTAGTTTCCTTGTCTACAAAAGGATATTAATAATGTTCCTCCCGCTCCATCCACACACAGGATGTTGGAAGAATGAACAGAGTTCACATACAGTAGTCCCCCTTATTCATGGTTTTGCTTTCCTCGGTTTCAGTTATCTTCAGTCAACTGTGGTCCAGAAATATTAAATGGAAAATTCCAGAAACAAACCATTCATAAGTTTTAAATTGTGTGCCATTCTGAGTGGTGTGATGAAATCTGGCTTTGTTGGGCCTGGGACATGAATCATCCCTTTGTCCAGCGTATTCACGCTGTAGACACTACCTTCCCATTAGTCACTTAGTAGCTGTCTCCGTTAGCAGATCGACTGTCACGGTATTGCAGTGCTTGTGTTCAAGTGACCCTTATTTTACTTAATAATGGCCCCAAAGCATAAGAGTAGTGACACTGGCAATTTGCATATGCCAAAAAAAATCTGAAAAGTGCTCCCTTTAAGTGAAAAGGTGAAAGTTGTCCACTTAATAAAGCAAGAAAAAAAATGGTATGCTGAGGTTGCCAAGATCTACAGTAACTTTTGTTGCAGTATATTGTTATAATTGTTCTATTTTATTAGCTATCATTGTTAATCTCTTACTGTGCCTAATTTATAAATTAAACTTTATCATAGTATGTGTGTATAGGGAAAAACAGTGTATGTAGGGTTTGGGACTGTCCGAGGTTTCAGGCATCCACTGGGGGTCTTGGAACGTAGCCCCTGTGGATAAGAGGATAAGGGGGGACTACTGTATGTAATTTCTGCAGAACACTACCTGTGTATTAGACTGGATGGTCTAAACAAGAGGAATTTATTTTCTCACAGTTCTGGAGGCTGGATGTCCAAGCTCAAGGTGCCGGCAGGGGTGGTTTTCTCTGAGGCCTCTCTCCTCAGTTTGCAGACACCACCAGATTGCTGCCTCTTCGCATGGTCTTTTCTCTGTGCACAGGCACCCCTGGTGTTTCTCTGTGCACCCAGATCTCCTCTTCTCATGAGGACACCAGTCAGACTGGACTATGGCCCACCCTAACAGTCTCATTTTAACTTAATCACTTCTTTAAAGGCCCTATCTCCAAGTATGGTTGTGTTCTGAGGTACTGGGGGTTGGGATTCCAACATATAAATTTGGGAGGGGGGCATAATTCAACCTATAACAGCAGCCTGGAAATCACTCAATAAATGTTAATATTATTTCTCAAATCTCTTTGGAATGCCCAGTGTGTGACACCAATGCTGCAGGTTAAGTCTCATTGATGAGGACAGGAAATCACAGCCCCAAAACTCAGAAGTAGGCTCTGCAGAGTATACAGTGATATCTGAAAAATGAAGCAGGGCTCTGCTGTAGGATGGTTGCTCTTCTATTCACGAGGGAAGGACCTGTGTGACTTCTCAATGCTCAGGTGGGGGCGGGAGTGTCACTGAGCCACAGATGGTTTTGGTTGGCATGAAGATCTCTCACCATGGAGTGAGGAAAAAAGGGACGAGAGGAGGGGCCAGCCATCCTGCTAAGCCCCAAAGGGCACCACTGCCTTTTTCACTTGGTGGAGAGAGAACTGGAATGCAAATGGTGTGTGAAATGTTAAATGTGAGTGAACTTTAAGCAATTGACATGTTGCTTCTGCTTCATTACCAATTTCATTTTTTCTGCTAGTGAAGCCAGAGGAAATGTTCTCAGTTTCCAGTTCTTTCTAAGACATAAAGAACTTTAATGGCAGGTTCAGGTTCAATTCATCACAGAGAGACCTCAGATCCTCAGTCCGCCCTTTCCTTCATTTATGTCCCTTGGTTTGGCTTTGAAGTGGGAGAGAGACAGAAGAGGATTGGGTAATCGGGAGGGAAAAGGTTGGCTAACTTTCCACCTCCCTCAATCTGGAGCTGGAGCTATTTACTGCCTTACAGAACAGGCGAGAGAAATGGAGACACTCTCCACCTGCTTAGCCACAGGTCCTGCTGCTTAGCGCAATCCTAGATACTCGAAGGTTTTGATTCATAATTTTAACCTTCCAGAGGTCGTTTTTGGTCTTTGCATATTTTGTCTGTTGTCTTTCCCTTTTTTTTCGTATGTGCGTGTGAGGAAGATTGGCCCTGAGCTAACATCTGTGCCAATCTTCCTCTATTTTGTGTGCAGGACCCCGCCAAACATGGCTTGATGAGCAGGGTGTAGGTCTGCGCTTAGGATCCAAACCCGAGTACCTGCGAACCGCAGGCTGCCTAAGCGGAGCACACGAACTTAATCACTACACCACCGGGCCAACCTCTGTCTTTCACATATTTGACTGTTGTAGAACATATTCTTCCAAAAATTGTGCATTGATACCCTTAGCCTGCCTTATAAATTGCACATTGGATTTGCATGTATCATCGAAGCAGTGGAAATCGTGAGCCGCACTGCACAGGGTGCTACCTGCCAGGCGACAGCTCAGCCTCCACAAAGTCATTAGGTTTTTCTCCCTGCAGTGTTTGTGTGCTTGAGTATTTAATTTCATGTTTACTCCTTAATATTTTAGAAAAGTGGGTGAAAAATGAAGCAAAAGAAGAAAGATTAATACTAGTGAGAGATTTTACAAATTTAATACATTTGGGACAAAGATGGAAATCAAGAGGGAGTTACATTTAGCCTCAAAGGAATGTAAGCTGGTTGACTGTGGGTTTAATTGCAAAGGAAAAGAATAGAAAGCATAATAAAAATCCTGAAAACATAACATCAGAGATTACGTGGAAATGGTGAGGTATAATGAAAAATTTCAGAATATTTTTTCACTCTCTGGGAACGTATATTTGCTGTTGGATCTTCAATTCATCTTTGAATATTTACCATTAGGATTAGAATCAGCTGCTGTCAAGTAAATGGTATTTGGCTGAGGCTAATTTTAATCTGCAATCCTAATCGGAACTATTCTTTTTCAGTAGGCCATTTATTTAAACTGTTAAACTTAAGCAAAATAGACTGCATTCCACCCCGCCCCCCGCCCCCCACCGCGTCCTGCCCTGGAGACTAGATACTTGTCAAATAAAATGTAAAGAATCAAAGGCGATATAACTTGGCCCTTTTATCATTCATCACTTTTACCAATTCAATTAACAAATAGAAATTGTATTCTTAACTCTAATTAAAAAGTCCTTTTCCAAAAGTAACAGGCAGACTGAGATTGCAGGCTTGAGGCCTAGATATAATCTTGTTTCTTTTTTTTCCAGTTAAATGATATATGACCCACTATCAAGAAATCTAGGATTTCCATCTCAGGGTTTTCCCCTTCTTGAATTACTCAAAACTTCCGGGGTTTATGTGGTCTTCAGTCTGACTTTATCCCCGAAGTAAAAGGCACTGGTAATAGATTTATTATTCTTGCTGTTACTTCTCATGATCCCACGGTGTGGATTTTGAAAGCTGGTTCTAAACAGTTCAGCAGATCAGCCTGGTCCATCTCCACTGGAAGGATCTGTGCACAGCTGTCCACTGCTGCCCTTTGAAAAGCTGTCCCTTTCCCGTCGCGCTGGGCGTGGCCTCCTCAGGCTGCAGTGGTTGGGCACAGCTCTCTCAGCGCCGCACACAGACATCTCTCAGGGAACCAGTTACCCTGGGAACACGGGGTTTGGCTTTGGACCAGTCTTGTTTCTGACCTCGCTGTCCCTTTCCCTGCAGAGGAAGGAGAGCATTTCCCCTTGGGGGCCGGGCAGCTTTTCCTTTTCAAACCTTAGACCTCTCAATGTCTGATTACATTTCTTTCCTGGGACCGTGGCACTACCTGTTCTTGTTTCCAAGAGAAACTAAACCTAGGGCCTTTCATGACGTCCCACATCTACTCGCGTAGAGGCCCACACTGAGTGGCTCACCTTCCCTAGGACGCCCCAGGTGACATTTAGGCATCCGTCTCTTTGGAGCAGAGAAAAAGAAATCAGCCTAACGCAGGAAGACAGGTTCAATCTCTGGTGGAACACCTGGTTATGTAACTCAACCCAAATTTGGAATCCTGACACTCTTCCAGGATTGTCACGGCCTCCTGAACTTTGAACTTTTTTTTGAACTGATTATTAACTTTCCAGCAAAATTTCTTTGACTCCTACAGTAGGCTTTCTTTCCTGATGAGTTATTTACATCATGTTTTCCATCTCTGACTTTCAATCAAAATGGAAGTATTTCACAAGGTTGGAAGGTGGAGGGAAAGAAAAAGGTTTTCCTTGTTCCTAATGTCTTGTTTGCTCTTTTATTCTGTGGAATAGAGAGAGAAGTCAGGCTAAGTCTTTAAGTTTGTCCCTATATAGAATGTAGGAAATTTTGTGACTCTTTTTGTTCTGTCTGTCCCTGCTTCTTTCTCCCAATTTTTTTTTTTTTTTGTGAGGAAGATCAGCCCTGAGCTAACATCCGTGCTAATCCTCCTCTTTTTACTGAGAAAGACTGGCCCTGAGCTAACATCTATTGCCAATCCTCCTCCTTTTTCCTCCCCAAAGCCCCAGTAGATAGTTGTGTGTCATAGTTGCACATCCTTCTAGTTGCTGTATGTGGGACGTGGCCTCAGCATGGCCGGAGAGGCGGTGCATCGGTGCGCGCCCAGGATCGGAACCCCGGGCCGCCAGTAGCGGAGCGCTCGCACTCAACCGCTAAGCCACGGGGCCAGCCCTATCTCCCAATTTTTTAACCAGAAGGGAGTGACTGTTGGTTGTGAAAACTAAAGGATGTAACGGTTAGTCACTGCGTTGGGTAATTTAGTTAGTGATCTTTAATCGATCACCGTATATGGTATATAGACACCTCTGCTTTTGGGTATAGCTGTCAATGCAAAGTAGGCATAATGAAAGGTTTTTATTAATAGCTCATAATTATATCAGAATAAGAACTAAATCTCACCAGGTTTTCAGTAGGAGGAAGTAGGATTATATAATATATGGAGCTTGGATGAACGGCTAGCCATTTGGAAAATTATAAAGCTGGCTTCCTAACTCTATTCTTTTCACCAAAATAGATTGCAGATGGATTAAATTCAAATTTAAGAAATGAAATTATGAGAGTAACAGAAGAAAGTATAAGTTAATATCTCTTTAAAGTAATGGTAGGAAAGGCCATTTCTAATTACCACACCAAATTTAGAAAGTATTCTTTAGATTTAGACAGCATTAATTTAGAAAATTGTAAAGTAAAAGATCAATAGATTTGACAACCTTCAAGTGTTAAAAATTTATTTTTTGAGCATTGATCAGGTGTCAGACACTCTTCTAGAAGTGAATAAGCAAGTCCTGTTTCTGCCCGTGTCCCCCTTCAGTCTATCCTCATATTGTCTATCACAGCGGCATAGTCATCATGTGACTCCCCATTCAAAATCCTCCATTCATGCCCCATCTCACTCAGGGTCAAAAACTTACAACAACTTAAAAGACCTATAAAATCTGCCCCTTTCCTTCCCTCTCTGAATTAATTTCCTATCACTCTCCCTGTCTTGCTCATTCTGTGCCAGTCACACTAGTTTCCAGGCTGTTCCTCAAATACCATATTCTGCCTCAGGACCTTTGCACTTGCTCTTCCCTCTCTGGAGTACTTACATCCCTGAGACATGCATGGCTTGCTCTCTTACTTGCATGTTTTTACCCCAAAGTCACCTTCTTGTTGGGGCCTTCCCTGACCATCCTGTATAAAATTTCAACTCCCCACCTTGGCACTTTATATTCCTCTCTACAATATATTTTTCCTCTTTAGTGTTTAACATTATCTAACACACTGTCACTTTCTTATTCATCTTGTTTATTGTCTGTCCCCACACTAGAAAGTAAATGTCATAAAGGTAGGGATGTTTGCTCATGTCCAGTGCCCAGAATAGTGCCTGGCACATAGACGTCCTTAGTAAATATTGGTTAAATAATTGAATGAATAAATAACAGTTTTGACTATTTGAATTAGTGACCTTTAGGAAATCAAAGATGCAGACTGGCACTCAGGAGGAAGTTCAGTGCTGGAATGACAGGTTTAGGAACTCCTCTGCAGAAACTGATCATCAAACCATCAACGGTGATGAGATCTGCAACATGGCCCCAGGGGTCAGAAAAATGGGAAGGATTAAACCACCAGAGGGCGGTAAAGTCAAAGAGCATGCGGAGAGCCAAAACTGTGCGCCCTGAATGGGAGGCTGGGGCTCTAATCCCAAGTCCTCCATCTGCTGGCAGAGTGGGCTTGGGTAACCAATCTGGCCTCTCGGAGCTTCATTTTGCCCATCTGTAAAACTGGGGGGGATTTGAGAGTAAATCATCCTCAAGCTTCTACTAAGTTAGGTAACGTGTATGAAGAGACATGTGTTAAGCCTCCGAGCGATGGTGATGGTGCTGGCACGTCGAAGATGTTCAGTAATCATTCATGGAGTCTCACCTAATGGTTCTGAAGTTCATGTTTCATGGTTCTAAAAAGGACTGGAGGACCATTTCATTTCCATGGGATTTTTGCCTTACTTATCCTCAGAAACTTTGGCTGACAAGGGTAAATTAAGTGTAAAACAGAGGACAATTAAAAATATCAAAAGGACAAAAATGAAGCAGAAGGTGCAGAGGAATTGATAATATCCTGTACTTGACATAATTTAAATACAGAATGGGACACCAAATCTAGCCCTGTTTCTCAGCAGATGAGTAACACTTAGGAATACATTGATTTTTATAATTAGCAGTTGAACCTCCAAGAAAGCATACACACTTGCTTGGAGAGAAGTTTTGTTTGTGACGTAGTTGATCATGCCAGTCATTGTATCATTACAGAGGGACACTGATAACCTTGGGCAGTGTCTTCTTCATCTATGGTTTGGTAATTTATTATGAATTAAAAGACACAAAGATGGAGTAAAGCTTTTTGTTTATCTGTTTGTTTTGTTTTTGGATTCAGCAGATGGGAAAATAAGATTGGTTTCAAAATAGAGTGATAATAAGCTAGCATTGGCATCAAGGAATATAGAGAAATGACATCAAAAGTAACCTCCTAAGAGCTGGCCCCGTGGCCTAGTGGTTAAGTTTGGTGCTCTCTGCTTTGGTGGCCCTGGTTCACTTCCCAGGTGCAGACGTATACCACTTGTCAGCAGCCATGCTGTAGTGGCGTCCCACATACAAAATAGAGGAAGATTGGCACAGATGTTAGCTCAGGGCTAATCTTCCTCAGCAAAAAAAGAAAAAAAAGGAGAAAGAGAACTTCTTTAGCCCCCCCTTAGCTTTTGGCTACCCTTATATTACTTTTGAACAAAGAATAGTCTCTACTGTTTAGCACACAATTTACATTTTTAAACAAACCAACTAGATTTCCCCCCATTTATTTTAAATTATAAGAATTTCATGTGTCCTATGTAAAAACGAAACAATTTACTTAAAGAATAATGACTCTAGGGCCAGCCCAGTGGTGTAGTAGTTAAGTTCGTGCACTCTGCTTTGGTGGCCCGGGGTTTGCAGGTTTGGATCCTGGGTGTGGACCTATGTACCACTCATCAAGCCATACTGTGGCAGGTATCCCGCATATAAAGTAGAGTAAGATGGACACAGATGTTAGCCTAGGGCCAATCTTCCTCAGCAAAAAGAGGAGGATTGGCAACAGATGTTAGCTCAGGGCTAATCATCCTCACACACACACACAAAAAAGAATAATGACTCTACACAACTTGAATGCTTTGTATACAGAAGTGAGTTGTCTTCTCCATTTTTGTCCCTGAAAAGACTTAATACAGCCTGTCCATTCCCCTCCACACATTATGATATAATTAAAAAGAAAAAAACTCTGAAAGATATTGTGATTATGTTTCAAGCATTAAGGAAAGATGTTGCAATGTGTTCTTACTAAACTCTCAATTTAGGATTTTATTATCCCTGCAGGGGAAAGAAAGCAGAGTTAGAAGAAAAGATAAAATTGGGAGGAATATTAAATGACCTGTAAAAGTCAATGTAAGCTTTATAAAGTTCTGTATACATGTATTAGTTATCTACTGCTGCATAACAAATGAACACAAGCTTGGAGGATGAAAACAACACACAATTATTTATTTATTTTTTAAAAATATTTACTATTTGGCCCTTTATTTATTTATTTTGTGAGGAAGATCAGCCCTGAGCTAACATCCATGCTAATCCTCCTCTTTTTGCTGTGGGAGACCAGCTCTGAGCTAACATCTATTGCCAATCCTCCTCCTTTTTTTTCCCCAAAGCCATGGTAGATTGTTGTATGTCATAGCTGCACATCCTTCTAGTTGCTGTATGTGGGACGTGGCCTCAGCATGGCTGGAGAAGTGGTGCATCGATGCGCGCCCGGGATCCGAACCTGGGCCGCCAGTAGCGGAGCGTGCGCACTTAACCGCTAAGCCAAGGGGCCGGCCCGACACACACTTATTATCTCATAGTTTCTGTGGGTCTGGAGTTGAGGCACAGCATGGCTGGGTCCCCTGCTCAGGTGCTCACAGGGCTGCAATCAAGGTCTCAACCAGGGCTGAGGTCTCATCTGACATTCGACTGGGGCAGGGTTGGCTTCCTTCTGTTGTCCTCAGTTCCTTGCTTCTTGGACCTTACCAACATGCCTGCTTGCTTCCTAAAGCCAGCAAGGCAGGGACACTTTCGGCAAGACAGGTGTGTCAATCTTAAGTAATGTAATCTCATACGTGTAGTCATGTATTTCCTGTCACCTTTGTTGTTTTCTATTAGAAGCAAGTTGCAGGTGCCACTCACACTCAAGTGGAGGGGAAGACACAGCAGCATGAAACCAGGAGTTGGCGATCATGGGGACCACCTTAGAGTCTGTTCACCACAATACACAAAATATATAATGTGTGTTGTAATCAATTTCAAATAAAAGATACACAAATGATTTTGGATTGACAATCAAATCTGCAAAGCCAAACAATCAATAGCAACCATCTGTGGCCTCTGCCTCTTCTCTCTTCCTTTCATCCCCCCTTCAGAGCCTCCTGCCAGCTTTAGCCTCCCTTTCTGCTGTTGTCTCCCCCCTGCTGCATTGACAGTTTTTGGCAACTACTTCCTCTCGTTTTCTGAAGTTTAAACTCTGATTCTTACTCCCAGAGTTCAAATAACACCACTTCACATGAAATCTTCTATCTTCCCTCATTCTCAAAGGTACTCATGTGGCTGCTTCTAAAACAAAATCTTGTCTTTCTTCCTTCTCTTGTTCTATTTACCACCCTGCCCCCACTTCAATCTTCCTTTTTTGAACAGTTTTCTACTTACTGGAGATCCCCTCTTTTCTTCAAATCCTCCCCTATAGGCACCATTGGTTTTGAAAAACTTGCTGATACTCATTTCTTTCTAAAGATGTACATATTTTCCAGAGCTGAGCTCATCTGTGTGGTGTCTCACTCAGATCCAGATCTCAGGTTTTTTTTTTTGTACATGAGATCATCTCAGTGCCTTTTTAAGTGACTTCCTGCAATTTGCTCAGTGAGCTCTAAGTGAAGCCCAGAGCTTCCTTTTTGATAACCAGCATCCCACCCAGGCTGAAAGACCGCATTCACTATTTCAAGGTTGCATTATTCTCCGGGAAGTGGGTCCTCATTTTCAAGACTGCACTGTTTGGGTTAGTGAATGTTTTCCATAAGAAGCCAGACATGGGCTCCAGGTGTATGGCCCTGCCCAGGTGGGTGCCAGGGCCAGCCTTATGGGTGTGGGACCTATATAGTCACACAGGGTCCCATGCTCAGAAGGGCCTCATGCTCACTTTAATACTCTATTGTCATCATTTGAAATTCTTAATAATTTTATCTTTGAACTTGTGCTTTGTAAGTAAAGTCTGATGGGACAATGCAGCATGCTGTGTTGGCAGACGTGATATGCATAAGGAGCGGAGGAGATATGCATAACATACATGTGTGCTGTTCCTTGCCACTCCTTTCATGTATAGAATTTGTGATGCCCCATGACTACAAATTTTCGTGGATCCACTGTGTGTGAGAGAATTCAGCAAGACACAAAGCCAGTACCAGTAAGCATGTTGCACCTACGACTGGTAAGTGGGGGTGCTGACAGCTCCGAGGGGCAGTGTTTCCATTCGAATGAGAACTTGCTTTGAATGCAGAAAGAAGGTGATGGTGTTCTAAGTAACAAAATGACCAAGGAACCTTATCATATCTTTTCTTACTCATATTACTTCCCTATTAGTCAACCACTCACCCTGAAAATCATGACACAGAAAGAAAGGGAAAAATATAGCAACCCATAGTTCCTTTTCCTCTCAGTCCTTCTGAAGGTAGAGACTGTTGGTAGAATGTGTGACTATCAAGAAGTGAAATGAAAACAGCTGAATTAATTTGGTGCAGCGTTTTCACTGTTCTGGTAAAAGCAAAATTCATATGTGTTTACAAGCTATGAAATACAGATTGTGTAATTTCCGTGATTTCCGCATATGAATTAAATATGCTTAAATTTTCATTTAAAACTGTCAATGCACAATATAAAGATGACCCACAAAGTTCATGCTATATTTTAATTTTTTTTTCACTTGGAACATTAAATGGCAAATTGAAAAACACCGTGACAAGTTGGGCGAGAGATCGTGGAAGAAAGGAAAAAGTAGTTTAGTACTATATTTTAGTACTTGTAACTGGTATTTTTTCCTGCACAAGGCAACCCAACAGTTTCATTTTGCAGTGGGCATGGTAAATTATGTAGCTCTGCCTGCTGAGGGTACTGACTGAGGTAGGAGGGGAATTCCCTCTGTCCTATGAAGACATATAGGGCATCAGTGGAGGCCCCAGGCAGGCAAAATTTTAGAAGGCGGCTTCCAAACCTTCCTTGTGATAGCTCATTTCAGTCTTTCTTGTTCCTTAGAGCCAAGTTGTAGGCAACCCAAGATATTGATTTTCTCAGCTCTCAGGGCTGTGGACAGGGACAAATTTGGTCACCATCCTCACGCAGGGCTTCCCTGGACTCAAGTAGTCTCATCCATTGACATCAGAAGGCCACATATACGGAGGGGAAGGTTGGGAAACATTGCGTTAGAGAAGTCCAGTTGTGGGTGAGATGGAAAGACTTCTAAAAAATCCGTAATCTAAGATGCTAAAGAGGAGACTAGAAGAGAACACCTCCTTTAAAATGGATGTGACTTGGGGCTAGCCTGGTGGCTTAGTGCTTAAGTTGACGTGCCCCCCTTCAGTGGCCTGGGGTTTACCAGTTCAGATCCCAGTTGTGGACATATGCACCACTCATCAAGCCATGCTGTGGCAGCGTCCCACATACAAAATAGAGGAAGATGGACACAGATGTTAGCTCAGGGCTGAACTTCTTCACCAAAACACATAAATAAATAAATAAATAAATAAATAAATAAATAAATAAATAAATAAATAAATAAATAAATAAATAAAATGAAATGGATGTGACAACCTCAAGACTACCTCAAATGCTCTCAGTTTTGGTTAGAGCCAGCTGAGTAGGGGAGAACACAAAGTAAACAATTTTGATGAGGCAGTTGATTCTTGTTATTCACGGTGGTTATGTTCTATGATGTTGTAGCACACCCTGAATTAGCAAACACTGAATCACTGCCCCTGGGTTAGGTTCCTGCCTGCCCCTGGCCACAACACTTTCATCAACAGATCAGTACTTTGTTTTATGTGTGTTTCTGTTTAAAAACATCTTATTTAATATATATTGTCAATTAATTAACATCAAACTCACAGCCAAGAACACTACAACGTGCCTGAACGAACCTTATCTAACACATGTGTTTTCTCTGTAAGACACATCACAGACTCTTTGAGTTTAGGAATGCTACACAGAGCTTCAGCATTATGCTTAGGGACCACTTAGACAGCAAAGTCACCAACAAAAAGCACAAAAATGTGAAAACCATGGTACTAAATAGACTGCAAAAAGGGCACTCATTTTGTTCGAACTCAGCTGGGATGTGTGCATCAAGCAACTCAAATTTTTCTGTGCATATGCCTGTCTGTGAACAACTGTAGAAGTGCCTGGGTATTGATTTTGGAGTTACAAATAAATTTTAGCGGGTAGATGAATTTGCAAAGATGGAATCTGCAAATCACAAGGATTGACTGCACTGAGGAGAAAGTACAAAAACATTGGTTATGTACTTAATTCTAGTATTTCACGTAGAGTTTCAAACCAACAGATTTTGGTTTCCTCGTGGAATAAAATGTCAAGTGAAAGTGAAAAGATAAACAACATGAGGTGTGTGGGCGGCATGGTGCACCTATTCCATCCAATTCTTAGGAGGAGGAAAATCACAATTATAATGACAGAGCAGACAAAGATCTTTGCTGTTTTTGCTATGGTAGCTGCTGTTAACAAGTCATTCCACAAAATTAGGTCAAGTAAGGCATGAGTAAATTTTTCACAGAAGTGAGAAATGTATACCACAGTATAGAAGGCTGTTCCAGAGTTAATTCCTGGTGTTGATCTTGGGGTTGAATGAACGTGCTAGGAAGAACTCTCGGGTCAATGGCCTGAAGAGTTAGCAAGTCTGAGTCTTGATGCTTGTCTGGAAGCTCCAGATTTGCTAGCAAGGGCTTCATAGCGATTCTGAGTCCTCGTTTGAAAATAGGGATGCGAAAGCAGGTGTAAGGGTTTAGGTGCTCACCTTTTCGGTGATTTTCAAGAGGAGGTCACAAATTGGTTTTGGGAAAGGAGATTTCTCCTCTGAGGTCTGTTTTCTTTACCAGCTGTGTGCTGAATGAATAACCTGGAGACACACAAGGAATTCCTGTAGGTGAAGCCGCTCCTTAGTTACAGCTGCCACCTCCCCGGGTGCCTTACATCTTGGAGTTCTTACAATTCTATTTCCTGCTTGGGTAAGGAGGCAGTTTGCAGGCCACTCCCAGAAGCTGTGGGGCTAAATTATTTTTTTTATTTTTGATTTCTTTTGGTATTATCACTATTTTTTATTTTAGCCATTCTGTACATGTTTTTGTATTAACATAGGTTACACAGCTTAGGCACTCAATATATAGCAAATATTTTAAAAATACATACTATATGCAAGATTCTATATTAAGAAATGATGCTCTACTAAATTTCTAAAAATTTTAAATAAAATGAATTGAATTTTCTTTTTTTTATTGAGGTAACATTGGTTTATAACATTATATAAATTTCAGGTGTACCATCGTATTTCAATTTCTGTATAGATTACATCATGTTCACCACCCAAAGACTAATTAACATCCATCACTATACACATGTGCCTAATCACCCCTTTCATTCTCCTCCCTCCCTCCTTCCCCTCCCCTCTGGTAACCACCAATCTAATCTCTGTGTCTGTGTGTTTGTTTGTTTGTTTGTTGTTGTTGTTTTTATCTTCTACCTATGACTGAAATCTGTATTTGACTCTCTCCATCTGACTTATTTTGCTTTGCATAATACCCTCAAGGTCCATCCATGTTGTTGCAAATGGCAAGATTTCATGTTTTTTTTATAGCTGAGTGGTATTCCATTGTGTATATATACCACATCTTCTTTATCCATTCATCCATTGATACACACTTAGGTTGTTTCCAAGTCGTGGCTATTGTGAATAATGCTGCAATGACCATAGGGGTGCAAGTATCTTTATGCATTCATGTTTTCATGTCCTTTGGTTAAATACCAAGAAGTGGAATAGCTGGATCATATGGTAGTTCTAAAAGCTTCTGCACAGCAAAGGAAACCATCAACAAAACGAAAAGACAACCTAACAATTGGGAGAAGGTATTTGCAAACCATATATCTGATAAGGGGTTAATATCCAAAATATATAAAGAACATATACAACTCAACAACAAAGAAACAAACAACCCAATTAAAAAGTGGGCAGAGGATCTGAACAGACATTTTTGCGAAGAAGGTATACAGATGGCCACCAGGCACGTGAAAAGATGTCAACATCACTAATTATCAGGCAAATGCAAATCAAAACCACAATGAGATATCACCTCATGCCAGTCAGAATGGCTGTAATCAACAAGACAAGAGATAACAAGTGTTGGAGAGGATGTGGAGAGAAGGGAGCCTTGTACACTGTTGATGGGAGTGTAAACTGGTGCAGCCACTATGGAAAACAGTGTGGAGATTCCTCAATAGGATAGAACTACCGTATGATCCAGGCTTAGGGCTGAATTACAGTGGGCCTAAGCAAGAGCCCCCTTGCCCTACGCTGCCTCCTGCCTCCCTCCTCCGCCCCTCTCCAGGCCACAGGGAGGAATTTGCTGCTTCTTCCTGCTTCACTCACAGCCTTGACACTCCCTCATATTTGGGCTCTTCCACATTTGGATCTTCCTATTTTGAAATAAGAAAGACTTCTTAATAACAGCAATAAGGCATATTCAGAGGGAAATTAGATGTCTGAGGATTTAGGGATACTTAACTCTTCCCTTTTTCGTGCTTTACAACTGTGATTTACTCAGCACAGACCACCCTCATCATTTCTTATTGCTTAATTAAGAAACATCTCAGAGTTTTCTCTCTATTACTTTTAGACAGATTAGAAGGAGAAAATATTTTAACAGATGCTAAAAAGTCTTTCCCACAATTTGAAGATCAGGAGAGTGCCTTTTATAGAGCTCCCAAAGTGTCCTGGCTGCTGCTGCCAGAGTTGAAAAGAATTTAGTGGCTGAGTACTTAATGAAAAGCCAAGATGCTCTGACAAAGAACTGGGCAACTATTACTCTGGCTCTGAAGAGTTATTGCAAATTAAATTTTATCCTTGTCCTTTATGATCTATATCAGGCAGTAGGTATAACATCATGACTGAAATATTCTTGTTTTCCACTGTTAATAAAAAAGCACACAATCATTAATGTATGCGTACCAGCAGGAAATACGAACAGTGTGCTCCATTGGAAAAGCCGGATATTGTATTGACAACTTCGTGGGCAAAAGGCAGGGTAAATACAATTTGAGTTTGGGGACAGGGTAATTACTGTCACCATCTGGTAGCACAGTCTTTATCTGAACTCAAACCTCTTATGCGTTTTAAGTGCTTACGGGGCATCTTGCTAGGCAAGCTAGTATAGGATTACTTTTTAGATGTTACCTTGAAACCGATTCAAGATTGCCTTTGTCTAATAACACAATATCATATCTAGCATGATTGCCATCACTGTAAAGCAAAGTCTTTTAATAGTATTTATTAAGTACTTTCCAAAGATGCATAATAGCCAACATGAGTTGGTGTTAATAGAGTGTCATTAGTCAGCTCAGTCTTCAATATTTGTGGAAAGCCAGGCTCAGCAAGAAACACATAATGAATGTAAAGCAAATACAAAACACAATATCCCTGCAGCCTACTCCTTCCTCTGATGGATGGGAACACTGCGCCTCATAGTCTTGCTCCTTGGTGATTTCTGAGCACTGTCTTTAAAATATTTGGCATGAAATATGAGCTGAACAAGCACGAGGAATACAGTAGCTAAAAGGAGCCTGATGGGGAGAAATGGTGTTTACTTTAGTGGCCGTGGTTTAGGAATTTGCCATATCACACCAGGTTAATACAGGCTTAGGGCAGAGGGAAGCGTGAACGGGCAGTTGCGTTGACTGGGAACATGGAGGAAAGGTCCAGCTCCTTCTAGTCGTCACTGAAATATCAGAACTCTCCTCTCTCCTCTGCTTCTTCCCCATCCCTACAGCCCAGAACAGGGCTGGGTTAGAAAAGAGTTGTGATTAGGGTAATTCAGCAGCTGGGAAGGTATTTTTTGACAGCACTCTAGATAATGGAGTGCTGTACACAGGGTAATAAATAGGCGAGTATGATTATAGAGCGGTAATTCAGTCAAGAGGTTAGATGATCTCATAAACAGCACAAAGCCACTGTGGTTTGTCTTGATGTCATCAAGACCTTAAGATTGAATGAGAACTTTGCTAGTCAATATTTTGCCTTGTTTATTTCTTTGGAGTATAGGGAGTTGGGGGAAAAATCCCTAGGTCTCCACTTGATCAATTACCCTAACCCATATGTATTTATGTGCATGTACATTTGGCTTTATGTATGTTCTCCCAGAGCTATGCATTCTCTCCATACCCCAGGGTATATACAGGAAACACAATTTTTAAAATCTTGGCAGAGTAAAAGCATATATAGAAATGAGAAGATCATTGATGATTTTTCATGTGCTTTGCCTGCAATGGAGTCCACACTAGATCATTAGTTCCCAAAGGTAGCCTCTCTCCTTACTTTATGCTACTGCATAGCAGGGAGAACGTTGCCTCCATTCATTTGGAGTTGTGCACCTCTTCAAATAACCACACTGTGTTTCCAGCTTTGGTAATTTCAGCATTTTTATTTTCTTTTTTTCTCAGCCTTATTGAGACATAATTGATATATAACATTGTGTAAGTTTAAGGTGTACAACGTGTTGATTTGATACACTTATATATTGCAAAATGACTACCGCCATAGCCTTAGCTAACATCTCCATCACGTCACATAATTACCATTTTGTTTTTGTGGTAAGAACATTTAAGATTTACTATCTTAGCAATTTTCAAGTATGTAATACAGTATTATTAACTATAATCACCATGTTGTACATCAATCCCCAGAACTTATTCATCTTATAACTGGAAGTTTGTACCCTTTGACCAACATCTCCCGCCACCTTCCTCCACCCCTTGCCCCTGGCAACCACCATTCTACTTTCTGTTTCTATAAGTTCAACTTTTTTATGTTCCACTTATGTGATATCATACGGTATTTGTCTTTCTCTGTCTGACTTATTTCACTTAGCGTAATACCCTCGAGGTCCATCTATGTTACCACAAATGACAGTATTTCCTTCTTTCTCATAGCTGAATAATATTCCATTGTGTGTGTGTATATATATATATATATATATATACACACATATATCCCACATCTTTATCCATTCCTCCATCGATGGAGTCAGGTTGTTTCCACATCTTGGCTATTGTGAGTAAGGATTTCAGCATTTTTCTTTATCTGTTAATTTCTAGCTATATAGAACCTTGGGTGAGTCAACTTATCTGTGCCTTAGTTTCCTCATCTGTCTAATTTGTACAATAATAGTGTCTGCTATTTTTTTAAAGATATTTTATTTTTGGAATAAAATGAATTAATATATGGGAAGGGCTTAGAATAGTTCCTAGGCATTGTTATTATTAGTGTTGTTTTTGTTATTATTTTTTAGCAGGTGTTA
The DNA here is from genome assembly GCF_057802395.1 of Ceratotherium simum simum. NCBI lineage: Eukaryota > Metazoa > Chordata > Mammalia > Perissodactyla > Rhinocerotidae > Ceratotherium > Ceratotherium simum. The sequence continues at coordinate 16,795,283 of NC_141909.1, forward strand.
TTATTTTCTCCTTGAGGAGAAGGAGTATGTCTTGATCAATGATATATCTTCCCAGACATATATCATAGTATAAATATGTGAATTGAATTTAGATCACCGGCTAGATTTTGCAAGTCTTGTACAATACTATTTTTTAATCCTAATAGAAACCTTTATCTCTATTTTGTAGACAATGCAAATCTACACATTCACGCCCAGCATTCATAAAGAATATCTTTAGGAATAGATGTTCCTGTAAAATGGAGCATGAAGTACCCTTAAAGGGCTGAGTGACTTAATCAAGGAGTAAGTTCCTTTCTGCCAGTAGCCTTCAATCTAAGAGGTATCTTTTTATGTGTTGAGCATCAGCAGGTGGCACTTTTACATCACACTTTGTTCTCTTTGGAACACATTCTCCCAGCTGGAAAGGGGAACAGCATACAGTTTTATAAATCCAATGTAGGAATCAATTGGAAAGTGTTGCAAGTAGTTTGTTAGAAATGATGATTATTGAGTAAAATTTGTGAATGACTATCTATAAGTTGGAGTGAATTCATCATTGGCTCTCTGATAACTTCACACCCATTGCTTTCTTGCATTCTGGTATGCTCTGGTATGCTTGAGTGGGAGAGAAAGGGGCGGGCTTATATTTAATGCACAGGAAATTACTGGTGCTACTTGATGTGAATATTACGTGTCCTGCAAGCTAGGGCAGGAGAAACGTTGAGAACTCTGAATAGATGGCCAACCTAGCAACAATGGTCAAGAAATTGATCCTACGTGTGACTCAAAATACAAAAGAAAATGATTGTAGTTGTTATGGGACTGCTAAGATTGGCAAATGAAGAAAACATACCTCAAATAACATCTTTCCAGCAGCAGCAAATGGAGCCAAAAACAACTTCTGCGGCGGCACCAATTATCAGTGGTTTTGTTCACTGACATATCTAGCAAAAATTGCTGAAAAGCAGGAGGGGTCAGTCACTTGGGATCAAGTCCCAAGTGTGGTCCATTTTGAGACAAAAGCAGGTTAGTAGAGCTGGGCATTTGTGAGTTGGGATTATATAGTGTACTTGACAAGGTCAGAGTTGTCTTTGGATTTTTGATTCTGATTCCAGATCTTTTTCAATACAACAAGTAGGCAGGGTGGATTTAAATAGGAAGTTTACTTGTGAATAACATTACCCAGTACTTCTTTAGCTGAGTGTGTCTTTTGAAAGAGTATAAGGTGTCATATATATTTGAGTGTAAATTTACCTTGTGAATAGCCATTTTTCATACCTGGGGCGACCATATAATTCGTCATTCAAACCAGGGACACTGTGGAGAGTGAAAGGGGTGCTGTTAATAATTATACTAGGACAACAGACATAACTGGGTCTGTCGGTCAATTTGGGACATATGGACTTCTTGTTTATATCTCATGAGTGGAGAAGAGCATTTATTCACTCGATGTACCATAGTCCCTCGGTGATTTCTTTTCCTTTTTGTTTTTTACCAGTTCTCTTTCCACAGCACCCCTCTGCCTCTCTCTTTACTCCCATGGTGCTTGGTGGAAGCCTTTGTCACAACACTGATCACAGCAATTATACAGTCGGCTGTTCATGAATTTGTTCTGTAGTCCCACACTTACACTAGGCCCTGGACGGGTTGGGAACAGGGTACATGCATTCTTATTTATTTACATATATTGTGGTAAAAACCACATAACAAAATTTACCACCTTAATCATTTTAAATGTGCAGTACAATAGTGTTAATTATATGCACATCATTGTGTAACAGATCTCTAGAACTTTTTCATCTTGCAAAACTGAAACTCTATACTCATTGAACAGCAACTCCCCTTTTTCCTCCTCTCCCCAGTCCCTGGCAACTACTATTCTACTTTCTGTTTCTTAGAGCCTGACAACTTTAGATACCTCATGTAAGTGGAATCATGCAGTATTTGTCTTTTTGTGATTGGCCTATATCACTTAGCATGATGTCTTCAAGGTTCATCCATGTTTTAGCATGTAACAGCATTTTCTTCTTTTTTAAGGCTGCATAGTATTTCCTTGTATGTACATACCACATTTTCTTTATCCGTTCATCCATTGACGGACATTAGGTTGCTTCTACCTCTTGGTTATTGTCAATAGTGCTGCAATGAACATGAGAGTGCTAATATTTCTTCCAGATCCCGTTTTCAATTCTTTTGGAAATATACTCAGAAGTGATATGACTGAATCATATGGCATTTCTATATTCATGCTTTTGAGAAACTTCCGTACTGTGTTCCACAATGGCTGCACCATTTTACATTATTACCACTAGTGTACAAGGGTTCTGATTTCTCTGCATCCTCACCATCTGTTATTTTCTGGGGCTTTGTTTGTTTTTTTGTTTTTTTTTGAGAGTGGCCATCCTATTGGGTGTGAGGTGATGGCTCATTGTGGTTTTGATTTGCTTTTCCCTGATGATTAGTGATGCTGACAACCTTTTCATGTGCTTGTTGGCCATTCTCTGTGATTTCTTTTTATGTTTTTCATTAAGTGCCATTATTTTATATTGTCTGTAGGGAGTCTTCTCTTTGACAGGAGACTTTCCCAGTGAAGGTTCAGAAAAGGTCAAATAAATATAGGTAATGTCATGTGTTTCAAATGGTACTGGATTTCTATTCTTTTCTCTTTTTTCATTTTACCTCCTCCTTGCCATCCTATGTCACCCTCCCTGCTAATGAAGCATATGGAGGGGAAGGATCATAGGATTGATCCAGAGGAAGAAGGGTTTTAGATGTAGGGGAAGTCTTTTTTAATCTTTCCTAGAGGAATCCATTTTGCATGCACATTTCTCATGGCTCATGCTCTCTGTCTAATAATACACTACTCGGTGTAAAGTTTTTCCTTTTTCATTAAAAAAAAAAAAGACCCTCAAGCTAAAAAACAAAGACATGCATAGAACCCAGGCTTATCTTTGACTATAGATAAATAGCCTTAACACGCTAATTCGCATGCAATGGTTCAAACAAACAAAAACCAATAAAAAAATTACTATGTCACTAATATGCTTTTAATAAAGCCATTTGGGTGAAACTTCTTTGGCTTAATATAATTTGGGAACATCTAATTTTTCACATGCGGGAACTCAGAATATGCTAATTCACAATATGTGCTTCAGGACCAGAGAGGAATCAGAAGACTGTCGCAGTATCATTCTACCAGACTCAGCTTGAAAAAATTGTTTGTGAGTTTCAACTACTAGGCTGGTTCTATAAATTAGTGAGGGGTTGATAGGAGCCAGAATGATTTACCTTAAAATCTTTAAGATTTGGACGGGCTGGGGATAAGTAAGAGAAAAAGAAGAAAAGGAGAGAATAAACATAGTGAGAAGACTTTGGCTCCACCAGGTATCGGCTCTGATCTGTACAATAGGGACAGTAATTCCTGCCCACTTCATGGAGGTGTGGTGAAGATTATGAATGAATTTGAAAGCTCCCTTTAGGGTGAAATGCTTTATGTAAATATAAGGCATTTTATATCAGGAAAGAGAAATAGAGATTTGTAGATAAATCTTTCCCTAACTTGATATTCACCTACCTTTCTGAAATATCTAAAGAGAACCTTTTTAAGAGAGATAAAACTGGTAATCAGTAACCCGATTCTCTCAGGTAAGGAGGGAAATGGCCCATGCTTTTTAATCAGGCATGAGGTGGAATATAGCAATAAAAGGAGCTTTAACTCCATGAAGAAGAAAGGCACAAGGGTGCCTTACACTCTGGTCTTTATTTTAACCGAGAAAACCATCACCAGGACTTCGATTCGGCTGGGTCTTCTATGTCACAGACTTCACAAGTTGTGCAACAGTCAATTCAGTTAACAAATCAGCCAAACTGTTTTGTCTGCTTGAATTGACTAATTATATTGTTTTGACTTATATTTTGGGTCAACTTGACCACCTGAACAGATAAATTATAGACGAGGCTAATGTATGAGAAGAGCCACTGAGTGTTGGGCTGAGTACTGTGGGTGATTTCCTTTCTGTGAATATAATGTTTAAGCCAAATTGACAAACAAGGGGAAAGCAGATTTTATGCACATGTTCCTGTCCTAGGGATCAAACTTTGGTTCACAATGGCTTTAAGTTCAAAACTATGCGGGGCCGGCCCCGTGGCTTAGCGGCTAAGTGCGCGCGCTCCGCTGCTGGCGGCCGGGGTTCGGATCCCGGGCACGCACCGACGCACCGCTTCTCTGGCCATGCTGAGGCTGAGTCCCACATACAGCAACTAGAAGGATGTGCAGCTATGACATACAACTATATACTGGGGCTTTGGTGGAAAAATAAATAAATAAAAATTAAAAAAAAATAAAAACTATGCAAGAATCCAGAATCAGTAGCTTATTTACTTAGGATTTTAATTTTGAAAAAAATTGTAAAATAGAAAGCAACTAAGTCGTGTTACATCTCAGAATAGAATTTTGATATACACCCTCTGTGCAAGTAAACATCTATGGATTCCTGTTCTCACACTTGTTGCCAATTCTCAGAACACCCTTGGATAATTCAATTGCAAAACCAAAATTATCCTTATGTGCGGCCACTTTTCTGCTTAGTTGTTGCAGATCTCAGTTCGTGTCATGGCCTCCCCTGTGTGACTGGGCAAGTTAATTAATCTCACTGTGCTTCATTTATTCAGTATAAAACTGGGCATTATTATTCCTACATCATAGAGATTCTATAAAGATGAAGTACCTCAAGATCTTAGCACAGTTCCTTGCTAAAATGTGCTTTAAAATGTGAGTAGGTGCCACTAGCAGGGCTGCTGCTTGGGCACGGGTCCTCCCAGGGCTTTGGCTTCACCAGCTGCTAAGAGATGGTGGTTTTGGCCATTAAGCTTAACATGGCCTTCCCCATTTAGCAATTCAAACATCTTCCACCACCCAACAGCTCACTTACTCGTCCCCAGCCACACTGGAGCACACGAAGATCCTTCCTGGGCTGAGATCTTTGCGTTTGTTTTTGCCCTGCCTGTAAATCTCTGTCCCCAGGTCTGTATATGGCTGTGTCCTTACTATCGTTATATTGCAGCTCAAGTATCACTGGAGAGGCTCTCCTGGACCACTAGTGTAAAGTATCCCATTTCCTGTGTTAGTTCCTGTATGGCACCTCCAACTTTCTGAAGTCATCTTGTTTATTCTTTCCTTGTGTGTTGTCTGCCTCTCCCCTACTAGGATGTAAGTTGTCTGAGAGCAGAAATCTTGTTGTCTTGCTCTGGCACCCGGAACTGTGTCTGGTACATGATTAATTTGCTCATTACATATCTTTTGAAAGAATTGCCTACGTCATTTTTTTCTTTTATTTTAAAAATCCACAGACACTTGTTGTTATAGAAGAGCAGACAGCTTTATTCAAGGTAATTATTCTTCCGTTTGCCTTGAATCCAGTTTGTTAATCTTCTTTCTGTTTCTCTCCAAACTTGAGCTCTCACAGGGTAAGATTTCCATTTTCTTGCTCTGCTTTATGTTTCAAGGTGTGCAAGAGCATAAGCCCCTTAAGCAGGCTACCAAGGCAGGCCTCTAATTCCTCCTGCTTTGCTGTGTGCCCCATTTATGAGCCGACAGAATATGTTTGGCCACATGTTTATATCAGCAAATCAATTGTGTCTGTGGAATGGAAATGTATCTGCACTAAATGAATTGTCAATGTCTATTTGAATCGACAAACATGTGGCTACATCTTTCTAGCTCTGAAGACATGAAACAACACTCCATGTCTAATTGCCACTATTTTACAAGTTGGTATTTTAAAAATCAATGTCATCTTTCATATCTGTGTGCATGTTTTGACTATATCTCAGCCCATTTATCCAAAGAGCAAATTAAAATAAATATTATTGTAACCTGATAAAAGTGTCTGTGGTTTTACTACTATTTTTTTTTCCAAAGCCATTTGGATGTTTTTTCTTCCCATGGAATTGGTGTCAGTTTATTTCCAAACAAAATTCGTTATATTCTGGTTTTGTAGATGGAATTATCCTAAAGTTCCAAACCAACATAGTAATAATGTGAGGTAAATTATAATATTGCTTACAGTTAACTTTATTTATATGGGTTCCTTTATTTAAAAGAGTGTTCTTGAAATAAGCAATGTATTTGTATTAATCATGGTTAACTGTAGTAAAGAATGAATAATTTCCAGCTGGTGGTTTTGACAACCAGTGATTGGCACCTAGAGTAGGTTTAGCACAGAGTAGGAGTTTAATAAATATTTGTTAAATGAATCTTTAGCACGTTATACAATATTTTGCATTCCTAAGAGCATGGAAACTTTCAGAAATATAAAAATCAATGAAATTTGCTGAATTTGGAAATTGTTAGTCCTTTCACATATTATGTCGTTTTTCTGACCTCATTTATAAACTATTGACATCAATTCTCAAGCCACTAAATTTTTTCTTAGAGAAAAAACCAAAACCAAGAGAGGTATAGTATCTTCCATACACATTTGGAAAGCTCTAAATGTTCTAAAGTTCTAAAAATTCATGATTTCAAATGCTGGGTGTACTTAGGTGAGTGGTGCTGATTTAATCTAAGGTTCTTTTTCTTTCTTTCATTTTTTGTTAAATATTGCAGTTTTTAAAAAGGTCTCAAGCAAAAAAATTCAAAAGCTCTGAAATTTAGACTTTGACAGTAATTAAGAAAATGCAGAAAGGGCACTGGTAGATTTTTAAAAACTATTTTAATACAAGATTAATAGCAATTTTCTATCCAAATCAGAAATGAAAAATCTTAACCCAATAATAGTCATTTGACAGTCACATAAAATTTTAGGTTTGATGGTGCACACATTTGTCCTGCATATATATTATGCATATGCACACAGAGACCTCACTATTATGCCATCTTTAGATGTCTTTCATGAAAGTAGCTCATTACAAGGCAATGTCAAAGATTCCAGTAACTATTCAACTTTGATTGAGGTTCAAATGGCCCCATGCCAGGCTGAGTCCCGTGCTACAGCAATCATGATATAGCAAGGCTCCAGAATGCATACAAATCAATACTCTATTTGTATTACTTGGCCTAAAACTAAACACTGGCTAATGTCTCCACCAAGGAGGAACACATTGCAAATTTATAAGTTATGGTCTCCTTTACTCTTCTGTTGGCAAAGCTAAACAGACCCCGCCTCCCCTTTAAGTTAAAAGTCAAGTCTATTAGTGACTATAAGTGAATGAAAATGAATTTGAATTTCTGCAAGTTTTGGATGTCAAAACTTGCATTTGCTAACACTTCCACCTTTAATCAAACCACCTGATAATTAGCCTTGCAAAGAGAAGTAATAAAAGAATCACAACTCAGGAATTTGCTAAGTTTTTATTCCTCCTTGGGGACTTGAGTTGGTGTTCAGTGTGTAGCCAAAACGTGTATGTAATGGCTAAAGAATTAAAGTAGGCTAATGTCTGCAGCAGGGAATATAAATTAAATATCAGGAGTCTGTGTCCAATAATATTTTCAATGTGTTTGATTTATAGAATGTTACTTTTATAATTACTACTGCTTCTCAATGAAGAATAGTGTTTTTCAGTGTAGACAAAGTAGTATTTTCTATCCCTTACATTTCCAGCAGGTAATACAAGTTACTTATCTGGGTAAGTCACTGCAAGGGAGTCAGATTGCTAGTGCTAATGTTGTTCTGCGATGGCTATAATCAAAGTATGGACTTGACCTTCGTTAAAATGAACAAAGGTTGTCATGGCTGTCCTCAATACAGAACCATAAGCAGAGCTAATTTGTAAATTTGCAATTCCATCTTCTCTGCTAAAGACTTTAGCCTCTGTTTAGCTTTTGTTATAACATATACAAAGTATAATATACACCAATTACAGACGTGTATTTTTGTTAGAAAAATACATATTATAACTAAAGAACATGTAAATAGAGGCACTTCAATAAGCTAAGTGTTTGCAGTTATGAGCATCCCCAACAATTTCTAGCCTCCGATTTCAGTGAGCCCAATTCCTCTCTACTCATAACAGAGGTTATGATGTGATTACAGAACTTAGGGGACGTCAAAGCAAATGAGGTAAGGTCAGGAAAAATAATGGAGCATCATTGAATCCCCTATAACTACACTGAAACAAGAGAAATTAATTTGGCATTGGGGGAGGAAGTCCAAAATACTTACAGAAATGGGGTAACTAGATTAAACTAATTCCCTTAGGGAAGAAAAAAATTCTCATGTCAAATTAGTCTGAAAATCACACAACATAGTAGGATGATGATAAAAACCAGCAAGTACAATTTGAATATTTTGACCACATCCATGCAGGTGACCAATATTGTGGCATCATTAACTGATAGTCATTTCAGCTCTCTGCCTGGCTCATATGGATCACTATATTTCACCAACATGAATAATACTGAAAATTAAGGTGTTGAAACAAATGAAGCAGGCGTTTATATACTCTCTGTGTGTTTAGTGGGTGCAGAACATGAGTTCACATTCGTGAATATAATGTGTATTCATACACATGCACAAAACCTTTTAGGGGGGAAAGCACAGGGAAAACAAGGCATTCTGATCTATTTTATAGAAGACGCAGAAACATTAAAAAAAAAATACTTGGAGTTTGAAGCCATAAAAACAAGTTATTACTCAAATACTCTGGAAAATCAAGGTTGATTTGACTTGTATTGCACCTTAATTATTGGAGAAAGACAATACTGATTTCTGAACAATGATGAATTGAGCAACATAATGATTGGTCCTTCATAGAGATGTTTTATGTGTGATCGATGATAAGAAGCTGAAGTTTGGCAGTGAAATGGATGGTTTTCTAGAAGTATGCAATGCTGAATTAGATTAAGTGTTAATTTCATAAAGATTTAAATGAAAAGATGCCACAAAGTCTCTTGGAATCCTACGTTTCATATTTCATTAGGCATAAAATAGCAATAGATGCTTCTAAATACTTTCAGTTTTGCAAAAGTGCTCAAATATACTTAATACTATTGTGCCGCATGTGTTCTACCTAAATGTGATGACTATTCAATAACTAATCATAATTTTGATGAGACCGGAGATCAAAAAATACCATTTATGTGTCTTTTCTGTCAATGGGTTAATTAAAATGTGACTGGCATACAATGGTGTCCTGAAATATTACTTTTCCCAACCCCAATACATCATAAAAAACAAAAAACACATGGATAGCCAACTGTATTCATAAAGCCCCAGTTTGGTTTATTTTGCTTCTCTCTCTTAGGGGGAGCATAGGGCCTGGCTCTGGCACCCTTGGCAGATCAGCTAGGCTGTGGCTCTAAATTGGCCTCTGGAGTTAGGACATTTATCCAAGTGCTGAGCAGAATCCTAGGCTGAAGGCGTTGTACATGAAAGCAATGGTTTTTGCATGAAAACACATTCTTTACGCATACAGTTTCCATGACCAGTGAAGTCCTGCACATCCATGGCTCTCCCCATGAGCGCGGCACAGTCTGGAGCACCCAGGACAAAGCACGCTCATGCGAAAAGGGTGTGCCCGGGCAAACTTTTAATAAATGGACAGTTAGATACGTAAAAAGTTCTCTTTCTTGATTCTTGGTGCTCACAGATCATTGAGGAATCCCTTCTCTGAGCAGCACAAAACAAGAAGAGTTGGTTGACAAAACATTTTCGTTACAAAGGTGTGTCAACCCTGAGCTTGGAATTAAGAAGTTAAAATCTGTGATTTATATATATATAGATATAAAAATAGATGATCATACTAAGACTAAAAAAGTGAAAGAAATCTCCATGTCAATACTATATATATATTTTTTTGTCTTGACTTTTTTTTGTTGTGAGTTATTTTGTAAGAGAATGCCCTTGTGGTGCAGAAACCAATTGATACAAAGCAAATAGTTAAAAATGAAAACTCACTTATGGATCTAATTGTTTATCAGTTCATTAAAAGAACTCTTCTTCTGGGAAGGTAATGAGCACAGGGGCAGAGATATCTAATTAATGTCAAACCTGTGGCTAAAGCAAAGAGATTTTATCACTGAGGATTATTTTCACTTCAGACCCTTGAGTCGAATTGATGGGAGTGTCCACTAGTAACTAAAGATGAAGGGAAAAACCTGTGCCAATTGGATACAGTGGACAGACATTAAGAAAATTAAGGAAAATGGTGCCATTACTAAAATTGAAATTGGGCAGGGTGAGAGAGAGGTGCCGAGTCATAGCAATTTTTGCTCTCAGATTAAAGATGGAATTTTAAATTTAGTATCAGTACCTCCAAATCAGTTTGGTATTGTGTGGTTAGAGTGAAGATGATACCTCCAAGACAACAGTGTATTTTCACTACATTAAAAAAAACTTGGAACTTCTCCCCATAAGCATTTTGTAAACTCAATTTGTCACAGAAAAGCTTACACTGGGAGTTGGCCAGCAATGCTGAACTTATAGCGTTGAAACTTTTATTTTTCTCTTGTTTGCTTTTTCACTGAAAATGCAGTTGTCTTGGGGTTTGGCCTGATTTTACAAGGAAAATTATTTTCCTTTTTTTTTTTAATGGGAAAAAAAACTCACAACGTGAGATTCCTTTACTTCTGCAGCATAAAAGCAAATGAAGGTAAGAAAATCTCCTCATACGAAAGATTTGAATAAGAATTCTCTAGAATAAACAAGGTTCCCACAGATAGCTGAAGGAAAGAGGAAGCAGTCCAGTCTGGCACCTGGTACTCTTTGGGAAAACAAAAAGGGAAGCAGAGTGCAGTACTGCTCTCTTCTCATAGAAAACGGTCAGTTTTTGTGGCATGGTCCATTGTCCAAGAGTGTAGGGAAATAAGTGTGTTGGCCATTCAGATAGCTAAAATGCAGTTTCATCGGACCAAAAACCCAGGATTATCTGCACAGTCTCTGCAGTGCCAGGGCCATGCAGACGAGAGACCCTGAGAGCAGGGAGTAGCCGAGCTGGGCTGCAGAAGAGTCTACTTCTCTCCGGTCGGGATCAACTGCGGGGGCCTCTGTGGTGACAAACTCGAACTCTGTGGGACACACGTCATCCATGCACCCACTGCCACTCCCACTGCCACTGGATTCATCGCCTGGGGTGGACAGATTGAAAAAGAGAGTTAGGTCACAACCCGGAAAGAGTGGGGACACATAACAGATTTGGTCATGGTGGTGGAAGGGGACATCTCCCCACCCAAGGATCCTCCACCCCAACTCAACAGGTTTGTTTTTAATGGGCAGCTTTGTGATGGGCAGGTGGACTGTATTGAAATAGAAGCACAAAACACGGTGTTAATTCATATTCAGAGTCACCCAACTAAGGAACCCGTGAATCTCAGACCCAATGGGTGGCCATAATACCTACCATGTTGGCATTCGAAAGGTATTTCTCATTCTGGCCAATATTTAAATTACTTTAAGAAATTCAATTGTTTGATCTTTTTGCATCTCAGAGCCACTGTTCTCAGCAGATATGCTTTTATAAAGGATTTTAAAAGGATGTCTTAAAGTAAAACACTGAAGAGGAAAACAGTCATGGCCACCAGGACGTCAGAGGGCAGCAGCAGGTAGCTGTGGAAGGAGCTCGTTATTACTGCTTTTGGCTGCTCTATTCCACCCTTGTTCTCCTCCTAAGAGCGAGGACGGACTCCGTCTCAACCAGCTTCTACCTTCAAACCAGGGCTTGACGAACCTGCTGCTTGTTTTTGTATGGCCCATAACCCAAGAATGGTTTTTATCTTTTCAAGTGTTTGAAAAGAAAATCAAATGAATATTTTATGACACGTAAAAAGTGTATATGTGAAATCCAAGCCTCAGTGTCTACACATAGTTATAATGGAACACAAGCACACTCAATCACTTATGCATTATCTAATTCTGCGTTCACGTATGGCCCTCAAAGCTGAACATACTAATATCAGGCTCTTTACAGAAAGAGTTTGCCATTCCCTGCTGGAAACCAATGCCCAGGTGCCTACCCCATATGTCGCTTAGCGTGGCATCTTCTCTGCTTGCCAACATGCCTTCTGGGCCTGCTGTACTCCCACTTGTCAATGCTTGGTTCCTTCTTGTTTCACAAACCCTGTGTCTCAGACTCGGGTCCCAGATCAGGCCTCATCAATTATTAGCTGCATGAAAGGACTTATTGACTGATCGCCATTTGCAAGTATTATTTACTTGCTTCTTTTCTTGTTTCCTGTTAGTCCCCTCCATGAAAATGTAAACTTGTTGAGGGCAGAGACCTTTGTATGCTGTTCACTTCTGTATCCCCATTGCCTTTAATGGTCCCTGGCATTCAGCAGATGCTCAATACATACTTGTTGAATAAATAAATGTGCCTTGGGCAGTTACCTCAACTTTTGTCAGTTTTCTCATCTCAAAAAATATGGACAATAACATTTACCTTGCAGAGTATGTATGAAGACACCCTACTAAAATGTGTAGGGGCACCAAACCCAGTGCTTACAGTGATGCCTGATGGAAAAAACATGGTTCCTACAGCAAAGGCAACCTAGATTTTAACCTGTTGTTTTTTATTTAAGTGAATTAGGGCAAGCCAGTTAGCCTCTGTAGGGGATCAGAATATGCCACCCTAAAATGTGTCTCTTTGGCTTGATTTTTCTGTTTTTTGGTGAGGAAGATTGGCCCTGAGTTAACATCTGTTGCCAATCTTCCTCTTTTTGCTTGAGGAAGATTGTCCCTGAGCTGACATCTATGATGATCTTCCTCTATTTTGTATGTGGGACACCACCACAGGATGGCTTGATGAGTGGTGTGTAGGTCCATGCCTGGGATCCTGCCTGAGATCCGAAACCCCTGGGTTGCTGAAGTGGAATGCACGAACTTAAAAACTACGCCACTGGGCTGGCCCTCAGCTTGATTATTTTTAAGAACAAAAGACTCAGGAAGAAACTTTGACTTTTCTCGTAACTGCCTAAAAGAATTTAAGATAGAAGGCCTGTTCCAAGAAGGAGCTGTCACCACAGATAACTATAGCATAATATGAACTAGGTGTGGTAGACAGGGAGGAACCTAGCAATGCCCATTTGATCAAAGTCTTCCCCATATCCCATTGTCTCTGCAAGGATGGCAAACATTTGTTTACTAAACATTTGCTTTTCCATCTCCATGTGAATTGCATTCCTCCCCTTTGAAGTCCCAAACCACTACCCCAATATCCTCCTTTGTCTTTAGCTGAAGATGGTGTTTAAGGTGGTGGCTTCAGGCATTTTGATGAGTTACTCAGTTTTCCTGGGTGTTTCCCATGTATACATGTTATTAAACTTTGTTTGACTTTCTCCTGTTATTCTATCCCATGTCAGTTTAATTCTTAGACCAGCCAGAAGAACCTAGAAGGGTAGAGGAATATTTCTTCCTCCCCTACACCCTGATGAGGCTCTGGTTCCTCACCTAGAAAAATGAGAATAATCATATCTATTTCACAGAATTGTTATGGGGTATAAGTGAGAAAATGTTCCTGTGAGGACTCAGGAAACTATAAACCTGGTAATGACATTTGCTATTTCCCTCACTTGCTCAATGATTCCATCCAATAGGTCTAAACTCCTCCCTGCTGGTCTGAAATGGTAATGCACTGGTTGAGCTGTTAGTGAAAGATTGGCACCATCTTGGCTGCTCAATGCTACTTAAGTAAAGCCAAGGTAAGGTAGGGATTCTTCTAATGTCCCCTGAATGAGAAAGGCACAACTCAGCACAATTCTTTTTTTTTTTTTCTTTTTTTTAATGGGACATCTAAATACCAGATAAGGTCACTTGAATACACTATACCAGGTTCTTAACATTCTCTGATTTATCTTTAGTGGCCTTTACAAGGGGGAAAATGCCCATTAATTAAATTCAGAGATATCAGAATTGCTCAGGGAATTGTTCTAAACACTGGTATTATGAATAAGAAGTAATATAACCTTTATAAAGATATTATTAAAGTGATTTAGAATATTAAAAATGTGGTAAGCAAATAACGACAGGAGATTCCAGCTGAGAAAAATAATAGCCCCATCGCTTTCTGAAAGGGAATCACAAATGCAAGTATTTAAGGGGTGATTTTAAAAAATGTCAAAAGCAATAAGGGTGATGATGGCTATAAGATGTGATAATGGTTTGTAGGACAGACATTATTCTAAAGTAAAGGGCCAAATTGGCTGCTTGGGCGATAGCTAAGTGATGCTCTTCAATGTTGCTGCAAGATCTCTCCTCAAAGACATTCCCTAAGCTTTGCAGATTAACATGTATGTAACCTCTTTAGGTCAGAGAAGAGAGAGAAGCAAGGCCAACATGAACTAACTCTTATGTATCTTGAATTATTTCTTCCAGTAGTCATTCTCTGGATAATAAAACATTTTATTAGATAGAGAAGACAGAATGGATAAATTTAGAGGAGTGAGGCTAAGGAATGAGCAGGGGAGAAGCAGCAAAGGCTACAACCTGTGTAATGTTCTCTTCTGAAGAGAAGTGAAGAGGAAGAGAAATAATGGAAGGATTCTGAGAAATTTAATAGCAAAGAAGTCTATCAGCTTGCCAATTATCCTGCATTTAGAAAATTAATTTTTGAGTTATTTCAAATGGAATGAAGCACTAAAAATTTTCTGCAGGGGACAGCTCAGTAGGATGATGGCTAAGACTTAGATGACTTAATGTCTTCCATCTGTAACTTGTTTCTTTCTATCTCATTAATTCAAGCAAACAAGCATCATCTTTTGCTTCAGTGACCAAATTACAGAATCACTGGCAATTCCACATCTTATGTTCAAGAAATCTTTTCCTGAGACCTCTCTCTATAAGGGTACATACTTTAAAAAAAGCAAAAAAACCCAGCAAAACAAAAACAAAAAACTTGTCTTAATAGTTATGCATCTTGAAACTCTTTAGACAAAATCCACATATAGTTTCATGTCAATGTTCACTTAGTAGTCTTTCAAATCACTTCTGATGCTTTTGCGATCTTTAATAAAACAGGCATGTGTAATATTGCATCCGCATTTTACTATATCTCTCAAAATTTCAGATACAAATGTCAATGGTTGGTGTATGTGCGTGACTGATCGGGAACTAATGCAGTTGAATCCATGGGATGCCAGACATTATCTTAGCTCCTTCACACATGGCCTCAAATGAACCTTCCCAACGACCCCTTAGGCAAGGATGCTTCCTATTCTGTAGAAGAGGAACTTGAGACTTAAGAAGTAATTTGTTGAAGACCTCAGTTCATAAGTGATAAAACAAGGGTTCTAGCCCAGCCTTGTCTGAGTGAGCAATTTTCAGAACATTCTTCTTTTGGTAGTTGGGAGGAGGGACAGGAGTTTGGAGCAGAGACGTAAATGCTGATGGGGAAAGGAGGAAGTGAAACGTTACTTTGCTGCTTTATCATTAATGGATCGACTGGCAGATGAAACTCAGTTTCAGCTTTGGTATAGCTGAAGGTCATCTGCTGAAACTCTTCCTTCAGACCAGTTATGACTTTAGTAGTATCCTAAGTCTTGTGGATCAGAGCTTTGCGTGACACAAGGGTAAAGGAGCACACTGCTCTTGAAGAAAATTATAGTGTAATCTTCTATAACCATTTTTCACTCTGGTGGGTACTGGTACAGGTAAAGACATTCTTACTCGTGTCCTGGAAGTTGACATCATTGCCGTTGTACGCGTTCTTTAGCTTGTTGGTCATCACACGGAGAGCCATGATCTGCTGCCTGATGAAAGTGTCCGGCCGCGTAATGTCCACGTCCACCTCAGGATTGTTGATCTGGTTGGTCAGCCCATCATTCATGATCTCAGGCAAGTATCTGCAGGGCCGAGAGGGAGAGAACAGATTAGGGTGAGGCAGGAGGGACCTCAAAACCAGAATCTGCCACGCTGACTCTAACAGCGAGCCAAAACATCGGCAAAAACGGGGCTCGCTTCCTGGAAAAAGGCCAAACGGTAAAAACAAGAAATACATTTTCTCAGAGGGAGATATGGCTAAAATGGCGTCAGAGCAGCGTTTTAAATGGCACTGAGTTCTTAGGTAGGCTTGCCTACTCAAGTGGGGACTTATAGAAATTGTTGCTTAAAATTAACTGCTCCTTCTCCCTCCATCCCAAATGTTAGATATTACGTCAAGGACTGGATAGCTTCCTCAGCTCTCCTGTGAATTTTGCTGGTAAGAACTGAACTTGTAAATTACACATGATATTAGAGGCTTCTCTTGTATGAGGATGCTCCTTCTCAACTAAGGAGGCTCTACCTCAGATTTTAATCAGAAGAAACTTCCGGATATAAAAAACCATCTTTGGAAAGTTCGAGGAGTAACCAGTGAGTACTGGCATGTTTGAAGGTGTCCATTAGGGTTTTGATTTTATAACAGAATCTTGGGTCTAATTCAATATTGGGTAAAACGGAAGAGTAAAATCCAACGGCTCTTTAATTCTCTTATTGGTACTAAAATGTCAAATTTATATTAATATTTCTTTTACTTGTATTAAAATGTCAAAATTGTCAGTCCTTTGATGTCAACTGCCTAGGCTGCCAAGGTGTATTTACACCAGTGGAGAGTAAAGATCTCAGACCTCAATTTTCAGTCCTGCTGCCCTTCTTCTCACAAAGCTTCTCGTACCTGCCTTTTCTTCCCATCTCCTGTGTCCCTCATTGGAGTGCAAACGGCTACAGTAGCTTCAAACTGACTTCCCTGCTCTCCTCTTTCCTTTCTGGTGCATCCTGCATGTGCTGTCTGCTTATTCTTAAGATACTGCATGTCACTCTTCTGTTTAAGAACTTTTGATGACAGTTCTAATAGCTAGTGTAGCTAATGACCATTGGGCACTTACTGAATGCCAGGCACACTGTGCCAAGCACATTACATGCATTTTTAAATTCATCCCCCAGCAAATCTAGGAGATAGGTACTATTTTATCTCCTTTTCATAAAGTAGAAAGCTGAAGTTTAGTGAGGACAAGTGACTGCAAGGTCACAGAGCTAATGGATGGCAAAGCCATGATTAAACCTAGGCAGCTAGCTTCAGCACCCACGTTCCCCAACACTGCACCATACTGCCTGGTCGATCATAAACTACAGTTCACAATTTGTAGCTCAGCAGTCAAAGCCCATCTCCACCCTGTCTCTACTTTCTTATGCTGCAATACTCCCTTCAAGGGACCCTCCTTGCCTTACGAATCTACTCCCTGCATACATCTTGTGCTTGCAGGTTTCCTTTCCTGCAATGCACTTTCCCATTTAGATCTCAAATATTCTTAAAGGCCCAGGTCAATCTGCATTTTCTCCTTAAGGTATTTCCCAGCTTTTAGGGATCTGCCCATGGTGTTGTAGGGCTGCCGGGTTCAGATAGTGGTTTGTGCACTGCACAATGTCACCTGCTGAGTGAATGAGTTAGGGCTGAGATCCAGCCCGGGTTCTGTGCCTACGGAGCTATGCACTTGCAGAGCACCATTCACCTAAGGGGGTGCTTTTTTCTTTTTGGGAATCTTTTGTTTCAGAAAATTTCAATATATACCAAAGCAGAGACAATAGTATTATGAACCTTCATGGACCCATCTGGGTGCCTTTTTCTAATTCCTACAACAGTGCTATATTTGTCTGTGTCCTGGTAAGAAAGAGATGGCACCCTCAAAGGGGGTAGTAAAGAAAGTTTAAAGAAAAGACTATTTACAAAGGTGTGGACAGGGTTAAAGGAAACCAGTGCAGGGTGGTGTAGAACCCAGAGGCTGACAACAGCAGAAGGGCCAGGGGGAAGGAGCTGTTACTGGAATGCACAAGAACTGAAATCACAGACAGGGGCTGAATGACACAGCTGTTGCCAAACCCAGGCCCGGCAACGAGGGAGCTGAGGGAATGATGCCCTGACCTCTCTAGTCCCTCCTTCTGACCTCCAGCTGCCGCCTCCCATTGGTTGAACCCAACTAGAAGCCAGTGGGCAAGAGGACCCAGGCGATGCAGTTTGTGGACATTCTCCTTCAGGGCACAGCCCCAGGTGGAGGGATGAAGAAGGATCTCAAGAGGAATCATAACGTCCAGCACAGGCAGCTGACAGGCTGCTGGCAGCCCTGCCTAATTGTTATTATTACCATTCTTCTACTGCCTCTACTGTTGTTGCTTAAAAGCTCAAAAAACTTCCTTTCTTCTATTTTGTCCCTCCCATTTACATAATCTTGTACAATATATTTATGCTTAAGATCTTTCTCCCTTCCTGCAGATCATTTTCCAAGTTCCAGAAACCAAAAGCTCAATCCGTCAGCCTCCAAAAGAAGAAATAGAAACACACAGGGAAACTTGTATATCTAAGCCACTTTTCAGGTATTGAAACCCTATGTGTGATGTATTGGTGTATGAATTGGTTTACCCATTTTAAATCAGAGGTGCCCTGAATGAGCTCTGTGTCTTCATCCATATCTTGAACAAAATTGACATCACAGTGCTCACTACATAATGAATAACGAAACACACAGAGTGCATTGCAAATTCTTTTCCATAAAGTTTCACAGTATTTATTGTCCTAAAAAAATGTCCTAATTGAAATTTTAAAAGTCATGGAACCATATATTTTTATTTTTGCAGTAAAGCATAACTTCTGTGCTGTCTTTTAATATATCTGGTATATCAATAAACTCTCGTTAGATTCTGAGATAGTCCTCCTGATATAACTTCTAAAATATGACATTGGATTGACTATTATCGACATTCAATTACGTGTGCTGGGCTCCATGAACTCTACATAATTATTAAAGCCCATCGGAATAAACAGTAGCAAGTGCAGGCTAGCCTTTGCTGACACAAGAGTTGAGAGGTGCTGAAAGGTGACCGTCGCTTCTGGTGTTGCCCTGCCTACATTTTAGACAATGCTGTGCGCACTGCACGGCTAGTCAAGACTCATTTATCAGAAGCTGACTGCGATAGCTTACATGGGAATGCTACCCCTGGGAGTCTGAGCATCCAGGAACAATAAGAGACTGCCAAATAAACCCAGCTCTAACTGTGCCTCCTGATGCTCAGCCACTTACAATAAAAACAAGTAACAATGCACCCGTGTCCTCAAGAACTTTTTCTCCTTTTGGTGTATTCAAAGGGTAACTTTAGAGAAAATGTGGAAACTTAAACTGAAAACACAGTTGAAAAAGAAAATGGCCATTTTGTCAATCAAGAGGTACATCCTGAGGCCAAATCTATGGATGTCCAGAGTGCAGCCTGAAGGATCTATGGGAGGCCAGTTCAGCACCAGGACTCCTGAACCCATTTATTTGTCGCCTCTCATGTTTGATCTCTTTACATAATGCTCATATCCTGCAAGAAGGGATGCATCTTTGAGCCCATACTATTCTTCCCTTTATTAGATTTTGCACCAGCTCTTTGGCATGGCAGCATTTTATTTTTGTACCATCACAGTTCTGGGAGACATGGAAAGGAAGGAGAATCTTGCACCGATAGCACAGGTTCCAAGGCTGGACGCACATTTACCTAGGGCAGGGAGAACCCAGAAATGAGGACAAATTGGAGGGGTGTCATTATTCACCAGTGCTTTATGCTGGGGTGTGGAAAGTGGGTGGCATCCATGAACAGGCAAGCATAGGTCCCCCATTTTGGTCCTTCTATTTTGCAAGAGCCTTCAGCAATTTTGCAGAATTATTTTTCTTCACATCTGCTATGGTCTGAATGTTTGTGTTACCCCAAAATTCATACGTTGAAAACCCAATGCCCAAGGTGATGGTATTAGGAGGCGAGGCCTTTGGGAGGTGATTAGGATAGTACTCTTATAGAAGAGGCCTCATGAGCTTCCTAGCCCCTTCTGCCTTGTGAGGATACAAGGAGACTTCTGCGACCCAGGAGAAGGCCCTCAATCGACCATGCTGGCACCTGATCTTGGACTTCCAGCCTCCAGAACGGTGAGAAACAAATTTCTGTTGTTTATAAGCTGGTCAGTCTGTGGTATTTTGATTATAGCCCCCCAAACACAGTAAAACAGCATCGAATTTTGTATGTTTGATGTAGGCTTCCTTGATCACATCTAAACATTAGAGCTGATGAGGGTGGAAGGGTCTCATAGGAATTTAGGGGGGGCAACCTTGTGGGTAGCTGCAGGCTCTGTGCCAGGACCCTCACTGGCAGAGTTGACAGCCTCTGTCACCTCCAAGACCTCAAACCTTAGAGACAAAGGCTTGTCCCCACAGAAGGTTCCCACTGGCCAGCCACACGCCAAGATTCAAAATCACTCCTTTCAGTTGAGCCAATGCTTCCAGAAAGACCCTGTTGACATACAAGTGTGCTTGCTGGGAGGAGAGGCACGTTAACTCATCAGTAGTCAGTATTTCTCATCACCACGTTAATGCTGGAAGCTGTTCTGATATAAGGAGCTGCACAGTGAGGGGTAAGGGACACACAGCCCTCAAGATTTAATGGGATTTGAAAGCTAGTGCAAGTCTGAGCAGTGAGGCCCTCGTAAGCAGGGTTAGCCTGTGGCGCCCAGCAGGGTTGGCAAGAGTCCGGTGGAAGCTGGGACAGGAATGGGGAGAAGTGGGGTGTCTGCGTGCTGGCCTGGGTTTGTCAGATGCCTGACACTTCCTCTGACTGCTCTTGCCTCCAGGCAACTTGGAAGAGGGAAGTGAAAGCCGTGTCAATCCTGTTTGTTGCCACAAATGAGCTCCACTCAATACATGTCTCTACGGCAATTTCTAGTTCTAAGCTACATACATTTATCTTCAGTGGGTTTAAGAGTTTAACTCATCTGAGTAGGTATAATACTAATATATGTCCAAAATTCCTTACCTGCAGTTACAAAATTCAAAAATCTTCAAGGATTTTTTCTGCAATCCATTCATTAGCAAAACTTGATCCTATCCTCACTTATCCCGGTTAGTGCGAATAGTAATACATTTTGCTGTGGAAATTTAATGTTTGATTGTGGGTTGCAGCCTCAGACTCCGCTGAGAGTATTACATAATACATAGTATACCCACTGTGATGATTTTCTACAATCTAAAAAGTTCTGAAGTCTGAAACACGTATAGTCCCACGGATCTCAAATAAGGGATTGTGAACCTTTGGTGCCCATAACCTCTTTCAGAAGCTTTCTTAAAAATCTAAGTTTTAAACCTCATACCCATTAGGATGGCTATTATTAAAAACAAACAAACAAACAAACAAAAACAGAAAATAACAAGTGCTGGTGAGGATGTGGAATGGAGTGTTAGTGCCTGACATTAAGCTTTTGATCGCTGAGGCATCCATTTCAAAGACAGCCATGTTGAATAAACATACTGCCAGCAGTATGACACAGCTACTAGCAAAACAACCAGATAAGGAACTAGGCTGCCCCTTGCCCAGGAAGGTCCCCTTTCTGAAAGCCCTGGGAAACCTAGATAACTGACTGCTTGAGGGACCCTGCTTCTCCCTTCCCATACCCTAATCCCCCCTCTTATGCTTTAAATTAGCCAATAAAGATTGAACCCACAAAACCCTAGGCATCCCACCCTCAGGCCCTAATAAAGGCAGAGCCCCAGGTCTGCTCTCTCTCTCTCTCTCTACCCGAGACCTAGCTGTATGGCCCTCGGGCAGACACGTACCCTCCAGGACCTGTGAGTAATAATCTTGTCCCTCAAAGTTCCCTAATGGTTTCTTGCTGAAACACATCCTGCGATCTTAATAAGAACCACAAGAGCAGACCCAGCCATAAATAGGGGCCCTGGTGCGGGAACTGTCTGTGGAGCTCGCTGTGAGGGATGTGTGCCCAAGTGAGCATCACAGGCATCCCTAACTCAGGGCACTGCCATCAATAGACTCAGGACCTATGAATCATGGACAAATGGGAAATCCTGTGTGTCACTGGAGGGAATTTAACATGGTGCAGCACTGGGGAAATCAGGATAGCAGTTCTTCAAAACATTAAGCATAGAATTACCATATTATTCAGCAATTCCGCTTCTGGGTATATATCCAAAAGGACTGGAAGCAAGGACTTGAACAGATATTTTTACACCTCTCTTCATAGCAGTGTTACTTACAATCACCAAAAGGTGGAAGCAAACCAAGTGTCCATTGATGGATGAATGGATAAACAAAATGTGGTATCTACACACAATGGGATATTATTCAGCTTTGAAAAGGAAGGAAATTCTGACACATGCTACAACATGGAGGAACTTTAAAGACATTATGCTAAGTGCAATAAGCTGGTCATAAAAGGACAAATATTGTATAATTCCACTTATATAAGGTACCTAAGATAGTCAAATTCATAGAGACAGAAAGTAGAATGGTGGTTGCCAAGGCTAGGAGGAGGGAGGAGTGGGGAATTAGCGTCTAATGGATGCAGAGTTTCAGTTTAGGAAGATAAAAAAGTTCTGTAAATGGATGGTGGTGATGGTGTACAATAATTTGAATGTACTTAATGCCACTGAAATGTACATTTAAAAATGGTTAAAATGGTAACTTTTATTGTGTATATTTTACCACAATTTTTTAAAAAATCTAAGTTTTAAGTATACTTTTTCTTAAGTTCTTAATATACTAGGGACTTCTTTTCCTTTCCATTTTTCCCAAATGGAAAGTGGAATTACTCAAAGCATACTGTGAGTTTGTGCTTTAAGTGGATTTACAAATTCTTGAAGACTGCTAAGCTAGAGTTGTCTGTGGCATTAGGTACTTCAATGAGATGTGACACTGAGATATGGTCAAAGGCACAGAGACTGACCCAGGATACCTGAGATCTCTCTGGGATCCAGCAGTGTGATTGCGGGCAAGTCACTTAGCTACTTTATATAGTTATATACAATTATTTTTATATTTATAGGAATCCACTTACCTTATCTGTTTCATAAGATGCCGTATTGAGCTAAGATACATGAAAATATCACACACTATGCAATTCTAATGCATTCTTATGAAAATTAAGTTGTTAACATGGCTCCCTAAAATGCCTAACTTGTTTCTTAGGAGTGGCTGACAGCAGCAGAGTTTGGAGTTTTAAAGCCTGAATTCATGTACCGAAGAATGATTTGTTGTGGCTTTCCTCCAGCTGGAGAATGAGTGGTGTGAAATGGTTTGGGAACTCTTGGAGGACACAGAGCTCGTTGGTTGCAGCAGTGAGCAGAAGCTAAATTCTCTGACTTGGCCTCTTAACTCACTGGCAGGAGCTCCCCACCCCATCCTTTTTTGGTAGAACTGCAGTCAGCAAACTACAGCGTGCATAGGAAAGAAGACCCACGAGCCAGTTCTCAGGGCTGCCGAGTTGTCCATAGCAACATGCTCCCTTCCCCCTATTTGTAGCCACATTTGTCACCACTTGTGGGAGATGCATGCAGCGTCCCTCTCCCCCAGGACAGTCAATCTTCATGGAGTCTTCCCTCCCAAGGATGCCACAGAAGGGAAGCGGGCATTCAGCAATGCCAGGTTTGACAATTGCCGGTTGTCTTCCCAGACAGACTTCCCACCTTCCTGAGGTGTTTGCCTGGCTGGGTATATATCAAATATTTTACAGTTCTTTAAAATGCAGCTTGAGTGCTTTAAGACATATTCCTCAATCAGACTAAAAAAATATTATCCTGCCAGATCTGCCAAGTCACTATCTTTGACAGATTTCTCATCAGTATGCATCATTTCGTCCCTCTTCCATCTGCTCAAACTAATCCAGACATGACTTGCTCTTTTCTTTGCTTAGTCAATCCATTCAGTGGCTGGTGAGAGTGACTGATCTATTTTCTAGATTTTTCTACCTTCCTATTTCTTACAATTTACTGTATTTACCTCCTGGCCTTGGAAAGGATTTCCTTGGGGACACAGTTATTTCTGTGAGGATCAGGTGCCTTGAAAAACAGCAGAAGCTCTCTGGAAACACTATTTTTCCAATGGATCCAATTAATCCTCGTCCCTCAGCCAGCATCTTGATCGCCTCCTCCCAGAAGGCATTTTACAGAAAGGACAAAGTGACAGCTAAACACGGGCTTACAAGGAGCAGAAGCAGAAAGTTGTTTTGCAAGTTTTATGAGGGAGAGAGAAGAGTATGGAAATAACTGACTCAAGAAACTCTGAAGACTCTGACATAATACATGTCCTATCATGAAATCCATGTGCTATTGACTCTTGCTCTTCAGACTGGCTTTCATATGCATTCTTCCTGCCCCATCCCATTGTCTCCTGTACTCTCCTTTCCTTTTTAACCCCTATAAGCTTAGAAAAAGAATCCCATGAAGAGAAAACAAGCCTCAAGGAAGATATGGATGATGTAATTGGACATTACCATGTCCTCAAAATGCAAGAATCTGCCTCTATATGAGCAAAATGTAAGAGCCTGTATGAATACTATGAGGGACTTGTTTTCTTTCCTTCTGCTACCTGACAAAGTTCTAACCTGTATATGCTAACCATACACAAGTTTTATTTCCTTCTGAGCATATGTTTTTCCCTGCCCATCAAATCATTCTTCTCTAGCTCCTGTACAGACAGCTCATTCCGGCCACCCGGCTGCCCAGAACGACATTCTCAGGGATGACAGATGACTGCAAATGTCCTCCCAGTGTCTCTGGTTCACCCTGGGAACTTTAGGAGGCCTAGATTTGTAAGCTGCACCACGACTCTTTAATTTCTTTTCCCTTTGGCTTTCTAGACTATTATTGATTCTCCTTCCTTACTCACTAGCTTCCTTTCAATTCCTATTTGTCTGAGTTGAGTCAGAGTGTTGCTTTGTCTTCTCTCATTTCTCCCTAAGAAGTTGCTCAGGTAAGTGAGAAATGGGAGGAGTGGAAGTTACACTTGCAAATTGACTTTCCTGCTGGTCACTGAAGATGCATCCTAGGCCGCTTTTCCTGAGTGACAGACACTGCCATGAATTCTGAGGAAAATCCCTTATTAGCTCTTCTGATAAAGTTGGATGTGAATCTGAGTACTAACTGCTATAGACTGAATGTTTGTGTCCCCCCAAGATCCATATGTTGAAGCCCTAACCCCACAATGTGATGGTATTAGGAGGTGGGGCCTTTGGGAAGTAATTAGATTAGATGAGGTTGTGAAGGCAGAGCCCCCATGATGGGATTAGTGCGCTTATAAGAAGAAGAAGAGATCAGAGCTGCCTCTCTCTCTGCCATGTGAGGGCACAGTGAGAAAGCAGCTGTCCACAAGACAGGAAGAGGGCCTTGACTAGAACCCAACCCCGCTGCACCCTGATCTTGGACTTCTAGCCTCCAGACGTGGAGAAATAAATTCTGTTGAAGCCACCCAGTCTATGGTATTTTTGTTGTAGCAGCCTGAGCTAAGACACTGCTTAAATCAAGTACTGATCAGGGATTCAAAGTATCCATCCTTGGCCAACAAGGACATCTCATTTGAGACCAGAGGTTGGTGTGGACAATATCCTGCACTGTGAAGGCTGTGCTGCAAAGTTTCCAACTTAAAGTTCTCTCTTGACGCACGAGTGAAGACTAAGCAATTCGTTGTTGAGATGACTTCGACGTGACCTGTGCTCCAGCTACCCTTAGTGGGTGACGTTACAATTGAACCACATCACCTCCCCAGCCCAGTTGCTGTTGTTGTTTTTGGTATAAGAAAAGCCCCATTAAAGGAAACATCAAGCGTATCCATGGAGGCCAAGAGAAAACAACAAATCGTAATATGCTCCCTGAGGCTTGTGCGTGAACTGAAAAAGGGAATATCTTACATGTTAATAGGAGCTTAAAGTAGGGCTGCCAGATAAAATATAGGACTGCCAGTTACATCTGAATTTCAGATAAACAATGAATCTTTTTTTTAGTAGAAGTGTTTTCCATTTGGTATCTGGTGTTTTACGTGCTAAATCTGGCAACTCTGCCTTAGAGTTTGCTACTCAAAGTGTGGCCCCTGGACCAGCAAGAGCTGCATCCCCTGGAAGTCTGTTAGAAATACAGAATCTCGGGTCCCACTCAGACTTATTGAATCAGAATTTCTAACAAGATCCTCAAGAGTTTAGCTTGTACATTAACATTTAAGAAGCATTGTTTTAGAGTTTACAACCTATTTTCATAGACATTATTGCATTGGTCTTCAAATTGTCCCAACAGGTTGGAAGGGGAAGAGGAAGCAAGGAAGGGCATCTCTTGACCACCTAGTCTTGATGTCACAATGGAGATTTAAATGCCAACAAGGTCATCAGCATGCCGGCAATTTCTTCCCATCAAAGTCCCAGTCTCTTCCTTCTACCTCACCTCCTCTTTCCAGATCCGCTTAGCTACTGAAGCAGTGACATCTGCCAGAGATGGGCAAGGGTGGGAGCAGGGGGATAAAAGTGGGCTTACATTGTAGGGGAGCTACGCCTCACATACCCTTGACCATTATCTCAACACAGCAGATTTCACCCTGCGGCGGCCATTGGCAACCACATCTATGTGTATCTTGTTCTCTATTTCAAGTCATCATTAATTTCAACAGGTGCCATTCATTTAACAACAGCTATTTGGGAAAATAAGATAATCACTGGAGTAAATGGACATATCTGCTGTGGGAGTCATTTTGATTTCAGAAATGTTAAAATGTGAAATACGTCTGTTTTTGAATCAAGGAAATATGGTAAAGAGCTGGGGGTAGGATTCAGAAAATAATCAGGAGAAATGTGGGTGATGGAAGAAAAGCCTGATCAAACACTTAGATAGGATAAAAGGGCTACAGGAGTGGGTGTGAACCAAAGAATGTGGCTGAAGGAGTCTGATGGGTAAAATAGAAAGAGAGGAATAAATGTATGAGTTATCAGTGGCCTCATCCAACAGGCTTGAGTTTAAAAACTCCAGACTGTGATGATCTCTATCAATGCTAATAAGCATCTCTGTTCCATATCCATTGACACTTGTTGATAGATTTTTTTCCTAAATAAAGGTTCCGGTTCTTTTATTTCACATGGGTGATAAGAATAACTTTCTTTTGTTAAAAGAAGCATTCCTAAATATTTAAGAAGGGCTATTATCTGAAAATCCATACTTCAAAAGTAGGGGAAAAAATAGATTATCTGCATTACAAATGGATTTTTCAACTTACACAATAGTTTAGTGGAATTTCTTTAAATGAAAAACTTTTTTCCTGAGTTTCTGGATCAATTAATATTTGGATGAGAAGAGAGCTTTAATTAAATTTAATTCAACAAGTATTTATTGGTTATCTACTTACTATGCTATTAAATATAAGGTTATAATAATGTTAAGATTCCATTCCAGTGAAAGAATAAAAAAAAGAAACCAAAAGAAACTATGAAATTGTAATTTTTCAATGGGAACATAATTTGGGTCAATATTTGACAGCCTCATCTTTTTAATAATATGTGGGGTTAAATTCTGGAATGTGCCTGCAAAGGGTTTTATTGCATTAAACTTGATGATTTCCCTCACCTGCATAAAATCCTCCAATGGTTTCCCATTGACCTCAGGATAAAATTCAGATCTGTCCCTGGGTACTGATTCAGGTGCTTCCCTACCTATGTGGTCCTTTCTCAAACCTACAGTCTAATGGTATAACACTTGAAGTTCCAAAATCCAGTGTCCTCTCTGCAGCGGTTTGTCTTCCCATGTGTTGACATTGCCGTTGTAAATGTTGACATTTCATGTGTATAACATTGCCATCTTATTGCACTTAATTCACAGAGCCTGGCACAGTGCCTGGGACAGAGGGAGTGCTTAATAATATTGCTGATGGACTGATGGGCTGAATGAACAAATGTAGATCCATTAAATCTTTTATAGAGCTAAGGATCTGTTTCATTTGTTCTCCTAACCTGGGGAAGGCAGTATTTAGCTGTCATTTGTTTTAGAGGCAGGGTATTGAAGTGAAAAGAATAGTGGGCTAGGATTTGGCAGACTTCCAGCTTTCACCTTTGTTAGTTGGGTAACCTTGGACTAATTGTTTACCCTGTCTGGGCTCCTGATCTGCACAATGAGGAACGTGGCTGAACCATCCCAGTCTCCTCTAGTTCTAACTTCGATGATCTTCATCGCCCCCATTCATTTTCTTGATGGAGTGCTGTCCCCTCTCTAATCCCTGCCTGTAACTATTCTTTTTATTTCCTTTTGTAAGAAATTGCATATGTGCTAACATCCAGCGACCTGTGTGACTATCCATGGGAATGTAGTTCACAACACAGTTTTCATTTTAGCCAGGCCTGAAAGGTCAACACAGATGGGCAGCAGAGCAGCTTAAAAAATCACCCACTTCATTCATTAGGCCATCTGGTCATCCTTTACAGTGTCTCTCTGTACAGTCATTAGGAAAAGACACATTAGAAGCTATTAATTCACAGCTGAATTTGCTGGTCAAAGGTCTCCTTCCTAAAAGACTGGACACTAGTAAATTGCTAAGCATTTTTGAGGGGCATATTGTTGATATCATGAATTTCCTTCTGTACCCGCAAGATCTAAGATTTGGACATCGATATTTTGGGGCAACTTAAAATGATTACAGCTCTTTCTACAGCTGTCTTGTTTTCCCCTTGCTAAGCTCTCCCTAGTATGGTTAACAATATCGTTACCAATAGACGCTAAAAAATGCAACTTAGCAGTGTAAGAAGCAACACCTAGTGAGCACCTCACTTGCACCCCTGCTTACCTTCTGCAGTTTCTTCTGAACTTAATATCCATATATCTTCTTGTTCCCTTTTGATCACAGCTGCTTCATATGCTTGAAACCACCAATAAGGCTCTAGAATAGACCCCCTTTTAGCTGCTCCACCTGCTAGTCAATCCCCAAAGATTCCTTGAATCCAATTGCCCACCTGCTCTACCCACCTGCATCTCCACTGAGGAGGGCTCTGGCAGACTCCTCTCCTGGTGTCCTGCCCTGCTTGCCAACTCCCAGCCAGTACCCCTTCCAACTTCTCCACCCTATAAACACCCAGACCAAGTCCATTTCTGGACTGAATCAAGAAATTCGGAAATTCCATATCAAGTGGCAATAATTTGGGGCATCAGAGGAGAAAGATGAAAACAGAGCCATCTCTCATCAGGAGATTCCAATGGGACTTTCCAAGGCACAGGCCCTATGAGAACACTTCCTTGGTTGTCCCTCAGTCATTTTCTTTTTCTCTTACCCTTCCCATGAGCACTTCAAAAATTTTTTCTCTAAGGGTGAAAAAAATTAGAGTTGAATTTTCACTTCCTGTTTAACTTGTGATAAAAGAAAAAGCAAGCCGTGCAAATTTAACTGTGGATAAAAATAGCTCCGCTATCTTAAAGTCATTAAGTGAACATAAAAGGGCTCTTTGCGATCTCAGGATATCCGTAACCTGGCATCTGTCACCATTGCTCTGTTCTCATCCAGAGGCGAGGCATTCGGAACAAGGATTCCACAATTAATGGCACCTTGAGAGTAAGTGCTCCCAGGTGCCCATCAAACCTGTCGCTCTGAACAGCTGTCACTAAGTGATGACTTGTCCCTCCACCTTCCGTTGCTTTTTGTATAAACAGATCTGCAGAGTTGTGCCAGCAGAGCCTTCCAGGGCTGGACGTGCGAAGCCCCATTGTCCATATGAACAGCGAGTCACCCTCACCTGGCTTTGCTGTGCCCATTCCAGCATTCCTCGTCGTTGGACGTGCCCGCTGTCACGCTCTCATCCTTGCAGATGGTATAGGGTAACGCCGACCAGACCTTTTTTGAGAGCTTCAGTTTCTCTTTTATGTCTGTGACCTAATCAAGAAAGCAAGGAAAGAGAGTGAATATTCTCTGCAGGTGTTGTTCATTTCTGCACAAGGACACAATGCAGGTGAAGGTTAGAGAATCTCTGATAGGACTAGCACAAACTCTTCATCAGTTTTAAGAGAGAGACACTACACTGCAGGATTCATTGCCTAGGACAGCCTCCGTACCTCCTCCCTCAATCTTCCTCTAGCTTCTGGCAGAAAGTTCTCAGGTGGTTGGCTTTTTGTTTTCCATATTTTCTGTCCTCCCATCCTTGAATTAAAAACTTATGAAGCATCTCAACTGGCTTTGGGTCCCTCCCCAGCTGGGAGAAATAGGTGTTCCCTATTGCAAACACTCTAAATACGATCT
Source organism: Ceratotherium simum simum (assembly GCF_057802395.1). Lineage (NCBI taxonomy): Eukaryota > Metazoa > Chordata > Mammalia > Perissodactyla > Rhinocerotidae > Ceratotherium > Ceratotherium simum. The sequence goes on from NC_141909.1 coordinate 16,825,228, forward strand.
TGAGAATTCATTTGTTTGAATGTCAGATAAATGCACCTAAACAATGCACCAAGAGATAAAAGCTTTTCTCAATGGTTTACTTGTTTCTGCAAGAAATGAATATTGTCACTAATTCAGCTGCTGGTAACCTCTGCTCTTGACCAATTAATGTGCCCATACAGCCCACACTTGGATGGTGAGCAACAACCCAAATCTGCTTAAAGATCTCTAGCAGCAGAGAGAGAAAAGTCATTCTAAATACAGGTAAGTGTAAAGTCCACATCCCCATAGATGGATGGGGGGAGAAGCTTAGTAACACCATCTTTAGTGTTTTCAGGCTCAGCGCTGACTTTTCACCTGTGGAAAGGGTAGAGAGAGGGACTCAGTACCATTTTTGTTCCAGAATTAACATTTAAGTTCATGCAGTCATAACCCTGATTTCCTATTCTGCCTACGTAAATGTTGGGAAAGTCTATGGATGGTTGAAATGCGTCTGATATAGGTTGAATTATGTCCCCCCACATTCATATGCTGAAGTCCTAACCTCCACTACCTCAGAATGTGACCTTATTTGGAGATAGGGGTTTTACAGAGGGAGGACAGTTAAAAGGAGGTCATTAGGGTAGGCCTTAATCCAATATGACTGGTGTTCTTATAAAAAGGGGAAATTTGGACACAGAAATACGCATAGAGGTAGGACAATGTGAAGAGACATAGGAAGAAGACATCCATCTACAAGCCAAGGAGAGAGACCTGGAAAATATCCTTTCCTCACAGCCCTCAGAAGAAACCAACCCTGCAGACACCTTGATCTTGGACTTCTAGCCTCCAGAACCGTGAGACAATAAATTTCTGTTGTTTAAGCCTCCCCATCTGTGGCACTTTGTTACAGCAGCCCTACTAAACCTATACAGCATCCTAGAAGGGAGAACCACTGGGACTTCATGGCACTGTTGTACATTGGAGATTAATGGCCTTTGGAAACAAAGTATTCTATGTTTACTGTGGATGGAGTATAGATTTGAGAAAAAATTCCAAAGATCTTTTGTCAGGTTTAAGAGTGAGCACAAAGAAATAAAAGATCTCTGACATTTTATTTTGTCCCCAGTCATGTTTCTCAGCAATTTCAGAATTATACAGTCTTTGGGCCCTTGCGTATCTGTGATTCTGATGACAGAGGCTTCAGTGCTGGGAAATGTCTGCTCATCCATAAAGTGCTGAAGATGACCAGAATGCTGAATTCGAGACCCCGATACATATCTTTGAATAGCATGATGTTACTTTTATTTTAGAGCATGAAAAAAACCCCATTAATAATGACATTCTAAGTAGGAGATTACACACAGCAAATGTTTAGGACAGCTTGAAACCTACACTCTATGATTCCCCCATTCCCGCTGATTTTGGTCCACAGGCTCCCTCCTGGCTCTCCTTCCAGCCAATCTGACGGGGTAAGGCATTTGCAATGAAAGCCGGTCCTTTTCTGCTCACTGCTCCGTATAGATGTATGTGTGTTGTTTGTTTTTTATTATTTTGTTTTAAAGATATATGGCTGTTTCTACACAGCCATAGATGGATGTACATTCTCTGTTTATCAATTATAAATAAACCAAAATCCGCAAAAGCCAACTAATAAATCTTGAAAGAATGATTGGTAGAAAAATCACCATTCTGCAACCATCATAGTAATAATTGATCTCAGCAAGTATCATCAAGAGATGCTGTTGTGGGTTGAATTGTGTCCCTCCCTAAGGATGTTGGAGTCCTAACCACAGTACCTGTGAATGTGGCCTTATTTGGATACAAGGTTGTTGCAGATGGTCAAGTTAAAATGGGTCATTGGAGGGGGCCTAATCCAATATGACTTTGTGCTTATAAAAAGGGGAAATTTGGACACAGAGACAGATACATGCAGGGAGAAGACCGCGTGAAGATGAAGGCAGAGATCAGGTGATGCATCTACAAGCCAAGGAACACCAAAGATGGCCAGCAAACCATCAGAAGCTTGGAGAGAGGCCTGGAACACATTCTCTCTCGCAGGCTCAGAAGGAACCAACCCTACTGACATCTTGATCTTAGACTTCTAGCCTCCCGACTGTGACACAATAAATTTCTGTTGTTGTAAGCCACCCAGCTGGTGGCACTTTGTGACAGCAGCTGTAGCAAACTAGTATACATGCAAAAAAAGTTGAGTGAAAGTTTGATGGGAAACAGGATATTTACACAATCTCAAAGTATACCCCCAGATTACTTATTATTACAAAAGGAAAACTGGTCACGTTTCAGTGCAGAAAATTGACAGGTCCCCCGGTTAACACAGTGATCAAAGTAACGGGACAAACTCATGTTCTGTACCTCTTAATGTGATACCACAGAAGGACATATCACTTATGTGGCCAAAATTCATAATCCAAATCCAGTCATGGGGACACATCAGACAAACCCAAACTGAGGGCTGTTCTACAAAACAACTGGGCTGTACTCCTGAAAAGATCAGTTGTAAAAGACAAAGAAAGGCTGAAGAGTTCTTCCACACTGAGAGAATAAAAGACACACCATCCAAATAGCCTACGGTTCTGGATTGGTGCTAGATCCAAAAAATAATTGCCATAAAGGACATTACTGAGATAGTTGGCAAAATTTGAACACTGACTCTATATAAGATAATAATATGGTATCAGTGTTAAATTTCCTGAATATAAACTCACACTGTGGTAATAAAGGAGAATGTCGTGTTCTTAGGTGATATACGCTGGAGTATTTGGAATTAAAGACTATGATTTCCACAACTTACTCTAGAATGGTTCAGGAATAATAAAAATAAATAATGATAATAATAAACACATAGCCATATAAAGAAAGAAAGCAAATGCAGCAAATTTTTAATAATTGGTGAATCTAGATGGAGGTATACATTTTTTCAAAAAATTCAATTTTCCAGTAAGTTTGAACTTTTTCAAACTAAAACACATCAAAAATAAAATCCCTCCCATTTGATTTGTTTGGCAGGGTGCCACTTTGGAGTCCCTAATCTCTAATCTGGCCCAGCCTCCTGAGGTCACTCATTCTGACTGTTCTCAAACACAAATCTCAATGAAGAAACAGGTGTCACATCTTCACAGCTAGTTCAGAGAGCAATCACCAGCTTCAGGACTGAAACACTGTCAGGTTTATTCTGTCCTATAACAAAGTACACTAGAAATGAGCATTCTCTTTTCTGCTTATTTCATACTAAAATCCCACCTTTATGTTATGGGAATCTGAACCAAATATATATGTATATTTTGAGACACAGAGAAAGAATAAAATTGCATGACCGTCCACAGTTATCTTCTCTTCTAACATTGAAAAATTGAGCTGTGTAGATTGTGCTGCTTGTTCTTTAAATGATACTCAGGCGTGTCTCATTAAAGCTGCATTCTCTGTCCCCCAACTCAGATTTAGATTCAAGTTTCTGTGTTCCACGGTGCCCTGCTCTTGATTCTAAGTGCTGATCACACCAAACTCTTATAATTGGCTTACTTTTCTGATTCTCTCTTAGACCACATGCTTCTTGAAGGCAGGACAGGGTTCTGATTTGTCTTTATCCTTAATGCTTAGTACAGGTCGGGTAACCAACCATCCCCGTTTAACCGGGACATAGTGGATTCTAGGATGCTGAATGTTCGGTGCTAAAACTGGAAAGTGCCGTGCAAACCAGGACCACTTGGTCACACAGATCTCAGCATACAGTAGGTGCTCAATAAATGGTGATTGAGAAAATGGGTTTAATTGTCCCATTCTATTACAAAGCCATGGAAAATATCACTAACACAAAATAGTTGGGGATCAGTTACACAATGTGCACTCATCTCAAAAGGGCTGGGAGGAGTAGTGGAGTCGTATGTGGCTAAGTGAGGAGTGTGTGGGTCCTGTCCAATGATTCACCACAGCACCTTCTATAATCAGGTCATGTTCCCCCTGGCATTTCAGTAGACAGGCATTTTCACTGTGCAATTGAAGGAGATAACAGCAAAGGAGCAGGGAGAGATGTAAACGTTGTTTTAATATTCTGCACAGAAACATTGGCCAACTCACTTCCAGACTGGGGTGGTGATGCAGACAGCTGAAGAAAATGGAGACTATTAGCCACCAGAGAGAAATACGCCTTTGATTCTAAAGAGTATCTCAATGATTGCAGCTTATTTTTCAGTATCAAGCAAATTTTTCAATTCTTACACCATTTAGAAATATTTTCTCATTTTCTTTTATTTTTATTTCTGAATAATATACGTGGTTATTTTGCTGGAGCTCCAGACCCGAGTTGTTTTTTTTTTCCTGGAAACTTAAGTGCACACAACAGTGAGCTAAGCTTTATGTTAGCAAGTACTCTTAGTAAAAATATATTATTGACAATAACAGTGAGTCCTAATCCATTAATAATGCAGAACTGATGGGAACAAAGACCTGGGATCAAATATGAAATTTACAACAATTTCCTTTCTTTGCTACCCAAATGAGCTATTCTAGGACAGATTAACTTTCTCCAATACTTGCAATTGTGTTTACCAATTGTCTAGTATTATGTTAGTAATACTGTAATATTAGTAATATCAGTAATACCTGAGTACTAAATATTTTTCATCTATGCTATTGAGAGATCCTGAAAGTTAAACAACAACTTCTGTTGTTTCATAGGAATCTGATCCAAATATACAATATTGGGGGTCACAGGGAAAACATGAGGCGTCTTTTAAAACTTATCTGGAGTTTATTCTGATTTCCAACAATTTCAACTACTGGCTTCAGTAAAGACATACACTCTTAGTTTAACATCTGTCAAAGGTCCATGAATACTTGATAATAGGAAGACAGTAGTACCATTTTCATTCCCACCCTTACAGAATTGTAGAATCAGACAAAAGAAGGAGGAAGCTGACAAGGTAGAGTGATTGCTAAAAACAAAATGATGAGCAAAATCAAAGAGCAGAGAGAAGGACGATCCAAATACTGTTGCCTGACAATTTCATTTAAGAAGAAATCCTGTCCCAAACTGGGAGGGAACAACTGGCCTTGTTTACTTCAAGGTAAAAGATTTAAAAAGGCAGGAAGACTATTTTAGATGAAAAGAAACTCCAAAACATAACAGCTAAATGCTATGCATGGACTTTAACTAAATCCTGGATTTGAAGATTAGGACACAGCTATAGGGAGAGTTTTGAGATAACTGGGGAATTTTGAATATAGCATAGACAGTAGATATTACTGAATCATTGTTAACGTTTCTTAAGTGCAATCATGGTATTGTGGTCACATAGGAGACTGTCTTTGCTTTTAGGAGATTCATGATGAGATATTTAGGGATAAAGTGCTATTTTGGCTTTTACTTACTTGAAAATAGCAAGAAAGTCAACCATTATTTAGTCTACGTGAGGGGTATATGGATGTTCACTTATTATTTTTTTCAACCATTTCAGTATCGTTTGAAAAAGTTAAAAATAATGAAAAGTTGGGAAAAGAAATGAAACTTTATTGTCAGGGCACATGGCTTTTAAGAGCTTTGCCAGATTCTGCATGGGGCAGTAATTGATTCAACGTACCTGGGGGCTAACTGTGAGCTCTCATTGAGCTAAGGCACTCACATTCTTTCTTCACAACTCTGTGCTGAAGCATTGTCATTACACCCTTTTGCAACTGGGAAATGGGGGCTTCGTGAAAAAATTTGCCATGAATCTAGAAAATGGTTGACATGAGATTCAAATTCAAATTCAAATGTGGACTTCAGAATCACTACTCCTAACCACTAGGCTTAATAGGGACATTGCCTATAGCCATGGTCTCCAGAGCATGTGTGCTGAGTTGGTAGTGGAGGTATGTGTACATCCCTGGGGTGTGCAAGATGATTCAATGTGATTCAGGATGAAAACATTAGAACTTCTATTTCTATTTTTTAAATATAAAAATATAAGAAGACTCAAGCTTTCCTAACATTTAATCTAGCTATAGATTGATATGCCTCTTAATCAGTTTATATGGTGATGGCCATTTCTTAAAGATCCTGTGGAAAGAGTAAGATTTCCAGAGTGGAAAGGGCTCACAGTGGCATCTCCCTCTTCCCTTATTAGCTTGCTGCTGCAGTATTGAAATCTATCACAGTTCATATGTGCCGGTTAAATGCATTTATGGATTAGATTATGTAGTTTTCACTAACCCATTAAATGGATGAGTGACTTAAAATGATTTTTGCAAAGAAACTTGGAATTTCTTTCATTTCAAACAGTGCAAGCACAGGTGAACAACAATAAAATGGCAGGCATGATATTTCTCGTACTCTTGATACATCGGCAGGATTACAAAGTAAAAATAATAAAAATTCTTTATTTCATTCTTCAAAAGTTTCTAATTTTTTCATAACTTTCTCAAGGTATAGAATATATATTAGTTCGGTAGTGTGTACATATAATTTATGCATGAATACTTGTAAATATGCTAGGTGTCTATGATTCTTTTTTTTTTTTTTTTTTTTTTACTAATAAAATATTTTATTTATTTCATTGTAGTCAGGCAAACTTTCATAAGTGGAATCCATAGACATAATTTTCGGGTGGAACTGATATCTTTACTTTAGATGCTTCCTTTCTGCCTGTAAAATACAGTATGGGAAGGAAAAAAAAACCCATATTTCCAATCAAAACAAGTTAGTCCAAATAAGCTAACTAACATTTATAAAGTAATTCTCATCCTTATAAATTGCCTTCTTGCAGGAAACAGACCTTATCCTGACTTTTAATATTTCAATGCACCGATCTTGGTGGATGGAGAATGGACCAGGATGTACGGTGACATCAGTGACACCCGCCCCAGACTGGGCCCCAGAAGACCATCGCTACATCACGGTCTCAGGGTGCTTTCTGGAGTACCAGTACATAGAAGTGGCTCATAGTTCCCTGCAGATTGTCCTCGCAGTAAGTGTTGACAGCCAACCACTCCTTCTAGTGCTTCCGGAATTGCTTTATTTCTGTGCAAACTCAGTGCATAAATGGAATCTGCGGGTAAAGTATGGCTATTTGCTTTTTCCTAATTAATGCCACTTTTAGTAAGGATTTGTCAGGCTAAACCAGGCCATGCCCTGGACTGAGTGTGCTGATTTTCTTTGGCAATCAGTAAATAGACTGGCATCTTCAGCATTTTATGTAAGAAATCCAACCAATCTAGGTTTGATTACTTGGCTTTTGGTAGAGTTTTCCAAAGATTCTGGAAGGAAGATCAGAGAGTTTTCACAACTAACCTGTTACAATGCCCAATTTGTAAGATTTCAATAGATATTTTCTCCCTCAACGCTTCTTTCTGGCTGTGCTGCTAGTCCTGGAATTCTCCATTTGCCCTATCTACTTCTTCCTAGATTTCCCTAAGGAACCATCCATCACCTTCTATCGCCTCTCACTTTTTCAAAACAATTCAGCTTTTCTATAAATTCTACTTCTAAACTATCATGCCCCTATTTTGCACAGTATTATGCTGATAAAGATTTCTCCCTCTACCAGGAGTCAGTAAGAGATAAATAACTCCTTTGTGTTTGTGTATTTGTAAAACATATTGTATAATATATGCCTATGTGATTTTTTGCTGATAGAGATGTGAGATCAAAAAAATTCGGAGTTCACTCGTCTATAGCACAGGCACTGACACAGTACACTCGAATCAGTGACTTAGCAAGCAAAAATATTCGGTGAAATCAGTTTACTGAGATAGGGAAGCATATTACAATTTAGAAAAAGTTCCAACACATTGGTTAAATCAGAAAAAAGGCTTTTGTTGTTAACATTCATTCATTAAACACTCCTTCTGTGCCTTCTATAAGTCAAGTTTTATGCTACGCTCTGGGGAAACAAATACGGCCAGTACATAGTCGCTGCCCTTGAAGGTTCCAGTTTTCTTGTCTAGGGGGCAAACAGACATGGAAAGAGTATGGGTAAGCAAAGGGCTATGGGAGCACTGGTATCAGTGTGCCTGGAAATTTCCTTTCTGGGGAAAACCACTTTCCCTCCCAAGCAAATAAGGCTTTGCTGGTATTTGCTCTTTTGAGACTGCTGAGCTCTGCCATGGGGATGATCAGAAAGGTGGGTAATTAGTCACTTCTACCCAGAGGGATTCAAAACAAAGAATGCATCATAGCCTCCCTAGTTGTCACCCCCAACAACGGGATGATTTCATCCAGGCAGGTGTCATTGCTTTTAGCCGCCACTCTGGTCTTCAGCTCTTCCTTTCGCTAAGGAGCACCTGTGCTTTCCAGACTCCCGGGGAATTTCTGCTCCACAGCAGCGCTGCGCGTGTCCCGGGTGCTTGAGAAATTGCAATCGTCGAATGAATAAATACATGAACAGCACTGCCGAATATCTGCTAAGGGAAGTAAGATTTCAAAAATGATCGATTATCTGCCAGCTACTGCCTTCTGAACTTTCCCGTGGAGAGTAAGGAAGACACGGGCAAATTCTGCAGGCCTTCCAAAAACAGTGCTTTCCCTTGACCTGATTATCCCCTGAACGCGAGGGGGATCTCAGATGATCCCCCCCAATCCTCTAATTAGGATTCTAGTCTCCTGTCATCTTGACTGTCATTCCAGGTGTAATTTGCACAGAGATGATGGAAGGGCCTTGGAGATCTCAAAAGCAATCTTGGCTTGGGGAAAAACCATGAGAATTTAACTAAAAATGGAATGAATCCCATCTGAACATTCTTTGCAATCCTTATAAAGACATACCATTTCCAATATCTTCCCTTTGATTTTCTAAGCAAGTGACCTGTTAAATTCTGATTTGGGGTGTTTTTGAACTGTTATTACCTTTGTCTCCTATGTGGATCCATTGATGGGGCATATGTGATCTCCTCCAAGAGACTTTGCCCACGGCTGTCTATCTGCCTACCTGAGGCCCCAAGTCCATCTACCCTGGACCTTTTATTTCCTCTGGATCTTCCCTGTGAAGTGTGAGAAGTGAACTGTGAGAAGGCCACCTGCTGTCCTCCCTCAATCATGCCTGGACCAGAAGTCACTGCACTGGATACCTGTTGTGTGCACCTGGCCGGATGCCCTATTTGCTCATGACTTCAGAAAGATTCCAATGTGCCTATTTCATCTGTATGAAAACATAATGTAAATAATATATACCATATCTTTAGAAAAAAGATGGTTAATATTTAAAGGGCTATACACTAAATAATACATATTGAGGGGAAAAAAAAACAATGTGAATATTTTATAGGCTGAAGGTCATTTGTTAGCTTTGGAAAACAATCTATTTAAAGAAACAAAGGCAGCCTCATTTTTACCTCAGAGACAAGGCCACTTGACTTGGTCAAGTTAAGGGAAATTCACGATACATAACACCATTTTTGCAACCTGAGAGTTTAATAATCCAGTTTTGGAGACAGTGATCTCATTCACTTTTACTCTAGAGAAGAATGACTTTTCTTATAGCACCAAGTCGTTAATTCACTGTGTAAACCTACATTAGAATTCCAGGTGTACGTCCTCCTTAAGTGATCAAAGGACTGGGAATGTACCTGTTCACAACTTCTCTCATTCACTTGAAAACACACAGATAGTCTGGAGGAGAGTGTTTAAATTTCCGACGTCTCGGAGGGAATAATAATTTTTCTGATGTGGCCAAACATCTATAAAAGCAATCCTCCTGATATTCTGAAGAAGCAGAGGTTACTAACGCCATTTAGCACAACCAGGAGGCTGAAGACACACGACATGCTTCATCTGCTTGCTCGATTTGTTGAAGCCCGAACTTAAGACCATTCTTCCGATATAACTTTCAGCATCCTATTCATTAGAACATCAATTTTTCATTTATTTTGAGATTGTGAAACTCTTTGATGTCATTTTTCACGTCTCAGATTGTCCCTGTCTACAGTGTAACGTTTGTGTAGGTTCTGGAATGGGTGGAGAAATCACTTGTAACATGTTTCCTTTCAGGAAACTTCTAAATAAGTCTTGGGGATGACAGCAGTTTGCCAGTGAACCCAAAGCCAACTTTGGCCACACAACACACCCAATGCTCAAGTCAGTACACAACCTAAAACCAGCCTCACAGTCTCGGCTGTCTTAGACCTTCCCAGAGAATTCAGTAATAAGTTCTAGTCTATTGCCATGTGACATATTTTTTACCCTGTGATATAGGACTTTTCACATTACTCCCCAAGGAGACAAATACACATGTGTTTCATAGGAAAAACTAAGAAGGATGAAAAAACCAGTAGGAAGTGAGAGAATGCTTGAAGTTTTAAAAAGACAGCCCTTAGTTTTGCTGAGTTTCTCAGGGGATTGGGAATTGGATGAAAAATTTAAAATGTGTGCGTCATCCCCTCTGGCTTCAGGTGTGGAGTTTCTTGGCTACATGATGACACTGTATTAAGGGCATGACGCTAAAAAGAGAGATGGGGTCCTTTTCTGGCAAAACGCTGGTCCTCAAAGTGGAATAAATACACGAAACATCAGAAATATCTTCCTATGCTGTTCAGGTCAGATTTTTGCCGCAGATTTCAAGAAAACAAGAAGAAACTTTCAGAGATGACACAATCTGACATTGAACTAACTTTGGATTCAATGGTGAAAAGAAGAAGACAGGAAGACATTTGGTCTGTGGAAATGCACATGAGATCAAAGTATTACTGCACACAGTGGGTACCTACATTGTGGTACTATTGACTTCTCAAGACCGAACATATAAATAACTTCAAGGAATGGTTTTATCGTTGAATCAGGGAATTCACAGGCTCAGCAGAGCTCTTACGGTCCAAAGATTCCAGAGCATTCTTGACACATACTCACCTAACCTCCATTTACACATTTCCAATGACAGATATCAATATCTAATGTAAAGAAAACTTGGGACTTGCAGCCTGACCTAAAGCAAGTCACTTCCTCTCTATGAGCCATTCTGGAGGTCTTCATGGACACTGCTCGACCACAAAGCATAAGCATATTCCTGTGCCTCCTCCTGCAACTGGCATTGAGACTGAGCTCCCAACTTTTTCTCTTGCGTTGCTCTGTTTCTTTGCAATCTATAGCTAGTTTCAATTGCTGAGAGTGGATCTGTCTTTCTCTGCCCATCACCTGGTAAATTCTCCTTTTGATTCATTTCTGACCTTGGGTCTATCCAGTCTTTGCTCTGCTGCTCTCTGCTCTCTGCTTTTGACAACAGCTCTATCCTCCTCGGTTGCTAGCTTTGGCCTCTATGTTTCTCAGGCATTATTTTGGCTGTGAAGGGGCAGACATCCCCAAGGAGCTTTCCTTGATCTACTGCATGAATTGTAACAAGTCCCGATGCTACATTAGGTTATTAGATATGCGGTCTTCACAATGCTGGATAGGGAAATCTCAGAGGCATTCTCAAAAGAAGAGAATGAACTTGGTATTTCCAGCAGTTACATAAGGCACATGGAAGAAGTTCAGATATTTAAAAACTGACCTCTGCTCCCACTATCACCTATTCTATTGCTATGGAATGAAAACTTCTGGAAGTTCTCTGTGGTTTGCAAAGCAGATTTCCCCCACTTTACCTCAATTTCCTGGTATAGCCCACAGGATCATGGCAGCGGCAAGGGACTGAACCCTTTGTATTGGACTAACATAGAAATTAGCACTAATCGAGGAAACTACCAGAAAAAGTTTATATATTTAATAGCCCAATTTTGCCAGTGTGAAAAAAGTTTGACGTTCTGAACATCCAGTCTTGCTGAAAAAGTTTCCGATTCTTTGCCAACTATGACTTCACATGAGCAGCCCTTCATAGGGTCTTTGATGATACTCAGAAAATCCATACAGAATCTCTCCCTCTACCTGTGATTGACACGTTAGGCTCATAACCACCTGAAGTTACTCTTAAAATATTGACATTTCATCTTCAAGGAATAAAACCCAGGACATTACAAGTATGTCTGCCAAGTAAAATAAAAGGGAAGAGGCATAGAAAAGCATTATACCTCTAATTTAGGCATTCTTGAATATTTTAGAATGCACCATTTAATTTCAAATGTTTGGGGCTGCTGTATTCTTCCTCACCAAAGCAAGAAATAGATGTGTATTCTGGTTTCTTTCTCTGAAGCCACTTCAGGTATTTGAAACTTACTAGGGAATGAGAAACATCCTTTTTCTCACCTGAGATCAGTGTAATTGAGCAAGGCTGTCTTAAGTAAGACATTGCAAACATGATTTCATGCAACAGCGAGAGTACCCACAAAGATGTACACACGTTGGAAAAGTAATTTACATGCAGCACAGAAAAATATGCAGCAAGTGGTAGGTGGAAATCATAGTTATCTAAATTCTAAAACCATTTAGAGTAGAGATGGGTTGCCCTAAATCTCTTACAGAATAGGCAACAAAAAGCGTATCAGTCTCTTTCAGGCATGTGTGATTTGATTTATACTTAACTATGTAGACTTGTACTGTGTGGTGCATAATAAATGCTATTTTTGCATCTGTTGTGTTATATTTATGATATGTCACAATGTTCTGCCTTTTCCTTCATGGATCTAATTGGGAATTAGATTCAAGTTTAACTGCTAGTGATTTTGGCCTAAGGGCGTTCAAGGAACAACAGAATAAGATACTAATTAATGCACCCAAGAACATAAATCACAAAACCCAAGGATGTCTATGAACTCTAACTCAATCCTGTAGTCTATACTTCGGGGAGGGAAGAGCACGATTTAGTGGATAATTCCTTCCGTGGTCTCCACTTCAACGTCCCTCCTCTAGAGTTCCTCCCTTGATACCCAGAGTCATTTAGGACCTCCCCGGTATGTGCCCACAGAGATCCCTCTGGTTTTCCCGACATAAAGATTTCCCCATTCATTGCCATTGTGGGTCTTCCTCCCAGACTGCAGGTGACAGAGGGGCAGGCCTCTGTCCTTTGTGATCACCACATGCTAGGAGATGTGTGTCCTATCGGGCTAATGCCTGGTATATAGGAGTACTCAATAGATAGCAAATGAATGAATGAATGAATGAACAAATGAAGTAGAATAGGTAGAAGGGTAAATTTACATTCTGGTTCTCCAAATTAAATTGTAAACAAAATTTAAGTTCTAGATGCACTTACTTGTAAAAGAAACTTATTGCCAAAAGGAGGGGTGTCTTTCTTGTAATCCTCTCTATTTTATGGAGAAATGGTTGCTTAGGATCTATTTATGGATAGTCAATTCAGTTAATCCCACCCTCCCCAAACATCTGTTTAGTGTCTACAATGTACTGGGCGCACAGTGATATGTACGAAATGGTCCTGCCTTCAAGGAACTTACTATCCTTGAGGGAGTACCCGTGAGGGAAAGAGACTTACACATAAATAAGCATAATAAACGGCTTATACGTTTAAGGGTCGTAGGGCAGGAGAAGTATAATCAATGCTATTACTGAGGAGGAGGCGGGACCCAGGGAGGTTTCAAGGAAGAGGTGGCAGGTGAACTGGGCCTTTGAGGGTGAATAGCATTCTGCACCGAGAAGGGTTAGGAAGAGCTCTTTTTGGCAGAGGGACCCTGAGTTGCAAAAGCTCGTAGATGTGAAGCTTCTTCAACAGACGAGAGAAGCAGAAGAGCCCGGTGCACGGAGATGTGTTTGCTTTAACTCTGGCAAAGTCACATAATTTCCCTACAAAATTATTTTAAAATGGGGAAAATACTGCCTCTCCACACTATCTTCTTAAAGATTTTATAAAGCTTAGTAAGTTAATATATTGCTAGGGTACTCAGAGCTGGAAGTTCTTAATGAGCAGAACTATCACCACGGGGACAGATGGCATAGGGTGACTAAAGTGTACTCTTTCTTGGAAATCAAGTTCTTACCCCTGTGAGGTAAATTACCTTTTCCTGGGAGCCATCTGGTTACCTTAAAGATCCAATTTACCCCACGGGGACCAGTGAGGGGTGCCATTTACTCCTCTTATGATTAGACTCCAGGGACATAATAGTACTTGACTTTCACCTTTACATCTTAAACACCCAATAACACAAATGGATTCTCTTAATCTCCTACAGGCGGCAAAGATGTCAGAGATCCCCTGTTTTAGCTCTAGTGGGAGAGCAACAACCTCGTAAAATGGCAGAATGATCGTTCTGGTCAAGGAAGCAATGAGAGTCTAAAGCAGCAATATCGAGGGGCTGGCCCGGTGGCGCAAGCTGTTAAGTGCGCTCGCTCCGCTGCAGCGGCCCCGGGTTTGCCGGCCCGGATCCCTGGTGCGCACCAACGCACTGCTTGGCAAGCCATGCTGTGGCGGCGTCCCATATAAAGTGGAGGAAGACGGGCATGGATGTTAGCCCAGGGCCAGTCTTCATCGGCAAAAAAAAGAGGAGGATTGGCAGATGTTAGCACAGGGTTGATCTCCTCACAAAATAAATACATAAATAAAAAATAAAGCAGCAATATCGAATAAAAACACAATGCCAGCCACAAAGGTAATTCTAAATTCTCTAGTAGCCACATTAAAACAAAAGTAAAGTGAAGTTGATTGTAATAATATATTCTGTTTATCCCAACAGATCCCAAATATTATTGTGTTAACCCACAATGAATGTGAAAAATTTTTAATGAGCTATTTTGCATTCTTTTTTTGTACTAAGTCTTCAAAATCCGGTGTGTATTTTACGCTTACTGCACATCTCGATTCAGTCTACAGACATCTCCAGGGCTCAGTATCCACGTGTGGCTGGTGGCTGCCATATTGAGAACTTAGGTCTAAGGCCCTTGCTGAACACATCGAGAGTGGAGCTGGTGGTATGAGAGGGGCTAAGTTGTTTCAATGAATTGAGGGCAGCTATTGGCTTAACGTTACAGCATGTCCTTCTGAATTTTTGGGGTAGACTGTATTTCAATTCAACAGAACTCATTTTCACCCCTTTTCTTTGATGCCCTTTTCTTGCCCTCCACTGCATCCCCCTAATCAATTGCCCAAAGCGCACCAGGAAATAACTGGATCGAAGTTACGTTACATTTGAAGCCTGGTTGGGATCCAGCCTATCTCTGGAATTGCTTCCGTTGATATAAATGGGGACATGGTGCACTCAGCTTTGTGACATCTGCTGATACTCTGCCTATGTGGCAGAGAATTTTTGGCTTACATTTATTTTTACTGAAGCATAACAATCATCTAGAAAATATACAAATCGTACACTAACAGTTTGATGAATGTCAACCAAGATACTCATGTAACAAGCCACCAGATATGGGGCAGTTTTCAGAAATGAAAATATCTTAAAAGTTCCCATTCTTTTCACAAGATCCACTGTCCTGAAAATTAACTGTATCAAGTCACTGATAGGCAGGGATAACAGGTTACTGAAGAGCAGAGAGTTTCTTATTGATTTACTGTAATTTTGAGATAAATTGCATATTGGCTCTGGGCATGTGCATGCATTTTAAAGACAAACATCTGTCAAAAAGTTAATTCAAAAGAAATTAAGTCCAAGGCAGCCTGACATCATTCCACCTTTTCCTTCAAGAAGTCCAGCCTCCCGGTAGGCGTTTAGAGACCGCCTGTCAGCATGGCCACCAGATGGCAGTGTTGTCCAACCTTTCCACCCATCCCGGCGTTCCCCGCAGTCTTTTCCCAGAGAATAAAATTGTAGATTGTTCCACTGCATATAAAACTGACAACCCTGTTATTTTAAACTTGAAACTGACAGCCTGTTATTTTAATGAGGTCTGCCAGAGCCAAGGTTAACCAAAGCTTTATTTCCCTACAAAATGTTAAGGCCATAGTTCTAAAGGGGGGCTGTGAAATTTTATGTTATTGATACTTTCTCTGACTGTACAAGTTTTAAGATATTTTTTGACAAGTAAAGCTACATGACAAATATAGACATATGTTTTTATATATAGCCAAATTCTGCATTAAAATTAGTTCAAATTTCAGTCAATAAGTCCTTTTGCTCTAAGTTACATTCTGCACCAACAAAATCCTTTTCTGCAGTTATCCATTTCTGCCTATTTTGAAACAAACGTATGTATTTTTAGCACTTTGACTTTTTAGCTTAATGAATCAAAGGAAAATTTAAAGCTATTTTAATCCCATCAATTTTCCAAAATGAAATCAAGTGTAGTATTTGATTCTTTATTTCTGTAAAAAAAGCATAGATCTAGAATGGTAAAAATTAAGAAAGGATTTTCTTTTATAATAGGTACTTCTATACTGTATGATGGTTAATGGTATTATAATTTATTTCCTTTCCCTTGAAATGCCTTTTTATGTTGATCAAGGAAGTGTTTAAAGTCAGTTGCTAACTGTGCCAATATTAAAAACATTAGCAACCACCTTTTTTCATGTGATTTTGCTAACATTTTTTGCTTTTTACCTGCTTTTAACATTTAATGAATCTTCCTATCTGAAGCTGTGAACATAGATCCTGCAAATACTGGATCTGGTTCTACATTTATAGAATTTACTTTGAATGAATATTGTCATCAGTGACTCTTGTGATTGTCCAAAGTCCTGTCCACTGAAAATCGGGAAGAGACTCGATTTCTGAAAGTGGGCCTCAAATAAATGAATTCACGTTCAGTTATTCATTGGCGGCAACATCAATTCAATTCAACAAGCGTGTAAGGCAAACCTACTATGTGTAAAGAACAGGGCTTACAAAACCCAGTAAGGAACAGTTGGTGTCCTCAGGACCAGCTATATAATTTGTGGAGCACGGTGAAAAATGTAAATGTGGACCTCCTTGGTAAAGACTATGAAGAATTTCAACACGGCAGCAGCACAGCGTTAAATCAAGCATGGGCCCTTCTAACTTGGGGCCCCATGCAGCTGCAGAGGTTGTACGCCCATGAAGCTGGCCTGCTTGTCCTCATGAGGCTACAGTCTGTTCGGGTTTCACTGATGTGTAAACGAGGAGATGAGACAGATGCTGACGTCAACCATGAAAACAACAGTGATGGCTGCCATACCTATCAGACGCCCAGCAGGAATATCCCTGTTACGTCCACTTTGCACAAACATGTTGAAAGGTGGTTATTGGTGTCTCCAGTTTACAAATGAGATGGCCGAGAAATGCAGCTCTATTGTGACTTTTTCGTGTAGCGAGATGCTGTTAAGTGCTCGCTTTGTGTGGACACCATGTTAAACCCGTCACCCACACCTCATTGTTTAGTGCTCACAACCCCACTTGAACAAGGAGGACACTGAGGCTGTGAGGGGTTAAATCCCTTGGGCTTAATCCCATAGTACAAGTAGCAGGGCCTAGTTTTGAAGCTTGAGAGTTGTGCTCCTGAGCGCGCAGTCTTAGACGATCCATTACAACAGAACAGGCCAGCTGGCACGTTCTGATGCATTCTGAAAGCTGTGTGGCCTGTTGGTGGGTCTCACTCATTTCATAAAGGATGGAAAATATACTGGGGGAGGGAGTGCAGTGCTCTGGAAATCTTTGTACTCTGCCCAAATTATTAGCCACTAATTTTCTAGACCTTCTCCAAACTACTATGATTCTAGCTGCCCTCCAAACAATTCCCTGATTGCCAACCTTTTCTAACACCACTATAGTTAGAGCAGCCTTGCGAGTAATTTCCTAATTTTCTAGGCCTTTTCTGATGATATAGTCTGATGATATAGTCCATGGTTAGAACAACCCTCCAAACAAACATAAAGCTACATGTTTTTGAGTCTAACACTTTAAATCAATCCATCTTCGCCTAGGAGGTACAAAGGACCAAATGTTTTTTGCCTGATTATTCTTCTGGTTATGCACATCAGTGGGTCATATTGTCCTTAAGTGCGTCTATCTATCCATCCATCCATCCATCCATCCATCCATCCATCCATCCATCCATCCATCTATCCTTCCTTCCATCTATCCATCCATCTACCTATCTATCTATCTATCTATCTATCTATCTATCTATCTATCTATCTATCTAAACTATCAGCAGAAGTAATTTTCAGGTGGTGCTAAGAATATCCTAAATGCACAACACCATAAAATCTAGGTCATTTCCCTAACATGTAAGTGTGAAAAAAATGAAAGTCCTAAAAACTTCCCTGGCTTTAAAATGGGAAACGTGGAACACGTTTGGAACACGTCTGGAACACGTCCAGAACACGTTCAGGATTTTCTACTCATAAAACTGCATGGACCAGCTCATCCCCTGGGTTTCTACGACAAAGGGAGAATTCCCCTATCAGTCTACATACAGAGGTTGGAAATCCAGCCCTACATATTTAATGGACTATATCTAACGAAATTGCATCAGAGCCCCTCTGCTTGAGACGATTTCTCTTATGAAATGAAAGTAGTAAAGAAAACAAAATTTTTACCACCCTGCCACAAGAGTCCACGGGGACTTGAAAGAGCTTTGCCTTTTCCTATTACATTGTAATTGGGAATAAGGTTGAGAAGCCAGACAGTAAATCTGATTGAAGCAAATCCAAAGCACTCGGAGGAATCGCCTTTTTATTGCAGATAAGTATAAAAACAGTCCTGTAGGCACATTGGAATCTTAAAGATAAAATGCCAGGGGCTGTCTGCTAATAGATTTGGTCGCTAAGCAGTGGTACTTAGAGAATAACCTTCATCTCTTCAAAGGAAGATCTCAGCCGACGGAACTCTGAATGTAAATAATTATGACGGTGATTGTGTCGAGTTAGCCTCAGTCCTGGGTGTTCTTTCTGCTCCTTCTTTGAAGGGTTCTGTTTTATTCCTGGAGTGTGGGGAGTCACAAACCACTGTCATCCCAGCTTCTGAGAGTGCAGTGTGAGTCCTTGCTAACAGGGATGGAACCTCACCCTTTCAAGTTTTTTCCCCCCCTGAATTAATAAGTGTAAGATTTGCCGATTTGACTTTTGTATTTTTCTCATTAGGAGCTATTTCTGAATTTTTATAGCATGCCACAGTGATCCATAATCACAAATTCCGACATGCTTCATTCACTTCTTTCTTTTTACTACAATAAAGGGAAAATTAAATAGCCTTTTGAAAATAGTTCTCATTTCCTTACTTCTTCAAACTATTTTCTGTGCAGAAAACCAACTCTCTTCTTCAAGTCAAATTAAACATCTTTTACACACATTTTAATGTCTTCTTTACAGACATTAGAAAAGGCTCAGGCACTTTTATTCTTTTAAGTAGGTAGGATTTTTCAAGGGTTTCCCCAAAGACAACTGAAGGTGGGGAGTTATTTCTGTGAGCGTCTAACTGAGGGGTGTTACTAAGTTCCCCTTCTCCATTATTGATACGGTTGAGAGGAAAGACAGAACTTCAAAGGAGCTGTGACTTATGCCCAGAACTTGACGTTACTTGTATTGCTCTGAAGAGGTGACCCTTCCACAAGAAGCTGAGAAGCCTCCTCACTTTTGCTTGATAGGTTTTTTTTTTTTGACAGTCTTTCCTGAGGACAGAGCCATAGAAACAGGCTTACTTAAAACTTAATTAAAAAGAGGATTTTAGAAAAATGTAATGAATACCCTGGGAAATTATGGAAACTCCCTTGAGATCTTTAAAAGGAAAAGAGCTTTTTCCTGATCAAAAATGGTTCGGGCATATGTGGCCCCGGAGTCACCTGTACCCAGGTGCCTGCTTGAGTCTTGTAAGTCCAGACTCAACCACTAGAGTCATGGCCTGGGAATCTGCCTTTCTCCTCCCCATCCACAACTAATTCTGATGCGTAGGAAACCAGAAAACTGAGACCCACCGTGCTGAGCAGCAGACTATGAGATATGTCCGGGGCATATGTGGCCTCTTGGTTGTAACTTTGTTTTCTTTCTCTGAAAGATCTTTTAATTTTCAGATTTAACCTAGGCTTTTCACATCTACTTTTTCACTTCTAAGACTGTAAGTCAGGGTCCAATGACTCTTATTGCAGTACTTAAAAAAATATATATTTCTTTATATTTTATTAGTTTAATTTTTTTAATATGTGGTACTATTGCCGTAACTTAATTCATGGTCCTTCCTCTTAAAGGGCAAGGGTCATGGCTGTTTGCTGCACATGTCCATGCATTCAGTCAACTAACGTGCATTAAGGACCTTCTTTGTGTAAGGTGCTAGATTAGGCACCGGGGCCGCAAGATGAAAAGGACATCGTCCCTACCTTCAAGGAGTTTTCTCTTCTGGGGAGGGCTAGACATTAAAACAGTAAGACAATATGAAGTCAGCACTGGTAGGAATTGGGTGGAGAGGGACAGAAGCTTGAGTATAGAGGGGATGGTTGTGGGTTTTTTCAAGAGCAGAGACCAAAGTTGATTAAACTGAGAGCAAATGGAAAAAGGCATGAGTACTTAAACCACAGCAAAGGGGAGGGGGCGTTAAACCAGGGGCAGTGAAAATAGGCACTTGGTAGTACCCAAAGGCAGCGAGCACTTCACCAGAAAACCAGGGAATTTCCAAGGATGGTCTAAGAAGTGAGGGTGGCACGCTCAGAGCCTGGGTTTATATGGTTGGCTGAGAGTGTTGCAGGTGCCTTTAACTACAGGACTATTCACACGTATGTGCACGCTGTGTCTTACAGGTGATGCGTGCTGCCTCTGATGGGCGAGCATTACCAGAGAAGAAGTATCAGCTGGTAAGGAGGTACAGCGAGGGGGTCCTGAGTCTGCCAGATGCACCGGAGCTATAAAGAGGGGTTCATACGGGGGTTACTTGAGCTAGACCTTAAAGAATGGTAGAATGAGGCAGGCCGGACCTCCCAATCAGATGGAACAACTCCATGTTCAAAGGCTCATGTAGACCAAGCCCACTCAGGTGTTGAAAGGTACTTTTTGGTGTGACTGGAAGACAAAGTGCATGTGTTGGAGAGACAGGATTTGAGGCCAGAGAAGTGGGCAGATACTGGCAGATCCTACAGCGTTTTACAGTCTACAGTGAGCAGTTTCGCCTTTGTTCTGGAGGATCAGTTGAAGGGTGGTAGAAAAGTCCAAGTAGGGTCCGGGGACGCCCAGGTATGGCGCTGGGAAAGCCAGTCCGGAGTGGCCCATGGTCGAGATTGATGACAAGGGGCAGACGGGCGGTACCTTGTTCTCACCTGTCATGAATTCTTTGCTGGCAACTCCATGACACATTTTCCATTTTAATTGGGCTCTGCTTCCTACAGAGCCTCTTTCCCTCTCCATGTGCCCCCTATCAGCTCAAGCCGTGCCCATGCTACTTCCAGGAAGCACCTCCCCCCACTGGGAGAGACATCTTTTCCTCTCTGTCTATCCACAGCCTCTTCATCCTTTAAGGCAGAGATCATGCCGATAAAGCAAATTAGGGAAGTGGCTGAGTTTGCTTATTCATTCATTCCTTCATTCACTCATCCAGCCATCAAACATCTACTATGGGATCACTACAGGCAGTAGTGAACCAAAAAAAAAGACAAAAATCCCTTCCTTCATGGAGCCTATATTTTCACTAGAGGATGCCACCAATAAACAGATAAACCAGTAACATAGATAATGTGTTAGAAGTAAATGCTAAGGAGAAAAATAGAGTGGAGAAGGGGTTTGGAAGTCTGCATGGAGGTGGGTGAGGAGAGGGGTTGTAGTTTTAGATAGGATGTTCCTCAAGGTCTTGCTGAGAAGGAGGTAGCTGATAACGCAAGAAGGTAATTTCTGTTCTTTCCATAGACTAATAGACTTTCTATTTAGATTAATATTAATGGCATAGAAATTTCTTCATTTTCACAAGAGATACTCTCTCACAGTTCCCTTGAAATGTGAATCTCTCTTGGACTATCTTTTATTTTTCCACTTTGAGTAGTATTTCTCTTCCATAAGAATGCAATAGTGCCTGCAAGGAAATAAAAGGAGATTGACACCTGGCCTTGGGTGAGGAGACAGCTGAGAGGATGGAACATGGGGCAAAGTGTGGAGACAACACCCCAAGAAAGGAAGGTGCCACTACTCAGCCCCAGGCATCAAGCCACATGGACGTGGAGGCTCAGAGAGGCAGATCTTGTTTGACAACAGAAATATATGGATTTGAATGTGGAGTCTCTTGATTTTTAAATTCTGTCTCCATCTCCTTCCTTTTCATCACCATCATCACCACCCTTATCATCATCATCATCGTCATCATCATCATCATCACTGTGGAGGCTGAATGGAACACATCTGTACAGCTGGATTTACCTTGAGGGATGATGGTTTGTAACCCCTGTTTTACAGCTTAGTTTGAGAGCAGGCTCCACCCTGAAGCCTTCCTGGATAAGACCAATTCATTTTACTTTCTACTTTCTTTACATTTCATGTTTATTTACTTATTCATTTGTTCATCATTTGCCAGAACTTACTGAGAACCAGGCACTGTGCTAGAGACATAGACATGCTCATGATTAAAACACACCTTCCAGAACCTTCAGTTAAATTCTTTTGCTATTATTTTTGCTGCACATAGAACTGAAGAGTTTTTGAGCTGGAAGACACCCTCTAGAATCAAATTTATTTTGATCATCCTATCACAAAAATGAGCACTTTATTTTATCAATATCTCATGCACTTGTTTTGTTTATTGTTTCAGTTGGAGATGGCTTGACTCTATAAAATGTCTTTATACCCCTGGTACAGAACAGTATCTTAGTACATTTCGGTAACTTTTTGGCCGTTAGCTGAGTGTTGAACACATGGTAGATGCTCAATGCATATTTTTTTCAGTTGACTGTTGGATTATGGAGAGAGTCTCACAATTTTAAAAAAAGATCTTACTTGAAGACTGATATGAAGTCTGTCAGAACTTGGAAGGCAAAAATTTGAACACATGATCATGTAGGGGGAAGAACAGCTTTTGAATATGTTATTCTGTGCAAGATCCTCAGAAGCCAAGCATCTGGGAGCGAAAATGTCCATTCGTTATGATGTTGCAGAAAACCATTATACTGCCTTTAAAAAGCCCACGTGGCCATGTGAGCAAATTCATTTGCTCTTCATGCACATTATTACATGACCACAGTGTTTGGCAATTATGAAGGAAAGAAAGTATATTTTATGTTATTCAGATTTGTTCTTAGAGGTGGCATTCTTTCTTCAGGATCACTGGAGCAATTACATGAGCTACAAGAAAGTCTGAATACCACTTTCTGGAAGAGTAACCAAGCTGGTATCTTGGTTACCTCTCTCTTTCCACAATATCTTACTCTTGGAGCAAAGATGGCAGAGTTAAAGCTTTAGTTCCACAATTTAGTAAATACTAATTAACAGTTCAGTAAATTTAATTAGTTCTGTCAGGTGACAGGCTGAATTTTCAGCCTTTGAAGCTTCCCAGAACATTATTTTTCAGGATGTGTGATTACTATTCCAATTTGAAGGAGTAAGTGCTAGTTTACTGACTCTGAAATGGTGCCACTTAAAGAAGGATATATATGTTCCTCGCACACGCCTTTCAGTCTTTTTTTTTTTTTCAGGAAAGTGTTAATTAGCGGAGAGGCCTACTTACACTGAACAGACTTTCTGCTGACCCAGATCTAGATTGTTTTATTTTATTTTCTCTCCTAAATCCCCAAATGAGGGGCAGCATCTCATTTTCATGAGGGTCTGGGGATGAGGCAGGATAAAGCAGTCTCACGTTACAGCAACACTCATGATTTGTTAAACATCAAATTTAAATTTGATTGTTAAACATCAAATCCAAAATATTAGGTTTTGAATTAAATGATGAAAAGGGTTTCCAGGAAATGAATGCAAAGAAAGCTGCACTCATTTTTGCTTCTCGGTGGCTTCTCAGCTTTAATGCCATGCATAGCACATTCCCACTGTTGGGTGGTTAAGCAGGAAAAGATCACACTCTGTGGTGTAAGGTGACTCACAGAGGCAAATCCATGTCTACCTCCTTTTTTCCTCTGGTAACTTGTATCCACTTCCTTTTCTCCCCTTATCACTGAGAAAGGAAGGGGATCCCTCCCTGACACGTGTTACTATAGATTATCTCTCCTGGTGTGCTGCCACTATTAATAGTGGCGTTAATAGTAATGCCACTATTACTCCTCATGAGCTGTAAACTGACTTTAGACCAAGAGAAAAGAACTTTCATTTCCCTTAGATAAGGGTCATGCAATCTTCCAGGTATTGAGTGAATTCTTCTAGTGCCTAAGACTCTCCTGTAGCCATTTTTGGCATCTTTGGCATTTCTAGACATTTCTAAATTAAAGTTGATGCCTCACTAGCTTAGCACCTTGAGGATTGCACCACCATGGAACAATGAAGATACAGTTCATAATTGGTCTATCCTGGGCTTGAGAGGTGTATCAGTTGAGTCTTGGAAGGAAACAGCCCAACTCAACTTGGGTAATTTGAAGATGGATCAGTAAGGGACAAGATATAAAGGTAAGAGCAGAGTGTTGGACAACCATAAGAAATAGTGCAGAACCCAAGGTCAATAACAGCGGGTCAAAGTCACCACCCCCAGTCCTAAAGGACTGAAGTATAGGGGGAGGGACAGAGCTGTGGGAAAGGCTGGCTGAGGGGAATTGGGACGTTGAGTTGAGGTGCTCAGCCAGTCTGCAGCAACCCTCCAGGGAGGAAGCCCTGGGAATGAATATCAGAGTCTCACTTTCCTCCCAGAGCTCTGGCAGGTGCCTCCCACTGGCCAAGGCTAACTGGAGCCTGAAGACAAGGGGGCCCATGGACACAGTCCATATCATCAGCCTCCCAGGGCCAGAGCGGGCTGGAGATAAGGGAAGAGTGGATCTTCAGGGGCACTGAGAAGACATTCAGCCCATGGCGTTGTGGCATTTGAGGTGGAGGAGGGTGAGCCTGGGAACCTGGAGGAAAGCCGGATCCCATTCTTGCTAGCTCCATGCCTATGCTGCCCTTTCCTCTGCTATCTGAATCCAGCTCAGCAAGGTTCAAGCAGTCTGGGACCTGGTTGATCTCAGCTCACTTCATTTTCTTTGAGCTTCTCTGCTTTATGCACGATGCAAAGGCACACTTGGCTTCAGGAGCTTGTGTACTGCAGCCAGAGGGTGGATAAGACGTGTGGAAAAGCATTTCCAGAGCCCCAAACTGGTAAGGCAGGACCCTGGTTTCCTGTCTCTTTGTTTTGTTTTCTCCCCTCTCCTTTCTTTGCCCTTTGTTCTCAATTTCTAAGCCTTCCTGACTAGTGTGGTTTAATTACCAGTCTGCCCTTGCCTCCTTGAAATCATCTGGAATGTTTCTGAGACATCCACTGCTGACTCAACCCCATAAGGGAAATTCATGAGGATATGCTACCAGGATCTGATTCCCTTAAGTAATAGCCTCTTTCTGTTTCATGTCTAGTTAATTTGTTTAAATCTGAGACAGAGGGAGTTAGGGTGGTGGGTTAGGGTCACAGAAGGGAGAACAGATCCATGACATAGCCACAGATTCGCATTCCTTCAGAGCTCTTGGTAATTTAGCAGATATTCCCACTCAAGGCAAAGGATGATTACTATTCAAATTAGTTTATGAGGAAAAGGAAGTAGGTTCCTCGGGGAAGAATGTGGGGTGTGTGAATCTGAGGTGAAATCAGAGACCCGGATGTGTCGTCTTATCTCTCCGGAGCCTTCCGTTACTCAGGTTCTTTCCTATGGCTTTGTTTTTCCACAAAAGGCTCTGGTGAACCAGGAAACCCGTCTATTTCAGTATCAGCATGGAGTAGGAGCAGCTTTGTAAATTTCCACCTCATGGGGACTCATTCTAGGCATATTTTGCTTTCAGACATTCTCATTAGGCAGGAGATATAGAGGGAGCACGATGGTTCTCTGTCCCCAAGTGGTGATTTTTTGTAAGCTTGGGAAAAAGTTGCCACATATATATACCTTTTCCCCATGATTTTTTATTTTTGCCGGGTTCCCTTCTCCTTCGTTTCTTTGGCTTTGACTAGATGCTGCTAACCTTTCATTTAGGAATCTTTTTGCTATTGCTTTCAAGGCTCAGGAAGTACAGGAGAGCTGAGACTGAATCCCCCCAGGTCCTGGGCAGTTGCTCACCCACTCATTTAAAATTATTCCTTTCTCCTACCCAGCAATTAATTTTTAAAAATCAAAATCTGCCAACTTCAGAGACCTGAGGTAGGGTCAGCCCAGGCCAACCTGAGACAGACATGTTTGTGGGTGGAGGTCCTCTCCAACTGCCAGTTTCCTCTGCTGTGCCCCTCTCTCCTTCCCTCACCTTCTACTGAGAATCAGTTGTCCCCACTGTGCCCTCTGGCTTCCCAGAACTGCTTGCGATGATGCCCCTACACAGTCTGTGTGCCTCCAACCTTCCTTCCCAACCCACATCTTCCACAAAAGGAATATGCTTTTCATTCTGTAAGTAGCTGGAGGATTAATGGATTAATTCCTCCAGGGAACATATAGGCATTTTATATAAATATAAATATAAATATAAATATAAATATAAATATAAATATAAATATAAATATAAATATAAATATAAATATAAATATAAATATAAATATAAATATGTATATACGTATTTTAACAATGCCTTCTGGAGACAATGCTATAATTCAAAAGAGAGTTCTATTGGCTCACAGTGGGAACTACAATGGGCCACCAAGAGAGATGGCTGGGGTCAGATGAGGCCCCTTACAATTGCCCCATGTCCTGTGGCTGCTGTTTTGCCTCTTCCTAAGACTGGGCCTGGAACTGAGCCATTGCCTAGCAGAGTGGTTCTTACTTTGGCTGCATATCAGAATCATCTGGGGAGTTTTAAACATATTGATGCCTAGATCTGGGCCACAAAGACTCTGATGAAATTAGTCCACGTGGGGAGCAGCCTGAACATGGGATTTTTCAAAACTGCCCAGGTGATTCTAATATGCGGCCAAGATTGAAAAACATTGCTCCAGCAACAGGCTCCAAAGGAGAAGATGTCTACTGAGAGGTACACAAATGAGACTCAATTTTCAAGCTATCAGAAGGTGGAAAGATAGCACATTTCAAAGACGCCAAAGAGGAAATGTTTACCAATAATTTTTTTCCTTGTGCATCTTCCGAGAGTAGGGCTTGGTGTTTGACACCAAAGACACAAAAAAGTACAATTCTACCATTACAATCAACAAACTCAAGTTGTTGAGAAACAACCTGTCTTGGCTATCAGGGAATTTTATTAGGCACTGGGTGGGCTAAATAAATATAGTCTTAAAATCTAGTGAAGGTGAAGACAGACAGATATACAAGTGATAATCATCCAAGACTGTGTGACAAATAGTGTGTAACACAGGTACAAATTAAGTTCCATGGAAGTGGTTACTTATGACTGAGGAAAGTTTCTTGGTCGAGGTGACCTTTGAGCTGAACCTTGAAGAAGTGTCATGTTTTGACAGTAGGAAAATTAGGTGAAAGGTATTCTAGGCTGAGTGAGGACAAGGAGTCAAAGGGCTGTTTGAAGACCAGCACACATTTGCTCTGGCACAAGTAGAGGTACAGGATAGTGTGTGGGGAGAGGAAGCTGGAAAAGCTAATGGAGAGTGAACTACAGGGGTGTTAAAGTCGATGCTGTGAAGCTGGGGTTTCATTTCATAGGCAATGTGGATTCATCCGTCTTTGTGAGTTCAGAAGTGCCAAGATCAAATGGATGTTTCAGGACAATAAACCCAGGATTGGGGTGAAAGATGAGTTGGAGATGAAGAGGCTGAAATCAGAAGGATCAGTCAGGGGTAGGGAGACAAGTGCCATCAAAGATGACACTTGGATGAGAACATTTCTAGGACAGTGATGAGAGGAATAGAAAGGAGAGGAGTGCTTGTGTATGAGACAGGCTTCAGTGGCAGAACAGATAGACCTTTGTAATAAATTGAATGATTGTGGGTGGTGAGTTAGAAGGACGAATCAAAGATGACCCTTTGGTTTCTACCCTGGGGGACTGAGCCTCTAGTAAGAAAACCTTTCAAGTTGTGGGTGGCTGAGGCTCTACGAGGTTCCATAGGGCTTCAGGCAAGTGTCGTGAGGGCCCATGTCTGCCCCATTCACCACCGTATTTCTAGTGCTTGGCCCATAGTGTGCACAAATATTTGTTGAATGAACAAGTATTTGTTGAATAAATAAATGCAACTCTCTGTGAATGAAGTATAGTTGTCTGAGAAAGTTTTCGGAGGGGGGAGGTGGGGAGTTTGGTTTTTCCCATGTTGAAATTGGAGTCTCAGTAAAGCAGCAGGTAGTTGGATTCGCAGATCTGAGGTGTAAGAGAAAGGCCAACAGTAGACATGTAGAGATTGTCCTCGAAGGGACATCTAATTGGGGATTCTGGATGTGAACATGAAAAAGTAGCAAAAGATAAAATTAGCACAGGCTGGATGACAGACAGCTGGTCCAGACACTGTGTGTTATAGGAATTCAGAGGAGGAGGCGTTTGTGATGTCTAAGTCCCATCCTAGACCATTTCAAGGAATAGCTACTAAAGCAGGGTTTTGAAGGATGAATATATAGATCTTAGGAAGCAACAAGGGAGAAGAAATTCCAGGTTGAAAGAAGACTATGAACAAAGCTATAGGGGCAGGGATACATGGGGCATTTTCTAGATCCTTGCTACTCAAGTGAACTAGCAGCATAGCCATCATCTGGCAGCCTGTTGGAAATGCAAAATCTCAGTCCCCACTCCAGTTTCCTGGACTAGAACCTGCATTTTTTACAAGATCCCTAGGTGATGTGGAAAACCTCTAAAGTTGGAGAAGTGCTGGCCTAGATCATGTTAGTTGCAGTGGAGGATTTGTGTCATGGAGTATGTCATGTAGGGAAGGTAATGGGGACTGCTGAATGCAAGAAGGGCCAAGGCTGCATACCATACTCCTTTGGGAAGATCATTTTGATAGAAGTGTAGGAGAGTCCTGAGAGCCTTCCAGGCTAAAGGAGACTGGCCAACCAACCGGTGAGGCAGAGGAAGTTATAAATTAAGAAAAGGTCTAACACTAAGCTATGCTTCATGATGGGTCAATGCGCTTCCTGGCACTCGGCAATGGTGGGCATCGTCGGATGATGGCTGCAGATAACCACAACAGCCTAGGCAGGTAACAGGAGATGGGTGACATCCACATGCTTTTCATAACACCCACTTCTCAAAAGTGGGCTCCCCTTCCTCTTCAGTGAACAACTGAATCTGTTTAATGGGCCTCTTTAGATCTGCCCAAAACCATCCCCAATACGGCTGTTATGCAAAGAGGGAGCTTGATCAAACTACAATATAAGGCTATAGTAGAGTATATATTTCCACTGCAGTTTTTTTATTTAGCTTTATTTATTTCATTTAGTTATACACACAGCCCCCCTCCAAAAATCTTCACATAAGTTTGATAACAAGATGCTTTTTCATCACTTCTGAACAAATCATAAAGAAAATAAGATGGAAATGCAGAAACAATCTTACTTTCTAATCACCTCATTCATATTCCTAAATTACTCTTACATTTTTATTAAATTATGTCAAGTCAATTTGTGTCTATAGGTGATTTAACAAATATTAGTGGATTGGTTATTACCTCAAAGGAAAATTTAACTTCCTATTTTAATATGAAATTACTAGCCATGATGTTTAGCTGGATAACTTCTGAAAGCAAATTATGCTGACCAAAAATCTCTCTGTCCAGAACATTATACTCCATCAAACTACATAATCCCGAGAAGCTATATCTGAAAACAAGGGAAGCTTTCAGGACAATTGTTTCATTTTGATCCTTCCCACAGCAGTTTCAGAGGCTTTGGCCTTTATCGCTTAATTTATTCCCAATCAAAAGCAGTAGGACTCCCAGGGCTGGCCCTGTGGCTTAGTGGTTAAGTGCACACGCTCTGCTACTGGTGGCCCGGGTTTGGATCCCCGGCGCCACCGACTCACCGCTTCTTCAGCCATGCTGAGGCCGCGTCCCACATACAGCAACTAGAAGGATGTGCAACTATGACTACAACTATCTACTGGGGCTTTAGGGCAAAAAAAAAGGAGGAGGATTGGCAATAGATGTTAGCTCAGAGCCGGTCTTCCTCAGCAAAAAGACGAGGATTAGCACGGATGTTAGCTCAGGGCTAATCTTCCTCACACACACACACACACACACACACAAAGCAGTAGGACTCCCAAAAGGCCATTATATGTATGGGAAGAAGACAAGAGACTGTGATCCACACAAAAGCTCAGAGAGCAGTGTTTGGGAATTCTTCTAACGGCGCCTCTGAAATGCTCAAATATAACATCATCCCCAGTTCTTTGAGCTCACCTACAATGATCAAAATGAAATATAAATGAACTGAGTATTCACGAGGAGAAAAGGAAGAGCACTTATCACGCTTCTTCTTGTTCACCTCCGTCAGGGTGATGCTCTGGGTAAAGATGCTGACATGAGAAGTAACGAACTAGAAGAAAGCGTAGGATGTTGAGCAGCGAGACATCAAGTTTATAGTTCTTTCCCGAACAGTTGATACTTCCTGTTTCCTACTTGCAAGGTAAGCTCTCTGCATTTTTGTTTTCATCCTTTGTCTCCTCCTCCCTCCTTTACACTCTGTCATCCATACCTCCCTCTCCATCCGTGTCCTAGCTCTCACTCCCACGGTTGATGTATTTATTGCGTTATTCTTGTTAGGAGTGAAGCTTCAGGACATCCATCCACATGAGTGGGACATCACAAAGCCGGATGCTGGTTTTTACCAGAGGACTCTTACACGGTGCAGCACTGGATGTGCAATGAGATGAAGGCCTAGCGGTCCCCAACCCTCCACAGATGGCATATAATAAGTGCCTGTTAGGGGCTGAATTGTGTTCCTCAAAAAGATAGGTTGAAGTCCTAACCCCTGGAATCACAGCAATGTGGCCTTGGTTGGAAATAGAGTCTTTGCAGATGTAATTAGTAAGATGGGGTCATGCTGGAGTAGTGTGGGCCCTTCATCCAAGATGACTGGTGTCCTTATAAAAAGAGGAGAAAAGAGACACACAGGGAAGAGAATGCCATCATCATTCAGACCCACGAAGAGAGAAAGCCACGTGACAGCAGAGGCAGAGATTGAAGTTCTGCAGCTGCAAGTCAAGGAATGCCAAGGATCGCCAGCAACACGAGAAGCTAAGAGATGGGCATGGAACAGCTTCTCCTCTAGAGCCTCAGAGGGAGCGTGGCCCTGCTGACACCTGGATTTCAGACTTGTAGCCTCCAGAAGTGGGAGAAAATACATTTCTCTAGTTTTAAGCCACCCAGTTTATGGTAGTTTTTTATGACAGCCCTAGGAAACTGAGACGGCGCCCTTCAGCAAAATAATAAATAATAATAACAACCACCACCTGTCATATGCAGTCAGGAGCCAGCTTTGACAGGTTGACATTCCCAAGACAGCTGGATAACTTTCTTACATGGCCCCTCTTGATCCCCAGAGCTGGGTCAGTCTAAACACACAGCAAACTTAATTAGACACGTGTGCTTCTCATTAAGCATGTAGATGGCACTACATCCCTTTTAGATAAGGGCAATAACTTTGCAATGGGCATGTTCTCTCAAAGTGCAGATGCTGAGAAGCCCTAAATAAAAGTAGGTGAACAGGATGTTTTCTGCTATGCACAGTAATGTTTTGGTAAATTGAATCATATTTTAACTACTCAGAGGGAGCTGGCTGTTTAAATTAAATTCTTTTGCAAAGCAAGTATGACTTTTCCCCCCACAAAATCAGATTTCTTGATCTCAGCTTTCTTAAAATAGGGAGCACAGCCCTGCAGTAGATATTATTAAGAAAAAGAATCTTATTACTTGGTGTCAGGCTAAGACGGATGGAAAAGATTGACCTGAGGGTGTTTTCTCAGACATTAAAAGATGACAGATTTGGACAAATACCGTATGATTTCCTTCATTAAGTAGTAGATAATAACAACAATAAACAAACACATAGAGACAGAGATTGGATTGGTGGTTACCAGAGGGGAAGGGGGGAGGGAGGAGGGCGAAAGGGATAATTCGGCACATGTGTGTGGTGATGGGTTGTAATTGGTATTTGGGTGGTGAACATGATGTAATCTATGCAGAAATGGAAGTATAATGATGTACACCCGAAATTTATACGTTATAAACCAATGTTACTGCAATAAACAAAAAATTAAAAAAAAAAAAGATGACAGATTTGGAATCATTTTACTTAGTGCTTTTCACTAGCAGATTCTAAATTGAGAAACAGGGTGAATTCTATTATCTACTTCAAACAGTTGAGATTCTATAAATATAGACCAATTAATATATTTTCTTTATAAATGTAATAATACTAGTGCTAATTTAAGAATACTTGAACTTCATATCCCGGCCCTGCCTGACTACTAGGAGACTACAGTTTTCCAAAAAAAGGAAATTCCTTGGACTGCTCTGAGAGTTTAGGATAAAATGGGAACAAATTTAATTCAACAAAAGAGAAAGTGAAAGCAGAGGAATTTACAGTTAACTCATGAACTAATTCAGAATATATTGAGCATGTGCCATATGCTTCGGCTACATAGAATGCTTTTCAAAAACAGAATTCTTCTCCTGATGGAGACATAGTTGCATCCTAAAGCCAGAACATATAGACAAAGAAAAGACTAAGGAACACTTCTAGACAGCGTAAAGGACCACATACTAAATCAATGCCCTGTTAGTGGGGGCTGGACTATTCCTAGGAGGAGATTTAGCTCATTGCTCTGATATTCTCTGCAGACATGGCCTTGACTCATTTTAGGGCTGTGAACAGTCATGAAGAGCATAATTATCAGAGCCATGAAGTTTTTGGATGATTTTGTATGCACCA
This sequence comes from Ceratotherium simum simum, assembly GCF_057802395.1. Taxonomy (NCBI): domain Eukaryota; kingdom Metazoa; phylum Chordata; class Mammalia; order Perissodactyla; family Rhinocerotidae; genus Ceratotherium; species Ceratotherium simum. Next base: position 16,857,851 of record NC_141909.1, read on the forward strand.
ACTGGCAAACCAGCATTAATAGCTGCAGCAAACTTTTAAATTCAAAGATTCTGGGAAAAGGAGAGTGTGCATTGAGAACCATTCACCTTGTGAAGCCGAGACAGCTTCATGGAGATTCCTATTCTTTCAGGCTCCCACGTGGTGAGACTGTCTCCTGGTTTGGAGGGACTTTTCTTTCAACATTCACTGTTAATGGAAACCTGAATGTGCACATTCTCCTCTGAACAAAACGTTTTTAAATTTCTAAAGGCTCACACCAAGATGGGCCTAGGATAGGCAAGTGAGACACTTGCTTTGGTGCAAAATGTAAGGGAGGACACCCCAAAACTCAGCAATCAAAATAAATACTGTTTTAATGCAATACTCTAGAAAATTCAATGCAAAAAAATTCTGTGATGAATAAAATATCAAAATTTTAAATGAAAACAGGATTGAGATTGCTGGTTTTCTTTCTTTGGCCTCGGGCTCCATTTTAGTAAAGCATTCACATATGCTTGCGAGAACACCATCAATAAACTCTAGCCACGTATTTAAAACTTCCTTAGTTCCACTCTGAGGATGAAAGGTTTTCAGTCAAAATAACAATGATACTGTGTTTTATTTAAAAACAAGCCCTTACAATTCATTCATTCACTTATTCTTCAACAGATATATGTCCCCAGGCTCTGTTGCAGCCCAGACCTCTTCTAACACATGTGACAACACTTCACAAGTCATCAAATCCTATTCTTAATTTTCTATTTTCCCTATTTCATGCTCTTCAACTTTCATTTTCTTACTCCCGGTTTTGGTCATGGAGGATGCTGACAGATCAAACGAACAGCATGAGTCCACTAACTTGCTTTTTCATATCTCCCTGTATCTGGATTACCCTACTTAGTAAGCTAAACAACCCTGTGCTGATTCGGAGCCAAAGGAGGGATCAGCTCCGTGAAGCGCAAGGCCGTGCTCCTTTGTGCAGAGGCAGAGGCTGCAGGCTTTCATTAGAGAGAGTTGTGAAGGGGACCACATAGCTAGTGTCACTTATAAAACGGCAGGCTCTCCTGGCAAACGGGAAGCCATTTATAGTTCACGGCTTCTCCTGGTGGGTTAAATACTGTAAATCCTTGTGAGTAATGCCAGAGCCGTAGAATCAATAAAAACCAAAATGACCTTCACTTGGCCTGCGCTATAAGTGGATGGTCCCAGAGTGACAGACGTGCCTTGCTCCACGGGGCGAAATGTAATCTGGCGAAAATGACAAGGATCACTTCTGCATTACTTTATTCTCTGCCTTTCCCACCTTTAATCAGTTCTGGCAGGGCATGGGATTCTCAGACATGTTTTCAAGTTTAATTTTTAAAAACTTCATATTTCAGAGTGACGTTGCCCATCCAGTGAATTATGAAATCCCTTAAATCTCTGCTGCGAGAGTGGCAGGCAAAACCAACTATAAACCCGGGACAGCTGCTCTTCAGGGTATTGAACGGGGAGCTGATGGAGAGAGTCCAGAACTGGGAGTGGCCTTGCTGGAGACACAGCTCCAGAGAAAAGCACAAGGAAATCAATTTATTCTCTCATAACCTGCAGGCCTGAAGTCTAAAATCAAGGTGTTGGAAGGGTTGGTTCCTTCTAGAGGCTGAGGTAGGATCTGCTCCATGCTTCTTTCCTAGCTTCTGGTGGCTGCCAGCAATCCTTGGCATCCCTTATTTGGAGTGGCGTCACTCCAATCTCTGCCTCTGTCTTCACATGGCCTTTTCCCTCTGTGTGTGTCTCCTCTGTGTCTCTGTCCAAATTCTTTTCCTCTTACAAGGTCACCAGTCATATTGGATTTGGGGCCCACTCTACTCTTCTATGACCTCCTCTGAACTTGGTTACATCTGCAAAGACCTTATTGCCAATTAAGGTCTCATTCACAGGTAGTTGGGGTTAAGACTTCACCATATCTTCTAAGGAGGCACAATTCAACCCACAACAGTGCCTTATATTAAATAAAAAAAAATATGTTTTCGAGCTACTGGAATGAAATAAATACCAATTCCTCTAAGCGCTCTCTCACATTTTAGAGCAGTGTCTATTAGTTTTGAGTGAGAATTAGCACATGGAGTATTTATCTAGAAAGGCATATTTTGATTCAGAATGACTGTGATGGGGCCATGATCTGCATTTTAACAATATTTGAGTGATTCTGATGTAGGTGATCTGGAGACCCTACTGTGAGAAACACAGTTTTATGTTACCATTTTAACTCTCTCAAAATGATCAGTGTCTTGCTATTCATTACCAGATATTTTCTACATTAGGTAATTGTTATTTACCTTTGACTCAGTTTTATAATGTGATGCATAAAACGATTTCCATGGTCAGTCCTAATGCATTATTAATGCCATTCATTAATTGCAGGTCTGCAAACTGACACCCCACTCAGGGAAATCATACATCATTGTAATCCTTAACCAGCTTCCAAATTGCTTTGAGATCTATTCAAATTATAAAAGATATTTTCATTTAAATTTTTAATTTTTTTATTTTTTGGTGAGGAAGATTAGCCCTGAGCTAACATCTGTTGCCAATCCTCCTCTTTTTGCTGAGGAAGATTGGGCCTGGGCTAACATCTGTGCCCATCTTCCTCTACTTATATGGGGGACGCCTACCACAGCATGGCTTGATTAGTGGTGTGTAGGTACACACCTGGGATTCAAGCGTGCGAACCCCGTGCCACTGAAGTGGAGCACGGGAACTTAACCACTACGCCAGGAGGCCAGCCCCTTCATTTGAATTTTTAAACAAGCTGCTGCCATTTTGTTTGAAGATATCAGACTGAATCCAATAAAAACTTAAGATTCGTCTTGACAATATATCCTTTAGCATGGTAACAACTTTTACTACGATATTTAGAGCATCATTTGGGAGCGAATAGACAAAAGGAAACTTCTGCTGGCCCGAGTTGAGAATGAGACTTCTATGAGGTTACTGTCTGCACAGTGGAGCTAATTACAGAATCTGTTAGTACAGAAGGGCCTAGGAGAGAGGAAACATTCAATAAATATTAGCTATTAGCTATTATTTTATTTAGTCCTTCAATAATAATAACCTATGCCTTTGGAAAGGACTTCCTTCTCTATTTTACAAGTGATTACTTAAGAAGCAAGAGGGAATAATAGAAGGTAAATCGGTGTTGCAATTTTTCTGTTGTCTTCCAAATGTTTATAAATAATGAAGCCAGAGACATCTCTTTTAATAGTATTTAGTTATGTTAGCAAGGGGTGTATATTAAAACCCCTTATATAGACATGTATTAAATGTTCCCATGCAGCAAATATTTGCACACTTGGTAATCCTTTTCTCCTGTCTTCATTGAACCAGAAGAAACCAAAGCCTTCCTTCCTTCCATTTTATTAAACTGTTAATATTTGTAATTGAAACTTAAGAGAAAAAATTTTATACAGTGGTTCAATTTAAGTACAAGGGCACTGTAAAAAGGTCTTTTATTTACATAGAGCCATTCTTTGGCTCTATATACATAGCGATCTACGTATTTACACATGCACGTGATGTATACACATGTGTATATAACAATATATACACACCTTTGTAGGTGTTCAGGATGATTTTATGGCTTTCTAAAGAAAGAGGAACTCCTAATGGTCAAACAACTATGTGATGCGTCTAGAATTTCAATCCGTTACTTTGCAGAAACATAGCTGTGGGAGGGGAATGATCTTGACTTGGCTTCATGACTTTCCTTTTGGTTTTTTAATTTTAATTTCTAATCCTTTGGTAATAGGGCATATATTTTTTCTTAATTAGTTGGTATATTGTTCAGAGGAGTTGCACAGCTAACAAGCGGGCTCTGTGCTCAGTGGTGGATTAGCAATCCTGACCTAGGTGACATGTTGGTATTAGGCTGAAATTGTGTGAGCAGTTCACTTTGGGAGACTCTAAGGCTTAGATTCAGTCTGTAGGCCCACCGGAGAAGTGAGCAAAATTCTAGTGTGGAACCACTGAGTCCATGAAAGGAGACATGAGGCTGGTCGACTTCCCAGGAGGTCCCCTAACCACCAAATACTGCCCTTCCTCTCAGTTCTCACCCTCCTCTGTGTCTTCATGGGACAATCAGGACCCTTCACTGGGGAAGGCTCTTTTCCCTCGGATTCAGTGAACACCACATGTCCCTGGATCTCCCCTTTTCTCTCTGATGGTCCCTTATTGGCCTTCTCTCCTTCACTTCAGGCCCTAACTGCTGATGCTACTTGGATCTCCTATTAATACACTATCCCTCTGCTGTCTCTCTCATGCTGTTATAAGTGTGTGGTTGGAGAATACTCTACAATCTGAGCCCAGCATTTCTCCTGAGCCCTGGCCTGAACATTGTGCTTTCTGGCCCATCTCAACTTCAGCATGTCCTCATTTCTTAATGAAGTTGTCATCTGTATCACACCCCCTCCAAGTTTGCCTCTTTTTGTGTGATCCATGTGTCTATTCTTGCTTCCATGATGAGCAAAATTCATTTATCTTTGACTTCTCTTGTATCTCACTTTCCCATCTCATGCTTTGCTTTGTCTGACTCCTTCCAGCCCTCCTGATATGTGTCTCATGCATCGCTGCTCCCCCTATCTAAGGAGCAAAATCCAAAAAATTGTGAATTGAGAAGTCAGAAGAGATATATCGACAGTAGGTATGATGTGGGAGTTTTATCCACACCGATACATCACTTACTCTAAACCTCTGCCTACTCAGATGACCAGCAAAGATTTTTCTATTATATTTTGAAAATTAGTATAAAAATAAAGCTTAGTCTGATTATTTGCCACCTTAAAATAACTTGCCATGTCATGGCATGTATATGACTATAAAAACTAAGAAACCAAAACAGGGAATGACTGTGGTAATCATTACTTATTATTAAAATGAATTCATGGGGCCGGCCCCATGGACTAGTGGTTAAGTTCAGTGCCCTCTGCTTTGGCAGCCCAGGTTCGGATCTCAGGCACGGACCTATACCACTTGTCAGCGGCCATGCTGTGGCAGCAACCCACATACAAAATAGAGGAAGATTGGCACGGCTGTTAGCTCAGGGCAAATCTTCCTCAGGAAAAAAAAAAAATCCTGATTTCTTAAATTCAGGAAGACAGATCTATACATCTTGTAAGATCATTGATCAATTTGAATTACAGCAGTAATTCAATCTAATTTTAAGAGTTTTCTTCTTGATAGTATAAAATATATAAAATAATAATAAAATCCTCCCATCATTTTCCAGCAGCATGTGTGTGAATACTTCATAATTAAAATAATTTCCTCAAAATTCCAGATTCTGCCAATACCGTGACTTTCAGCGTTTTTCACTTTATCTCCCATCCCCTCCCTCCCTCCTCCAGGCGCCATTTAACCAGTTCTTACTCTTATGACACCTTTAAGCTACTGGGTTGGCACCACCTTCTGGAGAAATGAGAATTTTATCAGTATTTCTGTCTTTTGGTTTTGCAAATTAGAAATTATGCAGATTTTAATTTCCATAGATCTTTCTTCTTAGAAAGTTTCGAGTAAAAGTAGTAATATTTCACTCCATGTCAGCCCACTTTTACTTCACTACTTTGACCTACAAAGAGCATCACTCTCCCATCCTTTGATCTCTTTTCATGAATTCCTGTTCTCAGGGTTCCAATAAAACAGTGACCCCTAAGTTGCAAAATACTCATGTTCAACTTATTTTTCCCTTAGCAGTAAATTTCTTGAGGTTGCAACCCGGACTATCACAGGCCCCAAGTGAGTAGTCAAAGAGATAAGTTACATTGTGCAGATATGTGAATGACAGTTAGGAAGGGAGTGATTAGGAAAGAACACTTTTTAAATAATACTCCTGTACTCCGTGCCCATGGTAACAGCATTTAATTAACTGATGCAGGGTTTGCCCGGCTAGGTCAATGGTTAGAGCGTGATGCCTCATTTCAAAACAGAGATCATGGACTCACTCCCTTCTAAGCTAAGGGCAATGATAAGACAGAAGGTTAACCAGTTGAATATTAGAGTCAAAACATTTCCAAAACATCAGCCGTCTCCCACCGTGACTCAGTCCCTAAATCATCCTCAAGTGTGTGATATGGAAAGCAATTCCTGGCTGGGCTCTCCTGGAGGCATTTTACATGGGTTTATTACAGACTTCTGATACTGGTAACATTTCTTCTGGCCACTCTGTAACTCCATTTCCTCATTTGAAAATTTAGGGTTGTTACATGGATTAAATGAATGAATACAGGCACGTGTTAGTTCTCAATAGAGGCTGGCCATCACCATTATGGCTTCCTCAGAGCACACTGTTGTCCTAGACAGAGTTCAATGATGTCATCACGGGGCACTTGGGCGCTATGGGACATGGATGGCCAGAAAACCCTAGGACCAAGAATAGCTAAAAACAGGATCTTGTAGATCCAGTCAGTCTGTGCCAGTGTGGGGTGTGGATCCAAGGATGTCACCCGAGGTAGAGGCTAGCAGGCAGGCAGAATAGCAGGCAGTTCACGCTCAGCAAAGATGGTGCTAGCAAGCAGGGTTGGTAACTCTGTTCCTGGTGCAGTGGGTTCTCTGTTCTCTTTTGCATTTTGTGCTGCCTGTAAGTTCCCCCAAACTCTCTGGCGTCAGCTACACCCAGAGGCAGATTAGCCATCTCTAGGTGAAATTTTCCTCTCAGGAACCTGTGATTATCTTCCAAATCCCCGACCCCAAAGTGAGAATTGACCATCTAAGTATGACTTCTATTTTTTAAAATGATCATTGCTAATGAAGAACTTCAATGACAATACTATCTGGTGGCACGAAAAGAAATCCATTGCAATGCAGAGACAGTAGGTAAACAAATAAAAGGACACAATAGCAATAATTGGGCAGAAAGCATTAAAGGCACATGAATCACCTTTGTCCGTACTTATTGTGTGCCATCAAGGGTCACAGAATGCATCAGGTGATTCAGGAGAGAGGTAACATGGCACGTGGCACAGGGAGTAAGAGGAAAGAAAATGGGAACAGATATTTACAAAGGGCTCACTATTCCCTGGACACAGTCGTGAGGGTTTTCTGTATCTTAGCCCATTTACTCCTCATCAGGTATTAATATCATGGATTAAATGCACTATCTTTGTTACTGGCCCAGCCAGGTTCCAGTTCCCACTCTGCCCCTAAGCAGGTGTGAATTTAGATGAAACACTTAACCTTTCCTCATCAGGTATTATTAACTGCATCTTACAAATGGGAAAGTTAAGACTCTGAGACATTAAAGTCACTTCCTGTATGGGTCAGAGCTGTCATATGAACCCACATCAAAGTCTTCTTCCTTTCTACCATGCAGCTGGAGAGTTCTATCATATGTCTCCTCATTAGAAATGGGGTGGAAATGTGTCAGTTCAAAGCTTAATAGGATGGTGAGGTAGGTGGCCACAAATTTGTCTCTGAACAAGGTGGAGGTAGAAAGACATGTGGAAATTCTTTTCTACCACCTTTTTAATGGTAGACCTTTAACTCTCTTCCATAAACCCATGCAAGACCGCCCTACATAGGGGTTTCTAGGAGCCTTTATTTAACCCAGATATCAGGTTCAAAAGAACCTTCCAGGTGTTTTAGCATTTGTGATCCCAACATATTCACACTCAGGATTTCTTTTTTAATTCTCAAGTGAATGAGATTTTAGAATGCAATAATAATATTAGTTCTAAACATGCTGTACAAATGATATTTTTTTCCTTTGTAAACTGAAAATCACTGCTTTTGGATTTTTTTACTTTCCCTGAAACATGTTAACATCAACTCTCCTTGTTTTCCTGATTTTTGTTGCAGAGAAAGACAATATTCCATGACCCCTCTTTCACGAAGGTCACTACATAAAATATCAACCTTTCATTCAGATTTCTGAAAAGTTTTCCATCCTGGGAAGAACAACAAATCAAAAAACTGGCATCAGTGTGCAGATATTTTACAGCCCAATCCAGTGAGACTCTGCAATTTTCATACTGAGAAGTAATATATGACCTAGACAAGACCCAGACATAGGCTCATGAGAAAGACTATGGGGCTTTAAAATTATTGCCTTGATCATGGAAAAGAAATATGAGTAATCGCTGCTATCCACCAACTCAGGATGGTCTTTGGGGGCAATCAGTGTTTGAGAGAATCAAAGAACATCTGGAAATCAGCATATTTTGAGCTAGTTCACACCCTGCTTGGTTCATATTTCAACAGTTCTATGTATGAGGCTGTTATGTTGCCCTGAGAAAAACAGCCTGGATGTATCCTCTGGGATTAGGACATTTCAGCAAGGCTAGAAGGGAAACAATAGGTAATCCCCCCTCACTGGACTCCAAGAGTACACCTGCGGCTCTGGTGTATCGTGGCTCATTTTAACCTTCTTCAACTTTTCCCAGCATCTACCAGCAAAACTCTTCAGGGCATCTTACCAACAAAAATTAATCTCTAATCAACATAAGAAAATGTCTAAATAACACTTCCCGGGCCTCTGTCCAAGTAAAGAGTGACAAACCTCTCTCTGACCCTCTCCCCCTCTCCCTTTATGCTGCAGATGAACCATAAGAGAAGAAAAAAAAAAATCACAACATTTGAGAGAGCAGTAAGACAGGAAGATGAGACGAGGGAGTATTAACAGATGGTGCTGATTTTGGCATCCATATTTCCCCTAGAGTTCAGATAATAACTTGAGAGTCTCTACAAGATAGCTGATTCCCTAAGGGCCTTTATTTTAAAAACATTCAATTCAAATCCACACATTTCTAAAACAGCAGATATCCTGAGACATTTCTTGGTTTTGGTCTCAGAAGAACTCAAGAATCACCATACCGTGTTAAGATCCTGGTTCTTTTAATACACTAAATTCTAAAAGAGGTTCTGAGGGATATTTTATGTCAAATCTTTATCCTCCTAGATGTCAAATCTATAGGACTATAAATTTGCCTCCAAAGCATCTCAGATTGTCTTAGGAACAAATGATGTATGTTGTCCTTAAAGGTATCTAGACTTTTGAATACATTTGTGATTGTAACTGGTGCTACTTTTCGACAGGTGACGTATGTCACGGTGCACCAAGCAGTGTGGCTCTGAGACTCCTGGAAAAACATCTCTGGGAGGATTCATTGTTCACTTCGTCTACTTCATACAAGGGTTTGTGGACTTTGAGCCCATGCTACCAGCCTTAATTCTAACTGCTTTTCCCTGCTTTCCTAAGATAGGAAATCCCACCCCTGCTACTTAGCTGTGAAATCCCAGGGAAGCTTAGTTAGTTCTTCACCTCTAGGCACTTCTCTCTGGTCCTGCTTTCCCCTCCTCATGGCTTTGTTGCAGTTCACAAAGCAGACCACCATGATGTTGGAAGGGTAAGACAACTTTCTAAATTATGCTTAGAATTAACCCTTGGGCCACAGCAGCCTCCTGGGCCAAGAATCATGGACCAAGCTCAAGAACGATAACTGCACATCCTTTGACCTCAGTATAACCATGGTCAGTGGTTACCTTTGTGCAGTGCTTGATGGTTTCTTCACTGCCTTCAAATCCATGTAATCACTTAAGCGCCATACGCACCATATAGCTATAAATGTTACATTATCCTTTTTATAGATGAAGACTCCGAGGCTCAGGGAGGCATAGCAAAGGGCATAAAGGGGGCTTGAAGCTGGATTTTGGATGCCAGGCCCAGGGCTGGCTGTAGAACATTATGCCTGATTTACCCATGAGGTGAGGGCTATGGGGCTGAATGCTTCTTCTCTAGGCTCTAGACCTGCGGTTCTCAAACTTGACTGTACTTTGGAACCATCTGGAGGGCTCGTTAACACACAGACTCCAGGCCCCACTCCCTGAGTTTCAGATTCACTAGGTCTGGAGTTGGTCTTAAGAATTTGATTCCTAACAAATTTCCAGGTGATGCTGATGTTGCTGTTCCTCCCGGGGACTGTACTTTGAGAACCACTGTTTTAGAATCTAGGACAGTGGCCCTCCATCTTGTTTTCACATTAGAATTTCACAGGAATCTTTAAAAAATATATATTGATGCCTGGACCCTATTTCTGAATGATTCAGCTGCTGTAGGGAAGGACCTGGGGGCATTGGTAGTTTTGAATGCTCCCCACGTGATTGTAATGTGCAGTCATGTTCCAAAGAACGTTGGAAGCTGACGTTCTAAGGCAGGGGCCAGCAAACTGAGGCCTCTGACTGGCTGCTGTTTTCGTAAATAAACTTTACTGGCACACAGCCATGCCCATGTGTTGCTATGGCCCCTCTCACCCATAATGACAGAGTTGAGTAGTTGTGACAGAGATGGTTGGTCAGCAAAGCGGAACATACTTACTCTCCTGCCCTTCATAAGTAATAAAAGCAAAATAGAGGAAAATATAGAAAATACCCTATACCTTTTTACTTTTAATAAATCTTTCCAAGTCTTGATCAAGGCATGTGGGGAGTGTTAAGAAACAGGAGAGAAGGTGAGCTTTTCTATAAGGGATTTAACTCAAAGCTCTGATTCCATCTTTTTTTATATGACTTTTCTCTCTCCTTCTCTGTTTCCTGTACACTCATCCTCCTTTCCCGCCATCCTAACATCTTCTCCTTCTCCCTCTCTACAGTTACACAGGTTTCCTACTCACACGTTAGGACTCTGCTTCACTGGCTATCTTCATTTCACAGTCTACACACAGGGGCGTGTTGCAGGAAAAGGAATGGTATTTGGAGTCAGAGGATCCGAATTTGAATCCCACCCCCCTACTTAGCTATGAAATCTCAGGGAAGCTTAGTTAGCTCTGTGGATTTCAATTTACTAAATTGGTAAAACAGAGATGATAATACCTCACTCACTGGGTTACTGCAAAGATTAAGGAAGGTTAATCAAAGTGCGTTGCAAACTGCAAAACACCTTATGCATTTCATTTATTATTATTGGCCACAAATTCTCAGGACAATACAAGAAGTGAACTGGAGGCCACTTCATTGGTTTCCTTTGGGGATTCACCAGGAAGGGACAGGAACTTTCCAGACTCTAAAATTGGGTTTATCTTAGTTTGACAAGGAAAGGAAACTCCAAAACTTCTCAGGCTGCAGTTTTTATGAATGACTCGGAATCCCAGGATTAGAGCTCAGAGCCTGCACATTCGAATGCTGATGACAAGATGTTGGCCTTAAGTGAGATTTATGGTCATGGCTGCATCTAATGCAAAATATGGAAAAAAGGAACAAGTGAGTCAAGAAACTATGATTACCTAAAACTTCAAAGTTATAAATAAAGTAGAAGGATACAGCAAAAAATTAAGGGAGGCCCTGAGTATTTTACAGCTAACTTCAGTGGCTCATAAGACTTCCTGGCTCAGCGTTATATTAAGAGGGTAATGCATACCGATATTAATTCATAAAGCATATGAAGAGCCTGGAATCCTTTTCCATCCCTGATGCACAGACCAATTTCGTCCCTAAATCCTTCGTCTATTGCCCCTGGGAAAATCTTGTCATGTGCAGAATCCCCACAATGATTTCCAGAAACTTCATGTAAACATACAGAGAAAAGAGAATGTTAACCTCTCTCATAACTCACATGTAGTGGCCAAAGAGAAAAGTGTCTTTCTTGTAAACAGAGATCTTCACATCTGTTACTTCTCTTGCAGTCTCCTGACATCACATTCACTCATAACAAAACTCATTACTGGTCAATTCAGTCAGAACCACCAAGCTGATTCTGTTTATAAAAAAATTCCAGAGTATAAAAAAAACCTTTGGGAAGATACTCTACTTCTTACAATGATTTGACAAAAGGGCATCATCTTTTCTAACAAGCAATCGTACATCTGTAAACCACACATTTCAAGTTCTGCTCTGAAGGCAGAATCAGCCACGTTTTGCTATCCCCAAGCCAGAGACCAACAGCTGAGCCAGCCTCATGCCAAAGAGAATAAACTGGCAACAAAAACTATATACGGAGAGATTATGCAAAGACTTCACGTCTTCCATTTTGATAACAACTTGCAAAATGAAACAGTAAGAATATAATTTGAACAATCTGTTAGACCCAAGACTGCTAGTATCTTTCTTTTGCTCTTTTTTTTTAACACTTGGAACTTTCACTATTTATCACCACTGCAGATCTAGAAACACCATTTGGATGGAATTAAACAATAGCTAATTGCTATACTTCAGTTCAATCCAGCTGCTATCCGCAGGCCTTGTTAGGCCCCCTAATGACCAACTTCTTGGCCTCACAAGCGCCTACTGGAAGAAACAGAAATCCAATTAGGATGAAAGAAGGGATCCAAAAGAATTATGAGACAAAAATATTAAATTCAGAAATATGAGATATAGTCAAGGGAGCATCTAGTTTCAAGAACCCAAGTTTGGGGAGATTCTTTCTGCCTATCACTACCCATCTCTCCCTTCTTTTAATTCCTGTCATACAAAGCATTACTGTTATATGGTTAGCAATTACTGGTTCTCAGACTGAGAGCAGAGATCAAATCTTATGTGGCTCTTGATTTCTCCATAGCCCACTGAAGAGAAAAAAGATAAGATCATATGTTTTTATTTTAGGAACTCTTTGATATCACCCCAAATTGGCTCAATATCTGTGTTCTGAGTGCTTGAAACTTTCCCTGAGGAAGGAATTTCTTGCTTGAAATAGCCTGGTAATTAGTAAAGGTAAATTAGTTTACCTTTCACTTTTCCTAAGTGATGATCCTTGCTTTCCATCTTGACTGGGAATCTTGCAACTTTGTGTTTAACTCAGGTTTTCTTGGCTAGGCTCTTTTCCAGCATTATTTTGAAATGCCATTACTTATAAAGGGGACATTTTAGATAGAAGCTCAAATAATACTCCCACCAACTTGACAGACAAATGCTGCTCTTCATACACAAAGATGATGCTCTCTTTGCTCCTATTTGTTCCCAGAATGCAGATGGATCCACACTGGGCCCTCCACCTGGTCCTCTGTGACCACACAGCTGCTCAATGTCTGGCTGGGATTAGGGGCACAGACTGGGCCATGGAACCAAATAAATAAGTGTGCCCTGATGTCCAGTGAACACCCAACCTTGGCCTCAGTTAGCAGTTGTTCTAAACCAGAATCAGCAAACTTTCTTTGCAAGGCTAGTCTCAGCCTTTGGAATGTAGAAAATATTATTTTGGGCTTTGCAGGCCACTTGGTCTCTCTCATGACTACTCAGTGGCACTACTGCAGTGTGAAAGCAGCACAGACAATACCTAAATGAATGAGCGGGGCTGTGTTCCAATAAAACTTTATTTACAAAAATAGGCATCATGGCCTGTGGGCCATAGTTTGCCGATCCCTGCAAATGAACTTGTCTGACTAGCTTGAGCCCAACTCATCCAGCTTCTGGTTCACCTATTTTATTAATTCCCATCCTAAAAACCACTTCTTAGTGTTCCTCAAATTAGCTTGCCTGCTAGAGTTGATTTATAACCCCCAAATCAAACTAAAATGTGATAGAAAAAGGAGGCAAACTTTATTAAATTTTTTTGGAGGAAGTCCAACTTCTGAGATTAAAGGGAGATATTAAATTTGTAGAACCATTTTGCATGGTCATTAAATGTGAACCATCAACCTCTTAAGAAAATCACATGAGAGAACAACCACTATCCCAGCAAATCTACCAGGTCACATACCAGAGCTTTGTGAGGCTGGCTAAAGTCTTAAGAACCTATATCCGCCATCTCTCCTCTGTACCTTCTTGAGATTACACGGTGAAAAACATGCAGCACAGAGCTCAACACATCGTGAATATTATTCTCCTCCTTCAACAGATAAGGAAGTGGAGCCATGCTTCTCTTACTATGATGTACCTACGAATCCCCTGGGGTCTTGTTAAGATGCAGATTCCGAGCAGCAGGTCTGGCGTGGGCTCTGACGGTCTTCATTTCCAACAGGCATCCAGTGATACTGATGCTGCTGGTCTAAGAACCTCACTTTGAGGAACAAGGACCTAGAGCAGTGGTTGGCAACCTCGACTACACACTGGGAACCCCTGGGGAGGTTTCCAAACACCGAGGCCCGGGCCAACCCAAACCAAATGGATCAGCATCTCTGGGGATAAGGCCCAGACATCAGTAGTGATTAAAGTTCCCCAAGTAATTTTAATCTATTTTTTTCTTTTTTTTTTTTAAATTTTTAAAAATTTTTCCCCCAAAGCCCCAGTAGATAGTTGTATGTCATAGTTGCACATCCTTCTAGTTGCTGTATGTGGGACACGGCCTCAGCATGGCCAGAGAAGCAATGCCTCGGTGCGCGCCTGGGATCCCAACCCGGGCCGCCAGCAGCGGAGCGCGCGCACTTAACCACTAAGCCACGGGGCTGGCCCAGTAATTTTAATCTAGAGTCAAGATTGAGAGTTGCTGGATTAGAGGCTCAGAGAAATAAACTGACTTGCCCAAGGCCACTTGGTCACTGGCCAAGCACTGGTTTTAAATGAAGTAAGACTTTTGCTTGCCTGATAATCTTTGAAAATGATCTTAAACATTGGTACTAGGCAGGACACAGGCAAAGGGTGTGTAGTTTCCAGGATAACAACAAAGACGAGGGAGGAGGAGAAGAGGAAAATGAGACGGAACTTATTCACACACAGTGATGTCAACACTGATCGAGGGAACACAGATAAAGCAGGAAGCAGAGCGCATTGCTCTGTCCCCGAGTGCAGATCCCTCTTATGGCTCGCTCTTTCTTCACGAAAGCAATATGGCAAAGGATCCTCTCGGAAGGCATATTTAAGTTCAGAAACATGCAGTACCTTCAGCTCCTTTGATGAATCACCACATGACGAAAACTTAGAGGCTGAGTAATCACATTTGGCTTCCTTTCTGCCTCTCGGGAGGTTCAAAAAGTCATGTTTGTGGGAATGGGCAAAATTTCCGACCCAGGGATTTCTGTCCTGAATAGGACCAAGTTCAGGGAAGAAGAAGAAAAAAAAAATTGGGGGAAATTATGGGACAACTCTAGATTTTCTGGGTCTCCTAAATGCATCCAATACCAACATTGTGAGTGGAAGGCTTTTTTCCTCTGGAAAAACCCACAAATTTCAGTGGCATTTACACAATTGTTTAACCACAATTGTTCAAGATCAGATCAATTTTATCACTCTCTGCAGATCCCGTGGAGAATAAACCCCCTTGGGCTGAAGCCCCTGACTGTATAATTTGGGACATCCTATCTCAAAGGGGAAGTAGAAGTGTGAAGGAGGACTTGCATGTCTCCCAGACTAAGCAAATGGCAGCTGCAGAGGGTGTTGCGAGGTGCAGATTCACTCCTGGGAACCTCATCCTTCTAGGTAGAGGATGTGAGGGGCCCAGGGTCTGGTGGGTCCTGGGAACACTGTGAGCTCATGTGAAAATTCAGAATGTCAAGCATGCAGGGAGAACTCAGCGTTTTGCCAAATGTTTTCAGAGGTTTAAATGCAAGCACGACCTTTCCACCACCTCTATTCTTTTGGGATATTCTTGTGGAGATTTTATTTAGTTTCTTTACTGTGTCCCTCTCTGACCCTTTTTTGGACAATAAAGAAATACGAATTCTGCCCTAAAAGACATTATCCAGATATTCCAAAAAAGAAATAAAACTTTGAGGGCTCCAGTTTCTGTGGGAAGCATCTCACCAGCCTTAGTTCAGCTGGGCTTTCTGCCACAGAGAGTTCTTTCTCAGGAGCTCAGAAGTGTGATTCAGAACCCAGTGGTCATTGCTCAACGGGGTCACACGTTCCACACTCACACAGAAGCTGACAATCGTGTCACTTGAAGGGAGTGTAGAGCCACTGCTGTCCAACCATCCCTCAGTTCACAGATGAGAGGGATTGGGCTGTTGAAGGTCACACAATGATGCAGGGGCAGAAGCAGGACTAGAAACAGGTCTCCTGACTTTCAGGTCAGTAGCCCTGTCCTACACCAGGCTACCCCACTTCTCAACTGAATGCAGAGCAAGAGGCTGAAATGAGTTCCCTTTCCCTTCCCAGAATAGAATAATACCAAATGAAGTTGATGAGTGACAGAATAGTTCAGAAATATTCTTTATCAGCCTGTTTAATTTACATATGCGCTCTTTCTAGGAGGACTTCCAGGGTGCTGGGATGTGCCGCTGGCTGTGTGGGGTCTCTCTTTACATTTGCTCCTGGTAAGAGCAGTGATACAAGACTGCAGTTGACATTAGTGTGCCCAACAACAGGGATGGCCTGAAAGTAAAGCTTCCATCTAACATTGCCAAGAAGTCATAGTTTGGATTTTTCTCTCTCTGTCCAGGAACTCACTGCAGGATGAATTCTTCCACGTGTGAGCCATGAAGTCATTGTACATATCTATTACAGCAGTCATCCCTTCAAGAAACATACACTGGACGCTTTGGTAGTGGGGATGCAAAGAAGAAAATGGCAGATCCTCAAGAGTCAGGAAGATAACAGTCACTTAGCATGTCGGGCAGTGTACATCAGAATCCCTGGAGAGCTTGTTAGAAAAATATAGATTTGCTGTCCTCCCGTCCCTCCTCCCTCCCCCCTGCAAGGCTCTGGGTTGCCCTCAGGAATCTGTATTTTAATAAGCTTCTGATGTAGGTGATCCTGGTCCCACAAATTCAGAAATGCTGCTCTAGTGGGGGGAGAGGTCTTTTGAGACGAAAACAACAGATCTTTCTCTGACTTCGTACTATATCTCTAGGAAGGGGGAAAGATAACCCTCTGCTATATTTTCTCTCCCAAAAAAAGTCAGGGGGGAGGGATGAGGCAGTATGCTTGGATGCAGAAGGCAATTTTAAAGTTCCCTGGAGTGCATTGTGGTCCTACTGCTTCTCACATTTAGGAAACTCCTTAGCTAAACTCCTGTCCTAAGAAAAGGAGGCCCTGAAGCTATTTAACAAAAGAGAGAAGGATGCAAAGTGATTTACACTTAGATTCAATTTTATAAGAAGCGGTGATCACACACTGCTTACTTGGTATCACACGTTCTGTTAATAAAGTGAAAAAACAAACACCAAAAACCTCTCACCAAACAAAAGGACCTAATCACTTTTGAATCTATATTTCCAGTCCCTGTGACCACCCAGGGTTACTGTAACCGTGAGAATCTTGGAAAGGGGATCAGGTCACAGTGAAGTCTCGGCTCAGCAGTGCTTCCTCCCCAGTGCTTGGCATTTTTAGAACAATTTGGTTTTGTTTTTGCTCTGACTGCAGTAAATTAACCGTGATATGCAAACACCTTCTTTCTTGTGTTGTGGCCTAGAATTCCATGAGAGAAGCCACAGATCTGAGGAAGCAATGGGGGAACCATGAATGCAAAGCATGGAACAGGAGAGAAGGGGAGCGGTTTCCATGGAAGAAGAGACGAGAGGCCCACAACACAGAGCAAAGTAAAACATCTGTGGCAAGATGCTCAGTAATTACTCATCTCCACGAGATTCCAACAGTCCCCAGCCCCGTCCGCCGAGCAATTTTGCTGACACAGAGGAAGAAGGCACCTCACAAACACAGCTAGTAAAACAGTATTACAGCTATGTAAACAGCCGGCTCTAGCAGAAGGCAGTGGACACTCATCTTTAAAACTATGCGTGGCATCATGACTGTGGAGGAAGAAATGACAAATTCTCCTCTCCATGCCTCGGCATGTGTGAGTCACGGAGATCCACTGAGAATTTTTGCTGTCTCATGTTGATGTGGTAGATGCTAAATTACAAATATGATTTTGATGTGCAAGTCCCTTGAGAAAGTTATTGTTGACAAAATAACAGTAGGAGCTGGAGGTGAACTCTCCTTTTCCCATGCATTTCTAGATGGTGTCAGAGGAGGAGGGGATGAGCTACTCTGACTTAATTGTCATTACTCACAGAATGTTAATGTTTGCAAGCTAGAAAGGCTCTTAGAGATGTTCTCATTTACTTTTACCCATCTGCTTTGCTCCTCCCTCCACACCATTTTAACTAAAAGAGGAAAGTTGGAGGGACTCACCCAAGGTTCTAACACTTTTTCTATGTTTTCACTAGAAAATGGCAGCATTTAAGTTAGAATTTCTCTTGCCAGCTAAGTTAAAATCAGCTCGGATGAAAAAGAGAGTCAGTAGGTTCATTGATTATAACAAGTGTACCACTCTGTTCACCTTGCACCTGTTAGAATGGCTGTCATCAAGAAGACAAGAGATAAGTGTTGGCAAGGACATGGAGAAAAGGGAACCCTTGTGCGTTGTTGGTGGGAATGTAAGTTGGTGCATCCACTATGGAAAACAGTATGGAGGTTCTTCAAAAATTAAAAATAGTACTACCATATGATCCAACAATCCCACTTCTGGGGATATATTCAAAGGAAATGAAAATAGGATCTTGAAAAGATATTTGCACTCCCATATTTATTGCAGCATTATTCACAACAGCCAAGATATGAAAACAACCCAAATGTTCATCAACAGACGAATGGATAAAGAAGATGTGGTAGACGTATACAAGAGAATACTATTCAGCCATGAGAAAGAAGGAAGTTCTGCCATTTGTAACAACATCTTGACTCAAGGTCAAGGATGGACCTTGAGTGCATTATGCTAAATGAGATAAGTCACACAGAGAAAGACAAGTACTATATGATCTCACTTAGATGTGGAATCTAAAAAAAACGAACTCATAGAAACAGTAAGTGGATTGGTGGTTACCAGGATCCAAGGGGTGGAGGAATTAGGGAGATGTTGGTCAAAGGGTGCAAACTTGCAGTAAAGAAAAACATAACCAAAAAAACCCATGTGTACTACTCCAGTGAAGGATGTGGACAGTGGGATAGTAGGGGAGGCTGTGTGTGTGGGGGAGCAGAGAGTATATGGGAGCTCTCTGTACCTTCCACTCAATTTGGCTGTGAACCTAAAACTTCTCTGAAAAATAAATCTATTCAGAGAAAAAAAGATTCACCTTCTTTGCGGCAGTGAATTCAACAATTTCGATTTTACTTTATTTTTCATGATTGTAATTTTGTGGCTTTTCTTTATTCTAGAATATATCTATATATATGTCTCAATGCCAAAAATTCTTGATCTTACTTGAATAAAATGAAATTAAAAACAGGCTTACCACAACCAGTATGACATTATTTTAAAAAAAGCATTACTGGATTTATTACTTGAATTGAAGTTGAGAAGCAAAGAAATATCTTAGCCCTAAGCCGGTGTGATTTCTATATCACTTACTTCATCTCTCTGGATTCCAATGTCCTTGCTGGTGAAGTGACACTATTGGACTAGATGGACTTTAGCGGCCCACAAACTCTAAGCGTCCCTGAATGTAGAGAAAATGTTTTGAATTATTTTTTCCTGGCAGTGATGGCGAACCTGCACTTCGCTCGATGCTGTCTTGCTCAGTCCTCATGTGACCTTCTTGAGGAGGGTGGTCCCGATGTGTGGTGAGGAAGGAGGCCAAGGCGAGCACTTTTAAGGATCAGGCCTTGGGCTTCATTTGCATTTTGCTCTAGTTACCTGAACAAACGGTCTTGTTTTTAGAGTTGGAGTGAGCTAGGCCTAAGCCAACACGACTTTGGTGTTTCTAGATAAATTGGTCTTGTTTGAGTCACAATGACTCAAGGGCTGAAAAATTGTTGACTGCAAATAAAGATAATGCAATGATTTGGACACAAAAGACAAAAATATGTAATAAGGATTTTAACCAAAAGTCGGTAATCCCAGAGGGACTTCATAGAAATCCCACAAGGATTTTAAATAACAAGCTGAAAGCCTCTTACATTTTAAATCAATAGAGCCATGGCTTTTACTCCCAATCATCAGTTCAACCAAAAATAATTTATCTGATAATACCATTACTGCATAGGAAAAGCTTATAAAATGAGGACCTTGAATCCCAAATTCCCGCAAACAGCAACATTTGAGAATATATCAGTGAGGGAATGAAAAGCAAACTTAGGAGGAGAGTTGAGTCAAAGTTCTGGAAACACTCACAGTAGTCACCACTTAGACACCACCGCCCTCTGCCCAGCCTTTCACCAAGATCCTTTCTTCACATCCCTTTAGGGAACAACGGTCTTCTCCAGGCTTCATCACAGATTTCTGTGAAGTTGCTCTGGGCACCCCAAATAGCCCTAAGTGTCAGAGAGGAAAATTCCTTCCTTCCTACCTTCCTTCCTGCCTGCCTTCCTTTCCTGCCTTCCTGCCTTCCTTCCTGTCTTCTTGTCTTCCTTCCTTCCTTCCCCTCCCTTGTTTTTTTTCCCCAAACAGAGGATCTTATGAAAGTACTGTGGGCAACAAAGAAGAGGTAAAATAGCAGTAAACCCACTAAAAGCCTGTCTATCTTTTCTTTGACCTTTGTTAGCAATAGAAACATCACCAACACCAAGAGGACTGTAGCATTAGGCCCCTGGGAAACAGAAAACCAGCACTGGAAGCCTCTTCAAGGGAAACTTGAAATAGCTGGTTCCAGTTGTTTCAAGTTTTACAAACGAGGTGTGGGATGTGAAAACCCTTTGTCTATTCAAAAGTGCTCCACAAATGTGGAGGATTCTTCTCATTTGCTGAAGCAAGTTAGGCTGTTAAGCAGATCCTGCTTCAGTCTGGAACCACGCTACATTTTGTAAGACAGGAAGTGGGACAATTTGGTGGACATAAATTCAGGACAGAAATAAGAAACCTGGGTTCTTGTTCTTGCTCCTATGTCACTGGGCAAATCATAATAACTCTGTGCCCCTGTTTCTCCTTTTATTTTTAAAAGGAGAGAGGTCAAGATGGAAGAAGATAAAAATAGCTGTAAGATCCTTCTACTTCTTGTCATTCCCCGTAGTCAAACCTCCTCTCCAAGCACTGATCATTTTACAGTTAAATTACTGCCGATGACTCGTCCCTCTGTTCACCTTCAAGTGAGTGTTTAAAAAAAAGGCTATTTCAGATGCTGTTCGCCTTTGCATCCGAATCAGCCATCTAATTTGGGTTTCTCATGTCCTCTGCCAGTATTTCTACCTGGTCTGGCTTGAATGTTTTTTAAAAAGGCTTTCAGTGGCGGTCCTCAGTGGTGACGTGAGGCCACAAGATGTGCACAGCTCTCAGCAATGAGTCACTGGAGATGCGGCGAGTCCCTCGCCTCTCTGTACCCCATCATTCCTCTAGGTTATTTTCACCCACGATTTAGCTGCATGCTTCCCAAATACTTTCATAGAACTTGAATCTCTTATCGGCTTTCCAAATGTTCACCCTGGGACTTTTCATTGTAATCTTGCTGTGTGGCTGAATCTTAGATAGAAGCTCCAGAATCACTTTATTTGACAACACAGAAGCCAGCATTAGCTTGCACTTTTCTTCTAGTCCTCAGCAACTAGTCCTATAGGTACCAAGGAAAGATTTTGTAGCCTTAAGCTCTCCTTAAACGCTGAAGCATGAAGCCAAACCAGCCATTTCTGTAAAGCCCAGGGGCTGGGGCAAAGGAATTTACCTACAGCCTTTGTGTTAGAGTCCAAATCCCAATGAATAATGAAAATCTTTGAAATAGGATGTTGTTCTTGTTTATGATTAATAATAATAACCATGCTTAATCTATCGTTATCACTATTATTATCAATAATATCAATAATAACTAAGCTTAATGCAGACCATGGCTAAGCTAGGAGCTTTATGCACATTAGCCATCATCACTTCAACAGGATAACACAAGTACTATTTTTTTTTTCCATTTGATAGATCAGAAAACGTGACAACAAGGTTAAGTAATTTGCTCACAATCACACAGTCAGAATTTTGAACTCCGCTGGATGCCTCGGAATCCTTGGCTCTAGCATCCAGGCTATACCACCTGGAAATAGAAAGGGGCCATGCGCTCCTCACAGGGGTTGTGAGGGACAGGAGGAAGGTAAGCGATTGACACCACTACACCGTGTGGGGTTGGCTTCTTTCTCAGTCCCGTAGTCCCTGTTTGCCCCACATGCGTGCAAGTTTTCTGAAGCCAAACACTCTTTACTTCCTCTGCCTGTGCTTCCTCTGTCTGTCTGAGGCAGTGGATGAATGCATGAAACACAGTTGTCTGCCACGCAAGCCTATCCAGCAGGCATATATTAAGCATTTTGCATATATCAGCACCAGCCCATGAGGTCCAGAATTTTGGCCTGGGCAGACTTCCAAGTGTTCTGTGGAAGAAACTGACAGTTGCAGAGCTTAACGCACTCTGGTTCTGCAATCCACGGCAGAACCGCCATGCAAGACCAGCGCCCCAGCTTGCCTGAACCGAGTACCTCGGGTATCTGCAAACTTGGCAAACGTATCTCCCTTGAAAAAGTGCTTTGTTCTTTTAAGAAAGATGATACTAAAACATTATTTTTAGTTTCTTGTTTTTTAATTTATATTTTAAATTTTATTTATTTAAATTTTATTATTGCTACTATTGCTGTTATTAATGCAATACTGTGAAATTTGTATTTTAATTGGTTTGAAAACGTAGTAATCACCATAGTTTGGAGCATGCTGTTCCATAAAACAATTGATTAAGTGGTTCCAAGCAGCTGCATGAGGCCCACGGCCCTTGAATCCCACAGTGACTCCCCAGATGTTCTGGGGAGCTCTCTGGCTCTGTTCATTATTCTCTTTGCCCTATCGGCCTGGGTCAGTGAGTACATGGAGGAGGATCTTTCCAGGTGCCAACAAGGAGACAAGGTGAAGGGTGTACCTGCGTTTGCCTTTCTGGAGGTCAGTAACTCTGGTTACATGTGATATCTTTTGAATAAAATCACTCATGAAAGAAATCCAACAGCAAGAGTTCTGGAGAGGTTTGCAGCCCCATGTGCCCAGGTCTCGGAGGGAAACCTTGTTCCTGTGGTGGGCGGGTCAGCAGGCTCAGGCTTGGGAGGGTTGGGAGTTGCTGAGTTGGAGCTGCTGATCTTGTAGACTGGAAGTTCACGGATGTACATAGAACAGTCCTAACCTTTGAAGATGCGGTTAGGGCACACAACTATCATAAGGCCCAACAAGGTAGGACTTCCTAGAATATTTATCAGAAACAGAGACCTCGAATAAAGAACTGTTCCAATGCTCTGATTCAAAATGGTATAATGCCTCACCAGGTCAAAGGGTCTGAACACACAGCTGGTGGAGGAAGTTATCCTGTGTGGACCTGTATGTATATATTTCTGTACATTTCTAGGAAAGTCTAGAAAACTAGATCCTCTGACTGACTCTTCAACTAAAATCAACCAACATTGCTACATAAAATATAGAAACCATATTTTAAAGGAATTGATGTGTTGGCAAGATAGTAAGAAATCCTCAAAGGCCAAAAACTAAGTGAAAAAAGGAACCCAGGAAAGAATACAAGAGTATTGAGGTTGGCTTTTGCTCTAAGGACATTTCCCAGACCCAGATGACCTGAAGCTTTGGTTTTAATAGATTTGCAGCACAGGGCAAGGGACAGAAAATTAAAGTGTAGGGCTTCCCTAAGGCTACCAGCCTATATCACAGAAAGCTAGAATTCCAAGGGGTTAAATCCTTAGAACACGATGAAATAGAAATACCCTTCACCACAGGCCCAGAAGACATTCTATTAATTAAGTTCCAAGGAATATAAGCTCATTAAAAAAATAGAAACAAACAAACAAAAATATAATATATATAAGGAAACAAAGCACCATGTACAAGAGCTAGCAGAAATACTAGATGAGACCACCAAACATTTCCAACATTAGAAGTATCAGACACAAAGTATAAAATAAATATGTTCAAAGATAGAAAAAGGAACGATTTGGAAATGTGAATAAGGAGTAAGATACTATTGAACGCAGAACTAAGCATATTTTTAAAAAAACTAAAGAAATATTAGAAATGAAAAATTTAATCATTGAAGTTAAAAACTCAGTGGATGGATTTAATGGGAAATTACATACAACAAAAGGGAGAGGTAATAAACTGAGGAGTGGAGCTAAATATATTATTCTGAATGTAGAAAGAGATGAAGAAAGTTTAAGAGATATGGAGGATAGAGTGAGAAAGTCTGACATGTCTAATCAGTTATGGAATAAGAGTAGAGAAAGAGAGAGCAAACTAAGTTGAAGCAATACTTGAGAAAATGGCTTAGAATTTTCCAGAATAATGAAAGAAACGAATTATGAGATTCAGGAAGCCCAATAAATCCAAAGCAAAATAAATAAGAAAAGAAATCTACACTTAGGGGCATTATAATAAAATTACAGTGCAACGAAGAAAACCTTAAAAGCAGCTTGAAAGAAAATATGGGTTACATACAAAGGAGCAACTGAGAGTAGACTTCTCACTAGCGATGGAAACCAGGAGACAGTGAAATACAAGCAGCAATGTACTCAAAGAATATAACCGTTAACCTAGAATTATGTATTGAGCACAAATGTTTTCCAAGAATGAGGGCGAACAAAGACATTTTCAAATAAACCCTCGGTAAAGCAAATCCTGTAGTATGTATTCCAGACCAAGGAAAATGATTTATGATGGATGATTTGAAGCAAGAAGGAATGATAACCAAAGACAGCAGTAAAATGTGGTTAATTCTATATAAAAAGTTCCAGTATAAAATAGTAATAATAATTTAAAGTCTTGGAAGATTAAAAAGAATTACACAATAGAACTAAATTATCCAATAATAATAGCATATAATTTGGGGAGAGAATTATAGAGTTAAGATGTTCTAAGGTCTTTGTGTTGTTCTAGAGAAGGGTAAAGATATTGACTGACTGATTAAATTTAGACTTTGTTAAGTTAGGACATGTGTTAAAACTTTCAAAAGCAACCATTAAAAGAATAAAAAATAAAGTATTTAGATTCCAAACACTAAAAGAAAAAAAAATGAAATGAGAAAAAATCCTTAAACAATCCATAAGAAAGAAGAAAAAAATAAGACTGAAAAGGTGAGACAAATAGAAATCACAAAATGAGATGGAAGAAATAAACATAACTATATCACTTTTCTAGTGCATTTAAATGAGCTAAATTCCATTAAAATACAAAGATTGTTAGACTGGGTTTAAATATAAATCCAGCTATGTGATGTTTACAAGAGGCACATCTAAAACTTAAGGGTTCAGAAAGGTTGAAAGTGAAAAAAGATATGTCAGTCAAATATTAACACCCTCCCCCAAAAATCTGTTGTAACAATGCTAATATCAGAAAGAAATAGTCTTTAAGGTAAAAAACTACTACTAATAGAGAAAAGGATCACTATATAATGATGAAAGGGTCAGTTCACAAGGAAGATAAATTTGTAACCATAAATATAGACTCAAAATATATAAAACAAAAATAGAACCAAAGAAGGTTGAAACAGATCAGTCTTCCTGCATAATAAAACACCTCTCTCAGTAACTGATAGAGCAAGCCGACCAAAAAAAAAAAAAATTTCAGTAAAAATGTATATGATTGGAAAACTGTTGTGAAAAGGGTCATCTTATCCTAGCTTCTCCCCTCTACTCTTCTGGGAAGCAGAGAGCAGCGGCACTCTCGATGGGAGGGTCAAGTTTAGGCTGAGACATGACATCAGGGGATAAGGAAGACGTGGAAGTTGGTGGTCGTATTTTGTTCTCAACTGGGTGTCTCTGAACGTTAAAAAGTAGTGATGAATCACAGACGTTTATATAAAAGTATCATGCTTTGGCTACAATTTGATACGTAGCTGTAACAATCTCTGGGTTGTTCACTTATTGTTACTAGGCATAAGGAGTGTAGCATATTAAAATAAAAAAGAAACACACACACACACAGAGACATACACACACTGGACCTTCCTTGTTACACTGTGATGCAAGTTATCCAAAGTCAGCTTCAAAAAATATTCCTAAAGATTCATCTTACTACTCACCCTCCAAAATTATGAAGAAAGAAACTTTTTAAAAATGAAAATACTGTAAAGAGCTTTTTGATTTATTTTGCCAAGAAAATTCAATAAAAGAGAGGATGAAGATTCTTTCACTTGAGCCCTCACCATTAAAATCCTAATGAAATATTTCTTGTTCCTTGAAATTCATTGTATAAAGAAGATTTGGTTTTCCTGAGTAACTGGAAACATTTTCGTGAGGAGATGTCTCACACTAAAGATCGCCTCTGGGTTTTTGATTTTATGTGAGGAGATCAATTAAGGCCGTTTGCTGCCTTTACGTTTTCTTCCCAGAGCTGATCTGGCTGCTTCGTGTTTACCCCCTTTTTCTAGCACTCAAGGAGCTGCAAAGAGCACGCGAAGGAAATACTCAGGTTTTTCAAGTGCAGAGATGAGCGTTCTTCACTGAAATGAGTGCAGGCTGCTTTGGGGAGTTTTCTTCGGTCAAAATCCCTTAGAATAAAACGTACAAAGTCATTGTTTTCCTGCCTTATTACACATAAATAATTTATGAATTTATATTGTAATTTTTCTTCCAGCTGAATCAGAGCTCTACAATTTTGCATATCATTTACGCAGAAGCCAATGGCATACACATTCCTGAGACTATCATTGCAATCGATAAGTTTGCTGTTGCTGTCAGCCTGTGCAATTTCCTTGATTAACCTGTGAAAAGTGTTCTCCTTCATGAATGCTGTTCAGAAATAAACAGATACTGTAAAAGAAGACAAGGGCAGGTTCCAGAACTGGAATTCTTGGTGATCTTAAATGATGATGTATGCAAGAAAGAGAGAAGAAGAACAATTTGATTTGCTCCAATGAGGTTGACCCAAAAAGAAGAGCAGAAAAATTGCTTTGCCTAAGCAAACGTGACATCAAGTCAGACAACAGCAGCACTCACAATATGCCATATCAAAGCCTAATTTAAAATATATGTAGGGGCCGGCCCCGTGGCTTAGTGGTTAAGTGAGCGCGCTCCGCTGCTGGCGACCCGGGTTCGGATCCCGGGCTCGCACTTCTCCGGCCATGCTGAGGCCGCGTCCCACATACAGCAACTAGAAGGATGTGTAGCTATGACACACAACTATCTACTGGGGCTTTGGGGGGAAAAATAAATAAATAAAATCTTTAAAATATATGTAGTCTGAATGAGAGTCATTTAAATGCCAGTAATAAAAAAGGCTTTGCTCATTCTGTTTTTCTATTACCATTTTTCTTCTACTCATTGGCAACAGCTTCTATAGCCTCCTTTGAGATACTGTCTTAACATTTGGGTGGGACTCCTTTGCTCTGGTTGAATTATGATTGAATTCAAAGTTCAGGGCAAAATAGCCCTCTGATGCTAAAAATCAACCTGACTTGGAAAGAGATGCAGTTTTCTAGGGCAATGTAAACACTACCTTAGTAACAAGGACTTAGAATTCTCTTAGAGTTCTAAAAATTTTTAAATGCAATCTTTACCAGTATGTAGTCTGATTTAAATTATAGCTAGTTTTGTCTGTCATCCCCCAAAGTGTTGCAAGAGCTCTTTGATTATGTTCTAGCTACCTATACTTGGTTCATATCAGTGCACAGTATTTGTTGAATGAACGATGGATTTTTCTCTTCTTTTTCATGTAAGGTTTGTCTTGAGTTGGAGAGAGTAATGAAATGGATTTTTATCAATTCAGAAATCTTGCCTTGGTTATATATGTTTGTGGGTGACAACATTATTGTTCACTAACATGTCCATTTTCACTCTGTGCGAGACACAGAGGGACACATGTCCCTGCCTTTTTACAGTAGGCTTGGTCATGAGACCTGCTTTGGCCAATGAGATGTGAACAGCGCCGTGCTCCATCCAGGTGGAGACTTAACTGCCACCTTTGCCACATTCTCTCTTTCGCCCACCACTGTAAGAGGTGAGGCTTCAGACAACGGCTGCTCTGTTACCCTGGGTCCTGGAGTGACAGTGATGATCATGTGTAGCTGACCCACAGCCAGCCCACAATGGGCACTTCGCATGAACAAGAAATAAACTTGTGTTTTTGTGAGCCATTTTGGGGGTTGTTTGTAGGTGCTACATTGATTAGTTTGGCCCATCCAGATCAATACAGCATTGGAAAAGCTTCTAAAAATATTACACAAACTCAACTTCCAAAAAATTATTTGTTAGCCAGCAATATAGTGGTGCTGTTGCAGCCCCTGGTTTGTTCACTTACTATCAACTTGACTTTTTTTTTTTTAATAGCTCGGCCAGTCTTTCAGGTGTAAGAAAATACCCATGAAGTCAGAGCTTTTGACAATAATGACCATGAATGAGCTTAAGTAATAAAATTATTGTGTATTGTAGATATCTTTCTACCTTTAACATTTAAGAAGGGAAGTCAATATTCACTCAAACAGGTTTCTTTTCATCTGGTTTTCTCTACAATGTTTGTGCCTGAGGTTTATTGCTAGCACTAAAGAGTGTCCAAGTACGTTATGGGAATAGCCAAATTCCCAGTGCTTTAAAATGTATTCCATAGGCCCCAGAGTCAGCTGATTTGATTATACAGCAAATACATCAAAAGTAGTATTTACAAAATATCCCATTTCTTCAGCTCTATCTCTCATAAGCATGAACATCACATTTGGGAGTTGCGGTGCGAATATCTCAGACAACTATGAGAAAGAATTACTGCAGATTTTCCATGACAAGGAAAAGGTTCTTTAAGCTGTTTAATAATTTAATAAAAGATCTATGTCAACTGATGCTTCTCATGAACACATATTTTAAAAGGTATGGTTTGAGCAGTTTAGTGTGGCTTGTCTATCCAGGCTTTCATAATCAACTCACCAAAAACACCTATTACATAGCCAAATAAAAGACAAATACTGTGAATGAGTGTACAGATGGACCTTTTCATCTGACCAATTCAGAAACGACAACAACGTTTCTGATTAATTTGTCCAAGATATGGGCCAAAAGTTCTGGCTTAAGAAGGGAGAATGAACTATTAGATGTGGCCTATAGCAAAGATGCTACAGATGTTTAATGTTTTCAATTTGCATATTTGGTCAATGATGATTCATTTGTTAATATACCTTCCACATTCTTTACTGGAATTCCTACTTCCTGTATGCTAGGATTTTATGAGGCTCTCTACTAGATATTATTCCCCACAGGAGACCCAGTGTGTGTAACTGGTTTGATAAGTAATGTTTTTTTGGAAACAGTAACTCTTGCCTTTTTGATGACACTAGCACAAACAACATGCTATGATGTAGACTGTACATGGTGGTTGGTTTTACTAAGTGCTATGCAACAGAAAAGAACTCAATAAATACATTTATTGATAGGTTGATACCTATAGAATGCACCCACTGGGTTTGGCTGAAGTCTAATTCTGAAAGAAATTTTCAAGTCTGAAGGAGAAAATAAGCATATCCACACACCATAAAATAGATATAAATCCCTATAGCCATATGTGGGGTCGGACACTGTAACATTTAGTTTTTATGATATAGAAGTCAGCACAGCTCTGGCTTAAATGTTTCTGAGGACAAAGGAGAGTTTAACACAGAGTTGAAAATGGTTTTGTTGGTAAAATTACTCCCAAAATGATTTCAGACCACTTATACCTAGCATAAGCTGTGTAAAATGTAAAAACATCCCCCTCTAAAATGTGCGGCATGACTTTGTATCACTGTTGGAATCTATGTGATTCTCTGAACGCGTCCTAAAGCAGTGGTGTGGAATGGGCTTTAGCATCTCGCAGGGAGTTCTGCAGCCAGAGGGGCAATTCTTCTTCCTTCTCCCCGAGGTATACAGCCCAATGCAATTAAACACAGCCTTCCCTGAGCTAAAAAGAGAGGTCTATGTTCCTCCTATTTTCACTATCCTTCCACATGCCTGAAAGAATGGCTTCCCAAAGATGAAAAATAGTCCACTGTCCATTGGGTGTGAGCTGAAAATTCCACCTAAGGAGCAGACATCCATCCAGGTTTCCAGCAGTGCATACCATTGAATTAGATTTGTGCATCCTTCAAGCCCGTAGAATAAGCAGAATATCCTGGAGATAAGCCGTCATTTTATATGTGTGTCTTACGATGTTCCCTGCTTGGGCCTCATCAACCACAAGCCTCCTAAATGGAAGGACGCCTGTGCCAGGCGCTCTCCCCACGACCACATGCTGCTGATGTTGCCTGGAGCAGGGTGGGGACTGAGACGGAATAAGTTGGGTGGTTTGTTTTTTTTAATGTTTTGTATTTTCTCCCTGCTTTGAAAGCTCACTGTCTTTTGCTACTGTTATTACCAAGGGTTCACTGAAAATGAAACTGGGGTGTTTCAGTGGGGTTTTGCAGCAAATAGATAAAGGAGGTTCAGACAAGACTGGGCAGCTCACGATCTGAAGCGGATTGAGCAGTAGCTGTTTGTTTGCTGGGGTGAAGGGAGCATAATTTATTCAGCTGCAGCAGAGGCTGAAAGCCAATCTGGCCTTGACCCATTTATCTTTAGAAAACTAATTAAAGCGGAGAATCCGGTTTACTGGTGTTATTGAAATTTTACTTTTTCTTGTCCAGGGCCAAGCAAAGACTGAGGGTGTGCGCGTGTGTGTGTGTTTGTCTGTGTCAAGGTGGAAGGTGGGAAATATCAGTTTTACCTAAAGACAGTGGCTAAGTCTCTAGATAATAAAGCAGTTTCTTAAACACAGCCTGACATCCTTTTGAAATGCAAAATAGTGGATTTAGCCGGATGCAGAATCCTTTGAGGTGACAACGAAATGCCATGGCAATCTAAAACGAACAGACAGTTTCTCGAATCCTTACAACCAAGACTTCCTAAATCACACCAAAACGGCCCCAAAGAGGCATGGAAGTACATTTTTATGACCAGCATTTTACTCTGAAACTGGTATTAACCACCAGACAGGAAACGATGCCAGAATGTGAGTTGCTTTGTCCATTTTGTTTCAGAACAATAAAATAAAGTGCACATCTCGATGATATTTTATAAGTACTTAAGTCTATACTTAAAAATATTAACAACATATTTGTCACCAATGAAATTCAGAAGTTGCATTGTATTTTAGGAAGAATCATATCTAATAATACACATCAGATTTTTTTTGCCTAGTTAGAGAAGATTATAGATGGCAAGGGGGGAAGTCCAGCAGACCTCGTTGAGGGGGGATGATATCATGATTTACATTCCTTCCAATATGTTCAAGGAAGTCGTTCTTCCCAGAGGAAACTAAAAGGGTCATGAAAACCATCTGATAAGGAGATTGGACTGGACCAACTGCTGGAAAAGCTGGAGATACAAGATAATAAGTGGGGGAGGGCAGGCACATACTGCCTTAACTCGAGCAACTCTAGTTTATCAATTGGACCAAACTAATAGGACCCTGACTTGTCCACCCATGATGCTTTCTCCTCCATTTCCCATTTATCATCAGGAGACATTAAGCTATCTGTCTTCCCTGCTCCTTCTTCAAGGTCTTCCCTTCCAGAGTATTCTTGGTTCAGATTTACCTCTTAGCTTTCTTACCTTATCCAAACTGCCATGGGCTCAGAGACCTGGAAGGATGAATGGGATACCACTCAGAGGGGCAATTTCCTTTGAAACAAATGAATTTTAAAGGAGAAATTTTAGACACAGGGTTGCCACTGCTTGGATTTAAGGCCAGGCGGACATGTAGCACCATGATGTCATAGATGTGCCACATGAATAAATATGTGCCCATCAGGTGAAAGTCATCTTCTCCCCTGGATCTATGATGCTATGTAGGGTTCAGGTCTTTATTAAGGCTGTTACCAGCATGGAATGGTATTATAAAAACCAGATGAGATAACCTAACCATCTGATTATAAAGTCAAGTAAGAGAACCTGGGTGTTCCTGTCCTCAGCTCCCAAACAAACCACTTTGTAATAAAAAATATCCAGTGCTCCCTCCCTAAATGCTCTAAAAGACATTAGTAAATTCAAGTAGAAAAAAATAACCTGTACCACAAACTACTTCTTGACCCCCTAAATTCTCTAGGTCCCACTAACGGAAAAATTAGCTCCTTATGCATGAGAGCTGATGTTGGTTTGTTATTATTAGTGAGGTAATTATTTGCTCAGCAAAAGAAGAAAAAACCCAATATATTCTATCAGGGAAGAGCTAGTTTTTTCAGGCAGACTACAGATGGTCTGAACATTGGGATAGAATTTAAATCAGCCACCACATGAACTAGTCTTGCACAAAGCTTAGATTGAAAACCTTGCCACTGGGAAAGAATACCAAAATGGTTGTTAACCATAAATACCAAGCAGAGAGGAAGTTATTAAACCTGTTGGTCATGCGCAGTGTTCAATTCACTCTCTAGACAGTTTGGAAAGGGGAAGCGGAGGAGGAATTTCTCAGGAACTCTCCAGAATGACCGCACAAAGACAAATGGGGAGGAAAGAAAGAATAAGACCAAAGCTTACACTATGTTGCATTGTCCTCCACACAATCCTCTGGGAAGCAAGAGGAAAAGAAATTTAAAGGAAAAAGAAAGAGAGATTATTCTATACATAACAGTACAGCACAGGTATAATGTTCAGCTTGTAGGCTGGCATTCCACCCACCCCCACTCCAAACTCCCTCAGAATGACCAGTGGACTATATGAGAAGTCCGCACACAGTACAATGTTGAATACTTACTGGAGATTCATTGGTCTAACTCATCACCAACTTGATGGATTAACTTCCAAGTCTGGAGTCTTTTTTTAAATTCTACTTTTATAAAATATACTCCTCTAAGACACACAATTTAAAGTATACTTTTGCTCTAATGAATGAGCTGGAGTAAATACAGACCCTCCCTGCCCAAGTGTGTCCAGGAACTATATGGCATGTTGTGTTCTAATTTCCTGAGCGCTACAGCTAATTGCCTTTTACAGAGGGTAATCAAACACCTCTGTGTGCTCGGATCTTAAAAACTGAGCTATTGCATGTTGATTTATTTTAACACTCTGTTCTTCCAGTGAAGTTCTAGTGGAATTTTCTTTAAAAAGTCATAGTTTTACATGAAATTATTTAAGAAAATTCATGGAGTATAAATGTAAGAAAAAAGGAAGAGAACCAATCTCTTGCACATAATCACCTCTGGCCTATTTAATTAATAATCAGTAACAGTCGGCTGCGACGGAGGGCTGCTAGGGTGAGTATTGGTAACAGGAAAGCGACACGTGATGGTGGGAACAGTCTGTTAACCAAATTAGTTGATGGTGTTTGTATCTTCAACAAATCACGCTGCTGGCAGGAACGACTGTGATATTCTCTTATGAGTGAGCTTTCCATCAGCAGCTGAATTTATACAAATATATTCATTCATTACTGGATAATAAAAATAACTTTAGGGAAGTATGTCTGAAAGCTACTGACTACCTAAACTGCTTTTTATGCCCATATAAATTTAGAGGAACAAATCGAAATGTTCCCTAGTGATAAAAAGAATTTACAAGTTCCTTCTAAATATAACAGAGGTTAAATGATGGAATTGATATATTTTTAAGAGAAAGTTTTGTTTTGTTTGACATTTGTTGACGTTTTATATGACTTCTGGCAGCAGTTTACCAAGCTTGGGGTTAGGGGCTTTACTTCTAAAACAAACCCCATAACTACCAGTTCACATAAAAAAATAGCTTTACAGTAACTGATATAAGAACATTTACCGACAGATCCCAAAGTTAATACCACAGGTACTAATTTTAAATGGTAGTAAGAAGCAACTCTGTGAGAGCTTTATAGTTATTTTCCTTTTGGTAAAAGAGGTGGGGTGATTGGGATATTTTTTTGATGCTGGACTTTGAAGCATTTTTCTCTGTTGAAACCCTTAAAAAAATTAAGGGAAGTCTTTTGCAATTATCCTCCTTTTCTGGGACACATGCTTCTTATAAATATTCAGGAAACATCTTTCAGGGGAAAATTAAAACAGGAGTAGGTAACATGAGACTTGTTTACAAACAGTCAAAATAGGCTCTAATGTAGGACAGACTCGTCAGAGTTCACCAATGCATGTATCTTGAAGATGATTTGTCTGACTGTTGCACAGTACAGTCTGGCCAAGGTAACTGCTCTACCTTTCCACTATTCAGAACTATGTTGAACCCTCAAAGGGAAGAACGCCTTGGGGGAGCCAAAGGCTGCAAACAGAGATTCTGATGTTAGCTGCTGGCCTAGCCTGTGTTCCTCAGAAATAACCTTGTATAGCTCCTTTTGATGTGGAAACAGACACTTGCTCTTAGGAGCTGGGAAAGTAGCTCCAGGTAGGTTTATGGCTGTCTGTGAATTACAAATTGCTAATTCTTACAATTTGGGAAAGAATCACAATTTAATTCAAAAGAAAATTAGTAAAACCGCCGTTGTCCCTTACAGATCCTGAAGCCACATCTGTGAGAAAGTAAGTACTACAAATAGTCAGAGAACATTTTAGAATAAAATTGGCTGATTCATTTAAATTCCTATGCACTGAATCTGATCCTTATCCACTGAGTCTGGTCCTTAGTTTTACTCGTGGTCATATGATTAACTATTACTAATTCTTTTCAGAAAAAAACTTGATTAAAATATGTATTTTTGGGGGTGCATAAAATAGAAGATCCTAAATCATTTCCAAGACTGTTTGCTATTTGCCAAGACTCTTCAAGACCCTTACATTTGGGGCATTTTGAAGACCACCAGTGAAGTTCCTTTATAAAAGGTTCAAATTCCAATTTTCTTATCTATCTGATCTTAAACGCGTGAAATCTCCAAGTGTTGATGTTTTATTTAGGTTGTGCTAAATTGTATAAATACTGTTGTCTTGAGAAAAATATTTTTCTTACTCAACTTCCCCTATTTGAGTGTGTGTATTTATCTCTCCTGGGGAGAAAACTGTGCTTCTGTTCCAAAGGGAAAAAAATTAATTAGTAGTCATAGTATCATTATATTGCTCAAATTCAATGTAATTTTAACTAAGTGCATAATGTACCCTAATTATTTTTAAATTTAATTTTATTGTGGTAAGAACACAACATGAGATCTACCCTCTTAACAGATTTTTAAGTGTATAATACAGTTTTGTTATCTATGGGCACAATATTGTACAGCAGATCTCTAAAACTTATTCATCTTACATTGTGCCCCAGTTCTTTAATGAGAGTTTATGAAAATTCTGAAAAGCCTGAATTGTTCCAATAACAAAGTTAGAGCCAATTAAAGTGGAAAAAAAAAAAATAAAAAGAGAGAGACAAAACCCATACTCACCATTTGTGCTCTGGTTCAGAGGATCTTGACATACAAAGGAATTTGTAAAGTAAAAACCCAAACAACGGAATCTAATGAAAACCATCATTTCTTTAAAACAACTGGCTAATTGTTGGCAGAGTCTAATTGGTTGTTTAAAAGAAAAAAGATGACCAATTTTAAACTTTTCCTGAAACTGTGAATAGAGAATAGATATAACCAAGTAAAGTAGAAGGTTGAAGCAATTACCCAGATGATTCCTTTCTCAAAACCTACACTGAAGAGGCAGTTTTATTTGCTAATAAACAGTAATAAATTTATAACATAATTTAGCCATTAACGACTCCACTCATCCCTTCACTTTGACACTTCGTGGCCAGGCCTTTATGTGGTAAGTATGTTTGATTTTTATAGAGAGAAATGCTGAAGTATTTACTTCGAGGCCAAACTCAACCAATTTAATCTTATGAGTTCTACACTGTAGAAGCATATTAACTAAAATGATAAAGTAATTTTAAATAACAATGACTAATAAAAGTATTTTCACAACCAGAAACCCTTGAGATCTGAGTTTATATGACACAATCAGATGTGGTTCAAGTGTTTTATGACCTTAAGGTTTTTATCTGTTAATTTTACATCAAGATAATTGGCAAAGCAACATTAACAGCAATAACAATTACAGGTATATAAATTGTTTATAGTACTATAAATTACATTGAAAATAATCAGGCAGTATTTCTTTGAAATTATGAGCTCTTCATCTTTTATGACAAAATGTGATTTTTAAAACACATTAAAAATTGTGTTGACTATGTTTATGGTTGTATTCTTCAACCGAATTGCTTAGATGATAGATATCATTCAGTCACCTGACACACATTTAAATGGATCAAAGAGTGACTATTTTTAAGAATTCCAACTTTTTAAAGACACACAAAAAAGAAAAAATGGTAGTAACATTGATTTGGGGTCCCTTGGCAAGGTCTTTCAAACAGAAAACTTCCCATATTAGGAGAAGTCATAGTAAAAGTACACTGTATCATAACTGAATAAATGACTGAAGCAGATGAATAAGAAATGTGCTATTGTAATTATATCTCTGGAAAATATAGTAGCTTAGTCTTCAAACTAATATTTCAGAAGAAATATGAAGTTGAAAATTTGGCCACTGCATGAGCGGATTAATAGCAATAAGACTTCTTAAATAATCTAATTCGTGACCTGAAAGGAAGATCTCATTACTTTCCAATATTCTAATTAAGACCAGGAGTAGATATAAGGATGAGATGACTTTTACAACCAACTTTTTCAGAATCCCATCATGTCCTCTGAAGAATAACCTTGGTAACAGAAAGCGCCCACAATGGCCATCAGTCTGAGAGAACTCACCAGCCGGTCTAAGCTCGTGCCTGCAGCAGTGGTTGGTCTTTCCTCAGGATTGTAAGGCCTGAACCGTGTATTAAAATTTTCAGGAGCTGAGCGAGCAGATCTGAGGGCTGGGGCAGGCTTGGGTTGGCCACATCCCTGAAAGACCTGGAGGAACCATAGAAAGGGTAAAAAAGTTACACAATGAGTTTCTTGCTAAGATTATGACACAGAGGCATGAAATGCAATGTCTTTCACATTTTTTCAAGGGACTTTTATCTCTAATAAACTCTAACCTCTAAATTTAAACAAATACAACCACTTATATGACAGAAAGAATTACCTAGACAGTGACCATATGCCCTGACTCTTATTTCCAACATATACAGTCAATCCTTATTATTCACGGATTCTGTATTTGTGAATTTGCCTACTTGCTAAAAGTAATTTGTAATCTCAGAATCAATACTTACACACTTCTGCAGACATGGGCAGAGTGGCAACATTTTGAGTTGCCTTATGTGCATTTTTCCAGCTGAAGTTCAACAAGGTGACACTCTGCCTTCTTGTTTCAACTTTCGTGCTGAAAACAAGTGTCCTTTTTGTGCCTACTTAGTGCCACATTTTTCACATTTTTGTGCTTTTGCTTGGCAATTTCCCTATTTAAAATGGCCCCCAAGCTTAGTGCTGAAGTGCTGTCTGGTGTTCCTAAGCACAAGGAGGCTGCAATGTGCCGTATGGAGACAATATGTGTGTTAGATAAACTTTGTTCAGGCATGAGTTATAGTGCACTTGGCCATGAGGTCAATGTTAATGAATCAACAATATATAATAAATAAGGTGTCTTTAAGGGGAAACACACATAAAACAAGGTTATGTATTGGTTGGTTGACGAAAATGTGACTAGAAGCTTGCAGGAGCATAACCCTGTATTTTCTATAGGAGCAATGGTTCAGTATTTGCTAATTCTGTGTTTGCAGTGACTTTATAGAACACAACTACTGCAAATAACGAGAATCGACTGTATTAAAAATAGGAATTGTAATAGTTACTTCATAGGATGATTTCAGGATTAAATGAATTGTATCTCAGACACTTTCATGTACTTGAATTTGGCATTCAATAAACATCCGTTTAGGATTCTTACTATTGTGACAAATGTATTTCATGGATAGCATATGAGGCCATTTAATTTGAGTGACTTCCCTTCGAATAATGAAAACCTCTACTGGAAGGATTCTTTGAAAACACTCTCTTGAGCCATGGTGTGGAAATAGGACAAGCAAATGTGGATGAAATCCATATAATGACAGTTTCCTCTAATTTTGTTGTTGACAACTGTTCATGTCACAATTAGGGTTGCTGTGGGAAATCAAACATTTTATTGTAATGATCTTAGGGACCAAGCTGCCAGTTCTTTTCCACAATGATTTCACTCAGGGTGGTGCGAGGACACTTCCTTTGCTGTTTTTAGAAGCTTCCTACTCTCTGCTGATTATCAAGCAATAATCCCCTTGCCAGAATTACAGGAAAAATAGTAACATTTTCGGGAAGTTTTGATGAAGTTTAACTCTATGTTTCTTCCATTTCTACACATGAGACGATTCTCCTACTAGCTACTTTTTTCAGTAAACTTTTCCAGACTATTTATGTCAGCTGACTCTTACCTTGCGTGTGTATGTTTAGAATGCATTCCTGCCAGTTTTGTTTTTTGATTCTGTCTTGTTTAACTCTAAAACAAGCATTTTTCATCAGGCATATTATGGGATTCCACTGCAGTATGCAGAGGGCTCTTGAGTGCCATTCCCAATGAAAAATTCCATCTTGAGACACAATTCATTTGGTTTTACCACTACAGCTACTTTCTCTTTTGTTATATTCAAAAGTTCTCCTTCAACTCAACATTTTGCAGAGCACAAGCACTTTGTCTTGGCATTCTTCAAGACTGGTCTTAACACACTATCGATTATTTTTCTCTCACACAGTTTCTGAAGTTGATGGTGTAAACCAGTGTGATAAAGATAGTGGGCCCTCTTCTCCCTAGTGCCTGAATCACTTCCCAGTGGAAGGTCACTGCTGATGGAGGGCATTAACATCTCCAGGGTTCTGTTGAGTGTTGTATTTTGGATTGCTTCAAAAATGACAGCTGACTTTTATAAAGTATAAAGCCTAAGGCAAAACAATACTAATGGCCTTGCTGAGATTTCTTGAAGCTGTTCCCTAAAAGAGTTAACAGATCTACTTAATTCACCCTTTGGGAAAAATCTGGCTCAGTGGTTTAAGTTAAATCAAAGGAACAAGAAACGCCCTGAAATGGGCCGGCCCCGTGGCTTAGCGGTTAAGTGCGCACACGCCGCTGCTGGCGGCCCGGGTTCGGATCCCGGGCGCACACTGATGCACCGCTTCTCCAGCCATGCTGAGGCCGTGTCCCACATACAGCAACTAGAAGGATGTGCAACTATGATGTACAACTACCTACTGGGGCTTTGGGGGAAAATAAATAAAAATTATAATTAAAAAAAAAAAGAAATGCCCTGAAAGAATACTAGTGCCCCAGGGGAGATATTTCATCATAACAGAAAACCTTACCACTTGTTTAATTAAAAAAAAAATTTTTTTGGAGAGGGTTAATTATAATAGCGGAATGTAGGTAAGTTAATATAACCTAGTAGCTTTCTGTTATTTATATCAGGTTTAGATTTTGAAGATGGCTTCAGTGCAGAAATTGCTAGGTCTGTGGTCCAAACTGAAGAAAACACTGACTTCTAATTATTATGGAAACAACACCAAAACCCATAATCAGGTGGAGACCTACATAAAAATCTGCCACCATATGTCAAGATATGAATCTTGAAGGTCTTTCAACACAGGTTCTACTATACCTTTAGACAAAGGGAACTGTCATAAGAGAAACCTATTAGTGTGGAAGCACCAAGCCTAGGGATCAAGAGCTGTTTTTCAGAATTTTACAAAACCTAAAGGGAACAGTTGCAAAGGGGAGCAGAATATCAGCTCACCCTGTCTTTGCTTGGGAATGATTAAAAGCCCTTGTACGGGGCTGGCCCCACGGCTTGGTGGTTAAGTGCGCGGGCTCTGCTGCTGGCGGCCCGGGTTCGGATCCCGGGTGCGCACCGACGTACCGCTTCTCCGGCCATGCTGAGGTCGCGTCCCATGTACAGCAACTAGAAGGATGTGCATCTATGACATACGACTATCTACTGGGGCTTTGGCGGGGGGGAACCTTGTACAATTCTCATGCAGAGAACATATCCTAAACAACATATATAACTTAGATGACTTACAAAGTGAAAATTAATAATTTCATTTTTAATATATGCAGTCTGTTAGCTAGACAAAATATTTTTAAAACATGGGATTCATAGGGTGGATGACAAAAGGAATTCTTGTGCAGAACACATGGACTGTCTCAGACAATTTTCTGAGCTTGCTATAGCAGCAGTATAGTTAGACAAAGTTCTGTGGCTCATGAGGCCCAGAGCTACATTACTGTAAAGGACCAATGAGCCTTTTTCCTGGTGGTCTGGGTACCCCAATATTTTATATTTTGAATAAGGAAAGAAACCGACGATTAATAATGTGGGGAAGGGCCTTAGGTTAGATGAACGTCAGTAGATAAGGTTGTCCTCTGAGGAGTGGGCAGGGCTGGAGATGTAGATTTGGATCATTAGCTTAAAGATGGTATGTAAAGCGCTGAAAGTGGTCGCACTTACCAAGGGCAAGTATGTAGCTGGATGGCAGATGGTGCTGAGGACAGCCCAGTGCCATGCCAACATTCAGAGGGGCCTCCCTGAGCCTTAGTTCCCTCCTCTGTCAAATGGGAATAATAATATTATTTACCACACAGATAGACTCTGATGATAAAATGCAGTATACAAGGCAGAAAAACAGAAACTAGTGTCTGGAAAAGTAAGAGCTTGATAATAATTAGCTAATTATGTCATTCTATGATGAGTTCTTTCTAGAAGTTTTGTTCTCTGAGTAAGATTTGAGGGGAAAAAACATCTGGGCTGATGTTTCTTAAATGTTTTCCACAAAATATTATTTCCAGGGCTGTTACCAGCTGTTACATAATCAATATATTTCCTGCATCCAAGTTAAATGAGAAATCTTAGCAAGGCTTCGTCAGGCTAACATGTGTTCTGACTTGGCCAAAGGGAAGAGATCATTTGTAGTATTTTCTTAAATGATTTGGTCACGGGTTCCCCAGGAGGTTCTCACAAGATAGGAGATCCAGGGAACACACACCGGGGATACACTGTGGAGGCGGCTCTGCCTGGCCAGGAGGAGATGTAGCACATTCTGATTGATAGACGCATTTACTTAGAGGTATTTGTAAGCCATTCCACCTTTCACTACTTTTAATTCGAGAGAAGAAATACCATTTTCAGACACTAAAAGTCTTCTCTTTACAACAGAACAGAAGTTTCTGGAGGATATAGCTGCAGGCTAATCCACCTCATTGTGGAACAAATCATTATCTCTACTCCTTGAAGAAATGGAATCAGTATTACCTCCTGCCTGCCTCTCTCCAAGGAATGTTGCAAGGGATAATTAGATAATTCAGAAAAGTGTATGGAAGTCCCAATGTAGGCAGATGCTACAGGTATACAAAGGAATTATCCTTCCCACCTAGCTGACTCACAAAACCTGTGGATTTCAGGAAGATATCTGGCTCATGAATCCTCTCTCTTAAGAGGATTACTAAGATAATGTCTCAAAAGTATGTTGGCATTCTGAGATTAAAGAAGCTGACATTAAAGATAGAAAGTGCAGAAAGAAGAGACATTTTATCATTTCAGAGGGGCGAAGGGGAGAGGGAGGCGTGGTGACAACAGGTTTGAGTGCTGTTTCTTAGGTTTCTAAATACAAGTATTTTTCCTTTAAGAACATCACAGCATGTTAACCTATCTCCCTTAAAATAAAACAACCTGGTGTGCACTTCCTTAAAGGCACCTGTAGCTTTATACCTATATCTCGTTATCTTCTTTATCTTCTGCAGGTTGATTATCCATCCACAAAAGTCATTACTGGCAACCTGAGAAGCAAGGACTACAAATCAATCCTGTCCCAGCTCCTGTGTTTTTTCAAAAATTCCATCTTCTCAGTTTATACTCAGTGGGTTCCTAATATGGTGGGAAAGATGTTGCTATTCCCACATATTGTTTTGAAATTTGCAAACAGAACTCTAATCTTTTACATTAATATAGGTGACAGTTAATGCTACCTAGATTTAATTGGACTTGATGTTTTGAGAGTAAGTAACGCTTTATTTACTTATTAGATTCTAATTTATATTACAGTGTTAATGAATGAACTATTTGTTAGATGACCACTTGGGGAACTCAAATTTATTCCGTTTGTTCCCAAGGAAACAAGCTATCATATCTGCACCAGCTCTACATATATTTTGTCTGGGTACAGCCATTGTTTTCACGAGAGACAGCTGTGTGTAATAGAAAGGTCATGAAAAGAGTCTGAAAGCTGGGAGTACTAGCTTCCGTCTTTCCCCGTACCCTTGTGTGGCCTTGGGGAACATGTTCTCCTCAATTCTCCCCAATTCTCATTTGTGAAGATAAAATGATATGATCCTTAGAAAAGACACTGAAAAAAATGAGGAATAAAAATGTATTATTATTTTAATTGAAGTAATCTGTAATTAAATAACACAATAACCAGTAACATATCAAATCTACAGATTATGCAGAGTGATGCATAATAATTTAAGCTCCATGAAGAATAGGATCTTATAGATTTTGTTCATCACTGTATCCCAGAATCTGTAAGAATTCCTAGCATACAGTATTTAAAAAAAATCGAGAATGAAAGATTATGAACAAGTGAAATTTTTAGTTATAATTTCCCTTTGGAAACATTTATTGAAGGCAATTAGCCTTCTAGAGTTCTGTAATGAGAAAGAAAAGATAGGAAAAAGAACTAATACTTATTAAGTATCTGTGATGGGCCAGACACTGTGCTACATGTTTTATATACTTTATCTCAAAAAATCAATTATCTCTTGGAAATCAAAGTTTAACACTTCTTCCTTAGGCTTCAGAAAATACAATGAATAAAAAAATCATTTGATATTTCCCTTACTCCATTTACTGCGCCAACTTAAAGCAAAACCAGATTGACAACTTTGTTTAAACTGACAACTAGAACCAAAAATTCCTGTTTCTTGATCATTTGATAATAGCTACTCACTATTCTTGAGGAGCCAATTAGAGAGCAGAGGACTTTGTGTATAAAATGGTCAGGCTTGGCTCCCTGATGTTGGTGGGCGAGCTAAGATCCTTGGGTTCTGAAGATAACTGGGCTCACATCTCGGGCGATGGCTGTTTTCTTGTAGCAAAACGGAAGACACTTGGGCTTCTTATGAAGACTCCCTTCCTGAGAGTCCCACTCTGTCAAACGATAAGCAATAGTGCCTGCATTTGCAGTGGCTGGACCATATCCGTGTCCCTAATCGCCTTGAGCACAGAGCTGGGTACCTTTCTCAAAGTGGAAGTGAAATGGGAACACTGACATGGGTGTGCACGGGGAGGTCGACATACCATTAGTAAAGAGACGTAAATAAGTTACAATAGTAAAAAAAAAAGTATTTCACTGAAGTAGTAGCAAGAAGGGCTACGCCACCAGCATGATACAGGATTAAACTGGCACCTAGAACCTCGTTTCACACATTTCTTTTTCTGGTTCCTAACAGCATTCTGCTAATATCTTAAGAAGTGTTTTCCTGAATATAAACTTAAAATGTTTTAGTAATGACTTTTTCTTTAAATATAAAATTATTATACTCATTACGCAAACATTTTAAATATCAAGATGTTTTACTTTTATCAGTTTGCCAGTTTTCTTTATGGATTGCTTTTTAAAGAAAACAGATTTTCATCCTTATGTCTCAGAACAATCTCTCCTCTTTTCTCGTCTTCCCTCTTCTTCCTTCCCTCTCCCCCTCCCTTCCTCTCTGTCTCTTCCTCTCTTTCTTTGCTCCCTGATTCACGCTTTTCTTTCCTTCAAGATTACAGTGGTCCCTTGGCCGAGCTCTCTGGCAAACTCTAAGTCCCTGGATCTGTGAAGAGGATTCTGGGTTATACTGAATCAAGTCAAGTCATCAGTTTCAGTTTTGGCTGCTTTTCATTGGCTTCAATTTTGGAGAGCCAGCTACTGTGTCAGTTTTAAGGTTTTAAAAATTTACTCCTGATGCTTACGCAGCTTGGTTCCAGAATATCTGTCAGATGTATTGCATACTTCTTAAAATCGTTTCTTCAATAAAAGCAAATGCTTTCCATTTGCTTGAAAAAATGATGTTTTTCCTTGAAGGGTTTGCTGTCCTTGAACAGCATAACATCTTGATATTTCTCCCAAATGATGAATAGGGAGGAGTTACAAGGAACGGAACAAAGCATATTTTGAGTGTGGAGAAAGAAACCCTAACCCTCTCTGCCTGGCTAAATGACTCTTTCATATGCTTTTTGTTTATAAGGTTTAAAGCAATTCTTTAAGATCACTTTGCAGAATTTACATAAGCATGTAAATTTCATCAGCCTGGCTCTGTATCATTCATTCAACCCACTATTCAACAAATACTTGTTGAGTCACTACAGCCAGACATAAGTGCTGGGGATATGCCAACTGGACGTGTCCCTGCTCTCATGAGGGTTCTGACAAGAAATCAGGCAATTACAATAAAATGTGATAAGTGTGATGAGAGCACCCACGAGGGCAACTAACCAGTCTGGAGAGTCAGAGAAAGCTTCCTAGAAGAGCAGTGGTGTGCTGGAACTGGCTCTTACTGGCTCATGAGACCACTTGTTAAATTTTCAGGAATTTTGCAAGCCAATCATTAAACACAGTGATTTTTAAAAGTTAAGTTGCGTGAACTTAAAAACATAAATTATATTGAAAACGAAGGTAACATATACTCAAAACTCATCACTTCCTAATTATTTTACTATTATCTATGCTCTTGAGGTTATTTATGCCAATCGTATTTGTAAGGGGGAAATACGAAATATATTGTGATGTGCTACTCTGTGTTCAGTGACATCATGTTGCTGGCTTGAAATCACCATGGTGGGAGTATGTATACCATAGAAATTGGCAAACACTGCAAACTAGCATGCTTTCTGCACAGAGAGCTGCTTGTTCAAACATTTTTTAATGTATACCACTTAATCTTCAGTATACCACTGAATCTTGCCTCGGAAGTGAAGAAATAGTTGGAGTATGCCTGGCAAATAGTATGTATTTTGGGTGGGGGATAGAGAGGATAGAATGTTCCAGGATGAGGGTAACAGTATGTGCAAAAGCATGGAGATGATAGAGGATGGTTCTTCTGAGTAACAGATCCAAGGCCTATTTTGTATGTCTGGTACATAGTGAGATTCTCTGACCTCCTAGATTAAAACTTCTATTAGGACTCAGGCTCTGTTGGTCTTATTCACTATACTAACCTCC
Source organism: Ceratotherium simum simum (assembly GCF_057802395.1). NCBI lineage: Eukaryota > Metazoa > Chordata > Mammalia > Perissodactyla > Rhinocerotidae > Ceratotherium > Ceratotherium simum. The sequence goes on from NC_141909.1 coordinate 16,902,708, forward strand.
ACAGTATCTAACATGGTGCTCGGCAGATAATCCATGCTGAATAAATATTTGCTTTAATAATTTAAGGCAGGGAGAGTGGTGAGTGTTGAGCCTGGAGACAGAGGACCACATCATGCAGGGCCGTGTCTGGGCTGTATTCTAATGGCAACTGGGAACCATGGAAAGAAATTAAGCAGGGGAGTAAGATGAACATATGTGCATTTTCAGCAATCCCTCTGGCTACAGTGTGGAGAATGGATTGGAGTGTGGCAAAACCAAAGGCAGGGAATTAATTAGGAGGCTATAATCCATGTGTGAGAATATAGAATTAGGGGAGTCACTGAGGATGGATTCAAATGATATTTAGAATGACTGTTTAATAGGTTTCATTATGGATTGACTGTGAGGGCAAAGGAGAAGAGAAAGTCAAGGAGTCAGCTGGGTTTCTGGCTAGGACAAAAGAGCAGTAGAGGAGGCGTTCTCTGAGATAGAGAACCTGGGGGAGGGAGGGGTTTGTGGGAGGATGATGAGCTCGGTTTTGGACAGGTGTATTTGAGGTGGCAGGTGGAGGTGTGCAGCAGACAGTTGGATAAACAGGTGTGATCAGGAGAGTAATCTGGGCTAGGAGAGATTGGGATGAAAATTCCTACTGTCTCTATAGCAAACTCAGAAAATTGTGTCCGAGGCAGTCCAAATGTCCTACACAAGAATTATTTTTGTCACCCACCTCCTTGCACACCATGTTTTAAAATCATTTCGTCTGGCTAACAGGTTACATGTATTCATAAAGAAATTACTGCTTTTCATTTTGCAGGCATCTAAGCTATTTGGCTGATATTTAAGATGTAGTCTGGGATAAGGAGGTGAAATGAAAGAGAGGTGCAAAATGTGTTAGAAGAAAAAGATCTACAGAAAGCCATATATAATTCAAACATTTCTGGCAGAACAAGTTGCTATAAACACATAGAGGTAGCTCCTTCACATGTTTAAATATAGGCTGGCTGACTCTATCAGAATCAAACCAGATCTCATATCCCTGAGTTGAAGGGACGTGCAAAGAGCTGGGATAATTGTGAATTTGTGAGATGGGGCAGAGGCCGCAGAAATTCCTCTAATGCACTAATCCGCTGCCCATGGGAAGCACAGTTCTAAGGAAGCAGTTTTCCTCTTTAAGGCCAGAGGAGGTTGGAAGAAGGTTTTTCTTTCAGAAGAGCAAGAGAGTATCTTTCTCTGTTTCTAAGAACACACTGAGTCTTAACTGAACTGAGTTTCAATCACCTATTCCTGAGTAGACTTCATTAAATGTAATCTTCTCATCTTTTGCCCTGAAGTTAAAGTGAAAGAAAATCTTAAGATAAATATCCAAAGGTTAAAGACAATCAGGAGTTTCCCTTTATCATCAAAAGGAGAAAAAAAAATTTTTTTTTATCCCTTTTACGTGGAGGGAAAGTTTGCTTTGGATGCATTTCCTACAGATGCATCATAAGCATTTTTCTCAAACGTTAATTTCACTTTATAAAAAAAGATGTTTTTTTTTCTCCCCTGTATCTAGCATCTGAACAACCTGACTCTGTTACCCAGCGATGTTACAAACAGGCATGGAGCAGATTCTGGTTTTCCGTATTCCAATGAAGAAATCAAAGAATAAAAGATGTTTCAAGGTCACTGTTTCTTCGTGGAATATTATAAGTGAGAGCTGATGGGCTGAATACGGACTTTGAAATCTGAATAAGCAGAGAAAATATTCTGAATCTAGAAATCATTAACTTGCTCTTTTCTTTTAAAAACAAAACTAAAGAAACAGAAATAGAAACTAAAGCTTTATAAATAGTATGGCCATTTGCTTTTCTCTCAGAGATCAGGCAGAAGAGACTGAACTACTTGTAAATGGAGCAGGTCAACTATTCCCTTAGGGCAAGAATAATGAGATATTAGGCAGAGGCCACTGAAATTCCTCTAAAACACTTTGCTATGCTGGCATCGGTGCATCAACAGGCACAGACTAGAGTCAGGTTGCTGACATCATCTCCATCCCTTCGCTCTTCCCTCCAGCCTGCTTTCTTCTGAAGATATTGTTCATTAGATATTTATTCAGTGCCATGCAATGTCATAGGTCATGCAGAAATATGTGTCCTTTTAGAGGTGATTCTCTGCCATTGAAAATAACATCGTGCATGAGTGGATTTAAACGTAGGTGTGTATATATCAAGCCTGCTCTTCTGATCTTAATACCAAATAAGTTCACAGACGTCATGGACGGGGCAAAACCATAGAGTCAATGCTCTTTAGAATGTACACATCATAGACATTTTCAATAATAACTATTAAAACGCTTAACTTTTATGAGTGGTTTTGATTTAACATATTCCACGCTAAGCATTTTTCGAGGATTACATCATTTTACTCTCCATCAATGCTATGAGTAGGTACTACTAGCATCCTAATTTCTAATGTGAGTTAGTTGAGTTTAGATAGGTAAATAATTTGCCCCAAGTCACACAACTAGTAAAAACCAGATCCCAGGTCTGTCTGATGTCTAAGTCTGATCTTGTAACCTTTATGCTACTCTAAAGAATTCTAGACAAACTTCAAGTACATTTTAAGGTATTTCCTACTCCTTACTGTTGAAATCTCTCTGGCATTATACTTTCATGTTCCAAATTCAACTCAGGAAAATGCACTGTTTCTTTCATGTGTAGAACAACATGTTAGGATGGCTCTCTGTAGAATGTAAGAATGAGTTAGATGCAGCTCCTATCTTCAAATAATTTATAATCTCAGGAAGGAGAAGTTAAGTACATAAGTAACCATAACACAAGGAATAATATTTTTACTGCCTTAAGAAGGGCACATGTAATACAGGTGCTCAAAGAAAGGAAAGATAAACACTACTGGAATAAAAATATAAATATTTGAATTAATTCTAAACAATGTCCTCATATCTGAAAGAAGATATTATCTCCATGTGAATTCCCAAGGTATTATTTATACCTGAATGTTTTGAAAGGAAAAAGATCCAGAGTAAAGAAAATTATCTGGATGCTAGAAAAAGAAACCTAATCACTAGCAAAGAGATAATGTTTGTAAAACTGTAAACTCATAGAGCTGGAAAGGGCACATTTAGATCAACCCTTCACTTTACAGATGAGGAAACTAAGACCCATCAGCTAGAGGCAGAAATTATTTCATTCTCTTTTCCATGCTATTAGGGATTTTTTTAAACCTTCATCTGAGCTATAGATTCAGAAAGAATTGTCTGGACAATATTAAGTACCTAAAGACCATCCTGCTCTTCTATAATGGGTTCTACCCTCGCCTGTAGTAAGTATTAATTGAATGGATGGTTTCAATTCAAATTTAATGTCTTCCTTCTTAATTTAGATTATATCTGACAAACCAATCTTTTCCTGGATTAGGTTTGAAATTATTCCTAATATAGTTAAATTATATCTAGTGAGATCAGTTTTATCTTCCCTGATAGGATAGGAAGGAGATTATCCACACATCTGAAATTCACAGGCAGAGATTCAGCCAGTTTTTTCTTCATTTCCTTGAGGAATTTCCGCAAGACTATAAAGCTCTGAACTCTGATTTGGGTGGGTAACAGAAGTGGTGGAATAGCGAGTGTGCTTCCGATCTTTGATGAAGACTGTGAAGTTGGTGAAATGTAATAGCTTGGTTGGGGCTTGAAGAACTAACAACTTGTGTTTCTCGTCAGTAGGAACACCTACTGACGAGAAACACTCATCATCAGTAGCGTGTTTCAGGCAACAGTCTTCCTTTAGATGGCTGGTTCCTCCCATGCTGCACTATATCTGGTCTTGGTGGGAAGATACATACTGATGAAACAGTGGCATGCTGGGAAAATCTTTTTGTTTGGATCAGACAGTTCTGGGCTGCAATCCCAGCTCTGCCACTTGTTAGTTGCATGACTTCAGACAAGGTACTAAATCTCTCTAAATTCAACATTCTCTACCTATAAATGAGAGAACGTATCCTTTGCAAGATTGCAGTGAGGATTGAAATAAATATATAAGGCAGCTAGAAAGAGACTGATGTGAGGGCAGAGAACCTTTTTTGTGCTTTATTGTATTCCTCGTGCCTGGTACATGATAGGGTATTTGTTGAATGAATATAGTAGGTGCTCAATGGTAGACATGATGATCGCCATTGTTACTAAGTCATCATTTGTCCAAAATGGAACTAAGAAAAGTCTTAACATGCTATTGTTCCCAGTCTTAAAAAACATATATAAATAAATAATATTGTATATTGTATTGTATTTACAACATATACACTCCACCACCCGTCTGTCGGTTGTCATACTATGGCAGCTGCATGTTGCTATGATGCCAAAAGCTGTGCCACTGGTATTTCAAATACCAGCAGGGTCACCCTGGTGGGCAGGTTTCAGTGGAGCTTCCAGACTAAGACAGAGTAGGAAGAAGGATGTGGCCACCCTCTTCTGAAAAAATTGGCCATGAAAACCCTATGAATAGCAGCAGAGCATTGTCTGATATAGTGCCAGAAGGTGAGAGGATGGCACAAAAAAGACCTCACAGGGTTCCGCTCTGCTGTACTCAGGGTCTCTAGGAGTCAGAATCGACCCCAGGGCACTAACAACAAACAATACACAGTATACACAATATAATAATTAGATAGTATTTTACAAAGGATATATAAATCAAGAGTTGGAAACAAATGCCCCTAATGTTATTAGCAAAATATTATAATTTGATTATACAACTTGGTATAGCCAATGTAGTTTTTGAAAGGAATGTCAATGTGCTGTACCCCCAACAGCTTAGCTGTGGGCTAAATAGGAGAGGAAAAAGGATCTGACAATACCTATAAAAACAGATCCAATATGAGAATGGAGCATGAACATACATGGTGAATATAGATCTTTTCATTACCTGTAAATCCCACTAATTCAGGATCTCAATGATTAGGTACAAAAGATTAGCTGTTCCCTCCTGTAGATATGGTGAGAGCTACTGCATTAGAGGAGGGAAATTTCATATCTGAAACTGTGGTTTGTTCATCTTTTGCCTTCTGACAGAAAAAGGGAGAAAAAAGTAGACATATTTTGTGCTCTTAAAATTCTGGGAAAGGTTGGAAGCAACAAATTATGAGGCTAGATAAGCGAAAAATTTCATTAGCATTTTCATGGTGGCAAGGACTGGGTATAGTTGTAAAGGGAAACAGACAGACAGACAGACAGCTTGAGTCTTCCTGGCTTTGCCACCTCTGTTTCCTTACATTCTCATGCAGGTTTTACTGAAGTCTATTGAACTTTCTCTTAATACATGATCTGTTTAGCAGTTACTGAACCCCACCCCTGTGTGAGATTGGCTTTGCAGGTGCCCCCAGCGTTATAATGCAGTGACTAGCAACACTGGAGAATCAGACATTCCTCTGTGCACTCCTCATGCACCTTGAGGTCTTCGTAAGTTACTTAACTTTTCTAAGCCTTGGTTTCCTTATCTCGAAAATAAGGGGCAAGATCTATCACAAGCATTGTTATAAATGTTACATAACATAAACTATGTAAGGCACATACAGTCCCTGGCATTGAGCGCTCAACAAATGTGAGTTGGCAGTTATAAATATTGTTGTTCTGAAAGAGGCTCTGGGAATGGCTTCCCTCAGTAACTGCTGTAATAAGGTAAATGATTTTCCAAGAACTTGCCAATCATATCCTGGAGTAAGAAGTCATTTTAATTTGTAAGCTTTACAACTCTCAGGATGTCTGCCCCACCTCATTAGGAAATAGCTTCTGGCTTCACCTGAAGCTCGCCTATTAGAAGTCAATGATGTCTCTGGTTGTGCAGAGTCCGGAAATCCAGAACTTCGAATTTGATGAGACTATTTACCAATAGTGACTGACGGTTCCTTTGACAAAGGAAAAATTCGACCTTCCAGTTCGTAGCTAGCATGTAGATTTTAGACTTTATTTTTTTTTTATTTATTTATTTATTTTTTTTTTTTAAAGATTTTATTTATTTTTTCCCCCCAAAGCCCCAGTAGATAGTTGTATGTCATAGCTGCACATCCTTCTAGTTGCTGTATGTGGGACTCGGCCTCAGGATGGACGGAGAAGTGGTGCCTCGATGCGCACCCGGGATCCGAACCCGGGCCACCAGCATTGCAGCGCGCGCACTTAACCGCCAAGCCACAGGGCCGGCCCCTTAGATTTTAGACTTTAGTACATGCATAATTTCATGGATGTGGCTTATATGGAAAATAAAACTACATATTTCCAAATTCCATTCCCTTGATGAAATAAAACCTCTTTCAGAACATATCCATTCCATCAGCAAATCCTGTTGGTGTTTCCTGCTAAATTTATCCCAATTCCAAACACCTTCTACTTATCCACTATATTAAAGGCTAACTTTCATCCTTCCTCAATACCCTCTTCCAAATCTGAGCCTGCCTCCAACCCTCTTTCCTGCAGAGCCTAGCTGCCCTACTCCCTCTCTCCCTTCCTAACTCACCCCAACCCCTTTCCTCTATGCCAAAACCACCAGACACACTTTTTTTGTTTCTAGCTCATTCGACATTTTTTTTTACTATTTTTTATGACCCTCCATACTGTATCCCCTCATATGAGTGTGCTCTCACATGCCCTATATTATTTCTACTCTTGATTTTGAGTAGAAATCTTATTAAAAGTACATTCCATATTAACAGCCATACTATTATAATGTAGTTGGACAAGTTCCACAAAAAATGTCTCATTCACATTCTGGTAATAAAGAGAGTCCATTTGACCTCTCAGAGAATTTTTAATAGAATAAATTGACTTGAACATGTATGCACACACACCAATGGAAACCTCTACTTCTAAGAAGTGTGTGATGGTCTCAAACTACAGACACTTGTGTTTTTCATGCCCTATTCTCTAGCGCCATTTTGAACATCAGCAAACTTAGCGCCTGGCTACTCAAGCACTGCTGGGATATTTGGCCTCTCGAAACAACATTAGTTGGTTTCTAGGCAATAGATTTGAGAGGAATGGACAATTGCTATTTTTCCAGAGGAAAGAAAGAAAATAGCTTTTCATGGAACCCCCAAACATGGTATTTCGTCAACAGGTGATGGCGATTTGGAGCATCCTCCTTTACATAGGCTACCCCAAGTTCATTAAGACCCAGAAGTAGCCTTATGAAACTCTCTGCCCATCCATCTTCTAAGGAGAGAGAGGGACCCAGGCTAGGTTCTTTCTCACTCTGCTTGCTGCCAGTTTACTCTGAAAAGCCCCAATCTACTTTGATTCATACTCAGCCAAGGAGACCTAGTCGGATTCCACGGATCTCTTTCTGCTTTGCAATTTCTCCCCACCACTCATCCCCTTGTCCTTGGTTATATTTGAAATTTCTTTCACAAATTGAAGGAAGCTAAACACGCAGCTCCTTGCCTGACATATTTTTGTGTGAATGACTTGCAATTAAGATGCAATCGCTCAGTCACCGGGTTTAAAGGACTGATAAAGATTTGGTTAGTGTTTCATGATTAACCATGACATTACCGGAGACTGGTCAAAAGAACAGAAGGGCATTGTGCAGTCCTCAGTGTGGGTGAAAGGAAGTGATGAAAGAAAGGGCTGGGGACCCACTGCAAACTTCTCAATTTTGCTTAAGGCGGGTCCTGTTTTATCTTCAACTGGGTTGGGACAAATAAAAATTGTGCACCTGATATTTGTGCTCTGTAGCTTCAAACCCAGAAGCTCTGTCTCATATGATTTATGAAAATGCACTTATTTTTTTCTTTTAATGTCTGCTTGACGTCATACAAAGGAGCATTTTCCCCTGCAGATTCATTAATGAAGGTTACACCATAGTCTTAAAAAGGAAGTCAGATGGAATGTTTAATTATTTACAATTGAATATATAGAGCATTTGCCTGGTTTGCAAAGCTGAAGATATAATTAGAAGTTCCTAGAGAGAGAACACGGTGAGGGTGTGCAGAAATTTCGAACATTAAAAAGAAAATTCCCCCCAAATTGCTCACAAATGGGAGGGATTAGTCAGTATATTTGGGTCTCTCTGAAACTTTTTAGCAGCCAATAATGTTTTCATGATTGAGTAGTTGCGAACTAAAAGATTGCTTCCTTTCTCAATGCCATTTTATTAGACATTTTTAATGAAGCTGCAAATTTGTAGCTCGACAGGAAAAGCTCACTGACAATGTATTAGAATTTATAATGCCGGCGAACATATCTAGTTACTTCATTTTTATGTTACTGCACTTTTCTTATTAGTAGACATATGACTAATGCAAATACCTTTGCAGACACCTGTATGCTGTTTTCTTGCATGTTCATAATGGCTTCAGAGATCTTGACATCTATAGGGTCCATGACTGACTCAATGTTGAAAGGTCCTTCCAGTCGCTCTGCCACCAAGAGCATTGCATCTGTTAAAATACAGGAGCATGATTTATTTAAGAATTGGGAGCTCCAGGTTCTTAACCTGTGTTTAAACATTTCCAACACAACTGGCTGAAAAATAACTATTCATTCAAACTTTTGATTTGCTTTTATATAGTCCAAACTGGAATGGATGACTAAATCTTAAAGCAGTATTTTATTTTATTTCATTTGAAGATTTAAAATTATTTTGCATGTATAGAACCAGGCCTAAAAATGAGAAAATTAGTTCAAATTAAGAGACTTGAACATATCTAACTATCCCACATGATCTCAGTATTAGGTCAGGAATCAACTGCATTTCAAAAATGGACTATAACCTCTTTTCTTCTGGAGTGTGGGGAAAATTGAGAATATTGGAGAAGAAGTGTTAATTTGGAAATTCAGATGCAGAACTGTCACGACCTGACTCAAGCTTATCTACGTGTGAGAAATATTTCTGGATTTCCCAAGAAGAACAGATCTGTCCCTACTTTGTGCTGTCCCTCTGCCTAGCATGCCGTCTGCTTTTGCACTTAAACACCCTCTGGGGACAGAGAAACTTCTCTTACTTGGTTTTGTATATTCAAGGCTTATTATGGTGCATATCACATTGCAAGCTCTCAAAAAATATCTATGAAATCATACTGAACCGAAGTATTGCTTGGGAAGCTTTAGTTTTCTGGAAAAGACGCTATGCGTGATATGGAGGCAAGAACTATGAATTAGGAGTTAGTAGCCCTGGATTCTCGTCATTGCTCTGTCACTGACTAGCTGAATGGCTACAGGAAAAAAACCTCTGAGCTTATCGGGCCACAGATTAGCGAGATGTATAAAAGGGCCTGGTGATGCAGAGTCTCTCGGCGCCTACAGTGAGGAGCATATGTCCATTCCTATGCCGCTGAAAACTGGCCCATTTTTGATAGGGCATAGTTTGGTAACCTGACTCCACCAGGACTGTCAAGTAGAACTTTCTGTGATGATGAAAATGTGGCTATTGAAACTCGAAATGTAGCTAGTGTGACTGAAGAATTAAATTACTAATAAATTAATTTAAATGTGATTCTAAATATCCACTTGAGGCTAGTGGCTACCACATTAGACAGCACAGCCTAGACTTTTAACATACAGACTCAATAGATCTCAAGTCTTTTAATTGTTAAAGCTCTTGGGAGCCAATCTTAAAACACTTTCCTTTTTTCAAAATAATACATGTTTATTATCAAACATTTACAAAACACAGAACAGAAAAATGAAGGAGAGAAATACACTCATAATCCTGCCTCCTAGAATAACACTACAAACAGTTTGGTATATGCCCTATGTTTTCTTCCTTCTGTGCATGAATATTTTAAGCATGCAACTGGAACTATACCACCATACATATATCACATAATCTCCTTCCTAAATGTTATATATTATTAATGTAAAATGCTGTTTGTAGTAGCTGGTTTATAGTATTAGTGTAAGGAAACCAAATTTTATTTTTATTACATACCCAACCACGCTCAACCAAAGTCAAATATCAAAAATTTTTCAGGGTTATAAGTAGTTATGAATTAGGCAGATGAGAAACCTTTACAGATAGATGATTTTTTTGTGAGAAAGATACAGTACTGTCTGGGAAGCAAAGAGTCACATTTTTAAAGAGCACTGGGCTTTGGGAACAGCATCAGCTTTTATACTCTCAACTGGCTTTCTGGGCCAGACCCCAGAAGTGAGCCCTTGCTCTACCCTCTGTGGACTGACCTAGAGTAAATGCAGCCGGGACACCACTCAGAGCATCAGGGAGGCCCCTCTACCCCAGCCCCAGCCCCAGTACTCTGTCCCATATTATTATCATGGACACAAGTGAGTGAAAAACAAGTGTGAATGGGTTTCTCAAAGAAGCTCTAACAACAAACTTTCTGACTTTTTCCTTAGATAATGCAGACCTATATATGTATGTCACAGCAAGATCTTGTAACAAAAGTAGCAATTTTTCTATATCTTAATGACCTAATTATCTGGCAATGTGGACAGAGGATGCATATTTTGATATTAAAGATGTTTTCTCCCTTAAGATTTTCAAAGGTGGCTAACTATTGCCTGAGAGCTGATCTGTTTCTTTTATGTCTTTATATCTATTTTGTGTATTTATCAAAAATAACCCCCTTTACTGTTAGACTTTCCAATAGGCTTTTTGGATGAAGATTAATTATGACAAATGAGCAAGTTTCTCTAGATGGGTGTATCTTGCTAGAAGAATCAAGAAATCCTTGTACAGGAAAAAGAATTGGCACTATGGAGTTATCCAACAAATGCAATTAAAGGAACTGATAACTATGGGATACTTAATTGTGTGTTTTATATAAGTGTTTGCATAAGGCATTATACCAAGAGTACTTGTCTATCATAGTATATTTACCCAACCTGAAGGGGTTGAGTTGAGACGGTAATAACGTTGGCTCCCCTGGAAGTCTGAGAGCAGTTGTGTTCTTGACAAAAAGGATAAGTTCTTGTATTGGATCATAAAGACTTAGCATAGGTCACAGTTTGAAATTATGGGGTCTAGGATATCTCTGAGAAGGTTCTCTTCCTTGTTTAAATTAAAACACTCTCTTTTCTTCCAGACATTCCTTTCAATAGGTAAGGCAAAAAGCTATTTGATTCGTATCAGAAAGTCCGGGAGGTTTCTCTGGTGATTTCACTCTTTTTTTTCCCTGTTCCTTCCGCACCACAGTGCTCACTTTTTAGGTTTCTGGTCCTGCAAACTCATCTCCTCTTTTTTCACCCTAATTATGATAAAAGTGCTCAGGATGACCCTCTGCCAAGCAGTTGCCTGCTGGGCCATGGAAAAAGGCAATTCCATTGATGATCCAGTGTATTAAACGCATAACCAAATGGCCACACTTATTCAAATTGATTGCCAGTATATTTCCATTTCTTATCTCAATTCATTTGTTTTGTTATACAAACTAATTTAAGATGATAAATTTTTGATGTAGGTATGCATCTATTTATTTTTCTTTTAATTTAGATCACCAGTTAGAATATGCTACTTTAAACTGTTATCTGGTTTAGGCTATTACCAATTTAAAATACATAATGTAACCAAAATACTTTACTGAGTAAAATTAGATTCTCCTTTGAAGACTCAAAAGCCAACATAGATTGGCTCAGAACCATCATTAAGGGTTGTAATGTGCATACAGTTAGCGATACTGTGTTGTACACTTAAAAACTCACTAAGATGGTAGATTTCATGTTATGTGTTTTTTTACCACAATAAAAAATATAGTAGTAATGGCTATTGTGCCGATTAACTTCAGAAGTTCTTATTAATTGAAATATTTGTTGATAAATCATTAAATAATATAAATGTACAACACTATATTGAAACAAATGTTGCTTTTAGGTAGAAATACATAATTCTTCTAATTCCTGGAAAAGCTCAAATAAAATTGTGTGTGAAACATCTGGATAAAATAACATATATGCACTGATTACAGCTATACCTAGGATTTTGGTAAGAATGAGAGGAAGGCTCAGAGGGATGTAAATAGTGGTTTTTCTAGGCTTATATTTTTTCTACTACAAAGTTGTTTGTAAAATAAATTAATTGATAGAAGACCAGATAAACCTATGCAAATAACTGGCATACAGAGGACCATAAGTGAAAAAAATTTTTTAAATGAAAATATGTGTATCTTTATGAAATAATCATCTCTCCCCCCAGTTCCCCTTTTTGTTCTAAATATGCATGACAGGATTCCCCAGGGTCACAAAAAGAAAAGCAGCTTTTCAGAAAACTCTAGTATTTTGCACTTCGACTATAAAGGGTCATGCTTACAGCACCTGCCTTTAGGATTTAGTTTAGACACATTTTGAGGTAAGAAAGTCACAGTGGAAGGCCAGAGTTGTCCAGCTCTGGGACTCAGAAAAGGCTTGGGAGCGGATGGCAGCTCTTTTTTGGGCTGATACCCCAGATGGTGAGAGTGTACCCCTGCTTGACTGGTTTGCCTTCCACCTGCTGGGCAAATCTGTCACCAGTCAAGCTCCCCAGGTGTTGGGAGAACCTTCCCTCTCCTTTGGTGCCAAGGGAAGCCGTGCCTCTCTCTCCTGCATAAGTGAAGAACACACACCATACTTTTATGACACCAAGGCAGTAGTTGGTAAGTTTCTCTGGAACGAATTAAGTCACAACACGACTGTAACTTACTCCAGAGGCTGCCAGCCTGTGCTATCTTAATTATCTCCATGCTGTTTATATTTTGAAATATTTGGAACATTATTTTTAACTGTGCTCTTGGAGCTGTTATCTATTACCAATTAAATGAGTTCTAGTACGTCAGCTAATGATCAGCTGATCCTTTCTGCACCTATCTCTTGTGTCATCCAAGTTTTGTTTCTCTTTGAACAAAGGGCTACTGTCTTGCTCAAGCAGTATACATAACTTTTGTTTCTAAATGGAGAATTAAATTTAGATGGATTAGAAATATCTGGTATCTCAGGTTTCAGTGCACACAGAGACACTATGATTCTGTGTTAGCACAGGGGGCACATGTAACAGCTCAACCAGAAGGTGCCACTTAAAGCTGAGGAGCCAGGCTGCAGGTAAAGCTGCACCTCTGGGTGAAGGCATTCTGCTCACCTAAGCAGGGACTTTCTGGGTAGGAGTGAGGAAACCTGACTCTGGTTAGATGGAGTCAGGTGCCTGGGTGTCCATGTAGGCCCCTCCATTAAATGGCTAAGAGATCATGGGTGTCACTTAATTCATAGAGTTCTATTTTCTTCATCTATGAAATGGAGATTATGATGATGTCTACCTAATAGTGGTGGTATGAGGAGTTAAACAAGATAGTGCTTGTAAAGTTGTTAGCACAATGCCAGGCACATAATTAGCTCTCAGCAAAGGTTAGTTATTAGAAGGCACTTCCTCCAGAAAGAGAAAGTGGAAAGGAGGGGAAAAAATTTGCAAGATCTTTTGACATCAATATTTTGAAGTATTGACAGCAATTGATGTGAGGAGTAAGGGAGTAAAAAGCACACGGATGACTTCAAGATGTATAGCTGGTACTATTTTGTATATCAAATTAATGATTTGATTATAGCTGCTTTTTGACGGATGAGTTCATTACGGAGAGATACAAAAATGCATTTTCTCATGGTGCACCCCTTTGCCAATTAAAGATGACTATAAAGTCTTTGACTCACTTCCCATCAAGAGGTGGGGTTTACCTCCCGTCCCCTGGAATCTGGGTGGGCTCTGTGACTGCTGTGACCATTAGCACACAGTGCAAGCGACACTGCCAGTTTCCAGAGCAGGTAGTTAAGAGACCACAGCTTCCAATTTCTGTCTTTTGTGAGACTCTGCTCTGAGCTCACCATGCTCGACTGGCCATGTGTGGGCACTCCAGGTCACAGTGCCAGCTGGGCCCAAATTTCCATCCATCCCAGCTGTTATAGACAGAATGTTTGTGTCCCTCCAGAATTCATATGTTGAAACATAATCCTCAAGGTGATGGTATTTGGAGGTGGGCCTTTGAGAAGGTGATTAGGTCATGAGGGTGGAGCTCTCATGAGTGGGATTAGTGCCCTTATGAAAGAGACCCCAGGGAGGTCCCTTGCCCCTTCCACCATGGGAGGATACAGCAAGAAGACTATGAACCAGGAAGAGGGCCCTCACCAGACACAGAATCTACTGGTACCTTGATCTTGGACTTCCCAGCCTCCAGAACTATGAGAAACAAATATTTGCTGTTTAAGCCATCCAGTCTATGGTATATTGTTATAGCAGCCCCAAAGGACTAAGACACCTGCCAAGGTGCCAGACATGAGTGAGGCCATCTAGGACCTTCCAGATCAGCCCATCTGCCAGCTGATGACCATCTACTGATCCCAGTCAACACCATGTGAGGCAAAAAAATCAGCCAGGTGAACCTTGGCCGAATTCATGCTCCACTGTACTGTGACTTACAATAACATGCTTGTTATTTTAAGCTGCTAAAATTGGCGATAATTTATTTTATAACAATAGAAAACTGGAGCAGCCAAATTACAATATTTACAAAATACTCAGAGATATTTTCTCACTACTTGTTTGACAGGCCTCCAATATTCAGAATTCTAGTCAATTAATATTTGACAAATTTTACATGTATGATGTACTCCCACACACCACCGTTTACAAACCCTGCAATGGTCAAGAAAAAATAAAACCTTGCCCTAAAGGAAATGTACACGAAGAATTCGCTCTGAGTCTGCAGAGCATTGCAGTACAGCCCACCAAACGCACACCAGCGAGCCTCACATTAGGATATATGCTTCCCCTGGGACGTGAACATGAGAGATAGGTTTGGGAAAAGCCAAAGCTTTGGACTTTTCTCCAAGTATACAACTTTATGAAGAGCAAAGTCTCTGATGCAGGGAGCTAGACACTGTTTCTGATCTCTTGATGGTATTGGATTGAAAACTGTCTTGCTGCCAGGACTCCTGAATGTTTATGCTCCTCCAGGATATAAATATTAAGTACGATTTCATATGATCAGACATACATTCTTAACTTACTTCTTGAGAAAAGGAGATGTAATTCAGAAATGACTTTGCTGAATGCTACTGATTTTAACCTGGAAAAGAATGATTTTGAAAATGTTCTAGAGGAGGCAAGAAGAGAAAGCTGTGTTAGCGCTGTGGAGTCAATTCCGACTCCTACTCACCCTGTGTACAGCAGGGCGGAATCCTGCCGAGTCTTTTTGTGCCATCCTCTTATCTTCTGGTGCTATATCAGATAATACTTCCCTGCTATTCACAGAGTTTTCATGGCCATGTGTTTTTGGAAGTGGGCTTCCAGGTCCTTCTTCCTAGTCTGTCTTAGTCTGGAAGCTCCACTGAAACCTGTCCACCATGGGTGACCCTGTTGGTATTTGAAATACTGGTGGCATAGCTTTCAGCATCACAGCAACATGCAGCCACCACAGTATGACAACCGACAGATGGGTGGTGTGGTTCCCTGACCAAGGAATGAACTCGGGCCACGGTAGTGAGAGTGAAGAATCTTAACCACCAGGGTGGGGTGGGAAGTGGGTGGAGGTGGTCAAAGAGTGCAAACTTCTAGCTATAAGATGAATAAGTTCTGAGGATATACTGTACAGCATGGTAAATATCGTTAACAATACAGTATTATATACTTGAACGTTGCTAAAAGAGTAGATTTTAAAAGTTCTCATCACATACACACATACACACAAATGATAACTATGTGAGGTGATGGATGTGTTAGCTAACCTTATTGTGATAATCATTTTGCAATAGATACGTACATCAAATCATCATGTTGTACACTTTAAACTTACACAATATTATATGTCAATTATATCTCAATAAAGACGGAAAAAAAGAGAAAATTCAGTTGAAATAAGGTCAACTTTATCTAATAAATATTTGTTACGTGCCAAGGAGTGTCACTATGTCACTATAAATTGGTGGTGGGGGGACAGAAGCAGTCCATGGTTGCCCCCTTCATGGTGTATAGAATCTTTTTGAAGTGACAACATGAAACGTGAACACTAAAGGATTTTTTTCTTCCTTTGAGGAAAATTAGAATTAAAATAATGTGTCATTTCAAAGTTCTCATTAAATCTTCTAAATTTGTCCTCATGATCTACACTTTGAAAAATGAAATCTATATGCAGAGTCTGCTTTATTGTTTTATCAGAATTCCATAGCACCCAGTTTTGGTTTTTCTTTAGGAGCAAAGCTCACCCTTTCTTATGTCTGCAGCACCATTATTTTAGCTTAACCAAGATATTTCCTCCACTGAGAAGCAGACCAAAGAATAAAAATAAAAACAAACGATTTTAAAAACACCCTGGTAAATTCATTCATTGGCACCCAGTTATTCATTAAAAGAAAAAAAAAAACCCCACTTCAGTGTTTATATACAGGCTCATTTATGCCCAAGGCATGGATGTAATTAGAAGGCTTTGCTTTCCACACTGAGACAGGTACACTGAATATACACGTCCTTTAATTTCACTCAAGTCAGTCAATTAAAATGCTCACGAGATCTTGGGCAGGAATGTGTTTCAGGAGAGGGCTGGGAAGGGCGGACAGCAAGTGGGGACTGAGGAACACACAGCAGCAGGCAGACTTGATCCGAATAACCAGGAAAGAGTGCATACTTGAGAGCAGAGAACTTGAAGGTACCTTGTCAGAACGTCCATGCCCTTTTTAGAGGGTTTTCCCCCTTATTAAAGACAATTTTAATTAAATTTTTTTACAGCTCTATAGAGATATAACTGACGTAAAACAAATTGCACATATTAAAGTGTGCAATTTAATACATTTTAACAAATGTCTACCCCCGTGAAACAAGCAACATGACAGTTTCTTTTTTTTGTTTTGTTTTTTTAAGGCAATTTTATAGGTAAGACATTTTCACTCTTAGAATTCTGATTCCTAAGACTACCAAACAGAGAGAATACTTTCCCCTCTCTGGACTTTATTTCTGATTTTTACCCTAATCACTCTCCCCATTCTGGTTTTGCTGCTCTGTAATCTCTTCTCTGACTTTGCCAGCAGAGCTGTCTTTTAAAAATGCGAATCTGATGAGGTCCCTGCCTTGCTCTAAAGGTCGCCATTGCCTTCAGGATGAAGTCTGAACCTCTTAGCCTGGCACAAGACAGGCCCCGCCCACCTTAGCAGCCTCGCTACAACCACCCCTGGTGCCCCCCCCACACACAAGGGCTCTCCCATTACAACTCTATCAGAACTCTATAAATGACATTGAAGTTGTCGCCGAGGTCCCACACACACCCAATGCAACCCAAAATTGATGGCAGACAAGTTGTTCTAAATACCGCCTTGTTCTCATTTTACCTACTCAAGAGCTTCCAAGGGTTCAAGTTTAAAAGGAGATTCATAATCAGAACTCCACTCCTTGCTTCTAATTCACTTCTCAGCACTCAACATATCCTGTGGTTTCCTGCTATTACAGATAATGCCACGAGAATATCCTTGTACATAATTCATTTAACATATGTGCAAATAAATCTGTTGGATAAAATCTTAGAAGTGAAACTGCTGGGTCAAAAATATGGTCGTTTAAAATTTTGATAGTGCCAAAGACCTCCCCGTAAACGCTGTACCTGTTTACATTCCCAATAGCA
Organism: Ceratotherium simum simum; assembly: GCF_057802395.1. Lineage (NCBI taxonomy): Eukaryota > Metazoa > Chordata > Mammalia > Perissodactyla > Rhinocerotidae > Ceratotherium > Ceratotherium simum. The sequence continues at coordinate 16,920,249 of NC_141909.1, forward strand.
ATACATGAGAGTCGTTTTCTAAGTCGCAAACTTTCAGATGTTGTTAGGATCAAACATTTGGATCTTTGCCAACCTGAAAGGGTAAGAAATTGGCATCTCAGTGTGGTTTTAACTTGAATTTCCCTCATTATAAGTAAGGTTGAACATCCATGAATATGTTTAAAAGCCATTTCTATTGCTTTTTCTCTTCATAATCTTTGTTCACTTATTTTTCTGCTGGGCTATTCATTTTTTCATATTGATGTAAAGAAATTTCTGTCTTTAAATACGTTAAAGACACCAGTTTTTTTGTGACGTGTATTACCATTTTCCCCCTAGTTGCCGTTTAACTTTTGATTTTGTTTCTGGTGGTTTTTTTTGCTATGCAGAAGTTAAAAACTTTGTATTGTCAAATTTACCAATCATTTGTTTAAATTGTCTTGGTCTTGCATCATATTTATACAGACTTTCTCCTTTCCAAGTTCACCTCTATGACCTAATCTACTACCACTCACATTTTCGCTCACTAGCTTCCTTGCTGTTCCTTGAACACAGGCCAGGTACTCTCCCCAGGGCCTTTACACTTACCGTTTGTTCCTTCTTCCTTGAATACTCTCCCCTTAAGATATCTGCATGTCTCTCTTACTTTCTTCTGGTCTCTACCCAAATGCCACTTCTCAGAAAAACCTTCTCTAGCTACCCTACAAACTCCCAAACACTTTTATCAGATTGCTTTATTCTTTGCAGCACTTAATACCTGCTGAACTATTGTACGTATATTCGCTATTGTCCCTTTTCCCCCACTATTGTGTAATCCTCGTGAGGACGGGAACTTCATCTTTCTTGTTCACTTCTGTAGTCCCAACCCTAGAACAATACTTGGATCCTAAAAGTTGTTAAATAAACCATTGTTAAATGAATTATTGGAATAAATATTTAAAATCTTCCTATATTTTCTTCTACTAACTTAACGAAAACTAACTCTCTCCTCTCCTCCCTGCCCTAAAACCCCCCTCTCTACTCCCTGCCATGCACACCATTGCAAATGCCTGCAAAACTTTATTAGTGCTGGCCTACAGGGTAAATAGCGCCTTGGTGGCTTTTGATGTGTAATAAGGTAGATGAAGAGTTTCTGTGGGAATTTAGAATCTTATAGTATTTTTTTTATTAGGTAGAAATAACTTTTTAGATCTTTTAGCTTGAAATTGAAAAGTATGGCTGGCTTTCTTTCTGTCAGAGGTCACTTCTAGGTTAATCTAAAAAAAATAAAATAAAAGATTCTGTTGACATTTTTGGCTTTACCAAACAAGGTAATTTTTGCTATTTCTCAAGACTCCAAGTTTGCCATTAACTTTCAAAAAATTCCTCTGGGATGAATGACATTTTTGTTTCTTCCCTGAAATTTGTCCCCATTCACTAAACATCAAATTGATGATCATCTGTTTCCTATTTTGCCAAACACTGTACAGTGTTTAGGTCCATAAAAAATACCTTTAAAAAAGATCAGATCATGACAGGAGTCAGATCTAGCTAAAGAAATCATAGTACTACACAGTGAGGTAAACAACAGAAAAATGGAAGTGAACCAATTAAATGCAATTTAAAACAGTGCATAGATATCTGATTCAAAAATAAAACAGGGACAGCCACCCAGAATAATTACAATAACTAAAGAACTAAAGCCAAATAAAAGAGAATTTAATGAAAATACTTGTTTACTTTGAAACTAAATCCAGGAAGAGGAGGAGAGAACAAGTATACAAACTAATTTAATTCTGAAACCAGCGCAAACAAACAGGCTTATTTCGCTTCCACACTGTAAAAGAAATGCAAATTGTGGGGGAATAGAATTCACTCGTAGTCTTAACACAGTGTAGAAATTAGAATCTACAGGACTCATTTTCAGGCGGTGGTTTCATTTTAGTAGAATGATGTATTGCATTTCATAAAAATATAATATATTCACGTAAGCATCATCTCACTGCTATACTGTATTTTTGAGATGTTTAGTTACATCATAAGCCTTGTAAATCATGAATTTGATGGACATCGAAGTGCATACTACCAACTATAATCTTTTATTTAAATTTTCACGGCTGATTTTTCATATGAATAATTTTTTGTGTCATTTGTTGCTAGGAATATTCAAATAATTCACATCAAACTATCAGTCTTTGCCTTGATGATGAATCACAGAATTTAGAGTTCTTAAATGTCTTTCTGAGAGAAGCACTGCATCTTCATCTTTATACCCCTAGTGCCTCCTCTAGGGTTTTGGTATCTACTGGATTGATTTAGACCAACCAGTTGGCTTTATAGTTTAGGAAACCAGAAACCAAAGAAGGAAAGCAAATCATTTAATGTCAACAGCAGCTCCTGCACCAAAAACCCTTGTCCTCTCTCACTCCTTCTATTATGCCAAGCATCTAAATTGCTCAAATAGTATCACTGTGCTTACCCAATATGTTATAGCTTACTAAATTCCAAGTGCTTCACTACTTTTAAAGAGAATATTGAAAGAGAAAGCATAAATGATAAAGATAAAGCATTTTTGTCCAATCTAAGATTTTTCTCATTCCTTTGTTGCAGTTAAGCCTCTCTTTAAGCCTAAGTAACGCCGTTCTTTCAATGTGGGCACCATGATCCTGAACTGTCCTTGACAAACTTACAAAAGCAGGCACATCCCTCCTTACTCTTTATTAACTTGCATATCACACTTGTTACTTTGGATCCCTTATCAGCTTGGATGGTCTTTATGGCCTCCCTGAGAGGCAGCATGGAGGCGAGGCGTGGTCATGAGCTGTGTGTCAGGCCTGGAAGCCCAGTGCCACCAGTCACAGGCTCTGTGATCTCAGGCAATTTGCTTAACCTTTGTGATCCTTGGTGTGCTCTTCCTACATCACTGTGGGGATTAGCTGCAACACCAGGCACGTAGCACAGCAAATGCTCATTATTATATTATGATTATTATATCTCTAAGGAGAGGACGGTTCCTTTCATTTTCCAACAAACAATATTAAATTCATCATCATGATGAATTTGTTTTTATCATCATTCACGAAGTTGTAAACCCTTACTGAAAGAGACAATATCTAATCTGACCCCTTTATTTTACAGAGAAAGTCACTGTGTCCCAGAGACATGAGGGCTCTAGTGATTTGGCTGGCACGATGGCAAGGCTGTGACCATTGCTCGATTCTCTGTCTTTCAACCAGCTCTCTTTGTCCTCCATGGTACTGCCTCCTTCTTTACAATCAGACAATCCATCATTAAGAAACAGGACCAGTTAAAACATTTCAGGTGTCGATGAACTAAAAATGTCTAAACTTTTTGCCAGTGTATTGCAGTTAAAGCAATTCTCCTATTTCTCCCTCCTTTGCCCTAAAAGTTAATAAAGCAAATCACCCTAGAGACCATTTGTTCCTGTAGTACAAGGGCTTGCAACCTACATGGAATGAATCACAAGCTTCTCCCAGAACCAATAAAAAATAAATAAATGAAAAGTCAGGTGTTGTCAGAGTTCCCTGCTGGGTCTGAACAGAGTGATTAGTGAGCGATTCAGCAACCCATGGGAGCCCTTTTCTCCTACTTGTGTGTGTACTGGTATTATTAAAAAATATATATTTTTTATTATTTTGTTGCTCAGTGCCATATGAACCAAAAGGAAAATGAAAAAAAGGGCAGTGTGTCCTGCAACATGGGTCACCAGACCCAAAGAAAAAAAGCTGAATTTTTTAAAAAAAGAAAAAAACTCATTTTAGGAGGTGACAACTTCATCTCTTCTCATTCCTGATTCACCCGTGAAATGGCAAGATAACTTCTGTCATTTCCTTTGTCTCTACTTCTTGTTTAAAGTTTTCTTCAAAATACGCTTCACGGGGAAGACAAAGATCACTTTTCAGCTAAGGAGAGAGGGAGGGAAGGAGAGAGAGAACGAGAGAGAGAGAGAGAGAGAGAGAGAAGAGAAGGGAATGCACTATAGAGAGGAAACGTTCATTCAGCGTTTTCAGTGGGCCTGAGCCTGGTGCTGCTTTACCAGCCTTAGGGAGTAGAAATTCATCGTATTTTTACAGCACTATCGTGCAGTAGGAAGTACTATTATCTCCTTTAATAGCTGTGGAGGCTAAGACTCTAGAGGAGAAATAGCTTGCCCAAGGTCTCACAGCTTGTGGATGGTTAGGGTATGTTAGGGTAGGCCAGAACCAACATCAGTGAATTGCTTGAACTTGTCATTCTAGCCAAGGAGACCTGCTGAGTCTCAGGGAGGTGGGCCTGAGCACGTATGTGTGCTGTCAATGAGGGTGAGGTGGGGGAATCATTGCCTGTCCCAGGTCATTAAAATGGCACTTCTCTGGCCCTGCTCCTTTGTGAGGTTGCATTAAAGAAACAAGTTCCCCTGGGAACTTCAAGCAGGAGCCCTCGTATTGCAAGTTGGGGGCTTACACTTTCTCTTTCTGGGCCTTCTCTTAGTCTTTAGCCTCTTCTAGAACTTACCATAGAAAAGTAACCTCATTGATTATCAGAGGCAGTGGTATATTCTGATCTTAGAACATGCATATGATTAGGGAAGGAATATTTGCCACCAGCCATAAAATTAAAGACAACTTCATTTATTTGGTTTTTGGAAAGGTATAATTACTTTCTTATTAGATTTCTTTTTATGGTGAAGAATGTGTTAGCTGAGTTGGAAGGAAAGTTTTTAGGCAATAGTCACTTCCTTTTTATCATAAATCTACCCTGGAGTCCAACTCTCTCTCTAAGCCAGGACGTAGATATCCAGTTGCTCATTGGACATTTCCACCTAGTTTCTATTTATGTATATTTATTATACAAAATTTGAAAAATACAAAACAACAAAAAAAAGAAGAGAATGAAAATCATCTACAATCTACCAAGACAGAGATAATCATGGATAATATTTTGTGGTACTTCCTTCCAGGTGTTAATCCTAATATGCATAATATTAGGGTCAGACTATAAATGCAGTGTTTACTCTTTAGTTTCAATTCAATAGCATACAGTTAGATACTCCCTTATCATTCTATGAAAACATCCTTTTTTATCGTCTGCATGGTATTTCATGACTTCACTGCCCTCTAATTTCTGTGACCATTCTCTTGTAGTTGGCTTTATAAGTTCTTACCAAATTTACAATTTTGCTTTGTTATAAAATAAATATACAGTAGTTCCTATCTCTGATATGTCCCTATTTCTTATTATCAACTTACGACAGATTTCTTTAAATTGACAGATATTTATTTAAGAACTAAGTATAATGAACATACATTTCTTTTAATAAATACAAAAAGTTTGAACTTTAATATGGAGAAATATTCTTAATATAGAGAGACAAATGAAGGCAAGAAAATACAGCTCTGATTCCACCATTTAATAAGACTCCTACCTTTAAAAAGCAGACATTTAAGCTGATATTGTATTTTTAAATTTAAACTTTTAGAATTAAAAAAAAAATCATGCAATTGTAAAGGGGTTTAAATACGTAAAAAGGAGACACAGGTTCTAGTACTGACTTCACCACAACCTAAGCACATGACATTGACCTCACTAATTCCCAACTGTAAAGTTAAATGTCTTGGTTCGTAGATATCTCATGGGCATTCTAGCTTCAAAGCCATACGGAGCTATAGTTCTAGGCCATTCAGGAGGGAGCGTTCGGAAGCACCTGAGATCGATATGGACAAGCACGTGGGCAGTCTGCAGGCAAACCAAAGAGAAAGTGGGTGGAGACAACCCATCTAGGAGTCAGACCTAAGCAGGGGGCAAAAACCAACAGAGCCGTTCAGTGTCCTAGTGAAGGAGACAGGTGGCACAGATGAAGAAAAGCTAGGGAGATGCAAATAGGATGCAGCCCACGGAAGCAAACGCAAGTTGTGCACGATGGGGGGATGTGGATGGGGGTGGACCTTCAAAAAGTGGAAGGAATGAGAGGTGTGTGCCCTGTCCCCAAAATACTTGGCTTTTACTTTTAGATCCATTTTTTAGAACGTTTCCTCTAAAAATAATGTTAAAGAAAAGAAAAATGGGTGTAAAAAGGTAGGCTTTTAAGAACCAGTATGACTCTACCAAGGATTCTTGAAAAACTAGTCACAGGAAAATGGGTCAGAGGCCCCAAAATCCATTCTGAAACTGCAATGCAAGGAAAGTAGAACTTTGAAAGGTGAAGGCAGTATTATCAAGCTGTGTGCATTATCGTGTTACACCATCACAAACGAAAGATTTAGGTATAGATACAAGAGGATCATCGGATGGTCATTTACTCACATTTGAAGGCAAACATGGAACTCAGTTGCTGAAGGGCCTCCAGTTAACACTCACTTCCTCTGTACCTGAAGTGGTTCATGCAGGATCCCATTTAATCCTCCTGACGCTAAAAGGTAGATACTGTTCTTAGCCCCACTTTAAAGAAAACGAATCAACCTAGGAAGCCAGAGTTTGCATACTGAGAATGGAGCTGGATGTCGACCCAGATCCATGAGACTCCAACTTCTGTGCTTTTAACCATTACTTTAAAATCATTAAAAAGATTTTAAAATATCCATATTCCAAAGGCAATGTGAAAGGCCCAGAAATGCTTGTAGAATGATCAAAACATTACAATAAGAGTCAGGAAATTTGAGAGATGTTCCTCAGTGAAGTAAGTCTGTGTTATTTTGGTCAAATAAAACATCCAATGTCAGAGGCCTTGATGTTTTCCTGGAAAATTTCTTTTTACTTTCTTTAAGTACCTATGTGAGGCTTTAAGATAAAAGGACAAAGAAAATGTTGACTTGCTTATGATAGAAATAGAAAAAAATCAGGATGAGTGTCTACTATTTGATGATAGAGTCAACACTCCAAAAATTGATTTACAGTGCCTTCCCATTTGTATCCTTACCTAGGTTTAGAGATATGTGTCGAGTTATTTCTGCTAATACACCTGAATTAACCATAAGACACCTTTGGGTATTTAAAGATCAATAATACCACTGTTTTTTAAAGCAAGCATGTAGCTTGAAAACTGGCTAAGAGATTTTTCTAAGAAAGGGAACAGTGATACTGAGACTACTAAAAGATAGGGAATGGGACTCATCTTAAAAAAAAAAGCAAGACGATGTATTCTAGAAATGAATGGGTGATATATCTATGCATAGTGAACGTGCTGCTTGCTATACTTGTCAAATATGTGGCTGTCTTTTAAATGTTGCATGTAATCATCTTCAATAAGTTTGCAAAAACTATTTTACTCTCAAGTCTATGCAGCTCTGAATTCTGTAGTTAGGACACATTTGGCTACCCTAAGACCTTCTCAGAACTATCACTTAGAATTTAGCTAGGTGGAAGATGCATTGGAAGATATCTCATGTGATTATTTTCCATTTTTCTTGATTGTTCTGAATTTTAGATCTAGGGCTGTAGTTGCCGTTTAGCAACGTCGCTGGCCTCTCTACTGTTAGCTGTTTGACTTCATCTGTATTTAATTTTTGTTTCTTTCATATTTCTTCTACACATATTCCCAGATGCCTTTAGGAAATGGGCCTGTTTTGAATACATCACATAAATAAACTACAATGGAGGAAGTCCTCTTCGTTTTGAAAATGCCACTCTGTGCAAGAGCTGAAGGGAAGGTTCATTGAGTAATATCAGCTTGCATTTCCACGGGAGCACTGTACGTGCTTTTTTCCAGAAGCACTTAACATAACAGAATTGCCTCACTCATCACGGCAAAGCAGTCACCTTTGGAGTGGTACGTGAAGCTGCTTTTCAGGATGGAGTAACACTTCAGATGGGACAAGAAATGAAGAAGAATTCTGTGTCAAGTGGCGATGGTTGGAGAATTTAAGCAGCAGAATAAAATTACTTAGTTGGAAATGGGTCAGAACTCTAAGACTAACAGCTGTATTGATAGCAGACTATTCCGAGGAAGGCTACTGGATAGTTACTGAATAAATCCATCCTGGCAGAAAGATGTTTCTGTTGTACACATTTACGTAGTATACATCTATCTATTTTTCTTCACACGTATTTATTATGTAGAAGTCTTAAGTATATTTAAAAACATTTTGACTTAGAAAATGTGTATTGGTTCTTCAGAACTTGCATTAGACTGTACATTTACTGACCTCATTCCATACACATCCAAGCTAACCTTTGTATTCTACGGGTTCTATATGAATAAACCAAATCCTGTGTTCAGAAGCCAATGCTTTCTAAACTTTATCATAAAATAATATTTTCTAAACAACCAACCTCTTCCTCATTTCCCATAAATTATCCACTCCCACACACAAACAGCTATGTTATAAGAAGACTGGGTCTGGGCTTACATTTTTTTGCTGTTGTTGAGAAGAGAGGGGCTTTAAAAATTATTAATTCATTTTTAAAAGTTAACTAATAATATCACTATAGTATAGAAAATTTAGAAAATTGAAAGAAAATGATTAAAAAATAGAATGCTTATAATAGCACCATTGGGATTAGAAACGGATGGGTCAGACACTTAACCCTTCATGTCAGTAAAACTTTTGAATGACTAAGCTATTGAAGATCGGTGAAAGACTCAGGAGAACTAAAGACTCTCACTCTTGACTTTGTTGACTGTTGATGCACTATTATTTTCTTAATCATTTAACCAGCCAACATGTACTGAGTACCTGTGATGTATAAGGCCCCTTACTGGCAACCAGACTCATGGAAAGACAGACAAGCATTCTAGCAATTATTATTCAGATGGGGGCTAAGCAGGAAACATGTACCGAGTGCAATGGAACCTCAAAAAAAGGAAAAAGCACTTAAATCGGACTGTGGAGGGAGAAAGGGGAGCAGAGATAGCTTTCTGGAGCTGTGTTTTTGAAGCCTGCTAGGAGTACTAGGAGTTAACCAAGTAGAGAAGAAAGAGTGGGAGATGTGAGTGGAGTACAAGATGGAATATCAGGTAAGAAGCAACACTAATGATAAAAAGGAATGGAGACAAGGAGACAGTGAAAAGCACGATGACAAGGGGAGAACAATATGAGTATGAGGGGTCAAGTTTCAAAGGAAAAGGACAGCAGGCCGGATGCTTGGTGGAAATGTCCAATGAGCCAATAATCTGCACCCTGGCTTGGAGAGAGAGTTGGTCTCCAGGGTAGATTCAGGATAAAGAGGGAGTGAAGGGAGCGAATATTGCCTAAAAACTTTCCTTCCAACTCAGCTAACCTGTTCTTCAGCATTCTTGGGAATAATGTCAAAAAAACAAATTGATAATATAAATCATTTATATTGATGGCATGGGCTTATACAAATCTAATTTACAAAGTCATACATGACAGGAATTAAGCAGCCTCTGATATGCTCTGGCAGCCTTTTTTTTTGGAATTTGTCTCCATGCTATTTTGCTTAGTCACTTCCTACTCCCTGGTCCTCCTTCTCAGCAGGTTTTACCTATTTCCCTTGCCCTTCACACTCATGCTTTCTATTTCTCCCTTTACATTTTTACCCTCCTCCCTCTTCCACATAATACACTGGTTTATCTGACTCCTGGGTCCTCCTTTGTGCATCTGTGTCACATTATGATCTTGCTCAGGGAACATGTGTTGCCAAGTACATGATTAATTTCACACAACTTTTAAAAAATCTTACCATGGATATTGCAGTCTTTCTCTCTAAGAGCTCCCTCCCTCTGGCTCCCACAGCTCCTTGCTCATCTCTCCCCCTGCCTTTCACACATAGTGGCATAATGATCTGTTTTTCAGTCTATCTCTTCTGCTAGTCTTTGAGCTCTTTGAGGCTAGGTACTAAGCATTATTTATCTTTTATTCCTTAGTGCCCAGAACAGCAGCTGATGCATAGCAGATGCATATTCTCAACAATAAATATATGCTGAAATAGAGAATAAGAAGACTCCAGATGTGTGTATAGCAATGCATAGAGTGAGTTTCAGTGGAAAAGGTAAAGAGCTACTTCCAACTCCAGGACCTTGATTAGTGGTAAGGAACGAACTGATAAACTTGTCAAAGCTTCATTCGTTTACTCCTTAGCACAGGGCGGGGCACAGACGTAAGAGATTCAATAAATAAATATGTTAGTAGTGGAAATATTACTTCTTCCAACTGTTTCACTTTTAATCTGTTACCAAATAAACCGGTCAAATACAGAATGCAATAAAAGCCTTAGTTTTGTCTAACATGTTAGACGCTTTGTCACATGAATGAAGGGTAAAGAGAGAGGAATCTATATCCCATTTTTGCAGATGCTGGAACCAAGGGATGCAGAAGATCAATGACTTAGCTCTAGGCTTCTGCCCAGTCTCAGTCCACCAGACCTCAGTGACTGTTGATGTAAGTCCTGGGGATGGTGGCACCTTGCCATGGGAAACAATAGTGGTGGCAGCCACAGACTCAATTTCAAATGAAAGTGACACATACACTGTACACCAATGACACAGTTCTTGGGTGGTGTTAAAATCAGTGGCCATGGCTCTTCATCTTCTACCTGTGCCTTTTATTAATATAAAAGCTTACTCCAGATTGCCTGATGCAATTTTAAAAGCTTGCTGCCAGGCTGTAGATTTCAGAGCTGCCCTGCAGTATTTCTCCTCAGGCAAGGTTCAATACTTCCTAGACCATAGTGTTCACACAACTAAACGGGAAAGGAAAAAGTAAAGATTCTTTTCAGGTCAACAGCCTAAACCCTTCAACAGAAATCCTAGAATGATGCTTCTGCAATCCTGAAGTGCGGTCTGTGTCTAAGATGTCCCAAGTCAATACAACTGATGTGATTAACCTATTTATTATTTTGACATTGTAGCGAAAACGAGAGGGAAGAGCTATTTCTCTGTTTTTGTCTGGCTTGGCTAACCATGTTAGTGGGATAGAAGAGAAAAATTGATTGCAAGCAGAGGCACAGGGGTATAAAAAACCTTCTCCATGATCTTCACATAACTCTTTTTGGTTTCTATTTCTATTGTCTTTCCTTTTAATGGATTAGTGTTATGCTAAAGGGCAAAGGTCATTTTGGAATAATGAAATGTCAAAGTCAACAGAGGGTGAACTGTGTAGCAGGTGTCCCATAAATGTATAGTATTTTAAATATTTACATCTGCAAATGGAAGACGTATTTCCATCCTCTGATTACTTCCTCAGACTTTTATTTACTAAAGGGAAGAGAAGAGAGGGCTCCCTTAATCCTGGGCTTCCCAACTCTTCCCCCAGTCTTCTGAAACACTAGGAACCCTGCCCCTCCTCTCATTCACATATGCGGCTACTTTCTGAGGCTCAGTTTAGAAATGTGGAAAACGGTCAAGATAATAACTGATCTTATTGGACGTTGAGAATGTTAAATGTGACAACACTTGAAAGAGCCAAATCCAATGCTTGGCATGGAATTGGCACTCAGTGAAAGTTATTTCCATTTCCTTCACACGTTCTTCCAATGGCCCTATGGTTAGGCAGTGAGATGGGCAATTTCAATCGCCAACGTCTGGTAGATTAGAACAGGTTTTGTTATTATTCTCTTTATAATTATTTATCTTTTGCTTTCTCTGTCTTACACACAGAGAATTTAATATTCTTGGGGAAAGCAAAATAAAAAAGAAATGCTATTAAATCCTATTTTACATCATTATAAGCAACAATACCTTCCCAAGACCACCTCTGTTGGCCCATTAAAAAGTATCCTTTCCTGGCTCTGAGCATCTTTCAGATTTACCTCCACACTAGTGATTCTCAATCTAGACTACAGGGAGAATCACTCGGGGACTTTGAAAGCTCCCTATGCCCAGACTGAACTAGTTAAGTCAGGATCTTGAGGTTGGGACCCAGCAACAGTGAGAGCCACTGTCTTACTCAATGATGCCTGTGAATTTGCCAAACTCATCCTGCCTCCAGGCCTCTCATGTTCTTTGCTAATCCAAGTCCCATATACTTCCACCAATAATTAAATAAAACAAATATCTGTTGATCAAATACTATATGGCCAGCCCTGTGCGGAAACATTTCAGCAGATGAATTTGCTCTCTATTTCAGGGAGAAAATGAAGGATACTAAAACGCCTCCCAAGACTTCTTTCTCTCCGCTGATTAAGGACCCCACTTCCTCCCCCCTCTTCAGGGGACCTTCCTTACTCTGTTCTCCTTTAGCACTTAAACATGTGCAAATATTTGCTATTTAAAAATAACTTGAAAATCTGCCTCTTATGCCTTATTTTCAGGCAAGCTGCTGAAAAAGAATAGCCTAGATCCATGTCTGAATCCCCTTTCAATGATTTCTCAATTCACATTAATCTGGTTTTGGTCAGAAACAGCTCTCACGAAGGTACCAATGACCTCTTAGTTGCCGGATCCTTGTCCTCTCTGCCACCCTGCACACTATTGACTCATCCTTCAAATTCTTGTTTGCTTCACGCTGGGGCTACACTTCTCTGCTTCCTCCCACAAGTCTTGCTACTACTTTCATTCCTTTTGTTTGTTCGTTTATTAGTTGTTAGTGGGCTCACTTCCTAACTACTAGATCCCCCAGGGTGTAGGCCTGAATCTCTATATATACGCACTGTCATTAATTTCACACACACCCATGACTCCATTTCCCTCTTGGCTGATTCCCTCTTGGCTCCTTATTTCTGCACCTACTGACCTCCTTGTAAATTCCAAATCCTCATTTACAACTAACTAACCAGTGGACGGTTCCTCCCTGATCTCATATCTGTTAAACATGCCCTGTTCAAATGAGAATTTATCATCTGCTCTTCCCATCAAACCTGTTCTTCAAACGGCATCCTCTTTTCCAGAGAATGATACTATACCTTATTGCCCAAATCATTAACTAATATTCTTTCCTTTTCCTTCTTTTCACACTCAATCTATCACTAAGGTGTTGGTTTCCATTGTTTTCCCTTGTACAGTCACCATTTTAGTTCTAGCCTAAATCATATGGTGTCTGAACAGTAATCATAATGCTCTAACTGACTTCTCTGTATTCAACTTTTCCTCCCTTCAACTTAACCTCCACTGTGCTCACGACTGAAGGATAGAAAACTCAGATCTCTCAGATCTGATCTTATTCCTCCTCTTTATTAAAGCATTTGGATTGCTGGCACTTCCTCCAAGGGTCCTATGATGCCTACTCCTAATCAATCTCCAAAGCAAAGATCAAATATTTCTGAATCCTCAGGCTGAGCTAGGTGCTCCTCCTTTGAGCTCTGCTTCTGTATTCCAAAAACAACAAACAAAACAATAATAAAGATGGTAGTAGCAGATGCCACTTCTAGAGCACCTATCAATCCTTTATAGATGTTATGTCATTTAATACAACATATGTAATAAGTTGGTAATGTCCACTTTGTCACTGGGGTTCAGTGATGTTAAAGATAGTGCTAAGAAAACAGAGACTCAAATAGGTATTTGTACACCCATGTTCATGGCAGCAATATTCACAATAGCCAAAAGGTGAAACAACCCTAGAGTCCATCAACAGATGAATGAATAAACAAAATGTGGTATATTCATGCGGTAAAACATTATCCAACTATTAAAATGCATGAAATTCTGACACATGCTACAACATAGATGAACCTTGAAAACATTATGCTACGTTAAATAAGGCAGACACAATAGGACAAATATTGTAGGAGTCCACTTATATGAGGTATTTAGAATAGGCAAATTCGTAGAGACAGAAAGTAGAATAGAAGTTACCAGGGGTTGGGGGGAGAGGGAAATGGAGAGTTATTGCTTAATGGGTACAGAGTTTCTGTTTGGGATGATGAAAAAGTTCTGGAAATAGATAGTGGTAATGGTTATAAAACATTGTGAATGCACCTAATGGCACGGAATTGGACACTTATAAATGGCTAAAATGGTATTTTTTTTAAGTACAATAAAAGATAGTTTTCCTTTTTAAAAACAGCGCTAAAGCAAACAGAGCCAACATGTAAGTAGCCCAGCCTGGAATTTTTTAACTGCAGATCCTGAGCATGCATATCACCTTGGAGAATACAAGCCATTTCTCACAGCTTTGTTCTTAACAGAATCCTCATTTGTTCCAGTAACCAAATCCATGTTAGCTCTGATAAATTCTGTCTAGTCTAAGCCTATCATGGAAATCCATTCCTCCTTTGTACGTTATTCGTTTAGAGAGCGTCTTGTGGCCCAGTTCCGGCCATTGAGACATTAAGGGATGGTTTCTGGCAAAGTTTCCCGCTCTGGCCCTTGTTATGTCTGGTACAGCAATGGCCATTTTACATCCATGAGACAAACTAGCCTGAGGACACCAGAGCAGAAAGATGGGAAGGGCCCAAGTCTTTTATGACATCCTGAAGTCTCTGAAACAATCAACCTTGATATCATCCTATCGTCATTCTTCTTGTTTACTCCAATGGAATTATTACTACAACTGAAAGCATCCTAAATGACATACTCTAGTTCAACATTGTGTCCCCAATCCTTTGTACCGTCTTTGGCACAAGGCAGGCAGTCCATAAATGCTTGCTGAACGAAGATACTTCCATACTAACAAAGTTAGCAGTATAGATGAAGAGGCAAGAATATTCTCAAAAGAATACTCTTGGAACCTTTGGTGGAACAATAGAAGATGATAGATAGATAAATAGGTAGATAGATGGATAGATAGATAGATAGATAGACACTAGGTAGAAAAGATGACATCATATTTAAATCTGCAATTATTGATATACTCCTTAATTGACCAAAACCCTAATAAAGTCTCTTTTTGGTGTGGAATACCCTTATTAAAAGTAGCACTTGGCAGTTCAACTTTGAATTCTTACCTACCACTTTGTTTTAATTTATTTCACTTGAAAAGTGAAACAATAGCTGTGCCCAAGAAGGCTATTTCTAATAAAACCCAAGAAATAAAGTCTTAATCATTTCTGATTCCAATCAAATATTTGTCTACTCTGGTGGGTTGTTCAGTGGTCAGATAAATGCAATCAGCCCTCCAGGGAGCTCAACCACTTCTCATTGTGGGTAAAGACATGTGTCAGAAAACAAACATTCCCCAAAGATAATATTACACTTAACTGTCCACAAAATATTCTAAAAATAATTGAGACTTGGGATATGACGTCCTATGTTAAACTTGGTGAATAAATTTTTTAATCTTTTAGTATTATCATATCTCTACATTTCTGAAAGTATTAACTTTTGCACTCTTTGCAATAATTTGAGGGTATTCTCCACCTTATGCAATGCTACTTTTTACCTCACTTTCATATTTAATGCTAAGGAAAGGAGTGTGGTGTAGTGGTGATGTGCCTGGATGGGTTTAAGTCACTCTCCACCACTCTTTGTTGTATCTCCAGTTAGACTCTCTTATCCTGCCTTTGCCTTAGTTTCTCAATATGGAAAATGGGGATAACAGTCTCTCTCGTCAGGGTTGTTGCAGCAATGACACGAAACAATGTATGTGCAGCATGCAGCACTGTTTCTGCCGCATTGTAAGCATTCAACAGTGGGAGCTCACTAGATTGGGTTCTGGTGACGTCTTTTGTGATTTGGAAACTGAAAGTGGAACGTGAGAACTTTGTTGGAAGTAGAGAGAAGCTGGTGTCCACAGAGAGAAACTGACTGTCCGGCCTCATAGCTGTCCTTGCCTTGGTTGAGTCACTGTGTTCAAGGGCTTGTCTGGTCCCGAAGCTGGGTACCTGAGGGGTATGGTAGATATTAAACCAATTTGCTGTTCTTCTTGTTTAACTTGAGGGGTGACTCAGGGGTTTTGTGAGCTTGTTTTCCAGAGGATTTGTGAGCTTGTTCTGCAGAAGAAAGAGTATGCCTTCGAGGAGGTTGTGATCACCCAGTGGCCGGCCCTCAGCAGCCCTTGAAGCCCAGAAGTCAGATTGCCCAGGGGCTTATCGAGAGTGAGCCCTTTCTTTCCCCAAAGCTCCTCCTGCCAAGCCCCTTAGCTCTATAGAACCCCCTTGCTTTTTGTTCTTGGGAAGTTGGATTTAAGCGAACCCAGGCTCCAGAACCTATTAGTTTTGGCCAATTCAAATAAATCTGTCTCCATCTCCAAGCACTGATGTCTCAGTGTTTGGCTCACTGGGCATCGGGCACACGAATTTGAGATTACGAGCTTCAGTGTCAGTCCTCGGTTTGCAGGTCTGGACACTCAGTTTGGTCTACAACCCAGGGTTGTTTGGTGTTGGAGAATCAGAGGAGGAGAGCTGGTTGTCTGATAGGAATGTCTGTGGGAGTCAGGCTCTAATTATTTCTAAAAGAGGGCTGACATTGGGACCAGACAGGGCAAGTCTTTGACCAAGGTGCTTTTGTCCCTGGACAGAGTATGGACAATCACTGCTAAATTAACAGGTACCCCTGAGACACTTGTTTTGTCTCAGATCCAAGCTACGCAAGTCTGTGCGGGATTGACCGATTCGCCGCTCTTTACAAATGTAAATGACATTGATCAGGGCATAGTCAGCTCCTTGTTCTATGGGCTTTTGGCCTAGGAATATTTCATCTCTTAAATGCCCTTTGCGTGTATCTGATCTCCTACATTATGGTTGATTTTTTTCATTCAGGTTACATATCCCTGATATTCTTGCTGTAAACTCTCTGTAGTCCAGAGTGACACCAGAGCTGTAAAATCATAAACTAATCTAACTATATCTGAGCTAAAAAGAGAACACAGCCAGTTAAGGGTCTCCCTGAACTCTCTTAGTAGCTATATGTCAAAAGCAACACAGTTTAAATGAGCTCTTCTAGAGAAGAGAATGCTTGAGTTCTTTCAGATCAGTAAAGAAAGCCTAAAACACTTTTAACTTGCAGACTCAACAGAATCTGTGAAAGAGAAACAGATGAAAGGCAGATAGCTGTGCTATCCTGGTGCTTTTTAGTATGTGACTGACACAAACGAAAAAAATTCAGTTCAATGTAGGAAAGAACTTTCTTTTTTAACACTTACAGCTCCCCCCACCTGTAACGGATGACTTGGTGAGTCATCAAGATCTCTGTCACTGGAAAGATGAAAGGAGGAGACGGGAATTAGGACTGCATGGCCCTCCTGGGTCCCTCGAAATCCATGAGTCTCTGTTTTAAGACCCTTGAGGTTAAATCATGTAGAATAGACTCTGAGTGCTGGAGGACTTTGTAATGGTGCTGATATGGCGTTATGTTGCTAGGAGAGATGTTCTGGAGAAGGTGGCACCTGAACTGGACCTTGACGGGTGGCAATGATGGAGATGGGAGGAAGGGAGTAGACAGGCCACTCTGTGCATCGGGAATGACATTGACAAAAGGACAGGGACAAAATGAGTAAAACATACACCCCTGCCCTGCCTAGTCTCCCTGCCGTTGGTCTTTCGGCAGGATGTTTCCTCCTAAATCATTGCTTTCACTAGATTCCTCCTTAATAAATCTGTGCAACCAGGAAAAACAGTGAAGCTCTGTAGTTGGTTTTCAAAGTCCCCCTTAGTCTGCCCCCAGCCCACTTTTCAGAATCAAGTGCATACTGTGCCAAGACATGAATCTTCTGCTCCAGCTAGACTCCCTTGGCCTATTAAAGGAACTAAATCTTCCCTGATGTGGCCCACACTCCACAGTATTTGCTCCTTCTTGGCTACGTTTGTTAACTGTCATCAGGGTTGGAAGGAAACTCCAAGTTTTATTGTGACATCCAAAAATCAAATGTAATACTTGAGGTAGAATCTAATAGGTCTAGAGTCTACTCCTCTATTTTTACTATTTTTTTTTTTCTTTTCTCTTTGGATTCAGCCAGCGTTTCTCAAACTTCAATGTGCTAATCACTTGAAGGTTCTGATTCAGACGGTCTGGAGTAGGGTTTGAGATTGTGCATTTCTAGCAAGTTCCCAAGTGATGTGAGTGCTGCTGGTCCATACTTTGAGTAACAAGGTTCTAGGGTCAAACACCTCCATCCTCTGCCTTGACCAACTGGCCTTCCTGATCTGGGTCATTCTTTTCAGTACAAACTAATGCCCAGGTCTCACTTGATCTGTTTCCTGCCTGGCTCTGTAGTATCTGCAGATCCCTCCTCGGTAATGAGACTTCTGTCCTGACCCCTCCTGACCTCTCTGCTCCACTGCTGCCCTGGATCAGACTGGCAGAGACAGTGGAAGCTATGAGGATTGATGAGTTCTCAGCGGAGGTGAATGCATAAGGCAAAGAGCAGGGGGCTAAGCATCGAGTCCCTCAGATAAGACAGGAAGGGAGTAAAAAGGGGAGACAATTTCGAGAGGGAAGGATACCTCGCAGAGTTGCCGAAACCAAGGAGAGTGTTTTGAGAAGCAGAGGTCACCAGAACATCCATCCAATCCCTCCGCACATCACTTGTCCTCTCTGTGGTCTCAACCTCCATATTTCTAGAGTAGTACATTTTGGACTTGATTGTATACTGGATTTTATTCATTTTGGAATTGCATTCTGCTTCCAAGTGGGATTTGAGATGGCTTACAAATTTAAAGGCATGATAGAAGAGGCTAATATTTTTAATGAACCAGAAGTTTAAGGAAAAAAAGCAGAGAAATCTGCATGTCCTGGTCTGAGCGTGGCAACAAGCTTTGATTATTATAATGTTCTCTAATTATTAGTCCTTTCTCCCTGCTACATTGTAAGCCCCCAGTGAGCCTTAGTTCTGCACTAAGTGGACCAGTTGCTTCTCAGCCTGAACATAACTAGACCTCCAACAAATGCTTAATAAAGTAACTACTGACTTGAATTGGTAACGTTTACTACCCTGCTCTGTACAGCACCGGATTTTCATATGACATATAACTCTTCAGTTGTGTTCCTTGAAAATTGATGAAAATTTATGTTGACTCTTGATAACACTTCTTTGTTTCAAGTGTTTTCTGAATGCTCTGTATGATTTTCTTAGAGTATAAGGAAATTTTAAGATGATTTAGTGTAATCTCATTTAGCAGATGAGGAGACTGAGGTCCAGAGAGGTTACAATGACTTATTTACTGTTACTCTGAAAATGACTGACGAGAGTGTTTGGAATTCATGTTTATTATATTACACATTTGACAACACTCTACTTCATTCTAAAATTTGAGCTAACGACTTTGTACCTTCTTGACCAAAAAAGATTTTTTAAAAGATTCAAATGGCATTTTTTTTTCTTCAGTAAAATACTCGCTGGCTTAGTATAACATCGTTTTAACTTGGCATATGTTCCAGTCATTTCCAACCATTCTAAAGTGGTCAATGACATCAATCAACTGCTTCTGGTGAGTAAACTTTTATTATGTTATTACTGTCATTACATTAGGTATGTTTGTGGAACAAAGAAGGTGTGTGTGGTCTATTCCATGGAAAGAGACGAGTAAAATGCCAGCTTATCTTTGGAATATCACGTTTGTAAGAGGTTCATCATTACTTTGACCCACACTGAATAATTCAACAGGAGATGATACATCAAAGGTGTAGGTAATAAATCTCAATCCAGGTGGCTGGGGGAACTTATTTATTCAACGAAGTATTTTGAACTAACTTCAAGAAGTCCTTAATTACTTTGAAGCATCCATGCAAATGGAAGGTCATCTGGCTAAAATTGTTAGATGCTATAGATATCACCTACAGCACAGGAAGAAAGGTCAATACATACCAAAGACACTCTAAGGATATGACTAAATACATTTTATAATCACTCTCACCCAGGGACACTCAAATGCTACAGAAGGGACAAAATCTAGCTTCCTTATGTCTCTGCAAATATTAATATATTTTCACTCATTGGGGCATGGTTGGGAAGGAAACGCCACTCATGACTCATGGTGCTAAAGACGATATAGAATAAAGGAAAGACTAAATCATCAATATGTCAATCTGTGTGATACCAACCTAAGAGACTAATGTGAAAATTAATGACCTTTAAAATTCAAGGTATGCACATATATCAATCTAATTGAAAAAGAACTGATAAAGTGTTTCATCACTTACTGCCGCCAAACAGCAAAGAGAGATTAATGCCACATGTTGATCAAATGCAGTACATAAAGAGTAAGATATCCTTTTGCAATCACTGGAGGTCCAGAAATAATCTTGGGTTTCTTTTGTGGTGAAGATTGGACTGTGAAAATGACTCGCAGGATGTAATAAGACTCCCATGACTCTCTAGGTGCATAAAAGAAGTTTTCTATGATCTAAAATACACCCACTCAGCAGTTCGTACCAAGAGTACAGATTCATCTTGGGACTAGGAAAGCTCCCAAATACATCTACCTGCTTAAAAAGCTCAGAGCCTTCTATATTCTGTTATTTTCCCAATACATGGGTGAACAGAGTATTATTTGGCATCACAATAGTTTTGTTTCTATTCATGAAACTCCTTTCTTATTAATTTAAAAAAATTGAGATAAATGCAGTATCGTTACAGGGCAGTTGCACATGTTGGCATTGCCTTTGACTACCTAAGTTGCAGAGAATCAACTGGAGAACAGAGCACAACATACAATTTAGGAAGATAGTCACAATCATTTTAAATAACATCCTTCTTTTCCCAGTGGCTGCCTTGGGAACATAGACCAACCTCTTATCTCTTGTAACCCTTCTTGCTTAGTGAGCATCAAAAAGTAATTTCCTGTAAGTGTTGAAGAGATTATATGTTGTATACGCTGTGTGCAGATATAATGCGTTATTTCACACGTATACTCTCTACACCTCTCTACGTAGATTCACAGAACAAAGGAGAGTTTCTCCAGCTTAGGCAGAAAGATTTGCTGAATTCCTTTGTGCTTGTGGACCTCTTGTCATTTCTGACACCAGCCTAAACTTGATCAAAGTTTTCTCTTGGGAAAGCTCGGGTTTTTTTCTTTTTCTTTTTATTCTGGATGCCTCTTTCTCAGCCACTCTCCCTGAAAAACCCTAATTGTCTTTCACTGGGAATGGCAGTCTTGGGATTACTAGAGAGCATATCATATCCTTGAGCCCCATTTCTATCAAGTTTAATTGCTTTTCTTTTCTCGCCACTGTCCATTCACACCTGCCCTATCACTTACAGCTTTTAGACTCAGCTCCGTGATCTGTTCTGTGGAAACAGAAAGTCCACACTTTTTGATCTCTTTAAATTCAGTCATTCATCTTAGAAACCCACAAGCGATCCCGATGATTAATACTGAAGATAGCACATGTGATCAGGGTTTTTTCTTTTTCTTTTTTGGTGAGGAAGAGCAGGGAGAGGTAATTTTCCACGATTCATATCATATCTTATTTTATCCTCAGTTTCAGCATGGAAATCTCAGTTATCAGACCGTATGTAGTTTCCTACTAATCTAGCTGAGGTTTAACCAGCAGGAGTTACATGATAAAATCCCCTTTTATTTCTTAATCAAAATAAAATAAATATGAAGACTATCCTAAGAAACACAGACAAACCAGAGCCAAGAAGTTAAGCATTTATGCATGACCTAATTGCAGAACAATCTTATTATTAAATACCATAATTAATAAACCATTTAGCGGCTAGTACACAGGGCTCTGCAAAGAACATATGAAGGACACAGTCACAAAAAGTAATATGATGGACGGCCTTGTTTCAAATCCAAGGTTTAATATAACAAAGTCACAGGAGAGCTTTGACTCCCAGACACCCGGGTGACAAATCCTTCCCAGGTTCAGGGAAGCGAGAGGAAATAAGTACAGGACATTGAAGGCCACCCAAGGAGCACTGCAGCAGCCCCATCTCTAGAATGACAAGAGTTCCACAGTCGTTAGTGGTGCCAGGAGAGCATCAGGAGAGGAGCCAGGAGCCTGCTGGGCAGCTAACTAGACAGCATGCATCAGCCAGGCCAGCGATGGAGGAATGTGTTCCCGAGATTAATGTTTCACAGCTGTGATGTAGACCTGGCTACAGGCATAGCCGATGGGTTTTGCAGCAGGAAACAGATGAGAAATTATAGCGTCCGAAGCGCCTGCTACACCAAATCAATGATAAATTTACACCAGTGAGAAAATTGGTGGTGGAAAAAAAGAAGCAACCTTACCTCTGATTTTTCTCTTTGTCCTAATTTGCCCAAGTCCTATACTTCTCGACGATGCAACCCCTCCCCCTAGCATTTACTCATCATGGCTTTGAATACCTCTCCCTTTTCACTCTACGACAGTGTCAAAGGAGCACCTCTACTTCTGAAACTTTAAATTGTGATTGCATCTTTAAGAGAGACTAAAAAAACTTTTTTTTTTTTAATGGAAAATTGCAAATATAAACAAAAGTAGAGAGAATAGTATAATAAACCCTCATGTGCTTATCACTCAGCTTCACCAGTTATCAACTCACGGCCAATCTTGTTCCATCTGCCGCCTGCACCCTCCACTGCCCCACCCATCCCAACTCCCTCATCCCCAGACCATTTTGAAAGAAATCCCAACCTTCTCATCATTTCTCTTGCAGGGGATCCGTAGTTAAATCTTCTTCAGGAAACTGATAGTCTAGTTTGTAGCTTTATTTTTGCTACTTTGTCAACCTACAAAAACAGAAACCTATTTAAGAGGCAAAGCGTTTATTTGGGATCAAAGAATTGCAATTTGGGCACAGATTCAGGTTGAAACCCAAATAGTGTCCCACTAGGGAATAAAAGTCAGGGACTTTTAAAGGAAAAGAAGGGAGGTTGTCTCACAAAGAATTTTAATTGGAGTCGGAGGCAGAGAACTAGTTTTCGTGAAACATTCACTGACTATTGATTCTATCATCAGAAAGTCCACAACCCTCAGTCTTTGTGATCAGGACGTCTGTTCTCCTTCTCAAACAATTGCTTGTAAAACAATTATTGTTTTGGCCCAGTCCAAAGGTTTGGCCCAGTCCAAGGCTGAAGACAGCAAGGCAGTTTCTCTGGAAAGGCAGCTCCAACTCCATTTTAAAATGGCTCCACTAAAGTCAATTTTGACAGCTTCTATTAGGAACAAAGGATATTTTGGGGGTCTTTACTGTTTACTTCTTGTCCATTTTTGTTATAGCTAAAATCACAACAATTCTTTTGTAATGTTAAGATAATTGCTAAAGATGTGCATGTCAACGTGTTTTAGATTAGCAAGTTCAGCAGTGATTCAAAATATTTAACCCCTTTTGGACTCTGATTGACCATTGCAAAATATTCCCACGTGGTATGAAATAAATGTAAGAAAACACAGCCCTCTAAAACTATACAGCAATTCCATCAAAGCTTGTTCCACATCTCTATTTGGTCCCTCGATATTCCTTTCAAAAGATGGCACATGTTTCACAAAGATGGCCCCCTTTTATTGCGAGATTTGCATCTTTATGAATGTGAACAGGGTTCGCAGTCGGTATCAGAAGATTAAAATCTAAAGTGTTACCTGTGTATTTAGTTGACTTTCCACATTGGATTGTAAGTTATATAGGCGAAGACTTTCTCTTAAACTCCTTGGTGATCATCCACAGTGCCTAATATAGCGCTAGCATTTATTGATGCTTAACAGAGACTTGTTGATTTACTTATTGGTCTATGTTGCTTCTCGTCATAAAACCCAAGTATGTTTTATAAAGTGATAGATTCTTTAGTATATGAACAGCAGGTGTGTGCGCTTCCACCAGACATTTCCAGTGCCCGTGGTAGACATTGCTAACTGATCACTGGACTCTTGTCTAAGTTGGGATGCAGTTTCAGCATCCTTAGCATGCAAATTGCAACTTTTTTGCTATCCTCATCTAAAATTATTTAGAGAAAAGATATGAATCACTCATTTGGCCATTGAACTTGTCAAATGTTGTCATGTTTTAAATGTTCTGCAGGTCACTTACACTCCCTCTGTCTATTTTAGGTCAGTTCAGGGTTCCTGTATACATGTGTTCTGATCAAAGCCTGGTTTCCATGATGTGCCTGGAGTGAGGAGATCTGGTTTCACATTCTAATTCCATCCTTTGATAGCCAGGTGACTTTGAGCAAATCACCTAATGTCCATCAGCTTTTGTTTTTCACATGTAAAATTTGGATAATAACTTCCTCCCTTCTTCAGAGGGCTGTTCTGAGGGTCAGATGAAACAATAAATCTGAATGGATTTTTAAATTATTAAAGCTTTATAAAATGTCTGCTAATATAAAAGATATCTTAGAGGTCATGTAAAGAAGCACAGATCTTTGTCCAGGATAAGCCAATACAAACCTAACAAAACACCAGTTTCCAATCCTATATGCCCTTACCTACCTATCCCTTTGATTCTCTCAGTTGTATGATTATTGCAGTGGCTAGGGATTCACAGGGGATCTCTGCAAAGTGTAGCCTGAAGTCTAATGGTGCTCCCTTACCATCTATTGTTAGGGACCCAGGCTGGGGAGCAGAATCAGGGAATCAAATTGATGAGATAGAAAATTAGACAGAAAGCACAATGGAAAGTTTAAGGCTAAGGGAACATTTTATAGATGTAATGATCTTGGGACAGTGTTGGTAACACTGCTTTTAAAAAAAAATAGCCTCAGGGGATTTCCATAAAGCTTTGGCCTCATCAACCTCATGTTCTAACCAGGTGACTGACTGGCCATATATTACATTGAAACAGCTTTCCAAAAACGCTGCTCTCGATGCTCTCAGCACGTTGGCATATATGACAATATGGAAAAGATGCAGCGGTTAATTTTTCTAACCACCCCGAAACTAACATATTTGCAATGCATTTCATCAGCAACTTAGTAAATTGCCATTTAAGAGGTACATTACTTTTACAATAGTATCATAAAACTCCTGCTGCCAGCCATAATTCACAGGTGGTAGCTGAGGAAAGTGGATTCAATGCTACTTCAATATCCCTCTGTCCTGAGGTGCTAGTTTCTAAGTAACAGGCTGGTGGTGTGTGTGAGCATGTTTCTACTTTGGGGGTTTTGAGTCAAAATAATTTATAAACCTATCTCTCTCGCTCCCTTTTTTAAGCCTGATGTGCTCACAGGCATATCAGCAGCTGTATGGAAATTGTTCTGGTGACCTGAGGGCCTTATCTGAAGGTCACTTTGTATAATATTTGAGAAGGTGATTCACATTTATTTTTAGCATTCAGGTTCTTGGGTGATATTTAAAGTGAATTTTAAATGCATCATAAGAAAGATAAGAAATGAAGGTTTTTCATTGACCATGTTATACAGGGGGAAAAAAATCTAGTGAAATAGGAACATTATGTTCCATGATGCTTGTTACTGTAAATTTTTATATCACTTCATCTCCAATTCAAATGTCAAGTCAAAGTAAATTCCTTAAGTACTTTGAAAGTCTCTCTAAGTCATTTAACTAAATTTGGAAGCATCTATCCAAATGTAGACTTAGCTGTCAGAGTAGGAGAAAGGGGCAGAGAAATCAGTGTCACTGGCAAATCAAGGAGGGAACAAACTAAAATTTTTTGAGGGGAAGCGCAAATTTCATTACCGATGGTTTTTAAAAGTACAACTTTAAGGCTTCTACAAATATGATCCTAATAATTCCATGACCAACTGTACTTCCCACAGTTTTTCCAAAAAAATTCCACCTTTTTGTCTTTTTGGCAAAAAGGTGAAACTTTCTATTAAAAAAAAAATTCACACAGCATCTCTGTCTTCACCTTTTCAGCACCTTCAACACCCTGAAGCTTTACCTCTTATTCTCTTTATGCTCATCTTTCACGTGGCTTCCATGACTGAACCTTATGCTTATTTTTTAAGTTATTTTACTTACTATTACTTACTATTTTAACTTATTTTACCTACTAGTTACTTACTATTTTACTTACTATTTTGCCCTTCCAAAAAGGAAAGACAAGAGAAACATTTAAGGAATTATTCGGGTAATTATAGGTAACTTTTTATCATTTTATTATTTTCTTCTTTATTCCACCTCCTTGCGGCCCTGAGCAATTCATAGATCCATGATGTGACAGACGTTTAGTTCTGGATAGAAACCTTGAGATAGTGTCCAAATCCTTAATTTAACAGATGAGGAAACTGAGTATGAGATATGTAAGATGCCTTGCCTGAGGTTACACAGTAGCTAACCAGTGACATCTTCATATTATTCCTCAAAGCCGTTTCTTATCTAAATAATGGTGGACATGTTTAGCATCTGGAGCTACGCGCTGGCCCTGTCCCCAAATGATCAAATGCAGTTTTTTGGGTACACTAACCTGGCAAAGTACAGAGCAGTCATTTGTATCATTCCTCTTTACCCCGGGCATTAGGACAGCTTTGCTTCTTTTTTGGAAAGTAAGAAAGAAACGGAGGCAGAGAAAGATGAAGGGTCTTATACAGCTTAAATGACATAGATTTTAGATGTAAGCCACAATTTGTTACTTACTCCCATCTGCTAAACAGTGTTCTTCTGAGGCAGATGAGCAGATCTCTGTCTGCACAGATAAATGATGAACCAAAAATAGTTTGTGTGGTCTACTTGTAGACATAAAAAGCAATGAGGTCACCCCAGAGTCCATAAGGAATGAGCGCTAATGTATTCTTCTGCCCACTTTGATTTGCTAACAAAATCATGCAGTTTTAAAAGAAGGAGGACAGACTTTAACAAAAGGAAAAAAATTAGAAATGTCAAGTGTAATCCTTTGAAACAGGTAGCGAAAGCCCGGGAGGATAACTGTTTTGATGTTCTGAGTCTGCCAGTGAGTGACAGGGAAAATGAAGACCCTTTCAGACAAACCCATTGTGCTCCTGTCAAAGGTGGCTGAAGTTCTGTTCAAACACCTGTTTCTAGTCTTCACGAATATTAAAAGCCTCTGTGATTTTTTTTCAGGAAGCCACGATTTTGAAGCGTCACAGTACACAAAAGACATCATCTCAATCTTGTTCCACTTCACTGCCAGTCCTCAGTTTTCCCTGAGGACGTGCATACTTTTCTAAATTTGTGGCAGTTAGATTTGTAGATGTAGAGGATGTTAAAACTGAGAAACAGGGTTGCTTTTTAAAAAATTAGTGTTTGTCATTCTAATTTCATTTTACTTGTAATTTGCTTTCAGTTTAGCATAAAGGTGATAACTACATAAATTGATGTGAAAACACAAAATAAAGGAGTCCTAGAAGAGAGGAAGGCGTGTCTTTCCAAAGATGTCCTTCCATCGCTAATGGCCATGGAACTGTCAATTGTATAGGGAAATGGATTCCATTGGATAAGTAATGCTCCAACAATTAAAATTCATGTATTTGAAATGTGCATGGGCATTCCAGAATGCAATATTGTTTTCTAAATTTAGTTTGCATGGATTACAATTCCTTCCAAAGTTAAATAAAGGTATGTGACATGAACCAATTGGATTTTATGCAGTTTCTTGGGAACATATATTACAGATCCAACAGATTGTATAGAATATTGCCATTAAATCTTCCAACCACTCTTTCAGAACTCTTTCTCATTGTTTCAAAAGAAATTGTGTTACACAAATCATAGCCGCATAAAATGATCACTTGTAACTAACTCCTTCCAGATTTCACTAATTCTGGGCTCAACTAATCCCTACTTTGTGAAGGAATCCAACTCGTGATAATCCTTAATCCCTGGAGCCTGTTTCAATGTGTCCCACATCATGGCTGCTAAAAAAGAATTGTCCTAATTCTTCTTGAAATTCAGGAAGCGAAGGCTGTGGGGTCAAGAAAATTACTTTTGGGTTGTCTAGAATTTGCAATCAACACTTCAAGTCACTCATTCACACTTAGGGATGGAGATAAAGCCAAAATCTGTCTTAGGCTGAGAAGGGCTCTGAAAGGATTTGCTTCACATTGCTCTGCTATGCTTCTGGTACGCTTTCCAAGTTGATATAGACAGAGTGGAAACCGGGCAAACTGACCTCGTTCTTTTTCTGTTTTGGCTCTTAGGGACAACCTGTCTCTGGCCCTCTTTGATGGCTAATTCCGGGGACTGACACAAAATGCAGAACCTGCCACCTGTGTAAGAGAAGTCACCATCTCTGCACCACGACAATGTTGCGATTACCATCTTTCTGGATTGTATTTTATTGTCTAAACAACAAATGTTAAGACATGTGCATGATGGACCCATAAGATTCCTCAGTCTCATGGAGGCAGGACTCCCTTAAGACCAAATAGTCCTGGCAAAAAGCCATGTACCTCTCTCGTGAGAGTTCTCAGAATCCAGAAGATCCAATAATCAGCTTCCAAGAACCATACTATCACTGTTCATTCTGCAGTTTCCCAGCTGTGGTCGACTTTCAGCTCAAGAGTGAGAATATGATATAAATCAGATTGTATGCTTCCTCTGTACAATATACTCTCCAATGGCTCCTCAGCTCACCCACAGGAGAAACCAAGTCGCTGCAGGTGCATAAAAGACCTTACATGATCTCACTCCCAATCTACCTGCCACCTCTCAATCCCATCTTCTACTATCCTCCTTGTTCATGTGGCACCAGCAACACTGGCTTCATTGCTTTGTTTTAAATAGCACCCCCCACTTCCAGCACTATCTACCCCCTTTCACTGCTCTACTGCCCCTCCAGGGCACTGATCACTATCTGACATTCTATGTATTTTATTTGTTTGTTTTATTTATCTTCCAACACCAGACTATATGCTCCATGAAGATAGAGATTTATTTATTTCTTCATTTATTTTGCTGGATCTCCAACACCTAGAGCACTGTCTAGCAAAAACAGGTGCTTAATCATTATTTTTTGAATGAATTAATTAATCCATGGCCACTCCTTGGCTCTTTGTTAATAAATTTTGTAGCTTGAAGAGGTTTAGTTTCTCCTGAAGGAGACAAGGAGGCCCTCTCAGATAAAAATTTGTATCTGGTCATGACTATGTGTCTAGAGGATGTCAAATTCCACAAAATGTGTCATTTTAGATCAACAAAGTGAGCACCTACTATGTACTTGATTCTGGGGAGACAGCATGCTTCTTTCCACCCAAGAGCTCACAGTCAGGCCAAGGTTGTTGCCTATGACTGCACAATTTGTGCACTGGGCAAAGGTGTCAGGCAAGAGAGTGAGTAGGGGAGAAATCTGGCTAGTTTTCTGCTAGCTGAGCCCTGTGCCCTTTGGAGTAGCAGGAGAGAGGTGTCTTCTTGTAATTCCTGTACCCACAGGGCCTACTTTATTGCAGTTTACCAAAAATGCTCTCCCCGCTACCAGCCCTAGTCAGACACCCTCAAACTCCTACAGTCAACTCTAAGCTCCCAGCTTGACTCCCAGCCTTCAAGATTGATTTTCCATTCAGTGCTGTTTTTGGTTTAAGCATGTGAGCATCACTTCCTAAAGAAAACTGGGTCCAGTGGGCCCAGGAGCCTCCTTTGCACTGTATATCTCCCCACAAATGACATTTGAAAGATGAATAGCTGCTGGTCTTCCAAGGGTCGAGTTGAGTAGGATCGAGAGCAAAAAGTTCTCACTTACCCTAAAATGTTTAGCTTTTTGCTTCTAGAGATTGTGTAGGATTTCCAAACAACTGCCTTTAAGTAGCAAGGCAGCATTTAACTTTATTCTTTACTAAAGACTAAACTTGAGTCTTTTCTTACTTTGGGGGTAAAATTCCCAGGAAACTATCCTTTCGCAAGCATGAATTCATAATTCACATGTAATGACTTCATCAGTAATGCCTCTGATACAGAGGAGGCTTTAGAGCACCTATTTCCTGTTCTTGGGATATTTGACCTAAAACATATTTGAAATGAGAATTTGTTTAAAAATGTTTAAGAAACTCTCTCTATCCTTCTGTTCTCCAAATCAATTAAAAAAATTCCAAGAATCATCTATATATGGTATTCTAAATTTTTCCTTGACTTGATTATTCTTGTCAGTGATGGTGTTTTATTCAAGTTGAAACAGAAGCAGTTGTGCTCAAGTACAAATTGCTTCACACATTTGTGTGGGGGTTGAGAATAACTGACTTCTCCTTTGCTGTGTGGATTGTCTAGTCTCTTTTGCCCCACAGCTCAAGATTCCTACATGACATTTTTCATAATGCTGCTGTCATCAAACCCAACTGTAATCACTTTGCTTAATTGATCATCAATCAGAGACAATTAAAGGAGAAGTGCTCCTAAAGGGAGAAAAGGGCAGAAGAAGAATCCAGGCATGAAGTTATCCTGAAATCCGTTCCCAGCTCTTCCGCTTGCATTGTGAGCTAGTAAAATATGGTGTGTGATAAATGTTTGGAGTTTGTACTCACATTATTAACCCAAGAGCAGTAAAACGTGTGAAAACAATCTTTATTTTAACCAAACACAGACTATAAGAGAGCATAATTAATGGTCTGTGGAAAAAGGCATTTCCCCACCTTTTCAGTTGTGTTCTGCTTCCCAATCTTGCCCCATAGCACTCCCTCCCATCTTCCCAGAAATCCAGATTTATCTCTTATCCCCACTTTTATTTATACTGCTATTCTCTCATCTCCTTTCCTTAGCTCCACAAGCGTTTTTAAGTCTATTCCTTTCTCATCCCATCTCTCCTTAGTGGAGACTGCCTTGACCTGCCATGTATTATCCCCAAACCGTGTGAACCTAGCCTTTATATCATTTGCCCCCACTTTCTCACAATGTGCTTATTACCAAAACTCTCTAAAATCCGGATTCAGCATTCACTGCATTATTGAATTGGCTTTCTCAAAAGACTTCTTATAGTTGCCACATTCAATGACTTATTCTGTGTCTAAATCTTCTGCGTTAATTCTGTAGCACCCAACATTCCCTCTCATGGGGAGACTCTACTAGCAAAACCCACTTTGTTCTTCTCTGTAGTCAGATAACTGTGACAGTCTCCTGGCTTTTCCTCTATGTCACTGGACCCTTTTGCTGTCTACTTTGTTTGCTGTCCGTGCTCTAATCAAATTCAGATCTGGGAACACCCTAGGGCTCTGCCCTTGATCCCCTTCCTTCTTCAGCCCTTGCATTTCCCTTCCTGGTCTCACTCCCTTCTTTGTCCTGCCCTCTCCATGCTGATACCTGAGCAACTACTTGCCCTGGGATCCCGGCAACAAAGCCAACCACAAACTTCCCGTGTCTCGTTTCCTGTCTTTTAAACTCCTGAACGTTTCTCCTGGAGCACTAAGACTTGACCCCTTGTCTTCGAAGGCTTCACAACGTGCTTCTAACCTCTTTTTCCAGTATCATTCTTTACTAGTCATTTAAATGCCCGAGGCTGTTTATATATCTGAAATTGTAGGGGAAAAAATGCTTTTTGCTTTTCCCTGCATATCTCAGGGGAAAGCCACGGTGTTGGAGGAGCTCTGTCCCATTCTTCTCTGCTTTGCCCTCTCCACCTCAGAGCCTAGACAAGATCCTGTAGTGTGTGCTCAGGAAATATTTGTGGAATGAATAAATGGATAGACGAATGCCTCAAAATCTGACCACTGGAATATTTTCTATCATTAAATAACCAGCTCAAAGTCACCTTCATCTTAAAGCTTTTCCTGATCTCTCCGTCTTGATTTATATTCTCACTCCCTTGGACCTTCGTAGCGCCTCTTCCATAATGTGAATTTTACCTGATATTTTGGCTTTTTATGCAATTGTCTTAGTGTCCCTACCAGCTATTATTTCATACATGCTCTCTGAGAATAGCTACTGTCATCTACACCTTGAAGTCCCCTGATGCTCTTAACACAATTCCCTGTATGAAGCTCAGCTCCTACATGTTGAGTTTATTTTAGTTTGACTAAAATACTTGCTGGAAATCACAAAGTTCTTGCTTCTTGCAGGTTTGCAAAATGTCCACTGTAACAATTGGTTCAGGGCATGGTGCTTCCCAGTCACCTAATCTCTCAGAATTTCATTTCCTTTATAAATGGGGTTAATAATACTTATCTAATAGGGGGACTCAGAAGATTCTTTAATTAATGAGGAAGATCCTCAAAGGAAACAAAAAGATAAACATTATTATATCTCTTATTACTGGAGATAGCGGTTATTAAACTCTCCCATAAATAGGGACCAAGAACAATTTTAAGCCAAACTAACAGTTTAATAAGAAGCAGCGAGGGGTTATCACAGTTGAGCTAATGTAAACACTTTGACACAAATTATTCCCTTCTTCTGTTGCTGTTAATACTGGACAAGGTGAGCTTTCAGAGTCTCAGTTTCTTAACCCACTTAATGAAGATGTTGGAAGAGATAACCTCAAAGGTCCCTTTCAACTCCAGCATTCTTGGTGAATCTCTGATTTTGTTAACATCTCAGATCTCTGACTAATTGAATGGTCCTCTGCGTTTTAATATAACTGTGTACCACTATAACTACTTTCTCTTGGGGGTTCCATTTTGGTGAAAGAGTTGAAGGACCAGTGTAGATTTTTAAAAAGTCATTTGGCAGTAGAATGCTGTATAAAATCTTTCAGGACACTTGGAGCAAGCAAATCTAAGTTTTTGAATCTCGGTGTCTCAGAAAACTTTTTAGCTTAGAGAAGAGAATAATCAGGAAATATTCATGTGTACTCCACCACACAAGCTAATCAGAGTTTCTCACAAATAGAAATTAATGTTTCTCATCAGCATGTCCCCTGGGGCTCAAGGTAATGCTTATCGAGTTTCTCTTAGGAGTATTTGAGAGCCTGAGTGAAGGAAGGCAGCTCGGTGAGGATGTTGGGCATTTGGCAACAAACCAAGTACTAGTACTTCGCTTTTTTGGAGGATGCTCATGGAATGGATATTCTGAAATGTCCTACTGAACTGTGAGAAATGCTTGTAAAGAGATTGTTTGAGAAAACTCCTTCATTGGCTCATTCTGCCTGACTCGAGTGTTCAAAATGGTCTTGAAAAATCAGAACCGCTGGAGTGGAGTGCTTTGTAGCTCACTCTTTGATGTCCAGTTCAACATTGTTCTCAGACGGTGCCCAGCTGTCCTTAGGATTTGTTATGATGCCTCTTTTTTAATTTTTTGTGGTAAAAAACTCATAACACAAATTTACCTCTTAACATTTTGTAGGTATACAGGGCAGTATTATGAATTACAAGCACATTGTCATACAGCAGATCTCTAGAACTTTTTCATCTCTCATGACTGTAATTCTACATCCATTGAACAATAACTCCCCTTCCCCTCTCACCCTCCCCACTCTTGGTAACCACCATTCTACTTTCTGTGTCTAGACGTTTGACTACTTTAGATACCTCAGATAAGTGGAATCACACAGTATTTGTCTTTCTGACTGGTTATTTCATTTAGCATAATGGCTTCAAGGTTCATTCTTGTTGTGGTATATGAAAGGATTTCCTTCTTTTTTGAAGGTGTGCTACCATTTAAAACATATTTTGTGGACAGGTTTTGTCCACATAATTCGTATTTCTAGTGCCTCTAGTTGATGATCTGCTTATTTCCTGGGAGGGAGAAGAACTTTCCTGAAACATTTGAATAAAAGAATTACTCTTCCAGATTCAATGCCCTGGAGTTTAGATCCCATGGTCCATGAGACATTAAGAGGCTAGAAAGTTCTTCAAAGAAATCTAACTTCTTTGACATAGCAGAAAGACAAAACAATTATTTGTTTTTTAAAATACTTGGGTCACATTAAGATGATTTCACCAGTACCTCAGAAAAAGTAACAAAGTGAACTAAAAAAAAAAAAAGCAAATGGAAAGCATAATCCCCTCCTCTGACTCAACAACATATTTTCAGTGCCAGAAACTAATTTTTAGCATCAGTATTATATGGAGAAAAGCATCTTCCAGCAGTCATCAGGTGGTATTAATACAATAGATACCCTAGTATTAATACTCTGGCATTAATACAATAAATAATAAACATATAGAGTTTAGTAGTAAACATGGAATACTTCTGGGGTCACTTTACATCCTTACCCTTTTCCGCCAGATGCTTCAGAAGGATAAGTGGCATGGTTTACAGACTAAGGTTTAAATTCTGGCTTTACCCCTTACTATTTGGCCTTGAATCAAGCTCAAAGTTTCCGGAGTTGTAAAATTGTATAATTTGTATATAAGTTGTATAAGCCTCAATTGTATAAGCCTCAGTTTCCTCATTTGTAAAATTAATGTCGCGTCTGTTTCAGAGGGCTGTAGGGGGGAATGAAATGTGATTAAGTAAATAGTTGGTCACGCTCTTGGTCTAGCACAGTTTCTGCCCCAAATAGGTGCTGTATAAATAAACATCTGCCTGATCTTCTCTCATACTTGGAATGCAAATGCTTTGGACTTGCACTGAAATTTCTAGATATTCTAAAAGATCTGTCCTCTGCTCAAAGAAATACTAGCGTATAAGAGGTTTAACATACAAAAGAGATAAATTAGGAGTTCACTATTTGTTTTACAAAACGAGTCTTTGATTGACAATAAGATTAATGGCTCCCGGTTTTACAGGACCTCCTAGGTCTGTTTGTAAACCCTGCACTAGTGCTGAGCTGTACATAATTCTCTCTGTCCTGAAAAGATTCCTTTATAGAGCAGGTTCCTCTAACACTCATAAACACGATTCGATTTCTCCCATTTTTGTTTCCCTACAAGTTTTTAAGATGACGGTGATTGGGTAAGCTGTAGTACTTATTTATGTCTTACAGATCTTTGAAAGGAAATACAAATTAGGCCAGCCTGACCTCCCATGCAAGTTATTTCCATATATCTTGGTCCCATCAAAAAGAAAAAAAATGTCGTAAAACCTGAGCTATTGTGAATTCCTGCAGGACTTAAAATGTGGTATTCAATGCCTATAATTAAATCTCATGGTTACACGTGCTAGTGATTGACCCAACTATTCTTTTGGCCAAAAATTGTAACAAGCAGCCAGTCAGTGGAGTCCCATTTTCTCCAAAACTTCCCCCTTGGCCTGGAGTCAGGTATCCGAGACGAATAAAAATGCACGGATGTGCTTCCAGCCCCCTGGTTCCGAGGTTTCTGGAGCAGGTGATCATTAATGCAAATTTATGGGCCATTACAGAATGTTTAAAAAAATGCGTTGTGTCGAATAAAAACCACAAGCTTTTCACACTTGCCTTTCAATTACCAAATATGTAAAAGAGGAAGGTTACAGATGTAGCTGTACTGGTTTCTAGAAAAAGTACTGAGCTCCACATTTCTTGACACAAAAACAAAAATCTCCTGAAGAAAGGTGATTTCTTTGGCAAAAAGTGTAGATTTCCTCTATTTAAAAAGGTTGTATAAGGATCTAAAGAAGGATTTGTCTCAGAGAAGGGTCTGTTGTTAACATCCTGTCAGGGCCAGAGCACGGGGCGGCAGAAGCCTGGGAAAGCTGGTTCATGTGCTGGGGGTGTGCATGTGTGCGATCGCATTGCTGGAAACTTCTCTCTTGCTCCTTCCCTAAAAATTTTGGTTAGACTGAAAGAAAGCAAATAGCTTGGAGTACTCTTAGTTCCTGTTTAAATTTAAGGTCAGGACTAAGCTAAACATGGTCTTATGAAAGGAGTATTTTTAGGAATGAATGAGTTAGTCAGTCCCTGAGAAGCAGATTTTAAACAAGCCGTTGCTACACCTTGGTAAAGAAATATGTCTCCAATGGAGATTCTGCTTTATTAGATACATTTTTTGGTGTTGTTTTAAATGATTCTGTATTCACCACAGCTAACATTTCTCCTGTCTTGCTGTCCCAACATGCAAAATAAACTAAAAATGTGTTTAGATCAGAGCAAAAGATTCTTTTTTTATTTTATTAAAACAAAGGGTCAGTTATGGAACTAGCAAAAGTAGATATATTTTTTCATCTTAATAGCCATATCACTTTGTTTCTGTTTTGCTTTGTTAAATAAAATGTACTATTTCCTCTGACATTTATTTTTCTGACCCCAAGATTAGGAAAAACTGATCAAAGGAAAATATCGTTTACTGTCACTCTGCTTAGCTTGCACTTTAATGATAAGAAAACCGTTTTCTGAGATCTCTTTCAGGCTGAAAATGTTTCACCCAATCTGTTTGCATTTTTAATAAGAGTAAAATAAGCAAACCCTCTGATAACAGTGTTTAGCATTAATTTTTAATAACCTCATGCTTTTTAAGTTGCCCTTTGTATCTTGTTGGGGGAAAAAACTTTCCATAGAAAATTAATCAGAAAATAAATTTATTTCTGATGTCTCGGAGTCTATCAGAGAGTCGATGACATGGGCTGCCACATGTTTCTGAACATGCTTCTTCAGAAACAATGCCACCAAGACCAAGAGCCAAGATGATAGCTTTTAATTTTCTGCTTAGTAATATTTCCTCTCTCTTTATGGTTGGATTCTCCTCGGCTCCAGAGTGGTGAGCTGTCTCTACCAACAGCCTTTATTATTGATTACCACCAGCACAAGGGCTCCTGGAATTGCCTGTTGGGTCAGTGCAAAGACCTGAACACAGCAATATTTACCATTCACTCATTCATCGAATTAATAAAAATTTATTGAACACCTACTGTACACCAAACCTTGTTTGGGGCACTAGGGGGCATAGCAGGGATCAATTCAGCCGTGGTCCGATCAACATAGCTGTGGGGGCACAGCTAGGCTTCCATACATTCTTTGTATGGTACCTCTGAGGTGCCTTTGCGCCAGAAAATGTTTAGGAGAATCTTCATGCACCCACCTCACCCTGACCTGCCTGGCTACAGATTCCTCTTCTGAAAAATGAAATAACACTTCCTCCATTGCATTGTTGTGAGGATCAAATGGAAGGTACTTATTACAAGGACTGGCACAAAGTGCCATGAAAAATGTTGACTCTTCTTATTGTTATCTGCAATAATGGTAATAGTTCAAAAAGTAATAACTATCATTTATTTTTGGCTATGCATTTATGTGATAGGCTCTCTGTTGGGCATTGTTAGGTATATTATCTGTAATTCTCTCAACAATCCTCTAGATGAGTCTGGTCATTTTTAAGTCCAGAGATTTTAAGCATCTTGCCCAGGGATGCCCAGCTACTGGGACTGCCAGGTCTCCTACTTCTCTGAGGGAACCCCCCATCTCAGTGCACTAGGTGATAAGAAATGGCTCGAGGCTTGATGATCCAGTTCCCGCTTGGGGAATGCTGGGGTGTGAGGAGAGACCACCCCGACACATGATTTCAGGAATCATGTCCAGGTCCACAACCCTAACACCAGCAATGGTGGGCAGACACAGCAGATCGTCTCAGGTAGATCTGTTCCCTCCCCTGCCCCCCCATTTCTTTGTGTTATGAGATCCACTGTCAGGAAGGAGGAGGCCATGGGAAAGCCCTCTCCTGAGCACAGGGAATCCAATCAATGCCACCCAGGTCGTGTGGCCTGGAAGAGGACTTTGGCATTTCTGGGCACCAGTTTCCTCACATAAAATAAGAGCTGGTTCTAGGATTCCTCCTCTTTAGATAAGGAAGTGAAGGTAAGTGTTGAGTGCTTTCAGGCTTTATATATGGTAACTTACTTAATTCTCCCAGTGACTCTAAGAGAAAAAAATTATTTATGATTCCATTCAAGATTGTCCAGCTATTCAATGGTGGAATCAGCCCAGGAACCTAACTCTGCCCAACTCCAAATCTCAAGATCTTTCCACGCCACCACACTGCTGCTGGGTTCACGTTCATTTCCCAGTAATGGTTACTTGGGCATCTTCCATCTCACACCAAAGATCATAGAATCTTTGGTGCCATATGTGTTCTGAAACACATGCCATCCAATCTTGAAGGCCTTTCCTGTAATGGCCAATTTTCAAGTGAGTTTCAGTGAAGAGTCACGCTGCTCTATGAGTTACTGCATCTTTTTTATTCATGTCTTTTAATCTGGATTATGCCAGCAATCTTTTTATCTCTACTCTTCACATGGCTGTGCAATTGCAAGGTTGCTTTGGGTCTGGTTGTTTGGAAGTCAATGGAGCTATCCTTCTAACTTTGTGTTATTGAGTAGGGGGGTGACTATCCAACTGCAAATGTTTTTCATGCACCACCCTACCCTAACTTAAATACTGGCACAGCCACACTCCCATTGCTGGCAATTTTGCTGAAGTGGAGTTTATAATTAAAATCCTTCTTGGCTTCTATAGTTTCTCTCCTATTCAAGCTACATGTTTCAAGTGGTTATTATGCCTAATACAGAAACTGTAAAATGGAAACTAAAAAATTAAGGGTTGGATGCCAAAATTGAAACAAATACCAATAAATATTCTCATGATATTTCTATATGAAATAGCCTTCGATAACTAGGCCTTGCAGGGTTTTGCGTGTGTGTTTGAAAATATGCACTTACAGATCCAGTTTACACCTGATATAATTATTCCCTATCCTGCCTTTCTGAGATCATAAAAATAACAAGATTATTCCACCAAAGGCAAATAATACTTAGAAACAATTAGGAAAAGTTAATGAAAGGTATAATTAAATGTATGTTAAATAACAATATATCAAACATATTTGTGTTTGGAGTGAATATCATTTCATGAGCAGAGTTCTGACTGATGTCAGCATGAATCTTCATTCTCCCAGATTCTCATCCAACTGCCAAAATATTTTTCCCCTGTAAGATTGTAAAATAAAGTATATTCTGGTTCCCACCAGATATGATAGTGTTTCACATTACCATATTTAGACTTTAACATTCCAATAATACAGTGGGGAAACAATTCTTAAAACACTTCTCATTTTCAGCACATTATGTGTAAGTAATCCCCACGGCCACCATTTATATCTGCCTGTTTACTCCTCCCAAACTTGTTAACAGCATTTTGAAAAATCCCATTTTAAACTCATCTGTCTACTTTTTCTTTAAACAAAAGAGAATATATGCGTGTTGGAGAGGGTATTCTACAAACTCCACTTGAGGATGCGATGGCTCCAGGCCATCAATCTTTCCAGGAGTGGAGAATATTCTTTAGGCCTACATGGATGTGTATAGAGAAAATAAAAGCTCTTCATTTCCAAGGATGTTTTACTCTGGGATATTTTCACCTCTTGGGAAGCAGTCTACACTCCTCCTGCCTTACTCTATTTTAAGTCTGTCATTTTAGCTAGAGACCAAAAAAAAAAAACTCATATAAAGGCAATCATTTCTAGAAATAGTTTTTAGATGAGCCTCTCACCGGGAAAACCATTTTCTTCTTTGTAAAGTTTCAATATTTCTTGACACTGTTAATGAAAAATTATTAAACACACTTGTTAGTTAAGAGTGAAATATATATTAATAACAAATGCTAATGTCACAAAGTCACATATGACCTCATAATTTCTTCACAGCAATTCACTTGCGTTGACTACAGATAATGCTGCTGTCTCTAGAAGGAAAATCAATTCCTAAAGGTTTACACTATAAATATAAGTGCAGCAGCATTAGGAACAGAACTGTCTCTCCTTGGTTCTGGATTCTATTCACCTATCAATGCAGCTTAAGCTGATATTGGCCCTTTTGTCAACGTTGTCTCAAGGAACAAAGAAAACTCCTGTCTCTTTCATCTCTGCTACGTGCTACCTGGAAAATATTTCTGGTTCTTCCCATTTTCAGACACGTTGTTGGATTGTGTTTCTTGGCTCCTTGTAGTTGGGTTACTGATGAATTAGGAGGGATGCAATGTGTGTCAATTCCAGACCAGAGCCTTTAATTGTTGGTGTGAGACCCTCCAGAGCTTTTCTGTTGTTTTCTACCTTGGCAATTGGTAATGTTTAAGATGGTGGCCACACCTTCACCCTGAGTTCTAGAGTAGGAGATAGGGAGGTAAGCAAGAGCCAAAATGGGATGGCTGTGTAGCTTGA
This sequence comes from Ceratotherium simum simum, assembly GCF_057802395.1. Lineage (NCBI taxonomy): Eukaryota > Metazoa > Chordata > Mammalia > Perissodactyla > Rhinocerotidae > Ceratotherium > Ceratotherium simum. The sequence goes on from NC_141909.1 coordinate 16,959,753, forward strand.
GTGAGAAATAAATGTTTGTTATGATACACCACCAAGATTTTTGGGTCATTTTTTACTCCTGTAATCGCCTAGCCTATGGAGACTGATGTCATAACAAAGTAACTTTTAAGAGAAAAAGATCACATTAGAGAGCAGGGGACACAAATTTATATGCATCCATGTCTCTTGCTGTAATAATTGTCTTGACCCATTAACCTAGGCCCCCACCAGCCTGTATGGCAACTTTGTGCAATTTAGAAGGAATCCCGGCACCAGGGTATATGTCCTGGTTTCCAGAGTGTGACCTGGGTTTCAGGCTCTCTAGCCTTCTTGGCTTGGTGCCTTGTGCAATGATCCATTTAATCTAAACCAGGAAATAGCTTATTTGCTCCTAATTCCTTTTCTTATGATTTTTTCCTTCATGTGAAGTAAGGATTACACGTGCTGACTACCTTCTTTCTGCGGCCTTCAAAACCATCGATTTCTTTTTACAGTACAAGTATTTATGGAGTAGCTTTCTGTTTGCAAAGACTTTCTCACAAAATGGTAATAATTATAATTATACTTAACTGACGATGTTGATGTGAGCATCAAATGAGTTAATGTATGCGAATAATGCTTTGTTAACTACAAAATCCTCCACATGGTGAGTCATTAGGATCTCTAATTACTACAGTCTTTGGAGGTAGACAGGTAGATAACTCAACCAGTTTAAAGATGTGGAAGTTGTGGTTCTAAGAGGTACAGTGACCTGCCCAAAACACTCAGTGTACCTCTTGCCCAAGAGGTACAGTGACTTGTGTCGTAAAGCAAGGCTGGAGCCCATGTCTTTGGGTTCCAGGTCCATTTCATCTTCCTTTTTACATGGGCTGGAGAAAAGCTGGCGTTTGAGCAGCACTCTAGCAAATAAGTGAGTCTAGGAGTCATGGATGGTACAATGCTTTAGGCTTTCTGTTTCTTTAATACCCTTTGCAATGTTGAAGATATCATCCTTGATGATTTATTTCTTATTTTTCTCAGTGGAGAAATGTGCACGAAAGGATCTCCTTTAGAGAAGGGGCTAAACTCCAGAGGGTTCATGGTGTAGATAAGAATCTATTGTACAATGAGAGAAGTCCACTACAGAATATTTGTTTGTTTCTCTAGACCCAAGTGTGAACTCCATAACAGAATGGGAATGCTTCGAAAAGAGCCCCCAGCACTTCTTTTTGCCCCACACTTTGCATCATCATTTCAGAATCTGATGCTCATAAAGCACAAATTATTTATGTATATAAACTTGCTCTAAGCTAAATCAATTTAAATAAATATTTTATGAGTTTGCTTTACTACGTGCTGTGTTGTTTTTCTTTGTAACGATGGTGAGAATATATTGGTCATCTAAGCAAAAAGGCAGGGTGGCATCATGTTTGAATGAGTAGTGCTGGTTGTGGCAAGGGAGCACGTCTCTCATGAGAAATTTGAACAGAAATTAAAAACAAAGGCATATCACACAAAACAGAAGAGTTTCATTTCACAGAACATATGGAGGGTCCAGGGGTGTGCTGTAGAAGAACTTGGACACTGGAAACACAAATGCAGTTGATTCTTGTTAATTGTGGTAGTTATGATCTATAAGGTTGTTGAGAGCACAGAATCAATGAATATTGAACAATGCACTGGTCTTAGGGGAAATACAGGATTTGGTTCCTGTGAGCCTCTGGTCAACCAATCAATACATAGCCTTTTTAAATGTACATGTGTTCTATTTAAAGACATACATACATACATATATATGTGTGTATACATATTTCATTAACATTGGACTCATGGACAACAGCACTATAACTCATACCTAAATGAAGCTTATGTAACATGCATTTTCTCCATAAGGCATATCACAGCTTTCTTACACTTAGGAACATGACACAATGCTTCTAGTGTTTGGGGGCCATTTTAGACAGTGACATCACAAAAAAAGTCCGTAAAAATGTGGCACTAAATAGACTGCTGAAAGGATGCCTGTTTACTGTACGAGAGCTGAAACAAGAAGACAGAGCGTTGCCTTGTGTGATCTCAGTTGGGAGAACACACATGGGGTGACTCACATTTTTGCTGCTCTGCACAAGCCTGAAAACGACTGCAAAGCCATGTCAGCATTGATTTTGGGGTTACAAATAAATTTTAGTGAGTAGGTAAATTCACAAATATGGAATTTGTAAATAACGAGGATCCACAGTATTAGGGTTTGAATCCCGGCTCTGCTACTTCTTAGCTTGGCCAAGTTGCCCAAGCTTTCTGAGCGTTAGTTTCCACATATAAGATGTATACATTTTATGTATAACATGCTGGTGATACTAATTGTTTTTTAGAGTAGTGGAGGATTATATGATAATGAGTGTAAGGTACACAGTAGATGATAGAAGGTTAATAAATGATAGCTGCATTATTTCATCATAGAGCTACATAGGGAGAAAAAACATCTTGGTAGAATAGAACAAGGAGAGGTGGTACGAGAAAAATCTGGTTTCAAATCCAAGCTCCATCACTTAGTAGCTGTGTGACCTTGGACAAGTTATCTTTTGTCAGACAATTTTGTGCTCGGTAAAATGAGCACAATAATAATATCCAATGAACAGTAATGTCTGGATATGTGAGTGTGTACATTAAATTGGAAAAGTGAGTGTCCTGGCACATAACGACATCAAGAAAAGTCAGTTTCACTCTCCACATTCCCAAATTATTTCATTATTAAGTAGAATTTTTACCCAATTGATGTAGGTACTTATAATTTTTAAATAAAAGAGAAAAACCTTTCAACTTGTCTGATGGTTACATAATATTATGTGAAATAAAGGATCAAAGGTAATCAGGCATTCATGAGCACACACATTTATAGACCGATCATCTTATTCCCCTTCTGTGTGAAGGAAGGAAGGAAGGAAAGAAAGGAAGGAAGGAAGGAAGGAAGGAAAGGAAGGAAAGAAAGGAAAAAAAGAAAGGAAAGAAAGTGATTTTTAAAAATAAGATTTGGGAATTACAGTGTAAAAGAGAAAAAGAAAATATGATCATTATTCTTTAAAACTTACCCAAATTCACTGCATTTTAAGAATTTCCTATTGTACTTGGCAAAGGACAGTTGACTAGTTAGAGAGACTATCTTGGAATCTGATAGAGGAGGGAGATTGCACCTGGGTTAAACAAAGGGTCAATGACAATAACTAAGATAAGGAGGCATTGCTGAGATGACACTGCAGTCATAATACAGCTGAGGACAGGTGGACAGCAGATTACTGACAAAAAAGTTTAAGATGAGCCAGGACCTCTAGTAGGAGAATTAAGAAACAAATGAAATAAAGGACTGTTAGAAAATGTCCTGTTTGAAATTTTCTCTATTAGATATTTCTTAATTTTAATTCATAGTCTAATTATGTAATATCCATTGAATACATAGATCCAGGCACAGGTCAGACATTCACCTGGACTATCTCTGACTCTCCATTAGACATTCCTGGACGAGATGGACCAATGGGCTGCGTTCAATACTGAGGATCATCCTGATATGTGGCAACGACCCAGGGGAGGCAGAGTAAACAACAGAAGCCCACTAGGGCTGCTGGAAGAGTTAAGCTGACTTAAAATAGAGGCCAGCCTCGGCACTCCCTAGTGGTCTTTAGTGATATGTTCGCCAGAGATAAAGGTAAGAAAACACTTCGTTAGGTCTACTTCTTGGACCTCTGCTCCACACTGGGTAGAATCTAGAGCTTCCCCCTGTACGTTTCCAGGTTAGAGATCTGGGCTTGTCTCATAGACTGTACAACCCCAAACTCCTATAACATGTATAGACAATCTTTTATCACTCAACTTATTTTCAAAAGAGCATTGATCTGAAATGTGAATCAGACTGCAGTTTATATGGACATGACAAGTCTACAAGCACTTTATTTGTTCATCAATCTTCATGGGTAGGGCTGAGAATTAATCCCCATTTTGTTTGTGACAATACCTAGCTATGGAGAGATTAAGTAACTAGAACAGGGCAGAAAAGCAAGATTGAGAAACCAAGCAACAAATCCTATCACTAGATAAAGAAAACACATGGTCAAGAACTAGAAAGTTCTTGACTTCCGATTCAGATTGCTTCTGATTGAATAGACTGTGCTGTTAGTTCTCAATCGAAATTAACGATATTCAATGGCTATTTATATAATGCAAATGAACAAGTTTTTAATCATCCTCTTGACTATTACCCAATTTTAACTTGTGCCTCAAAGCCTCATTTTAGGAACTTTGTTCTTGTTAATCACAATATCTTGTTAAGTATTGTTAATCTGTCAAAAAACCTTCATTTTTTCCAGAAAAATAAACTGAGAATTTAACAATCTGCTTTGCAGAAATTTTCAGTGAATGCAAACAGGAGTTCAGAGTAGAACATATGGGATTCAAACATGATCTTGTCATATAAAATTAGTTTAAAAGTAAAATTGAAATGTGATCACTCTGCTATATGTACATGTGAGTATGCTAACCATTAATCTCAGATAATGCCTTTTACATTTCACGGCTAACTATTATTAAGCGATTTCTGATTTAAATGTCAGTTTCCATGAAAAATAACTTGGCTTGGAGATATTTTTTGTTCCCTCATGGTTTCAAGAAGGTAAATTTTGGTGATTTTAGTTAGGGCAGTTTTATTAGTTTTATTGGCTTATTAGATCCATTAGAAGACTGACATATTGCTTATTTTAAAATGATTGCTTTACTTCCAGGAAAACATTCAGGAATCAATCCTTGCATAAAGTCAAGAACATTTAAGTGGTGAATATTATATAATCCTGTTCACCAGGTCAAGTCATTCTGCTATTTATGAATATAAGTCTGTTTGAAACAAGACATTTCCATGGGGCTCACACAGAGAAACTCCTATGGAATGGTAGACACCAGATATAATATTTGTTTTAAGAAAAATTTTAGGCTAAAGTCATCTTGTCTTTGTATGACACAAAAATTTGAGTCCTAAACAAACACTCATAAAAATTTGCCTAAGAGTCTGTTATGGCCTGAATTATGCCCCTTCCGCTCCATCCCAATTCATATATTGAAATCCTAACCCCCAGTACCTCAGAATGTGATCTTATTTGGAAATAAGGTTGTTTTAGATGTAATTAGTTAAGATGAGGTCATACTAGAGTAGGGTGGGCCCCTACTCCAATATGACTGGTGTCCTTATGAACAGGGGAAATTTGGACACAGATACATGCACAGGATATCACCAAGTGAAGACTGGAGTTATGTGTCATAAGCCAAGGAACTACTAGAAGCTAAGAGAGAAGCCAGGCACAGATCCTTCCCTAGCACCTTCAGAGGGAGCATGACCCTGCTGACACCTTATGTCTGACCTCTAGCCTCCAGAATTGGGAGAAAATAAATTTCAGTGGTTTAAGTTGTTTAAGCCTCTCAGTTAGTGGCACTTTATTACGGCAGACCTAGCAAACTAATACAGAGTCTTTTTGAAAAAAATAGACGGGCTCTGTTTCTCTCCTTTGCTGTCTATACCGATACTGAAGTGGCTTGGTCTTCAATGAACAGAAATGTAATTTCTAACCTTAAACTTACTCAAAAGAATGCTAATCCTGCCCCTTTCGGATCCGGCCTCTAAAGCATATGTCTCTCACTCTAGCAAGTAGTACAGAATAGCTGACCAAGCTGGACTTTTAAAGATGGAGGGTGATGGTCTTCATGTAATTTGGAATGAAAAGGAGCTGGAACATAAGAACATGCCATGTTTCTTTGGCCCTGTGTCCAGGGAAGAGGGTGTTCCGATTCTAGTTCATGATGAGTCTCTGTTCTTCATCTCCAGAATGGTGTGGGGAATTCGTCTGACTGTCAATGTGATGGAACACTCTCCTTCCTACAGCTCTGACTCATTGGTAGTAGATCTAACTGTTCAGACAACTGGTTCAGTGTGTCTTCCACTCGTATTAGAAATTATATTCTAGTATCTAGTATTTCTGGCCAAAGACAGTGTCTGCAAGTTCAGCTAATATGAAGAAGTTCATGGGGACTGCTCCAGGCTGAATGTTTGTGTCCCCTCAAAATTCATACTTTGAAATCCTAACCCCCAAGGTGTGGGGAATTCGTCTGACTGTCAATGTGATGGGACACTCTCCTTCCTACAGCTCTGACTCATTGGTAGTAGATCTAACTGTTCAGACAACTGGTTCAGTGTGTCTTCCACTCATATTAGAAATTATATTCTAGTATCTAGTATCAGGTATTAGGAGATGAGGTCTTTCAGAGGTGATTAGGTCATGAGAGTGGAGCCCTCATGAACACAATTAGTGCCCTTATAAAAGAGAGCTCCCTAGGCCCTTCTGCCATGCAAGGACACAGCAAGAAGAAAGTCACCTAGGAAGCAGGAAGTGGGCTCTCACTGAACATCAAATGTGCCGGTGCCTTAATCTTGGCCTTCTCAACCTCCCAGAACGATGAGAAATAAATTTATGTTGTTTAAAAGCCACCTAGTCTATGATATTCTGTTATAGCAGCCAGAACTTCATCCGAGGCAGGCACCAATACCTTTCTAAACCTGCCAAGCACAGGATGCTGAGGCAAAGTTGGGGGGTAAAGAGTCCTGAGTGGCTGGTACAGAGGCCACTTAACTTCTCCTGCTCCCCTCATGGGGGAGACTGACGAGGGAATCAGCACTGAGTACCTAACGTGTGTCCAGGCCCTGGGACAGGCCAACAAACCTGAGCAGTAAATACTATTTCCCATGTATAAATGAGGAAATAGTGGTTCAAGGTCAGATACCTAGTAAATGTCATCACCAGTTCTCCAAATCCTAAGCTTTTACTCTTTCTGTAATGTCCATATTTCTGCTTAAAAAGCAGTAGACTCTTTTACAGGGCGTGCTATTATTATTATTACCCTTGTCGTTGTTGTTACTCTATTGGCTCCAAACATATTAGGAAAAGGAAGTTAAATACACAGACACACCATATAGTGTTTTTGACACATGACAGCATAAATGAACCGATTCAGGCTATGGGGCTACTTAGCTTCTGTATCTTTTGTTTATGACGATATATTTTTTGAATTAGGAATTCTTTTCAATATTATAAAGTAGTGTTTCTCCCAGTGTCTTCCAGAATGACCACTTGCATCAGAATAAGTTGGGATGCTTATCAAAAATACGAAGTCTAGAACTGTACCCCAGACCTGCTGAATTGGAATGGGCTGGGGATGCCCGGGAATCTGAATTTTTAAAGAGTAACCCCAGGTCATTCTTATGCAAATTAAAGTTTGAGAGCCACTGCTGTAAAGGTTGGGAAACCAAAGGTCTCTCAGGAAAATTCTTTGCCTCTGGCACACTGAGCTTCTAAATGTAGAACTTATGCCAGGCTCTGTTACCAACGGCTGTGGCAGGTGCAGAAGCCTGGGGGTATGGGAGGGTCACAAAAAGGACACAACTTCTGCAAGGCTCACATCAGAGAGGAAGAGCTGCAAACTTTGTACAAAACCGTTTAACGAGCAGATATGAGCTCACCTTAGAGGCGGAAGCTGTGGCTGTAGAATAACGGGGTGCATTGGGATTCTAAATGTCTTTGTCAAAGAAAATGTTGTCCTGATAGCCCAAAACAAATTCTGTCATCTTTATCTCTTCCATCGCACGAAAGATTCAGCCTCAAGCAGTTGCTTCTCTATCATTTATCCAAGGTGGGCATTGGACTCAATTCGAATGGATAGTTTGATCTTGATTTCTACAAAGTTAAGGAGCAGAACCAAGTACCCATGTTTTAAATTATCTAGCAGCTATGCTGTCTAACTTCAAATGACTAACTTATTTCATTTTTACTGGGAGAAAAAGAGCAATGGTAATCTGAAGGATTACATGATCTTGTTGAGCAATTTCAGTTCATTGGAGTCCCACTTAGGAAAGAGTAGTTTCAGGATTCTCGGCAGCTTAAAATAAGAGAATTTTATGTGTACGTTATGTTCTCTCATGATAGAATCCAAATCTGAGTCAAAATTCAATATAGAGCCATTACCACATGCTTGTGTATAAATTTCAGAGTGAGAAAGAAATACCATCCCATATCTAAATAGCAACCACTGGTAACTGGCGGTATTTGTAAAGTGCTATTGTGCCTGGCACTGGCAAACATCTCCTATACTCTTCACAACACCTCTCTGTAGGTTTATTATGCCCATTATACAGCTGAGAAAATAGAGGCCCTGGGAGATGATGTAATTTGCCCTGGATTACACAGTGAGTTAACGGCAGAGCTAAGGTTCGAACCAGTGTCTGTGTGATGCAATGCCTGTGTTCCTAACCACTACACGTCCTGTTTTGTTTATGCTTCTTTTTTACATTACACAGGACATAGACATGGTTTGTGTTGTTGGAGGGGGTGATAGCAGTTTTTCATAGTTTGAGCTTGAGTTTTTCTATTGAATGCAGTGTTCAGCATCCTTGAACAATGATGAGACAGAATAACTAATAGGGTGGTACAGCATCTTGTGACCCAACTATCACTGTGGCTTTACGAATTGATGGGATGTCACCACGCCCTCTCAAAGAAAGATGGACCCCTGCATTCACAGTGGGTTGCAATTAGCGTACAGATTCTCATTCATTGCTGCCTTGTTACTTCCTTTCCATCTCCCACCATTTTGAAATGGGGTATGAAGAGCCAATGTTCACCAAGGAAGGCACAGATGACATTTTTATTTCCATACAAATATGGAAACAGGTGTAAGTTTTAGACCCTTCTGAAAAGAAAGAATATCTCCACGTTTACAAAAATGTTGGTGTAGATTAAACTAATAAGATAAGATACAATTTTGGCTTATTTGCAATCTATACTTACTGACATTGGGATCTCAAACAATATCTCTATGAGTTATTTTGTCTCATCCTTGTGCATGGGTGCCAAATGTTGCACTTGATAGAAAATTCAAGCTTAAATTATGAATTTACAAAAAGTGATAATGGTAGCCCCACCCTGTAAGAGGCGCTGTTAATATTCCTTATCTGTAATGTGCACAGGGGCATTGCCAGGTACAAATTGATACTCCCATTTATAAATGAGAAAACTGAGGCTCAGAGAGTTTACATAGTCTGACCAAGTTGGATTGAGACCTAGGTCTTCTAACTTCAAATCCAGGCTCTTCGATTTGCACATAAAGCTGAGTTTTCTAGGGAAGAGACATCCCTGGCTCATTATGAAGTGAATCTCAATTATAACATAAGATAGACTCTTAAACGTTTTTGCTTTTCTCTCTGTTAAAGTTTATGCCACATTTGGGCTAGGGTGGACTAAAGGCTGATCTTACCATAGTTTATGGACTAAGGCTTCTTAAAGTGGGTTTCAGGGTTCTGACCGCTGTGTGTGAATAAGCTAGCTCTGGAGACCAGCCTGGGGAAGAGAGGACATGTAGGTGAATAAGTCAACTTCCAAAGGCCAATGGTTCTGCTTCCTGAGAGCAGAGAGGCTGAACACCTCTTGGAAGTGTGTCACCTCTTCCACGTGTCATATTTAGCCTCATAATGCTGTTCTCTTATCACTCTGATTTACTGAAAGTTAGAGCGAGCCACTGAGAATTGGTAAGAATGCCGTCCACCTTCAAAATTTCATAATAACAACTGCTGATATTTATATAGTGCTTTGCAATATACAAAGTACTTTTCTTGTATGTATTTCATGGTGTAATAAAACACAAATGAACAAACAAATAAACCTAACAAGATTAGAAGCTCATGATTTAGATTCAAGTCATGTTCCTCCTCAGTTTCCTCTTTTGTAGATGGGACTAATAAAATAATATCCTGGCCACAGTGGTGGTAATTGCAAATTCATACACGATAGCTTAGGAGAAGTCTAGACATTAGAAGAGGAGAACAAAACAAAAGATTCCTTAGCTTGCTTAGAGAGGTGGGTACAAATGAGGAATAAAGTGCAGGAAATTAGGAAGATAGAATAACCATTTAAAAAAGTATTAAGATATGTTTGGAAGAGATTGACTCTCTTTTATTCTTGCTACAGATTCATATCTGGCATGTCTGTCTTTTTTGACAAAGAGTAGGAAGTAATATTAAAAGTTCATTTTTAAAAATATGTTTAAAAGACACAGTATCACAATAGTGTGATAACATTTTTGGGGTTATTATGGAAATATCAATGGTTATTTAAAATCTTACTATTAATGAAGTTAAATCTACCCCTTTTGCTTTTGACATTTTGTCTAGCTTTAAAAGCAAAATAAAAATAAAATTTGTGCATGAAAATATAATATAAAATAAAATAAAATAGGCGTATATTTGTTTAATAGGAGGTGCTTTTCCACTAAAAAGGAGACCAAAATTCTTGAAACTAGATTTTCCTTTCAACATAACTAAATGTAACAAATTTGATGTCAGTTTTGAAACTCCAAGGACCTGGTAGTTCTCACTGAAGGCTTGGATCCTTCCGGTAAATACATCAGGACAAGACATCTGGTTTATAACGTGTCAACTTAAGCGTAGGCCATTATGCGAGTTATAGGGTCACTGAACATTGAGGCAACACTGTTTTCCCATTTTACTTCCATTTGCCCCATTTGTGTATCACACATTTACAAAGTATGTAGAAAAAAATACACATAAGAAAATTACTATTTTTGGACAAGTCTGTCTGCCTATGGTAAAATGGGTTGAGAAACCCGGACAAAGTGCACTACAAAATCGTATTCCAGAATCCATAGAAGCAGATGAGTGTAGAACTAGGTGGTATTGTTGAGAGAATTCTAAGCCTTTCATTTTCACAAGAAAAAAAAATGAAGCTAGTTAGGAGCTGGGAGTAGAAGTGAATTTTATCATCCTAAAATGCCACTGAAATTCACTGCATTAGATGGCTTGCTTTGCATAATAGTTCATGCTTTGTAAACTCATTACCGAAGGAAACGGTAGAAGTGCAGAGTTTGCGCGCGCGTGTGAGTGTACGTGCAGGAGTTGTAGATGAAGGAACATTTGACATATATCCTTTACTATTTGAAATTTTACACATTGTTAAGACATGGAACCAGATTGAGAAAAACATAGTTATCCAGATTCTTTTTTCTTTTTCTTTAAGTGGAATGTCTCACCTTAAATTGTATCTTTGCCCAAGTGCTGAAAGCAGTTTAATTAAACATATCTATTTCAATAAATTCCTTGGGCAGATAGACTACCATAGGGGCACATAAAGAATGTGAGCATTAATTGCATTTGAGATTAGCCCTATTGAATTAAATTCTCACACATTGATGCCCTTTGTTCTTAAACCATAAATAGTGGGTGTTTATACATCCAGCTATTGAAACATTTACTGCAAAACAGTCCTTCCATCAGTTTGAGAAGGCTCAATCTGGAAAAAAATCTCAAATCTAAGTAAACAGTAAAAGAACCTACTTGAGAATTACCCAAAAGGAAAATTGATGGTCTATTTTATTACATATAGTGCTTTGGGAAGAAAGAAATGAATTCTTTGTATTTTTAATAAAAAAAATCTTTACATAACTTGAGTTCAAAATAAGTTTTCTAATATACAATACCAAAAAAAAAAAAAAAAAGATAAAAACAAAGTACCTAATGAAAAATTCAATTTGTTGATAGATTAATTAAATTCCCTACCTACCCAACCCTGACTGAATCTGTCTCAAGGGGGTGAAATTGAAAGATGAGTTTGCTAATTAATGTTAATACACTGAATGGCACAATTAGAACAAACTCACAAAAGAACGAATGTCCCTTTGTGAGAGAATCAGTACAAGTGTACAGGGGAATTCTCCAAGTATGCACAAGCTCTTTAGAATAAAAGAACTGAAATTCTATTAAATTTGATTTGACAATGATAATGCCTGAGGTAACCTTATAGAGAAATGTAAATCAAATATGAAATAACTATTATTTCAGGATTATCTTTAATCACAGTTTGATAACTTCAGTCCAAAACTCAAATCCTAAGAGACTGACAATATTTGTAGCTTTCCTGATCACAGATACTCGTGCAATAAAAGAATACTTAACATACTATCTTAACCCCTGTGAATAGAACAAAATAGATTTTCAGAAAAATGCGTATTGCCATATCATTCTTTTCAAATGTTTAACAGGTAAAGTTGGTTGTGTGTATTTATTCTGACAAAAATGGCCATAATTCTTTCCTCTCTATATCACCTTCCTTGCAATGTGATTTGCAGCTTCTCCCATCAAGAAGTAAAGTGTATTTCTTTACTCCTTGAGGCTGGGATGTCCTGTGACTTGCTTTAGCTAATAGAATGCAGTGGAAGTGATGTCATTCAGTTCCAAATGTAGGTCTCAAGAAGTCTCCAGCTTCTGCTCAATCTAACCTTGCCACCACCAAGTGAAAATACTTGGGCTAGGCTGCTGGAGGATGACAGAGCATAAGGAACAGACAAGTCATCTCAGCGGAGGCCATCCTAGACCAGTCAGCCCTCTGCCAACCCAAGAGCTGACTGCAGAGGCATGAGTGAGCCCAACAGAAACCAGAGGTACCACCTAGATGACCCTACACCAAATGGCTGACAGAAAATCATGAATAAATAAATGGTTAGTTTTTTATTAAGCCACTTAATTTGGGGTACTTTGTTATGCAGCAAAAGTTAACTGATGTAGACTTGCATAGAACTACTAGTTTTCTTTAAACATTTATAAGATATGGCTTATACTGCCCAATTTAGAATAATCAGAGATAATAATAATAATAATAATAATTTATAATGGCTGTAGCCATTCTATATCTTTCTAGATACAGAAAAACTTCTTCCAAGTTAGAGGGAGAAAGACAAGTTAAAAGCATAGGCTCAAATCCCAGCTCTAGCACTTAATAGTTTTGATACTGACTTAGTAGTTAACATGTCTGTGCCTTGATTTCCACAGTCAAAACTGGAGAAAATGACAGTGCATATGTCATAAGGTGTGTGTGAGGATTCACTGAGATGAGAAGATGATGTATTTCAAGTACTCATATATGTTTTCTCAATATGTTAGCTTATTATGATTCCTCACAGGGCTTCCAAACAATTTACCTGAGGGATATGGCTGACACCATCACACAAGGTAAAATATCCTGGGTGACAAGTAGCAGATACATTTTAAATAGTTAGGTGCAAATAGAACTATATTATTTTTCTTATCCCATTAGACAATTTTAAACACCTAATGATTCTATGGGCTACATGCACTCCATAATTCCATGTCCTTCAGCTAGTGCCTAAACAATTTGGAAATGCAATTACTTCACATAATTAGCAAGAATGATAATATTAGTTTGTGGCAAGTATTACAGACCTTACCCTGGGAACAAATGTGCTTCAAAGATGTAAAGTGACTTTTCCAGGTTCACATATCAGTGAGCAGCTCAACAGAGAAAAGACTTAAGGACTTTTGACTTGGAGTTGATTGCTTTAGCTGTCAGAGACTGCTTCCACCTAACGGGCCAAGTTTCTCATACACATTGATGAAAGAAAACAAATCACGACTTGTTTGAAATAAGGATTAGGATGTTAAAAAAAAAAAAAAAAGATAGGTTGATTGCTGATCCATCTCCATATGGGACTGACAGGTCTATGATATTCAATGTCAATTTTTTTTTTTTTTAAATAGGAAAACAGGTTTCCTACTATGTCTAGTCATCAGGCAGAACTCATTTTCTCAAGTTACAGAATTGGTTATAAAAAAAGGTGCCGATATGGTCCTCATTGATTTTATAAATAATGAGAGATGTGGTTGGGGAGAATTTAACAGTCACTTCAAGGCATGGTTAATTAGCCTCTTTAACCAAGAATTGGTGCATATCTTCTAAGTGTAAAATATAAAACCTATATTGATAAATCTCTCAGTCATCCAGTGCTGCACAGAATTATGTGTCACATCGTGCTAGACTCTTCTCCCCATTGTAAATAGCTCCCTGGAAATTGCATTGGCTTTTCCAGGAACTCTGTTTGTGTATAATAGGGCCATGAAAATGACAGATACTGAGCTTGCAGTCTTTAGGCCAAAGCCTTAAGAAGAATACTGTCTCCACAAGTTACTAACTCTTTAACTTTGGACAAGTCATTTAAACTTCCCGGCATTTAGTTCCCATCTGTAAATTGGTGGTAACAGCAATTGCTTTGTAGGATTATTGATGCCCAGGATAGTACCTAAGTAGGCACAGTGGCTACTATTAACACACTGAGCCTTTCCTGTCTAACTTATTCCTTCCAAAGGACTCCTGTTACCCTCCTCCCACTCCAAACAAAAATATACTCCTTAAATAAACTTGTTTTGATTACTTATTATAATTGTCAAAAATAACCCTTGCTTTTACAGCAATGAGATAAAAGGTAAATGCATTTTTCTTTAAGTTCTTATACGGCATAGTATTTTTGGTAGATTCAAGGTTGAAAAGTTCTTGATCCATAATCCTTTATTTGCTTGATCTTGGTTATTGTATCCAATAAATATCTGGAATCTGTATCTTGTTATATAAATAAACTCTTACTAAAGATTCATTAGTTACTTTAGACAACTAAAGTATCATTTTAGGCACAGAGGCAGCAAGGTTACTAACCTTTCCAGGCTGTGCAAAAAAATCCAGCTAAAACCATGAGCCAAATGAGTTTTTAATATATGTACAGCCTAGGAAGGAAAGCTGGCCATCATTGGTGTTTTCTGCCACACTTAGGTCACCACTGGCCTTGTCTGCTTCAGATTCAACATACACACAAACCAAAAGTGGTTCCTTTGTAGAATGAAGAAAATTGACTGCAAAGGTTTCTGATTTACAAGTGTAAACTCACTTATTCACCCTGACATTTCTGACTCAATGGAAAAAGCAGTACTAAGCTGTGAAACTTTGTAAAGCTATACTACAGGATTTGTTTTATGTCTTGCCCATTTTTAGTTGGAGCTTTTCCACTCATGTGAAGGTATTTAGACTTTAAGTACCAAATAAATAAAAGTTGATTCATAGTGTTTTTATTTTCTCTAAGGACTAAAGCAATTCCTCTGTATGATTTCACATGCATACGTACAACCTTAAGTGAAGATGAAGATTGAGCTTTGTCTTATTTGTGATCATGAAAAGAAATCCTATTCTCAGAGAGTTCAACTATGTTTTAAAAATTCTAGTTTACCCTGACTTCTACCTCTCATCCTATGGTAATTTCATGCAAATATGACATACGCTTTATCTTAAATTATCTAATCTAATTTTAGGCAGTATTTACCTAAAGCATAGGTAGTCTTGAGGAATGGTTATCAAAAATGTTAAATCTTTTATCATAAAAAATTTTAAACATGTGGAAATCAGAGCAAATAGTGCAATGAACAGCCATTTACAGACCACCAGATCCAACAACTATGTGATCTTTCATCTTTAATTTTCCTAATATTGACTTTCATAAAATGCACGATGGTTGACAAGACTTAACTTCTCCACAATGATATTATCAGAACTGGATATTAGTGTTCATTTTTATGGTATTGTTTTAAATCAAGGCATAAAGAGAGATAACAAAGCACTATTTTTCTTTCCTCCACTATTTTAAAATGAGATGAAATCTGCAGTGGATTTTTCTCATCAAGGTTTTTTTTTTTTTGTAGTGTGTTTCTGTAGGAGCATTAAAGTGTTCTCTGGTTGCAGATCAATATGACACTGACTAAATATAGATTTACTTACGAGGTAGACTGAAAGGAGCCATGTTGGACAAATGAGTAAATAATGTCTCTTTTAACAAGTTCATAATTATGTATTTATTACATGAGCTCTTCTACAATAGCTCCAGGGAACTGTTACAGACCCTGCCTAAACAATGCTTATGCTAACAACCCAACCATACTCTAGGGCAGTCACGAGACTGAGCATGAAGCACTTGAAGAGAACAAACCAACAGGAGTCATATTACTGCTTATTCGTCCTTCTTGAGAAGGAAGATGAGAACAAATGAGATTAAGAAAACACTGTCTGCAGAGACCTGGGAAACCTAAAGAAATTCACTTATCTTGGGATATATGACACATGATGTATCAACTGCTATCCTAATATATAACCCAACAGTAATAATACTAAACATGTTAATCTATATCATAATAACACTCTCTTCTCTAAATAAGGACTTATTTGTCTGAGCTTCAATTAACTAACTCATAAAGAACAAAACCTTATGGAAGAAGAAATAAAATATTACACACACACATTGTATACATTTATATCTAATATATAAACTAAATATAAATGATATATATTATGGATATATGTTATATATCAACTAAAATATCATCTAAATAAAATATTATGCAACCAAAAGTGGCCTCTTAACTGAGAAAAAGCAAGAGGAAAAAGGAAAAGAAAAAACCCTGCACTTTGGTCTGTGGCCTGCCACCACTCCATGCTTTGTGAGTGTTGTCCTTCCCATTCAGAACTCTTTCCACCTCTTTTCCACCTTGAATTTCTATTCATTTTTCAAGATGTAGGTCAAATATCATCTCCTTTTGAAAGCATCCCTTAACTAATGTTGGCAGCCAGTCATTTCTCTTTCTGTTAACTGTACAAGGGTTAACATTTATTGAGAGCTTACTGGTATGCTAAATGCTAGATATGCTTTATCTGATTTAGTTGTCCAACAACCCTATGAGGTAGGCACTCCTTGTGCCCATTTTAGAGATGAGAAAACTGGGGTTTTAAGAGATGAAGTGACTTAGCTAAAGTGACACTTTGTGAAAATTTCTGTTAGAGCCCTTCACAGAAATAATCATAATATTTACTTCATAGGGCTAGTGGGAGGATTTGAAATATGCGTATGCTAAGATTTCCTTTCATTTTAATCCCCAAAGTCACTAATTGTTTTAAAATGTACCCAGGAGTAGTCTTAATCAGGTATGATAAGACACTCAGATATGTAAATGATTGTCATGAAGGAGAAGTTTACAGTCACAGATCCTTAGAAGCAGGAGGCAGGGCATGTCATGCTGGGCCACATGGGGAACCACCAGGGTCATTCAGGAGGCAGAAGAAGTGAGAGGAAAGCATGGGCAGGGGCCTTTATTGTGGTTTTGCAGGAGGGAATGGGCAAGGCAGGGTAGGTATGCTGAGCAAGTTTAGGATTGGAGAGCTTGAATAATTTCAGTGGGCTCTGGGCTGTAGGGGGTGTCTCTAGTTGTCTAGTACCTGACCCTGGGATGGTTTAGGGCAGGGGGAATGGCCTATTATGTATGAGAGTTGGATAAAGGAGGTGGTTGGGGGTATGATTCTTGAATTGGTTGGTTTGCATATGAAAAATAGGTTCATAGGCAACTTGTTTACTATGTTTAGGAAATAGCTAGTCCTGGGAGGGGCAGTCTCTCCAGGATTAGCAAGGCCTCACAATGTCAAAGCATCATAAGATACGGAAAATTAAAAACATGATTAATACACTAATCTTACTAGAAAACTAAAGGCACACTGCTGAAGATGACTGCTCAGACTTTCCTACTGAAATTTTGGGCTGGATGATTGTTTGTTCAGCCTCTGCCTTAGAGGTTCAATAGCATCTCTGCTCTCTGTCTACTTAGACGCCAGAAGCACATACCAACCCCCCCCCACACACACATACACAAATGTGACAATCAATAATGTCTCCAGGCATTGCTAAATGCCCCCTGCTCCCAGTTGAGAGTCATAGTTAAGTTTAGTCATGTTTTCATATAGCTCCTCTTGTTATGGGTCCTGAAAGCCTTTTGTCATTCATATTTGAAATAATCTTTAATGACAGAGAAATGGCCCCATTGTCCCCGGTCTCAGAGAGGAAAATGAAGTCACAAACAAAGCACAGATTGCTAAATAATAAATTTAAGATAAGCCTTAGCAGATGCTCTCTGAATGAACAACCATGAACCGCCCCCCCCGGAATAGATTAAGAGTTGGTCCAGGTGCATCTCTGCCTTAGAAGTCAGGATATAGACTTTCCCAAGCTGCTCTAGTGTGCTTTGGTGAGGAGGGAAGGAAAGCAGGCCTGGAAACTTCTCAGGACTCCTCACCTTCCTAGGCTGCTATAGGAAAGCTTACATAACAAATAAGTAGCTCCATCTTTTTGTGTCTCATTTTCTTATACAAGATGGACATCAAATAAATAGATAAGCTCTAAGTTGACTAACATCAATACTGGATGCAAAAACAAGGCAAGGTGCATCATGACCATTTGAGATTTGCTATAATAAGATGAGCCAGATGTTCACAAATATGAGAACACATGCCTGGTGATCTGAAGTGCAAGATTCAGTCCCTCAATTTCTCAGTACTCCTGTTTGCTGAAATCTGATTAGCAGTGACTGGGAAAGCATGTAGGTAAAGTCAGAGAACCAAATGGAAACTCGAAAGAGAAAACCCAATGCAGATAAGGATCAAAGAGGCACATACTCTTACAGAGAATAGATACTTTCAGCATACAATACAATGTTTTCCCATCACATTAACCTTGTCTTCATATTATCCATGGTCACTAAATATTTCATTCCGTTCATGGAAAAGATTGTTATACCTGACCTAGAGTAGAGGAAATTAAATTTAAAACATGCCAAGGTCATATTGTTGAATTTTTGATTTACATACCTTTTGGATTCCTAGTTTATAAGTCATTTTACTTCATAAACTGAGAAAAGTATTTGCTAAGAGATAAATGTTTGCTAAAGAAATATTTGTTGAATACGTGCATTGGGAATATAGTGCTGGACAAGGCAGACTGGGTTCTGTAAGACCTGATGGAGCTTATATTCTAAAAGGGGAGGATAGAAAACTTGAACATAATGTATTCTAGTGTAAAACTTTCTCTCCCAACCTGCTCACGTGGTTCAACTAGCAAAGCTAACCAATAACTATGAAATCTGAATTTCATATCCATTTGAAAAATAAATTTCAAGCCCAAGTGTTATATGTGTTAGTGATATTTCACAGGGCCCTAAGAGAAGGTAAACCTGAACTAATTAGAATAGTAATTGAAGAAAAAGTCTTTATTTTTATTACCAGTGATATACTTCCACTTCAAAATGGATTATTTAAGTATGTGGTTGAGAGAGAAATGGCTTATTGATTTACGTATTTTCTTGTTGCACTTTTGTAGGTTTTATTTGGCATGCTAAAGCAGTCACACCTTAAAGCTCTAAAATTTAAAGGATATATTTATTCCTCATTGTCTGGAATGCACATAATTCTTAGGGGCTGCCTTGATTCTCTGGAGGATTAAGTACATTTTTATCCACACTGTTTTTGGTTTAGACTGAATAGCTACCCTTTTTGTTTATCAGCTTAAAGTATTTATGTATTACGGAAAGCTGGAATTTTGTATATAGAAGGATTTGCCTAAGTTTTGCATTTTTGTTTTCCTGTCGCCTTTCTAGAAAAAGAAAGAAAGAAACCCAAAGCAACTTTCTTCAGTGCCTTAGTAAGTGTAAACTTATTGGATATACCTTCAAAGTTATACCTTTAATTGCATGATGCAGATAAATAAACACAGTATTTCGCTGAGATCTCTGGTGCAAATGGCAGAGTAAATTCATGCTTTAATGCACCCCTTCTCTGGTTCCAAACAGAGCAGTGACAGAAAAACTATAAAAAAAGGAAAAAAAGTCATAGAGAAGTAATATAGAATATGAAAGAGTACTTATGAGATATGAGTATGGATTAAGGAGCTCCAACATGCATTTGACAGGACTCCCAGAAGAAAAAATGGAGACGATAGCAGAGAAGAAATTTGGAGAGGTAATAGTTGAGAATTTTCCAGAAGTAAAGAAAAACATGAGTTCTGAGATTGAAAGTTTTGTGGTGTTACATCTCCAGTCCTGATCTAGCCTGTGTAAAAATAATTCAGAATTGAGATAGCAATATTCCAATGCTGTGTTGGAGGAACATCAACACAAGGTTTAAAATTAATGGGTATTGTCTTTCAAGTGAAACGCACTGTAATAAATGCACTACCTTAATATTTATCATGGCGAATCTAAGGACAAAGGAGATTAAATATGACATGTCATTTATTTTTTACAAACTCTGAAAAACAACAGGAAGTCATAATTTGAGATAATGTAATTGTGTGAAGCTTCTCATTGCTTTCCAGGAACAATATAAATGCATTCTTTCAGTGATTCTATTCACAATAATTGTATATACATGTTTCCCTTCTGAATTTTCATTATCTTCTTTTATTTCATAGACTAAATAGGATCTGGTAAAACCTGGATCTGTTTAAAAAGAATTCCAGTCCTAAAAACGTAGGTCCTACTAATGAATCTTATATTTATAACTGTACCAGTCCATTTAATCCACTGCTTTAGGGGCATTTGAAATTACAAGGGCTCACAAAGAATGACCTGAGGCTGTCTGACCAAGGAATCTGATTTTTCTCTAATGTTATCAGCCATGAGGTGCTGAAAAGAGGATTATTTTCCACCTATCATGGAGAGTTCTAGCTTGATTTCCTGCCACACTAGAAAAGGACCCATGTTCCTAGAGGCCTTCATCTGGGGCTCTCCCTTTCACCCTCATTGGCCTCCTCCTCTTGCCTACTTCTAGGCTCTGCTAATCTCACCTTCCTAAACATCACCCACTCCTCTGAGAGGTGTTCCAGAGCGGCAACCTCCACCACCTCATCCAGCTTCGCATTTAATGAAGTATAGCTTTTCTCCTGTCTCTGGCTTTTCCTTGTCTAAACAACCTGTGCCTTTTCTTGTATCTAAGAGAACTTGCATATCTTTTTATTTAGTGAAATTAATACATCAATATGATTTCCTTTAGCTCTTGATATGCCAAAATATTTCAAGGATTGTGTGCTAGAAACTGTGGAGAATTTACAAAGAATTTTAACTTATGGCCTCTGTTTTGAAGGAATCTACAATCTAATTGAGGAATTTATCTAAAGAAAACTAGAGCCACATGGCAATATATGTGTCGAGGAGCTGCGAAACTATTAACTTTTTTAGAGCCCACCACACACTGAATTATCAAGTTTTGATTTTATTTAGCGTTTGTCATATTGACATCTTAATAATGATTTTATTGATTGGTTGATGCTTATTACAAGCATTCAAATGCAGTTAAGTAGGCGATCAGGACATATATTTGGTACCTTTATCATAGTTTATACATAATAAGAACTGAAACGTGAGAAAGAAGAGGTGATAAATTGTCTTCCCCAAAGGTGCTAAGATATTTTTTGTTGTGTTTCATTTTCTGGATAACAACAGCGGCCTGGACTGCAAAGTTATCTCAGTCTCAGGCACAAACAGTTCCAGGCAGAGCTGACTTTCTGTTTTTTCTTATTGACATTGTCGAGTTCGGCCGTCTCCTCCCGCAGCGCCAATGTCAGCGTATTCGGGAAGTGATTCATTTCTGTCACCTGCATCATAATCAGCCTCAGCATCCTATCACATAATGCATCACTGTCAGACCCCCTGACTCCTGGATATCTTGGTCCCTGTGAGAGGCCTAGAGATCAAATCACACCTGAGAGCTCAACTCAGAGCCAGACCACCCTGCCTGAGGAAGTGAACCACAAGGGGCACATTTCTGTATGCTAACTTTATGCAACCTTCCTGACGGCCCTTGAGAATGCTGCAGTTTTCCAAGGAGCACCTTAATTTATTTGATGTTAATCATTTCGTTAGGTCCTGTAATAGAATCAGTCGATTGTCAAGTGCTGTTACTTCTTGTACCACTTCCGGCACCCTCTGGCGCTGCCTCTTTCCTGTCATCACTGAGGTGCAGGCTTTATTGGGCCCTGGTCATCTCATGGGGACTCCACTTTCCTTCAACATCCCCATTCCATGTAGTTCAAAACGAATGTGGCTGCCAAAATGATTTTGGCATTTGTCATTGACAACAATGAATACCTCAGAAACTATCTTAACTCAGTTATTCTTTAGTCAATACACATAATCCCCAAAACTTACACAAACAAGAATTCTTTAGGATATTAACAAATGTGTCAAGTCAGTCTATCCGTTGAGTTTATTTTTTCCAACCATGCAAACTGTCATGCCCCTACTGAAAGTCTCCTTTGTTTCCTGCCTTGTTGCCTTAACCTTTCAATTCTCCACCATCAGACCTTTACTTAAATAGAGACACCACTAAAAATAGACTTCCTCCAGTTGAGCTGAATACAAAGAACATCGACCATCATCCCAAGCATCTCTTCCCAACATTCTGCTCTATAATATGCAGGTTTACCATCCAGCATATGTTGAAAATGAAGTTAAAGCCAAACTGTCAGTAGGGCATGGACTCTAAGTTGTTGATGGATTTGAAAATAATTACTTGTCACATACCCTCGCCTGCTCTACATGGGATTCACAGTTTACAAATACAGTCATTTGTCTGGGGTTAGAGCTTATCTCATTATCTTGACTTTGGCCCCAGTGCTGAGCTAATGGCCTTAGGAACACATTTGCAGTCAGTGATGATGGACTTGTGTATTATTGTAACTGGAAGGATTCCAGAGACAATTTATTCCAATTCCTCCATTTTACAGATTAGCATGTGAGGAACAGAGAAGTTAAGGGACTTACCCAAGGCCACCCAACTTTGTGAGTGTGTGTATTTAAGATATTATTTTAGAAATTCTTTTCCAATGTTTTAGCTCTCTTTGACTTTGGAGTTCCCAAAGAGCATTTCCTGAAGTGTGTTCAGAGGACGACTCTGGAAACTTGTAGAACATACTTAACACAACAGAAATCCTATCTTCAAGTTTCTATGTGTACTCAAGGAGGGCAATTTGGAGAAGAAAAAAGGAAGAGGAAGGAAACATTTGTTGAGCATCTACTAGGAGAGGTGCAGTCTATCAACCAGTAAGAAGGAGCCTTTATGGAGGGCTTGCCAGGTGCCAAGCACTGTTCAGAGTGCCTTGCATATATCTTCTACCCATTCAATCCTCAAACAGCCCTTTGAAGGAAGAACATTTTTTCATCCCCATTTCACAGATAAGAAAATCATGGCAGGGTCACCCAGCTAATACGTGGTGTAGCCAGATTCACACCGAGGCACCGTGTCATCTTACCGATAGGAAACCCCATCATCGCTTTGTGGAATGGGTGTTATTGCTCCACAATTGCAGATGAAGAAACTGAAGCTCACAGGAATTGTTTGACTAAAGTCTGGGCGGTGAAAGCAGCAGGATACGAACTCTAATCTATCTTTTTCCAGTCTGCCATGCAATTCCATGATGTATGTATCCATCAAAAGATGATGACTTAAGACATTTTAATGCTGACCCAGGAGCTGAGTCCAAATCAGTTCAACAAATTAACTAAGAGAAAGAGTAGATGCTTCAGCAATACACTTATAGGTTTGGCTTTCCCTGCTTCTCTCCCTGTTGTGAAGGGGAGATAAGGCAGGTTTTAGCTGGGATATTAGGCCTGGTTAAGTCCCTTGTGGACAGGGCATAAACCTTATACCACAGCACTCCCTCCCAGGTGCCTATTGTAGCTTCCAGCACAAAGGCTGCTCAACAAGCATGTGGCAAATGAAATTATAATGCCAGCCTGGCATGTCACTGCCCCAAACTCTCCATGGTGGGTTGGATCTACTGTTTTGTCTGATTCATGAAAGAAATTTTCTGTGGGTCATTATCTGGAGGAAGTCATCCATCTGTTGGTGGTGGTGAATTTTAGGGCAGCTGTACCATAGGATGGAATGAGAACAAAGATTTAATCTGAATTCATTCAAGAACTACTGCTTCAGTGTGTGAGTCTCGGCTCCAGCAGGGGGTTGAACAAACAGTCACAGTATCACTGTGGTCTTACACTGAAGATGTGTAACTTGTCAGAGCAGTGAAATCTCTGAGGAAATGTGTGCTAGGGTGATGTTGTTCAAGCAGAAGGCTGGTCAACAGTACACTTCCCTGAAGACATCTTTCAATTACAGATGAATTGCAATTAGAGAAGGGAAAAGGCTGGATGCGGTCACCAAGTTAATTTCCTCTGCCAAGGTGGATACAGCCTGAGATTTTGTTTCATATAAAATACCTTCCAAAATCTAGCTTGTATGATTTCACATGGGAGGCTCATCTATAACCAAGTCATCCAAAGACTGTTTCACACTAACATCACCTGAATTTTAACTTATTTCCATGACTTTTTCCCAAGCGACATCTGTTCTCTAATTTTATTAAATCATCTTCCTAGAATCAAAGAATATTATTCCTGGAAGCACCCTAAAAGATCACGTAGCCTAAGGTACTTGTTTATAGAAAGGGAAAATGAGGCTCAGAGAGGTTAAATTAAAGCTTTCACCTGCTTCTCAACCCATTACTTGAATTAGGACCTTCACCTGAGCCCTAGTCTATTACCTTTTCATTACAGTAATGCGCCACATAATGACACTTCGGTCAATGATGGACCACGGTCCCATAAGATTAGTACCATAGAGCCTAGGTGTGTAGTAGGCTATACCATCTAGGTTTGTGTAAGTACACTCTATGATGTGCGCACAATGACGAAATCGCCTAATGGCACATTTCTCAGACTGTATCCCCATCGTTAAGCAACACACAACTGTATATGTGACCAGTGTTCACCATTTTATAGATTGTGCGAGGAAGCTGTTAGACTTTACAACTCTGGTGCTGAAAAAAAGTATTCAACAGCTGAAACAACTATAAATGTTCACTGTTTACAGCTATTATATTTTGGTAAATAGAATTTGATCAGTGCTAGATCTCATGCCATAGAACAATGATTAGTGTTTTATAGGGTACAATTAAACTCAAAACATTTTTTCTCCTACAAAGACATCTGCATAAAAAGTAACATTCTGAAAACAAGTCAACATTTACACTGTTCAACATCAGCTACAAATATTTGCTTTTGAGGGCAGAGGGCTTTCTTTTACATCGCTAAAATTTTACATTTCTTGGTAAAATATTCCACTCAGTGTTTTGATGCTAAATGTATGTTTATCGTGGGCGACTGAAGAACATTTATAGACCAGAAGCATAAAAGTCATTTGCCAAAACGTAGATACTATGATTTATTCTTGGTCATTGTTATGGAACGAATTGTGTCCCCCACCCCAAATTCATGTGTTGGAGCCCTAACCCCCAATGGGACTATATTTGGAAACAGAGCTTTTAGGAAAGTAATTAAAGTTTAATGAGGTTATAAGGATGGAGCCCTAATCTGATAGGCCTGGTGCCCTTATAAGAAGAGGAGGAAACAAATGAAAGCCACGTGAGGACACAGTGAGAAGGCGCCATCTACAAGCCAGGAAGGGAGCTCTCACCAGAAACCAACCCCAATGGCACCTTGACTTTGGACTTGCAGCCTCCAGAACTATGAGAAAATAAATTCCTGTTGTTTAAACCACCCAGTCTGTAGTATTTTGTTATGGCAGCCTGAGCAGACTAACACAGTTATCAAGTCCCCCTCCTTAAATCTAGGAGCCAGAAGACACTTGGCAGGGAGGAGAGCATAAGTTAAAATATGGTGAAGGCTTTGATTGAGGTCTGGATGGGTGCAAGATCCCAGCAGGGCTGAGGTTTTCCTACTCCTGCAGAGGGCATCAGAGATGACAGCATTTCAGGGAACTGGCCCCAAATCTTCCCATTCCTTCTGTTCATCCCATCTTCCCTATAGTCCCATCGATGGCATCTCCAATTTCCTTTCTCCCTGTAGGTTCACACATTTGAGATACAAAGGGAATGGCATCAAAGTGTTAAAACTCTCAAACTTCCACATCACTGGTTATAAAATAGCATAAGCCAACAATTATTTTTATCCCATCAAAGACGTGGAAATTCTGTCATTTATCAAACATACCACCACGCATCTGACTAAATCCACAAGCAACTTAGCATAGAGTGTAGACTCATAAGTGTCTCCTTTTTTGATAGTTGGTATTTCCTACTTTTCCTGTAACTTGAGTTCAAGTTCCAAACATGAAACTGAAGTTCCTGTTCAGTCAAACACAATTGTGTGGCAGCTCTGGGTAGAAACAGGAAATGAACCAAATAAGGGCATATTTAAGAAACATCTGGCAGGGTTATGCCAAGTCTTATAACATCAAGTGATTTTGACAAGCAGTCTGAAGTCCACTAATCATTCGGGTAAAATTCTTCAGCTTGTTGCACTTGGTTCCAACTCCAACAGCAATCCTACTTGACAGGTTTACTGCAGTCCTGGGAGAAGCAGATACCAGGCAGGACACAGCCTCGAAGGTAAAGGTCATACCACCCAGTATCTTAAAATAAAATTTCCTTTTGTTACATTTGGACACACTTCAATAGAAGATGCTTAAAAAATTTCGGTTTCATATTCAGAAGTTACAGATTGACAAGTTACAATGGACAAGAGGTAAAGGTACAATATAACATCTTTATATAGAATGCACTTAGCTTCGTGGTTTTTGAAACACAGCTGGCTTTGAAAACATAACTGTACTGTTTTCTGCAGCCAAAATAAAAATTAAGAAAAAAAAATCCTGACTTGGTTAAAGAAAAAATCCACTTTCTTATAAAAAATATTCCTGTGCTTCAAACACTAATTATGAAAAAAACCCCAAAAACCTCCAAAGGTTATTCAAGTTAATTGCAGTATGGAATATGGCCCGGCTCTCTATCTCCGATAATGACAAAATCTATTTTACCAGTGACAGTGTCTCAAAGGCCATCTATTTTTTGACTACAAAGAACGTTGAGGGATAGCTATTTTAATATGTCAGCATCAAAGAGAAATTTGTTCTCATAGCCTCAAGACGCTCCCACCACCTGGAGTAAACCTTCTGAGCACGAAGTTGATTTTGGCTTTGGACCATATCTTAGGAAAGCCCACACTTCTGCTGAGTCTTCATTTAACTATGGCTGCTGTGCGGTCCACTTGCTTTTCCAAAGCTGAACCTTAGTCACTCCCAAGATATAGTTCTTTTTGCGAGGACACTGGAATGGACTCTTTGCCGTGTTTCTCAGAGTGTGTGAGAAACGTCTGGAAGCACTTCTGAGATGGTGGTTGATTGGGACAACATTAGAGGGTGTGCAGCGGGGGCTGAGTGTTCCCCGCCATGTGTCTCATAGCTCTTACTATCTCCTCCAGCAATTGCACTGAGGTTTTTATCGCATTATCTCATTTAATCCTCAGGATAGCCCTTTGGGGTACTTTATCACCCCCGTTTTGTAGATAGCAAGCAGAGAATTTTGTGAGTTAAGGAACTGTCCCAAGATTGGTAGTAACAATAATGTGGACATACACGTGTAGCCTGACTCCTATGAAAGGAAAATCGTTTGTTCAGATATGGCACGTGATTTGAAAAAATTAGTTGAAATCACAACTCAAGCCTCTATATGTTTCAGAACTGCAAGCACCTCCGATGCCTGATACATATTGGTTGCACTGATTTAATGCTATAATCAAAACTATGACCTTGGAATCTCAAGGCAATATCTGTGCCGAGTGGCCTTTGCTGGAGTTGGTTGAGGGGAGAGGGTAGTTCGCGGGAGAGGGCTTATATAAGCTCTAAGTGGGAAGGGACTACCGGGGGATAAGGGAAGGAAGCTCAGCAGAACTGGGGTTAAAACCCTTTGAGGACTGAAGATTAGGTGCCCTTAACAGGACATGGGGCACCAGCATTTACCACCCCCTGTTCAAAAGAGACACAAATGGAAAAGCAGCGGAAGAGAGGAAATTGGAAAGAATAAGTCTTTAGGGGCCACGTCTACAGGCCCTGCTTCTAGACGTTTTCTACTTCTCACATCCCTCTCGCTGAGTTTTGCCCTCAGTCGGGTGAGTGCGTGTGTGGGAGGGTTTGTACACATACAAACACATATATTAGGGTTGCCAGGAAAAAATACAGGGCAAACTATTAAAATTGAATTTCAGATAAATACCAAATACTCTTTTAGTGTAATTACGTCCCAGATATTGCATGGTACATACCTATATTGAAAAATTACTCATTTACCTGAAATTCAAATTTAACTGTGCATCCTATATTTTTATTTGCTAAATCTGGCGTACATATGTACCTATATATGTATATTTAAATGTATGTATTTATATATGCAATTATGTAGTAGACTCCCTTATCCTAAATGAGGTTAGCATCCCATCCTTATATGTGTCTGTTTATTCTATACTTCCATATGTCGAAGTACTCACATTTGTAATTTCATTTTCAATGTCTGTTTTCCCCACTTGATCATAAACTCTGCAATGACTGTGACTATACCTGTTACAGACTCAGAAGCTGGTACAAAACATAATGGATGAACTAAGAACATAGAATATATATTGAAGCCACATCCAGCATTTGGCCAGTAGATCAACCTAACTATAAAGAGCGGACAGGATCTGCCCAACTGTGGACAAAAGCTTGAGTCAGCAATTGAAGAGATAAAGGGCCTGAATTTAGAAGCATGACAAAAATGATGATACTGACTTCAACATTTTTATCTCACTGATTTTGAATAGGCATTTTTAAATGATTTTTCTTCTCAGTACTTGGTTAGGCCAGGGGGTAACAGGTGATTTTGCATGTGGGCACTTTTCCTGTACCCTAACCAACACCCTGACCCCTCCTGGGATGCCACATGCTTACCAAGTTTGGTTTTCATATTCTGTGGCACATTCAAGAAGATTCACTTTGTCTCGAGTTCTGTTATTAAGAATGCCATTTAGAAATTTTTATTTTCGCCCAAAGGATTCAAACTAGGGGATGAAAGAGAGGCCAGAAATGGAAGCCTCCTCCCACTCCACATCACATTAGTGGAATTTTAAAATTACAGCCTCACCAGTTTCCTTAAGAAATACATTTTTCATCTTTGGTGGCTGTGATTAAGGAACACTCACTTTGTGCACAGCTCCTGTGGTGACACAGCTCCATTACAAAGGCCTCCTGTGTGGCATTCAGGTCATTAGAAACTATACAAACTCTTAGGAAACAGCCCCGCAGAGCTGCTAACATACTCTTCAAATTATGGTTTCCTTTCTAATTGTGGCAAAAAATAAAGACTGAACTCATGATGGTTTTGGAGTTGAATAAAATCGGTAAGTGGAAGTACCTATATACACACACACGAAGAGGATCGCAATATCAGATACAGTTCTCAGAATGTTTTCCCATAGAGCTCTTAGCCTAACTGCCCTGATCCCAAAAATTAGGTTTTAGTTTCTGGAATCTGCAAGTTCCCTGGTTCACCTTCTCCAATAAACTAAATCTTAGTATATTTATAAATACAGATGTCAGCAACTTGCTATCTGTGATGGTTAATTTTCTGTGTTGACTTGACTGGGCTGAGGGATGCCCAGATAGCTGGTAAGACAGATTTCTGGGTGTGTCTATGAGGGTGCTTCTGGAAGAGATTAGCATTTGATTCAGTAGACTGAGTAAAGAGATTCACCCTCACCAGAGTGGACGGGCATCATCCAATCCATTGGAGACCCGACTAGAACAAAGAGATGGAGGAAGGGCAAATTCTGTCTCTCTCTTCTTGAGCTGGGACGTGTGTCTTTTCCTGCCCTTGAACATCAGAGCTTCTGGATCTCACGCCTTTGGACTCTGAGACTTAGACCAGCAACCTCTGCTTCTTAGGCTTTTGGCCTTAGACTGGGTGTTACACTATCTTCTCCTAGTGAAGAGAAGTTCTTAGGTCATTGGCCTCGACTGAATTATATCACCATCTTTCTTGGTTCTTCAGCTTGCAAATGGCAGATTGTAGGACTTCTTGGCCTCCATAACCACATGAGCCAATTACTATAAAAAATCTCCTCTTATATGTATCTATATACATCCTATTGGTTCTGTTTCTCTGGAGAACTCTGACTAATGCAGTGTCCTATACTGAAGCTTTACTTTCTTGAATGTCTCAACTATGGACCAGGACCCCCAAATAGGGCTTACACTTCAACTCGAACTTTTGACTTGAAAACTGGGTCCCTAGCAATGGGTACCACTGAAGTGCACAGTCAGGTTGTCTGTGCTGGTGACCAGCCCATCACACCCTCTTGGTTGCCCAGGCCCACGAGGCCATTTTGGCCAGGGCCCCATAATGGCTAAGGCAGGCTGTTCATGTGCACATGGACATGCAGGTACAACACCCCAACATATCTTGACATCACAAAATTTAGCCTGCTTGCCATGAGCTCGTCATAGGAGGTAAAATGTAGGCCCATATTTTACTGGCACTTTGACTAATCTCTGGCTTATGTGGGAAGTGATTGACTATGTGGTACCTTTTCCTCCGAGCTAGTACTAAACCCAGACCCTGATGTGCTCTTGGCATTCCATCTTTCCAATGACGTATAAAAATGAGGAGCCAAACACTCTGGGCTATTACAGATCCCATGGCACTGTTAGTAAGACCAGACACTGTACCCTTAACACGTGGCAAAATGCCAACACAGAGAGTGAGGTTCCAACTGCTCAAAATCCTTTGGTACTTTATAGATTGTTCTGTCATTTGCCCCAAAGATTGACTAGCATGCGGTGGGGCCCATATATCTGTTAATACATTTTTTCCCCCAGAGGTAGCTGCATGTCAGCAGTGGATTTAAGTAACCTCTGTGTAAAATATTGTAGCATGCTGAAATAAACAAATGCTACATAAAATAGATTATTTGATGATCAAGTAGGCATTTTCCTGTAAACAAATTCATTTCTTATAAAACCCATAAAACTGTGAATCGTGAGGGGCAAAGGTAGGAGCAAAATACGAGGATAGATTTTATTTTTGGACTAATTAGATGTCTTCTAATCAAGTTACAAGAGGATATTTTTTCTTATTGATCCAGCACACAAACTTCTGTTCTGTACATGAGGAAATTTAGTTCATATGAGCATCATTTTTTTATTAGCTGGGTTTGGTTCCCAAATGCCTTCCATAGCCACTCTCTTTGTTATCTTTACCAGTACTCTTTGGAGACTAAATTCATCACGTCCAACTCTGAAAAGGAACTTCCCAGGGGTACCCCACTGCCCCGGCCATTAATAGAGAAGGCAGGAATGGCTGGGGCTGGGAGGATTGGTTTTATATAAATGGAAAGATAAGTCTCAATTTCTTTGCTTCCTTCCACCCTGCCTCTACTTTTTTCAGCCTAAGGTGTTTCTTGTTCCCTGCTTTAATCTAAGCTTTGTACAAACGATGACATGTTGGAAAAGAGGCCATTTCAAAGGCCATCACTTGCTCTCCTGATTCATTGCAGCATGGGTCTGTCATTCCAACTCTCTGAAAAGCCTCTTCAGTCCCGATTTAAGTTTCTTCCACACATTGCCAATGCCTCCCCCTGACTGGACGCTGGTCAAGTCATTTAAGGGCCTGCAATCCCTGAGCCACACTTAGCAAGCTCATGCTGCCCAAACTCCCATAAAATACCAAGCAGCTTCTCACAAACTGTCATGAACCACTAAAGAGATTTATATTTCACCTCCACTCCAGCAATCCTCATCTAGGTTTTCCAGGATCAATTCATTTCTTGTAAAATGCACATGTCCATCACTGTGGACGCAATATTATACATATGTATAAATAATGAGACTGCTTTTCGTGTGCCATACCTAAAATCCAGTCTTAGAACTGCATAGTTGCATTTTATGGGATGCCTTTTTGTTTGTTTCCTTAGGAGATAATCTCAAACTCACAGAAAACTTGCAAAAATGGCACAAAGAACACTTATATACTCTTTACCCAGAATCATCTATCGTTAATATTTGCATTATTTGTTTTATCATTTCTTTCTCTCTCTTTCTTCACCTCTCTCTTATTTATACGAGAGAGACTGTACATACATTAATACTTTATACTAATATATAACTTATACTATTTGAGAATATATATGAGTGCAAATGTACATATATTACTACTTACATGCTAATATATATAACCTAGACTATTTGTGAATAAGTTGCACGCATTGTGGCCTTTCACTTCTTAGTACTTTAGTACGTATTTCCTAAGAATAAGGATATCCTCTCACACACCCACAGTCCAGTTACCAAACTTAGTAAAAATTTTACATTGATATGATACTTTTATGTAACCTATTGTCTGGATTCCAATTTTGTCAACCAACCCAGTAATGTCCTTTATAGCATTTTCTCTAACACAGGATCCAATCAAGAATCATGTGTTGTATTTTTTTTTGTGTCCTCAGTCTCCTTTAATCTGGAGCAATTCAGGGCCGGCCCCGTGGCTTGGTGGTTAAGTGTGCGCGCTCCGATGCTGGCGGCCCGGGTTCGGATCCCGGGTGCGCAGCGAGGCACCACTTCTCCGTCCATCCTGAGGCTGAGTCCCACATACAGCAACTAGAAGGATGTGCAGCTATGACATACGACTATCTACTGGGGCTTTGGGGGAAAAAATAAATAAATAAAATCTAAAAAAAAAAAAAAAAATCTGGAGCAATTCAGATTTGCCTTTTTTTTTTGACTTTTTTATGACATTGGCATTTTTGCAAAAGACAGTCCCTTAACTGGATCTTTGAGGGGCTTTTGGAGGGGGTGAGACTGGCAGAGAGAATGAACTTTAAATGGAACCATGCACATGAGTAATATGGTAAAGTGACATTATATGATTGAGGCAGGTGACAACATGGTCAGCTATCCAGCACTTGGCCAGTTCTGCAAGTCAAACCATCTTTAGACCCTTGCGTCTGGGCTTTGCATTGTACGTAGAACTAAGAACTACTCAGCCAGCTTGGTTATCCGTTTTATTATGGCAGATGTTAAAGAGCAGGCATCCTGCCACATGATAACCAAGTAGTGAGAGGAGAGAGAGCCAGAGAGAGAGGGGAGGGAGGAGGAGGCAGTACCCCCATCAATTAAAATGCACACTGGGACCATTTGGTACGCCAGTTATTAGATGATATACCTCAGCAGCCCTTGAGGATGCTGCTGTGTTTTCAGCAGAAAATACATATGAGATCATCATACTGTTGATGTCATCTCACCAGCAAATGAACATTCCTCCTGTCTCAGTTGGCAGGCTAAGGATTCCTCTGT
Source organism: Ceratotherium simum simum (assembly GCF_057802395.1). NCBI lineage: Eukaryota > Metazoa > Chordata > Mammalia > Perissodactyla > Rhinocerotidae > Ceratotherium > Ceratotherium simum. Next base: position 16,992,686 of record NC_141909.1, read on the forward strand.
TTTTGTGTGCACCTCACATTTCTCTCTTCCTCTTCATTGTCCACCCCCGAGCCCATTTTGTACAGAGAAGAGAAAGAGACTCTGTTCAGCACAATTAAGCCACCCACATGCTGACTTACTGAGCAGAAAACAAAGAATAATGAAGAAAACATCTGCCACCACCTGGGCAATTGACATAAGCAAAGTGTCATGAATTTCTACCAGGTATAATGCCTCTTGATGAAGTCACAGGACAGAGCTTCCAGGTGACATACGGTGAAGCCTCATCAACAAACACTAGGAACCCCCCTAACTGCTAGGGTGAAAGGGAATTGTGGGGATGCTTGTTATTCAATGGAGAACTGTGGCTGTTTCTCCTTAGCAGTAGAAGAGAATGAAACGAGAGAGGATGGATGCAGTCACCCACTGAATTGCGACTTTAGGAAAGACTCACTAGCCTCTCCAAGCTTCACTTCTTTTGGTATTAAGGGGCTCTGATAACAAGTCGGAATGAAATGAACTAAGCACGTAAAGTGCTTAGCAGAGGCCCTGATAACACCATAGGCAGATGATAGATGCTAGTTCCTGTTCAAGGATAGGCTCCCGGGAAGCAGAGCCTGAAACATGGCTCGGATACATGTGATTTATGGAGGAGGTGCTCTCAGGAGAAGCAGAAGAGGGAAGCGGAAGTGGACAGAGGAAGATGCTCAGCAGGGCTGTGGTCTCAGCTGGAGACTAGTTTGAGTCTCATTCCAGGGGAGCTTTGGAGCTCAGACTTGGTCCACGTTAAGACAAGGAGGGGGCCAGTTTTTAGAGCCTGTCTCAGTCCGTCATCAGCTGTAGGACGGGAGGGGCAAGTACCTCTCCAGGTACAGCGGCTCCCAAAAGCATACCTTTAAAGAAGGGGACAGCTGTGAGCAGCCAGCCCTACAGCAGCTGGAGGATGGGGGACAGGTGCACTGGCCCTGAGAAGGGATCCAGCGGAAGACCACAGCATCCACCATGGCTCCCTTCTCCCTTCTCATCTGAGTAAGGAAACCTTGTAGAATGCAGTGCTAGATTCTTTGTACTGAAATAGTTTCATTTTTTTTTTTTTTTAAGTTTAGTTGAAAGAAATGACCAATTACGTCACAGAACTCTCTGAGACTTGCTGGGCTAATTGATTCCATTGAGACAGGCTTTTATTATGACAAAACTCCTCTGTTCCCCAACACAGCTGGTACCAGCCACGAGGAAAGGGGCCCACACCTTTGGTCAAGCTTCAGGCAATCCTGGTGGCCCTCAGCTCTGGTGACTCACCCCAGTCTCCAGGAAGAGGTGCGGAACCAGGCAAGGGCTTGGGCGTTCAAACTTGCTCTCATTTACACCACTCTCCTCTCTGTGTCACCACCCTGCTTTCTGGCTCAGCATCATTAGTGCACCACCGCGCCTTACTGTACACTCTCTTTTCAGGTCTGTGAGACATGAAGTGAACATCACTTGTAATATTCGTCCTTTTCTCTGAGAACTGGCAGGGGGATGGAAAAGGGCAAGAAAGTGGGAGCAGTGGCTGCTGGGAAGGTGGAGAATTAATTTGCATTCATTTCTCGCCCTGTTAACTGGTATGTCACTTTTCTACTCACACAGTCTGGGGGCTCCTTTCCAGTGTGGATCTAGCGATTACTTAGCTCTTCAAAGGTAATGTGCCCCATAAGATGGCATAGACACTGGTGAGGGCTGGGCCTAGGAACTCAGGGATCATATTCATATTCTGTATTACAAGGTAAAGTACAAATAAGTTAGCCGCATTTTTCTCTGAAAACTATGTATCTATCTTATTATGTGTGTTGTAAGAATTTAAATATACATATACATATATGTCTATATATTTCTGCCAAGTTTTCTTACCTTATTCTTGGTCTTTCTCTCCCCACTGGGATGTAAGCATCATTAGGGTAGAGGTTTTGGCTATTTGGTTCCTTGTTGTAACCCCAGCACATAGACAACTGGTGTTCTAGGTCCCAGAGTGGGTGCTCAATAAATATTTGCTGCTTACATAAATTCATATTAAACCAATTCTTAGATTTGAGTTGATTTAAAAAGTTTTGCCATGATGGATAAGGTGCTCTATTTTTAAAACAAGACTTCTGTAAATAAGTAACTCTGTTTAAAGGAGCACCTTTTTAGCTGAGGTGCCAGTAAAATTCATAAATGCTTTACCTGTGCTGAAAAAAAAATGAGTTATGTTGCCTCCTACCTTCTGACTCATCATTCTGTTTTCCTTTCCTTAGCTCTACCATAAATTTGAATCTCTAATTCTTGCTTTGATCAATTTGCTATATAAGGAGCAGGGTCAATCAAACTTGGAAATAGAAATCGTGAGTTAGGATTCCAATTATGCAGATGATTCACTGCATAAAACATGCCTGCCTCAGTTTCTTATACGTGTTTATTCTGCTCCAAGCCTTCCTTTGAGGGAAGATGCATATGTTGCCTGAAGCAGAGAGACTAGAAACCTTCTGATATGTTCCCTCTTCCTAGTTTTTTTCTAAAGTAAAAGGAGATTGACTCCTGGATCTTCCAAGGCTGTTGTCCCAAGACAGGTTCATTAAAGTGACTGCCAAGCTTCAATGCAAACACTAATAATCTGGAATTTTCCTTCTAACAATCTGCCTATTCAGAATAAGATAGGGTCAAATTGGAAAGAGGAGGTAGGCTTCTTCTGAAGGTCCAATTCTTGTTTTCCATTTGAATAAGTCAGATACTTTAGAGACTTAGTTAAGTCTGTTCATTTTCTCTTGGGCTTTTGGCCTGCTATTTGTCATAGGTAGAGGGCTGTATCTTAACACTGTAAATTCTATTAGTAGCTTGGCCTTCCAAAACTTGCTCAAAGAGAGTGTATTTTTTACTACTAAATTATGTTGTACCAAAGATAGAAATCTATAATAACAGCTCTACATACATCAATAAAACCGACTTGACAGATTAACAAACTCGCTCCATTTTTTATTTAAAGTATCTATGAGAATGTCCATGTCACACTGACCACTTGAGGCTGGTAAGCCACTCTCTAATACCCCACCAACACCAATAACCAAGGTTGAGTTTTATGCTTGCAAAGAATCGGCTGACCCTAAATCTGCTTATGTCATTTGTAATATAGAGCAACCCATTCAATATCGGCTTAGAAAGAAAGATAATTGAACACCTAGGAAAAACTGGGTAAGTAGAGCTGCTGAAAAATATTGGTAATGGTAAGATAATGATACAAGATCCAGAAAACAAAGGAAAAAACCTAGAAGGCCTTTGTGCTCTCATTGCTTTGCAAGTATCTTTAAGTTCTTGTTTCACTTTTTAAAAAACCAAAGCCAGAAATTATAGTCACTGCTTTGTTTTTCTGTGCAAGAAAAATGATGCTGATCTCCAACTGGTAGAGTCCTATTTCAACAAAATGACTTTGACTTCATTTTAAAAGATTGCTGAGTGAATGTGCAGTGTATTTCTATATTTACATTTGTGAGTTAAACTACACCTTCCCTCTTCCCAGTTTTCATCTGGGAAAGTTTATGTGCACATATATTTTAAAATAATTTCCCACTTAAAAAAAACTCTTCTGATAAACTCTTCAACTTCCAAACTTTCAAATAATAGGATAAGAGTTTGTCCTAAATTAGTAATCCCTAAAAGGATGGCCAATAGCACATACTATAAGACATCCTAGAATGTCAGAAACGGAACAACCTTGAGATGATCTCGTCCAATCCAATCATTTTACAGAAGAGAACTGAAGCTTAGAGACTCTAATGCCAAGTTGAATTAGACCTCCAGTCAGTGAGAGCAACGACGTCAGATGCCAGGTTCCTGATTTAAATCAGTGCTTTCCCCTAAAAAGTATCTGAAAGCATAGATTTTTTCCCTAAAAAGTGTTTTTCCCTAAAGACAGAGAACACAAGTTACATTGATTTCTTTTTTTTCATTCATTCATATATTCACTCATTCATGTAAACCTACATATTTTTATTGCTACTTCGTCTTTAGCACTGAGCTCCATGCTGGGGATGCAAAGATGACAAGGTTATGGTTCAAAAACAAGAGGCTCTCATTGTGATGGAGGACCTTCTCATAAACTATGTCCAATAACCACATTCTTTAATCTTGTTCCCTCTCTTCCTCCTGATTTGAGTAAATCTAATCACCCCAAAGTTCTAACTAAGAGACTAGACACGGCATATGTTGGCCATCCACATGCTTCAGAGTCTTCAACTTAGCATGCTGGAAAAAGTGGGTGTGCACCTGCTAGAATGGCTATAATAACAACACAACAAAACTACCCCAAAACTGAGAAATAACAAGTTTTGGAGAGGATGCGGAGAAACCGGAACACTTTTAGATTGCTGATGTGAATGTAAAATGGTGCAGCCACTGGAAAACAGTTGGTGGTTCCTTAAAAAGTTAAACAGAATTACCATATGACCCAGCAATTCTTAGGTATATCCTCTTAGGTATATCCCTAAAAGAGTTGAAAACAGGGGCTCAAACAGGTACTTGTATGCCAATGTTCATAGCAGCGTTATTCACAGTAGCCAAAAGGTGAAAACGACTCAAGTGTCCATCAACAGATGAATGGATCAACAAAATGTGATATATACACACACAATGGAATTCAGCCATTAAAATGAATGAAGTTCTGATATATGCTACAACATAGATTCACCTTGAAAACATGCTCAGTGAAAGAAACCAGACACAAGAGGATAAATATTGTATAATTCCACTCATATTAGGTACCCAGAATAGGCAAATTCATAGAGACAGAAAATAGAATAAAGGTTACTGGGGGCTGGGTAGGGGCAGGAAGTAGTTACTACGTAATGGGTACAAAGTTTCTGTTTGTGGTAATGAAGAATTTTAAAATTAGAATTTAAAATTTTAAAATAGATTGTGGTGATGGTTGCACAAAATTATGAATGTAATTAATGCCACTGAATTGTACACTTAAAAATGGTTAAAATGGCAAATTTTATGTTATATTATGTTTTGCCACAATAAAAAAAAGTAAAAAAAAATGTATGTGGGTCATTTTTGCTCATTTTGGTTTTTAACTGTCTGCTTGTGACTAGTCAGCAGGGAGTTTATTCATCTTCTAAATTTCCTTTTCTTACTTTTACTTTTCTTCCAGGTTTAGCAGAAGATAAATCATGCAGTAGTGGTTGGCTACCACTCTCCTAAAAATCTCAGGATGCTTTTTTTGATCAGTGATTTCTCTTACCACTAGATTCCAAAGCAGTTTCTACATGCAGAGTCCTTGGAGACCTCCTCCCTCCCCGCAAACCTCACCGTGCACACACCATGGCACTGACTCCGGACTTGCAGCCCCTGCTCAGCTGGTCTAGCCTCTTCCCTCGTCACTCTTCCCACGCACTCCTCCTCACACTGCATCTTCGCCATGCTTCACATGGGGGTTCTTGGGACACTTCCTGTTCTCTCGTGCCCTGGGATTTCATGCACACTGCTTCCTGGTCCAGGATAGCCATCTTCTTTGCATGGCAACTCCTACGGATCCTCTCGATTTCAGCTGAGACCCCATCTGGTGGGGCAAACAGGTGCTCCTAAGTGCTCCCACAGCACTTGACATGTTCCTGTTTTTACAGGCAATTCACATAGAAGAGTGGTCAGGAACTCAGGGACTCTTTCATATTCTAGCTGTGTCTCAGTCAAATTACTTGATTTTTCTGTGTTTCAACATCTTTACAGATAAAACGGGAATAATAATACTTATCAATCATAGGGTCGTGGTAAAGATTATAAGTGTTAACATATATAGAATATCTATATATTGTATATATCTTGAGCACAGTGAACATATGCTATTAAAAAAATTATTATTATTATTTTACTCTAGTCCTTATCACTATGTATAATAAATGCCATTTGCTTATCTTTATGCTGTCCTGTACTGTAAGAGTATAGCATATGCCTGGCATAAAGGAATGCTAAATGAATGACTACATTCTTCATTAACTATATTTTTTAAACACAGAATATTCATGATATGCCGACTATGGCCAATATACTCCTCTGGACGTTGGATACTGGAGGAACTACAAAGCTGTAGTAGATAAAGTTTTGTATTTCAAAGAGCTGTCGTTGGAAAGGAAGATGCACATTTAAATATATAATTATTTTTAATAAACAAATTTTGAAATGACCAACAAGAAATGGCAGACTAAAAACATAAGATAAAATAAGACAATAAAGATGAAAAGCATGGCATTTTTTCATTTCACTTTTTTTGATTTTTATTCAAGAGAATTGTGGCTATAGTTATTATTGGTAAAAATATTATAATGGGTAAAATAATAAAACATGAGCAAAGCCCAGTTCCTATCCAAGGGCCTGGGAATAACCAATAAACCAATCACAATTTTCACCTACCTTCCCCTCTCAGAAAACACATCATGGTATAATTCGCTACAGTTTTAAAAAATAAATAACATAAGTTATTATAAATAAGAAACATAAATAAAATGTTCTTTTTATAGAGGCACACATGTTCAGCTCCACACCTAGCAAAACTCAGGAAGGAAGTGCATATGCCTATAGCTACAGCTAGAGCCCCACACCTGGAGCCACTGAATTCTACCTCCCCTGGGACAACAGGCCAGCTCTCGGAGCATACTCAACTCACTAAGCATCAAAGCAGCCTTTCTGAGAATCAGCCTCTGACTTTGTAGCCCAATTCCAGTGTCGTGAGCTTTTGCCTTTTTCCTGACACCAAGTCTCTCCGTTGTATCCCAATTTCAGCAATGGGGAACCTGCCAGCTTTCGCTGGGTCTGACTACCTTCCTTGTCACCACACCACCAAGGTACATACCTTGCCAGTTCCCTGTGGGGGAGGAGGTGCTGACTACTGGGTCTCCATTGCCTGGCCCAGTGATCTCACACCTCGAACTTATCCTCCTGAAGCCACTTCCAGGCTGCGTGACTGGGAGCGAGACGTGCAACCTCTCTGAGCCTCAGTTTCCACGTCAGAAAAAGGAGGATAATCTTACTTACTCCTCAGAGCTGCCATACAGATTAAATGGACCAATGCATGTAGGGTATGGTGCCAGGAATTCAGCAGGTGCTCAGTAAGTGATAGCTAGTGGTAGCTAGTTTTCCTTCCCAACCATGTCAAAAAATGTGGCAGATGCACTCCAACAATTGTCTCACTTTTATAAGGTATCCTAAATTGTAACAAACTAATTACAAATGACTCAGCAATTAAAGTTATAAAGCCAGGTGGCACAGTGCAAAGGCTGTGTGGTCTGGGAGTTCAGAGACAGATGTATGTTATTCCTGGAGTCACCAGTAAGTATCTATGTGACGTTAATCAAGTCAGTTAATCTCTTGGGACCTCACTGTCTTCATCTGTAGACAATAGATTAAGTTAGATAATGTTTCAAGTCCTTCCTAGCTCTAAATTTTTGACTCTTTATGAAGAATAAACAAAGTCTTCATATAGTAGCAAATATTACCCTCAACTAGACCCCAACTGAATGATGAATTTAACGATCGGGGTTTTAGGTCTCCTAGCAAAATCATCGTGGGTACCCGATGCAAGGAGGAAATACAATAGATGAGTCCAAGGAATCTCTAATACAGTGGATCTGAAAGTGTGGTTTCCGATCAGTATCATCTACATCACCTAGGAACTTACTGTAAATGCCAAATCTCAGGTATGGCCCCAGACCTACTGAAGTAGAAACTCTGGGAAGGGCTCAGCAATCTGTGCTTTCACAAACCCTACAGGTGATTCTGGTGCTCCACAGATTGAGAACCACTGCTTGAATCTATGAAAGCACTGACACTCACACACACACACACACACACACACACACATACTCACACACACAAACTCACAGAAAAGCTTTACCTTGAATCTAGAAGATAGATATATTAGAATAAGGACATATATTCTACATTACTGACTTGTCCCTACTAATTTCAAGATTTTTAAAAAATAAAAAAATCCTCAGAATTGCCTATTGATCAACTTTATTTCCAGTAGAATCTCCTATTTTGAAGGACAAATGTATGCCTAATAGAAAATTAAGAAAATTGCTAAGGACAAATAAACATTGATTGCTAAGGGAGAAGAAGGCCACTTATCCTATTATCTCTTTTGTGAATAGTCACTCCCTCTGCATGCAGCTCACTCCAAACATCTTACATTCTAATATGGCAAGGATGCCTCCAAATAGCGGTTTAATTCATTGATTTTCCTTGCTATTTTCATTATCTACTTAAGAACAAAATGCATTTATTGTGGCTTCAAAGACTGCATTCAGTTGATCAAATTGCCATATTTGAAGAAGGGTGTCAAATACAAATGGACACCACTAAACAGCCTCTTTATCAGCACACAAGAGCATGATGCCTACATGTGGTAAGGTCTCAAACCAAAGAACACACGTCTTAAGGAGCTAGTGCTCACACATAATTTAACACCAGATGAACCTATGAACTAATGACTATATACAATGCCAGTCATGGGATTTGTCTGTGTAAAGCCCTCCAAGGCTCCCCTTCGCTCCCAACAATACCCGCTGCAGTGAGCCCTCTGAGCCTTTTCTCCCACCTCATGCCCTATCTGCTCCCTTTTTAGCCTTCACATAGGAGTGCCATCCTCTAGGCAGCCTATCCTGTCCACGTTCTCCTCCCCATTTGCCCCTACTAAATCCTGCACACAATGGTGCCTGTAACACATTATCACACTATTCAGTTTCTATGCCTGCCTGCCCTTTTGGGATGATAAGCACCTTGGGATCAGGGTTCTTGTAAGTATCTGTTGAGTGAAATAATTTTATTTTCTGGTCACATCTTCCTTTATTCTGCAGATATTTTATCCTAAAAGTAGTGGCTTTGTTAGGAGGCAAAGACATAGAAAAAAGAGAATTTCCTAGTGGTATCATTCTCCAAGGAAAAAGTTGCAGTCAAAAGCACAATTTTCCTCCTATTGTGCTTTCTCAGCTAACTACAGAAATAGTAATTTTTAGAGGAAGCATGTCAAAAAACTTGTGAGTAGCAATTAAATTAGTTTTCCACTTATTATTGACAAATAGGTTGTAATTAGAATTCACATCACTTTTATTGTCTTTTTTTTTAAACCTTTGATAGTCTACCAGAGATTAGTACTTCCTAGGGAAAAATGAACTAAGTAAAAAAAAAAAAAATCCCACATATATAAACAGTGATGGAGAATCATTCAAAAAAACAAAAACACAAAAAACAGAGCAGGCAATTAGGAACCCCTGTGAGTCAGGAAACTGAGTTTTTACTCCTCCTACTCAGGACCTGTGTGACCATGGCTAAGCCTTGTGTCCTTTTAGATTTCATTTTCCATCCAGCTATCTCAAAGTAAATGCCAACAACAAGATATTAGAAGAGACCACGATGATGGGGGAAGGGGTGAGGAAAGGGAGCCTTTGAGGAGCATTTCCAGTGTGTGAGAGATGATTTGCAGAAAACTGCAGCATCCTTAGACACCTGAGGAAGGAGCAACTTTGAAAGATGTAAATGATAGAATCTAGGTTGGCTTTACAATTGACTTCTCTGAGCTCAAGAACAAAGACAGGCAGAAGGGTGAAGATATTGGAGATGATGTACACATGATCAGGACCAGGCCGTTTGTTACTACCAAAAAAAGTTCCCATAGAAACAAGATGGTCAGAGCTAGATTCAAAGATTTCAGACAAGAATTAGATAAATCAAGGCAGCTGTTGTACCTTGCAACAGCTTTGAGATCAAGGAAGGGGGAATCTGAGCAACTAGAATGGGCATTGAGTTCAGGCCAAGCTTTTTTCAGTTTGAATATTGCTTAGCTGAGATACAGCTGATGTACTGTGTGTGTGTACCTCCTAGCAAGGCAGGAGAACTCATTCCATCCAACTATTTAGATTCGTCATCCCATCTGCTCCCACCTCTGCTGGCTGCGCACACCAAATGTCAAGCCTGGCTGCAGTGGAGCAAGAGAGTGAATAGAAATAGTGGGACTCTGAGAACTGCTGTTCAGAGATTCTGGGGAGGAAACCAAAAATCCAGTTTTATCTTAAAAAAAGGTTGTGGATGTAGTGGTCTTTTGAAGAAGAGAGCAATTACTTTAATGATTAGCATTTTTATCATGGAAAAAGTGCAATCTATTAAAGGAAATGTGGACAGTTTTAAATAGTCAAAAGAAGGAAGAAAAACAAAACCCACTGTCCCATGAGTCAAATACAATAATTGGCTATATTTTAGTGTGTTTCCTTTAGTCTCTTTTGGTACGCATACACATTTTCAAAAAAATATTGTTGAAATAACCGTTTAACATTATGCATAATCATTTCTCGTGGTTTGCATACAATTTATATAGTTACATCACTTCTCATTGAATAAACTTACCATAATTTATGTTACTTCTGTAGTTCAATGATCATGTGGGATATGAGGAAAAGATAAACTATTTAAAGACCACTGAAAGAGAATGATATATGCCTTTGAAAGAATTTCAAACTAATTGAGGAGACCTAGAACAGGGATCTGGAAAGAAGGAATGTGGAATTTTGGACAACAGAAAATAAAAGTATTTTAAAAATTAGGAACAAATATTTATTCAGAGGAAAATGACAATGATTAAGATGTCTTTATACTTGGTCATGTAGTTCATTTGACTGTTGTTATTGCTATTGTTATTGTTATTGCCATTGAAAACTAGGACATATTTAAAATTCCTGTGAATTTATGTGATTATTTCTGGAGAGTAGATTGAAAGAGATAAAATTATTATTAAAACATATAAATATTATCAATATTTCTTATTGCTTTCCAAAAGCCTTGTACTAATGTGTAGTCCAAACAACATATGTAATTGTGCCTGCTTGATCATAGTCAAGCCATCATGTCTGTTATTCACTTCAAAACTCTTCGCTAATTTGATTGGTAATAATCGATATCACATTTTTTTCTACAAGTCAGGTTTAACATTATTTTAATGTTTACTAACTAACTTTAGTTCTTTTCTTGTTAATTATTGGTTCAAAACCATTGAAAATTTGGCTGTTAAAGCCCTCACTGTTTGAAAATCAATATATAGGCACTCTTTATATAACCTGTGTATCGTGCTTTTCCAAGTCATTTTGCTGCAAATATTCTCCCTAGTGGGAGATACAGAGAAGTTTTATCTTGGTGGTTGATACAGAGAAGTTTTACCTTTTTATGTAGTCATCCCTACTTTATAGTTTAGAGAGAAATGATTTGGCCATTTCATTCAGTCACTTTTCTCGAGATGTTTACCTAAACAATTTATATTGTGTTCCCTTACATGTTGAAATTTGGGAAGAATTAATCATTCGCCCTGTCACATGAGGGTCATGAGCAGACATTAGCCATTTAGCTGACTGAGCTCAGATACTAGGATACAGAAGTGATAGCTTCTTCCTAAAGGCAAATTTTCTGTATGGGTTTCTAATGCTAAAAATAGGACAAATATAACCTGGCATGTAAAAATAACCTAGTCCATTCTTATTTTTCCTTCTTTAAAAAATAGTTTGAAAACATTTGTCATTGGTAGTTGGGCTGCTTTGGGTAGCACTTATGGATGCATAACATCACACACAGGAGCTCTGCAAAGTTGTAGCTTTTCCACTTTCTCGGTTACTTATGTTCCCAGGATTCTGATTGCATTAAGTATTCCTTCTTTCACCCTGGAGAAGCATACATCTGCTTCTGCTGACACCTGTTCTCCTTTGCGGCTTCTGAGGAAACATTTATTTCTTTTTTGCTTTTCTTCCTATTTTAGCAATGTCTGCTTCTCATCTTAATAAATCACTTTTGCTTGGCAATAATTTAATAGAGGGAGAATGCATAGCTAAAGAGGGAATGTGTAGCACAGAATATAGAATTCCAGACAACATTCCTGGCTTGTTGCATGGTATCTGCCAGGCCGTACAAAACTAGGTTCCTAGTGTACTGGCTTCCTTTTTATAAGAAGGTTATAGATTACAATATCAAGGTCATTAGTTTTCCACCATATTTGGTACAGAGGAACAGGAATGGTGGACGAGTTAGAAAAGGCTCTGCTTTTGGGGTATAGCTCCAAATATTGGTCCTGCTACATCTTTGAGTCCTCTTTGCCTTCCTCCCTGAAGGTACCATAACATCAGGAGAGGAAGGGAGGCAAGAGGCCCAATTTCACATCCTCACGACAGAACTGATCTTTCTTCTCCACAGGCTCCTCAACTCCTGAAATGCTGCTCACATATCCTGATTAATTCTATGACCCTCTCAGGGCTGATTCGGCTGATGAAATGAAAAGGTCTCATTGAAAAAAAAAAAAAAAAAGATCACAATAGCAACTGCTGAAGATTGCTTTAATAATTCACAATATATGTAAAGGACTAGAATCTAGGATATATAAAGAGCCCCTGCAAATCAATAATAAAATGAATAGCCCATTTTTTAAAAAATTAGGAAGGAGGATTGAGCAGACACTTCACAAAAGGGGGCATCCAAACGGGCAACAAACCTAAAAAAATGTGCTCAATATAATTTCTCATCAAGGAAATACACATTCAAACCATAAAGAGAATCCACCAATCACCAGAAGATTAAGATGAGAAAGACCAACTATACCAAGTACTGGTAAGGAAGTGGAGCATCCAGAACTCTCATACATCACTGGAAGGAGTGTAAGTTGTACAACCACTTTGGAGAACTGTTTGGCAGTATTTATGAAAGCTAGTCATAATATCAAGTGTATGACATAGTAATTCCACTCTGAGATATATATAAAAGAGAAATGAGTGCAAATTTTTACCAAAAGACTGGAAACAATCCAATGTTCAACAACAAGAGAATGGATAAATAAACAGTTGTATATTTACGCGATGGAACACCGTAGAGCAGGTATAGCAAATATGGTCCATAGGCCAAATCCTGGTAAAAAACCTTTGTTGGAACACGGCCACACTCATCACTTATATTGTCTATGGCAGCTTTTGTGCTACAAAGGCAAAGTTGAGTACTTGAGACAGAGACCATGTTGCCCACAAAGCCTGTTTTTTGATCTACCTGATCCTTTATAGAAAAAGTTTGCCAACCCCTGCTGTCAGGCAACTACTAAGAATAGACTACTGGTACAGACAAGAACATGGGATGAATCTCACAGATATTATTATGTTGAATGAAATAAACTAGACACAAAAGAGTACATACTGTAGAATTCCATTTATATAAAGTTTCAAAACAGGCAAAACTAACTGATGGTGTGAGAAATCCAAATAATAGTTATATCTGGAGGATCCAATGAGAAGGGAACAAGGAAGCCTTCAGGGGTCCCGGAAATGTTCTGTACCTTGATCTTAGTGGTAGCTACAGGAATGTGTTCACACATAAAAGTTAATTGAGCTGTACACACAAGATGCGTGCACTTTACCTTTTTATAGATCAATTAAAAAAAAAGAATTGAATCGTGAATTTGCTGCTTCTTAAATGCGCAGATTGGCTAAAACTCTCCATATGTGGTTGAAAGGTAAAAATCTGCTCTTTTCTGTGACTGTGGGAGAAGTTGAAACATCCAGCTTTTTTATAACATTATATTAGTTTCAGGTGTACAACATAATGATTTGATATTTGTATGTATTGAATAGATATTGCCAAATGATCTCCACAATAAGTCTAGTTAACATCTGTCACCATACATAGTTAACAAAATTTTTTTTTCTTATGATGAGAACTTTTAAGACTTACACTCTTAGCAACTTCCAAATATGCAACACAGTTCTATTTGACTATAGTCACCATGCTGTACATGAAATCTTAGTTTTCATAACTGATAATGAGGCTGGCCAAATTTACTTTGCATCAAATTTTTAAGAATATTATAATACCTCATGAGATTGCAAGAATTTATGTTAAAAAGCATGTCATCTACAAAAGAATGTCTTTTATTTTTTCTTTAATTTTCTCTTTCTTCTTCACTGATCTTCTGTTTTGCCACACTATTTGTTTTATGCCATTTCTTACTTCTAACACTGTCTCACCAATTGTGTACTTCCTTATTCACCTACATCTGTCTCCTTTTTCCTAGTATATTTATAGTGAATTGCTTGCATAACCCTTGGGCCTACATTAATTTATCTTTGAATGTTTCTCATTTCCCTTTGTGTCCTTGAACTCCATCGATTTACCCTATTTGATATTTCTTCATTATTCTAAAATTTGCTTGGCTGCTGTTCAACACTCTTATTTTTTCCCCTTTTGGTCGTCCCTGTGTCCTAATTACCAACCTAACTAGGTTATGAGAACTCTTGCACAGAGGGTCCCTAACCCATACATTAGAATCATATTGTATGGATCACTCAAGCTTAGCCAAAGATTGATTTCTTTCTAGCTCCCTCTTTTACATAGTGCACAATTTAGTAATCTTGTGCCCTGCCTGCAGACCTACGGTAGTACATGATTTATTCATTTCATGTCATTTATTTCCAGAGAACCAAAATCATATGTAACTAGTAGCCTTTTCTATTAGCATAAATGAAAACCAATGACAGTATCAATGGAGTAGGCCACTGCGGTACTTGGTAATCAACATAATGGAAGATTAAGGCTTCTTCCTTTAAAGCATTCCTGAGTACTTTTCAATTATATTCCCATTGATCCTCATAACATTGATGCATTAACTGGAAAATTACTAAACGTTTGTTACAAACAGAAGAAGGGAACAACAGAAGTACATGAGTTTTCGATGGTTCCCTTAGCTCGCCACCAACTTTGCATATAAAAATCAGGACATTGCATATAAGAAGTAGGACATTTGATCAGCAGGGTCAAATTTGTGCTGTTCTATCTTAGTTCAAACAGAAAAGGAGTGATTTAAAGCAAATGATGTTCTCAGAGCCCCAACATGAGATGGGGCTCCATCTTGAGGTGTGTCAACTCAGGTACTGGCTGAAACCTCAACTATTTATATTTCTAGAACTGGAGAATTGCTACCTGTCCTTTACATCACCACATCTTGGGATGAAGCAGCTCAGAACGTACTTGTGAAGAGCCCTCTTGGGATCATCTGTCTCACAGAATTTACAGCTTGAAGGAATCTTTGAAGTCATCAATCTAACCACCCCACTGATACTTGAATCATCTCCATAACATTCTCACTTACTCCTGAGACCACCAACTCCATTTTTACACACTTGAACCACAAAAAGTTCTTCTAATTGGTCCCAGTTGTACCAAAGAGCTACACTGAACACAGAGCTCTCTAAGCATTTGAACACAGCTTGTGTACCCCCAAGTCTCCTCTTTTCTGGGTCAAATATAGCACTTTCTTGGGTCATTCTTTATATGACATGGTTTCAAATCCCCACTCTAACTTGATCACTCTCTTTTCCATGAGCTTCACCTGTCTTTCACCCCTTAAAAATGTGGAGTCTACAAAGATGAACAGTCTTCCAACTGTGGAATGACCAGCACAAAAGGAAGTCAAAGTGAGCCTTCTCTCATTCGAAATAATTGATGCAGTCTCAGAACTTGTTTTTCTGGTCAACATGTCTAATTGTTGGCTAATAACAGCTTACTCTCCTTCCAAGGCCAAGTCCTTCTCAACCACTGCTCAGCACACATGGGTGCTTCTTACAGATAGATCCAAATTGACAGCCCCTCTCAGATCATGGCACAGGAAAAGTTTCTGGTGGTGGCTATCTGAACTTGACTCAACCCAATCCTTTTTGCCTGGATATGTCATCTCTTGTGCCTTCATTAAGATCTCTGTAGGCCTATATATATATTTATATATATTACACTGTTAAGAGGCTTGGAAATACACATGATTTGGTCATTTTTATGAGTGTACATCAGTTCATTTGTTCAGCCCCTAAAACTAAGATTGTTTTTTCTTAGAGCAGGGGTTGTCAAACTTTTACTGTGAAGAGCCAGAGAGAGTAATATTTTCAATTTGGGGGGCCACATGGTCTCTGTCGCAACTACTCAACTCTGCTGTTTAAGTGGAAAAGCAGCCATAGACAATATGTAAATGAATAAGCATGGCTTTATTTACCAAAACAAGCAGTGGGCCCTTTATTTACCAAGGGCCACGATTTGCTGATCCGTGCCAATTCAAAGGCTGATCCGGGCCTTTGAATATCTGAAAGCATTTTGTGATGATTATTTTCTCATTATCCTTAAACATTCCAAGGAAATGGTGTATTATTAAATGTATTTTAGAGATAGAGGAATTGAATAACATAGTAACATAGAGAACGTGATCATTGGTGTATTGTTGCGGTAATCTCCCTATTCAACTCTCTATTCAGCAAACAGACTCTGAGATACTCATCTTTATTTGGGAAAAAGATTTCAGTAATAGCTCAGTTCTTTTATTTGTCTTCTGGTGGCTACCTCTGTCATGTAGATTTGATTATAATGATCCCATAAAACTACAATCTAACAAAAATCTTTGTGATCATTACCCTTTGTGCTCGAGGGTAACACACTGCTGCTATGAGGGTGTGTGTGCAGTCTGGGAGGGTGTATAAGCAATGGTTCACTGTCTTTCCAAACCATTCACCTAAATGACCCAGCCTCCTAAACACAAAACAAAACAAGAATGCCCATCAACTCCACATTTTCGTCACTTAAAATCATTTATGGGCTTTGCTCTTGTATAGCAAATACATTTTCCGTATGGAGCTTCTGCAGCACTTGGTAGTTTCATGGTTTTTGCTGTTTGGGGTGATCTAGGGGATTCCTTCCTCCCAGACCTTTATTTTAGGATCAAGGAGAGGGTCACTGAAGCACGTGGATATGCTTTTCATGCTAATCTGTAGCTCTCTGAATACGTTCTGAGCGCCTGCTCTGTGCTACACACCATGAAAGATGTTAGGAAATCAGAAATGATAAACTGGGGCCTCAAGGAGGTCAGGCTGGTAATGACTAAAATGCACAGAAAGACAAATGTCTCAGTTTTACCCCCCAGCAAAATTCCTTTTTTCAACAATTCAGGCATCCCCTATCATGACTATACTTTGGAATTTTCCATTCTCCCCAGTTACCTCCCTTAGCATTTTAATCTAGGAAGCATTTGTTCTTTTGAATGTCATGCAGGGTGACAAATAAGTTCCCTTACCTTCACTGAAGCACTTAATAAGCTGATTCTCTTCTGCATCCTTACTCTCCCCAGGTGTTCTCACAGAGAAAGTGCTACAGCATTCCTTATTCCCAGAGAGTCTCCTAATGTCTCATTCAAGAATATTCACAAAACAAAGGTAAAAAAACAAATGACAAAAGCATAAAATAAAAAGTAGATCTGAAATCTATGCCACCGTGGCTCTGTCGTCAATGGTGTCGTGTGTATGGGTGAACAGCTATAGTGCTGAGAAAATCAGTCTTAGTGATTTCTCTGGACAATGAGGAGCAGAATCAGTATTGTCAGGTCCCAATGGTGGTGAATGGCCTTTATACAGGACCAGTGAGGTTGACAAATTGTGCACTTTGGCCTCCTCCAACACAACCATACTCAGGTGGAAAGAATCAGAGACAATAAAAAAACATTCAGCTAAATTAAAATGGCTCAGCCATTTTCACAAGGGAACACACAAAATAAATAAAGGCCCAATTTCTTATAAAACAGAGTCTCTTAACATTAAGAATGTCTGTACTTATTTCTTTGAGCTCTGGACTTAGAATAGGTAGAGAAAAATGACACAATCCCAGACAAAGCCTGTAAGTCCCACTCTTTGCAGCTCTCTACTCTCAGGATCTCTGCTAAATGACCCAAATTAAACGTGATGGTTCAGATGTCCTCACTGGAGAGTTGTTCCAATCAACCTATGCAAATTCAATGTCCTGAAAACTCTCATGGCCTCACTTCCGTTCTTTTTCACATTTGCAAACATTTTGGTAGTTCTTAAATGGGATTTTCTGCCAGGTTCAAATCAGTATATCCACCTTAAAACATGAAAATCCAGTCAGAATTTGAAGATAGCAAAGAGTTAATGCTTATGGGGAAAAGACAGTGTCCAAAAGGAATTAGCTACATTCCCTTTTCAATTCCTCTGTCTTCTGGCTACCTTTCCAAACAGATTTAATCACTCGCTCAGTAACAGTCACAATCAGAATCTCTCCCCAGTGGCCAGCACACGGCTGCCACTCGGCTCTGAGACTGCCGGACAGCCAGCAGCCACCTCACAAACCCATCACTCAGCCCCACCAGCTCAGTCCCTCTGGCACCCTTCAGATGTTGAGTTACTGGCATGAATAAATTCCAAGAGCCCAAGCTAACATGAGGTCATTTCAATGAAATTAATGGTGAAAGCCATCAAGTATGATGGTTTGATTTCCATCGAAGGAACAACGGTTGCTTTTGGTCTACTCTTCCTTGCATTGGAAAGGGAGGCTAGGATATCAATAACCGCTGCGACCATGGTTTGTATGTTACTGCTTTCTAGTTGTGAACCATGCGTCTGTCTGTGTTTTCCTTCAGAGCACTCATTATTTCCTGTTCTGTTGGGTGCAGCAACCTGGGGTTTCCAGAAATCAGCATTTCCTTCTCCTGCCTCCAAAGGTAGGAGTGCCAAAGGAAAGCTCTTTTAATCAACTCTGTGCCACAAAACAACTTGAAGCTGTGACTGTGAAAGTTCATCCCCAGAGGTCCTGCATACCCAACTTGAAGTCTCCACTTCTCATTCAATTCCCTTCACTCTGAAGCAAAATTGCAATTTTTCATTTTCTCTGGAACTGAGAATGCAGGAAGATGCCCAAGCTGGAGTCTCTGGCAACATCAAAGTGGGCTTAGCACATAAGGCTCCTACAACCATGTGATCTGTTTGCAGCACTCTCTGGGTCTCCAGAGAGTGTGAATGCGACTCAAAGACCAGGACTCTCAGACCAGCCAATCATTTCTTGTTTCTTATGGGAATATCAGAGTTGGCTTTCTTTCATACCAACCATTTCTACTTTTCCTTTGTAATTGGTTGCAGAAGAGTCAGTCATGTCTTTATCCTCTTTGAATCTGTTTATATTGCGTTCCATACATTTTCCCGCCCTCGTGTTAAGTACACGTCAGATTCATAATGACTATGCTTTTGATATTCAAAAGGCAAAGCCTCCCAGTTCTGGTATTCCAAGATTTCAGTATTGTCTTCCTCCATATCTTGTAGAGCTTTCAGGTATTCCAAATGACACGTCTAGCATTCTCAGTTAGTGTAATTTCAGAACGACAAGATTATGGAGGTGCAAAGTAGTTTAAAGTATTTCCATCTCTTTGCCTGCCTCTTTCCTGCCCAGATCGACCTGTGATCTCATCCTGCCTTCATTTTCAGAGGCTGAAGTATTTCATTCTTGGAAATTTTTATTGTACAACAAATAAGATGTGGAAAATTACTGCAACAGCATCAAGAGAGGCAGTTAATTTATTGTAAACTGTTGCTTTTCTTTTAAAAGTCAGATAACAAAAGTTGCCTCCTATCCTGTAGTAAATATGTTTGTGAAAAGTTAAACTTGGTTAAATCTTTGTGAAAGGCAAAACTAGAATTTGAGTAACTATTTAATTAAAGTCTGACTTCCTAGCAGAGACAAGCTCCCAAGGGGCCTCATTGGAGTCTGTTTAGTTTGCTACCATATCCTAGAGGCCTAGCCCAGAGCTTGGGACACTGGAGATGTGCAATAATTTTTTTTTAAATGATATTTGTTCACTTTTCTATATATATTTGACAGTAACCCCCGAACCACTTTGTGGTATGATTTAACGAAGCGTGATTTTTTTCTTTTAGGAGAACGTATTGCCTTTGTCCATTGGGCTCTGCTTCCTTAGGAGTTCAGGGAGCTTATTGTCCCCATGCATCCTGACTGGGCAAGCCGGTAGAAAGCAGCTGCCACCTGCCTAGGCCTCTTAGGAAGCTGGTCTCATGGATGCAATTTACTCTGATCCAGCTTCTAACTCCAAATACTTAAGGAGGGTGACACTTTGTGACATTAACTTTGCATTCCTTCACCATGTAGAGGTGGGTAACATTCCAGTCTTCCAGGGCTGACTTACCTGCAGCACCCAGATCCCACGGTGCTGTTAGGGACGCACAGAAATTTTAAAATGTTAATTTCTTTTAAAATCAGAAGGAAAAAGTGAACATCATAATAATGAATAGATAATAATGAATCTCACTTGGATTATATTCATCTTTACTCCAACGCAGTTGTAAAATATAATTGTTAACATATATATTTCTTTAGTGGAGGAAGGGCACAAAGGCAAAAGTGCCCAGGGCCCATGAAAGTCATAATGTTGCTCTGGTCCAAAAAGATTTACTTATCAATTAGGTCCAGAACATGCTGGGAACTTATCACTACTTGGCAGTAATAAAAAAGCTATTTGTGGAATATAATTTTGTTTCAGCTCTGGGCTCCTCTCCCCTGACATTGCCCCTCCACCCCTACCCCTAACAGTTTCCCTCAGGCTGTCTTCTCCCTGCTTTAAGAACCAGCATATCTGCGCAGGAGCAGGCTGGCCCAGAGACAGCAAAATGGAATCTCTTAAGAGAGCAGAGAATGATGTCCCTTACTATCTGGCATAGAGAAGGGGCACAATGATTATTTATAGAATGCAAGAATGACATAGTCATGTACTGGAAAGAGGGCAGGTTTGGAGCCAGAGAGACTCAGGTGCAAATATTGGCTCTGCCATTTACTAGCTGAGTTGTCTTCGTCAAATTACTCAACTGCTTTGATTACCCTATGAAAAATAGTGATAATAACGCCTACCTTACAAGTTGCTGTAAGGTTTGAAGATAATTTATGTGCAAACACTTAGTATAACAACTGGATATAAGCACTGTATTTTTTAAAGCTATAATGTAGTGAGAAGAAGAAAAAGTATTGTGGAATAGAGAAGAATTGACAGTAAGATAAATGGTGCTCAACAAGCGATTGGCATTATTATTAAGTGGAGCCACTCCCTTCCTCAAATCTTCGAATGGTTCTCTACTATCTACAGGACATAGCATATAGAACTCCTCTGCAGTTTACAAAGCCCTTCAAATGTGACCAATGCCCTCTGTCACCACTCTCCTTCCCAGTTCCTCACACCTGCAATTTTGCTTTAGCAAGTCTGATTTACTTGCAGTTTTTCAAATCATCCAGGTCTTGTCATACCTCTGTGCTTTTGTATATGATGCTTTCTCTGCCTGGAAGACTCTTCCCTCCCCCCTAGATTTGTCTGGCTAGAAAATTCCTACCCTTTTCCATACACTTTTTTATTCTCAGTTCTTCCCTATTCCATGTCACTTTTCATTCTTCTTACAACATTATAGCTTAAAAAATGAAGAGACTGTTTAAAAGTGCTTATATTTACTTCTCATACATTTAAATGCAGTGCTTATAATTTCTCATCATTTAACCATTAATAAATCACCATTTAAACATATTGAGGTAGAGTGGAAAAATTAGATTTTGAAGAATCTTCTTGCTCATCTTCAGTTGATCATTCAGCTAAAGTAAAATCAGAAATTTCATGCGAGAGGCACTAACTTGTCAATAATGTTTCTCCCCCTCCTTGCCAACACTGTTATGACTACAAAAGCACAGCTTTCTCCTAAAAGCAACCAGGCAAATTTTCCAAATATTCCCATTTCTTATTTTAAAATATTTTGGACCATAAATTGTCAAAAATTAAATGAATCAAATTTGGAAAGAGTTCAAATGTCCATAATGTTATTAACCACACACCATTTTAAACTTGGCTGGCTGACACATAAATGGAAAAAAAAAGTAGAGTACAATTTTACAAAACTCATGATAAAAAGATGAAATCTAGATTTTATTAAGAAGGAGATAGCAATTTCTAAACTTATGATTATTTAATTTATTAATCCATTTAGTCCATGCTCATTTTATTCCATTTAGCACTTGAAACTGAGAGATCAACTTTACCAAAATAACGTTGATCATTGTAGATAATTCATAATTAAGTTCTTAAAATTGGTTACAGAATATTAATGCATTTGGACCAAATACATATTTAATGAAAACTTAGAACTAAGTGTTTTCAGCTTCAAATATTTATTATCTGTCCTTTAGACGTCAGCATCCTTTGACACAAGTGTACTACAGCTTAATGCTTTTGTGGAGATTAAAATATGAATTGTATTAATACGAGTGATGATTTATGTCAGAACGTACTGTCATCTTCTCTAATAAAAAAGATTACAAAATAGATAGCTATAATGTATGATGAGGGGACTGATTTGAAACCTCTATGCTCAATTTTTAGCCAGGAAAGCTATTTATAAGACCTTTCCATATCAAACAATACCCAATCAGTTCTACTGACAGAGAGATGACTTCTAAAAATGAAAAAGGATGAGAAACAGGCCTATTATTGAGAGCGGAAGTCAGGCTCAGATTGCAACATATACGGGTTTGCAACTACAGTCCTGATTTCTTCTGAAGAAGAAGGCAAAGCTTAGGAAAAAAGGGTAGGACATTATCAATAGGGTGCAATATATTATGTCCTAAAAAATGAACATTTTTTAAAAATTCTGAATTCAGAGCCTATTTAAAATGCATTATCCAAAAGGCTATTTGCTATCTTTAGAAGTTTAATGCATTTTAAAGTAATACTCTTGTATTATGAAGTGTGAAATCACAAAGTTTGGCGTGGGAAGACTATAACCAAGGGCTCCTCCATTATCCAACACCACGAGTCAAGCAGGGATCCCATTATTGGCAGGCAGGTGTCACATTTACATCAATGTTGCTTGCGTAGGTCATAGGGTGCAAAGTAGCCAAGAATCAATTAGTAGAAGAAATTTAACATGCCCTGCTTTTTAAAGCTTAGACTTAGGGGTATGTGAAATCTTTTCTTCCTGAAAGCACTTCAGTGTATATGAATATACTCATATACATAAAATATATATTTGTGAAATTTACTTTTGGGAGGTCAATTATACCCTGTGGAAGAAAAATAAGAATAAAAGATGATTTGATCAAGCAAGTAGCTATTATCTCCCTGTAACAGGATCCCATGATTCTCCTCTCATATATAATTTTGGCCAAAGAAACTCTTGTTAACATGCAAATATTTGGGGTTTAGTTTTGTAAAGAGTAGTGATGAATGCTAGCTCTTTAGCACTATAGTATACATAGCAATACCAAAAGAGACTCGTGGATATAATTTTGAAGAATGGAATAGCAACGGTGTTAGTTTATTCAAACTCTAAGTCCTTTTAATATTAGAAGAGACATTATTAAATGCCACCGTGCCTAATAAAAGAAGTCTAAGTTTCGTTATACACCCATGAGTCTGTAATTAATTTATTTTTAAAAAAATTCAATTCTTGGCCCAGCTCTGATGGCCTAGTGGTTAAAGTTCAGCATGCTCTGCTTCAGCGGGCTGGGTTGGGTTCCCGGGTGTGGAACCACACCACTCATCTGTCAGTAGCCATGCTGTGGCAGTGGCTCACACAGAAGAACTAGAAGGACTTACAACTATGTACTGGGGCTTTGAGGAGGAATAAAAAGGGAGAGGAAGATCAGCAACAGATGTTAGCTCAGGGCAAATCTTTCTCAGTAAAAAGAAAAAAAGTAAAAAAAAAAAATTCAGTTCTCATTACATTTATCTACACTTCTCATTTGAGGAATTCTGGTCTGTCAATAGACAATAGAATGAAAGATCATAGTTATCATAAATTCTTTTATGCCTGCTATCTTTTCTATCACTGTAGAAACCACCCAAATTGTTATCTCAAGTAGAGAAGATCTCGGTATGAGAACTGTGGGATTCATTTTGCACTAATAGCCATTTGCAACCCCTATGTCAGGAAGTTTAAACGGATGGGTACTTTATGGCTTGATATACTTTCCCACTGTGGCAAATCTTAAACCTTATGCAAAGATGTACGTCAGCGTATTGCTTACTCTAGACTTTTTGAAAAATCATATAGAAATAACAATAACAATACCTTTCAATTAAAACTTGTGTGTGACAGTGCAAAATAACTCTTGAGGCCTGAGTTCTCTCATTTGGAAACTGGGATAATGAGACCTACCCCCCTGGATACAAAGAAGAAAAACAAGGCAACGAATCTGGAAGTAATTTCCAAACTATAAAGTGCTATCCTGATATTGAGTAGCTTATGTGCTTTGCAAGTAACAAAGGACTAATGACATTATCTCAAATGATCTTTGAAAAGTCCCCAGGTGATAGAAGAGCAGGAATTAATGATACAATTTTACAGATAAGAGAAATGAGTTTTCAGAATTGTCTAAGGTCACATTGCTGGTGTATATTGTAGCTAAATCTACAACCAGGTGAACAGTCATCAGACATCTTGAAAGTATTTGATTTTTCCTTCTCGCTTCTCTGCACTTTATGTGGCATCTCATAGATAAGGCCTAATCCATTTTCTGCAAATTTAAGGACTGCGATTGCTCCCCGCTCGATCATACACATCAGATCACTCTCCACCATCCTCTGCACACTGAACACTTATTCTCATTTTCATCTAGTCATCTTTACTGCGACTGATTGTCTTAAATCCTGTCCCCAGCTTTCAAGAAAATTAAGATTCTACATTGCTTTCCAAGGCTCATCTCAAGTTGCACGGTGGACCTGACATATTTTTCAACAGCATTCTTTAACCACCTAGCCCTTCTCTGACTTTGCAGTCAGATTGGTACCACACTATCTAGTGCTTGTTTAGATTGTAACTTTTCTAATCATTCTGTGCATGTAATTCTCATCTTTCTAAATTAGATTATCAACTGAAGTGTAGAGAATAAAGCTATTTTGTAAAAATATCTCCCACAAACTTTGGACACTGATTGTGGATTAGATCAAATCTAAGGGATTATTAAAAGAAATTTTTTTTAGTGATGATGATGATATTTTGGTTATTTGTTTTAAAAGTTTGTATTTGCTAGAGAAAAATACATGAGTACTTAAGGATAAAATGATATAATGTCTAGTATTAGTTTGAAAATTATCCTGCAAGGAATGGAGGAAGTGGAGGTGGAAGGAAGTAGGGGGCTAGAGATGAAAAAAGATTGGCCATCTGTAAATAATTATTGAAATGGGATAAGAAAATGGGAGTTCATTACATACTGTTTTATCTATTTTTGTGTATGACTGAAAATTCTCATAATAGAAGGTTAACAAGAATCAAAAAGGGTGGCACAAAGGAAAACTGACAGCTCCCATAAATACTGGCACCATAATGGGTATATAGTAACCTTGGTGAAGTCATCATGAAGATATAGTGAAAAGAATACTTTAACAATTCTGACCACTTTAAATTCATTTCTTATTTAGAAGAGAAGGGAAGGTTTTGAAGAACTTTCACCCCAGAAATAAACTTTATGGTGAGTTAATTCTTCTCTGAGAGAAGTAAACAGAGGTGAATGAGACTCTTTCTCGTGCCACTCTGGTTTCTGTGCCTTCACATGTAGCCCTATTTATTGTCCATCTTTGTGCCATGTAATAGAGAAAATTAAGTACGGAGGGTTTTTGTCCTGGATTTAGCTTACTTTATCCATAAAATGAACTATTTCCTGAGCAAATGAAGAAGTACAACATATAGTGCTCAATGTCCAGCTTGTCCAACTAAAAACATAGAAGAAAAAAATAGAGAATGATGGATGTAATAAAATTTTAACTCAACCTCCTAAATTCATTAATTTCTTTATATGCAAGTAGATGATAGAAAAGAGAAACTAGAGATGGTGGCCACTTCCTCTCTGCTCCCTTCTTGCCCTTACTCACAGTACGCTGGGTTTCTGGGCAGAATGGCTTGGGGGACATTGACTCTCCAGGCTCCAAGGGTGGGTGTTGACTGGTATGAGCCAGCCAACACATCTCAGCCCTAGGCCACAGAGCAAGTCACAGGGCTGGGCACAGACTCACTATGAGATAAAAAGATGTAAAGAAACATTTGCTGAGGGACCCTGGTAAAGCAGCTGATTGATTTAACAAAACTCTCTCTCTCCTGCTGGGCATGAACAAGAAAGCATTCTGCCTTAGTTACTTTTGGCAGCCATCTTGCAACCACAAGGGTAGCCAGCCTTGGGGGGAAGCCACCTTATGGAAGGCAGAGCAAAGATGGGTGACACTGGCTCCAGGTCACACTGCTGAGCCGTGAATTAAGCTCCCTTCTAAGCTTACTTTCCCCCTTGACTTCTCAGTTTTGAGATGCCATGAATTTTCCTTACTATTAAAGCTTGTTTGAGTTGGATTTTTCAAACTTGAAGTGGAAATAAAGCTGACACGCTAGTTTTCAGCTCTGGCCCTTAAATAGTGCTGCTGCCCTCAACGAGTAGCTGTAATCCATATGTGTCTCCTTGCCTGCTTTATGCCTCCATCACAGTCCATCTCCAGATGGCTGAGCCAAACGATGAATCTGATGAGCTCTAGTACACAAGTGCCCAGGAAGGTGGATGGCATTTGCTGTGAATACCAACCCTTAAGAAAAATATATGTAAACATGCCAATGAAACATGTACATGGCAACGGTATTTTAAAACTCTTAACCATAAACGTTGAAAGCGAAAAAAGTTAACTGTGTCTATTAACATCAAGGACATTTGCCAATCTATTTCTACCATTGACCTAAAACACAGAGATCAGAAATAAGCTTAAACCTGAAAAGACTTTTTAAATGCTCCGTCTTCCAGGGAAGAGCAAACAGCTGAGGAAAAGAGAGACAATGGCTCTGCATGCATCTGCTTTATTTATTAGATTTTTCTCTCTACTCTTTGAATCATGATTCAGAAAAAGGAAAGTATGAGGACCTTACACATGGAAGAGTGAGAGAGCTTACAGAGTGTGTGGTTGAGATGGAACTTCAGCATTTAATAAAATGATTCCCCGAGGCAACACTTTAAACGAACGTCTTAACTGATTTGCTGCAACTGTCATAAACCCAAAGGGCTTGGGGGGCAGTGCCTCAGTGAAATAAATCAATACCTTCTGGCAGAGAATGAAATATAACTTATCAGAGTACTGTTCACCCTGGAATAGGGAGAACTTGAGTCTGAAAAGTAAAGAATGTCAATTGAGTTTCATCTGGGAAGATGTTTCTTGTTATAATGATTTGTCAAAATGAAATATTTATAAATCAAAGTTCCAGCAAGAAAAAAAATTTATGACAATTTGGTTTTGCTTCTAGGTTAGTTCTAGTTTTTGAATCCCATATGTACATAATATAAACGAAGAAAAGAGAGAGAGGCTTAGCATGAAGAGAATCTAGACCAAGAGGCCTAAGGTGGCTGTGATGATCTCGCCTAAAAGGGGACAAGCATGTTTTTAATTAGTGAATCAATAAGTGTTTGCTGAAAGCCAACTGTGTATCTCACACTTTGCTAAGGGTTGAGCTTATCAGGGCTGGTTTCATGGGCATGTAAGCTGTCTAGTATACACAAGCGCCTCACATTAGGTTTAATGTCCTTTTGTCACCATATTAAAATTACTAATGATTGTTTAGGAAGGGGCTCTGCATTTTCATTTTGCTCTAGGCCTCAGAAATTATATAGCCAGCCCTGGTGCTTCTACATGGTTTACTTCCTGTCTATCTATAACTTGTAGACTATTGGAGGAGATAAGATCATAAGACACATACATAAAAAATAATTAATAAACAAAATTGTTATTGAAATCTATATTGCCTAGATCAACTGTCATTAAGCACCAAAATAGGTAGGACAGTTTATTAGACATAAGACAGCAGATACTAAGTTGTTAGTGGAATGATGAAACAACAAGCATAGCAAGTCTTAGAGACATCAGTGTCTATGGGTAGGATTTGCTCGAGAAGACTTCTCAGAGGACCTAACACACATTATTACTCATCTTTTTAAATTAATACTAGTGAACAATTTATTGAGCATTGACCTTGTACCAGACATATAAATATAGATTAGCTGAATCATTCTCACATAGTCCTTTTTAACAAGTGAGGAAACTGAGGCTCAGACAGAATGAGTAATTTGTCCAGAGTTCCACAGCTAGTAAAGAGCTGATGTGGAATCCCTGCCCAGATCCATCTGACTCCAAAACCCAGGCTCTTACCATTTTGTTACTCTGTTATCTGTGCATGGGTGTGTGTATGTCTGCATAGATGTCTCTGGAGATACACATTACAGAGGTGGAAAAAGCATTAGCACATGTCTGCAGGGAGTGAGCAAAGGTTGTGGTGCCCAGCTGGGGAACATCTAGATGGTACAGAGCAGGGTGAAATAATATTACGATGGATGATGGTGAAGACAAGAATGCAAGTAGTGGCTACCAGGCACTAAGACTTGTAATTGTCCTTGCTTTATACACAAGTTAACGGAGGCATCCAAGATGGTATCAACAAACGGATGCACCGAGGTGGAAACCAGATCTGTCTGACTACATGTGTGGCCTTCACCAACACCTTGCCTGCCACCCACGGGTTGAGGTACAAGGGCCAGGTTTTTGAAGTCTTATGAGAGCCCAGCCACGATTAGACTCGTGTGGAAGGCAGACTGTGGATTTGGGAATGCAGAACTGAGTTGACAAGACAGATGTTTAGGGAAGATTAATGTGACCACAGGGCATGGGACAGGGGAAAATGTGGGGCAAGGAGGTAGGCAGGGAACCTGGAAAGGGACATCTGTTAATTCAGGGGTAAAGTGATGAAAAACTGGTGATGAAAATGGAAAGAAAAGAGTGAGGATGAAAAACATTTCAGAGAAATGTGTATATCCAGAGACAGCGACAATCTCTTAGTGAAATTTTACCACTCATAGAGTCGATCTTCACTCCCCTCTCTTATTTTTTCTTCCTATTATCCCCCAAATATTATATGTATCTCTCCTCATCCCTTGCTATCCTTTTCTCTTTCTCTTTTCCCTCATTCCTCTTTCTCCTTTGCCTCCTTCTGTCCTTACCCCTGGTTTGATGAAAGTTAGGCTATATTTTGAACGCTTATCCTGGGGAATGTTTTTCTAAATTGCTTTTAAATTAGGCATTTCATTTACGAATTGTGTTCTCTTTAAAGGAGTTAATGGCATGTGAGCTCTCATATTTTTCTTTGCGAATTAGTCTGTTTTTAAAAAACGTATCATCAAAATATGTACAAGAAAGGGTAATTATTCAACTCAAACTATAATTGTGTCTAATTGACGCTCCAGAAATATCCTTCCTAGTAACATCTGAAACAATTTATTAAGATTTTTTTCTGAACGTTGGTTCATAGCTAGTATCTCATTTGTAGCACAGAAAGGGCTCTTTATAGTTTTGTTATTATGGAATAAATATTCTATGGAGGCATTCTACATCATTTCTCAAACACTATGAGGTAAACTCTTAACCGGGCCTTAATATCTGGTGCAAAATTGGGTTTATTGACTATTAGCAAACTGGTTGGCTGCCTGTAGGATTTTGGCAGAAAAGTCAGCATTGCCAGGTCAGCAGAGAATGGAGTGTGGGACTTCTTGCATTATGGATCCACTGTGTTCTCTATCTATCTCTATCTATCTCTATCTAGCCCACGGTAATACCCATCTTCCCAGCCTCCTATTATTGAGCCCTCAGTAACCCTAGACTCCCCCTTTCCTGCTCCCTCCACATTCCATCAGTGCCTAATTCTGCAACTTCTTTCACATCTCTTTTCTATTTCAACTATCACTAAACCGGTCATAGCTCAGTTATGTTTCACCTGGCTGACATGACACCTGCTGCCTGGTATCTTCTTGCCTTCCAGTTTTCATTCCTCCAATTTAGTGTGATCTTCCCAAGTTACAGCACTGATTAGAAAAGTCTCTTCCTCAAAGTCCTTCAATGGTCCCACCATGGCTAGGGACACTTGGCAAGGCCTCTGAGCCTCCACAATGGGGCTTTGACTTGTTTCCCAGGCTTAGTTGTTTCCTGATTTCCTTTACACCTCCATGTTCCCACTGCTCTCAATTGCCCACCGTTGTGAGAACATCCCCCAGGTCTTTACGTCTTCCATTCTCTGCATCTACAGTGCCCTCCCATGACTAAATCCACCCTCTACTCTCCATCCTTTAGAGTCCATCTGGGCTTCCGCCCCCTTTGTGAAGCCTTCTCTGATTCAGCTCCCAGTTGGAGGAGTTTGCTTTCTTCTCTGGGTTCCCAAAGCAATGACTCATTTTACCTTCCTATGAGCCTATCTACCTCACTAGACAATAAATGCCTTGAGGTCTGGAATTATAATTACAGTTTTATAGACAGCAACTTATTCAATCCTTTAAGTAGCCCTATGAAGAAGGGACAAATCCACATTTTATAGATGAGAAGGCTAAGGCCAGGAAGGTGAAATAACCTTGCCCAAAGGGACACATCTAGAGATGGGCAGAACTGAGCTTCAAACCCAGGAGTCTGGCCTCAGGATCTCTTTTTGTTTGTTTAACCACAACACTCTTCAGCCTTTCTGACCACCTTATGTCCATGTCTGCTCCATGGCTTCTAGCACACTTTCCTGCACATAGTAGGCAATCAGGATAGGCAGGTGTAAAAAATTGAATTGAATTAAAATGACTTAATTAAGGCCCAGAAATGATCTCACTAATCTGAGCATATGAAATGTTAACCATAGTCTCTTTCCCCAGTGCTCTCCTAACTACCTGGACCCGTGGCTATCAATCAGTGATAGGCACCAGAAAAATATGCAGTAGCTAATACGAGAACCATGTATATTTTATGTTCATTTGAAAAGCAATACTTTATCACACCTCTGGGAGCTCTGGGCATGGGTCTGAATATAAATAGCCACACGTATTGCTTTAGTCAAAATACTTGGCATTGACATGGAGCCCTGTGCCAATCTGTCCTGGAGCAAATATGATTTGAGCAGCCTGATAAAGTGAAAGACTTTGTAGCAGTTGAGAAGATGTCTGAACATTTGTCACTGAGGTGTGACCATCAGCACTATCACATTCTGGGCTTGGGTGTGGCTGGGTAGAGACCACAAGACTGCAATCGCTGTCGCTACTCTATAGAGGTACCCGTTGAATCGCATATTCAGCATTTGCAGTGTCCATATCCATATCCATATCCACATCGACATCCACATCTAGATCTATATCTTGTTCTCTGACATGCATGATCTTCCTGAAGTAGCTGCTCAAAAAGTATCATTGTATTGTGACTGCTGCTCCCCTGATCTGTTCTTTGTCTTCTCATCAGTCCAGAGCAATGTTAGAACTTACCATGTTTCTCCCTGTCTTACTGAGGGTTACCCTGTTTCATCTGGCCATAACTGGTATAGTATGTAGTTTGGCATCATCCATTTTTCTGAAATATATCACATGATAGAAATGTGGAAAAGTCAAAGGTGTCTTGATGCTTGGCTATCTGCCATTTATTCCCAACTCTGTCACTGCCCATGTGGCCTAGGCATGCTACTCCACTTCTTTGGGTTTATAAATCCTCATCCTTTAAAGTGTGATGGTAACACCTGTGGAGATCAGATGAGCTAATGCTAAGCATATTTTCAGTAAATAATAGGTCCCTTCCCTGTCTCTTGTCCTTCCACCCCTCTGGGTCCCAGGATCCCTTTGTAGGCAATACTCTCTCAAACTGCATGTATGGGTTGGGGATGTGGCAGAAGATAAGCCTAGAAAGAGAGGCAGTGGACAGATGGAGAATGTCCATGATAAGAATTTGGGATTTTATCCTAAAAGTGAAGGGGAGTCACTGAACAGTTTGAAGCAGAGAAGTGGCATGATCCATCACCTTTTCACGGTTAAGAATGGTTGAGACAGGTTTTCCAGGTCTGACCTACACTGGTGTTTCAGGGGGGTATTTGTTTCAGGCAAATTTGCCCTACCGCCTGCATTGAATTAAACTCTTTGGGCCTGGGGATCTGCATTTGATAAAACTTGAATATTATTTTTAGGCTCTTTGATGTTAGAGGGGGAGGCAACGCTGAAGGCAGAAAGAAAGTCACTATTATGTATGTGAGAATTAATGACGGTTTAAACGACAGCAGTAGAAAAGGTATAGAGCAATTTGAGATATTTATATGGTAGAATCTACAGCTTGTCATGCTCAACAATATTTAGGAGGTAAGGGAGAGAGAAGCTAGAGGGTAACTAGAATTCTGGCTTAGGCCATTTAGGAGATGGTGGGGCCGTTAATAAGGAAGTGGAGATAAGGCAGAGGAGGAACAGGGCTGTGGAATTCGAGGGGGAGTTCAGTTTTGGACATGTTTTGGGGTGACTACGGGGCATCAGTGGGAACGCCCATTCGAAAGGTAGATTGATAGGAGAGGCACCCAGAAGAGAAGTGTGAACCACAGATGCCGAGTGGGGATCTTCAGTCGTCAGAAGGCAGAAGTTGGAGGGGAACAGGCTGGGAGCTGGGCTAAAGGACCAATGCAGACTCTGGGGACACCAGGGCTCAAGGCATGGGACGGGCCAGAGGGTCCACAAAGGAAGCAGAGAAGGAGAACACAGGGATAGAATACTAAGCACTTCTTGGGGTACTTTTTAAAATATCTGCAGAGAGGTCACTGAGTAAAATGATGTAGAGCACAGAGAAGAAATACCTTAAAAGAATGGGACAATGATACGGGTTTTCTTATCAATGTAGGCATGATCTGTAAAACCTCTGAAATAAATCAAAGGCCCCTATAAAACATGTTAAAAAGCAGAATTTAACACTCCTCTCAACATATTACCATTGTTTCTGGTGCCCATTTTTCAGGTGGTGAAACCGACGTGGGGAGGGCAAATGATCTATACAAGGGCCCAAGAGTAAAATGAGAGAAGCTGAGACTGTAAGGTAGTTTGATCCCATGGCCCGTGGCCTTTCTCTCTATGAAAATTACCAAAGCATGCCATTTAAAATTCCATCACAGTCATGTGAGCCCAGCTTACACGGGAGAGGAAGGAGCACTGAGTGAAGAGCCAGCACACCAGCGTTTGGGCCTCCATGAAGCCGCTTACTAACTTCCATGCTGTTCATGTTTCAGACATTTAAGATCTAAAATTTTTGCCTTATAAGTATGAGGAAAAAAAAGTATAAACACGGGAGAGAATCTGGAACTCCAAAAGCCATATTTTAATGGTTTGCAACATTTTAAAATTGACCTTTCTTACTGGCCTACAAACAATGTTATTTAAAATAATTCTGAAGAGCAGATTAGCCATGAGAAAAAAAATTAAAATTAAAAAATTCTCCTGTAATTAGTTAAATACAATCTGCGTTGTGAGATATTTGCTAAATTGCCACCTTAATATAAATTTATTATCTCATCTGGAGTGAGCATTCCACCTGAACTGAGTCTAGGTTGATTACCTTTAAATTCCCAAGAGCTCCAGCTGGTGTGTCATTTACATGTAACTGGAGGACAAAATGCTAACATCAACAGCTGAGTTAGTATAAATGAGAACAATTATCATTTTTGTAAAGTCTTACATTTATATAGCGCTTTTTAATAAAAAGTGCTTTCTTATATATTTATTAATCTGCACAATTCTATGAGTTATTTGTGTCCAACTTAGAGATGTGGAAACTTCCTAGACCAGTGCGTCTCAGATTTAATGCAGTAAGAATCAACTGTGGATCTGGTTAAACTGCTGTTTCTGATTCAGGAAGCCCGGGGTGGGGCCAAATCTTTGCATTAATCAGAAGCTGGGGGTGGTGGGTGGTGCCAGTGCTGCTGATCTGTGGGCCACACTTTGAGTAGCAAGGATTTATTCTACATTTTACTCTTGTGTTATTACATGCTATTTCTCTTTGTGACTATCAATTTTTAAGAAATAACGTGGCAATATTTTTCTACTACATGACATTTTTAAGTGGTGGATAGGACACAAGCTTTGGATTCATGCCACAGCCACCAGCTAACAGCTGAGTGGTCTTGGGAAAGTCACCCTTCTTCATCCTTTCCCATTTTCAGAGTTGCTGAGAGGATCAAATAAGTTATAACATGTTCGTGTGCTTTATAAAGAGTTGGTGGTGTTTATCATACTTTATGTTTATATATAAGAGTCCCTTCAAATTCACAGATTCATAATTCACTTATTTTCTAAGACTGAACTTAGCTTTGGTCTTATCAATATTTGCTCTCATTGATAATAATGGTGATCTTTGTTTTACGGAGCAAAGGATGTTGAAGTATTTACAGGGTAAAGAGGGAATTGGTGAATGGAATTTGGCTTCCGTGATGAGCTGTGCTAGAATATTAATGAAGGGGAAGTGGAGGCAATCTGCTGGTATGTGTGTTGCTCAAGTGGCAATATTCATTAAGCTCTACTTTCTTCCCTCATATTTTCCACCAAGAAAATGATTTCTCCTTTCTCTGAACTCCTATTCCACTTATGGTTACACAACACATAATTCATTTGGAGTTACATAGGGTCTTATAAAATGTCAATCGTTTAAAACTTCTGTTGCTTTTAAAATGTAGCTATTTAATTGTTAATATTTAATTTACAAATCACATAGATTTCAGAACTCCTCAAGTTGGGGATTGCTCTTACGTATGTAAGATATGACTTAAAGCATAGATGGAGACGTAGATGTTTAGTGATTATTAGTTGCCTTGATCTGACTTTCATTCAAGTTAAAAAGCTCCAGTTTTAAAATAGCAAGTTTTGGGGAGCATAAATTTCCCTAAGGGTGAATTTCTGTTGTTTTATTAGATAATCAGATTACTACGTTAGTGAGAATCACAGCATTGAAGGGATGGGAGTTTTAATTTCCATAGGGGAATAGGATTGGGGAAAAAAGCAGGCCCGAGCATGTAGCGATATGTCTTAAGTGCCAACCATGAAGCAAACAATGTATTGGATGCTTCATATATTTTTTCTCCTTTAACTTCATCGGTGATACTCTTCCTATTTTATGTATTTACCTTATTTACCTACCATTGGAGTAGATGTCATTTTCTTAATCATTAAAAATCCTGCTCTAGCACCATATCTGGCATGTACTAAGCCTTCAAAACCATTTGTTTGATGAATGAATGAATGAATGACTTTCTATTTATAGGTTGGGAGACTGAGCAGCAGCAAGTTCAAGTGAATTGCCCAAGATCTGATTGAATGGACTGGGCTCAGACCCATGTGTATGTGTCTCCAAATCCAATCCACTTTCTAGTATTCTATAGGAAGTCAGGGACTTCAGACATCCAACTAATGCTAATCGATCCCTGGGTAAAGAAAAGGAGGCTGGGAAGGGAATAAACTTGATTGACATAGTAATTCTGCCTGAAGCCCAGGGGCTGTTCGAAGTGCTCCTGAAATTCATCAACTCTGCTAGCTCTGAGGCTGCTAGAGAGTGCCACGGCCTTCATTATTAGGATTCATCTGGTGGACTATGAGCCTTGAGTAACCCCAATTTCTGAATTCAAAACAATCCCTTGTAGATTGCTCTGTTCAGTGCTCATCCTCCTCCACTGAATGGAAAAAAAGAGGTCAGTAAAAGGAGAAAGAAATAAAAGATAGGAAGACAGGAAGGGGGATGTCTGTAGCAAATGAACAACGTCATACAATTGATCCTATAATATTTTTCTTTTTACTGGACTTTATGTCACTTACCCTGTACTAAGGATAACAGACATTTTTCTTCTTGTGCATATCCGTAATGCACATGAGCATTATATAACTCTCCAGGCAGTATTTTGTGACTTGGGTTGTCTAGTGGATGCCCTTTTAAAGGAAGGCTCTGGAAACGTCACGGAGGTGCTCTAGTCTGTTTGTCTACATGTGCAACACTGGCTGTGATAGAGATGTCTCTTTGCCATTACAGGACTCCCGCCTCATCCTAGTAACCTGCAGTCCCACGACCTGCAGGTTTGATGGCTCCTTCTCTTTCATTTTGGCTTTTCAAACACCAAAAGAAAATGCTGATGAGCCCAAACAACCATTTATATCTACTGGGTGGCAAAAGAATTCGGGTTCACCAGCGCCCTTCAAACATCAGTCCTGTAACATCCCGCTCAGTTAAGGAGAAGCCACGAGATTAGGAAAACACAACAGGATAGCTGTCAACAGGGTGTCAAGGGGAACAGATATAAAAGGTCTTAACATTTTCTCTATTGTTCAGTTTATGACAGATCTTTGCTAGTTATGATGAAAATGTGGTTTTCACAGAGAAAACAGTTCATCTAATTCTTTCAGTTACCTGATATATATTTCTGTCCCTGCCTTCCTTAAATGTCCTCATTTCCTCATAAATTTCATTTTCACAAAGATTTTCTAGGTGTTAAAATGTCAGCATTAGACACCCAGTAATCTCTGATTCTAACCCTGCCTCTATGTCACTTCGTGGAGACGCCACGAAGTCACTTGACTTGATGCCTGGCTTGTCAATAGCCATGTGGCTCCACCCATAAGGCTGGGCAGCTTTGGTTTCTTTATGCTATGAAAAGAGCTATCATAAGAATATATTTGAAAATTCCTTGAGCTTCCTGGAGAGGGAGGAAACTAGGGGAAAAGTTCATATTTGGATATTTTACCATATGCCTCTAGAATGTATAGCAGCTAACAGAACATTGGGGTCTCAGTGACATGTCTTACAGATGAGTCTTGTCAAAATTGTCTTCATTTATCCAACATTTTTTTTGCACGTATCTACTTATCTGTATCTGCTTCATTGTCTCCTACTCATTCCTTGTGTTTCAACTTAGACGTCCTTTCTTCTAGGAAAAAAAAATTTCTGATCCACTGTGGTCCCCAAAGGCTGTGGTACTAAGAGAAGCAACTAAACCAGCCTTGTTGGGAGTGAGGATGTCAAAGAATGCTTCCTAAAACAAAGGAGAAAGAGAAGGAGAAAGAGAAAAGAAAAGAGATCAGAGAGGAAAAAACATTCCAAGTGGAGAGCATAAAAGACCCTAAATGGAAAAAGTACATATATTGCATTCAAGGAACTAAGAATATCTCAATATATCTGGGGAGAGGGGGAGGTTGAGGTAAGAAATGAAGCTGGAAGGGTGAGCAGGAGTCAGAACAAGAAAGAGACTTGTAAGACGTGCTAAAAAGTTTAGATTTCACAGAGAACTAAAAAGAGCAAGACAGTCAGATATGCGATAGCAAATGATCATGCTGGCTGTACAAAGAAGAGTGGGCTAGACAGGAGAGGAGGGGCAAGGAGATCAGTCAGGAGGTTGCTGCAATAATGCAAGCAAGAAATGATGGTGGTAAATTAGGTCAATGGTGGATGGAATTAAGTGGACCAATTCTAGAGATGCTAAGAGACAACAATTGACCAGAGGTGATTGGCTGGATTTGTGGTGTGAAGGAGGAGGGCAACTCAATGATGTGTCTACCTTTAATCCTTGAGCTCTACTTGG
The DNA here is from genome assembly GCF_057802395.1 of Ceratotherium simum simum. Lineage (NCBI taxonomy): Eukaryota > Metazoa > Chordata > Mammalia > Perissodactyla > Rhinocerotidae > Ceratotherium > Ceratotherium simum. Next base: position 17,029,933 of record NC_141909.1, read on the forward strand.
AGGCTGGTGGCACAGTTCTCTGAGATGAGGAGCATCAAGGAGGACTGGGTTGGCAGCTACTGGGAAGGGGGTTATGATCGAGTGTCTGAGACTCCAAACACCATGTGCTTTCTGATATTCCAACTTATACTTCTTGTTTGAGAAATTACTGGGTACATGGCAGCAATGCTGGGTTATGTGACATTTAGAAAGATGGTTAAGGTACCATTGCAGTTGGAATCTCATTGTGGGCTCTGTTGCACTAGAAGTAACTCCCTTCTTCTATCTCTTCTGAATGGATGCACGCTATTCAACGTTTGAACTGTAGGAGTTCACACTGTCTTACTTACGTTATTCTCTAAAGGCACTACAAGGGTACATGTGAATATAGTCTACTAAGAGGATGCCTTGGACCCAAGTTCTATGTTTATTGCCGTTAGTACAACTTCTCCTAGTGACAATAGTAACCTTTAGTGCAGATTCTTCTGGGGCAAGCAGTCCATCCACCCTGGCATTCCCAGATGCCTGCTTCACAGATACCGTCTCCATTGTATCCTCTTGGGAGACTTTGAGGTTCCCTTTGTTAATTTGTGTTTTCTTTCATTCATATTTCCAAATGTTTCAAGTTCCCACACTACACAGTGGGAGGAGCATGCAAAGATGGCACAGACGATTAAGATACCACCTCTGCCGCCATCAAAAGTTACAATCTATTGTGAGAAATCAGACATGTGTAAAATAGACCATGAAAAAGTGAATAAATTTTGTCAGGTCACCCTTCTAGGATCCGTAAGCCGAGGCTGAACAGTGTTATCAGTAGTGCAGTTTCCGCCTATTCAATAATTTCTGTGTGTCATGCATCCTGCTAAGTTTTACTTACATGTCATCTCACTTGACTGTGCAATGGCCCCAGCTATATTATTGTCTCTATTTTACAGATGAGATCGTTGAGACTCCAAGAGGTTAAACCCTTATCCAAAGCCTTCATCTCGGGGGTGACCCCAGAACCATCACACTCAATGCCTGTTCTTTTAATTTCTTCTCTCTCCTTCCACTGTATCAAGCATCATTAGTGCTTCTGCTTTATTTTCTCTTTGTGAGAGTGAGGCAAAGAAAATAGCTTCTGAAGAATTGTTGAGTATGAAGCCCTAAAGTAGAGTGTTGAAATAACACTCAATGGACCCTATAGTTTCAAGTGAATATTTTTATCTAATGTTTACATCTTACAGTAAAAATCTGTTTGTCAGCTAAATTAAGTTGCAGTTGTCTTTGACTTGTAAAATAATGTCTCATATTTCTATTGAATCTATTAACTGAATTAGCTTATTTTATTTCTATAATTCAATGTAACATGTTCCTTTCTATTTGCTATCCCCAGGACACCCTTGTAAACAAGATGTTTCCTGTAATGGGTTTTCCTGGTAAAAATCATTTAATAAGCAAATATCTCCGATCCCTGGTAATATGTGCTGACAGCCTCCTAACCGTATTTGAAATACGAAAGTAGTTTTTCCAAGATGACTCAAGCCAATTGCTTTAATACCTCAATAAAAATAACTGCTATTAGAAGGTTCAATACTGAAGGCACATAATTTCAATCCTGGTTCATAAAATTTAATTTGAATTTATTTCAGGATAATGATCATTGAGAAAAGTATGTATCGGAATGGTCAGGCACTTGGGTAAGGACCACTAATATGCTCTGAGAGACTGCTGGGCTCCAGCGGGGTAGCTGGCAATATATATACACACACCATTAATTATTTGCAGAAATATTTTCTGTGACATTGGTCTCAAGGTGCTCTGTTCAAATACCCTACTCAGCAGAATCCCTGCCACACAGCACTCAAGTAAAACGACTTCATATCAATTCTCTTTGGCTCTGACCACGTGACCAGGTTTCATGGGTCCACTTTTATTTTCTTTTATTTTTTGGTCTATTGCATACAGTAATTTTATGGTAAATGGATACAATTCCAGTGATCTACCAGAATGTTATGAGTAAAAATTTAGAGCATGAAATTATTTTAGAATAAAGAATTTGGGAGCTGGAAGGGATCTTTGAGGTTATCACATCTACACCTTTTAGTTTACTGGTGAGACAACTGAAGTCTTGTAATAAATGACTTGCCCAGGGTCCTAGAGCTGGGGTCCAGGACAGCTTATCTGATTCTCAGTTCATTGTCAGTTAAGTGAGCCACACTATTTACACCGAACCAGATGGCACAGGCATTGTCTAACTATAACAACAAAAGCTTACCTTTATTGGAAGTTTAGTAAGCACAGTATATGTTTCACTTCAACCCTCAAAACAATCCTACAACTTTTACTCTATTTATGAGAAAACTGAGGCTTAGAGCATTGAAATAACTTTCCCAGGCTCATCCAGCTAGTGAGTGGGAGCCTTGGGGTGAGTGGGAGGCTATAGTGTCTAACACCCTTTAATGATGATGCTGAGCTGAAATCATTAAGCAAGGTATTGGGAGTACTTGTGCATGGGTCTAACAGAAGTGGTAGCAAAGTAGTTGTTAAGTCTTTATGTGAAAAAAATTAAGAAAATAAGGAGAGTTGAGCTGGAGAAGCCAGAATCAGGAGCATGGGTAGTGAAGGGTTTGAGAATAAAATAGGGGGAAAATTATCTTTTACTTGCAAATCATGTTTATAATCACTGCAATTTTCTAGTTTATTTTAGTCAGGGTCATCTGGCATTGGCCATTTTGTGTTTTCAATTTAGCAGTACCCAAATTTATCAATATGCATTTGCAAAGCATACACTGATTTTAGGAAATCTAAGGTAATAACTTGAATTTAGTAGGAATAAAATGAATGTTTGAAGCAGATTTCAAGAAAAAATGAAAAACATTACCACTCATTTGCAGTATTTTATTGCTTTCCTATGTTAATAGTAGAAATATCTACAACCTACTTCTTCATTTGGCAGATGAAAATGTGAATCAATTTTGCCAAACTGTAATGTTAAAATAATTATCAACATTCATTTTATCCCCAAATTATCTAAATGCTTTTTGACCTGGTCGATAATATAGCTAATGTATTTCTACGCAATTGCAGTTTTGTATCATTATTAATGTATGATGACTCATATGGGACTTTCCATCTACAAAATGTTATATGATCTCTCTTTTTTAATCTTGTGAGACATATCTTTGAGGAGTTGATTTATGACTCTGCTTGAGTAACCTTGGACATGTCTCTATCTTGCACATTATTGATAAAATGATTCAGCTTTTGCAACCTAAGATTTGAAAAACACTGTTATCTGGAAACCCGAAAAAGACAGTTTTTTGAAAGGTATAATTACTCCAAGGATGAAAAAAGACAGACATTTTTCATAAGTTCAATTTTACTATGGTTCCAAGTTGGTAAAGATATTAATAATAATTGTTGAAGGAAAATTATCTTCTCAAGAACCGGAGATAAATGTCTGATTGGTGAGACTGTCCTAGATAGTAAATTACAACTGTGTCTAGAGGAAATCACACAGCTTGTTTTTTCCTTTTATTTTCTGTTTTTAATATAGTGGTGGGTGGGCGTAAGTCAATTCAAGAATTCATTTATTGCACATCTACCACGTGCCAGGCACTCTGCTGAGTGTTCGGGAAACCAAGGTAGATAACATGCAGATTCTATGCTTCAAGGAGCTCACGGAACCAGTGAAGACAGCATGTGACACGATTGCAAGTCACTCTGTGAGCTTCACAAAGCAGAAGTGGCAGAACTATGCATCCTCGTATGTGTTTATATGGTTTTAAATGAATGGTATTGGCTAGTTGCTCATTTACATGATTTCTTCTGATCCTTTTTTAATCATTTAACTTAGCTATAACTTAAATCTTGACTTTTCAGACTTCTTTAATTGCAGACACTGAAAAGTCCATTCCATCCTCGTAGCAGCTATCAAGTTGCAGCTTAACACTTATTTCTCTCCCAAACCTCCAGGTGGGGTTAGTTGCTTCATTCTCTATTCATCCAACCCTTTGTTTACACATCTACCATAGCACGTGTTCCCTTCTTTAGAATTATATATTTACTTATTTATGTGTGCCTCCTTTCATTGATTATTTTCTAGAGAATAGGGCCCAATCATCTTTAGATTCTCCCATACTTGCAAAAGTCCACAGATTTATGGAAACAAGTCATAAGAGTTTGCTGAGTTAATAAGTTACCTAGCATAGAATCAACAGGCTATAACTTCTCACATATACAAAGATTACACTTTTCATGCAACCATATGAAAGAGATCTTAGGGAAATCAATTAATCTCTCTGGTCCTTAATTCCTAAACAAATACATTGCAGTAGCTGGGCTACATAATTGCTGATATTCCTATTTAAGACAAGATTTGGATGCTTTATTATTGGCCTATTTTCCTAAGGATTTACTGACTCTAAATTGACAAGCTTCAAAATTTTCAAAACTTTATATGAATATAAATAAATAGTGATAGTAAATACAATAATGAGCATCTACTATGTAGTAGGTGGTTTATATAGAGAGAGTGCTAGGTAAGTGGCCAAGCTAGGATTCTAACGTATTCTATCCATCTGTCCATCTACTCATCCATCCTTTACCCATCCATCCATCCAGTCACTTAATAAATATTTGTTGTGTGTTTACGAGTTGCTAGGTGTTATTATAGACAGTAAACAAAAAGAAACAAAGTCTAGGACCTCCAAGGAACTTACACTCTAGTCAATATTTCAAACTCTATGCTTTTTCCCATGAACTACATGACCTCCAAAGTTGTTGTTATTAACTTTAGTCATACAAATCTTTGTGTCCCCCTCAGTTTGCCTTGGATCTGTTCCTAGGGATTTTATATTCTATAAATTAAATGTGTAAGCCGTTTCTTAAAAAGCAAGTATTCTAATGCTTACACTCTGCCCCATTGAGAACTGTGAAAATTCTTCCGTTTTATACTGTGCAGTGAGAATATTAACTCCGGTTAGGCATTGTCTTTCTATCCTCAAAGATCACTTCAAATTAGACTAAATTAAATAGATTTAAAAATAAAAGAACAATTCACCTATTTTTGGTTCATGCTGAGAGCAGATGCTTCAGAAAATTCTTTGTTAATTGAAGGCATATCCTTTAGTTAAACTGGTGTTTGCAGAGAGATGTGACTCCCTCTCTCTCTTACACACACACACGCACACACGCCCAAAGAATGATTTCTTCCTGCAGAAGAACTAAGAACTGAACGGATAAGCTTGGGGCTATTAGTCTTGCCAGATGGATGTATGGATGCTCCATTTCTGGCGTGTTTGTGTGTGTGTGTTAAAAGAACCTGAGAGGCAAAGAGTAGAGGCTGAGTGGCATGGATGGAGAGCGGCTGACATAGACCATTCATGGAAGTAAACCCAGGCTGCACGTATTTTGGGGTCATAGATTGGAAAAAATATCAACTACAGTTCCCACTCTGTTATTACAACAATAGGGCCTACATCTCAACGATGATGTTACAGATGCCGGCTTGCCTGGCGACAGCTGCTTGTTTGCTGGTGGGAAGACAAGACACTGTTGTTTCCTTCCTTCAGCTGAGTGCCTCTCAATGCCTTTTTCTTACAAATTTGTAAATAGGGCAATGGCCCTGTTAAAAGAGAGTGTGTTTATACATTTTCAATGATAATGAAATCATATTTCCTTCAAGAAATGTCTTCTTTCTCCATCAGGACAAAATTAAACTTTTAACAACTTTGTTTTACTTGGAACAAAATATGTGCTTATCAATTTACGGCATGTTGAGATCAGATGTGACAACTGGTCATGGCCAGATCAAGAGAGCCTTTAGGTTGCTTTCAACTGCTACAGCTGTATACTGTTCTGTAGGGCTGTAATAGAAACACACTAATGGCATCTTTCTGCATTTTCTGACTTCAGAATTAAAACTTAATAATCAGAGTATCTGAGAAGATGCCTGAGAAGAACATCATAACTTTAAAGAGTGACAGGAAACTTAAATCTGAGATTTGACTATCATATTAAAAATCTAGATTCCTCAAATTACTTTGCAATTTGCAAAGATAACACCGCCTATATAGAAACACTGCCTGCCAAGACCTTAGTATAATCCTGAATTAAAACTGAAATACAAGTCATGAAAAATTCTCCTAAGATACAACCATTTCTCTCTTTGCTGGTAATAAACAGTCTAGTAAAAAGTAATACTAGAAAACTCCCTACAGAGCACTATAAGGAGAAATAATCACACATATTCTTGAAAATGAACAAACTAGAAATTCTATTTAATTCTATATTGTTGTTTTTACGTATCTTTTTTTCACGTTAAAAGTTATCAATCAATGATGAGAATGTTCCTTTGATGCACAAGCAAGAAGAACATGTTTAGTAAAAACACCAATACTATTTTTAATATGTGCAAGAAAGCCTCCAGATTAGGAAAATCTCCTAGGAGAATATGAGGAAAACAAAAAAAGCAGTCAGGAATAAAAACCTTTATAAGCATCTGAATAAAGCCTTTAAATATGTTCATTTTTGAGATAAAGAGGTGCTTATTAACAGTGGCAGGGTCAGCCTTGGATGTGATCAGAGGAGCAGGAGGACAAAGCAGGAGGAAGAGGAGGAGGAGGAGGAGGAGGAGGAGGAGGAGGAGGAGGAACTGGGCAAACGGGCGCATCTCCACAGAGCTATGCTCTAGATTCTAAATGGCAGTACAGTCTTTCCTTTATTACATCAGTCGGAAAAATAAGTCGTTGCAAAAGTATGTGCCTATTTATTACAAAATACAAAAGAAGTCTAATGTTCATTTCCCTTTTGTAATAATTTTGGGTTTTTGCTACTGAGGGACCCATTAGAGAGGCAAATTTTTTGTTCATTATTTAAAATGTGTTGCACCGATCAAAATTGTAATAAAGATATATTTGCTGTCTGGTGATGTAGTAGAGAAGACCACTGAGTTCAATGAGAATTGATTGAGTCCATATTACATCCTCTGTGTAGGTGATTTGAAAGATGTGATGAACAGGATGTGGTCCCTAGCCTCCAAGCATTATAATACGGTATTGTCCCAGTTATAACTCGATGTCTAGTCATAGAAATCCATGCAATAGAATATAATACTATATAATGCAGTATAGCATAATATCATATAATAAACATATGATATAAATATCTGTATCTACATAAAGCTAGGTAAACTAAAGCTAAGTATAGGAAGCAGAGCCAGGAAATGCCTGGTTTAAATGCCTCAAAAGAGGCTGTTTTGCTTTTTAATCCGTTCAGCTATTTTTAACAAAAAAAGTCCTCGTCCTCATTTAAATACGCTCACTTGGTTACTTAAAGCAGAATTTCTTTTAAGAAAAGAAAAGGAAAAATCCCAAAGTATTAACTGTGGCTTTAACTGGGTTGTAAAATTATAGATAAATTTTTTCTTATTTGTATTTTTCCATATTTTCCAAAAGGTTCGCCTGAGCATATACTATTTTTATAGTGAGAAAAAGGTGTATGTGTATGATGATAATACACAGACTTCCCTATTAAAATAAAAATGACCCACAAATCATTCCATCTATTTTGATATATCACTTTAAGATCTTACTCTGAACTTTTGGATTTTCTCTTTTTTCACTATACAAGGCCAAGGAAAAAATCATAGGTTTAATATATTCTTTTAAAATCCTCAGTAGTCAAATGCGTGTGTGTATTCTTTCCAATGTATCTTCACATGTTATAGGGGCAGATTCTAAATTCCCACCAGAAATGATCATAAAATAACAACAACACGATGATAACAGTGCTTCCCAGAACATTTAAAGAAAGTTAAATAATACTTATAGAAAGATAGTGTAGTCAATAGGATATTCAATAAGATTTCAGGAAGACTATCAGAGGATACAGAATTTATTTAGGAAAAAAACATAGGTTTCTTTCAAAGTGGTAAAACCAACAAAGCAGGGAACTGGCGAGTGAAATAGAATACAATTTCTAATGAGAATTCTCCAACTACAACTTAAAACCTACACCAAAATGAACAACATGCTAGGAAGAGAGTTTTTGGCTTTTCCCCTTCATTCACCAAATAATTTTAGCATCTCTTCCTTTGCTTATTAAGTGCAGACTCTAATGACAATTGAATCATAGTGAATAGATCATGGTAGAAAAGTCCTGATTCTTTCCTCAGTTTGACTATTTGATATGGAAATGTTAGTTTAATTTCTGCTTTAATTTTTTAATTACTAATTAAATATGTTTAAACCTATTTACTTACATATTCAAAAGATTTTTTTTTGTATGTTGGTGGGTTTGTTACTTGCCTTTTTCCTTCACAATAGCCAAAGGTGGCGATAACAGATATGAAAGCGACTGTGATTTACGAAAACAAGATCCAGAGTAAGGAGAGTTGCCTCTGGCAGACTCAAATTTACTATGCCAAACTGGAGTTTCTCCCAGACCATCCTCACCTATGGAGGCTTCCAATGACCTGGAAGACAGCTACCTAGTTAGAGGAGCCACATTTCTGAACAAAATTCTTGAAAGCAGTGCCTTTGGGTTTGAATTTCAGTCGCAGCTCTGCCACCAGATTCTTTCTTTGAGCTTCAGTTTCCTCATCTGTAAAGTGGGGACAAGACAGTTCCTAGCTATTTTTGTGAGGATTAAATGAGCCACTGCTTGTGAATGCTTAGAACAGCCCCTGGCCCATAGTAAGTGGCAGGTAAATGATAGCTTCATAATTATTATTTTTAATAACAATATACTCTTGGTTCCAATTCTAAACATATTTTATTTATTTTTTTTATTATTTTTTTTGTGTGTGAGGAAGATCAGCCCTGAGCTAACATCCATACCAATCCTCCTCTTTTTGCTGAGGAAGACTGGCTCTGAGCTAACATCTATTGGCAATCCTCCTCCTTTTTTTTCCCCAAAGCCCCAGCAGATAGTTGTATGTCATAGTTGGACATCCTTCTAGTTGCTGTATGTGGGACGCGGCCTCAGCATGGCCGAAGAAGTGGTGCGTCAGTGCGCGCCCGGGATCCGAACCCGGGCCGCCAGCAGCGGAGTGCGCGCACTTAACTGCTAAGCCATGGGGCCGGCCCTCTAAACATATTTTAAACACGGCATGTGCAGCTTTGGTTATCCCAGTTCCTAGTGCCAAACACAGACTACTTGAGTGTATTATGACAGAATTCACATTTACTAATCCAAATGAAAACTAAATGTGAATTGTAGTAGCATAACATGCTAACGAATACAGAGGAACTGTCAATCCGTGCAGTACGACATCTCGTATTATGTAAATACCATGCAAATGAGTCTTAGTCAAGAGTTAGTACTGCACTTGCTTCTGATCCTGCCTTTTATTTCTTTAATTCCTTGAAGTTATATACTATAAGGTATAATAGACTACTAAAATTCAAAGAAAATTTGATAAAAGGAAAAGAAAAATGTAAACCTGAATGAGACCATTTTTAAAAAAAGAAAAAAAATTTTTCTGATCATGGTATAATAATGAATCAAAAGCATAATTCTCTTTTATATTTTCCTGGGGCTTATAAGAAGGGATTGAGTAAAAAATAAACATGGCAGAGTGATTGGACATGGCTGAGGAAATAGGCAGAGGGAGGGATTCATTTTTTTAGATAACTTAGAATTCAACTGGAGTTTGTTCCCTGTCAAAAGCAAGGGTGGTTTTGTATAATGCTCTCCTCTTCTGCCCAAACCACAATACAAAAAAAGGGCCTGGATAGTCAATGGAGGCATTTTTTGCAGAACATAATCAAAGGAGAAAGAATCTCATCGTCTACCGACGTTACCCAACTCCACCCAGTAGAAAATGAAAAGAGCAATGGCCAGAGCAAAGAAAACCCCACCAATGAGCACCAAGGTTGAAGTTGCATGTCTGAGCAATTGCAGACAGGCAGAGTACTTTCTGACTGCCATCAGCCTTGATAGGACCCATTTTGGCTGCCACAGTAAAGGCAAGTCTGAGATAAGGATTTTCACTAGATCCATAAGATGCTTGCCAGATGATGGAGAAACAGGATGATAAAGGAGAAAACAGATTCAAAGAGCTTCTGCAAGGAGATATTTTATAGTTTAATTTGGCTGACAGGTTCCCAGTTCCTATGGAGGAGGAACTGGATATTAACACAGGACAAATGCTGTCGTTAGACCTGTATGTTGTTTGTAGGTCATTTCTAAAGTGTTCTGTACCCTGCATTTGATTTAGGTGACAATGTGAATTCACCTTTGTTCAATCCACTGCTTTTGCTGATACTTCATAATGTGTTCCCAGTCTACTTCTTCAGGCTTATCTCACTCTTCATCTCCCCCTCCAGCCATCTTGAAGTCTATGCAGTCCCCAAATGCATCAAGCTGTCTAACTTTTGGGTGACCTTATCCTTTTTTGGCCCAGCTAACTCTACACCACATCTTCAAAATTCAGCTCCAGTATTGTCTCCTTCTGAAAAGCATCTGCCTGCCTTGATCTTCTCCCCAAATGTGATCAGGCTCCCCTCCTATCTATTGTCTTACCCTGATCACATTCCTTATGACAGTATATCCTAGTTCTCTGGTTTCCTGGCTGTTGCCCTAACTAGACTGAGGTCTATTTAAGAGTAAGGAATGTGCCTACCATCTCTGTAGCACCTAATGCCACACATTGCTGGGCACCTGTTAGGTACTCAGTACATGAGAACTATTCCTCTTCTTGTCTCTCTTGTCACTGTTGTTTCAGACTAGTGTCTGGATGTGCCCACCTCCAGCACAATTTCTCTGCTCTTCCAGAAAATGAAGCAACGGACTCAAGTAGGTTTAAGCTCATAGGAAAATCTCACAGGCTGAGATCACTGGGCAGAAAAATGGCAGATGAGCTTTGTTATCTTTACAAGAGCATTGGCTCCAAAGTATATGAGACTAATGACAAGCTATCGTGACTAAAAAGATGAAGAAAGTGCTCGAAAGTGTCAGAATGAAAACAAAGCAAATCATCTTACCCAGGTAAAAAACTATGTCTTTCCCAGAGACATGACAAGAGCTGGCACTCAGGAAGACAATTCTAAATAGTGTAGAAAGTAGAAAGTACAATTGGAATGATCATACGAATGGAAGCCCTCTGAGATATGAAGATAAAAAAAATCAATTTGGATCAGCACTCTGGGAAAAGGAGGGCAGTGAGGTGGTTATTAAAGTCTATATAGACAGGGAAATTATGTACATACTTAGAGAACACTATGCAATTAGGCCTAGAGAATGCCTCTTAAATATGGAAAGGAGGATTTTGTTTATTGTTTGTTTTTAAATGGGAAGTGCTTTTCAAAGTATGGTCCCAGGACCAACAGTATCATTACCTGGAAACTTGTTAGAAATGCAATTTCTGGTCCAACTTAGACCTATTAAATAAAAAATTTGGTGTGCTTCCTCCACCTTATTCTAAGCACTCAATCAGTGCTTAAACAAGTCCTTCAGAACCACTGTTTTGGGGTTAAAAAAAAAAGTCAAATTTTCTCCTTTTCTCTGCCTGGAAAGTCTTTCTTCCTTTTAGGTGCCTGCTCCATATCTCACTATTCAGCTCAGCTCATACCCCATCTCCTTGAGAGTCTCTCACATCTCTATATTCCCATTGCACTTTGCTTGTATTATAACAATTGTAGCACTTGTTACAAACCCCCTGACTGTTCTCCAACTGTTCCTGCTTGACAAGGTTTCACTCTGGGCCCTATTCTCATCAACAATAGACTCCACATCCACGCCTCTGGTTTCAATGATCGCCTCTCTGCTGAATTCTAAATTGATGTCGCTAGCCAAGATCTCTTTCCCCAGAATCATGTCTTCAATTGCTAGATATCATCTAGATGTCCTATAGATATCTCAAATTCAACACATCTAAACTCAAATTCCTCTAACTCCCTCCCACCTTTCCTTCAACTGCTCTTCCTTTCTGTGATTGCAACTAGAGTGAATTGAGGCATTCCCACCTGTCAACTCAATTGTTACAGCCAGAAATTTAGGATTATTTCCTGATTCTCTCTTTTTCTCTTTTCCTCCAAATTTAATCAATCATTGAGTCTTATTGATGGATCTCCTTAGATTTCTCAACTGTCTACTCTTCTCACCATCTTTATTGATCCAATATGGCTACTCTAATTTCTCACTTTAAATCTGTTTGTTTCCTCCTATTTTCTCCCTTTGTACAAAGTTGGCCTCTTGATGATTTCTTTTTTTTGGTCCAGCTAACTCATACTATAGCTTCAAAAGTCAGTTCCAGTGTTGTGCAGGTGGTCATTCTGAAACATAATCTTATGGTGCATTCTTTGTAAAATTCCTTTAATCACTCCCCAATGCATTTAGAGTTAAAAAGGACAAATTCTTTAGCACAGCCTTCAAGGTCCTTCATATCCGGTCCATGCACAACCTTCCGGCATCACCTCTCATCACGTTTCTCATACTCTACTCTCTAGGAACTGCTTGCAGTTCCCCAGAGACTCCATGTTCCAATCCAGTGGTTCACAGTAGTCTGTCCAAGAATAGTGCTAGGTGTGACAAAGAGCACTGGTAATGGAAAATGGGAAAAAAAAATGATGCTAAACTTATTCAGGTTAAAGGATTTTCCTTTATTCTAAGATCATTCTCTTTTCTGTGGTTTTGGTGTTAAAACATCCTTTCCTTAAAAAAAAGATGGTGAGAGTAGTTAGTTGTTTTTTTTTAAATGATGTTAACTGGCAATAAAAATATTTGGTAACTCTATATCCATTTCCTAAATAATTTTTGAAATTTGATTTCTCCATGACATTCAAAAGACTAGGAACAACTACAGACTTGGAGGTGCTGTTTTTCTGCCTGGAAACTGCTTAACTTCTGAAGTTGTTTGGATAATTTATAGCTTTTCAGGACTCAATGCAGAAATCAACTCTTCCTGGATCTCCCAAGCTCTCTTCTGATGCTTCTGTAACATCCCAGGCCAAGGGTGCCTTCACTTGTATCGGAAATCAGCTGCTTGTCTGGTTTTCCTGTATTCTGCAAGCAAGGGCTTCTTTTTCCTATTATACGTTTTCTTGCTAACTCAGCATCTGATTCGATAAATTCTTATTATAGTAAAAAATAAATGATGGAATTCTGTGTTTGGACTGGAGTTATCGGTGTAATGACTGATGCATTACCCTTGTGAACTATCTCCTACATTAGGGAGACACCTCCTACATCGTTTCACCTTTCCATTCCCCTGCAAGCTCTAGCACTGTTCTCTGCATATTTTGTTTTCTATAAATGCTTATCGAATTAAATTGAAGATAGGGCATGAAGAAAGCACAAAATTTAGACACTGAAAAATTAAGATAACAAAAGCAAGCTACATGGGGAAAGTCACTTTAGCCAAAGGGCCCTGGACAATTATTTAAAGTAACTAGACTACCTTCTGGGACTCTTTCAAATGCACATATTTAATCATCTAATATGTAAGTCAAATCTCAGATATAATTACTTCAGTGTGTCTTAACTTTTTTTTTTTTTTTTGCATATTAGCTTTCATTAGATGAGGCTAATCTGTAATAGGGCTCCTGGTAGCCCAGTAAGAAAATTTCCATATCTGTGAATGATAAGAAGAAAGAGAAGAAATTTTGTGGGTGTCCCATGATTAGGGCACCTTTGGTTTCAGCTAGATATGTACTATGTCAACGAATCTAAAAGGAAGCTTAGGTCTGTGGCTCCACATTTCTTATTTCAGAGGAAAACACTGTTAGATTTTAGGGGAGGCAGCTGCCATTCTGAAGGTCACATGTGTTGGTGCCAATGTTTCTGTTAGGAGCAGGTGACAAGGGGAAGAAGTGACTTTAGGCTTTAAGGCTCAACTTTAATTGCTAACTTAAAGAAAAAATTAAATAGATCTCGTGCGATTTGGAAGGAGCAAATCATTTTTCTTCACACTGTGAAAATCAGAGCCACTATAAGTGGCTTCAACTTTTATCAGAAACCTAGTGAAGAGGGAAGACAGGAGAAATAGCCCTAAATAGAAACCCAGGAGTCCTCTTAGAGAAATAGCATAATACTCTGAGTATAAATTCCCTACGAATACCTTAGAAGAAAATGCGACATTTATGCCTACGCCAAGATGATGAATACTTTTTTTCTCTAAGGGTTATTTAACACTTTCCATAATTTTATTATAAATGGTCCAATAAAATGCAACAATAAGTTATGTGCTATATTAGGAGGACAACTCATTTATGAGTAATGTGGTGATCTGTAAAACTAATGGGCATGTTTATGAGCATAAAGGGTTCTACAGAGTAAATAAAGTACTGTAACAGGCAAAACTGAGGCATTGGGCATGAAGGGGACATATTCTGCCAGATCTAAATATGAAGACACTTGCCAAACTCTGGAAATGTGGCCTTCTTAGGCTCTACCTGGGTAGAGAGACAGAATAGTACAGTTTAAAGAAAATGATGCTGAACTTGGAGCTGAGGGCCTGTATTCTCTCCTGGCACTGCCATCAACTAGGTTTTCCAGGCCTCAGTTTCCCATCTTTGGGATGAAGGGGTCAAAATGCCCACTCTTTAAAAGACTGTATAAAGCTTACAGCCTTTAATTAGATTTAGTAATTCAGCATTCAAAGGTGAGAATCTGAATTCAGCTATTTCCAATTTGTCACTGCTTTTATGAAAAGGAAAACAGAAATCAAAGGGTAACTTCAGAAATATTAGCTTTTAACTGCATTGTAATGCATGTTGAACTTTGCAAGCATATCAATGGTATACATATTTATGTTGGTTTTGCTGTTTTCTGCTGGAATGCTGTTTTCAGCTGATGATTAATGTCCTAATAACTTGTTTTTTAGTGTGGCTCCCTGAAAAAAATAAAAGGTTGCTTTTGCATATTCATTATGTCTACCTGTCTGTGGCAGGAGGTGGATCAGGTCTGAGGATGAATATCTCACATTCGGTAATGCACACAATGGCTCCATGTACGGCTCCAACCTGGCCTCCTGTCTATGACAGAGGTACGGTTATCAGTAACCCATGAAATGCTTCTTGTGCTTTTAATGAGTTAAACATTCAGCAGAGAGGCAAAAAATGCTGTTTGTGTTTTTTTTTTTGGTATACTAAATTTACTTTCCCACCCTCTTCTCTTCCAAATTATAATCATGGAAGGGCTCTCACTCACACTGCGAAAAAAAGGGGAGCTCTGGATTGTGAAATCAGACCTGGAAATTTCCATTTCTAGAACCTCTTATTGCCCTTAGGTTCTGTGTTTTAATTTTGCTTTATAAAGAGAAACAGAAGTCTTAGGTTCGAGCTGGCAAACCATTCATAGGTGACGCCTAGGAATTAGTACTGAAATTAGAATTAAAATACAGGATTAAACACTTTTTACCAATATATCTTGTGGAAATTGAAATGACTACATTCCCTGTTTGTTCTGATTTTTTAGTTTGGCTTTTTATTTTTTAAGTGTGAAGTTTTTTAAGTCATGATATTTTTTGGCTGTGCTTTTTATAATATGCTATTTCAGAGTATAATTTTAATAGTTAAAATTTCATTTAGAGCCATGTGTTTTTAAAGTAGTTAGATTTTTTCGGGGGCAGGTCACTGGTTACTATATGTATGCTGGGTGTATGCTTGGAAATCAAGACAGAGTCACATTCTAATTCTTACGTCCTTTGGTTTTCTTAGTCTAGTGCCTGACACACAGTAAGTACTTAATATCTTCTGAATGAATGACTGAGTGAAGGGCTGCTCTTCAAGTCCCAGAATGAGAATCAACATTGCATAGGAATCATATTTCAGAAGTTAGGCATGCTTTCCGGTTGATGGTACATTTCACAATGTCCATTACAGGAACATCAGAATCTGATAAAATACTTAAAATGTATCTGGAGCTTTATAATTTTATTTTATTTTATTTGCAGTTATCTTCCAATTTGTCCCGTCTATCATGCTTATTGAATCCTACAGCCAGCTCTTTGAAATGGTCTGCTTACTTTAGAAAATATATCCAAGGGCTAGGTCCTGATCAGGTGTTTATGGGGTACTATAGTTTATTCTATTTTAGTATCTGACATAGTGACAATGATCTAATCTAAGAAACTAATCAATACCTAAGAGAAAGATTAAATGGTCTTTGGGCCATGTAAATGCTGCACCTTTCATATAAGTCTTCCTGAAGTGATACTCTAGACTTTAATGGCTAATTTAGATGAGGGAGGCGGGGGTGATCCAAGTGTATGAGAGACCCAGATAGGGCTGGGGAGAGGATGTTCTGCTATGACTGGTAGCAAGTTTTAGACATGGAAGAGATCTTGGGATCTCTTCATTTCCTTCATTTTACAAAGAAAATGAGTTCCAGGTAGAGAAAATATCCTCCTCAGGGAGCTTCTTCCACGAGACCACAGTGTCGTGGTCAGACTAGAACACTCAGGTTGAGGAAAGTCCTAATGCCAAGGATTTTCGAGACTTCCACATATTCAAAATGGAGAGGCAAACTTAACATGTCATTCCTTGGCACTTTGGTTTTAACCCTGCTGAGGTCATCACATGTGAGAAATAGTTTTGGGGAACTATGACGACACTGATCCGATACTGAATACATTTACAGGAAGCAAACAAGAAATGCTCAGCTAGAATCACCCTCTAGAAGTTATGAGTCTCATCAATTTTGTAGCAGCTTTGCACCATTGAGTCTTCTGTACTGCACACTTTAACACCCCAACTGTAAAACCACCATAGCCTCTTTGTGTCTGGAATTACCTTTCCCCATGAGTGTTTTCCAGATGTTTCATTTAAAAAGTGCACAGGGAGGGTTCTAAGGTCAACTGAGGTACAAGCAGAATCTATTCCCTCTTTACTGAAGTCTTTGAGAACCACCCCCCGGCCCCCCGTCTTGGACTCACATTAATTTAAAATATCCTAGATTATTTGACTATGAAACCCTTTGATTTTCTTTTTTTTCATAACACTTTTGTTAATCCAATGAACGATTCTTAAAACATTTTCACTTGCATTAGCTACTCTCATCCTTAGCCTGACATTTTGAAGAAGGCAAGTTATATTTTATTTTACATCTTTGAGAGATGAAGAGACAAAATCATAGATGTTCATAACTTGCCCAGGGCTACATAATTATTTTGAGATTGGATTTCAAGGTTTCTGACTCCAGATTCAGTGCTCTCCCCTATTTATTCTGTTGGGCCTGTTTTTGGACTCTTAAGCCTATTAAAAAAATGATCCATTGAGATTACAGATTTTTCTTAATGATCTCATGTGTATAGAGGTTGAAGACCATTCCTAAGACCATCATTTCCCAAATTAATTAACATTTAGACTTGAATAAAACTCTGTACTTGTATCATAGAGTTGTGTTAACAAAATGTTCCCAGAAAATGCCTTATTAAATCTGTCATTTTAAGTTATTTGTATTTTCACCAATGAGTTAGTGCTTTCTAGGTAAAGTGAAATGACTATCACAGGCTCAGAATAAAAATCTTTATTTTATTTTTTGAATTTTTAAAGCCTATTACGAATTTCTAGAGGTGAACTGCACAATAATGCCATAAAAATAAAACAGAAAACCTTTAAAGAGGTTTTCTGCATTCCAGAAAATATATACTTATCACAGATCATAAATGTAGTCTTGGATAATTTTAAACATACGGTAAGTTTCTTCTTAAGTACTTATATTTTAGGAACCTTAATTATGCTCTAAATCTTTTTCTTGTCACAGAATAATTTTGCCTGAAATTTGTGTATGTAGGACTGCTACTTCTTTCCTCATAATATTTATGGAAGTTGGATTGGCTTACAATTTGCAATTCATTAATTCAGAATATAATTCCCCTTAACTAAGGAGTTTCTTGTCTAGTTATTCAACTCAATAGTGCTTCATTACATTAAACTATGAGCTGCAAAAACAAACAAATTATTTCTCAAGCACTTAACAGTCCATATGTTACAGAAACAGCCTGTGAAGGTGTTATACTTACTCATTCCTATGAAGTAATGCTTAGTATTTACTACTCAGCTGTCAGAGTAGCTATAAGCTTATTAAAACTTTTCTCTGCTCCCACTAGGTTTCTCAATAAAGCAGAATGACTTCATGATTTTTCTCTCCGAAGAAAAAAAAAAATGCCAGAGCGCCTTGTTTCTTGAGATTCTTTAAAGATGAGTTGCCTTGATGTTATTTGCTTTCATATTTATAGCAACTAAACACAGTTTTCCAAGAGGTTTCTTACTCTAATTTCAAAATTAAATTTTGGAAACCTCACTCCCATTCTCCTCTCCTCTGACAGCCCTGAGGATCTCTTCTACACTCAGCATGGCTCTTTAGGCTGAGTTTTCACATTTGTAAGCACACTAAATATATTGCCTGTTCTAGGATGGTGGTATGGCATTTACACTTACTTGCTCTTATACTTTTCTTTCAGGATTATGATTTATTTCCCATTGCTTCACTGTAGAAAACCAAGAATATAAAAGATAATAACCATTCCTTTTATTCTTTCAACTGCCTGACTGACTTAGGAATCTAAGATAAAATAAAAAACCTAGGAGGACTAGTGGACAGAGTTAGTCTTGAAATAAAAAAGTTAACTCTAAAGGTAAAATGGTTAGAAGTTCTTTCTGCTTAAAAAAATACTTTATATCCTTCATATAAGGATGTTCATTCCAGTATTATTTGTAATAGTAAAAAACCCCAACAGATCCTAAATGTTAATCAATAGGAGAGCAGTTAAATATATCATGGTCCACCCATGCAATTAATATGATACCATCACCAAACAGACCTTCACATGTTTACATGGAAAAAGGGATAAGGTATGTTAAATTAAAAAAAAAAAAAAAAGAAATCTGCAAAATGGCATGCATATGATCATATTTGTGTAAAAAAGTGATGAATTCACTATATCTATTTGCCAGTGCTTATGCAGAAATTTCTGGAAAGATTCATCATCATCATCATCTTCATCATCTTCATCATCACTTACTGAGCATTTACTACGTGCCAAGCACCATGATAAAAGCTGTATATGCATTCTTTCATCTAACCCTCACACGACCCGCTGGGTTGGATATTAACATTAACTCTGTAATAAACAGGTTGAAACTCAGGAATGGGGCTTAGTTATTTGCCCAAGTTCCCAGAACTAATCACTCAAGGAGCTGGGATTAAAATCTAAGCAGTTGGTGTCCATAGCCTGCTCTCTTAATAAAGCAAGCATGAACTCTCTAGCAAAAGTTTTATAATATGTATTTACAGGATAACTTTGCAATTTTTTTAAGCCTATTTCCATTCTCTGTCTCTCCCTCCTTTTTCTCCTTTATTTCATTCAAATTCTTCAACAGAAAAGAATCAAATTTCAGAGCTAAAAGAGATCTTGGAGACATAATTCAAGCCCTTTATTTTTTTACTTAACTAATTAATTAATTAATCTTTCCCAGTGCCCCTTTCCTTTTTTCATATTGAGGTATAATTACATACAGTAAAATGTGCACATCTTAAGTGTACTGTTTGGTGAGTTTTAACAAATATATACACTCATGTAAACAACGCCCAGTCAACATAAAGAGCACTGCTAGTGTCCTGGAACATTTTCTTGTTTCTAGTCTCTCCCTCTCCCCCAAGACAAGACAACCATTATTCTGATTTCTATACTCATCGAGTAGTTTTATCTGCATGAACTTCATAAAATTGAAACTCTACTGTATGTACTTTGTTGTGTCTGGCTCCCTTCACTGAAGCATGACGTTTCTGAGATTCCTTCACGCTGTTGCATGTAGTAGTACAAAACTATTATTTTAGAAATGAGGGAAAAAATACAGGAAGTGAAGTACTTTGCTTGGAATCACACAACTAGAGAGAGAAAGAAATAGGATTAATATTTAAATTTTCCCCTCTCTGGGTCACTGTATTTTCCATTTATCCTATGGACCTCACCCATTTTAAAGAGAAAAGTGTCATTTGGCCTTTGCATCAGCATAGTCGTGAAAGGAAATGATCAGAACACTTCAATTTTGTTTTGGGATGTTTTATCAGTCAGGATCTAGCCAGGAAAAGAGAAACCACTCTAGATGCAGAACGGAAACACAAAGTATTTAATACAGGGAATGAGTTCTACAGGTGACAGAATGCTGACAAGCCAAATTGGAGATAGAACAATGATCCGGAAAGTAGCAAAGAAGACCACTAACTCAGCTGTGGTTTAAGATACCACAGGGAGGAGGCAATATTATCCAAGAATAGAAGCCAGAGTCTCTGGTGGGGGATGGGACCCCAGAAGGATGGAAAATGGAGCCACGGGGGAAGTGTACTTGCTGCTCGCGCTACAGACACCACAAGGAGGCAGAATGAGGAGGAAGAAATGCTCTAGCTTCTTTCCTCCTCTGGATCTAAGAGTACATTTGATTGGTTGAACTGATCCAGAAGTTAAGGACAAGGGATCCTGGGAAATGTAGTTCCCTACTACAGTCATGTGTTGCATAACAATGTTTTGGTCAACAACAGATCACATATATGACGGTAGTCCCATAAGATTAGTACTATATAGCCTAGGTGTGTAGTAGGCTATATCATCTAGATTTGTGTAAGTACACTCTGTGATGTTCGCACAGCAATGGAAATAGTCTAACAACGCCTTTCTCAGCACATGTCCCTGTTGTTAAGTGACACATGACTGTATATAGAGGAGAGTAGAGGAAAGAAGAGGAATAGATCTGAGAGGAAGCAGCAGCTGTCCAGCAAAGCTTATAGCTCATTCATTATAGTTACCACTCATTTTGAGGTTGACGCTAATAGTGAGATTCCTTACTATTTCAATTTAATGTTGTGATCTCTAAATGCTGAGTAGCTGTAGCATGTTTTAAAAATGTGCTAAAAGCACCTTATAAATAACTACATAATTGAATACTATAAATGTCACAATTTAATAACTCCACAATGCAATCATAAAACTTTAAAATTTAGAAGCAACACTTTAGTCTGAATCTTTAGTTTCCTGCTGAAGCAAATTGAGGTCCAAAGAAGTAAAGGGAAACTTCAGAGAAATGCTCAGAAGATATTGGCTTATGTTGTTGAGTAATGTGGGTGTGGAAAAGAGTAATTGTGGGAGAAAATGAGAATCTAAAACATGATCGCGGTAGTCATTTACATTGTTTGACACAACTTGAGGTTTTCACTCTTTCTAGGTAGAGATATTGCCAACACAAGGGATGATGGGAACTTTATACAAACCATTAGGAGAGTCGTTAGTGATGTTTGCTAGCTCTTTCCAGTTCTCTTCATTTCTGGTCACACGATAGGATTGCAATTCCTGGCTCCCTTGTGGTTAGGTGGGGCCAAGTGAATTGTTCTGTCTAGTCAGTTGTAACATTCTGTCACTTCTAAGACAGAGAAATTAATTGCCCATTTAGCCAGAATGTGGTCTTCCCTCTGTTGGGGTGATTGATAAAATTCCAGATAGCAACTGCTATGTCACCTTGGGTCCAGAGGGCAGAGTCCCTACCTGACTCACAATAGGCAAGTAACCTAAGAAGAAAAGAACATTTGTTGTTTCAAGCCACCGAGATTTTGGCAGATACAATGATCTGTTGTGCTCTATGTAAGAAAACACAACTACAAACAAATCAGCTTGCTAATGATTATTATTTATGTTGCCCTTTCTGGAGTCACTATGAAAATATTTCCACTTAAAAGATTAATAATCTAACTCAGTTAATGGTCCACCCAAGAGGAGATGAGTAATCACGTCTCTGATAAGATGGATCTTTCCTAAATTTTCATCAAAAGTCTAAGATGTTTCCCCCTAAATAAACACACTGATTTTAAAACCTAGCAGAAGACAAATTCCTATACTGAAAAATTTAACTTACATATAATTCAGTGGTGAGTAACAAGTATTGAGAAAGGAAAGATGCATTGAAAGAACCACATCACCACTTAAAATAGAGAGAATTCCATTTCCTATAGGGGAGCAGAAATAATCACTACTGTGGACTGTATGAAATTGTCTACAAAGCAACCTAACTCCTTTGCTTAAGTCATTGATCATTAAGCATCTTCTAATTCCTAATTTGGCTTTCTAGACACCTTAATGTGAGAAAGAAGATACCCCAGATAGCAGATAGGAACATTCAGGAGCTAGGAATGAATATTCTCTCACCTCACCCTAAGGTGAATTAAAAAAAAATCAATTTTCTGAATACGTAAAACTAAACTGGTCACCTGTGCTGACCTCATCCACATGTGGCCATCTGAATGGCAGTACACAGGCACTCTTCTTGCTTTTATGCCTGAAGCAACAATAATTTAGCAGCACTTTATCTGCCAGTTTGTAACCGGAAATGACCAGGGACTGGATGAGATGCACAAGACCCTAGGCTTCAGGATTTTTATCATGTACTTCGATGTAAAGGCCTCTGTGCCACACCATAGGTTCAAAATATTCTCAAGAGTGAACAATGCAGGGTGTTATATGCAACCAGCCAGCTTAGATTTTCTGGATTTCAGATATTAAGTTCAATTATCAGATCCTATGCCCAGATTTAGGGTAAGAAAAAGAAAGCTACTACCTTGAGAAATGACCTATATATATATATATATACACATATTTTCCTACAAAGGTAATACAATTCTAAGATTTTTCAAGATCAAAAATGAATACAATATTATATATTTTGATTTTTGATCTTTATAACTACAAACACTTCTACAGAACACTATAAACAGATATTCAGTCCCTAGCTAATGGCTGACTGAAGGCAATTTTCAGAACAACAAACTTTTATTTAGAAGAATGATTATTTAATATTGTGAAGTTTTACTTGTACTTCAAGACAGAAATTAGCTTAGCCAACTTCTTATGTTAACTGTATGCTCACAAAAAGCGTGTGTACAGGTCTAAAAAAATTGGGGAAGAAATAAAGGAAACAGGTAATGATATTTGATATAATTTTTACACCTCCTTTCTATTAATTAAGAAGATGACATTAAGTGTTTAAGATGCATGCGGATCACAGATAAACCAGAAATTAATTTAAGAGGACTTAAGATCTTTAAAAACAAAGTTTAACTTCTTCCGGATATAAAATCACTTATAAGCCATTATTATATATTACTATATTTGTCTTTTTAAAAAAGGCTTGCAATGGTAAGTGTAAATTTGAAATCGGCCTCAGCATAACAGATGCATATTGGTGTTGCTTCATTTGTATAACCCTGGCCTCACTTTGGTTTTTATCATTATCCGTCCCCATATTTTTCTGATTATTTGAAAATAATAAAATAATTTATATATTATTTTATATGGAGATATATTTATATATAATTTTATTGATATTTGTCATGTAATATATACTATTACATATTATATACATTACATATAAGAAGGGTATATAAAATAATAAATTATATGTACTTTCAAGCTTAAGATACAGAACACTTTCCACTTCCTATGAAACCCACTGTGTACCCCACCTCAATTGTATCCATCGACCTCCTCCCACAAGGGGAGCCACTCCTCTGCATTTTGTATTTATTATTCTCTTCTGCTTGATATAGTTCATATGTGCTTGATACACATGAATATATCCGCAAACTATATGCCAACATTTGTGTTATGTTTTTGGACTTTACTCCTCTTCATGTTTTCATTTCTCTCTATTTTTTTTCTCATTTTTCAGTAATTGTGTCTAAATCAAAATTCCGAATATTTAGGATATGCTGGAAAAAATAAAAATAATCTCTGTATATCAAAAGCTTTTTATGATACTTGAGATATTTGATATTAAAGATATTTATTATCAGGAAACTGAAGGGAAGGGCAGAAGAGAAATTTGGAATACACGCAGTTATTTTAACAACAAAATAGTAAAATTACCAAATGGAAATCTAAGAGTGTTTCACCAATAGCAGATTTCAACATAAACCAAGAGATGACATGATTAGACTTTGAGTATTTAGCTACACAATTAAAAAAAATTCTTAATTAATTGACTAAGTCAACACATCTGTTGAATACCTACTATATGCCTAGGAAAAGGGAATATTGGTGAAGTAAAAAGGAAAATAAAAGCAAAATGAGTGCCATCGGGCTTTTCAGAGGAACCACCCTCTTGCACATTTCTGGTCATTTGTAGTGATGATGAAGTCGATGATTTATACCCTTTGGTTGCAGTCAGAACTCCCTATGTTCCTTGAGGCTTTTGTTATTATTCACTGATTCACAACCAGGTCAGGGAACTTGACACCCCTAAAAGCAGAGGGGAGGCGGAACCCTATAGAAATGTTTCATAGTTTAAGTTCCTTTTTCTGTTCTGTGACATAATTCTGAGATTATGGAGAAAAAAATATTTTCATCTACCATAGCTTTTATAAAACTAATTTGAAAACTCAGCAAGAAAAATAGAGTATCTTTTCTAAGAAATGTCTCCTCTTCATTAACGAAAATGCAGAGCTTATCTACTAAACTTTGGAAGTTTTGGAAGCGAGATGGAAGAGGCTGAAAAAACGGTTTGAGAGGCTTTTGTAGAAATTTCTGGAAATTCAGTAAGGAATCTTTCAGTCTCAGCATAGAAAATCCCTGGATTATCCAGAGATTTTATTTTTTGCAACTTGCTTAGGTGAGATTATACAAGGAGAGTACGTTACTGAAACAGTTTTACTACCTGCACTGTGTTAAAAAAGTATTTGTGTGTATAAAGTATATCCCACATATACTTTATATATACGTATATATATATATACGTATATATATATATATATGAGAAATTCCTCACTCCAAGGCTGCCAGGTTCTGCTCTCACTTCACAGACAGGTCACTATGACAAAATAGCAGGCTTTTTTCACTCCATATTCCGCCACTTTCAATTTCATATCTTCACTGCAGCAACATGTAACAGAATAATAATAAGACAACTTTTCTTCCTAAGCCTATTATTTTTATATTTCTCTCCAAATGAAATGGCAAGAAGGAACACTAGAGGTGGAACTAACTTGTCTGGGGACATTTCATGAACATCTTACCAGACAATTTGTGTAATAAATTGAAAAACAAGCAAACAAACAAAGCAAAAAACAAAAAGCCGACACAAACCATTCATGCATTGAGAAAATCTCTACTAATAGCACTTCCCATATTTTTCCACTTTGTCTCAAATATAAAAAGTTGAACGAAGAGCCACACATGTATCTCTGATAATCAAATTAGTGACTTTTGCCAAGATACAATATCTGTGCTCTTTCTATACATGTATACCTTTTTTCCTTTGTAAGAGATGGTTATGTAGATTTCTATTCTATATAAACCAATAATAGCAATATATGAGCAATACCAGCATATTTTGTGACGTCTTAAATAAAACATATCATTTGTATCTCAAAAGGAACCTGCCTTAACAGAAATTCCTTCTCTAGAAACTAGACACTTTACATATCAGAAATAGCTCATCGGGCCAGCCCCGTGGCTTAGCGGTAAGTGCGCGCACTCTGCTACTGGCGTCCCAGGTTCGGATCCCAGGCGCGCACCGACACACCGCTTCTCCGGCCATGCTGAGGCCGCGTCCCACATACAGCAACTAGAAGGATGTGCAGCTATGACACACAACTGTCTACTGGGGCTTTGGGGAAAAAAGGAGGAGGATTGGCAATAGATGTTAGCTCAGAGCCGGTCTTCCTCAGCAAAAAGAGGAGGATTAGCATGGATGTTAGCTCAGGGCTGATCTTCCTCACACACACACACACACAAAAACAGAAATAGCTCATCTTGCGATACTTTGACAGGTACCATGCTTTATTTATTTTTTTTCACACTGAGCTTTCTATGTAGATCATGATATGTTCAATTCAGTGAGAAGCATTCAATTTATCACCAACTACTGCATTTAGGGAAAAAGATTCCTTTTTAATAGTTATTCATTTTGAACAATTCCTTCTCTGAAAGCTACTAGAAGGCCACATAACCTTATCTCCAAGATCATCTTCAGAGCCCTGGAAATCTTGGGAACAAAGCCCCCAGGAGGGACCAGCACTGATGTCTCAGCTAGCTTGATTCTGATTGCTGCCTCAAATTATATCTCTCAGGTGCTCTCGGATGTCAAAGGCTGATTTCTTGCCTTTTTTTTTTTTTTCCCCAAATAACAAAAGAGTTTAATGAAGCAAGCAAAGAAATGTGCATGGACCAATGCTGTGTAACTACTGCTTGTTTGCACCCATCAAACCTTATAAGTTAACATTATAAAACTTGCGACCTTCCTTATACAGAATAGGGCTCATTAAATATTTGTTGAAAAAATAAATGCATTTTTAAAATCGGCAACTTAAAAGCCATCCCTGTGCATTCTGCTTCACTGTTCTCAACGTCAAGGTTGGTCTATATAGGGAAACTTCACCGACTAATAAAGGAACAGCCCACACTCAGATTTTGGGGGGGTTATCACAAGCCTTGCTTCCACCACTCTATGTATGCCTTTCATAAAAAGCTTTTCTACAGTCATATTAAACTTATATTTCAAATTGTGTTTCTTTCTCTTAAGGCCATTCCCCTCCCCCCACCCCCACCATGACTTATCTTAATGGTTGGCACCACTACTTACCTAGTCAGTGGAACCAGAAACTTGGGCGTTTTGCTGGATGTTTCCATCTAAATTACATGACATGTTCAATTGGTCACCAAGTCCTGTTGATCATGCCTCTCTGATATTGGTATGGGTCCCCTTCACTCCATCCTTGCTGGTGCTGGTCTAGTTAAAGACCTTGGCCCCAGGAATGGGACTGTTAGAAAAGTCTAACTTGTGCCCTTGCCTTTGGCCTCTGCCTCCTTGACCCTCCACATAGCCATAAGACTGAATTTTTCAGTCACTGTTTAAACCTTTCAGATCCTTGTGGAATGAGGTTCAAACTCTTGGGTGTGAGCTACAGGGCCATTCCTGATGCACTTGCTCCCTGCTAAGTTAGCCTTCCCTCCACCTGTCCCTCCCCTCACTCTACCTCTGTCGTATTTCTCACAAGGTACAATTTCCACCGCCTTGGCCCGGGAAGTCTCTCTCTCCGAGTCTGGGATGACTTCCTGTTCTACCCCGACTCATCACTTCTTCCTTTGTTTTTACACAGTGAGCTCCTTGAAGGCAGGAACCATGACTTGATCATCTTTGTATCATGGGTGCCAAGCACACTGCCTGGCACTTACGGGGCTTTTCAGAATCATTTGTTAAATAAATGATCGAGCTAAATGACCAAGATGTATACAATTCACAAAACTGAAAGGAGAAAGTAAGAAATGGGAAACTGAGAATGTAAGGAAACTGGATACTTGCTGTAAGGAAACTGGATGCAGATCAAGAGTAATGTTCTAAAAATGTAAGTGCTTGAAGAATACCTAAATAAATCCATGGACTTGGAAACCACAGTTCTAAGAAGGCCTTCAACTATTTTTCAAAGTAATGTGTTATGAGGCTATAAAGTCAAATTTTGAAAGGTATTAGACTCTCCTAATTGTGCTTTAACAAAATTAAAATAAATTTTAATTACTTACTTACCTCAGTAATTCAGGGAAAATATTTCGTGCAGCATTCTATTTAATATTAGCACATCTGTACCCAGAGAAGCTTCTATGCCTAATAAGAACATTCTGTGATCTAGATTTAATCTAATATTTGTCTGACTTTACCCACTGAGTAAACAGGGCTCATTAGTATCAAACACACAGGATCTTTGTTTTTCACGACTGTAAAGCTGACCTTTGAAATGTAATCTTGTGTTCTTAAGATTAGCATCCAATAAATCCCAACATGAGTTATAGCAAATACTTCCTCTTTCCTCCCTCCTCCTCTTCTCTCCAACACAAACACAAACACTAGAAATCATTTAAGAGCTCAAAGATTCATGGGATATTTTTGGTGCTTTTATCTCTCAGCTTCTGAAAAATGATATATAAGATGTTATCCCATGTTGATATTTATATCACTACATCTTAGTAACCAAGGCTGGGAATAGAACTAGATAATAATATGCTTTATGCAACAAGACACAGTTATTAAAGTACAAGGCATATGAATTCGGTTTATATATCCAAAATACAGCTATGTTTGATACACCTGTTAAAAATAGGAACTTAAAATATATACTATTAACATGATTTTTTGGGAAGTGTTTATATTTAACAAAGTGTTTAAGTTTACAAATTTCTTACTCTAATTACAAATGCAAAATTATATTTAATACTGCCACATATTGTACAGCTCAGACTTCATTTAAGGATTTTCTAGCACACATATTTTTTAATACTCTATATAGTTTCAAAGCATATTTCTGTAATGTTTTCAAGTAGTGATATTTAAATATTTACTAATTGTGTTTTTCTATCTCTCATGGTTTTTTTCTAGTTTTCAATATTTTGAAAGGATTCATGAGATTCATAGCATAACTCATATATCAAAATGGCTAAAATATTATGAAATGCTTTTTTAATCCCTTTTTTGAAATATTTCAGTAAGATGTTAGCAAGAACCAAGATATTATTCAAAGGTAACAGGGATTCTTTCTTTAGTTTCCTAAATAGCTAAGACAGGAGTTTAGAAGCATTTTAATAACAAACAACTACAGAAGTAAACAAATTCTGGAAATAAATTAGGTTACAGTTGTATGTTAGAAGAGTGTCAAAAACCCACAAAGAGACTAAGGATGATTTCTGAAGTGAGCATTAAAATTCAGCTTATACTGCTTCCCAGGATGTTGAATCTTTATCTGCAAAATGAGGAAGTTGGCTAGATTTTTGCAACAATTTAAAATATGGAAATAGCTCTCTTCTGGCTGATTTACGACGTGTGTGGAGTAGAGAACGAATTAACTCGAGTTTAGCCTGGGAACACTTTTCCACCAAATAACATTTCAGGCTTAATCCTGCAGTGTGGTTTCATCCATTTCTCATCTCCCTCCTCTCCCATGCCGAAACTACCCTGCAGAGTCCCAGGTCAAACAGGCAAGCTGGCCAACAGGCTAGAGCTGTCAGACTGGTCATCCAACCAATTACGAACTCTGGGCAAAGCCAAACCAAACACACCTCAGGGAGAGAGTTATTTATAATACACACTTTTTTAAGACACTGAGTGAAGGTCAGAGGGTCCAGGAATTTGACACAGTACCAGTTTGGACATAACCTTAGATCCAGGCAGATGAATCTGAGTTTGAATCTCTCATTTTCCTGATCTGTAAAATGGAGCTAAATGAGACTTTATGGAGGAATAAATGAGAAAAAGCCTGCAAAATGCCTGCCCAAAACGGAGCATGGCACACAATCGTCTCTTGAAAACATCAGTTGTAGTCTACTTACTATTGACAATTGTGGCTTTCATTTTTATACTTCCTAAAAATAGGAAAGTGTTTTTCATTGATACACATATAATAATCCTCCAAGCAGGACCTTCACAACTGTCATGTAGGAAAGGTTGGAATGGGATACCCTTTCCTTATTTATTACCCCTTTAAGCACTATTCCAGCTAATCTGTTCTTTTGGGATGCCCCATATGCTAGACCAGTGGTTTTCGAATTATTTAGCAGCAGGACTCTTTTCCAAATGGAATCTTATGCTGAACCCTGATAGATACAGACACGAATTGTATCTGAGAAGTTTTTGTGAAGTGGGGCAGGGTGGTTGGGTGGAAAGGACACAGTGGCCTGAGGACCCCTAGCTTCACGCACAGGGTGAAGAATATTATGTGTGACCCATGCTGTTTCAACCGGAGTCCATAGATGCTTGGAGAGGGCTGGTCTGCAGGTCTATTTAAAGAGATTTTAAATAAAAAAAAATTGATGATAATCTAAAAAAAAATCACCTGGATGACTAACAAAGAACTGGATGTTTGTAAATATATCTGTGCCCATGTTTTGTTTGGGTTAACACTCACGTTAGCTTTAAGCTCTCATCTAAATTGATAGCACTTAACAGATAATGTATTGTTAAACATTGCTGTGTATCCTAATTTCAAGGAGAATAATCATCCAATGTCTATTATATTCCTGTTAAATTATTATTATTATTATTATTTTGTGTGTGTGAGGAAGATCAGCCCTGTGCTAACATCCATGCCAATCCTCCTTTTTTTGCTGAGGAAGACCGGCTCTAAGCTAACATCTATTGCCAATCCTCCTCCTTTTTTTTTTCCCCCAAAGCCCTGGTAGATAGTTGTATGTCATAGCTGACATACAACTGACATCCTTCTAGTTGCTGTATGTGGGACGCGGCCTCAGCATGGCCGGAGAAGCGGTGCGTCGGTGCGCGCCCGGGATCCGAACCCGGGCCGCCAGCAGCGGAGCGCACGCATTTAACCACTAAGTCATGGGGCCGGCCCCCCTGTTAAATTATTTTTACCAGCTACAAAAATGAAACTTCTCTTTCTCAGGGATAACTGCTGATTGAAAAATATTTTTATTGAATGACTTTCGTTTCTCAAGTTATTCAATAAGCTGAGATTTGGGTGTGACATTATAAAAGCTGCAAAGTGTGATAGAATAATATACAAATTTAATTATCATTGGCTGGAGAGAAAAAAATGAAGGTGGACTTAGTTTACACTTTTGTGCCAAATGAATGCCAAACAGCCACAGGGCCCGCCCCAGGAGCACAGGAATGAAGATGAGCGGCAGACACAATGGGGGAAAGTGGCGGGGTTGGCGGAATGGCACCCAAAAGCACAAGGTGCTTAGAGCCTTGCTGAAGTCAAAGGACCTCTTCAAAGGGGTTCAGGCATTACTTGGCTCTGAAACTCTGCATTAGATCTTTAAACAACACTGACCCTCCAGTAACATTTTCCTGTCTCATTTCCTCTGGGTGCTGCCCTCCTCTTAATCTTTTTAATGGTCCTTCTGTGAATGTGCCATGCCTCCTGGGTCATTTTGAGACATTTTAACAGAGATCATCTGGAGACAATACTTTAACCCCAAAGTCCTGAATATAATATATCTTTGCCGGTTTGTGGGGAAGGAATGCTGTACTCCTTAAATCACACTTCTAGATGGTTGCCAGTCTTATTTAATCAGAGGAGAACTCAACGGTCTCTCTGAATGCTTGATTCATTGATTCCTCTTACACCTTTCTCTGCACCCCAGTACTTGCCTCTCCTGCTAAAACACTCTCACTTTCCTTAGCCTTTATTTGTAGAGTATATACTTACATTTCAAAACCTTTATCAGTTTTATTCAATTGTGGGGCACAAAGAATACTTTATTACGATCAATTCTGTGGTTCACGAAGCAAATTAGAATGTTTTCTCAGTTGTAAAATGCTATCAATTGCTAGGCCCACATTGATTTAATATCAGATTTTTAGGAAAAAAGAAACAGTATATATTAAATGTACATAATCAATTTTAAGATGCATTCCAATTTCATCCTGATTTGAAAAACATTAACTGTGAAGAAACCTTGCACCTTAGAACAGAAGAATTATGTGGTAAGTGACTAAGACTGGGCTTATAAACCAATGCACCTAAGCCACAGGGAAGGGAAACCATGGCCAGGTGCAGGATTTTCCCAAATAACCCACGCTGAACCCTAAGGATTCTTGCAAAACCTCCTGACTGGTCTCCCTGCTTCTGCCTTTGACCACCTACCAGTTGTTCTCGGTACAGCAGAGTGATCCTTTTAAAACCCTAGGTTTATGACTTATGTCTCTGTTTATAAACCCTCACTCCGAGGAAAGCCAGTGGAGTGCTGGAGTCAGCTCCTTCCAGTCCAAGAGAGGGGACTATTACATTTTTAGGAATTTTGCAACCTGGTTAAACAGAACCATTGTTAAAAATAAAATTACATAAACCTATAATTAAATAAATTATATGTAAAACAAAGGTAACAAATACTCAAAACTCATCCTTTTCTAATTATTTTATTCCATTTTACTATTATCTATGCCCTGGCGATGATTTACATCTCTTACATCTGCATGTTAGAAATACTATATCGGTGTGAACTACTGCACTTCTCTTCCCAACTCTGCAGTCAGCAATGTCATTCTGGATTCAGCCCTGCTGAGAGTATTCCCGTTGCAGCGATTATCAGATGCTACAAATTAAAGCCAAATCTCCCCTCGACGTTAAACATTTCCCAGTCCTCCACTGAGTAAACCCAAATTCTTCACACAGGCCTGTAAAGCCCTCTGAGATCTGGCGTCTTGCCACCTCTCAGACCTCAGCCTCGACCACTTTCTCCTCCCTCCTCCTACTCTAGCCACACTGGGGTCCTTTTAAGGGCTGACTGATGGCACAATGCTAGCGGGCACCAGTCACACTGCTTGCTGTGTAGATGGTGCTACTCCACCCCAATGCCATCTCTCTGCCAAGTTCTATAATTCAGAGAAACTGCTCCTTCCTGTGTCTGGGAGAAGCCACGCAGTCCTGCACAGGGCCTTTGCACTTGCCGTTCCCTTTGCCTGTAATGCACTTTCCCCTACATAACCCCTTGCCTTCTCATTGACCTTTTTCAGGTGTCTGCTCAAATGTCACCTTGGCAGAAGCCCTCCCTGACTGTGCCATATGAGAACACACTTCCCTCCCCCATCCTTTGGCATTCCTGAGCTCCCGTCCCTCTTTATTTTTGTTCATAGCACTTATCACCAAATGATATACTAAATCTGTTACTTTTTACTTGATTGTTGTCTATTTTACTTGATTGTTGTCCACCATAGTGTACACTCCAAGAAAGCACAGACTTTGTTTTGTTCACTGTATTCCCAGAAACTGGAACAGTGCCTGGCATATATAGTAGGTGTTCAGTAATATTATTGAATAAATGAGTGACTGTATGATGATTTTAACAAGGATTCTGATTTCATATAAAATTTAATTTTATGTATATACACATACATATATATGTATGTGTATATACACACATATAATTTTAATTTATATACACACATATAAG
The DNA here is from genome assembly GCF_057802395.1 of Ceratotherium simum simum. Lineage (NCBI taxonomy): Eukaryota > Metazoa > Chordata > Mammalia > Perissodactyla > Rhinocerotidae > Ceratotherium > Ceratotherium simum. Next base: position 17,062,787 of record NC_141909.1, read on the forward strand.
TATATATATATGTACACAGATACACACACACACATATACATATAAACTAGGGATCTGAATATCCAGATTTGAGTTTCAGCTGTGATGCTGATGGACACATATTATTGGATCTTTAGTCGAGAAGTCTGATTATGACCAGAGACACTCTCTGAAGCAGTGAGGCAGTGGGAAGCGTTTCTTTGGCATATAATAGGTTTTCTTTCTGCTCAGACAACACATGGGGACGTGAATCTGATGAATTCCCCACCTTAGAGACAGTGAATTGGTTTTGCTCATCTTGGAAGAAGATCAAGGCAGGGACTTGACCAAGTTCAAGGAACGTGTCTATAGCTAAAGAAAGAAGAAAAAATTCCAAAAGGAAATGGAAACTGTAGTTATAAGGGAAAATGTGGGTTTTCCTGAATGAGGGCACAAGAGATGGAAAACAAGAAAAAGGCGAAGAAGGATGAATAGAAAAAGAGAAGGAAAAATGTCACATGTCCAAGTGGGATGACGTGGGAAACAGTAGGAATGATGCTCTGTTGGTATCTAAGACTCTCCTGATCACCCTTCTCCTTTCCCTGCTTATTCCCTCCACATTTGATAATCTTAAAGACCTAATTATAGGCAGTTTTGCACTAAAATCCTATTGTATGGGTTCTAGAAATAATTTTGGACTCATTAAAGACAGACACATGTCTGAAACATTTTCACCTTCACTTCAAAGAAGTCATTAAAAAAAGTTTTCAACTTTCCCAAATAACAAAAGATGACCTCAGGAAATTAATTTTCCAAGTTTGCTCCCATCCCTACTCCAATAACCATCACACCTGTCTTCAGGAAACATCTTCACCTACAAAAAACTAGATGTCTTCTCGTTATTTTTTTGCCCCAATGAGTAATAGTAATAAAATGAAAAGCTGACCTAAAAAAGGCATCCTGTTGGCAGAGCTAAGAGTCAGCCACATAGTCCCAGGTGCCTGCTGAAGTTCAAGTGTCCCTTCCTTTCTTTACTGTCTACCTTGTTCTCTTCTTGTGAGGAGGGCCTAACCCTGAGCCTGGAACAGAGGAAGTGCTCAAGAAACATTTTTGGAGTGAATAACGAATGGCTAAAATAAGTAAGATGACTGAATTTACCTTGGCCAACTTGGTTTCCTTTTCCTGCGATTCTTTATGAACATGCAGGATTTAGGTAATTGCCTTCTAAGCCCTAAATTGTAAATGGTAATTAAGACAAATGAGAGAAGCCATGTCACAGGTGGTATTTTCTCCAGGAATAATAAAAGTGGGCTATGGCATCCACCCTTGATATTATTCACCTGCTCAAACAATTGTCTGAGATTTCCATTTGTTAATGACATAGAATCATTATTCAGGATACAGTATCTTTGGAATTATAATTAAGCGCTGGGTTTCTATGACTCAGCCACACTATGTGCCCTGTGCTTACAGCAGAGTAGGTGTGGTGGAGCGCATAACAAGCCAATTTCCTGCGTGTTACAAATCATCAGGGGAAAGAAAGCAGCCTTATTAGGCAGTATGCTTGTGCAACTATGTCAGATACCACATGAGGAACGATGACTGCTATGGAATTAATAAGATATTAATGTAGCTGCTCCTTAGTGCACTGCAAGGGTAATTGAAATACTCTGAAACAAAAGTAATCTCATGGGCCTCAGAAACAGGGCCTCAGTCCTCTATTGGAAAAAAAAAAAAAACACAACTATTATGTCTCATTTTCATTAAAATAATAATAATAATAAAAATCAAATCATTCTGACAGTGCCTTGAAGGTTGACAAAAAAGTTGATGTTAACATGCTCACTGAATCTGGAATGCAGTATGTTAGAACAACTGCTGTTTGAAAACCATGACTCCCTTTAATTGCTATCATCTTCCCTCACACAGCCTTGAAGGCAGTGTCTAGGTGACTGTAGTGACAGAATCGTCATCAGTGAAAGTGGAAATGGAAAAGACCAAGAGTTCTTTCTCCATGGTAGGATGCAAACATAAGAGGTAGTGCTAATCCTATTTTATTTAAAATACACTTGTTTAAATGCTTAAATGAAAGATATCTTCTAGGAAATTATCAATTATTCTTAGGAAGTAGGATGATGTGTAAGGAAAGAAACCACAGGCTGGAGGCAGCCATACCTGGGTCATACTTCTTTTTGTGTTTGTTTGTTTGGGTTTTTTTTTTTCTTTTTGCTGGGGAAAATTCACCCTGAGCTAATATCCGCTGCCAATCTTCCTCTTTTTGTATGTGAGCCACCACCACAGCATGGCCACTAACAGATGAGTGGTGTAGGTCCGCACCCAGGAACTGAACCTGGGCTCCCAAAGCAGAGCAGGCTGAACTTAACCACTAGGCCACCAAGCATGGCCCTGAGTCATACTTCTTAATGGTAAAAGCCTGCCTGCCTCCTCCTGCACGTGGGTTCTGAGTGGAAGTGCACTCAGGGCCTCAGACTGAAATGTTAATATGTAGAGGTCCCTGTACCCTCCAACCCCCTGCACACTTTTCCATGTTATGGTTAGGACTTGTTTAATTTTCTCTGGTTCTTAAGCTTCACGAGCTGGGAGCCTATATCTGTCTCATTCATCATTATATCCCCAATATCACGCACAACTCCTGGCACATAGTAGGTATTTCATCAATGTGTTGATTTAATGAATAAGGTTATTGTGCAGATTAAATGTTAGTATATGAAAGCACCCAGCATTCCATAACTATTAACTATTTAACTAACTATTTCTCTTCTCTCTCCAGTAAACATAATTTATTAAAATGTTCAATTTATAACTAAATTACTAAAGCATTTAGCTATAATGCTGATAATTACTATCCTGCATTTTTATATCAATCTCAGAAAATTAGGGGTTTCTAAACACTGAATTCTTACAACATTTCTAGATTATGAAATAGGTAAGGGGCCAAAAAAAGCCCCTCATTAAGAAATCTTGATATAGGAAATTAAATAATTTAGGGAGTGAAAAGAATTGCCTTAGGATTTCTATAAATATCAAGCTCTCTTAGTGAAAAAATATTTTTATTTACTAAAATGTGATTTATACACAGGACTACACATACTCTATAAAATTGAGATATGTAATTTTTACAGTTTAAGAAAGCCAATAGTATAAATATTCTTTATCAAGCATCCACATAGAAACATCTGTCGATTTGTGTCGGGACTAAGGATTTCCAGCTACCAGGCCAATGATTTCTCCTTTAGAACACACAGGCTTGTATGAGCCAACAGTGCACATGTAAATGACACCCCAGCATCTCTTCTATGTGGATTACAGATTACCAAATTCTCTCTGTGCCTAGTTGGTTCTGGACCTGAGGAAGAGTCAACGAGTCTATTCTCCATTACTACAGAAGATGAAAGATTCGTTCAAAGGCAGGAAAACTATGTTAAATGAATGAAGGAAAAGGTAGCTCACCTGTTCAAAGAGATTTATTTTCCCTTCGCTTCAGAAAATTCTGCTGCCCCCATCTCCCTTGTAACAGCTGAACCCACATAATACTAAAGCTTGGACCCCCTTCCATCTGACATAAACCTCATTACCTATGCATTTCAAATCTTTAAAAAACCTTCAGGTACAAAAAAGGAGATGGCTAAATGGCCCCCTGGAGGCCATTTGCAGCCACATGGCTCTATTAAAATGTACGGTCCTCTCTACCTAAGTACTTGGAGAGGATGAAGTGCATCCTTCCAAGTGATGATTTCATTCTATAAACCTATGGCCTGGTTTCCTTAGAGAGTACTTGTCTGATTTCTATTTTCTCAGTTGAAATCAGATAAAATATTCCCAATACTGCCTTGAGTTTAAACTAGTTGGCTCTTACCAAACATTTAACCATTTACTTATAGGACACTGTAGAGTTTAGTGGTTGAGAACCAGACACAAATTGATTCTCATGGCGCTTGGCCATTTACTAGCTATGTGACTCTGGGTTAGTAATCCAACTTCTATAAGTCTCATTTTCTAAGTCTATAAAATGGGAAAATAATAGTACTACCATTTGGTATCATTACAAGGATTGACACAATATGGAAAGCACCCAGCTTGGCACCTAAAAAGACCTCAATAAGAATAATTATTATTTTCTTTTCCAATTATTTCAGTTCTTGGTCTTATCTTTATCAATTGGGTTATGTAAATTTGAGGGTTCACTGGTGATATGGCTGGTTTTCCTTTGCATGTCGTATACGTGTACTCAAGGAAGGAATTTACCCTTACCTCCACCCCCTATCCTAACCTGCCAGAAGGTACACCACTGTAATCTTTTAAACAGAACCAAACTTCTCAACTTAATAGCTAGTGTCTAAGGATTTGGATTCAGCCTGACTTTCCCTCTTTCTAATGGTGCCCCTTGCAGCTCAGTCAACGGAGATGGCTTTATGTCCTCTGTATCATTGCCTATGATGAGTGCTTCTCCTATGAGCCCGTCCACATTTGATCTGTTCTTCAATGCTTGGGCCATGTGCTCCTTCCTCAATGAAATCTTCTCTGATCTCTTTTTCTCCTTGGAATTTCCACAGACATGAATCTTGCCACTTTTGGAGAGAAGACTGCAGACCTGATTTAACAATCAAAATTTAGCTGTGTATCTTTTGGCTGGTCACTTTACCTCTCTTAAACACATTGTCTTCATTTGTAGTGGGGATAATCATGCCACCTTGGATGGTTTTTGTAAAGCTAAACTTAAAACCTTAGTTCTGTGCCTGGGTCATAGTGACTGTTCAATAAGGCCACCTACCACCGTCTAAATGTCTCACAAACACGAAATCACTTTCCAGTTGACTGGATCTGAACACTTTCCATGAGATCCTATGGCTCCATCATTTACCTCTTTTACACATTTGCTAAAGCTTTAGTTTGCTCAAGTTCAAGTTACAGCAAACAAGACTATTGATATTGGAAAGATAATTATCCTTGTAAATGTGGAAACTCCATAACAACGTTGCACATTGTATAAGATGCATGCATATTTAGGGACATACATCAAGTACGTCAGAGAGAGTGGTGGTGGGGGAATGGGAGCACAGGGTAAAAAGAAGGAAATAAAATAAGCCTGGCAGGAATGGATAATTATAATGTGCTAGGAACCAAGGGCATGATTAACTCAACTGTTTTTGCTCCTGAGGGTCCATTTAAAAATAAAAACTTAAGACTCAGCAGCTCACAAATGTGAATTGTAGCATTCCCACTTGTGCTTTTTACACTTAGAACACGGACAATGGGTAATGTTTTATGGCTGAAAAGTCTGTCACATGGAATTTATAAAGATCTTAGGTAACATTAGAAAAGTGACTTGCTCCTCCAGAATGGTGTTCTTTGAACTTTTCTTGAGATTGCCAGATGCATTCCAAGGCCTGAGCAAATGTCCTTAATGAAGTTATGTGAAAGGAGTACCCTTCTCTTCAAAAGACACTGCAATAGGCTCAAAGAGTTGCCAAAGAGAACTATGTACCTAGTCAAATCCTGGGTTGTGTGGGCAAGCAATTAACATGCTCCACTCCAGTCCCCACAGCCAGGATGAACCAGCAGAACGTTCAAGTCAATTTTTGCATGTGCTATCATCAGTGAAAATTAGGTAGCAGTAGCTTAACTGAAAAAAAAAAAAAAAAAGAAAAGTCCATTCCCTCAGTGATCTGTATCTACAGACGAAAGGAAAAGTGTCACTTTTAATAAGAAGACTGTCAGCTCCAAAAGGTATCATCCATGATGCTACAGAGCCACATAAAAGACGTGCCAGTCATACTTAAAATAGCACTGGTGCTTAACAGAAAAATAACACCATAAAAATATACAGCCAAGAAGAGAATGGAAAGCTTCGGAGAAAGTTCTAACAGAAAAGAATCTGCAGTTTTCCAGGCTGTCACTGCCCTTTGGGTATTAAGATGATGCTATGGAAAGAGGCCTCGGAACCAAAGTGCGTAACATAAGCTTCAAGGAGTTCAAAGTGAGTGAGGCTGGCGGTGGCTATTGGGCCACCTGTCAAGGAGTGTACGTGTGAATTCCAAAGCTCAGCTTCACCAGCACATCCTACAGGAGGCTGCCACTGAGTTAGGTCGCTCAGCACATTGCGAGGAAGGCCCTGGATTGTTAATAGTTTAAAGAGATGTGAAGTGAAACGAAATAACTATATATTTTGTGAATTGGTAGCTCTCCAGGCATATATTTGGATCTCAAATACTTTTTGAATAAAAACTGACCTAATTGCTTTGGAGTTAGTATCAAAGTTCTTTTAATCACCTTCATTCAAAAAATGAAAATGCCAAAATTCATAGCAAAGTTTTTGGTTCTTTCTAGAATTTACAGTAAACTTCTAGATAACGTGGTAATTATGTTTTAACAACAGGGTTTTTAAGATGTATAAATAAAAAATTATTTTCTTTACAATGCTTATTTTTCTTGGGAATAGTAAAGAAAGACTCTGGTTTAAGTGAATTGACTAGCTTTAAACAATGGTTGTATGTTTATTTGTCACCTCTTGTATCTGGCTTGCTATTGTAGGGGAATACGAGTATGAATGAGATAGAGTTTATGACTTCAAAGAGGTGAAAATCCTCCAGAAATAAGTGAAAATGGTACCTTCATTTTTCAAAGGGAATTCACACTGAAAAACAATGACTGAACACCTACTATTTCCTGGACCATGGGTCAGCTTCTAGGAATACAAAGGTGAAGAGGGCCATCAGGAGTTTATAATCTAGAGATTCTCACGTAAATACACTAATACAATTAATTATCAGTGGTGCTATAATGATTCTATATTCATATGCTATATACTATAGAGTACAAAATACATAATAAAGAAGAAAAGAGCAGACAATTTCACATGGGAAATTAGAGAATGCTTCATAGAAAGAATGATATATTGTGAGTCCTCCAGGATAAAATATTCATGAATAAACAGAGCTTTGGGCAATATACTTAAAGTTTATTTTAGAAACAGAGGAACGTACGTGAAATTAAAAGAGACAGACTGGAAAAATATATTTGCAAGAAATATAGCAAACAAAAGAATAGCATCACATTATATAAAGAACATCCACAAGACCAATAAGAAAACAAAATATAATAGGAAAAAAATAGACAAAGAATATGAACAGGACATCCAAAGAATAGAGATACTGAATTTCCATTAAACATGTTAAAAGATGTTCATTTTTATTAGTAATCAGGGAAATGTCAACTAAAAAGAGATACTGTCAGCAAAATGTTAAAAATTCTGATAATAAGTATTGGAGAAGAAAAACTCTTATAAAGAGCTGAGGTAATTCTAAATTTGTACAACCACTTCAGAAAGCAAGTTGGCAATGTCAAATAAAATTGAAAATGCCCGTATTCTATGACCCAGTAATTCTATGGTAAAAAACCAATGAACCAAACAAACAAACAAATAAAACCCTTGCACATTTCACAAAGAGAAATGTACTGCAGAAATAATGTATATTCTAATTCTCTATTGAGTATCTCTATTTGGTTTTTCTTCTGGTGCTTTCAATTTTCCAAGTCAAAATCTTTCATAACATCAACTATTTAAAAGTATTTCTATTTTTTAACTTAACTAATTGCATTAATAATTTAAATATAACCCAAACTGCAAACCTCAATATTTTCTTTGACTCCAGCCCCCTGCCTGCCCTACATTTAAATGATTTACCAAATGCAGTCACTTACAGATCCAAAATACCCCCTGATGATTTCTTCACTCCTTTCCCACTCTATCTCAACAGATCACACCCTTATCAGTTTGTGCCGGGCCTATTACAATACCTTTCTACATTTTCTAATTGCCTCAAGACTTTTTTCTTCCTCTCTCTTTTTCCACCTCACTCCACAAACCCCTGGCACTAGTCTCCTGTTTGGGAATCTTCTGTGGCTCTCCACTGAGTACTATAGAACTTCCACATTCTTCATCTGGACGTCACGGTTTTCTATAACCTGGCCTGCTTAAGCTTCCTGACCTCATCTTCCATTACTCCATGACAAGTACTCAACTATTCCATGATTACTTAGATATTGGCTACCCCAAATGTTGGAATAATTCTCTACTCTCCTACCCCACTGGACTCTGGTTCACAGACAAGAACAAGCCAACAAGACCCCTGTAAACGCTCTTTGGAAGGTGAACCTTGCCTTTTATTCCAATTTCTTTTAGACCAGGATGAAGAGACATTTGTTTTTGTCTGTGACATACAAGATAATTAACTGTTGAAAGCTTTGCAAATCATTATGTTACAACTGAAGCTTTAAAGAGACCCTAATATATCCATCAAACACATGATTATTGTAACGATGACACCAGGTTCTGTTGATGTAGCCACAATGACTAAAGCACTTTATTTTTAATGAGGTAAAGCTCTTTTGTGTAACAATCAATACTGATTGCTAAAGAGATCTGGGCAGCCTTATAATTGTTACAAATTCAATTATTTTAAGTAAATACAAGCTGTATAAATATGCCAAGCCGACACTTGGCTTCAAAACACTTCTCCTAGAATCAAAACTAATTTTTGTCCCTAATACACAATCGTTATTATTTGCAGGAACTGATCACATTAGAAGGACTCTCATAATTGAACTGCAGAACCTATTTGCAGAAGTAGTAGCCTTTTTGCTTAATGAATCAGACAGATACGTAAAAAGGATATTTTCTTCTTGTTAACGTCTAGGTGGTGTGGTGTGATAATGCCAGAATTTAGGGCAAGTATTTATTGAGTGCCCTTTGTCCTTGAACTGAACTAGAGACTTGAAATCTATTTCAGAATTTAAAGCTATCTTCTGGCTCAGGAAGTTTACCATCTAGCAAGGACCACAAGATAAATCAGTTAATGATGAGCCTCAATGATAACAATAACAAATGGTAAGTTTTCAAGAACCTAATAATGTTAAAGTTATGCTTAGGGAAGTGAAGTTTGGGGATTATTTTAAGAATTCTTTTATTTTTGTAAAATCAATGCCATCATAGCTCCCATCCACTGGGCGTCTACTCATGGCAGGTGCAACACTGGGCACTTCATAGGTGTTAACTCTGGTCATTGCAAACATCGTGCAAGGCCGTGGAAGGGAAAAACAGAGCTTCATATGGTTAAGCAATTTCCCCAAGGGGATATAAACCTTTTAAATTTGGCATTTAGAGGAGAGCCTTGTAGTTTAAAGAAAGGGAAAAGACAATCAAGGTGATTTTGTTTGAAAAAGAAAACTCAGGTTGAAGAACAGGTGATAAGTCAGTCAAGCAGAGTATTTCCCAACCATGAGGTTTCCTGATATACATTTTTTAAAATATTAAAAAACTAATGTATTTTATAGTGTTGCATGAATTATGCTCAACACAGCCTCAGGAGGTAGAATTCATTCTTCCCATTTTGCAGGTAAAACAAAAATAATGTTTGGTGAAATGGCTTGCCTGAGGTTACTTATCTACTAAGAGCAGAGTCAAATACAGATCCTGGATTAGATCTGTCTTTGAGCCTGAAAAGAATGGATTATAGATATAGCATCTACTTATGACAATCAGAAGACAATGATCAAAGCAGGCCAGCATATTAAGAAATAATTCACAGACTATTTTCTCTATAAGCTCCTTGAAGACAGGGACAGTTTCTAACTACATCTAAAAAGGGTAGAAATTTTGGAGACAAGGGTGTTGGATAGAACGTCTTTCTCTCCAGTGACATTCTCCTGTGTTCTATGGTAGCAGGTCGTCTACAGGGAAACAATTTTGTTCTCCTCGTCACCCAGAATTCTTCCCTTGATCACAATCTCTTATCTCCCCTCACATTTTCTGGACTAGCTCTTTGCCCTCTCCAAGATTTCCAGTTCCTCAATCCCTCCTTTCCTTATCAGTCTTCCCTCCCCCAGGCAGGAGTCTTCCTGATCCCCTAACCCAGCCTTAAATCATGGTTCACCCTTTCAACTTTGTCCTTCTTAGCTCCCTTCATTCCTTTGATCTTATACCACAGATGTCTTGCCAACACCTCGCTGTTAATACATATGAACATCTGTTTTCTTTGGTCTACAAAACATTTCCAGAGGAGCTATTCTAAACGTGATGATTGAATCCACTATTTATACTCTCCAGTGTCAGCTGGCTTTTCAACGTTGTTCCACAATACTTTCAGTCATATTGAACCTATTCCTTATCCGTGTTGCATGAAGACTGCTATAAATTTGTTTCCAGTCCCCAAACCTCCCTCTTTTAATCTCAACAATTTATACTTTTCAACCTCACTGAGAAAGGTCATCTTTTGTGAACTTCTTTAGCATCTCATCTCTGCATCTTAAGATTCCATTCATTTACCTATCACCTCCTTTTTCACCCTCACTTTCAAAATGATCCTGGCCCGAACTCTTTTCTGCTCTTAATCTCAATTTTCCTTATTTTTATAGACCATTGTTCTTCTCTTTCTCACATTTGTAATCTCTCTCTCTCCCCCTCTCTTTATTGGCTCCCTCTTCTTAGCGTAGAAATAGGTTCAATTTCCCTTTTTAGAAACAAAACGAACTTTACTTCCCATTCTTCTTCCTTTACGCCTCACAAATCATCATGTCTTGTGAACTCTGCTTCACTACCCACTTCCACCAACCCCATCCTCTCACCACTTAGAGAAACTGTTCTCTTGAATGTCATCACTAGCTTCCTAATTTCCAAATAAATTGATCTTTTCTCAGGTTCTCAGGGCATCTAACACTGTTGAACATGTCTTATAAATCATGATTTCTCAATCTTGGCACTAATAATATTTTTGAGCTGGATAATTCTTTTGTTGTGGGGCTGTCCTGTGCATTGAAGGATCTTTAGCAGCATCCCTGGTCTCCACCACTGGATGCCAGCAGCACACCTCCTAGTTGTAGCAATTAACAATATCTCCAGACATGGCCAAATGTCCGTGGGGATCAAAATTGCCTTGGGTAAAGAACTACTGTTGTAAATGATCTCCTCTGTTGGCCTCCACACATTGCACTAACCTGGTTATTTTCTATTTAACTGATGTACCTTCAAAGCCTGATTAATTGTCTTTTCTTCTTCCAACCATCCCCTGGACCTCTGTGGCCCCAAAGTTCTTTCATCTAATGTCTTCACGTCACTATTTCCTCTCTCACTTTCCTTCATCCCATCCACTCAAAGGTCTTGAAATTGTACCTCTATGTTGATAACAGAAAAAAATCTACGTTTTTCTTTTAGCTTTGACTTCTCTTCTGAGATCCACCCTTAACTGCCTGCTAACAAATGGAAATATTTGTGTTTTGAGGATCTACTATGTTAATGGCATTTTGCTAAGCACTATGGGAGATAAAAATGAAATGTATATGAATTCTACTCTCAAAAAATTCAAAATCTAGTGGCAGATACATAACTAAGTTGCAAAAGATTACAAAGCTAGTTAGTTCAGAGCTGAGAGTAAGACTCAGATCCTATGACTCTCATTTCAGTATTCTTTCTACTTGCATTCAACAAGGAAAACACAACTATACTTTCTGTCACCTTAAATATATAGTGGAGTATCATAGCACTATCTTATATTGTTATTTTTTTTCCTAATTAGACATATAAAGCATGTATAAACATTACAAGAGTGAGAATGTACATTTGTGTCTTAATGAGGATGCATAATGCATTAGCTTAAGGTCCAGAGAGAAATTTTTAAAAAATTGGGTCAGAAAACAAGCCCAGGTAGGCCACAGAGAGATTTAGGAAATATAGTGTTGCCTTGGAAGTGTGGGCTCAGGTGGAGTTCCTAAAAGCGGGCACCTGAGAGTCACATAAAGATACAGGGCTAGATACCAAGGGTATGATTATGAACCTGTTGAAGACTGGTTTAATTAACCCATTTGGCACTTTTGTCAGTAACAGATATTCTTTGTACCTAAATACAGATTTGGGAGAGTCCTGGCTGCCTACCTAGACCATTTGCTAACAAATTATAACCTAAAATGACTTAAAATGACTGGAAAAGAGGAAGAATAGGGGAAGAGCCAGGAAAATTTTCATTCCCTGTTGCCAGTTCCCATGGGAGTGTAGTATGAAGATAACAGTATAATTGTATAATTATTATATGAGTAGTATATACAGTACAGTAGTATAATTATTATATAAAATGCTTATATGTTTCAAAAGTGTAATTTTTTTAAAAAAGTATATTTAAAATGCCCTTTATAAAAAAAGATTTGATAATTGATCATTTCATTAAATCTCATGTTTTTGAATTGATGTTTTTGCATTAATAAATGAAGAAAAACAATCCACAGCTCTATACATGATAAAGTTAATCAACAATATTTGAGCTTTCCATAAACTTTTTATTTTACATTCAGAATATGGGCACATGACTCATGATAATAAATATTTGCTGGTTTTTTTTGTTCCCATGTGTGCTACTATTGGCTACTATGATGCGTTTAATCGACATTTACATTTTAGAAATAGCTTACAGAGAAGAATTCAAGCCCCACCCTTTATTATTGCTTTTTCACTCACAGATACATTAATCATCAGTCAAAATTGAGAAAACAATCTTTTCCTGCATTATCTAAAATATCGTTGTTATTGGTGAACAAAATTAACTATTCATATGAGACCTCTCATATAGAGAGACTTTTAAAGTATTTGTGAGCTAGCTCCACTTTTACTATTCATTTAATATATTAGAGTTCTATACATGCCAAAATAACACACCAAATTGCTGTGCTACTGAGAGGAAATCGCATACAGCACAGATACTCTACTTTAGACCGCTCAAAGATGGGGCTTAAGATAAGAAAAGTCAATGGACATCAGATCAAGTGGAGATTTTCAGAAAAGCTTCATTTTTTGGGCAAGTACAATGAAAGGCTTCTATTGATTACACAGGACATTTCAGGCCCTTTAATAGTGCACACCATTTCCTGCAGCTCCCAAGGCCGAGCTGCGCCCCATCTGAGCTTCTTAGGCTCTCCCACAGGGATGGGACAGGACCTGCTGCCCTGGACTGAGTACAAAGTAATGTAGAGTGTGAAATGGAAGGCCACTGAAAAGGCCCCAGGGAAGCTACAGCCCTGTGTGGGCATAGAGAAAGGGAAACAAGAGGAAAGGGAGAGAAGGTCTGAGAGGAGTGAGACCCGGGGCACTGGCCTAGGAATCAGAGGCCGTAGGTTCCAGTCTTGGCCTCACCATTAACCAGTTGGCCCAAGACAGTGCCTGGCACTTAGTAAGTACTTAATAAATGGATGACCACTTGTAATTCTTTCAACTTATCGATTGCAGTATCCCCTGGTAGCGCTTCTGTTACACTCTCACATGGTTAGGGTGAGAATCAATGTAAATGCTATGTAGAAGTCCTTTGAGGACTATAAACTGTTGACGTACTTCAATAAGAAATTATTACCATTAGCATTATCACCACATACAGAAAGAAGATGAATACCAATGGTTATTAAGAAAAAGAATCAATGAATTCACCCAGGCTATGTTCTACCACCTACCAATTCAGGGAAAGATGGAATCATAGATTTCAACCAAGTCTTGTATGTGGCCAATAGGACCAAACCAGTGACTCATTTAAATAAGTTCAGGCCTCTAGAAAGCACTGAACTAGAAATGACCATCCAAACACTGAACTCCAAATGTGCAACTATAAGAAGCTCTGCAGTTGTTCTAGGAAAGGGATATGCTGGCTGAGGCTATTAAAAAGTCAGTCTTGGGGCCGGCCTGGTGGTGTACTGGTTGAATTCGGCATGCTCTGCTTTGGCAGCCTGGGTTCGCAAGTTCAGATCCTGGGTGTGGACCTATACCACACATCAAGCCATGCTGCGGTGGCCACCCATGTGCAAAGTGGAGGAAAATTGGCACAGATGTTAGCTCAGGACCAATCTTCCTCAAGTAGAGGGAGGAGGATTGGCAACAGGTGTTAGCTCAGGGCCAATCTTGCTCACCAATAAAAAGAAAAAAAGGTCAGTCTTATAGTTAATAATACTGTATTGCAAATGAAAGAGCTATTAAGAGAGTAGACATTAAAAGTTCTCATCATAAGAAAAGAAATTTTGTAACTATGTATGGTTACGGGTGTTAACTAGACTCACTGTGGTGATCATTTTGCAATATATACAATTAATGAATCACTATGTTGTACACCTGAAACTAATATAATGTTGTATGTCAATTATACCTCAATAAAAGAAAAATTTAAATTAAAAAAAAGCCAGTCTTTGTTGAAGTGACTCCAAATCTAGTCATGCAGAACTCAATGCTATCTCTCCAATCCTTTGTCTTCTACTTCTGGACATTATATCATCCTTGGCTCATTTAGATGAAGAGAAACATTATCTTTGCCCCTTCAGAGTAATGTATTTAATATTGGAATTTGAGGAAATTGTAAGTATCCAAAAAATTAATATAGCCACTTTGATTTTTCCCACCCCTACTCCATTCCTTTCAAATAAACAATGAGAATAAAAATCTTATTGGTTTAGTTTTATTTTTTTGTCTATGTTTAATTTTCTGTGTCATTTGAGAAACTTTACTTATTTGAGTTTGATTTTCTTTATCTGTGAATAGGGGACATTATATCAATTGATATCCACAGTTACTATTAACTCTAATTCATGCTAAGAATCTACGAAATCAGTAAATCTAGGAAGACATTGACACCTACATTTCCAGTTCATGCTATTTTAACTCATACTTCTATTTAAAATATCTTTCCTTTGTGCCAACATTAAACATAATACACAAGGCACTTAAATATGTTCTAAGCCATCAGATAAGATAACTTTTACCAAACAAAAGAAAAATGATTTATTAAAATCATTTTACAAGTACTCTATCCCAAGTCCTCTATTATTCACTTCTACCTTCCATCAACTTTCTAATTAAAAAAGACACAGCTGTCAAAGAATTTATAGAGGTAAGCATATGCCTTTACCTTTTAATAAAAAATCAATTTCAAATTGACAGAGCAGTGGTAAAGCAGTAGATGAGATGAAATAGGAAATTATTTTTACCTGGATTAAAAAGTCATACCGGGAATTAGCTTATTGCCCATTTGTTCATTTGCAAAGAAAGTCGTCTATATGCAGCTTCAGCATCTCCCCAAGTGAGCCTTAAAGTGCAAAAATACCCACAATTGTGCACAAATAATATTTCTTCGGTAAATACCAAGAAGAGAACATTTATATCTTACACACAATATTATATCTCATATTTCTGAAGCAAACATAACAATGCTACTTATCATTTTTAATCCCTAAACTTATTTTGAAAACAAGAATACCAAATGATTCTTGTTTGGTAATCACAGGAAAATATGTCCGTAAGCATTTAAGATGAATTAGTACAATGAGTCTGTTGTAAAAACAGTATATTTTATGGGTCAGAATGACATAGAATATTTATCTTCATCATAAGAAAGAGTCTCTGTGAATTAGTTATGGCATTAGCTCTCCAGAGCAATCAATTCTCTCCTTACTTGTGGGATAAATATATTTTACTGCAGTCATCCTGCATTCTTGTAGACTGCTAAGGGCTTCAGACCACTTTCAGATTCACAGATCTATAAATTTATTTCTATGGGTGTAGCTCCACATGATATGCATACTGACTGTATTAAGCAGAAATTTGCAGATTTATTCTCAAATGAGTGCAGAATGTCAAGAAATAAAAAAAATATATACATATATAGTCTTGTCAAATATTTTGCCTTCTCGTTTAGTCAAATAATGTGCATCAAGACACTTCAGCAAGAATAAATACTCGCCTCTTAGGAAATCAGACTGAAGCATACTAAAGTTGAATCTCCCATATTACATACTCATAAAATCGTTTATAGACTCCTCAGGCTCACCCACACACAGTAAAGAAAGAGACAGGCCAACAAACCAAAAGAGTCCAGCTGTGGCTTAAATGGACATATTTAATGGAGAATCAAAAGATTCCTAATGAGCTAGGTCACTTGCATGCTCTTGCTTGCATTCTATCTTACAGGAGCTCTTTTTGATTGTAAAAGAAATGCATAGCATTGATATTTGATAAATATTCTAAAAATTTATCGATATTGAAGAAACTCTGTACCTGACGATTAACATTGTTCCTCCCCTACATACATTCTTTTACAATTCTCTAGATTGTTAGGCTAAAGAAAGTAACAAATGTGCTCAGGATGGGTCTACCTGGGTCAAATACCAGTTAATCAATGATTTGTTTTTGAAATGTCTAAGTGCTTGATTTCCTATAGATGAAACATTTGACTTTTTCACTTTATATTAAACTGTTTTGGCGTTGTATAGCTATGTTAAACTGTTTGGCATTGTCTAGCTGTGAAACAAGAATCCATGAAAGGTATTAAAAGTAGAATTAAATGACATTGACGAGTTTCCATGGACATTGTGTCTGATTTTCATTATCTTCATGTACATTTCTCTCAGAACCTGAGAACTGTGTCAATACTTTTAGTTATTGATGGTATTAGCAGTGTTTTTGAATGAGGCCAATTTCCTGATGTGGTTTTCTATTTATATATAGAGTGGTGACTCTACTTTCTTTTAACATTTTTAATGACTAAGTAGAAAGACTGTAGTGGTCAGTCAGTCTGTGAGCCCTGGTTGTCTCACATTAAAATGCCTGTGTAAGAACACAGCAAGAGAATCTAGTGCAAATGTGATGGTTATTGAGGGAAAGACACTGATAACGTGTTAATGACATGATTTATAATGGAATTTCTAGCAATTTTTTCCCCAACTGTGTTGCCTCATTTTTTTTTATCGTGATAAAAAAACACACAAAATTTGCCATCTTAACTATTTTTACATGGACTGTTCAGTCACGTTAAGTATATTCACATTGTTGTAAAACAGACCTCCAGAACTTTTTCATCCTGCAAATCTGAAACTCTATACTCATTAAACAACAATTTGTCTCATTTTAATAGTACCTTTATTTGTACATTGTTTTATTGTCTTCAAACTACTTTCACATACATTATCTGATTTGATATTGCCTTTACTCAAAATGTTAATAATATTACATAGACTTGAGCACTTACTCTGTGCCAGATATTGTACTAAGTGCATAATAGTTATTAAAAACATTTTTATCAAATGAATCACTGTGGGAACTACATTTTTCTGAGTTTAAGGTTTTATGTTGTCCCATTTATATGTAATCTAAAACATTTTACAGAAAATGTTTCACCATAGAAAATGTAAAATATATTAAACATCTTATCATCATTAGAAAGTTCAATAGATGTTAACTTTATGGTCTTTTTTACCTTAAAATATTGCTACTTTTATATTGACATTTAAAAAAATTCTATTACGTGTTTTAGTTTCATTCCTCAACGTTTAACTAGTCACAATGAATATTATGATTGGTATTATTCTACCGTCATGAATTTTATAGACTTACTGCCGCAGCAGCCACTTGTTGAGGAAAATGGAATCATCAATTCTCTTCCTTCTGGTTTTTCTTCATATACACCCACACTTGTTCATTTTTGATGACTAACATTTAAAAAGTCATCTGCTCTAGGATACTTAGAGTTTAATCCCAAGAGACAGTGAATATTCTGTTTGGCTGTAACTAAAGACACAGTTAATTCCCAATTTATTGCAAGTCTTATCTGCTGTAGTGAGTACTGGCTAAGCATTAAGACTTGGATACAAATGCCTGAGATTTTTATTTTTGACCTGGCTTATGAGCTCTGTGATTTAGGACAAGTTACATCTCAGAGGTTCAGCTTCCTCATCTGAAAAAATGCAGGTAACAATGCTATGTATGTAGTTACCAGAAAAAAATCGTATATGATAATGGATGTGAAAGGCTCCGAAACAGTAAAGTCTCTCTCAAATACATTGGTTTATACATAGGAGCCTGGCTAATGACAGGATCCATTCATTAAAAGTATATGTATGGGGCCGGCCCCGTGGCTTAGTGGTTAAGTGCGTGCGCTCCGCTGCCGGCGGCCCGGGTTCGGATCCCGGGTGCGCACCGAGGCACCACTCCTCCAGCCATGCTGAGGCCGCGTCCCACATACAGCAACTAGAAGGATGTGCAGCTATGACAGACAACTATGTACTGGGGCTTTGGGGGAAAAATAAATAAATAAAATCTTTAAAAAAAAAAAAAAAAGTATATGTATGAAGCATTGTAGCTAGAACCCTATTTTCCCAATGACTCACATGGAAATACTTCTCTAGTGAAAAAATGCGTCCTGAAACACATTTAAATTTCGGATTTCATGGCAGGTTCAGTGATGTAGTCCCTTCTCTGCTCCTTTCATACTCATAAAATTTTTTTCTCAGTTTACAGATTCCAAGGAAATAGGATTCTGTATTTTAGGTTGTCAGTACCAAAGAAAGTTTAAGACATTTCTGTTCTGCTAAAAATATATCTTTCTGTGTTTAGCTCTCGAAACTGGGGAGAAGTGAAAAATTCTAGGAATAAGGCTTTACTGCAAAACTTCTGCTTTTTTCTATACATTTGTATATGCAATTTGAGTATGTTTTGACTCAAAGGTCTTTTCACTCAAAGAAAGCTGCTGTCTGTCTCTATTTGGATGGCATGCTTGATGACATTAAAGAAAATGTCTTCTCTGTTATCTACCTCTATCCACATAGGCCTGATAGTAAAAATATTATGTATAGAATAAGCATTAGTAAATATCACCTCTATCTGTAGTTCCTTTATCCCTTTGTCTTTTTACGATCATAGGTCAGGTTTTCTTTAAGTTTCACGCATTACTGGAATAGCCTATTAAATGTTCTTTCCCTGCCCAATCTCTCCCTCTCCATTCTGCCTCATGTAATAATATGGCTAATCTGAATCTCCGCTCTGATCTCATAGCTCTTTTGCTCACAAACTGTTAGTAGACCCTTACTCTAGAGCTGTGCCATCCAACACATCAGCCACGAGCCATATGTGACTATTGATCACTTGAAATGTGGTTAGTCTGAATTGAAATGTCCTGAAAGTGGGGGCTGGCCTGGTGATATAGTGGTTGAGTTTGCACACTCTGCTTCCGCAGCCCAGGGTTCACGGGTTTGGATCCTGGGCGTGGATCTACATGCCGCTCTTACATACTGCTCATCGAGCCATGCTGTGGCAGCATCCCACATGCAAAGAAGAGGAGGATTGGCACAGATGTTAGCTCAGGGCCAATCTTCCTCACTACAAAAAAAAAAAACTATCTCATTAATAATTTTATATCAATTACATGATATTTTGGGTATATCAAGTTAAAGAAAATATATTACTAAAATTGATTTAATCTGCTCCTTTTTTTATTATAAAATAAATACATGTTTATTGATAAAAATATAAATAATACATAAAGTTAGAATGAGTAAAATGAAAATGATCCATACTCTTACCATTATAGACATTTCCATATTTTGGTAACTATCCTTTCAGACTTTACCCACACAAAAGTAATCTTTTAAAAAAATATATAAGATCATGCAACACATGTTATTTAGTAGTTTGCTTTTTAAAATTAACCAGAGATAGCTGCAAATAGCTGCAAATATGTAGAGATGCATTGTCTTTAATTGCTATAGGATATTCCATGGTATGGGTGAATCTTCATTTATTTAACCACTGTATGGTTAGCTATGGCTGCATAACAAATCACACTAAAACTTAGTGATATTAAACAATAGTAACCATTTACTGTCTCTCATGGTTTTTGTTCAGGAATTTGGAAAGAGCTTGGCTGGGCAATTCTCACTTGCAGTCTTTCATGCACCTGCAGACAGATGTCAGGGAAGCTGACCAGGACAGTAGGATCCACTTCTGAAGTGGATCACTGATATGGCTGCCAGGCTGGTGCTATTTGTTGGCTGGAGGCCTCAGTTTCTCTCCATGTGGGCTTCTCCATGGCGTGTCTTGTGTCATGGTAGCTGGCTTCCCCCAGAAAGAGGGATCCAACAGACCAAGGCAGAAGCTGCAATGCCTTTTATGACCCATCTGCAGGAGTCACTTTTGTTAAATTCTGTTGGTTGCACAAGACCAGCCCTAATCCACTGTTGGAAGGGACTGCACAAGAGCGTGAAGGACCAGGGGTTATCTTGGGGGCTGGCTACCCACCTGCTTCTTGTTACATTTTTAATGTGGCTACTAGAAAATTTAAAATTACATTTGTGACTTGCATTGGTGGCTCCCATTTTTCCATTGGACAGCACTGATCTGGAGAATCAAGTTTAAATTTCTTATCCTGGTATGAGCCCCAGTATCACCCCTACTTCCCACTACCCTTTTTTCATATATCATATGTTAACAAAATTGGAAAACTCACTGCTTCCACTACATTCCTTTCCTAGTACTTCTTTCTCTCCAGGTCTTTTAAACTCGTTGACTTTATATATGCATATCTTAGGGAATGGAACACTGTTGATTACTTTTTATCTTGGTTTATAGGCATGTTTCTTTCAAGGTGGTGCCCAAATCTAATTTTTTATTTGTATTTCTCTAAGCTCCTAGCATAGCCCCTTTCCTACAGGTAGGGTTGCCATATAAAATACAAGATGCCCAGTTAAATTTGAATTTCAGATAACCAAGGAATAACTTTTTGGCACTGCAATATTTAGGACATACTTATACTAAAAAATTATTTGTTGTTTATCTGAAATTCAAATTTAACTGTGTCTTGTGTTTTTATTTGCTAAATCTAGCAATCCTACATAGTAAGCATTCCACAATTCTTCATAAAGTGATTGCACTAGAAAGCACACATATAAAATATTTAAATGATGATAAAATGAAGGGGAGAGTAATCTACATGAGTGTTCTAGAGCCCTGATTATCCTACCAACTGTGAGCTTCACAATTTATTTAGGGCTAAGTTAATAATTGAAATAAAATCATACAGCAGAGCTAATAGAAGAGTGATTATAAATTTTACTGAAATTCCTTTTTTATGGGGGAATAGCAGTGCTCACATTTTGAGGTAAATTTGGACAAAAATAGAAGGAAAACATCCCTAATAAGAGGTGATGAGAAATGGCATCACCAGTGGAGAAAACATGTCTGTATCTTTTTCTCATAACTTATCAGTTTGAACCAAACCACATTTAAGTTTTATATATTATATTTTACCTTTGCTTTTAAAAGGCTTTGTGGTACTGCTGGGCTAATAGGAAAAGCAAGAGATGCCAATAATTTCCATGACAGACTTTCCTTCACTGATAACAAGATATGCAGACATGTTTGTTTCAAGCTATCTGATTAAGCTTTCAAACTCTTGGAGACTTATCTAAGCAGCAATATCATTTGTTTATCCAGCACTGTTGCTCTCCCATCTCTACCCTGTTAAAGCTGTACAATTACCCTATGAACAGTATAAATAGGAAGGAAACCTTCAGCTGTTCCATTTTTCAGAAATAACAGATGTAACATTTTCAAGCTCTGTGGCCGCATCTAGTGTCACTGTAACGTTGAGTGATGCCCTGATATAAAGTTGGCACCAGCTAAAGAACTAGTAATGTGAAGAAGGCATGGTCCTATCCCTGCATTTACTGTCCTCAGGTATTTTTCCACAGTGATAGGACTCTCTTTCATATTTAATTGAAATACTGCATTTTCAAACGCATACATTTAGATGTCGGGGCCAATTTTCTTGTACTTTTGCCTGTTCTAGCATTGTCTTAAACTTCACAGGAACTTTGCATGTACATGGAATACTCAGTGAGTTCTCTCCAGGATTAGATGTGCTGATCACATCCAGATGGCCTCATTTTACAGCTTCTGCCATCAGGTCATTAAATGAAATAAATTCAAATAACTCCTGAATCCTATAAGCAAGTGTTCATTCTTTAGAACTACTTAGAATTAAAAATATATGCTTAAGATGCCTTTAAACACACACACACACACACACACACACACACACAATTTGATCTCTGGCTCTGTGGTTTTTTCCTTGCCTGTTACTATCGTGAGGAATGGAATTAAAAGGGGTTATGATTCTTGTGTTCTCTATTCATTTTAGTGACTCCATAACCCAAGTTGAAAATGATGATCCCAGACACCCATGTCTCCTGATCATCATCATCTTTCATATTTTAATGAATAAGGACTGTATAGAGTTTTAAAGATTAGATTTAAATAACCACCTAGTGAATGCCAATTCGTGGATCACTGGCTCCAGAGGTCTAAGTAACAAAATTAATTGCTTGTCAACTTGGGCTGGCTACATCTGATTATAATTCTGATGCAAACTATATTTGTGGTTCCCTTCAGAACACCACAGATCACTTGCCTGCTTTGTTATTCAAAAGCGAGTCAAAAGAATATCATCTTTTCTATAATTTCGAAGTACTCTATTGATTGATTTACAAAACTAGAATCAGGTTAGTAGACAGCCTAGCTCACTTCCATTTCAGAACAGGGATATCAACAATATCAGACTCCTTCAGGTGTTTTCGTTGATTTCAGCTAGAGACACCTTTATATCTTGGAACAGAAATGGTAAGAATCCAAGTGCTATTGCAGTGTCTTGCCTTGCTTGAGTGTTTCTTTTTCCTATTTTTCCATTTTCATAAGCTGGTAAATAGATACTATTACCTTCCCAATCATAGCAACCTGAAACTAAAAAAATTATCTTTGATGAGGCTTTTTCTTTTTTTTGATGTGTTTTGCTATGTTATTTACATTTTTGTGCTTTTTCTTGGTGATTTCACTGTTTAAAATGGGCCCCAAGTGTAGAGCTGAAGTACTGTCTGGTGTTTCTGAGATAGGAAGGTTGTGACGTGCCTTACGGAGAAAATATATGTGTCAGATAAGCTTTGTCCAGGCATGAGTTATAGAGCTGTTGACCATGAGGTCAATGTTAATGAATTAATAATATATAACAAATAAGCTGTCTTTAAGGAAAAACACACATAAAACAAGGTTATGTATTGATTTGTTGATGAGAATGTTGTGACCAGAGGTGCACAGGAACTGAACCCCATAGTATTCCCCTAGCAGCAATAATTCAGTATTTGCTAATTCAGTACCCACATTCATGGTGTCTTTATACAACATAACTAACGTGAATAAAGAGAATTGACTGTACATAACTCAGAGCCTGACACATGAGAAATGCTCACAAAATGTCAATATTAATAATCATAAATAATAATAATCACCATTGCATAAATTTTGCATCAATACATTAAGTTTTAAGGAAATTTACTCATGAACCTTTAAGAAGAAAAGGAGGAAATTTAACTTTACTGGCTACTGCAATATCTTCTCTCCATTAGCAACAGACAAACAAAAAACTGGCCTGAGTTAATCAGCATTTACTATTGAATGAATTGTCGATGCTGTCCTGGAATTTCAACATGGCTTTAGACTCTAACAGAGTACAAAAGAATGTTAGAAACTGAAATATGAGGACAAAAATCAAGATATCTCCATTCATTGGCTTTCAAAATTATTTGATGGTCTTAGTGGTCAGAGACTTGATTAGGTATTAAACATATCTAACTGCCCTGGGTCACTGATATCCTAAAGTTCTCTACCTGTCATATAATTGATTTTGTCAGAATTGATGAGATTATCTGGCATATTCTCCCTTGCCAGTGAAGTAAAGAATTGGAAGCATAATAGGTTCAGGCTTAATCAGTTTTATGCAGCTGTGCTTCAGTACTTAATAAAAGACATGGAAGTTGGCACCAGAAGTTTCTCTGAGAAACTCTTCCAATTCAATTGATTTAGAACATGATTAAAAGTCCTTTGTACAGTAATCCAGGAGCTGCTGTATGCTAATGACTGTGCTCTTAAAGCCCATGGGTGAGAAGATGTGAAAATGATCACCCAGCCTCCTGCAGACTCTGCACTCTGACTGGGCTGATAAGCCTGAGAGAGATGGATAGCCTTAACCAAGAAAACTCAGAATCCAGCCAAAGACTTTCAATGACAATGCCGAAGAGAGAGATGTCAGTGAGTTTGGCCATGTAGGCTTCACATAATCCTGTGGCTGTCTAATTTTCAGCCCTAGGAAGTCAGATGGAATGGGCTTCTGTATCCTTTGGCAGGTTGGCAGCCAGGGTGTACCACCATCATCGTTTCTGGCTTGAGAACAGGGGCTCTCCAGAGCCCTACTTGTGTTCAGATTTCTTAATCATTATGAAGTTGGACTTGTCCTAGTGCAGCAGCAGAACTCATAACATCATCTATGTCTCATATGAGGGGCCTGCAGCATTAGCAAAATGCTCATAGAAATAGGTTTGAAAGGTTTAAAGGCCAGAGAAGAATGAAGACCACTATACTATATACAGCAGAGTTCAGAAGGCTGGTATCCACGCCCACATAGGAATGATTGCTGCTCAGTGTTTCTCCAAGGGATACAAAGGACCTTACCAGGCTTTTAGGCCCACAAATCCAAGTTCTGCTGTAGTGCTAAACCCCAAAGCCAGTGTGGCTCAAAGAAGGCTGTGAGACTATTACATCATTAAATCAGAAATGTGAAGCATGTCTCATCCATTCATTTTTCCCCAGGGCAGGGCACCAGGTAGTGAAGAACCATCAGCTCTGAAGTTATATAGATCTAATTTTATGGTTTATTAGCTAAGTGACCTTCAGCAGGTTACTAAACCTCTCCTGAGCAGTCATTATCTTTATCAACAACCTGTTAGGACTGCTGCCCAGGCTTCCTGAGATTCTATAAGGAAAGTAACATTGTCTGGCACACGTTGGGTTCTTCATAAACATCAGTTTTTTGCCCCTTTGTTTCAAGTAGTTGCTCAAACAATGATACCTGAATTGGCTTGATCTTGCTTCTGTTCTCTGCTTTGCGTTGGCTAAGAGCTGGATTCCTGGTTCTGATTTGCTTCCGTTTTTGAGGTCTGCTCATATTTTACACCTTGGAGGTGACTTAATCACCCTGGCCTTGTTTTACATGTCTTGGCTCTGGTTTGTTTCCCAGATGGCACACGCTTTGACACTTACAATAGCTTGCAGGCCTCTGCCCTGATTCTTGGCATATTGTCAAATATGAAAGGCAGAATTTCTTAGATTTGCTCATGCATCTACTTTCCGCAAGAGGAAGCATGTACGAATATCTTCAAACCTCCCACTTCAATCCATGATCTATGTAATAAAGTGGGATTGGGGCTTTCTTCATAATATTCTATAGGCATTGCGGAGAGCTTTTTCTTGACCAAATCCCATCTCTATTTAGTTAATAATTTAAAGTCATTGTCTAATTTTCCACAGTGGCTCACATTACAGTCAGTTTACTGAGAAAACTAAATTTGCCTATTTTTAAGGCAAGGCAATTATTAGTCTTATTTTTGAACAACTAATAAGAGAGTCTGTCATTAAAAACAAGTGTCTTTACTTTTACTCAGAATTCTTCACTAGAAAAATCACTTCTTAATAAAAAGAGTTCCCAGATAAAGTCCTTCACCTTCTTTTATCCTGAGAAAGCTTTTCTTTAAAGATTGTTAAAATAAAGTCTCTGGTTTTCTAGTGATTTTGTTGTATTTTGTACAGTTAGTGTTAAAATACAGAGTTATCTGATATATAATCAATCATCCTCCATAAAATAGAAGTCTGAGGATCCTGCAGTATTCAAATGGAGGAAACAGAGATCCAGATCATTAAGGCTGTGCAGGGAGCTGGTGAAAGAACTGGGACCAGGACTCCTGCTCTTGGTCTCTAGTACTCTATTCACTAAGTCACGCTCTTTCACCTGTAATTTTTAAGAACCATGTTCACGTCAGGAGCCATGACCGTATTTACAGATAATGTTTTCTTAATCATGAAAAAAATTTATTCGAATGTGGCCCACTTCCCACGAACTCTTGTGATGCTATCTCTGCAGTATGCAATACCAGAAAGCCCAGACCAGTATTTCGTTGCACCCATACACTCTCATTTTAGCTGCATGCTTTCTGTCCCTGGGGGAGGTGAACCCATTTCACTTGTACACCGGCCTCTCTGTCACCTACTCCAGCACTCAAGATAGAGCACTGAAGACAGTGCTTCACAAATACTATTGGCTGCCTGGCAGTTGGAACATCTTTAATTCTTTTTCCTAAAGCTTTTGCAATTAAAAATGTGAGTAAGTGGCTAGGTCAAATGGATAAGGCATTTTTAAAAATTCACAGAAACAGAGACCGTTCTAGTTGGATCTCTAACCTAGAAACAAAAAAAGAAAAGCAAAAACCAAAAGGAAAAATAAAAAAAAAGAAAGCAAATATTCAACATCTTCATAGAATAAAAGGAGATTATCTTGACCAATAATCCATTAAGGGAAGTTGCTCTTTGAGAGCTAAGGAGTAAGTTGGCTGTATGTTACTTAAATTTAAAAGTGTAAGAGATGTATAACCAATGAGAACTCAATGTATATATTTTTTGTATGTGTATTTCCAGTATATAAACAGTTAAGAGAACAGAGAAGAAGATATATAGTGGAAAAGGCACTGGGCTTTCAGATGTGAGTCAAGGATTTCACTCTCAGGTTAACAGGGAGAACAAATTACCCATTGTCTTCAGACTACGCTTCCTGTATCGTATACAGTGGCTATGATGGCCCCTACCTTCTTCACAGTCTTGTAATGATTAAATGTGCTAATATTTGTGAAAAGAGTTTGAATTGTTGGAAAAGTATAAGGTCATATAAATGTTAAGATACTATTATTGGTGGAAGGCCCTTATTATAACACAAGAAGACCATTGCCAGTAGCCTCCTAATCCATCTCTTGGCTTTTTGGTATATCTCGTCCTGTTCAACACGCAGCTAGTGTGAGTTGAGTCATCTAAAACACTGTTTTGCCCATGCCATTTCCCTACTCAAAAGCAAAAAGACCAAAACTATATTCATTCCATTGCTTACCAGAGAAAGTAAAAAACCCATAATATAGTTTATCCTTGACATAAATTCTCACCTCACTTGTGGCCAAACTCTTCTCCTCACTGCCTTTAATCACCCCCTGAAACTTCCATTCTATACCCCTTGCTGTGATACCCAACCTCCAAGCCCGAGCTCCAATGCAGCATTTTCAGGTGACTCAGCATCGTATAAAAAGCACTGTACTTCAGGTGGCTCTCCTTGCCACCAAATAAGTTTTGTAATTGTGGGCAAGTCAATCAAACTCTGCATTTCAATTTTATTAACTTAAGATGGGATAATAATATCCCAAGGTATGGATAAGAGGATTCCTCAATTCCCTTTCAACTCAGGATGTTTAAAACAAACAAAACTCCCATATGTTGATGAGAGAAGCTCTAAGAGTATTTAGTTTCTTCATCACAAATAGTGCTTACTCTAATATGAAGTAGTTAACTGACATTTGAATTCATTTGCATAAAACCAACTTTTGTAATTGCTGACCTCAGGGTATGAATTCATATTCTTGCAGATAGTGGACCATTCGAATTTCAATTGATTTCTTTTCTTTTTTTTTAAATTTTTTGTTTATTGCAGTAACATTGGTTTATAACATTGTATAAATTTCAGGTGTACATTATTATACTTCTATTTCTGCATAGATTACATCATGTTCACCACCCAAATACTAATTACAACCCATCACCACACACATGTGCCAAATTATCCCTTTCACCCTCCTCCCTCCCCCCTTCCCCTCTGGTAACCACCAATCCAATCTCTGTCTCTATGTGTTTGTTTATTGTTGTTATTATCTACTACTTAATAAAGGAAATCATATGGTATTTGACCTTCTCCCTCTGACTTATTTCACTTTGCATAATACCCTCAATGGCCATCCATGTTGTCACAAATGGCTGGATTTCATCGTTTCTTATGGCTGAGTAGTATTCCATTGTGTATATATACCACATCTTCTTTATCCAGTTGATTTCTACCATGAATCATGACTAAGTAAAACTTTTCATATGTCAGTTTCCTCCTTTCTCAAAGAATATATATATTAAATAAATGTAGTTTACTGTGTAGAGAAGTGAAATGCTCTGTGTAGCAAGGGAGAAGCACATAGAGAAAGAATTTGGGTTCAGCAGATTTTCTCATTATGACTCAGGTTCTGGACTTGGATGCAAATCTCCAAAGGAAGAGATGACAATAATGGAGCACAATTTCTCTGGATTTATATACAGTTAATAAAAGTGTCCACAGAACGTTTCACAAAGTTCTACAAGTACTTTCATTAATAATGGTAACTAAACATTAACATAAAACAATTTCAAGAATCACACTTTATAAACCTTAGCTTCTTGAGAGATGAGAGAACTACAGCCATTACACAGTAATAGGAGGTCCAAGTGGTTAACGATGAATGGGAAAGCCATTTTTCATTTGCATAAAATATTTTGAGTCTTTCTTTATTCTTCCAAACACTCCTCTTCTCATTTTAGGTAACTGACAAGCATTTTACAGCCCTGTGCTCTGTTTATCTTTAAATCAGTGGACGGAGGAGAGAGTAATAGAAAGACATCGATATCTACATCCTGTGTTTATCTGAAAAGTAAGAGGAAAAGACTCAATTCCTCATCAAAGCCTCCTTTCTGATGGGGGATTTCTGGTCTTCCTGTTAAAGTTGTCCACATAATTGTTAGCAATACTAGTCATTTATTCATTTTGATGATATATAGAATGTATACTTGTTCACTTGGACTTGGATTGGAGTCAAAATCATAACTGCTTATTGTCAATTGAAAAACTAGATCTTAAACATATTCACTCCTATCTATACTCACTCAGTGTCTATCAAGTCAGGCACTCTTCTGGTTCCCAGGACTGTAGCAGTGATAAAAACAAAGTCCCTGACCTCATGGAACTTGAATTTTTATGGGAATGGGGCAGACAGTAAAGAAATAAACTAATAAATAATTAACATGCTGCCAAGTAGAGATAAATACTATAAAGAAAACCTTGAGCAGAGTAAGGACGCAGCGTGATGGAAGGGCTATTTTAGATGGAGTGCTTAGAGAAACCCCTCTGAGCAGGTGACATTCCCACAGAGACCTAAATGAAAAAACTTGACAGATCATGAGTCAATCCATGAATCAGACATGCTGTGGCCAACCCTGAGCATTCTGTACTGTGCTGGGTTCCAGAATAAATACAGGGTCCAGCCCTTAGAGAACCTAGAATTTGACTGGAGAGACTGGCTTAGCATACATGGAATTATTAGAGAATAATTGATGATAAACTGCATGTTGCTGATGCTGTGCACAGAATGGGTCCAGAGATGGAAGACTGCTGCATTTGCTGAGTATTTGGGGAACGTTTCATGGAGGATGTACACCCTCAATTTCTGAAGATAAAAAGAATCCAGGAGAATGGTATATGGAAGAAAAGAATTTATAAGGAACATGGGCAGAGAATGGGAAGCATCAGCAAAGCCATAGAAAAGCGGCAGAGAAGAAAGTGTACTGAGTACTAACTGTATGCCAGGTCCTGCGGAAGGCAGTTGATGGAGGTTATTTTCTTGAATCCTTTAACTACATATGAGGTATGTATTACTAGGGGAAGAGGAGATTAAGCTTTGAGAAGATAAAGTCTTCTCCAGGGCCATTCCCTTTTTCAAGGAGATTCACAGGAGAGTGAGGAAACTGCTTGCCTTGTAAAGTTAATGTTTTGGAGAGTGGAAGGAGATAAGGTCGGATAGATTGCATTGGTTCAGAGAATGGCTGCTATGTACCTGCAGGGCAGAGAGTTCAGAGCCTGAAGATAGGGAAACCAGCTAACAGGTGGCGGCAGGAACCCAGGTGTGAAGTGACAATTCTGATTTTGAGTAGAGGCAGCAGAGTTTGGGAGTAACGTGTGTATTTGAGGACATGGATACAGATTGGTTATAGGAGAATAAGAAGAGGCAAGCTCAATGGTTTTTGTAAGAGAATGCAGTAGAAGTGTAGAAATGAGATAGTTGGGAAGGAGATTACAGTGGTAGATAGGTTCAGTGCAGTGTAGTTGGGGAGCCATAAGTTCAATGTATGTATACTAAGAGGTTATTTAGTAAACGCACTTATTGTATAGTGCCTGGACTTAGCTAGATAATGAAATATATAGTTGGTCTTGGCAACTTGAGTCATTCCTTACAACTACATTTCTTTCTAGGACTTTTAGCTTCTTTCTTTCCAAACACAACACTACTACACATGTAGTGCTTTTGTGAGAACTCTGACTGCTTGCAATGAGGCACCACCTACTTCTGACCTCTCCTTCTGCTCCTTTCCTCATTACAACCTCCCCTTACTGTGTCATATTCTTGTAATTCTGGGTAGTAGTATTTTTCAGATGTTAGTAGTTCAATGCATTCTCTTACCAAGTTAACATATCCATTATTACTATAACCATTGTGTTTAAAGAGAGACATCAAATATGGGAATTTCAGTTAGCATGACCAACCAGCAGGAGAATAATTGAAAAGAAAATATTATTTTTGAGCTCCAGAGAATTGCTCCCTTCAATTTGAAAAATAAATGAGTCAGAATCATTCACAGCTAAGTATTACAAATATTTTTTGTAAACACAACAAACCAGTCTTAGAAATGAATTGAGTAGTTGACTAATAAAAATATTAAAAAATCAGAGATCATTCTTTAACCTCTTAATTAACTAATCTTTTAAGAGTCAACATCACTAGCAAAATCTGAGTGATAATCCTGTTTCTCTGGACCAATATGACCAGAACTTTCCCATGTTTATACTCCTTCCATTAGAACTCATTACCATTTTAAATATTCAGTTGAATTGTTAATTCCTATCAATGAAGCACAGCAGAAAACTCTAGGAGAATACGCTTGGCACTGATGAGCTAAAGAAAAATAAAGTGAAATGTTTCCCCTCAGAATGGAGAAATTTATTAAATTGATTATCATTCTCACTATTGTCTCTGGAGTTTATTCATTCTGTTTATTTAAGGTAATAGCTAATAATCCAAATGTCTTTGAATGATTTCTCCATAGATTAATACATAGAGTAGATTTCTCTATGTCATTTGCTCTTATAACACAATTTATTTTTTCAAATATAATGGGAATTGCTTATCAGACTTTTCTTCAAATTCTCAGCTTTTAACTTTCACTGAATAGATGGAGTTACAAAGGAAATGAATGTCTCAGTCAGTCCAGGAACCCAGATTCACAGACCCTAAATTTCCAGACACTAAGCTGGTCTGTCTTTTCTTAAGAAGTTTCACCTGAAAGTTGGGGAATTGGGTTCTTCTGAGGTTAGACTCTGGGTTGATGAATTTCAAATGACTGGTCTCTGGTTTTCTCTTCTATGAGAAATGCAATCTCATTGGGATTCTTGTAAATAATTGCCTTATAATGTCCCTGAAAGAGGGAAAGTACTAGAACAAATGAGAATATTTATGGCGTTTCTTCAGATGCGTTTAAAATAATGAAAACAGTGAGATATTGTGCCCTCACAAAAGTCTGGGTACCAAATGTGTGAACCACATAATTTATTTAATTAGCAAACATTTTATGCAGCGCTCCCACGGGCCAGACAACGTGATATGAGCTGGGGAAGTAAAGGCAAATGATATTTGACCCTTTCACCCAGGGAGCTAAAAAGTCTAGTGTAGGAAACAGACATGTAAATAAATAATTGCACAACAGTGTGAAGAGTCGTAATGGAGACAAATTTTACAATGGTTACCGAACCCTGTGAAAGCAGTGTCTATGTTACTTACAAATTTTAAAAATGTATATTGTCAGGAGGAATACAGGTACACACATATGTACAACTGTAGCATACACACTTGAAACGTCCTATTAGTTAGAAATATTAAAGTGTAAAGCAGCTCACAGAAACATTTTTGCATTAAATTTACCATGGGTGAAATAACTGTCCTCAATAAACCCAAATACATCATCTGCAGAGATCTCAATGACTCCACAAACATTCACAGGCAAGAAAAAACCTCCAGTGTGGATCTGTTACTACTGCTAAATAACAGCATTTCCCTGTCTTTACATTTATCTCATACTTTTAACCTGTCTTGTTAGAAATCTCTGAAATACCACTGTGTCTACAACTGAAATGGAGAGAAAGAAAGGATCACAGAATTTAATTGGTGGTTCTATCTCATGCAGTCCTACAGTAAAACGTTCCTGGGAAAATTTTATATGTATAAAAAATATACTTACCACACTAGAGTTTGAAGACTCTAATTATGTTTTTAGGCTTACTGTATTATTATATTCATAACGTGGTTATGACTTCACACACCATTT
The DNA here is from genome assembly GCF_057802395.1 of Ceratotherium simum simum. Lineage (NCBI taxonomy): Eukaryota > Metazoa > Chordata > Mammalia > Perissodactyla > Rhinocerotidae > Ceratotherium > Ceratotherium simum. Next base: position 17,094,918 of record NC_141909.1, read on the forward strand.
ATGCAGATGATTCTGTACAGTTACTACTATATGATAAATGCAAAGATATTTTTTCCCATGTTCTATAATTTAAAGATGTATGCAAATTTATAAGCATATGAGTATGTAAAGAATTTTAAGATCTAGGAGTGAAAATGTCTGGTAGGCCAGCCCCTTTATTTGTTGCCCAGCTTTTAAAATTTTAAATATCTACCTCAATTCCAGAGGCTAAAATTTCCTTTTCTCTCAAGTTTATTCACCATACTATATTCACATGTTATACTGAATTCATTGTCATATAATCAACTTTTAACCAAAGAAAGCATGTACAAATTATAACGAGATAAATTTTTTTTTCTTTTTTGCTATATAGGCCACCTTCCTACATAAGGCAAAAATGTAATCATTTTGCTGACTAAACTCCAATGACAGATCTACCTATTTACTTCCAAAAGTCAGAGACAAAATATTAAGGAGGCATCTGGTGCTGATGTGCTGGAAGCATGATGAAGTTTGGGTAGTTGTTTGCTATGCTTCCATCTTCAACACTGGGCATCAAAGAGCCACCATTGGTGACCTTTCTTCTATCTGAGGTCAAGGGTATGCAAAACCTACTTGCGATCATTAAAGGGTATAAAATTCAAATGATATAATGTCAAGTAGGAGCATCTTGGAGGGGAGGAGGTAATGAGACCTGTCAGTTAGCAAAAGGGGTTCAAGCAGTTTAAATCCAATGTGATTTTTTAAATCTGTTGAAAAGTATTTTTAAACTTTCATTGTCATGTTTAAAACATAACCTCATTTATACTGCACATAATATTCTTCTGAAAATATTACACCACATATGTTCTTAGAACAGGAGAATGACGCACTTATCTGTCCCTTTTTTAAAAACTAATATTTTGGGGGCCTGGCCTCATGGCCAAGTGGTTAAAGTTCCATATGCTCCACTTTGGCAGCCCAGGTTTGCGGGCTTGGATCCTGGGCATGGACCTACACCACTCACCAGCCACGCTGTGTAGGCATCCCACATACAAAGTGGAGGAAGATTGGCACAGATGTTACCTCAGGGCTAGTCTTCTTCAAGCAAAAAAAAGAGGAGGATTGGCAGCGGAGGTTAGCTTGGGGTGAATCTTCCTCAGCCAAAAAAAAAAAAAAAGTAATATTTTTGCTGAGCTATTGAATATGAATTATTTAATATGTATTTTCACATGATGACTGCTACCCTAAAAAAATGCACGAGGGCTATTGAAGATCTTTGTCAAATAATGTATGATGATTTAAGCTCAATATTTGCCATTTGATTGAAGAGATTTGCACTGCTGGGAAATATGCAAACTGCTAATGCATGGTTTTCTAATATGCATTGATATCTAAAACAACAAAAACCCAACCAAATCCACAGATTTTGCTTAAATTATAACATATGGCTTTCCCTTAATTTTTAAACGACAACATTATTGTATTTATTCTTGCAAATAGTATGATTTCCCAGGTGGCAAAGAGATGGGAACTAGTGCAGTTTGAATGGTTGACTGTGATTTCTTATTTTCATATATCATCATAAGTCATAAATTTCCTCTCAAAGGTTGAACAAATCACTAGTGAAAAATTCAAGATTATTTAAGGGCCTATGCTGGAGGGTCCTCAGACCTCTTAGTGGCTCAGGAGAGAAAGACCACAGCATGGATGCCCAGAACCGTCTGATACTTGGACCTGTGTAATAGGTCTCATCAGCAGAGTTTCCACGTGATCCGACACCTTTATCCCCCCATGGCTACATTATAACCCGGGGTCCACGTTGGGAAAGATCTTTTTCTGCTGCCAAGAGAGCCATGATGAGGGGAATGAAGAATGAGGATGTTGAAACAGAAAATAATTTACTCTTAAGCCCGGGACTACTCCTCATGGTAAACACAGACAAGTGGAAATCTAGCCAGCAGCCTCTAAAAATTAAATTTTATAGAGAATGTCTCTATTTGCAACGTGTGCAACCACATTTTTACAGGCATTATGTTGAGCTCTGTCACAGCAAAATCTTGAAAGTGCTTTATTTTAAGTAGATTGTGAGATGGGATCAAAGAAATGATTTTAAAAAAGAAGCTTATGTAAAGAGCCTCGCACATTTCATGAATGTACTACTTTCACCTGTGAATACTTTAGGAGGGAGTAATGACGACGGTATTCCTGGATCGGAATCTAACAATTGTTTTGGTTCAAAGTCATTACTAAACTACTTATTCTAGCACAGGGCTGGCACTCACATTTACGGCCATTCAATGCAGAAGTCAAGGAGGAAGAGGGCTGTCTTGAGAGTTCATGTGTGAGTTCGAAAATAATTAGGTGTGGACACGACTCCTTCCTTTCTCCCGCATAAAGATATTCTTTCTCTTATAGCCACAATTTCCTGTATGGGGCCCAGCAGTTTTTAACTTGAAAACTTTGCACATGTTGCTTCTTTCCCTGGCATCATTCTGCTCTCCTGACCTCCAGCAGACTTCCTGACTTGCTCACAAGCTTTGTCCTTCTGGTTTCACCTAGGTCCCATGCTGCCCAAGACCCTGGCATCACCCCTCTGGGTTAGGTGGCATGCTATGGTCTTCGATGCACATTAAACACATACCACATCGCCCTGTAATTGCAGTTTGTCTGTCTGTCTCCTCTTGCGAGACTGCAAACATCTTGAGATCAGGAAGTAGAGCATCTGCAATATTCCTTGTTAACGTTTCTCGTGTCTAGCAAAGCGCAAGTTAATATATGAAGGGCTTTCTCATGCTATCCATGGGAAGGTAGGAGGAATTTTAAGCAAGACATGCTATGTTTTAAGACATTCATGTTCTTATTTTCAATCTTCATTAAATACTTATTTTAGAGTAGTTTTGTATAGGTTATATATAAAATGTTAAAAACATACACCTGTAAACCATCAGTGGCACAATTAGACAGTAAGTTTTATTAAAACTCAAATCAATGGCCCCTCCTTAGCTAGGTTCTGTTATATTTATTACCCTATCTGTACAAGGTCTCCAGAGGAAAAAAAAAATCTCACTAGAGAGCATGGTCAAAATAAATATAATTAGAAGGAGAAATAGATGGAAGAAAAAGACATTAATCATGTTTGATGTTGAATAAATGCTTAACTGTGTACAAATACCTGCAAAAATCACTTAGGAAAGTTCATCTCTATGAAAATTCAAACCTTATAACTCTTTCAAGGTTATTGGACTTTTTAGATATCCTGTAACACTTGTATTTTTGGCAAAAATAAAAATACTAGTAGCTATTATTAATTTTTTAATTTTTATTTTTTATGGTGGCTGCACAATATAACAATTCACGTGTACTTCATTGCATCATTAAGACAAGGAAATTTGATTAGAATAAAAGGCATGTAATTATTGCTGCTTTTCTGAACCAGAAGCTCCCTGAAATTTCATCTTTTCTGAAGGTCTAGACTAAGAGAAGGCACTGCTACTGTTTGTGGATGTGTGAATTTATATTCCAGGCCATGGGACTTCTTTATCACCTCTGCTGGAGTTCCAGATAAAACCGTAGATACAGCCTCCTGATTGTCAGAGCACATTTGTAATTGAGCTCTACACTGAATAATTTCCTTTAAGCCAGGTAAACTTTAAAAAAAGAGCAAAGGGCATGTGGAAGTCAGACACAAGCTTCCCAAAACATGAAGTCAGACAGATTTTCAATAATTTAAACAGCCAATTTGGATAAAATTTTATATTAGTTAAATCCTCTGATTGTTCATTATAATCTTTAATCAAATCATAAGTCACCCTAAAATGGACTGTAACATACACCACTTGCTTTTTTCTAAGTTATAAATGTATAATTTTCAGTTACTTTTAAAAACCCTCTACATGGAAGACTATTCATCATGGAAATTTCAAAGCTGAGTTAACCAAATATGCTTAGGTGCATAAAGAACAATGGTGTAATATAATGAATAATCAAATGCTAGAAAATGGAAAAAAGACAGATCACCTTTTAAGGTCAAAATGGCACATGTCAGGCATACGTGCCAGAATGAAATAATTTCTTCACTACTTTCCCAGTGCAGCACCATTAATCAATCACAGTGCTCCTTCATACTGAGCCCAGAGGTTACCTCAGGATCCTTCTCAACACAGAATTCCAGGCAGCCACAACCATTCTGTTGGATCAATGAGACCAACATCATCTCTGTTTTTAGATTTCCTTTGTATTCCCATTGGCATAATTGCTCAATAATATCTTAGCAGGGTTATACATTCATTGTTGAAAGGGACTAGAAGTCATCTAGTTCAAACAGTTCCTGCAGAATCACCCAGAAAAGGTATAACCTCTGTTTGAAACTTTTAGGGGCAGAGAGCCCGCCTCATTAGCACTCACATCATTTTCCTACAACTCCAGCTCTTAGAAAGGTTAGAAATGTGTTCCTTGTGTTAATTCACAATATGTCTTTCTGTAATGTCCTTACAGAGCAAATCTAATTTCACTAAAACAGACAAATGTTAAGTATTCAACACTGAGTTATCTCATAGCATCTCCTTCTAGGCTTCTCTTTGCTAAAAATATATTTAAATGCTTCAATAGTATGTCATGTGGCATAGTTTCCAGGCCTCTTACCAGCTAAAAAGAAAGACAATTATTCTTTTTAATTATTATTCACAATGAATATTTTAATTATTATACCCTCCATCTGGTGAAATCCATTTTTAAGCAGCCAAAGAAAAAAGACAAACGGTAAAAACTACCATTTGCGTTCTTTCCATTTACACATACCAGAGCTTTAAAAATAATTCGATCTTATTTAATTTAGTTTATCCATGTACATCTTTTCAAAAAGGTTGGTGAAGCATCTACCACTGGGGAACACACAAATACATATTTTTCTTCCATGAAACTGAACACAGTGGTGTGTTTGAGATAAAGTTACATCATCTTTGTTTTCATATATCCTTGTAATTCCTATCTTTTGCTAAGGCCGGAAAACCAGAGGATTGTGAGCTCTGTTTCCACCCTTTTGACCATTAAGGTGGTATTGATTCACATCTATAGTTGCCAACACACAAATATACTCTCAACTCACATTCTTCAGCCACAAACAGATTACCTGCTTGATTTTAAATGATTACCTGATCATGCAGACATTAGATATGACACTAGATATAAATATATCTGTGTTTCATAACTGTTCTTAACAATTTTGGTAGTAGAATAGGCATCATAAAAAGAATATTAGGTGAGGAGGGAGAGATGTGGATTCTAGTGTCAGTTCTTCTGTGTATCTTGGGCAAATATCCTTGCTTCTATAGATCTCCTTTTCCTCACTAGTAAAATAAAATGCTAACCCCAAATTTTATGATTTATGAATGACTATCTCCAAGTTCCAATTTGATACATAATCAGTTACTATATATCATAGCTTCACCCCAATATCTTAGTCCAGTCCTTGATAACTTAGGAATTTGTATAGGAGACAGTTTTTATATTAAGAGGAATTTGTCAGTTATGTAGTATATTCATTATTAGTTACAAAGAAAGTCCAGTGGCTTAACATCTTTACTACCTAAAAGTGGTTATGTCTTAATTTATATTACGGTTCAAAATATTTTGAAAGTAAAGAAGAGCAGTGGAATTAATATTTCAATGATCACCAAGATGCCCCAAAACATATTCACTAAAAAATATTAAAACTAGTTATATTCTTTGCAAGGACGCCAGCTGGAACCGACTAAAAAGTATCATAAATCTGTCCCAGATAGCTTTTTCAGAAAGTGAATTAATATTTATTTCCCGATACCTAGTTTTTATACACACATTATAAAGTGAAAGTGGTCAGTAGTTACGTAAAATTGAGTTCCTTGCAGAAAGGGATCTGTCATATTCACCTCTGGTTACTCAGAGCCTACAGTGCCAGGTATAGGGTAGACACTCAAAAAATCTTCATAAGTGAATATTGAGGCCTGGTTATATGCACCTCAGCCTTCTTCACTGGGTCTTACAACCTCCTTAGAGCCCCGAGAACCGGCCCAGTGAGGGCAAAATTGTCTTCCGATGGAGTTACACTTAAGAATGCTCCTTTTATTAGAAGTTGAATACTAAAGGTAATTTAGCCCCAAATGATTGCTTACTAGCACCCAAAGTTACCACTGAAAAAAAGTATATGTTATATTGCTTTATTAATTTTTCTTATCTAAAGAAATAACAGAACATTGAAAAAGTATATGCAAGTTATATATTTACAATAGAGAAAGTAGAACAATTGTGGAAATTACCTCTGACATTATTCTTTCTAGTAAACACAATGAACCAACATTAAGGAACACAGCTACAAATATTTATGTACCTATGAACAGCATGGGGTGAATAATTGGATAATAAGGCCATACAAATCCAATTTAAAAAAATATAATGACAAGATTAGACCATGATTATCTGCAATGGGTATAATGATATATCTTGATTTTACTGAAGTATTTGATATAGTGTCTCATAAACTTTTATTCACAAAATTAATTTATACTGTCTATTCTAATTCACCGAGCATCATGTGAGAAACCAGACTTGACTAGGTGTAGGAAATAAATTAAGAGCAAATAACAAAGGTTAAGAAATAACAAGGGATTATGCTTCTGTGCTTCAAAAAATCTAATAAAATATCTCAAGCACTGCTTAACCCTTTGCTGATTCATCGAAATGTAAATGTTATTTTAGTGAGTAATTCAAGGTATTTAGGAAGATCAAAGGATGCTTGGCCTAACTTATTCTCATTTCTAACAGTGCCAATCTTACATTAGACACTCAATAGACACTGAATGAGTAAATTAATAGGACCTCAGAGATGTTACACATCACTACTTCAATTGTACAGAGATTGACAGTGGGATGCAAAAAGATTTGATCGTTTGCCTAAGGCCACAAGCCTGGTAATCATTAGAACCAGGACCATAACTTAGGTTTCTTGAGTCATGAGAAGCATAACCTTTGCCATGAAGTCAAAATTCAGAGGTTGCATCTATAATATATATGAATGTTATAGATGAGTGTTAATTTATAGAGAATAGCAAAATCACAGCACTATTTAATGTTGTTAGTTTCAGAAAATGCATTTTTAATTGTGCATAATTTCTGTCACGTGTAATAATGACATTTGAGCTATTCACACTTAACACAGGAATGTCATGCAAGACTTTCCATCAAGCCATCAAATTTCACAAATGATTGCTTTGGTCAGTTAATCCTGACTATGGATTTCATCTCAGGGTTCTAAACCTCGCCCTCATCATAGATGAAGCAGTGAGAAGTTAGAGTTCATTTTTAACCGCATTTCTCTGACCTAATAGCTTAGACTGATCACACTGCCTTGGTTTCTTTACTACAAAACTTGGCTAACACTCATTCCTTTTCAATTGAGGATTGCCAGAGGAAAGATTAATGGGCAAACCATATGTCATATGTTTTATTAGTGTATCATCTTCAAAGCCACGTGAGGATTTACTGTTGAGGTGGCACATCACAAAAAAATGGGCACAAAAATCAAAAGTTGTCAGATTTCTAAAGATCAGCATCACTTGTAATCCACGTTTACTTAGGTGTTTGTGAAAAGGCTAAAATTCCCTGACACTATTTCGTGAAGTCTCAGAACTACGCTTAAATGTCACAAGGGAAATGAGGAGTAAACCATGTTTACTTGTGTAAAGATTAATTTAGGAACATACTTAGCAACATGCGAGCATCTGAAAAGATTCCTACAGTACTTGGGAGGTTTAGGGGCTGGTACACAAATTATGATATTGTTTATTTGAACTAGAGCCACAATTCAGTTTGTAGCAGGGATTCAGGAAGGAGTAGGGTAAGTACTGCAAGGCGGATGCTAAATAGGGGAGCTTTCAATCCCCTAGAGCTGGGAGTTTCAACCCAGTGCTCAGTGTGGATTCTGAACAATACAAGCAAAGAAGGACTGCATCAAAAGGCTCTTGGAAGTCAGGCAGGCTTTGAGAACCTTGCTTTAATGGCTTTGAAATAAACTTGAGTGAGGCCACATTGAAAATTTAAGAGCAGTCTCGATCATTTGCAAAGGACAGGTTTCCCTGTTAAGACACACAATGGACAATGCAGTTCAGTGATTCTTAACGCACTGAATCAACTGGGAGACTTATTTAATACACATTCCTTTCTTTTATCCAAAATTCTGACGCTTCCCTAGGCCAGTCTCCAGGTCGTACTCCATGTGGAGTGAGGGAGCCAGTGTCTCTGACGGGAAGGTATTGCCTTTCTCAGGTGTGTTAGGATGGGAATGAGATGGAGAAGAACTGATAGAGGTAAATGAAGATTAAGTGAGAAAAAAAAAGCTCATTATTTTGATTGTTTCACTCTAAAAGCTCAATCAATCAAGGTAAGTATGTTTTAGATAGACTAAACAAAATGTGAATATAATAAGCAGTTTGAGCTTAGAAAACATTTTAGAGATAATTTAGTACAATTCTTCATTTAACATGTGAGTTAAAAGTGGTTCAGAGCAGCTGAGGTATTTGGCTGAGGTACCACAATAGGTGTGAAGGCTGAGACTCAGACCAGGTCTCTTGCTTGCCATCTGCAAACTCCTGGGCAGCTCACTCTCCACCGAGTGGGCTAATGATGGAAGCACGAGATCTATGACAGGCATTCTTCAACTAACGCACTCAGCTCTCTCTGTCGTACATGTTGTTAGTCGAACTGTCAAGGAAATGCTTCCAACCATGAGAACTCCAGGGAAACTGGTGGAAGCATCTTTTCTTGAAAGAATTAGAGGCAAACTAGATAATGATATAAACAAACTGTAGATGAAATGCTGAAATTTGAGGTTTCTTTCATCCATATTTTGTATAACTGTGGTTAACGACTGTGGAGAAAACAATTTCAGAGATGCCTCTCTCTGCTTGTAGTTCAGAATGATGTGTTTTCCTGATGTGAGTATCAGTTCTCCTAGCATGAAAAGATGAGCTGTGAGGGGTCAGGGTTTGCGAGAGGACGAACTGATGCTGTTTTTTTCTGTCTCTGCAGTTGTACTTCATGGGCGCGTCCAATGTTTAATAGGACACTCTAAGAAAACTCAGTATAGATAAAGAGAAAAACAAGTACTGAGCAAAGCACAAACAAGGCAATTTGGCCTGAGAATAATATTTCACAATCACGTTTTTAAAAATTCCTACTTTTGTTGTCTCAGGCAAGAGAATCTGTTGTTTTCACCCCCATGCATTCCACAGAACAGCTAAGCATAACTGCATGGTAAAATATAACAGCCCTCCCTCGCAACAACATCCAAATGTTTGTTGAGGAACTCCCCATTTGGATCACAAAGGGATTCCCAAACAGAGCCTGGTGCTGCAAACTCTACTTCCTCAGACAGAGTCTAGCATATTTCACATTTGCTGAGCATATGAATTTCTCATGGCAGCTTGGCAGGAAGAAATGATTTCATTCTCGAAGAGATCTCACTCACAATTGTTCTGGGAAGCTTAGTGAAGGTCTAAAAGTTAAGGCTTTCTAAGTATTCATCACTGGAGCAATCAATGACATCATTTAAAACAAACAAGCCTGACACCAATGGGCCAAACCTCACACAGTGATCAAATGCCCAGGAGAAATGACACTTGATCACATGTACATCATCCAGAATTCACTAACAGCCAGAAGAAGACACCCTAAGACATTATTCTATTTCTATTGTAAAATTGGTAGTATTTCACTCCAGTAAATTATTTAGATATTTGTCAATAACTATAGGATATCTATCACGTTAAAGATTTCAAAAATGGTTTGTATCTATATATATCTATATAGGTACTGGGTAATGTTAGAATATCCATGATTCTGACCGACCTATGGTGAGAATTGAATAACCTCTGCTTAAAAATGCAGACTTCCTCAATTTTAGCCACTTTGTCATACCATTCGCCATTTTGTTAATCAATGTATGCATGCATGTGTTAGATAACATGTTCTTTCCATAAAAGATTTAGTCGTATCTACAAAAATACATAAAATAAAGCAAGATTTTTGAAAAATCAAGCTAAATGGAAAATGGTAGGACATTTGGATGAAAACAGAGGGGAAATAGTACATAGAAATTCAATAGGTAAAACCTCATATAGTTACTAAATTGGGGAAACAAATTTTGCTACTCCAAGTTTCCTAATGGCCAAAACAAAAAAAGGAAATATGACTAGCTCAGAAGATTCACCAGTTGCTCAGGAAATCCGATTCACATTTCTTGCATGAGTGATACTAAATTGCTTAGTAGACAAGGTCCCTGCAGTAAATGCAGAAATGAATTATAGCCTTTCAATGTTCAATGAGGGGTTATTTCTAACTGGAGGAAGAGAATCAAGATCTGCCAGCAGCGAGTCTGTCCAGAGACTCTGTAACACACAATTCTTTTAGCTTCACTGAGTATAATTGACCAAGGACTGATTCCTCTTAAATGTGGGCAGGTTTCTGGTAGTCAGCCTTGGGTCCTGAATTGCAACAGAAACCATATTTTCCCTGCAGGGCTGACTCTCCTCTGCTGGATATCATACACTGACAACACGCTTTCTCCAGCAGGTTTATTTTAAGGTTAGAGAGGAGGGTTAATGGCATCAGCAGGACATAGCTGAAAGATTTGGTACTGTAAAACCACCTAGTAACACACCGCTCCTCCTTGATGAGGGATTTCAGCAGCACAAATTGCCCAGGGCTCCCAAGCTGGAGTGTGGGATGGTCTAACCCTGATGCATCCTCTGCTAGCCATGTGCTGCAAATGCAGACACCCTCCCTTTGCTCCTTGGGCAGGAGCAGTTATGAATATTTATTGCAGCCACAATTCTGGCTTCCATGTCTGTCACTGTTGTTCATCTGCTGAAAGCCAGGGAGCGAATCACTGCAAATCTGGCCTTCAATATGGCAGATAACTGCTTTCTTGTCTTGTTTAATAAATTGTATTTCTTTCATATGAAAATGAATGGAGTTAAAATGCTCCCTGTTTTATGGGGCAGTGATTTTGTAGTAGTAAGATAGGATATAAACAGAGTAAAATGGGTTGTTTGAAGGCATGCTTAGAATACTTTCTGGCATGGATTTCAAATGAATGTGTTAATCCATGCTAATCTGGTTCAATCTTTGAAAACAATTACATTTATTTTACAACCCACCTGGCACTCTGACTAGTATTATACATATGCTCCATTGCTTACATATTTTCACTTTATTGTACCTGCAGGCAGAGTTAAAGCAAATAAAAAGATAATAATGCTGAATTTGATTAAAGTCGCTCAATAGTATATGCGACAATCTTAGATAGATCTAGTTCAATGTTTGATTTTTAATCAAGTTTAGCAAATTATCCCTTTACAAGATGAAAAAAAATACTCTGTAAGTGTTGCATGTACAATTACTTTCAATAGCTCCTTGCAAAAAGAAACTACTTAATTCATTTTAATCAGAAAGTTGCCAAATTAAAAAAGTTTGTATGATATTAATACACTCCCAGGAAGACACTTGACTTTATTATTACTCCTAAATATTAAGCTTTAATATTAGTGCAGGATGACACCTGGCTGAGTGATGATCTCTAAGGCTTTAATTAAGAAATACAGTCTTCAGATGCAACTTGGGATTTGTTTTTGCACCCTTCCTTCTTGTTGGCTTTTGAGTTCTACTAGAAGCTCAAACATACTGCAGTGTTTGTGGCGAAACTACCTATTAAAGTACAGATTTTATCATCCTTTTGGGGTATGGTGGTGAGATAGGTAGCTAGGTAGACATGAGCGGGGGATCACAGATGGAGATCTTGCTGCATCAGTGAAGCACCTTGCTCGCATCCTACAAGATGCAGATAAAGGAGAACTGAGACCTGCCTGGCGCCACCACCGGAGTCTGAGGCCATCAACTGTGATGATAAAAATAATGGGTGCACAAACAGCACATACAAAGCCTTCTGCTATACACCTCTCAACGACATTGACCTTTCTTTAATTTACATACAAATTCCATATGCATTAGCCACCCTTCCACCCAGGATGACTGCCGTGACAGTTCCAGAGATTCCCCTAAAAGGTCAAGAACTCCCCCTCCCGACAGGTGGGTGGAGGAAAGACCATTATTGGTGGATAACCAGATAATGCTAATTCCCTTCTAAACAGCCCAAATAAAAATAATAGTAACCCAAGACACGGGGCAAGTGCATTCTCTGGCACTGCCCACTCCTCACTTGGAGTGTATCTGACCTCTCCTCTAATAAATCTTTGCTTGCTTGCTGTTGCCATTGTGTTGGTGTCTGAATTCTTCTCTTACACTGACCAAGAACCTGGGCAATCGGACTCTCCAGTCCGGTTACAGTGGTTACCGAGAGATCACTGAGATTTCTCAGGTCTTAAAGGGCTTAAGGTAGCAAATGACATGAACAATAGAGATAATCATTAAAGCTCAACTTAGGAATTTTCTTCACTTCCATTCAGCACATAGTTCCTGAGCACCTACAATGTGGCAGGCACTATTTTATTTTATTGATTTATTTTTGTAAATTAACAATCCCCCCCTCTTTTTTTTGGTGGGAAAGATTTGCCCTGAGCTAACATCTGTTGCCAATATTTCTCTTCTTCTTCCCCAAAGCCCCAGTACATGGTTGTATATTCTAGTTGTAAGTTTTTCTAGTTCTTTTATGTGAGCTGCCTCCACAGCATGACTACTGACAGACGAGTGGTGTGGTTCCACAACAGGGAATCGAACTCAGGCCACAAAAGTGGAGCGTGCTGAACTTTAACCACTAGGCCATCAGGGCTGGCTCTCGGAGGCACTATTTTAGATCCTTCACCTTGTGTAGCTTACATTTTAGCAGGAGTGAGAGGTAATGAACACTCAAAATAAGGAATAAGTAAATGATATAGACTGTTAGGAGACAATGAATGCTATAGAAAAAAGAAACACTGGAGCAGGGTTGAGGGAACTGGAGGGAAGGCAGGCTGCAGTTTTAAATGGATATGTTTGTGTGTTTGGTTAATGGATCTGTTTGGTTAAAATTACTGTGTCGGCCCTCTTCATGGGAGACGTAAGGGTATTCGCCCCTTCACCTCCAAATTTTTAAAACTATGAAAAGAAGGTCCAAATTGTTCTTTTTTGTTTAATAAGAAAGGGTAATTCCAAAGAAGGAATTGAACTAAGCAAATAAAAGAAAACAGAAAAGTTCATAAAATTTCTTTTGATGGAAATCTAGAAGGAAATGGTATTTAAAAGGACTAACAATAAAGTAGGGATGCATGAGTGGGTATTGTGGCCACCTGGAAGGATGACAGATATTTAGCAGTTGGGAGTGGGGAAGGTTAAGGAGAAACCAGACCACGTATATGTTTGATTTTAGACTCATTCCCACCCTCAACCCTCTTTTCCCTGCTCCATTATCTGTAGCTTCAGGCTGGCTCTAGGTATTACTGAAAACACTTCTCAAGTCCAGCCAAGATGAGAGGGATGAGGAGGTGGTGAGAGAATGACAGGAGAAGCAAAACGGGAAGGTGAAGAGAAAACACATTTTCCTTCCATGTAGACACTCCTTTGAGAGACATATAAGCTTGGAAACAATGCATGTTAGTCTACAACCGGCAATTGTTATTTTGCTTAAACATTTCAGCATTTGATTACTGAAAAAAAGAAAGACGCTTTCCCGACTGCAAGAGTATTTGTTTGACTAAGAAAACATGTTAATGCCTAATCCTGAGTTTAGCCTTCAAAGTTAAGCTAAGAGATTTTGCCTTCTTAAAAAAAAATTTCTGTAAACAAAATATAAAGCTCTTTTTGTTTTCACTTTTACACCTTTAATCAGGAAAACATTGGGGTCAAGCCAAGAATGTTGGCTAAACCTTGAGCTTAAAATTCTAGAGACATTTGGAGCATAGACTTTGGATAGAAACAGCGTGACTGGAGGAGTGCTGAAGATGGTATTGAGTAACAAGCATTTGGGACTTGTGTGCATTTATTTTAATTTATCTAGACCCAAAACTCCTGGATATGTGGCTTCACCTATCAACCTCTTGCCCCACACATCTAAACTAAGAGAAGTATGAGAAGAAAACTCACCACCTAACGACAGGAGCTAGTCTGCTTTCATCAATTCTTTTTCCTTTTTTTCAACTGTCACTGCCTATCACTGCCTCAGAGATCATCACTCACCCTAATTAGTCTTACCAAAAATTTCACTTGTTTGCTTTCTTGTTTTGCTCATTATGTACACATAGGGGGTAGCAGAGTCCCTAGCATCGAGGAGCCGTCTAATATTTATCTAGAACTTTAATTAAAAAATAGTGCAATGCATATGTATAAATTACCTTTAATCTTTAATCTACAACCTACAGACAGTAGTTAGTATTTAAAGTACCCTAATCAGGAAGCAACATCCAGAGTTAGCTTATTCAGCACATCAAATATCATTGAAATCTACACCAGAGAGTTGATTAATTAGCATAGATGGATTTTTTTTTTTTGCATTTTGTTTTTTTTTTTTTAAATTTTTTGTTTATTGCAGTAACATTGGTTTATAACATTGTAAAAATTTCAGGTGTACATCATTATACTTCTATTTCTGCACAGATTACATCATGTTCACCACCAAAATACTAATTACAACCCATCACCACACACATGTACCAAATTATCCCTTTCACCCTCCTCCCTCCCCACTTCCCCTCTGGTAACCACCAATCCAATCTCTGTCCCTATGTGTTTGTTTATTGTTGTTATTATCTACTACTTAATGAAGGAAATCATACGGTATTTGACCTTCTCCCTCTGACTTATTTCACTTTGCATTATACCCTCAATGTCCATCCATGTTGTCACAAATGGCTGGATTTCATCGTTTCTTATGGCTGAGTAGTATTCCATTGTGTATATATACCACATCTTCATTATCCATTCGTCCCTTGATGGGCACTTAGGTTGCTTCCAAGTCTTGGCTATTGTGAATAACGCTGCAATGAACACAGGGGTGCCTGTACCTTTACAAATTGGTGTTTTCAAGTTCTTTGGATAAACACCCAACAGTGGAATAGCTGGATCATATGGTAGTTCTATCCTTGATTTTTTGAGGAATCTCCATACCGTTTTCCATAGTGGCTGCACCACTTTGCACTCCCACCAGCAGTGTATGAGAGTTCCCTGTCTTGTTAATTATAGTCATTCTGACGGGCGTGAGGTGATATCTCATTGTAGTTTTGATTTGCATTTCCCTGATAGTTAGTGATTTTGAACATCTTTTCATTTTATAAGTCATGTTCTTGCTGGTGAAATGAGAGTTCAGAATACGAGGCTGTTGAGCCACCAGTGGCCTGGATGAACACAGTGTCTGAAGAGATAAGGCCCTGGAGCCTCACATCTTTCCACTGCACGTCTACTGGTCTGCAGGATCCAGGTCTGCCACTTCATGGGGGTCTCTGTTGCCTGACCCAATACAGGGCTGGCTTGTCCTGCAGTCAGAATTCTCTTCTATATGCCTGGAGTGAGCCATTCATGCAAGAAACTACTAGCGTCTCCTCAGGACAGTAAGAAGAACTGCCTTGGGCTTATAAGAACAGGCTATGTGATTACTCCTATCTGCTATCAAATGTAGTTTGTCAGAACTTGATCTGGAGCTGGCTTTGATTGTAACCACCTGGGGCCAGGATGTGGGATGGGGTCTTATAAACTCCCCAAACATTTAACCTCTGAAAGCTACCAAAGAACCTGACAATCACTTAACAGTCAAAGTAGCTTAGGTCAGTTTGAGAACATCAATGCGTATTTGTAGAATGAATGAATGAATGAATGTTCCTTACCTCGCTAATAGGCAATTGAAAGTGAAGTGAACATCTGCAGTGGGCTAGGTCCCTCCAATGCCAGATGGGGAAAATAGAGGCCCAAGAATCATCTTGATTTCCTCACCTTAAGCATTTACGTTCCGACCCTCCAGAATCAAGCTTATAAAATCAGGTAGATATATAAAAGACTTGCATACGATTGCTGATTTTCTAAAATGACTTAAATGGAATTTTGGGAGAGTCTTCAGTGTTAGGCTCTTACTTCCCCAAAAGCCAATTTTTTCTGCAATCATTGTCAAAATTTGTTTTCCTGCCATTTAAGGAATAGCGGGACTCTCACTAAGTCTTTCTCTTGAATTGCTTACGATATAAATTAAGCTCTACGTACAGCATTTTGGGGTTAACAATTAGAGTCTCTGGGAGTATGTTTCAGATACTGAGTGCAGTTATGAAATTAATTTATTCTCAAGATGAATCGTTGGTAGGTTTGAATATAGCATGTTTCCTTTTTAAATCTATACATCTAAATGATCTTCTGTCTTTTATCAGCTGTCCTGTTTAATTTCTGCTGGGCTTTGCTTGATTAAGACCATGTGTTCTCTTAGAAACACTTGGTTTCTGTCAACACTCTTTCATCCAGTAAGTCTGCTTCTTTTGAAGGTCACACATTCAAGCACTTATTGAGGAACCTACAAGTAAGCTACACGTGTAAAACAGTAGAATTACGGCACATGATTCACAATGGTGGTTCCTATTATAGATGTGTCCTTTCTAGAAGATACTACTTTTCTTTCAATTTCAAAGTAATTCTGTCAATTCTGCTACTTACCATTTTAACAAACTAATGATATGGGAAAGCATAATCCTAGTTAGTACTACAACAGCAAAAACTGAGATTGTCGAATATTTAGAGACAGCAGTAGTAGTCTCAATGGGAATTGGATAATTATCTTCAGATAAAATTAAAAGTTTCAATATTCTGAATGTTTTTATCCCTGGATAGAACTAATTTGAAAGAGTATTTTTAAAATCTGCATCATATAATTCCTATAAGCAACAAAGGGGTGGTATTTGATCCATATTTCCCAAATAGGACATACTTTCCTTCAATTCTGTTATTAACCATAGAGCTAATAACTTGACTATAACCAACCTCTAAGTTCCATTGAATATGTGACAGAGTTTATTTTTCAAATTGCAAACAAAAATTTTTAATACATTAAATGAAAAAGGGAATAGATTTTTAAAAATCTCTTAGAAGCCAGTCTAATAGCCTTGTAATAACATACCATGGATGTAAACATGAGTGGTCATGACAGGAAAATGCAACATAATAAGCTGATGAGATAACTATAAGCATCTTTTTCCCATTACTGAAATTTCAGGTAATGTTAATGACATCCAGAACAGGCCATGACCATTCCTCTTCTGATTGTTCTGTCTCATCAAAAATAATGGCTTTGGCTGAAAGTGCAAAGAATTGCTGACTTAGAAGACATTTGTTATGTTTTAACTACATGACCACTCGGACTGGATTTAAGTGTTATGGGAGAAATTATCATTGGACTAATGGTTTTTCCAATATTGATCATTAGTACCTCTAGCGAATTACTCAGTAATTAAATATACATCTACTACTCTTGAGAATAATTATAATAACTATAGGAGATTTGTTTATCTTAACTAGATTATGCTGTTAAAATTTGATATGCTTCTTCCAGATTCTCAGACACTGACTTCATCCTCTAGCTCCCCAGGCCTGCAGGGATCCTCAGAGTTTTACTCAGAAGGGACAAACTATCACTTTTCAGAGCCTGGTCTGTAATGAAACATAATTATTCATTGATATGTTTTCAACATGATATTCTCCATGTGTACTGAATTTGCTTGCATAATTTCTTAATTATATGTTCATTTTTATTAATCTTTGAGTAATTCCCTAATATGTTTTATAGGACTGTATACTCATTCAAACATATTTGAATTAATATATTTACTATTAATATACTTCAGAAGAGTGTACCATGTGCCAAGCACTGTTCTAGGCTTTTGTGATTGGTCAGTGAATACAGCAGACAAAAGATCACCGTAGAAAAGTTTATTGAGCTATTTCTCCATTCCTTTTATTACGTGACCAGTAATAATTGTAAGGATATTACAGTAAATATTACCAGCAATATTTGGAGCATCTCTTAGGTACCCATCCTTGGAACTGAAAGGATGATGTGAGGAGTCCTTGGAGAAATTTTCGCTTCCTTGGTAGAGACAGGAGGAAAAACTAATAGTTGCAAACAATGTATTAAGATCTATAGTAGAAATATCAGCGAAGTGCAGGAGCACACAAAGGGAGTAAGTAACTTTGGGATTTTGGAAAGGCTTTAGAGCATTCTTGATAAGTACTGCTTAGGATAAGGCTGCTGTAAGATGCACCCCCCTCAGTGCGTCACCAGCGAGTTCCCTTCTCTGCCACTGTTTGGCCACTGTTTCTCTTATCTATCCCATTGTAAATTTAGCATTTTGCTATCAGCACCTTGTTTGCATTTTCGGTCCTTAAGAAGCAGCATTAAAATATTTCTAAAAATCAAAGTATAATAGAAAAACTGCATAGAATATAAGTAACGAGAGTTTGAAAAATTTTCGGTTAACATAATAACCTAACTTCTACTGAATGCAGTTAGCTTCCCACCCATCTTCTCCTGTTGATGTTTGAGGCAAGGAAGCCCCAACAACCAATCTGACTTACAGGTCCAGCGCAGCCTCTCTGGGGCTTGGGCAGTTGCCCTTTTCCTGTTAATTGACCTATATCAGAAGTCAGGCCTTGTAGAGAGACAAGAATGTAGTGGAGTGAGGGAACAATGGAAACAGGAGAGAGATTACCTAAATCAAACAAAGAAAGGGATTAGGGAGAGTCAAATGGGATATGGGTCCAAAACTCCAGAAACAGCTGTGGGAAAGAAGGAACAAATAAAGGGAAAGGAACTAGCCCTCAGGATTCATCACAGATGACTAATGATCATATACTTGGAGAAGCAATGGACCCAAACAGTGCTCTGGCCCAGCTCCTCCTTTTAACTGACGAGGAAGCCAAACAGGTGTGCCTTGGCTGGGTCAGATCCCTGGTCGGTGCTGGTGCTGACATCAGAAAGAAGCCAGGACATCTAACTTCAAGTTCAGCCTCCCACTTTGTAATCCTAGGCAGGATCCTCAACTGGAGGCTCATCAATGGGTTTCAGGGCATTGAAGGACATTCTGATGTATCCTTAAAATTCTATGTCTGTGTAGTCATGTTTATTTTTCTAGGGAGAGGGTGCCTGGCTTTCAGAGACTTCTCAAAGGGATCCATGATTCAAAACTAGTTAAACCTACTGGGTTAGGTTTACTGGAGAATCAGTCAAGTTCCAGGCTTTAAAAAATGTATTTGAATACATCAACAATTTTTGCTAAGAATCCAAATAACAACCATTCTTTGCTAAAGTACACACATTAACTTTGTTTATAACCATTAAATGACAAATCTATCAAATCATAAACCATTATTTTCAAACTGTCCAAAAAAGATTTGGATCAGAAGACATCATAAACAGATAAAATATCAAATTGCATTTTACTAGGTTTAAATTTAAAATTTTTTGACACTTTTAGAGTGATTGGCTCTAATTTTTTGGTGAGCAGGATTTTTGGCCAGTTCTATTCTAGAAGATTGTCTCTTGTTTTTTCTCCTTTCCTTACTAGTGACTGGAGCTTGAAATATTCTTCTCCTGCTAACGTAGAATTGTAACTAATACACTTAAAGTGCATAAGTGCTTCGCCCAGTTTTTGATGAAAGGATCCGGTATGTGAGTTAAACTGACCCTCCCTGAAACAGACCCTCATGATTTCACTAGGGCTGATCCTCTGCTCCCTCACTGTCTTCACTCGGAGGCTGCTTTCCCAGGCACCTAGGTGGGAGGAAACAGTCTGAAGACTGACTTCTGCCCATGTCAGACAGCAATATCCAAACACCGGATGAGCGTGAAGCTGGCCCGCGACTTGAGTCTTACAAACCTTCTGAGATACATGGTGATTATCATTTTCGAATCATTTTTTAAATTTGTTTTGCATATTTGGAATGAGAATCGCAGAGTGTGTATGTGTGCATATGTACATGTGTGCATGTGTATGAGAGTGTGTGGAGAGTAAAAGATGAATCAGGATTTCAAACTGCGATCACTCCACAGTTCCCTAAAATAGAATGCACAAGAAGTGCTTGCTTTAAAGTCAAAACCACTCCCCGGTGACTTACACTGACAGATTCACATAAGAAATGCAGGGAATTTTCCACAGGTTTTCTCACCCACATGGTAAATGCATTCTTAGAAAGTACAAACAAATGATGACATAATTGGCTTTGTGAGCCACATGAATTAGACGCACTCTTCTGGACTCTCTTTTTTACAAGGCAGGTTTGAAGGTGGGTAAGCTGATGGTTGAAATTCCAAATAGAAGGAAAGGCAGAGTTTGAGGCTCTAGGAAGGCCAGTGGCTGGCTGCCAAGAGGTGTCACAAGGTGGGATTATTTAGATCAGTGGTTATCAAAGTGTGGTCCACCATCAGCAGCACTGGGGACTTGTTAGAATTGTACATTCCCCACACCAGACAAACTGAATTAGAAACTCCGGGAGTGGCGCCCAGCACTCTGGGTTTTAAGAAGCCCTCCAGGTGATTCCAATGTTCCCTAAAGCTTGCGACCCACTGGAATTTGCCACTGGTTCAGTTTCACCCCTCAGGTTTGCTGGCACAGAGGCTGGGCTTCACGGCACACCCAGTGGCAACTGGTCATCCTCAGTGAGACTGGTCTTAACTACAACCACATGGGCTGATGTATAAACCCAAATGGCAACTTTTAAATTAAGAGTGGCAGTGGGGGTATTCCTCTCCAGAGCTAGTAAGGCTCACCTCCTCTGTTTTGAGTCCCCCCTCCTTTATTCATAGACCTGAACAACTCATATCAGGACTCAGAATGCCATCTGGTGAACAAAGAATTAGAAGAAACCAAGAAAGGTGACTTATAGGACTTTCTATCCTTTCTACTATTAGGTTGTTCATGTCCCTTTCATTTAGCATCTTTTTCATCAAGACATATTCTACCCAAATTTGCTTTTCTGAACTCTTTTTTTAAAACCTGACCATCCATTTCTGCTAATACTTTTTTTCTATAGATGTATTAAAATATCTGATTAAGTTGGGCAGTTTTTCTAAATATAAGTATCTAAATCTCTGAAATAAGGAAATATCTTGTGCTGATTTATTAGTTTAACACGTAGAAAGCGATTTTATTTCCCTTTCCTCTTGGTCTTTATAGAAAAAGGTTGTCTCAATGTTGCCCCAAGTGTCAACTACATAGAAGATGGACTCTTACAGCCTCAGGAGTCAATACCGAGAGAGTGAGCATACCATTTATTGCCCAAACTGGAACCCTTTTGAAAGCGAGACTATTATAAGTATGCGGGATCTACAGGGACTGCTCTGGGATGAGTGGACATGGAGTCAGATTTAAACAATGATCCTGGTTCACCGTATCTCCTATTTCTTTCTCAGAGTCTCTTGTGAGTTTGTCAGGTGAGACCCAAAAGGATGAGGTAGAAATTTTAAAATATTATTTAAACAATTATTTTTTTCGATTTTTCAACAATGAGAAAGTGCACAATTTTATGTAGAATGTGACAGCTTTAGTTCCTATTATATTTCAAAAGTAGTGCTCACTTTCTAATCCAGAGTAGTGCTAACTCTCTAATCTCAGCTCTAGTTATTTATCAAAATTTCCCATGGAGCTTTTAAGAAATGTCAGTGACCCTCCAGAATTCCAATTCATGAGCCGAGGTTGAAAAACACTACTCTAATCACATATCCCTGGAAAGTAGTTCCAGAATTTAGTATATAGAGTGGCAAAAACATTTAGCTTCTGCACAATTTCCAATGCTTCTATGGCTAAGATGCAGTAATTCTGTCGATTATCCACGACAGTCATTCTCTTCAAAAATGAAGAGTCTGATTTTAAGTTCCCCTAAAACCCTTTCTGACAGGTTTATTTAGTAGAAGCTGAGCACTGAGAAAGTGGGAGATGATGTGACAGCTGCCTAAGGTGGATGTATTTGCAAGATGCCACTTGAGTGAGAATTAAGCCCTGCGAACAGCACCACTGAGGTGGTGAGGGTGAGCAAGGGTGGTGCAGAAAGGAGAACTTTCACCTATAGCTTTCCTGAGAGCCCAAAGAGCCAGAGACCCCTGGGGGTATAGCTTTGATGGAGAACCACTAACAAGGGGGCTTCCGATCTTAGCTTTGGTGAGATTAAGACCCACATAATTAACTGCCTGGCTCACATAGGCCCCCAAGAAGGTTAAAATTAGGTTTGAAAGAGGATGATGGGGGGAAAAAATGAGACAAACGAAAAAGAAACATCTTATACAAATCAGGAGGTACTTAGTTGTTAAACTGTGTGGAGCAGACACTGAGGGACACAGCAATTGAGAGGAGTTCAGCAGAGTTGACACTGGTAGAGAAGTTTTAAAGGAGAGGCAGAAGTTCGATATATTTTAAGTACAATTAATCATTTCCCAGTCCTGTAACATAAATTCGAATCTCTTTGGCATGAATACATCAACTCCATAGCATAGCATATGAGGTGGTTCATAATTACACTTCAGGCATTTTTTCCCTTTCTCCTCACCTGCCAACCCACCTATGCACTCTATGGTTTAGTTAGACCATTTTTCAGACAAGCCATGCATCTTTATTGCACCATTTTTTTTTTCGCTCTTGCTGCACCCTCTCTTTATAATGCATGACCAGGCCCGAATGCCTGATCTATTCCCTTTCATATTTTAAGACCCAGTTCAAATATCGCCTCCTATGAAAAGCCTTCTTTGACCTCATCTAGGTAACATTAATCACTCCCATCTGTTTTGCTGTAGCATTTTCCACATAGGTAGCTGAATTTTAGCACGACTAACGTGATGCTATAGTTAACTCTTTGTGTGTCTCTCTTCTCTAGACTGGGAGCTTAGTGTACAAGGCTGTGTCTTATTCACAGTTTTATTCCCACTGCCTTACTTGGTAGAACTCCAGTGCCCAGAGTGGGCACTCTACATATCTATTAAATATTCTTGAATCAAAAACCTATATAATTAATGGTGTTTATCATATCTTTAATAAGAAATATAAACTTCTAAAAATTTCTAAAATTCACTAAAAGTTGTTTCTATAGCTTACATGACTTTCAGTAATGTAGAATTTCAAAATTCTATGCAGTGAAGCTATAGGGTGAGGCAAAAATCTCCTTGAACCTACGCTGAATGTGGCATGGAATCTGCAATATTGTTATCCTTTTTAAAAAGACAACAGTTATATCCTCTAAACAAAAGCCCTTTAATTTCACATAATTATTATACATTCTTTTGTTAAGGATAACTTCTTATATTTTCCTTTAAGTATGCCTATTTACTTAATACACATGTTTTGAACATACCCAGTAATATGGAATTTGTAAACAAATATCTACTTTTGTAAAGTGCTCTGCATCTTGGGGAAAATAACCAAGCTGAGTGACTGCCATAGAGTAAATCCCAAAAACAACAACAGTGTAAGCCTAGATGAATGTGGGTACATACGGATAACTGAACTTTGAAATAAATTATGTACCACATAATGCAAAATGACCTACCAAGCTTTTGAAACACCTTCACTTTTGAAAATTGGGTTTGCAAGATATGCTGTTTAAAGTAAGATGTGACTGTAGTGGATTTTTTTAAGGGCAGATAATGGATTGATCTAAAGAATTGTGTTGTGCTAAGATTACAATGCATTAGAAAACTTGACACTTCAACCTTATTAGTCCACAATAAGCATGGCAGTTTCAAGGGTAAGTAGCTTATTAAGACCCTCTAATTATTAAGGCAGAGTAATCAATCTAGTAATATTCGATTACAGAGCTCTAAGTCCCTGAGAAAACCGTTCAGAAATTAAGGCTAAATCTAGAGAGTCTATATACCACCTGTTTGGGTCAGAACTTATATATGTGATTGAAATAAATAATTCTTGCCCTCAGTCAATGAAGACAATGCTTGGAGTGGATGATCTAGCAGGGACATTAGATTTACCTGGCTCAGCTTGCGACGGATAGGATATATTTATAAAATTACTAGCTAAGTTACCATTTGTGGTGCTGGTTGCAAATTGACTTGCACTGGCTCCTCCTGGTCTGTCTGCCTGAGTAGATGAGGAGAGTAGAAACATCATGTTGGCTTTCTGAAGGTCATCGTAGGGTTTTAGCATCCATTCCAGGAGGCCACTCACCACTCTGGGCCCAGCAGTGATGGCTGACTGCTGCACATGATCTCTGCCTCCTCAAGGGGTTAGCTTTTGTCCTGACAGTCTCATGTTATGTTGGTGGTATACTCTAGAACAGCATACTCTGCCAATAGAACAGCTGGAAACCTTCTAGGATGTCAATGACATTAGCAAATCATAATGAGGTTGAAGATAATGATAATACTGCTACTATTAATCATAATATCTTACCATAGAAAGCACTATAGAGTTTTTGAAACACACACACATGTATAATTTCATGTGACTATCACAACAATTTGTGACACAGGTAGGTCAAGTGTTATTAAATCCACAGTGTAGAGGAGAATGCAGAAGCTAACAGCACCACGTTATTAATTTTTTTTAACAAATATTTATTCAGCATCTATTACACGCCAGGGATTGTTGCTGGGAACGGAACTGGCAATCGAGGAAAACAAAACAAATAAAGTGAGATGGACAGAAAATACCCAAGCAACAACCAGATTGGTAAAATACACTGTGATAAATTAGAGAGATGCAGAATACGAATAGTGAGCGGAGGATGATTAAAATCAAATAACAAGGGAAAGCTTCACTGAGAGGGTGTACCTTGAGCGAAACCTCGACGGCGTGGGGGAAGCTAGTGTGTGAATATCTGCAGGAAGAGAAGTGTAGGAAAAGGGAACAGCAATCGCCAGGGCCCTGAAGTGAGGATACACCAGGTAGGTGTGAGGAACAACGAGGAGGCCTGTGTGTCGAAAGAGAGCTGGAAATGGATCTCACAACCTTGTTTGATAAGCTAGATCCTAGGCATCATGAGCAAATTATGTGTTCTTACTACAAGGTATCTTTGATTTCCTCAATCCACACAAGCCACTCTTAAGTCAGTAAATTATTGCCCTTAAATATGAATTAATCAGTCCACAAAGTGGAGAGCACTCTGCTAGGTCAGTGTGGGGAGACCACAGCAATGACACCATATATATATGACATGATGGCCAAAGGAGAGCAGACGACACAAAGACACAGGGGAGGTATCACCCAGAAGTAGGTCTAGACACAGAACAAGAAGTAGTGTAACGGCCATGGGGTCCAGGGTTGGAAGGTAATAGAGCGACAGCAGCAGGGAAAAGTCAGAAGGTATTTAAAGGACATTCACTATCTTCTCCCCGTTGTCATCTGCCCAGCCCTGCAACTTGCTGCAGACAGACACTGCCTCCTGGCACAGACCTTACTAGCATTATTTATCCAGCCCCCTACAAAGGTCTCAGACCCCTGATGTTAGGATTTCTGCTTCTTTCATTTTTTTTCTTAGTCCACAGTGCCTAGCCCAGTGCCAGGCATGGAGCAAATGGCTAATGAAGCTTTAATAAATTAATAATTTGGAAGCCAATTGGTAAATATTCCCCAGAGAGGAAGCAAAGGGCCCACACTGCTTATCCTAAACTTATTTCCTTTCTTCCTTTTTACTTGCAAGTCAGGCTTTTCCTATGTCACCCAACACTAACTTCATTTATCCTGGTTTCTAATTTCTGTGCCTCTAGTACTACAGAAAAGTCAATGCCATTTCTTAATCAACTGCTATTTTTGACACCACCATTTCATTCTAATGGCTCTTCCCAAGACTGCAAAAATATATTTATAACCCTTCATTCTTGTACTCAGTCAGTACTATCTGTTTTTCTTGTCATAGGCTCTTCGAGTATTCTTATGCCTGAAGATGTGAAAAAGCTCCTCATCTTTTCCTTTTTCCACTTAATAGGCTCCATGTTTTTCCACAGCTCTCATATCTTTCTTCTTTTCCTACAGACAACTCTAACTGAACTTGTTCATTTCTTCCTGTGAATATTTTTTACCATGAGTTAAAAAAAGTTGTCAACTTTTCCAGGGAAACAATTTAAAATCTTTCTCAACAGTGTGACTTCCCTTTGTATTTCAAATAAATCTGTGAAATAAATATTTATTTCAAAAATGCTTTAACTACATTTGGAGATTATCTCTCAGCTATGGATTTGGAGTCAGATCCTGTCTGATTTGGCCAAACACTTAAACTCTGAGGCTCGGTTAGTTTCTAGACTTGCTGAGAATTCAATGAAGAAATGTCGGTAAACAAAATGTTCTAGAAATGTGCAGGGTTTATATTTTACTGGCATCTGGTATGATAATTTAAAGAGCCTTTCAAGTAGCACTGATTAAATCTGTTTGGCAAAGACCATTTACACCTTGCAAAACAATTTTCTTTATTATAATGAGTATTTGTAGTTACTACATTGGCAAGGGTCCAGCAATATTTGCAAATTTAAATGGAAATGTCTCAACCTATATTATTCTTAAATGCATTGTATATTATTTGCTTTAGACGAATTAAGATTCTTGTTATTTTTTACATAATTATTTTCTTCCACACTACTTGGCTTTTGTCAGTGAAAGATCAGGGAATACTCTTTTAATCACTTTTTTGTCCCTTCCTGGGAAAGAAAACAAAAGCACACTGAACGGAAAGGAAAAAGGGTGAGTTTGAGATGGTGAATTTATTCTCTACTCAGTATGTGCAACAAACTGGCTTGGACACACAGGCTGAGATCCCACTGTATTCCATTCCCCCATATTCGGAGCACTGCAAAGAGCGATGTAATCAAATATTTTAGTAATATTTAATTGCTTGTTTATCCTTTGCAATTTGTGATTTTTAACAACTCTTAGTGCTATTTCCTCATTTTATTATCCCTAAGTGTTGTCCAAGAATAGCACTACATTTAAAAAATATTCCATGGCATCCTAAGGTGGACCTACTGGGTACTCAGACATAGAGGACTAGTCCTTGGGCTCCTATTTAGACTTTTGCCATCATTAATTCTATTCAAATAGATTAATGATAATATAACTCAGAATTATATTACTTTGCATACCACTACAAATTGTAAGGTCCTTTCTCATCGTTAAACTTGTTTTTAAGAAGTACAATCCTTATGGGCTGGCCCCGTGGCTTAGCGGTTAAGTGCTCGCGCTCCGCTACTGGCGGCCCCGGTTCAGATCCCGGGCGCGCACTGACGCATTGCTTCTCTGGCCATGCTGAGGCCGCGTCCCACATACAGCAACTAGAAGAATGTGCAGCTATGACATACAGCTATCTACTGGGGCCTTGGGGAAAAAAAGGAGGAGGGTTGGCAATAGATGTTAGCTCAGAGCCGGTCTTCCTCAGCAAAAAGAGGAGGATTAGCATGGATGTTAGCTCAGGGCTGATCTTCCTCACAAAAAAAAAAAAAAAAAGAAGTACAATCCTTAAACTTCTCAGGGGTGGCTACTCATAGTTCCTATTTATCACAAAGTTGTATTATATTGCGTATTTTATGCACACTACTTTCAGTCCTGACAACTAAAAAAGGCAGACATCTTATAACTAATGAGACTATAATTCACAAATCTTAAGCAACTTGCCCAACAGCATGTAGAGCAGGTTTATTTAAATTTAACCTCATTGAAAACTGGACTTAAATGGCATATAAACACAGAAACACAAGGAAAGAACGTAAACAAAAGAGAAATCCAGAGAAGTGAAAAATGAGATGACACCGAGAATAAGGTGTAATAAGAAAAATTTCATGGTTTATGAAATAAAGGTGGGCTGCTTTGACAGTCGATGGGTCAGAGCAATGAGGGAAAAATGATTGTTTACAATAATTACATTTTCCATTAGATTAAATCAAACTGGTTGCTTGGGGACTAGCTTTTCCTGACTCTGTTCTGAGTCTGTTCAAGGGGATCCTGCATGATGGAGGGGAGCACTTTCTCCAGGACACCTCCGCAATAAGCGAGCACAACCCAGTCAGTTCTTATAAGACCTCCACTATAGATGGCTGGTAAGCTACCGAGTATAATTTTGTAAAGGAAATTCTGCAAACGTTCAAAGCAATATGGCCCAGGTTTTAGTTTTATAATTCAGAAAAATCATCTTATCCAAATGGAAAGAATGAGTGGCCTGTGTGCAACATTTTATAAATGTTATGTTTTGATCAAGAACCAAAAAGAAGAGTGAGTTCACGGTTACCACTGTGGGAGGGATCTGGAGATCAGTTACTCTAGGTCTGTAGTTCACAGCAGATCTATTTTCTTTGACAACCCCCTGGGTGGAGGGTAGAGCTGTGGGGGAGTTGCAGCCTATAGGATACAACATGGGCTTTGCTTTGGACAAACCTGGCATGGAACCCTGGCTCCGCCACTTAACAGCAGCATGACGTTGAACTCTCTGAGGCTCACTTTTCTGCTCTGTAAAATGGGAATAATAATTTCATCTGTCTCTTAGAACTGTTTGGGTGATTCAATAAAATAATGCAAAAGAACTTACTGTTGTTAATATTATTAATTTATGTTATCAACATCCTATTCTGAAACTTACAGGGCCTATAGGAGGTTTTGCTTGAGCAGATGTGAGCATGGTGGTGGTAGAGGGCGTACCTCAAGGTAGGGCCATTTTCTTGGAAAACCACCCGGTTTTAGTGCAAGAACCTCTGAATGCTGGAGGCCACAGATTTCTACACAACTAACAAGTGGCCGAATTGGAACTATACCTTAGGTCTCTCCAGAACCAAAGTCCACAACACTTCCCGTCTATCCTGCTCCCTACCTCTTTTAAATATTTTCACTGTATTCCACAATAATTCCTTCCCAAATGGGCTCTATTTCTAAGTTTAGTAAGAATTTTGCAAGTTTCTTTTGCTTAATTTTAACACAAATACCATAAAATAAAAGTGTTTTTAGGTGTCTCATATCTACCAATGTCTGCAAACACTTGATCATCTTAGCATCTATTTGATATTTTTTAATTAAAAAAAAACCTTCTGGTTTTAGGTTTTAAGAAACTAAATTATACAAATGTTAGCAAAACATTTATATTTGGTATGTGCATTTAACCAGCAATTTCCTAACTCCCAAAATATTTATTTTCAATATCCTGCTTGCTTTTTATGGTCTATCTACTCTATTTGAAATCTGTTCAATTTATATAGCTAGTAAATTACTTTTCCATAATTGCAGTAATTACAGTCCTCTTCATATGCTCATACTTATTTCTCAGAATTCTGCTACAGGAAAACATTTGTGATGAAGTCCAGATATGTTATGAGAGTTTAGGAAACAATAAAAGTGTTTCCCTAATATTCAAAAATATTATTTAAAAATAAATTTTCTCTATTAACAGGAGGTGATTCATAAATTAACATATATCTCACTCACATTTAATCCATTAGGAAAGTTTTTGAATTATCTTTGTAGGAATATCCTAGTAAAAAAAAATTCCTCATGTGATACTCATGTGAGTGAAAAAACGTTAATTTATTCAGTTAAACAATATCAAAATGATAAGAAAAATTAAATTAAAAAATACTTTGATATCATTTCTCATCTATCAGACTGACAAAAATGAAAAAGTATGACAACACATTCTGTTGGTGAGGCCGTGGGGAAATAGGCTTTCGTACTAGTAGCTGGTGGGAATACAAATTGGTACAAGTCTTCAGGAGGAAAATTTGGCAATATTTAATCAACCCACATATGCACTTATGTTTTGACTCAGCAATCCCACTTCTAGGAATCTACCCTAAAGATACACCTCCAATGATACAAAAATACACATGCACTCAGTTAATCACTGTAGCATTATTTGCAATAGCAAAATATTGGACACATCACTAATAAACCATGCTACATTTCCACAATTGAGTACTATGCAGTTGAAAAACAGAATGAAGGAGAGCTCTATGAATTGATCTGGAATGATTTCCACCACTAACTAAAAACAGCAAAGTGCAAAAGAGTATCTAGAGTACGCTAACCTCATGTAAGAAAAAAGGAGCTATAAGAAAAGACACATACATCTGCTCAGTTGTGCAAAAGATGCACAGGAAAGAAAAACCAGAAACCAAATGGATTGACTCACCTACAAATGGTGAGTGAAAATGGGATGGAAAGAATGGAGGAATGATCATGGGTTGGTATGGATAAGAAGAGAGTGACACTTCTCAGAATATAAATTTTTTGTATAGTTTTGAGACTTAGAACTTATGGTAAGTTTTCACATTCTACCCTCAAATAAAGAAATAATTAAAATCAAGGATGTAGGAGAACCTAAAAGGAAATACAAACAGCAAAAAGTAAAACTAATTCTATTACCAATAATTAAGATAATCACTTTCAAGAAGACAGGGAAGAAAAAACTAATCTAAGTAACTTTGAAAAACTATATTTTGACTGGATACTATAAAGACAAAAAGAACTTTATACAAACACTGTACTCTGGCTAGTAAATATGTTTCTTAAAGAGGTATGCTTAGCACCTCTAACTTATGTATATAATAGGATTGAAGAAATACATTAATATATTGAAGATCGTGAGAGCCAGATCTGTCAATGTTAGGGAAAGAGGTTACAAACAGGAAAAGAAGGCTAGAATGAACTTTGTGGTGTTGAATGGGAATCAGTATGAACTCGTGGATATATATATATCTCTCTCTCCATGAGCAAAAGAGAGAAAGAAAGAGAGAGAGAGGGATAAAGATGGAAAAATAGTTAAATAAATAAATTTAAATTGTATGTGTGGAATAGAGTACATATATATATTTCTTAGCTCTTTTTACAGAGGAATTTTAATAGCAATGATACTCCAGTAGCAATGAGCACACCCAGTGCCCAGATCTTGTTTTCTAGTATCATCCTCCAACAAAAGGAACCAGGGCTTCTTGAAGAAGAGATTCATTCCAGGACTGGAACAGGGAAAATACAAAAAGAGCCTGGAACATCTTGTGATGGCAAAAATGAGGAAGTGCCCAAAAAAGGATGGGGAACATGTCAAAAAGATACAGGATCCAGGGCCAGCCCTGATCGCCTAGTGGTTAAGTTCGGCATGCTCCACTTTGGTGGCCTGGGTTTGCTTCCCAGGTGCGGAACCACATCACTTGTCTGTCAGTGGCCATGCTGTGGTGGTGGCTCGCATAAAAAAAAAAAGAGGAAGATTGGCAACAGATGTTAGCTCAGGGTGAATCTTCCCCAGCCAAAAAATAAAAATAAAAATAAAAAAAGATACAGGATCCAGCTGTAAGGAGCCCAACGTACAAACCTGGAACAATTTGAGCAACAAAGTAAATAATGATATAATTGGATTCTACCCATAGAACAGAATAAATATCACAAGTCCATATTGATATAAATATATAATTGAATAAATAAGTAGTTGGGAGAGAAAAAATCCAATTTTTTGGAAAGGATTCCAGTTAATATTTATAGAAGGAAAGAAGGAAATACAAAATCACCATTAGGAAATATGACAGTAATACTATTGTAGGCAAGATTCTCTTATGGATGCTAGACTAGCATAAGTGGCCAGAAGCCTGAGGAGAAAGAAGATACTAACATAGACTTCAAGTATCTTCCCTTAAGTATGTATTACCAATAGAGGAAAAAAATAGTAATTTTACAGTGGAGAAACCCAGGAGACACTGTATATATACCCTAATATCATATATGAAGATACAGCATCATTTCTGTGGTATTCTTGCCGAATGCATAACTTCAATCTAATCGTGAAAGAACATCAGACAAACCCAAATTGAGAGACATTCTGCACAATAAATGACTAGTCCTTATCAGAAGTGTCAATGTCATACAAGATAAGGAAAGTTGAGAAACTGTCACAGATTGGAGGAGACAAGGAGACAGAACATCTAAATGCATGTAGGACCCTAGTTTGGATCCTGAAACATGAAAAAGATAGACTGGTAAAATTAGAATGATGTCTGTAGTTTAGTTAATAATATTATATTAATGTTCTTTCCCTGGTCTTGATTATTGTATTATGGTTATGTACGTATGTACGTTGTTAACATTAGGATAAGATGAATAAAGTGAAGTCTGTACCATTTTTGCAACTTTTCTATAAGTCAAAAATTACTTCAAAATAAACATTAAAAAATAATTTGATTTCAAGCAGATCAAGATTGGAGAATAACCATTTGTAAAGCTATTTCTTTACCATAGTCCCTAGGATATAAAGCCCATATATCAAGCTTAATGCATATATATATATATATGTAAAAAACCACTGGTAAGTAAGAATCCTCTAATTTGGAATTTTACTCATTCAGATACGGGCTTGGTAAAAGTGTCTCTTTAAGTGATCAGCAATATGTATGTTCAGGAGAATGTTAAGATATTTAAATGAAATAGAGAAACCCTCTTAAGTAAAAACGACATTCTAGTTATGACTCCTTCTTATTTCTTAAAGGATAAAAACTTCATATATGATATTATGTGGCAGACAATAGGTACTCAATAAAACTTCAAGCCTAAATCTTAAAAATAAGTCCCCAAATGCCTTCTAGAAGGCAATAATTTGATGTTAGTGTCTTTATTCGCTCAATTAGTGTAGATACTGCAATTTTCCTGTATAAATGGATACAGATTTATCAGGAAGGATTACAGACACTTTCCTGAACTGCCGTAGAAGCCCTCAAGTGGCCATTTGTCTGCCGGATTAAGAAGTTTCAGATTAAACAATCTGATTTTCATCTTGTAATCAATTCGTCGAATGAGGCTTATACTTTATCTTTTTGCATTTCCAAACTATTAATTTCTGCACCTGAAAAAATGCCCAGGTGTAGCTGTAAATTAAACTTATCTTACATTTTAAAGGTTGATTTAACAAGTTTGTGATGAACATAAGCAATCCATTGCTCAGTGATCACAGATCAAATGGATAAGAATCAACGTATGGCACAGCAAAATTAAAGCTATTTTTTAAAATCCTGAGGCACTCAAGAGAAATGGACATTCATATCTACCAATTTTGCATGGAAATTAAATATATCCTGAAACTAACTTCTTCAAAGTGAATTCAAAGGAAACATAGTAACTATTCAACACAATTCATTGTCAGATTTTTTTAATATTGCGTGACCACTGTTAAACTATTTGAAATTTTGATCTCAAAACTCAGGACTCCTGTGTGGGTTAAAAAAAAAAAATGTAAATCCTCCCGAAGAGACCGGAAGCCTGTATGCAGCCTATAGGCTCAACCTTCAATCAGAGCCACACGCTGTGACCTCAAATTATTGTTCTCAGGCTTGACCTTTCCTCTTACTTTGTTCTGGCAGCTTTCCAAAGAGGGACAGGTGGTTTTAGGGCATTTTCTCGGGTTACAAATCAAATAATATTTCATGGTTTTCACTTTTAATGGGCTAAGCAGAAGGCATTTGACAAAAGTCACTATAGAGGTTTGGAGAAATAATTTATACTCTAGGGTATTCTTAAATCAGTAACTTGGCAATATGGGATTCAAAAAAAAAAAATCTCACTGCTCCTTCCAATGTTGCATTGCAAAAGCTGCATCATGTATGTTCGTCTTGCTCCTTGGGGGACTCCAAGTTCAGAAACCGATGAATAGACTACATTGGTCCTTACATGTTGAATTTTCATTGGTCACAACTATGCCACAAGGCATGCAATGAGGTAAGGGGCTGCTTTCTGATACATGGCACACTTGCCAGTGAAGGAAATGCTCTTGGAGTAAGTTTTTTGTCAAATTAACAAATTTCATGCCTCAACGTGAAATTCAGATCTTGGCTGTAGCCAGAAATGAACAAAGAAATCTTAGATTTCATGCGTTGAGGATTACAAACACCAAAGCCAACAGAAAATAAATTTCCTCTTGGATTGACTGCAATTATAGAATGTCAATGAGCATGATAAATATGATCATCAAGGAGTTCCTGAATCAGGAGAAAATATATTTTGAGGAAGAATCAAGGCATATATCCTTTGAAGCATTATGTTAGGTATTCTCATATTTGTACAGTTGACATTGTAACTACACTTAACTAAAGAGGTTGGGGAGTACAGATATAGGCTTATTCTGAGAACACATATTGATGAGCAGGCTGTTAAATGTTTAACATTTAGGAGTAAAGACAGCATAATTACACAAGGAAGGAACATACAGGCACCTGTGTGGTATCCAGGAGAGGGGATTCTGGGCACAATCTGTTGAGGTTGATTCAGAAAGTTGACCACAGAGCCATTTGGGTTGTGGAAACCCTCCAGCGGTTCTTGGCATCCCCAGCTCATGTGCTAGGAACGTACTCCTATTTTCAACATCTATTTGGACGTTCCCATTTTTGGTACCATTGTTCCTCAGTTTCAACAAACCCTAAACAGATTGAAGAAATCCATGTTTGCCATATACCAAACTAGCCTCTTTATTTACTGACAGCACCATCTTTCTTTTGTGCACTTATCTTAGTCATATCTGATGTATTTCTTTCTTTGCCCTCTTTGTTTGGTTGCCTATATTTACACGTGAAGTCCTATCAATGTTTATTGCCAACTCTACCATTAGGGCTGTCTTCCTTTCTTAGATGACCACGCTCAGATGCCCTCTCCAGTCTCACAACCACTAGTCTCATCCGTCTGAATCTATCCTTTACTTGGCTGCTAGATTACTACTTAGTTCCTGCCACTCCCTGGATAAAAATACCCTGTGACTTGTCATTGCCTATGAGACAAAGAAAGTCAAGTATTTGGCCTGACTTCCAAAGCTTCAACAGTCCAGTCCTGACCAATCTTACCTCCCAGTACATGCCAGCAAGTATTTTCAGCTAGACTATTTCATCACAAGCACATCATGCTTATTCTTACCTTCATACTACTGTTTTCCCACCCTGGTGTGACCAAGTACTTATTCACCGGAGCAAGGGCAAGGTCCATCTCTAGCGGGATGGGTCCTGCCTCCCAGGGACTACTGCAAATCCAGAAACACAGACAAGAAGAAGCCTGCATGATGAGGTGCACGTCTTCTAATCTTGTCCCTTCAGTTCTTACTGATTAACTATGCTCTCACCCTTTTCCCTTGGTTTTCAGCCTGTTCTTGTTATCTCTTTTGTTTGCAAGTTTCTGGTGCCTGATGTTCTCTTGCATCCCTGCCTACTCCGCTGCTTTCTATTTTCTACTTTCTATTTCCTGTTCATACCTTTACAGGTCATTTTCCAGAACAGGAAACCACAGTGCTTCTCCTTCTGTGCTACCTTGGTGGACATGTCTTTTCTCTCAGATTTACATGCATTGTCTAGACTTAATCCAAACAATGCTGAGAGGTAGGTACTATTATCTGTAGTTTATTGATGAGAAAACTGAGATTTATGAAGTTTAAATACTGTTCCCCAAGTCACACACAGATAATAAATAATGGAGTCAGGATTCATACTCATGCAGCGGCTCAAGGACTATTGCTTTTAACTGTGTCTTCACTTAACCAAACTACTACTTTGAAAGCATACATTTCATCTCTTTGGATAATTATAATTTCTCAGGACCAACTAATGCAGTTTTTATTTCTTTTGTGTATACCATATGCCTAGTCTAGATGTAGGCACAAAAAGGGCATCTAATAAATGCCTTTTGAAAAGAATCGGACATATTCGGATGCTGAGCCACATCAGGGAAATTACAGGTATTTTGATGGTTTAAACTTGCATTGTCCAATAGAGTAGCCATTAGCTACATATAGTGATTAAAATTTAAATTAATCAAAAATAAATATAATGAAAAATATAGTTCCTCAGACAAACTAGCCGCATTTTAAGTGCTCAACAGCCACATGTGACTAAATTTAAATGAATTAAAATTAAATAGAATAAAAATTCAGTTGTTCAGTCTCATTAGACATATTTCAAGTGCTAATAGCCACATGTGGCTAGTGGCTACTATATTCGACAGTATAGACATAGAACATTTCCATTGTTGCAGAAAATTTTATTGGACAGTGCTGGCAATACTCAATTTCCCCCAACATACCCCAACAATCCATGTAGCCAGAGACTAAGAGTTACTTCCTAAACACTTAGTAGGCATTAATCTGTTCAGTGGTTAAGAACCTGGGCTCTAAAGCCAAGTCCTGGCATTGCCATTCACAAGTTATATGACCTCAGACAGGTCACTTAACTTATCTGGTCTCAGTTTTCCCATCTGTGTAATGGAGGTCATAATACTGACTACTTAATAGGATTGTTGTAAGAATTAAAAGTGTAAAGTGATTACAGTATTGCCTGGTATGAAGTAGGTGTCCAATAAATGTTACCTATTATTACTACGTGTGTAATGTTCTCCAAATGGAACCCAGAACCATAGAAAGGGGGGAATAAAGTTTCTTACAACTCTCTCCTAGTTTTAGAATTTGGATACTATGATTGTAAGTGAGTAGCAAGACACATTTAAACTTTCTCTCATGGACAACCTCAGGAAGTCTATATCTGGATCTTCAACCAATAAAGGGGAGTAATAGGCCCACATTAAATTGGGTCACCAAGAACTTGACAAATATTTTATATTCAGACACAGTGATTCAATAAAAGATACTACAAGGCTGTTTGTAGGGAACATGTGTATTTCACTTTGTGGAGTCAGCTTCTATGCATGATCCACAGCCTCAGAGTGCACTGTGTATTGGTATTTGTAGAATTATTCCTGAGCAACACTCTTAGGACTATCGATGATTTCAGTTCTCCCATCTGGTGGGGTATTACACATAAATTTTGGACCATGGAATACATTTCTATGACTATGCTAATATAGAAGAGTTTGGGACACTAAACTGATTTAAAGATAAGGGACTAATCCAATAATAATCAAGGACATGGAATTTAGAAAATCAGAACACACACACAAGGGAAAATATCAAGAGCTCCAAACAGCCTTCACTAACTGATTGTTGTGGATTTTGAAAATACTCTCCCTATTGAAGTCAAAGGATGCTCTTATAGATGGTGGTCCTGCTTCCTCTGGGAAAACTGACTTCAAGCTGGTGTGGAACTACTGGAGAGACAGACATAGGGCTGGGAAGGACAGGGGTCACTTTCTGATTCTGTCAATCTTAAAACTTCATCAGCTCTGGCAGTCAAAGGAGTGGTCATTGTTACTTCTAAAACTCTCTCACATCTACTAACTTACTCATCCCACTCAATATTATTCTTAAGCCTCTCCTTAAATCAGTTAATTTCAAGAGCATTGAAATTTTAGTGGTGAATACTGACTGGCTTTTTTGACACTTAATTATCAGTGTTATCTTTCCAGAAGATCCCTGTACCTTAAAGAATAAAAATGTGATGCATGTAGATATTTCCCTTCTTAGAGTAATGTCATATATTCAATGACTTAGTTTTCATTTCTCTTTCTAATTTTCACTTCTTCAGAGGTTATAATAAAGGAAATTCTTAGCGTAGCAAATTATTTAAATCCATGCAAAGAAAAAAATTGAGGACATATCTTTTTTATGTGGGATTTATATATAAGCTGTTATTTGAAGGACAAGGCAGATTTCATGCTCTATTTTAATTTAAATTCTCTCCTGGCTATCTTACCAAGTATCTGTAGGTAAAAGAGTTTTAAATAAGTTATAAGTTCAAAGTTTTCAGTTTCAGTTTCCCAGAAGTTTCAATTACTCCCAAGGACATTTATACTCATCTCCTTTTTAGAGTAACCAATGAAAACATGCCTTTAACCATCAGAATAATTCATGAGGCCATCTCTTCTAACCTGGCTTCCACCCTTGGTTCCATGGAGGGTTGTTCATAATAAACAAGCCACAAAGACTACAAGATGAAGAGAATAAGATTCTAAAGGTCTCTTTTATAATTGCGAAAAAACACAAGCATGAGGAAAATCAAAACTAATTTCAAAAATGACTCAAACATAAAGACATGATCAGCAGTTCTACTCTTAAGACATTCATGAATTAAAGAGGTTTTTAGAGCAATTGGAAGATATATCTATATATGCCTATATAGAGAGATTTAATTATATATACACATAATGTAAATGTTATGTTTATGGGAAAAGAAATCTAAGTACCCTCATTAACACTACTATTAAGATATTTTAGTAAAGTGTTATAACATCTCACAAAGATGTATTATTAAGGTTAAAATAAAGCTTTTCACTTTAGCTGCTAATCAGGACTTTAAGAGTGATCTAAATGCCTCAAGAGGTAACCTCCCTCCTCCTTTTATTCTATTAAATTAGTCTCTGCATGAAGGACTTTTTGGTTATGATGGCCCTGGGGCTTGTTATAAGTTTGCTATTTGTGGATAGCCTTGTGGTTTAATGTTTTCTTTAACAATCCACTTACTTAGCTCTGTTTATATTTCTTATTTTCTAGTTTCTACAACACAACTATTTCTCCTATCTCATGCTCCTCTTATCTCCTGAAATTGGAATTGTTAAGAATACCGCTGGGCTAATGTTTATAGTGTTTGATATTTACCTGGGTTTCTGGGCCTTCTGAAATCTATTTGATTCCATTCTAAAGAATCATCAAATATTTTCTCTTGGCATGCCAAAAGCCAGAAATCTTGGGTTATATCTTGAACTTGAGAATGTGACAGTGAAAAACTATCACGCTGTTAAAATCAGATGTCAGTTATTAAAAACAAGTACATTTGATATAATTAACAAATTAAACCATTTATCTATAGAAAATGTTGAAACTGAAATGCAAATTCAAAGCAAAACACAAAATCCCAAATACAACGAAAGTTCTCTATCCCCCTGAATCATTTTGATATGGTCTGCTTGTTCCTGGTAAACTAAATCCTTCTGTTGCTGGTTCTCTAGAAATTGGAGAGCTTGACAATGCATAGGAGATATTTCAGTGAACTTCCTATTATAAATGGAACATCTTGTATCCTAAGGAATTGTCTGCAGTATTTGCAAAAATAGGTATGCCTCATTACAGGCCATTGGTTGGTGTCATATTATATTACACCATCAATTCCAATTTGAAAATCTAGTTTAGAATATCATATTTGTAGTCATCAATAAATAGGAAATGGAAGGATTACAATTACAAATTCTATAGAAGTTGAGCATGTGGGAACTGGAATAGACGGATGCACGAGGGTTGGCATTGGGGGTAAAGGAAATACACACATACCTTAGAGTGACTACTTGTCTGTTACACCAAGTAAGTTTAGGTTTGATGTGCTTTGTCTGCTTTGATCCATGGGAAAATCTACTTGATTCAGAATAGAAACTGCAGTCTTCTGGATCCCCTGGGCTGTGGCCTCAAGATCAGCATTAATAAGTGTTCAGAGGTTGAGATGTCTGTCTCTGTGTTTGCTGAATAGCCTTATGCATTATACCACTGGTAAGGCATTAACCCTATTGTACCGCATAAAAATACTTCCACATATGCAGTGTTCAGAGGTAAACTATTTTCTAAACACAGGAAATTGATAACAAATGCAGCTCATGAAAGGCTGCTGAGTACCAGCCAAGTGTTTTCTTTCTTGCTTTCTTTTTTTTTCCCAGTGAGTAGTTAGTCTGCTTCTGCATTCTGCCAGCATTACAGAGACAACACAGCATATGATAAATGTCCATGAGAAATGAGAAATATTGAATCAATGACTCTAAAAGGAAGGCAGGGGGTTAGGACGGGTTAGATTTCAACTGATAGAAAGTAAAGTGTTTTTGTTTTTTTGAAAATCTTTCTTGCTGCTTTTAGGAATGCACAAGGGCAAAAGCAAGTTCTGTAGCTAACAGTGAGATCAGATTCTGAAATAATTGCTTTGGTTTTTGTTCCTCAATTTAAGAGTTGTGTTTCTGGCCTGTATTATTGAACAGGCTCTTTTCTTATACAAAGAGGAGATGAAGAAACCTTGAAAGCTTGCTGCTAAACACAATTCTTAAATTTTTCTTTCTCTGTTTGAAAGGAAATAATTTTCTATATTTAGGGTCTGGAAGTTTTTGAAACATGGCGATTCAGGATATATCAGCCAGAGTTATATCACATTTACCATGAAATTCTACATAACTAAAAAATTTCTTATCAGATTTATATTACAGAAGTTCATAACTAAAAAAGTCTTTGAAAGAGGAGTATCTTAGACAAATGTTTAAAATAGTTCCTTGTGTTTACTTCATATCCTTCTGAAACACAACATCACACAGTCCTGTCCATTTTATGAAAAGATAACCCAAGTTTACTTACTAGAAACAATAAATGTTTATCTAGCAACATTTTTCCCAAACACAAAGTTGTGAAAAGACTAAATATCTTGAGGATAAACAACTCTTACAGGTCCTAAGAAAATCATTTTTGCACCAAAGTAGCCATTTATTACCTGACACTAGTCATTTGACCGACCTAACACAGCTTCCTTGCAGCCGGCTCTAATTTTCAGCTTGAGAGCAGCTGTCACAATGAAAGAACCAGGTTCATTATCTGATTTGTTTCTGCCATCCCTGCACTCATAGAGTCCATTAACAACAGGGATATGTGCTTTTTAAATTACTGAATTAGTCATACTTCCATTAAAAGAGTAGACTTACCAAGTAAAATAGAACAGCCTCTTAATACATTTCCTTCCATTTCTCTGTCTAGTTGTTTCCATTTATTCCATTCAAGAAAACATATTGAGCCCTGTTCTCAGCAAGCAGGACCTTATCGGCTCTATCCCCAGGCTTAAACTAGAGCAAGGTCCATACTAGGCACTCAGTAAACATGTGTTGGATTAATGAATAAATGAGAGGATGAATGGATAGTATCCACCACAGGGTCTCCTGGAATGGCACAGATATAGTGCCCACCTCGGGTTTCATGTTTGATGCTCTCATGCCAGTTTCCAATCTTTGGGCTGTCTTAGACTTCATTTTGGATAGTTTGAAAGGAGGAAGGAAGCACAGAACATTTGATACCACTGGTTTATCTGGTCTATGAATGCCCGAGGCCTAAATTAAAAATACAAGCTACTCTGCTGCCTTCACCCCCGACACCCCCTCATTGGAAGGCATCTATACATCAGGAACTCAACCTTTTCTTGACGAAAATTATCACAAATTCTCCAAATCTTATCAGTTCAAGTCAGTGGCAGCAGTGGTGGTGAGACCTGATTATAAAACACTAAAAAAATAAAACAAATAAGTATTTAAGAATCACTGACGGAAAATGCTAAACGTACTGAAATTACCACAGGAACTTGCGAATATTTGAGGCCTACGCTGTAACAACTACATATGTTATGGCTATTTAACATCAATTATGTTTGACAACACTAATTCAGTATGGTCTTATGTACTATTTTATTCTATACTTACCAAGTCAAGGCTTCCCTGATCCCCCAGACTAGGTTAAGTTCCCCTGCAGAGTAAACACTTAGCATCCTGTGCTTCTCCTTTCCTAACACTTTATCACAGTTGATTATAATTAATTTAACTACACTAAATTCCCTGAGGGCAAAAAAATGTACGTGCCTAGAGTACTCAATATAGTGAGTTGAATTCATACATTAAGGGGCCGGCCCCGTGGCTTGGCGGATAAGTGCGCGAGCTCTGCTGCTGGCGGCCCAGGTTTGGATCCCGGGCGCGCACGGACGCACCACTTCTCCGGCCATGCTGAGACCGCGTCCCACATACAGCAACTAGAAGGATGTGCAGCTATGACATACAATTATCTACTGGGGCTTTGGGGGGAAAAGTAAATAAAATCTTTAAAAAAAAAAAAATTCATATGTTAAGATTATTAGGACCTTAATTAATGGGATAGCCTAAAAAATTAGGCTACTATGTCGGGACAAAAACATCCGCAGGTCTTACTTTTGCGGAACTATAGAGATAATTTTGCCCTATACTTGCAGCAATAAGCATCTTATAACATTTTAGTGATAAAAAATATTACAGAACAAACTAGAATCTCTGCATTGTGTCTCACCAACATTCACCTCCCCACACTCACAACCCCTTTTATTCTCTCTCTGGTTCTCACAGTCTGTAAAGTCCTGGAAGGTACCAGATGTTTAGAGGAGGCTGTCCCACACATTCTAGATTTTAAAGTAGAAGCAAGATTTATTATAGCTGTATAAATGTAATTTCAGCCTTAACTTTTATGCTCACGAGCCAAGTGTAATGAGCAACATGGTCCCCTGTCAAATAGAACAATTCTTGTCCGTGGAATGTTTGTATCAATGCTGAACACTAAAAATAACCACAGGATGTTACTGAAACAATGAGTTCTGCCCACAAACTGTTTCCCTCTAGGAAATTTTAATTTATGTAAACATTTTTCAAGAAAAGCCTTTTGCATGCCAGGCTGGAATAAGTTGGTATGAATATACAGCAACACCCGGGTAAGTGCCTAAGCAGTGACGGTCAACACCTCAAATTACATTTTTTTCCTACCACATAGTTTCTAATAGTGAGAATAGACTAAAAACCACTCTTGCGTTCCTTCCAGTCCTGCCTAGCCTGGGTGTGGCGCAGCATGCCCATTCCTTTAGGCGTAGCGAGTCGAAGTGCAGCTTGACGCTAGGCTGGGCTTTGTACTGGGGAATCCCACTTGCTCCTAGAGCGCAGCTGAAAGTTGCTGGCAGAGGTGAACTGAGGCTTTCAACTACTCTAAAATGGGTCTAGCAGCATCTTCTTCAAAGCTGTCAGCAACTTTTCAAAAAAAGCTCTTTATATAAAAAGTGAAGAGTTCTTCCTTTTTCCTACAATTGTTAATTTGTAAGACTCTTTTGAACACTGTCTCTGTGCAGGGCATGGAGTTAAACTTCCTCAAGGAGGACTATGAAAATGCATCCTAAGTAGATTTCCTGATTTTTTTTTTTCTAGGATTAAAAAAAAAAACTACAGAAGTGAATGGAATGCCATTGGGGTTTTTCTTGAACACTTAAAACATTTCATTTTATCAGTGAATTGCTTTTCTTTTGACATGATGCAGACACCAACTGAATTCTAAATAGTTACAAATCACTTTCAATTAATTCGTGGCATTGTAAAGATCATGAAAATGTGCCACCAATTTGATTCTTGTTTTTATTAATGGTTGATCGCATGCCACTGTTAACATTTTATATGAGCACATAATAAAAACAACCTATAAAAATGCATAAAATGGGACATTAGTCTAGCAGATAGAGATGGCATGCACAGTTGACAGCAACAAGAGTGAAGTGTTTGATGAAAAGATTCTAGAAGCCCAGGAGTGACAGTTGCTAACCAGAGACAGGGCTGCAGGGGCTAACCAGAGACGGGACTATTAGATACAATTTTTGTTGGATTTCTGATTTGCTCACTGATCTTTGCTGCTGCTTTCATGAAGAATGTAACACTGTCATCTTGGATGTATATGTGTGGCAAAAGGAGTTGGCACATTTGACTAATTCATGTAATAAATTTGTGAACTAACACTTCACATTGGGACAAGTATTAGCAAGAACATATTTTGCTCCATAAGTCTACATTCATGGTTAATTCTCAATGCCATAGAAAAAACAGGAGAAAGAAAACTGGAAAGATTTTCTCAGAGATCTCTAGGACTAATAAAAAAAAAATAAGATAGAGCAAAAAGAGGTATGAAAT
The DNA here is from genome assembly GCF_057802395.1 of Ceratotherium simum simum. Classification (NCBI taxonomy): domain Eukaryota; kingdom Metazoa; phylum Chordata; class Mammalia; order Perissodactyla; family Rhinocerotidae; genus Ceratotherium; species Ceratotherium simum. Next base: position 17,138,423 of record NC_141909.1, read on the forward strand.
ATATGAACGTAGGACCAACCACCAGATTCCCTTTTCATTAAAGTATATCCAACACATGGTTGGTTCAAATTTTAGTTTTTAACTCAAATGATTTTCCAGACATTCAATTTCACATGGAATGGTACCCAGGAAACCCAACTGATTGAAAGTTTAAGGATTTGATTTATGTTAAAACAGTCAATCAGAACTGAGGATAAAAAGCCAATTAAGAAGTCACTGTTGCTCTTACAAGTTTAAAAGCCTATCTTTTCACTCTTAATCATGACCTGCTCTAAGTAACAAAATCCACATGCCCACTCTCATCAATAAGTTGCAGGCTGACCAAAGACAATTTAACTGTGCTATGAATTAGGGCAGTTTCAACCAAAAAGTATGAATAATCTTTATGACTCAAAAGTGATGCTATCACGTTTAATCTGATTTTTAAAATATGCAAATATTTTTTAAATTTCTTGATGACAGTACTTTTTTTTGTCAACTTAAGTTTTCTTTATTTATAATTTGCATTTAATTTCCAGATTTGTTTTAATTTTACCACTCTAATAATGTGTAATTATAAAGTTGTTTTAGTTTAGGTTTTATGTATATAAGTGACAATATGATTACACCAATATAATGAATTTGAATTATTTTTTCTTTTTGAATTGTATATGCTAATGAAGGATGAGAGTACTTTTTTATTAGCATTATTTGGGTAGGGTGTCTTTGCCAAAATTAATCTAACTTTATATTTTAGAAGATCAAGTTTATTCTTATTGCTTTTTTTTATTAATACCCCCTCCAAAATCTTAGCAAAAAACAAAAATCTTAACAAAGAATCATACCATTTTTTAGTTAGAAAGATATCTTAGCAATTAACTTTTTAAAAAGTCCCTCATTTTTCAAATGAAATAACCCAAGATCATACAAACAGATTTTCTCCTCCCACGAGAGGGAGAGAGAATGGCATTTCAATTGATTCTTTCTGAGATGATTTCTGAGATTTTGTTAGATGACTTCCATTTGAATCTATCCACTCTAAAATCTTTTTAAAACACTTCAAAACCATTTTCTCTGGCCTTGCTAAGGATAATAGTGTGTTAGTCAATGGGTTTCACTGCCAAAGCTGAATGCCTGTAACGTAAGCACATCTTTGCACCATGGGCTTAGGTTTCTCTGCATTCCAACACATCTTAGATCTTTTTCCTATCCTACCCAAATCTTACATGTCAGAAGACTTTACTGGTGCATTCTGCTTTAGAGGTTTGCATAAATGATGAAGGCCCTCTGAGGCTGACAAATGCCACAGTCGTTTGCTCCACTCGGCTTGTCACTATGCAATTGCAGTAAATGCAATTGAAAGTACTTTTATTCGAAGGTCATTTGACAGAGGGGGAGAAAACACATTTACTCTTTCAAGGCCTGTGTATTTTCCTGGGAGAAGCCTGCCTATCAAGTTTGTCCTTTTATCCTTGGGTAGCTGTTTGGGAAATATCTTTTGGCAGTGTAACCCACTGAGTGATTGTTGCAACTCAAGAGCAGAGCCGTGATTCACAGAACTTCCTGCATCTCCCCCTTCTGCTTTCCTCCCGCCTTCTCAAGACTGGAGGGCTGTTTCACGCTTGTATGCTTAAGCATCCTTCTCCACAGAATGAGGAAGAAAATTTGCATATTTTAGAAAAAATATTCAGCTATTTTCATCATAGATGTTTAAGGAGGGAGTTGTTTACTAATATCTGTGACTATGTTGAGGTAATACAAATAAGAAATAGTACTGTGAATGTTTTTTTACTAGATTCTTTTCTAACGTGTCCCTTCTCATGAAGGCTCACAGAAATTCAACAAGATTACTTTTATCTTCCTCCAATAGATCAGCTAATTCAACACAGCTGGCTTGTACAATCTTTAACAGGAATGTCTCTCACAAGATACAAGGAAGTCTTATTTTTCAGGATTAAAAAAAGAAGAAAAAGGCAAAATAATGTTTATAATTTGCTGAAAGCTGTTGTTGTTTTTAATCCTTTTAGTCTCTACAAGTCATCACAACTTCGGATCTGTCCATCAGGCATCAAAAACCCTTGCTGTTCCCACATCTCTGTTTGATATCTACGTCATTGCAATCTATGTCATGGATCCGGTGAAATGCTCCTTACCTATAAACAGATTCCACTCTGTGTCGAGATCAGCCTGATTGGCCAGGCAGCCCTTCATGACGTTGAGGCAGTAGTTGTTGCAAGGTCTCACAGTGGGAAGCCCTCGACAGTATGGACAGTACAGCATCTTCATGAGAGCACGGATGCATCCTGGGGTCGGGCTGACCTGTAGATTTTGATTGAAAAGAAACAGAAAATCAGAAATAAGAAGATTGGAAGGGAGAAAAAAAGAAGTAACTCATTTTCTCTTTCAAAAATAATGTGAAATGGCTCTGATTAACTTTTAGCAGTAGAAGGCTAAAAGAGCCATCAGAATCTTAACCCTTTGTAATACTTGATCTTGAAGCCAGTCATTTCCTGTTAAATACTTCTGTTTGGCATAATAATAATCAATTTTCTTGAAATGTCCCCATCAACATTTTGATATCTATATCATTGTAATTCATCCCTAAAACCTAGACACTGTTTCACTGCAATAGAACATGAAATGAGATAATGCATGTGAAAGCAATTTGCAAAGTTAAAAGCCCCATAAAAATGTAGGTATTATTAAAGTTTAATGTGACACCTTTAGAAAATTTTCCAACTGGTTATATGACCCTGTTTCTAAAGGAGGTTGGCAGATACACTTCCTTTGTACATAACTTTTTAAAGGGGATCGATATCAACTTGTCTGGGATTTCTGAGATCCAGGCCTGCTTAGAAGAACTGGGCCTGCCAAGGCACCATCTTCAAGCATCTCAAGCTTTGCAGTTCTGGGAACTTTGTGGAAAAGGGACTCAGTGTCGAATGGGAGGAGAAATCTTTGCAGTGATTCAGAGGAGCTACTAATCAGCTGACAGTGAAGTGCTATTTGCCTTGAATAAGAAAAGTGCTCGGTGCTCCTAAGTTAATCAATTCTAAACCAATAATGCCTTTTTTAGATTCACTGAAAATTCTAATTTGACTTCATGTGGAAAGAATATTTAAAACAATATGGACCAACAAAAGAAAAAAAATACAGAAAGCTCTTTCTCATGACTAGACGCAAACATTATTGTCGTACTTGTTTGGTTGGCTCCATATAATTTTGGTGTTTTAGTCAAGTAACTATATGTAGCTGTTCTTGTGTTCTAGATCTGAGAACAGGCCTAATTCGTAGCATTTGGATCTCTTGGAGAGTTATAGCCTTTTCAGACAGACCTGGGTCCAGAGGTGACCTTTACATGTCAAGAACATTCAGATACTATCAAAGCATAACATCAAAGTAAAGGTGGGACAATAAAAGATATTTCCACATAAATGGATACTTTCAACAACTATATCTAATCATTGTCATTTTATCCTTTACCTAGAAACCACATTTGAAGTTTTTAACGGGAGGTTTTGGTTTTTGTAACATTTTCTTAACTTTATGCTGTGTACTGACAAAGTCCCTAATGCATTATTTCAAGGACAGAAGCCATTTATTTATATATTTAGGCACTGACACTTGCAGTTGTCCTCTTGATTTTTTTTTTTTTTGCATTTTCTTTCCAAAATTTTATGATAATTTTCAAACATACAGAAAAGCTCAGATTGTTACAGAGGACACCCATATCCCCAGTCCTAGATTCTACATTTAACGTTTTCCAACTTGCTTTTTCACACATCTATCCATCCTTCAATCCACCTTATTTTTAAGCATTTCAAAGTAATATCCTTTTGATTTTTACTTTCCCTGATAATTTAATGTTGGCTGTAATGAAACAGAATTAACTTGATCAACAATAGAAAGTTAGCATATTACGTACTCCAAATCGAATAAATGAAGTAAAATACGATTGGCCTTTCTTTATAAAGATATTTAGAGAATGGTTTAGTGTCCATTAATTCCAAAACTTATTTTTCAGGAACAAAACACAAACAGAAAATGAGAACAAAAGTGAGGAGTCTGGTGACTTTTCTTTTGAGCACGCATTAGTACCACCATATCATCTTTTCCAGATGGTCTACTTTGTTGAAAATGCCAAATTTTATCCACAATTGAGCAGTATTGTTTAAAAAATTTCTTTTATCCACATTTATCCCAAGCCATTTGCAGAAAATAGAGAAAATAATTCTGTATCCTCCATACAGAATTAATATAGAATTTCAAGTTCTTGTACATTTTACTTATTTGACATGATTTTAGTCCTATAAACCTTTGTCCACAGGATTTTGTTTTCCATAGTCTTGTGATTTCTCTCCTGATCCTAAAACCCTTCTCCAGAGACCTCCCCTATTTTCACCCGAGCTGGCTGAGCTATTTCTTTCTTTGACTCTTGGATTCTCAGTTTTCTCGCCACTGTTATTATATAAAGCTTTGCTTCTTCTCACTCAGTGCACAGGTATAAAACCTGGAGCATGAGTCAATATTGGGGATGCAAATTTGAGATCTGTTGGACAGCATGGACTGTCTTTTTCATCGTTATAACCTGCACTGCTATGTATAGCATGCACATCGTTATAAGGTATTATGCTTACGATTTAGGGATTCGATAAGTGTTTTTTAATTGAATTCTTTGTTGTATTTCCCAACTTCTTGGACACATTGATATTCGAAGAAAAGAAGGTACAAGATAGTTTTATACATCTTAGCATTTAATTGTTGCTTTTTAACTTTGTTTTGAAAGGTTATTGATTACATTAATTCCAAAGCTTTGCTTTTTTTTATTGTGTTGGAACCAGTACAGTTTTCTCAGTCTGACATTTCAGAAGAGTCTCCAACTCAGGGTAGCAACCAACAGAGAAAATTGAGCAGCCTTAATAACCTAAAAGAACAATGTTGTTCAAGTTAATGTGGCTCTCTCAGTACTTTTGGAAATGACATCCTTTCTGGTCAAATAAAGGGCATTTGAAGAAGAGGAAAATGGAGCGTGGAGGGTCACAGTTGAAGCTTTCATGTTCACAGACCGTAGTTTTTGAATTGACACACCTGCATGCTTGAATTAAAATTAAAAAATCATCACTTCAAACAGAAGACTTTTAGAAGTAAGCCTCTGAAAAGATTGTTTTAAATGACCATTGCGTGAAGGGATATTTCTACTTTTAAATGTTTAATAGTGTTTTGTAATTGGGCTGTAGCTACTTTTAAAAAATCTTTTTATTTTGAAATCAATAGAGACTCACAAGAGGTTGCAAAAACAGTCGAGTCCTGGCTATCTTTCACTCACCTTCCCTCAATGGCAACATCTCATACACCTGTGATGCAATACCAACACGAAATTGACAGGGTACATCGTTGCTAACTAGTTTATAGACCTTATTGAGTTTTCATGATTTTTCCAACCTGCATTCAATTGTGTGTATGTGTGTATGTGTGTGTGTATACACTTCCAAGCACTTTTATCTCTTGTTTGGATTTGTGTAACCACACCATAATCCACACACACAACTTTTCCATCACCAGAAAAGAACTCCCTTGTGCTACCTCCACCCCACCCTCGTCCTTGTCACCTGGCAATCTATTTCCACTAATCTATTTTCCATCTCTATAATTGTGTCATTTCAAGAATTTCATATAAATGGAATCATATAGTATGTAACCTTTTGAGTTTCAGTTTTCTTTTTTTTTCTGAGCATAATGACTTTGAGGTCCATTCAAGTTGTTGCATATGTTAATAGTTCATTCTTTTTTATTGCTGAGTAGTAGTCCATTGTTTGCATGTACCAGAATATTCACTCATTGAAGGATAGTGGGGTTGTTTCCAGTACTGTGCTATTACGAATAAAGCTTCTATGCGCATTCATGCACAGGTTTTTACATGAACATAAGTTTTCTTTTCTCTGGGTTAAATGCTGAAGGGTGTAATTGATGAATCAATTGACAAGCGATGTGTCGGTCCCTGCCTGGGATCTGAACCTATGAACCCTGGGCCGCTGAAGTGGAGTGTGCCAACTTAACTGCTACGCTACCAGGCCGCCCCCAAAACAGTGTTTTTTAAGTGAAAAAAAGAGTAAGTTGATGATGACAACATTCTTTTTTGTACTTATTTGTCTTCTTAGCTAACTTTTACATATTGCCCTACACCACTAGTAATCTCTTGTCAAGAATTCACAATATTAGGAGGAAAAAAGAAAATAGTCAATGGTTCCTACTCTTGGAAAGACAGACACAAGTTTATGAGTCCACCAAATAAGATTTCAATATGAAATCTTTGCATCTCAGGTTTAGTCCTTCTGTTATCTTCTTTTGAAACTGTTTGTGAATAATGAATGATATAAATTATTATTTTATATTTGATATTATAATTGACTAGTTTTGAGGAATAATGATACAATTTGAGGAATAATAATACAATTTATACCTAAGGTTCTTTGTAACATAACTGGAAAATAAATAAAATAATATAAAAATTATTCAGCTCTTAGTTTGTGAACTTGTGATTTTTTATTATTGTTGTTTGTGTTTCTTTTTTAAAAGGTTAAAGCAAGATACATTGAAACATGGCAAGGAATAAGAAAAGAGCCCTTAATAAAGCTGTATTGGGAGATAGGACTAAGACTTATCTACTTGGCTAGCCATGTGTGTCAGGATGTTACAGCAAGGAATTCTTACATTTTCTAAATGCAATTTGAGGCATAGCATACCCTTAATCAAATAATAGCAATTCATTGCAGGTCGTTAATATACTTAAACTTTCTGTATCTGGACTAACATTCACGCATTGGTGCTCACATTAGCAATTCCTAATAGTAGCTAATGTAAAATGAAACTGTCTCCTCATTTATTTTTAAAAAGCAAGAAAACATGTGAAAGTTATAAATCTATATTTATGAACATATATGTAGCAAGTGCTTGTTTCTATGGAAATCACATAGTCAAAATAATAAAATAAACATATCTGTCCTATGCTCCCAAAAGACAAACAAGTTAATGTAAGTGAATTATTTAGCTAGAGTAAAATCAAAATGTGTTTTTTAGCAAGAGTCGATGCCATCCTCCACAGTTTCTAATCTATAGTCATATTAAATGATGAGATGTTTCTACTCATCATCTTAATACATTACCAGATTCTGAAGTCTCTTCTGAAGCCCTTAAGAATAAGTAAATTATATTCAAAGTAGTTTTCATGTTAAGTAACTTTAATTGTAATTCTTTAACAATCAGTAACCCGAAAATAGTCTTTGTAATAAGTTCTTGAGAACTTAAATCTGTTTCATCTTTGTTCACTCATGCAACTCTCATTCATCTAACATTTATGGGGATGAATAAAGAGAACTTGTATCAGCATTAGGATGCTTAGAATACATTCATTTCCAGATCATTTCAAGGGAAAATTATCTGTTTTGGTGAAGTGCAGTGTAAAGGGAACCCGTGAGAAGGCATTTAGCTCATTTACTTCTCACAATCGGGGAGTAGTGGTTGACAGGGAGAGCATCTGCAGGAAGTCATGTAACAGATGTCTGTAAGAAAAGCATGGGCGGTGAGTGACCTCAAAGAAATGGCGGAGTAAGGAATACCAAGAATTGGTCGTTCCACTGAAGCAGCCTTTAAGCTAGCAAAAAATGACAAAATTAACTTTCTTGGAACTCTGGAATCTAATAAAAGAAAACTTACAGCAACCAGGAGAGTGCTTAATAGAGAAAGCGAATGCTAAATTTCAGTAAAAAAGCATTGCTAAATCTCAAGTCTCAAGAAATTTTAAAAGATTGCAATCATACACAGTATCTTCTCTGAACACAATGGAATGAAACTAGAAATCAGTATCAGAAGAAAAACTGGAAAATTCACAAATATAAATTTTAACCACACACTCTATACAACCAATAGGTTAAAGAAGAAATCACGAGGGAACTTAAAAAATACTAGATGAATGAAAATGAAAACACAACAAAGACGTATAGCCATAAATGCCTACATTAAAAGAGAAGACAGATCTCAAATCAATAACCTAATATTATACCTTAAGGAACTAGAAGAAGAAGACCAAACTAAAATCAAAGTTAGCAAAAGGAAGGAAAGAGTAAAGTTTAGAGTGGAGATAAACAAGACTTTGGTTTTAGTTTACTCTTCTTATTCTAGTTCCATAAGGTATAAAATTAGGTTATTGATTTCAGATCTTTCTTCTCCCAGAAGCTGGGAGAGAGGCATGGGATAGTCTCTCCTTCTGAGCCTCCAGAAGGAATCAATTCTGCTGACACCTTGATCTCAGACTTCCAGCCTCCTGGACTGTGATGGAATAAATTTCTGTTGTTTTAAATCACTCAGTTTGTGGTAATATGTTTCGTAGACTTAGAAAACTTACACATATACCAACAAACTAGATAACCTTGATGAAATGGACTAATTTCTAGAAATACACAAACTGCCAAGACTGAATCATCAAAAAATAGGAAATATGAATACACCTATAACAAGTGAAGAGATTGAACTGGTAATCAAAAGACTCCCAACAAAGAAAAATTCTGGATTAGACGACTCCACTGGTGAATGCTACCAAACATTTAAAGAAGAATTAACAAAAATCCTTCTTAAACTCTCCCAAAAAAAGATGAGGGAAGATTTCCTAATTCATTTTAAGGGACTAGTATTATCTGATATCAAAGCCAGACAAAGACATAATAAGGAAAGAAAACTGTAGCCCAATACCCCTTATAAATGTAGATGAAAAAATCCTCAACAAAATACTAGAAGCTGAATCCAAGAGCATATTGAAGCGATTATATACCATGACCAAGTGGGTTTATCCCAGGAATGCAAGGGTGGTTCAACATAAGAAAATCTATTGATATAAGAAACCATACTCATAGAATAAAGGAAAAAAAAAAACCCAAATGATCATGTCAATTTGATGCAGAAAAGGCTTTTGACAAAATCCAACACTCTTTCATGATAAATATAAACAGAAAATTAGGAATAGAAAGGAACTTCCTAAACATGATAGAGCATTTGTGAAAAACCCACAGTGGACACAAATAGATTTTCCTCTAAGATCAGGAACAAGACAAGGAAGCCTGTTTTCACCAGCGCTATTCAACACTGTACTGAAAATTCTAGTTAGAGTCATTAGGCAAGAAAGAGAAATACAAGGTATCCAAATTGGAAAGGAACAATTAAAACTATCTCTAGTCACAGATATATATATATATATATATACATATAGGAAATCCCAAAGAAGTCATTAAAAAAACTGCTAGAGCTAATAAATGAATTCCACAAAGTTTCAGGGTACAAAATCAATACACAAAAGTCCTTTGAATTTCTAAACACTAGCAATGAACAATCTGAAAAGGAAATTAAGAAAACAACTCTATTTACAATAGCATCCAAAAGAATAAAATACCTAGGAATAAATTTAACCAAGAAGGTGATAGAATTTTGCACCAAAAACTATAAAACATTGCTGAAAGAAATTAAAAACATAAATAAATGGAAAGACAACTTGAACTTACGTAATATTGTTAAGATAGCAATACTACTCAAAGTAATTTACAGATTTGTTCCAAACCTTATAAAAATTCCAACAGTTTTCCCTTGCAGAGATAGAAAAGCCAATCCTTAAATTCATATGGAATTGCAAGGGGCCCAAATAGCCAAAAACATCTCGAAAACAAAGAACAAATTTGGAGCGCTCACACTTCCTGATTTCAGAACTTACTACAACAGACTGCAAAGCTAAGGTAATAAAAACACTGTGGTACTATCCAGCAATCCCACTTCTGGATATTTATCCAAAAGAATTGAAAACAGGCTCTGGAAGAGATATTTGCACTCTCATGTATATTGCAGCACTATTCATGATAATCAAAAGGTAGAAACAATCTAAATGTCCATCAGCTGATGAATGGATAAAGAAAATGTGGCATATCTATACAATGAAATATTATTAAGTAATCAAAAGAAATGAAATTATGATACATACTTCATCAAGGATAAAATTTGAAAACATTATGTTACATGACAGAAGCCAGTCCTAGAAGACCACATATTGTATGATTCCATTTATACAAAATGTCCAGAATAGGCAAATCCATAGAGACAGAAAGTAGGTTAGTGGTTGTCAGGAGGAAGTGGGGGAAGCAGGAGTAGGGGATGGAAAGTAACTGCTAATGGGCACAAGTTTTTCTTTTTGTGTCATGAAAATGTCCTAAAATTAGATTACGGAAACAGTGATGGTTGTCCAATACCGTATGTAAATATACTAAATGTCATTGACATCTACACTTTAAATGAGTGAACTTTGTGGTATGTAATTATATCTCAATAAAGCTGTTTAAAAAGAGAGATAGAAGTACCGTTTTAACAAATAAACTCCTACTACCATATTTGTAAGTTCTAGGGACATTTCAGACCTAGAGACACAATTCTTTATCACTAAACAGAGGCTATATTTAGATATAGGTTATGTAAAAAAATTTGTTTAAATAAATTAACCTTGAATTACGTGATACCAAAATTAATTTGATATGCATGACCTGCATGATATTTTAACATTTTCTCTGAAGAAGTCACCTATTATTTCAATTGTTCCTTAATGGTGGCTTGGTAGAGATGACTATCCATGCATACAAACAGAAAACTTTGGGCGGGCCCTGTGGCTTAGCGGTCAAGTGCGCGCGCTCCGCTGCTGGCGGCCCGATTCGGATCCCGGGCGCGCACCGACGCACCACTTCTCCCACCGTGCTGAGGCCACATCCCACATACAGCAACTAGAAGGATGTGCACCTATGACATACAACTATCTACTGGGGCTTTGGGGGAAAACAAAAAAAAAGGAGGAGGATTGGCAATAGATGTTAGCTCAGAGCCGGTCTTCCTCAGCAAAAAGAGGAGGATTAGCATGGATGTTAGCTCAGGGCTGATCTTCCTCACAAAACAAAACAAAAAAACAAACAGAAAACTTTTGTGCCTTCCAGTTCAGTTTGAATGTTGATTAAAATGTGTATGCTCTAAAACCATCTTCTCTCCATCTTGTACCACTGAGCGAGAACAAGGATAAGCCAGGAAACAATTACAAACTGCAAATCAGAGCCTGAAGGAAAAACGTTCCCTGCATGGATGACAAATGTTTATAGCGCCACCATGATAAAAACTCAGCCCAGTTTTTAAAATGTAATTTACTTATGAACTAGAAACCTCCCCAGAAAAGCATGAGGCTTATGAAGCATTTGCAAGCCATAAAATGATCACTGATCTTGCTGGGTCTGGGAGAAAAGGAACAGACATAATTTGCACGCCTAATAACCGTAACTGCAGAATTTCCAAAGCCACGTTTAAGTAACATCAATGCTGTGGAACACTTGAAAACAAAACCAGGACATGGGAAGCAAGGCAAGTTCAGGTCTATGTCAGTTCTTGCCAGCCCTGTCAGGGCTTGTCAGATTGTCACAAATTCAATGTTTCTTAGATCCAGTTTCTATATGTAATTTCACTCCTTAAAACATAAATGACACTGCCATAGAAGTTAGTAAATGTATGTTGTTATTCATTTGATAGACTAGAATAGTTCCAAACAGCACTTAAACAAATTATACACACGCACACAAGAATGCATACTTTTCATCCATTAGAAGGAAATAGCTCTTTCTACTGGTTAAATATATATTTCAGAAGGCTTCTAATGTGTTTATCCAATGGAACACAACATCATTTAAATTTTACCTTGCTCTATCATTATGAGGTCTTGGTGATATTGCCTTTTATTTGGGCAGTCTGCTTGACATTCTGAACTTTACCCAAATGTAAATTTTCAAAATGTGAACATATAATGTAAAACAAGCTTCCTAAGTGTCTCATCAGGGAATAGTTGTCTTCCTCAGTTAGAAATTATAGCTTAAATATTACTTCATTTAGAAGAAACATCTTAGTGGTGACTTTAAATATGAATCATTGACGTGAGAACCCACTTTGGTAAAAGCTATGAATTTCTAGCCTCTGTACAGAGGAACCAACATATTTATAATGCATCTGCTTTGGAATACACATAATCTGCTCTTAAAGTAGGAGATGTGGCATTTCTAAGAAAGGAAAACCAAATCAATCATTCTCTCAGGAACACGTACAACTTTAAACGCCTAGGATAAGGAGCTGGCATATGGTGGGAGAGGAATAATATTAAAATATGTCTGATACACACAGGAACATAGACAAACACCATATTGTGGTGTTTTGGTAATTTTTTATGTACAACACATGGATATGGAATTTGTGTTAATATTATCTATCATCCATCAACCGATCTGTCAGTCTTTCTATTATCTATGTACCTACCTACCTACCTATCACCTATCTATCTATCTATCTATCTATCTATCTATCTATCATCTATCTGTATATCTATCTAACATTCTCCATGAACACAAATATGCCTTCCAGTCAGTAGCATTGATGTTATCTACTTTTGGATCATATAGTTGTTAGCACACATAGAGATTCACCTTAATCGTTCTAATTCTTGATCAGCCCTACATGAGAATCCCCCTGGCTCAAAGCATCAGCATGTTTCCATGGAAAATTCCCATTTTTCACCTCATCCTGCAAAATACCAGCATGGACATTTTCTGAAAAAGTTTTAAGGAGGGAGAAAGGAAGCAATGGCAAAATCAGTTTAGGGAGATTACACAACACTAATTTGGTTATGCTCTAATCAGTTGGCTGACAATTGAACCATGGACTGTCATCAGCAAAGAAGAGAACATTACTTGGAAATGTCTATGGGTATGGGGGAATCTGATTGGGAAGAGATCCTTCAAGAGAGACCAATGGTGACTCTACCCTTCAAAAAAAAAATAGTAATAAGGGATTAAAAAAAGCTAAGATGGTGGCTTTTGAGGGGGAAAAAAGACAGCATTGCACCAAGAAAAGAAGTTTCTTCTTTCCTCTTCTTCCAATATTAATGGAATGGAAGGCTGTGATGAATTCATTCTTAAGTTTATTCAATAAATACTTATCAAGCATCACCATATGCTGGCACTCCTCATGTTGCTCTAATGAAAAAAATGGTGGCTTTCAATGTTACCAGGAAGCAAGATCCACAGCTGAGGAAGGATAGGTAAGAACTGCCTGGGGTTCAAATGATTGGCAAAGAAACACAGAGCTAGTGAATACCCTAATTTCACTTAAGACAGGCCAGGGAAGCTAACCATAAGAAACCCTCAGGAGAACAAGAGAAGCAGCACAAAATGGAATATCAGGAACATGGAAAATTCAGCAACCTTGGACTATTCACTGATTTAATGTCTTTGTCATTTTTATCTTAAGTAAACATCTTCTAAGGACAACTTGATAAGAATCTACACAGGATTGCTGGGCATATCATGCTTTTCAGTATTTTAGACGTTCCCAAGAGTTCTGGAGATGGGTGAGGGAGAGGAGAACATATGAACAAAAGCAAAATCTCATGAAATGAAGTATGAGGGCATTTGTAGAAGAGTGATACAAAAATAATGTTTCTAATTTTCTTGTATCAAGGCATTTAAAAGATTGTTCCCCAAATAATGCAGAGCCACTTGAATAATTCTCCAGTCTCAAAAGGGGTTTACTTTTAAGGATGAAACTAATGTGTAAGTTATGGCATATTTGATTTAGAAATAAGCAATATTACTTTGTAATGATTACTTCAAAAGAAAGATTAAATGTAAGAAGTGACTAAGTTTTTCCAGTCATCTCATCCAACATTCCTACAATTTTTTCGCCAAAGAAGCCCTCCCAATTTCATGGTCCTGATGCCCCTGTCCTCTCTGACAGGTTTTAGTAAAAAGGAAGGTATTCTGAAGAAGTTAAATAATGCTTCATTGTATATCATGATAGTTTAGCAATAAATATCATTTTAAGTGATTGATTATTAAAGTGGTGATTTTATATACATATTAAAAACCTTAGTACCATGTTTGAGTGGTTAAGATGTGATGCTTTTATTCATTTTTTTTTTGTAACCACTGAGCCCTCGTTAGGAGTATTTGACCCGTAATACCATTTTCTTATGAAAAATACTATTAGACTTGTTATTTCAATTCATGGTGCAAATTCCAGGAATATCATCCACCATTAATTCCTATACTTAAAAAGAATTATATAAAACCACCGATTAAGTTTTAGGTCAAAGCTGCAATGAAAATGTTAAGTACTAGATTTTACTGAGCTCTAAGGGTATTTTTCACATTGTCTTCGGTCTTGAAGATAACTAAAAAATATAATTTATGAAGGTGCCCGAGAAGTTTGCTGTGACTAACACTAGGATTACATAGTTTACTGGTCATTATAAACATATAAAAATCTAACAACAGAATCGATTAGCTTATTGCATATTGCCACAAAGTACTAACATCTAAAGAATTATCCCCCCAAACACAAATGTAGAGTTCATTGGTAATTAAACTTATTGCATATTATAAAGTATGCCTTTTAGGACAGCACAATAACTTCTGCAACTTGAAAGAATTAATTCAGTTTCTAGAGGAACCCTACTTTGTTCATACAGAAAAGCTTAAATACAGGTAAAAACTGGAGTTTACAATATCTTTTGGTTGGCATTTTCATTACCTTTGATCTTCTGATGTCAATCTCTACCTAAAGTAGAGGACTATTAAATGTACTTATGCACTTAGGAAGAACAATTAAATTAATCTTTTCAAGTCCTTCTTGAAGGAAGGTTTAAGATTTCCTTTCTAAATTTTCATTGGCATTCACTTTTTAAACTTTTTTTTCCCAGATTTCATCAAGAGAGACATGTTAGCATAATGTGTTTGACTAACAGAAAATACATTTTCTCTTATAATATTCACACATTATTTGACCTTCAATTTTGGTTGGTTTTTGTAGGCTTTGAAGATATTTTAAATGATTCAAATGTTGTCTGTTTTCTGTGCTGCAGGGAAAATGAATTGAGAGAACTATAATCTATAGAGCTTTATTTCCTCAGAAAATTTCTATCAAAATTCGTAATAACAACTATACCAGAAATGTCAACTAAACTCTCGTCTTTTGGTCATGAATAGGTGGTAACAGGTACTGAAACTTAGCTGTCAATGTCATGCAGACCTAGACCGGAAAAAACAATACCTTCTCTTCCATCATCCTTCAGTGAACATATGTGACTCTCTGGACAGCCTTCCAGAGGCTCTCCACTCTCTAGACATGTTCTTTCTCTGCCCACAGATGGTAGATCTCAGACGATCATCCATACAGAGATATAGCTCCTGTTCTTCTAACCTCTAGGCCTTAAATAGGATACATGAGACCTTTCTGAGAGATACCTGAACAGAGATAGTTTTAAGTGACTCCATTTCCACTTCTTCAACTTCTCTATGAAATCTTTCCTAAAACAGATCTGCCAAGACTGAAGCTACTGTCAAGGCCATTTTTTTCACTGTCAACTTCTTATCGTCACAAAAAAGGTATTCTTTTCACTCATCCCTAAATGTAATATGATGCATGGTGCCAGAATATAGGTACCTGAGGACTAGAAGTTGGAATGGGATGTTAGGGACAATTCAAAATATTATTATCCATGTAGAGAAGTGAATTATTCTAAAGCCTGGGTAAAAGATCCTTTATAAAGCAGATAGTTTTTAATTTTTTGCTTTCAACAAAATTGAAAGAGGATCTAATCAAACTGTCAGTTGCTAGATTCTTAAAAATAAGTTTGGAAGATAGCTACTAGGTTATTTTTGGCTTACATCTCAGAAGAAGTTCAAAGAATTGAGTGACTTTCTTCTAACAACATTCCCTCTATTCCTAGCTAACTATTTATTTAGATAATGTTTCTCAATACATACTCCATAACAATAAAAAGGAGTAGAACTGATGCAGAGCTACTCTCTATAAGAAATATTCATCCAAAGATTTATGAACCAATGGGGAGAGGGAGGAAACCCACCATTTCATTAAGAGAAGAATTTGCAACAAAACTTTATTTTTAAACTTTAATTATCAAAAAATATAGGATATTTGTGTGCTTTTGATCAATTTAGTACCAACAATAATTGTAATGTTAACTCAGTCCAGAAGAAAATGTTAGCACTTGGAGCCTTATGGTCATAGAAATTTTTTTAAAAAATTAATTTCACTTCACATATATGCATTCGTCACAGAAATGATAGGGTTGTTACTAAATTTTTCAAGACGTAAATGTGTAGTATATTAGCATAAATTTCTGTGGGTGAATTAGAATGAAAATACAGCCTCATAAGAAAGAAAAACAACTGTTAAAGAAAAACTTGTTTATGTCTTTTTAAATGGATAATAATGGATTACATATTGCTGAGATATTTAAATTTTTATTTCACCGAACATGTTTAAAAGAGTAATGTAATGTTTTGTCTTAACTGTCAATATTTACAATATGGCAGAAATTTCATCCTTTGCAATTATTTAAACTTATACATTTTAGATAACTAAAAAAGATTTATGAGCATATATAGATTTTCAAAATTAATTTAGGGAGAACATAAAATTATGAAGACAATTATACTGGTTCTCCACCTCTAATTCTGTTTTTGATCATGCCCTGAAGGGACAGATTCTCATCATTTTCTATGTGAGCATAAAGGTCCAAGTTACCGAGGACTTCAGGGTGGTTGTGAGTATGTGAATGTGTGTGTGTGAGATGTGAATATGTGCTGTGTTTTAGAAAGACAACTCTTGTGACAACGTGGAAAGTGGAACAGAGAAGCAAGAATTGGAGGCTGTTATAATTTACCAGACCGTAGAAAAATATTTATAAATTTTGGAACGTACATGGACAAAGACATAAATTGAGCCTAGAAAAATAAAAAGAAATGCTCTGTTTGGGGGGTGGTATTATCGATAAATCTTCCTCTTTTTTTTTTGAAAAGTTACTTTGTCGATAATATCTGAATTTTTCTTTAACAAATGTAAGTTAGATGCATATTTAGAGAAAAGAAATGTCCCTCTAAATGTTAAAAAAAATCTTATATATAAGTTATTGACATCATTTACCTTGAGTGGGGCCCATAATGAAAAGGGAATTAGTGCTCTCAATAAGCTAGAAGTCCAGTTCTCAAACAAAGGACTTATACATGCTGACAGTCATAAAGATTTAATGTAGCAATGTAAATTATTTTATTAATTTAAAAAAATAACACTTCTAAGAAGACTTGAAGGGAAAAAAGATAACAAAGACCAAACATCATATAATGTCCATTTAAGGGGAGTAGGAACAGAGGAGGGGCCAGTGAGACTCAGAAAGAAGGACGGAGGGCAGTGACTACATGCTCCTTCTCTCTGTATTATCTTCCAAATCCGCTCTGTGGTCAGCAGCAGTAACAGTGTGTTACACATGGGCAGTATGCAAAGACACTCCTCAAGTAACAGCTATAAATATCTATGTGTTTATTGTCTGTCTCTCTTATGGAATGTAAGCTCCATGAGGGCAGGGATGCCTCCGTTGTGTTCACTGTTCACTGCTGTGTCTCTAGTGCCTTGGAACACTGCCTAATCACAGTAAGGGGTAAATAAAAATTTGCTGAATCACTGGATGAATGAATGTTTGAATAAATGAATGAATGAATGATTAAAGTACAGTTTCAGTATCATGAAAACCAAGGGAGGAACTTCAAGAATGGTGGGGTCACTCATGTCAAATGCTGAGTCTGATTTGGGGAATCTGAAAGGAGGTGATTGGACCTATGACTTAGGAGGCCAGTTTGGAGAATTTTAAGTTAATAATTGAGGACTATTCCTTCACAAGTTGATTCTTAAGCAGAGAAATAGCATAGTGACTAGAGAGGGAATTAAGATTCAAGGAAGATGTTTTGTTTATTTATTTTTCCAAAAAATGGAAGATATGAGAATGAAAATTTCTCCTGCCAACATGCATAATAAATAAGTCAAATTGCTGACGTAAACAAAAACAGTAATAGTTCTTTACATAGAACTTTTGCAGTTTTCAAAACACTCCAATATATATGATCTCATTTGAAACTTGAAATTACCTCTTAAGATCCCCATTTCATCTCTGAAAATTGAAATGCGGAAAGCCAAATATCTTATTCAAAGTCATGCAACTACTAAATGGTGGAGCCTAGAACAAATCTCTGTGTTTTGACCCACTCCAATGTCAGCACCAGTAGAATACACACAAGGAAACAGACATTTTTGCTTTTGAGGAGTATGTGAGTGACGTGGATTAGTTTAATGGGGATTCTGGTTTAATGTGCCAGCTTTGTCTGTGTAAAAACGTTAAAACATCGAAATTTGGTGCTGTCATGTTCATTTACCATAGCTATTAACTAGAGCCAATAAACAAGTGGGTTGTTAATAGCCCTTTTACCCTTAGGAAAGGAGAAATTTCAATATCATTTGCATTTCTAAATCAAAGTATTCAGCACTGTAAGTCTTTTTTTAAAAGCAGAGAGTATTAAAGATTATTGAAAAAAATAACTGATCTAATTTGGACACTTAGCCGAAATAAATCATGCCCTCAGAAAATGTTTATTTTAAGAGGATATGCAGTTTTCCTTAAGAAAATGACATCAGAAGAGGCAGATACAGATAAACTGGATAGAATGGGACAGTGAGTAAAATAATAAACCAGTCTAATATTCTAGGGCTCATTTTTGTAACTGCATATTTTGGCTAACATTTGAGTATAGACTTTATGCAAAAAGTACAGAGTCAAGGGAATTCCAGATGAGGAAATTGAATCCTGAGAACTAAAGCGACTTGTTCACGTCTTGTAAAGAACCCATGTCTCTTGATCTATTTTTCCTCCATACAATGTTACTATATCCAAGTTTCCAACTTTACGAAGACCTAGTTCATAGTGACTATACTGTACCTTTTAAAATGGAAACAGGTTTAAAGACTTGAAAAAGTAATTAGACTGGACCAAGAGTCAAGAAAACAAGAAAAGTCTGGATTTAAAAGAGACTGCCATTTCATGCAGGTCATCACAAAACTCCCCACAAGAATTTTCATGGAAGCCTGAAATGGCTTTCATAAACCATGATGTCAATCTTGGCATATTAAAATGCAAGGCAACTGGGACATAATTCTACAAATTATGTAAATGATGTGAAAAATATACTATGCATATGGAACAATCTTAATAAAAATCAATTTCCTCTTCTTGAAATTTCAAAGTCATTTTCCATACCTCCTTAAATCCTAATTCAATTTTACCTTCTAATTGGGCTCAAGAAGTTACTAGTTCATGTGTTTCTAATGTCTATTCAGATTTAAATAGCCACAGGTCACCATTGTATCAAGCTTGACTTCGATGCTTCTGGTTATTGCATTGTACATTGTGACATAGCAAGAAGTCAAACTATACATAAAGAGTTTTCATTGAAAACTTGACTTCAGGTCTTCTTTATTGATAAATCCAGGAAGAGGATGCGCAGTAGATAATTTTGAAAATGAAAGTATTGAAAAATCAGTCATTTGATCATTACAAGGCTTGCGTTCTTTAATATAAAAAATAATTAGGATCAATTAAAATATTTACATTCTCTGATATATTCCAAGTGCTGTTTGCCAATTTACCAAAAATGGAAATAGGGGTGGAGGGGTTGGAGTAGAGTGATGCCTGGCTGGGCTACGCCACAGCAAGCGGACCTTGTAATGTATCATCCAGTCAGTCAGCCATTGATGCTATCTGTCTAGTGTCCCATGTGATTAAACCTGTAATCATCTGACATGAATCCAGAGGCAAATAAGAGAAAAGTGTGCAAACGATTTTTTGACCTTCTCTATATTAATAGACATTAAATTTATTTATGCTTTAAATAAAAATTTCCTCTCCAAAGAAGCACTCACTATAGACAAGGACTCAGTCTGTCAGCAAAATGACATGGAGGAAAACTGAGATTTCTCTACGGAAACACTGAAATGATTAACGCAATTTTGCCAATGAAATGCTAAGTTATGTGGAAGAAAGTGATCCTAGGCACTACTTTATTTACTCTACTTAAAAAATCAGTCCATTAATCAGTCTGTATGGTTGATTGTGTACTATTAGTAGTAAAATGTATTCTTTGCATGATACACCTCTGAGGGGACTCTTTTGATTCCTAGAGCAGGGCAGAGCTCAGATATACAAATTTAACATTTTTTCCAGTCTCAAAAGTGAGACTGCTAGAAAAGGGCATGCAATGATTCTGTTGAAGCCTCTGGATGTGGAGTCACAAGAAGGGATAATTATGATTATCACAATGTCTGTGATCTTTAGAACTGACAATTTTTATTCTATACACTACCTATCCAATCAACAGTGAAGTGGATTGTGCATCTTGCCTCCATTCTCTTTTTAATATCGTATAATCTTTTCTTGAGTGTCAAAAAGATTTGAATTAAATAGTAGAATGTATGATGGTAGATTGATCATCTAACAAGCAAAAGATAATAAAATTCCTGTTCATTGATTTAACAAAAAGACTTATTTTCACTTGTGTATCTTTGAAGGAGAGAAACTGAAATAATATTTTAATCTTTTGGTTTATCCCTGTTAAAGAGAGACAGTGCATTTCTCTCAACCCTCCCTCTAATTACTCACTACAAGCAATGTTCCTCTTTGTAATGTTAACACTTCTTCCTCTATTCTGGCTGAGCTCTATTGATGCAGTTGTCATGTTCCAGCAGAGCAAGTCACTCACATGGTGGACTGACAATGTTCAAACTTTTTCAAGTTCTTAAACTTATAATTAGACTATGGGCTTAATCTTTACACAAACAGTTCAGCACCTAAGTTTCTGCTTAAATACACCTTTGACACACTATCTTCTTGGCAGGTTCCAATTATACTTTATTGACTGGAGTTGCCAACATTGGAGAAAGTACACTCTGCTCTCTTAGCTGTGACTTGTTATTGACCATAGTTGCCAACACTGGAAAAGGAGCATGTGGCTTAGTTAGCTGTGGCTTCAGACTATTGCACTCACAGCTAGATGTGAATCATTCACTTTTCTTCTGTCAATTTTTGCCTCTTTCAAGATGACTGTGTTACTGTTGATTTCTTAACTGAATCTGAAAGAATAGCAGGATCCCACCAAATGTCCATTGAAAATGATTTTTCATTAGGGCTTTGCAAAGCCATTTAGGAAAAATTAAAGTGCTTTATAATTGGCCTTTTCCCTTTTTCAGGCTTCAGTAGGATATTTTCAGCCTCAACTGAGATAATGCAGGGTCAAACTCTCCAAAGTGCCTCTGAAATCTATGTGCCCCATTCAAATTTCCCATTAATTATAAAAAATTAGAAAAATCTCTGCTAAAATTTTAAGATTTGCTATGTCTTTAGCGATTTTAAGACAGTGATAACTTATTCTGTTTCTGAATATACATGGAAACATGGAACTCATAAGAACTGTCAATGGAATTCAGAGTCCTTAAACATTTTATGCCATAATTCTCCTTGCTTTATATCACTTCTCCAAGTGTACTCTCTAATATATTGATAATCCATTTGTAATAAGGAAATGTTCTGGCAAAGAAAAAATAGATTAATTTCTAGAATAGATCAAGATAAATCTAGGTCAATATTGAGATAATCTAACTGATAACTTCTGCCAATATATTTATCTGTTATATTCTTTTCTCCAGCTGCATGATCAGTAGGCATAGAGAAAAAACTTAATATCCTCTTGTTAACATGCTTTGATCCCTCTTCACTGTGTTAAGACAATTCTGGAGAATGGAGCTGGCCAAGTTTCACAGGAGGGTATTGACCAAGATGGCCTTACTGTTCCCCTCAGCTTGACTAAACTTTAGACAGATTTCTTCCTGACTATTATTCTCTTTTCTTAGAGCATTTACTTTAGAAAACTTTCAACTGTAAATTCTTTCTCTGCCTCTTTGAGATATAAATCTTCTGCTAGTCTCTTGCCAGTTTTACAACCCAGGAATATCTTTCTCAAGGAAAAGCCACCCCTTTGAAAAGTAATCATGAAAGATAGGGCCCTTATCTCCCAGTCACTATGGGAGGGTAGGAGCCTAATTTCAATAAGCACCAATTAGCAAACACAAATGGCCTATTCACATTGAACACCTCACCCCTAACCTCCTCCAGTACTTTTCCAACTGCTCACTCCAGTGCTTAAAAACTCTCCTGCCTTTTGTTTCAGTGGAGTTGAGTTCAATTTTTCTTCCCTACTACAATAGTCTCTCTCTGATTGCAACAGTCTTAAACAAAATCTTCCATGCCTGTTTAACTCTATCCAGTGTAATTTCTCTTAGACAATTTACTTACTTTGACTTACTAGAATATAGTTTTGAATGAAATCATCTGTTTTTTCATTCACATATACAGCATTTTACTTCTGAATCTACCAATCTATTGTGGTTCTGTTTTGATTTTTCTGGAGTTCTTTTCATTGTCCCTGAAATGCACCACAATTTAGAGAGTGGTGGGGTACTTAGTTAGATCAGATTAAATATAGTCATAATTCTTATTCATTAGAATATAACTATAATCCTACATGTAATATCAACAAAGCCTACATTATATAAGAATTTAGAATATATATGATTTGGTAAGATTGATTTTAAAAAATTCTTGAATTTATAAAAATAATCTGAAGGCATTGTAGAAGATATTTATAATCATAAAAATGCTAAAAAGATAATATTTTTAAGAAAAAAATCTAATTATCTTGTTTTAATTATACTTAGTGATAGGTAAGATATAGAATCAATGATAATAATAAAAATAATGCCAAGTAAATGTGGTGTAATGTGCTCTATGCTTAATATTTTATACTCGTTCCTCATTTAATCCTTATAATAACCTCTGAGGAACGAACTTTTCAAGTAAGGAAACTGAGGCTTAGAGAGTTTAAGTAACTTGGATGAGGTGTTCAATAAATGTTTGCTGGATTGAATTGTAATGACTTGGGTTGTCCTCCGGGTACAAATCAATTACTCGGCCTATTTCTTCTTTCTAAGCTGGGTAATACGCCTGTTTTAAGGAGGTCAGAAACCCTTCCCCCATCTTCTTTCTCAGAAATGGCAGCATTTTCCTGACGGACACAAGTCACCAGAATGGAGTAGAACCAGGCATCCTACGAGAAGAGCTGCGCAAGTCCCCTGGCAGCTTCCCGTAAGTGTGTCGCCTCTGCTCAGCTCAGTAAGCTGGCTCTTTGGTGTCTTGATATGCACTGTGAACAGCTCTAGGGGCCCACCCCAGAAGACACTATTTGGGACTCAGCCAAGTGATCCTTTGTAAAAACGTTTGGCAAATTGCTTGGAAACTCATTTTGTTGCAAAGTGCTATGTAAATGCAAAGTGATTATCTTTATTATGATAACCGAATTCATGTACCCTTTTAAGTTTCTACCAGGCCTATTTTGTAGACATTTTATGATGATACTCCATCATCAGCACCTTTTCTCAGTCTTCTTGTCGTTCTTAAACCCTCAGCCTCAACTGTCCAAGTCTGAATGAAATTTATATTCATGGAGAGACATCTCATTGCTATATACAGAAGGTATAGAAGATGTGCAAATAAAAACAAATATTTATTAAATTCCTGCTATGAGTGCTAAGCATTGCCATGTCTTTATACAGAAAGATGACAGAGACACTCGCCTGGAGGGGCATATGGTTTATGCTAACACACATGCACAAGTGCCTTCAATGTAATACAGGAGACAAATATAACAGTACATACATCAGAGTGTAGATGGACTTCAAAAATGTTTTATTTTCGGTAATTTATTTAGCAAACATAATTGAACAGCCAGGCACTGGGAATAGGGTAGCCAGCAAAATGAGTAGGATCCCTAACTTCATGGAACTTACTGTCTACCCATCTCATTTGGGGCTTCATGGAGGAGTTAGTAGAAACCACAAACATAGGGATGTATAACAGGGTATTGCAGAAGTGGGGAACCGAAGGAGAAAAGAGAGACAGAGAAGTGTAGTTGTCCGTACAATGATTGTTATAGAAGAAATCTCTAATTTGCAGACTCCCAAACTTCTGTGAACAAAGGATAAATTAGAATTTTGGACAAAATTACCAAATGAGGAAAAATCAAGTTGATGGCTACTTTGTGAGAAAATTGAGTTTGAGTTTGTGTTTATACTCAGGGTAGCTAGAGTTACACCATGGTAGCAATCAACCCCCAAATTTCACTGACTTACATCAAAAAGGTTTATTCCTTGGTCTCCATTCCTTCCATTCTGTCCTCACTTTGGGAGCAGAGCTGATGCAGTATCTTCTATCTGGAACATTTCAGCTATGACAGCAAAGGGAGGTAGCGAAGGCACAGTGGACCATGAGCTTTTCCTTAAAGCTTTTGTTGGGAGGGACTGGGCTCACTTCTGCTTAAGTAGTGGTGTGCCAGAATTGCCTTGTATCAACTTGCAAGAACCAATATTAAGTTTTAATTTGATTAAAATTTTAATTAAATTAAATTAAATAATTAAATTAAAATTAAATTAAATTTATTTAAATTAAATAAATTAAATTTAATTAAAAATTAAACTATATAAAATAAAATTAAGTAAATTACATAAAAAACGAAGCATAAATGTTCAAAATCCATCATCTCTTAATTAGTTTACTATGTTTTACTATCACCTATGCTCGAGTTTATTTACATCTATTGTATCTATATGGTGGAAATACTATGCAATACCGTGCTACTGCACATCTCTTCCAAATTCCATGTTCAGTGATAATTAACACCACAAAAATCAGCAAACTCTGTAAATGAGGGCTTTTGTTTGTTCAACGTTTCTGGCCATACTGCTCACTTACAGAGACTGACCAGAGCAAGTCATGTGACCATGTCTGACTTCAACATGGCTGGAAATTGTATCAAACACAGAACTTGAGATGGAAAAGGGAGAGATAAGGAAGGGAAGGACTCATTATTGTGTCTATATTTCTGATTCTCTTGACTTTCCGTTATGTTTCACTTCACTTATTGATAAAGCTATAGTACCTCTGCTGTCTCCTTTCAGAACACTTGTGTGTCAGCAAATTTTATTAAACACTTACTCTATATAAAGCAAATGCAGAAGCATTTATAACAACTCATTTTAACTATTACTTCTCTTCACTATTCTATTTGATAATCATTCCTTTTTTGAATAAATGAGGCAAAGATACTGATCCTCTTCTTTTCTCGAAATCTTTGAAATCTTGGTATATTCCTGAATTTTACACACCCACTCACCCCTCACCCCCCAACACACACATGTTCATTCAGAATCATATGGCTTCTTAGGTTAGCATGATAGTGGCTAAGAAAAGAGATAAAGATGTTCCTTCTTTTGGTTTGGAGAGTAGAGCTTCTACCATAGCCTTAGTGCTCTGGGTATCAAGAGTTGGGCAGCACCAAAATTTCCCCCACAAAGTCATTATTTTGTCTTGAGACTGAGTGTCCAAAGCAGCTGCTTAGCCACTGGGGTAAAGTGCTTGGAAGAAAGCCCAATTTATTCTTATATTACAACCAAAGAGAAGAACTCAATTGCTTTTAACAGATAAAGTGGCAAGTATACTCTTGCCTTTTCTTAAACATGAACGGCATAAATCTGGCCTAATATGATGTCTCTATGGCATTTTAGAGCCAACAAAAAACATATTTTCATTCATTTATTCACTCACTCATTCATTCATTCATTAGGGAAATCTAGCACTATAAGATGTTACTGAAAAACAACATTTTTAAAAGAGAGGAAAAAATGGAGCAATTTGGATTTACGTGGGGCAAGGGGACCTTGAGCATCCCTTATCAGGCTACTTAGTCTTGATTTCCAGCTAGGATCTTTAGGTCTCTACTGATCACAGTTTGAATATTATGCCTCCAAGAAAACCCCTTGATTTTATTGACAAGAAAACTGAGGTTCACCCAAAGATAGATGATTGTGTCAAAAAGTTAGTGGCCAAGCCTAGGATCAGAAATCAAGTTTCTTTCTTTTAAATTAGAATTCCTATAACTCTATTTCTAAACATAGGACTATTTCTGTGAAAAATAACAAGCTTGCAAAACCCCACCTAAATAAATTTCCTAGAAAGACAAATGAAATCCCAAGAGTAAAGATAAACTTCAAAATCCACACAAGATCTCTGAATACTCTTTCATTATTTTAAATTGTTGCCTTGGACCAGTTGGCATGAACTCCACAAATTTTGAAACATTATTTTGTTTATAACATTAGTTTCTTACTGTGAGCTGGAGTGGTGCTTAAGTAATCAGGAGACCAGTTTGCATTTTTTAAACTATTACATGTTTTGAAAAAATAAAGGTGAGAGGAGACAAGAAAGCACTAACCACTGAGAAAAATATTCTCTTGGGTCCATGCAGCTAAGTGTTCCAACCCGCCATGTTGGGATGTCACTGTGCTTTCCTGGAAAGGAAGGTCACTACACCACTGGAAAAATTTTACTTAAACCAAGTCTAATAATCTCAAGTACAGTGAGTGGCAAAAAAGAATGATCTTTTCTGCAGGAGAAATACTCAAACCACATAATGAAGTAACTGAAATGATCAGAAGCTGTTCCCAATGGACCCCTCATTCACAACTCAACCTTAGTCTGTTTTCTGTAGTATGCACTTTGAGCACCTTGAGATTTTAATTATACAATAGCCATTGTACTGTTACAACATTTTAAGGGAGATTGCATTTTTCACAGTAAACTCATTCAGTTATGGACTACATCTTCAAAGTGATTGGGGAAAGATGTCAGATTTCAAATAAGAATGGTTCCAGGAAATAATTACAGAGAAATCACAAATGATGGTTCCAATGTATTGAACTAAAATTATAAGCTTGAAACTTATAAAAGTAAAATTTTTCCTTAATTTTCTTCTGAAAAAATATCTATTTTTTCTTAGGATATCTCAACGTGATGAAACTCATTCATAGCTATTTGCTTTTTCACTCATCTTTTCTTGGAATGATTATAATATAGACATGAACTAGCTTTTCTATCTCATATCCCCAGGAGCTATTGTCAAGGTAATTCATGAATAATATTTAAGAAATATTTTAAGGAAATATTTTTTATGAAATTGGAGAAAAATATTTTTAATTAAAAATTCCAATTATTCTTATACCATCACTATGTAACTCCAATTGGAAAAATCTATTTGCATGATTATTTGATAAATTTCTGATGTCATCACTGAAGACGAAGCTCTAAGACCATGCTTGTTTTGTTCACTGGTGCCTAGAAAAATTAAAAAAAGATTTTAACAAATACCAGGTTAATCACACTTAATGTATGAAAAGGATCAGAGGGTCTGAGGCAACAGAACTTGACGGGAAGTGCAAGTGATTAAGAACAGCTGGAGCACCAGGTGTGATGTGGACGGGGCCAGGTGAGAGACAAAACAGGAAGGGTCAGAGCGGCCATAGAAAGAAGGGCCTTGTGCATCATCGTAATACTTTAACAAATCGTAAGTAAAGATGTACATCAAACTCATGTTCCAAAAAACTGGAATCAGGCCAGAAGACGTATACAACAGGTGTTTTGACTGAAGGCCCCACCGGTTATTTATCTATCGCAAAATGAGACCTACACTACAGACCCAGTAAAATTTAAGCTTTGCCTAAGCGTAGTTCATGTCTGTCTTCTGTCTTGTTGAATTCTCAGCATACAGTGTAGAACTTGACCCACAGTATATGTTTGATAAATATTTGTTACATGAGTGAATAAATGGTTGAGTGTGTTCATTTAAAACTAGTACTGGGTACTGCACCAAAACTACAAACCTAAAGCACAGATTGAGAAAACAAAGCTCAACAATACAAATGAGAAACACTCGCTTCTTTAAAGACCAGCAACAGACTCCATTAGAGTCAGTCTTCCAGAACTAACATCTTCAGGCACTGCTGTACCACCTTCACTGTACTCTCTATCCTTCTGTGCTGTGCCTTGGAGACTGTTATCAAGTGGCACATACTAAATTCCACATTCCCAGATTTATTTAAAGAATGAAGGAAAATAGAATTGAAGGTTTTTGGAGAGTTAGCAATGATTCTTAACCTGTTTTGGTGAAAAGAGATGAAAACTGAATTATCAGAGCTAAAGCAAAAATGCATTCTATAAGAACAAATAATCAATCCACGATGCCAACATTTTGAAAAGACTAATAATATTTAGAAATATTAAATTAACTTGTTAAGATAAAAACAATTTATAAGGAAATAGTATAGTTTTTTTTTAAGGTAAAATATTCCTATACCTGCAATTAAATTCCCAGATCAAGAGGTTATCACATTGGCATGAACTTCACCAAGAATATACAGAGTTACCTGGAGGATGGATTAGATTCATGCACGTACTTAAATGGAAATTTTTAATTTTAAACAGGAAAACGGAAGTGTGATTTCAGAATTATTCTTTGAAAAAAGTTATAATTCATCTTCATTAATTTGAAAAATAACCGCTCCTGGGAGCGTTTTTGAAATAAGAGCCTTCTTTATTTTTTATACACCTTGTAAATATAAACATTTTATTTTTGCTATATCAGATTGCTGTGGCCTGTTAAATAAAATGAAGAAACAACATAACCATTTTATATCTGGGAAACAACATAAGGTGGTTTATCTACTTTGGATTTACTCAATATTTAGAATAAAATAAATATTCCCATGTATAGGGTGTTCTTTAAAAATGTTGGCTGTTTTGGCCAAAAAAGTTTTTTTTACTCATATAACTAATCAAATAATAGCTATATTGAATTTTTGAAAACAAACAGTATGAATTATTTAAAAAAATATGTATCCAACTGAATTTTTATAACACTAATTTACACAAAGCACAGTGGTAGTGTTTTAGAAGCAAACTAAATTTGACCCAGAAATTTCAGTAGATAAGATATGTTTATTTTTTTAATACTTGTTTGAGTAAAGAGGAAAACAATTTTGAAAAAAGTAAAAATTTTCATGAAATGGAATTTCTCATTATTACTTTAAGAAATGAATTTGCAAGGAAGAATCATCCAAATTCATCCATTTGCATAAGCAAAAGTAGCTTATACAGATATATATATTATTTTTCTCCCATGCCATAGTGCAAGTGGGAAGTTTCATTATTAGCTCTCAGATTCAGCATTTGAAAACTATGAGTCAGGAAAGAATGTAATATATTACCATCCTTGGGCTTCAAAATCTTACTGAAATTGTTCTAAAACCAGGGTTAACTTTCACTAACTTGTTTGCCTCAAAAAGAAATCAGATGTGATATCTTCATGACAATTTTGTAGAATGATCAACTAGACCTCTTTACATTCACCAAGGGGTTCTGGGAGCTGATGCGTTCAGAGACAAGCTATCTGTATTCCTTATACAGGGAAAGAAGCTTAGCATGTACAGTTTTCCTATGTGTCTATTGTGATTCTACCATTTCTCTAAATTTCCCATTCACTGTCTCTTTAAGTTCATAAGTGATGATGGAACTGCCAACATCAAAGCTAAGGACAGTCTATTCTTAGAATCATTTATTAGTGTAACTAAAAGTCTAATTAAATAATGACTTCATTTCAGCAAGATCCCATGATAAGAATCAATATTGAGGCCACTGATCTTGCATTAATTTGCCCCTGTCATCACTAACTCTTGTCACAGTCATAGCTTCCTGATACCTTGAATTAACCTTGAGTGAGCGCAACCACAGGTTAAAAATAAAAGCAAGGAAGATATTTTCTGTTAGGATATCAAATAAACAAACAAACTTCTCTAATTGCTTTGATGGGAATATATCAAAGGTAACATAGTATGTAAAATTATTTTAAAAACTACATAAAATGTATCTCAAATCATCACATTGTACACTATAAATATATACAATTTTATTTGCCAATTACAGTTCAATAAAGCGGGAAGAAAAAATCCTATAAAAAGCACTGTCTTTACAGAAAAAGTACATAATTGAATTGATCTAATCAGAAAAGCTATACTTTTATGTGAAGGAATAAACTGTACCCTTCTATTTCATTGAAAGGCATGTTCTTTCATACTTTATAAGTTTGCATAGTAGATTCTAGTTTTAATAATTAACATAAATCTTAAATAACTACTCGCTATGTTTAAACTTACAAAATGAAGGTTGTTGATTTAATAGAGGATCTATAAAAAACAAAAATTTATAACAGAAATATGTACATACACATACATAAACTATAAATATATTTACATATAAATCTATATACATATACTGTACAAATTATATGAACTATATACGTATATATAAGTGGAATATATGTGTAAATATAATATATATACCATATTTATATAGTATATATAAATATGATCGTGTATGTGTATGTCCATCTGTATATTATATGTATGTATATACATATATATATAGTTTTATGTATAAATCTAGCTCCAGGATGTATGTACAAAGAGAACACTTTTTTTACATCTTCAGATTTATTAAATGAAAATACATTCCAATTCTAAAGTTTAATATTGATAAAGAGGATGTGACACTATTAAACACACCTAGGCATCCATTATTCCATAGTGATGAGTAATGGTGATTTATCCAAGCAATTTCACTTGACAGAACGCGACAGCACTCTTCAGCAGAAGCCCTTTCTTGCTCTCTACCACCTCCTGTGTTTTGAAAAGTGCTCTGATACCTACAGTTCCGTACAATTACATTTCATTTACGATTACATTATATCCTTGGAAGCATTTTCTAAAACCTAACTGCCACTGCAGAATTACATAAAGATATTTCATGAATCGTCCTATAAATCAAGAGCGAGTAGAAATTAAGACGATGTAATGAAATTCAAAAGGAAGGAAAAGGTTATTGATACACAATTGAAAAAACCTTTAGTTAGAAAATAATTTATGTTGGATGTCTAGTTTCAAATGGAAGATACATGATGTGGTAGAGAAAACACTGGTTATGGTATTTTATTAACGATTAAAGATATTGAGGATAAAATACTATGACCTGATATGAGAGAAAATTTGTATTGCCAGAGCTACTTTTCCTAGAAGAGAGCAGTAGAAACTATTCAATACATGTATGTTGGCATGCATTTCTTTTTCCTAGGCAATATGTCATAAATTAACTGGGAGAATAAGATAAAAACATTTTATAATAATTTCATTATGTAGTTCCCCTCTAGTTTAGGATATTTGATCTGGGACTTTTCGCTGTACTATACTGAGTTTTTAAGAACACTTAGCTGAGATGTTCATATTAATGTCCTCATCTTTCTATCTTATTGTGTCCACTCTGATTTTACTAAGGAAAAAAAAAATCAATGAAGCAATGAGCTTTGAAAACATTGGTAAAATATTAAGAGTTGTCACACATTTATGGCTTCTATACTAACAAGATGTTGGTAATATAGGCCACATCTCCACTTAACAAAGACACGTAAGTACTGCCTCCTCTGACATTACTCAAAATTTCAAATCCTATGTTTTCCTCCCAACCTTACATTATATCCTTATGAAGTATTATCCTAGATGTGTCTCTAAAGGCTTGGCCATGTGAATTATCACACACATGCAGGCCTTGCAAGTCACAATGTTTCATCAAAAAATAGTACTTTTCTTTCTTTGGTCCTGTGGAAATATCAAATATCACCGTATATGAAGATGAGTGCTGAGAAGAAACTAAATTCTAGAAAGAGGCAGACCCTACCATTCTTTCAACATCATTAGACTTATTTTTTGATCCTAAATAACATAACTCAAGCTCGTTCTTAATTAATCAAGTAGTTCTAGAATTCAGTGGGCAGTAGGATGAATATTACGTGTTGTCAGTGACAGTGTCACGCACATTTTCTGTGATGAGTGTAAAGATGAACATTTACACTTCCATGAGATGAAAGTCTATTTCGTGTGTGTGTGTGTGTGTGTGTGTCTTTCAAAGCTGTGCTTTACATTTATTTATCCTTTTCTTTTTCCATATTGTTTGTTTTCACAAAATAAACAAAGAGAATAAGATATTTATAGTTCAGCTCTGTGGAAAAGTGACCTTTTGTATTGACGTTCTTCAAATTCCATTTCATGTAGGAATGGCACAAAACATATACGAAAGAAAGCTTGATTAAATTGGAATCTTCGATTCTAATTCAACCACCTCCTCATAAGATAGAGCTTAAAGAAAGACCAATCATTCACTCTAACGAGCACCACTATGTTGCTCTGTCTAAAGTCATTTAAAATTCAGTCTAGTGTTATTACTGATTTTCAAGGTCTGACCATACCAGTATGGCAATTGCATAGCATATGCATCTCCATGTTCCCTCTCCCAAGATCACAGGTGATGTGGGTGATGGTTCTTTGGCACTGAGCCTAGACTTGGAATCCTTCTCAACACTGTGGTCTAAAAAGCCATTACTAAATGAATAGAGTTGACTGGAGAGGTGAATCTCTCTTGTCCTCCTTTCTCTAGAGGTTAGTTCTTCCTGAGGTTCTATGCCTGAGATTCCACTGCTTATCACCGGGTGGGCAGTGGTGGCTTTCAGAGTAGTTTGCTTCTTTTTTTATTTCACAGTTACTGAATACTAGCCATGTGTCAGACTCAGTATGGGTCCTGGCAATGCATTTATCAATAAAACAGGATCCCTGAGCTCAAGAAATTTCAAATATAGTTGGCAAAACTGTTGTGTAAAACCAACAATGACAACCAGTGAAGTATGAATAGGGTCTACATAGGAGGATACTTGTAAAGGAGTTAGGCTTGGGGAATGCAGCACATGAATTTTCTCACCTTCCTCACCAAGGTGAGAGAAATCGTGGCACAGTCAAAGAATTACAAAGGTCCATAACTGGGTTACACTTTTCTATTTCTATGAATAGGATCTCAGTTTGCTACTCTGTAAAATGGGGAAAATAATGGTATCTACCTCTCAGGGTTGCTATAAAGATTAACTAAAATAATACATGCTATGATGATCAAAAAGATAAGAGATCAGTGTTGGCAAGGATGTGGAGAAAAGGGAACCCTTGTGCATTGTTGGTGGGATTGTAAATTGGTTCAGCCACTTTGGAAAACAGTGTGGTTCCTCAAAAAGTCAAAAATAGAACTATTATATGATCTAGCAATTCCACTTCTGGGTCTAGATCTGAAGGAAATGAAATCACTCTCTCAAAGAGATATCTGCACCCCCATGTTCATTGCAGCATTATTCACAATAGCCAAGACATGGAAACAACCTAAGTGTCTATCAATGGATGAATAGATTAAAAATGTCATATATTCAATGGATTACTATTCAGCCATGAAAAAGAAGGAAATCTGGCCATTTGCAACAACATGGATGGACTTGAGGGCATTACGCTAAATGAAATGTCAGATGGAGAAAGACAAATACTGTAAACTCACTTATATCTGGGATCTAAAAAAGCTGAACTCACAGAAATAGAGAGTAGACTGGTAGCTGCCAGGGGCTGAGGGGTGGGGGAAATGGGAAGATGGTGGTCATTAAAGGGTACAAACTTCCAGTTATAAGATGAATAAGATATGGAATCTATGTACAGCTTAGTGACTATAATCAAAAATGCTATATTGTACACTTGGAAGTTGCTAAGAGAGCAAATCTTAAATGTTCTAAACATACACAAAAAATGTTATTATGTGAGGTGATAGATGTATTAACTCACCTTATCGGTAATCATTTCGCAACATATACATGTATCAAATCAACAAGTTCTACACTTTAAAATTAAACAATGTTATAGATGGATTATATCTCCATAAAGCTGGAAAAAAAATAATAAATGCCATGATCGATCGAGCAATCTATCCACTATATTTAATTGTAGATATAATTCATTAACATTCATTATATGCTTCCTATGTGTCAGACATGCTTCTAACACAGCAGATGTCATTTAATACTATACATTAAACATATTAACTAATTTAGTACTTCTATATAGTAGAAGGCTTGTCACAAAAGGACACAATAAATTGTCATTTGTGATTACCAAGACTGGAATATAGCATACAAAGGGGCTGGGAAAAGTAACAGATGAGGTGGAAGGATGCAGAATCCAGGTCCTGTGGGGAGTGTGGGGGGAGGGGCAGCATTTCGCAGACCCTGACGAGGCCAAGAGTTTCCAAAGTCCAGTCTTCGGGCTGCATCAGAATCACCTAGAAAACTTTTTTAAAATAACAGTTCTTAAACTCCAGACACAGTGTTTCTGGTGGGAACTCAGGGACCTGTGTTTTCCAAAACCATCTCTGGTAATTCTGAGCCCAAGTCAGGTTTCGAAATCATTGAAAGAGAAAGGGAAGATGGAGTAGATGGCGATCCTGAGAAGAGAGTCAAGGGAGGGATCTGAGGTCCAGGAAGACCTCTCTTCTGTGTGGGAGAGGCTTGGGAAGGGAGCAGGACAAATGGCAGGGAGAGAGTGTGACGTGGATGAGACTGGTGACATCCAGTCTGAGGTCATTTTATTTATTTAATATTCTACCTCCTGAGATCTGGTCAAATCTTTGCAGATTTTCTAAAGAACTTGTCTCTAAATGCAAAAAAATACAACAGAGAATAAATGTATTACCATTGACTCCTTTATCTTGGCAGGGCTTTCCAACAGATCATCAGGGAGAGTCAAGAATGCCGCACAGTGTTTCAGCTCCAAGCATTACGGTTGTGCATTATGATTGTGCAGAAATCACTTTGAAAGTGACATTCTACTCCACTACTTTTTACCCCACAGGTAGGAAAGTGACATTT
This sequence comes from Ceratotherium simum simum, assembly GCF_057802395.1. Classification (NCBI taxonomy): domain Eukaryota; kingdom Metazoa; phylum Chordata; class Mammalia; order Perissodactyla; family Rhinocerotidae; genus Ceratotherium; species Ceratotherium simum. Next base: position 17,173,123 of record NC_141909.1, read on the forward strand.
TTTTCATCTGGATGATCAAAACAAGAATTTGAATACTGGAAAATCTCTTCAGAAAAAATATTTTCATAGTTCTAGTCAAATTTAAAATCACTTTTAGAATTTTCTAGACTCATCTTTTCATAGAATCTTTGCTGGATGTTTTAAATAACATTTACTTGAACAGTTAACATTATAATAATTGCAGTTAAAAGTTTTAGTCAAAACTATAATAACTAGTTCTTATTAGGCACACAAAAAGAGGCTCATTATAAAATTTAAGAGTGCTTGGCAAATGGTAACTGCTCAATAAATGTTTCTTGAATGAGGGAGTGAATGCATGTATGTATAACTAAACAAAATCATAGTTTACTCCTTATCCAATAGCCTCCTGGGTCAACAGTTGTTTATGATACCAAAAAATTAGAAATATTCTAACGTTCAATAAAACTTGCTGTTAGGTTTAGAGTCCTTACTAGGAATTAGGCACTGCTTTTGATCCTACTCATGAGGTAAGTATTAATATTAGTTCCACTTCACAAATGAGGAAACTAAAGATTAAATTTAGTCTAAAATTATTTAAAGTAAAGATGTTGTCAGATTAGAGCATGGGCCAGTCTGCTACAGTGCATGCTTTCTAGACACACACAGCTTTTCCAATACGACACTGGTTAAATAATGGAATGGACACATGACAAAAATATTGTGCAACCATTCAAGTCATGCTTTACAAGACAACTTAGTACTATATTTCAAACATATTCCCATGTTAATAGAAAAAAAAAGTATTTGCAAAAGAGTAGGTGATTTGCAATACAGTGTGTAAAATTTTAACCCAATTAAAAAACACAATTGTAAATGTATGTAAAATACTGAAATAACACACAAAAAAATATTAACAGTAGTTAATGGTTCTTTTTCCCTGGGTGATAGAATGGTGAATAATAATTATTTTATTCTTTACACTCTTCTATAGATGTTACTACAATTAACAGGTCCTAATATTATAACAAGAGGAAAAATATTTAAAGTATAATAGTTGTTTAAACAAGCAGATAATTTTTATAAATGCACAGTCTTCACTTTCCTGCTGTCTGACATATTTTTAAATACATCTGAATTTCTGTTATTCTAAAGTTACCCAAATCTTTTTTTACTTGTCTCCATGTTTTCTTGATTTCTTCTCTTCTACATACTCATCTGAAGGGTTGCAGTGACCCTGCTTCATCTTTGTTCAAAATAAATTTTCCAGGGGCTGGCCCCATGGTGTGTAGTGGTTAAGTCCTGCATGCTCCGCTTAGGCAGCCCTGGTTCAGATCCCGGGTGTGGACCTACACCACTTGTCAAGCCATGCTGTGGTGGCAACCCACAAACAGAGTGGAGGACGATTGCCACAGATATTAGCTCAGGGCTAATCTTCCTCAAGAAAAAAAAAAAGGAAGCTTGGCAATAGATGTTAGCTCAGAGAGAATCTTCCTCACCAAAAAAAAATAAATAAGTTTTCCAGTGAAATTATAATACAGGCTTAATTTTTGTTACATCCTTCATTGGCTTTGAAAATGTAGTTGCCGATGAACTCCATAATATCACAGAGCTTAATGTCTAAGAGACTGTTTCAAATTTAGTAGATGCCATTAAATGATAAATAAAAGAATAACTAACTGAATGGAGTAACTTTACCAGTCAAAAAGTTCTTTATATGCATTTAATCTTCATGAAACTGAACATCTGAAGATGCCAAAACTAAATGTTTGATTTTGGAAACTCTTGGTGTAAGTAAATAAAAGACAAAAGAATATTGTGGCTCAATCTGTCACATAATATTTAAATGTGTTTTCTTCTTTAAGGTGAAACTGAGTTGAGTAACAAATCAGTTCATGTCTTTACCCAACAAGGATCTGTGTCTACCTGGTAATAATAGCAATAAAAATATTATCAATAAGACTGAAAAAACCCAGTCCTTTGCATAAAGGGGGAAAAAATAACAAATGTATTTTTTCAGACAATAGCAACTATGACACACTGTGGGTTATCCCTCATTACCTAACCCTACTTTTCCCCAGTAATAGACCCCGCCCTCCATAATTTTCAGTTGGGTGCATGGCTACTTAGAATAAAGACCACATTTTCTTAGCTCCTCTGCAGCCTGCCATGATAATCTGCATCCTGGATATAATGCAAGCAAAAAGTGAGCCTGCAACTTCTGAGAAGTGTGTTTAAAGGTAGGGGTGACCTTCTTTGAGCTTTTTTCTTCTAGCTGGACAGGAGATGTGATGTGATGGCCAAGCTTAATCAGTCTCTTGGGCCTTCAGGTAGCCACATGTGGAAGGCGGCAGAGCAACAAGAGAGACCCCAGGTTCTTGTTGATTAAAGAGCTACCACGTCAGCCCTGTACTGTTAGCTGCTGGGCTTTATTTACATAAGAGAAACACATTTTATTGGGACTCAGTCACTGTTATGCTGGTTCTCTGTTATTTGAAGACATGAAATGTTATTCAACTGGAGAAGCCATTTTTTAGGCTATATCTAATTATTCAAATGAAGTCAGAGATAATTAAGATATTGCTCCTCATCTCATTAAAAAAATACTTATACATTCAGATAATGATATAAAACAGGAAACTTTTTTAGTTTTGCATTAATTTGTAGGGATGATTCTTTAGTATTCCCTTTAGTCTGTGCATGTAAATGCAATTTAGGACTACTTTTTCCCCCATATCATTACCACATTCACCTAGTTTCAGTGAAATTATGTTTAAGGGTTCTTTAACAAAAATTAAAAATATATGTTTAATTTCTCTGCTCAGATTCTTCACTTACTGTGATCATTGTTTTTGACACAAATACCTTTTTGTGCCATCTAAGGAAAATGTTACAATAAATTTGAATCTGACGATTTCTTTATTGCAAAAAGAAATTTTTACAAAATTCATTTAATAATCACATTATATAAAATGAGTGTATTTTTGACTTTTGGGATCATTTTTCATTCTGCCATCTTTGTTTCACTTCAGGTTTGGGGCATTCATCCTGTGCTATTGTTTTATTACAGGGATAACAGCTGAGTGACAATAAAACCAAAACAGCTTTTTTATTACTTATGTAAAGCCTACTTCATGCATCAAATAATGCCCAGAATAACGTCAAAACATGTACAGAAAGAAAAATAGCACCCACCTCCTCAATAATTATGTAGCTTCATAGCCCTGTGATGATGTATGTTTGGGATTATTCTGGGAGCTACTGAATCAAAACAAGACAGCTGAGATCAATCAGAATCCTGGAAAACAGGAGGCCAGCACTGTTCTGAGCTGCAGGAGGCTCCAGGGCTCAAAACAATAGACAGTGTCTTCTGAAAATTCTTTAGTATGAAGAAAAAGAAAGAGCATTTCAACATCCTCCTCACATTCCAAATAAATGATTCAAATTAAAATTTTGCTTTTTTCAATTTTTTTCTTTATTTTTTTCTCTTATAGAATAACAGGCATATAATTTCATGAAAAATTTCATTTGCTCTTAATTCCCCAAACTAGTGTTCTAGTTCACATGAGACAAAGAACCAGATACTTTCTGGATTTCTAATCAGTCCAGAACTCTTGAGAACTATTTTCCTTGTTAATGATATAAGTAAATCTTCTAACAACAACAACAACAAATATATATATATATATATATATATATATATATATATATATATATTTGAAGAACCCTATCCACAAACATCCAGAGATGTTCAATATTGGCGGTTGGAATAGTTCTCTCTCTCTCCTCTCTCTGTCTCTCTTTCTGGCTCTCTTCTTCTTCTACGAGTCATGTTTAACAATTGTATATCATTTTACAATGTTAAAGGACTGTAAATGCCTTTGCTACTAATTAAACTAGAAATTTAATTCATGCAGTGTTATGTTCTAGGTGCATGACTTCATCACATGTCCAAAAGCCAGTAATTATTCAGGTGCTGATTGATTCATTCAACCCTTAGCATCAACTACATCATACATACAATATAGTTGAGGATCAGGAGAAAAATATTTACATTTGCTGTACTCAACATTGCCCAAAGTAGATTTTTGGCTTTTGTATTGGAAATTACTATTAACATGTGTATTCTCAGGGTTCAGATTTTGTACAAATTTTTCTTTTGTATGAAAGTACTTCCTATTATCCTTTTAATTTCCTGATCATCAACTAATGTATAAACATTGCCTTTTAAATATATATTTATTTTCTCATGAATTCGAGTCAAAGATAGTGTCAGACAAAGGCATACAATTTTTTACTTCTTCAATGACACAAACCGGTAGCTGGAATCCCAACCCAAACTAGGATGGACACTTGCCAAGTCCACACAATAAAAAGGAGCACCCAGAACTGACCTAGATCTCTTTATTCTCAGTAGGAAGCGGATTTCCCAAATGTAAGTATAAAATTTTGAATGGCCCATCCAAAAATCTTTTGAGTATAACCATGTGAACTAGGGCAGTGCTCAGGCCATAGGAACAGCGGACCGTCTTTGTATCAAGTCATGTCAACGCCATATGGCAGAGGAGGTGATACTGAAGGAAAAACCAGTTTTACAGACAGATTTTGATCAACAGTATATTTTATAATCCACCAGCTGGGAAAATCTGTTCTATCTTATATAAGCCATTGTTATTTTGGGTTTCCTGTCACTAGTAGACACATCTAATCCTTACTAAGTTGGTGGATGTGGAAGGAAAGTAGTTATGAGAGAAATAAAAGCTTTTAGCAAGGAAAGAACAGTTTGATTTTTGACCCAGAGAAAAAAGAACTACCTAAGTAATGATAGATAAGAGAATTAAATAATTTGGGGATAATATCTTTAAACCTGCCCTTTTCAATTAAAATTTACAAACCACATCAACTAAAAATCTTCCCTGACCGCTCCCTCAGTCTCTCCCAGACAGCAGATGGGCAAGTTTTCCCCACCTCTCTCTGCTTCCAGACTCTTGTCCAAACATCTGGTACTAATCACATTGTATTAGGCTTGCGTGTTTCTACATTTGTCTTCTTTTTTAGAATTTGATTACTTTGAATATAAGGATTGCATTTTTGAATCCCATTGGCTAACAATAAATATTTGTTTACTCATGCACAAAATGTGTATTTCATTTGTGTGTGTGGGTGGAAAAATCTTGCTCTGGGTAAATTGTAGCAGATCCTAGTCCCCACAGCACAAGATGAAAGTTAGGAATGATTAGCAATGATTCTGCTTTCATTCAACACCATAGAAAATGTCTAGTTTAATCGTGTTCACCAAAAGTGAACCACTCCACAGAACTTTATTTTGGGAATTCTGCAAATTAGGAAGGGATTCTGCAATACTATTACAATTTTAGGAGGAAATAGAAGAAAAAGACATCATTTAATAGATATTCTTGAATGATTAGTAAGAGACTGGGCCATATGGATGAATAAAATCAAGAAATAAAACATTGGTGAAGACAGCAACTGGAATTTTAGTGGCTCTACCACCATCACAAAATCTCTAATGGAAATAGCCACCAAAGGAGATGAATGACAACTAAATTTATTAACAAACACACGAGACTGTGAAATGATTTAGAGGAAAATGGAAGAATATGTTATTTTTACATGAGCTTAAGTGCATATTTTATGTGAGCTCCGCAGAGATTGAGGAAAGAAAAAGGCTTCAGTTGGTGAATGAGTATTTGAAAGCAAAGTTAAACCAGGCTATAGAATAAGCAGCCAGATTTTTCTCATGTTTCAGCACCAGAAAATTATGCAAATAGCTATAGCACTTTCCCTAATAAATTCCGTTTCCTATGGCACTGACATGATTTGAATATAGAAATGAAAATTGTATTTTCCCACATTTGTTATTTTAAACAAATTTTTATTTATCAAATTAATAAAGCGAGCTTCTCCTACTCCCATCAAAAGGACAAACTTTTGGATGATTAATTCTCTCACTAAATAACATAGTAAAATATTTATAGATTTTAAAACATGGAGTATTTTTTATTTGCATAAGAAAACAGTAATGTACTTGAGATATGTTGTCACATTCTTGCAGAGAAACTTTTACAATGTTCTCATCAGATAAGAAATAGCAATTAACATACGCCCAGGAACAGCTACATGTTCTATAATAGAGCAGAAGTTTTGCTCTGAAATCAGTGATCAAACATGATAAGGAGTCCAAACTCGGGAGATGAAGACTTTTCAAGATATGTCAAAAGGATCTGAAAATTCAGATATCTCCTTTTTTAAGGACATGATAATTAAACATTATTCTGAATTCAAATCAAGCCAAAGCACAAAATATTGAGGTAGTAAAAAAAATAGCTATTTAAAAGTTTTCAATTAGTTTACACTCTGTTGTTGTCAAATTTTCTAGAAGTAGAACCTGAGATGGTGATTCTTACATGAGTGGTTTATCGAGGTTAGGCTCTCCGGAGGAACCTGTAAGGAACTGAGAGGCAGAATAAGGAAAAGGATGGAGCCAGCACAGGTGTGGTTTCAGCTGGAGGCTGCTTTCGGCCAGATCCTACAAGGAGATCTGGAGTGTGAATGGCCCCAGAGGGTAAATCTCGCCTTGAGGCAAAGGGACACCATTTGTCTACTTCCATATCCGTTTACACAAGAGACTGTGTGAGATAGGAAACTCCCTATCAGTCAGTCCATCCTTGGTGGCAGATTGCCCCCATCTCCCAAGACACAAAGAAGTGTCACTTCTCAAGCCAGATGGCTTCTGTGACTGAGGGCAGTATTTGGGAGAAAGATGTGGCTGTACGTCTGGAAGCACCTGCCTGTATGGGGGATCTGGGTGGGGCACCAACACCATCTGTTACACACTCAATCAAACAGCTGCCCTACTTCCACTATCAGGAATACTGCTTTGCTAGATTTTTCTGGGCTCCTTTTAGGAAGTCATGAACCGTTGCATCCCGTTACCATTTTGCCATGATCTAAAAACAAATCAAGGGGGGTGGGAATCAAACTGTGAAGCATCCTTTCATGGCTCAGCAAACAAAATCTAATCAACAGTTTGTGCAGAATCTAAAACTTTAGTAGAAGGGGTGGTTTCATTGATTCATTTTTCCATATGCCCTGAGTCATATGGATACCTTGTTTGCATTAGTTTTTTAAATTCACTGTGGTGACAACCCATTAAAAAAGAGGAGAACCTGGTTGGTACAGGCACAAGCTGACTGCATGGTGGATTTTATGGAAGTGTTGTAGTAATATACTCAGACTTCCATTTGTTAGGCAAGGGAATCATAAGATTTCTCTTGGCTCTGATTCATTTGGCATAGTGGAAAAAGAGCTTGCCTGAGAGCCAGGAAGGGAGTTCTCCAAGCTCTGATGTAAGTCGTTGAAGCATGTCACATCCTTCCTAGGACTTGGATTTTTCACTTGTCAATTGAGGGGGATGGAGTCTATAATTTCTAAGTTATAACTTCTGTTTTTAAGTCCTATTATTCTGAGAGGTCTGGTCAATAGAATTTAGCCAGCGTATGGTGAATAGACTAGACTCCTGGCCTCTCATTCCTAGTCTTCTACACCTGGGCTTCTTAAACTAGTTGTAGCCGTTCTATGAGAAGATAGCTTTTTAAAAATTTCCAATCTTTCATGGACCAACATGTGGTCCTACTGCACCTGCCTGTGCCCATGCCAGATGGCACTCACCGTGCAGGCTTGAGAATACCCAAAGTAGTCTACGCCCTGTTTAATGAAATGAGTAGATTGATTCACCTTTGAATGTTACATCAATGCCAAGTGGCTATAGAAGTTTCTAAATGCTTACTCTCAATTTCTGTACTTAACTGCTTCAGGCATAAGACCATTAGGAAAGATGAAAAAGACCCTAATTCTTTACTACACTAGCCCTTAGAACTTGGAGAGTTATCTATTAATCTGAAAGTGTCTTCATGCTGTCCAATATGGTAGCCACTAGCCACACATGGCCATTTAATTTAAATTTAAATTAATTAAAATAGAAATTCAGTTCTTCAGTGGCACTAGCCACATTGCAAGTGCTCAATAGCTATGCAGTTAGTGGTTACTATATTGGAGAGTACAGACAGAATATTCCCATAATCTGGGAAACTTCTTTTGAATACTGCTGCCCTAAAACCGTCACACATTTTTCTGTAGTTTCAATACAAGTACATTTTAGGCACTTCCTATTAACATCATTGTGTGTTTATCAGCATGTTAGATCTGTCTTAAAGTTCAGAAAAGACGTCTATCCAACTTCTCATTATATTATGTTATTATCAATTATAACTATTTGTCGGGCACTATACTGACTATAAGCATTCAAAATAAAGAAAAAGAATTATCATTAGTGCATATACTTAAAGTACTTATGATCTGGTGAGGGAGTCAATAGTATTTAGAAATTAAAAATACAAAGTGATTTTAGCTACGCTTTAAATAAATGAAGTAGATAAGAAATTTCACCTTCTTAGGCTAGATTATGAAATATTTGAGGTTATAAGAAAAAATCAGTTGAGTATAGACAGTGTAACTTGTAGACTAGAATAACCAAAAAAGTCCACACTGAAGGGTGAGACCTAAACTGACCTTGAAAGAAGAGTGGAGATTGACTAAGCAGCAAAGAAGAAATGGAATATATATATATATATCTGTGTATATACATATATACACACATAAATATGTATATATGGTCATATGTATATCCCTATTTCAGTATTGGTTAATTTGTAGACTATGTTTTAAAATTCTGTATTGACAACTACTAAAAATGGAAAATAAATCCAATGAATATGTCTTCTTTCTATTTAAAGTGGATAAGTTCTGATGTTCTTCACGGATATACAAAACCTTGGCTACTTTTTATCATTATTATTATTTTTTTTTTTTTGAGGAAGATTGGCCCTGAGCTAACATCTGTTTGCCAATCTTCCTTTTTCTTTTTTCTCCCCCAAGCCCCAGTACATAGTTGTATATCCTAGTTGTAGGTCCTTCTAGTTCTTCTGCATGGGACACTGCCTCAGCATGGCTTGATGAGCGGTGAGTAGGTCTGCGCCCAGGATCCGAACCAGCAAACCACAGGCCGCTGAAGCAGAACGCAAGAACCTAACTGATACACCACTGGGCTGGCCACATATTTCTTTATTTTTTTAGTGGCATAAAACAACACAAATTTATTATCTAACAGTTTTGGAGATCAGAAGTGCAACATAGGTCTCACTGGGTTAAAATCAAGGTGTCAGCAGGCCTGCATTCCTTTCCGGAGGGTTTAGTGGAGAATCTGGATCATTGCCTTTTCTAGTTTCTAGGGGCAGCCTGCATTTTTTGGCTCTTGGTCTCGTCCTCCATCTTCAAAGCCAAGAATAGTTGGTCAAATCTTTCTCACGTAGTATTATCTGACCTCCTATTCAGCCTCCCTCTTCCACTATTAAGAACCCTTGTGATTACATTGGGCCCACCTGAATAATCCAGGATAATCTCCCTATGTTAAAGTCATCTGATTAGGAACCGATTGCTATTTATTTTTAACATAAAATACTTTAGACACTTGCTAATACTCTCCATTCTGTGCTTTCCTTCTATTTCACTAATTATCCAGGGAGAAAGCAAACAATTCAGGGTTCACATTTTGCAACACTTCTTTTAAATAGCTCTGGGCTTTCATCATTCATTCCGCTGCATTCCCAGGGGAGTTGCCGTCTGCAGGTCACAGATGCCACAACAGTCCTTGAGGGGGACAAGGCTAGGCACCAACACTGAGAGAGTCAGGCTCAAGCTGAAGGCAGGAAGAATGTGGATATTTCTAATCATGAATTTCTTTTCTATTCTGTGCCACAAATTATTAACAGCAAGATGCTGTGTTTTATATCCTTAAAGTAACATGAAGTGTGCTAACATCAGGTTCCAGTTCTCTCCAACCAGCTCTGTTGCAAATCAAAAGGAATATCACACATATAAATAAAATAAGCACACATGAAGATATATACATAGAAAAGATAGATAAATTGATAGATAGATGGATAGATAAATATATATAGTTATTTCTAATCTTGGCAAATTGCAGAAAACCATTTTGCTTGGAAACACAACACAAACTTCTATAAATTTAAATAATAAAGCATAAATGCAATGGGAATTGAAAACTCACTAACTGATCCTACAATAAAGCCCATTTGTTTGCCCTTTTCTCTGACAGGAAGTCAAATGCAGCAATGAACTTGGGCTCTTTTGGATTATTTACTATAATGTATTAACAATAATGGAATGAAAACGTGGTCTAGTACTGAAGAGCAGACATCATTTTTCTCTGACCATCACTTTTAAGAGGTGGCTGAAAACTAAATAACCAAATCGACTGGAACTTTGTGCACAATAACCACATGCCAAGTTCTGCTAAAATCCACTCTGGGTGTTCACTTTTCAAAAGTGGAATTAATATCCCACCCACTGGAGGCTAGGAGCCCGCTCTGATTATAAGAGAGCACTCTGTATTTGTTACCAGAAAAAAGAAAAAATACTATTAAAGACAATTAAAATGTGAAAGACATCTTGTTTAGATTCTTATGCTGTTTCTGATTTAGGGAATAAATGTTTCAATTAAAACCAAACGTAGAAACATGGATGTTAATTCCCAGTAATTAGGAGCTTACAGGCTGACAAATAACCTCTTGGGTCGAGTAAAAGTCTGCAGGTGCCCGTCCTTCTCCTGGTAGAGGTGCTGAGAGTTGCCTGAGAGCACTTGAGCCCAATGAGAATGGCAGAAATGTGATGGCAGGCCAAGGGGGGGATGGGGGGGACTGCCGTGAGCTTTTAGTCACAGCCTCCTATGCTGGCCCAGACAAGTGACTCAGGCCAATAATCTGCCCCTCACATTTCTTCAGACTTCCAGGTTTAACATCCCTTTACACATTTCTTTTATTTTTTTATTTTTATTTTTTGCTGGGAAATATTTGCCGTGAGCTAGCATCTGTTGCCAATATTCCTTCCTCTCTTTTTTTTTTCCTCCCCAAAGCCCCAGTACATAATTGCATATTCTAGTTGTGGGTCCTTATAGTTCTTATATGCGAGCCACTGCCCCAGTATGGCTAGTGACAGCCAGGTGGCGTGGTTCAGCGCCTGGGAACCCAACCTGAGCCGCCAAAGCAGAGTGTGCTGAACCATTAACCACTAGGTCATTAGGGCTAGCTCTACACATTTCTTGTAATACTTGGTCACAACCACATTTTTTTAAGCACTTATTTTAATTCTTGAATCATCTGTCCTTAGTTTTTATGCAAAATGTATATTTTTTATTTGTGTTCTTATATAACAATCTTTGATTTTTTTTTCTTTTTCAAAAGCCTCCTATTTTGAGTTGTAAACAATTAGCATGGTTAAAAAAACAAACAATAAACCAACAAACCAACAAAAGTGTGCCTTAAGGAATAGAAGGGCTATAATTAGCATGTTTAATAATATTCATACGAACAGCATTAAAATGCATATCAGATTTGATGGTCTTATCACAAACGAACGAATACTCTTAATATACTGGAATAATGAAGTTCTACCAGCATCAGAAGAGTCAGGGAAAGAATACATTTGGGAGTTGAATGCATGGGGACTGTCAGGGCAAAGAAAAGGCAGCTAAATTGGTTCTATTGAGGAGTGTTGGAATCCTAGGAGGGCCACCTGAAAATTGCATTTAATATGCTAACACTATTATGAGAATATTTCTATTCTTCCCATAAAGGTCTTGCTAACAGTAATTAAATTTTAAGACAGTCAGATCTGGAAAGGAATAAAAATACAGTGAAAATATGATTAGGATGGCTAGAGGAGGTCTTCCTTTTCAAACACTAATTAAAAAAAAATGAATTTCGGCTACCCAGGGATACCAAGTCTGGCCATATCTATATTAAATTATACCTAATCACACCTAAGTTCTTAAAAACCTAATACATTTACCACCAAACACCTCGGACTTCAGAAATATGTAAATGACATTCTAAATGTATGAGTTTCTCCTTCATCAGTAGCCACATACAGAGCAAAGTAAAAAATAAATTTACATATATATGTACACACACACAAACCAGGATCAGGATAGCAGGCTTTGGGGAACAAAAATTGCTTTGGGTCAACAGAACTAAGATTGTGGGGATGTAGTTGTTTCCAATAAAGAATCCACTTCATTTGAAAAATATGTCTACATATTGGACCTGTTTCTAAACTAATTTTCATTTTCTTATTCACAATCAGTAAGCCTGATTTGTACAACAGCATTTTTTTGTAGTCGTGTGTCAGCAGAATCCTAATCCAGCTAATCACTCATGAACAACGTGAGGATAGAATGCAAACGCTAACTGTGCTCATTCACCATGCCCCAGCCTTCATTCTCACTGGAAGCCTCAGTGCTATGGTCTTAAGCTTCAATTATTATCAACTAATGCATAAAACATTCAAGGAATCCCCAGAGTAAAATTCTGAATGCTTAAGCAATAAAACACTAACTTAATACTTTGGCAAGAGTCTAATATGATCTTTTTTAAAAAACATAGATTTTTAAAAATTTTATATCAGCTACCTTTTAAAATTTGGAAGCAGTCTAATAGAGAGCAGTGGTCCTGAAAGTTTTGCACGTATCAGAACCACATGGAAGGCTTGTGAAGATACAGATTGCTGGGCCCCATTCCCAGCATTTCTGATTCAACAGGTTCAGGATGGGGCTTGAGAATTTGCATTTCTAACCAATTCTCAGGTGATGCTGATGCTGCTGGTCCACATGGAAGGCTTGTGAAGATACAGATTGCTGGGCCCCATTCCCAGCATTTCTGATTCAACAGGTTCAGGATGGGGCTTGAGAATTTGCATTTCTAACCAATTCTCAGGTGATGCTGATGCTGCTGGTCCGGGGACCACACTTGGAGAACCGCTAGCAAGAGCAGATGACAGACAGGCTTCCAAGTTAGAGAAACCTAGGCTTACCTAACTCTGCCACATCCTGGCCTTAAGACCTTGGATAAGTTATTTCTAAGCCTTAGTTTCTTCATCTATAAATGAGGATAAAAGCAGTACGTATATCAGAGGATCTCTGTACAGACTAAAAGAAAAAATGCATGGGAATAGCTTAGAATATAGTAAATGTCCAATAACAATCAGTTCCTATTCTGACTAAGGCAAAAATATAAGTAAATGGTTTAAAGAGAAAACTTCTCATACATCCTATTCAAACATAGATTTACTGTAAGAAAGATATATATCACTTAGTAAAGATATACATGTAACCAAACATCAAACAACTTATTAACTGCAGGAGGCTGATTATCTTTTCTAAAAAATAACAGTCCAACTTCCACTCCAGGGATACGTCCTTTTACAGTGCCACCTAGGTATTTTATGTTCTGTTTAAAAGTTAATCATTAAGCTTTGGTACATAGAATATAACCTACATTTTTAGCTTTAATATGTGTAACTATGTATAATAAATTAATACATTATGTAAGTGTACATAACATTACAGTTACATGCAAGAAAATATGAAAAAAAGCTTAAAAGTCATTATTTCTGCATAATGGGTAGCAGTTATTATATTATTTTGACCTTTTCTCTCTATTCCAGGTTTTTTGTAGTAGGTAATAAATGGGTATTACTTTTTAATCACAGAAAGACAGAATAAATGTTAATGAAACAAACAACTGGGGAATCACATATTCCCAAGGCATCATGCTCCTGTATAACTTTTCTTTTGTACGTGAGGGAACCAAGAGAAAGGGTGTGGGAGCGGTTGTCAGAAGGAGAAACCTGGGAAAGTTTGACTTCTCTTGGGAACTGTGAGTGTGCCAAGGCGTTGGAGCTCAAGTAGAAGACGGTGTTTAAGTGATTAGAGGAAAAGCTACTCTGAAGCCAGGATGCTCCTCTGACGAATGGCATATCTGACCCAGACGCATAAAAGGATTCAGAGAGAGTTGAAAGACTCCCTTGCAAGGAGAGTTGCACTGCTCCTGTCTGAGCCTACTTCTGCGAGGAGGGGTAGAGAAGGCAGTGGGCTTCATTTAAAATAAGAATTCTTTACTTTTTTTGATCATTCCAAATGAGAACCTGGTGAAAACCACACAACCTCCTCCTTAGTAACACACATACATAACTTTGGGTGGGAGAGTCAACCGTCTCTCTGAAGTTGATCTTGTATGTCCCCTGTTAAGAAACTTTGACTTAAAATAACTGAAACAACTTAAGTATTAATGACAAAGGCATTCAGATCTTTAGAGATCTTACCATTTTCATAAAACTTTTTAATACATATATTGCTTTAAACATTTTGTTCTGCAGTGGCTGTGCTTTGCTGTTTCACCATAGAACAAAACAAAACAGAAACACCTTCTCATTTTTATAAAAAAATCATAAGTGGACGATCATGCTATTTTCTTGGCTCAGTTAATTAGATCAAAAGGCACCTGATTATTTGAACTAACATTTTAACCCTGTTGTCTGTTTGAAGCAGTTTACCCCAACTGCTGTAGACCAAATATCTTAGTGGAATTAGTGCAATAGAATCTTGACATCTGTGGATTTAACACTAATGAGATGTGACCATGAGAGAGAGAGACACCATGTTACGTGACCTATGAAATCTCATTTTGCTGAGATAAAAATTTGCAAGGCTTCTGTGGAAGAGTCATTTAGGTGGTGAATGATCCCAGCCAAGCACCTGGAATTTGCATCTCACTGGGGCAAGGGACATATTATCCTTTTTTGGCTCTCCAGAAGATTTCCAATAGCATTCTCTAATTTGGAAGGGAAAAATATGCAGGAGGACACAACCTTTTTAAAATGTATTTTTATTTTTTTTAACATGGCTTCAAACAGAGGGGGAGAGAACTGACAGTAGATGTCTACTCTGGGATTCATGCTCTTAGAGACATTACCTCATGCAAGGTTTGCACGTTCCAGAGTAAAGTGGTGGAAAATGCCATACGTGGAAAACTTGAAAGCACAACATTAGGATGTAAAACATCTTCAAAATGATTGATTTTCTCTCCCTGATTTCTGACTAATGAGTATCCATTCTATTTATAAAGATCTTTAGGGACTTGCACAGCTTCCCTGAAGAAACTAAATAATCCCAAATGAAAAATCCATACATGTAGGGGCTATCAATCCCTATTCTTTTTCTCAGGATTGCTCAATGGCAGTCACTGAAGACCTTCGATCTGCCAGCTCTGCCCCGAGCCGAGCCAATAAACCAGTTCTAGCAAGCAGCTCAGTCATTAGATAGCGTGTGGCAACAAATCTTGCCAATTCAGAAGAAAATGTGCTTGGGGAGGGTTTACCGTTTTGCTGCCAGGCTTCATCTGCCTAATCCGTATGACTGGATCCAGCCTCTGTGACTCCATTGGTTGGCCAAGACAACGGTTCTGCAGTTCAGGCTGGAGCCCAAACACCCTGTCTGATTTTGTCAGCCTTTTGTGCCTATGGGATGGGTGTATCCTCCACATCAGAGCCATCCAACCAGCCTCTGCTTCCCCACTGCTGCCATTGCCCTGATGCTGAGCCAGGCAGGAGGGTCACTATATCACGGCATCTTAGCTATCAAAGTCAGAGATGAAGAACCTTGGGACACAGTTGTTGGGGCTGGTGATCACTCTTTGGCTTGAGGGGGAGGGAGCAGTCCCACAGTTTAGTGAGTTCTTCTCACTCTGGCCTTTCTTGATTCCAGCTTCTCTCTTTTGCAGTCCTGTCCCTAAAATCCCATAAGGCCCTGGTCTAAGTTTCCCTAGGAAAAGACAAAAGCCATGCTAGCCGCATGTCTTCTACATGTTTGGGCTGCAACCATCCTGTGTCTCAAACTACACTTCCTTAAGGGTTAGGGTAGGGTCACATTGATTTTTGGTCAATAGATGTGTTTTCAATTGATTTTTATCCTTAATGTAGGAGATCTTCCTTTTGTTCCAAGCACAACATTTTAAACATGATCTATGAACTCTTTTAATCGTACTCAATTATATAGTATATAATGTAACAAACGGTTACTGGTAATCCACATATTTCAAACAGTTATATTCCTTTTGTGCTTTATGATTTGTCTGAGCTTAGACTGTGGTTTTCCATAAAAAATAAAATATTTTAGATCAATAAAAGAAACTTTCAAAATTTACATCCCATGTTTTAGTTTCTTTCATGTCTCTTATTCTCTAGTTAATTTTTCAATAAATTACTTGTTCTTTTAGGTGAATTCTTCTAGAAACTTTCTCTAAATATGTTCTGCCATGTCTGAGTCATTTAAAGTAGTGAAAGAGTTAGTGCCTCAGCTTTAAGGAAGTGAAATAATTCATTATGAACTAAATCAGGCAAAAAAACACTTAATTTATTAAAGTTGAACGTCCTCACGAAACTGATTCTCAGTGTAGAATACCTTGTTATTGTAATAGCAAAAATGTTTTAAAAGTAGTTGTCGTGGGGAAATCTAATTTGCTTTTGAGTAACATTTTTAAAATTTTTTGAAATTACATGACTCTTATTCTGGATAACCTATTCATAGGCAAATATCAAAATACAAGTCCTTGTAGGAAAGATAATTTTGCCAAGATGTATTTTGTTCTTTTGAAAGCATGTTGAATATATAATGAAGACATTAGCCCTGCTATGAAAAGTTAAGCTTTTGCATATCTTTCCTTTGAGGCTAAAATCTGTAACTTTAACATTGCAAATATTAGGCCTGTTTCTCTGAGGCTTTGATGTTGACAAGAGCTTCATACTAAGATCAGGTTGTCAGGGCAGAGAGCAAGGCAAAAACCACTTTTAGTAGCTTTTGCAATTAGCATCTAATTAATGAGGTGTGAAGTGCGAGTGACCGGCAGTTCCATAATATAACACTGTATCGCATCATTGGGTATCTCATTAGTCTTTTTATCTAAGACTTCCAGCAGCAACAAGATCAGGCATGGAAGGCTGTCCTAGCAGAGCTGAGAAGAATATCCTGCTAAGAGGGAGGCATAAGCCTGCGGAAAACGCAAACAGCAATAGGCATAATTACATCATAGATGAGGTTGGCCATCTCAGAAGGAATAGAATAAGCATTTCTCTCATTTAATGAACTCTTGATTACTGCTCCCCATATACAGCTTTCTTTCAAACCTTTCTAATGAGATACAATGTTATTTTTCAACTTTTGTTTCTCAGATTTTGCAGTGTCTGTGAATACTCATTCTTCAAGCAGAGCTGATTTTGACTTTTCTGCATGTTATTCTGGTCAGGGTTATACAGACCAGAAAATAGACCCTCTAGACCAGTCACTGGTCTGGTGCCATTCCTGGAGGCTTAGTTTATGTACACACTCTGGGGAGAAATGAACAAGAAGAGAATGAATATAAAGAGGCCCCTTCAATTCCACACATAAGTGAGATCACATAATATTTGTCCTTCTCTGTCTGACTTATCTCACTGAGTATAATGTCCTCAAGGTGCATCCATGTGGTTGCAAATGGCAGGATTTCCTTCTTTATTATGGCTGAATAATATTCCATATTATGATTATATTATATACTTCAAAGTTGCCAAGAAACTAGATCTCAAATGTTCTTACTACAAAAAAGAAATGATAATTATGAGACATGATGGAAATATTATCTAACAATACTGTGGAAATTATATTGCAATATATAACTGTATCAAATCAACATGTTATACACTGTAAACATACAAGATGTTATGTGTCAATTATATCTCAATAAAAATAAAAAGAGGCCCTTTAAGATTTCTACTTATTTTTTTCAAATTATCTTGCAAAGTATGATTCAATTTACCATACAAACCCTGGATAAGTCCCTTGACTTTTCTGTGTCTCACTTTCTTTCCCCGTAGAATGGGGATAATAATGATACCTGGTAAGAGTCAGATGAAATCCTGTACATGAATGTCCTTTGTTGATTGTTGATTGCTTACAAGTATTAATATGTTCATTGTAGCAGCTAGAAGGCCTTCAATTGCAAAATGGAGAAAAGAATAACAGGAAGGTGCAGGAATAGCTATAAAAAAAGGACGAAAAGGATAAGAGTAGCAGAATGTGCGGAGGGGAGGACAGCTTCTTGGTTGGTTGGGTTTGCAGCTCAGTGATATCACAGAGGAACCGGATACATTTTATCTCTTGGCTTAGGCATGTCTGGGCTACACTTCATCCTAAGGTTACTACACGCTGCCAAGCACAATCTGGACCCTACGTTTCCCTTTCTACATCCAGGGTGAGTGGGGGTTTCTTCTAGTAGCTCTCACAGCAGGGCAAACAAGAATCTTCTTCTGAACTCTCTCCCATCAACTCTCTCTTCATTCCTCCTCGGTCTAAACTGAGTCACTTGTCCACATATGAACCAGGAAAAGGGGCTTTGCTGATAGAACCAATCCAATCAGTACCAACTACAGTTGGTATAACCCCATTCAAACCACCTGGCTGCCATAAAACTGAGAACTAGAATGTAGCTGGGCAGATGACCACAATACATAGCACATTTTTCTCATTGGTTGGTTTCTCATTTGGTTTCTCAAATGGTTTCTCATTTGGTTGGTGCCAGATTATTTTTCATGCTTCTGAGGATCTTCTGAATATTTAGTGTCAAGACAGCGCAAGGGTACAATCGTTGCCTAGTAAGAAGCCATTGCTTTCAGGAGATGCTCAGATCCTTGTAGGATCCAGAAATATCAAGAAACTAGGGGAAATTAAATCAAGTACCAATGTCAAGCATTAAAAGTTTCTCAAGTTTTCTAGTTACTAGATCATTCTAAATAGTCATATTCTAATTCATGACAGTATAGCATACACTAAACTCTAACTTTTCATCTCTGTAAATATATATATAATATAAATATGTATATCTGTATATCTGTATCTATTTCAGATTAAATAGGAATAAGAAGAGATCTATGGAAATTTCCACAATCCCTTTTCATTAGAATAGGATATGATGAGATCACTTTTACGTATTCTAAAGCCAGTCTAAAAAAACCTATAAAGGTTTCTAATTTGAAATTTTGTTTAAAAAGATGTGAAAGTGTGTGGCTATTTTAATTGGTTTAAATGTGACTTTCTTCGAAGTCTTTGATTTCAGGTGGTTTGTAACTAATCATGTGCTTCTTCAGAAAATGTTTTGCTACAAATAAGTACTCTCTGAAGACTGTATTATGTTAACGGAACATATTCAGTTATAGAAAAAGCTAGCATAATGCAAGTGAATTCCCTTATGAATATTAAAAACTATGTTTTAAACTAATTTTTTTAGCCAGGTCCTTGTGCACAGAATTAAGTGATTATAGAATTGTCTTTGGATGAGGCTACAGAAGTTTAAAGATTTAAAAGACCAGAGAGTGGGCTTTAAGGAAGTGAAATAATTCATTTTGAACTAAATCAGACCTTTGGTCTTCCATATTTCATTTTTTTCTTTAAAATAAAAATTTAAATGTATTAAGTGCTCATGTTCTCAGTATTTTTTGTTTTTTGCTGTGCCAGGCCAGACCCAAATTTCACTCTACTTTCCCAGTACCAGTCATCTTTTCCTCCACAACATATTACCATAAAACCTAGCGGCTTCTAACAGCAATCCTTTATTTGCTCATGATTCTGGGAGACAGTGATTTTGGCTGAGCTCAGCTGGTCAGTTCTTTCTCTGGTCTCATCCGAGGTCATCTATGAGGCAGCAGTCATCTGGTGGCTTGACTGGGGCTGGAAGATCTAAGGGTTTGCACAAGTATCTGGCAGATAGGAGGCTGGTAGCCAGGACACCGCAATTTCTCTCCACCAGCCTCTCCAGGAGGCTAGCTTCATTTACCTCCTGGTGACAGCCTTCTAACAAGATGAGAGAGGAAGCCCTGAGGCCTCTTGAGGCCTCAGCTCAGAAGTCTCACAAAGTTACTTCCAACACATTCCACTAGTCAAAGCACGTTACAAGGCTAGCCTATTAGAGGGGGTAGGGAAACAGACCCTCCTCTTGAGAGGAACTATAAAGTATTTGTGGTCATTCTTAAGCAACTAAACTTGCTTTGCTCAAAAAACATGAAACCTATAGCGTTTCCCAGATACTTAATAATTTTATTTTTAATACTTAAATATTTCCCAAATACTTAATAATTAAGGAGATACTTAATTATTAAATATATAAATGAATCTGAGCTATCTTCTTAAGTGGCTTCTCTCTCTTTTTTCTTTTTCATACAGTAGAAACAGTATTACAACTTTCTTCTCTTGACAAAGGCTTTGAGTGTGGGGTATTTTCTGAAATGTATCACATACTGTAATGTATTTTATTCCCGTGTAGAAGCCTGTGGAACAGAACAAGAATTACCTGAGCCTAAATGGAAACAGAAAAGTTAAGGCTATTTTCTCTTTCTAATAGCTGAATAATGCAGCATGAGTATAACACCAGTCACTTCAGAAATAGAAGAAACAATAGAATTTTCATTGTGTTGTTTTCAGTCACACCTTTGCCCCACGGGAATTTCTGGAAGGTTGATCAGAAATAAAAGTATGCTATTCAGAGAAAACACAGTGAAGACTTTTTACCATACATGACATCAGCTTCTTTTTAAAAACAAAATTATACCTCAGTCTCATTACTCTTTTTAAAATAGAATTTACTTTGCCTAAACATTATCACCTCCCCTCTTTTATCTCTGCTTTTGATTAGCCCTTGGAGAGGATGACACATCATAAAAGGCTTTTGTGTTGGGCTACTCTGAGTGGTTCTGAGTATTCCGTCATGTCAGCTCACTGTAATGAGAACTCGGTATTTTAACATTATTGCTTGTCCAGCTGTCACTGATGATAATGGGCTACTTTTATGGCCTTTTTTGACACACAAAATAATGTATGATACCACTGAGCACTGACCTCATTTTCTCAGGGCTAGTCCTGCCATGTTGGTCAAGGATACAATGACTCCGAGTCATCTTTATGGGAGTTACCTTTTTAACTATGCAAGGTTATCAGTCTAACAGATTCACAGCTAAACTTGAAATTCCTTAGGACACGGTGAGTTCCTTCATGATGGATCATCTTTCTCCATGACTTCTAAAAGTCTCTGGTGGATGATCTCATTTTATTTCCAAACAAGTCTAAATATCAGTTACAAAAATTGTTCCTTTGGTAATATGTGGGTTGGGGGAGGTGAAGGAGAAGAGAAACCTAGAAGTGTTGCATCGTGACTGCAGAGTGAGCCATCAGGAAGGACAAAAAATTGACAATGTGCCATCTGAAATGATCAAGTTATCAGGGACGACATCGATACAAAGTCTCCCGACACTGGAAACAAACCAGAACGATAGCAAAGGGCTGAACACGAGCCAGATTGCATTTGTCAGTGGGTTGCTCTTATTTTGACAACATCTTGGTAAAATTGTCACATCTGTTGAAAGTCTGTTTGAAAATCAGCTGTAGCAAAGAATATCAAACAATCTTATTTTCACGTATTGTGTACAGTGGGATTTTCCTACAATGAGTCATCAGCCACCAGAAACAATGAAGTGTCACAACAATTCCAAAGATACCATCTGCTTGAGGGAGATGATCCAATGACAAACATACATCATTTAGCACAGCTACTTTTTAAATGACTATTGATTCAAATCAAAGTGCTTTGAATCTTCTCTGAACTGTTATTAACAGCACAGATATCAGAAAACTGCAATTAAAGTGGTATGCATTGATAATCTGCTAAGACTATAAGATGATGTTTATATAAGCATCCTCTCTTGGGAACAGCTCACATTTGAAAATGTGTAAGATATTTACATCACCTGTGTCCTCCCCACCTCGTGTTTACCAAATTTTCCCATCAGAGACAAAACTATTGAAAACTTCTATTTTATTCAGAAATCACAAATAAATAAAAGCCTTTATTTGCAGCTCTTGTTCAGTAGCTAGGATATGTGAGGTCACTGCAGAAAGAATATAGAAGGTCACCAAAACCACTAAAAACTCTTTTACAAAAGCACTTTTCTTCATGGCTCATGATTTTACTTATTTAATAATGTTCACAGTGATCTTGGAAAATCTAGAGGACGTGGGGCAAATCTCTAATAAAAATAGGAAATTATTCAATTGTAAAAAAGTAATATCAAAGTAGAAAAGAAAAAATCTAAAAAACAAAATGATGCAAAATTTGGCAGATAAGGGGACTTAATATGAGAAAGACAATGTGCGTGATGCCATTAAATTCCAGATATGAGGTATTATGAATTCTCCTTGATGGATTTTTCTTCAAGAAATCTTAATTATGATGAGATAAAACTAATCAGAACAACTGTCACAAGGTATTTAGGAGTTTGATTACAAGTACCTATTGCCATTGCTGTGAAATTTTCCATTTAATCCAACAAAGGTTTATCAAACACCACTGTGTGTGTTCACGTACTTTCATCTTCTAGTCATTTTCTGTCCAAAGAGCAAGGAAGAGATCATGTTTAATTTATAATACGGTGAAACCACTTTATAGTACTTCTTGGGGTGACAGCAACAGCACCTGTATAATAGACTAGCTTGTTATTCCAGGTTTTTACCATCTGGATTCAAATTTCAAAGGACATGTGAATCCATGTCACAAAGTAAGAGACATTTAAGAATAGCAAACATGCATTTGGGTAGTGTTGTTGATTTATGTGTTCATTTCTTCACGTACTCATTCATTCATGCATTTAGTCTTTCAGCAAATATTTATGGATCATCTAGGATGTAGGAAGCCGGAAGGTAAGCATTGGGGATACAATGTGAGGAGAGAATCTAGGTTACCGAGAGAGAATTCCTTTTTGCCAACCACTGTTGGTGAGTTGTGTGAGCTGGGGTAAGTTTCATAATATCCCTCTGTATCTTTTTACCAGATCATTCTTATAAAGAATTAGTTTGGACAAGAAAACCTTATCAAATACTTAGAGGATAAAAAAATGCTATTACTTACTCAAGATGAAATATGTCATATACCAAAGTGACACACAAATATGTCACATAATCAAAGCTTGACTCTCAGACCTGCTATTATTTGAGGTGAAATGGAATTTATAATCATGTTTATTGGGAACTTATAATAGTGGACTACATTTTGTCAGGAAAGCAGTAGAGTTTAAAATACTCACCAGCTGTTTGATCTAAACTTCTCTGAAACCTTTTTTCATTGTAAAATGGAGATAATAATACCTACCCGAATGGGTTGTTGTAAAGACTAGAAATAATTTACGTAACGTGTTTGGTGAAAGCCTCTTGTATAATAGGGTTTCAATAAAGAACAGCCAACTCCAGCTGCTGTTAATATTAGGTTTGAGCTAGGTGAAGTTAATGAGAGATTCCACCCTCAAGTGAAGTACAATAGCATGGATTAAGTATTTTAGTAGAAATTGCTAATTGGAAACATAAACATTTGGACAACTGCCTAAAACCTCTGCTATTTAAATTTGTTGTTTAAGAAAAGGTAAAACTTCAACTTAAAACAGCTTGAAACATAAGAAATTAGTTGTATTTTAATCAAACTAAACTTTCAAGTCTCTCGTGAAGTTTAAGCAGATGTTCATCATCTCCTCTATCTTTGAACCATTCACCAAGCTAATGGCAGACAACGTCTGGTACATGTTGGCAAAATCAAAGCATGTGAATGTTTCCCTTCATCACTCAGAAGAATTGTGATGGTCCATGCATTCATAAAGCTATTGTGTATTTCTCTGATAAGTCAGCAACATAAATTAATACGTAATGAATTTTTTTTCTTTTGGAAATATATTCCAACTTTTAAAGATTCAACTGAATACTCTTACTTGAATATAAGAAGAAGGAGGTAGAAATCTCCATTTTTCATGTAAAACCAAATTTTGTCTCGACCATCTCTTCTCACTACTTGTTTTCTAAACACCTGGCTAGAGGTTAAAGCTATGGTGATTTAAATTTAAAGAGTAGTTATTCCACGCGCAGGATTTTATTGTAGGTTTGTTTTATTGTTGGGCCAGCCAGTTTAGGCCAAAGAGAAAATTTATAGTTCTCATTTTAGATTTTTAGATTTCTTCTTAAAATTTAGATTTAAGTAATGTGTTTTAAATTGCACCTAGTGACACCCAACAGGATGCCAAAGCAATCAATCAGGTGGAAAGATAAAACATTTCAGCAATGAACTGGTTGTTTGTTCTGCGTGATGTTAAATAATCCACGTTAGTACAGTGATGGTTTCAGCGTCACAGAGACTGGGAATCTAAGGCCACTGGAGAAAACCAAATGAGCTGGAAAAGTCTTGGGTTCTAATCTGAGACATGTGACAGTATTTCTAAATGTTTAGAGATGCTCCCTCTAGGAGTGGCAGACTACAAGAGAGCCTCATGGACCTCAGCGTCCTGCCTCCTATTTTTGTAACATTCTTCCTGCCTCTTACCCCACTCTCCAGTTACTCCTTTCCGCCATGCTTCTTCCATGCCACGCACATTTTGTGTAGAGGACCAAGTCCTAAGTCATAGGATGACTCTGATTGCCACCAATCAGAGTGTATTTGGGGGAGTATAGAGGTGACCTGCAATTGTGAAACATACTGCTGCCTACTCAGACACCTGCCTGTGATGTGTTCTGGCTGAGATTCAAGAGAATGACACAGATCAGTGAGTAAAACCCGTCTCAGAGGAACTTGCTCAAGTTGGGACTAAGAGCTAATTTGCATTTTTTGAGGGGGGTGTGTATTTTATCTACGACTATGTACCATATTAAAATCCTTTCTCTCTATTAAAACTGGGGCTACAACAGCCCCTAAGAGGATACAGCCCACCTTCTATAGCTTGAGGAAATTCCAGCAGGGAGGGGATCCTGCTGAAAGTGAAAAGATCAGTGATTTACTCTTTCTACCCTTTCACTCCCTTCCAGACAAGATCTGAAGTCTTCAGAGGAACATGCCTGAGGCCATGGGAGATTACTTGCAGTCCTTTCCTGCAGGAGGCTAGACAAAATAAGCAAGGTAATAAAAACCAAATCTGTAACGCGCAAGGCTTTTTAGAGGCAGAGAGGGAGTTAGACCGCCTGGGTTTAAACCCCAGTTCTGACACTCACCAGCTGAGTGATCTTAGGCAATTAAACATTCGTAAAATAGCGATAATAGGTATACCTGGATCCTAGGGTCATTGTGAGGATTAAATGCGTTAATACCTGCAAAACACTTAGAATAGCGTCTGACTCATAAAAAGGGCTCTGGCAGTTTTGGCTACCTGGTTGACCTCTGAGATCTAGTCCATCTACTCAATCCAGTCTGGCTAGCGCTTCTACTCAACCAACTGGGTTAGCATAGCCTAAAAGGGTCCAGAGATAACTTTATCCCTTGAAGGCATCAAAGGTAGCAGCATTTATTTCTAGACATCAGATAGTATAATAAACTCTCTCACCCTGCAGCAACACTGAGGACACATAATTCTCATCTGTTGAGTTGATGCCAAGAGGACTCAGACATCTTGTCCCTCACAGGCCTCCTAAAAATGGGTTTAGATCACATGACAACTTTGAGATAACATTTTAATAGAAATTTCTAGAAAGAAAATGCAATCATATGCAAAATGGCTTTAAAAATAACTTCCTGTGCACATGTGTTTTTATCTAGACTATAGATGAGTCACCTTGGAAGGAACAAGGTGGCAGAAGGATTTTCTATAACCATTTTCAAATGAGGAAAATTTCTAAAGGAGGCTGTGGCTGCAGAACACACGTTTGGAAAGGAAGTCAATGAAATGCAGATGAATAGAAGAGGGTGCCTACCCATTTGTTGAAAACAAATATGCCCAGTTGGACACAGATATATTTTTGCCCTTTACATAGCTTGAAAAATGTGGCTCTTTTGGCTTTAATTCCATTCAGTGCAGAGTATGTGCTGAATAAATACTTGTTGCTTGATTAATTGATAGTGTCATCCCGGTCTAGGATTGGGGCAGAAGTGGAAACAGCAGGATGTGCTTTCACATACTAATCCTCAAATATTCAACAATTCTGTTTTGGAGAAAATCCTTCCTGACTTGTGGCCTAGAGAAACAAGCACTTATGATTTCTATTTAATATCGATTTCTCCAGGAAAATAGTCTGAAGTTGACTAGTTTTAACTTTGACATGATTAACATCACAATTTTAACAGCAATAAGGAGAAAAAAAAAATCATATGTGTATCCAGAAAACCAGGGTTCTTAACCTCAATCTTTTCAATTAGGTAATCCATTGGGATGCAAGATGATAATTATATATCCCCAGCTTGCTCGGAGAAATGTCACAAGGGTCTGATGAGTGTGTGTTGCATGATTGGAGGAAGGTAACATGGTCACCACCAAGGGAGACAAAGGGAGAAGGGCGGGTAGGGTAGCAGTTCAAGGACGTTGACTGGAGGGGGAGGTGGACAATAATAGCAGGCCTGGAGGAAAAGAAGACATGTGGGGCTATATATTTGCTTTATCAAGATGGTTTTCATCTCTGTCAGCCATCCAGGATAAGATAGGGTGGGTACTAGTTGTAAGCTATAGTTAGCTGAGGAAGAAATGAGACAGCCAAAAAGCTGAAAAATGCACTGGGGTAGACAGAGGAAGGAAAGAGAGAATTATGGAGAAGAAAAGGGAGGAGAAAGAAAATATATTAATTAGTTGTGACTCCTCTATCAAGAAGAAAGTGAAAAAAAAAGAAGACAGAGGTAAGAGGCAGTTTTTATTAAGAGATCTCTGTTAAATTCTTTTAAGGTAAGGTTTATTGTAACAGGTTGCCTCACAAGAGTACAAGAGTTGCCCAGACAGAAATAATATTGTGATGATTCTGATTGTTAATTAAAGTGGGATGAATCCAAAGAACATGAAATGGGAAGAACAACCTCCCCCCAATTTCAACATCCCCCTCAAAAGCCCTTTACTTGTATAGGAGATGCTCATATAACCATCTTCTGCTCACAACAAGCAGTGAAGTGTTACCTAGAAATGTGATTTTGTGTTAAGGGACAGAAAAGCAGTAATTCTAAAGCTTCTACCAGGTGTTTCTATTGTCATCAATGAATAGATGACTCTGTTTTTCATGTTGGTGGGCTCTTGGGTACAGCCTTAGTGGCAGAAGGTAAATTTTGTTGTTTGTTAATGAGTGTGTGTGATTGATACCAATCTGCATAATAATGAATATTAAACCCTGTTCTCTTTGAAGATGGTGATTTGTGTAGATTATATTGCATTTGGGGAAAAGTTTGCTTCCTTAATGTAGAGCTAGATTATGTTATCGCTGAAAGTTAACATTTGCCTTTGGCAGGTAGGAGTGTGTGTGTGTGTTTCATTCAAGAGTCACCCACCAAATAACTGACTTCCTTCTGTACCTTACACTGGCAGGAAGATATCAAAGGTGCGGTGGTGGATACAATAGAGGGATAATAAAGAGTAGAGCCAGAGAAGAGGGCCTGGGAATAAGGCGAGGTGTGACCTGCTGCCATTCTTCCCTTGGTCAATGGCATACAAGAGGCCCAGCATTCTGTTCAGCAGGACAATGTTAGTGCAGGACCTTCAGGCAGAGATCTGCAAAGAGTAGGCAGAGGTCACTGGTGGAGGGAAGCAGTAACCAAGGTGAAGTAGTTGCCATGTGGACAACTCAAGAGCATAAGCGTGACAAATTTCCTTGTTCCCAACTATACTAGAAGATGGTGGATGTTGAAGGAGATAACCTTTGGTTTTAGACATATTTGGAGTTACAAAATCTGGGCTAAATGAGAAGTTTTTGGAAGCTTCATATCAATCTACCTCTTGGATTTATTTTAGAGACTATACTGGAGGACAAAGATCAGAATGAATTAAGGAGCTCTGTCAAGTGTCAACTGAGTGTCCACCAGAAGCTTCCTATGCAGGCCTGTGACAGGCATACAACTGCTATACAGGACAACCGAAGACATGCTTCATCTATGTGCTTCATGAGTTAAACTCTACATGAGAAAAGGTGTTTCAGATGTGGAAATACTACCAACTGTAAAAAGAGAGTGTGCAAAATTTTGAAATAGAAAAAAGCAGTGTATATGTAGAAGGATAATTAAGGGAAAAAGTTTATTGTGTGTGTGTGTGTGTGTATAAATATAAAATAAGACCGTATGTGCTGAAAGAAGCCAGGCACAAAGGGCCACATTTTGTCATTCTATTTATATGAACTATCCAGAATAGTTAAATCCTTAGAGACAGAAGGCAGATTGGTGGTTGTCAGGGGCTGGGGGCAAGGGAGGACCAGGGAGTGACTGCTTAATGGGTAAGGAGTTTCCTTTTGGATGATAAAAAATGTTCTGAACTAGATAATGGTGATGCTTGCACAACATTGTGAATGTACTAAAAGCATATGTACTGTATCGATCCATTTTTTAATAGAAAAAAATGACTGAAATTTATATAAGTAGAAATTGACAATATTAATCAGAATGAGGCTCTACCAAAAGTTCTGGGGAGGGGGTGACACTTAAGAGCTGAGCTTTTGGAACATTTTTTCCAGTCATTTCCTTCTTAGTAATACATGCGGTCTGGCTAAGTGATATTTATGGTTCCTTCCGCCTCTGCAATTTTATGACTTTACGATTTGATATATTGGTGCAAACTTTCCAGAAACAGACCCTAGGAAAAGAGAGTCAGAAAAACAAAGCCAGTCTGAAGGGAAAGAAAGAAATAACACCTATCCAGATGAATTTGAATGTTGCATGACAATCCAAAATAAGACTATAGAAAAGAAATTGGTAGTTAAATTTCAAATGTAAGGAAACAAAAAAGAAAATTTCTAAGAGTGTGGAGAAACAAACATGGAACAGAACTGCTCTAATAAATAGAGAAATAGAGGGCTTATTTAAGGGGAGGCAGGTCTGTTCAAGAAAGACAAGGAAGATACAAAGAACCAGGACACAACGGAGAAAAACAAGAGAAGTAGACAGTGCGTATTCCACCAGAGGTGGACTGAGAGGCCCAGGCTGCGGGGGAAAGAAGGAAGCAACCAACCAAAGGACAAAGATGACAATATGAAGCATCAAAAAGGGAAAGAAACCAGCACATTCAAAGGAAGAGTTTAAAAGCTAAATAAAATCTTAAAGTGAGAACACTCAATAGAAGTAGAAACATAATCACAGCGGCAGGTGGGTTTGATGGGGACCACGGAAGAAAAGAAAGGTGAAGACACTGGAGTACAAGTTGTGGAAATCTTAGACCACTGGGAAGACTTGGTTCAGAAAGAGTCAGGGCAAAAAAATGAATAGAAACACTAAGCAAAATGAACGACGTGACACCGTTGAAGGGTGGGTACGATGAGAAGGATAAAGAGAAATAGTTGGCTTAAGAAAAAACCACTGAAAGTTTGAGAATTCTGTCAAAAGAAAAAAACCAAATAATAGCGATGTTTTTAATGGAACAGTTTCAAGGACAATAAACTCTATAGATTTTTGTTCATAGATGAGAACTAATGCTGGAGGTTAAAGTGGAAAGACAAATGATACAGGAAAGATATTCCTAATATCAAAATAAATTATAGCATATAATCTTTCTTGGCAACTGTGTCAAGCATTAATGTTCTCATTTTGCATGTAAGGAAATTAAAACTCAAGAGTTTCTGTACCTTTTTCACAATTCCAGGGTCATAAATGGTAAACAGAATTTTAATTTACTTCTAGTTAACAATAATGTTCATCCAGTTCTTCCCCATATAATATATTCCCTAAAGATTCATTTATGAGCTTTTTGGTTGATTTTGATTATCATTTTGGAAATGGGTATAAAAACCCATTTTTAATTTAATTTTAATTAATTAATTTATTTTTTGGTGAGGAAGATTTGCCCAGAGATAACATCTGTCACCAATTGTCCTCTTTTTTTTTTTTTTTTTTTTGCTTGAGGAAGATTAGCCTTGAGCTAATATCTATGCCAATCTTCCTCTATGTTGTATGTGGGATGCCTCCACATACAAAAGTGGGGATGAGAGTGGAGAAGGTCCACGCCCGGGATCTGAACCCATGAACCCAGGCCACCAAAGTGGAGCACGGGGAACTTCAACCACTTGGCCGAGGGCTGGCCCCAATTTAATTTTAATTTTATTACCTGATTCCAATAAGTTTTATTGTCTGGACCTGCTCAACTGTCAAACTTCTCTAACTTCCTTCTCCCACATGTTTCAGCCAGTGGCACTGCTACTATGTGAGGACCTCATGAGGTCCTGGAGGCTTGAATTATGAATACAGAGTGCACCACCCTACAGAAAAATGTAGGTATGATAACTGAGATGGACTGTTCTTCATTACAGTGAAGAACCTGGTCTACGCTCTGGCTGTTCTAAGAACTGAGCCACTGACTGGTATGTTGTTTGAATGGAAGAATGTATTTCTGAGCTCTAAGGCAGTTGACTCAGAAGCAATTATCTAAAACACAACCCATTTATTTTAGATGGAAGATTGCCTATGAAATATGTCCATCATTTTATTCCTTGTTTCTAATTAGCTCCAGTGACCTTTGTGGCTATTGATTTCTTTTCTGAATATAGTCTTAAAAGAAAAATTCAAGATTTTGTTTGTCTACTTTTGCTGCTGCTATGAGTTCTTTTCAAGAGATTGTTAACTAATAGTAATCACCTGACTTCTTCATTTTGTCTTCACTATAAGCCTCTGAAATAAGTACTATTATCCTTACTCTACAGATGAAGAAACTGAGGCTCAGAGACATTGGGTCATTCATCCAGGGTCGCCCTCCTCCTAAGAGATAGAAATTAAAATTGAACCCTTATCTGACTCCAAAGCCATTACTGAATATCAGCAAAATAGAAACAGAAGAATAAATAAAATGTATAAGGCTGGACATTTTTCATTTACTTATATATTCATTCACTTGTTCATTCAAGAAAGATAGATTTATTGTGGAAAAAAGCAGAAAAATGACATTGCACAAGCATTAGAAAGATGGTGGGAAATTGAGTTAGGACATGGTCCTGACCCCAGAGGGCTCTGAAATCTAGAAAGAATAACAGATTTAAAATCAAATAATAATAATTGAGCTTGGTAGGCTCATAATAATTATGCTTGGGAAGGTTGAGGAAGACATTGTAACATTTCATCTTCTGTTGAGGAGGAAAAGAATTTATCAAGAAAATAAAAGGCTGGTAGGAGTGGGAGGCATGAAATAGCATACTTATTCTTACTGCCTAAATAATTTTCTGAAATATATAAACTCCATTTTAAGTTTTACTTGAATTTACTTTGTATGTAAAACAACATAAAATTCTTTTTTTTGTGTGTGTGTGAGGAAGATCAGCCCTGAGCTAACATCCATGCTAATCCTCCTCTTCTTGCTGAGGAAGACTAGCTCTCTCTGAGCTAACATCTATTGCCAATCCTCCTCCTTTTTTTTCCCCCTAAGCCCCAGTAGATAGTTGTATGTCATAGTTGCACATCCTTCTAGTTGCTGTATGTGGGACGCGGCCTCAGCATGGCCGGAGAAGCGGTGCATCTGTGCGCGCCCGGGGTTCCCAACCCAGGCCCGCCAGTAGCGGAGCACGCGCACTTAACCACTAAGCCATGGGGCCGGCCCCCAACATAAAATTCTATTTGTGCAATTTTCTGCTACCGATTTAAAAGATAACATGGCCTTGCCTAAACTCACTCTTTGCTCCCTCAGATCACCAAGAAGGGCAAGTTCTTCTAGTGTGGGGGATCCTGCCTGCCAGCGTAGAAGAGAATGATGTATAACTCTCCCCAGGAAAATTGGAGGGCAAAAATTAGTTTTGAGAACTTGAATTTTCTCCTCTGTGAATGTCCGGCACCTATGAGCTTTGACAATAAAAAAACTGCCCTGGGTTCAGAATACTTTCTGGATGCACAACCAACTCTGTCAAGCACAAGAGAAGGTCACAGACAGACCCATGAAAAAACCAGAATCATTAAAAAACAGATGTCTATAGATGAATCAAAGTGAACAGGGAGTGACCCTCTGCTATTATCACTTAATCACTCAGTTAGGTAAAATACCAGGAGACAGGGGATCAGACTAAGCAATTGTGACCAGTAAGGACAAGTGGAATCAGCATAAATTTATCATAATTAATATCATCATCACTAGTAACTTTGAGGTCTACTTATCTAAATGTACTGGGCACAGGTACCTGCACAATAATTAAAAAGGCATAGTTTATAGCTCTAGAAAGCACATGGCTGGAAAAAATAGCATATTCCTTTAGCTTTTATACTTGCATATTTATTACTTAAGTATAACAGAGTAATAGACACCCTGTTAGCTAAAACTTACTCATAAATTTCACTGTTAACATGGCAGATCTTTGGCATTTAGGGATCTAACATTACAGTATTTCCCATTTGTTGCTGTTCCTCAATTTTCATGAAGTTAAGACATTTAAATTTTAATTAATTAATGTTTTATTGTGTTAAGATACATGTAACATGAATTTATCATTTAAACCATTTTTTAAGTGTACAGTTTGGTGGCATTAAGTACATTTACAACGTTATGTCACCATCACCACTATCCATTTCCAGAAATTTTTCATCATCCCAAACAGAACGTTTGTACCCATTAAACAGTAGTGCCCCATTCCTACCTCCGTCTACCACTTGGTAACCTCTATTAGACTTAGACATTTTTATTTTGCAGAACCCAATTCAAATTCACCAAGCTGCAAGGATGGTGTGGGATGTCACTTAAGCAGTGACTGGGTCCAGTCAATGTTGAACACATCCATCTCAACTCAGTTTTGTTGACCTGTTCTCGTGTATGACACCTACATTTATTGTGAATTTGGGGATCCTTGAAAAGTTCAGATTTTGTGCCACTAGCATATTAAGGATCTATTAATTTGGTTATTTCTTATTAGGCTTTCAATTATAATTGAACACACAAATACACTCACATATAAACATGTGCACACACCAACACAAAAATCTACTGACCTTTCCAAGGGAAAATGTCATTGCTGGTGCTAGGCAAAGCAGCACATGAGTTGATAACTGGAAATTGCTTCATTTTGAAATTGCAGGTTATAGGCACTAAGTGTCTCAGAATGTTACTGAAATCGCTCATTGATTAAGAAAACAAACATCTTTTAAAATGAAAAAAATTCAAGATTAATTCAAAGCCAGAGAGAGGAGCTTGCCTATGAAACAAAACAAAACAGAGCAGTGCAGAAGTTCCCAAAGTTGGGATAAAAGATAAATATCTAATCAATAACAAATGTCAGTTTAAAATGAAGGGGGAAAGCCTGTCATCTCCACAGATAAGTTTTATATCTCAACTCACTGTTTTGGAAATATCAGAACATATGGGGATTTAAAAAAAATTGGAATGAAGGGGGATTAATGGAAAAACAATTTTATCTGTCAAAGATCACTACGAAGCAAACAAAAGACAAGCAAACCAAAGCGACTGTAAAGGGCATATTCATCAATAATCCAGGCTGTGTTTTAAAGGTGCATGGATGCCACAAAAACATCTCCATCATCACATAAATACAATTTTATTGTTTATCTGAGTTGGAGATGACATTTAATGCCTCACACACTCCCTTTTAAAGCATCGTGTTTACTTATCTAGCAGTGTTTTTTAGATGTTTGCATTTGGAAAAAAAACACCTACCGCATCTTTGCTAAAGCTTAAATAAATTATGCATTAAATCATATTTTTGCTATGAAACATACTTTGTACCAGTGACAACGATTTAAATCCACACCCAACATTGTATATAGCTATTAATAATTTAAGAAAAAATTGCTTGGACACCACTATCTACAGTTCATGAATTTATAGTGAAACATGATTAAATGAATCCACAGCTAGGAATCAAGCTATTCAACAAGCATACATTCGCCAAGATGGTCTATAAGAATAATTGGATGATCTAAAAGAAAGCATTAGTTAAGCAAATCAATCAAATTCACCTATCCTGACACAACTGGTTGTCATGCCTGCATAAAACAAAATTTATATTACATGAATATGTATTTGAATCACAGAAAATATGATAGGAAGAATACAGTCATTTAACAGGGGCTCTTTTAATATATGGTTGACAGTTAAATTTTTATTTTGGTAAGGAGTTGAAGTGTCTCTTGATACTATTCCAAGACAAAGTCAATTCTGGACCAGTTAAAATTATGTAGCTGATGACTGACTTTATTGTTTCTTAATTTAAATTTACTTGAAATATGTTCTTATTATTGGAAGAGTATCCTAGAAGTTAAAACACAGGATATAATAATACCCCCAAATAATGAGGGTGGTAAAATTAAGTATGCTACTTAAATTGAAACATAATAAGGGAAACTGAAAAGTGAGATGTAGCCACAGGAGCATCTGCTCTTCTGTCGCTGAGCTCTACGTACTCAGACCACATTTTCTGCCGAAAGAAAGATTTTTTTAGGACCAGGCTAATTCTCAAATGAATTTTAGGAAAGTTTCCACAATCTACAAAAATAACAGAGTTAAGTACCATAATGGAAACTTCCTATTGCGGTGGTAAAAAAACAAAAGAGTTAAAGAGAAAAACCCCAGACTTTGGTATAGGGACTCAACCTTGATGTTAATTCACATATATGTGTCTGACTGTATTCAACAATATGTGTATTTCCTCTTATAAAGATTTCTACATATCACAGTAACTTTTGAAAACTAGGTATCATTCAATTCAGTTGCCTGAACTTTTATTTTTAGGTCAACATTCTGGTTGTTCATGTTGATAAATTTAAAGATCGCATTTAGATATCCACCAATTGCTTTCCAAATTAAACTTTCTGTTCTTTCATGTTTCTATGAGACTATTTCAAAAGTCAATGAAATATCACCGTTAATCTCTTTTTTTCTATGGATGTTTTTTTTCTACTTTATCCCCTTTTTTCATGAATTTATGTGCATGTTCTATTTTAGGGACCGATTTTTTCTTTCATTCCTTAATTTGGAAGAATGTGTCACTGTCTTGCCTTTAAACATCTTTTGAAGTCGACGTGTGGAAGAACTCCACATCAAGCAGCCAGCTGGGCATCCAGGAGGCAGCTCTTCTCCCACAGCGTGTTCCTCATTGCCTGCTCATCTAGGAATGACTACTCTTCTTTTTCTCAATCAAAGCATGTCTCGAAGAACAAAAATGATAAAAATTACTGAAGAACTGCAAGTTTTTATGCATGAAGCAAACTGAACTTGGTTATTGGGAAGTCTTGAAAAGCTGAATTTTGAAGGTCAGAAAAACTTGCTTATACAGAGCCAGAGTCAAGGTCAGAAATTTCTACAAAGTGCTAATCCAAGACAGGTGGCTTCCATTTCTAGCAATATTTCCAAAAACTTAAAATCAAATATCTTTGGGCCGGCCCTGTGGCTTGGTGGTTAAGTGCGCGCGCTGCAATGCTGGTGGCCCGGGTTCGGGTCCCGGGTGCGCATCAAGGCACCACTTCTCCGTCCATCCTGAGGCCGAGTCCCACATACAGCAACTAGAAGGATGTGCAGCTATGACATACAACTATCTACTGGGGCTTTGGGGGGAAAAAATTAAATAAATAAAATCTTTAAAAAAAAAAAAAAAAATATCTTAAAATCTCCTCATGACAAAACACCTAGAAGTGCTGGATGAGATTCTAAAAACATTCTTTTAAATGCTTAATAAGCTTGAACGAAAGTAAGGAAAATCCCAGGGACCAAAATCCAAGATGAAACTGAAGGGCAGCAGATGCCCTAGCTGCCTGCTGGAGTGGGTGGGCCTGGGGTTGACAGCATAGTATTCAAGGGCTTTGGGTTTTAATGGCCTTTTGAGAAGAGATAGGCCTGGGCCTTTGCGAGGTAGAACAAAAACTCACACTGAAATGCTCAAAAACCAGAAGACTGAGGTATTGACCATTTTGCTTATTGATGTAAACTCTGTGCCTTTACACCAAAGATACGCTGGCAATTGTTAAGTTTTCTCAAATTTTGTAAATTTGTTGTCAAATAGATCCA
The DNA here is from genome assembly GCF_057802395.1 of Ceratotherium simum simum. NCBI lineage: Eukaryota > Metazoa > Chordata > Mammalia > Perissodactyla > Rhinocerotidae > Ceratotherium > Ceratotherium simum. The sequence goes on from NC_141909.1 coordinate 17,208,994, forward strand.
TTATTTAAAATTATGTAAATTTGCAATTAAATAAGTTATATTATAAAAAGGTAATAAATTATCAAAACTCATTTGTTCCTAATTATTTGTTACATTGTACTATTACCTATGCATTTGAGGTTATTTACGTCCATTGTATGTCTATGGTGGAAATGCTACATGATGGTGGTGTTCTTCTGCACATTTCTCCCAAAGTACATGTTCAGTAATGTCACATTGGTGCCTTGAAATTGGCCGTGACAGGAATACTATACTAGGGAAATTGGCAAATGCTATAGGGCTTTATTTACTGCTTTGTTGATCGTCTAGACTTAGGAAAGTGATATAAATTTTGTTAACAGTAAGGATTCAACTTAAAAGTATGGCATGTCTGTAGCTATTACATTGTGACTAGCTCAAAAAATTGAATGTTTGAAATCTATCTTATCCGATTGAATAGTCACTCATATCATTGATGAACAAATGAAATTGCAACATACATTCATCTTTATTGTTACTCATTAACAAAAGCAAAAATATCCACCAACATTCTTGTTGGAACTACACTCATTTGTCAGTTGCAACAGGGAGCCAACTGTGGCCACAGGCAGGCGACAGCTGCAAGAGTTCAGCAAAATCAATGAAAGTGAAAGACTAAATATACAAATGGACAATGGCCAGACCATATATGACAATAGAACTCTGACCCACAACTTCGGCAGCAATTGGCTCAAAACATTGAGGAGTTGGTCAATGTCTTCCAGCTTCCCTATTTTTCATCGTCCCTTCTGAATGAGGTTGAATCAGAGAAAGTCAAATATGCCCCCAACCTAATCATATAAGATTACCACTTCTAGTTAGCCTGCCTCCAGCTTTCCCTTGCCAACAATCTCCAATCAGGGCATGCCTGAAGCTTCCTTTTTTTCCTCCACTATAAAGCTTTCCCACTTCCCTAAATGGAATGCCTTTGAGTCTCTGGCAAATGCAAGTGATGGCTGACTCTCTTGTTATAGCAAGTTCTGAACATAGAGCCTCTGTTTGTCCTCATTTGAGGATCTTTGCTTTTTTTCACAAAAGCATTCTGTGAGAATCAACTGGCTATATGGAACTTAAAATTGAGTATTGTACATTTTATTATTATTCTTCATAGGTGTACTATCTGTTGTTATCAGTAAAACTTATAATAAGCCTATGTTTGTATATATATGAATACTTTTTTTCAAAGAGCTGGTTGTTAGCCATTTACCAGCAAACGACTGGGCTTACACTCTATAAAAAATGGATTCGAAAAAAAATTGACCCACTGGCACAGGGGAGACAACATAGGCTCTGAGTAGAAGAAGACAAATAAACCAGACCCCTCAGAAAATTTAACCTCTGCTCTCACTTGAGTCTGGGATGCAAATTTACACCACTAATGTGGTCCAAAGATCCACCCCCCAAGGGTCCTGGTCAATGATAGCCCTGTGGAGTCTGGTGGAAGCCAACACAAATCCTTTGTGCAGGGACACACCCAAATTCCCATTCACCTACTATTCACAGGAAAAGTTCTGCTGAAGATGAGCTCACAATCAAAATTGCAAACAATTAACCATAACCATGATTAAACAAACAGAATAAACAGCAGATTTATGACTCTACCTGTGAATTACAAATAATATATCCTTTGAGATATCATAACATGGAAAATATCATATTGACTGAAACTCCTTATAGATAGCGAAGAAATGGGGTTGGGTATTTTTTTTTTTAATTGCCTGGTGGCTGTAAAACAAGCAAAATAAGACCTAGGTATCTTATATTTTTAAATTGGGTCTTTCTTCAAATTACCAAGGTGCTAGAAGAAATTGGAATTTGTTTTGGCTTCCAGAGACTTGCTGAAATTATGGATGTCCCTTACACAAAGGCATTTCATCCAATAAACTACCACCGTACTGCCTGACTGTGTTAGGAGAATCAGGTGGGACTAGCAGGTACCGCATGGAACCCCACAGAGGGGAATGCTTTGGATGGGAGAGCTCAGTTGTGGGATTTGTGACTGACCCTGTTATTTCAGGGAAAATAACAACACATCATTCATAAAATACATTTCAATCAAACCACAGAACTGTGGCAAAAACAGCATTTATTAATGTGCAAAAGAGTAGAGCCTTCCCTCCTTCTCCACCTGTTCTTAGCTATTCCCTGTAACTCATCCTCAGATAAGAGTTAGTGCCTGCTTATTTCTTGGATCTTTTTTAAATGTAGGAGTATAGAACAGTAGTGAGAAACAGAACTAGAGAGACAGGGGGAGGAAAGAAATTTTAAAAAGGCCCTTGGAGCTTAGGTTTGAGGGCAAGTAGGCATCTTTGGTTGGGCTCCTGGAAACAAAGTCTGAGGTAGAGATTTGAATGCAGGATATTTATTGGGGAGTAAGAGAGTGGGTAAACAAGATTGGGCAGAGGGCAGAATTGAACTGCAATGGGGTTAAAAAGGATACCTCAGCTAGTCCTATGAGGAATTCTGCAATTGTGGTGTATGTAATTTCACTTAATGAAGTTATGCACCAGAGTGAGAGTGAGATGAGGGATATGAATTCTCTGTTCTCTTACCAGTGTGTCAGTTTTGAGTGTCTCTTCTTATGTAGGTTAAGTCTCTTCTCAATGGTTTAAGTAAGTTTCTTGAACCCTTTGACTTTGACTCTAAGCAGTTCTCACCTTATTTACTACTTTTAGACACTACCTCCCTTCTAAGATGGGATTCCATGTAGAATATACTATGCATAGAATTGTATAGCAATTGAGAGATAATTCATTACTCATTCATGCAACAAATATTTATTAATTGTCCTTGCCTTAAACTATGTACATTCTATTGGGTGAAAGAAGAGATGCATAGACTATATACGCAATCAAATGTGATTGGGGCTCCAAAAACCTGCGGCAGAGCCCTACGGGATTACCAAGAAGGCAGAGATCAGATCCATCTTGTAGAAGTCAAGAAAAAGGAGCCATAAAGAAAGGGATGCATGGGTTGAGTTTTGAAAGATGGGGAGATATCTGTGTACCTCAGGCAAAAGGAATGGTGTAAGACAATCAGGCAGAGGGAGCAGAATGAACAAAAGAGAAAAATCTGAGAATCACAAAATAGCCTTTGATTAGCCTCAAAACCCAGTTACATTGCTCTACTGCTACTTTCATGTAACATTTGTCAAGTAGTTGAAAATACTATTAGTGTGGTTGGCAACATCTAACATGGCCCCCAAAGATCCCCACCTCTTGGCATTTATACCCTTGTGTAATCCCTCCCATTAAGTGAGAACTGGACATAGTGACTTGCTTCTAATGAATAGAATATGGCAAAAGTAATGGTATATCACTTCCGTGATTAGGTAAAAAGAGCCTGTGGCTTCCTTCTTGATCACCTTTCCTTGCTTGTTTACTCTGCAGGAAGGCAGCTGACATGTTCTGAACTGCCCTGTGGAAAAGCCCACGTGATAAGGAACTACAGGAGGCATCCAGCCCACAGGCAATGGGGACATGAATCTCTCAGTACAACCACCCATAAGTGAGCTTAGAAGCAGATACTACTCCAGTAGGGCCTTCGGATGAGACCACAGACCTACCTGACACCTTGACTGTAACCTTGTGAGACACGCTGGGGCAGAGGCACAGAGCTAAGTTCCACTTGGATTCCTCACCCACAGAAACTTTGAGACAATAAATGTGTATTGTTTTAAGCTGTTAAGTTTTGGAGTAATTTGTTATGCAGCAATAGATGACTAATTTAGTTAGCATGTCACCCTTTGTGTGAAATGCTTTCTACGATCGTGAATGAGGATAGCAGCTTAGTTTCACATTTAGACAAGGTTTCTTTTATGTAATAAGATGTTAAACTTTGCACACCAGCCCAGACTTAGGAATTCTCTTTAATGTTCAAATACATTCCCTACATATGGCTGACCAGCCCAGGTAGCATTGTGTAATATATTTCTTTACACTAGGTACCTCTAAAGAAAGACACTACTAGCACCACAGTCAGAACTGATATTATCATCATTTTGCGCCATACTAAAGTTTTGTATATTTTAAAAGACCAACTTAGGGCCGGCCCCGTGGCCTAGCGGTTAAGTGCGCGCACTCCGCTGCTGGCGGCCCGGGTTCGCATCCCGGGCGCGCACTGACGCACTGCTTCTCCGGCCATGCTGAGGCCGCGTCCCACATACAGCAACTAGAAGGATGTGCAGCTATGACCTACAACTACCTCCTGGGGCTTTAAGGGGAAATAAATAAATAAATAAAATCTTTAAAAAAAAAAAAAAAAAAAAAAAAAAGACCAACTTAAACTTTTTAAAGTCCTGGGGATTAGCCAAGCTAAGGACATATTGCCTCTTCTCTAGGATAAGGCCCTGGAGACCTGAGACAACGTCCTACAAAAGAGTTTAAATTTAAGTGTCTATTTTGATGAATATACTCTTTCATGGATGGTCTTATTAGTGCTGGAATGATTGGCATATCGTCTCTCTCCAAGGACAGGCAAAGCAGCTGCAGAAAAACGTGCCTTGGTTCGTTCACGTGGAAGAAGTTGATATTTTGACTGCTTCAGAAATCACTCAACTATTCCATGTTTTATACAGGGCTTTGAAAATAAAAACAAAATCCGCTACTGACTAGAGTGTCAAAACATATCTTGGGAGCAGTGTGTACTGGACTGCCACTGTCCACATTTCAAACCATTGGCTTGTACCCTAATCACAGGCCATGATTCAAATCCCTCAGATGAATGTATATCGTGGGCCAGCGGATCTGAAAAAATCAAGTTTTGGAGTTACAACGGATGTTAGAGATCACCTAATAGAATCAGTCACTTGCACCATCCCCCCCATTTTACAAATGAGAGAAATATCTACGGCATCTACCAGTCAGTGTTCTAATACACTGCTCAGTTTCTATCTGCTCATTAGAAAATTTTAAAATCTTGACTTCTATTTTATGTTGCTGTTCAAAGGATTTGTATTATTGGATATAACAGAAGTTTTCTATGGTCTATTTTAGATATTCAATGGGTTCACCGTTTCAAGTAAGATAGACGTTGTGTTGGAGCACATCTTTTAGGGCCTGTTGCCTATGTCTAAAGAATTATAGAGAAGGTAAGAAATAAAATTGTTAATTTAATGCAATACCAATTGTCTGTCAAAAATCTTGATAATTGCTTTTTATTTTGGAGAATCTCTAATACTCAGAGAATAGGGAGAACCTCCATGTACCCCTCTTTCAGCTTCAACCATTATTAATAAAGCCAATCTTGCTTCCCTACTCTCCTCCCCTCCTACCACAATCAATTATCTTAAATCAAATCTCAGACATCTTTTTATTTCATCCATAAATATTTCAGGATGTGTCGAAAGGAGATAAAGACTCTTAAACAAACATAACCACAATATCATTATTATACCTAAAATTTAAAACAAATCCTCAATATTCTCAGTGTTCAGGCTTTAATTGTCTTATAAGTGTGCTTTGACAGTTTTCAGGATACAAACAAAGTTCATACATAGCATTTGGCTGATAAATCTATTAGACCTCTTTAAATTTACCACAGTTCCTTCGCTCACCCCTTTCTTGTGATATTTATTTCTTGTACCTGATATTTAGATCTAGCGCATCATTCAATTCAGATGTGATTTATTATGCCTATCTATTTATCCATCCAAACATCTATCCATCCACACTAGATCTAGTACCTTCCCTGAAAATCCACAGAGGAGGTTTTCCTTGTTATAAAATTCAAGAATTCTAAAGAGGTGGGGGAAGACACGTTAACATTCCTAATTCTCATATTTTTTAATGCAGTGGTTTCTATTAAATTAAAACAGATGCATGTAAATAAGAACTAAGTCAAGAAACTACTAATTGTGAAGAGAATTTTAAAGTTCAATGGAGACACAAGAGAGGTGTGTAAATAATAATGCAAGGTAAAAAACAGTAAGTATCAAAAGAGAGGTTGAAATAAAATTGTTTAGGAGCTCAGAGCAAGGATAAAAGACTTCGTTCCATAACTATTTTGCACATTATACATATTATTCTTAATCTATATGAGAAAAGAAAATTAAAGTTAGCAACCTCAATAACCACAGCTGTGTCACTTAACTATATGAGCTCTGGCAAGGTACTTAATGCCTCTGTGCCTCAGTTTTCCCCTCTGAAAAATGGAGAAACTATTTATATTTACCTTCCAGTTTTTGTGAGCACGAAATGAGCTAATGTACGTGATACATTTAGCAGTGTGCATTTATTCATTAATATTCACTTAAAGAAAAGACCATTTTGTGCTCTTAAAATTTTGGTGCTCTTGTGTTTCTATGGCTCACTTGCCATTTCAGCTGATGTGAACTGAGATAAAGAATGGAAAAAACATAACTCTGAGACTTTCTCTGAATAAATAAGGCATTTTATTTTCCTATGTAAATATAAAACGATTAAGATACAATGCAGGTTGTCAAAATTCTGGTTTTATGTTAAACACCTTTACATTTTTTCCCTTGTCCTTAATATATATTGGGCAAATCAGTGCCTTTCTCAAAACATTAAAGAAGAATTTCTCTCTTTTGACAATCTCAACTATTTAGGCATGCCCAATGCATAGAGAACCAAATGTTTCCAGACATGTTCAATTTCTCCTTCATTTTTAATTGCAAATCAGTCAGGACTCAACAGTAAGATCCTTTTTCATAAGCCCTGATATTTCTGCCTTTCCTGTGAAAAAATCTTGTCCCAATTTTTTTAATATGTGAGTTGAATGCTTCCAATTTAGAATCTGCCACCTTGATCACCTCCCAAAGTTCTTAGAACATCAGGAAGGATTTTCTTTGTCATTCAATTTTCTGACGTCTTTTTAAATTTCTCTCTTTTTATTTGTCTGAAAAATCTTGATTTTTGGAATTTTATATTCTGGACACCATTTTTCAGCTACACCATTTTATATACTTAATTTCATTTTTAAAACAATTAATTATTAGAATAACATAGTAGAGTCTCTAAAGCCTTAAGAATCTATGAACATTAAATCTACGAGACACCCCACTGTGGCACTTCAACCTTAATTCTACAAATTAAGAAAGAATCATTGGAGTTCAAATTAAACTGAAATGAATCTCATTGAATTTAAGTAATATTTTAGGCTTTCATGCTTAAATACATTATTGATGGACTAGAATTAAATAACACTTAAAAGGAATTCAATTATGAATTCAGCATCAATTGGGCTTGCTTCTGTTTCAGAGTTTTGTTTGATTATTATGAAAAAGTTGTTATATTAATTTTTAAAAAGGTATTTGACATATCATATCAACAAATAGAATAAACTTGCACCCCAAGGAAGTCATCTTGAGGGTTGGTTCCCACAATTAAGATCATAAGAGATTTTGTGCGTGTGCGTGTGTGTCAAACTACTTGAGGATATTGTAACATTTTTTTTTGAGCAAGGCAATTCTATATTTGTAAAAGTCCTTAAAAATTAAAAAATGATTCATTGGAAAGAAGTTAAGTATTGAATTGTGTATGCATTTCTATCGATTGCTCTGTTTTAGAAGTTGTACTAAAAGATAATAATATTATACATAAAGACTGCTCAATTTTGACAGTACCACATGTAGGTGGAGACTTCTACTCTGGATGTACTTTTTAAGGCTATAATTTCTGAGTGTAGATAAATATAGAGCTAGTTCGGAGGTGTTCCAGTTAGATTCCAAAAGACATTCCTCCTTGTGTCTAACGATATGACTGATTTGATAACTGACAACAGTCCTTTGCCACTATACAGCTGACAGTACTTGCTTAAAGGTTGTTCTTGAATAAAATGAACACTTCGCTATCCCTGGAAATTTCCATTTCAACCTGGCCTACTATCTTGAATCTAGGATATTTTTGAGGATAATTAAAAAATAAATATATACGAAGTAGCACAGCAGTTTGACATCTAGGTTTTAGCAAAATCACTGTCCCATGTAATTTATAACAGGAAAGAAATCACTGAGACAGAAAACATATGCAGTAGCACAATGTGGAGCTGTCACATCACCTCAGTGTCAGTCTCTGGCTACCCAAGGCAAACACCTTCCTTTCCTCCTACTTCTCCTGATGCTTTTGCTACCACCTTCTCATCCATTCTTTCTACTCATTACTGGACCTGACAAAAAGGTTTTGAATAGAGTTAAGAAGCATCTTGCCCACTTGATAACCACAACATATCTGGTGGGTTTCTAACCTTATGATGTTGCAAGAAGTAGTAGGCCATAACTGACTTCTAAGTCACATATATTGCATTTTAAGCATTGTCTCGTGAACGTAACTATGGTGCTATTCAATCATTTGGAGGTGATTTATGCAGCTGAAAACCCACCTGTGATTTCTTTTGAATGAGATTTCTGGGTGAGGCTCTCATTTTTTTCTTATGAGTCTCCCTATTGAGTTTTATTTTAACGCATTGGGATAAGTAAATAAGCCATTTCATTTTTATTTCCCATTCCATGAAATGCTTCTCAGGTAACTCGATTAATGTTCAAAACCAATATTTGAGTAGGAGCATAATGTAATTAAAATTTCATAAAACTGCTATAATCATAGTAGCTTAGTAATAAGCAACCTTATTTATCACACAAATGATTTCTCTGGATTTCTAATATGTACTTTATTTAGCTAACTCAATAATTAAAAAAATACATTTATACAGATATGTGTATAAACCCACACACACACACACACACACACACACACACACATATCTCCTCTTCCTCCAAGGAAGTTTGTTCTTTAAAAGGTACACTTGGCAACCAGTATTTTTCCTAACAAAAAACCAATATTTTCTTGCAATTTGGTCTATGGATGACTTAATAGGATAAAGACAGAGATGGCTAAACTCCATGGATATTTTCTGAATAAGATGACTTTTCATCCCAGAAAGCTATGAGGTACACTGCGACGTAATGTGGAAGTGAATGATATTGGAATTCTAGTTCCTCTACCACCCAAACATAACTCACTGACACTCACTACTTTAGTTCTTATGTACAGTGGTAAGTGTTATGTATATCAGGGATGTTACTGTTGTTCATGTGTCTACATATTTTTGTTGTCTGATCTATTTTTCCCCTTTAGTCTTGATAAATTTGTCTGTCAGTGATTCTCAAACTTTAGTAAGAATCAAGAGGGAATTTGTTAAAAATCCAAATTCCTCGGAACAGAGATTCTGAATAGTTGTAGCTGAATGGAACCCAGGAATCTGCATTTTTTACAACCACACTCAAGGGACTCTGATGCAGGTGGTTCAAGAACTACTCTTTGAGAAACACTGACTGGGGGACTGAAATCTCATCTTCTAATTTAATTCCTTTGCAATTCCTCCTTGCGTGCATTGGCATACTCTGTTCAAGACAGGCTGTTTTACATTGTGTCTGCCTCAGAATGACACAATAGAACAAAGTTTTGAATAGTGCTGTCCAATAGATATGTGATGTGTGTTACATAAGTAATTTTAAACTTTATAGTAGCTTCATTTAAAAAAATAAATAGGTGAAATTTAATTTTAATAATACATTTTATTCAACCCAATATATCCAAAATATTATCATTTCAATATGTAATCAGTATAAAAATATTGAGATATTATTTTCTTTTTACATGCTAAATCTTTAGAAGGTGGTATGCAATTTGTACTTAACAACCCATCTCAATTTAAAATAACCACATTTCAAGTGACCTATGTGGCTAGTGGCTGCTGTATTGGACAATGCAGGATTGAGAGGACAGCATTGCATGCATATTTTCTAAACCACACTGGCATGTTCAAAAGTAAACAGATCACAGCATGATAAAACTAGTGACTTGATAAGCCTCTTAATTTGCATGTGTCCATCAAAGCCATAGGGGATAGTATGATAGCTAGAAGTGCATCATGCTAAGTAGTTCTGCCAAGGTCTGATTACCTGAGATACAGCCTGTGGGATATGAAGCTACTTACTTTCAGGTCCTTCTCTGTGGTCTAAGTGAGATTTTATGAAAGAGGACAGACTCCAGAGAGGTGGCTGCAGTTTAGGTATCTCGTTAATTGGCCTTAAAATTCTGCAAAGATCTTGATTTTCTAAATAATGGTTGGTGCAGTAATTTGGCTTACTATTGGAGTTAGATGTACTGTGTTTATAAAACACTGACAAAGTTTCAATTATACTTGTTCACAATATATTCTGAAAGGCTCTGAAAAGGCACAAACAAAACCAACTGTTATTCTTTACTAAGTGCCAATAATAGTATTAATGAGAACTAACATTTATTGAATACTTACTATGTGTCAAGCACTGTTCTGAGGGCTTCACATATATTATCTCACTTATACATTTATCTCATTTCCATTACATTTATATAAAACAATCCTATGTGATGAGTACTGTTATTATTCCTATTCTATAGATGGAAAAATATTTAAAAACAAACAAACAAACCACTTGAGGACCAGAGAGATGGTGCCACATGGCCAAGGCTGCTTAGTGAGTAGTAGAGCCAGGTCTGAAGCCCGGCATTTGGACTCTGGGGTCAGTATTTAATCTAAAACCAAGATATCAGGGTTTTTTCAATTTCACCACCATAGGGAGGATATTTCTTTGTTAGTGGGAGCTGACATGAGTATTGCAGCATTCCTAGGCTCTGCCAGCTAGATAACAGTAGCACACTCCACTTCCCCACCTCCCGAGTTATAACAACCAAAATGTCTCCAGATATCTCCTCACTGGGCAGCAAAATCGCTCCTGCTTGAAAACCACAGCCCCATACTGAACTGCCTCCCCGTAACATGTACAAAGTGTACGTGCCTTATCGTAGGAGATGCAAGCAACAACAGAAGCAAGAGGATGGAGTAATGTGAGGATGGGGCCGTGAGCCAAGGAATCTAAATGGCCTCGAGAAGCTGAGAAAGGCTAGGAAACTAATTCTCTCTTAGAATCTTGAGAAGGAACCAGCCCCGCCAACACCTTGACTTTAGCCCAGTAAGACCCATTTCAGACTTCTGACCTTCCGGACTGTAAGAAAATAAATTTGTGTTGTTTTAAGCTGCTGAGTTTAGGTGAATTTGTCATAGCAGCAATACAAAATGAATATTACAGATTTCGGCCAAACTTGACCATAATTCTGTCAGGTAGGGTATCTCATTCTGATTTCCATGATAGGCAACTGCAAATCAGAAATTTTAAATAACTTGCCCAGGGCCCCACAGCCAGGAAGGGCGGGACCAAGATTTAAAACCAGGCACCTTACTGCAAAATCGGGGCTTCTCCTACTCACCATGAGATGTTCCAATAATTTCCCCAATACCCTGATATAATACAATATTCCTGCAATCCCAACTATTTGAACATTTAGAGCCTAGACAACACTCTCGTGCAGGGAGTCCTGGAAACAAACATCTCTTTCTTGGTGGAAAATACTTTTAAAAGTAATATTAATGACAATCTTTGTTTTTCACTTCAATTGTTAGTTACACTTGAGGAGAAGATTCTGGTGATTTCCATGTCAATGTGAGATAGAGATTCTTGGAGATTTGAAGAGCAAAAGTAGAAAACAAGAATCCTTGGTCAATGCAGACCAACGTCCTTAAACATCTGTGCCATCATTGATCTTGACCATTTTGACTGGCCTATTCATTTCTAAACTTCTGAAGACATTTATCTGCACAAAATTTCCTCCAAAAAAAAATCTAAGTGTCAAAACTTAGGCTTGCAATCAGCATTCTTTTTAACATTATGATTAAGCAGCAGATTAATCTGACCTATGTGCCCTGTTTGCAAGACAATTAAAATACTGGAAAAGGCATTAATAGATCCTTGAATGAAGCAATATCATATTCAATAAAAATGTTCTCATTATGCAAAGGTCTCATTATCAGAAATACGTTTATGGGTTATTTGCATTTCTAAATATTTGGCGTCTAATATTAACGCGTACAAGTTTATTATTTTTGTTCTCACTTTCCATTCTCGAATCATGTTCCTGCTTTGGATGGCTCTATAACATGGTGATTAAGAGCACGGACTCTGGAGTCGGACAGCTCCAAGTCCTCAGGTCTGCACCTCCAACTGTGAGACCCTGAGCAAATTATTGAACCACTTTAAACTGGAGTTTCCTCATCTATCAGATGGACATGATTACAAAATCTGCCTCAGAGGGCTGCGGTGAGGATTTCCGAGACAACACAAGGAAGCATCTACCACAGTGCCCGATTACTCTATGACACTTCCTGATCATTTTCAACTGCTTTTCTTGCCTACACATGGTATTTCCACTCTGACCTCAAACTATGAGATTCAGAACTGAAGCCAAGCCTTCCCTCTGTGTTCCCTGAAAATCTGCCATGATTATTCATTTTAATAAATGGCACCTCATCCCTTTATCCAACTGCCCAAATCAAAAACTAGGGTGCCATCAGAATCTCCTTCCTGTGGTTCACCACCACCAGTCCCCTACCTCCGCCACAAATCGCAACAATTTTGGTACACCCTACCTCGTAAATGGCTATTTTACCCTATCCCTCCCTTTAAATCTATACATTCACTACCTGAGTTCAGACCCTCATCACGTCTCACCTATCTTCTTCCCTGCCTCCAATTTTCCTGTTAATTATCCATTCTCCACAGCCCTGCCAAAGTAGTCTTTTGGTAAAATGTATGTACAACCATATAATTTTCAAGCTTAAAACTTTGGCTACCAGTAACCTTTAAATAACCTTTATGATAGCATGGCACCTGTCAACCCCTCCAGACTCCTCTCCTGTAAACATCAGTACCTACATCCCAGGCTTCTACCTGTTAACAGTGGTTGTATGTTAGAATTATCTCAGCAGCTTTTAAAAATAGTGATGCCCCAGCCCCCATTCATTCCCTAGACAAATTAAAATAGAATCTCTGGGGCCTGAGAAGCAATGTTTTGTTTTGTTTGGCAATTTTTAAAACATTATTTAATAAGTATGTGTTTCTAATTTCAAAAATTTTCAAACTTCAGCAAAAGAAGAGAAAGGGGTACAATGAATGTCATATATTTAACACTCAGTTTCAACAATCATCAAGATTTTGCCATACTTGTTAACCTATGCTTTTTTTGTTTAAATATTTTAAAATAAATTCCAGACATCACCATTTCACAAAAACCTAACAATAATTCTTTACTATTATTTAATACCTTAGACCACAGTAAATCTTCCCAGTTCTTTAGAAAAATGTCTTTTTGCAGTTGGTTTATTTGAATCAGATTTAAATAAATGGACATATCACACTTGGTTGTTAAATACATTAGATCTTTTAAAGTCTAGAGCAGACCTCTCCCCTACAATTAACCCCCTCTCTTTCTTCTGCCACTGATTTATTCTGGAAGTGGATTGATTGTCCTGTAAAATGTACTACTTTCTCAACTTATCAGTCAGTTTCCTTGACATGTCATATGACTTGTCTCTTTCCTGAATTTTTAATATTACTTATTAAAACTTCCCAGATAATTCTAATGTCCAGCCAGGGTTGAGGACAACTTGTCCTTCAGCTGTACAAATTAGTAGGATACTCTGCATTATGCTTTTCTATGCAGTTATAACAATAGCCACTAACACCCACTGAGCATATCTAGTACATACCAGTCAATGTGCCACATGCATTTCTCATGTTAAACTCACTACAACCCTAGCAAGCGGAAACTGAATCTTAAAGAAGTTAAGTAACTTGCCCAAGGAATCCAACTGGTAAGTGGTAAAGCTGGGACTTGAATCCTGGCCTCTCTGACTCTCAAATCTATATTCCTAGAACTGGCCTGGATGGCTCCTTATTTTCATTTAAGAACAAGCAACGTATGACTTTAAATTGGATGCACAGCCTGATTATCCATCACCAACTAAGCTGTGGTAGGTACCCTATTCTCCCGTAATACCAAGGTCATATCTTCATCAACCTGTGGTGATGATCATTTCTCTTCTTATTCCAACAACTAGACCTATGCTGTCCAAATGACATGAGATTATTGAGCTACTGAATTGTGGCTATTCCAAACCGAAATGTGCTGTAAGAGTAATATACATACTGGATTTCAAAGGCTCATATGAAAAATAGGAACATAAACTATACCATTCATAATTTTAAAAATTGTTTACATGTTGAAATGATATTTTTGATATGTTGAATTAAGTAAAATACATTAATAAAAATAATTTGACATGTTTCTTTTTACTTTAATGTGTCTAGTAGAAATTTTACAATTACTAATGTGGCTCTCATTATATTTCTATTGGACAGTGCTGAACTAGACCCTGAACTCCTTGAGGGCAAGAAGGTCTAGTTCCTTTTTCCTTTGTAATTTCTTTACTTTCAACAACTTCCTGGGACATAGTAGACAAATAATAAATGTTAGGCAAGTGGCAGACCCTGAGTTCCAAAATAGAGGTCATGAATTCAGAAGTATAGTTTTATCAGGATTCTCTCATTGCCTGTTTGATATTGATTAAAGATTTTTTTAAAAATTCACATTAAACTGATAATATACCCACTTGAGGATGACAGCAATAACATTCTAAAATAAACGCATTATCAATAGCAACAAAAAGAATCGCAAAGTTGTATATTTTAGGTATAAAACATATGGATATGGTGGAAGATAAATATCACTGTCCACAAAATAAATCGTCTGTACTTGAATAAAACAGCTTTAAAAATCAAGTCTAGTGGTCATAAATCTCCTGAAGTTCAAGAGCTAATCAGACTTCTGCAGAGGCTGACTTTCTCGGTTTTGACCTGAAAGGCAAGCATTGAAAGGGCCAGGTCTGAATCATAAAAGCAAAACCCTTGTAGAGAGTGAGGATTTAACATAACTTTTTGAAGTACCTACAGGGGTAAGGAGAGTGTCAGTGACAAACACATTCAACAGAACACGGGATTTCTTCCTCATGAAATCTTCCTCATGACAGCTGGCACTGAACAGGTAACACCTAAGATGAGGTGGAACCGTATCCTACTGTCTCTAGTACTTGTAATTTAAAATATCTCTATACATATACACACACATAGAGTAAGCAGAAAGCCTTCTTTCTGGGTATCTCAATGAAGAAATCCTCTCTGAAATAGTCAGAGGCAAAATGAATTTACTTTTCGGGCCGGCCTGGTGGCATAGTGGTTAAGTTCACGCACTCTGCTTCAGCAGCCTGGGGTTCGCGGGTTCAGTTCCTGGGTGCGGACATACGTACCACTTATCCAGCCATACTGTGGCAGGCATCCCACATATAAAGCAGAGGAAGATGGGCACGGATGTTAGCTCAGGGCTAATCTTCCTCACACACACAAAAAAAGAGAGATCTCCTTTTCTTATTTATTGCCTGTCTACCTCGATGACTAGTATAGAATTATCTTTCTCTGGACTATGGTGATGCCTCAGAATTAGGCTCCAGAAACTAAGCATCTACTGGCTTTGATGGAATGAAGGAAGAAAATGTACTGTTTTGGGCAACTCTAGTTATTTAGAGGCCTTGTCAGTCTGAAACAAATGAAGATTTAAGGATCTTTCACCCTTATTTTCCTTATTATTCCTGTTGCTAGGAATATTTGAACCTAAACCACTGTTTTATAAGCTCTTTGATTTACTATTTGAGGCCCAAGTTTCATCACACAGCGTCTCTGTGATTACTATATTACCTTGCCAGCAAATACAAAGAATAGCTACACTTTATACATTCCTCTTTCTTTAAATAAACCAAAGAAACTCTAAAATCTGGGCTGTAGTTGAGAAGAACACATAAATACCTTCATTCCTACACTAGTCTTTCAAGAAAACCATGAAAGAACACTTCATTTTTCTGTGAAGCTTAATTTTTCAGGATATAGAATTATAGTAATCAGAATGGCTCTCCACCTATGCCCTATTGTCTAGTTTATTTTAAGTTTACTCTGCAGTAGAGGGTGCGATTGAACTGGCTACCACTGGAAGTTGCTCTTGGTTCCACAGAGTACTTGAAAGTTGGACCTTTAACTATAAGAGTCATTGCAGGAAGTGAATGAAGGAGCCAAATCCAGCTAATTGCCCGTACTGTGTAAAAAAAATCAGAAATAGATCATCTTCGAGTATTATCATATGATTAACTTCAAAACTCCCCTAGGTTCTAACCTTCATCTCCTCAATTTTCGGTTGAGTCTAAGTGGCAGGTGCCTCCATGGTTCAGTAATAATACAGTTCATTCAGGGACCAAAAAATATTCCAATGGTTTTAATACAAGTTCATAATTACTCAGTGCTTTTATATCAGAAATTATGTGAAATGCTTGAATTAATCATCCCACTTAAGCTTCACAGCTATCTAAGGAGGTAGAGAGTATTATCACCCCCTTTTTTGCAAAGAGGGAAACTGAGGCTAAGAGAGGTTAAGTAAGTTGCCAAAGTCACATTTTACTACATAACAGATCCAGGATTCCATTCTCATGAATATTTCTGGGATATGTTTTCTTAACTGTTAAACCATCACATTTTGCATGCCTTTGGTCTTGAATAGTCAAAACAGTAGGACAAGAAAGCAAACCACTACAGGAACCTAACTTGTTATTTCAGTATGTTCTGATCAATCTAACTGGTCAGATTTAACTACTCTGTTTTCTAAGTAAAAGCCTGTACCAAGTTACCCTCAAGAGGTTTGATAACAAGATGCCAGCAAGGAAGAGATGACCTTCCCGACTATGAGTAGGTAGAAGAAATAAAGTCACTATTCATAGTCTTTATCCCTCAACAGAAGCTATTTGACTATGTTTTAATATTAGTCTTAGTTTTTTATGTGTTTGGTTTTATGTGAGACTCAGCATAATTCTCTCTTTGTCTCCATAGACAGGCTAAGAGATTGTATGTCTTAGCAGCAAAGCTATCACATTTAAGGCTGTCTTAGTGAGAGAACTCACTTCTCACATATTTTAGAAACATTTATCTATTTGGTATAGCACATCACATAGAACAGCCTGTGGATAGAATATTTTGCTCCAGGTAAAGCTGTTCAAATCCTCTGCTGAATATACAGTAAACAGAACATTACACAGGAAGCTGCTGGGGGAACATATGGGCTTTGTCAACAGTGAAATCTCTCAACTGTACAGCGTCATTAGTGATGGGCTCACTGGATTCAAATACAGAACCATACGTGTTTGCATAAGCTCCAGTGACTCGATCATTTGCCCTGGTTAGGGCCAGCTGATAGTGGCTGCCTTCTATTTAAAGGTGCACGGGAAAGGGGAGGGAGCAGCTGACGTGTAAAATAATAGACTTTCCTATGAGAAGGAACAATATGTCTGCCCAAAGCTGGGATCTTATCATTTCAATGAGTCAGATCATTAAATCTGAATTATGGCCCATAACGATTCACTAGGCTAAAATTATGGAAAGCTGGTCTCTTGCCAATAGAATTAAACCCATACTACTTTATTTTCAGCTAGGATAGTCAAACATATGTGTCACACAGCAGCCTTCCCTGGTGCAATGAAGATGCAAATTGAAAGCTACAAGTTGTAGCCCCAAGCAATTTTTACGCTTATATATGGGAAAATACAAATTATTAATATGTAGTTCACTTGAGACTTCTGAAGTTTTTCTGCCTAAGGAGGTGGTAGAATATTATGGGTCTACATTACCTTTAATCCATATACAAAACTGTCCTTGGTGGTCTAGAAGACTATTTGTCTATTTCTAGCATATTCTTTTTTTCCCCTTAGATGAATGGTTTATGTGAGTAGCATATTTAACCAGCTGCTTCTATGTCTTTCAACTCTAAAATTCCATGGGGCTTGTTGTAGCTAGTCTCCAAAGATGGTTTCCACTAAGCCAGTAGTTATGCCCCTGTCCAGTCCCCTTCCACACTGCGTCTGGACTCATCCGTGTGACAAAAAGAATACAGTGGCAGTGACACTATGTGACTTCTGAGATTAGGTTAAGGGAATCTTTGTAGCTTCCATCTTGCTCCTTCGGAATGGTTGCTGGTAGCCAGTTGCTATGTAAGAAGTCCAACTACCCAGATACCTCCATGCTGTGAAGAATTTCCAAGAAACCCACATAAAGAGGCTATATAAACAGCAAGAGAGAGAGATGACCGGCCAGCCCCCAGCTGGTCCAGCCATCCCAGCTGAGAGGCTAGACATGTGAATAAAGAAGCCATGTTGTGCATTTTAGTCCAAAAAGATGGCACATGGAGAAGAACCAAGGAAATCAGCCAACAGCCAGAAAGAAAGATCCAGATACATTACCTCAATTGAGCCATTCCAACCATCTCCCATCATTCAAGTCACCCTGGCAGAGGCCCCAGACATCAGGGTGTAAAGACAAGTTGTCCTAGCTGTACTTTGCCTGAATTTCAGGCACAGAGAATCATGAGCATGATAACATAATTGTTTTATGTCACTAAGTTTTGGGGTGGTTTGTTACATAGCAATAGATAACCAGATTAGGCTTTTATCAGTGCCCTACATACTTATCAGTAAAAGTGAATTTATTCTAAAAGTTAAGACCCAGTGTAGAATTTGTTCCGCTTGGACTTCAAAAGGGAGCTGACATAAGCCCTTTCCAGGGAAGGCCAGTTATACACATAAATTTTCTCAGGAAACCATTTTTTATAACCAACTCAAATTTCTCATGCTACAAATAGATCTCATTCTTTCCTTGTTCGTCTTTTCTCGGATAATACAGAGACTATCCAGTCACAGACTTTTACAAAACAACCCCTTTTATATCTAAAGGTCATTCTTAAATTACCACCCATCGTTCTCTACAACAGGATTATAAAAAATATAAAAGGCTTTGGAGTCAAGGAGACCTTCGGCCTCCATTTGGATTTCAGCTCTGCTACTTGAAACGGCATGGCTTTAAGTGGGTTTGTAAATCTCAACGAACTTCAGTTTCCTGTCCTTGTAAAATGGGGTAATGCTGCCTAAATGATTTGTTTGTTGGGAGGTTAATATGAGATAAAGTAGGTAAAACACTTAGCACTGTGCTAAGTGTAATAAGTGTGTAATAAATGGTAGCCTTTTAAATGTAGGGTCTTCTGCCCTTTAGTCATCATCGTTGCTCTACTTTAAGCTCTTTAAATGTTCTTCACACCTCTCTTAGGTTGAAGTAATCAAACTAGATATCATAATTTACATAACGTGACTCAAGATCTGAGGAGGCCAACTCAGAAGGGAAAGTCCTACAGGCGACCTCATTCTGCCTTTCAGATCACTCATCACTGATGTGTGCTAAGGGATGGTTAGAGTAAAAAGCACCATCCCTGTCTAGGGAAGGTACAAGGATGGTAGTGGTTTGGGCTATATCTTCAAACAAGTGATGGCAGCTGCCAATCATGCAAATATGGCCTTCACGGGCAGGAAATGACATCACGTTAGGAATCAGCAGGCTCTGGATATCACATTTTTTAAATTTCATACAAAGATTGTTGAAGATGGAAGGGATCACCGAAATCATTTATCCTAACCTCCTTATTATAGATGAGGAAACAGTCCTGCACAAGTGAAGTAAAAGATCAACACCTCACAGCGAGTTTATGATAGAGTTGGGACAAGGGCCCAATTCTTCTCCTAGAACAGGGCCACTCCCTCTGTGCCATGCTAACTATACCCAACAGCTCAGCTATAAGGAAGAGGCTTTGGAGAGTTCTTTGACTTCTTAGTCTATGGTTCTCCACTTCTGTCTCTAGCGTAAAGTATAGCACAGCGGTTTAGGGCACCAGCCTAGAGTCCACAGACTGAGTTCAAGTCCAGCACTGCCCTCTGTCTGCCCCCTGCATACTCCTAGGCTCTAATATCTGCATTCTAAAATAGGACTAATAGACCTCTGACTTCATAGAGTAATTGAGGGGTCAGCATGTGAAATGCATTGCTCAGTGACTGGCACACAAATGCTAGCTACCTTCCCTCCCATTATTTCCCCTTTTCATCACGTGACCTTGCATTTCTCCCAAGTTCCTATTCTCTTGCTGGTTATACTTGTCCTATTTACATTGACTTCTTCAACATGCTCACACTCTGTCTCTTTCCACTAGTCACCACCTCTTTTACACATTCCACCCACTATCCTGGGCCTACCTTAAAGTATCACCTCCTCCTTTTAGTGCCTGTCATTCCTTCAAATGGAGAGTGAGAGCTCCGCTCTATCAGAGACAAGACTATGTGAAAGTTCTACAAACAGCGTAAAACTGTATATCATATTAGCATTTGATTACCATTCGGGGTTAGTTATTAAGGCAGTACTTCTCAATGTGGACTCCAGGCAGTAACTGGGTTTCCTCAAGGTTCCCTGAGGGGCTAGCAGGAGTTGCAGGGAAGGAAGGGAGCAATGCAAGGGAAGAACCATATTGATTCCCACCCTGGATTTAACCTTCTCTATGTATGTATGAGTGTATACACACGCACACACTTTTATATGCATAACTATGTATGCATATACATATGTATATATGCATATATGTATACACACACTTTAAAAACCTCAAGTTTTAGCATAAGATTTACTTTGAACAAGTGGTATTCCAGCTGTAAAAAAAAAATGAAAACCACCACTTGGACATATCAGTTAACCTGGGTGAAAGAAGGTATTTATACTCCAGAGTAGAAGCTGCCATCCTGAACCTTGAATTCAAGAGAAACTAGTATCACTTGTTTCCTTTTAAAGGAATAGAGGGTTGAAAGAAGAATTTATGCCAGCTCCAGGATGTATAAGAATGCTTTCTTTTCCTAAAATCCATAATAGAATTTGGGAGGAAAATTTTTTTTTTGGTTTCCTTTTCCTTAACATAAAATTTTTCTTAAAATACCATAAACTTGGCGGCTTTGATGGAGGAGAAAGTGCAGACTATTATAATAGCTCTAATTTCAGCAGGGCACTGCTCATTTCGGAATGCTGCCCTGTGTCTGTGGGGTGGAATGGGCTGCTAGGCACACTGCTCTTTTCTGCACTTGCAGCCACAGATAGGAATCAGCATTAGTAGCATTATCTCAGAATACAAAGGACAGCCATATATACTGTACATCAAATGTATAATAAAGAGAGAGTATGAATGGAGATAATTAACATCCAAAGAACCATCATAACTTAGAGTTTACAGACTCCATATATTTAGAGAGTTGCCAGTACACTAATCAGCAATGCAAAAAATAGAAAATGAAATAAGGCTTCGGTCATGCTGCTGTTGCACACACAATGTCACTTTGTGTGGATTCACAAATTTGAAGCTACCTCACTTCATACACAAATAAGCTGAATAATAAATAGGAAGAGTGAGAATGATAGACTCATGAGTCATAAATTAGCCTTGCTTTGTAATAAACACATGCTAAATAAGGGAGCTGAGTTTAAATAAATTTGACACATATCCAATACCGACAGTAATTGTATAAAGTACACACATAGCACAGCCACTGACCGCTCGGCCACAGGTTATTTTAACAAATCTTTTATTTGAAGAGTGAAAGTATATTTTATTGCCTTAATCAAAACAGGAGTTGGTTTCTTTGAGTAAGTTTTACAGGAAAAGCAATTTAGGACAACTTCTAGAAATTTCTTAGGACAAAAAGTGTTGTATTTGCTAAAACCGAGGAAAGTGGCTATTTATTTTTAAAAAACAAAGAAGTTTCCAGAATGGTAGATTTTTGTTTCTTTGTTTGTTTTATCTGTATCTGAAATAGAGTAGTAACCTCTCCAAGGGGTTTTGGTGACCTGTAAGAATGAGATTTTGTAATATTTGAGTCAAAGTTCTACAGGGTCACCTAATCATCTGTCACTCAGCAGGTGAATAACAGGAGGAGACAACTGATCTTGTTCTGACACAATTTGTTCCTCTCTGTAATTCTACTCAAAATTTATTTAACATTCTAGATTCATTCTGCCCCTTAGAAGAGTATTACAAATAACACTACTACTGTTAAAAATAATTAAGTGCATCTACAGCCCCGACTATGTTTGCATAAAGGCAAAATGAAACACAACATAAAATGCGATTCAGGTCCACAGATCAGTTTTTAACAATGTGGGAAGTTGTTTAAAAGGAAAACTAATTCTAGTATAGAAATGTATTTTAGCATGATTTTTTTTTTCATCTGTCTGCTCTGTCATAATGAGGCGATGTTTACGACTGAATTGTTCACTAGACCCCAATCAAGAGATCAAGAGTTATCACAATGTGGACGGTTGGGTTCCTTCCTTCCATATTTGTATATTCTTTTTAAGAGGTGGTTTGGAATGGTGCCTGTGAGCCTTGTCTGTTTCATAGCTGTCACTATTATGGATGTTATAGAATTTTGCACAATATTACAGAATACAAACTGATTAGAAGCTCAGCCTAAAGAAATGTAAACAGGAGGGGTTTTGGAATGAGGGCTTAAAAATGGGTCCAGTTACTTTTCCATGGGAAAATGTGTTAGCATGGCCATTTTCAATGCTTTTGGGGAATTATACGCATTTTAACCGTACTTATCTTTATCTAAATTTAGATTTTGCTACCCAGGGGATATTTGGCAATGTCTAGAGACATTTTTATTAGATATTGCTTGGAAGAGGGTCAGAGCATGCTACTGGCATCTAGTGGGTATAGACTAGGAATGCTGCGAAACATCCTACAGTACATGGGGCAACCCCCACAACTAAGAGTTATCCATCAAAACTGACAATAGTGCCAAGGTTGAGAAACGCTGATTTAGACATATAGTATCATTATTGAACGTTAGGAAGTTCAGAACAACTGTGCTTTTCCTACATAATATTAAGTCCCCAAGTAGCAAATTTAACAACAGATAGCTTACTCCATATGTTTATTTGAATCCTGTTTTTGTTTATTTACATTATTATTAAGAGGACAGACACAAGGCCTTTTGTGACACTCAAAACCACTAGAGAGAGTTCAAGTCTCCTCCATGTCAGTCTCCCTAACAGGATAAATTGAGTCCAGGAGGCATTTGTTTAGTGGGCTAAGACACAGAGGGTGAAATTTCATGTTCATCACGTAAAAGCTAAAAACTCAGTCTCTGTCCCACAACTGTCCATTTTCATGTCCCTTTTCTCTTCTTCTTTGTGTCCCCTTTTTTATTTTCCTCTCTTGCTCCCTCTGATATGATTCAATATGCGTCTTAAAACATTTTCTTATTTCAATTTATTTGAATTCTATGTAACAAATATCTATTGAATATTTTTATATCCAATGAGGGAGATTTTTTTCTCAGCTACTTAGCATAATAACTAGCATGAGGGAATCAAATTATTTTTTGAATTGGGATAGATGGACTTTCTGGCAGGACTGATAGGCAATTAAATGAAAAAAAGTTCAATGTTAGCAAAGAGTAGAGTGTTGTTGGAGAATGACTTATAGTCTAGTTATTTGCAGTGTGGGTGGCATAGGAAACTATTGATAGTTAAAGACCACGAATGTTGGTTGGCTATAGAAGATGGAGGGACCCAAGGTTAGTGAAAAAATTTCCACTTTGCTCCGTGACAAGAAAGAATTCTTGAAGATTTTGGAGCAATGGAATGTCAAAGCAAAGAGGTGTGTGAGAAAGATTAATCTAGATAGCAGCAGACAGATGGATTGGAAGGCAGAGAAAATGGAAATGGGAAACTAGTTAGGTAATGGGAGCTTGAACTAGGGGGCTGGCACTGGGGAAATTAGGAAGGAATAGTAAGTGAGACTGTGAGAAAGTTGTTGGAATGGCTCTAGACTATATACAAAGTGTGAAAAAAGAGACTGATTCATGGGGCCTTCCCAGTGGAGCAGTGGTTAAGTTCTCGCACTCTGCTTCAGCAGCCCAGGGTTCACGGGTTCGGATCCCAGGTGTGAACCTATGCACCGCTTACCAAGCCATGCTGTGGCAGGCATCCCACATATAAAAAGTAGAGAGAGATGGGCATGGATGTTAGCTTGGGGCCAATCTTCCTCAGCAAAAAGAAGATGATTGGCAACAGATGTTAGCTCAGGGCTAATCTTCCTCACCAAAAAAAAAAAAAAACTGATTCAGAGTTGAATCAAGGCTTCTGAGAGAATGGTAGACCCATTAAAAGAAATAAAGATTCAGAAAGAAGAGCAGCATAGGGGAAAATGATGAGCTCAGTTTTGGAGCTGTTAAGCTTGAGATACTAAGGAGACCTTCAAGTAGACATTTCTATCATGCAATTCAGAATATCAGAATGAAGCTCAAGAAAGCAATTGGAGATGAAGAAATACTTTGGAGAAGGTGAGAGTCATTTATATAGAGAGGATAGTTAAAGCCCAAGAAATTGGATGAGAAAGAAGAGAAAAAGAGACAGGATCTTGGGGAATGCTCTCATTTGAGGGCATAGAAATAGAATAGAAACAAATGAAAGAGACAGAGAAGGAGTAATCAGAATTGTTGTCGTAGAATGAGGATATTGCTGTGTGACAAAAGCTAAGCAAAGGTTAGATTGGAGAAATTTGGGATGGTTAAAAGCTAGAGAAGGATCAAGAAGGATAAAGGCTGAGGAAAGGTTGCTGAATTGTTTATTAGAAGTTATCATGGACCACCAAGGGAACAGTTACTGTAGGTGGTTATGGAGAAGCCGGATTGTAAAATCAGCAGCGAGAGGTGAGGGAGGACGTGGGTGCTGGAAAAGGAAAGAGGAGAGAAAGGAGTGGATGCATTTCTGGGCTAGAGGCCTCTCCACACGGCTCCACGCAGCAGGAAAAGAGCCCAAATAGTAAACTACTTCTTAGGGCTCCTGTTTCCCCATAACTGTGGTTATGGAAAACAATATTTGAGCATGAAAAAGAGAAACAAGAAGGAACATGACTGAGTGCTGTATAGTTAAAAATGGACACAGAAATACCAGCATTTTATGTTCATACTATAAAAAATATGGCGAAAACAACATATAATTCCAGATTATTTTGCCATCATTTCTAAACTTCCAGATTCATGAACCAAAGCATTCATTGATGCTTCCTCTCAGAGACCCTGTTCCTAATATACTGGTGCCCTTTACTTCAAATAAATGTCTGATGAACCTGATGGGTCTTACATTTTTAGGCACTGAGGCGGGCCAAAGAAAATTTTATAACTTTTAAAGAGGATATAGGAATGAGGTGTCATGTGGTAACACCTACATTAGCAAACCATTTTACAAATGTATTGAGTGAAACTGCCAGCAGTGCCATAAAAGCAGTGGTTTTCACACAGACTGGAGAGGCTGTTGCTAGGGTTGCCATAGAGGCAACTAATTCCTTCTTTACTCACTAATAGACCACTGAGTGCATATGCGTCAGGATTCACGAAGCCCAGCACTCTATTTTACTAACTGACAGGGAATGGATGGAGCAGTTGGAAGGTGCTGCCTCCCTCAATGGAGATCTTCAAAATACAAACGTGTGGTTAAGCGTGCGCACTCTGCTTCTGCTGTCCAGGGTTCACGGGTTTGGATCCCAGGTGCAAACACACGCAACACTTATGAAGCCATGCAGTGGCAGGCGTCCCACATATAAAAAGTAGAGGAAGATGGGCATGGATGTTAGCCCAGGGCCAACTTTCCTCAGCAAAAAGAGGAGGATTGGCAACAGATGTTAGCTAGGTCAGGTTAACGGAGACAAAGTCTCGGCTCTTGTGATGTAGTCAGGGGTTTAAGTCCCTTCCTGGGCCTCTTGACAGAGGTAGACACTACACAGACCCAAGAAATGAGGGTGTTGTTTCTGGGAAGACCATCAGTTCGTGTCCAAGATGAGCTAGTTGAGATGAGTACCTTCCAAACTGTGTTTCAGCCCGTGTATCAACTAAACTTTAACGTGGAACCACAGAGGAGAAAACTGATAGAAGTGGAGGCATTTTTTTGTGACCAGGAGAAAAAAAAAAAACAGTCACCTCTTTTTAGCTTTCTTTAATAGCTTGCAGCAACCTTGAGACAGCTCTGAAGAAGAGGAGCTTAAAAACTGCTCTCTTTGATCATCCTCAAGAAACCAATCAAATCCTAAATAAAATAGCCTTTTAATAGTACCAATAGTAATAGAAGATTGCCTGGCACATAGGTTAGTCAATGGTAGTTTTAAGTCCTTTTAAACTACTTCATAAATAAATCTCGAGGGTCTGCTATGTCTTAGGTACTGAAAAAACACTGATAAAAATGAGACAGAAAAAAAAGTCCCTATCCCATGTAATTATGATGGCTTAACAGCTATATTAAAATGATCTCATTGATCTTCAAGTACTCTACGAGGTAGTTGTGAATATTTTTATTTTTTAACAGCTGAGGAAAGCAAGACACGGGAAGATTATGATGTGAGATGCCCTGGGGTACTCAGCTGATGTGGCTGGGATCCCACCCAAGCTCTTCATCCCAAGTCAGGCTCCTAATCACTGCTTTCCAAGACTTCAGCATGTGAGTCTATAGCAAGTCTAATCTCGGGGGCATGGGGTCAGACCAAGGTGCTCCCAGGGTCTCTGTACTCTAAATGCCCTCAGGCCAGAGCAGAGGGCCTCATCGTCATTTCTTCATTAAGCTCAGTGCTCCCTCTTCCCAATGGTACCTTAGGAACCAGGGTCAAGGAGAATTTTCTTTAATGGTCTCAGAATAGATTTCATGGTGCATCCAAAAGACTTGTGACGCATTGGAATAGACCTCCATGTAATAATTTTTTTCCTGTTGCAAGGTTTGATATTTTTAAAAAACGCTGGATTTCTCCTCACCATTGCTGCTCTTCATTGCTTCATGGATAGTTCCTAAGAGTTTCGCTGTTCCTGACTGAGTTCTTAAAAAAGCGAACAAGAAATAAGAAAATTTGGCCTTGCTTTAACATGAGCTGATTATTCCTCTGCCATGACTTGTTTTTGAATATTAAAAAGAGCAATAAAATTAAAATAGTCTTTGGGAGGAGGACAGTACACTAGCTATACTCTGCTTTGACCAAATGGAGTCCGTTGAGGTGGAAACAAAGCCTCTTTCATGTCAAACACACACATTTATTTATGAAAGAGATGTCTTGTTAACTTGTTATAAAAGATCAAAATAATTAGAAAAGCTACAAGAAAAAACACTTTTGGGGCAAAAAGTGAGCTTATGGAAGACATAAAACTCTACAAATAGTTTATTGTAGAGTGGCTAAGAGGGAAAAGGCATCAAAATCACTAACATTCTGTTTTAGGATTTATTTCTGACTCAGGTCACAGAGAACTGCTGCTTGTATTTTGCAACAAAATAATAAATAATAAAAAAAGGACTCCCCCCGCCCCGAAACCTCTAGCCACAAAGAAATCTTCATCCTAGTTTTATTATCCTTCAAAAGACAACACTGCTTGCTTTTCAGAATGCTAGGTCAATGGAACAACACACTTTCGTATTAACTTCAAGTGTATTTCACAGCTTATTTCTGATTTTATGGCACTTCTAGTTTCTGCCAGCAGAAAAAAAATCGGCTTTCACAGTGGAAGTCTGACAAGTTATTTCAGCTATACTAACAACAGGCTACAGTCAGTTGCTCTTTTGTGCTTTCTGGCATTCTTGCAGTTCCAACTAAGGGGTCAAAATGTTGGAGTTGGGGGATAACACTGGAATTACACTTAGTCTCAGTTTTCTGTTAAGAAAGATATCAAAAGGAAAAGTTTCTGTCAAATACAAATTCTTGGCAATGTAGACCCAATTCAATGATCGGAAAAGGTGGTCACTACTCTGAAAACCAACCAACCAACCAAAAGGCAGCAAGGAGAAGGTCTGATTTTTGCCTGTAACAAATTCTTTTACATTTGTCTTAGCCCAAGTTCTCAAGAAAGCAGAGCATGAAGCACGGATCAAGGAGCTAACATTTTATTTCAGTGATATAAGCCAGAAGTGATGAGAGTGAGGAAAAAAGGAGAAGTGAGGCAAGAAAATAAGGAAAGCTTTGAGATACGACACATCACTGCACTGGCTACTGCTTCACAACGAGCCATCAAGAAACTCAGCTGGTGTCTCAGAAGGCACTTGCTCATTTTTATGCCGGGCTTCCAGGGAAGGGGCCTATGGAGGAAGCATGTGTTGGAATGGTCCAGAGAACAGAGAAAGGTGAGTATCTTCAGCCAGGCTCCCTCCGGCCTTCTGTGTTATAGCTCACCAATGGGGAGTCCTGCACTTTTTGGTTGCTTTTGGTCACTCTGAAGCCACACACAAAGTTAAATTCCATCGTGCATTTGTTGTGTTCAAGTTCAGAAGAAGAGTGAGATGTGGCTTAAGTGGGAAGGCAGCCAAGAGAGAAAGGAGGAGGTCAAGGGAATCTGAGAAGGTGACAATGTAGGTTCAGTTCAACTGTTAGATTTATGTCACAGATTTGATTCTGAGCTTTCCAACAGGCAAAAAATAAAGAAATGTTATCAGTTATATGATTCACTGTATCCATAAAATAAGATCAAGCCAGTTGCTCAGAATACAACTATTCCTGACACTGAGTCATGGAAAAATTTTTCCTATGGAACGCTGACACTGGTTAAGAGAATAAATGGCATCCTCATTAATAGTACACAAAATAATGAATTTCATGGCATTGTTTCTTCAACCCTTCAATATTGGACAATGATATACTGACAAAGCTCTTTTGGTACATCCTATCAGGGTTTAAAAAGGCAGCGGAGTATGATAAATTTTAAAATGTACAGGGGAAAACATAGATAACATATCATTTAGGCAGTATCCCACAATATTTATCCTCTCAAATGTGCTTTTGATACATTTATGGCGACATTTATAGTCTGGGTGAGTTTCATAACTTCTTTTGGGATATTAACATTTACTACACAGGGATCTCACAAGAATTAAACAAGATAACGTATAGAAAATTCTAGTGACATGAAATTTGAAACTCAATAAATGACAGCTAATGACTCCTCATTAATTTTGCCAGGAGAAGGAGAGATAAAAGCCCAGGAAGATCCCAAGATTTAAAGCGTAGTGGCTAGGAGTACATGTAGTACTTTTAACAACACTAGCAAGAGGGGCAGTTTTGAAAGGGAAGATTATTTCAGTTTGTGACACGCTGAATTTGAAGGCTCAAAAAGATATTGATGTGGAAATGCTCAATAAGAAAAATATGGTTTCAGGAGGATGTCACCAAGATGGCGCGACAGAGGAGGCTCCTGAATTTCCCTCCTCCCGTGGAAGCACTGAATATACAGCTACACATGGAACAATTTTCTCAGAGAGAAATCTAGAAACTAGCTGAGTGATTCCTACCTATTGGGCAACTGAGAAAATACCCACATTGAAACAGGTAGGAAAAGTTGCGACACTCACTATAAACCCCACCTCCAGCATAGTGTCATACAATTGGGAGGGAACCCGCACTCTCAGCTTCTCCCTGAGGAGCAAAAGGTTTGGACCATGCATCTAGCACCCTAATTTTTAAGGCTACAGCCTGAGAGATGAGTCCTTAAATCGTCTAGCTCTGAAAGCCAGTGAGGCTTGAGTTCACGAATCCCACAGGACTACAGCAACCAAAGAAACATTTGTTAACAGGGATGTGAGCATTCGCCATGGCTATCCTCCCAGGGCTCAGTGCAAGGGGAGCAGGCAAAAATGCCCATCTCCCAGTCTTTCCTTGGAGGGGATTTGGCTGCATACTTTACAAATTGCTGCCTGAAGCTCTGGCTTCTAATCAGAATGCATCTAGGTGCTGACTGTGATCCTTCCAGAAGCCTGAAAGAGTCAGTGGGCACTTCCCCTACATTCTTTCCTTGACTCGCTCCAATAATAAAACCAAATCTCCATCTTCTGGGAAGGAGCTTGTCCACGTATCCAGCACCCCAACTTTTGTGGCTACCACCCAAGGGACGGTCCTCAATCACCTAGCTCTGATAGTCAAAAGGCTCAGCATTCTAGCGTCGCACAGGACCATATTAAACATCAAAAAAGCAGTTTTCAAATGTGTGCACAAGCACTTCCTGCAAGCAAAGGATCTGAATAGACATTTTTCCAAAGAGGACATACAAATGGCCAATAGGTAGAAAAAGTGCTCCACATCACTGAACATCAGGGAAGGGCAAATCAAAACCACAATGTGATATCAGAGATGTCACCTCACATCTGTTAGGATGTCTATTATCAAAAAGACAAGAGATAGGGGGCCGGCCTGGTGGCGCAAGCAGTTAAGTGCATGCTCTCTGCTGCGGCAGCCTGGGGTTCGCCTGTTCGGATCCTGGGTGTGCACTGATGCACTGCTTGGCAAGCCATGCTGTGGCGGTGTCCCATATAAAGTGGAGGAAGATGGGCACGGATGTTAGCCCAGGGCCAGTCTTCCTCACCAAAAAAAGAGGAGAGTTGGCAGATGTCAGCATAGGGCTGATCTTCCTCACAAAAAAAAAAAAAAAAAGAAAAAAAGACAGAAGACAAATGATGGTGAGGATGTGGAGAAAAGAGAAACCTTGTACACTGTTGGTAGGGATGTAAACTGGTGCGGCCACTATGGAAAACAGCATGAAGGTTCCTCAAGAAGTTAAAAATAGAGCTATCATATGATCCAGCAGTCCCACTACTGGGTATGTACTCAAAGGAAATGCAATGATTATTTTGAAGAGATATCTGTACTCCCATCTTCATTGCAACATTATTCACAATAGCCAAGATATGTGTGTGTGTGTGTATATATATAAATAATTATATATATAATTGTATATGTATAATGAAATACTATTCATCTATAATAAAGAAGGAAATTCTATCATCTGCAACATCATGGATGAACCTAGAGGACATTACGCTAGTGAAATAAGCCAGAAGATAAAGACATACTGTATCACTTATCTGTGGGATCTGAAAAAAAGGTTGAACTCAGAAACAGTAGAATGATGGTTGCCAGGGACTGGGGTGGTGGTGGGGGAATAGGGAGAAGTTGGTAAATGGGTACAAACGTTCAGCTATAAGATGAATCAGGTCTGAAGACATAATGTATAACATGGTGACTCTACTTGATGATAATACTTTATTATATAATTGAAATTTGCTGATAGAGTAGAAATTAAATGTTCTCACCAAAAAAAAAGAAAAGGTAAATATGTGAGGTGATGGACGTGTTAATTAACTCCACGGAGAGAATCCTTTCACAATGTATACGTATATCAAATCATCATGTTGTACACTTTAAACATATTACAATTTTATTTGTCAATTATAACTCAATGAAGCTAAAAAAAAAATACCCAGAAAAATATGGCGGCCAATTTTGGTTCGGTATCTAAGTTCCATATGGTTAAGAAGGATCTTGCACAATTTAAAATTCCTGAATTCCTAACACATTGCTAGGAATTGGGTAGACACAGCTGACTTTCTCCACTGAGTTATGGAAGTGCTCTTCTATTCTCATAAATTCTCTCAGTCCTTAATTTTTTTTTCTCTATCTGTGTTTTTCCAGCCTTCTGAGTGTTTACTCATTTACATCCTATTCATTCCCTTCTCTTTGGTCATCTTGACTCTTCTTGCTGCTTATTAGTTAAGTAGAATGAAAAGGAAAGTCCTGTTCCTAATTAGCGTATGTGATAAAATGGCATCCTAAAAAGACAGAGGCCAGTGCTTTATTTGGAAATAAGGCCTATGAGAAATTTTAAAATCAGTTTGGATCTCTAACTTAAATGAACTCAATATGGGCTTGCTGAGTAGCTATCAGGGATTTCAGTAAGAATAAAAGAAGTAATGGTGCAATGTAGTTTCTGTACTTGAGGAATTTAAAATCTAATGAGAATGATTTAAAGAACTTGCAATATAG
Organism: Ceratotherium simum simum; assembly: GCF_057802395.1. Classification (NCBI taxonomy): domain Eukaryota; kingdom Metazoa; phylum Chordata; class Mammalia; order Perissodactyla; family Rhinocerotidae; genus Ceratotherium; species Ceratotherium simum. The sequence goes on from NC_141909.1 coordinate 17,240,697, forward strand.
ATCAATAATAAAATAAAATAAAACAGTGAAATTAAATGTGCACCTGAATAGTGCAGCCAACTGGTGTTCATAGAATGAAGAGGAAAATCTAGGAATGGAAAGTGTGGGGAGCCTAAAGTAGACAAGTGAGAGACAATAGAGAAAACCCTGTCAGCAGACAACTGGATCCTTGCTTCTTTTTTTTATTTTGGGGGAGTCATCCCTAGTATGAATTTGCAATGTCCCGAAGGTTTAATGTGACAGTCAACCCTTCAATCATGAATCATTGTGAATGACCAAAGGTTGTTGCCATCCCCTCCTTTTTTATTGTGAACATAATACCCCTACGCCACTCATACACCGCCCCCCCAAAAAAAAGGAAGAAAGAAGAAAAGCCATGCTTAAAAGGTGAGCAAAATGCATACTCATTCAAAATCCACATAAGATTTTGTTAAAAAAGGAAAACTAGAAACCTGCAGTACTTAAAATTAGAGTGCTCAATTCTGGACAGAAAGCAAATGCTATGAGAGAAAATAACTCAATTTAAAGGCAGATTTCCAAAAATATTATAGGAAAGGACAACATTGAGAGAGTGGAGGTGTTTTCAACTTGGTGAAGGATTTGTAAATGATGTGTTTCTCTCGCTGTATTTTGTACAGAAGTGACCTTCAACATCCTTTCTCAAGTAAAGCTGATTTTTGCCCCTAGTGGGCACAAGATGCCAAGGTTGCATGCTCAATGGAAGCAAGATCAAGGGATTTTCAGTAAAAGCCATCTTCCTGTAGATTCTTCCCCCTGTGGCCTCTTTAACAGGTAAAAGGCAGGCAACCTGTGGATAATTGCAACATTAACAATAGGTTTGCAGTCCTAACCCCCAGTATTTATGAAAGTGGCCATTATGGACTGAATGTGTGTGTCCCCCCAAAATTCATAAGCTGAAATCCTAACCCCTAATGTGATAGTATTAGAAGGAGGAGCATTTGAGAAGTAATTAGGTCATGAGAGTGGAGCCCTCATGAATAGGATTAGTGACCTTCTAAAAGAGACCTCAGCGAGCCTCCTTGCCTTCTTTCTGCCATGTGAGGACACAACAGAAGATGGCAGTCTGTAATTCAGAGAAGAGCCCACACTAGAACCCGACAATGCTGCACCCTAACCTTGGACTTCTAGTCCCTAGAACTGTGCAAAATAAATTTCTGTTGTTTATAAGCCGTGTAGCCCATGGTACTTTGTTATAGCAGCCTGAACTAACAAAAACAATGACCTTATTTGGGTATAGGGTATTTGCAGACATAATTAAATTAAGGATCTTGCAATGACTCAACCTGTATTTAGAGTGGGCCCGAAGTCCAATAACTTGGTATTCTTAAAAGAGAAAAGAGAAGGGAGAAGGTCGTATGAAGAGAGAAAGAAGAGATTGAAGTGATGCAGCTAGAAGCCAAGGAATGCCAGGGATTACCGAGAGCCACTGGAAGACAGGAGAGAAGCATGGAACAGATTCTCCCTCAGAGCCTCCAGAAGGAACTAACCTTGCTGACAGCTTGATGTCAAACTTCTGGCCTCCAGAACTGTGAAAGTATAAATTTCTATTGTTTTAAGCCACCCAGTTTGTGATAATTTGTTACGGCAACCCCAGGAAACTAACATACTCTACCAAGAACAAGAATTTTAAAAATGGTCTTGAACAAAACAGAACAGCCCACCTACCATATTTTATCTTCCCAGAATCATGAGAATGTTTAGAGCCAAAAAGGAACTAATTTAAAAAGAAACCAATGTACAAATGCTTTGCTATAAAACATTCCAAGCAAAACCTCATTAATTTGAACTAATTGGAGGGAAGATGCTTCTGAAATAGTAAAAAATAATGGTAGAATATTTTTGCATACCCATATGTTATTGGAAAGAGGTTTAATGCATGTCTAAGAATGTTCCTGCCGTAATTAATAGATACATCCATCATGGTCTCCCCACCAGCTACATGATAAAACTCATACTTTAGTGTGGCCTGCTAAGCCCTGGTCTTGGTGATCTGGATGCTGCTCGTCTTCCTGCATCATCTCCTACACTCCTTCACATACCCTTGGCATCCAGCAATGCGGAATAACTTGCACCTTACAATGAGCACCTCTGTGCTTTTGTACATACTATTCTCTTTCTCTAAAACTCCTTAGTTAATATCAGTAACCATTTATTTGGCTTCAACCATTGACCAACCAGTTAATATGGTAGGCCCTTTATAAACATTATATCATTCAATTTTTATAACACTGAAAAATATATATTATCACTCCTTTTTTACAGATGGGGAAACAGTCACAGAGGTCAAGTAATATGCCCAAGGTCATATAAATTAGCAAGTCTTGATTTGAATCCATAACTTTCTGATACGAAAGCCCATCCTCTCACCCTTTCCACTTTTGAGTTGAGCTCCTACTCATCCTTTAAGACCTAGCTGAATGTCATCTCATCAGAAATACTGTCCAACACCTCCAAGTAGAGTTTAGTATTTCTAGGCTGCTATTTATATCTCAATATCATGCCTCATATTCTTGTATCTAGAAATATATACCCTATAATTGAACAAGAAAAAAAATTTAAGTAAATAAAAATACATACACATACACCTCACATAGATTACAATTTTAAATCCTAAAAACAAAATCATCCTGATAGGTTCTATTTTCTTCATTTTACAAAAGAGAAAATGAGGTTCCTTAGCGTTAAATGACTCTCCTGAAGCTGCCCCACTAACAGGTGCTGGAGTCGGGATTCAAACCCCATTTAACTGGCCCCAGAACCAGGGTTTCTTGCACTAAACTACACTGCCTGCTCTGTCCCTATCCTCTGGTTGCCTCTGTAGGAGAGCTGAAACAAGGAAGAGAATCGCCTGGTCCAACCTCAGCTGGGAATGCAGGTGACAAAATTTTTGCTGCTCTGTACATGTGTGTGGATGACTGCAGACGTGCTGTGAGTACTGATTTGGGGGTTACAAATACATTCTAGTGAGCAGGCAGATTCACAAACAAGGAATCCATAAGTAATAAGGATAGACTGCATTTAATATACATCTATTTAATAGATATTTACTTAATATATATACATAAAAATATATCTCTTTCCTTTGTCAGAGCTTCTATTATCTGAAGGTGTGGCTACCCAGCCTGGGTCCTTGGTAGGTTTGGCTGAGACAGACATGAGACCCGTGGTTGCTAAATAGATTCTCCAGTAAAAAAAACTCTCATGAGATCCCTTTTCTGATCATTCTGCATTTTCTTAAGGCTAGGCTATACAAAGAACCCGTGTGGACCTTGCCTTTGAAGACCTCTAAACCCTATTGGCTCCTGTTTGCATAGGTTAAGACCTCTCATCTACCCCTTCCTTAGATCTTTCATTGAAAGTTAAGAAGATATTTGAGTTGGAACTATAGCACCCTTGCGCTCTCCATTAAATCACTTCTCAGAGACAATATTGCATTCTGCTTTCAAAGAAGTCCATATCTGGAGCGTTTGAGGACATAGCACAGTGTTGAATTGCAGGAACAGGAAGTGTATATATTGCTTTTGGTTATGAGAAGTTGATATATAGTACTGTAGGGAGCCCTCAGGGCCTGCAGACCCTCTGTGAAACTGAGCTTATCCTACCTGAAAACAAATGAAAATTTCTGAATAATTCATTAAAATTTACTGATTCTGTCAGGCTAAGTGATCTGTTTAGTGGTTGACTGGATTAAGGGAGGGAGGCAAGGCCTTTGAGAGGCCAAATCTCTCCTTCTCCTGACACTTCATGCATACTCGAGGACTTTGGGGTATCTTATATCTTCCATCAGTTTGGCTCTTTGGAACCACCTCACTAAATTAGCCAATGAAACCAGTCTAGGTTCAGGGTCAGGGGTGATAAGTCAGGGATAAAAATATCCCAAGTGATTCCTCCAGGGTGAGATAAACACTCCATTAGATCCATGCCCCAATCCCTCTCTCTCTCCTCCCCCCACCTCCACAAAACTCCACTCTCTCATACACACACCAGCTATAAAATTTCTTTCTAGCTTTGCTGTGGATTCTGTCCTTGGGTTTCTCACAAAACCAGCATGTAGGAAATTCAATGAAAGCTGCTGTACCCTTGTCCTGGGACAGCCAAAGGAGGTGGGAGAAACTACACCGTTGAGTGATGGAATTGGATATGAGAGAGAGAGAGAGACAGAGAGAGAGAGAGAAAGAGAGGACAAGTTATACATAAAGCCCAAAATATCCTTTTGGAAAATGGAAACTGGGAAGCGTCAGAAAGACAGTGTGAAAGTCACTTTATGTATAAAGCTGCTTCTAAACCAAAGGTTAAGAAGTTTGACTTCAAGAATTTTTTCCTAAAACCCTTTCACTTCCTTTCAATATATCTGAGCACTCAATCATGAGTCAAATCAAAGGAGCAATGCTGATAGCTAAGGCCTCCTTAAGAGGGTCAGCCATTCCAAACAGGCCTTGATCAGACACAATGATAACAATGAACTTTTACTGTGAGAACTAGATTGGCTGGAAAGCCCCATTTGTTACTCACAGTTTTCTCATTTCTTTCTCTAGAGTAATTTCCATTGAGGCTTTTCTCTTTTTAACAGTTACCATTTTTTTTTTTTTTTGGTGGAACTAATATCTGCAGTGCTATTTTCTGCTCTTTCATTTTGTTTTTCATTATGTTTTTCTTACTTTTCTTCACTTATCCAATCCACAATATTCTATGAAAGTGATATAACTCCTCCTCACTGAACTCTCAATAATAGGCTTTCAGAACAGGGTCAATATTCTACTTTATGTTTTGTTTTGAATACAGTGTGTCTTTTATTATTCTAGCATTTTCTTTGCAGAGGGCTCCTACCAGAATTCAAGTGGCCTGCACACTTATATTTCTCCAAAAAGCACAAGTATCACTCATTCATTTGGCACATATTATTGTCTGCCAGGCACGGTTCTAGGCTGTGGAAATATAGAGGTGAACAAGACACTCAGGTGCCTGTCTTTGCATAATTTTTATTCTAATGGGAAAGACAGACAGTTAATAAACAAATATATGACTCAGGGAGTGATAAGCACTAAGAAGAAAGCGAAAGCATCCAGAGAGAGTTAGGGTCAGCACCATCGCCATCACCACTGTTTTATTACTGCAAACACAAATAAGTGTGAACACTACCAACACAGAGGGAGACCTATGGTGCTATAGTTGCTTCCCAGTCTTGACTTCACATGAGCTGTGGATTTATTCACTGAATTCTCTGGGGACTCTGCCGTTTAATCAGAATATGATCTGTCACTTCCAAAATACAATAGGTGGCCTCATTTGTGCTCTAATCACATAGTATCATAACTATTCACAGACTTCCAAAATCATTTCTAGTCAGACTCTTGTCCTTATCTGACCTTGACATACTGAAAGCATTTACGGAGCCTGCAATTTATTCTTTTCTCTTTTAATCTGAGTTATTGGCTGAACTGTTGGTCATACTTGGTTAATCTTCCTTTACCTTTAGGCAGAAATCTTTGTGGCTGTAAACTGCTGTGATAAAACTTTTAAAAAGGCTAATCTTTATGTGGAAAATCATCTTGGGTCATAAGTTTTTTTTTTTTTTTAACTTATATTTTCTTTCTCTACAACCTATCCTTGCTTCCCACCCAAGGTTTTTATATATTTTTGCTTCTTCTCTAAGGCAGCAGGACATCTGTAATTCTTATAAACTTACACTTGAGAAGGAATTGCTGCCATAAAATCAGATCAAGCTGCAAATTATTTTTTAATTCTGATATTGATTATTTATCTGGTTTTGTTAGTCGGATGTAGTTACTAAATAGTTATAACCTCAGAGGTCCTACTTCGCCTTTCCTTAGTGACCTCAAATGAATTATTAATCTCTTTCTACTTCTTCATGTATAAATCTCAATAAAGATAAAAAATTTAGTGATATCCCAGTATTATTTGATAGAGGAGATTCCAACCATAGATGTTTCTGTAGAGAGTGATGAAAATTAACTGTTCAAAAACTATACTTTTCTAACAACCAGTGATTAAGGAATACAGATCAAGTGTCTAAAGTTAGAGGGAAAACTAGAATTAGACAAAAACCTGAATAATACCACAATCTATGTGGTATGGAGGACAAAAATTCTATTTTTGCACCATACTCTGTCAACAAGATTGCTAGGTCAATGAAATGTTAGAACAATGAGAGACTTTTTGGTTGTTAAATATTATTATTAGGGGAATTTAAATAAAATAAAGGATGACAGCATGTCTCGAGTGCATTTCTTTTTGGAGGCGTTTCTTTCTACTAATTGAAGGGTTGTAGATCTTACCTATCATTTCAAACCTAAAATTTCTTTCAAGGAATTTGTAGATTTGTATTTTCTTTTAAGAAGGAATTGTCTAATTGTTCTTACTAAATTTCTCCTGCTTGTACTCTCACCAAATCACTCTGACAAAAATTGGAAAATTAACTTTTGCTCTTATATCCATATGTTTATGTCTAATAAACATGTTTTTGAATATGGATTTTTGACAGTCACTCAAAACAAATTAACCAGTGAACCTAAAGGAGAGTGGAGGGAGTCTATACATATCTCCTAATCAAAACAAAAATTCTTTGCTAGAATCAGCTCTTCGATTTTTTAAAAGCTATTAAAGAATCCTTCATTTTATCACTCTCAAGAGTTTTATCCAGTGCTCTGTAGGATATCTAGGTGGCACGTGGCTCTTAAGCCTATAGCGTGGGAAGGGGGAACAAAGATACTTAGAGTGAAAGGTGGGGCTAGAGATATAAAAGGTATTCAAATACACACTCTCCCTCTATATTTTCTATTCCTTACCTGTAAATTTAATCTGAATGCTTCTTTATATAAAGAAGGCATCAATATGGTGACTCAGTTGCCTTAAATATCTGGTAATGTTATGTTCAATGAAAAAAAGTGTTATCCATGGAAAGCTTTGTTTCACATACAATGTTAATCTTTTTAGGATCTTTGTAAGTATTGGATTTAGACCACTGAGTAGTAAGTTTGAAAATAAACAGCTCTTTGCAAGACAGTGTCATCAGCATTTATTCCATCATTATCATTTGATTCCCAAACATAATAAGTTATTCAGTATATGCAGTGAAAATTTTGGCAAATTGGAGTTCCTTCCCTGAGAGTTTGGAATTCAGACTGGAAGACTCCAGCTGCAGTAAAATATTTGTCTCTTGAAGACAGAAGATGCTAAATCTGGAGCACTGGTGTTTTCCAGTAGGTGGATTCAGTAATTGAGAAAGATGATCTGTCAAAACCAAGGATGAAAGTATGATGATGATCTACAGAGAGAAGTAAAGAGGAAAGAGAGGGAGAGGACTCTTTGTCTTTGGCTTAGAAGCCAGGCTGCATTCTTGCCCTGGGGTTCTGAGACATCGCTGGATCCTTACAATAAATTTCCCTTTTGTCCATTGAAGCTAACAAATTGATTTCTGTTGCTTGCAACCAAAGATTTCTAATAGTAACATGTCTCGGAAGTAATATCAGAGAACTCTAAGTGAGTATTTGTTCTAAGATTCATTGATTTTTAATTTTCTGATATCCTTTCAGAAGAATAAACTGACTTAAAAATCACCATCCTTGAGTGAGATCCTTCACAGACCTTCCTGGTCCTTTATCTCAGTCTTTCACTCTTTACTGTTCTCTTTATCTGGGCATCTTGCTGCTTACTTCAGCTCCTATTTGTCAGTTTTGACTTAACACAGAATTCAGAACTCTTGCTGGATTTATTCATTAGGTAATTAAAACCTGAGCCCTCAAATTGGATTATTCTCACCTAAAATTAAAGAGTGAAAGCAACTATTTGCCTTTCCTCCATACTATTGTGTTGTGAAACCAAACTCTTATACACAGTTATTCCTTAATTTAGCTTCTGTCCTCTTAAGTGATCTAATCAATTAAATATTTCAGATAGAATCAGATGTGAGTTTAACAAATAATGCATTTGACCCAAAAACCTTCCTATTCTTATTTGGAAAACTATGGTTCCTAAGATAATTCAAACAAATTAATTATAACTTATGCCTGTCTTTTTACCAATATGATTGGTTGGAAATTAATTAATCTCTTATTAACCACATATTTTAATAATAGCTACTTTTCTCGAGTACCTAATCTGGGTTAGACTTTATTCTGGGCATTTTTCATGTAGCATAAGTAATCATTGAAATAGCCGTATAAGGCTTAACAGAGAGGTTTATTAAGGTTAAGCTAATTATCTAACAATATACAAAAAGAGGCAAAGCTATGATTTGAATCCAATTCCTTGTGAATGTCAACACTAGATTGTTTCCACCATACCAAATGGTTTCCAAATAAATAATCACTCTAACATGGAAATGAGGGGAAATACAGAAAAAGTTTTCCCTCATAGTCTGGAGAGATAAAAAAATGAATTCTCAGAAAAATCAACACAAGTGTAAAAGTAAAGATAAAAATGACCTTAAATTTTTTAATTAAAAAAATGTACTACCATCCCAAAGACTGTAAAAATTTTACTAGACCGTTCCATAAATAGAACTTTATTTTCTCTCCTTCTGACAGATCTGATAGGTTCTCATGTGCATTGTCTTCTAAACCTTATGGAGGATCACGTCATTAACGCGATAGCTATTTGGGATGTAAATGTAGCTGAAGGCTGATTTGTGACCAGCATCCCTTTCCACAGTAAGTTCTTATAAAGATGCCGCTTTTCTTCTGCAGCTGCAGTTGCTGTTTGCAAGGTTTGTTTCTATCTACAGTTCTACTCTTTAACCTTATAATCTACCCGAGGTCTTTGTTTAAAATGAGCCAACCCACTTCTGCTTACTGCATACCAATGTAATCTGTCAGACATGGTGATTTCCCGGCATTCCATGGCTATGCTCCATTTTCTGAGGTAGTTTGTATAAACCTCCTCTGGTCACTGCACTCAAGCTCATCCTATAACAGCTGTTTGGGTAGCCTGCTGTCATCTATATTCTTTGCTTGGACAATCCAGATAAACTGTTATGACAAGTATCACTTTAATCTATTAATCAACACGAAATGTGCAAAACATAGTGTTAAAGAACAGGATGTGTTCTTCTTTGTGATTTAGTTGGGAGGATGCTACTACACACAGGAAAAGACAATGTACAAGCCATATGAATGGCTCTAATAACTGATCACGTAAAGGTTCATGGAGAATGTGGGAAATACACTTGGTTTGAAAGATGGGTAGAGTTTTTAAAAATGGTTGGTAGTGCAGGGAAGACTGGAGGGCATGTGGTAACTATTGCTTGTGAAAAATTCATTATGTCCCAAGCGCTGTCCTACAGACTGTATATGCATCATCTCCATGAATCCCCACAGCAAATTATTAAGGGTTGTATTATTATTTTTTTCCAGTTTTACAGATAAGCAGCAGAGGCTCAGTGAAGTCATTTGTTCAAGTGAAGGAACAGAAATTCAAACACAGAACTTTCATGCTCTTAAAGTTTATGTTACAGTAAATAGCCTGAGCAATGACAAGGAGGGAGAAATATGACAAACACATTCCAGAACGTCGGAGCATTGAGAAAAGTAAACTGGAATTTGCAGCTGGCATTGCTGCAGGCAATTGGATGGGTACCATTGGAAATTCCTGAGCAGGGTAAGGATATGATGCAGGAATGGTTTAGAAAATCTGAAGGAGAAAACTTACCGGTTATGAAGATCAGGTGAAAGCAACATTTGACGTGCCTGACAATATTGGTCAAAACTATGGGGTTAGTGTGAGAGAAAGAAAGGGACAGCTGTCTGGGCCATTGAAAAGGACAAATCAAAGGTTATTTCTTGTTCTTATGTGGGAAGAGAGTGTCTACCCTACCAAATTTTTACCCAGATGATTTAGAATTTTAAAGCAATTGGTCTGGGAACAAAAAAAAACATAAAAAAAGACTGAAATATATATTTTTAAAATAAGCCTGTTCTCAAAGCTTTTGCTGTGGTCCCCACCCCAACCTTAAAATGATCTTTTGAATTTTATGAAAAAAAATTTAATTTCTGGAAAAAAGTAGTGAGGTGTGGCTATAAGAATAAAAGTATAACACAATTACTTACAAAAGTCCAGAAGAAGAAACAGTTAGAAATATGTGGATCCTTTTTTGTTTTATTTTGCTTACTATATTTTGCAGACAAACAATTCTACTACTAGTTTTTCAGTAGTAGAGTATATATTTTGGGCGATTTGGAGGATGGACTTCCAAGCAGAGAAATCAATGTTGGGATCCATATCAGCAATGTCTAAGACATTGTTGGCCAGTTAGTCCATCGATCATTTTGATCAATTTTAAAAATGGCAAAAATAAAAATAAATCTGCATAGACCACTATCTCAGGCAAGACATGTTTCTTTACTTTTATCAATGAGTATTCGGTATAGGAGTTTTAGAAAAGGAAACCAGAATGAGCTTTTCCCGTTAGCTATGACCAAGAACTGGGATAGAACAGCTGGGCCTGATCTAACAAAAGCCAGTTGTACCATATGGGATTTCTTTCTCTTAAAATAATATTCACAATTCCCCAACAGGGATTCCTCTCGGATGCTCTGCTCATTACAATCCAGCTTACAGCAGATTTAAAAAATTTTTGATTTATTTTTCCCACACTGTCTTTTTTTTGCCCTTAATGTTTTTGCATACTGATACCTCTTTTGCATTCCCTTTTATACAGTATCCAAGTTTTACTAAATATCATAAAGGAACTTTCCATAAACAAAACCTTTGTGAGGAAAATCAGCATAACACTTCTGAATAAATCAGTTACGACAACTCTCTTAGATCAAATAGGAGCAGAAAAATGTAAAGGTTAGGGGAGAATAAAATATCTACCAACTTTCTGGTTTTAACCATCTGGTCATTTCTCTATGTAAGAGTTGTAACATGATAGCAGGGGGTACAGACAACATATGTATATTTTCATTCAAAAATACATTCTATGTTTTCATGTCATTTTTGTTTTATGACCAAAGAATTTCATGTCCTTAGAGACTCAACAATAGAAAGAAAGACAGCCCAGAAATTTGAGTCAAACTGTGAAGAAGATGAAAAATGAATCACTAGAGCATCTAAAACAGATATGGAAGAGGCCAACTGAATGTTTGGCTTTTTATGTGCCGAAAACTAGATGCCTTAATTATGATTCATGAAGCCATTAATTTTTTTTAGGTCTGAGAGTTAATGGAATAATGATTTTTAATTGAGCACTAAAGATTCTTAAATCACTTTAAAAAAATAAGCAAGTACTTAAATCATACGAATAGTTCAGGAAAATGAAGGGAGATTTAGGATACAAATCTCATCTGCAATCTCAGATTTGCAGTTGAAGGTTGAAGGTGAAGGAATTTGTATGACTACACAAATTATTTTCAGAACTAAAATTGAAGTAAAATTAGTGCAGCTGTGAGAGACTGATGATACTATCTAACCTGCAAAATTATCTAATTTATTATTTTCCAAACTACTTGATTAACCTGTAACTTCCACATAGTCAAAAACATGTTTTTGGAGCACCGTTGCCAGATCAACCTTCTTAATTAACACATGTTGTCCTAATATTTATATTTGCTAGATAAATAATTTGATTTTTCCATTTCCTCAAAGGCTTTGACAGACACAAATAAAAAAATTGATGGCAGATGAAAACTGGTTGTTTTGGATCATATGTGAAATGACCTCTTCAGGCCTTTTTATTATCTTATAGCTCTCCATCAATCATGTTGGTTATGAGATCTTCTTCAGTTAAAATTTTACTGCCAACCATTCCCCTTTCTAAACGTTCTTTCAGTTCCTGTTTACATACATGCATTTATTCCTTCTTTCATTAAACATCTAACATATTCCAGGTAATATATACCATATTTGTTTATACCTCTGTGTCCTGGATATACCTGGCTCAAGTTTTGCTGCAAATTTTTCTCCCTCCATGAATTTCCTCTCTTTCCTTTCCATCTAAATAACACTCACCCATCCTTCAAGAGTCAGCTTGTTTCATTCAAGTTCAACTTCTGTTTTTGACCACTCAGACTCACAGGATCTTGGCCACTAAATCCAAGTCATTCTTGTACTGACCTATATAATTAGTGCACTCCTTTGTTGTTACTTAACTTCCTTGTCAGACACATCTTATTTGCCTACAAGTTGGCAAGCTCCATGTTAGGGCCCTTATGCAGTACTTTTTTTTTTTTTTTTTAAAGATTTTATTTATTTATTTTTTCCCCCCAAAGCCCCAGTAGATAGTTGTATGTCATAGTCGCACATCCTTCTAGTTGCTGTATGTGGGACGCAGCATCAGCATGGCTGGAGAAGCGGTGCGTCGGTGCGCGCCCGGGATCCGAACCCCGGGCCGCCAGCAGCGGAGCGCGGCGCCCTTAACCACCAAGCCACTGGGCCGGCCCTGAAGTACTTTTTGCACAGCATTAAACACAGTGAATATTTCGTGCTCAAAACTACGGGTTGAACGGAAGAAAGAATGATTAAATGGCTGATTGACTGACAGTGAAGGAATGAATCCAACTCGTTGCCCAGAAGTCATCAAAGCACATGAATTACGTCAGGAAGGCTGAAGGAAGCATATATTTCCCAAAGGGGTAAAGAAACGTGGCACACGGGACGTACTTTTATTCAGTGTAATGAATACAACAGCAATGCTGGGAATCTCAAAGGATCTGGAAGAGTCTTTTGGAATCTGATGCCACAACTCCCCTAGCCCTTGCAATGGAAACTTGATCTAAATTGATGAGATGGAAGAACAAATTATTATACAGCAGGAACTCCCCCAAACTTGCATGATTCTTGCTATAGACTCAAAGGATACTTGAACTGCATCTCTCCCTAGAAAAGGAGCTAATGGACGACCATGGTTACATATATTTTTGCAACCTGGGAAACACAGGTGATGACAAAATGGAAGATAGATATTGGAGATAAAAAGCAAAAAATATATATATCACTGAAATATGCTGCCTCTAGAAACGTATGCAGTGTAGTGCCCGTGCAGAAACCTCTTTCTCTCTAAACAATGCTTGCCTTCCTTTTCTTGATACTCACCTGGGCTTGTCCATCCTAAATTCTGCTCTGTGTCTGCTGTCCTGTCTAATCACACTCTGTCTTACATAAATCTTGGCCACATTTTTTCACAACGTATTCAATTCCATTGGTTTATCGCTGAGGAAGATGTCTCCCAGATAACATTTAAACAACAGATTTCATTGCCTTACCAACAAAAACAAAGACAGTCTGGAGAATTGGAAAAAGCATTCATAAGGTTTGGAAATTGATTTAGATGTTTTGCTAGTTTCAGCAACTCTTAAGTCAAACTGGACAGTCTGCTGATTAATCTGTTTAGGTACAAGACTAGACTCCATTTCATGCTTTAGACCAAAAGAGGTTTTAAGCACAGTGTCATCCATGGAGACTTCAAGGAAAGATCACCAGGCCCGTGTGGACTCTTGACCCTTATATTTCCCTAACACGTGTCGTTTTCCTTTTTGTAACGTGATTATATATATAATTATTTGTTTAATGTCTGTCTTTCCCATACATGCAGGGATTGTGTTGTCCTCTTCATTGCTGTATCCACAGTGCCATTATGGTGTCAACACAGTGATCAAATAAATACAATGCAGATTGAATGAATAACTGGACATTCTGAACTCAAATTTAGGTCATCATTAGGAAATAAACCATACGCTTCAATAAGATAGTCACTACTCTCCAAATATTCATTTAATTCCTTCAGTTTTAGAGGGCAAGAAAGACAGTCTGAAGTGCCTCAGTTGTATTTCTTTTTTTGTAAATTACAGTAAATTCACAAAGAATATTCCTTGGATAATAGAAAACCTCCCCAGCCACCATTTTGCTGTTTATGCTTGTTTTATTCCTCATATTTTTGTGAAAAGTATACTAGAGTTTTAGATTATATAAGTAAAAGCAAAGCAAGAATGGATGTAGGGAATATGAAAAATATAATGAAATATGTGAAGGAATGAATACATTAAAAGGGGAATGAGGGAATTTTTGACAAGGTAAACTATTAAGCATTTTCTGAGGAAACCACATATGTACCCCCTAAAGGCAGTCAGTCATCTGGCAGCCGGAGTCTCCATCCTGGTGGATGGTTTTTAACCGATGACGGAAGCAGGAGTCTAGAGTCTCATAGCTAAACGTTTTCAATCCTGAAGGAGTCATTGCGGATGATGCACCATTTAATAAGGTACATCATAAATCTGGAATACATGGATTTATGCTTTCAACGTTTAAGAGAAAAATGGATGTAAAATTCTACCATGAATCTGAAGAGGTAACATTTTAAAGTCATTTATTAATTGGGATATCCCGCAGTTACCTTTTAAATTTTTGTGTGATTTTAAATAGAAAAATATGATTTTGCTAAAAGGAAAACAGTTAATACCTGAGGAAAAAATCCTTAACAGTAAGGAAACTTTTTAAACAAGAATGAGAAGTCTTAAACCCATACTCTACCCAGCCTCACTTTGATGGCCTCAATAATTGGTTATGAGCTCTAAATAAATGTTAGATATAGACATCTAGAGATATTTTTATATCTTATTTTTATTTCTGTTGAAGTTTCCAAAATTCATTTCATATTTTCAATTGTTCTGCCATTTTCTAAAGATGGCTGAGCCAAGTGATATCCATATGAAATGAAACTAATGAGTGAATCAGAGGCTAACAGGACACATATCTTGTTTCTTTCAATATCAACTCAACAAAGTTTAAAAGGGAAAATATATTGGCCTCTCTGCCTTATTTATAACCCAACTTAAATAGTGATCCTGTCTATAGGTAACATTATTCTGATACTGGATGATAATATTTACATATTAAACTACATTTTTTCAAACTGCACCATTTTTATCCATTTCTGGGAAAAAATTGTTTTGAAAGTTTTTTGGGACTATACTTTCCCTTCTGGCTTATTGAAGTTCATACTAGCCATTTGATTTTGTAAACAAGCAAGAAATTGTCTGACTCTGAAAGAATTTTAAGGTTAAAAAATGTGGTTTCTTGTGTTTTATTTAAAACTCAACTTATGTGGGGATTACTCCTATAAGGCACCCTTGACTTAGAGGTGGAACAGGAGTCTGTATGGATTAAACATTTTTTCCTAATATACAATATTTATCCATGACTGTCGGGGAAAGAAAGGTGTTTTATAGGGTCGGTGGGAAATATTTTCTCCCTGAAAGCTGCGTTAGGGCATTTGATAAGGTTTAAAAAGTTTGAGCACAAGTGTCAAACTTGAATCCATTCATGGATCGTTACCTGTGGGTGGTTGTGTTGAGATAGGGAATCATTTCTTCCAGAATAGTAAAAGCTGGTTACTTTTCCATAATATTATCTTTAAGGTGGCATGTGGAGTTCCGATTAGTTATTTGGTTTCATCAGAAAGCAAAATATGGCCTGATTTAAACAACTCTGGAAAACATCATGGTTTATATAAATGAATTTGCCATTAAATAGGTGGAGGTGGGGGGAGTAAAAGAAATACCAAAGGAAGAAAAATACTAAAAATTAAAACACATTTTCTATTGCTTTTCTTTTTACTTGAATCAGTTCCCAAGCAAGACTTCCATTTAATTTAAAGAATTCTTTAGAGTCTAACCACATTGATAGCCAGAATGAAGTGACTCCTAGAGGAAACATTATGTTTGCAATGTGCCTCTATTTCTGTAACCTATTTACCTCATAAAGCCTGACAGATGACTGCACAGCACAGCCTCAAATTCATGCAGGGTTCATAGTAAAAACTGTTGTGTGAACATTACTAACATTATATATATATTTTTGCTATGAGATGTTGGTGTGGAAGAGTATGTCTTAAAAGAGAAAGTGCTTTCTCTCAACATTATGAAGGTTATAAACCACTCTATATGCATTCAGTAACTTTAAAATATTGCCCAAAGAATGGTTGAGAAATAAGTATTTCAGAATAAGATTATCATAAATCAAAAACTGGGAGTTCAAATGGAAAACCAAGACAACACATCACTTTCTATACTAGTCGTTAAAAAACAGGGGCTTTATTTGAATTTTTATGTGTATTCCCAAATACTATTGCATTAATATAAATAGGTGACCTTTGATGGCATTTTCTTTTCTCAACCTATGCAACTGTTTGTAGAGAATGTGAGTAAAAGCTACAAATTTATCAGTGAAGGTGCTCATATGAGGGAAAAACCACCACCACCAATATTTTTTGAAAAAGAGTCAATGGCCAAGCAAAATGGGGGTTCCAGGTAAATATTAAATAAAGCATGGAACAGTGTTACTGCAACCTTGATCAAAATTGTTGTATCTAACTATCCATAAGTACATAGCATAAATTGATTTTTATTATATAGTCTTGTTTAGTTTGCCATGATATAAGACATGTATGGAAAAATAGTTTGATGAGTATATATGAGATATATGAGCCTTAACTATAAAGAACTTATAAAGTCATAAGGAACTTATTTAACAAAATAAATGTTCTTCTCTGCATTAGTCGTGTTGGGAGGCCACATACACCTTAATCCCATGATGACGTCGTTGTTAAAACAGGCATAGAATGTCTCTTTTGGAATTCTTTCAACGCCTGAAGTAATTACAGATTAGAATATTCATAGAAACAAAGTTGTGTCCCTTTAATGATAAATTCCACTTTTGCCAACAGCTAGAAGTTTTACAGAGCCATTTTATTTTAATTTTTAGAGATACAAGATTGATTTTCCCATTTGGCTTATGACTAGGGACCACACAGCAAGCTAAAGAATTATGATCAAAGAGGAAGTCTGGGGAAAACGACAGTTTAGTAGGGTCCTCAAGTGTACTTCAAATCCAGAAATGTAGGGGCAAACATATGCAGCAAACAGTTGTCCAGAAGGAAACAAAAGATATTAATTTAATTTATTATTGAAGAGGTGGTGTCATCATACTGAACCAGAGGTTGTGTGTGGTGCTTGTCTTCCTGTTGAAGGCCATCATATTAAAGTGCCATCACTGGGTTTGTCATCGTGTCTAAAGCATCTGATATTTATGTGAGCTGCACATGGACAGATGTCCTTGATAGAGGAAAAGGTAAAAGGACTTAGATACCAGTTATTGAAAGCTGCTTCTAAGGAAGAGTTGTATTCTGGGTTTTGGAAAGAAAACATTGAGGTGTTCTGCTGTTAAAATTGAAAGATGATAGAAAAACTAAATTAAGGGAAGACTTGTATTTCAGAGATGGGAGCAGATTCTCAATAAGGAAAATAACCAGTCAGTAAAGAGTGGAAGTGAGAAGAAAGCTCAGGTCTTTGGACTTGTTGTTGAATCCCTTTCCAACCAGACATTGATTTCTACATGGTATTTGACAATGTGTATCATGAGATCCTTGTGAGGGAA
The DNA here is from genome assembly GCF_057802395.1 of Ceratotherium simum simum. NCBI lineage: Eukaryota > Metazoa > Chordata > Mammalia > Perissodactyla > Rhinocerotidae > Ceratotherium > Ceratotherium simum. The sequence goes on from NC_141909.1 coordinate 17,258,106, forward strand.
TAGGAGAAACACCAGCTGAATAACAGTAATATTAGATGGATTCAAAGCTGATTGGACAACTTGACTGCAAGAAGGTTGAAAATTGCCTTATCAGCCTAGAGAGCTTGGGCCTTGGATTGTCCCAATCAACTTTCTATCAAACGTAACAAATACTTACCAAATTTGTACTGTACATAGAGCTGAAAGGGAAAGTAATATATTTGATGAATAAACAAGAATCTCTAAAGTATTGAATTACTTCAAAGTTATTAAATAACCAAGAAGAATATTTTTAGTAAATTTTTAAGTGAATTTAGTAATATTTTTAAGTAAAAATAATTCAGAACAAACACAAATAAACACTTATACTGATGTTCAACTAATCATTGTACAAATAGAGTATGTGAAAGAACTGATTTAACAGCGGCCAGAAAAAGATCTAGTGGTTTATGTGGTGGGCAAGCTCTATGTGATACTATAGCCAATATGATGATCTTAATTTCCTAATACACCCAAAAGAAGCATGAATAGATTGTTTTAGATGTTTGTACAACACTAGTAATTCGTTTTAAAAAAGGAAATTAAATCAAAAAATTTTTTTGACAGACAGTCAAAAATCTAAGGAATTGTAATAGCCAGCATTGGCAAAAGTTTGATTATTTCTCATGTGCTGCTGAAGAGCATTATAACAGTATGTGTTAAAAGTTTTTAAAAAGTATGTATTTTTGACATTTTACATTTAGGATTTTTTCCTAGAGAAAGAGTTATAAACACATTCAAACATGGATGCGCATGGATGATTATCAGAGTGCTGTTTATGATAATAGCAAACAGGAAACAGCCTTACTACCCAGTTAATGGGGAAGAGGCTGAGCAACTTATGAAGACGCATCTCTTTAGTGAAACGCTATATAGATTCCAAAAGCCATCTTTCAAACTAGATTTTGATTTATGAAAATGCAAAGAAGTTAATGATATGTTGTTGCAGGAAGAGAGCAAATTACAGAACAGTAAGTTACACGAACTCTTTCTTATTCATCTGTCTGTCTCTTAATATCTATATCAGTATTGCGTGATTACGTAACGTGCATTTTATGTATAAAACAGTGTGTTATGTTATGCAAAAAATGTTGATTCTGTCTAATTTTTTTCTTTTTCTTTTTATTATAAGTTGTTTGTTTAACTAAATGGCAAAATGAATTTTAAAACAGAAGTATTTACAGAATTGGAGAGATCACGTGACCAATGTTTAATTTCAGGTACATAATAATAAAGTATTTAGTTTTTCCCTGATTATTCAATCCATATATGCTCATGGAATAATATTTAGAAAATTCATAAAAGAATAGGTAAGCATATAGCTCTCTGATTTTCAAAGCACTATCATTTTCATTGTTAAACGTCAGTCAGGAAACTACTACCGTAGATATTTTTGGAGTGCCTGTGTTGGGGCCTCTCATGTCTAGTTCATTCTAAGCCAAAAATCAGTGTGATTTATAGGTACGCTTTTTCAAAGTATGGGGATGACTTAGCATATCTGTTTTCATATATCTGATATTGTATAGATATAGATATATACATATAAACGGCTGATGGAGAAGATGTACATGTTGGCTGGTGGAGAAGGTTGTACGTCTTGAGAAGCAGCTAATTTTAAGGGAATTGTATGGAGACAGAAGTCCTGGAGTCCTTCAACTGTTCCAGTCCATTGCCTTGGACAGCTGGTGACTGGAGCTGAGTATCTGCAGAGTGAGGCTCGGTTTAGCAAATCTTTCTCTGAGGGAGGAAAGGCTATGAAGAAGAGAGTCAGCATATTGCATGGCCAAGGTACAACAGCCAATTTAAAGATAATTTCTCCTGAGGTTCAGGTATTAATAGAGATATAGAGGATGAAAACCAAACAAAGGAACCTCACCTAAATCTGAAACAAAATGGGCAAAATTCTTGCTGGCTTTTGACTCAGGAGCTAAAATACTAACATAATGACATTAGCATAGTTTGTTTTTTTCTGATTCCTACTTTAAGTACATTTGGAATAATAAAATACACACAGAAATGCACATTATGAACATTAAAGTAATAGAACAGCTAAACTGAAAGTGTGGTATAATTATCAACAGCCACTTGGGAGTGTGGTTTTTTTGGTTGTTAATATTACTTTTATATTTTAATACCTTTTTTTGCTATATCTTTGCATTTCTTCTGATATGTCCATATCTTAGTCTTTTTCTCCCTTTTGTATATTTTAACATGTCTTACTAGTGTGACAGAGTCTAGTGAGGTAAATTTACCTAAATAGGTAATACATGCCCTACTAATAATTTCAGATTTCTGTATTATTTTTTAATTTTTTCTGATTATACAAATAAACTATTGAAAAAAACACTTAGTGATCAAGAAACTAAGTCTCTCTCACTAGTATTGGAAAAAGAAAATTCCAGAAAGCATGGGAATTATGTAGCATAGGAAAAGAAGAAGAAAATTTTTTTCTCCTACAAATATATAACATTTTCTAAGTAAAATTTATAGCTGAAAACTACAAACCTACTTTCAGCGTGCAACCTATTGAAGCAATCTGGTATAAATTACCGATGGATGTTGTGCATAGAGGTCAGGTACACAGATGAGCTGATAGAGTAAAAATAGAAAACGATCCTGACGCACATCATAAGTTTTCACCTAAGAACTGTCCCACTATGGCAGTCTTTAAGGTAACAACAAAAGGGCTATTTTAAAGCACTCTTGATATAACAATCTACATGTATCTGTCCTTGACCCAAAATTGGACCCGCTCACCCAGTCACTTATCCATCAAGAAATATTTATTGATCATGTACAGTAAACAAGTTACTGAAGGTATACCAAGCCCTGAGCAAGTTCCTCATCTTAATAGTCTATAATAGTGGAGATAAGAGCCAGCCCTGGTGGTCTAGTGGGTAAGATTCAGCGCTCTCACCGCCACGGCATGGGTTCATTTCCCATGGGGAACCCATGGGAACCACAGCACCCATCTGCGGGTTGTCACACTGTGGTGGCTGCGTGTTGCTGTGGTGCTGAAAGCTCTGCCAGTGATATTTCAAATGCCAGCAGGGTCACCCGTGGTGGACAGGATTCAGCTTCCAGACTAAGACAGACTAGAAAGAAGGACGTGGCCAACCACTTCTGAAAAATTGGCCGTGAAAACCCTCTGAACAGCAGTGGAGCATTGTATGACATAGCGCTGGAAGATGAGAGGATGGCACAAAAAGACCGAGCAGGGCTCTGCTCTGCTGTCCGCAGGGTCGCTAGGAGTCGGAACCCACTCCAGGGCGTTAACAAAGAGAAGATAAGACACGTACACAAATAACTGTAATGGAACCTACAGAGTAAGAACTATAAAAGCAATATGAATAAATCATCCTTGTAGTTTGGAAAAGGAAGAGATTAGTTCCAGTGCAATACAGTAATCTACTGTTGGCATAGAAACCATCAGGCACCAGCCAAATATTTGGGACATCGCCTGTTGAATCATAAGATGCCTAGCTCTGTAAGACAGACAGCCAGCATATGTGAAAGCGTTTGGTCACTGAAGTGATAACTGGTTTTACTTTAATCATCTCAATTTCCACATGCTTTAGTTTCTCTGCCAAAACCATCCTGTTTTTTTTCCTGCATAAGATTTTTTTTTTTTTTTAATTTAATGTTTCTACAGAATGGTATCTCTGACTTTCACTGAATTACCGGTTTCATCAAAACAGCAGAATGTGTGGTTTGTTGGTAGAAATAAGCCTTCGCAGGCCACCCTTACATACAGGCAAGAAGTATAAACACTCTTCTGAGGAGTGATTCGATGTGTCCATTGACAAACACCTACTAGAGACAGAAAAGTAGACTGTAGTTATCAAATGGCAAATCTTTCCCTATGGGTCCAGGAGGAAAAGACCTTTGACTTTTCACTGACTGCTTCTGGAAGTTCGAGATGAGAACAGGTGCTCAACAGAAAGAGAAACCTTTATTTTCTTCCACAAAGTTATCGTCTCTATAAAGTACCATGAATACCCAAGACAGAGTAATCTTAGTGATATCTAGTACACTTTATAAATAGGAGAGAAAAGCTTATATTAAAATTCTACTAAAAAGGATTATTTGTTCCCTTGATTATAACCATAGCTCCACAAAAATTGCTTGTTTCCTTTCCAAACCTGATGAATAATATAGTTATTAGATTTACATTTACTGAGCACTATCAATGTGTTTCTAACCACAAAAATTGCTTCGATTACCCTGTGCCAAGTGGAAGGATGCAAAATAATTCCTTAGAAAAAATTCAGAGGTTGTACTTTTAAATTACTTGAGAAAGAAACAATACATACCTCCAGACCTTCTTAGTATAGACTGCAGTGATTGACAGGCTGTATTAAAGTGAAAGGCCTTGAGTAGGCTGTGTTATGAATTAAGAACAAGTGAATAACATGTATATAAATGTTTCATGAGTCATCCAAATCAATGCTAACCCATTCCCCTTATTAGGACCTAGAGATATCTAACTAAATTTTTAAAAATTAAAAAATGATAAGCAGTGTACAAGAAAATGAATATGATAATTTATTTGATGTCATTTTAATGGATTCAATTTACTTTTTTCTTTTTGCCAGTGTCGAGTTCAATTGTAGATGATAAGTCTTGGCTATTATTGTAAATATATCTTTTGTGCTCAAAATTACTTACAAAATGCTAATCAGGCTTATTTCCTGCTCAGTTCTATTAGCTGAGCCCTTGAAAGCATAGTTCCTAAGATTTAGAGACAGTTTTTGAATAGTCAAGACCTCCCTATGGCACTGGGAAATTAAATTTGGTTTCTTTCCTGCCATTGCAGAATGCTTATTCCATCAGGAGTAATTTACTCTAATTAGGGGCTATGTGTTCTGAAAATATAAGAATTTCTTTCACGAAAAATGTAATGTTGTGTAGTTTTATGTTCCTGTCAACTTCAAGAAGAAACTTATGACCAAAAGCATCTAATTGAAGAATGCCTTGTACCTCAGGGAGATTTCTGGTCTTAGGATAGCAGAGTACTCTAATTAATTATCAGGGTACACATTCTAGCCACATGATCAGATAATTACAAAGGGTTTTCCAAACCTAATGTGTCTCCTATACATTGTAGGAATTAATATTGGTTTTAATCTCTCTGTCACCAAGTGACCTTTTGCCCAGGAACAGTATCAAGAGGGAATCTCTTACTCCTAAGAGACATGCCACTAGGCATAATATCACAAAGAACCATGATGATCTTCATGCTATGCATATCTTATAGGGTGTATTCAGTGATCTTAGAAAATAATCTACTAAATTTGAAAAAATAAATTTGAAAAAAGGATCTATATCCTAGATCCTTTCTGGACTTCTGTGATATCCTCATGATATGTAAAATGGGCTGCATAAAATTGAGCTGATTGATTAATATCTTCCACTTTGTAAATGATTGGAAGTTGATCAGGCAAAGTGCCCTCAACTTGGAAACAACTGTCTAAAAATCATGTACTCTTTTTGTCGACTTCTTAGCAATCACTTGTTCAGTAGATGCTAAAATAACTGAAAAAAGGAACATAAAAAACAAAAAGGACTTTGCGGAATTGGCTCATAAGATATAAGACAATTTAAGGCATTCTTGCTTTTGTTTTGGTGTCAGTGCTTTACACAGGTCATGCGACTTGTGTCGCATTGCTGACCAAGAGTCTCAGCTCACAGGCAGAATGTCCTGGTGACCATCTTGGTAGCTAGATCTAGTTATGTTCATTAATGGTCCAATTACATTATCAGTTTTAAATAGAAAATCTTGCTACCTTTGAAATCAACTGGGATTTTCTTAGTTCTAGACTCTGAGGAACCTAAACTGATTATTAAGCCCAAAAGTAATGTCTGGCTTCACGACCCCATCTTTCATGAATTCAATGAGATTGTATCATTTTAGAAACTAAAGGTTCAGATATCATACCATGAGGTCACCAATTTCCCACAGAGTATCTTTCATGACAGTGAAAGGTATATTAGCAGGATCACTGAAGTGTTGCTATAATTTCCCCCCAATTATCTCTTTATTCCTAAGGTTAATACAGCTATCTTCACTGGTAAAATGCATCACTATCAGTGAGATATTCAAATGCAGATACTATATAGCACATAAGATAGAATCATCTCAAATTCAAAGTTATGAATAATCCCAGTGGGTGTAATCTCTGTGTTCACCAACTTTCCTTCTTCAATTCTCTAGTCTCCTATTAATTCATTCATAACAATTTGCTTCATAAATGTTAAGAATATTTTTTGAGATACATACATAAATTCTAAACCTACTAACCAACTGCTATGCTGATCACTCTTGATTTTGTTCTTATATTTATTGTGTTGATCACTCTTGTATTTATTCAAGTTAAATTACATTTATTACTATTCTTATTATTTATTTTGGTGATCTCATTGTCACATCAAAAAATAAAAATACAATTATACTTAGTGAGTTTAATGAGTGTATTTGAAGGCAAATAAATTCAGATTATACATGGTATCCTTTGTGTTCATCGTGTTTAAAAATCTGAATGCAGGGGCCGGCCTGGCTGCGCAAGCGGTTAAGTGTGTGCGCTCTGCTGCAGCAGCCCGGGGTCCTCCGGTTTGGATCCGGGCACGCACCGACGCACCGCTTGTCAGGCCATGCTGTGGCGGCATCCCATATAAAGTGGAGGAAGATGGGCATGGATGTTAGCCCAGGGCCAGTCTTCCTCAGCAAAAAGAGGAGGATTGGAAGATGTTAGCTCAGGGCCGATCTTCCTCACACACACACACACACACACACACACAAATTAATGCATAAGTTTGGAACATGTTATTTGTGGTGTCTGGTCTCTAAAAAGATAATCTAATGTCTAAAGATACATATTTACTTACATTTGGACTCTTCCACTTTGGAAATATGCATTCTTATTATTCTTGAATTAAAGCAAGAAAGGAATCATGTAGCATGGCAATGTGCACAAAATTTCATAGGCAATTAACTTAAAGTGTGATTCAATGGTTCAAAAAATTTTAAAATAGTAAGTCTGGACAAAAACATGTATTCCACATGCTTCAAAAGAAAATATAATTTAAAATTAATCATATAATTTCTGTTTTTCAGGTTACATAACGGACTGACTAGCACTGAAGTTTGAGTATCAAATTTCAAATATTAGATCAAATTTTATTAGTGAACTAATACTGGGAGAAAAATAAGAAAAGGGACAAAAAATCAGTGATGGGAGAAGCTCAAAATGGCAATATAAGAATATCAAACTAATTTACAAAAGTCATCCTATGCCTATAAATTAATGCTAAAAAAGCTAGAAATCATGCAATGGAGATATCAGTTTCAGTTCTAATGGGTGGTCTACTTCATTCCGATTCAGCTAGCCATCATTCAGAACAAGAGGGAAAGGCTCAGAATCTATGTGATGCTTCAATACAGCTAAACTTTTCAAGGTCAGAATAAAAGTTTTGCACCTTAAGCCTGACGCTTCCCAAATGGCTCTTATACTACAAAACTTCACAGGGTGCAAAACTGCCAGAATTCCCACTATAGACAGCCACTCGGCATGTTCTCTCTAGCAATAACCAAACTTAGGCAATCCTAAGCAAACTGACACTGCTTTTTCAAGCTCTTTCTAATTTCCTAGGATTCAAGCTTAAATATTTTTGCCTTTTCCTCAACAAGATCATTGCCATTCCAGTAGATCTTCCAATTATTCTAACTACACACTTTGAAGTCCAAAACAAGACCACATTCTAAAAGCCAGAGAAACTGTTAGAATAAAATGTGTTGATGCTGACAGTTGTGAACACTTTCGCCAATTTAAAGTCCCAAAACTTTGGCAGAACCATAATACATTGTTCATTCTGTGAGAACGTACTGATAGCTATTTCAATAATATTTCAATTAAAGCAACTGTGCAGAAAGATTCAACAAGTTATTATAAGTGAAAAAAAACCAACGACAATCATTTATCTATATTTTCTCATGACTAAAATCCAACTGAACTATGAATATATCCCTGGTTGCATCTTTGGCAAAAATCTCATCTCCCTACTACATACAGGTGGGTCACTTTTTTTTGTCCCATTTTACTTACTGTTACCTTTCTATCATTTTCTCAATTAGTCCAATTAAGTATTTTTTCATGTCCCTAAAATAATATGAAGGTGATTCACATTTGCTATTATTTTACTCTTTTAAAAATTCCTGTAGTATTAAAATACCACTATAATTCCAGTGCCAACATAACAAAAGTGCGAATAGAGATATTAACTTGGATTGTATCACGCAAGATTTGACAATTTGTTACATATTATCAATGAAGAAGGTTAAATGTGTAACGTAGGTCTTAGTTGGGTAGGCATATTTACATTAGAAATATTGATACTAAAAAGAACATTTTCTTCATTACATAGAGCTGGCCAGTAATGAAAAATAGACAATACACTGCAGAGACACAGTTTAGATCTATATTCTTGTTCCAAGTCATACTGTTAAGAGAAATAATTTTTTTTCCTTAACCATTTTAACTCTTCTAACCATTTTTATCCCTCTCCTAATTTTGCCCCAACTATGGTTTTGCCAAATATTTTTTGAATGTGACATGATTGTGGCTTAGATCTATTGTTTTGTAAATAACATAATTTAGCTCTCTGTGAATAATTAAATACATAAATTCATTACTTGTCAGTCATTTATTCATTCAACAGACATTTATTAAGCACAGTGTCACTAATATAAACAATAAACATTTTCATGATTATTTATACACACACAAAATATATATAAATAGTTATAAAGCATGGACTGAACTTGAATTGTTAAATATAAAATCCGTAACAAAAGACATTAAAGTTCTTTGTCAGCCTGAAACATTTGTCCATGCCTATGTACTTGGCACATGGCAGATGCTCAGTCAATGTTTGTCTTGTAAGAAGAGGCGCAGCTAAACTACTCAGGTAGCTAAAAGCATCATTGCCAGTTGGGATCACTAGAAAAAGTTTTGAAAAGGAAATATCTCAAATGAAACTTGACACATGGACATAGTTCTAAGGTGAGCTGTTTCCTCCTCTTTTTCCCTCCAAATTTTGTTTTTAATCTTTATCATAGCAGGTGTCTTACTGTATTTTAATTTACCTATTTATATGTCCATCTCCTATTCTAAAATATGTGGATTCTCAATTGTTGCTCCTGTGTCATTAAATCTTAATCTTGGGTCTTTATCTTTAAAAGCTCTTGTTCTTCAAAGAAAAGTGTCATAATGTTGATTTCATAACCTTACAAAAGATTTCACATGCAAGCAACTACATTTCTTGAAGATTTTTCGATATATTTTTTGTCCCAGAAAGAAAGATGTAATTTTACATGACATTTAAAAATAATCACCATAGTAACATGCTTTCAAAATTTTCACCCTGTAGGAAGTTACTGCAATTTCATTTACTAATATAGATGAATTTTGGAAGATATTTATTTAAAATATCCATACACATATACCTCTACATTTATGCAACTTCAGTGTTCAATGCTAATTCAAGTCAAATAGTACCTATCATAGGGTTATCTAAACTTACATATTAATGAAGGCTGGATTATGCATGTTTGGGTTAAAACGTAGACGTTAAACTTTATATAAAAGCTTAGGAATGTGTTGAGTTTGGGGGAAAAATTCTGAAACATTTTCCCACCTACTATGCTTTGTCATCAATTCACATATTCTATGATATCAACTGGCCCACTTGTTTGGGACTTCAGAGAATTTAGAAGTAGGAAAGAGAAGTGGGTTAATGAGTACCTACTCTGTACCAGGCTACATGCTAGATGCTGGGCATTGAGAGATTGAAAGAGCTGATAGCCTAATGAGGATAACAGACAATTACACTATAGCCCATTAACCATGTTGGCAGAGTGTAAATTGATAGAGTCATTCTGTAGGGTAATTTGGCACTGTAGAAGCTGTAAAAACTTGCATACCCTTTGATCCAGCAAGTCTCCTAGACATCCAGCCATTTATCTCTGGGTGCTTGGTTTCCTCGCTCTGCTTTTCCTATAATCTTACTACGTTCATGCATCACTTTGCTGGCATACCAAAAGTTTTCAGGTTTGGAAACTGAGAAGTGCAGACTGGACAGAGAGCATCAGAGAGACAGTGGATGAGGCTGCAGTTAGATTGGGAATCTTAGAAATTCTCTGGGGAATCTAGATTTTATTTAAGGAAGTAGAAAGGAAACGAAAGTATGGGAGATTCAAAGCACTGGCAAGAAAGTCCTCTATTAAGAGATGAGATGTAGATACAAGGGGCATTTCACAGGTTTTGCACATCCTGAGGTATATGACTGTAGATAAAAATTCCCACTCCCAGCGAGCCTGTCCAAGCTTGCTTCATGCCCGAGGTTATGGCATTTCACTCTAAGTGGCCAGAGAGAACTGGTTTGCGTGCCAATTTAGCCAAACACTGAGTCGAGTTTGACAGAACAGAGCTTTTCATTCCTACTATCATTAAGCTTACCTTAGAATTTTGGTCCTAGGCTATCTTAACACCATTTAAATTTTGGCCATTAGCTTCCAATGTAATTTAGATGCTTTGTTACCAACATGCCTATGGTATGCGCTAAGAAGCAAGACAAAGAGGCAATTCTTTAAATTCTGCTAATCTTTATGCCATAAAATCCTTTGTCCATTATTAACTGTGAATATCCATCATTCCAAGGAAATAATTATGTTTAAATTGCTTTCCAGGGTTCTGGCAATATCTTAATAACTCAGAGAAACAAAAATCCAAAGAGAAAAAGAGACTATCAGAGCAGGCCTTGGTCACCAGCACAGTGCACACCAGCTCCACTCACATCCCATTTGGACCTTCCAGCTAGGGAAAGGGAACTTCCATCACCACTGAGATTAAATTCAAGGATTATTCCAGGACCCATGGTAGTGGCTGATAAGCAAAGAGCAGCAAAATAGCATTGAATGATGGTGGGTTTGCTACACCCAGAATTAACAAATTGATAATTTGTGGTTAGATAGCTTTGGATTTTGATACTGGTGACCTCCTGTTCCTTCTTGAAATTCCTTCCTCTTATGCCTGAAAGATACACATATTTGTGGTCTTTCTTGCTTCTTTTTGTCTACTCTTCTTGTTCTGACTTTAAGAAGCTCTTACTTCTTGTCTTCTCTGGGCCTGCTTTCTTGTTTTCTCTCTCTCCTTTGTCCACAGTTCTGACTTTTCCTAACTCTTCCTTTTCTAAATGTATTTTCTCCCAAAAAAACATCCCTGCCCCTCTTCTCTTCTCTCTCTCCTCTCATTCTCTCTGCAAGCTCATTCATTCCAAAGTTCTCACAATCACCATCCTTTTTTTAGATGAATATAAAAATCATTCTTTTCAGCATCAGCACTCTCCCAAAGATAAACTTTCACATTTCCATCTGCCTCCTGGATAACGTGAAAACTTACTGCTTCTCAAACCAAATTTACAATGTTCCCTCTGACACCAGTTCTACCTTCTGCCTCTTCTATTTATTAATGCCACCACAGGTCCTCAAGTCACCCAGACTCATTGATGAGTATCATCACTCCACGCTATTCTGTCTCTACCAAGGCGACCAGCTACCAGGATTCTAGCACAAAAGAAAAGGTATTCTCTCCTTCCACCATCACAAACCTTAAATTCACAACTCTTTTAAGAAATAAAATGAGAACTCCCAGTGATTACACAAAACAAATCTTTATCTTTGAGCTACTTATTGCTAATGACCATTAAGGACAAACTTAATTAAGGAAGCATTTGTTGGGAATAGAAACTAAAGAATTGGATTCCTTAACACACATTTCAGGGATTTATGAGTCTATAATTTACTAATTTGTGAAGTTAAAAAATAATACAATATCTTGTGTAAACTTCACAGCTTTTTTTTTTTTTTTTTTTTGCTGGGGAAGATTCACCCTGAGATAACATCTGTTGCCAATCTTCCTCTTTTTGCTTGAGGAAGAGTCGTCCTGAGCTAACATCTGTGCCCATCTTCCTCTATTTTGTATGTGGGTCACCACCACAGCATGGCTGCCAACAAGTGGTGTAGATCTACGCCTGGGAACCAAACCCAAGTGCCGAAGTCGAGTGCACAAAACTTAACCTAGGCCACAGGGCCGGCCTCACAGCTTCTTTGAAATAGGAATTTGAAAGCTGAATACATTTGAAAATTATGTAAAATTATTCCTCGTTGTGTGTATGTGTATTACAATTCCTTATAAAAATTTATTGTAAAATGTCTAAAATTTTGAAGAGGTAATTAAATATTTTTCCAGTGGTTTTATAAAGGATGCCCCCAAAATACCTGTGGGTCGCAATTTATATTCCAGGTTATATGCCCCTTTTTTTTTGCATTTCAGCTTCTGAGTTTACTTACAGAGTTCGTGAGATCATATTATAAGGGTTAGGCATAAAATAGGCACTATTCATTTGTACTAATATAAGAAATTCTTTTTCATGCTTGTTATTTAAATAGATTGATTAGTAGTTTTAACTTAAATTTAAATGCTAATAGTATATTCAATCTATAGCTGTTTTATTTAGTTCATATATTTCCAATGTCTATGGAAGCAAACTTATGCAGTATTATATTTCCTTCAGAAAGATACACACGTCCCTACATTTTATCATGTTAAGGATGTGATGATGTCACCTTTACCCTAAGAACAAAATTTATGGCAATGTCCAAACCTACGAACAATTTAGACTCTGTTGGAAATGAGCTCCAACGGAGAGGAACATATCTTTAGAGTTCAGACATGTGTGATCTGAATGCTGGGAGCTTATACACCTGGGCAACACATTCAGAGAAGATGAACCTAGAAAAAGATGGGGCAATATTAAATAAGAGTCCTTTGGGCATTTAGTGAGAATAAAGAGTTTGCTGAATTTGACTAAATGAATCTCCTAAAAATAAAAAAAGAAAAGAAAAAGAAAACATTTTCTTCCTGGATAATTCTAGAAGAAAAGATTCCTTTTCTTTTAAGACAGGAATGAGAAATATATAGTTTGGACAAAAATTAAAGAAATATTTTGCAATTACCTTTGGGCAACTATCTGATTTTAACAGCAATGTAAGAATATTAAAAAAAATTTTTAGATAGGAAAGAAATTAAGAGAAGTAAGTATTAACTCATTCTGAACCTCGCATTTTTAGGCAACAAAAAGCATTTATTGAGCATCCTCTATGAGCTAGACCACGTGTCCTTCACCTGGAGAAATCATGTTACGGCACAGTGCTCAGTGTGCCTGTCACAAGGAAGCTAGCTGCAAACGCTATTTTCTTTAGCTTTATTATTTAATATAAGCCAAGTAGTATCACTTGATTTAGAGTTGCTTAAGACAAAAGGTAGGCTTTCTTCTGGGTTCTAATATCATGTTTGTAGCCATTTTTCTGCAAAAACATGGCTCTCCTAAAAACTAACAATATAATTAATCCTTCATTGCTCCATTTTAAGAAATGCACAAAAAGAGTGCCAATAGGTACTTTTTAAAGAAAAACTTACAGATATCATATCTATTCCTACTGTAATTGTTATTAATTCCAGCTGAGGCAAGCTGTTTGGTTGACTTCTGGGGTCCCTGCAAGCAGCACTTCTCTGCTGGCACTTATCTCTGGATGCGCTCAGCTATTGGTCAGCGCTTGCCTCTGGCACCTCGACACTGCACCTAGTGTTGGTATTAAACTCATTTTAATTAAGTGACTGAGCCTTGTTAGAAAAATGTTATTAATTTTGACACCAGCCTTCCTCACCAGACCCATTTAGTTCTTCCATTGACTCCCTCTCTAGGGAAGGAACTGGTCCCCTGTTCCCTCCAGCTTGTCTCTTTCTCCACAATTGTGTCTTTGGTGGGCTCCCCAAATGGCCTCATTACTAGCAGGGGGCAGATGATTAGCTTGAATATCTCTCCCATGCCACATGAATCATTTATTGGACACCTGCCAGGTGTCACATACTATGCTAACTGCTCTCTCTGTATTGTCTCATTCACACTACACATATTTACTAAAAGACCATGTGTGCCAGGCTCTGCTCTCAGAACAAAAACACAGTATCGAGCAAGATAGACACACGCCCTTTCCTTAGTGCATAGGATAGTGATTAAAAGAGGAGGATTGTGGAGACTATTGGTTGTAATTTTACACACCTCTGGATTATTTGAATTGATCATTTGATGTATTGCATTTATAACTGAGATGAGATAAAGTTCTTTTTTAAAAAGTTATTAAGAAGATTGTGTTGATGATCACGATCAAATCTAATCTCAACAGCTAAGTGAAAACTTCTGCTGAGATTCACGTAAGAATCATCTAAAAGCGGCTTTACTTTGGGGATAAACAGCAGAGTTGGATGTGGAAAAGAGAAAAAGGAGAAAAGCGGATGGCAGATCAGGGTAGTTTTGCAGGGTAATCTTGGGACACAAAATAGAAATTGAGGCCCAACATGCAAATTATATCTGGTGCTCTACATGTTTGGGGAAACTTCCTAGTAATGAACTATAGAAATAATTCCTGAAAGTAGTCTCTGTACAGCACATCTGGATACTTGAGGGGGCCTCATCAAACTTGAAAAGTCTATACTGACGTGCTCTGGAATACTTAGCAAGAAAAAACCCAAAACTATTAATCAAATCAATTTATCAATTTATTCTCTCTCATTCACTCTTTTGAGAACTTACTATAGACTAGCCTGTAATTATATGCTAGAGATACAGTGGTAACACACACTTAAATCCCTGCCATGCTGACCTTGTGTGCATGTGGGGCAGGGGGAGGGAACTGACACACTAAAATAAGCACAGAATTAAATACGATGATTTCAGATAATGACAAGTCCTAAGGGGAAAATAAAACTGTAGAATGTGAAGGGATGTGACTAGGATGAGGTCATGTCAGAGGGTGTCTCTAAGCTGAGATGATCTAGAAGTGCCAGGTATAGGGGGATCTGGAGGAGGGGGTGGGGGGTCATGCCAGGTGGGAAGAACAGCAAGCCGAAAAGCCTGTGTTGGGAATAACTTTCATGTGTCCAAGGGACCTGGCGGAGGCTGAAGAGATAGAGTCTGACCAGAGATATAGAATCACTGCTGATAAGGCTGGAGAGTTAGGTGGGGCTCAGTCAGGTAGGGACTGGTACGCCCTGAGAAGATGTGTGGATTTCCTTCTATTTGCAATGAGAAGCCCTGGGATGGAATGACATGACCTGATGCAAACTTTAAAATCTGGCTGCTGAATAATTGTTAGGAGTCTATGCAGAGTCAAAGCAAGATATGATGATGGCTTAGGATGGCGGAGCAGTAGAGATGGGGAGATGTGGTCACAGTGAGGATAAATTTTGAAGGCAGAACTATCAAGAAATACGAGTGGATTGAGTATGGATAACAAGAGAAATCGAGGAATCAAGGATGCCCTGAGTTCTTTTGTATGAACACTTCGTGGATGGTGGTGCCTTACCCAAATTAGGGATGGCTGGGGTAGGAACTCATTTGGGGAAGGGGAGAAATTCAAGAAGGTTTGAGAACCCTGCTCATGCATGAAGACTTTCCTTTTATTTATTTATTTTTATGCATTTATTTTTTTTGAGCTAACATCTGTTGCCAATATTCCTCTTTTTTTCCTTTTTTCTCCCTAAAGCCCCAGTACATAGTTGTATGTCCTAGTTGTAGATTGTTCTAGTTTTTCTATGTGGGATGCTGCCTCAGCATGGCTTCATGAGTGGTGAGTAGGTCCGCACCCAGGATCCAATCTGGCGAACCCTGGGATGCTGAAGCAGAACACATGAATTTAACTGCTATGCCACCGGGCTGGCCCCAAGACTCTCCTTTTAAATGCATATGATGTATTTATTACAGTAACGAAATGTTGACAAAGATTCTTCCATCTTAAGCTTCAGGTCGCTTTACATCAGAGTCTCTCAATCTTGGCATGATTGACAGTTTGGACCAGATAATTCTTTGTAGTGGGGGGCTGTCCTGTGCACTGTAAAATGTTTAGTAGAATTCTCAAGCTCTACTCACTTGACACCAATAGCACCCTTCCAGCTGTGACATCCAAAAATGTCTCCAGACATTGCCAAATGTCCCCTGGAGGGCAAAATTGCCCCAGCTGAGAACCATTAATCTACATATACGGAACAAGAGCAGAATATCAGCGTCAAGAGAGGCCACTTCTCCAGTTTGAGAAAAATTGTTTTTCTGAATATGACAGAAATTGGCTGTTAGTCACCTCCCCTCCCCACCAAAAGTTATGGCAGTGTTAAACAGAATTATAATGTGTTAGTTAGCTTTAACTGCCAAGACTTTGGAAATTGGAATAAGAAAGAAGTCGAGAATGTTAAGCTTTCTTATAGAAAACCTGTGGCAAATAGCAGTGAACAGTTCAGCGATTATTTTACATAAGTGGGTGACCTTCCTCACTGATTAAAAAATAAATAAAATAACACAAAATGTTTCTCCCTCCTCTGAAAAATGATAAAGAACAATGTAAATGTTTAGTAATTGGTTAGATTCTCTTCTAAATTTTGTTGTATTAGTGTCCCACATGAAGGTACGATTTTGCAACTTTTGTTGAATGCGTGCCAGCCTTTAAGGTTATCAGAAGCAGCGTTGATTTTTAGCACATAGCTATGCTGTCAAATTTTGAAAAAAAAAAATGACATGACATTCCAAAACTTAGTTGCATAATTTTTACTTATTTTAAAAATATAGAAATTATTTAATTTTTATTTAATCATTTAATTGTTTAAATTACTACTTAAAAAGATATTTTGGGAACAAATAAATCATTTCTAAGTGGTTGCTTGTGGTAGGCAGAAAAATGGAGCCCCATATTTCTGGATGTCCACATCGTAATCCCTAGCACCTGTTAATACATTATTTTATACAGCAAAAGGGACTTTTGCAGATGTGAATAAATTAAGGATCTTGAGATGGGGAGATTATCCGGGATTATCTGAGTGGGCCCAATGTCATCAAAGGATCCTTAAATGATGGAAACGAGAGGCAGAAGGTCAGAGTCAGAGATTTGTAGATGTGATACTGTGATACTGATGCTTTAAAGATGGGGCAAGGAGTCATCCGCCAAGAAATGCTGGTGTCCTCTGGAAACCGGATGAGGCAAGTAAGGAAATGGATTGTCCCCTAAAGCCTCCAGAAGGAAGGTTGCACTGCACACACCTTGATTTTAACCCAGTAAGGACCAGATTGGACTCCTGACTTCCAGAACTGTAAGAGAATAGATCTGTGTTGCTTTAAGCCACAATGTTTGTGATAATGTGTTACAGCAGCAATAGGAAACTAATACATTGCAGTATAAGAATAAATGCTATAGAGTAAACTGCTCTTTACCATAAAGTTGCTATTTTTAACAATAAAAACAGATATTTTGACTATTGTATCAGAGTTTGAAACACACTCAAAAGCTAAGGAAAATCTATTTGGGTTTTTCTACTTGTAAATGTTTTTCACTGGCAAGTTTTAACTTCCGAATGGTATTTTGATCTCACGTACCTTCAAAACATCTTCAGGAAACATCAGAGTACTATTGAAATTTCCTCAATGACAAATAATCTCTTTTGATATTTCAAAAAAGGCTTTTATGTAAATAATGTCAGAGAATTGAAAAATAGCATTGAGCACTTGTATTTGATTCAAAGATCATAAATTTGAATACATGAATTCATATAAATTAGCAATCAGTCTGAAAATCTGTTTTATTTATCTCTTGCTTCTTATCTGAAAAACAGGAACTACATTAATCAAAAAATAAATGCAGTGAAAATGAAATGCAAAAATCATCATCATTAATAGAGTTAGGATAAAATTTCAAGTACACAAGTAAAAAAAAAAATCTCACATTTGAATCTCCATCACCATATTATTGTTTTCCTGCTTTTCCTCACTCAAAAAGATTCTGATTTAGGGGCCGGCCCGGTGGCGCAGGAGGTTAAGTGCGCGCTGCGGCCGCCCGGGGTTCGCTGGTTCGGATCCCGGGCGCACACCGACGCACTGCTTGGCAAGCCATGCTGTGGCGGTGTCCCATATAAAGTCGAGGAAGATGGGCACAGAGGTTAGCCCAGGGCCGTCTTCCTCAGCGAAAAAAGAGGAGGATTGGCGGATGTTAGCACAGGGCTGATCTCCTCACAAAAAAAAAAAAGAAAAAAAAAAAAAAAGATTCTGATTTACAAAGACAGAGGATATCTCAGTTCCTTGTACCAGTAACACTTGCTTACAATAATAACAAGTATAAGTAAAATCAGTGGTTTCTACAAGAGAGAAACATTATAAACTTGTAAATTATACTTGGATTAAAAAGTGGAACTCACAAAATGTGTTATAACACCTGACTTCCAATCTGTTCTGATATAAGAGAACCTTTGGAAAAGGAGCAAAATGTGTCTGACATGAAAATTTACTGCATAGTGAAGTGTTATTGTGAAATCCTGGTGTGATGTTTAGTCTGGCGTTACACAAAGAGTGAAGGAAAAGACGGTTAGCACAGATCAAACAGGTTGTTTTAAGGACCACTGATTATTGTCCTCTATGAAGTCATTATAGTTTAATAAACTAGAACTGTGATATTTTGATCTGTGTTTATTACCCTAAAGAGCTAACGGGAGGAAGATTAATATGCTGGGCTCAAAGCTAGGGGCTTTACAAACGATATCTTATTTAATCCTCACAATACTCCCTCGAGATAGTGGTAGTAACCCCACTCTACAGTTGAAAAATCGGGAGCTCTGAGTATTTCAGTAAGTTGCCACAGGTCAGACAACCAAAAAGTGACAAAATCAGAATTTGGAAAGAATTCAGGTTTAGAGTCTGAATAATGCCAGAGCATGTGTCGTCTATTATATCTTGAGCCTCCCACTCTATCCTGCCTCTTCTCCATTTTAGAGACACTGTGTACAGCAGCCAAAATGATTAGTGGTGTCACACAAAATCTAACCTCAGAGCAGTGATGAATAATTTTAATTGTCTTGCTTTTGCTTAGAAAGAAATGGATAGCAGAAATAAAAATTAAGAAATATAAAAAAACTTAATAAAAGTCACTACATAGACTCTGTAAAAAGTACCGATGACATGGGCCAGCCCAGTAGCACAGTGGTTAAGTTCGTGCACTCTGCTTTGGCGGCTCGGGGTACGCGGGCCCAGATTCTGGGCACAAACCTACACATTGCTCATCAAGCCATGCCGTGGTGGCATCCCACAGACAAAATAGAGGAAGACTGGCACAGATGTTAGCTCAGGGACAATATTCCTCAAGCAAAAAAAAGAGGAAGATTGACAACAGATGTTAGCTCAGGGCCAATCTTCCTCACCAAAAAAAAAAAAAAAGTACCCATGTTAGTCTAACTTTGTCTATATTTTTTACACATATAACAGTGTTAATACTTAATTAACATGAAATTAATATAGATATGGTTAAGATACATATATATAAGTTTTGATATCATATATCTTTTATACATATACATATAGATATGTATATATAGAGATAGTTTTGACTGTGCAACTCTGGGAATTTTAAAATGTAGAAACTAATTCCTGTCCCCTTGTATTGGACTGGCTACTATGACTCGGTTCTGATGAACCAAATGTGATAGAAGTGATACTATATACCTTCCAAGGCTAGGTGAGAAAATACAGCCTCTGCCTGGCTCACTCTTGGAATCCTCACCCTGGAACCAGGCACCATATTGTAAGGAAACCCAGGTCACATGTACGTCTTACGTCAACAGATCCCATCAGAGTCCTAGCTGGCTGCCAGCATCAACCAACCACCAAATGTGTGAGTGACTGAGCCTCAGATGATTCCAGCAAAATTCCCTCCCCCCAGGTGTATGATACTGAGTGAAGAAGAGCCCAGCTGTCCCTGTGAGCCTCTGTGAGCTGAGCCTGTGAGCATGTAGATGGCCATCTTCTCTCTGTGTGTTCACATGGTCTTCCTCTCTCACTGACTCTGTGTGTGTGTGTGTGAGAGAGAGAGAGAGAGTTCTAATCTCCTCTTCTTATAAGGACACCAGTTATATTGAATTGGGATCCACCTATTTTAACTTAATTACCTCTTTATTTTTTTTTTTTTTTTTTTTTTTTTTTTTTTTTTTTTTCAGAAAAAACGAATTAAAAATATTGTTTATTCACAAATAACATGATTTTCTACATATAAAATACTCAGAATCTACAGTCCAACTACTCAATCTGATAAGTAAACTTGGTTAGCCATAGGACACAATTTATACAAAATGAACTGTTTTTCTATATACAAGCAATGAATAACAGAAAATAAAAAATTTAAAAGCCATTTATAATAGTATCAATAAAACAAAAAAAGGGAATAAATTTATTTATTTATTTATTTATTTTTTTTTTATTTTTATTTTTATTTTTTTCAATTTTTTTATTGTGGTAAAATACACATAATATACAATTTACCACCTTAACCATTTTTTTTTTTTTTTTTAGCCAGTAATACTGGTTTATAACATTGTAAAATTTCAGGTGTACATCATTGTACTTTCTATTTCTGCATAGATTACATCATGTTCACCACCAAAATACTACTTACCACCCATCACCCCACACATGTACTGACTTATCCCTTTCACCCTCCTCCCTCCCCCCTTCCCCTCTGGTAACCACCAATCCAATCTCTGTCCCTATGTGTTTGTTTATTGTTGTTATTATCTACTACTTAATGAAGGAAATCATACGGTATTTGACCTCTCCCTCTGACTTATTTCACTTTGCATCATGCTCTCTCAATGTCCATCCATGTTGTCACAAATGGCTGGATTTCATGCTTCTATGGCTGAGTAGTATTCCATTGTGTATATATACCACAGCTTTTTTATCCATTCGTCCCTTGATGGGCACTTAGGTTGCTTCCAAGTCTTGGCTATCGTGAATAAGGCTGCAATGAACACAGGGGTGCATGTACCTTTGCAAATTTGTGTTTTCAAGTTCTTTGGATAAATACCCAACAGTGGAATAGCTGGATCATATGGTAGTTCTATCCTTGCTTTTTTGAGGAATCTCCATACTGTTTTCCATAGTGGCTGCACCAGTTTGCACTCCCACCAGCAGTGTATGAGAGTTCCCTTCTCTCCACAACCTCTCCAACACATGTTGTTTCCTGTCTTGTTAATTATAGCCATTCTGACGGCGGAGGTGATATCTCATTGTAGTTTTGATTTGCATTTCCCTGATAGTTAGTGATTTTGAACATCTTTTCATGTGTCTGTTGGCCATCTGTATATCTTCTTTTGGAGAAATGTCTGTTCAGGTCTTTTGCCCATTTTTTAATTGCTGGTAGTTTTTTTGTTGTTGAGATGCATGAGTTCTTTATATATTTTGGAGATTAAGCCCTTATCAGATGTATGGTTTGCAAATATCTTCTCCCAATTGTTAGGTTGTCTTTTCGCTTTTGTTGATGGTTTCTTGCTGTGCAGAAGCTTTTAGTTTGATGTAGTCCCATTTGTTTATTTTTTCTATTGTTTCTCTTGCCCGGTCAGATGTGGTGTTTGAAAAGATGTTGCTAAGACTGATGTCAAGAGAGTACTGCCTATGTTTTCTTCTAGAACTTTCACAGTTTCAGGTCTTATACATTCAAGTCTTTAATCCATTTGG
This sequence comes from Ceratotherium simum simum, assembly GCF_057802395.1. NCBI lineage: Eukaryota > Metazoa > Chordata > Mammalia > Perissodactyla > Rhinocerotidae > Ceratotherium > Ceratotherium simum. Next base: position 17,279,778 of record NC_141909.1, read on the forward strand.
AGTTACTTTGTGTATGGTGTAAGGTAAGAGTCTACTTTCATTTTTCTGCATATGGCTATCCAGTTTTCCCCAACACCATTTGTTGAAGAGACTTTCTTTTCCCCATTGTATGTTCTTGGCCTTTGTCAAAGATTAGCTGTCCATAGATGTGTGGGTTTATTTCTGGGCTTTCATTCTATTCCATTGATCTGTGTGTCTGTTTTTGTGCCAGTACTATGCTGTTTTGGTTACTATAGCTTTGTAGTATATTTTGAAATCAGGAGTGTGATACTCCAGCTTTGTTCTTTTTTCTCAGATTCCTTTAGCTATTCGGGTCTTTTTGTTGTTCCACATATAAATTTTAGGATTCTTTGTTCTATTTCTGTGAAAAATGTTGTTGGAACTTTGATAGGGATTGCATTGAATCTATAGATGGCTTTAGGAAGTATGGACATCTTAACTATGTTAATTCTTCCAATCCAAGAGCACGGAATATCTTTCCATTTCTTTGTGTCTTCTTCAATTTCTTTCAGAAATGTTTTATAGTTTTCGTGTACAGATCTTTCACCTCTTTGGTTAAGTTTATTCCTAGGTATTTTATTCTTTTTGTTGCAATTGTAAATGGATGGTATTCTTAATTTCCTCTTTCTGCTACTTCGTTGTTAGTGTACAGAAATGCAACTGATTTTTGTATGTTGATTTTGTATCCTGCAACTTGACCATATTCGCTTATTACTTTTAAAAGTTTTCTGGTGGATTCTTTTAGGTTTTCTATATATAAAATCATGTCATCTACAAATAGTGACAGTTTCACTTCTTCCTTTCCAAGTTTGATCCCTTTTATTTCTTTCTCTTGCCTGATTGCTCTGGCCAGGACTTCCAATACTATGTTAAATAGGAGTGGTGACAGTGGGCATCCTTGTCTGGTTCCTGTTCTTAGAGGGATAGCTTTCAGTTTTTTCACCATTGAGGATGATATTAGCTGTGGGTTTCTCATATATGGTCTTTATTATGTTGAGGTACTTTCCTTCTATACCCATTTTATTCAGAGTTTTTATCATAAATGGATGCTGGATCTTGTCAAATGCTTTCTGCATCTATTGAGATGATCATGTGTTTTTTGTTCTTCATTTTATTAATGTGGTGTATTACGTTGATTGATTTGCGAATGTTAAACCATCCCTGCATACCTGGAATAAATCCCACTTGATCATGGTGTATAATCTTTTAACGTATTGTTGTATGGGATTTGCTAGTATTTTGTTGAGTATTTTCGCTTCGATGTTCATCAGTGATATTGGCCTGTAATTTTCTTTTTTGTGTTGTCCTTGTCTGGTTTTGGTATCAGGGTAATGTCAGCTTCAGAGAATGAGTTAGGGAGCTTCCTCCTCAATTTTTGGAAGAGTTTGAGAAGGATAGGTATTAAGTCTTCTTTGAATGTTTGGTAGAATTCACCAGGGAAGCCGTCTGGTCCTGGACTTTTATTTTTGGGGAGGTTTTTGATTACTGTTTCGATCTCCTTACTGGTGATTGGTCTATTCAAATTGTCTACTTCTTCTTGATCCAGTTTTGGAAGGTTGTATGATTCTAAGAATTTATCCATTTCTTCCAGATTGTCGAATTGGTTGGCATATAGTTTTTCATAGTATTCTCTTATAATCTTTTGTATTTCTGAGGTGTCTGTTGTAACCTCTCCTCTTTCATTTCTGATTTTACTTATTTGTGCCTTCTCTTTTTTTCTTGGTGAGTCTAGCTAAAGGTTTGTCTATTTTGTTGATCTTTTCAAAGAACCAGCTCTTGGTTTTATTAATTTTTTCTATTGTTTTTTGGTCTCTATTTCATTTATTTCTGCTCTGATTTTTATTATTTCCTTCTTCTACTGATTTTGGGCTTTGTTTGTTCTTCTTTTTCCAGTTCCTTTAGGTGCATTGTTAGATTGTTTATTTGAGATTTTTCTTGTTTGTTGAGATAGGCCTGTATTGCTATAAACTTCCCTCTTAGAACCGCTTTTGCTGTATCCCATAAATTCTGGCATGTCGTATTTTCATTTTCATTTGTCTCCAGGTATTTTTAATTTCTTCTTTGATTTCTTCATTAACCCAGTCGTTGTTCAGTAGGATTTTGTTTAATCTCCATGTATTTGTGGCTTTTCTGATTTTCTTCCTATAGTTGATTTCTAGTTTCATACCTTTGTGGTCAGAAAAGATGCTTGGTATTATTTCAATCTTCTTAAATTTATGGAGACTTGTTTTGTGGCCTAATATGTGATCAATCCTGGAGAACGTTCCATGTGCATTTGAAAAGAACGTGTATTCTTCGTTTTTGGATGGAATGCTCTGTATATATCTACTAGGTCCATCTGTTCTAGTGTGTCGCTTAAGGCCAATGTTTCCTTATTGATCTTCTGTTTGGATGATCTATCCGTTGGTGTAAGTGGAGTGTTAAAGTCCCCTACTATTATTGTGTTACTGTCTATTTCTGTTTTTATGTCTGTTAATAATTGCTTTATATATTTAGGTGCACCTACATTGGGTGCATAGATATTTACAAGTGTTATATCCTCTTGTTGGATTGTTCCCTTGATCATTATGTAATGCCCTTCTTTGTCTCGTTTTACAGTTTTTGTTTTAAAGTCTATTTTGTCTGATATGAGTACTGCTACCCCAGCTTTCTTTTCATTGCCATTTGCATGGAGTATCTTTTTCCATCCCTTCACTTTCAGTTTGTGAGTATCTTTAGGTCTGAAGTGTGTCTCTTGTATGCAGCATATATATGGGTCTTGTTTTTTTATCCAGTCAGCCACCCTATGCCTTTTAATTGGAGCATTTAGTCCATTGACGTTTAAAGTAGCTATTGATAAGTATGTACTTACTGCCATTTTTTAACTTTTTTTTTTTTCCCTCAGTGTTTTAGTAGTCCTTCTCTGTTCCTTACTTCTTCTATACAGAATTGATGGTCACTTTAGTTTGACCTCTGTCTGAAAGCTGTACTCTTTAACTACCCTCCTCCCTCCTTTTATCTTTTTGATATTATATCCAACCTCTTTTTTGTGCATTTGTATCCATTACGTTCTAATCGTGGAAATAGATAATTTTTCCTATTTGTGGTCTTCTCTTTTCCCCTTAAATCAGTCCCTTTAACATTTCTTGTAACACTGGTTTCTTGGTGACAAACTCCTTTAATTTTTGCTTATGTGGGAAAATTTTGATCTCTCCTTCCATTTTGAACGATAACCTTGCTGGGTAGAGTATTCTTGGCTGTAAGTTTTTTCCTTTTAGCACTTTAAATATATCATGCCATTCTCTTCTAGCCTGTAAGGTTTCTGCTGAGAAGTCAGCTGATAGCCTTATGGGGTTTCCTTTGTATGTAACTTGACATTCTCTTGCGGCTTTTAGGATTCTCTCTTTATCTTTAATTCTGGACATTTTGATTATGATGTGTCTTGGTGTGGGCCTCTTTGGGTTTATCTTGTTTGGGGCTCTCTGTGCCTCCTGTACCTGGATGTCTGTTTCCTTCCTTAGGTTAGGGAAGTTTTCATCTATTATTTCTTGAAATAGATTCTCTGCCCCCTTGTCTCGCTCTTCTCCTTCCGGGACACCTATAACACGGATGTTAGTGCGCTTGATGTTGTCCCAGAGGTCCCTTAGACTGTCCTCACTCTTTTTAATTCTTTTCTCTTTTACCTGTTCACCTTGGGTAATTTCTTCTAGTCTTTCTTCCAGCTCACAGATCCGTAAATGTTACCTCTTCAGATCTCGAAATACAGTCATATTTGAAGGTACTGGGGGTTAGAGCTCCAACATATGAAGTTTGGGGGGACACAATTCAGTCTGTAACAGTAAGTTTTGGAGCAGCTTGTCATGCAGAAATATATAACTAGAATAACAATCATACTGTTCTGTAATAAAAACTAGCCAAATTCGTATTCTCAACCATATTTACATAGGAAATAGATTAATGTCAGTAGGGCACAGGTAATTACTGTAGGGAAATAGTGGTAGTACTACACGTAGCAGTTACTGCAGCGGCAGATGTCCTAGTGAAAATAACCACAGCAGAGAGGATGAGGAGCACCTTCATCCATTGAGACTTGTCCGTGACCAAACTATTCACTAATTTCTTGGCACACAAGATCTCATTTAATCTTTAGAGCAACGTAAAAAGAAAGTATTCTCATCCTTGCGTTATTGTCAGGGTAACTGAGGCTTTCTGAGGAGGGAAGGAAGAAGAGAAAATAAAGATAGTGGTGGCTTAGAACCTTAGCAGGTCAGGATGCTTCACTGGTGAGGCAGATATGGACTCAAATCCGGCTCTAACAAACGCTAGCTTTTTCATCTTGGGAAACATCATGTAAATGACTTGCCCAAGCTCACACAGGGAAGGCTGAACTGAGGGGAATACATCTATCTCCTGCTTCAGGGTACTGTGTTCTTTCCATTGTCATTGTTCTATTTTAAAACTTGCTGTAGAGGATACCAAGCAAAATTTGTTCATTTACTTATCTCCTTTACTCCTCTATTATACCGAAAAATTACAAAACCATTTCACTCGTTGGAAAGAATGTGATTAGAGAGAGTGCGTCACTGGGTATATAAAAAATATGTTAGTTAAGACACATGCTAGAGGAATTACTGATTCACCCTTTAAAATTGCCCTGTATGTGAAATATTCAGATGGTTCAGCTTTTCATGGATGTACCTTAAGTGGCTGAGAAATCACAGGGACGTGAGATCCAGGCATGAATTCTGAGGTACTGCAATGAAATTTTAAGTGAGCTCTTTTTTTTGGCTTAAAACAATATAAATTTATTATCTTATAGTTCTGAAGGTGAGAAATATGAAATGGGTCTCATTGGGTTAACATCAAGGAGTTGGTGGGACTATGTTCCTTCTGGAGGATCTAGGTAAGAATCCATTACCTTTCCTTATCCAGTTAAGGGAACTCTTTAAGAAGTATTTGTATTTCTGAAATAACAGTTGACAACGGCACAAAGGAAAGAAACCATTGGATCTTTGTTCTGCATCATATAATTGGCTTCTTATACTATTACGTTAGCAGAGAATTTTGTTTTTCATAACTCTCCTTCCTAGCAGTGACAGCCTCATAGGGTGGCAGATGGACCCTGTCAGACAGGAGTCCACCACTGCTGAAAACACAGGGCAGGTTAGTTGGGCTGTAAACACATGTCTCTTTTCTGTACACTATCTCAGCTTGAGGGAAATCATTTTCTCAAAGGTCATCTATGCTCTACACTGATTTGACCCTCTCTCCCTTTTGGATTTAAATTGGAGAATAAGCCAATCAGCTTGCAGTGTAGTAATGTGTGAAATCCTTTCCCACCCAGGGCTGTAAAAAGAAAGGGACATGAAGCTGACAGTATGTAATATTCAAAGGCTAATCACTTTCAATGTATTTTGCTGCATCACTCAGTTGCATGCGTGTATTAAAAGGAGCTGACTTTTCTAAGCTTTTGCACCCTGAGTAAAAATTAAGTTTTTAAGTGGCATGAAGACTACCTTACTCACTTGGGCACTACATAAGGAATAAAAGCATTTCCAAACTTTCATTCCTCCTACCTGCAACCAACAGTAACTATGGGCTGTGAAAGAGAGAATAGAGAGAAATATTTGCACTTAGTGTTTCTGTTGGCCAAGGCAGGTATCACACTGATATACTCAGAAGAGGGTCCAGTCAGGTCACAATCTACATCAATGCATGTGCTTTATCTTGGTTTATATTTGATTTGGTGTGTCTGCTTGCAACTCAAACAACATTAAGAGCATGTAAAATCTCCTTCAGCAATGTATTGGTGACATAAATACCTCTAGGTAGTACCAGATATTTGCCTGAGGATTTATTTTCCAGTTTAGTGATAGTTTAGTGATAGGAGAGAGAGAGAAAAACCTTTACATAGATCCTGTAACCCAAGTTAACTCCTTCCACATCCGCACGAATATCCAAAGTTAGGATGTCACTGATGAGAAAAATAACATGTCACCGTGAATTTCTACATGAAAATGCACACTTAAGTCAAGTGATGCTCTAAATCAAACTATTAACTTACTTACTATTTTTACTTATTATTTTATAATTTTATTTATTATTTATAACAATTATTAACCTAATTATTATTTACTTAATTAAAAAAGAGCATGGGAAGACGTAGCTATGCAGGCAGAAATCTTAAAATTTATAATATAGACTATTGAGACTTAGGGTCTAAAAGTAAATGTACAAGTGTACAGAGAACCCAACTAACACTACTGAAAAGCAAAGGCTAGATGAGGTTCAGCAGAGAACAAAAGCTGGTAAATCAAGTCAATGTTTATGAGTATGATAAATGGGAACCATGGTGAAGAAGCCTTGGGGTCTAATCCAAAAATATTATGCCCTAAACTTTAAACACTTCTGAAGTCTCCCTCAAATTTGGAAACATTCTTCATTTAATCCTGCTCTTTAGAAAATCCATGGAAGCTTTGCCCAAGCGTTTTCTAGAGTAACACCAGGGACTTCACTCTGATTTCCATGTTTCTGATATAAGGGGGAGAGGCAGAAAAACATGTTGAGTAACTCCTGTTTCCCTTATATAATTCTTCAGATGTGTGAAGGCTTTAGAGCTGGTCTAACAACAAGGCTTAAAGCCCATTGCAGCTCATTCTGAAAAAAAGTAGAAGACTGAAAAGACAGTTGATTATTTAAGCTTCAAGGGTGTAGTTTCTACACTGATTGAGAACGTACGGCGTAACAGTTGTGATGTTGGGTGCTGGGGATAAAGGAATAGATAAGACACAATTGTAATCATCTCAAACAGCTCACAGTGGAGTAGGGGAGGGGAAAAAGGTCACCACACAACAATGATGTAACCCGTCAATGTTGTAATGGATGAAGTGTTGATTCACTCTACTGGAGGCATGATGGAGAGGGTTTCAGAGAAGAGGTTACACAGATGGAATAGCTAGCCTTTACTGAGAGCTTATTACAGGCCAGACACAGTGCTGAGTGCTTTATAATCACTATCTTATTTAATCTTTTCAATGAATTATCAAGAGGATTTTATTATTAACCCCACTTTAAAGATAAGGAAATTGAGGATTAAAGATGTTAAGTCACTTGCCCAACATCTCCCAGCTAATGAATGGCAAAGCCAAATCTTCAACCCCAGGCTGCAACCTCCTCTGCTCATAGGGTGCCATATCCTACCTCAATATGAGAAGGACCTCAAAAGAACAAACAGGATTTATCAAGCAGGCAATGAAACGCTCAAAGTTTTCTACAAAGGGTTTTCTACAATAGAAATGTAACTCATAAGAACTGTTACTCAAAGGCACTTTATCATAATATAAGCAACCTTGTTTTATGAATTAGGAATGTTCTAGAACATTCCATGTAAAAGAAATTTCTAGAAGTAGCCTCACTTTGTAAAAAATCAACTTTATTGAGGTATACGTTTCAGGTATTTCCTGCCTCAACAACCAGCCTCTGCAAACATTGCTCTGCTTTCTCCTAGTTAGATAAGCTCTGCTTTTTTTCAGAATTTCAAGTAAAGGGAGAATCATACAGTAGGCAGTTCTTTGTGTCTGGACTCTCTGGCTCAGCATAATATCTTTGAGATTCATCTATGTCAATGCACTTATCAATATTTTGTTCCTTTTTCCTGCTGAGTAGTATTTCTTTGCATGGCCATACCACAGTTGTTTACCTATGCTCCTATTGATGCAGAGTTGGCTTATTTCCAGTTTTGGCTGAAAATAGCATGACTTTTAAGATGGCATATAGGAGCTCCCTCTTTAGAAGAATGCTGCAATGAACTATCCCATCATTCATCAGCTTTTCAAAGTTTTCAGAGCCTACTGCTCTTTAGTCTTAGACATATTGGGTTTTGATTCTGGCTCCAAGAACTCTGTGACTCTGCTCATCAAGTATCCTTCAGTTTTGACTCATATCCTCTATTTCTGCATGGTTCTTATCCCAATCTGATCTGCAATTTTTGGTGCAATTCAAATTGTGTGAGCTCAGAGACGCCCATCTATCTAAACTGACCTATAATAATATCTCAATCTAGTGACCATGAGTTGAAGATTTGAGGGTAGCAGTGAGCACTGCACAAGCCAATTCTCTCAAATTATCTATCAGCTCTTCCTTTACCACAGATTTCTGAAATTAATGGAATTCTGCCTTTGAATTACTCTTCTCTCCCATAGAAAATAAAAGCATGTTGCATTAGTAGAGAAGAAAATTGCAATGCATGAGAGATGAAGAAATATCTTTATTATCATGTTTCTTGATGAGAGAAGACAAAAATGTGAGTCAGTGTAGGCCTGTAAAGCTGGCTGCATAATCAGGATGCCACAGAGTGGCAGTTTCTGTGCTACACCTTCTGGTCACAGGCTCCATCTCACAGACGAAAGGTTATAACCTCTGGCTTTAAGCTAAATCCTTCCATCAGATCCACAATGGAGATATCTGGAAAGCTGCTTAAATGAAGTGCTGTCTGTCTGCAGAGCAGAAGTGATAATCCGTCGAATCCTTTGGTGTTTCATGCTCTCCATCATTATTGGCATGTCAGACTCAACTGCATGGAAATGAGTTGAACCTCAGCAAAAGGATGTTGAAGTAGGTCAGACATTTATCATTGCTATAGATAGAAAACTGGCTTTTTATTTGGCCACTTTTTCCCCAGACATTAAGTTCCATTGAACTTGAAGTGACCCATGATTATAATAGCCATTTTATCCTCCAACTGGGGAGGAGAAGGATTTGGGGACAGTGCATTTACTGCCTTGTCTAAGGGCCTCAGAGGAACTTTTACAAAGCATACCCTCTAAAACATCTCCCCAACTGACTTTAGTTTTGCCTGGTGTCACCCACTGCAATTCAATTGTGATGCAGTGTCCATTCATTAACACACGTAATGCCCTAAGCCCTTTTTTCAGTTTATTTTAGATAAAGAAGAGATCTATTTCCAACTGTATTTTGAAATGTATATTTTCTATCATCTCTACACAGAATTTGGGTAACATAAGTCAAAAGTTCTTACACTGCAGAAATCATCTCTGTACATCAATTGCTACCCACTCAACATAGGATTTAGCCCCGGGGCACCTGCAGTGTGGTACAGTGGGTAGAGTTCTATGTTTGGGTCACACTATAAAGGTCACATTCTAGCTCTACTCCTCTCTGGCTTTGAAACCTCAGGCAACTAGCTTAGCCTCCTGTGCCTCGGGTTTACCATCTGTAAAACAAGAATGATAATATAATAATAGTAACTATCTTATAAGGTCATTGTGAAGATAAAATGAGATAACAAATGCTTGGCTCAGAAGAAGTGCTCATATTTAGATATTATTATTGACTTGTTAGATTCTCCGGAGTTTAAAAGAATAAGTGGAAGGCTAGATCTCCTTCCATAAGACACATTCAATATACTTGAGGTGTGGGGTGGTAAGGCCTACATAGAAATGCAGCAAGAAGGGAACCAGGAGACAGTGTACACTATCAGCATTTTACACTGATGTAAGGCAGATTTAAACGATGTGTCACAGACTCACAGGCAGCCTCAGATGCAGCGTTAATTGTGCAGAACAGTCATTTAGAGCAATAGCAGTAAGAGTAGCACTGAGCTCACCAGGGAGGACTGGCCAGAGGAGGGGGAACTGGAGCAGAATGTTCACAGACGGGGAAGCAATAGAGAGGCAGTCACCGTCTTACACTTAACTAGTACGTAATCACATACAGTGAAGTATTCAAATATTAATTCGGCCATTATAAGGTAGGCATTTTTCTTCACGATGCCTAAGTATCTGCCACTATAGCTAATTTGAAACTAGGTAGGATTATAGCATATCCAAAACAAGGAAAAAAACACTGGCAGAGTTTTGCTCATAAAGTTGACTGAACCCTTCATCAAGGGGCAATTGTTTTAAGAATGCTCTCTATAAAGGCAAGATGGAAAGGCATTTTAGAAACAGGACAGTCATATTTTAAGAGTTTTGACTAGTACTGACTTCATCTTTCATTTTTCCAATGCAAAGCTTATTTCCCAACACATTGCTGAATGAGTCCAGCAGACTACTTCTTGCTCTTGCAACACAAGCGCACATCATATATAGTGGATCCCCATTTAACAAGGACTCTGGAAATCTGAGCATGACAGTGGAGGCTGGACCCATTTGTCTCGTAAATGTACCCCAGTATCAGAATGCCACAGTAAGTCATAAACACCAGGGAGAGTGCTGTTTACATCAGGACAAACTATAAAACAGAGGTTTATGATGTCACAATGGATCAGAGTTATATTTATGGCTGTCTAGTGAGGAACAACACTACTTTAGCTGTACCAAACAGAAGATTTTTATCTACCATAAACCCCGCCTAACCAGTTTATTGTTTCTATTAACATGTAACGTGTGACGAATATGCTTACAGAAGTCTGAAAAAAAATAAAGCCCTTGGCTGATTGTGGCATAAGAACACGTTTTTTAGATTTAGGAAATTACTAATAGAAATGATGATTACTTCATTTTCTTCTTTTGAATAATCTACAACAGAGATTGGCAAACTTTAACTGTAAAGGGCCAGATAAGTATTTTTAGCTTTGTGAGATGGATGGTCTCTGTCACAACTACCCAACTCTGAGGTTGTAATGAAAAAACAGCCATAGATAATACGTAATGAATAAGTGTGATTGTGTTCAAAGAAAATGTTATTAACAAAAACAGGCTGCAGACCAGCTTTGGTCCCCAGGCCATAGTTTGCGGACCCTTAATCTACAATAAATTAATTTGAAAAGATAAATTTTTACCATTTGGTTGTCCCTAGTCTGTCTTGCTGTTTTTGGTTTTTGTTTTTATAGTACATATCACATCATCTTGATTAAAATAAACAAGGAAAGGTTAAATTTGGAAGGGACCTCTTCTTGTTTCTATACCTTCTTGTCTATGCGTCAAACAGCATGCAAGGATTCATTCTTTGGTCCAGAAACAGTGTTAGGAGTGAGGATGCAGAGTTGAAAGAGCCACAACCCCTTTCTCTTCTATATCTTAAAAGATGTTATCAAAAGAACGTGTCTAACCACAGAAAGAACAAAAACAGATTAAAAAAAATAGCAAATTTTGGGCGGACATAAACTCCACAGAGCTAGAAAGCAGGGAAACAAACAAATAGAATATACTACACTGGGAAGAGAAGGGAATAATAAATGTCTATGGGAGTATTACTCTGGAAGGTTCCGGATTGGATTTGCCTCTTTATATACAGTGGCAAGTAAGCTCACTTGTCCAATATATTTTGGCTTATACTATTTTCTTTATAGGTACTTTCTCCTGTGTTTTGGGGGCAGTGTATATATGGTTCCCAGGGATGCAGACTAGGGTAGGATTTTATCTTCAGAATTGAGATTTTTAATTAGATTAAATCCTTTCTGGGGCATACGCACCACAAACTCCTTCCTCCTCCTTCTATGCAATTTGCTTTGGGACTCAACTTCCTGCCTGAATCAAAACACAGTACCTTGAAGGACTTTCCATTTTGGTTAGTCCCCTGCAGAGACCCCCTAAATATCAACTCATGGAGCGATAAAGCACTGGCAATGTCTCGCCAGCAGAGAGGAAAAGTCCGTTCTCAGGCTTGCTTATTTTCCCCAGAAGTCAGCTAAACTTTCATGTGAATGATGAAAACTCTATGAAGCTGCCCTCCTAAATACTTTAGAAATGCCATTTGGCTGGTACTATAGGCAGAGAACTTTAGAAAAATTCAACACTGATAGAATTACATTTGTTCTTCATTCAATCTTGGTGAACTTCCTGGGCACTAGAGCATATTGCTTTTACTGTGCTGTCATTTCTGAAAACCAAATTGCACAAAAACTTTTATAATCACCTAAGAGAACTCCTAAATGGGTTTAGTGTCATTCCATGAATAACAGCACTGATACAGGCTTCATGGCATCCCAGGCACTTCCACAATCTGTGACTCATGTAATCCTTGCAGCAGTCAAGGCGAGTCCCTCTACCTGACAGAAGCAGAGAGAGGCTCAGAGAGGCAAGCATGACCTCTCAGAATTTTAGATTACCGAATACAACCCTTTTGTTTTACAAAAGAGTGAAATAAGGCCTAGAGGATGAAGAAACTTGCCCAGGAAAGAGGTCAGAGGGTGAAATCACAGAGTCAGGAAGGGACTAATTCTAGACCAAAGCTCTTTGCGCTATTTCCCAGTGGTTCTCTACTTTGTGCTCATATACCAATTTAAACTAAAAGAGACAAAATGAAATAATGAAATTCATCACCTGACAGCTCAAAGTAAACTGGCTGCATTAAAAGCAAAGCCTTTCAGGAGGCGAATGTCACCAGGTGCCAGGGGGAGGCTTAAAATGAAAGCTTGAAATGCCTTGACAGGAGAGAATTAAGCTCTGGGCTTCCTGTTATTCGCCCACTACCATCCAATTCTGGGGGCTGTCTTCTCATAGATTTTTAGATAAAATAAGGATTTGTATATGTTTTCTATGGTTAACAGACACATGCAATTTTTTAAAATATACAACTTCATGTACTTGAAGATTTTGCTAAACCTACACTACTAAAAATTATAACTATTTTTTGCCTATATTTTAAGTTTAATTATTGTATAGAGTTGTGTGTGTCATCTGTGAAATGAATGTCTTAATCATTTATATTCCCAAGACCTGGAATATTGTCTGGTATACAACAGATGCCTCAGCAAATCTTCTTCATGGAATTCATGCAAAAGAATCCCTTTTTATACTACTGCAAAATAGAAAAGGACCTCATCAACTTGTAATAATAATATTAATGATAATAACTAGCATTTTTGAATGTTTATTATGGCCAGGCACTGTTCTAAGGGATTTACACAGATCTACGCTTTTAATTCTCAAAATAGACCTACAGGGTACTATTAGTACCCATTTTACAGAAAAAAGAAACTGAGACGTAGAGATATTAAGTAACTGTAACATGATCCCAAAACTAGAAAGTAAACGTCCCAAGGTGAGCACTCAAACCCAAAAAGTGTGGCCCCTCAGTCCACCTTCTTAGCTACAAAAATGATACAGTAAATCATTGTATTTTTATTTTACTACGGTGAATGCAACTAAGACAAAAGAGGATTCAAATCATTGTTATACAATGGTTATTTTGTGCAATATCATTAGCTGTGACAGATCTTGGCCAGATGCAAAGATAGTTAAGAATCAAGAGTCTTCACTATTCTAACTTAACCTTTCTCCATGTAACAAAAGTACAAATAAATTTGGAATGCACATCTCTTCCCCCACGTTTAGAAGTACTGGGGACAATGGTAAAGTGGACACAAGAATATCATATAAAACAACTCCACAAATACATTATCGCCTCCAAGGTTGATACCAGAACACTCTGCACAGGAATTCTGAAGTTCTTCTGACACATCATCACTCACATATATTAGTGTAAAAGATTGATAACCACCAAATTTGGGTCCATGTGCTAACTCAATTTATATCCAGAAAAAACTATCCTACTCCAAAGAAGAGATGAAAATGAGCTTTTTCCTGCTCACATTTCAGAGAGTGGAAGTAAAGGGTCCAACAGTTTAAAGCACCTCTTTCTTAAAAAAAAAAAATGTACAAAGTATTGAATATCTACTCTGGGCCTGGCACTAATGTGGCCTTGGAGACACATGGCCCCTCTCCTGTGGGTCTGTGGGAGGCATCGTTAATCAAATGATCACACACACAAAATGCAAAACTATAATGTGACAGAGTTAAGACAAAGAGGTGAACCTTGCTCTAAAAACCTCTGAAGGAAGGATTCTATCTAGGGTAATCCATAATAACTTTCCTGAGAAAGCAATGCTAGTGCTAGTATTTACAGAACGAGTAAAGGTTGGCTAAACTGGAAGGGAAGGCAGAGGATGAACAAAGGGGGCAAGCAAAGATGCTAAGGGGAGAGAAGCATGAAGGGTGAGGGGGTAAAGAGATAAAATACAGCCGGAAGGGCTGAAATGGAAAGTCCAAGCATTTGTGGTTGAGATAAGATCCTGGAGGGTCTGGTGCCATGTTAAGGAGCTTTCTATTTTTCCTAGGAGCAGTGGGAAGCCATTGATAGATTAGTTTTTGTCTCATTTTCCCAAAATTCATGTATTTCCATCGTGGACAGGAGACTGAGTGAAAGGGGATCAATCAATTATGAGGCTACAGAACTGTATGTCCCTATCCATGATTCTCAATCAAGTTTATATAAATCAAAGCTCACATAAAATACTAATACAGTTGTTGTAGGTTGTATTGTGTACTCCCAGAAAAGGTATATTGAAGTCTTAACCCCAAGTAACTCAGAATGTGACCTTATTTGGAAATAGGGTCTTTACAAAGGTAATCAAGTGAAGAGGTTAAGAGCTCAGACTTTGGGCAAGATTGCCAAGGATGAAATACCATATCGTCCATGTGCTAGTTATGTAACCATTCTCTGCTTCTATTAAATAGAGAAAATAATAGTATATACTCCACAGAGCTGTTGAGATTACTTGAATAAATAATTTGCTGAATACTTAGAAATTTTTCTCTGTACTCATTCTCATTAGCACAATAACATTTTTCATTTCTCCTATCTTAAAATTATAATAATAACTATTCATATAAATACATAATAATCATCCTGCCCTTCACCTTACTTCAGAGTCAACTTCAATTTCTCCCCTTCCTTTTTTTAACAAAATACGTCAAAAGACTTGTTCATTCTTGCAGCCTACAGTGCTTCTCCTCCCATTCTCTCTTACAACCACTTAGACTTTCCCCTCACCACCCTGTGAAAATGATAGGCAAGAGCACTGATGACCTCCACAGTGCTTAGTTCAATAATCCCTTCTCATCCTCATTTTATATTGACCCATCTACAAAATTTAACATGGTTCTCATATACTCTTACTTGCTTCAGGTTTTTTCACTTGGCTTCTAGAACATCATATTCTTACGGTTTCCCTTCTATGTCATTGGTGCTCTTCCCAATCCTGTTTGCTGATTTATCCGATTCTATCTGATTTCTTAAAATTGAGTCCTGGATCTCCTCTCTTCTCTATACACACTCACTCCCTTGGTGATTTCATTTAATCTTACAGCTTTGAATATCATTCATATTCTGATGCCTCCCACTTGTATATATCCAGACCAAACTCTTCTGCAGAACTCTAGACTCATATTCAACTGCCTACTCAACATCTCCACTTGGATACATAAAACATCTCTAGGGCCGGCCCCGTGGCTTAGTGGTTAAGTGTGCACGCTCCGCTTCTGGTGGCCGGGGTTTGGATCCCGGGCGCGCACCAACGCACCACTTCTCCGGCCATGCTGAGGCCGCGTCCCACACACAGCAACTAGGAGGATGTGCAACTATGACATACAACTATCTACTGGGGCTTTGGGGGAAAAAATAAATAAATAAAATTAAAAAAAAAAAAAATCTCTAAAACTTCTTATGTCCCAAACCGATCTTATATTCTTCCTCCAAACTGCATCACCTCCCGTGTTCACCATCTCAGTCAATGGCAACAACATATTTCCTGCTGTTCAGGGCAAAAACTTTGGAGTTATCATAGATTCTTTACTTTCTTTCCCATCTCACATCCTGTTGGTTCTACCTTCAAAACATCCAAAATTCGACCACGTCTCACTACTTCCATTGTTAGTTCCAGTCATGGACATCTCTTGCTGAGATGACTACAATAGCCTAACTGATATCCTTCCTTCTCCTTTTCTCTCCTACAGTCTGTTCTCAACATGATATCCTGAGTTGCTATAAACCAGTTCGTGTTATTCCTTTGCTCAAAACCCTTCAATCGAACATGAAGAGCAGAAAACATATTTTACACTGGAGTGAAAAGAAGAATGGCAATATGGAAAAGACAGGATTTATAAGCATTAGGATATTACAACAAAAAATCTAAATTTTTGGAATGGATAAATATCAGTATTGTGTTTTATTTGAAGTAAGGTTTAAATTTTCTATTTTTTCAAATTAACAATGTTCTCATGAAAAATGATGTTATGGAACCCAAAACAGCAAGTTAAAATTCCATATCTAATACACACCATATATAAAGCATAAACCATCAGCCATTGTTCATTTATATGAGATCTATTAATAATGTAACTACACTGTACTGGGCTGATATAACAACATATGGTAATTGGGATTAATTTAATTATGGTGAAAAAAGATTAGATTCTATGAATAACTTTGTGTGAATAAAAAGGACTTTTAGCACTGAAAACAACAACTAACCCATCTAAAGTAGGTGGTAGATAAGTCATATTCTTATTTTATAATTAATATTATTTAAAATAAACAGTTATCAATGGTAAATTGTAGTTTTTTTGTTATAGAGTGGAATTTGAACTATAATATTGATCCTTCCTCCAGGATTTTCAGCGCTAGGGAGCTCTCCTTTCTGCAGTGTGGAGGAGCACTGGGCAGGACGCAGTGCTGAGGGAAAAGTAGAAGGGAGTCAAGATGGCGGCGTAGGCAGACTCTGAACTCACCTGCTCCCGCGGACACAGCCAATTTACAACTACTCAAGGAAAAATTACCCCTGAGACAGAACTGAAAACTGGATAAGAGGAACTCCTGCAACAACGGACAATCCTAACTGAGGCAGAAGAGGCAGAGACTCCCTTCTGGAGAGGAGAAATGCCGCCTTCACAAGCCACCAGCTTCACAGCCGCCCAGGAGCAACCCACAGGTGCGCAGCCTCCCTGGAGGAGCAGGGCCCTGAGCGGGGAAGCGCCCCCACTGTGGGCATTTTGTGGACCCAGCACAATCGAGATGAGTGGCATAATATCTGACTTTGCCTGTTACTAAAGCATTGGGGAGTACCCCCAGAAAAGCTGGTTCACAAAGAAACTAAAACCGGCTCTTAAAGGGCCCACGCGCAAACTCACCCATTTCAGAAAGCAACCTAAAATCACCGGAAAGAAAGGTGAACAGTGCTTTGGTGAAAAGAGACTCACCTAATAGGTCCTGAGTGCATCTCGGTGAGAGGTGAGACCTCTCCAGGGACTGGGACATTAGCGGCGACCATTGTTGTGGCCTGGTGTGGGCGTGCTGACACAAATGCCATTGGAGTTCTCCCCGGGGCCTGCTAGCCCAGGTCTGTCCTATCTGCTAGAGCACGAATTTAATCCAGCTCAGCCAGGGCAGGGAGCCCACCCTAGAGACTGGCCCCACCCAACAACAAGCCCTCAGGCAACTTGTGGGCCTGCATAGATTGGTGACTGGATTCTCTGCAGCCTGGCAACTGAGCCGACTTCAGTGGGGCAGGGCGTGCACAAGGAGCAGGTGGAGAGTGTGGGGCAGTGGTGGAGTGTGTGGGGCTCCCGCCGTGGAGAGACTGGGTCAACGTCGGAAGGTCGGGGCGTGCACACGCGGCAGGACTGTGTTGACCATGTGTGTGGACCTGTGGGCGGCAGGGCTTGTCAGCTGCAGAAGACTTGTGCTTCTCAAAGACCCACATAGGGGGTTTGCCCCACCTTCCCAAGTCTGAAACAATTGGGTGTTCTTGTGTCTGAGGCCAGCCCTACCCAGCTGCAATCCTCAGAGAGCTGACAAGAGACCTAAAGGCTGGAGACTTATAGCAATTTTAAGCCCCTGAACCTAACAACCTGCCATGCTGGGGGGCTACTCACTTAAAAGAAATACTGCAACACAAATGTGGTATTAGAACTTGCAGCCAACTGTGCTGGGGCTCCCCACACCTGATAAAGAGACTGAAGGGCCCACAACAACTACAAACAACTGAGCATTATAACAGCTGGCCAGAAGCATAACTTGGCTTACCTGGGCACATACCAGGAGAGCAAACAGGCCACAATAGAGGGACACATGTAGCCCACATAGGGGTCACCCCTGGAACATTGAGAACTGAGGGAAGCACACGGCAGGACTCCTAAAGCATCACTTGTATAAGGTCACCTATCCAAGAGCAGGAGATGTAGCTGACCTACCTAATACATAGACACAAGCACAGGGAAAGAGGCAAAATAAGGAGGCAAAGGAATACATTCCAAGTAAGGGAACAGGACAAAACTCTAGAAAAGGAACTAAGTGAAACAGAAATGAGCAACCTACCTGACAGAGAGTTCAAACTAAGAGTGTTAACGATGCTCACTGATCTGGGGAGAAGAATAGATGAACTCAGTGAGAATCTCAACAAAGAAATGGAAGATATAAAAAAGAACCAATCAGAAATGAAGAATACAATACTGGAAATGAAAAATTCGCTAGAGGCACTCAAAAGTAGAGTAGAGGATACAGAAGAACGGATATGCGAGCTGGACAAAAGACTAGAAGAAATTACCCAAGGTGAACAGGTAAAAGAAAAAAGAATTAAAAAGAGTGAGGACAGTCTAAGGGACCTCTGGGACAACATCAAGTGCACTAACATCCATGTTATAGGTGTCTTGGAAGGAGAAGCATGAAACAAAGGGGCAGAGAATCTATTTCAAGAAATAATAGATGAAAACTTCCCTAACCTCAGGAACGAAGCAGACATCCAGGTACAGGAATCACAGAGAGCCCCAAACAAGATAAACCCAAAGAGGCACACATCAAGACACATCATAATCAAACTGTCAAGAATTAAAGATAAAGAGAGAATCCTAAAAGCCGCAAGAGAAAGACAAGTTACATACAAAGGAAACCCCATAAGGCTATCAGCTGACTTCTCAGCAGAAACCTTACAGGCTAGAAGAGAGTGGCATGATATATTTAAAGTGATAAAAGGAAAAAACTTACAGCAAGAATACTCTACCCAGCAAGATTATCATTCAAAATGGTAGGAGAGATCAAAAATTTCCCAGACAAGCAAAAATTAAAGGAGTTTGTCACCAAGAAACCAGTGCTACAAGAATTGTTAAAGGGACTGATTTAAGGGGAAAAGAGAAGACCAAAAATAGGAAAAATTATCTATTTCCATGATAAGAGGGCAATGGATACAAACGCACAAAAAGAGGTTAGATATGATATCAAAAACATAAAATGAGGGAGGAGGGTTGTTAAAGAGTAGAGCTTTCAGACAGAGGTCAAACTAAAGAGACCATCAATTCTGTATAGAAGGAGAAAGGAACAGAGAAGGACTACTAAAACACTGAGAAAAAAAGTTAAAAAATGGCAGTAAGTACATACTTATCAATAGCTACTTTACACATCAGTAGACTAAATGCCCCAATTAAAAGGCATAGGGTGGCTAATTGGATAAAACACAAAGACCCATATATATGCTGCATACAAAACACACACTTCAGACCTAAAGAAACTCACAAACTAAAAGTGAAGGGATGGAAAAAGATACTCCATGCAAATGGCAATGAAAAGAAAGCTGGGGTAGCAGTAATTATATCAGACAAAATAGACTTTAAAACAAAAAGAGTAAAAAGAGACAAAGAAGGGCATTACATAATGATCAAGGGAATAATCCAACAAGAGGATATAACACTTGTAAATATCTACGCACCCAAAGTAGGTGCACCTAAATATATAAAGCAATTATTAACAGACATAAAAAGAGAAATAGACAGTAACACAATAATAGTAGGGGACTTGAACACTCCACTTACACCAATGGATAGATCATCCAAACAGAAGATCAATAAGGAAACATTGGCCTTAAATGACACACTAGAACAGATGGACCTAGTAGATATATACAGAGCATTCCACCCAAAAACCAAAGAATACACGTTCTTTTCAAATGCACACGGAACATTCTTCAGGACTGATCACATATTAGATCACAAAACAAGTCTCCATAAATTTAAGAAGATTGAAATAATACCAAGCATCTTTTCTGAACACAATGGTATGAAACTGGAAATCAACTATAGGAAGAAAATCAGAAAGGCCACAAATACGTGGAGATTAAACAAAATGCTACTGAACAATGACTGGGTCAACGAAGAAATCAAAGAAGAAATAAAAAAATACCTGGAGACGAAAGTGAAAATACGACATGCCAGAATTTATGGGATACAGCAAAAGCGGTTCTAAGAGGGAAGTTTATAGCAATACAGGCCTATCTCAACAAACAAGAAAAATCTCAAATAAACAATCTAACAATGCACCTAAAGGAACTGGAAAAAGAAGAACAAACAAAGCCCAAAATCAGTAGAAGAAGGGAAATAATAAAAATCAGAGCAGAAATAAATGAAATAGAGACTAAAAAATAATAGAAAAAGTTAATAAAACCAAGAGCTGGTTCTTTGAAAAGATCAACAAAATTGACAAACCTTTAGCTAGACTCACCAAGAAAAAAAGAGAGAAGGCACAAATAAGTAAAATCAGAAATGAAAGAGGAGAAATTACAACAGACACTTCAGAAATACAAAAGATTATAAGAGAATACTATAAAAAGCTATATGCCAACCAATTCGACAACCTGGAAGAAATGGACAAATTCTTAGAATCATACAACCTTCCAAAACTGGATCAAGAAGAAGTAGAGAATTTGAATAGACCAATCACCAGTAAGGAGATCGAAACAGTAATCACAAACCTCCCCAAAAATAAAAGTCCAGGACCAGATGGCTTCCCTGGGGAATTCTACCAAACATTCAAAGAAGACTTAATACCTATCCTTCTCAAACTCTTCCAAAAAATTGAGGAGGGGGGGAAGCTCCCTAACTCATTCTACGAAGCTGACATTACCCTGATACCAAAACCAGACAAGGACAACACAAAAAAAGAAAATTACAGGCCAATATCACTGATGAACATCGATGCAAAAATCCTCAACAAAATACTAGGGAATCGCATACAACAATACGTTAAAAAGATTATACACCATGATCAAGTGGGATTTATTCCAGGTATGCAGGGATGGTTCAACATTCGCAAATCAATCAATGTAATACACCACATTAATAAAATGAAGAATAAAAATCGCATAATCTTCTCAATAGATGCAGAGAAAGCATTTGACAAGATACAGCATCCATTTATGATAAAAACTCTGAATAAAATGGGTATAGAAGGAAAGTACCTCAACAAAATAAAGGCCATATATGACAAACCCACAGCTAATATCATCCTCAGTGGTGAAAAACTGAAACCTATCCCTCTAAGAACAGGAACCCGACAAGGATGCCCACTCTCACCACTCCTATTTAACATAGTACTGGAAGTCCTAGCCAGAGCAATCAGGCAAGAAAAAGAAATAAAAGGGATCCAAATTGGAAAGGAAGAAGTGAAACTGTCACTATTTGCAGTTGACATGATTTTATATATAGAAAACCCTAACGAATCCCCCAGAAAACTTTTAGAAATAATAAACGAATACGGTAAAGTTGTAGGATAAAAAATCAACATACAAAAATCAGTTGCATTTCTATACACTAACAACGAAGTAGCAGAAAGAGAAATTAAGAATACAATCCCATTTACAATTGCAGCAAAAAGAATAAAATATCTAGGAATAAACTTAACCAAAGAGGTGAAAGATCTGTACACCGAAAACTATAAAACATTTCTGAAAGAAATTGAAGAAGACACAAAGAAATGGAAAGATATTCCGTGCTCTTGGATTGGAAGAATTAACATAGTTAAGATGTCCATACTTCCTAAAGCCATCTATAGATTCAATGCAATCCCTATCAAAGTTCCAACAACATTTTTCACAGAAATAGAACAAAGAATCCTAAAATTTATATGGAACAGCAAAAGACCTCGAATAGCTAAAGGAATCCTGAGAAAAAAGTACAAAGGTGGAGGTATCACACTCCCTGATTTCAAAATATACTACAAAGCTATAGTAACCAAAACAGCATGGTACTGGCACAAAAACAGACACACAGATCAATGGAATAGAATCGAAAGCCCAGAAATAAACCCACACATCTATGGACAGCTAATCTTTGACAAAGGAGCCAAGAACATACAATGGGGAAAAGAAAGTCTCTTCAACAAATGGTGTTGGGAAAACTGGATAGCCACATGCAAAAATGTGAAAGTAGACCCTTACCTTACACCATACACAAAAATTAGCTCCAAACGGATTAAAGACTTGAATGTAAGACCTGAAACTATGAAACTTCTAGAAGAAAACATAGGCAGTACGCTCTTTGACATCGGTCTTAGCAACATATTTTCAAGCACCATCTCTGACCGGGCAAGAGAAACAATAGAAAAAATAAACAAATGGGACTACATCAAACTAAAAAGCTTCTGCACAGCAAAGGAAACCATCAACAAAACGAAAAGACAACCTAACAATTGGGAGAAGATATTTGCAAACCATACATCTGGTAAGGGGTTAATTTCCAAAATATATAAAGAACGCATGCATCTCAACAACAAAAAAAACTAAGAACCCAATTAAAAAATGGGCAAAAGACCTGAACAGACATTTCTCCAAAGAAGATATACAGATGGCCAACAGACACATGAAAATATGTTCAAAATCATTAACTATCAGGGAAATGCAAATCAAAACTACAATGAGATATCACCTCACGCCCGTCAGAATGGCTATAATTAACAAGACAGGAAACAACATGTGTTGGAGAGGATGTGGAGAGAAGGGAACTCTCATACACTGCTGGTGGGAGTGCAAACTGGTGCAGCCACTATGGAAAACAGTATGGAGATTCCTCAAAAAATCAAGGATAGAACTACCATATGATCCAGCTATTCCACTGCTGGGTATTTATCCAAAGAACTTGAAAACACCGATGAGTAAAGATACATGCACCCATGTGTTCATTGCAGCGTTATTCACAATAGCCAAGACTTGGAAGCAACCTAAGTGTCCATCAAGGGACGAATGGATAAAGAAGATGTGGTATATATACACAATGGAATACTACTCAGCCATTTGTGACAACATGGATGGCCATTGAGGGTATTATGCAAAGTGAAATAAGTCAGAGGGAGAAGGTCAAATACCGTATGATTTCCTTCATTAAGTAGTAAATAATAACAACAATAAACAAACACTTAGAGACAGAGATTGGATTGATGGTTACCACACGGGAAGGGGGGAGGAAGGAGGGCGAAAGGGATAATTCGGCACATGTGTGTGGTGATGGGTTGTAATTAGTATTTGGGTGGTGAACATGATGTAATCTATGGAGAAATAGAAGTATAATGATGTACACCTGAAATTTATACACTGTTATAAACCAATGTTACTGCAATAAAAAAAAATTAAAAAAATAAAAAAATAAAATGAACTATAATATTGTTTAATGCTAGTGGCAATTTACCTACTCTCAAAGTAAAACAAAAAAATACTACTTGTTTAGTTCAATTCCTTCTTCTTCCCCACTACCTATGGCCCACAAAGATACTCTTGTTTTTGACCTTATATATTATTTATGGACTGTGTTACATAGCTTGGCACTAACATATCTTTGTTATTCTTTATTTTTGGTATGTATATGCACATTTCATCTTCTTGGATAAATTACATGTAAGTAACTTAAGGGCTTATTCTCCCTTTTCATTTCCTCTAGCCCTCAGAATAGTAAAAACATAGACAATGCTTAGTAAACATAGGTTTATTGGAATGCTCAATAAGATAACTTCTATGCTTTAACACATATTCATCTTCAGACACCAAAGTAATAGTTAACCACAGTCTTCTAATAATATATGATGACCTCCAATATTTTAAGTGGATTTCCATTTGAATTTTTGCTTTTCCTACCTT
This sequence comes from Ceratotherium simum simum, assembly GCF_057802395.1. Lineage (NCBI taxonomy): Eukaryota > Metazoa > Chordata > Mammalia > Perissodactyla > Rhinocerotidae > Ceratotherium > Ceratotherium simum. Next base: position 17,303,449 of record NC_141909.1, read on the forward strand.
GCTTTGCACATCTTCCAAACACCATGAAAATGGGCTGAATCTTTCCATTGGTTCTTTTTGTTTAGAGATATAGAAAATTTCTAATTTCCAAGGATAAAATAATCTTTCATGATATTGCTTGCATATGCCGGCAAAGTCACCATTTTATTATCCTCTAAAGGAGCCAAGATCTGATCAAATTATTCTGGATAGCGACTGCACAAACCTTAAACTATCTATGGAATTCACAATGGGTTGACATCACTGACTATTTCCAAATCTTTCTCAACATCTCTGATATTTTTATGGTTTGCAGTCTCCCACAGAGCGCTTCTTTCAGTCTGTTGCCTTTTTCCTACATGGAAACTCCCTTTGATTTCTCCTGCTGCTTCTGAGTAAACTCCCTGATGTGTTTGCAATTTATTGTGATCTACTTTCCTCTTTCCAATAAAGATGAATTTTACAGCCCCTCTCATAGTGACCAATGTGAAAAAAAACCTTCCGAGTGATATCAGTGACAAACCAAGTGCATTGCATACAGTTGGTATTAAATAAATGAAATGTGACTGTAAATTGTTTATTGTCTCTCCATGTTAATATAGAAAATACTGAACAAGAATTTACAGCTAGGAATAGGTAGCAAGCAGTGGCAATGGGAAAAAAGGTAGTTACTGTTATTTTCCTTCACCTCCTCTTTTACTAAACCCAGAAAAAATTTTGCTTTGCCTAACTAAAAATCTTCTCGAACATAATGGCGCAATGAACCAGGTATGGAGGTCAGCTACAGATGTATTAAGATGACCCATGACCAGGGTCAAGACTCCCAATCCAGACCCGGCTTACTTCTCCAATCTATTGTTTCCTTGTAATTTATGCTACAGCCACCTCAAACACGTAGCACCATTTCACACCTTTGTCCTCCACAGTCCCATCTGCATGGAATAACCTTCTACACATTGTCCACCTGCAAAACTAATCGTCATCTTTGCAAAATTAATCTCAGCATCAGTATATCTAGGTTCTTTTCAAGCATGCTCACCAACTATCCCCTTTAGCACCGATGCAGAGTTTATCACTTACTCCACAGTGTAAATTGTGCAAATACCCTTGTTACACATGCTTTACTTGTTTCCTTATAGTTTATCCATTTATTTACATTTCTACGTCTCTTATTATTCAATTTTTGCAGCCAAGGTCCATGCCACTCTGCTTATCAGAGTACCTGAGACAAGGTAAGTACTCAATATTTGTTGAATGTTAATGTCCAGAGGACTTAAAATTTTGGACACATTGTCTTATTCTCAGCCCAAGATGGGAGTCAGAGAATTTTGCTTATACTCTCTCACCAATTCACATTCATCTGAGAAATCAATCTGATTTAGTTTCCTATAGCTGAGAAGGTAAATTAGTCAGATATTTTAAAGACAGACTATTTTAATGAAAGAAGGTTTATTATTGTAAATTTATATAAATAACAAAAACCAGACAAAGAATGTGTTATCAAGCAGAATATATTAATGGATTAGTTCATAATTAATATATATGAACACTTTGTAGTTTATAATTAAAATACATTATTCCACGTACATAGATACTTCTTAAAAATTGGAAAATGTCTTAACTAGGTAAAACTCCTCTTTTTTCAGTATTGATAATTTACATATTAAAACCACCTTTAACTGGTAATGGCCAGACTATCCTCACATGGGGCTTCTGTGGATTACCAGTGAAGTTCTAATAATATAAGCCAAATGAAAATATGTAAATTCATTCTGTAAAGAAACAACAGTGATTTGGAACTCAAAGAACTAAAAGCATATTTCTTAAAGAAAATATTTTCTCAAAATAACGAGTTTTAATGTTATCTCTGAATATATCAAACACTATTACTGCGAAAGGAAAACAGTTTTTCAGTATGAGGTACTTTGGAACCATACAAAGAATCAGACATTTCCAAGTAAGAAATGGGTTGGAGGAAAAGAGATTATTGCTGTTCCAAAAATTGCTCATTCAGTTTTTATGAAGAAAGAATTGAAAGGGATCCGAATGTCATCAGGAAAAATCTCTGTGGGTTTCAATGAATTGTGTTTAATAGACTTGCTGAGTAATCAAATTATGATAATTTGGAAGACAACCCAACCTCTTCATGTAAGGTGTTCTTGAGTGATTTCCTCTTTATTTTCTTTGTTTTGTGGCTGTAATCAGATTCACAACAGGAAGTGTCATTAATCACATATGATAATGACACTCAAACTGTGATTTATGGAAAAAGCTAAAGCAATTCTGACATTTGACAATAGTTACAGTCATTTTATCTTGTCCCTATGAGCATGTTATTTTGTTTCATTAACTTCAGTAGTTTTGTGAATTTCAATAGTGTTCACATATAGTATTTAAATATTCTAATATCATAAGGACAATAATAACTTGAATTTGGGAAAATAAAATTATAAAAAATGTGCTTGTCTTCCTTTCTGGAGATCCAGTAAGGAAATACAGAAAACACATTAGCATGTATCATTAGGTGTAATGTAATCACATCACATTAGCATGTATCAGATTCATAAATGGAGTCTGAATTTGATCAACTTTGCTACCTCATAGAAATAAAATTATTGTCACAATGTAAATCTAAAGGAATTGACTAACAGGGAAAGGAAACAAATCATGTACGTGTGTTAAATACAGTAAAATTTTAAAATTCTTATCTTTGATTCCAACTCAATTGAAGATTTTAGGAGTGAAAATATAGTACTTAAGACATTTTGTATAAAAGTCTATTAGAACAATTCATCCAGAGTATAAAGAATTTAATTAAGAACCATGATTTTACAAGCTTTACTCAGTGAATCAGGCATAAACTTTAACCTCTACAGAGTTTTTGAAAGGTAATAAAATTTGTAGTAGAGAATAGTAAAATGAAAATGAACTGATTGTTTTACATCATTTATAAATGTAATGGTTCCTTTACCACAGTGGTACTAAGATCTTGTACACACCAACAAAATTTACCGAGAAGAAAAAAATAACACATAGGCAAGAGGACAGAAAAACAAGTTGTCATATAATCTACTAGAATTAAACTCCAGAAGACTGATAGTATTTTTTAAATGATTCACACCACTTAAATAGGTTATTCTTGGACCATGTTTAGGGTTCTAGATAAAACTTCTTTTCATTATTAATTACAAAAACAAAAGAGGCAATAGATACTATAAACAGAACATCCTTCATAGTGCTTCTTTTGTATTTCTCCAAAAATATTCATAATTATCTTTTCAACTGGATTTTAAATTAGCACTTGACCCTCTTGAAATTGTTATTTATGTTACCTGTGTAATGTTAAAAAAAATGATGAAATACTAAGATTAGGAATGTAAGTTTTTGTACCAAAGTAAATCTTAATAATAAGCACAAAAGCAGTTTTCCTTTGTGAATGATACTAGAGAATAGGCAGGAGGGTGAAATATCCATCTAGGTTGCAAACTGGATCACAGTCATTCAGAAGATCCAACAGAGAAGAAACATAATTTTGAAGTCAACACTCAGGAACCAATAAAAGTGCAAGTAATGGAAGCAGAACCTGTTCTCATGTACAATCAATAATAAAACCATGTGTACAAGAATTGAGTTTGTGAAAAAGAAATCTTCTCATGCCAGAGGTTTTCAATTATTAATTGGACAGATAAAGAGATTGATGAATAGGAAAGTTTTCACCTTTAACTTTATTCTGAAGGACTCTGCGTTAGGAAGAATTGGTGGTATTTATTTTAGAAATATAGAATTGTGACTCATTAAGTCCTGAAATTTCCTAGTCGAAATTGTGAAATTATTTCAAATTGGACTACTTATTTTGCATTTAATTGATTGTGTAGAACAAAAATCTTAAATATGCTTTGGAAGGTGTGTAAAGAAAAGAATGGAAGTGTGACATCTACTGATTTTTTTTTTAAGGACCAAATCCTCTTTTGCAAAATGACCAGTCCTCATTATTCTTTACTTAGCAGGTTAGGACATGGGTTTAATTAAAACTGTAGTGGGATTCAGCCCCACGTATACTTTACATACAGCCTAGAAAGCATGCATTTCCAAAGAGAATTGCTCATATACTTAAAAACATAAGAAAAGAACAAAAACCTAGATGACCTTTGTGTGTTTTCCTTTGTTTGCAGAAGTCTATTGCGGTGCATCACGAGGCCAGAGTACAGACAACGAAAGCCCATTCCTCTAAGCAGATAGAGTATTCCATGCTTAGGATCATCATATTTATAATATAGAAAATTACAGTTTTCAAAATTGATATTGCTCTGGTAGGTTTTTCAAGTTGACTATTTTATAATATATTTTGTTCGTTCCATTTTTACATAAAATTTTAATATCATCTAATAATATATTTAATTACAAGTCTGTTTTTTTATCAAACACTTTTTTCATAATTTACGTCATGTAACCATTCTTCTTCCCCACTTCTCATCATCCCCACTCTGCAGATGAGGTAACAGAGGCTTAATAACTCAGAAGATTTCACCAGGGAACAAGTGGCAGAAAAATAACATTTCCTACTCAATCCACTCTACACACGAATGCCAATTGTGAGATTGGATACACTAAAACCACCAGCATAGAGATTTAAAACACTGCAAATATAAACATCATGAGATTATGCAACTTTATTATACAATTAAATTTTAAACATCATTCTTCCAAGTTAGCAAAAAAATCTGCCAATATTCCTGAGATATATTTGAAAAGTTATAGTTAGTGGAAACTTTTGCATAAAAGAAGCAAGATTTTCATAAGAGTGTTTACGTCCCTCTACTCCAGAAAGCCTGAAACTCATTCCTGAACACTCCCAGCCGACTTCATTTATGATCACTTTTCAGCTTAACTTCCTCCCTGACTGTTAGATGGCACTGTGCCCTCTAACAAGGTGCTATGCCAATTTTTCTAGGACACAAATGCCAATCAAATGTGGGATTCAATAGAGAACAGTGCAAATACTGTCTCTTCAGCAGGGCATCCATTATCTCTGGCAGTAATATCCATTATCCCCAAACACATTTTGAGCGCCAAAATTAAAATTATGAATTGAAAATACAGCACGGTAGTTGTAGTTATTTGTACCTGCCCAATGGACAGGTTGAAGTCTAGGAGGTCTGTGGAAACCTATTAAGCATACCGGTATCCTACTGCTCAACAGCGTCTTTGGAATTTGAACTGATTTATGAAAAGAGCAACAACTTGGTATTGTAAGAGGAGGCTGTTTTACCCTGAAATTAGAGGTGAGCCCAATTGTAAGAGTGAGGACTAGAAGTAGTAGCTAAATTCCAAAGCCACATTCAAAAACAGTTAGGGGCATGCCAGACAAGGTGGCATGGCCTACAACTTTCAAATTAATTGTTTGCGGATTACTTGACCAGTCCTTTCCCACACAGAGCTAAACGTCCACATGTGCAGTGCTGAGTACACACTTTAGTTCTTAGGTCATATGTTCATGACCCAAATAATTGCCACATTTGGAATTTCACACCCAGTAAAGCATTTCATCTAGTCCAATCCCCTCACTTTACCAAGGAGGAAAGAAATGAAGTCATCCACACAACTAGTTAGGGTCATAGTAAGAATTCAATCCCAACTATCTCCTATTCTTGGTCTAGTGAGCTCTGGATTACATCAAGCTTCTCCTCTCCCTCTCTTTACTTTTTCCTCTATGTTATTCATATTATGCTTATGGTATAACACGTGTTCATGTTATATACATATATAACAACATACAATAAAATATTCCTAGCAATAGTAACACATATTTTGTGCCTAATCAATAAATATTTACTAATTGTTTATGTAGTTTTATTTTCTCAATAATTAAACAGCGAATTTTCATATCTCCATTAAAAGTTATGTCCCTGTTGACACTAAATCCATTCCATGACTGGCGAAATAAAATGCTCTAAGGCAAAAGGATCTCCATGCGATGAGCTTGTATCAGTGGACACCTGCATTCTCATGACCTATGCATACCTCTGTGTTAGCACTTATCACCCTCTACTACTCATTTGTCTGGTACCCACTAGAGAATAGGAGTTCTTTCAGGGCAGGGCTAGGTCTTATTCATCACTGTACCCATTGCACCTGCCAAAGAGTTAGTGTTCAATAAATGTTTTCTGAAAGAAGGGATGAATAAATGCATGAGCTGGTACATCCCATGGATTGCTAAAACGACCCCTTGCTAATCCTACTGATTGTCTTTTTCCATGCCTGGCTTGTTTTCAAAGATTTCTCATAGGAACTAAAGCATGTGAATAAGACCTTTCTTTCAATCGTTCATTCGTGACAACAGTCTTTTTTTTACTTATGGGCATGAACTATTAAGGCCTCTCAGAGGGAAATTATTTTAATTACAGAAATCAGAACGGCTTAATTGTAAATGTGCAACGTGAACACTTTACAAAAGAGATTAGTTGCTTTTCCATTATTTCTTGCTCTTCTTTTTAATAATTCTTTTAACTTACAGTAAAAACATTCCCAAGATTTAAGCATTCTGGCACATCTTTCTCTTCTATTTAACTACACTTGAGGAAATCTACAATGTTGATGCTTGCAGACTATGAAACCATACTTCTCTCCACTGATAATTCACTGAACTAAATTATGATCATGGTAGTCAATAAGCCTGTGGATAGATGAGTTCTAAGACATGACAGGAAAATATGAGTGAAAGAATAGTTGCTCCAGTTACTATGGAAACAATATAGATATCTATATCTACATATAGATAGATGATATAGGTATTTTGGAAATCTAGAACACAAACAAAGATCAATTACTCTTCAACATATCTCAAGGTACTACACCACCTAGGAGATAGCTAAAGGAATGCATGGCTTCTCAGCCCGTATTTGGTCATTAATCTTTCAGTTGTTTACAATGACTTGCCACATGAATGTCTCAACAAACATTAAAAGGAGCTACAGTTCTGTTGGGTAACCACATACACTGAGTATTTAATTTTACTTTTGGGAGGAAAGGGAATGTAGAATTCTAGAAGGACCTATATTACATCCTTTTCTAAAACCATCAGAAACTCAGGACACTATTTACAATAAAGTGGGAGATGCTAGAACACATATGGATACTACCCCTTCCCACCATTCCAACCATGATAAGACTGAAAGGAAAAAAGCAATATAACAGCAGTAATAATATTCATTCAATGTCCATCATACTCAAATTGAAGTAGTGCTTGCTCTGAGGAATATTAAAGATGGAAGGCATGTTCCCTCCTTGGGTTCTTAGTTACAATCTTCAGGTTGAGGAGGCCCATTGCACAAGAAAACATCGTGAAAACTTAAATCACCATATGTAGAACTCCATATACACATAGTAAAAGCTTAGTATAGAGGTTCTGAAAAGAGGCTGAGTAAAAAACCTGATTAGGCTGAAAGGAGCTTGCTGGAGACACTAGAAATGGCCATGAGTAGGTTTTAGCAAGTTTTGAATGAAGTAAGAGAGATGATTTGATGGGGAAAGGAGAAGGCATGACCAGTAGGGAAATGGCAGGGAAACTGTCACAAAAACTTTCATATGGGGCAAAGCTCAAATACATTTGCTTGAATAAAACTGAGTATTGAGTTGGGACTAGTGATACAGGGCAGCATGGTGAAGGAGAGACTGAAGAATTGACGGCTACATTGCTGACTTCAGACTTGTCAATAGGGATCTGGCATTCAAGTCTATACCCAACAGAGAGCTAAGCACTTAGTAAACATTCCAGATTATTGGAGAAATTGACAAGCAATATACTGCTGGGATTTATGAACAGGAAAGTGACTTAATCAAAATGGCATGTGGTGAAATGCTCTTAGGATCCCCAAAAGAAGGCACAGGGTTTAAAGGCTGGGAAAGTTGCCTCGAGTGGGCAACAGCCTACACTTGAGGTGATCGGGAGTTTAGATTTCAGCAGAAACTGAGGCAAGGGAAAGGGAGAACTATAAATGGGAAGCAACATAGAAAGAAAACGACCTACAATGAGGCTTCATAGTGATTGTGCTGCTGTAAATTATTAAGCTCAGTTTTTAATAGATTAGTTTGTAGGGTCACTGAGTATAAGAAAGGAAATGCAGCTGTAAATGTTGGAGTGAAGACAAAGTAAGAATTTGAGGGTGCAGATAGACAAAAGTTATCCTCAAACTTTCTCTCGTTGGAGATACTCTGACATACTTGTCACCTATCAAATAGATTTTTGACTCAGCGGTGGAAAGTAGAGAGAAAATGACACTGTGTAGCTAAAATTATGGGCTGCTCACATTAAATTGCCTGCCCCCTGAAACTGAGTCAAAGTTGTGCTCAAAAACCTGCTAACCTAATATTCTGGGCTCTCTTGAGGGAAATGATTTTAAATCTCACGATAAATCAGTTTACATATTCTAAATTAATTTAATGAATAGACATAAAATAAGTCTAAAGTCAGCTCTCTAACACTATGGTATTATGAGCCTGGGGGAAAGTGGCATGTATCCAGGACACGGTGGCTGCCACAGAGCCAGCTGCTTATGCCTGGTTGATCTGATCCTCTGTATTACAGAGGGAAATCCAATCACAAATCACAGTTTGTAGAGTGGTAATGAAAGTATCAATTGCATAATAGGAATTATTGAATAGAACCCCTGTCATGATAAGCTCTTCCCTGACAGTGACAGGCATTTTGGGGAAATGAATGTCAATTTTGTCAACCTCTAGTGTATCACTTTATGCACCCAAATAATAATTTACTACAACTGCAATTCCCAAGTTTCTTTTAAAAACTTTGTGCTAAAAACGTTTTATGAGAAACCTATGTGAACCAATGCTTCAGGGACTTGTACCTGAAAAATACCTTCTTTACCAGAAAATTGTGGAAATACCCTCAAATCTATCTGAATACAAATTAGTTATGTGGTTTTGAGTCATTTAATCCAGTGAAGGGCCACCTTTATGAGTATTAGGACCCCTTTTTAAGAGCCAAATATCTTAGAGAGCCCCCTCCCGTGATAATAGTTGAGCATTTATTTCTTTACTACTGATGCTTCCACCCATAGATACTTGCCAACTCCTGCATTAATTAGTCTCATCCACCTCCCCAGGGCAGACTGAAAACCACAGATTAATCCAACCATCATGATTTACAATCTTCCTGATGCTCATTACACTTAGGGACACCCGCAGTCCCACATACTAGGCCTTTGAGGGACTGGAAAGAACAAATCTCTCAATAAAGTGTCTATGTTATTTATGTCAGAGTTCCAGTCAGAGCTGAAAATGCCTTATGCAGACAGAATATTTCTCTATTTTCCTTATAACCGGAGGAACTATATGAATAATCAACCACAAGAGTTTAGATTTCCAGATGTGAGTTCCTAAAATTCTTTGCCTTAAGTAGGAGGATAATGCATTAAAACTTTATATTTGCACTGTCCAAAACAGTAGCCACTAGCCACATGTGGCTCTTGAGCATATGAAATATGGCTAATCCAAAACTGAGATCTGCTGTGAGTGTAAAATACACACTTAAATTTGAGGGTATTGCAAAAAATTAAAATATCTCATGAATAATTTTGTATTGATTATATATTTAAATGACCATGTTTGGGATATATTGAGTTAAAAAAATTTGCTAAAATTAGTTTCACTTGTTTCTTTTTATTTTAATCTGTTCATAGAAAATTTTAAATTACATAAGTGGTTCCCGTCATATTCCTATTGGACAGCACTGCCATAGACCCCAGACCAGGGAGTTGAATACTAGGTTGCTGTATTCAGACAAAAACTTCACTTCAGTGACAGGCAGTGTGGATTTATAGCATAGGCTTCTTGTCATTCAGCCTCAGGTTCCTTATCTAATAAATGGAATATTAACCACACCTATCTCATAGTTTTAATATAAGGATTAAATGACAATGTGGGAAAAGTACTTAGCCTAGTGGCTGGCAACTACTCAATAACCATTAGCATCCATTTACATTAGACAGAAAGAGAATTTGATAATGGTGATGGTGTTATGACAACATTGATAGGAAAAATTCTAGGCCCGTGCTCACTAATGTCCATTTCAGTAAGAATAAACTTCTAGCTGCTTATATTATAGGATGTTCTTGAAGACGTGAAAGAGGAGGATTGTTTCCTGATCCCAACATCAGGAATAGTCGAGTGTTTTTCTTGGCTATTGGTTTGCTTTTACTTGACTAAAGAATACTGTTTACTTCACAGTGATGGCTAATAAAAAGCTTAAAAGAGAGTTTGCGAATTCAAATGCTAAGGAGTCAACAACCATGATTGAAGTTCACTGACTGTATTTTTTAAACATAGACACTCTTCACATATTAAATATTTAGAATATTCTATATGTCCAAAAAAAATAAGCTTCCTACCACTGTTTGTTGAAACATCACCCAGTCTTTCACTTTTTTGCTTTTAGTAAAGATACAGGTACAGAGAACCTTTCCCTTTTATGAGACAAAAAGCCAACGCTGTGATAGATGGCAACCAATGACCAACTCAGCATCAGGCCAACTACAGGAGTGATCAGACCTGCATCAAACTGGAACACGGATGCTCAAGCGAAAACGAACGCGGTGCAAACGTTCTTTAACTCCAGCTGATTTTTGCCACGAAGAACACAGTCCATGTTGCTCAGATCTTCAGAAATTATAGAAATCCACATTTTTGTCAATCTTTCTGATTTAAAAATATTATTTGAAATTTAAAAAAAATCATGCCACATAAAACATGTCTGTGGGCCAGTTAGGACCAAGGTCCACCAGCTTGCAATCTAGCTTAGATCCAGATTTTTGGCCCAATGGGAAGTATTGCCCAGGGAGTTTTAATAAACATTTTTCTATCAGTCTCATTCCTACCTCCACTTTATGTCTATACCTTTTTATCCCTAATTTGTGTAACTGTCTGGAGTAGATATAAATCAATCAATAACTTTCAACAGTTAAATACATGGTAAGGTGGTCATGGAACTCCCTGTATCCTGGCATTCAGAGTGCAAAATGAGTTAAGCTAAACACACACTCACGCATGTACACACATGTAAATGACTTAAGACAGGTGTTTCCTTCTCTTAGTAAGAATGTCCAGTGATGACTATTTGTGAAAGACCCTCAGATATATTGGCAGCAAACAAACCCCTTAAGTTGCAAAATAAATCTTTAAGAAATAAGAGTAATTTTTCAAAGAAATGCTAGTGATCTGGGAAAATATATATGATACTAAAGTGAAAAAATAGAATCCGATATTAAGCATCCCATGTGACTTAACGTTATGTAATATAAAAATATATTAGAGTTACAAAAAGACTAGAAACAGAAACTTTTGACATTGGTTATCTCTGGGTAGTGGAAATTTAAAATTATTTTACCTTCTTTGTACTCTTCTGCATTTTCCACATTTTGTTCTTTTTGGAGGAGCACATTGATTTTATAGTCATAAAAAAAAGTGAAAATGCATAAAATTATTTTTCTGACTACCAACAAAAACTAAATATCCAGGTGATTTAAGCTAGAGTGAAGTTTTATTTGAACTTTCTTGGTAATTTGAAGGAAAAAAATGTCCATCTGGCTTGAGTGATTCTTAAGATTATTTCATTTCCTCAATCCCCTTTGTCCTACAATCACAACACAAGTGAGAAACTATAAATTGATCAAGAGGGAGAACTTGGATAGCTGAAAGTCAAAAGTTTTACAATTTATTAAACAATTGATATATCAGACTGTCTGGAAAAAAGCTATCACTTTAACAGCAAACAAAAGGAAAAAAAAAATCTGCACAAATAAGAAAGACTTTGTCAATCAGGATTCTATCCGCCATCCTAGCCAACATGTCAGGGTCCTTTTTCTCCATTCCAAAATAGATAGTTCTGATATCTTATGGAAATAGTGCAATAAATATTTTATATAGGTATCTTCTTTCTACAAATGCAGCATGGTATCATGAGATTTGTCTTTTCAATAAAATGCTTTATTGCAAGCACAATTGAATTCTTCTTGGCCCAGCATCTAATTTGATCAACTAAATCCTAAGAAAGGAATGAGGGCTTCTGCAGAGTGCTTGGTTCTCTGCTCTTTTACAAAGCACTATAAAATCTTATATTTCTTATTAAATGCTGTCCGTTTTCATTGAAAAACAGTGAAATAATGTTGCCTTACATCTAGATGTATTTTTTTGTAAAAGAATGTGTTTTTAGAAAGCCAAGAGCAGATGAGGAAAGTTTTAACACTCATTATTTATAAACGAATATATTTCTTTATGGAGAGACTCACATTTTTACCTACTATGAGAATAGTATGCAGAACAGTAATGTTTCCGTAATTAATATATTTACGAAAGTTTAAACCGCTGAATGAACTTTTTTGGTTGCTGAAATTGTATACAAAATGAACACAGAAAGTTCGCCTTTCCTACTTCTTATGATACTATGAACTGAAGAGGATACAATTTCCAAATAAAATCCTGCTATCCACTGAGCATTACATACAACAGCCGCATTTTTTGACATGCAGCACATTTCTGCAGGGACAAAAATGAATTTCTAAAAATCTGTTTATGCCAGCCACTTAAGCGTCAACTTGGAGTATTTATTGATTTAAGGTACAGTTTTACTTACATTTGAATGTCAAGTCACCATTATCCTATTACTGACACTCTGAACTGTCGATTTTCACTCTTGGCTATCCGATTTCGACACAAGAAAATGTAGAGTTTCTAAGCATCTGGGATTGATCCATTGTGTTTGTGCTGAATATCACCCATCAAGACGAAGAGGTATAATGCATACACCAGAAGGGGGATAGCCCTTGTTTGTAATCACAAAGGTAACAACGGAGAAAAATCTATGATATGTAATAATATACTTCCCCATCTTTCTTACAATCAAATATCTGTGTGACCTAATACCTCATTTTAAAAAAATACCAATATGTCATACTCCCTACATAAGTCCTGCTTCACTACGTCAGCACTATTAATGCAATATATCTGTCAAGGTTTATTACAATTCTTTTTGATGTGTACCTTGGCTCATAAACCTCTACAGTGCACTGATATTGCCTCAGGGAACGTCCTTGTAACATTGAATCTCTAAAGATGGGACAATAAAAGAGAAATTCTCCAAACTTTCAAATTTGGCCTATGATATCACACAGCCCATATAGTCTCCTGTCAGCACTCTGAACATGCTTTTGCATGTGTAAGTAATTACAGAATAACTATTGTTCAAATCTGGTTTCACAGAACATTCTGGTAGGAAAAGTACAAATGCATTCAGAGATAAATATCCAAGAACAGAGTCAGTGCTGGCACTGGGATAAACTGTAAGGTCCATTTTTCTTTATGAAGCCAATTCTAGAAGCAGCATTCTTTGAGTTACAGCATTAGAGTTTTATCTTTGAGCCTTTTTTATCTGTGTTGTACCTTAATTGGCACATTTTATCAGTAGATGTTCCCTATTAGTAACAAAGACATCTGCTTGTAGCACACATTTTCCATGGCCCCAGAGGAGTTCTTGTACTTGAGGGGCACAGGCAAACAGTAGACATGCCAATCAAAGTGGGTTTATGAGAGCCCATCATGGTTGTAAACATAGAGAACGCACCGCAGGGAAAGAAGCTAGAGCAGGAAGGCACAAAAAAAGGGTAAAAGGAAACTGCTTACGGGAAAGAGAAAGCCCCAATACACCAACAGGATCAATCAAACATTCATTATTTTCCTATTCTTAGCATTGTTCTAGAAGAGTGCATCTCAAACTATCTGTTTGAGGCTCAAATGACCTGGACAGGCTTTGGCTGGTTGTTTAATTTTTCCCAGTATGTCATGACTTGATACCCAATCCTACAGAGCATAACTAAGATGCAGCTCACACCACAGGAGCCTCACCATGCAAGTCCGACAACATTCAAGTAAGAGTCCACTGATGGCATCTTGGATGTTTGGGTAATGTGAAATTGCTATCAGAATTTTTGAAACACTTTCAGTTTTTGTATTTATCTTGTTGCAGAACTGTAACAGCCTGATCATGGATAAGCACCAGTCCATGGACCATGTGATGTTCAGCCTGTTCTAGAACATGCAGGGGCAGAAGTGTTAACTTCTCAACCAATGAAAACCACTTTAGTCAAACTGTGCTTGCTAAAGTTAGTAACATCCTAATGGCCAAATCCAAAGGTCTGTTTTCTCTGTCCCTCCCACTTGACTATCTGCAACATTTGATGCTATTGATTACCTTATTTCTTGAGATTCTCTCTCCCCCTACTTTCAGGACAATATGCTTTTCTTATTCTCATCGTTTGTCTTCCTTTTCTGTATCCTCTTTAAATATTTATACTCCCTGATGTTTCATCTGATCCTGTTCTCTTCTTTCTCTAGCTAAATGTTACCATCCTTTGCCAACAAACATTTATACATTGATGATTCTCAAACCAGTCAGCAGGCAGACACCTGTTACTAAAGAGAACAAACTGTGCCGGGAACTGTGCTTGATGCTGAGGACACGACCTGAGAAGATGGACCATATATGTACCTCGCTGGCTTATTTGCTTGTCTCTCCAGATGCCTCTCCACTCTGCTCCATATGCTTTGACTCAGGCCTCATCACTGCTCATCTGGGCAATTACAATAGTGTCCCATCACTGCACTGGCCATCAGTCTCTCCCACTCCAGTTTATCACTCCCATGGACTATCTTTTTTAGGTGAAAATCTGATCACATATATGACTTTTGACAAATGCTGGCTGTTACCCCTTGCTTACACAAAGTCCTTTAAATTCCTTAAGTTGAAATATAAGACCCAAATAATGCGGTCCAAATCTACCTCTTGGCCTCGTCTCCAAAAAACCATGACATTTCATGATTCATGCCTTTGAACCGGCTGGGCCCCTGGCAAGAAAGCCCGACAGCTTTTCTCCCTCTGTAAGACCCTATTCATTCTTTAAATCTAAGTCTGCCTATTACTTACTCTAAGGTGCCTTTTCCAATTTTTCAGGGCAAAAGGAAACCTGTATTTCTCTTGATTCACACAGTATTCTATCCACACCTCCACCTTTATCTTGATCATTTGCACCACACTTAAACTTTTGGAAAGACTATGATTTTCTCAAGGACAATGCTATTCATTGTTATTTTCTGTTTCTTATAGAACAACGTCTGGTACATAGTTGGAGCTCAGCACATGTTTGTTTCTCAAAAGTACTGGAATATTTATAACCATAGAAAGTTTTTAATTATGCAGGCAAAATAGACATGTGCAAAATCATGAGTGAAATAGTTTTTATTCAAAAGTTCAGTTTAGGTCTCTGGCCTTATCTCTTGCTATTCATTGCCTTGTACTTTATGCCCCAGGAATACCAAGTGCTTGTAGCTCCTTACATACATCAATTGGTTTCATACCTCTGTGCTTCTGCTCAGTTGTTGCCTCTGCCTGAAGCATCCTTCACCATGCTTGGTGCCCTTGTCATCTGCCCAGTGTGTAGGCAGACCCTTCAACACGTGGTTCAGGCTTCTGTACCCCTGAAGGTTTCACTGCACCCCAAGATTAAGCTAGGTGCATATCCTTTCTGTTCCCAAAACGTTTATTGCATAATTCTTTCATTATACATTAATATTATTTGTTTCTGCCTCTTTCTTCCCAATTAGTACTTACAAGTACTTTAACTTGCTCACTCTTTGTATCTCAAGAATTTATCAACAGTACTTGACATATGAAACACGCTGAACAAATGTTTATTGATGAGGACTGAGCTAAAGCTCCAAAATGGCTGTACTTTTACGAGAATCCACATTTGGATCAGATGAACGTTGGGTTCTTATAATTACCCCATCTCAGACTGTAGGGGAGAGGATGATTATAACTGTTAGGTACAATATAGTCAGAACTGTGGTTCCCAAACTTTTTGTTGCTATGTTGCATTTAGACAGAGTTAAAAAACCCCTTAACTTCTCCTTTCAATATGAATAAAACTTCAAAGTGGGATTCAATGGGGAGAAAGGTGCGCATTTTAATGGAATTCAAAGAGACAGTATAATTTTAAAATCAAATAACCTAACTCAGGCAGAGGTATTAGAAACAGACACAAACTACGAAAAGAATAAGAAGAAAGGATATACAAATAGCCTTTAATGCAGTGGAAACAAATGGCTTCATTTTCCTCAATTTATACTCTCTTCTTAACTCAACCACTTTCCAAAGGTACACACCTAATGTATACATTTTTCAAGAAAACTTAAAATTAATAAGAAAGATTTTTACTTGTTTTAACCAAAATAACCAAATTGTTTTCACCAAAATGGGACCTTCTCTCTTTTTTTTTTAATTAATTAATTTATTTTTCCCCCCCAAAGCCCCAGTAGATAGTTGTATGTCATAGCTGCACATCCTTTTAGTTGCTGTATGTGAGACGCGGCCTCAGCATGCCCGGAGAAGTGGTGCGTTGGTGCGCGCCTGGGATCCGAACCCGGGCTGCCAGCAGCGGAGCGCGTGCACTTAACTGCTAAGCCACGGGGCTGGCCCAAGGGACCTTCTCTCTTAATTCTCTAAAATCATCTGTAGAATCCCACATGCTATTCTTGAGGGGAAATGTTCTTTTCTCTTCTGACACCTGGACTTCCTCATACTCTCATGATTTCCTGTGCTTATCACAGCCTGGACCATGGTAAAATTCATACATTTTCAATCAATTATATTAAAAGCTATTTTTGTTGTTATGGCTCCTAGTACTAATATCATTTTTTACTATTTTTTATCATGAAATTATTTATTTATTGACTGCAAAGTACTTCCAAATATAATGTCCACATCATCATAAAGCAGCAAGCATATATTATTTATGTTGACTTAAAAGTTATAAACATAGTAGCATTATTGATAATTTCAAAAGGCTTACCTACTCTTCCTAACACTGCATATTACTGAAGTAACCTATATTGAATAATCATCAACTACAGAAGAGAATACATTAACCACAGAACTATAAAAAGTTTTCATTCACCTAAGGCCTTTTTGTGGTCCTTTTCATTTCTGGATGACTCCACAAAAATTAATTCCAATCAAAAGATCATCACAGAAGGAACAAAACAAATAATTCAGGTGATAGCTACGACAGGTGGTCTTACTTTATATCTTAAATTCTCTCTGAAAAGCAAAAGCTAAATAGAATACCATTTCTCTTGTAAATTACATCCGTAGTAAATTCTTCAGAATAGTTTTTCATTGTGATCAGAGAACGCTCTGAAAGGAAGTGTTTCATAGTCTCCATTTCACCAAATTTGATGATTAATTTTTTTCAGCCTTATGGTCCCTCAACCATATTTATTGAAAATTGAGTTGCTATTTATTGCTTTCTAGGCACACATTGTTAATGCAAGGCTATTGACTCAGGTGGATGAACCAGTTAAGAGGTTTTTCATGCAAAAACAACAGTCTGTGTAGCAGGCATAGGCAGATGTCTATTGATGAAAATATTCTAGTCTTACTAAGGACTAAAAGCCATACTTTCTTTTCAAAGTCATGACCCACAAGGAAGAAAGATTTTAGATAGATAAATAGATAGATAGATAGGTAGGTAGGTGGGTAGATAAATAGACAGAAATATATGGCAGTATATGGCAATAGTTCAAGTTCTATGGATTCCAACTCTACTATCTACTTAATTTGTCTAGAATGAATCAATGAAATGACTTGCATAGTTGAAGTGGTATCTATTGACACAATTTACAGCTTTTACTCATAGAAGTCACATTTATTAAAGCTAAAAAATATGAAACTTATGTCTTTGTTTAAAAATGTCATGGCAAGATGGACCAGTGAAGACAGGAGAGTCATTTCCACATTTGCCTTCATGATGAATAATTGAAGTTTCATCTAAGCAGACAAGCTATTAATATCTCTTTATGCAGCCCATCTTTCTGTGTTCTTCAGAGTGTCTGATAAGCCTTCAGAGGGACTGTTGGCACCCATGTTTCCACTCATGGATGGGTGTCTATAAGGGGGTGAGGGTGGTGTTTTAATAAAAGCACAATGTTAAAAAATAGTCTGTATCCTTTCTCCCTTTCAAGGCTGCTATATTATGAAAATTTGTTTTTATCTTTATTTTAGAGCTTTGCCTTCCATGTCTACCCGATATCATTCAGTGCAATACGGAGCATGGAGAGTGAATGGTGAACAAGTCCATAAACAGCAATAAATCTGATAAACAACCGAGATTATAGCTCAGGAACTTGACCATATCTGCACAGATGAAAAAAATTATAGATGAACGATAGTAAAGTCTTCTCCCACTTTAATCTCTTTCACTAAAAAAATCTAAAACAAACACACACACATACATACACAAACCCAGCACCAAGCTTAGGAAATATCACGTTTTTAATAACTTTGGAAACCCCTGTATATCCCTCCTGGACAACACTCCAAACCTAATCCCCAGAGGTAACTACCATTTGATGTTTGTGCTTATCATTTTTAAATTTTCTTCAGAGTTTCATCACATATATTTTTATTCCTGAAAAATCTATTGCTTAGTTTTACATTTTTCGACCTTTACATAAATGGTATATATGCTTTGGTGATTTGATTTTTTTCTCTCAAAATGAGGTTTCTGTGATTCATCCACCAGTGTGGCTATAGTTCACTTATTTCCAATGCTCCATAGGATTTCATGGAGTGAAGAGATTACCGTTAATGCAGAAGGAACATTTGTGATATTTCTATTTCTTATGTCATTGTAAACAATGCTGCTATGAATATTTTTCTACATATCTACTTGTACACACATGAAACAGTTCCTCCAGGGGTGGAATTGCAGTTTTAGGATATGCACTTCTTCAACAATACAGGTCAAATCATTATCCAAAGTAAACATATTAATTGACACTTTTACACGCAAAGTATAAAAGTTACTGATTCTCCATATCTTGTCAAGACCTGGCACTCTCAAAAATAGTCATTCACACAGAAAATGAATCCTGGCTAACTGATCACAGGTATTCACTCCAGAATCATATAACACTTCTAAGTCAGATCTTGAGCTATAGTTAGTTAAAATTAACTCGCTCCATCCAAAGGCTAGAAAAAGAAAATGTTTGTATCTATAAAATACGAAGAGTAAGCTTTAAAAATAATTATGTTGATGCTTACAAATTCGTCCTTCATTTTTCTGGTAAGGAAATTCTCTATAATATTGTGTCAAAACATTTGTGTCAAACTGCTATGTTTTGCCAAAGAGATAAATTTTCCAGTCAAAACAATTAATTAGACGCTATTAATGATCCCTTCCAAGATTTTAGCAGTCACTGTAAGAGAAGAGAGAAACTGAAGGAAAAAAAAATATCCCCTAAACCAAGACGCAGGAGATAAGCAAGTTTAACGATCTTCATTTGGGAATTTTGCCTTGAATTCCTTAACTCTTCTGCAATCATTTCATCAACTCTAAATCACTCAATTAACAGACCACAGGGAGACTTCAGATTTATGAAGAGATTAAACTTCAAACACAATTCTTGCTTTTCCTCTTAATATATTTAGTCCTTGTAATATTTTATTCTTATTACAAAAAATAGTTTGGGTGCTGATGATTTTTAGCACCCAAATCGTCCTAGCAGATCCATTTCTGGTTTAGTCAGCTACAGACATCTGGTAATCATTAGGTGAGAAAGTTCATTGGCAAAATACTTATATCCCTGAGTAGTAAATTATTTGAGAAAAAATTGTTCAGCTTGTTTTAAACCAAGATTATATATCCACATATTTATATCTGTCTGTCTGTCTGTCTGCTATCTATTTACCTACCTACCTGTCTATCTATCTATTAGAAGGCGGTATCCAGGTGTCAGCATGGGATTTATGCTTTGAGTAGATTAGGGCTAATGAAACTCAGGTCAGACAAGCCAATACCTGCATAGAACAGTTAACATTCCATGGTTACATGACCACAAACTACATGGCAAACTCACAGTAGCTGCTCTGCAAATGAATGTTGATCCTGAAGAAGTCAGGGGAAGAAAGTGTTGCAGAGTACATCCCTCACCATGTCTGGAAAAAAATTCAAGGTCATACTGTACTAGTGGTTGGTCTACGATGCCAGCCTTCACCATGAAGAGTAGCACAGTAGATTTTGGTAGACAAAGACCTGAGACTGAGACAGTCAGGGAATGAAAAAGGGTGGGCACCATCTCCAGGCACTTGTTAATGCCATCTTCTGAGAAACAGGAGGGATCCAGCAGCAAACTCTCCTGTGGCTTTTTAGACACTTTGCTAGAAAATATTCTCTTATCTTACTGGAACATCCTGAA
Organism: Ceratotherium simum simum; assembly: GCF_057802395.1. Classification (NCBI taxonomy): domain Eukaryota; kingdom Metazoa; phylum Chordata; class Mammalia; order Perissodactyla; family Rhinocerotidae; genus Ceratotherium; species Ceratotherium simum. The sequence goes on from NC_141909.1 coordinate 17,323,750, forward strand.
ACCAAAATATACGCATCTAAACGTTATTCACAGTCAGGCAGAATCAATATGAACTATCAGGAATGTTGCATATACCAATCCAGGCTTTGAATTGCTTACCTCATGTTTCTCAAAAGCTGGCTGTAAGTTTCATCCTTCAACAAAAGCAAAGGTTTCAATTTGAAACCTCTGTGACTATCTTTTTTTTTTTTTAATAACAAAATCTATCTGTTCAAGAATATATGGAATATATATTTATTTTTTGTACTTATCTATATTTTACAGACTTTCTCAGCTGATCGTATTTCCTCTTGCTCATCCACCTGGCCAATTCCTTATTAATCCAGTTTTGGGGCACTAGTTCCTTTGGTATACAGAACATTGTTGATTTTCAATTAAAAAAAACCATTGTTTTAACATCAGAGTTATATGCCCTTTATATTATTAAATCCCTTGTGACTACCCCTTTAGAGTGTTCCTGCACATAATCTTTTCATATGCTCAAATAAACTTTTTAGGAATTGGTAATTTAAAAACGGACTGCTATGAATTTTACAAATAGTGCTATAGAGAAACATTTTTAAAGGTACACACAGTCTTTATGCCAAGATGTAAATATTGAAGAGGTCAAAATGGAAAAAAAAATTGTAGGATAGTACCAATAGTTATGAAAAATATGTGGCTCTTTGGTACAGTTCTGCAATAAGAAAGTAGTATTAGGCAATAATCTTTGTACAAATATGACTGTCTCTGAGTGACATAATACCAGATTCCTATTATATATTGTTTTTGCTTTGCTTCTTAAAGTAATCATCTTTCAGTTTATTTGTTGGACTGACCTCGTAAATGGGCAAGTCCATCTCATAAGAGCAGTTGAATGTCAAGAAAGAATTTAAACAAAGGCAGATACACTCTACTCAGGAAATAGTCAATGTTTAAAGACAGCAGTGGAGAAAGATCCTTTGCATTAAAGGTTTAGAGACATCCTCAAGGAAAGGCACAAATGTGTATTAGTGATTTATCTTTCTCATAAGCCCAATGCAATACATGGCATTGAATTACAAAGCTAACGGATAACAAAAGGAATTCTCCTCCAGAGTCTGCACTTTGTATTCATTAGTCCTCCTTAATCCAGCTCTCCAGGTGTCAGCAAAGGGTTCTTCCTTCACTATTAAGGAATTTGGCCACTTTGACAAAAGTGATAAGGAAGAAGAAATGCCAGGTGCTGGTGTTCTGAACAACAACTTGCCTCCACTTGCAGGCCCCATTAAGACTGTCACCTTGTGACTTCCTAGAGGATTATAACCTCTGGATGTACTGTTTCATGAGTATGTATCATCCTTAAAACTCTGATCAGAAATGCCAAGTGGTCATGGTTACAAGACACCTGTTTTCGCACCATTCCTGATAAAAGCTTCTCTGTTATATTGCTGATAAATATTGACATTATGTTCCAAAACACATGGAAAGGCTTGAAATCCTATCTTCTATCACACAAAGCAAGAAAAAAAAAAAAAAACCCACAGAATTAAGCTTTGACATTTAGCTGATTTCTCTAAGAGCAAGGATCACTGTAAGTGAAAACTTTCACCTTGAATTTTTTTTAAACATTTATTTTAAAAACAGAGTAAAAGAGGAAGACCAATCAGAAAGATAGCAGATTTTCACTTACCTTGGAAACTCGGTTTGCAACTTCTCTGCCCACAGTCAGCCCCTGGACAAATGTCCGAGCAGCAATGAAGGCGCGGGTGACCTGAATTTTTAGTTTCCGGGGTACATCTCCAAATGGCTTCAGCTGGTCTGTGTATTTACTCACACATTCCAGGTAGTCCTCGCTGAAGTGATACTGTGGGTTTATCAGCTGAAACATCCGTTCCAGGAGCCGAGCCCAGAAGTCATTGAGCATCTCCTCCAGATTCACATTGCCCCCGGTGTAGTATCTTTTCAGCTCTGTGAAGAGGTCCTGGAACACTTCCGAATTCTGCATGTATAGCATTCCGTAGGTCCGTACAAACATATCATTTAGTGATTTTTCTGCATTCTCCAGGAGTTCTCGGAAAAATTCTGCAAATAAAATAAAAAGGCGGTCATAAATTAGTAAGATCTAGAAAGCCCAAGGCATCTACTTACCTTAAAAACAACTGCATCTAATGGATATTTTCATAGAAGAATGTATCCTGTGATTAAGGTATTAGTGAACTGATGATAATATTTTAAATGAGATTTGACCTACATCTATGATCTTCTATGAGTCAAAGAAAAGAGGAGACCACGTGAATTCCACTTGAAAAAATATCCATAAATATCTAAGTTTACCATTTAATACTCCCCAAAAGTAGCTCAATTATTCTTTCATTTATTGTTAAATTTTAGAAAATCCTATAGTTTGATATAAACAAATCAAAATATGTTGCAAAGTATTGTCATTAACATAATAACAAATGCATACTGATAAAAACATTTGCTCTCGCCTATTTACAAATCTGTCTCAACGCTAAATTCAATTAAATTGCTTTTATTTGGAATAGTTCATAAATGGGATATTCAAATTAATATAATATTTTGGAGTCTTTGTAGTTGCTATATATAGCAATCAATTATCAATGTTCAGAGATTCATAATGCAATTAAATTCACTTAATACCAAAGCTATAATGAACATAATTTAGGCTGCCATAATGAATCAGAAAGTTATGAAGTACTTTGGATTATCATTATAAATATAAACTATCATTCTGTAAAACTTGAATAAAATGTAGGCAATGGGGCTTTCTGGTTAAGACGTTCTAAATGAAAAAGTTTATACCAAGAAATGAACTCTTCTATCCTGCAACAGCACTTGAGTGTTACTGGGGTCACTTAAAGGATACAAAAGATAAGACAAAAATTAACATCACTGGGTCCTGTTAGCCTCATTGGCCCTCTTATTAGGCTCCGTCAAGAGATAATTCACGTGTGTAGGACACCTATCTATTTGCACAAATGAGCCTGCGTACAGAAAGCTCAATTTTTATCCTATTTGGAGAATGTAACTTGGGGTGGTGAAGAGGCCAAGGAAAGATAATGCTTCCAAGGTTATAAATCCAAGTTCCCCACAAGAGAGTAATTCTACTTTACCTCCCATAGTTTCCTTTTATTCCCTGAAGCTATGTCCCCTCTCAGCTAATACAGGGACAATCAAGTCCTGGCCACCTCAAGGAATCTAATCCAAGTGGGAATAGAAAAGAAAAACAAAAACAAAAACTCTTCTTTTTCTAGAGCCCTGGGGGGTTTTCTCCTGAGACATAGGAAGGAAAAAGCAATGACTCTCTCCATGGATTCCACGGAAGCTACACTTCATTTCTGCATTATCAGAAGTTGCCTGAAGAAGAATTTGATTTAGTTACTTCAGTTCTGAATAATATAGCATTGAACCATTGTGTTGATAATTAAATGGTGTCTATAACAATGATGATTATTTTATGTTTCTTTACAAGTAAAACCAAAGCACCAAAGCTTAAAAAGGACTCTGTTCACATGTTCGCCCTTGTACTATGAAAGAATACACTTTCTTAAATATAGAAATTTTGTTGCTGCAGTGGCAGTAAAAACTGAGGGATTATCTAAAAGTTATGGCTTATAAAATATGCGTGATCTTGTCCAAGGCCCCAAATATTTCTTATTTTAATTTTCCCCAAATGTAAAATCAGGCTAAATATTATTAAACCTCCCTAATCTTCAAGGATTCATTAAGGAAAATCAGTGTTGAAGCAGGTAGGGCAAAAATTTCAAAATTGTTAAAGGATCAATTAATCAAAATATTTATGTACGCTATATGTCAATGTTATTCATGATTTTATAAAATGAAGAACACTTCAGAATTTTTTCAGAAATATTAGTCACCTGGTTTGTCCTAAAATGGAAATTATATTAAGTTATTAATATTAATAGTAAAGTATAAAAATATCACAGTAAAACCTTTCAATCTTGAAACCAAGAATGAAAATAGCTTGGCCTTGTTGATATAGGAGCAGGGTGAAAGATGTTATAGATTGTGAAAGAAACTAGAAAAGAATGGAAAAATCACTGAATTGAAAAATACTAATATAATGAGACTGGAAAGTGCATTCTAATCATGAGTTCAGGACAGCCTATTCATTTATCTTCTTTTTGAGGTCAATTATTTTGTTGGACTCGGGAATTAAAACTTAATTTATTGAATACAGAGTACTGCCTTCAGGAATGAATAGTTAGTAATCAATAGTGTGGTCTGGACTTGCAAAGAGCTAAAAAAAAAAAAAAAAAAAAGAGGAAAAAAAATCTGGTCCTCATTGCTCTCCAAAGACTTGAGGTATAAATGCTTCTCTATAGGGATGAAAATTTTATTTTTTTCTTTTACTGAAGGTAACATTTCTTAGGCTTTCCCGCTCCTGACATGGGAATATGAAATATTGGGCTTATGCTCACTTTGAAGTTGAATAGTTAAAATCAGACCCCCTCCTCATTGTGTCTTGTGGTTTGTTTCCTTATGTCTAAATTAGTATTCATAATTGAATATAGAAAACAAGTTCTCATATACCAATAAATATGACTTAAATATTTCATTAGATTCCAAGCTTAAGTTTGTGTCTAAGGATGTGTCATTGTCTCAAAAGTTTGCTATCAGCTTCACTGGTCCTCGAAAGTCAGGTTGTTATTCCTTGTTCAAAATCATTATATGGTTTAGTGATCTCATAGTCAAAGTTAATATTTGGTATTGAAAGATGCTAATGTATCAGGCAATTGTGACAAATGTTGCTACCTTAAGGAACATTGATCTTAGATCTTATGAAAGATGGGGATCCAAGGTATTGAGGCAAAACTAATGTCCTCCAAAATTAAGTAGACTCATTTCATTTCAGCATGCCCATAGACTTAGACTTCCACCTTTTGAAGGTTGACTCTTTGAACAAAGTATTTTATGCTTGGATGAAAATTGTTTCCCAGCAAACCAAACAAGATCGAGATTTGGAAGACAGTTATGAGACCCATTCTGCTGGTGAAGTATTATGCCCAAACAGCACAGAGAACAAAATTGAAGAGCAACATAAGGAAAAACAATCTCAATGTAACCCTTTGTTTAATCAGAGAGGGCAAAGCTCACATTGGATAAAGCCTTCAGTCAACAAAAATCCTCATCTGTAAGAAACAGTTTGGCAGAAAAAAACATTTTTTATTTTTTTCTTCCCCAATCACAAAATATACATCAAAGGTGCTTGCTTAGGGCTCAGTTATGCTTCATAGGTGCACAAAAGAACTCTTCCCAGCCAGCATTAGCCTCTGGGAGGATTTTCTTCATCTAGAGGGGAGATCTGGATGCAGACATCTGTTTGCTGCGGGGCAGACTGCCTCAAGTGAGAGAACAATCTTGTAGATAAAAACCACCACTGTTCCAAAAACAAAAAGAAAGTCTGTGCATGCTGCCTGATCACTTGGAGAGGCCTCTTCAGGGGCAAAAATCAACTCTTAGCAGCCAAGAGGTGCCCTAAGGATATCTGAGAAAAGCTTCAAATGAAGCCTCCATATGAATGGATCAAAATGTAAGGTGCACACAGGGCCAAGGGAAGTGTAAGCAAGAGGGGAAAGGCAGACTAGAAGGTCTCTAGGAATTTGCAGTCCACATGACACAGCCAAAGCTTCTCCCAATCAAACCGGAAATTGTCTTGTTAATACTATAGGCAGATTGGGCATGGAGACTGGATTAAGCATTATATAGCATTTCTCTAGAAATTGTAGCATTTTCCTGTTCTACTCTCATACTCTTCAAAATATTTCTCATTGACAGCTCATTTAAAATGAATGTTTCAGGATGGTGGTGTAAATCCACATAATCACAGAACCCAATGAGTGAAAAACTTTGGTCACTAGTCAGTGGAGATCATATCTATATGTGATTATAGATAGCACTTTTCCTACCAAGGGAAGCCGGTGTACTAAATTTACTTCCCTAAACCCATGGATTTGTATTGAGTGTATATCTCTCCTAATCTCTTTCCTTCTACCCTTTTCCCACAAAAGCTTGCTAAATCCGTTCGGTCAGACCAGAACCCAAGCTGTGGCTAAGGAACAACCCGGAGAAGCTGGCATGGAGAAAATAATGGTTCGGAAAGCTGATTTCCTGTAAGGCTTATGATTCACAGATACAATAAAGCTACCACTCTGCCTCCCCATGCCTGTTTCAAGGTTGAGTAGGAGTGTCCTTTCTCATTCTGCACACACCTGTCAGCTTTCAGGTACATCTTTTGAGATGATTTCTCCTTTCAAAAGTCTCCTTGCTTACATAATAACCTGATATGGCCATCAGGAAAATGCTGAGTTAATGAGGAGCACTAACGGAGGAAGAATCACAGTGCCATTTACTCTCTTCTATGTCAGACGTTGAGAGTGAGAACACACGGTCCCTCATTGGCCTATCTCTTCCCACTCCCCAGGAAGTGAGACCTTGTAAGAAGAGGTAAGGACTGGTGTAGCTCATAGAGTTCTAGCCACATGAAGTGTCACCCTTGGCAAGTCATAGCTTATGTGGAATGACTGTTGAATGCCAGTCCTCTACATCAGGGGTCTCAGCCCTCACACTGCTGACATTTTAAGCTGGACAATCTTTATTGTGGAGATGGCTGTCCTGTGAATTGTAGGATATTAAGTAGCACCCCTGGCCTCTACCTACTAGATGCCAATAGCACATCCTTCCCCCATTAGTGACAACCAAAAATGTCTGCAGACATTATAAAATGTCCCCAGGGGGACAAAATCATCTCACTCCATCCACTGAGAGCCACCTTTCTATTAATAAATTCCAGAGGCCTATAAATAGGACAGAAAAACAGCCTGATAAATGGCCAGCACATTTCTAGACCTCATCAAACCCACAATTTATTTACAAGATAAATTTAGGAGATTTGCTTTAAATGAAAGGAGCTGAAACACAGGTTATATTCATCGGTAAGATTCTTGGTGGCCAATATAACCATTTCCATATATGGTGCCTGTCATGTGGGCCAAAAAAGTGGTGAACAGCAAGTGAACGAATAGATAGATGGATGAACTTGAGCACCCAGTGATATACATACTGACTCCATTTGGTCTGGGCTCCTCTTAGTGATAACTCTGTGGGCTCATCTCAGAGGGAAAGAGATGCTATAAACCACATCTTCGAACAAGACATAACTGATCTGCCCTCCTGTCACCCTCCATACTCTCATACATTTTTACAAATATAGACGTTCATATCCTCCCATGCTCCAAGTTCACGTGCATTTATACATAAAATGCCCTGTGGCCTCTTTTCAAAAACATGTTGGTTGTCAAGATTGCTTGACCAGACATTCACTACCTTTCCGAATAGCTTTGCCTGTCCTAAGCCGTGCTTTGCCTGGCTTCATTTTGTTGCCTCTCCTGCTGCTGGCCCTACTGGTCCTTGACCGACCTCACAGCCCATGACCTGACCAAGCTGACTGCATTCACGTTCACCCGCATACTTCATTCGAGCAATGCGCAGCATGCTACATTTGAGTTAATTCCCAAACCACTTTTGAGTCTCACACATAGCAGTAAAGCCTTCTTCCATTCGATACCTAGTCTGTTGTATTGAACAAACTCGGTGTGGAACTTGGCTTTGTTTTTGTTGTTGTTGTCAATAAACAAGACTATGCTATCTTTAATTTCTTGATAATGCAAGCTCAAAAACTATGTAAGGGAAAGAGGGGGAAGAATTATTTTGAATAGATATCCTATTATGTTGTCTTAGTATTTTTTCCTAAACATCAGTTGCATATTTGTGTAAGAAACAGACCCTCAGTATGCATTTTCAAAAATTATGGGCTTGAAATTACATAAAATTATTTTCAAAATAACAATTTATTCAAAAAGGGAGAAATCAGAATCTATAATTATTGCAAGACAATGTTGTTTATAAGCAAAAATTCATTTGTGATTTGCCACTTCTTTCTCTTTTAATTTATACTTTCTTTTGCTCTGTGTGTGTATGTTTTCATAGATTAAGTTTCTTATATTATACTAAGTATCACAATTTACTCAGTCAATTCATCCCAGGAATTAATAGAAGGCTATATAATTTCAAAGTGTTCTAATAGTAATCTACATCTTTCTTGTTTGAGGGATTATTATAACCAAATTTCTGTCCCTTAAGTAAGAGCCCCCCCCACCCCCCCACGCACAGACAAGCTGGTTTAAAAAGCAATCAATATGGTAACAGCATATCTTCATTATTTCCACTTGTCTCTGTTACATGTTAAGAGACAATTAAAGATACCAAAACTTAAATGAAAATGAAAAATGGATTTTAAACAATAGATGATGATAATTTCAAGAATAACTAGAGATGGCACCTAAGAAGTTGCCTGACGTTTAATGGGTATCATACACAATGTCAGACACTGAGTTATGGACTTTACATACAGAGTATGCAAATAAGACATTAGTGTATCTAGTTTGTAGATGAGGACACTGAGGCTCAGAAATGTTGAGTTGCCCTAGACCACTGAACAAGCACGCAACCCAGAACTTCAAACCATTATGGACAGGATGAGTTCTAAGAAAGAACAGGACAGCAGGGTGGCTTTACTGTTTATCCTAAGTCAAATTCTCACACTGTGATTTGAATAATTAATGGGAAATATAATAAACTCCTAAGACATTGGGTAAAACTATATTTAAATATAAATTGCAAAATGCACTCCAAAGTAAAAAATTAATTATTTACTAAAAATAATTTTCATGTGTGATTATTTTTTTCCACTAACACTAATTAGTTGATGTAGATAACTGAGACTGGAGAGCAGACTCAAATCTCTAGGGTTGGTGTATCTTTCTCAAAGAGGTGGCTTCCACGAGAAGCATATCAGTCACAGGGCCTGGGATTATAGCTACAGTGTATAGAATAGTGACTGGCACACAAAAAGATGCTAAAAACATTTGACTAAAAACATGCTTCGTTGTATGATATATATACACATATGTTGTATATCATTTTATAATAATGTGATTATATTACCAAAAACATACATATAGGTGAATACATTCACTATACATTTAAATGTTTGAATAAAATCAAACAAACAAAAAACCCAACAATGACAAAGAAGAATATGCCACAGAGACATTATGTGGTTCAAAATGCCCAAAATATTTAATATCCAGCCCTTTACAGAAAACTTTTCACAATCCCTCGTATAAAGAGTCAAAATCTTAGGTGAAATGTATGAGGATAAATTAATTCAACAAACCATATTACATCTTTAAATTCTTGTAGGTATGAAGGCAATTTAATTATTAGTCTGCTATCTCTGAGTAGTAGAGTAAAAGTTCCTCTCCTCCGTTATTTTTATCTTAGATGTTAAAATTTGCTCTGAGAGCTCTGCAGCCCATTCATCTCTTTATATTCCCCCGCAAAGTAACTAAAATCCAAAAGTAAATTCTTAAAATCACTTAAATGATTTAGAGGATTTAGGTGACTTCAGTGATTTTAAAGTAGACATCCCTAAACTTCTCTAAGGTTGTGGTCTAATGAGTCCCTGAAGAATTTCATAAGGAGAAAATCTCACAGTAAACCTAGTATATAAAATAGACAGCATAGAAATGGAAAAGGAAAAGAAAAAAAAATCTTACTGTGATACCAGGGTAAGGTTAAAAAAAAATTACTTTTGTTTTCTTTTTTAACTTTCTCTTTATGATAATTAATGAAAACAGAAATTTAAACTATCTTTTAACACCTCACAAGACCCTACAACAAAATACACTCACTATAAATCTAGGAGAATTATTTTCAGAAAATAGTAAATACATTAACTGTTAAAAATACTATAATACATAATTCAAAAATTTCTCACTATATTAATCCAAAGGTTATTTTTATTATATTACTCCAATCGTGTTGGAAACTGTTATAAATTAGATATAAATAAGTGGAAATATAAGCGTTCTGAGGAAATAATCTTAACCAATAAATCAAGAAAACCAAGGTTACAATAACGTATTTTTAAACGCATTATTCAGCTCAACTGGACATCATCATGTTATATTCTTCCAATGTATCTAATCTAATTGACTAGAATTTTCCATGAAGAAATTTTCTAATGAAAAGTCATCAGTTTACAATCATGAATATTTGTTAAAAATAATCAATACCTTGCAACAAATTCCTTCAATTTAATATCATTACTGTCAGCTAAGGAAACTAAATGCCAGGATATTTTTCAGAATCAGGTACGTAATTCAGCTGCAAAAAGGAAAGTTACCTGGAGAGCAGCACTATGTAATTGGTTGATACAAGGAGATTTGAAACAATAAAGCAGTTTATAAAAATTCTTGGCTTGAATTCACATTTTACAAGGTTAAACTTTTTCTATACTTAGTGATCTCTTACACATTAGATTGATAAATGTTTTATTTCTTGGTAGGTTATTTCTCTTGAAGATATCTTTTAAAATAAGAAAGACTGATTAGGCCATTTATGTTCACAAGGTGGTATAGATAAACTATTACTTTTGAAAATCATGAATTAAGTTGAAATTTGCTGACAGTTGCTGCCAAAAGCAAACAACTGTTTTGAGCCTGCAGACGATATTTCCATCTCACCCTAAGCAACCCATATGAAATTAAAAGCTGAGATGCTCTCAGAGTTCACTTTCATCATTGCACAGCTCCTTAGCTTTGGCCCACAGACAACACCCTATAGGTCTTGCTCATGACCCCACTTCCATTTTTCTTTCTGAGGTGACATTACCCACAGCACAGGATGTCTGTTTAACCCATCAGGCACCTAAACTATAGACCTTAAAATTATTTCCAACTTTTTGTACCCTCAACTGAAAAAAGCAGTTAGCTTTCCAAACTGGGATAGTATATTACTCTGCTCACAAACCCAGTTCTTTTCCCAGCTCGCCTTCCTTCTTCACCCAACTACTTGTGGGGCCAAGGGGTAGAAAAATCCCTCCAATACTAAACTCTCAGGGAACTCTGGGAAGTGGGGCCAAAGCTAGTTTGTAGGTGAAAAGTCAGTGATAAGGACCTGGGGTTAATGGAACAAGAGATTGTATAGGCTCTTAAGGCGAGTGAGGAGAGCAGCCAAATGGAATTTGCTTCTTCCTCCCTTCATAGAATTTGGTGTTCTCACCCTCGGCTGCCCATTAAAATCACTTTAAATAATCTTGATGCCCAGACTGCACTCCAGACTAATTAAATCATAATCTCTAGGAGTGGGATCCAGGTATCAGTATATCTCCAAGCTCTCCAAGTGAACCCAATGTACCGCCAAGATTGAGAATCATTGCAGCTCTCCTCTGTTCTCCAATACTTGCATTTTATTCAATGCGTGATGGTGGCTACATGGGCAGAGGAAGGAGGAAGGATGATGGAGGGAGGAGCGATATTAGATATAATGAAAGCTCCAATTCTCTTCTTCCCTTCACTTACTTTCCCTTCTCTCTTTTCTCCCAGTAGACAACTAGTGTTCTGGTCTTGGGAAGAGAAAATTCCATTGGTCAAAGAGGTGTCAAGAGCATGTGAGGAGTACTAGCAGTGGTCTTGGGGGATAAGAGTGTGCTACTCTCTTTTCCTTTCTCCTCCATCTCTTTTTCCTTTTCCACCACCTAACACTCCCTCCCCAGTCGCCCTCTGCCTTCACTGATTACTGGACAATGGACTTGTCCCATGGTGAGGGAAGGAAGGGTGAGCATAGGGAGAGGGAGCAGCAGGGTTTGATAATGCCCTAGCTAACTAATGCCCAAGAGAAAGGGAATGCCCACCATAGTCTAACGAGGACACCATTTAAGCACATTACACAGACAAGAAAAGGAAGAAGTTAAATGCGTTGGGAAATGCTGAGTTGTGAAAGCACAATTAAACATAAAGGTTTTTATGAAAGTATTATACCTTAATTTAACACTAACTTGTTAAGTTATGTCCTTTCTGGTCCATCAAAAACCTGCAACACCAAAAATAATAAAAAGTTTACTTTGCTCAACAGATGTATAAATGAAAGCAAAAGTCAGTACAAAGTATGAGTTTTAAAAAATAAATCAAATAATAATGTATTCATATACTCTGCTATACCTGACATTCATTGTTGAGTTGTTTTTAGCTACCTACATTTTGTAAAAGAAGAATTTTAACTTCTTTGATATCTATTACCAAAGTCATTTTTTTTTTAAAGAAACAGTAAAATGCAGGATGCTTCAGGAGAAAACACCAATAAGAGGAAATAGTTCAGTTGCAAAGATAAGGTCAAAGATTTTTGTACAAAGATATTCCTCTTATTATTTACATTAGCAAAAAAGGGGAATAATTTAAAAATCCCAAAAGAAGAACATATGCACACTGTAAAATATTATGTTTTATTTATAAATTTTTAAAAAAATATTTAAAAGCTAACAGCACTAACTATGAGTTAGCTACTGTTCCAAGGGCTTCTCGTATGTTAACTAATTTAATCTTGTCAACAACCCTATGAGGTAGTTATTATTATCATTTTAATTTTGCATTTGGGGAAACAAAGGAACAGAAAAATAACTTCCAAGGTACACAGCTAACACGTGATAGGGCTGGGATTACAAACCCAGCCAGTCTGACTTCAGGGATACTGCCTACAGAGTTGATGACGAGTGAAACTTATACAATTTAGCGGCTCTCTTTAACAAATATAATACAAAATTACAAATACAAAATTAGGCATAGGACCTTGGAAAGGATCTATTCAAGTAAAGGGTCCTGAAACATAAACTTCACCAGATTCACAGGAAATCTACCTTCAACATAAGATATGATGATAGAAAATGCTAGGAAAGAAAATGATACAAAAGGATACATATTCGGTATAAAACTGATTTGTAAAAAAAAGAAAAAAGAATAAATACACACGTTTGAGAAAAATAAAAAAATATGCTATATACAAGAACGGTTTACAATGTGTAGAAGGTTATAGTTTACTTGTATTTTCTTCTCTGTACGTCGTTTAATTTTCCAAAGTGTCTGCAATCACTATAAAATACTTTCATAGTTGGAAAAAACTATAGATATTATTTTAACATGAAAAGACCTTTTAAACACTAAAATACTGCTTGATGATAGGGAGAAAATACCTATTTAAAAATATCGACCAAAAAAGTAAAAATATAGAATGAAACTATTTTGTCTAATAAACCTACAAAGGAAAGTCCAAAAATTAAGCCCCCCCAAAAAAAATGCATAGAGAGGGCAGAAAATAAACAAGAAATTTACTCAAAATCACAGAATACATCAACAAACTAGCAGAGATAGAATTGGAGTCTCTTGACTCTAAATCTAGTGGATTCATGCTGATTAGTAGAAAGGACTTAATTAACAAAAAAAGAAATAAGAAGTAGTCTCTAGGGCCGGCTCCGTGGCTTAGCGGTTGGGTGCGCGTGCTCTGATGCTGGCGGCCCGGGTTCGGATCCCGGGCGCGCCCCGAGGCACCACTTCTCCGTCCAGCGTGAGGCCGAGTCCCACATGCAGCAACTAGAGGGATGTGAACCTATGACATACAACTATCTGCTGGGGCTTTGGGGGGAAAAACTGAATAAATAAAATCTTTAAAAAAAAAAAAAAAAAAAAAAAAGAAATAAGAAGTAGTCTCTAAGGCACAGCATGCTGGCTGTAAAATAATGGTTGCAGTAAGGTTAGGTAATTATTCATTGATAATAAGAACATCTACATTTTTGGTATTCAAATGAATGCTTTTTAAAATATAATTTCTATTTATTTCTAGACAGAGAAAGGATTCCTTAAATTGATGGAACCAGTAGCCAATAAAATTCCATTGTTCATTATTACAGATGTCAGCCCAAACTAAAGGAAAAAAGGACATCAACTTTAGATTTCAATCATTATAAATTTACAGTCCTTGTTTTCTCTGCAGAGTTTTTGGTGGGTATTTGATGAATATTAGCACAGAATGATAAATCGTGTAATACTAAGAATGTTTCTGTAAACATTTGAGGATAAAAACAACAAAATCAAGAAAGTCAAGCACCTTTCAACCACTTCTGTCACTTACCATCTGCTTGAGCTTGTTGGACAAGACTTAGAGATGGCACAGTCTGCCCAAGTCATGTCTTAGGAATCATTTATTCCTTAAATCTATCAAAGGGAAATGAACATCAGTCCCACTTGGCATCATAGATGCTTAATTCAAAGGTAATTCTATACTTTTGATGAGTAAACAACAGATATCCTGGTATAGGTGTATAGTAATACTTACAGTATTATTGCATAAGATATAAATGCAAATGATTCAATTTAATGTTGATCTAAATTTGCTCAACATTGATGAAATTTATTTTGCCAGTCATTTACCAGATTCTTCTTAAACAAAAAATATTGAATTCATTAATCTTATATTGCATGATGGCTATTTTACTTTTATAACATGAATCATTTGGAATGCCATAAATAAAAATAGTCATTATTAAACATTAAATAAAGTATCAATTATCAAGTGCCAACATCTTTTATGAAATTCTACGAAGTTGAATGTATGCATCTCATTTTCCATAATGTCAAAGTCAAATTAAATCCTAGATAAGAGACATGCTTATTTTGATTCATTGGTATATTTTAACCTTACAAATACCTTTCAAATTATTTATATTTCAACTTTTGAATCATATGTAAAAGTCCTCAAAAGAAGATATTCAGTTGAATAATTTTTAAAAATTTTTATTCATACCACAGGCTTATTATTTTACACTTTATTGGATGTTTTATCATATTTGTTTGTTGTTGTTAGCCATATGTTATACAATGATATCACATCCTTCTTATTTTTATTCTGATGTGTGTTATAAAAACCTCCCAAAAGCAATTAGCATTGGTTTTCAAGAAGGTATCTATCTACATAGTAGAAATTGGTAATCTCTAGAAAATATAGTCTTAAAACAGCTCTGCCTTTGAGGAACTTATTGAAAGGGCTCTGCAAAGCTTCCCCAACATAGCAGTCCTTTGTTTTTGGTTCAGTTTTGTTTTAAATACCCTGACCTAGAAATACCTGGCTTATGTCGTCAATGTGACTCCCTCCATGCCCATTTCCCCTTCTCTTTTTGAACTGCTGATGGTAATGAATCTCCTTCTTCCAGCTCCAACTGCTGCATCCAGTTATCATCAAGAGCAGACATCCACCAGCACTCCAATCTTGCTCTGATGGATAGAATACTAACCTTTCACGAGATTACAGACACAAGGTCCTCTGGAGATAATAAAATTCAAATACGTTTATTTCAAAGGGCAACCCAATCTCGCTTCTGTTCATGGGTCACTTGGCAGATCATTTGCCAATGTAGTTTTTGTGTCTTTCCACGCCAGGTTCTGGTTCAGTGTGCCAAAGATGTCCAATTAAGCGGGCCCCAAAAGCCAGTTCCAAGTAGGAACGGGAAAAGTTGAGAATAACATTATTTTAGTACATGTGACAAAAAGTCTATTGGCCAATAATTCTAATTTTGCTTAAATTGTACTTAATGTATCCAAAGGTAAATCAAGGCTGACTATGTTGGCAATACAATGACTTAGTATAACTGCCAGTATTGTGACCCTTCAGTGTGAATTCCAAAAGATTATTTAGAGATTTCTGTTTCAAATAAATGCCTAATGGAAATCAAAATCAAGAGTTAAAACCTATGGTGCTTTTTGAATATTATGTAGGCATCTGCTTAACATTTTCCTAGAAATAAAAGTCAAAGAGCATCAATGAAATAAATCAAGAATAAGTACTACATACATATGAAGAAAAAGACCAGCGATAAAATCTATTCTTCTAAGAGCAATGAGTAATCATTACAAAAGCCTTCATGTATTGCTCCTGTCCACTATCTTCTTCTTATTTAAAATTACCTCTGCCACATACAAGCCTGCTGTTACCTCTTAATAAGAAAATGAAAAATGAATGTAAACTGGTGTAGCCACTATAGAAAATAGTATGGAGATTCCTCAAAAAATTAAAAACAGAACTACCATATGATCCAGCTATTCCACTTCCGAGTATTTATCCAAAGAACACAAAAACACTAATTCGAAAAGATACATGCACCCCTGTGTTCATTGCAGAATTATTCACAATAGTCAAGACTTGGAAACAACCTAAGTGCCTATCAATGGATGAACAGATAATGAAGATGTGGTGTGTGTCTGTGTGTGTGTGTGTGTATATATATATATACACACACACACACACAGACACACACACACAGTGGAATACTACTCAGCCACAAAAAGGATGAAATCTTGCTATTTGCAACAACACGGATGGACCTTGAGGGTATTATGCTAAGCCAAATAAGTCAGACGGAGAAAGCCAAATACCAAATGATTTCACTCATATGTGGAAGATAAAACAATAACAACAACAAGCAAACAAACATATAGACAAAGAAAACAGATTGGTGGTTACCAGAAGAGCAGGGGGTGGGGGGAAAGTGAAAGTTGGGTAAAGGGACATATTTGTACGGTAACAGATGGCAACTGGACTTTTGGTGGTAAACACGATGTAGTCTACACAGAAGTCAAAATATAATAATGTACACCTGAAATTTATATAACATTATAATGTTACTTTAATAAAAAGAAAATTTAAAAAAAGAAGAAAAGGAGAGAGGAAAACCA
Source organism: Ceratotherium simum simum (assembly GCF_057802395.1). Lineage (NCBI taxonomy): Eukaryota > Metazoa > Chordata > Mammalia > Perissodactyla > Rhinocerotidae > Ceratotherium > Ceratotherium simum. The sequence goes on from NC_141909.1 coordinate 17,340,375, forward strand.
AAAGCAGTTTCCTTTAAGAACACTCCTAAAGTGTATTATTCACCTGTAGGATATCATTAGCAAACTATTATGGAAGGTAAAATATTCAAATTTAAAAACATTAATAATTTTATACTACTGCACATGATACTGATGATACATATGTGTATCCTCACTTTTATAATTAACTTTGATTCTTAAATAATTCCATATTTTGCAATGTAGTATGAATGTTTCGCTCATTTTTTAAAAAAGAGTTTTACAGATATACTTTCATAAAGCAACAAAGTTAAATTTGTACATATATTTAAGTTGTAAAAAGCTCTTAAAAAATCTAAATGTTATTTCCTCAAAAGAGAACTTTGCGGGGCTGGCCCGGTGGCACAGCAATTAAGTTCATGTGCTCCACTTCGGCAGCCCGGGGTTCGCAGGTTCGGATCCCGGGCACGCACTGACACACCACTTGTCAAGTCATGCTGTGGCGGCATCCTATATAAAGTAGAGGAAGATGGTCACAGATATTAGCCCAGGGCCAATCTTCCTCAGCAAAAAGAGAAGGATTGGCAACGGATGTTAGCTCAGGGCTAACCTTCCTCACCAAAAAAAAAAAAAAAAAAAAGAGAGAGAACTTGGTGATTACTAGTATTTTGTCCATTTTAAATATCATAACAAAACCATTTTTCCCAAGATATGGTTAAATCAATCATAATTGACTATCCTTATTGTATTTTACTAATTAAATAAGGCTTTTGAAATGAGACAATTATAATCAATTGTATATTTGAAATAAAATATTTTGTGCGATTATTTTGCTTTTTCATTTCAATAATGCAGCTGAAAAACATTTCAAACAAATTTTTATTAAAAATAAATCTGGGACTACATTCTCCACAGAGGTTATGAAAAATTAGAGAATGTTGATTAGATTATTTTAAAGATGTTTACTTTTAAAAATTCTTAGAACAATCATTATATATCTTTTCACTTGTTTGGTAATATTAAATTGATGAGGCTAAAATCGTTATCTTTTACTGAGACACAGAAATCATCAAGCTACATTTTACCTTCTCTGTGTGGAGGAAATATAATCTAACAGTAGTGCAGAATATTATCTAAAGCAATCCTATAGAAGATGGAATATGGATATCCAAAGCACAGCCTTTGAGTTAGACTGGACATATAACATGACATAATTGGAAAGATACATCACTGACTATCATTGGCAAACAAAATTCTCTTGGTTTTATGAAAAGTTGAGATGTAGGCATATGCCTGTTACTCTTGGTGCCTCATCTGTAAAATGGAAATAATTGTATCTTCCTCACAGGATGTTCTGAAGATTACACGACATACACAAAGTAACTATGAGAGTATCTGACACATAGAAAGCACTATATTGCTGTCCGCTCTTATTAGTACTTTCTCAAGAATGAAAACATTTGCCATTAATAACCATGTCATTATTATCCATTTAAAATCTATCTTGGTGTGTAACAGATGAATATTACTTTTCTCATCATACCAGCCCAATGAGGTTTATGAAGAATTTGTACTGAGAATGGCCAAAAAATGTATTTGGTGACAAAAACAGATGGAATATATCAGTTGTTGTGTGACATCCTCATCAAAAAGATAATTTAATGAAAAATTAAATATATTCCTATAAAAATTGTATATTTTATTCTCTCTTGAATTGATCAACTACCCTTCCCCTATATCTGGGCTTGTGCATTGCTTTATTGTCATATCTCACTGTTTATGGTCTTTTAGTAACTGAGGCCTAAAAGTAACATGCCTTCACTGAATGTATAAGACTTTACCTTCTGAGTAATCGAGTGACATTGTTGACGTATGTTGGTGCCAAGGTCGGCTCAAGCGTGCCTGATATCTTTCTCTTGCAACAGAAACGTGGTTTGGGGCAGAGATGCAGTATAAGAGGCAGAGCAAGTAGTTGATATCAATGTAAACAGAACAGCTTTATTTTTACATTTTCCATTTATGAGATTTAGTTTAAACTTTGGATTCTCAGTCTTCTTTTCAAAGACTGGCAAAATGCTCCAACAAAACTGAGTTTGCTTCAGGTCTCTGAGCATGTTTTATATTCTCTCATGAAACCATTTGTTAAACAAAAAATTCAGATCCACAACCAAACTTGTGGGAGACTTCTAAATAACCACAAACTTGTCTTTATATATTTACTGACCAACCTAACAGCATTTCCCAACCAGTTCAATATCTATCTGATTATTATTCCAGCCAAGGCATTTTTTGCAAGCTTGTCAATGACCATTCCATCTGAAACAGCATTGATGATCGTGCAAGGTCAAACTGTGCTGTAACCAGTGGGTCTTCCACTCTATAGGATCAGTCACTTTGTCAAGGAGGGAAATTAGTTTTGTTGGGCATGGCTTGTTTTTGAGCAGTCCATGTTACCTGCCACTTTGTTACACTCCGGATGCTTGCAAATTGATTGTGGAATAAATTGCTCCTGACTCTTTCTAAGAATGGACTTTAACCTTACAAGTAATTAATTCTCAGATATTTACTTCATTTTCCTTCCTTACAATCATCTGCTGTGATTGTCCTTTCCCTAGTTCTCTGGATCTGTGCCAGTCCACCATAAATATGCAAATTCACTTAAATGAATACAAGGTAATTTGATGTTGCCTTTGATTTGGCATTAAATGCTACACAGTTGTTGACTTCAAAGTCAAATACATAAATCTTCACTGCTCATGGAAAGAGGAGGCATTTCTTCTTCTGAATTGGTTTGAATACAACCATGCTGTCAAGTTCAGATATTCCAATATAGAAACAGCATTCTCCAAATTGGTTATAAACCCATCTTCTTATCATAAGCATATATGTAGGAAAATATACATATGAATCTAAATAAGATGAATAAAAGCTTAAAGCAAATCTTGGCTTTTGTTATGTAACCTGCTGTGGTTATTTTTCAGATCCATGCACCAGCTAATGTTTTCCCCAAGAGCAAAATACTTCCACAATACTTAATATTACACACTTGTCTTTGGACTTTGGGCATTAAATATATATTTCTCTGATTTCAAGAGGTTGAGTCAGATCTATCACTTTTCTTTAACGTTCTTTTGTGTGTGTGTGTGTGTGTGTGTGTGTGTGTGTGTGGTTTAATTTTAGACCATTCCCTGAAAGGTAACACAATAACAATTTATCAACTAGTTTTAGGTCTCCCAGGAGGAAATGTCATCTCTTATTATCTGAATTTCAAAGCCAGCCAAAGTGTCAATAGACCTCCAAAAAACAAACAATAGTCACATTCAAACAAAAACAATCTTCAAGCCAGCAGTGAAACAATTTTGAGTCAGTTTCAAGTTATCACAAGCTTGAACTTCTATTATCCCATGTAGGTCTGTGTGCAAATCCAGGGTGACCTACAACACAAGGGTGGAGGTGCTCCATTTAATCTAGAAAAGTGATAGAAAGGCGGCCAGATGAAAATATAGTGAAATAAACTCAGTGTACCATTCAGGAGTCTAGCCCGAGGTTGTTTTCACAAAAAAGTTCCTTTCCTTTCTTAAGACAAAAATAGACTTGTCCTGTGAGTGCCAGGTGAGACTATACAGGGACTCAGAGCCTGGTTGTGTCTGATTAAACACGGGTGGGCCACTAGCCTGAAGCGATAAGCTCAGGGCAGGAGGGGGTGCTATCTTCAATAACAGTTTTGTGGATGGGTGTCTGGGACAAGCCAGAAATTCAGAGGCCAGTTGAGTGTCTATGTAGAGTCTGGCCCCAGAGAAGAGACCTGAGGTAAAAGGAAGAGAAGGAGATAGAAGTAATAGTTGTGCAGCTCTTTTGTTCCTAGAGACTTAGTGAGGCCTGCAGCTTCTCTGGGACACAAGTGCAAAAGTGGGCCTGTAAGGTAGGGACAGGGGCGTTATCACTGCCCAACTAATCACAGTACGGCCCCAGTACAGTAACAACCAAGGGAATGAAACTCCAGCTGCAACCTGGAGAATGTACAGCACTGGGAACAATAAGAAACAGGATCCAGGCAACCCCTCAGAGTTAAGGGGACAGTGGTGGCAGCTGTAAACTGCCTCCTGCATGGTGCTTATAAACAGGGATAGGGACAATAGAGTAGGGGGCACATATGTGCAAATGTTCTGGATTCTGCTAGAAACAACTAGAAAGACTTTGATGGGGGTCAGTGAAGTGGCTGTCAAAGGTACACTGTGATGGAGCTTGCTTGTGAATTAGAGATATCAATGCCAATGTATTGTTAATTGTACCCCAAAGTTGGTGAAAACCAAAGACATCCACATTCCACACCATGCCCCCTAAAATTATAAGGTTTTAAAGAAAGAGCCTTTAATTATGCAAACTGATTTAAAGAAAGTCTTAATTAAAAAGCATAAAATTAACCCACTAATCACATCTTACAGAGTTATCTTCTTCCTGATTGCCCAAATTATAAATGATTTTGGGAACTATCTTTTTTTGCAGTGCAAGGAAGGTAACCATCTGACTTAGGTGAGAATCCAGTATATTTGGTTGTGAGGTTTGGGGAGAAAGGAGGAGGAATATTTGCAAGTTAGTCAGAAGCGTGATAATTTTTCAGAGTTGCAGGACCTATGGTAAATCAATGCAATCTCTTTTTCCTTTTGAGGTGGTTGAGTTTCTATTTTTTGCTGTCTTCACATCCTCTCCTATTTTCTTGCTCTTGTATCCTCTATCCTATCCATCCACAAGTCCTATTGCTGATGCTTTCGGGACGTGTATAGAATTCAACTACTCTTCACCAGCTCTACGGCTACCACTGTGATTGGAATCTCCATTATCTCTCACTTGCTTTACTGCGAATGTCTCCTTGCTTCCACTTTTAGCTTCCTAACCGTTATGTTACTGTTTACTGATTATCTCCACACCCTTGCCCCAAACAGGAAACTTGAAAGGGTAACGATCTTGTTTGTTTGGTTTTGTTCACTGATGGAGCTCAAGCCCCAAGAAGAGTGTCTGACACATAGTAGATGCTCAATAAATATATGCCAAAGGAATTCATGTTCTCTCATAGTTTCTGGTTTAATCATATGCACTTCCTTGTAAATATGCGTTAAGTTCAAAGCCTGAATAGTGGGATGCACTGATATTTATTGATAGGAATTAAGACTTTAATTAGTAATGAAAGATGTTGGTTCATGTTACAGGAAATTTAGTTACCCAACATGTTGTTTGAGGGGAGAGTTGTTTGGGATAGAAGATCCTTGCCGAAATCACATCATACAGAGAGTTATTCTCTGCACAGCTTCAAGATGACACTGACTCTTGCAATTTACATAACATTTTTGTTCTCTTCCTTTCTGTGGCTCTGTTAACACTCACTCGGAGTCCCTTTTTTTTTTCTTTACAGTGACTGGAATAGATATAGAACAACACAAGAGTGATTTTTATGAGAAACACATTTTGTATAACATTACAGAATAGGATGAAAATGTTCTAATTTTTAAAGTTTCTTCCTTGCAACTTGCAGATACAGCTATTAAGTGTATATTACTACCTCATGAACCTAAATCAATATAGACTTTGCTGAATAAATTATTAGCATTCAAACTTGAGGTTTTATAACCAGGAAACTGTTTGGCCTCTGTTTTATTATACACACATGAAGGGATTCGGGAAAGTGAAGCTTGTCTTACTGGCCCATTTCCTTTCATAACTACCTTGCTGTTTGGTCACCCATCTTCTCTGCATTGTCAGACTTATAATTAAAAACAAAATTATAATTCCTTAAACTGTCACCTTTAGGAGAATGGTCAATGTTCCATAAACTTCTTTTAGATGAACACAGCTTACTGAAGAAAGCCTAGCATTGAATCAGCAGGGAAATATTCTTGAGTTTCCAGTATTGGTCTACTGTATGGCCTTAGGTGAGTCATGTGATCATCTGTAAACCTATTTATCCCAAGTGAGTCTACGATTACCTGAGTCTACCATAGACCAGTGTCATGTGATCATGACCTTGAGAGTGTCCCTGTCAGCATTCTGAATTTTTCTTGATGGAAAGTGGGCAGAAAGAATGCAAAAGTCATTGCCTTCTATTAGACCAGTGGTTCTCAAAGTGTGGCCCCTGGACTTGGAAACTTGTTAAAAAGCAAATTCTTGATTCATTCCAGTCTCACTGAATCACTAACACGGGGAGTGGAGCCTGAGTGTGTGTTTTAACAAGCTTTCCAGGGGATTCTGATGCACACTAAACTTTGAGAACTGCTGTCTTAGAAGAGCAATTTCTTTTGGCCAACCTACAAATAGGGGTACTTTCAACAACTAACTCTTAATTTATCAAATTCCCTGATATAACTGTTACTTGTGAATCTGTACTTAATTTCTGAATTTTGTCCACAGATCTTTAAATCTTCTAACCCTCCAAAGAGATCTTTCCTTAAATCCCACCTTTCTATAATTCTAGTCATTTTTATTCATTAGTAGAAAACACCTGTAACAGCAGGAGATACTTACACTCTAATTGTTTCTTATCCCTCTAAATTGCTTGTCATTATAAAAGAAATGACAGAAGTGAAATGGGAGAAGAGCAGTGTGGCAAAAAGACAAGAGCCCATTTTCAATGTTTAATCGCTATACAATGCTAAGAACAGATTAAAAAGATAAATCAAAAGTTTACAGAAAAAAGTGAGGCCCCCAGTCAGTTTTATGGTTTCATTTGAGCTGCAAAGATATTATTATACACTCATTTACAAAACAATGAGCTCTTACTGTTTATGAAAGTTTAATCTCTTGGTATATTGCCTTAATATATTTCACATTGGTAAGGTTTACTTTTAAATGAAATTTCTGACTGTCTTATGTGGATGTTATTTTATACTGAGAATACAGACAGAATGAGTGTAACATCATAATTGTATTCATCTATGAAGCAATTAGAGTCAGGGTAATTGCTTCTAGTTCTCGCATATCTGCATACAAAGTAATAGAATTAATATTTTATCATTTGGCAGTATCCCTTGTTAGCTAAGAATTCTAACATTGTATATCTTCTCTGTCTGTCTACAGGAATTTAAACAGACCCTATATTAATATTTGCCTAAATCAAAAACTGTGCCAAGTGGAAAAATTCCATGGAGTACATTGGCACCATTGCTCAACATACACACCCAGTTGGTGCACAACGGTACAGAGGCCCTTGAACACACTCTCCAAACTGAGCAGATTAATGACAACTGGAGCAAAGGCTTAGAAACCTTGCCTCAGTCGCCAATCAGTTTCCAAGTGATCTCACAGTTGCCAAAGTGAGTTTGAATTCTATGGGTTTCTACGGGGTTCCATGATTCTGATTAAAAATATGTGGCTGCTCTAATATCAAGATTCCTATAAAAACACCTTTACAAGTTTCTACAAAGAAAAAATTGAGGGGCCAGCCCCATGGCTTAGCAACTAAGTGCACGCTCTCCACTACTGGCAGCCCGGGTTCGGATCCCGGGCCCGCACACATGCACTGCTTGTCCGGCCATGCTGAGGCAGTGTCCCATATACAGCAACTAGAAAGATGTGCAACTATGACATACAACTATCTACTTGGGCCTTGGGGAGAAAAAGGGAAAAAAAAGGAGGAGGATTGGCAATAGCTGTTAGCTTAGGGCTGATCTTCCTTACACAAAAAAAGAAAAAATTGATAGAGCCAAGAAAGGAGAGCATGATACCTGTAAGGAGTAGCTTGGTGAATGACTGACAAGATTCAAATCCTCAACTAGAATCCACAGGACTAAGAAGGGCTAAATGAGGACTTATAGCCTCATTTATTTTCTAAGGAGCTTAGGCTGGAGGGAGAGAGAAGAAGCAATAAATTAAATGGCACTTTGCTTGAATAAAAGGGGAACAAATGAGGGAATTAAGTTGAAACTAGCAGCTCAATCACTGGACCAAATTTAATTGATAGATAAGTCATATTCCAACATAAATAAATATTATAAAAGATGGGGGGGAAACCAGCAATTCTGCTCCTTTTTTTCAGTATATGCAAATAAATACACTTTACGGAGAAAGAGAGAGTCTAGCATTAGCAGTGGTAAAAAAGTATGTATGAATTATATTGTATGTATAATGTAAGCTGTATACCTACCCATGCATTACACAGTTTAGGTAGTAATCTGCTATTAAACCACATTACAGGGAGGTCATTTAACTCAAGGATGTCCTGGAGATAGAGAGCAAAATGTCAGTAATACATATGAAGTATTTAGAATACAGACTGGCACATGGTATGCACTGTATAAGTGTTAATTATTATTATTATTATTATTATTGATAAATATAAGTATAGATTTAGTCTATGATTAATTAGAAAATCATTCTACCTTTCTCAATGACATAACAGTGACACGTTTGAAAGCTGCACCCTCACTACTCATATGGGTTTTACTTTAAATTATTGTGAAACCTCATTAGCCCTTAGATTATCTTAGATATCCTGATCCCTTCCTGGTTCTGTTCTCCCTACGAATTTGTGTGGCTGTTATTGTTAAGTCAAATAAAGAATCATTTATTAAGCACATACTAGGTAAAAGACTCAAATGTTACATGTAATAATTTGGTAAAAAGCTCATATAATTTTCAAAATGGTGATCTATAAACTAGTGCTATATTAGTCCTCATAACAGTGCTATTAAGAGGGAAGAGAAGAAATGTCTCTATTCTCTAGTTCACTGAGACTCTGAGAGTTTAAGTGATGTGCTAACGTCATACAGCTATTAAATGGAAAAGCCCAAACTGGATTGGAGTTCAGACATTGCCTAGAATATAGCAGGAAACTAGGATAATTGTCAAGGGAGACTCAAGGGTCCCTGATGATTAATTTGGGAACGGTGAGAAGGAGTTGATAGGATCTGCAAACATCTAAAACCAGGGGTTTGGGAGGCAGGCTCTTTAATGACAGAGTGGGGGACTCTAGTGGTAGTCACTTTGGAGTGCAAAGGAATTTGCTTAATTATAGATTATAATTTAAGTGGGAAAATTAAACCCACATAGCATGTGGTTTTATTTAGTTAAGGAATATAGAATTAAGGTATTGAAATCAAAATGTTCTGGAGGCAGTTTGAGATTTGGAACTAAATGACACTTAAGAGATCCTAAAAAGATGTTTAGATCTTGAAATGAAACTGTAAGAATAAATGCATTCTTGAAACATTTCAATCAGAGAAATTTCAATGTTACTTACATATGTAATAATGGTCCCTATTCCTTGTCTGCATATTAGCAATTCTATATTACCAGGTTCTGAGAAAATTTTAAATGTATGTATTTTCTAGAAAGAACAGAAAACACTTTCTTTTTAAGATTATTAGACTGAGCATATAAAATTTTAGGCATAAGTGGTGTAACATCATATGGAAGCCTCATAATTTTCTTTCTTATTAATTTCCATTAGAGACCTGGAAAATAGTCAAATATTGGTTAGAATATGCCTGTCTCCTTTTTTTTTTGGTGCTGTACAGTTCACTTATTTAAAGTGTGCAATTCAATGTTTTTTAGTATATTCAAAGTTGTGCAATGATAACCACAATCAATTTTAGAACATTTTTATCACCTTGAAAAGAAACTCCATATACATCAGCAGTCACTCTGATTTTCTCCCAACCTCCCCCCTACTCCCCGACTCCCAGCTTGAGGCAACCAGTAAACTACTTTCTGTCCCTATAGATTTGCCTTTTCATATAAATGGAAGCACAGAATGTGTGTCTTTTATGACTAGGTCCTTGACCTTACTATAATGATTGCAAAGTTCATCCATGTCTCACCATGTATCAATACTTGACTCCTGTTTATGGCTGAATAATATTCCATTGTATGGATATACCACCTTTATTATCCACTTACCAGTTGACTGACATTCAGTCTAGGTTCCACACATTAGCTATTATGAATAATGCTGCTATAAGCATTCATGTATAAGTTTTTGAACAGACATATGTTTTTATTTCTCTTAGGTATATATCTAGGAAGGGAATTGCTGAGTCAGATGGCAATTCTGTGCTTAACTTTTGAGGAACTGCCAAACTTTCCCACAGCGATTACACCACTTTACATTCGCATCAGCAATGTATGAGGTTTCCAATTTCACCCTTTTCTTGCCAACACATTATCATTCATCTTTTTGATTACAGCAATCTTAATGGATAGGAAGTGGTATCTCATTGTGGTTTTGATATGCATTTTACTATTGGATAATAATGTTGAACATCTTTTATATTGGCCATTTGTATATATTTTTTGGAAAAAAAGTCTATTCAAGACAAATGAGTAGAGACAATACTCATTTTTCAATTGAGTTATTTCTTCTTATTGTTGAAGTGTAAGAGTTCTTTATATATTCTATATACAAGTCCCTTATTAAATATATGATTTGCAAATCTTTTCTCCCATTTTGCCTCCTCTTTAAGCCTTATTACTTTCTGACTATATTTAAAATATAGTCTCCTAAGTAACTATCTATTTAAAGAGACAAAAGAACAATTACACGGAACGGATTATGAAGATAACTTTAAAATTTATTACTCTAAATTTAAGTTTAAAACACTCTCAAGAGAAGCACCCTATTCATTCATTCATTCATTCATTCAGATAGTGAAGAAGAGAGAGAACATGGACTAATGGGAAGTAAGGTTACCAAAAGCAGAGAGGTATGGAATTCCAAGGTGCATAATTACCAAAAGATGAATTTGTTTAGCAAGGAGGGCACTTACAAAGAGATCAGAGAAATAAAGCTGGAAGTTTACATGGAGAAAAAGGTCAAAGAAGGACTTAGCCTTTGTTCATCTATATTTCCCATTTCTTCCAGATTTCTATTACTACTACTTTTACAAAGCTTTTAAGACTCCTCAGTTGAACCCTCCCATAAACCAACATGAAACAATAAAACAGACGTGAAATCTCTACTCTCTGTTTTAGTCAACACTTCAATTTTCCCCCCTTTTTGGCTTGGACAGGTAGGAGAGACTTGCATCTCTGGATGTGGCCCTTGGGAATTTACCAGGAAAGGGGAGCAGTACCAGTTAACAGAGTCTAGGACTGAGATGTCCCTGGGGAGGGGAATGAGTGAGGAGGAGAGAGTATATACCATCTGTTTTAGGAGTCAGAAATCTGGGCAGGGTCTAACTAAAAAGCAAACCAAAAGATGCCCAACGTTGGAATACATTTAGGAAGAATCAAATCCATTTTCCACCACCACCTTTAGAAAGTAGGTGCGACTATTCTACATATTTTAGGAGGCTAATAGCTGTTTGCATATTCTTTTGTCTTCTTTTAATCTTTAAGTCTACTCTTTATGTTTATTTTAACTACACACAGCTAGAAAAGACCCTGCCCATGCCATAGATAAGGATAACTTGTTCCAAACAATATAACTCTCAAAGACCCAGCCCATGTGTTTGTTTGTTGTTGTTATTATCTACTACAAACAAACATATAGAGACAGAGATTGGATTGGTGGTTACCAGAGGTGAAGGGGGGGCGGGGCGAAAGGGATAATTCGGCACATGTGTGTGGTGATGGATTGTAATTAGTATTTGGATGGTGAACGTGAGAACATGATGTAATCCATGCAGAAATAGAAGTATAATGATGTACACCTGAAATTTATACAATGTTACCACAATAAACAAACAAAACAACAAACAAACAAAAATAAATAAGTTGCCCCAAAAATAAATAAAAGACACAGCCCAGAGACAATAAAGAACAACCATATTAGCTCTGTTACTCAGTCCCGAAAAGCAAACACTACAAATGTTTATCGTGCAAATCATTTTTTCCCCAAACAATTCTCAACCCTTTTTATTAGACCTTTTCAGAATTTTGTCTGCAGTCCCTTTTGATCTGTCAGCCATTTTAAAAATAATTTTGCCATTCAGAGTTTTTATGCTCTGACTGAGGTAAATTTAACACCAATGCATGTAATCCACACAACTTTACCATCCAACCTATCCTTATCCTACGCTGTCTGCCAAATAACTCAAAAAGTTTTAAAATACTACAAATTTATAGCCTTGGCAGACAGATTCATGAATAGGAGAAATGTTCCATAATATTGGGAAATGTTAAAATACGAAATATGGGGAATGACTGCATCCAATTTCTAGGTTGACATTCATGCTGATAGGATAATTTTTAGTGCACACTTTGAATTCAATTTCCTTTATTTTAACAAAACATATTTCATGCACATTGCTTACAGATGGAATAACTTGTAAAAACATAATAAGTTTTATAGGCCACATTTTCATAGAGATTTGCACTATTCCAGTTCACCATAAATGCCTTCCTGGAAAGCATAACATTACATGTAATCCTCTTTATGTGTGCTGTAGGTCACCCACTTCATACAACATACAGTTTTGTCATGATACTAATCTCTACTCTAAGGACACTTTCACTTTCTCTTTGGGATGTTGTTTAAGATGACCTAGAGATCACAGTGAAGTCTGAGTAATTCCTCTGTCCCAGAGATGCTATTCTCTCAAATATGTTCCATTCAATCCTTGATAAAAGCCTCAGTTAGATCTCTCCACATTTTAACACAAGCTTACAGAACATGTTCATTCCGTATTCTATTTTGTCCATTATGAACAACCACAGGTCTTTCTGATTTAGTTCCACAGTCAATTTATCAAACAATAGCGATGCGATACACTGTGAGGCGATTCTTTTAAAAAGCAATACACAATTAATGTAAATATATATTCATAGAAAATATTACCTGAAGTTATTTTGTCAGAGTTGATTTGCAATCATTAGTAAGAGATGCCTTTCTAACATCTTTGTTCTCAAGCTATAATAAATACATACTTGAGGCATAGAACCAACATTACCTGATGTAGCAGTGATAAAGTCAATGTAAGCCGTAAATTGTGGTCAGGGACAAGAAATGAAGGAATGACAATGTAAATTCCATGAGTTGAAGGACCTGGTCTGTCTTGATCCCTGGGTACCCGTCGTGCCCAGGGCACTGCCCACTGCATGTAAGTGTTCAGTAAATACGTCTTGAGGTATATTAAAGTTGAATTGTTTCTCTAGATAGTGATTTCTTTAAGTCAGGAATGATGCCTCATGAATGGAGTTATCCCACCCTGTGCCCAGCACAATACATGATGTAGAATTGTGGATATGAAGACATCTTGATAGAGCAAGTTTGGGCTCTGATTTACAGAGCCAGGCGTGGTTCAAGATGCTGTACATATATTGTCTGTAATCCTTGAAATGGCTCTACAGTAAGCATTTCTCTCTCTCTCTCTCTTTTTTTTTTTTTTTTGGTGAGGAAGATTAGCCCTGAGCTAACATCTGTTGCCATTCCTCCTCTTTTGCTGAGGAAGATTGGCCCTGGGCTAACATCCCTGCCCATCTTCCTCTACTTTATATGGGACACTGCCACGGCATGGCTTGATAAGCGATGCATAGGTCCGCGCCTGGGATCTGGACCCACGAACCACAGGCCGCTGAAGCGGAGCACACGAACTTAACCACTACACCACTGGGCCGGCCCTCTACAGTAGGCATTTCTATTCTCATTTACTGACGAGGAACCTGAGGCACAGAGCCACAGAGCACATTTGGGACTCATGTTGTCTGACCCCAAAAAGCCATGCCTTCTGCTATGCCACTTCACTCACCTCTGCAAGCTGTCAATATCTTTGCCCTGACGTTTAAATCCATTCATTTCTCTTCCTTGCTAATAAACGACAAGGGATAATTTCATACACCTCTGAACAGCAATATCTAGTCTTAACAATTAAAAATTAATACACGAATTATTTTATGCAGATATATATCTTTATGTAGTCATATATCTTTTTGGTACCGAGAGATAAAATTGGTTATTTTCAAAAAACCAGTGAATGTATTAAATTTAACCTTATATATTTATGTATATTATTTATATACATAAATAAATATATCTATATACATAAATAATATATATACACATACATATATATATTATATTTATTTATTGGATGTGTATATTTATATACACAGAGATATATATCCCATAAATAATTCAGATTTGGAAGAGTATTAAATTAGGGAGGATTTCATGAAGGCAAGTTTTTTAACAAGTATGTCTACAACATTTATGACTTTATGCCATGTACCTGGCCTATAAACCCACTAAACTTTAAGAGATGGAGACTTGAGCTGGCCCTGTGGCGTAGCAGTTAAGTGTGCGTGCTCCCCTGCTGGTGGCCCGGGTTCGGATCCCGGGCGCGCACCGATGCACCGCTTGTCAGGCCATGCTGTGGCGGCGTCCCGTATAAAATAGAGGAAGATGGGCACGGATGTTAGCCCAGGGCCAGTATTCCTCAGCAAAAAAAAAGAGGAGGATTGGCATGGATGTTAGCTCAGGGCTGATCTTCCTCACAAAAAAAAAAAAAGAGAGAGAGAGAGAGATGGAGACTTAATAAAAGGTGTAGGTGAGCAGAGGTATTTGCTTGGGTACACTGCACCTTTGTACACATGAATCATTAATTGAGAGACTACTCATCACTAAGAAACAACCAATTTTAGTAACAGGTTGTTAGGCATGAAATGACGGAATATTATCCTAAGATAGACTACGAAGCTTTTTAACCTTTTGCATAAAAAACTATAACTCTTGATACTATGCCCATGTGAGGGCTAAATGACTGTCAGTGTTGTGGGTGCACATTCCCAATGACCTTCTCATCTGTCACCATATGTGCTTATTTAACAGAAGGTGTCCCATGGTTACAGCAGAGAATCCATTAGCCCTTCCTAGCAGAGCAAGTGCCTGATTTGCACTGTCTATAATTTTCTTGCACTGCAAAAACTAATAGAGTTGGACAAAATGGCATCTGCTGCTTATTAAATCTTGTTTTTATACAGTTGACTGACCTAATTTTCCAAGGTTTCAAATTCAACTTCTTATCACCTATTTGGCTGAGACTTCAGAGTTGCTCTGTCAAATACTGCATGTCATTTACACATGTACAAGTCAAGTAATTGGGTGTACTGAAGACCTATGTCAGTTTTAAATCTGGTCCCAATTAGAAAATACATCTTCAAAGTTGTAAGTTCAGCTTCTCTTTTTCACAGCTTCATCACCTTCAAAATATGGGAGCAGGAAAGTGACATTATGTGATTTACACAGTCATACTCTAGACCTTGCCATTATTAATAATGGTTACACTTCCATAATCTCAATTTCAAGCATTCCACTCTCTGATCACCAGCTGTTCCCTTCTACTACTCCCATTCAACAATCCTCCTGGGACGTATAGTCTACCATCTTTCCTCTCGCCTCAGTCTCTCAGGATCTCACTCTCCTCCTTATCCAGCGTCAATTCCCTGGCCTAACTGTATCCCTTGTTAAAACTAACAAAATTGTAACCTTTGTTAAACAACTAGAAATTGAGACCTAGACATTTTCATTTTCATGTTCTGAATAGTCACTCTCTGTCGTGATTACAGAAAACAAAGAAACAAACAAAACACAGCCTTACAGACTGGTCTCAGCTTAAATTCCTAGTGTCTAACCCAAAGTTAACACTTAACATATTGCCTGGTTGGGGCCAGTCCCCTGGTGTAGTGATTAAATTCAGCGCCTTCCACTTTGGGCCCTGGGTTCGTGGGTTTGGATTCCAGGCGTGGACCTGCACTACTCAGTCACGCTGTGGTGGCGACCCACATATAGAACGTAGAGGGAGACTGGCACAGATGTTAGCTCAGGGCTCATCTTCCTCAGGAAAAAAAAAAAGTTGCCTGGTTGACCTACTATATTTCCTTCCCCCATCCACTCTCACCCTGTTAGACCACTATTTCACAATTTCTCCCTTGCCCAAAGCTCATAAAATGACTCAAATAGCCCCGAAGTTCTCTATAGTAGTAATGGAAGGACAATAGAGTACTGCTTTGTAATTATCCTGGTCATTCAAAATTTATTCATTCCCTCACTTGTTCATTTATTTATGGAGTATTTACGTAGTGCCTAATGGAATCAGAACTATTACGTCTGGAAGGAACTTCCAAGCCTTCAAATTATAGAAGAAGAAATTGAGGCCCAGAAATTTTCATTTTCAGGTTCTAAACATTGCATGAATATGAAGACTGTACTGGAAAAACATCTGCCCTCAGTTGATTTCATGCCTTGGCTTGGCATAACCTCTGTGAAGATGGTACGAAAGGGTGCATCTTCATAAAATATGACATGCTCTTGCTACACAATGTGACAAAATGTGGTCGCTGGTTCAGCAGCATCTCATACCTGGAGCCAGGAAGAGGTTAAAGCTAACCTATATTAAAATAAGCAGAGAAAAGGTGATGTTATTGGGTAGCAGAGGGAGGAAGGAGGAAGCAGACTCTCAGGCCCCATCCCAGCTAACCTATGTTAAAATAAGCAGAGAAAAGGTGATGTTATTGGGCAGCAGAGGGAGGAAGAAGGAAGCAGACTCTCAGGCCCCATCCCAGGCCTAGGGATTCAGAACCTGCATTTTAACAAGATCTCCAGGTGGTTCATCTCCACACGAAAGCTTGAGAATTACTGCTGTACTAAATGACAACTGGGACAATAATTACGGCCAAGCATCTAGGCTACTGCCGGGAATATCAGAAATAAAACTTTACCTTTTTACTCCTAGGCTAAGCTACTTTTCCTTTCAGACAGAGCTATCTGGTCTTTTTTGTTTTGCTGGGATGTTGACTTGTGAAAATTCACCTGGTATTATTCACAATTCATCCCTTTGTGTCTGAGAAAGTTAGGAGCTTTGATTTTGTTGACACCAGAAACTGATGCAACAGCACATCAGGGCAAACCTCATACATTTTAAATTAAGATGGTTCATCAGAGTTAAGATGAAAAAGCTTAAGCTCTTCTTGGAACGGGAAAGCCGGAGGCAAATGCAAGCAGCCGTCACGAAATCAAATATGTGTTGTTTTCTTCCTCCTCTAAGTACACACACCTTCTTAGCCCTTTTAAAAACAATATATTTCACTTTGGAGCCAGGAAGAGGTTAAAGCTAACCTATATTAAAATAAGCAGAGAAAAGGTGATGTTATTGGGCAGCAGAGGGAGGAAGGAGGAAGCTTCCTCCTCATACTCTCTTTGTTTTGAAATTCCTTCCATCAATGGCAAAGTGTTTCCAGTCTTACTGTCCTTTTTAAATTTTTTTTACTGTATATCCCTAATATGTTAGAATGCTGTCTTTTCAAAAAACTTCATCAACAATGTTTTCGGTCAAAATGCTCACATTTCAGTGAAAATAAACAGATGCAACTCCTATTAGCAGTACTGTGATTTCTAGGTCAAAGGCATATCATACACATAATTTCATGCTAAAAAATATCCACTACCTAAAATACTGAAGTACTAAAATATCATGGTAAAAATAAAGCAATTGCTATTTAACATATATTCACTTTGGAGTTTTTTTCTCTGTTAAACATAAAATGTCCACAATTACTAGACTGCTAAGATAAGGTTACCTTATTTTTTTTTTTAATACAAAGCCTCTTGAGTTTTGACCCTTAGAATAATTCAAAATCAATTCTCTGGATGCCTTTCCAAATCAAGTTCTTACCTTTTTCAGAATCCTTACCGTATATTAAAATTCTGACACAACCTCCAGGTCATCAGGACACACTACATCTTCATAGATGGTGATTTATTTGTCATTGGCAATGGAGAGCCTTCCTGAACTCAATTAACATGAATGATATCTACTCATCTGTGAACTAGATGTTTTAAATTAAAGTACAAGTTAGGTAATAGAATGTGCATGTTTTTTTCTTTTAATACTCTATCTTATTTGTAAATATCCTGGCCAAATATTCATAACAAAACAAATCTACTGACTATAAGGCAATATATGTTTTCAGTCATCCTAATTTATTTAGTGCTGGCTTTCTAATGGATGGGGATTGTTTCAGTAAAGCTTGTAGAAGAGTTTACACAGGTATACCATACTTTGGTTCAAGTAGAACTCACTCTCCTAAACCGGATGTTTCACTGTATGTATGCTGAGAACATTTGTCATATAATGGCAACCATTGTTCTGCGACCCAACCTCAGAGGTCTGATGGGAAAGGCTGATATACCTATTTTTTTGGATTTCCAGCTTTTATTTTTATGTATTTATTTATTATTTTATTCAGTTCGTATTGGTTTATAACATTGTGTAATTTCAGGTGTACATTATCATATATCAGTTTCTGTATATAGTGCATTATGCTCACTACCAACAGTCTAGTTTTTTGCAGGGTTTTTTTGGTGACACAGATTGTCCCTGAGCTACCATCTGTTGCCAATGTTCCTCTTTTTGCTTGAGGAAGATTGTCCCTGAGCTGTGCCAATCTTTCTCTATTTTGTATGTGGGACACTGCCACAGCATGGCTTGATGAGTGATGTGTAGGTCCATGCCCGGGATCTGAACCAGTGAACCCCGGGCTGCCAAAGTGGAGCACGAGAACTTAACCAATATGCAACAGAGTCGGGCCCTAACAATAATCTAGTTTTTATACGTCACCAGACATATATGCCCCTCTATCCTACCCTCCCACCCCCTTTCACTCTGTTAACCACTAATCTGTTCTCTTTATCCATGTGTTTCTTTTTTTTTGTGAGGGAGATCAGCCCTGAGCTAACATCCGTGCTAATCCTCCTCTTTTTGCTGCAGAAGGCCGGCTCTGAGCTAACATCTATTGCCAATCCTCCTCTTTTTTTCCTTCCCCAAAGCCCCAGTAGATAGTTGTTTGTCATAGTTGCACATCCTTCTAGTTGGTGCATGTGGGACGCGGCCTCAGCATGGCCAGAGAAGCACTCAAGATCCGAACCCGGGCCACCAGCAGCGGAGCGCACGCACTTAACCGCTAAGCCACTGGGCCAGCCCTATCCATGTGTTTCTTTATCTTCCACATACAAGTGAAATTATACAGTGTTCGTCTTTCTCTGTCTGGTTTATTTTGCTTAACGTTAATACCCTCAAGGTCCATCCATGTTGCTGCAAATGGGACGATTTTGTCTTTTTTTAATGGCTGAATAGTATTCCATCTTCTTTATTGTTTCATCAGTTGGTGGGCACTTGGGTTGCTTCCACATCTTGGCTATTGTGAATAATGCTGCAATGAACATGGGGTGCATAGATCTCTTTGCATTGTTGATTTCATATTCTTTGGGTAAATACCCAGTAGCGGGATAGCTGGATCATATGGTATTTCTATTTATAATTTTTTGAGAAATGGCCACACTGTTTTCCATAGTGGCTGCACCAATTTGTATTCCCACCAGCAGTGTATGAGGGTTCTCTTTTCTCCATATGCTCTCCAACATTTGTTAATTATAACCATTCTGACAGGTGTAAGGTGATATCTCATTGTAGTTTTGATTTGCATTTTGCTGATAATTACTGATGGTGAACATCTTTTTCTATGCCTGTTGGCCATCTGTACAACTTCTTTGGAACAATGTCTGTTCATATCCTCTGCCCATTTTTTGATTGGGTTGTTGGTCTTTTTGTTGTTGAGATGAATGGTTTCTTTATATATTTTGGAAATTAACTCCTTGTCAGATGTACGATTTGCAAATATTTTCACCTAGTTGGTGGGTTGTCTTTCCTTTTTGTTCCTGGTTTCCTTTGCCTTGCAGAAGCTTTTTAGTCTGATGTAGTCCCATTTGTTTATTTTTTATTTTGCTTTCTATGCCTGAGTAGACATGTATTTGAAAAGATGCTGCTAAGACCAATGTCAAAGAGTGCACTGTCTACCTTTTCTTCTAGGAGTTTTATGGTTTCAGGTCTTACACTCAAGTCTTTAGTCCATTTTAAGTTGATTTTTGTGTATGGTATAAGATAATGGTCTACTTTCCTTCTTTTGCATGTGGCTGTCCAGTTTCCCCAGCATCATTTCTTGAAGAGACTTTCCATTCTCCCTGGTATGTTCTTGGCTCTTTTGTCGAAGATTAGCTGTCCACAGATGTGTGGTTTTATTTCTGGGCTTTTAATTCTGTTCCATTGATCTGTGTGTCTGTTTTTGTGCCAGTACCATGCTGTTTTGATTACTGTAGCTTTGTTGTATATTATGAAGTCAGGGATTGTGATGCCTCCAGTTTTGTTCTTTTTCCTCAGGATTGCTTTGGCTATCAGGGTCTTTTTTTGTTCTATATAAATTTTAGGATTCTTTGTTCTATTTCTGTGAAGAATGTCATTGGGATTCTGACTGGGATTGCATTGAATCTGTAGATTGATTTAGGTAATATGGATATTTTGACTATGTTTATTCTTCAAATCCATGAGCATGGAATATCTTTCCATTTCTTTATGTCTTCTTCGATTTCTTTCAATAATGTCTTACAGTTTTCAGTGTATAGCTCTTTCACCTCCTTGGTTAAATTTATTCCTAGATATTTATTGTTTTTGTTGCAATTATAAGTGGGATTGTATTGTTGAGTTCTCTTTCTGCTAGTCCGTTAATTAGTGTATAGACATGCAACTGATTTTTGTAAGTTGATTTTGTACCCTGCAACTTTGCTGTAGTTGTTGATTATTTCTAGTAGCTTTCTGGTGGATTCTTTAGGGATTTTTATATATAGAATCCTGTTGTCCACAAATAGTGAGAGTTCTACTTCTTCCTTTGCAATTTGGATAATTTGTATTTCTTATTCTTGCCTAATTGCTCTGGCCAAAACCTCCAGTAGCATGTTGAATAGGAGTGGTGAGAGTGGGCACCCTTGTCTTGTTCCTGTTCTCAGAGGGATGGCTTCTAGTTTTTCACCATTTAGTATGACATTGGCTGTGGATTTGTCATATGTGGCCTTTATTATGTTGAGGTAGTTTCCTTCTATACCCATTTTATTGAGAGTTTTTATCATAAATGGATGTTGGATCTTGTCAAATGTTTTCTCTGCAGTAATTGAGAGGATCATGTGATTTTTATTCCTTATTTTATTAATGTGGTGTATCACACTGATTGATTTGCAGATGTTGAACCATCCCTGCATCCCTGGTATAAATCCCACTTGATCATGGTTTATGATCCTTTTAATGTATTGCCATATCTGATTTGCCAATATTTTGTTGAGGATTTTTGCATCAGTGACATTAGCCTGTAATTTTCCTTCTTTGTGTTGTCCTTGTCTGGCTTTGGTATTAGGGTAATATTGGCCTCATAGAATGAGTTAGGAAGCATTCCCATTTTTTCAATTTTTTGGAATAGTTTGAGGAGGATAGGTATAAATCTTCTTTGACTGTTTGGTGGAATTCTCCAGAGAAGCCGTCTGGTTCTGGACTTTTGTTTTTTGGGAGGTTTTTGATTACTGTTTCAATCTCTTGTGATTGGTTTATTCAGATTCTCGATTTTTTCTTGATTCAGTTTTGGGAGGTTGTATGAGTCTAAGAATTTATCCATTTCTTCTAGGTTGTCCAATTTGTTGGCGTATAGTTTTTCACAGTATTCTCTTATAATCTCTTGTATTTCTGTGATACCCGTTGTAATTTCTCCTCTTTCATTTTTAATTTTATTTATTTGAGCCTTCTCTCTTTTTTCCTTAGTGAATCTGGCTAAGGATTTTTCAATTTTGTTTATCTTCTCAAAGAATAAGCTCTTAATTTCATTGATCCTTTCTGTTGTTTTTTAGTCTCTATTTCATTTATTTTTGCTCTAATTTTTATTATTTCCTTCCTTCTGCTGACTTTAGGCTTTGTTCATTGTCTAATTCTGTTATGTATAGTTTAAGATTACTTATTTCAGATTTTTCTTCTTTGTTGAGGTAGGCCTATATTGCTATCAAGTTCCCTGTTAGCACCACTTTTGTTGCATTCCACAAGAGTTGGTATGTTGTGTTTTCATTTTCATTTGTCCCCAGGTATTTTTTGATTTCTCCTTTAATTTCTTAATTGATCCAGTGGTTGTTCAGTAGCATGTTGTTTAGGCTTCACATATTTGTGACTTTCCCAGCCTTTTTCTTGTAGTTGATTTCTAGTTTCATAGCATTGTAGTTGGAAAAGATGCTTGATATGATTTTAATCTGGTATATTTTTTAAAGTATGCTTGAAAGGCATGAATAATAATATGAATATGGTTTTTAATAACATATTTAAAGGAACCTAAAGTTGAATATAAACAGCCTAATGCTCACAATTACTGAGTGAATCTAAAACAGTATTTGGTGCTTTAAACAACATGACATCTTGCCTACCCTATTTAGATCTTTGAATACTGTGAGTCTTCCAAGTTAAGTGACAGTAATAGGCAGCTGTGAATATATCACCATCCCTACCAATGGGTCACAGGACCAATTACGATTCCAGATGGAAATGTGATTTTTCAAGTGCATCTCCCCTTCCCCCCATTAAATTACTGATGTCACTGAAACATAACTCTGTTTTTTCAGTGCAGTTTGGGAGTTCTTCCCCACTTTTCCAGATTCTTCCTAAAATGTAGTGTTTAAAGTGCTGAGGAGTGTGTATTAAACTAGAAAGATGGGATCATTGGATCATTTAAGTGAGATGGTGAGGGATTTTACTAGAAGCATGCTTCTCAAACTTGAGCATGTAGCAGAATCACCTGTAGGTCTGATTAAAACAGATTCCTGGAGGGGCCGGCCCAGTGGCATAGCGGTTAAGTTCGCGTGTTCTGCTTCGGCAGCCCAGGGTTCACCGGTTTGGATCCTGGGCACGGACCTACTCACTATGCATCAAGTCATGCTGAGGTGGCGTCCCATACAGAAGAGCTACGACTCTACAACTATGATACACAACTATGTACTGGGGCTTTGGGGAGAAAAAAAAAGAAAAAGGGGAAGATTGGTAACACATGTTAGTGCAGGGCCAATCTCCCTCAAAAAAAAAAAAAAAAAAAAAAACACAGATTGCAGGGCCCCACCCCCAGAGTTTCTATTCTGTACATCTGTGGTAGGACCAAGAATTTGCTTGTCTAACAAGCTCCCAGGTGATGCTGATACTGCTGGTTCTGGACCACAGAGAACCACTGTATGGCAACATCTTCTAGTCCATGATTTTTTTGAAAAGTATTTCATAAAAATTTTATTTGGTTTGTCTTTGTTTATCTTTTAAATTACTTCTTCTCTTTGAACTTTATACTGTCATAAAATTCATCATAAATTTGAAGTTGGAAATGAATGTGGAAAGGACATGAGAATAAACGCCACATGCTTTTCCTAATTGTGGGCTAAGTTATCCCTTGGCTCTTGATGTTTCAAGCCTTTTCATTTACAGTATTGAAATTACAATCCCTATGTGTAAACAATGCATAAACACACACATGCATGATCTATGGACAATGTTTAATAAATAGAAAAACATTAACAGATATATAAAGACATTTGTTTTTATATTGGCCAACATTTACAGCAAAATGACTTTATAAACTGAGAATGAGTGCCGAACATTTCTTAGCAAAGTAAAAATAAAATTCTGTATTCATATCAGTTTATTTGCTCAGTTTATTAAGAAAATACTCTGGAAATGTAAAATAACCCTATAGCTTAGATTTCTTTTTATTTGATAATTACTACTATTTTAGACTTCTGGTCCTCCATCATCTTCATCAGCATCATAAAAGTAGTTAATAGGGATTATTAAAAGTTCTTCGTTCTATGCTAATTACTACACGATATATCCTACTAACATTTGCGGGTCTCTTCCTGCTCCAGCCTTCAACACAGTACATAATGCATGAGGGACACAGCATAGAAATTCATCTATATTCTTAGCAGGGAATTTGCACACACACACAAAGTCAATAGCGACATTCTGAAATATATTCTAAAACCAAGGGATATAAAATAAAATATTTAAACCTTTCACTTGAATTTTGGTTTCCTTTAATGTTCCCATTCAGAGGGATAGAGTAGTTTAGTATCTCACAGCCTTTCTCAGCAGAAGTTTGCATCTGAGGCACAGAATAGAAAACAGGATTTCAGTGACTATTTTTGCGGTTCTCCCAATGATGGGATTCAACTAGTACCATTCTAGAATTAATTTATTACATTAAATGGATGACTCAGAGTCCCAGTTGAGAGTGGCTGGACAATTCAATCAAAACATACAGAAACTTCCAAGGATATATACCCTATAACAGAGAAGGGTGTGATCCATATCAGAAATATATTTGTGAAGGTTCAAGATGTTCAGGATAGCATCTAGAAGACAAATATCCTAAACCAGAATGCCTCACATTTAAACAAGCCATTATTTCAAATCAATTTCTCAGACATTATCCTTACAATAATCTTATCAAGTCAATATTATTCCTCACTTTATAGATGAGAGGTATGAGTATTAGAAAATTCAGAAGCTCAATTGTCAAAGAACCATGGCTGCTAAAGAGCAACACAGGTGTCATTACTTCATGCCAAGATGGTTCTTCTGGATCTGCGGGCATGTACCATTTGATTTCCTAATAGGTCTGATTATCCTGAGAAGATTACCTCTACTGTCCATATACCCATTTTACTGATTTTAGTTTAATCTGGGTGGTCAGGTCTTCAGGATGCACCCTCCCACTGAGGATAGCTTGTGCATCTCCTGCCCTTAAGAAATAATGTGAAGACCAAGTTTCCCCCTGCAATGCTTCCTCATCATCATGCAGCCTGATTCTTCCTTGGCAAGTGAGAAGTAGAGGTTTGAAACTCCTGTGGACCTGACTATGCAGCTTTAGAGAAGGCAGGAAAACTACCAATATATTACGCCATCTTAGAGTTACAAATCAGAGAAAACTAAGGATGGAGCCTCATGGACAAGCTGAGAGTTGAGAATGTTACCTGCATAAATGCATAGAAGGAGCTTTCTCTCTTCTGCTCCGCATTGTTAGAAGGAAGACATAGATTGGGTAGCATCTCCACTTCTTGTTAATTTTTTAAAAATGTTTATTTAGAAAGAAAAGAATTACTTGTAATGGATATGGTTGCTATATTACATTTTTACAACTCTAATCTCAATAGGTCATTCTTTAGATAAAT
Organism: Ceratotherium simum simum; assembly: GCF_057802395.1. Lineage (NCBI taxonomy): Eukaryota > Metazoa > Chordata > Mammalia > Perissodactyla > Rhinocerotidae > Ceratotherium > Ceratotherium simum. Next base: position 17,365,324 of record NC_141909.1, read on the forward strand.
TTCTTAAAAAAAACTTCATAATTCTGTCTCATTCCCTGGGTAGAATCCTTAGGGAGTAAGACAATGGATGGAAAATTAATTTCCAACTATACCTGAGAAGGGAAAGTGATGTTAACAGGTTCATTGGAGATGGTTAGAGGCATAATTTCACCCCGTGTTCTTGTCATATCACAATCTAAACAAGTTTACAGTCACTCTGAATTCTTTTTAAGTGTAATACTACAAAAGCAGTCTTCTAAATACTCTGGAAGCTAAAGCTGTCAGCAGACTGTCAGTGTGTCTACAGTGGTTTTCAAATTCTCTTCTAACAAAACAAACAGGAGAGTCACATTTCTCAAGATGTTTTAACATTTTAATTAATGTGCTGTGGGAAAAAAATAGGTGAGCGTGGAGATGGAACTGTTTTTGTCAGGTTCCCATTTAACACTATTTAGTAGTATTTTTAAACATAAAGATTAGTGTTAAACACTGTTTCTTGTTGAATTTCTTTGGAAATAAGTGTACAATAATTCTATATTCCTTTCAACTTAAAATATCAATAGGTATGCTGACTTAAGTGTCATTTCAATTAATATACCTTAGGAAAGATTACACTCTCCTTGGAAATATTTGAATCCTTTGTAAGTGAACGTCTCTTTAAATAGTCCTACTTAAAGAAAAAAAAACAGGAAACGAAAAGATTTATTTCCTGTTGCACTGTAGGCTTCTAAAAGACAGGGATCATTTCTACAACCCTAATCTGCAAATTTCCCAGCACACGGCAGCAACCCAGTACTATTTTTGAATGAATGAATGGATGAATGAAAGTACACACATGAATCGAGAAGCATCATCGAGTACTGATGTAGGTCACACACAATAGGTATCACTACTCATTCGTCAATGAATTGATTGCAATATGCAGAACTAACATTTTAAATTTTATTGGGAACAGAAATGCCTGGGGTTATGAGGCTCCTCACTAGTTCCCCTTTTCAGAATCTAAATATTTCTACAATTGTCTTCTAAAGTAGCTTGATTCAATGTAAACACTTTAGTCTTTTCTCCAATTTGCTGTGCCTTGTGCCTGGAATATGCTTTCTGCTCTTTGTTGCTCCTGTAAAAACCTTCCCATACTTAAAGACCCAGCTCAAATGTTCTCTCCTCTGAGTGGACATTCTAATTCTCTGTTTAGAATCAATTGTTTCATCCTTTGTAGTTAAAATGCTGCATTATAATTAAGGTGAATATGCTGTTTCTTCTGCTAGACTAGCGACTCCTTGAGTTCCAGGATTGTGTCTTATTTATCTAAGTATTCTCTTTCACCTAGAATAATGCCTTGAATATATATTAGGCATATGCTAAATCTTATTTAATAAAATTGTGTTGAAAGGAGATAACTAGTGGAGTTAGGCCATCTATTGAAGTAAAAGGGTGGATATCGGAGTTGTATTCATGACCCCAAAGAGACAGTTTGTTCTAAATATAAGAGCTTTTGTTCACTAATGTCTATCCTTGGGATTGGTCATGACATGAGGAAGGAGGCTATGGTGTGTGTAAGACCCTTTATCAGACTGTGACGATAGCAGTCATGTTCGGTACACTTTTTGATAGTGTTTTAAGAAATGATCATTATTCAAGTACCTCGAACTGCCTTTTATGTTTAATACAACCTCAACTGAATACTCAACACATTTTTCATAGACATGTTCTTTGATATGAGAACACCATCAATGATCTGGAACACATTTTTCACATTTCCCTCATATTACAGAGATAACAGTATTACATCTGAAGTACATCTTGGTCTCAGTGAACACATATCAGATATGCCCATGCTTTAGGCTTGTCAGTCTGTCGAGAAAATGTTCTTGCTTCCTTATCATTAACAGAGTTAATTTATCTGCAGAAACTGTTAATAAACTTGTCATTGTTTTAGCAACGAATATAGTGTAATCCTTTCTCCTTCAACTACATTTCTTAAAATGTGTTTTCCAAGTGCACTTTATATATGGCATTATAATTTCCCTTAATATAACAGGCAGGAAAAACACCCCAAGACACACATTATTATAATTTTAATTCACCAATAACCCATTAATACTTAATTACTGAAACCTGAATTACCAATAACAAATCAACTATATTTTCTTCTGATATCGTCAAACCTCAGAGTTTCCTTATAGGTTTCCGGTTCATTGGAAATGGAGATTAGACTGTTTAGATCTTTTCTATTTAAGTTTATATGTAACCCTAAAATAAATATGCTGGAATCTGTAGTGTCCATATTTACAGAGTTTAACACAAAAATGTCATGCTCTATTTTATAAAAATGAAATACCGATTTTCCATTGAGAAACAATCTTCTGTTTCAAGATTGTGAATTGAATGATACTCATCTATTATCTTGTTTAAAAGGCCTAAGGAAGTGCTTCAAGCTTTTGACTCCTAACTGGGCATAATTTAATTTACGTATTTTTAAATTTTGCCTCTAATAGTTTGTTCAAAAAAATACCCAGTGATAGACTGAATATGGTAATGTCACCTTCATTAACCTAATGCTTGTTTTTGCTCTTACTATTGACATCATACATATTGCCACATTTTCAATGACTGATTTTACAAGACATGTTTATATATTCCAAATATTTCTGCTACTTTATAAAAAAAGGCCTTAAAAATGCATTTTCTTTCTTTGCAGCTGCAGGCAAAACAAACTAAAATATATAGAGAAAGAGTGTATGATTCTCCTTATCCCTAAGATCACATTCAAAACTCCCACTTGTTATTGATTTTACTTCTCTCCTGGCTACCCTTTTACTAATAGAGTTGTGGAGCTGTTGCTTACACCAAGGTCAATCAACTCTCATTTTCCTCAGAGCCATTCACTTCGTTTGAAGTCCATGCGTCTACCTGTTCAGTGCAAGGGCTGGTCTATTGGATCTTTCTCCGAAGGCCTCACGGCCTTTTTCCAAATATCAGCATTTAACTGTATAGTGCTTGTCCTACACTGAATATTGTTCATTCAGGTATTTAAGTCCCGTACTGTAATTACAAATACACTTGAAGTTGCTTGCTAGTAGAAGCCATGTCATTCTTCTTTTATTCTCTTAAGAGTCATGGTCTAGGATTAGGCATATTATGAGCACAGAATAAATTCTCATGGATTATTGACATTATAAGGCATTAATATCTTCTGCTCTGACTCATTTCCTAATCCGCACTCCTATAGCTAATTGATTGCTCAATATCCTCACGAATTAGACATTTTAAATAAAAGAGACAAAATAGAACTTTTATTTTCTGTCCCAGATATCAGTACCATCTAGGGTATAATGTACCATCATATTCCCAGTTGTTTAAGCCAAAAACCTTGAAGCTATCCTTAATTTTTTGTTCTTTTCCTTGTCTCATATCCAATCTGCCAGCAAAGCTATGGGTGGTACCTCCAAAATAGAATCTGAATCTCAATACTTCTGTCTACTTTGCCTGCTACTCTCCTGGTTCAAACCACCATCGTCTTTCCCTGGATCACTAAATAGCTTCCCATCAGTTTTCCTTTCTTTATTTCATCCCTCTATAGTTCATTCTCCATGAAGTTGTCTTGTTGCCTTTTTAAAGATCAATCAGATCTGTACCTTTCATGCTTGATTCTCCCCACTAGCTTCCATTGCTCTTAGTTTAATATGGCCAACTACTATACCAGAGAAAGCCCTCCAGGATCTGGCTCCTGCCTAGCTGTTTACTAATGTTGTCAGTCTCTATGCCCTAGTCATTGACATACAAACAAGTTAGTACAATGGGGCTTAGTAACTGCAAATAGAAATCAATGCAGTTGGGAAGTATCTCACTTAGTCTAAGGGGAGGGTTGCGGAGAGAGAATTGAAAAAGAACAGAAGTTTGTCAGGCAGACAATATTTGTGTGTGTGTGTGTGTGTGTATCAAGAGAGGTGAGGATCAGATAGGATAGACTGTTTTAGTAAATGGTATTTTTCCAAATACCATTTGTGGTGGCATTATTACCTATTAGAATTAGTAACCTATCAAACTACATCCTACATCTTAGAGAATATCTCAATGATTTCCAAATCCCTGCTAGAGCTACATATCTGTTTAATTTCTTTAATGAAGGTCTCAAAACTGAGCATTGTTCATAACTTGAGTTGCAACATGCGACTTTCATAACATTGCAGTTTTGAGTATGGGACATAATTCTATGTTAAATCACAAGCAGATTCACACTATTGACGTGTTAGAAAAACATAGAACAGAGGCTGGCACACTACAGCCTGTAGGCCAAATGTGGCCCACTGTCTGTTTTTGTAAATACTAAAGCTTTGTTGGAACACAGACATACCTATTCATTTATATATTGTCTGTGGCTGCTTTCACACTATAATGGCGGAGTGAGTAGTTGGGACAGAAATCCTAGGGTCCTGCAAAGCACAACGTATTTACTCTCTGGCCCCTTAAAGAAAAAGTTTGCCAACCCCTGCCATAGAAAGTAGTATTTGCTGTTTTTTGGGGTTTTTTTTAGGAAGAATTAAAAGTATATGGCATCTTTCATGGATTAGGTAAACTGCACTTTAAAAAAAAGTTTTTTTTAAATGTGGTGTTAGAGTAGTTCATATTTATTATTATTCCTGAGATAGTTTGTTAAAGAAAACATGGTGGTTTATATAAAGGCTCTTGTAACTGAAGTATCATTGCTGTGTGATTAGTTGATATTTTCAGACTTGAAAGTACCTTTCAGTACATCCTTAAAATGTACAACAATGGGAAGTGATTTTCTGAAATAAAAATGTTATATCTGGCTCCAGCCCAAATTGCTCAAGGCCATGTAAAAATCTGAGGAGAAGCAGACATAATAGGCTCACTAGGTTGGAAGTAAAATCACATTTTTCTAAATGCAAAGACTAATCCTGTGCCACTCACTAAGCTGAATTTAGGTTTCACTGACAATCTTTATTAACCTCTTATTTGCTGCATGTGTATAATTTTTCACTCAAATATACTCCAGGTTGCTTAGTCACAGCATGCAAGGGATTTTTAAACCGTTTTTGAACTGCATATATTTCAATAATTTCATTAACTTTTATGTTTGACTGAACAAAAGTTTTCGGTCTTCAAATGCTTTATTGCATTTTAATGGTTCACAAAATGATTTTTTTTTTTCAGCTTGAAATTTTGCAGCTGACTGGCTGACATTGTGTAGTCGCTGTGTATGTGCCTAATAGCTTATGTCATTTCATTAGCAGAAAGGAGAAGAGAATATGGTAATTGTGACCACTTGGAGAAGACACTCATCTGAACAATCAGTTATTTTTCTCCTTATTTAATGTAGCATTTTAATAAGATGATAGTCGTAATAATGGGAAATATTATGCTCAGCAAAAAGCCTAGAGCCTTTGAACAAGAAACAAACAAAAGAGGCCAGCCTGAGCTGCGAATCTCCTCTAACTCTGCTGACCAGGACTGTCCTGGCTTTGTCTGAAAATTCCAGTTTAGAGCATTTTGCTCTTTTACCTTCTTCCTCCTGTCTCCACTTTTCGGGAGATTGCTATTCTTGTTTTCAGCACTTCCTTTTCTTTCTTTCTATCCTCTTCCATCTAATGGCATGGTTTTGACAACAACGTCCCAATAGTGGAATCTGGCCCTACCCCACCAGTCACCTCGGAGTTCTAGGGCAGAATTTCCACGTTTGCTAGACATTTCTACCTTTCCTACACCATTTTGATACACGTTAATATGGGAATTTTCCCTCATTACTCTTCCTTTTCAAAATGTATTGGTGACAACCCTGTATTTATTCTACAATATTAAATTAACACCTGTCCAATGAATAAAGTTTAAAATCAGAAAACAATCAGTGGATTTCACAGTATAATTGTTTGATAGTTCCCAGGACCTCCCTTTTCTTTCCTTCCTAAAACACGTATTAAGTTGGTGCTTCTCAAATTGTGATCTATGTACCACCTGTGTCAGAAACAATTGAGCTATTCTCTTAAAATATCAATTCATAAATCCCACCCCAGGCCTTCAGAAACTGTACCACACCGATGAGCCATTAAACAAAATCCCGAGATGATAATTACATACACCAGATTTTGAGAACCAAAGTGATACATTTTCACAACTTATAAATTTTTTTTTGAAAGAATATATCTTTCTTTTCTACTCCATTTATCGCGTTCTGTATAATATAGTTCTTTCCTTCTACTCTAATCCAGGCTCTTATCCCTCATGTCCAGATAATCAAAAAACCTTTGAAATGATTCCCTTGTTTCTAGTCTTCTGATGCTGCCACATTTGTCACCTAGAATCATAATTTTAACATTCTAATTACCGGCGTTCTAGTGAAATGTACACTTTTCTACTTGATATTAATGACATCTTGTTAGTTAAGGCACCTCGTTAATGCCTCCAAAATCCTCTCCTCAAGAGAATTAGACTACTTGCTATTCTTAAATACATATTCCTTGTAATACCCCTGTACCTTAGTTCAAGTTTTTCCCAGGTGCCTTGCCATTTCCACTTAAATTCAATTTATTTATTATAAAAAGTTCACTTTAAATGTATATCCTCCAGGAAACACTGTCTCACCACCTAGTGGTCTGTCCCTCCCGAAATCCTGTGGCCTTCAGACGCAATCCGTGTCTCTATTAAGGATATTCGTATATGGGTTGAGGCATCATGGCACAATCATCTACCCATTTCAATGGAAAAAATTATTGATTTGACTATAATTCCACTTTACAAAGGGACACAAACATGAATTTAAATTTGAGAATTTCTCTTCATGCATATGCATAAATGATGAGTCACTTCTGTTAGGGATACAGAAAAAAAGGGGGAGTTTGGGAATAGAAAAAGAGGTTTAGCAATGGCATCCTGAAATAGATGAAATGAACTCAAAGTGAACCTTGACCTTAGACACTTCTGCATCTGAGAGAGAAACTGACAGGTACGTGCTTTAGTGAGAAGTTAGTGTGAGCAGCCCTATGGCTGTATACCCCTATGTTTTGAGGAAGGGAGTTGAAAACTGCCTACTCAGCTGGCGTGTGTTACATAAATGAAAGCAAAAGAGTTCTGATCACCCAATTCCAGTGTGTGTGCTGGGGGGAGGAGTTTTCCACCCACACTGCCAATCAGCTGGGTGTCCCACAGTTTAACTCAATTCTGACACTATCTACCTGGAGATGGCATCAGATTCCACAGGTTAAGGACTCAGTCCCACAAGACTGCCCCCCTCTCCCCTTCAGATGCCAGTTGCAAGCCCAGGTTATCACTTGTGTTTCTGACCGACTGGCTACAGATTTGAGGTTCCAACAACCCCGCCTTATGTTGGAGTAGTTTGCTAGAGTGGCTCACAGAATTCAGAGAAACATTTTACTTTCTAGATTACTGGTTTACTCTGAAAGGATGCAACTCAGGAATAACCAGATGGAAGTGATATATAGGGCAAGGTATGGAGAAAAGGCGAGGAGCTTCCATGCCCTCTCTAGGTATGCCACTCTACCTGTATCTCCACGTGTTCACCAACTGGGAAGCTCTCTGAATCCCATTCTTTTGGGTTTTTATGGAGGCTTCATTACATAGGCAATGATTGATTAAATCATTGGCCATTGGCAATTGATTCTACCTCCAGCCCTCTCGCCTCACAGGAGGTGGGAGAGGTAACATGGGGCTGGGACTGAAAGTTCTAACCCTCTAATCACATGGTTGGGTCTCCTGGCAGCCAGACCTCATCTTTAGGTTACCTAGGTGCTTTCCAAAAGTCACTCCATTAACATAACGAAAGACACATTTATAGCTCTCATCTCTTAGGAAATTCCAATGGTTTTAGAAGCTCTGTGACAGAAATGAGAACTAAAACCAAATATATATTTCTTATTATAAATCACAATATCACAGGAAATTTCACCTACCTCTCTGTTTGCTCAGTGGCTCCAGGAGCATAGAATAGTTTAGATGGAAGGAAGCAAACAACCACCAATAAATCTGTACAGGGTGGCTCTGATCCAGTCAAGCAGAGGCAAATATTCAGGTCTCCTTGCTCTGGGAGCTGAGCCCACAGGAAACACCTACTTCCAACTGTTCTCAACCCTAGGAAAATCATTCTTTATAGGTCATGAATAAAGCTTATTATTATATCTGTCACCTCATTTCAATCCCCACCTCTACTGTCCCTCTGATTATCTCTGCTTGATTCCACTACATAAGGAATCAGTTTATAGGTACTACATTGGGTACATGGTATTATATTAGGCACAAGGATATCACAGTGACAACTGCACAGTATGTTTGAAGACCTTGGAACATTTATAGCTAATTATTGTGTGAAGTTATAATTTCTACTTTTTATTTTTCAGTATAAACCAAATGCTATGGGGACAAAGGGGTGGAGGCAATTCTAGCTGGGGAATTGAGAAAGATCTTGAAGAATGAATCACGTTTATGTAAGCAGTAATAATCAGCAAAATTATTCTAGGAAGAGGGAACAGAATCGCTAAAAGCACAGCAGCATGAATATGCTTGACGGGTTGGGGAAAAGCATCTAGAATGGAATGCAGGATGCATAATGGAGTGTGGTAGCTGACAGAACATGGAACTTTCCAGGTTAGGTAAGGATACTGAAGTTACTTTGGAGAATATCAGTGATGGGTAGTAGGTCCATGGGCATTTATTATATTACCCTCTGTACCTTATCTGTTATTTAAAATATATATATTTTATTTTTCAAAAGGTGCTGACCCTAGAAGAACAGGTATTTTACTTGTGTATACACTTAGAAAGAGACATATACAAGATTTTGTTGAAGTATTAGCCCTGCCTTATCTGTCCTGTATAATATTATGGCTCAAACAGGCCGTCTCAGATATTCTTAGAAGACTGCATCAACATATGTGTGGAACCATCCCATAAGGTCAGTCCTAATTTCATAAATGTCCATTGCCTCTCTTCCCTGTTTCCTCATAGTGATGATTTCAAATGCATTAATTTGAATGTGTTAATTCTCAGGACCCAAACTCCAGGAATAGTAATGTAGTGTAAAGGATCCTGGACAAGTCCAGATCTTGGCTCTGCTTGTAACCATCCCTTAATTTGAGTAAGTCGAAAAATTGTTTCTGATCCTCTGATTTTCATCTACAACATAGGACTAATTCCTACAGTCTTCACAGGATCAAAACAATGCTTGTGAAAGCCTTTTGTTAGTAAAGAATGGACAGTTAAAGAAAGTGTTGCTATGTATTTCTTTTTGTGTGTAAGACACTTGAAAATGGAGTTATTTTATGAGCACATTTTTATGCTGTGCCTTTAAGAGCAATTCACACACATAGGTCATAAAAAAATAAATTTTCACTCAATAAGATCAAGAGCAAACAGAAATAAAAATGTTGTTATATCAAACAAAATCTAGTTATTTTGTGTTAATAAATTTTTACTATGATAATAAGAAGCAGAAGAACAAAGGAAAATAAAGGTGATACTTAAAATACAGAATCAAAGATGAGGATAAAATGTAGGCAATTCAATTGCTCTAAGACTTATTTCAAACATCAACAATGCCAGGTCTTTAACAGGAGTGATCTTAGATAAGGGTAGAAGTTACATCTTGAAAATGTATTGTGTTTGTGGGTTTTTTTTTGAAATGTTAAGCCATTAAGGTTAATTTAATGAAATTTCATATAGCTATAGTGCCAGCTGTTTGATAATGAAGAATGCTGTGTACCAGTTTAGAGAAGGCTTCAGGGGTTGTTTTATATGCTGTTTTTAACAATTCAACTAAGCTAGGGGTCATTTGAAGATGAGGAGATTGAGAAGAAAAATCCATAATGATGGCTAAGCTAATTGTTTACAATAGTTAATGGAATCCGATATGGTGGGATGTAATTGATTGTGTGTGTAGCCTATGGTGATGTACCCTTGAGGAAAAAGTTTTTTTTTTTTTTTGCCTTTCTTGTTTTAGTTTTCAACTAATGAATTTGACACACACACATATACATACACGTATATATTTAATTCTAAGTTACTGATATAGATGTTTTCTTCACATTTTGAGAAAAAATTTGCTGTCGGTATTCTTTTTTGATTTTGAATCCAGACTTGTTTTTCTTCTTCATTATTTCCCAGTGACTTTTATATCCAATTAAACATTATTGGACTATTGACTTATTCTTACCTAACTTCTCCTGATCTTGGTACTCCTCTATATGTGGTTTGGGTCTGATTCTCTTTTGCAAGATAACTTGCATTCTTTAGATTCATAGGAAAAGAAAAATGTAACTCTTTATTACAAACTCCGCCAATGGAGAAGAGTATAATATAGTCTGCCCGTTCCTAGAGATCATGTGAACACATTTGGGGAATCTGAAGAAAAGCCCAGAATTGCCTTTCCCCATAGAGTGTAAGAGTCTCACAGTTCATCAGATGATACCGGTTGTCATTTCCCTGACAATAAGCTCCAAGGTAAGTGCACGGTGCCCTCTGGGGAGATCAGAGAGGAGGTGGTCTCCAATTTTTGTATTCACAGTTGCAAGGAACTTATCATCCCTGTTTGGCAATAGGACAAAGAATTAGCCCACAAAGAAAAGGACACACTGAACACTGGGGCAAAAATGGCACAGACTATACTAACATAAGCCAGTTGGGTGTTGTGGGATAATAAAACCATCTCTCTGAAATTGAATCACAGAAGCTGAATCTCATCACATTGTGATGAACAATAGTGAAACGCAGGGGCACTCCATCCACTATATAGTTGCAGCATTACTGTAACTTCAAGCAAGTGATGTACTCTACTGGTACATGAATGCTTTGAGGCTTTGTATTATTTTTCCAAATTGTCTCTAGACTTAATATGAATTATAAACAAGTAATCAGTATTTTTTAACTATAGACACCAGAAAAAGTTGAAGAAGCAAACCTGATTTAGAATGCCATTCAGTATGTTAAAATGCTATTTTGGATGTAAATTATTTTGCTTATACAAAAAAAAAAAATAGTAATTAACATTGATTAAAGTCCAATAAACTCAGCCCAAGGTATTCAGTTCCTCTACTGTTAGCCACAACAATAAGCTCTGAGTCGGTTATCAAGATAGTAGTCTCAGTCCTTACTTTTAAAGAACACACAAAACTATGCATAGAAAGTGATATAAATAATACACTGGGTTGGAAAACAATATGAGAAAGAAAATTATATTTGGCAGGTAAATATAAAATTTGTGAAAAACAAACAATAAAATGCTAAGTCTAAACATATGGTGAGATCAAAATTGGCAAGTATTTAAGAAAAAAACAAATGACTCAGAAACATTTATCTCAATTATCTTTCAGAAGAAAAGTGATTTGTTCAACTTGGATTTCCTGCAGTACCTTGAGTTAATTGATGGAAATAGACATGGCTGTAATCTCACTGGCCATCAAGGCAAATGTATTCAGACAATCCAGAAACTCAAAGCACACATCAATGCATATCATCCTTTGGGGAAGACTTGGCTACTTGGGCTCAACTATTGCCAAATAAGCCATTTGCTTGGAATTATCTGGGCAGGGGTGAGGACTAAGGAGGGGAGAAGAGTTAGTGAAAGGGGCTGGGGAAGGTGACATAAGTAACTTGTCCTAGGACAGAAGCTTGGAAGAGGGACAGGTTCAAGAATTGTGAAAGTAAGTACCCAAGAAAATGACCAGTGATGTGGAGGGCCATATCCAAATAGGTGCACTGATGTCACCCCAACCACAACAGTGGTCTTTGGGCTGCCTGAAGGCAGGGTTAATCCCACCTTTCTCACCTCTCCAATACTTAGCACAATGCCTGTAACTTAGTAGATACTCAGTCACCATTTGCTGAGTGAATTAATGAATGTATTTGCATGTATTAGAGCACTGGTTAGTCTACAGCATAAGGCAGACTATCCAAGAAATCATCCTCTAGTTCACTCCCTTCATTTTGGTCCCCAAAGTGTAAAAATTTGCTGCTGTTTTTGTTTGTGTGTATGCGTGTCTTAACAGAGATGTTAGGGAAGGAAAAATGTCAAAAGAGAACCACATTCTATTGAAGAACGATATTGACATTCACAAAAAAGAACAAAGCTATTGGTGCCCCTATATCTTGAACATCCCTCTACTAGCAAAGAAAAGCACAGAGGTTAACGGATTTAGCAGGGAAAGCAGGTTGTAGTCCCATTGACAGCCAGGGAATGAAATGACATCAAGTATTCGATGATTGCCCTCAATTAGCCTATGCAAAGCGAGAATTAATTACCAGCATTGAAAAAGCTCACCTTTGACTCCTCTTTCAAGATCTCACTTATATTGAGTGTTCCTCTGGTGTTATAAATGAAAGTCCAGTAGACTTGATAACTTGCTTTCCCTTAATGTATTTCAGGAAGAAGTAGTTATTTTTAACACGGCAACTCACACTTAATGAAAGAGGACTCAGGTGGTCTGAGATATAGATATTTATATACAGCTACAGATGTAGATGCAGATGTAGATATAGATACATAATATATAGATCTATAGATCCAGATACAGATATATGAATGAGTGTGATTTACTGATACAGAATGCAATGGGCATTAGCAGTACCATTGCACATATTAGCTTTGGAATTCTCAAGCAATTAAATGTATTAACGTAAACCTATAAAATAATTTTATTACTATACAGGGAAATAAATCATAAAAACAATGTCCTATAGGTACAGATACTATTTTTTGATATACTCCCCTAACAAAAGCTATATATCTTTTCCCCAAGCCAATAATAAAATAAAACCAAATAACTCCCTAAAGCCATTCACTTAATGAAATAATTTTGTTAAGCAAACAATAAAAACCTCATTGGCAACAAAGAAGTCACATGAGAGCACACAAGAATGCCTGAGCAAAAGGCTAGAATGTGATTTACTGGGTTTGGGAGAGTTATCTGGGCAAATGGAAAGGCTTAGCTTGCCTTAGCTAGTGTTGCAAGGAAGCATCAATCTTAGATAACTTAAGAATTCGGAAATACAAGGAAGAGCCAGAATATAAGAGATTAAAGAATATAGGAAAGTGGAGAAAATAAGAAAGCAGGAAAGGGTGCTGCTTGAGATAAGAAATGAACATTTGCATGAGTACCTAAATTTCAGCCCCTGTGTGCGATTCTTTTGCCTATGGTTGTGTGATGATGACAGCATGATACCAGCTAGGAAACTGAACTTGGAATTTACTAATTGTGCCTGAGTCAGAAGGATAGGAAATAAGAAGTGTATCTTTTCTGGAGGACCACTGGGTTTGAACTCAACCAGATGTGGGTTTAAGTCGCAGCCTTTATTATTGCAGGTATCTCTACAGAAAAGGAAACAAGACAGGGGTTAGCTCTATGGGCAAGCGTGCTTAACATAAAGATGTAACCATGCTCTGTGTGGTTGATCATTCTTTGGTGAAACAATGACCCAAATCCTACTCACCTCTATAGACATCTGACATTTCTGAAATCCTGTCAACCAGTTAGCAAGGAAGGGGATGGATGTGATGGTTTAATAGGGATAAGGTAAGCCTGAATGAAATGTTTTTACCTCATGTACAGTGGTATACACACAAGCATCGCAATTCACTTAGGAACTGCCTACCATTTGGGGGTTTCCAAACTTCCTCTAGAGGAGCCAAGGGCAGAAGCATAAATTTGTCCTGTCATTAATAGAGAATATATGTAACTGAATATACCTTGAAAAAACCAACTAGAGAAACGTATTAATGGATCCAGAAAATATTAGTTCATTATCCCAATATGACATTTGGGTTCAAAAGGAAAGGCTATGCACATTCTTCTGGAGACAGTTTAGCGAGGTGCTGAAAGAGGTGGTTAGCCTCTCTGGGTCTCAGCTATTTCATCTATCAAATAGAGATGTTCTCAGTGTCTATTTCAGAGTTGTTAAAGTGCTTTGAACTGTGCAGCACATAGTGAGGGTCCAATACACGTGAGCTATTCTTTCTTCTTATTAATAAAATGAAATTTGACCCCCTAATTCTGTAAAGTATTACCTTGAGAGATTACCTAGATTGTGTTCTTTTTAAAAAGTTCTTCATGAAAAGATGTTTGGGTGTTTTTCCAGGCCAGGGCTCAGTAAAATTGCAAAAAAAAAAAAAAAAAAAAGGTTTTAAAGGCAAATGAAACTGGATTGTGTGTTTTCCAAAGGGGGTTTATTGTTTCTGGCTGCAGCACTAGATTTAAAAAAGCCAATTATTTTCCTGCAAAACCAGCAAATGATGAGTCATGCTGCAGAGTTTTGTGACTTTTCAGAGAATTATCTTCTGACAGCAATAGATCTCTGAGTAACTTTAAAATTCTGTTGAAACTAGTTTGTTTAGACAACGTTCGCCAACTTCTGCCTTGGGTGTTAAGAGTGAACCACTCAGTTTAAGCAGAGTAAGGCTGGACTGACTGTTCTTGAATATGGTTATATTGCAGTCTGCCCCAAAGTAAACAGAAATTGGCAATTTGAAAATGTCATCAACCCAGAGCTTTCCAAGGTGTTAAATATTTAACTGTAGCTAATAGACTGCAAAGTAATGCTTGCTTGGCCAAACACACATGCTTTTTATTTCTCCCTGATAGTCTTGGCATCATCTTTTTTGTAGCCTCACTCAGCTTTTCAGAAGCAGAGCAGCCTGGAAGGCAGCAACAACAATCTGGTTCTAGAAAACTCTAGGTTTAGCTTGAGGAAAGTGCTTTAGAATCTAGGCTTTGGACCTGGGTTCAAATCGCAGATGTGAAACCTAAAACTTATGTGACATTAAGCAGGTAACCTCACCTCTGTAGGCCTCAGTTTCCTCATTTGTTAAGTCTTATAAGTGGTTTGAAAAATAAATGAGATAATAAGCATTAAGTACTTAGCACAGTGCGAGAACACAGTAAGCCCAACGAATTTTGGCAGCAAGTACAATAATTGTTGTTATCACTATTTGGTTACACATCAAGTACTTTCCTATCTCTGGATATTGCGTTTGCTCCTTCTTCTCTTGGAATGCTCCTCTCTCGGGATTTGCACAGGTGTCCCTTTCTCAGTCCTTCCTGGATCAACTCAGATGGCATCTCCTCTCATGGGCCTTGGCTGATCTTTCTGGTTAAAGCAGTCATTCCTCATCTCCGCCCCCCCGTCATCCCCTGTCTACTGGCTGTAACTGAAATTATATTAAGTATTTACTATTTTAACTTAAAAAAGTATATAACTTTTTTTTAGAAGTTTAATACAAAAAAGTATATAACTTTTTTAAAAGTTTAATACAAAAAAGTATTTAACTTTTTTGATGGTCTCCCCCAGTCAAGTGCAAGCTCCTTAAAGGAGCTTTTTTCTATATTTTTCACCCTAAATTTCCAGAGCCTAGAACAGGGCATCATTCACTGGGGCCTCTAAATAAATGTTCATTGATGAACCAACTCTTATAATGATTATGATGAGTACACTTCCATATTAACTTATTTAATTTATGCATTAGGATGTGAGTCAGAATACAACATTATTAAAGAGAGTTTCTGAAAAAAGTTAATCCATCATGCAAGCATTATACATGACTTTTACTAATTATAACATCAAGTGTGTCATTAGTGTCTGGGATTCTGGTAAAAGTAACATGCTAAAGAAAGCTTGAAGAAAAGTGTCTAATATTAGCATAACTTATCTCCTGATCAAGTTAAAAGTATAAGACAATTTGTGATAACTTCCCAAAATACTCCAGTGCTCTTAGAAATGGCTTTCAAAAGAAGTAAGATAGAAGAGAGGGTATCCACTAATCCAGGAGTGTGGGCAAAGGGTTAATAGAAGTCTTCTTCCTTCTTCATGAGAACTTGACCTTCAGTGAACGTTCTAGCTCTGTTCCCCTGGTCACCTGATATATACCAACTATGTTCCTTAGGAGTAGTACCTACAAGAAAAATGAGGCTGATTGGCAAATTGGATCTAGTCTGGGAGAAACTAGAAATAACTTATAAATATCTGGAACGGTCTTCACAGTTTAGGGTGTCCCTGAATATGGTGACTTTTCTAACTGGCACGCTGCTTGTCATATAAAATGGCATCTATGCCATGGATTTCTTGGAAACATTGGCTGCTATGGGGCATGAGGCATCTAAACAAAGATAGCTTTGCTGACTGCCTGATTTGGATTTATCTCCTTGCTCCAGAGCTGTGTGCCGCACGGCAAAAAGAGGTCTGTTGGCACTATGGACTGTCACAAGGCCTCCGCCTAAAGAGAAGTCTTGAAGCTGCCCTGCTGGCAAGCTGTGCTTCCCATCCTCCACCTCTTTAATGAATCTAGCCAGTGTGGCCAATGGCAGTTGTTATGGACTGAACATGTGTGCTCCCCTCAACTTCATATATTGAAGCCCTAACCCCCCAATGTGACGGTATTTGCAGGTGGGACCTTTGGGAAGTGATTAGGTTTAGGTGAGGTCATGAAGGTAAAGCCTCCATGATGAGATTAATGTCCTTATAAGAAGGGGAAGAAGTAGGAGCTCACCTTCTGCTACGTGAGGACACAGTAAGAAGAAGGCCATCTGCAAGCCAGGAAGAGGAAGCTCACCAGGAACCGAATCTGCAGCACCCTGATCATGGACTTCCCAGCAGCCAGAACTGTGAGAAATGCATCTCTGTTGTTTAAAACACCCAGTCTATGGTATTTTGTTATAGCAGCTGGAGCTGACTAAGAACAGTCTTTTAAGACTCAATGCTTAGCAGAGCCTAATAGGAAGACACCCTGGTGGGTGAAGCAGAACAGGTAACGGTTTGATGGCTATGGAAACCACAGATCATATTTTGAAAAGGAGTTGCCGAGTCAAAGGGCATAGACTGAGCCAATGAAAGGGAGGTGAGAAAACCAAAGAGAGAAGGCTGCCCTAACTTCTGGTTGGCTAAGGAATTTGGCAGAGAAGCAATTTAATAGTACCCAGGAATCCTTACAACCATCAAGCAGTAAATGAGACATGGAATAAGGCAAGAGGATCAGAAATGGACTATTAAATCTGTTTGGGAAGTTCTTGAAATATATAAGCTAACTAAGAAGTTGAACAAATAAAGAGAGTAACTGGAGCGGCACTTGACTACATCATCTCGCAATTGTCTCCCTCTTATTCTCAACTTGTTTTTTTGGCTAAATTCTTCGTTAAAAGTGCTTTCTTTTCAAGGATAAGCAACGTCTTAACTGTCATGGCCTACTTTATACAGGAAGATATTGAAGAAAAAATGTCCCACAATGTAAGTAAGAGAGAATAAGATCTCTGAACAGAAGGAATTTTTATTTTTGACATGACTTCAATTTTTCTTAGTGCTGCCTTCATTCCTGAAGGCAGCATGTCATAATAGAAAAGGAGGTGGGAGGGAGTCAAGGACTCCAGATTCTGGGTCAGATTGGAGAACCCTTCAGAATGATGCTGTGATCCGGCACCTGCCCCTCAGCCTTTCAGGAGTCTGGTCCTCACCTGAAGAGGTAGGAGAAGGATGTGGCTGGCAAAGCCTGTACAGGACCTACATTCTGAAATTCCATTACTCTGCCTCCACACCCCAGCGTCTATTATGACAACATCCTATTAGTTTTGTCTTTGACTTTTCCCGTACAGAAAATTACAAGAATGTCTACCCAGACTTCTCTCTTCTTGTTTCTCTTCCTTCTAGACATATTGCCTTTTAATATTCCCAAAGCACACCTCCTCTTACATTACTGCCCTCTCAAATGTTGCCTCACTGCCCACCTTCCAGTTGAAATCCTTCATGTCTATCCATGCAAATTCCATATTATGCAGAAACTCCATATTATACACAAGATAAGCGTGAAAAAGCAGGAGATATAGGGCTTTAGCTGTTGCAGATTTAAATGAGCACATTTAAGTCTATTGTTTAACTTAATATTCAAAGACCTTTCTTGGAAGAGGGTGAAAAGATTAATTTTTTCACAGACAGCCCTAAACCTAAGCAATGCTGATATCTTTGTAAATAAGAGCAAGAAACATATACAGAAGTAATGAATCATCCAACAGTTATCTAGTGTTAGTGGATGTCATTACTTTCCTTTATCATTCGTGACATTTTATTAATAGTTTTGGTGCTTAGTTCTCAAAGATCACTGAACAAATATCATATAAAAGGAAATATAATGAAGACTATATGCGAAAAGCATATTGTTAGATATGGTATGAGTTCTCTTTCCAAAATGTGATTTGTGAGTCACTGTACCAAGCAGAACTGAGGTTTTGGCGACTTGGATCGACCCTCCCTCCAGAGTCCTAATATTTATCAGACTAAACAAAATACAATAAAGTCTGAACTTCTATTGTCAAATCTAATCCAAGTTTGATTCCTCCCATGCTTAAAATTCATAAGGGTAGAGAACTTTTACATTTTCCTTATTTGGTAGTTAAAACATTTTGACAGCTTCTCTGCAGTCAATCCGCATTCCTTTCTTATCAACTGCAAATCTCATGTGTTTGACTTTTAAAATTTATTTATTTATTTTAGACTAAAAGGGGAAACAAACAAACAAAAAATGAACTGCATACCTCAGGGTGAACCAAGACAGAGAACCTGTAAACCTTGGACTCCTCAAAGCCCACCAAGTTCCATTTGGCCCTTAATAAGATGAAACTGCGAAATGTACTCCCCAACACTTGGGAGACAAATGCGATGATATGAGAGATGAAGCCAACACAGCAGCACTTCCCTGCATCTTCAATTAGCCACGGAGGGAAAATGAGACAAACAGTCATGTATAATTTAGAGGCTTGCTCTCTTATTCTTCCTGCTTGGAAGCCTTTACTGAGGAAGAAAGCATGATCTAGGGCAGCACTCAAGGTGGGAGTTGGTCATCTTTGGTTGTGTTTCCAGTTAGTTCACTGACTTACTTCATGACCTTGGATGCTACTTAGTTTCTATAAAAGTGACCGAAACAACTTGCTTTTACAGATTACATGTTTGCTTACTCTTGGGAGGAGGGTGCCAGCAGTCCCTCAGTATATGTATGATGTTTAGCATAAAATAGGATGAGCCAAGGGCTTGGTGTTTGAGACCAAAGTGGGTTTCTGAGACTGTGAAGATAAGACGACAAGGAACACCGGATGAGGTTATAATGTACATCCTTTTCTACCCAGAGGGTTTTGTGCTTTAATTGGTCAGCAAATTGTAAACCATCCTAAGGATGAGAGCTGCTTAAGTAAGCACCAAATAAGTCTATGACCTTATTTGATCAAGAAAGTATGTGGGTGGAAAGGATTAATTTTCCAGAAGAAGTGGGTCTTTGTGTAATATTAACCTAAAGTTAAAGTGTTGAGAACTAGACAAAGTTGGAAAGCTGACTTCTGCAGGCAAACTTCAAATAGCGGTTGTTGGAAATGGGAACAGATGTCCACTGAGAAAGAAATCATCAGAGTCCACAGAAGGATCCAGAAAGAAGGTGGGTAGAATCCCTCTCCTGCCATGGGGAGTGTGGAGAAGGCTCTAAACCTCCACAATGCTCAGAGCAGGCAAGTCTCTCCAGGACCAGCCACTTTGCATTGAGAGAACAAATTCAGTTAGCACACTAGCTAAGAAGACTCAGCTTCAAAGGAGATGGTAAAAACATCTCAGCTCGAAGAAATAGTGGCATGAATCAGACCACTTGCCAGCTCAGAAGACTAGTGAGAAATATCCATCACCAAAGATTAGTATTTCAAGAAGCCAGGAAGGAAATACCTTTGGGCATACAGAAAGAGAATTAATAGCTAATATTTATTGAGCACTTAGTATGAGCGCTATCTTAAGTGCTTTACATATTTTATCTCATGTAATTCTAAAATCATTGTTATGAGATTGTTGACATTATTATATCTATTTAGCCATGGAATGACAGGCATATCTGAAGAACAAAAATGATAAGTAACATATCTATTTATTTTATAGCCATAAAAGTATAGAGTTTTGTTTTAAGAATAATTAGGATTGAAAGAAAGTAGAAAGATGGACGTCGTTTTGGCTCTGGTCTTCATTCCTAAAGAGGGCGACCAACTGTCCCAATTTGCTCAGGAATGTCTTATTTATAAAACACAGCCCAGGAAATCGCTCAGTCCTGGGCAAACCAGAATGGTTGGCCATCCACTCCTCCCAAAACTAAATAGTTCTCCACTACTCGTTGAACAAATACAGATATCTAAGCCCCAGAAGGTCTAGGATAGAGTTTCAGCATCTTTTGTTGTAAAAGGTTTCCCAGGTGATGCTGATGTGTACCAAAGTGGGAAAACACTGACTTCAACTTAGAGGATACAGGTGAAGCATGAACTAGCCTTGCAAGGCCCACACTCATTCAGAGGTTGTGCGCACCTGCCAACTTCTGCCTTCAACTTAATTCTTATCTGGTGGAGGTGCCAAAGCACTCATAAAATAACTATAACATAAAAAGCAAAGAAAATAAAAGTAAGTACACAATAACAAGAGAAAAACATTAATTAAAAAAATATGGAAGGGGCAAAAGTGGAGGAATAAAGCGGGCAAGCAGATGTCAGGGGTAGGTGAGTGAGAGAAGAAAGCAGTACCAATAGGCCTGGGAGCAGGGAGTGGCAGAGAAACGGGATCCTCCCTGACCCCGAGCATTTCTCCTCCCAGAAATCTCTGCTGCCCTTGAGGGCTCCATTTTTGCCACATGCAGCAGCCATTCACAGCTTGTTTTCCTCCTAAACTTGGATCGTTTTACCAGTGATTTAATAAGACTAAATAAACGGTGTCAGCTTCAGAAAGTGTAGCACATTCTGTTTAGAGAAGTGTACATTCCTTCCTACTATTAAACTCTGATAACCTTTGGCAAGAAGTATATATTCCTTTGCTCTGTCTCCTCTGAGAAGAAATTTTCCTTCTGTTCTCACGTGGTCATTGAAGAAAAAAAGACTACCATATTTAGTGGAAGACAAAAGGGCACGCTTTTAAAAAAATATTGATTTAGAAAACCTTATCCCTGAGAAAAAGATTGTAACAGAATGAGCCAATGAAAAATTCCCACTGAGATTTGCAGGATTTAGAAACTTTTTTTTTTTTCGCTGATGTTCATATGTCACTTTAAATTGACCCAGAGCATTAAATCCATGCTAATTTTAGCTGGCTACTATGTTTTTGGAAATTTAGGTTTAAATTCCACTTTTGTAGTGGCAAAAAGTAATCCCAGGAAGCTTCCCGGTAGGAATCTGGGAAGAGAGCATCCTTTTATGAACAAAAATGTTGCAGAGAACAACTCAAAGAGGACTGAAGACTGTTGAATACTTTACCATGAGTATGTATTCTTTTCAAAATTAAGTTAAATTAAGAAGAATGAATAAAAAAATATACAAGTCTTACTAGTAGCCTATGTAACTCAGCATTTATCCCCCAAACAATTCCTCTATGAAGAGTGTTCTAGCGGCCACGACTGCACATAACCGCTCCTTTTTTTAATACTTCTCTTTCAGCACTTCCCTTACTCTGCTTTGCCTCATTGTCACTTTTACACATGCCTTGTTCCCTAGATTTAAACTGCACCGAGGAGAAGAAGAGTGTCTGATTCATTCATTCAGCTGATATTTACTGAGTGCCTGGTATGCATCAGGATTAGTTCCAGAGCCTGGGATACAATGGTGAAGGAAAACACAGTCACTGAATTACGTCTATCGGCTTGGGAAGGGAGGATTGGTAAGCGAACAAGAAATCATGATGCCAATTATACATGCTAAGTAACAGATAAACTTATAGCTCTACAGACCTAATCTTGAATGGTCAAGGAAAGAGTCTCAGGGAAAATGAAACTTAAGCAGATTCATTTGCACTGCAGCTTAGGAAGAGTTAACCAAGCACTGAGGAGTGGGCAAGCCGAGTGCCAGCCATAGACGGGGCATAAGTCAGAGCAACAGGGTTACAGTCAAGCAGGGCTGGTCCTGAACTCATGGTCTCCAGTCAGCACTCAGTGAATGCCTTGAACATGGCATTCACTCAACAACATGAGTTGAATTAAAATAATAAAAATCCGCCTAGATCACACTGTATGTGAAGAAACGTAAAGTCAAAAATATCTGTCAGGCATTTTTAAGGGCTATAATCACCCTTAAGTTTTTTTATGCTTTTTTTTTTCTAGTCCTTGTTACTCAAGAGCTTAAGAGGCCAAATCAGTGAGGAAAAAAGCTCACTAAATTTTTGCTTGAAGATGAGTTACGTTTGTTTAACAACAGAAATCCAAAGGACATCAGATGTTTCCTCATCTGTGTTCTATACATGCATGAGTTGCAAGTTGGAATAAACATTTTTTAAGCTCAGCAAATTTTCCCCTCTCAGTCGGCCAGATGTTCCAGCTAAACACTAAGCCGGTGGTTAGTAATCAGGCCCTTCATTGATGGTAATCAGTTTTTACTGATCAGGGAAAGAGTGTTTCCAATAATTCCCCCTTCATTTATGAAATAGAATATACATTTAATTTGCATCAGCTATACATTGGAGCAAGCATTTGCCATTTGCTTGTAAAAATAAATCCTCGACAGCCATTCCACAAACGAGGGAAATGGGTTATTTTAGCTACAGATTCCAACTAATTTTGATTGAAGAAGACATTTTTCTGACTGATAAGGATTCCAAAAATATTTTTACTCTGAACAAATATACACTAAGTTCAAAGTACAAACTAAAAAAAAAAAGACTCAGAACACTGAAAAAATATACTCCCGATTTAATTTTCCCCCCACTGTTGTAAGACTCTTTGCTGTAGAACTGCGGCTCATTTTGCTTTACTTCTTTCAACAAAATATGATTTTCTGGTGGATCACTTGTTGCTTTTTCATGGTGCATTAAATAGAAACTCTAAGTAAGTCCAAAATACAGCTGTTGCTGCTCTGATAAGCAGCCAAAATTATCTCAAAAAGGAGAACCTTCATTAAGGCACATCTCTTTTCAGGCAGTAGCTTCCCGGTCATATAATGCTTAGCATACTGATTATTAAAAGAGTAACAATTATGTCACTGAGGATTAATGTTCAAGAAAGGATATCGACAATAGTCCTAGGGAGCTGTGCTGAAAGCACTATAGAATGACCCCCATGTCACCACCACTGGGGAAAAATTTGTGCATTCTGGAGCACTGTGTTTTATTTTTGAATCCATCAGGGGTGTCCGCTGAGCTAAAATGAGTGACCCAAAATGAGCTGATCTTTTCTGCCAGCAGTAACAATTGTATTTACTTGGTCTTAAGCTAAGCTTAAGGAGATAATTAAATATATGTGGTTTAAATTCATGAGAATGAAGCCAGTCACATGAAATACTATTTTACAGGATTGTGTTGACAAAATGTCCCAAAACAGTTTCTTTCGTAATAATACTTATGACAAATACCCCAATATTTTTCATGGTGATTTGATGATGAAAATGCTTATAACATCTGTTTGTATCATCTTTCCTTTGTCCCTAAATTCGAGTCCATTTCAAATAATTTTCCTTGGGCATAATGTAGTAAACTATAAAAATAATCCTTTAATTTTAATGCAATTGCTTAACTTGACTTTTTAACAAAAGTAAAGTTCAGACACTCCCCCCCCCGCCCCGCCCCACAACATATACATGCCTAATCGATTAGGGACTACACTATGACCCAGTCATTTTCCAAG
The DNA here is from genome assembly GCF_057802395.1 of Ceratotherium simum simum. Classification (NCBI taxonomy): domain Eukaryota; kingdom Metazoa; phylum Chordata; class Mammalia; order Perissodactyla; family Rhinocerotidae; genus Ceratotherium; species Ceratotherium simum. The sequence goes on from NC_141909.1 coordinate 17,388,920, forward strand.
TACTCGATAGACTTCCACAAACCTCCTTCAATTTTTTAATTTCACTGAAAAAAAAAAGGATTGATTCTATTGATCCACTCTTTTTGCTGCATGATAGTCTGAAAGCAGTTGTTACAAACTTAAGAGTTTGGTAGGAACAAAAAACCTGTCCTAGAACCTAGGCAACTTAGAACACAGCTTTTCCTCTCTTGCAAAATGACTTCCGTCCTTGCCAGGACCTTAGAACACCCACACACGACTTGAGTGAGGTATCAAAGTAGTCACTTATGGCTCACTTGTCACTGAGCTGATGTTGCACTCACGTAAGAGACAGCATTTAGGCTAAGAGGTTGAGTTTTACAAATGTTGACTCTTTTCCATCATATCAAAAAGTTAACCTTCAGGAAAAGTGATACAACTTGAGAACAGCACCGTGTTATTCTTCGGGAAACAGGTCCATTCCACGAACTGAAAATTCCCTCAACAGGGATAACAGCAATGATTTCACATTTAAGAGGTCAGCAGTAAAATCAGATAAGACACCTTTGGGACTCATTAATTGTTCTGTATCTCTGTATCTCTAGGGTACCATATAATTCACCATTGTGAATTTTTGTTAAATGAGACCATAATTACCCCCAAAAGATTAACCTGCACTAAGAATAATGCATGTAACCCAAGGCATATATTAATTTAGTAGGAAAGCTTTGCCTTCTCAATAAAATTCTATCTTCTTGAAGATTTGTGAGCGGAAATGTAAGTTATACTCATCTCACTTTTAAAAAAGGTTTACAATCTAGATAACATAGATTAATGTAAGTGGAATAAAATCTACACCCATTTCATCTTATTTGAAAAATTCTTAAATATATTTAACTGCTTTTCAGTGAATCTTCATCAACTGTGATATATAGTTGTATGAATTTGTAAGCATGGAGATTTCTAATACTTAAAACTAAATAACTTGGGCCGGCCCTGTGGCTTGGTGGTTAAGTGTGTGCGCTGCAATGCTGGTGGCCCGGGTTCGGATCCCGGGTGCGCATCGAGGCACCACTTCTCCGTCCATCCTGAGGCTGAGTCCCACATACAGCAACTAGAAGGATGTGCAGCTATGACATACAACTATCTACTGGGGCTTTGGGGGAAAAAAATAAAATAAAGAAAAAAAATCTAAAAAAAAAAAAAAAAAAAAAAAAAAAAACTAAATAACTTGTCCTTTCAGAGAGCATTCAGACTATGTAATGAAAGACGCTATGATATTTCTTTATTTTTAATATAGCTTCATAAAACAGGTAATGGTTAATTGCTTATAAAAACATGCATTTATTTACATACATCGAGACATCTAGAAACATTTAAACAGACTTTTGAAAACATCTGCTAATCACTCATTTTTTATCTTCTATTAGCTATTTCTGAATGATTTGATTTTAGTCTTCCAAAATTGTATCTTTTTTCTCCCTTTTACACTTTTGACTTGGACCTTGACCATGTATGTTTTCTACCACAGCCGTACACAATGGCTTCCTAACATAGACTTGTCATTAATCTAGTGACGGCTGGCCTCTATTGTGTGTGTGTGTGTCTTTATATTGATTCTCCTCACAAAGAACTTTAACATGTAGAAAAAAAATGCTACAACCAATACCCCACAGAGTCTCAAACTTTGTTGCTTCGCTAGTGACACTAATTAATTTAGTCCTAGTAGATATGAAGCAGACATTACACCGTGGTTTAAAAAAAGTGTTCACTCATCAAAGCCATGCTGTGGCGGTGACCCACATACAAAATAGAGGAAGATTGGCACAGACAGGTGTTAGCTCATGGGCAATCTTCCTCAAGCCAAAAAAAAAAAAAGAGGAGGATTGGCAACAGGTGTTAGCTCAGGGCCAATCTTCCTCACCAAAAAAAAAAAAAAAAAGTGATCAGCGCTAGCAATTTAAAAAAAAAAAAGCATGTTAAAAACTAGGCAAGATCAAATATAACAAAATATTATAAACACATAATATCTTAAAACTGCAGTTTATTGTTCCATATAACAAAGGTAGCACTTTGTAAGATTGAAGGGTTCTGATTTGTTAGGGAGAAAAAGAATATATGTAGACAAAGAATCTGCTATGTGTTAAGGCTTGGAAATTTTGGACTAAAAACCAAACGAGAAACCAATACGTTTGAAGAAGACAAAACAGCCTCACTGGGCATTAGGTGGTTGGGTCATTGGCCAGGAAAGAACCTACTGCAATATTTCCAAAGGGATCAGTAGATGCCACCTATGACGCAAGTGCAACGATCCTATTAAAATAATAGTATGGCCAAAAGTTCCTGCCACTCTGCGTGAGGAAACCGCTTGGAATGTGTGTGCTAGATGGCCATGGAATGAGATAAAGGAGAGAGTCTTGCAGGACTCAGCAATGGCCTAGATAAGGAAGGATAAAGGAGATGAAGACTTGGACAATTATTCCAAAATCTCAAATCCTGGGGAGAAACAAGTGGTCAGCATGAATGCTAACAGAGTAACGTGGTACTGAGAGAACGTAGATAATTTGCAGGATTCATGAATTCCATTTGATAGATATTTAATTTTAGAACTCATAAGTTGTATCATCTGAGATATCCTCTGGGAAATTATGGAACTTTGGAGAGAACAGGTGTCTGTAGGACATCTCTGCAGACTCTATTTGAATTGCATCACATAAAACACTTTGTTTATTGAAAACTCCTTGATCAATAGCTGATTGTAATAGGAAACCTCTCCAAGAGAGATCAGGATAACAACTGGGGGCTACCCAAGGTCCTGATATATGGAAAGATAGTGGCCTAGAATCATTCCTGGACCTCATTCTGAGAACTCCATGTATAAAGAAAAAAATACTCCTAAACTTTGCCCTTCTGTTTTAGACCTGTGGTGTGACGTATGATTGGTGAAATCATGCTACACTTTTGCCCTGTGCATAATGGAGAATGAAAGAGTCCAACTGATTATGACAGCAAAACCTTTGTACTTACCAATAAGTGAAGTTGCATCACTTAGAAGCGCTTAGCAGTATTTCTAATGACCTTCAAAGTGTCTGGATCACGTTGGCATTTACGCCCAGTGGTAAATTACAGAAGTAATCAATATCATAGTAAAACTGTCTAGTCCTAGTATATCAGAGTGACTCTAAATTAATAGTTGCTCTTTATTGATTATCCTATCATGAAAATGGAGAATTTGGGAAATAACTGACTGCCTTAGTTCCAGTCAAGTTATTGAGAAATGAAAAGTATAAAGCACTCCAGCTAACTGGGCCTCAAATATAAATCTTTTCCAAGGTACAGTCTATTACTCACAGCTTGTCAGTCTTACCTCAGCTGAAGGATTTATGCAATGTCTGCTTGGCACAGGGGCAATCTACCGTAATTACCTATGCTCAGAATTGCTCTCAAATAGCACAAGTGGTGGGTGACAGTTATGAATCACAATTAGTACGGTCGCCAATCCTGCAATGAGTAAATTGATCTACATTTTGTCTGTATACCAGCACATCAGGACCTGGCTTAGAACAATAATATGGATTTATCCATAAATGCTCATTAGGTCACTTTTACATTTGCATAATATTCTTGAAAAATCTCGTTTTCTTTCCTTAAAGGTGACAGCTAAGTCAGGCATAACCTTTTATTTTAAAATTCCCTACCAGTCCATAAATCCCACTCTACTCTTGGTAGCTTTCTTCTCCTTTGCCTGTGTGTTGTTCCAGGACTTTCTGCATAGATGTTTACAGCTCCATTCTGGGCAGATACCTCCTGTCCCCAGAGCTTTGCTGTTACACTGACCACAGGTGAAGAAGCATTTATCGACTCACATCATCAGTCGTAATTCTGACCGAGGGAATCCTGAGAGAATAGTCGTTATGCTTCCCAAAGCAGACTTCAGGAAATACACTATCAACAAAATGTCCTGGCTTTGAAGGCTGTAGGACTCAGAACTGCATTAGAATGTTTCTAATTTCTAAAGACAAAAGGGAAAATACCTCAAATTTGTTACTGTTTGGCCAACATAGTAATAAAATTTTGTCTTTAATAAGTGTAGCGGGGTAGGGGGAAGGGAAAAGAAGAGTGAACTGTCATAAGCCTGACCCAGAGGTCAGAAAAATAACCTTCCTGCAAATTGAAAATGCGCCTCTGCATGCTAGTTTATAATCTGTCTACTTGAAAGAATTAACTTTTAAGATCTTTGCTCAGATAACACACAGTAGAGTGCATGTCCCCCCAAATCAATATTTGTTACATTTTACACTAAAAGAAAATTAAAGTGCTTTTTAAAATCAGAGAGTCTATAAACCAGTGTCTAATATAAAATTACTGACAATTTTACTACTGCACGCCTTTGCAACTGCCTCCAAACTGATAATTTTCTTTAAAAATAAAGGGAAAAAAAGAAAGCAGGAAAAAGAAAAGGTTAATGAAAATGGAATATAAATTCCAAAAGTTTAAAACAACATTTTTAACTTTACAAAAGTAATAATGCTCATATATCGAAGACGGATCACATGCTGTAAACATAATCACTGTTGACATGAAAGAAATCTTACTTTGTCTTTGAAATGATCAAATCTTATGTGAAGAAGTACTTAAGAACAATAGCAACAATTTACATATTTTAGTGCTTTTCATTTCAATGATTTTTCATGGTGCTTTGCAAACTTTAAAGGATGCTGAGCAATTTCAACTCTTAAGAATATGTAACTAGAGGAACAAAAAAGCAGGTTTCAAATCCAGTAAGGAAATGAACATGCAATCATTTGCTGGAATTCTGAGGTGAATGTAGGAGAAAGCATATCAAAAGTTGGCATGTTAATTTACTTCAGCATGCGTAAATACAGTATATTTTACTGAGGGAGGGGCTTTAGGGTGGAAGCCTGGGCCGTTGCTGAGAATACAACTGACATGACCTTTTTTCACCGGCTTTACTGAGGTATAATTGACAAAGAAAATTGTAAATATTTAAATGTGTAACATGATGATTTGATATACGTATACATTGTGAAAGGATTCCCGCCATTGAATTAATTAACACATCCATCATCTCACATATTTACCTTTTTTTTTTTTTTTTTGGCGAGAACACTGAAATTCAACTCTTTGCAAATTTCAATTATACAATACAGTATTATCAACTAGAATCACCATGTTATACATTACATGTGGAATTAAAAAAAAAATGACATGAGTTTTTTAGGTATTTCAATCTAGGGAAAAAGGCCAGGCCTCCCTCTGCCTACAGTCCACCTGCTGTGCTCCATGCAGCTCAGGCTTTGGATGACCTTTTGGAGCTCTGAATCTACAAGTTGCCTGAGGATCAAGCCAGGCTCCTGGAAGGTGAGTTCACATAAAGTTTCCTTTCTAGTCCATCACTAAGTCAAGTCCTCTCTTACTTAAGAGGCAAGGGGACCTTCCATTGGCCTCTTGTTGTCTCCAGGTATGCTTAGGGTATAATTAACTCTTATAGCCCCCAACTTGACTTTTGGGAATTCTCCAATTCTAAGAGGAAGGAGAACATGTGGTCAAGAGCAAAGGCCTTACACTGTGACTTGATCTCATTTTGATCCCTGCTGGTTCTGGCTATTTGTTACTTAATATTTCCAAGCTTCAACATTTTCAGGAATTAAATGGGAATGATACCACCTATTTTGTAGGGCTCCGTAAAAAGCAATTTAATTATTACGTCTATGATGCTTATTACACTGTTAGGCACATAAAGGAACTCAACAGATGCCAATGGTTATTAAATGTTATCACAGCATCTTTTCCCTTTTATCTCTCTGTCAAGCTGGAGGAGGAGCTATTATTTAAAGAGGGTCTCTATCACCTCTAGTGCTTCTCACATTTTACCTCTACACTTGATGATATATTCCTACATGATAGAGTCAGTACAGTATTTTATTAGTGGGACAATGATCCGGAATCAGAAAATATGGAGTTGTAGACTTGCCTTCCCAATAGTAGCCTACTCACCTGCCACAATGGAATTTACAATTGCTTTCCGGTGAGTTAGTTTGACCTTGTCTAATTGATAACTGAAAATTAAGATTTCACTTTTATAATACTCTTAGTTCAATAGAAGGAAATTCTAGAAATGAGAATTTTAGGAAATTATTATTTTTGTTTCAAACCAGGATTTTCTTTTTAATCTACTATTGAATCTAAAACTCAAGCCATTCTTGCTAAATTCCAAAATCTAATACAGTATAAGGCAAGCTGTGGCCATAGGAAAGCAAGAAGTTATATTGCTTTTGTAGCACAGATATAAAACCTTTCTTATAAGTCCATAGCATATCCCAACCTGCCAGTCAACATAATAATTTATTCTGATAAAAACTTTAGGCATTTTTGCCGTGTTGACTGAGAGTAATAGTCATTAATGAAGTTTTCTACAAAAAGTTAAATAGTATGTCCTTCAATGCTGACATTGGAACCACCATGAAGTGCTGGTCTCTTCCCTAGTCACTTTGCTTCAAAACACAGCTACTATACGCCAGATGTGACCCAAGTAGGGACACATCTAGGGACAGTAGTGAATAAAGCATGGTCAGTCTAGAAAGGAGACAAGCCTGAAAACAGAGTATGAAGTGGCCAGAGAATTGTTATTAAGAACATGTGTACAATGGACAGTGTTAGCACAAAGAAGGGCGTGATCATCTCTCTAGGAGGTAAGAAAAACTCATAATTTATCTCCCAGAGGAGGAGATACTTCAGCTGGATCTGGCCAGTCAGTGGGAGGGGGCCATGTAAATTCAGGCAGGTGGTTATTCTAGACGGGAGAAACAGAAGAGAAAGAAAGTATGAAAATAGAAGAGAAACATGACATGTTTCAAAATGGTTAGATCTTAGGGCTCAGAGACGGAGGAGAAAAGAGATAGGATAGAGCTTGGGATTGGAAAAAAACACGAGAGTCAGATCATAGAGAGCCCTGCATTAAAAATTAAACATGCACACAAGAATACAGGAAATTAGAAAATGATGACACAATTAGGAAATACCAGTAGGTTAAAAAGAAGTGAAGTCAACATTAGCACTGCAGCAACAGCTGATTCAGCGCTCAACTTCCACAGATCTGAAGCACAAAGGGCAAGTATTCAGGGTGACCCTTTCATACTCAGGGGAAAAGGAGCAAAATACAACCCTTGGCATTCTCAAGACAAAAGGTCTATATTTGTAGACAAATATACCTAATGAATGGGAATTTAGTGCTCACATACAAAAGGTAATACACATATTTCATATGTTTTTAGTATATATTAATTCTCTACATGTATTATCAAAACACTCAGGATACAGTCATGTGCTGCATAAAGACCTTTCAGTCAACAACGGACGGCATATACCACTGTGATCCCTTAAGATGGTAGGCATACTATCTAGGTGTGTGTAAGTACGCTCCATCATGTTTGCACAACCACAAAATCACCTAACGATGCATTTCTCAGAACATACCCCTGTCGTTAAGCAATACATGACTGTAACATGTATAATTTATACAGAATATTAATATATAATAAACATAATATATAAATACACATTCTATTTATATACAAATATTTCTGTATGTATGTACATATACATATTTACATATACAGAGAGAGAGAGAAAGAGAGAAGAGAGAGAGACAGAGAAGGAATATGTACTCAAAGAAGAAGCTAAACTGGGGAAAGATATAAACCTAGATACATTGGTCAAGACTTTCTTCCTCATACCGTGGTCGTGACACTTCTTTCTCAGGGGCATTTTTCACCCTCCTCTCTCTGCTCAGAACTGTTGTATCTCAGTTAGCTGCCCTGTTGCCTCTTTTTGTTTCTTTCTGAGTCTGAAAATCAAAGTCATCTCAAAGTTAGCTTATGTGAAGCTCTGACTATTGAACCCAAAAATGCTACGTGAGCAGATTAGCAACTCCAGGAAAAAATTCAGTTAGCGTGGTTGAACTGCCATATCCATAAGCCTAGTATTTAGGGTCAGGGAATTAATGCCTAGACATGGAGGGGGGTACGAAAAAATAATCTATGAAATTACTGCTTATAAGAACTGGATCTAATTTAGACCCATAGAACTTTAGTCCTCGAGGGGTCCCTGGGAATTATCCAGCCTAAATCCCTGAATATATTAATCATTCAAATAGAAATCTTAATTGTCCATTTCCTTTTTTTCTACATGAAATTACACATTCTGCCTCTCTAAAGCCAGCTTATCCGGCCCAGTGTGAAATGTTTGTAGGCAGCATAAGTGGCAGAATCTACAGTGCCTGAATTCTGACAGAAAATCTCCATAGCAAAGCTTCCTTCAAACTCTCTGGAGTCACTCCTGCTTTTGCTGAACACAGAATGGTCTAGGAGTTGAGAAGTTGGCCTGTAGGACTCAAGGGATATGGGATAGAATTACTGTCATCTAGAAAGAAATCAACAAGGAAAGCTAGAGAACCAAGACTTGAGAGTGAGGAGATGGTGATCAAGAAATGTTTGCTGACCTTCAGACCAAGGGAGGTTATTATACTCTGATCCTCAGAAGCTGAACAAAAATAGAAGTATCTGCTCCTTCGCACTCTTCCCATAGATCTAAGTAACATAAAACTCTAGGCAGCCTGCGATAATGCCTCCTAACATCTGCATTCTCTGTAACTGATTCACCACACTGCTCTAAGCCACAACAACCTTCTGTGGGCGTCTCAGAGAAGACTCAAAGGCCTGGGTGCCCCTTAACCATCTGCTGGCAGATTTTGTAGGGTCATTTGCTGTGCTTTAGAATCTCTAATCTTGTATCTCCAGTGTGAATTCACAGAATCGGGGATCCCAGTTCTATATGAACCAGGTTTCCAACAGTCGCTGCTTATATGTATTTATGAGCATACCTGGACTTACGTGGGCAATCCAAAACAATGTAGAAACGGAATGCTGGCATTGGGAGCTTGGTCCAGAAGGTTTAATATCCATGTGGGGAATTAATTGGTAGGTTTTTCTTGTTTAGCTAATTAGAGGTATCTGCCATAATGTAAATATCTACCTGTGGAACAAGAGAGTCATAAAGGGTTTGAAGTAGAATCTTCACAATGTAAAAAGTGCCACAGAGCAATTAGAGTATATTTTTACAAGCTCTATTAAACCAGTTGTGGAAGGTAAGTCTGAAAAACCAGTTTTACATCTCTTCAGATGTGCTCTTGTGTATTTGCCTAGGGGACAGCATTAGCACTTACAGTTTGCAGTATTGAATCTCGCTCTCCCTATCAAGCCCCGAAAACAAAATCGTCAGCTTATCAGTGGCATTTTGAAAGCCCAAGTACAGATGGAAAGATTGGGAGGTTTGAAGAAAGGAAGAGAAAAGCGATCATTTCTCACTGCAGTATCTCTTGTGCCCTCAATGGTGGGAAAAGCCAGTTCTGCACACACACGTCAGTAAAGATGAACACACACAGTGTAAAATGAAGTGGCATTCTCATCCCACTGTCTCAGCATTTGGTGAGTCCTCATTAAAGAACAAACAGGGCCGACCCCGTGGCTTAGCGGTTAAGTGCGCACGCTGCGCTGCTGGCGGCCCGGGTTCAGATCCCGGGCACGCACTGACGCACCGCTTCTCCGGCCATGCTGAGGCCACGTCCCACATGCAGCAACTAGAAGGATGTGCAGCTATGACATACAACTATCTACTGGGGCTTTGGGGGAAAATATAAATAAATAAAAAAAAATAAAAATAAAAAAAATAAAGAACAAACAAAAACAGTCCAGCACCATCTAGCACATGCTCACATTTGGGAACTAAAGGTAGTCGATGAATGAAGAGCTCAGGCTTTCAGGACAGGAGTCAAACAGCAGCCAATTTGTAATCACTGTAAGGATGTGTTTCAACTTTGTGGATGACTCCTTGCCTGGATGCCTCAAAGCATGTTTCTGCCTTGGAGAAGAGGCTGATTTTCAACCAGGAGTGGAACTCTTTTCTGAGGTATATGGAAATGGGCAGAGCTGGTTTTTTTGGTTGTCATGATGACTACAAGATGCTTCTGGAATTTAGTGGCCAGGCCCCCAAACATCCTGCAGTGTGCAATTCAGTCCTGCACAATGAAGTGTTGCCTTACTCCAAATGGTAATAGCACCTCCATTGAACACTGTCCTCAGTCGTGGTGGAGCCCAGGCAGACTCCCAGCAATATTTCCCATGAAAACTGCTGCAAAGTTTAACTTCCTTAAAACTTACTGGATATGGAAAAAAACAGAGAGACAGAATATGGGTAAACACATACGTGTCTTCCTTGAGCAATTCAAGCTCTTTTTCTCTACCATGGAGGAAATCAATTTCTGAGATAAAGTTATTGGTGGAACAAAAGAAATAACAGTAGAGAATTACTCCAGCACATCTTTCTTACACAGAAATGCTCTGATGCTATAAAATGAGATTCTTCTAGACTTAAAAACTAAGTCTTGTTCTCCGAAGTATATTGTTGAATGTTTCACCTTGTCTGTCCGTTACAAACTCTATTCTCACATACAAATGAATGTTTGTTTGGAAATGCCGAAAGGCAGCGCTGTTCACTGTGATGGCTTAACTTATGGAAGTGCAGCGTGTGAGGCCAAGATCTGGAGCAAAGGAACTGTCTACACAGGGTTTAGAGTCCCCTAATCTTCTTTCCCCTTTTAGCAGATATTATTCCTCCACTTCCAATGCCCAAGGTTCTAAAACCCACTGTGTACATCAGAAATAAACAACGATACAGATGTGAAGGGCTAGCCTTTCCCTAGGGTATCTGTTTTAACAAAGACGAAATCCTACAGTTAAAGTGAACTTCAGTGAGTGAGAAGGATTTCAAATGACACCAGGGCCATTCCAGAGCTCTGAAATTCCTGCCGCATAATCCATATTGACTTGCTCTGCACTCCTTCACAAGTAGAAATAGCTGATAGTTTCTTCTTTAGAAGGCAAAAATGATGCCTTTCTTGCAGCAGGGACCACAATGGCCTAACAGAGATGCCGTCATTGCCCTTCAACCTCAGTGAAAGAGGTTGCTACTTCCCGAGAAAATCTTGCTCTGGGTGTGAGGGTACACTACACTACAGTCAGGAGGCTGGGTCCACATCTTCTACATCACAGTGGTACCCAGTATCCTGGGGTCTCTCAAATGAGGATCTCTTCAAATGGCAAAAAAAATTTGTACTCCCATGTACTATACATGTAGAATCTCTTGATTGAGACTATGCATGATGACACAACAAATAAAAAGCCACCGTGTATTTAGGGATAAAATTAAACAATTTTGTGGGGCCGGCCCAGTGGCATAGTGGTTAAGTTTGCACACTCCACTTAGGAGGCCTGGGTTCACAGGTTCAGATCCTGGGCACGGACCTAGGCACCACTTATCAAGCCACGCTGTGGCAGGTGTCCCACGTGTAAACTAGAGGAAGATGGGCATGAATGTTAGCCCAGGGCCAATCTTCCTCAGCAAAAAGAGGAGGATTGGCAACAGATGTTACTCAGGGCTAATCTTCCTCACCAAAAAAAAAAAAAAAGAAAGAAAGAAAAAGATTCTGTATTTTATCCATCACAACAGCACCTGTATGCATTTGAAAACTAGTACATATGTGTGTGAAATAATATTTTTTAATGCTATAGTAAATGCTTGGTGCACTTATGGATTTTAACTCATCCCTTGGAATCAACTCTGGAGTTCCTGAAAATCTGTATGATGAGATTGTGCTTGATTCATGTCCAGGCTTTGTAGCCAAGTGGACCCCAGATCGTCTTGGGTGGCCTCAAAGGTTGGCAACATTAATTTAAATCAGGGAACAGAAATCCAGATGAGTCTGTAATTAATTATGGTTTTTATTTATAAGAACAATAGTTACCGAATTCTAGTTTTTTAATAAAAAATTAGCTCTACTCTATGCCTTTCTAGACATCCTCCTATTTAGTACCATGATGAGTTTTGCTCCTATCATTACCTGCTGATACTCTGATTCTAAGTGTAGAGAAAAAAAGCATTCTTTAACATTTGGGAAGAAAGGGCACCCTTTGACAGCTCTTTTTCTTAATGCCCCCTGCTACTCAGCCATATGTGTCATTTTCTCCCAGTGGGACTAAGTGATTAATTATTCATCTCTTTTAGCTGGGTAAGTTGTTTTCATTCTAAAGGTAACAGAGGAAGGGCTACAGGCATGTTGGAAAGTGTCACAATTGGTGTGTGTAAATATCAGGATTATACTGGGGAGGAAGGAAAGGACTTATCTGATTGCCAAGATTCTGAATTAGATGGAGAAGCCCAAACTAATTTACATTCTAAAAGTTATTAATATACTCCCTTGACTTTAATATGAATATTTCAGGCTGATTGATATTCTAGGTTAAAAAAATACACTATCTTTCCCTCCAAAAAACATCTTCATTGGGAATAGTGCAAAATTTCAGAGTATCTTACAATATGCTTTACTTTGTCGCAAGCACATTAAAGCTAAAAATGCCAGAAGTTTTGCACGATGCTTAACAGAGCATGCCAGCTTCCAAGGAAGCTCTGAAGCCACCACGTAGCCCACAAGCCTGTCATTCTGCTATTACGTGCTCAATCTCCTTGGATTCCTTCAGCCCAGGGTATGGAAACTTATTCCACTTATTGTTGTGTTACTAAAGATAAGCACCATCATGAAGATATTCGCCCAGCACAACTTCACTCTAATAATAAACCTTGCTGATTGTTTAAAAATACACACACATACACAATAAGAAAAACTGACAATGGTATTCTGCACGTTACATTAGTACCATGCCAAACACGGAGCTATCTAAATATTCACTGAGGTGACAGGGATCATATTCTACCAGCACTAAGTAATGACACGTTGTGGTCAGGAAAGTAACAGCGTCTCCTACTATTTCAGTCATGAGAAAGTTGAGGCAAGGAACGTTCCATCATGTTCTGGACGAGCCATCACCAAAACCACTGAGAGGAAACAAGAACTAGCAATGTTCCTGCTTGGACTCTTTAAGTGGCTTAAAAATAACGAGGCAAGTATTTATTCTTCTAAATTCAGACCCAGAATGAAAGAAAGGGTATAAAGGCAAGACCATCAGACACTCACAGTGGAGCTGACAATTTAAAGTTAATGTTCTACAACCTGCTGGATCCATTAATTCACACACCTCAGCAGTAGGTGTGACAGCTACTGTGCCCAGAGGCTCAGTCATGCCTCAGCACTACCCCAGTAATTGTCTCACAATAAAAGACATGCAGCCCAGCCCATAAATGTCACAGCCATCACTGGCATGAGTCAGGCCTGTAGGTCCACAAGTCCTGTAGGGATGATAGGAGAGAACACATTTCTGGAACTCTTCACCCACACTGACGGGTGCCCTTTCAAGACTGCAACTCTGAAGCAGACAGACTGCTAAGCTCCCCATTGACAGCACAGCAGTCAGACCTCTCCCAAGGATATCAATTAGATTCCAGAGCTCTTCGGCAGGTCAAATTATAATGTAGCCAGTGGTAGTAGGTTGCAACTGTCTATTCATAAATGCTGTACTGGGCTTTTCTTTTCTTTCTTGTTTTTTTTTTTTTTTTTTTAATTTAAAACACACAGAAAAGCAACAGCTCATCTCTTGTGTGAAGAGCACAGCATTTGCCTGACACGTGATCGGAAACTTCTCAGCCTTGACTTGCATAAAGAGAGCCCTGCTGAGCTCCTGAACAGGGCATGTCTAATACACTGTGTGAAGTGCACACTGCTGATGAGCATCAGCTCTGAAAAATCATCAAACTGTTGCATATTGCATTTTCTAAGATGGCTTGTTTACCCTAGAAAGAACATAGCAGGGTCTTCTGACCGAAGACAGATCGGACAACACAAAATCTATGTGGTACTCCAGGTATTCAGAACAAACTTACCCACAGAACCCAAATCACAACATTACAATCAAAACTACAATTAATATGTTATTCTGGACCCTTATGTTCAATATGCTCATCAGAAACAATAGAATTGATTAATATTATATTAGAAATACTGTCAGAGAAAATAGAGCCAGAGAGAATTATTAGAGAGCATGTCAAAACCGCACTGACATATAGACCACACAAACCCGAATGGCGTGGCTAGAATTTAAAGGAGAGGACAGAATGGAAATGATAGAAAAGGAATATGGTAGGAAAAGGAGTTAGAGGAGAGAAATCCTCCTGATAACAAAGCGTGGACTATGCCCATTGGAACAAAGCAAACATTGTCTATTTCTGAAAAGACATAGCGAAGGAGTAATTCTGAGACACGCACACACAATCATTAGAGAGAAACTATAAAACTCAAAAAAATAATTTATTCTCAGAACTCCAAACCTAATGATTAACACAGTAAAATAGATTGCATCATCTATCTACTGTTGGTGATGAGGCCATGCACCTACATCCCTCTGATTTCAGAGGGAGAATAATGCAAATGAGCCCCAGTCTGTCTCTACTTCCTCCAGCCTTGCTTTCTGTTACTTCTACACATTTTATACTTCTTTTTTTTCTGGGAGAGGTGGGGGTAGGGGTTAGTGGGGAGTACTTGAAAAACTGTAACTTGCCAAACAACACTCTATTCTGGTAAGGTAGTCAACTCTGTACTCTTCACTCTGCAAGTGACGATCCAAAGACTGGGAGTTTAAGTGGCATAAAGAGAGAAATTAAATAGCCTTTCTGCTTTCCTTCCTCTCTGCTTTTGTACATTGGCTTTGTCTCCAAAGGAGAAGTGAATGTAGACAGAGGAACCTCCATATTCCTCTAGACATCTAGAGAAATTTATTGCAGTATATGCTACAAACCGCTACCAACAGGCCCAACTCTCTTTGGAGTCACCATGGTGGCAACTGTCTTTGGAGTCACCACTGGCAAATTAAGGCAAATTAAGTCCTCATTGAGTAGCCACCATGTGCCTGGCCTGATATCCACTCATCCTGCTAAAATCATCCAGAGAACCAGGGGTTGGCTGAAATAGTCAGCTGCAGTCATTTAAGCTTGGTTAGTATCAAGTTTGTTTCTAGCTCTGGTCTTATGGTCAATGACACAAACAAATGTGCTGGATTTGAAGCCAATCTTTTGAGAACATGTAGGCTATGCTGGGTAGTGTTTATTTTTGTTTGTTATCTCAATTGTGATATCTTTTACACTGAATATATCTCCATCTGCTTCAGGGATAACATTTTACCACAAATTGGTTTGAAATAGAAAATATCAACCACCATAAAGTAAGTTTTTTATTTGTGAAAATATAACCCTGAAGAAATTATTCTCAGCCTAGGGTACCATGCTATATTTATTTTTTTGAACGAATTTTTATATGTCATTGTCCATTATTTTATCATAATATAGCAGTTCTAATATTCATATTTTGCACCAAAAATAAAGAAAAATTATATTTATTACTTCTCAGCACTAGCCCACTTCATTCCAGTTCTCTGGTCAACAAGTTATCTTGGAGATATCTTAAGCACCTTGGTTTTGTAATTCTTTTTTATCTTGATGAAAAGTAACTATATTTTCCAAAATAAAAACAATTTAGTGAGAAGAGTTTCATTGTTTTACATTTTTGCAAAATTTTAATATCTGTCTTAATGAAAGATAACCTATTCTCATGTCTGCTTCTGTATTGAATCATTTGCAGTATGTTGTTTTAGTTGAAGTATATGAAGAAAATGCACTTCAATGTGTATTTGGAAAAGTGAAAGCTATTTTAAGAGACTTTTCGGATAATTACAGATAGTCTTTGATACAACATGAAAATCTCAACAAGAAAGTTTTGGTAAAGGTTAGTAATAATAAAGATTTGAAACAATAACAACAGTGAACGTTCTGTACCCTGCTATATTAAAATCCATTGGTATCTCTTCCACTTTGAATGGATCTTTTAAGCAGTCATGATTTTGTAACACCCCACATTATTCATTTGGAAATCTTTGGCAACCTGAGTTATGTCAATCTTCCAAATGATGACAACTTTCATTATGCAATACCTAAGTCACATTTGTTAATATCACCACCGATCTCATGGAAAAAGTCTTTAGTATTGAGACACTGTCAAGGTCACACTGGTGGATCCAAGAATTCTAATGTTTGCTTGAAAGCTCAAATTTTAGCATTGGAAACAAATTACTGTCAGTGGTTTTCCCTTTGTTTTGTTTTGTTTTTTTCTTTCTTTTTTTTGCTCTTAAGATTTTGCCCATCTGTTTTTTAGTTTTGTTTATTTTTATTTTTTTCTCAAATTTATTGAGATATTATTGACATATAACATGTAAGTTTAGGGTGTAAAATGTGATGATTAGATACACGTATATATAGCAAAATGATTACCAAAATAAAGTTAGTTAACATCTCCATTCCTTTACGTAACTACAATTATGTGTGTGTGTGTGATGATAACATTTAAGATCTATTCCCTTAAAAACTTTCAAGCATCTAAGCACCATGGTTGTTGATCTTTGCTAATTTTTTCTCCATGACCTAAAATGGCCCTTTGCCCTCCATTGTCTTTATAGATTAATCTTTCCAATTCTTAAAGGCACTGCTTAAATGCTACTTTTTCCAGGATTCTTTCCCTAACCTTTCATCAGATCTGTTTTTCTTTCTCCTCAGACTCTTCATCATTTATTACTAGGCTTATGTATATACTACTTTTTCTTTTTTAAAAATTTCTGTTCTTTGTTGTAAAAAATTTGGAAAATTCAGACTAGCTCTAAAAAGAATAGACTATTACCCTAGTTGCAGTCCAGAAGGTTAGAACACCTCAATAAGCATGTTTATAAATGCCCATTTTTTCCATATTCTTTCCAAAATGAGTGATTTTAATTCATTGCAATTTGTTGGAAATAGAACAATATTTTGTCATTTTACTTTGCATTTATTTCATTACTAGTGAGGTTGAAAAATTTCTATGTGACTGGGCCTCTTGGCTTTTTGATGGGTAATTCCAGTTTATGTCCCTTGCCTTTTTTTCATAGGGATGTCATCTTTTATTATTAATATTAATATCAATATTTGTAGAGCTCATATATTATGGAAATCATCTCTCTCTCTCTCTGTATATGTATATGTGTGCTACACCTATTCATTGCAATTTTATGTTTTGTCATACTGCTTTACTGTTTAAGTATGAAATATTTAATGTAATCTGAAAATAAAATGAGACTCTTAGTATGATGATGCGTTATGTCACAAGAGAAGCCTTCCTCAGAAAAATACTTCCTAAATATTCTTTAAAAAAACAGCAAAAGTCAAAGAATAACAAGGAAAGTAAATAAACAATATTAAATTAAAAAAATTCTGTACCACAAAAATGTAGAAGACACTGAATTTGCTGGAGTAAAATCTAAAATCGACCATCTCCAAGAGGTGTACAATGAAATTATAGTAAGGTTAAAATATCTTATTGAAGAAATAAGTATGTTGGAAAAATATCAACTGCAATATATTATTAATAGGCATTCAAGGTCAAAGCAATCAAAAACTAAATGCACTTAAAAAATTCCAGGACCAAAAAAATTAAATCGTGAAGAAAGCATGTAAGAAGTTGAGATATCCAAACAGTAGAGATCAAGATTCAATGTTCAATAACAATAATTTTGAAAGAAAAAAAATTGTATGATGGATTAAGTATTTCATAACTGAAAAAGAAATAGTACTATAAATAGCATCTCTGATTCTTACATAATACATAACAATCAGAAACTGAATCCATCTCAGAGTCTCATTTTAAAGAAACAATACAAACAAAGAACAGTATTCTATGTGCTTCTAAGACAAAAATGTAGATAATCTATTATGGAATATAAATCAGACTTCTTGGTGTTTCTCTATGAAAAAGCAAAAGCATAAAAATAATGGAACAACATATACTTGAATCCAGGGTATTGTTAGTTTTCATACATGCATGAAAATGAGACATTCTTATACCCTGAAAGACAGAAAATTCACTAAATAAAGATATTTACTCCAACATCTGCTGGAGAATCTGTACCAAGTATTATACTAATTACCAGAGTAAACACTACTAATTGAAGATGTAAGTAAATAAAAACTCTGCTGATTACTGCTAATAATATTAACTAATTTAAAGAATTGTTAAGTCCAGATTAATTATGAATGGAAGCAGATATAGGATGATAGTGGCATATGAAGCCAAAAAGGAGCAAAATTCTTTGCTGTTTATAAAAAGATAAGAATCTACAGAATTGAGAACATTGTGGACTATTCTAAAATAGGCACTGATGTTTAAAAATCGAGTGATAAACTTTTAAATCATTTAAGGATAGAAGAAAACATGGCAAATTCCTCACAAAAATACAAAGATGAGCAAAGAGTAAATCTTAAATTATAAAAAAAGGTAGAAATACAAATCTAGATAAGTAGAAGGAGATCAAAAAATAGAAATTATTACACTGAGCATGAAACTGTCTTTTACCTCATTTCAAAGGTAGAGATTCTCAAATTGGATTAAAAAATTCAACAATTGGCTGCTTATAAAGCAATATGTCATTAAAAGGCTAAAAATAAGATATTCAACAAAGATCTCTCAATTAAATCTGAACAAAAGAATCATATGGTTGGTAATATAAACCAAAGTAGAATTGAAGTTAATAAGTATGACATTAGATTAAAGAAGATTGTCATATCATTACAGGAGATAATCAATCATAAGGAAATCATAAGGAAATATTTCCATCTACCAAATATGATACCTTAACACATTTTTATTTTTACATTATCAAGTCATACTGTGAGACAGGCACTATACTAAGCACTGTGAATATAGATGTGAATAAGATCCATGTCCTCCCCTAAAAATTTCACACTCTAAGAGAAAAGAAGGTATCTAAACCAATAACCGCAGCACAATTTGGTAAGTGCAATAACAGAAACTTTAAGAAGCACCTGCAATTGGTAAAGACCTAACATAGAGAAGTCGGTGATTTAAATTATGAGATGAAGAGAGGAGGGGATATTAGAGAGGATCATAGATGAGGATGTTTGGAGAGTAATCTAGAGGATAATAAAATCTCTGTAGCTCAAGTAGGAAGCTGAAGGGCGAGACATTCCTGGCAGAGGAAAGAAAAGATGCAAAAGCACAGGGCATAGATCTTGGGAGAGCAGCTCAAGGGTTAGCAAATCTGGAGTATACAGGGCAAGAAGAATGGTGGGAGTTGAGGCTGGAAGGCAAAAATGGGCAAATTATGAACAGACAAATCAGGTAAGCAATGCTAAGCAGTCTAAGCTCTATTCTGTAGATAATTAGGAGCCTAGGATTGGTTTTGTCCAGGAAATAAGGAGTTGAATTTGCATGTAGATGGTAAACCCTGCTGTCAATGTTGGGAATGGATTGAGCTTGAGCTGAGATTGGAGGTGGGAAGGCTATGGAAATGAACTAGGTTCCCAGCAATGAAGGTGGAGAGCAGAAAACAGACTTGAGAGCTATACTGATATCACAAAATTGGCAATGCTTAATGTCAGATGAAGTGACAAGACCCTATTTTTCTTGCTTATAAAAGTGGGGGAACTGACCAACAGAAGGAAGAGATTCAAGAAAGCACGTTTGGGGAAGACAATGAGTTTGGTCTGGAACATCTGAGTTGAAGGTCTTGGTGGGAATCCAGGTAGAGAAGTCCACTAGAGAGGTCAGAAGTGGGCACGGAGAAGTGGAGTAAAGTAAGCAGAATGTAGGAGGTGGTGAAACTCATGAATGCATTAGAAATGCAGGTGGAAGGCAGGGTTCTTCGGTACCAGATAGTGCCCATAGCTGTAAGGGTTGAGCTGAGGAAGAGAAAGAAGTGAAGAAGAAGCAATGTTCAGAGAAGTAAGAGATCAGGAAAAAGACTGGCCACACAAGTGAAGGAGGCGGAGACTCACTGTGGAGGGGTCAGCAGTGTTAAATGTCACAGGAGGGGAAAAATCACCACATACCTAGCAACAAACACATAAGCAAAAACTGAGAATAACACAGAATGGATAGAAACACAGTATAAATGGAGTTAAACTCCCTCAAGCGGGGAATAAATTAGGCAGAGAACCAAAACTCAATAAATAGAAAAATCAGAAGTTAGAGATGTTAATTTCACTAAAGTCAATAAAATAAAAAATTAATTCCATTAAGTATCAGCTAAAAAACTTAGAATTCTTAATATCAGTGCTCCCAAATAAAAATTTTGTCGGGATAAAAATAAACTCACCTTAGAAACAATAACAATGGGAGCAGAGAATTTTACATAGTGGTCAAAGTAGCACACAGGAAGCCATTCATAAATTTAAATGTTTCTATTACTTACACAAGGAAAGAAGAAAATAAGAGAATAAGAGAGTTAAGCATAGATCTTCAGATCTTGGTTAGGAAGTAAAATAAAAGAAAGGAAATAATAAAGATGAAAGGAGCAATAAATATATTTGAAACCATTAAAAATCAGAATAATGTAAACAAAGAGTTGGCTTATTCAAGAGTCTAATAAAACAGACAAATCTCAGGCAAATTTAAGTTTTTTTTTAAAAAAGCCAAAACCTATAAACGAGGAAAATTGGAACAGGGAAACATTGTAAGAGCCACAGTAAAAAAAAATATTGAAAATAATAGAGAAAATTTTAGGCTAATGAACAATTAAAGCTAATAAATGTAGTGTTTTCCATTTAATTAATGATCCGTTATTTTACCTAACAAGATAAACAGAATTGGCCACATATTACAATTAGAAAAATTGAGACTCAGGACAGTTAAGTTCAAACATGTATTGTAAGTGTTAGAGACAGAATTTGAGTCCAGGGGGGCCGGCCTCGTGCCTTAGCGGGTAAGTGTGCACGTTCCGCTACTGGTAGCCCAGGTTCGGATCCCGGGCGCGCACTGATGCACCGCTTGTCTGGCCATGCTGAGGCGGCGTCCCACGTACAGCAACTAGCAGCATGTGCAACTATGACATACAACTATCTACTGGGTCTTTGGGGAGAAAAAGGGGGAAAAAAAAAGGAGGAGAATTGGCAATAGGTGTTAGCTCAGGGCCGGTCTTCCTCAGCAAAAAAAGAAGGATTGGCATGGATGTTAGCTCAGGGCTGATCTTCCTCACACACACAAAAAAAGAATTTGAGCCCAGGTCTTTTGGACACCACAGCTTTGGTGCTTCTCCTACACCACATGGTCTATCATATTTACATCTATCTGTTCTACCCTGGGATGTTCCACAAACCAGGACCTTAAAGTTCTAAAGTAAGCTCCTATTTTTGCTAGCACATCTCCTCCTCCACCTGTGGTCTCTATCTCAGGGAAGAGTACCAGTCTGAGCCCTGTTGCCCAGGGCAAGTGTTTAGAAATTATTCCATAATCCGCAGTCCACCATCTCCCTCAACCACTGCTGGAAGCTCGTTATACTTTGTTTCATTCATGCACCTCCATTCTATTCCTGTAGCCTCAGACTCTCTTCATATTCTCTGTGGAATCCTGCATGTATCCCCTAAAACTTTTCCATCTGTTTAGACCTATCCACTCATTTCTCTGCACTGAAACCAGCTTAGTCTCTTCTTCATGTTGCCATGTACACAAGTGCTTGAGACCTCAATGTTGAGTAGCAATATTGTGTTGATAATATTCATCTTATTTGTTTGCACCCATATCTCCAGCCTTTTGAAAGCACTTGGATATTAATTCTGTCACTGGTATATTCACTTTATCCAAACCAGGCATCCTTAGCAAATTTGATGAGCATGCTTCCTGTCATTGTGCAGATCCTGGATAAAAGTGATGAACTAGAAAACATGGCCAAGAACAGCGCCCAGAGGAATGACATTGGACATCAACCTCTATGTTGATAACAACACATTAATCAACCACCAGGGTACAACTGTTCAGTCAGCCACAAATCCACTTGTCTATCCTGTCATCTGACCCACATTTATCCATCTCGTTCACAAGGTTATCATGAGATATCTGAAAACTACTTGCTAAATTCTAATTACACAACGTCTGTAACCTTTCCTTGAAGCATAGCACAAACAAAAGAGCACAGATTATGAATTAAGAAATCTCTATTTTAGATCCAGCTTTCTCTATCTCTCTACCTGACAATGAACTACCTGGTACAGGAGGTTTCTGCTTATCTAGAAGACCATCAAAATAGAAGCAAGGCCAGTGTGGCGAGAGTTAAACTGCACCGTTTTTATATTTAAGCAGAGCTGATTTGACACACACAGGTGGAATCATATTATCTCCATATTTTTCCCACTTCGAGATGTTCATTCTAAATTTTCAGTTTGAAGACAAATCTCCACAAACAGAAACATAGACACCACAAAGTATTTATTTACGTCAAACATCAAACTTACTACACGTTCTTTCTTATAAAACAGTTAATGGAATCCAGCCTGGGACCTAGAGAGAGTAAATTAATCCTTACACAAGATATGGCTAATCCAGCAGCTCTCAAAACAATTTGACATTTGTTATATTCTTTTCTGCAATCGAATTATATATTTTTTCGGTTTTCTTTCATTTTCTGACACTGTTCTTGTTGGCATTAAAATACTACCATAGCAAATATAGTTCTTTTTAAGTAGTGGAACTATAACATTGAAGGAATCATAACTTGATAGAACAATGTAAAATAAGAGACAATTAGCCAGAGAACTTGGAGGATTAAGGAAAGAGTCTAATTAAGGCTAAGGGAAAGTCAACAAGTGGGTTACACCGTCTACCACTACAAGCAGGTTGAGTAAGAGTATGAGGAGAAAGCACTGATTGGTTTATGGAGAAAATTAAAACCAACAGTAAAAAGACAAACGATGTTGGGCTTTCTTTTCTTTCTTTATCCATCAATAACATTATTTCTGCAAGAGAGGATGGACACAGAGAAATTGTAGAAACCAAACATAGACATAGGGAAATTAATACAATACAAATTAAATTCTGTGGAGCTATATTGTCTATAATGTAAGAAAGTTCATAGAATCCTCGAGTTTGCAAGAGAAGTACTGACAAAGAAAACACGTGGGACTGGGGTGTGAGGAGGCAGCATTCCAACACGGATGAAATAACATGCTCTCTGGCTCCATGTTTTGTAGGGGAGATTAAGAAGATTCTAGATGAGTATCTATATCCTACACAAATTTAAACAAAGTAGAAAAACTAATTTTATGGTATGTATATTAAATATTTGGCTTTCTAAATAATTACAAAATCAGTAACTTCATATTCTAATTCTAAACTTTAAAAAAAAACTAAAAAAAAAGTTGCTTATTGTTTTCCCAGCACCATTAATGTTAACAGCATGATTTTTTCTTTAAAAAAAGATAGTTTTCCACATAAAATAAATGACCTTTGGAGCTTTGCCTCAAAATTAGCCACAGTGCCACAGATTGTAACTGGGACTATAAAGTTTTGAGTTCTGCATTAACTATTTTTGTAAGTGAATTTATTTTTCAATCATTCTAGATCTTTGTTCTTTCAAATTAGTACTAAATTCATCTAATCTATCTTGCAGCCTGAACTGTCACTTGCTTTCTGTGAAAAGCTTTGAAATATGATCAGGCGATTTTATCTCATAAAGGATTTGTATTGTTTAGCAAATGTGATACTCTCAGAATACAACAAAGCAGTTGTAATATTAAACTGTTCATCAATTATAGCCCCACTTATCATTCTGACCGTGTTATAAATTCCTCCTAGCAAAAAGCTGCCTTTACTTTGGCCTAATCACAGAATGCTACTTCTTGACCTGGACTTTTTTCGGTCTTTATCCTTAATTGCCCCACAGTGCTTTAAGAAAACACTTGTCCACTGAATTAGGCTCTGACATTTGAAATGTCTATAAAGTAAATAATTTAGCTTCAGCTACATGTTTAGTTTAGGTGGTTATTCTTTTACGTACTCTAATCTGGGATCATTTTCCTGCACAAGGCCTGCTTAGGATATTTTATTCAAAATGTACATCAACAATGAATTGTAAATATAATTAAGACTAGACTGTAGCAGCCTACAACAACGTTCCATTGCTACAGCATTGTCCAGCAGTTTATAATTTTAAAAGTCCTTTACAGCTGTTTTATTGGTTATTGAACATAATTGTTGAACAACTTAGGTCATTTGTAATTTGAAGGGGATAGTGAAAGTCCTAAGTAGAGAGTAATTACATAATTCATCTCCTCTCCTTTAGGTCTTTAATTCAAATTCAGTGAGGTCTTCCCTGCTGCCCCATATATGGTCAACCCCCTTTTCCAACATTCTCTATCTCCTTCCTCATTTTTATTTTTTTTCATAGTATTTTTTACCATCTACCAAACTGCTTATTTACTAGGTTTACTGTCTGACTTCACCTCTCAACTCCCTCTTAGATTATAAACTCCATCCAGACAGAAATTTCCTGAGGGCTTCAATCCTTTCTGTGTTCCCAGAACTTGGAAGAGTGTCTGGCACACGGCAGACACTCAATACAACTTGAAGAATTAATAAATAACAAGTCACTATGATCAAGTTTCTTATAAGCTTTAATAGATATAAGAACAACTATTCCTTTTTATGTATTTCAAGTGTGATTCTCAAAGATGTATTAGGGAAGCCACATCTGTCACGACCATAGAAGGAGAAAACTCATCACCTAACTAGTTTGCTTCTCTTATCTGTTGTCCAGGTGGAAAAAAGTTGTCCATTGTTGGAGGCCCTAACAATTTCCCATGCAGTTATATGTACACTTCAACTACTGGGAAAGGCACTGTGGACCATATCTTTCCCACACCTAGTTATCTACAGGGGATTTCCAATAGCAGTTTCCTCTTGTCCCATCTCATCTCTAACATGCAGATTGGGCAAATGGCCACAATGTCATTGTATCCCGGTTAAAAACCATTGTTGTTTCATATATATATTTTAACAAAGTACAACTGGAGAGCTTAAATTATCATTTTGAGTTCTTTTGGAGGACAGACTAAAACAAAAGCAGGTTGTATATAAACTAGAAAATTCCTAAAGCAGTAGATCCTGACTTGGAGGATGGGGAGGAAATGAGCACAGTCCTTTTATAAGGATTATCAGAATCCCTAGAGCCCACATTTGTTTTTCATTCTTTTAAACTGTCCAGTCCATAACCTGAAATTCTGATAAGACACCTCATGAGGGATGCTTTATCTTCTCTTCTCCTACCACTACCCCACTCTTTTATCTTTGAGAATCATTGGTGTATGGTGGGAAGTGTTGATGATAGCAATGTTAACCATGAGAATTGCATGCAGGATGAAAACATGCTGACAACTTCTCTGGCTCTGCATTAAAGCCATTTCTAAGTAAACATGTGGAGTGGTTGGTATATGAATTTTAATTTTGTTTTAAAAGTAGTATGAGAAGCTACAGCTTCAAAGGGCTCAAAAGTTATGGGAAACTAACGTATGGGGAAAAAGATGTCATGAAATGACGCAAATCATTCTTTCCTGGTCACCGTGTGTACAGAAACATTGGATGATGAGTCTGCAAAGCCAAACCAGATACCACTATTCTGAGAGTGACTTCTGTCAACTGTGAACCAAAGATAGT
The DNA here is from genome assembly GCF_057802395.1 of Ceratotherium simum simum. Classification (NCBI taxonomy): domain Eukaryota; kingdom Metazoa; phylum Chordata; class Mammalia; order Perissodactyla; family Rhinocerotidae; genus Ceratotherium; species Ceratotherium simum. The sequence goes on from NC_141909.1 coordinate 17,414,421, forward strand.
TCATTAGCAGTAGCTTCAGATATCAAATGATGATGCTGATGATGATGGTGATGATAAGGCATATATTCACTCAGACATTCCATCAGTCATGAATATTAACTCAAAGACCAATGTTTGGTGGGCTTTGAGCCATATTACATGAACTACTAGTACGTTCCATAATTTTCATGGCATTATGTAGCATATTTGCAAGAGATAAAAACAGGAAATGCACTGCTATCATAGAGGTAGCAAGTTCTTTGTAAGGGTAGTAAAGAGGACAATTAGTCTAGCACAAGTTGTAGACATCTTGTCTGAAGAGGGGGCATGAATTCAGGTGAGTTTTCAATGTTGCTTCAAGTTCTAAGGTCATATGATTCTGAGTACTTTTTTTTAATGTACTTCTTTCTGAGGATGAAGGAAAAACTGACCTCAGAAAAAGCTTCGAAACTGTTAGCATCATCAAATGCTCTGAGAAGACATCCAAAAAGAAGAGTAATACTTTATCAGAGCTGTTTTCTAGAGAGTATATAGTCCTACCAATCAATGTCTTCACAAAATTGAAACCTCTTTTTTAAATAACGTATTAGTTCACTTAATTTTTCCAGAAATAATGCCTTCACCAATTTTTCTAAAAGAAATATAATTTTTTCCAAGAAAGTGTTATTCGCTCTTACCTTCTATTAACAAGAGCTTTTCTGAGTCTCTCAAGTCTTAGTGAAAGCAGGTAAACAGAGGTAAACTGTACTTTTAACTAAATTGCATTTGCTAGAAATAAAAAGAGTGCTTAACTTGGGTTTGTCTTCCTTTCAGTACTTTCACCAAGTTTTTCAACTATTTTCTAAAAAGGAATACACTACTGCTGTTGTTATTTAGTCTAAGTATTTTTGAGAACGGGAGCTATGCTTATGTACTTTGGAAGATTAGAAAACATGGCACAGATGCAGGAAAAATTTCATTTACTTTCTTCAAAGCCTTACTTAAATGAGTAATAAGGCTTCAAATTTTAAAGGTCCTCTAAGGCCACTAAAAATCCATTAAGAGACCCTTTTGGTCTTCTGGCTTGAAGGAAATCCATCTTGACCAGGATCCTAATATCTACAAATAGTTGTCCGATCTACTCATGTGAGCCAATCATAGTGCGATGACGATAGCAGCAGATGCTGGACGCTCTGAAGAACACATTCAAAGTAAACAGCAGAAAGAAAGAAAAAAAGAAAAGACACAACTATAGTTTCAGGGAAGAGCAGAAGTCAGTTTTATAAAGTATGCCCATGAGAGCAACTTAGAAAATGTAGAAGGGTACGTCTAGCTTATTTCCTTATTCCTGTTATCTTTCCCTTCTCAGAAAACTATGCAAACTTCAATAACAAATTTTGTGCCTTTCTAGGTTTAGCTAACAGAAGCGGACATTTCCCAAACTATTGAGTCCCTTTAACATGTATCAGAGTAAACAAGAATTTTAAGGGTGCATTTTTGTGAATATCGTGATTTCATATGAAATCATGAAATGCATGAACCTTCCACCCAGGACATGAAAGATAAATTTAAACTTCTTGTCATAAACACTAATCAGTGTTCTCTATCTCCCTACATGAATACTTTTTTCTTCAACTGTTAAATGCATCCAATTCATTTGTAGTCCCAAATTATAGCATAAGACTACGTTTACTTTAAGTATCACACATTTTAGTTTAAAAAATTAATTCATACATTCTCTTGATTGTGCCTGAAATACATTATTGAGGCTGATAAATCTGTAGTTATTACGTAAAAATGAAGATGGAAATGCCACATCTCCCTCACCCCTATCAATTACCTATTATTTAGACTGTTTTCTAATCAATATTCTATTCATCACTATCACTAAAGAGCAGTGGCATGTGTTATCTTGAACTGAAAATTATATCATAGCGTATTAAAAATAGATGTATATATACGGCAACGAGACATAATAGCAATCCTGTTACTCACAGTTCAAAGATGTCAGTGTTGCTGTGGTACATATTTAGGAGATTACAAATTGCTGCAAAAGTTTCCCACAGATTTAAAGTTTTGATATATAGCTATTTTGAAATTCCTCACATTTATCTCTAGTTTCAAGGGAGCTTTCAGCCTCCTAAGGGTCTGGTTACATTCATTTATGTGTGACTGTCTGGGTCCCTGAGAGCCCTTGATAATATGGTATGTGTCTTTTTTGGCATAAAGAGATGATAAATTCTTCTAAATCCAAATGCAGTCTTGGAGCTGAGAATGCCAAGAGCTCGGCACCCTCTTTCGTTTAAATCCATTTCAGCTAAAGACTTTTTCCTTTTAATAGCCATTTTAAGGTGATGTTGGAGTTGCAGAGAAGTTACAGGCTGTCACCTCTTGGAGGCAAAAGAAACAAGACCACGGGGCAAGCCATTTAACTTCTGGTAAAAGATTACCTACTTTTCAGAAGTAATTAGCCAATAAGTAGATGTAAATACCCAGCATAGACATGGATCAGGTCTACCAGGCAAGCAGTAGGGAACGTGCACCACACAACTCCAGCCATTCATATGGGCTGTAATACAAGGGGGTTCCCTCGAATGTGACAGAGCAGCCCCAGAAACAGTAGTGATTATTATTTTACTTTCAAAAATTGAACAAGCATTCAACTTGGAAGGAGAAGGGCAAAGTGGAAACGTGTCTAGCATTCCAGGGGAATCAATTTCATGATCAAGGTGGTAAAAGTTGATCAAAACATGTTGTCATCCTTCCTTCATCATTCTCTGTGCATCTTTGGCCCTCTACCTCACATGAGTCTCTGGAGTCTGGGGTGCAGAGACCATGTTAGCATGGAATATTTCAGTGTTTTTTCTTGAATTATTATTATGATCAACCCCTTATATTTTACTGTGCAGTAGAAAATACACAACAGTAATTATTTTTATTAAAACATAAATCATTATTATGCATTGAGATGTGTTGGTGAAAAGAAAACATACATGCACATCTGGACAAAACAGCCAACAGGAACAGATTATATATCAGTCTTAGATTTTAGGGTAAAATTTAAGGTCTACCCATTAAATATATTAGGGGAAATATAATTTGAACTTTGGTATAATATAATTTAGTGCTTTATATATTTATTATTTGCGGTAATTTCAGGAAGATTTCAAATGGCTTATAACCTATTATACACCATTACTAATTATCAATTTACATGGTTTCTCTTTGTAAGTTTTTGTTGCTGTTTGTTTTTTACAGGGGGAGAATAAGAAAGGGAAACATTTGTAATTATGGTAATCAGGCAATTGATTATTTTTAAAAATGTTAATTATACCAGAACTAATTTTATTTGGATATATTCATCGGCTCATTATTTTTAGGTTTACCATATCATCATGTATAGTTTGTTGATTTTTAAACAGATATAGTCTATCTTTGAAATTATTCAAAAAAGTTATTAAAAATATGTCAACCTAAATTCTGCTTTGATAAAAAAAGCAATGAAAATTTAACCCCCAAATGAAATGCTTCTGAATTTCAAGTGCCCCATTGAAGGAGCAGGAACAGAATTTCAATCCCTGAAAAGTATGGATAATTTTTACCTGCTGTTCACTCATACAAATGGAAGAACAAATCAACCCACCACTCATAGTGCTCAGATTCTACCATGTCTACTGCTGGCGCAGTTTTTGTTTAAATGGTTTGATAACTTCATTGTGAAACAATAACTCTAATTGTTCCCACTTGTGAGATCCTGTGAACATGTTTTACTTATCAACAAAAGTAGTGCAAATTCAAAGGGATTTGATGACTCCAAATTTGAGTTTTGAAGAGCTCTTTATGGTTCATTCATGTTTACTATAGTTTGTGGCTTATTTGTGGGATTCCAAGCTTTCAGGACACTTGTTTTGGATACCACCCAAACAACAATATTTTCATTTTCCAACTTGTCTTTTCTTGGGGCCTAAAACTACAGAATTCTAATCCTCCATTTCTGTAGAAGCCAAGGTAAAAGAGTTATGAACTTAACAAGAAATATTTAAGCAGACTAAATTTTAATGTTGGCTGGGGGCCATTAAACTACATGGGTGTTGATGTCTTAATATTGCAGACATGTAGGAAGGGATTTTGATTAACTGTCAAAATTGACTAAGAAGGAGAGCCAAGAAAAACATCCTGCATCGTGTCATCAGTTCCTAAGGATAATGGACACGTCTCTTCCTCAACTGTTTCTTTTTCTCCATCTCACTTCTCGCCAATGCCACATAGCAGGTGTTCTACTTCAGCCCATCATCATGTGCTGCTGCCATATTTCCTCTTTGTTCTATTACTCTGCATGTGTTCTCAGCAGAAATACTCCTGATTAGTGGAATCACTGAATTTAATGGTACTATGAGATGGCCTCCCAATCTTTCCACTGTTTCAAACCAACTCTTCAAGGACAACTAAGACATTTTCCTTCTCAGAAGTTTTTCTATATAAATTCCATGTGTGATGGGGTGGAATGGCGAATTCCTTCCACATTTTATGCCCAAGCACACTATATGGACTATGTTATTTCACACTTGGCCTAAGCATCTATTGTCCTACAGTTGTTGCTTAATGTCTATAGGTTTCACTTATAAGTAGTGAAAAGCAGAGGGAGGGTGGAGGAGGTAAAGCGAAGAGAAAGAAAGAGAGAAGAAGAATTAGGAAGCCAGGCTAAGAAAGCCCTTTCTTATTTAGCTGATATATTTGTGGTTCATAGTTCTTAAATGCCCCGGTGGTTCTACATGCAGGTGAAAAGTAGAAACGCCCTTACCTTCAGCCTCCTCAACTATGCTCCCGTTTCCAAGTCTGATTTCTTGATTGCTATAAATAGCTCCAGGCCTTTTGAATATACCATGAAAACTATAGAACTATATAGAAGTTGGAGATGAGAAATTAAACTAAAAAACCTTCTACCCTCAAGAAAGTTTAATAATCTACTTCTGTCAGAATGGATTTCTGCTTTTTTTCCCACATGTTGCATCCCTTACAGTGTAATTTGATGATATTATTTAGAAAAATGATGTGTAGCATACTGATAAATGATGAAAAATGTTGTAAATGGGAAAATTCTAATGTTTTTAATGGACAGCGGTTTCACATGTCCAGTGGTATCGATACGAAAGAGGCTTTCCTAGTGCACAGTAACATTTTTCTCTAGATGATCTTGTGAATGGCAGTTCTTCTTTAGTTCAGTGGGGATTTTTCAGTCTATGACACTTTGTCACAAGCCATATATAAAAGCTATATCATTTGTACCCTGAAATTTAGCCTTGAATAATAATTTTGGGCACGCTCTAAACACAATTAAATAAATAATATTACTTATTAGTCATTTCCCAGAAAATCATGATGTGCTCTTTATGATCACACCATTCTTTCATTATTAGGAGTTTTGATTCACAGAAAGATTAGTGCAGAAGAGAATATTCCCCCATTAGCAAAGATAATATCACTAAAAAGGTGTAGCCCTGAAATTTTTCAAGTGGCATAGCTGAAGGGATGTAGCCTATCTACTTTATCTCTTACAATAGCCATGTAGAAGAAAAGCTGGATTTGCCCTGTGCAATATGGTAACTACCAGCCACTAACCATGATATGACTAGATGTTACATTAGTATAAAATACACACTGGATTTCAAAGACTTAATACAGAAAAAAGAATGCAAACGATCTCATTAATAATTTTTATATTGAGTACATGTCGAAATGATATTATTTTATATATATTGGGTTAAAGGAAAATGTTATTAAACATAATTTATCCTTTTTTTACTCTTTATAATGTGGCTACAAGAAAATTTAAAATTATACATGTAACTTGCCTAGTATTTATATTGGATGGCACTACTACATAAAAAGACAGAATTCAAGTGGTATGTCTGAGTCTATAATAAATGATACCAAAGAGAGCAATTTCTTAAAATATATTTATTGAATTTGTTTCAGAAACTCCACTTATATCCTTAATAAGTTATCATTTTACAGAAAATATATATATACTAAAAGATATTCTGCTGCTTGCTATAGCCATAATAACTGGTTTGATTGCTCCAGCACTGGGGAACCTAATGACAAAACTCAATGACTGCTGGCAATAACGCACAGCAATCTTTTTAATCATATCTCAATTAGCTTTAGAAGTTTCTCATTTCGGGGCTCCCAGGGGTCTCATTGCTTGTCTTTTTCACTTGAGATAAACAAAATCATCTGTCTTATATTCATCTCCAATATTTGTTTTTTGTTGTGGTGGTGGTCCTCTTAATAAGCTGCCGTTGTTGATAGGGCTGTGAGCTGCAAATATCCCTGCTGTAAATGCCTGTAAATGCCTTATCTTCCCAGAGCACAACTGAAGTCACTCCTGTGCTGGGGAAGTGAGTTGGCCTCCCACCTGGCAAAAACTTGTATGGACACCTGGGCATTGCTTTGGGAAACTATAGGACAAGGGAGATGCAATTTTCAACTCTTTTCCTCCATGTAGGAAGCTGTATATGCAGTGTCTGTCTCTTGGTGAGGAAACATTTAGAGACTAAAGTTTTTTGTGTGTTTGTTTGTTTGTTTTTGCATTATTTAGAATGGATGAAGATAGAAGCCCCTTCCCCCTTTCTTCATTTACTCATCCACCACCCATTTATCATCTATTTTGTGAAAGGTGCTGGGGATACAGAGATGAAGAATATGCTATCTTTGCCTTCAAGGACCTCACACTCCAAGTCACTTTCATTATTACATATATGTAGAGTCCATTTTTTCTCAAATACTTAGACTTTTAGAATTGATCTTCAAGATTGACAAGAAGAGGTGGACCTGTTGAAAAACATCAGAATGCCCTAATGTGGCTCTTTCTTCACCTTATGTCTAGGCCTCCTTTATGTGAATATCCCATATTCATATATAACCCATATCTGTGTCTATAGTCCATATTCATACCCATATCTATGTCTACAGTTGCTACCCATATCTCTATCTACAGCTATGCTCCACGCTTAAAACACACACCATATACACATGCCTGAAAAAAGTAAAACTTCAATAATTGTTGTCCTTGGTATAGGCAATAAAGTTAATATAATTAATATCCCTAGAATAGATGCATAGCCTGTAAAGTCCTGTAAATAGAATCTAAATACTATGCCAGGTTCATGAACGAGATAGCACCACTGAGTGAATTTCTAGTAACAAAAGAATGCTCCATGACATCCAGAAACTAAGTACTCTCTTCAGGACTAAGGACTCAGCAGGCTTCCTCCAGATTCTTCCCATATTCACCACTGCTGTGCTGCAATCTGACAATCCTCAAACACTCTTAAGAGTTTCATGACGTAGTATGGCTGCCACATTCCTGTTGGGCGTAGAATTTGGATCCAGAAACAGTCATAAAAGCTAACTAGTCCTTCCACTGAAACTGATTATAGAGAAAATGGCCCTCCTCATTTTCTCCCCAGTAATGATGCTGAGAGTGAGCATCACTACAGTCTTCAGCAAATCTTCTCCGTTGTATCCCATGCTCCCCTATGACACAGCTCAGCGACTGCAGAGTAACAGCAGAATCTAAACTGGGTTTGCTGCTTCAGCTTTCATTTTGTTCTGACCTTTCAGGAAGGAATGTTGTCAACAGATTGTAATGGGCCCCTCAAGTTTTACCACAAATTACACATTCCAGCAAGGGGTGAGGTCCTGTTTTATTTCTTGTAAGGGCCACCTGGATCTAGTAAGTCACTCCCAGGTCATCAACTTTTTGCCTAGAGAAAGGCTGCAGTTAAAGACTTTCAAGATCTGAGCGTAATGTTGAAGGCTGCCGAAATAAGAAACGGTTTTACTCCCTTTCCTGCATCTCTATGTTTACTCCTTTCTCTCGTTGACTGTTCAACCTGAAAACCTACTGCACAATATAATTAACTCAGTGTGCTCTAAAAACTAATGAAAACCTTAGACACTTAGGGAGCTTTCTGAAGCACATATCAACCACGGGAGCCATCAAATGTTTTGTTAAATGGGATCTCATGCAGTCTAGACCAATTAGTTACAATAAATGGCACAGAACAGAGGAGAGGCTCTGGGTGACGACAGTGCCCTATAACATCTCTGCTGGGAAAGCACAGGGATTAGCATAAATCCATTCAGGATCAAATACGCAATGAAATGGCATCAAGGACATTTGTTTAGTTTTTAAATTTTATGTTGAAAGTGGAAAAGCAAGTGAGAGTTTGAGTGTGATTTATTAAGGTCAGGCTGTTATTTTTCCACCCAGGTCTATTTATAAGGCAGCTGGAACATTCCTTAATATATCCACCTGTCTTTTTCATCCTAAGAGTGTTGTCACTTGCACTTTTTGAGCTCCTGGTATAAGAGTTTTGGGAGGGAAACCAAAGACAGAAATGTGAGAGCTGTCTTTAAGATGGTGAGAGAAACCACAAAGCAGCTTATGATTGTTTAAGTAAACATTTTATTAATCTATCTTACATACAGAAAAGATCACATCCATGTGTAGGTAAGTGAACAGCATCCAGAACAAGAAATAGAACATTCCTAGTTCCACAAAAGCTCCCTTCCCAATCAAGTCCCTGACTTAGAGATTAGTTTTTAATTTTCTCTGTATGAATGAACTCCTACTTCCTCTGTAACTTTCTCTGTATGAATGAACTCATACCAAATGGGCTCTTCAGTAAGGTTTCTTGTGTTCACCATTGCGTTTATACATGTAGCAATTGTTTGTTCATTCTCATTGTTGTATGGTATCCACTGAATGAATACACCACAATTTACTTTGGGTTGTTCCAGTTTGCACTATTTTGAATAGTGCTACCATGAACTTTCACATGCACATCTTTTAGGACACATATGTACAGATTTCTGTTGGATATATATCTAGAAATGAAATTTTTGATTCATAAGATATGCCTATGTTCATTTTCAGTAGATCTAGTCCAACAGTTTTCCAAAATGGTTGTACCAGGTTATTCTTTGCTGTAAATTGAGAATTCTAATTGCTTATCGCCCTTGTCAACTCTTGGTATTATCTGTCTTTCTCATTTTAGCCATTCTAATGAATATACAGTGGTACATTCACTGTGGATTTATTGACATTTCTCTGATGACTAATGAATTTCTGCACCTTTTGATAAGTTTTTTGGTGTTTGACTATTTTAACTCATGTTATTTTATAAAGCTATATGTCAGTATAGAGTCCTCAGTACTATGAATCCTCTCTAGGCTGAACAAACATAGATTGTGTCAGCTTCTCCTCTGAGAATGAGGTCTGATGACATTTCTCGACCCTGATGGTTCTCTCCTGAACTGGTCCAGAGTCTCAATGTTCTTGTAGAGCATAGCCCACACAATTTTCCTCTGGGTGTATGTTAAGCAGCACAGAGTAGAAAGAGGCAGAAAGCTCTAAGACAATTAAACACTCTACTTCTACAAATGTTTAATATAGCAAGTAAGATGTAAGCAATTCCATATCATTTCCTTACTATGGCTCAATCCTGCCTCTAGGGAATTAGTCATTTTCCACCATTAATACTTAATACTTAGACTCTCTACTAATACTAAACAAACTATTCTCATTCATTCATTCAGCAAACATTAATTGTGCACTAATTATGATTCAAGGACATCTCTGGACATCAGTGATCCAGAAAAGCAAAGTCCATGCCTTCCTGGAGCTTATGTTTCCATGGTGTAACAGACAATAAACAAATACATAAAATAAGATAATTTGAAATAATGAAAGACTCTGAAGAAAGTAAATCTGTAAAAGGGATAGAGTGATTGGTACACAGAGAGGGGGAGCAATATTTTTCACAGGATGATCAGGGAAGCCTTCTGCTGATTAAAAATGAAACCAAAAACACACCAGCCAAGCGCTGATGGGAGTGAAGAGTGTTTCGGAAGAAGGAACATAGCCCAGTAGGTGTGAGTTACAGTAAGAGAGTCAGAGTGGTCAGAGCCTAACTGTTAGGAATACAGGGAGGAGGGTGCCTGGTTGGGGATGTTAATAAGCAAGTCCAGAGAGATAAGGCTCTGTAAGCCAGGGGCAGGAGCTCAGATTTTATCCCACCTATAGCAGGAGGACAAAGAAGGGCCTCGGGCAGGAGAGTGAAAGGTTCTGATACTTAGTTATAAAACAGGGGCTGGCAAATTGAGGCAGATGAGCCACGCTCCATCTGTGTACATAAAATTTATTGGAACACAGCCACGCACATTCCTTCATCTATTGTGTATGGCTGGTTTCATGCTTGGTTTCAAGGTTTCATGCTATAACACCAGGGTTGAGTAGTTGTGGCAGAGACAATATGGCCCAAAAGCCCGAAATATTTTTCATCTGGCCCTTAAAGAAAAAGTTGGATGATCCCTGTAAAGAAGACCACTTTGGCTGCTCTATGAAGCATGGACCATAGGGAGGGGGCAAGAGTGGAAACTGGGAGACCGTCCAGGCAAGAGATGATGAGGGTTACATTAGGGCAAATAGGGATGATGAAATGTAGAGAGATTCTGGGAAGAGTGTGTTATAAGATCTACAGAAGAAGAATTATAGAGAGAGAAGAAAAAGCAATATTCTGCAGTCAGTGGTTAGTTGCTGTTCTTTTACAACTCTTGGGCTCCATATTTCAAAGGCTTTATCTTTATATAGTAAAAGCAGTGTAATTTAGTGGAAAATATTATTACTATTATTTTCAAAGCCATACTTCCTTGATTATAGTAATCAACTTAGGTGCTCCACAAAATGAAACAACATGCCAGTAAGTAAAACGCTCACCTTCCCTTTTTAGTGTTACTGTGTCAGTAAATGCTTATTCTCTAGAACCTTTTCCCCAGACTGTCCCCAATATTCAATTAAGCATAAAGCAATGAATAAAAGGAGTATTATCTAAATAAACCCATCAACACATATGCTCCAATTTCATTTTGCAAACAAAACTTTTCTCTCATCAACGTTAGTCTGAAACAAAAGATAATTCCAGGGACTGAGTCCATCTGGGGATCCCTCACAGTGGGCATGCTAATGAGGAAGCATCAGACCAAAGCCTCTTCAGGTGGAAGAGATTGAATTCTGGTCCTAGGGGGGCAGTTGGCCTCTTACTGTAGAGTGTGACTCCTGATGAGTGGAAAGATGGAGGCCATCGTGTGGGGATAACTACAGGAAAGAAACGACTTTGGTAAATCACAGAAAGAATGCAGGCAGGGGGCAGGCAATTGGCCATCCTCAAAAAGTTGTGAGGAGGGAGGTCACTGGATGGCTCCCAAGGAACTAAAGCAGGTTTAGAAAAAACAGAGGGAAGAGGAGATGTTACAGATTTGCAGATCTCCATGTATGTGACCTTAGAATGGTTAAGGAATTTTCTTTGACGTACCCTGAGGAAAGGAAAATAGAACTTTAGATCAGGTTTTATAAACCTCCTCTCTGTAATATGTGGACAAGGTCAACACGTTTCAAAATTGTTTTGGTGAACTTTTCCCATCTGGTTTGGGTTAGGGAGGTTATTGGCCAGGGAGTTTCAAACAAGGTGGAAACCCAAAGCCAATTTTATGGGTGTGAACTGAAACTGACAAAGAGCTATTTTAAACAGTCTGGTAGGAATGGGGGAGTACCTCCTAAAGGTTTGACAGAAATGAACAGACATAAATATGTCGCCATATTCCACACAGGAATCAGAGGGCTCAAACAGAGCCACCAAGAAGAAAAATAAATAACCTCCATAAATGGGCATTTATTTGTTGGGAAAAAAAAAAAAAAAATATATATATATATATGTATATATATATACATATAAAAAAGGAAAAGTTCTTGATTTTGCTTCTATTATCGATTTGCATCTATTATCCTTCATGAAGTGAATGGTAGCCTGGAATATCTAAATATAAATAAAGCAGACTTTAATCAGTTAAATTTTCAGTGGGACACAAATGAAAGCACTCTAATTAATGCAGGCTGATTTTTAAATTCTGTTATGTTTTCTATTAGCCAAAAACTTGCTGATTTGCTTGATTATCTAAACAGATGAAATGGAGTGCTGTTTTGTTTTTGAAAGTAATTATTTCACTACTAATCAAGTTATTAAATAGTACATTTGTGGAAAACACTGATTTTTAAATTTTTTTTGTGTTTTACTAATGTCTGATTTTAAAAAGAAATAACTGACTAAACACATCATAGTTTCTTTGTTAACAAATTAATAAGGACAAAGAAGAAACATAAAGGGCCATGACTTGATGACTCTAATATAATCCTGGGTAATGCACAAGCACAGAATTATGATACATAGTAAGCCATATAAGATGAAATGACAAAATCCTCATCAGGCATGGAGGCCCTTTAAGGAATCTGCTCTATGTATAATCATTTCTCTAGAGTGAAATTTTTTCATTCCCTTTCATTTCAAACTCCATTAACTAGACATAGTAGGTTAGAAAGAGCGCGAGTAGTTTTCTTGCGTTTCTTTGATGATCTTTCCCCCTCCAATTCTGCTTTTAGGGGCAAGTAGTCTGCAAGCAAAGGGAGTTTCATAATATGTGGCTGGCTTATCATCTTGGCCTTTGCTAAGTCTGTTTAAGGCCTCACAACAGTCAACTCAAAATTCACTGAGAGCATCAGACCGCAGATTACTCCTTGTCTTTTTGACACTTAAAAAAAAAGTCTATGGCTTTCCACCCAAGAATGTTAGTTGCACTCGAAGTCACTGAATATTATTAGATTGTTTCTCAAAAGTTTATTGAAATGTCAAATTCAAATTCTACTCTTCAAAGTAATTTCATACGTTAGAGTCAATTAAAATGACTAGTTTTTAAAAAGCAAGTTTCTTCAGGAAAAATGTTAAACAACACAGGTCTAAGACTGAGCATTGAACTCTATGGGTTATAACATTACTGAACAAATCTCACCTTTCAGTGTGCAAAAGTCATTTTTGTTTTTTAATATTAGGTTTCATGGAGACAAAATTAGTCTTATTCTCTATGGTACCTTAAATCTATGAGTGATACAAGAGCAAACTTTTTGGAGACGGGGATAAAATCATTCTCATTTATACAGCCATAACATCTCTAAGGGATGGATTTTCATCATACTGCTATGAAATCAAGATGAATTGCACATCAGTGAATGATTGCACCTTTAAAGTGATACACCAAGGACACGCAACTTTGTGTAAATAAATCCTAGTAAGTGATTCAAAAGTAGAATATACCAGGGAAAAGAGATAAAGCAGAGTATTATAAAAAAGATATGTTCAATCTTTATTTCTGAGATTATCTTTAAATCTGGTCATTAATCATTGGAAAACTATATACTAAATTAAAGTCAAGTGATAATAGAAATTGATGTCTTTCAGATCGTGGCAGGAATATAATTTCTTCCCTATTGCATTGGGAATTTTATCTAGAAACTCTTCTTGAAAACAAAAGTACAAGATGTAGAATTCATTGTTTTTTCTTCCTGAGATAGTATATCACTAGAAAGTAAAAGACATAAGTGAATGAAAAGCTTAGCAATATGATTTGACTACAATCTTTATCAATAGAAATGATCAACAAATAGCTGTTTCCAAGAGTGACAATAAATTCAGGGGAACAAAATGATATACTTTAATTTTGTTTAAATGATGAATCAAAAGGAACATTAGTAATACTTTTACCCCCGAGCTATATATCTTCAAACTGAAAGTGTATATCTGTGTCACAAATCAAAATCTACTATAAGCAACTGCTGTTCCAACTTAGAAAAATTCACTTGGGGAATATGGCCACTGTCATTGGTAAAAGCTTATTAAAATAAATTATTATTTATTTCTAGTGGGAAATACCCACTAAACAAGCCAAGTATCTCCATATACCATGAAAAATCTTCCTTTAATTTTTCATATTGATGTCTTGTACCTCCAAATTACATGGTTTCAACCATAGGACTTCAACACGAATATGAACCATTTAAACAACTCAGCATATCTCTTTTTTAACTTAGAGAGGTTGATCTGAATTGCCATACAAAGGGAGAGATCTTTATTATCAACACATAAGACTGGATTTGCAGGATTTTTATAGTTGAATACAAATTTTGCTTGCTAATTCTGTCTTTCCCATTCTCTCATCTGCTATTCCATGGATACACTACCATCCTCTCCATGAACACAAAGAAAAGTTGGGATCTTCTTAGAAAAATAGCTGGAAAATAGCACCTTCATATAAAAAGCATTTGGCCAACTGCTGGCAGTAAATGGCATGTAGAAGTGAATGACAAAGTGTATTAGTTACCTGTTGCTGCATAACAAATGACACCAACATGTAGAGATTTAGAATGACAACATTTATTATATCACCTTTTCCGTAGGTCAGAAATCCCAGTGTATCTTAGCTGAATCCTCTGGCTCTGGGGAGAGGATTTGCTTCCTAGCTCACTCACATGGTTGCTGGCAGGATTCAATGCCTTGCTGTTTGTTTGACTAATGACTCAGTTCCACACAAGCTGTTGGCAGGAGCCTCCCTCTGGTCCTTGTCATTGGCCCTCCATACAACATCTCACAACATGGCAGCTGGCTCCTCTCCAAAGAAGTGAGAGGGCTTCAGAGGGCTAGCAAGCCATAGAGAGTGCTAACAAGATGGAAGTCACAGGCTTTGTAACCTAATCAGAAATCAATACCATTACTTTTGTTGTATTTTCCTCACTAGAAGTCAGTTACCAGGCTGCATCATACTTAAAGTGAAGAGATTACATGAGGGTTGAACACGAGGGTATGGGATTCATTGGGAGCCCCATGTTGGAAACTGCCTACCAAAGGAAGGACGGACACCAAAACACAAGTAAAGTATTCTGAGTGCTGAGGGGGAAAGCTTAGCTTTTTGCAAATCATGTTATCATTTCTTCATCAGTAAAATGGTAACAATATCAGCTCTATCTATCACAAAGAATTGCTGTTAGGTAAAAGATGCAATGAATTTTAAACAGTAAAACAGCCTTATATTAAGCACGTAATTACCAACATTATTGCCATTGAGCTAAATGTTGTCAAATATAAATGTATGTTATAAGTTGAATTGTGTCCTCCAAAAAGATATGTTGAAATTTTAACCCTAAGTACCTGTGAATGTGATTTTATTTCGGAAATAAGGTCTTGCAGACATAATCGAGTTAAGATGAGGTCGGGGGCATGGGGGGCAGGAGGGGGGGATGCTAATCCAATACGACTAGTGTCCTTATAAGAAGAGGAAAAGGTTCACAGACACAGAGACCCACAGGAAGATGGCCATGTGATGACAGATTGGAGTGATGCACCTACAGGCCAAGGAAGGCCAAGGATTGCCAGCATCAATAGAATTATGAGAAGACATGGAACACAGCCTCCCTTAGAGGCTTCCGAGGGAGCATGGCCCTGCCAACACTTGATTTCAGACTTCCAGCCTCCAGAACTTTGAGAAAATATATTTCTGTTCTTTTTAAACAATGCAGTTTGTGGTACTTGGATATGGCAGCCCTAGCAAATGAATACAATGTATATGTTAGAAAGCAAAAATAACTATTTTCCTGGTCCTTCTTTGGTATTTCCAATAAAATTCTTTGTTCCAGCTTCATGGTAAGTGTTCAATAATGGGTAATGAAATTGAATTTATTAAAAAGAGAAAGAGGATGTGGGCACCAGTAAGGCTTGGACTAAGAGCTAAACTATATCAGTTTCTTCCTTTAAATGAGAAACTAAATTTAAATACTGTTTAAAAATCAAGTAGAATTTGGAGTTATCACTCTTGTTTGGGTATGAGGTTAGTTTTGGCAATAATGCCTCAATAATTGTTTAGTTGCCTAATAAATAGTGGTGAGTGGAAAATAATACTATATAGAGAGAGTCTGATTATAAATGTATACAATATGAAAAAATATATAGAGAAAAATGCTTTGAAATAATTAGCAAAATGTTAAAAATGCTTATACTTGAAGGATAAGCCTGTAGTGATATTATCCCTTCATCTTTGAACTTCCTTTATTTTTTTATTTTTATTTTTTGGTGAGCAAGATTTGCCCTGAACTAACATCTGTGCCAGTCTTCCTCTATTTTGTATGTAGGATGCCTCCACAGCATGGCTGATGAGTAGAGTAGGTCCGCGCCCAGAATCTGAACCCATGAACCCAGGCCGCCAAAGTGGACCACACAGAACTTTAACCACTTGGCCACAGGCCGTCCCCTGTATGCCTTCTTTGAGTATTTATTATTTTTATTAGGGAAACAATAAAATAGTTGTTATTTATTAAAATATTTACCATTTAAATGTAGCTAATTCAAAGTCACTTATTTGCTGTATGTGTTACAAATTCCAAGACATTGAATAATGAATAAGGCTGAGAGAATGATCTTGAATATTAAAGAACTTAAAACTTTATTTAGAAGCTATTAAAATTAATGCATATCCTGTATTTGTTATTTTTCTTTTTCACACTTTCCCTAGGTGTTTTTGGCTATGCAGTCAAAAAAAATTTAAGTAGCAAATGATCACCTTGTCATCTGAATGTCATGATTAAAATTATTTTACCCAAGGAAACACACACCTATAAGTATACTATTAAGTTACTTAAAGTTGATTATCTCTGGATACAACGAGACTGAGAGACTAAGGGATGATTTAACAGCCAAAATAGCAGTAAATAAAAACCATATTTAATAATATTTTTGCTTTTAGAAAAGTAAACAGGTGTGTTTTCTTGCAACAGAGCTGCCTTAGTAAACACATGGGCCGAATTTCATCGCAATGCTTCCAGCTGTGTTAAGACCATCTGTTCATCCTTTTTAATTTTAATTAGTGCTAGAGACTTCTTTTATTTCATTAATCTCATCTGCAAATTCTTGTTTGCATTTTGACCCCTTTATGGATAAAGAAGAAGCAGGTCTGAACAAAGTAGAAATTATAACAACTCATTCCTTCCCCAGGTTTACTTTGATCAACTATTCTAAAAGTAAATAGTTATTGATTTTAATAATAATAGCAGTTTTCCAGAAACTTCACTAAAGCAGCATCATGTTATAAAAGCAACTCCACGAATTATTCAGCATATGTTTAACAGATGATGAGATTTTTAATCACAGATATTCATTCTACAATGACTTTTTTCCCCTTCTCTTTCAAAACTCAGTGGTAAGGGTTACCCACTGTAAAGTCATTTCCATAATATTGTAATTACATTCAAGGGCTTTCAGACATACTTTATTTCCACACTTACACACACATTTATTTTGCAACTTGTTCACACTCAAATCAGAAATAAAAATAAAAAATTAAAATCTGTTTCAATAAACCAAGAAAATATGCTTTCAGTGTAAAGGTAAACTTGAGCTTTTGTTTATAGGTTAACTATGGTACTCAAATTCAATTGTCCACATTAGAAAAGAGTTGTTTTCCCTGGTCTTATACATTCACCCTTTACCTAAATATATGTTTATCAAGAGTGCTTCTCAAACTTTAATGTGTGTAGGGATTGCCTGGGAGTCTTACTGAATGCTGGCTCTGAATGAGTAGGACTGATTGGGGCTTGACCGTCTGCATTTCAAATATGCCCCCAGGTGACAGTGATGCTGCTGGTCTGAGATGGAACCTTGAGTAATGAGCGGTAGAGTAAGTATCACCGATATAACAAAATCATAAAAACTGTAGCTCCACGAAGTTTACATTAATTAGCGTTAAATTAAGCAGTTCATTTTATCTAAAAATTGGCGCCTGATATCACTAAATATAAAACTGGCAGTGATTCTTAAATCAATTCCACAAGGCCTCTCATTTCCTATATAAAATCGTAAAATAAAGATAGAAAAAAGTGTAAAAGAATTCTTCATGAAACACATGCAAGAAAGTTTTTTAACTCCATACTAAGACCCTATATTAAAGAAAGGAACAAAGACACATTGACAAAATTTCTCTTCCATCTAAATATATTAGCACCTGTTAAACTCTCCTTTTTTTGCGGCTGAAATTAGTATTTATGTTTCCTGTCTTTATCCTTGATTAGTCTTGCCAGTAATTTGTCTATTATCGGCATTTTAAAAGAACCAGATCTTGCTCTATTATCAAGTCTACTTTTGCTATTTTCTATTCATTTAGTTCTGCTTTTATCTTTATATCCTTTCTTCTATTTTATGATTATTTTGTTTTTCTGTCCAGCATCTAGAGTTGACTACTTAATCACTTACTTTTAGTCCTTAGTGTTTTCTATAAATTGCAGTTATTTCTAAATTTTTTTATCTTAATACTGAATTCCATATTTTGGATAAATAATATTCTTATATTACCATTTTTTAAATGATGCAGTTTCTATTCTGAATTGCTCTTTAATCAAAAAGTCATCTAGATTATGTCTTAAATTGCTCAGAGGTTTGTTTTAGATACATACATACATACACACACACATACATACACACATATATACATATTTAGTGGCTGGTCTTTTAAAACAAATGTGCAGTTTTATTGCATTATGATCAAAGAATGCATTCTGTATGTTTCTACTTATAAGAAATTTAAAAAAAATTCTTCATGGCTTAGTATACAAGCAATTTTTGTAAATGTCTTATCATTACCTGAAATACATATTATGGTCAGTACTGTGCTAATACTTTAGGAACCTTAACTGGAACGTATACTTTTTTTCTCAGCAAATATAAATTGAGAAAGCATAATTGGAATAAAAAGACCAATCACGAAAAAATATATTAGAAACATTGTACAAAAATCTGCCCTCCAGGTAGTATCCCAGACAAATAATTTTTACAGGTGATTTTTATCAACATTGGAGGAGCACATTTTCTTATGTTATTCAAGGGGTTCACATAAGAAAAGATAGGCAAACCTGATGGGTAAAACCATCATTAGATCAAATTACTATCACTTAAGAAACTAGGTACCCAAAGCAAAAATAAAATACTGATATATAAAGTTATATTAAAGGAATAATAGGTATGATCATATGGAGTTACTACTGGAATCAAAGGTCGTTCAATATTAATAACTTTATAAGTAAATTTCACATTAGCACTTTTAAGTAGAAATGACATGATCATCCCAATAGATTCATAAAAAACAGACATTTGATAAAATTCTACAACTATTGACAGAAATGCTTAAGCTAGGAATGCCAAGAAATTTATTCAACATGATAAAGAGTAGCTATCAGAAACCCAAAGAAATAATATAACAGTGATTAAAAAAAAAAAAAGAAATCATTCCATCATAATCCGGAAGTGATTACGGAACATAAAGGATTAGGGAAAAAAAGATGGGGGGGACACTATTACCAGTGTTATTCATCATTATTCTAGAGGGTTACATCAATAAAATTAGAAAGGAATAAGAAATAAGAGATTCCTGTTAGAAAGAAAGATGTAATTTATCATTAATTGTAGATGACACAACTGTCTTCCTCAAATATTCAAGAGAATAAATTAAAAGAATGTTAGAAATAAAACTCTTTCTAGAAAGTATTTGGATATACTATGGAAGTATTTAAAATCAATAATAGCCTTCCAAATATCAACACTAACCAATTATAAAATGCTTTAGTAAATCATCTCAGAGAAGCAGAAAAATGGAAAACATATAGAAACAAAGTTAGCAACTAGTACACAATCCCTATATGAATACAATTAACTAGAGGTCATAAATAACAATGTAAGAAATGCAAGATACATGCCATGTTCCTGGGTGAGAAAACACAATACTATTAAATGCCATTTCTCATATTAATCTATAAATTCATTGCAATCCCAATCAAAATCTCCCAAGGTTTCTGATGGTAACTGACAAGTTCGTTCTAAAATATTATATGGAGAAATTTGCAAAAATGACAAGGTAATTTTGACAAAGAATGAGAGAAGAGGCATTTCCTTTCAAATTAAAACATATTACAACACAGCAATTATATAACACGTAAAATATTGGTGCCCAAATAGACACAGATTAATAATGAAGTTGGAAAAAAAATTATATAAATTATGAGAATTTATGTATAAGAAATTGCCACTGTATGGCAGAGGTGAGAGAATGGACTATTCAATAAATAATGTGAGGGCCGGCCCCGTGGCTTAGCGGTTAAGTGCAGGCGCTCCGCTACTGGCGGCCCAGGTTTGGATCCCGGGCGTGCACCGACGCACGGCTTCTCTGGCCATGCTGAGGCCGTGTCCCACATACAGCAACTAGAAGGATGTGCAACTATGACATACAACTATCTACTGGGGCTTTGGGGAGAAAAAGTGAGGAGGATTGGCAATAGATGTTAGCTCAGAGCCAGTCTTCCTCAGCAAAAAGAGGAGGATTAGCATGGATGTTAGCTCAGGGCTGATCTTCCTCACAAAAAAATAAATAAATAATGTGTGTCATGTTTTTTCCTGTGCCCATCCCTCTGGAAAGCAGAGCCTGGAACATAGCTTGGCAGGCAGAGATTTTACTTGGGAAGTGATACCATGGAGCCCCAGGGAGGGAGGCATCATGCATCAGCAGAGAGGGAAAACAGTATGATGTGTGTTCTTCAGTTAGTCAACACCGTGGGCAATTCAGGCTCGATTACATGGTGACCCTTTGAGGAACCATGTATAATGTGCTTAAAACTTGTCTGACTAAGGGACAGAAGAGGGGGACATTTCTCCACCAATTCCTGTAATAAGGGTTGCCCTTATTAAGGAATGTTAATTCCTTCACACTTCCAGGCTAGGCATGAGTGAGTCCAGGAGAGATTTCCTGCCAGTGTCCCATGGTGGTGCCAGAGACGCCCTAGGGCAGAAAATTAGAGAAGAATAGTATAGCCAAGGAATGCTGTGTCTTAGTCTGCCTTCATCTGGTTGCTAGAGTAAAAGGTGGTTAGGAGGAGATGAGGCAGAGCCTAAGAACGCCCACCATATGAAAACTGGAGATTCAAAAGCGAAAAAAAAAATTAGATGAGAAGACATGTAAATGTTTGATTTCATCCCTACTGTAGCATCATTCTAGATCTCTGCAAGCCCGTTTAGGTAAACCAAGGTTTTAAATATTCCTGAAGAAGTCATATAAAAAACTCAAGGACAGCTCTGTCCTATAAAGACCTTGAAAACATTTAGTTAGGGTTTTGGTGCCATCTGTCCCTTCAGATGTATCATTTTGTCACCTGAACTCATAAGACTTTACTTCCTACCTCTGGCTTATTGTAATTTCTCAGCCATCTCGACACAGCTGCATTTCATTCATATGTAATGGACTCTAGCACACCATTGATTGGTTTTTGGGTAACTGCAATAATTTTAAATACAGACAGAAAAAGTAAAAAGATGAACAAGTTATGAACAGAAATGTTTACAGTTTTCTAATAAGTAATTTATCTTTAATATTGAAGGGTATGTTTATATTGTTTGTATATTTAATTAAAATTCAAAATTTGCTGACATTCAAGAGCACTTGAGTACTTATCCACAGTAAGCATGTTTGTAGAATTTTAGAAAAAAAATTACTTTAGATTTCAAAGGTAGAGACTATTATTCAATAAAAATATAGTGATTCAACTACTCAGCCATAAAAGAAGAGGAAATCGTGCCATTTGCGACAAAATGGATGGATCTTGAGGGTATTATGCTAAGGGAAATACGTCAGCAGAGAAAGACAAATAATGTATGATTTCACTCATATGTGGAAGATAAACAAAACAAGGAAACACATAGATAGGGAGAACAGATTGGTGGTTACCAGAGGAGAAGGGGGTGGGGGAAGGGCGAAAGGAGTAAAGGGGCACATATGTATGGTGACGGATGGAAACTAGACTTTTGGTGGCCAACACAATGCAGTCTATACAGAAGCCAAAATATAATGATGTACACCTGAAATTCACATAGTGTTATAAACCAATGTGACCTCAATAAAATAAAATATATAGTGATACAAACTCTTTAGAAATTCTACACCATAAGAAACTCAGTTTCCTCATGTTGACCATATATTTTCTTTGGGAAACTTTAAATATGGAATTAATTTATACAAGGCAAAAAAAAAAAAAAATCTAAGGAATAATCAACACAAGAAAAAAATAAAATAATTTAGAATGCAAACTTCTTGGAGCCAATTGACAGATAAAGATTCCTAATAGATAAAGGAGCTCTCTCTTGTAATATCCATTTGTGTTTTTCTCTTCTATACACATTAGTATTGGTTTCTGTAAAAATCACAAAGGTCATATATGCCTAATTCACTAGAAAAATATGTGATATCTTTGAGAGCTTGATTACTTACATATTTGGCAGGATACATTTTTATGAAATATATGAACTAAATTTCCTGAGTCTGTTTCTGTACCATGATACTCTTGTATTATTGAAAGCTCTCCAGAGATGCTATCTTTTAAATTAAAGATATATGTAAAATCTTTAATTGTAACCTTCCGTTGATTTCACAAAAAATATTGGAAATACATTTACTTTTGTTAAAGAGTATTAAAATAACTTTCTTCTTTAAACAGATCCATTTTTAATTACTTCAAAAATGTTCATGTAATTCAAAACATGAATTTAAGAAAAGGAGCCCCTTGACAAAAAACATCCCTCTTCTTTATTTTCCTAGAATATTCTGTCCTTGAGCGTTAGTCTTTCCACTCAAAAGAAATTGAAAACATTTATAGCCACTGGTAATTTACAAGCAAGGGGAAGCAAGCTATGTAAACCCAGAGTAATTGATGAATCTTATTTATTTAGCCTTTGTGAGTGTGCTTTCAATTATATTTGTCCATAGTCCTGAACTGTTATTTTTAATATCTGCCTTTAAGAATTTGAAAATATGTTAGCATTTTGCGATGGTAATTTGGTTTTTAAACAGCCAAGAGTAAGTTGTATCTCTTCTCTTTTAAATGAGTAAAATGTCCTAAAGTGGGCCCGACACTGAAAGGTACTTCAGTGACACTATTTACCTTTCACTCTTCACTGGTGAGTGAACCCAAAATCACTGTTTGGAAACGCATAGTGTATTTGTTCCAATAGAGACAAAACACCTAAGAACTGAAATTTGTTTCTGAATTTCCTGTTTTCGTTTTAGGACAAATTATGCTCAGCTGCACAAACAAAGTAATTGACAACAGAATTTCAGTAGAAAGAAGGAATGTTTTCAGAATTATGAAAACCTCTTGGGAGGGAAATGTCTAAGAGCCACAGAAGAAGTGTATATTCAACAGTCGTGGAGCTAAAGGAACTTTAATATAAAAATGTCATTTTCCAAGAATAATGGTGTCTAATTCTACTTGAAAATCAAGAAAATATGAAAGGTTATTACCAAGAGGGTGTTAACCAGATGTTCTCAATCTCTATACGGAAAGAATGTCTGTAAGTTAGATAGAAGGCAGAGCAGCCACACACGGAAAGTTATTAAGTCTTGGAAAGGTTAAGAAGTGAGGATGTGAACAGTATTTTAAAGATTAATTAAATTTCATCTATCCAAGAAACTTTAGGTTGGAAGAAAGGCAGGCTAGATTGATTATATATTTCCACCTTATAGCCTTCTTGCTTGTTTTATGGAGTGCTTACTTTAGTAATATAGTAATAAGTCAAAAATAGCAAAGGAAATGATTCTCCTAATTATAAAATAACTTTCCCACTTAATTTGTGTATATGACTTGAGCCTATTTTGTCAACTAATGGGCATGATATCTCTCAATACTTTGTATATAATGGTTTACTTTGGAGTCAGAAACTTGTGAATTCAAACTGGCCTTTTCCCTTACATCTTCATGGCTGGGGTGAATTACTTAACCCTGAAGACATATTCTGAGAATTGGCAGCACAAATGTCAGTAATGATCCCAGCACCATGCCTGCAGGGATGCGTTCCTATCACTGGTTTATAAATTGGCTTCCCCAGATGGATTGGATTCCATGAGGGCGACATCTTCTACTGAAGTGTCAAGCCTAGTGAACTAGCACACCATAAATATGCGTTAAACTCATGTTAAATATTTGGCATTGTTATAAAGACATTAATAAAACTGCACGCCATTGAATGTCTGCCAGAAATGCTTATGACAAATAGATTTTGAGAAAAGAAATTCATAGGCATACAGTGAATTGGGCACTTATAAAGAGGAATAATTTAATGTCACTTAACAACAGCAAAATCTTCAATAAGTGAATATCAGAGGATAGCAGTGAAATCCTCAAATGCTGATAAAAAGTCCAAGCCATTGCTGCTAGAATTCCCTAAAGGGTAACACAAGAAAACTTAATAAAATGAGCACAATGTCATTGGAGACATTTGGAGTATCTGCTGTCTTTCCTGAGGGGCTGAAGTAAAGCAAATGTGATTCTCATCCAGCAAATAATTGCCAGAAACAGGCTGTAAAAGAGCCCAGGGATTAGGGGAAAAAAAAAAAAAGATATGCTGGTATATTGAAATTGTAGAAGAAAACTAAAACAAAACAAAACAAAACAAAAGACATGCTTATGCCTATTTAGTATTATGTATTTAAAATAGGGTATTTTATGTATTCACACAGAAGGGCCAGAAATATGTTATCTAATTAAGAGAAAACTTGTAAATAATTAAAGACTTGTTCATGAAATCAGCTTAGGGTGGTTTCACTTACACATTTAAAATAACTGTAATGCTTTCTGCTAAATGAGTGATAAAAGTGCTTGATGTTTGCTCTTCAACATGATTTATTAGTAGTATTTCTGTCTAATATTAAGATATGCTAGCTAATGTCAAAATTAACAAGAACTGGACTTTAGCCATATCACATACTGCTTCCAAAAAACCCGGCTTCCCCCTTCATACTGCATATATTATTTCCTTTTTGATGCTTTAGTTACTGGCTACAGACATCTAATTATCTTGTTCGAGTTATGCCAAAGGTTGCAAAGTGGGGCTACCACAAAATGTGTTGGAAGAACCCAACTAGCAGATCATCTAGAATAAAAAGAATACCATTTACTAAAACATAATTCAAAAATGTATTACTTTTGTATATTAAAGAATGGAAGTAGAACAAGAAATAAAAGGAAGGCAGCTACAGTAAGACGCTAGATTTCCTTCCTTCATTAAGGTTGGTATTTCAACTTCAAGCAGATGCTTCTTATGCACAGCAATCCTCGGATAGCTTAGGAACAGCTGGACTTACAATCCAGAGTTGTCTTGGCAGTGGACAGGTTAGTCTGTTTCTCAGGAGGTAGAAGCATTGCTTTAGATTTGTCATCACTAGAGTGTTCATGCACTAGCAATTCTTCTTGAAACACAATCCACACTAAATGAGATAGGGCTGCTGAATTCATAATACTCAACAGTGTATTTGAAAAGAAGCATTATCAGTTTCTTTTCTTCTATCTAATTCTAACTATGGAAATAACAGATGTTTATTTTTAAAAATTAAAAAATAAAGTAAGCATAGGTCCGGCCCCGTGGCATAGCAGTTAAGTTCACATGCTCCGCTTTGGCGGCCCAGTGTCGCAGGTTCAGATCCTGGGCGCAGACCGTTGCACCGCTTGTCAAGCCATGCTGTAGTGATGTCCTATATAAAGTAGAGGAAGATGGGCACGGATGTTAGCCCAGGGCCAGTCCTCCTCAGCAAAAAGAGGAGGATTGGCAACAGATGTTAGCTCAGGGCTAATCTTCCTCACACACACAAAAAATTCAGGTAAGCATAAAGAAGAAAATTAAAATTATTTGTAAGCCTATCTCACCAAGAGACTAATGTTAAGACGAAATAAAGAATAAAAGCAGAAGAAAAGGTTTTTTCCTAGCTCCTAGCTGCATCTTCCTTGCTCTCCATCCCTACTTCCCTACTTCATTAGAGAAGGCAATAAACCACACAGAATGTGGGCAATTCTGTCTCCCTTTTGTGTACTCTCAAGGAACATTCTCAAGGAGCATAATTTACGTTGTATCCTGCCATATTGTATTCTAACTGGTCTGTTACCACATTCGTCTCTCTCACTAGACTGTAAATTCCTCAAGATGAAAAGCTACATATTTTTTTCCCTAAATATATGAAGCCTAGTTATAGTGACTAGGAAATAGTATGTTCTCAATTATTTCACTATTGAATGAACGAACAAATGAATGGATACCACCTATTGTGTTCTCTAAATGTGCTAGTCAAGTCACATTGTTTCTCCATAAGCCTATTTCCTACATGATATTTGCAGATGACTACAAAATTCCAAAAGTTTAACTAAAGCTATGGCTTTATCTGAACAAATTGGCTTTCCATGGCAATGATTACCTGAGCCAAGGGAGAATTTGTTGTGATTTCTACCTAATTCTGTTTTGTAACAAATTAAAAAATAAACATTTTATTAAAGCTATTAGCAAATAATTACTAATCACTAAATATGGTGATGAAGGATTGTATGAAAATTGTACAAACACCTAGGTACAATTATAGTAGAAGTCTTTTTATCTAGCATGATTGAATATGAAAGGATTAATTAAATGAAAAAGTTAGCTACCTCTGGCATATTAAAAAAAGGTATTAATATTCATTTCCCAATCTTTTTATGTAGGAAGAGGCCTTTTTTAAAAAATTGAAAGTAGATGTCTAATATTAACAGTTTTGAATAGTGTTTATGACCCACATCAATTCTACATTGCTTATAGTTTCCAATTTCAATTCTTTAAGGTGAAACAAAAACTTACAGACATTGAGAAGGAATTCATGTGCAAAATCCTTGTAGATACTTTTACCACTTACTGTCTAACTTTTACAGCTATCTAACAGCACCAAATTCTACATTCTCTTGGGTGGGGAGAAGAGTTTGTTGGCTTTTTTATTTTTATTTTTTTGCAATTAAACTTTATGGAGTCTTCCCAAAACACTCAGTTTGGTTATCATGAAGATAACTGATATCTTTCCTTATGTATACAAATTTCATGGGTTTATGTAACATTTAATTAAATTACATAATTATAAGAAAATTACAACTAGCATAAATTCATTTGGGGAAAAAAAACAACACACTCTTACTAAGTATCAGAGAACTGGTGGGATACAGGGGCATTCAAAAGACTAGCCCAGGACTGACAAGCACTTAGCGTGCCAGGGCATTGGTGAATATGATTTGCAGAGGGAATTGGGAGAGTCAATTACATGTTGATGGGTTAGCAGAGACTGTGCTGGAATTCTCATCCTCCATATGCATTACTATCTGAATCACTGCTTAATTCAATCCTGGCTCATCTATCTAGCAAAATGCTCAGAGCTTCCCTCTCCTCTCATACTAGCTGCCTTGAACCTAGCCCAGTGCTTCTCATGTTTTCTGTGCTGAATGATCAATTTTTTTCCCAATCTGTCACAAACCAATACTATGCAATAAAATAATGCATAGTATTGGTTTGCAATACAAAAAATGCAATAAAAATAGAATGGGAAAAAAGACATAAAATAAAAGAGAATTTTAAATTATTAGTTCAGTGACATGAAATTACTCTGTCAAACTGCTATAAAAGTTTCTAAACATTTCCTCTCAATCTCTATTCTTATCTCATGGATCAGGATCAGTTTGGGGAACAACTGGCTTGCAGACTACACTTTGAGTAGCACTTATCTAGACCAACCCTACAGATTAACTAAATTTACATTCTGTGTAATTACTTTTGTATGGGCAACATGTTCTAGAATACAATTGAAAAGCGGATATAGAAAAAGGAACAAATCTTTTCAATGGAAAATTGAGTATTTTCTTCTGATGGATAAATCTCTTTCACGCAGCTTAGAAATCCATGAGTAAAAACAACAGGATTATGGGAAAATGTGGTTCTATGCTATACTGTGATAATACTTTATTTTTTTCAAAATAACCTAGTTATGAGAACTAATATTGTTAAAATACAAATATATTAAAACATGGATTTTTTTAAAGGAAAGTAAAAGATGAATTCTATTGAAAGAACATTAAAGAAATTCTTGCTCTAATTATTTAGCATACTATTTCAGATAATTACAATGTGATCTTCCTTAGCTAGCTTTTATTTTGTATTGTGGCTCAAAAAGAAGTCATGCAGAACAAATCCCGTCCTTAATTTTGGTTTTATTTTTCATAGCTGGTTCAAATGTACACATAAAGTTATACCAGAATACTAAAAGAATCTAGATACTTCCATATGTGTGTCCATTAAAAGGGGAAAAAAGAAAGAACTGATTTTAACTTATTCAGATAGGCACCAAGGAGAATTTGTAACATGAAAAACAATAAATATGGGCAATGTTGGGCTCAAGCTCAAACAAGAAAGGGATAACCTCTTTTTAAAAACTATATCAAAAGCAAAAATTCCCTAAATAATTGGCTAATTAAGTATTCTGTTTGGTTGACCACTCATAGATAGTTTAGTGTAATGTTTAAACTGTGCTCCATCATCATTACAAAGCCAGCTCTCATGCCAAGATAAGACTCAGATACTTTTGTTCTGAATTAAATAAAATCCTATAATCATGGTTATAATAACATCTGTCTGACATTAAGCAGTTGGCTGCTAAAAATGGAGATTTTCTTTTCATCTCTTCCATAAAAGCATAGACCCAGGGATAAGTCTTCAAAATACCCCCACCCCCAACTTCAAGTTATCAAGCCGAAATTTCTACAAGTGCTGTAGCATTTCCCATTTTCTTCCTTGCCATAAGTTTAGTTCTCTTTATTACTCTCTCATTTGCCATTAAAACAGGACAAAACAAAACAAAAACTTTTGATTAAATTCATTCATGTTTCCAGAACATATTTCAACTATTATAGCATATAGTGTTTACTATAATAACCAACTCTCCTCTTTGGTTTTGTGTTTATTCATTAAAATGTTGTGTTTGTATGCGGAAATGTCCCTGGTGTGAGCATATTATATAAGCACTCCTTGTAAGTCAAATTCTCAAGGTTTTTAATCATTGCTTATTATTTGTGAACTTCTTAACATATTCCCTTTTTGGTGTATAATTTCAAACATTTGCATTTGTTTCGCTAATCAGTCTAAGTGCAAACTGTTTTATATTTGATCTCTGCACAAACCTTTAAGTCTCAATAAAAAATGAATAGCATTATTTCGTATGTTGTAATTACTCAAATCCAGATGAACGTGTTAATGAATATTTTGTCTCACATAGTCTTGCCCTTCCATCCTCCCTTCTAAGCAAATGACCTGCTTAGTCATAGGGTAGCCAGCCACAAGTACCTGAAGTCTGATGATACCCTCAGTTTGAGGAAAGGGCGGTTTAAGCATCAAGTACTCCATATCAAGGTTTTTGAATTGTTCATTGAACTCTAGGTTTCAAAGACGGTGATAAACTGGTAATATACATGCAAAAGTGCTGAGATTACAAGGACAATGTAAGGTCAACCCATGAGCCTTCCCAAAGAATACATCACCCCCAAAGAATGCATTAATTCTATACTTCAAAAGGAAAACTCCCAGTCAGTCTTTTCCTCATTTAAAAAAGTCATACAGGAGCAGCAAGAATCACTAGGCCCCATTTTAGGCAGCCCAGGAGATTTCTGTATGCCCTGCTGTCAGAGGCATCACAGTTAGTGCTTCCATAAAAGAGAAGAAAGAGCCGGGTTGAGGGAGAGAGTGGGTTTATCCTGGTGCCACGACTGTTCTTGTAGAACACCCTTCCATTTCTGTTTTCACTTATTCTACTTTGAAGTCTTCCTGCCTTGACTGGAAACAATTTGCTCTCTCTAAGAAAGATTGGCATTTTCCACGGATGTAAGAGATACAGTAATAGTAAGCCATCATAAAATAATGCATTGGCATGTGTACTGGGCTAAATCCTCAGTACGAAACACAGAAACTGAAGTGGTTTCATTCCAGAGAAAGAGGCATGTCGTGTTGGACAGATTCATTACCGTGCACCACATTTTTTCCTGGAGTAACTACAATGTTAAGTGCATTATAATCTTTATACACATGAATATGATATTTCCTTTTGTCTTTCTTTGATTTTTAAGAGCATTGATGTTGTGAACTGGTTAAATAAGGTTTATGCTAATGCCTTCTTTTAGAATTTTTTTCCCCTCTCAGGAATGCATTTCACAGGTTTACTTGATTCTGATAAAAGAAGAGGTTTGTTCAGCTTATGTTACGACAGAGAAAGGTAGGTTAGCAAAAACAAAGGATGTCATTGGGAAAGATCCCTTTGAGAAGAAAACAGGACTGTGCTGGCTATGAAATATTTGTTTTCCACTTGTTAGCGACCATGAAAAAAGAAATTTTCAGTTCAAAGTACATTGTATACATCCACAGCAATAGAATAAGGCTTTCTCTATACCTGTTTAACAATTTTATAATATTTATACGGGAAAGAGACAGTAGAAATAATTTAGGATTGTGGATCTAGTTAGATGATACTTTAATTCTATGTCTGAACAGAGATATTTCTGTACACTGTTCTCATGTGGATTAAGAAGTGCGTCTGTTCTTTCATAACCATGTGTATTCTCCCTCCCTTAACTTTTCCATTCCTTAAATTGAAAGACAAATGGACATATTTACACACTTTTACACGTAGCCTATGGCTTGATCTTTCCTCACAAGTTACTTTTCATGTTCTAATTCCCTCCTCATGTATTTTTACTTCTCGCTCTTTGAATTAAATTTATTATCCATGGGTAAATGTGCCAACTTAAACTTCTCAATCTTGGCTGTACAAAGTTAGGTTTGAAATGTCTGGGTCAGTATTTTCTCATGCACGAGAAAGTGCATAGTGTCCTTCTGGGCTCCTTCTCTTGAGCCAATCTTTCCTAAGTTCTAATTAACTCTGACTTTTTCAAGCTCCTGGCTGAACACTCAATTCTCATGGACTGCAGGATATTCTACTTGGCCCCAATTAAAAGTTGTGCTGAAATGTTTAACTTTTCAGTTCTCCTCCTTCTTGAAGTACAGCACTACTTCTGAGTCAACCCATGATACAACATATCAAGAACCCCCTCCCCACTCTGAAATGTTCCAGTAAGGGAGCAGGCCTGCTCCAATTGTAAGTCAAGATATATAACCACTGATTCCAAAATTGCATTCAGAGAAGGAGAAGGAAGAGCGGGTGGGGGAGAGGCGAAAGGGAGGGGGAGGAGGAGAAGAATAAGAAGAGAAAGAAGAAGGAGGGGGAGAAAGAGTGTGAAAGCTAAAAGCATAGTTGTTGAAGTTTACAAGAACCATAAATAAACAAACAAATAGAAGGATTTCTCTCAGATGTAGGGCAAAAAAAATTTTTTTTAAGAAAAATAGAATTATTAAGAGAGATAAAGGATCAATCCAGGAGTGTCTGAAGTTACCACATTCCAATATATGAGAAAAGGCAAGAAGGAGAAGAGGAAATAATTAAAGAAATAAAGATAGAACATTTTCTAAAATAAAATAAATACTCTGGCCTGAAGGAAAAAAAAAAAAAAAAAGACCTACAGTATGGACTAGATCAAAGAAACAAGCACAAAACCAAAAAAACACAGTTAGAAACATGCTCATAAAATCTCAAAGATAAAAACAAACAAAAAGTTATAAAGCATGGGATAAAAAACAGTCCTCCACAGGGCCAAGAGTCTGACTGGTGTCAGACTTTTCATTTGTGACGAAAGATGCTTAATGACAATGAATACTATATCTGGAGGACAAGGATTTCAAACTATAATCCACACCTAAGCAAACCATCCACCATGTATCAGGACAAAATAAAGACATCACTAGATGTATCTGGACTCAAAGCATACCTCACAAGCACTCTGGCTAAATAAAACAAAGAAATAATCCAACAAACAGGAATTTGTGTGATCCAAGAAGAGGATTTAACTTTGGAATTCAATGGAAAGTAATCGCTGATGGCAACTTCAGAGTACGCTTTAAAGAAATTTCCCCACTTTAGGACATTTGACAAACAATATAATTAGGAACCAGCTTACTTTAGAGATATGGTTGAAGACCATACCCACTTCATCTGTCAAGATAAATGAAATACAGTTGGAAATTCCATGGGAAATAAAAGCTGACAAGATAATCATAAAACAAATATAAAGAAAGCATGTTATTGTTTTGAACAATCAATGGATTGTTAAAAAAGAGACATTTGACCTTGATGCTCAGAAAAATTCGCCTTTGAGCAGCACGAATTTAGCTCCAGAGTGTTATGTTCTTCTCTGTAGACCCTATCACTCGGGATCCATGATATTTATATATTCACAACATTATAAACGCTATTTCTTGGTGTTATATTTTTGGAACCAATTTATAGACAAAGTACTAGAGGCTTAATTAATGGTATAAAATAGCAGGTAAACTTTATAAACCATGCAAATGAATTCTTTCAACAAATATCTAAGTGCCGAGTACTGCTCTAATAACGGAGGATTCAACAGCAGAAATAGGCAAAATGTCTGACCTCCAGCTTACATTAGGGGGAGAAAAATAATCAGGATGGTAATACATATATAGTATAAAGTGAGATAATGGTAAATGTTATGGTGCAAAATAAAACGGGATAGAGTAACAAAGAGGAATGAGGGTGTGCAGCTATTTTATAAAGGAGTGTAAAGCAAGTGCTCTCAGAGAGAAAACATGCCCTGCATCAGATCATAGGAATAGCACTCCAGAAAGTACATTCAACTGTCAGTGCCTCAGGTGCTAGTTGGTCACCTTTGAGTTCCAGTAAAACGCCCAAAGCCAGAGGAGAGGAAATCGGTGAAGAGAAGTAGGAGCTGAGATCTGAAGGGATATTGCACAGATATTGCCAGATATTGTACATAAGGCTTTGTGGATCATGCACAGAACCTTAGATCTCCTTTTGAATATGAGGAGGAGGCCCTAGGGGATTTCAGCTGAGCAGTCCTGTACCAATTGGGGGCTGGAAGGGGAGGAAGAGGTGCTTAGGAAGGGATTCCTTATGCCTCATAACAGAGAGGGCAGAGACATTGTCAAAAGTTGGTTGTTCAAGAAATACAGCTTCAAATCTATCATTTAAAGTTATGAAGGCAGTCAATATAAGAATAAACATAACAATACCAGTAAAACAAAACAAAACAAAACAAAAAAACTGAAAGAAGAGAGAGTAAGGGAAAAGTGGTTAATGTAAATGAGTTAATTGCTTATCCTTCATGGCTACTGCTAAAAATAGACGAAACAAGAAAAACAGGTATAGTCAAAATAGTAGGTAAACTAGGATTGAGGAGAGAAGTTTGTTAAATTGCATTTTATATCTTTATTTAGCATGTGGATTATTATGTCCTGTTCATACGTTTTGATAAACTTTTAAGATTTGTTAAAAGCAATATCAAAACTCTAAATATTCCAAGTTTGTTACGTAGGGAAAAGGAAATTTATATCATTTGGAAATGATGCTTTCTGCCTTATCAAGCACATTTTCTACAATTTACCAGTCAAAAAGCCATATTAGAGATCACAAGCATATAAATGGAGCATTTTCTTGGATTATAATCTCTTTACAACATGTTCAGAAAGACTTTTATTTTAAATCTAAAAATACATATTACCATGTATCTGAATGTATTTCCAAAGGCAAAAAATTATCAAAAGTCTTTCTATGTGGCCTTAGTATCTTCTATATTTACAAACACTCTGCATTCAATTGAATTTCAAGATATTTTCCACTACAGTTTTTTCATATAAAATCTGGATGATACTCATGATTAGATGAGGTTTCATTATCATCTTTGTTTATTCCTTTTAACTCTAAGAACAAAAATAGGTGGAAAATGAGTTCAAAATCTGCAGATCATAATAAAAATAAAACACCAATTAATATCAGCAATGTCACAATCACCTCTTTAACATCTTCGTGCTCATCCTTTTTAATATAACTTGAAAAAACATGTCGATAACTAAAAGGAAATGAATGAGAACATATTTTAAATCTCTATTCCCTTCTTTATTTGATTTTAAAATATCTTGCATTTTTGGAGTGGAAATATTTCAAGATATTTTTAAGATATTTATTCTTAGATTAAAGAAATATGCCACTACACATTTTGAAAGAAAATTAAAGATATTTTTCAGTGTCTAAAATAAAAATTTCTATAAATAAGGGTATTTTCAAAACCATTCTTCTTTTATAGATCAGGTAACCATATCATGCTTGAAAGTTCCTGTTGAAAATAAATAATACCTGAATTATAATATTTAATACATTAGTCCCCCTTATCCTCTGAGAATACATTCCAAGACCCCCAGTGGATCCCTGAAACCGTGGATAGTACCAAACCCTATGTATACTATGTTTTTTCCTATACATACATATTTGAGGTGCAATAGCAAAAGTAACACAAATTTCTTTTTCCTTCCTCACAATTTCATGGATAGAAGATTTGTTCTTACTGTAGGTCTTAGCAACCTCAGCCTATGATTTTTATTCTTTCCTTATTACGCTGAGAGCTTTCACCTTTTCACTTAAACGAAGCACTTTATGGCTTCTTTCTGGCATATCCGAATTGCTAGCATCACTACTCTGCACTTTGAGGCCATTGGTAAGTAAAATAAGTAAAATAAAAAAAATAAGTATTTGAACACAAGCACTGTAATACTGAGACAGTCAATCTGATAACCTGAGACAGCTACTAAGAGACTAACAGGTGGGTAGTGTATACAGCGTGGTTACGTTGGAAAAAGGGATGATTCATGTCCTGGGTAGGATGGATAGGGACAGCGTGAGATTTAATCATACTACTCAGAATGGCTCACAATTTAAAACTTATGAATTGTTTATTTCTGGAATTTTCCATGTAATATTTTTGGACCGCAGTTGACCGTAGGTAACTGAAACCTCAGAAACCGAGACCGCGGATAAGGGGGGACTACAGTATTTCTAACATTTGACTGTGCCTATTTTTTTAAAGTTCCTTTAAATTGTCCATTTTGTCTGTTAGTTTAAAAATGAATAAAAGTGCTTATTTTTTGAATGTTAAATATTAAAAAATAACAGGGTGTAGCATTAGCAGTTTGTATTATGCCTACTGTTGCCAACCCAAGAAATATTATAATTTAAAAAAGTAAATGAATCAATTTCTCACTCTGTTAGTAAACATAAACATATGTTAGGGAGGTTTTAGAAGGTGTTTTTTATAATAAAAGGAGAATGCTGCATAAATATTTCATAAACTTTAATTCCTAAATATCTCAGAAATTCTCATTTTTAAGGACACTTGTCTCTATCACTAGTTTTTAATTGAAGAGCTTGATTATTAGTTTACAACTGATTTTAACTGATATGTGCATCGCTCTTGAGCATTTGGGAAGTTTCCTCAATATAGGATTTCATTCTCAGTAGAAGTTCACGAGTAGAAGTTCAAAGATGACTTTCCGTCATTGGCTAGAATGGGGATGTGAAAATGTTTCACATTATTTTATGACAGCCTAATAGAGAACAACTGGGATTTCGGTCAAGGGTCCAATGAGAATGACAAGGGGGGGTGAATGTTGTGAAAGGTGACACTGGGGAGTAGCCAAGTGTGAGGTCAAAGAAACAGAGGCAACTCTAGCTTAAGGAATGTCATCCCCAACTTCGGTCTGGAGCAGCACCAAAAGGTGCTGATGCTGCTGTGTTTGCAGAAAAGTTGTGTGGTGACATTAACACAACTCAATTTCTTCTCCTAAGGCCTGTATCTGGCACAAGGCCGCCTTTGATGTGCAATTCAGCATAATCACACTGGACAGCCTTCGCTTATGCTGTCTAGCCTGGGTAATGCATTTTGTGAGCCTTACCATTTTCTATAGTTGGTATAGGATCCAAGTATCAAGTTCAATTGCTGCTTTTTGATTTGTGCTCATTCTGAAGCACAATTTAAAACACTATTTTTGTGGAAAGATATATGAAACTTTTGAATAACATGTAATAAGTTATATAGGAAAATATATTTTGAGATAGGCAATGAACTGTAAGGAAAGCCTTACATTCAGAAACCAATTTCTCACACAGATAAATGCCTCACCGAGCAAATCTATGAACAAGAGCGTTGTGGGCTCTATTCACCACTTCACATTCCATTTCAGGGCACTGTCCATGCAAATCAAGAGAAACACTATGCAGTAAATAAAAAGAAACCAGGCACATTTAGGATCCTCTGCAGGGAATGTTGCATTTTTTATTTCTAGGAGATTAACAAAAGAGAGAGAGAGACAGTGGAAAAAATCAGACATGCGTTACTATTTCTCATTCATAAATGATGTGAAACTATATCAGGCATGCTGAAACAGCTATGGATATTAAAATGAGAATTGGAGAGAGTTTTAACAGAATAAGAGCTTATTCAATTAGTCAACATCATACACTAAATTTTTGCATGTAAACTTTACTAGAAATCTGTAGAGGGTAGACAATAAAACAATTAAGTTTTTTTAGCTAATTCATACTAAAATGGGTATAATTCTCAGTACTGCCAAGCTCTAATTCTTAAGCTATAAAGAAGAATGGTTCTTTTTAAAGGTAATAAATTCAGAATAAACTGCAGTTTGGCCTTGCAGAGCATGTTCAAATATTTACCAACAGCTTCTCATAGAGGTTGATGAGTATCTGGTAAAAAGAGAAGTGAGCTGAATTTTTAAAACTACCTTCACTGTTTTAAATGCATTCATTACCTTAATTGTTATTTATGTGAAAGCACTAAGTAAAGAATTATGTAAATGTAAGTTAATGATGGAAATGGAATTCTTAACAATTATTTAAAACTATTTGAGAGCTTCTAACTAGTGTATCACCCTACCCACTATTGATTGTCCCAGCAATATACGCCTGACTTTGAAGGCACTAATAATCTAGAAGGAAAGAGAGTCAGAAATTTTCCCTCCACCATCATGCTCTTTATTACATAGTTCTTTATTTTGTTTTTCAAATCTACCCTTTAGTGAGAAATTTTCATAATTTTTCAGTAGAACTTATGAAAAAAAAGCTGGGGAGCAAGTATTTGACTCATACGAATTTGCTTTTAAAACCAAGTGACCCATGTACAGTTGCTTTTCAGTAAAAATAAATTATATTACGGTTTTATTCACTTAATTACTTAATGAATTAAAATTAAGACAGATGTAAGAAAAGAAATTTAATGTGCTACATATTATATAAATATAGAGAAAACTAGTATTTTGGGCATAGTATCCACATTTTCTAACTGGATATAAATTTTCAAATATTTTCTCCAACCTGATTTCCATAAAATTCTACTGAACAAAGAAGAAAGTTTTCTCACTAAAAGATGATGTGAAAAAAGAGTAAGAAGACAACCACCAAAGAACAAAATGGTGGAGGGAAAATTTCTATATCTTCTAGCCCCCTCAAATTCTAAAGCATTTGTAATATCTAGCAGAGGAACTAATAAACAGTTCATAACATTATTTTACAGTTAATATATCTTAATTGATCAAATAGTATCAGACAGGTATTCAGGCCATTCACTATAAATGTTGTCTTGCTTCATTGTCTACTTAACTGTAGTCAAGCAAGCATTAGTATCAGACTGATCTAAGTTTGCATTGTAGTAACTTCATTTACTATCTGAGTAACATTAGACATACTGTTTAACCTCTCTGAGTGGGACCCAAATTGACCCAAAAGTTCAGTTTCAGCACTTTATATAATTACAATTAGGCATAATAATTAAACAAGAATACTTAATTTTCAAGGATGTAATTAACTGTTGTCTATAAGTCAACATCTACAGTAAGGAGCATGTAGTAGGTACCAAAAATATTATTTCCTTTCTTTGTCCATATGAAACTTCTAAAATCCAAGTATCTGAAACATGCCAAATGGTAATTATTTCTTACTCACTAAAGCAAAACATGGAATTTTTTTCTGTTACAGTGGCTACTGAGCAATTTAAATTTCTTGTACATCACTGCATATAACATCCCTGTTAAACTCCTTTAAAGATCACAACTTAATATTGTCAATGTCAACTTCCAGGCCCATATAGGACAGCAAAATCTAAGCTATTGGCCTTATGTGAATAAAATCAGAGCTATGTAATGCAATACATACTCAATCAGAAAAACCTCAGAAATCTGGATATGTGAATAGAGTAAAATTTTCATTTGTATTAACAGTTTGAATCTGAAAAATATTTAATGAAAAAACAAGATGTCATCACTTCAGAAAAGTCTTGAATCAGATTAGTGTCAAACAGGTTTATCTTGTGGCAACAGAAAAAAACATGGCCAATCTTTAATCCTACAGAAAAGGCTCAATTTTCCTCCCATATAGAAGGATTTAGAGAAAAAAACTTTTTTTCAAAAAATATGTATAGGCATACACAAAAGACGCTTGGGATTGTGGTCACTATGGGCATGATCAACCAATAATTTCTCAGTTGCTGAAAGGCTGCTACACAAGAGTTCTCGTAGGAGGTAACTTTTGGTCTACATCATGCCTAATGGCTACAGGCCAGCGGTTTAAAGCAGCTGTTGACTTGGGCATAGGGACAGGAGACAGGAGAAAAAATAAGGTGTTTGGTTTTGTTACCTTGCACTGCAAAAAGTAAATTACTTGTGCTCTTCTGATTGAGAGAAAGGGATATTTAAAATTTACAATTCTCTTTTACCTGCTTTGTTTTGGTAAGAGATGCAAAACGATAGTGGGATACATTACAGAAAACTGTTCTGGACAGTAAAGCTGAAGCAGATGGATTACAAAGAAGTTGGAGAGAAGAGACGTGCTAATGTTTCAGTAAAACACAGTTTTAGGCACTTCAACATAGTGAGGTTTGGCTAGGGAACAACTAAATGATTAAGGAGAAATCAAGTGATTAAAAAAATAATTTACTTCTGATCATCATTATAGAAAGGAAAATCAAAAATCATTGCTCCAAACAGGAAAAGGTAAACTAAAATAAAAGAATCACTTAACAAAACTGAGAATTTCAACTTGATAGAGGTAAGATTGGCTGCAATTCTAGACTGAGATCTTGCTTCAGCTTAACAAAACTGGGATCACCAGAAGTCCATAGTTTAACACAGAGAATGAAATTCTACTTGCTGCTTTCTATTTCTTCCCAAGAATATGTGCTCTAAGTTTTAGGGCCAAGACAGAAGGTGAAGTGGTCTTAAAAAAGAAAAAGAATGAATGTTCTTGGAAAATGAGTAAGGTTTCCTGATTGTAAATGAGACAGACTAAGCATAAAAAAAGCAAAAAATAATTTTTAGAATCATAAAATTCCAGTCAGAAGACAAAAAACAAATAAATGAGTAGTAGATTTAGGATAAAAAATTCCCATTTTGCTCAGATTGTCAGAGTAGCCTTTCTGCTAGGGAGCTGCCCATGGTGCTGAACTTTCAAACAGCAGTTACGTAGTCTTCTTCCAACTCCATTGAATCCATCTTGTCCTCTTGACTTAAACTCTCACTCACAGCAGTTATTTATCAAAAATGCAACATTATGTGATTGTAATTATTACCTAGGTCTGTTATATGCCCAGATCCACATCAATAGTGACTTCAACTTCACCCTGTACCAGCCTCTCACCCAGACAAAAAACTTATCCTGATTCTCACCACCTAGTTTAAATTGTCTGAGTTAAAAGCATAGAAAATCCAACATTTCCAATGGATTAAGTAAAACACCAACATTTAGTTATAGCCCCTGCAACAAAACAAAAGGGATGATTCCTTATCAAAGGAACTAAATGCTACATAAACCACCCTTACGTTTTCCTATCCTCAGCACCCATAGGGGAAATGTCTACTTCTGCTGTTAAGAAAAATTCTGTAAAAGCAATATTTTTAGCC
Organism: Ceratotherium simum simum; assembly: GCF_057802395.1. Taxonomy (NCBI): domain Eukaryota; kingdom Metazoa; phylum Chordata; class Mammalia; order Perissodactyla; family Rhinocerotidae; genus Ceratotherium; species Ceratotherium simum. Next base: position 17,454,062 of record NC_141909.1, read on the forward strand.
AGTTTGTTGGCTCAGACAAGGAGTCATGAAGCAACATAATCAATAAAGATTTGGGGCATGGTTTTTGGTCTGTCTGTATTGCTTATTAGACTTGGAGATGTCACTTGAAGTCTCTAAGCCTTCACTTCCTCATTGACAAAACTAGTGGGATATAAGGATGGTATACATAGCAAATAAGATGATGTGTGTGGGAGTGTCTTAAAAAATGTAAAGGATCAGGAACAATAAAATTGAAATCAGAATAATTTCTGAGTGTATCTTTATCTGCTAAAAGTTGAATGTTGACTGGAAGATAAGATTCTACTTCAAAGGCAAAGGCCAGGTCTAGATGGTCTCAAACTTGAAATATTGAGCTATCAAATAAACCTGTGGAGAGGCCACCACTGGAACAAAACACCAAATACTAAATCCAACAGTTCTGTAGATTCAAGACAAGACTACATGGGATCATGCTATTTCACGTGTCCAGTGAATTTTTAGTAATGTATTTTCTGATCAACCAGACAAACAGACAAGAGCTGCAGTAGAAAGTCCACTGAACTAGCAGACAGATGCTTCAGATTATTAAAGTTTATAGACTGGATGATAAAACTATTGGAAGGAACCATTTGCATATGCACTATTCTTCCAAGCTCACTGAATAGAGGCAATCTAACTAGGAACAGCCTGTATCCTTTAAAACCAAACTAGCTTCAGAGAATCTTGGCAAAGTATATAGAGTCTTGTAAAAGCAGATATACAATGGTTCTATGTACTTTTCTTAGTTAATCTTTCTCATTGACAGTAAAAAATTTATGAAAGATCATATAGTAAGGTCTAGTGTCAAAAATAAGAATTATGCTTTTCAATGAAATTAGATGGTCAGGGTACTCAAGACAAAAGATCAGTAGCTGTTATTCTAACTGAAATGTTTAAGCAATCTCAAAAATGCTGTTTTTACTACATATGAGGTCTGTTTAGGCTGAGTTGGCAGCAAGCCACTGATCCAAGACAAACTGGAGTTTTATTTAAACGTATTTATAATCAATAGCCTTTCTGCTTCCAAAAATGATTTCAGGACATTTAAAATAAAAGGCACATATGCAATGTGGCTTTAAGAGCAGGAAGCAAATATATTAAATACCGAGGGAATAATCACTATGACTTCAGCTTTTAGTTCTGATCTTCTTGATAGGGAGAGAAAAATAGGAAATAGGACTAGGTACCATTTCCAAACACACCACAGATTTTTTTGACTTTGGCCTTCACCTGTGGTGTTTTCCTGATCTGGAATGCCTTTCCTATGTTGTTTTGCTTATTAAAAGTACATACATTCCCCAAGTCCTAGTTTGCATACCCTTTCTCCTATTAAAACATCCTTATACCTAATGTGATTTATACTCCATGTTTTGTACTCACATAAGAATTTGCCTATATTATAACTTTGGACATGTATCTATAGGATAATCATTTAAGTTACATGTCTGTCTTTCCACACAGGATTTAAGTTCTTTAAGGAGAAAAACCATATTTTAAAACTGGTACAGGGGCCGGCCCTGTAGCTTAGCGGTTAAGTGTGTGCGCTAGGCTACTGGCGGCCCGGGTTCGGATCCCGGGCGCACACCGACGCACCACTTGTCCGGTCATACTGAGGCCGTGTCCCACATACAGCAACTGGAAGGATGTGCAACTATGACATACAACTATCTACTGGGGCTTTAGGGAACATAAGAAAAAAAAAAAAGGAGGAGGAGTGGCAATAGATGTTAGCTCAGGGCCGGTCTTCCTCAGCAAAAAGAGGAGGATTGGCATGGATGTTAGCTCAGGGCTGATCTTCCTCACAAACAAACAAACAAACAAACTGGTACATCGTAGTCACTCATAAAAGTTTAGTGAATTATTATTTTAATGGCTTCCTTCAGCAAGCTATTTATTTAAAAATAATAATTTTAATTTCATCTTTTCTGGGATAATCTTAGGTACTTTTATATAGCAACCTGAGAATTCAATGGGTTTCACCGAGAAAGACTAGCTTTAGAAAAAGTTGTAGAGAAAATAAACCTTTGAAATGAATCTGAAGTTTGAAATAGGAGCTCATAGTACAGCAGAAACAGAGATGGCTAAGTTCCTTTGAGCAAGTCCCAGACACTCTATATAAGAGAAGACAAATCACACTGGATTTCTTTTTTAATTGTGGTAAATTATGCATAATATAAAATATACTGTTTTAACCATTTTAAGTGTATGATTCAGTGGCATTAAGTACATTCACAATGCTGTGTAACCATCACCATTACCTATTTCCAGAACTTTTTCATCTTCCCAAACTGAAACTCTGTACCCATTAAACAGTAATTCCTCATTTCCACCCCCCACAGCACCTGGTAACCTCTATTCTACTTTCTGTCTCTATGAATTTATCCATTCTAGGTACTACATATAAGTGCAATAGTATAATATTTGTCCTTTTGTGTCTGGCTTATTTCACTTAGCATAAGGTTTTTAAGGTTCATCTGTGTTGTACCACATATCAGAATTTACTTTTATTTTATGGCTGAATAATATTTCATTGTATGTATATACCATATTTTGTTTATCCATTCACCTGCTAATGGACACTTGGGTCTTTTCCACCTTTAGTCTTTTATGAATAACGTTACTGTGAACATTGGTATACAAGCATCTGTTCAAGTTTTTGCTTTTAATTCTTTTGGATATACACTGAAGAATGAAATTGCTGGATCATATGGTAATTTTATGTTTAACTTTTTTATGAACTGCCAGACTTGTTGGCTTTTATAGTGATGAAGTGAATAAGGGCTTTCTAAGCACTAATTAAATCCACACGTTTCTCAATTTTTGCATGTTTCTGATCTCTCTTCTCCCCAGTTTTGGTTGCTGGCTCCAGTTCTTATTCTGGCCACTCAGCATCTACTACCCCACACTCTATCTTATGCATCCGTACTCTCTTCAAAACACAGTCATCTCATAATTCCAATTGCTTGATAAATTGATAAATTAACAGCAAATAGTGACTTCTAGAGAATGAATTTCCAGCCCGTCCAAGATTACATATATTATCAAGGGCTTTCTTTCTTGAGAAAATGAGTTAATCTAAAAAACAAAAAAAAACAAGTAAAGAAAATTCCTAAGACTTTGAAATATTCCACAGTATGTGGAAGGGATGAAAGGGGCAATTGGGTCTCTACGAGCCCACTCAGTGCATCTGTATGGTCAAGCCCCTGTCCTGATACATAGTAGCCTTGGTCCTTCTTGCTAAAGTTAGCTTATATAACAACAAGGATAAAAGGTAGTATTACTATTTCAGAACTTATTAGGTGCATTTTAAGCACTTTACATATATTAACTTGTTTAAACCTTACAAAACACTCTTTTATAGGTGAGGAAACTGAGATACAGAGAGATTAAGAAAATTTGCCAAGAACATATGGCCAATAAGCAAAGGCACTGGTATTTAAACCCAAGCTTTCCTGCTACAGAGACTGTTGGTAACCACTACTTGATACAGGGCAACAAATTTCAGCCAATTAACTGGTCTCAACTTTCAATTCCAGATCTACATGCCTTACGTGCTGGGACTCATTCATTTGCAGTACTTGGCCATAAATTGGCTCATTTCAACAAATATTTCTTGAATGCCTATTATACACCAGACAATGAAGGATGAAGGACACAGGATAAGGAGTTCACAAGTGAGGAGGGCAGAACTAATAAGGAAATAATCATAATTCTGTAAGAAAAAAATTAATTATAAATTAAGAAGGAAAGTAATTCAGTGCATACATTAAGCAATCATTTATTCATTGAAGCAAACTGATTTTCTACATATATAACAAGAAATTAAAATTTAAGAAATGAAAATAGTTTCAGCAAAGAATTCCAGCTTAACAAAAATGATCTTGATGAATTATGTAATCACATTTTAGCCTGAATTATTCAGATATTTGTCACACTCTTCTAATTTATTGTGTGACCTCAGAGAAATAAAATGTTATACATGCTTTAAAATCAGCAATGAGATCAGATGCTCAGTTCTTCTCCATATAAAAAAGTTCAGATCAATGTTAGTGAACATAGAAGACTGATTGCTGAAAATAGAAGTGGAGTTATTCATCAAAACTGTTATACTTCATTTAACTGCAAAAAAGAGATGGCTTTATAAAGTGTCTTTTGTTAAATGTTCAAACTCTGTAAAAATCTCTATATTCATCACTTCAAAAGAAAATGGAGGATGCAACAGTTGAATAAAACTTTTGAAAATATAAGTGTTTAGTTATACATGACTATTTTAAAAATTCATAACAAAAAAAGAGCGATTTACAATGTATGTACCCTTTTTGACAAAAATGAAAATGTACTATATAGTTGATGGTGGCAGAGGACACAGTATTGGTCTTTCTCATCACATCTCACGCATGCTCTTATTTTTATGTAAGACCACTTCCCTCCTCTGCAGCTTTATCTATGCTAAACCAATATTATCAGCCTGTAATAGCTTCCAAAACATTTCGATCCCAAGAGATTGTGATCACTGAGGCACACAGCACAATGAGGAAATCCTGCAGTGGGTTTTCAGCATCTCTCCTATGGGATCAGGGAGAACTCCAAGCACCCGTCATGATCAAGAAGAACATAATCAAGATGAGAGCTGGACAACTTAACATTTATTTTGTTTTAATGTTTAAAATGGTCTACTAAATGCTACATAACAAATATCAAGACAGTTTCTAATTTTATTCAGTATATTGATGGAATCATTATTCTATAGCAATATCAGAAGTTTGATTCTTAATCCTGATTACTTCCCATAGATAAAGATGCTGAAGAAATTTGGTTGAATGCATTTAAACTGATGTGATGTAACAAAATCATGGCAGGAGGGGATTAATAAATAACTGTACTCATATAGGGCACAATATGGATGCACAACGACTCATCAAATTGCTATCCAAACCGGCTGGTAATCAAAGTAGAGTAACAAATGTCTGCCACTTCTGGGATAAATGAATGTGAACATTAGAGTGCAGCTTTTGAGTTGCTGTGTAGTGAAATAGAGAAGAAATAGAAGGGGATTTAAAGTCAGAGAACCTGGCCTAGCAAATTCCTGGCGGTGCCAAGTAAATTGATCCCATTAAGCATCAGTTTCCTCATCTGTAACATGAGACTAGACATAAAAATACTTTTCAACCTTTCCTCTTGGGGTTGTTGTGAAGCGCAAGGAAGAATACCCGAGAAAATATTTTTCATAAAACATAATGTCACTTAATTGTAAAATGTGAAAGTATAGAAAAAAGCTGTTTGGTTTTTTATCCATGGGAAATTAATTTGACCTTATGGAAAATGAACTAGCAACTCCAGGCTCATCAGCACCAGAATCTAACCAATTAAGCTAAGTGGCAGAGGACACCCACATTTCAAAATAAAATTTCAAGCATATGAAATAGAGCAACATGTTTATAATGTTAAATGAGGTGTTTCATAATTAATTTTAAACGGCAGGTGTTAAGCTTATACATTTCCTGGCACGTCATGCTCTATAGTGTCAATTTGAAATGAAAAATAACAATGCAAAAAACTAGCACTCTGTGTGGAGAACAGTAAGGGCAAAATTGAAATGTCTCCGCCTTGATTATTTGGACAGTGTTATGCATGGCCCTGGAGCTAAAGCAGTTGGCAATCAGGCTGCAATGGGCATGCCCACCAAGGGGGAGGTTTGACACTAGCTCTTTCAGGTGCTCTTGGCATCTGACAGTTCTACCTGTAGCAGCCAAAGCTTTGTGGCACCTAGCCCTACTGGAGTCACTGGACTGCCTGAAGTCTTTGTTGCTGTCTCCCACAGACCATTTCAAAAATGACTAGATAGGTAGTATTAAATGAAGGAGAAAACAGATTTACAATTAAAACAGTTCACTTCAGTGACTTGTAAATGGGTGGCAGTGACTTAGATGATAAGGCATCTTAAAATCCTTATTCATTATAGGAAGTCAATTTCAAAACACTTATTATTTGCTACCAGATGTACGATGAATTTTCAATTAAGATAAATTGATGATTTGACATTCTAGAAAAGTCTTTGTCATCATTTTACAGCTCTTTATTGAATGGGAGAAATGATAAAATATTTCATGATTTCCTTTGTCCTTCATGTAGACAAATTATCTATGGCTCCTTCTGAAATTTAGGCATACTTGATGTTTTCAGATTGGATAACTGAGTCAGAAGTTTTAAATGCCAGTCTTCTTTAACATACAAAATATTTTATTGTACGTCAATAAAAGCTTTACCTAAAAAATATAAATTTATTAAGTGCCAACTAATTACCAGGCACTGGTCTAGGAGGTGGAGATAGATCAGTGAAGAAAACAAAGTCCTCTAGGTGCCTCAGTGACATTATAAAGAACTAAGATCCTTTCCCTTTTCTGTCCTGCCATCCTCAGCAAGACATCTGAGTGATCAGAAAAAGCCATGCATTTTAATCTTTATAAAAATCCTTTGAAGTAGCATATAACATTTAAAATTTTTGAGGTAGAAATTGAGGGTGGAGAGGTTTGACGTAATAAACCTAAATCATCTCCACCCTCCAACAATAATTATTAAGTGTCCAAGATGTACAACAGCCTTCTCCTACAAAGAAGATATAATTTAATTCAAAAGGAATATACGGCTTAACTGGGTAAATGAAACGTACGTGTAAAAAATATACATAGTACTTCAAGGCAAAATAGAAATAGTAGCTCTGATAGTTAAAGGAATTGAGAATAGATTAGGGACAAAACTCAGGCCTTCCGATGACTAATGTCTGAATCAACACACCAGTGGAATCTAATAACAATGGATACATTAGTCTTGCTACATACCAAAAGTGATTCTTAAATACAAGTGAAGTCCCCACTAAAGTGATGTATCATTATAAATATTCATATACCTAAAATATAAATGCTGCATCATGAGAAGGTACATAAGGAATCTCTTTGAAAAGACTAATTTTTAAAAGAAAAATTTTAGAAAGAAATTATGTGTTTAATATTAAAGTGGAAATACCAAAAATTGACATTATATTGAGTATTTCCTATGTTTACTTTCTTAACTACCAGTAGCCATTTCATGGTCCGTAATGAACAGAGCTAGATACCTTTCTCTTGGCTGCCAGTAAGAGAACTAAATTCCATGGATATTTACCCTGACACACTGCTATGGACCACTTAATAATGTTAAATGTGATTTTTGACAGTTATATCGCAGTTAGGAATTTAATATCTGGACAATGCCTTTTCCTCTCATTTTCAAAGGTAAGTTTTAACAAAGGGATCTTATATATTCTGCTAAGAGAGATGTCTAAATACCAAATATTTCAAATATTAAGGAGTATGTAACACCTAAAATTGAATACACTTTCTGAAAGAAGTTGTTTTTAACATGTATATCTCCGAGTGTAGGGCATGCTGTGGTATGCCACCCAGACCCCTCCTTCAGGATGGAGGTTCTTATTTCACCCAGCTGGAAATCTTGGCAGCTGAAATACAACTGGAAGCTGAATATCCAAAGCCAGGCCCCACCCTAGGAGCGGCAGGTGTCCAACGACCGGTTGTTGTGCAGGTGCAAAGGCTCAGCCCCCTTGCCTCGAGGCTGGAAAGGACATCCCACCTTGAGAGCACTTAATGCAATAAGCTGGGGCCGGGTGTGTTGACTGATTATAGTTCAATTCCTCCTTCTGCAATCCTTGTTCCCTCACCTCCTCCATAAGTGTTGATACTAAGTTCATTGCCCAATAAATTTACTGCAAGCATGTTTTCACCTTATGAGTCTGTTTCCTGGGGAAACCCTCTTAAGATAATGAGTTTGGAATAATTCTTTTACTCCTGTCTGCCCATCCCTCCAATAGTCTACTCAGTGAATTAGTGACATTTATAGCTCAACTTTTCAGAGTATCGCTAGTTATAAGCTACTAAGGCCAATATTTTCTCAACAAAATATACTAAAATGTTCTTCTCTAAATTATAACTGAGTTAGAAAAAAATCAATACAATTAAGTGGCTGTCAAAAAGAGTACTAAAACTTAAACTCAAAAGAAAATAGAAAAATGCACCTTGCAGGAATAGCACAGCTAAAAATCAATGAAACATAGCATATATCAATAGATAAAGGCAATAAAATAATCTGGTTAGCACACAAGGCCTCCTGACATCTTTGGGTAACAGTAAGTTAAAAGTTCAAGAAAATTAGGTATATTCTGTAATTTCCAATAAGTTGGCTCATACTTTGAACATTTCTTGCCTTATGAAATATTTTTAAAATAGATTGCTTTCTTTAAAATCCCCTGAAGAAACATTGAAATTGCTATGATAAATTACCAAATATCAATTTCTCATTGATTTTATGAACATGTTTTACCACTCTAGGTAACATATATAGATAGATGAATTTAGTTCTCCCAGTCACATAATGTAATGAAGTTTTATTTACTACCACAGGACATCCAAATTGATTTCTGTATATTATTGCCTCCAGTCTTTATTGATGGCTCTTCCCATATCTTCCTTAATCAGTCTGACAAGCATTCACAAACTTGTACACAAAAATCCCATGTTATGCAATTAAACCGTAGATCGGCAGCAAACACTTCTCAAATAGCAGAAGTATCAAAAGTTACCAAATGCCCTGTTTCTATTCACATAAGTTCTGTAGGTTGTCAAATATCCATTAGAATATCTCTAACCAAATTAGCTTTAGTTTTATAAGGGCCTCTGTTTCTGGAATTACAAAATACAATATACTGCAACGCCATAAAAAGAGGAGTTATTTTCTTTCTCTACCATTTCACTCTGAATTATCTTCTTCCATACTCATCAGAAAGAAAAAGATAGAAAGAAACACCTTAACAGTCATGGAAACAAAGCTACCAAAGATCAATGAATGAAATAATGTGGAGATAAGACACAACCCTACATCTCACTCTCACACCACTGTCATTGCCCAAATTCGAAACCTCATTATTTCTCACCTGGATTATTGCAACTGCTTCCTAGTCACTTGCCCAGTCTGGCACCCTTTCAGTCTGTCCAAGCTAATCATCCTCAAGCGCAGCTCTTATTGTGTCACACTGCAGATCAAAACCGTTCGTTCGATGGCTCCCTGTTGCCTACAGTGAAACATTTGAATAGGTGGCCACAAGTGGAAAACGGACACTTGCAGATATCGATCTGCTCAGTTCTTGTTGCCATAGAGTAGGATCTGGGGCATCTAAGGAAGAGCCTAGATCAGTTGGTTTCAATTGAGAGCAGCCTCTTTCAATGACCACAGTGGACCATATACATATTACAACAGCCATTTGTGACACACTGCTTGGAGACTACTCTGTATTCCTGGTTTTGCAGCATTGGCTTGCAAGACCCTGCACAATCTCACTCAACTCCCATTTTAGTAACAATTTTAGTCAATCTCCATTGACTCCCTTCAGGCACTCCACATACCAGCGAAACTCCGCTTCTCTAACCCTCTACTGGATTTCCCCAACTCTCTTCCCTCTGCTCAGAATGCCTCTGTATTAGTGTGTTGGGGCTGCTGTAATAACGTACTATAGACTTAGATATTTATTGTCTTACTGTTCTGGAGGCTAGAAGTCCAAAGTCAAGGTGTGGCAGGATTGGCTCCTTCTGAGGAATAAAATAGAAAGATCTGTTCCAAGCCTCTTTTCTTGACTTGTAGATGACCATCTTCTTCCTATGTCTCTTCACATCATCTTCCCTATGTGTGTCTCTGTGTCCAAATTTCCCCTTTTTATAAGGACACCAGTCATATTGCAGTAATGCCCACCATAATGATCTCATTTTAACTTGATTATCTCAGTAAAGATCCCATCTCCAAACAAGATCACATTCAGAGGTACTGGGGATTTGAACTTCAACATATGAATTTGGAGGGAGGGGGCACAATTCAACCCATAACAGCCCCTTATTTCCATTTCTCCATATCCACGTTCTATTCATCCGTCCAGGGCCAATAAGAGGGCATCTTTCTCCACGACATATTTCCTGATCTTCTCTCTGGAAACCACGTTCCATTCCTTGAGATGTCTGCACTGTGAGCATGAATCACCTTTCAACCTCTTATAATAATTATCTGTGTGCACTATCCTTGAGGACAGTGACTGTCTTGTTCAATTTATTTTACTCCCAACACCTAAAACAATAATTTGTACACAATAAACACTAAGGGAGTATTTGTGGAATTAATAAATCACCATCCATTCTAGTAATGGCTTTGGTCACATACTACACTGCTGAGGTGAGAGAATGTCAAATATTCAGAAAGGTCATAAACCTCTAGACTTTAGGGTTTCTGACTGGACATGCCTTTAGTGATGACATCATAATGACTATACATAAGTGCCATGAAGAATTTTCTGTCTGCTCCAGTTTAGATACCAATATGTCTAGATAACGAGATGAACTTTGGAGATAATTCAGGTTGAAACGAACATGAACAGACAAGATAGTTACATCACTCTAAAAATAAAGTCTCTTCTTTTGGCATGTCTAGGTATGGACTCAGTGGCAAATTTTCCACTCTTTCAGAATAGTACACATTTAGTTACATTCAGTTCTCTATAAATCAGCTAACAGTGGCGATCACTCCATGGTCTGTTGGCTATCATCTTTCTTGATGGATCTAAACTTCTGAATTTCCCATTATTGGCCTGCAGGTCACTAGGCTGAATCAAGTATTTATCCGCCATTAAAGGGGAATTTTCTCCTGGCTCCGTTTAACAAAAAGGAACCTCATAATATATTACATTTTCAAATCTTCTTATTAATATCTATCTATACAGATACTACCCACTCTATCTGCATGCCATGAAACACTAGGCAAAATATCGGTTTCTCAATTTGTTCCCCCCCAATGCACTGTATTTTCTATTAATCAAACATGGAAATCTGAATAGAGTCCTTAAGGAGAACATAGAGGGACTTTGCCAGATCTGAGCTGAAATGCAGCTTCCTGCCTGAATGAAGCAAAAGTCAGAAGACAGGGTAGAGATGACAGTAATGAAATTGGTCCAGTCAGGCCCCTCTTCCTCTAGAGACAAGAGATGGACCTAGTGGACCCAGGCCATCCATTCCCTTCTGCTTCTGATGTGTTCAGCAGTTCAGAATTCTTCTAAAAATGTATAAGAAGCTACTCCGCTGAGCACTGTTCTACCTTAAATCTGGTGTGTTGGACATTTGATGCATGTAACTGGAGAACGCTATCATGTCTGAATGTTGGCAGCTATAGGGCAGGGCTTCCCACAGGGTTGCAGATGAGTGGGAAGGATTTGGCCAATGACAGAAGCCAGATGATCAGGAAGTCTGCAAGAGGGAAGAGCCGCTGAGCTCATTGCAGGGAGCAGTCTCTGCCTATATTGCCCAATTATCTGGATGTGTCACCGAATACACCCATACTAATCACAGCTCAAAACTTCAGACCTAGAGTTGAATGCTGTCCTGACTTAGGCCAAGTCACACATGCTAAGATTACTTCACAAACATAGCAGATGTTACAACTACTCAAAATGCATTTGGAATTTATCCTACAGCTAGAGTCCCACATGTACATCACTGTAACAGTAAAATGCTGGAAACAATCAAGTCTGCATCAATAGTGGCTACGATGTATCTATAGAATGGAATACTATGCACATATAAATAGGCATCAGAAAACCTTCTATGTACTATTGTGGAAAGATCTCTAAAAGATACTGCTGTGTTAAAACAAACAAATGAAACAACCAAGTGGTGAAGGGGTATGCAAATTATGCTATATTTTTTATAAAACACGAAAAAAAGGGAGGAATAAAGAATATAGCTATATTTTCATATTTGTTTATGTATATAGAAAGTGGAAGGATACCTAAAGAGTATGTCTACCTTTCTGAAGACAGTGGCAGGAGGCAGTGTGGGAACTGGACAATTTTTGCCCAGAGGTAAAGACTTTTCCCTTTATACTTTTGATATTTATTTTTTAATCTTTGATCCATGTAGATGTTATCTAACAAAAATATAAAATTTAACTTAAATCGAAAAATTAAAACAAACACATTTGGCTTTATCAATATTACCCATTTTATTCTAGGAGACTCCTACAGTTCAGAGACTGTTTAACAAATTGGTATATTTTAAATAAGTTATCTTACCCCAAGAAAAAAGTTATCCTAGGCACCAAAGTTTTAAAACCTGGATAGTACTTATACTCTTATCTCTTGGTTTCAATTCTTATGACCAGTCCTGTGTGCTGCAATTAATCACAAATACTTTATTTGAGAGACTAAAAGTGATTTATGTGGCTCCCCTGGTCCCCTTTAGCTACTGCAAATGACTTGTTTATACAGTTTAAGCATAGGTTAGTCTCAACTGATTATTTCAGGGCTTAACTAATGTTATACTGTTCCCAGATTACCAATCTTTTCAGCTATTTGGAGAACCCTTGAATAGTTATTATGTACTATTAGTAACTTTATAAAAGCTTAGTAGTACAAACTATGATCTTCTTTAATCATAAACATTCATATATAACCTGAATCACTGTTTTACCCCCATAATCCAATTATAAATGAGTAAGAATATACTACACATTTATCAACATCTACCATCATCTAGAGAAACTATCACCTACAGAGATATCTGTACCAATAAGAATAAAAATATAAAATTTAAAATGTACGAGTATAGAAACAAAAGAGATGAGAGTGAAAGGCCATGATTTACGCAATGGTTTGGCACATATTATTGAGTTCCCCTTTAAGTTTTGTCTCATTTCCCATTTCTAAATTACTAGGACCATCACCTCATTCTAGCACTTCATCACCTCTGCCTAGAATGTCAGAAAACTTCTCTGGATTTCTTTTCCTTATATCTCTCACCTCCATACTGATGTTATTCTTCTATAAACAAAACAAAAGAAAACCCACTTGAAGGAAAGATATTACCTTATTTTAAAATAGATTCCACAGAAACTTCTTTGTTTGCATAGTAAAACCCTCTACAAACCAAGTCCTTCTATCCTGACTTCCCTACAGTCCCTCCCTTCCTCTCCTAATCTCCAATCTAGATTTCCAGATTGTTCCATTCTATAACTAACTTCTTCCAGAGTCCCCAACTTTGGGTTGGTTCATTTTGTTCCCTTGATCTGGAACGTCATATTGACCTATCCAAATCAATGGTTTTACGGAGGTGGCCTGTGAGCTAAATCCAGTCAGTAGATAGGGTTGGACAAAATATGCAGAGCATGTTTCCTTAGAGGATGTTTAATACAAAGATCCCGATTTCAAGGTTCTCTTTAAAATCTGGGAGATCTGACAACATTGGGCCTCCATTCTGTGAAATTCATCGTCCACTGGGTGGGGCTGTGAAACTATCCAAGTTATATTGCACATGCGCTCTCTAGTTCTCAATGGTCCCCACCATGGAAGGCTTTACCTCACCTGCTGCGAGCCTCTGTAGGCATTTGAATTTTCTACCCCACCCCCAAACCCTGGTACCATTCTTTAAAGACCAGTTCAAATCTTCATTAATTATTTTGACTTGCATTGATATATTTTCAAATCTTATGGTATAAGAAATAGCCACAATATTTAGAAAAAATATTCAACTTCCTTTGTATCTAAAGAAATCAAACAGTTATGAGATGCAGTGTATCTACTTATTGTATTGGTAAGATTTTGAAAGCATTCTAACTAACTTCCAGTTTGGGTTATAATGGAGAATCAACATTCTTGTATGTTCTAAGTGATACTATAAATTGGAAGAAATATTCTAGGGGGTATGTTTGACAATATGTTTAATATTTTTTAAAATGAGTGTACCCTTTGATCCAATAAATACATTTCTAGAAATATATTTTGAGATAATCATTCAACATATGAGCTAAGATGTATCTCTAAGGATGATTACAATACCCTTTTTAATAGCATAGATTGGAAACAAAATAAATGCCCAATAAGAGGAGTTGGGTTAAATTATGATACATCAATACAATGGTTTGCTATACAACAATTAAAATATAGCAATATAGAAAGAGGATCACAGCATATTGTGAAGACTGGTGTACAGAACAGTGTATAGTCCATATGTGTGATGTGTGTGTACTGTGTATACACATACGTATGTGCCTATGATTCTCAATCAACATGAACTTGTAAGCCAACTGTTGAAGCTGTTGACGCTTATTTGTTTATAATGAAACTTTTTGTCAATCCCTTTAGTTGTCTATCTTCCTTGAATCCAAACACTATAATTAAAAAAAAAAAACAAGCTAAATTGGAGACTTTAAAGAATATGGAGAAGGCACTTGAGTTGCATTAACTAGAAGGGTGTTTTAAGCAGATATTATACATGTTATAGGATAACCATTATTACACTACATGTGTTCAAAGCTCTTTTTGACTTGAATTTACCCTTAGGACCCAGGAAGGAAAGCTATCAATATAAGAGAAGATTACACTTGAAGCGAATCATAAACTTACTTGTATTCCCTTTATTTTAAAACATAAAATGCCAGCATTTGCATTAAAGTTCTGATTAGGAAAAAAAAAAATGAACCTGTCTGTTTAGACTTCGGATTAATATCTATACCCGTGAATAAAAACTCCCCTACCCTATCTTTCTTTGGAGGGAACACCTGACATGAAGCAGTCAAAAGTCATTTAGTGACTGACATTGACATAACTTTGCCACAAGCAACTAAAGCAATTACCAGGGCTGGTTTGGGCACAACTGAAATACCTTGATAAGGCAGCAGTGAAAAATGACACATCATACAACCTGAATGGTTTCATCAGCGCAACACTAAATCAGCATGTATGTCTCCAACAGTCTCATTCTGTCGATAATGGAATACTCAAACAGAAAGGACGAGCGTTGCCCCCAATTTCCGCTGACACTCGGAAATGGAAATAAAGTGATACATGCCCGTGTTGTGTCTTTCGAATGTATTTTAGCCAAGATGCTTTCAGTTTACTGTCCCATAAACCACTTTACATTTTAAACCAGCGTGGTTTGTAGTTGATAAGCACAGATAAGAAGACATTGCATTTATTTGATTGTTCATTTCTTCAGAAAGAGTGATGTTTAATACACTTACCAAAGACTAAATCCAAAAACAGGACATAAAATTAGGTCTATCTCAAACTGATGAGAACCGATCTACTTGAGAAAGAATACAATAAAATAAGGTCCCAAGATAAAAATTTTGATTTGGGGCTTCTGTGAGACAACTCTATTATAGACATCATGGTATGACATTGTTTAAAAGCAATCTTTAGTCCCAAAATTGATGTTTACTAAATAAAAGTGAAATCTTTCTACCACATTTGGCCTGATAGCCTAAATCCTGACTGATTTTTAGGTGACCACGATGTTTCATTACTTCCATTTCTCACCATTCACTTGGCTAATACTAACGCTAGTCTCTTCTCCTGGCTTCCTGCCCCTCACTCCCCCTACTCTGTAATTCACCTTCCCAACAAACCCCATCCTGCTACGTTAAACACTGTATCTACATTCACAGAATGAACATTAAAAAGCAAGCAGAGGGCCCGGCCTGGTGGCACAAGCGGTTAAGTGTATGCTCTCTGCTGTGGGGGTCCCAGGTTCCCCGGTGCAGATCCCGGGCGCGCACCGACGCACTGCTTGTCAAGCCATGCTGTGGCCGTGTCCCATATAAAGTAGAGGAAGATGGGCATGTATGTTAGCCCAGGGCCAGTCTTCCTCAGCAAAAAGAGGAGGATTGGCAGATGTTAGCTCAGGGCCAATATTCCTCACAAAAAAAAAAAAAAAAGCAAACAGACCATAAATGCTTATGTGAAACATTTTTGGGAGTGGATGAATACCAATATTACTGAGTCCAAGTTGTAATCAAACTGCTCCCACGTTGTGGGAGAAACAAAGTTCTTATAAAAATTAAAAAGTGAAAAATCTAATATGTATCACTTGGAAAAAGTCAGAAGAAAATCTGGCACGTTTTCTTAATTCTTTTCATATTCTGTTTATAGATAATATGAGGAAAACTTTCTCTTTGGTGACCATAGCCGCCATGTTTAAATTTTAAAATACAAAAAAATAGCATATATTCAATGAAAATTCACTTTACCTTGGGCTAGAATAATAGAAATGGGAGGCAGGCGATATGGAAGGAAATGTGAAAGGTCACTAAGTCATTACCTGGTCGGGGGACAAGGCAATGTTACACAGTCCGGGAGAATATGAGTCTGTCCTCCTTTTAAACCCTTTCATTTATCCATCATTCTCTGTTACTTTAAGCTGAAAAATTAAAAGGCCAGGGTCAATGTGGTTTTGAGAAATAAACAATTGGCTACAAGTTGGGGGAGAAATGACCTAGAATTCAAACTTTCCTACTCTCTTTGCGTTTTCCCTTAGAGCACTGGTCTCTGAACCACCTCCCCGCCACGCTGTAATGACCCACTAACACTGGAACTTCCTGCCAGCAGGACTAGGGCTTTCTCCAGCTAACTGCATCCATCCTCCTTACACTCAGGACTAGCTCTCCAGCCCACACTCTACATGCTGACCTTTGTTGTCTGTAGACCTTTCCTATATTTGATTTTTAAAAGTACTTTCATACATTCTAGGCATAATCTTATTTTAAAACTAAATTAATAAGTAACTACTAAAAGATCTCCCATTTTCCCTGATACTTCTTTCTGGGAACAGAACGCAAAGAAGTAGGGAAGCTGTCGAATGACTTTATCTCATTGAATGTATCTTGGGGTCATTTTAGCAGAACACTTTGGCAGAAGCAGCATTAATCATGAGCTATATGATGCATTTCTACTAAAATACATTATCTGACATTAGTATCTGATACATAATTTCACTACCATCTATTTAGAAACTATATATATATATACATATATACACACATACACATATATATATATTTGATTTTATATATATCTGATTTTATATATACACTGAGAAAGCTCTATTTGAGAGAGATCCCATTCAATTTTTATTTACAATTTTAATGTGCCATATAAAAAGAGGAAGATAACACAGGGAACCCTATACATTTTTTAGAAGAAAAATCCAATTTTCACTCTCCCTATTTTACTTTCTTTTCCCCCATATCATCGAAAAAACATACTTTAATTTGTCTCTCAGTGAACTGATATGCTTCCTTAACTGAACAGCAGCTTCGCCAGCAGAAGCCAGATAACTAATATCCATGGTAAAATCATTTCCAATGTTTCTTGGACTCATGAAAAAGCAGCCTCAGACACTACAGACTCAATAGTTATTTCCAAATATTAGCTGGAATATATTTAAAGTTTCTCTTACGCTCATATATGGCTGCTAAAATGTGCCTGCACACCATCAGCTACTTTAAAATAAAAACACCAAGAACCCACTTCTATCAGCTAAATGCAAAAATAGTCTCCAAAACTTTATCTTTTATGTTGTTTGTTCATTATTCTTCCCTTCAAGATATATTTTTATTAGTTCCTTAAGGGTATTACTAAATTAATCATAGGGCTAATTAAACTAATCATAGTGTCATCTTGCTGGGTCTCTTTATGGTGAGCTGTGGATTAAATGTCCATAGGTCAGTGGAGAGACCCCACTGGCATGAAAAGCATGCCATGCCACCGTGCAACCTTAAGGTGCACTCAACATTTCCTCCCTCTGATACCTCTATGGCTATTTTTTGAGCACCATCCCATCCATGTACTAGGCAGCATGTTGGAAAAAATGATGATTCATAGTCCTAACTAAAAGGATATGGGGATTTTGTAGGTGATACCTACATTTTAATGGGATGACAGTTTACTCTGATAATAGCTACAAGGAGACGTGAAGATAGGATGCTATGGGCCATTATGCATGTCAGATAACACAGGAGAGGGAATGGACACAGGCTTGCTACTGGTGACTCTTGAGCTAAATCTGGGAAGGCCAAGTAAGAGATAACCTAGGAAAGCAGACGCACCACAGAGAGAAGAAACAGCAAGACAACTTTTCAGAAAAGTTTAGTTCACTGGGTTAGAACTATAATCTAGGGTGTAAATGTGCAACATTGAGATACGAAGTTGAGATAAAAAAAGGCAGGGGTCAAATTTTGAAGGAATGGTATTTCATGCCTAGAATTGTAGGCCTTATTCTTCAAGACAGCATTTGTCCAAGAATAAAGTATTGTTAATAAAGTATTGTCTATTAAAAGGGTTGAGAGGTCCTACAGAAAAAAATAACCATTTGATTATGTTTAACCCTGCTCATCAAACACATATGATTGTGGAAACCCCCTTTAATATAATGTAAATTACAACAGGCTGAGCCTGCCGTTCACAGAGCATACTGACAAACACTGCCATGGGTAGTGAGAACTCACTGAAAGACTTTAAGCAGAGGGCTTTAAAAGACCCCTTGCTTTGCCAACAGTGTGAAAATGAATGAGAAGGGAGCAAGATCACAGGAAAGAAAGTCAGGCAGGCAAAAGCCTTTGCTCTTTAAAATTAGAGAGCCAGAGGGAATGGTTTCTAAGATGCTTCCAGTGTTAGTGTCCCATGATACTAAAAATAAAATCATTCAAAAATTGATTTCACAATCATTAGAAACAATTGCCAAAATGAATCACAAACATTTTGATCTTTTAAGTGTATTCAGTCCTTTTAAAGGCACCTCATAACTTGAGCTATTCACTAATGAAGCGGAGACTATAAAACTGTTACTGAGATACAGCGCTTTCAAGCATTTATTACATTTGGGGATGTTTCCCTAAAAATCACAATATACTTGAAATATTAATGTTGAATTATCTTTCATACTGGTGATTATCGCTGTTCTTTCATTTTAGCTGTCCCAACCTATTATGTAACATTATATCTTGTTGGCAAATGTCATTCTCATTTCCAGACATAATTTTTATGATCTTTCAATCAATTGGTTAGGGCTTAGATCATAGCTGTACCTTTCAGCAATATACATCCACTATTATGTCAGACAATTAATATTTTTGAACACAAATTTTAAAGCATTCAGTGATTCTCTTTCATTCCAGATAATGATTTAAATATTTTTAAAATTAATGTTATCTGCAAGAACCTGCCTCAAACTAACCAAACATGGCAGTTATATCATCACCATCATTGAGTCCCCTAAGGGCGTCTAGGGGGACACTGCATCCCATGCCTTTTTAAGAGGATTTCCGGAGTCAATATTCAGCGTGGAAACCTAAGAGGAGTGGCTCCACTGGATGGCACTCTGTTACATTACAAGGCTTTCTTACTAGCAAGCAAACTGACTAGGAGCTAGCAAGGCCAGGTTTATCGGCTGTAAAAGTATACATCCCAAAGGAAGACTTAACTGCACTCAAGTTCTTAATGGATTACCTGTTGGTTACATTGCCAATTTAGGCTCATTGTGTGAACTATAAGAGAGTGGTCAAGCTGAAGCTGAGAACAAGTCAGGTAACCACAGTCTTTCCTTTTTGAAATAAAAAACAGCCTAGCAGGCAAATATGTTGCTAAATACTTTTAAGTAAGTAGGCATCTCTTGCTAATAGTGAATTAACAACCATATCGGCCTCTACATAAACTAATCAATACACACCTTTTTTTTTTTTTCTTTTTTCCTTTGCTTAGGACCCTCAATCCACCTTTTTATTTATTTATTTTTTTTTGGTGTGTGTGTGTGAGAGGAAGATCAGCTCTGAGCTAACATCCATGCTAATCCTCCTCCTTTTGGCTGAGGAAGACCGGCTCTGAGCTATCATCCACTGCCAATGCTCCTTCTTTTTTTTCCCCAAAGCCCCAGTAGATAGTTGTATGTCATAGTTGCAAATCCTTCTAGTTGCTGTATGTGGGACGCGGCCTCCGGAGAAGCGGGGCGTCAGTGCGCACCCGGGATCTTAACCCGGGTCGCCAGTAGCGGAGTGTGCGCACTTAACTGCTCAGCCACAGGGCCGGCCCCCCCTCAATCCATCTTAATGTGAATAGGTTGGGATAAGTGACACTACAGCTCTTTTTCCTGCAAAAGTGTTAGCCTCGAGTTTCAATGACCCCTTGTTTGTTCTCCCTTTCTCGGATCTCAAGGAATGTCCTTCCGACTCTTGTCCATCTCACAACCCTCAGCTTCATCATCACTTCTCCTGGGAAGCTCTGCATGAACACTCGGCTCTTGCCACCCATTGGTCCATGCTTCCAGAGCACCCTCTCCTCCTCTTGTGTAGCATGGTCCCACTCAGAATCTTTTAAATAACTATTTTCAATGATTTGTTGAATGCCTGTCTTCACCATGCCTGGTGCACGTAGGCACTGGGTGAACATGTATTTGCTAATGGACTGACTGCCAGCTTACAACTTATTTTCTCTCTCAATTTTGCACACGGCATATGTATTGAACTGGGGAAAGCTGTTATTAATTCTAGAATCAGAGATTCCAGACAAGACTTTGAAATGCCAGGAATTTGTTTTTAATATTAAAAGTGAGAAAACAATTTTATACAAGTCTCTTAATTGATCAAGTTCTAACTCCAACAGTTGAGTTTTTCCTGATACCAAGATACACAGGTCATTAGTCCTTGTGTAACTTAATCCATTTATGTGTATAGATAGCAATGCTCAAAAAATGGTCAGAATAAAAATTCTACAATTAAAAAAAAAAATCCAGAACTTCAAGCAAAAGGGCAGAACACACCCTTCATATAATCAGGCATTGCTCTACATAATGGAGATTTCTCTAAATGATGGATTTTTTTCTCTCTTTGATTGAGGCCACCTGGAGTATTCTGAGTTTTATCATTAAGAATTTGAGGTATTCTAGAAATAATTTTACATAACGTTGCTTTCAGAAAAAATTCTACTTCTTCTTTTATATCTCTACCTGGCATATATTTCAATAATCCTCAAGGAGATAAGAACAGTTGGGCTATAGTTACACAAGTAGCTTTTACTTAAGCTGCTCTTGGGTACATACTAAAATAGACATGATATTTTGACCAAAAAATGTCTTTCAGCTGGTTTTTATGCTTGTTGTATCCACAAAATAGAAGCCAAGGGGGAGAAACTAAGTGCATGTAAATTGTTTATATGTTTTTTTATATATAGCACTATTACAAAAGTTATTTTAAACATTGTGACTACATCATTGCATATTTCTAATGTCTTTGAAGGGAAGATACATTATTACAGGTTATTAAAAGAAATGAGTATGAATAATTTAAGTCAGATTTCCACAGTTAAATTTACAGAGTTAAAGGTCAGTAAATAGCATAAACCCACAATATGCTGGCACTTTCTGTTGGGTCAGAGTTCACTTAAAAATGATTTACAATATATCCATTGTTGGTAGTGTATATTCCTCTAACATAATGCTGATATAACTCTGACATGCTGATTTTAGTGGGAGAGACTTATTTGGCTTCTTTCTTGGTTATAAATAAAAATAAAAACACATTAAAAGAATAGAAGACAATGTTTTTCATGAATCAAAATATATATATTTCAGAAATCACCATTATCTTCGCTACGATAGTTATCACTTTTTAAATGTTTACTCTATGAGGCACTTTGTTAGATGCTGTATACACATTACACCATTGAAGGGCACTGCCCTATGACAAAACAGGGAAGTAGGCATTTTTATCTCCATTGATAAAACGGATGTTCAGAGAGGATTTCAACTTTCCCAGCTAAATTTCAAATCTAGCACTAAGGGATTCCAATGCCCAGCTTTTCCATTTGGAATTCATTTGATGTGAAAAAATTTAGCAGCTATAACCATAAACATCTTGCTTAAACACCAACTCTGCATTCAATAGTAAAAGAACACAGTACAAACTGGAAATAAAATTTAAAGGCTCAGAAAATTAAAACTGTTAGATATAAAAAATTCTTATACATTGGGCAAATTTGGTGGCAAGAATCTCTAGGTCCATGAAGAGATTTGCAACTTATAACATCATTGAAGATCCATTGATATAAAGCACTTGGAAGTTTTTCTCAAAAAGTACAATCAAGAAAAAATGTCTTCTCCAACACTTGATTCCCTCCCCCAAATCGAGATTTATTGAACAAGGAAAGCCATGTGGAAAGGCAACAATGATAATAGCTACAACTTAGTCAACAGGTACTATATGCTGAGCTTAGTGCTCTGCCCTTTTCTCTTTTTTTATTATTTAATCTTTACACTTAGAGAGTAAGGCACTTGCCTAATTATTAGGCAGAGCCTGACTTGAGGGCACAGTACTGAGCACTTAGCAGGTTTTCAATACTCACTGAAATAAGTTGCATCAGCTGATCAGCAATCCAGAATGGCAAAGACTAGCTTTCCTAACCTATTCCTCGTCCTCCTGTTCCTGTAACACTTATTTATTTTCTCATTAACAGCTTACATGAAATGCTGTTCTTTACTGTAAGCCCGTACTTCTTTATTAACATGCTATGTTCTATCTTAATTCTTTCTGTCTCTTTCCATTATCAGAAGAAATACAAAACACATATTAAGGAATGCAGAAAGTCCTTTACTAAATAAACACGTTTGTACACACACACACACACCCATAAATGATTTCTTCAAATCCTTCCAGAAATGTCTGTGTACACAAGCATATTTGCATATTTATCTATTTATCATATATATTAACACCCACACACACTTAAAAACATGGATGGGATTATATTATACATACTCTTTGCAAATTCATTTTCACATTTATCAATATATCTTGATCTCATTTCAAATCAGCGGAATTCTTTTTCATGGTTGCGTATCGTCGTATGGATGTACCATAATTTATTTACCATTCTCTCCATTGATTAATTAGATGTTTTTAGGTTTTGGCTATTACCAGTAATAGTGCAATAAACATTCTTGTACTTAAATGTTTGAATATTCATGCAAATGTATGCCTAAGATAAATTCCTAAAGTTGAATTCTTGAGTCACAGTATGTGTGTGAATACATGTGTGTGTGTTCCACTTTGATAGCTGAATAGCCCTCTAAAAAATAGTGACACTACTTTCACTCCAAAGAGTGACACATGAAGATTTCTCCACATTCTTTCAACACCGAGAATAACAACTTTCTAAATTGTTGTCAATGCTACAGGTGAAAAAGTGAATATTATTGTTATTTTCATTTTAATTTCTGTAATAACTTGAGGAGATTTTCTGTAACAGAACTTTCTAATTCAGAGTACTTGCCATTACCTAATCCAAGTAAAAAGAAAAACTTTCAGAGAAGTGGCTGAGTGTAGCGTGTAGTGGCTGAAGATGGCAGCAGTGATAAAAACATTTGTCACTGGAATGACATCTAAAACACCATGGGTGTTTTACTTATCTACCGCTATCACATGGTGGTGTCTTTCCATCTCTACTATATTTGCCAAATCAATTTATCATAACAACAGCAATATTCTGATTTTCAACAACATTCAATAGTCTACATGGTGACAAACATCTGTATATTTTCTTCAATTAAAAAAAATCTTGGGCCGGCCCCGTGGCTTAGCGGTTAAGTGCGCGCGCTCCGCTACTGGCGGCCCGGGTTTGGATCCCATGTGCGCACCGAGGCATCGCTTCTCCGGACATGCTGAGGCCGTGTCCCACACAGCCACTAGAAGGACATGCAACTATGATGTACAACTATCTACTGGGGCTTTGGGCGGTAAAAATAATAAAAAAGGAGGAGGATTGGCAATAGATGTTAATTCAGAGCCGGTCTTCCTCAGCAAAAAGAGGAGGATTAGCATGGATGTTAGCTCAGGGCTGATCTTCCTCACAAAAAAAAAAAAAAATCTTGGTGGGGCCTGCCTGGTGGCGCAAGTGGTTAAGTGCGCCTGCTCTGCTGCAGCGGCCCGGGGTTCTCTGGTTCGGATCCCGGGCTGCACTGACCCTGCTTGTCAAGCCATGTTATGGCGGCGTCCCATGTAAAGTAGAGGAAGATGGGCATGGATGTTAGCCAGGGCCAGTCTTCCTCAGCAAAGAGAGGAGGATTGGCAGACGTTAGCTCAGGGCCAATCCTCCTCACCAAAAACAAACAAAAAAATAATCTTAAAGAATATAAAAAAGACTTCTGAATCCCATGTACTTTTTATAGGTCTGCAGCTGAGTTTGTGAGTTTTTAACAGCATGACCTTCTAGAAAATAAAAATACAAGTTACAGACCTGAATAATCACACAAGGTGATTCTTATATACTCTAGAGTTTGAGAATTACTTCCTGCATTATTTTATTATTTCAAAGTATTTCTTATTTAGAATAAGTCAAAATACACAGACATTTCCCAAAATATTTGTCATATTTGAGTGTTTAACCAAATAACTTTTATTTACTAAATGATTTACAAACATTTCAAGCAATTCTCAAAACAATCATATACATAATACTGTCTATTATTATTCCAATAGTATATGTAGGAACAACTAATGCTTAAAGAGAATGTTACTTGCTCAAACCACAGATCCAGAAAGTGGCAAAGAGGACACTGAAACATTGCCTTTAGGACCTCGGTTTTCTCTAGCTCTAGAATTTTAGAATAATAAAATTTTAGTGCTGGTAAGGAACTTACAGCCTGTTGGCTTCACCTACTGCTTTTACAGATGCAAAACAACTCATCTTAAGCATTGTTATCTAAACATCTAGTGGACAACTCCATTTAATGGAAAGATGAAGTGACTTGTCCAGTTCCATACAACTTTCTAATAGCAGAGCAGATACTAGACCATGTTTCTTGATCATGAAGCCAGTGTTTGTGTTTTCATCACTTGAAAAGAAGAGAGTACAATACAATTTTACAATGACTGAAGAAACTGCTATCATTGCATTTGAATTCTCAAACATAAGAATGATTTAGGTTAACTTTAAAGTCCAATAATATTATTTAGAGGCAGGTCTGACTCAGAGACAGATATATCTAATCAGACAGAGAAGAGTTATATAGAAAGGCTCAAAACACAAAAATTAAGCATATCTGTTTAATAGGCCTTTATTAATATCTCAGTATCTGTCATTTTTTTTTAAAGAATTTGGTGTGAAGAAAATCACTTCATATATGAACACTACTTGGCAAATAGTTTGAAAATTCTTCTTCTGCCCAAGGTGCAACGCTAGGGACTATATGAGATTCCCATTCAAAGCAAAGATTCTATTTTTGCAAAGGAGTGATGAGATCTTGTGAGTCAAACAGCCCCATGTTATGACTTGTATCACTTTGTGAAACTCACCAGGAAAAACATTATTATAAGTCTCAGGAGCCTTTTCATGTACTTGCTTTCTATCCTGTATTTTCAGTTTCTGAGTTCCTTAAAGATAGAGTTTTGTTTTGTTTTTTTTTGCAACCAGTCCCTGGCATAAAGTATTTTCTAAGTAAACTTTTGTTAAATGCCTAGGTGAATGAATAGTTTCTACCTAGTGTTGTCCTTCTATTATAGCGGTTCTCAACCCTGGATGTACATTAGAATCACGTTGTTAACATTAAAAATTCCTTCACCTGGGGCCGCCCTGTGGCGTAGCGGTTAAGTGTGCATGCTCTGCTGCTGGCAGCCCCGGTTTGGACCCTAGGCATGCACCGAGGCACCGCTTGTCAGGCCATGCTGTGGCGGCATCCCACATAAAGTGGAGGAAGATAGGAACAGATGTTAGCCCAGGGCCAGTCTTCCTCAGCAAAAAGAGGAGGATTGGCATGGATGTTAGCTCAGGGCTGATCTTCCTCACAAAAAAAAAGAAAAAACCTTCACCTGATTCCACCAGAATTCTGATTAACTCCCTTTGATTAATCAGGGCATATGCCATGGGTTTGTTTGGGGGTTTTTTGGTCTGTTTATTTTTAATCTCCATTTGATTCTATTTCTTGATTATCCTAGTGTCTCTTTAGGAGATATTCCTATAAGAACATCAAATACAAGATATTAAAACACACAAGAAAATAAGGAACTGCTGCTGGGAGACATATCCCTGGTGGTAAATACAATCAAAGTGACATTTCAATTTAAAGTATAACTTTAGATGTAGAAGTATATTAATATCTCTCTTTCTTTCCTCCTTCTCTCCCCCTTCGCCACCATAAGGTACCGTTAGCTTTCGGTGATAACTCATTAGCCTGGGTGACTACAAGATTTACGACAAATGCCATGGGTCATTCTGGATACTTAAGTATTTATGAATGACCGAGGATTTGAGAAGGAATGAGGAAAAGGAACATACATTTAATTCAACAGAACTAAGCACAAGCCTGGGGCCTAAGAGCAGACACAGAGTTGGATGGATGACTTTTGCCTCACATGCGTGATGTCAGACCAATAAGGAGAATATACAGGGATGGCTGTCTGAACAGCTTTGGGGACTGGAAGTAACCTAAATGGTTTTGTTAGGGCAAAGTAAAGTTCGACATTAGCAAATAACCATGGCCACTATCTAGGTGTCTCATTCTCATTGAAAAATGTCTAGCCCAGACATAAAAGGACTCTGGGGTTAGCTAAAATATATCGAGTCCCTCACTGTCTTCCTCCCTGCAAGCCTATTCTAAAGTAACTCCTACCAGACACACTCCTCCATGGCCAGTCTGTGACAGAGGTCCACACACTGGTCTCCTTTATAAGAGGATCAATCTGTGGTAATGATTTTCAACCCTTGCCCCATAAATCCTTCACCAGAATATTCTTATGCTACTCACAAAATCTGCTTACTACACAGCACAATCCGGCACAATTCCTCCCAGAGACAGCATTAAACCTGGGTCCATTTCTCTCTCAGTAGTTGAGAAAAATGACTCTTTCCTTCACTAAACTTCCCCGAAGCCTTATAGCAAGACCAAAGTCCCAGTCCCAATTATGTGACTTCCTTTGGGTAAGTTATATAAACTCGGTGTGTCCCATTTTCCTCAGTTTCAAATGGAGCTGATAAAGGGAAACATTAGTTAATACAGCACATTACAGTTACAAAACATTTGTCATGTGCATTAGCTCATACCATCTTTGACCACTTTTCTCTCATCCAGGCAATATTTGTTTGCCCATATAACGAGTTTACTAAGTCTCAGAGAAGTTCAGTAAATTTTTTTAGCTGGTAGGCTGTAGAATCAATATCACATCATAGTCTTTTCTTTGCAGATATAATGCTCTGTACACTTCCATCACTGAAACTCAACCCTTGCTCTCACAGAAGAAAAGGTGCTTTCCATTTTCACTCATCTCAGGTGGGTCATGAGCTATGTCATAGAATCTAACAGCCTGCTGCCACTGCTTCATTTTAAAGAAAAAGAATAAATAGAGATAGCACCTGTCAAGTTCCCTGGAAAGATCCCGATGTAAATGAAGGTGATCTAGAAGACTGTCTTTAATGAGTTCAAAGAGTTTTGCAATAATAGTTGGATTTACATTCTTCTTTATCATCTCTCATCCTAGTCTAGATCTAGAGACATCTCTAAAGAAGAGCAGAAGAGTTTCCCAGAGGTGAAGCCTAAGACGTAAATTGTATGCAAAGACTACAAAATGAAAACAGATTGAACAGATTGACTCTCAAGGACAAAGCTTGAATTTATATATCCTTTCAGATTCATAGGACTATGGTTTTGTAAAGCTAAGTTAACTAAATCTTAATTTTCTGCAAGTGTTTTTATGGCGTGTCTTACTGCATGTAGAGGAGACAATAAACAATTTAAGACTTTAATCACTGCCACGCAATTAGAATTATCACTAACATGTTAATCCCTGATTTTCTGACCTTTGCCAAGGAGTTAAACTTGTAAATACCTACCTCAACAAGCCCTTAAAACATACATATTGAAGAAAGTCGAGGACTGAAAAATAACTGACAGCCTAGAGAACTGGCTTACAAGTAACTTAAAAGCTCTATCTTACTTCCTAAACTGTCTTGGAAATGAGAATTTTTTAACTCAGTGCTTTTGAAAATGTTTGATTTCATATTTTTTTCCAGTTTAGGAACTTTTATTTAGCATAAGAAAAATAGGTACAATACTTTATATTCAAAAGGGAAAAATTATTGTTTTTCATATTTCTGTCCTTTGAATTACAAAAGTAATGCCAATGTTGACTATAGGGATTCAAAGAGCTCTGTTTAAAGTTTCTAACATACAATCAATGGATACCCCCTACCCCCACTCTGTGTCCTCAATATTAATCTGCATCATTAAATAGATATATATACACAAATATATAAATATATATATCCTTTCTTACTTTTAAAATTGTTTTGAAGTTAAAAAAGAAAAGATGTTTATTCTAAGATACTTCCTGAGACAGTAGAGCAAGGCACAGGTAATGAAACAGGTAATGAAGTCAGCCACCTAAAGGAATTCTGGCTTTGTTAACCTCACAGATTAGAGACCATGTTCAAATTACTTAATATCTCTGTGCCTCAATTAACTCATTGATAAAATGAAGTTAGGTATATGTAATGTCTTGCCAGCAGATCTTAGAGCATTGCAAGTACTTGATAAAGGCTACATGTATATAGTTATTATTATTGACCTCGATTGCTACTTTTTAAAAAATACTCTATCAATTAAGAGAATTATAGGCTAATAATTTGATTACTGAGTGACTCAATTCATGCCATATATAATCAGAATAACCAATCTTTCCAGTTTACTGGGAGCTAAGGAACTAAGTTCTTGGTACTTAGGACTTTTAGTGCTAAAACAGTGGAAGAATTCTCAAACAAACCACAAGTTGGGCCCCATGTAAAATAGGAAAAGAGTAGCAGGGTGGAGGGAAACAAAAAACAAAAATCATTTAGTTGCTGCTGTCTTCTGACCATTGTTACATGGTCATGTACTAGAAATAACATCATCATCAGCCTCTTTTCTAGCCCACAAGAGCAATCACTCCTATTAAACCAGATCTTTCCTGGAAAGACTGCTGCCTGTACTCAAGACTTAAAACTGCTCAACTTCAGGTTTTTAGTTGTTTTGTGCTTACTGCTCCAAGAATTTTTTCTTTTTTTAAAGATTTTGTTTATTTATTTTTTTCCCCCCAAAGCCCCAGTAGACAGTTGCATGTCACAGCTGCACATCCTTCCAGTTGCTGTATGTGGGACGCGGCCTCAGCATAGCCGGAGAAGCGGTGCGTCGGTGCGCGCCCGGGATCCGAACCCGGGCCGCCAGCAGCAGAGCGCGAGCACTTAACCACTAAGCCACGGGGCCGGCCCTGCTCCAAGAATTTAAATATTGTATAAGTACTACTGAATGGTTCTTCTTAAGTAAACAGGGAATTTCAGGAGAGAAATGGAAACTTTAACAAAGGAGCAAGTGGGAATTCTAAAAATTAAAAGAACAATTTCTGAAAAGAAAAACTAAGTGTATATGCTTAAGAGCAAGTTGGAGATAGTAGAGGAAAATCAGTGAACTTGAAGACATTAACAGAAAGAATTCAACCTCTACAATGGAGATAATAAAGACCAAAGTAAAAAGGATAGATACTCAAGAAACTGTGGGACAACATCAAACGAAATAACAAACCCTTAGCAAAATTAATCAATAAAAAGAAAGAAAACACAAATTATCAATATGAGGATTGGAAGAGGAAACATTACGGAAACTACAAATATTAAAAGAAAAATAAGGGAGGCTGGCCTGGTGGCGTAATGGTTAAGTTCACACACTCCGCTTCAGTGGGCCGGGGTTTGCAGGTTTGGACCCCGGGCGCAGACCTATGCACCACTTATCAAAGCCATGCTGTGGCAGTATCCCACATATAAAGTAGAGAAAGATGGGCATGGATGTTAGCTCAGGGCCAATCTTCCTCAGCAAAAATGAGGAGGATTGGCAACAGATGTTAGCTCAGGGCTACTATTCCTCAACAAAAAAAAAAAAAAAAAAGAAGAAAAGAAAAGAAAAAGAAGGGGCTATTAGGACCAGTTTTATGCTAACAAATTTGACAACTTAGGATAAGAACAAATTCCTTGAAAAATACAACTCGCCAAAATGGATGCAAGAAGGTAGTAAATCTGAAAACTCTGTGTCTATCAAAGAAAATGTAATAAGAAGAAAAACCTTCACATTAAAAACTTCAGGCCCGTATGCTTTCATTCTTGAGTTCTATCAAATATTTAAGAAACAAATAGTACTGATTCAATATTATACTTATCTTCAGGAAAATAGAGAAAGGAAAACCTTCCAATTCATTTTATGAGGCCTGCATAATTCTGATACTGAAATCTGACAACCATATCATACAAAAAGAAAATTGCAGACCCGTATCTGTCATGAATATGGACACAAAAATCCTTGACAAAATATTTGCAAAACTCATCCATCAATCTACCAACAAGATAATACATCATAAGAAAGTAGAGTTATCCAAGGAAGGTCAGATTTCTTCAACATTTAAAAATCAATCAGTCTAACCCAACATATAAACAAAATAAAAATGAAAAACCACATGACCACCTCAACAGTTTCAGAAACAAGATTTGACAAAAGACTGCCATTATCAAACATTGGCAAGGATGTGGAACAACTGGAAACATGCATTGCTGCTAAAAGTGTAAAATGTTAAAACTCTTTTAGAAAAGTTTGGCATTTTCCTAATAAAGTTAAATATGCTTACTATGTTACCAGAAATTAATGAGTGAGTAAATAAGCTTACTATGATATATAGTAAGTACAGAATACTACTCAAAAATTCAAAAGAACAAACTACTGTTTTATGAAACAAGTAGCTAAACCTCAAAAACTTCATGCTGAATAAGAGGAGCCAGATTCTAAACAGTATATACTATATGCTACCATTTATATGAACAGGCAAAACATATGTATTGTGAAATAAATCAGATTAGTGATTTTCTGAAGTGGAGGCTGGGAGGAAGGACTGAAATTGGAGCACAAAGGAAGTTTAGGGGTGATGGAAATATTCTAAACCTTGATTTGGATGATGCTAACATGAATGATAATATTTATCGAGACAGCAAATTTTACATTTAAAATGTATATGTATGTAAATTAAATCATGATAAAGTAATTTTTTAAAAAAGAACCCACCAACTTGGTTATGTGGCTGGGTTTACTGCAAGCGTTAAGTGTATCCTCCCTGGTCCACACTGGTGTCCATATCCTCTGGAATCAATAAGTCAATGTGATTTATAAAGCAGGAACGAGTCAAAACTGTGACCAATCAGGTTATTGTACCTCCAAGAGGCAAAAATTACATAAAATACAACAATCTGAATTAAATATAGGTTATACATGGAAATATAACATTATCTTCCCCTGGAACATTCCGGTGTGTTCCATGTTGCAGTGGTCCAGGTACTAGACAGATAACAGTGCAGTACCAACAAAAGGAATGCTCCTTTCTTTACATTGTTCTCATTGGAACACCCGTAAATCTACTTTAAGGAAACCTTTTATTTTGGTAATCATTTACTGTTGGCTATAAAAATCGGTAATAGCTGCATATGTCCTTCAAAATTATTTGATGACTTTCTTGTCTTGATTTATTTATTGACACTGTATACATTAAATGAGTAACTTTGTAAAATGTATTCCTTTCACAGTTATTTTAAAATTAACTGAAATAATTTTAATCAATTCACTAGTTAACTTTGAGAAAGTTCTAAGCCATTTTGTATGGATACTGTTTTATATAACTTCATTTTTCTTTATGGCCCCTTAGCCGGTTTTATTAACAAAAAAACAACATGGTCTTGGATACTTTAAAATTCTATTTCTTACTGATCACATCCCTAGTATAAATTATGAAGGTAGATATCACTACTAGCAGTACTTTTATTTAAAGGAATATGATGCATTCATATTAAAAATAATTAAAATTCATACATATATATATTTATATACTTTGTAAGGTAAAATTATCAAATTAACCATTCTATAACACAAATGCAATTCTCATACTAGAAGGCCAAAATTTAACATTTGCATAGAATCTTCACCATAAAAAGATAACGAATTTACGAAAGCAAGTTCCCCATTTTGTTGTTACACAAAGGCACGCCTTATAGGTATAACATAACATTTTCAGATTCCACTTGTGACAGGTGTTTGCAAAAGTACTGACTTCGCTAGCTGCCAGTGTGTTATTCCCCTCTCCAAATTTAGTTGATTTGTTAGTATACACATAGATTTTCCAGGTAGCGTTCGTGTTCTTTCCCCTGTGCATAATTTCCTTGATATAGAATTTCCACAACCGTGGTTGTAAAAAATGTTTAAACAGAGAACATTTTGGTATGTTTGTAACTGGGATCCATCATTCACTGCCATTCCACCAAGAGGCTATATTTAAACCCTTACACCGCTTTGCCTTATCAAGGTAGCAGTGTGGCATTTGGTATTTGGAGACAGCTATAAAGCTGCACCATCTGTACCACTCTGTTTCAAGAGGGACATCAATTTTTATCCTTGCTAGATCCTGCAGGAATACTCTGCTAAAACTCAGCACATGCATGACTCAGTTATAATTCAGTCGTCTAACTGTGGCCAAGGGTATTTGTGGCAGACAGAAGCACGTGTGTTCATATATTTCGGTAAAAAAGAAAACTTTGCCTGATATTCAATCATAGAGGCATGAGATTTCTAAGTCACATTGGCTGATAAAATATCTAGTTATGGTAGTCTTTCAATGTTAGTTTTGGCAGTTTGCATTTAAGGAAATATTCCAGACTCCATTTGACAATAAAAACGTATTTGTTCATTGATGAGCTTTACCTGGGAGAGCAAAATATAGAGTTATCTAACCTACCACATTTGCCATGTATAGAAATTAGAGGTGTTCTAACTACAGAATTATAGATTGGCTTCTTTTTCTTTAGAAATAATTACTTAAAGTACAAAAAATAATCACTGGTGGATCAGAGCATTAGAGAAAATCAGAGAACTACAAGCAGGAAAGAAAACAGTGCATCTGAGCAAAAAAACATTAAAAAGGGGAGAGGCCTACAAATAAATTTTAAAAAATAATACCAACTGATCTTTATTTCCTCTGAACACGCAAAAAGAATAAATGAGCTGAAACAACGTGTGACATTCAAATTTTGCATTGGTAATGCATTCTTTCCTGGCTGTGAAAGTTGTTAAACATTGGAACGGGTGAGAGAGTAAAGTAGATTTTCATTTCTCTAGACGGGTAAAAGTGTGACGTTACATGAATAGAAAACCATCTCTCAATGGCCTATCCAAATTTAAAGTGCCTCAGCATTGTGAATTTCTTTGAGATAAAATTATAAGTAACTAAAACTATTTGTATTACTTGACAACTTCTGGTGCTCTGACGGTTCCTAGAGGAGTTTGGATATCCTAAGGCTGAAAGGGATTTAACTTTGTGCTTTGGGTTTAAATCTACTTAATATTACTTGACACTAAATTTTAACTTCCTTAACTTCCTCGAGTCTATTTCCACATCAGAAAAAATGTCTATACACAAACACACACACACACACACAGACACGCACACACACACACACACACAGCCAGCCCTGGTGATCTAGTGGTTAAGATTCTGCGCTCTCACTGCTACAGCCAGAGTTCATTTCCTGGTCAGGGAACCACCTCACTCATCTATCGGTTGTCATACTGAGGCAGCTGTGTGTTGCTGTGATGCTGAAAGCTATGCCACTGGGATTTCAAATACCAGCAGGGTCACCCATGTTGGACAGGTATCAGCGGAGCTTCCAGACCAGACAGACGAGGAAGAAGGACCTGGCTACCCACTTCTAAAAAAACTGGCCATGAAAACCCTATGAATAGCAGCAGAGCATTGTTTGCTATAGCGCTGGAAGGTGAGAGGATGGTGCACAAAGACCAGGCAGGGTTCTGCTCTGCTGTGCACAGGGTCACTAGGAGTCAGAATCAACTCGCTGGCACTAACAACAACAATATATATACACATTCATATACAATATATATCCATATATAATATATATCCATTATAACATATATATAATATGTATTATATATATAATTAATATATATATATAACCATATACATGATAGAATTGAGAACATTTAATTTAAAAATCCACATAAAATTGTTGGCACAATACCTGTTTTATTATTAAGATGAAAAAATGCATGTCAAATGGCATGACAAGCTGCTAGAAACCAAGATTCATTTGTCTACTTGTGTTTTTTAGAGTTCAATTATCTTT
Source organism: Ceratotherium simum simum (assembly GCF_057802395.1). NCBI lineage: Eukaryota > Metazoa > Chordata > Mammalia > Perissodactyla > Rhinocerotidae > Ceratotherium > Ceratotherium simum. Next base: position 17,488,173 of record NC_141909.1, read on the forward strand.
TTGTTGTTATTTACTCTTAATCATGACATACATGTATCCTTATTTAAGGAAGAATATAATTGAACATGTAATTTCTCTTAATTTACAAGATTTCTTCTAGAAGCCTAATACATTCTAGGATGCCACAGACATGAAACAGACAAACTCACATATGATGTTGATAACTATAGGATACTTTCAGAGAAGCCAAGGCTGCTCAAGGGAGAGGAATTGAGGTTAGCAAACCATGACCTCATTCATCATATTCCGACAACTGCCTAAATAAAGTGTCTGGTTCTCTAGAAGCCTCTGCTTTATGTGTAAATGTGCCAGGCGCACAGACACAATTTCTAGATATCAGTGTGTCTTCTTGAATCAGTATTCTAGCACTTCCCCCTAAGAACTTGAACATTATGAGTTGCATATAAAGAAACATAAATGTTATACTTTTAAAAGTAGGCTATTCTAACCTAAATTTAAATAGCTTAACTGCTCCAAGTAAAACCATTCCCTATGGCAGATGTATTTTTATACTGAAAGTCAAATAAAGTGTCCCAGTGCATACACAAAATGTGATATTCAAAGTCTTAGCAAATATCTCCTGAAACAAACACGAATAGCCATAATGTTGAACATTTACTTATTGCCCACACATTGGACTCAGACATAGGATGTCATTTGAAAAAGAGGGTTCGAATGCCTAAAGGGGGAGGGAGGACAAATCAGTTTTGGAAGTTTAAACACAGTTTCTCCTACAGAAATTGGTGGAAAGAATAAAGGTTCCATCTTCCTTACATGGAGCTCTCTCAAGGATAAGAGAAGGAGGAAGCTGCAAAAGCCACTGCTCCTCCTTCCACTAGACAGAAATCAAATGCCCCACAAGTGTGTTAATAAGCCTCGCTTGGAACCTAATATACCCCATTCTATTGGCAGAGTTTGAAGGCATGCTATCGTTCTATTATCTGAGTTCAGTAATGGTTGTGAAGTTATGAATACATGCTGGCAGGGTCAGGGAGCTAAGAGCAGGCGGTGGAGAAAGAAACAAGACAAGTTTGTTGTGGAGACTACGGTTGGATCATTGTTAAGTTCTCTGCATTAACATGACGTTGTAAAAGAGATCAACCAAATATTGAAATCTTACAGAGAAGTTCACCACTAATCAATACGCAAGGACTAAAACCAAGACAGGAAAATATATTAAGGTGTTTCTATAAAATCTTTAAATTAGACAAACAGGAAAAGATGAAATGTATTTTTAATTTGTTTCTTGTGAACCAGTTATTGGAAAAAGTCAACTCCAACGGATTTAAAATGTCTGAGATCAATTAGGTTTTCCTTTTCTTAAACTGGAGTTTTAATGGTGGTTATGGTGGTTATCTTGTTTTTCCTCCATTAAGTTTAAATTTATCATTTAGCTCAGTAGTTCTCAACTCTGTCTGCAATTGGAATTACCTGGGGAGCATTTAAAGGATACCCATGTCCAGGCCCCATGCCCAGGGATTCTGATTTAATTGGTCTGGAATGGAGTATGGACATCAGGGTTTGTTAATGGCTCCCAAGGTGATTCTAATGTGCAGCCAGGTTTGAGAACCATTGATTTAGCCCTTAGTTTTCAGGACTATGAAGTGATGTGTCTGGCCTGAACAGGTGGGGCAAGGATACCACCCAGAGAGATTAGAGACCTTGGTTCCCTCCTTGCTTCCACACACAATGCCTAGTCTGGAGGGGAAGGAGCTGTGTGTCTGTGGTTGTATGGATTATGTTACGGGAATTCTGAATTTAGGTCTGAAAGAGACATCTGCCTCTCTCTGGTGGCTGAACCTGTACAATATAAGTCAGGAGGAATTTGCAGCCAGGATTTACATGCTGTTAAGAAAGGCAGTTTGTAGCAAAGGAGAAAAGCAACATTTAAGTCCCTGGTTGTGTTTGCCTCCATGGCCTACCTACACCACTGACCTTCCTAAAGCTTAGCTGTTTCTTGAGACAGACCAGCTTCTTTTCTTTTCAATAAATTCTCTGTTTTTGTTTAAAGACAAAAAAGAGATCCTACCAAGCAAAACTTCCAGAATCTACAAAGCCTGTCTTTATTTCCTAAAATAACTCAATGAAAAAAAAAATAAATTAAGGCCACCCTACTGATAATTTTTAAAACATTCAGGTGTTTTGGCTTTTTTTTAACAAAACTATTTGAATAATTTTCTGCATTTTAAACATCTCATCCAAATGTCCTGGAACCATATTTAACCAAACAGAAACATGTGGCGTTCACTTAAAGTGGTTCATGAATGACCTTTCCTGAGTTCGCAAGTGCATATTTAGATGGAGAGACTGAGGAAATCTCTAACATTTGTGGACTTCTCTGGTTTTTCACATATACTTAACACTTCTTTATGAACACACATTTTTCAAGGAAGTCTTCAAGCAGGAACATCTGGTAACCTGCAATTATGAGTGCTGACAGTATATCATCAGAGCACACAGAAGCAGGTTTAAAAAAATGTGATTTTGAAGGAAATGATGACAGGCCTGAGAACAGAATGTAATCATGCAAAGGTACACTCATGCATCTTATATGTGTTCAGGTATTTGGACTGAACTTAAGATACTTAAGATGCCTATTAACCCTGACCAATTATTGAATTGACTAGGAATGTTTAAAAAAAAAAGCAAGCACATGTGGCCTTTTATCTGAGTAGTCAGTAGCTACTGACAGTCTTGGAAAGTGGATTTGATCAAAGACGACTGCTTCCAAAAATTGTGGTCAGAATTTTGCTACGTATACAGCCCTTGCCGTTATTTTTTTTCTACCATCAAACTGAATGCTTTCTATATTTTTTCTCTCTGTCTTCCCAGTTGTTAGAAAGTCAATATATATTTTTTTTAATTCATAGCTCTAATTTTTTTTTTTCATTTCTTTGGGGAGCATGATTACAACGAAGGCTCATTCTAAGGTTGGGCTGTATCAGAATGAGATCCTTATGACACTTCACTAATTGACTAGTTTATTTCCTAGGAAGACTATAATAGATTTGCTGAAACTCAGTTCCTTTCTAGAGCAAAGAGCCTGATGGTAAGGGTCTTTATTTTGGAAACCCAATTATGTAGATCCATCTATAACATTTCTCACATTGTTTTAACAAAATCTACTTGGAAAAACAAAACCATATTTACAGATTTGGGGCTAGAAAATTACCTTATATCAATTCAGATTTCTTAGTTCTTACCCAAAAATAAAGATTTAGCATAGAGTATTTGAAATGTTAGCAGCAAGAGTTTTGGGATCCAATTATTTGGTGACTTGACCTTTGAGAATTATGAAAAATACGAATTTTGCATCAAGTATTATTTCCTTTTCCTTTTTCTAAGACAATAACTTCACTGCAATATCTCTTCCTGAAGGCTTCATTATTTTATCTGAAGGGAGATAATATTATGCAATTCACAAAATATGGGAATCTATTCACCAGAACTATACGTAGATACTGAATCACATAATGTGCTGAGAAATAAAGTTACAAAAGACCTTGGATATTGAAAATATTGCATTTTAACCACATGACAGGAGTTGTTTCCCTTTTCTTCTTATACTAATAGATTTCTGGTCTACATAAACATGACTGTCCAGGGTTCTTTAACTGATGCAGACAGCCGCCTTTAACTATATACATATGTGGTATTTCATCTGCATTCCAAAATAATTCTGGAGGTCTCAAGGAAGAAAGCCAAAGAGAAATTCTAGGAAACTCAGAAGCTAAATTGGCCTAAGAGTCTGAGTATTGTCATAAACAGCAGGGAATCAAAATCTCACCATTCTTTCATAGCCTTTTTCATTATTTCTTTTCAGAAAAGACAATCTATAGTTTGTGTATACCCATCTAAATAAAAAAATACCATGAGTTGTGTTTGATTTAGAGTCTACTTCATGAAATGAGCTAAAACTCTTTTAAATTCTAGTGTTCATAAAAAAAAGTTAAGGAAAACAGTTGCACAAAATAATTTTTAAAATATACTACATTGAACCTTATGAAATTACTTATATTCAAAGATTTTTGACCTATAAAAATAGTAGATTCATATGGTTCAACTTGATTTTACTTGATTCTGTGATTATGTAGGAAGAGATGACTAAAACCGCTCATCATCTATTAATCTTATTATATACAAGTAGGGGGTCTCTCAAAAATTTGGAAGGAAAAATAAAGACACCGAGTCAACAACAAAATCATTTATAGAATTTATTTTGCCATTACAGAGACCAAGCTTCAATGTACTGTACTTTTCAACAATAAACAGATTCAAAAGAGGCTCAACAGGCATCAGCAGGCAGAAGGAAGTTTGGTATTAGACACATGATGTCCCTACATAACTTTTATGTACCTTCCAATAGTATAACTCTGCATTTTGGGATATAATAACTATATTATCTTGGTGTACGCTACAAAGTAACATATGGAGTATTTATTTTAGGAACATTAAAGCTTAAACTAGAGTAAATGGGATATTGACCTGGTCTAACATAAAATACCATGGTCAGAGGCTAATGCATTGATCTTATTTGCTAGACTGTAGTAGTATAAAGTTTTTATCAGCCTACGGAATACTGCCTAGGCAGTTCATAGCTGTCAGTGTCAGATCAGCAGTGGGACACCATTAAGTATCTGTGATCCAGTTTAAAGATAATAAAGTGTCAGCTAATGAGGCCAAAGATAATCACATACGATCACAACACATCACTTTCATTCCAGGATGTATTGCTAAGATTATGCTATAAGCTCAGTAAAGAAAATTATTCCTTATTTCCTTTACGAATATATTTAATAATGTCATCACTTCATTCTTGTAGGTTGGTACCTTCAACACTCAAAAGTTGATTTCTTTTTCTCTTCAGTAATTTTCTTTCAACAAGATAGGTGAGAAGCCTTATGCCTCTATCATATATGATTACAAGTGTGCTTCATGACGTCTCAGCGCATGGGCCTCTGGATTGTTAAAGATCATACTCAATCTCTATTATGTTCTGCCTCTAACATAGGTCCTCCCAGGAATTCAAGAAAGGAAAAAAATTTAGTGAATAGGGGTTCTTATTAGGGGAGAGAGGATGGGCCCCAGGGCACGGGTGAAGGGGCTAGCCTTGGAGTATATGAGGGGCACTTCTGCAATTTTAACAGAAGAAAAGGAGGAAAGCAAGAGTGTAGATGAGGGCAGCTCATATATCTTTCATCCACAATGCCTTCCCTGCACCAGTTTCTAGATAGGTGCCAATATACCAAGAGCACCTTTGGAAAGGAGTCCTTCCTCACAGTCTCTGCTGAGGAAATGAGTTTGATGTGTAGTCAGCAAGACATTTGCCTTCATATCCCTGGCTGGAGGTAACTGCACCAGGGACGGGCATCTGATCCAAGGACACCAGTTGTTAGGCTGCCCACTCAGGGTGGTGACCAGTTGGTCCAGGAGGTTATCTCTCAGGACTTTGAATAAGGAAAGACAGAGAGAGCCAGGCTATTGGTCCTGGAAGCCGAAATTGAAGTGAGAACAAGAAAGAGCAGCGAGTGAACTGAAATTGTAAATAAGATGAAGTGTGAGTAAGCAAAATATTTGTGATTTGACGTGACAGTAATAGAAGAATCACAGATTGAAAAGACTTTAGTGATCATGAAGGGGGGGACCGCATTAACCCTCATGACTCAGAGCACAATGAGATGACTGAGGCCTCAGAAGAATCCGAGCCTCGTCCAGATCCTAAATTATATCGAGTCTCATCAGGCCGCAGCATTAAGGCTATCCCCAACTTCCCATAAGTTCCTTATAAAAATCTTCCCCAGCTAAATCTCGTCTCCTTCCTCTGAATACCTATAGCTCCTTTTATTCTTTAAATTTCTCACAAAACTCATCACTTTCTACTTTGTACCATAGACATTTCAGCAAATGTCTCATCTCTCCTACAGAGAGCAACTTCAATGAAGACATAGCTAAGGCTGGCCCATCCTTGTACACAATAGGTGCATAATAAATATTTATCGAAGAAACACCCATGTTATAAAAAACTACTTATACTCACATTTATTCACATAAAAATGTTTTCAAGCTTAAAAAAATAAATGCCTGATTGACATATAAAATATAAATTTGCATATACTTGGGCACATAATTAACCCAGTTTTTAGCTCCTACTCATGGTATTTAAAGATAGTTCAGCTCACTAAATTTAGATGGATAGTCAAAGAAATTCAAAGACCATATCTTGCTAACCCCATTAATGTCACAGAGAAGCTATGAGTTACTGGGTCTTTAGGGTAATTGAATACTTTTTAATAGGAATGTCACATATACTTATGTTGACATGGTATTAGCCCTGTGTTTTGGCATAAATGCCATTACAATGTCAAGTAGGGCTTCACTATTTGCTTTTCAAGCACGAGTTTTGTTTGTCGTTATTTGTTTTTTTTCATGTCATGATAATAGGTAACCAAAAAGCCTGATTATTTCCCCACTCCATCAGACACCATGATACAGGATGCCAGGGATGCAGTTAAACTCACAGGGCTTCTATCTAAAACTATAACGACAACAGGTTTCTCACAAGTTACAGGCCCTATTTAATATTGTAATGAAACAGTTTAACAAGAAAATATTACCATTATAATTCATTATAGAGGAAAAAATGAAAATAAACTTAAAAGACTACCATATTCAAATGAGGATTTTAGTGTGATAGCCCAATAAGTAAAATCAGAGGGGGAAAAATATGATCAATAAAACATGCAGGAATTACTTTCCCATCTGCATTCTTTCAGCTTTTTTCCTTACCTTTTTCTCATCCCAAACTGTTGATTACATCATTATGGAACAGATTTCTGGCAACGAATGACATTAAATATGAATTTGCCAAGAAAAACTGACTAAAGTACATTGTTGGCTAGTTTACAAACAATCCACAGCTTTCACTCTTCCAGTGTGGAACTTGTCTTCAATTTATACTTATTAATGAAAAAACAGAATGTAAACTAAAAACATAGTTTGGTACTACTGTTTCATCAAATTTTACTAAATCCAAGCAAATTAATTCAGGTCATTAATCACTGTGATCATTTGACATGACAAGAGGTATATCTCTATAGTTTATAATTTCCCCATATTTTTATCCCTGAATTCCACACTACTAATATAGAGAGGTTTCCTCTTGAAAACTGGTTTTTCTGCTTTAAATTTGCAGGCTTTTTTAAAATTAAAAATCATGTTAAGGGGCCAGCCTGGTGGCATAGTGGTTAAGTTTGCGCACTCCACTTCGGCGGCCCAGGGTTTGCGGGTTTGGATCCTGGCCACAGACCTACACACCGCTCATCAAGCCATGCTGTGGCGGCGTCCCACATACAAAATAGAGGAAGACTGACACAGATGTTAGTTCAGGGACAATCTTCCTCAAGCAGAAAGAGGAAGACTGGCAACAGATGTTAGCTCAGGGTCAATCTTCCTCACCAAAAAAAAAATCATGGTAAAGCTTTAAAATGTCTGGAGGGACTACCATTCCAACTGAAATAATTTCCCTCATATTCTAGAGCAACTTCCCTTCTGTAACTGTGTGCATTTGGAGAAGGGAGGACCAGATTTGTCTTTCATAGTGTTTTGTTTTTCCTTTATTTGTTTATTTATTTATTTATTTTTGTGAGGAAGATCAGCCCTGAGCTAACATCCATGCTAATCCTCCCCTTTTTGCTGAGGAAGACTGGCTCTGAGCTAACATCTATTGCCAATCCTCCTCCTTTTTTTTTTTTTTTTTGCCCAAAGCCCCAGTAGATAGTTGTATGTCATAGTTGCACATCCTTCTAGTTGCTGTATATGGGACGCAGCCTCAGCATGGCTGGAGAAGCGGTGCGTCAGTGCGCGCCCGGGATCCGAACCTGGGCCGCCAGTAGCGGAGCATGTGCACTTAACCACTAAGCCATGGGGACGGCCCCTGTTTTTCCTGTAAATGGCCAGCAGATGTGTGCTTTACTGTGATGATAAAGAACTGTCATGTACAGACATTCTAAAGAAAAGAAAGATATATCTCGTTACCATTTATCCAATGCTAATCCAAAGTAAAACATAATATTATTTATTTCCCAGCAACTAATTATGAATCCAGAAGTGCTCTAAATTCAGAAATAAATGATGTTTTCCACATTGTAAACATATACTCATGAGTAGGGTATTATTTTCCCTAGAAAGTGAAGGGTGATAGGTAAAAAATGAGGATGTTCTAAAACACGGCAGAGCAAGAAGGAATTTGACTCAAATGACCTATGAGCCTCCTTGTTCCTTGTTGGGCAGGCCCGACATAGGCGTGTTAATAGAGAAATGATCACATCTTAGGTTATTAAAAGAGACCAAATCTTCACCAAGGTTGGCTCCCCTTTGCCAAAAGCAGGGAGATTTTTCCATCAGTTTAGGAACAATGATTCTTATTTCTTCTCAATTAGCTGGAAGTCATTTTGGTACATAACCAACTATGTAACCTTTGGTTTAGATCCACCTCCTACATTTCCAATACAAACTTTTTAAATCATTTTTCATCCTTTCATGTCTATTTAAAACATCCAGCAAAAGAACACAGTCGAATCTCACCATACTCTGACTTGGAAGTGACCACGAAAAATTAAGGTCAGAATATTTTCAGAAAAAGAATCTGAGCCATGTTCTGAAGTGAGATTCTTTCCTTTGCCCCTTGTCCGTAGGCCAGGATCTGTGGCTAACAACCCTTCACTCCCCACTTCAGCCCTCATTCTCACCCTGTATCTCCACCTCCACACCGCTGAACCTTTCCAGTTCCTGCTCTTCCGTTCAGTCTGACTATAACCCCACTATTGCACCTCCTACTTTTGCTCTACTGCTTTGAAATGTTCTCAAGTGAAATGCTGTGGCTTTCTGAAAGAATTTTGGCTGTGTGTTTAATCAGAGGGTTCACTGAATATGATTGCATTTGACTAAGTTCCACCACACTCCTTAATTTGGGGAAAGAATGCAAGAAAGAAATGTCAGTTTCTGGGCCACCAGTTATTTATTAAAGTATTTGTTCCTGATTACAAAAGTAATATATATTGACAATACAGAAAAAAAAAAAAAAAGAATCTAAGTCACCCATAATCTCACCACACCAATTGTTTTTTGTGATTTTTTGTGAGGAAGATCGGCCCTGAGCTAACATCTGCCAATCCTCCTCTTTTTGCTGAGGAAGACTGGCCCTGGGCTAACATTCATGCCCATCTTCTTCCACTTTATATGGGCCGCCGCCACAGCATGTCTTGCCAAGCGGTGCGTCGATGCACGCCCGGATCGGAACCGGCAAACCCCGGGCCGCTGCAGTGGAGCGCGCACACTTAACCATTTGCGCCACCATGCCGGCGGCTCACCACAATTGTTAACCATTGTTACTATTTTAATATACTTCATTCCCTTTAACTCCTCTGCGTACCCAAAGGGTCTTAAAAAGTATCCTGCAATCCTACTTTTATACAAATTATAATCTTCTTATTTATTTTAATAAAATACAGTGAACATTTTCCTATTCTAGTAAACTTCCTTAAAACATAAACTTTGCTCTTCAGCTACATCTCTGTTACATAATATGAAAATATCACAATGTATTTAAGTAGTACCTATTGTTGGATATTTAGGCCGTTTATAAATGATCACTATGGTAAATAATGTTGTGACTCTAGGACACGGATACATGGATGATTTCTTTAGATGGCTAAGTGGCTTCCAGTGGAAATACTACATTAAGGTGAATTGGAGTAATACGAATATATATATAGGGGTCAGCCAGTGGCTGAGCGGTTATGTGCGTGCGCTCCCCTACTGCTGGCCGGAGTTCGGATCCCGGGCCCACACCGATGCATCGCTTTTCCGGCCATGCTGAGGCAGAGTCCCACATACAGCAATTGGAAGGATGTGCAACTATGACATGCAGCTATCTACTGGGGCTTTGGAGAAAAAAAGGAGGAGGATTGACAATAGATGTTAGCTCAGGGCTGCTCTTCCTCAGCAAAAAGAGGAGGATTGGCATGGATGTTAGCTCAGGGCTGATCTTCCTCACTAAAAAAAAAAAAAAAAAGAAGGTCTTGGAATCCTCCAGCATAAGAAAGAATATAGATAGATAGATAGATAGATATCTTCTGGTGATAAGTCTCAAGAATGATCTTATTTGATATTTTTAAAAATAAATATAGAAGTATAACTTCCAAAATTACAGAAAGTATAAACTTTTTAAAATAATGAAGTAGCTAAATCTAAAGGAAATAAAGTACAGACCAATTTCAAAAGGCCAACAGGTTGAAAAATGGGAGGTAAGCTTCAACGGGGAAATGGACAGGATAATGTATTTAGTGAAAAGTAATATATTTCATATTTACAAGCTGATAGGATTACATAGTTTAAAGTGATCAACTGCCATTCAGAACAAGGACACGGGAATCATTATTGCCTGTTTTCTGAAGACAGAAGTTCAATGTACCACTGAGAGTAGGAAGATGTTGATGTATTGAATAATACTCAACTCAGGCATACTGAATGTCTAGAAAAGCCTCATGGTTTTGGAGTGAAGGAGCTCAGCCAGCATGCTCATGGGGAAGGAGATGTGCTGCATGAGGAGATAAATAACATTTAGAGGCTGAGAAGAGATTTATTTGAAGTCTATTAAATCATGAATATGCTTTCACACTAAATGTTCAATGAGAAGGTTGCAAATTTGTGGATTAATAAAAATAAGTATATTAAACAATGAACACTAAATTCAAGGAGTTCGTTGTATGCGAACATATATGGGCCAAGAATGTAATAATCACTAAAAAAAGTAAATATCATATTCATTCATATTGTAATGAGCAAAATAGTTCCAACCTACTTTCCTTCCAGGTTCATTCTGACATTTTCCAGACTTGTAATGAAAACTCGTTTTATCTTTAAGTGAGGTTCACAGATCAAGTGAAAACATGTGTGAACCTCTTTTAGTTGGCAAGTAAATATTTTCCCTAGAATTCTGTAACATCTCACCTTTTGTGCTTTTCTCATAATATGCTAAAGCTGATGAAACCACTGCTACTGCTGAAATTCTTAGTAAAATGGTAAAACACTTTTAAACAATCTTCCCTAGCAAATTATGCCTTGTTTTGCTTCGATTTTCTTCCCTTTTTGTCTGCTTTAATTGGTCAACTACAATCTGACAGCCATGAGTAAAAAGTATTGGTCCCTGTAGCCCCTGGCCAGCCCTGGAGCACACAAAAATATCAGGGTGAGAGGTAGGAATCACCTAAAATATTGGTTTTCTTAACACGTTCTAGTCAGAGAAACAGAAATGAAATACTTGAAAAAATTAGTTTATCAAAATACCCAACTAGATGTCTTTCGTGCCATCACTGTAAAACACACTGTTCATGGTGATGTGTATTGTTTTATCCCTGAAAACAAATCTGTATAAGTCATATGACTTGTATCACCTGTTTATTAAATGATAGCGTGATATAGTTTGAAATCTGAGCAATGTTGTCTCTATAAAATGCAGATAATGTTACTAATATGCTGGGGTTGAAGCGGGGCTCTGAGTTCTCCTGCTGGTTGTCTCTAGTCAACCAAGAACCGCTTCCACATGACTTGGACCTACTCTGGTCCTGCTCTGGTGAGATGAAGGGTGCAACACAGAACTGCAAAACAGCAACACAATAATTGTGGCTTCTGACTCTGAGCATATACTCTTGCATAAAGTTTTCATTCAATGACTCATTTAAGCCTTATAATCACTCAGTGAAGAAAATAGTATTGTTATCTCCATTTTACAGATGAGGAAAGAAAGACCTTGATGCACTAAGCATGTTGCCCAAAGTTGTACAATAAGCATTGGTAAGTGGTGGAGCCATAAAGTCAAATCCAGGCAGTCTGAATGGAGCACAGCCAGCACACACTGTTATATGCCGATCTAGGCTTACTCTTGGTCAACGGTTGCCCAAATCCTGTCTGTGCCCTTGCCACATTTTCCTCTATTAGGTCAATAACATGGTTTCCCCTAAGAGTGAGGTGTGTAGGGATGAGGCATGGGATACAATTGTGAAGGCAGGGTAGGAGGAAGGGGGTAATATTCATTCTAAAAAATGGTACGCACTGGGGGCCGGCCCGTGGAGCAAGCGGTTAAGTGCGCGTGCTCCGCTGCGCCCGGGGTTCGCCGTTCGGCTTCCGGGCGTGCACAGATGCACCACTTGTCAGGCCATGCTGTGGCGGCGTCCCATATAAAGTGGAGGAAGATGGGCACGGATGTTAGCCCGGTGTCAGTCTTCCACAGCAAAAAAAGAGGAGGATTGGCAGATGTTAGCACAGGGCAGATCTCCTCACAAAAAAAAAAAAAAAAAAAAGGTATGCACTATTTGACCCCATTTATGTGAAATTTTATGTATATAAGGAGATGTATGAAAGGACAGTATCCAAATGTTATTAGTGGTTACCTCACAGACTTGCATTCCAGGTAACCTTTTCCTTCTTCCTTACACCTTTGTGATGATGCAAATGCTTTACCAGGAACATGCATGATTTTTTTCTCACCACCACCCCCCCCCCGACAAAAGGGGAAAGAAATAAAAGAAAATGTTTCCTTTGCTGCATTTATTCTATCCCTTCTCCCCCAACAAATGGCTATAGAGTGCTTCAGCTCCCATTTCTTGAAACAGAGTTCCTGTGGCTGTTTTATATCATCAGTTATGATCCTTCTATGGTGGGAAGCAATATATTTTGGTGGAGCATACACTTAGGAAATAGACTTTAATTTGAATCTCCACTTACAAGCTGTATAACCCTAGGGAAGTTACTTATCTTTTCTAAGCCTCAGTTTTCTTCTATACAAAATGGGGATGACCTCTGCTTTATACGTTTGCTATGGGAAATAAATTAGATAATGTACCTGGCACATAGCAAGAACACAATAATTGATCATTTTATTATTATTATCCTGAGAGTGACTGGTATACTCTCCAGTGTGTACTATTGCCTATGGCATAAAGAAATGTTTTTAACTTTTTTGTGCCAAGGACCATTTTGGAAGGCTGTGGACACCTTCTCAGAATACTGTCTAAAAAAATGCCTAAAATAAAACATAGTATTACAAAGGAAACAATTACGTTGAATTGAAGTTATCAAGATATTTTCAATCGTGATATATGTGCTTCTTTATTAACATATTAAATAATAAGATCTGGCAGCAGATCTAATTGCTAATAATTATTGGGAAGTAGTGATGAGTGTAAATGACATTTTGAGAGATCTGCACCAAATGTAATGTGATGTGAAGGTATGTGTGAATTCTACTGGTGATAGAGCTACAGATACTGCTAATTCTATAGTTGTTTGTTGTCTACACTCATAATTAAAGAAAATGCTAAATTTATAAAAATAAAGATGAAAATGTTCCCATTCCAGATTGCAGAATTTTGAGTTCTATCTGCAAACCCCTCAGCTTAAGAACTCTTGGGATATAAGGTTACCTTTTGAAAGAGATCATTCATTTTGGCTTTGCCATCCAAAAGGTGACAAATGATTTTAAACTTGGCATCATCCTTGACTCCTTTGCTTCTTTCACACTCGAAAACCAAACTGTCAGCAAACCTGATACATTCTAGTTCCAAATATATGTAGAATCTGACCACTATCGCTACCTTCATGATCGCACCATGGTCCAAGCCACCTTCTTCTCCTCCTGAGGTTATTCCAGAAGCCTCCTGACTGCTCTTCCCGCTTCTAGTCTTAACCCTGGTGCCATCGTCTATTCTCAAAAGAAGTCAGAAAATATTTTGGATCTCCCAAAACTCGGCTATGACTTCCTATTTCACTTGGAGAAAATTTCAAAATTTTCATTTATCCGCAAGGCCCTCCCTGATCTTCCCAGGCTCCCTAAGTGTTCTCATTTCCTATTGCATTTCACTCCCCCCATTGCAGCCACATTGGTGTTCTTAAAGCTCAAGGAACACTCCAGGCATGCTCCTTCACCACGACATTTGCACTTACCCTTTTCTCAGCCTGGTATGCTATGCTCAATGTCTCTTGCAGCGAGGCCTTCCCTAAGTGCCCAGTTGAAAATATCAACCCTGCCCCCTTTCATTCTCCACCCCATCCTTGCTTTATTTTTCTCCAGTATTATCTCACAAACTATAATTTTTAAATTATAGTTGACAAATTATAACTCTTATATTATCTGACAAACTATAACATTTTAATTTTTTGTTTCTTTATTGTTTATTTTCCCCCACTAGAATGTAGCACCGCAATGGCAGATCATTTTGTTGTTCTTTTGCTTTTGGGTCTTTTTTTTTTTCTGCTATAATCCTTAGCATCTAGTATTCAGCTTCATAAAAGGAGCTAAATAAATGTTGCTTGAGTAAATGAATATTTTAATATAAACACATGCTATTTTGCTATCAACTTATACAAATATTTTTGGAATAATTAATGATTATCTTAGGGAAATGAAACTTAGATCATTATTAACCCATTATTTGGTCACATTATTATATGTGTAAAATGAACTTTACACTTTCTTTGATAATTTCATATTAAAAAGCCCATTCTCAATGTATAACTTGTCATTGTTGTTTTTTGTATCTAGCTATAATTTGTTGTCATCTTTAATCAACTTCAACTGTAATTTTGACTCTTGTTTCCAACCATAAAGCCTGGAATGTCTGCTAGTCTGAGACACAGATGGCGATGAAAGGCTCTTGGTAGCATCGATAAGCTAAAATGACAAGTGTATCTTGGAAAGAGAGTACAGGTGCTATTGGAAGAAAGTTATTACTTTATGTCCAAAGATAACTGATGCTATTTGCATTTTTAATAATATTCAAACATTTCAATAGTTTTTACATTTGGACTACATTTTCAAAATAAAGTCTAAAATAAGTGAAAACAGTTTTGGCTAAAAAAGTCGAACTGACAAATTTTTGCTTTTGTCAAAATTTAGGATTTTTAATAGATATACATATAAATCTAACAATCTATTATCTATATCTTTGAAACATTGTTAATCAATGAATTTACCCTAATTGTGGTGAATATTTGAAAACTTATAAAAGGATGATGTCTCAATAGAGTATGCTAATCTCAAGGGAGTTACATATCAGCAAATATCATATCACTAAATGTTATGCACATTTTGTTGATCTACTTGACAACATCAGTGCAATTGTACAGTAGTGTGATAAGAACATTCTCATAAAAATCAAACTCAGATGCATTTAAACTATAAGCTCAAATGTGGCATTATATTTCTACAGTGTAGATGATGGTTACATGTTGACTTTATTATTGGATTTTTTTTTGAAAGCCCAGCAATTTGTGAACTTTGAAAGGTCTGTCTTTTTAACTTGAGTACCCCATCTCATATAATACAAAATGACGAGCAATCTGGACACCATTGGAATGTCCCCATTTGTCATTCTAATATGACAGCCGCACATGGAGGTCATATTGCCTGAATATTATTCTTATTTCAAGAAATATTCTTCCATCACAATCAGCCTATTCTAGTAACTCATTTCAGGTTGAGAATTTCACTTTCAGGTGGAAAAATGTGTTGATTTTTAGCAGTCTGCCTTGAAACAGTACAAAGATTCATTCATAAATACACTGCCTGCAAGGATATTATTATTTAATTATAACTGTACATAAGATGCCAATGCTTAATCTCAGCATTTCTCCAGGAAGCACATTTCCTATAGAATGTTACCTGCGGCTTTTGCATTTGGAACACTATCTGAAAATAACCTGTACTATATCCACCAGTGTAACCTGAGATGATAAATCCTCCCTTGAAAAGGATGAGGGGAAAGGAAAGTTTCAAAGGACCTATATCACAGCACTTACGCGAATTATTCTGGCAAAACATTGCAGCAAGAGACTTCTAGTTATTTGACTCTACTTTACTAATCAGTTTTCCTGCAGTTAGCAATTACTTTAAAAGATTTTAGAGAATGAGGGGCTCAAATAGTCTGCCAAGGAGCATAAGCAATTATAAAATGTGCCTCACATAATAATGTCCAAGTCCAAAAAGTCAATAATGGTTTATTACACTCTGAAAGTGAATAAACTATGTATAGAATCTATTCTATAGATGTCCTCCCTTCTCATATTGCAAAAGGTGAGCATAAAGCAGATGACTTTTGGTTTAGAGAATGTTAGCATTGCTTTCTTGATCATTGGCATTTACTCCACGCATGCCCCTTCCCCCTCCAAACAGACAAACCAATTTTAACTACAAGAATTTCCATAAGGAGGAAAAGGTCCAGCATTTTGCACTCCCTTAGTCCTTTTTAAGTTATAACCTAAAATGTTTCCATTCTGAGTGGTGGAAATATGCTCCACTAAGACGAGAGAGAGGAAAATTATACCACTGTTTTGAGCTTTTAGAAGCAGTCCAGTTGAGGGTGGTACCCAGTTTTGAAATAAGAAAGCATAAAAAGTTCCATATTAGTCAGCCTTGCTGCAGTAACAACAACAACAACAACAACAAAACCAAAATCCCAGAGACTTAAAACAAGAAAAACGTATGTCTCACTAATGAACTAATTTTTTACCGATGTTTCAGGTTGACTGCTGTGAACTAATAGTTCCAGCTCTGCTCCACTCTCTCATCATTTTGGGACCCAGGGTGAACAAGCTGCTCTTATTTATGACATGTCATTCTTGTGGCAGAAAGAAAGAACAGGAGATGGTGGAAACACGCAATGGTTCTTAAAGGTGCTGATGGGATGTGACATAAATCCTGTCTTCTCACGCTTTTTGGCCAAAACAAGAATCAGGACAAGTCCAAAGTCAAGAAGGGTGGGCATGTGTAAGGCTCCCAAAGAAACACTGCCCTTCACATGGTAGCCGGCAGGAACATATATCCCACTAAACTTTTTTGTAATTAATTCTGTCACTCTAAATACTGGTTTTCTTGCAAATTCCATAACTAGCTTGAAAAGCGGGTCCAAAAAAGAAATTTCAAGCAAAGATTTCAATTGAACAAATAATTGAAATTGTTTTGTTTTCCATTATTTATGGTTTATTTCATCCCAACAATGCTTTGACGGTTGGCAGAATAAATGCCCCACTAACTTCAAAACCCAACACTAATATAGATCTATAATTTGTAGCATTTTAATTAAAATCTCATATCGTTAGTTTGTTATTATAACTTATAAACAGCCTCCATCATTTTTTGAATAAAACAACCTTTACAACACTATTCTAGCTTTCTACTCTGACTCTAATCATAGCCTAACTTCCTCAAACATTGCTCATTTAGCCTATCCTGGGACTGTGTCAATATGTACACTCCCTCTAGCTCTCTCAGGGGTACTAGAATTTGGAAAGTGGAGCTGAAAGTTTGTACCCTTGTTGAAGAAAGTCTAAGCATTACTTATGAGCTAGGGCTAGAAATGCTGCCTGAGTGGGGAGGAGGATTGGAGAAAGGGCAAGTAGCTCTTTCCTGCACCATAAATGGGGCCAGAGTGGGGAGTGGGGATTGGAGAGAGGGCAAGCAGCTCTTTCCTGCACTATAAACACTACAACACACAGGCTCCGTCAGCCCTGGAGCTAGTCCATAGAAAAGTGGTAACATGTGTCATTTGCAGGATGTAGCAAAAAAAGCGTGGTACTATGACAAGATATGTTCTGTTCTTTCCCAGTGATGTCATAGCTGAAGTAATGTGCTTAACGAGAATCTCATCACACCGTGCCAGGAAAATATATGCTGGGCAGATCTCACTGTGGGATTCCTTTGATGTAAGACAGATTGCTATAGTTCTCAGTATTGCTCTGAATATGCCTTTAATGACCAGAATTAGAATTACCACTCACACAGTGGCATCAGAACCTCTCAGGTCTTTTTTCTGGGTATGGATCTGAACCCATGTCAGCAATTAGTATAATTTTCTAGGTTTTCTTTATTTTTCATACTATTTGCGATGAACTTCAGAGATCCATCCTCCACTCTAAATGAGAATTTCTACCATATCAACACTGGCCTCTTGGTTTTGTTGGGACATTTGCAATGACCAGAGGATCATTATTTCATAATGAAATTTTCTCTACCATGGGACAACTTTGGGTATAATGTGTCTACATTACGAAAGGTCCTCAATTTCTGAGCCTACAGAAATATAAAATAATGAATTTCTCATAAAATAAGAATGTTTCTACAAATAAGTAATTCAAAATGGCTTCAGATTTTGTATGCAATTTGGGGGTAATAAAATGAGGCTTAAGATAAAACTAAGTAAAAAATTCCTTTATGCTAAGTTCATCTAGATTCAGATTTGTGAAAAAAACTCAACATATTCCCCTGAATATATACATAGATGTGTGTTTATCCTTGGATAAGCATTATTAGCCATAATGGGAAAATTCTCACTGAGCTAGCTGGGATATCAAGCAACTTTCCTTAGGCTCTATGCTTCATTATGCTCATGTAGTACAAACTCTGGGGTTGGTCTGTGGCAGATTTTATAGTTTTGCTTATTCAACATTGTTCCTACTCCTTCTTCCTTTGCCTTCCTTTTACTATAAAGAGCTAAAAATCTACTTTCTCACACTTCATGGCCTAAGAGTGGCCACATGACACTGTTCTAGCCAATGAGGTACAGGTAAAAGTTTGCTAAGAATTTTAGGGAATGTCTGTTTTCCTGAATCAGATGTTGCTTCTTCCTTCTCCCTTCCTTTGCTACTATATTTTTCACCTCTTTCATAATTCTAGGAATTTGAACATGATAGTAGATGCTTTGGCAGCCATATTGTATCTGTGAAATAAAAACCAAGAAAATTACAGACACATCCATTACACATCCTTGAGCCATAAAAAATATGCCTGGAACTGGAAACATTCTGACTTCTTGTTAAGGAAGAAAAATAAAATGTCAAATTTGTTTCAGCCACTGTTGAGTAGGGTTTTGTATAACTTGCATACGAATACAATCTTTAGGTTTTTAGAGTATAATTGATTATGGTCAAAAACCTAGCCTGACGCCTATTATTAGGACTCTTGGTCATTCTCAACTTTTAAATAGTTAGTTTGTCCCACCAGATTAGACTAGGTCTTCAGCTGATGATAGATAGAAGACAGTCAAACTGACAAAGGGACAGGCAATGTCTCTTCTGGAACAAGGATAATTGGGTGTCCTGAAACCCCGATTCAGTTATAAACATATCAATACCCATTCCATATTCTAAGGTCTTTCAGATCTGAAAATAGAAAGGGTATATTTAAGATAACACTTACTCATTCAAAAATGAAATTAAAACAGGAAAGCAGTCCTTGTATCTCCTCTAAATGAGAGTGAGAGAAGGTGGGGTAAAGTAGGTGTTTACTAGATCATATTACAAAATGTATACCATGTAGTACGTTAAAGTTATCATAAACAAATAGTAATTTGCATCTTCATTTAAAAACTACTCTTTTACCTCCAAAGGAAGCAGGGGGCGAAACACATGTTTAGTAATTTGAAATTATGGGTTCTTTCAACTGCACAGTCCTAACTCTTGATTAAAGACTTCCTGGATGCAATTCCTCTCTAATACTATAGAAATCAGCAGCAGCATCAGCTGAAAAATTTCAAAACATGAATTTAAAATCCTCAAAGGCATGGAAATCATAACTTGATTTGCTGTTCTTTCATCTCCTACTCTCTGCCCTTCTCATTGCTGTTTTTTATTTTATTTAGTTTTGTAGAAAGAGCTTTGGATATTGGTTAAAGCCACGAACTATCTTGCCTCTTCAATGGCAAAAGAGCTATCTGGAAAAGTTATAAAACTTGGGTCAGGGAAAAAGGTGAAGTCTACAATAGTCACAGTGTCTGATGATCCTGAACCTAAAAAGACTGTCTTTCATCTATAAAACTCAATTACCTTGAAGTAACATTCTTATTTACTTCCCCAAGTAAATTCACTGAGTAATCAGTTCTCACAAGTCTGACCCATGAGAACACATTAAATGCAGAGTTCAACAAATACATAAGAAAAGCTACTTGCCAAATTATAAATTGGCAAAAGAAAATAACTTGGCAGGAATCAGTTTTGGAAAACTAAATTCTTATGGCAAATTGTCAACACAAATTTTACTCAAGCCATTGAATGTGCCACTACTTGATATGACCTGAAGGGCTTATTATATTTTTGTTTTCTGACTTACGTAAACTCAGAACTAAATATTTTCAGTGTTAATGATGTTTATTTTTATAAATAGTCCTTTGATGTTTGGCTGCTTGAATATGTAAATGATTTTGCATTTAGCCAAGGCTAATTTGACTTGTTTAGGAAAGAGATTCTTACTTCTGAGGGAGGTAAAGTTACACTGGTGGTGGTGGAAGGATGTGGTTTGGTTGTGTGTATATCACTGTATAAATGTACATATATGTGTACATATGTGCACACACAAACACACACAGTTTGGCCATTTGGAAAATACTTCTTTTTCTTTTACTTCGGTATTGTTGATAGCCAAAGACACTGCAAATCTCATATCTCCAGTGCCGAAATCAATGATATCCAATGGCCCCAAGGTTAAAACTTAGACATTGATAAAGATTTTCAAAGACATGGTAAGTTTCTAAATTGACCTCTATATCAGATTTGAGGCAATCAAATGTTTAAAACCTTACAATACCTTCTTTCTTTTTGTGTCTACTTTTCATGAAGGTAGATAGGACAATACTTTGGCATCAGAGATGCTATGTCAATTTTCAACAGGCTCTCCAAATCATATTTCACAATCTCATCCCTTCCCCTCCTCTCACTTCGCACAATAATCAACCACAGCAGAGCTCTGCTAACAAGACATAATGTGATAAAGAAACAGAATTGCTGATAATATTTACTCAAGGAAATCCCGAAGGACACATACTAAAGTGAATCATTCCATGAAACTTAAAATTTCTTGTATCTTTAATATACGTCTATATATGAGTATTTAAAATCAATCAGAATATTTATCAAACATCTACTATCTTCTATATGTAAAGAAGTATACTAAATACTGTGGGGAATACACACACACGCCATAACTCATGTCCCTTTGGGACTGGTGCTCAGTTTGAAGAGATAAATTCATGAAAAATATAAAGTGAAATATAAATACAAGATGACTGTTGAGACCCAACAGCCTACAGTTACCAGGAAAGACTTAGAAAATATTGGATTTGGACTAATGTTTTGATGGGAAGTGAATTAATTTGTTAGAGATGCTTTAAAAAGTAGCACAGCACAGACTGGGTGACTTAAACAACAGAAATTTACTTCTCACAGTTGTGAAGGGTAGAAGTCCAAGGTCAAGGTGTTGGCAGGATTGGTTCCTTCTGAAGACCTCTCTCTTTGGTTTGTAGATAGCCACCTTCTCCTTGTGTCTTGACATGTGTCTTCCATCTATACCTCTCGGGGTCCAAATTTCCTCTTCTTATATAAGGATACCAGTAATATTGGATTAGGCCCCACCCTAACGACCTCATTTTCATAATCACCTCTTTAAAGACCCTGTCTCCAAATACAGTCACATTCTGAGTTACCTGGTGTTAGGACTTCAACACATGAATTATGGGGGGTCACCACTCAGCCCATAACAGGAAGAAAAGTCAGAAAGTCAGAAGGAACTTATGCTAAAAGCAAGTATACGATTGTAGAAAAAATTAGTAAAATAAAGGTATATTGGCTTTTATTTATTGTAAGATTTTTATTTTAGTTACTGATATAGATGATCCGTTATCAGTCACATAAAATAGTTTTTCTAATTGTTTGGACCAAACTAAAAAGCACCAATTTTTAATACCAAATAAATGAATGCTTCTTAAGTGTACAAAAAATATCATCTCCTGAAGAACTCGTACACATTTTTTCAAGGAAGGAAAAATAGTTTGTAGAGCTAGAAGTAACTTCGTTGATTGAAGGGTCCAACTTTTTATTCATTCAGCAAACATTTATTAAACACCTACTGTGTGCTTAGCAATGTCCTTCATTAAAGGAATTAAAATACAACTAAAATGTGATCCTTGACTCATTATAGAGATGAAGATACTAGTGTCCAGAAAATGTGAACAAGGTAAGAACTAGCAACCATCTGCAGTCTCAGCCCATAGCTTGCCTTAGTCTCTATGTAATGCTGACTCTGTGAAACTTGGTTTCCAAAGGGGACCTGTTGAGAATTATTGAACTGAGAAGACACTCTGAATATGAAGTATCATGAGTAACTAAAGTGCTACTTGTACAATCGATTAGGCTAATGGCCAGTCCAATTATTCAAAAGAACCTAGCAAATTGTGGACAAATACTAATGACAATAATACCTAACTTTTATCCTGTGCTGCCTGTGGCCAAACCTAATATTGTCTGCTTTATATCCATCATTTGATTTATTTCTCACAATTACCCTGTGGGTTAAGTACAGTTATCATTGACATTTTTATAGATAAGAAAGCTGAGGCTTACAGAGTTTAGGAAAAATACCTAAGGTCATTGTAGCAGATATGCTTCAGGTTTCAAATTACCAAATGCAATAGAAGGCACATATTGCAGAGACAAAGTTGTATTCTCTCCTCTTCTCAATAAAGAAAAAAAGGGGAAAGCAGGGAAGGGAGTGCCATCAATTTGTGGTTGATTGTTGTATTTTCTTGCAGATATTAAGGGTGCAGCCATTCCATACGTACAAGATTCAGCAGAGCAGTCTCATTTATTGTTATATTTAAGTAGTGGAATTTATTGAATTTTAACCAATTGAGGTCTTCAGACATAGTTATAAAACATGTTTTGTTATATCTTAACCCAATGTCAGGATCATCTGTTACATATTTAAGACAATATGTAATGTTTCCAGTTAATTTAATCTTTTCTAACTTTCAATTAACTGAATTGGATCAACTGTATGACCTGACTGTGAGTCATGAAAATTTAGGGGAAAAAAAAAAACAGATTTCACTGAAAATTAGACTACTTCAGTGGCTCATAGGCATAGCTCACGTACTCTTTGAATAAAAAGATGCACTATTTTGTTGCCATTTACTATTAATGATGTTGTTTATAAATATCGTTGTCTTATTATTCAAAATTGTATGCATATCTATTTTCCTAATAGATATAACAGACTACAAAAGAAAGAAATAAGAATTTCCAGATGGTGTGAGAGATCTCAAAATGTCCGAACGTAGCATGCGATGCTGTTCCAATTTTCAATATACTTACCAGACTTACTATCTACATAAACAGACTGTGCGTTTAACCTTTTCCTGGAGGCTTTCAACTCTGCTAAGCAGAATTCAAAGACCGTCTAGCCGGACTTAAAAAGCCATTTGAAGTAAATGGATTCTTGGTGATAAATAATGACTTTTTAAAGTAGGTTTCTTTTTTCTGGCTAGAAGTACGGTTTTATATCTCATTTTAAGTACAGTGAATTTTTCTCATATAACAAGGAAAACCTTTTCCAAATTGGGTCTGGCTTATTTGGTCCTTCCACCTCTCCTTCTTTGCTGTAATTGTACCAATAGTTTCTACCCTGAGTCCCGTTTTTGTTTTGTTTTGTTTTGTTTATGATCTTCATTTCCCATGCTTTTTAGTAAAAATTGTTTTGAATACTTTTGG
The DNA here is from genome assembly GCF_057802395.1 of Ceratotherium simum simum. NCBI lineage: Eukaryota > Metazoa > Chordata > Mammalia > Perissodactyla > Rhinocerotidae > Ceratotherium > Ceratotherium simum. The sequence goes on from NC_141909.1 coordinate 17,511,762, forward strand.
ATATTTTTACTTTAAAAATTATAACACAAAATTGACTCAATCATGGACAGGAAAATATTTTTAAAAAATCTGAGTTGTATTTAAATGATATCTCTAAAATATTTTTTAAACCTATATTGATATTCTCATTTAAATATCCTTATGCAAAACCTGACTCCCCTTCCTTTGGTCATGGGAAAGGCATGGAGTCAAATTTCAACATGGCTCAGAATCCATGTGGAGTCACTGACCAGAAAGTTTTCCACTTAACCATTTCCATAAACCCCAGTGTAATGCATGCACGACTAACGGACCACATACAGCTGGTCCCGATTGTACAACCCTGTAACAATGAACTGGGAAAACTTGACACCAACCCCAGGCCCTCCAACAACGTAGAAATATCTGAAACACGTTGACATGGTTACCAAGTGAAACCTATAGCCCCTGTGAACAGGTACACATTGGTGGACCATATGCCCCTCGCCCCCTTTACCATGGACTAGGCAATGCTCATGCGGCTCAGAGCAAGTAGAAGAAAGAGGCAATTAGTCTCTCCTCCCTGAATTTGAACTGGAAGTGCCATTGTCACACGGAATAGAAGTGAACCTGGAAAGCTACAGCACAGAAGGCAGCTGGCGAGATAGATAAGCAGAAACAAAGGCAGAGGGAAGATATCGATAGATAGATAGATAGACAGACAGACAGACAGACAGACAGATGAAGAAGTGAGGAAGCTGGTTGATATAGGAAGAAATGCACATCCAGAAAGCAGTGGGCCATGGCTGTGGTTGAGCGTTTGAGTGAGGACGCATGGACGCCTCTGGCTGAGGTCCCCAGGGCCACCCTAGAGTTCCTCTGAGGCCTGGCTCTGTGGTTCTTTCTCATCTCCTCACTTGTCCACTGAAATGCCAGCGGTACTGCTGGCTCAGTTTCTTTGCACATGCTATTCCACCTGTCTGAAATGCTCTTCCTTCAGATCCCCATAGGCTTGCTCCCCCATCTCCTTCAGCTATTTACTCACAAAGCATCAGCCCAATCAGGCATCCCCTGACAATCCTACCTAAAATCTCAGTTCCCACCTCATACTTTGTATACCCTTCTCTACTTTTGTCTTCTCTTCAGCAAGTATCACCACCTCATATTTTATATGTTTAACTTATTTTCTTATTTTTTTGTCTAAATTCTAAACCTTATTGTGAGCTCTCTGAAGGCAGGGACTCTTGTCTATTTCATCCCCTGACATATTCTAACTCCTACTCATGGGAGATGGAATAGTTAATGTAGGCATTATCTATTTTTTTAATTAAGTAAATTTAAAGCCAAAGTATCATGGACTATTTACAATTAATTATTTATTCCCAGGGTCCTGAGACTTCTGTCTATGTGTGCACAGGTTCGCAGGGTCAGCTTCACGGGTGCTTGATCTGTGCAGCAACGCAGGGTCCCACACGTACACGCTTCCTCTGCTTCAGTTAATGCTCAGTTGTCGCTGTCTTGAAATTCTTAACGATTTTTCAACATGGGGCCCCAGATGGTTATGAGCCCCACAAGTTAGGTGGCCAGTCCTACGTGTATGTATGCCTCATAGCTGGGGTTCAAATCCTAAATGTTATTTAGCATCACGTTTGTATAAATCATATAAATTTATATGGAAAGTATTCTACGTTCTTAATTTATCTGCCTTAGCTACCCAAAGGAATTTCAGAAAGGTAGCACCGCTGTGTTACCAATGCATGCACTGCAAGAGCAGAGCTGGGCTACGGTTCCAGCTCAGCCTGTGACTAGCTGAGTAACTGCTAACTTCACTTTCCTTAATTGTACAAGGAGGTATTTAAGCTAATCTCTAGGTTACCATCTAGCTCTTCTATTTCTTGAATTCCTTTATAAATAAAATTATATTACATCTTTAAAAGTATAATAAAATATTTATTTCCCACCTCTTTGTCGAACTCTTTTAAGCAAGTTGCTATGACAGAGAGGATTAAAGAAAGAGTAAACCCCCTCGTTTTACATTTTCGCCATATGAATTCTTGATCTGATCTATTGGCCCTTAAAAAGGTTTGCTTTTCCACATTTATTTCTGTGCTTTCTATGTACTCCCACCTAAACCCAAGCAACCAATAAATTGATTACATGTATTCTTATTTTCGTAGATACATTCACATTACCAAACAACTTAATCCCAGTATAGTCTGAAATTTCTTGAACTTATCTATAATTCCTTAGTGACATTCAAATACAGCTGTAGGGAGCAGAACCTCTCTGCGGTCCAAGAGCATTTTGATGAGCTGGAAAGCAGGTTATTTGAGGCAACTTCAATGTAGATAACTACATTGAAACATTAGTCCTCCACATACGTCCGCCAAAATTTTAAACTTAAGGGCCGGCCCCGTGGCTCAGCGGTTAAGTGCGCGCGCATTCTGCTACTGGCGGCCCGGGTTCGGATCCCTGGTGCACACCAACGCATCGCTTCTCGGGCCATGCTGAGGCCACATCCCACATACCGCAACTAGAAGGAGGTGCATGTGTGTGGTGATGGGGTGTAATTAGTATTTTGGTGGTGAACATGATGTAATCTATGCAGAAATAGAAGTATAATGATGTACACCTGAAATTTTTACAATGTTATAAACCAATGTTACTGCAATAAACAAAAAATTAAAAAAAAAAAAAGAAAGAAGGATGTGCAACTATGCCATACAACTATCTACTGGGGGTTTGGGGGAAAAAAAAACGGAGGAGGATTGGTAATAGATGTTAGCTCAGAGCCGGTCTTCCTCAGCAAAAAGAGGAGGATTAGCACGGATGTTAGCTCAGGGCTGATCTTCCTCACAAAAAAAAAAAAAAAAATTAAACTTAAAAGTATCCCTACTACTATTCAATTAACTACGAAATCTATGTGTTGAGGAATATTTAATAGAAAGTGTGCCTCTTCTACACACTTATGGTCAATTCTGCCATAATGTGAAATATGTGTTCCAAGAAAATACAGTGCTGTGCAAAACTTTGTGATAAAAGCCACAGGGCTTATGGGAAAAATGGTGTTGGGTGCACAGCATCCAAGCATTTCATCAGTGACACACAGAAAATGATAGGAATCAAAGAAGAGCACCACAGTTTACACATGTTAAATGGTTAAGAAATGCATAAATGCTATAATAAATATAAAACTTAACTTTGAAAAGCCCTGAAGTTTGCTTGTGGAAGTGGTCATGGGAGGGGGTGCAGCTTGTGAGTTATTGTGAAGTAGGGGAAGGAGGGTTATTGAAAATTGGAGGGAAAGTTGTAACATGAGGTATAGACGGGATGTGGCTCATAACACAACCGTGTACTGAGATAGCCGCAAGATGTTCCAGGCAGGGCCAGCTGCATGGGTGTGTGATCTCTGCACAGTCACACAGGGGCCCACGCTTAGAAGAGTGCCATGACTGGTATCATGCTTCGCTGTAGCCGTCTTAAGATTCTCAATAATTTTGGAACAAGTTGTCTCGTTTTTATGTTTTTCACGGGGTCTGACAAATTATGTAATCGGTCCAGGTTTGAGGTGTGTGTGTTTGTGTATGTGTGTGTGTGTATGCGCGTTCGTGCGCGCGCATGCATGTATGTGCGTTTTGTGTATTCTTACAGGGCACTGTTCAACTAGGTGCAGTTTTCTGCATTAAGGTCAGAGTGTTTCTAGCAGATGAAACTGTGCAGAAGCAAACTCAAAATTCTCATTATATTCAAATTTCCTCCTGATATATCAATCACGTTAGAACAAAAAAAATCATGTTTTCAAAATAAGCATTATAGCAGAACTGACTGTACTTAAATTTTAGGACACTATTATTAATCTGAGGGGAAGGGAAGGAGACAGTCCCAGAATGAGGGAAGCAATGCGTTCCCTATAAATTCAGGTTTGTCTCACCAGGGGACCTCACATCCTAAGTGGAGGAAGTCAAGGTATACTAACTCCTCCAAAGGCAGGGTTGGAACCCCAGAGGGAAAGAGTCAATTTACATAAGAAAAGAAGTATGCTATCTACTGCCGGTTGCTCTGATTATTCTTTCTTTTTACTCTTTCTCCCAAGAATTTTAGCCTGAGTCCTTGGGAAAAGAGGTGGAGGAGAGTATTTTTAAATCTTCCAGCCCAATTGCTGGAGCATGTGGTTAGAGAAGTGAGGGAGGGCATTTCCCATCTGGAGAGGAGCCCTGGAGCAGGACAGGAGGCCACTAGCCTACCTGGGTTGACGCTAGGAAATAAGAAGGCAGAAGGACAGCTTCCAAACTGAAAGAGGAGAAGGTCATAAGACAAGGAATTGATGGTTTGGAGACCTAAGAACACCACAGAGGGGGGACTTGCATGCCCAGCACAGGGCTTCCTTGTCCAGCAGGATTTTAGACAATCTGAGGGTCCCCGTTTTCCATAGATGGTGGCCAAGCTAGGAAAGTACTATTTAATTACTTTTTTTTGGTAATCCTCAGGCTAATGTTACAGAAATAACATCTTTATTTTGAAATTTCCACTCTTTAGTGAAAAATAGGGAAGAAACGAAGTACACGAGGTTATTTTGCATCTTGTTGCCATAGAGGAAGTAGTAGGCATCCTTTTTTTTTTTTTAATAACTTACATCTTTTTTTTTTTTTTTTTTTTGGTGAGGGAGATCAGCCCTGAGCTAACATCTGTGCTAATCCTCCTCTTTTTGCTGAGGCAGACCGGCTCTGAGCTAACATCTATTACCAATCCTCCTCCTTTTTTTTTCTTCCCCGAAGCCCCAGTAGATAGCTGTATGTCATAGTTGCACATCCTTCTAGTTGCTGTATGTGGGACGCAGCCTCAGCATGGCCGGAGAAGCAGTGCGTCGGTGTGCGCCCGGGATCCGAACCTGGGTTGCCAGTAGTGGAGCGCGTGGACTTAACTGCTAAGCCACAGGGCCGGCCCAGTAGGCATCCTTTTTTATTAAATTTCTTTCACCTTATATACTTACAGTGAAATAAAAAAGTATAGCTGAATACTGGTAGATGGTATTTTATACTCCTTCTAAAATTTCCACCCAATGCATTTTATTTTTTACAGAATAAGGAAAATTCTGAGCAGAATGTTTAAGTTATTTAACTACAAACCACAAAGGACAAATAACGTTATAGAAAACATTTTGCCAAAATCACTTTCCCTCAGAGCCTGAGTTTCCCTCCATCCACGTGTTACTTAGCTACTTAAATTCTATCACTTCATCTCAGTCCCAGGATTAAATTTTCTCTCTTGAAACCCCTAGATTTTAGTTATGCCCTATGAATAGGTTTATCTCCCCTTATATATGGCCAGCTCTTAGCCCTTGGTTTATTTAAAAGCACTACTTTGTGATGATAAGGGCTACTGATGTGTTGATTTACGTCTTTTGTTAAGCCACATATGGTGAGGTTTGGCTGGTTTTCTACACATCTGGTTATCAGGTAATATTAAGAGGCTCATTACCATAACTTATTATTTATGTAAGTGTGACTTTACAGATGTGGTTTTCCTCTAAGTGCTACACACCTGCTATTTTGTTTTTTTTATTTTGTTTTGTTTTTTATGAAAGATTACTTTTATATTTTTACAGGAAAATCAAGAAGATGCTGGTTTTTATCCTCCTTTCTTAATCTTGCATTTCCATTCACAAATGAAATAGCTCTTAGTCTTGCTGGTGTGAAACCAAGTTCAAGATAACATAGATTGAAATCAGGCATACAAAGCCTTCTTTTTGAAATGAAAATGTTCTTCAATAACACTACAGCCTTCTCAAATCCACAGTGTTTCAAATGTACTTTAAAATGAGGCAATCTGTTTCTTCCCATGAGATGTACTATTTTAAGAGAGCGCCTCATATTTGCTGCGTTGCAAGTTATTGGGTCTCCCATTAGCTCATCCACTGCCAGCTCTCAGATCATACAAGGCCAGTGGGAGAAAATTCACTATACTGGCAATTTCCCACATTTGTGCTCAAAGAAGCTATATCTACGCCTGGAAGAGAATGGAGTGGAAAAAAGAAAAGTTAAATTTCTTGTACTCAGGTACTAACTCCAGAAAAATATTAAGTGTGAGAATGATTTCTTCTAAGAAATATTAATAAAAAGCCTCAGTCATTAGGGCTGGGGGAGGCAGTAGGGGGGTCATTCAGAAAAATCATGCAGCATTCTCGTCTCTGATTTGAGGATGAAAGTCTGTGTGTTTGCGTGTGTGCATGTGTGTGTATGTGTGTGTGTGAGAGAGAGAGAGGGAGGGAGAGAAAGAGACACTGAAATTGATCCTGTATCTCTTTAACCTGTAGTTTATCAATTTTTCCTTCCTGTCCCCGGAACAAATTTTACTTATCTTTCCTAAAGCTTCAGTTCCCTCACCTATCAAGCGGTGGTCATCCTAGAACTCACTTTGTGAGATGTTAAACGTCAAGAACCTCAGCACAATGCCTGGTACATGGTAAGTTCTCAACAAATATGAGCAATTAATATTGTTTTAAATATTTGTGAGAGTTCTATTAGGATGTGACATTTGCATGACACTGGCAAGAAGTGTGTACAAGGTTGTAGCTTAGTTTCAGAGTTTGACAAGATCTCCCATCATAAGTTTGTGCACAGTTATGAACATATCTACTTCTCATTAACTCTGACTGTCTTTTGAGCATGCTTACACTGTTTTTCCAAATTTGAAGTCTAATAAGAATCATATAGGGGACTTCTTAATCCAGATACCCAGTCCTCCACCCAGAAGATTCCGATTTGGTAGTTTTGGGGTATTTGCAAGGATTCTCATTGTTGGGACATGCCCAAGTTCGCTTATTATTAACCAAATTTGGGAAAGATGGCTGCCACAAGACTTAGTAAGGGATAACCTCATTTTTATGAGTTTATTTTAATAAAATCACAAACTACTCAAAGAATGTGTCAAAGACAGTAGTGTTCAGAAAATATTCCATGTGGCCTCACTTTTCCCAGTCTCACTTGTATTAAGGAAAAGGCCATGTGAGTAGTTCTAGCCAATGGTTATGAATAAGTTGCCATGGATCACTTCTAGGCCACTATAATTAAAGACATAGGTGTCCCTTCATTGCTATCTTCCCTTCTTGAGCTGAACCTTGAGAGTATTTGTTAAAATACTAACACCATACCATTGATGGGAGCCTCTGGCAGCTTGGTTCTTGAGTAATTATATAGAGCGCAACACCAACCTCATCCCTTTGCCCCTGGACCCATTTTATTCATGTAGCATGAGCAAGAAATAAACCTTTGTTGAAATTAATCACCACTCTACCTATTACAATGGGGGGATTTTCTATTCATCAAATAGAGCCTGAAATAAAGGAATGGGCACATTCAATAAACACTACTTGATTACACGTGGAAAACAAGACATCACAGAGGAGTACAGCCCAGTGAGATGATAACAATATTGACTCATCCAAACAGATGAAGGATGTGCAATTGTCAGCAGTATATGAAGAAAAAGCCTAAGATGGCAGGAGAGGGGTGGGGGTGGGGAGATTGGTTAATTCCAAGGAAAATTGCTACTAACCCACTCACTGTACTCTGACCAAAACCTTACTCATCAAAGAGACTTCTGCTTTGAGTAATCAACAGTTGTTTTGGAAAACCACAATAAAATGAAGAATATACTAGATTTTTAGAATTTTTATGGGTGTCTGGTTTCCAGAGAACAGCTTCAAATATTTAAGCTGCTAACATTAGACCAACAATGAACTTAATGGTAATTGAAAACATCTTTTCAATAAATAAAAACACATTTTGCACACTTTATTTCAAAAGTTTACTCATGACTTAGACTAACACAGATGTGGTTTGGAGACATTCTATAGCTAAAGAAATGGAACTTGATGGGAAGGAAAAATACCAAAGAGGAAATGAACTGATATGATTTAAAGTGTGATATTATTACCATCGTAAATTATGTCAGCCATGGCTGCCTCAAGCAGAACTCTATTTGATTTAGAGCCAAACAAGGCCACTGAATTATTTTCAGTTAATTATGAGCTAGCCATATGCTGCAATGAGAACAATGTGTTAATCAGTCAACATTGACTCAATGGTGACAATTAAAATGGTTGGTTTCTATCCTGCTGGACAGAGTGTATCTCAGAGATAGAAGAATATGAATGTAATACATTCGGTAGAGAAAATCTTATTAACCAATTTGGAAAATTTCAAAAAGATGTAAAATCTGGCTATCTAAGAGATTCTACACAAAAGTTTATGCTTTAAAAAAGGTATAAAATCCTTCTGAATGGCAAGATAAGGCGGCAATTTAGCTTTAAGTGTGGAACTCAAGCCTTATATGGAAGTAAACTTATCATCTGCTCTGTATCATAGACATAGTGGAATATTTGGAATGTATTTAATATATAATTGAGCAATCATAAAATAATGCCATATTTAAGCCCTATGTTAAAAGAAAAAAATACTCTGCTATACTATGAAAACAAAATATAGGAAATAAATTTTAATAAAACACACATGCATACACACACACACCCCAAAAATATTCTGTATTTATAACCAAAAGATACAAGCATTACAAAATTGTAAGGTGAGTTTTTATAAAAACAGTTAAGGAACATAGACTTTTCCTTAGTTCTGTCATTATTTACTACGTGCGTTCAGTGTTAGAGCTGTGAAACCGAAGTTTTCTTCTCTTTTAAAATAATCCATATAGTCAATGTCTGCAGCAATAGAGCAAAAACAGGAAGTAGGGTGAGTTATCCATACATCTGGTGCATTTAGGCAATCTCCTTAGATGATGGGATATCTCAACTGAACTCATGTACCCATGATTCAAGCTCTACACATTACCCTGTAAAAAGACTACACAAAACAGCCCTCTTTCAATAGGATGCATCATGTATAATTAACGGCTTGTTACTACTCAAACACATAAATCTCTGTATACCTTAATTTTTAAACATATGGTGATGTTTTCCAGTTGATGGTGCTAATATTGAAACACTTTCAATAAATCCTAGTATACTTAATTAAAATATTTGAAGCATGATTAGTTTGTCAAGTCATTTGAAGATTAAAATGGACTCCACAAGTAGTGCCAGGCGCGAATTCTCAACCTTCTTCCAGCCAAAGTGTAATTAGAGACGCTGGGCTTACCGAGGCTCCTTGGACATCTGTTTTGCTAAGCCCTCTTTTTGAAGCCTTGATCATTGCCTCCCTAATTACACATTTCATCAAAGCACTTTTGCTACTCTTCCCAAAGCCCTATACCATGGAGGCAATTCTGACTGAGATAAGTATGTGAGGCTTATTGATTTCACTGGGAAATTCCTACCAGGGCAGAATTTGGCTGTACAATTCCTAATTTATATTATTTTTATTATCAGTTTATTAACCTGTGACTTTTCTAACCTATTATTTCTATTTATTTTACTAAGATATACACATGCATATGTATACACATATACTTATATATGTATATATTTATACATATGTACATACACGTATATACATATCCATGTACATATAAATAAAAAATTGGACTCTACACTCAACAAAACGAAAAAAAATTGGTGACTATGGAATTAAATCAATCAAAATAAATAATTTATAAATATTAGCCAGCTTACTATTAGATGGAGAAAAGGTAAATGTTAACTTTTCCACAACATATTTATGTGTGTGTGTATGTGTGTGCATGTGTATTCTTGTGATTTCTTTCCCCTAAGAAACCAGAATAAGATTAAAATATTTATGTGAAATAGAAATCTCTTTTTAACAATAAATGGGCAGCAACCTATTTCCTATGTTTAACTACAATATCATGAAAAATATGTATATGTAAAGAATAAGACATCTCATTTTTGGAAAGAATATCACATATTAATTTTGAATACATAAATTATCATGGCATGTGTAATAACCATAAAGATTTACAGTAAATAGGTTATAGGCCATTCTCTTTTATGATTTGTCTTCCTAGAATAATTTCCAAGAAAACAAAATGACTCCTAAGAATATCCTAGAATGTTCTATTCCAACTCCCATAAATATATGCTATCTGGGTACAAAAAAAATACATTGACACTAGGGATCCCACAAGACTTGAGCTCCATTTTCTTATACACAAAATGAGAAGATTGAACTCAGTGATTTTCAGGTAGCACTGCAGAGCCCAGAGCTCCATGCATGTGTGTCCAAGCTGCTTCTTAAGGGCCTGAGAGGGCTGCTGAGCCTACCATGCAGATCCCTGCCAGTGCTGCTCTCGCCAGGAAAATGTTGCTTTTCTCTGTTTCTTAAGTTATGTTTCCTCTTTTATTTTTTTGAAGTCATTTTTATTGAGCACTCCCTTGTGCCCAGCACTTTTGTAGCTGCTGACGACACAGTGGTGGCTACGGTAGACCAAAGTCCCCTCACAGAGCTTAGAGTTAATTTCAAAAAGGTTTATATAGCTAAATAAAGAAAATTGAAGGCTCCTGGACTATATATCTAATCTTCCTTCTAACTCTAAAATTTCCTTCAAGAGAAATCGAGTAGTAATTATTTGGCAAGTCATTATAAACAGTCAAGTTGAATCACTAAGGTCTTCAAATGGATTTGTGTCCCTTCATGTCTTCCTCCCATCCATCCTCAATGTTACCCCCATAACCTCTCTTCTCTTCCAGTATGGCCTAAGTATGACTTTAATTCTGATATGGCTCTTAAACGGTTCCCATTCTGGACATACGATTATTATAAATTTTTTTAAGTGAATGTAATTTAAAGGAGATTAAAACTTTCAGTCCATCTTGGGGAAAAAAAAACAAACTGTAACTATGGAAGTTGAAAATGATGTGTTATTTCCTTTTGGTTAAGTGATCACACACTAGAGAATAATCATGGGTATTTTAGTAAAGTTAATAATTACTTATGATTCAAAAAAAAAGGGGGAGCAAGTTAATGGTGTTGAAAGTTCAAGACTAGTCCTACATACCTCATAAACGTGTTCTCAGATTGGTTGTGGGAATTGTGGTTTGTCTTTCTTTAATCTCTTGGTATTCATAAAATGGTATTTTAAGGGAACACTTGTTATTTCAAGAAATGACTGATATATTATTTAGTATAGTTCTTGCCTGTGCATTTCCTAGTTATAGCTGAAGGATCCATCTAAAATTGTATATTATTAACAAGAAGCACTTTTTCTTACCCTCTGTAATCTGTTTCGTTGACTCTTGCAACTTGAGAAAATATTTAGTCATCTAATCAGAACCTTAAACATTGAAACTAAGTTGATTTTTCCACCAGATGTTTTTCCTCCCCAATGTAAAGTTTTAGGCAATTGTTTCTCTTTTAAAAACAGACCGCTATGAGAGAGCTAATGACACATATTGTAAGATATAAACAACTTCCCCTTGGTTGGTAAAAACTATTAATTTCATAATTGCTCACTTCTGATAAATTTTCATTAAAGTATTCAACACATCCTCTTCTCCATCAAAATTCATTATATTCTCCCTATTAAGAATTTATATTCTGAATTACATAAAAATTCTTTTTTTTTTTTTTTTTTTTTTTAGAGTGAGGCAATTAGCTGCATTTGTGCTTTGAAAAGGAAGTGAGACTAGAAAGGCTTTACTGACAGGGATTTTAATACAAATTCTTGTCTATTTCACAAAACAAAGTGAAACTTAGACTAAAGAGAAACATTGGTTAGGTGAGGAAAAGCAATTGAAACACTTATGATGTATTTTACATACATACACACACATTCCTATTGAGATGGTCCTTCTACAAACACCCAGGTAGGGCTGTGAAGAAATCAGGATTGTGCTGCTTCCCAGTTTGGACTTCCTCTAGTTTAGTTACTATTTATTGAGCACTTACTCTGTGCCAGATACCAGGCGCCATCAATTAGTCATTGCAACAGTCCTAGGAGGTACGTGTATTCCCCTTTCCTCATTTTACAGGGGAGGAAATTGAGGATCAGATTTAATAAATGAAGGGGCTTAGCGAGAAGGTCGGGAGATACTGGTGAACCCAGGGGTATATTCCCATGTCACACAGCAGATCCTGTAAATGCGTGGATTGAGGTCCGTACATCAAATGTTGTTCTAGAAATTTCATGGGGACCTGTATGTGATAAATAGCTACATTTTCTTTTCTAGGGTAACTGTGTTGGATGGCATGTGATCTTCGTAAGAGCATTTATGCGGCTGCTGCCCAAATAGCCCATCAACAACACAATGGGTAGGGAGAGAGAAAAAAGGCACAGAAGATACGGTAGATGGATAAACCAGTTGGCGTCAGTTACCTTTTCCATTAAATGTCTTATGGAAAATGTGATTAAAAAAAACATGACATTAATCTTCTCAACAAAAGAAATACACAGATGTTGAAATTCAGAATTTCTTAATAGGATCAAATATTTTTCTAGCAGGATGAGATGCTAACTTTGGACAACAGTTATACTAATTTTAAGGCTATCTGATAATTCACACGATTGCTATTTGTAAATAAAATGACTCTTCATAGGTTGGAAGAAAACTAGGTGGGATTAAATTCTAAGAAGCATATCAACCAGATTCCAACGTGGGAAAATTTTATTGGCCTACATTGATTTCTTAGGAAATGGAGTTTTGAGAACATTTTTAAAGCGAACAAAAACTGTACAATATCATTAAACATCTGAATCCGCGTTCTGTTTTTAGCCAGAGTCTGCTAATGGAAATGCATGGGGAATTGGTGACCTTCTTCATGCCCCTGATATCATGATGGATAATACATTATTAAATTGTAGATGGTAAATAATGAAGCAATTGTATGAATAGAAAACAGATCATCAAGCCAAGTATATTCAGAGGAAAAAAGAAAATGATGAGTAAGATAAAAGAGAAAAGAAAACAAATATGACAAGATTCTTCACTCTGTTTAGGAAAATATTCTGTCTTTGGTAATTATTTTAATTTTATAAACAAGATGTACCATGCTTCAACAAACACATTTTTCTTTGCTTTTAGTAATTTACTAAGAGATAGTCTACACCACTCTTTTCTTTAGGGTAAATACATAAAGGATAAAGATCAAACAATTATGCTCTTTTCTTTGAAAAATAAATTGTGGATTGACTGATGTATTTCCTTCATTATTGAGGACTCTGGCTGCAACTATCTAATATTGGCAATAACACAGCTCACACTGATTGAGTGCTTACTATGGGCCAGCCATTGCTTTCTTTGTCACTTCATTTAATCCTCACCACACCCAAGGAGCTAGTAACTATTACTATGCTGAATTTGCAGATGAGAAAACCGAGGTACATGGAAGGTAAGTAATTTGCCCAAGTAAATGGTGGAGGAGTTTGTACCCAGACTTCTGAACCCCTGTCCTCAACCACTTGGCAATATTGATCATATTAATTTTATTTGAGTCATTTTGAGATACATATATCAAATTTTGGAGACATACAGAAAGTCTCTAACAGTATAATACCACATTATCTGGGCTGTTACACTGTAGTTTAGTTTTAAATATTTTCTGAGAAATAATATACAGTGATTCACCGTGTCAAAGAAAATAACATTTATGTTAACAGAGTAGTAGAGAATATTGAAGTTCTGACATAGTTTCTGATAATTTGCTATCTAATCAAAAAATATTTGAGGGAGGAATAAACTCTATTATGCCTTGAACATAACTGTACCATGAGACTGACAGCTTTATAGCATTTGAGGTTTTGGGCCATAATAACTGCCAAATCAGATTGATGTGCGATCTAGTCAATTGCTCACCAATTGTTCCAAATTGACTAGAACCCAGGCAATTTCTACATTTTATAGGCCACAATGAAACGAAACATCATTTCTGCATTCTGCTATAGATCAGGGGGCAAAGCCTACATTTTAAGGGAGGACTGGCCCTCTGTGAAGTTACATCCGTGGGCGTGGAAACCAAAACACCAGAGTAGAGAAGTGAGGCCCAGAAATGAGTGGGTATCAAATTCTCTCACCTAACTGTCTTCTATAAGGACATATTCTGAGTGATGGTTTCTGAGGTGAAGCAAGACGCAAGTTCATACAGTGAACTCCTTGAATAGTAATGAAAAAGCCATCAGCATAAAAAGACTGTGGCCTTTCTAGGGAAATGTTGACGAAAGATTTGAAAACTAAAAGTGACATCAGTGGCATCTGTGTGCGTGTGTGTGTGTGCGTGCTTGTCTGTCATAGAGACTGAGATAATTAATATGTCAAAACCCCACATAAAGCATCTTAGAATGAATAAGTCACTGTGTAATAGAAATATTTTCAATATTCAGACTGCTGGCTCTCAGCCTCTCTAATCCCTCTGTCTCATACCTAGGGCCCAGGTTCCCCCTCCTGTAGCCCTAATAACCCACAGAAATCACTTAGCCTAGTTTCAGGTACAAACTAAGAATTTAATGCAGAGGCCCAAATATTAACTGTTAACTGTTTTACTTATGTCCTTATGTAGTATTTGCAGTTCTCAAATATTGCAGGTTGAGCCCAGGGACTGGTGACTGGTTGTAAAGGACGAAAGAGTGAACAGACAGACATATGCAACTCTGGGCCTTAATTTTGGTGCACCTCTTCCTGTCCACTCTTTCTGCATGTCAATGGCAGGAAGCAAAACCAAGGACAGGTGGGAGGGTGTTCAACCTATTGGCAGGTAGTCCCTTTAGGTGATGAGGGAATGGAGGCGGCAATGAGCCTAGCAGAAAGGAGTGGATTTGAGAGATATTAGGAACGAAGATCATAAGGATTTGGGGACCAGTTGGATGGAGGTGGGGTGAGAAGAAAAGAGGACGGGAGCGGAGGAATCTAAGATCACTCTTCAGTTTGTAGCTTGAGAACCTGAGCCAGTACCTGTTTATGTGTCCTACGTTTCCCAATAGTCAAAGGTCAAAATTAAACTACAACATCTTATTCATAGTCGTATAGTCAGCCTATTACAAAATCTGATACATAGTAGGTATTCAACAAATGCTGATCTGAACTGAACAGAAAGAGCAGAAAGAAGTAGGCTGAATTTCAAAACCCGTATGAAATCAGGTATTAGGGACATTTGCAGAATCTGCTTCAGTGCACTTATTTAACGTTCTCTCTTACCTCTATTTCTTGCTAATACTCTCACAGATCACCTCCCATACTCTCCCTGATCCCAGTAGGCCAGCGATTAAATTGCACATGCCTCTCCCCTGTTAGGACTAAGTCTTTTCTCTAGGACTTGTCTTCATTTCTAGGACTATTTATGTGAAAAGTGCCACCTGATGACTATTATGAATAGTCTTCAGATGCAGAAGGGGAGGCATATACTCTTGTGTTTGGGAATTCTGGTGAATTTTCTTTTTAAAAAGAAACTTACTGAGGAGGCCTTCAAATAGTTTGGGTCAACATTGCAAGATCAAAAGTGAATATTAACACTAATTTCAGCAACCTTCTTAAAAAACCAGAGTATGAGAAATGTGCTGCTTAAAATTACTTTGCCCGGCTGGCCTGGTGGCACAGCGTTTAAGTGTGCGCACTCTGCTTCGGCGGGCAGCCTGGGGTTCGCAGTTTCGGATACTGGGCATGCACCAACGCATCATTTGTCAAGCCATGCTCTGGCGGTGCACCATATAAAGTAGAGGAAGATGGGCATGGATGTTAGCCCAGGGCCAGTCCTCCTAATCAAAACGGAGGAGGATTGGCATTGGATGTTAGCTCAGGGCTGATCTTCCTCACCAAAAAAAAAAAAATTGCATTTTAACAGCAGTTTTAAGTACTATGAGAAAAAATAAAGAATAAAGATAATGTTGATTTACTTAATTATCCTTTCCTTTGAACTACCTAGTAAATACATACTAATTGCTTTTGTCACTGTATGTTTTTTAGAAGAAGAAAGACAAGCAATGTGAAGATATGGGAACTAAGGTGCGAAAAAGAAAAAATAATGTATCAGTCACTGAATAGTAAATGGGAACACATTCCATAAATACTGATTCCCAAGATGGATTCCTTCCATTCAAAAATATTTCCAGAAGACCTGGTACTTTCAAGGCAATATGCAGACACTTCAGGGGGTTCAAAGAAAGTTAACTTCAGCTCAGCCTTCTTAGGCTAATGGGCTAGCATGCAGAATTAGTCAAACATTGGTAATCATAATAAAATACACAATGCTATAAGTGACACCAGAAGAAAAGTTCCAAGAGCTACAGGAGTGCGAAAAAAAGAGAGAAAAGAATAAATATATTGGGGACACCAAATACGGCTATGGAAAATGTAGAATTTGAGTTGTATTTGGAAGGAAAAGGTGTTGGCAAGTAGCAGCAAGGGCTCTAAGGAGGTAACACTGCAGCTAAAGTGCCAGTCTATAAAGCATGAGCGGGGAAATTGAGCACATGCCAGTGGTGTCATGGCAGATGGGATTTAAAAGGAGTTTGAGGCCACACAGCAGGGGTGATTAGGGCTGTGAAATTTGAACACTGTTCTATAGGGCCAGGCATTATGGGCTCTGAAGGGAGTGCAACTGTCCGACTGGGGGCTTTTCCTACTAAAACAGGCATTGAACCTTCTTACCACCACCATCTGTATTCTGGCCTACCTCTCCCTAGGGACTTAACCACTGCCCCTTAAACAGAGATACTCAGTAGCTTTTGGGGAGCTAAACTTGATGCAGGAAGGATTCCTTCCTAGGAAGGAATATCATGTCTTACTGGGTGAGTATCTGCAGGAGAATTTGGGGCAAAGCATTTCACAAGTCTTCTACAATTCACAGAAAATATGAGCTTAGCTCACAATACCAGAACATAGTAGGCACTCAATAAATAGCTTACAAAGAAATAACTCCCCCAAGTGAAATGGATCGGTGTCTGAACCTAGTGAAGGCAGTAAAAGAGGAAAAGAAATCAGGCTCATTGTTTTTTAGAAAACTTAGGTTATTTGTAAACAATCACTAAATTCGTTAAATATAATCTTCAGTCCTAAAATATTTTTCTAGTAACTGACAGTTGATTTTCCCCCCTTGAGACTTTTCCATCCAGTTATTTTAGTTCCAAATGCAAGTTTCAAACAACAAAAAGTAAACACTTCGGGGGAAACAGTCATATAAAAGCAGACATTTTATTCAGGTGACTTATCCAGGTAAGACTCTATGGCCCAGATGCAGCAAATTTAAAAACAGTTTATACTGGTAGGAGAGTAAGACACAGATTAATATTTAATTTAGATTATATCATGGATTTCTAAGTCATTTAGTGTGAGTAGTTACAATAAGCATATCGTAGTTTTTTCTCCTGAAAATGTTAGAAAGTGAAAAAGAAGTAGGGGGGCCGGCCCAGTGGCTTAGCGGTTAAGTGCGCACACTCAGCTACTGGCGGCCCGGGGTTCGGATCCCGGACGCGCACCGACGCACCGCTTGTCTGGCCACGCTGCGGCAGCATCCCACATACAGCAACTAGAAGGATAAGCAACTATGACATACAACTATTTACTGGGGCTTTGGGGAGAAAAAGAGAAAAAAAAATGAGGAAGATTGGCAATAGATGTTAGCTCAGGGCCGGTCTTCCTCAGCAAAAAGAGGAGGATTGGCATGGATGATAGCTCAGGACTGATCTTCCTCACACACACAAAAAAAGTTGTTAAACAAAAAAAGAAAAAGAAGTAGAAAATATTAGTTACCTATTTCAAAAAATATATACTATTTTCATTCAAGAGCTATGGAAAATACAAACAATGCCAAAATATTAGTACAGATCTCCAATGTGTTCAGGCCCTGCTGAAGTTTGAGTTATTTGTAACATGGGTCATGTAGAACATTTACATTTGGCTTAAATAGGAAAGCAAGTTCAGAGTTAATTTTTTTTTTTTTTAACAGAAAAGCAGTAGGTAGATCACAAAAGAAACTATTTAGGAATTGTGATTTATTAGATTACATGTCATAGATGTAATGATGTGCAGCTAGTCTAACTTCTCATCCAGTGAATGAACCATTCCTTACATTGAATCATTGTCCTGTATCAAATTGAATATTTCCAGTGACATCAACTCATAATTTCAAAGGGCAGCCCACTTCATCATTGGACAACCCAAATACTTTGTGCATTTGTCCTGTGGTTAACTTAAATGTGCCCCTTCTGCACTACAATGTATTTAACCTAGATGTGGGGTAACCATGTAATTTCTTGAACAAACACGAATGTTTTTATAAGTTAAAATCTAACTGATAATTAAATAGACATAAACTGTGACTGTCCAGGGAAACCTGAACATGTGATCATCCTCCTTAGTTGTATCCCCTGAATATCAAACACCGAGTTTCTTTGGGCTTCCACATGACCAGCCTTGAAATACTTGAAACCTTAGTGGCCACGTGTCTTCTTATCCATCCATGTAACAATGTTCAATAAAGTTCTATAATGCCCTGTACATGGTGTGATAAGCAGTGGATACCTACGGAGTTCATGTCCCAAGCAAGTCATATTCAATTTCATTGATATTCCTCTTAAAATAAGCTGCCTGGACAAGACATAGTATTCTCAGTATGGCTGATAAGTGCAGAGTAAAGTGGAACTTGAATTTCTATAATCTAATGATAATAGCTCATAGTAGCTAACATCTATTGGACACTTACATATGTCAGACAGCTATATCTATGTCCATATCTACTTATCTTTGTCTAATTATAATATATATACAGATATACATATACATATTTATCTGTATCTATATGCATATATAAAGAAAGGGCAGAAGAGGGAAAGATAGCTGTGTTATATTTTTCCTTCATGACATCTAACAAGATACTAAGCCTTTCACTGCCTCAGTTTTCTTATCTATAAAAGAAGGACATGATTATAAGGTCAAGAAAATTACATGTAAATATATCTTCTTCTCTCGCTCTCTTTGTCCTTCACTCTTTTCAGTCAACAAACATTTATTGAGTACCTACTGAGAGCCATGATAAGAGCATGATAGGAAAATGCATTCTAAATTCTTATCTGGAACATACAGGTATATGTGCTTGGGAGATAATAATTATTTTTAATGTTTTTCATTTTATTTCTATAATTCTCCAACTTTTTCTTCTTTTAAACCATTCACATGTGGAACACACTCCCATTCATAGCCTCTTACTGTAAGTAGTGCTTCTCAAAAGTGGGACGGGATGGGGTGAGCCTCACAGGCAGTAATCTTCAGATTGTATGTGTGTATGTTGTGGGGGAGGGTGAATGTGCAACCACGCAAGGTGTTATATTGAGTTTGGGGAAGAGCATATAAAGATTGGTTGAAAAAGGTCTCCAGGTGATTCTGATGCACCTGTTCATCTTTCATAGCAATGAGCAGATCTACAGGACCAAAAAGTCTATCAAAGGTCATATAAGATGAGTTTGGTGTGATTTATTCTTGGTGAATCCACAGAACCCTTGATGATATCCATAGAGAATCCGGGATATCTTCACTTTTCTTTCAAAGTTTTTATCATTCCATTTGAGTTTTTTGCAAGGGATTATACTATACTCACCTGTCTATACTTTACAGAGTGTACTCCCCACTTCCACATTTGAATATCAAGAATTTTGTCTGTATTTATTCTCCTGGCATTTCTCCTATTCCCAATTTTTTTCCAAAGATTATGAGTAATGGTTTTGTGATCACATTGGTTTAAGTATGTTTTCATCTAAGCCCATAGATAAACGTATTAAAAGTCCTTTGCTTTTTTCTTCTCACCTCACCTATCATTTGATAAGATATTTATTTTTTTATAAATTGCCTGTTTGTTGTATCTAGACACAGAAGAATTAGCTAGTTTCTCTTGTGTAATAACTATCCATCTGTTGACACTTAAGATAGAAGTTGCATGTATAGATGAATATATGCCTAGGTGTGAATATCAGTCCTGAAATTCTTAATCATATTTCACAATTAGTTTTATCCAATTGAGAGACAGAGTAGCGTGGTGCTTACAGAGGACAGGCGCTGGAGACACACTGTGTGATCTCAGAAAAATTACTTAACTTCCCTGTGCCTCGGTTTCCTCATCTATAAAATTGGGACAATAACACCTATCCAATTAAATGTTATGAAGAGTGAATGTGTTAACATATGTAAAGCTTTTAGAACAGTGCTGGAAATATAATAATCACCAAATGTATTAAAGCATCAAATATTTAAAGCAATTCATTGCAATACTAAAATATATGCATGCATGTCTAACTGTTTTCTGATTCAGTGATGTAATGTGGTTCACAAGAAATAGTCCTGACTCAGGCTTGTAATATCAATGGAAGGTAATTTTCAACAAAGGGTTACTACATGTTTGCACTGATTTAGTTAGCATTAAGTGCATTTCCAAATTTTCGTAGGAGATTTGTTAGAAATCGAAACCGTAGCCTTTCTTGCATTTCTTCACATCTACTGTATTCTTAACAATTATGCTTTGTGTCTTTTCTTCTTGGTAATAAAAGATAAAGTATTAAATTATGGCATTTTAATAGTGCTTAAAAATAAAACAATGAAAGAAGTAGCCCACATATATATTTAGGTATCATATTCATATTTTATACTTCGCATGATTTTATTAATACTACACAAAAATAAATTTAATACAGAGACTGATGTATTCTTCACAACTCATTTTATCTTCTCATTTCTCCTCCAGATTATTTATGGGGGTAATCATTTAAGTTTTCCAGTGTCCCTTATACAGCTGTCAGAAAGTGGTTGCAGAAGAATACTCTGGAAAAGAACAGCACTCACAGGAATCGGACTTTCCCAGGGTCTTTTCACATTCAAGGTTAATGCCAAACTAACTATCTTCCCACTGGAAATGGCAATGAGGGATAATCAAATTGCAATTCAGTCATCTTTAATATTTCAGGAAAGCTCAGTAAAGGGTCCCTGAAAACATGTTTCCTCAATTTGTATCAAAAACAATATTTGTATTGGTTGAGAAAATTTAAAACTGTTCTCCAGAGCCGTTGTGGAGTTTTTCTGACAATAAGAGTCTAGTTTTGCCTGAGAGCTCAAAGCCATTAGATTTGAATATTTTATTCTTCTCAAATAGACTAGGAGTATAATCATGATTTGAACTGATTTCTATAGACAGAACAAGGTCTGACAATGTACTTTTTCCTCTCGAGTTATATTTTTTTAAAAAATGAGAATATGTTTTATTCTACAGAATGTCTATAATAGATGATTCACACAGGAGCTATTAGCTTCTCCAAACCTTATAATCTCAGGATATAAAGCAAAAAAGGACCAAGGGGTCTTTATTAACAGGTCACCCCAAAGAAAAGATTAGGGAAATAGGATCTTAGGCAGAGTGCAGGAACCAAAGAGATGACAAAGAGCTGAAATCTCGATAAAATTTTAAAAATTCACTTTAGTAAGTTTCCTCCAATAGCAGGCTTTTTGACAGCACAGTTAACTGACAGAAGAGCTTCCTCTCTCAAAAGGACAAGAAGCCAGATACATATGTGTACGTATACATATCTATATATCTCAGTTATTTTACCTACTGGAACATTCCAGCATCTGGGCATCCAGCTACGTATGATAAAGACTCAACAAATAGCAGCTGAATAAATCAATCCCTACATTTACTTGCAGCCACATGAGAACAGCAAAGATCTTTAACCCATGAGTGATAACATGAGACAATTATATGTAAGATGTTTAATAAAGGTTGAGATGAAAAAGCAAGAAAGAAGGGATGGGAACTGAATGTTTTCCTGTTAGTAGAACATGAAGTGGAGAATTTATTACCCAGTGGATTGACTATTCACCAGTCCAATGCATGAAGTAAGTATGCCCATGTTCTACTCTATTTTTTTGCTGGGAAAGATTCACCCTGAGCTAACATCTGTTGCCAATCTTCCTGTTTTTTTTTCCCTCCCTAAAGCCCCAGTGCATGGTTGCATATCTTAGTTGTAAGTCCTTCTAGTTCTTCTTTGTGAGCTGCTGCCACAGCATGGCTCCTGACAGAAGAGTGGTGTCGTTCTTCAACTGGGGACCAAAACTGGGCTGCCGAGGCGGTGAGAGCGCTGAACTTTAACCACTAGGCCATCGGGGCTGGCTCCCATGTTCTACTTTTTTTAAGCTCCTTGTTCTTCTCTAGTCTTTCCTCCTGGTGAAGACCTTATTGGTTTCACGCTAAGCTTCCCTTGCTGTCAGACATGTGGATGTAAAAGTCATATTGTTTAAATGGAGAAAAAGAGAAAAAGGTGAGTTGAACAAACATGCCTAGTAGCTCATTTTTAACTCACTCACTCACTCACTCCGACCTTTCTCCTGGAAGGAGCTTCCTTTTACAACCAGACTGCTAATACTCTGTACCTTCTTTCTCGAGACTTTCTAAACAGGCCTTTTCCCCCTTAAAGAGTTGAACGCTGCATCCTGTTTACAAACATGCTTGTGCAGTTTCACAGGACGTAAGCCAGGACGCAGCCCAAGAGGATTCCCATCTCTTCTCTACAAACACTTCAACAAATGCTTTGACCACTGGGCGAATTTACTTTTCTCTGAAACCTCAATTGTAATTATATTAGCAACATGCCACTTAGCATTAATTGCTTAGCATCTTGTAAAGTTTCCTGCCACAATGGAGTTCCCAGGGACGGGAAGCTTCTATGATCCATGGTGCTAGTGTCTGTATTCTATTTTTCGCTCTGTCTAGCCCAGTGTCAGAAAAATAACAGTATTTATTTAATTAAACACTTGAATATTTATTCTAAGTTACTATGTTTAATTGCATATTAGGTAAAAGATGGCTGCTCCACTATTTTAAGAATGAGAAAGAATAATTAATGAATTTACGAAAAATAGCTTATGATGATTCTCTCAAATGACCTGTCCCAGGAAACTCAATTTTGTAAAGGTAGTTTTAAGATGATTTCTTGGTGAAAGATGCGTTTCTTTAAAACATGCTCAGATGAAAATGAAATGATCTATGAGCTACTCTATAGATGAATTGAATTTGGTAAGCGGTCATTTGTGAAGTGTTATCTTTCTCCCGGTTCCATCTTCCATTTCCTCTTATTCTGTTGACGTTCTTATGGAAATTATTTAAAAATGGATTGAAATGATTAAAAAATGCAAAATACGGTGATATTTTAAATTAAGCCACCACTCATTTTGGCATTTTCATTTTTATTAATCAAAGGTTAAGAAGAACAGAAACAAACACCTGATGAAGACATTCTTTTTCTCCATTACACAGGGTTGGGGTGATTTTCTGCTCCTTGCTTCCTCCCTCCCTGGGCCATCTTGGACCCTACACTCTAAAAGCTGCTCTCATAACCTTCAAAGAACTCAGGCAGGACCACGTAACAGCTGCTTCTTGAACTCATTCCTTTCCCCCATTTTTTAAGACAAATCACAAAAGCAGGATGGGCGAGAGTAAGCAGAGTGTAGTGACTTCAATTCCAACGGGCCCTGAAAATGCTCTCAATTTCATGCTTCCCTGATCAGCTTTATTTATAAGAAAATAGATCTCTATGAGCAAACACTTGGACTTGATCTGCCAAAAAAATCTTAGCAATATTATTTTTGGACACTTGATAAAAATCTTGATGTCTCTATTTGTACCAATATTTTGGGAGCATTCTCAGTGATATCTCAAAATGAAGCGTGAAAAATCAATAAAATATGTATTTCTGTAAATAAGTCAGGGACTCATTTTTCCAAAATGCATTCATATTCAGCAAATATTGCTGGATGTTATCACAGAGGTTCACTGCATAATTGGAAGTGAATAATTGTAAATATAATCACAAGGAAATCATAGTTGCTACTGATGGTGCTCAGGGCAAGCTGCCCCAGGAAGCACCACTCTGGTATGCGGATTATTTCGAGCTGAAGACAATAAGGATATTTGACCTCCCCCACTAACTGCCTAGAGAATCTGGCATGGTGGCTCATTCCTGGAACAGATCTTCTATCATGATGGCTATAAAGATAATGTAAAATAGATGTTGCAATGGGAGGGGCACCAAGCCCCTTTTATCAAAAAACTCTATCTCTCCCTGACCAAATTATCAATAGATGACCCTGAAAAGAATTGTCCTTCTGCCCTCTGAAGTCCCAGGCCACTACCCACCCCCAACACGTTCCTTCGCCTTTAGCTGCAATACTTAAGAAAGCAGCTTAGACAGAGGGACGAGTTGCTCATTTCTGAGTTTCTCCCATGTATACATGTTATTAAACTTGGTATTATTTTCTCCTGCTAACCTGTCTTGTTGATTATTTGGCCAGCCATAAGAACCTTAAGGGAAAGGGCAGAGGAAGATTCTCCCTCTTCCCCCTACACTACCTTCTATGTTGTAATGATAATTCTTTGTTATCAATGATTTCTAAGGTTTTCAAATTTTTAAAAAATTTGTGAGTAGGGAAATGAAAAGTAGAATTGTTGTAAATCCAGGTGTCTCAGACACAGAGGTGACCGCAAATTATGGTGATTTCAGAATTTCCAATATTTCATCTTCATTAGTGAGGAAAAAGAATCAGGAACTGTGCTAGAAGCAAAATGATAAAAAGCTATTGACATCTAAAGTTTTCAAGACATTAAAATTCCAGATTAATTTCCATCCTATTTTAATTAGCATTTACTTCTTACTTCTATTGAGAAAGATATGAATGATTTGCTGGCTGCAAGTTGGATGGAGGCAATGTGGGAAAATCATACAATGTTCTAGTCATAAGTCTTAGTTTAGCTCTGCTAATTAAAAGCTCTATGATCCTTGAAAAATAAAAATTTGTGTTTGCTTTCAGCTTTACTTTCCTGCATCTCAAAAGTAAGTTTAATAATGTGTGGGGCATCAAAATTGGCCACCCCAAAATATGTCTCTTTGCCTTGATTATTTTCTCTGACAGACATTTGACCTACCCCGCTAATTACCTAAAGGAATTTAACTCTGGGTGTGGACAGACTGGCAGGGTCCTCACTAAGCCCATTCTTATCAAAGTTCTGTTTACCAAACATTTACATTTGTAAAGGTATCTCCCTCTCTGTACTGGGAAGAGAGGGGGATGACTTTATCTCTGGAAACTCTTATCAGTATGGAAGGAGAGGACTTAAATCTGCATACCCTTGATTGCTGTGCTTTCTGGTAATCTCCCAGAGCTGTCTCCTCCCCCACCCCCAACATCCTCCATTGTCTTTATCTAAATCTATTTAAGGTGAAAAACCTCTGCCATTTGTTGAGAAACTCAGTTTCTCTGGTTTCTCCTGTGTATACATGCTATTAAACTTTGATTTTCTCCTGCTATTCAGTCTCATGTCAATTTAATTTGTAGCCCAGCCAGGAAGAACCCAGAGTGGCTAGAGGATACTCTTCTTCCTCCCCCTTCAAATGCTATATGCAAAATTGTTGATTTTGTGAATCTACAGTGGTCAAATATCAGCAATTTCATATGGTTCAACCTATATCTCATCAAGTAATCAAATGAGGCAATATATGTGAAAGTGCTCCTTAATTGGAAAGGCTAATGGAAACTTAAGGTAAAGCCATGAGCTTGAAATGGTGCTTACTCACATAAGTGAATCCCATCTCTTATTCATGGAACTTAAGGAGGGGGAGAGGTAACAAAGCAAAGGACAAATTTTTAGGGTAGAGATGATGTGAGGATAGGACATATACTGAATATTCACAAACAGATATCATGATATGTATAGAAAGAACCCTGGACTTTGTGTCAACATAGTAATTATGTAATAATTCACAAACATGTGTCTTCTCCAAGGTAGATGGTGGGAGGCGAAGATTCTAGTCAGGCAGTACCCTCAACTTCTTGAGTTCTTTCAGCTATCTCATCTATAAAAGAGAATTAAAACTAGAGAGGAGTCATGACTCTTACACTGCTAACTTTTGTAACTTTGCACCATCCACGTGTAAAGGTAGTCCTCAGGAGAATCTCTCTGTGGCATTCACTAGAGGGTTTGCTTTGATCTTGCTTATGATATACCCTGTGTGGTTATGTGTCAACTCGGCTGGGCCATGAAGTGCCCAGACATTTGGTCAAACATTATTCTGGGTGTGTCTATGAGGGTGTTTCCGGATGAGATTAACATATGAATTGGTAGACTCAGTAAAGCAGATTGCCGGCCTCAATGTGGGTAGGTCCCTCCAATCACTTGAAGGCCAGAATAGAACAAAAAGGCTGATCCTCTCCTGAGTAAGAGGGAACTTGTCCTACCTGACTTTTGAGCTGAAACATCAGTCTTTTCCTGCCTTTAGACCTGAACTGAAACATCGGTTCTTCTTGGGTCTCAAGCCTGCCGGCTTTCAGACTGGACCTTACACCATCTGCTCTCTTGGTCCTCAGGTCTTTGGACTCAGACTGGAGCTACACCATTGGCTTTCCTGGGTCTTCAGCTTGGTGACTGCAGATCTGGATACTTCTCAGCCTCCCTAATCACATGAGCCAATTCCTTATAATAAATCTCTTCCTCTCTCTCTCTATATATTCTGTTGATTCTGTTTCTCTGGAGAACCCTGAATAATACTTGCTTCCAGGGCCTAAGAATCAACTTTATATTGGCAGAGACTGTCTGCTCTGCCCTTGCCCTTAAATAGTCAGGGAAATATACTTCTCCCATTGCACCCTTGCCTACCTAAACACTAGCTGTTACTAAGCAACCACTCAACATCCTCCCTAACTTATCCCATTCCCCTGGCCTGGCCTAGTCTCCTGACAGTACTTGCTCTAATCTCCCCGGTTCCTATTCGTTCTCTCCCCTGTATGCCACATCCATGCGTGCTCTGGCCCACCTGGGTTTTGCCAGCACACTAACACTCTCCTGATATGTTGGACTTTGGTACTCCTCGCATGGTCTCCTCTATTGCTCCTCTTAAGGAGGACCATGGCATCCAGGCCTCAGGCCTCTGACCCCCCTCCCAGGCCTCGCCTGCTCTGAGGATTCAAGGCAGAACTGGGCAAACATTAGCCCTTGCTAGAAAGTTGAACCATGCAGTATGTACATGATGTAATTCGTTCTTACCAGCCTTAGCTTATACGATGGCTAAAATAAGATGGTGGATGGTGCTTCTATATGTTTTATGTTCCCCCAAAATCTTTGCCATATGGTTAATGCGCATATTAGTGAGTAGGTATATTAAGTCTTTAATTCTATTAAATATATATATATATATTTTTTTTTAATGAGGAAGAATTGTAATGCCATCCATTGGAGTATGCATTTTGTTGGAAGGCACAATAACCCTGCTGTATAATGCTAACATAGATGTATGAAATCACTTAACATTCTCTGTAATATGCCAATCAGTCACACATTTTAAAATTATGAGATACTGAAGAACAAAACAATGAATAGATAGGACATTATGTTTCCAGTTTAAGAGAGAAAATAGCTTCATTCAGATCGCTCATCACCTGTATATGTACAACTAGTAGAAATTAGATTTTGTGGAATGAGACACAGAAAGATGACTGTACTTTCTTTTATACATTGGAAGAAAAAACTAACACACAGAAGCCCTGGAAGCAGTTATCCAATATAAATTTCCCTCTATCCTATACTTTGCTGAAAATCAAAGAGAAGACACTATATGAACTATCAGCCTAGTTTTACAATAGCGTTGGGTAGAATTGTCTCCAGAAGGTTATTTTGTGATTAGAAAAGAAATTCTACTTTTGTTTATTTAAACTTATTAATGTCAAATAGTCCCCGGGCTCTAGCGTCAGGCATTTAAAGGATATGGAATCCGTCCCTTTGAGTATTCAGTTTGCTTCATCTTATTGTGTAGGTTTCTAAACTCCTGATTGTCAAATTATATAAATGCTCCATAAGATGCTCCAATATTAGTTTTATTTGCCAGAGAAAATATATGTAAATGCTTTTGTGGTAGTTGCTTTGGTTAATAGATTAAAGGAATTATGAAACCTTTGGAAGAAAATTTACTCAGTATGTAAAATATGCTTATAAAGATGGGGTTTCAGTTATAAAGATATTTTTAATCATAATATGTTTATGCAATCATATCTTCCAACACAGAGCTAAAAAGCCTCAACAAGTGATAAAACTAACCTAAGTATTTCAAGTACTTGATCAATTCACCACGTAGGATTTGAGCACACAAGCATTTTAAAAAATAGTTCTTCTACTTCATATAATACCTTAATATTCTTAATTGCTCTATTTGTTTTTTTCTAAGTTCCTCCATCCTAATGAAATCCTTTCATACTCATGTAGAAAAATAAATTTCACCATCAGTTTTAATGTCTATCATACAAATCCCAAAAGGCTCTCTGTTTTTCTCTTGTGCAGATTCCAAATCTAAACAGACAACAGTTAGAATGTCAAACTATAGAATATTATTAATTCACCACATCTTGCTTGATTAAAAATAAAAAGCCACATTGATCTTTCCCTTTTTCAGCCCGTGAGAGCTTGACCTGTTCTCCTTAGGTGTCTTACAGCCCCCTCTACACTAGAGACGCGGCATAGGCAGACTCCAAATGATGCATCTCTTGAACGAATAAGTGGGGAAATTCAGGCACAGTACAGTACTTTTTAAAAATGTTAATTGTAGAAATAAACAATAATAATACCATAATATGGTATGTATCAGAAAGAATAAAATGTTATATAGTGAAAAGTGTCCCTGCCACCTCTATATCTGTGGATTCAATTCCCATCCTTTCCAACAAGCATTGTAATTTCTTATTTTCCCTCCCCAGAGCAATTTTGTCCATATAAAAGCATATATATATATATATTTTTTCCTCCTTCCCTGTTTACATGAATGGTAGCATAATATATATATTTTTCTGCATCTCGCTTTTTTCACGTAACATTTCAGTACAGAGAAAGGTTTTTTATATTTTTTATAGCTATATAGAATTCCATTGTAGGATTGTAACATAATTAATTTAATCAGCCCCAAAAGATGATTTCCTCACTGAGGCTATTTCAGAAAATTTGATATTATAAGCATGTTTATAATACATAAATATCACGTATGCAAATATATCTGCAGGATAAATTCTATAGAGTGGAATTTTGGGTTCAAAGAGTATTTTAACTTGTAATTTTGGTATATACACAAAATAATCAGGATATTTTCCATTTGGCAGCATCTAGCTCAGTGTTTCTACAAAAAAGTATTCATATACAGTTATTTTAGAGTGTTGAATGCACATGTATACCTATTAGACTAGACCTAGGTTATTATCTAGAAAGAATTCTGAAAATTTGGATTCCAATATTCTTTTATCTTCTCTGCCAGTTGTAGTACAAATAATTTATATTCAATAAATAATTAAAGCTTGAACTGTCAGTTTTGCTAGGAATGAAATAAGTTTTTTAATACTGATTTCATGATCCCAGAGTTACACAGAAAGTCACTTAATTGGATTCATTCATATGTCCATCCACAAACTTCTACCAAGTATTCTGTATGCATTTTTCACCATATTTACTTGAGATTTGATTCCATTTTTAATAAATCAATAAATGTACAGTATACAATATATCGCCTATACATCAACTAAAAATAGTCAAATTAGCACCCCCATTCACACATATAGAAGATAAAATTTCTTTTTAAACCTCTCCGATTTTAAGTGAGATAGATGTAAATACAGTCCTCTTTCAACTTGATTCAAAGAGAAATCAATGGACAGTTATGTTCCCTTGTCTCAAAGAATCTCCTTTTTCTTTTTCTGAAAAGGCTAAGAACTGAACTGAAGATTGCTTTGTGGTGCTCTTCTAAACTAAATACAATGTTTAATATTATTTATTTGCCTTCATATAAGTTATCTTGAAATCAATATGTTTCAAAAAGTCTCTTTTAAAGACACTTTAAACAGTATTAAAGAATTTAATTTAAAAGTCTGTTCTAAAGAGTGTTTAAAGAATACTATTAGTATTTAAACTTTAATTATCCTTCAATAAAAGTCTTGTAGGGACTATTTTTATGTTCCTAGCTTATCACAACTCTTGGAACAATATTTGTTTTCAAATAACCAAGTTCTAAATACTAAAGATTGTCAAATTTTTCCTTTTTATAGTTACTAAATATGGATTTCTGGTCCAAAGTTGTTACATATATATCTTCATTTCTTTAGCTTAACAGACATTTAGTTCAAAATAATCTCAAGTAATTATCAATGGAAAAAAAGTAAGTAAATATTTATTTTTAATAATAATGATATTACTTTGCTATACTGCTATTTTTCCACTTATGAACAACTATAGTTTATGGAAAACTTGCAGGAACTTCCAGATATTTTGAATTGAATTGAATTTTAGGAAAGAAAACAATTAGAGCCAAGACTCAAATACATTAATGAACAAAGCTGTGGGATATGATTATTTTAACTCCATCCATTTGAAAGTAGTTTCCCTCAGAAACATACATACGTAAAATCCTTTAAGCAAATATACTGTTTCCTTACATTTAACTTTTGATGTTCAAATACAGTTTAAACAGCTTTTTTGAAGAGGCTCTACAGAACTCACCCAAAAATATACAATAAAATAATCAGTTATTTTACTGTAAGTCTTCAATTCTTATCTGTAATTCTAAAATTCAAAACTTTAAAACCCAAAAATACTTCCATTAATCTAAACTGTGTTAACTGATAACTAACTTCCAAACTGATAGGAAGTTATTTATAGTCTATTGATCTCACATTGAGGGAATAGCCCTGTTTTGTTGCAGAAATATTAACATGCTGGCTCGATTCCACTGAAGATGTTCTATTACATATTGAATAGGCACTGAATTCGTGTTCTAAAATAAAGAAATTCTGAGTTCTAGAATATATATTCAGGTTCTTGGGGCTTCAGATGAGCAGCTATGGACCTCATATTAACCTAGGGATGTAGATTCATCAGACTATAGTTATTATCAAATGTAATATTTTATTCTATAATATTCATATGAAACAGGATATCTTTCCTTTTTAAAAACAGTCATTTTTAATCATGTATGCAACAGAATTTCATGAACAATTCAATGTCATAAATTATACAACTCTGAAGAATTACAACCACAAATTTGTTAAAGAGTTGCAAAGCTTAAAGAAAGCGATATTGAACTAAAAAGATAAAGGCTTCTTGGTAATTTTATGATTCTCTACTAGTTAGGTCAACTTTCTTGGCTTATCTATGAGTAATCGCCATAACTATGTGTGAATAGCTCTTTAAAATAATTGGTATTAGTAAGGATACTCTCTTTTTAAAAAAGCTTATTTTTATCCAAAATAAATCCTTAATTTTAAGAAACAGTCAATTTTTATCTTCTTTCATTCAAGATACAGTATTTAATGGAGGATGGAACGTTACTTTTCAGACACAATAAGAAGAATGATATTATTGGAATATATTTAAGAAAACACAACACTATTATTAAAAAGAAAATGACAGGCCCAAAATGGAGTCACTTATGCTAGGCCATGTCACCAAACCAGGGCTTAATACCTAACCTAACTGCAGTTTCAACCATCACCAGGAACGTAATCTTAACCGGTCAGTCTGGAATTATGACTGATCAGCACCAATGAGGTCATCTGTCATATGGGCCCTCTCCATCCCCCAAAGGAAGATGAAGTAATTTGCCACACAGACCCCTTCCATTCCCCATAGGTAGGTTACCTAAGCCTGAAATAATCTTTTTTGTTTATGACTTCCTTTTCTTTCCTTTAAAAATCTTTCCCTCTTTGGAGCTCCTCTCCGTTCACTAGACGAGATGTTGCCCAATTCATGAATTGTTCTATAAAGCCAATGACATCTTTAAAATTTATTCAGTTGAAATTTTATTTAACACTATATATCTAGGAAGCTATTATTCATAATCACCCTTCTTTAAAATATAAGCTTTTGTAGTAACACTCCCTTTTCATGAAAATGAAAAGCGTATTTTAAATAAATGGGGAAACTTCTGAGGGAAACACGTTAGGTTCTGCTTTCTTTAGATAAGACGAACATGAACTAACTATTTAGCTGATAGTTCTTTGCTAACAGCTTGGGTATTATACAAGGCTCACAAAACTATTAATGGAAAACTCACAGCTCTATGCCTCCTGTTTAGCAGACTCCCATCTCCTTACTATAAATTACTAACTCTAGTATAATTGCAAATCTAAATAAATTCCCTGGTGATTACAGATTACAGTCACACATCCAAAAAGCTACAACACAATGTACTTTCTCCAGGAAAATTAATTATTCCAATTCTAGGCAGCTCAATAGTCAGAATTCAGCCACCAGCTGGCTAATATGTACAGTCTGAGCATTTACCAGCAGGCTTCTGCATTAGTAACAGCAAGATTCCATTTCACAGAAGAATACTGCAAACGCTATGTATAAATGATTCGCTCTCCAAGAGTCCTTAAGGCATAAGTGTTCCCCCTTAAATGTTCGGGCTAACTTACTCCACATGATATCATCAGGATTAATCTGAGGAAAGCAAACAAAGAGTATAATGTAGTACTCTGTGCAGAGTAATGAGAAACAGGAATCCCAAAGTTTAGAGTCTCTGCATTTTAGAGCCACAAGAAATTTATTGATCAAAGGGTCAAATGGCCTCATTCCATATTTCCAAAAATTGAGATTCAGAAAGGGTAATGTGATTTTCTGAAACTCCAACCACCAGAGAGAAGCACGTCCTGGATTATACACCCGGGTCCCTGGCTGAGACCAGTCTCCTTCTCCAAGATGAGAGTAACTAATGCCCAGAAATGGACTGCTTTGTTAAAATTTACCAAACTACAGCATGGTTTCCTATGATTTGACTATGGATTAAAATTATCTGATGGATGAATTTTATGGTTTGTAAATTATACATCAATAAAGCTGTTCAAAAATCAATGGGATGGGGCCAGCCCCAGTGGCCGAGAGGTTAAGTTCAGTGTGCTCTGCTTCAGCAGCTTAGGTTTGGTTCTCAGGCATGGATCTACACCACTCTGTTAGCAGCCGTGCTGTGCTGGCAGCCCACATATTGAAAAATAGAGAAAGATTGGCATGGATGTTAGCTTGGGGTGAATCTTCCTCAGCAAAAAAACCCAGAAAAACAAAAAAAAAAACCACAATGGGATGGATGGATGCATGCATATATGCATAACAGACTTGTAAGGGAACAAATATAGTAAAATGTTAATGGAAGTATTTAGGTGGTGGGGTAAAATGTATTCACTGCAAAATTCTATTTTTCTTTTTTTAATAATTTTATTTATTTATTTATTTATTTTCCCCCAAAGCCCCAGCAGATAGTTGTATGTCATAGCTGCACCTCCTTCTAGTTGCTGTGTGTGGGACATGACCTCAGCATGGCCAGAGAAGCAGTGCGTCAATGCGCGCCTGGGATCCGAACCCGGGCCGCCAGCAGCGGAGCGTGCACACTTAACCGCTAAGCCACGGGGCCGGCCCTCTATCTATTTTTCTATATGTTTGAAAATGTTCTTGATAAAACATTGAGGAGAAATAAAAAGATAATGGGCGTCATGTCTGCAACTTTTCTCAAAAAATTCAGAAAAAAAGGCAAAAGTGATAACATGTTAACCATTGGGGAATCAGGGTGAAGAGTATAAAGAAACTCTTTGTACTATTTATGTAACTTTTCTGTAAATTTGAAATTGTTTCAAAATAAAAAAATTAACAAAGAGAAAAATATTTGGCTGAAGTTAGTGTTTTACGTGTCTTTATTTTTAAAGAGAATTATATTATCTCAATGTCTTCCTGACGTATATGATCGTTTGGTCTTTCCAGTACACCATACCGCTCTTCTGGCTCCCTTCCCCTCACACACACACGGTGGGCTTCTGGTTATAAGATTAAAAAAAAAAAAAAACCTTCACAAAGCCATGGTGGGAGGTTAGGTTTGTATGGGCAAAAGCCAATCACTACGGAAAATTGTGAATGGAATGTGTTAAGTAAATATAAATAAATACATACACACTATCTCAACAGCTATTCTTTTTTAAAAGCTGCCAGCAGTTTTTGATTTTTGTTTTTTTAATATTGTGTGGAGATGGAAAATCTAATTTTCCCTGGAGGGAAGTTTATATTGGTAAAAAAACACTTTAATTAGTTCTTGTTATGCAAGACGGAAACAAAGATCCTTTTCTGGAATCCACAGATTAGAAACAAAGAAGAGGTACATGGCTCTGCAGCCCAAGGCAAAAAAATCTCTATGCTAGTGGTGGAGACTCACCTTCTTAATCTAAATTTTCTGGGGCGGTTAGGAACACCTGTTGTTTTCCTAGCTCTTTGCCTAGAAGAAGAGATCTGGAAATCCCAGAAGAGGAGAGCTGCTAAAAGAAGCTCCTTTAAGGAGGGGTCTACCACGGGGCATGGTGGGCTGTAGGCTCTGGAGAGAGCTAAGTTGTAGATAAGGAGAGCCTATAGATTATTACCTTGCACCAATTTCAAACGTGGAAATGCAGTGTGTGTTCCAAACCTTCTGTTAAGCCATGTAAATAAAGCATTCGAGCTTGGACTTAGCTGTGGGGGGGACACCTAAGTCTGGGCCTGCGCCCACGCGGGGTCAAAGAGCGCTGAGAAGCCTTCCCAGCCTGAGGAAAACCCTGGATTGAGGCAACAAGAGGGGACCCGCAGGGGAGTCAAGCAGGGACCCAGAGCAGGACTTGGGTGGGATTTTGTGTGTAAATCTTCCCATAACCCTGAGGAAAGGAGCTTCCTGTGGTCAGGGAGCAGGCAGAAGGGGGCCCCAGAGCGCAGGACAGGTCTGGGATTTCTGGGTGGGCTCTGCTTAAGCAACAATGTGAACCATAATAAACATATTCAGGCCATCCTAAAGATAGATGTGATATTCCACAAAATACGGCACTACAAATTTGCCTTTTTTGGTCCTCCAATTAAAAGAAAATGTTAGAGCTGGAAGACGTTTTAGAGCTTATCTAGATAATCTTCTCACTTGAGAGACAACAATAATAGCAGATAACATGTTTACAGAGCTTGTGTGCCAGGCATTGTTCTACGCACTCTACATATATTAACTCTCATAATCTTGCCAATAGCTTTGTGATATAAGAATGATGATATCCATTTTACAGATGACAAAACTGAAACACAGACAGGATAAGTAACTTGCCCAAGATTACACATCTGGTGAATCAAAAACAAGAAAGTGAGGCGCAAGCAGGTTACATCCCTTATCCGAGTACGCTCAGCTTGCTATTAGGGATCTAGGCCACATACAGGTCCACGGGCCAGGAGTCTGAGTCTGTCTCGAGTAGCCCATGTTATCTACCCATCACATTATAAAAACCAAATTAAATAATCTCAAGTATCCAAACCCAAAGAAGTTCACCATAAAACGTACACACTAACAAATATCTATTTCACAGACTCCTCAATATTCAGTACTGGTAAATTCTGTCTGAAGGAAGAGAAGCTGTAACATTGTAGTACGGAAAATTTTAGTGCAGTACGCAAATTATAAAATTCATATTTTATTGTGGTAGGGTCCTGGGACTTTCAAAATGGTCTTGTTCTTATAGCTTGGCAATTACTATAATTAGATGAAACAGAGAAAGAAACAAGGACAAATGAAGACAGAGATATTCATTCTATATTGTTCCTGTTTTCTCTAAGAATCTGGTACAGTGGCAAGAGAAAGGCACTTCTTTTCCCAGAACAAATGATATACTGTTACCCATCTCTTCATTGTATAGGGAATTGCTAGCATGGCTTGGGCCTGCTATTGGGCATTGTTGATATTAACCCTGCACTGATTCCCCAGTGTCTGTCCTAATTTCTTTCTCTAATTTAGAGAAATAAAAAACAATTTGGAAGTGATCCCTCAAAAGTCTTATAAAGTAATGGGTGCATCCATGTGTCTTAATCAATGGTCTCATAATTCTCTTTAGGAGAAATTATTGAAGGAAACCAAAAATATTAAGGTACAGAAATGCTAGGAATATCAAAGCCAAAGTCAAAATTTGCTTTGTTATATGGTTTCTAAGAAGGTGAATAATTCTCAACGTCTCACACAGCATTTAGCAATGTAATTTCAGCATTTAAAATACCGCTGATGCACTGAAATGCTGGGTCAAAATGAAAAGACTAACTCTTTATGTCTAGCTGAATGGCTTTTTTTTTGTCAGGCTGAGCAAAGCTTGAGAAATTCTGACGTTAACTGTCATTATAGAACATCAAAGTTTTTTTTTTTCCCTACCACACACACCAGGTAGAGTGAAAGAACATTAATATCCTAAACTTTTCTGTAAACCTTTAACCTTGCTGATAAAAAGAGATTTCTTTTCCTTAAGAGGAGAAAAGTTGAAAAGCAATTCTCATTTTCTATTTATGATTTGATTTTGAGCACCCCTAAAAATACCAAAAAAATGCTATTGAAAACTGACATCATATAGTGTAAGTAAAAACAAAAAGAGTTTTCCCAGCAGTATGAACACATTCTTCCGGAATTTAGGTGCTAAACTCTGAGATAAAAAATATTTTCATGATATTTCTTTTCATCTGTTTAACCAAATGACTTAAAGAACTAGATTGAATTTTAAATTCTAAAGATAAAATGCATTATACTTTGGGACAGCAATTTTCAAGCTTTGTGGTCTTAGGACCTCTTTCTACTCTTAAAAATTATCAAGGACTCCAGAAAACTTTTTTTTATGTGGGCTATATTGTATTAGAAATTACAACTGGGAAGTGTTTAAACAGATAAATAGACAAGCACACATTCCATTATCCTTCAGAGCAACGATTTCACACATATCGCATAGCCTCTAGAAAACTCCATTGCACATTTGCAAAAGAATGAGAATTAAAAAAAGCAAATGATGTCTTAGAATTAGTATGAAAATAGCTGTGATCTTGCAGAGGCCCTGAAAATGGTCTCTGGAACTCCTAAGGTCCCTGGAGAAGACATTGAGAACAGCTAATTTAGTGTATCATGTCATTTCCAGTTTAAAATCAAAGCATTAAAAATAAATGTTTTAGTCATCCCTAAAAAGAAATATCTCCAGCCCCACCTCACCCCATCTTTCTTTGATGCTGTTGTCATCTCAATATATTCAGTGGCAATAAGTACTTGACTCTTGAGAAGAAAGGTGACTGGATATTGGTTGTCCACAATATTCCTTCTCCCCTTTCATAACAGAACTTCTGACTTCCAGCTAGGCACATGCCCACCCATCTCAAGACTGCATTTCCCAGCCCTCTTTGCAACTTAGTGTGGCCTTGTGACTAAGATCTGGACAACTGGAATCTAAACAGATGTACACCACTCCTGCATCTTACCTTTAAAAGGACTGGGAGGCTCTCTCTGGTTTTTTTCGCTCTTCCTACTGATTGAGAGATAGCAATATGGTGACCACCGGTTTAGGATGTCAGCACTGCCCTGTCAGTTCTCAACTGCTCACTACTAGGGTTGCTATGTGAGAGGGTATGTGGCTCCTATTTTATTTTAGCCTCTTTTCTGTTAGCTTCCAAATACTACAAGAATGTTCACAGTATTGAAAAGAGGTATCCCGCATTAATAAGGCAGGTTTATTTCACACACACACCCCCCCCACACACACACACCCCATAATGTGTATTACTTTTAAAACAAATTCAGAACCAATAAGAGGGGAACAGAAAGAGAAGGTTGAGTCTCAGGAGGGGGATGAAGTGGTGATTTACTGCTCAGAGTTAGTAGTATACATTTGTTATTTAGGTAATTAACACCTGTGTTCTAAAAATCAGCTGAATACCGGCAACAAAATCTTTATTTGGGGGCAGAAATACTGTATCAGTGGGATACTCCTAATCAGTTCGCTGAGATATTTATCTCATTTAGTTACCTGGGGGGCCCGTCACTATTTCAATAAAGTACAGCACCTGTTAAGGTGTGACTGTTAGAGCCCCGTAACGTTGTGTTATAAGTCCCTAAAGCTTCATCATGTTTTATGGTGCAGAATGCGGGGTTCTTGTTTGAACATCTGAACAAATTCAGGAATACTTTCGGAGGAGAAAGGTCAGACCCTATCTAGACCTGTGCTTGAGGCCTCTATGAGAAAGTGGGCTGCTGACCACCAGGGCTTGACCACAGGTTTGACTTCCACTGTTCCTGGCACAAGAGGCTGAGCCCCGACACCTGCCTGACAGCCACAGTAATGCAGCTCTGCTCTAAGGTCAACAGGACCTAGAAGGAGCTGCTTCAATAGAGCAGAGCCTGTGGATTACAGCAGAGGTTGCCAAACACCAGTACCGCCAACTCATGCCAAAGGGCCCAGCTGCCTTAGAAAACAGAAAAATCAAGACAAACATAAAGAGTAGTTTATCAAGCTAAACACGTTCAATGTAAAGGTCTATTCTTTAGTCTGAGATTATGTCCTTCTTATAAAATGCAATAGACAACCAATGTAGTAGCCTTTTTAAAAATGTATTTTCTCAACAAAATTAAAAAATGGGCAGTCCTGTGCCAGTTTCCAGATTTTGAAATTGAATTCTATCGGTCCCTTAAGTCTAAACATATGGGAAACACTGCTCTAGGGCCCACAGTTTGTTTCTCTGTTTCCTAATTTTTCATGTATGACATAGAATGCCGCCCTCTTTTACAACCTCAGTTTAGAATTAAACAACCTCAACAAATGTGACATTGAGGGAAATAGTAGTAATTAACATTGCAAAGCGCTTTATTATTGGCAAAAATTTTCACTTACCTTCTGTTATTTTAAACTCAAAACAACAATGAGAGTCCTTCTAAGGGATGATGCTAATCACTGCTTCTTGATCATCAGGTAATCAGAAAGCTACACACACCAGAACTCTCTATCTCTGGACACCCAGAAAAACTGCTGTCACTTCAATGTAGTATTAAGCCCTGGACTTCCACTGATATCTTATGTAAAAACACTCACTGGGGGGTGGAGGGAGAGATGATAAACACTGCCAATCAAAACGGTCTCTATTAAGTTAGTTTCAGGATACTTTTTATCAAAAAGCCTCTCTTCATGAACTGATATGCCCATTGCCTTCAAAGAAAAAAATTGCGAAACTCAACATGTCTTTCTTTTTCCAGGCTTCTAGGGGCACACAGGAAGTTACGGACACAATTGCTGTGGCTTTCTCTTTCCTGACATATTTCTGATAAAACTGTTTTCTTTATTTCTGCCTTACCAATAAGATTTAGTTTTTTATTATACATTAAGTTGCTTTTGTTAATAAAATTATTTGTGGGGCTAATTCTAATCCTGACTTTGCCACTTATTAAGAATAAAATTTACAGAAGTAATGCTTTTCTGATCTCATGTTCTTATCTGTTGAAAGGCATAGCAATAGCAATACTAGGTCACAAAAGTGTATAGGGGATGTTGGGATATTCCCAGTATGCACCAACATAACACACTCTGCTTCGTGAGGCATGGACCCTGAATATTGATCTCGTCAGAAAGCATGACTTCAATGTATGGCCTTGGGAATCAGTCTCATTACTACATAGTCTGACCTTCAGTATCTCACAAAATATGTCTTTCAGAAACTAAATCTTTAAAAAGCAACTGTAATGGCTCAAAATTACTAATTTTTCTTATTCAGAAAGCTCAATACTTTTAATCTGAAAATCCTCTTGTTTCTTTAAGTGATATAAAAATCTAAAACACTTTTACATTTAATTATATAGTAAGTTATATATTAAGAACAATACTCTTTGCAAAAATGATATTTTCATGCTATGCCATAGATGCTGGCTGAAATAATTTCTATTTAAATGCTGATTATTTTTGTAACTTAAAGCAACTCGGACTTGACAATGAATAAGATCTAAAATGACTTACACTTAATTATAAATAAAACTTTCACTCCAAAGATAAATTAATTTTAAAATCAGATAAATGCTATCTAACCAAGAATAAAATGACAATGTTTTGTTTGTTTTCACAAAAAAATAATAATACAATGTAAGTTCCACAAATGTACGGATTTTTTGTCTGTTTTGCTCACAGATGCATCCGTTACACCTGGAAGATAGTATGTGCTCAATAAGCATCTGTTAAATGAAAAAAATGTTTAAAAAAAATAAAAAAGACAGACAATGACAATATTGAGACTCCTGCCACGTGCATAATGTGGTCTTCAGGTTCCTGCGTGTGCTCTTTCTGATTGGTGAATTCATCCAGGACAGATTGCTTTTAAGAAAAATTTGTAGCCATATAATACATAAGGAATGAGAAATAAGCAAGGTAAAATTTTTACTTTTAGAGCTTCTAAAATATTTAGATAGCCTAAGAAAAGGGGCCCTTTTGTTTAAAAAAAATTATTTGGTGGAAAAGTTTTTAGTGGTTTACAGATAATGAAAAAATGGAAAGTGTGTAAAGAAGCAGAACTATGAGACAATTAGGAGCTCCAACATTTACTTTCAGGCTATTACTAAGAAAGATGAGAATCATCTTTCCAAGTCACCATTTTAATCATGTCTTATCTCTTCTCATAAGTTGTTATGAACTGAATGTGCCTCCCAAAGTTCATATGTTGGAGCTCTAACCCCTAATATGATGGTCTTTGGAAATGGGGCCTTTGGGAGGGAATTAAGGTTAAATGAAATCTTAAGGGTGAGGCCCTAATTCAATAGGACTGTGGCCTTATTATAAGAAGAGGGAGAGAGAGAGAGGTCTTTCTTTCTCTCCACCACGTGAAGCCATGGAGAGAAGGCAGCCATCTTCAATCCCGGAAGAGAGCTCTTACCATATGGAACCGTTCCACACCTTAATCTTGGACTTTCTGGCCTCCAGAACGGTGAGAAAATAAATTTCTGTTTCTTAAGCCACCCAGTCTATGGTATTTTATTATGGCAGTGAAGCAGACTAAGACATAGCCTTCAACAATTTTAAATTGCCTTTTAAAAATCATATGAAACTTAATCATACACTTGAAGGGTCTTAATCAAGTCACTTTTCTCATCTATTCCTCCTCAATCATTCTCGAAAAACATACCAGCAAAAAACACATCACAGAAAGCCCTATATCTCTGATTGTAATTTAAGGTCTAGTCAGGACAACATTACAAAAGAACAAGAATTAACCCTTCTCTCATAATTTATGCACATTATGTCTCACACCTGAAAAATCTTCTTCTTCTTTTCTTTTTTTGGTTCTACATAATATTCTTGAGGTATTTTTCATAGCAAAGGTAGAGGTGGGCTTTCCATGAAGTCAGTGTACTTAAGCATTTGCCTCACTGGCACAGGTTTTCCCCAAAGAACTAGGCAGAGCCACAGTAATATGATCACACAGCCATGTGCTTTTGTAAAATTTCCAAAAGTGAGATCATTTATCTGCCATTAGATAGTAAATAATGTTCCCCTTTGTGTCAGATAATCTTAGACAGCCTATGGACATTTTTGGATGGTAAGTAAGAGAAAATTGACCTGGGAATACTCGTAATTTGGGTTCAGTAAGATATATTTATGTAGCTCCAATAACTTCTATAAAGTTAAGTTATTGCAACTGTAGTAATGGCATTCTGGAATACTCCTAGCCCCCTGGACTCACGACATGAAAAGTAGTAAGCTAGAGATCACGCAACTACAAAAACACATCCTACAGTGCCAAGCAACGGAAGTTTATGGTAGCTGAAGAGGGAAAAAAGTGATTCAAATGCATGGGGCTCATCTGTAGAAAATTTACCTAATCATGAGATATGGTATAAAAGTGTAAGTGGAAGATTTTGTTCTTAATGAAGTCTAATCAAAAAAGTTCTCACTTGTTTGGAATATACTCAATAATGCAATATATGCAATGATAAATGCATCATACATCTTTTCTTTCTTGATGGGAATTACATGAAATCAAATTTATCCAAATTTGTGCTTTTAAGACCTAAACTTATAGCAGTCCTACTAAAAAAACATGAATGTTGTTGGGGGAAGTTGCATGTTTTATTGTACCTTGATGGATTGTGTCTGAGCATTACATTATCAATAATGAGGTTTTAAGCTGAAAGAAACTTTTCTGAACTATTAGTAATACAGGACAAATTTCAGTCAACCATGCAGGAGAAAAGAAAATATTTACTCTCCATTCTCTGTATAAAAATGTTACAAACCACTGTCATGGGAAGATACTATCAAAGAGTGTACAGCCAAAAACTGTAGA
This sequence comes from Ceratotherium simum simum, assembly GCF_057802395.1. Taxonomy (NCBI): domain Eukaryota; kingdom Metazoa; phylum Chordata; class Mammalia; order Perissodactyla; family Rhinocerotidae; genus Ceratotherium; species Ceratotherium simum. The sequence goes on from NC_141909.1 coordinate 17,553,770, forward strand.
GACAAAAAAAGTATACTGATGTATTCAGCAGGACATAAATAGATGCAATCTCTCTAGATTTTGTGATCTTATGTTTTTCTTTTATTTGTTATGATTACTTTATTCATTCTAAATATCCACTTCATTTGAAATTGTTTTTTTAAAACATAAAATTCTTTTGTATTCTTTTAATTAAAAAGAGATGCCCTGTCTCTGCTCTTATATAAGCTTCCGACCTCACAAAACTTGGATCTACCACTGAACAAAGATCTGCTTTTGCTGTAAAAGTTTTCTAAATTAATATTATTTAGTTTAAGTATTTACTCTTACGGTAACAACAAATCCACAGAAGCAGCTGTGAGTATACAACACACTCAATAGAAGAGACAGTGCAATTCAGGTTGTTTGTTCAGTCAAGTTATAAGTAAAGGGGGAAAAAAACAGAAAGTAAAGCAAAGGTAATGGCAAGTCTATGATTCCAAGAAAATGTTTATTACTGATTCAGTGAGAGTTTGACCAATCTGTGTGCATTTAAGCATTTGGGTCTCAATCTAGTTTGTTGGTTGAAAAAAGAAGAAAAAAATTGCTAGCAATTCTCAGCAGCTTTGTGGATCTGAGACTTCCTTAAAATAGGGCAAGTGACTATGATCTCAAGAAGGTATGCAGCACAGAGATGACATTAAGCTGATTGATTTTTAAATTTTATCCTGCAAACCAGAAGCTCTCAGGAGATGCCACATTCCACAGAAGGCATGGATGATCGCTATCAAAACTTAAATTTAGCTTTCAAAGATGTACGTGGACTAGGGGCCACTCCAGGTTAAGAAACGGTAATCTCTTCTACTTATTATGAGACACTGAGAAGGAGGCAGAAATTGATGGGGATGAAAAATAAAAGAGCTTTACTACTACTTAACGTGGTTGTTGGTTAAAGCCGTCATTCTTAAAGGATGCTCCATGAACCAGTAGCAGCATCTGGGAACTTGTTAGGTATGCAAAGTCTCAGGGCCCAGCATAGGACTAATGAATCTGAAATTCTAGGAGTGAGGCCCAGCAATCTGTATTTTAACCAGCCCTCAAGATAATTCTGATGAGCACTCAAGTTTGAGAATCACTGAATTAAAATGAAGGCATGAAATAATGTCTCCCTACATAACCTCAATAGTTTTAAGTCCTGTGATAACAGACAATTCATGTTTTGTTCCAACATTATCTTGTTGGCCAGAAAATTATATTAACCACTTCCCAGGGTTTGTAATTACATGTAGATTGTCTTCAGTGAAAATTAATTTGCTATTAAAAAAATAAAACTGGAGCCAGCCCCAGTGACCTACTGGTTAAGTTCAGTGTGCTCCACTTTGGTGGCCCGGGTTCAGTTCCTGGGCGTGGACCTACACCACTCATCTGTCAGTGGCCATGCTGTGACAGTGGCTCACATACAAAATAGGGGAAGACTGGCAACAGATGTTAGCTCTAGGCAAATCTTCCTCAGCAAAAATTAAAAAAAACAAAACAAAAAACTGTACCACAAAGATGAACCCTCAAACCTTATACTAATTGAAAGAAACCAGATGCAAAAAACCATATGTTTTATGATTCCATTTATATGAAATGTTCAGAATAGTCAACCCTATGGGGACAGAAAGTAGATTAGTATTTGCCTAGGGATGGGGGGGAGAGGAACAGGAATCGACTGCCAACCAATATGAGAGATCTTTTGGGGGTAATGGAAGTGTTCTAAAACTGTATTGTGATGGCTGCACGACTCTGGAAATGATTGAATTACTAAAAATCATTGAAGTGTGTACTTAAAACTGTTGAATTTTATGTTGTATATATTGGTTTCCTGGGGCTGCCCTAACAAAGTACCACAAACTGGGTGGTTTAAAACAACAGAAATTTATAATCTCACAGTTTTGGAGGCCAGAAGTCCAAAATCAAGATGTCAGTAGGGCCATGTTCCCTCTGAAACCTGGATGGGATCATCTTTCCATGCCTCTTCCTAGCTTCTGGCGTTTGCAGGCAATCCTCGGCATTCCTCGCTTGTAGATGCATCCGTCCAATCTCTGCCTCCATTGTCACATGACTGTCTTTTCTCTGTGTGTCCCTATCTTTTCTTATAAAAATACCAATCATATTGGATTAAGGGCCCACCATACTCGGTACTCCAGTGTGCACTCATCTTAACTAATTATGTCTGCAACAACCCCATTGCCAATTAAGGTCACATTCTGAGGTACTAGAGGTTAGGATTTCAATGCATGTTTTTGGGGACACAACTCAACCTATAACAGTATGCAAATTGTACCTCAATGAAGCTGTTAAAAAAAATCTTAGAAGATGTCCATACAAAGATTCATATGATACTTGAACATGAGCCATTAAAAACACCTCTCATAAAAACAGGATCCTTGGCAATTGATGTGTTATTACTCATTTCATAAAATGACACACCATGGGGATCCATGCCCCTGAACTCAATCCTGTTAGATAAGGACATTTACAACCAAAAAACTATGAATCACACATCAGTAGATAAAGTTTAATTCCCACAGTTAGTAGTAGAAAGGAATGAGCAGAGAAAGGAGGAAATGGCAAAGAATGGAATAATTTTTGGAAGTTATTGTTCAGCATCCATTGTATGTAGGTGTGTTGGGAGGAGCCAGAAATTACATAAAGGAGGCATCCGGCTCTGAATTCTGTTAATGAACTAGGTCTGGGCTGCTCAATTTAACCCAGTCCCTAACTCTTTACTCTTGCATTTCAGCTATTTATAAGCTCCTTGGGTATTTGTTTAACTTTTGTTTTTATTGTTTGTTTGGTTGGCGGAAAATTCCTTCTTTGAAACAGCTCTATTCCCATTAAAAGAAAATTTAAATCTGGGTTTCCTTTTTACAGTTTTCCATCAGGACTGGGGAGTACTGGTAACTGGAGAGCCACTACACCCTCCACAAATACATTCACTGTTAAAAACTGCTAAATAAATCTAATCTACTGCAAGAGGCCCTAGCTCATATGCCTTAACACATTATCCATAAGATGTCATGTTACAATTACAGCACCATATCCCCTTTATCTGGTTCTTTTTTTTAAATTTCTTCTATAACGCTATCAATTTCTGACATATTTTATAATTTACTTATTTATAATGTTTATTGTATACCATCTGTCTCCCTGAATATAATATAACCTACCAGAGCAGTGACCTTTGTCTATTTTTTTTTACTGACAAATACCTGAAGTGCTTAGAAAATTCTATGGCATATAATATTCACTCAAGAAATATCTATTGACTTTATTGAATAGTCTTTCTATTATGACTTGAAATACCCTAACCTTTTCCCCTGCCTCCTCCGCCATCTCAGGTACATCTGACTGTGACCTGACAGGCCCAGGACAATTTCATCTTACCTGACCTGCTATCTCTTTAACGTTGTGAGCTTTCTTTTATGAGGTTCCATGCACAGTTTCGTTTTCCCTCCATAGTCGTGAGATATAAGGAATTTAACATAAAGGGAAGAGCAAAAACTTTTTTGAGGTCTCATAGTTCACTACAGAGCAAAATTGTTCTGAAAAGAAAAAGCTCTGGCTTCACAAAGCTTTTATTGAGATCTAAAGGTTCCTTCTGAAAGAGTAAATGCAAAAGGCTGTCTATTCAACTAAGCTTCACAAACCAATTAGATTTACTAGACAGTATCTTAGAATTTATCTTTCTACACTTTTTATTTCTCTGTGAAATAATAGTAAGTTTCTAAATACTCGTTGAAGCCGAAGAGCATACAGCAGTGGTTCTCAAATTGTCACCTGCATCAAAATCGTCAGGAAGGCTTGTTGAAACTCTGATGGCTGGGTCTTACCTCCAGAGTGTCTGATTTAGTAGGTCTGGAGTGGGGCCCAAGCACTGGCATTCCTAACAAGTTACCTAGTGATGCTGATGTTGCTGATCCCGGAACCATGTTTTGAGGACCATCAGTATATGTCAATTGCAAGGTCTCATTTGTTTTCTTTTTTCTCCTAGAGACTCCTGGATTTCTCATGTGAAAGGGCACATCCATGATGGTTTGGAATCATGAGTTAAGCAACCCTTAACTCAAAAAGAATAAGCACTACAAATCCATAAGAGTCATCAATCCCCCATCCAAATCCCTTGAGAGTACACAGATAACCCCTTAAAGGGCTTCTTGAAAGTCTACAGGTATCTCCTTAGCCTCTTTTAATTGAACTGGGACCTATTTATGATGAACAAATGGCAAACATCTGGGGCAGCTGTGAGCCAGTAAAAGAGCCCTAGATGTAGATACCCATTGAGGTTCCTGGCTCAGCTCTAGCGTGAAGTATCAATTATCCTGATTACAAAATGACGGTGACAATGCCAACTTTGCCAACTTTTTCATTATAAATGAAGGTAAAACTAGATTGTGCAAAAAGAAAAAAAAGATATAATTGTTTTTGGAAAGGTCTTATAAAGGTGAGACTAGTGAATCAATAATTTTTTGTAGTTTTATTTGTGAATAAAGTGGATCATTTGCTGGTTACCTCACCAGAAATTGTCTTATCACCCAAAACCTTTGTTCTCTTCCCTATCTAAAATGTGAATATCTAGGAAAAAACTACTGATGAAAGGTTTTCATGTAACCCTCAAATTTTATGACACCCACTGAGCTTTACTTAAAAAACAATGAGTTGATCAATGAGCTAAATTTTGCAAAATTTTCTTTAGATTTTAAAAAATAAATTTAGGTCATTTTATTAAATCAAAAATAGTTAAATGTTGCTCTGTATGCTTAATTCCTCAATGCAGATTCCGATATCAACTGCAATATCACATCTTGAAACATTCATTGGAAAGTCAATGGATTTCTGGAAGTTATAAATTTGTAAGAGGCATAAAATTATATAAAACAAATTCTTAATATTGATTTTCTGGTATATTAAAACCTTAAGTGAACCAATTTCAACTGAGATAATGAAAACAAGATTTCCCTCCATGCAAATTTACCAGGAATCAAAACATTCTAAATTTAATTCTCATGTGTGGATAGATAATCAGTTGAATTAGAGCTTTCAAACTGGGGCAGCCATAAGAAGAGGGTGTGTGTGTGTGTGTGTGTGTGTGTGTTGGAGGTGAGGAGAGCTGAGCTTGAGAGGAGGAAGTTGAAGAAAGGTAGAAGTGATGGGCTCAACTCTACATCAGCTATTTTTAGTGTAGGGCAGGGCAGTGATCATTAAAGTATATCATCATACTCATTGAAAGAGGGGTGTTTTTTTTTGCATATTTTATTGTGTTAAAATTTACATAAAGTAAAATTTGTAAATCTTAAGTATCTGATAACTATAACTGTAATCACAACCATAACCATAACTAGATAGATAGATAGATAGATACATAGATAGATAGATACATAGATACATAGATACATAGATACATAGATACATAGATGCATGGATAGATACATGGATAGACAGATATCTCACCCATCTACAGAAACTTTTAATCACCCCAGACAGGTCTCCACACCTCCTTCTAGCCACTCCTCACACACACCAGAGGCAAATCATATGGCTCCCTGTTCAATCTCCCACTCAATACAGCACAGGATTTTTCTCTCCAAGGCTGATATTAAAACTATATTCCAGGGTTTCATAGGTGATTCTAATGTTTGATTAATATTTCATAATTTAAAAAAATCTGCAATGAAATAAATGCTATACACACTGAAAAATGTTAAACCCCAGACTTTAACATAGCAGAGAACAACATCAGGACTCTTGGACTCGTCAAGCCAACAACTGACCTATGAATAAGTAATTATCATTAATTTTAATTATAAAATAAATTTATATTTACAGCCTATTGTTTCTCTCTGTCTTATATACTGGTTTTTTTGTGTAATGTTCCAATTATTTCCTATTGCAAATAATTTGAAAACTACTGCTTTACAACATACCCAAAAGAAAAAAAAAACTTGAGCTTCTTTATAATCATGTCTAGTATTGACAAATTCACAATTCCAAGAGGCAACTCTAACTATGAAAAAAGTTCTTTGCTACATATAGAAATCTCTCTATAATATCCACAATTCAGCTCTGTTTCTACTTCACCTACACCACAGAGCAACACAGAGAAAATTTACTTTCCTAATACAGTGCTTAGTGCCTACAATATTCTGTCTCTCTCTCTTTATCATTAATCTTCACATTTTCAGTTTCTAAAACGATTATTTATATGATACCAAATGGTACAACCATGACAATTGCATTTTGTAAGTCAACATAGTAATGTTGAATGATACAGAAACATCTCTGCTGTAACATTGGTGCCTTCCCATATATTGACAACAAGCAGCAGATTGACAATGTACATTGTCTGGTATATTAAATGATTTTCTGCTATATTAAAATCATGCAAGTAGACATCACTAGTGGTTACTAATGATAATAATGTAAGTTACTGATGACAATGATGTAACAATAGTGTGAGTAATTAAAATTCAACCCTCATTCCACAACCAAGAATGTCAGCATTCACTTATATACATTCAAGCTTAATTAGGTCCCTAATTAATATAGAATTGCCCTTTAAAAATAGATATTTATGTCTCAAATTCTACTGGACAGTCCTTCTTTCAAATATAAGAGAGCGTCCAAGGAGATATGGTTTAATGGAAAGATTTTCCTTTTTTGATGAGTTGAAGTGCACTGGAAACTTAAAAATGCATGAAAAGCTAGTTTTCCCCTAGAACTTTGGCAGTTATTTGACATTTGAACAGCACCATCTACATATTCAGTGACATTAAATAATATGGTATATTTAAGGATATAAACCTTCTAGAGACAGCCAAGAGATTAACAATACATAATAATTAATTCAATAACTATCACTTGAAGCCCTTTTCATGTCCAATGAATACATAGCTGTTGCATGTTTTAAAGTTAATTCAAACACTGGAACTTAGACAAAAATACCTTATTTCATTTTCGTACAAAGTTTGAATAAGAGATTTTTCTTACAATTAATTTGAATCTTTACTACCCCATGTTTACTTGAAATTATAAGGCATATTGTCATGCTCAAATAATGTAGAAAGATTATAATATCTAAATAAAAAAACAGATTTTTCTCACTTTCTTCTTCTTAGCGAGTTTAATTTTATACAAGAGTTAGTAAAGCATTGAATTCTCACCTTTAATTTATGATTAATTCATTTTCCAGCATATTCCTTGATCTGAGTATAATGACCTACAACCAAGGTTAATGTGGTGTGCAGTAGCTCCTGGTCATCACCAACTCTTGCTTTCCATGCTTTGAGTAGCAGAGATTAGAGGATGAGGATTTGTGTCTTTTCCGTTTAAAGTCAATCTCATGACTTTTCAATAAGAACAGGAAATGAAACTATTTAATGTCATATACATGAATTAATTTATCTGTATTATCATATCCCAATAGGACAAATGTAGAAGTTGAGGCTTATAAGTCAAGACTTCTTGGAGTCAAATGACAAGTAAGTACAAGAGCTACGCTTTTTTATGAATCAAAACCAATGCTCTTTCTACTATAATGTGTTAACCCTCTTTGCTATTGTTTACTAGTGTTCTATTTCATTAATGATCCCACCCTTAATCATAATCTTATCTTTAGCAATAAAGACTCATTATATAATGTTCACATCTATAATTATAGTAGGTTCCAAATCCATTCTGTGTAAATGAAGATATGAAAAATATTTCAAACAAAATATTTGGGATCTTAGGAAAAAGTCTTGCCTGAAGCTCTCCCCTGATGCTAAAGTGTGTTCTGTAAATGCACATCAGCATTGGAGGTAGGGACAGGTATGGCCAAACCTGGCAAGAGTTCCTCTATTTTACTCATTGCATTGGCTACTATGCTTCCTGCCCCTAGTAATTGTCTTCTTTCTAATCCCTCTCCATTGTCTACTTTATGGCATTTGTGTAGAACATAGAGTCTCATGGTCTCTGCCCTTCCCTTCCCTTCTACCCCACCATCTACTATCCTTGAATTCAACATCCCCAAGAAAGAGATTTGTTCACTAGTTCACTACCGTCACTCTCAGGCATGAGAGTTTCTGTTGGGTCAAGCTCATGCCCAAACTCAATACTTATAAAAAAAAAAAAGAGATTATCTTTCCCTAGTTAATTATTCATATTAATTAAATGGTTACAAAAAGGCACAATAAGTACTTCTAAACATGGAATGAAAAATGTGGGCAGCCTAGTAGATGCTAAGTGGAGGTTAACTACTACATCTTTGGAGGGAAACTCTGAATCCTTTCAGAGATTAGAAGATGCTTCCTGAAAGACACCCTCAAATGGCCCTATCTTTTCATTTAAGTCCTTTTCACTCACAGAAAGTTTCCAATGTCTGTCTTAATGTTGATGAACTAAAACACACCAGATATAAATAGCACTATCAAGGTATTTGTATTGTTTATTGGTTCATGTTACAACATCGACTACTATTCTTAGCTCCTTGTGGGGTAACTCCTATGTGGGGTAACCATCTGCCTTGTATGTGGCAGTCTTTCGTTTATTGGCTGCTAAGAAACAGTGAGTCTTAGAATATCTGACCATGGTGAGCCTCCAAGCAAGCTGAACCACCAATTTTTATAGAATGACTTTAATTATGTCTAAATAGCTTAATTCCTGTGCTTCTAAAATAAAACACCTGTTGACCAAGCTAAGATGACAATTTTCTTCTGACAACAAATAGGATAAGATATAACTGGTATTTTGAGTTCATTTCAGAAGAAATTTGCTGGAATATAAATCTGTAATCTAAAAAAAAAATGTAGGAAAGTCATGCCTTTGGATATAGCATTTCATCAAGAACTTTCAGAGTATTTAATACATATTAAAGTAGTATTAAAGAAAAATGTAATTGCAATCATCAGATCCCATAGTCTTCCTTCAAAGTAATGAAGTAATGGAGGCAGAAGTGTTCCTACATATGTTCTTGGTGAAAATGGATCAGATCAGCCATTTTTAGGTGAAAACTGAAGTTAAGTGTTTATGATACAACAGAATCATGTAAAATCATACAATTTTTAGAGTTGGAAGAAATCTCGGGGCTTATATAGTCCAATATTTTTCACTTTATTTTCCAATAAAACAACAATCTAATTAGATTATTCTGTTTCTCACAAAAAGTCATGGGGGTCAAATATATTTAGAAATATTGCATATTTTCTCCCCTTTCCTCTATTTAGAATAACCGTTAACTTCTTCTTCATTTAGTAAATTCCTATTCCTATGCTAAAATTTAAGAGTCCATCAGCTCTACTAAGAACTCCTTTGACTCAACCACTGAAGGTCATTGCTCCACCTTCCTTTCTTCCAGAATACTGTTTATGTGTGTGTTATAGCACAGATGGTATTGTTATTGTAGTTCTCTGTCAACAAAACTATTCTTCAATGTGACAACTAGCTTATTCATTTTGCTAGATTCATCCAAAATATGCATCTCTGATATGAAGGAGGGGGTTCCATAACTGTGATACGTTAATAAATGTTTTCCAGAAATGCACCAGTTGAGCACTCTCACTTCAATAAAGGCGAAACTCATCTGCCTTTATTATGAAAAATGCTAAGTTTGTATAAAGAATATTAACAATGTACAACATGTTTAATTAGCATAATGTTTGAGGACTTAACTTTGAAAGAATAAGACCTACTAACACATCTCACATAAGCTACTGAATGATATGCAGGTAGTAACCGCTTTTGCAGCTATCAGTGGTTTTGAACCTGATTCAGTTATTATGAGGAGAGGTAAAAGTTTTATAGCACATCTCTCCATCTCTCTGATCTCTTAAACGCAGATGGCACTGCCGTATGTCTGGTAAGAGGTCTGCTTACTGTCAGCTCTGGTCCTAGGTCAGCCATAAGGCTGTCTATCTTTAGAAGGTAGTTCACTCTCACTGTTTTTTTCTCTTCTCTCTTAAATCATTGAAGCAACTACACTGACCAGATGTGTTTTTAATGAGTTTGTACTTATAAAGATTCTCAGAGTCCCCAGATAAAAGGAAATATCAATATACTTTTCAAAGCCCATTCCGGTAGTGATGTCCTTAAAAATCAAGAAAACAGACACTTCCTAACAAGACAAGATCAAGATACTCTCAATTACTGGAAAAGACAAAGAGTTGAATGAGAAGTTTAAATTTGCTAACTCAAAAGATATATATTCCTTTATCCCTGAGGAAGCTTCTTGTTAAAATGCTGCCATATAAGCAATGAGCCACTACCCATTATAATTCCTTTCAGCGTTTTCCCTACATGCTTTTCATTTCCAAAATTGCAGAGCGACCAACACCGGCCAGAGTGGAGCAGGTATGTAATTGAAGTCTTAAATTGCAGAATGTTACACAGTATTGTTCCTTCCTACTAACAACAGAAAGAAGGAAGGAGGAACATACAAATGGAGACACAGATCAAGGGAAGATAATGACGTGGAAGTCATGCACATGGTCTATGAGATTGGGGGCATAGAAAACTAAATATAAGGAAAGAGACGTGCAAGAGAATGACAATGAATCTAACATTTTGACAAAGTTGAAAGAGGAAAAAGCTACATTCTGATGTAAAGTTTGTCTTTCTTGACTTTCTTAGGTCTCAGGTTAAGAAAAACTTTAAGTTTACATTTGAAATAGCACAGGAAAAGGTAGAAAAATTTAAAATGTTAAAAGCAACAGTATAGAGTTAAGGACTAGACTTAGAATATTAATAAGGGATGTGGGGAATGAGCAATTCCCAAGACATAGTTCCTAGTTAACACCTTATTTGGTTATGCAAAATCTTTAAACATTGAATTGGCCTTTTCCTGGAATTAATTCATGTGACAAAGCGTACTTAAAAAAGAAACAGTACAACATTCAAATGTCAAAGTCATTCACTTCTTAGAAGGTAAAAAGTGTTCTTCAGAGGAGAAAAAACATGTTTCACTGAACTTAGAAGTGTTTTATCATTGACTTTGACATGAACATGGTCACTTTTAAATGGAAAGTGGAGTGTAAGAAAACAAAAGACTTTCACAACTTGATTCTAACATCTTATTAAGGACTAAATCTGAAGATTAATGATTTTCTTCAGCAAAGCTACATTTATTTGTTCTTAAAAATTTATTTTTTGTATAGGGAACCCATATATATAATCAAACATTCAAAAGGTACTAAAGGATATACATTGAAATGTCTTTCCTCTCATCCTTGCTCCCAGAGGCTCGTATTCCCCAAATACAACACCATTACCAGTAACCATTATACATGACCATATTCACTATATGTATGTGTGTGTGTGTGTGTATATAAACTGTATCTGTATTTGAAGCAAATGTGTATATATATAAATTGTATATATATATATATAAACTGTATCTGTATTTGAAGCAAAATTTGGGTTCATTGAAAGTGTACAAGACTGTTTACTAGGAATAAGAAAAAAATATTAGTGAAATCAAGAATTTTTTTAGGTTTTATAGAATCTTTAGAAACTTTATTTTATCCTTAGTTTAAATAGTGACTTTATCATGAACTGTACCATTTCTTGCATGAATTATTAAACATATAACAAAATTTTGCATTAAAAACATGGAGTATTTTATACAATTGAATATAACTCTGGTAACTTGCCACTCTCTCCATGCTATTAGAGTTTTAAAGATTTTCTAAGAATAGACAAAACACCTTGTCTGCTGGTAGGATCTGTCCCTTTTTGGTTCCCAGCTTCCCATCTGCAGATAGAGTAGTCCTTATTGATGTTAGCAATGAAAGACTCAAGAATTTCTAGACTCAAATGCCACACTAGCTACTATCGGAATACTGTTGGGTTGGAATCTTGGGCACTAATCTGGTTAGTACACTTAACTCATTCTCTGGTTAGTAAATGAGTCCCTCTCTTGTTTCTTGTATCTGAGATCCCCTCTTCACAATGCTTCTCTTATGCCAAGATTTAGATGTGAGCTCTGACTCACTCCTAAACTGGGATCCTGCCTCTGCGCCCAGATCTGGCTTTTCCCAAAGGTCAGTTGTGTATCTGTGTGGGTTTACATACCACCTGTGCCTGAATCCCCAGTGAGGCACTCTCCTGTCTGTAGAGACTCCTGTTAACTTTGCAGAGATATAGACTGTTTGGTCGGACTGTTGTTGGTGACTATACTTCCTAAATACTGTTTCTTCCTCCCCTCCTGCCATGTTTTACTTGTAGCACCTATAACTAGGTCCATCTTGGCATGGATGTGTCAAGTTTAAGGCTATCATACCTTGTTATGGTTAATTGGCTCATATCTAAACATGTGCAAGTGAGAACGCCAAAGCATAGACTTATTCATGAAATAATGTTTACCACTTAAAATATGAATCCATCTACCAACTAGCTAGAGTTCAGGGGATGGAAAAAGCCACGAAGTGACGGTAGAGTCGGCTGAGCTTCCCATTATTAACATATAAACTTTCACTTCAGAAACAGAGCTCAAATACTTCATTTCAAGGTAATTTGATTTGCTTTCCTGGCGGGAGAAAGTAAGGCATGGTAAAAGGTTTGGGCTTGTTCCCAGCTCTGCCTCTTACTAGGGATGTGAACTCAGGCAAATTACCTAAGTCTCTAAGCAAGATCCTCCTCAACTATAAAATAGGAATGATAACAATAACATCACCTACCTCATAGGGTTGTTGTGAAGGCTAAATGGGATGACACATGCAAGACGCTTAAAATGGTGCCAGGCACAAAGTATTACTTAATATTAGTTAGAATTATTTGAATGTGTGGGAATTTTTGTATTTATTGAGCAAGAAAATTCTGTGCTCAGAAGTGAAGCAAGGAAATGAAGAATCTTTTCATTGATCAGAAAAACCTCATAAAAATGATGCGGCTGGTGTGGTAAAAACAGGAAAAGCTAACCCTGTGCCAGGCACTATAGTAGGTGCTTTACGTATATCATCTCATTTTAACACTCGCCGAGGGAGAGTTTCTTATTCTAACCATTGGAGTGGGAGAAACTAAAGTTCTGTCAAGATGTCAAAAGCTATGAAGGAAGAGAGCAGCAGGACCTGGATGTGAAGATCTGAAGGCCGGAAATACAGCCAAATGACTAGGCTGCAAACCCCATGCCCTGCTCTGTAACCACTGCCTTCTCGTCCTCTCCAGCCTGGTAGGGGCGGTAAATAAGCCCTTTCCTGATTTTACTGTGCATCACAGGGGAAAGGCTCTATCACAAACCGGTTTAGGTAGGAAAATAAACTTGGATTCAGCAAATTAACTTTCAGCATAGCTTTCAATGACTAGGGTCTCAGGCTATTAAATTTGGAATTTCAGAAACACGCTCTAGCAAAGAAGAACAGCTGCTGCTGAATCCCAAGCCGCAAAGCAACAGAAGCTGCAGCATCTGGACCGACAGCCACCAAAGCTACATCAGTAAATAAGGTGAAAGTCCCCGTGCAATATGACCCTTCAGAATCTTCTCCCCAAGCTCGCTACCGGTGGCTCAAAGGTACCTGCACAAGGAAGGCAAATGGCATATTCTTTTAAATGTCTGTTCAGGCAGGAGACTGTGACCTTTGCTCTCTATTGGTGGAATGGATGCTAACACCACCAGCTGGAAGTAAATAGAGATTTTAATTGAAACGCATACTACTATCTACAACTGGGGGTGGGGGAAAGCAAACCAGAGAGTTTTCTAAGCTATCTAATGAGCACCCAGCATGGCTTAGCTTTCTACAAATGATCCAACATTAGCCTGGGCTTGTTTTGCAAACAAATACTCAAAAAGCAAACCTTTCAGCTCTTGCACATTCGGCGCTGTTTCCCAATACCAGCTCTATTAGCTAATATAAAATACAAAGTGTAATTCAGGATCTGTTTGTTTTTGTTTCCTGGGGAAAATGGAAAAGAAACAATATTGGAACATAAAAACTGGAGTTTTTTAAAAAAAAATGTAACGATGAGTTACTCGATATGACAGAATGTGCAATTATTGATATAAATGCAGATCGGTCTCATTTAAAAGCCTTTTTCATAGATACATCTTTCTCTTTATTCTTAATACTTTTAAAAATATGCTTTATTTCCTCAGATCTTCTTATTCCAGTGGAAGAAATTAATCACAGTCTTTCAATTTAGTATCTTATCACCTAGTAAAAAAGAAGGTCTTCTTCATTTATTTTAAAATGCTGGCTATCTACCAACATGGTTTATTCCATGTGCTGCTGTTTGTTTAGATGGCAAGAAAATTTTTGTGAATACAAAGTGTCATTAGTCATCATTGCTCAAGTTAACTGGCCTTTCTAAAGGTTACCAATGCTTTATTTCTTTCATCATATTACTTATCTTAAAGAGACATCATATGTGAGGATAAGATATTTGACAACAATAATACATTTCTTGATTGCTGTTCAAATACATAGAAAGAGGTTTAAAAATGAAGCTAATGGACAATGAGAGCAGAGCATTAGCAAGAAGACAAACAGCGGACGTTTCTACTTTGCTATCAAGGTAGCTTTTTTTAAGCTCCCACAAAAATCAAAGTGCTATGCTATTGAACAAAATCCTCACAAGAAAAGAAAATATACTGTTGATTTTTTAAAAAGTGTATTCCTCAACTTTGCCGAAAACTGATGGCCCTTAAAATGTATTTTATTCAGATGAGGAATGGAACAGAGAGCTGGATTCATCCAAGAAAGGGCCCTTAATGAAGAACCTAAGTCAGAAGATTGCTGCACTCTCTAAATCGAGTTCTGGCATTTTCTGTGTAGACTGTGTAGTGAAGGAACAGCATTACTCATTGGCAAAAAAATCCATTTAAGTGTGCAGGTAATGCCCGGTTGATGTTTATTCTAAGGAATCTTAATGTATTGGCCTCTTGAAGAACTCTGCACAAATAAACTTGGTTCAATATTAACCACAGTTAGTGAATCTGAGGATAAGAAATACCATTAGTCATCCAGCGATGCAGCTTTCATTTACCTTTGGCAGCAAGCCAAGAGTACACCAGGCTATTGCATATCACTTCATTTCTAATAACTTGAACCAATGGAGATTTTAGCTGCCTTTAAGAATCACACATTTTAAACGAGGATTTAAAGTTGTTAAAAGGCAACTATGAAAAATCAATATCTACTTAATAAATACTGTATAAATGTACAATAAGTAAATATGCATATCTTTACATAAAGTAGACTTTTTAACAGAGCTCCAGAGGCTCTGGGATTTTCAATGACGTGAAGAATTTGAGTGCATGAAGATGTTTGTATTCATCCATCCCCAGTGATCTATATACTAAGTCAGTTGTATACAAAATTGTTGCTGAGAAAATTTAATTCATTATGTGAATTACCATCAGTTATGTGTCCACCACCGTTGTTGATTGCAATATTTATAGCAGGGTGCTTGTCCTATATACTTGCATGTAATGTTGGGGGGAGGCTTATTCAAGATATTTGAAACAGAAATTTAGCATTTTGTGAAATTTAACAATTTCAAATACAAATTTGCTTTTGAAATTGGGACCAGACAGTGTCATGAGAAAAGTTCAGCAAGACAACTAAATTTCATAAGCTGAGGTATGGTGTACGTGGCAAAGCCTTAAGAGAGGTATCAATTTAATGTTCATTTTCATGATCAGATGAACCATTTAACATTTTTTGTGATTATAACAGTAATACACATTCATTGTAGTGAGGAACCTGAAAAGTACAGTAACATAAGAAAAGTCTACTCCTAAATCTGCTATTCTCCACACGTCATTGTTGAAACTTTGCCGCATGTGCTCTGAGGCAGTCCTTAATGTAAAGAATACTCACACATACACCATACATGAATCAAACTCAGTCACAGACACCTGGAGGCTTATTGTTTATCTAAAAATATTATTATATAGACACACACACTAAAGGATATAAGGAGTCAACTGAATGCATTTTGTTCTCTAATCCACATGCCTGCTGTCAGCCATCAATTAAACAGAATAAACCCCACAGTGTAAACTTTGTTAGGTGTTCAACAGGGATTTTAATTTTTGTCTACATAACTTCAAAATCAACAATTTAATTATTTAAATGAAAATAAACAAGAACACCCATTGATTTTCAGAGAATAGATTGATTTTTCCACTTTTTAAACATATTCAAGGATCTAAGGATGGGTCCACTCCTCTTTTATTCAACTACACATTGTTCCACAAACAGAATTATTCCTGTATCCCTCTTGATTCCCCACCTCCATGCCTTCTTTCCCATTTCTACATCCTTCCTAACTAATGCCCAAATCCTTCCTAACTTTCAAAACAGTTTTCATTCTCTCTTTTCACAAAGTTATTTATGGTCTTCTTATCATGAAATAATTTCATTTCCTTCTAATATTTTATCTGTATTTTCACTCACAGCATCAATCAGTATTACAGTTACTTAGGCTCTTGTTGAAGTGGCTCTGTGGGACTCTTGGCTCCTTACAGAGAAGAACGTAAACACAATGATGTTGACAAAGCTGAAGAACAGGGGAGAGCCATCATATATTAAATACTCACTTTTTGTCAGATTTTTGCTAGGCTCCTTGTGTATATTTTCAAAACTATGATTATTATACTCATTTTGAAAAAAGAAAACATGGAACGCAAAGAGTTCAACAAATTTCCTAGGTTACTTTAATAAATTTTATTTAAAATAAATTTAAATAAAAATTTAATAAAATATTTTAAGATTTTAAAATAAAAATCCTATATTTGAATTCTACCCTGCTGACTCTAGGGCCTGTGCTGTTTACAAGTCTTTTTTTTTTTTAATAGAACATTACATAATGTCATGAACAAAGTAGACTCTTCTTCAACTACGGGGAATGAACGAGTGAATGAAGAAAAGAATGTAGAGACTGCACTAGGCATCTAGAATCTACAGGGGAAAAAATAAAGAGATTCCTGATTTAGAAGCAGCAAAGAGAAAAATAATCTCAAACACTGAAAAAAGCACTCATATTTTGGGGGAATGTTTTAAGCAATTTAAAAATGTGTAACACTAATGTTAATTAAAATTGGCTCTCCAACTTCTTCAGTTTCAGAATACAATCCAGAGTTCTGTGCATTAGAGACAAACTAAATCTTGAAACGGACAGGAGGCTGTGCGTGACTGCTAATCCCCTATTTGTAGGCGGACTTGGAACACTCCAGGCCTCACAATACCCTTGGAAGCCACTTCCCTTAGTAAAACGTTTTCAGGTACTGCGGAGAGTGAGAAAAATCCTGGCTGACCTAATGATAACTGGACAAAGTCAGTAGACCTTAGAATATTTAAAGAGGACATTAAAATTTTTTCCTATTATTTTTCCCTAAGTCTCTATTTTCTTTAAATCATTATTTCATGGGAGGATTCATTTTAAGTACTTCCTTGACCTATTCTTTAACAAAAATCATAATTTATTACATCATACAAATCTTCAAAACTATGTTGTCATAATTCTGAAGGGCTTCTAGTTGCATTCTAAATAAAGACCATCAACTCATTATGGTAAAAGTCATCCAAAGTTGTAGTGACAAAATGTTATGAAGTATGGGAGAATGAATATTATCCCCAGAAAATAGGAAATCTCCTCCCTCCCACAGGGACTGGGTTCTGGTTTTCATTTTATATTTATAAACCATTAAACATAGGAATTAAGAGTTGAATTTATTATATTTTTCAGAAGTCATTTGAATAATGACTTTCATGAGAAACCATATATTGATTATTATTACATTTTTATTTCACTGTTCTCAGAGATCAGTTTTTTTGGTTTTCCCCGATTAGGCATAAATTTAAGGTGACTTTAAATCCTTTAACACTTTAAAGTTAAATTATTCAAGTTTTCTACAATAAGCATATACCTTAGAATCAGACAATGCTATTAAAAAATAAGTTACTGGGCTTCAAAAAGCATCATCAAAGCTTAAAAAAAAATCCAAAATATACAAAGAAATTGAAATGTATTTTCTAGATTGTAAAAACTGAATATCTGTTAGATCCTATAAACTAGCAAAATAAAAGAGGAAAAAAGAAAATTTTATAGTTCACAAATATAAAAAATTTCAAATAAAGTGCAGTTTTGATCTGCAAAAGATCAAATGAGTTATGGATCTTGAGTGTACTTCATTGTCAAAATCAGAAGAGAAAAAGAGAGACTTGTTTCATGTAGAAAAAGCATCGTCTGATGGTCAATAGGTGCTTGAACCCCACCTTACACAATGCGGACCTTTTATTGGCAGACCTTAAACTGACCTTAACATGATAGAGAAAAGATTAAAAAATCTCTGTCATCTTTCTGTGCCTCAGGTCTATGCCCTGATAACCGAGCTCCCAACTCCACTCAACCAGTGATACTAAAAGTGTGGTGGCCCAGAGACCACTTGCTTCAGAAAAGTGGGATGCTTAAGCATAATGAAGATTTCTGAGTCCCACCCAGACCAAAAAGTCAAACTCTCCAGTGTTTGAACCCAGGAATCTGTATGTGAATTGGTCCTCCAGGTGACTCAAGTGCATGTTAACCCCTCTTTATTCGTGTGTGTGTGTGTGTGTGTGTGTGTGTGTGTAATAGAGAACACACTCATCCTGCCTTTTGAAGTAAGGCCTTCTACTTGTATTCTAAATAAAGACCATCTTTGTTCTGGGAATTTAAAATTAGTTCCACTAAATCCACTGGAGTAAATGCTGCTGAAATCAAACACGACTTTCAGGTTTATGGACCCTAAGAGTTAATAGATAAACTGGAATTCAAGGCTTCGTATTTTCTTCTGTTGTATTTATTATAGGAACTTAAGTAATTCATCTGACCAGTCTGTGCCCTTGGGTCTGTGCAGGTCGGTGCCATAGTCAGAAAACACTGCAGCATTATTAAATATGCTCCGTATTAAGTCAAGTATAGGAAGATAAAATAGAAATAGGAGACTTAATCCCCATACTTAATGAGCTTAGACTTCAACAGGGAGTATGCAATAGATCATACTTTTTTTAAAAGAATACTATGAAAAGAACACTAAATAAGTGAAAATGATAAGGTGTCAACTACATAAGTATTAAGGAGAAGGAGACAGGAGGGCTAAGAGAACTAAAACCTGTCAGGACCACAGCACTATTCTCTTAAAAGGAGAAAATATGCAAAGAATTTTTCAGAAATAAAAAATATGTGGAGAAGCACAGTTTCTTCAAATGTGGAAAGGCCTTGAATGCCTGATTCCCTCTATCTGGCTTCAAAGTTTGCTTTTCATTTTCAAGTTGTTTGGATTCAATTAAACCATTAGGTAGGGAGGAAACAGTATGAGGATCATGTACTATATATAGTCATCCCAAGAATAATATTTGTCCATTTAATGAATATAACAATCCTTTTGAAACAATAATAAATGGAAAATTTTGAAACCATAATGAGTGATTTTTTAAAATTTCTGAGGTTTGTGAACCGTGCAGTCTTATTAGCTGGTCACTGATTCTACTTCCACATTTGGGTTCAGGATTCTCTTCCTGTCTAATGGGATACTTGGAATCATATGGAATTAATTGCTTAGGCAAGCTGTCTCTTCCTTTGGATTGGCTACAATGCCAAATTCTAAGAGCTCATGTCAGTGTTGTCATTCAATCAAAAATCACTGAGTGAGGACTGAGTGATTTAGAAATGTTATTTATAATGTGTTTACAATATACATTTTACATTTGCCTCTGAATCTTGCCAAAGTTTGTGTTTGAATAGCCTGCTTTTCTTGGTGTCCATATATCTTCTAAACAAGAGTTCAACATTTTGAATCATACTTAACAGGGAGATCCAAAGACGAAGCCTCATTTTAAAAGTCCTGCTCATGTGGATAAACTAGATGTGCCATTTCCAGCAAAACAATAATAAAACGTTGGATGGAAGCAGAAGCTAAGAAGCCTTGATCTGAGTTAAAATCCCTACAAGTTGTGCTCATCTTTGCAATTTGAAAATGGCGTGCTTTGTGTAATTTACTGTCGTTGAATACACAAGACATAAGAGTGGTGATACCTGTTGACATTGTTCTGTATCAAGAATGAATTCACAATCTGGAAATCTTCAATCCTGCATATGCTCAAGTCACTTCTCTCTCATCTAAAAAATTTTTTATTACAGAAATTTAGAAACCACAAAAAAATGAAATATTATAGTAAATACCAATGGACTCATCAACCAGCTTCAACCATTATCACCTTTCTGCCCGTCTTTTTCCTTCTATCTGCCCAACTCGGGGACTCCATCAGGGCAGAGTATGCCATTTCAGATAAAGAGTCACTTGAATTATTTTCTTCTGAATCTTAGAACTCTAAAAGCACATAAATGCTTTTCTTATGCCTTTACCATGTTATTTGTTTGATAAAGGGAAATCTTATATAAATGTCTTAGTGGAAGAAGAAAGCACAGTTTTTATTCCAATTCCTTATCATGAAGGAAGGTCAAGAACCTCTAGACGCAAATTCCCAGGTATAGAGTGGATGGCTTATATTGTTTCCCACTGCACATCACACCTAACTGGAGATAATGAGTTCTCCATTACCTTTATGCACACTATACAGCCGAATCAGTCTACACTGAGCTACTGTGTTCTCAGGTCTGAAGACAAAAGTGTTTCCGCTGAGCTCTAATTTACACCATCATTAAATATTTTTCTTGATTTTCATTAAAATAAGAAAATCAGTTTTCTCTATTCAGTGGCAGATCAATTTAACTGAAATAAAATTTCTCCTGTAATTTACCCACACTTACTCAAAGGATTAGTGAGCCACTGTCAGGGAACATATACTTGTCTGCTCATTAACATTCATGACCAAGAACCCTTCTGGTAGGGCTGGTTTCAGCGTCTGATAGAGCAATACTTAAAAGAAATTGGCTTGTCTGTGAAACAGCTGCTCAGTGAAGCCACTATGCAAGGGAATTGGTGATAATAAGATGAGAATATTACAACTACACTGGGAGCATAATGTGTTTTAAGTTACGTTGAGGTGTGCGGTAGGGGTCTAAGAATTAGAAAAAGATTGACAGTCCATCACAGAGGACATGAAGCTGCCAATTAGCAGTGTGCTTCCTTAGTTTT
Organism: Ceratotherium simum simum; assembly: GCF_057802395.1. Classification (NCBI taxonomy): domain Eukaryota; kingdom Metazoa; phylum Chordata; class Mammalia; order Perissodactyla; family Rhinocerotidae; genus Ceratotherium; species Ceratotherium simum. The sequence goes on from NC_141909.1 coordinate 17,574,819, forward strand.
GAAAGATCTGTCCAAAGAGAATGAAGGGAGGGAAGAAGAGAGGAAGCGAGGAAGTGAGGAAAAGAGGAAGGAAAGGAGGAAGGGAGGATGGGAGGGAGGGAGGGAGGGTGGGAGAAAGGAAGGAAGCAATAAAGGAAGCAAGGTAGGAAGGAAGGAAGGGAAGGGAAGGGAATGAAGTACACTTAGGCAGACACACTTGTTATACCATAACCTCCCATATGTTAGCATACTAACAAATACATACATAAACACATACACACACACACACACACACACACACACACACACAAACACAAAAGCCAATGTGGAATGTAAAACATTGTTTGGGGAATAGCAAGAGGCAGTCAGTTTAGGACTATGGTAGATTAGGATGTAGAAATATCCACTCCTTCCCCCACCTCCACCTCCATGGGAGTTGTATACTCCCATGCCCCATTGATGCTGGGAATGACCATGAGGTTTGCTTTAGCTAATGCGACCTGGGAAGACAGTGTGGCAAGGCTAGTTTAGGCATTAAGGGGTATCATGCCTCCACTTATGTGCCTTAGTCTCCAAAGTGCACCATGAGAAGAACATACCCAAGATAGAATGCTGCTTCCAAAAGAATACGAGACACGTAGAGCAGACCAGATCAAATCCATACTTTAGAGCTAAGCCTAGCTGAACATACCCCAAAACAGCCAAAGTCTAGCCAACCAAAAGATGCATTCAGGAAAAATAAATCCTTCTTGTTTATGCCCTGAAATTTTGTGATTGTTTGTTACAAAACAATAGCAGACTGACACAAAACCAAAAAAGTTTCTAAAAAAACCTACATAATAGATATATGCTAAATGTCAATAAATGAACATTGTTTTGAAAAAATCAATAGTAAATATGTTTACAACATGTGTCAAGGACCTTGTGGACATGGATACAAAATTTCTGGTTCCTTTGTCTCCTCCTGCCACTTCTTTAACTCTCACAATCTTTTCTTTAAGGGTCATCCTTTAAGGGTCCTGTCTGTCCTCTCCTTCAAAAGTCTTCTCTGATGCCTCTAAGTAAAACATTTGACCCCCTCCTTTCTGTTTCCAACGAACTTCTACTTTATGATACAGTCAATTCTGCCTACTTTAGTGTGAGATTTATACTTATGTCTCCCCAACAAGGTAAACTTAGTGACAGACTATGATCATATTTTTGTCATTATTAGTCATCTTTTTATCTACTTCACACTTGGTTAACTGCCTTCTATATAGTAGGTTCTGAACAAATGTTTCCAAATTGAAATCACACACACACACAGACACACACACACACATCACCCGTGTGACAGGAAATATAGAAGATTCTACTACCATATGGAAAACTACTTAGGGTTTTTTCCTTTTCAAATAAGTGTATTCTCTGAGAAAATTAGACTATATTTTAAAGATATCATTACATTATTGTCATCTCTACAGTATATAGATGAGAAATGATATTTTAAAAGAAAATACAAGCAGATTTGCAGCATAAAAATCTTATGCTGCCATGTATAAATTATTTTCGCATTCAGTAAAATGAGAATTCTGAGGGTGTTACTATAGAATAAGTTCTTCAGAAGGATGGAGATTACTGCTCAGCGTTTTTTTTATTTTGCTTTTAAAAATATACTTGTTGCCAAAATCTCTGGACAAATGTATATCATTAAAATACATAAATAAAAACCAGGAAGGAAAGTAAAATAATAAGACCAAGAAGAACACACTAAAAAAAAGAAACCTCATATTGTGCTTCAAATGTGAATAAATTTCAGCTCAAATAAATCTGAAGGAAAAAATAACCAAAATAAAATATCCCTTCAACTAAATTTTCTTGTCTCTAAATAAAACATATTCCATACACGTCCCTGAATAGGGTGCTGGTCCCCACATCAAGATAGAAGCTACTAGGCTTTGTGAGATAAGAAGAATATATAATATGGCTTCATTGATTTAACATTTCACACAAAACACTCATTCCTCTTTAGTTTAGGGACAACTTCCATTTGAATACTGTTCCTTCCTTTTCCAAAAATGTGGCTAGATTCTTTAGCCACTAATATCACTATTGCCTTGTTAAAGGAATATCAATAATTTTTAACCAGTATCCACTCAAAACAAATAAAAGCTTAGGCAGAATTTCAACCCAATATTGACTTCCTATCACATAAGTCTGATGTAAGTCAAGAGTGTTAGGTTACAACATTGGTTTCATCGTCCTTGGTGGAAACTTGGCAAGTCATTTACCCTCTCCAGGCTCTAGGTTCCTTGGGGTCTGACCTATATTTAGGTGGGTAATTTTCCTTTTATAAGGATTAAAAAAAAAATCTCCTTCCACTTTTCTCCGTAAGACATTCCCACCTCCTCCCCACAATAACTGGGACAGGGCAGGCAGTAGAGATAGAAGAACAGATGCTGCTGATCATGAAATCTCAGCACATTTAGGGACTGGGAAGCACTAGAAGGATTATGGGGTAGCGGTGGCCAAGAGCAGGGATTCAGGAGTGCTCAGCCTGTCACGGAATCCTGACTCTGCCACTGAATCCCTGTGTGTCTTTGAGCTGCAGTTCACCCCCGGTAAATAGGTTAACATCTGCAAAGGGCGAGGACCAGGGCCAGGTATTGCCTATTATCACTGTTATTGCTATCCGAGTGTTTGTTGTTCTCCATTTCCTAGAATCCTAACAAGTTAGCCACTGAGAAGCATGACAGTAGTTGGGATTTAGACACAAAAGGAATTTGACAGGACAGATAGTCACTAAATACAAAAATGCTAGAAAAATGAGTGCGTGTGCAAAGAGGACCCTCTCCTTTTTCTGTATTTTTATATGATTTTATTTGTTTGTGTACTTCTGGCTGTCTGGGGTGTTTGTCAGAGGTGAGGATGGTAAAAGGTAAGAGAGTAATGTGGTCATTCTACCAAGTGTAACTTGTTGGGTCTTCATCCATGATTTTAACCCCTGGAGTGCCACAGGAAAGCTGGGCTTGGCTACAGAGCAAATGGAGAGAATCCCTGGATAGTCCTGAGGGGACCTTTGCAGTGGCCAGGCCCCAGCCAAAGGGGTGAGGGGCTTGCAGGGATGTGCAACGCCAGCCAGAGGTGGAGATTTGACCAGAAAAAGGAGAAAAAACAAACAGATAAAAACCTACGAGACACTTGGAGAAATACTAGCACCAAGAATGTAAGACTTCATTCTGTACACATTCATCATAACATTGCAATTCTATATTTAAAAAGGAAAAAAAAAAAAGCTACTCAGGTATAAGAAAATTCTCTGCCAAAGAATGAAAATTTCTGCAATTGATAGATACTTTTTCAATTCATTGCCTCTCGGCTACAGATTTTTCAATATATTGCCTCTTAGCTACACATTTTAAGCTACTGGGGGTATGGAGCAAAGCTTGGCCATTTAGGAAAGTTGGGGAGCATTCATATTAATTCAGGTTTAGCTTCCGACCACCCAGTGAATATTTACGATTTTATACAATGTTATCTTCTAAATATTACCAAAGATGTTAATAAAAACCAGGAAAGAATATGGCAATAAATAGAATATGTTAAAAGTTTTGGAATTTTAAATTTTAAAAGTCACCTCTGCCACAAAATAAAAACCTACATGGAATCAAAACATCTCTAGTATAATAAGGAATGTAACAACTGCAGTCTAATTATTAAGAGTGATTGAATTTAACCTCTTGGAACATAGTTTGAGCAGAATCACGATATATGTCAGGTGGAACTTAAACTGTTGCTGTACTTAATGAAAACAGGAAGGAAAGTGGTCACCTTATCATACAATATAGTCATCATTCATAAATAAAGAATTTACAGCCAACAAAGAAGTGCAAATTCCAGATGATAATCAAAATCTCTGAGAAAGTGAGACCAGAGGACAGTTTGGATCAGGAGACCTCAGCAATAACGCAAAATGACTCACAGACTAGGAAGCTACTAAAAATAAACTGAAAGCCCTTCAGAGCGCTATTGGTTTTATCCGGGAAAATAAAATTCAGAGGCTGACATTCCACAACTGATCCTAGATAGTTCTGTGCTCACACCAACTGATACTCATCAGTAAATGCCATGAGGAAGTGTTTAAAAAAAAAGCTAAGGGAAAAAATGGAAAGCTGCCCACAGGAATGCACCAGTGTTCCTGAAAGGTGACTGAGCAGGGTCACCTTGTGGGGATAAGAAGATAAGCCACACCATTGTATGACTGACCTTTATGAAATTGCCTAAAGAAAGGGCAGAGATTTTAACGGAGACTTTTTAATTTATATATTTTTATAATTTCTTTTTAATATTGAGCTTTTTAGAAGCTGACCTCACCAGGATCACATTTAGATTTTTTAAAAATTCTGGCTGAAAGCTTCCTTGAAAACATTCTTAATTTCTCTCCCATCCCAATCTAATGCAACTGCAATGAAATGCACTGTTACTAAAGAATTCATCAGCCCCATGTCAGAGCTAATCTTAGCAGAAATCAATGTCCTGTCAAACCGATTGACACAATACCTTTAAGTACATTAGAGTGATTTAAAACACACCTGTTAAAAGCGGGGCTTGGGTGGGGAGAGAAAGAGACAAAGAGAGTGGTTTCTTTAGTAAGACAAATGAGATCTGGGATTAAGAACTGTAAATCCAAAGATATTACAAGTCATTGATATGAGAGTATAAGAAGTAGCTGGCTAAGTCTTGTTGAATAGCTTTACTCTAAAAAAAATCAACTCCCCATAAAGTTACCTTATATCTAATATTTTTATTAAAAAGTATATATATTATCTATTGTGAATAGTGCCCTGGAATTATTTCAACCTAATTTTTGGAGTACAGCTTTATAAAGGCACTAGAGTTGTTTCCCAAAGACACAGGTAGAAGTCAGCAGCCACAGATCACTCTCATCTGCTTTCTGTAACAAACAATACTGTGTCTCAATTTGCCTCAAATTGAAATGATACGTTATGTTCCTCAAACACAGTGCCCCTTCAGGAGTTCCTGTATGCCGCTGGATTTGTAGTCCGTCAATCAAGGGCAAGTCCCAAGTACACCCTAGTTGCGTTCAAGGGAACAACGTTCATAGCATCCATTCTAAATAAAGAATCATTTTCATATATGTCCACATATAAAGTTATACACAGAGTGGGAGGCAGAGGAAGAACGTGAAGCTGTTGAAACATGCTTTCGGAAAAGACGAAGTCCCATTGACTTACATGGAAAATGTCACATCATCTTGAGTGTTGAAAACACCACTGGGTGGACCCGCCTTTTAGAACTTGCAGGACTGATTTGAAAGAAATTGGTGTTGCTACAATAGTTTAAAGCAGCAATGAAGCAGAACATTTACCTACTACAGGGAAAAGAAAAACTTTGGCAAGCCTTTTCTAAACTGGCTCTGTTGTGCATTGACTAGCAAGTGCGAAGAAAATGAATGGCAATTCTGTTGCCTTAGGGCACCTTAATATGACCAAAGGAAGGCTCACCACAATTTGCAAGTCTGGTTTACAGTGAGTCATAGTAAGGGATATTCATTTCTTAGAGCACTTTAACTTTATTGTTATCATTATTAATTCAGTTGATAAAAATAAGATTGCTTCTGAATATTTTTCTTAGGCTTTGATGAGAAAATTCAATACTGCAATCCTAGTAATAATTACTTTTACTCCTTGTGCTTTTTAATACAACATGTTTACTTAACAAACAGAATATAAAAATGAAGTCAATTGCTTATATCAGGAAATCAATAGAAGGTTTAAACCTTATACAGAATATACTGCAACTACATTATTGGAGGAGCAAACTCTAAAATAAAGGAGTCACTGTCATTGGCACTTAAAATAAGCCCGTCTTCTTAAAAGTGTTGCTGTATTTCAAATAATTTTAAATGACATTTAATTATTTTAAAGAAAATCCCCAGATGAAAACTGAAGACAAGCTACAGTGTGACAAAACCTGAATTAGAATCACTCTAATAATGAAAAATTGAGCTAAATCTTTCAGCATAAATCTCACAGGCAAACCACAAATGCTAAACAGCTCTTTGTTAACTCAGGTTTTTCCAAGATATTACTACAAAAATTGTCAAGAACACTCATGTTTTTTGTAAAAATAGACAAAGTTATAACCGTTTCAGAGGGAAAAAAAAGCTTCTGCTTAAAAACAAAAATGTTTTTCATATAAGACCAAGATTCTCATAGAAAAGTGCACCTAGAACAAAATGAAGTGGAAAGTGTTTCACCTACCATCAAATTTCTTGTGTCTGGACACGAAAGTGGTGCGTACAAAATGACTCGTCTCCTCCACAAGATTTTCAAACTCGAGTTTGCTTTGCTGGCTCAGCTTGTCTTCCATTTCTGTGGTGCAGCATGTATATTCTTGAGGACAGATTCTTAAGTGTTCCCCTGCAATGAGAAGGTAAATGTCAGCACAGAATGATAAGGACATCAGAGAAGTTGCTTCTCTAACATTTCCCTCAAATGCTGGGGTACCTGTTCCACCAAACCCTCCAGGCAGCCTCATCAAATTTTATCTAGGCCTCAGTCTACTTAAAACTCCAAACATTCCAGACTTATGTTGAACTTGATGCTATGGTCTGAAAGTTTATGTACCCCCGAAATTCATATGTCAAAATCGTAACCCCAAGCTAGCCCTGATGGCCTAGTTTTTAAAGTTTGGGTCCTCCACTCCAGCAGCCTGGGTTCAGTTCCCGGGTGCAGAACCACACCACTTATCTGTCAGTAGCCACGCTGTGGCGGTGGCTCACATAGAAGAACTAGAAAGACCTACAACTAAAAAATACAACTACATACTGGGGCTTTGGGGAGGGCAAAAAAAAAAAGAGGAAGACTGGCAACAGATGTTAGCCCAGGGCAAATCTTTCCCAGCAGAAAAAAAATGACTGGGATATAACTTTAAAAAAAAAAATCCTCACCCCTAGGGTGATGGTTTTAGCAGGTGGGGCCTTTGGGAGGTGATTAGGTCATGAAGGGCATTAGTGTCTTATAGTGTCTTATAAAAGACACCCCAGAGAGCTGGCTCATCCCTTCTGCCATGTGAAGACACAGCAAAAAGATGGCATCTGTGGACCAAGGAGTGGGGCTTTCACCAGTCACTGAATCTGCCAGTGCCACGATCTTGGACATAACCTCCAGAACTGTGAGAAATAAATGTTTGTATTTATAAGCTACCTAGTTTATGGTATTTCTATTATAGCAGCCCAAACGGACTAAGACACCTGATATTTAGTTCCTGTGCCTGCAATGTAAGTAAAGGTATATTAAAGACCTAAGAAGACCATGCCAATGTCCCTGCTTTTATTTGAAACATACCAAGTAACACGAAGTGACAAGAGTTATACAGAGATGCAATACAGTTATAAGTGTGCTTGTCTTTGGAAACCTCAAGAAAGGCAAAAGACATTCAGTCCTATCACCACAAGTCTGTTAGACGGTAAGGGCAAGAAAAGATAGGAATAGTTCCTTGTGTTCTCTTTCTGCCTGTCTGTCTGTCAGAACACAACAGCTTTTCTCTTGGTGAAAGTGAGTGTGTTTTCAACGGCAGGTCCCATGTGCCACACATTCCCTCAGTTGACATTTCTTGTCAGAGAGAAAATGTTCTCCTGCAAGGAGGAAGGCACTAATGGGTTAATTAATGCTTACATTATATGGAAATGTAAAGTTAAAGGTAATGCAAGTCTTGTATTTAATTCAACAGATTTATCTCTGGATATTCCAGAGCCACTTCTTTTGACAATATTGCTTTCTTCAGTGCTATTTGCAAGTAGGAGCCAAACTTTCACTTCATGAAATTAAAATGGTCTGTTATTGCATAAAATGTGAATTTCCAATTGATGCAGCTCCGTTAGTGTCAAAAATGTTTAGCAGAGCCTGTGGAGGGAAGAAGGAAAATCCACCTAACATCTTGCTAAATAAAACCAACAAGTTGTCCGTGATCCAAATCACTGCAGGGCACTGAAAACCAAATGAACAGAGTACTTGATGTAGTGATTAAAATTAACTTATAATGTTTAACTGTACTTATATAAAATCATGTTCTGTAACCTTGTGTGAAGTACAGGGTGTCTCATGATTCCTCATGTAGTTTGATGCTTTAGCGCCTACTTAAAACAACCCTAGAATAAAAAATGATCACAAGTGTGTATTAAAGTTAGATCTAACATAACTTCTAGAAGGGAAGGAGACCATAAAATATCATATGCATATTTTTTAAAAAGAAAGGAAAGGAAAATGCATCATACTTGATAATGATAAACATCAAATTCAAGATAACAGTTCCCTCCCAGGAGGAATTAGAATTTGAGAGAAATGCTCAAATACTTTTATCAATAATCTTTTATTTCTAAGTTGCTTGATGGATACATGCTGCTTATCATTATCTTTACTTTTTCTGTACATTTGAAATATTTTGTAACAAAAACCTGGAAATATGTCGTTAAAAACAGTAATCACTACAGCTGTGCTAGAAAGGAGAACAGTGGGGAGATAGTAAGAAAGAAAAACAAGCTGCCCTTGACATTCAGAAGCCAGCCTGGCACTCACAGCTGGGTCATGATAGTTGATTCCACCTAAACAATCTCACAGAATACCAATGTCAGACAAGATTACTCTGAGACCATAATAAATGAGACAAAGCAAGTTCGCTTCAAAATTTTCAGAAATGTTTTATAGTTTTCGGTGTACAGATCTTTCACCTCTTTGGTTAAGTTTATTCCTAGGTATTTTATTCTTTTTGTTGCAATTGTAAATGGGATGGTATTCTTAATTTCTCTTTCTTCTACTTCGTTGTTAGTGTACAGAAATGCAACTGATTTTTGTATGTTGATTTTGTATACTGCACATGATGTAATCTATGCAGAAATAGAAGTACAATGATGTACACCCGAAATTTTTACAATGTTATAAACCAATGTTACTGCAATAAACAAAAAATTAAAAAAAAAAAATTTTGTCTAAGCACAGACAAAAACATGGTCACTATGCCATCCAAAGAGTACCGAACACCTCCTCTCTCGGGCAAAATGAGTGTCTGCACTTATTTACCATTTACAGATTGACCTTCATACGAGTCTCCCTCCTTGTTGATCAGACTTAATGAGATACCTTATTATGAACTACCTGTGCTTTCTGACAGCATCCAATGGATGGTGAAGGCTTGCTTCTTTGAACTTCCCCCAAACTACCCAACCAAAATCCAAATCCTATAATAGATTCTTTCGAAGTCCCTCTTACTGAGAAACCCCATGGTACGCCATGGTGTATTCTCACTTGCTGCAATGAGTGAACTGACTTGTTCAACTACAGGTGTGTTTCTGATCAGTTCTGATTTAAAGGTATTGACAATACCAAAACGGGGCAAGATAAAACAATACTAATTTTGAAATTTTTTCCCAAGTGATTTTGATACTCACATCCCATTGAGAAGCATAGCTCTGAAGTTTAAGACACCGAGAAGGAATAAGTATAGCTTTATAAAAGCAAATGGTCCACCAACAACTAATTTTCTTTTTATAAAATATCAAATCTAACTGATAAGGACAAAACTCTGTATCCAGATTGAATGGATATTTAGTATTAACAACTTTGCAGAATGTTCCTTTCTCTGATCTGTTATTAACCATTTTTTTAAATCTCCCTACTCTATTTCCTACTGTATTATGCACAAATGAAATGTCCATATCTCAAGATTTAGTACTTCAAGGCTGTGTTCTACTTCTGAATCATTACAATTGAGTTCACAACAAAATGTGTGGGACTTTTTGTGAAAAACTGACCAAAAGAAAATAAACATTTTATGACTTGAGAGAAATAGTTGTATTTGAGATATTTGTGGAAAAAAATCCCATGGATCTACAGTAATGAAATTAGATTAGACTGGAGGTGTTATAATCTCTAATGACTCCAAAAAAATCAATATTTTATGTCAAGTGATAAATAAAAAGAGAAAGATACTTACTTCCTATGGGACAACTTTAAAATTATTTCGTGTGTGTGTGTGTGTGTGTGTGTGTCTGTGTGTGTGTAGGATAATGGAGGTATATGTAAGAGACTGCCTTGCTAATTCAATGTAGTATTAGGTTTTTTATAGAACTGGAAATGTCCTCAGGAAGTCAATCCTTTTCTCCTCCTGTATATGGGTCCCTGGCAGAGAGAAAACTAGAGAGATGGAGAGACAGAGATAGATAATCTTGGAGAGAGAAAGTGAAGGGAAGGAGATCACCAGAATGTTAAAGAATTCTGCTGTAGGAAGAGTAAATGTTTCATGCAAAGTGCTTGTTAGAGTGTCTATGGAGAGACCACGACGATGTCCCCAAGCACACAAGATCAGGGCACATAAAATATGTGGTCGAATTTAGGCTGAGCCTTGTTTTCTTTCTAACATTACTAAATAAAAAGGTTGTGGAAGAATTAAACTAGTAAAGTACAGTTCATCTCTCCCCATGATCTGAGGCCACTGATATTTGCCAAAACAACCTGATGACTTTAAATGGCCAAAGATACTTAGGACAATTGGACAATTTACTCTAAGTGGATTTATTTATTTTGTTTTTGGGTCTAGAACAGGGGTTTGCAAACCATGGCCTCTGGGCCAAATCTGGCTTACCATCTGTTTTTGTAGAACCTGTGAGCAAATGTTTGGAAAAAGAATCAAAAGAATGATACTTTGTGCTATGGGAATGTTTTATGAAATTCAAATTTAATTTTCCATAAACTTTTATTGGGAAACAGTCCCACGCATTCATTGCTGTATTGTCTGTGGCTACTTTAGTATTAGGACAGCAGAGAGATTATGACAGAGACCATAGGGCCTGCAACAATGGAAATATTTACATTCTGAAATCATACATGACAGCTACTCTGCTATATAAAGAATTAGCTCTAACCCTTCCTGTTCCAATTTCTCCAACTAGCAAGAAGATGAAACTTTTCTCAGCTTACTCCTGACACTTAAGGAGTATTTGATGTAACAATGGCATCCTTCCAAAGTTGTAACTTAAAAAGAAGAAGAAAGTGTTGTCCTTTAAGAGTTTCCTGCCCACACTCCTTTCCAAATTCCCTCACGTTCTTTCTATGTTAAATATTATATAATTAGATACAACGTTTATCTCAATTGGAGCGCCTCTAGACACCTCCAAGATCACTAATGATAAAGATACTAAACAGCTCGTTCCAGCAAGATCCGGATAAGAGACCATAAATGCAGAAAATGTGGGATTAAAACTATGATGACTGTACCTTTACTTATCAAACATTTATTGAAAACCTTCTGTGTGCAAATCATGATGGTAGGTTCACGTCCAGCGAGATCAGACAGAGGGACATGCAATCAACTTATACAGGTGCATGCTTTCTTTGGGCACTTGAAGTTCATGCCAGTGAATTTCTGGGTTCCTGTATTTTTATAGAAACCTTCACTACCTCTAGAATAAATAAAGGGAATTATAGATATTGAAGAAAGGAGTTCCACTCGGAAGTTAAAGAAGAGCAAAGGCGCAGGAACATACAATCAGACCATAAGTTGTCATCTGTTTTCCAAGAGAGAAGAGATGGGCTGTTTCTCCCTCTACATGCCCCTTTCAACTATAGGTCACTCTTTACAACATCTTTCCCCAATGTCTGCCCAGATGTTCTTTTTCACTCCAAGACATTGCGGTGACAACAGAAATGTGATTCTGCCGGATCGCACTCCTTCCAGGGATGGCCCTGGGTCTGAAAGCCATAAAGAACAGACTTGGTGAGTGGCACAGGGGGAAAGAGCAGGGGAGGCCCTCAGTAAGCAGAGAAGCCAGCCTCTGTGAGTCTACTACAGCAGACTCTCTACCCTTGGAGGTGACATGCAGGGACCTCAGAATGCACATTCCAAAGAAACAAACAACAAAAAGGAAGGACCCGAATGAGTCTGATGGGGTTTAGCGCAGGCTGCCTCAAAATATGCCACTTTGGCATACTGATTATTTTGAATTAAAGTTCCTTAAGAAACACCTGTGTAAGAGGAAATTCTGACCCTCCCTTCTCCCCCTGAAAACAGTAAATAATCTCCTATATGAAATGTCCTCTCCTTGCACCAGGAGGTAAAGAGGTGTCTTTTAATCACCAAAGATAGAGAATTGAGGGTGGAGAAGGCTGCATAAACAAACCTGTTACTTCTTTATTAATTTACTACTCAGAAAAAAACTAGGAGAGAAGTCAAGATGGCGGTGTAAGCAGACTCGGGACTCACCTCCTCCCGTGGACACAGCCAATTTACAACTACTTGTGGAAAATTACCCCTGAGACAGAACTGAAAACTGGATAAGAGGAACTCCTGCAACCACGGACAATCCTAACTGAGGTGGAAGAGGCAGAAACTCCCTTCTGGAGAGAAAAAAACGCCACCTTCACAAGCCGCCAGCTTCACGGCCGCCGGGGAGCAGCCCACAGGTGCACAGCCCTCCCTGGAGGCGCGGGGCCCTGATAGGGGAGCTCCCCCGCTGTGGGCACTTTGTGGGCCCGGCACAATGGAGATGAGTGGCATAATATCTGACTTTGCCTGCTACTAAAGCATTGGGGAGTACCCCCAGAAAACCCGGTTCACAAAGAAATTATAACCGGCTCTTAAAGGGCCCACGCGCAAACTCACCCGTTTCAGAAAGCAACCGAAAATCACCAGAAAGAAAGGTGCACAGTGCTTTGGTGAAAAGAGACTCACCTGATAGGCTCTGAGTGCATCTCAGTGAGAGGTGAGACCTCTCCAGGGACTGGGACAATGGCGGTGGTCATTGTTGTGGCCTGGTGTGGGCGTGCTGACACAGACGCCATTGGAGTTCTCCCTGGAGCCTGCTAGTCCAGGGTCTGCCCCACCCACTAGAGCACCAATTTAATCCAGCTCAGCCATGGCAGCCAGCCCACCCTAGAGACTGTCCCCACCCAACAACAAGCCCTAAGGCAACTTGTGGGACTGCAAAGATTGGTGACTGGATTCTCTGCAGCCTGGTAACTGAGCCCACGACAGTGGGGCAGGGTGTGCACAAGGAGCTGGCAGAGAGTGTGGGGCAGTGGTGGAGTGTGGGGCTCAAGCCGTGGAGAGACTGGGTCCACTTCAGAAGGTCGGGGCGTGCACACATGGCAGGACTGTGTTGACTGTGTGTGTGGAACTGTGGGTAGCAGGGCTTGTCAGCTGCAGAAGACTCTGCTTGCCAAAGACCCTCATAGGGGGTTTGCCCCACCTTCCAAAGCCTAAAACAATTGGGTTGTCCCATGCCTGAGGCCAGCCCCACACAGCTGTAATCCTCAGAGAGCTGACAAGAAACTTAAAGGCTGGAGGCTTAGAGCAATTTTAAGGCACTGATACAAACAACATGTAACGCTGGGGGCCTACTCACTTGAAAGAAATACTGCAACACAAATGTGGTATTAGAACTTGCAGCTAACTGTGCTGGGGCTCCAACCACCTGATAAAGAGACTGAAGGACTCACAACAACTACAAGCAGCTGAGCATTACAACAGCTGGCCAGGAGCATAAGTCAGCCTCGCTGGATGCCTACAGGGAGAGCAAACAGGCCACTACAGAAGGACACATGTAGCCCACATAGAGGTCACCCCTGGAACATTGAGAACTGAGGGAAGCACACTGAAGGCCTCCGGAGGCATCATTTATATAAGGTCACCCATCCAAGAGCAGGAGACGTAGCTGACGTACCTAATACATAGACACAAGCACAGGGAAAGAGGCAAAATGAGGAGGCAAAGGAATACATTCCAAGTAAGGGAAAAGGACAAAACCCCAGAAAAGGAACTAAGTGAAACAGAAAAGAGCAACCTACCCAACAGAGAGTTCAAACAAAGAGTGTTAAGGATGCTCACTGATCTGGGGAGAAGAATAGATGAACTCAGTGAGAATGTCAACAAAGAAATGGAAGATATAAAAAAGAACCAATCAGAAATGAAGAATACAATGCTGGAAATGAAAAATTCACTAGAGGGACTCAAGAGCAGAGTAGAGGATACAGAAGAATGGATCTGCGAGCTGGACGAAAGACTAGAAGAAATTACCCAAGCTGAACAGGTAAAAGAGAAAAGAATTAAAAAGATTAAGGACAGTCTAAGGGACCTCTGGGACAACATCAAGCAGACTAACATCCATGTTATAGGTATCCCAGAAGGAGAAGAGCGAGACAGAGGGGCAGAGAAACTATTTCAAGAAATACTAGATGAAAACTTCCCTAACCTAAGGAAGGAAACAGACATCCAGGTACAGGAAGCACAGAGAGCCCCAAACAAGATAAACCCAAAGAGGCCCACACCAAGACACATCATAATCAAAATGTCCAGAATCGAAGATAAAGAGAGAATCCTAAAAGCCGCAAGAGAAAGACAAGTTACATACAAAGGAAACCCCATAAGGCTATCAGCTGACTTCTCAGCAGAAACCTTACAGGCTAGAAGAGAGTGGCATGATATATTTAAAATGCTAAAAGGAAAAAACTTACAGCCAAGAATACTCTACCCGGCAAGGTTATCATTCAAAATGGAAGGAGAGATCAAAACTTTCCCGGACAAGCAAAAATTAAAGGAGTCTGTCACCAAGAAACCAGTGCTACAAGAAATGTTAAAGGGACTGATTTAAGGGGAAAAGAGAAGACCACAAATAGGAAAAATTATCTATTTCCATGAAAAGAGGGTAATGGATACAAATGCACAAAAAAGAGGTTAGATATGATATCAAAAACATAAAATGAGGGAATAGGGGAGTTAAAGAGCAGAGCTTTCAGACAGAGGCCAAACTAAAGAGACCATCGATTCTGTATAGAAGGAGAAAGGAACAGAGAAGGACTACTAAAACACTGAGAAAAAAAAAAGTTAAAAAATGGCAGTAAGTACATACTTATCAATAGCTACTTTAAACGTCAATGGACTAAATGTTCCAATTAAAAGGCATAGGGTGGCTGATTGGATAAAACAACAAGACCCATATATATGCTGCATACAAGAGACACACTTCAGACCTAAAGAAACTCACAAACTGAAAGTGAAGGGATGGAAAAAGATACTCCACACAAATGGCAATGAAAAGAAAGCTGGGGTAGCCATACTCATATCAGACAAAATAGACTTTAAAACAAAAACTGTAAAAAGAGACAAAGAAGGGGATTACATAATTATCAAGAGAACAATCTAACAAGACAATATAACACTTATAAATATCTATGCACCCAATGTAGATGCACCTAAATATATAAAGCAATTATTAACAGAGATAAAAAGAGAAATAGACAGTAACATAATAATAGTAGGGGACTTTAACACTCCACTTACACCAATGGATAGATCATCCAAACAGAAGATCAATAAGGAAACACTGGCCTTAAACGACACACTAGAACAGATGGACCTGGTAGATATATACAGAGCATTCCATCCAAAAACCAAAGAATACACTTTCTTTTCAAATGTACATGGAACGTTCTGTAGGATTGATCACATATTAGGCCACAAAACAAGTCTCCATAAATTTAAGAAGATTGAAATAATACCAAGCATCTTTTCTGACCACAACGGTATGAAACTAGAAAGCAACTATAGGAAGAAAATCAGAAAAGCCACAAATACATGGACATTAAACAAAATGCTACTGAACAACAATTGGGTTAATGAAGAAATCAAAGGAGAAATCAAAAAATAGCTGGAGACAAATGAAAATGAAAATATGACATGTCAGAAATTATGGGATACAGCCAAAGCGATTCTAAGAGGGAAGTTTATAGCAATGCAGGCCTATCTCAACAAACAAGAAAAATCTCAAATAATCAAACTAACAATGCACCAAAAGGAAATGGAAACGGAAGAACAAACAAATCCCAAAATCGGTAGAAGGAGGGAAATAATAAAAATCAGAGCAGAAATAAATGAAATAGAGACTAAAACAAAATAAAAAAAATTAATGAAACCAAGATCTGGTTCTTGGAAAAGATAAACAAAATTGACAAACCTTTAGCTAGACTCACCAAGAAAAAAAGAGAGAAGGGACAAATAAGTAAAATGAGAAATGAAAGAGGAGAAATTACAACAAACACCTCAGAAATACGCAAGATTATAACAGAATACCATGAAAAGGTATATGCCAACAAATTCGACAATCTGGAAGAAATGGATAAATTCTTAGAATCGTACAACCTTCCAAAACTGGATCAAGAAAAAATAGAGAATTTGAATAGACCAATCACCAGTAAGGAGATTGAAACAGTAATCAAAAACCTCCCCAAAAATAAAAGTCCAGGACCAGACGGCTTCCCTAGTGAATTCTACCAAACATTCAAGGAAGACTTATTACCTATCCTTCTCAAACTCTTCCAAAAAATTGAGGAGGGGGGAAGCTCCCTGACTCATTCTACGAAGCCGACATTACCCTGATACCAAAACCAGACAAGGACAACACAAAAAAAGAAAATTACAGACCAATATCACTGATGAACATCGATGCAAAAATCCTCAACAAAATACTAGTAAAGCGCATACAACAATACGTTGAAAAGATTATACACCACGATCAAGTGGGATTTATTCCAGGTACGCAGGGATGGTTCAACATTCACAAATCAATCAACGTAATACACCACATTAATAAAATGAAGAATAAAAATCACATGATCATCTCAATAGATGCAGAGAAAGCATTTGACAAGACACAGCATCCATTTATGATAAAAACTCTGAATAAAATGGGTATAGAAGGAAAGTACCTCAACATAATAAAGGTCATATATGACAAACCCACAGCTAATATCATCCTGAATGGTGAAAGACTGAAAGCTATCCCTTTAAGAACACGAACCAGACAAGGATGCCCACTCTCACCACTCCTATTTAACATAGTACTGGAAGTCCTAGCCAGAGGAATCAGGCAAGTAAAAGAAATAAAAGTGATCCAAATTGTAAAGGAAGAAGTGAAACTCTCACTATTTGCAGATGACATGATTTTATGTATAGAAAACCCTAAAGAATCCACCAAAAAACTTTTAGAAGTAATAAACGAATACGGTAAAGTTGCAGGATACAAAATCAACATACAAAAATCAGTTGCATTTCTATACACTAACAACGAAGTAGCAGAAAGAAATTGAGAATACAATCTCATTTACAATTGCAACAAAAAGCATAAAATACCTAGGAATAAACTGAAGCAAAGAGGTGAAAGATCTGTACACCGAAAACTATAAAACATTGTTGAAAGAAATTGAAGAAGACACAAAGAAATGGAAAGATAGTCCGTGCTCTTGGATTGGAAGAATTAACATAGTTAAGATGTCCATACTTCCTAAAGCAATCTATAGATTCAATGCAATTCCTATCAAAGTTCCAACAACATTTTTCACAGAAATAGAACAAAGGATCCTAAAATTTATATGGAACAACAAAAGACCCCAAATAGCTAAAGGAATCCTGAGAAAAAAAGAACAAAGCTGGAGGTATCACATCCCCTGATTTCAAAATATACTACAAAACTATAGTAACCAAAACAGCATGGTACTGGCACAAAAGCAGAATAGAATCGAAAGCCCAGAAATAAACCCACACATCTATGGATAGCTAATCTTTGACAACAGAGCCAAGAACACACAATGGAGAAAAGAACGTCTCTTCAACAAATGGTGTTGGGAAAACTGGATAGCCACATGCAAAAAAATGAAAGTAGCCCCTTACCTTACACCATACAAAAAATTAACTCAAAATGGATTAAAGACTTGAATGTAAGACCTGAAACCATGAAACTTCTAGAAGAAAACATAGGAAGTATGCTCTTCGACATCAGTCTTAGCAACATATTTTCAAGCACCATGTCTGACCAGGCAAGAGAAACAATAGAAAAAATAAACAAATGGGGCTACATCAAACTAAAAAGTTTCTGCACAGCAAAGGAAATGATCAACAAAATGAAAAGACAACCTAACAACTGGGAGAAGATATTTGCAAACCATACATCTGATAAGGGTTAATCTCCAAAATATATAAAGAACTCATGCATCTCAACAACAAAAAAATTAACAACCCAATTAAAAAATGGGCAAAAGTCGTGAACAGATATTTCTCCAAAGAAGATATACAGATGGCCAACAGACACATGAAAAGATGTTCAAAATCATTAACTATCAGGGAAATGCAAATCAAAACTACAATGAGATATCACCTCGCCCATCAGAATGGCTATAATGAACAAGACAGGAAACAACATGTGTTGGAGAGGATGTGGAGAGAAGGGAACTCTCATACACTGCTGGTGGGAGTGCAAACTGGTGCAGCCACTATCGAAAACAGTATGGAGATTCCTCAAAAAATTAAGGATAGAACTACCATATGATCCAGCTATTCCACTGCTGGGTTTTTATCCAAAGAACTTGAAAACACCAATGCGTAAAGATACATGCACCCCTGTGTTCATTGCAGCGTTATTCACAATAGTCAAGACTTGGAAGCAACCTAAGTGCCCATCAAGGGACGAATGGATAAAGAAGATGTGGTATATATACACATGGAATACTACTCAGCCATAAGAAAGGATGAAATCCAGCCATTTGTGACAACATGGATGGACATTGAGGGTATTATGCAAAGTGAAATAAGTCAGAGGGAGAAGGTCAAATACCATATGATTTCCCTCATTAAGTAGTAGATAATAACAACAACAAACAAACACATAGAGGCAGAGATTGGATTGGTGGTTACCAGAGGGGAAGGGGGGAGGGAGGAGGGCAAAAGGGATAATTCGGCACATGTACGTGGTGCTGGGTTGTAATTAGTATTTGGGTGGTGAACATGATTAATCTATGCAGAAACAAAAGTATAATGATGTACACCTGAAATTTATACAATGTTATAAACCAATATTATTGCAATAAACAAAAAATTAAAAAATAATAATAATAATTTACTACTCAAAGCCAAACTTCATCTTGTCAATTTCTCACAAATTTATTGCTTTTTTGTCTGTTTTAATCACTACTTTGAGTCTCATATTTCTATGAGACTCCATATGTATGAAATGAAATTTGTTTTTTTCTGCTGTTAATCTGTCTTATGTCAATTTAATTATTAGACCAGCCAAAGGAACCAAGGAGGGTAGGGAGAAATTTCCCCCTCCCTGACAAATCACATTTCACAGACTATAGCCAGCCAAACTTTTACAGAGCTTTGGAGTGTGGAGAGAAATTACTACCCTTCACTTCCTAGAAGGTAGGTAGGAAATTAAAAACTAAAAAGTGTAAAGAGGATGGCAAGATCTCACAAAACAGCACACTTCAATTTCTGTACCTCCAAATTCTATTTGATTAGAGTGCAATATTTGTTTTAGGCTTGGGCCTCTTCAGCTGTACAGTCCATGCCAAAGTTCTCTCATCATTGAAGTATTAAAATCCTCACAGTCAATTAGCTTTGTCTGGTTCCAAGCTGGAATCTCCTCATCATTTGATATGTTGCCTCAAATAACCATTCAGTTTGTTAATCCCGGTGCCTAGGAAGTTGACTGGAGCAAATAAGGAAATAAGTTTAGGGAAGTAAAATACTCCAGAATAAGTGAACTTTTAGCTAGAGTATCTGATAACTAAGATCATTTAAGTTGGAGTTAATAGTCCTGGACTGTTTTTAGTCTCATAAAGTTCCTATACAAGCTAATCATAAGTGGTAGAACATAGGGAAGCAGCATTTTTTAAATATATGTTCCAGTTCAAATTCCCCAAACCTCCAAATAAGCACTTCTTCAACATTTTTCAGTGTGAAGCATTATTATAAATGATCTTTTCATATCTTTAAGGGCTGCTGTTCTTTACGGAAGTTGTTCAGTACCATAATCAGAAATGTTTAAACTTTCACACAAGTTTAAAGAAATTCAATTAGCGTTCTACTTCAGTGGATCTTATTACTCAAATAATCTATATTAATGTCATCCTTTGATGCTGTCAACTTCGCATTTAAGACTAAATACTAGTTCTTTTAGTTATAAAATTTTCACTATGCATTTTGCAAAAATAATTCCTTTGAATGGAACCAATAAGTTAATTGTTTAAATCTGTTCCTACAGTTGCACAGAGAGGACTTCAAATACGCTATTCTAGATAGTACAGATCCCACCTCCATAGTTCTTCTGCCAGTGTTTCTGTCTTTACTATTTCCTTGCCTTTCTTCTTTCAGAGAAGCTGATGGTTTGGATAGTGGGAATGGGCTTCGAAGAAGGTGTGGTCAGAATTAACCAGAGATGAGGAGTACGGGGGATAGACAGTGGGTCATGCTTGAAGGTAAGATGGTCTTAGAGCGCACGAAGCAGCTGGAGTGAAGAGAATGATCTTTCCCTTTTCTCACATCTTACCTTATCTCTGATATGTTATAAAATTTTTAGCTTGTAAATACTTTGATTCTTTTTAAAAAGAGTGGGTTTCTTCTTGTCTTCAAATTAATATCTTATTTAATTCATACATCCAAAACTTTGAGATATTTTTAAAACACTACCCTAACACAAATGATTATCAATAATTTGTATGTGTAGATGCACACACACACACAAGAATACAGAGCATATTTTTTCCCAGAATTTATTTTATTTATTTATTTATTTATTTGTGAGGAAGATCAGCCCTGAGCTAACATCCATGCTAATCCCCCTCTTTTTGCTGAGGAAGACAGGCCCTGAGCTAACATCTATTGCCAATCCTCCTCTTTTTTTTCCCCAAAGCCCCAGTAGATAGTTGTATGTCATAGTTGCACATCCTTCTAGTTGCTGTATGTGGGACGTGGCCTCAGCATGGCAGGAGAAGTGGTGCGTTGGTGCGCGCCCGGGATCCGAACCCGGGCCGCCGGTAGGGGAGTGGGCGCACTTAACCGCTAAGCTATGGGTCCGGGTCCGGCCCCTCTTTCCCAGAATTTAAACAGAAAAAGTAATGAATAGAATGATTTCAGAAAAAATTTTGAATTGCTGCAACTTTTCTTCTTCCAAATAGGAAACAGCTCATCAAAATTGTGGTTAAACATCACAGGGACAATAGCAAATCGTAACAACAATGTGATTCCATGATCCAAAATATGCTACAAACTAGTCACTCCACTTATTAGAACATTTTTGTAAAAAATTAATGCAAAACTCATGTAAAATATCATCTCAAAGCTAATTGATGATTTATAGTAATGTAGCTGATTATTCTACATCCCTAGGAGGAAGAGTGTTTAATAATAATAAAAGTATTTTGCACCTAGATCACGACAAAGGGGAAGAGATGCATTATTGTGTTATTCTTTGGGATTTCCCAGCCTCTTCCCATCATCTCTCTACATCTTGCCTGTTCGAGTATTAAGAGAATCTGAAAACATTAGAGTGAGAAGTGATCAAAAGGCTGCATGGTGCCATGTACTCCATATCCCAGAGATGTATTAAAATTGGGTTGGGGGAAGATGGACTGTGGGGAATTAACGGGCATGCTTTACCAAGAGATTACCTACAGCTACTCTGATAAGCTCAGCAATCTCGCAAGGGTTCCTTTCCTTTCCTACTCCTTTAAGAATTACACTCATCAAGTTGTATATTGGATATAAAATTTTCATATAGGAAGTAATCAAATGATAAAATCTCACCAATATCCAAAAAGTTAACTTCTTGGTCTCAAGATAGTTCTCCAAGGATTAAGACTGGTAAAGAAATCTTGATCACATTATTTCTGTATTTCAAAATCAAACTGAAAACTATATAGGTTCAGAAAACTTTGGTTATAATCTATAGGTATCGGAGAACAAGATAAGCAAAACACCAAGGCAAGGTATAAGAATTCCCACTCCCTCACCTCCATTCTCATTGTAATGTACACCTTCTGTTTGCCCAACACTTTTTGAGCACTTCCTATATGTCAGGCACGGTGAAACAGGTATTTTTATCATCTTCATTTCACAAATTAGGAAATTGAATCTTAGAAAGATTATGTAGCTTAATCTTTAAGCTAGGAAAGGTCTCCAAAGCTCATAAAGCTTGTAACCACTCTAATTGTGACAAGACTCACTGAAGCATAACAGCAAACTAATGGGGGTGTCATGGGATACTTTGAATTTTCAAGGCAAATTTGACACCTGTAGGAAACTTCAAAACTAATTGTTGGAGGTAGTTCAAGTTTCAGCTTCAGATTGCCCTACATTCCTTCAATGACATAGTATCTTGGCAAAACTGGGTTTTTCCTTAATTTTCATTTCACTAGTATCATAGGAAAATCAATAAGGAAATAAGTGTGGCAGTATCCAACTTGATTCTAGGGTTTGAGTTGTGCACTATCCATTAATAAATAATTGTGAATATTTAAAAACTAAATTTCTTTTTCTTACAATCTGTATGTATTATGTTTTCAAATGGCTACCACATTCTTTAGAATATAAATACTCAATCATTTGGATTTAACAAGAATGAAATGGTTAGTGTTTCTTCCAGCCTAGGAGCATCATGGAAAAATTCTTGAGGCCCTGTGATAGTTTTGGGTCCATGTGGCTAGGCTATGGCACCCAGTAATTTCATCAAACACTAACCGAGGTGTTGCTGTGAAGGTATTTTGTAGATGTGGTTAACATGTGTGACTTTAAGAAAAGGAGATTACCCTTGATAAGGTGGGTGGACCCAATCCAATCATTTGAAAGCCCTTAAGAGCAAAAAGTAAGATTTCCTTGAGAAAAAGAAATTCTGTCTCAAGACTGCAGCATCAACTCTGAGTTTTCAGCCTGCCAGCCTGCCCTCTAGATTTCAGAATTGCCAGCCCCCACAATCACATCACCTGAGCCAACTGCTTAAATTAACCTCTCTCTCTCTGTATTTATCTACACACACACACACACACACATATATGTAGATTACATATCATGTGTGTATATGTATATATCCTACTAGTTCTGTATCTCTGAAGAACTCTGACTGATACAGACACTAAGGGCTCCATGAACAGAGACTGTTTGGGAACCTCTGCACTAGCTCTACTATCTCCCAGTACATCTACAATGGCACTTATCACAATTGCCTATGATAATCTGTTGAACCCAAAGTTTAGAACCATTGCTTATCCTTTTTTTTCCCTTTTTAGTGCCTATCAATCCTGGTAACCAAGATATTATAGCTAAAGTCAGTGTTGTGTTGGTGAATGTTTATCAGTCAGCTCTTAGGTTTTGAAGGGGAGCCCTAATTTATAGTATTTGCCTATTTCCATGGTATAAATACTCCCACCATGGCTGATTTCTAATTACTAAAATGATGTCACTGAATTTTGAGTTGGGAAAAGATTTGCAGCAGCACATCATTACATAACATTTCCTCCACACAGATACAAAGACCTCAAGAGTATAACTAATAATAAAATAGTGAGAAAGTGATGTTTTGAGTATTCATTACTTTTGTTTTTAACATAACTTATTTAATTGTAAATTTACACAATTTAATTTTCGATAATGACTGTGCTTAACAACAGGTTCACAAAATTCCTTAAAATTTAATCATCAGTTCTCCCAAGCTGGAATGTGCCAGTTCTAGCACATGACCACGAGAAGCTAAAAGTACTGTCTATTGCCAACTGGCTTCTTCTTTCAATTAGTTGGGTCCCCCAAATTCAATCAAAAAGACCCTAGACCAACAGAATCTGCCATTTCCACAATCTACATTGAGATCTATGGGTCAAATACCTATTTGCCTCAAAGGAAAATCGGTTCTTCACAGTCATTCCTGACTGATAAAGTACAGTAAAGAATTCCCCAGAGAGAGAGGAGGAGGTGTAGAATAGAGTAGCTATTCTAGGAATGGTGGAGAGTGGGGACCATGGCTAAACTGTGTCCTTAAAGGAAAAGTCACCACTAGTCATAAGCAGGGTTATCAGCACAGCAAGGTGAACCAAGGTGATTGAGCCAGGTTTTGCAATTTTCAGTCCCAGACTGTAGCTGCTATTCTAGGACACAAGGACAGAGTTAAGGAGGAGGCTGTTACTCTGTGCTACTGTTATGAAAGACCTATAGTTCATTCTACCATAGCCATCTGCTCATACCCCTAGTATTAAACCCAAACCAGTCATTAAGAGCCCTACCTTATTTACCTGTAGTGCTCACTGCCTTAGCATGGATCTTGGCACATGGAAAGTTCAATAATAAATGTTGAATTGAAGGCACCTGACTCTTTTTGCTATCTCACTTATTCAACTACCACTCAATAGCACACAAGCAACAGAATAGATATTATGCTTGGTGCTAAGGGATAAGAAGAGACTCTGTGCTTAAGAAGCTTGGAGTCCAGCACGGAAAGATGCATCTACGTGTTAAGGTCCACCTTATAGATAAGCACAAGATCTATTAAAGCACATAATTCTCAACATCCACCCACCTCCCAGACGCTGATGACTCTTATAGGGACAGTGTTAATGATAGACACTCTTTGATTATAACTTTGCCTACTTGATTTCTAGGCAAGTAGCAGTAGTATTGCCTATCTCTTTAAATTTCTATGGCAGGCAGGAACATCTGTATAGTGGTTTCACCTGTTTCCTTCACTTCACCCTGGCTCAAGTATCTTTCAGACTGCAGGACCGGACCAGAAATCATTTAGTAGGTGTCCACAAGCTTTCATATTTAAGATAGAATAGAGTGGTTCAGAGCTCAGCATATGAATTTAGGATAAGTGTTTCTTGTGCAAGTTCTGCTACCATTGTATGTATTGTGTATGCATTGGGTGGCAATGAATAATGTTTCTTATAGTAGATTGTAGGCAAAAAGTGTGGAAGCCCTGAAGTTCGATACTATGTAGAAACGATGATAGAAAGGGCAAAGAGCCCACTTACTAATGCATACTTGTGACACCACAAATAGCCAACGCTCCTTTAGATAGGATGAACTGATATTATGCATGTTTTCTTCTTCAATAATGCCAAGATGTCCTCCCTGGAAGAATTCTTTGACATGTCTAATCTTTATCATGCTTCCTAAAAACTTTTATACAGGCTTATTTTCCACTTATTTTTCATAAACACATTGTGTTAGGACCCATAAGGCTAATTGCTAACCTAGAACAGGGAGATTTAAGTAGCATTCATAAATATGTTGCAAATTTCATGCCTGCTCACAATTTATTTGCCATGCCTGTCTTAGGAATTGCCAAAAATTTGACATTCAAATGTTCAAAGGTGTCCACAATCCTATAGCCTGAATGGCATCTTTATGAGCAGGGTTGGTCAGATCTAGTTAAGCTGCTCCGAAACTGATTGCCAAATCTACGCAAACAGTAATTCACCAGTTCCTGGTGAACTTCTGCAAGTCAACTGACCAGAGATGCTGACTTACATCTTTCTCTTTCTGTGACCCATACTGCATAAATCAAACCAATTGCCTCCTACAAGTTCACCCACAGATGATGATCAATTTCAAGTTTATTGCAGCTGTAATCCCACACTCATCTTTGCTTACTCAAGTCAGCCATTTTTACAATTGAATTTCGTGATCCTGTGGTGATATACAATAAACCAATTTTCAAAGTGCTTGTTTTTGACCCTGATAACAGCAGATCAGCATTCTTACTAAATTATATGACAGCTCACTTGAGAATTTAGGATTTACTGTTCAAAGCCCAACGGCTGTAAACTAGTACAGACCAACTCAGTAAAGGGGCCAAGGCTAGGTGAGAGTGATTAAGAACCTAATCAAACTGAACTGCATGTAAGCCTTTATGAAAAATTATTTTTCTTTCCCATAAAATACTGCAATTTTAGTAGGCATCTTTAAAACTATGATTGCAACACTGATCTTATCATATAGAGTAAAGTAATAAAAGGCAAAAGCAGCTAGAAATGTTACAAGATTTATGGTACAGTCTATAAGTGTATATTTCCTTAATTGTCTGCCTTCATGACAATGAAACTCCATAATATCTAACCTTTTAGAACTCATAGAGCCATTAATTTATAATAATTACTTTAATTCCCACTAATCATTTAAGATGGATGCCCATAGGTAAATATCACTCAGTCTCTATTTCACAGATGAGTGATGGGAGGCCTACAAAAAGGAGATAGTCCTTTTCCCCTGGCATCACTTTTGCAATTAATAAAGGGCAAGAGGTCTCTTTCTAAAACTTGTGTGCAGGGACCCACACTTTAAAATGACACCACTTCAAATACTATAATAAATTCTAGCATCCTTTCCAACCTGGGGCTTTAAAATGTCAGTGTTCAGGTGACAGCAGTATAGTCAAGCATTATCATTCAAACATTCGTGTGATTAAAGTTCAGCCATGGTTTTAAACCAAGAATAATGTAGAACCTCAGAAGAGGTAGGAACAAAACCTCTCCTGAAATTAAAGCACATATCCCCATATATTTAAAAGAGAAATGAAAGTCCAAATTGAATTTTAAAGAACATACTACATAAAGATGATTGAAAAATATCTTTCTATAGAACATAATATTTTAAAGAAATACTTTTTTTTTTCACATTTAAAACAAATATAAATAGGAATAAAAACCTAATACTTAGGGGACACTAGAAATAATCACAGCTTTTTCTTCTCCATAATCTCTTTTTTGGGGATATATTTCTTAGACTGGCCTCAAAGGAGGCGAATGAATAGTTAACCTATATCCTATAATGGAGATGAAAACCATGTGTAGCCTTGCTTTATCCAGAACTTAAAGTCCAAATATGCAAAATAACTGATTAAGTCTTATCATCTAACCTAAGGAAATACTTCATTTATCAGATTAGCTCTTCAGAGTAAGACATTAATAGGAAAGGGTCTCAAACCAGGCCCTGGTTTTGATGAAAAAGTTGGAGTGGAATGACATTTGATCTTTGGGGGCAAATACGGCTTCATAAAAGCTAACTTTAGCCTATGTCTATGCATCTCCTTGTAGTTACTTGTCATTGCAAGTTACATACTCTATGGTTAGACTTTCTATATTAAATATGACTGAATTTTTAGAAGAGAAACTACACATAAGGATACATGTGGACCATTAATAGTAAGCAAGGAAGCTAGCTAGAGGTCCAACTTAGCCCAATTTATAATATATGCATAACCTCTTTGATCTGGGTTACTGAGTTTATCTTCTCAGGACTTCTGCATAGTTCCTTGGGTATTAAGTTTTTGGGGTCCACACTCTAAATCCTTGAAAAATCCCCTGAATGTAAATAGTTTGTCCTCCGAGAAACTTACACTGATCACCTTAGTTGAGGCTAATCTACATGTCCCACATAACTGCATTAATTTTGGTCTGTGCAGTTATTATAGTGTTTGTTCCAATGTATCTGAGTTGTAGTTATTTATGGAGAAGTCTATATTTCCATTCATTTCTTGCCACTCTCCTTCTTAAGTCCTGTGCCAAACAAAACTTATTGACAGCACAAATATATCATGCTCATTATACTATGGACCTTGGCAATAATATTCTTTCAACATGGAAAACTACGAGCTTCTCTTTTGTACCTCCTCTTCTCCCCTCCATCTCTTCTCATCCATAAGGCCTCAGCATAAACACCACTTCTTCTGAGCCTTCCCTGATCCTCGAGTCTAGGTGAGGTATCACTCAACTTCCTGCTGTCCCATTACCTCTGCATATGGCCCTGTATTATACATATCATTGAACTACAATGACCAGTCTATCCACCCATGTCCCTCACAGGAGCACAGCCTGCTGGAGGGCTAGGTCTGTGTTTTGTCCATAAACTGCACTCCTACTGCCTAGCTCCATACCTGGCCCATAATGCCACTCATTTGGGTTCAGGAAATAAATAAAATAAAAATTAATTGATGCAATAATGCAAGTAATGGACTTTGCACTAAGTAGAATACAGGAGAATATTAGAAACACTAAGAAACAACTAATTTAAGAGAAACATTGTTGAATCGTGGCATATCCAGGGGATATGGCATATCCAGGAGAAGCTTTTCTGGTGAAGGACCCAGTAACTGTGTCATACAAATGCAAAGTCTGTAGTGGAATTCAAACCACCTTTTTAAAATGATTGCTTTGATCTCCCGTTTACATTCCTTTAAAGAAATCTATTGGTAGTATAATTACCCATATACATAATTTTTAGATGAATATAATACCCCAACTGTAATCTAAAGGAGAAATTTTAAAAGTATGTCATTACAAATAATATGCATGTTAATAAGTAAATGCTTGGGCCATGGCTAAACTCAAGGCAAAAAAAAGTAGTCAGATTTTTTTTACCTACATGTACTATCACCACGAACACAACAGCTATACGTACAGACTAATTGAAGTATGTTGGACTGGCACATCAAGTATTACAAATGGCATAGTTCCCAGTGATGAGATTTTCTGAAGAAATGAACAACTCAGTAAAAATCTCCACATGAAACAAATACAATAGTCTCTTGATTTACTTCATAGTAATATCCTAGAAAATTCAGAGTATATTAATATTGCATAACAATACTTTATAGTAAAATGGAGTTAGGTTCTGGGCTTATTTTGTTGTAAACAGAATTTTTTTTCCCTATCAGAGAATCAGACAGGATGTTTAAAAGTTGTGCAGGATGCTGGACAAGTCTGCATTTTGCAGGAAAGTCTCACTCATGGCAGGGCACCTTATATCCTTTGTAACTCCCTACCAATCGCCAAGTCTAGAATGTTCTAGAGGAGATATCTGTCCTGGAAGAGAGCTGGATTAAATGAACTTAATAACCTTTTTAACTCTAGGATTCTAGAATATTATACATTTTTCACTAGGCATAAGATATTTATAACAAATACATAAGTGTGAGTAGAGTGTGAGCCATTGAGCTGAAATCATTGGTTGTTTTTTCATTCCTTGATTCACAATACCTGTACATTCATCTACTCATTCTTTCAGTCATGTACTGAGTGCCTACTGTTACAAGGAGGTCCCTCTGGCACTTCCAAACAATTAAGCACCTTGGAATTTTCTACAAAAAATCAGCCTTGCACTCTAGTTTGAAAATCCCATTGACTGACCTCAAACTCAACCATCCTCCTGGGTGTCCTTCTGTCGAGTGCTTTCAAGTAGGTAGAGAAAAAGAATACCTCCTGAACAGACCAAAAATTAGTTCAGTTTCCTCTTTAAAGTGCCCAAGAGAGTCCAATCCTTTATACTGCATAATACTCCCAATTTCCTGGAAAAATTCCCAGAAATAAGGCAAGGAGTCAGAGGTGAGTGAACCTGTACAAACCTATTAGAAGAACATCTGACAGTTTTCCCAGACAAACTCCTAGAAGCTATTCGATTTCACTGACACTCAGGTTCATTTTCTTTTCCAAACACACACTCTTAGACAATTGGTTTTTGATAGCACATTTTGTGAGAAGAATCTTTAGTTACCTCTTGGGGGGCTTGTTCCTGACACTTTGCCCAATGCACTGTGGAAAGCAAACGGTATGGCAAGGATTTGTTTCATCACCTCGCTGTGCAAATGGCTGTAATTTACAAGTTTGGAAGCACACATCCTCTTGGGACTCACAGTAAATTCTCCTTTCTTCTCCCTCCAAATTAATTTTGCTTTTCATGATTGCCCTGCCATAGGAGAGAGACATTGTATGTACAAGGAGTAGTGGAATCTAGCCAGGTTTGCAGCTTCCATAGGATTCATCCCTAAACAAATCCTGCTGGAAGACTACAGCTCTAGTTTGAGCCAACAACCGGATACAAATTTTACTATTAAGAAGGGTCTAGGCCATTTACAACAACAAAAAAACAACCATTAACTGCTCATTTCCAGTTCCTCCAAAAAAAGTCTTCTGCAGACTTACCACCTTTTGCAGAACTATTGTAACTAGAATCGCCCCAGCACACGGCCAGGAACATGCACACATTCAGTGCTAGCTTGAGTAAAGGTACCCTGTCACTTCATACTGTGAGAAGGAATTAAAGACACAGGGCTTTGGTGCTTGAAAGGTGGTAATGGCATTGGCCCACCTCATGTAGCTGAGCTCGTTCTATCTTCCAGCTTCAAGCATCCTGGATCCTCTTTCTCTAAAATTATCTTTGGGTGTAAAAGAAGTCTCAATGTTTAAAAGAGTGTCTCAAAAGCTAAGCATAATATTTGTATGACTTAAGTGACTTGAACAAAGGGTGCGTACAAGTATGAGAATGACAAGCGTGGATCTCATTCTCCATATTAAGGGATAGACCAATGTAAACTTGTGCAAGGCTGTGTCCTGTAGGGAGAGGTTGACATAGGACCGAGGCAGTTCAAGGAAATCATACACACAGTCTGCTTCACACCTTACAAGCTCCTCTCTTTTAATCCTCAAGCTACACTCCACGGCAGGTTTAATTGCACCTATTTATTCATCTGTAGAGGTGAAGCAACTTACAGCCAATGCCTACCTCTTCTTGAAACTGCCTTCACTTAGCCAGCATACTATTTTTTTCTTTGACTGCATGCCTATTTCTGGTGATTTGCGGTTAAGGGGGCGGGTGGAGATTCTGAGTCCGAGACAGGGTAAAGCTTCTAGAAGTTACTTGTTAGTGCTGTCACTAGTTATTTCAGTCCCTCCTCGCCTGAAAGAGTTAGGTATTTTTATCTTTAATTTTTACTAGATGAAGAAAGTGAGTCTCCAGCTCACAAATCTCCTTTGATGTGAGCCCTGAATTCAAACGAAATTGGTTTGCGCTCACATGAGGGCTCTCTCATCTGTGACTTTCCCCTCTCTCTTCACCAAGGTTTAACAGAAGGGCCTCTCTCTCTAACTCTCTTGGGTTCTCACACTCTTTTTGCCCAGGTTGCCACAGGCTCATTCCAGATTCAAACCAGTTTGCACCCGGTCCACCCCCTCCCGAATCCTGCTGTATACCCGGTCTGTGGGGACACATGGATCCCCGCACAGATTTTGAGAAAAGCTATTCAAAATGAGACAAAAAAGAGAAAGTTTTCAGAAGTTAGTCCTTATAAGAAACAAAAAGGAACAAACAAAAACTACCCAAGAAATGGAAAAGTTTTAGCAAATCAACATTAAGACTTTTGGTCTTTGGAATCGTGGAGGCATGAGTTTGAACCCTTGTACTTCAAATTAGTAGCTGTGTGACATATAAAATCAGGCATGACAAAATACTCACAATCACAGCCTTGTAGGGAAGGTGAAATAGAATAGTCTATAGGAAAGTGTCTAACTTATAGTTGGTGTGCAATGATATTTTATATATTTTTTCTTTTCCTTTTTGATCCAAAGCCATAAATGGCATTAGAGATATACTTTTCTCTACAAAAACCCTCTCATTCTTTTCTCTTCCTTCAACCCTGATGTTAAAAGAAACCACTAGAATATTCTTCCAAGTGGCAATTTAGATGTGAACCATCAAATCCTCCCTTTCTAGGCTACTACATATTGGCTTCCACTTCTTTCCATGGGAAAGTGTGGACTTGTGTTGGAGCTACTAAATTTGAATTTAACAGCCAAGAAATGCCTCCTGATTTCAGCCTATTTTCAGAGCACAGGGAAGAGACAGGTGAGAACTGAAGTTACCCACAGAACCTACATCTGCAGATTTTCCTTTGATGACTTAGCACTCCTCTCCCTAGAGCATGGTCTTTCTGAAAGCTGGATTCTAATCATTTACCTAGCACAACCAGAGTACAATAAATATGCAGTAAAACACACATCCAAAACTTCTGCCATAAAGAGAATATTGTTAAAGGATAACTTTTAAAAGAGAGTATAATCATGATTCCTATGAATATAAGATAAACAATTGTCAAGAATTGTATTCAGCTAATTAATTAATGAGAGAACCAGTAAGATGTTATAATTGGTTCAAAAGTGAATTCAAAGAACCATACATACGTTAGCAAAAAAGAATGCTAAATTCAATTACAAATAAATATCAAACTGGCTTATTTCAGGAAGAGGGTAGGGGTAGGATTGGAAGTTGAAAATCTGTTGTATTTCCATGGGACAAAATTAATTTGTATGTCTATGGACAAGAGTCATTTGCATTGTTATCAATTACCTACAACATACAGAGTTGTACAATAGCTAAAAGATAATGATAGGAGCAGAGACCCCATAGAAACGTGTAATCCCGAAGGGCATGCCTAGACACTGCCTAGTTTTCCACTGAAGACACCCAGCAATCATTCTGGTCCATTTCAAAGTTTTCCACAACTTTTTCCTAAAATATAAATTTGAAAAAAAGTTGAACAGGACAGTAGAAGGTAATTGAGACATTTTAAAAGGAATGTTAAGAGTAAAGGTGACTTAAACAAAACTTAGTCACCCTATGGGTATCTAATACAGATTAAGAAATGGCAAAATGAAAAAGAAAGCCTATATCAAAAACCTGACACATGATAAAATAAACTGTACTTGCTGTCTTCTTCACAACTTTTGGAGTTAGCTCACCATTAATAGCTACCTGAAAACGCATCCTCATATACGTCATTATTCTTTTTAACATGTAACTGGGCAATGAGCCCAACACCACTGGAGACCTAGATGAGTAGCACATTAAATACCACTCTGCCACCATATAACCACATTGCCACGTATTATCTTAGTATTTGTCACAATCTATTAACATTTTTCAGGGGTGGCTGTGCTGTATTAAGAGCCATGGAGGCCCATGGGGCTCCCTCCTGCAGAAATAAGGCAGGTGTGGTAGACAGTTCAAAGTAGAAGTGACAACTGTAAAAGCAATAGTTAATCAGCCTGCAACATCACCCGTCCGCATACCCAGACACCTGCCAACTTGAGGTAAGTACGTTCTGAAACATTAATAGGTACAAAATAACGTACTGCTGGAAAATGCAATGGCTGTCTCATTTAAGTAAATGGAATTAGTAAATTGAGTAGCTTTACTAAGTATACTGATCTTCTAGCATTAAGATACTTCTATTTAGTACATATATTTCACCTTAAAAATAAAATCTTTCCCTGGAGTTAATTCTTAAACTTCTCTATCTCTCTTAGAAATGAAATGCAATATCATTCCAGTTTAGGACTCACAAAGTAGACTCAATAAATTCTTAAAACCTGTTCAACAAGATGCCTTATAGGTGATTGTTTTCAGAGAGAATTGTATTCAGCTAAAAGATTTCCTTAAATTTCCTGAAATTTCAAGTATTAATGAAAGTATTTCTAAAATATAAAATCTAATTTATATATAATATATAAACACATACTCATGTCCATTAATAATCATAGTGAAATTGTTAAAATTCTGATATTTTAGATGTAAAAGATAATGTAGAGATCGCTTCATGTGACCGCCACACTATCAGATAAATCCCAGAAGTCCAACTCATTAGTTTCTGAGCCAGAGGCAGACAAGTGAGTTCCTGCCCCCCAATAAAGTGTCCTCTCCGTGTCTGCATATACTTTGTCTCATCTACATAAGTCACCTACTATGACAGATGCTCCAAATTTATGGTATATTTTTTACTTTGTGTATATTATATACATGCTACTCATTTACACAACTACAGAAAAGCAAATGCTATTAAAGAAAAATTAAAACACAAAGAGCCTTTATATCTTGTCTATTCAAAAAAAAAAAAGATTTTTTCCAAGATTTTGAAGTGTTTTTTAAAATTCTCAAGTTTTGTAAAAAGCCTATTTCAGCAAATTGGCTTGTGAGAATACTTACTGATTTCTTCAAAGAAAACTAGTACTTATTAAAATCACTTGCAACTGGTCTTTTGATTAAAAAGCATTAATGAATTTTTTGAGAAAGAAATTTGTTAACAGGTCAATTTGTCACCAGGTAAAGACTTTAAGAAATCTATAACTCCCATGCTAATGATAAAAAATAAGCCTAGAGCAGCAAGTAAAATTTGTAGTCAACCAGTGCTCCTCAAATCAAGGGAGATGGACCATCTGGTTCCTGGATTGGACAATGCCATAATTTTACACAGTCATCAGTAATATATCAGCTGTGCTCTGCAAGTTGGTGGTATTCTGATAATATTTTAACTTGCTTCTAACAGCTGCAAGTCAAAGCTTTTTTATGGTTCCTGAAAATGAAAACTAGAGCCTTCCCAGTTGGCATGGTGTGTCTTAATCATTCATCATAAGTTTACATACTAAAGTTCAGTAAAAACTCTATGATGAATGAAGAGCTGATACTTTCTATGTTAGAATAGGCAAGAAAATTAAGATGTCAAATATGCCTTGCAGAGGATGGTTATACTGTTTCATTACAAAATTCAATTTAATACATTTCTTCAGTTTTAGCTAATGCCAAGATACATTTCAGTTAAAAAAAATAAAAAAACAAACTCTACAGTTATTTTAAAGACTTTATATTTTCACATTTTCTGTGTTTCTCAAGGAATGCAAGAGTGACTTCGAGATATAACTTTTAGATTTTAATTACAATCTGATTCAGATATCAAAGGGTCTCATCTCTCTAGGATCCTTCAGATTGTCTGTCTCACTAAGAAGTGAAGATTGTCTGTCTCACTAAGAAGTGAGTGTCGTTCCCTCATAGGGTCCAACAGACTAACATGCAATCAGACTAAACCATTGACTGTGATATCAAGATGCACTTTGGTGCACATATTCTTTTAACTTTTCATAATCATACCAGGAAAATAATCTACTTAAGTGCAGATTAAGGTGTTTCCATTTTTCTTTTTCCTCCATCAACTAAGACACCATTACGTAGAAAGTAATTTTGAAGTTGAAGATTCAAGTTTTGTTTGGAGTTTATATCTTGGCCTTAAACTACCAAAATGTAGTGTAAGCCCTTTTTGCATTGATAACGTGTGAAAAATGCCCTACTTCCACAAGCGAATGCTTTGGTGTATATGTAGAGGTGTGTGTGTGCACACGTGCGTGTGCAGGAACACATGGATGTGTATACGTGAGGTATTATACAGAAAAAGAGAAAATGTTCATTAAAATCATTACAGTTAAAATAGACAAAATTCCAAAACCTATTATATAATTTAAATAGGAGAATGGTCAGTAAGAATTTAGAAGGATATCCTGAAAGTTACACTTTTTTGGTAGTTTTCTTAGGCAGAAGTCAGCAAACTTTTTAGGAAAGGCCACACAGTAAATATTTTAAGTTTTGTGGTACCTAAGGTCTCTATCACAACAACTCAACTCTGCCCTCATAGCCTGTATGAATGCAGCCATACACAATATGTAACCAAATGAGTGTGGCTAGGTTTCAATAAAGCTTTATTACTACTACAGGGGGCAGGTGAGTTTCGGCCCACTGGGTGTAGTGTGCCAACCCCTGGTTAGGCAAAATAATCCTCTTATTTTACACTGATGTCTCATACTTCATTATCAATCAATACAATCCTTAATAATAAGTATAATTGATATTACTACTCAGAAAACAAAGTACTTTAACATCTTTTATCTTGTTTAGGCATCACAGTGAGATTCTGTGAAAAAGGCCCTTTTGTATTCCCCATTTGCAGATGAGAAAACTGAGCTTAAAGATGCCTAACTATTAGCCCAAGAGAGTCTAAAGTGAGTGCTAGCTCCCCTCTGCCAGTGTTATTTTGCAGCTCACTGTGAGGAAACACAGTGTTTACTAAGATAATTCTTAGGGAACTTTTCAATTACACATATTTTACATCTTAGTCAGGGTGCCAAAGGCTCTCTTTTCAAAAAGTGAAGCTAGGGTGAGAGAGATGTCAGTGATGGCAGTACGGTGTGCTTCAAGGTGGCCCGCCATGGTGTCACTGATAGATTGGAAATACAGAGAAGAAGCAAGAAGAGATGACAGGTCTAGATTATGGCCAATCTGTGCTCAGGAGAAAGGGCCAACTAGTGAGGATAAAAACTCCATCTTGGGAAATCTTCAGAGAAGTGACATTTAACCACCACCATTTTCCCTCTCACAGGCATAAAACTCAGGACTGTGTGGGCTCCTGTGTCCTCAGACTCCCTTAAAAGAGTCTTGGTATCCCAGACAGAACTTTAAAATTGTTTGATAAATGAAAGGATTTGACATTCAAATCCCATGAACCTACCACCTAGATGTAACAGACAACATCTTACAGTTTTGCCACATAATTCTCTTTAAGCTTTCTCCCACACACACACAATGGCAGCTATGTGAGGTAATGGATATGCTAATTAGTTTGATTGTGGTAATTATTTCATGATGTATATCTACCTCAAATCATCACATCACATACCTTAAATGTATATAATTTTTATTTGTCAATTATAACTCAACGAAGCTGGAAAAAAATACAGTAAAATAAAATCACCCCCCAACTGAATCTATGAATATTACTGAAAACTAAAATTAGAAAAAGACGGTATTTGCTGAAAAACGAAAATGCCCATTGATTTTTAAGCATTAAGTAGTAAAAATTGCTGATTTGTGTCTTTTTAAAAGATGAATCTCACCTAACTTTGAGGTGTTTTCATGCAACTCCTTATGACTCCACCCAAAGAAAGGTTTTTATTCACTGATCTGAGATATCAAGAGCTCTTGTTCACGTACAAGGACAGGTGAAAATTTTGATGGTTGGAACAAACGTATGAAATGGTCGTCTTTTAAGTGAAATTCTGGGCTGATGTGACTCAAAAATAACAACAGCCTCTGAAGTCTAGTTGATGTTAATTTTTCTACAAATTAATTCCCCAAAATAAAACTTGAAGAACATAAAAATGCAGAATACCAAATGTGAAAGAATTAATTACAGAGAATGGAGAAGAATCTAATTCCAAACAAATGACAAACAAAACCTCCACAGAGTGATTCACATCATCTGAAAATTACAGTCATGAACTTCAAGATTAAATCCAAAGCAATTACAATCTAAAAGAGATTAATTTTTCCAAGTGGAGGATATGAAAATTTAGCACATCTTATCATCAAGTTGACTAAAAGGAGAGTTAGCATTGAAAACACATTGCTTCCAAAGAGCTGTGGAAATTAAATGTGGGACAGGGAATAATACTATCTTACATTTTGTTCCGCCAAAGACTATGCACAGTCTTCTTAGATACTGCTTCATTCCTGTGATGAAAGAAGATGTTTCTAAGATACAAGGTAGAGTAGGAAAGGTAGCAGGTGATTCTTGCTGCCTTATTAAAGCTCATATTTTCCTTTAGTTTGGTGACAATAGTATATGGTAATTCTCTCTGCCCATGAATGCAGCTAAAAATAACAACAGATGAGCTCAAAGTGCTTTTCATTTAAAAGCCACGTTTTACTTTGCAAGTGAGGGAGAGCTATGCCCTGCCTCGTATAGAAGATTTATTCCAAAGTGCCTTGTACTAATGGGTGGCTTTGGCCACACTGCATATGTCCTGATTGATCTATTATTGGTAATGACCCTCCTATTCCAATGAGATTACCGGAAAATCACTCGGCCAACCTCTTTAACTGCCATTCCTATCCACCTACTCCAAACACTGCAGGTGAATTTATAATTTAAGGAATCAGAGGGGCCCAAAGGCAGCTAAGTTTCCAATTCCTCCATCCTATATATCAGTTTCCTATCTCCCTGCTGTTCTTAGAGGATAAGGAAATATAAAAATGCAAAATAAACATTTATTTGGCTTCTCTTTGTTGTGTGCATGATAGCATATTTCTTGTTGTTCTATCCTGAAAGCATTCTTCTCTTCCTACTTTTATAATTAAAATTTGTCCTATTTCCCAACACCACTTCTTCCTGTTGTTTTCTGGTCTTGTTCAGAAACCTTTTACTGATGTTGACAGCCTACAACAGTCCTTTGGAAAATGTATTCAGGATGTTTCCAATTACCTGTGCCCCACTTCCTGGCCAAATGCTCCTAGTAATTTGTCAGCATAAGAACTTCACTATCCTGGGCGCTCTCCCTGCATATTCCAGAAGGTTTGATTCCAGATGTGACGAATAGATTGAGCTCAGTGACTTCATTCCTAGGGTCCTTGCTCTAGCATTTGATGTTAAGTATAAGACATAAGGCTGCTAATGAAATGTGAAAAAGTGCTTGTGCTGTGGAAAACCACACATCTGGAGAGGGTTGACAGCATCAGAGCTGTGAAGGTTTCTGCTTTGATGTGAAACCTGTAGCCTACTCTGTATACTGCAGGGCTGGCTACTCCTCGAAAAGACATAACACTTTTAAGATTCAAACTTGCTGATCAATTTTTCACATGGCAAGCTTCTATAGTAGCAGAATTCTGAAAGAGCTTTCAACAGTGTTGAAAGTAAGTAAAACTGTTGATCTTTGGATGGATTTTGATGGAACTGGCTAAAAAAAATAGCTTGGGATTTCTTTGGGCAATGACTTACTTGAGCCACTACCTGAGTTCTGACATTCTGTCTTTTCCTTGGTTTCCCATGTGGATGCTTCTAGATTACAGGGATTCCTATATGATTTTTTCTATAGATACATCATTGTCAGAGAATTTAGGTACTTCATTTGCGCTTCCTTAATAGTGAGTCTTACACTGTATTATATGTATGATAATTTGTGTGTCTATACAAGATACTTGAGGGCAAGAGTACTTATTTCACATGATATCTCAACCACTCACCAGTCAGTATTTAGCAGAGAGAAGGGTAGGAAAGAAGATATTTTGAGCGTTAATTTTGCCTTGGGAATTTGGCTAGGTGACTTACATACGATTAATCGTCTCATCCTCAGAACAAACCTGTAAGTGGTATTGCCCTCATCTGCAATTGAAGAAATTTAAGGCTCAAAAAATTTAAATAATTTGCCCAAGGTCCTGAAGCTAAGTATTTAGTAGAGGAGGATCCAAACCCCAATCCAACTCCAAGAAAAATTGCTGGATATATGTTGAATAAATGTATCATAAAAATAAATTTAATCATTCTTTGGTAGCATGTGTTACTGCATGCAATTTTAAAGGCTATAGAAAAATGATAACAGTCAGGATGAGCTATGTAATTTTCAGATCACAAACAGCCCCAAAGGTTTACTTCTCATTAAGACTGTATGTCCAATGTGGGTTGGTAGGGGGCTCTGACACTCACAGCCACTCAAGAATTCAGGCTTACCAGTTCCCTTCTCAAGGCAAATCACACTCTGACTCTTAAAACTCCCACTTGGAAGCAAGACACTTCATTTCCGCTCACATTTCATGAAGAAATAAGTCACATAGCTACACCTAACTTAAAAGGAAACCGTGAAATAAAATCCTACCGTGTGCCCATAAAGAGGAGAATCAGCATATTTGTGAGCAGTTCTAATGACCACTGCATGTGTCTACCTATGATGTGCAAAGCACTGGAAAGATAAATTTATACTCACCGTGTATTTACATTCCTGCCGTGAAGGTTATTTGTAGCAAGTAGCTGCTGTCTTCATGTAGGCTCCTGCCTTAAGACATTTAGAATCTATTTATTCTTGGTCAATGAGGTTATGGAGTGGTTGTGGGTCTTATTTTGCTTTGGGAGGATCTTAAAAAAAGACAAAACAGACCTTGAGACTGTCAACAGCTGACTCATGTTTGCGTTCTGTGATTCAGTGCACTAAGTCCCTCTAAACCCACAGAGCATCGACGGCTTCCCTCTTGGCACACAGGTCTCTGTTAGACCAATCTACTCAAAGAATCCAAGCCTCTGTGGTTACTATTTGAAAGATGAATGTGTCATCATTCAGCAAAGGATTCATTCCCTATTTTTGTCATGGGATTTCATGCCTCTGGTGTTTGGGAAAATCATCAGTAAGGCTGATTCTTAATATACTGAAGAACTTATTTATATTTAAGGACTATAAAAATATTAAGATTGCAAGGAGAAGAGCTTTAATCAGACAAGTCTGGCATCATGCAAACCATGCAGCAGTGCAAGAGCCGCGCTCCGTGAGTGGCGTTAGAGACTAGCAGAGGACAGGAGGGGTTATTGAGTAATTACCTAAACCCCAAATCCGGGCTTTTATTTCACAATCTCTCTGCTGCATTTTAATAAATACAGCAAAGCAGAACACGATAAGATTCACTCTGTAAATACCAACATCTACTAATTACCAGCCACAAAGGTAAAAGCTGGAATCATAGCATTATAAGATGACAATGGTAAAACTGCAATACATTTTGAGAGCAAAGAACACCGATTTGATCTGGCGAGATTTATGTTCAACACATGCATTTTACAATCATACAATTGAAAGAAGGCAGAAGGTGAAAAGACAAAGGCTCAAAGGTAAACATAGTTGGTTTATAATCCCAGGGACATCTGGGGACTGGGGTTAGGTGGCAAGAATTATTCTATTGAGGAGAGTAGACTATAGACTAAAAAGCTTAGCTTCATCAGAAAGGAGGAGGGTAGTATGCAAAGTATTCATCTTGCCCCTCTTTATTCCCAGTACAATCCACATTGAGGAGAGAATCAGGGAAAAGAAAAGATGCACCATTAACCTAGGGAATCCAGTTTTTAATCTAGTCTGAAGCAAAGGCTCAGTTTTCCCAAGGATAATAGCTAACAAAGTCAAGTCCTTCTGGCATCTGGTGTAGATCAGCCATGAACATCTAATATAGCTAATTTACTCAAGTTAAATGGACACTTTGCACTGTGATAGATTTTTAAATTTGATTTTCAAATATGCCTTAGAAAAGGTAGTTCACTGTTTTTAGATTTATAATATATATCAGATATTACAGACACCTGCTTTTTCATGTATAGGAAATCCTTCCAGTATGTTATTGTCTAACATCTGGATAATGCCAATTTTTTTAAACAACCTACCATTTAGCTACAAATTTAATTTCCTCCTAAAATTGATCCACTTACGGTAACCACATAACCTCAGAAATAACTAGTATGTTCTTCCTTCTCCTAACCAAAATTATGCCAAAATAGGTTTGAGGGGAGGAAAAAAAATAGACAGAGATAGAATTTTTTATTTCAGGAGAGCTGAAAAGAAACGACATTCAAAAGATCTGGTTTATTAACAAAAACATGCCTTAAAGTGTAAATTACCTTCTTATGAAAAGAATTCAATTTATGATTCAACAGAAAAATCTGTGCGCTGGGTAATCTGAGAAATCTGCATCTGCATGGCTCCTAAGAATCACAAACCAACCCGAGCTGTCATAACTATTATGCAAAGCAAAAATGAATAACAAAGTAGGCAATTTCCTAAAGCAAATTAAAATGCAATAGCAGGCATTTCATGAATATTTGAGTGTTCTCTTTTTCTCAATGACAAGCACCTGCATGTCTTTCACTACTTTTGCTGTTCAAAACACATTGAATAAATGGTGCTAAAGCTTTACTCCAAAGGTGCCTGTGAAACACGATGGGGTCACTCATGTTGGAGGCAAGTTGCCTTGGTATTTCCAAAGATATTTAGACAGAAGCTTTGAGAAAATAATAATCTTTATGAATAAACAAATACCCTTCCAGGGCATTCTAATAACATCAATGGAAGGCATTATGTTTACTCATTATATTGTTCTAGAGTTTCACAATGGGCTGGCTCTCAGATCCCAAGCTGAGTTAAATGAAGGTGCACCCTTTCTTTTGCAACTCAACGGCAATTTCGGTCAAGAAAAACAGCAACAGATCAGTGTGTGGGTCCATGTTAACTATGGTATGTTATTTGGGGAGGCAAAGGTAACCCAGCTCTCATAGTTTTAAAGAGAACTACAACATTCATTTGGTATTTATACTAAATGGAGAAGTGTAGAGAACATACTTCATTTTGGAAACAGCTTTTAACATGTCATTATATGATTTGCCTGAGAAATAATAGCCATTAATATATTTTCACCTTTAAAGGTATGCAGTTCCAATGAACTTGGTAACATAATGTCTTTTTTTTACTCTTAAGGTCTAATTCAAATGATTTTGGCCAACATACACCTGCTAATGCACCTGTTGATTTTTCCTCTTCTATCCACCCCAACTGGCACGGGCTGAGTTCACAGGGACCACTGCCTCACTACTGCCCCACACTTGCTGTGTCGTCATTCACTCTCCATCTTGCAGGTGGAGCCATCTTTCAACTGGTGAGCATGCAGCCTGCTTGCTTTCAAGTCTTCAGGGGTTCCACAACATTAGGCAGAAGTCCAGATTCTTCAGAACGACATACATGCACATTTTCCCACCTCAACACAGGCTGGGCTGGGCCTCACGCTTTATGCTACAATCTCTTAGCCCAGCTTCCGCCCTACCTGAAATGTCTTTCATCCACTCTTTCCACACACATCTATGAAGGTACTTCTTCCCTACCTTCAGGAAGAAGATTAATTCACCTCCTCTCTGCCACTTCTGCTGAGCTTCTAATATTACACACTTTATATACAATATATTCTCACCACAGTAGCCTAATCATTTCTGTCCTTCACTCAAAATCTTCAAAGGCATTCCATTTCCCTCAGAACAAGATCTAGCCTTTGTGGCCCGATGTGATCTCAGCCTCCGCTTTCTCTCTGACCTCATCTTCTATTATGCCCGCCTCTCTCTATTTCCTTTGGCCACCC
Organism: Ceratotherium simum simum; assembly: GCF_057802395.1. Taxonomy (NCBI): domain Eukaryota; kingdom Metazoa; phylum Chordata; class Mammalia; order Perissodactyla; family Rhinocerotidae; genus Ceratotherium; species Ceratotherium simum. The sequence goes on from NC_141909.1 coordinate 17,617,191, forward strand.
GAAAGCCTCCCTGCCATTGTTTAACCATGCCAACCATGTTCCCACCCACCACGGGGACTTTATACTCCCTTTGGCTGGAATGTTCTTCTCCCAAATACTGACTGAAGGATTTGCTCTCCATTTCCCTGTTTTCTGCTCATATATCACCTATCGGCAAGGCCTTCCCTGACCACCCAAGTCTAAATAATGAAATATCTTTCCCTATTCTCAGGCAATCCCTATTTCTCTATCCTGTGTTTTTCCCTATTGTACATATTCCCAACTGATATCCTATTGCCCACTGTTAACTCTCATTTCTAAAATCGCACCTCCCATCACTCTTTATCCCCTGATGCTGCCCATTTTTCCTCATAGTATTTATCACCAGCTGACAATTCTACATGAATCACTTAATTTGTTTATTTTCTCTCTCCTAGGCTATAAGCTTTTAAGTGCAGAAGCTGTATTCTTAGCTTGTTAGAACAGTGCCTGGCACATAGCAGCCACCCAAATCATGTTTGTTGAATGAATGAATACTGTATTTCTTAACTTTGCTGTCTCCTGACTAAATTTCTTAGACTTTTAACTTACACAAGACATTTTTTTTCATATGCTTAATGGTAAGCACAGTATTCAGTCAAGAGAAATTATTTAATCAATGTGTGTATTAAACAGAAAAACATTTCAGAGCTTGATCAACCCCCCAAAAACAGAGAAGAGATAATTTTCTACATAGTTCTAAAAACATTCTATATGCCAGATCAGAAAAAACAATCTTGAGGCCGGCCCGGTGGTGTAGCAGTTAAGTTCGTGTGTTCTGCTTTGGTGGCCTGGGGTTCACCAGTTTGGATCCTGGGCACAGACCTACTCACCACTCATCAAGCCATGCCGAAGCAGTGTCCCACATACAAGAGCTACAACTCTACAACTATGATACACAACTATATACTGGGGCTTTGAGGAGAAAAAAAGAAAAAGAGGAAGATTGGCAACAGATGTTAGTGCAGGGCCAATCCTCCTTAAAATAAAAAAAAAAGAAAAAGAAAAACAATCTCTTGAGAACATAAATTCAGCTCATATTAGGAATATCTTATACTCTACTGGCCCTTGTCAATATTGGCTAACCAAAAAGAAAAAAAAGGCAACTGAACCATTATAATATATATATAATATAGATATGTGATATCTATAACACTTAGGTATTTAATATCTATATCATTGCTCATAATACTGAATTTCCATTGACTGAAGCTGCTCATTGGAATAAAAGTATTTAGTAAGTTGAACTATAGAACTTTTTTTTAAATAGCTATTTTAAAGGTGTTTCGTAATCATATTAAGTATCTTACTGGATTTGGGGGAAGGAGGAGTTGGTTTTCATCTTCTTTGATTAAAAGATTTGAGATTTGATGTGCAATATCTAAGCTCTGATGTGGGACAAGAAGTAAAGAAACTGTCCCCAAATTAAGGATGATCAATGGAGGAAAAAAAAAAGGAAAGAGAAGTAGACCCTGGCCTGACCCTAGCAAGTCTGAGTGATTTGGTCAAGGCTTCCGGGTAGATAATGGCAGAGCTGCTCCCAGGATCCCTTTTTCCCACCTTCCTACTTTGCTCTTTATCCTTCTCTGGGATGCTTCACACAGAGGGATGTAAACCAACCAGGCCTGGGGTTTGGAGTCCCGAACACACTCTAGGTTTTTAAAAGTACATTCTTTATAGTCTGAATGAAGAGAAAGTTAGATCCAGGGTTTTTAAATAGAAACCACCATGCTTATAAAATGGGTTATGGAACCGTTAATTGTCTGCTTAGAGTCTCAATTATAAGACCTCTAGAGTATTGTTTCAAAACTTAAAGCTTAAAAGATGCACTGGTGGCCTGGAAGAATTATTGTAGCCTCCAGAAATGCCTAACCTTCGTGTACGTGGGGAAGCCGGCCTCATATAGAACAGTCACCTTTGACTTCTTCCTTGCTTCTGGACGTGCCAGTTTAATGATGCTTTCAGTAATCTCCTAATACCTACCTATTTAGTGAACTCTTAGGTTTTCCTCCTGAAATAAAACAAGGGCAATATTTTCCGAGAGAAAATAGATGATTTCTTATTGGCTAGCCAAAAGTCTATAAAACAATTTACCAACTACGCAACTTTAAAAATTTTGCAAATCCTCAAAACACATGAACTCATTTCAGAATACATTCTGTAGGCTTAATTGAGAGTTCCTAACCTTTATCTAACCCCATTAATGATGGATCTCTCCAGGCCCGGGGAGAGCCTGTGGGCTTTCAGCCATGCAAATAAGCAAATGTACTAAACCACAGCCAATAAACAGGTCTCTTCCATCTGAAGAAACTGCCTATAGCAAAGCCTAGTGGCCACAAGAAATAGCCTAGACAACAGTAACTGTATCCAGTAACAATAGGAAAAGGAAAATAGTAAAGGAGAGTAACCACATGGCCCAAATCTTAGTAACAGAAACGATGAGGCTATTTTATAATAGAAATAAAGTCCATCCTCATTATTTGAAGATTCTGTTTTTGTGTGAATTCGCCTAATCGCTAAAATTTATTCATAACCTCACAAACTCAATACTCAGAGCACATTCACTCATTCACAGACACGTGCAGAGCAGCAAAAAATGAGTTACCTGACACGTGTTCCCATCTGAGGTCAAACAAGGCAACTCTCTGCCTTGTTTCAGTTCTCATACTGTAAACAAGTATCATTTTAATGTTCTATTTAGTGTCATATTATAGTTTTTTGCATTTTTGTGCTTTCTACTGGAGATTTGGCTGTTCACCATGGCCCTCAAGTGTAGTTCTGAAGTGCTGCTGTCTAGTGTCCCTAAGTGCAAGAAGGCTGTGATGTGGCTTACTGAGAACACATGTATGTTAGATAAGTTTCATTCAGACCTGAGTTACGGTACTGCTGGCCGTGAGTTCACTGTTAATCAATCAAATATATAAGGTGTCTTTAAACAGAAACACAGAGGTTATGTATTGATTGGTTGATGAAAATGTTGTGACCAGAGGCTCACAGGAACCTAACCCTGTATTTCCCCTAGGATCAGTGGTTCACTAACTCACTAATTAAGTGTGCACAACTTTATAGAACATCACCACCACACATAATGAGGCTGAGTCAAAGCCAAATGATTCTGTAGGCTAAAGCTAATATGAAATGGTAGCTATTGTATTAATTTTATGACTATAAAATTGTTATAATTATTATGGCTTTTTTTAATGCAATCTTAATTCCAGAGCAACTGCCTTTGGATTCCTTTTATATCCCTTTCTATCAAATGTGTCTTAGAATAAACTATAGCAAGGAAACATGTTATTACCTTGCCCATTATTTTGTTAAACTAGCCATCACGGTTCATTTCACACTTAGAGAGGTATGGATTTATGATATAAAGAGAACTGAATTAGGGTAGACATAACTGGGGTTGGTGTCCTGGCTATATATTTACTAGTTATATGAACCTGAACAAATAACTATATCTTTCTGATCCTCAGTTTCCTGAGGTTGTCTGAGGAATAAATTAAATACTGTGAGAAAATTGCACATGAATGGTATACAGTAGGAGCTCAATGTTATTTTCTTGTTGTTTATAATAAGTAATATTGTTGTTACTTTTCTTGTTAAGAATAACTGGTGTTTATTTTCAACTCAAGATTTCTACTTTTTTCTACTCTCTAATTTTTGAGCCAATGCTTATCCATTAATTTAACTAATTTTAAGGGCATACCTATTCTGTGTCAGGCTATGGCTCATCACTAATGACACATTGATGAATAAGACCCAGTTTTCATCCCCAAAAGGTTATAATCCCATGAGGGAAAGCAGAGAAATATAAGTATTATTTTTTACAAAGTGGGATAATGTTATGGCAGAGAAGTATAGAATTTTGTAAATTACACAGAAGGGATTGGGGCAATATAGTTAAAAAAAAAGTCTTCCTCTAAAAGGTCATATTTAATTTGTCTTGATGTGTGAATAGAAGATGGAGAAAACTCAGGAGGCATTTCACACAAAGGTAGCAGCCTATACAAAGGGGGCAAGAAAGAAAAAAAGGAAGTTTGGAGTCTTACATGAACTTCACCAGGGTTGTAAGAAAGAGTTAAAAAATGAGGATGAAGGAGCCTTGAAATTCTCACAGCATCAGCATTTTCTGTATCAGTTCCTCCACTTGTGTAGCAATGAAGAAATGAATTAAGTGAAATAAGTTATGAGGGGGCATGTTAAATTATTATGCTCCATAAATATTCTCTAGTTTAATCAAATTAGCTAATATTTACTTTAGCAACTACAGAAGGTCCAGAATTTCTAACAGGCTGTGATGCACTTAGAGTAGAAGGCACTTCAGGAGAGCGCTGGAATGGGATGCTGCACCAGGGGGCTGCAGTGGGCCACTGCCAGGGCTGCTCTGGTGGGTGGGAACAGCCTGAAGGTTCTGGATTCCTGAGGCATGAGGATGGCTCCATAAATGCTCATCTAACAGTAATGTCACTGACTTCAAAAGTGACCTAGACCTGGCCCTGGATATCAGGCTGGTCTTTAGCAGCTCTCAGGAAACTTTTAAACTAGTGATCAAACACCGTTTCTCTCAACTACACTGTTCCTAGTAATAGGAGCACAGTCTGTAGAACAAAGCAACTTGAAGCATAAATAGTCTGGGATTTTATACAGTATATATAGCCTGCAAGAAACTTAAGGAGGACAGCTGAGATGCATTTGATTTGTTCTTTGATACTGTTCAGGCTCATCACGTCTACACCATATCTAAGTACAGCTGGTCTGCTGGGCCAGCCGGGCAAGGAAGCTGTTCTGATACATAAGCTGTCTAGTTAATAGGAAGGCAAGAAAATCCGATTGTACTATATACTAAGCATAGGGTAGAAAAGAACTGATGCTATGAAATTTAGTTGAACATAATTTGGACTTTCCTCTGGCTCTCCTCCATGATTCACTTGGCCCTTTCAAGACTGTGTATCTCCTTAGTGTTATCATTCCTATAAAATACAGTAATATTTGCTCCACACATGTGCAGAGGGGCTAATAAAAATGAATTCAGGTCAACTTTGAGATAGGCACACTTTTATAATGTATCTGAAATCTTAAGAACTAAAAAATAAAATCCTGTTTTAGTTTAGTTCTGTCCACAGTCCTCCCTTTTCTTGTTCATTTGGAAAGCAGCTGTAATAACTGATTGGTTTTTTACTATTTTACGTTACTTTGAAGAAATTAAATAAGAAGCTGTCAGCCTCAAAATGAAAGTGGTGGTTGTGAAGTGAATGCCTGGAAAATTGACACTGCGCAATGTTCAAAGTGACAAATTACAGAAGTTGTTGTTCATGATCACAGTTAGTAGGGGCAAATAAAACACAGGATCGAGGAATGATTACAATATGAGCAAGCTGACTCCAAAAGCAGTACAAATATTAAACAAAAACCAAAACATATGCTTCTTTCAAAAATCAAATGCCTGTTTAAGAATCGTTAAAAAATATCACATTGGCACATATTTTTGAAATGGTGAAGGGCTATTTCACACCTACTCAAGAAATGTAATGAATGGCAAAGAGAATTGAAACTAACAATTATTATTTGAATAATTATTATAAGAATAATGCTCATTATTAATTGAAGCTAATAATGACAGCAAAGCACCTCTTAATCATTTCAATACAGGATTAACGAATATTTTGAAAATCACTAATCCTTTAGTATTGGCAGATCAATCAATACATTATCAGTAGCTCTTCTTTAGAAAAATCTTAGGATTTATATCCTTTTTTTTTACCGTAAGAACAGAATAACAAAGACCACAATGATGATTCTAAGTTTAAGCATCTGCTCAAACATTAAATACATGTATTTGCACATTACTCACTTAACAGGAAAGTGTACTAATAGACATTGGAAATTCTTTTCGGTGCTAAGGGTTAGAGATAAGGATTAAATTTTTAATAATATAATATCAATAATTAAAAAGACCACCTATATTTATTTATTGTGTACACAGAAAGAGAAAATATTAAGATTACATGATTCCTAACTTCCAGTTTCTTCATTATCAGGGTAGATAGTCATTTAATTTTTGTTCAAAAGTTAGGAGGAATATTGGGATGAATGGCTTAGCAAATTTCTCAGGAATACACCAGAGAATAATTAGGTTCAAGTGGTAAAACACTTTTTGTTTGTACCTTAAAATAAAAGCTGTACAGGTTCATCATGATTTTCAGTATGGACATGGTTATAAGTTATCCACTTTTGATACTAGTCCTCTTATATAATAGTCCACATTTGACAAATAAAAAGGAGTCATAACATTTTTAGTCCTAAAGAAAGAAATTGTAGACACTCTACCCAAAAGAGCAAAGTAGAAGTGAATGACTATACCAAGAGCCATTGTTTGAAATCACAACCACAAAAGGAGTTTTGTTATCTCCTTGTTTTGGGGATTTTGTAGGGGGAACAAAGAAGAAATAAAATATTACACAGAAAAAGAGGAGCATAAAATGTAACTCAAGCTAAAAAATTGTGAAAACCTCAGACAATTTTAGAATGAAACTTTCTATTTAAAAATATTTTGACTTGTGTCATATTTTCTGAATGTTCTATCCTCCCTTTTTTCATTATTACCTGCATATTTGCATGAAAACAGACTCCATTTTTCAATATTTATCTGGCTCCTATGGCTTAGTCTCTACCTGAACTCTTAATCCCCCCTTTGTGACATAAATCCAGTCGTTGTGGAAATCATTCCAACGCCACTGACAGAGGATTATAGCTTCATGCGGGCAATATGCAGCTAGAACAACAGATGAATACTTAGCAAGCCAAAGTCTATAGCAGAAAGTACTGAGAAAAGAAATTATAGAACGGTGAAGTCACAGCAGCAATAGGACTATAATAACACTATTGTTACCACAGGTTGAGGTTGACTGATATTTGATATATGATTTCTTTATTAGCTTTTCCTTAAACTGAAGTTTGTGAGTAACATCAAATTACCATTAAGATATTGATAGGCATATCATGATTATTACCAGAATACCTAGTGTGGTAAAGGACCTGTCTTGAGTATTCCCTAGCATGGATAGAAATTCTAACTTTCTTGCTTAAAAGCTGTGAGATCTAGGACCAATGAACACAACAGCATTAACTTTACAGGACTGTTGAGTTAAAATGAGAATGTAATTCAATTACCTGTGTTAAGTACCCAGCTCTGGGCCTGGAATATAGTGAGAACTCTAGACTGCTGGTTGGCATTATCATTTGTGGGACACTGGGGTCATCTATCATGTTACTCAAGTGATTGCTCATTCTTCCATAAGGTACTCTTGCTATTTAAGTTTGTCTTCATCTGTTAATTTAGGCATCAAATGCAGTTGTTCCTCATTATTCATGGATTCCATAAGGTGAATTTGCTTACTTGCTAAAATGTATTTGTAACCTCAAAATCAATACACATGACACTCTCGTGGTCATTTGTGGACACATGCAGAGCAGTGAAAAATTTCAGTCACCTGATGCTCACCTTCTGAATTGAGGTCCAACAAAGCAACGCTCTGCCTGCTTGATTCAGCCTGCTCTCACGTGGTAAACAAGCATCCTTTTACAGTCTATTTAGTGCCACATGTTTTACATCTTTGCTTTTTGTTCGTGATCTTGCTATTTAAAATGTAGTGCTTAAGTGCTATATAGTGGTCCTAAGAGCAAGAAGGCTGTGATGTACCTTACACAGAATATACGTGTGTTAAATAAGCTTCGTTCAGGCTTGAGTTATAGTGTCGTTGTGCATAAGGTCAATGTTAATGAATCAACAATAGAGTACATTCAAAAAAAGGAAGGAGAAATTCTCAGATCTGTATGTGAAGCTGGTCTGGAAAGCACTAAAGTAACATCTACAGTGGCTAAATTTGTGGATTCCTGAGATGAGGACTAATTAAAAAAAGCATAGTGGGGGCCAGCCCCATGGCCTTGTGGTTAAGTTCAGCATGCTCCACTTCGGTGGCCTGGGTTTACAGGTTCAGATCCCGGGCGTGGACCTACACCACACGCCAAGCCATGCTGTGTTGGGGACCGACATACAAAATAGAGGAAGATTGGCATAGATGTTAGCTCAGGGCTAATCTTCCTCCAGCAAAAAAAGAGGAAGATTGGCAACAGAGGTTAGCTCAGAGTGAATTTTCCTGACCAAAAGAAAAAAAAAATTCATAGTGGACAGAATTGTGGTATTGTTGAAAGCCAAAGAAATTTATGGTCACATTACCCAGGGTCAAAAGAATGTTAAGCCCATCTTGGCTAGTGTATAATTATTAAAAAATACTATATATAATTAATTATTTGTAATAAATATATGTATATATTAAATAAGGCATCTTTAAACAGAAACACATATAAAACAAGGTTATGTACTGAACAGTTGACACAAATGAGACCAGGGGGCCAGCCCCGTGGCTTAGCGGTTAAGTGCACGTGCTCCACTACTGGCAGCCTGGCTTCGGATCCCGGGCACACACTGATGCACCGCTTCTCCGGCCATGCTGAGGCCGAGTCCCACATACAGCAACTAGAAGGATGTGCAGCTATGACATAACTATCTACTGGGGCTTTGGGGAGAAAAAGGGGAAAAAAAGAGGAGGATTGGCAATAGGTGTTAGCTCAGGACCAGTCTTCCTCAGCAAAAAGAGGAGGATTGGCATGGATGTTAGCTCAGGACTGATCTTACTCACACACACACACATACCAAAAAAAATAAAAATGAGACCAGAGGCTCACAGGAACCTAACCCCTATTTCCCCTAGGAGCAATGGGTCAGTATTCGCTAATTCAGTGTTTGTGGTGACTTTATGCAATGGAAGTACCATACATAATGAGAAGCAACTACATGTGAAATCTTTAACGTAAAGACCATCTACCAATTCAAATCTCTACCATAGGGCATAGAGTTGCCAGATACAAATGCAAGGGACTCAGTTAAATTTGAATTTCAGATGAATGACAATTTTTTAGTGTAAGTATGCCTCATTCAATATTTGAAACTCAAATCTAACCAGGCATCTGTATTTTTATTTGCTAAATCTGGTTGCCATATCAGGGCAAAAGCAACTCAGCTTGCATATCTAAATTACAACTGCCCTTACTTTCACCACTTTCCATATCTTTAATTTTTAATCCAATAGGATTTTTAAATTAAAGGTATCATTTTTTGCTGTTGGATTGACCATTTTATTTCACCTATTCAAAATTCTCCAGTACCTTAATGTTGCATTCTTTCTTTCATTTATATTTTGAAGAACAATGAAAATTTGTGTTTGTTTTCCTTGAGAATTTATCCTTCCCTACTGCAAAATACCTGTTTCCGTCCAGAGTGAACACTATATTAAAAAGATAGGTACTAAATCTAAAGGGTTAATCTCATTCCTGAAGAATTACAAGTGATTATATACTCTATCTCATACTCCCTTAAGTGTGAAAATGTCAACATTGTCTATCCGAAATGTAACAACTACTCTATAACTGGTTCTATTTAAAAACATGATACATAACACATAGTCACTGAACTTATTAGCATTCAATTTGCTAATTCTGATAGAGATGAGAGCTTGTATCACTTGCTTTACCACTCAAGCCCTAGAATTTTTATCAGGTCCTTCTCTCATCTAGTTTTTTTGACAAGATTCCATTGCTATAGCCTCCAGAATTAAGGTCTGATCTACACAAAAGCAACTATAACAGGCATTATCACCATTCACCAATAGCCATTTCGCCTCTACTTCCTGGCACGTGGGAGGTTCTTCTCCCACCCATATTAAATTAAATATGCCCATATGACTCCCTGTGGCACTGCAATCAGAGTGGAAGTGATGTGTATCATTTCTGGATGGAAGCATTTAATTGCTGGTGCTCAACCCGCTCTTTCACTGCCATAGTGCTTACAAAACCACGTGCTCTTGTAGGGAAGTCATAAGTTGGAAATGGCCTGGGAGGCTGAGCCAGCACAGGGAGGACTGTCGTCCAAGAGCAGGGGTCAGTCAACTACGACCCACAGGCAAAGTCCCTCTTGCAGCCTATTTTTGTGCAGCCCACCAGCTAAAAATGGTTTTTACATTTTGAAATGTAAAATATGAAAATGATTCTTATCCTTTCAGAGAGAACAGTTACCCAATTTTGCCTCTTGGCTAAATTTGCTCTCTGCTCCTTTACAAAACACTCTGCTAACCCCTGCTCTAAAGATTCACCCAACCCACAGCAACTTTTGTGTGAGCGAGAAATAAACTTGTGTGATGCAACAGAGATTTGAGTTATTTGTCATAGCGGCAATAGGGACTTCAGTTCCAGCACTGTCACTTGTCATGATAGAATTTTCTGAGATTCCGCTTCCTCCTTGTCAAATGGGTGCACAGTAAATAAGATAAAATATGTGAATATATAACTAGAAATCATAAACCATCCAGGATAGGAGATTAAACAGACCATGTTAAGGCTATGTAGAAGGGAGGTAAAACAATGTATTAATTATAAAAATGTCTTCTACCTGTTTCACAATTTTACCCAAGTACAGCGCTATCTACAATAAATTTGTCAGCACATGTTTAAACTCTTCTAAGTGTCACTTTTTAATTTTTCTAACACATCTTTCAGTTTAATTTGTGGTAGACACTATATCAGTCTTGTGGTGCAACACACACATTTCCAAATGGATAAAGTCATGCATAAATTAAAAATGAGAAACAAACTACCACTCATTTTTTATGTCAACTTTGACAGTCTGAAAACTCAAGGGAGACTTCACATGAGAATTTTGCAAATGATTTCTGTCCTATAAATAAATAAGCCTATGGGACCTTAAGCCCTGATTCCTTCAGAAAAGAAATTTTCCTCATCACTTCTGTTTCTCTGCCTTGTTTAAGATGAGAAATTTTCTTCTGGGTATAGTTCTTGGGGATGATTATTCCCTAGAGTGCTATTTCTCTTGAGAAAAGTCTGCATCAAATTATTGCCCAGAAGTTTGGGATTTATACATTTTAGAAAATACCCTCTATGATTTCAAAGTCCAATCCCAATTATATTTTCATTTTCACTCTTAGCAATCCTCTCTAATTAAACAATATATTGGTCATAGAAAACAATGCAGAGTGGATTTCATTGTACTTCCAATAATACTGGCTATAGGTGAAAAATTTACAAATATACAGAATGAAGTTCTCATTTAAGGAAAGGACTTTGGCATCTCAGGTAGTATAGAGAGTGTACAGAAAGTAACGGGAAGTTCTCGTTAATAGGGGAATGCATCACAGGCTGGGAGTGAGGTAATCACCACTTTCAGGTGTCATTTCTAGCACACCCACATGGATTAGTTCCTTGGGTGTGACATTTGGTAGGAGCTTTCCTGTGGGAGGAGATTGGCCAAGAGTATTAGGAGAAACAGGTTAGAATGCTGTTGCAAACTTCATGTTCTTAGTGCTCATTGTCTATTTTTAACCATAACACTTCCTATGCTCTTTAAAAAGTAATTATATGGAACCCCTTTCACTGTACATGAACAAGACTTTCATTATGGAAAAATGATGTTTAACAGAGCTGTTTAAAAACTTTAAAAAATATTTCTAGCATGCATCAGCTAATTTACATTTTATTCCAAATAAAACATATGAGTTAATGTTAAAGATGAGCTCTGAGGATGCAAAATAGATATATGCCCATGGAATATTAAGTAATATGTAATCATTTTTTACAGTTTGGATGCTTTTCATGTAGAAATGAGTTTTCCCACAACTTTGTAGAAGCATAAATTGAAATGTTCTCCTCCTGCTGGCCCAGCACCACTTGCTGCCCTTGACTGTTTCTCAAATTCTCCCTTATCCAAAGGTCTGCAGCTCTGAATTTATTCACTGACCACAACCTCGACTCCCTCTCTCCAAAATTCTCGTGTTTTGCTTTCTTATTCTTCTCCAAGTTCTTCCCAACCCCAGCCCCCATCATCAGATAAATCACTTCGTCCCCAAACTACTGTCCTGCCAGCGTCTTGCTTCCATGTCCTCCCTCCATGCACCTTACACCAAATATCAGTCTGGAATTGCTTGCGTCATCTGTCTTATCAGCTCTTGGTGGGCTAATGCATGCCAAAGAATGCCAAGAAAGAAGGGGATTTAGCATTGAAAAACAACAAGGGAATGACAAAGTGTTGTGAGCCTTGAGGAGCAACCACTTCCTGCTGGAGAAATAGACTTCATCAGGGAGCTCAGCCTTGATGACTGGGTAAGATTTTTACAGTCAGAGATAAGGTTGGGAAGATACTGGCAAAAGTTCATACAGACACTCATCTTTGCATGTACCTTGAAACTTAAAAACAGTTACAATTTACCCTACTAAAATCTCAGTTAAGCCACATTCAATATTTTAATACAAGAAAGGCAATTTGGGGCTGTGAGAGTCAAACATGAACAAAACTAGGAAAAAAATCATAAGCAATGAGTGATATGTTCATTTTTTTAACTGAGGTTCCAAAGAGCTAGATCCTAGTGCCACCTTTGCTACTAAGTGTCAGAAATCTGCATGTTGTCTACACAGCATCCACCTCCCTAGTCCCATTCCTAACAGTATACAGATTTTCATTCAGGTGTTGACTCATCCTTCATGCAAGAGAAGCCAACTCCACCCCCAGTCGAAGTGTGGGTCCTCATTGGCTTAAGACCAGTCAGTCTAGTCCAGTCAGACTATATTGCCTAGCCTATTATTGGCTTCGCTCAAAGATGGCACATGCCCTAACTCAGGACGTGCTCAGAAGCCAGGACAGCAGTCCTTTCTCATCAAGTGAATGTGACTATGGAAGATAGAAACCCCAATGGCAGCCAAAGCCAACCTATGACCTTGACAGAATATTCAACTGTAGTCTAAGAGCTTTCCCTTGCCCTAACAAACTCCTTTTAGCCACAACATGAACTTTTAGTATAGAGCAGAGTTGGATATGAATGAATAAATCTGTAAACAAACTGATTTCTTATAGTCAAACCAGTAGGTCACATCCTTAAGGATCCATAAGAATCACTTGGAACAGTCAGTTGAATTTGTTTAAAAGTAGACATTGTTGGATACTATAGCTGCCTCTGCCCTCAAAAGGAGTGTGTGTGTGTGTGTGTGTGTGTGTGTGTCTGTGTGTGTGTATAAAGAGATTAAGGATTGTGGACAGCATCATGTTAACTTTTGTCTCCCTATTCTAAATACATTTCCAGGATCAATAAACAAATGCTGAATGAATAAATACATGAACGACTAAAAAATAAAATTAAACACAGGGCTTTCTACATAGACACTCTAGATCACCTGCCCTATATTCTAGTATTGTTTTTAGAATGCTGACAAATAATCCAGCCTAAAAAGGCATTTTTGAGGAGAAAAAAGGCCTGTGATCAGGTCTTTGAGGCATAGGCTCTTATTGGCAATAAATTCAAAGCAATGAACAGATGAATGCCATAAAGAATGGGACACGTACACTTCTACAAATGGAGAGGACAGTAAGACATTTTAAAATGCATCCTCAGGTGTTTGTAGGTGTAGCCAAGGAATCAAAGTTGTCCACCCGCAGTTAAAAGGGCAGCAAGACTATTTTATCTAAGAGTGTACTGAGAGCTCCAGTGGCAGGGAAAAAGCAGCCCACGTGACTAGCAGGAAAGAATCAGAAGCTAGGCAAGTCACACAAAGCCCAGAGCTAGATAACACTTGCTCAGTAATTGCACAGGTTGCCTAGCAGCTTCAGAGAACTTGCACAGAGCAGAATAAGAAGAAAATTGCCAAATTTAGAAAACCATGGCGGCCAGCAGATGGGATCCTACCCATCTGCTATCCTTAGGCCATGGCCAACTGGCGCAACTGGCCTCAACTTTCCAGTGACCCAAAGAAGCAATAGTGGTAGAGAAGGAGATGACACCCTACTTTCCAACCAGCACTAAAAAGTTAGCAACTTTTGAGCACAGTACAGCCATCATATCTAAGAACATGTGTTTAACCTCCCCTCACCCTCCCATACAATTTTTTTGGGCAGACTTTGACTTGAACTACGTCCAGAATTCCCAATGGATTGTCCTGGCTCTCTGGGACACTAAGGAGATTTCTGCAAATGACCTGTGGTTCACCCATTTGCCATGATAATCATTACTGGTTCTCAGAGAATGCCAAGCACAAATTAAGTTCATATGAGACTCATTCCACAGTCAAAGATGCCAGCTCTGTTTCCCAACAATTTTCACTTGAATAATTTAAGGACCTGATATGTTATCAATTGCCCTTCACCCTCCAACTATGTCAACATTGTATTCTTTAACATAAAAGTTTCATCTTTAGTCTTTTATTTTCTGTGTTAAATGGCCATCTATCTCTGTTAACTGACCAGGATTACGCAGCATATGGAATGCCAGACCTTCTCTCTTTGAAATACAATTTCCTTTTGGCTTTTTGCCCAAAAGCAGTTAAGTAGTATTAGCTCCCTAGGCAGGCCTCATCGTCTTTGAGTTAAATACAGTAAGAAGTGCTGATGCTTCTATTTCACTAATATCTTTGCTCTATAATCCTCTATTTTATGACCTGCCCCTGGCTGCTCCCTGAGCTAAGAATTTGCCGTTCATAAAGAGGGGTGACAAGTCTCATCACATAATGATAAAGAAAGTGGTGTTACTTCAGCTTTCACACGAGCAATCAGAATACAATATGAATGTAGATGCTCTAGGCTACTATCTGATCCAATGTGAAAAGTAAAACACCAGGCTTTCATCCAACATGAGAAAAATCTAGATTTTTGTTGTTTTAATCTTTTGCTCATAAAAGAGACACAGACAGAATCAAGCACGGAGAGTCATGTTCGAACAGTGTGATGGCATCAGTGTCATCATTTCATAAGCCTTTAGAGCCTTTCCTGGATTAACACACCAAAAGCAAATGGAATGGAAATTCAACTTGGGTTGGTGTGAATGATTCGCAAATTCCTTAGCAATGTTCAGATCAAGAAGGGAAAAAATAAGGTAATTGTGAATTTTTCTTCCTAACAGACCCCATCTTTTATTTATTATATTTAAAACAGACTGCTTGTATAATAAATCCTCTGTGCCAGGCACACTTTTAAGTGCTTTACAAATATTAACTTATTAAATCTTCATAACTACATAGAGTAGGTTCTAAATTATCACCAATTTTTACAGATGAAGAATCTGAGGCACAGAGAGGTTAAGTAAGTTGCTCAAGGTCACAGAGCTTGTAAGTGGCGGAGCCAGACAGTCTGGCTCCAAAGTCTATACATTCCTCCACTATAATAGGTTGCCTCTCTCTATAAAGCAGTGTTGAATATAAAACCTAGCCTTTAAAACCTTGCATTAACACTAATTAAATTTAGTTAAGAGAGAATAATAGTGGACCAACTTCAAAATGTAGAGAAATAAAAAATAGTATATATATATATATATATATATATGTATATTTTTTTACTTTGCAAAAGCCTTAGTAATGCGATGAGGTGGAGCAAACAGATTGCAGATCTTCGTCTGTAAAATCTTCAATAAAAGAAACAGGTTCAAAATGTAAATTTAATTTAAATTTAAATTTGGTCTTGATAAGCTTCTTAAACGACTCTTGTTTCCCCTAAGACATACTGATTTCACATCTGACTGTCTGTTTCTAGAAAATAGGGACAGAAAAGTTTCTGGTTTTTAAATGCCTATTCTACTTCTCTCCTGAAAACAGTGTTGTGTCCAAATACAAATGAGGTGGTAAAAGAAAAGAAGCAAAAGGAGGTGTGGACAGGGCAGATAAACTACCAGTGTAAACGCTCTGAAATCAAGGACTTTGCTGTCCCTCAACTTCCTCTCTCTTTCCTAATCCCTTACTGCTCCAAATTTACTTCTACACCTGTGTTACCCGTCTCTACTGTCCCCTTCTCTCAAAAACCCTTTCACACTTAATTCGACATCCAGCAACTGACACCTTCAGCTTTTAATCATTCCCTCTCTCTTTTATCCTCTCTACTGCCTTTCCCCTTTAAACTAAAGAAGAGCGTCTTAAATGTGTTCCTTGGGATGACAACAAGGGTTATATTAATAAATTAATAATAACAAAATATTACTACCAGGCACTATTCTAGGCGTCTTGCATAACGACCTCTTTTAATCCTCATAATAGCCCTTCGAGGTTAATTGGGGATGACAGTCGAAAAATTTAACACCAATTAGAATGGCCGCTGGCCACAAACAAGGGGTAGGGCTGGAAGTGTGTAAACTGCTGAATACCAGCCTTGAAGGAAGTGTGTAGATTATTTCCATTTCACAGATGAGGAAACTCAATTCAACACGTTTAAGTCATGTCCCCAAGATCATACAGTTGGTTAGTGCCATATCTCATAGCCATATCAGGGTGGGTTGACCTGGAGATGATCTCCAGTACTATGGAGCCAACAGATCTCTGAAAAGAGCAGTCAGTTGCCAAATATGTTTAGGAAACATTTTTATTATATTTCCTGTTTTAGACATTCATATTAGCACATTAAAGGCTCTAAGAAGCCCAGAAAAGAAACCTGTTTTACTTTACTGAATCTAGAGTTTTTCAAACTTCATTGGTCAGAAAACCATTTCTTCATACAGCACCTATTAACAATACTCCAAAAACACGGTTGGAGAAATGTGAGTCTAGAAGCATACACAAGTTTCTTGAAAATTTTCCTTGGCCCCTGCGTGCTACTAACAATTGGAGGCTATAACTCTCTCTTCCTTCTAATGTATAATTATTTTTTGTTTTTGTTGCTTTCCTGGTATTTTTGTATGTGTGGTTTCATTTTATATTCCTGAGCAAGTGATTTCTCAGCCATTAATTTAGGTTTATGAATCAAGCTACTGATTCATACTGGATCTGAAGATACTGAAACTGATATACCTAAATTCAAAAATACTTCCTGAAGATAGAGATTACTTTTGATTTGATTCATATACATTACATTGTGTTATCTCCTAGGATCCCTAAGAACAGATTTTCAAATTAATTGTAGTAGAATGTAGGAGAATACAATGAATTAGTTGGCATCTTACCTTTGGTGAATTATATTTTTTTTAATCACACTCTCACAATGGCAATTAAGCAAGAAAAAGAAATAAAAGGCACCCGGAGTTGAAAGGAAGAAATAAAGATAACTATTTGAAGATGTATGCGCCTGTATATAGTAAATTTTATGAAATCCATAAAAAAAATAAAGTAAATGAGTTCCATAAAAATTAATAAATGAGTTCAGTAAGGCTGCAGGATACAAAATTGACATACAAAAATGCTTGTATTTCTATACAATAATAATGATGAATAATCTGAAAAAGAAATTAAGAAAATTCTATTTACAATAGCAACAAAAAGAATAAAATACTAAGGAATAAATGTAACAAAAGAAGTATAAGACTTGTACAACTGAAAAGTATAAAACGTCATGGAAATAAATTAAAGAAAATCTAAATAAGTGAAAAGATATTTCATGGATGACAAGACTTAACACTGTTAAGAGGACAATACTCCCCAAACTGATCTACAGAGTCAATGCAATACCTATCCAAATCCCAGCTGCAGAAATTGACAAGCTGATTCGAAAATTCATATGGAAATGCAAGGGAACCCAAATAGCCAAAACATATTGAAAAAGAAGAACCAAGTTGGAAGACTCACATTTTCCAACTTCAAGTCTTACTACAAAAATACAGCAATCAAGACAATGTGGTACTGGCATAAGGACAGACATACAGAACAATGGAATAGAATTGAGAATCCATAAATAAATCCTTGTATTTATGGTCAACTGATTTTTGACAAGTGTGCCAAGGCCATTCAATGGGGAAAAGATGGTCTTTTCAACCAATTGTGCTAGCACAACTGGATATCCAGATACAAAAGAATGAAGTTGGATCCCTGCCCCCCACAACATAGAAAAATTATCCCAAAACATATAGCTATAAGAGCTGAGATCTAAATGTAAGAGCTAAAACTATGAAACTCTTAGAAGAAAACGTAAGAATAAATATTCATGATTCTGGATTAGGCAATAGTTTCTTAGATATAAAACCGAAAGCACAAGTGACAAAAGAAAAAATAGATAAATCAAGACTCCATCAAAATTTAAAATTTTTGTGCATGAAAGAACATTATCCAGAAAGTGTAAAAACAACTGACAGAACAGGAGAAAATATTTGAAAACAATATATCTGTTAAAGGGCTTATATTCAGAATATATAAAGAATTCTTAGACCTCAAAAACAAAAAATCACCTAATTAAAAAATGGGCAAAGGATCTGAATAGACATTCCTCCAAAGAAGATATACAAATGGCTAATAAGTACATGAAAAGATGCTCAACATCATTAATCATCAGGAAAATGCAAATCAAAACCACAATTAGTTACCACTTCATGACCACTAGGATGGCTATATTCAAAAGGACAAATAATAACTAGTGTTGTCAAAGATGTGGAAATTGGAGCCCTTAGACATTACTAGTGGAAATGTAAAGTGGCACAGTTGCTTTGGAAAACAGTTTGGCAGTTTCTCAAATGGTTAAACATAGAGTTCCCAGGTGACCCAGCGATTTCACTTCTAAACATATGTTCACACAAAAACTTGCACACGAATGTTCACAGCAGCATTATTCGTAATAGGCAAAAAGAGAAAACAACCCAAATATCTATCAACTGATGAATGGATAAGAAAATGGAGTATCCATACAATGGAATATTATACAGCAATAAACAGGAATGAAATTCAGATGTATGCTAAAGAATGGATGAACCTTGAACACGTTATGCTAAGTGAAAGAAAATGTTCATTTATATGAAATGTCTAGAACAGACAAATCCGTAGAGATAGAATGCAGATTAGTGGTTGCCAGGTGTTGGGGGAGGGGGCAATGGGAGTTACTGCTAATGAGTATGGAGTTTCTTTTGAGGATGATGAAAATGTTCTGGAAATAGTGGTGATCAATGCACAACTTTGCGAATATACTAAAACCACAGAACTGTACACTTTAAGATGGTGGACTTGATTGTGTGTGAATTATATCTCAATAAACTCTCATTTTTTAAAAAATCACATGCTCTTGTCCCTATATCTGTTTTTTAAAACTTACCAGTATAGTGTAGCTTGATGGCAAAAGAAATAATCATGCTGTAAAAACCCTACTTTACTGTATCCAGTTCACATTTCAATAATGTCAGCCACTGAGAACAGAAAATATAACCAAGATAAAAAGAATCATTATATTTAATTAAACACTTCAAAACTCTACCCTTTAAAGAAGTATACATAAAAGAATCACCATGATGTCTTTCCATGTTGCATTGAGAGTAATATTAGGAAAAAAAACTCCCTCTAAATTAATGTGTATATATTACAGTTTAAAATGTTAATTAGTTTTCATCTAAGCTTTATTGTCCCTGGGAGACACAGTGACAAAAGCCATAGGTGGGAATGAAAGGAACACTGCTTATCAGAAATGAGGAATAATGTCTATGTTGCCAAAGTAACCAAATTATCTCATAAGAAATGTATGATTTGTCATTCACTTATCAATATTTCTAAAACGCAACTCTTATCTTGCCTTTGTTGTAAATTTCATTTCCTAGTAATGGCTTCACAGATTCCCCCCTTTATATGCATGTCTCATTTATTTCTGTTTCCATAATGAACTAAACCAGAGAAATTTGGCCCAGGCTGTCTCTCTCTCCCACACTCCATGGGAAATAAATCATTGCTTTGACAGGAACATCAGGCTATGTGATAATCGCTCACACAATTTTCAGTCTTCCACCTGAACCCTCTCTTATAACGATCCCCAGATCACAGAATTGCTGATGGCAAAGGATCCTAGAGGTAATCTAGCTCAGAGTACAAAGTAGATGATCAATAAATATTTGCTGATTTAAATCCTCTACTTGTTAGCCCTAATCATCCCTCCCCAACCTTCCAGTGAAGCAATGGTTTAAACTCCAGTGATGGGGAACTCATTGCCTTATGAGATTCTATGTCCCATTTTGAACAGCTGTAATTGTTATAAAGTTCTCCTCCTATGGACTTTTAACCCCCAATCCCCAGATCCCACTTGTGTCTTCTGTAGCCACATACAATCCTGTTTTTATGCTTTCCCTGTAAATATTTAGACATGTGTAACATGTCTGATGCTGCTTAGCCCTGTTTTGTGTAAGTTTGTTTCCAAGCTCAGATCTTTACTCTTCTTTCTGTTACAATTAAATTGAGCTCACCAATCAAGTTTAAACAGATGATTTTTTTTTTAAAGATTTTATTTATTTATTTTTCCCCCTAAGCCCCAGTAGATAGTTGTATGTCACAGCTGCACATCCTTCTAGTTGCTGTATGTGGGACACGGCCTCAGCATGGCCAGAGAAGCAGCGCGTCGGTGCGAGCCCGGGATCCGAACCCAGGTCGCCAGCAGTGGAGCGCGCTCACTTAACCACCAAGCCACGGGGCCGGCCCCGTAAACAGATGATTTTTGAATCCCTGTTCTTGGATCCTGTTTTGGAACTATATATGGGCTACGAAACTCACATTTTTTGAATTTGATAGATTCTTGACATATAACACTATTCCACTCCTCTTCCAAGCAGGTGTGCTCCTTTTAAACAAAACATAGCTCTATTCTGGTTGCAAGGACTATCCTTCAAAGTCTAGATGTCAACTGGTTCAACTAGCCTCCAGGCAAATAATTCTTTACGGTTCCCTCACTCCAATAGTTTAAGCTCCAGTCCTGCAAGAAAAAAATCTTCCCTTCTGATTATGTCTATGTAGCCAGCTATAGAACTTTTTTATATCCCCCTCTCTCTTAGAAGGTTCAACATACCTAGGATTTAGTAGTCTTTAGAGGTATTTCCAAGATTACTTCTGACAGTGTTATTTGTCCTTTAAAGTACCAGTAGAACAGGTTGGGATGCATAGTTTTGATAAGTTTTGGAAAATTTGCCTCCATATTTCAGCTACACTTGACGGAGATATATCATGTTCTGTCTGGCCATTTCGTATAGATGTAACATGACTCCTCTGTATTTTTCTAGCAACATCTCCCTTACATCACTACCACCAACCATCATCATGTCTCTCTCAGTGCCAATACAAGGTGATCTCACTCTGAAATTTTCCTTAATGTCCTGAAGATCCAGAAGATCCAGATAAACATCCTGAGGGAGGAGGGTTACTTTGAACAACCGTGCCTCACCTCCAGAATTTACTTACTAGATCATAATCGTATAAGAATTTGTTCGGTAAACTATATTCATGTTGATGCAATCCGGACAGTATGGTTCGCCCTACTCTCTCTCAGACTGACTTGTAAATGGGGATCTCAGGGAGTCATTCATTCAACATGTCCTTGTTAAGCACGTTTTGCATGTCAAGCTCCATATTAGGTCTAGCGTGAAGGAATAAAGAGTAAAGGTCTTCAGGACCTGTGTCATGTCTTAGTGACTTTTATCACTGGAGACTAAAACAGCACCAGAAATCATAGATTAAAACCTATGCATCAAATATATTTAAAGTTTGGTTCTACGATTGCTAGGCTGAACTTTCTTCTTTTTTTTTTTAATTTTTTTATTTTTTGTTTATTGCAGTAACATTGGTTTATAACATTGTAAAAATTTCAGGTGTACATCATTATACTTCTATTTCTGCATAGATTACATCATGTTCACCACCAAAATATTAATTACAACCCATCACCTCACACATGTACCAAATTATCCCTTTCACCCTCCTCCCTCCCCCCTTCCCCTCTGATAACCACCAATCCAGTCTCTGTCCCTATGTGTTTGTTTATTGTTGCTATTATCTACTACTTAATTAGGCTGAACTTTCTAAGAAGTGAAATCATTTCTTGGCCAGATTTAACTGCTTCCAAGGGTCAGCATATCATAAGGGTCCCCAAAATGTTAAATAAATGAGCTCTAGCTATTCTGAAAGTCTCCATTTTGAAAGTTGTAATAAGAAAAAATTTATTCACAAATAGACCATCCAAGTGCCATTAAATATCTGATATATTAATACTTCTAAACAAGCAGCTCATATACAGTAGCATATTAAGATTAAAAGGCTTCATACATTTTTTCTTATATTAAAAAGAACACCTGATGTTAAGGCTGTGCTTAGTCTAGGCATAAGAAACAAATAGTTAAGGATGAAGTAATTAAAGGAACTCCCAACATCTCAGCATCCTTGGAAAAAAGAATTTTATGTAGAAAATAAGTCAGATTTTACTTATATTTATATTCCCTGCTCAATATATGAGAATTGTCTTTAAAAGAGTACTGACTCTCAGCCCTATAAATTATATGCGCATTTCCAAATGCTTCTTTGATTATATCCTTATTTTTTTAAGTAAATAAACAATTTCCTTGTGCACTGTTTGCTTGTGATAGTTGAGTCAAGCAGGTTTTGACAGTTCTCTAATACACTTCAGGAACTTACTAACCCAGTCGTTCTCTTTAGTTTTCTTTGGAAGCATAAAACTTGTTTAAACATCATAAAAATATGTCATTATCAGACTAAACCAGAGGGGAGTTGCAAAAGAAAAATTGCAGAGCAATGGCTCTATCATGTGAGTGTCACCCTAAACACCCATAAAGCCAAGAGGGATCTTTATTTGTCGTATTCATGGAAATAATAATTAATATGCTTTAAGTATTAAGGTAATTAGATTCTTTGAATTAACCAAAATTGTCCTTAATTCTGAGAGTTTATAAAAACTTGGGCCTTTTTCCTCAAAGAAAATTAAACTAATATTTTAAAATCTGGGATGCTCTAAAACATCCTTTTTGTTTTTCATAAATAAGAAGTTTTTTAATATAAGTAATATTAAATATGAAACCATTTGGGAATGTGTCACACATTCCACAACAATATTTACAGCTAGTCAGAGAAAAACATGAGATGTTATTCATCAAAACTTTCCTCAGAATATCTAGATGTGGTTCTTAGAGATACCATATAATAAGGAACATTGATTTCAGTTCATTTAAAAGCCCAAGTGGACAGTAACATTATGTTAATGTGTAGATCATTAGATTTTAAAATTTTCCCTACATTAATAGGATAGGCCTCAGGAAAATAATCTTGTTTCATAATCACATGTTCATATCTTGATATATTATATTTTTAAATCTTCTATGTTTATATAACCCAATATTTTATTTACACAATATAAGTGACCAAAAACAAAGACTTGCTATCTTTTTAAAATACAGATATTGTTTAATATTGGATAACTAATTTTAAGGGCACAATACAATAAAGAAAAAGGCACTAACCAACGTCTTGAAAAATTATTTTTATTTTTCACATTCTTTAACTATATAGTGATAGAGGTGCAGAGTTTGGAAAAGCACTTACAGTAATCAACACTTGTGTAATAAGAACTTTATCCACCATGATAACTCAAGTGTGAAGTACCTAAAGCCTATGGATGGCTTTTATATTAACTGAGTTTCTTTCTGAACTGATAGAGCACAGAGAGCACTAAAGTTGGATACTTATTTGAAAGAGCTGGTCAAGTGTCCATTGCTTGTTGTTACCATCAAAAGCTATTACTATGCCAATGGATGAATGCACATGGGGAGAAACCAAAGGCAGATGCATTCTCTTTAAGACCAATGCCTATATCTATATTGTTTGGTTACTTACAAAAACAAAAAAAGAAAAAATAAGTCATTTTCAATTCTATTCCAGAAAAATCATAGAGTATAAGTGTTCTGAGAGACATCCTTTGAGTATTCATTTTCCTATTATATCAATGATTTATAATGTATTGTTGAGTTATCATAATGTTCAAGGTGACAAAATTCATGTCAATATTCCTGTTTGGTTAGATTTTCCAATAAAACACAGAGAAACCCACTCATATGACAAAATCTAGTACTCACATATATTTAAGAGGACATGAACAAGGAATATTCTCTTGTAAAAAAATTCTAGTCATTCTCAAAATCATAACAAATAATTCTCCTAGACTATCGTATTAGCCACATCATGAATTATACAACAGAAATGCTTGTTCAAACTGTTTTTTCCTGATAAGAAACACTGCATTTTAAAAAGCAACCTCTATTTTAATATTTAATACCTCAGCATATCTAGATCTCCAAAAGTAGCAAGCAATTTAAGAAAGAAGTGCACTTCTTGTAATGTTAAAAGCATTTCTGGCATTTTATATTATCTGCTTTTTAATGACTGTATTTTCCTAGCATTAAAAATGAATTAATCTCTTTCTTACTAAGTACTCTGTTGAACACGGTGAACGAAAAAGTTGAACAGGTTACTTTCCCGTGTAAAAGCCATATAGATGGTTGCCTCTCTTTGAATATTTGGTTTAAAAGCAAAACATCTGACTGTGCATCCAACTCAAAGCTCATCACCTTTTACAGGGTTTCGCAGACACGAGATTTTCTTATTTCCCACTGAATCATATTGACTCTAGGGTAGAGTACCGAAAAACGAATGAGACATAATTAAGGTACTTCCTATACAGCTTCTTCAGCAGAAAAGTCTGAGGTTTACTCGACAGTCTGAAAGTAGAAGTACTTAAAGCAAATTGATATTAATCATTTGGAGTAGTCTACAAGAAATACAAACAACTGTCACATCAATTTTCCAAAGGTACATTAGAGGTAAGTAAAGATGTTCATGTTTTTGCATTCTGACATGTTTCAATTATCCTAGTGTTTGCTATACATAAATTTAAATCACACTGACTGAACAAGAGCATCTTAATGAAAGATTGTTTAAAAAATGGAGTAAAATTCCAGTTCTGGGTAAGATGGTAGTAAACAGCTACCATCTTGTCTCTCACTGAATGCAACTAGACAGAATGCAAGGAGCAACTATCTAAGTTGTCAGAAAAGTAAACAATATCAGACAGGGTGAAGAAGAAGACCAGGATTCAAAATACCACCAATCCAATGGTGAATTTACCATTTTTTCCCCTCTAGTATGCTCTGGCCTGAACTCAACACACTGGCAGTGGGCACTGGGGCACAGATGGAGAGAACTCCATGAGAAGTCCCTAAGTTCTGGCTCAAGGATCTGAAAAGGATACTCCAAATGCGAAGAGAGTGCAGAAATATCCCATTTTCCCTCCATTCTCCATTCTCCTGCACCTCAGCCCACAGCAATTTCTCATGATAGCCACAGCCAGCAGCAATGGGACCTCGCAGGAGCCAAAACACTAAGAGGAGCTGTCCTCTCCACTGGATGGAACTGGCGTTACAAGAAGGTGGGACCAAGTTCTGTTTGTTGGTTTGTTTCCCTCTGTCCTCCCAAAGGCTGGCCCTGGATGCTGATCTAGTTGCAGAAGTGCGTGGCAGAGAGAGGTAACTAAAGCCTCAGTACTCTGGAAGGAGGAAAGAGAAGTATCAGCCAACAGGAAATTTCTGGATAAATAATGGACAGAGAGGAGCTTGGGACAGTGACCTCGTTAAGTTTTTATGAACATCTGGGCTCACCTCCAATCGCACATGCGTAGATTTGATCCTGTTTAGCAAGCCAAAAACTTTGATAACTGAATTAACAGATAGACCACCATACAAGTCTCGAGCTGGCCACTGGGTGGTGCACACATGGGACAGATGCAAATAACACTGAAAAAACTTTAAAACTGAACTGACACTGGAACTACGACCCACAGAAAGTGGGTTTAAAGTCATGTTGTAAACCTAATCAGCATAACTGGCCATGAAAAACAGAAATAACAACAGTTTATGCAGAATTCAAACAAGATCCAGGGCTTCATGTAATATTCAAAATGTCCAGGATAAAATCCAAAATTACACAGCACGTGAAGAAGAACAAAAATCTCAACTGCACAGGAAAAGTTATTAAAGAGACATTATTCCATAATGATAAAGGGTCAAGTCATCAAGAAGACATAACCATCCTAATTGTGTATGTACCAAAAACAGGGCTAAATACATGAAACCAAAACCAATATGTTGAAAAGAGAAATAGACAAGTCTACAAATATAATTGAAGATTTCAACGTTCTTTTCTCAGTAATAGAATCTGTAGAAAGAAAATCAGCAAGAATTGAGAAAAACTGAAAATTACCATTAATCAACTGAATCTAATTGACATTTTGAGGTTACTCAACCCAACAATGGTAGAATCTATATTCTACTCACGTGCACATGCAAAATTACCCAGGATAGACTCTTTCCTGGGTCATAAAACAAATAATAACAAATCTGAAATAATTAAAATTATATCAATATGTTCTCAGACCATAATCAAATTAAACTAGAAATCATTAACAGAAAAATAGGAGAAAATTCCCCTCAAACACTTGGAAGTTAACAATACACTTCTAAATAATCTATAGGTCAAAGAGAAAATTTCAAGGGAAATCGGAAAATATTTTAAACTGAATAAAAATGAAAATGCAATATGTCAAAGTTGTGAAATGTATCTAAAATATAGGAGTAAGTTTATAGCATTAAATGCTTCTATTAAAAGGAAGAAAAGACTCAAAATTTCCACCTTAAGTAACTAGAAAAAAGGGCTACTAAACA
Organism: Ceratotherium simum simum; assembly: GCF_057802395.1. Classification (NCBI taxonomy): domain Eukaryota; kingdom Metazoa; phylum Chordata; class Mammalia; order Perissodactyla; family Rhinocerotidae; genus Ceratotherium; species Ceratotherium simum. The sequence goes on from NC_141909.1 coordinate 17,643,749, forward strand.
CAAAGCAAGTAGAGGGAAGAAAATAAGAAAGGTAAAAGCAGAAATCAATGGAATTGAAAAAAGAAAAACAATAGGAAAGGTCAATAAAATCAAAAACTGATTTTTAAAAGATCAATAAAATTGATAAACCTGAAAGACAGAAGAGAGAAGAAACAAATTACCAATATCAGGAATAAAAAAAGGAAATATCACTACAGACCCTACAAGCATTAAAAGGATAATGAGGCAATATATGTACAACTCTGTGCACATAATTCCAATAATTTAGATAAAATGGACCAATTCCTCAAAATCTACAAACTGTGAAAACTGACTGAAAATGAAATAGATAACATTCATGATCCTATAACTATTAAAGAAATTGACTTGGGAAAAAAAATTTATTTGAAAAAAAATCTCCAGGTCCAGATAGTTTCACTGGCAAATTCTACAAAACATTTAAGATTAAATAACACCAGTTTTATACAAAATTTGTCCAAAAATTCTCTCAGCAAACTAGAAGTAGAAAACAACTTAACCTAATAAATGCCATCTGCAAAAAAACTACATCTATCATCTTACTTTATGGAGAGAGACTGAACACTGTCCTGAGTAATCTTAGCCAGTGCAATAAGTCAAGGTAAAAAAAATAAAGGCATGCAGATTGAAAAGGAAGAAATAAATCTGTCCCTATTTGCTGATGGCATAATTGTCTACATAGAAAGCCCCAAGAAATGCATGCAGAAAAAGTCCTAGAACTAACAAGTGTGTTTAGCAAGGCCACAGGATACAAGGTCAACCCACAAAATTCATTGTATTTTTATATCCTGGAAATGTACAATTCAAAATCTAATTTTTTTTCAAAAGTACCATCTACTATAGCTCCAAAAAATGAAATACTTAGGCATAATATAACTAAAGGTGTACAGTACAGAATCTATTGCTAAAAACTACAGAAGACTTATGGAAGAAATCAAACAAGATCTAACAAATGGAGAGACATACCATGTTCACCAGTTAGAAGACTTACATAATAAAGATATTAATTGTCTCCAAATTACCTATAGATTTAATACAATTCCAATCAAAACATCTGCAGAAGGGCCGGCCCGGTGGCGCAAGCGGTTAAGTGCACGCGCTACACTGGGGTGGCCCGGGGTTTGCCAGGTCCGATCTGGGTGTGCACTGATGCATTGCTTGTCAAGCCATGCTATGGCAGAGTCCCATATAAAGTGGAGGAAGATGGGCACGGATGTTAGCCCAGGGCCAGTCTTCCTCAGCAAAAAAAAAAAAGAAGGGGATTGGCAGATGTTAGCACAGGGCTGATCTCACACACACACAAAAAAAATCAGCAGGATTTTTTTTTTTTTGGTAGAAATAGATAAGCTGCTTCTGAAATTTATATGGAAAGGCAAAGAGCCTAGAATTACTAAAACATTTCGGGAAAAAATATACCAGAGTTGCAGGAATTACATTATCCAATATTAAGACTTACTATAAAATTACAGTAATCAAAACTGTGTGGAATTGGTGGGAGAACATACACATTGACCAGTAGAACAGAATAGCGAACGCAGAAATAAACCCACCCGTGACAGCCATTAGATTTTTGACAGAGATGAAAAAGCAATTAAAAGGAGAAACGGTCACCTTTTCAGCAAATTAGGACAGCTGAACATCCACAAGCCAAAAAAAAAATGAACTTTGACGTAAATCCCATACCTTATGTAAAGTTAACTTAAAATGGATCATAGATCTAAACATAAAATGCAAAACTATAAAACTTTTAGGAGAACATGTAGGAGAAAATCTTTGTGACTTGGGTTTAGGCAAAGATATGACATAAAAAGCATGATCGGTTGGAAAAAAAAGGATAAATTGGGCTTCATAAAAATTGAAAACCTTTTATTCTGTGAAAGACACTCCTTAGAGATTCAAAGGATGGGTACAGACTGTGAAAAAATTTCTATAATCATATTTTCAACAAAAGACTTTAATCTAGTTCCATATCCTGAATGTAATAGTGATTATCCAAATCTATATGTCTTAAAATTCCTGTAACTCCCAAAAAATCCTCTTTAACTACAGGATAATTTTAAAAACAGGACAAAATAAGAAAAAATGGAATAAAATGAGTACAAAATTTCCAGATATATTACTATTCTTTAAGTAAGGTCTGAGGTAAAGCTGCATAATGCAAAATCTGGTCACTTCTATATTTTCTCAGATAACTTTAAAAATGATCTTAATTACCCTAGAGATTAGTCACAGAAAGTAATCAGGTTGAAGTAGAGAATGTAGCCTAAGAACTCTGCCCTCTGAGAAAGCAAGAACCAAAAAAATGTCTAATTAGTGTCATTTGCAATGAAATATTGAGGTAGTTAAATGTTACAACGGTTTTCTTTGACAATTTACAACAACCAAGCCAAACATTTATTTTTGTTTAATCTAATCCAACTGCCCTATCCCTGCATAGTGCAATTGCATTAATTAGAAATTGTCCCGGTTAGTATACTTTAGATATTAAATCTTCTGTTAGTTTAACTTAAAAGTCATTTTTCAGTTGACCTGTGTGTTAACGCATGCTCATTTCTAACTCTGTGTACAGTGGTGAATATCACACTCGCAGCTGTTTTTTCTGACTCCTCTGAATGGGAACAACATTCTATACATATAAAAATACAACAGCATTGTGGGAAGCTAATTAACCATTAAAAAATAAAAAAAGACCCCATATTCCTTTCAAAATCCAGTCCTCAAACCAGAATTCCATTTTGCTTCTTTATTACAATAAGATATGTAAGCAAATTAAATCTTCAGGCTCTATGGGGATGTTTTACCTCAATGAATTTGAAACTATTTTTCATGAAAGAAATAACATTCAATAGCCTCATTTGGAACATAGGGATAAACAGGTGAAATTTCTCATTTTGAAGCATAAACTTGATTAAAGTAGGTGAGTTAATCCAAACAAGATCATAAAATTCAATAGCCCAAATTCATTCATTACAGGCCAATGACCATTAAATGTCAAGACTAATTATGGAAGATATTTGTCACATATGTGGAAATACACCTAACAGTTTTACTTGCTACAATCTTCTTTAACAGTTTGGGGGCTCAACTAAACATTCGGGCTAAGAAGATTACCATGAGCCACACCTGGCATTGGTCATTTAGAAGGTTAGAAGACAGGAACCTCAGCTTGCCAGCAGGGCAGCATCAGGCATTCTTCTGCGAGATTCTCTGCAGCAATCCACACAGTTGCTCAAGCGCAAGGAGACAAGGTACACATCAGTGGGCATGGCAGTCACTCAGGTTAAAAGTCTCACACCCGATGGGAGTCCAATCTACTATATTAATCACATAAGCATAGCTTCAAGGGTACCCCTGATGGAACACACCATTTATCAGTCACCATACTCAGGGAAGCCCAACGTTATGGCAACTCCATTGGGTACCATAATTCATTTATAATTCCTCCCAGTACATACACAATGTACCAATCAGGGGTTCATGGCAGAAGCAATACTGCTGAGTTGGTGTAGTACCCTTAACAGGTTGTCAGGTGATCAAAGGTAGAGTTAACCAAAGGTCAAATTCTCATGCAGAAAGAGAAAAGGGTTTGTTGATGTTTTGCTTCAGAGTAAACAAATGAAAGCAAGAGAGGCAACTTGGTATATAGAAAACTGTTCTAGACTTGGAGTTAGAAAACATGGATTTGAACCTGATGCTGCTCTTTGCCAGCTGTATAACATTGGAAAAATTATTTTACCTCTTTGACTTCACTTTTTTTATCAGTAAAATGCAGATGATAATTTCTCTCTGATATTTATTTTGAGGATGATATCATAGGGCAGATTTGGATTTACTTAGAAGGTGGCCCATAATTAGAGCTCAATTAACGTTAAAAAACAAATTAAAACTGATGAGAAAGCAAACCAACCGTTGCCAGATCCACAGCTACTTTACCAGCATGTGAGAGTTAAAGCCTAGAGTTTGACTCTCCAGCATCAGCCACTAGTTACTTTGTCATTCCTATTCTTCCATTCATTCCTCTATATACATGCCCAATTCTCAAATAGTATGGACTCTTTGGGAAACAAGGACTATATCCAACTCTTTAAAAATCTCTCTTAGAACCCAGCTAGGTGCTCAATAAATTCTTGTTAAATAAACAACAACACTCATCGAATAGAGCTAATAGAAAACCAAACTGTCACATTTTTAAAAATTAATTATTCTATATCATAAGCAATATAAATAATCTCAATCCTTAGACTCATTCACTGAAACTCGTTCAATTAATATTGCCTGAGCCCTTACCAAGCGTCAAGGATGGTGTTAGGTGCTAGCAATACAACTCTTAAAAGGCTAAACACAGTCTTGGCTCTTGCACATAGCTTACATACCAACTGAGAAAGCTGTTGAAAAGGGAGCAAACACTCAAAAAATAATTATATATTGCATTACCTTTGTGATGGAAACAAAAAACTGAGGCAGAGAATATATAGGTAAACCATTTTATATAAATGAGGCAGTCAGAGATGGTGACACTTAAGCAGAAATCTGAGGATTTTTTCAGGGAAATATGAGAGAAAGAAGAGAGGTCAAGACAGAGACCTTGAGTTAGGAGAAAAACCTAGTATGCTTGAAGACTGGGAGAAGACCAGCTTTGGATAATGGCCTCTCAGTTATTAGAGAAAAAGAAAAAAAAAAAAAAATGTATAGCAGTTTTCTTACAAGGCAACGTTATTTCAAGAGGCGTTCCAGAATGTGGTTCAGGTTAATTAGAGTTGTTGTCCTTCAGGTCCTAATATGGTCCCTATTTCAATCGACAAGCACAACATTGGTACAGTGTCATGCCAAAAATTACTAATGAGATGTCTACAATAAACACTGGTAAATATCTACGTCAAAAAACAAATCACAACTACCAAACATAGCAGTGACCTGAGCTGCACAAGAACTGTTCAACTTTAAGCAGATCTGGTAACTGGATCAAGCTAGGAACAGTACGTTACACCCAAATTGAATCTAGAACAAATGAAGGTTCAAATGCCCAGCTCCTGCAAGATTTAATATAATGTAAGTCCATCTGGTCTTCTGGTCTACCAGATGAATTGTGGTAACCATTTCGGCAAACTTCCATTAAACACAGATCTTTAGACATTATTTCTTTCTCCTCTTCAAATAAGTACAAATGCAGGGGTCTGATGCTGTGGCTACCTAATAGAACATTCCGAGTAGGAGATAATCAGGGATTTGCCTAAAATAAATAATAGATTATGCAGCAAGTAATTTCATTTCTAATCTGAAAATTGCCCCAGAATATGATGGCCAGAGTGATTTATGCAACACAATGTTTGGGTTGAAGCACAATGTATTTTTCATAAGCATTTGAAATTGGAGCACAATATATTCTACTTCAAACAAAAAAGACTGTCCTAATTCTTAAATAAAATGATTCATACACAAACTTTCATATGCCAGGAAGGCTTTAGAAATGTGTTTAGCAGTATTTTGAAACCTTGAGAGGCAAACAGCAGGAAAGTAGAGCAGAAGCAGGGCAGAGGGCAGGGAAAAGGACACTCAGACACTGCCAGGACCAATGACGTTTGCTTTGTGGCATTTTGTTCTTTGATTCTTTTCTTCTAATATACACAGTAGGCTTGATGATTTTCTGCTTGCACCCAGGAGAGTTTATTAAGTTAGGTGACCTCTTTACTATAATGTTTTATACAAGTTGTTCTCATGCTCTTTCATTTATATGTACTCAGCATTTCTTTGTTATTCCTCAGTTTTTTCAATTTTTATAAAATTTAAGTGGAGAGAGATTTTTCTTACAATCTTTACAGAAGTTAGAATCCAATGGCAAACTTAAGTTTCTCAGCTTTTTCATCTTTAAGGTTAAACTCTTAAAATCAAAAAGAATGACCATTTCTTAAAAATATAATTGTAAAAACTGCTTTCTAATCCTACTGCAATATTGGAGAAGAGTAATTCAAAAATCTTATCTATACCAGTGGTTTCTTTAGGTCAATGAAATGTCAGTGTTTAAAAGTGTAGTGTCAGTAGAAAATTTGCATTTATTCCCAGTAATTTTCTGTGATAGGTTGGCAATCCTGATTAGAGTCTGTCATTTTTAGGCATCTGAACCTCATAATTCTCTGTCTGCTTTCTCTATGCTCTATGAGTTCTGAAGGATCTTTTCAAGGATGATGAGGGATGGAATCTTTCTTAAAGTATATTTTGAATCTCATCCAACAGAGATGACACAATAAATCTTCAAGCTGTTTTTGACCATATGTCACAACTCTTGAAAGCAAATGAAGGCTCTCGCAGCTTTAAGGGACTACTTAACATTGACAGCTGTCGAGGCATTTATCCTGAGTTTTCTTCTTTCTTTCCATCAAGAGTATCTACATAAGATGGCTGGCTTATGGGTTGGATAATATGTGATATGCTTGATGTATTACGTGAAATCACATAAATGTCCTATGTTCCTTCATGTTTATCCACAAATGTCTGCACCCACTGTGTGCCCAGGCCTTGGGAATGTAAAGATGAGATGATGTGAAGTTGGGAATATAAAAAAGAGATAAAACAGGCCACTGAAGGTATGACATTAGGTTATTTTTAAAAAAATAATTATCACATCAGATATGAGCAAGTTGACTTGGGAACATTAGGCTGGGAATGAAGACATCTAGATTTTAACAAGTGTGACTTAGGGCAGATCACCAAACCCCTCTGGGCCTCAGCATCTGCAGTAACGAAATGTCTGGCTTGAAGTAGCTGATCTTTGAAGTTCCCTATAGATTTCAAATATCCCTATACAGTTTTAAAAGACAACAGTAGAGTGGATTTATTCTATGCCATAGTTATATATCTAACCAGTATATAGGTACTCTTTTGGAAATCACTGAATGGTAAAGTTATTACAAAAGAATTAAATTCCTTAACAAGCTTAATGAATGCATTTGTAATTTAAAAATGGGGACTTTTTATATCTAAAATCTCAGAAAGAAAAACTTGATTGCTGAATCAAGTCTCTAGCTACTATAAGATTTTTTTAATTTACAGTTTTTAAACATTTTTTCTGATTCTAAAAATTCAGAGAAAGATCAATAGAAAATTTTGCACTGATAGAAGAAAATGTGAATAATTCTTGAAGACCCTAACACAGGCATAGTGTCACTGAATATAGTATATAAGTGTGAGGTGTATCTCTTTCCTTAGTAAGCAAAGGTGTAGCTCTTTAAAAAAGGTATCAGAGATGTACTGTATGATTCAACACTGGCAGAATGAAGAAGGCTTGAAATGAGCTTCCCAGAGATATGCACGTGGTTCAGAGTTTAGACGCTTGCTGCTGAAGCTAGTAACTGTGCCAATTGGTGTCACTTCTTCAGACATAAGCTGCATCAGATCCTGATATTTCCAAAAGTCTCCCATGGATCAAGGGCAGACGTGGATATAAACAAAAAAAGGTTTGACTACTGAAAAACTAAGAAAGGAAAAGCTTTTGCCTAATAAACAAGTTTCACTTAATCTGTTTGGCTTCAGGCTAAACATTGGTTTCTAAACGCTAAAATTTCGTCTGCCTATATAGGAGTTACTCGGAGAGTTAAAAAAATGACCCACTCTCTGGCGCAACTCTGAAGATTCAGTACAACAAGGGTGGGGCCTAGAAATCCGCGTTCCGAAAAACCTTCCTAGATGATGCTAGCACACAGTGAGGCTTGGGAAATGGAGAGACTCTGCTGGTTACATTCACATCTTACTTGCAATTCTTTAGCGGCAGAGCCAAGGCTAGAACTTAGTTCCTACCAATTATTAAGTTGTAGACTACTATGTGTTGTAGTAAAAACAAAAATTGCAGCACTAGTGTTATGCATTTTTCAGATAAGAGATTCTTGAGGACAGAACAAAAAAACTAAACTGAACTGAACTTTGAATCCGTCACTGCCAGATTCATTAAACAGTGTTCACTAGCTATCTACTCCCTACTGGTGCTAGACAAAGTTTTAGGGATCGTGGGGAATAAAAAACTGAATAACTGATGAAGCCCTTATTTTATAAAGTATTCTATAAAACTAATTTCTAATCATAAATTCATATGCACATTATGATATCAAAACCAATAATAAACGAGTTGATGTGCAAGACACACATAAAATATTTTTAAAATCATGTTACTCAATACTGAGTTTACATAAGCAATATAACACTAATGATGAATTGTAGAAGGGGAGAACACATTATAATAAGAGAGAGAGTACTAACTTTTCAGTTTATCTGATCAACATAAGAAACAACTGTAATTTTGCCCCAAATTGTGTTTTTCAGTCATAATCTTCCAAAGGAATATTGACTCTGATAACTTTTACTTCCAGATAATTATTAAAATATTTATTATGTTTTTCTGATATATAAAGAGTTCTCCATTTCACTGAAAAAAGTTAAATAATAATCTTGTTAATATTTTTGTATATTAGTGCCACACTATGGCATTTCATCAGGGATAAGTTGGTGACTTTTAAATAACTATCATCATAATTAAATATAATATTAAATGCTATGCTCTCTATTGAGAAAATGTTAATGTTTGTGCAATTTTAACTGTATTGTATAAAATTAACTGAAAAAAACATATGAATTTAAACCTTTAATTTAATATATTATGGCCAGAGGCTCTCTATTTCCAAACTGTTAAATATAAAAACTGATAATACTGCCAGCGTTTTCCCCAAGTTTGAAGAACCAGCAGTAATTAAAGAACATTTATCCAGTCAAAAAACAGAGACACAAAATACAGTATGACATCAGCTTGGCTGCCATAGCCTCTCAAGGTCAGGAAATCCATCACAATGACAACAGTTCAGAGCTAGAAACCAGGCAGAATGACTCTAATGAGTAAGAAGCAAAGATAGTATTTTGTAAAGAAGCCAACTAGACATTGCACTGTAGGAAACGTGCCACCAGAGACTCCCTGAGTTATTTCAACCCCGCCATGGAGACAGAGGACGATAAAGCAGATAACCATGAACACACATCAGAAGCCAAGGGAACAGAGTCAGTCCCAAGGACGGCTTGTATCGTGAACAAACGTCATTGATTTAGAAGATTCTATGTGGTTTACTTCCCACACTTTTGGTCATTTAAACCTAAATTTAGATATCACATTGCACAACTTCAGGGGTGCCATTTACCTGGAACACAATGTGACTGTATTCTGTTAAACTGAAATGACTAATAGCACTAATTCTAAAATTATACAGATGGAGCTTTAACTGTGTTAGAATATCCTAAGGTAATAGCCAAGACATGGCCTCTAAAAAAAAATTAGGGGAGAATATAGTACATATAAAATCTCAAAAAGTTACATTGTATCATAATTGTGTGTTAAAAGTTAGACACACTGACAATTATAGCTTAGAAAGTGCCATGACCAGTAATTTCCCTGAACTCATCTATGTAAACAAAGCAGTAGTGCATGGAGATTCTTGAGTTGTATTGCAGTGACAACTCTATTTTTACAGGCAGTTGTTTTCATTTGAGAGGTCAATGACTCTTTTCATAATTATTTCCCTTAGAGTCTACTATTAGAGAAAAAGTAAGCCAAGGAATGTTTTGTTTTTTATTTTTAAATACCAAATAATTCTCAAGTGTTTCTTTAAAAAGATTATTTTAATCATGAGGTTTCCTTAAAATATATATGCACAACTTCTCCATTAAAAAATTATTGATAATAATATTCACCACTTAAAGTAATTTAGAAAAGAATCATTTTGCTTAATAGTGTCTGCTTGAATTCGTTTACCCTTAATTTGGCCTATAAATATAGTGACAACAAGTATTAAATCATGGACCCTTTGGAATAACTCTGCCGTGACTACACGGCATGTATTTTTGGACATAAAATGTATTGTTTCTTGAAAATAAGATAAATGAATATAATTTCACAATAAATAGTATGTTGTCATAAAAGACCTCAGGAGAAATGTATATACTATGGAATCTACGAAAGAAAAATAAGTTGTTTTGAAAACATTATAAATGTTTACACTGTAAGCCTCCAGTTCCCACTACCCAGACCTTAACAGTGATAGAATATTTTGCCCAATTTCTTGCCTTCTGCCATTATGATATTATTTTAAATGCAATAGTTATTATATTTATTAGTTCAATACATTATTTCCTTTAGTATCAGGCAGGTATAATTCTCAATACTGGAGTTAAAAGTGAAAAAAGCAAAAAACAGCTAAGTATCTTCCTTCATGGACTTATATTTGGGAGGAAGGAAAGAAGATGTGCAACCAATGGCAGGAAACCTAAGAAACAAGTAAACAAATGAGAAAATGTCTGAGTGTGATAAATGCTATGAAGGAGATAGATGCTATGAAGGATGATATGATGGAGGGTAAGTGAGGGACACTTTGGGAAGGGAGGGGTTGAATAGAATATTTATGCAGGAATTCCGTCTAGCTAAAGACCTTAGTTACTGTGTATCTGTGTCTCCCCGGTCAGTTTTTGTGATCACAGTCCTAGTATGTGTCACTTTTGAGACTCTCCTTTGTACAAAAAATAAATTAGATTAGAAAAGGCCCCACACACATGTTGTTTCAGCCTCTTGCCATGGTTATCTGCGAATGTGTACTGCCATAGTTTATTTACTAAATATCCTCCACAATATAAACTTTTACCTTTTTTACCCATATAGACGCACCTTCCATTTTCATTGTAGGAATGAATCCTCTCTGGGTGAGGGGCGGGCAGAAAGGAAGACTAATTAATGCTTCAACATCTCAAGTCCCAGAAGATGGCCTGGAGATCATGAAAGCACGTGCTACATGGAGGCTCAATACTGAGCCATCACATAGTGATGGAAGAAGCACCAGGATTCCCACTGGACTTTGAGGAAAAACAATTAAAAACTGTGGTATTTTAAGTCACTGGAATTTTGGAGTCATTTATTGTCACAGAATAGCCTATACTATCTCTTATGGATGGAATTGTGCCCCTCCAAAATTCGTATGTTGAAGGCCTAACCCACAGTACTTCAGAACGTGACCTTATTTGGACATGGGTCATCGCAGATGTAATTAGTTAAGATGAGGTCATACTAGAGTAGGGTGGGCCTCTAATCCAATCTGACCAGTGTCCCTGTAAAAAGGGGAAATTTGGACACAGACACACACACAGGGAGAATACCATGTGAAGACGAAAGCAGAGATGGAGGTTATGTAGCAGAAGCCACAGAACACCAAACATTGCCAGCAAACCACCAGAAGCTAGGGGAGACGCCTGGAATAGATTCTCTTTTACTGCTGTCAGAAGGAACTAACCCTGTTGACACCTTGATCTCAGACTTCTAGCCTCCAGAGCAGCGAGACAATAAATTTCTGTGAAGCTACCCAGTTTGTGGTACTTTGTTATAGCAAACGAATGCACTATCGTAATACAATTAAATATTGTTTCAAGCAGAAGATAATATGTCTGTGGGGAGGGGAGGGCACAACTAACAGTGCAGTAACTAATATCTTGATAAAAGAATCCCATCTATTTACATGAGATTATCTAGTAGTAGGTTAAAATTCCTTTCATTCTCTTAAAAGTGGGGATAATTTGATGTTTGATTTTTTATAACTAAAAAAGTACACTTCTATTCAAAATTAAAGTGCCTACAACTTAAATAAAGATAAAGTTTATTACATTTTCAGGGAGGCCATTTCCATATGTACATGGTCCTAGTCTGTTGTCTCTTAATTATGAATGCTGAAGCTTTTAGCTTCAGAGGATCCAATATGTTCGCTATGAATGATTAAGGGTTCATAAAGTTTTTACTAGCACATTAATCTCCAGGTGCAGAGAAAGTCAAGACACTTGTTAAAATTCTCTGGTCCTCACACAAGGCTGCCTCAGGAAACACGGTAAACAGCTATGGAGCTGGCTCCCCAAGATAGCACCTCAATACATCAACTTCAAAGAAATGCTGTCTAGACAAAATAAGGATTCTACTTTCATTTAGTTGGCCTAGAAAATAATGAGAACTTTATTTTAGAAGACTCTTTTCTATCTGAAATGAAACACTCCATGAGCAGCAAGTGCATGATGCAGAATTTAGAAACACGTAGATGCTTGATATTTGAGAGGGTCGTGTCCCTAGTCCCTTGCAGAGAGCACTAGGGTTCTCCAGGGAGACGACTTAAATGCTAGAAGGACAAGTGAAGAAAAGAGATACAATGAAATGCACCTGTTAGGCCAGTGACTGGGTCCTTTCATGAGCTTCACCTCACATACCCAGCTCAACCACACTGACAAATCTTTTCTCTTAGAAGTCCCCCAGCCCATGGCTTTTTAGATAACTGCTATCATTTTCTTGCCATTTTTTCTCTCCTTCTTTGGTCGTCTTTCCCGGCTCTTGATATTTGAGTCTATCTTCCGAGGAGAGATTTCTCCAAGGATTATTCCTTACCTCTCTGTTCTTCTCTGTATATACTCTCTCTTGGGGAGACAGGCAGATGGCATGGAAAAAAACCACAGCCTTTATAGCCAGACTGACCCAAATTGAAGTCAGGGCTCCAGACTGGTAAAGTGGTCAACAAATCAATCCCCCATGAATTTCTTTTTCCTTATTTGGAAATAATCATACTTTCCTTAGAAGGTGGCTATGAGATTTAAGTGAGCTTTAACTTTAACACATGTAAAGTGCACAGTCCATAGTAGGCACTCCACAAAGTCTAATGCCTGACTCTTGAAGATCTCATTCAATATCCTAGTTTCAACTGTCTGTCACACCATAAATCTAGGTGAAGCCAGTGAAAGGAAAGCTTGGAGTGGAAAACAATGGTCAATGACAAGGGCACATAGTATGGGAGTGGAGGGAGAGGAAGGAGAGCCATGTAGATTTTAGAACCAGAGAATGCAATTTGGGAATGACTTAGGTCTCTGACACCAGCAGTATATAACAACTCAGGAACCAAGTAACATCTGAGGCTGAAGAGTGTGCAGGAAATGCCCCCTCCTGTTGTCTTGAATACTGTACACAGGGCTCCATGAACTTATTCAGCTCATGCCAACAGAGTTTACTATTTAGGATTCACATTTAAAGCAGCCATGATACATGAGAGTTGGGGACATGAGATAAGCATACAAAACTAACTCACATACAGAATGATATCCCGTGCTGGGGAAGGGTTGGCACGTTTCAGAGATTGGGGAAATGAACAAGTTGCATAAGTGGCATGGGTTAGGAGTAGGGAACCAATGTCAGCCAGTCTACACCAGTGGTTCTCAATACCTACTTTAATCCATGTCTTTTTGAAGAAATATAAATATGTCTTAGTTGCTCTAATGTTCTGTTGGAATTCCAATATAAATAAAACAGTAAGACAAAAAGAATCCCAAAAAGGGCCAAAGTGCTGCTACACTTGATCATCAGTAAAGAAAAAAACAATTCTTCTAAAGGGTTTGTAAAAATTCCACTTGACACTTACTATTTCACAGGCAATAGTCTCAATATTCATATACTCTTTACAATATGTCACTCACATAAATACGACAACAGTGATTCTTTAAGAAGCTCTGAAACAGAAGATACCACATTTTTAAACAGATGTCAACTGATTTAATACACCAAGTCAAATGGTAACGCTTATTAGATCACCCATTGTTAATTGGCTGAGGAAACATGTTAAGACAAGGAATCAATATCTGATATGCTTTCTAATATCTTATATTACTTTAAGCAAATTGAACACATGTATATATAATACAAGTGCCGTGCTTGGTACGCAGTAGAAAAATTTGCCTCACAGTATCAAGCCTTACTTATAATCCTGAACATGGCATGTGATACTACTTGAAAAATAGTTATTACTATGGTTGGTTGGATAAAGTTATTTTTTTCTAACAGCAAATAGGCTAAAGCATGACTGCAAACCAATTTCAGCTATAACGGCTACCATGTAGCACATAGCATCATCTCACTACCTAACACATTCTAATAAAGTTTACTGTAACATGAAAAACTGCTGTATTGCTAATGATATTGCAACTTGAAGCTGCCCAGAGAAAGCATTTGCTATTATTTTTTTTAATGTTAGCATAAAGATAAACTCAGCTAAGATGCCATCTCTATTTTTTTCTTGCTCCTGGATTATCTATACCTTCTCTAAATACACTTCTATGTTACTCCACTACATAAATATTGGAAAAAGTTAATACTGATTAAACACATTAATAAGTTTTACACTGGAGCATCTGGTGGCTGGCACAGTCATAAATCTGAAAACCCAACCAGAAGTACATGATCCCTCAACTCGAATGCTGTTGCATTTTTTCAAAGAAATGTTTTTTTAATTTAGGATCATCAAACTAGAGAATGAAGCAATTATTTAGCACAGGGGTCAGTATACGTTTCTGTAAAGGCCAGATAGTAAAATTTTAGGCTTTGCAGGTCATAAGGTCCATGTTGCAACTACAGACCTTTGTGGTTGAAATACAAAAGCAGCAATATACAAATAAATGGACATGGCGGTGTTCCAAAAAAATTTTATGTATGGAAACTGAAATTTAAATTTTATATAATTTCTACTTGTCAAGAACTATTCTTTTTCAAACTTTTCCCCAACCATTTAAAAGTATAGAAATCATCATTAATTTGTGGGCCATACAAAACTAGGCAACAGGCCGCATTTGGCCCACAGGCTACAGTTGGCCGATCTCTGCTTTAGCACATCATCTAAATGATTGAAGTAGGAAAAGACCTAGATGAGGAGCTACCAAGAAAGCAGAGGCTTTCTCACTTCAAAGATTTAGAACACATTTTTTAACTTCAAAAAAATCTAAAAATTCAACATGCATATTAAATTGATGTGCATCATTTGTGAGCAATGAAAAATATTAGGCAGAGAAAATAAACTCATTTCCTTTCTCTCACCAACGGATTTTCTCCGTGTGTTCTCTACCTCAGTGAGATAACCAGTCGCCAGTTCTTCAGGTGGACATTATCTTTGATTTCTTTCTCTTTCTGAAAGCTCTCATCCCAGTCACTCATTCCTGCCAGTTCTTCCTCTTAAATAACTTACAAAACTATCTACAATGCACTACACTGATCCAGACTACCAGCATTTCAAGCTGAAATTACGGTAACAGCCCTCTCACTGGTCTACACACTTTCATGCTTACCTGACTCCAGTCCATTTTCTTCACTGCAGCTCCAGCTTTTGCTTTTTCCACCTCAAATCCAATCATGTTAACTTTTCCACAGACGCCAATGGCATCCTACTGTCCTCAGGATAAAATGTAAGTCCTTACCATGACTTGCAAGGTCCTTCATAAACTCATTCCTAAACATCCACCCTTACCTTGCACTATATTTAATAATATAATGAAACAGAGTTACTAAAAAGTAGGAAATGTTGGCGCTCCCAGCAGCTTCTAGTCCCTCCACAGAGGCACATGCTTCCCAAAGGAATGCGGAAGGTGAAGGAGCTAGCACTTCTGTCCAAGGTGCAGGAGTATCAGGAAGAAACACATTTACCAGCCCCCACTGCTGCAAAGAAGAGGGTGGTACTGTGTGGGGATGGAAGGTTCTGGCAGCACCAAGTCCTGGAGTGAGTTTTTCTAGGTTCACACTGATTGAATGACATCAATTTTCCTTACTTATAAAATAAGAATGAGCATCTATGGCTCAATTTCAAATCAACATAAAGCACTTTGGGATCACAGATGAGGGGCCTCACATAATTAAAAGATATGATAAAATCACATCATGAAATCAGGGTATTACTAAGAAAAAGAAATGAACTAAAGGCAGACTTGTGATTTCAGTGTTCTCTCTGGAATTGTTAATTTTGTATGTTATTTTCTCTGGCTTGCTCAACTGTAAATATTTAGCTCTTGTGTTAAAAAAGAACAAACATTAAGTCTGAAAAGCTACTAGCGGGAAGTGAGAAAAAACTCAAGTGATAGACAAAATAAATAATGGATATTAGAGAACTGTGATCATGGTCAGGTGGACATAGCCCAGCAGTACAGGGAAGGAAAGGGACGCTCTTTCTAGTCAGTGGAAAATTCGATCTGCTCTGTGTAGTCTCCATATTTAATTGATTCTTCTTACATAAACGGAGTATTAACACGTGCATCCATAGAGTGTAGGAGAAAGAATTTCTATTTGGAGACTCACTCAGCCAACAACTGTCACCTGGGTGAAGCCATAAAGCTCCCCTCAGCATCTGACCACCAGGCCCTCCATGACAAGGTGCCCCCCATCCTTGCACGCTTTCATTCTGGACAGTCTCTGAATCATTCTTTATGTCCCAGAAACACCACACTACCTCTAATTCTCTACCTACCCATCCCAAAATGCATAGTGGTTGCCCTTCTCTTTTTCTTACTCGTTTTCTAGGCTTCATCTCAGGCCCTTCCATAATGAATGAGGGAATCCATCTCAACTGTGCCTTCTTCACAAACTGCATGGGCATTCTTATCGTCGCACTTAGTTTGCTCATTTCACAAATACGTAGTAAAGGCCTATTCTACATCTGCCCAGTTCTAGGCTATGAGTATGTGGCATAAGAATTCAATGTCTTTGTGTCTTTGCACAGTGTTATGCCTTCAGCTCCTTGAAGGTAAGAACTCTGGGTTATGTATCTTTGTATTTTTCTATATGTAGTACGAACTCAATACTGCTCCTTGAATGAAAAACCAGATTAACTAATTAATGAAGAGATATGCATAGAAGTCTTATTTTAATCTTGTTGTGCTAAGTACCTGGGAGCCTGAAGGTAGGAATGTCTCCTGGAGCTTGATAAAAGGAGACTCTTCCTTGAATCTCAGACAAGTTATTTATTACTGGATAGAACAGGAGAACCTTGTTGAAAACACTGTTTCACATATAATAAAACAATTCCATTTAGATATAGAGGACAGAATAAAATCAAGCCGCAATGCAAGTCTCCAAATTATATTATAGTAGTCATTCTTGCTTGACAGTGACTATTTAAACAGGTAAGTCTCCTATTTAGAGTCTTGCTTGAATATCTGAATAATTGTTCTGTGTGATCTTTTAACCATAGTGATATTCATAAGGAAAAATATGACATCCTCCACAAGAGTACCTCAACCTATACTGTGCCTTTCTAAGAAGCTCAAAATCCATACAATTATCAATTTATTGTTTATTAAGTCTCCCCAGTCCACTCTAAGGAAGTTAAGAGAGACATAGAAAAAAAGTATGGACGAGATAGGCATTGTTGTCTCAGCTCCATGTGCAGAATCATGTACTAGATAAAATGAAAAATCTCCATATCCATTTTATCTCAGTAATGAATAGATATTCTTTATGACTAGAAGCATGCAAATGCCTGATTAGATCTATTTTTGGGTTAGTTCATTAATGCCAGTGCTAATAGACTTAACTCTGTTCTGAAAAACCCTAGTCTGATAATGATGAGAGGTTCACAGAAATAATGAAAAACTACAAATAGGAAACAAATTCTTCCAAGCCATCCTGATAAAATTGTACAGAGACTTCTATAACCGACACCCAGGTTATCAAGACAAAAACTCATCTGATAACTGAGAGAAGACTGATAACTCAGACTTTATGATAACACTTCATGTTTGTTTCTCAAATTGAAGATTTTAAGTTTTGCATCATAAGAAACAATGAAATCCAGCCATTTGTGACAACATGGGTGGACATTGAGGGTACTATGCAAAGTGAAATAAGTCAGAGGGAAAAGGTCAAATACCACATGATCTTACTCATTAAGTAGTAGATAGTAACAACAACAAACACATAGAGACAGAGATTGGATTGGTGGTTACCAGAGGGGAAGGGGGGAGGGAGGAGGGCGAAAGGGATAATTCGGCACGTGTGTGTGGTGATGGGTTGTAATTAGTATTTGGGTGGTGAACATGATGTAATCTATGCAGAAATAGAAGTATAATAATGTACACCTGAAATTTATACAATGTTATAAACCAATGTTACTTCAATAAACAAAAAATTTTTAAAATAAATAAATAAATAAATTTGAGTTTTTAATATTTGATATGAAAGTTTATTTGGGGAACAGGACCCCTTATAGTGCCTTAATCAAAGTAATGTGCTCCCCTCTATCTAGAAAAGGGATTGATTGCCTTATCATGGAACTTTGGAGAGAAGGAGCAGAATTAATAGAGGCAACCAACCTAGAGTCTGATCTGCCAAACTAATCCTAGTCATCAATTTAACTAACATTTTGCACTGTTTGGAAAAAGCCATTGTGCTCTAAAAAAATTTCTATGAATACACTTATGATTGATAAAATCAGAAATAACTTTTACTGATCATTTCCTAAATATGCGATGAGAAACTTTCCATGTTTTAGCTTTAATTTGGTTTTGAATCTGAAGAGCTAAAATATCAACACTGCGGCTGACAACAATGAAATTCCATGAAGAAGCCATGAATTACCAACTCTATGCTGTAATTATTTTGCCAATAGCATAAGAATTTATGAATGTCATGGATCACTTAATGGCAGCTGGAATCAAGTTTCAGTGGCCCATCAAATGGCAAAGTATCCTGAGGCCATGATATGCTTTTTGCTAATATGAGTAGATTCTATATTCAGGCTCCCACTTAATTCTTGCTAACTCTGTGACGGAGGGCAGGTACTTAGCCTCTCAAAAACTCTGTTTCTTTTTCTGTAAAATGATGATAACAATAGTGCATTGGATTTATTGTAAAGATTAACTGAGATAACTTATGCAATGTTCTCAGTAGAGAACGTGATATATAGCAAGCACCTTCAAAATATTAGCAAAATGCTTTATATTTCTGTTACTGGGCACTGAATTAAAAAATAAAACTCTCTCTTCACTCTCATAAATCAGATCCTTATCAAACAAAAAATGAAAATGTTATGACAGTTAAATAAATTAAATTTTAATAAGTTAAAAATTAAAGTTGGGCCAGTCCCTTATGAAAATTGTCCCTAGTCATGTCCAGATTTTTAAAGAAACAATAAACACTGAATCAAATAGCAAGAAGGAATTTCTGCATATCTTTCAATCACATTTTTTGTCTCAATAGAAAAATGCACCCTGAATAGTCTTTGAGAGATTAATTTTTGGCATCATGGAGAAAATATTTCGAAGTAATCAGGAAAACTGAATTACAGTCATCATGCTATGTCTATTCCTGTCAAGAGGCCACTTCTGCTGCTCCTTCATGTGTTCAAAAGGTGGTTTGTAATGGATAGTAAAAACCCAAATTAACTGTAAAACCCTAACCTAGCTTAATTGATGATTCTAGAAGCTACTGATACCTTCCTACCCAGAGTCAACACAAAATAATTTGTGATTGCAATATTTCTGTGAGCACTCAAATGCTCTAACAAAGATGACCTCAGAGGCACAGCAAGCCAAAGGGTATGAAGATTTTTCAGGTCAAGGAGCCAAACAAAGAAAGTCTGAAGTAGGAGATGCAAACTGGAGATCTAATTGCAACACCTCTGAACATTTTTGAGTGAAAAAAGACAGCTGTCAGAGGCTATAGAGGTTGCATTCCAAACTAGCTACAACATTCAGATAGCTTAATCTCGATGCGAGGTGGGTAGCATTTGACCATTAACCTTAAAAAGTTCTAATACAACTTACACAACTGAATCCTAAAAATTGAACAAGCAGGTGTCTGGTTTAGTCACAAAGCCAAGAAGATTCCTTTAATCTCTCATATTCTCTTCTATTATTTTAGCATGATTACTAAAAACACTATCCGTCCTTATCCTGTTGGACAATCTTTCTATTCCTTCCCCTCCCACTCTCCCTCCCTCCTTGCCATCTTTGCCTGTGAAGGCATATTTCCTCTAGTTCTACCCCCAGTGGAAATAAGGAAGAACACAGCTTTCCAGGAGAGTCCCTTGCATAACCACCCAAATTCATTTTAAATTAGAGTTTAGCAAATAAAATCAACTAACATTCATTTATTTGTAGCCTGTCTTTCATTCTTTCCATCATTCATCTATTCATTCATTCAATAAGCATTTACTTAATGTCTACTGTGTCTGTGGAAATATGCTAGGTGCTAGGGAAGATGAATAAAACTCCATTAACAAGTTCACAATCCAGAATGGAAAACATAAATGTACAGAATTAATTGCAAGGTAGTATGGTTGGTGCTACAATTGATGTACATAGTAGAGATGGTGGGAATATATGAAGGAGGCAAAAATTTGCTTTGCAGAGGGGTGATGGAGACAGTGAAGAGTTAGTCAACATCTCTCGAAAGTATGCAGCATCTAATATTTATCTAAATTATTGCTTCCTTTGAAAACAGCAGAACTGACTTAGATGTGACCAACATTACATTTTACCTAGAATTGCAGTCTATGTTTAACATGTACATCACATAGAGAAATGATACTTAACAGGCCTGAGTATGACAGCATTAGGAGCTAGGAGATACTCTTCATCTATAACCTCCCATTATAAAAAATGAGGTTACATGCACTTAGGTAACTACTCCATAAAGATAATAATATTATATTCACTATTACCTAAACATAGGCTGGGTATTAAAGGAAAAAAAAAAAACATAGAAATTCCTTACTAACTCAGAGACCTATGTGATATATTTATTCCATTTCTCTAATACCTTCTACACTCTAACTACTCTATGAGGAAATATAATTGAAATAACAGGTAGGCTTATTATAACAGAAATATTTGCTTCAAGCTCACAATAGGCAAAGACCAAGTGACAGTCATATAAAGAGTTGGTATAGTTTATAAAAATAAGTTATATATTTTGAGGATGAAAGACTAAAAATCCTGTTGTCTCTGATTTTAAAAGAAGATGCTAAGTTCTATACTTAGTGAAATAAAGGCATCAAATTCTGCACTTGTGCAATTTTTTTCTGAGAGCTATTATACTAGCAAAAATATTAGACATATTTGGGAATAATGAAATGTATGTGTAATGGACTACATATCATATGTATAAAGTAAGGAAAGTATTAAAAGGAAATAATTATGTTGGCTGTCAGAACCAAAATATGAAATTCAAAGCTTTAAATTAAATTTTTATGAGAGCTTAATCCTGAATAGGAAACATTTTAAAAGAATTGCTGGAAAAATGTATTGCTTTGGTAGTATTGCAGGCATGGCATGCCCATGTTTGTGCTAATGGGCTAATTTTTCAATTTATATGATATTAATAAAATAAACCTCGGAAATTAGATAGCAGCACAGTTCTCTTGTCCTCATCCTCGCTCAACAACTATTCAGAACAAAAAAAAAATGGGGATTGCACTTTGACTTTATATTGTGGATCCTTTAAACAGCATCTTTTGATAACGTTTTACACAATTGAAAAAAATCAATAAGTGGATTCACTAATAAACGTTTATAATTATCTGAAAGAATTTTGAAAACCTAAAAAATAACAGTGAAATAAAGAATTTTGTATATATGGTCATTGAATGAGAGTGAAATCTGGCAGTACCTTCCAAGCACATACAAAGTTTATTGCTATTCTAAGTAGCTTCTATTTTCACAAAGCAGTGCTTTACAGCATCAATATCATAATGTAGCTGCCTTGATCGAATATCACTGATACTTTCCTAATGTCTTCAGAATCAAGTTCAAATTCCTTAGATCAGTATTACGACTATTCACATTTTAGGTCCAATCTACAGTCCCAGCTTTTCATCCCACAATGTCTCTCTTGAACCCCTTAAGTCCCAGTCCCTGAAAACATTGGGTGCTTCTGAAATCAGTAACCTCAGCCTGGTATATCCTTGATCTCCTTCAATCCTACCACTGAAATCTTTCCTCCTCATTTTAAAAATATGTGTTGTTGTATCCTCAAGTCTGACTTCTAGTAAGTATGTTGTCAACATGTCTGGGTCCCCAGAAAGGCCATATATTTTCTAAAGACCAATTTTAGTCACCTCTTTGTCACTCAGTGACAAGCACTGTGCTTTACACCTAGTAGGAGCTTAACAAAATGTGCTTAATGAATTTAGTGAGAATTCATTCTCTAATTAAACTTGTTAATCTAGCCAGACTCCATGTTAAGCTACTTATTTTGCCATTATTTGGCCAATCAGCTTCTTAAAATACTCTAATGATAGCAAAGGCCAGACAGAAAGACCATATTCATAATGACTTAGTTCTAGAGATGATTCTGAAATATGACTCATATAATTAAAGTTTTTGAATATCTGACAAAGTTCTTATATAGTTTCTCATTACTAAAATTGATTTTTTTACAAGTATTGGCTGTTTTATATAATACAAGCAAAGAAGAAAAAAGGCAAGTAATCTAATGATAAACAATTGAAATATACAAAGATTATGGATAAGAGTTAGCTTCAAGTAGCAAGCAATGTTTAAATATTGTTCATCTAGCTATGTATAAACAGATGTTAATATAAATGCTTCCACTTGTTTTCTAGAAAGCTCTTAACGCAATCTTCAAAAGGCAAGCACACAAATGATATAACTAGCAGCTAAAACTGAAATGCTAATATACTATTGCAAATCACTATCTAATTTCTACATAGGCATAGTTAAGGGATAAATAATGGGTAGGTTTTATTGAATGTTTTTAATAATCAAAAAATTTGCCTTGGTAGGCAAATAAATGAAAAAAAAAAAAAAAGGTCAGACTTTGGTAAGCCAAAAATTGTCTTCATGAGTCATATTTTTCCCAGAAAAGTAGTGTATGTCTGGTATATCTATAATATATTTGTGAATAGGAAATGATAGACATTCACAGCAATCACTCAGCATATCCATCGTGTAAGATACTGAAACACATTGATGTAAACTCTTGGCATGTGAATAGTAAACAGTGTGTTCTTGTAAAACTCCTGCTTCTTTGGAACTTATTTGTGTAGTTTGCTGGGGCGGGGTGGGGGAGTGGTATAGGGAGAAGGACGATAGAAAACTTTATATAGTAAAAAGACTGTCATTCTAAGGAATACTCATTTACCCCAGTTTCACCTGTAATCTCCAAAACTCACAAAATCTCTTAAATCAGAATCTTCTACCAGCACTACGCTAGCTTGGGATCTCATACACTTTAACCCAGTGTTGCTGCAATAGCAATTTAACTGGTTTCCTTGCTTAGAGTCTTTCTTGCTCCACTTCCACCCGCACAATGCTGCTAGAATAATCTTCCTAACCTCCTTTTCATTATGTCTTTCCTCTGCTTAGGAGCCTCTGGTGGGTCCTTCTCGCTGATCAGTTTAAATGTACTCTTCTCAGGCTGGATATCAGAGGCCTCCATTAATCTTTCCCTTCTCTCCAATAAGACCCTCTCCTTCCTGTCTCTAAAATCAAGCTGAATTCGTGTCTTTAATTCTGTCTTCTTCCTGCTCGAATGTCCACCCTTTCCTGTTTAAAAATCCAGATCATTCCATCCAACAGAGAACCGCCATGTCCAGTTAGCCATCCTGGAGTTATTTCATCCCTTCCTGCTCCTTCTTCCCAGAGGAAATGTTTATTTCCAATACTCATAACTTAGCTCTACTAGTTTCCTAAAAATGCCTCCCTGCTCTCTACCTAGTCCTTCAGCCAAACTGGAAGCTCCCTGGGCCAGGTGGATGATCTTTTTTGATATCCTACCTAAGATCTAGCAGATGCCTGGGTGCTTAGCAAAGACCCTTTGAGGAATAAATGGCTTCTTTGCTATTCCTATCTTACTTGGTTCAACTTCTCTTGCAATAAAAATGTGAATTTTGATTAGCCATAACAATAAGGAAAAAACTTTAAAACATCCAAAACAATAAAACCCATCATTTCCATGTGCTTCTCCACTGAAGCCTCTCTGCAAAATGACCAAGGAGCAGAAACTCTGAAGGTAACAAAACTCTGACCTATACTTTTCCAGATTGGGTGATCTAGGAAGCATGAAAATATTCAAGTGGTTGAAAAAAAGTCTGTGAGGAAGATCTATAATCAGAAGCCGATTATGAGAAAGCTTTTTATATGAAACTCCCTGGCCTTGACTATTAGGTTCCAGAGATCATCTGGCCATAAAGGCAGTGCCTGTATTATTTGCTTATTAACTCACTCATCGACTCAGCTAACATTTGTTATGCTACACTGTGATATACATAAAATAATGTGTGGCTGTTGCTGGTTGCCTGTGCCAAGCGCTGTACTGAGCACTTCTGAAGCATTCACTCATGAAAGTTTTACAATAAACCTATAAATTACATTGTGTCATTATCGTGATACTACAGATGATGAAAGTCAGGCTTAGAGAGGTTAAATAACTCTCCCAGGGACACACAGCTAGGAAAGGGTGGCGAGAAGGTATGAACCAGGTGCATCCTATGAGAAGGTACCTAACTTCTGTACAGAAGCCTTTTATAAAATATACTTCAGATCTGAATCCTGAACTGGTAGTCTCCCTACTCTAAACTTCTTTAACACATTTTGTGGAGTTCTGTTCTGGAACATACCTATTTGCAGTGCAGTGTTATACTAACCTGTAAATGTGTCCATCACCCCAATAGGCAAGCAGCAAGCTTTTTGAGGACAGAGGATTTTTTCCTGGTTGTAAACTCCTCAGAATGCAGAAAACAAAGAAAACCTTCCCTAAATATATATAGAATAGAAAGATATGTTCTTGTGTTTACAAAGGCATGAAGAAGTGTGACATTCAGATTTTTCGAACCTCTATTTATAGGTTGAACCTTCAAAAACTATACCTAGCATTACTGCTCCTTTCCCATTACTGTGAACATTCTAGTGCCTGGTGTTGCTTGTCAGATATAACATTTAACCATCCTTTGAAAAAGTTAAATACATACCAATTTGGATTTCAGTCTTACTATGATATGGCACTGGGATGGTACACAATGTACTCAATGTGGTCTGGGAAGAGTATGACATAGCACAAGAAAAGGCCTGATTTACGGTCCATACAGCTATAAATACATTCCAAAGCCTTGTTTTTCACTTTCACCACTGACAATAGAAGTGCAGATGGTTTGAATGTCTTATTTACAATGACATTTTCCTCCATATGTATTCCAGAGTGTCCTGTCTTTCGAGTGAGTTTCCCTGATTGTTGGGGGTTAGGGCCTCCATTCTATTTTTGATACGGAGTTGATATAGTCAGCTGCTGGCTTCTATATTATTTATATCCATGCAAATCGCTACAAATGGTCTTGATAATGGGGATTAACTTAAGCAACACAAGGTACATCACTGCAGATGTATAGTGAGGATCCTCTGGGAGTCTGATCAGCCCAGGACATAGATTTCTGGGAACAGCAAAGGCATGTGTTATTAGTGAGTCGACAAATCTAGATCCTGGAGGCATCACTCTGTGCCCATCTTTCTACAAACAAAGCCTGCTGACGTCTGCAATCCAAAAAGGAAGTCTGCATATCTGAGAACATGTTAGCTGAACATTTCCTTGCATCTGCCTTGCCTCTATAGTTTTACTTAATTATAATTATCCCAAATCACACTTCATTCATGTCTCACCTTTCAAGGTTAAGGAATTAAGAAGACTACCATGGACTGAGGAGCTTCTGGTTTTGTTGGTGACCTTGTGTTATCAAGGATCTCTGGCATCAGATACCTCAAGGGAGAAGTTTCTTTTCTCTTCTCTTTTTGATGGGTTTATGGTAAATTAAAATGAAACTTCTCTGCTATTTGGGGCAACAGCAAGACTTACCCTTCTGGCATCTGATTTACCAAGATTGCTAGAAGTGTTAAACAAAGCAAACTAACCAAACTAAACAAAACAAACCAAACTAACAAAAAAACTTTGGTGAAAATTATTGAAGTGACATATGAAGCAGAATTTATGAGACACCCACCAATATTTTATTCAAATCTTATCTTACATGTGTCATTGATTTATAAACAACCCTTTAGTTACAAGAAATCTGTATGGGAGAAAGCCATTAACCCTATCAATGACATCAGACTAGGGGATAAACTATGTTATCTACAGCCTCAAACCGCATAGACTCAGACCACAGGAAGATCATGTGCCAGTGACTTTCCCTCTCAGAACAGAACAGATACAATAGGATCAAGCTAAATAAAGAATCCTGGGCAGATTTCTTCTCCTTAACTGCTCATGGACCACGATCCATTCTCTCCATTCTCGCTAATTGTTTACCCTTTTTATCTCTGAAAGATTGTCTTATCTTTCTGGCCTCAATGGTGTGGTCTATTCTTCACAGCCCCTCTCCTTCATAAAAAGGCAATGTTCTATCTCCTCCAGTTATAGACCCATTACCTTTCTAGCTCTTCCATCAAAAATATACCAGGCTCTTTTGAATGTGTTGTCGTCTGGGTCTCCCAAGCTAACATTCTTCTGGGAAGATTGTGAGACTTCAGGCAAAATATCAGACTATAGACTGTGTTATACTGAAATTGGACAGAAACAATATAAGACAGTTTGTCATTTCTACAGACTTGCTCTGTGCCCTTATGTTTGTGGGTTGTGGCTCTATGAGATGTGATATATTGGCAGAGGCAAAGCCAACAGTGATATTACACCTCGATGCCACTTTGAGAGCCAGGGCAGTCCCTGCATGCCAGACAAAAATATCGGAATAAAATAGGAATGTATTTTGGACCCCTTTAACCTGTAGCTTCATATACTACGTATTACCCCATTTTATAGTTGGGGAAACTGAGGTATGGTAACTAGCCCAAGGTCACACTGCTAGGAACCCGACTCAACTTCTATCATCTGTATAAAGTGTTAATTCACTGTATCAGTTTGAATCCATCTTTTTGTTTGGGTAGCGCTTTTCTTGAAATTCTTGTCCTCAGTTCAGCTTAATTAAATCGCATATTTTTGCCAGACTGAGAGGCCTAGTGGTTAAGTACAAAGCATGCTCTGCTTTGGTGGCCCGGGTTTGGTTCCCAGGTGTGCACCTACACCACTTGTTTGTCACTGGCCATGCTGTAGTGGCGACTCACATACAAAAAGAGGAAGATTAGCAGTGGATTGTTAGCTCAGGGTGAACTTCCTCAGGGGAAAAAAAAAAATCATATATTCTTTGGAACAGTTTCGTGTCTCATATTTGCCACGTATCGGTAAGAGATAAGGCAAAAACTATGTTATGATAATGTCCATCCCCCCTGCTCCCTGGAAAACCCACCATAGCCCAGCAGCCTCTGGAAAATCTCTCTCTGTCCTTTTTTAGTACTATTACTTTGATAGTAACTCCATTTCTAAATTTTACTTACAGCTAAATAAAATTTGTTCTAAACTTGTAGTTCCACATTTCTCGATCATCAGCACAGTGTGTGGCGTATTTATTTAATTTAAGATTTTAAAACAACATTGAGAGGCTCAGAGAAGTCAGGTAAATTGCTCTAGAAGTCAGATAAATCGGCTAATTTTCAAAACCAATTTTGTCTATGGCTATGATCTTTCCCGCTGCTTCCTTTCTCACCTATTTACATATAATTTCAGCTATTTCATTGGAGCCCCCAGAACAGATTTGACCTCAGTAAAATACCTTTAATTAATTAATTAATTTATTTATTTATTTATTTATTTATTTATTTATTTATTTATTTATTTTCTGAGGAAGATTGACCCTGAGCTAATATCTGTTGCCTTTCTTCCTCCTTTTTTTCCTTTTGTTCTCCCCAAAGCCCCAGTAGATAGTTGTATGCCATAGCTGTACATCCTTCCAATTGCTCCACGTGGGATGCTGCCTCAGCATGGCTTGATGAGTGGTGCATAGGTCCATGCCCTGGATCCGAACTAGCGAACCCCGGGCCGCCGAAGCAGAGTGCATGAACTCAACTGCTACGTCACCAGGCTGGCCCCAGTAAAATATCTTTTGAAGTACTGCATCAGCAAAGGTAGACTAGCTAAAAATCTCCCCATTGTTTTGCCCCCGGTCCCCTCTGGACCACCAGTACCTGTCATTTGTACCAACATCCCTATGCATCTCATCAGACCAGATTTCACAGACTGAGAGATTCCAGTACCGTGTACATTTTTCATGGTACATCACAATTTCAAACATATCAGCCATTCACTATTCAGAAATTACCTCAATTTCAATGCCACACTAACTGATAGCTAGCACAGATTTACTTAAATACAGAAACGCTTCTCATGGCTCTCAGTAGAGCGGTTTTTGTACAAACAAACATAGTTATATATTTTAAGTGAAAAAAGAACAATTTCCAAATATAAGCTTTGTTTGTTTGTTTGTTTTCACCAAAATCTCCACCACAGCTCTCTTTGTCTTTGCTCTTCTTACCCTCAGAATGTAATGCTACTTTATCACTCTCTTTGGGCTGCAGATTAGTTAAGAAGAAATTTTAAAGGAGAATAATGGAGATAAATATCTTTAATTTTCTACCTCATTTTGTCTTCACAAAATATAAGCAAGCTGTGCTTTGCTTTTATTTACTGCTTGTTTCTGCTAGGTAGTAAATTAATACATCTTTTAGCAAGGGAGCTATTTGGGGCATTAGTATTGTCATCCTACTTACTACGCATTCTTAGAGCTTTATTCCCTAGAAGCATACATTAAAATGCTTCAGCAAGACTGCACTTTTGAAGATATTTTGTTTTTATACAACATTACACAAAACCACCAAACTTTAAATCATTTATTCATATGTCTGTGGTTCTTGCTCATCCTTTGCTCACTGCAGTCCTTCACAGCCTAGATCAAATATCACCTCCCCTTAACAGCCCAACACTCTATGTGTTGTGCTACCAATACATTTCACTTGGACCTTTATTATGGTCCCGCCAAAGATTTAGCGAGAGATGCAGTCAGGCATGGATCTGTCAATAATCCTCACCCAGTGCCACCCCCTCCTCATGTTCACAAGGTAGAATCTGAACTTTCTAAAGGCATTACTTATATATAACTCACTGCATGTAATTGATCTTTATTAAAGCTTGGCAGGTTTTGTTCAATAATTATTAGTTGAATTAAATTTTGAAAAACATCTTGTGTCCCATTCTGAGTTGGTCTCATTATGTATCCCATCTAAGGATTCTGCATTTGATAGTAGCATCCGGTGATATACCTAAAGAGCATAGTTTTTTAAGTAAAGTTCTAAGGACACGTTTCAGGTGAAAGGACATTGAATTTCACTGGATTCCCATGGTCCATTAAACAGATTTTAGGAAAACAATATCTGACCACCTCTTCTCCAGCCATTTGTATCATCAAAATACCACTAGCATCATCCATTCAATAAAAGCAAGTTTAATGTCTTATTGACAAGAAGAAAAGCAAGTGTTTATGTTCTAATCACCTACTATTCGCTAAGCACTGAGATAAACACTTTAATAAACTTTGCCCAGAATTATTTTCAAAGCCAACATTGACTGTCTTTTTCTTCACGCCAAACCTGTCTTGTCCTTCATTCAAAACCCTTAATATTCAGCTTCATAGCATATATTTATCCTTCTCAGATAATTCCATAGAGATGGCTTTCATAAAGTGTATGTAAGATTTTAAGACTTTAAGAATGTGTTGTGTACGTAATAAAAACAAATTGCAAGTGGCTTTTTTAATTAGGCTGGATTTTCTTCTGACTGATAGGACTTTGGTTAATTTCCACTTTTCTTTCACTTGTGCTATCTGAAATGTTGCATAAAACTGTACATCTTCCAGCTTAAAGAGTTTGTTTTTATCTGTTATGTATAGACAGAATTTTAAAATATTTATCATCTTAGTTATTCAGATTTAAAAATGAATAAACACTTTATGAAGACCTTACATGGCCAAACCTTATATTTCCCCTACATTTTAAAGGTAAATGTGTCCTTTCAGATAATGAATCTCTCCCCTCAACGTGGAATAAAATAGACATGAATTCCTTAAGGGCATAAATCCTGCATTGCCTAGAACCTGATTCCATAGTCAACACAAATGCTTCATGTGAAATGTTAGGTTAGCATAATAGTTACAAATGTGTTCAGTCTGACATTAAAAAATATTAATACCTCGAGATCATGAAAATACTGCTTGCTTTGGAAAAATATCAACAGAATTTCCTGGATTCAGTATATTACAATAGCAAAGATAGTTCTTTCTTGTTAAAAAGAAAAAATAAATTAAAAAAAAATCATATTGTTCCCGAAACACTTTATGGTAGAAGTTTCGAACACAAGAGTCAACTGGTACACGTAGGCTTAATTTTCTCACTACCAGCCTTCTAATATCTGCCTCCATTATTACCAGTCTAAGTGTTATCAGCTGAATTTTCTAAATTTGTGGAACAGTGAGAAATTGTTTCCTATCAATAAGATGTCGTGAAGGAATAAACTATGTCCTCCGTTTCAAATGCAGAATAGCTTCGTGATTATACAGCTCTTTCATATAAACATAAAATTGTATAAATATCTAAACTCCTTAAAAGGAACACTTTGCAGGATTTTCTTGAGACATAAAGAGCAAACAAATAGGACTTATATGATGTCAAAGTAACGTTCAGCGTTGTTATCGGTACATTTTGCCAAGTAAATTCTGTGCTCAGTGTGGCTGCTAGTCCTTGTTCCTAATTACACTCGCTCCTCAGACTCAGATCTGCCGGGTCTCCTCTACAAGTTGTTCAGTCTGTCTTCTCTCTCTATCTTGCCATCTGCTGTGTCATTTCTTCCCGCTTACTGCTTTCTAGTAATGGAACTTCCCAAGTCTTTTCCTCTTTCTTTCTTCAGGCACAGCTCACAGAATTATTTCTACAAAAAGTCAAAATGGTACCTTCTATCCACTTAAGTAATTTCCTAACTTCTTTTCTTTCAATTCTCACTTTCAAAACTATTATGCTAACGATACAAAGTATAATAATAGTAAAGATAAAAATGAACTCTATTCCTATTTACATATTTCACATTCTGCTGCTTGCTTTGCATTAGGAAAAAACATTTTCAAAGAAGACTTCTAAAAAATCTACCATTTCATTCACATGGCACATGATCAAGAAAACTATTAATTACTATCTTTTCAATCATTTGATTCTACCTTAAAAAAATTTTTTTTGCTTATTTTTCTACTACAAATATTTCATTTTCCAAAAAGAATGCTTCACCCTACAATTAAGTACTACAGTTAAACTGTGACAGCATTCTCAACTGCAGCCTTCACCCAAGGCACACTGGAGTAAGGAATATTTATTAGCAAGCTAGCAATCCAATATTGCTAGGAAGAAAAAGCATCCCTGGAGTTTTCACATACTGATCAAATCCTAAGCCTGAGGATAATGTGTACTATCCAGCAATTGTTTCCATAGGTAAGCTGGAATTCCTGAGGACACACAGTCCCAGCCCACAGATGTTCCTATATGTCATTCCTTCTGTGTGGGTCAGGGCACCTGATACGATTGACAGACTGTCCATAAGTCCACGGGAGATGCCCCACCTCGCCCACCACAAACTTACAGTATAATGGAGATCAGAAGAAAAAAATATATATTGAGAATTCAACTACAAGATGGTTGGTTGTTCCTTTTCTTAAAACAGTCACCAATCCAGAGATCCATCCCCTCATTCCAGAATGCCTACGGGCTCCTCTCCTGATGTTCTGAATAACAAACAAGTGCTTTAATCAGCTGCCTAGTTAACCCAACAGCCATGTGGATTGGCAGTGTGTCTAGAGATGGGGAGCAAAGGGACGAACAGAAGCAATTATCAGGAGTTAAGAAAAATAATCAGAAGCTGAAATGTTTGCCTCAGTCACTGGACTATCAGTTAACAAGTCCTCCAGACAGCCCCCTCATCCCTCACCTGTGCTCCATTACTAATCCAGGTACTAATGTCAAGCCTTCACTTTACTCTGAGTAGAAACACTTTTCATAGCCTGGGGTGGTAATGAAATTGATAGAGTAAACAAATAAACAAAAATCTCATTAAAGGAAGATTTTTCTTTTGAGGAAGCTCCAAGAAACAGAAAGATTACAGAAATACGTGTGAGTACTGCAGCCCATCAAAGGTATTGAAATTAGCTTTAGAAGAGTGTCCAGTGTTCATCAGCAGAATAAGAAATTTCAGATCATTTTAGCAACAACTTAGTTCCCCTTTTTTATCTGTGTAATGGTACTGCCTGAGATTCCAATCAATTCAGCATTTAGTTAAAAGCACAGCCACTGTACAGAAGGTGGTTAGGTTTAGTTGAAGGATTCTGGGCTTAAAGGAGAAGACACAAACTCCAGACTCAAAGGCTCCTGTGACATAATGACAAGTTCTAGTGCCACTAGCAACCAACGGTGTGACTTCTGCACCTCAGTTTTCTTATCTGTAAAATGAGTGGAATGGGGTTAGGTCTGTGATTTTCAAAATGGTGGGTTTTTTCTCTCTAGCATTTAAAGTATTTGTTCAAACCACGATCGCACAGTAGCTTATGCTATAAAACTGGGGTGGGGGCAGGGTTCATGCTGGAGACATTCCTGGTAATACTCCCCGCCCCATGAGACTCCTGAGGAATCTCAGAAGAATACTAGAGAAAAAGCCCGGACAAGATGATCTAATGATGATCTCATAGCCCTATGACTCTCACAGGTGCTAACACAGAGCACATTAAAGAATATAAGTAGCAGGTAAAAAACTCCGGGTGATAATCATTACCCATCGGGAATTTTCTTCTATTTGTCTCCAAGGCCAGGAAATACAAAATCCACCTCCAGAGTGGAGAAGTTTTTAATCTTCAGACAGTGAACATTTTCAACAGATGATATTACAGCGAAGAAAATATAGATTTTCATCCCTGAGAGATGGAAAGAAAAGCTGATGCCTGAGCTCTTTGGATAAACTGTAACAGCAGGAGGCGGATTGCTCTTTGTTTGATGCTCCAGGCAGGCAGCATTCTCTGTTTAATGTCCATGCTTTAATACCTGCTTTCTATGAAATAAGCAAGCCCAATTTTTTTCCATAATATTACTTCATACTAGTTTGTAAAGTCTCACTGACTGGGTGACTAATACCTTATTATACTATACATAAATCCTCAGTACAAATGCACTTCTGTTTAATTGCTAAACACATTCTTTTCTCTGGATCAAAATAGTGGAAATAAAATCTTGACATTTTAAAAAAATAGTGGGGCGTCAATTTCATAAAGTTGTCAGAATTTCCCAAAACTAGGATGGCAGGGAATTCAGACCTTG
This sequence comes from Ceratotherium simum simum, assembly GCF_057802395.1. Taxonomy (NCBI): domain Eukaryota; kingdom Metazoa; phylum Chordata; class Mammalia; order Perissodactyla; family Rhinocerotidae; genus Ceratotherium; species Ceratotherium simum. The sequence goes on from NC_141909.1 coordinate 17,676,860, forward strand.
CTAATTTAGTTAGCTATATCTAATTTAAATTCCACCAGAACTCTACTGAAGCTATCATGGTATGAATGACGATTTTGCAAAAGAAAATTCATTACATCTGTCTAAAATTTTACTCTCAAAGAATATTGATTGCATAAAACTTTATTAAAAATAAAATAAGACTACAAATTTGCATGTGTATGTACCAGTGCATGTACCAGTGGAATGTACAAATGATCTGCATTTCTGCTGTTTCTAGCTGATCACAACCATCCATGCATTCATTTTTCACTCTGAACTATTGTGTGTGCCTATGAGGCTATTGCTGTGTTAGAGGCTGGTGGTGTAAAGATGAACATAGCTTCATGAAGAGTTGAAGGCTCCCCAAGCCTTGATTTATTTGTAGATAAAATGGAGATAATATGAAATATTACAGTATGAAATTATAGTGTGATAGTATGACATTTATTGAGATCAAATAATATCATATTTAAAGCACTTTCACATTGTCTAGGCTATTGGAAGTACTATATAAACAATTTGTGTTATAATAATTTTCATTAGTTCTAATAGTGTTGCTCGATAAGAAATCAAAGTCCATTGGGAGACAAACATGTAAACATGTAACTATATGTCAATACATTGGGCTCAAAGTAGGGAAGAAGTTTCTGTTTAACCCAACCTGGGAGAGGCAGTGATGGCTTCAAAAAGGACATGATATTCAATTAAATCTTGCCTGGAGGAGTAGTCATTCTCCAAGAGGAGAAACTGGAGAAGGAAATCAAAGAGAGCAGGGGCTACAGGGCTTACATGCCCAAGGCTGGGGAATAGGGAGGGGGTTATGACTGGAGCAAAAGCTGTTTATATTTCTGACTTGTGATGAAGTTTTTTTTATAAAGGTGGGTTTAGGGAAGACATGAGACACATAACAGCCATTTTGCGTGAAAGACTTCGGATGCCTTATTGACAAGTTTGGAATTTATTCCATAGGGAATGGAGAAGGTTTTCAGTTTTGAAGTTAGGAACTAGCGAGATCAGTCATAATAAAGGAGACAAAGCAACGGTAGTTTCACAACACACACTGTTCTGGGAGCACTGCAGCTTGGCGAGCATTCCACTATTCCTACTTGCCTTTGACCCCAGGATGGAGTCTCAGCTTTTAAAACCTCAGTGACTCCGGGCTTTGACCACTGGCTGTGTCTCTGAATTGATTATTTGGTGAAACCCGTTTAATCCTCTGATCCTCTTCTTATCTCATCATATTCAGCCCTGATGCCAGCTCCCAGCTCCCAGCTCCCAGAGGTCGGCCTCAGGCTGCGATTCGTGTGCACTGAATGCATATATTTAAATATAATCCTTGTATTATGTTTTTAGAATTGCTAAGGAATATCTGCATTGATTTCATTTGAAGCATTTATGGAATTGTTCATTCACTCAGGTCCATGAAATTGAGAACGGGTTTATCAGATTAGGCTAAGATATAGCTAAAGTGGCCAGTGCTCAGCCAAGCCACGATGGAAGTCGAGGTGAAGGGAAAAAGAAGTAAGACTTATTTGGTCTCTATTTAAAATTTTTATAATTTATTCACCGTAGGTGTTTTGCATGAACTTTGATTTTTTTAAAATATTGCATTAAAATATTTCTTTTGATTACCCCTTAAGTTTTTCACCTGTGGTAAGTGCCTCACTTGCCCGACCCTTGTTCCAGCCCTTGAAAGTGACGGGTATATCCCAAACACTCAACACTGGGATCTGGTGACCTGGGTGTTGGGGGTAGTTGCACAAGACTCAGAATGCGCTGTGCCCATGACCAAACAGCCACAGAGAAAGGATTGTGTTTCCCTGGAGAAGAGCCTAATGGTGCCAGTAATTTCATAGTTCTGCCCCATGTGGTCCTGTTTCCATAACATCTCCCTTGAAACCTATGACACAGAAGCCAAGCCTTCCTAATTTTAAGTTTCAACAGCAAAGCTAAACTGGAATAAAATAATTCAATGAAAATGTTCGACTAAAACTGAAAACCTCTATCCCCGACATTTTTCTTTTACCTGTAGACAAAAGAACAAATGCAACCTCAGTATTACATGCATTTTTAAACTTAATAATAATAAAGTCTATCTACCATTTTTACTATTAAAATGAGATTTTCTGGGATTTTTAGAAATAGGTAGAATGTAAGAGTTCATCCAAGCCAACTCCCTCAGGCTGCACCGTGGAGTAGGTGTGATGGTGCCCCCCTCTGCCTCTCTGATCCGCCCTTCAGGATGGAGGAATGAACGGGAAGGATGATTCCTCAGAGGCCAGTAGTCTTGGTGGCCAACAGTTCACGGCCGAGTCTCTCTCCAGGACCTGACCTTAGCTGAAGAGCTGCTTTGCCTAAGGGTCTGCCCTAAGGAGCAGCCTGCATCCAACAGCTGGTCCACGCAGCGGTACAAAGGCTTGGCTCCTTTGCCTCAATCTGGGACAGCTCTGAATGTCAGCTACAGGCAGCCACAGAGGTGAGACCAGCTGAGGCTCCTGTGTCAACCTGAAGAAGCTTCAACTTTTCCCTCTGCCCAGAGCTGCTTCCCTCACTCCCTGACAAGTGTTGCTCTCAAGATAAACTTCCTCCAAGCAAATGTCCATCTCAAGGAACCCAACATGCAACACACTTGGAATCCTTAAAATGTATCCGGGAAAAAAGAAGAGTTACAGCTGTGAGTGAAAGAAAAGGCCAAGGCCACATCCCATCTGCTGAAGGGGGTGGTTTCTACCAGTCGTCAAAGTTCTACTTCATCTCAGATATCGCTGTGGTCATGGGTCATCCATCCCTTTAATATGGGCAGGTGCTTTGCTTGTCAGCTACCTAAACTGTCCCAAGTTTGCCATTAACCATCTCTATTAATGAGATATTACACACTGAAGCACTTTCTATTGATTTAACTAAAAGGGCACTCTAGCGGCTCTCATTACTTTATAAGGTCAAGAAAGAAAGCGACCACACCTCCATCAGTCGAGGAAATATCAGAAGTCTATTGGTGGCGATGTGGTGGAGGTGGTGGAATAACCTGAGCAGAGAAAAGAATGCTCAAGAAGAAACCGTTCCCAGAGACACAATCAATTCCAACTACGGTAACTCAGCAACCAATAAAAAATAAACAAATTTCTATAAATTTGAAAACAACTGAAAGCTTTAACTGCTTGAAAGTCAAGTTACTCCTTCATAGAAGAACCACAAAATTTCTACTTTATGCAATTTCTGGATGCAAATAGAAGAGAAATTTTTCTGAAATTTAGTGTTTCTGAGTCATCCTTCCAATATTAAGCAATGAGAAATGTATTACTCAATATTCAGAAACATTAAACTTTTTCTTTTATAAACATGGGATCCTAAGATATTTTTAGCCCTGTCCCAAGTTTCTGTCCTGCTTAGATAGTATATTCTCCATTTTTTTGTATGTGTGTGTGAGGAATATTAGCCCTGAGCTAACACCTGTTGCCAATCCTCCTCTTTTTTGCTGAGGAAGACTGGCCTTGGGCTAACATCTGTGCCCATCTTCTTCTACTTTATGTGGGATGCCTGCCACAGCGTGGCTTGATGAGTGGTACGTAGGTCCGTGCCCGGGATCCAATCCTGTGAACCCCGGGCTGCCAGAAGCAGAGCGCAGGGACTTCACCACTATGCCACTGGGCCGGCCCCAACGTATTCTCCAATTTACTCATAATTATGTGGTTAGATACACCTGGCCTAACAGGAAAGGATTCAGTCCTGTTGGGTGGTTATTATTATTAATCCTTCCATGTCCCAGAAACCTACAAGGCATGCATTATTTCATCGAATCCTTACCAGAACCATCTGAGGCAGACACTACTGCTGGTTGTTTTATAGATGAAGAACCTCAGATTCTGAAAGAGGTTAAATAATTTGCCCCACACCACTCAGCTGATGAATGGGGAGCTGGGTGGATCTGACCCCCATGTCTGGGCTTCTAACCAGTGCCCAGCACTGACTCCCAACAGTAAGATGAAACACATCCCAGGCAACGAACATTACCTTTTTAGCACAAATTTCTATGGAAAGCAGTCTTTAATTAAATCTCTATTCTGTGCTTTTTAAAGCCTTCATTTAATTTGTGTGAGCATATTCTCTCTCTCATGCTGCTAACTAGATCCTTCAAGTTGAGGGCAAACAGCTTTTTACTGAGAATGCCTTCGAGAACTCTTTTTTTTTTTTCAAATCTTGGCTATATTTTGGACAGTTAATTGAGTGTAGCAATATTATTCTACTGTAAAACACGTTTTAAATACCAGTTAATTATCACCTTAAATACGAATAATCTGCCAGCTAAATCTGCCTATCTTTTGTTCTGAGCAAATGTTGGCATCCATTCACTCATCTTCAAAACTTCTTATATTAAATAGTACTACACACAGAAAAGAGACTGAAAGGAAACACACTATATATTACCTTAGTAGGTTGCAGGTGATTTTTTATCTTAATAACTATTCTCTTATTTTATCTCTTAAAATTAAAACAATAATAACCACAATTTTAAACATACACCAAATCCGTGAAGTAGCAAAGAAATCACCCAGAAAGTAATTATGTCGCTGTTTAATCTGTGTTTGATTTAGAAAAAGAGGCACTTTAATTTTAAAGGCAAACTATACATTAAGAGCTTAAAGACAGAAAATCTCACTTGTGAACATAGCATGTCATTATGATCATTTCTCTAAATGAAAAATCTCAAGTAATGAGTTTTGTGGTTGATTTCATATTTGGAGGGTGTTGCTTAGATTTTTCTTTTTTCCTTTTGAAGAAAAAATCTTGCTCTTTTTGAGGCAGAACGACTCAGGAAGAAGCATCAACCTGATTCAACAAATGTGTGTCTATTGCTGACTCCAGGCAGAGCAGGCACGGGAAACAGGAGCAGCACAAAAGTCTCCCCTTTTTTGAAGAGTGATAAGGTGAATATTTCAGCAGAGATTTTAATTTCTGATCATATTAAACTTTACTAATAACAAAGACACTCCAAAATTCTTTTAAAATGTAATGTTGAAAATTCCAACTATAATGTAATTGCACCAAGCTTGGTAGAAAAATTATTAGTTGGGCTAAGGAAATCAATCATGCTCTGTGCATATGAAGCAAATAGCACACACCCCACTTAACATCGACTTTACTAACAGTTCTGGAACAGGTCTTGAAGCTAATGAAAAATAACTTCCCTTTCCAATAATTTTCAATTTCTGGTCAGAACAACTACATGTTCAAATAATAGCCAAGACAGCCATTTTAGTCATTCTTCCTTCAAGTTTTCCATCTACTCCCATTAAAAAGCATGTTAACTGGAGCAAACTAGACACCGAGGTAATTTCGAATGCATCTGTGCATTAGGGATTTTCAAAGAGTACAGTAAATTTTATATTATACACCATTTAAACCAATACTGCTTTAAACAGAGGGAGAAATATTCCCAACATATATGGCTCATTTTGTTCTTTTAAGAACAAGGAAGTTTCTGTTTGCCTCTGAGCAATAGTCATTTTAGAATTTAGTCACATGGTGAGCAGAAAATCAAATTCCTGACAATTATCATGACTAATAGTTTCTTAAAACAACTAAATGACAATGATGCTAACAGCCAGTACCTCCATTTTAATAAACTAATAGGAAGGAGATAATGATGTTCATGAATTAATTACTTTGTACAATGAATGTCTGCATGAGTATGAGTACTTGTCCCAAAGAGACATAAATGGTTGACACATCACCATAAACTCCTCCTCAATCTTTATCTCATTCTCTATCTCCATGTGCATTTGCCCAAAAGCTCACAAGAAATGACTCCTTATTCTATATGATGAAGCCCACCTGACCTTCTCCAAAATTGTGACATCCTCTCATCACTCGGTCCTTTCAGCGACAATGGTGTTCTTTTTTATGCCAAACTGCTTAGAAGTTCTTTCTCAAGACTCGCGCATCCCTGGCTTCCTCTAGTCATTCAGGCTCCACCATGACCATGACACACTACCTAAGTAGACACACCTTCTCCACTGCATTTCCTTGTGTTATTGTCTTCATGGGACTTAACACTACCTGTGTCTCTCACTAGAGGCAAAATTTTGTGGGAGTAGAGTCCTTACTCTCTTAATAACCCTGATAACTCCAGGACTTACTACGGTGCCCTAGCATGTAGTAGGAGTTCCATGGATTTTTGTTGAATGGATAAATAAACAACTGAACAAGCATCTTTTGCTCAAATGACTGTAAAGATCTCTCTCCCTCTTTTCTCTCCATATTCTATTCTCCACAGAGAAACCAAGATGATCTTCTAAACTGAACATCAGATGTTACTTTCCTGCTTCAAACATTCCAATGGATTACCTTTGTAATTAAAACTCTAAACTCTTTATCATAGTCGTCAGGGTTCAACAAAATCTGATTTCTGCTTCAACCTCATCTCACTCCCTTCCTTTGCCTCCCTCCCTCATCCTCATACTAAGCTCAGTCCCTCTGGGGGCTTCTGTATTTTTACTACTTCTGCTTCAAAAGCCATTCTCGCAATCTTGGCATGGACGCCTGCTTCTCATCGTGGTCCCATCAGAGCTCATTTCAAATAGTACCACCTCAAAAAGCCTTCCCTGACCACCTCAGCTACACTAGAATCAGATAAACAACTAGGACTATGGTTTTCATTTGAATACATATATTTATAAAAGGACAGGAAAAGTAACTTTGACTAAGATAAAGAAGAATAGCTTCTATTCATTTATTAGGATGGTTAAAACTCAGCTTAAGTTTGACATGGTTGGTGCTATTTACATGTTACTCTTTCTAAAATATTGTTTTCCACTTCTATAATTATAAATATTTTCTCTACAGTAGTAATTTTTGGCAAAAGTAGTATTCTTCCATTGTGTGTGCCGGGGGAAGGGGGTTATTATTAGGCTTATTCAATGAGTCTGTTACCTTTATTCTCCTATTCGCCTTTAATTAAACAACGAACTTTTTCTTCTTATAACCTGTTCTACAATTCTCTTTCCCTCCCAACATCATATACGCAGAAGGACAGAGGTGCTTCCTAGCTTGAGTTTTGCTTGTATTTATGAGAACTGTAATTTCGAATGTTTAACGTAAAACTTAGTGTCATCTGCAAACACAGATCTTACTATTCTTAGCAAGTAAAAGGAATATTATCATAAAAGCAGGATGGCTGTCATGAAGGAACATTCCCTACCAGGAGGCAGGTAAACTCTCAAAAAAGAGACTCACAGAACTGTTGTTAACGGAAATTTTCACTATATCAATTACTTGGATTCAATCCTTACAGAGAAGATGTCATGCTAAATATAAGTTGAAAGGCAAATGTAAAAATGCATGTTTTCATTAGGTTTCATTAGTTTTTATATAAGTTCTCACTTTGATAAAAATTCCAAGCACTCAGTTCCATAATGGCAAAGTGGATGAGGGAATAGATTTCAAAATGGTAGCCTAAATACAGAGGCTCAGACGTTTACCACCTTTTCATGTTATTCAGCATTAGCATAGTGTTTTAACTGCAATAAATGTTCTTGACATATGAAGATGCTAATATTTTTTAAATAACTTTTTATAAGTTATAAAAAGCTCAAAGACATACATGAAACTCATTAGAACTGAATCTCTCCTTTTTAATTTGGTGACCTAGCTCCCAAATAATTACACAGAGAACATATCTGAATATTATTCTTATATCCTCATTTTTATTGAGATTTTGACCTTTATGTAAGAACCAGGGTTAAATGTGTCTTCATAGACTGTTCTACAAATATTCTATGATCAGATTTAGTAAAACATATAGCTTTTAATCTTTTAATTTTAAATATTTTTGTTCTACTGTGCTGTTAATAAAAAAACAGAGGAATGTGAACGTCCTCTGATACTCCGGCATATTTTGAATAGTTTAATTTCTAAATGCAGTAGAATTGTGTTTTGCAAATAAAATATCTATTCTTATAATAAATGAAAGCTAATCAGGATTCTATAAATCAGAAGCTAAAAGTGAAGAGAGGAAAACAAAACAAATGGCCATCAGAGAAATTGTTCTCTTCCAAGAGGCTTCTGAAAGGGAAGAAAGGAAGCTTTTTGCCAAAAAAGGAGGCATATAATAATAGTATAGAGGATTTATAGACATATATAGATCTTTAATTTGAATCCATCTCAGTTCCAATCTGTTCTTGCAAGCATTATTTCTTAACTGGTTATATATTTAACAACATTGCCCATGAACAACAGTTTTATAAATTCATAATGGCCCACACACAGTTGGCCATGCTTTCTCTCTTCAATTTTGTTTAAATTTTCAATTATTCTTCAAAATTTTTCAAGAAATACTGAGATTCTTCCCCACTCTTGCCTCCCACCCCATTTAAGTTATTTCATGAAGAAAATAATTCAGCATAAAAAAGCCCAGACTGGAACAGTAACTCGCTGAACAAATATATTCTCTCACAAGGGCATTGGTCCTCTGCATGACGGTTTCTGGGTATGAGAGATCAAGAAAGAATTGAAACTAGTGATGGAAAACTGATTCAATATCATGTGCTCCAGAGACCAGCTATAGAATTTAGTTAGTGAAAGAAAGGCATCAGAAATAAACGAGGAGGAGAGCACCTTCCATGAGTATTCATTAAAATCCCTTCTTTATGAGTAACTTGACAGTACCCCAAGGCTATGTAGCTAAAACAAACAAACAGACAAACTGTGAAATCAATTGAAAGTGAAACAAGCCCTTGTGAACACCATACATATTAAATAAAATAAACATTTCTCATGCCATTGTTTTTCACTTTCCATTGTAAAATTGAAACCAGCATTTACACAGCAAATTCTGAAACACATGTTTCTAAAATAAGACAGACACAACAAAAACAGAGCAATGGAACTTGAGAGTTTCACATTATTGCTTCTTGCTAGAATTAGAACCTCAGTGGCTTTATTTTTCTGACAAAGGTGAAGGCACATATTTCCAGGTCAAGTGATTCAATGACCAAGGAATAGAGAAAAAAAGCACTGGATTCAAAGTTGGAAGACCTGGGTTCTAGGCCAGTTTCTGAAGTTTATCAGCTGTCTGGCCTCTGGGCATTACTTAAACTCTCTGAGCCTTAGTCTTCACTTCTATAATAACTGGGAAGCTGCTCTGTGTCCCTCCAAAGATTATTGTCAAAATCAAAAGAGATGATGTATTAAAGTTCCATGCAACCTCTAAAACACTAAGCAATGTAAATGTTTATAAACTGAAACTCTATCTATTGAAATGTTGGCAATCCACAGTACAATAATAGGATAATGTCATTCACAAGTTGTTAAAAAATTAAATTAGATCATTTGTTTTATTTTTGTAACTATATCCAAATCTTTTGTCACTTCAATAGTGAGACAATACCCAATCATTTAGAAGTAGGTGCTCAATAATACCAATTTTTCAAGGAAAAGATATGATTGAAAACAATCTAATAGAGTTGCATAAGTCAAATGACAAGATTAAGGAATGAGTCTGAGGCAATCTACTGAATTGCTTGACAATTCCACAAAACCTTAGATTATTAGGTGAAACCACATAAAGCTTCTGTTCTGTAAGGCAAAATTTGAAAAATATTGTTAATTTCATGTTGATAAACTAAATATACCAAATACTTAATGTAGTTGTTTTGGACTCTTTGAACTCCCTCACCTTCCAAAACTAATACAGTAATAATTATGTTTCTGTCACATTATCAATACAAAACAAATGCACATACCAATAGAAAAGTTGGGAAGGATACATTCAGATAAGCAGTTCACAAAAAAGAAACACTAAAGAAAAGACCTAAAAGAATATTAACAATGTTCATCTTCCTCAGTACTCAAATACATGTAAATTTAAACAAGAATCCTTTTTCTCAGCTACTAAATTGGCCCAGACTAAAAAGAAACAATAATATCTAGTGCTGGAAAGATTAGTATTTTGGAAGGCAAATTGGTATTTATATCAAAAGCCTTAAAAATATTCATACTATTTGACCTAGTAACTCTTCTTTTGAAAATTAATCATAGAGAAACAGCCTTAGTTTTGCACAAAGATTTAATTATGCAATGATAATTAGACCTTTATTTTTAAAAGTAAAATATGATAAAAATATTAAATAAATGAGGGTTTGTCACGCAAATGACTACTATGCAATAATTAAAATTGATGCTATAAACAATTATGAGAAGGTGCTTATTTACGCTTGAAGAAGGTAGAAAGTTTAGAATACGAACTATGCTTGTACAAGTTGATATATTTGGTAAACATATGAACAGCATATAAATTTATAAACATCCTATGTGCCAGGAACTGGGCTTAGTTCTTTAAATGTATTAGCTTCCATAATCTCTTGAAGAATCTGATAAAAGGAGCACAATTATTATGATCCCAACCGTACACACGAGGAAAGCGGGCTACATTTTGCCAAAAATAACACAGCAGACAGAAGAGCCAGAATTTGAATGCAGAAGAATTCCGAGTCTATGATGGTAACCATTCTACTAGATCATCTCCCACCTCGCAGACAAAAATGTCTCAAAGACAATAGTTCAAATGTTAACCATGATTATTTTTCACAAATAGAATAACTGATGTATTTTTTTAATGGCTAAAACATCTAAATTTTCTACTCCAACCTTTTATTCCTTTGTTATTTGTCACCATTTATTATTTGATATAGGTACATCATAATGGGCAAAAAAGTGAGACTAAGTTTAGTGCATGTAAATGAATCATAACAACAGGAGGGAAGAAGAAGAGCTTTAAGAAAAACTCTATGAAATAAATGTTACCACATCTATCTCTACCTCTCCATTCCTACCATCATCACTTTGGGAAACCTTTCATTGTCTGTTATAGTAATCACCTGTCTGATCCTCTGTCTGCAATCTCTTCCTCTGCATCCTCCACATTCCCTCCAGGAGTCTCTTCCTAAAATACTTGTGGCTATCCCAGACTACTCACTGTTTATTTGTTTGTGAAACATTTCCTGAATGCCCATGGTGTGCCAAGCATTTTCTAAATCCTGGGTATATAAAGATAAGTAATGGTCCCCTTCCTCAAAGTTCTGAGAAACAGACTGTTATACTGCTGAAACTGTACAGTTTTGCAGCCCTAGAGAAAGAGAGCAAAACAAACATTTGCAATAAAAAGTGACCAGTCACAAGAGAGCAAGGTACAAAAGCACTATGAGAGCATAGAAAAAGGCAAAAATAATTCTCCCTTAATAGGAACAACCATAGAATTCACAGAGATTGGAGCATCTTAGCTGGTAGTGGAGGATGAGTAGGGTTTAGGAAATTGAGAGCACTGTGAACACAAAGCACAAAGGAGCCTTTGTGTACATGGTGGACACTGTGACTTGAACCAAGTAATCCCTCCAAGGTTACTAGTCAAGTCACCTCACTCCAGGTAGGAATGAAACAAATTCCAAAATAATGAAATTAAGTGAAATGAAACAAACTCTAAAATAATGAAATCCAAATTTGATTTCATTTTTACTATACATGTTTTTGAAGAAGATGTTTGAAGAATATCACAAGAAGAATTTTTTTTTCCTTTCATTTAAGCATAGAATTATTCAAAGTATAGCATTTTTTATTATTTTTAAACCACTTTTATTTTGGAGAAATTCAAGGAGTGAATTGAAGGGGAAAAATTAGAATGAAGAAGAAGATTCTGAAAAGAATACCCAGTCAATTTATTGATAGTCTACATTCTTGAAAAGAAGTAAAAGTATTCTGCGTTCATCCATAAATACTATTAAAATCATAGTATTTCCCAAAAATACATTATACAGTTGCATTATAGAAAAATATCATAAAGTCCATTAATTTCCCAATTTTTACACTTATCTCTTCAGGTAAAAAACACTATTTCATAAAAGAACTAGGAGATGAAAGTTAAGTAAATGTCCATTAATTTCTATGACAGGCCTAACTTTTTATATCCAGTAGATGTGCAATGAAACAGCATACTAGGATCATTAACCTGGTTTTGTTGTTGATTCCTATTTCAGCAATACACGGTGCATGGTACATAGTAGGTACTTAATAAATGCTAGTGTAATTGGTTCACTCAGATGGTTACACATAGTCATTTACTTAAGTAGAATTAAAATAGGCTTAGTTGCAGAGATATTGATTATTAAGCCCTGCAACAATCGCTGCTGTGAGATACTCATTAAACATTTCTTTATAATGTGAAATAAGCACTTGAGGTTTAACATCTGCTAGGATCACCTTAAGTGTAAAGATAAATTTATATTTTTCAACAGAACATGGATTTATTCTATCACTGATAATCATATTTTCTTTTCTCTGTCTCTTATAAACAACATAACACCCACCACCAATCCCCACACAAGTAAATTCCAAGCTTGTATGAAGGTAGAAATGAAGGAACTCGCTAAATTTGTGCTTATTATAGGATCTAGGCAGGTTTCCAGATATAATTTATAAAAAGACCTTTCATTGCTTTTCTAATCATCACAGTTTGTTAGTCATTGCAGGTATATGAGAGAGGGTGAAAAGTGAACTCAGATTCACACACAATGAATAACGAATTATAGTACCTAATTGGTGCTGTCACTCTAGTAACCAACCCTTCCTGTTGGGCTTTGCTTCATTATACATATGATGCTTGATTTTGTTTGAAAAACACATTTCTTCTGGAGTAAATTTGTTTCTACTTTATAAGCCAGAAAGACATCAATTAATGATCTGGCATTTTTATGAAAGGTTTCTTAAATGATACTCTTGACAGTGATAAACAGAACTGGAAATTACAATTGTTTTGAAAAGATGGTGGCTCTAAAACTTTCAACCAGGCACTGAAAATGCAGTTGATTGGCATGAGTCAAGTACCACATGTACAATAAAGCTGACACTAGTCACCCACTCCCCTTCTAAAAGTAGAGATCTATCCACTTATTATTTATATCTCTAATCTCCAAATAAGGAATCTATTAAGACATTAAAGTGGTTGGCGGAGGATCTTTTAGTCTGGTCATGTCTGAATAATGGAGAAGAGAATACAATGACTTTTCAGTTATACTGGTATATAGAAGCTTTGTCAACAAATCTTTATTACAGAAGCAAGATGGAGTTGTCCTGTTTTTTATTTTCTCTTGTAGAGCTCTATTAAAGAATGAACTTCTAGGAACATGCCTAGGGAATCACACTGAGGGAGAACAATAATAATAATAGTAAGAATCACAGAATGTGCTGTGCTTCCACTATCTGGGAACTTCTTATCTGCCCACTTCTATCTGACTGCACTAAGTGGGTCTTTCTCAATCAGCATTTAAAAAATTTCACTCTCTGCTCCATGTCTCCAGCCACTAAGATAATCTAACTGACATGCAATGCAGCCGAAGAGTCTGCCTTGGGTGCTGGGCATAAATGGATGTGGACAGACGGTGTCATAGTAATCCTTGCATCCACACTGTGTGGGACATTGGCTTGACAGTGTGAGCAATGATGAAGCAGGCAGGTCATGAACAGCCACCCAGCACCTCCTTCTCCCCAGCAGCTTTGGTGTCTTTTGATGACGACTCCAACAAAGGTAGGCCCATACTAGCAGCTGGATTAATCTCTCAGCCACAGTTCAAGTATCAAGAAATGGTAGCCAGCTTTGGGCTTAGCCAGCCCGCTGGGAAGAACCTTCACTAAAAATGTAATAGCTCCATATCTGGTATGGAGAGCCATGGAGCGGAAGATGGCAAAATGTTTGCGGCAGACAGGTGCTTATGTGATATGGGAACCGCTAGAAGTTGGTGAAGTCTTAACGGCAGAGGATGTCATCGACACATATAGATGCAATCATTGCAAATTTGGTTTGGATAACATTTCCATAGATTAATTTTGTCTAGAACTATTTTGGGTGCTGCTGAGTATCATTTCCCCTGAGAAAAGAGATCCTCTCTAAAGGAAGAATCCAGTGACAGTCACTCCAGAGAGATTTGTCATTGGAAGAAGTTTAAGAGGAAAGTTCTAATTGCATTTTAGAAGCTATATTATGAGCCAGAAATTCAATGAATGTCCTGGAGTTCTAGAGTAGCTCTTCATAAGCTTTTTTTTCCCCCTCTTTCAGATGAAAAATAAAATCCATTAATTTAATACACTGTGTAAGTCCATTTATTATACAGTAGTCCTAGGAACTAAAAGGAAAATTGGCTCTCATAATAAATTTGTGTCTCAATTGTCAAAATTCACTAATAGTGTCTTCACCTGACTTTCTTTTCAAGGTATTAACAGGTGAAACTATGCATAATTTATTCAAATAATTGGCCAATATTCTTTAAGGCAAGGCACAGTCCTAATGCAGGGGTGATGTTCCTATTAGGACCCACGAACATGCCATTAACTTATAATAGCTTCACCAGCTGCTTGATTGACACCCAAAACCTTAGCCCTAAGGAAGAATAATAATGAATTTGGGCTTTTTGTTTAGTAATGATAAATGAGCACTGAAGGAAGTGCTTTCCAAAACCTCTTTTTGTGTAGCAGTTGAAACAAGTATAGTCTGCAGTTGATGGTTTTGGATTGAAAGAATGCACTCTGCAAATCGTCAGTTGGGCCTTATTTTAGGAATTAAAAGTTCCTAGTGGAGAGAATCAACTGAATAACTATAGAAAAATGTTATTAACCGGTCAATAGATTGTAAATAAGACAATAAAGAAAGAGGTTGAATCCGTGAGCTGAGGGCAACCCTTGCCACACAATTTTGTTCATTCATCTGGTCATTAATTCCCTCAGTCAAATACTAAACAGTGATGTTCCACTAAGCCAGATGGTAGGCAAGCTCTTGGAAAGGGAAAAGTGAGTCTTCTTTTGTTTTCTTAACTTTACACTGCTGGCCATTTTCTTAAATTATTCCAAATAATTTTAATATTACAATCCATAATAGGAGCCTGAAATTCCACCTGCTTTTAACCATTCCTCCCTCAACTGAAAACACTTACCTTTATATAAAACTTAACATACCACATGTAAAGTGCTTAGCACAGGACCTGACCCATAGTAAAACCTCAACAAATGTTGGCCATTGCTATTCTTGTTATTATTTTTTTTTCTTTTGCGATTGACTATCCTATGGACAGCAAAAGGTTTCAGGTCACATGCCACCTGGTGCCAAGGCTGAAATAACTGTGACACCTCATTCAAGATCAGAGCCGAAGAGGCCCCTGTTCGCCATGGATACAGGATAGAGGAGAGGCAGCACACACTCGCATCTGTAGTTTAGACAACACTTTCCCTTTTTCAGCCATGGAAATCAAAGCCCAGAGTGAGGAATTGTGATTCCAAGACACAGAGCTTGTAAGCTAAAGATGGAACCAGAACTCAATTCCAGGCACAACTTCCAATCATGATGTCTCAGAATTATGGTTATAATAATATGGTTATAAGCATCAAGTTTCAATGACTATTGCTTAAAGTTCTTTGAAGATTACTTTAGATTAAAAAAGAACTGTATTCTTTGTCCATCTTCATCACTAATGAGTGGAGTAATGCAGCTGGCAGCTGGCCGACAGTACTGGGTGATGGCTGTACACCAAAATGATGCCTGAATTAACTAGGGTACATAGAACTGAGTAATCATTACAAGAAAATGTGTGTGTGTACAAATAAGCAGCTTCATAAAGCAAATTTATTCCTTTGATCTCCATAGGAGTTCAATCTCCTACACTCTCTCTACTCTGACCACCTCTCTCTCTAGTAAGTGCATCAAAGCTCACAGCAGGAACTAGTGACAGTGACCCCAAATGTACTTAATGAGCTGTCCTCAAATTGAAGTGTAACTGAAACTAAATCATCAACTTTCTCCCAAACCAGTTTCCAATTATTTTTTTCATCACATAGGTTGGAATTTAGGGTTTACTTCTTCCCTCTAGTACTGGAAGGGCAAATACATGACATGTGTGTTTTTATAGTTCTGCCTTTGCCCTAGGCAGACATCACTAATCAATCACAGACCTCATTACCTCCTACCTCCATGGAACCTTACTCCTCTTACACTTCCCTAATGGTGCTTTGCTAAAGCCTGTATTTCAGAGCTGAATGCTCATCTCCATTGCAAATTCTCAAGGGAAAGCTATTTGCTAGTCTATTCCGGCATAATGCTGCCATGCATTACTTAGTTTCCAATTTAATCATGCCACTGTCAATCCCCTATTCAGCAACCCCTATTCAGCAACCACCCTATTCAGGGTGGTGTCTCCCTATTGCCTACCACATGTTAACACCAATGAGTTTTGCACTGCTTTCACTGCACCTATCCAACAACATTGCTCAGTTTCCTCCAATAGACAGGACTCCAATTATATCTCCTTAGTGTCAGCACACGAGAGTTGCTCCTGTATATGTCTGTGCACATAATGTACATGCACACGGGACTTCTTTTCTCAGGTCTCCTTCATCTATTCAAAGCCTTCCCAATCCTGTTACACTCAGATCATGTCTTACCTCTTCTACTCTAAGTCCACAGAAGACTCAGCCTTCTGCAGAAAAGCTATATTTTTATAAATTATGAAACACGGGCTAGAGTGGCTATCTAATTATTTCATATGCTCTCAACCACCTACACCTCTAGAGCGTAGAGAGTTGGCACAATCCTTTCACAGACGACATCGTCAAGGGTACTTTTTTCTACCTAGATCTCCTCCCCCAAACCCAATCTTATTTCAGAAGGAAATCAAGAGTTGTGCAGGAAAACAGATTCGTCAAAATGCAGGTAGATTTTTCTTAGTATTGTAACTTATGGGTAAAGAATAAAACCTTGCACAGGATCCTGTACGAACAATATGTAAACAGGTGCAGAATCAGTAAACATTACCTTAGCTCCTCAGCACGACAATCCTCTATGTGTTTTCAAGCCTGAACATTTAGATGGGAAAAGCTGTTTACCAAACTCTGCAGTTAGGTAATTAATCCTTACACAAGCAATACGATGTAAACCAGAGTTAGCTTCTCCTTTTTATAGCAGAACCGAGTCCCATACAAGTTAAAATGACTTGCTCAAAGTCATCCACAGAATCTGAGCAGGAGATGAAACCCTTGTCATCCAGGGCTTCTGGCATAATATATAACCCTGTGAACCATAATGCTCTCATAACATTCAGGCAAATCTCAACATCTTTTATTATGACACATTATAGTTCTCTACTTGGTCAACTTTTCTATCAATTACCATATTCAAACAACTGCCTGTACTGAGATCTTTCTCCTTGTGTATGTCTGTAAGTAAAGAAAATATGCCTTTTTAGAAATGCAGTATTCTTCAATTGCATTCCTTAGAATTTAATCCTATAGTTGGCATTGGATACTTTATCATAATAGCTCAAAGTCAGGCATAGTCTCAGCTACAAAAGATAACAAGTTGTTGACTTTTTTCCCAACTTTTAAGTTTGAAAATTTTCTAACCTTCAAAAAAATGCAAAGTATAATGAAGACATGTACACCTATCACCTAGATTTGTCAATTAATATTTTTGCCATATTTGCTTTCCCTCCCTCTCTCCTTCTTGTGCTAAATAAAAATATATGTATATGTGTATATACACATACACTGTGTACATACACGTATATATATTATATTCACTTTTTGCCAATCCATTTGAAAATAAGTTGCAAATATCTTAACTTTTCCTCCAAATACATCATTTTTCTCTAGGAATAAGGACATTCTCCTACATAACTGCCAAACTATTTAAAATAGTTAACAAAAAATTTAACAATGATACAATAATGCTATCTAATATATAATCTCCAATGGTCCCAATAAAGTTCTTTATAACTTTTTGAAATCCAAAATCCAACATTAAATCATGAATTGCATTTTGTTGCATATCTCTTTAGTTTCATCCAGAACAGTTTAATCCAGAACTGTCCTTCAGATGTAGAAAGATGATAGATAGATAGATAGATACATAGATAGATAGATAGGTAGATAGATAGAGGTCTTTCGTGAAATTGACATCTTTTAAAGATTTCAGATTAGTTCTTTACAAAATATCTCATGTTCCGTATTTGTCTGATTGTTTCTTCATTATTAGATTTGGCAAGAATCTTCCATGGGATATGTTGTATCCTTCTCATTGTATCACATCAAAAGGCATAGTATCCAATTGTTATGTTATTGATCCAAATGTGATTATTGGTTGGATTGATCCAAGTTTTATCATTAGTTAAAGTGGTATCCAAATTGATAACACTTAAACCAGTGGTTTATGTCAAAATCTATCCAGAAAACACATAATACATGATGATATGGTTCAAAACCTGAAAGGATGCATATTATTAGAAACTTTAGGGATAGAAATAAGTAACTTTTCTAACATAACCTAAGAAATATTAAAGAACTGATCACAAGTGAGAAGACAGAGTGATGAGGAAAGAAAAGACCCTGCACTGAGAGCCAGGAATTCTGAATTTTCCATCCAGGCTCTATCAACAACTCACTGCAGGGTCCAGATGGCAGATAAATTTCATTTCTTGTGGCAGTTCTGATTGATTTGCAGTGGCTGCCTGGAGCACCGTGTTAAAAAAAATTTTAAGGCTGCATAAGGACTCAGCCAAAAAAGTGTCCCCACTAATCATGTGGCATGGGTTTTGGAGGAAGAAATGATAGTCTATGTGTAGCAGACTAAATTTAGCCACAAATTCTTTGTCATTCCTCCTATCAAGGGGTGGACTCTATTTCCCCAACCCTAGAATTTGGACTGTCCTTTGACTTGGTCTGACCAGCAGAACGTAGGAGAAGTGGCGCTATGCAAATTCTGGAACCTAAGCTTCAAGAAGCCTTGCAACCTATGTCTTCACCTTCTTAGAACACTGGGCTGAGAATGCATGTAAGGAGCCAGTACAAAAGCATTGTGAGAAATAATAAATTTGTGATGGTTCAAAAGGCACTAAGTTTGGGGATAGTTTGTTGCACAGCAATAGATAACTTATTTAACACGCATCTATTTTTCACCCTGGTCAATATATCCTTTAACTCTAATAGTCATCAGTTTACTCAGCTATGAAGCAAAAGGGTTCTACTAAAATTAAGGAGGCTTTCTACAGTAAGAGTCAAGGCTAGAACTAAATTGGCACCCTCAGTTTCATTCAAGGGGACCCACCCCAGTGTTCATGGACAAGATGATAAAAAGAAAATGATTACAGTAGAAATTGAATATGTTCTGTCTAGAAAATACTGGTCCAAACCCTTCATTATGAAGATGAGACAACCAGGGGCCCCAGTTCTGAAATGATTTGTCTAATGTCATAAGCAAGCTAGTGGCAAACTCTGGTACTGCGTCTTGTTCAAAACAGCTGCCAGAACATAGCTGGATCTGATCCATTTTTGATCCCCACACCTTGTGCCTCAACTCAGTACTTCAGCTCCCCCAATCTAAACAGTATGTGCCGGAATACAGAGACACATACCGGGTTTAGAAAGAAAAGGGGCTTGGAACATGTATAAACAGAGCCCATGATGAGAACAGGTCAAAGGAGGGAATGGGCGAGGACATAGTAAAGAACAGTCTGTCTCTCTGGATAGCTTCCCTTTTTTGCATATTTTCTTCTTTACTTCAAAATCCAGTTGTCAGGGAAATTCCTTTGGTTCTAAATGAAAATAAATCCAATTGACACACATAAAAAATATCCACACAGAAATTCAAATAGAAAAACTGGCTTCTCTCGGTATTCATTCATTTTCATATTTCATTAAAGAACTTCCCATACTTAGTCTTTGTCTTGCTATTCTCCTCTTTAAGTATTCAATAAATGAGGTGATTAACCAGATGGTCATTATATCTTCTATGTGATAGAATTTTTTATTTAATAAACCAAGACTGTCATAAATATTGTTGTTAATAAAATTAATGAATTAAATAATAATTATATTTATCGAATCCCACCAATCTAATAAATTCTGATCCCAATTCTGTTACCATATAAAAAAGTTTTGTAGGGAAGAAGAGTTTTACTACCTCAATCAGAAAGATAATCTGCCAAAAGATTTCAGTGAATCCCCAAATTTTTCCTGAAAATGATTAATCATTGTAGTGGTCACAAATATGCCCAGCAGAAAATAAGGCTGATATAAAAATGTAATTATGGAAGCCAATTCAACAAGCAAACAATCTACCAAAAATCTGCCTTTCTAAACAAAAGTTAATAAAATGTTTATTTCTATTTTAAATGAGCCTCTTCTAATGTAATTTAATCTTACAAAATTAATTGTACACACCTTATATCAACATGGGGAATTAGAAAAATGGGAAATATTAACCCTTTTTCTGATGGCAACCATTGTGACTGGTCAAATCTAACTCAGAGTCTGCTGTGGCCTGCACCATGCCTTCAGTCTTTCTTCATTATAGGTTCTTCTTGATGGCTGAAGTTTGGTTTGTTTGCTGTTTTCTCTCAGACCCACTGCGCCTCCTAACTCTCCCCCAAAATATATCAAATCCCAGAACTCAAGTCTTCATTGTAGTTTGTTTGTATATCTATTAAAGTTAATAATATTCAAAAACAAAAATAAAGTTTAATTGTTGTAAAGGGACAGACAAGCCTAAATGGAGATCTTCTAGAAGCACAAAGCTGTCATTTCGGGTAACAGAAAATAATCCTGTCTCTTAGGTCAAAGAAAAATCTGAGCTGTCTCCCAGGAACATGCTCCCCTCCCCCAGATATGACAACTTCATAATATCTAGACGATTCCACGGAGAAAAAAGTATTTTTATCCTATGATATATCGAAATTTCCAATAAGAAAAATATATTAAGACAAAAGTATATTTATAAAAGGTAAATTTTTTGAACATACATTTGTTTTTAACCGAAAAGCTCATGTTGAGTTAACTAAATATGTAGCTCATAAGAGGACAGGCTTTAGAGACAGAGAAAGAACAATTAGTGTGAGTAAGCTGATAGAGAAGGGTCCAACTGCCTTCAAAAAAACATTATCTCAAAGCAATGGTTTTTCTTTTTTAAGATATGTATATTTGTAAGTACAGAATTTCCAATGCCCAATCAAATTGTCTGTGCAGCCACAGAGGTAGGAAGTGATAAAGTCTCTATTTATTTCTATTATGTTGGAAAAGGAGTCCAATAAGTAAGTTTAGATTTACTTCTCATAGAGTAAATTTTATGTGAAGCACTGACACCCGAAAAAGATCAAGAGGAGCAACAGGATAGAGATGGGCTCATTTCACACACGTTTTAAGGCTGTTAATTGACTACTATACAATAAAACCTCCTAGGCCCGTAGAGCTTTCCAGGTGGAAATCGAGGCCCATGATGGCTACAGTCAGTAGAGTGTACTGCAAAGAACACGAGCCCTGAATTCAGACCAACGTGGCCACTCCAGATTCTCCCTGAATTCAGACCAACGTGGCCACTCCAGTTTCTCCGATGTTTCCCAGACCTGATATAGTTTGTGTATCAAATGCACTTAACTTTACATTTCACTGAGTATTGGAGATAAAAGGGACCCCAGAGAGCATCTCATCCAAGGTCCACCTTTTACAGATTAAAAAATCATTTGTTAAGAATAAGAAGGTGAAATGTCGCACAGCACTTCTGGGACCAGAGGGGTCAGCACACTTCACGTCTAGTTTTGAGTGTTCTCACCTGCATTGCCCTAGCACTTATGAAGTTGGCTCGGCACTTGAGAATTAATTAGAAGCAGTAACTGATGTATTATCTTATAGTGGAAAAAAGCAGAAATGGCTCAAGTCAGAAGACCCAGGTTTCATACATACTTGCACTCCTTATTGGCACTGCTATTCCAGCAAGTTGTTAAAAATTCCCTAGAAGCTGTAAGGTAGAATGGCAAAGATCATGAATTTTAGCATGGCTTTGCATCCAGACTCTTCCCTTTACTTGTTCTGCGACACTGGACCTGTTCGTTAACCTATTTGGGATTCATATTCTCATCTAAAATACACCCTCTTTCTCAAAGGGTTTTGTGCAGATTAAATGAGATAAATATGTAAAATGCCGGATACATGGTAGACACTCAGATGCTAGTTTCCTTCCCATCACCTTATTGTTAATTTATTCACATGAAAAAGAAGAAGAAAGTCTACTCTCTATGACTAGTGTTTCTTCTCAATGGGTATTAACCCAAGAGCAGGTATGTAAATAAATAACTAGATACACATAATCATTAAAATATACACACAGTAACTAGGCAATGCTTTTTAAAAGCTTGGAAGATTACCTTTCATTAAAAAAGAAAAAGCCCACTCATTGAAGATGAGGTAAAAATATTCCTCAGAAGTTGATTTCTCTGCAGCTCTTTCCCGCATGGGTAAAAACCTTTCTGACTCCTCTCTCTCTGGTTTCTAATTACACTGTGTTAGAGTAGATGCTAGTGTCTGAAACAATATCATTTTTTTTTTTTTTAGTGCAACCTAGTATAACTTGAATTAAGAAGAAGAGAAATTGTGGTAATTCTCTACTGGGAAAAAAAAAGTGGTAACCACGTCACATTCCACATTTAATGCAAGGTTTTCTATTGCACTTTGGGTAAAATCCTAAATCCAGAGTAAGTCCTAAAGTGACCCCATGTAACCTGGACTCCACCCTCTTCCTGAGCCACCATATGCCCTGCTCTCCCTGGCTCACTGTACTCCCTGTGGTGCAGTCCCACTGGATTTGAACAATATTGGGCACCTATTGTTTGCCAGGTGCTATTCTAGGTGCCAGAGATATAGCAGTAAGAATATAAAACACACATACTAAACAGATAAATATCTCTGTCTTCATAATGCTTAAATTCTATGGGAGAAGATAGTAAAGAAGATAAATAACTTCAATTTATATTATGTTAGATGCTGAATAATGCTATTAAGAAAAAAAGCAGAGGAAGGTGAGCTGTGTATGGGGTGATCTTCTTTCAGTTGCTACTAGGAACGAATCTCTCCCTGCCCCAAGGGCCTTTACAGGCTTGTTCTCCCCCTATCCTCTTACTGAATCCCAACCAGGTCAAATTGGAATTCATCCTTCAGCCCTCAACTTCCCAGATCAGTGTCACCACCGCAACCTTTATTTTTGCCCTCAAGGCCATTATCACAATTTGCAATTATTTCTATGATTATTTCTTCAATGCTTGGTGTCCTCAATGGATTGCAAATGCTGTAAAAGCACAGTCCCTGTCTATATATAGACACATTCTTTTTTTTGGTGAGGAAGATTGGCCCTGAGCTAACATCTGTTGACGATCTTCATCTTTTTGCTGGAGGAAGATTGTTCCTAAGCTAACATCTGTGCCAATCTTTCTCTATTTTGTATGTGGGGTGCCGCCACAGTACGGCTTGATGAGCAGCGTGTAGGTCTGCGCCCAGGATCCGAACCCATGAACGGCGGGCCGCCCAAGCAGAGCGCGAAAACTGAACCACTAAGCCACCGGGCCAGCCCCTCTGCCTATATTTTTCAATGAATGCCTAACACCAAGCTTTGTGGGTATCAAAAAAACGTGTTGAATGGTAGACAAAAGGAAGAAAGGAAGGGAGGAAGAAAGGAGAAGGAAAGAGGGGAGACAAAAAGGAAGGAAAGAAGGAATTCATTGCAACTAGTGAAAGTCCACAGACTCTCACCTGAACTGCTGCGGCAAACTAGACAGAATCCAAGAACAGACTAGATGCATTTAGACTAATCACAAAGCCAACAGAGGAACAGACTCATCATCAGTTTACCAGGATGGGGTTTGTTGTCACAGAGACTCACACAGGTTCGGTACAAAGTATAGAAAATCAGATGGCCAAATTAAGTCCAGCAATACCTAGCAAGTTGAAAGTTGACCAGGTGAACACCACGAACCCCCAAGTGAGAAAGATAAACGAGGAGCCATAGTTCAGGTTGGAAGAGGTGAGCTTAAAAAACAAAAAAACAAGTCGCCAAAAAAGTGTAATGGGTCTGAGGCTACCAAAGAGCTGGTTGCATCTCTGCCTGCACCAAATTTAGGCTTACAGGTCAGTCCTTCCCCAGCCAGCCCTGAAATGTTTAATTAGAATACACTTTCATGTGGATTGGCTTGATGTGTTTATTTCAACTTACTGTGTTTTATATGCATAAACTATGGTGATATCTTGTCTACTTTTAGGCAGGGTCCTATTCACCTGAAACTCCCTGAGTCCTAGCCGCTTACTTATCTCTTTCTGAACTAAAAGAGCCTTGTGAAAAACACACCTAGGCCTCTCCAGAAGAGAGAGGTCCACACTTTCTGGGCCAAAGCTTCCAGGACGCTGTGATTGGAGAAGCTGGGTAGGTGTGAGCTGCCCATCAAACATCACCTTGAAGGAGTGCTTGCATACCTGAAGGAAAACCAAGTCTGTGTGGCTGCACAGAGTCTCTGGACTCCATGGGGACAGAATTCTTCCTTCTTGTGTGAATATGCTCAAGAACATGAGGAAGCAGACCCGTGAGTCAAGGTGACACTTCCTCTCTGTTCTTTTCATCTAAAACTGGCTGTTCATTTTAGCATCTAGCATATGTGGAGGAAATATTACTAATGCTTTTTGCATGGATATGGGTTCCGGTGCTCCAGCCTCTAGGAGAGAACTCACACATTCATTTATTGATCCTTTCACTTGACATGGATTCATTAAGCACTTGCCATATGCTAGGCGCCATGTCAGGTACGGGGGTATAGAGTAGAAAACAAATCAGATATGGTCTCTGCTCTCATGTAGATGACGGTAGGGGAAAGAAAGACAGTATCAAAACAAGGAAACAGTAAAATCACCAAATGCAGCAAGAGTGATGAGGAAAAGCAGCACCGGCACTTTGTAGGGCTCATTCCCAGGTGCTAGCGATTGCATGTTTTCCAATCAATACAGGCATCACCCAAAGATATTCCTCCCAGACATTTAAAACCAAGCACAGGAGAAGAGAACAAAGAACAAGAGACCATGGCAGACAGGAGAGAAATTCCTCACAGGTATGCGTGTGGAGGTGGGAGTGAGAAGAGGGAATTGATCAAGGTAACAGTTGAAGAAAGGCTTCTTCTCTTTCTCTTTCTCTCCTGAGGCAATTATATGCAACCACACCCAAAAAAGATCAGCAACGCAGAATTACCGTCAGTGGCCAGTGGGGCAGATGTGGCAATAGACAAAACCACTCTCTCTTGAGATAGTTGTGTCGGACATAGTCAACTGTCCAGGCTCTGTTCTCAGACACACTCGGTTTAGAATCCCAGCCCTAGCCCCTAGAAGACACATGATCTTGGGAACATTGTTTAGTCACTGATAGTCTCCATGTCTTTAAAATGCAGATAATAACTGTCTGCCTATTAAAGTTGATGGGAGAATTAAATGAGATAATTCATGTCAAGTATTTAGCATAATGCCTGGTTTAACCTATAGTAAAAGCTCAGTACATGTGAGCTGCCATTAATTAATGATGATTCCCCACATCCCATGCACCTGTACACAGTCCTAGATCCTGATCTAAAGTCTCGCTTGAGAACAAACCCTGCACGCACCTGGCTGGTACATACCAGGGCATGGGGTGTGGACCTACAAGCTGAATCGGACTTGGGATACTTTAGGTACCACTAAAACTATCCTTGCGCTCAATGTTTCTCCCTTGCCACAGCCAGATGACAAAGGTAAAGAAAAACAAGATGTCGGACAGTCAGTTTCTGAAAAGCCAAGTGGAGTTTGCAGAATATAAAAGGAAGCGCACCACTTCTCGAATCATCATTACTCATTCTGAGCAGAGGGACCTCCCTAGGGTGCAATCCAGCTCAGATCACATCCAAATTTGACTCCTTAGTTGGAAAACCCTGCAAGCAAGCTTAATGGGGGAGAACTGCAGATGAAATTTTTTAAAGTAAAGGGAACATACATGTTTTTGCTTCAGTGGACTCAGTCTTTCTTGTGGGTGGTTCTATTAATGTTATCTTTCCCCCTGGTTATATTACCTCAACATTGCTCTATGCTCTGGTGTGTTTGGAGACTGACTCGAGGTGTATTGAAAGCTCTTGCCTCAATGTAGTTTCAAAGTGCTAAATGGGGATTGGAACAGAGAGAGCCAGAAGGAAATCCAGAACAAATTTACTATTGACGGAATCAACATTAGATCCAAAGTATTAAAACTCTCCCTTGGTTTCATATAATCCTTTTCAGATACTTTAGCAACATCTTACAGTGCTAGCAAATGCTGTCAGTTTGTGCTAAGAATATACATTTCACACTCTGTACAGGGTCACAAAATACTATATAATTATACTTGGCAAAGGACACACTTCCAAGCTTAGGAGGATTTTTCTGTAAAGAAATAGCTTCTGAACAGGAAAAAAAAAGTAGCATGGATATCTAGCCAACAGTGGGAATAGAACAGACACCCCTAGACCGTAGTACCCTTAACAGAAGGAAACTAAAAGCCATACAAATGTTTGTGCCCAGTAACCCAACACGGTGCCTGGCACATAACCGTGCTCTTTATAAAGAACTGTAATTCTACTACCAAAAAAGATTGCAAATACAAAAACTAAGGAGCCTAAAATATCACTTCCATGGTAAATATTTGCAAGTGCGAGTTTAGAAAATAACTTCTTAAAAGGTAAATAACTCAAACCACAAAAAGATAAACAACCCATTTTAAAAATGAGCAAAGGACTTGAACAGACATTTCTCCAAAGAACATATCCAAATGGCGAATAAGCACTTGAAAGATGTTCAACATCATTAATCATTAGTGAAATGTAAATAAAAACCACAATGAGATATCACTTACATACTAGATAGCTATAGCAAAAAATAAAAAAGGAAAATAACAAGTGTTGACCTTAGTGTGGAGAAATTGGAAACCTCATACGTTGCTGGTGGGAATTTAAAATGTCAGAGCTGCTGTGGAAAACAGTTTGGTGGTTTTTCAAAAAGCTAAACATAGAATTACCATAGGACCTAGTAGTTCCACTCCTAGTTATATACCCAAAAGAACTGAAAGCAGGGACTTGAACAGATAGTTTAATGCCAATGTTCATTGCAGCATTATTCACAATAGCCAAAAGGTGGGAACAAACCAAATGTCCATCAACAGATGACAAGATAAACAAAATGTGATACAAACATACAATGAAATATTATTCAACCATAAAAAGGAATGAAGCTCTGATACGTGCTACAACATAGAGGAACCTTGAAAGCATCATGTTAAGTGAAACAAGACAGATATGAAAGGACAAATACAGTAATCCCCCTTATTCACGAGGGATAAGTTCCAATACCCCCAGTGGATCCCTGAAACCATGGATAGTAACGAACTCCATATATACTAAGCTTTTTCATATACATATATATTTGAGGTACAACAGCAACATTAGCACGAATTTCTTTCCCTTCTTCACAATTTCATGGATAGAAGATTTGTTCCTACCATAGATCTTAGCAACCTGAGCATACATTTTTTTTTCTTTCCTAATTAAGTTGAGAACTTTCACCTTTTCACTTAAAGGAAGCACTTTACAGCTTCTCTTTGGCATAACTCAGTTGCCAGCATCACTATTCTTGGATGTTGGGGTTTTATAAGTAAAATAAATTATTAAGTAAAATTATTAAGTAAAATAAGGGTTACTTGAACACAAGCACTGTGATACCGTGACAGTCGATCTGAGAACAGAGCAGGCTATTTAGTGACTAACGGGCGGGTAGCGTCTATAGTGTGGATCCAGGGGATAAAGGGATGATTCACATCCCAAGCGGGACCGACAGAGTGGGACCTTGGGAGATTTCATCATGCTACGCAGAATGGCCGTAATGTAAAACTTATGAATTGTTTATTTCTGGAATTTTCCATTTAATATTTTCCAAAAGCGGTTAACTGCAGGTAACTGAAAGTACTGGAAAACAAAAACCATTGATAAAGAGGGACTACTGTATTGTATGATTCCATCTATATGAAATATATATAATAAGCAAATTCATAGAGGCAGAGACAGATTAGAGGTTACCGGGGACTGAGAGAAGGAGGGAATGGAGTTACTGCTTAATGGTGACAGAATTTGAGGTGATGAAAAAGTTTTGGAAATAGATAGCTGTTATGACTGCATAACATCATGAAGGTAATTAATACCACTGCCTTATACACTTAAAAATTATTAAAATGGTAAATGTTATATCTATATTTTACTGTAATTTTAAAAAGAATTTAATATAGCAAAAACCACTGTATACTTTAATTGTGTGAACTATATGGTATGTAAATTATATCTCAATAAAACTGTTTAAGAAAAAGGTAAATAACTCAAAATCCTTAAAAGAATTATACACTTTTGATCCACTGGTTCTTCTAGGAATCTATTCCAAAGAAATCCTTAGGCTTGTCCACGAAGATATATAACATAACTGTATATCAAAGTATAATTCACAATAGTCCAAGATTAGAAAAAAATAATTAGGGACTGGGGCCGGCCCCGTGGCTTAGCGGTTGAGTGCACGCACTCTGCTACTGGTGGCCCGGGTTCGGATCCCGGGTGCACCCGACGCACCGCTTCTCTGGCCATGCTGAGGCCACATCCCACATACAGCAACTAGAAAGATGTGCAACTATGACATACAACTATCTACTGGGACTTTGGGGAAAAAAAAAGGAGGAGGATTGGCAATAGATATTAGCTCAGAGCCGGTCGTCCTCAGCAAAAAAAAAAGAGCAGGATTAGCATGGATGTTAGCTCAAGGCTGATCTTCCTCAAAAAAAAAATAATAATAATAATAATTAGGGACTGGTTAGACCAATTATGATAGGAACAAACGATGGTATAATGTAACCAATAAATTCATATACTAAAAGGATATTTAAGTATGTGGAAAAAATGCTTATGATATACTGTTAACTGAGAAATATAGGATAAAAGGTTGTACATCAGTATATGTTCCATATTTTTTTTTAAATAAGATGACTGGAAGTATAATAATAGTTCAATTAAGAGTACATAGTACGTGATCAGGTACTATTTTAAGTGCTTTATGCTATAAATCCACTTAATCGTCACAAGAACCTTCTGATGCAAGCAATATTATTCCCATTTTATAAATAAACAAACCAGAAAGGTGAGATAACTCTCCCTTTGCTCTTAAACTAGTTAAGTTGTAGAACTAGGATTTAAACCCATGCAGTCCAGCTCCAGAGCTTACAGTTGTATTAAAATGTTCATAGTGGATTCCTGGTGATGGATTATGGACATTTTAAATTTTCTGCTATATATTTTTCTAAGTTTTCTAAAATGTCTATAATAAACATATATTTTAAAAACAAAAAAGAAAACTTCAGATGACTTTTATCATTGTGTGTTTAGATCTGGAAATGAGCAAGGGTCAAGTTCACTTCCACCTCAATTTCTACTCCCAGGAAGTAAAGCAGGATCTAAAGGCTGGTCTTCCTCCCCAAACCTTTAAGGACAAATTCCCTCGGGCATTTTTTTCCAGGGATAGTTCAACACATGACTCTCTTCATTCAGCTGGGAAAATAAGCAAAATTTATGCTTTCCCAACAAGACAT
This sequence comes from Ceratotherium simum simum, assembly GCF_057802395.1. NCBI lineage: Eukaryota > Metazoa > Chordata > Mammalia > Perissodactyla > Rhinocerotidae > Ceratotherium > Ceratotherium simum. The sequence goes on from NC_141909.1 coordinate 17,706,363, forward strand.
CTGAAATTGCCTGATGCCACATGGAGAAACAAGACCAGGGGCATGGTCCTACTTCCAGCGATGACCCAATACCCATGAAGGGCTGGAACAAGACCAGGTCTGAATTCAAGTGCTTGCCGTTCCACCTACAACCTTGGTAGAATCACTTAAGCTTTCTGTCCTATACCTGTAAAATGGGAGAAATCATCCTGGCCCTGTCAACCTTACCAATTTGAAGAAGATAAAAGCATGCTGAAAATAGAAAGCACTACACAAACAGTACATTTTCATTAATTTTTAATTTTTATTATATTCAAATAGCAGGAAACCAATAATGCAAGAGTGGAACTATCAGGTGCTGATGATGACCTTGAGGTAGTAATCAAATGAATTCTTTGAGTTACGTATTTTTCACTTAAATAATAAAGGCATCAACCAGATAATCTTCAAGTTTCATTTTAGTCCTGTTCCTTCAATAAGCATTCATTGAGCATTTATTTACTTGTGTGAGATGCAAAGCCAGACCTAAGGAATCCAAAAGTTAGTAAGGTAGAGCCCCTTCTCTATAGGAAGTCATGGTCCATTGTGGAAGATGTGCATGTAAATGCATGCTGATGACCAAATGTGATGATCTCTACAACAGTTCCAACTATGAAATGCTGTTAGTGTACAAAAGAGAAACCAATATTTTCTGGTAAAGCCAAATCATAGATAGAGATAAAGCTTCATAGAGGTAGTAACCATTCAACGGATTCTTGGGGGAGTAATTTCAATATTTGGGAAAGTTAGGGGAAGGGCTTCCATTCAGAACATGAGCAATAGCATAAATTTGGGTTGGAAACCAGTGATTACCAAAACAAAAATGGCATATAAATAAATTAAGAGAAAGAAAAGAGTGATCGAGAGAAGATGTTTCTATAGGCAGGAGTACACCATGGGGTCTTGTAAGCCATTCCCTAGGGACAGCAGAGATTACCGAAGATCTTTAAGTGAGAGAGAACATGATAAATTCTGGGTAGAAAATTGAGGGAACCTGGGGATGGGCAAAAATAGGAGAGAAAACAGGGCTATTTTCTCTTCAGGCTAAGACCTTATTTGGGCATCAGGTTTTAATATCTTGAATATATATTTTCAAGCTTTGGAACTAATCATAAGCAAACTAGCCATTCTTGAAGATGTCAAAACTGCATGTTGTGTTACTAAAATAGTTAATTCTATGGCAATTTTAACATTGTCAAGTGGGTCACAAAGTTATAACAAAGTTTTAATTAGTAATAAACGATAAGGCAGCATAGAAGCTTACGTTCTAATCTCCAAGAAACTTCTCTGTTAGAACTACAGGCCAAGGCAATTTTGATATTATGAAAACCAGTTAACTTTCGCTTAAAATACAAGGGTTTAGATTTTAAGCCATGGAAGAATATTTAGTTAATCACACATATCTTCCCAAAAGGGTTTAATGAAACTTGACTGTAGTCTTTCCTGTTTTGTGGATGTGAATTTAAAGTAAGTACTGAAATACTTTATGTAAACAGTATTTCAGCACGGTTGTTGAAAAGTGCCATTTTCAATCCAAGCGAGAAGACATTCCGTGGAAATAGCTGCAGAACTTGGAAGATAAGGAAAGACTGCCCACTTATTTAACTTTATGTTTTATTTCTCTCTCCCAGGTCATCTGGTTCCAGGTTCCACCACTTGCTGCAGGGAGTTTGATGCTGAGCCATCAGTATGTGCAGAAGCTGGGAGCTCCTGGGACTGCCTTTCGTAATTTTCTAATTGTTAAAATCTTGCATTGGGGTATTTCTGCAAATTAGGGGATCTATTAGCTAGACTAGAAAATCAATAGCTGAGGGGACTCCTTAAGGCAATGCTGATGAGTTTATAGAAGAAACAGCAAGTGCACTTTGCGTAAATATCTTTCAAGAATAGCAAGAATGGAGTTTCATTATTTCTGAATAAGCTCAATAAAGTAAAAAACAATTAGGGGGACAAAAATCATTGGTAACGATTGGTTGCAGTTGCTGAGCTAAAAGAGCAATTGGAGCTGAACCTTTCACTCCAGTCTCAGAGAGGGCAGTACGATGAAAATTGCTATGAATGTGCCCTTCAGTTATTGAATAGCAGTGTAGACATTTTGTTATCAGCTTAGTTGAAAAGGAAGCAATGAAGACAGAGAGAAAGGACGGATATTTGAGACTCCAAAATTTCCAGAGAAACCTAAGTCTTCCATATCTAAGTGATATTCTATTTTACTATAAATCCTGATTTAGGAAAACTAAGAAGTTGTTTCCTGCAGAGTACCATCTGGCAACAGAACACCTTCTGTAAGAGAGCTGGGTAATTTTGCTGATATATAGCTGAAAAAATACAGCGGAGCAGCTGAGAAACTAGATGCTCAATAACCCCCATCCTTTTTAACTGTCAAAACATGATGAGGGTCCAGCTATAGAAAAAAAGAAAAACATATATATATATATTAAAGAATCTGCTATAACTCATCTGCCTGACTGAATGTAGCCAATGAAACATGCTAGCCAGTAGCAAGATAAGTGCCTTTTAGTATAAACCATTAAACCTAAAAGCTAAGAAAAAGAAACCCAAGAAATGAAAACCCACTCTAAAGGGTGGCAGAATCACAAGAAAAGGTGAAATTCAGAAACAGTGACTGCAAGAGGTGCAAATTAAATTATCCTTAAATGTTTTCCCTTTAACAAAAACACACACATATCCATGTGTGTTTATGTTAGTATATGAAACTGAGATCATATTAAAAACCTGTGTTGTACAAAGTAACGTTTCCCCTGAAAGACTTACATTAGTGTAAAATCTAGTAATGGATTTATTTTTTTGAAAGCCAAAGCATACTTGAGAAATATTGTCTTTCTCTAGTGACCAAAGGTAGTTGGCATTTGTCATCAAGACTCACAATCAATCTGATGCAGGTAGACATCAGTTATGTGGACTGACACTGGTTGTAATTGTATCATTTAAAATCTCTCCACTATGTCCCTGAAAAAAGACAAGTTAAATTTATACTAAAGTCACGGCTTAGAAGAGAGTTATTAGAGTTGTAGCAAAGGATGGTCCCTCTCATAACAACATTTCATATTCCTTATGTTTCCAAATTATGCTGCTACCTGGTGAGATGGTGATTTATTTATGGTATATTGGCACTGCTCTAAAATGAACCACATTTTGCCTGTATTATTACAATAAACTTGGTGATGCAGCACATAGGAAAGTTGGTAGAAGTTCTTCCTCAGTGACCAGGGACACTACCCGTAATAAAGCAGATCCCTCCCCCAGAAGAATGGAGATATAGCTTTTATTTAAGAAATCACAAAACGAACCCAAGGAGGAGACCAAGAGAAGTGTGATGGTCTAGTGACTTTCCAAAGAGTTTATATGAAAATAATAAATAAAAATAGTAGTGACCTGAGTGATGGTGAATGCAACAGGTATGATAAGAGAACAAAGAGAATTAGGACACAATGTGCCCAAGATAAAAAAAAAAAATTACAGCAATCAAAGGTGCAAAAATACCACACGTGAGCTGACAAAAGATTCTTTTCAAAGAGCAGACTTTTGACACATATCATTACAAGACAATAAAGAATTAATATTATGAAGAAAAAAATATTAATAAATAAACGGCTTAGCAGACACCCCTAGAAATTGAAAATAATTGCCTATGAAGGGGTGAAGGCCACACACAAAGCTTTTAGAGCTGTTCCTGAGCATATTGCCAGTCTCTTTCCACTCCTGTCCAGACCACAATGAAAGGCAGTGAACTTGATCCATTTCAATGTGCTTTGTAAGCCTTAGAAGCTACTTTAGCACCTCAGCTGGTCTCCAGAATATACTATATTGATGGCTCTATTACCTTTTTCGTTGTTTCTATAAGTTCCATTACTGAAAAGGAGAAAGTCGTAATGGAATAGAAATTCATCGGCAGAAGAAATGCAGAGCTGAGCTCTAAGCCAATGTCTCCTTTCTCTCTCCCTGGCCACCCCCAGGGCTTTGACCGTCCTTCTCCATTACTGCTCCCAGAACTGGTTATCAATAATGTCCACTCAATCTTGTAAGGCAACTTGAAAAGCTAAGCCTTCTAGTCAAGGGAAGAAAGAAAAAAAAAAAATTTCATCTAGCATCTCCTCTCTCTTCTCTTGAACCAAATAAGTCCTATTTTCCCCCTCTATTCATCACCTTAAAATCTCTCCTTAAACTGCTTCCCATGTTCCTTATTAAGAGACGTGGGCGTCTGGTGGAGAAAAGAAACGCCTGAGTCTCCTACCATAATGGTAGGCCTCCCACTAGAATAACACATCCTCTCTACATACACTCACATACACTCTTGAAATCCACTAACAGTAAAAGCAAGGAAGGGTCATCATTCCTTTTTTTGTCCTTTTCCCAGTAAAATCATGTGCAGACTCATATATTGTGGGAGTCGATGGTTAAATGCAAATAAATATTCCCAGCCTGCACTGTATCTTAGAAGGTTTAACAATTTATCCCAAATGATTTTTCTGATTGTAGACATTTATTAATAAATAAATAATGTAACACTACTCTGTGCTTGTTTTCCTTTTAATAAAATGTAAAGTAAGAAATTAAAGGATGTATACATATATTAAATATACATATGTATTTGATATATATTAAAGGCACTATATATACATAAATGGCAGCATATACATACTATATATAGTATACACATCAATGGTAGCTTATATGTATTTATTACAAGCAGCATATATTTATGTCCAACCATTGCTGTTTCCTGCGTATTTACCCAGTCTTCCTACTACTTTAGCTCTAAGATGTTTTTCCAGCTCTCTTATTGAATCCCACCCAATAGTAATCATAATCTTCACCCCACATCATTATACCATGTGAGAATACTGCTGCCCAATAGATAACTTAATACAAACATTTTATCAGTGTTTAGGGCTCATTGAAGTCCTATAATTTCCTAAAAATCAGCAAAGGAAGAAAATAAGTAGGTACGAATCACTGGTGTAACCACGGCCACACAGCATATTCATTCATTCATTCACTTACTCATTCACTCCCTCATTCACACAGTCTTTGAGTATTCGTGCAAAGCCCTTTCCTATATACTGGGGACACAGAAGTGAAAAAGACAAAGCTCTCGCCATCGTGAAGCTTACATTCTACTGGTGGGCAGAAAATAAAGGAATGTGCATTTATTTAAATGTTTAAATCTTTTATATTTATTTATATTTTAAACACATAAAATGTATCAAGAAGTGATAAGTGCTGTGATGAAATATGGAGTAGAATAAGCAGACAGGAGTGATGTGGAGAGTGGGCAGAGGCTATGTTCTTTACAGAGGTCAGGAAGGCAGCTCCAATGAGGTATCATTTGAGTGTAAGGCCACCTTCCAATCTGGCAAACACATCCGAGCTTGGCGAGATGCCCTCTATTCACCCTGTTTGGTGACTTAAATCTGCATCCAAATAGATGCAGCTTCCGGAAGAAAATCTTAGTTGCAAAGGGAAAGGTGCCACAAAGGCAAATAATCTCTGCCCCTCACTCAGTATCAGCTGCTGTGTTCAAAGCTGCCAGCCAGGAGTCTGGAGAAACAACATGACCCTCACATGAAAGAACTGGAGCCTTCTTCCTGGGTGAGATCCCTGGGGGGGCACCCTGAGACGCAGCAAGGTGACTCAGGTTTCAGGAACATAGGCTCCAGGTGACAGTGGATTAAGAGCAGATAAATGTATAGACCTCCTTCTACACCCAGTGTGGACATCCTTAGAGAGAAGCCCTGGGAAGTTGTCTAAGGCTTACACTCTGAAGTCAGACAGACTTGGATTAGAAAATCAGTTCTGGGGGGCCGGCCCAGTGGCATAGCCATTAAGTGCGCGTGTTCTACTTCGGCGGCCCGAGGCTTCGCAGGTTCGGATCCCTGGCGCGCACTGACGCACTGCTTGTCAAGCCATGCCGTGGCAGTGTCCCATATAAAGTAGAAGAAGAGGGGCACGGATGTTAGCCCAGGGCCAATCTTCCTCGCCAAAAAGAGGAGGATTGTCATAGGATGTTAGCTCAGGGCTGATCTTCCTCACAAAAAAAAAAAGAAAGAAAATCAGTTCTGTTGCTGATACCCTGCATATCCTTGGGCAAGTCATTTAAGCTTCAGTTCCATCCTCTGTAAAACGGGAGCAATAGAATCTACTCCAAAGGGCTGTTATGATGCAGGATTGCATAAGACAATGGATGGGAATCTAGAACAGCTCCTGTCCCATTGTAAGAGCTCTATGGGACCAAGATTATCAGAACTGAGACTGAATGAAAATAGGCAATATAAATAGAACTGAAAGACTAGAACTTTACACAAATACATAAAAAGCAAATATTCCTCAAGCTAGAACCTAATTCTATGTCCAAGAACCAATACTCCAAGCCCAGTTAAATGAAAAAGTCATAAATTCAAACCATATTTGGAAATGCATTTCTTTCAAAGTCTCCTTCACCAGAGTTCAGATGAGCAAATTTTTAATAACATTTTACAATTAGATGAAAATCCTTTTCTGTTGAAATCTATTCCCCTACTAAACATATACAGAGATTTCTGGTAATTTGATCTTCTGACAGTCTTACGAATTCATTCTCTTTATTCCATTTTATTCTTAGAGGGAAAGCATTAAGAATAAGCAAATTCTCAAAAAGTTGATAAAATTGGGATTAGAAAAATAAAACCACCAATTCACGTGCCTTTGCTTTGTGTTCTGAGTCAGTGACTGTAGTGTGTTGAATAGTGTCCCCCCAAAATCATATCCACCCAGAACCTCAGGATGTGACCTTATTTGGAAGTAGGGTTTTTACAGATGTAATTAAGTTAAGGATGAATTTGAAAAAATGCTGGATTAGAGTGGGCCCCAAATCCAATGAGAATGTCCTTGTAAGAGACAGAAAAGGACACACAGAGACTCAGGGGAAAAGGCCAAGTGAAGACAGAGGCAGAGAGTGAGCTGATGCAGTCACAAGCCGAGAAACGCCTGGAGCCGCCATACGCTGGAGGAGGCAAGGAAGGATTCTCCCCTGGAGCCTTCAGAGGGAGCATGGCCCTGAAGACACCTTGATTTTGGACTTCTGACCTCTAGAACTGTGAGAGAATAAATTTCTGTTGTTTTAAAATACTAAGCTGGTGGTAATTCATTGCAGCAGCCACAAGAAAATAATACAGTGATTTTCTGACATATTCAGTTCTTTCTATTCATGATGACAGCCTCCACCAGCCACCTTTTTACTCTCACAAGCCCAGGACAAGACTAAAGAGCAGAGGACGGCAGAGGCCCATCCGGCGCTTTTAACCTTTAAGGAGCTGGGTGGATTCATCTATGTTTCCTGGAAGTTACTATTGACCCTAGTTGTGTACTATTAGTGTAGACACTAACACAAAACAAGACTGTTTCCCATGGGCCACGTTTCTTCCATAAATTTTATTCCTGACAAGAGGAGAAAGGCAGGATCACAACTGCGAGGGTTAGAATGGTCTGAGGAGACGTGGTGGAAAACAATAAACATCGTTCTAAAAAGCTCAAAGAGGAGAATTATCTACATCGAAGCAGTGCTGCGCCTGCAGTAATGTTTCTACCTTCCATTTAAAGAGAGATAAATTTTCCATGACAGCTCTTAATAGCCTCTACAGTTATTCGCTGAACTTGCCCTCAAAATTACAGAGTAATAAAAGGATAATCGCATTTGACTGACTACAGTGGAAAGGCGGGCTTTTTCAATAAAGTGGCCATTTCATTTCCCCCTGTATCCTGGCATGTCTGGTGAGGTGCTCTGTGTCTAAGGACGAGGAATAGCCATAACGCATCGTTTATCACTGCAATGCCATTTGGACCCTTCATTTATTTATCCATAGAAAAGGAGAATATTTCTCTTACTATAGACCACATCTACCTTAGCCAAAAGTTTCAATGAGAACAGTCAAACTCGGAGTCTGTTAGGTTGAACCATATGAACTGGCCAATATGCAACCATTTTAACCCACAAAAATGGCAGCTACGTAAATTATAATCTAATATAAAGTTGAACTTGACTTATTACTGTGTAAACTATAATTATAATAGAGGGATTTCTCTTAGAACCAAAATTTGGAAAACAAAAAAAGCATTAATTAGAAATGCACGACTACGTTTTAGATGTTTAAGAGGAGGAGCCACAACAGGAAGTATAAACCAAAAATGGTGTTCTGAAACAATCATTTCTCCATATTTTTCAGATTGTTGAGTTAAAAATAAACGAATTGAGGGGCCAGCCCCGTGGCATAGTGGTTAAATTCAGCGCACTCCACTTCAGCGGCTCAGGGTTCACGGGTTCAGATCCCAGGTGTGGACATACACTACTTGTCAGCCATGCTGTGGCAGTAACCCACATACAAATAGAGGAAGACTGGCACAGATGTTAGCTCAGAGCTAATCTTCCTCAAGCAAAAAAAGAAGATTGGCAACAGATGTTAGCTCAGGAGGAATCTTCCTCAGCAAAAAAAAAAAAAAAAAAAAAAAAAGATTGAACTCAGAATCATGCTCACTTCTCTCTATCCTCACTGCCACTTCCACTGTTGAGGCACCTGGTTGATCAGCAATTGTCTAACAGTTTCTCCACCTCCTCTTTAGAAGCCCCTCCAATCCATTTTTTTCACAGCAGTTAAATGGATCTTTTCAAAGCATAGATCAAATGGACCAAGTCACTCCTTGCTTAAACTCTATCAATGGCTTCCCATTACTTTTCTACACACTCCAAGGGCCTTGCTATAGCTTATGAAACCCTGCATGATCTGGCCCCTGCCAACCTCTCCCATTTCATATCCTTCCCCTTCCTACCCTCCTGCCCTACTGTCCAGCTCTCAGTTCCTGGATCTGACAACCTCAGAGCTACCTATAGGGCCCCAGCTCTTTGCATGGCTGGTTCCATGTTCTTCAAATTCCCTTTTCCTGGTCTCTGGGCCCACTCCCACCTCCCAGTAACATTTTTATCTATCACAGCACCCTGTTTCTTCCTTAATGTTTTCTCAATTTGTTTATGTATGTCTATGCAAGTGTGGATTACTTGTTTATTTTCTGGGTCTCTCCAGTAGAATGGAATCTCCCTGGAGGCAATGAGCATGTCTGTTTCCCTCAACACGTTATACCTAGTGCCTTACACAGTGCCTGGCCCAAGATCAGCTCTCAGCAAATATTTTATGGGCTAATAAATGAATGAATGAGTGATTCAAATTTAGGAAAATAAATGCTGTAAAAAGACAGTCTTTCTAAACCACAGAAGGGTATCTCATTCCTCAGTAACAATACACCCAGCTTGTTTGCTATCTGGTGTCATATGAATGCTCTTGGGCATATATATTCACACTTCTTCCTCTCTCTCATCACTCAAAGCTTCAAAAATTCAATACGCAAATAGTAAGAAGCTTTGTATTATGTCTAATATAATACGTAGAATTACTCAAACAGCTCAATGTTTTAAAGAAGCATTTTCATTCATCACTATCTTTCTACTACTGTGTTACCTGGTAGTTACAAGTCTTTGTATAGACAGAGATAATTTTGATGAGTTTCACCTCATAACCTCAACGTCAACCCATTAATTCTGTTATGAATTCTTTATAATTACCTTCACATAAGCATTCATCTATCCAATTGTGCAATTGATCTGATTATCAATCAGAATTAATTTGTTTTGCCTTTAAAAAAAAAGCCTTTCAGATTCAAACTCATAGTGGTAAAATATCTAAAATGAAATATCCCCACAAATCTCAGAACTGAAACAAAGTTGAACCAGGCCCCATCCCTTCACACAGGCTATCGGCTCCCTTTCCCCTGATCTCATTTTAGTCTCAAAAGCAAGACATAGTGACTTTAAAAAAATAATCTCATAGTTACTTGAATAGATATCACTTGTAAATATTTTACTAATATAAGCAAGTCTAGAAAATGCTTTGGAGTTCTAAAGAACTTTTCACATAATTTAATTTTAATATCAACATTGTCTTTTTTTCCTCAGTTAGTTGATGATGTCTGAATCTAAGAAATATCATAAAATAACTGATACTTCCATGGTATTATCTCAGCCTTTTATAAATGAGAGGAAACACCAAACCAAGATATACAATTGCTTGCCAGCATTAGTTTCTTAAGAGTAAAGATTAAATATAAATATTGTCTAGGAACCAACACTAAAATAACCAAAAGGAAGATATATAGCTGGACCATTCAGAGAGAGTGAAAACATAAACATTCAACATAATTAAATAAACCTCCATAGAAAACATTAAATCCCAGGGGAAAAAATATCAGAAAATTCAAAGTGTATTCAGGCACCATATAAAATATATTCTTGGTCTGTATAATACCTCAGGTAAAGTTTACAGGATCAATAAGGAGATTTTTCTCAAAGTAGCATAATTGGGGGAAATTCAATTTCCCAGCACTAACCAAAAATATGTTAAAAACAAACAGGTAATATGGTCATCAGAAAGTCACTATTAAACTATACACAAGCTATGGTAACTGAAAAAGGAATGAGAAGCTGGGAGCCTCTCAGTGCAGTAATAGAGATTTCTTTTTCAGATTAGTTAGCTGTCAAGATGTTAAACAGATACCAAACACACTGGTGAGATGGTCGCAGGACAAGCTGGAGCAGTCTAGCACCTCCAAGCCCACATTCATGACAGATACCACCATCTGATCATGGCAGTCTTTCCCATTGATCTAAGCTGTCATCCTAAAATCTTTCTCAACACAGGACTCCAGACAGCAATTATGGATTGATCTGAACTGTTAGAAATACGATACCAACTTTAATATCAGAGGAATCCCAGAGAGAGAAAGAAAGAGTGTGCACCAAGGAGGCAGGCAGAGAGAGACCGAGTAAAGGATAAGAGAATGAAGGAAATGTTATGTTCACAAAAGTAGGGACAATGTATAAAGTGTTGATGAAAAGAAAATGAGATCATCCTGAAGACAAGCTTAGCCTCATTCACCATTTCTTTTGAAAATAGTCCTAGATATAAAAACATAACTTGCTTCTAAAAACATGAATGATATTCCCACTAGTAAAAGTTACAGCATGATATGGCAATTTTTAAGATGCACAAATACACGGCACATTTTAAATCTTTATAAAATGATTTTACTGGCAACATAGCCCGAAAAACCTAACGGTTCATAAATTGGATATTTTCTTTTCTTTAGTACTATTTAATAAATAATGACAACATAATTGCCAATGAGTTTTTCACATAAATTATTCTGTGGTACTAGATTCATTAATACCCAATATAGAAGACAGCTACGTTATAAAGATTATGAAAAATTACGTTAAATCAATGGAAAAAAGCTAAAATCAATTTTTAAGTTAAATGTGATAGAGTTCTAATTAGAAATAAAAATTTTGAAACATTCATATTCAATCAATAATTAATCACAACATTCAACGAAGAATGAAAAAAAATGGCCCATTTTGTCATTTCTAGTATTCAAGATAGAGAGCCTTATAGTTAAGTATCTATTACCGTTCACTGAACAGATGTACATGCTAATGTCAAGATAGATTACAATACTGGTCAACATCAGCATTAGTGAGGAATCAGTCAAAACATCACTTGGAAGACTGCCCAATGATCTTGTCCAAACATTGGAAAGTGGAATCTTTTCATTCAATATGACTTCTCTAAATAATGTTTTAAAATATATACATATTGATCAAAAATAGAATGTGTTACTTTCTTAGATCTTCTTCAGTGACAGTATTTGAAATACTTCAGTTTTATGGAAACAAAGACATACTGTCCACCTAGCATTTGTTTTAATGAAAACGCAAGTGATTACTTAAGCCCCTAGCACAATGTAAGCACTAGCAAATAGTAAGCACTAAAATGTATGTATCAGTAGGTTGAGTGAATAGATAAAAGAATAAATGAAATAGGGTGACGTGGTGAGAAAATCCCAGGATTAGAAGTTAGGAGGTCCACATTCTGATGCCACCTCTGTAATTAATCCTGTGCAAAGACACTGGGAAAGTCAGCGAAACCCACTATACTTCAGTTTCTTCACCTATGAAATTAGAAAATTAAGCTAAGTGATGTATAAGATTTATTCTATCACTATGATTTTTGACATGTTACTAGACAGAATGAAATTTCCATCTTATAAATGCTTCAGTGAAAGATATCGCCCATAAGCTCCCCTAACCTAGGCAATGAAAACAATGCTCAATTTTTATTTCAGTGAGCTACGTATTACCCAATAGTCATACTGGTCCTCTGTAAATTATTTTGAAGAATTGATAATCATGATTTAAAATTTAGCTTATTGGACAATGCCTTCTGACAATTCTTCCCTTTTTTGAAAATACAGAATGTCTAATTCAAGTCAATAGCATCATAAACAACTCCACCCTAAATTCTCTCAGTAAAGATTTTGCCTTCAGCAATGACAGTATCAGTTATGAGTAAGTAGGATCACAATGTCCACTGTGTACAGAAAATGAGACATCATAAACACTGAAGAATGGGATAAGCCATGATCTCGGATACACAAGATGATTCCAGCATTCTTTGTCAATATATTTCCCTTTTAATGTGTGAAATGATTCAGGGCTGATAAAAAATTTGATTTCTAGTTATTTTCTTCTTCAAAAAATTCATTCATTTTTCCATTAGCACCTCATAACTTTAAATCTTATGACTGGCCTACAAGATACACTCTCAAAGCAAGAATTTCCAATGGGACACGAAGATAAAATTTGGATCTTAGATAATTTAGTAGAATGACAGCCTGTCTGTGAAGAGACTTTAAGAGATTATCTGGAGTTAATCTAGAGTAATGCTCCACCTGGAGACAAATCAATGAGCATAGAGGCAGTGACCAAAAAATGTCTGTTGAATGAACGAATGCATGAGCCGATATTGCATGGGATACCTTTGATAGAGTCGGTACAAGACAATTACCTTACCTTACAATGAGTAAGAAATGAGAAAAATAAAAAGAGAAGGAGAAAAGGAAAGGACAAAGAGAAGAAAAGTAGAGGCAGAGAGTACAGAACATTAATGTCACCAACAATTTCCCTGACTGCCATTCCATCACAGTCACACCCCAGTTCTCCTACTTTCAACTACAGATATCTATTTTCTTCAAAAACATCTCTGGCTATTGACTCTCCATAAGCGTTGCTACATCTGAGGTAAATCACAATGTTCTTTTTAAGTGCTTCATAAGATTATCCTAGAAGTCAAAAAGAATTCCATTTCCTATTCTCTAGATCTCTGAGAACACAAAGAATAATTTAGTGAGGAAGTTTCTCTTTACATATCACCCTGGGATGTATTCTAGAACATTTATATGACCCTACACAATCTTAAATTGGCACCTTTATTTCTAAATGTGTAAAAGACATCAGTCTATTCAGAATTTATCCTGTGTCCATTTCCCCAACATTCCTTGGTCTTCAATGCACTTCGGTGCTTGGTTGCAAAATTTATGTCAAGATATTTAATGAAACCAGTCTTTATAACTCTCCTGCAATGGATTTTCTTGACAATTTCTTATGCTTCTAATGCAATTACCTAAAATCATTTCTGTGATTTAAAACTTACCTATACTTTTTTTCCATTCTCATCAGCAATTTTTAAGCTTAAGTTGATAAACATAGGCAATAAGAGAGATTCTTTCTCCTGAATATCAAGAGCATAAAGAACATGCAAATACTACTCTTTGCCAACATTTTCCCACTTAAAAATATCAACCAACATTACCTTACCCCTGCTAGGAGATGGGCAAAGGGAGACTTGCAAGGATCTTCTTGGATAAAGAACTTAAGCTGTTCAACTATTCTATAACCAAAAGCAAAATTTCTTGGCTGCTTCTCCAATTATTTAATCCCATTATATTTAGGAACTATGGCACAATTTTGTTTCATTAATTAAATCTTACACCAAATTCTCATGGTCTATAAGCAGTGTATGACATTAATAAAAGCTAAATACATTTATTTTCCCACTACTTAAAAAATTGGAGGTATAACAGCATTAAAAAAAATAGCAAAAAGACTAACTAAAAAGACAATCTATTTGGATATTCTTTATTGTTTTATGGTATTTAACAGCATTATGGGAGTATCCTATCTAACTAAGAAAAGTGGCTCAGAAAGATTGGACCCTAGGTCCTCTAAATTCCAGGGGTATGTAAGATTATCAAGAAGGACAATTGAATATGTGTATTTTGATTTCTTAATTTACCCATGCTTCCTTTAAAAAGTTAGGGTGCATACATAAGAAATCTAAATGCATCTATTGATATGTAGACTGAAAACTGATTGGCCACTCCTTTTCATCTATCCACTTATTTTAAGTTCTTAATAGATTTCTGCTGTAGATCAATCCAACATTTTAAGACACTCTCAGCTGAAACTAGTGAGTACTACACATTCGGGATACAAAAGTTATATGATATAGTAATCATTTATTTTCAGGTAATTCTCAGTCTAGTAAAACAGACATGATCATTTGCTCACTGTATAGGTAGTGACATAAATGGTAAATTATACAGATGTTGTCTGGGCTATAATGGGGTTCACTGTCTAGCTCAATGTTTCTCAGTGGGGAAGCTACTGTCCCCTAGGGTGCATTTTGGAAATCTGTAAGTGCCATTTCTACCTTGTAGTAGAGTTATTCTTGAGAACTTACTATTAAAAATCTAATATTATAAACTGTTCTCATTTTTATTTCCCATTATATTACAGTTAGAGGATTGTTATAATATGGATAGGTAGGTCATATATCTAAAGATTTCATGTCAAGATAATCACATGGCATTACAAGATGTTTATTAGAAAAAGGGGACTTAAATGGTCTAGGGCTGAGAATCACAAATCTAGAGGGAAAGATATGTAAACATATAAAAATAAGGTGTAAAACATACTAAATACTAAAACATCACTATATACAAAGTGCCAAAGGGACACAAAATATGGAGTGACTAACTGAGGAATGAAGGGACGCAGTACAGGAAAAGTGACCTTGAAAGTGGACTTTGAAAGGTAAGTGGAGATTTCCAGCTGGAGAAGAGCAAAGGCAAGCCTAGGCTAGGGGAAGAACAGACGCACCAGGTTGTTGTAGGAGAAACAGGAAGAGCGAACAATTGAGCCAGAGTTCAATGAGGTTGGTACGTTAGGTTGGAGCCAGCGCCTGTATTTTCTACTGAGTTTCACGCTTAACAAGTAGTCAGTAGGAAGCCATCAAATGGCAGAATAATTTCTCTGGTCATTTCTGATTTCAAAAACATACAATTATGTTCAATCCTTTACCTGGAGAAATAATTATTAGAGTCTTGATATTTATATTTTGCTTACTATATTATTTCAAAGGCTTAGTTATTCCACTACAGGCTTTTAAAATACCTTAAAATGTTCAAAGCGAGACCACGATTTTGAATGCAAATAAAAGGGAAATCAGAAAAGGAACACTGAGTTTAAATCTACAGTGTTATTTCAAAAATATGCCTTTGAAAAAGCTATTCCACGTGAAAATGCAACCAATTTACTTGAATTAAAATACATGTTTGTTTAACTTTTCAATTTTACCTCCTTGCTTCCTTTATAGCAAAAGATGCTCCTTTTGAAATATAGACTTCATTTTGGAAGTTTCCAGAGGAAACTGTTTTTTAAACATTTATTTTAGATAGCAGAGATATTTTATTTATCTTCTATTTAGATAGGATAGTGGGGTGAGGACCCAACAGAGGATTTAAAATTAGGTTCTTAATAAGGAGATACATGTATGACATTTTATTTGTATCAAACCAGATTGAAGCCAAGGAACTAGACTATTAACAAAAGAACCTCTTTTTCCTTCACAAAATTTTATGCTAGAAACTCCTACTGGAGCACGGCTGTAAACAAAGAGGGCTCTAAAGTGATGGATTCCTTTTTGTTTTATCACTGTTTTCTCAAACCAGACCAGTGAACTCTCCACCCCTGACCCTTTACACCGGGCTGACCCTCCCACAGACTAATCTCTGTAGGGCTCATAAAAGCAAGCTGTAAACTCCAGCAGCTGTCCGTTCTAAGGGATAGCTCTAAGGGATAGCTCGGACCGTCCCTACAGTCCTGCCCGTTTCCTGACACTAAACACTTTCACTGTCTTTTGCCATCTACCTTGGTCAGGACACAGAGCTTCAGAACCTCTGTGATTTTCGTCATCACAAGTTGCCACTCCTGACTTCTTGGATGTCTAAATAGATTTTTGGCTCAGGAAGTCATGGGAGATTCACTTTAGAGCTCTGAAGTTTCCACGGCCCATCCTAACCCTAAACATCAAGCATCCTTCGAAACTCCAGAGCTACTGAGAAACACTCATTGTCTTTTCTGCAGTTGTAGCCTGACTGAGGTTTGTGGGAGAAAGTATATGTGTGTAAATACACATTTGTACAACTATCTAGGTTAGTAACAAGGATTAAACTTACTTGAAGGCTACATTTTAGAACAAGAATTATTTAAGTGGAAAAAAGATAGCAAGGAAAAGAAATTAATAGAAGACACCCTTATGAAAATATTAAATTAAAATTGTTCCCATTTTTAATGATTGTTCACACATTCAGCTGTTGATTTTATAAGCATTCATAAAATAAAGCTGAAAATAAATGCAGGGAGTATGGGAGCGTTTGGAAATGCCTAAACTGGTCACAGCCAGAACAGTATACAGAACAGTTGGAAAAACCCAATCCTGAATGAGTTTTTAAAATTTATTTCCTATGTCTATTAGTGTACTCACTTTTTTTCCTAATTACATGCTTTATGCTATGGGTATTATGATTAAAAGAGGTTATTGGGCTACATGAGATCAGTGAAAGCAGCCCATCATGTTCTAACACACCATGGCCTTTCCCAGCTCTAGGGCTTCCAATAACAACAACCAAGACAGAGACCAATGTTCCACAGAAGGGTCTCTGTTCTTGCTGCTTCTCCACAAGTGTAGACAACAGCGGCAAGCAGGCCCGGGAAAGCACTGCTGTCTTGCTCTGTATCCCCTTCCCCTCGCCAATCTCCTCTATCTCCCCCTCCAAAAAAATGCCAAATGCATAATCTATTCCATAAATAACCAGAGATGCAGTCAGCTGTACTCTGAGGTGGCCCAACACTGTATTCATAACGTACAAACAAGTTGTACATAAAAATTTGTACAACAAAGTTGTACAAAAAGTTCTAATTTTCACTCTCAAGAATGAACAGGAAAGATCCCGGGATTCATCAATTATATTTTCCTTTTACTGTACGGTGGTTGCAAATAGGGAAAATCCACATTTCTGCCCTCCTTCCCATTTTATCCAACTTCGGCTGTCAATTGCAGGGAAGTTTTTAACTTAATTGGCCTGACACAGGAAGCTGTTACGAAAGGGGGGGCCACAGGAAGCAAGCAGAACTGCCAGGATCCCCTGCCCACTATTAGGTCGCCTGTCACATTGTACTGGCTGTACAACCAAGACGGCCATTGGGCCAAGGGCCCTCTGAAGCTGCCATGGGGGAAGGCAGATGAGAAGGAGGCATTCTTCCCTGCAGTTGTAAAATGGTGGCAGGAGTACACTGGAGGATTTATGATGACCCACATTCCCCTCTTCCATTGTATACGTTGGTAGGGGTGGAGGGACACTGCACAGGAAGACCCAGATACACTCAGACAGCCATGTACTAGTGTTTAACCATATCACACCATCCAATATTTAAGTACAGCTGAAGTAAAAAGTAATTCTCCTTCTGCATATTGGAAAATACAAATTCTTTAAGCAGTGCTCAATGTTGGTGGAATAATCTCTCTCCTAGTCTTAGCTTTGCATTGTTATTACATTACTGCACACAAAGACAGCATCGGGTTCACCTCCCTTAAAGCCAGTGTTTTGTTTGCTCTTCTGTATTCCAAAAATAGAGTCTAGGCTCTCAGTGTCATTTACATCCAAGCCAGAAGAATAATCAGGAAAATAATAATTTATGAATAATTAATTAGGCCTGATACCATATTAGAGAGGAGCTATTTTTAATTTAGAAAGGCCAGGATAACGTGGATTTCACAGTGAGAAGGGGCATGCAGTGATTAACGGGGCTGAGAGATGGAAGAACTGATTGCTTATCAATGACTAAGCATCACTGATTGGACTCCACTCTGCTAAAAGCAGGACAATTAGAGATAAAATCAAAGACCAAATGCACCATGACATGATATATGTCTCAGGACATATCTCAGGGTTAATTTTAAATAAGAAAAAGTCCTCTATTCATGGGAAGATTCAAGGAAGTTTATGCCTAAACTTACCATCATTTTAAGCTTAATATATCAACAATAAAATGAAAAATGTGATTACCATATCCATACTTAACTGATGAAGAAGATAGATAGGAAAACTATGGTAGTAACTGCTTAATATTTTTATTTAATTATCCATTATTTTTTACTTATCTTTATTCAACCTACTTCCAAAATAAAGGAGGAGACTGAGAGAGGTAGAATTATTGAGGGTGGTGACACTAAACCCAAGTTTCCAAGCAGCAAAGGCCACATTAGTAACATTGAAGCTAAGCCACATCTGAGCTCCCTCTGTCTCTTCCATGACTCGATATTACTGGTACTTATTCATTGATATCTTGGATCACTCCCATCCCTAGCACAGAGAAGACTCTCTGTCACAGGAGAAGACGCCCTGGTCAGACACCTAGAGAGGTACAATCGTGAACGACCTTACTACTCATCAACTTCACAGCTTCCACAGAGATAGGAATTGTGTTTGAAGGTGTGGAACATTCTTAATCAGGGTTCTTGATTCTAGTTTGGGTTCTGCCACCAGCTGTAATCCCTAGGCTTTCAATTACAACGAAGGTGTTGGAATAGATAGATGTTCTCTCAAGTCTTTTTCAGATAAAAAGTACTGCAGTTATTTCGGAAGTTCCCAATTCTTTATTCCAACCACTAAAAAGAAATGATAATTATGAAACGTGATAGAGGTGCCAATTACCACTACAATGGCAATCATCTTATAATATGTAAATGTACCAAATTTACATGTTGTACATTTTAAATTTACACAATGTCATATGTCAAATATATTTCAATAAAAAAAGAAGATCCCAATTCTGTTGATGGAAATCAATAGGGAAACTCTGGAAAAGGCTGATTTCAGAGTTCTAACCGACCCAGTGAATCAGGACCTCCTGGTATGACCACTCTGAATGATCTTCTAAAAGATCCCCAGGTGATTCTGATGCTGTCAGCTACTTGCATTAGATCCCTAGATTATAAAGTCCTTCAGGGCAGCAGTTGTATCCTGTGCATCTTGAAATCTCTGCACAGGGCTTGGGATATTAGAGGCACTCAGTAACTTAACTTCTTGATGATTAAACATCTGCTAAACAGAACTTGCACTTTTTTGGTTGTTACTGGGTTATTTTGAAAGAGAAAGAGGATATATAATAAAGGCAAAAAGGTATGTTTATTTAATATCATGTAATTATAAATACACAAAACTCACCTCAACTTTAACTAAACATATATAAATCATAAATCAGGAATTAACTATGGGATTAACATAAACTTTTTAAGTTCATCCTATTTTTTGAATGGCTTATTCTTACAGGCATTAGCTTTAGCATTTATTTTATGAATCCGAGCTACATTGTTAGCTTTACAGAATTTATTGTCATGGAGGACATACTAATCTAAGTAAAATGGAGCACTGAAGAGAGATATACTCATGGATTCAGCACACGGGTCATTCTGATTTTTTTTCATTAAGTCATTCGTTATTCTTTCTTGGTTTGTTTGTTTGTTTTTCAGTTGCCAGAGGAATTAAAAGTCAAAATATAAGCTGATGTAAATTTGCCTCTGAATTAGATCCCTGTTTAGAGTTTAGCAACAATGTCAAACATTCCCAACTAGGAAGCTATTAATTCTGGAAGCTGAGTCTCAAAATGAAGAAAGGAGGTTGTGTATTAGTGTTTATTTCATTATGATGTGAAATGTGCTCCTTTGCATTTAAATGGACAGAAAAAGACCAAAGCATTAACTCGGGGTTCATTAAAAGTAAGCATAAGCCTGTCCATTCATTACCTTCTCCCCAAAAGTCTCCTCTGGTGAAAAACAAAATCACTAGCACAAACAGCTGGGTTTGTGTGATGCCATGCTGCCTGAATACCATTGTTTGATAGGTTTAATGTCACTTTTGTACTATTATATACCACCGAGAGAGATGTTGAGTTGCATCCAGCAGGGTGGCTAACATTCTGTAGCTAATTGTGTATAGCTCCATGACAGTACTGAAGGAAGGACGAACCTGCATATGTCTCAGAAGGGAATAGAAAGATATTTTGTTTATAGTCACCCATCTGTCTGGTCACAATAGAATTACATATGAGTACAAGCCATAGTTTAGTGTGTCCTTCAAGAATGATTTTCTCATTATATGCATTCTATCAGCTACCTCTCAGATACAGGCTACCAGACACCATTTCTATCTTCTTTATGAACAATAATATATATGATATTCTAAGGCTTCAATCAAAGTGAAGTCCTTCTAATAGACTCCATAATCATACAGAGACTATTGCTTTGTAGGATAAAGGCTGAACTCTAGTTTAAAAAAAAAAAAGTAGGTGTGCAAGAGGCAAAATGAAAAATCAGATGTCTGCATTTAAACTCTGTCTCTGTTCTAGTTTTATGACTAAAATAACAGAATGAACACTAACCTGCACTGAAAAGGATCTAAAATAGTGTCTATAATCCTCACTTTGTGGTGAAGTGAATATCAGAGAGGTTAATTGGCTTGCCTAATGTGCGAAGAGTGAATGACAGAACCTAGATCTCCTGATACCTAGGGCCTACATATCAATAAGCAAGCAGATCCAGCTGAGAACCTGTTTCATGCATTTCTTCTCATTGACACTACAATTATTTAAAATGCTGAAATATTAATAGAGCCTTACAGACCCAGAGAGAATAGTTAGAAGCAAGAGCAAGCAAACTAAAGGTAGATAAACTCTCTCCTTCAAAGGAGAATCTCTACCTCTCTTAAAGCATTTGAAATTCTCTATCTTGTTACTACAAATCTTTCTTTACCTATTGTATCTTACCTATTTGAGGGCAATGTCTATGTCCAAATCACGTGTCTACTATAAAGCCTTGTGTGTACAGTAGGCAGTTGGCATACAAACATGTTGAAAGGATGAAAGAATAAATGAATTAATCAAAGCAAAATCCATCAGATTAAACTAGTCCCAGGGTAAATCTTTATTTCCATCAAGCTGGAAATAGGCCAAACAAATAACCCAATGAATGCTTTACCATTGTAGATTGATGTGGCCCAAAGTCCCACAATCAAACTTGACTACTTAGAGAATGCAGCAAAGCGAACAGGGATCTTCAGTTGTAAGCTCTGGTCTAATAGAGATAAGACTAAAGATGAATTCTAATGACATTACATTTACCCAGATCTCTGTTCTTGAGAGTTTTCTTTGTCTACACACAGAGGTGCCCCCATCAGGTTTTGGTTTTCCTCATGGACTTACTGCTCCGTGACAGTGCATTACATTTTTCTCTGCCTATCCACGCTAGTACTCCAGTTTCCCTCATTGCCTTTTTGCTACCTGATACTGAATAATATTTTAATGTGTTTATTGTTCATTGTCTGTCACTCCAACTAGGATATAAGCTCCTTGAGAAGATAGACTTATTTGTCTTGTTCACCATGTGTACTCAATTCCTAGCACCTCACACATGTGTTGAATGAATAAATCAGACTGAAATGGTCCACTGATAGGTTGAATTATAAGAAATTCTCAATTTTAAAATGTGATTTTTCCATCAAACTACTTTATAACTGGTAAGGCTCTTGATTAACTTGTTTCCATATCATTCAAATCATATTGTTTGATAATAAGAACCAATATTATCTCTCATTATTGTGCTAATAGTTTACTCAAAATCTAAGATAACCAGATTTTACTGATTAAATCCATTTAATATAGTCCTTTGTAATCTACCTGTGTAGTGGCAGGCTCTCTGATGCCCACCCAAAGGCAATCTCATTCCCAACCCCTGCCAACCTTTTTCCCAAAAAAAAATATTTCCTGAATCATTACACTGTCTAGCCATGAACTTGGATCACTGATATCTTTGGAACAGGTAATATAGATGCCAACGATTATTTTAAATTTCAAGCTAGATTTGAAAAATAGAATAAAACCTCCACTATGACGATCCATGTAGCTGTAGACTCTGCTTTATCAACATTACAAAACTAAGAGATTATCTATTATCTATTAATGTTCTCCTAAAATTACTTATTTTCACAAGTCCTCTTTTCAGTTTATCAAAAAGGTGAGTCCTTCTGATTGGCAACCTAAACAAGTCAATACAATGGGAATATAAATGTCATTGCTCTATGTGGACATCAGAGTGCAAGATGTTGAGCCATTCTGAACTGATTACCCTTCATTATTACATTAAAGATTTGCCCATAATCTAAGCAAACCAGATTTGGCTGTTGAAATCCATTTAACATAATCGTTGGTAATTTGTCTGGTGTGTGTGGCAGGCTGTATGGATGCCTATCCAAAGGTTAATCCAATCACCCGCCAGCCTCTTCCTTAATAACAGAAAGCCAATTTTAATAAAACCTGAGTTCTTGAAGAGATCATACATGATTTAACTGACCCTAGAACCCTTCCACATCTAGTTTCTAATGACCAAACAATCAATCCTCTATAGAGTTTGATCTGAAAAATCTGGCATTATTTTTTCCTTGCTGAAAGAATACAACAATTTTTAATCAATGTTTTCAATGAGCTAATATGACTTCAAATTATGAGCTTGTTTCATAAGTCTGCCTTATTCAAGGAATAAAAGGGAAACATTGAGTTGGAAGTGTTTGTTTTATCTTTGTCATATATAAAGAATAAATAGTGGCAGAACGTTCTGCTTAAAACCCATTTCTATATTAGAGGTCTTCCCTGTTTGCACAAATTTTTAACATTTCCAGATCGTTCCCAAATCTTTATATTATCTAGAAACCCAAAGGACATACCAATTCTGGGACTTTAATTAAAATTTTAAAAAGAGTCTTCATTTCAGTATGATGACAACTGTCTAGAATTATGAATGCAACATTGTACCCTGTCTCCTCACAATTTAAAGGCATCTACTCATAAATCTCTGGGCACGACTGAAGGGCTGCCAGAGAACGACAGTAATGTGTGTCATTTAAGTGAATTTGAAAAGTAGTTCCTTGCTGCTTTAGGGGGAATGTCTATTGGCATTTCAAAAAAATACAATAATGACACAATCTGCATAATCACTTGTCAGTTAGCTTGGGTACAGCAGGCCGTGGAGAAAACTGATTGTTTGAAATACACTGTCTTGATAGATATAGATTTAATGACGATAATTTTTAAGCTAGGAATATTAACAAAAAGGTTGATTGAAGCTACTGAACATTTCTTTTTATAGTTCTGGTATTTTCATTCCTTCTTGTAAAGTACTGACAATTTTCTCAAGTGACAAAAACATTTAAACTATTGCTTCAAATACCATTAAAATAATAGCAACTGTGAACAAAATCAGCATATTTTGGAGTTTATAATACTGCTTAAACTAGAATATCCAAACATGATTATCATCAACTAGTTTTTTATTTATTAACAATCTTACATGCTGGAACTATCAATAGTATTACAGTAAAGATGATAGACTACAATGACAAAACTCCATCTTTATTCCTGTTTTTGAAAAGTAAAACATACTTTGTTAAACCACAATACAAAAGTTTAAAAAATGTTCCATTGTTTGATGCATGCACATTTAGGATAGGGATGTTTCCTTGGTGGATTTATGCCTTCAAATAGACACTCTTCCTCCTTTTTGATTAATGTTTGCATGATATATATCTTTTCCATCCTTTTACCTTTACAAGCCTATATCAATACATTTGTAATGAGTTTCTTTTAGACAGCATAAAGTTGGATCATGTTTTGTAATCCATTCTACCAATCTCTATGTTTTAATCAGTATATTTAGACCATTTACATTTAATGTAACTATTGATATGTTAGGGCTTAAGCTGTGGTATCAGTGGAGAACACGTGAGAAACCTGTACTTCCACCCCCACTAACTAGTAACAAGGCACTCCTACCCTTCCCCACTGGGGGGGTGTCAGAGGAGGCCATCAGGAACAAGGCTACCCCTCCCTCCATGGTGCCAGTGGAAGTCATATAGGGAGCCAGAACTTCCAGTCATCATATATGATGCAAACATATGAATCAAAGAAATCAAGAGTGTGTATTTTAATATCAGATAAAGTAGACTTCAGAGCAAATAAAATTACCAAAGACAAAGACATTACATAATTATAAAAGAGTCAATCCACCATGAAGACACAGCAATCTTAAATGTGTATGCACTAAACAGAGCTGCAAAATATGTGAAGAAAAAACAAAACAGAAATTCACAATTGCAGTCAGAGACTTCAATAACAGTCTCTCAACAAGTGGTAGAATAACTAGACAGAAAATCAACAAGGACACAAAAGAACTCATCAACACTATCACACAAAAGGATCTGATTGACATTAATAAAACACTTCACTCAACAACAGTAGAATACACATATTTTTCAAGTGCCCATAGAACATATACCAAGATGGACCATATCCTGGGCCATAAAACAAAAAACAAACTTCAACAAATTTAAAAGAATTAAAAACATACAGAGTGTATTCTCCAGCTACAATAGAATCAAACTAAAAATCAATAATGAAAGATGACGGGAAAAATCTCTAAATGCTCGGAAACTAAGATACACACCTCTAAACAATTCTTGGGTCAAAGAGGAAGTTTCAAAGGAAATTTTTAAAAATGCATTAATCTGGATGAAAATCAAAACAGAAGATACCAAAATTTGTGACACAGGTAAAGTGGTGCTGAAAGGAAAATTTATAGCACTAAATGAATACATTGGAAAAAAGGGGAACCTCAAATCAATAATCTACACCTAATATAGATATATATCTATATAACTATCAATAATAATCCCCTCAAAAACTTGGATAAATAAGAGCACTATAAACTGAAAGCAAGCAAAGATAAGACCAGAAATCAATGAAATAGAAAACAGAAATACAATAGAAACTATCAATGAGAGAAAGAGCTGGATCTTTGGAAGGACCAAAATAATGAATCAACTTCTAGAAGAATAACAAAGGAAATTTTGTTAGAAGAAGAAATTTTGTTAGAGAAGACAAGAATTACCAGTATCAGGAATGAAACAGGGAATATCACCTGTTTCTCTTTATGATATAGAATCCCTAGTATTAGGGTAATTATTGCACAATTAACGCTATTTTTCAAGAAGGGTTGAATTTCTTTCTGATAGTAGTTTTAAAAATTAGCTCCTACAGTGGACATTCTGGATGTGCAGTTCTTTTTGACCCAGATTGTGCTATTCCGACCTCAACTAAGCAGTGAAATGCTTTCTGGTGATGATGAAATTTTGAAGTTGAAAAGTACAAATAATGAATAAGCTCCCCAAGGGTTGGGACATTGTTTCTTTTGTAACCACATTCCCAGCACATTCCCAGCATGAAGAACAGTGTCCACTGTATCTTAGAGACAGTCAATATTTGCTGAACGAATAATTGAGGGAATTAAAAATTGGAAGAGGTACAAACAGTATAAATTAGAAAACAGACTAGAAGTTTAGATAAATTTTTGATTTACTCAATCTTAGTGAAAAAAAAATCCATAAATCAGAGCAAAAGTTGGGAATGAAATTTGGCTTAAGGATAAATATGACATAAATTCTTGCTCAAACTTTTCAACGTCCCATTGTGTTTCAAGCCCACTCAAATACATGGATTACATATCACTGGCAATCTGCTCTATTTGAATGAGACTCTTTCCCTTAACATTTCCCAAAAAGTATTACAAGACTTACCGAAAATACTGTAAAAAAAACCAACCTTAGTGAAATGTGGATTGGAATACAGAATAACAAGACTGGAGAAATGCAGGTGGCTTATTTTAGAAAGTTAAGTGATTTAATCCAGTGATAATTTCTAAAAGGAAATTGAGCTTCAATGAAGCATGCATGTCCTCTTCTACATTATCCGCAACGGTGCATGTAATGTGCACACATTTAATTAACTAATAAAATCCCTATCAGTAACATCAGGTTTGGAAATGTCATTGTTGATGACATGCTGTTCCATCAGGTTTAGTTGATTGGTTTTTGTTTTGTCAACACTAAACTACAATGGATCCAAAAGTGCCACCTAGCACTTCTACTTGCTTTCAAATATTTCTCGATTTATTTAATGTATTTGGGGGTTTTCCAAGTAGGATAGAATTTACAGAATTCTGTAAATACAATGCCCTAACTAAATTATGATTCAAAGAAAAACTGAGGCATATAAAGGATGCATAATTAAAGGGGATTAACTCGACCACAGATTGTGTTCTACTGCCGACAAATCAGGTTGCCAATTTGACCAGAGATGTATGTATAGTGGATCTCTCACTCTACAACTCAGATTGTTTTTGTCCATGTTCCCTGATACACAGCCCTAGTAAGAACTCGTAAAATACTGCTATGAAACTGAAGTCTTGAAGACAGAAGATAAAGTATAAACAATATTTTTCCACCTGTACTTTACACAGTATAGTAAGTTTTTACTATATATCGAATCCTATTTTTCACTTGAACTGAAGGAATCAGGGGAAGAGCCATTCATTCTCTATATTATCCCATGGACATAGAGTCAGCTTTGTCCAGAAAGAAATTTTGGTTGGAATCTGCCGGGTGAAGAGATGGAAGGGAATGCCATTCAGAGTCATCTGTTCATTAACAGATGTCACTATCCCATTGCCAAATAAAAAACACAATAATTGCTCTCTTAAGGTAATTAGGTTAAAAGTTCCACTAAAATTTAGGGTCTATGCTTCATTAAAACACAAGTACATGTATGAAGAGGATATTTATACTAACAAATGACACTTCTCTAAATCATCATGTGTGTGTGTATATTGTTGTTGTTGATTTTTAAAGGCAAAATACTTGACTACCAAGCAATGAAGTCGTGAGACTGGACTTGAAAATGAGCGACCGAGGATTAGACAGAGGATCTGCAAAGCCAGATCAATAGAATTTGACACATGACCAGATATGGGAAGAGATGATCCAGGAGAATTCTGTTGCCAGTAACAGAGATTGGAAAATCTCCAGTACCTATTTCAGGATAGGTGTCAGTGAGAATGGAAGAGAAATCACAAGTTCTCCTTTGGAGGGGGGAACTTGCAGGTGACTATAGGAGGTCCTAATGAAGATGTGCTGCAGGAAGAGACAGGTCAGAAACTAGAGTAAAACATAGGGCTACTTGTCATTGACCTCTCTCTTAAGCCATGGACCAGCAGTGTTTGAATTCCTTCAGCACATCTTTATTAGAAATTCTTTTAGTATATATCTACCTACCTAAATGTGTGTGTATATATATGTATGTATGTGTACACACACACACACACACACACCTGTGTGCCTGACTCCACTACAAGAAGAACTGAGATATACAAAGTTGTTTTAAATTTCAGAGGTAGTTTATTTATTTCAAACAAGATTCACTTAATTCATAATGTTTACTATCCCATCACTTGCTAATGAAATAAAAATGGGAAAAATGCTACTAAATGTCATATCATAGCAATGTGTAGCACCAATAATTAACCCTGAACAGCGGTTTTATTAATATGATATTTCCTTCATGAAAAGCAAAAAGATTAAAATTTCCTTAGTGTTTTAAACATTAAAATTGCCTTCATGATTGACTTACCATGCATCACTATGATTTTCTGACTAGCTGCTCTAGCTATACGACATAAATTCTCCACGAACTTTACTTTTCAGCTCTAATTCCTGCAGACGGTGATTAAACCAAAAATAATTTTTTTCTTCATTCACCAAGAGTTATCTCTGTGGCAATTTTATTAGTGATATTTACTAAGGCACAAAACCCACTGACATCATTTAGTACTTATGAAATGTCTCAGTAGAGACGCTAATAAATTTTGCAACCATTTAAGAAATAGTCATTCATTAGTATAACTTTGATTTCTGACTGTCCTGACCTCTCTTTTCACCTAAAAATGAATACTTGCACTGTTAGGCAGAAGTCAGTGGGCAAGAGAATATTGAAGACTTGCATTTGTACTTGCTAAGCAATGCGTTTATTAAAAAAGATGCAGGGCGCTTAAAATTTTAATACCCACTTGAGTACTCCCTTGAGAAATATTTATAAAGGAAGAAATGTACCACAGTTGCTTCCTGAAGATTAGTAAAGTAAGTTAGAACATTAGAAAATCCTTTCTCCTATGTAAAACTGCAAACCCTTCTTTATTGATAA
This sequence comes from Ceratotherium simum simum, assembly GCF_057802395.1. Classification (NCBI taxonomy): domain Eukaryota; kingdom Metazoa; phylum Chordata; class Mammalia; order Perissodactyla; family Rhinocerotidae; genus Ceratotherium; species Ceratotherium simum. Next base: position 17,734,801 of record NC_141909.1, read on the forward strand.
AGTCACTTCCAAATTCCTATTACTTCTCAGTTCAATCAATCCAATTCCACCCAAATTTATTTGGAATTTATTAAGTGCCTAACCGTACTCATAGCTGAACTCCATCACAGTTTGTGTTTTTTTTAAGAAGGTCATAATATTTAATATATTTTGACACCTTTCCCTTGAAGTTATCCAGTCCTGATGTAGTAGGAAATGCTTCCTCCCACCGTCTGCTCTCCTCTTTGTTGGGTTTACAGCTCTTGATGATCAAAGAGACTCAATCACAGGTCATGCCTTTCTGGGCACCAATACCATAAGCAGATAGTATATTGGATCCACCAACTGGAAACTTAAAAGCAAAGGGGCTGGTTGAAAAGAACCAAAACATACTAGATCGACAGTGAAGGCTCCGGAATTTCTCACTCAAAAGAGCACAGCTGGGGTAATCTGATGTGTAGAGGAGCTGGGGGCACCCAGCAAGCTTGCACAGCAAGCACATGGCTTTCTTTTTGATTATTTATTTGGAGTGGCCTGGGGAAAAGAACTGGCAGAGATATTATGGAGCTAATGAACCGCCAAAATTTCCCCCGCAGCACCCCAACAGCAGAGGTTATGAGTTACCTTATTTATAACAAAAACAAAGCTCTCCTTTAACTACTAATTCACCACTGACTGAGGCTTGAGATGACGTGGTATCATCATCTAGCCACAGGTGGAAGATAAACAGCGGAGAGTAAACAAAACACTCAGTTGCAATTCTACAACTGAACAATCTGTCTTCTCTAAGACTTCTACCAGTTGCCATTGTCTGCTTTGACTAGCAACATCTCTGAAAGAACACTGACCCGGGGACGCTGCAAACTCCTTTTGCGCTTACTGAAGTTGGGTTTTAATGCCCCAGGTTTTCTGCCTGACTGCTACTGCTCTTCTTGTACGTTTCACCCATCTCAGTCTATCAAGCATTTGCACAATCATACATCTCAGAATAGAATAGGAGGCACTTCCATAAGCAACAAAATTGAAATTCTTTTCAGTTATATTTTGTGAAATTTTTAAATACTGTTTTTCATTTTCTGAATATACATAGCACCTGTTCATTGTAGAAGGTTTGGAAAATCAAACAAAAGAAGAAGAAAGGTAAAGAAAAGGAAGGATATATTTAACGTCCTGTAGTCCTACAACCCAAAGGCAATGATTTTCAATGTCTGGTTTCTATCTCATGAATATCCATGGCATGATGCTTATTTCCCTGGATAAGGTTTTTTTGTCACAGGCCAAGTCCCACACAGCAAGAAAGGAAACTCCTTTCTCTCAAGAATTTGTGGTAAAGAATCAGAGACAAAGGTAGGAGAATTAGGCTACCAGAATCTTCCTCACTTTGGCCTAATATCTTGGAAATGGGATGGGAACAAACAGAAGCCATGCGCTTTTGAACATTTCCCATGTTTGAAACTCTAGGAGGAAAACTCCTGCCCGCTCCTATGGTCCATGCATGGCAGGAAAGTTTCAGAAATTCAAGCAAGCAGAAAGGAAGACCCATAAGGTCTGCACTCTGTTGGAAACAAAGGGCACTGCAGCCTGATGTTTTTTTTGTTTTGTTTTGTTTTTAATTTTTTGTTTATTGCAGTAACATTGGCTTATGACATTGTAAAAATTTCAGGTGTACATCATTGTACTTCTATTTCTGCATAGATTACATCATGTTCACCACCAAAATACTAATTACAACCCATCACCACACACACGTACCGAATTATCCCTTTCACCCTCCTCCCTCCCCCCTTCCCCTCTGGTAACCACCAATCCAATCTCTCTCCCTATGTGTTCGTTTATTGTTGTTATTATCTACTACTTAATGAAGGAAATCATACGGTATTTGACCTTCTCCCTCTGACTTATTTCACTTTGCATTATACCCTCAATGTCCATCCACGTTGTCACAAATGGAAGCAACCTAAGTGCCCATCAAGGGACGAATGGATAAAAAAGCTGTGGTATATATACACAACGGAATACTACTCAGCCATAAGAAACGATGAAATCCAGCCTGATGTTAAGAGACGGGCCAACTGAGCTGATGAACAGACATAAGTCACAGCCAGATTCCAGAGGGGATCTGTAGGACCAAACCAGAGGTGGTCAGCAAGAGAGAGACCCAATTTCCAGATTACAAGAGAAAAATGCAAGCAAGATTTGAGAGGGTAGAATCAGACCAATGACTCCACAGCAGATGCAGTGCCCACACCCTGGAACCAGAGCAGCAGACCCACAGTGGGGTCAACACAATCAAAGGACCTTCACACATCCCTTCCTAGAGACCCCGAAGTCTTCTCCCATACACAGATCTTGGGAAGGAACGAGGGAGAAGAGTAACTGTGATAGGGAGTCAAACTCGGAACTTACTGGATACTTGTCCCAAATAAACTGGAAATCAAAAGCTACTTTGGAAGAGAATGATAGGACATCAATTCATCAACTTAAGTTCCATCCCACTTCCACCATCTCTACCTAGCAGGGCAGGGGACTCAAGAGATTAATATCAATTATAGAAAACTTAATTCTATTTTCCTATATATCTAATTTGTAGGTGTTCAATGTTTTATTCAGCTATACACACACTGTACGATAGTAATCTCAAATTTCATAAATCCATTATGTTATTTTATACGCATTCATGTCCTTGAATTGTACTAACATTTGGGCTATGGTAAACTGACCTCTCATTCTGTGTTGCTCTGTGTGTCTGCTTTTTTTATAATGCCCTTTTGTCACCTACTCAGAAACCCACTCTCAGGCCCTGGACACCTGTCCAGAGGGCCAATGCCCACATTGCCACCTCTGACTCCTGTCTCCCTTACCACTCACCCTGATTACACATATTGGCAGACCCACGTTCCAGTCCAGTCTCCCAGTCCCTACCACAACCATATGCTTGACTATTCGGAGTCTCTAAGTGGTTTTCACTCGGGGGTTTCAATGAAACTTCCGGTCTCTACACTCAGTAGGTGACACTCTTTATCCTGCTCTGATGTTTTTAAATTGGAGACAGTAGCTTTTGGAATGATGCTCCTTTTCAGACTCTCTTTAGGAGCAAGAGATTTTCTGTACAATAGTGTTTCTAACTTTCACCTTTGAAAAATTTTCCTCTTCTCCAATGACTTGGGGTAAGCAGTAAAAATTCTGTGTTTAATACAGGAGCAGAGGAGAGAGAAGAGCTTGCATTTTGACTGTTTTTTTTTTTTCCAACAACATGTTTAAAGTTTTAAAGATATGTTTTTCTTGCCAAATTATCTATCATTTATTTACGATAGTAAAGCATACAGATCAAGAAATCATTTGTTCAAAATGCTCGGCATCTACTCTGCGGGAACAGAATGACATACTCTAGAAAGACCCGCATGCTCTGTGTTTGCTGTGTTCTAGACTCACCCTACTGTCCTCCAGATAATCACTGTCAGATAACTTTTGCCTCAGACTTATTGCGTTATCTTGAAAAGTTTACTCACATTAGCTCTCAACTCTTGAATTCATGTGTCCAATGCCTCAGAAATGTTCTCAAAAGCACTTCAACATGTACTTAATGCTATTTAACCTCCAGATATAATGATACTATTTTAATATTTATCCCTATTGCAGTTTGCACACTCAAGTATTTTACATATCAAATATATATTTATTATAAACACATATCATATATACACACATACATAATATACATATATATAACTTTTTTCTGCATTATAACAATTCCACAAACTGCATTTTCCCAATTCAAACACTATGACTGATTAAGCATCTATTAAACAGTAATGCACTGAAACCAGAGGAAGGGGCAGATATGACTAGAAAAATCAAAACGTCTCCTCTTGTGAATTTTTCACACTTGCTGGAGACACATGAGATAAAATGAATAATCAGCTAAATTTATTTTCCCAAAAGACGTGGAAACAACAATAGAAGAAACCTATCTTCCAAAATGTTCTCTCTTTTGAGAAAAGAGAGGTCAATTAATATTAGGACCTCAAGAGATGTGTGTTGGATGATATTCCTACATGATAAAATTGGTGGTTCCAATCTTTATTACTTGCTTCAAGGTGAGTTCTTCATTGTGGGCTCTGAAGTCAAGATGCCACTACGAAAAGCTGTAGCATCAGGGCCAGCCTGGTGGCGTAGTGGTTAAGTTCACGCGCTCCACTTCTGGCAGCCTGGGGTTCACAGGTTCAGATCCCGGTGCAGACCTATGTACTGCTTATCAAGCCATGCTGTGGCAGGCATCCCACATAAAGTAGAGGAAGATGGGCGACCAAGAAAGATGAATGTGAGCTCTGGGCCAATCTTCCCCAGCTAAAAAGAGGAGGATTGGCAGTAGGTGTTAGCTCAGGGCTAATCTTCCTCACAAAAAAAAAAAAAAAACCTAAAAAAAACAAGCTATGGCATCTTAACTTTTCTGTGTCTCCCTTTTCTCATGCATAAAAAGAGGATGATACTATTGACTACCTTCTAGCATTGCAAGGATGAGAAATTACAAGGAAGCATTTACAATAGTCTCTGGCACATTGTTAACCCTTAATAAATGTTTACTATTATCATGAGAATTGCAATCCTAGATGTCTTTCTAAGAATGAGAATGTTTACTGGTGTCATGTATCCCAAGAATTAAGCCACTCACAGGTCACTTCCAACCAGTCACCTCCTATTTCTTCTAAGACATACATGAGTAAGATTTCATAGATTCTCAGATAACCTCAACATATATAAGTCCAAATTCCAGTGCGACCCAAAGAATTGTGGTATTCAATTTTAGAATTTCTTACATTTTTAAGATAAAAGACTCATTTTGCGCAGAGAATATTCTGGTGCCAAAAATGTTACCTGTCAATGGAAACAGAGTCAAGCATTGAACAAATTAATGTTAGGATTCTATGAATTACTTTTTCATCTCCTTTTTATTCACAGATAATTCAATAGCAGGTAATGGGAAACAAATTTCATTATAGTTCCAAATAACTGAATAGGCAGGAAAAAAAGTAACACCAGAAAGCACATTGAAGCAATTACAAAATTGAACAATGTTATTCACCAGTGCTGTTCATTTTGGATATGGCTTTTAAACTAGGCGGACACAACACGCAGCACATGCATACCACCCAAGAGCAACTTTAAACTCCTACTTGCTCAGCTTGCAGAAATTCAGTATACAACAAAAGTGATTCACTCTATTTGAGGGAAATGGAATGACCTGTCTTGATTTTACAGCCACTAGATTATCCACCAGGTGGAGAAAACTGGGTTATATGCTACAAATGCAAATAGCAGGATGAAATTCACGTTCTTATTTCTTTCTGTTTTCTAAAAACTTCAGATTTGGCGTTGCCACTCAGAAACCTGCTTAGAGGATTCATCAGATTCATCAGATAATGCTGCTTCCTGACATAGCCTGGTGACCCTGGATCTCATGCACAAACTCACTTCTATATAATAATCAGAGACACATTTCATCCTTGCACCTGTGTCCATCTCCCAAAGAGTCAATTCCATGTACTGGTCTCAACACGAATACATTATTGACATTTCTCAGCTGAAAGGCTCCTGCAAATACCATCCAATTTTCTAGCTCTTTCTGAAAAGATCAAAAGATACACCTTGCATAGTAGACAAGAATTTACACTGATGGCTGTCTTTTGTCTTGAATACCAATGCTGCTGGAAGCGTTTGCCTGGAGCTAACAGGTAAGTCTCTATGATAACTAACTGCATTCAGTCAACTAGAGTGACTTTTACTGGACATAAAATATTTGCACTTGTGAATGCTTTTTCAGCTTGAACAACCTTGAGGCAATGATCTCCAAGGCCTCCTAATTAGGGAGGTTGGCAATCAAATGAGAAACCTTGCCCTTGGAAATCAAACGCATGTCATGCTTGAAAGCGAACTGCCTTCTTCACTGGATCATGGCTCACATTTCTGGAAGAATCTGCTATTACAGGCACAAAGACTGAGCTGTTTTCAACAGAGTTCTTGCTACAAACCTTGTTCAAGGAAATTATCTTGAACTCTTGCTCTACTGGAGACAAAAGAAGTGTGTTGTATTTTACAATGTATTGCTTAAAGTCTGAGGTTTCTTTTCATGAGCTAGGAGATTAATTGTATGAATTCACCTAAAAGGATAGTGTTATTTAATGCAGCTTAATTTATTATCTTGCAACAAATAAGGACCAAATCTCTTTCTGTACCTCTGGTCTCTCTGCCAAGCCTAGGCTTATATTTGCAACTGGCTGTGAGACGTTTCTTCCTGTACATGCTTCCGGTACAAGCACACAATTAAACTCATCCTCCTCCCTGTCAAACCAACTCTTCCTCATGGCATGTCTATTTCTATCTCTATTTCTAGACACCACCATTCTCTCAGTCCCCTGTGTTCAATTCCACTGCCCCAGAATCTTTCTCTTTGACTCCTAACCCAGCCATTGCCCAGTCCTATTTCTCACATCCCAATATTTATCTCCCCAATATTTCTCACATCCACTCCCAATTTCCTTTCTATTTCCCTCTCTCCAATAACCTCCAGGACCTCACCACTTCCAGACTGGACTGCTACAACTATCTCCCTGTTTCCCAACTCTCACACCAGACTGCATTCTCTAAACTGTTACACATTTCTCTTTTTAAATCATAGCTCTAGTTACATCGCTTCTCTGCTCAAAGGCTTTCAAAATATTCCAGTGCCTCTTTTTTTTTTTTTTTAAGATTTTATTTATTTATTTTTTCCCTCCAAAGCCCCAGTAGATAGTTGTATGTCATAGCTGCACATCCTTCTAGTTGCTGTATGTGGGACGCGGCCTCAGCATGGCCGGAGAAGCGGTGCGTCGGTGCGCGCCCGGGATCCGAACCCGGGCCGCCAGCAGCGGAGCACACGCACTTAACCGCTAAGCCACAGGGCCGGCCCTCCAGTGCCTCTTGAGTGAAGAAATATTTCATGTTGAAGCGACTTCCAGTGACATCCTTGTCTGCCTACCCACATCCCAAACACCGCTATTGGTGATCTCCTGATGTCAGTTATTTGCTCCTCTGATCTGGCCACCTAAATGCTCACTTTCCCTTATTCTCGTCTTTACCTCCCAAACCCTATTTATCCCTTAAGGCCAATCCAAAGGCTGCCTCTTTCATGAAACTCTTCCCAATTTGCCCAGTTAATATTGTTGCCCTCCCTTGAGCCTATCACTTTGTTTATGTCACGTCATATTTCACCTTGCGTCATATATGTTCTTGCACTATTGTCTTAGTACAATCGCACACATCATTCCCTTCCAAGCAGTCTGCTGAAAATGGTTTTTTATCGCCTGAAAATGCTTTTGTCTTGAGAACAACAAGTGCTTATGCCAACTCAAACTACAAAGGAGAAGAGAAAGAAAAAAGAGAAAAACGGAAGAAGAATGTTAATATTTATCAAGATATAAATACTGGTTGCTTATTTTTTGAAGACAATGAATTGCCTCTACTGCCAGTAATCAATCTCAGGCCAGATGTTGTGATGAACGATTCTTTACACCTCCTGTGGCATCCACAACTTAGTGAACAAAAGAGCTGGTCCAGAATTATTTTTTGAACTGAACATAATTGTTATCATTAATTCTGTAAGCTGATAAAACCAGAGAGCGGTTAAGCTGGTCCTAGGATGTCTCTCTTTCCTGAAAGTTCCCACCTGCCTCTTAAGGCTCCCCTCTCTCAGGTCCTCTTGCTCTTTCCACAGTTTTACACACATGCATCAATGGCTGGACAGAGAAATGCCAGTGTAGCCACTTCACAAACTGAATGTCTTCAAATGCTTTATTCTAAACCAACCTCACTTATTTAACACAGAGCACATGTTGGAAAATTTTTTTTCTATTTTATATCCCACCAACAGGAGCACTTCTGATTGTGACTTTTCTTTTAAATTATATTAAGCTGATAGTGGTAAATAAAATCTGACAGTCCCAGTTCCCCTGGAGCTACTTAGTTATGAATGGGTCTATCAACCTATATTCCTCAGCACCCTTCACCCCCTTGAGCCTGGCAACCAAATGTGTCAGACCCAGGATGTTAAGCTTATCTCTTGGAAGTAAGCTAATGGCCAAAGCAACAGTCCTTCAAATAAGACCTGGGGTTTGACTTATGGGTCTTGCTTCTCAGTTCTCAGAAAAATAGATCACAATATAGGAAATCTGATTTACCAAATCAGTTTCTTGGAAAACATCAAGAGTTCCACTCGTTTCTCCTCAGTGTATCTATCAAGAAACACACCTTTGTGACTAAAAGCTAAAAGATCAAATAATAAAAGCTATTATTTGATCAAATACGCTTTCTTTGTAAAGATGTATGTGAATTTTGTCAGACACAGATGAGAAGGTACTGCAAGAAAAGGGAGGATTGTGAATAGTTACAACTGATCAGCAATGAGAAAACACTAAAGGAACGAAAATGGCAGGGGATGTTAAAGATAATAGCAAAGATTTCCACCCAAGTTATCTATAGTACTTAGGTGAGTAATCATGTGCAGAAAAACAGGCGACCCAGAGCCTGACGTGCTGCAGGATCGCATAAATCTAGGAGTCCTAGAAATGCCAAGTAATATACTCACATACAACAAGCGACCGTTCTTCATTTACCCAGTGGCTTATTTTTGAACACCTTTCGAATGCTAAGCACTGTTCTGACACTGTATTGAAGTGAAGCAATAATTTCATTGGAGGTTTATAAGTTCTTTCATGGTGTCTACACTTGGTGCTGGGAACACCAGAACACCGCTTATTCCTACTTATTATCCTACAGCTCACTTGGGACCATTTTTAGCGTCCTTTTTTGGATGTTCTTCTTATCCCTGAGGCCCAATGTTGGAGTGTTTCAGACCTCAGTCCTTAGACGGGCTCTTCTTTTGCTACTCATTCTCTGGGTGCCTACTCCCACGGTTTTATAAACCAACTTTATGCCAATGGCTTCCAAATTTATAGTTCTAGCCCCAATCTCTACTCTCCAGACATGTATACCAACTCCTTCCCTGTATGTTTAAAGGCATCTCGAACCGGAGTCTTGATTTCCAATTCCTCCAAGAAATCTCTGCTACTCTCTCAGTTTACTCTTTTGCAAGTAAAGGGCACCCCCATTTATCCTTTTCTTATCTCACTCTCATACAAAATACATCAGCAAATAATAATTTAAAATATATATCCAGTATCCCATCACTGGTTAACATCTTTACCTGGACAATCCTATCCCAGACCACCCGCATTTCTTGCCTAAATCAGTTCTTCTCAAACTTGAAAGTTTGTACAAGCCATCTGGGTATACGCTGCAGTAGGTCTGGAGTGGGGCTTGAGAGTCTGCATTTCTAAGAACGTCCCAGGTGATGTTAATACTGCTGGTCCAGAAACCACATTCAGAGTAACTAGCAAGGAGCTAGAGACTACTGCAAGATCCTCCTTATTGTCTTCTTTATTCCATCTCCTCCCGCGCCCCTCCCCCAACCCCCGCCCAGTCTATTCATCACACAACAATCAGAGCAATCGTGTTTACCATATAAATCTGATTAAGACCTTCCCCAGCTCAAACCTTCTGGAAGCTTGCCACATCACTTAGAATAAAATCTAAAGGGCTTATCATGCCTTCAAGGCTCTGCAAAATGTGGCACCAGCCTACCTTTATTAACTCACCTCCTTCTACTCCTCCCTCCCTCACTCTAATCCAGACAAACTGGCCTCTGGCTGATTTTCAAAAACACCAAACACGCTCCTACCCCAGGCCATTTGAATACGATGTTTCCTATGCCTGAAATGTTCTTCCCCAGACATCCACATGAACACATGAACTGTTTGGTCACTTTCTTTATATCTCGGCCCAATCTTCGCTCAACGAGCTCTACCCTGACTATCCTATACAAAGCTAGGGCATGCAGCACACATATGCACAAACATATCGTTTCCAGATCTTACCTTGCTATGTTGTCTCCCTAACACTCATCACTACCAATAGCCTATTAAATATTTATTTGTTTATCATGTGTCTTCTCAGATCTGAGAGCTCCACTGAAGGCAGGGACTGTATGTTATTCAGCATATAAGCACTGTATAAATATTTATTGAATAAAACAATATACTTTTGAATATGACACAACCTGATTAATTTTAAAAGATATTCACAGGCACATACTATGTTCTATCATTTTTGTCAAGCTCTCTTGTATATTTAATGCTTTAATTATTTAATGAGAATTTAACATACTCCAAAACATGCCACTGAATGAATTTCAGCATGGGACATTTAGCAAACCCAGTAACACTTTTTCCCCCCAAAAGAAATAGTTTATCTTTCACTTTGCTCCTGTTAGGGCTGGAGTTGGGGACTGTGACTCCATTGGGACTAACTCATTTTTGTAGGATGTATCTGATTAGGGAAAAGCTGGTTTAATGGTTCCAGAACAAGCTTTGGGATCAGTCCCAGATCAGTCAAATATAAACCTTGGTTTCCTCAACCATTAAATAGGTAAAATAGCATACTTCAAAAAGCTGTTTTCAGGAATAAATTAGACAATGCTTGTAAAGAACTTAGCTGAGTACCAGCCAAGAGTAAATGTGTAGCAGTGAGCAAATGTGTGCAGAGAGCTTGAGCCAATTGTGAAACTTCTCATGGAAGCTTCACATTCTACAAATTCAACTCTGATCAAAAAAGTCTATAAACTGCCAGAATTCACTAAGCTAAATAATATTTCAATTGTTTGAAATGTTAGGTACTTTAATAAATTGTAAATTACCATAATCTAACTAATCTTAAATAATCCCCAATGTTGCATTATTAGCATTAATTTATGAAGTATGCAGTGCTCAATTTTAAAAACAATAAATTTTTTGTAAATAAAATTTTATTGGAACACTGTCATGCATATTCATTTTTCAATAATTTATTGAGGTAAAATTCATATAACCTAAAATTAACCATTTTCAAGTGAAAAACTTTGTGGCATTTAGTACCTTCATGTTGTGCAACCACCACTTCTATCTAGTTTCAAAATATTTTCATCACCCCAAAAGGAAATCCCATACCCATTAAGCAGTTACTGGAATCATAACATGGAATCATATAATATGTGACCTTCTGTGTCTGGCTTCTTTCATAACCCACATTTTAGCATGTACCAGCACTTGATTCTCTTTTACAGCCAAATAATATTCCATCGACTGGATATACCACAATTGATTTATCCACTCCTCCACTGATGGACATTTGGGTTGTTTCTACCTTTTGGCTATTGTCAACTGTGCTGCTATGAACATGCGTGTACGAGTACTTGTTTGAGTATTTGTTTTCATCTCTTTTTGGTATGTATCCAGGAGGGGAATTTCTGAGTCATATGATAATTCTATGTTTAACTTTTTGAGAAACAGTCAAACAAGAATAAGTTTTTGAGGTGCAAATGAGTATCTATCACTACCAGTCATAGTTCCCTCAGAGACATGTGCTTTTAAAAAGTTAAAATATTGTACTGAAGAAAACAATTGCATATTATGTCTATCTAGTCTTAATCTTTGCATGATTGTATATATACAATTAATATTCTTAAAAAGGAACTTTGCAAGTGTAAATCCAGATTATTAACAACAATTCTTTGAGGCACACTTGATAATTCTGAGTTGAAGCAGAGATAACGCTGTGGCTTGGTGTTTCCTGAGGTTGGGAAACCTACAAACCAGTCATGGACAAGTAACCTAATTCTTGGAATACTTTGAATGTCAGTTTCTTTATCTACAAAAATCTAGTGAATCTATAATTCTACAGCTTTAGTTTAAAATGGATGTTCTTTATATTCTTATGTTGTTTTATTTATAAAATGGATGGCTGAGAATTATGAAATGGGAAATTAATTATTGTCATCAAAATGTATACATACATTGTTTGTAAAGACAGGGAAATACAGATAACTATTTTTGACTACTAAAACATGTCTAAGAAAGTCGTTGTAAAATAATCACTTTTTTATAGTGATCATCCACTTTGCAGGATAGCAAAACATGTTTCAAAAATATTGTCCTAACACACTATTATAAAATTATATAATGCATTATGATTCATCTTATATTTTTATTTTATAGCAAAATGCTTGAGATATTAATCACTGAGACTATGATAGTATTAGTCAGTTTGCTTAACTGCAACCACTATTAGGAACAGGATAAAATTGATATTTTGCCTGTTGGGAGTGGCACTTGCTGTTTTTCAGACTAGTTTAACATAGTTGCATTTGAATTTTTTTAAGGTATAATGACATTGTTCTTTACAGGAAATGACTTTTTACTTTCTATATCCAACTCTGCTGCTACCAAATATTCCATTAAGACACGTGTTTATTACTGATATGTTTTACTTTATAACAAAGAAGTTCCTGATCCAAATTTCCAGGATTCAGCTACATTCCAGACTCCATTTATATGTTATCTATTTGTGCCTCTGTGAATGTCTATAAGTGCATGTATATGCATGTGACTTCGTGTCTTCATCTGAAGAGCAATAAAAAGAATATATTAAACACAACTCACAAACCAGTGAGGCGTCACCCACGTAATGGATTCATTCAAAGTCAACGTGATGGACATGGCTATGAAGGTGGGATAATATCTCCTTAATACTTGTTTTAGCCTATCTCATAAGGTTTAAATTCCAAACATAAATATATTTCACTCTACTTAAGGTTCTCTGGGTCTTAATACAAAATATTCCATAATACAGGTATGATTAGAATAGATTATAGTGAGAAATGATCAGGTAAAATTCTGAAGATCATGGAATATTTTAGACTCTAAAGGTTCAGAACCACCTTGACATCTTAAAAACAATGTAGGTCAGTGCTTTGCAATTATATATCCAAGAAAATAACTGTATGAATAAAGAGGGTGCTTTAGAAACTGTAACCAAAAATATTTAATTGTGTCATAGTTATTATGACATTTGAGGGGTTATTTTCTTTTAAAACCAAAAATGAATCAACTATGTTATACATGTATGTTCTAATTCACTGGACTCAGCCTATTTCCTCATCTGTAAAATGGTGAATTGGAATAAACCCTACCTCATAGGGTTGTTGTTAAGAGAAGAAAAGTAAAAACACTGTAACATATAAAATTTCAATAGAATATTGGTTAGCATTTTTTTATATCAGTTAGCATTTAACCCAATACTTGACATAAATGATATACTTACCTAATGGCTACTGAATTTAATTCACTAATTAATATTTGCTTGAGTTCAAGTCATCTTTGACTTTTGGCACAAAAAACATTTGCAATATATTAGTATAAGGGAGAAAAAAATTAAAACTAGTGTCTGATATAAGGAACATTAATACTAAGATGAGAAGGAAAAATAAAAGTCACTCAATTTAATTCAATTCATATTTATTTTTCTGTACAAAGTGAAGAAGCATCTTTTAGTAGTAATGTAAGTATTCTTAGAAGATTGGTATATAGCAAAGGATTTAACTGAAACTTTCTAAACATGTTCCCTTAAAAGTTTTAAACTTTGACATACTTCTAGATCACATGTATCTGTATAAATGGTCTGCCTGGCAAATTAGTCATACATAGAATTTATATTCAAATAATCATCTTAGATGCTTTTTCTAGGGCATTACACATTTTTATCCTCAACATTTATTGTAGCTTGCAGAGAAAGACCCAATCTGTTTAATGAATAAGACTCTTCAGAGTTTGTGCACAAAGCAAAATCAATTTTTCTGAAACTAATTAGTATTTAAAACAGAACAGATTCTTAAAAATCTCTTTCATATCATATTTGTCAATGGCCCAATTTAGTAACTTTTATGGGGAAAAAAAAAATCCTAATATGTTCCGGGAGACTGCAAAGATCAACACACTCCCTAAATTTTGGCAGAAGATTCAAAGAACTTGTCAAATCAGCTCCTAAGTTGAGAGCAATTATCAGTGCACGTTAGATAGGAGTTTATTCATCTCTCTCCTGAACTAATAAAGTCCCAAATTATGTTGATGCCAGGACAATAACATAGAGAGCAAACACAATGTCACATCTCAGCCCATTTCTCCACCAAGGACTCGGTTCCTGCAAAATCGGGGCTAATGCTTTGATGGTGACTGACTGGAAGCATATTCACGCAGAATGTTATTTCAGACACAAACGGTGACATTAGTGACCTATACATTCTCTACGGAGGGAAAAAAAATCCCCCTGCATTTGTGACTCTACTCATTTATACTAAGCCTAAGGGAGAGAATAAAAGACCAAACTAAGAAGAAATGTGATTCCACCCTCTATTCATTAAATTTGTATGGGCTTTCTTTACTGCTAGAGGAAAACAAAGTTAGTATGACAGAATGTTTTATCCAACCAAAATCTGGTTAACTTTATATTTTTTGTAGTCTATCAAAAATATCACTAAAAGATAAAATATTTTCTAAAATGCTTTGATCAGAAATAGAAGGTGTAGTTTTTGTTTCTGAAATTGTTTCTGGGTGCCACGGTAAAATGCATCCAGTCACGTGAACACTACTAATGTGGAGTCTCTGACACTTGAATCAGAGCTAGGGTCACAGTTAAGCTCATACTCTACATGAGCAAAATTGTTACAAACAAATCAATAATGCAAGGAAGACGCCAGGAGGATTAGAAAGGCTAAAAAATGAAGTATTGAAAATGAAACATACAACTACTTGCAATTATAAAGGATTGTTATCCATTATAAAAATTCACAATTTACTTGACAAAACATTCAAAAACTTCTTTTTTTTCATTCTAAAACTTATCTTTCTCAGTTTATAATGGTCTGTTTCTAAAAATATAGAGATTTTATATTTATTTGTAACTAGAGGAACAAACCACAAACTGCTCATATTGGTCAATCAGGACCCACAGGCTGAAGAATCCACCACTGGAACTCTTGATTCACCTTCTTGAGCCCATAATCCAATTTCCTTTTTTGGATCATTCAAAGGAGACGCTTCTTCAAATTATGGTAAATGAAAAAATGCATTAAGAAATAAAAAAATAAAAAAATAAAGATTTCCAAGGTCAAAGAAGTTGTGCAATATCTGGATTGAACAGTCAAAGGGTTTGACAACAGCGGGGCATCTCAGAACCTTTACTTGGTGAGGGCATTGCGCATCCTGCAGAGAAGAGCCTGCAGCTTTCCCCACCTTGGTTTATTCATGGGACCTTGCTTTCGCGTGGTGCATCTCAGTATGGCTCATGTTTCATAAAAGCACTGGAAAGGCTGCCCTACTGTCCTCCCAGGGAAGTTTCTGGCAAGACTCAGTCAGTGAGAGCATTTACTACTTTCATATAATCCTCTCTCTCTGGAGTGAGCCTGAAGTGCAACACGGAGCTTGAGTGAGGATCACAGAAATAAAAAATAAAGATCAAAGGTTCCAGGCTGCAGGATGCCATGCAAGTGCATCATTTAAAAAAAAAAAAAACAAGAAGAAGAAGAATGGAAACCTGTAATGCCTAGCGCTTTTGTTAGGGTGAGCACCGGCATGAGAGAGCAGCAGACTTTAGGTTGAGACAATCCCAGTATTCAATATGCATTGTCCCTCATCCCCCTCATGACAAAAACAACGGAGAGCTTTACTTTGGTCACTGTAATACTGAGCATGAGGGTAAAATCCTTTCTCTACCCACGTTTTATGGTGGGAATATAGATTCACATTGGAACATATTTGCTAAGATGATGGAAGTTAACTAAATCTATCATGGTAATCATTTCACAATACATAAAAATCAAACCATACACTGAACACCTTCAACTTACACAGTGATGTATGTCAATCGTTTTTCAATAAAACTGGGGAAAAAAAGAAAACCATAACAGAAATCCAGAAAAACAAAGAAAAAGGAAATATTTCCTAATGCACTAGCAATATTTTGAAACATCAGGAAGACAGCTAAACTTAAAAAAATGTCACCACAGAACTTGAAGATGGTCAAAAATGGTGAAATGATTTCTTCCTGACCAGATGTATCAGCATAAATAAGTCCAAACATAGGTCATTTGTTTAATGCAATATAAGGCTATTTCCTAAATTAGTTAGATATTAAAGAATTCACTTTGTTACAACACAGTTATTTTCAGAAAAACTTGATGTGGACTTTTCTTTCATTCATTTCATGCTTCTGTAGATCCTCTTCTCTAAATACTCAAAAAGAATATCACCAAGTGAGTAATATTTGCTATGTCATTTTGTCACTTTTTAGCTACTGTACTTATCACCAGTGGAAAAATTAGGATAATAAATTAACTTTTATCTATCATTAATCTGTGACTAGTTACCCAAATGGGTAAATTGAAGATGTTAACAATGACAATAATATAGCATAGTTATAGAAATGCACCAACAGTATTGGTCAACTCTAGAAGAGTCAATGATCAATAATGGTTGGTCTTATTCTGGTTCTGTGAGACAGCTGCAGGTTTCTAGCTAAAGCAATAGAATGCCATTCAGATTTATGGATTTGATTTCTAAGTTTAACACTGGTTTTTATTATGACCTTGAATGAGACATTTAGTATATATTCATTGATTTTAATATCTGAAATAAAGATCATTACTGACTAGTATATCAAATGAGCATTATAAAATGGGTCTTTTAGGAGTTGGTCCTGGAAAATACTAAAATGCACATGGCAAAACATGAGTCCTTCCCAAAGCTGCATTTATTATATCACTAAATATATGCACATAATGCTACACACTATACAAAAACAACTTTCAACACAGCAATGCCTGAAATTTTCACAAGTAAAATCACACTATGGAATTAAAACCCATGTGGAATTCTTATGGTAGATTCAATTTCCATTTTCAGTGCACTCTTTTAGTCCTTTTATCATATTTCTTTCCTCACTGTTATCCTAATCTAGCAAAACAGATGTTCATGTATGCATTTAAGTCATCCAAACCTATTCATACACTACTCTAGGCACTGGACAATAAAGAGAAACAAAATACATGTTGTACCCGTCAAGGGGGCACAAAAGGCAAAAATATGATTCCTTACTACCCCTAAGATCACAGGGTAACACTTACTGGTTCTGTGTACACTTCATTTTGAGATGAACGTGACGATAGGGATTTTACACCATGGACAAGCCAACTGATGCGCTTCTTCAGTTTCCCTGGGAGTGCTTGAAGTTTTCTCTACATACCTAGTGATCTCTTAGCGGCTAAGAAGGATCCGGCAATTATAAATAGGAAACAATTATTAATTGATTTAGCTTTACATCCACTCATTTATGCTTTGCTGCACTACTTGCCCAATTGCTCAGATTAGATGCTAAAAGCAGTGCATGAATGTAAATGGACATCACAGATGTCAAATTTGGTGTGTTTCATTCTTCAACCCTTCACCTTCTCTTTAAAACTTAATGAAAAACAAAAATTAACTGCAGTGCTCTGACCACAAAGCACTTTGATGTATAGTGATTTACTTAGCAACAATTCAGCTTCATTTGTATGACACTAAAAGCAGTCATCCCATAAGGCTTTCTTAATCAACTAGCCCAGCAGCTTTCAATAAAGAGATTAACTACGGAATTTTAGAAGGGCACGCTGGTCAGCCCATTCTTATAAATTCCACATGAACCAGTCTTGCAAACTCGGGTGAACTTTTCTTTACCTCACTGAAGAATTCTCTGACATCCTCAGATCTCAGCAAACATACTAGATAAATGCATAGTAAGCTTTTTATTCTTTAAGATCTTGTACCAGAACATCACTTTAAAACCTTACATGATGTGGCAACATTCAATAAAAGGTAGGCTTATCATAAACATTATCTAAAAGAGTTTAATTTCTGAAATACCAAAGAAAATTCATCATAAGCTAATTTTACCCACAACATGGCCCAAATGAATTGATTATGGATTCAGTGTTTTTTAAATTTCCAATGAATTACTTTGCTCCCTTTCTTACAAAAGTTATGCAAATATATAACAAAACCTATTTATATTCATAATTTTAAGGGGGGGAGAAGTGTGTGCATGTGGTTTTAAAAATTCTAATTTTTATTCATTCACATTTTTTAATTTGTTTGGTATGAGATGCTTTTTTATTATTTGACATGTAGAGTAGGTTTAGTTCCTCTGCTATTATAAACCAGTGGTGAAATACTATGACAATGAGGCAATATAACAACAACAAAAAGAACAACAATAATAATATCAACAATCACTATGAATAACCACAGTAATGAGTGCATACTATGTGGCAGGTACTTGTTAACTTCTTCATATGCATAACTTCTCCAAATCCTCTCAAAAGCCCTATGACATGGTTTCACTTTCAATTTGCAGGTGAGGACAACAAGACCCAAAGAGACTAGCTGGTCCAAGGTCATACACCTAGAAAATAGGCAGAGCAAGGAGCTGGGTGTCCAGGCCTGACTCCATACTCAATGCTCTGAAAACCAAGCGTCCCCAAACATTTTGATTACACATCCCTATCAGTAAAATCATCTTGACCAGTTAACATCAATGGGTGCATTTTTATAAATTATTTTTATGTCCTACTATGCTAATAGATCATGTATATTTAAAAGTAGAAATAAAGGCATGATATTAAAATAAATATAATGGGATATCTCATGCATCTCTCATGAGGGGTGTGTACACTCTAAAGATACTGCCTCTAGTATAAAACAGTAAGGGTCTTTGCAACTTCTCCCAAATTCCTAGAAAATAGGCTTTTATGATAAGCGAAATAAATCAGTTAATCATTAACACTCAGAAAGTAAAGGTGGCAATTCATCAGTAATTCTGAATGATGCTGTTGGTCACTTGCATCATTCGGCTCAAAGTCAGTGGTGGCAACCAGAGAGCAACGAGGTGAAAACACCACACAAAAGGCCCAGGGA
Organism: Ceratotherium simum simum; assembly: GCF_057802395.1. NCBI lineage: Eukaryota > Metazoa > Chordata > Mammalia > Perissodactyla > Rhinocerotidae > Ceratotherium > Ceratotherium simum. The sequence goes on from NC_141909.1 coordinate 17,753,688, forward strand.
TTGTCAGGCTTTTATAGTCCCAGCAATTATTGAATTAAATGGTCCCATTCAAGAGGGGGAATAGGAAGTGGGAAGATAGCCAAAAATGGTTGGGGCGGGCTGTATATATATATAAAGAATAAGCCACAATATGGATCAAGAGAGCAAGGTTATGGAGGAGGTAATGGAGCTCAAAAAAGATGTAACCTACTTTATTGATGAAACCAGAGACCTGGAAAATAGGGGCTGTCAGGCTAATCTTAGATTAACTGGCTGTCCTCAAGGGAGATAAGGCAGAAAATCCCTGACAGGTTTTAGAGAATTCAAAGAGAAATAATACAATCCAAGAGAAAGCATGCCCTGGAATGTAACAAGTCCATTGGGCTCTCTAATGGCATCCCTGCTGAAGATACACCTGGTCTCTCCCCAGCTCAGCCCACTCTGCAGGGCTTTCCCCCTTTGTATTTATTTTCCACTCAGAAAACAGAGGCTGGGCCATTCTGACCATAGAAGAACAACAAAGATTAAAGATTAGAATGGCCTTGATGGCAGCCTGATCCCTTCCAGGGTGTGAAATGGGAACTGGAAAAGCAGGCCTCTGGCTGAGTTATTTCAAAACTTTGCCCTGAAATGATTTTTTTTTCTGTTGCTTATAGTTAGACCATAGTTAGATAGTGAAAATTCAATTCAAGTCGTCAAATCCTAATTGACAACATCCTATGTGTAAGGCACTCTGCTGGCAGTAGAAAGAATTTGAAGAATATACAGAGAAGATGCAATGAAACCCCAGGCTATAAGTAAATATAAATAATAAATTAATAAAGCTAGGAGAAGAGGTAAGAGTTAAACATCAAAAGAGAGGAACAAACAAATTATTGGGAGATCAAAGGATGGAGCATTAGGCAGGCATTTGAAATGAGTATAATTTGTGACAGGTGGGGATTAAGGGGGTGAAAAGGCAATTTCAAACAGAAAAAAACTCGAGGAACAAAGGTGCAAAGGGTGGAAACAAAGGGTTTGCTAAGGAAATGTCAAGTAGTCTAGTTCAACTGGCACAGAGAGATCTGCTTGGAGATGAGAGGATGATAATTCTATGGGAGGTCCTGGGAAGTCATTATGAGGGTTTTGTATGCTGGGCTAAGTTGTTTGAGGGCAATGGAGAAGGCATCTTTTAGTTATAAAATCGACATGAGGCAAAAGGGGAAAAATGCAAGAAAGAAGTGTCTTGACTTTTGCAATCATCTGTGTACATTAGCACCAGGCAGGTATCCTAGTTCTAGAATAACTGCCATTTACATTGGTACTAATTAACAATGTTACTGGTAGGTATCTGGGGCACCCTAAACCAATTATGAAGCACTGGGCGTCTGCAATAAGAAATTTCAACACTTACAGGCGCAATGGTCTCTGGCCAGGAGCCGAGCAGATGGGACCCTCTGCAAGCACAGGGAACACATGGGAGTCAGCCAATCTAAATGAATGTGTTAAACTGGATCCACAGGCTATATCTCCTTGAGTTTGCCAGCCAAATTATTCTGGGTTATGTAAATGAACTGTCTTATCTTTGTAAAACTTTGCACTGTTTTGGAAAACTAAGCAAACTTATACATGTGCGGGTCAAACGCTGGCCAGTGGTAGAGAAGAGTTGTCATTATTTCACAAAACTAAGGAACAACAAATATCTGATATATGTATCTTTTTAATGGACTAAGTAAAGGTAAGGGAGACCTGTGAAAGAAAAAAAGTCCCATGTGTATCATTGACTGACTGGTGTCTACAGTATTCCTTCACACATATGTAGGAGAAGGCTACTAAGATTTAGGATAGGAAAAGTGATAAGACATTTTTAAGATTTTCTCACATATTTCCAAACTGCCTTCCTGCATGGTTGTACCTGAAAGTGAGAATATCACTTCATGAACTGCGATGTCCATTTATATAAAACAATAATATTGATAATTCCAGGAACAGGATTTAATGGGATTTTTCCTTAACTTTCTGCCATTACATGGTGTCATCCTTATTTCCTCTCTTCCTTCTACACCACCCCCGTCCAATCTTACAGTAAGACCTGTCAGTGCTACCTCCAATATCCATCTCAAACCCATCCACTTCTCTTCATAACCTTTGTCACCACGCTAGTCGAAGCCACCATCATTTCTCTCCTAGCTTACTTTCAACACCTCCTATGAGTCCTCCAGCTTACCCTTGTGTCGCTAGACTCCACTGTCCACCCAGCACAAGGAAACCACTTTAAAATCTGCCAAACTCCTCAGCACAGCCCATAAGGACTTCCTGATGAGGCCCATATGTCTCCAACCTCATCCCAAATGTCCAAGTTGACATTCTTCTGCTACAGCTCACCAAACTTTCTAATCCTTGAGCACACCAAGCTCTCTCCCATCTCAGAACCTTTGCCTTCCTTCCATCAGCTGAAATGATGAGCACTCTGCATGGCTGCCTCCTTCTCATCCGTCAATTCCCAGCCCAATATATCACCTCCTCATTGTTGTTCTTTAGCACATTACTCTGTATATTTCCTTCATTTACCATTATCAAAAAGGACCTTACCTGTCTTATTTGTTTAACTGTAAGTTGTCTGTCCTCCTCAAATAGAATATAAGACCCATAAAAGTAGTGACTTTGTCCTTAACATCATTTCTCAAGAGCCTTGAAAAATGCTCAACACATATAAGACATTTTAAAAAATATTTTCTTTTGAATGAATTATTATTAACTAAATGATATATCAAATTTACCAAAAACATTTTCACTGAAGTGTCTAATTCTAATTTTCCAACAGATATTTTAATCCATTTATTCTTTTGGATTAAAATTCCTTTTAAAAGTAATTTTTTTAAACTCCTAACTTCATAACTTGAGAAAAGGAGAGTTTTACTGATATAAACCTATATTCGACTAAAATATTATTGCTTTGAGTGTTCAGGACACTCTGATAGTCATTTTAAGCAAAGGAAAAATCAAAGGCAGCTGAAACAAACAAACAAACAATACAAGCATGAACTTGCAAAGCCTTTTTACTAAGCATTATGCAAAACTGACCACTCTCCCAAGCTCTAAAACTTATTCCACCTCTGAATGCCAATTCAACTGCCAGTTCCCAATGGGATGATGGGGTTCATTCATTCAACAATAATTTATTAAGTCACTACTGTGCACCAAGCACTGTGCATAGAGTTGGGATACAATAAGAAACAAGGTCAGATCCTCCCTGCCTGGAACTTCTGGTCTATTCAGGAGAAAGACAATAGATAAGTACACGATGAGAGGCCTGTGTCTGCCAGGGCCATTGTGAGGATAAAATGAGAAAACTCATAAAAATATATTAAGCACTCGGTAAACCAGAAGATGCTATATGTGTATGGGTGATTGTGCTGTTTCTTTGTGGAATACGGTGTCCATTTCCACATGCAGAAGATACAAGGAAGGAGAAGTATTGTAATCATGAGAGATTTTCAAAATACGGAATATGGGAAACAGTGGCATGACACAACGTGCATGAGAAAAATAAGTAGGAATAGTAAGACGGCTCCAGATATTTGAGAGACCATCAGGTAGAAAAGGAATAGATTCATCTGCGTTGTCTTAAGGATCAGAAGTAGAAACTAGCAAATGTAATGAGTCACTCTGCTAGGCATAAAGAAGAATTTTTAAATGATTCCCAAAGTGTAATGGGCTATTTCCAAAAGACAGTGAATGAACTGTTCATCACTAGGAAAGTTCAGGACTAAAGCAGTGGTTCTCATCTTTGGGGAGTAAACTCTTTGAAATCTCCTGGGAAGCTTAAACTATAAAATGGCACCAAGAGTAGATCTCCTAGCTCATCCAATTGCTCTCTCTCTGCCCTCCCAATACCACATCCACCCTATTTGAGAACCACTGAGGGGCAATTTTCCCCTCTACTACTGAGGTAGAACATTCCTATAGTTAACCTCTTGCTTTAAAAAATGTATTGGTATGGTAAAATATTGAATGATATCTAATCCCTAATGGGGAATGTAAAATCCATTAAATTCTAACATACTTATAAAATTCAGAGAGATAATCATTCATGGACAGTCACTAATGATGGCGATCAAGGAAGATGACTTTAGTTCAAACAAGCAAATGATTAAGCTTGAGAATACAAAATGTTAAAGGGCTCTAATTAATAAAGTAGCAAATTTTTCTTCTCAGTCTACTTTCTAGAACATAAATATGTGATTCATCCTTCTAGGATATAGATGAATGACCTTGACGTTCTAAAATTCAGCTAGGGCAGAAATCATCGCCTGGAAACCAAAGTATGATTCAAAAAGTCTACTGGAAACATGTCAGAGATACTGTCAAAAAGTCTTAGTGAGAGCACAATCAGCAAAGGAAGCTGAGAAACTGATCTGGATAGAGAGAAAATCCAAGGAAGGAAAGGAAAAGAAAACATCAATCTGAAAATCAGTAGCTTCTTCATAATATTATGAAATAGTAATGTTTAAGTTAGCAAAAAACAAACAAAAAGACTCTTTAGCGAGTCCTTTCCAAAGGGGTGCCATATAGTTACTAAGGGTAGCAACTGAAATTCAATTCTGTTGTGAATTTAGCACCATCTGAGGTTGCAGACTTCAGTCTTGCTTTGGGAGATGCAAGATCTATGATAAAGAGAAGAAAAATGGAAGCCAGAAACGTCCACTCTTCCCACTCCCACTATTCTCCATTTTCAACCTTGGAAAACATGACCAGAAGGGTAATCTAAACCCTGTAATCCTAAAGTACATTTATAGAAGAAATCTGTTCTCTTTGTTAACTGTAAAAACATTTCTCCATCAGACAGGCAGGCATTCAGTAAGTGTGCTCCCTTTCAACGCCAAGGGTATCTTTGACATCATTTCAGTCGATTTGATGCACTAATTTTGGTTAAGTGCACAAACTTTGGAACCAGAATATCTGGGTTCCAATAGAGGTTCTACCAGATCCTGTCTATGGCCTCAGACAAATTGTTTCATCTCCTGTACCTTAGTTTTTTTAATCAGTAAAATGAGGACAAGGACACCTAATAAATAGGTTTGTTGTGAAAATTAAATAAATGCAAATAAGTAAACACTCAGCACAGTGCCTGGCACAGAATAAGCACAATGCACGTGTTAATGAGTCATCACAGTGGTCGAGCTGCTAAACTAGTATTAAGTAGCTGTGTAAACTTGAACCCTGCGCCCCATATGGGCATCTCATAAAACATCTTCATGGAGTTCTCCTTCTTAGCTTGTACCTTAGTTTCTATGATAAATTCATGTCCGATATGCACTGAAAATCAAACTAAACAAACGCGACAATTTCACAGCAGGTACGTATATCTATTTTACTTCCGGGAGAAAGTGAATTAAGAGTCAGCATAACTCCACAGCTTTTAATTGAAGAATTTTGCCAATAGTCACTGGAATGGGACATACACTCTACTTTGTGGCTAACAGGATGGCTCCAGAGACCACACTGCATGTTGAACAAACAACAATTGATGTGTGTTTGGCATCATTAAAATAAAAGTTAACATGTTAAATACAGCAGAAAATCTTTGCATTGAAGGAGCTTTGACAGCATTTATCAGCTTGAACACTTTATGGCACCAGCGCAGCTTGTTAACAGGCGATGAAAGACAGCACTATTAAGCTCAGGGTGGTGCTGAAATGGTTTCATACAGCCCATACTCATTTTCCCTACCACTGAGTGAGGGTGCTCATCGAGAAAGGCATCACGTACAGGAGGTCTCTGCAGCACATCAGTATTGATTGTAATGAGGAAGATATTTTATTGCCACCTGGTGTTACAGTCCACACAGTAACCCACGAAGCTGTTTTGATTAATACATGGACTTACATAAAAAAGGACTTGTACAGCACTTTTACCTAACAAAGCTTCCTTTATAAATTCCAAATAAAACAAAGCTTCCTACAAATAGAGAAAGGATTACATTGAACTCCATTGTTTAGAATTCAAAAGCCAACCTTGAAGGCGGCAATGGATTAAAGCATCCTACCTTTCTGAAGTTAACGGGGCATCATTTTCATCAATAATTACTCCTCTTAATTGCAGCTCAATTAATTGTTGGTGCTAAGTAAAATTCTGAACTACTGGAGGACATCCAGATCTGTAGGAACAAATATTGCTTTGGAAAGACTATACGAGGAATCCTGTAAGGAGAGGACAAAGAGAAACATCTATACTTGGAGGAAAATAGCATCAGTGGGATAATGCGGCGTGTCAAACATGTCTTGTGCAAAGATCTTTCCAATGCACACACTTTATATAACTTTTCCGCCAATGGTGGCAACATAATCCAAACCTTTCCGGATAAAATCCCATACAGTACCAAGCACAGAGCAAGTTTGATTTTATGAGCTGATAACATTTGATATGTTAAACTGAGCCACTTTCTCCTACAATGAGGTGAAGTGACTTCGACAAAATTAGATTTTGATAGATTACTACAGAATCTTATTATTTAGAGGAAGATTTAAATCTTTTTCATCATCAATTAACATTTAGTAAGCACATATTGAGTGCAAGGCACTGTAATATGTGTTCTGTTCATATTCTTAGGAGAATAATAATTTATTTATCTTTTCACAATAGAATTGCAGAGCAGTTTAGAAGATTTGTCTGGTGATAAATAATCAGAACAAGTATAAGGAAGAAAAAAATGCGTATATAATAGGGAATGCCAGGCTCATTCTAGGGCAGAGGTCACAAATTCAAATGTCCACAGGGACTGGGAAGGCAAGCAGGTGCACAATGGGCTGGGTATGATAGTAGACAGAGGCAGGAAGCCACTGGCAAGCTGCAACTAATGCTTTTACGTTAGATAAACTGAATAACAATTACAAAAAAGGTCAGAGACCAATTTGTCTTATGATCCCACAGTCTCTACCACTACCAACTCTCCTGTAAAGAGGCAGGAACACTGGCTCTGATTTCAGCAAACTGGAACTTGAGGCTCATCTCTCCTGTAGACCAATTATGCAATCCTGTGCAAACTACTCAATCTTTCCAAGTTTCACTTTCCTCCTCTTCAAAAAGAGGACAATAACACATGCTCTGACTTAATAATATTGTTGGGAGGCCCAAGAGAAATGCCATGGATGAAAGAATTTGGTAAGCTTGAAGGGAACTCAACAATGTGAAGGATATTATTATGATAATAAGCCAGAGAATTATGTATAGTTAACATCAGCTAGGTATGAAATACCGTATTAGCTATTTATTATATTGTATAATATGATGGGGTATTTGTACTGCATATGTACACATTTTAGAAAGGATAATTACACTAGTTATTACTATCTAGAGAAACACCTGCCTTCTAAATAATTAGCCATGCTATTGGCATGGAGAATGTAGATGCCAGTAGACTGGATGAGTGATTCTAGAGATGGATCAATGGTTGAAAGAAACATTTGCCCTGGGGAGGAGAAAGAGAAGGCTGTATAACTAATTGTTCATTTACTTTTGGTCATTATATTTACTTTATTTGGGGGGTCAAATAACATTAAAGTAAAATATGCAATTTTTCAAGATGAATATCTGAAAACATTATAAGAAGCATAACTGATTTTAAGGGATGAGATTAATTTTTTGTGCAAGTCTTTTATGAAGAAATTCATAAAAATTTATTGAGAGACATTAAAAAAACCTAAATCAATGGCGAGTTATACATGTTGTTAGATAATAAGATTCAATACCAGAAAGATGTCAGTTCTCTCCAGATTGACATACAGATTCAATATAATTCCAAACCAAATCTCAGCAGGGGTTTTCCTGGACTTTGATTAGCTGATTCCATAATGTATACAAAAGAGTAGAGGGCCATGAAAAACTAGGACACTCCAGAAGAACAAGGTGAACAGAATACTAAGATTTTTATATAGAACTATAGTAATTAAAATAATATGCCTTTGCTACACATTCAGATAAACAGACAAATAGGACAGAATAAAGTCCAGAAATAAACATGCATATATTAGAAAACTTTATTTATGACAGAGAGGTACTACAGATCGGTGAGGAAGAGGTGGATTAATCAATAAATGGTGCTACAATTGGTTACACATATAGAAATAAATGAAAATGTGTCTCAACTTCACAAACAACATAAAAAGTCAAACAGAATATCTTATAATTTTATGATAAGGAAGAACTTCTTAATCAATACACAAAAAATTTATTATAAAAGGAACAGTCCAGTGAATACAATTACATTAAATTAAGGACATTCTGTTTGAATAAAAAATAAATAGAATGAAAAGAAAAGCCACAAACTGTGATATTTGCAGCCTAAAATATCAACAGAAGATTCACATCTAGAATATATAAAAACTGTTACAAATTGACAAAAAGGTAACAACCAAGGAGACAAATGTTTAAATATATGAACAGGAATTTTGCAGAAGAGTAAATAAAAATAACCCCCAAACACTTCACAGCGAATATTTTGGACAAAATTTAAAACTATAGCATCTGCTACTAGGTAGTATAGAAGTTGGTACAACCACTGGGAAAATAATTTGGCATTTTCTAATAAGGTAAAATCTGCATATCCTATGATGATAAATTAAAATTATATTTTAATCCACATATAAACCCTAAAAATAACTCCTGCATGTGCTAATCAGGAAACATAGTTATATGACACTGAAGCAGTGTCATAATATCAAAAATGTGAGAATCATAACTCTAATGCCAACCAACAGTACACTAGACAAATAAATTGTGGTATATCCATTCAATGAAATACTCTATAGCAGAGAAAATGAGTAAACTATAGGTATTAGCATGGATGACGCTTGCAAACATAATATTGAATAAAAAGTCTTAAAAGAAATCATTAAATATCACTATATAAACTTCAAAAACAGGCAAAACTAACAGAATGTTGCTTTCAGATACATACATATGTAGTAAAGCTATAAATAAAAGAATACAAGTGATTTACACAAAATTCAGTATAGGGTTTACTTCCATAGAGCTGTGAAGACAGAAGTGATCAGGGAGGGGGCACAGGAGCCTTTATAAGGTTCTGATCACGTTTTTTTCTTAAGCAGCATGTGGTGAACACATAGTGTTTGTCTTCTTATTACTACGTAAATTATACACGCATCTTAAACAATTTATGTAGATGATAAATTTCATAATAAACATTTTTTAAAGAAATGATTATCAAAGGATGTACAGTTGTGGTAGATGAAGAAATTACTAAAACTGCTAGTTGGGTATGAGCATATTTTGAAGCAGCAAGATGAAGTGAAGCATAAATAATATGAGTTACAACTCCATTCCTTCATGAAACTTAAATAATGAAAGAGAAAAATGAGGAAAGAACAATGCTTTTAGGGGGAAAAAGATGGTCTAAAATGTTTTCCATAATAGAAAAGCCTTCATTACTCAAATAAATTCTCCAGATATTTATATGCTTATATTAGAAGAGAAAAACAAACACATTTGCTCCAAAAGGTGATAAAAATCAATTCATATTTCTCATGTAAATTATATCCATAGCAAACCTTTCTCAATTTGATGGTGAATCATCCTCTACCAAGCTTCTTAAGAAAGAGAGCTAAAGGGCATCATTTTTTAAAAATATAATAAAGAGAACAATTTCAGTTTGGGAGATGTTAGTAAGAATGGATAATTTTCATTCACACAAATAGATAAGTAAAATTCTTTCCAAAGGACAGAATTGATGGATATATAACTAAACTTAGGCTACTTGGGACCTGAAAAAAATGCAATATGAAAGTATTTTTAGAAAGAAAGTAAAAAAGAGAGAGAAGAAGGAAGGAAGGAAGGGAGGAAGGATGGAACTTCAAAGTATACCACTCATCTTTAACAGGCGTAACATCCTACAGAATAACATATAATATTGAAACAAAGCCCAAAAATCCAATCTTCAAATAGTGGTTCCCAAGACTTCCTGGAAATACAATCTGTGTATATCTTATCAAATAGTTATTAGTGCTACACTCATTTGCCCATTAAAGAAACAGAAGAATTTCTCTTTCATAATTTATTATGAGGCCTGTAAAAATCAGGCTAATTCCAAAAGTCTACAACCCAAAATAGTGATAGAAGAGTAAGAAATATAATTTTAGGATGCAAATTTTTGTTTGAATATTAACTGCTTTGTTTGGGTTTATGTATGATTAGATATACAAGATTATATCTATATGTTGAGAAAGAAGCCAGTAGAGAAAGAAAAATGCAAGATGCAAGAGAATCTTTAGTCAGTAAAGCAAGTCCTAAATGAGGTGTTCAGAGACAACGGTATCAAGACCAAGGGTAGAGAGAAAAGAGCCAAGGTACCTGGTGAGAAAAGGATGGGTGATAAGGAAGAACAATTAAGTCTTTATGATAAAGCAGTGATTTCCAGTGGAAGAATTAGCAGCCCCACTGGGAGCATTTGGAAACCTATGAGGGCAGTTTTGATTATCACCATGACAGGTGGGCTCCACTGGCAATTAGTAAGTGGGGACCTGAGATACTGAACATCATGTAATGTGCCAGACATTCTTACATAATGAAGAATCACCTCACTCCAAGTGCAAAAAGCACCCATGCTAAGACACACTACCAGCCTTTGTCTTCCTTTATGATCATGCTGACTTTGGTGTTAATCATTGTGCAGTCAGATAATCAAAGCGCAACTTCCAAGACTCATAAAACTTCCACCTGTGCAGTAGATAATTTTAATGTTATATGACCTAAGCCTTCTTGAATTTTTCTAAACAACGAATTTATTTATAATTTCTTTATCTTACAAATTTAATATTATGCAACTTTTATAACAAAGATTTTATTTGTTCATTCCTTTATTTGTTCAGTTTAAGATAACCAGGAAAGAGGAAATGGCAGACTGATAGTGTTTCAGGAAACTCATTTCTGTTTACACATTTGCCTCTACTGGTAGCTACTGAGAGAAAAAGCCTGGAAGCATACAATAAGGAAGCCCTGAAAATATCAATAGCATACTCCACTCTTTCCTGCAAGACTGGTGATAGAGGCTCTCTCTGTGTTAAGCCATTTTTCACCACTAACTACTGAAACAGAGAAGGTCCACTGATAAAGTCTAATCTTAGGAACTTGGGGAAATAACATAAATCCCTATTAGCTATCAAAACTAATTTAAATAAGCAACTCAACTTTTTATATTGTAGCTGATCATCAAAGCCAGGAATTGGAAGATATCGTTTACAGAGTAGCCAACCTGTTTTTAATTGAATCATAAAGAAAAAACTAACCTTTTGTACATAATTATGAACATTTATATCCATTTGGGATTTATAATAGCTGCCAATAGTGACTAGTGAGCTGGTTTTCACTTTATTATCAAAAATGTTGCCTACATGCCATAAATTATCCTGCTTTTAGTTAGGATCATAAGATAAATTAGGAAAATATTCTCTGTGGGCAGTTGGGTTTACCACAAAACCTAGGGAATCTGAGTGTCTGAGTTTCCCTGGGGCCAATGTATTGAGGGCAATAAACCAACTCTTCAGTAACTATTTTTAGTTAGTATGTCCCAGGGTCCAAAGTTTAATGTAGGTCACCAAGAGAGGAAATTTTATAGGCTATTTTACTCAAGATAATTCTTTTAAAGATTTCCTCCAATGTTTAAAAACACACAACCATTTACCCTGGTTTCTGACCTACATATAGAACTAGTATCTGTAGCCCTGAGTTCTGATGACTATAACTGAATGCAAAGTCTACCTCCTGGCATTTCAGTGCTATCAACAGAAAGCACAGTGATATTTGGTGAACTTTTGGGGGAAATCCCTAACTTTTCAATATTAATGAGACACAACAATATTGAAATTAGGCCAATTAATAACCCTACAATGGCCTCTAAGTGTTCAAGTGAAAGGAAGAGTAGCACCTCTCTCACTTTAAATCAAAAGCTAGAAATGCTTAAGCTTACTGAGGAAGGCATGTCAAAAGCCGAGATAGGGGGCCGGCCCAGTGGCATAGTGGTTAAGTATGTGCGCTCTGGTTCAGCGGCCTGGGGTTCACAGGCCTGGATCCCGGGTGCGGATCTACGCACCGCTTGTCAAGCCATGCTGGGGCAGCGTCCCATATAAAGTAGAGGAAGATGGGCATGGATGTTAGCCCAGGGACGATCTTCCTCAGCAAAAAGAGGAGGATTGGCAATGGATGTTAGCTCAGGGCTGATCTTCCTCACCAAAAAAAAACAAAAAAAAGCCGAGATAGGATGAAATCTAGGCCTCTTGTGCCAAACAATTAGCCAAGTTGTGAATGCAAAGGAAAAGTCCTTGAAGGAAATTAAAAATGCTAATCCAGTGAACACATAAATGACAAGAAAGCAAAACAGCCTTATTGCTGATATGGAGAAAGTTTTAGTGGCCTGGATAGCAGATCAAACCAGCTACAACATTCCCTTAGGCGAAAGCCTAATCCAGACCAAGGCCCTAACTCTTCAATTCTCTGAAGGCTGAGAGAGGTGAGGAAGCTGCAGAAGAAAGATTTGAAGCTAGCAGAGGTTGGTTCTTGAAGTTTAAGAGAAAAAGCCATCCCCATAACATAAAAGTACAAGGTGAAGCAGCAAGTGCTAATGTAGAAGCTGTGACAAGATCTATCCAGAAGGAATAATTATCCAGATCTAGCTAAGATAATTAATGAAGATGGCTATACTAAACAACAGATTTCAACGTTGACAAAACAGCCTTCTATTGGAAAAAGATGCCATTTAGGACTTTCATAGCTAGAGAAGAGAGGTCAATGCCTGGCTTCAAAGCTTCAAAGGACAGGCTGACTCTCTTGTTAAAGGCTAATACAGCTGGTGACATCAAGTTGAAGCCAATGCTCATTCACCATTCCAAAAATCCTAGGGCCCTTAAGAATGAGACTAAATCTACTCTGCCTCTGCTCTATAAATGGAACAATAAAGCCTGGATGACAGCACATCTATTTACAACATGGTTTACTGAACTTTCTAAGCCCACTGTTAAGACCTAAGGCTCAGAAAAAAGATCCCTGTCAAAATATGACTGCTCATTGACAAGGCACCTGTTCACCTGAGCGCTCTGATGGCGATGTACGAGATGAATGTTGTTCTCATTCCTGCTAACACAACATCCATTCTGCAGCCCATGGATCAAGAAGTCATTTGACTTTCAAGTCTTATTATTTAAGAAATACATTTCGTAAGGCTATAGCTGCCAAAGATAGTGATTCCTCTGATGAATCTGGGAAAATTAAATTGAAAAGCTTCTGGAAAGGATTCACCATTCTAGATGCCATTAAGAACATTCATGATTCATGGGAAGAGATCAAAATATCAACATTAACAAGATTTTAGAAGAAGTTGATCCCAATCCTCACGGATAAATTTGAGGGTTCAAGATCAGTGTAGGAAGTAACACAGATGTAGCAGAAACAGCAAGATAACTAGAATTAGAAGTGGAGCCTGAAGATGTGACTGAATTACTGCAATCTCATGCTAAAACTTGAACAGGTGAGGAGTTGCTTCTTATGGATGAGCAAAGAAAGTGGTTTCTTGAGATAGAATCTACTCCTGGCGCAGATACTGTGAAGATTGTTGAAATGACAACAAAGGGTTTAAAATATGACATAAACTTAGTCGATAAAGCAGCAGCAGGTTTTGAGAGGACTGACTCCAATTTGGAAAGGAGTCCTACTGTGGGTAACATGCTATCAAACAGCATTGCATGCTACAGAGAAATCATTCGTGAAAGGAAGAGTCAATTGATGCAGTAAACTTCACGGTTGTCTTATTTTAAAAAATTGCCACAGCCACCCCAACCTTCAGCAACCACCACCCTGATCAGTCAGCAGCCATTAACCTCAAGGCAAGACCCTCCACCAGGAAAAAGATTACAACTCACTGAAGGCTCAGATGATGGTTAGGACTCTTTTAGCAATAAACTATTTCTTAATTAAGGTATGTACATTTTTTTAGACATACTGCTATTGCAGTAACAGACTACCGTATGGTGTAAATGTAACTTTTATATGCACTGGGAAACCAAAAATTTGTGTGACTCGCTTTATTGCAATATCCACTTTATTGTGGTGGTCTGGAACTGAACCCGCAATATCGCCCGAGTATGCCTGTATTTTGTTTGTTTTTCATATATGGAATAGGATACACACACAGACGCACACACACAGTAACCTTAATGGAAGAACAAGATAGAGTTGTCTTTTTCTAGTATTTAAAAATGTAAAACATGAGCGGTTATAAGTTTTAAGCATGCAAGAGCAGCTGAGAATTTGCTTTATGTCTTTAAACATTCAGTTAAATTATTTTTAATAGGGACTCAAGCAAAGAATCAAGATGTCTTCTGGAAGAAAAGCACAAGAAAGCAAAATTTAGTGGAATCATGTTAGAGAAAGAAAAGACCTAGTAGTTTGGGAGGACTGTAAATATGAATGGACAAAAAAAGATATTCTAGGGTCAAAATGGTGTTTTTCAAAGGTTGTTCTTTATATTTATACATATCCTCAAAGTTCTGCACTTTTTCCCCTGAACCTGTGGATCATGCAGTTCTACAGATCTTTTGCCCGGGCACAACATAGATTTTGACACCAATTTCAAGGTTGAAAATTTAGAAACTTAAAAATAAGAATTTGACTTATTTTTAGTTATTTGCATTCCATGCCATTAGCTAAGATATTTAAATACTTATCATTCAATTTATTACTTATGTATTTTTCAATCTGAGTCACTTCATTATGAGTACTGCCTACATAAGAATCTTTTCTCATGGCATACATGGTACTGTATGATAAATACATTTTACCTGTGTGCAGTATTCCATGCTGAGGAGACTGAGGCTCTGAAATGGTTACTCAACTGGGAAGGAACTGAGCCAGGATTTTAATCCAGGTCTTCTGATGTTAAGCACCTTTCATCACAACAGTTGTCTCCCTAATGAGGTTTTGGTCTGTTAATGAGACTGAAACATCTCTATCTTTCTCTATGCAATTGGTTTTATTTTCCTGTTAAATGAGAATAGAGTCAATGAACAAGTATAAAAGGAAATAAAACTACAAACCCAACCAAGAAGTAGAAAGTCTTACTCCTAGAGTATCTTCAGTGTCACACAAACCACATCATCCCAGCAGTCACAGTAAAGAAAGGAGTCCCAATCAGAGAAATTTTCCCACTAGAAGGAGAGTGATATGTACTCAATTTCCCCCCATAATTTATATGGACAATGCTCAGAGCAAAGAGAATGGTCACCAGTCACTTCAAGAGTAAACAGTGCTTATGAAAGGTAGATTTAAGTTAAATGCCTAGTTACTACATAAACATTGACTGGATTTCAACACATCAAATACTATTAGAAGGAATCCTACTTCCCTGTTATTCTCTGCATCTTAGAAAACCCTTTTCTGTACTCTTAACATTGTTCTTATCTAAGATGCAGAGAATAAAAAGCTGAAGATTTATTCTCAACTGTTTTGCCTAGTAAAACAACCCAAAAGTGAAAAACCAATAACATCCACTGTTTTTAGTGCAGGCTCAGAGTCTGACATGCAATTATATATACTTATTCCACAAATGACATTTGCTGTCTTCTTCCCTAAGGCAACAAACACTACACAGTATTTCCCTCACAGAAACACCTTCCTTAAAAATGTTAGCTGGACATTCTGTTTTCTCTTTTTTACCACCTTTCAGATTTTATGGATTAGAGTTGAAAAGTCAACACTTAAAAATAAACTGTGGTTTGGAAATGGTTATCTGTAAATATGAGTTCATTATTCCCCTTTGACAACCATAAGTAAAGTCAACAAAATATGTTCTGTCTATGTTTGACATAAAGAAATATTTTCCAGATGACCTGGAGATTATGGACTTTCTGCAAAAGCAATTTCATTGTAAATGAATGTATATGTACACATATGTAGGCATTCTGCAATCTGTAAATGGTTCTGCTCCAAAAGAGTTTGTTTATAAGTTTCTTCTAAAGCTTAAAATGTGTGTGTGCGCGTGCGCAGACAGAGACAGGGTTTGTTTTTTTTTTAAAGGTGTTCTTTATTTATTTTGTGAGGAAGATCAGCCCTGAGCTAACGTCCATGCCAATCCTCCTCTTTTTGCTGAGGAAGACTGGCTCTGAGCTAACATCCGTGCCCATCTTCCTACACTGTATGTGGGACGCTGCCACAGCATGGCCTGACAAGCAGTGTGTTGGTGCCCACCTGGGATCTGAACCTGGGCTGCCAGCAGCGGAGCGCGCGCACTTAACCGCTACGCCATGGGGCCGGCCCTGAGACAGAGATTTTTAACTATTTAACTTTTTTTTTTTTTTTTTTTTGTGAGGTCAGCCCTGTGCTAACATCTGCCAATCCTCTTCTTTTTTTGCTGAGGAAGACTGGCCCTGGGCTAACATCCGTGCCCATCTTCCTCCACTTTTATATGGGACGCCGCCACAGCGTGGCTTGCCAAGCAGTGCATCTGTGCGCACCCAGGATCTGAACTGGCGAACCCAGGGCCGCCGCAGCGGGCTTGCGGCACCGGGCCGGCCCCCTATTTAACTATTTTTAACAAATTTTTTAACTACACTTCTGCTGCTCCAACTATGGTCCCTGGACCATCAGCATCAGCATCAGCATCACCTAGGAGCTTGTTAGAACTAAGAATCTCGCTCCAGAGGCTCGCTCCAGACCTACTGCATCAAAATGTGCATTTTATCAAGATCCCAGATGGTTCCAGCGCACGTTAAGGTCCAAGAATCATCGGCCTAGACCTCTCAACCCCAAAGTCTCCCAGCGACTTCCCAAGTACTTTAGCTTAGCTTGTCTAAAACTGAACGTTATCTGCAATTGCTCAGAAGCCACTCCTCAACTATACACACAAGCTTCTATCTCCCCCATACGTCCTATTGTTCTCAGTGCACCAGCTTCCATCCAGCAACCTAAGCAGAGACCTGGATGCTATCTTAGACTTCTCTCTGTTGCTTGCCGTCTGGCTCCATGAGGGCAAAAATCACGTCTGTGTTTCTCTGCATTATGTCCTACCACCTAGTGACTTAATGAATATCTGTTGAATGAAGAAAACAAGCAACCATGTAGACACCTCCCGGCATCCCTCCTCTGTAGCCACACTGCTGGAGGCTCTTAATTACTCTCTCAGGCTCTGATTTCTTCTACTCTCAGTAGGAATCCTACATTGCTACCAGACTGATATTTCTAAAACACAAATCAGTTGCTCCTCTCCCATTCACACTCTCCATCATGCTTTAGAACTCTTTAAGGTCTTCCATAGCCTGAAAAATAAAGTACAGCGTCTCAGTACGGCCACTGTCTAGTCTTCTAGCACTATTGCTCACTGTCCCACTCATCTTACCCCAACCATATGCCCTGTGTTCCCTTCACTGAAGTATAAGCCACTTCTTGTTCCCATCTGAATTCTCAGCTCCTCAACTCAAGCTGGCAAAAACTGAATCCTTATTGCCTGTAAATATATAGTAATATATTGGGTTTCCACTTCTGAAAAGCTTTATTAGGCTTAAAAATACCACAATTCTTCATGAAAATTAAAAATACACACAAATATATTTCTACACAGTCATTAATATGAAAATCAAACACCTAACATAAATATTGAGGGATATGCTTCTGCATGGGCTAACTAGCTGAAAATTCTTAATATACAAATCCAAAGAAATCAGGTCTGAAGACACTCTCAATTTTTAGTGTGTTCCTAAGCATGGGAATTTTTCATTTCCCCAAAGATCTTCCTTAAGTCTTTTAACATAGACAAATGTCTACAAAATTTTAATTGCCCATTTGCTGCGCATGAATCCTTCAAATCTATTTTTTCCAAGTAAATACTGAGGTAGGTTCCATGATGGCTCCAGTTGAGTCTTAAAAGTAAATACCACTTTGGGTTCTCACTACAGTGGTCTCAAAACAGCATAAAACAGGGAGCCACCACTCAAGCTGTATAAATTGGAAGCGCCTGAACATATAGCTCCAAAACCTAAATCTCCCACCATTTTCACATCTCAGTGCCTGTTTCAGATTCATCTGCTCTAGAATACATTGCACACCCAAACCCCTCACGGAGCAGCCACATCCTCCACCACTGAATCGCCTCAACTCAGCTCAATTGCGGCACTTCCCACAAAAGCTTTTCAAGCTTTTCTTCACTTATCTCCAAAGTAAATTACCTACTCCCTCTTTCATGTTCTCATCACACCCTATAAAGACATCCATCATAGTGTCTGTTAACAAGTTATTCACACGTCTATTTCCTACTAAACTCTAAGCCCTTGCTTGGGTAGAGGGTCCATGTCTTCTCCATCTTTTTTCCCAAATACTTAGCATGGTACCTCACATTGAATAAGCAAACCTCTGATGTAGTAGCATTAAGAGCCATAGATGCACAATCTTATTGAAGGGGTGGAACTTTCCAAGCCCTAAGTGTTCTGACTTAAAATCAAGAACTGAATCTCCCTAGGACTTGAGATGAACTCCACTGAACCACGAGCTGGATACAAAATGAGACTTGGATTTGGAGAACAGGTGGAAACTGAGACCTGAGGCACAGCCATGACAACACAGTGAAAGGCTCACGCAGCAATGAGGTGGGAGGGAGGATGGCAAAGAAGAAAGGAAAAGGAAGAAAGGAAAAGTGTCAGCCAAGACCATTCTAACGAGAGGTCCTTGGTAAGATAAGGGCTAAAAAGCTGATGTATATCTCATATACACATATATCACATATTTTGCCCATTACATAGTAAATTTCTCCATATATAATATGTCCTCAATGAAGCTATCATAGATCTCTTAAGTATATAATGGTCACCATAACAGAAATATTAAAAAGGCAACCACTGATGAGTTGACTACTGAAAAATGTATACTACAAAATGAATTTAACATACATAATCTGACATAAAAATGGGATAAATAATCTATTTAATAATAGTCACAAAAACAGATATAAAATGTGGATCAACCTTTTGTATTGCTGGACCAATATTTAAGATCTATCCAATTCCAGCACAAAGAAAATGGAAAGCTATTTCACAATATCAAGTATAGTAGACTACAGCATTGCTACTCAAACTGAACTGCTTTTTACCAGAACCTGAGATAAGTACAAGTATCAAGAGAAAACAGAAATTTTTGTGACAAGTTGGCATTTTCATAACTACTGAATCTAATAATAACGTGCTTGTGTTTTCTTTCATTTTCATGAAATTGTATAAATTAATTTTATTGTATTTTATGAAAGAATCAATCTGCAATGGATTGGAAGGAGAAGGAAGAGCAGGAGAAGAAGGATGAATAGAAAGAGGATGATCCTTCACCACAGAGAGTTTGAGAAGCACTGCTCCACTAGATGAACCCCCCAGAAGCCCACCTAGTTAGTGGCAATACTGGTTTTACATTGGAAGTTGAAATGTGCTGACAATTCCAGGAAGGGAGGGAGGTAGAGAGGGACGAAAGGAAGGAGGGAAGGAAGGAAGGCAAGAAGGAAGAAAGGGAAGAAGGGAAGGAAGGAGGAAGGAAAGATGGAAGGAGGAAGGGGGGGGATAGAGGAAGAGGATCAATGCTATTTGCCTCAAGAGATGAGGCACACAATTAATAAAATGTGAACTGCTAGTGTTAAATCGGGCATGGGAAGGTTGAAGTTTCATTTGAATGACACACAGTCATTAAAGATGAGAAATTAGTTGGGGCTGGCCCTGTGGCGCAGTGGTTAATTTCACGCCTTCCACTCCGGAGGCATGGGGTTCGCCAGTACTGACCTGGGCACGGACCTACTCACCACTCATCAAGCCGTGCTGAGGCGGAGTCCCACATAGAGCCACCAGAAGGATGTACAACTATGACAGGCAACTATCTACTGGGGCTTCGGGAAGAAAAAAGGAAAAAAGGAGGAAGATTGGCAACAGATGTTAGCTCAGGGCCAATCTTCCTCAAAAAAAAAAAAAAGATGGTAAATTAGCAAACTCTAACGCGATGTGATTCTGAGGGAGGGAGTAGAATTTGGTACTTCAGCTGCTTTAGACAGGGTTACTTCATCACAGTTTTAAATAGACTGTCCAATATAAGCATAAATTATCACCCCATGAAACTTTGATAGACTGGATACTGACCTGGAAATTAACAATCAAGCTTATTGCAGAAAAAATTTTTAAATGTACCTTTTCACTTATAACCAGCATGGTGCTGATTAGAGAAAAAAGCCAAACCATTGCAATTTTTTAAAATTGCTATTGTTAAAATAGAAATTAGCTGAACTAGCAATAAGAAATACAATGCTTCAGCTGTTGTAAAAATCACTCCTTCCTCTGCCATGAAGATTTGTTGTGGGAGACCAATCTTTATCAGTAAAGTGTTAGTAGTTGAGTAGGGAAGAAAGCTATGGAATTTAGTTTTGCAATTTAATACACTACTCATAGGTGAATTGTTATATAATATATAAATAATACTGTTATATAATATATAAATAATATTTATAATATATAAATAATACTGTAATATGTTTCCCAAAGTGAATCCAGTGTTTTTTCCCAAACTATCACATGTTATGATATATCATCAGGTTTGGGTATATGTATGAACTTTCCCAAAATATTTTTCTGGTATGGTTATTATTATTTGTGAAAGTCATGGTATTCTCATTTAACAATACCTCTTAGTCTATATATTTAATACCATTTAAAATTCTGAAATATCTATCTGCAACAAAATAATTTGTTTCCTCTCAAAAAAACCCGATTCCAATAGTTTACTAATATTATTTGTTGTTCTCTCATGAATTAAAGCCCTTTCCTTTGAGAAGTGTTTTCTTTAATAGATAGCTAAATCCAAAAAAAGTGAATGGACTTAAGAGAATCACTTCAAAATGTAGTTAAAACTATGTTCGGTAACTTATTATCCCTTAGTAAGAGCAAAGAAATGCGCAATTTTTCTGGAACACACATATACATAGCTCCGCTTTTTGTTAAGGTATTGGGTAGCACTTGCATTATTATGAGTACAGATTTTCCACGATGAGCCAAACAGTGTAAGGTGATATTTCCTCTTTTGTAAAACTTTATATTTTTCCTAGATTTAATCATTGAGATCACTAATCTCTCTTTTTTCCTTTTGCTTAGACTCTTGCCAAACTCTCCAACATTAAAACCACTTAAGATGCAGGTGTTCATATGGTCACCGATATCAGGTAATCCATAGCCCTCAAGCTCTCCAATTTGGGTTGATTTTTCCCTAGACCTGTCAGATAGCTATTGTCCTATGTTTCTCCTTTACTTTTAGTTTCCATGCTGCTGCATGGGCATCCTATGTCACTTGGATTCTTAATCCTTTGTATACAACATACTTATTTTTCTCATTTCAAGGTGTTTAGGATCTGGTCTTCATGCCTAGAGTTCTGAAATTTCATGATGGTGTTCTTGGCCTTTTTTCATTGATTTGGTTACGCACTTGGGATGTGGAAGATTGTGTCCTTCGGTGCTGGGACAATTTTTTTTATTACTTTGAGAATTTCATTTCTTTCATTTGCTCTGCTCTTCTAATGAAAACGCTATCAGTTGGATATTATGTGGTCTACTTGTTATATTTTCTAGGCTATTCCCTTCATGGTTAAGCCCTTCTATTGATTAATTTTATTTTTGCTTTCAATTTTTAAAATTTTCACAAGGTCTCTCTTGTTCTTCAATTGTTCTGATTGTAATAGCATTACATTCTTTTTCATAGCCACAGTGTCTTCTCTTATTTCTTTGAGTTAATTTTATTTTTTGTTTATTTGAGTCATTTCTTATGCTCCTTAACTTTTAATTTCTCCAAGATTCTTTTTAGTAGTTCTTGCCCCTTGTTGTAGCCTGTTCCTTTCTTGTTGAAGCATACCCCAAATACTTGGTGATCTTTGGATATAATATGAGTGAGAATATAAAATAATGACTGGGAACACTATGAGTAAGTACTGCAGCTTCTCAACCACTGCAGGATGAGCAAGCAGGGACCTGATCTTTCAAATATCAAAGATCCGTAGACGTTTTCTGTAGAGCCAGTTTCTTCAGAAAATAAGCTTTCATGAATCTCCTGGTTGGGAGTTACAGTCATATCTACGAAAGCTATTGAGAGACGTGGCAGGAGAGAGCTAGGGATCTCACCATTTATTATGCAGACTCTACCCTCAGTTGTACATGGTGTTCCCATGTCTGGAATCTCTCTAGTTCAATGTCTCCACAGACTCAATCCCATCTCTGACTAAAAGTAGGGGCACTCTAGTAATCAGTTGTCTGCTCATACAGGGGAAGTAAGCCTGGGCAGCTATAACATACCCTATTCAGACTTTCAACAAACTCCTGGTTTCTGCCTCGTATTTCACTCCCAGCTTCTGCAGTATCTCATATTGCCAATTCCTGTCTTTTCCAGGGTTCTGAAGCATAAATTTGCTTCCTGCTTGTTCTTGGCTCCTCACTTTGCAAGAACTAGGTATTTTGCTCTCTCTGCTCTAGTAATCCCTCCTTCCAATTGATTTAACCCAGAAATTCACGGCATTTGCAATCCATTATCTCCTCTCCAATTCTCTTTGTTCATGTGTGTTTCTATCCTTTTTATTTCTTTAGTTTCAGTGAGATGTTCAGGAGGGAGTAGAAGCAGACACTTTTGCTCAAGTTGCTGTGTTTAACTGGAATCTCAAGATCTTTTTTTCTATGTCAGAAAATATGCTACTCCTAATTAAATCAAGTTGTCTGAATTTTATTACAGAAAAGAACCGTATTAGTCATATTATTTATTCACCTTTCTTATTTAAAATAAGAATTTGCTTTTTTGGGGGGGGGCATGGTCCATCAGCATCAAGCAACAAAAACAAACAAAACCTAGCACATATTTATGAACAATTCAACTACCTAGAATGATTCTTAAAATTTCCTTAGTTATGAGAAAAGGAGGGAAGCCTCAAATGAGCTGCTCTCTTCTATGTGTCCACTTTCTACAATTCAGGAGACCAAACCTGTCAATCATCTACAAAATACAGAATGCTACTCCATCTCCTTGGCATCCATCAGAAATTCCCCAGCTAGTCCTTCCTTGTAAAATGACAATGACACATAATAACAGCTGAACTCATTGGAGGAACAGCTGAACTCATTGGAGGAAAGGCACGTATGTGGGACAAGAGGACATGACTATGACAAAAAGCATTAAGAGAAAGTGGTTTTCCTTGCCATTTATCATTCCTCGTGCAGCCTCCACACTGCCATAAAGAAATCTCTTACAGTGTGCTGAAATAGTAGATGGGCTTATCATAGCACAATAACAACCAAAGGAGAGGCCAAAATGAAAAAAGACTGACTTTACAAGAAGAAATATTTGACATTGGATTTCAATCAAGATCTGAGTCTACTCCATGCATTTCACTCTCCATTGGTAATTTTAATAAAACCAATTGAGAATTCACCATGATCCAGTCTGTTTTCTGTTAAAGTCAATGAAAAGGCAAATGTAGGGGCCATGGAGGGTCAGCATTGATTCTGCAGAGGTTTCTCTTTCTTCGAATTAAAAGCTTTCGTAAATCCAACTCAAAAAAAAAAAACCCAAAAAAACAGAAAAGCATATTTCTCATAAAAACTTAGGATTTGGGATGATCAAAGGAGAAGGTGTATCAGATTTACATTGACCACAAATCTACTGTGAGTTCAAAGTATGACCTGGTTATCAAAAAAGCTAAGGCAACCTTGAGCAACATACACAGAAGCATGGGAGATCTCCAGGTCATCAAAGCTTAGTTTTCCCAAAATTTCTAGTTATAAAGATTGATTAAGACGCTTACTTTTTTCTGTTCAGAAAAATATCGAGATGCTCAATGAATTTATCAAATATTTTTAATTATAATGGATGCTTAGGTAGTGTTAAAGGACTTGGTATGCACAAATTTTGATTTTTAATAGAAAAAATACTAATAAAAGGATTGTTAAAATCCGAATTTGATTTCTAAATGCAGGACCACACATAAACCATCCTATGAATATGTTAAAAGTCAGCCAACTTTTAATAACATGAAGGATAAGAACAGGAACCACCTCTCCCATTACATTTCCAAACCTCCCCTAACATTTATAATAGAGGTCTACATACTTGGAAGGGCTGTCAAAATTGACTTGCTAATGAGAATGGCTCAAAATACTAACATAGCTTGCTCCTCAAATGTAGATCAGATAATGAGAGCTTAAGCACTTAGTGTATATGCTGTAGAAATTAAATGAAAACAAGGTATCAGACTTTCTCAGAAGAGCAAGGTGCATTAAAGTATATGCTGAGCAATGAAACAAACGTTTAAGTCATGACTTCCTAATAACATTATAAGATTTTGATTTATTGATTTTGGGAAAAGGTTTATAATTTTATTTATTTATTTTTTCCCCCAAAGCCCCAGTAGATAGTTGTATGTCATAGCTGCACATCCTTCTAGTTGCTGTATGTGGGACGCGGCCTCAGCATGGCCAGACAAGCGGTACGTCGGTGCACGCCCGGGATCCGAACCCGGGCCGCCAGCAGCGGAGCGCGCGCACCTAACCGCTAAGCCACGGGGCCGGCCCATGGGAAAACGTTTATAACTCTGATTTAACAAGGTAAAATATTTCAGTATTATGCCAATTTTAAAGACATGTTTGACAATTAAATATTTGTAGATTTTTAGCATATAATAAGGGCTAAAGAGATGGTTCTTTAATTCTTATTTATAGATTGCTAAAGAAATAATTCAGTTTAAAAGTTGCTGTTTCCAATGAAGATAGTAGTTTAGAGTATAGGGACACTTTTATACTCTAGATGGTTCTTTCTCTCTATGCCCTAGAAGATGTTTTTTACATTATCCCTAACAGCACTGTTCTCCTGCAATACTTGATCATGAGCTCTTTGAGATCAGGGAAATATTAGGCATCTTTGTGTCTCAAACACTTGGCTTAGCCTGTGAAAGGGAGATCATGAATGGATAATGACATGTGCCAATATATTAGGCAACGCAGGCATAAATGTTGATTTTATTTCTATATTTGGACAATGGACTACCTAAAGCCCTTTCCTTGGTAATGGTCTAGGGTATGAATAAAAAATAGTTTCCCACTCAAATAATAATTTTAATCAACTGGAGCTTGCAGCCTGGAGCACATTGTCAAAAAGGATTGTAATAATGAATTTAGGTATAGTAGCAAAATCTGCAACAATGAGGATGCAGAAAGAGGGTAAATCAAGTATATTCAATATTCCAAGCCTAGATTTAAAAATCTGATGGTCTCAAGTGTGTAAAGAAGGGCACCCTTGTGAAAAGACATAATTGGAATTGCTTTGATCATGAATAAGCAACAGCACACTTATGAATGTTATTAATTTCTCTTTTTTTTTCATGTGTACACACATTAGCTAGAGGACCAGGCAAAGATGATTTGTGCAAATATCTTGCTCATATATGTCATCAACAAAGTGTCTGCAATAAAAGTGGTAAATACAGAGAAGGGAGGGGGAGAGACTCTCAAACCCCTCAAACATCAGTTATGAATGATTGATTACATAAACAGTGAAATTAAATGAAGGAAAAAAATTTTCTAAAATAAATATTCTAATTATATATTATAAAAGAATATGCATTTTTAAAGCTTCCTAACTGCCAATCTCAAGTACACGTCTGGTCTTAGTGAAATAATGTAAAATTCTATAAAGGATACTAATATTTAATGGTTGACTTGAACCTTTAAAAATGAATAATTTACTCGTCAAATGCTTCTGAAAAAAACATAGTTAATCACAAACTAAATGACTGATACATAAAGCCTTATCTATTAATTGTTGGTAATTATAATTTTCAATAGCTAATAATTTACTAGTTTTAAAAGTAAAATAAATAATGAATATAATTGTACTGGGATGATTACGGGTATTTTATATACTTATTCTCTTCCAAGAATACATTTTATCATTTCCCTAGAAAACAGAACTAAAAGTTAAGACAGTTCTCCACAATATGATCATACTCATTTTTGGTGACATGAAAAAAATTACAGTCTTCAGAAAATTTCACACTACAATCATGTTGATCACAAACAACATAGTCCCTTAACAAATGGAAACTGAAAATATAGTGCTAAATGTACATTATGTTTAAAATTTAGATATCAAAATATGAAATAATAAAGAAGGCCCCTGCCTCTCACCAAGCCTCAAAATAATCAGGAAATGAAAGCACCTTAAGCATTCTGCAAACTGACAATATGCTGGTTTCCAACTTTTAGTTCTAATTCTCTCAAACTCGTCTTTTCTCTGTTTCTACTATCACCACACAAGTCTAGATTCTCATCAACCTCAGACCCGAGTTACCTAAAAAAAAAAAAATTTAGCCATGTAATCCCTTGGCTTTAAGTCTACTCCCAGGTTAACCTTCTTATATGACATGATTTATTGTATACCATCATAACCAGTCTCCTCATTTCTCAGTGCACGTGCATATCTTTCATGTTTCCTATCTAATTAGGCCCAATTTCTTCCTTGAACTCCACCACCCTGCATAATCTGGTCAGTCATCCCCATGCAGCCTACCCGCCCTTACTAGGTGCTAAAGGTACAAGAGAACCAAGGTCTTCTGAATCGCAGTCCAATTCTCATACCAAAGACAAGACTGATAGCCTAGATTAAATGCTCCCATTTTATACAGTAAGGCATGAAAAACACAAGAAGGCCACGTGGGAACTGTAAGACACTAAGCTTATACCCCCAGCCTGGTCATCTGTTCCTAACCATGACTCACCCCTCATGTTTATGAACTGCTAAAAACTCTACTCACTGTAAGAGGATAGGTTACTTTGCTTAACTGATGTGATTACTTTGATTCTGGATTTGTTTCCCACACCAGTCTCATCTACAATGACTTGGTTCGAAAGCAAATGTCAACTGTCTATTTGACTCATTACATTGTGTTATTTCAAAAGGTAAAAGAAATAATTGGGCAAAAAATTAAGGCACAAAGAAAAAAACCATTCTTTTATGTAATTCAGCTTGCCTACCAATTTTCTTTGTTCTTCTCTGATGACATCAGAACTAACAACAAAAAGACATTTTAGAGCAAGGAAAATCAGAATAGAGTTCTCTTGACAACACAAACTCAGGGAATGGTTTTGCTTCCTTTAATTGCATCAAACTCACAACTGGAAAAACAATCAAGAACAACCTAAACATGAGTGTGAAGTTCATACCTACAATGTAATGCTAAGCATCCATTAGAAAGAATGAAGTATGTGCCAATAAAGAAAAATTCCCGCTGTATATTGTTTGTGAGAAGGCAAGTTGGAGAACAGTATATGCAGTATAATTCCCTCATTTATATAATTCTTAGAGGATAAAATTCTATTATATGTGTGCTTATATAGGAGTAGAAAATATAGAGAGAGTATACACAAGAAAATATTTACACTGGTTACACTGGAGTGGATGAGAAACTCCTATTTCCACATCTAAGTGCCTTGACATGTATTAATTATTCAGTAAAAGCATGTTTTTTTCAAAAGAGCACAAAAGTGCTGAAAGCCACGTTGCTGGTCATCTCAAGTGGTTTATGTTCTGGTCACACTTTAAAGTGATCTCGAATATTCCAACTAAAGATTGAGAAATTGACAAAAAACATTCCCACCTTATTTCAAAAGAAAGTGTATAAATATTGCTAGCTGTTTGACATCCAAATAACGGATTAGTTTTCCTTATCCAAGGAAAAGAAACACTACTTCATTTCTACAGTTTCAAGCCTCAAAGGTTTTATTGGTTTTTAGAGTTTTTTTTGTTTGCTTGGTTTTAGTTGTTTTTATTCTTGGGCTGTATCAAATAAATGATCCTAGAAGATATTATGTCAAAAATACAAACAGCAGAGCATCTAACAGATAAATGAGTATAGGGACATTTCAGAATTATATTTACTTAGATCCAAAAAGAATCTCTAAAACAGAGTTAACATGTGCTGACAATGGTGCATTAGACTCCTAACTTCATTACTTAGAACACATTGCTTCTCTATTAAATATGAAAATGGTTATGTCTCTAATATCTACTTTCATTATCACCTAATACCATCATAGACTAAATTATATTATTCACTGCATGGCAAAGATGGCTTCAGTAGGGTTTATAGAGCCAAATAGGATATCATTAAAATCAAATTAAACCATCCACTGGCGGGGTAAATCTACTTGGGCACACCAGGTTTTAGAGACAGCAAAATCACGCTGCAGCATGAGGAACAACTGTTGAGTTCCTGAAGTATTATAAACTAGCTAAGATTTCAAGGTGCTCAACTAAGTAAATTATTCTTCATTTAATTGACCTTGCTATTCACAATGAACACCTCTTCAATAAACGGCTCAGGATAGGGATATAGACTTGAGAACTTAAAGCAGGTTATCAAATTAGAGAAGGAAATTGTTATTCAATGATTGAAGAACACTGGGGGCTTGTCAAAACAGTCAGTAGGCGATACGAAATTACGTCGTTTTTGTAAAAAAGAGAAAAACAGCAGGATACTCATTAAGCTACAGGATTGTAAAACAACAATAATAATAATATAAATAAATAAATAAACCACTGGTATTTAATCAGTTTCAGTCATCTTGCTTAAACAGTTATAAACTCAAAATAGGAAGTAATAGTATACATATGCAACTCACAATGTAAAAGGAAACTGACTTGAGAATAAGGCCCTTTGGCCACACACCGTATAAACAGGGATGTGAGTGTACCCTGTTCTCAAGATCTATTGACATTTTGATAGAAATGAATAATGAGGAAATATGCTGAAAAATGAAAAGCAGTAAAAAAAAATCAATTTCAACAAAAGAAAAGAATTCAAATCTACCAGAGGGAAAAATAACTATTTTCAAGAAATTCTGCAACAAGAGAAGAAAAAAAAGAGAAACTATCTCGTTTTGTAATGCTTTTTGAAGTACTGCCAATTCCAGATAAGATAGATG
Source organism: Ceratotherium simum simum (assembly GCF_057802395.1). Classification (NCBI taxonomy): domain Eukaryota; kingdom Metazoa; phylum Chordata; class Mammalia; order Perissodactyla; family Rhinocerotidae; genus Ceratotherium; species Ceratotherium simum. Next base: position 17,782,670 of record NC_141909.1, read on the forward strand.
TGAAATGACTATATAATTAGGGTGCTTAGGGATTTTCTAAGCCAAAGTAACTTTCTGAATGAACTGTTTGTCACTCACATACTATAGACAAGTATTCCACATAACTTTTATCAAGTATTCTATTAGGGTACCCATTTTCTTCTTAGCTTCTCTTTCTTTTTACCCCAAATCAAGAGCTAAAAAATCACTCTTCTACCTGACTACCCCAAAGACCCCCCTGCCCTTGAACCCTTAACAGTTAACTGACATTTAGGTGAGAATTTTGGAACGGTGGACTTAGACTGTGCCTGAACCATAAGTTTACATCAGATTTGGATTCTGTCACAATTTCCACCACCACCTTGTTAGCAATCCAGGTTAGACTACAAACCAGCCAACTGGTGCTGCCTATGGGCCAAGGGCTATATCTTCCTCTTTTCAGGTCACTATTTATTTACAAAGGGACTATCTTTACAGGTTTCTATGAAAGTCCAAGCATCACAAAATTAACCATACAACATGTGAGGGAAATATAGCTTAACCACAATAACTACAATAGGCTTTGTAGGGCATGGTTAATTTCAAAAGCAGTACATGACAAAACTATTGTGGTATGACCAGAACAAATAAATAGGCAGTGTTGTCTTTGCTTGCAATAATAGGAGTATTAAGTCTTATGTCCGAAGGAATAATCTCCCTCCATGACTGAAGATGTGTAGGCGCCTTGAAAACATTCATAGGAGGACTGGGAGAAGAAACTGGACGCTATTTCTGTACACTAACAACGAAGTAGCAGAAAGAGAAATTAAGAATACCATCCCACTTACAACTGCAACAAAAAGAATAAAATACCTAGGAATAAACTTAACTAAAGAGGTGAAAGATCTGTACACCGAAAACTATAAAACATTTCTGAAAGAAATTGAAGAAGACACAAATGGAAAGATATTCCGTGCTCTTGGATTGGAAGACTTAACATAGTTAAGATGTCCATACTTCCTAAAGCCATCTATAGATTCAATGCAATCCCTATCAAAGTTCCAACAACATTTTTCACAGAAATAGAACAAAGAATCCTAAAATTCATATGGAACAACAAAAGACCCCGAATAGCTAAAGGAATCCTGAGAAAAAAGAACAAAGCTGGAGGTATCACAATCCCTGATTTCAAAATATACTACACAGCTATAGTAACCAAAACAGCATGGTACTGGCACAAAAACAGAAGACAGATCAATGGAATAGAATCGAAAGCCCAGAAATAAACCCACACATCTGAGAGAGAGGAGTCAAGATGGCGGCATAGGCAGACTCGGAACTCATCTCCTCCCATGGACACAGCCAATTTACAACTACTCGTGGAAAAATTACCCCTGAGACGGAACTGAAAACTGGATAAGAGGAACTCCTGCAACAACGGACAATCCTAACTGAGGTGGAAGAGGCAGAGACTCCCTTCTGGAGAGGAAAAACGCCGCCTTCACAAGCCGCCAGCTTCACGGCCGCCGGGAGCAGCTCACAGGTACGCAGCCTCCCTGGAGACGTGGGGCCCTGAGCCGGGGAGCGCCCCTGCTGGGGGCATATTGTGGACCCAGCACAATCGAGACCAGCGGCATAATATCTGATTGTGCCTGCTACTAAAACACTGGGGAGCACCCCCAGAAAACCCGGTTCACAAAGAAACTAAAACTGGCTCTTTAAGGGCCCGCGCGCAAACTCACCCGTTTCAGGAAGCACCCTAAAATCACCAGAAAGAAAGGTGTACAGTGCTTTGGTGACAAGAGACTCACCTAATAGGCCCTGAGTGCATCTCGGTGAGGGGTGAGACCTCTCCAGGGACTGGGACATTGGCGGCGGCCATTGTTGTGGCCTGGTGTGGGCGTGCTGACACACACGCCATTGGAGTTCTCCCTGAGGCCTGCTAGCCCAGGGTCTGCTCCACCCGCTAGAGCACCTATTTAATCCAGCTCAGCCAGGGCAGGCAGCCCACCCTAGAGACTGGCCCCACGCAACAACAAGACCTCAGGCAACTTGTGGGCCTGCATAGATTGGTGACTGGATTCTCTGCAGCCTGGCAACTGAGCCGACTTGAGCAGGGCAGGGTGTGCACAAGGAGCGGGTGGAGAGTGTGGGGCCGTGGCAGAGTGTGTGGGGCTCCCGCCGTGGAGAGACTGGATCTGCTTGGGGAGGTCGGGGTGCTCACACAGGGCAGGACTGTGTTGACTGTGTGTGTGGACCTGTGGGCGGCAGGACTTCTCAGCCACAGAAGACTTGTACTTCTCAAAGACCCACATAGGAGGTTTGCTCCACCTTCCAAAACCTGAAACAAGTGGGTGCTCCTGTGCCTGAGGCCAGCCCCACCCAGCTGCAATCCTCAGAGAGCTGACAAGAGACCTAATAGGCTTGAGGCTTACAGCAATTGTAAGGCCCTGAGCCTAACAACCTGCCACGCTGGGGGCCTACTCACTTAAAAGAAATACTGCAACACAAATGTGGTATTAGAACTTGCAGCCAACTGTGCTGGGGATCCCCACACCTGATAAAGAGACTGAAGGGCCCACAACAACTACAAGCAGCTGAGCATTACAACAGCTGGCCAGGAGCATAACTCAGCCTCCCTGGGTGCCTACAGGGAAAGCAAACAGGCCACAGCAGAAGGATACACGTAGCCCACATAGGGGTCACCCCTGGAACATTGAGAACTGCGGGAAGAACACTGGAAGCCTCCTAAGCCATCACTTACATAAGGTCACCTATCCAAGAGCAGGAGACGTAGCTGACCTACCTAATACGTAGACACAAGCACAGGGAAAGAGGCAAAATGAAGAGGCAAAAGAATACATTCCAAGTAAGGGAACAGGACAAAACCCCAGAAAAGGAACTAAGTGAAACAGGAATGAGCAACCTACCCGACAGAGAGTTCAAACTAAGAGTGTTAAGGAAGCTCACTGATCTGGGGAGAAGAATAGATGAACTCAGTGAGAATGTCAACGAAGAAATGGAAGATATAAAAAAGAACCAATCAGAAATGAAGAATACAGTACTGGAAATGAAAAATTCATTAGAGGGACTCAAAAGCAAAGTAGAGGATACAGAAGAACGGTTCTGTGAGCTGGATGAAAGACTAGAAGAAATTACCCGAGGTGAACAGGTAAAAGAGAAAAGAATTAAAAAGACTGAGGACAGTCTAAGGGACCTCTGGGACAACATCAAGCGCACTAACATCCGTGTTATAAGTGTCCCGGAAGGAGAAGAGCGAGACAAGGGGTCAGAGAATCTATTTCAAGAAATAATAGATGAAAATTTCCCTAACCTAAGGAAGGAAACAGACATCCAGGTACAGGAAGCACAGAGAGCCCCAAACAAGATAAACCCCAAGAGGCCCACACCAAGACACATCATAATGAAAATGTCCAGAATTAAAGATAAAGAGAGAATCCTAAAAGCCGCAAGAGAATGTCAAGTTACGTACAAAGGAAACCCCATAAGGCTATCAGCTGACTTCTCTGCAGAAACCTTACAGGCTAGAAGAGAATGGCACAATATATTTAAAGTGCTAAAAGGAAAAAACTTACAGCCAAGAGTACTCTACCCAGCAAGGTTATCATTCAAAATGGAAGGAGAGATCAAAATTTTCCCAGATAAGCAAAAATTAAAGGAGTTTGTCACCAAGAAACCAGTGCTACAAGAAACGTTAAAGGGACTGATTTAAGGGGAAAAGAAAAGACCACAAATAGGAAAAATTATCTATTTCCATGATTAGAACGTAATGGATACAAATGCACAACAAAGGGGTTAGATATGATATCAAAAACATGAGGGAGGAGGGGAGTTAAAGAGTACAGCTTTCAGACAGAGGTCAAACTAAAGGGACCATCAATTCTGTATAGAAGAGGAAAGGAACAGAGAAGGACTACTAAAACACTGAGAAAAAAAAAAAAGTTAAAAAAATGGCAGTAAGTACATACTTATCAATAGCTACTTTAAACGTCAATGGACTAAATGCTCCAATTAAAAGGCATAGGGTGGCTGACTGGATGAAAAAAGACCCATATATATGCTGAATACAAGAGACACACTTCAGACCTAAAGACACTCACAAACTGAAAGTGAAGGGACGGGAAAAGATACGCCACGCACATGGCAATGAAAAGAAAGCTGGGGTAGCAGTACTCATATCAGACAAAATAGACTTTAAAACAAAAACTATAAAAAGAGACAAAGAAGGGCATTACATAATGATCAAGGGAACAATCCAACAAGAGGATATAACACTTGTAAATATCTAGGCACCCAATGTAGGTGCACCTAAATATATAAAGCAATTATTAACAGACATAAAAACAGAAATAGACAGTAACACAATAATAGTAGGGAACTTTAACACTCCACTTACACCAACGGATAGATCATCCAAACAGAAGATCAATAAGGAAACATTGGCCTTAAACGACACACTAGAACAGATGGACCTAGTAGATATACACAGAGCATTCCATCCAAAAACCGAAGAATACACGTTCTTTTCAAAGGCACATGGAACGTTCTCCAGGATTGATCACATATTAGGCCACAAAACAAGTCTCCATAAATTTAAGAAGATTGAAATAATACCAAGCATCTTTTCTGACGACAACGGTATGAAGCTAGAAATCAACTATAGGAAGAAAATCACAAAAGCCACAAATACGTGGAGATTAAACAAAATGCTACTGAACAACGACTGGGTTAACGAAGAAATCAAAGAAGAAATCAAAAAATACCTGGAGACAAATGAAAATGAAAATACGACATGCCAGAATTTATGGGATACAGCAAAAGCAGTTCTAAGAGGGCAGTTTATAGCAATACAGACCTATCTCAACAAACAAGAAAAATCTCAAATAAACAATCTAACAATGCACCTGAAGGAACTGGAAAAAGAAGAACAAACAAAGCCCAAAATCAGTAGAAGAAGGGAAATAATAAAAATCAGAGCAGAAATAAATGAAATAGAGACCAAAAAAACAATAGAAAAAATTAATAAAACCAAGAGCTGGTTCTTTGAAAAGATCAACAAAATTGACAAACCTTTAGCTAGACTCACCAAGAAAAAAAGAGAGAAGGCACAAATAAGTAAAATCAGAAATGAAAGAAGGGAGGTTACAACAGACACCTCAGAAATACAAAAGATTATAAGAGAATACTATGAAAAGCTATATGCCAACCAATTCGACATCTCGAAGAAATGGATAAATTCTTAGAATCATACAACCTTCCAAAACTGGATCAAGAAGAAGTAGAGAATTTGAATAGACCAATCACCAGTAAGGAGATCGAAACAGTAATCAAAAACCTCCCTAAAAATAAAAGTCCAGGACCAGACGGCTTCCCTGGTGAATTCTACCAAACATTCAAAGAAGACTTAATACCTATCCTTCTCAAACTCTTCCAAAAAATTGAGGAGGGGGGGAAGCTCCCTAACTCATTCTACGAAGCTGACATTACCCTGATACCAAAACCAGACAAGGACAACACAAAAAAAGAAAATTACAGGCCAATATCACTGATGAACATCAATGCAAAAATCCTCAATAAAATACTAGCAAATCACATACAACAATATGTTAAAAAGATTATACACCATGATCAAGTGGGATTTATTCCAGGGATGCAGAGATGGTTTAACATTCGCAAATCAATCAACGTAATACACCACATTAATAAAATGAAGAATAAAAATCACATGATCATCTCAATAGATGCAGAGAAAGCATTTGACAAGATACAACATCCATTTATGATAAAAACTCTGAATAAAATGGGTATAGAAGGAAAGTACCTCAACATAATAAAGACCATATATGAGAAACCCACAGCTAATATCATCCTCAATGGTGAAAAACTGAAAGCCATCCCTCTAAGAACAGGAACCAGACAAGGATGCCCACTGTCACCACTCCTATTTAACATAGTACTGGAAGTCCTAGCCAGAGCAATCAGGCAAGAGAAAGAAATAAAAGGGATCCAAATTGGAAAGGAAGAAGTGAAACTGTCACTATTTGCAGATGACATGATTTTATATATAGAAAACCCTAAAGAATCCACCAGAAAACTTTTAGAAGTAATAAACGAACGTGGTAAAGTTGCAGGATACAAAATCAACATACAAAAATCAGTTGCATTTCTGTACACTAACAACGAAGTAGCAGAAAGAGAAATTAAGAATACCATCCCATTTACAATTGCAACAAAAAGAATAAAATACCTAGGAATAAACTTAACTAAAGAGGTGAAAGATCTGTACACCGAAAACTATAAAACATTTCTGAAAGAAATTGAAGAAGACACAAAGAAATGGAAAGATATTCCGTGCTCTTGGATTGGAAGAATTAACATAGTTAAGATGTCCATACTTCCTAAAGCCATCTATAGATTCAATGCAATCCCTATCAAAGTTCCAACAACATTCTTCACAGAAATAGAACAAAGAATCCTAAAATTTATATGGAACAACAAAAGACCCCGAATAGCTAAAGGAATCCTGAGAAAAAAGAACCAAGCTGGAGGTATCAACTCCCTGATTTCAAAATATACTACAAAGCTGTAGTAACCAAAACAGCATGGTACTGGCACAAAAACAGACACACAGATCAATGGAAGAGAATCGAAAGCCCAGAAATAAACCCACACATCTATGGACAGCTAATCTTTGACAAAGGAGCCAAGAACATACAATGGGGAAAAGAAAGTCTCTTCAACAAATGATGTTGGGAAAACTGGATAGCCACATGCAAAAAAATGAAAGTAGACCCTCACCTTACACCACACACAAAAATTAACTCCAAATGGATTAAAGACTTGAATGTAAGACCTGAAACTGTGAAACTTCTAGAAGAAAACATAGGCAGTACGCTCTTTGACATTGGTCTTAGCAACATCTTTTCAAACACCACGTCTGACCGGGCAAGAGAAACAATAGAAAAAATAAACAAATGGGACTACATCAAACTAAAAAGCTTCTGCACAGCAAAGGAAACCATCAACAAAACGAAAAGACAACCTAACAATTGGGAGAAGATATTTGCAAACCATACATCTGATAAGGGCTTAATCTCCAAAATATATAAAGAACTCATGCATCTTACCAACAAAAAAACTACCAACCCAATTAAAAAATGGGCAAAGGACCTGAACAGACATTTCTCCAAAGAAGATATACAGATGGCCAACAGACACATGAAAAGATGTTCAAAATCATTAACTACTATCAGGGAAATGCAAATCAAAACCACAATGAGATATCACCTGACGCCCGTCAGAATGGCTATAATTAACAAGACAGGAAACAACATGTGTTGGAGAGGATGTGGAGAGAAGGGAACTCTCATACACTGCTGGTGGGAGTGCAAACTGGTGCAGCCACTATGGAAAACAGTATGGAGATTCCTCAAAAAATCAAGGATAGAACTACCATATGATCCAGCCATCCCACTGCTGGGTATTTATCCAAAGAACTTGAAAACACCAATTTGTAAAGGTACATGCACCCCTGTGTTCATTGCGGCGTTATTCACAATAGCCAAGACTTGGAAGCAACCTAAGTGCCCATCAAGGGACGAATGGATAAAGAAGATGTGGTATATATACACAATGGAATACTACTCAGCCATAAGAAATGATGAAATCCAGCCATTTGTGACAACATGGATGGACATTGAGGGTATAATGCAAAGTGCAATAAGTCAGCAGGAGAAGGTCAAATACCACATGATTTCCTTCATTAAGTAGTAGATAATAACAACAATAAACAAACACATAGGGACAGAGATTTGATTGGTGGTTACCAGAGGGGACGGGGGGAGGGAGGAGGGTGAAAGGGATAATTCGGTACATGTCTGAGGTGATGGGTTGTAATTAGTATTTTGGTGGTGAACATGATGTAATCTATGCAGAAATAGAAGTATAATGATGTACATCTGAAATTTTTACAATGTTATAAACCAATGTTACTGCAATAAACAAAAAATTAAAAAAAAAAAAAGAAATTGGATGCTAGCTGTATTCAAATATCTAAAGGATCATCACATGAAAGGAAATGGTTTCTTCTGGATGTCCCCATGGGGAAAATGTGTAAAGTGAATGGGGAGAAGATGCAGCTAGCCATATCTCATTCCCTATAAAAGAATTATCTAAAAATCAGAGCTTTCCAAGGATATAAAGGGTGTCAGAATTTTCTCCACAGACATAGTGAGGGCTAACTGGCCCTGCCCTATCCTGCCTGATCCTAGAGGTCTCCGCTTCAGGGCCATGATTAAGGCAACATCTGGATTCCTAAGGCAGTGATGATACAGTGTTGCTTAATCCTCCGAGACTCAAAACCTTTTTATATCAGAAATGAAATTCATAGACAATATAACTACCTACTCACATATATTCTCCTTAAAAAGTCAGTAAAATGTAATAACTATAATATAAAAGGATTTTGCAGTTTGCAAAAACTGATTGTAATAAAATAATAGTAGTTCAGTACATGAATGCTTAGGCTAGACTTCACAAGAAGGCCATGAAAATAATGATAGCTACAATTGCCGACAGATACAGTGTGTTGTATCTGTTATTTCTGTACCAAAAGCAGCTTAGCCATCAATAGCATGATTTGTTACAATAGTGAGTAATTCTTGGTAAAATACAGAACACAAAAAAGTATAGTCTTTTCTCAATTTACAGGTTACTTGCAGTTCTGCACACAGAACTGTATAACAAAACTATAGGAAAATAATTTTTTTAATGTATAATAGAATTAGTTTCCAAACTCAGAGAAATATAAACAGGTTTTTCATTTATGGGAATGTCTTCGTGGACATTCGAAAGGCCTGCAGGGTGAGACAACTCTGTGCACGCAGGAAGTCAAGGAGCTCTAGTCCCCAACCACTACAAGCCAGTGGCACCCACTCAACTACTGTGACACAAATATGTCATGTTTCCAAAGTGCCCCTGTGGGCAATTCTGTTTTTGCTCACTGTGATGGTTAATTTTATGTGTCAACTTGATTGGGCAAAGGGATGCCCAGATAGCTGGTAAAACACTATTTCTGGGTGTGTCTATGAGAGTGTTTCTGGAGGAGATTAGCATTTGAATCAGTAGACTGAGTAAAGAAATCTGCCCTCACCAATGATGGTGGGGCATCATCTAATCCATTGATGACCCAAACAGAACAAAACGGAAGAGGAAAGGTAAATTCCCTCTCCCTGCCTGAGCTGGGACATCCATTATCCCTGACCTCGAACATCAGAGCTCCTGGTTCTTGAGCCTTCAGATTTCAGGAGTTAAAAACAGAGACCCCTGGTTCTCAGGGCTTCAGATTCAGACTAAATTATACCACTGGCTTTCCAGGGTCTCCAGATTGCAGATGGCAGACTGTGGGACTTCTCGGTCTCCATCACCACATGAGCCAATTCCTATAATAAATCCCCTCTTCATATCTGTATCTATACCTGTTCTGTTTTTCTGGAGAATCCTGACTAATACACCCAACCCATTGAGATGGACCTTCATCTGCAGATTCTTCAATAAGAAGCAGAGTCAAAATCCAAAGCTGAGGGGATCTGATCTAGAAGGAAGCAAGTAGAAGGAAGATGAGGCCTGGAGGAGTTCCTTGACCAGAAGATCAATTAGCTACAGTGTTTTTTATATGGTGTCTGCAGCTGTATCTCTCTCCTGAGCATTTACGGCCACAGTTCGGAGGCAGAGGGAGGTTGTAGTTTCTAGATGGTCGCATGTGGTATCCAAGCAGAGGCCAGACGACCATTTACAAGGAAGACAGAAGTGGGGATTTGGACATCCATGATTCTGTGAGACTGTGTAAAATGTTTATTCACCATGGTAACTGGTCAAGTCAGGCTTCCTAGGAATCGAGGGTAGAGTTGTCAACTTTCACAGCTAGTTCATACATAAACATCTCCTCTCAATAGTCACTCTATGACTGAGGTGACCACATCATTCATCATCCAAACCGGGTCACTTTTGACAGTGCAGAGAGATGGTCTTACTATATTAATAAATTACACGGCAAAACAAGTATAAACCAGGCCTGTCCCAGCAAAGCTGGACCTGTCTTCACTGTATCTATGCTGGAATTTATGTCTAAATAAGAAAGAACCACCAAGGAACAGTAGCATTATTAAATAAATAATATCTCCACATGACTTTCTAATCATTCAGGGCTTCTTTCTCCTATATTTATTAAAAAAAGAAATTATAGCATCATGAAAATAATTACAGCGTACTATATTCCTGTATATTTTTCCCAAGTAATATATTTACTATATGCCTATGTTTATATTAAAGTACATATACTTTAAATAGCCTATGTCAATTATAGTTTAAAACATGTCATATTATTAAATTAAAGGCATCATAAATCCAAAAAATACACATATAAATATATCACATTGCATACTATGTTATGTTAACCAAGTGGTTTCAAAGCAATTTGATACATGTAATCTTTTTAGAATCAGTCATCTAAAATGAGAACAAGCATGAAGGGGTATATTGATACCAAACAAAAAGTTTGGCAATACCATGAATTATCCTTATGTTTATATTTCAAGTCTAACAGTGAAATGATTGTTTTAAAAGTTATTCTTTAGGGATAACAGAGATATTTACATATTAAAATGTTGGCTCTATGTTTTTTTTTTAAGTGACAATTTATAACATTCAGACCCTTTAAAATTTTTTCAAAAAGCACGTTGTTTGTATTGTAAATAAGAATTCTTTGTTTATAACCTGCGCATAGGCTGCACAGTTTATGAAAAGAAATGTGAAATGAAAATGCCTGAATCCATCCATTGTTCCATGTTAGTACTCTGCTCAAAATATTACCTACTCAGTAAATGCTCCTTAAATCAAACACTGGATGACTGATTGACTGATGAATGAATGAATGAATGAATAAACCAACAATCTCTCACAGGTGAATGTTTAAGAAGATAACTAGTCAATTGAGAACCTGCAATGATCATCCGTATTCCCAGTGGAAAGAAACTAAATGCATGTAAAACATAGTATTGCAATTTGGCCTCCTCATATTTTTGTAGTCAAATACCATAAAGAAACATTAAGATTATAAATGGAATCAAGTCTTATTTATCTGTACCAAAGTTTCAGAAATTAAATTATACATAGCTATAGATCCATTTATTTAAATTTAGTTCAGCAATTTCTACCAATATCAGAGGATTTACTATGAAGCTATTACTTCTCAGTCACTGTGGACACAAAAGCATAACTTAGGTCCTCAAGCAACTTTTTGTCTAACAATATCATTGCTCAATTGATCTTATATTATTAAAATGAGTAATATTATAAAATTTTATCATACTTGAGCCTCATGACTCTTAGTAACTGATCAGGAGGTAAGTTAGGTTTATAACATTTGTATAGTGATTTTTAAAACTACCCTCAATCATATACATAAACTCATCCCGGGTTAATACGCAGGAGCTATGGAAAGAGCAGTTCATACTTCACCTCTGTCTCTTTTCATGCATAGTTATGAATGATTTATAATTAGTATATTTATTATAATAACTATTTTAAAGTACTCTGAATATTTTTAACTCTTCTCCTTGCACTCTAAATAACCACTGATTGAATTTCCTATGTGGTTAAGATTACTAAGCAAGGATAAATTTCATCCCACTTCCCATTTGATTCACCATAAAATTGGAATTAGTTGAAGAGCCAGATAATAATGCATTAATGTATAATTGTGAAATAACAATGAGAGTACATTATCACTTTTGGCAGGCAGGATTTAAGTTGATTAGGCAAACATATGGCTATAATTCCATCCATACCTTGAATTACATTGCTACTACTGCCATATACCTAATATTTTGCTAAAAATATGTATCTATAAAATCTTTTTTTTTCCTCCAATTCAGAATGAATAGTGAGGTCAAGTAGAAGCAAAATTCTACAACTGGTTACCAAAGGAAGCTAGGATACCTCTTTCACTGGCAACATTTAAAACAGAATAGAAATAAAAAATAAAAATTCAAAACCATTTATTGGGCAGCTAAAAACCATTGATCTTCTAAGCTTCATTTATTGCTCTTCTAAGCACCATTATAAGTTCTAGGGACACAAAGATAGAACGTGCCCCCTGCCCTACTGGAACTTAAAGTTTGGTAGGGGACACACGTATTTAAAAATAAAAACAAATATGCACTGTGGAAATGTAATAAGAACCTAGTCCTATAGGATCACAAAGAACAGCTTCTCAAACATATAGTATGTTTTTGATGTAACTTCAAAAAAGATGGATAGACTAAATGACTGGACAAGATGCCTTTTAATCCCATGACTCAAAGAATTTACTTGTGTTGAATCTTACGGAAAATTAAGTTGTTTTATAATATCAGATAGTTTCATATGAGTTTCTAGGAGACAGGACTTGTTTGAAGTGAAATCACATCGATCAGCTACATGAAATATTGAGCAACTTTACTTCCTATGTAAAGGTATTAAATGTGTTTACTTTTGCTCTTAAAATTTAGAGTTATTATATTCCATTGTCCTCCCTGAAATCTCTTCCAAGAAAACAGGTCATCAGATCCATCAAGTAGTTAAACAAAAGATTTTTCTGAATAGACTCAAGATCCAACTAAACAATGAATAAAACAAGTTGGCTCTATTTTAATTATATTTTGGCTAATAAATAGAATTTTCTCACTTATAACCATCAGAAATTACTAAGAAAATGTCTAGGTCACTGTAACGGCAAAACCTTTGAAATTTAACATTTACTTCCATCATTAGTTTTCATCACATACTGAACTCATGACTCCACATTTCAACTTTTCACTATAAAATAATAACTATTTTGATTGATATTTTGTTTCCACTTTGCACTCTTTGACAAAAGACATTCAATAACTATATATTGGAATGTGACTGTTCAATACCCAACTGCATGATTACTTTAAGTTATGTACTATGCACAGTATGTTATGAACCTGTTTGTTAATACTCTAAACATAGTTTGAACTGAATATACTAACTCTCCATTCATTTACATAAGAAATAAGCACATTTATGACTACCTTAATCTTTTGGTAATCTGTACTTTCTGCACTTTGGTTTTAATATTTTATTTTCTAATATATTTCAGCTCATATGGGATGCAGAAAGTTGATTGCTTTGATAAGCACATTTAGAAAAATATGAGAAAAATAAAAACAAATCTGGAAAGTAGATTGCTTGATAAAGTCATTTAGGAAATATGAGAAAACTAAAATCAAATCTGGAGCGCTTTTCTATATGAAATGCAATCTGAAAAGTTTAGAGGAATAAAATTGTTAAGTCATCCATAACACATCTGTGGGCCCTAATGTAGGATAACATGTTTACTAGAACAAGACAAAAGAAATATGTAAAAAGGAATAATCATTTAGGATGAAATAATATTCAAAAAATAAGAAGAGTCTTAATGCTCTCTGTCTTCAGTAGTGTCTCTGTGGCTTTTTCAAGGATAGAGGTAGCATAGCTTTGGACATCAGAAAGAGAGGGTCTCAGCTCCCTCACCAGTCACCTTGAATAAATTGTAACCCTTCTAATAATAACAGAATAATAATACCTACCTCACAAGATTGTTGGGAAGATTAAGTTAAATGATATACCATTGATGAGCTCACCCGACCTATAATATATATGTGATACAGGATTTTATTTTCTGCTTCCTCTTCTAAAAGTTTAAGGAGGTAATGAAAGCTACCGTCACCTATCGGTTTACAAACTTAGACTCACGTTGCAGAGCAGAGGCCCCAAGCCCAGCAAGAATAAGTGACCCATCAGTGTCCCATGTAGCTAGAGAGAGCATCAGTTTCTCATGACTTCCTAACAATAACCACCAGTCATGGTCCCAAAATGACAGCAACGTGAGATCTCCATCCGATGCTGACCTGGAGGCCTTGTGTGTCTTTGGTCCTCAACCCAGGCTACTCACCAGAATCACCAAAGTTAGACAAAAAGTACCAACGCCTGGAGCCACCTCCAGAGATTCAGATTTAATTGGCCTGTGGTGAGGCCAGATAGAGTTTTTTGTTTTGTATTTGTTTGTTGGTTGTTTTAAAGGGCCGCATGTGTTTTTAATGGGCTGTCATGTTAAGAACTGCTGCTCTAAGTCAAATGTATATTATCCAAATCCTGGTCCCCATCACCTACTCTAGCCCCATGATCTCAAACAGCGAATAGGGACTGATGCTATTGTGGGTTTCAAGGATTCAAAGTTCAGGAATGAAGGCTAGACAGTGGAATGAAGAGATGGGGCGAGAAGTTCTCAGCCATCACAAAGGTAAGTTGCCAAAACAGAGCAGAGCCTCTCTGAAGTGACAAGGACTCCCTCTTTGACCGAACTTTAGTTAGTCTCTTTGGAGCCCTCTTCTAGACTAGGCCTTGTCCTTGTCCTGCTGAGCCCAGTTTAGCAAGAATCCGCCACCCATCATTGATACCTAGTCAAGTTCCTCTTAGTAATTTTTCATCCACTGGCCATCACTCTGCCCACTGGCTATAAATCCCCATCTGCCTTTGCTGTATTTGGAGTTGAACTCTGTTCTATACTTCAGTCTCTCCCCTACTGCAGTAGCTTCAATAAAATCTGTCTTGCTGTTTTAACAACTGTCAAAATAATTTCTCTTTAACAGTTATCATATTCTCCAGAACGTGGCCAAAACTAAGGGGAACTCAAATCCAGAAGAAGTCTAGGTATGGAGCCAGAAGCTCCTTGAATCAGAGAAGGAAGAGTAAAAGGAGGCAAGATCTGGCCAATGGGGAAGGTTCTAGAGAGATTTTCTAGAAAAGATGTGAGCAGGGCCCTGTGAAAGCCATAAAGAGTGCCTAAAGATGAGCCTACCAACCGTCATCTACCAGCAGACATGCCAGCAGGAATTCTTTGAAAACCTTGCCCTGGTTGCAATGACTATGCCTCACAGCCCCATTAAACTTTGGTCACATCCAAGATGTAAGCCCTATGATAGCATTTTTCTGATGACAGTGTTTCTCCTTCTCTGAACAAGTCTCAAAAAACACCTCCCCTTGCATTGTGCATTTTGGAATCTCTTTCAACGGCATTAAATGGTCTCCTCTACATTTTCAAATCCTTCTTCATACTTAAAAATCTATCTTTTACCTTAATTGAAAACCCTATAGACTGCCCCTGATGCCTGCCCAAACGTTCTTCTCTCACCCCAGTTGGACCCTAGTATCAGAAAACGGGATTGCATCCTCCCAACTCTACATTGCTAATTCCCCATTATTATATTATGAAAGTATTTAAAAAGTAGTATGAAATTCACCCATTCCATTTAAGAACGCTCCTTGTTATATCATCTACTAACCTCATGGTCCCTCTGATTCACTGAAAACTTGGCTCATACACTTCATCAACCCAAGTCTTATCGTCACCTGGGCTTTATGCTGAAAGCTATTGGCATAGGTTGGGTATTTATATTTGATATGCTCAAAAACTCAAGAGAATTCATGTTTGTAGATATTACCACTAATAATAATAGCTGTAATAGTTCATATAGCACTTACTGTGTCAGTTACTGTCCTATACACCTATGTGTATTAACTTATCTAATTTTCCCAATCATATGAGATAGGTATTATTAAGGAACCAAGGTTTAAGTGGACTAAGTTGCCCAAGTTCACAAGCTAGTAAATGATATAACCAGAATTTGAACCAAAATCTCTGTGATGTCAAGACCTGGGTTTTCCCACTACAGCATTCTATCTTCCCCTCACCAAATTCTATGTGCTGACTACACTAGGAGGAATAGGATAGGGGCTGACACAAATAAATTCCTATCTTTAACTTCTGCTGCAGGTGTTCCACTCATACTGAAAAATGGATTCTAATGGCAGACAAGTTCAATTCCAGAAATCCCATTCTTGTATGTTTGGGAGTTTGCTAAAGACCTCTCTGGTCCTGTGAGGCACATAATGACTCTTCTCTGACATTCAGCCTTATAGCAATCGACTTACTCTTTCATCAACTTACACTATATGCAAATAATGCCAACATTACACGATCTAAATTACTTTGCTGTATACTCCTCATTAAATACAAAGTGTTATTCTTAAAGAACACTCCAGAGATTGAAAAATGTCTTCCAATCCATATGGAAATCCAATGGAGAAGAAAAATAAGGCCAAAGAGTAACCAGACCATTTGAATGGTATTCCAGAAATAGATGGACCATATGCTTTGTGTTCATTTGCCAATACAAATTAAAGATTTTTACAATCAAAAAGACTGAAGTCAATTAACACATATTATCTCAGGCAGGAAACATACCAGATCCCACACATTTTAAAACTTAATGCTTAAAATAGTAACATTCCATTAGTCAGAAAAGAAAGTGTTCCCACAACATTCCCACATCCCATTCCCATTTATAAACAGACTTTCATAACACTTTGCTTAACACTCTCTGTATTCAGAGACAGAGGAAAATTTACAGTGACCCAATTTTGATCTCCTTTTCAGAAGTTTCAATAAACTATATTTTATTTTTGTATGACTAAACCAAGTTCAGAAAAGGAAGCTGCAAGGGTGTTAAAATTGCTAATATAATCTTGTTCCTTATACTAGAAAGTTCTGGTCATTTTGCCAAATGAACAATCTGCCACGGCTAATATTAATGTGATATTTCAAGAAAATCTGCCATTTATAGACATCAAGGGAAGCCCTAGTTGGTGTTGGATATAGCTAAAGGCACCATGCCTACTGGCCAATGAAGGATATCCATTGGCCAAGGCATGTGTCAGGATCTTTCTCTCTCTAAGGCTGTGTTTGTGCTGGGGAAGGAGGAAATGTTATTATAATGTTCTCTTAGTTATCCACAAGTTATAAAGAAGCCCATGTGCCTTGGAGGAACAAGTAAAATGAGTCAATGTTCAAATATCTGCCAGAGTGAAGTGGGCACAACTCACTCAAGGCTATGAAAGAAACACCATATTCCCTTCTATACTTCCCCTTGCCCTTCCTCCAGCCTCACAAATACAACTGCATAAATTAACTAACATCAACAATGACACCATGCTCAGCATAGCAAACACCTGAAGAAAGAAACTCCAGTAACTGTAAAGAGTAACTAACACGGTATTCCCACTCTCTAGAATATTATGTCTTCTCACCTCTGCTAGTCAAGCACATATATCAGTTATTCTAAATTAGGCTTTCCTCTGAAAATTTCTCAAGTTCCCTTCAGGAAAGAGCAATAGCACATTTCCAAATATCAGACTTTAGGGCATAAATTTTCAGTCTGTGATTATTTGTTTGCATAAAGCACCAAATTCAGACTTTGGGTGCTTTGAAATCAGGATCCTCAGCTTTGCATTCCCACTACCCAAGACAGTAACAGTTGGCTAGTAGGCTCACAATAACATCTGTTGAGTGAGTAAATGAATGAATGAATGAATGAATGAACGACTTTAGTAAAGCTGAGATTAAGGTACTGTCTGCCAATTGAACAGGGTTGATCTTGACATGGGAACGAGAATTTAAGCAAATAAAGGTTTTACTTAATTCTAAATAAATTTGGAGAAAAGAATTGGTCTCTATATTCTCTCCCCTATTGACCTCACTCGTATTTTTAAACCTCAACTCACGAAAAAGAATTTGCTGAATTTATAAATAATAAAACAATACTAAATAATATCAATACTTATTTTTAGTAATACAGTGCTAAGACACAGAATCTCAACGCATTGCTAGAATATAAACACGTGAAAATCCATTCAGGCTATCACTAAATGGTTTTTCATTCGCCACATTTTCCTGGTTGTGCCCCTGCTTTAGAGCCATGCATCACAGTGATTTGGCTCCACATTGTCCCTAGTGTTATGCAAATAGTGACCTTGATGTGTGTTTAGAGAGAGACTCCCTCTCCACTCTGCAGGCTCACTACCTTATTTCACTGGGAGTGAGGGTTTTCCCAGGTGCTATTGTGCTGCAACTTGGTGTAGCTGTTGTTGTTAATTAATTTATGCAAATCAGGTAGATACCATCCCTGATTAATGTCTTCACTGCTTTATTAATTTTGAATACATTAAGAGGCTGTTGGACATGTATGATGCAATATCTGCTTAGAGAATAACTACTCATGTGACTAATTTAGGCCTTGAAGAACAGTACTTGATCTCTTCTAGTTGATAGTACTAATTACACAAAATTTATAACTTTAAAAAAAGCGAGTGCACCAGAAATGAAACTAAGTTTTACAAATTTTCTGCAAGTGGCGTTGGCATACAGCACCCTTAAAATAGCTGTATGAGTTTGCAATCTAAAATTTATAGCAGAGAAATTGTAATAAAAGCCTATTCTGTGCCAGGGTCTGTGCTAAGGGCTTCGCATACTTTAACAGTCTTAATAGAATAATCTAGCCAGTTAGATGTGAGTAGCCGTTCTGGGATCCTAATCTTGACCACTTGCACCAGAGCCCAATTCCTAACCACTATGACATGTGGGCCCAAATAGCTCACACATGCAGTAAAATTCATATAAAATTCATGGAAGTCATTTTTGTTATCACTGTTCTTTCCAAATGTTCATATTTTCTGACGTTATTTGCATTAGTTCCTCCACTAAGCACCGAGCTTCCAAGAGCGCTCGATTAATATCTCACACCACTCTGCATTACCCACAAACATAAAAAACAACACCTTGTACTAAAACTAGTTTTATTGACTTAATTTTATGGTTAAAATTATTTTCTCTCAATTGTTAAAATTCAAAATCATTTAATTCTCCTCCTTAGATATTTTTCTAAGTGGCAAATCCTCACTTAAAGGCATTTCTGACATAAAAGTGAAGGGTTCATTACTAAAGAACCCGTGACTTTTACGGAAAGGGTAGAAGCAAGATGTTGAAAGAAATGAACAACTCTATGAGATCATTTATTCAAAAAATATTTTCTGAGTTCAAGGCCCTGTAATCAAACTGGCTGAATATAATATCTGCCACCATGAGTGCACAATCTAATAGATGGAATAATAGAAGTGTAAAAATAACTGTAATATAAGGCATCATGTATCCAATTTCCATTTTTAAAAAACCACTATGTCCATGTCAGGCAGTAGAAAGAATAAAAAGAAAAGAAACCCAGAACAGTGGACATGTGCCTGAGGGAGGGTCAAGGAGTTCTCCCGTACATGAGAAGATCTAGGAGGAAAAAAGACTGGAAGGTAAACTGAAGCAAAATCCTGAATCCTTGAATACTAGGTCAAGGGATTGGGTTCTTATTAGAATTTATTGCCTATAATATTTATAATAACTCTGGGCATATGCAAGGTCTAGGGGATGGGGAGATGTTGTCATTGCTGATGTTTCTCAAAAATCTTTTACTTGAAAATGAGATCATTCTGTAAGCAGGTCTGTCCTTTCTGATGAGTGCCCATGTCAGCATTATGGCAAGAGACTTTGATTTTTCATCTGGCAATCCTACCCTCAAGATGTGTTACTTCTGGAAAATCACTTTACTTCTTTATCTCATCTCCAAATACTTTATTTTTTAAAAAAGAAGGTTAAGTCAGGTGTACCTAGCATTTAATACTCTATATTTTATCAAGCCAAAGTGGTGGCAGCGTATTATCGTAAGACACAAGGATTGCCCCTGGCAAGACCCAGCTCAAATATCACCTTCTCATAAAGGGCCTCCCACACCATGTCCCATACCATTTTCTTCATTTATACGACTCATTTGAGTGAGGGAATCCCTAGTCTCAAGTTGTGGCCTATCTAAAGAGAAGACCATAAATAAATAATTAAATTATAACTTAATAGGTAACGATAAAGTGCTATAGTAGCAAACAGGTGGTGCAAACCGAATCCATATTTGGTGATAAAGAATTCCCAGATGGGGTAACATTTTCTCTGAGGTGAAGTGGGTAGGATAGGGGAAAACACTTTATTTAGGATCATTTAGCTATAAAGAATAGTCTAACTGAAGTAATTTTAAGGTAGAGAGGTGAAATAAGGGGTCATTATAAGGATATATATACCACGGAACCCAAGAAAAGCTAAATAACTCAGCCTTGAGGAAATTATATGGCACACTGAAGCTATGGCACAGGGACCTCACACCCTAATCGACATGTATGTGACTAAGCTTCCCTCCAAATACCTCCCCTCATTGACAGTTGGATTTCTGATCCTTTATTCTGCATATCTTTTGTCTACCTCAGAGCTTCTCCTTTATATTTGCACCTCCTTGTAGCCTGGGCTTGCTAGGACTCCTGAAGGATCCAACCCTACCTCGCATATGGTAGCTGAGGCATTCATCTGGTCTCAGTCAATGTACCATAAATCATTGTTCTCCCGGGATGGGATCTCTCAGTTGAAATCTTTAAGATATAAGGAATCTGATTGCCCCAGCTCATCTTTTCATGCCTCTATGTATTGGTTCCTTATGGCTCAGATGCCCACATTTTGTCCAATTAGTTCTTTCCGGAGGTAGAGAGGAAGAGGTGGGAACTGTGAAAAGCAGAGCTGTGCCATCCACTTCAGTACAGATTGTGGGTAAGGCAGTCCCCTATGAGATATGTGGGTATGGAAGGCTCTTGCCACGTCCAAATTGTAAAGTCCCAAGCAGAAAGAGACCATGGATAAGGCACAGAGGCGGGAAAGAGAAAGGCATGGGTGAGGAATTACAAGTTCAATACAGTCAAGGCACAGCTGATGACAAGAGATCACAGGCAACAATGTAGGACATTGTATGAAAAGAAGATAAATTAAGGTGGGAAGACTCTTTAGGAGCCTACTGCCACAATCCCAGTGGGAGAAGATGAAGACTTGAACAAAGACAGTGACAGTGGTACTAGAGGGTAGAAGAGGAGTTTCTTTTTTTTTGTTTTTTTTTAATTTTTGTTTATTGCAGTAACATTGGTTTATAACATTGTATAAGTTTCAGGTGTACATCATTATACTCCTATTTCTGCATAGATTACATCATGTTCACCACCCAAATAGTAACTACAACCCATCACCACACACTTGTGCCGAACTATCCCTTTCGCCCTCCTCCCTTCCCCCTTCCCCTCTGGTAACCACCAATCCAATCTCTGTCTCTATGTGTTTGTTTGTTGTTGTTATTATCTACTAAGAAGAGGAGTTTCTACTAGAGGCATTTGAGAGGTAGTATTTACCAGTCTATCTCATCAGTTGTGTGGAAAATGAGGGAGAGGTCAAATAAGGCTCCCAAGTTTCTAATTTAGGCAACTGTGTAAAAGGCAGTGCCATTAACTGAAAGAGAAGTGGAAGTAGGAGCCATCTATCACTGAGTGGGGAGTGGGAGATTATAGGGAAACAAGCAGAAAGGAAACGGATGTGGAATGGAAAGATAATGAGTTCAACTCAGGCCATGTCTAAGGCGGTTAATGAATATCCAAGTAGAACAGCCAGTAGGTAGTTGGCTACATGAGGTTGAAGCACCGAGAGGCGTCTGAGCCAAAAATAAAGACTTGGTGACCATCCATAATTATATTAGATAAGAACTCTTGGGAGAGCGTGAAAGAGGACAAAATACAGAACCCTGACAGGAGATTTTCACATCTCCGTCATCACATATACATTACTGTGCTACCGACATGAATGGGCTCAATTCCCCCACTAGACTGGAAGCAACTTGAAGACAGGCATGACTCTTCCTTGTCTTTGCGTAATGAGTGCCCAGCACAGGGCATGGTAACATGACATGAGAAGGAAATGCATGAACTACCTTATATACCAAATCACCTATTTCCTGGGGAAGATGATTTTGGCTTTTTTTTTTTTTCCATCAGCGGGTAGCAGGGGAAGGAGTTATTATGGAATTTGGACTCATTATAAAGTAATAACTAAATACTAAATAACAGATTCATTATTAAAGAGTTGATCCCACCTAAGAGGTTCATTGTGCCAGTCAAATAACCAAATACCTGATCATGTGTTTGTAATAAAAATTAATTTTCTTCTTTGCTTATTGAAAGCCTGGGTAAAGGACACAAATGTATACATCTGTCAAAACTCATCAAACTGTTTATATAATATCCATGAATTTTACTGTGGATAAAATAAACCTCAATTTAAAAAAAATACCTATGGAGGGAGAGTGACTGATTAAAAGAAAATTCATCTTTTTTTTAATTTCCCAGAAAATATTCATTTATTGAGCACACATTCAGATCCTTTAGTCGGTGCTCAGAATACATAAAACAGGGGCATGACAAAAGTTCTTGTTCTCAAGGAACTCACGGTTTAGGGTTAAGCCAGATGTGAAAACGGATGATTACAATGGATGATAACTGAAGTAAGAATAGACTGCCAAGTGTCAAACAGAACTGTATAAAAAGGTTACCACCTTTTTGCCTCCTCTGTGCTCCTAGGTCAGATGTCCAGGGGGGAATGAAGCTGAAAACCTTGCTTCCTAAACTCATGAATGAACGCATTACCAGAACTATGTGTACTAATTATATATGTAACTCATTATAAGAGACACAGACAAAAAAGGAAAATAAATAGAGGGTAATAATAGTGGGCTATTATTCCGCGTGCATCATTCTGTTTTAATCAATAATATTGCCCCCTATTACATACACCATTGTGTGTGTAGCGGGGGGTGAAGATAAAGCTGGGAGGGGTTAGATACTTTAAAAATGAATACCAGAAAATATTCGTTACTCGAGTAGTCTTATATCACTTTCACCAACAACAAGTTCAATTCTACTCAAACTCAACAACTCAACTCTAACTTGAGGCCTGAGTACTAAACAGCCCTTAAACATATACTGATGTTTCAGGTAAAATAGCTCTTACTCAGAAAGACAGATATCAGATTAATTCCTGGAAAAAAAATCTCCTATAGAGGTACATTTTTTTTTTTCTGGATTTTCATTTAATAGAACTGCCACCAAAGGTTTCTCAAATACTATACGAAGTTATTTTTCAAAAGTTAGGTTAAGAGATATAATTATTGTTTCTTATTTCTAAGTGTTTCTAATACTTGACACTACAGTTACCCAAAAAAGGAACTTCCATAGGGAAGATAACTAGACGCACAGGCCAAGGACAAGGTGTCTTTAGCCAGCATGCTAGTCAACGAGGTAATAAACCTTCATTAATCCATTACACAGTGTTTTCTAGAGTACCTTCGGTGCATGGTAAATCATAGAAACTGACTCCTGCAAAGGATTTAAATACTGTGTATTTGAACACTGAATGAATATGGATATAAAAAATCATCTGAGAATTTCACTAAAGGGAAAAGAATCATAGTAATTATACATTTAAAGTAACTGTGCATTTTAATCACTAAGTAAATTAACTGCAAAAAAAGGAGATTCACTTCTAACACAGACAAATCAAGACACTCTGTATAAATTGTATTACTTATGATCAATTCCATATATGTTTATCCTGCTTGACGTAAGTAAACACATATGTAATACCTATCATGTCTTGGAAAGACTTTCTTTGAATGTTTATGAGTATATTTATGAAAGTATCATATTATTGTAAAAATTTCATTATTTGGGTTGTTTTACATACTCTGAGATATGACTGAGCTATAGCTGTCTCTCCTTTTAAAAATTCTATTCCTTCTCTTAAAATGCTACAAGTCCCCTCAACTCTCAAAAAACATCTTTCTCTGGATAAAACTTTCCATGGAAGCGGAGTCAGCACTTGAGCAGGGCAGCAAATCATGAATCCTCATAGAAATATTCACACGAGGTGGAAGTTATACATGCCTTTCAGAGCATTGTGCTACTGTCTTCATTTTAAGGGCATGGGACATCTCAATTTTCATCCTCCTCACAAAACAACCAACCAACCAAACTCTGAAATACAATAAAGCTAGTAGTTAGCTAGTGGGAAGTTTGCTACTAAATGCCTTATCAATGACAAAATTGTTTTTGAATTTATTGATCACTAAAAATTGTCAATCATCATTGAATGATTAAATGAACTAATAATAGTATACTACATTGAACTAATAATGGTATACTAAATAGTATACTAAATTGAACTAATAATAGGATACTATAGTATTTAATATTTGCAGCATTTTAACTTTTATACTTTTGTAGTACATTGAAGATTTTTACAATTGTCTTTTGTTTCCGATACCTACACGTTTGGAACTAACAAATGTTGGACAGGAGATAAACTAAAATAAATGATGTCTTTCACAAGATGAAATCTCTCTGGGTGGGAAATACCACAGGCATATTCTACTGATGTTACTTATCACCAGCATATGCTAGAGTGTTTATTCATACTCATGTTAACTTGACTAGTAAATTATGGAAATTAGTTCATTCTTAATATTTATTGCTATAGGGATTAATATTCCAAAGATGAAATGGCAGGTGGACAGACCTGATAAAATGCAAACAGGATTAAAATGTTCAGGTAATGGGTGGTATAACTTGCTGTTGCCTAATGATAAAGACTACTGGCTGAAGAAAAGAGGCACCTAAAATATAACAATAAAATAAAGAAATTGTTCTGTGGCTCCAAGAATCAGAAATATATAGCAAAAGGTTGAACTGTAGATTGAAAACTGTGAAGCCTCAGTTTGAGCTTAACATATTTTGTTCAGAAACCCACTGAGTAACAGTATATGTGGTACTATGGGTAAAGTCAAGCAAAACAGCACTGTTTAATTACAGTTAAATATAGAAAACTCGGTTGAATCACAAGACAATGGCATTCTTTAAGAACAGTTGACAGCATGTCACATGGCTCATACTGCCAGCACTAAGGCAAAAATAACAACCTCACAGGTCAGATTTCCAAAGCAGAGGTCTGACAACCGAGATATGGATGGAACAGAAATCACCAGATTCTGGAGTGTAAGAGTTTATAATCCCTGGTGCGAACATTGGCCTAACTGGCTTCAACCTACATCACGGCAACACCATGTCAGCATTCATGTCAGCTATTGTGTGTCTAATTTTAAATAGTGATTCCTAACTAATTTTCCCAATAGACAATGCTTTGATTGGTTTCTCTACCCAAGTGGTCAGCCACATTAGCGTTTTAGGTCACAAAAAAATATGCACAAAGAATTTAAAAATCACCATAATGAGACATTCATTAGTCTCTAACCATAATATTGAGCACACTTTTTAAAATAAAGACGACTTTTATGCAAGCCTTCACAGATTTTCTTTTTTTTTTTTTTTTTTTTTTTTTTTAAAGATTTTTTTATTTATTTATTTTTCCCCCAAAGCCCCAGTACATAGTTGTCTGTCATAGCTGCACATCCTTCTAGTTGCTGTATGTGGGATGCGGCCTCAGCATGGCTGGAAGAGTGGTGCCTCGGTGCGCACCCGGGATCCGAACCCGGGCCGCCGGCAGCGGAGAGCACGCACTTAACCGCTAAGCCACGGGGCCGGCCCCCCACAGATTTTCTTAAAGACATTTTATTTACCTAAGTAAGATGATTCTTCATAGCTAAGTTGTAAATCTAAGACCATATCCTGTATGGGGATAAAGTTATGAGATCAGTGTGGTTCCCAGAAGTTTTATTTCTGTCAAAGGTTGGAACAAATGACTCACCAAAGTTATACCACTTTTCACAGCAGTGGGTAGTATGTCTATGCACAGAAGTCTGGTGTGAAATGCATTTAGTTAGACTGGGTGATGATAATTCCAGTGATGAGGAAGGGAAGGGGGTTCCACAAATCTATGCTGCTTTGGTAATCAGACACATCAAAAATCATTATTTCCACACAATTTCCTGAGTAACCATAGAGATAGTATCACTGAGATTTCAATCCAATTGTTTGATTACTATAAAATGAACCAATTTACTAGTTTTATTGTCTCCATTCCTTCCCTCACCATTAAAAAGAAAAATAGGAATGTACTGGTTAATGGTTGCATAGCACATATTACTACTAAACTCCTGGAAAGACTGTGGAAATAGTTCTTAATTTATCTGCCCAGTGTACAATATCATATCTTTATTCTCTTGTTCATTTATGTTATTTTTATTTGATTTCAACCCAGCAGCCATCGCTTACATTTTTCATTTTCATGGTTTAAAATAAGTCACATGGAAACACTCCTTATTGGGGTGAGCATTTACATGACTTGACAAATTTGCACCTGGACCTTATCAAGTCAGCAAATGGTTCTGCATGATTACCAAGAGTCTCGTTACATTAACTTCCCTGCTTCATTTAGAGCCCAGACCAAACACTATGAAACAAAAATGAGTAATCCCACGTACCGACTAAAAAAATTCTACCATATTCAGCTGCCTGCTGAGTACATGTTCAAGTGTTGATACTGCTAATAGAAAATGTCTATTTATTTTGTGAGTCCATGTGACACACAACGATATTTTCCAAAAGAGGGGCTATTTTTCCACAAAATATCAGCCTTGCTTGACAACAAAAACGATGGATTCAGAAAATGTAAAAGAAGTTTCAATATTTATTTTCAGACTGTGCTGCTCACCTTTTGATCCTGAGAGCCACGAAAGCTGTACACATAAACAAATCCTTTCATAGAGATTGGAATTCACATAAATTTGAAATGACTAAAAAGTACCAAATATAATCTGCCTACACTCTCTCTGTAGGATTTGATCATCTAAATTGAAAAGCTGAATTTTGCATACAAGTTTTATCAACACAGAGTGTATTTTTCCAAACACATATATCTTTGTCTATAAGTGGATATATAAATATAGATATACTTACGTTAGTAATTCAGGATGTATAAATATGTATGTGCTACACATAGATTGTTCTGCACAGTATTCTTATTTCTAAATAGGGGTCATTATCTTTCCTAACTCTATTTTTAAATACGTCCATTTCACTCTTTGGTTGTCTTTCAGTATACTTAATATAATCAATTTAATGGCATCATTCTTATATTTTCATAGTATCTTTCGATACATTCTCATATTACGAAACTGTGTTTGGATTCTCAGGGCAGGTATTATTATCTGCATTTTACAACTGGGAATTCTGAAGCTAAAATAGATTAAATACTTGGGACAGAATAGGACCCAGGCATGCTGGCATCCAGCCTAGAGTTTCTCCTCTTGTTTCCTGCTGTTCTGCATTAAAGATGTTGGGCCACGAGCATTAATAATGCTATTGGTATTAGTTACACTAGGGTTTCAACATGGTACTAATAAAATCCAGTTAGCAATGTCGATATAATAACATCACTATCTATGAAGATTATCACTCTTGACCCTGGTCGCTTCTTTCTTTTCTATTTTAGACCAAATGAGGAATTTCAAATAGTCAAAAGGCCATGTTCAGATTCTCACTTCAGTGTCCTCATCATCATAACTCTTCCGTTGTTTCTTTAATTAGCGTAACTGGCCTGTGGTTAGACTGCCCTATACAGGGCTGTGTGAAGATTTACATCTGCACATCAGGTGGTTTAACCACTTTGTGGACATCACCTGTAGCACCATCAATCCCCTTAGTCACCTGAGTATTTAGTGCTGAGCTTCCATGCCTGAGAAGTGGCCTGCTGAAAACTGGAGATCACGCATTGGTTATACATACATTGTCAATTTTTCATATATATAATGATTAAAAGTTAGCAAAGCATCTTTATTCCCTGTAAAAGAACTATGTGATACTCAGATGTTTTTATAAAAGAGTATTCTTAAGATAAATACAACAGTATAGTGATAATACTGGCTAGCCTTTTTAAATTTTATAAAGCATCTTTTAAGAAAATCAGAGAAACATTTCATGTTATCCGCATACCAAATATCTCAAATGCTTTTAATAAAACCTATCTTTAAAATGTTCTTTCATCACCCTCACAGAATCTCTAGATTAGAACCCCTGATTAACAAAACAAAAAAGAAAGTTCTCACAGATTTAGAGGGGATGTTAATGTTAATTAAATCTCTTTCATCTGGATTGATTAGTGTAATTCATTATTCACCACTCTTCTGGACAGATGTGTTAAATTACAATTGATACAGAACACTGCTAATAGTTTATTTGATCACATTACTTCAGACTTAAAAATATCTGCACTTGAAATTAAAAGAAAGCACACAGATTTCTGAAGTGGTTTTCCTACTCAAGATTTTTTCGGTATGATCAAGCCCAAATGGTTGTGACTGTCTTATTTTGGATATGTTTCTGCTAATTATCTTTTGTAATTATTTCAGTTTTAGAAGTATTACTTTGTAGTTTCAAAGTATTGAAATAAGAAAACTTCTCAAACCAAACAGCTTACTCTAGATAATTTACAGATACATTTTACTATGAGGGACATTTTTGTAAATTTTATTTAAAATCAAAATTGAGGAAGCTTAATGACAGTTTAATAAAATGCAATAAAAACAAAACACTGCTTAAGAGCAAATCATGATGATGATATTCATTTGCTGTCACTGCAGAGTTTTTCCCACAAGGTTATCTGAACAATTCAAATTATAAGAAAACTAAAAACTATGAATTCCTTAAAAATAGATTATTTGTAAGTGAGAAGAAACTTGTAAAGCATTATCAAATACTCCTTTAAATATACTCTTTAATGAACTGTGCAAATGAGTCAAACATATGGATATCATTTCCCTTGTAATACATATGGGCAAAAGTTACAGGAAATATCATTAGCAAAATGTGTTGCAGACTTGATTACACCTCCTAATATTTGAAAAATGGTTTGATGTGTTTTATAAATGCAACATGTGCCACATTCCTAATTATTACTCATTTCCACATCTCTCCTTTCATATCTTTTGAATCTGATGCAGTGATGATAGTGTTTTTCAAGATGAAAAGAAGGCGTGCTCAGTAACAGATGAATCACAAGGCCTTTCCTGACACGTTGGTTTTGTTAAGAGTAAGAAAAGAGCTGAGAGAGCTGCTGACCAGTCTCCTGGGTGAGGACAGACACCAGGTGGAGGGTCTTCTGGGAGGTTCTGCTTCAACCCTGAACCAGCCTTCCGCTCCTGGGGAGGCACTGGCCTCCGCTGTGTACGTCACTGGCTCACTTTTGGCAAAAAGAGTCTTATGGAATTCTTCTACATTCTCCTTGGTGACTTTTTAATTAACTACACATTATTACTAAGTTATAATTCAATGTCTCACTAGGCTCTTTTATGTTATATAACTAAACACTGGGAGCATCAGGAAGGAAGTAGGCAGGAAGAGAAGGAAAAAGAAGGAAGGAAGGAAGGAAAGAAGGGAGGGACGGAGGAAGGGAGGAAGAGAGCAAAAGAGTAACCTCACTTTTCACCACCATTACCCAAGTGCTCAGAAAGCTAGGAAGGAAGGCTATTCCCTTACGACACAAGAATTCCTGATCTCTTCCATATTCCTTCCCTATAGTAGCTCAATAGTCAGACCACTCTTTAATAAGCTACATGAATGCCAAACTTTTTTTTTTAATAGTATAAGAATTACCAAGGCACGAACTATATATGGGTATTTAAATCACAGACTGATACAGCCTTCTTCAATTTAGAAGGGGAAAATGTTATTTACATGAGATGTCTTTGCATCATGAATAGCCCCTGAAGACCTGGCCTTCAAGGTCCCAATATCCTCTGAGATTTGTTCTGCCTCAGATTACACTGAGACTGCCTGTCAGTTCGGAGAATCACTGATTTGAAATGGTCCTTTGTTCCTATTTTTTAGGGTCGTATCTAACTGTGGATTTGACAGAACTCTGGAAATACTTCTCCGGTCCCTGGTCAGTCTTGCACTCACATGCTTCTTCTGTCTCCAGGCCACCAACTTCTGGTATCTTCAAATAGACCTATTGTCTCCTAAATTTTTTAATCTGTATTTCTCATATAGGTTTAATTTATGTAGTATACATTTATATTGACAATCACCAATTAAGAAATATCTATACTTCAAGAATTTTTTAAATGTCCTCAAGGGCAGTAATTTTATCCCAGCAATTTTCATATTTTTTTTAAATGACCTAGAAAGATCCATCCTGAGCTTTGCTCACTTATTAATCAGAGTTTTAAGAGATATCATTATTGTTACTTTTCTCTACATACACACACACACACACACACACAAACACCTACATACATACACACACATCCCATAGAAAATAATTTCTCAATTTCAAGTGGGAAAACAAATTATACAAAATGATATTCTGACAACACAGTAAAGTTATAAACAGATATAAACAGAACCATGATTTATACTCTAATTGCCAAACTGAGACCACAGTGTACAAAAACATCACTGCTTAGCTTATGACATTATTTCCTATTCCAAATATTAGTAATATACCATAGTAGGATTGTAACTTCTTTACCCAGTTCAAGAAAAGAATATATGTTTATACATTTATTTTTATCTATAAATAACTGAAAAAAAATTTATTGATATTTTTCAAATCAGTAATTTTTTTCCAGCTTTATTGATGTGTAATTGACAAATAAAATTTTAAGTTTTTTTAAAAAAACAAAATATTAAAATAAGAAGCTATGGGTAACAGGATTATCAGCGATTTTTATTTTCCTCTCTGTATATTGCAATAGTTCAAAATTCTTTACAACAAGCATGTATTATTCCAGGGATAAAGACTGAAATCCTTAACACAGCTCACCTGAATTCACTGGCCTTAAATCTCTCCCTGCCCCACTATGTGCTCCAATCCCATAGCTTCCATTCATTTCCTTAAAAAGGCCTCTACCCAGTCTGCCCCGGATCTCCCACAGCTGCTATTCCCACAGACTGGAAGCCTCCCTCCTGCTCCATTTTACTTAGTTAACTCCTACTGGAACCTTCAGCTCAGCCCAGACATTACTTTCCCAAGGAGGTCTTTCCTCACATCCCAGACCAGCTAATATCCCCTGATAAAGACACTGCACTGTTCTCTACTTCTCTGGAGCAGCATCATTGCAATTTATACTTGTGCATTAATGTCATTATTATTTTATTTCTCTAAACCATAAGCTCCAGTGGGTTCAGTTTTGCTCATCACTGTATCCCCAGCGCTTGGCATGCAGTGGGCACTCAGTAAGCATTTGCTGACGAAATGGAGTGAATGTCTTTATAACGTTATTTGTTAAAATAGCTATGAAATTTATCTATTTACTACATGATTCTCGGACAAATTTGAGGTTAGAAAAGAGTTAATTACACAAATTCGTTATATAATGGTTTCCCAGAAATCCGACAAATATGTGAAATACAAGGGCGCATATCAAAAAGTGTGTCCTATTACCAACATTACTGCAAGTGAATAAAGAGAATGTCAAATGACTACAATGTACATACTAAAGAATTTCATTTGTTGAGACATTTCTGCTCATTAATCCTGATAAAAACTATTAAATATTCTCTGTAGCTCAGACAAAGCAGCTAACTACTGGTATAAATCTTCATAAGCCTCTAAAAGAACTTAAAGGACATAATAAACCCTATTTGTAAGACATACACATGACTTGAGGTTGGCTTAGTTTGGATGTCCAATTAAAATTATTGCTAACTGCGCAGTGGCTGTGCCCTCAGGGACTTATTCTGGGACTCCAACTCAATGGCCCTGCTATTTTCTTCTGCTGTAAAAGTATACCCTTTAAACATAAAATCAGACTCACTTGCTTAAAAAAGCACTAAACTATATATTTTAATTTGCCATCTGCAAGAAGCTAAACTTCATTATTACAAATGTACAAACAAAACTAGAGAACTAACAACATTCACTATAAAGAAAAAGTGTTGCCCTCAGAGAATATGAACATAAATGTACAGTTGTTAATTCTTGATCATCCATTTCTTAGATTATCTGTTTTATGAGTATTCCAAAAGGATTTTGAAATTGCAGGTGGGCTTTCTGCAACCTATTTGCTGAGCTATATAATTCCTCCAATTTGTTTATGGGCTTTAGAAATACCAATTAAATATTAATCAAATGAAAGGAAATATTAGGAAGTGAATAAATGTACTAACGGTATCTATATTTATCCAAATATGTGAAGACATACATAAAGGAACAAGTTAAACATGCTTCAAAGTTTTGTATTACCTACAGTTTGGGATTATCCACCATATTGATCTCTATTCCATTATCACATGTAATTGAAAAAAGATCACACATGTCATTTCTCACATTCACTGAACTGTCTACCTCTCCTTTCCAGCTTTTTACTGTTATTTTTGTTCTTTGCAAATAATGAAAATTAACATTCCACCGTTCCAAACTAATCCACTGTATTTGGTGGAGACCACTTAATTATATCAGTTCATATCAGTGGATCATTCTCCACTGGTCTGTAGCAATACTTAGATTGATCTGTTAACTCCTCATGAATTACTGGAGTAGCTCAGCCCTAGAAGATTAACCCATCCCTTATTTTCTTAAGAAAATTGAGACCATCCAGTGTGACCCTTCCTAAAATTTTGTTTCTTTTGATCTCAAAAATCTCATCTTCCTCTCTGTTTTAGGTTTTTTTCCAGAAGAAAACAAAACAAAATACATTCCTAGTTTGGGGCCAATTAGAGATAAATAAGCTTGGAAAAAATAGGTAGAGCTAAACCCTCTTCTACCACAGTGGGCAATCAATGCAAAATGTCTAAACTTTAAGAATTAATCACCAAAAGAATTATCTAAAAGAGTTTAAAGTGATTATTTCTCTGGAAGGAGAAATGGGGATGTGGCAGGTGATGTTTCTGTGTAAAATATTTGACTCTTTAAACTATGCTATAACTTTAAAATAAAAATATTCCTTCTGTTTAGGAAAAATTAATTTCCCTAGTTGGTCTGTTCTTCTTATATTTAAGGAAAGAGTCTAGAGAGAAAATTGACAAGAAACTCTTTTTTCACTCTAACCCATTGGTTAGGGTAGCTGAGATGGGAGGGAGGGGGCATCAGAACCACCAGAGGAATTTTTCATACAACACATACCGGCCCTCTTCTCCATGGATTTTGGGAGTCTGAGGGGGATACTAGAATCTGGGGATGGAGGATGAATGTGTTTAGTTTGAAAAATTTCCCCAAATGATTCTGATAGATTCTCTGAGTTAAGAACTTTTTCCCCATGCTGAGGATGATTTTCATAGAAAGTTCATGGGTTTGTCTCTTCAGCTCATGGGAAAGGGATGGCCCTATTCTAAGTAGACATTTTTGTTTCTTTCACTCTCTTCCTCAAAAAAATTCAAAATTCTGATTGTCTTATAAAAAACAATGTAACAATGTTTCTTCATTTTATTATACATTGATCCCATTAAATAACATATCTTAAACTTTTACTTTCAGAGGCTATAAAAAGTTCCTAGTAAATGCTCAATTCAAAAACAACTTTGTGGTAAATATTATCACTTATTATTAACTCTCTTTCACTCAGGGTGACTATGTTAGTACACATATAAAAGTACATATAAAATATAAGAGGCCAAATGTCCCTACATAACTCACCTTTCTACCTCTCCATTCCAGTTCCTGTCAGAGACAAACCATGGGCTCTTTAAAGCCCCCACTGTGGTTAACTCTTCCAGGCAAAGTGAAGAAATTCAGAATTGGTTCCATTGTAATGAGTGTTAGAGCTCATTTGCTGATGTGAACTAAGCTCATGCTTGAAGAAGAATCACTTACACCGGATGAAAATCATCGGATTGGTTGCCCTTTCAAAAAGAAGTATAAACCTGAGGGAAAGAACAGAATGGTAGTCACGCAGAAGACAAGAATCTACAGCGTGTTAGAAGGTATGGGTCAGAATGAGGCCAGGATGCCGACCCCTGACACCCTGCTCTGTATTCTTCCATGGGCAACATTCCCACAACCTCGCCTAGTAGAGTTCCTGGAGTAAGTACTATACAAAAGGTTCAACGTTTTGACCAGCCAACAGGAGCCACCTTGAGGAGTGATGACTAGAAACCACTTGAGGCTCCAGAGAAATGACATCTGATCTTTCTCCTTTTTGTGGTAGGGAGAAGAGAGCAGCAAACTAACAATACCTTCAGAGGGAAGAATTGAACCTAGGTAACTTTGTAGGATACAGTTAGTAGAGTGAGTGAATTTACTGGCCTAACCACTTAAAAAGTCACATTAGTCGCCAAGAGTTACCAGACTTTTTATCATTTCTTCTGAAAGATTAGGCTGCTTCCTTTTATAATATCTGAAACTTACATTGGAAATAAGCTTTTATTTCATTACTTGAACCATGACCTATGGTTTGATAGGTCCCCATTTTTCAAACACTATTTCTACCATCAGCTCACACTTCAGTGTTTATGTATAAAGGATGTAGTTGGGGCTTAAAATGGTTTTAACTATAAGGTACCCACAGGAAAAGGAAAAATTAGACTCACAATTAATACTGTTTTTGAACACATGAACACAGACAATTCCTAATAGTGTGAACTTTTGACAAGATTTTGAAATTCCTTATTTTTTTTTAAGTTTAGTGGCAGCCTAATGGCATTAGTGTCAAGAAATAAATACAGAATAAACACAATACAATGTTCTTTTTTGTTGTTTTAGTCTATGTACAGAATACCAAAATTTTCTAAATTAGTGGTTTCCAAATAGGTGCATATTGTACTTTTTTCCTGTAAAGTGCTTTCTTTCTTTTTTCTTTTTCATGAGGAAGATTAGCCCTGAACTAACATCCATTACTAATCCTCCTCTTTTTGCTGAGGAAGATCAGCCCTGGGCTAACATCCATGCCCATCTTCCTCTACTTTATATGGGATGCCGCCACAGCATGGCTTGACAAGCGGTGCGTCTGTCTGCTCCTGGATCCGAACCTGCGAACCTTGGGCCACCAAAGCGGAGCGTACACACTTAATCGCTAAGCCACCGGGCCGACCCCAAAAGTGCTTTCTTGACAAACTAATCTCAGTAATCAGTACATCGATATTTAACACTGAGCTATTACAATTAAATATCTGGGTATATTTCCTATATATTTTAATAATTCCTTTCAATTAGAGAGGAACATTTATTCTGCTTTCAAAACTTCAATTATTTTCCAGATAAGCATCATTCTAGACTTTTGTATTCTGTCCTCTCCTCTCCCCATAGTAAGAGGGAATGTGATGTGGTGGATTTTGGAGGCCAAATCTTGTTCTCACTACTTACCAGCTATATGACCTTAGGCAGATTACGCAGCCTTTCTGTATCTTCTTATATTTTAAAATGAAGGTAGTAACATCTGCCTTAGAGAATTTGCTGGGCCACATATGTACAGTATCTTTTGCCAGGCATTCCCTTATTGGGCCACTTGGTTTGGGGTAGTGAATGGGTTACACTATGTTAGGCATTCATCACAATATGAAAACACTGTACTTCAATATATATTCATTGTGTGTCTACCATGTCCATAGACACGTACAGCATATTCAAAAGCAATATATCCTTGTCTGATGTAAAAATTCCAAAAAAAGACAAGTGGGGCGATAAACAATGTATAATGTTGGGTGTCAACATGCTTCACTTTGTTTACTTTGTGTCTTTGTAGAAACTCTCAGAGCCCTGTTAGCCGGTGACATTATTTGGCCTTAGATAAAAAACTGTGAGTAGAAAATCTACAGAAAGGAGGAGATTATCGTATGCATACAAAGAATGGGATGTTTGCAAAGCTAACTTTACTTAGGGAATTAACATAGGTCTATGCCTGTTCTTGGCATCAGGAACAGGAAGTGGGAGACTTTCTTTACACCTCCTAGAGGAAAGCTTTATTCTGATCCTTCCACATGTGAACCTGAGGATTCTGGAGGATGATAACCATCTGCAGAAATCTCACCTCAGACACAAGGGTGAAAAAATGCATTCAGGTGAACCACAGCAAAACCGCGGATGCTTTTAATCACTGACATGGCACCATCACCTAAGGCAGGCCACTAGGTGCTGGTACATTTCAAACTCAAGCTAGTACCATTATATCCCTCAGTTTTTGCACCAGCCTAGGCATTAGGTACAATATTCATACATTCAACCAATTTATGTGTGTCTACTATTGTGAAATTTACACAGATCATAATTGAAAACCAAACAATCCATGGAAGATACTATGATAGAACTTTCTAGTTACAAACCTCAAAACAAATACTGGAATTAAAGTAAAGTTTTTATTTCCTTTACTTTCTATCTCTGTACTGGATTTAACAAATCTTTTCTGTTCCTCTCCAGATTAGGAAATGGAGTTAGAGCATATTGATTTTAAAGGTAAGGAAGAGCGATGAGCTACCCACTGCCCTGCCTCACCATGAAATTTATAACCCTATACTTTCTACTATGACACTGAAAATCTTATACTACCCTAATTCTCTATCCTAAAGAGCACTTTTGAAATTATGCACAATAGAATATGAGTGTCTCTCAAAAGGTAATATATGTTAGTAAAAAGTTGATTCTGCAATCAAGTAAATTTAGGAAACATTGGAAATAAGGTTAAAGAAGCTATTTTAAGGCAGGATCTCAATGAGTCTTCCATATGCAAATGACCACTGTGAATCTCTAGGAGATGATTATAGTACAGCCTTTCCAAATCCATTGGACATATCTTGACAAACCATCTCTCACCAGCTTAAAGAATGTCTTGGGAACTGCTGCTCCAGACCAGTAGTTTTCAAAGGGTGGTCCCTGGGCCTCGAGGAGCAGCATCACCTGGGAACTTGTTAAAAATGCAAATCCTGAGGTTTCTCCCCAAACCTACTGAATTAGCAGCTCTGAAGGTTTGGCCCAGCCATCTGTATAAAGAAGTTCTCCAGGTGATTCTGATACACACTCAAGGTTGAGAACCACTGATCTAGCTAGACCATTCTCAGCAAAAATGAAAACAGTGTCTACAATTACCTTAGAAAAGAAAGCATTTTCAAATTAAAATGGGTCTATAATAATACTTAGTTTTTAAAAATATATATTTAATTCTTTCCTTACCTAAATGTATTTTGATTTAGAACAATATCTACTGCCTTACAAATTATACAAAATGTTTTTATTCACTCTCTCATTATTTTACTGTTTGCCCTTAGCAAGGCAAAAATCCTGATGCTTATTAAAGAAAATTAGTATCTGGTTTTGTTGTATATGAATGAAAATGAAAACATCACTTAGAATTACATGATCCAGATTTTCCATATGACTTTGATAGACATAAATAAAAGCAGAAGTAAAAACTAGTATATCAATATGTCTTTTAAAAATATTTGTCTATGAAGTAACTAAAGTAGTCAAAATCACAGACATAATGTAGAAAGGAGGAAAAACTACTGTTTAATGGGCACAGAGTTTAAGTTTTGCAAGATGAAAAAGTTCTAGAGGTCTATTGCACAATAACATGGATATACCTAACTACTTGAACTGTACACTAAAAGATGTTTTAAGAGTTTTAAAAAAAAGTTTAACATTAAATGTAAATTTAATGTTACGTGATTGTACCCACAATTAAAAATAAAACAAAAATTTTTAAAAGTATATGTCTCTACTCAGCTCATACAGTGAAAGTGAGTCATGGCGGAACTTCCTATCTGTTGGAACAACTTTATTACAATACCAGTATGCTCTACCCAGAAACTACAGTATTGAAGGAAAAGATATTTAATTCCTTGGAACATAATATAAACTTATTTTCAAAATAAAGAGTGTGATTAAAAAGTGAAGAGCACAGCATCGAGGGGCTAAAATCTAGTTTTATGTTATGAAAGCAAACATGAAAACCCTTAATATGAATAAAAGAAACATTCCCTGGTCTAAATTTATTCCACAAGCTTCTATTGAGTTCTAGGAACTGAGCTTGCCAATCACTGGGGAAACCAAGATAAAAGAGATAT
Organism: Ceratotherium simum simum; assembly: GCF_057802395.1. Classification (NCBI taxonomy): domain Eukaryota; kingdom Metazoa; phylum Chordata; class Mammalia; order Perissodactyla; family Rhinocerotidae; genus Ceratotherium; species Ceratotherium simum. The sequence continues at coordinate 17,820,428 of NC_141909.1, forward strand.
GATTCCTGCCCTTAGGAAGCTTATAGTACATTGGAAAGATACTTACAAAAATATCGAAAAAAAAAAACACACAGTTGAACAATTACTCTTAAAATAATAAAGGTGAAAGTCAAAAAACTGAATGTTAAAAAAAAATTTTAACCATAGTCTTTGTCAATATATGCTTCCACAGTGTAGTTAAAACTCGCTTTTTAGGCTCTAGGAATTTCTGAACATTCAAGTTCGAGTTCAGACCAGGATTTGAGGAATTGGATTATAATAAAGACACCTTGGTGTAGTCTGAACAGACAAGATTTCTGAGAAGTGAAAGCATTTATTATAAGCTTTTAATGCCTCCAATATAATCTCACATTTCTCTATCAGCATTCATCATTTCTATTTGTATAGTACCTGACAGTTTATAAAGCACTTTCCTTGACATTATTTCACTTGATCCTTACAACTCTTCATTAGGTTGGCAGATATTATCTTCATCATTCTGTAGATGAGATGCTGAGATAGAGGGAGAGGAAGTGACTTGCTAACCGTCACCAGGCTATTACTTGCCAAACCAGCACTGAAAACCAGGCTTTCTTCTCACTACGCTAGTTTATTTGTGAATTCCTTTACTCACAGGAAAATTATGGGCAACCTTTGCAAAGTGTCATAATTAAACTAATAATTAACAAAAAATTATGTACTTAGAGGTTGGTATAGGGTTACAGGGATATTACACAGAGAGACTTTTGAGGAAAAATTCCCCTTCCTGGGTTCTGTTCTCTCCAGTTACAGAACATGCAATGACTCCACTTCCAGTTTGGAAGCATTTTGGAAGCATAGATTATAAGTTTTATTGCATTAAAAAATGTTGAAATGGGGCTGGCCCCATGGCCTAGTGGTTAAGTTCGGTATACTCCGCTTCAGCGGCCCAGGTTCGATTCCTGGGCATGGACTTACATCACCTCACAGCCATGCTGTGGCGGTGACCCACATACAAAATAAAGGAAGATTAGCACAGATGTTAGCTCAGGGCTAATCTTCCTCAAGTAAAAAGAGGAAGACTGGCAACAGATGTTAGCTCATGGCAAATCTTCCTCAGCAAAAAAAAAAAAAAAAAAGAAAAGCTTTAAATGGAGGATGTTATTTGTATGAGGCAGAATATAGGGGAGATACAATAGAAATTCTTCTCTACAAGCCACCTAAGAGGCTATCAGGAAAAAAGGTATGTTGGAAAGAAACAAGAACCACTTGTCCAAGAAGCTCCAGAGTGGACAGTGAGCTGTTGATTATGACAGAATCTCTGCCCAGAGAGTGAGAATTTCACCAAGCCTCTGGCCCCAAATCCCAGGTACTCCCAATAGAAGGACGAAAGCTGGCAGCAAGCCATCTCATGATGGCTCCATGGACAATCTCCAGCCCCGAGCTCCAGGATCTGCCCAGTCTCACCCTATATATGCTCCTCTTCAGAGAAGCCTTGACATCTAGGCGTTTCTGTGGCCAGTGTATACTTCTTCCACCCACTCTAGCGCATTCTCATCCTTGGACCTCCTCCACAATCATCCCTCAACATAGGCACATGCACACACACACAAACACACCACACACACCACGCAAACACACACACGCAAATTCTCTGAGTTTCAGGTCTCAAAGTGAGAATATCAGTGAACTTGCTCATGAAAAAGCCAAAGCTTCAGCCATTTTTAAAATTGTCTGCTCCTGAATAACCTCAGGGCAAAAAGGTCTCCTACATCAAAGCTAAAAAGGACCCTAGTTAGTTTGACTTTTGCACCACCCAAAATGAGAAAGCTCATGAATGAGAGGTTCAGTCTGGGGGCAGGAAGGACCTCGAGGACATACTTTCTCATCTTCCCTCAGGTGGGGCTCCAGAACCATCCTTGGTTCTTGCTTGGCTAAAGGTACATGATTTCACCTTGGTCATTATAAATAAATTGAAGTACTTAAAAATTTTCCTAGCTGTTATGGGCTATATGTATCTCCTCACCCCAAAGCTCATATGTGGAAGCCCTAATCCCTAGTACGTCAGAATGTGACTCTATTTGGAGATAGGGCCTTTAGAGAGGTGATTAAGTGAAGATGAGGCCGGTAGGATGGGCACCCCTAATCCAATAGGACTGGGTCCCTATAAGAAGAGGAAATTTGGACACACAGAGAGACAAGAGGAATAGGTGCACAGAAAAAGACCACGTGAAGACACAGCGAGAAGGTGGCCGTATGAAAGCCAAAGAGAGGCCTTAGAAGAAACCAAACCTGCCCGCACCTTGACCTTGGACATCTAACCTCCAGAAGAGTGAGAAAAGACATTTCTGTTGCTTATGCCACCCAGTCTGCAGTACTGTGTTAAGGCAGCCCTAACAAAGCAGTACACAAACTGAATCCTGTGCTCCCTCTTGTATCATGTTTGAGGTCTGCTGATTTCCCCCTTTGCTATCGAGTCAAACATAATTTTCTAAAGAATGAAGTTCTCTTCTCATTTTTAAACCTCATAAAATTGTATAACACTTAAAACAAAAAGATCCTTTCGTACATGCTGCAAATGTGCATGTACTAGGATCAATGACAGAAGAAACCATTTTATGTACGCAATTAAGATCTTAAATGAACCATTTTTAGAAAAATAACCATTAAGAACTTTAAAACAGTCTTTCTCCCAACGAGATGAAAGGAGTTTCAACGTATTACAGCATCTGTTTGCAACATGTCAGAGTTGGCAGACAGGTTAGTCTATAACCAGAAGAGTCGTTCAGTTTGAAAGCAGGACGTGTAATATTCCTCAATATTTTGCCTGATTAAGTGCTTAAATTCAGAAGGCTTGAATAAACAATCAAAATTTGTGAATATGTGATCTTGTGATTACATTTCCCCAGTGTCTAACCCCAAATCCTTACTAATTCCCTATACAACATTTGTCCCTTAGTCTTTTATAAACTAATTTGTGATACAATATTACTATGTTAAAGTACTTTGAAAATACAGGAAACTGTTATATCAAAATTAGAATTAGTTGCATTACCAATATTCATTTCCATTAACATTGATTCAGAAAATTTCAAAAACAGTGGGTATATTTTTTTGAATTTATTAAAGAGACATTTATAGTATAAACCCAGAGGTCACTTGTAAAGAAAAAAAAAGTGTGAATATATTAAGTTAAAATATCTGAGGTCAAGTTCTATTTGTAATAGAGTTTTCAAATGAAAACAGTTTCCTTCTGGGGATCTGCATATACTATTTTGTTTCAGGCTCCTAGCAAAATGCCTAGTACATAGTAAGCACTCTATATACACAGTCATTCATTACTTAACAACAGGAATATGTTCTGAGAAACGTGTCATTAGACAATTTTATCGTTGTGCCAGCATCATACGGTGTACTTCCACAAATCCAGATGATGTAGCCTACTACACACGTAGGCTATATGGTACTAATCTTACGGGACCGCCATCATATGTTCTGTCATTGACCGAAATGTCATTATATGGCACATGATTGTATAGTTAGTAGATAAATGAATGAATATATTGATACTATAAATATTTTAGAATAAAATCTCTATGTGGCAAAGAATCATGTCCTCCTTTAGAATCCATTCATTATAGTATAGAATTCAATATTTTGATATCAAATGTATTATTTTTGTATTGATATTAAAAGGACACTTAAGGGAGCAGGACATTATTTATATCATTTCCAGAATGAATCTACTACATTCCCCCTAACAGTGACACTTTACACATTTGTTTATGTGCCACTGCTCACCAAAATGAATACCTTAGGGACTGATAGAGTTCATGTTTAGTAGATAATGATTAAAACAATGAATGAATATCTAGGTGAATAATTTTTACAACTACTTCTTAAAGTTTTAAATTTCTTACACAGAAGTTGTATGAAGACAGCTTCACTCATTTCCCTTGAAAAAAAAGAAAATCAGTCTGTTGATCTTAAAGGGAATATTGGGAAAGAGAAATCCAAAATACCAAAGTACACAAAATTTCTGTGACAAAGTAAAATTTTGACATGTAAAATACTTCTTTAACTTTTAGGCAAATGAATTCTATCAGCTTAGCAGCAAAGGATTGAGTCTGTTGTTAAATCTGAAATATTACTAATGGATTATGCGTTCAACTTTTTTTAAAATTACTCTCTTAAAGAGTAATTTTGTTTACCTAGATATGATTCAGACAACATTTTTGTAAAAATAATTTGGAAAATTCATTCCTAGATTTCAGAGAGAACTAAAAGGTTTTTCCCAGCCTTCAGGAGATAATTTGCCTTTCTAGGGTACAGTTTATTCACATTTCTTTACAAGTTGTATTTCAGGTCATAGCTTTGCTGAGATATGGGTTAAGCATTTTGCCTTTTCCTTAAGAATTGCCTATCTTTCCTTTGTCCTAAGTTTTTAATGAGAATAAAGCTTACCTCCTGTCATTTTATGGATAATCAGGCAACAGGTTTTCCAATTTTTAATACAAAGAAGCATAATTCTGTTTCTGCAGCTGGTTAACACAAATGTTCTGAACTGCCGATATCTAGCATGGAAATAAAGTGGGAAAAGTCAATGGGTATGCACAGGCATCGAAGATCTGGCTTCTGTGGTCCAATGTCTGTTCAGAGATTCTCAGCTGTTGCCAGTGATAAAATAGATGAATATTTATAACCTCATTTACTGAATCATTCACAGACATTATATCCAAATAAGACTAGAATAAATTGTTGGAGCTCTACTCTGATACCTTACATGAATTATTTAAGAATCTTCACAACCTGGATTACTGTATTTCAACAATCTGTGTTTTTCAAAACTCACAAACACTATGACTCCATTCTAATCACATCATTGAAACATTTTCTACGATATATATACATAGACAATGAATTGCCTCATTCTTCAATTTCCTCTCAAATTTCACTGATCAAAATAATTTACATTATTGTTCTGTAAATTATTTCTCAAATGAAGTGACTATTGTTGGAATTTTTAAAAGGCAATTTCGAAGGTAATATAAATTCATATATCATGGTTAAATTTCTACCCAGTTTTAATTTTATCTTATTCATTTGGTAAACATATCATTTAAAGACAACTTACATGTTCTCAAAGCTGAGTCATTAAAATTACAACTTAGCTATAATTATTACATCACTCAAAGTAGTCACATTTCCAAATTTGAAAAAAGATGCCCCAGAGGGGCCTAGTTTATATTATCCAATTTAACTCATCTGAAGAGTTAATATCAAGCACAAAACTATAGCTTATTTTTTTCTTTAATATCAGTAAAAAGAATTTTAACTCTATCTTGATATTCAATAAATGACTATAATCCCATCGGCACAAAATAAATTTGATTTCAGAATTTATAAAACTTAAGAAGGAATGGCTTATTATTTATTAGTCATGTTTAGTCCAAGTAACTAAAAGAGTTAATTACTAGTCTTCAGTGGTAGTCAGTAAGTCCTGGTTCTTCATTCTGAAAAGCAATATTACTAAATTTTAACAGTCTGTTAAGGAAAATTGGTTCCTTGTCTACCAGTATTACTAGCTCCCATTTTAACAGTAAGATATCACTGAGAATACTCAACAGGCTGAGATATTCCATTCATATTTCTTTCCAAAGGATATGATATTTTATGTAAAATTAACCTCTATATCTAACATATAAGATTCACAGATTCACTCAAGCTCAAGAAAAAAATGACTAAAGTAAACATTTAAATCACTCCTTTGATCTTCCTCAAAAATTCTAACCATGGTTATATTGCTTACTTATGTTGATCTATTTGCAGTCATATGTTTTACTTTCAGATCTCTGTGTAAGAGTTTATGTATACTCTGAAGCTATATTTGACATACATCAAGCCTCCATTTTACCAACCACTTTAGGAATTTTCTAGATTGTAATTTTTATAGCAAAGATTTCTGAATACTTTTACCATAAGCTCTAACTGTTTCAGAAAAAGGAAAATATTATTCAGTGTTTTCCAGACAATACCTTCACTGTCTCAGGAGAGGGAGGGGTAGGACAGGGAGACAGATTTGACCATTAAATCAATTTTAAGTAACTTCATTGAGTTAAAAATTGAGTGAAACAGAAGATAATGTAGGGAGATGCAAGGTCTACAGTTGAGTACAACTTTCTTCCCCAAGCACTCAAGTTTCCTGAGGAAACACTTCTGTTCAAATAACATTCCCGGCCTCTCTTGCCCCCTTAGGCATGTCTACCCACGAAGGAGGAATTATTATCAGAACTAGTGAATGACGGAGAAGGAATCTGGCTTGCAATACAGACTCTCGTTTTTCTCTTGCTTTCTGTTCTGCTTTTTGCCCAGGGGAAAAGTGACAGAGGCCTCTGGTTGTCCAGATGTGCCATTAACCACGGGTGCAAGTCTATTAAATTCTGCTGGGAATTGGCAGCAAGCCCTTTCGACCTAAGATCTAAATGCAGACCTACCATCAGCTTTAATCTCCATTTGTCACTTTAATCTCCAGTTATCGGTCATCTCTATACTGTTTTTCATTTGGTCTCAAACTATGGAAGCAAAGGAAAAAGACTGTTAGTGTTGACTCTCAAAGATGCAAAAATTTATATGAGACACTGTGGGGGAATGTACACTGAGGTTTTACTTCCTTTTGAGGGAAATAAACACAAAAAATTTTAAAAGATGACAAATGTGAAAATGCTATGATAGAGATACAAAATATATGTAGCTGGTAAAGGCAGAAAGGGTTTTAGATAAGGGATTGAAGATAGGCTTCAGTGAGAACTTTAAGTAGAGCTTGAAAATATTTTGGACTTGAAAAGCAACTTACAGAGGAGAGGAAGAAAAAACACTCCAGTGTATAGAAATAAAATGATTTTTAATGCTTTGTTAAGTGGGGTAAAAACCACTTTGCTTTACAATGCATTCTCTCTAATCCCCAGATATGATATAAATTTTATCTAAATATCTATAAAGATATACATATAATATTGTGTCTGTGCGTGTGTGTGTATACTCATATGTGTAAACTCATGGAGAGGAACATTAAATGAGAAGAAGAGGCATGAGATCGTAGGTGGCTGTGGGGACTTAACATTTACTCATATCTCTGCTGTCAGAATATGTACACCACATAACTCTATACAGTGGGCTTGTGTGTACTACTTATTTAATTGGAAAAAAAGAGAAATAGAGAGAAAGACAGAAAAGAAGGAAGAAACAGAAGGGAGACTCACAATGAGAAATACATGACAATAGAATTACACAGGCCTTCATTTACTTCTTTATTTAGAAGGTACTCTAGGACTAACATGTCAATGGGACATTTTTAGGACAATCAATATTCATTACGTTGATAAATACAAAAGTAGACATCAATACTCAAATTTTCTACTGATAGAATGAGAAATAGATGTCATGTAAATACTCCTTTCTAAAATTATAGGTTTTATGTCTCTGTTTTAATAAATCAAAATTTAATTTTATTGTCTTTTCACTGATAGAACCCTGACTAAGTCAATACTGTATTAGATTATTTCCAAATTTGTGACATGTCTCCAATTATTTATCAAGTACACAATCACTCAGAAAATAATACTGCTAACAAAAAATGCCTTCTCTCTGGGGTAAAATATGTCATTTAAAACCCATCTTCAGCCCACTACTTCTCTCCTTCAATAATGAAAAATGAACTTATTTTATATGTTTTGTAAATATAATAATCATCATCCTATTTGTTTCAACTAAGGTTGACTATGACAGCTGTTACAACTGCTCCCCAAAAAGACATTAGAAAGGGGAAGAAAAAGAAGCAAAGAAGCTCTGACCTTGACAAAGAGCTCAAGGCAGGCTTCCCGAGGACATGAGGCTTGAGCTGAAACCTGAAGGATGCACAGGAGGTCATTTGTTGAAGGAGGGTCTGGGCAGAGAAGAGAGCAGGTGGGTCCTGGAGGGCGCCTGATTTCTGGTCAGTGTGTTGAGAGTAGAGAGCACTACACAATGAGGGTCTTTTTGACCACGGTAAGCAATTGTGTCTTCTTTCTAGAAGTAGTGGAAAACATCGCAGTGCTTGCACAAGAGAAGTGGCATTTTAAGAAGACCTCTCTGGCTTCAATTAGCCAATGTTACCAAACAACTTCATATTCATGTGTTTCCAAATAGGACTGACTTGGCTAAAGCAAATTGACTGACACGAAAATAGCCAAAATGCTGAGATGGGGGGCATTCCACTGCTCTCTTGCTCTCATTCATTTAGAGTAGGTCTTTATGTAGCCAGAAATGCTGCACCCACCCACCTCATTCCCACCGCCCCTCCTTGTAGGCAGGAACCCTGCTTGCCTCTTCACAGCTGTATCCCCAGGCACCTAAAGTAGCGTCTCGCATACTGTAGGTTTTCTCACTGACTGAAGACCTTAATATTCAGATTTTAATACTCTAAATGGAGGTTATCCAAGACTTGTCTCTACACCTCTACTTTGCAGATCATCCATATGCACTTGGCAGAGTTTTTGACACAGATACAAACCTGCAAATATATGGGCAGAACCAGTCTGTGTCAAATAGCATTGGAGAGTCTACCTTCTATGAACTGCATTCCTACTATCCAAGGGATTCTCAATGTATATTTGACAATGCATGAATGTATTGTTCAAATAATCCTCTCAAGATGCTTTTTCCCTACAGAAAGGCACATAACCCACTTTAAAACACCTTTTATGATGCATAAAATGCTAAAAATGAGCCCTGAGAAAAGTATGCAAATATAGATCATATATTTTTAGGTCAAAATGGATACAATCTAAATTAAGGGGCTAGTTACTAAGGTTACAAAGAATGAGTGAATAAAGCAAAACAGTATTTCAGTCAGTCTTATCAACAAGTACAAAAAATATGCTCAACAACATATATCTCTACAGGAGAGCCACGCCCACGCATTCTTCCCCAAGAGCTATATGTCTGCTAACCTAAGTACATTGTTTCTTTTTTTCTTTTTCATCTGTTACATAAAAACTGTATCCATAAGCATATACAATAACCCTTGTCCTCACAAACTGATGAGAATTTACGTATATAATCTAATAAACTGCTAATTTGACCAGGTGACATTTGGCTTTAAATAGATAACAGTGGACAATGTTTTAATGATAGGTGGCTTTTTCCAAATTCCAAAGACCACACAAAATGTTTCAGTCCTAATATTCTGAAAGTAAGCATGAAAAAATTTATAGTGATTTAAAATCATATTGCATATTCATGTAGTTCTTTACAATTTGCAAAGTGTTTTCATTTATATTAGATCATTTAGAAATAAAATATCAAAGGCAGGTGTATAGGAATTGGAGTTTTAGCCTGAAAAACAAAAGAGTAGCTGTAACCTCACATGAAACTGCAAATATCTAAAGAGATTTTTCAAAACAATCATCAGAAGAAAATGATGGAAGAGGAAAACTGGCATGAATTACTTCATGAAGAATTGAAGTCTACAGTAAAAAATGCTCCTATTAAAAACTATAAATGAGTGATCTAAAGAGATCAAGGTGGAACCTGCAATGCCTTTAATGACCTGACCTCTTGTGTTCTTGGAAGAGCCCTTATTCGTCCAATTTCAAATTTCCATTTAAGAGAAAACCACATTCCTAAAAATTTTTATTCTTAAAACTGGAATGAAATAGATTACAACAAATTTGAATTCATCAGGACCCTAAGAAATAAGTCTTCTTCCCATTTCCAAAGATCTAACATGTGAATCTCCACATTTGAATACTGCATATCCCTATTAAAAGAAACTAGCACAGCTGGCTCTCATTATTAGTAAACTATCATTACTCTTGCTTAATTTGGATTTTACAAGTTATTTTCTTTATAGATCAGTAAGTCATAAACTAAAATAGGTGTCATAGCCTGTTTATAATCTCTTTCATATCCAGAAAACCTCTCAGTTCATTTTTATGCAGGATTTCTAAGTCATCATTTCTTTGTGCCTCTTGAGTAATACATGACAGCATACAGAATAATAAATCACATTTTAGTACTTGTAGAATGGCAAAAGCCACAAGGCTATATACAACTGTCTATTACTTCTGCCTTCTATAAATGATATTTACCAGCAAAGCCCTCACTCTGACATTTAATCTCCTTAAATTCTGATCAAGTTATTAACATTACTTATATTTGAAATAAGTCATTCTTCCCTATTTCAATATTGAGGGAAAAAATTAACAATCTCTATATGTTACTCATTTTCAAGCCCTAAAGCCTTCAGTTTCTATATTCACACTCAAAGCACTTAAAATCCAGGCTATGCTGGACCAGGGCAATTCAAATGCTAGCTCATATGAATCCTAATAGCATTTAATTCCCATTCTTCCTTCTTATAAATGAGGACACTGCATCATAGGAACTTTAACCATCCTTCTAACTTTAAAGTGTGTGTTTCTTTAATTCTATAGCAGTGCTTTTGCCAATTTTCCTGATTCCTATGATCAAATATTAGGTGACCTATTGTTTGTTAGGGTGATGAACCAACACTGTGAATCTTGGTAAATCATATTGTTAGTATGTCTATAATGTATTTTTTGCAAAAGATTCTTTTGGTATGAAAATATTCAAAAAAACCCAGAAATTATACACATATTAAAAGGAAAATATAATGGTACATATGTACAGTATTTGTACTTATGATAATGAAGCATTACTAAGTCTTCGATGAGAAAAGTACAACAGAACTAATTTCTACTTTTTCCTGCTTATTGGAAATTAGACATTGTAAACAAATGGCCTTTTTAATAGTTCTGATTGATTATACATACACATGTACAGTGGTGGACTGGTAAGTGTTTACCAACTTTCCAGGAAATAAAGCCCTGATTTTTAGTGTTTGCTAATTGCTGTGGTATAAATACTCCCATTGTTGGTGGTTTCAAGCTACTAATGTGAAGTCAAACTCCTCACAAAACACCTGAAAATTTAACTATTGGCTCTTATGGTCCAGTATGAGCTGGTTCTAGCACACCACTGTGTGTATTTTTTGAAAGAGACGATATATACACATACACATACCCATACATATGCAAATATGTTGCTATATATTAGACACACAAAAAGCAGCATAATATGGCTCTTAACCAATCAATTTCTTCAAGGTTTATGGCAGTTCTTTCTAAAGGTCAGAATTTCACTCTACATACATCTCATCTTTCTAACCACATATCTTATTATCATTGCCTCTCAGGTCCCTTATAGAGTAATATTAACGGTTTTTAAACACATCAGCATTTAAGCATATAATTAGCTATGGCCATATGGTTGGTGTTTAACATGAAACAAGCAAGATTTAAAAACCCAGACAGCAGACCTCTAAGAAATTTCATAATCTGATCTTCTTATGATCCCTCATAAAGTTCTTATATGAATGTATGCTGGTAAACGAATACTGGGCTCACTTGGATGGAGACTCATACACTATTTCAAATACCGACATAAAGCATTTAGTTTTCAGTGTACCATTACCCTCACATATTTAACAGGTCTATTTTTACTTACACAACTTTTTTCTGCAATGGTGCATAATCCTAAGGAGAAAAGTTGCCTGAAGGGAATCCCAAAAACTCCATCCATCCATTTACTCCATCTGAAGTTGAACAGCCCATACTCTTGAAACACGGGCCCCAGTTACAGAAGAGCAATGAGCTAGCATCACGCAGGACCAGGAATAGCAAAGCACGACTCTATCCATATGTACTGTCATGTGAATAGCACCCACTGAGATTGTGTAACATGGCGACTCTGGGTGCTCTCTGCTGCTGCTTTTGTGACAGTAAACGGGCACAACTTACATAGAAAGAAATGTGGCAATGTCAATCAAAATGTTCAACGCCTATGACTTTTTCTCCAGCAATTCCACTTCCAGGAATTTCTTTTAGAGATAAAATCCCATTTATGTGAAAGGCTGTACATGTAAGGACATTCACTATAATAGGTCACTGGTTAAATGAGGTATGGTAAATCTGTACAGTGAAATAAAATGCAACCTTTGGCCAGGGTGGGGGGGGTAGGTGGCAGGGCGAGGGAAGGAGGCAAGTCCTTATGCACGGAAATAAAACAAGTTTCAAGATAAGTTATTAAGTAAAAAAAAAATTATCTGCATAAAAATGTATACAGAAAACACCAATGCGTAAAGATACAGGCACCCCTATGTTCACTGCAGCATTATTCACAATAGCCAAGACTTGGAAGCAACCTAAGTGCCCATCAGGGGACGAATGGATAAAGATGATGTGGTACATATACACAATGGAATACTACTCAGCCATAAGAAACAATGAAATCCAGCCATTTGTGACAACATGGATGGACATTGAGGGTATTATGCAAAGTGAAATAAGTCAGAGGGAGAAGGTCAAATACTGTATGATTTTTCCCTCATTAAGTAGTAGATAATAACAACAACAAGCAAACACAAAGAGACAGAGATTGGATTGGTGGTTACCAGAGGGGAAGGGGGGAAGGAGGATGGTGAAAGGGATAATTCGGCACATGTGTGTGGTGCTGGGTTGTAATTAGTATTTGGGTGGTGAACATGATGTAAGCTATGCAGAAATAGAAGTACAATGATGTACACCTGAAATTTATACAATGTTATAAACCAATGTTACTGCAATAAACAAAAAAATTTTTAAAAATGTATACAGTATGTTACCATTTGAGTAAATATATATAATATTTATAAATATTTGTGTATACATAAAACATCAATGGAAAGATCATAAATACCTATAAGAATGGTTGCCTCTGAAGAGGCCAATTCTTTTGTAACATTTAAATATTTTTGCAGTACCAACACATAAATTTTTAGAAATTAAAACATCTAGAAGGTTTTTAATTTAGAAATTAAAAACATCTAGAAGGCTTTGTCATGATATGTCAATTATTCAAGGTTTAAAGGACTTTAAGCCCTCATCACAGTTCTTTTCACAAGAAGATTTAAATATAACCCAGCATGAAAGCATCTACATTTCCAACCATTTTTTAAATTGCTCTCTCCCACTCATTCTTCTGTGGAACCCTTCCTCCTTTCCTCCGCTGAGGTGACATTTGAAGCCAGTATCCCCAAAGTCACAGTCACTACAACTTTCTGTAATCTGGACCTGAGAAAGGTAAAGGTTATTTTTGGCTTGAAGAAAGTTCTAAAAGTCAAGAAAAAATTGCAAGGAGTCATACTATATTGTAACATACAATATGTTATAGTCCTATAGTCAGTACTTAGGTATCCTGATTCCAACATCAGCACTCTCATTAATGACTGCACATTAAAAGAAACAAAATATACATAAGTATGTATATGGAGTGAGTGTGTGTGTGTAGAGAGAGAGAAAGAAAAGATAAATGTGAAGGATGTCAGAAATATCAAAGTTACTTCATGTTTATTAATCTTCTTTTTCCTTTCAATACTTGCCTATCCTGAATATTTTTCACTAAACTCCAGGTTGATACCTGAAAAGTGAACAGTTAGTCAGTTAAATCCATCAGTTAAGAAGCTTATCTGTTTGTCCAACCCTGGGCAAAGTACATGTGAAACAAATAAAACTGCAGAAACCTAGCCCTGGAGGAGATTAAAATCTTCAAACAGCAACTGCATTTCTCTGAGAATCTTGGAGTGGTGGATTTACGCTCAATTTCCCTGGGAATAGGAGAGCTCTTTTTTTGTTTGTTTGTTTTTGCAAAGAAATGACAAAATTTATCTACAAGTGGCATTTATATACTGGATTCTTCTTATACCTTAGAATGTTTAAAAAAGCAATATTCATACTGCATCTAAACAGAGCTGGTTCAAATCAATACCCCAGGAAAATTACTAGTACAAACAGCTGAACTCGCCAAACCATAGCGGATGCTATTACCACTCTTAGAAATTAATTGCTAAGAAACCTAAGTCTTAGAAAATAGGAAGCCTGGGAAAACCTAAAAGATATGCAATTCTCTGAATTTGGAATATTTGCTTTGAAAATCTCAATGTTTTCTTCCATAAAGGACCCTTCTGCAACCGCTCTTGCTTCCCGCTTCCTCTTCCTGCTGCCTGAGCCATGCTCCTCCAGCTCCCTTCTCCCTAACTGCCCACACCTCATGAGGATGGCTTTGCAGGAGGAACAAGCTGGTCAACATCTACACAGAGATTGTTTTCTAGGAATCAAATGAACGCTCAGATCATTGTCATCCCATAGTACATTCAATACATGTGTATTGAAGGCCTTATACATGCCAGGCACTAAGGGCTAGCCAAGGAGCTTGAATTCCATGTGGAGAGAAAAAAAGCTTTCGGCCTTGTTTTCAGCAAGAAATATTAACTTGCACAGATCAGTATTAAGATAAACAAAATCTGGTGTAACGATTGCTTTTGTGTTCAAACTCTTCCTAGAATTCTCTTCTTGCATTAACTATTGCATTCTGAAAAGACAGGTTTGCTAACACATCTGAGGCACGTGCGTGTGTCAGTGTAAGTCTGCCCACCGCAAGCGCAGAGTGGGCCAGGCAGAGCCTCCTGTAGGAGCAGTGAAGTGGCCGCATCCTGGCTGCCCACCAACTCCAAAAATAAGGCTCTCTTGTGCCCTGTTTTTAAATACCTTCATTTTAAAATCAGATTTTGATTTTTTTTCTCAGAAACAGCAAAATCCCTGTTGAGCTACCAAAACATATTTTACAACTTAGATTGGTGTGTTCTGCCTGCTTTTTTTGCAGCTGTTACTTTTAAGAGAGAATGTTTTGCTTTACAAATGAGAATGGAGGCTTTTATGTAAAGGAGAATTTTTTCTGCTTGTCATCTGGGCATCCTCTATATTTTTTTATAATTTCAGAACTTGCTTAAAACATCTTCATATGCAATCTATGCAACAGCATAAGAGTTTACATGCTCACAGTTTCAAACATGATAAAAAAAAAACATAGAAACTAAAAAATAAACCGAGTCAGATCACAGAGGGCACAAAAAAGCCAACTTGTTGTCACCTTTTCTCCAGCTGGAACCACTTATTGTACCATCTATGTAAAAAACTAAAAGGAATTCACAGCACAAATTATTCTTTTTAGCAACCTATGGCAAAAAAAATTGCCACACCATTAGTGTCATCTTTGATTATCAAAATATTTATATGTCTATTTACATATATCATACTTTAATAGAGTAGTTTTTTTTTTTTAATAATTTTATTTATTTTTTTTCCCCCCAAAGCCCTAGTAGATAGTTGTATGTCACAGCTGCACTTCCTTCTAGTTGCTGTATGTGGGACGCGGCCTCAGCATGGCCAGAGAAGCAGTGCGTAGGTGCGCGCCCGGGATCCGAACCGGGGCTGCCAGCATCGGAGCACACGCACTTAACCGCTAAGCCATGGGGCCGGCAAATAGAGTAGCTTTGATGTCTATGAATTTTTTAAATATACAGCACAATCATATGCTAATATCTCTAAAGGAATGTTTGTGTGTGAAATGGTAAAATTACCATCACTTAAAACTACATATTTAGAAGGGATTATCATGTGATAAATGTGGTTATTTTCCTAATATTTCTCTTAGAAATTTTATTAAACTATGGGAGCTAAAATAATTTGGGGTTAAATATCATCCTTGGGTAGTTCTATACAATTTCCCAAGGACAGATGAGTGTCCTATTCGCTTGAACAAAGATCAATTGACGCATCTTTCCAAAACCAGAGATGCCCATTTCTTGGGGAGTTCATAGGGCATGAACTTCTATTTAACGGAGGAATTTAACCTTCCATATTTACTATATAACTAGGGTTCATACATTTATAGGAAAGAACAATTAACACTATACAAGAAATAAGTTATTCTAGAGCAGAACAGAGGCACTTGATACTCCCTGATTCTGAGCCCTCACTTCCTCTTGCCCCCACCCATAGGTTACTTTCACCTGCCCTCCAACCTTTACCTGCTTTCCTCTATGCTCCCAGTGCCTTCATCACTCCACTCCCCACATCATATTGAAATTAATCATCTATATGTCTGTCTTCACTATTCTATGCGGACCTCAAGGGCAGAGAAACTGTGGGTGCTGTTCTTTAACCAAGTAATTAAGAACAAGTTTTTACTGACCTGAACTAACAAAATAAGTAAGAAAGCCTAAGTAGGTAACAGCTTAAAATGGAATTCACAAAATTACAAGTGATGCCTATAAACATTCCAGTGGCACAATTTATTATTCAAAGCCTCCATTGTAATAGATCATTCCAAAGGTGGTGCAATTTGATTGCTTTATCCCTAGGCCTGACTTTACAAACTAACTTTCCTCTCTATCAATTTCTTTATCTCCCAGGAAATGTCACTGCAATTTAAAGTACTCTTTACATTTAACTTCTATAATCTTTTCAGGTATTTGAAAATTGCTGTCAGTGATAGCTGAAATATGCCACGTTTTGAAAAAACATTTTGATAGACATATACCTATATATAGTAGGTACTTCACAGGGAGAAACGTTATGCTTTAAAATAAAATGAAAGTGACAAAATGTATGTTCCACACAATAAACTCTGGTGGTCTATACTTTCACAAATTGATTTTCACTGGCTTAAGCTAATATAGCTTATCAGCTGCAACCTTGCAAAGAAAATATGAGTATCTTTATATTTTACCATTTAATCGTGATCTTAAAGTTGTCTGGAAGGCCTGGCAAAATAAAAGTTTCGGTATGTTTCCAATCAAGAAATAGTCAATTATTTATTGAGTACCTACTATGCTCAAGTACTGTGCTCTAAGGAGTACAAATATGTAGTATTAAAGTGCCCTCAGCTATCATACAGGCAAATTTGGAAAACAAAAATTAAGTGACTCATTTTAAGTGACACAAGACAATAGAACAGTCATGAGAAGGCAGAATTTGATTAAATACCAAATGAGGAGACAAACACTACACAAGCTTGGCAAAGGGAAAAATAGGGACTAGGGGCCCTAGGACAAATTCATGAGGGGGAATTTGAGCTAAATTTGATTTTACTCCATGGAGAAAAGTGGGGAGACAGACCAAGCATTGTCATGAGTGTTAGCAAATGAAATGAGACCCAGAAGGAAAAGTGAGCTCAGTGAAAAAGTTTTCATCAGATACAAATTTCTAGAAGAAAAGTGCTTAGAAGTAAGTAAGAAAGATAGTTTGAGTTCTTGAATGTCAAACCAACACGGTTGAAATTTATTCTCAAGCCACCAGGGAACTAAGTGTACCAGTGATTGTTTAAGGCTTAAACTTTAAGCCAGTGGTCCTCAAAGAGCTTTCCAGGGAGCATCAACATCAGCATCACCTGGGCACTCCGATCTACTCCATCTCAGATCTACTAAATCAGAAACTCCCAGAGTGGGACCCAGCAGGTCACATTTGAACAAGCCTTCTGGGTGATTCTGATGCACACTCAAGTTTGAGAACCACCAGTTTAAGCAAATTAAAATCAAAGCTATGTATCAGATATATTACTCTGCTGACAGTATGCACAACAGAAACCGGTGAGAGTGGCATGAAAGAGAAGTTTCAGAGCCATTTCCAAGCAGAAGACCAAAAAGAAGAGAAAGTAAATGTTTTTCAAAAATTTGCTATTTGACATTTAATGGCATTTCAAGATCACCTTTTAACGTTCTATTAGAGCTTCACTCTTAGAAGCTTATCATAAAAGGAAACTAAAAATGACTAAGTCATAGTGTGGGGATTACAGCCTACCAGGTTTTCTCTCCTCTTTTGAATAAGAAATAGGAAGATTTCTCATCATGATTCACGTGTCAGGAGGAAATTGGGAAAAGAAGAACTAACATTTACTGGAGACTTCTCTCTGTCAGGTGTTCACATGCATTATGCCATTTAATCCTCACAAAAAAATATTATGAGCCAACCTATATTATTGCCCTTTTATATAAATAAAGAAATTGGGGTTCAAAGAGGTAAGAAAACTTTAAAATAACCAATTAGTAAGCACAAAACAAGGCATAAGTCCTTTTGCTTCTACATGATGCCATCTGCCAGGAAGCCCAAAGATTCCCACAGAAACAAAGAATTCATATTATTCCCAGTTCCTTGATGTTTGAGAGAGTCTTCGGAAGTTTTCATATTGCATGTGTAGTGGGGATAATATTTTGCAAATACTTAACTGAGTCCATTTTTCTTTTCCCCTTAATTCATTGTTCTCTTACAGGCGTCCATCTCCAAGGGCATGGGTGTCTGTCACCTGACCTCTTTAGAAGACAAAAGTCTCCAAATCCTGAATGAAGGGCTTCAGATCCAGCCAGGATGAGAAAAGGTAGTAAATCCTACCCCTGCCCCAGGGGTATGTGGGAAGACGGGAGGTGGAGGGAAGATAATGGCTTCCCAGGTCTCTCAGTTTCTCCTCTCTGAGCTTTGCATCAATACAGGGAAGTCAAAGAGAAGAGGGATTTCTGGCTCAAATTCTGTTTAGGACTCTGTGAAGAGATTGCCTGGTGGGCTAGTTGGCACCAACCTTACCATAAACTTGGAGGCACAGAGTACTCAGAGGGAGAGCTATACCTACACTTAGGGGCACAGGCCTGGCCCAGCAGTCTCTAGAGCCCTCCTGAAAAGTCTCAGAAAACAGCCCAGGTGTAAACCAGAAAGCTGCCATGATCCCACAATACCAGGTGATCAAGCCTGCAGGTGGGCCAGAGGCCAGGTGAGGGACTAGTCAGGGATTCAGGAGGCATACAGGGCCAGAAAGGCCAATGTGAGAGTGAATACTGCAGGAAAGGGGACTACTATGTCTTTCTTGAACTTGAACAAGATCAGATCAAAACCCCAGACATCAGCAGTACAGGCTGGCAGGGTCCTGGAGACAGGAGGAGCCCAAGGAAACTCACTCTTCCCTTCCTTTCCTGGGGAAGAGTCACTCTCTACCTCCATCTAAGAGACTGATTTGCTTCTCTATCATCCGTTATTTGACAAACATGTATATAGCATTCATTATATGCCAGACACTATTCTAAGAGCTTTATAAATATTAATGCATTTAATGCAGTCATGATGAGAGGTAGGGACTGTTATTATCCCCGTTTAGAGAAAAAAAAACTGACGCACAGAGAGGCTCAGAAAAAGGCTGAGTAGTAGAGCCAGGTATCAAAGCCAGTCTCTGTTCAACCACTACACCAGAGCAAGTGTCCCACATGATTAATTATCACCTAGAAGAGCTAAATGGACCGTACTAAATTTTAAGCTAGATCACACTAAAATTATTTTTCTGGTTACCCAAAACTAGATGGGTTGAGTGAGTGAAGGAGACAGGGAGGAGGAGGAAGAAAACACGAAGAGGAGGAGGGAGAGGAAATTGCACGCCTTTTCACATCAGAATCGCAATGTTTGTATATCTTCAACTTTGGGGGAAAAAATGGTGGCAGTTCACATACTTCCTAAAGGTCCTTCCAAAAGCTTGTAGAACAGGCGAGTTCCTGGAGTGACGAACGATGACTCATCTCCCTGGATGTTTTTCTCTTACCTCGTCTAGTTACCACTGGAAAGTTGAAATAGGAAACACTGCTTGGACCTAAATGAAATCAAAAGACATACTATTTCTCTAATTTTTTTAAATGGAAAAACGTCCAATTTGACAAGTGTTCTTCAGTTATGTTTAACTTTCTTCCCAAAAGTCCACAAGACTCAAACACCAACCTTAGACCAAACCTTAGTTTAAAGGTCTTGCAGTTCACCGTGCAGGGAGCACATAGCTGCCTATTCGGGAGACATTTCACACCCTGACCAACAGAAGGACAAAACTAACACTGAAAACAACAGCAAAGAAAACCAAAGGTAGACTGGACATAATTCTAAAAGTTAAATGTAAAATGCTTTCACAAAAATAATTTTTAGGATTAAAATGAATTGACTTAAAGTATAAGGTATTTTAGAGGCTTCATGGGATTCCATTAATTATTTTTTTCCCTGATGAGATATGACCAAATGGGGCCACCATTAATGGTGACATAATCTCAGTTCCTGATGGGCAGTAACATGGGACACAAGCTCGATAAGGTGGCAGATTTATGGCACTGACAATATATTTATCTGAGATTTGGTTGAGTTTTTCAAATCTAACATGCCACTGAATAGGTCCTAGAATGTGGTGTTAGTACAATGTCTGTAAAAAATGATTCTTTCAAGGAGGGGAAAAAAAAAGAACAGTGCTTTCAATGTTCAGTATCCTTTACATCTGCTGCTCAGCTGGAAACACTGTTAAAAGGCCATTAGAACCTTAAGGTAACAGACCTCGAATGCTATGAAAGCCATGGAGCAATTTGCTGTTTGTGTGAGGAGTATCATGCCCAGCCACTTCCTTTTCAAGGGCTGAAAACAGCTTCTGTCATGAGCCGTGAAAATCAATTCCACAGTAACCAGGCTGAAATGTGGCTTAAGGTGGTACACCTACGGGCTGGCGCTGCACAGCAGAGCCTCCTTCTGGGCATCCATGGCACCTTCCAGAAGTCCCAGACTGCAGCTCCCTGGCAGTGCCTGGGAGGTAATGAGCAGCCTGGGACTTCCAGAAACCTTCAGGCTTATCTCTTAGGACACTGGTTCTCTCTAATGCTTAATTAGGTTAAAATCGGAATTGTCACCCTGAATGAAGACAGCTTTAGTAACTGTCGAACTGGGAAATGGCTGCTCTTGCTTATTTGTATTCCATCTTCCTATTTTTCCTGATTATAGTAATTGTGAGAAAGGCTCATTTTTTCCAAATCACACTATTTCAAAGCCTTTCAAAGCATAGAGCATTTTTAAACTTTCTTTCAAATACAAGGTCATACTTTAGAAAATAAATATTTCAGAAGAATAACAACTGTTTTGTCAAGAGTTGTACCTTATAAACTAATGGTTGGAAAGGTTAAAATTCATTTTAAAATGTTATTGGTTTTGCAGTTATAGGAAATTGTTTTTCCAGTTATAAAATGCAACCTTGATTACCACATAGAATTAAGATCATTATAACCTATATTTCTATATATAGTCAACCTTTTGTTAAACTGAAAACCTTTGTGTAATTTACTAAGCATGTTCTGGATAGGAATAAATTGCCATTCTTAAATCATAGCAATCAGCTTATGTTTATGCATGTAACTTCTTATAATATTAAATTATTTATGTTTACATCAATAACTCAGGCTGAGAAATTGACTCAAAGTTAATTTAATATAACAACAAAATTAAAAAAGCATAATTTCATGTTTTTTGCTGTGAATATCTAATTCACCTAACTTGTTGTTTTAACTGGAATTTGTGTGATTACTCTATAAATATTTTCTTGACTAAAATAGAAAAACATGAGTTTACAGAATTTCTATATGTCCATTGTACAAAACACATCATGAAGATGTCTAATTTTAAGAAATCTTCAAGTTATTTTTTTAAAAAGAGGGGAAAGTGGTCATTGAAAAGAGATTATCCATAATAATTTTGTTGTTGATGACATAAGATTTGCCATTTGCAACCTATTTTCCATTCAATCGAAACTGACCTTTTATGAGAGCCATGTGGTAATATAAATGAAATGAATATATTCTTTATTGCAGTCATATAAAAAGATTGGCCTAAGCTTTTAACATAGTACTTGACCTCCTGATGTCTGAATACCCCCAAGTCTGTGAAAGACTATTGAATAAGATACCACATAATCAAATGAGTAGTAAAAGTACAATAAAAGCCTTTCACACATTAGCACTTGATAATGTAAAAGTAACAGTCAACTATGTTCCCTAAGTTCAATGCAGATATACAGCTGGAGGAGAAGCTGTAACAGATCAAGTAAAAGTGTTCAGGAATCCTGCATTTCCAGATTATTAAGACTTTAGAATTACAAACTCTTATTTTCCAAATAGAGCTCCCATTATGTCAAAGATCAATTAAACTCCTCAAAAACATTTGTTAAACATTTTGCTGTAAAAAAGGAAAAAGCAGTGATTTTAAATTCTACCATTTTTTAAGTTTAAAAAACTCCCAATCATTGCAATTTAGAAAAAGAAAAGGATAAGCAAACAGATAAAAGACAATATTTTCTTACTTTTTCAGGAAAAAAGTTAAGGCCTGTCATATTAAAATATCCATAATCTCTAAAAGCATGGTGGCTTTTTTCAGGTTCATTTTAAAAGTGCTATTGACTTTGAGCTATTCTGACCCATTAAGAAAATAATAATTGAAAGTTATTCATCTTTTTTTAGAAGACCTCAAAGTGCTTTCTTTGCAAAGAAAATAGTTGCCTCAATTTCTTTGCAACTTTAAGAGGAAATACCTCTGGTTCCCTGAAATTCAGCTGAGCACTGGCCCCTGCTAATCTCAGCTGTTCTGGGGGCACAAAGAGAGAAAGCCAATTTCTCAAGAAATCCAAGAAGTGTAGTAAGGAGCAAACACACTAGCTGATAAAGCCTACATAACACAAGTGTGCCTGCCCAGAATGTATTTTGCTACATCTTTAATTAAATGTGTATAAAATGAAGAGTGACCACCTCTAAATGTAGTCTCCTTGCATAAGAGTCTAGAGGTCAGGGAAAAAATGGCTAGATCTGCACTTGGGAGGCTAGTGTAGGAAAGATAGCTCAAACGGGTGTAGGAGATGGAAATTACTCTTGACTAAAAATCTAAAAAGGACAAAACGAGTCCTATGCACCTATAGAAAGCCTGCCATATTAGCAAAGAATAATAGAGATCCTACAGTGAAAGAAACCTAAAATCCCGCTTCTCCTTTAAACCAATGTTGAGGCTCTCTCCTACTCATGAAGATGTGCCCTTGGCAGCTGGGTTAGGCCCCTTTTGTTCCAGGCCTAGGTTGTCATGGATTGAACCCATCCAATGGCTCTCTTTCCCTTTGTCCCCCTAGTGGCCAATGTAAACATTTGAGAGAAGGCTGGGGAGATGTGGGGGTGGAGTGGTGTAACTTGCAGCAGCAACACTTTCTGGGTCAAGATTCTTACCCAAGATCAACGTGGAAAATAACCCAAAATCATTGCCCAAATTTGACTGTCTATCTTGACAAAAACTTGTATTTAAAAACACATTGAGGGCCAGCCCCATGGCTTAGTGGTTAAGTGCGTGCGCTCCGCTGCTGGCGGCCCGGGTTCGGATCCTGGGGGCACACCCACGCACCGCTTCTCTGGCCATGCTGAGGCCACGTCCCACATACAGCAACTAGAAGGATGTGAAACTATGACATACAACTATCTACTGGGGTTTTGGGGAAAAAAAAAAAAAGAGGAGGATTGGCAATAGATGTTAGCTCAGAGCCGGTCTTCCTCAGCAAAAAGAGGAGGATTGGCATGGATGTTAGCTCAGGGCTGACCTTCCTCACAAAACATAAAAATAAAATTAAAAAAATTAAAAAAAAAAAAAAAAACATTGAATGCACCCAAAGTGTGGCCCCCAGGGACTCAAAGGATGGTACCTGGACCAACAACATCAGCAACACCTGGGAACTTGTTAGAAATGCAAATTATAGCCCCTACACCCAAAACTATTGAATCAGAATCTCTGGCACTGGGGACCAGCCATTTGTGTTTAACAAGCCCTGGAGTGATTCTGATGCACAACAAAGTTTATGAAGCACTGCTCTCCATCACTGGTTCCCTTCCTGGAAGCACATCAGAATTACTTGGGAAAATTTAAAAAGAAAGAAAGGGAAGGAGGGAGGAAGGAAGCAAGGAGAGTGCCCTGTCCCAGACCAATTAAATCCAAATATCTGAAGATGGAGCTCAAGTATAGGTATGTTTTTTAATATCCCACATGATTCCAGGACAGCTCTGGCTCTTTCCAACTCGAAAGAGCCAATTGTTAAATTTTCAGGAGTTTTGTGAGCTGGTTGTTAAATTGTTAGTAGCTTGAAATGAGTCATGGTGGAAACATCTATACTACAGAAATTGGCAAATACTACAAATCAGGTGTCCCCCCACCCCACTCCCCTGAGATCCAATTGTTAAACATTTCTCAGTTCACTACTGGCCAGAGTTGAGAAACGCTGAACTAAAGCAAGAATGTCAAATACCAAATTAATTCAGACAGTCTGAGTAGTTTCTCTCAATTTCTCCATCACCCCTCAATTCCTTGGGATTCTCATTAGGATTATGAAGATTAACTAAGCCATTCAGCGGCCTTATACTTGACGAAAGTGGGACATCAGTCCCTGTGTGAGGCTGTAACTATGACTGGTCTAGGTCAATGGCCATGGTCTCTTTCCTTTCTCTTCCAGGCATGGGCAACAGGCAGCAATTCTGAAATGAAACGGGTGGGTAAATCTGCTGGGGGATTTTTGTAGGTAGTCTGCCTCATCAGTGAAGAGATATAAATGGGAAGAAGTAGTCCTTTTTTGTGCCTCTGGGCATTATAACGAGGCTTTAACTCTTGGTACTCCGGCAGCCATCTTGCAACCACAATGGAGCTGATCTGGTAGAATAGGATGCAAGAACAGAGAGAGGGCGAGAATTTGGGACCCTGATGGTACTGTTAACTTCCTACTTTCTCACTCCTGGAACTGCCCTACCTTGGGACTTCTTGTTATGCAAAATAATGGCTTCCCCTGATTGTGTAAGCAAGTTGAGTCGAGATTTTCTGTGACCTGCTGCCAAAAGTATCTTAAGAGGCACAGATTATTTCAGGCAAGAGTTTCAAAAGCTTGTCTTCTTTAAATTCTTTTACTGCAACTTCTAAGTAGCAGAGTAAAGTTTGTTAAGTTTTTATCTTTTTAATTTTGCCTCTTTCTTCTCTGATGACCTCCTTCACCCCTTCTTCGCTCCTCTCACCCTCCTCTGGGCCCTCAGCAACTCATGCTTTAGTATCTAAAACAGCCCCCTGGCTGTCTTTCCCTCCCCCTGGGTCTTTAATGACCTCCTCTCTATTCCATCCTGTTTACAGTGTTTCTCAGTCTAAACAATACTTTCATCGTGTCACTTCACTGCCAGGAACCCAGGATGATGACCTACTTCCTCACGCATAAAGCCTAGGATTTTTAAGACCCATCAGCAAATCCAACCCTACTCTAAAAATTCAATATTATTTCTCACGAGTTCTTAATAGATCCCTTTCTGTACTAGCTTCCACATGCACTATTTTGCTCACACATTTAACCCCACCCTCAATGCCTTCTTCTTTCACGGCCCTTTGTCAGACCCTACCCATGCTTCAAGGTTCCTGTGATGGTTAATCTCATGTGTCAACTTGACTGGCCTAAGGGATGCCTAGATAGCTGGTAAAACATTATTTCTGGGTGTGTCTGTGAGGATGTTTCTGGAAGAGATTAGCATTTAATTCAGTAGACTGAGCGACCAACGTGGGCGGGCATCATCCAATCCTTTGGTGGCTGGAATGGAACAACACGGCACACTCTCTCTCTTCTTGAGTTGGCACATCCATCTTTTCCTTCCCTCAGACATCAGAGTTCCTGGTTCTCGGGCCTTTGGACTCAGATTGAATTACACCACCTGCTTTTCTGGGTCTCCAGTTTACAGACAATAGATTGTGGGACTTCTCGGCCTCCAAAACCACAGGAACCAATTCCTATAATAAATCTCCTCTTATATAACTGTACCTATATCTATCTATCTATCTATCTATCTATCTATCTATCTATCTATCTATCTATCTTTCTATCTATCTACCTGTCTGTATATTTATATATCCTGTTGGTTCTATTTCTCTGGAGAACTCTGACTAATACAGTCCAAATTAAATTTTACCTCCTCCTTGCTGCAAAGTCAAAGAAATTTCTTCATTCAGTGATTCCTTTCATTACGATCAGTACTGTAATTTGGTACTTCAGCCATAGACACACCACTGTTTAAATCCTGGGCAATGAAATAACAATTTAATTAATTCTTCATCTTGATGAAAATTTTAAGATTTTTTTTTTACACTGCCAAAGGACAAAGAACTGTGACAAGTTGCAAAATGGGCACAGCTGATTACATGCATTTTGATAACTATGCTTTCTGAGAGTTAACAACTCACCCCAGCCTATTTGGGAAATCCCTTTCTCTCAGCCACACTGATAACTCTTAACAGTCCTCTGCTGGTTTTATGACATTGAGTTTTGTCTCAACTAAAAAGTACACATAAACTATGTCAAAGTATTTATACGGCCTGATAAACTCAACGTTTCTGGGACACTGGCTTCTTTCTCGCAATCTCTCTCTTTCACATAAACACACACACCAGTCCCTACTCATTGTCAATCACATAGTAGATGCTCAATAAATACCTTTTGATTCATTAATGGTCTTTTGGTGGTATCAATTTTGCCTCCTAAATATTTCCTGCATCCTTCTACTTCATTCCATTTCCAAAGTCACCATTCTAGTTCAAGCTAACATCTCCTCCTCTTCCAGTGTCTGCTTTTGCTCCCCTCCAATCCGTTCTCCACAGAGCAACCAAAGTCACATTTCAAAACCACGTCCAACCCTGATTAAAACGCTTCTTCAACAGCTTCTTACTGCTCCAGGCTAACCGGCAAAGTCACTTGGTGAGATGGAAGGATTTCAGGGGCGATGAAGAGACACACTATGAGGTGGCAATAGGACACAGCGAGCTTCATTTGGTTGGCACTTTAACAGGTTGCACGTGAAGGGAAGTCCCTCACAGCATGAGACCTTCCAGAGGTAATGGAGAGGCCACTATGAAGAAGAGGAAGAGGTTAAGGAAACTCCCAGGGCGTAGGGCGGAGGGGGATTACGTATCTAGGCAGTGTTGCTCAGCCATAGGGTGTGGAGGGCAGCAGCAGCTTAGAGTCTTTTATAGGCCCTAGGTTTGTCTTATAAATGGCTAGCAGAGGTTGGGTGCAGTTTTGCAGGGTACACAAAACAAGCAGGCTCTTAATGTTAAAAATATGCTTCTTTGGACTATATTCACAACAACTGGATATGTAAAAACTTGAGTTTAGCGCCCATAGCCTTTAGAGTGGAAAGTCTATGCCTGCAGTGAAAGAGTAAACACAGGGCCAATATGCATGAGCCATCTTTGGATCATTAATGTAAGTCAATAGCCTGGCCCTCAGGCTCTTCTCCAGTCTCTCTCACACCCCTTTCCCCACTCACTGGCTGTTTCCTCGAAGGTTCTGGAACTCTTTTCATGCTTTCAAGGTCTTCTCACCACACAGGCAATGAGTGCACCCTCCACTTTCTCCTTTCCTTACTGACTTTGTACTCATGCTTCAGAATCCATTGCTCTTCCTCAAGGAAGCATTTCCAAGACTCTCTGATTAGATGAGATGTTCCTATTAAATGTTTTCACAGTGCCAGGGATCCCTAGTGCTGTGCACGTATCTCAGCCCAAACTAATTCACTGTGAATGGTACCCTTAATTTCTGCTTCCCTGCTGGGATTAAAACTCCCTAGGACCTTATACCCAGCACCTGGCACAGTGACTTACACATAGTAGGTAAACAAGAAATATTTACTGGATGAATGAAAAAAAAGCAAAGGGAGACCAGGTTATAAAAATAATCAACAACCTGAATAATGTGTAAATGTGGAATCAAATTTTTATTTTTATTTGTTATTAACTGGTGTGCTTCTTTAAAAAATATTTTTCCACTCTGAAACCCTTTATGTACAAATATGCCATCCCAGGGAGTCAATTACACTTTCAAACAGTATCATGTAAATCATTGAAAACTGAATAACACTGGAGAAATCTATGAAACTATTTAAAGAGGAATTATCTGCCAGCTAAAGAATTTAACAGAGCAGAATTTGGTCTGTAAAGGGATATAAGCACCAGGTTTAAAAGAATATTAAGTATTCTGTTTATACTGGCAAGACAACTCTAAGTCACCTTGCTGGCCTTGCTAAGAAGTCTTTTGAGAGGTGTGAATTAAGAGGAAAGAAACAGTCTCACAATGCTACTTTTATGGTCTTGAATATAAGTCAAAATTAAGCTATTAAAATTATTTTATCAACAATTCCTTTACTACAATTTTTATCCTAAACTCGTATTTCTATATAAATCTAGTGACAAAGAGTAGGTCGCTCTGGTTTAAAAGGACTCAATAATTTTGTATTTTGTAAGTGTTCATAAAACTCACCCATAATTGTAAAACAACACTAGTCACCGTCTTACCTAAATTATGATGCAATGTTTCTACTATAATATTTTAAAGAACATAATGCTGCATATTTTAAATCACTTTTGATAGTGGCCTACGTTTCTACTCACAAGGTATTAAGATGTAGTACAGTGAAATGATGGGAGTTTTATGTAAAAATGTATATCAGTCAACTCAAACTCTTGTTCTCAATGACATATTATCCTCTAATTAAATCAGCTAAGATAACTCTGTTTGCAAGGATCTTTCTAAAATTAATACCCAAACCAAGAGTTTAACAAGAGGTACTCCTAATAGCCCAAATTTTAGATTGCTTTGATACCCGGAATTAATGTGATTCTTTTAGAAATCTAGTGACTTAACAAATCATAAAAAAAAAACATTTGAAGTTCAGCTAACTCATTCATACCTCACACTGTTTTTCAAAAGGATTTTAAAGACATCAGCTAACTAAACAGAGGGCAAAGAAATCAGAAATCTGTGAAGCAGGCAGATAAATGGAAATCAAATAATTTATTCCCAAATAGGATATTTAATATATCTGCAAAAGAGTGAGAGTTACCAAATGCTGTTTTTCCATTTATGTTGATGTGATGTCTACATGAAACTGAAAAAAGATTTGGGTTAATGGCAAATGTATTAAATAAGTTAGTTTGCTGGGGGAGCAGAGGGAGGAATGACAGGTTCCCTGGGAAGCCCACCAAAGAAAGGAAAGGCCTGTTGGACAAAGGCCAGGTAAAATGAAACATTACATTTTTGAAATTTGAAATCAATTTAGAGGAGCTAAAATAGTCACTAGTACATCAGCAGATTATAAGATAATGTTCTTTTTTTTTTTACTTTTAGATTTTAAGATAGATTTTTGAGATAAATTGATATCAAATAGATGGGAAAGCATTTAATACTGTAACCCACACTCTCAAAATACCTGAGATAGGACAAGGGGCAAGGTGAATATTGAGAACAGAGTTAGTAATATTTTGTTTTTCCTAATCTGTGGGGATAAACTTCCCTCCTCTGCCTAACCCTGAGATAACTTCACATAGTAAGCTTTGTTGGACTAACCCAATATTCCAGCAGGCCCAGTATACTGAAAAAAACCAACACATGTTCTTTAGTTTCCATCTTTTATATAACCACATCTATACAATAAAATGATCAGGAAAACGCATAAATAAGGAACAAGTAAGTGGTGGTAGTGTGGCCAATTCCTGAGAACATAAAATTCAAATTCAAAGTGATTTTGAGAAATTGTAGATGTTGCAAGTAAATAGAAAAGTATCCATCATGAACTGTGAAGGAATACATATGGTGACTGATAATGTCAGGCTATATACATATTAGATGAGGAAAGAATTGATTTTGCATGCATTCATTCAACAAATGCAGAATGGCAGGGGCAGGGTTAAGTCTATGGATTGGGGTGCCTGAAGCCAGGATGCAGGGGTTTGAATTCCAGCCTCATCACTTTCTAGGTGAGTCATTCTTGGGCAAGTTAATTATTTGTCTCTCTGTTACTCAGTCTTTTCATCTATAACATGGAAATAATGATAGTATCTACTAAGTTAGTAGAAGGAGTCAATAAGGCGATGTTTAATATTTTAAAGTAGGTAATAGTTTTAAATAGGTGCTGGGCATGTAGTAATTTCTATATAAGAAATTGTTAAATAAAGTTGTATTAGATAAGTAATGAAAAAAGTGAATATGTAGGCCAATGAGACACCATTAGTCAGCTACAAAGTATTATAATTAATGACTCCAACAAGGCTCAAAGCATAAAACAGCAGCACAGTAAGCCTAAAAAAGCATTCCCTAAGTTGTCTAGGCTTTAAAGCAGATGCTCTTTTCAGTTGTGGAGTTCCTGTAGAAGTTTAGAGCCATCAAGATGAGTTGGGTTGGGAAATGAAATAATATTACTGATGCTCAAAGAAAGACTGGAATGTTTCACACTGACTTTTGATCAGTATAACAGTCCTAACAAAGAACTTGATGATCCTCTGCTCAATAGCTTCCCAGAAGATGGAACAAGAGAAAATAAGCAAGCTCACTATGAAGGCTTTTGGCTAGATATCTGGAAACATTTCGATACTACAAGAATTACTAAGTATTAGAATGAATTGCTGAGAGAGGCTCAAGAGTCTACTCCTTTGGAGGTCTTTCAAACAAAGATAAACAGTCTATCTGATCTGCCTGGAATAGTTTAAAATCAGTCCTGAGTGAAGATTAATGGTACAAACTGCCCCTTGAAGGCCTCCTCCTTCCCAAGCACTCTCTGAGAGTATAACTTTATATATTACCCATCACAGTTCCTCATCAGTTGAGTTTGAACAACTCCCTTCTATGCTAGAATAGAAAAGGGCAACACTATTTCACAATTGTGAGTTCTGAGTAAAACTTTAATAATGTCATGATGAAACATAATGTCCTTATTACTTCTCAGTTATTTTACCAGGCAAGCTACCTGCAAATACCTTTCAATTAGAAACAGTCTCATGAATCTGAAATGTGAACAGCAGGTCCTTTAAATTCATCAATTCATTCTGGCAGACTAATGGCATATTCTCTTTCTCAAGCAAAACATTAAAAGTCCAAATAAGGCAAAGGATGAAAAGGAGTTTAAAGAAAATATAACCACCATAGACTAGATAATTAAATGTAAATATTATCAGGAACTAGGGAGGAGAGGAAGAGTGTGCTCATTTTATAACGGGATGTATTTCCTAAGTGATTACTCCAACAGCAATAGGCAGCATTGAGTAAAGTTTACTTTGAAAAAATGTATATCCTTAATATACGATTATCTTTCAATTCATTTATTTTCCTATCAAAGGTGCCTCTGACCTCACAGTGATATGTACCTTGATTATTTCCACCAGCATCAAAAGACATCGGTGTTAAACAGCAAAGTCAACATGCCACTAGTCCTAGAAAGTGAGTTTAACAAAAGTACACACATTTCAGAAAATCATAGCTAATTAGCAAGCACTGTAATCGTCACGGGATGGAATGAAAAGGCAAAAAAAGAAGAAGAAGAACCTCTATAGTTAAAAATCTACTGAAGGATTTACTTTAACCACTGGGAATGTTCTCAGGAAAGTAAATGGTGAATACAGAAAGTATTTACAGTGAAAATCTTCACCTTGATATTAAGGAGATTTGCATCATGCTAAGGATGAACTGTAGTCTCCTGCAAGGCCCATTATCCACTAAAGAGTACTGAAGCAATTTAAAAATACTTAACTATTTTCTTCTTTGAGATATCTTATCTGAAATCATGTTGCGTTTAAAAGATACAGTTTGAAAAAGCCCAGATTGGAGGGGTAAAAGTTCCTAAAAGTGATCCATACTACTAACCTTTTAAAAGTTGAATTCCCTGAGATTTGGGGAGGGAAAAAAAGCAAAGCTGATCCTTATCAATTAATTAAAAAGAATGAAATAACAGTAGACAAAGGAGAAAGAGAGTTAAGAAACTTAAGGAGCTGTGGGGGCAGTCGCTCTCTATTCATTGATTAACAAATTACGGAGTTCTGGAAAAGGGAGAAGTGACAGGGATAGAAAAGCAGTCTTAGAATTCACCACAGGTTCCGCCTTCGACTCAGCAGAAGCTGGCTAGTCTGGCTCAAAATTGAAAAAGGCTCCCTGTATATAATGCTTCGCGCTGTTAGCGTGATGTATGGGCTAGTTTTTTTCAATGCTTAAATGTATATCAATGTATTAATTTCAGTGTAAAAATCCTCACGTGTAGAGTTTGTAGATCAACCACAATAAAATAGCAATTCCACTATGTATCCAAACTGTGATGTTTTAAGATATCTGCAAAATGTTTTTCTTCCATCGACCAGTTCTTTGGCAAAATGCAGAGAGGCTGGTGGAAATTCAGCGTTTTGACTTGACCATCTGAGGTCACTAAGGACTCCAGCTGCCGGGTTTGAGCAGCGCGCGCCCTAGCAGCATCTCCTGGCCTCTCTCTGCCTCTCTCAGTTCTGTTCTTTCGCAGCCAAAGGATTATCTCTTCCCAACACGTTTCATTCACAGAGCCCCAGAGAAGCTCGGATTCGGTTGGAGCTAAGAGCCGGAAAACACGCACCCGGGCTGCTGCGCAAGTTGCTGGAGACCAAGTGCTACCCACACACTGGCGCCGAGAAAGGGGGTGGGGGCTCTCTAGCTCTCGGTGGAGGAATGCTAGTGGCCGGGCACGCGGGGAACACAGGGTCCTCGGACTCCGAGACGTGTTAAGTTGGTTCAGCTTCCGAGAGCAGGCGGGCGAGGCCGCGCTCAGGACGGGGCGCCGCGCCGGGTGGCTGGGGTGTCGCCCGAACCATGAGTGACCAACCGCAATCAGGGAAGCACTGAGGAACAGTAACGGGAAAGCCCGCCCCAAATCTGAAACAGGCAGCGGGTAAACTCCCCAAACCAGCCCGGAACTGGCGACGTCGGGAGGCCGAGTCCCGGGTCGGAGTACCCCCCAGCCTCGCCCGTCCCCAGCCCGGGCGCCGAGCGCTCTGCCTCCCCGAAGCACAGGGAGAGTGGAACGAGGAGCAACGGGAGCCCTTGGCGTCTCTCCACCGCCCCCGCCGGCGCGAGGGCGGGAGCGGAGAAGGCGCCACTCAGACTGTGGCGCTTGGGCAAACTGCGGCCGCAGTTCTTCCAAGTTTGCCCGAGCGAGAGGCGCGGGGTGGGCGCCCCGCTCGGCGATCTGCCCTCGCGCCGCGGCCGCCCCCGAGTGTCCCGGGCTCCCCGGCCCGCCTGGCCCGAGCCAAGAATAAAGGGGGCGCAAAGGCGCGAGAGTGGAGGGAGGGAGGGAGGAAAGGAGGGCGCTCCCGCGTGTGCACACAATGAGGCAGCTGAGACGCACACCTTCCCCCGCGGTAGAAGCCGCGGGAGCATCCGCCGCACGGCGCGGAGGCGCGGCGTCCGGGAGAACCCTGATGGAAAGTGAACACCAACAACTCAGCAACAGGGGGAAGGAGAGGGGCGCCGGGCGGCCCGGAGACCGTGTGGCCGCCCAGGGCTGCAGCCCGCCCGGGCCGCGCGCCCGCGCTTACCTGCGATCTCCTGGTAGGGGATGTCCGCCAGGCTGAATCCCTTGGCACCGTACGCCTGGCGGACCTCGCCGCAGCTCCGAGCCTTCACATCCGCCCCGGCCGGGAGGGACAGCAGCAACCCGGAGAGGGGAAGAATCACAGCCCCGATCCAAGAAGGCATGGTGCAACATGCAAATCCAGTTCGGTAAACCCCAGGGCCCGTGCGCTCTTCACCTTGCCCCTCGAGCCGAAAGCCCGCCAGAGCCAGCGGCGCGCTCCTCGCCGCTGCCCAGCGTCACCCCCTTCCGCCAGCCGAGGGGATGAGCAACGCAGCCCTCTGGACTGCGCTCAGCAAACTTTTATAAGCCAGATGGAGGATGGCAAGCCAACCAGGGCTGGCTGGGAAAGCAGCCGCCTTGCTCCTCTAGCCCCCAAGATCGAAACGGTGCAATAAAAACGAAAGAGAGAAGGAAAAGAAATGTTTAAAAAACCACCACGGGGGGTTCAGAGCTGCGATCCGAGTTCCGCACCGCAGAATCCTAGAGCGCTGCGAGCTCGGCTCGCCGAAGTGTGCAGCGAAGGTGGGAACGCGCGCCGGCTCTCCCGGGAGGGAGACGGAGGGGCGAGCGCGAGTGTGTGTGCGCGCTGTGTGTGTCGGTGTGAGCGCTGGGTTCTTGGGGATGTGTGTGCGTGGAGGTATGTATTGGGGATATACGGGATCCAGGGGAAACCT
Source organism: Ceratotherium simum simum (assembly GCF_057802395.1). Lineage (NCBI taxonomy): Eukaryota > Metazoa > Chordata > Mammalia > Perissodactyla > Rhinocerotidae > Ceratotherium > Ceratotherium simum. Next base: position 17,854,229 of record NC_141909.1, read on the forward strand.
CAGCTTCACACAGGCTGTGGGAGCCTGTGAGAGTCCTCCTGAAATAGGAAGAGAGAAATCCTGGAGACAGACACTGGAGGCAAGAGGGAAGGAGAAAGAAGGGAGAGAGAGAAACGTGCTACACTGAGCACAGCCGAAATTCAGAGGCAGAGTCGAAGGCAAAACCTGGACTGGATCTCTTTCTGCTCGGTAGAATAAAAAAACGGGAATCGTTCCTATTTTCTCATTCCCTTCGTATCCTTCATATGGATCCGAAATGCTGCCTTTAATGACATAAGTAAGCAATCTAGAAAGACAGAGTGTTTTTAAGTCATTAACTTGTGTGTTATTAAACTACATTTTTTGTGGACGTAAAGGACAAACGCAATTCCAATTGTTGCTCTAATATGAGCAACAATTCATGACCTACTGAAATAAAAAGCAAGCGTAGAAATAAACATATAGGGGAATCCCTGAATAGCGGAGCACGGTCATGCTCTATTTAATTTCTCTTTGGCTTTGTTGTTTTTATTTTCTAAAGAAAGATCATGTGTGCACGTATTAGAGACCAGTAGTTTTTTATTTTTTAATTTTCGGTTCTGGACTCAAAAATTTCCCCCTTTTTAATTTCAAGTATTCCATAATCTTGGATCAGAACTCATTATGCTTAGGTTTCTTAGGAAGCTACGGAGAAGAACCAGAACAAGAGAGCAATGGGAAAATGAGAGAGCAGGGATCAGTAGGGTGTATGAAGGCAGATATGAGGAGTGGGGTGGGGGGGCTAGGGGGGTCTTCCTTCCCTCTCCCCCAATGCTCTCACTTACTAGACTTAACACTTTCTTCCAAGTTAATAGAATTCTGAAGTGGGAAATCAATTTGCTTTCTTCTTCCTGTCTTAACTCAAGTTCTGTGAAATGGGAGAAAAGTGAAAATTCAAGGTAGGCTAATTTTTTATTGACTTTCTTATGTTAATAAACTCTTCTAGGCAGAAGCATCTGTTGAAACCCAAAGATCCTGCCACTACTCAAGTAGTTAAGTCCAAGACAAAAAGAAAAAGATAATGCTTACTCACTTATGTGGCCATTTGTATATTAGGTCAGCACATTATTCAGAAATTACTGGAAGGGTAATGTCCAGTTTTATGGAGCTCACCTATAAAGCTATACATAAAGATCTTTTTCTAATGATGGCTGTTAATGACCAGAATGACTCATGAAATTTAAGTCATTTTATTTGTAATAACCATCACTGTCATAATCATCAGCATCATCACAACACATTAGGTCCATCTTCTTCCTCTCTTTAATTAATTCCTCCTCTCTTACTCCACCAAAAAGACTCTCAAGTTTAAGATCCAACCTCATTTAAGCTATGGAAATGCTTAAAAATGTTGTTGTCTTATTTACAGAGTGACTTTTTCTTCTTCACAACTTCATACAAAACATTTCTTTCAGGAAACAACAGTCACATTAGTACATATTTTTTTCTCTTAAAATTTAGCACAATTTTTGCCTTCATGATATTGTGCTGACAGACCTTAAGTCATTGAACTTATTTTCCTCAAAATCTGAATTCAAGATGAGAACAAAATATACTCTAGAGTGTTTGTGAATAAAGGATAAAATTGGTAGGATTAGGAATCACTGTAGTCAAGCCGTCATTTCTATGATATTTGATATGACCTCCCTCAAACTTCTGTTTCTGTCATAGCCAGATGATAGGCATTCTGCACTCCAGAAGAAGGGGATAAATACTCATGTAACTTATCCTATCATCCCACACTGGGACTCATTGTAATCTACCCTGACTCTATCAGCACACAGCAGATAATGCAATAAAAACGATATTTGAGGTGGAGGAAGAAGGGGTAAAAACATAGTACGTGTGGTTTAAATTATTTGAAAATCCATCAGTCATTAAGTATTTAATGAGCATTCAATGCAACTATACAGCACTAGGTTATTGTGCATAGCTCCTATACTTATAAAATGACATAGGGATTTGTGGCAAGGCTAGTATATGGGAAGAATTACAACTTAATCAGGCATCAATAGATCAGTTTAATCCCATCAAGAAGGTGAAACAATTTGGGCTAGGTTTGTGAACTCTAATCAGACCAAAGAATTAGGTAACTCACTTTGCTAGTGCTCTCAACCCCTATTTGGTCGACTTGTTGGGTAATATAGCACTGTTTGAAGTGATGTAAGAGACAAAGTCAAACATTCCACCTCAGGGCAACAGCAAGAGCCTAGATGAGGCATTGGAGTGAGCATTTAATGTGATGGAAGTCCACAGAAGAGGCCTGACTAGAAAGAAGAGAGCTCATAAGAAGTTGGCATGTTGTTTAGACAGAAAGAAATGTTAGTCAAGGACTTGAACCCCAGCAGTAGTGCTAATATTGTATGTAATAGAAAAGACTTAGAACATTGCAGAACATTATATCAGAGGCAGCAAGCAAATAGCAGCAACAGAAAGATACGGAGGAGAAACACATGGACCTCTGCCACAGGGTAAAGGTTTCAGGTGATTGAGACCAGAATATGAGGACAGTAGATGGAAAGAAGAGGAAGATAGATTTTCCAGAAAGGATTAGCATGATTTGGTCCTTGGTTCAATACACACACACAAAAAAAAATTATAAAAAACATTTTAGAATTTGAGCCTTATTGGGAAAATATGGTATATTTACTAGGACAATAAGACTCTTGTTTATATGGCAATCTCATATCCCAGCTGTTTTTCACAGCTCCTTCTGGGCATAGGATGAATGGAACCTCAGAGACTTTGAGTTGTAGAGAGAAAAAGAGTAGTCTTGAGGAGGAGCCATAGTTGATAGGTAAGCAGACTGGCCCCTGTCAGCTGCCTACTCCATGGCCATCGGTTCTTCCTCTTTGCTACCCTAAGCCTGATTGTGTTTGGGGGTCATTGTGCCAGCACCAAGAAATGAATCACAATTGATCTAAGCCAGTCATGGCGATCCTTTTCTCTTTTCCATTAAATAATGTAGGGGTGGGCACAAGACCCATTTCTGGGCAATGAGATGTAAGGAGAAGATTTGTGAGAAACGTATTTTTCCTGATTAAGGACAAGAACTATAGGAGCAGAAAGATCTTTTTGCCTCAGCCTCCTGCCTTCTTAGAGCTAGTTGGCCGTCTTGTGACTTGGAGACAAGACATTGCTAACAGACAGAGAAAGACAAAACAGAGGATGGAAAGAACCTAGATTCTTGATTTCCTATTTGAGTCACCAAACCAGCCCTTGGACTGCCAACCTCTGGACTTCTTGTTAAATAATCCATAAATATCCTTGTCATTTATGCCACTGTCAGTTGGTTCTCCTCTTCACACATGAAAGCAATGTAAATGTGTATAGCAAACTAAAGGAAGAACAAGAGAAGTGAAGGCAAGACACAGAGATTAGTTGCAAATGTAAGAAGAGTACAAAAACTAGGTAGCGTCCTGAAATCCAAGTCAGAAGATTTGCAAACGTGAAGCAAATCGCAGTGGCCGTCAAAGACGAGGAAGATGGAGAAAATGGCACTGAGATGATGAGCAAGAGGCTTATTGGAAACTCAACAGAAACATTGTAGTAAAGTAATGGGGTGGATGCCAGACCACACGGAACGGTATCTGAAGCGGGTGGAGCGAATAGGGAGACATCAGGTATAACAGATTACAGTGTGGTGACTCTACGTGAAAGGGGCAAAGGGGTGCTCAGGGAATGCTTTACAGAAGAAGCTTCTAAGACTGCAGGGAAAATGAGAGACTAGACATAGAAAGAAATTGAAATTCAGTTTGATATTATTTGGTGGGTTGATATTAAATATTTCTCTTTCTTATCTGCATTTTATAAGTTTTCTACAGTAAATATGAGTTCTTTTTATAAGAGAGTTATTGTTTTAAAATGAATATCATACTTTTAACAAATGCAAATGATGATAATATTTGCATCATGTTTTACAAAGTAAAGAGGTCTTACCATAATCTCATATATGTCAAACAAATGGGTGCTAATACTTTTCTCAATAAGTAACAACTTGCAGTATGAAATTTTTAAATTTTTTTTAAAGCCTTGAATGAAAAAAGAAGACAATTACAGAATTTACTATTCTTTTTTTTTTAATAATTTTATTTTTTTATTTATTTTTCCCCCAAAGCCCAAAACCCCAGTAGATAGCCATATGTCATGGCTGCACATCCCTCCAGCTGCTGCATGTGGGACTCGGGGCCAGAGAAGCGGTGCGTCGGTGCGCGCCTGGGATCCGAACCCGGGCCGCCAGCAGCAGAGCACGTGCACTTAACCGCTAAGCCACAGGACCGGCCCAGAATTTATTATTCTTTTGCTCAATTATACCAATTCATGAATGAGAAACTGAATGACTTTTAGATTTTTTTCTCTGTGTTTAGATCAAGCAGGACAAATAAGTACAAATGAAATCTTATGAAAACAAGAGAATGGACTTCAAGTGTCTATTCCACATCTCAGCTTGGCACAAATCAAAATCGCTTAGTTAACCTGCCTCTTGAAAAACAGGGCCTGTAATGAAAAAGCTGTCAGAAATTTAACAACAGTAGCTCTGCCAGGTGCCTGGATAATGGGAAGGTTGCTGAGTTACAGAGGAAAAAAAGGGTAAACTTAGGTGAATAATGACCAGAAATGGTAAAAATAATGTTTCATTTTTATCAAGGTTTATACCCAACCAAATCCTCATAGTCCATTTAATGTTTATTGAGCCTTAAGAGTATACCTAGTACTAATATAAACCAATTAAAATTTTATCCTCAGGGCAGCTGAGAACCAGCTGCGTTGCTAATGATCTCTTGGGGAAGGCCAAACACCAACTGACAACAGATTCTCCTTGACTTGCAATATTCTTCTAAGACTCTGAAGCCAGAGCTATTTGGCTTCAGAGGAGGGAATCATGTGATCTGCTTAGACAGATTTTTGCTTAATAGTTATGTCAGGGTTTAGCCAAGAGAATTGAAAGAGTTCTAATTATTTAATTATATTTAGTTTTCATATATGCCAGAAACTTAGACAATGAAAGTATTTCATGTATTTTTAAGCACTACTCGTATTTACTTGAAATATTACTATCATCAAGAAGGTATAAATAGAAAATATGTTAAGGTATTACAATGACTTAAAATACTATTTTTAATTTTTCATATTTACTAATGATTCAGAAATCTACTTTCCATTGATTCTAAGTGAGTTTCATCCTTAAAAATACAACTTAATTATTAACTACATTTAATTATCAAGTAACGAAATATTTAGTTTCAAAAATTCGTACTAAGACCACTCTCCGCCTTGGAACAATCTTGGCAAATGGAATACTGGCTACGCATCATTTTATGCCATCATTAAAAAACCTTATTGCACATAAGGAAGAGAGTTACATTTTGACTTTATGGCTCACAATATTAGTAGATGCCTTCAACAATGTCATTATTTAAAGCTCACATGTTTTTTTTTGTTTTTGTGTGAGGAAGATTGGCCCTGGACTAACATTCGAGCCCATCTTCCTCCACTTTATATGGAACGCCGCCACAGCATGGCTTGACAAGCGGTGCATCGGACACCGGCTCCGAACCTGTGAACCTTGGGCCGCCAAAGCGGAGTGCGTGAACTCAACCACTATGCCACCAGGCCGGCCTCGAAAGCTCACGTGTTTTTGAAGCGTTTCCAAATCAGATACGTACATGTAAAAGTGACACAAATGAAAATCCTATTGCAGATTAATAAACTGGCATTTTTATAGTTCATAAGAGAAGATCATTTAACCTTGTCTTGTTATAAATTCAGATATTAATGTTATGAGAGATGATTCTGTAGCTAAGCAATAATTTGACATACCTAGATTATTGGACCCATACATCTTGGCAGTCATTACTCTAGCTCTTTTGCTTTCTTGAAAGATAAATTGAGCTTTGCATAGTTTTCAAATCACCTGGTGCCATAAACAATGACATTTTTTCAGGCAAGTGGATGACAACACAGGCTTCTTTGGCAGGGAATAGCTCTTCACATGTTGCTAACATTCATCAATGGAACACTTTAACTCTTGATTAAAATGATTTCTCAAATTTTAAATGCCCTGGGTTAATTAACTATCATTAATTATTTCAACATTAAATAAGCAGTGTGAAAGACTTAGATTTTGGAAAAAACTGATAATGATCCCATAAAATATTGCTGTTATTAACTATTTTACTACATTCAGGTCTCTGCTCTTTTAACTTCGGCTTAGAAGGACTCTGCTCTGAAGGAACAGTAAGATAATTTTCTGATTAAGCTTTTTTTTTTTTTAACCTAATATCTCTACATAATAGGAGGATGAAAACAAACAAAAAGTTACTTCGATAAATAAATTACAAAAATTGTTTGATTGACTAGAATCGGAAGAAATCCAAAGAAATTTTAAAAGACATTAATGTGATTAAACCTTGCTATTTATGATCACAGTTTGGTATGAAATTCCTTTTAGTAATGAGATACAATCTGAATATTCTAAAATTCAGTAATCATCATATTCAAAACTTTTAATTTAAAATTTTAATTTAAAATTTTAATTTAAAAGTCATTAAAAAAGTTTTTTAATAACTTCAAAGTACAATGATTAAATTCATTCAATTTTATTGTAAGTTAGCATAGATACTAGCAAGAAAAAAAAAGGAAGTGAAAATTTTAAATGGATTCTGCTTCATCCACTGGTACGTACGAGTCAATACAATTTCTTTGTTGAGTGTTAAACCTTAAAGCAGTATTATTTCTTTCTGTAGAAAGCTGATGGAGGGGGTTAGAGACAATGTTCTTGAGGCCAAGCAGTGTAGTTAGCTTTTCTCTATTCAGGGGCTACAGTCACACATATCCCAGCTAGAAACTACACAAAGACTATTGGTCTTAAGAAAGAGAGGTGGGAGAAAACAGCCAGGTTGTGCTATTATATAACTCTACTAAGAAAAACTAAAGTCCTCATGGAACCAGGTAAATAGTGTCAACCCAGTAGTATACAACAACTTCATTGATAAATTTTACTTTATCCTTTGACAAAGATTATGCTCACATTATTTAGTGATTTCATTTGAAGAGGCCAGGATGATTCCTAAAAAACTAACTGATTCTTTTACAGTGAATATCATCTCTTAGGCAAGTTACAAGGATAATGTTTTCAATAATTCTTACTTATATAGCTTTCAAACTCTACTATTCACCTTCATGGTTGGAATGCATATACATGGACATCAGAAGTACAAAGAAAATTTGCCTCCTCAACTTAGTCATTACTCTGAATAATAAGTACAAGAATTTAGCAATAAAATGTGTTCCCTACTAAGTCAGAAAAACAGCTTCTGAATGTGGCCAGACAAATCCTGTAACATATTCTTTGTCGACGCTAATATTTTCAATTAAGAGTTTTATGCATAAGTGTTTTTAAGTTTAGATTCTATAAAGTGTTCACAAATGTATTCTCGTCTCCTAATTAAGCTGTTTCTTAACCAGTCTCTGGCTACACTATGCCCAACTGTGTCACATTTTAAAAGATCAGTAAACACTAAGGAAAAGAGTCATAAATCATTAGGTTTACAGCCTGCCTAACAAATACAAGCTAGCAATAATTTTTAGATCTATGGTTAAGAAAATAGCACTGATCTTGATCTATGTTGTTTATTGGTAAGTCAAAATCTAAACAAATTTAATTTCACTGAATTTATATAAAACACTTATCGCCAACATCCTCCATTCTTTATCGGCCATGAAAAACTAGAATATATTCAATTTCATATAAAACATTATCATTTTTCCCTTGAAGAATATGGTCTTATTTGTCTTCATAGCCTGAACTCACTTCCAAGCAATCATTTTTAACACTTGCCTCTATATTAACTGCACACATCTTATTACATTTCAGGGAGAAATAATTAAATGTTTGTGATAGAGCAAACTTAGTATATTTTTTAAGTTACTTGGAGAAAAGAAAGAGTCTAAGCGTGAAAGTTGGAAGTTCCATCCACTAATGATCTGTTTCCAGGGAGGTGTCTGAAGCAGGCAGAGAAGGAGGCAGCAAAGCACCCTCAGTTTTCTTCTGATGTTCCTTTGCAATCACAGCCAATCAATGTTGAGGACATTACTAGGCAATCCGGTGCTGTTTGCTTTTAATTGGTAAACTATCTTCCAAAAATAACATCTTCAGGCTTCACAACACCCTAGTCATGGAGCCATTAAAGAATGAATGTCTTTACTGTACGGGAGGACCTCTATGAATAATGAATAGGGCTCTATTTTTCCTGGGAAACAAACATGTAGTGGCATGTTCATGGTAATGAACAGTATTGTGAGTGTGCATAGCAGAGAAAGGACACTGCATCTGCTCTGACTTCTACCTTCATTTAAGTTGATAACTGATTTTAAAAGCCCATAGAGGGTCAAACAACCTTATTTTAAACTTGTAACATGCTGCCTGGCTTATATGTTGCTTTTACAAGTTTAAAATGATGATTTAGGACAAAAATTGAAGAGATGCAGGGTCATGTTGCAGTCTCTAAAGGGCAAGACTGGCTTACACAAATTGGAGAGGAAAAGAAAATAACATTTGAACACAGTATTTAAGAAACTAGAATTTCATCTTTATTTTCAACTTCACAAAAACATAGTTGAACCATGATTCTCCTGGGCACACATAAAAAGTAATTTGTGTCATGCAAAATATAGCCAAATTTAGATATTTGTGCTAGAGATATTTCACAAAATAACTAATGAAAAGTAAGATCTAAGATTTTACAATGAAAATGACCTTGCAATGTGTTTAAAACTACTTGGCTTTTCCTTTAGCAAGATCGTGAAGGGACTTAATGTATTTTGTAAATTATTTCCACAATGATTTCACTTACAAAGACTATAATTTGCTAGTCTATTTTCATCATGAATGAGAGCTTAATGAATCACACATACTTCACCATTCAACAGAAATATGGGACATCACAGCATTGAATTGAAGTATTCATTATAAAAAGTCTTTGGACTTTAGCAAGAAGATTTCTAAAGTTTTCTTTTCTTTCTGTGTTTTTGGGTAAAACATGTTGCGTTCAAGTTGACTTACAGGATTGGTTAATCATCATGCAAAATTGTTGTTCATTGGGATTGGTAGGAGCTCAAATGGAAAATTTTATACTTGTGTAACGGTTATGAATTTTCACAGGCCACAAACTCAGGTGGAAGGAACGGAATTTCTTTTATTTTCCTATGATGGAACTTAATTTCTATTTTAAGTCTCTCTTCTACTCAGCAGCAGAAAATTTAGTCTTGTCAATTCAAGGTAAATTTAGTCACATAAGAATTTTCTCAGACTTATCTCCCTCCAGGCATAGGGGTGGAGGGTCGTTTTTTCTACATGAAGATGGTAAGACATTCAGGCATTGGTGAAAATAGATCCTCTAGTTGTTGGTCACTGTTATCCTCTAGGCTGGCATTCTCTGAGATATATAGATATAGATCTTTTTCCAGTCCATGACTATATGGTCCACACTACATCCTAGGTTGTGTTATGCCCCTTCTCACCTGGAATCCCACACATACACCAGTGTGTGTGAACTACCAGTAGTGGTAGCTTGCTTTCTTTCAACTAATCTCTGCCCCTTGTTCTGTTGCACAAGGAATGTTGGGCTGCCCTCCTGCACCTCTCTACAGTTCCATCACTCCACTTCTGCATCCTTTTTGTATCAGTCTCACTGCCCTCATTCCATTGCAGTACACTGTCTCCAGACAAGAGAGTCAGAATACACATTTCCACCCCATGGAGACCGTGATCCTATCAGGGCTCAGCCCATAGACAGGACACAGGGAATCTCCAACATCTCTTTGCTTCCTCCAGCTTTCTCTCTTCCCTTTTACCCAGAATTTTTATCTAGAATGGGACAAGAAAATGGCTTTTGCTTCGTGTATTTTGCATTCTTTCTAATTTATTGCTTATGGCCTACACTACAGAGCTTGCTTCCTTCAGAACTTAGACTCCTTGGAACTCAAAAGCACCCCTTCTTCTTTCAGAAAATTTTAGTGCTTACAAATCAAAAGCCGTGCCTGTGAAGACTGCTGCCTCTGCATTAAGTTGAAGAGATTTCTTAGAAATTTAAAAGATGAGAATTGACTACTTAGTTATCTCAGCTGAAAACATATACACTCACCAAGTGGGTGGAAGTTGTCAGGACAACAAAACACGCTAGAGAACAAAAAACCAATAATTCATTCTGATAGTTTTTGATTGTATATTGTCACCAAGTAATGTGGACAAAGGTTTGCAGGAAATGATAGCTTCTATTTTTAAAATTTTAAACAACTTTAAAAGTACTTTCCTAGAGACTCTTCGTGTATTCATTTATGTAACCGTAAGTCCTACAATGATTGAGTGCATGAGTGCACGTGTGCTACAATTAACAAAGCTTGGTTCCAGACTTTAAGCAGCTCTAAGTCAAGCCTATCTGGGACCCTCAAGACACTGGTGAGATAAGTAGACCTAGGTAGGAAAGCCATATGGCACATTTCATTACTAGAGGTTAAATTGTGTTTATCTTGTATTTTTCTGCTCTAGGGAGACATGTGCTCCACAGTTACTTTGATCACCCAAGGAATATAAATCACTCCGAGTCACTAAGGATAGCTACTTTCCGTCCCCACCTCCAGCTTCTGGGGGAGTGGGAGTGTCCAGGGCCCTAAGAAGGTATTTAGGGAAAATGCCTAAAGGGTTCTCATCACCCAGTTCCAACGTGGGGACAGGGGATTCCCCACATCACCGAGCAATGCTCCAGATACCAGCTGGATGTCCTACAATTCAACTCAATTCTAACATTTTCTACCAGGAGATAGAGTCAGGTCCCACAGGTTAAGGGCTAAATCCCACAAGACTGCTCCCCCTCCTTCAAATGCCAGTCTCAAAATCCAGGTTGTTATCTGTGCTTCTGACCTATCAGCTACAGATTAGAGGTTCCCCACAACCCCTTCATGGGTTCAATTAATTTGCTAGAGCAGCTCACAGAACTCAAGAAACTCCTTTACTCAGTAGATGATCAATTTATTACAAAGGATTTTAAAGTATATGAATCAAGTGCCAGATGAAGAGATACATAGGGCAAGGTTTGGGGAAAGGGTGCAGAGCTTCCATGCTCTTTCCAAGCACATCACTCTCCCCAAATATCCATGTGTTCACCAATCCAGAAGCTCTCTGAACCCTGTCCTTTTGGATTTTTATGGAGGTTTCGTTACATAGGCATGATTGACTAAATCATTGGCCATTGGCAATTGAATTCAATCTCCAGGCCCTCTCTCCTCCCTAGAGGTCTGGGGGTGGGACTGAAAGTTCTAACCCTCTGATCACCTGGTTGCTTCTCCTGAAAACCAGCCCCCTTTTGGGTGGGTCCAAAAGTCACCTCATTAACATAACAAGAGACACCTTTGTTGCTCTCATAACTTAGGAATTCCACTTAGGGTTTTAGGAGCTCTGTGCTGGAAATGGGGATGGAGACCAAATATATATTACTTATTATAAATCACAATGTGACACTGCTTTAAGAAGATATAGGAGAATTAAATCAGCCCTTTTAATATTTGAGGTTCTAAAACATGAAATGGCAGTCCTGGGGAATGATTTGGCACACACATGTGTTTTGTTGGCCTTTAAATAATTTGAATTAGCGCCACCACTTAAAATTGGGAGATATCACAAAAGAAATTTAAATTTTGTGTTTGTCTTGAAAATTCCAAAGATCTAGAAGAATGGAGCCCACATTTGGTTGGAGCTGAGACATGTTAGGCAGCCTCTTTTTGTCAAGGTCTGCACTCAAGTTTGGCAACCACCCCTCTCCCCTTTCTGTCTCTAGCTGTCGACTGCACACATTGACTTTTCCTGCCTACCCTTCCATCTTCTGAATTGGTGATCCCTTATGATCCCAGAAAGGAGATCTAACTTTCAAATCCCAAAAAGTTGAAGGAAGAAGCGTGGGTAGAATATGGTGAGGTGTACAATGGATGGAGATTACAAGTCACAGAGAATCCAGGTCACCTGCCACCTCTGCCTTCAGCAAGTCTCCTTAGGTCAAAGCAAGAGGTTCCCTAACCTCCTGGTCTCTGTGTGAGTTGCAGATGTGTTTATCAGCTCCTGCATCTCAGTTCCAGGCCACCGCAGCCAGGAGAATCTCTGCCATCAGCGTGCTCCAACATGGCCTCTACCAGGGCAGCTGTTCTGAGGCCCTTGAGCTATGTGTGAATCACTAACTGTAGGCACCAACTGAGGCTCTTGGTGCTCCCAGAAGGGGACAAAAGGGAGTGACTCTCCAGTAAACCATAATCAGCCCAGTCAGGGCACCAGAATGATCCTATAGGTGCAAGTACTTGAGTAACTTGAAGCATCTGGTCAACCCCACATCCGTTTTTTTTTTTGTTTTTTTTTGTATGTGTGTGTGTACATGCATATGTGTATGCATGGACAAGAAAGTTAGGGTATGTACGAGTTTGGAGAGCACCCCAAATAGGACAAACAGGGGCAGGGCCTACGTATGTCCAGATCTAGGCTTGGGGCAACCCACCCAGAGGATATGCCAGTCCTGGTCATCCCAGGAACTGGAGAGAGACTTAGAAAATTTTGAAAAGACACTTCAAAGCCCAGGGGGCCTAGTAGTGCAGGAAAGTGAACAGGGGAGGGGCTCTGATGTCCAAATTTATGGACAATACTGTCTACGGACTTCCACTTGTACATTTGCCTCAGGTCCGGAGAATGTTATGGTAGTCTTCCTCTGCTTATCACTTCAACTCCACAATTTGTTACTACTTTGATTTCTCTAAATAGACTGTTCATTCAGAAAAAACATTTATTGAATATATATATCACATATAGTGCTATGAATTTGTGAAATTTCATATAGTATTATGAAAATTCATATAGCGTTATGAAATTGTGAAAATACAGGCTGCGTCTCTGCCCTCATGAGCCTCCAGTCTAGTGCCCTATTGAGCTGAGTTTCTCTAAAGTTTAAATCTTTTAAAAAATAATTGCGTGGGGCCGGCCTGGTGGCGCAAGCGGTTAACTGCGTGTGCTCTGCTGAGGCGGCCCGGGGTTCGCCAGTTCGGATCCCAGGAGCGCACCGATGCACCGCTTGTCAAGCCATGCTGTGGCGTCATCCGATATAAAGTAGAGGAAGATGGGCATGGATATTAGCCAAGGGCCAGTCTTCCTCAGCAAAAAAAAAAAAAAAAAAGAGGAGGATTGGCAGATGTTAGCACAGTGATCTCCTCACAAAAAAAAAAAAAAATTGTGTAAGAGGTGGTATAGTAGAAGACCTCAAGAAGAACAAACAAGTATAAAGACCATGACTTTAAAATTTTTCATCTCAGGCATACTTAAAAATCTAGGTTTTACTATTATTTCTTTAAGGAATACCACTTACCCAGTTAATTTGTATAATATATTTTAATGTAAATATGGGCCACATTATGATTTACGTCTTAATGGATTGACAATTGGCTTCCTTATATAACTTTCCTAAAAGCAATCAAAGCAGGGGTCTGGCTACAGTTACGATGGTGACTTTGGTACATTTCAATTGAAAGATCAGTGGCTCAGAAAACCCAGAGTTTTTGGTTTTGTTTGTTGAATTTGATTATTCCAGTCCCTAGGAAAAGGGCTTACCTGTAATTGGCACTCAATTAGGACTTGAGAAACTAATAAACCTGAGAATACATAAAATGATCAGTTAAATGGGTTTAGCTGCCCTCCTGAACACTTATCATCTGTTTCATGTACCCCTAAGCCTCACCAAGACTAAGGTAATTTTGAACCTATTGAATATTTTCCAATATGTTTTGGAGAAAATTTTGATTTCTCCGTAATGGAGTTTAGTATTTTATCTGGTCATAATTAGCAGAATAAACATTCATCTCTTGACTATTACCATGCAAAAGAATCTAAAATCATCAGTTTCCCCATACTTTAAAGTATGATATTAACTCTGATTCAGAAGTAGTGATATGATCATAACCTTTCAAGAAAATGAAATTTAAATTAGAATAAGAAAACTTATCTTAGATTTTCAGAAGGGTGTTATGGGTCAAGAAGAGAGCCTCAATTTTGCAAATGAATTAATGTTTGCTATCAGAATTCATATTCAAGGAATATGGTAAATTTGTTGGGAAATGGTAAGGATATGCACATGTCCATAGACTTCCAGGGGCGTTCTATAGAAAAAGAATTGGTGATCCTCTCTTCACACCTATTCAAAACCCTATCCCTACTCTTCCATCAGCATCAGGCAAACACAAAGACATTGCAATCAATCAGGATGTTCTTATCCATCCACTAGGTGAAGTAATCAATAGTTCATTCCTTCCCAAAGACTTGTATCAAGATTAGCACTGTCCTAAGTATGAGGATTTAAACATGAATAAAGACATGCTTCTTGCTCTCTGAGAGCTTATGGTCTAGTTCTCACAGAAAGAGGGAGGAATGGCAGGTAACATTTATTGAGTAACTCAAATTTTCCCCCCACTGTATATATTCTTTCGTCCAAATAAAAACCCTATGAAGTAAACATCAATCAAAATTGGAATTGCTCTTACCACTACACCATGTTGCAAGAATCCCAATTCATATTTTCAATGTCAAGAACAGCATCTTGGCTCTAGAAAACCTTTTATATTTTGTCTATTTTATCTTTTAACTATTTTGACTATTTTCACACTTAGAATCATTATAGAAGTCTAAGGAACCAGAAGGTTGGTCTCTGCTGCGCTAAATTTATATGTTTATGAACATAAATAACACAAATATATTTATATATGTATAATGTATAAAGTGTTTCGATTTCTTGCTTTTATTTAGTTTTTGTGGTAAATACATCCTGTAGGCCTGGGAATTCTGCATTTTGAACTAATTACACAAAAACTAGAAACTGTACAACTGTATCAATCTATTAATATCTCCATTAGAAATATTTGGAAAAGAAATTATCCATATCTTCAGTGAATTATGGGAAGTATCAATAGCAAGGAACAAGTATGATTGAATGCTGTTATTATAATCATTATATGTGAAATTTTATTTCTTATCATACTTGTTTTGGCCACCATTTATTTTTCCCAGTGGTATAGCAACATCTGTGAAATAGTGGACTATATTATAGTAGTGATAAATAGTATTTGAAATAAAATTTTCTTAGTTAAATTATTTGATTCTTTCTAGACCATTAAATTAGGGCTGGAAAATAGCTTTTCTATTATGTGCTAACTCCAAGTGATTTGAGGATGACTGTGAGGTCATTTCCAACCTTTGAGAAAAAAGGTGCATTGCTAGATTAGTAATGTCTGTCATGAGAAACGTTTTGGGAGAGGGGGAATTCATGCTACGTATTTGCCCTCCCTGATCTAGATTGCTAGTTAAATAATCCTAAATTTTTCTTTTCTAATGTAAAATCAGTTCATCTATTAAGATAGAAAAACTGATTAACACATCTCTCTAACTACCAAAATGGAAACTCATTTTCTTATCATAAGGAACAGGAGAAAGAACCTTTGGAATGGGAGGTTTCAATGATAAAAATTACTTTAATGAAATGTGCTCTACATTTCAAAGTCATATCCTAAATTCATGATTGAAGATCTAAGAAATAGAAGAACAGCTATAACTCTACATTTTCAGCATGTTCTGCTTGTCTTTTATTTCAGACTGCTAAAATCAGGGAGGGGAAAGCTGCTCATATTTTAAGAATCAGCAGTATCATAAACCATTTCTCCTGACTTAACGTCTTTATAATAAAAAAATCTACTATAATAAATTCATTGCTAGGTTGTGTTTTTATTACTACAATCTCTCCCATGAGTTCTCAGTTAAAAATATTCTGGGGGAGGCAGAAAAATGTCATTTGTGTCAGAACATAATTTTCCACCTGCTGAAAAAAAGCACACAGTTTGTGATAGTTACCTATTATTTTTTTAAAGATTGATATATAAGCTTATATATTTATAGCAAATTAAAAAAATAGATGGAAGCACATCATCCTATGAAGTTATTGTTATAGAAGTAACCATCATAAATTGTGAAGTGTCTGATATCCATTCCAAGCTTCTATAAGGAAAAAAAAGCCCAAATCTCTAAAACAAAGAAGATGAAAAAAAAAAAAAAAGAAGAATGGTACTGAATTCATAATCTTGGTATCTATTCATGACAGATATTCATATTTTTTCTTTTTTATTATGAAATAAAAATGTACTGATTCAACTCTAGTGTCTATTAATTTGTCTTGTGCTACTTTTAAAATTTGGATAAATATATTTTAAGTTTAAAAAAATGTTTTGCTTTGTGACTATGCTAATTATGTCTAAACTACCCCAGGCTATACTGAGGCTCCTTCAGAAGTTATCTTTTGGCAGTGTCTCCTATATGCATTTAAATCAGGCACAAGTCATCAGGTGCATATATTGATACCCAGATTTGACCCACTAAATTCAAACCTGCCTGTATACTTGCTATGGGCTAAGGCAATAATCCAAGATGAAAAAGGTTAACTCAACTCTGGGTTTAAGCAGGCAAATCACCAAGAGTAAAAGGACTTACTCTCTTTGTTCTAAAGATTCCAGATCCTATTTCTGGAATTACCCTTGTGTTGATATTTCTTCTTCTTCTCTATGGATACTGCCTCCTTCCAGAACTTCACAATTTTCCATCCATATGTAATACCCTTGATTCCAACAGCTCTTAATCCCACCTCACTCTCAATAGCACCAACAGAGTCATCTTCGAGGGGAAAAAAAAACAATTATAACATTCTTAACTATTTAAAAACACCAGTGTCAATGTTGCTTCAAAATCTGGCTTCAATGCATCTCTCCAGAGTTATTTTCCCTGACTTAATCCTCGCACTCCAACTATGCTGGACTATCAACATTCCCTGAACACTCTGCAGCCTTTTGTGACACCACGTCTTATTCAACTCTACCTTTCCACCATCTTTTCCTTGGTGCTTTAATGTAGTCTCATCACCTGTCTTTGTTACCTTGTTTTCTTGGGTCAGTATTTGGCCTCCTCTTTTGGCCTCTGTTAGGAAAAACCGTGAAAGACTTTAAAATGGGCAATGGAAAATTTCTGGGTAGACTTTCAATGGAATGTTGGCATTTTCTAGCTGCCTCTCTGGAGATATCTCATTCTATGGCAACTTTGAGTGTCGTTGATTAGATTATTTTACAACTCTGCAAACTGTGGAAAGCTTATAGTAATGCAAATGAATGCTGTCCATAGAAATACAAAGAAACTTTGTTCAGTAGATACAATTGGTTTCTGTCTTCTAGAAAAGATGATTTCAAACTTTGCATTTTATTGTCCTACAGCATATTAAACCATTTTGCATCTATTAGGAAATTCTTTTCAGCATTATTGATAATATAAATATATGTATATATATAATAACTATATATATATATATAAAATTTGGATTCTCTTTTGAACCAGTTTTATTTTTTTTTCTGTCTTTTATTTTTATGTTTTAAATCTATTTTATTTTATTATTATTTTGTTATTTTATTGTGGTCACATTGGTTTATAACATTGTATGAATTTCAGGTGTACATCATCATACTTCTGTTTCTGCATAGATTACATCATGTTCACCAACCAAACGCTAATTACAATCCATTACCACACACATGTGCCTAATCACCCTTTCGCCCTCCTCCCTTCCTCCTCCCCCTTTGGTAACCACCAGTCCAATCTTTGTCTCTGTGTGTCCGCTTGTTGTTGTTTTTATCTTCTACTTATGAGGGAGATCATGCAGTATTTGACCTTCTCCCTCTGACTTATTTAGCTTAGGATAATACCCTCAATGTCCATCCATGTTGTCACAAACGGCTGGATTTCATCCTTTCTTATGGCTGAGTAGTATTCCATTGTGTATATATACCACATCTTCTTTATCCATTCGTCCCTTGATGGGCACTTAGGTTGCTTCCAAGTCTTGCCTATTGTGAATAATACTGCAATGAACACAGAGGTGCACGTATCTTTACACATTGGTGTTTTCATGTTTTTTGGATAAATAGCCAACAGTGGGATGGCTGGATGGTATGGTAGTTCTTTCCTTAATCTTTTGAGGAATCTCTATACTGTTTTCCATAGTGGCTATACCAGTTTGCACTCCCACCAGCAGTGTATGAGAGTTCCCTTCTTTCCACATCCCCTCCAACGCTTTTTGTTTCCTATCTTGTTAATTATAGCCATTCTGATGGATGTGAGGTGATATCTCATTGTAGTTTTGACTTGCATTTCCCTGATAGTTAATGATGTTTAACATCTTTTCATGTGCCTGTTGGCCATCTGTATATCTTCTTTGGAGAAATGTCTGTTCAGGTCTCTTGCTCATTTTTCAATTGTGCTGTTAATTTTTTTTTTGTTGAGATGTATGAGTTCTTTATACATTTTGGAGATTAACTCCTTATCAGATGTATGGTTTGCAAATATCTTCTCTCAAGTGTTAGGTTGTCTTTTCATTTTTTTTTTTTTTTTTTTGGTGAGGAAGATCAGCCCTGAGCTAACATCCGTGCCAATCCTCTTCTTTTTGCTGAGGAAGACCAGCCCTGAGCTAACATCTATCGCCAATCCTCCTCGTTTTTTTTCCCCAAAGCCCCAGTAGATAGTTGTATGTCATAGTTGCACATCCTTCTAGTTGCTGTATTTGGGACGCGGCCTCAGCATGGCCAGAGAAACAGTGCGTCGGTGCGAGCCTAGGATCTGAACCCTGGGCCACCAGTATCGGAGCGTGTGCACTTAACTGCTAAGCCACAGGCCGGCCCTGTCTTTTGATTTTGTTGATGGTTTCCTTTGCTGTGCAGAAGCTTTTTAGTTTGATGTAGTCCCATTTGCTTATTTTTTCTATTGTTTCTCTTGCCTGGTCAGACATAGTGCTGAAAAATATGTTGCTAAGACCAATGTTGAAGAGTGTACTTCCTATGTTTTCTTCTAGAAGTTTCATGGTTTCAGGTCCTACATTCAAGTTTTCAAACCATTTTGAGTTAATTTTTGTGTATGGTGTAAGATAACGGTCTACTTTGATTTTTTTGCATGTGGCTGTCCAGTTTTCCCAACACCATTTGTTGAAGAGACTTTCTTTCCTCCATTGCATGTTCTTGGCACCTTTGTCAAAAATTAGCTGACCATAGATGTGTGGGTTTCTTTCTGGGCTCTTGATTCTATTCCATTGACCTGTGTGTCTGTTTTTGTGCCACTACCATGCTGTTTTGGTTACTATAGCTTTGCAGCATATTTTGAAATCAGGGAGTGTGATACTTCCAGCTTTGTTCTTTTTTCTCAGGGTTCCTTTGGCTGCTTGGGGTCTTTCGTTGTTCCATATAAATTTTAGGATTCTTTTCTGTGAAAAATATTGTTGGAACTTTCATAGGGATTGCATTGAATCTATAGTGGCTCTAGGAAGTATGGACATCTTAACTATGTTAATTCTTTCAATCCAAGAGCATGGGATATCTTTCCATTTCTTTGTGTCTTCTTCAATTTCTTTCAGCAATGTTTTATAGTTTTTAGTGTACAGGTATTTCACCTCTTTGGTTAAGTTTATTCCTAGGTATTTTATTCTTTTTGTTGCCATTGTAAATGCAATTGTATTCTTACTTTCTCTTTCTGCTGCATTGTTGTTAGTGTATAGAAACAGAACTAATTTTTTATGTTGATGTTATATCCTCCAACATTACTGTATCCATTTATAATATCTAAAAGTTTTTTGGTGGATTCTTTAGGGTTTTCTATATATAAAATCATGTCATCTGCAAACAGTGACAGTTTCACTTCTTCTTTTCCAATTTGAATCCCTTTTACTTCTTTTTCTTGCCTGATTGCTCTGGCTAGGACTTACAATGCTATGTTAAATAGGAGTGGTGAAAGTGGGCATCCTTGTCTGGTTCCTGTTCTTAGAGGGATAGCTTTCAGTTTTTCACCATTGAGGATGATATTAGTGGTGGGTTTGTCATATATGGCCTTTATTATGTTGAGGTACTTTCCTTCTATACCCATTTTGTTCACAGTTTTTATCATAAATGGATGTTGTATCTTGTCAAATGCTTTCTCTGCATCTATTGAGATGATCATGTGATTTTTATTCTTCATTTTATTAATGTGGTATATCACATTGATTGATTTGTGAATGTTGAACCATACCTGAATCCCTGAAATAAATCTCACTTGGTCATGGTGTATGATCATTTTAATGTATTGTTGTATTCGATTTGCTAGTATTTTGTTGAGGATTTTTGCATCAATGTTCATCAGTGATATTGGCCTGTAATTTTCTTTTTTTGTGTTGTCTTTTTCTGGTTTTGGTATCAGGGTAATTTTGGCTGTGTAGAATGAGTTAGGAAGCTTCCCCTCCTCTTCAACTTTTTGGAAGAGTTTGAGAAGCATAGGTATTAAGTCTTCTTTGAATGTTTGGTAAAATTCACCAGGGAAGCCATCTGGTCCTGGACTTTTATTTTTAGGGATGCTTTTGATTACTGTTTCGATCTCCTTACTGGTGATTGATCTCTTCAAATTCTCTATTTCTTCTTGATTCAGGTTTGGAAGGTTTTAAGAATTTATTCATTTCTTTTAGATTATCCAGTTTGCTGGCATATAGCTTTTCGTAGTATTCTCTTATAATCTTTTGTATTTCTGAGGTGTCCATTGTAATTTCTCCTCTTTCATTTCTGGTTTTACTTATTTGAGCCTTCTCTCTTTTTTTCTTGGTGAGTCTAGCTAAAGGTTTGCCAATTTTGTTTATCTTTTCAAAGAACCAGCTCTTGTTTTCATTAAATTTTTTCTATTTTTTTTATTCTCTATTTCATTTATTTCTGCTCTGATTTTTATTGTTTCCCTCTTTCTACTGATTTTGCAATTTGTTTATTCTTCTGTTTCCAGTTCCTTTAGGTGAACTGTTAGATTGATTATTTGAGATTTTTCTTGTTTGTTGAGAGAGGCCTGAATTGCTAGAAACTTCCCTCTTAGAACCACGTTTGTTGTATCCCACAAATTCTGGAATGTCGTATTTTCATTTTCATTTGTCTGCAGGTATTTTTTGATTTCTCCTTTGATTTCTTTGTTGACCCAATCGTTGTTCAGTATCATTTTGTTTAATCTCCACATAATTGTGGCTTTTCTGGTTTTATTCCTATAGTTGATTCCTAGTTTCATACTGTTGTGGTCAGAAAAGATGCTTGGTATCATTTCAATCTTCTTAAATTCATGGAGACTTGTTTTGTGGCCTAATATGTGATCAATCCTGGAGAATGTTCCATGTGCATTTGAAAAGAATGTGTATTCTTAGGTTTTTGGATGGAATGCTCTGTATGTACGTACTAAGTCTATCTGTTCTTGTGTGTCATTTAAGGCCAATGTTTCCTTATTGATCTTCTGTTTGGATGATCTATTCATTGGTGTAAGTGGAGTGTCCAACTCCCCTACTATTATTATGTTACTGTCTATGTCTCCTTTTATGTCTGTTAATAATTGCTTTATATATTTATGTGCTCCTACATTGGGTGCATAGATATTTATGTTATATCCTCTTGTTGGATTGTTCCCTTGATCATTATGTAGTGCCCTTCTTTGTCTCCTTTTACAGTTTTTGTTTTAAAGTCCATTTCATCTGATATGAGTATTGATACCCTAGCTTTCTTCTCATTGCCATTTTCATGGAGTATCTTTTTCACTTTCAGTTTGTGAGTGTCTTTAGGTCTGAAGTGTGTCTCTTGTATGCAGCATATATATTGGTCTTGTTTTTTTAATCCAATTAGCCACCCTTTGCCTTTTAATTGGAGCACTTAGTCCATTGACATTTAAAGTAGCTATTGATAAGTATGTACTTACTGCCATTTAAAAATTTTTTTTCGCAGTGTTCTGTTCCCTTCTTCTTCTCTTGCTCTCTTCCCTTGTGGTTTGATGGCTTTCTTTAGTATTATGTTTGGGTGCCTTTCTCTTAGTTTTTTGTGTATTTATTATAGGTTTTTGGTTTGTGATTACCATGAGGTTCGTATATAGTAACCTATGTATATAGCAATCTAATTAAGTTGATGGTCTCTTTAGTTTCACCTCTTTCTAAAAGCTCTCCTCTTTTACTCCTCTCCTCCCACATTTTATGTTTTTAATATCATATCTAATCTCTTTTTTATGCGTTTGTATCTGTTACCCTCTTATCATGGAAATAGATAATTTTTCCTATTTGTTTTCTGCTCTTTCCCCCTTAAATAATTCCCTTTAGCATTTCTTGTAGGACAGGTTTCTTGATGATAAACTCCTTTAATTTTTGTTTGTCTGGGAAACTCTTTATCTCTACTTCCATTCTAAATGATAACCTTGCTGGGTAGAGTATGCTTGGCTGTAGGTTTTTTCCTTTTAGCACTTTAAATATATCGTGCCACTCTCTTCTAGCCTGTAAGGTTTCTGCTGAGAAGTCAGCTGATAGTCTTATGGGGTTTCCTTTGTATGTAACTTGTTGTCTTTCTCTTGTAGCTTTTAGGATTCTCTCTTTATCTTTAATTCTGGACATTTTAATTATGATGTGTCTTGGCATGGGCCTCTTTGAGTTTATCTTGTTTGGGGCTCTCTGTGCTTCCTGTACCTAGATGTCTGTTTCCTTCCTTAGGTTAGGGAAGTTTTCAGCTATTATTTCTTCAAGTAGATTCTCTGCCCCATTGTCTCTCTCTTTTCCTTTTGGGACACCTATTTACATAGATGTTAGTGCACTTGATCTTGTCCCAGAGGTCCCTTAGACTGTCCTTACTCTTTTTAATTCTTTTTTCTTTTATCTGTTCAGCTTGGGTGATTTCCTCTAGTCTTTCTTCTAGTTCACTGATCTGTTCTTCTGTATCCTCTACTCTGATTTTAAGACCCTCTAGTGAATTTTTCATTTCCAGTATTGTATTCTTCATTTCTGATTGGTTCCTTTTTATATCTTCTATTTCTTTGTTGACGTTGTCACTGAGTTCATCCATTCTTCTCCCAAGATCAGTGAGCAATCTTATGACTCTTTGTTTGAACTCTCTGTCAGGTAGATTGCTCATTTCTGTTTCATTTAGTTCCTTTTCTGGGGTTTTGTCCTGTTCCCTTACTTGGAATGTATTCCTTTGCCTCCTCATTTTGCCACTTTCCCTGTCCTTGTATATTAGGTAGGCCAGCTATGTCTCCTGATCTTGGAAAGGTGACTTTATATAAGTGATGCCTTATGAGGCCCAGCAGCATGGTTCTCTCTCATCATTGAACTAGTTTTATAATCTTACTGGTTCCCTCATTAATAAACAAGCCACATAAAATATTTTATATCTGTATAAGAGTCATGGATTTATATTTTTAAAAATTATATTTGAACCATTTTGGAGGGTCCACAGAGATAGACAATGGATTCACCTGAAAGAGCCAAGTTGTTGGAGGAGTGTACCTCATAGGCTGTTTAGTCCCAGGTACATATTTTCTTGGCTCCCAGAGGAAATACCAAGTAGCAATAAAATTTAAACTGTGCTGACTCTGTTTCAGTGTGTTTCCCCCTCTACTAATTGTGTGTGTGTGTGTGTGTGTGTGTGTATGTGGGGGGCCAAGGGGATTGTACAGTATGATAATTTATTCTATATTGGTGACGACAATGATTAGAAAATTGATTTTATGGTGTAACTTTTTGATAATCTCTGTCAGGTGGATGATGGAAATATGTTCTCTGATGAATGAGAAATGACAGTTTTTCTGTTTATGTTTATCTTTTGCCTGTTTGTGTGCTCAAATCAAGAATTTCCTGTAGACTGATAATGAGAACAACACTTAAAGGGCTGAATCAGTGAGTTTTTGTGTTTCTGTGTTTCATTTTGACCTTTGCCTAAGGTTGTAAAACTGAAGCTATGTGCTAAGTGTCAATGTATCTATGTGTCTGTGTTCCTGTAATAAGGAAGCCCTTGACTTTCAGTATGTGACTATGCAATGTTTCCCTATTTCTGGAGGGTTCTAATAAATTAGATCGTAATGCTTCTTAAATTAGAAGAGCTCTCTTTTGGTTGGTTGTCTAGCTGACACCGTGGGCTACGGAATCTGGTCTGTACCTTTGATTATCTTTGACTGGGCTATTTTACAACTCCTTAAATAGCAGAAAACTGATAGTAATACAAATTACTCTTGTTTACTGAAATGTAAATGAGTTTTTCCAGTAGAGATACATTTGATACCTGCCCAACCAAAAAATGTGTTTCCACGATTATGTTGTATTTCCCCGGTTTTGCATCTGTGAGCCGTCTTCCCAACATTCCTGAGTGCGTCTGCATATCTACGTCAACATTAATATCTACATATACATCTGTCTGTTCTTCACATTCTCCTTTACACCAGCTTTAATCTTTTACAAGCACTCCTTAGTTAACGCCCTAAATAAAATCCTTGAAATCTGTTCACTTTATATTTGAATAAGAATAATGGTCTTAACTTTTAAAAAATTACACTTTACCAAGGCTGGCCCGGTGGCCTAGCAGTTAAGTTCGCACGCTACACTTCTGTGGCCCGGGGTTCACTGGTTCAGATCCTGGGAGTGGATCTACACACTGCTCATCAAGCCATGCTGAGGCGCTATCCCACGTACAGCAACTAGAAGGGTGTACAATTATGACATACAACTACCTACTGGGGCTTTGCGGAGAAAAAAGGAAAAAAAAGGAGGAAGACAGGCAATAGATGTTAGCTCAGGGCCAATCTCCCTCAAAAAAAAATTACATTAAAAATAAAATTACACATTAACAGCTCCCTTGGCATTTTGTTAATACTTATGCATTATATAATAATTTCTCTATTTCTTTCCACTAGACTATGAGCATCTTAAGGGATAACTGTATTCACAGGGCTTAACAAAATATCTATTTTATAGTAGGTACTATGTACTAAAAATATATATTTTTTATTATCACAGAAAAAGTACATGTAATTTGGGAAGAAAAACATGTAAGATGAAGAAAGGATGACTAAAATTTTACAACACATATTACCTTTTACTAATGGGTAGACTCTAAGTAGCCAATGTTACTATTCATCAATTTTATTAATCAGGATTTATACAAAAAAGATAGATTGGAATGTTAGACACCTGAAAACATTTCATCTGTTGTCCCAACAACAAATTTCATTATGGAGAGTTTGAAAAGGTGATATCTTTTTCATTATAAAAATTGTAATACCTTCAACAAATGGTGTTGGGAAAACTGGATAGCCACATGCAAAAAAATGAAAGTAGACCCTTACCTTACACCATATACAAAAATTAACTCCAAATGGATTAAAGACTTGAATGTAAGACCTGAAACTATGAAACTTCTAGAAGAAAACATAGGCAGTATGCTCTTCGACATCGGTCTTAGCAACATCTTCTCAAACACCACGTCTGACCGGGCAAGAGAAACAATAGAAAAAATAAACAAATAGGACTACATCAAACTAAAAATCTTCTGCACAGCAAAGGAAACCATCAACAAAATGAAAAGACAACCTAACAATTGGGAGAAGATATTTGCAAACCATACTTCTGATAAGGGCTTAATCTCCAAAATATATAAAGAACTCATGCATCTTACCAACAAAAAAACTACCAACCCAATTAAAAAATGGGCAAAGGACCTGAACAGACGTTTCTCCAAGGAAGATACACAGATGGCCAACA
This sequence comes from Ceratotherium simum simum, assembly GCF_057802395.1. Classification (NCBI taxonomy): domain Eukaryota; kingdom Metazoa; phylum Chordata; class Mammalia; order Perissodactyla; family Rhinocerotidae; genus Ceratotherium; species Ceratotherium simum. The sequence continues at coordinate 17,879,905 of NC_141909.1, forward strand.
GACACATGAAAAGATGTTCAAAATCACTAACTATCAGGGAAATGCAAATCAAAACTACAATGAGATATCACCTGACGTCCGTCAGAATGGCTATAATTAACAAGACAGGAAACAACATGTGTTGGAGAGGATGTGGAGAGAAGGGAACACTCGTGCAAACTGGTGCAGCCACTATGGAAAACAGTATGGAGATTCCTCAAAAAATCAAGGATAGAACTACCATATGATCCAGCCGTCCCACTGCTGGGTATTTATCCAAAGAACTTGAAAACACCAATTTGTAAAGGTACATGCACCCATGTGTTCATTGCAGCGTTGTTCACAATAGCCAGGACTTGGAAGCAACCTAAGTGCCCATCAAGGGACGAATGGATAAAGAATCTGTGGTATATATACACAATGGAATACTACTCAGCCATAAGAAACGATGAAATCCAGCCATTTGTGACATCATGGATGGACATTGAGGGTATGATGCAAAGCGAAATAAGTCAGAGGGAGAAGGTCAAATACCACATGATTTCCTTCATTAAGTAGTAGATAGTAACAATAAACAAACACATAGGGACAGAGATTGGATTGGTGGTTACCAGAGGGGAGGGGGGGAGGGAGGAGGGTGAAAGGGATAATTCGGTACATGTGTGTGGTGATGGGTTGTAATTAGTATTTTGGTGGTGAACATGATGTAATCTATGCAGAAATAGAAGTACAATGATGTACACCTGAAATTTTTACAATGTTATAAACCAATGTTACTGCAATAAACAAACAAACAAACAAAAAATTGTAATACTATATAAATATAATTCTCTAAGTACAATATCAAATTTTCTCTCTCTTAAAGTCTGACTTCAATCAATTAATTTTAATTACTTATATTTTTTAAAATCTGAAAAACAATTATATGATAATTGAAATTGTAAATTTGCATTCTACTTTTGTGTCCTGAATTCTTTTGAGTTTATATTTTGATTTTTAACCCTCCAAATTTACTTTGCTAACTAATACTTTGCACTGATTTTTTTATTTCTCAGAAACCTACATTTCTACATTTCTGATAAAATTTTATTTCTATATACTTGTTATTTCTTTTGAACTTTACTTTTTATTACATGTAGAGATTATCTTACCAAAGTGCTTAGAACTTTCGAATTTTTCTTTTTATGTTCTTCTTGTAATTTAGTGGTTCCATAGTGCTCTTTGTGTATTCAACATAAAATATGCCACTTTCTGAAAGAAAAGTAAACTAATTTTAAAATCTAATTTTTTTCTCTATTAAAAAACCTTCCCAAATTATAGAAGATCAGCACCAAACTGGAAAACCATCATAGGTACAATGCAACAATTCTGTGCTATAACATATCTAACTAACTCTTACAATTAATGAACAATTGTCTATAAATTCACACAGATGTTGAGGTATTTTACATACTAAACATTTTATTTGAACATTCTGTTATTTTCATTTGGAATAATTCTCGGAAAAGTGCTAGAGTATTTTCATGGTGTTGCATTTGTTTTATGTTATGTACCTATCTAGTTGCTCAAAATTGAATGTTTCCTGTGAGTTTTGGGACAATTAGATACAAAAATTTCCACAGTAACAAATTCTTAGAGTTAAGATAAAGAAGATTGAGAAAACTGCTTATCTACATAAAGGCTCATTTATTACTTAGCGTTAAAAATCCATTATGAAATAACATTAAAGTCAACTCATAATGATAAAGTTTTATTTAAGAACCTCTAAGCAAATCAAAATAAATGGCTAAGCATAATCCAACTGGCAATTTTAAGCATGATAATTGAACTTTCTAAATATTTATAGATACTAAGAAGAAAACCATCTTAGCTGCATATTTCTGGGGGAAAAATGTTCATATATCTTAAAAGTATAAAAGAAAGTCAAGCAAGTCATTCATCATATCAAAGATTTTAAAATCAACTCTTTTGGGTACTTTTGATAAATTTTTCTTGTTGGACAGAATACTAATTTTTAAATAAGATGACAATTCATTGTAGTAATGAAATAGAGAGTAAGCTGTACTCCTTTTGTGGAAATAAACACAATGGCTGGAATTACAAAAATCCAAACAATATTACAGAATCTCATTTTCAGTAGATGTCAGTCTCTGAAAAAATAGACACTGAAAATGGAATTTAAAGTTTAAGTTAAATAGTAAAATGTTTGTTATATGCACTTATAGCTCCACACTTAATAAAATTCAATATGTTTTTGTCATCACCTTTTTAAATAATAAGAAACAATCTTAAATACTTACTCATGAAGTTACCAGTTCTAGCACTCTTTATTCTCTGCGTAGATCCATATTTCCATTGGTATCATTTTCCTCTCTCTGTGCAGCTCCCTTCTCTCTGACATCTTCCTTGCAAACTCTTGTTGCCTTGGTCTCCTCAAGACCTCCCATCTGGGAGTCCATGAAGGTCTGTTGGGGTTACCCCTTCTTCTACTGCAGCCTGGAAACTCTCCAAACGCAGTAAGCCCGGGCAATCACAGGACTCACCTCTTTCTTGTCTCTCAGAGATAACCCTCCTTTCTTACTTGGTATAAAATGTCTTGAAAATCATTATTCCATATATTGGTGTCTGGTTTTTTTGTTTGTTTGTTTCAAGTGGGGGGGTACATTTGGTCCTTGTTACTCCATCATGGTCAGAGGTAGAAATCCTTGTCAGAAACTTAAAAATCACTTTCACTGCTTCTGAGTGTAATATGAAGCCAGCACATTTTACGTATCACCTCACTTGCTAAATACCAGGATATAGCAAAAATATGGGAAAATTATTTATTAGCTTGTGGTCTATGAACTCTACCTTGCTTTGTGTCTTAGGTGGGTTCTGCAGTAGCAGACGCTGTGATAAGTGTTCAGGTGAAAGTAATTTATTAGACTGTGTCTCCAGGAAAACCTGGTGGAGACAAGTAAGAGAAGTAAAGGGAAGGGGGCCAGTCAAGGATGTGATATCAAGCAAAGTCCTTAGAGAAAAATTCTGGCTCAATCGCATAGAAGAACCGTGGAGAAAACATAGGTCATACTTCAGAATTGGGGGCTGGGGTGGTAGAGCATTTATTCCGCTCACCTGTCCACCATTGGCTAAGGGGTGCCCAGGTGGGAGGTATATTCTTAATCTCTTTGGGTGTTCCTTGCTCACAGGCAAAGTTTGTACTGACAGCCTGAAGGCAGAAAAGGCACTGAGTGTTGGGTTTAAAAGCAAACTGGTTGCTGGTGTGCACAAAAAGGTGATACTAAGAGATGTGAGCAGAACAGTGAGCAGAGCAGCAACTACCCAGTGCTTCTCAAACTTTAATGTGCATATGAATCACCTAGGGATTTTATTAAAATGAGAGTTCTAATCCAGCAGGTTTGAGCAGGACTTCTAGGTGATGCTGATGCTATGGTCCACCAACATCTTACATCTTAAAAGGAGTGGGAGATGGTTTTTATTTTCTCACCTCTCCTTGGCCTCACTTCATCCTTTCAGGACACTTTATGAACTGAAACAAAGGTGTCTTGAACTATAATTGTGAATGCATTTTGCTTCTTCCTAATCTCTTATTCTATTCACTCTATTTCATAAACAAAATTTTCATTTCCTAGTATACTACTAGGTCTCAACTCACAATTTTAAAAAACATAACTCAGATTGTGGTGGAAACAGAATTAAGATGATTTAGGTAATTTTTTTGATTCCATTTATGAAAAATTATGTTCACTTATTCATGGTCTGCTTGAGACATCTGAGTGCTTTGAGGAAGATTAGGATTATGGAGAGCCTTCAAGTCTATATTTATAAAATATTTGCTCTACATTCCTTTTGAGTGGAAGCTGACAGCTGCCTGAAAAAAGTGGGAAAAGAGGAGGGATAAAGTTATGTTGTAGCAGGTCTACTATATTCAGCAAAATGAAGGCTCTGCAGCTAACTGGACTAAAAGTCCTTAGATGGCAAACTAGGAATCACCTATTGACACCCATACGTGCCTGGAGGGATCCCGTTTCCTCAGCCTCAGCCCAAGTGCCTATCCAAGTATTCATTCCAAATACTTAGTCTCTTTGAGAGAAATTCTGGTAATTACATTTTTCTCCAACTTGTCACAATTCAGGTGACATTTTTGTGCCTCTTACAACCTGATAGTTGCCCAACTGTGCAGCTGGCCCACAACATAATTAGGTTCTAAATTCATTCATGTAACATGCATAGGTTAAGCACGTATGAAGCAGAGTGCCACACATTGGATGTTCAATGGTTGGCAAGACAGATATATTCCTGCCCTCAAGCAGCTTGTCACCTAGCAAGGATGATATACAAAACATGAGAAGAGTGATGTTAGGGTCAGTACAATGTTATAGGAGCACAAACCAGAAGTATCTAAAATAGAGGTCGGCAAACTTTTTCTGTAAAGAGCCAGGGAGTAAATATTTAAAGCTTAGTAGGCCATATAGTTCCTGTCACAACTACTCAACTCTTTGAAAGCAGCATAGACAATATATAAAGAATGGGTTTGTCTGTGTTCAAATAAAACTCTTTACAGAAAAATGCAGTGGGTCAGATTTGGCCTTTGGACCATAATTCGTGAACCCCTGATCTAAAGGGGTCTAGGTAGGGTCAGAGGAGACTTCTGAGAGTAACTGAGTGTTAAAACTGATTCCCATTGGTACAAATTGTCCAAGTAAAGAGAAGGGAGGCCCAGAAAAAATAGGCCCAGATGTGAATGAGAGATCATGTTGAAAGAACTAAAAGATGTTCCATGTGGTTATAGCTTAGATTTTTGAAAAACTAAAACTCTATTTTTTTAGAGAAGTTTTAGGTTCATAGCAAAATTGAGGGAAAGGAATAGAGATTTCCCAGATACCCCTTGCCCTCCATACATGCATAGCCTCCCCCATTATCAATATCCCCCACCAGAGAGATATGTTTGTTACAATGGATGAACCTACATTGACACATCATAATCACCCAAAGTCCACGGTTTACATTAGGGTTCACTCTTGGTGTTGTACATTGGTTTGGATAAATATATAATGACATACATCCATTATTATGGTATCACACATAGTATCTTCACTGCCCTAAAAATCCTCTGTTCTCTGCCTGTTCATCCCTCCCTCCCCTCCAACCCCTGGCAACCTGATCTTTTTACTGTCTGACATTTCCAGCATGCCCTATTGTTGGAATCATACAGTATGTAGCCCTTTCAGATTGGTTTCTTTCACTGAGAAATATTCATTTAAGGTTCCTACATATATTTTCATGACTTGATAGCTCATTTTTTTTTTTTAAGCACTGAATAATATTCCATTGTCTGGATGTGCTACAGTTTATCCATTTACCTACTGAAGGACATCTTGGTTGCTTTGGCAAGTTTTGGCAATTATACATAAAGTTTCTATAAACATCCATGTGCAAGTTTTTTTGTGGACTTTAAGTTTTTAACTACTTTGGGTAAATATCAAGGAGTGAGATTGCTGGATTTTATAGTAATAGTATGTTTAGTTCTGTTAGAAATTTCCAAACTGTCTTCCAAAGTGGCTATACTGTTCTGCATTCCCTCCAGCAATGAGTGAAAATTTCCATTGCTCTACATCCTCACCAACATTTGGTGCTGTTGGTTTTCCGGATTTCGGCTGTTCTAATAGGTGTGTAGTGGTATCTCAGTGTTGTTTTAATTTGCATTTTTCTGATGATATATGAGGTGGAGCATCTTTTCATAGGCTTATTTGCCATCTGTGTATCTTCTTTGATGAGGTGTCTATTAAGATCTTTGGCCCATTTTTTAATCTGGTTGTTTGTTTTCTTATTGTTGAGTTTTAAGAATTCTTTTCATATTTTGGATAACAGTCCTTTATCAGATGCGTCTTTTGCAAACATTTTCTCCCAGTCTGTGGCTTGTCTTCTCATTCTTTTGACATTGTCTTCCACAGAGCAGAAAATTTTTATTTTAATAAAGTCCAGCTTATCAATTCTTTTTTTCATGGATCGTAACTTTGATGTCATATCTAAAAAGCCATCACTCTGTGCAAGGTCATCTGGGTTTTCTCCTATGTTTTCTTCTAGGAGTTTTTTTTTTTTTAATATTTTTTATTTATTTTATTTTATTTTTTTGTGAGGAAGATCAGCCCTGAGCTAACATCTATTGCCAAACCTCCTCCTTTTATTTTTTTCCCTTTTTCTCCCCAAAGCCCCAGTAGATAGTTGTATGTCATAGTTGCACATCCTTCTAGTTCCTATATGTGGGACGCTGCCTCAGCATGGCTGGACAAGCAGTGCGTCGATGCGCGCCCGGAATCCGAACCGGGCAGCCAGTAGCAGAGTGGGCGCACTTAACTGCTAAGCCACGGGGCCGGCCCCACTTCTAGGAGTTTTATGGTTTTGCGTTTTACATTTAGGTCTATGATCCATTTTGAGTTAATTTTGTGAAAGGTATAAAGTCTGTGTCTAGATTCATTTTTTTGCTTGTGGATGTCCAGTTGTTCCAGAACAATTTGAAGAAAAGATCATCTTGCTCCACTCTATTGCCTTTGCTCCCCTGTCAAAGATCAGATGTGGGTTCGCTTCTGTGCTCTCTATTCTCTTCCACTGATCTGTTGGTTTATGTACCTTAGAATTTCAGAGGTATGTGGGACGTTTGTTATTCATCTGTCCATCTACCATCTGAAGCCCAGTTACATGTTTAGAGAATTCCCACATTTTATGAGTCTTGGTAAGAAGTAAAAATCCCTTCCCTAATGGGCCCAAAATGGTAGATATTGTACTACCAGTCTTTCTTCTAGCTAAGGCACAGCACAGGCGTGTGGACTAATTGCCACTAATCGGGTACACCCATGCCAGACTTCAACTTGCAAACCAGTGATGAAAGAAGGAAGGGAAGGAATCCATCTTTTTCTCTCAGTCCCCTTCTCTCTCTCTGTCTCTCTATCTCTCTCCTTATCTCTATCTCTCTTTTGCACATGCATCCAGCTTGGACTTAGTCGTGGCTGCAGGGTTGACATACTGAGGCTTAAGTGGCACCAGAACAATTCCAGATCTGGCGCTCATTGGTAGTGGCAGGGATTTCTATATCAGGCCAATTTCTGCAGTAAGATTTTTGGGAATTATTCCTCAAAACTGAGCTTCATGCCTAGTTCTCCAATCCACCAACAGTTCTAAGAGATACCCTGTGTCCTTTTAATCAACTCCTCTCCTGTGACTTCAACTAGAGTCAGTTTTTGTTGTTTGCAGCTATGAAATCTGACTGATCAAGGGAGATTAGAATAGAGAGGTAAATAGGAACCAGCTTATGAAGGACTCCTTAAACCATGTTAACATATTTTGAATTTTTATTAGTGTTGTAAGAAGTCATTGAAAGATATTAAGGAAGAGAATAATATAAGTAGATTTGCAATTTAGAAAGATTGCCTTGTAAGCTCCCAGATGACAGGGAGTTTTTCTGCTGTTCACTGATCTCTGCTCAGTGCTTAGAACAGTACCCGACATATAGTAGCTAATAAAAAAGTATGTTGAATGAGTTATGGAACTTTTAATGAATGAATTGGAGGAAGGGGTCCAAGTAGAAGGATAGTGTGGTAAATCAAGTGACAACGGTGACCTGTACTAAGTTAGAGTCCTTGAGGATTCAGTGAAATATGTAGATTCAAAAAATCGATATGTTGTAGGCAGAATCTAAATAATGCACACAGAAATGACATTAATATTTAAAATGCAAATATGCTTTAAAATTAAATTAAACTTACAGTGGTGTCAATTTCAGTAATTAAATGTAATATTAATGGAGAGGGAATGAGGGGAAGTATGTGTTCCAAAGCTTTTCTTCCATCTCCTGCACAATAACAGTAGTTATATAGATAGAGCAATGTCAAGGGGTGATGCATAGACTGAATGAGTAACTTCCACTGCCAAGAAAGTGAACAAACCAAGATCGCATATAATCATTTTGTGCTGAAGAGATAAACATAATAACAAACGGAGTTGTTTCGACTGTTTAAGTTTCCTATTCCTTTCTGCATTATTTGGGTTACCCAGGCTGTCAGTTTTTTAATGAGCCCAACAGTGGATTCAGTTAAGTAGATGAGGAGGATTTGAAAGATAAAGCCAGATTGGCGTTCAACACTCCTGTCTCCTAAGCCCTTGGAGACAATTTAATAAAAAGGAGACAGAATATTAATTTTTCTGAATTCTTGTTTGGTTGGATGACCTTGGTAAAAGCAAGTAGGTGAATTTAGAAATTAGTTTAATTGACTGTTATTACCATTCTGCTACTTCACTGGAATAATTCACTGGTCATTCAAGTTGATTCACTAATGGAGCTGGTAGATAAAATAGGCAGGGCAAAAATCACCGCTGTAGTCCAATAATTTCCCCCAATGCCTCCCAGGAAATTGCATATCTTAACATGGAATTTCACTTAACATTCTCAAAACAACACTCAATAATATAGAAAATGAAGTTATCATTGAACAATTCGAATGCTACTTTTCCTGCAGTAGTATGCACCATTGGTATTCTGAAAAAATCCCTAGGCCTTTAGAGACCAACCGAACTACTTTGATAAAATGAAGTCAATAACATTCTGGGATACAATGGGAAACACATGTTGTTTGGGTAGTTATGTCCAGTGGAAACTTACTTAATTGTGAATGAGGCATGGATTTTAGTCAATCTCTTTCTTACTAGCCAATAGATTTGGTCAACTCTTTAACATCTTCAGGCTGCGATTTCAATTTTTGGGAAACAAATGAACAACAAATAGCTTAAATATTATTACCAGTCCGCAACCTCTGGCCTAACATATGTATTCAGCAGACAGGCCTTTTGGGGTCTAATTTGATGGCTCCAGAAAACCGACTTCAACCCTTCCCCCAACCATACAGGCACATACACTAAGAGCAGCTTTAAGAGAAATTCTCAGCTTTACAGTGATGCTAAATTAACACATTTATCAGACTATTTACCTGGAGGTCAGCCTGTAAGGGAAAGGGAATGGGAAAAGTGAAAATTTTGCTTCAGGAGGGAAATGGAGCCACAGAAGGATAAAGAAGTATGCAGACTCTCTCACTGGCTGATTTCATCAGCACTGTTTCCAGACTCTGTCAGGCTCACCGTGATTTATTTAATGAAGGTCAGTGAGAGAACACTCTAAATGCTTTAACTTGAGAAATAAAGCAGGAAACCTGTGTGTACCACTATAATAAAACAACAGGCTGAAAAGGAAAAATTTCACACAGCCAATAATTTTGTTGACATGCCAGCAACTAATAAGTTTTATTTTTACTGAAATGACTGATTGTTTGCGCCTCAGCCACAATGAATGCAAAGCACTAACGTCATTAACATACTTTTGTCCCGGCAACTGGCACAGGGCTTTACAATGGAAGGTGCAAAATAAATATTTGCGGAACGAATGAAGAATTTGCCTGCTTTTCCTCAACAGCAGTTATACATCTCGGCTCCTCCTGTCTTGCCTGTGCCACCTCGGCAGTCGTGCAGTTGGTCTTCCTATCTTCAGTTTTGCCTTGTTCTCAAATCCATCCTAACACAGTGATCAGAGGGATTTACATACAACGTAAATCTGACCACATCACTCATGTACTATTTTGGTCAGGATAATTAATGCTGGCTGCTCTAACAAACGGCACCAATATCTCAGAAGCTCAAAACTATAAGGGTGATTTCTTGGTCATGTTAGATTCAGACACAGGTCTGATGGATCTCCTTGCTAGGCCTACTCTAATGGGTATCTCAGTGATTCTGTTCTTTCCGATTTGTCAGACTGCCATTCAAAGCTATGTCTTTAGAGTCACTACAGAAGTGGAAAATAATGAGCTGAAGATGTCAAGGATGATTTTGGGGGCAGGCCCAAGAACATTTCCATTTATGTTACGTTAGCCAGAAGATCAATAAGGCCCCAACCTAACTGCAGAAGGGACTGGAATATTTAGTCTTCTTCGGTACCCAAGGCAAACAAAAAACACAGAATTGTGAGCATCTAGCTAATCTTTTCCTGACTTGCTTTAATAGTCTTTAGCTTCTCACAGTCTGAAAAGTTCTAGTCCTGAACGTGGGTTATAAGGCCCACGTGCTAACATCTCCATTCTCCTTGTCTCTCTTCTTTCTTGGTTTTTCACACCCTTTTTCACTCTTGCCTCTACCCCCCTTTTCTTTCTCTCTCCCTTTAAAAAGAAATTCAACACGCGTTTTATCTCAGCTGGATACATTTTTCTAATCGATACTGTATGTTAAAATGAATTACTTCTCACAGTTTGTGTTTTAGGTGCCAGAATCAACTATGTTTAAAAACCACGTTATAAAAATCCTTGCTTAAGGAAGGTTTTGTTTCTTTTTGTATGAATTACTGACTCAATGAAGTATTTTCTAGGTGAAAATTTGAAGTCTCAATACCTCAAGTGCACCTAATTCAGAAATGATTCTGAAAGAGAAGATTTACAGGTGTCAAAATATGTCCTCTGTGTAAAATGGCAGTTTTTTCAAAGGTGTCTTGGTGAGAAATATTTTCTTAATACCTTTTCTACCTTTTTCCTTAACCTTTTTACCAGAGTAAAAACAGGACCGACCCTAGAGCTGAGATCAGAGTCTGGTTAGGATTAGTTCCTAGGGCCCAGCATTTGAGGGGCTAGCACAGAACTGACTGTGGCCTCTGCGTTAAGCCTGGAGAATGTGACTAAAAGTAGTTTGCAGAGGCCTCATGTTCAAAGTTGTTTTTCCCATGAGCTACTCCAATATCACCATCTCTCCATCACATTGTCTGGATTTAGAGTTGAATTCCTTCTAGCCTCTTGCTAATTGTACAAATTATAGGCTAATAATACCAACCTCATAGGGCTGCTGTAAGGAAGAGATTTGACACCACAGTAAAGCTTTAAACTGTTTGCTTTTATTAATGCTATTAATATTAATATTATATTAATAATTAAAATTATTAATAATACATTAATATTACATTCCAAAAGTTCATGGAAACATATATAAACACTTAAAACTTGATAGACCATCAATAGCTCTCTGTTACTTTTGGCTTTGAAGGTAGTCGTATTTCAATGATTATCTGTGAGGCATATTTTTATTATTGTCTTTGAGGGATATTATCTATGAGAAAAATTATCCCATTATCACATTATCAGCATGTTCATCAACAGAGGAAAGAGAAGATAAATTGTGTTACATCCATTGTTATATTGCCTATAACATATTTGAAAACACTTTGGTGTTAAACAGTGTTATATACGTGTGTGTAAACTAGCTTAAATTCTTGGTGGGTAATTAACCAATGAACTACCATAACTTGAAGTCTGCACTGTAGAAGTTTCTAAATAAGGCTTTGGAATCCCGAATCTATGACAGAAGGATCATTAATTAGAATAACGGATGTCGGGAATAATTTTAATCTGTGAAATAACTGATGGTGATGATCCAGGGCTCCCTAAAAAGTATAAATGGACTAGCAAGAATGGCCTCAGTCTCAAGGTCAGGTGACAGCAGGCTTGCGGACTGGCATAAGGGGGTGGAATTCAAGAGCATGGGGGAGATTGTTCAACACTGTAGGCTATAGTAGGTGGAATAAGGGCCCTCCCAATATGTCCACATTCTAATCCCTGGAACCTTTGAATATGTTACCTTATATGGCAAAAGAAACTTTGCAGAGATAATTAAATTAAGGATTTTGAGATTGAGAGATTATCCTGGATTATCCAGGTGAGCTGGATGTAATCACAACAGTTCTTATAAGAGGGAGGTGGGAGAAGGCAGAGTCAGAAGAGAAGGGGAGGTGATGATGGAAGCAGAGATTGGAGTAATGTGCTTTGAAGATGGAGGAAGGGGCCACAAGCCAAGGCTTACAGATGGCCATAGAAGCTGCAAAAGGCAAGTACACGGATTCTTCCCTCAGAGCCTGTTTACAGAAAGACCCTGTCCTACAGACACCTTGATTTTAGCTCTTGAAGATTTATTTTAAACTTCTGACCTCCAGCACTGCAAGAGAATAAATTTGTGTTATTTTGAGCCACTAAATTTGTGGTAATCTGTTATAGCAGTAACAGAAAACTAATATATAAACTCACGCTGCTCTTTGAATAATGTTTGACTCTATGCTTTCAATTGGCCTCATCTGTACCCAACCAAAGTTGGTCTTAGGGAGTGACATTGCCTGAAGTTGACTGTGCACACAGTGAGGTGTGCACGACCACCAGAAAGAAAATGTAAAAAAGACAGGGGACTCTCGGGGGGCAGAATCGCCCCCATTGTTTTCACATTCTTCTTGATTCAGAGAGTATACAGATACCTGGCTACGAAAGGCCACGCTTGAGGGCCGTAAGTGCAGGACAAGTCCTGAAAACCAGTGTTAGGTTGTTCACAATTTTGCCTTGGTCAGCGCCATTGACCTGTACAGCCCACGTAAGAAACTTGTGTGTGAGTGTGCATATGTGGGGGCTGAGGATGCGCTTGTCCAAATACATCTAATTTTAATACTTAGTATAATTATTGGGTATGTTTTTTTAATAGCTAGCAGTGACTAGAAAATGAAACAAGAGCAACAAAGCTTCTGGTACTTTAAAAGTACAAGTTGTCCTGTGTCAAAACAGCCTGCATCATGCAGTAGCTGTAAATCCCCACAGAGAAATGGTAGAGATATTGAAAAATCTCTCTATCTAGACAGCTCACTTTTGGTAGTTTCACAACAGGGGGCCCATGTTCATCTTTGGAGACTAGAGTTTAGCTTTTGGTTTAAATAGCCATGTGAGGTCAGAAACCTCTCTTAAAACACCAGGAGGGTTTGAGAAGCTAATAAAGACTGTGTGTGGAAGATGGGAAAGAGATACACGTTTAGTTGCTGTGTGAGTAGCCCTCAGGAAGGAAAGGGAAAAATTAGCTTTAAGGAAGACTGGTGTTGGTCATTCCAAGTGTTACATAAAGAATATACCAAGCCAGCCCTGATGGCCTAGTGGTTAAAGTTCAGCGCTCTCACCACTTCAGTGGTCCAGGTTCATTTCCTGGTCGCAGAACCACACCACTCGTCTGTCAATTGCCACGCTGTGGTGGCAGCTCACGTGGAAAAACTAGAAAGACTTACAACTAGGGTATACAACCTTGTACTAGGGCTTTGGGGATGAAAAAAAAGAGGAAGATTTGCAATGGGTGTTAGCTCAGAGCGAATCTTTCCCTGCAAAAAAAGACAATAAAATAAAGGGAGATGCTTATAGCCCCAACAACTATTAAAAAAAAAAACAATATACCAAATTCCATTTCTTATAGTGAGGTCATCTGGGTATCCTGATTGACCCTCCCACTGAACACAGCCAAAAATACCTAGTGAAAATATAAAGAAATATCATCTTAAATTACTTAATGAGCTGGCAAATGAGGAAGAAATATTCAGAGGCTATCAACTGAGTGAAAGTTGGAAGGCAGAGAGGAAAGCAGAAGACTGATGTTGCCTTTTGTCTTAAGGGCATTTGCTACACGAGGACACCTTGAGTGGTGGATTTCATTCCTTCCCTGGACAAGGTAAGCCAGATACACAGCCCAGGGCCAGCCCAGGGGGAGCAGCTAGTAGGAGAATCCCCATATAAATCGGGACCACAAAGAGACATACATATGATATAAGGGTCAAGTAGAAATACCACCCCGGAGTTCAGAACACATCAAATATTGAAATTATCAGGCATAGATTATAAAATAAATATTTTAATATGTTTAAAGCTGAGGATGTATGGACATTCATTGTACTATTCTTCCAGCCTTTCTGATGTTTGAAAGTTTTCAAACAAAAAGTTAGGGGGAAAAAGCCTAGGACTAGAAGTAAACTTCCATAATATGACAAAGCATAAATACAACAATGTACAACAAATATCTTACTTAATACTGAATACAAATACTTACTTTCGGCATTTGCCGAAAGCACTTGTGACCGATATCAACACTTCTATTTAAAAACATATGGAGGTCCTAGCAGTCAGGCAAGAAATAAATTAATAAATTATTATTATTTTTTTTTAAGATTTTATTTATTTATTTTTCCCCCCAAAGCCCCAGTAGATAGTTGTGTGTCATAGCTGCACATCCTTCTAGTTGCTGTATGTGGGACGCGGCCTCAGCATGGCCGGAGAAGCAGCACGTCGGTGCGCGCCCGGGATCCGAACCCGGGTTGCCAGCAGTGGAGCGCGCTCACCCAACCACCAAGCCACGGGGCCGGCCCGTAAATTAATAAATTATTAAAATAAAGTAAAATCAAGGATATAGGCCAGATAGAAAGAAACAAAACTCTCATTATTTAGACAATATGATTATCTTCAAAATACTCAAAAAACCAGTACATAATAATGAGTTTAATAAATCTACTAGATAGGAAATCAGTGTACAAAAATAAGTTGAATTCCTATAATACAGTAGTTTAGAAAATGTATTTTTAAATGAAGGTATCATTTATAATAACATTGAAAATACAAAGTGGTTAGAAATATATCTAACAGAATTCGAGCAAGACTTTTAGAGAAAGTTATAAAACTTAATAGGAGGCCATTAAATAAAACCTATGTAATTAGATAATCATATAATATTTTTGGACTGGATTATTAATCTTACAAAAATGGTGATCTTCCCCAAATTCATCTATAAGTACACTGCAATTCCAATAAAAATTCCAACAGGCTTTTTTGTGGAACTTGAAAACACGATTCCAAAATTAACATAGAAGACAAGGCTAAGAACAGGCCCTCTGTGAAAGAAGAAGAACAAAATAGAGGGATTGCCCCACCAGATATCAAGAGTTATTACATTGTTGTGATAGTAAAGTTAGTGTCTTGCAAAGGAATAGACAAATTGACTAGTGGGATTTTTGTCTGTTTTTCAAAAACAGATTTACCCAGATATTGAAACTTGATCTACAATTGAGCTGGTGTTACAGGTTGGATGTAAAAGATGGATTTTTCAAGAAAAGATGCCTGGACAAATGACCATATAAATGGGAAAAAATGAAATTGGACCCTACTTCACACCACAAGCCAAAATCATAAAACTCTAAGAAAACAATATATTTATAACCTTCAGGTTGACTCTAACTTAAGAGTGTATGTGTGTTCATAGGATATTCTTTATAACCTTTGGGTTATAAATATATTGGGTATAAAGAAGGTTTTTTTAACCAAGTGAGAAAAAAGCATGAACAATAGGAAAAAAATATTTAAATTGAGAACTTCTGTTCATCAAAAGACATCAGAAAGAGTTTGGTGAAAGGAAAGCCACAATAGGGCAAATATGTGTGTAATTCACATAAATGACAAAATATCAGAATCCAGAATATAGAAAGAACTCCTACAAGCCAAAAAGGAAAAGAAGACTTAATAGCACATGAAGTAAAAGGCTTAGACAATTCTTCACATAAAAGAAAACCCAAATGGTCAATAATATATGAAAAATTTGTTCAGTCTTACTAATACTTAGAGAAATGCAAATTAAAAGTCACAATAAAATACCAACATATTTATCACAATGGAAAAATTAAAAACATTGGAGAATATTAAGCATTGATGAGGATGTGGAGCAACTGCATACATACACAGGTGGTAGAATGGTAAATGGGCAAAATCATTTTGGAAAGCAGTTTGATACTGTCTAGCTAATTTGAGATGCACATATTTAGTGACTGAGCAATTTCCTTCCTATCTCAGAGAAGCTCTTGTCCAGGACACATGTACAAGAGTGTTTACTGCAGCTCTGTTTGAGATAGCAAAAAACTGGAGGCAACTCAAATATTCATTCACATTAGAAGAGATAAATAAATTGTGACATATTCCTCTGATGAAATACTAGATCATTGAAAAGTAATGAATTAAAACTGGAAGCAAAATCTTGATTCCTAGGAACACAAAGCTGCAAAAGAATTCACTGAGTATGTTTGCAGTTATATAAATTTCCAAACCATGCATAATTAAATACTGTATAGTTTAGGGATACAAATTCTGTAGTGAAGTAAATGTGTGGAGAGAGTAAATATATAATATTAAAATCCAAATAATAGTTACCTCCAAGGGACGAGGCAATTAAGTGGGATGCCCTGGAATATACAGGGCTTCAAAGGTGATGGTAACCTTCTGTAAGTTAAATTGGGTCACGGGCACCCAGATGTTTGTGTTTGTTCTGCTTTATTAATATTTAATAAAAATTATTTTGTATCTATTCAATATTTAATTAAACATTTATAAGAGAAAAAAACTACTGAGGAGAGTTCATTTAGAAGAATTTTGATATATCTACTCATTTTCTGAGGGTTATTTTAAAAGTTGTCCACAGTGTTTTAAAAAATACATACTATAGGGGCTGGCCCCATGGCATGTGGTTAAGTTCACACGCTCTGCTTTGGTGGCCTGGGGTTTGCGAGTTGGGATCCTGGGTGCCAACCTACACCACTCATCAAGCCATGCTGTGGTGGCGACCCACAAACAAAAATAGAGGAAGATAGGCACAGATGTTAGCTCAGGGACACTCTTCCTACCGTATAAAAAAAATGCCAGGGGCCGGCCCGGTGGTGGTGCAAGTGGTTAAGCGCGCATGCTCTGCTGTGGTGGCCCGGGGTTCGCCAGTTTGGATCCCAGGGGCGCACCAACGCACCGCTTGGCAAGCCATGCTGTGGTTGCGCCCCATATAAAGTGGAGGAAGATGGGCATGGATGTTAGCCCAGGGCCAGTCTTCCTCAGCAAAAAAAAGAGAAGGATTGGCAGATGTTAGCTCAGGGCCGATCTTCCTCACTAAAAAAAAAAAAAATTCCAGTGATTTTTTTTAATAGCACTTTTCTGAAAAACTTTCCCCCATATCTTCTTCTCTTAGTGGTTTTCCTTTATAGACACACCTAGACTGTGTCTACTTAATTTCTACCAAATTTTGGAGAACCAATACATTTATTGACTTAATCATAATTGAATTCCATGCCTGCAGACCCTTATATATGTGGTACACTTTGCTGTGGGCACTCTCTTTCTATTTCCATCTGCATCTTCCTTTCCTCTTTCCTTGGATAATTACTACTCATCCTGCAGATCTCAGTTATTCATTAGGAGCTTACTTCCTCTGGAAGCTTACTCTGACGCCCCATGTAGAAGGGACAATAAAAATATGTTGAATAAACAAATACGGACTATGTGATGGAATAATGCACGGATTAAAGCACTTCCCTCAAGGTGCTTGCAGTCTAGTAGATAGTGGTAAGTACAAGCAATGGCATTGACCTTCAGTATAAATGATAAAACAAGATAAGTTAAAAAAAAAGTGAAAAAGAAATGCTAATGATGTGACATGATAGAGGTGTTAGCTAAAGCTCCAGTGGTAATCATATTGCAATATACAAATGTTTCAAATCAACAGATCATACATCTTAAACTTATACAATGTTATATATAAATCTTATCTGCACCAAAAAAAAAGAGTGAAGGATGGGATTTTGCGACTGTTTGCTAGTAATTGAAATATGTTAACAAAAATCAAGGATTTGGTCTCTTTAAAAGACATTTAGCTTTAAAAAAAAAAAAAAGGAACATTTCTTAGCACAGTCTACTCAACAGATCAGTGAACACTACTGACTGCCCAGTAGCAATCAGCATACTTAGCCCCCAGATCTTGGTTTCTAATTAATATTTCCTATTAAAAGAAACTTGGGCTTTTTGGATAAATGGCTGATTTCTGGTGTGTGGCAAAAAATTACATGTTGAGCCTGGAACACTGTGTCAGAAAGTAAGAAAGGGCTTGAAAACTGATGGGGACATATCAAAAGGACGTGAGAGCCACCCTGAAGGGCTTCCCACTGGCCAAATTTGGGACAATTGGGCATCAAAAGAATAATGATAGTAATGAATATAATGTATTGAATTAAAAAATAATTTATGAGTCCATAGTCATGGTAAAAAAAAAATAGGGAAGGAGGAGAGGGAAGACTCTTCTTATACCGAAGTATTCTAGGTGATATATGTAATGATGAGAATCATAGAATTGGAGAAACAATCACCATTTTGCAGCACAAATGTAATAATCGATTCAGGCAAGGATCATTAATGGGTGCTGAAACCTTTGGGTGCAAGTTGTTTAGAAACAGAATATTTACAGTTTCAAAGTATCAAAATGTCATATACTTAACTACAGAGGCACAAAAGTACCTTTATAATGAAGAAATCTGGCACACTTCACCTTAACCAAGTGGTTGAACCTAATGTCACCAATAATGGGAGAAACAAACAATAGTGCCTCCTGATGTGATGTTCTGAGAAGAATCAACATTGCTTATGTAATATGCTATCCCAAAATGTTTAATCTGAATCTATTTATGAGAAAACAATCAGGCAATTTCAACTGAGGGTCGTTCTACAAAACAACTGGCTTGAACTTTATTGGACTCTTAAAATATGTCAATAAAGAGGAAAAAATTGTTCTAAAGGAGACCAAAGAGAAATGACAACCATATGCAACATGTGGTCCTTGATTGGATCTTCAATTAGGGGAAAACATAAAGACTGTTATAGGGGAAAACTGAGAAATTTTGAATGTGTAATGCATATTAGATAATATTGTTATATCAATGTTAACTTTCTTGAGTGTGTTAATGGTACTGTGGTTGTGTAGGAAAATTACGCTGTTTTTAGGAGATTCGTGCTGAAGTGGTGAAGCATCATGATGTCTTTTAGATGATTCAGCCAAATAGGTATGTATAGATGTGAATATGGATAGAGTGAGAATAGATATAGACAAACGTGGCAACTGATTGACAATTGTTGAATCTAGGTTAAAAGTATATGAGTGTTCATAGTGTAACCGTGGGCCCATATAGAGCCAGTTCAAACAGACCCCATCTCTTATCAACAAAGTGATTAAGGATTGTCTTTCAGAAAAACTGTGTAGCCAGGGCATGTGCAAAAGAAGAAATCGTGACCTGAAACGATCTCAGAACCAAAGATCCTCCTTCTAAGGAACCGAAGGACCGAGATGTGACCGGAACTTGAAAGCGAGATTCCTATCAGAAGTGAGGGGTCCCTCATTCAGGAAGATCTCGTATTAAAATTCCTTCCCCACCTCATGCAAAATATTTAGAACCTCATCATAAATGTTTAAAACCTTACTGTAAATACCTGAAGCCCACCAATCAAAACCTGTCTCAACAGCGTTTCCGCGTGCCAAACTGTTCTCCCTAATCTCTTAAATTTTGTCCCAAATCCTGAATCTGGGAAACAGATCTGAGAGCACAAGCCCCGTGTCTCCCTGAAGATCTATCTTGTAGAATAAAAGCTGATTTCTCCCCTTAAATGCTGGTGCCATAATTAATTGGCTTGTTTATGCACATTGGGCAGAGAACCTCAATTTTGTGAGGTAACAATAGGATAGTCTTTCAATTTTTTATATATTTCAATTTTTCAAAATTAAAAATTGGGGTATAAAGAAGCTTAAGACTTCCTGAAAAAAAAAAAAAAACAATAGAGTTAGAATAAGTGAAGGTCATCAATAAACCAAAGAATTTCCCAAAAATCAAGCAAAAAAAGCCTATGTTTTAGATTATTTTTCTTTCAGTTAATTTCTGAGTTCCACCTGAAACTGATACCCTGCAAAGGCAATGTTCACGCAAACTCCAGAAAGGTATTTCTTTACAATGCATACAAATAGCATATTGTAACGCATACACAGGCTGCCTATAACCACCTTGAGTGAATTGAGCCTAGTAGGATGCAGGTGGAAAACAACTTTATTCTTTCACTCTGAAGCAAACACACGGTCAACGCATCCCTGGATGAAATTTTAGGCAGTTCTTAAAGCTTGTCTTGTCACTATCAGGTAATATCTATCTTCAAGTTTCAATACATCCAGTCCAACAGATGTAATATCCCAAACTTCAAATTGCATTGAATTTAAATGTTCCCTCCTCTCACCCTCTCTTTAGGCTGAGAAACTTGAAATGGGAAGGGAAACAGAAGATGTTGAGATTTTTCTCTCCTTCCCTCTACTGACAGTCCTTCGGCTCCTCCAGACTTATAAGGGGGAGGAAGGAAGAGCTGGAAGATTGTATTTTCCAAAGATGGCCACAACAATGTCTCCCATTCCATAAGCTTTTCTACAATGTGATCTTGCCACTTTCCCGTAAAGAAGGGAAGTCTAATTTCAACCAATAAGGTCTGGCAGCAGTGACGCTGTATGACTCTGAGGCTGGGTCATAATAGGCCATGCAGCTTCCACCTTGCTCACCAGAGCACTCATGCTTGCCACCCTGAGCTTCCACTTATGGCCTCCATCTCCCCTGAGGCCCCCAGGCCATGAGGAAGCCAAGCCACAAGAAGAGGCCATACGCGTGTCTGCAGGTCCAGTTGGTAATGCTAGTCTTTGAGTCAGGGTCCAGATATGTGGGTGAAGGAGCCTTAGCTGATTCCAGTCCTCAGCCAGTGAGTCAACCTCAGCTTTCCAGTCCTTCCAGCTGAGTTCCCAGATATCGTGGAACAGAAATAAGCCATCTCCACTGTTGCTTTTCTGAATTTCTGTTCTTCAGAATCTGTGAAGATAACAAAATGGTAATAAAACCCTCTATAATTAGGATAATCTGTTATGCAGCAATTGTAACTGGAACAGAGAGATAAGGGGTAGGTTCTGTTGATGAATCACGTTGGAATCTAACGTTAGTGCTTCCTTTACGTGGTAGACCCCAAACGTTGATTTTTTTTTTTAAATGGGCTATTCTGTGACTATTTCAGAGACTATCCCACCTCCACCCCTTATTGTTCTGTTGACACAAGGGATTCTCTGTGTCTGATTATAGGGCAAGGATAGCATGTTCATAATGATCTCTTCTAAGTTCTCCTTCTTTACTGACCTTTTCAACCTCCATAACTAATTCTAAGTTCTCTTGGCCTGGAGGTGAGTGATGTGCTTATGTTGGCAAAACCATTTTTCTTCAACTCTTTGCAAGTCCCAGATAGAAGTTCTCACCCCTCACTTTTAGAATATGGGGGTACTTATCACCTGATTATATTCTCAGCTTTAACTCTGAATCTCTAGACCCCAGGAAATATAATGCTACATGAATACTTAGGTTTAACTCCCTCAGGGTATATTTGAATATCCATGTTGCTTTTCCCTCTATTTTGACCAAAATCTTGGAATCACAACTCCATGTAGACAAATCCCAATGTATTATGATTTTGAGATATTGTAATTCTGATGCTTAATAAATATTCTTATAGTTTACAAGCCAAGTTTCAAAATTTTTTTCATTATTAATGCTTTTATTGTGTATATATGTATATGCCTAAGTCCCCAATGTATGTTTTTAGTATTTAAATAAGCTTTTAACTCTGGAGTAGTTTTAGATTTACAGAAAAGTTGCAAAGATAACACAGAGAGTTCCTCTATACTCTGCACCCTTTTGAAACTATTGTTGACATCTTACATTATTATAGTATACTTGTCATAACTAAGGAATCAACATTGTGTATTTTTATTATCTAAACTCCATGCTTTCATTTTTCATTATTATTAGTTTTTCCTGAATGCCCTTTTTCTGTTCCACGTTCCCATTTAAAATAGTACATTACATTTAATCATCACATCTCCTTAGGCTCCTCTGGGTTGTGACAGTTTCTTAGACTTTCATTGGTTTTTACGACCTTGACAATTTTGAGAAGTACTGGTCAGATGTTTGGTAGAATGATCCTTCATTTGGATTTGTCTGATTTTTTTCATGGTTAGATCAGAGTTATGAGCTTTTGGGAGAAAGACTGTGTCCTATCAAAGGTATGTGCTATCAACATGACTTTTCACTGCTGGCGTTAACCTTGATCACCTGTCTACGGTAGTGTTTGCCAGGTTTCTCCACCATAAAGCTACCTCTCCCCGGCACCCCTTTCCATACTGTACCCTTTGAAAGCAAGTCACTAAGGATAGCCCAGATTTCTAGGGCAGGGAGTCATGTTCCACCCCCTTGAGAGGGGAATTTCTATGTAAATTATTTGGAATTGTTCTGCAAGTGAGATTTGTCTATGCTCACTCATTTATTTATTTGATATTTTATTCAGATGAGTATAGCCTCAAGGATATTTGTTTCATACTTTGGGTTATAGTCCAATACTATGTAACTTATTCTGTTCATATTCTTCCAACTTTGGCGGTGGGAGCTCCTTCAGTTGGCTCCTGTGTCCCTTTGACATACTCTCATCATTTTGCTTTGAGCCCTTTCTTACTTCTGGCACAAGATGCTCGTCTCAGTTTGCATGATCCCTGCCCTGACTCTAAAATCAGCCGTTTCTCCAAGGAGCCCTAGTTTCCTTTATTGGCCCTAATGTGTTTCTATGTTTGATGTACATATGATATATGTAAACACACATTATTTCTATTTTTTTAGCCATTTTTCTTGTTTTTAGTGTGCATAATGGAAGTAATCAGCTGTGACTTTTCCGTTATTAGTGAAACTTCTAGCAGAATAAAGCAAGGTTAAGAACCCCACCACCTCAAGTTTGCTTGTGAACTCTGGTTGCACATTACGATTCTTGAAGAGGTTTAAAAATGTAGAGATTTCCGGGCTCCACCAGAAGCCAATTAAATCAAAATATCTAGATGTGGAGCCCAAGAATGAAAATTTTTTTTTAATGTCTCTGAGTGATTCTAATTTGCAATCGGTTTGGAATCACTGGATTAAGTCTTAATTCTGTCAGATTTATAATGGCTAGTTTCAACTCTTAATATTGTTTTGTGAAAAATAGACTACAGGGCTAATTTTCTTAGTTGGAAAGTCTCCCAAAAAATGCAAAATAGAAACATTGAACGTTCATATTCATCCACAAAGCATTTTGTTGCTCTGACAAACCTGAGTCATAGAGGCTGTGAAATATATGTATTTTAATGTCAACACAGTGAAACTTATGAGCAATTGCAATTCAAATGCTACAAACTATATTTTTAGGGAAAAGCAACATTATTCACAACTTGAACAATTATTAATCATATATATTGATTAATATATTAATCAATTAAATATAGACCAACTGATTAATCACAATCAATTAACTAATAATTGATTAATCATATATTAATAACATTGATAATTCATGGATTTATATTTAAAGAAAGAAATAGATGATACTAATTTGATAAATTAATCTGGTATTTAATAACACAATAGTTGCAAAATTAAACCTTTTTATTTATATAATTAAACAATCATTTTTTGAGCACTATGAAAGATATTGGGGTAGTAGCAAATGAAAACTCCCTTCCCTATAAAACTCAGTAAGTAATGGATTCTAATGGAAATTTTCTGTGCTTTGAGATAAAACAAGTTCTTCTCATTCTCCATGTTTGAAGTAGCTGGGCCTCTCATAGGAGTATATCTGGATTTTGTGGGGACTAGAGCTTGCACAATTTGGGGAGTACTCTTTAAGTAAAACAATACAACATTATACCTTTAATTTAGCTAAAGGTACTAGGAAGGGGCCTGTGCAAGTGAGATCCTGTACACACGCTGGTTCCATCCAGTAAGAAGGGGAAAGGGAACGTGAGTGAGGAGGCAAGCCCAATGACTTACCACCTACATCAGGTTGCTGCATGCATCATTTTCAGTCACGTTCCAGCGGTGAGCCACACCTAATTGCAAGGAAGGCTGGGAAATGTAGTCTTCTGCTGGTTGGTCCCGTGGCCTGGCTAAAGGGGCATATCGATTCAGAGATGACTAGCAGTTTCCCTCTCAGAAGGAAAGGCTGAGGTCCCAGGATCCCAGAAGTCATAGATGTTCTCAGTCGAAGGAGGTACTTCAAAGAGGCCGGCCGTTCAAAGATCAAAGGTGAAAGTGTCAGGAGTGAGATTCCAATTAGCTGAGAAGAGGTCCTATGGAAACGTGCTTGCTGTGCTGGGAAGGCAAATAAAATATATGAGCAAAGGAGCCTCCAGGAGCCTTCAGGTAATGGAGTGTGAAGACAGAGCAACTGGACTTACCATCCCACCGTGAGTGACACCTGTGGGGGAAAGAAAATTCCCCAGAAGGTAACTGGGATGTTTTTAGGAAAGGAGAACGCATTCTGTGTGTCCAAACTGGCACTCATGTCCACCACACTGCCTTTAAGGGAAATGGAGAATAAAGAGGTAAATAAATAATTATGGAACGTGATAAATTCTTTAGTAGAAGAAATCAAATGAAATTTGGAATGGTTTCTGGGATGCATGAGGGTGAGAGAATAAAGGAGGTGAATTTTAAGATGAATCATAAAGGTTCAGTCAGATTTTTCTAATTGGACAAGAGGGGGACGTACCCTCAAGCAAAAGGATCATAGCAAAGATAAAGAGTTTGAACAGGAGTAGATCCAGGGGCCCTCTTTAGAAAAAATAATACAAATTTATGAATCCAAAATTAATATATGAAAGTGAATATGTTTAAAATGAGAAAACATATTACAACAAATTACCGGAGTCTTGGAAATTTTAAGTCCCTTTCTTCTGACATCGCTTTAGGCAATTTAACAGAAACGCTTACATAGAAATATTTCCTGATTGTAACTTGCCTTTCTGTCCCTTCCTAGAACATTCTAAAACACTTAGCCACTTTGGGCGTGCACAGAGAGGGACTGGAGGCTTAAGTTTCACTAACTTCAGGGACAATTGGCCTTGGGGTATGAAATAGTGTCGTGGATGTCAGGGATTCCAAGCAGCTTGACTCTGGAACCTAGACTATTCTGGATTACGGTTGGTGCTGAGGTTAGACACGTAGGCAAAATTTGATGATGAAGGATTTTATGTGTCATCCTACGGAACCTGGACTATCTTGTAGGAAATGGAGGCTTTGAATGATTTTTTTTTTTTTTGTGAGGAGATCAGCCCTGTGCTAACATCTGCCAATCCTCCTCTTTTTTTGCTGAGGAAGACTGGCCCTGGGCTAACATCCGTGCCCATCTTCCTCCACTTTATATGGGACGCCGCCACAGCATGGCTTGCCAAGCAGTGCGTTGCTGCGCACCCAGGATCTGAACCGGCGAAGTTTGGGCCACCGCAGCCGAGCGCGTGCATTTAACCGCTTGCACCACCGGGCCAGCCCCAGAATGGTTTTGTATGAAAACAATTACATGATTAAATTTACATTTAGAAAGATGTTTCTGGAACATTTAGGGCCTTAGCAGAAGCCCATAAGAGAGATTTTAGTAAGTACTTATTGGGAACCATTTAAAATAGCCTAAAAATAAACAAGATTCCTGAACATTGGAAGAAGAGGAGAAGGATTAAGAAAAAATAATCACAAAGTAGAATGGAAAAGAACCCAGATAAAAAGGTAGGTATGCAATAACTGACTGAATAAATAAAAACAGATGTCGTTTGAGGAAGGAAGGCTGTTAATATTTGTTTTGTGTTTTTATTTATATAGGTGAGAAGAGAAGGAGAAATATCATGACAGTAAGGTAGGAAAGATAGGTGAACACAGTTTTAGAAAGGCTAGATTGAAATCTTTCTGCCAGTGAGAAAGTATCCATCTAATTAGGTAATGTGTACTTTAATAAGGAGAAAATTATTTAAAAAAAACAGAGAGTGAAAGATACTGCATAAATATAATTATTATTCAATTTGATACGTAGTTTAATATCTATGTTGTATCTTAATAAGCATGACGGCGTTTATTACAGCTTAGCAAGGGAAAATAAAAATTGGTCTTAGCAATTAACCTTATCCACATGTAAATGAGATTAATTAGTAGTTTTTCCTTTCTAATCTTTTGGGGAAAGCAGATAATTGTAATTATAGTAGTTATGCAAATTGTATCCAAATATGCAAAAGGACACAATAGTTTGCAAATTAAAGTTCAAATAAGAAAATTATTCTAAAATTTACCTTTAGAATACTGGGAAAGTCAATTAGAGCATGTAAATGACATATCATAAACAAATATGAACATTTTCCCAAGAGAACTAACTTTTTATTTAACTTTACTAATGCTTTTGCTCGTCATTTAAGTTACTCAGTGAGGTTTAACATGTATTTCAAACTTTTCTTTTATTTATAATGAAATAAGTTTGAAATTATTTCAAAATGAAAAGTTTTAAAAAGTAATATATTTTCTTCACAAAAATAGATTTTGACTGAAAGGCCCTCACAATGTGAAGGCAGAAGGACAAGTTTGGAGAAGGAAGTAGAAACAAATATGCTATTGTTATAAAACTAAGATAAGAATTTTGGTATTCTTATTTCTGATTATTATTTTTTCCAACACATTCACAGCTTACAGAAGGGGAAAAATCACTTCTCCCTTGTTAGGGTTTTAAGGTTCTATGCTGACTTTCTCTTACTGATATGTTTTTCTTTAGTCTCCTTCTATTGTGGGAGAAATGAAATGCACACTCCATTTACAGAAAAACAGAGAACAGTTCTTTTGGTGAGTTTCAGAGACTATCAGAGTAAAATTTCTGCTCATTCTTTGAGTGAAGTGATTAGGATAAATGTTTATTGACTTATTTAATGCAACAAACTTTTATTTAATATTTACTATGTGACAAGGTCTAACACGCTAGTATCATCTAGTTCCTGTCCGCAGGGAGAAGCATGGAGACAAAGAGTGTACATGGTATGCAAAGTTCCCTAACAGAGGTTCACAGAAGAGTGCACAGAGGTAGAACAACTTACTTTGGGGAAAGAATATACATGCCAAAGAATGTTAGATGGAAGAAAAAAGTAGGAGAAAACATGTCAAGTAGATAAGAGAACATGTGCAAGGCCATTCAGACACAGGGTGTGTCTATGGATAGGATTATATGTGGGTCAAAGCCTGATGGGAATGTAAAAGTGGGTTGGATTCATCAAGCCCTGTTGATAAAGTGTTTTTAAGACCACTGCTGTATATCTCCATGATAGTTTAGGTCACAATCATGTTTGCTTGGATTAATGTATTAGCCACCCTCTCTGTCTCTCTGAAGAAATACTTGTCTACTCCCTCAATCCTTTCTCCATGCTGCAGCCAATGTAATCTTTGCATAAAGTGCTGTAGATTATGTCATTTCCCTATTTTAAACTCTTTTATGGTTTCCTACGGTCCTTAGGATAAAAACCCAAATTTTAAGATGACTTACAATATCCTCCACAATCTTTCTTGACCATCCCCTCAGGACACACACACACACGCACACACATACACACACACTCATCCTACATCTGTCTCTGGGCTTCCTACCTTTTGTATTCCCCTGTTCCTAATATAACTTAGTTAGTGGGTAGTTGGAGTGAAGTCTGCCTTGGGAGACTCATCTTACTTAGGAACTCATTCCTTTATTTATTTGCAAAAGATAGGATAGAGTTCCTGCTAGGGACTAAACCATTGTCACATTCACTTCTGATTTGGGAATCACCTTAGATACCATAGCATGAGCCTGATATAGGCCTCCTGTGGATGCTTAAGTTACGAAAAAAAAACATTTTCCTTCTGAAAAAAAGACAGTGACAGATATCTATAGTCTGTCCTACAGAATCCTGTTCTTCCTACACTCAATTGGTAGTATTTCAGGGACTGCCCTGTAGAAAACATGCTTAGTAGACCCTTGTTTGGACAGTTAGCCCCTCGGTGTATGAAGTTTGACTTTCCAGAGAGGACAAGTGTAGTTGTATCCATCAGGGTTAAACTGGAGAAGCAGAACCTGTGTATGTGTGTGTGTGTATATGTATGTATATGTACATATATACACATGTGTGTATGTATGTGTAGGTATGTATGTATGTGTGTGTATATATATACGTAGGAGTTTCTATAAGTGGTAGGAATCTGGTCTCTGGTCTCATACGGTTTCCTAGGAGGAGTTAGAACTTCTACTGTGAAGAGTTGGGAGTTCTCTGTGGTTGAACCTGGGTTTTGGGGGAAATGAGAATGGTGTGGAGCATCTCTGTTAGCTGCCAAGTGCAGCCATGTTAGACAATGGTGGAGGACTCAGGCTGACCAAGACTTAGTGTAGCAGAAAGAGCCATGATGTGATCAGTGATTATGGTTATCTATGATCATAGACTTTATGTAGCATAAGAAGCAATGAAAATGATTTTCAATGATCACGGGTATACATCTACAGATTCAGGATTATCATTTGATTTAATAAAGTGGAGAAGGATATTAGATGGCCTATCAGCCAGACATGTGACTAATTAGAAGCAGATTTTATTTGATTAAGTATGTTAAAGAAGTGTGCTAGGGGCACAGATATTTTGAATCCCTACCCAAATTACTGGAAAATCAAGAATGCTTTTGCAGCATATATTTCCACGGGCTGCCACTATGATTATAACCCTGTTGGGGAATTGGTGTGCAGAGATAAGAGCAGCATCTCAAACGTCTCGCGTTGTTTGAAGATTATCACTTGACTGTGATACAGTTGAATTTGAAGGGATTCTACAAAACACTTAAAAACTCCAATGCAGAAATAGAGTAGTTGGCAGAAGGTTTAGGATTGAGGAGAGGTTCCATACAGACTTATTTGTTAAAATGCTAAATTTCTTTGGAATATCCTTGAGGATACTGAGACAGGAAGGATATTAAAGAAGATTTTTATGGCTCCTATTTCAGACACCAAAATTCCAGAACGATTGGCCTTCTTGTTGAAGAGGGAACAGCACACAGCGTCAGGGAATGGGAAAGAACTGGATATGAGAAACCTCTGTTCTCCAAGCCTAGCCAAGCACTCGAGACACAGGCTGGGCCAGGTGGTATGGAATGTTTAAAAGGTTATTCCTCCTGTAATGGAAAAGATAAATGACCAGCAACTGGATGTTTTGGATGAATTTCATCTCTGACTACATTTTACAGAGTACTGCTTCAATGTTGTGATTAGTTGAGGACTGCTAGCAGTTGATGGACACTCAAAGGCCCCAACTGTGAGGCCATTTCTTTACTCAGTGGGGATGAAAGTTTGCCGACAGAGGTGTTGCAGTGCACTCTTCGATTAGTTTCTAGGTACTAATTGCTATGGCTTCAAGTCACAGCAAAAGGGCCCTGAGTTTTTGCTGTCTGTCTTAAGGCAAGATTTTTGACATAGGATATCACTGTAAGATATCAAATCCTATCGGAAGCAACCATCATAATCTTGGTTCTAGTGCTCTTTATCCCCTTTAAATTTGTGGCAGAAGCTACCCATTCCCCTAGATCCATATCCAACCTCAGTGGTCCACAGACAATAACATGAGGGGATGTTCTACCACTGAAAACCATGGACTGCTCCTTTCCCATCCTGAGATGTCTAGAGGAGTCTTATAACTTTTTGGCCTGATGACCAGACCCAAATTCTGCACATTTCTCTGCGGCTTTATTGCCTAGAACGCACTCCTTGGTACCAATTTTCATTTACTATTCTTTGGATGAAAGTACCAGAAAGTGATTCTAACTAAGCCTCTCACAAAACTGATTGGCTGGTAGCTGACAAAATTGAACAAAGAGCTAAACCACCAAGTCTGAGACTATACAGGACCATTGTAGTTCTGGAGATCTCAGCACAAGAATATATAACCTTTTCTCTTTTAGGACCTGCTGTTAGATGCCATTAGCTGATACACTAAAATTAAGATTCTTAGTAGAAAGAACCTGATTAATCTAACTTGGGTCATCCTGTCTACCTTTAAGACCTGAAGGCTGGGTTGTACCAAAAGAATGAAAGAGGAAGGCAGGAATATTGGGCTGAAAATCAGTCGCCACTTTAAGTTATCATGCTTCCTTGCATATCTGAAGATGATTCTAGTGATCCACTATAGATATGCATTTAAAATTATTTTTCCAATAATAGCAATGAATACTTATGGGCCATAAAATTTTGTGGACTACATTCCTTAATAGTTAGGGTACACATATATATGAGATAAGTGACTGGGACCACATATATCATCTGTTATTGGAAAAATTAAACTTAACTGGCTCATACATAAATGTAAAACACATCATCTTATCCTAGATGATGATTATGGTGAAGATGATGGTGATGATGATGATGATAATGATGACAATAATGGGAACAGTTTGGGCAGTTCCTAATTGTGTGGCATTTGACAAGTTACTTAACCTTTCTGAGTTAGTTTCTTCCTTTGTAAAGTGGAAATAACTATTGTATAAATCAGAATAAAATGTATAAATTCTGTTTCTGAAATGGTGCTCAATGATTGGTAGCTGTCATTCCTTTGGACTAACAACTGACTCTCTTTATTCTGCTTTCTTGGATTTATGGATGTCTCAACATATTCTTTCAGACATCATTTTTCAATCTGGCCACTGTATTTCTGAGCCCTGCATACCAAAATTGCCTGTCTTTGATATGACTTCCCATAGGAAGGTTTTATCTTTTGAAGTGATATTAGAGAAGGTACTTCATCATTTGTGCATATTTTCAATGATTCTTGGATAATTGCCACACATGCATTTAAAGTGGAAGTGTTTTCAAAGTTATATTTCTACATTATAAGGCAAACTCTATAACATTCATTAAGTAAAGATGATGATAGAAATATTTATTACTGAAGAGATTTTTATGGCACGCTTTTATGGTGCTTTATCTGGAAAGAGACTGAATTCTCAATCTATTTGCCCTAAGGCAGGCATATTAGTAATCATTGTATGTTTACATATTTGTTTAGTCTTGTTGTCACTGTAATATTTCTAAGTTAACTGTTAGCATCAAGGCTATTGTTTTATCGTAAGTCCCTAAGGGTCGAGGATGTCTTGTTTAATTTCATGTCTACTCCTCTTGTTGAACATCATTGTATTAGTGATTTGGTACATATATAACAAATCACCCCGAAACTTGGTGGCTGTATTAGTTTGCTAGGATTGCCATCACAAAATACCACAGATGGCGTGGCTTAAACAACAGAAATTTATTTTCTCACAGTTCTGGAGGCTGAAGTCCAAGATCAAGGTGTTTGTAGGTTTGGTTCCTCCTGAGGCTTCTCTCCTTAGCTTGCAGATGGCCGCCTTCTCACTGTGTCCTCACATGGCCTATCCTCTGCCATAGCCCTCAGTTAGCAATCAACTTATGTACCTGTAAGAGCTTTAGCAATAACAACTAATGAGAGTGCTTATGAGTTGTAACTTTAGATTTGTTTCCGTTTAAAATAAATTTCCTACGACAATTTTAAAACAAGGAACGTGTAGACTGTTGGTGAGAATTTAAATTGGTACAGCCATTAAGGAAAACGGTATGAAGGTGCCTTAAGAAATTAAAAATAGAACTACCATATGATCCAGCAATCCCACTTCTGAGTATATATCCAAAGGAAGTGAAATCATTATCTCAAAGAGATGTCTGTACTTCCATGTTCATTGCAGGATTATTCACAATAGCCAAGATATGGCAACAACCTAAGTGTCCATCGACAGGTGGATGGATAAAGAAAATGTGGGGTACATATATATATATATAATTATACATATAATGAAATATTATTTAGCCTTAAAAAGAAGGAAATCCTGCCGTTTGCAACAACATGGATGAAAGTAGAGGGCATTATGCTGAGTGAAATTAGCCAGACAGAGGCAGTTAAATAGTGCATAGTATCACTTACATGCAGAATATGGGAAAAAAAAAACAAAAAAGGTCAACTCAGAGAATAGAATGGTGGTTGCCAGGGGCTGGGGATGGGGGAAATGGAGAGAGGTTATAAAAAGACTACAAAGTTCTGAGGATCTAATATACAGCCTGGTGACTTGAAATCTGCTGTGAGAGTAAATCTGAAGCTTTCTCACCAAAAAGAAACAATCACATATGAGATGATGGATGTGTTAATTAACTTGATTGTGGGAATCCCTTCACAATGTATACATATACCAAATCATCGCTTTGTACACTTTAAATATATTATAATTGTATTTGTCAATTATACCTCAAAGCTGGAAAAAGATTTTAAAAAAGAAGGAATGTGTAGTGAAAAAAGAGTAAACAATGCTGGACATGTATACTGCATTGAACAAGAATGGATTTGACCTAAAATTCAAACTATGTTAATCAAAGTATGTTAATTTACTGGGTTTCTATTACATGCCAGCCTGTCCCTGTTCTAGGGGTCTGTCATGCATCAGTCAACTGTATAGACAAAAATGCATACCTTAATGTTTCTCCTCTCATGTAAAGGAAGACAAATAGTAAAGCTTAAATTTGAGAAAAGTGGGAATACTCAATTCCCACTTCCCCAATATTCATTATTTTAAAGGAAATAAATAAAGCTCTACTAAAATACTTCTATTATTTAGATGTTGGAAATGAAGTTTCATTGGGTGCCTGAATTTGCTAGATAATTTCTCGAACTGTAAAATTCACTTGACTCTTGAAACACTGAGAAAATGCATAACATCATTGACACTGTCTACATATAAGCCCAAGACTGATGCTCATGTTCATTTGTGGTTAAGATGCTCAACATATTACTCCAAATAATTAATTTTTGGTTTGAATATTTTTCTTAGATTTAGTAACAGAATGTGTATTTATCAGTCATTTCACTGAAGTTTTTTTTTTCCCCTATAACTTAAAAATATTTTCTATATTTTTCTTCTTTGAAAACTAAAACTAATTCTAGTTTTTCTGGAGCAAATGTTTTGTGGATGAGTAACACCACATTATTACAAGGATATACCTTCAACCTTGAATTTTAACTGTTATCTTGACACAAGAATATTTATTTTTCTTATGGAACTTTGCACATATTATTAGGTGTTACACTATTTTCATCTCCCATTACTATGTCCTTGCAAGTATTATGGTGTCAAATAGCTGCTTTATGAAATTTTACATTGTAGACCTGAAAGTTGAAACTTTCTTATAATAAATACTGTCATTGGCATACAGGTATTTTTTTTGTTACAGGTTAGAAATTCAGTCTCTTTTTCTCTGGAATGGAAGGATTATAGCCAGTGTTACATATTTTGAATATTATCTTTTTATTCCAGGAAAATGAAATCCTGAACTTTGCTTAATGTGTTGTATACATTACTTCTGCATGCATTATAGTACCTTTGATAGTCCATTTACATATTATTAAGTGTTGGATAGGATTTTTTTGAAAGTAGTGATTCCCTACTACATTATAATTTCACATGAGTGAAGAATCAGGGAACATCATGTCCTTGTAACTTCTCTCAAAGCACAGTGGATCTTCTTTGGAAAGTGACTTGTTGGAGATGGGTAGGAGAGTTGGGTGGGGTGGGAGAATGGGAAAAAGCAGACACAGCTTTTAAAGAATACAGAATATAGGGCATTTCATTTTAAAAAAAAATTTGATGGTTGTTTTCTTTCATTTTTACTAGGTCTACAGTTCTCCAATATGCAGTATTCTGTGCTCTCAGAGTGTGACTCTGAAAATAGTTTCCCTAATATGTGCATCTATGGTTTAGAGCAGCAATTATATTTTTCCTAGTTTTGATATGACACTCTTACGAGGTTGGCTATGGAACATTTTCTCTTTTCAAACTTTGAAGAGTAGGTAAATGCCTGTTTTTTCTATTGCTCACCTTTTGTCTTGCCATTTGAGGAATAGCTCTTCCCTCTAGCCACATGGATTCAAAGGAGTCACCATGTTGGTACATAGTCTAGAGGGGACTATAGCTCTGGGATTAAAAGATGTCAGCCCAGTGTGGCTACTCTTTTGAACAGAGAAAATATACACTTGGGTGCAGTTTGTAGTGGCTATTTTCCGTCATGAGTTTGGGAAGCAGAGCATACCAGTCTAGACTACTGCAGATGAGGTTGAGGGAGCGCCTGCGTGGCGAAAGGCAGAGGAAAGAGGGAGGATCAAAGGATTTGAGTCTAGATTAAGTTTTTTTCTGAGTCCCAGTTGCATCCTTTCTTTGTTTTCATGAGCTCATTCTTATACTTTTAGTAAAGTCTGTATTTTGCCTCAGCAAATTTTCTCAGAATTTCTGTCATTTTATAGATGTCCAACCCAAAGCATGCCCTTTTCCTCCTTATTTTGGTTGAGAAACCTCCAGTTATCTATTTTTACTATTCAGTTAGAATACTTTTTAGTATCATTCATAATGGTATGTAGTTTATGACCTTTCTAATGCAGTTCCTGAAGTTCATTTAATACAGTTCCCGAAGTGAAGGGAATATTATTCTTTACAGAGGTTATATACACAATATAATGATTTTTAAATTCATAACTCTTTGGCTAATTCAAATTATGACCACATTCATCCATTCCACCAAGTGGAATTCTTGGCATTGAAAATAAATTAGGAAACAGCAGAGGGAACAGGTACAAGACACTACGTATAAGTATGAAAGTATGAAGAAGTATGTATGAAAAACCCAGTTTAGAACAAGCACGATAAGATTATTTCGATAGTAAAAGCCTTGAGTCATCTGTGTTGAGCAAAGATAAGAAAAGAATGTGGAAGTGCTTACTCTTTAATGCTACAAACTTATTTTTAAATACCATCAAGATGGTATTGTTTTATAAGAATTATGATTCACGTATGGAATTGTTTTTGAGTTTAGTTAAAGTTATTTCAAATATTTGAACTACCCTTTATCTGTTCTTGTCAGAATTGTTCTTTCTCTATAGTCTCCATATCTGTATGAATTGGAAAACCATGTAGCTGTTTGGTCCTTGTTTTGTTGACTTCAGAGTTACAGAAAATACAGATGAGTTACTGGAGGTGCTTAACTAGATAACGCACCATATCTGTTTCCTAAGCTGATGGACAATGCGCAGTCTCTGGTTCTGAGTCTAATTACCGTAGAGATCTTATAATGGGCTAGATTGCAACATGAATTCAGCAAATTCTTCCAGTTCCCTTGAGAGGCCTTTGACAAAGCCACAGTAATATACAAATTGACTCATTTTCCACTGTGAGAGCTGATTGTGATATGTTATGCAAGCTGATGTGCAGTCAGCAACAGTCAGGCAGGTCTGAATCATGATTTTTATTCTGTTGGTTTTTTTTTTGTTTAAAAAGATTATTTGTCTCCTTTGCAACCTCCTCACTTACTTTCCCTAGATCTTTCTAGTAACTGACAATGTGGTGCTGTGGAAAGATCCCTTGACCGGCATCAGACATTTCACCCTGGTGTGCCCTTCTAACTATTTGAGTTTGGATGAGTCACTGAACCTGTTTCCTCATCTGTAAACTGAAGATAAAAATACCCATGTCACAGAGTTGCTGTAAGGATTAAGTGAAATGTAGCTGGTATGAAATGCCCCATTAAAATTGGGGTATGATTCCTGACAGTGATTTTATTTTCCCAACAAATAATAATAAAAAATCAATTACCTGTGGTTAAAAGCATGGAATCTGGACAAACTGTCTGGGTTTGAATCCTGTCACTGACTTTTGATAAGGCATTCCACCTCTCTATGCATCACTTTACTCATCTAAAACATGAGTATAATAATAGCACTACCTCATACAATTGTTGTGAGCATTAACCTAGTTGATACTTACAAAGCACTTACAAGTATCTACATATAATTATGCTGTATGTGTTTGTTAAACAAAGAAATAAGCAACCAACTAAATAAGTAAAGAGGCTACCTGCCTTCCCTCAGTTGACCCAGAGAAGTCCAAAATTCTGAAGTGGACGCTGAATGTGGAAAGCTTTGTCTGTCTGCTGCCGTGGTTGCTTCTCATGCTGCAGTCTCCCAGGAGGTGCCATCCGGAGCCCCTCCAGACTGCTTGAGTCTTTTGAGGAAGTGTGATCCTACTTCCTCTGTGTGGAATTCAGACAAGGGTGTCCTCAGCTCTTCCCACAAGCATCCACTTCCAAGGGCCCCAGCTTCCCAAGAGCTGGGCCTGCACTGGGAGCAGTGTCCCTTCCCTATGGACCAGGAACTCCTTACTCTTAACCTCCTCTGAGATTCAGACTTCCAGTTTGGAACAGCTTTTCCATTTTCAACCATCAAAACATAAAAGAACTGATTGCCTCCTCCCCACCCCACCTTCCCCTGGGCAACCCTGCCCTCCTCTGCTGGGTAGATCTTCCTTGAGTAATTCTCAGGCACAAAGGGGTTCATTATATTCCCTTTCCCTGGACACTTTTCTGGCAAGATGCAGCTTGTATATCCACTTGCAGTACTTCCAGGGAGTGAGGAATGTGACCCGGGTGGTGGAGGAAGCTGCCCTTAGTGAACCCATGTTGGTTTTTTGGAAACAAGGATCCTGTAGGTCCCTTTCTGGGTCACTTCAATCAATTTTTGCCAACCAGGATTTAGCATCTGTGGTTCTGACTGATGCGTGCACAAGTTGATATAGTCAGGTAACCCTGGGTAATATACACCTCCCCAAATTTAAATTATTCTATGCATAGTTTGTAGTCTTATCTTGGTTTAGGTAAATTATTAATTATAGTTCTTAATTTATCTGAGGTCTAAGTTTTAAATTCTGCAGTTGCCTGAATACTTTGCTCACGGAAGAGAAGGATCTTTAGAAGCAAATAGCATTTAGGACTCATTAAGAGAGTGTTTAGGGAAATGCAGGAGGTCTGGACAAGGTGATGAGGAGAGGGGAACTGATGGAGGTACAGAGAAGAGAGACTGGAAGGATGTAGGGGATGGGCGAGCTAGACATAGGGAGCCAACAGGAGGGCAAGGACAGGCGTTTACTAGGGAAATGAGTCAAGTTTCTTGTTGCTGAAGTTTGTCAAATTCCTCATAGCTTTTGCCAGAGAATCTTTCAGTGAAGCAATTTTTGAATCAGAATTTTATTTGGAGGCCTCTGCAGACTCATCAAAAAATGCTGCCACTGCCTCTATGGAAAACGGTATGGAGATTCCTCAAAGAATTAAAAATAGAGATGCCCTATGATCCAGCCATCCCACTACTGGGAATCTATCCAATGCACCTGAAATCAACAATCCAAAGAGGCTTATGCACCCCTATGTTCATTGCAGCATTATTCACCATAGCCAAGAAGTGGAAGCAACCTAAGTGTCCCTCAACAGACGATTGGATTAAGAAAATGTGGTATATATATACAATGGAATACTACTCAGCCATAAAAAAAGACAAAATCGTCCCATTTGCAACAACATGGATGGGCCTGGAGCGTATTATGTTAAGTGAAATAAGCCAGAAAGAGAAAGACAAACACTGTATGATCTCACTCATATGTGGAATATAAACCAACACATGGACAGAGAAAACTGGACTGTGGTTACCAGGGGCAGTGGGGGTGGGAGGTGGGCACAAGGGGTGAAGGGAGTCATATATATGGTGATGGACAAACAAAAATGTACAACCCAAAATTTCACAATGTTAGAAACCATTAAAACATCAATAAAAAAACAAAACAAAACAAAACAAAACAAAAAAACAGACAGGAGATAGAATGGCTGAGAGAAGGAAGGAAAAAGGCTATTCAAAGATTAAGCTTCTAAGAGTAACAGAACTTTCCTTTGGAATAACAGAATTTTCCTTTACAACTTCATGGATACAAAATGGTAACGTCTCAGAGAGTTTGAATTCTGAATGAAAACGTATAACTTTTTGGAATCAATAAAAATTTAAATCAATTAAAAAAAAATGCTGCCATTGAGTCTGAGACATTTTATTCCTTTTGCTTTTTAAGGTGCTTCTTAAAGGAACAATTTTGTTTAAGTCAAATGTTCCTCAGAGTGGTCATAGACGGCTCAGTCATCTTTGCTAAAATAATGCCATTTACAGAGAGAGGCATAGTATTAGGAGTGTAATGAGAGCACATACAGGACACGGGAGTTTTCCCTATGAGGAGGTTCGGACTTAGAAGACCCGAGAGCTCGCAATGGTCAGGTGAAAGCGATGAGTGTACACCTCATGTCTTGGGCCCCCAACCTGAAGGTTGGCTGCCTCTGTACACAGACCCCCAAATCTGCAGCTCTAGCAGGTGGAAAACCAAAGAAAATATGCTCTCTGGAGCAAAGACAAACTCCCAAGGCAAAAATTGAGACATGAGAAGAACTGATCAGGTTTTATTGATGACTCATAGCAAAGCTTATCCAAATGGACACCAATCCAGTGAGAACCACAAATTCACCTGTCTGTGGGGCTGGCTTTAACAATAGGCTTATAGGACCTGTCTGGTTTCTTCTTCCTGTCTTCTAGCTGTTCTTCTCTTTCTTATGACAAGTGACACGTTAGGTAGTACAACACAAACCAGAAGTATAGAAGAGAGCAAAAAGAAGCGAAAAATAATGTTCTGGTTGCACCAAGGAGGCCAAACAAATTGAAACCAATAAGAAAACCTGGGTACCAAACTGAGAATAACTAGTGAGGAATTCAACTCAAAGAGCGTGGATGTCAGACCCAGTTCTGACTTATCACATCAGCACAGACTTATCAAGTCATGAGCAGCAAGGCATAAGGAAACTCTATGGGTACTGCCCCTAGTCAAATGCTTGGGTCTGTGGCAATAAGCAGTACATACCGCATCTTGATGGAACTTCTAGTAAAACTGTGGAAATAAATGAAAACCACTCAAATGAGAACAGAGGCTATTTATTCAGAGCTTGCTAGAGCAAGGGAGTTAGCCGTCACTTGCATTTGGCAGAGAGTCAATGGCAGGCAGAGGAGCAGGAAAGATTTATGATGGGAAAAAGAAAAAGATTCAGGTATGCTCTGATTGGAGGTTGCATGCCTTGAAAAGCTGAAGGTGCATTAACTAGAATTGGGCATCTTATCTGATTGGTTTGGAGAACATATTTGACTTTCTCTGGTTCATCTTGAGTTGGAAGTGGGGGCAATAAATAGAGAAACTGACACTCATTGACCAAGCCCTGACTGTTCTGGACCGATTATTGTAGAGGTTGTGCTTTGTTTTCCTGGTCTGCTGCTGCAGATGTTATAGGTCAGAGTTCTGTTGTTATATATGGTCTGGTCACTGTTCTGTTTTCATATTATACTTTCTTTTGGCCATACAGATGCATAATACAGACCCAACAAACTCAACATGTTCAAAATCAAGTTCATCATTTTCATTAAATTTACCAACCTCCACGGATATGATAAAACTATAAACCCAGGAATCTTTTCTCTCCCATTTGTTTTACTACCCATATCTAATCAATCACCAGTTGATTTCAATTTCACATTTTTAACCTCTCTCCAATCTGTATCCTTATCTCCATCCCACTGCTCACTGCCTATGCCCCAAGTCTTCACAATTTCTTCTAGGGCTTATTACTACTGTCTTAGTTTTTACTCTCTTCCAATACATTCTCTATATTTCTGACAGAGTAACACTTTTTGAACAGACAAACCCCTGTATGACTGTAGATCAAAGTCCAAAATCCTTACCATGGCTTTTCAGTTCATCTGTATCCTGATCCTTCTGCAGCTCTCCAGCTTAGCCCTTCCCCATTCCCACTCCTACAACTATGTTCCATCATGATGAGCAAATTTAGTTCCCCATTTAAGTCATGATGTTCCTGTCTTCCATACTTTTGCATATTGTGCACTCTAACATGAATTCTCTTCTTACTCCATCTCACCTTCCTCATGCCCAAATTTTGCCTAGATAAACTCCTTCTTGAAGGCTGAGCTGAGGTATCACCTCCTCTGTTAAATCTTCCACAATTTGTCCCAGCTGAATGAGATTGCTCTCTTATGTGCTACCATAGCAACGTGTACATACATCTACCCCATGACTTATCATACTTTCTGTTTATGTAACCATGTTCCACTTGGATATTAATGTCTGTCAGCAGAAACTACTTTTTAAAGTCTTCTTTCTTTTTTTTTTATTTGTGAGGAAGATCAGCCCTGAGCTAACATCCATGGTAATCCCCCTCTTTTTGCTGTGGAAGACCGGCTCTGAGCTAACATCTATTGCCAATCCTCCTCCTTTTTTTTCCCCAAAAGCCCCAGTAGATAGTTGTATTTCATAGTTGCACATCCTTCTAGTTGCTGTATGTGGGACGCGGCCTCAGCATGGCCGGAGAAGCGGTGCGTCTGTGCGCGACTGGGATCCGAACCTGGGCCGCCAGTAGCGGCGCGCGCGCTTAACTGATACACCACGGGGCCGGCCCTAAAGTCCTCTCTCTTTAACCATGGTGCTTGCATATAGGAGATGCCTAATACATTTTTGTTGAAAGAATAAATGAAATACTGAAGTTATAATTAGTTACTGGATAACCTTTGTGCAAATAAGTGCAACTTTGTTTTCCATCCCCTTTTCACATGTACATCTCTTCAGAGAACTGCTTTCTCTAACATGGGGGGTAAGTAGGATGTTCAGTTTTATTGTCTCTCTGGCATTTCCACTCAGTGCTCCTTAGAAACTTGTGGTCTCTCCTCCCTCTTTCTAGCATCATTGTGTCTTGACCACTTGCTGGTCAACAACTCTCACACCAGGCAATAGACCTCTTGACTTATAAATCTTTCTTCTTCACAGGAGAGCAGAAAAGGGAATCAAGTGGAACATGCCTCATTTCTCCTCTTACCATCTTGCCTCTTTATAGTAGAATGATAATTTAGGAATGAATAGCTAAAGTTCTCGACAACTTGGACTTTCCCAAGGGTTCCAGTGGGAAAGCATCCAAGGGCAGTGGGAGCTTTGTGAATATGGCTAATCCTTCTGCCCTTCCTCAGCTTCTCACCCATCTACCACACCCCACCTTCTAGAGAGCTCTCTTTGTGGATCTCCATCTACGGGAAACTCATCCCTGTGCACAGGGCAGGATATTGGTCCCTGGATCCAATGCTTCACACCAACATGTCATTATTTTTAAATATGGAATATGGAGGAAGAAGCCTGTCTTAGGTAATTCCATGTAGGATTTGTTTTTAGCACAACAGTGTCTTAAGACTTCTGCTGGGATGTCTCTCAGGAAAGCATTGCCACATCACACTTATTTCAAATACACAGGTTGGCATTTTCTTTACTTAGCATTTACCTTGAGTGAAGACACTTCTTGGGAACGGATACTGTTAGGCCACATTGTTTACTCACCAAGGTGAATCATAGGTAATTTCTATGTTTGTATTCCATTGTTCTGCTTCCCAATGTCTTTGACTTTCTTCCCAGGAAATCAGTTAAAAAGGGACTGAGCGCTGAGTTAACCTGTCGCTGCATTTTTTGTATATGTGTTCACTCTCTTAAAATGCAATTAAACGCTGCTTCCTTAGAGAGTGCTCATTAAAAAAAAAAAAAAAAGAAAAGAAAAAGAATGAAAAAACAAACAGACAAAAAACCCACACAGAATGGTATTCTTCCCTGTCATGTTCTAGAGATTGCTCACCCTTTCCAATATTCCCACAGGTGTGAGAGTAGGCACACCTATCTGCTTACCTGTGGAGCCTATTATTTGTTAGAGCAGAGCAGGCTCAGCACATTTCACAAGGACAGTCTTCATTTTTTTTTTTTAAGAAAGGAGGGAAGTAAGATCTAACTCCTTGTTGAGAATGGAAACATTTCCATAAGTAGCAAAGCATTGCCATTGTTCACATCAGCCTTTGGTTCCTTTCCTATGCTATAAACGAACTATATTGCCCTTTAATGGAAGCTTCTGTTATCCTAAAAAGGCTTTTAACATTGGGGTAAGGAGTAAATTTCTTATGAGTGTAGGATGAAATTATTTAGTTCTCCTACAATGGGATGTGGTCGAGTGAGGAATGAGTCATGCTGGTGGTGGTAATTCATCTTGTTCCATCTGCATGATGCTCATGGTCAGAGCCTAGATAACACAGCATTGCAATGTTTTAATAACCTCTAGTTGTATTCTGGGAAGAACGTGGTATCGCTGGATCATATTTTTAACTGTTAAAATTTGTTTAAGTACACTTAGTATATTCTTTCTCATTCTATTTTCATTTCACCATCTAAGCAACTTGACTTGTGTTTCACTGTCTCAAAAGAGGAACGCATAGGGCTGAATGTAGTAGTTGGATAGAATTCCTGGCTTTTTCTCCCCACAAATTATTCTTATTACAAAGAAATGAATTTGCAGGACAGAAAAAGGGCTCCTTTTGAGGTTGGAAAAAACTCCTGGACAAGAGAGAGGGAAATGATGGTGGCTCTGGGAATAGGTCCCTGTTCCTTCTTCCTGGCAGAGCTCTTGGAATGGCTCATGGTAACTTGTGCAGAAATTATATGATAACAGAAGACACGCACCTTCCCCTTGGCTATCTCTCTGGAGGAAACCAAGAAAAACTTAGGTGCAATGTCCTTTACCTCAGTGAGATGGGGGTTCAGATGCAAAATTACTTTTATTTAAAGAAGCTGTGATAGAGCTGTGATATTCCTGGCACATACAGTTAGGGGACTAATTGTAAATTAGCTTACCACTTTGTGGTGGTAATTCAGTGACCTTGGGCAAGTTTCTTAACCCCTCCAAACCTCATATATCTGTAAAATAGGGACAATAAACTAACCTTGAAGGATTGTTTTAAGAAATAAAGTAAATGAGCTGATGTTTGTCAAGGACTAGCAGGCTATCATTAAACGGCATCTATTATTACATTATTACTTCTACTTGTAGTAAAAAATTATGTTTATATAATAGTTTGATGAAAGGCTTGTTTGATCTGATGCGAACCTCTCATTACTAAGCTGTCACCCTGCCTGACTACAC
This sequence comes from Ceratotherium simum simum, assembly GCF_057802395.1. Taxonomy (NCBI): domain Eukaryota; kingdom Metazoa; phylum Chordata; class Mammalia; order Perissodactyla; family Rhinocerotidae; genus Ceratotherium; species Ceratotherium simum. Next base: position 17,922,411 of record NC_141909.1, read on the forward strand.
GTTTACATTTTCTTCAAATTTTTAAAGCTATAAATACAGTTTTATTGAGTGAGAAGCTCATTATTGGAGATAATGTCTCAAACTCGTAAAACTGACTCAGTGTTTAAATCAAGAACACAAGTAATACTTGCCACTTCTTAAAGTTGCAAAGATTTACTTATACTAAATTCTAATTTATTGCATGTACATTTCAAATAAATTTATGAGAAATTCATTAAAAACCATGAAAATGTCAACATAGAATTTTAATTATTGTACTTACTATGCACTTGAAATGTCACAAAATATCAGGGTTATATGAGCTAAACAAATTGAAAGCATCTTTAGGGAATAAGCCATTTCTTGTATAAAGTCATATGTCCTTATTCCCTCAATGATTTCGTTGTTCAATAAATGCTAATGGATACTGATACAATAATATTTTGTGAATTTAATTTTCTCAGTTTCTCTCCTCTGGGAAGGAGCATGAACTGTAGGCTTTAAATGATTCTCTCTTTGATTCAACTCATCCAACTTCCTGTGAAAACTACTTTTGCCTTTACAGTGATTCTCTAACTACTTGGTCCTTAGTGCCCTAAATCAGAGCTCTCTAGCCAGTGATACATAGTGCACCTAAAATGGGTTAAGAATGTGCCTGGGGAGGACTCCTTCCACCTTCAAGTTGGTGAGTGGGGTCTCAGGGCGGCCTGAGTTCCATGGTCCCTACAGCTAAAGCAGTTGCTTCCACCTACCCCAGTGTTCTGTACATATATTATTATTATTGTCTGTATGTGCTATGACATAAAAAGTGTAGAAAACCTGGCAAACACATAGAAATCATAATTTACTTCTAACTAATTTAAAAAAAAAATCTCATTTAACCCTTTTGTGTCTTTTCACATCTTAAAAACTTATAGAATTGTTAGCTCCATGATTCTTTTCCCTAGATTCAGATATTTGCAATTACATTTTTCTAGGAAAAATAAACAGTGAGAAGCATCTTCTCTGAGTGAAAAAATTAACAAAAACAAAATAAAATGAGACCAATATAATTCCAAGATATTATACTAAATTTAAATATTAACTTTCACATTGTCAATATTTAATAATTTATTTTTGTGATAATATATTCCTAATATAAGAATGCTTTCCATTCATTAAAATCTTTTCTTAGAATTAAATATTTTAGCAGAGTTGCATGGAGTAGCATAAAACATTCTTATAATGACATTTTATATATTGATTTGGGTCATATCTTACTTTTCTGTTTCTACATAAAGATAGTTTTATTTCAAATGGAGGAGATACCAAAACAGACCATAATAATTTATGAAGGACAAGGATGAGTAAATTCTAAAAGAGTTTATTGAGTGGCTTATAGGTTCAGCTTCTGTAAGAAAGACTCAAATAACAATGGTTTAAATAAGATGGAGATTATTTCTTTTACAAAAGAACTCAGGGCAAGCATGATGGCTCTGCATGTCAGGGATCCAGGCTCTTTTATCATGTAATGTTCCAGTATCCTCAAAAAATTATTTTCATTAAAATTTAATGCTGGGATAATAGTGATTAAAACAATTAGGTAGTTCAAAGAAAATTTTATCAAGGATGCCCATCCAACTTTCTGTTGAGTTTGAGCTGGGTCTGCATGGTGAACTTGCTAAGTTTTCATCTATTTCTCGGAAAAAGAGGAATTACACACAACTTTAGCTTACTAAGGAATAATTTCTCATCCTTATAGCCAAAAGATTAGGCAGTGAGAGCAGGAGAAGAGTCCAGTTTTGTACAGATTCAGTCTGTGAACCTCCATGGAAGATGGCGACCCTGTTGGGCAGGGCCCTCTCTGGACACAGCTTTCTCTTCCCTCAGATCTGGAGCTGTAACTTGCCTTTACTAGTTCTGGGATCTGCATCATCTCTTGTGGTTTTCCTACCTTGCCAACATTTTAAAAAAATAGTCCCTTAATTAAACTCTCCTCAAATTATTCAATTTGATGGTGTCGTCTACTTCCTACTTGAAACCTGATGGGTATAATGTGTAATTAAATATTGAAGAAAGGTAAAATGCATAATAAAAATAAGGGAATAAAAGTCTTCTTATTCTAAATTATGAACACAATATCACACATACACAAAACTAATCAGTAATGCCAGTGGAACATATGAAGGCACGATTATAGTGAGATAATTTAATATAGCATTCTTGGTCAAGGGTGTATCGAAGTGACAAAAATAAAGACATTCAGGATTGGATTGTTATAATATAAAAAGTTGAATTAATATGTATGTATATAATTTTGAGTTTCTATACTTATGTATTTATGTCCAATGAATTAAGCATACAATTTTAAATAATCATAAAACTCTTAAAATTGATCATTATTAGAACACTGAGAAATATTTTCAATTGTATTATGGACATGTCTAATTTCAGTTCAACAAATCAAGAAATAAAATGACAAAAAACAAAAAAATGCAGTGATCTTTACTATATAAATACTCCTTAATTATCACTGCTTAACTAGAGAGATTAAACTAAAATCACAGATAATTGCATATAGGCAATAATAATTGACTAGGATATTGCTATCCAAAACATATATGGCAGTGGTAAAGCAATATTCAGAGATAAATTCATAGTGAAAATATTTTCAATATGTAAATGGAAAGAATAAAAATAAACAAACTAAGCATTAAAAGGAAGGATCAAGAGAAATTTTAAAAAAGCAATATAAGGGAAATAAGAAGAAAAAATTAAGTAATTAAAAAATAGAAATGCAGGGGCGGGCCCAGTGGCATAGAGGTCAAGTGCGCACACTCTGCTTCGGTGACCTGGGGTTCGCAGGTTCGGATTCCAGGGGTGCACCGACGTGCCACTTGTCAAGCCATGCTGTGGTGGCATCTCATATAAAATAGAGGAAGTTGGGCACGGATGTTAGTCCAGGGCCAATCTTCCTCAGCAAAAAACAGGAGGATTGGCATCGGATGTTAGCTCAGGGCTGATCTTCCTCACACACACACACAAAAAACTAGAAATGTATATTAAATGATGAATAATTCCAAGAGTTGCTTGTTCTCAAATGTGTGAAATATCAAACAAAATAATATATTCTGGTGAATCTAATCAATTTGAGAGAAGTTACGGAAAATATATTTGGACAGAGAGCAGATGTAACAACAAATCAGAAAAAAAAATTAACATTTTTTGAGTTCAGTCTTAATATTGTCTTCAAAGGTATGTATTATCTTATAATCAGTAAAAAATGTTAGAAAAATAAATTCTAAATGAATAGAAGAGTATAATTTCATTCTGGAAAAGTATCAATTACAAAAATTGACTTAAGAAAAAAACAAAATATAGAAAAAATTGCAAAAGTGCTTTAAATTATAATCTCTAAACAATTTTCATATTCTCTCTGGGTTAAAAAGTTCATTAAAAACACCAGTTGTCTTAAGAAAGAATAGAAAGACAACAGGATTATACCAAATAAAAGAAAATCAAAATATCACAAATGTTAGGAGATTAAATTGTTCATTCCTAAGTTAGAAAATTCAAGACTCTGGATGAGGTAGATCATATTTTTTTTCTTTACAGAGCATAGAGAGAGAAAGCTCATTGCCAAAAATAATGTTGATAATTTTCTTGACAAAGATTTAATGCACAAAATAATCTCCATCGAATGATTATATATTTTGGCTTCTGCTTCTGGTCATGATGGAGTTACAGAGCACAGATTTATCCTCCTATTGGCAAGGGAATTCAAAGTGGATCATTAGCCATTTCGCTGAGTTGAAGAGACAGAGGTTGGATTCCACGGAGGCTGAGGTAACCAGAATCTTAAGGGCAGATCCAGGGAGGAGGTAGCTCTTGACATTTTGGAAAAAATAATACCAAACATATACACATCTTTCCAGAGACTTGAAGAGCGTCAACCACCCCCAAGCTCATTTGATGAGGTCAGTGTAACTTGGAGAACAAAACCTTACAGGAACATTACTGACTCATGTCTGTTACAGTCATTTGACTCATAAATATTGATGCAACGATTCTAACTAAAATACCACCAAACTGAATCCAGCAATATATGATTCTACGTCATGTGAACAGCTGCCTATATATTTTTTTCTGGAATGCAAAGTTTGTTAAATATTAAATATTCTCTACACTATTTTCTGCAGTCCCCCTATTAACAAAATTATGGAGAGAAATATCATAGCTGCTGAAATAGCTGAAGCAAAGCTTTTGATAAAATTAAACATTTGTTCATGAAAAAAGCTTTTATAACATTAAGAAGAGAAGGGAATTTCATTAATACAATACAGGGAATCCGAACAAACAAACCCAAATTTCTAACACGACATTGTACTTAACGGTAAGATGTTGATAGCTTTCCCTTCGAGGGTAAGTGGAGCAAGGCAAGGATGTTGCTATTATCACTTATCTTTGATATTGTACTCAAGAATTAGGAAAATACTATTAAAGATTTTATTTATTTATTTATTTTCCCCCCAAAGCCCCAGTAGATAGTCGTATGTCATAGCTGCACATGGAAAATACTATTAAATAGAAGAGAAAAAGCTCTAAAAAATGAATTATTTTGACTGCATTGAAGGTAAAACTTCCATTCCTTAATATAGTCCTTTATGAAAGTGAAAATCAAGCCAAATAACAGAAGGTATTTGCAACCCATATAACCACAAATGGCCTAGAATTCATAAGTAATTCATAAAGATCAATAAGGTAAAAAAATCTGCCTGGTAGAAAAATGGGTAATGAATTTGAACAGGCTATTCGTAAAAGAGAATATCCACATGTGCAATAATTACACAGTAGAGTACATAGTACTACTTTTATTAATAATAGTTGGGAAATATAAAATAAAACCACGACGAGATTCCATTAGACATCGCCAGAATGGCTAACATTTTAAAAAGCCTGAAAATGCCAAGTGGAAACAAGGATGTGGAATAATAGGAACTCTCCTACAGCTTTAGTGGAAGTGTAAATTAGTGCAACCACTTTGGAAATGAGTTTGAATTATCAATTAAGTTGAAGATGTGCATACCTTTGTACTCATAAATTCTACACTTAGGAACTTTCTCAGCAGAAATGAATGCACTTTTGCCCTAGAAGATAAATACATGAATCTTCACGGTAACATTATTCATAATAGCCTCAAACTGGAAACAATTTAAATGTCTATCATGGAGTGGATCCATGAATTGTACTTTATAATTACAATGGAATACTATTCAGGAAAATGAATGAACTTAAGCTATAAGCAAAATCATGGAATAAAATAGATGTGTAATATAAACATATTGTTGAAAGAAACCAGATACAAAAAATACACACTATATGATTCTATTTATATAAAGTTCAAGAATGGGTTAAACAAACCATTGTGTCTAGGAATGCATTCTTACAAGTCTATAGAAAAGGAAGTAAAAAAACGCTATAAAAGAATTGTTGAGGATAGCACGTGCTAGGAGCTTCTGAAAGTTGCTGGCAATGTTTTATTTCTTTACCTGTTTACACAGGGATTTACTTTATAATAATTCACTAACTGACATATTTTATGCATTTGTTTGTGTGTATGTTATAATACACAATAAAAATGTTTAAAATAAAATGACACAATTTCTAGTCTTATTGAGTTTGAATCAAATGAGGAACTCCGAATTTACAAGGTTAAAATAAGGCCAAATGATACAAAGTAGAACAGTTCAATTAATTAATTTACTACTTTTCCTTCGTATTAAAATTGTTTATCAGACACCGTGTTGAGTTTTTATGCAAACAACTGTATTTTCTCCCCTCTAGTTTTGCAAATAGCTTTGGAAGTTTAAGTTTTACAAGTACTTTTGTACTGCTTTGTTTTTGAGGAGGTTTGTAGTAAGTAGCCGTAAATGGATTTATGCATACGTGACTTGCAAAACACTCATTTTTCTGGGTTTCGTTCCATAAAAACCTGAGCTAATGAAGCAGTTTTGCTAGATGTTTCAGATGGAGACAGTGCTTTTGTAAAGAAACTAGAGAATAGGAGGTGAATCCTGGAGTCTACAGAGTATCTAGAGTTAGTGTGTCCTGTAATTAAAGAGATTTACTTTGTGCACCAATTTTTTTTGCAAAGTATAAGAGAATTGGAGCACCCCACAATGACAGAGACTTCACTTGTTGCCAGTCCAATGGAAATGGGTTCAAACTTAAATTTATGTTAATTTAATAGTGATTATCTTTGCGTATTTGGTGAAGGGCACAAGGGGAAACTTCTCAAGTATGTTTTAATTTTTACTTGGGTGGTGATTATGTGGATGTTTGCCATGTAAAATTTCGACTGTACATATGCTTTGTACTCCGCTTCTCCTTCTTTTAGCCTGTGGTCTCTTGAAAACTGTCTAATGCAAGGATTAAGGGCTGATGCTTTATTTGTGAAATGAAAGTCTAGGAAATGAGAGTGAGGGCAAAGGGGAGTGAGGCAGGGAAGGCTAGATAGGTACAGTGCAAGGTGAGGTAGTATCGTGTAGCCCTCTTTCCTGGTGTACCGCAAAAGATACAGCTGACTACTTGGTATGTGCACCTGCTATGCCTTACAGGATATCTCCAGGCACAGGCTATGGAGAACTGTGCCTCAGAATAGAACATTGAAGGGAAGAAGGAGAGGGGCTTTATATGACTGTCTTGTTTTTGTCTCCTGCTCCCATTGGTCAAAGTTCACCGCATGAGGTATCAATTCCCCTGCACTTCTGGATTGCATTATTTGGCCCCTTTGGCAGCCATTTTGGAAGCCAGATATTATTATCTGTCTTATTGGGTTTCATTTGGGCTCAAGAAGTCTTTGAAGAGCCAGGTTTTCCTAGACTGTGGTCAATTGTGTGACTGCCATTAGAGTTGGAATGCCATGAGAGCAACTGTGTGAAGCAAATAGGGTAAGGCTTAGGAGGCAGGAGGGGCCAAGAGGATATGAGGAGGTTTTTAAGATATATTTGAGGAGAATGTATTTTAAAATAAAAAGGTAGTCATACATATTTTGTATATACTTTATCTTATCCATAAAAGCTTGCTTGAAATAAATTCATTGCCTCTAGTATCCATCACTTTAAAATGTTCTTGCATGCTGATAAAAGAATTTCATCTTCTTGACTTCTATGCTAAGAAAAGTACATTTTATTTCGGAGATACATAACAAATCAATTTGTAGCTTCATATTGATAGAGACAGAAATTAGTCCATAATCATCTCTTGGTGATAGTGTCTTAAAATTTATGCTTTATATCAAAGGTATTGTATCATTTATTACTATTACTATGTAAACTATTTTTGAAATAGTAAATGGAAATTTCCATTCATACTGCAAGTTACTTATTTTCAGTCTTCAATATGCTTCAATATGGTGGTTTAAAGTAGTTTTAAGAATAATTTCCTTGTCTTCTGTGATATTGGTTTTACTTTTTGCTAATAGAGAAAATATATAATGTCAAAAACTCTTCTCTGGATTTAATGATGATTGTAAATGAATTTGTAATTTAAAAAATCATATGACCAACCAAAGACTTTTGAAAAGGAGCAGCATATAACAACCCCTCAAATTTCTTGCTTTTTATAACACTCACTTCATAAAACCAAAACATTGGTTAAATCCAACTCTGTATACTCTGTGCCCAGACTGTGACTGGAGAAGAAACAAAAACAAACAACAAAACAGAATAAAACATGCTTACCGATCTCACTTTATGACCGCAGAACTAAGAGTGTCTTCGTGCTGCCCATTGATCATAATATATTTCCCTGGTCAATTTTCTTTTTCTCACACTCCTTATTTGCTCTCCTCTTTTCACATTTTTAACATGTCTTCCCTATCCTCATTATCAACTGATAACCTGTTTTCCTTCTTCATTGAAAATGGAGGCAATCAGAAAAAAATTTTCAAAGGCTCCAACCACCACATCTACCCAGGTATCTAAAGCTTAGTTCATAGAGACAACCTGTCTCCTGTTACTGTGAATGAACCCTCCACACTCTTCACTGGGGTCAACTTCTGTGTTGTGCCCACTATCCTATTCTCCCTCACTCGCTCAAGGATGATACTTCAACAATTCTCTCATCTCTCTCCAGCATCATCATTTTCTCATTTTTTCTAGATCATTTCCATCAGCGTGCAAGTATGCTGTTTTTTACTACCATCATAAAATGATCTTCTCTTGACTCTGTACTTCCCTCCAGCTATCACATCAATTTTTGTCTCCTCTTTTAAAGTAAAAAAACTTGCTAAAAGAATCACCCTTGTTTGTGCTCTCCTTTCATTCTCTCTTGAATTCATTGCAGTCAGGTTTGCTCCCAGACCCATTTCACTAAACCTGCACTTTATCAAGATCAGCAGTGACCTTCAATTGCCAATCATCATTTCTCACTCCTCATCTTGACTTACAAGTAGCATTTGTCATGGTTGATCACTATGTCTGTCTTGAAACACTTTCTTCACTTGGCCTCCAACACCACACACTTGCCTAGTTTTCTTCTTACCTCTATGGCCACTGGTTCTCATTGTCTTTTGCTGGTTCCTCTTCATCTCCTCTATCTTTAAATATTGGAGTGTCTCAGGGTGTAGTAGTTGGACATCTTCTCTTTTCTATTTACACTTCCAATCTAAGTGATCTACTTCAGTCACATGGCTTTATGTATTATCTCAAAGTTGATGGCTCCCAAGCCCTGGATTCCAGAAATGCATGTGCAACTGTCTTCTCCACATTTCCACTTGATGTCTAAAGTATTTCAAAGTTAGTACCTCAGAACACTTGGCTGTTCCCACTGTAGTCTTCTCCATTTAAGCTGATTACTATTCAGCTTCTAGTTTCTTGATCTTAAAACCTTGCTGTCAACCTTGACTCTTCTTTCTATCACACTCACATTTGTATTGCAGAAAATCTCACCACTTCTGCCTTCAAAATATATCCAGACTTTGATCTTTATACTGTCTCTACCACCACACCTGGTCAAAGCCTTCAGCATCCTTTATCTAGATTATTGCCTTTTGCTTCTGATTGGTCTCTCTGTGTCTGCCCTTACCCAACTCCTGCCTACTGTTAACACTGCAGACAGAGTTATCCTGCCAGAATGTAGATTTTCTTAAAAATCCTTCCACTACTCTTTACCTCACTCAAAATAAATGCCAAGGCCTTAATATGATCTTCAAAGCCTGACAGGATCTGGCCCTGTGTTACCCTTCTGACTACATTTTCTACTCTTTTGTTGACTTTCCTCTAGCTACCCTGAATTTCTTGCAGATCCTTCAACACAACAGGTGCTTTCGTACTCAGGGACTTTCACTTGCTGTTCTTTCTGCTTAGAAGATTCTTCCTCCAGACAACAACAAATTTCAAAGATTATATCTTTGAAGTATATACAGAAACTCCATATATGTTTAAATTTTAATACCAACTTCTACATTACTCATGGGGTGGAAAAGAAATTAAATGGAAACTAAAATATATTTAGCAATAAAAAAATTGTAGGTAATTCATATCAAAATTTATAGGATATAGATTAAGCTTATGCAGGGGAAAATTATAGACTTAATTGCTTTATTAAAATAAAGGAATGCTGACAACTAGGAATGAAATTTCCAATGAAAGACATTAGAAGAAGAGAAGAAAGCCTCTAAAAAAGTAGAAGAAAAGAAATAATAAAAGTAAATAAAAACAATGAAAAAGTAAACGAACACCTGATATAGAAAATCACAAAGCCAACTGGCTCACTGAACAAATTAGTAAAATCAGCAAACTTTAGAAAAGATTGATTAAGAAAATTGACAGGGGGCTGGCCCTGTGGCTGAGTCATTCAAGTTCCACGTGCTCCACTTTGGAGGCCCAGGTTCGCAGGTTCAGATCCCAGGTGCAAACCTACACCACAAGTCAAGCCATACTGTGATGGTGACCCACATACAAAACAGAGGAAGCTTGGCACAGATGTTAGCTCAGGGCTAATCTTCCTCAGCAAAAAAAAAAAAAAAAAGAAGAAGAAGAAGAAGAAAAGAAAAAAAAAGAAAATTGGGAGAAAGCACACGTAAACAGTGTTAGGAAGAAGGGCACAACTATAGATGCTGTAGAGTTTGAAAGATATTATTATGAAGAAATTTTGCCAAATATTGGAAAATTCAAATGAAGTGAACAATCTTTACAAAAATGGAAGCAAAATGAAATTAAGAAGAAATACAAACTATAGAAATTATATAAAAATGAACAAAATCTAACTAGTAGTTAAGGTATTCCTTTCCTCACAAAACATCAGACCCAAGTTCTGTACATGTAACACTTCTTTAAAACAAATATTTTCAATTTTTTACATAATATTCTAGAAAAATATATTGGCTAATGTATATATTTATCACAAAACAAGGCACATATAGTGAGAGACATGAAATATATAGGTCAATCTCACTCGATTGTATAGGTGCAAAAACCCCAAACAAAATATAAATAAATCAAATCTAGCAATGTGCAAAAGTATGATACATTTTATCAAGGTGTATTCATTTTCTAATGCAAGGATGGTTTTCCATTGCAAAATTTATAAATGTAATTCACATTAAAATAAAACCCATAGAATAAATATCATTAAATGCAAAGAAAGCATTCAATAAAACTCAATATCAATCCATGAGAAGAATTCTTAGAAAATGATAAAATACATACAAAAACTCTACAAAAAATATTATATTTTATGGTGAAACATTGAAAGCATTTCCTGATAAAGCAAGAACATGGTCTAAGATGGCCACTATAAGCATTTCTTTTCTATATTTACCTTGAGATTCTAGGCAGAATGCAAGAATATAAGGATGGAAAAAGGTAAACCAAAATATTCATTCACCAATGATATGATTGTCTTCCTGAAAAACACAGAGGAATTTTAAGAAAAACTATTAGAATTTTATAAGAGATTTTAGCAATGTTGCTTAATTCAAAAATTAATATATAAAAAGCAATTTTATTTATACACATTTGTAGACTATAATTAGAAAACACAATTTGAAAGGTAAACAATTTACAATAGCTATAACAATGTGCAGTATTTAAGAATAAATATAGCCAAAGATGTGCAGGGATTTCATACACAAAATAATAAACTTTACTTAAAAAAAAAACAAATAAATAGGGATACTTCTCAAACAGATGGATTCAAAGACTAAATATTGTAAACATGTTAATTATCCTCAAATTGATCTGCTGACTCAATGCAATCTTATACAAAATTTCATACAAAATTTCAGTCGTTTGTATTTTTGTGTGTCTATGTGGAATGGACACATTGATCCTAAATTTCTTTTATGTAATAACAAACTGAAAAAGAAGAGCAAGTTGGTGGAAATTGCTGTACCAAATATGAAGATTTCTTAAAATTCTTTAATATTTAAATAGTGTGCAGTACATGTACAGCAAGAGAGAAGTTGATCAGTGCAAGAGATTAGTGATCTTAAAGGAAGACCATGCAAATATGGAAACTTGGACTCTGTCAGAAGGTCCACTGAAATTTCAGTGAGAAAAATGTTGAGTTTTTAGTAATGAAAACAAAATAAGTAATAAGAAAGAAAGTGAATCACTAACTCATGATATATCCGAAAAGGAAAAGAAATAATTCCAGTTAGGTTAAATGTGAAAAACACAACTATAACATTTTAGAAGCAAACAAGAGACGTTTTCTTGCCTTTTGGGTAGGAATGGATTTATTAAAGACAGAAGTGCAAAACACAAAGGAAAAGATTAATAAATTTGCCACCATGAAAATGAAGAACTTCTGGTCATCAGAATATACCATAATGATCGGGAAATAATAAGCCATGAAATAGCATAGAGTATTTGTGACAAACATTCAAAAATGTCTCAGTATCCAGAGCATAAAACACCCTATGGGTTAACAAGAAAAAAAATCCTCTTCTACTTCCTATGCCACTAAAGTGAGCAAAGATTTGAACAGGGGATTGCATAAAAGAGAAACAGGAATGGCTAATAAACATACCATATCATGGGTAACCTCTTTGACAACATCACAATATAAGATCAAAAAAAGTTAGAATGTCTGACAATGTCGAAAGTTGGCATCTGGTACGGAAGTGGAGGATGCCGTCTGGGGAGGCTCATACAGGTGGTTTCAAATGTATCTGTATGTTTCTTAAGCTGAAGGATAGGAAAGCAGGTGTTCTAAAAATTATTCACTATTCTTTACACATATATTATAAATATTACTTTGTATGTATTCAATATTTAATAAAAAATACTGAAAAGAAAAAATGTCACCAAAGCTCCAGGCGTTTTGTGGGCATGATAAAATCCTTTAACACTCTAGATTGAAATATGTCAAATAAATGAACTAAATGGGAAGATTTCCCAGGAAATCATAGGCCCGTCCCTTACACTCCCAGACAGTAATTTGATTCTTTACTCTTAGCTGTACATTGGTTATCATGGGGGAAATAAACAAGCAAATAGAGGTTTTTCTCAGGAGCTCTCTAACATTGCTTCTGTCCTCTCTTCCCCTCTAATTTTAAATTTTCAAAAAATTCCAATACTACTAATAAATTTAACTAAAGAGATTTTAGAAATTGAGTGACAAGGAAGGAGAAAGAGAACTCAGATGAGATACCATAAACTGATAGAGTAAGACTGTTTCCTGGGAATTCAAGTTTCTATTTCATGTCATTTTTAACATAATTAATTAATTTGACCAAAACAAAACACATTTGTGGTTTAGGGAGGTGGTATTAGTTAATGGTAAATACCATATTCTTTGGAGTCAAACTTTGGGTTTGGATTCTGCCTCCAATATTAATGAGCTGCTAACAACAACAAATTATTTAACTTCTTCAATAGTCTTATAGTCTCTGTTTCCTCACTGTCCACAAGGGCAAAATATTACCCACCTCATAGGATTGGTATGAAGTTTAAATGACTCAGTACTTATAAAGCCCATTGCACAGAACCTGACACTTTGTAAGCACTCGATAAGTGATAACCATAAAAGTTTTATTTAACTTTACATTCTGAATTTAAAGAATTAAAAAAGCAGCAATTTGCAATTTCTAGTAGATATATACAGAGCATTCCATCCAAAAACCGAAGAATACACGTTCTTTTTAAATGCACATGGAACATTCTCCAGGACTGATCACATACTAGGCCACAAAACAAGTCTCCATAAATTTAAGAAGACTGAGATAATACCAAGCATCTTTTCTGACCACAACGGTATGAAGCTAGAAATCAACTATAGGAAGAAAATCAGAAAAGCCACAAATACGTGGAGATTAAACAAAATGCTACTGAACAATGACTGGGTTAACGAAGAAATCAAAGAAGGAATCAAAAAATGCCGGGAGACAAATGAAAATGAAAATATGACATGCCAGAATTTATGGGATACAGCAAAAGCAGTTCTAAGAGGGAAGTTTATAGCAATACAGGCCTATCTCAACAAACAAGAAAAATCTCAAATAAACAATCTAACTATGCACCTAAAGGAACTGGAAAAAGAAGAACAAACAAAGCCCAAAATCAGTAGAAAAAGGGAAATAATAAAAATCAGAGCAGAAATAAATGAAATAGAGACTAAAAAAACAATAGAAAAAATTAATAAAACCAAGAGCTGGTTCTTTGAAAAGATCAACAAAATTGACAAACCTTTAGCTAGACTCACCAAGAAAAAAAGAGAGAAGGCACAAATAAGTAAAATCAGAAATGAAAGAGGAGAGGTTACAACAGACACCTCAGAAATACAAAAGATTATAAGAGAATACTATGAAAAGCTATATGCCAACCAGTTCGACAATCTGGAAGAAATGGATAAATTCTTAGAATCATACAACCTTCCAAAACTGGATCAAGAAGAAGTAGAGAATTTGAATAGACCAATCACCAGTAAGGAGATCGAAACAGTAATCACAAACCTCCCCAAAAATAAAAGTCCAGGACCAGACGGCTTCCCTGGTGAATTCTACCAAACATTCAAAGAAGACTTAATACCTATCCTTCTCAAACTCTTCCAAAAAATTGAGGAGGGGGGGAAGCTCCCTAACTCATTCTACAAAGCTGACATTACCCTGATACCAAAACCAGACAAGGACAACACAAAAAAAGAAAATTACAGGCCAATATCACTGATGAACATCGATGCAAAAATCATCAACAAAATACTAGCAAATCGCATACAACAATACATTAAAAAGATTATACACCATGATCAAGTGGGATTTATTCCAGGGATGCAGAGATGGTTTAACATTCGCAAATCAATCAATGTAATACACCACATTAATAAAATGAAGAATAAAAATCACATGATCATCTCAATAGATGCAGAGAAAGCATTTGACAAGATACAGCATCCATTTATGATAAAAACTTTGAATAAAATGGGTATAGAAGGAAAGTACCTCAACATAATAAAGGCCATATATGACAAACCCACAGCTAATATCATCCTCAATGGTGAAAAACTGAAAGCCATCCCTCTAAGAACAGGAACCAGACAAGGATGCCCACTGTCACCACTCCTATTTCACATAGTACTGGAAGTCCTAGCCAGAGCAATCAGGCAAGAGAAAGAAATAAAAGGGATCCAAATTGGAAAGGAAGAAGTGAAACTGTCACTATTTGCAGATGACATGATTTTATATATAGAAAACCCTAAAGAATCCACCAGAAAACTTTTAGAAGTAATAAACGAATATGGTAAAGTTGCAGGATACAAAATCAACATACAAAAATCAGTTGCATTTCTGTACACTAACAATGAAATAGCAGAAAGAGAAATTAAGAATACCATTCCATTTACAATTGCAACAAAAAGAATAAAATACCTAGGAATAAACTTAACCAAAGAGGTGAAAGATCTGTACACCGAAAACTATAAAACATTTCTGAAAGAAATTGAAGAAGACACAAAGAAATGGAAAGATATTCCGTGCTCTTGGATTGGAAGAATTAACATAGTTAAGATGTCCATACTTCCTAACGCCATCTATAGATTCAATGCAATCCCTATCAAAGTTCCAACAACATTTTTCACTCAAATAGAGCAAAGAATCCTAAAATTTATATGGAACAACAAAAGACCCCAAATAGCTAAAGGAATCCTGAGAAAAAAGAACCAAGCTGGAGGCATCACACTCCCTGATTTCAAAATATACTACAAAGCTATAGTAACCAAAACAGCATGGTAGTGGCACAAAAACAGACACACAGATCAATGGAATAGAATCAAAAGCCCAAAAATAAACCCACACATCTATGGACAGCTAATCTTTGACAAAGGAGCCAAGAACATACAATGGGGAAAAGAAAGTCTCTTCAACAAATGGTGTTGGGAAAACTGGATAGCCATCTGCAAAAAAATGAAAGTAGACCCGTACCTTACACCATACACAAAAATTAACTCCAAATGGATTAAAGACTTGAATGTAAGACCTGAAACTGTGAAACTTCTAGAAGAAAACATAGGCAGTACGCTCTTCGACATTGGTCTTAGCAACATCTTTTCAAACACCACGTCTGACCGGGCAAGAGAAACAATAGAAAAAATAAACAAATGGGACTACATTAAACTAAAAAGCTTCTGCACAGCAAAGGAAACCATCAACAAAACGAAAGACAACCTAACAATTGGGAGAAGATATTTGCAAACCATACTTCTGATAAGGGCTTAATCTTCAAAATATATAAAGAACTCATGCATCTCAACAACAAAAAGACTACCAACCCAATTAAAAAATGGGCAAAAGAGCTGAACAGACATTTCTCCAAAGAAGATATACAGATGGCCAACAGACACATGAAAAGATGTTCAAAATCACTAACTATCAGGGAAATGCAAATCAAAACTACAATGAGATATCACCTCGCCCATCAGAATGGCTATAATTAACAAGACAGGAAACAACATGTGTTGGAGAGGAGGTGGAGAGAAGGGAACACTCATACACTGCTGGTGGGAGTGCAAACTGGTGCAGCCACTATGGAAAACAGTATGGAGATTCCTCAAAAAATCAAGGATAGAACTACCATATGATCCAGCTATTCCACTGTTGGGTATTTATCCAAAGAACTTGAAAACACCAATTTGTAAAGGTACATGCACCCCTGTGTTCATTGCAGCATTATTCACAATAGCCAAGACTCAGAAGCAACGTAAGTGCCCATCAAGGGACGAATGGGTAAAGAAGATGTGGTATATATACACAACGGAATACTACTCAGCCATAAGAAATGATGAAATCCAGCCATTTGTGACAACATGGATGGACATTGAGGGTATAATGCAAAGTGAAATAAGTCAGAGGGAGAAGGTCAAATACCGTATGATTTCCTTCATTAAGTAGTAGATAATAACAAAAATAAACAAACACATATGGACAGAGATTGGATTGATGGTTACCAGAGGGGAAGGGGGGAGGGAGGAGGGTGAAAGGGATAATTCGGTACATGTGTGTGCTGGTGGGTGGTAATTAGTATTTTGGTGGTGAACATGATGTAATCTATGCAGAAATAGTAGTACAATGATGTACACCTGAAATTTTTACAATGTTATAAACCAATGTTACTGCAATAAACAAAAAATTAAAAAAAAAAAAAGAACCCCCCCCCCAAAAAAAAAGTTATTGATCAGGAAAAGTAGAGATTAAGTAACTGAAAAAAATGTGTGTGTGTGATAGCAAAATATCTGGAAAGTTTTACAATAAGCTGTAGTCTAAAGTATGTGTGTAGTAATCTGTGGATGGTAGAAATAGGGCATTTTAATTTTATTGGTGGTGTTGATCTGAATTTCCTTACTATCTACGATGCACATGGATTGCATTGAGATAATGAAGAGATATTGCTTTTGTAATTAAGCAAATTTTGAAATTTTTTGGAGGTAAATATTTTAACAGGTGTGTTAATGGACTTCATTGGCAGTGTGTTTTTACTGCATAAATTAAGAATTGTTTAAATCAGATACACAGGTGTGGGGGAGTGTGAAGGCCTCCCTATATTTCCTTATTCCTAAATGAGTGCACGCTGACACTTGAGTTTCACAGTCACTGACACGTATTTGGATCCCATCTCAGCCATCACTGGAATACAGCTAAGTGTACGTAGAGAAAGTAACAAGCATCATTGTTTCCAATTACTAATGAAATTATAATTTTACTGAGATTTCTCTAGAGAACATATTTAGTCTGGCATTTAAATAATTAAATAAATTCAAATGGCTCTATAAATTGTTTTTATGTAAATCACCTAACAACGAATGGTATTTTTTCATAAAGTAATTACCAGGAAATTGTAACATGTCTAACTTGTCATGATTCTTCAGAATATATTTGCTAAAATGTTGCTCCCAGAAAATCACAAAGCAATGTTGTGAATTATACTTTCCTACAATTTACTCTTCTCCTTCAAATTATTTATTTTCTATATTGTTAAAATGCAGCATCCCTAACCTTTGCATGCATTTCTTGCAATTTTGAATTATTTTCTATGAACAGTTGGTAAACACTCTCATTGTTTGTCATAAAATTATCATCAAAGAGCAGGTACAGTTGGAGTTCCAGTATGGGGTACATTGTGGTTTTGATTTGCATTTCCCTGATGTTAAGCATCTTTTCATATATCTGTTGGCTATTTGTATGCATTCTTTGGAGAAATGTCTATTCAACTCCTTTGCCCATTTTTAAATTAGGTTATTTGTTTATTTTTGTTATTGAATTGTAGGAGCTTCTTCTTTATTTTGGATATTAACCCCTTGTTGAATATATAGTTTGCAGATATTCTCCCATTCTGTAGATCTTTTCTTTGCTTTGAAGAAATTATAGATGTATTTGACAGAAACTTGTAAAAGGCAAAAGGGTAAACAAATATTTATTGCTTTGTTATTATTATTATCTGTGTTTTATATGATCATGTCAGAATATTGATCAAGCCTCACTTACTCCATTTTTTAACGGGTAAAGCCCTTGTCATCTACCATTTTCATATTCCTTGCTCTGCTGTCTAAGACGGGGGTTCTCAAACTTGAGTGTGCATCGTCCCCTGGAGGGCTTGTTAAAACATGGATTGCTGAGCCTCATCCCCAGCGTTTCTGATTCAGTAGGTAGGTGGGGCCCAAGAAATTGCATTTCTATCAGTCTCTCAGGAGAGGCTAATGCTGCCTTTTTGAAGCCCATGGTTTGAGAACCACTATTCTAAGAAAAAAATTTCACTTACCTAAACTACTGAAACGATGGCTCTAGGCCTATCTCTTCACTGTTTCATTCTTCACCCAAAATGACATTTTTCAACATCCAAGTTCTCAACTTATCAGAACCCTTGACATAATGGGTAATACCACCTCTGTGACACATCAGCCACGTGTGGAACTTTCTATCAAAGAACACTGCTCCCAATTACTCTGAAGTGTCAAATTCAGCTCTTCTGCACATTTTCTTGTCTCTCCTTTCTCCACTAATGTTGAAACTTATTTTCTGCTTTGGGAATTATGGCATTACTCATCCCAGCCTTTTTTTACTAGGATCAAGCTTCTCTCATCAGACCAAACTTGACTCCTTTCCACCTTGTATTCAGTGGTCAGCTGCCTCAGTGCTCCTCCTGCCAGCATTTTGGACTCTCTCGTGGGCCCTCCCCGTCTCTAGCCTTGGATTGCTCCATGGTGAGCCTTCTGCTCGCAGACTGCAGAGTGCTGCTGGAGAAAGTCGTGTGGCTGAGTGCAGCTGGCTCCCTGGTAGAGCCTGCTGTACAACTTCAACTTGGCCAGGTTCTCCCACTCAACACTCCTTTTATTTATCCCTCATTGGTTGCCAGGATTATTTTCCACAGAAACTTTTCAGGCCTTATTTTATTTCTGTAAGCCCTCAATTCCATCAGGTCTCTCATCTTTAGTTTGATTTATGTATATCTATATTTATTCTTCTCTCAAATCTCAGGGGAAGATATATCCTTCTCTCAAAAGTTAATTTCTGATGTTTCAAACGGATGTCTGGTGTTCCTTGGCTCTCATCTCTTCACACTTATAAAGGAACTTTTTTGACTTCTATCTTTACTGCCTTTCCCTTTAACTTTTCCTGCCCTCTCCTAATATTCCCCTTTCCCAAACTTGGACTTCTTTCTTTCTGTTGAAAGCTGCTTCAGTTTTCATTATTTAAGTGAAAGTTTTACTTCATCCTCCTTCTCCTTCCTAATATCATTCCATTTATGTTATCAATCACATTCTTTGAATGAATGGTCTTACCCAGTTCAATTCATGAATTCCCTCACTAACATCTTTCTTCTTCAATCTTTTGGAATTTGGAGGGGGAACAATCACGCCATGAAACCACTTTCTCTGGAGTTAGTAATGGCAAACTCCATCTCTCTCCTGTCTTCCTGTCCCAAGTGAACTGAATGCCTGTTCTCAGTGTTGATTCTCCTTGATTTCTCTGCTGTAAATTATTTCTATTTATCTTTTCATTCTTTTAAAAAATGTTATTTTTTTGACCTCTGAGACACATATACTCTCCCTTTTCTGGTTCTTTGTGCCTTTCACTTTTCTCCTCCTAACCTTAACCAGTCTTCTCTCTACCACCTGCCTAAGCCAAGCTTAATCTTTGGCTTCCACTTTCCATCACTCTTTTGAGAACACAACCATCTTGCCTAGGATTTTGACTTTGAAATTTTCACCTTTGGTCTTAGTTCCTAAGATGTCTAGCTCCTTTTAGGACTTTTCCTTTGAATATGTCAAAGCTTTGTTTCTTCCTATCAAAAAATTCCCCTTCTCATTTTCCCTCCCTTTTTTTTTTTTTCAGAAGCCGCACCATTCACAGTGTCAGTATCTTCAACGGCTTTTTGACTTGTTTCTGACTGGTGAGTTCCAAAGGCTGCCAATGAGCAGGCTCATTTAGTGCTTTGGCATCTCTAAATCTTCCTTTCCTTTCCAACACTACTGTCTAAGTTTTCATGAGCTTGTGTTTGGTTTTCTCTAATGGTCACCTAATAAGAAACACAGGGCATCTTTGCTTCAAATGATAGTTTAAATTTCTTTTCTTGCTGCTTGTATCATGTCATTGAATTCTAAAAATCTGTAATGGTTCCTTGTTCCTCTTGGTGATCAGGTACATCAGCCTTTGCTGAAAGCATGTGTCAACTGAGGAAAAATCACTACAATTTAAACAGCAGATATTTATTTGGGCTTGGGAGACACAAATTCAGGTAGAAACCCAAAACATGTTCCAATTACAGGAGATGGGCTTAGTAGGGTTCTTATGGGAAAAAGGGAGGATGAGGTGAGTTGTATTAAAGAAGAGTTCATTGGTACCAGATGAGGTAAGACTGCACTTGTACTTCATTGATTCATTAGCGATTCAGTCATCAGTCATTCAGTTCCACTTTTTTCAGTCCTTGCAAACAGAATATTCTTGTCCTTACTGACTTCTTGGAATGTTGGTGGTTTGGTCCAGTTTAGAAGATAAAGAAAACAAGACGTGCAAGGCAATTCCTCTGAAATGGCTGCTCTGGTTCCATTTTAGTATGGCTCCATTCATGTCGTCTTTCACACACGTATCAACTGGCCACCCTCACTTGTTTGCCAAGTGTCCTGCCCAGCCCCCCAAAAAAGCTGCCCCTGTGGTCAGGATTATTCCCTCACCATCCCCATGAGCTTGTGTCTCACTTCCACAATTTATGCTCATCCCCCGTCCCCAATTAAACTGCCTCCTTTCTCCCTTTCTTCATACTTTTCTTTGATAATCCAATGCCTGTGCTTCTTTTAAGACGGATACTCCTTTCTCATGAAGACTTTACTTATTACTGTAGCCTACTGCCATTATTCCTCTACTTAACTTCTATACCTCTCTTACAGCCTAGCATTTCATTATATACTCAACTGCCCTCTTTTTAGAAATTTCATATATGTATATCAATTTCTCAGTGAAATTATAAGTACCATATTCCTGAATTCTATTCACTGCAAGTATGCACTGAGTGGGAACTATGGCTTGTTCCATCAGGCCATGGCCCCTAGCCTTATGCTGCATAACAAAAGGGGCCTAAAAGGGATTACCCTGCTATTATTTAGAAAGACAGGTTTACCCCCAACTCCCTTAGGTTTCATGTATGTGCAAATTTGCATGATTGACTTTGTAAACTACAAAGTACTAGGTAATCATTATTTGTAGTTAGTTCTTAGCTTAACACTATAATATAGGTCAGCATTGTTATTATCAGAAACTCAGCCTAACAAACTAAATAACTTTCCTCAAGGCATAAAAATTTGCAATGTAGATTTTGTGGACTCATTTTTTTAGAAAAATAGAGCTACAGTCTGCTTCTTCAACAGAGTTGCAGTCTGAACTCTGATTTCAGCTCCTGAGGCGTAGTCAGACCTTAATAATCATGTCTCAGCACAAACTTTCTTCACTACATTCTAATGCAATATGTAGTGTTTTAAATTACCACCTCAAAAGAACCTAGAAAGAAAAATTTTGATGGTTTAGAATAGCACATACCATTAACAACATATTTGATAATTTTATTTAAATAAAAGTACTCTAACCTAAAGATGTGTGAACACAAAGTACGACTCAATAGTGTAAGCCACGTCTGTTTAGAACTTCTTTTTAAACAACTTTTGTAGATTAAATATTTTTAAATGGTGAGAGACATTAATTCATTAATGAAGGTGGAGTGAAATAAAATTCAATGTAATAATCTTTATTTTTCCGATATGTAAGGTAGTTCAGTTAATAACTAACAAATGACCAGGAAGTATTTTATTACACTATGTTAAAATCATCAGTGGTCTAAGGATATATTGTCTTTTTCCTGTGTTTTAGATAAAAGGTACATAGTAAAGATACTCTGAAAAGACCTGAAATCCTGCCACTGACCTGTCGTGGCCACTGGATGTCACTAAGATCAATAACATGGATATGAGCCAAAATGTTCACGAAAGGCTTAAATACTAGTATTTCATTTTATTTTAAATTTATTTTATTCTCTGAAATGGAAAATTGAAAATATTATAAGATACGATTGGCTTATAGAGAGATAGAGACAGGAAGAATAGAAATATAGAACAATGAAAGTATAATATCAAAATGGTGAAGGAAAAAGGAAGACGTTAATTACAACAAATGACAATGAGAATCCAATAGGTAGGTTTAATTTTAGTAGGGCAATCAATTGTTTTAATTGATGCAGATACAACTTTAACTGAGCATCCAAGTAATCCTGCTGCATGAAGAAGCCAAATTGTACCTTGTATCAATTATCTGGCTTCTTGTTTTCTTGAACAGGGTCAAGTCATTTTTAGTTGTGTAACCACGGGCCGTCCAGGACCACTTCAACTGACCCCATCTCTTATCAACAGAGTGATTAAGAATTGTCTTTCAGAAAATCTGCAAAGTCATGTAGCCAGAGCGTGCACAGAAGAAGAAATCTTGACCTGAAATGACTGCAGAACCAAAGATCCTCCTTCCCATGGAACCCAAGGACTGGGACACGGCCGGAACTTGAAAGTCGGACTCTTTTCAGAAGAAAGAGGTCCCTCATTTAGGAAGATCTGGTGTTAAAATTTCTTCCCCACCTCATCAAAATGTTTAGAACCCTGTCATAAGTGTTTAAAATTTTGCCATAAATGCTTGAAGCCCACCAATCAAAACCTGTTCTGCCAGCGTTTCTGCATGTCAACCTGTTCTCCTTAACCTTTAAAATTGTGCCCCAAATCCTGAATGAGAGAGACAGAGCTGAGGGCACAACCCCCTTTCTCCATGCAGATCGATCTTGCAGAATAAAGCTGATCTCTTTTCTCAAAGGCTAACACTGTAATTAATTGACTGGTTATGTGCATGGGTCAAGAGAACCCCAATTCTCTGCGGTAACAGTTGGTGTCTGTTATAGGTTGAATTGTGTCCTCCTCCTAAAATTCATATGTTGAAGTCCTAACCCTCAATACCTCAGAAGGTGACCTTATTTGGAAATAGGGGTTTTACAGAGGTGATCAAGTTAAAATGAGGTCGTTAGCGGAGACCCTAATCCAATAAGACCAGTGTCATTATAAAAAGGACAAATTGGGACACAGAGGTATGTATAGAGGGAACATCATGCAAAGAGACACAGGTAGAAGATGGCTGCCTACAAGTCAAGGAGAGAGTCCTGGAACAGATCCTTCTCTCACAGCCCTCAGAAGGAACCATTTAATTTTCATCGCAATCTTATGAAGTAGGCACTATTCTCTCCTTTATTCAGGAAAAGCTTAGAGATAAATGAATTACAAAAGGCAGACTATGTGAATCAGAACCAATACTCTTTTCATGATCACAATGCTTAATTATTTTTCTTTACTATTGGACTTAAAATTAAAAGGAACATCTACAATTTTTATGAATAATTAACATTTCTAATCGTATGAATGTAATAGTAAAGAATTTTTTACTGTGTTTCTAATTTTAATACAAATGTAAACTAAGCAATAAATCTGAAACACATTGTAAGTCATAATCCAAATATAAATATTATTGGCCAAAGAAAATCTCAAAAATTTACACCATATAGAAGCTATTTTCTAAATGTTTGCAATAGTAATTATTTGGATTAATAAAATTTCGATAGATGGGACATTGTAAAAATTGTGCAACACTTTTTAAATTGAAGTGCACAACAACAATGAGGAAGTTAATTGATAGAAGTTGTTAACATAATATTGTGTTTTATTCTTTGAGTGTCTCAGATTCACACCTTGTAGTCGGGAAAAATAAAATGATGCACAAGAAAGAATTGTATATACATATATAACATAGGATTATAAATTCACCCTTATTATTTCTAATATGATAGGTTAAAAATCTTCCATATAAAGTTAAATATTAACAATAATGAATAAACTTATGGTTGGGGGCTTCCATAAAAAAAAAAAAACAAAACCCACTTACTCCTAATTACCAGAATTACACTTACTAAAAAAAGATTGAGATGATAACATAGGAAATGCAAACAGTTCTGCCTTTGCAATTTCACTGCTACTATGCCACCTGTTACCAATGCTGATGCCAACAAGCTAAGTTTATGCCAATGCACAATCCACATCTGAGACCTTTCTTGCAATCATTGCAAATTTGGAAGCATCTGTGAGCTCTTTCTTTTAACGTTTTGGGCTGAAAAGTGGAATTAGCAATGGACTTGAGCATGTAAGTCTATGTACTCAAATATGTATATGTTTTTGCATTTATATAAAATTTTTAATAACACTTAAAAATTCTAAGTGGAACATGGATAATTTTGCTCAGAAATTCTCAAAATTCTTTCACTGGTCAAGAGAAAACTTCAGGTTTTTTCATCTGCAAGTTTATCCTGTCTTAATAGGCTGATTTGATATTATTGATTTTTAACGTTTGTCTTTTATTTACTGTAATTGGTAGATGCCTACTGATAGCTTTTCACTTGGCCATTTTAAATAAAGGTAAAATACAAATCATGTCCTTAAAACTTTATCCAGTTCCAAAATATATTTCAGAATATATATTCTAATATAATAAAATACAAATTCCAATGTAGTGTTTTCCATAATTATGTAACTGAAATTCCATATTTCAGTTTTCTTCAAGCTGCCAATCTTAGAATCTGGAGTTTTTTGACTTCTCTGGACAGCAAAGAATAAAGTTCTCAAACATCCCAAAGAAGAAGAGTCTCACAAGGGTTGTGGGTACCGTTGGTGACAGTTTGCTTTTAATTCACAAGAATCAAGAGAAAGCCTGTTGTTTCTGGATTTTGAATAGAGTATAAAACATTAGATGAAGAATTTTGTTTCAACAAATAACAAATATATTTGTGTAGGCCCTCTAGAATATAATCCACAGATCTAGGAAAAGAAGACTTAGAGCTTTTGAGCAACAGACTAGCTTGGATACCTAACTCCTGTTCAAACATGTGGCCATCCTTTTTTCAGCGCATTAGAGATGCAACACTGCCATAGAACCATTCAAATAAATGAGGGGAAGCCAGCAACAGGAAACCATAACAAGGCACACTATATCAACATGAAATTTAGAAGGGCCCCCGATCCTAGAGGTCTTACCGTAGAAAGTGGCTTTAGTATTATGGAGAAGTCTTCCTCTTCTCTATACTTCTCACTTCTCGGCTAATCCCTCGGAGAGCATTGGTATGCTTTGCTGTCCTGGGATAGTGGTTAGCACGTCTATACTGAAGAGGGATTTCTACTTCTGTTATTTAGTCCACAGTCCCTCAGCTCCTACCCTCAACTGTAATTACTTTTTACCTTGAATGACAACAACAAAAAATCTAGGCTGGCCAAGGGAACTGAAGGAGGACAAAAGTGTGGAGAAACAGAATAACGTATTTTCTGGGAAAAATATGGTCTCCTGGAAGAGAGTTTTGAGTTCTTTTCTCCCTTTAATTGACTAACCATATGTTACTACCATTTGTGGGCCACAGCTTCCCTATCTGTAAAATAAGAGTGTGGGACAAAGTGATCTTTAAGATTGTTTCCAACATTAAATTTCTATGAATTTTTCAAATGAATGATTGTGGATATAAATTTCCAACATCTGAAATAATGGACATGGCATCAAACAAATGGATTTGTAAGTCAGGTCGTTACTACTCATGATTATGTCCAGAGCTTACTTCTCTATCAGGTCAGGTATGAAGCTGTGAGTTTGAATATTGACAAAATCAAGCAAACGAAAATTCCACTCCATACTTATTTAATAGAAGCATTACTTATTATAATAGAAGCATCTATTTATTATTTCCTGAAAAGCTTCATTCATTCCACAAGTATCTTTGGAATTTATGTATTTTTTAAAGACATAGTTTATTTATTTGTAAGGCTTTAGGTCTGGTGAAGAATGTTTACATTTATTTTAAAAATGTTTGGAACAGTGGGAGACCATCCTGAGATCTGAAGCAAACAAGGGTAGTCATTTTCAAAATGAAACTCTATAAAACGAATTTCAGCTAGGTATAATTTCATATGCAAAGATAAACTAATCTAAGGTTACTAGTGAATGTACTTGTATTTTTACTTCTTGTATCTTTATCATTTTGATGGAATCCTACATGTTATCTAATAACATATTTTATATCTGAATAAACACCTTATATTATTTTAATTCTCAAGTATCATGGTTTGTTGATCATAGCATGGCTGAAAACAAGAGACCAATAATACAGAAATTCCAATCAGCCTTTATACTTTAGATTAAATAAATTAAATTCAGGATAACATATACGATCCTTTAAAATGTTAATTTATTTAAAAGTTTCTTCACACCATAAATGTGGCTAATAAAAGAAGGGCTTGTCTAGCTACCTTTTCAGGCTAAGAAACTAGGACAAACAGTAAATGTGTTTAACAAAATACACACAAAATATATTTTATATATTTTTACAAAGTAATTATTTGTCTAAGGAATCACTGTCCAATAGAAATAGAATTAGATCCGCATATGTAGTTTTAAATTTTCTAATAGCCACATTACAAAATAAAACAACATAGCTGAAACTAATTTTAATAATCATTTTATTTAACCCAATATATCCAAAATTCTATCATTTCAACAAGCAGTTAATAGAAATAACATTAAGGAAACATTTTGCTTTCCTTTCTTTTTTGTACTGAGTCTTCAAAATCTGGCACACATTTTACATTTATAGCACATCTCAATTTGGCCACCAAATTTTCATCAGAAATACTTGATCTGTACTTAGATTTCATAATCTTTGCAGTTGAAAAGTAGATTTACATACTCAATTTATTCCAAACATACTTAAAAGTTATCTAGTAACTGAATCAAGTATCAAGAAAGCATTTCCCTTTAATGTTTGCATCCATGTTAACCAAGCTAGTTCATCTTTTTTAGATGAAATGATTTGACTTTGAAATTTTGAAGCAAAAGCATATCAGTTTCAAAACTACACCAAAGTTCATTAAATTTATTAACTGTTATGCCAATTAATGCCAGTATTAATGATATTAAATTCAAAGGGATATTGCATAAATTAAAAACCAACTCTAGATTTATCAATAGCAAAAAAGCATTAAGATTTTTCTTGTAGTTTTTGTAGCCCATTTGTGTAGTGCTGTCAATTGTAGTTAATCTTCTGCATATTGATTCATGTTAGAAAAAGGTATAAAATTCTTATTTCTTTGTATTCTAAAAATTTTTTAATTTTAATATAATTTTTTTATATCTATCTAGTTAGGCCACAGATAAGCTTTTCCTTTCCTTGAAGCTTCAGATTTAGTTCATTTATGTGCAGTGTGAAATAATAATTTCTGTTGTTATCTCTGCATTTAAAAATGGCTTTGCTTTTTGGGAAAGAATCTGTTGTTTTATGGTTGTCCAAAATTACAAACTTAAATCTTATTAAAAAATCCTTAGAAAGTTTTTTGAATTTTATTCTGATTTTAGGTGACTATTTTTGTCAATTTTTTTTTTTTTTGTGAGGAAGATCAGCCCTGAGCTAACATCTATTGCCAATCTTCCTCCTTTTATTTTTCCCTTTTTCTCCCCAAAGCCCCAGTGGGTAGCTGTATGTCATGGTTGCACATCCTGCTTGTTGCTATATGTGGGACACAGCCTCAGCATGGCTGGACAAGCAGTTCATGGGTGCGGGCTGGGGATCCGGGATCCCAACCCGGCCACCAGTAGCAGAGCGCCCACACTTAACTGCTAAGCCTGGGGGCTGGCTCCCTATTTTTGTCAATTTCTTTCCACTCTTGAAAGCAAACTTTTTATCAAATTTATTATATAATTGCTGAAAATGTCTCTTTACATTGAGCATTTTATTACCTTTAAAGAGAGTTTTGCGCAATAAGCAAGAGCTTTTTTCTTTTCTCTTTTTTTTTGTTTGTGAGGAAGATCAGCCCTGAGCTAACATCTGTGCTAATCCTCCTCTTTTTGCTGAGGAAGACCTGCTCTGAGCTAACATCTATTGCCAATCCTCCTCCTTCCCCCACCCCCAAAGCCCCAGTAGATAGTTGTATGTCATAGTTGCACATCCTTCTAGTTGCTGTATGTGGGACGCAGCCTCAGCATGGCCGGAGAAGCGGTGCGTTGGTGCGCACCCGGGATCCAAACCCGGGCCGCCAGCAGCAGAGCGCGCGCACTTAACTGCTAAGCCACGGGGCGGCCCTGCAAGAGCTTTTTTCAATTGGCTCTACTGCAAGAATCTGCAGCAAGCCTTCATCATGAAATGTAGCATACCGTCGACCAGACTCTACTTTTCTTTGCTGATCCAGTTTTAACACAAGCTTCTGCGTCTTGAGTTGATGCCACATCAGTAGTGTATCTTTGTTTTAAATTTAAAAAATTTTAATACTTATTTTTAATTAGAAAAAATATTTTATTAATTATGGTCAAAATGAGAATTCCACCTAATTACCAGTTACGATTTAGATAGGTATTGCTATAACTTACATTGACAGCAAGAAATGTTTAAAGAAACCATACAATGTTACATTGCTATGTAGACAAAATATTCCAACTGAATCAATTTGTTGATACCAACTAGATTGTTGATGTGTTTATAAGGAATACTAGAAATGATGCATGTGCCCCACCCCACACACCACGATAAACAATAATATCTCAGGTGATGTAATGTTTACAGTAAAATATATTTCTACAAAAAAATAATATTGTCTTTACCAGAAAAATAATTTACAGTGTCTCAGTTTCTAAATTTAAATATTAAGTTTAATTAAATTAAAAAATCAGACACTCCGTTGCACTATCCACATTTCACATGTTTAATACCCATATGTTGCTGGTGGCTACTGTATTAGACATGCAAGTCTAAAAGCAGTGGTGCTACATATATATCATATACATATAATACTGAAAAGCATTATGCTGATTTTCAACTGTGTTAAAATGTTATACATACTGTTATGGACCGAATATTGTGTGCCCCTAAAATTCATATGTTGAAACCCTACCCCTCAATATGATGGTATTAGGAGGTGAGGCCTTTGGGAGGTACTCAGATTGGATGAGATCATGAGAGTGGAGCTCTCATGGATGAGATTAAACACCTTATAAGAGTCAATAGAGACCTTGCTTCCCCTCTCTGCTCTCTGCCATGTGAGGACATGAGAAGTATGTAGTTTGCAACTCGGAAGAGGGTTCATTCAACCATGCTGCACCTGATCTCAGACTTTCAACCTCCAAAATTGTGAGAAATAAATTTCTGTTGTTTATAAGCCACTCAATATATGGTATTTTGTTATAGAATCCTAAACTAAATATGCGTGTGCATATATAATATGTATATATAATATATAAATATTTTTATGTATATATATAATTTCATGAATAAAACTTCAAACCCACTTATTGCTGTGGAATCATGCATTTTGTTTTAAGACAGCATGTAATACTAACTTTGAAAGCATGTAACAATATTTATTTTTTATTAAACAATTTTTGAAACTATACTACACGTATGAGAAAAATACAATAATATTTAGTTACTTAGAAAGAATAGCTTGCTTAAGTAATCCAAGAAACATATTAAAACTAGAATATGTTCTATTTGAGAAAAAAGTTTACCACTAATTTCCTTTACTAGTGAGTCTTAAGCATACCTGGCACCAGGGAAAAATATGATAATAAATAGCAAACATTGATGAGATGATCTGTCAGAAACTTTATGGGTGGAACTAAGGGAAACTGTGATTTTTGAAGAACTTTATAAACACAACAGTGTATCTACATTTGTTGAATGATTCATTCAAATTGTTTTTTATGGGGGAGAAAAGATAAAAAGGATAGTCTAAACTTTTGCATTATGCTTCCACAAAAGTTAAACCCAGTCTTCAGATCAGTAATGGCAATTTTGGCTGAAGTGGTGTTTTTACTCGTGGATAGGCACTTACCTAGTGTGTTACTGCAAAACTTATTAACTGTATACTTTTATTCAAAATATCAATACTAAAACTAAAAGCCTAATATTTTGTTGATGAGATGTTATCTTAGGGATACATAACAGTCTAGAAATTGACATTTACTAGAGCCATCTAAATGTTGATAAAAAAATAACTCAAGCTATAACTAAATGACAGCTGATGTTCATCCAGATTTTAACAAGTATCTGGATGTTTGGCATGTATGAAAGTTCCAGATGGTTGACTAGACTTCTCACTTTTCATTTGGATATTTTTCCCAAGAGTTCCATTCAGTTTTAATGTTCATTCAGGGAGACAATTTGTGGCAGACACATAACTTTCAGGGATATTCTTATCTTCTATTAACAGAATATGAGTCATATTTGGGCGCGCCATCTTTCAGCAGATTAAAATAACATTAGTACGCAATTAAATTACTTGCATATTTGTGTTCCTTGGTAACCACTTTAAAACTTAACCTTGTGCCTTACAACGATCTCAAAACACCAGTTGACTCTATTTCAACTAATATTCAGAGTCTGAAAGATAGTGGGCACTCAATAAGTGTTTAATAAATGTATAAACAACAGTAATTGCAGGTAGTTTCAATGGAAAATGTCTATAATAGGTAAAGTCTAGAGATCACAAGTTAAAGGGGAGAAACTTACAAACATATAGAAAATTAATAAGATAAAAGAAATCTAAATATTTGAATTACCAAGAAATATGCAGGGATGTTAATCTAATTTGATGATTTGTCTGTCTGTCCATACTAAATAATCATCAACTTTCTTTGTTTGCTTTGTGCTGAGAGGCAGCAGATATGGCATGAAATACAACAATCTGGGAGTATTCTACTTTACCTTCTGGAGTGGTGGCTGACAGCAGCTGGATTGGGATCCTTTTTTTTTTAACACACATGAAAAATTAACAGTTTATAAATATCGTTTTTCATGGGAATAGAAATGATTGAAAAGCAGCTCCCTTTTATGTCAAAAGCTATTAAACTGGGGCTGAGTTAATAAACAAGCTCCAGTGCTAACAAAATTGAGAGTGTTTGTGTAGAAATGCTAATTTATGTTACTGAATGTGCACGGGAAATGGGAAACTGGATTCTGGGCAAGGTATTCAATATTTCTAGGCATCAGTTTCCTTGTCATCTCTAACATGTACTTAGGACGTATGAATATACAACTTATGCTGATCAAATGCGTGTGGAAGTTTTTTACACAAATCCACCATTCAAGCATAAGATATCTGTCATTAATATGGAAGATTGTATAACTTTCTGCACTGGAGATTCCACCTAATTTCCCTCTACACTAGCACTGTGAGGACAAATAGAGGAATTTACAATCCACTGGTCTCTTCCATCTCTGTGTAAATTGCCCATACATGCTGATACGCAAGCATCAGCTTTCATACAGAATTGCAGCCAATGGTGATACTGCTGGCTGGCAGTTCTTTCCAGCCAAAGGCAAACTGGTGGAACTAGTAATAGTAATTGGCTCTTGCTGGATGCCTAGCTACCCATCTCACAATTTTATATTTTGTTAATGAATCATCGACACCTCTTGTTAGCTCCCAAGGTTTGGTGTTGCCCTATTGGCAGCCAAGAATCCCACGTTTCAATTATTTTGGCTGTTAACTCACCACATATGTTTTTGGTGGTGTTAACTTAGGAAAGGAGAAGGTACAAATTGGGCTGCAATGAAACCAACACTGTAGAAAGGAATGGTGTATGGCTTTTTATTATAACCATCAAAATCACTGATTTTTCTTCTTGGGGTTGTGTAGTAAATGCAAGCTGCTATTTAAAGACGTTTAATCAATATAGATCCTAAAAACTCATATTTTTCTCTAGAAGTGAAAGTAGATTCTACTTAATTTGAAAACAAAAAAGCAGAATACAGCAATCCAATCCTTGGAGACTCAAGAACTAACGCAAAAAATTATATTCCTCTGGTATTCCCCAGCAGCAAGAAGAAAAATTTGTAAAATACAACTTATAAATATTAAGACCATTTTGTTTTAAAATGATTAAGTTTGGGTTTGGTAGTCAAGAAAATGATATGTTCATCCTTATTAACAATGGTTAATTAGAAAAGAAAACAATTCCATCAGTAAATTATAAAACTTTTAATTTCTGAAAAGAGGGTTGAATTGTCATAGTAACACCTACCAAATCACCTTAGCCAGAAAAACAGGAATCAATATGGACTCTTCCCTCTTCTCCACCCCATATCATACACAATCTACACTAAGTTCATTCCTGTTTGCCTCTTTAACAGCTCATGTGTCTGTTTTCCTCTCCACTATGTCTGCTACTGCCCAATTCACATGTTCATCTTCTACTTGCAAGGCTCTAGCAATAATCTGTAACTACTATCCCTGATCTCCTGGCTTGCCCTTCATACTCTATCCTTCCTCTACAACCATTTCCATTCAGTTTTCCCATTGTCATAGTAATGATTTTCTACCTGACCATCTTTCTCAGCCTTATCATTTGCTATCTGTTTCCACCTCTTACCATTCAAACTTCTCCTGTGTCACCTCTTCCTATGAATGTCTGTGTACCAGTCAAATGGAAACACCTGTAATTTCCTTTTGCATGCCATACTTTTTTGTGGTCTGTGCTCAGGCTGCTCTTCTGGGGTGGAATTATTCTCCCATTCCTGTTTACCTGGTGAATAGGAGCTCTAAGGTAATCTTTCTTAGATAACCTTTCCTGATTCCCTGATTCCTTTCAGGAAGAACCAGCCATATTCCTCTCCTATGTGTTCCATTGTACTTTGTAATCATTTTCTGCACCTATTTGTTTTAGTTTCTGTCTCATACTTTCATTAAGCTCATGTTTGTTGGATGTTTGCCGTGTGCCGTACACTGTCTTATTCATCTTTGTATTCCTGGCATTGAGCACAGTCCATGGCATACAGTAGGTACTAGAGGAAAGTAACACTTGAATTGAGAAGGGAATGGTGACAGCAGTTCACTAGTCATAAAAGAGAGTTGTGACACGAGGAGAAGATGTTTTATGCAAAGTAAGGACTTTATAATGGAAGTGAGTTTGGCTGGGAAGTTCAGGGTAGGGGAACTCTCTCTGGATATAAGGATCCTGAGGTTGAGAGGTAAGAGATATTGTTGCAGAATTAGTTGGAAGCCAGGTCATGGAAGGATTTGTTTATGTTGAAAATTGTACAGATTTGTTTCTGTAGGTTATGGGGAGGATATTCCAAGAACGTGAGTGCTATGACATAGAACCTTTTTGAAGTGTCAATATGGTGGTTCTATCTCAAATGGGCATGTTGGGGAGAAAGCATGGATAAGCAGATTGATGCAAAGATATAAGGTAAGATAAAAAGCAGATTGATCAGTTAGGATCCCACTACAGTATTCCAGCTAAGAGATGATTATGCTTGAAGCAGTTGAGATAGAGAAAAAAGAGGTGTATAAAAGAGATACTTAGATGGTTGAAAATGCTCAGGTATATGCTTTGTTATGGTAATTGGGAGACAGAGGAATCTAAAATGATTCCCAGCTTTCTAGCTTAGACCACTGAAAAGAATGAAGGCCCTTATATAAGTTGGGAAATAATAGAGGAATGGCGGGATTGGGGAAGGATATGGATTGAGTTCAGAGAATGTTAGCTTATAGATGCTTTGGGCTTAGTATTAAATATGTATTAGATATGTGCAATTGGACATATCTAGTGATTAGAAGTATTAGATATGTCTAATTGGACATATCTAGTGAACAGTCAAGTATTATTTATTGTTCAGAGATCATGTGAAAGAGTAAAGAAAGTGACGTGGAGGCCATTATAGTCTATAGACTGAATCGATGTCACATACAACAAATTGCCTGGGAACAATTTAAAATGTGAGAAGAGAAGAGGGTTAAAGAAAGAAACTTGAAGAATATATTTAGAAGCAAAGAAAATAAAGACCAAGATGGAAACTGAGAAGTCCCTCTCCTCCCAAAGTTTAGAAATATAGAAAATACTAGTTTTATTGAACCAAGAGAAGAAATATTTTTAAATAAAGATTTTGTCTGTAGTACCAAAGAATGAAGTAAGAAAAGAAATTGAAAAAAGTCAATTAGATTTTGATCTTTTGGTTCTCTGAGATTTTAGAGAACAGTTTCAGGGGAGTAGTTGGGATATTGTTCCTCTGTAATGGGTTGAAGTTCAAATGGATATCAGGTACTAGGGACATGAAGCAAAATGTTTATTTCCTAAAAATGTTGCTATAAATCAAAGGAGAAATGGAGTGATAGCTTGGGACTTAGAGTGTGTTAAGGGAGGCATACATAAGGTCAAGTGAGAATTTCTTCTCATGACCTCAATATTATGTTTCCTTTTCAATGTTTCTAACTGCTCCTTCTCAATCTAATTTGCTGATCTCTTTTCCTAAAGTTATGACGGATTATTTTCATTTTCAGTCTTGTTTATTTCTTTACTAGATCTTCTTTCAGAGATTTTCCACGCATATGGTTTTCTTCAATACTAACTTCTATTTTTTAAAAAATCTTTATCTCAAATTCTAGTTACTGATCGTAGGCTGCTTCCATTTTATAGTATGAACATTTCCTCTTGGATAAGATTTTGGTGGTACTAATTTAGCACTTATAAAATGGAACTCACCATTTCCTCCTATGTCCCACTGCCTATGTCACTTTCCTGGTTTTAGTCTGTCAAGTTACTAGGTTCTATTTGTGCCTTGCAATGTCTTTTCCATCTGTCCCTTTCTTTCTCTTTCTATTGTCCCTAT
The DNA here is from genome assembly GCF_057802395.1 of Ceratotherium simum simum. Lineage (NCBI taxonomy): Eukaryota > Metazoa > Chordata > Mammalia > Perissodactyla > Rhinocerotidae > Ceratotherium > Ceratotherium simum. The sequence goes on from NC_141909.1 coordinate 17,957,066, forward strand.
CCTAGTTAGTTTCTTATCATCCTTGCTGGAATACTGCAATTACCTCCCTGAGAGCAATCTTAAAAAAATAATTCAAAAGATTTGTTGGTCTCACATGCATTATTTTGATAGTACCTCTTCCTTATTGAAGAACCTTGAATGATAGACTATTGACAGTACTGTATGTGTTAAGATTGGAGTTCCAAAAAGTTAATTAGATCCAATGATGGAAAAAGGTTTCAGAAGTAACTTACTTAGGGAGAACAACAAATAACTCAGGCTTTAAATAAGCATCTATTTAAAAGAAAAAAATTGTGTTAGCTAACAGGGTTGTTTACTTGTGATCACATTACTAGGTACAAAGAATAATGAAGATTTCCTTTCTGCTGGTAACCAGACATATCCAATTTGGTTAGTTCACCAAAAACTGTCAGACTATCCTCACTGTTAAAAAAAAAAAAGGTTAAGGAACATGGCTGTGAGTATATGAGTATCTGGCTCTTCACTCTTCACCATTTTAAGTTCCCATTCATGATCCCTAAGCCACAGTGCCCTGAACTGAGCTTTCAGAAACATTTGGCCAAACAAGCCCATATTTAGTTCCAGCTACTTCCTCTCCATTCCTACTATTTCCTTCAGACTTGAACTGTAATATCGACTCTTTCTTGGATCTTCAGTCTGAAGGCCTTTGGACTTGCCCTGCAGCGTTGTTCTGTTCTCTGGGTCTCCAGCCTGCTGGCACACCCGGCGGATTTTGGATTTGCCAGCCTCCTTAATCACATGAGCTAATTTCTTAATTATCTATCTATCTATCTATCTATCTATCTATCCGTCCTAATGGTTCCTTTTCTCGCAGAATCCTGACTAATACACTAAGCAAGAGATGTTGCCTCCCATCAGGTGATGTTATGTACAGGGAACCTCATTCTTATAACCTAATTTGTTCCAGGACAATGGTCACAAGATCAAGTATGGAAGAATTTTCTCTATTGATGTTTGCAGTACTGATTCTATGGCCTTGCCTTTTCTATTCCATCTTGTACATTGCAGCCAGAGGATCTTTCTACAGGCACAAATATGATGATTGTATTATCTTATTTTGTAAAATTCTTTAGTAACTCCACATAACCTTCCAAAACGCCAAACTTATCAGTATGACCTACATGGCCTTTTGTAATCAGGCCACTGTGTGCCTCTGCTGCCTCTCCCCTTCTCATACCCTATGATCCAGTTGAGACAAACTACCTATGGGGTTCCAAAACTGCTTATCCTATCTTCCTCCTGTCAACCTTTTTTATCGTCAAGCTGTTAACTTTGCCTGGAATACTCTTCCCTAATCTGTCTACTTAGTAAGCACCTGCTTATCTTTCACTTCCCACCTCAAGTATTCCAAATGGCATCCTTTCCTACTTATTTTGGCAAACATTGAATATTTTCTCTTCTGTACCCTCACAGAGCTATTTTAGGCAACCAAGGTTCATGGCAACTTGAGTTCCCTCTGCCATCCTACCTTTCTATATTCAAGACTACATCTGTAGTAGAAGTGGTGACCGATACTCATTTACCATAGCCTCAGGACTCAACATGGACACCAGCCCCAGCCAAGCCTATTTATAAAAAATCATGCTTGCTTAATCAAGCAGAGACAATCCATATACCACAGAACCAGGAAAAAAATTTTAACAAAGGCAGTCTGCATGTGGGAAAGGTTTAAGAACAAAAATGGTAATCCAGCAACGGAAAATGCTTTCGACTTGAACAAGGAGAATTTGATCACGTTAGGGGAGAATGATTTGATATAACATCAGAGTTCAGGGTGAATTGCAAGTGTAATCATAGGAGACTCTAGACTTAGGATTCCTTATGATCCTCTTCAGGAAACAAGTTATGTTTGGAGTCAACTGTACATTATTCATTCAGAGGCTTTTTAAGAGTTTCTCACACTTTTTTGTTAATAAACCTGTTTTTCTCTAAGAAAATGAAAACTTTCTTAAGGGAAGGGGACTTGCCTAAAAACAAGGGTAACTGAAGAAATATTTGTTGAATAAATGAAATAAAGTATGGAAGGAGATAAATAAAAGCGTAACTAATCAGCCTTTGTTTGATTGCAGTAGTAATTGAAAGTCAGTAATTTTAATTAGTAATTGGAAATTGAACCTTAGTAATCTGCAGGGTCTAGAGAATTGAAGGAGTGGACTTTCCCTTGTTTCCCATCAATTGTCTCCCATTGTCCTGCCAGGATGAGAGGCATTTAAAGTTATCTGCTTTTACCTTGACGACAAATATAAGAGGCAAATATTATTATCTTCATTTTATAGATAAGGGAAGTCAGGCTTAGAGGAGAAAAATAATTGTTCAAAGTCTCACATCTGGTAATAGCAGAGCTCTAATGCTCATGCTCTTTCTATATTTAAAGTCTATATTTAAAGACTGGCCACTGCTGTGTAAAGCTCTTCACTCAAGTTAGATAGATCCACTTAGTATCCCTAATGCTTCAGCCCCTCAGCCCTTTGTATCTATGATTCTTTACTTCCCTTTGTCATAGCTTTTCCCCTCCATCCTTCAGCACTTTATAAAATCCTTTTCGTGAAACAGCTTAGCTTTAGTCCAGGGTTTCTCAACCTTAGCACTACTGACATTTTGGACTAGATAATTCTTTGTTGTTGGGGGCTGTCTTGTGCATTGTAGGATGTTTAGCAGCATCCCTGGCCTCTACACACTAGACACCAGTAGCACTCTCCCTCCCAGCTATGTCAGCCCCCCCAAATATTGCCAGGCCTTTCTCAACATCCCCAGGGGGCTAACTGGCCCCAGCTGAGCACTGCTCTAATCTATCCTTCCCTACAAATCTTGCTGAATTTCGCAGAGGCCTCCTCAAAAACCACAGATTATTGGTAATCTCTTGATTTGCAATTAAACATGTGATTCCTTAAAACCGCTCTTTCCTAATTTTCTGTATATTTTTAGTTCCATGTTGCTATTTAACTTTTCATGTATTAACTATCTCTTCAACTTTTCTAAAATTTTCTTTAAAATAGAAATCAAGTTCTTGTTAATCTCAATCAGCTCTTGTTTTTCACAGAAGAGACATTTAAAGATTTGTTGATTGGATTATTTTGTGGCATGAAAATTTGGATCAATTTACAATGTGAAATTATTTAAAATACCTAGTGAAGCTCAGCAGCAACTCAAGTCACAGTTGTTAAGTCCCATGGGAGGAAAGTGAGAAACGCTATCCATTGTTTAGTTACAATCCATGCGCCAAGTTAATTTCTTGAACAACAACAAAAACTTGGGTTTCTACATAGTTTCTTTATTATATTGGAAAAGGCAAGAGATAAAAGATGAGGTGAATTAATAAATCATAGGATCATCCTTATACCCTCATGCAAGAGCAAAGTCACTGTTTGCCAGGGAAGGTACAGATTTTTTGTAAATCTGCAACTTTTTACCTTACTGGAGAATGCATTAACCTTTTAGCATTTCCACGGGTGTGAAAAACAAGCAGATTCTAACATCTTTCTGGTGCTTGGGCTCATGGCCCATTTTAGGAATTTTGGGCTTAGGTTGTAATTGTGATTTTGTAGTCTCATATAATCACTTTCAGTCTTGTTAATGTGGTGAACATTCCTTAGGCACGGGAATAGAAGACTTCTATTAAATTTATTTAAAAAAATTTTTAATTGTGGTAAAATATCCGTGACATTTACCATCTCAACCATTTTTAAGTGTATAGTTCAAAAGTGCTAAATACATTTACATTGTTGTGAAATCAGTCTCCAAATCTCTTTTCATCTTGCAAAACTGAAACTCTCTACCCGATAAACAACTCTGCCCCAACCTCCCCATCTACCCAGCCCCTGGCGAACACCATTAATCTTTCTGTCTCTCTGTATTTGACTACTCTAGATACCTTATATACGTGGGATCATACAGTATTTGTATTTTTGTGACTAGATTATGTCATTTGGCATAATGTCTTTTAGGTTCATCCACATGGTAGCATATGTTAGAATTTCCTTCCTTTTTAAGGATGAATAGTATTTCATTGTATGTAAATACAACGTTTTATTTTTCCATTCATCTGTTGATGGGCACTTGGGTTGTTTCAATCTTTTGGCTATTGTGAATAATGCTGGTATGAACATTGGTATACAAATATTTCCTTGAGACCCTGCTTTCAATTCTTTTGAGCGTATATCTAGAAGTGAAATTGCTGGATCATATGGTAATTCTATTTTTAATTTGTTGAGGAACCACCATGCTGTTTTCCATAGTGGCTGTACCGTTTGACATTCCTGCCAACAGTGCACAAAGGTTGCAATTTCTCCACATGTTTGCCAACATTTGTTATTTATTTATTTGTCATAGTAGCCATCAATGAGGGGTCTCTCATTGTGGTTTTGATTTGCATTTCCTCAATGATTAGTGATGTTGAGCAACTGTTCATGTGCTTATTGGTCATTTGTATATCTTTTTTTGAGAAATGTCTATTCAAATCCCTTCCCCATTTTTTAATTGAGTTGTTTGCTTTCTGTTGTTGAGTTGTAGGACTTCTTTATATATTCTGAATATTAACACCTGATCAGATACATGATTTGCAAATATTTTCTCCCATTCTATCAGCTGCCTTTCAACTCTGTTAATTGTGTCTTTTGATGCACAGAAGTTTAAAATTTTGATGTAGTGCAATTTCTCTATTTTTACTTTCGTTTTCTGTACTTTTCGTGTCAGATCCAAGGCATCATTTGAATCTAATGTCATGAATGAATTCTATTAAATTTGTCTTTCTTGTGGAACCTGGAACTCATGAATTACTTTCTTTTTGATTGACTGAAGGATTTAAATGTTAACTACCAACCAAATCTTCATAAACTCTCCCCACTCCAATTCCATCATCTGTATAAACATTTTTATTATAAAAACTGGGGGAGTGGGCTCTCTCTCTCTCAGTCTCTTTTACTTTCCACTCTGGCTCTGGTGCTATCTTGTATCTTGCATACTCTCTTATTCTCTTTTAATCTTATAGCACTAATGCAGCTATTTGGATTATAGCTACATCTTTTTAGGCAAAAGAAATGCACCAAATAGTATAGTATAGGAGTTAATAGCTAAGCTGAGTTTGAATCTAAAATCTGTCACCAGAATAGGGAGGGGACTATGTTTGACTTGTTCACTGCCTAGTATATTAAGAGCTCAATAAATATCTATTGAATGAATGATGGTGCAAAAGGGGTAAGTTATTTAACCTAAGTCATACCTATAAAGGGATTAATATTATCAATCTTATGTGTAAAACACAATTACACATATTATCTAAAATTATGTGAGGATTAAATGAAAAAATGTATGTGTAGGTTTGGCAATTTGTTTTTTTTTTTTTTTTGTGAGGAAGATCAACCCTGAGCTAACATCTGATGTCAATCCTCCTCCTTTTTGCTAAGGAAGATTGACCCTGGGCTAATATCCGTGCCCATCTTCCTCTACTTTATATGGGAGGCCGCCACAGCACGGCTTGACAAGTGGTGCATCAGTCTGTGCCTGGGGTTCTGAACCTGCGAACCCTGGGCCACAGCAACAAAACGCGCCCACTTAACCGCTGCACCACCGGGCCGGCCCCTGGCAATTCTTGACAATAGTAATTGCTCATGAATGATGGTGATTTATTATTGACTAATAAGACATCAGACTTGCAGGACCTAGAAAGTCCTTAAAACTAGCAATACTGATACTAAATAGCTGCATGACACTGTTAGAAGGGAACCATATAAGGATCTTATACTCTTGTTGGGGAGATAAGATCAGATAAAAATACATACATAAAAAGAAGAGTGATCATCAGTGAGTAAAGCAAATACTGATGTCTGTAGGAGTTCCAAGAAAAGAGAGATTACTATGGAATTGAATAGCCAGATAAAGCTTCATAGAGAAGATGAGCTTGAGCTGTTCCTGATGGACGGCTGAATTTAGATGAGAGGAGAGGAAAAGAAGGATCTGCCAAGACAGGGAACATTTGAAGTATGGTTAGTCTACCAATTTGGGTTCAGAGTGTGGAAGGCCTTAAATGTCATGCTATGGGTTTTGTACTTCCTCTTATAAACAAGAGGTTGGCAAACTTGTTAAGTTATTCTGTAAAACCCTAGACAGGAAATATTTTAGGCTTCGTGGCCACAAATGGTCTCTGTTGTCACATATCTTCTTTGCTTTTTTTTTTTTTAACAACACTTTAAAAATGTAAAAACCATTTTTAGCTCTCAGGCTGTACAAAAACAGGCCACAGTCTGGATTTGGTGTAGTTTGCTGACCGCAGGGCTCTATCAAAAGTTTTTTGAGCAGTTACTTGACTTGATCAGAGGTACATTCTAGGAAAATGGCTAATGGCAGTGAGAATCACCTTCTACATCTTTTTAATCTAGATTTTGTATTTTCAGGGAAAACATATTTTACAGACTAAACTAGAGAGACAGAGCTTTATGTTTTCTGGCTGTGTATATAGAGTAGAGAATTCTACTATCACCAAGATTATAATATATAAGTTCTTTAGAATAACATTTTCATTGCATCTTATCTTCTTGTTGGCTAGAGTTGGCATCATAATTGCTATTAATAACATTACAAATGAGTATATTGTAGGCGCTTAATGGCTACTTTAAGAATTGAATTTAGGAGGTGAAAATGCTTTATGGACTCTGTAATAAAGAAGTTTTACTGCAGATAGTTAAGAAACAAATATTATGAGAAGAGCAGATTCTTCTGGTATGTATCATAAAGTATGACAGCCTTTATGCTAGCAACTTAATTCTACAAGCTTCACATGTTTGTGTTTACAGCTATTTTTAGCAAAATGAAGACATGGAGGCAAAGACATATCTTGTCCCTTTGCTGATCTCCTTATCAATCAATGATTAACAAGGAGAATTGGGTTATCTTACAAAAAGACTGATTATGTATTTTGTTATATGAACAAAATAAGTTTCTTTATCTTTTTTTCTTTTTGATGAGGAAGATTGGCCCTGAGCTAACATCTGTTGCCAATCTTCCTCTTTTTGCCTGAGGAAGATTGTTGCTGAACTAACATCTATGCCAATCTTCCTCCATTTTTTGTATGTGGGACGCCACCACCGTGTGGCTTGATGATCAGTGTGTAGGTCTGTGCTGGGGACCCAAACCCACAAACCCTGGGCCACCAAAGCGGGGTGTGAAAACTTAACCACTAAACCACCAGGCTGGCCCCCAGTTTCTTTATCTTTTAATGTAGTATAGAAAAAGTTGAATGCTCAGAGTTCGTGATGGTTAATTTTATCTATCAACTTGGCTAGGCTACAGTACCCAGATATTTGGTCAAACATTATTTGAGATGTTTCTGTGAAAGTGCTTTTTAAAGAGATTGTATATATCCTGTTGGTTCTGTTTCTCTGAAGAACCCTGACTAATACAGAGTGTATTTGTGTGTGTGTGTGTGTGTGTGTGTGTGTAGTGTCTGACTTAGAATATAGGTTTTGTGGCATATACGTAATTAACTGTTGGCAATGGACGGGTGAGCTGGCAGGTAAGGAGGCATCTCCTGGAATGATTGAAATCGAAGCCTGCTACTTGCATGCTCTTGTATGCTGTATGTACTAAGCAACTAGACAAAGAAAATAAATAACAATTTCAAATATAAACCTTCAAAATTAAAGTCATATGAACAGATGTTGGAGCATTACAAGCTTTGAAATGATGTCAAGTCTTCCTCATGGAGAGTAACTAAGTAGTGTGCTTTTCAGGGAATAGTGGCAGAGATTTATTCATTGATATCTTGATGATTAATGACTCTTCCAAGCCATCCAGTAAACTTTAAAAATTTTGCTCTTTCGGGCTTATTAGCCATTATCAGGGGCAAGGGTTTTCCATCAATTATACACAATTTTGGACTAAATTGGAGGTAATTCAGTGAAGTTCAATCACCATTTATTGAGTAACTGCTATGTGCCAGTACTAAGTACTGTTTAAAGATGAATAAGAGATAGTTCTCTCAAGGCTATAGTTTCATGAAGTTTATAATAGTTATTAAGGCCTTAAAAGAATGTCAACATTAGTAAATAAATAGTCTCAATCCACAGATATCTTTCTCAGAATAAGGGAAATTTTAATTTTAATTGCTGTGTACCACAGATTCTTCATTAGAGTGCATAAATGAAAGATGCTCCAGGTTGAATATCATTGACATGTTGTATGAGAACGGAATTCAGGAGAGGTATGTTTTCATGAAGATAGACAAGCAAAGACATAGAGAAATGACATGCTCAGGAAGAGAGACATATGAGATGAGATCCATTGTGAGGGTACTAGGCAGATAGGGATGGAATTGAGCCTCAGAAATTGTGATGGGTTGAAGGAGCATAAGAGTGGGGAGCAAAAGTGTTGCTTGATCTACTTCATCTTATTTACAGCCTTGTCTACAGTCATTCAAATAGTCTTACTCAGCAGTTATTCGATGAATTCCCAAAAATGCTTCATGTGCAACCTAAATTAAAACTAATATTACAAAAGGGAAGGCTTTAGTTTTGTGCTGCTTCTTTCCTTCTAAACTGTTACTGAGGTTGTAATTTTCCAGTATTATCTATCCTTGCTTCTTACGCTTTATAGATTTTACTTTTCAGTTAAAGCAATTAAATTTCACTGATAGGGTGGGCCTGAAACACTTAAGGCATTTTTAACCATAGAACTGTCTTTTGCACAATCTCCTTGAGAAAAGTAACACCATTCTGGCATTTTACCTTGTGAGAAGAGAAGCATTTTATTTGTTGAACACTGAAGCAGACAAAGAACCCATTGGCTTGCTCCACAATTCTAAAATAAACCATATTGCTATTTGAACCATGGGTACAAATTACCTGCTTTCTACTTCTGTCCAGTGGGAATTCAGATAATTGTGAAGAAAAAATATAGAATGTCAAAGTGCATTCGGCTTTGCAGAAATAGTTTGAGGTGTTATTAATGAGGATCTGCAAATAACCATAATTTTGCACTGGTCCATATTCATAAATAACTACCAGTTAAATCAAGGAAGCAATTTCTGCTCCCATTATGTCTTGCATATGAAGTGTACATGTTATCTCAACATCAAAGTGTGTATAGTACTACCAAAGGAAGAAATCTGATGATAGCAGCATTATGAGCCACAAGTTATCAGTAGATCACTTAGTGGTATGGCAGTGTGCCAGCCAGGCATAGTTTCTTTTATGCTGCAAACAAAGGTTGTTCTTTTGCCCATGTTTGAAATTCACACTGATATACATGATTTGTCCTACTAGCCTACTGGCTGATTTAAGTAGATGAGAATTTATTTTGATTAATATTGCGAATATACACACGTGTGTGCATATATATTATATTTATGTATATATAAAATAATATATAAAATATATGAAGTTATATATAATATATATAAAATATGTATGAAAATATAATATATATATATAATTGATGAATAACTTGCAGATAACAGTAGTTACCTGGCTGTGTTCAGAAATCTAGTTGTTGGGTAGTAAAGGATGGTTCTCCTTGTATAAAACAAATATTGATTACTTATGTTAAATTGTCTCTTTTAACATTACTTATATTTTAATGTTTCAAGCTTGCAACTGGCAAAGACCAGCTGCCATTAGTTAAAATGGCCCTGCTGTTGGCTTAGGTTACAGTAGTTTAAAATTCCTGCAAATGTACTCAATCCCAAATGGTTTAAACGTGTAATTTTCGGTTGGATTCTTGATATTACCAAAATTTGAACTCGAGTGTGATCTTGGGTGCTCTAACTGTAATTCTAACTTGAACCCCTTTTACAAACACTAGTTTTTACTTGTGATTTTATTTTTCTCTGTTTTAATTTTTACTCATTGTTTTTCAGCCTCCACTGCCACTAATAGTGTGTTGAGCTGTTGCTTGAGGCACCGGCTGCAGATCATTGAATAATGTAATTATAGTTTCTTGGCTGAGCTCTCAACTCCTACTGCAGGCTGCGTCTTGCAAAAGTGGTGACTCATGTGTATGGTGCAGCACAGTGGGCTACAGAAGGATCCAAATTTGATCTGTTAAAAGTAAGGATTCTTGAGATTTGAGCTTAGATTTCCGATGAAATTAAAATTTGATAAGTTCTATTTATAAGTGTTGTATAAGAAGTGAAAAATTGCAGAGCTCCATGAGATGTCTCACATTTGTTTGGATGGTTACAAACAGCAAAGGAAATTTTGATAATAAAAGATATATGGTATTTTGAATAAAGATATTCTTGGTAAATTTTATGGAAGTCATAAAATGCTCTTTTGAACTAGCTTGGATATATTGGACAAGAGTGATTCCGAATTCTACTGCCTTTCTTTAAATATTTAATGAACATTTACTGCTTGCAAAATTTTAGAGGCATAATTGTTTTTCTACTCCTTAGGGATGACTTTGGGATGATCCAAGCTTTATACTTTTTTCCCAATGAATTTCTACCATTATCTATATATGAAACTGTGTGGAATGAACTATATCTAATCAAAGAACTGTATTCATTTAAGAAGTTGAAATGGGTAGCCTTTAAGGAGAGTAGAGTAAATTATAATATTTACATTATAAATATATAAATATATATTGGTTACAATGTAGGTGGCCTAATTTCAATTAAGACCCATATAAACTTACATAAATGTCCGGTAATAAGGACTCAGCTAAGGAGACTAGTCAGTATTAATGGCTGCAATAAAATGAAATCTAACTACCAGAGGATCAAGATTTTAGTTGTAATTTAAATGAAGTTTTTCATGATGTATGGTGACACAGATATTTTATAATCTAATCCAACACACCACCTACTAGTACAACAGAAATAGAAACATCATGCTTTGTGTGCCAGATCTTCAGTATTCCTTAGATGTTCTATTGTCTGTTGGAGAGTTTTGTTCATTGACGCCCTACAAAACATTTCTAGGTAGATACGTTGTTATATAGGCATGTGTTTTTATCTTGTGGATCTTACTTTTCTTGTCTTTTTATCAGTTCTTCATTCCTGCCTATGCTGGAAGCACATGCCATGCTGTTTAGCCACTGATGCAAACCTAGTCTGCTACTTGTCTATTAATAACAATATCAAGAATAATGGAGCGACTGGAAAAACACTAAAACCAGCATGAATACGAACCTTGAAATATTCCTAACTTTTTAAAAGTATTGATATAACTTGGTCTACTTACATGGACCAATGGATTTAAAAAATGTTGTAACTTCTAAGGAATCCTTTGATTCAGACTACCCAATGACTTGATAATTCTGTTAGAAAAAGCATAGAATAATCTAGGCTTATTAGGCTGGGTGAATATAGTTAGAATAGCTTTAGAGCTGATTTTTACACCTAAGTTACACGTCTAGGGTTGTAATTTAAAAAGGTGAGTTGAGAAAATTTAAAGAGCTTGATTTGAATGAGATAGTCTAAGATCAGCTCAAAGAAAATCAGAGTGCATTGAGTGGAAATTCCAGAGAGAAAGAATGAAATAAAATTCAAATTATAAAAAAGAGCTTGAAGTGGATAGCTACTATATTCTTTAGTATTCTGAGGTTGAAATCTAAAGTACTTTAAAATTTGGGGGTCTGTTTTAGCACCATCAGTCTAATATTATTTAAAGGAAGGGGAGTAGAGGAAATTTGTAAAACTTTTTGGAAAATGGTTTGGGAAACTAGACTAGAATAAGCAATGCTTGAGTCTTCACTTTGGGTGTAGGGTGTGGCAATCAGGAGGGAAACATTAGATTCGGCAAAGAATTAGGTCTTCACAGGAAACTCATAGGTATATTCTGTTAAAATGAGACAAGTAAATGTCGTTTCGGAAAGTTGTTCTTTCTCACAGACCTTTATATGTCAATATAACCTCTGCCTGCATGACCCAGTCTATACCATAACTGGGCTTCATTTCTTTATTTCAGCTCTGTCATCTCTGAAAACATTTCTTCCTTCCTTCTGGTTCAAGGATTTTTCTCCTGAGATTCTAGTTTTCTTTCAAACATATCACCTTCCTTGTCAGTGTCAGGTATTTGTGGGCGTGTTTACTTTCCTGGGGAGAGGTCCATAACTTCTCATCAGCTTCTCAGAGGAATCCATGCACCCCTAACAAAACTCTGCATTACAGGAAACGGTATCTCTTTGTCCAAGCCTATAAAACAAATTCTTTTTATTAATTGGTTTTCTGTTTTTATCTAGCTCTTAAGTGATTCAACAAACTTTCTTATGGCTTCCCAATCTTTCGGTACCAATCTTCTTATAGAGTGATTATTCTTAATCCTGCAAATACATTTGGGTCACCTGGGAGACCTAAAAAAAAAAATGTTTCCTGGGTCCCACGCCCAGAGATTCAGAATAAATTAGTGTGTGTAGTGGTGGCAAGCAGGTGGGGACAATACCGTATATTTTTAAAAAGGTTCCCTAGATAATTCTAAATGCAGCCAGGGTGGAGAACCAGTGACCTAAAATGTTACTGAGCTCCACATTTTAATTAGTCGTGGTAAATTGGTAACAATTTTGAAAATTAGCATGAAAGTATCTTCTCTGCTCCTTGTGGTGATCAGATTTGAGTATGAAGATAAAGAGGAAAAAAGTGAATGGATCAGGCTATTATGTAGTTATATATTTCAGTGGTTAACAGCTGCCTAAGATTATGTCACCTCCAAATTCATAGTAAAGCCTTGTTAATGTGAGGAACTGTGTCTTTTCTTTGATAAATCCTATGTCCGCAATTAACATAAATGCAGATTGCAGAAATTTGACTGTTTAAAAGCATTTAACCTAAGCACCAGCATTGAATCATGCATGTTGTTCATGAAACACACTCATCAATAAAACATAATCCTCCTCATCTCTCCCTAAAGAGTCTGACCAATTTTCAAATTAAGTCATTGACACACCTACTACAACTACGCTGAGATTTTAAAATAGCATATTTCTAGATTTTGTAAATTAGGTTCTCAAAATGCAGACACATACTTGAATTCCTCTAGTTTTAATCTAAAGCCCCTCCTTCTAGTCTTCTACAAAATCCATATTTTTTTTTTAATTTAATCAACACAGCTTCCTGTTGTATGGAGAATACCTTTTCCTCTTCCTCACCCCTTTTCCATTTCCCTTTGAGTTTTAAATCAAGATTCAAACCAAGTCTTATCCATTGATGAGCTAAATAAACCGTTCTCTAGCAAAGAGGCTGCTTTCTAATTAGCTGTAGGATATAATTAGTACATTCTCTGGGCAAGTAAGAATTGGGTTTACCAGATGCCAGCAACTGACAACCTGAGCAATATTAGTGGTAAGCAGGCAGAAGCGTGGGTGTAGGAATGGGGATGAAGGAAGGGTCTTTCACTTCAGGGGGATAAGGCTGTCGGGGTGTAAGTGTGGAAATTTCTCACAAGTTAGTCCCTTGTACTATTAAACATGTTAAAGCTTCAATTTTCAATACGCAAGTCTGCCAGACCAAAAGGAACCATGGTGGATTCAGCATCAATAATCATGTATTATGGCAATTAGTCCCTGAAGTACAAAGCTGCCATAGATGTAAAGCATCTTAGCTGAAAACCAGAATCTTGGCTCTAAGTCAAAGTTTAACTTTTGATAAAAGCCTACAGTTGGCTTCAACATTTGTCTAGCACCAGGACACCATGGACCCACGATAAAATTATGTTGTTTCTTAATAAGAAACCAGACCATGAAATAGTTTAACTCTACCTCATTATCATGAAGTTTCAATTTATCTAATCCAATTGCAGACACACATATGTGGATCAAAATGAAGATCTAAGAGCCTCTTGAGCTATTTTTAAGATCTGAAAATAGAAAGCAGCATATTAGATTTGATTTTGAAATAAAAAGGCATTACTTACAGATAGAGCAAAAAGTTTCAGGTTTGACTAAATTCTCTCAGAAATCTCTTGTGAACAGAGATGTGATATAACAAGGGGCATTGCGATTTTATGTGAAAATAATCCCCAAGGCCCTTCAAGCACATTTTACTTGACCTTTTTTCACCAGTTCACAAATGGAGAAGAAATAGTTATTATGAATATTTTAGAAATATTCAGAATTGCTTAGCATTCAAATATTATTATCAATATGTGTTGTGAAGCTTTCTTAATACCAATTTAACTAGTGTGCAATCTATGAAAATAAATGTATTCAATTCCTGCTACAAATTTTGTAAGTTCTGGATAAGCAAGAGGCGTTCTCCAAATATATACATATATTCCAAATATATGTATTCCAAATATATATATACTTATATATATTTAAGTTTTAATTAGAAGTTAGGTAGTGCAGACAATTGTAATTCTAATTTTCTGCATGGTCAACTCAGGATTATTTAAGATTAAAGATTTAGAAATGACAACATAAAAAGTGTTTGAAGGAAGTGATAATGTTTATCTTGACAAGGAGACATAGTAGGAATATAATAGCTATCTTCAAATATTTGAAGGCCTTTCAGATGGAAGGAGTACTACTGTAGAACTAAGAACAGTGAAAGTTTGAAGCAAGGGTCACAGAATCAGAAAGAATTCCCCAATCTGATCAATGTGGGGTTAAAATCTAGATTGCTTGAGTTTGTTTCCCTCATTTCTCCATTTACTAGTTGTGTGACCTTGGAAAAGGTACTTTGCTTCTCTAGGCCTCAGATATCTAAACTCTGAAACAGGGCTAAAATTACCAGCTAGTAGGGTCTTTGTGAGAACTCAAGGAGTTATTCCTCAGTGCTCTGGACACGTGCCTAGCACATGATCAGCCCTTGATGTTACTATATTTTATTATTATGTAGTTTAATTCAATCACTTTAAAAATGAGAAAACTTCATCCCAGAGAACTTAAGGATTGGCCAAAGATCACTCTCCACTTCCTACAATTGTCTGTGTCTCATTATCCTGTGTGGAGGGCTGTGGCTTGAATTATATCCCCCCCAAGACATGTGAAGTCTTAACCCCTAGTATCTGTGAATGTGAACAAGGTCTTCACAGATGTAATCAAGCTAAGATGAGGTCATGTGGGTGGGCCCTAATCCAATATTACTGGTGTCTTTATGAGAAGAAGGAGACTTGGACACTGACTCAGGAAGGGGGAACACCATGTAAAGACAGGGAGGCACAGGGAGAAGAACACCAGGTGAAGACAGAGACACACCGGGAGAATGCCATGTGACAACGGAGGCAGAGCTCAAAGTGCTGGGGCTGCAAGCCGGGGAACACCAGGAATTGCCAACAACCACCATAAACTGGAAGAGGCAAGGAAGGTTCTCCCCTCCGGGTTTCAGAGGGACCCTGACCCTGATGACACCTTGATTTTGTTCTTCCAGCCTCCAGAGCTGTAAGACAGTCAATTTCTGCTGCTTTAAGCCACCCAGTTTGTGGTACTTTGTTACAGCAACCCTAGAAAACTAATCTAGGGATATTTAATACATTCCTTGACGCTGGAAGGATTTGTATCAAGACTAATCCATCCATCCGTCAGGAGCGTTCCGGGGAAGAGCCCTACCCTATGTGGGAAAGCAGACTAAATCTAGTCAATGCAGCACATTTTTATTGAACATCCGCAATTGGGTATGTAGTGATGACAGGTCATTGGCCTTGCCCTTATTTTATATAACTCTAAAATATTTGTATTATTTTATGGTAATTAAAGTATACTAAGTGTGGGGCTGGCCTGGTGGCCCACTTTCGCGGGTTCGGATTCTGGGCGTGGACCTACGCACCGCTTATCAAGACATATTGTGGCACGCGTCCCACATATAAAGTAGAGGAAGATGGGCAAAGATGTCAGCCCAGCGCCAGTCTTCCTCAGCAAAAGCAGGAGGATTGGTAACAGATGTTAGCTCAGGGCTAATCTCCCTTACACACACACAAAAAGAATACATACAAGGTACTAAGTGTGGAAATCACACAGCTTGTCAGATTGCAGATAAATTTAATAATAAAAGTGTACAAGGAAGTGCCTAGTGGAATGAGTTTGTTTATCAAGATAGAATTTTGATCCTAAAATAAAATGTCAGGTTATTAAGGTGAATCTGTTAATATGATATAACTTTTCTATACCAATTTTTTCCTGTACCAAAAGAAGGCCCCTTCTAATACAAAGTTTGATACACGCATATGATTGTAAAATAGCATCTGTAATATGTTAAATAACGCTTAAGACGCACACACGGTTTATACCTATGCAACCATATTGTTTATCCTTATTTAAATAAAAGACGTGTTTTCAAACTCTGTTAACTGGTCAAGTATACGTATAATAATTGAGAAACGTTTAGAATTTAAGTTTTAGAAAACTAACCATTGTGGATTAGACATGCTTTCACTGATTCCATGTAAATTCTTTTATTTTTCAATTTTTATCATGAAAATTTCAAATTATACACAAAATTAGAATAATAGAATCAACCTCTGTGTAGCCATCACCCAGCTTCAGTGATCGACATTGTAAAGTATATTAAATAGCCACTTTCACGATT
Organism: Ceratotherium simum simum; assembly: GCF_057802395.1. Classification (NCBI taxonomy): domain Eukaryota; kingdom Metazoa; phylum Chordata; class Mammalia; order Perissodactyla; family Rhinocerotidae; genus Ceratotherium; species Ceratotherium simum. Next base: position 17,973,540 of record NC_141909.1, read on the forward strand.
CAAGGACCATGAGCCCAGCATCAAAATGGTCAAACTCATTTTAGTAAACTTAGTATTTGGGTATTCTCTCACTCAAAACCATGACAGGGTCATGGTAGACTCAGTAGTTTTGAATTAATAATATTGCTATTTTATAATCCAAGTGAAGTTTTTATTCACTTGTTTATTTTATTTTAATGTTTTGTTTTTAACATTGCATTATAGAAAGTTAGGGGAAAGAATGTAGAAAAATTACTGTTATGATTATATTCAAAGATATCTCTCTTATGATGCTCAGCAAGGTGAAATATTGTCTTTTTTCTAGGCAAGCACTTAATCAAAGTGGGTTAAAATGTAGTGGAACTTTTAAAAGGTTCATTCTTTTAAAAACCTCTCTTCCCTTCAAAAGGTTTAACTTTAGAGGCCAGCCCGGTGGTGCAAGAGGTTAAGTGCACACGCCCTGCTGCGGCGGCCTGGGGTTCCCCAGTTCGGATCCCGGGTGCGCACTGACGCACCGCTTGTCAAGCCATGCTGTGGTGGCGTCCCATATAAAGTGGAGGAAGATGGGCATGGATGTTAGCCCAGGGCCAGTCTTCCTCAGCAAAAAGAGGAGGATTGGCAGATGTTAGCTCAGGGCTGATCTTCCTCACAAAAAAAAAAAAAAATGTTTAACTTAAAGAAAAGTGTATATTTGAGATCCTAGTGCTTTTAAAAAATTAACTGTTATATTGAACATTTTCCTCTATCATCAGAATTATTTTTCATGCTGCATAGTTTTCCACTGTGTGAACTATTTCTTTTTGGCCATTTTCCTGTTGTTAGCTGTTAATGGTCTTTTCAGGTTGTTTTTTTTTCTGAGGAAGATTTGCCCTGAGCTAACATCTGTGCCAATTTGCCTTCACTTTGTATGTGGGTCACCGCCACAGTATGGCTGATGAGTGGTATAGTCTGCACCTGGGATCTGAACCCACAAACCTGGGCCTCTAAAGTGGAGCACGCTGAACTTTAAGCACTATGTCATGGGGCCAGCCCCCTCAGGTTTTAACTGTTATACAGAACATTGCTATAAGAGTCCTTATATTTAATCTCTAATTGAATTCCTAATTATTTCCTTAAAACACATTCCTGTAAGTGTGATTATACTGATAAGTTTCCTAAAGCATAATGCTAAATTTCTTTCCAGAAGAGGGACACTACTTTGTTCTTCAACCACCGCAACTCCTCAATAGCAATAGGTGTTATTTTTAAAAAATCTAATTTAAAGGGAAAAATGCATATTTTTGTATGTTTTAGTTCACAGTTTTAGAATGCTAGTGAGGAAGAGTATTTTTTTTTCATGTAAATAGAGCATTTAAAACTGTGTATTTAATTTTTAGTTTCTTTGCCTGTTTTCCTCTTGAGGTTTTATTTTTTAAATTATTTATTTATAAGCAACATTTAGATAGTAAAGATATTTACCCAAAGGGTTATTCTGGAGATATTTTTATGAGTATGGAGTTTTTATTTAATTTGTTTATTTGTAAATCGTTAAATCACGATCAAATTGATATTCAGTAGAATTATCTCTTCATGTGACTCCCATGTATAAAACACCTCAATAATTCCCTGTGACGGATGAACACCGAAGTCGCTTCCTCAATATCTGTTTCACTCTCCCTCTCCCACCCCAGTGTGTCCCATGAGCAGTTGGGTGACTGACTCCCACTCCTTGGGCAGCCCCAGAGTGTCTAGCTCTATCACAGGAATCACATCTTCCTTGCCAGTGATTATTTTGGGGTTCTAGGTCTGAGCCAATTGATCTGATGAGAGGAACTGTTTCTGGAAGGAGCAGGTAAATTAATTTGAGCAAATGAGAATGGAAGTTCCCTGGAGGCAACCCGAAACGGCTTTCCAACTTGTAAGAGAGTATCATACAGAGAGCCTATTACATTTCCCCTGGATGCTGGCGTTCATGGATGTGAAGTCTAAACAGTGGTAGTGATTTAACTACCAGTCTGAGGATAAAGCCAGCACAGAGAGGAGGGCAGAGCCAGGAGAACAGCAGGGATCCAAGATGCAGTCACAGAGCTAAGTCATCACCAGAATCTACCTTACAGCTGAACTTTCAGGTACACAAGCTAATAATTTCCTTAGCGTCCAAGCTTGAATTGAATTTTCTGTTAATTACAAAGAAAGTATCCTAAGTGATACATATTAATGTTACCTATTAAATACAATCCAGATTTTTATCTAGGTATTCAAAACCAGTCTTATCTCCTACTATTTCCTGATTTATTCCCTATTTACATTAGAGTACTTACTATGCCTTCCAGTATTCATTGTCCAAAGTGTTGTTGCTCAATCATAAGTTATGAAAGTTTAATATTTGTTGAAGTTCCCACTCAAATCTTACCTCCTCTATAGGACAGTCCATGATAACTTCAGCTGGAATGAATCATATGCCCCTGTAAATTATTACACATTCATTATTTTGTTTTTCTCATTCATTCATTGACCTAGCTCCTGTTTGACGTACTCTAGTTCTTACATATATCACATACTAGCTCATAGAGTCTATTCCCATCCTATCTTTTCTATGAGATTGTTGGCTCCTTGAGGACAATTTTTGTCTCTTTTTATTTTTATGTCTCATATAAAGTTTAATAACATATAACCTATATGTTATTCTATTATTCAAACTTTCTGTGATATGAGTATAGTTGTTCTCTTTTTTTCTGAGAAGGTTAAGGAAGTAGAAAGTCTTTTCCTAAAATGAACCATCAGGTCAGTGGCTCTAGAATAAACGTAATTTATAAACTGGAGGCTCAACCATTGACAAGACCAGCCTGAATCTAAGATGGTACTGGAGTCCCATTGTCTCCACCATGCCTTGAACACTATTCAGCACGTAGTCAGCTTTCCATAAATATTACTTGAATATGTGAATGGGGCCTACAATGAGGAAAAAGTAGCAAGAATTTTGAGAAACACTGAAATAATATTAATTAGATGAGCAGATTTAAATCAGTTCCGCCTTTCTTTAAGAGCAAAGCAAAACCTGTATGATTTAGAGCTGTAAGTAGCTTCACAGGCTCTGTAGCCCATGAAACAAATGTCATTTAAAATTCACAAATGATGACGTTCCAAGTCTTTTTAATGAGGTCCTGGGAGGCAAACAAGGAGATTAACTTTTATAAATACTTTTATGTGCCAAGCACTGTGCTAGATGCACACACATTTTATTGAGATAACTGAATTTCTGAGAACTTAAGAGTTTGCCAAGGTGTAAGTAACAGAGCTGGGGCTGCAATTCAATTCTGCCAACATTTAAGGACCTTGCTTCTTCCATTACATGCTTCTGTCAACTAAGTGACTGCCAAGCAATCTGGGGTGAAGTCTCTTGTTTTGCGTAGTTTCCTGAGGGCAGAGGGAAGGGGCTTTGATCATGCCAGGCCTCTGCTCCTAACATTCAGTGCCCTTCAAACTCCTAACTCCATTCATTTATTAATTCATTCAATAGTTACCAAGAGTTCATCATGTGCTATCTACTGAGCTGTGTGCTAAGCATCCAACATGAATGAGGCACTGTTTTTTCTCCAAAGGCGCTCACAGAGTAGTGAGACAAACGTGTAAGGTGTTAAATGTATGATTCCCTGAGGTCCATGCTTCTCTCTCTTGCTATTATGGTCTGCTAGTCCTCTGTCATAAGCTACCCCATTATACCTATCAATTGTTCTGTCCTAGTCTTCCAATATCTTTATGTTGGTAGCTACCAAATTTACTCCTACAGCCCTGACCACTCTCCTGCACTCCTGACACTAACAACCTACTCACCATTTCCAATTGAATGACCAATAGACACTTTGACATTTCCAAATTAGAACTCCTGAATCCTCATCCTCCCAACCCCAAATCTGGCCCTTCCTCGTCTTTTACATCTCGGTACATAAATAAGTAACTTTTTAATTAATTAATTTTTTTTTGAGGAAGGTTGGCCCTGCGCTAACATCTGTCACAAATATTCCTCTTTTTTTTTTTTTTCTCCCCAAAGCCCCAGTACATAGTTGTATATCGTAGTTGTAGAGTTGTAGCTCTTCTATACAGGATGCTGCCTCAGCACGGCTTGATGAGCTGTGAGTAGGTCCGCACCCAGAATCCGAACTGGTGGACCAAGGGCCGTGGAAGCTGAAGGTGTGAACTTGACCGCTACGCCACTGGGCCAGCCCCAATAAGTAAATTTTTAACATCTCAGCATATAAATAAGTAACTCTATTTACTCAGTTGCTCAGGCCAAACATCAGGCCATCTTGATTTCTCTCTTTCTTATATGTGCCACATTTACAAAGCAAATCTTGATGATTCAACCTCCAAATTATATTACAGTCTCCACCACAACTCTAATTCAGTATGGACAGAGGCCAGAGCTCCCCACCTGTTTCTCCCTTTAATTCCTGATGCCTATAGTCTTTTCTCCATCCAAAGAGCAAAGTGGTTCTTTAAAAACAACAACAGCAACAACAACAAAAAACAAAATCAAAACGTCAGAGTCAAGTCATATTACTTTTCAGTTCCAAATGGTTTAACCACTTTCTATTTCACTCAAAATGTAATCCAAAATCTTCATCTTTCTTAAAAGGCACTTCCTAATCTGACCCCATGCCACTGTCTAATCTCATCTCCTCCCACTCTTTTCCTTGCTACCTTGGTTCCAAAACTGGCTTTCTTACTCATCCTTGAACAGGTCAAGCTTGAACCCTTGTCTGGACATCTGCCTGGAATAGTTTCGCCCGGTATGCATGTGCTCACTTTCCTGCTTCATTCAGATCTCAGCACAAAGATCAGCTGCTTAAATATTTCCCTGACCACCCTACCTACGACACAGCCCCTCCCATCACTCCTTATCTGTATACTCTGCTTCATTCTTCTTCTCAGCAGTCATCACCTCCTGGAAGGTATATTTAAAAATTAAAAAAAAAATTTTTTCTGTCTCCTTCTACTAAAATATAATAACAGGGGCTGTGATGGTTAATTTTTTGTGTCACCTTGGCTAGGCTATAATACACAGTTATTCAATTAAACATGAATCCAGGCGTTGCTGTGAAGGTATTTTGTCGATATGGTTAACTTCTATAATCAGCTGTCTTTAAGAAGGAGACTATCCTCTGTAATCTGGGTGTGCCTCTTTGAAAGTTCTTCAGAGCAAAACAGATTTCCCTGAGGAAGAAGTTTCCTGTGAACTTCAGCTTCAGTTTCTCAACAATTTCCAGCCTTTCAGCCTGCTCTATACACGTCAGACTCGCCAGACCCCTCAATCATGTAAAACCAATTCCTTGAAATAAATCTAATTATAAATATATATAAAATACATATATATGCAATATACATATATTTACATAGATTTATATAAATATATTTATATAATTTATATTTATATAAATCTGCTCTCTGTCTCTATGTGTGTGTGTGTGCACATGTGTATATGTATTCTACTGGTTTTGTTTCTCTGGTAGTCTCCTGACTGATGCAGACACTATGCTGAATATTTCTGTTTGCCTCTTCAGATCTCGTCTCCACTCTTCTCTGTCTTCTGTGCCTCTGCATAGACCTGTACCAACTGCACTGAGTGGCTCTTTTGCCTTCTGCCTTCTACTTGGAATTAGCTAATGGGAAACATTAGGAGGAAATTGAGAGGCAGGACATGGGACATTTATTCACCAGATTCACTCCCAGCTGGTCACTGCAAGTTGACAGGGACCCTTTACTGAAGGTCACACCTCTTGTCAGGCAGCCCTTTTCCTGTATCTTCTCCCTGGGTTCTGGTAACTGCTGCCTCCCATTGTCCCTTCAAACCTAGAGATATTAACTGTTTCCCACTGTTGATAGCATTAGGCTATTGCACCATCTTTTGCTGATTTCCTTAAAACCTGCTCGCATCTTTGTAACAGTCTTTTTTTTTTTTTTTTTTCTGGGGGGAGGAAGATCAGCCCTGAGCAAACATCCATGCAAATCCTCCTCTTTTTGCTGAGGAAGACTGGCTCTGAGATAACATCTATTGCCAATCCTCCTCCTTTTTTTCCCCTTTTTCTCCTCAAAGCCCCAGTAGATAGTTGTATGTCATAGTTGAACATCCTTCTAGTTGCTGTACGTGGGACACCGCCTCAGCATGGCCGGACAAGCAGTGCGTCGGTGCGCACCCGGGATCCGAACCCGCGCCACCAGCAGCAGAGCTAGCGCACTTAACTGCTAAGCCAGGGGGCTGGCCCCGTGTAACAGTCTTTTGATTATGTTCTCCTCTCTCACCATTTAGATAAACCATGTGTTTTCTGCTGGGACCATAAGTGATATAGGTGCTTTGTCTTCCTTTTTTTCTCTCTTACTAGTACATGCCCAGTACCTAGAATAGTGGGATCTCCAAAAATATTTGCTGAATTGATGACCAAACGAGCTTGTGGGCTTTACTTAGTCATTGTCTCATAAATATCTTTTAATTTCTCAGAAGCATACCGTGTTTACTTCCCCATACCCCACATAGAACATCTCTCCTCTTTCCTTCTACCTGTGTATCCATCCATTGAGATCTAGTTTAACTTTAAACTTTTAAAGAAAACATTCCTAATTATTCTAAGTAGCTGTGATTGATCTATCATGTCTTCTGATTTCTCACTGAATGTAGAGTTAATCTATAAAACAAAACTTAGTGCTTACTCAGGTCTAGTGTTGCCCTGTTTGCTTTTGTTTACTGTGTTTTGTTCCATCCTCCCAAGGTGGAATAAGTTCCTCGAGGGCAATGATCAGTTTTCTTCCATTTCTTTTATAAAACCGGAGTAATGTTGATTGTTCATTCAATAATGGCTTAGAATAACAACCCTGAATATTATTTCTATGGACATGGCATCACTAGAATTTTCCCTGATGATTTGGCAGAAGTAGCATCATTGTAGTGTGGTAAGAGTTTAAAAATCTATATGCATCTTCAATATAAGCACTAAATTTTATTTCAGGATATAATGCTGCATTAAACATTTTTATTAAGGCCAACTTAAAACTTACCCGTGGTTGCACATCCTTCTGTAATAACAAAACAAGGAGGAGTGAATAGAAGTTAATGACATTAACTAACAGCAAGGATGAATTGCACTATCCCTCCTTTAATGCACAAAATACTGTTTTTTATGAACATAGGAGGCTACATGGCCTGAAGCTTAGAGCAAGGGGCTGTGATCCAGGTTTCTGATTTGAACTGACCCACTAAATTTTGAAGTGATCCCAGAGAAGTCATTTAATCTTGTCCGTACTTCCATCAATCCAGCAAGACAGCCTGCATATCTTACAGAGCAAGAATCTGTTATACAAAAAAAAAAACAAAAAAACAAAACATATTATGTCTGAGTTAATAAATCTTGTTTCATTAAACTTTTAATAAAACTAAAGCCTGTAAGAGCTAACAGTTATAACATTAAAATGGTAGTGTCAAAACTTAGCAGATAAACAAAATAGGCACTCTTAACTGTAAGCCTACATTTACATTGAGTAAATATGCCTAGAGAAAAATGCCCTTCTTATTCATGTGCCTAGATTTCTTCCCCTGTGAATAATAAAATCCCTCCTCCTACAGAATCATCAGAAGGACTAAGTGCGGTGGGCCAAGCTGTTCTCTGTAATATGCTTTGAAGGAGCGCGAATGTGCTTTGTCAATTAGCTAGTTATTGCCTCTTTCCTTTTAAAAAGATCAACTTGGACCGATTAGAAAACTAGAGAAAAAGAACTTTTAACAGCATGATGAGGCCATTAAAACCAATATTGTAGACAACCAAATGGAAAGCATTAGAAAGCATTATTGATTGTTCAGCCTGGAAAAATGTGGTAACTGCTCTGTGAATAGCAGGAAAAATGGACCAGATCCTCTACTGCGTCTCCTCAAGTTCTGTGATCTTATCTAATGCTCTCAGGGTAATAAAGATGTGAATGGTACTTTCAGATGAATTCGGAGACATACATAGCAGCTGTGGTGCTTGAATTATCGAGACTTTCAAAAAACAGCACACAAATCCTCTGCCTCAGCCACATAGGTTACAAACGTAGCACACCTGGCCTCTGACCTTATAATTTAATATACTAATGAGTTGAATCTAGTGAAAATCTTCTTTTAAATATTTTTATAACTTTTTGAAAGTCGTATAGTCAAATAAGTTATATTCCTATCAGACGTTCCAATTTGATACGAATTTCCACATCTATCCTATTATTTTTTCCCTGATTGTCAACAACATAAGGATTTAAAATTTTGAGAAAAAATGCTGTGTATTCCCAAACTCCACATTTATATTTCAAAAATTTACAATGTCTTTCTGAAGATTTCACATTATTTTCCTATTAGGCGTCATTCTGCTAACACGATGTACCACTAACATATAACATGGTGATATCGTGACATTTTTACTTGTAAAACGTTTAAGATTTTCAAAGGAGACATCATAAAGTGCTAGACTTCAATACAAATTTCCCCCTGTAGTTCCTTCTACAGAAAGCAATCTTGTTCAGTAGCGTGTTAACAGCACATTTTTTATATGAAGAGGTAAAGCCAAATTGTTGGAAACTAATCCATATTGGAAACAACAGGGAATGTATCTTACGGGCATAAAACAAGGCATTACTTAAATTTTAGTAAGAGAGATCACCAATTCATTTTATTTCTAGAGCTATCTGAAAAAACAATATCCAGCTTGAGAGGGAAGATGACTTGAAATCAAAAGGAAGAAAATGAGAGGATGAAGAAAACTAATAGACAAGTCCCATAATATTGGCAGGCCCACAGAATGACATAGAAAATTCTCCTGAGCTGTAGGGCTTTTAGCCTGACAGCCCTGATATGTCATCCTTCCTGAGTATACGCATCCTAATTGGAAATATTGCATTTTATGCATACACACGCATGCAGTCAGCATAAAAGGGCAACACGTGTCTTAGAGAAGATTCATCTTACAGAGATAATATGCATGGGGAAGGAGATGAGCAAAAACACATCACAAATCACCTTTTTGTAGTTCTATGAATGAGAAAGAACTCCCCCCTTCCTGTCTACTGAGATTAAGGAATTTTGCCCTCCCCCATTATTTACCATTAAATGCCTAACTCTTTATGTATGAAGTGAATAAACACACTTTTGAGAAAAATATAAAATTAGTTTTGTTTATTATAAAGTGGTTCTCATGGACTAACATTGTATTATGTCCTTTCAGTAAATAATATACTTCTTCTCATTTGAAGCTATATTAATTCCTACATATATTAACATCTATATTAGCTCAATAGAGATGGTTTCCCTTTCTTCCCTTGCTTTTTCTTACCATATTGTTTTAGTTGGTTGTTTAGTGGTTAAGATTTGGGGGTCTCACAGCTGTGGTCTGAATTTGTTTCCTGGTCAGAGAACCACACCCTCGTCTGTCAGTTGTCATACGGTGGTGGCTGTGTGTTCCTGTGATGCTGGAAGCTATGCCAATGGTACTTCAAATACCAGCAGGGTCACCCATGGTGGACAGGTTTCAGCAGAGCTTCCAGACTAAGACAGACTAGGAAGAAAGATCTGGCCACCCAATTCCACAAAAATTAACCACGAAAACCCTGTGAAAGCAGCGGAGCATTGTCTGATACAGCAGTGGAAGGTGAGAGGATGGTGCAAAAAGACCGGGCAGGGTCCACTCTGCTGTACGCACAGTTGCTGGGATTTGGAATTGAATATAGGGCGCTAAGAACAACAGATTGTTCTAGTACGAAACATGCTGCAGTGTATAGTGAAAGACCAAAGTAATCTCCTATCCTGGTGACTTTTGTTCTCTGTTCAAGATGACATCTCTGCTTCCATCATGAAAGGGAGTGAGCTCGGGGTCCATTATGCAAGCTGCTGGGAGTACTGCAGAGTGGGTGACCAAGCAGCTAGGTGGTTAAGCCTAATCGCTTCAGTAGTACCTTCTGGTACATATGTAGTCACTGCCAAGGCCTGTAGTAAGGTACCTTTTATCTAAGCTACATTGTCCCAAATATCAGAGTCAATTATGGCAGGAGGAATAAAGCTTAGAGTTGTAATTCATGCCTTCCAGAGGCCTTTCCCTGTACGCCAATTCTGCTACTCTGTAATTCACTTTAAGTAATTTGAGAATCATTCCATTGTATAAGACTTATTACCAATTGAAATGAAGACGTAGCCTTGAAGTAGAATACTTTTAAGAATTATGACTGTAGTATTATGTTCTGGGCTCTGGCCATAATTGTTGCTTTATAAGAAAAGAAAATGTGCAGGTTTTTAAAAAAACAATTACTCTAAAACCAAAATTATGAACCATCTGGAGAAAGTTTAGTAATATATGAAAAATATCCAAATAACACAGAAAAAGAAAGTTTCAAGAAAATTAGCATTTTTGCTTTTGTCTGAATATCTGGATAATTGTGTCAAACTCCAGCCAAAATTAATCACTAGAAACATAGTCATCCTGAGTTTTCATGATTACTTTCACTATAATTGCTTGTCAAATGTCAAAACCAATCTGGTTTATATGCTGACTTTCTGCTCTTCTGTACGACTTTTCTTTTGTTATATTAATTTTCAGACATGCTCATTTAGATCCACAAATAACTTAATTCATTCCAAAATTATACTCCTGAGATTCTTTTCTCTGAGCCTCCTAAAAGGTCTTCTTTCTGCTAATTCAATCTCCCCAAAGCATTTTCACAATCAACAAATATGAATCATGCTATAACATTTTGCTAAATCTAATAATCTACATTTTCTCAGTCTTGGATATCACTCACCTGCAATTACCCCACTGAAATGGACTTTTGTAATTCTTACAGAACCAGATAACCAGATTATGTGAATTAAAGTTGGAAGGCAGAGGCCATGTGGTGTGAGATACAGAACATGACTATTTAGGGGAGATAACATGTTAGAGGCTGATTATACTGAGGCCTTCTCTAAACTTTTACAAAATGAGGATGTACTAATTACTCACTCCGTGTATTATGTGACAATGTTGGAAAAATCCACATCTCAGGGTATTTACATTTAGACTGCTTTCCTAATGAGCTATTTATGTATGGGAATTTCACCCAGATGTTATGTTATTTTATTTTATTTATTTATTTTTTATATGTACACAGCTTTGTTTGAGATTAATTTATGAATTAGGATTGTAGAAAATGACATGATGTATATTAATCACAATAAATAAGATCTTGAAATAAGTGGAAGGAGACAAAAGATAGCATTTCACTTGAAATAATATTATTGTTCTTGACATTCTTATGCCAAAGTAACCCCACCCCTGCCCCAGCCAACTATATACTAGGCAGGCTGGATGATTTTTTTAATTGAAGTATAGTTGATATACAATATTATGTTAGTTTCAGGTGTACAACGTAGTGATTTGACATTTATATACATTACAAAATGATCACCATGATAAGTCTTAAAACCATCTGTCACCATACAAAGTAATTACAATATTATTGACTGTATTCCCTATGCTGTATATTACATCCTCGTGACTTACTTATTTTATAACTGGAAGTTTGTAACTCTTAATCTCCTTCACCTATTTTGCCCAAACCCCCACCTCCCTTCCCTCTGGCAATCACCAGTTTGTTCTCTGTATCTATGAGTTTGTTTCGTTTTGTTAGTTTGTTTGTTTTGTTTTTTTAGATTCCACATATAAGTGAAATCACATGGTATTTATCTTTCTCTGTCTGACTTATTTCACTCAGTATAATACTGTCTTGGTCCATCCATGTTGTCACAAATGGCAGGATTTCATTCTTTTTTATGGTTGAGTAATATTTCATTGTATATATATTCCATTGTATATTCCAATATACAATATTCCATTGTGCACACTGTATATATATATACCACAGTATATACACACACCTTCTTTATCCATTCATCTATTGATGCATACTTAGGTTGCCTCCAGATGTTATTTTAAAATATCATAACTTATTTCATAGAATAGAATAGTTCTTAGAAAAAACCAATGAATGTATTTTTTCTATGTCATATCATTATCCTCGTTTATCTTCATTTGTAAAAAAAAATCGCTGTTTTCTAGAATATTTTGTTTATAAAATATAGAGAAATTCACTCTGCAGACCTAAATATTTAATAGTCACATATTTAATAGGGGGAGAACCTGCTTAGATTTTCTCATAAATAAAGATAATGCTACAATAAATCACAAAATACCAAGAAGGTAGCTTGGGTTTCAGTTTGGAATTACATCTTATGTGTTCAAAAGGTGAACAATGACAACTTAAACAAAACATTCTACTTCACTCCTTGAATTCTTGCTTCCTGGGATTTTTTTTCAGGCTGCTGGCTTCTTGTGTTGAAAAAGCTTGCTCTGGACTTTGTGTTGAAAAACTTGATCTATAAAGAAATGCAGAAACATTACAATTCAAAGATAACAATTCAAAATATTCCAGTAAAGAACAAATTTGGCAGTACCTTTGCTAGAAACAAACAAGCTTTGAAGGTGGTATGTATTTTTAAAAATATGGTTTACTCATCCATTCAACATTAGACATTTCCTATACACTGTGCTCTGTAGGCACTGGGGATAAAAAGATTAAGAAAACTAGGCCTCTGCCCTTAGGGAGTTCAGCCTCTAACAGTGTTTTTGAAAGGGTGGGTCATTTGCATTAGTATCACTGGGGATGCTTGTTAAAAATGCAGGTTTCTGGCTCCCCTCTCTGTATCTGAATCTCTAACAGTAGAGTCCTGAAATGTGTACCTTCAATACATTCTAACAAACTCCCTTGGCAATTTGTGCCCCACGTTAAAGGAATGCATTGAAGAGACCTTGGATATTGCTGAGGCAGGAGTCAGAAGTGCAGTCCACAAATCCACTGACCGGGATGATCTTGGGAGCGTCACTCTGCCTTTTTTCACATCAAATTTTTATTCCATAAAATGAGAGTAAAAGAGCTGACTTCGATAATATCTAAGATTCTTCTCACCACTGAGGTTCCTCTCAGGGTAGGGATGATATTTTGCTATGGTACCCAATACTGGGCACTACTGTACCCGGTGTTCCCCTATCTCACACTGTTATACTTTGCTGTTATTACCTCTGAGAAGGGATGACACAGCAAAAATGCAAAGAGAATGGAAAGAATCAAATACCTGACTTTTGAGTTTCAGAAGGCCACATCCAGACAGAAGACATTGGTAGATTTTGAAGACTATAAAATGAATTAGAGCCACTTTTTTCTTGAACTCCCCAGGTCAGATGAAGATTTTATAGGCTCCTGGGAGAGAGATCGAATTACTCAGATTAAGTGACAGTACCAGGGTCTAATGGGATACATCTGGTTATAGAAAAAGGATGTTGTTTCGTATGTGTCCTGGGATCCATGTCCCACCACACATTACAAACATTCCTTGTAAATTGCTACTCATTCTTCTAGACTCAGGTTAAGAGTTCACACTTTTGTGAAGTCTTCTCATTTTCTTCTAACAAACCAGAGGCATTTCCCTTCTATATTCCCACTGCACCTTGTACCTATTTCTATTATAGCTTGTATTTCATTTTACAACCATCGTTGCTTTGATGTCAGACTTGCTGTGAGTCTCTGAGAGCCTCCTTTAGTATATTCAATCTGGCTTTTGCCTGTGTCCTCATTTAATGCCATAGATCACCACATTGTTAAATAACTCAACAAACATGCCTAGGATTTATTTCCATAAAATAAGTCAAGTGTTTTGTAATATGGGAGAGATAAAGTGAATTTTTATAAAATGAAAACAAGGGCAGTATGATAAGAGACAGGAAGTAAAAAAAGCTAATGAAGCTAAAGCAGAAAAGATCACTTCTCTTCCTACCAGCCAGGATGAAAAGACAACAATGTTGAGCTGAATAATTCCCATTTGATAAAGGATGCCGAGTCACTAGAAATAGCCAATATGTCTTAGTTCTGAACTCATAAAAGTGTATCACGTGTCATTATAAGTGAGATGGAAGTTCATCATAAACTCTCATCATGTATAAACAACAAATGAAGCCATGTGCAATATAACATCACTATTTCATAAACTCCTCCAGATAAAATGCAGGGTATAATATTAAATTGTAGTTCTGAGAAGACATTTCTATGTGGGAAAAGTTAATGTAATATAGTAAATGTGTATCTCTTTCTCATGATCTGAGCTCATAAAAAGGTGAAAATAAGAGAATCTCAGGAAATAAATGGCTAGTCTGTCCTCATCCGGAGCAGCAATTGTCTCCACAGATTTTCTGATGGGAAATCGCTCAAGAGTGGCTGTTCTGTCTTATTGACTGAGAGGCAACTCACATGCTTTAGAATTTAGGCAGGGCTGACATTTGATAAAATAATTAAAGAGCTGAACTAGTGTTTCTTATCCCTGGAGGTCTGCTATAGGAATACCTTCAGGCAGGGCCAAGACTTTCTTCAAAAAGCCTTTTCAGGGAAGTGCAAATGCTCTAAAACAGTGTAAAATAAATTCTAGTATTTCCTATCATTAAGAATGGACAACATGAATTTAGCTAAGGAGTTGGAGGTACCAGAGGTTGCCAGAAAGCTGCCTTTATCTTGACTGTGACCTTGATAAGTTTCATCACTCATCATGATTGCATCACTCATGAGTCTATGAATCAGGCTTCTCATTCACAAATTCTGTGCGTAGTAAATTTCTGTGTGCTCAAACGTTTACATAAAAATTCATGTAATTTGTTCTCATGTTTTTTCTCAAATCTATATACCACTCCTACAACCACAAGGTTATACTCTAAACATTTAGCCCATTAAAATGATACAGCATTCACTCAATTATCATATTGGCAGATATTAAGAATGTGTTTATTCTTTCTTTTAGCCACTAACGAAGAAGCTCAATAGGTTAAATACAGAAACGTTCCTAGGCATAGAAATTTAGACAAATAAAAAGATATAGGAAACATTTTCAATATAGTTGTTAATAATATCTCAAATTTTAAGCTGAAAATACTTGTGAACAAGGAAAAATAAAATCATATTTTAGGAAAAAGTAATATTTCTCAGTAAAGAGGGTTAAAAGACAGAATATTTCATGAAAATGTATTAAATGTTTTACTAAAATAATGCATGTGGCATTTAGTTAATTCTACTGGTTATTAAAATTAGCTTTTATTTCATTCCTCAAACTTAAATCTGCCCTAATTTTGGATTTATTTATTTCTTTTTAGATAGGCTTTATTTTTTAGAACAGTTTTAACTTCACAGCAAATTTGAGCACAAAGTACAGAGAGAGTTCCCATATACCTCCTGGGCCCCCCTCACTCATACCCTCTCTTACTGTGAACATCCTCCGCCAGAGTGGTACATTTGTAACAATGGATGAACCTGCACCGACACACCATTATCACCCAAAGTCCATACCTTACATTAGGGTTCACTCTTGGCGTTGTACATTCTATGGGTTTTGACAAATGTATAATGACATGTATTCACTATTAACTGTAACATACAGAATAGTTTCATTGCCCTTAAAATCCTCTGTGCTCTGCCTATTCATCCCTTCTGCCCCTGTAACTCCTGGCAACTACTGATTTTTCTGCTGTCTCCATAGTTTTGCCTTTTCCAGAATGTCATGTCGTTGGAATCATACAGCATGTAGCCTTTTCAGATTGGCTTATTTCACCTTGTAATATGCATTTAAGTTTCTTCCATGTCTTTCCATGGCTTGATAGCTCATTTCTTTTCAGCGCTGAATAATATTCCATTGTTTGGATGTACCACAGTTCATTTATCTATTCATCTACTGAAGGACATCTTGGTTGCTTCCAAGTTTTGTCAAATACGAACAAGCTGCTATAAACAGCTGTGTGCAGGTTTTGTTGTGGACATAAGTTTTCAACTCCTTTGGGTAAATACCAAGGAGTGTGATTGCTGGATAACGTAGAAAGACTAAGTCTCGTTTTGGAAGAAACTGTCAAACTGTCTTCCAAAATGGCTGTACCATTTTGCATTCCCATCAGAAATGAAGGAGAGTTCTTATAGCTCCACATACTCTCCAGCATTTGGTGTTGCCAGTGTTCTGGATTTTGGCCGTTCTGATAGGTGTGTAGTGGTATCTCATTGTTTTAATTTGCATTTCCCTGATGACATGTGATATGAAGCATGTTTTCATATGCTTATTTGCCATCTGTTTACTATCTTTGGTGAGGAATTTGTTCAGATTTTTGTGTATTTTGGAAAACAGTCCTTTATCCTATGTTTCTTTTGCAAGTCTATGGCTTGTCTTTTCATTCTCTTGACATTGTCTTTCACAGAGCAGAAATTTTCAATTTTAATGAAGTCCAGTTTATCAATTATTTCTTTCATGGATTGCACTTTTGGTACTGTATCTAAAAAGTCATTACCATACCAAGGGTTTTCTAGATTTTCTCCTATATTATCTTCTTTGAGTTTTATAGATTGGTGTTTTACATTCAGGTCTATGATCCAGTTTGAGTTAATTTTTATGAAAAGTCTGTGTCTAGTTTCTTTTTTTGGAATGTGGATGTACAGTTGTGCTAGCACGATGTGTCAAGAAAACACTCTGTGATTTTCACTGTATTGCCCTTGCTCCTTAGTCAAAAACCAGTTGATTATCTTTATGCGGGTCTATTTCTGGACTCTTTATTGTGTTCATTGATCTATTTGTTTATTCTTTTGCCAGTACCATACTGTCTTGATTATTGTAGAGGAATAATTTTAAATAAAAGGAAAAAAGTTATGGAAACATGATGAAAAAAAAAAAAACTCCAGAGGTAGAAATTTTTGCAGGATTTCTATATATAGATTATAGATCTAGGTGTAAATATCCTGAATAATTTTCTTTACCTCAAAAATCAAGAAATTTAGAGATTCTGATCTCTCCTGTTTACTGTCCTAATTCTCTCTTATCCCATAACAAAATTCCACAAAATTTATTTTTCTATAATTGTTGGCTTCTAATTCAACTCCTCTACTCTTTCTTGTTTTTCCAAGTGTATTTTGAAAAATTTCAAAGCTGTATAAAATCTGGAAAGTTAGTACAATTAATAAGGAAATGACCTTCACTTAGAATCACTAATTGTTAACATTTTGCCACATTTGCTTTCCCTCTTTCTATCTGACTTGGTCTGTCTGTTTCTCTCTCTCTCTCTATCTCTCTCTCTCTCTCTCTCTCTCTCTCTCACACACACACACACACAATTTTAATTTTGCTAAACTATTTGAAAGTAGGTTGCAGCTATTATAACATTTCACTCCTAGTTACTTTAGCATGTATATTCTAAGAAATGGTATATTCTCCTATGTAACCACACCATTATTGCACCTGAGAAAACTAAAAATAGTTCAATAATATTATCTAATATGAAGTCCTTTACATTTAAGGTTCATACATTATGTTTCCTTGTTATGTTGCTTTAGTCTTTTTTAATCTAGAAGAGTCTTCAGTCTTTTGGTTGCTGTTGTTGTGACATTGACTTTTAAAAAGACCAGCTGTCTTGGACAATGTCCCACATTTTGGATTTCTCTTATTTTTTCTTTCATGAATAAACTCAGATTAAACACTTTTGGCAAGAATACCTGATATATGTATCACAGCAGGATGGCTCATATTAGCAGGTGTTCCAGTTATTGGTGATGCTAGGTTGAATCACTTGGTAAAGGTGATATCTGCCAGCTCTCTCCGTTGTAAAGACTGATTGTTTCCCTTTGCAATTAGTAAGTAATTTGTGGATGATACTTTGAGATTAGGTGAATGCATTGCCCCCTCCCCCAATTTTCACCCAAAGGATTTAGCATCCATTGATGATCCTTATTTAAGTTAATTGATACCTTGGTGATTGCAAAATGGAGATAGAATTATAACATTTATTCTATATTTATTAGCTGGCATTCTGGAATGAGCTTCCTCCCCACTTCCCCTCTTTCATCCCTTTATTCCCTCCCTCCTTCGTCTTTCTTCCTTCCTTTCCTGTCATTTTGAACTCGTGACTTTTCTTTTCTTTTTTCTTTTATTTTTCAAGAGGCCATTTTGTGTGTGTGTGTGTGTGAGGAAGATCAGCCCTGAGCTAACATCCGTGCTAATCCTCCTCTTTTTGCTGAGGAGGACTGGCTCTGAGCTAACATCTATTGCCACTCCTCCTCCTTTTTTTTTCCCCCCAAAGCCCCAGTAGATAGTTGTATGTCATAGCTGCACATCCTTCTAGTTGCTGTATGTGGGATGCGGCCTCAGCATGGCCGGAGAAGCAGTGCGTTGGTGCACAACCGGGATCTGAACCGGGGCCGCCAGTAGCAGAGCGCGGGCACTTAACTGCTAAGCCACGGGCCGGCCCCGTGACTTTTCTTTTATTATTCAGCCTTTTATTATCCATTACTGTTTGTCCCAGTTATGGCTGTGGAAAAAAATTGCCCCAAAATTTAGTGGCTTAAAACAACAATAATAATTAGGTACTATATTTTATTGTTACAATCTCCTAAGGATTTGATTATTTCTAATATTTTTCTATTAATTTGTTTTTATAAACAATGTGCATATATTGTTTTAAAATCATGGAGATGTGTCTCAGAATAGATTCTTTGAAGTGGGATTACTGGGTAAGAGGGGGAATGCATATGTAGTTTTGTTAGATATTGAGAAATTTTCCCCTATACGGTCATATCATTTGGCACTACCACCAGCAATAGATGAGAGTGCCTGTTTTCCCATAATTTGCCTCTATCAAGATTTTGTGTTGTCAAGATTTTGAATTTTTCCTCGTTTGTTAGCACTCTCATTCTTGGACCCACTCCAATCATATCTTTACTCAAAAGTCAGCCTCCCAGTGAGGCTTTTCCTCAGCCTCCATGTTAAATTACCCCCCTCCACGTTACTTCTCTCCGTTTCCTGCTATTTATTATCTGCTCCTTGGCACCTATTATTTTTATTTTTATTTTTTTAGATTTATTTATTTATTTATTTATTTTTCCCCCAAAGCCCCAGTAGATAGCTGTGTGTCATAGCTGCACATCCTTCTAGTTGCTGTATGTGGGACGCGGCCTCAGCATGGCCGGAGAAGCAGCGCGTCGGTGTGAGCCCGGGATCCGAACCCGGGTCGCCAGCAGTGGAGCGCGCTCACTTAACCACCAAGCCACGGGGCCGGCCCTATTTTTTAACACACCATACATTTCAGTTATTTATCGTCAATGTCTCCCAAATTAAAATGTAAGCTCCCTGAGAGCAGAGATTTTAGGCTGTTTGGTTTATGACCATGTTCCAGCCCCTAGAATGGTGCCTGGGTCATGGTAGGTGTTCAGTCAACATTCGTTAAATGAAGGAATGAATCAGAGACAAATGCACAGTTAGCAAATTTGAATTAAATGATCTTTAAGAACTTTTCCAGCTTTGTAAGTATTATATTTCTCAATAATAATTTTACTTCCTATTTAGAAGAATCCCAAAGATATAATGGTCAATTGAAAACTAATTGACAGATATACATTTGAAATATCATACATGTTTTTTCCACATATAGCAATGAGAATAATAATAATTAGTGATAAAATGGGGCTAATGGAGATATGAAAGGGAAAAATATGGAGGAATTTAAAACTATGTTTTATATAATTTCTCAAAGCCGTCTAGACAGATTCTAAAGAACAATTTGAAAATCGAAGGCCATTTCTAGCGTGTGAGAATTTCCTGTTTTGCTAAATTGGTACATCAGATTCTTTCCAAACTTAACATATTCTTTAATGAAGAGCTGGGCATCACTCTGGCCACTTCACAACTGCTGTGAGGAGTTTGATCTAGTATATCATCATCCATGTGATAATCTGGGAAATATGAGGACTCTGGTGAGTGGGAGGGATGCTGGAATTTGAGCCTGAAGTGCCAGGGTGGAGTCTTGGCTTTGCCATTGCTAAGCCTCAGTTTCACCTTACTGTCTCCCACAAAATCTTGTTTGTTTGGTTTAAACAAAATCCCATTTATACTATTTACCTCATTTAAATTAAAAATCTTGTTTAAATTGAAAGTCTTTTAAAATTATTCACAATACAATCACGGAACCATATTTTGAGACTGACATAATATATAATATATGTAAAATTACTTTAGCCTGGTGGTCTAGTGGTTAAGATTTGGCGCTCTCACTGCTGTAGCCTGGCTTTGTTTTCCTAGTCACGGAACCCCACCACTCGTCTATCGGTTGTCATACTGTGGTGGCTGTGTTTTGCTGTGATGCTGAAAGCTACGCCACCGTGACTTCAAATACCAGTAGAGTCACCCATGGTGGACAGGTTTCAGCTTCCAGACTAAGACAGACTAGGAAGAAGGACCTGGCCACCCACTTCTGAAAAAATTGGCCATGAAAACCCTATGAATAGCAGCAGAGCATTGTCTGACGTGGAAGGTGAGAGGATGGCACAAAAGGACCAGGCAGGGTTCTGCTCTGCTGTACACAGGGTTGCTAGGAGTTGGAATTGACTCAACAGCACTAAAAACAACAAGAAAATATTGCTTTGCCAGTGAAAATGGCTATATATATATTTTTTTTCTTGGCGGGGGGAGGAAGATCAGCCCTGAGCTAACATCTGGCGCCAATCCTCCTCTTTTTGCAGAGGAAGATTGACCCCTGGGCTAACCTCCGTGCCCATCTTCCTCTACTTTATATGGATGCCACCATAGCATGGTTTGACAAGCGGTGCGTCGGTGCGCGCCTGGGATCCAAACCTGCGAACCCTTGGCTGCTGAAGCAGAGCACGCACACTTAACTGCTGCGCCACCGGGCCAGCCCCCGAAAAGGGCTATTAGTATAAGTTAATGTTACGAATAAGGTAATGAGGATATATATTTGAAAATATTAGACCAATGTGTATCTCATTCTTTGCCCCCTCAGCATGTGACATGTCCCCACAGCTATTTCCCCAACAGGGTCATTCTATGAAAAACTATGACATGGAGAGGGTGAATTCTGCCTTTGCAAAAAGAAGATAAAATTTAGGAGAAGTCCTTTCTCTCTAAGAAAGGGAACTAGAAGAATGCCCTTCCAGGTGTAAGGAAGGAGCGAGGGAAGGAGAGAGAGAGAAGGAAGAGGCAGAGAAAGCAAGTGGTCAGACAAATAGCTTCAGGCTCTTCTGCCTCAGAAGTTGGAAGGACAATTTTCTGCAGTTTAAGGGAAAAGAAAAGTAGAGACAGCTGGTGCCCCATTCTGAATTTGATACTCTTGGAGGAGATGGCAATGTAGTGTCAGAACTCGGAAACAACGTGTTGTAGCCGCATCAGAGTAAAAATTTTTGGTGTGTTTTTAGGCAAAGAAAATGCATGAGTGGATGCTCCAGATCCTTTCTTGGCTGCTGTGTGCTGTGGTTGGGATGCGGGAAGGACTTCCTGGCGCCCTGAGTGGGATGTGTAACGTAGCTGTGCTGAGA
The DNA here is from genome assembly GCF_057802395.1 of Ceratotherium simum simum. Classification (NCBI taxonomy): domain Eukaryota; kingdom Metazoa; phylum Chordata; class Mammalia; order Perissodactyla; family Rhinocerotidae; genus Ceratotherium; species Ceratotherium simum. The sequence goes on from NC_141909.1 coordinate 17,994,930, forward strand.
TGCAGCAGGACTACCAGGTGCCAGGGGCCACCTGGGTGAGGGGCAAAGTCACATCGTTGTAGAGGCTGAGGCTGAGGACAGCATAAGACTTAGGCTGAGTGGAGAACGGCTATAATTTAGAGGGTGGTTAGCTCTGGACAGAGCCAAATTAGCAGGTGAGGATGAAGAACCCTGACTGTACAAAAGGATAACCCATAAGAGTATCAGCAACATCTCAGAAACTGTGCAGTGGCCCAGGTACCAGGCAAGAACAATTGCTCTTTATGTTGGAGGGAGGTGAACAGGACCCCATAGCACAGCAGATAGATGTCATTTTTGGATCCTAAGTCCTCACTGGTCAACACAAGGTCAATTAAGCCCTATAACCCTTCCCTCCCCTGCCACACGTACACAGACCTCATCGTGGGGAGAATGGAATGGAGATTGGATGTGGCAAGAAAGAAACATCTGAGCACTCAGCTGGCAGATTGGATTCTATTAAAGAGTCATTAAAGCCACATGCTACGAAATACCATCAATTGGCAAATGCATATTTTGTTTACTCTATGCCACCAGCAGGGTGGATTTTATAGGAACATTAGCTTGTTTGTAGAAAATAAAGAAGAAATATTTTTTGGGCATCTGAATAATAGAGAGTAAATTTGTGAACATGTTTCAACATTTCAACAATTGAGTTTGAGGTTATCCATATACCAACAGTAATAAAAGAAAAACTGTAGTTGTTTGTTTTCATGATCATGCATATTTATATGAGTCCTCCAAAATGTATTATCTATGCTGTTATATGTTTTGCAATTGTTCTTGATTCTAGATAAAGCCACAAGGACTTTTCTTGAATTTAGGCAAAATTCATAATACTTGCATGGCACAACAGTATTTTGAAATATGGTGGCTTTCTCTCTCCTTGCATTTCCTTGTTCCTATGCACAATCCTCTTTGATCACTGACATTCTTTGCCTCTGCGAGGGAGGATAGTGAAAACAGAGAACAGAGTACTCACCATGTGGCTTTTGGTTTCTAAAGGCCCACGATCTGAGAGAACTCAGGCCAGAAAGAATCACAGAGATGTAAAAACTAGGCACAAGTATGATCACCTTCAGGTTCTGGGGAAGTGTAAGTGAAAATACTTGTCAGTCCCCGAGATTACCCGAATTTAGTCCATTTTACCGCCTAGTCCAAGTCTGGGGTGGGAAGGTGATCAAACTTCCTGTGAGAATGGGGATCTGGAGCCCCAGGGAGCTACATACCAGTATCGAAGTGAAACCCAGTGGTGGTCAGGGCTGGGAAGTGAGACTTCAGAATTTTCCGTAGCAAGTGTAACTGTGAGCAAAGGAATTGTTTAGGTATATCTGGTAAGATGGACAAGCAGCAGCCTCCCAGAGGTTTGACAGCCCCATTCTGGCTCAGAATGATGCCACGTGCCAGAAAGGAAAGGAATACAGCCCAGATGAGTGTGGAAGTTTTAGGCAATTTCCCACGTTCCTGAGAGTAGCATGGACATTTTAAAGAGAAGAACTGGTTGAAGAAGCTAAGTAATCAGGAAGGAGGAAGGAGAGAGTGATGATCCAAGACTGAGAAATGGGGATGAACAAGGCTGGGGTTCTGCAAAGGAGTAGAGAACACCCTCGACTGATTGAGAATTTAATTTTAGAGATAGAAAGAGAAATTTATATTTATTGATCATGAGAGCGTATGGACTGAGATTTCTATCAGCTACTCTTACTTGAATTGAAGTGTGATTTCATTTGTGGAAGTAGATAACAGCTTCTTAAATTGATGGTAAAATATTGCAATAACGAGGGAACTTTTAAAAGAAGTCATCTTTCAAAAATCTCACTCTGTTCTGATCCATGTTCCCAAATTGTTTCTAAGATAAACAAACATAATTTAAAAAAGATGTAAACATTGTGCAGATGCTGTATTGAAATCTGATTTTTATCTTAACATTACATTGTAAATAGTTTACATGATGTACAGAGTCTTCAGACTTATATTCTAATCACTGAGTACCAGTCTGTCATATATCAGAAGGTGTTTACTCATGTATTCCAATTTTTATATATTTGCGATATACTTTTTTGCTGTGATAAAGAATGTTGCAAAAGATATTTATGGTCCTGTAACATTCATATGTCTTATCTTTTTCCCTTATCCTTTAATAATTATCTTTAGCTTAAATTCCCAGGAAAGACATTAAGAAATCAAACTATATGATCTTTCTCCTAGTTTTCAATGACTACTGTATTGGTTACAGGTTTGTAAAACTTTTGGTTCTATTTGTAGTTATTGATATTGTTTGAGTAGTTATATTTCACTGAAAAAATGTTAATAGTGGGTGTTATCATTTAAAATATTTGCAAAAATGTCAATAGTGGGTGTTATCATTTAAATATTTTGCATATTAAGCAAAAATATTTAAACTTTGAGGAAGAGGCTAAAAATCATGCTCCACAAAGACATCAGTGTAGCTTAAAATATAGTAAAAAGAAGGATGAAGGTGGGAGAGCAGTTGGTGAACAATATTTTAAGATAACAAAAAAGATTAAGGCAAGAAAAAAGAAAATGAATTCAAAAGTGCTAATTTGTTTTTCTAAATGGTGGGATAGGATATTTGCAGTTCATAGACAAGATTTGTGTGGACTTTTAAAAACAAAATGTCTTTGTCTTTACTTCAAGTGTCATTTGGCTTTTGGGTCTGTGGAAACAGAAGCAACTTCCTATTAGATGTTCTTCCTATTTCTAGGAAAAATGTTTATCTTGGATAGTATTTCTCAAGAGAAATAACTTAATAAACAAAATAAAGCTACTCCTTCTCCCCCACCTCCCAAAAACACAATTCCTCACTCTGGAAATGACTAATGATGCCCCAAAATATTAGAAGTAGATATTGTATATACACATTTATATATATACGAATATGTGTAAGTAAAAAAAATTTCCAAGTCACATTAGTTGATCCATATTGACTTGTTTTTAAGTAATATTTTTGCTTGAAGTGACATCAGTTTGTTACCACATTAGGACATTTTTTTTAAACTGTCACTTATATTTTCTCCTTCAAAATTCAAGATCATGAAATTTGTAGACCTTATCAGTCTAAATGGTTCTTTAATGAATTAGTGGTTAAAAGGCTGGTAGGGAGAAATCAATACTACTGTTGATCATTACTTGATTTTCAGTTATAAACTAGAAATTCACTTTTATTGATGTGGATACTTCCAAAAATTTCTGTGTGATAACTCTTTGCAATTTCCTCAGCATTTCAAAAGTGAATGTCTTCAGATTAGAGTTACTAAATAAATCCTTGTTCCAGGAAAAAAAGCCCAAATGTCTCAATATTCTAATTTTGGTTCATATCTGTTGAATAATATAAAGAAAAGTGAGCCTACTGCCATGTGGCTGGTAAGTTTTTATAGCATCTTAGAGAATCAAGAAGTTTGGTGTGCCAAGCTCACGCAGTTCCATGGCAGTAAGTCAGTGGGCATGGTCAGAAAGCAAAGGGTACACCTGGTATGAGTGAAGAGAACCATAAATAACACAACTTCCATCTCTTGAACACCAAGCCTATGTTCTAATTTTGAATAGCAAAATCCAACTGCATAACTACCAGAAGCACTGTCCAGCCTACTTCTCTGATTCTTCTTCCTTCTCCGGAGGAGGGAACCGTGTTTCTTTTCTGATCACTTGGCTCATGTTACTAAAGTAAAGCACAATGAAAGCTGTTCCAGCACAAATTCACAGTTGGCACATCATAACTCATGTGATTGTATCTTTGGGAACAGGAACAAAATCCAGTTAGATGAATGCTCTTTCCTATTTCAAGGAAAATGTTTTTTTCTTGGATAGTATTTCCCAGGAGAATTAATTTGAAAAACAAAAACGAAACAAACAATCAGCCCACCCTCACCCAAATTCTTCATTCTGAAAATAATATTAATAAATATAAGAAATAATTATTGTTGAAGATACACATGCAGATATATTCGTAGGTGGATATGTGCTGTTACATAATCCATAACTTGTTTGACTTACTCATCAAGACAAAATAAATTAAATTTGCACAATATTTTTTTCTGAGAAAATGACAAAACATGAAGCTGTGCAGCTTTTAAAGATTTTATTCATATAATTAACCCTTATTAAACATTATTTTATTCTGTGGCTGTATATTATGGGAACTAAGGAAGAGAGTATTTCAGCTTGCTTTTGTTGCATAACAAACCACCTCAAACATTATTGGCTTACAACACCGCCTTTCTCCGCCACAATCCTGTGGGTCAACTGGGCAGTTTTGATCTGGGCCAGCCTGGTTGCAGCTGGATGATCTAGGAGGCCTCACTCATATGTCTGCAGCCTTAGTTGGTACAGCAGGGCCTTTTTTTTTCGTGGTCTGTCATTCTGGAGGAGGCCAGCCTGCACCACTTCATATGGTGACAAAAGAGTTTTCAGCAGGAAAGAAAGAGCCAGCCCTAAGGTATAAGAACCATTCACTCTGCTTGAATCGCATTTGTTAAGGCCTCACTAACCACTATAAGTCACATGGCCAAGCCTAGAATCAAATGGCAGAGCAATAGATTCCATCTCTTGGTTGGAATTAATGAAAAATATTGTGGTTGTTTTTTTGATTTTGTGTTTTTTAAAGTATCTACCACACCGAAGTGTCAGGAGAGAATCAATGAGCTGAGCAGCTACACTTCAATTTTTCTTTTCCTTAAACATTTAGGCTTTTCTGTAAATGGAATTGACAGGGCTCTGGGTTGGGGTGGAAGGATGGCGGGATTCTCGGGGCGGCAGCTGTAAACAGAGATTCCTGGGAATCTGAAGTCTAGTTAAGATCAGGGAGTCAGCTCTTGAACTAGTGCTTTAAATTGCTGCAGTTAAGAAGAGATATCTCTGCCCTACTCAATGCTACCACATGGAAACTATGTCTTCAAGACACAGAGCTGCCTGTGGCAGGCAACATCAAGCTGGGCTCCCAGTGGGTTCTCACAGGCCCTTGCTGCAAATCCTAGGAGCTGACGTCTTCTGGTCTTTGCCTTACTGCTTACTACACCATCCAAATAGCTCAGTCCTGCTAAACCCATAACTTACCACCTAACTTGGCCACACAGGTCAAGAGATTGTTGAGAATGCTTCCGCAATGGTCAGCTCTTCCTAGGAAGGTGATGCGGAAGAACTGCACACAGCTAATGAGTGTTCTGCCTCATGAGGCCTCTCTACTGCTCAGCCTTCCCCTGGCCAGATTGTGATGAGAATTGTCAAGTAGAGAAGGGAAGCATACTGGATTCTAGGTCTTCTGTGCCTCGATATATCTCCAAAGATACATAAATGTTTGTTCTATAGGCATGCTTATATATATATTTTATAGAGATAGATAGAGTTACTCTTGTTTCCACCCAAAAGTGATACTGGATTGGTTTGGGTGCAAATCGGGTAGAATAGGGGATAAGTAGAAATCCGACTTCAGGGCTGTAGCTGCGAGAGAGGTCTGGAAAATCTAGATCACGACCATAAAAGAGAGTGGTATCAGCATTATTGTGCTCCAACTTTGGGTGATGGGCTTTAATTACAAACATCCGTTTACTTCTCCCCATAAACCAGGGTGGTAGATGTGATCTTAAAGGTACTTGTGAGGCCTTAGGCTCAGGTTTTAATGGGGGTAAAAGATAAAGCAGCCACATGGAGACTTTTGCACATCAGCATCCAGCACTGCCTGCTCACCCCTCTGCAGGCTTCTTTCCTAGGACGTGGGCTATTTGGCCTGCAGTTTCAGGTTCAGAGTTGTCTCAGTTCCAAAGGAAAAATCACTTGATGTAGTGTTCTTTCTAGTGTTTTACCATAGTTATCATAAATAACCAATAAATTATTTAGTGCAGTGACCAAGTTTCTCATTCTAGTACCTAGGGTTCTACTTTGTTCCCTTGACTCTGTCTTAATGCGTTTGTATAATGTGTCTGATCTTCTGATCCCTCTGTGCCTGGAGTCCCCTTCTTCCCCCTTCAGATATTGGTCTCTGAACCCTAGCACTGAAACTGAGGCCCAGTGATTTGCTCTCAGACTTCTCTGATCCCTTCTGCTTTCTTGCCTTGGACTCTGAGGATGCCTTGCTCCTTTTCTCCATTACTCTTTTCAGGAATTCCAGGACATCCTGAATGTAGGATCACCCTTTCCTCAAACCATTTTCCTGGGTTATCACTGTTTATAATATTTAATGCCCAGATATCATCAATATGTTTTGTCTGTTGGACGAGCATCTTTCCAGCATCCACAGCTTGGGGAGTTCTCTCATTACCTGCCTCATTCTCGTGCCAGGGTTGGGGGTCAGAGGTGTGGGTCTGGTTCCAGGTCTCAGGTTTGCCCCATCTGTCTGTACTTGCTGCAGTTAACCTTTAAGGTGGATGTTGTCAAGATATAGGAGCACCATATTCATATATTTACTGGTTATATGCAGACAAATGTTGATGAAACCAGAGAACTATATTTTGTGGAGAAGTGCTATTCATAGAAATACTCAGAATGTTAAAAGAACAAAGGAATTAGTTCTGAATCATCAAAGAAAAAATATGTCTTCTTCAAAAAGTATGCAATAACCCTGTAAAGAAGGTATTTTTTGCTCTTTCAAAAGCTCAGATCGAGTATTTATAATGAATCTGACCAATTAAAAAACTTTAGGGGATTCTAGCTATTAATGAGCTTGTATTTTATTTTATTAATTTAGCATAAATGCCTTTTCTGATCACTCATGACCTAGAAGAGTGGTCCAAGGTATTTACAAATTGGATGGATCACTTGCACACTATTAAAATGATCAATGTTGTCTTGACTTCTTTACTTGTTCCCATGACTACCATATAAATTTCCCAAAGCAATCATTTAAATGGCCGCATAAAATTTTAGATGATTTCCTTTGGAAGAGTAAGAGACCTTGAATTAATAGGACCACTCTTCTGGATGTTTAGGGTAAAAAAGGAATTATTCCCTGTCCTCCTTGAAATGGTAAGACTTATCACTATACTTGTGACTTACACACATACACAGTCTTATTAAGGAATTACCATTGTAGTTTGTCTTTCTTGGATATCTTTTATTTTAAACTTATAAGAGTGGGAAAAAATGCTGAATTTTCTAAATGTGGAGAGATCTATTACAGATTTCACTGAGAAAAATTACAATTATGACCTTCTACCTGGTTTTACAGTTATCATATTTTAGATAAATTAGCCAGCCAAATGGCACTGCAAATTTTACTTTTCATTTTGTAGTTACTTCTTTAAAAAGCTTATGCAAGCAGTTTAATGTGTCCACAATTTCCTCCAAAGTGTGAATATGAAAATAATTTTATAAATTAGAAATTCTAGTTCTGTAATACAAAATGTCATTTTTAAATTATTTGTAATAATATGAAATTAATTCCTGCCAAATATTAAACATTAAACAATCAAGATCTGCCTTATTGTGAATCTTCCAATATTTGCATGAAAACTTAGATCACTCATGGATTTCTAGAATATGAAAAAACATTCTTGTAATGAAAATACATATTAATATAAAATTTTTATTATTTGAGTAAAATCTCTGCAGAAAAATCTCTATTCAAAAAGATTCTTATAAATGTTATGTGGACTAAGTTAAAAATAGGGTAAAAAAGCATAAAAGAATAATAAGAATAAAAACTATCTTTTGATTTAATACGGGACTGGATAATATGAAATTCTAATTAGCTTCTAATTTCAATCATTTTAGAATTAACTAAATCCAAATAAACATCAACATTGCTGAAAAAGTTATTGATACTAAAATTCCCCACACTATAAATATTTAGGCAATAAATGATGTCTGATTTTTCAAATTTTATTTTACATCACAGTCCAGGAGATATATTGCTATATATCTATATATTTCCCGAGGCAGCCAGCTGCAAGTCCTGAGGCAACATATAATATTAATTTGGTTTAGCCTCCTGAATTTCAGGAAATTTTGATGAGACCACATATTATATTTATTTTATGTTTATGGTTTTTGTCAAAGGATTAAATGATTTATTTCTGAAATAGCTGTTTGTTTCTTTCCTTTTTAAAACTAAACACTTTTTCTTCTATTTATACAGCAAATGATGCAGAGTGAGCTAGTCTATACATTTACAGAATCATGTTACTTGCTACTGACATTACCATAGACTATAACATACTTCCTTCTATGAGAAAAAATGAGATATTTCTTTAATTTGAATAATTTATCTTTATTACTTTGAGAGGAGCCAACAATATTTTGTGATTTGCTACATACTTTTGGAAAGATTAATCCAAGAGGACTGACCATATTTTGAAAACGAAAACACTAAATTAATTGCTCTCTTCCTGTTTTTCTGATAAATGGGAGAAAAGTTATGATAGTAAAATTCAAAATTTTCACTCAGTTTTTTTTGTTTGCAGTAAGAAATACGTATTTTCCGATGCTGGGATTGGGAAACCTATACTGTGCTAGGGCTAGTCTGATGTGAGAAAGGGAGTGATGACAATTTGAAGAGTATCAGGAAGGTAACTGATTAAAATATCTGAACTCAGATTCTACCATCAGACTTTAATTTATTTTTAATGGTTCCCTTACAAAATATTTAAGAAAATTATTTTATCAAAGTCTTTTCAAAGGAGCCATTGAGACCAATTATTTTTACTAGAAGACGTACCCATCCATTAAGATTAAATTTTTGAGCATTTACAAAAAAAATACTCATAAGTTGGGAGTTATATTTTTTAGAACTCTTTGATAGCAAATAATAGAAAACAATTGATATAATTTAGGCAAACTGAAAGAATTTATCACAGGAATTGAGGAATATCTCATTAACCCCACTGTTAGGAATAAAGCTGAACATGGAATCAAGACCGGAAATACTATCAAGGCTCCATCTGTGTCTTTTCTCTTGCCTCATCTCTGCATGTCTGCTTATGTTTCTCTCTCCAAAGACCTTAATTCAGATGGCAGGATGAAGGCTGATACTCCATAGTCTCAGAATATTAAGGTCATGAGCTCAATGCAATAGAAAGATCGGCTTCAATGGATCATCCCCAATTCCAGTCTCCCAGGAAGACCAGCTTATTATCCCATCTTGGATCAGGGGTCCACCCATGGTCAATTAGAAATAGTCTGGTCACATAGTAGGGAGTACCCACCACCATTGTAGAGAAAATGGGGAGTAGTTACCAGAGAAGAGTAAATCACTGTGACTGGACAGGTGTCCCAGAACATTTCTTCTCTAGGAACAGTGGGTAACAGCAGAAAAAAGATGGCAGGGCACTGAATATAAATTTTACATACTTCACAATTTTTCTGGAATCAATGTTTGATTTTGCTCATCCTTTCCCAGAGTTTTCTCATTTCTTGTGTTTTGAACACAGCTAAGAAAGGAGATCTTTGGCTCTTATGACAGTAGGTATCTTTGGCAGGTAATATTTGCCTTAACATGTTGTTTTCTTATGTGCAGGGAAAGACTTACACATAGTGAGGGAGGTATAGTGGAAAGACATCAAGCATTGGATTCTGAAGACCTATATTCAAATTTGGTCTATGCCACTTACTAGCTGTGGCAGTGGTCAAGTTATTCAGCATCTGTATTAGGATGGCTACATTATGCAATGGTAATAACTTCCAAAATCTCAGATGTATTTCTCCCTCATGTTACATGTTCACTGGGTGTTTGCTGCCTCATATTGTCCTCAAGCTGGGACTCACTATCTGGAACTTGTCAATAATTGTTGCAAAGTGAAAAAGATTTCTGGAGGATCATTTGGAACCAATTAAATCCTGTAATGCGTTGCCTAGAAATAATTAGATAGCTTTACTGTAATAGAAAGAGGACCAGGAATTACAATTCTCATTTGTGTATTTAGAAGGCAGAGAACTGCAACTATTTGGTGAACAGCATGAATGACTAGCACAGTTTTACTCAGCTTCAGTTTCTTCATAAACAAAATTAAAATGTTGGGAATAAAACATGAAATGTGCATAAAACATCTGCTAGAAATAGTGCCTTGTACATAATAATTTTAATAAGTGGTAATTATTAATTTCATCAATTATTATCATTAGGATACTTAAGCTCAGGGAGATCTAAGTGTATTCTAATGCATTACAAAAAGAATTTAGGAAATTCACAGGGGACAGCAATCCATGGCTCACAGGCCAAATCTGGCCCACCATCAGTTTTTGTAAATAAAGTTTTATTGGAACATGGTCATGCCCATTCATTGTGTATTGTCAATGGCTGTTTTCACTCTAAAATGTCAGACTTGAGTAGCAGTAATAAAGACCATATGAACTACAAACATTTACAAACTGCCCCTTCAGAGAAAAAGTTTACTGGTCCCTGTTCTAATGCAATGCAAGTAGTAAACAAAGTTACCTGTCTTACTGGTGCTCCCTGGAAGGCGGAGCCTGAGACAAGGATCTGAGTGCAAGTAGTTTAGGTTGGAGATGATCCAGGAAGCAGGAGTGAAGGAGGGGTGAGGCGAGATGGATGTAGGGAAAGTGAGCATATAGGTGTTGAATTGAGGTAGCTGCTTTTGCTTGTGCAGCGTTCACTTGATTCCACCAGGTGGTACTGAGAAGTAGACAGAACGTCTACCTGAATTTCCAAAATCGCCATCCTGAAGGCCAGGAGGCAGGAGCATTTACCCATTGGGTCCTGTCCCCCAATCGTTAGAGGTTGCCACTGGGAGTATTAACGCAGTACTTCTGGGCTGTACTTGCATGTGGGGCAAATGGACTCCATAGCGTTGGAGAATATTCCAAGCGGAAAATAGAAAGATATGTGGAGCATGCTTGAGATGAGTGGCTGCCCATGGGAATTTGCGTGGCGGTGTCCATCACAACTGAGGCTGAAATCAGAGTTGGAGCTGGGGGACACGATGCTGGGAGCCAGAGGTCTCTTTTGCATTATCCGATATCGTAAAGAAATCTCCGTGCCCTCAGTTCTCATTTGGCTCTTGAGTAAATTCTATTGACTATAGTTATGATATGCAATGTAAGGAGTAGTGTATGCAGATGCTATGAGAAAGATTGTTTCATCACTGGCATTGTCCTCATGCTTCAGTCTGAGGGGGTAATAAAAACAAGTGCTCAGAAGGTGGTAAGTAATGAAAAAGATCATTTGCCATTTCTAGTGGCTTTTTTTTCCTGTAAAGGATAAGGTAGTGCCTATCAGATAATAGCTGTTATATACTCTGATCCTCTTAGTCTGATAATAAGGCCACTGATAACAAATTTTCTGTTTATCTCTGTTAGGGATATATACGGCTGAAATCGGGAAGGGGCCCATTACAGTGCAGATACCATCAGCCTTTGCCTACATTTGTATTGCAAGTGAAACCAATCCTTTTCAAGCACATGAGTTTAAAACAAGAGATAAAACCATTTGCAATCAGACTGAATATGAGTGTCATGAGGAAAAGAAAGCCAGATTGAAGAGCCCATTTGTGCTTCCTGAAGGGAAACTGGAATTATTTTTTCTTTAACCATCAGACAAGCTCAGTGAAGGAGGCAAGGTGAAACCCCAAGTCTGAGTCAGATTACTGAATGCATTTATCTGCGCAACATGGCCCCATCAGCGAGTAAAATATTACCTTCTCTGTGTTTACAATAAAAGAGCCAGTGTAAAGAAAATTACATCTTTCTGCACTTCTGGATTCTAAGGGCTGGTGCCTCGCAATTTATCGAGCTTTAATTCAGACTTTGAAATCATACTATAGTGGATAAGCTATTGTGAGAAGACAAAAGTGTTCTCCTTTTCAAAATAACTTTGTTTTAAAAATTATTACCCAACTGTCTTTGTGGGGGAAGAAGTAAATATGACTGAAGACATAATTCAAAGAAGACAATAATGCTTTATAATAGCTTACATGAAATAAATAATAATATTAAAACTTTAGCTATACAAGGACTATTGCTTAAGTGAAGGAATGAATGAATGAGTATGCAATTTAAGACAATGTGCAATGTCAAGGAAACCCTGCATAGTTCTTCTAAAGATCTCTCTAGTTAAGACTAAAGCTACTGAGAATTTTTATCCTACTTACACACACTCTCTTTCCACCCGTGTCGGTCTCCTCACCAGGGCCTAGGCAACATGCTCCTTCCACAGTCCTGCGTGATCTTCTTCCCCTCCAAGACACAAGCCTGCCTGCCTTTCAAGGTGCAAGGTCTGCATCACTGCTCTAGGAGGCCCTCTCGTTACAGCTCCTGCCTACACTGGGGATGAACTTATATTGCTTCTGAAATTGATTCACTAAGTAGATAGCCTAGTCATAAAATTAATACTCTGTGCAGGAACTTAACTCTTACCTAATATTTTTTGTGGGTATATGTTTTGCTCCCTTAAGTTGATCTAAGTCCCTGGAAGGGAGTGATCACTTCTTGTATACTTTTTCTGTCCCCTCATGAAACCTGTTGCTAGGTTGAATGGTATTGGCTTCATATATACTGTGTTTATGCTAGCCAGTCAAGAGTTATTTTTAGTGAATGAATTAGGCATCTCTGCATTGCCACAGTTGCCATGTTAACACAAGCCTCAAAGTTCCATTGTCCTATATTCACGTGCATTTAAACAAAAAGTGTTGTTTTTGTTGTTTCACTTATAAGATGACAAATCTGTCTTCTAAAACAGACAAACACATCAGTTATTTCCTCTCAATTTATCTTGACTGTCTGTTAAACTCAGGAGCCGACCATCTCTTTCACAGGGCAGCTAGGTGGAAAACGGTGTTCCGCAAATTGGCTGCAACTAAAAAAATTACTGTGGACCCTTGTTTAAAATATGGATTGTCAATTTCCATCCTAGACCTACTGAATTAGATTGTTCAGAAGGGAATAGGCCTGGTGTCTGGATTTTTATCAAGTAACCAAGTTCGTTCTTATATGCCCACTTGTGAAATACACTTATTAAAAACTCCCTGAAGATCTTTTTTCACACTATAGTGAAAATAATAACATCCAACATTTAGAGTTACATTGGAGATTGGATGGGATAAATATGACTAGATAATATACCTAGGAAAGCTCAAAGACCATAGAAAATCCTTGATATACTATAGTTGAGGTTTTCCTTTTTTTTTTTTTTTGCCAAGGAAGACCCGCCCTGAGCTAACATCTGTTGCCAATCTTCTTTTTCTTATTTTGCTTGAGCAAGATTAGCCCAGAGCTAACATCTATGCCAATCTTCCTCTACTTTATACGTAGGTCGCCACCACAGCATGGCCGACAAGTGGTATAGGTCTGCACCTGGGATCTGAACCCATGAACCCGTGCATCTGAAGCAGAGTGTGACAAACTTAACCACCAGGCCACAGGGCTGACCCTGAGATTTTCCTATTTCTTATCATACCATTTTACAAAAATCTTACTTTGAACATTTAAAAAAGCAACAAGTAAAGCAATAAGCATCTCCTTTAGAAAGTTCCAACTTCACAGTTGTTCCATCACCATCTGAGTTTATTGACTCATTCCCACCTCTACTTAATTTTTTGGTGAAGCTAGTTTTAATTGGATCTCTTGAACTTCCCGTGGTTTAAGGTAGAGATCAGCTCCAGGAGCTGATTCCAAGGGAGGCTTGTGGGGGTGCCCTGTTTTTTCCTCTAGAAATTTTAACATCAAATAGTGTGATAAGTTAGGAAAGTGTTAACTAACATTAGTCTAACGTTACAAATTAAATTTCGCATCCACTTTCATTATTACTATACCTTGAAAATTACTTTTAGTGAGTTCCTCTGAGAGTTTTAACAGAGATCATTTTTCTTATCTAATCTATCTATCTATCTATCTATCTATCTATCTATCTATCATCTATCTATCTATATCATCCATCTATTTATCATGTATTTTTTCACCTCTCAGGGCTATCTGGAACTAATAGATTAACATCTTAATTGAAATAACATTCTTATCTGCTGATCTATTTTATATTCAAACAAATATTTACAGCAGATATTCCATTTATTTATTGATTTCTGTGAAATCTCTAAAAGTTCTGGCCTCCACCTATTTTCTTGCGGAGAACAAGACTTTGTTTCTATTTTTGTTGAGCTTCCTGAGGATTGTCTTACTTTGAGTTCCCTAAATATAGACCTGAGGTTTAATATTAGACATGGATTTTGTTCAGGTAAATAACTTAATTAACCATGATGATTTGAATGAGCTAAATATTTTTGGTACCCTATGAAGCTCCAGTTGATCCTTATCAATTTAATTAAGAAATATAAAGTAGAGCTTTAAAAGCGTTCCTGAATTCATCAGAGTTACAGAAATACCTCACTTGTCCAGAGCTAACAAATAAATTTGTCCATGTATGTGTCTGTGTACCTAAGTATCTCTATATCTATCATTTATCTATTTTTAGGATATTTGAGAATGCTGATCAAGAGGAATATACCATAATTATAATATATTTGCTATTTTAAAAATATTAATCTTTTCTTGCACATGTTTCCCAGAAATCATTTAAATCTAAATCCTTTGAATATAATTTTGAACTTCTCTTATAATGATGTAAGTACTCAAGTAAAAATACAAAGCCAATTTCCTGATTATACTAAAGGTTGCTTGTGAAATATATCATGGCTTTCTGTCTATGATTTATCTGGTCTAATTGTCAGACAGAATTATTCAAGTTCCAAATGGGTATTACTTTTTCATTTTAAAGTATTTACAGAGTTTAGAATTGTTTTTCCAAAGGTTGTAGGATTCTGATACGAGGCCATGGATAGAACTAACCATTTATACCTGATAGCATCTTGGAAGTTTGCATTCAAGCCAGTAACTACTAACACCCTTAGGGTACCCTGAGGCATCCATGACTCTGATAGTTCATGTGGAAACTAACATGAATTCCAGGAAATTTACCAGGCATTTGAAGGATACTTATGAACTATTTGTAAACTCTGGAAATCCTGGATGACAAAAGTAGAATCCTACCCTGGAAGAAGCAATGTGTGGCTCCATCTGCAATGTTGCTAAGAATATTTCCTCAAATCCTGTATAATCTCATCATCAGCCTTATAAATGATGTAATCACTGAACAAAAATAGGGATAATATATTTTGGAAAAAAACTGGTTATTTAGTGTGAAAAATTTTATATTGACTGGGTTTCAAAGACTATGCAAAGCTATGTAGAATTTTTCTTTTTTTTTGGTACGGAAGATTCACCCTGAGCTAACATCTGTGCCACTCTTTCTCTATTTTGTATGTGGATCGCTGCCTCAGCATGGCTGAGAAGTGGTGTAGGTCCGTTCCTGTGCATGGGATCTGAGCCCATAAAGCTGGGCCACCAAAGCAGAGTGTGCCAAAACCACTGTGCCACGGGGCTGGCCCCTCAAAAATTTTGCTTGATTCATCTCCTCATAGTAAACAGAATATTATACCTATATGGAGGCTTGGTAAATTTAAGTTCGGGCAAGTTTCTTTATTTGTCTGAGCATAGTTTGGTCATATCTTATGTTTTGGTGAAAATACATACATTTCAGACTTGACATAAGGTCTAAAGGAGATAACGTTAAGTTTAGTTCTCAGTACACTGCCAGCCATGTAGTAATGAATGGAAACTGTGATATGATAGCAGTACTTATTCTTTTGAAAAACTTTTCACCCAACAGAAGAGAATGGAATGTCGTAAAAGAAATGCCTAATGGAAATGTTTTGTTGGATATATTCAGTTTTTATTTTTTCAGATACTCTTACAGGTTCCGTCTCAAAGTTATATTGCCTTTGTGTAGAACTTGCCTCTTTAGTCATTTTTACTCATGTGCCTTAAGAAAATGTCAGGAAGCTCTGTAAGTCTCACAAAAAAATCTCTAGAGGACCATTATTGTTCCCAGAGTTTTCAGGTAAGGAGGAAAAAGAAAAATAGATAAATGTGAAGAGAAGTATGAAAATTATTACAGCTTTGGACCCTTGGTTTAATGTAGATCACCTTATTATTTTAAATTAATATGTTACTATACACCAAGATAAATTTTAGAATGTAATTAATGTAACAAAAATATTTTAAAATTTCAATACCTTCACATATTTACTTACATGCCTATATTTTTTCTTGAAATTTAGCATCAGGCCAAATATATTTATATCAGGAACAGTTAGTCATACTAATAAAAATACCAATAAGGTACTAAAATAAAATCGTATCAATTATATTGACATCACTTCTGATGACAAAGAAGAGTAATAAAAGAAAATATCACTATTATTATACTCTGGAACAACTTCTGATTAAGATATATGCCATCAACATAATTTTTCACAAGTTGTTTTTATCATGGTTTTAGACTAGCGATAAAATCATTTGGTGCATTGTAAAATATACTAAATAAAGAGCTTTGTCCTTAAAATTTGTTGATGGTCACGTCACCTTTTAAATCATTTCTAGGTAGAAAAGGTCTATACAACATACAATAGGGAAATAAAAAAATTGTTGACTGATTAAATCCTATTTTTTATCAAAGAATAAAATAATTACCATAAAACTAGAATAAGTGCTAAGAAAATCGGTTGGAAGAAATAATATTTTAAAGAGTTTCTGTTGGTTGTTTTATTTCAGATTTATCTTCCTTTTTCCTTTTGAGTATTTTTTTATTGCAGCCAGACAGCATACAAAATAACTCGAGCTGTTTTCATATTTCACCACACAAAAGAACAAAGTTTAACCTTAAAGGATTTTAATATTTATTTTCTGAATTATTTATTCCATAATAGTTATTCCATTCTAGTCATTGCCCAAATGTTAAGTTCATATTCTCTCAGGTTTCAATAAAATGAACAAAATATCACAGACGATACTTAAAATATTTTATGCTTTGATCATGGGAAGAAGGTGAAGAGAAGGATTTCACAATGCCATCGAAACACTGTAGGATGTGAAATATTTTGAATGCTATAGAGCAGGAAAAAATTAAACAAGTGAGTAAAAATTCACTAGAAAATAGAAAGATTTAACGTTTTTAATATGAATTAGTATGTCACAGTCAATCATGATCACTCCTAAACATCACTCACAGAAATTTCTATACCCCTTATGCAGCAATTTCAAGAAAGAGAGCACATAACTCCAAAGAAAAGAAGTTAGTTACTTATTTACTCCTTGAGTTTGGCAACAGGGAGTAAAGAAACTTAGGAGAGAGAATGAAATTCTTCATTTTTTAAAAATTATATTTGTAATTTAGCTGAAGCATGACAGCACTAAACTGAAAGACATTTATGATGGAGGATAATCTCTTTTGAAAGAATATTCATGGAGAAAAGTGAGATAATATGGATTATTATAAGCATCTTTGAGTCTCTGGTTTAATTATCCAATGAGAAAAATAAAGAGGGATTTTGAAGATAAGTGTTTATTACTAGACTCCAAATTATAGACTAAATTTTCTTAGCACAGTTTATCCCTACATTGAAAGGTATAGAATGTTATAATGAGTAAATTATAGGAATTGGGATGTGGTTACAGGGCAACTTAAACATAAAGTATACAATACTAAATTGTGTTCACCTAACTCTCAGACCAGAGCAAAATCACTTAGGCAGAGTATCGTTGACGTGTGGAGGTCATTAGAGATCTTCACAATGGTTTCAGTTCTCATTTTGGGCACAAGGTAGAATTTCATTTTGTCTCTCCTTTTGAAGTTGGATGCGGCCATGTAACTTGCTTTGGCCAATGAGATGTGTGTAGAATTGTATATTCTTTCAAGGTAGAAGCTTCAAAAACCAGTGCAGAATCACTATTTTCCCTTCTCCAAGTCTAGCGTTGTAGAAACACATGTAAAGATTGCACCTCTGTCATCCCAGTTACCGAAGTGACTCATGAATAGATTCTCCCACAGAGCAGTCATGTGACTTTCTAAATTTCCTTAATCTGTTTAAGTCACAGAGAGACTGTAAATTTGATATAATAGTAGTACCTATATTATAGGATTGTTGTAAGAATCAAAGATAATTTATCTTTGGCACTGAATAATGATGTCCAATAAATGTTAACTATTGGTATTATTGTTAAAATTTAAAGCTATGGTAAAATGCTTAAAGCTTTCTCCAGAAGTCGTATATTTTTATTCCTAAATGATAATTTTAAAAAGTGAACTTTTTAATTTCCCACATTAATTTTGTGAATTTTTTCCTTTTTCTTACATTGTTAATTGCTTCTATAAATGTGTTAGCATTCAAAAGTCGTGGAGTCTCCACATATGCTTAACACATGAACCTTATTAATCATCTCATTAGACAGGAAACTAGGTAAGGCACAAAAGTATGTGCTTATCCAGTTCATCCAGGCATGACTGGCAAAAAGGGTAGAGAAGAGAATTACAGCAGATTAGCCTCTGGCTGTCCAAGGGGTTTATGGTGTTCTAGGAAACTAGAAGCGAGTGGTCAAGAATTATGTTTCTAGTACTACCAAAAGAATGAGGGAGTTATTTGCTGAGATCTTGTAATTCAAATCTACTTGTACTTCAGAATCATTGAAAAATATGATAAAATAGACAAAGTCATCACTCTAGAAGAATTTTGGCTGTGAACTTTACAATTGACAAGAAAAGAGTTAACAATTCCTGGAAAGAAGGAGCACGCATAATAAGATATCGTGTAAGCCAAGGAGGGTGAATTCCTTTTCTTTAGTAAATAATCTCAGTCTGCAGTGTAGACTTGTGACAAGGCTCAAGGATTTGCTGTAGAGTGCATTCAGTAATGAAGCAGCTTTAAATAAAGCCTTTCAACCTGTTTTTTTTGTTGTAGTTGATTGAGGTTTTGCAATGCAAAAAGGGGCCACTTAAATCAATTTATTGGCATATCATTAATTAACTGAGACAATATGACTCACATAAATTAAAGGATTAAAATATGCAATGGAGCTGGTTATTTTCATAACACTTTTAAAGTGAGGCTTTCTGCAAAAACGCAGGCTGCCCAGAAGTTATTTTCAGAGTCAACTCTGTCTTAATATTAGAACAGTCTTGTAAATTTTTCTCAGATTTTTCCAATCCACACAAACATTTTACCAGCCCACTCTTCCCTTGGAGATTAATCTGTTAAACAAGATGAATGAAACCACTATTTAATTTTATTTATTGCACACATAGTTCTCCTCCTCTCCCTGGTCTGAGAAGAAAACAGGACCTGATTCACTTTGGCACCTAACCCAAGCCCTTAACTGCCTTATCCTCTACTTCGCTGTTTTTCTGCCCAATTCGCTAATAAAACAAATTTACTAAAGTGGATTGCAGGCAATAGCTTTAGACCGTTAAAGGCAACCACTAAGGTGGCCCAAGTATTAATGAACCAGATTTCTACCTCAGAAATCAGCACTTTGGACCTCTGCTATAAAGTAGGCTCTTGGCGTTCCGGAAACTTCTTGGCATATAGTTTTACAGCTTAGGGCCAACCTTGCTAATCACAGTGATTAAATAGAAACATGGTTATTTCTAAACCTTCGTGTAGCTTACAATTCAAATGTACACTTGATTAAAAGTAAAATACCTGAAAATAACAGGCATCTGCCAGTGCTTTGGAGCTTTCTGAAGGTCTTTTCATAAGCTATTTTATTTAAGCCTTACAAAAATCTTGTTCATTCAACATTAGTACCTCAATTTACGTAAAAGAAAATTAAAGTTCAGAGAGGTTAAGTGAATCGTTCATGGTCACACAGGTATAAATGGAAGGAGCCCAGGCTTGAATGTGATGCAACTCCAAATTTTTTATGTAATCCACGCTATCAAAAAGTTGCCTTCCATAGCAGTACTGTTCACCAGAAATATAATTCAAGCCACAAAAGACATTTAAATTTTTCCTGTAGCCACATTACAAAAGATAAAGAGTAACAAGCGGAAGTAATTTTAATAATATATTTTACTTTGATATTTTACTTCCATAATATCCAAAAATATTGTCATTTCAACATATAATCAACTTAAAAACTACTAATGACATTTTGTGTATTTGTTTGTACTAAATCTTCAAAATCCAGTGTGTATTTAAAGTACACCTCAATTTGGATGCTAAATTTTCATTGGAAATACTTAACTTGTATTTAAATTTTATAAAATTTAAAATTGAAAAAGCAGATTCACATAGGTTACTCTAAACATGCTTAAATGTTTTCCAATAATTAAATTCAGTATTATTTTTCAAATTTAAATTTAAATTAAATTTAAAAATTTAGTTCTTCAGTAATACCAGCAACATGTGAAATGCTCAATAGCCACGTGTCACGGCCAGATTAGACAGAGAGACTTCATAGTGTCTGATCGTGTATTAGGTATTTGAGTTTCAAGTCACTTTCACATTATTTCATCTTTCAGCTACATCAATTATCAAGAGATACCATGTTAAAGGTAGGCAAGTACTACATATTCAGACTGACTATTTTCCTTCTTATTTTCCAGTTAAGCGTTCAACAGGCGAGTTTACAACAGAGACTGAGCTTTTCATGGAAACACATTGACCTAAAAGAAAAAAAAAAGCATTCCTTCATAGGTCAACTAAACAAATGATATTTAAGAAAATACAACTCATTTCCTTTACCCCTCAGTCCAAGTCCTAGCATTTGGCAGTCACGTCATGGTTTTTTTGTTGAAGGTAGAAGCAGTTTTCCTCTCCCTCTGCACTACAGCTGCTTCCCTCAGGAATGTAATGTTTATGAGGATCCTTATGAAATGTTGGAATGTGGTAAAACAGTGAGGTAGGTGGAATTTGCCTGGCAAGCTGGAATGAACTTTTCCTCACCCGTTCTCCCTTCACCACTCAGACACCCCAGGCTTCCCTGCTCTCCTTAGTCATGGACTCAGATGAGTTGGGACTAAGGAGTCCTTCTTCCTTCTCCTCATTTGACTCATCCTATGATTTACTTCTCTCAAGAAAGGATGTTATAAACTCCTTCACTCTAAAGGATGATTGTCACCTTTACTAAAGATATTAAATCTGGAATGAGAATTTCAGGTAAAGCAGACTATGAAGAATCTATTTTGGCGCACAGGAGAGGTGTGAATTCATACCACTTTGTCAGGGACTCCCTCTGCTTGCCCTTCACAGGAAGCCTTTGGCCAACTTCTGGTGCAGAAACTTCAATACAGAAAGGATCACTTCTCTTTTTCATCTGAATTCTAATATAGCACAAAATTAAAGAATTAATTTATGTCCACTATTAAGAAACTAGCTAAAAGGAAGTTTTCTTTAGTTCATAAAATTCAATTCACACCTCCATCTCCATAAGGCAGGGCTGCAATATCCCATAGATTTGGGTTCTAGAGTGCCTGTTAGAGGTTACTCCATGCAGAGAGGGTTGTCATCGTTTGTGGATACATTTTTTAAAAAATCCACAATAAATCATGCCTGATGATTGGACGTCCCAAGATTCATTGGAAGGACTTGTCCTTGATTAGCAATTACAGACTTCTGCCAATAATGTGCTAAGTAAGGTTACAAAAGGGCCAGGGCTGCCAGAAGTTGCTCAGTTCCAAATATTATGAAATATTCTGTCCAGGCTGTGGAGCCAATGTACCATTTCTGGGAAATTATTGGCAAACTGTTATGGCTACTTACAGTCAGTCTAGGAGGATATCTAAACTCTTTTTGAAAATTGTGCTTATTAACTGTTGAATAGTTACAAAGGATTATTTATAAAATAGATGTCAGATATCAAGAATAATGATACATTGAACCAAATTTAGGAAAAAGAACATTACCATTATCTTTCAATTTCCTAGTGTGTCCCTCAGAGGTAATCATTAAAGCACTGAATTGTGCTTTAATCCCTACCTTATACCTTGTTTTTCTTTGTGGTTTTACTACATATGTTTGTTTCCCTAAATAATATGTGACTTAGTTTTCAAAGTTTTTGAACTTTATATAAATGAAATTAGACTATGTGTTTGTTTACAATTTGTTTTTTTTTGTTGTTCAATGATACGTTCTCCCATCAACACAAATTAATGGTTCTAGTTGTTCTTCATCCTTTCCAAAGCTTGAGGTGGTGTTAAGTGCTACTTCATTATGGCTTTAATATATATTATTTTTTTCTTATTCATGTGTAGGTGTTTTTTATATATCTGAATACTAATGTGTTGCAAATAGCTTCTCTCAGTTGCGGCTCATGTACTCATTATATAGTGTCTTTTTTTTTTTTTTTTTTTTTTAAAGATTTTATTTATTCAGTTTTTCCCCCCAAAGCCCCAGTAGATAGTTGTATGTCATAGGTTCACATCCTTCTAGTTGCTGTACGTGGGACTCGGCCTCGCGTTGGACGGAGAAGTGGTGCCTCGGGGCGCTCCCGGGATCCGAACCCGGGCCGCCAGCATCAGAGCGCGCGCACTTAACCGCTAAGCCACGGAGCCGGCCCTATAGTGTCTTGATGAAGAGAAGTTCTTAAGTTATCAAATTTATCAATATTCCCCTTTTGCTTTCCTCTTTTGTCCTAAGAAATCCTTCCCTCTCTTGAGATGATGTATAGACTTTACTTTTTTTCAAAATTTTGCCTTTTACATTTGCTTTAATTTACCTGAAAACAATATTTGTGGATGGTGTCAGGTAGGGGTCCTGTTTCATATTTATTCCCCACATGGATACCCAAATGTCCAGGCATCATTTATCAAATTGTCTGTTTCTTCCCCAGGCATCTGCAATTCTTGTTCTGCCATAAATGTACAGGCTTATTTCTGGGATCTCCATTCCATGATCAACGTGTCCATCTTTGCACCAATATAAAAATGCTGTCGTTATCATTTAAAGGCATAATAAACTTTGTTTTCTTGTGAATCAAATCTTCTCACTTTGCTCTCCTTCATCAGAATGTCTTGGCTGTTTATAGCTCTTTGCTCTTCAATATAAGTTAAAGAATAAGCTTGTGACATCTCTTCCATTGCTTCCAAAGTTGTGATTTTAATTTGAAATATCTTGGCTGGAAATATCTTTGACCACATAGATTAATTTGGGGAAAAGTGCCATTTTTATAATATTGAGTCATCCAATCAATGAATATAGTGCATTTTCCAGGTTATTTAATTCTCCAATGACTCTTAGTAATGCTTTATAAGTTTCTCTATACGTATCTTACATATCTTTTATTAGATTTATTTCTAGGGACATCCTATTTTTTGATGCTATTGAACATGATATATATGTTTAAACTTTTTGAATCTACATGTTGATGAACTACATACATATAATACATATATATCTTTTATATTGTAAAATGCTCTCTTTATTTTTAGGAATGTTTCTTGCTTTAGAGTATAATTTGCTATATATTATGACTATAAATGTATTTCTAAAAGGCAATATTATTACTTACATATTTACCTTTTCTTTACTCTTAATTCCTTCTTGCATCTGTATGCTTCACATGGATAATTTTTCTTCTGCCTAATGAACCCCGCTTAGTGATTCCTTTAGTTTGGGTTTATTGATGATATATTTTCTCAGTTTTTGTTTCTCTGAAAATGTCCTGGTTTTACTTTCATTTTGGTGAACATTTTCACTAGGTTGGCATTTATTCTCTACTGGGAAATTGAAAATATCGTTACATTGACTTCTGACTTCCATTTTGTTGTTGCTGTTGAGAAATCAATTTTCAGTCTTACTGGTTCTTTGAAGATATTTATTTTTTCTTGACTGATTTTAATTTTTTTCTTTTGTTTCCAACAGTTTTACTATGATAGACATACATGTGTTTTCTTTGTTCTTTCTTTATAGTGGTTTGTAGAAGTTCTTGAATCCATGCCTTGGTGAATTTTATCATTCTTGGCCATTATCTCTTCAGATATTGTTTCTTTTTCATTCCTTCTCTTTTCTCCTGGGATTCCAATTACATAATAGGAGAAATTTTGACTGTGTTTCCCATGAATTCTATGTTTCTTTTAATACTTTCGTTCTTTCTTCTCTTCAAGGTTCAATCTGTTTATTGTCTTCTGACCTATCCTCCATTTCATTAGTTTTCTCTTCAGTCTTTTCTAATCTTCTGTTAACTACATCCATTAAACTTTTTTTCAAGTTTGAATGTATCTGTTCCAGAATATGTATTTGAGTTTTTTAATAGTTTCCAGTTGTCAAATGATATTTTCCATTTTACTATCTATCTTAATTGTTTAAAAGATGAAATAAATTTATTTTGTTTGTTTCTGATAATTCCAATATTGGGTGACCTGCAAGAGTTTTTCTACTTTGTTTTTTCATCTTGGTGTTTGGTCATTTGGTTTTGTGTCCTGATTTTTTGGGTAACTTTTTAGTGATGCTGAATATGGTTTATGAAAAGTTGTAGGGATAATATAAGTCTCTGGCTGTTTTATTTTCCTGTAGTAAGGAGCTAATTAGAGATGGGGCTTTAGTCTTATGAGATCTGGTCTATTTCTAGTTCAATTATCCTCCTAGCAAGTAGCCTTTCAGGAGTTCCAGTGGAAAGCATGAGGTGTTTATTAGGGTTTTTTCCTCCATAGAAGGCTCAGTACACTAATTGTTACCTCCATAGACCCTTAAGACTGATGAAAGTTATGCTTAGCAAATCAGCAAGACTCTTGAGGGAAATAGTGGGGATGAATGAGCCTGAAGTGGACTCTTTTTCTCCTTCCTCCCAGATCTTTGTCCATTAAATCTTTACTGCATTAATGTGTCTTGAATGTCTTCAAACTGATAGTTTTTATATTTCGTCAGGGTTGGTCTACAACAAGACAGCCCATCTTTACCAAAATGGGAAATCGTCTATGTTAGCTCAAAAAGAATATGTGTTCTTCAATTTTGGGGTGCATTGTGATATATGTGTGTGTTAGATCATCTGCAAATGTTTGTGTTTACATCTTCCATGTTACTACTGATTTAATTCTGTCTGCTTAACCAATAAATTAGATGTAACAAAAATCTACCAGTATGATTGTAGATCTGTCAATTTCTTTTGTTCTATCAACTTTTGTATATTTAGAAGCTATGTTATTTAGTCTACACTATGTTAGACTTGTTATGTTTTCTTGGAGAATTTAAACTTTTAAAATTTTTATCATTATTTAGTATCTCTCTTTTATAGTTACTAATATATATATATACAATACGTATAGTCTTACATTTATTACAATCATAGATTTGTTTTCAAAATAATGTTTTTTCTCTCCTTGTTCTCTTTTGCATTTCTCAAGCATATTTTCTCACTAAATTAATTATAATTCTCAATTCATGGCACATTTTCATTATCATCAGTGGTTGTGTGCAAGGCCCTGTCTTGTATTATGCACGTATTTATATATTTATTCCCTTTTCTTTATTGTATTATAACAAATCTCTATGAATCTTTTTGTTTTCGTGTGGTCCTACTAAATGTGGATTGTTGTTCTATGCACGTACATTTAATTTAGGTAAATGTTATTGTGCTAAATATCTCCATCTTCCTTACATTTTTTTTTCACTCAGTGTGATCACTTTAAGATTTGTGTTTTTGTTCACTGTCCATCTAGTCTGCCTTTTAGTTGCTGCCTAGAATTTCATGGTATGCATCTACCACATTTTAACTATCCATTCTTCCAATAGTCTGCCACCACAAAAAATGCTGCAGTGAATCTTATTCATATATGAACTCTAGAAATCTATTTGCTTTCCACATCCATTGTCTTGCTTTCTCCGTCATGGTCTCTACCTCAGGAGACTAACATGTATCAACGACATCAATGTATTTCTTTGCCATTTGTCACCTGTTAGGGTTTAACTAACAATGAACCCTGGCAGGACAATGAAGGCAGAGAGGAGAGGCAGTTAGGGTATTTATTATTTTGTATGGTCACCTCAGGTTGACTTTTTTGCCTTATCCACATTTACAATTTCTCTCAAGGAAGCATCTCTATGGGTTTTTCTCCTTAAGGATTCTTATAACTTTTCCCTCCTCTCATCCCTTTGAGTCTAGAGGTGATAAAAGACCAATATACTGAACTCTCCTTTTACGTTTCCATACGTTACACATATCTCCTTATAATATAGTCTTTTTATTAGTAAACCCCTTCAAGTTATTCAAATATGCTGGGATCTTGACTGATAGAAACCCTTATGGAATTGTAAGAGAATTGACATTCTTTTACTGTTGCTATTACTGATTTTTTAATTCATCAAAATCTAAAGATAATCAATATCGTTAACCTCACAAACGATAGAATTGAAAAAACTTTTTCTTTGTCACGAACCCTCTGGATTTATATACTATTTTTTGTCTTGTACTTTATTCTATCTTTTGTATTTTAAATCATCAAGATGTGATTATTAATGTTATATACAGTCAATTTTTGTTTAGTTTTACTCACATGTTTAACATTTGTTCTTTTCATTCCTTCTTGTGACTCAAACATTTAATGTTGGATAACTTCTCTTTTGCCTGAAGTACAGCCTTTAGAATTTTTTGGCAAGGTATCTAATTTGAGGTTGGTGATTATTTTCTTTCAGCACATTGATGATATTATTTCGCTGTATTCTTCCTGTTGTTGTTATTGATAAGTTAGCTGTCAGTCTAATTTCCTTCCTCTGAAGCAATCTGTGTTTTCTGTTTGGCTGTTCTAAGATTTTATCTTTGTCTCTGTGTTCTTCACTTTCACCGTGGTGTGATTGGATATGGGTTTCTTTTTATTTATCCTATTTGAAATGCATTGGCCTTCCTGAATCTGTATTGGTGATTTTCAACTTTTCTTGAAATTTCTATCATTATTCTTAAAGTTGTTTTTGCTCTATTCTCTTCTTTCTCTCCTTATGCAACTGCAATGGAATATAAGTTGGACTTTGTCACTTGATCTATGTTTTTCAAACTCTATTTTTTATGCCTATATCTTTGTATTTTTGTGCTGCCTTTTAGATTACTTTTTTCAGATATATATCAGAATTTACTGCTTCTGACTTCAACTATTCTAATCTGCTATTAAACTCATTCATTGACTTTTTAATTTTTTTTTATTTCTAGAATTTCTATTTGTTTACATTTCAAGTATATTTGGTAATTTTTAAAATAATTCTTGGTTTTCGTCCCATTGCCATTCTATTAAAGTATTACTTCAATTTTTTATTCTATTATTTCTTTAAATAGTGTAAAACACTATTACATTGTATTTTCTGCTTGATAATTTCAACATCTTAAGTCTTTTGAAAGCCTGATACTGTTGTACCTCATGGTATCTTGTTTCTTTGTGTGTTTGTTATTTTTGACTTGGTGATCCTATTTCTTAAAATATTTTTTTGTTAAATATCAACACATTATATGAAAGTTTTTCCTCCGATAATGATTTACATTTGTTCATTCCAGGGATCTGAGACATTTCCAAGCCACGACCACTTTTAATCAAACTCTTAACTTGATGCTTTTTGAACTAACTGGTTGCATAGAGTAGATGCACCTATGGTTGCAAATTCCTGGGGGAGATCAGCTCAAACTCAGCTTCAAGTTTTCCCTTGGGCAATTTTCTTAAAACCTTCCAGAGTAGACATTTAAGGTCCAGGACTATTTCTAATTCACCTATACATTTAAAGTATAGACTTTTGAGTTCCCAAGAATATCTGGAGGCTTCTTAGTAGCCTCTCTACTTGGATATTTCTTGGGCTTTTCTCCAGACAGTCATTTCCTTAAAGCCTGTGAAAAATAAAGCTGAAATTCTCTTGGTCAGCAAAACCTCTCTCTTGATATGTAAGTAAGCTTTAGTGCTCTGCTTACTTCTCTGAGATACAACTTCTACTTTCTTATTAACCTCTTTGTATTTCTCAAGGCTTTTGTCAGTTCATTAATGTGTTTTAAAAGATTAGAAAAACATTGAATTCAGCATTTTTAGTTGCTGCAACGACAAAAGCAGTCAGAGTATTTAATCCACCATTATGCGTGGAAACACAGTTTTAATTTTGTGGAGTTTTGGCAGTACTATATATATTTCATGTTATTCAAACATTTATGTTATTGGCATGATTAATATTTAGTTTGTTTAGAACAATATTGGGAAAGAAGATTCTGTTTTCCCTATTACTAAGACAGACACATTTCTTTCTGATATTCCAGTTGTCCTTTTATCATTGCTATGGGCAATGGATCCTCTTGAAATGTGATTTCACAAGGCAATTTTCTGTATTTGTCTTCTGCGATTCACTAACAGCTTGTTTGATTTTCATAACAGAAAATAATTCTCTCCATATGCCAAAAGACAACTCATTTAAATAAGCCTGATTCATGGTTTATCAACTTGATTACATCAGTTCTTTGAAAATATAGGAGTTTATACTATGGTTTTAGAATAAATTGCTTTCTCTAGTGTCATTTATATTTTACTAGGAAACAAACATGTAATTTGTAATGCCACGCCATCATGCTAATAAAACAAGGAGGGATTTATCCCTCTATTTCATCCAAAAGTCAAATGCATAACAAAGCAATGTCAATGATGAAAGTGTTTCTTGTGTATTATAAGGATCAAAGTAAGCTAAATGACTTTGTCAAGACAAGGCCATTGTCACTGGTCATAGGAGTGAAGCAAGGTCATGATGCAGAATGGAGAGAACTTTTGTTTGTTCACATGTGACATTTAAGTTGGTTATTTCCTTCATGTAATTAATATCAAGGGAGTATGAAAGTCATTCCAAAATCACAACACATAGTATACGTTGATACACTGTTTTTTTTTTTAAAGTTGTATATTCTTGTCTTTCCTAATAACCTTGTAGAGCTTATAACAACTCAAGACAGTATTCTATTTTTTTCAACAGAAGATAAGAAGAATATGAACTAAATATCAAACATTTGTAACTGGTTAGAAACAGATATAAAATTATATCTCGTAGTCAGATATTGCTACAATTTTGAAATTAAAAAGTTCAAAAGTTTCCACTTCAGATTCTGAGATGGCTGTCTCCAAAGGTGACTAACAGAGAAACATGAAACCATTCCTGCAGTGATTCTTTTCTATGAATATTCTTGATGTCAAAAACAAACACCAAAGCAAAGCCAAACCAAAATCTTAAAAAATAATTAACCTATAGCCTGATGAGTACTCTGCATTTAAAAGGTGACAGAGTTCCATATAACTGTGCAAATTCTGTAGCAGCCTTAACTTTCTTTTATATCTTACTGTTGTCTATATGAGAATGATAAAATAAATACATGGAGTTTGTTTCAACTGGAATCTAATGCCTCTCATCCCCCTCCCCCAAGGCTGAATCCATCATGTAAAGCTAGCTTTTCTTGAAGTCGCTGGAATAGCTTTTTGGTATATAGAGTAAAGCATGCTAAGAAAACACATGACAAAGAGAAACAATGTCATTTGAAGTGTCCTTGGTTTTATTTATAACAATAATGATGTTGATGATGATGATGATGAAGGGAGAACAGGGAGACATGGTCACATTTTATTTGGCATACTAGAACGGCAACATGTTTTTTCTTTCCAAGTGGAATTTGGAGATTATAGATAAAAAAGGAACATGTAAAAAAATGTTTTACGGGTAATGTATTTCTGAGTGATGAATACAGAGTATCAACAGTTTCTCTGAGTTTTTTCTTCTTATTTCTTGTATACCTGATAAACACTATTTCTTACTTTTCTAAGTGCATAATATAGTGAATATAAGTACATATAAGGTATAGTTCTTGTCTTCAGACAAGTTATAATCCAGCTGTGAATTAAAAAGTATGTGATTCTTAGATATGGAGATGTCCTTGCCTACAGGTGCCCAGGTTGCTTCTTTGGCCAGCGGTGATTGTGGCAGTGGCCTCATATTGGCCACTGGTTTCCTGTCTTTTTGCCTCTATAAGATCTCATCATTTCTAGAAAGCTGAAAAGAAATTTATTTCACACAGTATATTTGGATAATGGCTTATCACTACCTTTAAGAAAATGTTGGAAGAATAAGCAGAGGGAACATACTCTTTTTATTCTCATCTTTGTTCCATGGGGGGTGACCCTTCAATTGCAAAACAGAATCCTGGGTACCATACATGCCCACTCATAAAGATTGGAAGTATAACCAATAGTATAGGGTATTTTTGGCAGTGTATGATTATAAAGGATATAAGTGAATAGAAGTTAGGCAACGGATGCCTATCATCTTCATTCCTCTCACATACTCCTTCTCAGAGAACTTACCTGCTGTGGCCTGGAAAGTTTGCTAGCCCACATGAAAGCATCATCCATGCCACAACTGATTTACTCACAGGTAGAAAAATGATCCAATTTGTGTCAACGAGATTCTGTCTCCCATGAATTTCAATTTGGGATTCAGAGAATCTAATCATGGTATTCAGGGTTTAGGTCAATAAAAGAGTACAAAATCAGGGCTAAAGGGCATTTGTTGCCATATTCAAAGAAAAGCATAGAAATTGAATCCGATTTATCAGAGAAGTCTGGCATTCAGAGAGAGAAAAATTGAAGAGACTTGCAAAAAGAGCAGGATGACCACATGGCCCGGGAAAGATGAGGAAAGATGGAAAGGGATGTCCGGTGTTTCTAAGTTCTGGTTCCTGTCCTTTGTAAGACCAGACAACCCATTTGCCCTTGATTTTCATGAGATTCCTTTGAATTCTTTCAATAAATATCAATTTATGCTAGTTTGTTTGGGTGTTTATTTCTTAAAATCAACAATTCCTAATTGTGGTAGAGATTGCTAATTGCTGACACAATATCTATCTTTCCTTTTCCCTTCCTTACAGAACCCCTATATTTTCAAGTGTAACAATATTTCCAGCTAAAATCTTATCTCCCAGCCTCCTCTGCTGCTAGAAGTGGTCCTGAGAACAAGTTCTGGTAGATGAGAAACTAGTAGATGTGCTATGTAGGACTTCTGGGAAGTCTGTAAAGGGAGATAACTCACTCAACCGTTATTTTACTCTTTCTCTGTTCCTCCTTCCTGCTGCTTGATATACAAACCCAATGACTGTAACTGACTAGAAATAAAGCACCCTTTGGGAGCATGAAAGGCCTTGAGGACAAAAGCTTGTTACTGAGGGTGTTGGAGCAGAAAGTGGAGGAAGCTTGAGTCCTTGATAACTTTGTCTTGATGACTTTATCTAAACGAAGGTTGGGCAAACTTTTCCTGTAAAGGATTGCAACTATTCAACTCTGCTGGGGCAGTGTGAAAGCAGTCACAGAAAGTATGTACATGAACGGATATGACTGTATTCCAACAAAAAGGGCTGTAGTTTACTGACCCTTGCTCTAGATCATCCTTGCACTGCCTACTACCAGATTTCACTTGTCTGTTGAGATAAACACTTTTGAGTTCACGCCACTGGTATATTCATCTGAAGCTGACATGCTAAGACCAGAATTAAGACAAAAAGTAATAAATGATAACCAAAATGAATTAAACTGCAAATGTAGAGATAATTTTGAGCAGAGCCCACTTGGAATGGTTTAATGAAGGTGGGATCTAAAGTGCCTCTTGAAGAAAGGCCACTTTTTATATGGGGAGAAGAATAGCATTCCAGGAAAAGAAAGGACAAAATAGAAGAGGAGATGTGAGAAAGTGTAGTGTGTGTGTTAAGGACTTGTTTGACTAGAGTGATAGAATCAAGTAAGAAAGAAATCAGAAACAAGATTGGAGTTATATTCTATGATTTTACTGTTAAAAGGCACTGGAAACCAGGCTAAGGAATATACCTTTTCCCTCTCTTTCATTATAATTCATTGCCTTTGTCCACCCCATCCCCATTCCTCCTCCTCCTCCTCCTTCTTATCCTCCTTCTCTTCTCTCTCTTAACTGTTTCCTGATCAGCAGTCAGCCTGGGATAAACATGATGTAGGATGTTCTAATGAAGTTATTAGTGAGGGTTTTATGTGGAAGTTGCACAAATTATTCTCCCTTACCCCTTATTCTAGAGGTTTGAAAGGCACTTTTCCATCTGTTTCTCACTATCTGCAGAATATGGGAAGATGGTGCATTTACTTTCAAGGGATTTCTAGGTTTAAAAAGACAATTCAGGTCATGGCAAAAGATAAGATAGTTTAGAAAAAGCCAAAGGTCCTACTCCTGTAACCTGTGTGTACCTCTCTGCCTCATCAACTCTAACTAGTTTAAAATCTCATTCAAACAGCACATAATTCCTCCAATCCTAGCTTTCTTTTTGTTATCTGATGTCTTATGTCTATTTTTTTCTTTTGTTTCTCCATGACTGCCTTCTTTGTGTTAAATAGGTATCTTCTAATGTACCATTTTAATTCCCTTTTTTTTAAACTATGTTTTTTGGAGTTATTTTCTTAGTGATTGTCATGGGGATCACAATTAGCACCTTATTTATAACAATCTAGTAAGGGTTAACACCAACTTAAATTTTTTTGCTGAGGAAGATTAGCCCTGAGCTAACATCTATGCCAATCTTCCTCTAGTTTGTATCTGGGTCACCACCACAGCATGGCTGACGAGTGGTGTAGGTCCAAGCCTGGCATCCAAACCCACGAACCTGGGCCACCGAAGCAGAGTATGCCAAACTTAACCACTAGGCCATGGGGCCAGCTCTCCAACTTAAATTCTTAGTATATCAAGACTTTGTTCCTATATAGCTGCATTTCTCTTCTACTGTTTGTTGTTTAGTGACTTTCTAAACTAATTCTGTAGAGCTGACTTTTTAGTCATGTGTGGCCACTGAAGTCTCTGATCAGTTAGGTTAGTGGTCAACTAATGATTCAATGTACATTTCCTTATAAACTCAGAACCAGTAAGTCTTCCAGTCTTTGCTAAGGGGCTCTGTGTGCATATTAGGGCTTGCCTTCTACAGTCAGCTGGCAGTTAACACCAGTGCCTTAGCCTTCACTTCCTGCTGGTACAGTTTCAAGTTCAGGCAGAGATGAAGGAGAGAGGTTAGGGCCTTCTTGAACATGTGCATAGCTCTGAGCATGTACACAGTCTTACATATGCAAATGATCCTCTAGATTCCCAGGAATATGTTGGAGCTTTTCAAAGAGCCTGTTGAATCTTATTCCCTAGCTTTTCTTTTTAAGCTTTTATGAGATCCAAATGTGATCCACCTCTTCAGGCAGCCATGAAGTTAAACAATAACTTGCACTTGTTTTTGACAAACACCCCCCGAGAAGAGGCTTTTTGCACTGAAGAGTTCTAACTCAGGTCAAATGCAGATGGCCTTACAAGTAAGCTCTTCCAGGAAACCACCAAACAGGTCAAATAATGACAATTCTCTGGGAATGGGGCTTAGAAGAAGTTTTAATTCTGTTCTACCCACTCGAGTGACGGCTAGGCTGCTGGTTTTCACCACGATATGGGTTTTTGGCTTTGAAGGTTCCAGTGGAGCTGGATAGCCGGGAATGGGACTCAGGTAAGTTACAATGCCACTGATCTCACTGTTCTTACAAGGATTCAATTGCTTTTCCTGAATAAACACTCCCTGGATTACTGTAAACCTTAGGTTAATTTTCAGAGTCCTGAAAAGATTAATTCTGATAATTTTTGCCAGTTTTCTCATTGCTTTTATGGAAGACATAACTTTTGGATGTCCTTACTGTGTTATTTTCACCAAAGTCCTTGTCCTAACTTTTCTGCTTTTCAGTAATTTAGAGTAGAAAATTTTACATTTGTTTCAGGATATCTTATCGGATTCTCAAATCTTAGTTTTTGTATGCCAGATAGAACAATAGAAACAAACAAATAAGTTTATTTTAAATTTGTCTTTTCATTTCTTTCCAAAATTGACATGAGGTATAGAAATTGTTACATACCAAGTAAGCTCAGAGTGATAAATTTCTTATTTTTCCTTTTTGGGTAGATGTGGTTGGGTTTAATTTTTGAAGTAGGGTGATACATAAGGATAAAATAAAGATGTATTTAAACTTTATCTTTTTTAAAAAAACTAAACAGAATCTTTGACCTTTTCCTTCTCTTCTTCTAATAGCTAAATATTCCTAACTTCTAATAACACACAGAAGACAGGTCATGTCTGCTTAAATAACTTTAAGTTGGCCAGTCTGAATTTTAGAGAATTATCTTTCCAAGAGTCATGTACAGCATTTAATTGTTTAAAACAGTAGCAATACAGAACAAGTCTTGAAAAGAATCTGGCTCAAGGCAGAGCAGAAGTGGTACTATTGAGCTTACTTCTTCCATTTTTCTTCCAGACTTACTTTAAATATTTGCACACGAGCCTTCCTCAAAGTTACTTCACATGAAACTAAGGATGGGAGGAGACCCAAATCGGTCTTCTTTATTCCTCAGAACAAGAGCCCTCTGTATGAAGAAAAGAATAGTGACCTCTAAGTAAGTAATATGTGCTGCAAAGACTATTTTTGCTTAATTTGTGGATGAAGACTGCAGTAGGCACTCAATAAATGCTTGCTAAGTGGCTAGTTCTCAGCAAATGGCTGTCCTTAAATCATTTCTCTGAGGAGTGGATACAATGAAAAATATATGTTTGTCAAAAACAAATACCCTATGATTTAGGGTATTCATGTGTCTGCCACATGTTCACTGGGTAGTTCTGTGAAACTCCATCACACCTATTCTATTATTTTGCAGATTAACTCATTGGGGTTAGGTTCCTAAGTAAAAAGGGATACCTATTGAACCAAAGCTGACTTAGCTTTAAATCTCCTGAATGTGCTGACTTCATTTGACACTTCTGTCTCTTGACAGGAGAGTCTCAGCTTCCTGAATAATGATAAGTAGTGCAGTACAATAAATGTGGACTTGGTAAGTGAACGGCATCATTGTGTGTGCTCTCTACAAGCCCTGGAAGATGAAACTGACAATTTATAGTAGATTAATCTTGTGTCTGGTCCCTGTGCAGAAATTAACTATATTGCTTCTTAGTGGGTATTTCAGGAGGCTGTCAGGCTTAAGAATTTTGAGAAATGACTATCAGATAAAGGACTCTAAGAAGTGTTAAATAATGATTTAAATCGGAGTATAGGAGCTAAGGGAGAAAAATCTTGAATGATCCACTTTAAGACTATTAGTTGAAGGAGAAATCAGATTCTAAAGGTTATGATTATATTTTATATGGCATACAAAAACTCCCACTAAATCTACTTAAAAATTCTAGCCAGGGAAGAGTGGGGTGGTATAATTTTTATTAGAAAAAGCACAGAGAACAAACATAGCAGTTTCATTTAGCGCTAACATCCTATCTGTACTGAGTTACATAGCCTTTGTCTTTTGGAGAAAACCAAAAATATTAGAAGTTATGCTATTTTAGGTTTGCAAAAAACCACTGTTATTCCCAGAGGAATGGAAAGATAAAAGCAAAAACAAACACAAAAACCACAAACCATGTTTTTACCAACATGAAAGTCTGGTATTCTCATATGGATGACATCAGCCTATGTTTATATACAGAGAAAACAGTGTATTCAGTATTCTATAAAAATTATCTAAATGTATGAACAATGCAATGCTATCACGGATTTTAAAAATAGTATGCATGAAAAATAAGTCTCTGACCATGTAATAGTTTTGGCCTAATTAAATTGCTTTGTCTAATATAATGCTGAAATACAATGAAATTTGAACCCCAGTCATTATTATTATGTCAAAAATTACATTACATTTAATTAATGATTTTTATTCTCTTAAGGAAAATTACTTGTTTCAGTTTAGTAGAATGAGAAGGATTCTCCTTTTCACATCAAAAAATAATAATATTTTTAATATATATTTTATTTATTATATTAATATATAATTTAATTCATAATTATATCATGAATTAAATTAATTTATAATTATATTATTATACGTAATATAATTATTTATCATATTTGTTTTAATAATAATAAATAATTACATGTTTAGACAAATGAATACGATCACATTTATCCAGTTGTCTTGCCTCTGCTTCTTCTTGCTTTCTTGATTTTTTATTACAGATCGTTATTTATTCACTTACATTTTGCCTTCCGTACTAGGTTTTATTCTCCTTGAAGGTAGAAGCCATTATTTATTGTATTTGTATCTTTCACGTTGTATTAAAAAAAATAGCTGTTTTAAAACATTATTTTTACCTTCAAGTAGCTTCTTCTTTTTTTTTTTTTTGTGAGGAGATCAGCCCTGTGCTAACATCCGCCAATCCTCCTCTTTTTTTTGCCGAGGAAGACGGCCCTGGACTAACATCCGTGCCCATCCTCCTCCACTTTATATGGGACGCCGCCACAGCATGGCCTGCCACAGCAGTGCGTCGATGCGCCAGCGGGATCCGAACCAGCGAACCCTGGGCCGCCGCAGCAGAGCGCACGCACCCAACTGCTTGTGCCACCGGGCTGGCCCCTAAGTAGCTTCTTTTATCACAGCTGAACTATCACAATGGAAAATATGATATTTTCTACTCAATTGGCCTCTCTACTTTTTTTTTTTTGGTGAGGAAGATTGGCCCTGAGCTAATACTTGTTGCCAATCTTCGTCTTTTTGCTTGAGAAAGATTGTCCCTGAGCTACCATCTGTGACAATCTTCCTCTATTTTGTATATGAGACACTGCCACAGCATGGCTTGATGAGTGGTGTGTAGGTCTGTGCTCAGGATAGGGCCCACAAACCACAAGCCACGGAAGTGGAGTACGCAAACTTAACTAGTACGCCACTGGGCAGGCCCTACCGATTGGCCTCTCTTTTATCACTAAATTTAATGTCATAGTGCTGAATCTTTGAGGTGATGAAATAATACCTATCCCCCTCACCTCCTTTACATTTTCTAGTAATTCCATTTCCCTTGACCTAATCTTGTATTCTTCATGCCAATTAATCCATAGTTATTGGAAGGCAGTAGAATGAATGACTTCAAGTTCAAACTGTGCTTAGACTCAGGTCCTAGCTCTCACCATCACCTCCAATAATCTTGGGCATGTACCTCCTACATAACCTATAACCTCTCCATCTCTTTGACAGTTACTACAAATCATTTTATAAAATGTACAGAAAAAAATGTATACATGTAAAGTGTAATTTGGATAATTTCGATTTTCATAACTAATGTAAAAACTATAGAGTAGGACAAACCATGGATGTTATCTAGGATCAAAGAAGAGAAACATTTTTTACAGGCTCTGGGTTTTTTTTCTCTCTTGCCTTTCTTTGAATTTTGTAATAGTGAAAAATTATATAATACTTTATCCTTCTTTAAACTAGAACTTTTTTTCTTAAGAAATGGCCTTTAGAAACTATACTATTCTGCAGAAGTGTAATTTTATAGATGAGTTGGGGGAAAAATCAAACATACTATCAGAAAAAAATTATTACTGCATAATCAATGGTGTTTAGATAAGAGCTCAAACATTTTCCAAAAAAGCTAACTTTTTTCCAAGAAGAAAACATCTGGCTGTTTTATATGCATGAGAAAATGTACATTTCTGAGCTACTTAAGCATTTGTTTCTCCCAAAATATCCTAGAGGATTTTTGACAGTACATGCCAGAGTTATGGAAAGTTTTAACTTTTAAGTTTCTGTTTCTCTGTTATCCAGATCCTTCAACTAAATATTTTTAAGTTTAAAAATAGAGTATTTTTAAAGTTTTTAAAAATACAACTTTAACCTCATGTTAATTCAAGACATCTCTACAAAATTTGATCAATCTTTCCAAAAGTATTCATTCTTTTTTTTAAAATTTTTTGTTTATTGCAGTAACATTGGTTTATAACATTGTAAAAATTTCAGGTGTACATCATTATACTTCTATTTCTGCATAGATTACATCATGTTCACCACCCAAACACTAATTACAACCCATCACCACACACATGTACCGAATTATCCCTTTCACCCTCCTCCCTCCCCCCTTCCCCTCTGGTAACCATCAATCCAATCTCTGTCCCTATGTGTTTGTTTATTGTTGTTATTATCTACTACTTAATGAAGGAAATCATGCGGTATTTGACCTTCTCCCTCTGACTTATTTTACTTTGCATTATACCCTCAATGTCCATCCATGTTGTCACAAATGGCTGGATTTCATCGTTTCTTATGGCTGAGTAGTATTCCATTGTGTATATATACCACATCTTCTTCATCCATTCGTTCCTTGATGGGCACTTAGGCTGCTTCCAAGTCTTGGCTATTGTGAATAACGCTGCAATGAACACAGGGGTGCATGTACCTTTAAAAATTGGTGTTTTCAAGTTCTTTGGATAAATACCCAACAGTGGAATAGCTGGATCATATGGTAGTTCTATCCTTGATTTTTTGAGGAATCTCCATGGTGTTTTCCATACTGGCTGCACCAGTTTGCATTCCCACAGCAGTGTATGAGAGTTCCCTTCTCTCCACATCCTCTCCAACATGGGTTGTTTCCTGTCTTGTTAATTATAGCCATTCTGACGGGCGTGAGGTGATATCTCATAGTTTTGATTTGCATTTCCCTGATAGTTAGTGATTTTGAACATCTTTTCATGTGTCTGTTGGCCATCTGTATATCTTCTTTGGAGAAATATCTGTTCAGATCTTTTGCCCATTTTTTAATTGGGTTGGTAGTTTTTTTGTTGTTGAGATGCATGAGTTCTTTGTATATTTTGAAGATTAAGCCCTTATCAGATGTATGGTTTGCAAATATCTTCTCCCAATTGTTAGGTTGTCTTTTCGTTTTGTTGATGGTTTCCTTTGCTGTGCAGAAGCTTTTTAGTTTGATGTAGTCCCATTTGTTTATTTTTTCTATTGTTTCTCTTGCCCAGTCAGACATGGTGTTTGAAAAGATGTTGCTAAGACCGATGTTGAAGAGCGTACTGCCTATGTTTTCTTCTACTAGTTTCACAGTTTCAGGTCTTACATTCAAGTCTTTAATCCATTTGGAGTTAATTTTTGTGTATGGTGTAAGGTAAGAGTCTACTTTCATTTTTTTGCATGTGGCTATCCAGTTTTCCCAACACCATTTGTTGAAGAGACTTTCTTTTCCCCATTGTATGTTCTTGGCTCCTTTGTCAAAGATTAGCTGTCCATAGATGTGTGGGTTTATTTCTGGGCTTTCGATTCTCTTCCATTGATCTGTGTGTCTGTTTTTGTGCCAGTACCATGCTGTTTTGGTTACTATAGCTTTGTAGTATATTTTGAAATCAGGGAGTGTGATACCTCCAGCTTTGTTCTTTTTTCTCAGGATTCCTTTAGCTATTCGGGGTCTTTTGTTGTTCCATATAAATTTTAGGATTCTTTGTTCTATTTCTGTGAAAAATGTTGTTGGAACTTTGATAGGGATTGCATTGAATCTATAGATGGCTTTAGGAAGTATGGACATCTTAACTATGTTAATTCTGCCAATCCAAGAGCGCGGAATATCTTTCCATATCGTTGTGTCTTCTTCAGTTTCTTTCAGAAATGTTTTATAGTTTTTGGTGTACAGATCTTTCACCACTTTGGTTAAGTTTATTCCTAGGTATTTTATTCTTTTTGTTGCAATTGTAAATGGGATGCTATTCTTAATTTCTCTTTCTGCTACTTCGTTGTTAGTGTATAGAAATGCAACTGATTTTGTATGTTGATTTTGTATCCTGAAACTTTACCATATTCGCTTATTACTTCTAAAAGTTTTCTGGTGGATTCTTTAGGGTTTTCTATATATAAAATCATGTCATCTGCAAATAGTGACAGTTTCACTTCTTCCTTTCCAATTTGGATAACTTTTATTTCTTTCTCTTGCCTGATTGCTCTGGCTAGGACTTCCAGTACTATGTTATATAGGAGTGGTGAGAGTGGGCATCCTTGTCTGGTTCCTGTTCTTAGAGGGATAGCTTTCAGTTTTTCACCATTGAGGATGATATTAGCTGTGGGTTTGTCATATATGGTCTTTATTATGTTGAGGTACTTTCCTTCTATACCCATTTTGTTCAGAGTTTTTATCATAAATGGATGCTGTATCTTGTCAAATGCTTTCTCTGCATCTATCGAGATGATCATGTGATTTTTATTCTTCATTTTATTAATGTGGTGTATTACGTTGATTGATTTGCGAATGTTCAACCATCCCTGCATCCCTGGAATAAATCCCACTTGATCATGGTGTATAATCTTTTTAACATATTGTTGTATGCGATATGTTAGTATTTTGTTGAGGATTTTTGCATCGATGTTCATCAGTGATATTGGCCTGTAATTTTCTTTTTTTGTGTTGTCCTTGTCTGGTTTTGGTATCAGGGTAATGTCAGCCTCGTAGAATGAGTTAGGGAGCTTCCCCCCCTCCTCAATTTTTTGGAAGAGTTTGAGAAGGATAGGTATTAAGTCTTCTTTGAATGTTTGGTAGAATTCACCAGGGAAGCTGTCCGGTCCTGGACTTTTATTTTTGGGAAGGTTTGTGATTACTGTTTCCATCTCCTTACTGGTGATTGGTCTATTCAAATTCTCTACTTCTTTTTGATCCCGTTTTGGAAGGTTGTATGATTCTAAGAATTTATCCATTTCTTCCAGATTGTCGAATTGGTTGGCATATTGCTTTTCATAGTATTCTCTTATAATCTTTTGTATTTCTGAGGTGTCTGTTGTAACCTCTCCTCTTTCATTTCTGATTTAACTTATTTGTGCCTTCTCTCTTTTCTTCTTGGTGAGTCTAGCTAAAGATTTGTCAATTTTGTTGATCTTTTCAAAGAACCAGCTCTTGGTTTTATTAATTATTTCTATTGTTTTTTTTGGTCTCTATTTCATTTATTTCTGCTCTGATTTCTATTATTTCCCTTCTTCTACTGATTTTGGGCTTTGTTTGTTTTTCTTTTTCCAGTTCCTTTAGGTGCATTGTTAGATTGTTTATTTGAGATTTTTCTTGTTTGTTGAGATAGGCCTGTATCGCTATAAACTTCCCTCTTAGAACTGCTTTTGCTGTATCCCATAAATTCTGGCATGTCGTATTTTCATTTTCATTTGTCTGCAGGTATTTTTTGATTTCTTCTTTGATTTCTTCGTTAACCCAGTCGTTGTTCAGTAGCATTTTGTTTAATCTCCATGTATTTGTGGTTTTTCTGATTTTCTTCCTATAGTTGATTTCTAGTTTCATACCGTTGTGGTCAGAAAAGATGCTTGGTATTATTTCAATCTTCTTAAATTTATAGAGACTTGTTTTGTGGCCTAGTATGTGATCAATCCTGGAGAAGCTTCCATGTGCATTTGAAAAGAACGTGTATTCTTCGGTTTTTGGATGGAATGCTCTGTATATATCTACTAGGTCCATCTGTTCTAGTGTGTCGTTTAAGGCCAATGTTTCCTTATTGATCTTCTGTTTGGAGG
Source organism: Ceratotherium simum simum (assembly GCF_057802395.1). Lineage (NCBI taxonomy): Eukaryota > Metazoa > Chordata > Mammalia > Perissodactyla > Rhinocerotidae > Ceratotherium > Ceratotherium simum. The sequence goes on from NC_141909.1 coordinate 18,036,074, forward strand.
ATCTATCCGTTGGTGTAAGTGGAGTGTTCAAGTCCCCTACTATTATTGTGTTACTATTTCTCTTTTTATGTCTGTTAATAATTGCTTTATATATTTAGGTGAACCTACATTGGGTAAGTAGATATTTACAAGTGTTATATCCTCTTGTTGGATTGTTCCCTTGATCATTATGTAATGCCCTTCTTTGTCTCTTTTTACAGTTTTTGTTTTAAAGTCTATTTTGTCTGATATGAGTACTGCTATCCCAGCTTTCTTTTCATTGCCATTTGCGTGGAGTATCTTTTCCCATCCTTTCACTTTCACTTTGTGAGTGTCTTTAGGTTTGAAGTGTGTCTCTTGTATGCAGCATATATATGGGTCTTGTTTTTTTATCCAGTCAGCCACCCTATGCCTTTTAATTGGAGCATTTAGTCCATTTACGTTTAAAGTAGCTTTTGATAAGTATGTACTTACTGCCATTTTTTAACTTTTTTTTTTTCTCAGTGTTTTAGTAGTCCTTCTCTGTTCCTTTCTTTTTCTATACAGAATTGATGGTCACTTTAGTTTGACCTCTGTCTCAAAGCTGTACTCTTTAACTCCCCTCCTCCCCCCTTTTATGTTTTTGATATCATATCTAACCTCTTTTTTGTGCATTTGTATCCATTACCCTCTTATCATGGAAATCGAAAATTTTTCCTATTTGTGGTCTTCTCTTTTCCCCTTAAATCAGTCCCTTTAACATTTCTTGTAGCACTGGTTTCTTGGTGACAAACTCCTTTAGTTTTTGCTTGTCTGGGAAATTTTTGATCTCTCCTTCCATTTTGAATGATAATCTTGCTGGGTAGAGTATTCTTGCTGTAAGTTTTTTCCTTTTAGCACTTTAAATATATTGTGCCATTCTCTTCTAGCCTGTAAGGTTTCTGCTGAGAAATCGGCTGATAGCCTTATGGGGGTCCTTTGTATGCAACTTGACATTCTTTTAGGATTCTCTCTTTATCTTTAATTCTGGACATTTTGATTATGATGTGTCTTGGTGTGCACCTCTTTGGGTTTATCTTTTTTGGTGCTCTCTGTGCTTCCTGTACCTGGATGTCTGTTTCCTTCCTTAGGTTAGGGAAGTTTTCATCTATTATTTCTTGAAATAGATTCTCTGCCCCCTTGTCTCGCTCTTGTCCTTCCGGGACACCTATAACACGGATGTTAGTGCGCTTGATGTTGTCCCAGAGGTCCCTTAGACTGTCCTCACTCTTTTTAATTCTTTTCTCTTTTACCTGTTCAGCTTGCATAATTGCTTCTAGTCTTTCGTCCAGCTCACAGATCCGTTCTTCTGTATCCTCTACTCTGCTTTTGAGTCCCTCCAGTGAATTTTTCATTTCCAGTATTGTATTCTTCATTTCTGATTGGTTCTTTTTTATATCTTCCATTACTTTGTTGACATTCTCACTGAGTTCATCTATTCTTCTCCCCAGATCAGTGAGCATCCTTAACACTCTTAGTTTGAACTCTCTGTCAGGTAGGTTGCTCATTTCTGTTTCACTTAGTTCCTTTTCTGGGGTTTTGTCCTGTTCCCTTACTTGGAATATATTCTTTTACCTCTTCATTTTGCCTCTTTCCCTGTGCTTGTGTCTACGTATTAGGTAGGTCAGCTACGTCTCCTGCTCTTGGATAGGTGACCTTATGTAAGTGATGGCTTAGGAGGCTTCCAGTGTGCTTCCCTCAGTTCTCAATGTTCCAGGGTGACCCCTATGTGGGCTACATGTATCCTTCTGCTGTGGCCTGTTTGCTCTCCCTGTAGGCGCCCAGGGAGGCTGAGTTATGCTCCTGGCCAGCTGTTGTAATGCTCAGCTGCTTGTAGTTGTTGTGGGCCCTTCAGTCTCTTTATCCGGTGTGGGGAGCCCCAGCACAGTTGGCTGTAAGTTCTAATACCACATTTGTGTTGCAGTATTTCTTTTAACTGAGTAGGCCCCCAGCGTGGCAGGTTGTTAGGCTCAGGGCCTTACAATTGCTGTAAGCCTCTAGCCTATTAGGTCTCTTGTCAGCTCTCTGAGGATTGCAGCTGGGTGGGGCTGGCCTCAGGCACAGGAGCACCCAATTGTTTCAGGTTTTGGAAGGTGGAGCAAACCTCCTATGTGGGTCTTTGAGAAGCACAAGTCTTCTGCAGCTGACAAGCCCTGCCGCCCACAGGTCCACACACACAGTCAACACAGTCCTGCCCCGTGTGAGCGCCCCGACCTCCCCAAGCGGACCCAGTCTCTCCACGGCGGGAGCCCCACACACTCTGCCACGGCCCCACACTCTCCACCCGCTCCTTGTGCACACCCTGCCCTGCTCAAGTCAGCTCAGTTGCCAGGCTGCAGAGAATCCAGTCACCAATCTACGCAGGCTCACACGTTGCCTGAGGGCTTGTTGTTGGGTGGGGCCAGTCTCTAGGGTGGGCTGCCTGCCCTGGCTGAGCTGGATTAAATCGGTGCTCTAGCGGGTGGGGCAGACCCTGGGCTAGCAGGCCTCAGGGAGAACTCCAATGGCATCTGTGTCAGCACGCCCACACCAGGCCACAACAATGGCCACTGCCAATGTCCCAGTCCCTGGAGAGGTCCCACCCCCCACTGAGATGCAACCAGGGCCTACCAGATGAGTCTCCCCCCACCACAGCACTGTGCACCCTTTCCTCTGGCGATCCTAGGATGCCTTCTGAAGCGGGTGAGTCTGCGCGTGGGCCCTCCAAGAGCCGGTTTTAGTTTCTTTGTGAACCGGGTTTTCTGGGGGTGCTCCCCAATGTTTCAGCAGCAGGCAAAGTCAGATACCACGCCACTGGTCTCAATTGTGCTGGGTCTACAAAACGCTCCCAGCGGGGGCACTCCTGGCTCAGTGCCCTGCGCCTCCAGGGAGGCTGCGCACCCGTGAGCTGCTCCCTGCGGCCGTGAAGCTGGCGGCTTGTGAAGGCGGCGTTTTTCCTCTCCAGAAGGGAGCCTCCGCCTCTTCCACCCCAGTCAGGACCGTCCGTTGTTGCAGGAGTTCCTCCCGTCCAGCCTTCAGTTCTGTCCCAGGCGCAATCCCTCCAGGATTAGTTGTAAATTGGCTGTGTCCACTGGAGGAGGCGAGCTCCGAGTCTGCCTACGCTGCCATCCTGACCTCCCCTTCCCAAAAGTATTCATTCTAATTCTATGATTACTCAATGAAGATATGATCTAAGGAGTACTACTTTTATTCATTAATTTTATGATATCAAAAAATAGCTTCATATTTTTTCTTTGATCACTATTGTAACTATTTATTTACTCAATCCAAACACTATATGATTTTAGCGAGATTTACTTACATGATTTTAAGCAAGTGATATGAAGTAAGATGTCTTATTTTGCTTTATATTTTACAAAGTTACTTTGTTCTGTTTTTAATGCAGTTAGACATTAACATATATGTTTACTTCTCTCTTCTTTTTGGCAAGGCTGTTTGTTATGGACTTTTGTTTGTGTCTCCCCAGAATCAGTATATTGAAGCTCTAATCCCTAAAGTGATAGTGTTAGGAGGTGGGGTCATTGAGAGGTAATCAGGTTTAGATGCAGTCATGAGGGTGGGGCCTCATGATGGGATTAGTGCCCTTATAAGAAGAGGAATGGACACTAGAGCTTTCTTTCTCTACCACGTGAACACATAGCAGGAAGGCAGCCTTCTGCAAGCCATGAGGAGAGCTCTCATCAGACATCAAATCTGCAGGCACCTTGATCTTGGACTTCCCAGCCTCCAGAACTTTGAGAGATAAATGTTGGTTGTTTAAGCCACTCAGTCTATGACGTTTTGTATGGTAGCCCAAACTGACTAAGACATAATTTGAGTCCTGTTCTTGGGATGAGATTTTATAATTAATTTCAAGTCTAGAATAATCCAAGGAACATAGTGCTGATTTTCATGATTCTAGTGTTCCATAACCCAACACCTCTATTTTATCCATATATAAAAGAGAAAAGTAGAGTTTGTCTAGACGATGTATAAATAAAAGAAAAAAATTTTAATTTTAAATGAATTAAAAAGAGACAAATCAATTTAAAAAGGTGGGAATAGAATTGAGAAATACCTATTGAAGATAACACAACATGCCACTGTTTTTATCATTAATAAGACTCTGGGTTATTCCAGGGTCTTTGTACATAGCATCTGATTCATAGAGCATAAATTTGCAAAAGGTCAGGAAAGGCTATGATCAAGGTGACCTGACTTGGGAACTATAAATTTTTAGGACCACATATGGTGTATAGAATACTTGACAATCTCATGTTTACAGATGCAGAGAAGGAAACTTAGATTAAGCAGCTTGGGTGAGGACACACTGCTCAGGAATAGTGGAGGTGAGGATTGGAGCCACTATTCTTCCTGTAGTATGATGTTTTCTTGCTACTTTGGACACTCTACCTTGTTATTCCTTTTTCTCATTTCTTCTCTAACTGGTCAATAGTTGTCTCTCTAACAGTTAAACCTTGGAAATAGAGAGAGAGATATAGATCCTTGGCATAACATAAATAGCAATTTGCTCTATTGCCAAAAACACAGCACTTTAATTCACATCTCTGTGACTCAAGGAACACACAATGCATATAGATTCTTTCTCTCTCTCTTTTCCCATATAGTTACTATAATTTTAATTATTCCAAAAGTAATATTATCATGTTCGTGCTGGATGAGGTTTAAAGGATTAACTGCTGGATTTAGAATCTATGTTTTCTGGTCTATTCTGTTTCCTATTGGCACAGAAATGAGAAAGGTATTAACTGAAAGAAGGAAGAAAACACATTGGTACCCACTATATGTAACTCATACATTCTAGGCTCCCAGAGGGATACTGGGCCTCAGCACAAAGGTAAATGAATCCCAACCTTTATAAACATAACCTGTAGTAACTTCATTCTCAAGAATCTTTTATATGATACAGTTTTTCCCTTTTCCTCAGCTTTTCAAGTTGAGATCTTAAAGCCTGGGGGGATTATATTCTAGAGGCTGGAAAGCTGATCCTCTTTTACTTTCTTTTCCCATATTTAAAAATCGGAAGTTTATTTTAAATAGATACCTTCCATGGTGAGGTAGGGGACATGTTGGACTATGAGCCAAAAGGTCAAATTCTAGTTCACGTCTAATACTTCTTTTGCTTTGTGACTCTACCAGGTCAGTGGTCTATAAAGTTTAGTTCCTGAGGTTGTTTAGAGGATGTAATGTGTAATACAAATAAAATTTTGTTGTAAACAGGGAAGCAAAATTCTAAGTAGGTAGAGCTAGAAAGTTGCTAATTTAGATATTTGCAGTAATTGTTAGTGCATAAAATGTAGTCAATTCAACTGACAAGTATTTTGTAACACACTTAAAACTCCTAAATGACTTGGCATCTGATCCCTCCTCTGTGGTCTGGGTGTGGGTGAGAGAAGAGAAGGGAGCTCTGCTGATGGGATTCAGAGGAGATAAGTCTCGTGGAGTATGGAGGGCTCTCTCATCTCAGGACCTGGACAATACTAATCCAATACTGTAGAGCCGAGTTAGGTGAGAATTCAAGGCATCAACAACACAACAACGGCAGCACATTATCTATGATTTAGTTATCTTCAGTTATGTGCCAGACACTATAGAAGCAATTAGTGTACATGTTCCCATTTCATTATTCATTCCGTGCATATTCAAAGTGTACACCACGTCTCCAGTACTGTTCTGGGCATTGAGATTGCAATGGTGATCAAGGCAGACAAGTGCCTGCTTTTATGGAGCATAATTTTAGTAGGAAAGGTAGATAATAAATAAGAAACAAACAAGCAAAAGAATAAGATTATTTCAGAAAGTGCTGTTCTATAAGGAAAATAATACAGGTAATATGACAGAGAGTTAAAGAAGGGGAAGGCAATGCAATATTAGATTGAGTGGTCAGGAAAGGCCTGAATGCAAACATTTGAAATGAAACTTGAATGATGGTAAGCTATAATAAAGATCAGAGGAAGGCACAATCTCGGTAGAGGAAAGATCACGTGCAGAAGGCCAACTGAAGAGAGAGTACCTTTGGATTATCAAGGAATTCAAAGAAGGCCAATGGGGCTGGAGCACAGTGAGTGAAGAAGAGAGGGATGAGAGGGGATACTGGGGAGGTAGGCAAGGGTTAGATTATATTGTGGCTTGTATGCCATGGGAAAGAGTTTGGATTTTATTTTAGCTATAAAGGAAATGTTTACACCGGCGAACGGCATGATCTGTTTCATGTTCTAAAGTGACCATTCTTTAGTTAGATAGAGTACTGTTTGTAGGGGAGACAAATGCAGAAGCAAGGAATGAATGGGAGGCTACTGCAGTATTCTAGGCAAGAGACGTTGGTGGCTTGAGTTAGAGTGGTGGGCGTGGAGGCAGAGAGAACAGGAGGAATTGGGGATGAGATTTGAAGGATTGCTGATAGGATGTTCTGAAGGATTGAGGGTGGTTTTTAAGTGAAAAAGAAAAATCAAGTTATGAGAGAGATGGACGTACTAATTTTGAGATGCAGTTTTAGTTAGGATACTGGTTGGACTGGTGGAAAACATCCAAAAAACCCAGGGGCTTAAATAAGATAGACCATCATTTCTTTGCAACAGTCTGAATATAAGTAGTTCAGGACTAAGGTGATAGGGAATGATGTGGACCTAGGGTCCTATTGTTTTGTTATTCTGTTATCTTCAACATTAAGTTTCCTTCCTATGGCTTATGGAACTGCTTTGGCTACTTCTATCACTTTCCAAACATTGGGAAGGTAGAAAGGGAAGAAGGAGGTGCATTTTTTCTTCTTGAGAATACAACTCTAAAGTTTCATTTATCACTTCCACCCTTACCCCATTGTCCAAAACCAAGATACGGGGTCCCACATACCTCCAAGTGGGGGTGGGGGGTAGGTGTCTTGTGTCTTTAGCTGGGTGGCCATATGAGTGAGACCTATGACTACCTACATCAATATGACATAACTGCTAGGACTAATAACTGAGAGCATCTGTGTCAACATGACTTAATTATTTGTTACAGCCCAGAGAAGATAAGAGTGTAAATCAGTAAGTAACTTCACCATTTGCTTCAGGAAATTCTTATAAATCAATTTATCTGAGACAACAGTATTCTGCTCATCTGTTCAAACAGGTTGCTTAACAAGCAAAAGTTTACTCTCAACCCTTACTTCAACACCCCTCCCTTACTATGTCAACCAGTCCTGAACTACTATGTCTTGAAATTTGCCTGGTCATCTCAGTTCCTTTCCTTGAAAAGCCTGCTTTAAACCCATTGAGGCTAGAATCCAAACTCTATACATATCTCACTTCTAAACTCCCCATACTGATATACTAAAACTTTGTAAAGATAGTGTTCTTTCTCCCCTACTGATGTGAGCTTAAGTAACATTAATTTTTGCTTTATTAAGATTAGTTATATTTTGGAAATTTCAATTATCTCGAGGTTCACCAGGATCCAATGAGATGCCTCTCAATGCCACAGCATAAGACCCTCGAATCTCCCTGATAGAATAACGCAAGTCTTGAATTGGATCTGAGTTCCAATTATTTTTTATTGAGCCACAACTGGCAAGTTTATATTTCTCCCTCAGAAATGACTTCCCTTTTAGGAATCCTTTGATACCTAAATGGACTTATGAACTCTCATCCTTGATGGAAACTTTCCTTCTGACTAATAAAACTACTGTTTTGCTTGTCCCTATCTGTTCTCATCTCTGTGTGTTTTAAATTTATTAGAGTGAATGTATAGGGAGAGGATGGGTATAGATTTGATAGTCCATCTACAAAAACAAGTTCAGAAAGTCTCGTTGAACATCCCTGTATACTGTTTTCCTTGCACCACCTTATCTAGACATTATATGACTTTCCTCAATCTTGTCCTCTTATCCCTGAGAACTACTTTTTTAGTCTCATCTACCCGGAGTCTGGAGTTTTGTCAGATTCTCAATCAGTGATGATTAGTCTATTGGTTAGATTCTGGAGGCATGAAGTTGCACACTCAGCACTCTTACTGTCATGGCAGTGTTCTTGGATTGTGACAATCTAAACTTAAGTCTGTGCCTCCTCTGGGCCATACCCCTTTCATGTATTTACACTATAACTCTACCTCTGTGTTACTATCTTTCTGGATGGCACAATTTCACCAAGGGGTCATTTAGAATTACAGGGACCACTTGGGGGGAATTTTTGATATGGTATGACACTTCATTTGAGAAGTGACATGCTATGAAAAAGGAGTAAAATTCCAAGCATTCAATCATCTTTAATCTTTGATTGATATGAGAGGCTTTCAAAATAAATTTAGATTCCAAAATTGCTTTCTTAGAAGATTCTTTGGCTAAGGCCACTGAAAAATGTGGAAAATCTAAAACTAGATTTTCTTTAATCTCTCCAAATCAAGACCTGAAACTAATGAGATAAATATTATTATCTTGAATTGCCAGAGGAGGAAAAAGACTTAAAGAACAAATAACTTGTCCCATGACATAGAGTTAGAGTGGTAGGCAGAATAATGACCTCCCCCCACCAAAAATGTTCATGTCCTAATCTCCAGAATCTGTAAATATGTTACCTTATATATCAAAAGGAACATTGTAGATGCAATTAAGTTAAGGTTTTTGAGATGGCAAGTTTATCCTGAATTATCTGGGTGGGCCCAATTTAATCAAAGGGGTCCTTACAAGTGAAAGATGGAAGCAGGAGGGTCAGAGAGAGATTTAAAGATGCTATACTACGGGTTTTGAAGATATAGGCAGCAGACAAGTCAAGGAATGCAGGGGTCCTTGAGAAGCTGAAAAAGGCAAGGGAACAGATTCTTCTCTAGAGCATCTAGGAAAAAATGCAGCTCTGCTGACACTTGATTTTAGCCCAGTGAAATCCATTTTGGCTTCTGACCTCCAGAAATGTCGATAAAAATCTGTGTTGTTTCAAACCACCAAGTTTGTGGTAATTTGTTACGGTAGCAATAGAAAAATAATACTGCTAGTAAATGGTGAAGCAGGTATTTGTCTTGTCTGACATTAAAACACAAACTTTTAACCAGTCTAGACAGCCTCCCAAAACTCAAAGCAGAAAACAAACAGACTTTACAAACCACAAAGGGACCAAAAGCAAAATGGAAGCCAAGATAAGGAAGTAGGAATCCAAGAGTAAAATATAATAAAAAAAAGTGTGTGCGTGTGTGTGTCTGTGTGTGTGTCTCTGTGTGTGTGTGTGTGTGTGTGTCTGTGTGTGTGTGTGTGTCTGTGTCTGTGTGGTGGTGGTGGTAAAGGGAAGATGTGTAGTGAGGGAGCAGTTTTATTTAAAAAAGCTTCAAATAAACATTGGTTTTATTACATTGTGTTCAAAGTGTTTAACTGGGAAGATCAAGTAAAAAGTGTCCAAAGAGGGCAGGTACTATCCGTAACATCCAACACTTTAGAAACGTTCTCTTTTGAAAATTTCCTCTATCTTTAATTGATTTGCATGTCTATTCAATTCAGGAAAGCTCTTGCTAAATTTAATGTGATTTAATTTAAAGTTATTACAATAGAAAAATGTTTTTATCATGTTTTGTCTCTCCCTTTCAGGTGCTTCTGGTTAGCAGAAAGGTTTGTGACATTAGCCATCTCAGGCAGGGGATGGTCACATGATAAACTGAACTTAGAAAGGAAGAATCTTTGGTTTTCACAATGTCATATCCTTGTACACTCACAGCGCTAAAATAACAGACTTGCTAATTAGTCTAAGGACATTGGTAGCCAATGTCCTCAAGGTTCTGTGAGACTGCTGACTATCACCTCTGCCCTCATTGGTGTAATCGCCTACAACTATTTACAACCAGCTCCCTCTTCACTCAAACATCCCTGATTTCAGTTATATCCTAAAAATGCTAGCAAAAGAGAAATCTTACCATAGATCTTACTCCATATTTATATATGCTATTGGGACATCCCCTTATCCCCAACTTGTATTTATGAAAACAGATTTAGAGAATCCAAAGTCCTACTAAATATTTATTTTTCATCTCTGGATCATGTCATCTTTTCTCTGGTTCCTAATTACATCAAACAAAACAGGTATCTGAGAAAATATGTATAGCATTGCTGAACATGTATAATTTTTTTTTTCATGAGCCAGGTTTTCGTATAATTTAAACTCTTACAAAGACAGCTAAAATTATTTTCAGTGATAGTGCTTGTATTAGTACTAGTGACAGGATATTCTTTTGTGAATCTACAATAATAAAGAGCCATGTATTCTCGCTAAAAAGGCAAACTCTAATCCCCTCTTCTGCCCTTACTATTTCCCAAATGAAATTTTAACACGAGTGTACATTTGCTCTTTCTTGGTGAAAGATACAAAGTATGTAATCTGGTGACCCTTTTCAGCACTGAGTATGGACAGCAGCGAGGATGACAGTCTCTCCCAGGCAGGAGTTCCTCCCTCTGGGTACAACAGATATAAAGGTAGATGTTGGGAATTATAATCCTCTTCAAGTAATCTGTTTTTATACTGGTCACAAGTCAAAAGCTACTTTTCAAAACACTGTAAACATGGGAAATAAAATCTGTTGTTCTTTTATAAAATTATTTATTTTTTTGACTCAGTAGTAGATGTCATTGATATGAAATTCCCCAAAGCGAAAAAAATCTATTCTCCAATCCCCTCGTTTCTTTCCACAGAGATTGCCACTGTAACCACTTCTGTGCCTTTACAAATATATGTATATATATATTTTCTTTTAGTTCCCTTTGACATTTGGATAGCATATCATACACATCACTGTGTACCTAAATACAGTCAATTTTCATTATTCACAGTAGTTATACTCTATGAAGTTGCCACCAATGCTAAATTAGCAAATATTAAACTATTGCTTGTAAGAGAAATAAAGGGTTAGGTTCCTGTGAACCTTTGGTCACATTTTCATCAACTGATCAATACATAATTTTGTTTTACGTATCTCTCTGTTTAAGGCCAACTTATTTAACATATATTGTTGATTCATTTTGAACTCACTGCTAACAACGCTATAACTCATGCCAGAATGAAGTTTATCTAAGACATATTTTCTCCATAAGCCACATCAAACTCTTTGTGCTTAGTAATCCTAACTAGCACTTGAGCACTATGCTGGGGGCCATTTTAAACAGCAAAATCACCAATAAAAAGCACAAACATGTGAAAAATGTGCATTAAACAGACTCCCCAAAAGCATTTGTTTACAATATGAGCAATAAAACAAGAAGGTAAAGTCACCTTGTTTTGATCTCAGCTGAGAATGTGTGCACTGGGCGACTCAAAGTTTTTGCTGCTCTCTGCATATCTACAAATGAACCCAAAAGCTCTGCCAAGACTGATTTTGGGGTTACAAAGAAATTTTAGCAAGTAGGTGAATTAGCAAACGCAAAATCTGTGAATCATGAGGATCAATCTCCTTAACAATATACCATGGCAATCTCTCCTACTAGTACACAGAGTGTTGCTCCATTCTTTTAAATAGTTACATTTTATTTCACTTGTGAATTCAACACAATGAATTTAACCAACCTCTTGTTAATGGACATTTAGATTTTTGTTGTTGTTGTTGCAAACAATGCTATGAGAAATATTCTTGTACATGTTACCTTGCACATATGTAAGTATAACTGTAGTATATAGCTCTAGAAGTTGGATTGCCAGATCAAAGTATGTGTGAATCTTTCATTTTGGTAGATATTTTTTCTTTTTGTTTTGCTACTTTTAAAATCATAAAGCTACTCCACTAAAATATTGCTGTTACAGGTTTTGTGAGCAAACGCATCTTTTAATAATAGAAGTATAGCATTCCTTTAAGAAGAAATATAATATTTTTAACTGGAAAATCTAAAACTTGAATTGAACTCCATCCTGTAGAATAAAACCAAAATTCTTTTAAATTGGTTTTGATGCTATGAGACAAAAGTAAGTAAAAAAAAAAAAAAAAATGATGGTGAGTTTCACCCCATTTCATACTGGTTGCTGGGACTTGGTAAAAGTCCAATGTTTTTCAAGCGGAACATGATGATTAATAAGTGATGACAAGGTTCAAAGTCAGTCACACACCCAGGCTGCTGAAGGCAGCTCCCATCCCACCATGCTTCTTTTGGCAGCAGACTTATTGGTACTGGATAATAGTAACATGAATTCCATGACTGTCCAGGGAAGGAGACTTGCTACATATTCTTCTTGTCAAATAAAAATGTGGAGAGAGATATACGATGACCTTGTACACATTGTAGCTGGCCTACTGAGGACTGTAAGATTGCTTAAAACTGTGAGAAAAGGAGTGTATTTTGGCACTACTTTGGATGAATGCACTCTAATTTCTGCTTTCAACATAAACTCAAGCAAAATTTGCTATTGATATTTGACCTGAATTTTGACATTTCCTTCCTTTGACCTATGTACTTGAAAGAGTGGGAAAATTTGGCTCTCCTTACTGGAAGGAGAGAGCTTGAAAAGACTGCTCACTACACGGGAATCTAGGGGCCTAAGAGGTTTGAAATTCAAGAAATGTTCTTTGAATAAGAAGCCTGAGGCAAAATGCGGAATGTAGATTTAGGTAGGTGATAAATTCAAGAGCTATTTATGCTTAGAAAGTAATCAAATCAGAACCAAGTTGCTGGAATCAGATGAACCACCAGAAAGAGGGTGAAATATCAGAATCAGGCAATGAATCAGAACAGACAGGTCTTGAAGGACCAGGCCGGTGTTGAAGTTGAAAATGAGGTTGACACATCTGGATATCAATTATAGATCCACTAAAAACTAAAAACAGTGGTTAAGGAACCAAGGCAAGTTGTGTAGGTTATAAATTTAACACAATGGATCCATATTTTGACTAATGAACTGTCTCATCCTTGGTACATTTAGGTTTCTATCAGGGTAAGAACTCATTTCCAAGTTTGGATATCTTGAATTCTGTAGTTGAACTTAATCAGGAGCACAAGGTAGCTAAGGAGCACAAAAAAGCTTTAGATACTATATTTGCTCAGTTTCTTAGAAAAGTTCTGTTATATCAATTTATAACTTCTGCTTAAAAAAATCCTTCAGAATTCTCCTGCTTACAGGATCAGTTATAAACTCTCAAATATGTCATAGAAGGGCCAGCATTTTAAGCCCCAACCATCATTCTTGACTTAACTCTCAGCACTGCACCATATTTACCCTGTTCTCTAGCCACTCCAAAGCATTAGAATGTTTTGAATACGTCTTATTCCCCCTTCCCTAAGATGTGGTACATCCTCTTCCTTCTGCCTATAACACCTCATGCTTATTGTCTACTTGTAAGACTTCCAATCAAGTATAACTCCTCTTGGAGGATTTCCTGATCATCCCAGTAGGGCTAATGCTTCTCTTCTCAGTTCCTATAACATCTTGCACAAACTGCTCTGCTTCCTATCTCATCTCTGCTGCCATTGATATTGTTATCCCCATATGATAGATGTGGAAACTGAAGCTCAGAGAGATTACAGCAAAAAGGAACCTGTCCTGAACATCAGATATTTCCAAGCTATAATCACCGATTGATCTTCTTGAAGAGGTTTAATCGTCTGTATTTTCTAGTATGGTGTAATTGTTACTCAGTCGCTTTCTGGCCGAATGGGATAAAGTATATGCATGACTGTAAAAATACAGTGATAGCTGAATTTATTTTTAAAGTAAAAAGGCCAACAGCCTTGAATTAAGGGCCAGTAAAATGATATATTTCTCACATAAGAATTTCTCTTTTCTTATCTATCTCCAATTATATCTATACGTCATCTGATGGTCTTGTCTATATCTCCAGTTATGATCAGTACAATAATACCTGGAACTAGTGTAGTTTACACACTACTTAGACATTCCCTGCTCTTTTTCCTCAAAACAAGCCATAAGGACAGTTGTCTAAGAATTGTTTCAGACAAGAAGGTGTGATTTACCTCAAGTAATATAGTCAACAGTGGTGATGTGACTTAAACACAACTTTTCTGATTCTCTGTACACTGCTCCCTTTGTTATACTGTTACATAAATAAATATTAGACTCTTTCTGTTGGTTGTTCACATAAATTCTCAACTCAGTTTCTACAAATTGAATGTTGTCTGGTATCATAATGAAAAATGAGCACTTGGAATTTTGTATGGGCATGAATGTCAGTCTACAAATTCAGGCAAGCAAGAGACAATACATTTCTTTATTTTCCATAAATCAGTTAATTTCCACACCAAGCCCACTATCCTACTAGAAGGCAGAACAATTAATCTCAGTAATTCTCCTCCTTCTCTTTCCAGCCTTAAGTGATACATATAGTTTGTTCAGGGGGTTGAAAACATTGCTAAGGAAGTCTCTCTCCAGACTCTTCTAATCAACCCGCCTCTACATTCAATCTGCCTATTTTTTTTTTCTTTTTCAACGCACTTACTAAGTTTTCTAAGCACTTAAGTTTTTGGAAACAACAATGAGAAAGACCTGCCAGCTGCTTATCTTTTCAGCCCTTTGACATTCTTTACTTCCCCTCAGCTGGCTACCTGTGTGAACAGGAAAAGAGGCAGGTGAAGTATGTGTGGTGAGGGGAAAGGGGAAAATACAGCAGAAAAAAAAATTGCAAATCAATCTAAAAATCTCAAAATAACACCCATCATTATTTTTAACCTTACAATAACCCACTTTTCCATACCATAGATGCAGGTATAAGGTACAGGATTAGGAGAAAAAAGTAATCACATATAACGGCATCATTTTCAAGATATTGCAACATCCAGCCATTGCCTCTGAAAATGTGGTCATCGTATCAGATATTAACATGCACATAATTTTAAAACCTAATCAGTGTGTGCCTATAATATTTTATCTAACTTAAGCCACTTAATAGAATCTATTTGGTTTCTGAGCTCCTATAATTGATTTTCTTTAGGAAAGATGTGAAGTATCTCTAAACATTTGATGCTTTCATCCTGTGTAAATGTTAAATACTAGAGCTTTTTAGTTCCTTCATGGACTTTAGTTTCCTTATATTACTTTTGGGATTACTTTTGGGTGGGAAGGAGACTTCCATGACAGTTTCCATTTAGGAGGGTATTTTTTGTCTAAACACTTTCAACCTTGGATCTTAACATTTACTTCTCCCTAGGGAGGTGGAGAGAGTTCCCTCATTGTTGAGTTTGGCAGAAGAACTGGGAATCAGTCCTCAGCCTTTCCCCACCCTTCTGTCTGGGGTCAACCTGCCTGCAGAAAGCAGGCCTTCTAACTTCTGCCTTGAAGTAGATTTGACTGGAAAAGAGAGGCTCTACATGGGGAGCTCTGCCTAGTTCAGCCTCTGAGTGGGTGGGCGAATTGTCCAACTCTGGGCAGCCTTGAGGAAGCTGTTGTAGTTCTCTTTCAAAGCCATGTTAGCCAGCATTAGTTTCGTCAGTAATACAGATGACTTTTTAAACCTTCATTCTGTCTAACTTTTTTGTCTTAGTTCTTAATTAGTTCACCTTTTTGGATAGGGAAAAATAATGATCTAATTAATTGGGTTTCTTTTAAAAAAACTGACAATCACTTTGAACAAGCTCTTTAGTTTTTAGAATTAAAGGCTGTGCCTCGTATGGAACAAAAGCAACTGGCTGAAAAGTTTCAAAGCAAAAAAACAAAAATTAATCAACTTTTCAACACATTGCCAAATAAGGATGGCTGTACTGTTTTTTATTACTTAATTGATTTTATAAATTGAGGTCAACTGCATCTACCATTCATTTTGTTGTCATAGTTTCAGTGTCTAATACAGTTAAATTCATTTTGTGTATTACTTTTAAAATTTCCAATTAAGAAGCAATCTCACTTATTTCACAAATATTTTTGAACATGACTCAGACATGCACATTTATATTCTTAAACCCAATCATTTCTTTTTCTCTTCCAGCTCTTCCATCAAACACATTTCTTACAGTGATACTGGTCGGTGTAGCCCTTGTCTCTTGGGTATTTTCAATAATACTGGAAATGGAGAACCAGAAAAGGTTGACTTGTCTATTCTAGATTTTACGAATGTGGCTGCAGAACCATTCTAGAAATATGTTGATATAATCTTCCCCAGTGTTGGTAAGCCATGGTCTCAAGACAGAATTTTAGCAGAAAACTGCAAGTATTATTTGGTCTTTTTTGTACCAATTAGAAAATGATTGGTTTGAATGAAAGTGATAATGAGAATCTAATTTTATGCATTTTTCTTGGCTTATGGATAGCCCAAATGTAGAGAATAAAATTAATGCAGGTACGAGGAAGCTGAGTTGGTTTTTCCCAATGATAATTAACATTGACTTAAAGTCTGGAGACAACCAAAATTTTAATCAAGTGATTAGGCAATTGAGTATGGCTATAATTTTAGACCTTCCCTATACATATGTAGATGTTGTGTAAATTTCTTAGATTTTAAGATTTTAGCATTAATAATATTATGTTGCTTGGAATAGAAATGTAATTGGAAAATAACACAATATGGGTATGCAGTTTAAATGGTTCTATGCATGTACTCTCCACATCTTGTCTTTTACTTACAAACTTTTCAGTTAGGGTGACATTATTAAAGTGAACCAACAATTAGTTCAATTATTATTTAATAATAATTTAAAATCTAATTCCTTAAGCAGTGTTGGCCATTCAAGAAGTAAATTTTGGAGTTCAGGCCATTTTCCGTTACTATCCTACATCCCCGACACAATCACTTCTTAAAACTCATCTGTCCATTTTCTTAGTACTGAGATTCTTACTTTTTCCTAGTTACTATCTCACTTGTCAGACTAACTATGATTATTCATTAATAGCCCTAATAAATTCACAGTGGGGGATGAGCTTTCTCTGGCATATTCTTTAAAAACGAGTGATTCTAGTAGTGAGATTTTTAAGTGTTATAATAGATTAATAGAAGATGCTGTTTGTGGCATTTGGAACATAAAAAGCCAAGAGAAGAGGTATTTAAAGTTATTTAGAACTTTCGTGTAATCACTTAGTGAATCATTTATACATTGAACAAGTATTTCATCAGCATCTACCATATACTAGACACTACTGTACTAGGGCCTGGGGTTGCAGAGCCTCATGCAACTTCTTAGGTCATCCATTTTGGTATCCATTCCATCCAAGCATCCATTCCTGTGTCTATCCATCCATCTATGCATGCATCCATCCATCCGTCCTTCCATCCATTTCTGAACATCATATGTGTAGCAGTCATTTTTTCAATATTAATTCCTCCTGTTAGAAGATAAGTTCTATGGAGAGGTTCCAATGTTACATGCCCATAACCTAGCAAAGTGTCTTGCATATGGTAGCTTGATAAATATTTGTTGAGTCAATAAATGAATATGCCAGGCCCTGTGCTTGGTGATGGAGAAACAAGATCAAATAGCACACTACCCTTGCGGTACTACATCTTAATGTATATTTGGGAAATTATAGAAGATGTGGTCTTGTCGTCTGAGTGATCAAGGTGAACTTTAATGTTATTGCTCTTAAAGATGAACCCAATTTCTTATAACTAAATTTTCCCTTCTCAGTACCACAAGCCAATATTATATTTTCCATGTCCTTCCCATTGGCCTAAGAACGCTTTACCACATCTGACTTATTGTCAACACGTTCTTTTGCTCCTCTCATTAAGTTGTCAAATACTTTTTATGTCCCAGCATCCATTTTTTTCCTTCCTTCCTTCTCCTTCCTTTCCTCTCTTCCTCCCTCCCTTCCTTCTTTCCTATTTTTTCCTCAAAAGTCACCATTAAGTTGGAATAACTGAATATATTTCTGAATTAATACTTGGTTTTTAAAATGTATCTGAAGGGTGTCTGAGAAACTGGAGGCCATCATTTCTTAAAAGGTTTTATTTCATTGTCATATTTGAATTTATCTATAGATATTAGAGTGTTGGTAAATCTACATATTATATCAAACAGTTAAAGGTAAATCTGTCACAGAGATTGCACTGGTCCTTAAATTTTTAGTTCAGAGGTATAAAAATTTGGCAGAGTAAGCCATCTCCCAGTACCTCCGTTGGCAATTAATAAAGCTTAACATCTCATCGTGCACATGTGGAAAATGTTTCTGCACTGAGGCTTGACCAAAGGACTCACCTAATAAAACACATATCTGCATTGTGTGTGTTCACACTTAGAGCCAGCCAAAGTGATGAAGTTGTCCTCAATGTTATCTAAGAACAGTTTTGATCTTTATAGTTAAAATGAAAGTGTGTGTGAGAAGCTGCTATGAGATCACAAACATTTCTGAGGAAATATAATGTCTGTTAGTACGAAGCTACCATTAGTAGAACCACTACTTTCCCCAGGTGCCAACCTGAGTTAGAGCACAGAGCTGGGAATGTCTCAGAAAGGAACACTGAATTGCGGATGGGAACTGTTGGCTTTTTGGCCTCTTTGGACCTTTGCGCAACTCAGTGACTTTTCATTAATTATGTTGTCAGTGCTGCAGACCCTGGTAACCTGAACGACCTATCTTCTCCTTGGAGGAAAATATAATGGAAACATCTACAAAGTATTTGCCAACCAAATACTTGTCAGAAATATTTACTACCTACCTAAGTCAGTGTGAAAATAAAGGAAGTCAAGGAAAAAGTAGGAATTTTTTCTGACTGGATATCCTTATGCTCACAATGCAGAAAATTTGAAAGGATTTGAATTTCTGACATGTGAGTTCTTTTCCTTCTTGTTCCTTGAATCCATTTAGCTTATACAAAATTGGAAACATAGTATTGTAGCACTGCATAGTGCCATGAATCATAGAAAGGTAAATTTTATTTTCTATTTCTTTTTTTCTTAAAAAACAGGAAAAGTGAGCATTTCTGCAGTTCACCATAGAAATAAATGGATTAGATTTTCTATCCATATAGTCAAATGGAGCAAAGAATGAACACTTAAACCGAATTTGGGTGAATTAAGTAAAAAACATAAGAAGTTAAAATCAACTCAACCTTTTAGGGCATCTATATTAACCAAAGAATCAGCTTGAATATTATTTCCTCACTATGTAGCCATTAATATTAGCCTTAATTAGATATATCATTAGGTTTCCAGAAAAAAGCAGAGAACAGACATCTATTTGGTACATACTTCACGTACATCTGAAATGTAAAAGGTATATTAATATCTAATAAACAATATCAAATAATCGATACAAGGTTAAGGAGGGCGTATCTTTTAAAATGCATTATTTATGACCATAAGATTAATCATATATTAACTTTTTCAACGTGGAAAAAGCTGTAATGGCTTTCTGATTATATGATTTATACATACTCATAAAATAAATACTTTAATAAATAAAACAATAGAGAAAATGAGAAAAAGGAAGAAAATCAGCACACCAAATTCCACAACTTAGATATAATTATCATTTACAGCTCTCGGTCCTTGAATATTTCATAGACACTTTGGAGTCAACAAGTCCAAAGCAAACTTACGATCTTCCCACATAGTTCTGATTATTGTCCTGTTTTCTCCATTTCGGAAGTACTAATCCACCTCGCTCAAGCAACAAACCCAGGAGCAATGCCCCATGCCTCCTTCTCCCCCACTTCCAACATTCAATGAATCAATATCAATTCTGCTCCCTCAAGCATTGCTATTTATTCACTTCCACCCGATTTGTACTTCCACCTTCTAGTGTAGCAAACATTACCTCTTGTCTGTTCCATCCAACATCCTGCTATCTAGTGTCCCCATATCCCCTTGATTCTCTCCAGCGGTTCCCAGCTTTCAATTGTCCTAGACAATTTTGTCATCCAAGGAACATTGGTTTGTCATTTTGCTGGTCACAACTAGTGGGGAGGTTCTACTGGCATCTAGCAGGTAGATGTCAGGGCTACTGCTAATCATTCTGCGATACCCAGAACACTCCTGAACAACAAAGAATTATCTGGCCCCAAATGTCAATAGTGCTGAACTTAAGAAACACTGCTTTAATTTATTCTCATCACTGCCTCCAGAATTATTTGGTAGGAATGCAAATTTGATTAGGCCAAACTCATGCATGAAACTTTTTTGAGTCTTCTCATTGTTTTTAAACTTACATTCAAAAGTTTTAAATGGGCCTACCTTACCAGATTTGTGTCATAAAACATCCTTCTCATTTTCCTACGATGGGACATATGGAACTTTTTCAAAATTCCTTATCTCACTATATTCTTTCTGGAGAGCGCTTTTGCATTTGTTCTGTTATCTGTCTGGAATGCCCTCCCTTCATATGGCTGAGGTAATTCTACGCTTTCCCAGGTCTGAGTTGAAATGCCACTTATTCAGAAGCCTTCCCTGATCCCTGAGACCAACATAGTTGCCTCTCTTGTACCTACTCTTAGCATTCTATATTTCTACTTCATAGCACTTGTAAGGCTTTTATTACTTGTCCAGTCTTCTGTTATATGGCAAACTAAACAAAGGTGTGAACTGGGTCTATATCGCTTATCTTCTTTTTTGTTTTAAATTTTTTGTTTATTGCAGTAACATTGGTTTATACCATTGTATAAATTTCAGGTGTACATCATTATACTTCTATTTCTACATAGATTACATCATGTTCACCACCCAAATACTAATTACAACCCATCACCACACACATGGACCGAATTATCCCTTTCGCCCTCCTGCCTCCCCCCTCCCGCTCTGGTAACCACCAATCCAATCTCTGTCTCTATGTGTTTGTTTGTTGTTGTTATTATCTACTACTTAATGAAGGAGATCATACAGTATTTGACCTTCTCCCTCTGACTTCTTTCACTTTGCATAATACCCTCAATGTCCATCCATGTTGTCACAAATGGCTGGATTTCATCATTTCTTATGGCTGAGTAGTATTCCATTGTGTATATATACCACATCTTCTTTATCCATTCGTCCCTTGATGGGCACTTAGGTTGCTTCCAAGTCTTGGCTATTGTGAATAACGATGCAGTGAACACAGGGGTACACGTATCTTTACACATTGGTGTTTTCAAGTTCTTTGGATAAATACCCGGCAGTGGAATAGCTGGATCATATGGTAGTTCTATCCTTAATTTTTTGAGGAATCTCCAAACTGTTTTCCACAGTGGCTGCACCAGTTTGCACTCCCACCAGCAGTGTATGAGAGTGCCCCTTTCTCCACATCCTCTCCAACACATATTGTTTCCTGTCTTGTTGATTATAGCCATTCTGACGGGCATGAGGTGATATCTCATTATAGTTGTGATTTGCATTTCCCTGATAGTTAATGATTTTGAACATCTTTTCATGTGCCTATTGGCCATCTGTATATCTTCTTTGGAGAAATGTCTGTTCAGGTCTTTTGCCCATTTTTTAATTGGGTTGGTAGTTTTTTTGTTGTTGAGATGCATCAGTTCTTTGTATATTTTGGAGATTAACCCCTTATCAGATGTATGGTTTGCAAATATCTTCTCCCAATAGTTAGGTTGTCTTTTCGTTTTGTTGATGGTTTCCTTTGCTGTGCAGAAGGTTTTTAGTTTGATGTAGTCCCATTTGTTTATTTTTTCTATTGTTTCTCTTGCCCGGTCAGACGTGGTGTTTGAAAATATGTTGCTAAGACCGATGTCGAAGAGCGTACTGCCTATGTTTTCTTCTAGAAGTTTCATGGTTTCAGGTCTGACATTCAAGTCTTTAATCCATTTTGAGTTAATTTTTGTGTATGGTGTAAGGTAAAGGTCTACTTTCATTTTTTTGCATATGGCTATCCAGTTTTCCCAACACCATTTGTTGAAGAGACGTTCTTTTCTCCATTGTATGTCCTTGGCTCCTTTGTCAAAGATTAGCTGTCCATAGATGTGTAGGTTTATTTCTGGGTTTTCGATTTTATTCCATTGATCTGTGTGTCTGTTTTTGTGCCAGTTTTTGTGCTGTTTTGGTTACTATAGCTCTGTAGTATATTTTGAAATCAGGGAGTGTGATACCTCCAACTTTGTTCTTTTTTCTCAGGATTCCTTTAGCTATTTGGGGTCTTTTGTTGTTCCATATAAATTTTAGGATTCTGTGTTCTATTTCTGTGAAAAATGTTGTTGGAACTTTGACAGGGATTGCATTAAATCTATAGATGGCTTTAGGAAGTATGGACATCTTAACTATGTTAATTCCTCCAATACAAGAGCACAGATATCTTTCCATTTCTTTGTGTCTTTTTCGATTTCTTACAGCAATGTTTTATAGTTTTCGGTGTACAGATCTTTCATCTCTTTGGTTAAGTTTATTCCTAGGTATTTTATTCTTTTTGTTGCAATTGTAAATGGGATTGTATTCTTAATTTCTCTTTCTGCTACTTCGTTGAGTGTATAGAAATGCAACTGATTTTTGTATGTTGATTTTGTATCCTGCAACTTTACCGTATTCATTTATTACTTCTAAAAGTTTTTTGGTGGATTCTTTAGGGTTTTCTATATATAAAATCATGTCATCTGCAAATAGTGACAGTTTCACTTCTTCCTTTCCAATTTGGATCCCTTTTATTTCTTTTCCTTGCCTGATTGCTCTGGCTAGGACTTCCAGTACTATGTTAAATAGGAGTGGTGACAGTGGGCATCCTTGTCTGGTTTCTGTTCTTAGAGGGATAGCTTTCAGTTTTTCACCATTGAGGATGATATTAGCTGTGGGTTTGTCATATACGTCCTTCTATACCCATTTTATTCAGAGATTTTATCATAAATGGATGATGTATCTTGTCAAATGCTTTCTGTGCATCTATTGAGATGATCATGTGGTTTTTATTCTTCATTTTATTAATGTGGTGTATTATGTTGATTGATGTGTGAATGTTCAACCATCCCTGCATCCCTGGAATAAATCCCACTTGATCATGGTGTATAATCTCTTTAATGTATTGTTGTATGTGATTTGCTAGTATTTTGTTGAGGATTTTTGCATCGATGTTCATCAGTGGTATTGGCCTGTAATTTTCTCTTTTTGGGTTGTCCTTGTCTGGTTTTGGTATCAGGGTAATATCGGCTTCGTAGAATGAGTTAGGGAGCTTCCCCCCCTCCTCAATTTTTTGGAAGAGTTTGAGAAGGAGGTATTAAGTCTTTTTTGAATGTTTGGTAGAATTTACCAAGGAAGCCGTCTGGTCCTGGACTTTTATATTTGGGGAGGTTTTTGATTACTGTTTCAATTTCCTTACTGGTGATTGGTCTGTACAAATTCTCTATTTCTTCTTGATCCAGTTTTGGAAGGTTGTGTGATTCTAGGAATTTATCCATTTCTTCCAGATTGTCGAATTTGTTGGCATATAGCTTTTCATAGTATTCTCTTATAATCTTTTGTATTTCTGAAGTGTCTGTTGTAATTTCTCCCCTTTCATTTCAGATTTTACTTATTTGGACCTTCTCTCTTTTTTTCTTGGTGAGTCTAGCTAAAAGTTTATCAATTTTGTTTATCTTCTCAAAGAACCAGCTCTTGGTTTATTAATTTTTTCTATTGTTTTTTTGGTCTCTATTTCATTTATTTCTGCTCTGATTTTTATTATTTCCCTTCTTCTACTGATTTTGGGCTTTGTTTGTTCTTCTTTTTCCAGTTCCTTTAGGTGCATTGTTAGATTGTTTATTTGAGATTTTTCTTGTTTGTTGAGATAGGCCTGTATTGCTATAAACTTCCCTCTTAGAACCGTTTTTGCTGTATCCCATAAATTCTGGCATGTCGTATTTTCATTTTCATTTGTCTCCAGGTATTTTTTGATTTCTCCTTTGATTTCTTTGTTGGCCCAATCGTTGTTCAGTAGCATTTTGTTTAATCTCCACGTATTTGTGGCTTTTCTGATTTTCTTCCTATAGTTGATTTCTAGTTTCATACCGTTGTGGTCAGAAAAGATGCTTGGTATTATTTCAATCTTCTTAAATTTATGGAGACTTCTTTTGTGGCCTAATATGTGATCAATCCTAGAGAATGTTCCATGTGCATTTGAAAAGAACGTGTATTCTTCGGTTTTTGGATGGAATGCTCTGTGTATATCTACTAGGCCCATCTGTTCTAGTGTGTCATTTAAGGCCAATGTTTCGTTATTGATCTTCTGTTTGGACGATCTATCCGTTGGTGTTAGTGGAGTGTTAAAGTCCCCTACTATTATTGTGTAACAGTCTATTTCTCTTTTTATGTCTGTTAATAATTGCTTTATATATTTAGGTGCACCTACATTGGGTGCATAGATATTTACAAGTGTTATATCATCTTTTCTTTTTTTAATTTTTTGTTTATTGCAGTAACATTGGTTTATAACATTGTATAAATTTCAGATGTACATCCTTATGCTTCTATTTCTGCATAGATTACATCATGTTCACAACCCAAATACTAATTACAACCCATCACCACACACATGTGCCGAATTATCCCTTTCTCCCTCCTCCCTCCCCCCTTCCCCTCTGGTAGCCACCAATCCAATCTCTGTCTCTATGTGTTTGTTTATTTTTGTTATTACAAGTGTTATATCGTCTTGTTGGATTGTTCCCTTGATCATTATGTAGTGCCCTTCTTTGTCTCTTTTTACAGTTTTTGTTTTAATGTCTATTTTGTCTGATATGAGTTTGGCTACCCCAGATATCTTTTCATTGCCATTTGCGTGGAGTATCTTTTTCCATCCCTTGACTTTCAGTTTGTGAGTGTCTTTAGGTTTGATGTGTGTCTCTTGTATGCGGCATATATATGGGTCTTGTTGTTTTATCCAATCAGCCACCTTATGCCTTTTAATTGAAGCATTTAGTCCATTGACGTCTAAAGTAGCTATTGATAAGTATGTACTTTCTGCCATTTTTAAACTTTTTTTCTTCTCAGTGTTTCAGTAGTTCTTCTCTGTTCCTTTCTCCTTCTATACAGAATTGATGGTCTCTTTAGTTTTACCTCTGTCTGAAAGCTCTACTCTTTAACTCCCTTCCTCCCTCTTTTTATGTTTTTGATATCATATCTAACCTCATTTTTGTGCATCTGTATCCATTACCCTCTTATCATGGAAATAGATAATTTTTCCTATTTGTGGTCTTCTCTTTTCCCCTTAAATCAGTCCCTTTAACATTTCTTGTAGCACTGGTTTCTTGGTGACAAACTCCTTTAATTTTTGCTTGTCTGGGAAACTTTTGATCTCTCCTTCCATTTTGAATGATAACCTTGCTGGGTAGAGTATTCTTGGCTGTAAGTTTTTTCCTTTTTGCACTTTAAATATATCATGCCACTCTCTCCTAGGCTGTAAGGTTTCTGCTGAGATGTCAGCTGATAGCCTTATGGGGTTTCCTTCGTATGTAACTTGTCTTTCTCTTGAATCTTTTAGGATTCTCTCTTTATCTTTCATTCTGGACATTTTGATTATGATGTGTCTTGGTGTGCACCTCTTTGGGTTTATCTTATTTGGGGATCTCTGTGCTTCCTGTACCTGGATGTCTGTTTCCTTCCTTAGGTTAGGGAAGTTTTCATCTATTATTTCTTGAAATAGATTCTCTCCCCTTTGTCTCACTCTTCTCCTTCCAGGACACCTATAACATGGATATTAGTGCGCTTGATGTTGTCCCAGAGGTCCCTTAGACTGTCCTCACTCTTTTTAATTCTTTTTTCTCTTACCTGTTCAGCTTGGATAATTTCTTCTAGTCTTTCATCCAGCTCGCAGATCTGTTCTGCGGTATTCTCTACTCTGCTTCTGAGTCCCTCTAGTGAATTTTTCATTTCCAGTATTGTATTCTTCATTTCTGAATGGTTCTTTTTTATATCTTCCATTTCTTTTTTTACATTCTCACTGAGTTCATCCATTCTTCTGCCCAGATCAGTGAGCATCCTTAACACTCTTTGTTTGAACTCTCTGTTGGGTAGGTTGCTCATTTCTGTTTCACTTAGTTCCTTTTCTGGGGTTTTGTCCTGTTCCCTTACTTGGAATGTATTCCTTTGCCTCCTCATTTTGCCTCTTTCCCTGTGTTTGTCTATGTATTAGGTAGGTCAGTTACATCTCCTGCTCTTGGGTAGGTGACCTTATATAAGTGATGCCTTAGGAGGCCTGCAGTGTGCTTTCCTCAGTTCTCAATATTCCAGTGGTGCCCCCTATGTGTGCTATGTGTGTCCTTCTGTTGTGGCGTGTTTGCTCTCCCTGTAGGTGCACAGGGAATCAGAGTTATGCTCCTGGCCAGCTGTTGTAATGCTCAGCTGCTGGTAGTTGTTGTTGGCCCTTCAGTCTCTTTATCTGGTGTGGGGATCCCCAGCACAATTGGCTGCAAATTCTAACACCACATTTGTGTTTCAGTATTTTAAGTGAGTGGGCCCCCAGCGTGGCAAGTTGTTAGGCTCAGGGGCTTACACTTGCTATAAGCCTCAAGCCTTTAGGTCTCTTGTCAGCTCTCTGAGGATATGCAGCTGGGTGGGGCTGGCCTCAGGCATGGGAGAACCCAATTGTTTCAGGATTTGGAAGGTGGGGCAAACCCCCTATGTGGGTCTTTCAGAAGCACAAGTCTTCTGCAGCTGATGAGCCCTGCCGCCCACAGGTCCACACACACAGTCAACACAGTCCTGCCCCGTGTGCGTGCCCCGACCTCCAGAAGTGGACCCATAGTCTCCACGGTGGGAGCGCCACACACTCCACCACAGCCCCGCACTCTCCACCCACTCCTTGTGCACACCCTGCCCCACTGAAGTGGGCTCAGTCACCAGGCTGCAGAGAATTCAGTCACCAATCTATGCAGGCCCACATGTTGCCTGAGGGCTTGTTGTTGGGTGGGTCCAGTCTCTAGGGTGGGCTGCCTGCCCTGGCTGAGCTGGATTAAATCTGTGCTCTAGTGGGTGGGGCAGACCCTGGACTAGCAGGCCCCAGGGAGAACTCCAATGGTGTCTGTGTCAGCACGCCCACAGCAGGCCACAACAATGGCCACCGCCAATGTCCCAGTCCCTGGAGAAGTCTCACCTCTCACTGAGATGCACTCAGAGCCTATCAGGTGAGTCTCTTTTCACCAAAGCACTGTGCACCTTTCTTACTGGTGATTTTTGGTTGCTTTCTGAAACGGGTGAGTTTGCGCATGGGCCCTTTAAAAGCTGGTTTTAATTTCTTTGTGAACCAGCTTTTCTGGGGGTACTCCCCAATGTTTTAGTAGCAGGCAAAGTCAGATATTATGCCACTCCTCTTGATTGTGCTGGGTCCACAAAATGCCCACAGCGGGGGCGCTCCCTGGCTCAGGGCCCCTTGCCTCCAGGGAGGCTGCGCACCTGTGAGCTGCTCCCTGCAGCCGTGAAGCTGGCGGCTTGTGAAGGTGGCGTTTTTCCTCTCCAGAAGGGAGTTTCTGCCTCTTCCACCTCAATTAGGATTGTCCGTTGTTGCAGGAGTTCCTCTTATCCAGCTTTCAGTTCTGTCTCAGGGGTAATTTTTCCACGAGTAGTTGTAAATTGGCTGTGTCTGTGGGAGGAGGTGAGTTCAGAGTCTGCCTACGCCGCCATCTTGACTTCTCTCTTTCGCTTATCTTCTTATTTCTAGTGCCTGGCACGTAGTAGGATCTCAAATTGTTAAATTAATCGCTATTATGGAAATCAATTCTATTTACATTTATCGTCATAATACATTGTTGTCATAATAGACAAGTTTGCAGGGCCGGCCCCGTGGCTTAGTAGTTAAGTGCGCACACTCCGCTGCTGGCGGCCTGGGTTCGGACCCGGGCGTGGACAACGCACCGCTTGTCAGGCCATGCTGAGGCCACGCCCCACATAAAGTGGAGGAAGATCGGCACAGATGTTAGCTCAGGGCCAATCTTCCTCAGCAAAAAGAGGAGAATTGGCATTGATGTTAGCTCAGGGCTGATCTTCCTCACACACAAAAAAATTAAGTAATTTTGGTTGTTTTCCATTTTGTTTATATTTGCTTTGGATTTCTTTGTTGGTTTCATTGTTTTCTAAATTTTGCTGTATGGTCTGTTCCTCAATTCCTACCCTCCACTCTTAGTCATTTGTTAGGTATGCTGCATGTTTTCAGTTAAACTAATTATTACTTTTATAACTTTTATAATAATAAAGTGTACATTTTCTGTATTTCCTGAAGTATAAACTTCTGAAACTAAATAGTAGACACCGAATTCCTCCATCATCCTAAAAGATGATGAAATTCTCCATTTCTTTTTTCCTTTATTGGCAACATGATCTTGGGTTTTGATGCCAATCTATTATTCACTATTATTATTATTATCATTTAAATTCTTTCTTTATAGTATTCTTTTAACTTTTACAATAGTGCAGCTGTTTGGTAAAAATAAACACTATCAGCATTTAAGATAAATCTATGTTTATATTTATTCCCTGTTTCCCACTAGTCTGTTCATGTCATAAATTATTTATTTGTGAGTTCTTTATTTAAATATGGTAGTTGCTTGGATTAGTCTAAAATTTTTTTTCCAGGAAATATCTATCTATCTATCTATCTATCTATCTATCTATCTATCTATCTCCATGTTCCCTGAATATTTGAGAATCCCTTTTTACATGATTACTAATTGGAATGATTGAATATATGATTTTGTCAAGAACTTTTCCCCTCAAAACTTTGAAAAAGTTGTTATACTGTTAGCAGAGATTGCTGAGAATATTCAGGCCAATCATATTTTTCTTCTCTCACTGGTAGATGATCTCTTCCTTTTTTTCTCCTGTCTAGGTAAGGTTTTCTTCTTGACCCTTGAAGTTAAAAAATGTCATTGTTAACGTATATCTTGGTATTTGTTGTTGTTTTTTCTGATAGGGAGTGTCTATTCAACTGCAGATTGAGGTCTTTCTTAATTTTCTGTAAGTTTTGTTTTAAAAAAACCCCAACATTTTGTTTCATTTGTTTGCATCTCCTCTTTAGACGTATCAAATAGCTCTGTGTTAGTTCATATTTGTTTGCCCTCAATATCCATCACCTTTCTTCCAATTTCTTTCTTCTGTTTCACTTTTCATTTTTCTTTCTGAGATTTACCTCAAAATGTCTTCCCCATCAAATTGTGGTGTATATGCTCTTTTTCTCTATTGTGTTTCTATTCCAAGTTAAGCCTGCAATTGCATTATTATCCACTGAATTTCTTTCTTAGTCAATTACTGTTTGCTCAGTCAATAACTGTTTCACCTTGTTTTCTTGCCTAACTCATTCTGAATCTTTTGTTACAGAGTCCACATCTTCCTTTATATATTTGATAACATGGACCTGTTACATTAAAATTTCTTCTACTTTTCTGGACTAGTGAATTAAGTCTCTCAAAGTGTGATGTTAATCTATCTTTACTCATGGTATCTTTTTTCCTTCCTTGCTCCCACTGCACAACTATAACCCATTCTCACTATATCCTGGAATTATTGCATAGTTTTATATTTATTTTGTTTGTTTAATTCATCTTAGAATAGGAGATGTTCTCTCTTAAAATATGACGTATCTCAGTTCTCTGTCCCCTAAATCCTTCTCTTAACCTTGAACAGAGCTTGATATTGACAGTTTATATCATTTGTTCTGTCTTTCATCTGTGTAAGATGTTGGAAAAACACTTTGAGCAGTGAATGATTATTTGGGGATCCTTATCTATGCTTCTCTGGAATCATCTGTTTTAAGAACTACTTTTCAAAATTGTTGGCATATAATTTTGAATCAGAGAAAGGCTCTTAAAGTTTTCTTTAAAATCCTTCTACTCAACACACTGCTTTCACTGGTAAGCTTGTTATTTAATTATAAGTCAGGTTTGCAAGATATATTTACTTCACTGGCTTTTGCTTTGGAATAATTTTAAAACTGCTGTTTTCCGTGGTTGGTGTTAATAAACAATAGTGTCCTCTTTCAAAATGCTTCCTGTGTATACCACTTTACTCACTGCTCAGACAAAATTATAATGGTGATAAATTTTTGCTTTTGGCCAACAGTGGAATAACTGGGACAATATTTAAGCTCCTATCATAAACACCTAGAAAATAAGAAAAAATATACAAAGTAATAGTTGTCATATATTTTGGAAAGTAGGCAATGCAGTACCCTGATCCTTTAGAAAGGTTAAGAAAACAAGGTTAGCCTTACAGTCATCTTGGCTGTCTCCTTGGAGGCACATTCCAGACCTCAGAGCAGAGAGAAGGACTCCAAGCAGATCATGGTTGAAAGTTGTGGGAGCAGATTTTGGAAATAGGAGATTCACGCAGAAAATGAAGCCCATAAATATGCCTAGCATACCCTATTGATTCTCCTCTGAATATTAAGTTGAGCATGTGTAAGATGAAACTCCATAATGTTGGACAAAGAAGTATGAGCAAGCTGTGAACTGAATGGTTTCTAGACCTTGCACAGCAAGATTAGAAGGTGTTTAAGTTCCTACTAGCTAGTGTTGAGAGTCCTCATTGATCATTCAAGGCATTCACTAGACACTCAAAATGGTTATGCCTTAGAAATGGACCTAAACATTACCTAGAGTATAAGCTACTATATAAGTACTCTAATAAAGTTAGAGTAAATCTTGAAAGGATTGCACTTAACTTTAAATAGCTTAACTGACTAGCAGAACAAGATTAACACCTTTTAAAGGTAGTGAGCACAGACCAGATAACAACATAAAGTCACAATGTCTGGCTTTCAATTAAAAATTAGTAGATGTGCCAATAACCTAGAAATTTTAACACAAAATCCAAAGAAAGATCAGTGAATAGAAAAGGTCCATAAGTGAAAGAAGTGATGGAATTATGAATATGTTGGTATAAATATGCTTAACTACATAAAAGAAAATAAGAAGATAGTGAGGTGAGAAATGGAAGATATAAAAAACAAGAAAATCAAACTTCTAGGACAGAAACCAATATCTAAAATGAAATAGTCATTGGTTGTATTAGTAGGAGACTAGAAACTTCAGAAGAAAATCAATAAACTTAAATCATAGCAATAAAAACTGTACAAAATCAAGGGCAGTGAGACAAAAAATTCCAAAAAATAATGAGACTCACATAAAACATTCTAACATTTGTAATAAAAGTCCACAAGGGGAGAGTGTCAGAAAAAAGACTTAAAGAAATAATCATAAAATTATTTCAAATTTGATGAAAAGTGAACACAGATCCAAGAAGTTAAAAAATCTCCAGCCAGGATTAAAACAAAGAAAAACACACAAGGCACATTATAATGAACTTGCAGAAAACCAATGATAAACAGAATTTCATGACAGTAGCTAGAGAGAAAAATGCACATTATGTATGGTAGAATGAATATAAAAAGACTGTAAACTTTTCATCAGAAACTGTGCAAGAGAGAACACAATGAAATAGACTTTACATAACCTGTACAAACAAACAACAACCTGTAAACCTAAAATTTTCTACCCTGTAAAAGTGTCAAATAGCATGATGTAGACTTACATCCAATCATACCAATAATTGCATTAGATGTAAACAGTCTAAACACTCCAAATGAAAACCAGAAATTGTTAAATTGAATTAAAAAGCACAATCAAACTACATTCTGTCCACAAAGAACTCTCTTAATATGTAAAGAAACAGACACATTAAAATTAAAGGGATGAAACAAGGTATACCATATAAACAATAATCCTAAAAACGTTGACTTCACAACAAGAGATAAAAAGACACACTTCTAGCAATAACGGTTCAATTCATAAATTAGACTTAGTAAATCTTAATGTGTATGCAATTAATAATAAAGCATTAAAATGCATGAATCAAATACTGACAGAATTGAATGGAGAAATAGCTAAACCCACAATTATATTTGGAGAGTACAACATTCTTCTGTCAGTGATCAGTAGAACAGGTAGAAAATCAGTAAGGATATCGAAGACTGGAAAAACATCGTCAACCTACTTGACCTGAATGACATTATAGAACATCCCACCTAGCAACTGCAGAATGCACATTCATTTCAAGTGCACATGAAAACATTCTTAAAGCTAGACCATATGCTGCCATAAAACAAGTCTCAATATAGTTAAAGGACTGAACCCATAAAAGGTATGTTCTTTGTCCACGCCATAATTAAATTGGGAATAAAATATAATAAGATACCTAGGAAAAATCCAAATATCTGGAAATTAAACAATGTATCTCAAAATTCATAGGTCAAAGAAGAAATCACAAGGGAAATTAGAAAGTATTTAGAAGTGAATGAAAGGAAAATATAACAAACCAAAATTATAGGATTCAGCTAATGCAGCATATAGAGAAAAATTACAGCCTGAAATTTATAAATTTACAGCTTATAGCAGAATAGAAACAAGGCCCAAAAGCAATGATCTATGTTTCTACCTTAAGGAGCAAGAAAAGAAAGAGCAAATTAAATACAAACTAAATAGAAGGAAGGATATAAGAAATCAATGAAAGAGAAAATTAAAAAGCTCAATGATACCAGAAGCTTATTCTTTGAATAGAGCAAAAAAATTGAGCAACTTCTAACTAGATTAATCAAGAGAAGAGAGAAGACACAAACTACCAAGACCATGAATGAAAGACAGGACATCAACACAGAGTCAACAGACATTATATGAATAACAAGGAAACATTATGAGCAAATGTATATTAATAAATTGCACTACCTACATGAAATGGGCAAATTCCTTGACAGACACAAATTATCAAAACTGACTCAAGAAGAAATCGAAAATCTAAATAGTGTTATATCTATTAAGGAACTTGAATTAATAACTTAAAATCTTCCCACAAAGACAACTCCAGGCTAAGATGTATCTTCTAGTGAATTCTATCAAACATTTAAGGAAAAATAATAACACTAATTCTACCAAATTCCTTCATAAAATAGAGCAGGAAAGAACTAGCTCATTTTTTGAGAACAGCTCTGCTCTGAAGTGAAAATATGCCAAAGACATTACTGAAAAAGAAAACTATATACTAAGAGCCCTCAAAAATATAGGTGCAAAAACTCTTAACTATTTGCAAATCAAATTCAGCAATATGTAAAAAAAGTTTAATATGTCAAGTAATTGACCAAGTAGTGTTTATAGCAGAAATGCAAGGTTGGTTTTACATTTGGAAATGTATGTTACCATATTAACAAAATAAAGGAAAAAATCCATATGATCATCTGAATAGAGGCAGAAAAAGCATTTGACAAAAATTCAACAACCATTCAAGATTAAAACTATCCTTAAATTAGGAACAGAAGAAAACTTCAATCTGACAGAGACATCTACAGAAAACTATAGCAGTGATGCCATGTTTAATCATCAGACTAAATGCTTTTGCTCAGCATTTATAACGTCTGCTCACAAACGACAGTTAAGAAAATGACAGGGGGGAAATATTTTCAATACATATATCTGATGAAAGACCTGTGTCCAGAATATGTGAAAAACTCTTACTACTCAATAATAAGACAAGCCAATTAAAAATTGGCAAAAGGTTGAACATACATGACATAAAAGAATGTATACAAAATGGCCAATAATCATGTGAAAAGTTGCTCAACGTCACTAGCTTTCAAAAAATGCAAAACCACAATTAAACACTATTACATATATACCATAATGATTAAATTAAAAAGTATACCAACTATCTATGTAAAACCTTGTGCATAAATGTTCTATCAGCTTTATTTATGATACCCTTGATTAGAAAAATTTCAAATGTTCTTCAGCAGTTGAATGGATAAACAAATGGCTGTATGTATGCACACACACACACACACACACACACACACAGTGGAATACTACTCAGTGGTGTAAAGGAATAAACGTACTGATACAAGCAACCATATGAATGAATCACAATTAAATCCTACTGAGCTAAAGAAGTCAGATATAAAGCCTGATGAAAATTTCATTTATATGAACCTCTAAAAAAGCAAATTTAATCTAGAGTTAAAGAAGCAGTTCAGTGATTGCCTGGGACTGGGGCAGAAGGAGAAGTAATGATGGAAAGGGACACATGGAACCTTTTTGGGGTGATGGAAAGCTCTATATCTAGATTATGATCACGGTTACACAGGTGTATAAATTTGTCCAAACTCATTGAAATTTACACTTACAATGGGTGCATTTTATTTTATGTCAAGAAAACTTAAGTTGCTGTCCTTAAGTGTATTTGCAGGGACAAGGTATCAGTAAATATTCCGGAGCTGGAGAATATAAGCGGACTTATTTATAAGCATGCACAGTACAACCTGGGGACTCTTAAAAATGATTCAGTACATGTGTGAGTGTGGAGGCTGGAGCTGCAGCAATTTATACAGGTGGATTACAGAACCAGTAAAATGTGATGTGGTAAAAATCCTGATGTGACCTCATTCATTTCTGCAGGCTGGTAAGCTCTGAAGTTACATAAATACATCCAAGGAGACAGAATCATTTTTTCCTTTTAAGTTTAAAAAACAGTAGTTAATAGATTTTCTAATGTAATTTAACTGTGGTTCTCCCTGGAAGTAGGGCAATGAATGTATCACATATCTTGAAGCATCTATAGTGTGTTGTAAATTCAATTTACACAGATATCTATGATTAGTAGAGTAATAAAAATAATTTGGAATTGTAAAACAATATATTTAAAAGTTTATACAGAACCATAATGTTAGAGCTAGAAGGGACCTAAAAATAATTAATTCAATTTCATTTCAAATATGGTGATAGAAGGCTAATTGGGTGGTGGTGGATTGCATCATGGTCTCTGATGTTTTGGTCTTGCTAGGGCCTGTGCCATGTGGTTTCTGAGTTCCTCATATAAAATGAGTATATTTCCTGATCGTTAGCACTTGTGTTTGGCCAAGTGACTTGCTTTGGCTAATAAAATAAGGCGGAAGTGACAGTGTGCCAGTTCAGAGTTTTGAGTGGACTCAGAGTGGTTCTCTTGTGTTTCTGTTAATACCACGAAAAGAACATGCCTGGATTAACCTCCTGGTCCAAGGAAGAGGAAGAGACAGGGGGGCAGAGTGGCCTCAGTTGAGCTGTCCGATCTAAGCCGAGTCTAGAATAGCAGGCAACTTGCAGGTGCAATGTCTTATCAATGTTTCCTTATTAGTTTTCCAATGTCCAATAAAATAACTTATTTGGAGGGAGTCTGGGGGTGGTATAACACAGGCCATGGGGCTAAAAGTACTCAGTAAAGTCTAGTGTTTCTCCATTAATTGGAGAATGGACTTGCACTAAAGTATACAAGAGTCTAAGGCCCAAAGCAAAGATGTAAAGAAAACAAAATTAGCTTTGATGCACACTTAATCAACCAGAAACTAGGTGTTTTCAGGTGTTCAAATGATTTATTTTGGGGATAGCACAGCTTGAATGCTACTTCTTTTATTGTATACTAAATGTGATCATATTGTAATTGACCCTAAAGCTGTGGGAAAATAGGGGGCAATTTTTAAAAGAATAAAGACCAGAGAGAAAGAAGTCTCATTTCTTGGGGGAAGATAATCCTTGGTGTCATTTCCCCCAGAAGTTATTATTTCAAAATAAGATATGTGGGATAAAATGTTTTCATTCAGTCAAGTAAGGAGGGAGACTAGAGGGATCACTGAGATATGAAAGTCAGAAAAAAAATTAGCGTGATGTCCCACTCTGGGTAGACCAGTACTGCTTTCTCTCCTCAATGTGGCTACTAACAAGCACGGCCAAGGTGATCAGGTGACCTGTGCCCTGTCCTTGGGGGAGGCCTTGGAAAGTGACTGTAAAGCACAGTAGGAGACCCTGGCTATATCATCTCAAATAATCATAGAGTAGAACTGACCTAAGCACAGATGAATTCAATACATCAAAAGCAAATGATGATAAAAAAAACACAAGTGTTCTGACGAGACAGAATAAAGTGTCTCCTATTTAAGTAATGCCAAATGTGAAATGGATAAAGGATAAATAGAATTAGTAGCAGAATAGCAGCTATAAAGGCATATAAAGGATAATCCTTACATATTTGAACTCCAACTTCAATAAAGCAAAGGGAAAGGAATTTTTGCAGTCAAAAAATTAAAAAAAAAAAAAAACAAAAAACAGCCTGGTGAGGACTACTGTGAATCCTTCCACAACCATCATAAGACTTGGCTGGGGTTGGAGGTGGGGGTGGGGCATGCTGGTACATCCACAGACTGACAATGGGCAAAATGAACTAAGTGAACCAGGTGAGGGGAAGGTTGGGGAATTAATTGCACAAAGGGGATGGCCTCAAAGGGAGTGGCCAGTGGCTGCCCCATGCTTCTGGCATTAGGAAACAAAGCAAACATGAGCTAGCTTAAGAAAAACAACAACAGAAAAACATTTGTTAGGAAGAGGCGGAGTTATCTTTTACAAAACTGAAGATTGTGGAGTAGAGTTTGGTCTTTGCAGGATTAATCAGAAGTCCATGCAGTTGTACTTAGTCTCGTTCTTCCTGGGTCTCATGGCCTCTTGCCTCTGATTTTCTCCACATTTGTAGCATTCTCCACTCTTTGTAGTCTAGCTTTACCCACTCCTCTGTGACCTTAGCAGAGGATGCTAACCTCAGTCTTGCTGTTTTTGCATGACCTCAGTTTAAGTGGGCTGCCAGGCTGACCTAGCATCGTAAACTCCAAGTTTCCAGGAAATCTAATTTGTTGGTTTAGCTTCAGTGCTGTGCCCATTTCTGGTCTATCGGTTATGCCCAGAACAGGGCGTTTGCATGTCATGTTGTATAAACAGACTTCCAGAGGCATTGCTCCCTTCTGTGGGTGGAAAGGGTCAATTCCCATAGAAAGAAAGATATCATGGGCTGGGAGACATCTATTGAGGTGTCTCCCTAGTGTTATTCCTTGACTGCTCAACAGATAAATAACTTTCCTTCTTCCCATATATTCACAGATACTCTTGAGTACGTCCCTGACTGCAAAAGCGATCCACCATTTTCTAATGCATAGCAACCCACAGGCCCGGGCAGCTATAATGTCCAGAGGAAATACTCAAAGATGACTGCCACCTGTAACTTATAGAGGGGAGGAGGGTGGAAGAGAAAATTGTCATTAAAAAAATCCCATTTGGCCAAAGGGCAAAACCGACATGTCCAAAATAGCTCATGCAATCATATATCCAAAAGACAAACAGCATCCTGAAACAGGCATGCAGGAAAATAAATGAAAGGATCAACTGTTCGTTGTATCAATGTGTGTTAATTGGTCTGACCACTAGTTTTTCACTACTGAGTGGCTTTGTCTTGTTCAGGATCTTCAAGGAACCACTGGGAAAATTTTGGGGTAGGATACTCCTTTTGAGGTGATATGCGGCCTTAGAAGACCACTTCTTTGTATCTTTGCAATCAGTCTTAGAGAATGCAGGGGACTGTAACTGACCGCCCTAGGGTTCCTCTTTTGTATAGTTGGTATTTTTCTGATACTACAACTCCTATAACAACAACTTCAGTTTCATTTTGGAGCCTTTGGTTTACTATAAGTCCTCTTAAGGATTCTTGAAAAGTCATGATCTGGAATATCGTTGCCTATTTGAATTAAAAACTACATTTGGGCCATGGGTAGTATGAAACTGCAGTTTCTTAGCAGCAAATCCGCAAGCTACTCTATTTCTATTGTTTTCTTCTAAGTGGCCTTAACCTCAGGGCATCATTGAGAACTGGAGGTAGTGGATTCTCTATCTTTAGAGATCAAGGCGTTTGGTTTTACTTTTTACTTTCTGTTTGTTTTGATTTACTTAGGTTATTTTCATTCCATTGGAGCTGGGTTGTAGACAAAGTATCCTTATAGTCCTTGGAGGGGCCTGAGTAATGGTACCACAGATGGATCCTCTTAGTTATTTCTATTCTAATTGCCAAGAACCTGCATTTTCTCAATCAGCTTATTCAACTTTTTTACAGTAGAGGGGAGGCATTGTTAGCCAAGACAAATCTAGGTATTGACAGATCACCCCAAATCTTGGTTTAACACTGTAAAACTTTCTTTTTTTTTTTTTTTTTTTTATCATTGTACTTCTATTTCTGCATAGATTACATCATGTTCACCACCAAAATACTAATTACAACCCATCACCACACACATGTACCCAATTATCCCTTTCACCCTCCTCCTCCCTTCCCTGGTAACCACCAATCCACCCTGTCCCTATGTGTTTGTTTATTGTTGTTATTATCTACTACTTAATGAAGGAAATCATACGGTATTTGACCTTCTCCTCTGACTTATTTCACTTTGCATCATGCTCCTCAATGTCCATCCATGTTGTCACAAATGGCTGGATTTCATCAAGCTTCTATGGCTGAGTAGTATTCCATTGTGTATATATACCACAGCTTTTTTATCCATTCGTCCCTTTGATGGGCACTTTGGTTGCTTCCAAGTGTTGGCTATCGTGAATAAGGGTGCAATGAACACAGGGGTGCATGTACCTTGCAAATTGGTGTTTTCTAAGTTCTTGGATAAATACCCAACAGTGGAATAGCTGATCATATGGTAGTTCTATCGTTGATTTTTTGAGGAATCTCCATACTGTTTTCCATAGTGGCTGCACCAGTTTGCACTCCCACCAGCAGTGTATGAGAGTTCCTCTCTCCACAACCTCTCCAAACACATCTTGTTTCCT
This sequence comes from Ceratotherium simum simum, assembly GCF_057802395.1. Lineage (NCBI taxonomy): Eukaryota > Metazoa > Chordata > Mammalia > Perissodactyla > Rhinocerotidae > Ceratotherium > Ceratotherium simum. The sequence continues at coordinate 18,074,486 of NC_141909.1, forward strand.
GTCTTGTTAATTATAGCCATTCTGGACGGGGCGTGAGGTGATATCTCATTGTAGTTTTGATTTGCATTTCCTGATAGTTAGTGATTTTGAACATCTTTTCATGTGTCTGTTGGCCATCTGTATATCTTCTTTGGAGAAATGTCTGTTCAGGTCTTTTGCCCATTTTTTAATTGCTGGTAGTTTTTTTTGTTGTTGAGATGCATGAGTTCTTTATATATTTTGGAGATTAAACCCTTATCAGATGTATGGTTTGCAAACATCTTCTCCCAATTGTTAAGTTGTCTTTTCATTTTGTTGATGGTTTCCTTTGCTGTGCAGAAGCTTTTTAGTTTGATGTAGTCCCATTTGTTTATTTTTTCTATTGTTTCTCTTGCCCGGTCAGATGTGGTGTTTGAAAACATGTTGCTAAGACTGGATGTCGAAGAGCGCATTGCCTATGTTTTCTTCTAGAACTTTCACAGTTTCAGGTCTTACATTCAAGTCTTTAATCCATTTGGAGTTAATTTTTGTGTATGGTGTAAGGTAAGAGTCTACTTTCATTTTTTTGCATATGGCTATCCAGTTTTCCTCAACACCATTTGTTGAAGAGACTTTCTTTTCCCCATTGTATGTTCTTGGCTCCTTTGTCAAAGATTAGCTGTCCATAGATGTGTGGGTTTATTTCTGGGCTTTCGATTCTATTCCATTGATCTGTGTGTCTGTTTTTGTGCCAGTACCATGCTGTTTTGGTTACTATAGCTTTGTAGTATATTTTGAAATCAGGGAGTGTGATACCTCCAGCTTTGTTCTTTTTTCTCAGGATTCCTTTAGCTATTCGGGGTCTTTTGTTGTTCCATATAAATTTTAGGATTCTTTGTTCTATTTCTGTGAAAAATGTTGTTGGAACTTTGATAGGGATTGCATTGAATCTATAGATGGCTTTAGGAAGTATGGACATCTTAACTTAAAAAAGAAAATTACAGGCCAATATCACTGATGAACATTGATGCGAAAATCCTCAACAAAATACTAGCAAATCGCATACAACAATACGTTAAAAAGATTATACACCATGATCAAGTGGGATTTATTCCAGGTATGCAGGGATGGTTTAACATTCGCAAATCAATCAACGTAATACACCACATTAATAAAATGAAGAACAAAAATCACATGATCATCTCAATAGATGCAGAGAAAGCATTTGACAAGATCCAGCATCCATTTATGATAAAAACTCTGAATAAAATGGGTATAGAAGGAAAGTACCTCAACATAATAAAGACCATATATGAGAAACCCACAGCTAATATCATCCTCAATGGTGAAAACTGAAAGCTATCCCTCTAAGAACAGGAACCAGACAAGGATGCCCACTGTCACCACTCCTATTTAACATAGTATTAAAGTCCTAGCCAGAGCAATCAGGCAAGAGAAAGAAATAAAAGGGATCCAAATTGCAAAGGAAGAAGTGAAACTGTCACTATTTGCAGATGACATGATTTTATATATAGAAAACCCTAAAGAATCCACCAGAAAACTTTTAGAAGTAATAAACGAATATGGGAAAGTTGCAGGATACAAAATCAACATACAAAAATCAGTTGCATTTCTGTACACTAACAACGAAGTAGCAGAAAGAGAAATTAAGAATACCATCCCATTTACAATTGCAACAAAAAGAATAAAATACCTAGGAATAAACTTAACCAAAGAGGTGAAAGATCTGTACACCGAAAACTATAAAACATTTCTGAAAGAAATTGAAGAAGACACAAAGAAATGGAAAGATATTCCGTGCTCTTGGATTGGAAAACTTTCTAACTCACAAAGTCTAGCTGACTTCCAGTGGAGAGGACAGTCATTCAAGAACTTAAGCTGACTCTGCCATCTTAAAAATTTTGCGTGCAAGGACTTCATGGGAATTCTACCTCCAACTATTAGATGTGGGAAGAGAGAGATAATTGGTCATAAGGACTTTGCATTGCAAAATTCCAGAAATGGAATGTCTCTTCCCATTGTCCAAGACTTAGTCACATGACTGCATCTAATTGCAAGGGAGGAAAAGTCTAGCTGTGTGCCCTGGAGGAAAATGACATAATCTGCGAGCCACTCTCTGCAACTGCAACAGTCTTCTCTTTTGGTGACAAAATTCTGTCCCCTCTTTTCCTCACACATAGAGATAACCCAAATTCCCATCTGGTCACTACATTTGCTCAAAGTCCAGCATTTCTGGCTATTGCTCAAGTCATCTCCATCTGACTAAAATGTGGCATCTTTATCCAGTGACCTTAGAACTAAAAAGGCAAGTTATCTGCTCTATCTTTTCCCCATATAATTGTGAACCAGCAACAGATAATAGTAATACAACTCCTGTGTGGAAACAGGCCAAATGATGGAGATATAGTAATAATTGGCCCATAAAAGTTACAAAGTCTTACCCAAAATGTATGGAAAGTTACTTGACTGGAACTTGATTCTGCTTTTTTAGAGAGACTGCCATGTTTGTTGCTCTCTGTGGACTCAGGTTCCACCTTCTGGAGATACTTCCTTTTTTATTATCCTCCACGGCCATCTCTGAAATTGACATGGAAGACTGTTTTCTCCTTAGTGGCTACCTGGTTTTCAGAACCCATTTCCTGCTGGTGCAAATTGGAGAGCCCAAAATTTATATTAAGGCTGCTACAGACAAAGGTGTATTAAGTCTGGGATTTTCTTTTGATAATACAATTCCCTTATAAACTTAGTAGGCTGCTGATCTACTTGCTTGCGGTAGTTTTCATGTGCAGCGACCACCAGCCAAATTCTATCCTAGATATAATTCTCAGGCTTGATTATGTGTTTTCTTTCTTACCCTCATGCCTCCTTCTCAGTTTATGGCTGGCCACTTTAATGCCTTCTGAAATAATAGATGGGATGGCTCTACTCTGAATCTGATCATTTTTGTGAGGCTGAGTATTAAGGGGCTTTTGTAGCTCAAAATCTTTTTCAGCCTTAACTCTTCTGGTTTGGAGTCTGAAGCAGGCAGTGTTTTAACTTGCAAGGCCCCCAACTTCTGGATTCTCTCTTCCTTCATCTACTGCCTGGATATAGAGGATTCAATGAAGGAATCAAAGAGGTGGGGCATAGTGGAGCCACTGATGGACTGAGTTTGTGTCCCTGAGTTATTATTTGTAGGATATTTGTCCAAGGTTGCTGCCTATACAGAATTTTTGCTTGAGTGAGAAATAAACTTTTTAGTACACTAAGCTTCTGAAATTTTGATGTTGTTTGTGACAACATTTAGCCTACCTTTACTGATTGTAGGGGTAAAGCATAGAATTTTCTTACCATAAATTTCTTTTCTTTTTTTTTTGGTGAGAAAAATTGGCCCTGAACAAAAGAGGAAGATTGTCGCTGGGCTAACATCTGTGCCAATCTTCCTCTATTTTGTATGTGAGACTCTGCTGCAGCATGGCTTGATGAGAGGTGTGTAGGTCCACACCAGGGATCCTAACCCATGAACCCCTGGGTCTGCAGAAGCAGAGCATGCAAACTTAACCACTATATCACCGGGCTGGCCCCTCATAAATTTCTTGATCAAGACACTATCTTTATGTACATGCCCTAATTTTCTCCAATTTCAATGTAAAAAGCCTGGATTAGTGTTTGTCTCCTGATTTCATATACTTAAAGTCTCTGAGACTTACCAAGCACACTCTTATATTCTTCCAATATACTTCCAAAGACTGCTGGCTGCAGGGTCCGTGCAGGAGGAGGACTCATCGTTATGCTCTCATGCCTTAGCCAATACCACGCTTTCTCTTAGAGTCTTACTAAAGATGTCATTTCCTGGTATGAATATATTGTGATGATTCAGAAATATATTATAGAATGCAAAAGCAGAAAATAGAGATGAGCCTTGAAACTAGAAGGTCATCTGGAACTGGAAAATAATGAGGAGCCAAGCCAGTCTCCCTGGGGCTAATTGGTCTTGGCCTCTGCTTCTCTCTGCATGTCAGCTTTATTCTTGTCTTCTGCTGACACTTTTCCTGCCGTTGTTCTGCTGTCTGCCCTGCAGTTCAAGAGTTTACATTACTTCAATCCAAGTGAATAGCTCAGCCTGGAAGAGAACCTCTCAGTCCCAATTCTAAAATCCTAGAGTGAGAATCATTGGTCTCAGGTCAACGCCAATGTCCACCTGTAGCCTGTAAACTGGAGGGTTGGGTCATGTAGTACAAACATGGCTGCAAGAGGTCCAATCCTTTGAAATGTGAGGAAAATTGCCAGGAAAAAAGGGGAGGTTACAGACCAGACAGATACTTTGTAAAATTCATATGCTAACCAGCCACAGTGCCCAGGGAGACTGATACATTCATATCCAATATGGGCTGATGGCTGATGTCTACATATGAGAGAAAGAAATTGTTCCATTTTATGCAAATAAGTAGCCATGGAATCAGAGGCCCTGTGGTGTGGCTAAGAAAAAATATTAAATTTAAAGTCAGAAGACCTGGTGTTAGTAGTGGCTTTGCTTATGCTAGAAGTATGACATTAGACAAAACATTTAACCTCTTCAAGTCTCATATTTAGTACTTGAAATTGGGCTAAGGTTCTCACTAGTCCTTTTTGTAGAGTTAATAGGATTTAACTGGATGTTTTGACTATATATTTTGATAAATACTAACTGTGGCTGTGCGGATGGTGATAGTTTTATTTTGAAGACCTCAGGCTCTCTTGCTGATGAACTGAGTGAACAAACGTATTCTGAACACCCAAATTCATTAACCTTATACCAGTCCCCATGCACTAATTTCAGGGAAACAGGATCTTTCCCAAATGGGCACTAATTACCAAACAATCCAATGTGGAAAATCTATAAATTAAACCTTAATTCATTATTAAAACCATATTTGCTTACATCACATAACTGCCAAATGTGAGAGTCTTATCTGCCACAAATAAGATTTGCCTAAATGTGTTTTTAATCACTTTGTTTTCAATGTACCATAAGTGTCTTATCTAATCTAAATAAATGTTGGTACTAACTCATAGAGCAGGCAAACAGTTTCTGTCTCTGTACTTTGATAGTGCTCAAGAACTCTTTGTGTCTACATATCATCAAAAAGGATGGCTGGAGGTTCCAGTGTGAAGTTGGTGAAGTGGGTACTTTGTCTTCTGTAGCTTTAATCCTTGAACCCAGCCAGGGGCCCAGAGACGAGTTCCCTTATTACTTTCTAGCTGCGCAGTTGAACCTCAGCCTTCCCAGTGAGACATATAGAAAATACTGGAAGTATCTTCTTCCTCTTCATGAAAATTAATCCATTTCCTTTGGGTAGAGTGTTCTTTTAGGACCCTATTCTTCAGTGGAACAGTGGTAGTAACTGGAACTAAATGGATAGTACCACTCCCTTGATGGCATCTTGTTGGCTACAGCTGCTAAACTGAACCTGTTATTGAAGTCCCCCATGATCCACAGTTATGCTTACAGTTATGGTTACAGTTATGTTTGCCTCTTAAACTTCATCTCTTGCCACTAAAGTCAAGATATTTTACCTTCATTTATTGCTTAACTCTCTATGCTTACTAGGCTATGCCATACAGACTTCTACATTACTTCTCATAGTAATTCCCTCTCCCTATTTTCTACTAGACAAACACCCAGACATTTAAATCACACACCTCTGTGAAGAGTTTCTGTACCAAATTAAGCACAGTGATTTATTAACTCTCCTTTGTATCTCAACTCGTCATTACTTATCTCCAAATCAACACTCATCAAAATGTATTGCAATTGTTTATTTTCATGTTTAACATCCCACTAGATAACGTGGACTATTGAGAGAAAAAATGTATATCTTATTTTTTAGCATGTACCTGATCCCCAGGTTACCTGGCACTTAGAGTATGCTCAAAATATTTTTGTTTAATAAAAAAAAAATAATCATCTTTGTTAACATTCTGGATAATTAGTGTGTCATCTCCCAGGAAACAATGTTTTGGCCAAGGAAAAACAAAGTCCCTTAAGAAATTATTGTGTTTAGATCTAAATTTTTATCTAGAAGCAGTGTTTCCTTCTTCTGCACTCATAAAATCATAGTACAGATACTGATTGCTAGGTTTATATTGTTGTTAGTATTAAATATTTAGAAAATAGTTTAAATATTTTGTCATCTGATTATCAGTTCCTTGGATAACTAACATTATGTGGGGCAATTGGCACTTGGAGTTTTATCTAGGTGTTTGAGAATAATGCCAAACACAATCAATGCTCCTATACTGCCTTGTATACACAACTCATCATATTTGTTTTGATTCAACATTTTCTCATGGAAAGAAGAAAAAAAGTCTAGTTATTGTTGAGAATCAATACATATAAGGAAAGTGAACCTGTAAAATTACAAAACGTTGTTAACATTTTTTGCTGTTAGTATTAAATATGTGGAATAACAACTGAAAAGGTGTGTAAAGGAGTTCATTCTAGTACGAAAGGATGCTTGACAAATTAAAAATGTTGTATTTTATTTTATTAGCAGACAAGAGTGATTGGCTCCCCCCTACTCAAACATTTTTCTTAAGGGCAAAAGAAATAAAAACTTTTCTGTTGATGTTGTAACTCTTTAGGTAACACATAATCATATTGTCCTGATTATACATGTAGAAGACCATTCTTGTAGATCAGCAGTGTGCTCTGCTGTTTTGGCTTGTAACTGCGATTGCATGAGTAATCTGGGCTTAATTCTAACTCTTTCATGGTAACTTGAACTGTATTAGTCACAGAGTTGAGCTAATAATTCTTTAAATTGCCCAGAAAAAGGCTAATCCTAAAACACTATAATTTAGGGACAAAGGCCAAGGTATCTTAGAGTGAAGTATTGGATTTGGAATCTTTTGAACACAATAAGTGTAAAAGTGTATTTTGTTTTATTTTTTTCATGTTTTTTTGTGCCTCTTAAACTGTCCTTCCTTGCTAAATATCTATGCTCTTTTGAAGTACTGATGATCTAAAGGTGATTTTTAGGTGTGTGACCAAGTGAAAATATATCATGTGGTTCCTTGGTCCCTTAAGGCTGCTATAACAAAAAATACCATAGACTGGGTGCCTTAAACTGCAAACATTTATTTCTCGCAGCTCCGGAGGCTAAGTACAAGATCAAGGCCGCAGCAGATTTGGTGTCTGATGAGGTGTCTTCTCACTGTGTCTTTACGTGGTAGATGGGATAGAGAACTTTCTGAGGTCTCTTATATAAGGGCACTAATCCCATTCACTCAGGCTCCACCCTCATGACCTAATTGCTTCCTAAAGGCCCCACCTCCTAATACCATCACACTGAGGGTTAGGATTTCAACATATGAATTCTAGGGGGACATAAACATTCAATCCACTGCACGCAATGAAATAATCATTTATCAATTATATTTATTGACTCTGTTGAGGGAAGATTAAGGAGTAAGGGCCTGGTTCCAAAATTTCCTTGGCTACTATTTTATTTATTTTTTATTTTCTTTGGTTTGTGTACTATGAGATAAATATAGCATTGAACTTTTTTCTTTTATAGTAATTTAATTTTTTACTAACAGAGTCCTGTTGTGTCAATTTGTATTTCCTTTCATTAGTATTTCTCAAAGTGTGGTTTCTGGACCAGCAACCAACATCATCTGAAAACTTGTTCGAAATGCACTTCTTTAGACCCCAACTCAGATTTACTGAATCGGAAACTATGGAAGCAAGGCCTAGAAATTGGTTTAATCAAATCCTCCAGGTGATTCTGATGATGCACACTAAAGTGTGAGAACCAGTAGGGTGTTTTTTGACTTTTGTCCTTCCTTTAGTTGATATGTTGGGTTCATGTCATTTTAATGTTCTCCAGTTTTCTTCTATACCTATCCTTGGAAGTCACATACTGTTACTTCTAATGCACTCTATCCATAAAGACAGTCACCAAGTTCTGTCCAGGTTCAAGGGGGAGGGGATATAGACTCCATCTCTTGATGAAGGAGCAGCAAGCTCCCATTATAAGAAGAATATGAGATGGAAAATAATGTTATGCCATCTTTGAAAAATAACATCTGCAGTACCCTGTGAACCCTAAACATCCTTAAAATGTAAGACTGAGAATAAATGTGATTATCCCTGCTTAAAACAAGACATCAATGAATGAATAGCTAAAAGTGGAAATAATCTTTATGGACAAAGAAAATAAAGACTTTATGTTCACTGGAGACTTTTTGATTTAGAAAGATGGGATATTTCTTTTCCCCTTAAAAATCCCTCCTACTGAATTTAAGCAGTTCAAATTAGAGGACAACTTACCAGTATTCTGGCCATAGTCTGGAAAAATAAGTAAATAATTAGAAGGGAATAGAGAAATTCAAATCTACCAGTTAATAGAAATTGATACTAAAGGTTTATAATTTCCCTTGAAAGGAATATGTGTGTCCCCTGAATCATTAGTCTAAGCCTGTTAGACAATACAACTGGTCTTTGAGAAGCCTGAACCAACATGCATAAAGCATTCATTTGGGTAGATGTTTCTGGCAATTGAAACTGGCCCTAGGAGTATGGCGGAAGATTTTCCAGACTGTTGTACATGCAAACACAGGGAAACCAAAATTTAGCATGTTGGAATGAGGAAAGAAATGGGGATCAAGTAAGTAATTGAACAGAATAATCAACTCAATGGATTGGGAAGAACGAGAAAATGCCTGACCAAGGAAATGGAATATAAGTAATCAATCCTAGAGCAAGAGGAGAAACTAAAGCCTTGAAAGATTTCCTGGGGGCTCCAGGACTTAGCTATAGGCCTATTGTGCCCTTGTGGTCTTAGAGAAGGTTGACGAGGCTTTTATGTCATATTGAACCTTCACTCATACTTACTATTAATACATTACAAGCACAAGTTCATAGGTCAGCTGAGCATTTCTGCTGAGCTGGGCCAGACTTGGCTTATCTTGGCTGAGCTCCCTTGGGTGTCTGTGGCTGCTGCATGCAGAGATGATAAGCAGCTTTGTGGTTTTGATTGAGCATTGCCACATATCTGTGACTTTTGTTGGCAAAAATTAGATGAACCAGCTCTGATCCATGAGGGGTTCTCCACCTGGACACTGGGAAGAAGTCTAAGAGATAAATGGAATTGTGCAAGGCCTTTTGAGACCTAGAATTTGGACATGCACAACCTCATTTCCTCTTCATTCTACGGACTCAAGGCTAGCTTAGATTCAAGAGGTAGAGAAATATATCCCACTTCTTGATGGGAGCTGCTGCAAAGTCACATTGAAAGGAGAATGGGGATAACAAAGGGTAATTGTGGCCGTTTCTACCATCAATCATAGTCCCAGATAGAATTCAGTTTACTTTCTAGTGAGGGGGAGATTGACAACATTTACACAAACATAAAAGCAAAGAAACAACAGACAAATAAATAGACAAAGTAATATTAAAATATAATAAGCATTATATACATGGGGAATGAGCATTTCAGGCAGAGGAACACTTGTGCAAGAATTTTGGATTAGAATGAATTTGCACAATTGAGCCTAGAAAAGAAAGCCAGCATGGGGGGCAGTGTAGTGATCCAGGAGTGGGAAGGGTAGGTGAGGGGAGTACTTAAGGGGCCCCAGATCGTGTTAAGCTGTGAGGGATGAAGTAGAGTTGGCACTGTATTCTAAACGTTGGAGGTTTTTAATCAGGAAAGAGATCTGTTCTAGGTTAAACGCCACTTTGAGGCTTCAACAATGTAGATGTCCTCAAATGACATTTATGGTGGAAAATATTTACTCCTGACTGTTCTTCTTTATGCTACTTGAAGTTTTCCCTATCAATTGCAATTTTGGCTGCTATGGGGTGCTGTTAGCAGGCACTTTACCTGGCAAATGCTGCTACCGGCTCAGTGGTTTTGTGTTACCTCAATGAACTCAAATTGCCCATAGAGGCAACATAGGAGAGATAAAACCTGAACTCCAGAGTAAAGGGAGAATGCATTACAATTATCATATATTGCACTTCATTCTACCTCCATATTTTTTTCCTGTGGCAAATAACTGAGAAGGATATAAATGAGTGAGTACATTTATTGCAAGAAAAATTTGTGTTTAAGTTCCTAAGTATAAAATCAGTGGAACCTACAAAGGCTATCAAGTTTTCACCCACTAGAGATCCAGAGAATAAGACTTTTTTAGGTAGAATACTATTAAATTGTATGGAAGTTACTTTATCTTTCTCAGTGGCTGCTGTTAGAGAGATATTGATGGACCAAAGAATATTCTTGCAAAACATGCCTGCATAAGACCAAAACTCTAGTTGGGAACAAAGAGATAAACCAAAATATTAAAGTCAAATGTAGACACACACACCTACACACCCACACCCACATCAAAACATAAAACCTGTTTCCCAAAACAATTCCTCCTGAATTTTTCACATCATGGCACACATGGAGCACACTAGGATAAAAAGGTGAGGCTGCTTGTTGAAGGAGGTGACTATCTTCAACGACTTCAGCCTCTATAGGTTCTGTGTTGTTACCCCCAGGGATCAGGGGACCAGTATTTCAGCACATATAGAACCTATTTCCTGTACCCTGGTTATTAAAAGAAAATAAAGGAAAGTTAATATTTAAAAATCATTTTATTTCATGTGAACTAAATCTTATTCATCCATTTATATCTCGGGTGCAGATATTTTCTGATATTATTGATCCAAATGAGTGTTATTTTGGCTTTTTTAGGCAGCATAGTCTTGAGCTGGTTCCTGATTCCTTTCCATATTGACAAAGTTCTTAAAAGGTGAGGGACAGGACTAGCTAACAATGGTTGTTTATATGGCAATTCCAAATAAAGAACCAAAATATAATAAATACAGTCCATGAGCATATCAATGGGGAAATGAATTTGTCTCTTTGCAATGTTATTTTCATTAGCAACATGTTTTTTTGGTTAGCTCTATAAAATGAGGATGTCATTCTTGACATAGTCTTCCTGTCACATTTGTTTACGATAGTTCAGTAATCAAGATACAAGCTAGAGGCATGCTGTGCATATGATGAGTTTTAGCGCCACACAAGTAGCCATGTTTACTTAATTTGGAAGATAGCACAGTAATTTTCCACTTAAATTTCTGTCTGTGAGTCTATAACGGAAACTATTTTCTTGGTTGTGGCTTTTGCTGCTTTAACATTTGTTGTTGTTGTTTTGGCTATGCATTGCTAGCTTTAGTTTCCTTTTTGCTGTATTTGAATTAGATACTCCCAATTATGCAGTGGCTTTGAGAATATATCTTAAAAGGAATTTTCTATTTTCCTAGACAAGTTTTTGAAGCTCCTCTCCATGTTCAGGTAACTATTCCTTACAGCTTTATTGATTTGGGTCTAATTACTTGACCCAATTTCTATCATCTCTCTGTATTAATGGTGTTTTATGGCTTCTGTCTCAGGCTGTTAGTCTATACTTCGTTAATGGTGTTTCTTAAAGGTTACAGACATTTTCTATTGGAAGATTCCTTAATTCATCATTTCCAAATTTGCAAGTATGTTTGCTAGGCATTAGATATTGCTATTATTATTAATATTTCTAACAGAATATTAATGAATTATCACTACACTGGATAATAGAGAGCTTATGGAAGTAGATAGTCTCCTTCCACAGCCAACTAAAAATTTGAAAAAACATTGTACTCTTGTCTCCCATTTAGTTGAGAAAATTAAACTTTTGGGCCTGGATGGATAAGAATCTCTTACATTTCATACCTAGCTATTATTTCTTCAAATATCTCTGGTGTGAGTGAGCCACTTGCCATACATGCTGCAGCATAATCAAGCAGCTGCTTCCAAGAGTTACATTTTGTTCTATTGGTAGCAGACTCAGATTTTCCTCTCTTTTCATGTGTTTTTTTTTTTTTTTTTTTTTGCTGAGGAAGATTTGCCCTGAGCTAACCTCTGTTGCTGATCTTCCTCTTTTTCTGCTTCAGGAAGATTAGCCCTGAGCTAACATCTGTGCCAATCTCCCTCCATTTTGTATGTGGGTCATGGCCTCAGCATGGCTGATGAGTGGTGTAGGTCTGCACCTGGGATCCAAACCTGTGACCCCGGGCCACCAACATGGAGTGTGCCAAACTTAACTACTATGCCACGGGGCTGGCCCCCTCATGTACATTTTTTGATGTGGCGTGAATGATTGCAGCAGTGGTAGGAGACATAGGAAGAAACGTCCTGCCATACAGAGGGTACAAGTGGACTCTGGTGTTGACTGCTGCACCATCTGCCTTCTTTCCTGTAATGTGCTCTTGAGGAACACATACAGAGGCTCCCCAAGCTCATGCATGGTTGCAGACAACTGGCCATCCTCTTCTTCAGATCATGTAGGAAAAGACAAGAATTTTGGGCCAGGTATCTCCAATTGCTCTGTCTCAAATTCTACATCAGTGACATGTTTCTTGGGATTTAGAAACATGGGTGAATGATGGTCACGTAAATCCTCTCACTTCAAATTGTTCACTGAGGAAGACAATTGCACCCATTCGGGGTGGATACCTGGGTCCTTGAATGACAGCAGTGAATATTATTATGACTCTCCTGTAGAACACATTGAATAGTTTGGGTTTTCTTTTACTTTGCTCTCTCCCTTATGCCAGCACCAAGTAATACAAGGCCTTGCTAATTGTGCCTTCTAAATGTTTTTCAAATCTGTCCACTTCTTCTCCATCTGCGAATGCTGTCTTGGATGACACCCGCATCATCTTGCAACCTGACCATTGAAACAGTCTATTAACCAGTTTTTCCAGCTTCAGCTTTGTTCCCTTCAAGTCAGTTCTTCACTGAACCATCAGATGGATCTAAAATAGAAATCTGACCCTGTCATTCCTTTGTTTAAAACTCTTGAGTGGCTTCTGGTGCCCAGAGGATACAGTCTAAGTTTTCTAACATGGAAATCAAAGCTCTGCATAATGAACTCTCCTCCCCTCTGACTTCACCTTCACTCTCTGCTTCAGCAACACCGAACCCTTGTTGTGCAGTTTCTCTTTTTTATACCTTTGCACATGATGTCCTATCTGGAACATATTTTTCTCCTATTCATGTTTGACTCTTCATCCTTTAAAACTGCACGAATATCAACTCCTCCAGGAATGCTCCCCACTCCCTTGCAGGCAGGGCTAGATGCCCTTTCTCTGTGTCTCTTATGCTTGTAATGCACTTACTTTATGATGACACTTATTGTATCATCTATGTGTTCATTTTCACCACTATATTGCAAGCTCTTTGAGGACAGATAATCCATCTTATTCTTTTAATTCTTGGCTCCTTACCAAGTATATAAGAATATGACTCATTAAAAACACTCAGTACAAGTTTGTAAAATGAATAAACTAAAATGCCTCTGTGAATAGATGAAATCTCTGTGATGCAGGGAGGGAGGGAGCGAGAGAGAGAGAAGAGAAGACGAACCTGGAATGAACCTTCGGAAATTTCCACAAATTGTGTCCTTTCTTGAATTCTATTTCGTCTCTCTGTTCTTGTTCTTATCTTTAGATCAAGGGCTATAACTGATTTACTGCTTTCTTAGAACCACTTCAAAATGGATGGTATGGTTCTCAACACACACATTGTATGTTCAATGAATACTTGTGATTGACTGATAATCCTTGGGACATCACTGAGAAATCGCTCAGTGTCAAGACTGAGCAATGTATAAGAAAAATTGGTTCAGAGCAGAGATATAAATACTCAATATTATATTACAAGGAATGTTATTGCGCTTTATAGAAAAACATATCAAAACATTTGTGGAGAGAAAGAAAAATGAAAAGCAGAAAGATCCATCCCTTCAGTCTATTTATCTTATAATTTATCATCCATCTATTATCTTCCTAATCTATCTCACTCTACCTATCATCTGTTTTCCCACCACCAATCATTGCATTAGTTTAATGCAGGGGCATATATTTTATTTCAGTAGCACCAGTTGAACATATTTGTAAACAGGAGGGAAAACTGAATGCTGACTGTTTACATACATCCCATTACTTATACAGAAGCCGAGGTCATTTTCTTCTTCCTGTCATAACTATACAGATAGACACCTCTTTAACTGATGAAACAGGAACAGTTACATCATTCTTATATACCTAGAAAATCAGAACTAAGTGCTTTCTATAAAATTGTTCCATGCGAAATTGACATCAATTAATGCACCGAACTATTCTTGCCCCCGGATGGAAATGTAATTTAAGAAATATGAAGACATTACTTCATTGTACTGGGAGGAAAAACTAGGCATCAAGAGGATTCTTAGTCAAGCACAGATAGCTATTAAAACCTTACCTGATGTGCCCTGTTACAGGGACTCTCTCACATCCTGTCTTATCTTTGACAGCCTGTCTTAATGTAAAATCTTAAGGCCAGAGACAGGCCGCAGCTCAGAAGGGTGAACACTGTGTCTATTGCACTAGAGTCTATAGTAAATGCTTTTGTCCATGAGTCCCAATAGTCACTTTCTTTATCTCCGTATATGTCCATGAAGCTCATGATGGTTGACATAACGTCAATCAAGAAAGGTTTACTCTCCCACTTCATCACTCACAAGCCACTTAAAGAATTGAGGCAACACAATTCCATTGAATTGTACATTTGGCCACAAAGGGATGTTTCCCATTTATCTACAGAGCAGCAAGCTAGTATGAAATGAGACATGGTTAGTTCCAGTTTTACACTTGATCTTGTTAGCAGAGATAAAATTCCTTGCTAAAATATCTGGAATTCTTAATAAAAATTCTTGGAATCCTGTGAACTTCTTGGCAGCATATGCAAATTGGGGAGAAAGAAATAATGAAAATCTGTCATGTTAAATAGGGCTGATTGGGTTTTTTTGGGGACAACGAAAGAGTTACTGAACACTGGCATGGCTCTCTTCCCTGAATATTGAATTTATTTAAGATTTGCTGAATATTGTGTATATTTCCTTAAAATATATAAAATATAGGAAAAGAGGAAAAAATTGATCTATAGTGAAACCATTCATCTTGAACAACCTCTTGACACACATTATAAAGAATACCCGGCAGACACAAGGAAATTTTGAACAAAACGAAACAAGACTCTGAGACTCAACAATTACTCCAAAATAGTGAATATGATGTTTTTTTCTTTATTTTTTTAATTTAAATATATTTGACATATAACATTGTGTAAATTTAAGGTGTCCATGTTGATTTGATACATTTATATGTTATAATATGATTGCCATGTAGTGATAGGTAGCACCTCTATCAGGTCACATAATTCTTTCTTTCTTTTTTTTTTATTGATGTTTTAATAGTTTACAACATTATGAAATTTTGGGTTGTACATTTTTGTTTGTCCATCACCATATATATGTCTCCCTTCACCCTTTGTGCTCACCCTCTACCCCCATTGCCCCTGGTAAACACAATACAGTTTTCTCTGTCCATGTGTTGGTTTATATTCCACATATGAGTGAGATCGTGAATATGATGTTTTTTTAAGTAAAGTAAATAATAGAGTTGTGAATCACCTGACAATAGCCCTTATCTTGGAAAGATAGGGCCAGAGACATGGGGAGCCAAGAGTGAAGTGCAAGGAGGGGCATACTGCTTGAGATCTATTCTCATTTTTCTAAGAGAGCATGGAATCGGGCCTGAAAGAGATATTGAGATTCCATGTCATCTTAACTCTAAACAGAGACGTGCCCTGGTGTCAAATGATATTTTAGAGGCAGCAGAAAGAGGGCAGGCACTGGTGAAAGAAGGGTAAGCCATCTGGAAATGATAAATGTAATGACTGAAAGATGAAAGATGTTATTTAAATCCAAGGAATTGACCATACCTTCTGTGCAGAACGTATAACGGATTTGGAACTTAGACAAAAAAGTTTAAAGATTATCTTCATGCTGCCTCAAAGCATTCATCATTTCCACTGTTTTCATGCTTCCAACACCCACAAGCGGTTAAAGAGTGAACCAGAGAAACAAAATAAACAAACAGTATTTAGTTCTCCAGCTGGAGACACAAAGGGATGATTCTAAGAACATCTTGTTTAAAAAGGAGGCTATGCAGTGAAAGTCCGTCCACACTTCTTTTTGCACACTGAAAAACGGATACTACAGTCTATATTTAAAGATGATTAATAAATATAAAAGATTTAGTGTGCATAAAACACCACACAAACAAATGAAGGAATGGGTTAAAATTCAAATAACTATTAAGATTGAATATTAGAAGAGGAACTTACTTGGGAATGAAAATAAAATTTTAGAAAAAAATTATCTACAATCCCAAGGAAATTAAAGAGAACACGGAATTTCTATGAAACACGGGATCGTATAAGATATAGGTATTACTGACAAATCCAGGGAAAGAAATTGAGGATAAACATAAAATATGAAAATACTTAAAAACCACTAGTTTTAAAGAAAAAACAAAACTAGAAGAACTGGTACAACAAGTTCAAGAAAATGAACAACAATAAAAATAAAAAACAAGGAAGTGGTACGGGAGGTAGGATAAATAATATCATACATATTGCAAAAGAAAAATTATAAGAGCAAAAATGATTAGAGAGAAAATAACAGGTATGCAGAAATAGCTGTGTATAGATATATATTTCCTGCCCACATTTCCGATGAGGGACCAAACACCCCACCTTTTTATGAGTGACAATGTCACACATATATATACACACAATAAATGGATAATTAGGGTTTCTCAGGAAGAGAACCCAACAATCAAATTACAAAAACATTTAAAGGAATATAGAAGAAAACTTTCCTTAAATAAAGATTTGAATATGTATATTTTATCGTTTATTTATTGCTATACAAGAAACCATTCCAAAACTTAAAGGCTTAAAACAACAGCAACTTCTTTTTTTGAGAAATCACTCATAGTTTGCTGGGTGGTTCTGGCTCAGGGACTCACGTGTGGTAGCTGAAGCTAGAACAGCTGGGGCTGGCCAGGCATCTCTCTCTCTTCATGGAAAGATCTTAGGGCTTCTCCATGTGGCCTTACTGTGAGATAGTTTGGGTCTCCTCAGAGCATCAGGGCCACAGGACACTTGGCCTGCTTACTCCGTGACTGAAGACTTCCAAGAGCTAATGTTTTAGGAGAACGAGGCAGAAGTACATGGCATTTTTATTACCTACTCTCAAGCCACGTAGTCACATCTCCCATAGCTACAAGCCTGCCCACATTTCTGATGAGGGACCAAACACCCCACCTTTTTATGAGTGACAATGTCACATTTAAAGAAGTACATGTGGGATAGATGATATTGTTGAGGCGATATTGAAAACACAATCTGTCACACACATTGAAAAGGGTTACTATAAGTATAGCAAGAATTAGTGAAGAATTAATCAAGAATAATGGACAGAAACATAACGTGGTGACAATTTTAAACTTTAAGGTTAAGGATAGAAAAATATAATCATTCTAGAAGGAGGAACAGTGACATGTGAGAAGAAATTCAGGCTAGTCTTAGATTTCCGCACAGTAATGTTTAAGAACAGGAGACGATGGAGCACTTTCTTTGGAGTTATGTGGAGAAAAGACTTTTTCCCAATAACTTATATCTAGTCTGTACACACAAGTTTCGTGTATAGAGATGGCATGAAGAGATTTTTAAATATGTAAAGACTCAGAGTATATATCATGTATTAACCATTATGAAAAATCTTCCTGAAGACCAAAACTAGACACATTAAAAATAGAAGAATAGACATTCGAAATAAAGAAATTATGAAGAGGTCTTTTTGTTTGAACATTGGAATATAAAAATCAGCATTTTCCCCTTGTCTTCTAGAAGTCATCCAAAAGCACCAAGGAGAAGAATAACTAAAAGACAGAAACACCACGTTTGGTGAAACTGGAAGACAGCTAACACCCCAGATCACAAGATATAAAAATAATAATAATAATAAATAAAGAGAATAGAAGGAAACTTTTGGAGAAGATCAAACATGTTTATGGCATAGATTGTCATGGTAGTTTCATAGATATATATTTGTCTCCAAACTCATTAAGTTGTATGCATTAAATATGTATGACTTTGTGTATGTCAATTATATCTCAATAAAGTGGTTTAAAAAAAAGGTATCTGGAAGAGTTGCTTACTGCAGACCTCATGCCGTTGAGTGAGTAGGAAGAAGCCAATAAATGATAATGTAGAGATGGCATAAGAACTCAGATCAGAGACAGGGCCAGCCAAAAATATAGCATCAAAGGTGAAGATCACACTAGATGATAAACCTCAGTTCCTTCTTTTCAGCAGCAGATATAGTGATATATCCGGCATGAGTTTTACTTGACTCAGTACGGTTCCAGGAAGCAGAGCAGTTGAGACTAAATGAGCAATCCTATGGACAATCAGTGTGTGCAAGCAATATTGCTTCTGTTGCAGCATAGAAAGACACTTTGAATTGAGAAAAGGTCCAACGATGCCTATCTCCATTGCATGGGAAAAAGTCACACCCAGAAGCCTTGATTGAAAGAAGAATTCAACTTGTCCTAAATATTATTGTTTTCTGTCTCTGACATATACTCCTAGCAAATAGTTGGTGCAGAAAAAACTCACCTTCTTCAATGATTAATAGTACAAGAAGGCACCAGCACAGGCTCTGTTCAAAGACAAAATTGGAAAAATAGAAGTAAGTATTTCACTAAAAATTTTTAAAAATATTAATAAATGGATTCTTCTATCAAGTAGGGTGTAAATAAAAAATGCAAAACTGTTTTTAGATGTTCTTAGACAATAAGAATTATTAGCTGGCACAGATCAGGACAGTATAGAAAAAACACAAAACTATTAAAAAAATTCAGCTGAACTTGCAAGAAGTTCATTGAATAGACTATTCTGAAAACAAAAGGTACAAAGGAAAAAGTAAATAAAACTAAATAGAAAAAATATATTAGTATGAGAATTATACAATTAAGAAAAAAGTGACATTTAAAAGTGACTGATTTGGAAGTCATATGCATAATTGAAATCCTCTATGAAGAAATGGAAAAAATGAAACAGAATAAATATGTAAGGATATAAGTTAACTATTTTTGAGATAAAAAATATGAACTTACAATTGAAAGGTTATATTGTGTTGTTCCCAGTAGCAAATGATCAAGAATCGTTAAAAATAAGACATAGTGCAGGAAAGTTGTCTTTTAATGTACAAAAGAAATCAATGGGAAGCCAGATGAGAATATAAAGCCACTTATTATATAAATTAATTCAACTTATACTTCTCCACAGTGATCTATTACACAAGGAGTCAATAGGACAATACGTACAAAATGCTTATGGAAAGATTGTGTACCCAAGGACTTTATGTCCGACCACCTGTCATCCAAGTATAAAGACAATACCTATGTTTTTGAGTGCTTTAAATACTTTTTACTTACTCTCTCGAATTTTATTTTAGAATTTTCATAAAAAAAGAATAGTAGAATAGTTTGATAAATACTTATATATACCCTCCACTTGAATTTAACATTTTTACCTTTTTTGGCATATTTGGTTTATCTCCAGCCTCATCTCATTCCCTTTTCTTCCCACTCCCTTATCCTCCCTCCTCTCTCTCTTTCTCTCTTTCTGTCTCTCTCTCTCTCTCTATGGCTATTTAAAAGTAAGTTTAAGACTTCAAGTCACTTCATCCCTAATTATTTAAATATTCATGCTTCAAGAATAAGGACAATTCCCTACACAACATTATGCTGTTATCACACCTAATAAATATATAATGATTCCGTAATTTCATTTAATATCCAGTCCATATTAAAATTTTCTAAATTGTCACAATTATGTATTTTATAGTTTGCTTTTTTTAGGAAGTAGTTTCCAACCTAGGTTGATGCTTTGCAATTGGTGATTTTGTCTGTTTAGTTTCTTTTAGTGATAAAATCCCCCTGCCTTTAAAGTTTTTTTCATAACATTTACTTTTTGAAGAATTCAGGACAAGTGACACACATTTTCCCAATTCTGCATTTATCTGAATGTTTTCTCCTGGTGTTGTTTAATCTGTTTCTGTATCACTGCTATTTCCTGTAAACTGGAAATTAGGTTTAGAGGCTTAATGAACAGTTTTTAAGTTACACAAATGTAGGGAATATTTTCCCCATGAGTTCTTTTTGAGGAATTTACTGGAGGATAAACTTTAGTTTATCGAGATATGACTGGAAAAATTACAACGAAATGATCAGTGATGATCACTGGATTTATTTTACTATTACTTACAGTAGAGGCTAAGCCATTGTAACAGAATGACCCCAAATTCACTGGCCTAAATTGGATAAAAGTTTTGTTCTGTTTTCATGAAATAATCCAAGTGTGAGTAGTGCAGGGCTGATGCGGTGGCCACACTCTAGGAAGACATTCAGGGACCTAGACCTTCACATCTTATTTCTTCACTATCTCTCAGAATGACTACATACGTCATCTACATAGTTTAGACCTGCTCCTTCCCATTCCACGCTCCCTGGAGAATATGGAAGCCAAGATCGGACGGCTTCTTCTTCTGTTTTTTTTTTCCCCCCTGAGGAAGATTAGCCCTGAGCTAATATCTGTTGCCAATCTTCCTCTTTTTTGCTGAGGAAGATTGGCCCCAGGCTAACATCCGTGTCCATCTTCCTCCACTTTATATGGGACGCCGTCACAGCATGGCTTGATATGTGGTGTGCAGGTCTATGCTCGGGATCCGAACCTGTGAACCCCGGGTCCCCAAAGCAGAGCACTGGAACTTAACTGCTATGCCACTGGGCCGGCCCCAGACAGCTGCTTCTTTAAGGAAATAACCTGGAAGTAGGTCACGTCACTTTAGTTCACACTTGACTGGCTTGAGCTTGGTCAGAAAGGCACACCTAGCTGCATTAGAGGCTGGGAAATTTAGCCTATTGTTTGATGACTGTGAGCCCAGCTAAAACTAAAGGATCTCATTATTAAAATAGAAAATGAGGATGTTACCAGGGCACCGCTAGCAATCCCTACTACAATTTGAATGTGCTAATAAAAATAAAAAAAGTGAGGATGGGGGACAGAATAGAATATAAATGCCAAATGCACTGGCAATATAGAAAATAAAAATTAGGAGGGAAGAGAACAAAAGGTAGGATGTAGAGGAAGAAAAGTGATTTCTTCATCTCTATGAACTGCAAGTCAAAGAAATCATTTGAAATCACCAATCAAGAAAGAGATATAAAACTAAATTTAGAGTATCATGGTAAATATGAAGATAATCATTGACTAAAAATGGAGTGAAAGCAAGGGAAGAGAGAAAAAGGAAACTAAATTTATCACTGATTATAGCATAGAATTAATTTATATTGTCTAACCAAATGGAGTATTATCTGTATTAGATAAGGTTATACATTGTTATAAGCATAAACACCAGGATGTATAAAAATCTTTAATGATGACATAGCGAAGTATTTTAAAGCAATAAAATCAGAAAGTATAACATAAACTAAGATGACAATGAAAACCAATTAATCTTATCAATAAATGTGAAAATAGACATATCAATGCAGAAGACTTTCAGATCGGATTACAAAGCAAAACCCTATACCATGCTGTTTACAAGAGAACTGACTTCCAAAGAAATTTAGAAAGGTTGAAAAATAAAAATATAGGCAGAGATATGTTGAGCAAAAGCAACGAAAAGAAGAAGAGTTATAATTGTACTTTTCGTCAAGTTTGAATGCAGGCACTTAAAGTATTAATTGAGACAAAGAAGAACAATGCTAAGGTGTGCAATTAACAATGAAGATCTAACAGTTATGAATGTCTGTGAAGCAACAAACCTAACATCATTATGCATCAAGTAGAAATTACAGGATATATAAAGAGAAATAAACACATATCATTAACAGTAAAATATTTTAATTCATAGATTTTAGTCCATGACAGATAAGAACAAAAGTTATGTAAAGATATCAAAGACTCAAATGGTATAATTAATAAGGTAGCTATCCTTGAAATATATCAAATTGTGTACCTAAAAACTTTGTATCATTTCACCTGCTCCTGAAGCAGTCAAAAACAGTCTGTGTGTAGATTCCAAGTGTTTTTGTTAGTGCCATCGAGTCGATTCCAGCCCTATCCACCCTGTCTACAGCAAAGCAGAATCCTGCCCCATCTTTTTGTGCCATCCTCTCACCTTCCGGCGCTACATCAGACAGTGCTCTGCTGCTATTCATAGGGTTTTCATGGCCAATTTTTTTGGAAGTGGGTGGCCAGGTCCTTCTTGCTAGTCTGTCTTCATCTGGAAGCTCCACCGAAGCCTATCTACCATAGGTGACCCTGCTGATAACAGAAATCCCAGTGGCATAGCTTTCAGCATCACAGCAACAAGTAGCCACCACTGTATGAAAACCAATGGACAGGTGGTGTGGTTCCCTGACTGGGAAATAACACCTGCACTGTGGCATTGAGAGAGCAGAATCTTAACCACTAGACCACCAGACTCCAAGGGAAATCTTAATAAATTCAAAAAGTATCAATTTAAGAAAATATTGAGGGGCTGGCCCGGTGACGCAAGCGGTTAAGTGAGCGCGCTCCACTGCGGTGGCCCGGGGTTCCCCGGTTCGGATCCCGGGTGCCCACTGACGCACTGCTTGGCAAGCCATGCTGTGGCGGCTTCCCATATAAAGTGGAGGAAGATGGACACGGATGTTAGCCCAGGGCCAGTCTTCCTCAGGAAAAAAAAAAGAGGAGGATTGGCAGATGTTAGCACAGGGCTGATCTCCTCACAAAAAAAAAAAAAAAGAAAATATTGAAATAGTACAAATTGAAAACAAAATGATATATTTAGAAATTAATAAAATATACAGAAAGTCACTAATTTTTGTAAATTAAACAAATAAATCAACAAAAACAGCAGAAAAATTTTTATTGATTCTTGCTTTAAGAGGAAACCTAATTCTAAATTGCAAAACACCTGGAAAATTATAAAAATGGTAATACTACTAATTAGAAATTTTAAATAGAGCTAAAGCAGATCTTAGAGAAAAATTCATATCCTTAAATAATTATATTAATAAGCAAAGTATAATAAAAATTAATTCAGGATTCAACTGGAAAAAGTAGGAAAAGAACAATAAAACAAAATTTATGAAATCATTAATGAGATATTAATAAATATAAAATCAGAAATTAATGATTTAGAATACATGGAAATGTGAATCAAGTAAATGTTTTCACTGAAACTAAAAGCAAAGGAGATAAACTGTCAGCTAACCTGATTGAGAAAAAATGGAAGGACACACAAATAAATACACAAAATAGGATAGAAATGAGAAATAACCACAAACACAGAGGAAATAACACTGCTCATAAAAGACCATATGATCAATTCTACTCGAAGTTTTTAAAAAGAATTAAGAAGTTGATTTTTGAAGCAAAATGTAATTATCAAAACTAAAGTCAGAAGTAAAAAAATATATGTCAAGACAAATTATCATTGAAGACAGAGAAAGACATCAAAGAACTGTTACCCAATATAGCACCAGGCTTTATAGATTCACAGGAGAATGTAACCAAACCTTTATGACCAATACTTCCAGGGTTATTTAAACTATTACAAGACACAGAAAAATTATTTTATGAAGTGAATATAACATTGATTGAAAAAATAGAGAATCAAAATCCCAGCAAGTTATTTTGTGGATATTGACAAACTGATTTTAAAGATTTTATGGAGAAGCAAAGATTCAGAATATCCAACACAATATTGAAGCAGAACAACAAAGTTGGAGAACTGACTTCAAGACTTACTATACTGCTACAATAGTCAAGACAGTTGGCATTGGTGAAAGAAGAGACAAATAGATTGATGAAAGAGAACAGCGAGCTCAGAAATAGACCCACTTAAAATTGTCAACTGATCTTTGACAAAGGAGCAAAGGCAATTCATTGAAGCAAAGATAGTCTTTTCAACAAATGGTACTAGAACAACTGGACGTCCATATGTAAAAAAAAATGAATCTCTAAAAAACCTTCATAAAAATTAACTCAAAATGGATCATAGACCTAACTGTAAAACACAATACTGTAGAACTGCTAGAAGATAACACAGGAGAAAACCTAGATGTCCTTGGGTATGGTAATGACTAGATACAACACCAAAGGCATTATCAACAACAAAAAAATTGAAAACCTAGACTTCATTAAAATTAAAAATGTCTGCTCTGCAAAAGACAAGGTCAAGAGAATGAGAAGATAAGCTACAAATTGGGAGAAAATATTTGCAAAAGACTCATCTGATAAAGGACTGTTATGGAATATATAAAGAACTCTTAAAACTCAACAATAAGAAAACAAACAACCTGATTAAAAAATGCACCAAAGACCTTAACAGACACCTAACCAGGAAAGATATACAGGTGACAAATAAGCATATAAAAAGATGCTCCGTATCATATGTCATCAGAGAAATGCAAATTAAAACAACAAGATACCACTACCAATCTAGTAGAATGGCCAAAATCTCGAACACTGACCAAACCAAATGCTGGCTAGGAGGCGGAGCAGCAGGGACACTGATTCACTGCTGGTGCGAATGCAAAATGGTGCAGCCACTTTGGAAGACAGTTTGGCGGTTTCTTCCAAAACAAAACTTACTCTTACCATATGATCCAGCAATCACACTTCTTGGTATTTCCCCAAAGGAGTTGAAAACCTATGTGCACACCAAAACCTGCACATGGATGTTTATAGCAGCTTTTACATAATTGCCAAAACTTGGAAGCAACCAAAATGTCCTTCAGTAGATGAATGGATAAATAAACTGTAGTATATGCAGACAATGCAGTATCATTCAGTGCTAAAAAGAGAAGAGCTATCAAACCATGAAAAGACATGGAGGAACATTAAATGCATATTACTAAAGTGAAAGAAGCCACTCTGAAAAGGCTACATGCTGTATGATTCCAACTATAGGACATTCTGGAAAAGGCAAAACTATAGAGACAATAGAAAGATCAGTGGTTACCAGCAGTGTGAGGGGTAGAGACGAATAAGTAGAGCACAGAAGATTTTTAGGGCAGTGAAACTACTCTGTATGATATTACAATGATAGATACCTGTCATTATACATTTGTCCAAAACCATAGAATGTACAACACTAAGAGTGAACGCTGAGCTAAACTACGGGCTTTCGGTGATTATGATGTGTCAATGTAGATTCAACCTTGATAAAAAATGTACCATTCTGGTGGGGGATGTTGATAATGGGGGAGGCTATGCATGTGTGAGGAGAAGCGGTACATGGGAAATCTCTGTACCTTCCTCTCAATTTTACTCTGATCCTAAAACTGCTCTTTAAAAATGAAGGCTTTAAAGAAAAACAAAGAAGACTAATAAAAGAGGGGCCGGCCTGGTGGCATAGTGGTTAAGTTTGCGTACTCCACTTAGGCGGCCCCGGGTTTGCAGGTTTGGATCCTGGGCATGGACCTACACACCGCCCATCAAGCCATGCTATGGCGGCCTCCCATATACAATACAGAAGAAGATTGGCACAGATGTTAGCTCAGGGACAATCAACCAACCTCAAGCAAAAAGAAGGATATTGGCAACAGATGTTAGCTCAGAGCCAATCTTCCTCACCAAAAAAAAAAAAAAGACTAATAAAAGAAAAATAAACCAACCAACAAAAACAGGGAAGAGTTATATACAAAAAGAAAACTATAAACCAATTTCACTATGAATATGGAAGCAAAATTCCAAAATAATCAGCAGCACATTAAGATAATTATATACTTTTGCAAAGTGGTATTTATTCAAGAAATGAAAGGGTAATTCAATAATGACTAAAATTAATCATAGTAACAGATCTAAGAAGAAACACCATACCATCATTTCTATGTTGAAAAAGCATTTTCCAAAATTAAATAACTATTCTTGATATAAACTCTTAAAAATAGTCAGAATAGATGAATACTATCTCAACATGATAAAATAAGCAATTCAAAAAAAGGCTGAAACAATCCTTATTGAAAAAGCTTTAGAAGCATTCCCATCTATGTCAGGAACAAGGCATGTACTCCGCTATCACCACTATTAATTGAATTGGGTCTGCAGGCACTAACCAGCATATTTAGATAAGAGAAAGAAATTACAAAAATTGGAAAGAAACAGGTTAAATTATCACTATTTGCAGATGATATGATTATATATTTGAAAAACTCAAAACTTTCAATTAAAACCACTAATAATAAGAGAATTCAGTAAGGTGGTAAGGTACAAAATTAATATACAGTAATCAATAGCCTCCACTGATACAAACAATAAGTTACATGACATAATGCAATAAAAGGCCTTATTTATATTAGCAACAATAAAAGATAGAATGCCTAATATATTAGTTTTTTATGGCTGCTATAAAACCTAGTGATTTAAAATTACACAAATTTATTATCTCACCGTTCTGGATGTCAGAAGTCCAGAATGGTTCTAAACGAGCTAAAATCAAAGGATCAGCTGGACTGCATTCCTTTTGGTTGCTCTGGGGGAAAACACATTCCT
The DNA here is from genome assembly GCF_057802395.1 of Ceratotherium simum simum. Classification (NCBI taxonomy): domain Eukaryota; kingdom Metazoa; phylum Chordata; class Mammalia; order Perissodactyla; family Rhinocerotidae; genus Ceratotherium; species Ceratotherium simum. Next base: position 18,100,960 of record NC_141909.1, read on the forward strand.
TGCCCTTTATAGCTTTAAGAGGCTGCCCACACTCCTTGGCTCCTGACCCTCTTCCTCCATCTTCAAAGCTACTTCAGGCCAAGTTCTGTTCACACTGCTAGTTCTTTGATTCTTTCTCCTCAGCCTCCTTCTTCCACTTATAAAGGAGCCTTATAATTACATTGGGCCCACCTGGATAATCCAGGGTCCTCTCCACATCTCCAGGTCAGCTAATTAACAATCTTAATTCTATCTGAAGTCATTATTTCCCTTTGCCATGTAACCTAACATGATCATAATTTCTGAGCATTAGGATGTGGACATCTTTGAGGCAGGAAAGGGCATTATTCTGCCTACCACACATAGTAATAAATTTAACAATAAAAGTGTAAAGTTTATTATAAGAAAAGATTGAGATGATTCAGGGAGCCACAAAAGAATGCTTGAACAAATCAAAAGGCATACTATTTTCTTGGATAAGGAGAAATAGTACGTACTTGGATGGGGAGAAACAACATCACAAAGATATCAATTATCCCTAAATTAATCTTTACATTTAATGCAATCTCAATTCAAAAAAAAAAAAAAACTAACTGAATGAGGTTGTAAAGAGACAAAGTGATTCTAAAATACACATAGAAACCAAAAACAAGCAAGAATAAATAGAAAAATTCTGAAAAGAAAGAGTAAGGGGATATTATCAGATGTTAAAGCATATTACTAAGCCTCAATAATTCAAAAACTGTGATATTGCTCATGATAAACAAATGCATCAGTAGAACCACATAAAATGTCCAGAAGTAGACCCAAATCGTATGGGAATTTACTAAATGATAAAGATTGAATCTTAGTGGTGAAAAGATTATTTATTAAAACCACATGGTGTTGGGACATCTTGGTAGCCATCTGGACTAAAAAGTTTTCTTCCATGTCTCATATTTTATACAAGGGTATATTCTAAATGAATGAAAAATTTAAAAATAGAAGTAAAAGCACAAAACTACTACAAGAATCCATGAGTAAAAATGTTAAAATATCAGAAGAGAGAAGGCCTTTCTATGACAGAAAACCCAGAAGCCAGAAGACAAATGATTGAAACTTTCAACTACTTAAACCAAATAACAACAGCAAGGCAAAAAAAAAATGAATGGCAAAAATAATTATAAGTGAATTCAAAATCCGAACTTAGAAAAGTTATTTGTAACTCATAGACAAAAGTCTAATTTCCCTCATATATGAAGCATTCTTACAAAGAAATAAAGACCAACAAATAAATACAAAAGCAATTAAAAGATTATGAAAAGATAGCAAAGGAAAGGAAAGGCAATTTGGATTAGATATGGAGAAATATCTTCAACCAAACTCACTCATAACGAGAGAAATAAAGAATAAATCTACAGTGAGATACCATTTGTCACCTTTCAGGTCATCCACAATCCAAAAGGTTAAGAGCCTATTCTGTGAGTGAGGGTGAGGAGAATACAGACCAGTTTATTGCCTGTGAGAATGTAAATTTGTACAATCCCTTTGTGGAGGAGGTAATGTCTATCAAAACTACACATTAGATACCTTAAGACCCAGCAATCCCACCCCTACAATATATTCAATTATGTGCAAAGTGAAAAAATTCTTCACTGCAGAGATCTCTTTTGCATAGCAAAATATTACAAAAAACCTAAACATCTGTCAATAGGGGACTATTTAATTAAATTATGATACATCAGACAATGGATATTATGTAGCTATAAAACATGATGAAAGTCTCTATGTAGAAATACACTTAGACATATGGAAAGACCTCTATGATACATTTTTAAATAAAAAAAGCAAGGAGTAGACGGATGTGTATAACATTGAGGTATTACCCGTGTGAATAAGATGGAGCAAAGAATACGTATATAGTAGCTAACACTTATGAAGCGCTTCTTATCCACTCTAGTCAAAAGGCAGTTACTGTCGTTTCTTTCCCTACACCTGAAGCAACGCATCTATAGTATTTGCTGCTTTATGTTCAGTACCTACCACAGAGCCTGCCACATAGGGTGCTCACTAAATATTTGGTGACTAAATAAATAAAGGATTTCCTATTTAAAGAGGAAAAAAACTGAAGCTCAAATAGGTTAAGTAACTTGATCCACATCACACAACCAGTGAGTGGAAGAGTCTCATCTGTCGACATAATATCTTCGGAAGTATACACACCCACTCACTCACACACACAAACTTATCCCACTACTTATCTGTGAAGACAGGAACTGGCTGGAGGGGGTTGGGAACACAGGTAAAGGTCAAACTTTTTCAATATGCTCTTTTATATTTTGTGAATTGTGAAATATGTAAATAGATTACATATTCAAAAAAGTAAATTAAACATATGACACATAAATAGGAATGCTGATGTAGAAAACACCAGAGGCAAGCACAACATTCCTTTAAAACATAAATAATATGAATACACTATATAAGTAAATGTGTTTAATACTGTTACGAAAAGGATAATTCTTGAAATACATCTTAAGACACTTATGATTTGAAAATAGTAGATTGAGACAAAACCTTAAATAGAACCACAAAATCTGGGGGTGGAAAGTCACCTCCCATGAAAGAAGAGAGGCAGTGTGCTCACTCTAGTTTCTAGGTCTCACAGAGGGCAGCCTTTCCGGACAGATTTTCTGAAGATGGTACGTTGATGCGTAGGCACCTAATTATCTTATTTAAATGTAGAAACGTAGTCTTTACCAGTATTGAAAACAGTTTCTGCTCCTGTGGGCAGTGAAAACAAAGTATAACAAAAAATGCTACTGGAAGGAATTCACACATTGAATGAGCGATAACCCCATATGGGCTCACAACTAAATCCCAATCCACGTTAATAAAATATCCACAATAACTCAGAAAAGTTGAAATAATGGGCAAAGATACATTCAGCAGATGTAGACAAAAAAGAAGGGAGAATGTATAATATTAAAGTTACACAAAATACAATTTTGGAAAAAATCCATTAAATGGGAACATGATACCTTTAAAAAAAATGAACTAAACAATTTCTCAGTGAGCCTTATGTACGAACTGACCTAACATCAGAACACCTGAGGAAAACATCGCAGGAGCTGAAATGAGAGACAGACGGAAGAACAATGGGACAGAGAGAATTTGAGGTAATTTTTTTGTCCTTGAAATATTATGTATATAAAAGTTGTTCCTACATAAAAATCTAAACAATATTGTAAAAGATTGATATATTCAAATAAATAAACATATATACTAAAAGCTATAATCTGCAAAGAGAAAATATTCTTTTTAAATGGCCCCTGGAGCATTGTACAAAAAAAAAAATGTAATCACATATTAGCCAAAAAGAAATATTCAATTCCAAAAAGGAAAGATACGTCAGATCATATTCTGAAACCACAATCTAATAAAGTGAAAAATAAATGTCAAATTTAGAAACAAAAAACCCAAGCATTTGACATTTTAATACCATTCTTTTCTAAAGAACTTTCTGGGCAAAACGAAATTTAAAAACCACAATTGAAGAGTATTTATAAAATAATGATAATAACATGGCCTCAAATATTTTTACTGCAAACAAAAATAATGACAATAATAAATTAAATAAAATCCGTAAGTTACAAAACACAACTCAGTGAACCCAGAACCACAGAAGGAAGAAATTAATGAAGATGAAAGCATAAATAAGTGAATTAGGGAATAGAAAAATGGTAGAATTGCCACCAGCTTATTCTTAGGGAAGAAAAGAATTTGAACCACTCACTTGCCCATTCAAGAGAAAAAGAGAAAATATGGCACAAACATAAGAACATTAGATAGGAGAAAAGAAAAATAAATATTGATGACATTAAAAGATTTTAAGATAATATTTTAGTATTTCATTCAACTCTATGTTAATAAATTGACAGCCTAGATAGACAAGTTATACTATATTAAAATTAAACTGTCTAAAATGGACCTAGGAAGCAAAACAAAACACAAAACACAAAATACAAATAACCAGAGATAAAAACTCACAAAGTTGTCTAAGAGCTATACTTAAAAAAACACCAGGTTCAGATGATTACATAATTGAACAATCCAATCATGGAACATCTGATTTTCATGTCAAATGAATGATTCCAGCAAAAAAGCCAAAAAAAAGTCTGCTTTCTATTCCTTGTTATGAAGCCATGTAACTAAGACACCAAAATTTAACAACTATATATGGCACAATGCTGAAGACTAATATTCAAAAACACAAATAATAAAGCCATATATAAAAATAACTCAATATGACTCCAGTAAGATTTGTCCCAAAGGGTGCAAATATGGTTTAATATGAGGAAATTTGTTGGTATAATTCACTACAGTTAAGTTAAAGGGTAAAAGCCCTATAATTTTTTTGAAAAATAGGAAAAGCTTTTGATAAAATTCCATTTTTTTCCTTTAAAACTTTATCTATACATTATAATAAGCAAACACTCCAAATGCTTCAAACAGTTTTGGGAAAAACTTCACAATCTTCACACAAAACTTTGAAACTCTTTGCTAAACCTCTAAACCTAATTTCAGTATATAGGAAAAAGTGATAATGGAGTAAGTTAACACCAAGAAAAAACAATCAGATAAATTCAGATTTGGGGAAAATATATAAGACAATCTATAAATATATACCTCTATAGTGAGAGCAATTATATTCATACATATGATTCTCAGGTGTTCAGTGGTGAAACACTGTTAGAAACAAGAGAAAAATTATTGCCCTATCAACATTATGTTTCACATTTTCTTTCAAATGCTAGCCAATGCAATTAAGGAAAACAAGAAAGTAAGAGGCAAAAATGTTTAAAGGGAGAGAGAGTTTTTATTTGGGGAGGTTATGTGAGAGGTAAGAAATAAACTAAGACTGATCCTTGAAGGCTTGCACCTTGAGAAAGCTCTATGGATCTGAGGTGGTGGCCACAGGTTCTCTGCTGCCTTGTCAACTACCACTGAAAAGCTTGAACTCCAGTCTTCACCTACCTTTAGAGAAGCTGGTGTTTCCCTAAGCATGCAGGCTGAAGACTTACAGCTCAAGGTCTAGGGTCCCACTCCTAGAATCTGAGGTCCAGCTCTGCTAGATCTCTGTGCCCTTCCCTGGAATATAACAGGCAGTGGGAGACCTGCTCACCTGATACTCACTTCAGTAGAAGCTATACTAGTAGCCTTGGAAAATCCAAGAAAAACAACTAAAAGTAAAACTTTTATAAATAACAATAGGGTTTAATTAGATTTTTAATTTTAAAAAACATCGCTGGCTTTTCTAAATACAAACCAACATCATTTAGAAATAAAATGAAGGTCAACATCCACAAAATAATATAAATATGCAGCCTGTGAAAACTAAGAAAAACGGAGATACTGAGACACCAATATTAATACTGATGATCTCTGAGAATTGTCGAAGTCGTAGGAATTTATCATAATCTCACAGCGACAGATGTTATCCACCAATGCCAGCAGGGTAAGCAGCATCTGATTGGACAGGCAGCATTGGGCATTACAATTGGGCTGGAGGAGATAGACGCTAGATAACCTTAACTCTTTACTCTGTGAATCTACAAACGTCATACTCTTCTCCCTCCCGACCATTATACCCAAATGCCCTCTTGGATATAAGCTGGGTTTGGAGAACCTAAGACTAAGAAATCTGAGTGATTGAGTGAGCATTATTTTTCCCTATGAGAGTCTGAGCACAGAACACATGTACTGAGAGATGCTCAAAATCCCCAAACCCAAAGGCAAATCTATTTAAATTATGGGATGAGACTAAGCTGTACACCATATTGGACATCACTTGTTGTTTTATTCCTGCAAATCAATTGGTGAGGATACATCAGGAAGACCAGATTCACTGTATAAAATAAGTGAGTTTACATTTTCTGTGAACATCTAGATTGTAGGTTGAGTCAATGTTTGTTATCAGACACTTAGATTTTTTTTTTTAAAAGGCACAGACAAAATATGAAAGAGAAGAATAATTGCCAAAATTTTAACATGACTTTCTCAAGACTGGTTAAGATTTCAGAGACATTTCTCTTCTTATTTTACACATCTTTAAAAAAATTTTACAATATGGATTATTTTGCCAATTATAAAAAGTTAACATAGTTAAATCGGAACAAAAAGGAAAGAATATAGAAAATAATAAGAATTTTTATGACATACTATATGCCAGGTAGTATGCTAAGCTCTTAACACATGTTAACTCATTTAATTTTCCTATCAACCCCATGAGTTATGTTACTAACCCATTTTACAGAATTGAGGCTCGGAAAGACTAAATACCTTGACCATTGTCATAAAGCTAGGTAATATTGAATCATAGATTCAAAACCAGGCAGTCCAACTTCAGAGCATCTAAGTTTAACCAACTTGCTCTATTGCCTCCCGTGAGGCACCATAGATCTCCCATTCTATGGACTCAATCTGACTCTTGTATTTTCTTTTTGTCTCATCGTTTCTATGAGCAAAACTGGAATAAGGAGCAACCTGAGAATTTTTACCGTAGACCAGCTGTATTTTTCTGGTTGGCTCATTTAGGACTCCCAAATGCACTTTCTGTGCTTGTGAATTGTCCACAAAATGCACTTAATGGAAATTATCTGTGGACAAATTTGAGAGGAAGGGAGAACCCAGTGTCGTGTGTATTTTTTCCTTTTAATTACCAAATAGCATTGCTGGCATATCATAGAACAATAAAATATCAGACCCACAAGAAAGATAAGACCCCATCTAGTCTACAATACTCAGTCACTTCAAACAGTGCCTGGAGCAGTGCTGCTAACATATTAGATACATAATATGATCTATTCCTGTTATGTCAGTATCTCTTGTCCTATGTATCAATCGCATATTTTCACAGACCTTTCTGGCCTCTCCTTCCCTTCATGCTTTATTTAAACAGTTTATTTTTTGACTATCTATATTGTAACCATATTTATAATGGATACAAAAATAAGACTCAGTATCCACCTTGAAAAGCTTATAAGTAGCCAAGATAAAGCACATAAATACTCTAGGGCACTAGGCATTGATGTAAATGTCTATGAAAAATGTGTTATTTGTGTTGAGAAAGATCTTTTTTGGTTAGAGAATAAAGAAAGTCTCCTGAAAAAAGCCACATTTAAATTAAGCCCTCAGATATGGATAGGATTTCAACTGGAGAGTTGGGAAAAGTTATTCTGGATGGAAAATCCACATGTGTAACGGCATGCAGGATTGGAAAATAGAACATATGCTCAAGATTTGTGAGTAATCCAGGTGTTTTAAATGATGGTACGTGAGTAGAGTGAAGAAGTCTAAAAATATAGATTGCAATGCGTCTGAATACTCTCAAATGTCCAGAGTTTTCATTTTATTTTTTTATTTTTAATTTTTTTTGCTGAGGAAGATTCACCAATTGGCAATGGATGGAGCTAACATCCATTTTTTTGCTTGAGGAAGATTAGCCCTGAGCTAACATCTGTGCCAATCTTCCTCTATTATGTGGGTGGCTGACACAGCATGGCTTGACAAGTGGTGTAGGTCTGCACCTGGGAACCTGCAAACCTGGGCTGCCAAAGTGAACTGCATGGAACATTAACCACTCAGGCACGGGGCCGGCCCCTGCACTTTATTCTTTAAAAAGGGAAGTCATTTAACTTTTTTGGTAAGGTAAGTATAAGTAGAGATTTAATCTTGTGACCATGTACTATTTTGATTAAACAGGAGAGAAGCTAAATGTGGAAAAATAAATCAGAAAGTTCATATAACATCTCAGGTAAGAATCTAAAAGAGGAAGGTATTGCTAGAAATAGAAAGAGAAAGTGTAGACAGGACCACAATGTCAAGAAAATGTCTGTGGGACTTCGTGACAGCTTGTGAGGAAGGAAGGAAAGAAAATGATGCAATTCTGAGTGTGGGTGTTAGGAAGAATTGTGGTATTATTGAAGAGAAAAGAAATTCAGGACTAGGACTGGTCTGAGAAGGAGAAATTGCTAATTTACTTTTGTACATGAAGAATTTGAAATACCTGTGGCACTTGGCAACAGACATTAATGTCCTACAGGTGGTTGGAAATATTATAATATAATTGGAAAGAATGGTTATGTTGGGAACTATAAATTTTGGAGTCATTCACATTATATAGTAGTCACAGTGTTGAAATGGTCAGGCTGTATGTGCTAGAAGATTGAGAGAGGGAAAGAAAGCTGTGGACAAAACTTTGAGCAATGCCTACTTTTCTGCAACAAAAAGTTTAGTAACAAGTAGGAAAGGAGACAGAAAAGAAATGGTCAGAGACTGAGAAAGAAAATGAGAACTGATGGATATAATAAGAGGAGATGGTTTTATAAAAGAAGAGTTGGTCGACAGTTCTAAATGCTGTGGACTTTTTAAGCGGGAGAAGGGAAGGCTTTGAAAGGAGCACAGGAATAAATGTTGATAAAAGTCATTACTGAGAAATAGATTGAGTAGGCATATTGGGAAAGAATCCAAAATGCCAAAGTTTGGGTCTTGAGTTTATTATTCCCTGTTTCTTTCATCCTATGGCTTGTTTTGCTCACTGCATGTTTTTGTGGATGCTAATCTTATAAACCAATTTTTACTTAGATTTAGTAGCTGATAATGACCTACCAGTTTAATTTTATCTATGGCACATGTTTCAGAGGTGATTTCAATTTTTCAAGAAAAGTAACAGTAAATAATTGTTGAGACGAGCTGTATTTAAAATACAGTGGAAATTTTAGATTGGAGATATTTTAAGGCATGAAGAGCATAAAATTTTGGAGTCTTTAAATCACAAATGATGCCTATTTAACTTACCTGATAATCTACTTAGATCCCACTTACTCAGAATATTCACACACCAATTATCTGCTGTCCTGTAACCCAAACATTGAAAACATGGGGCCACCACATCTTGAGAGCAATTAATTACCTAGAAAAGGAACAGATTGTTTCTTGCATTCTTTTGACTAGGTGGAGGTGAAATTCCTGGAACAATAAGTTTTTTGCTTGAGAAAAGATCATAGGTTATTCATCAGATAGTTAATTAACACAAAAACACATTTTATCTCATACGATATTCAGTTGAGATTTTTCGTGAAACCTTACCAACTCTGTTTTGAAATAGTTTCAAGGTTTCAGGTAATTATTCAAGCTTCAAAAGCAATAATAAAAACCTGTGAAATTTCCTCCTGAAGATGAATTTAGACTTTTAATTGTGTGTGTATATGGGAGGTGTGTGTGTGTGTGTGTGTACATGTACATGCTTGGAGATGATAGGGTATTTATAAAAATGAAGTGAGTTGAAAAGTGAATAATGCTTACAGAGACTAATTCTTTTTTTAAAGGGACTCTCAATATTCTTTTTATAAGAGACAATTTAAAAAAGTAAGAATATTTTAAAACATTTACAAAGGAAAATATTAGAGTTCACATTAAATTAGAGAATTCTAATTTTTTGTGTCTTTTTATTTCCTCTTCTTGCCTAATTTCCCTAGTTAGAACCTCCGGTACAATGTTAAATAGAAGTAGTGAGAGCAGACATTTTTGTCTTTTTCTGGGCTTGGGGGAAAGCATTTAGTCTTTTACCATTAAGTATCGTATTAGCTGAGGTTTTCATAGATACTCTTTACTGGTTGAGGAAGTTCCCTTGTATATCTAGTTTATTAAGAGTTTTTATCATGAAAGAGTGTTGGATTTTGTAACATGCTTTTACTTTGTCTATTGAGATGATCGTATAGTTTTTGTCCTTTAGTCTATTATGATGTTTTTCATTAACTGATTTTCGGATGTTAAACCAACCTTATATTTCTGGGATAAATTCCACTTAGTCATGTTTTAGAATCCTTTTAATATACTGGTGAATTTGATTTACTAGTATTTTGTTGGAGATTTTTGCATCTATATTTGTAAGTGATATATCGGTTTGTAGTTTTCTTTTCTTGTAATGTCTTTGGTGTTGGTGAAAGGGTAATACCAGCCTCATAGAATGAGTTGAGAAGTGTTCCTTCTTTTTTCATTTTTTGGGAAGAGGTTGTGAAGAATGGGTACTAAATCTCCTTTAAATGTTTGGTGTGCTGCACCAGTGACACCTTCTAGACCTGGGTTTTTCTTTGTGAATAGTTTTATTATTATTATTATTATTACTAATTGTATCCCTTTACTTGTTATAGGTCTATTCAGATTTTTTATTTTTTCTTCTTTTTATTAAACTACAATTGACGTATAACATTATATTAGTTTCAGGTGTATAACACAATGATTTGATATTTGTATATATTGCAAAATGATCACCACAATAGTCCAGTTAACATCTGTCACCGTACATAGTCACAAATTTGTTTTTCTTGTGATGAGAAACTTCAAGATCCTTTCTCCCAGCTACTTTCAAATATGCAATACAATATTATTAACTATAGTCACATACTGCACATTACATCCCCATGACATTCACTTTATAATTGGAAATTTGTACCTTTTGACCCCCTCATTCATTTTGCCCACACCCCACCCCTCACCTCAGGCAATTACCAGTCTGTTCTCTGTATCTATGAGCTTGGTTTTTGTTTGTTGTTTGTTTTGAGATTCCATATGTATAAGTGAGGTCATATAGTATTCATCTTTTTTCTGTCTGACTTATTTCACTTTGCATAATTCTCTCAAAGATTTTCTATTTATTTTGAGTCAGTTTTGGTCATTTGTGTCTATTATTTTTCCATTTTATCTATCTAATTTATTGACATACAGTTTTTTTATAGCATTCCCTTATAACCTTTTTAATTCTGTAAGGTCAGTAGTGGTGTCCCCTCTTTTATTCCTGATTTTAATAATTTGTCTTTTTTCCCCTTCATCTGTCTAGCTAAAAGTTTGTCAATTTTTCTGACCTTTGAAAGAACCAAGTTTTGGTTTTGTTGATTTTCTCTATTATTTCTTATATTCGTCATTTCATTTTTTCATGTATTTTGTCCCATTTTCTAGTTGTTAATGCTAGGAAGGCAATTGCTGTAGCCATTAGTCCTTCATGGGAATAAACCATGTGACTGATTTTTTAAGGTAAAATTTTCTATCTAAAAGAGTGATTATCTTTCAAAGTAATAATACTGTTCCAACATTGCTAATATTTCATAATTAAAAATAAATAAAAATAGCTAACATTAATCAAGTGCTTACAACTGTGCAATAAAAATTAGAGGCATTTTATAAACAAATTTTGAAAATCCTATCAAAATCGTTTTCAAAAGCTGATGAATCATTTTAGAATATCTTCTATGATCATAAAATATTCAATCCTGAGGGTTGATTAAGTCATTTGAATTTGAGAAGTTAATAAAATATATGGATAATATGAATATTCAGTTTTTGGAAGTAAATAAGATGTGATTATTTGAAAATATTTGACTTTTTATGATTTTACACTTGTTTCCCCTTCCTTTTGTCCTGGTTAGCTCTTACATGTGCTTTGAGATTCAACTTAGATGACATCTTCATAAGGTTGGACTCTTCTAGTTCCCCCAGCTGTGTTTGGCGTTCTTCTTATGTGCTTTCATAGCTCCCTGCACACACTGAACTTGTGGCATCTACCACTTCAGATAACATGGTCTGTTTCCTTTGTCGCTACTTCTTTTTCATGTGTTTTTCTCTTTTTTCCCCAGTGCAGAATCTCTGGCATATTCACCCTTCACCAAGTATGATAGATTACGTTTTCTCAATAATTTATATATTTCCTCCTTTTATTTATTTCCACACTCTCTGCTTTCTTTAGGACACTTGTCGGCTTTCTTCTGTATTTTGGTAGTGAATTTCTGAGTGTATTTTCCCATCTCCGTGTAGGCCCACCTCCTAATCCTATTGGACTAAATGATCTTTTAGTGGCTCCCCACTTTTTCATTACTGAGTCCCGTTCTTTAGCATAACATTGCACACTTACTCTGACTATTAAGTTCCTTATCTACTTCCACTAATATTAATACTGTGAGCTCCTCAAAAACAGAGGTTCTGTCTTTGATTGTATCCTTTCTAGTATCAGCACCTAGCTTAGTGACTGTGGAGAAAGTAATTCAAGCAGCTAGCTTGTGATGCATTTCCCTCCCATTGCTTAGGGATGTTCCCAAGGAAAGAATGCATGTATTAGGTTTAATTTACTTGTAAACATGCTCAAAATGATAAGCCTTATGGCAAATAGACTAATGATATTGGCTAGGAAAAGAGTACTTATCAGTAGAATGTTTTCAGTGGAATATCCTTGTTTTAGGATTACTTATAATGAACAAATATAATATACGGATTTATGAAGCAAGGTTCCCTGCATAATATCATGTAAGCCATTAAGTGATCTGAGTACAAAATGGTGATGATTGGCAACATAAATGCTCCTTGCTTGCTGAGACAATAACTTGTATGTCTTACTTAGAGGCGACCACTGTTACTCTGGATGGTCCAGAGAGTACATATCTAGAATGGAAAAGACTTTGGGAGCCACGTGGGTGGCTCAGATCTCTCTCTGCTTCACCTATGCCTCTTAAATTACTTGTATTCTTCAGGTCATTAGTAAAGCTTGATAGTAGCTGTGGTAGGTGGAATATTGGCCCACCAAATATGTCCACGTCCTAAACCCCAGCACCCGTGTATATGTTCGATTATATGGCAAAGAAGAACTAAGGTTACAGATGTAATTAAGATTTCACAATCAGCTGACTTTGATATGGAGGGATCATCCTGGGTCATCTGCGTTGGTCTGATATAATGACGAGGGCCTTTGTAAGTAGAAGAAGAAGGCAGATGGGTGAGAATATAGAAGTGGCAGTGTGATGAAGACTCAGCCCAACTTTGCTGGCTTTGTAGATGGAGGAGCAGACCCATGAGCCAAGGATTGCAGGCAGCCTCTAGAAGCTAGAAAAAATGAGAGCATGGATTCTCTTCTAGGGCCTCCAAAAGGAATGCAGCCCTGTGGACATCTTGATTTTGGCCCAGTGAAATCTGTTTCAGACTTCTGACTTAAGAACTGTAAGATAAAAAATACGTATTGTTTTTAAGTCACTAAGTTTGTGGTAATTTGTTACAGCAGCAAAAGAAAACCAATAGTAGGTAAGATCTCTGATTCATGTGGTTCTAATTTGATAATGTAATCTTGTGTTAGTTCATAACTTAAACATGCAATAGATTTCCAATAATTTTTTTGGGAGGGCTAATGAATGGTGGACTGTCTTCTAAGATTGACTTAATCACTGTTAGGATTTAAGCATTTGGTATTAGAAAATCTTTATACTTATAAAATGGGAGACAGATTTACAACTTTGAAAGTTAATCTCTATGACTATTTGCAAGAGGGTCAACTTGAGTGTGTTAGTGGTCAATGTAATTCAACTTAATAAGTACTAAGCATTGTTTATGTTCAAAGCACTCTAGCAAATTCTATGAATTATTTAAAAACATACAATTACAAGATAAGATTCTGTCCTCTGTGAACCTACCATCTAATAGTAGATAAATACAGATAATACATCACGGTAAAAGAAGCATTAAAATATAGCTACAAAACAGTGTGAAAGTCCTGAAAAGAAAAATTGTGTATGCTTGGGGGAAACACGCCAGGCTTCGTAAAGAAGAGCTCTTTGATTTAGTAAATAAAGAGTTAGTATACTTTGGAAAGCCAGAGATGAGTTCTCATGTAGTGTAGCATAGGGAAATTTTGGAATAAAGCCTAAATACAAGCATTGTGGTACAGGGCATATTAAAGAAGAGTCAAGTACTCTGTTTTGGTTGTATCTTGCAAAGCCAATCCAAGCCATGTTCTCTGCTCAATAGAAAGTGTGGATCAGACTGTGCTGTGCCCTGGATCAAGCAGGTGAAATTTATGTCCTATAGCAGGTGGGGAAACATTGAAGATGTTTGAACGGCATACTACTGTGATTATAACTGTACCTGAAAGGATTTTGTGGGTAGGTGTATGCAAGAGCAATTGAAAGTAATAGACCTTTTTGGAGGCTGTTAATATTTTCAAACAGAAATTCATAAGTGATACTGTAAGTATACTGGCCACTTCCATTAACCCCCTTTGAGTAATGCCATATGGCATGCTGATTTTATACATGATCAATTCTTCTGTACATTCTCTTACCTGCCCTTTGTAAATATTTTCTTTGCAAGACACATATTACTTTTAAGCTGTGTAGTTAAATCCTGAAAATTAACAAGCAGCAAGAAGAAAAAGAACTTCAAATATTCTGAAGTCAGGGTCTAATGAATTATCATTGTTATCATTGTAAACTCATGTTTACTAAGCATTCAGTGGAGGTGTATGAACTCTAATGACTTTGGAATATAAATTAACCAAAAGCTAAATACCTGCAGTCGTAAGGAACCAGGATCTTAACACTACAAGAATAAACAACCTATGCTTTCCTGCACCAGCAACAGACCTCTTCCACAATAAACAGCTCCATTAGTAAAAGGAAAATGATATTTCGATGTATTAATGGAGTTTGTTCTTTCTCATAAAACTAGCTCTTCTCCTTGTTCCCAGCCAAATAGTGACCAAATGCTTATTCACTAAGGTCAGTAATAATAAAGTTAACATCAGTAGTGTCAGCTATGCTTCAGACATTATTTTAAGAATTTAAATACATCAAATAATTGCATTTTCACGGCAATTTTAGGAGATATTATTATTAATCTCAATTTAAAGATTTGGAAATAGGAGTACGGAGTTAAGTAACTTGTCCAAGATCAAAGAGTTAGTCAGTGGTAGAGTTGAGATTTGAACCCAGGCAATTGGCCTTTAGAGTCCAAATTCTTAACTACTATACCATATTCCTTCTAATAGAATGTTTCTTGGTGACTTATTTGGATACACAGTGTATTGGTATCATTTTCTAGTTCTGTATTGACACTGGTCTTCTCCCATCCCACCTGGCTCATTTGGCGAGAGCAACAACCAGGCATAACAATGTAAACAGAGAAGGCTAGTGCAAAAGACAGGAGAGAAACGGGGGGAAGGAAAAGACAGAGGTAATTCTTAATAAAGGTAATGAAACCTATTCTTTAACAAAATTAAAGGATTAGATACACAAAATCAACGTTACTATGTCACAAAATTTATGTTCTAGGAAGAGTCTTAAGACATCAACTAATGACTATAATGTTTTTAGACAGGTGGAAAATGAATTCCTGAATGGTTAAGTCACCAGTCCAAGGTCATGTATTGTTAGCAGAAAAGGAAGTATTTAGCTACCCTAACTCTCATGAGAGTGTTCAGTATATTGCAGTGTTTTGATAAATATGATATGAAAAAATAAAGCTCTTTAGAGAACTACACGTGTATGTAGGCTTTAGAGTGATTCTATCGTTGTTTGTCATTACAGCAAAAGAAATTATCCTTGTTTCTTGAGTTTAGTTTTTGCTTTGTATCAGAGTTACAGATGCACATATCTATACATTCATATTAAGACATTCTATGTCTTATTGCCCTGTTGTCATCCCAACTTTTTTGCTCCTCAGAGGTAACTGATTTTTTCAACTATTTAAAAACCCATTAGCTTTGCTATTATCTCCATATGTTTAAATAATATGCTTTTATTTCTACTCTCTGCTTTTAAAATTTTAAGCATTAGGTGTTGACCTCCTACTATGGAAGATGATTCAGCTCAACTACACACACATTTCCCATCTCCCATCCTTCCAACTCTGTTGTATCGTGATTTTGGTTAGATCGATATTCTGTGTGCACTGCAAATTAGGCTGCTTCTTGGCTGTTTTCACTGCTTGTTTGAGTTTCAGCTTATTCGGGTCTGCTGATTCATTATCTCCTGTTCTTCCGCTTTCCAATGCACAAGATTTTGTGGCTATATCACCTGCTCTCCCATTTCACTTTTGCTTGTATGGTTATGTCTCTAAACACATCTCCTTGCTGATGT
This sequence comes from Ceratotherium simum simum, assembly GCF_057802395.1. Taxonomy (NCBI): domain Eukaryota; kingdom Metazoa; phylum Chordata; class Mammalia; order Perissodactyla; family Rhinocerotidae; genus Ceratotherium; species Ceratotherium simum. The sequence continues at coordinate 18,116,871 of NC_141909.1, forward strand.
GTATGTGTGTGGTAAATATGTGTTCAACATGCTATCTTTTCCCAGATGTCCTTTTAGTTTCTTAGTATCCCTCAGAAATCTGGAGCAAAGCTGTAATATAGTTTTCACTTGGACAGGAACAATGCCTTGAGGATAATCCAAACTCTGAGCTAGATAGATAAAGACAGTAGAAAATGAGTATTTTATGAAATGGATTTAGAATGTAGAGAACTCTGCTATGCTGCCAAATTTGTTGAGTGGTATCACCTCTCTTTTAAAGGTTGTTTGGTTTGTAATACTTAATATTCAAATGGCTCAAAACGTGATTTTTGGAAATATTTTTCTCAGAAGTGGATTAAAATTGTTTACATGAATGCCATAACGCCCTTTCATACAAATAAGTGATTACCGATCTCAGTTTTATAATCCTTAAGGTTATCTCTCTTCTAAATCAACTCAAAATAAATGCCTCATTCAAGATAGAAAAGATGAAACATATATTAATGTAAAAAAACTGTACTTTTTAATGCCTATAGTGAATTATAGATTCATATTTGTTAAAGTCTCAATAGTTCATGTAGAGATATAAATTTGGATTAAATGCTCAATTGCTGAAGATTTCCTAAGAAAGCAATGCTTCCTGGATGCTAGCAAATTATATGAGATAGTTACAAATCATTTGAACCTACTAAGATTTTATATATTTTATTTTCTTTTAATTATAGCTATGACTTCTGATATGTCAAATTTGAACACTCATGTTACATTACATTAAAATTATACTTTAAAAGTATTTGAATGTACAACTCTTGGAGGAATTTTCCTTTTTAAAATGTTATAGAATTATTCCCTAGAATGAGATACAAATTTTGAAAAAATTGTCATGAACGATTGTATTTTTTCAGGGCTAAAAATCAAATCTGTCTGAAGAACTCATTCACATTTATATAAATTTTCAGTCATTCATTTATCACTTATAAGGCATTAATTCACCTATTCAACTAGCATTTATTGAAAATATTTAATGTGAGGTACCATTGACGGCCCTGTTGATGTAAGGAACGACATACAGTAGGCCCCCTGACCCACAGTTTGCAGTTGACCGTGGGTAACTGAAACTGCGGACAGCGAAACTGCAGATAAGAAGGAATGCAAAACCACAGGTAAGCGGGGGGCTACTGGAGGGTTAGGTACTATCTGCAGATTTTAGGCATCCGCTGCGGAGATGCATTGTATCCCCGCAGATAAGGGGCAATTACTGTACAAAATTGCCTTCAAGGAGCTTGGAGTCTAAGAGAAATGCCATTGTTGACATTCTCGTTCGTTATAAAGTGAAATGTGGAAAATGATATTTCCTATGTTTTCACATTTCCAACAGAAAGTTAATGTAAAGTGGGAGCAGTGTTGAGGAGAGCACGTGGACTTGGGAGCTATTCAAGCATAAATTGATTTGCTTACTTGGGCACTTACTGACTGGTTGAGCTTGGAAATGTCTCTCATTTTTCTCTTTCTTCTTTCTTTTTTTTTTTTTTTTTTGTGAGGAAGATCAGCCCTGAGCTAACATCCATGCTAATCCTCCTCTTTTTGCTGAGGAAGACTGGCTCTGAGCTAACATCTATTGCCAATCCTCCTCCTTTTTTTTTCCCTTTTTCTCCTCAAAGCCCCAGTAGACAGTTGTATGTCATAGTTGCACATCCTTCTAGTTGCTGTATGTGGGATGCCGCCTCAGCATGGCTGGACAAGCGGTGCATCAGTGCGGGCCCAGGATCAGAACCGGGCCACCAGTAGTGAGCGGAGCACGCTCACTTAACCGCTCTGCCACGGGGCCGGCCCCTCATTTTTCTAAGTCACAATTTCTACAGGCATAAGTATCCTACAGGCTTGTTGTTAGGATTAAATGATATATGTGAAAACATCAGACATATAGTGAAACTAAACAGTTTCCTTTTTTTCCTCTTTTCATAGATTTTGGCATGTACAGTATCCCAAATATAGTATTGGCTCTCTGGGTAGAGAATCACCACTGAAGCCCCAACAGTTTTGGTGAGAACACTGTAAATATGTTGAAAAAATAATTTAGAACTAGAAAAACTTTAGAAACAATCTAATCCATCTCCTTTGTAATCACCTATCTCAAAGTCACACAGCTAACCAAAGGAAAAACCAGGACAGGACTCAGATCTCCAAGCTTTATGTTCTTGCACCTTTATAATAGAAAAGACATGAAAAATCACTTTTAAATGGTGAGAAATTATAAATAAATTAAAAATAAAATAAAAATTATTTGGGCATTTAAATGCCATCCTAGATAGTAGTGTCAATTTAATGCCTTGCTTGCTGTGTCTTACAAGAATTGAAAAATCTATGACCTTGAGTTTGGGGGTTAAAGTAACTGAAAAGAATTCACCAGATGTTTGTGCTATTGTTTCCCAGCTCTCTTTTGAAATTGTTGTGGTTGATATTGGGTGATCACTACCAGCACTGTGTGTTGTTAAGTCAGAAATCATAAACAGCACCAGAAAACAATTTCCAATATTATTTCAAATGTCTGCTTCAGTTGATAGTTGGCTCCTTTCAGAATCGTTCTCTTGGATACCCTTTTTCTAATCTATTCCTCCTGAGAAGAAAAATTGTCTGGCCGCTTCTGTCAAATCACCTTCAAATACCTGAATGAGAAAAAACCCAATGAACTGTAGGAGCATATGTTTCTGATGGACTGTAAAGCTTTGGAGAGTAATGGAACACTGCCTAATGGTAACTGTCTCATGGTAGTTTGTCAACACAGATAAGGGGCTATAGGTTTAAGAACTTTCTACAATACACAGATATGGAACCTGTCAGGTTTTAAGTCACTCCCTGAGTTACGCCAGGTCTTATTGAAACAATTGCAAAATGGATGAAACCTTTTTAAAGCTGGCAATCTTAATTTTACCTCTCCCTGAAAGGTGTTGGGGTGAGCATAGCACCTAAGAAGGGTGGCCAGGCAGCTCCTTGTTCAGTCACCAAGGCTTTATAGTGTTTACACCTTCAGTGTGGACCCTGAATTACATTGGCAGACCATTAGATTTGGGGACCCCCTTCTACCTTTTCTGTTTTTCACTTGAATCAAGGGTAAGTAGCTTCCATCATGTTAGTATCTAAATCACAGTGAAATAAATGCATGCTGGGGCAGGTTAAACACTTGGCCTTTAGTGCTGAATTCACTTCTCAGACTGCCTGCTGTAGAGCAGCCAGAAAATGCTGATTTATGATGAAAATAACAGAAAGGTGGTCTCTGCGGTTTTGTTTCATCCTACAAAGCCGTGATATTTCAGATATCTTAAAGATGAATTCCCATTTTAAAGATGAATTCACACCCCTTCCATTGGAATTCTCTCATACTTGAGATAGATTTGCGGACAGTGGAGGGTTTACTCTTGCTTTATTTCCTCCAGATCCATACTTTATGAGAAGTGAATTATTCTTTTCCGATGCCTATGCATTCTATTCTCTGTCATGCACTTCCTCTCTGCAATGAGTTGAAATAAAAGCAATTATCCTATGGCTTCCCCCTTTCATTTCTCTCCTCAACTTTCTGAGTACAACTAATCAGAATAAAGCAGACATTAGCATTTTCTGCAGCCGACAGTGACCCAGCATAAAGACTCCTTTGAAAGAAGGAGCGTGATTGCAGCTCTCATGTTTCTGTCACCCTCTTGCCTGACTAAGAAATAAATGAGAAACCACCAATTCTCACAGGGAAGGTACTTTCAGACTTTTCTGTTGATGGTTAAAGTGCTTTAGATTACTGGTCTCTCAGAACACATACTACTAATGTCACTTTGACTGCTGACGTGATATATATTTTGCAACTAACATGGGAAACCATCTTGAATAAAATGGAATGATACCAGTGAAGGTTAAATGATTATGAAAACGGTTTATGGAGCTCTTCCCCCTTCATCACTCAGATTTATTTGGCCTTGCGCTGTACCATATACATTAATTGTTGGTTGGAAATGTCCTAGTACAACATGGGTGGGTCCTCGTAAGCTGGCTGTTGGGAAAATAATTACAATACCATTGACTCTGATTCTCTCTGCATATAGGTGGGAGTAAGCTGATATAAAGACATTTATAGTGTGTCAAAAATTGAATGAATTGCATCTGAACTGAAGCCTCACTTATCTCCTTTCTGTCTTGGTACTTAAGGCTGGCTAATTCCTGCAGCAAGCACAGTGCATGCGGGAGGTCCTCAGTGACAATACGCTATGTGGTTATTTGTGGGGAAAGTACAAACGTGCGTGCACACACACATACACACACACACTTCATTTATTGAAAATCTACGTCCCAGGTACTACGTATCAATGTGTTTATGACATCTCTGTCTCTTTCAATTCTTACAAAGGTTCCATTCCTTCAATTAACAAATACATCGAGGATACCTATTCTGAGGAAGGTATTTGTATTCTCATTTAAGTGAGAAGACTGCAACCCAAGATGATTAAAGTTTCTGCCTGAGTGATTGCAGAATCCCAAATCATGCCACTCACTCTTAATTGCTCCATCACAGCACAACCCCAACCCCCACCTCTTTGCCTCCTCTGACTGGACACCAGGGCCTCTCAGGCTGATCAAGACAAAGACGTCTGACATGTGACCTTGAAAATCTCGCTTCACTGCTCACAGCTCCAATTTTCTCAGTAAAATGCAGAACTTGAATAGATCTGGGATTTTCGAAAAAATATTTTTGCATCATCCAATGTATAAAGCAGGCTATTTGCAAAAATGCTTTAGCTGAAGTACGAGTAGAGTCCCGGACCCAGACCTTGGCTTCTTCTAACAAAGGGACATTCCCTCTTCTTAAATCAGAACAAGCTTCTGGTCTACTTGGTTCCTTTTTGCTATTTTTTGTTTGTTTTTAGACTTTAAAATACATATTTATAAAATGAAATTAGTAAAAATAAATATAAATCTTACCTACGATTCATAGGACAGTCAGTTCTGCTATAATGAGTATATGTGTTCCTAAAAATCATCACGCTAAGAAAAATCACATAAAACTACAGTGCTTGTGAACAAAATGGGGTTAGGGGCACAGCATGCAAAACCTGACAGTGATGCCTGGTGAAGTTGAAGAGGACCAACCACCCCTGCTCCTCAAAGGCAGGAACCTGCTGTGACAGTCCCTTCCTGACCCTACATATGGCCATTGGTCCAAATGTCCATAGTGATGGGGTCAGTGTGCCATGAGGCAGTTATTAGAGATGTGCTTCCCACTGCTGTCTCTTTCCTCCTCTTTTCCACCTAGTAACGACGTAATCCTTGAGACTCCAAACTAAGATCCTACCTGGCTCCCCCAAATTCATTTACAGACAATGTGATCTAGATTTTTAGGAGTTAATACAAAAAATGTCAAGCAATACAGCTAGTGTTAGTAGGAATGATCGCTACGAACCAGGGATCACACGAACGTCTTTACCATCATTGCTTCATTTCATCCTCACAGCAACTATGAGGTATGGACAATTATTCTCCATTGAACAGGTGCATGAATGGAGGCTTAGAGAGATTTAGTAATTCATTCCAAATCTATAGAAGTGGTGAGTGGCTAACTGGGAGATGCAAATTCTGATTTGGTTTCTACCTGACTGATGCACTCTAAACCCCACACTAAGCCAGGCTGCTTCCTGAGAGGAATCCTGGATGACCTGAGTTGCAGCTCAAGACATTTTTAGTTACCTCTGTACCAATTGTACTTACGTCCCACTTCTAGCGCCTCTTGCTAGATAAGATGTCCTCCTTTTCCTCTGCCACTCCCTTCTCCCTTCCATTTCTGCTGCTACCAGCTGCCTCATCTTTCCAAATCAGACGGCCAATATTTCTGGGATTGAGCTTCAGATTAAAGGCATCTATTGGTCACTGTGCCTAGCCTGCCAGACTTGACCCCAGAGTCATCTCTGCTGCTGATTTGGCCACACTGGTGCCTATTGGACCTGAGTTTGGTTCTCCCATCAAGGATCTGGGACCTGACTTTTCTCCTGCTACAGTCTTCCTCTAAGTGTCCTGGTCTTGCACCTGATCCTGAATGAGTCCTTAATGAAAGCTTTCTTATTTTTGAATGTGAAGCAAAGTTGTTCATCTTCTATGTTGCCCCTGAATCTTACAAACAGACCAAGAATGCACATGTTTCAAGTAACAAAGAAGAAAGGGCAAGTCTTTTTCTCAGGAATCTCTGACTTTCCAACCAACATCCAGTTCTAGCATCAAGGCTCATTCACTCCCTACTGTAGTTCAAGGAGCCAGATACCCTTCCTGTGTGTGTGTAAATTATGTGTGTCTTCAAGTGGGTTCAGGCTTTGTTTCTTTATGATGGAGAATATTGAGCTTTGAACAAACTTGCACTGAATTGTTCGTTTCTGCAGGGAAGTCATTATCTTTGCTATTTCTGTTTTCAAAACCAGGACATCTACTGCCCTTTCACACTCAAAATGATAGCTGTCACACATAGATTAATGAGCATCATCAGGCCGATTTGGAAAAGACTGAAGCAGTGACAAGATAATTGTGTCATTGACAGTAGGAATGGTAGAATGAAGAGAATGAGTTAATTGATTTGTACACCAAACCAATCTTTTAGAAATCAAATACTTTTCAAGATTTGGGAAAGTATGGTCAATTTCTCCTGGCAGTAAACCTTGTTTTACGCTGCAGAAAGTAATGGTGTGACAACCTGTCTGCCCTCTCTGAGAAAAAGACTTGGCTGGCTTCAAATTATGCTCTCACGTACAAGTTAGATTTTTGCATTGCTATTATTTCTCTGCTTTCTATAGCACCCGAGAGTTAAAAGAGAGTCTTATTCTCTGGGTGGTTGTTTTGGTCACATTGTTCCTGTGTAGAACATGACTCCTTTGAGGTAGTGAAAATGAGAGCAGGCAAACTGTTCAAGCAAAACCAAACAGCAACTCAATTGCTGGGAAAAAGGGGCAGAGCTGAAATGTACAATCTGCACAGGCATCCCTTCTCTCATCTCCATTTTACACCTTAAAATAGTTATTTGCTGAAAGTGGAGGAGAGAGACAATTTCTTATTGTGCTTATATATACAGTGAAGAAAAGACTGTGTGTCAGAATCTAATTGACAGAGAGAAATTGTTTTTACATTGCTTTTGTGCTTTGACAGCCAACTCTAATGTTACTTAAGAGGAAATAGGGGTGTATGTTTTATGCTAAGAAAATGCTATTTCCTCCTTTATTGTAAAGTGAGTGATTTTTGGACAAAAATTTCACCTTGTTTCATGGGCTTACCAAAGCATAGAGTCTTGGTTAGACTGATACAATAACAGACTTTCTACTGTGTAACAGTAGAATATGTAATAATATGTAAAGTAAACCATATTGAATATTTAAAATCATTCTTCTTTTATTAAAAAGAAACTTGGAGGTCACATTTCAGTCTCCTTATCTTACAGATGAATAAACAAATGGAAACTTCTAGAGGGTCAGTGACTTATCCAAGTGCTCACAGCTCTTTAGAGGCTGATTGGAGCATGCCATTGTTTCCTACCTACGATTAATTATATTTTCTCCGTGAGCTTCCAAACATTTATGGGCTATGACTGTTAAGAAACATATTTTGTGGGGCCGGCCCCGTGGCTTAGCGGTTAAGTGCGCGCGCTCCGCTACTGGCGGCCCAGGTTCGAATCCCGGGTGCGCACCGACGCACCGCTTCTCCGGCCATGCTGAGGCCACATCCCACATACAGCAACTAGAAGGATGTGCAGCTATGACATACAACTATCTACTGGGGCTTTGGGGGAAAAAAAAGGAGGAGGATTGGCAATAGATGTTAACTCAGAGCCGGTCCTCCTCAGCAAAAAGAGGAGGATTAGCATGGATGTTAGCTCAGGGCTGATCTTCCTCACACACAAAAAAAAGAAACATATTTTGCTCCCTGGAAGTGCACACATGTGGCAGAAAGGGGGGATGTAATAGTTATGTTCCCACCAGTAGAGAGGCCCTGATCCGTCCCTGATTCTGGACTAAGGGGAGGCCCCTGGAGGCTCCAGCTATTCCTTAGAAAATCTCTAAGGACTTGGCTGCAAGCAGGATTTTAAAGGAGGTTAAGTCAGTCCCTAGTCTTTCCTGTCCTCCTACTTGTGACCTCGATTCAGTTACTGCACTGTCCTGGACCAGTATCCTGGGGAAATTTATGACTGCCAGGCCTTTTCATGGGAAAAATATCATACTGATATTTCCATTTCAATTTTAACATATCAAAGATTCACTCAACTTCACTGATATTATTCTTGAATATGTTTTATTTTACACTGAAAATCTGCCTTTAATGATATTAAAATTACTACCTATTTCCTTTATTATAATATATATTTATTCATATAAATACATATAAAGTATATTTGTATTAGTACATTTTAAATAAAATATATATTTATATTAATAAGATTAAATTTATTATATATTTTAAATAAAATATATATATAAACTAGTTTAAAACAGCAATACCAGTATTACAAATAGTTGTTGAATGGAGCTTAAGACTTCCTTCTAGTTCTTATTACCTTAGAATATATCCTATTAAGGATGGGCAATTAAGTACTATCAATTGAAGTATCTTTTTATTTTTCTCTGAGGTGGTTTGTTCTCAATTTGTTATATAGTTAGGTTTGCTCATTTTATTTTGGTTTCAATTTTAGGGCTGGCTTTTTTTTTCATTTTGATTGGATTTTTAAATTTTAGTACGCAAAATACTGACATTGTCTCCAAAACAGAGCCGTATAAAAAGGCACACTTGGAAGTCTTACTTTTATCTGTGTCAACTCCACACTCTCCCCCCTCAAATATGTGCTGTATGTAACCATTTTAATTAATTTCTGGATCATCTTTTAGGGTTTTAGTTGTGGTGGTTATTGTTGTTGCAAGTATGTGTATATTTTACATATGTATTCATTTTCCTCTCTTTTCTGACTAAATATAGAGTGGAATTTCCATTGTTCTGGACCTTCTTGTTTTCACTTGACAATATATCCTGAAAATTGTTTCATATCAGTATAGAAAGATATTCCACATTCTTTTTTTGGGGGGGAGTCGGAGAGGCTGTATATTATTCTGTTGTTTTGATTTTCCACACTTGATTTCACCAGCTCCTTATCAATCGATTTGAGTGGTTTCCAATTTTTGAACATTACAGATAATGATGCAATGAGTAATCTTAGTCCAGCGTCATTTTGTATTTACTGAATGTGCCTTTGGGACAGATTCCTAGAAGTGGGATTGCTGGATCAAAGGGAGCATTCATCTGTGGTATTGCTAGAAGTTGCCAAATTCTTCCCAACAGGGGAATTATTTTATATTTCTACTATTAATATATGAGAGTATGTGTTTTTTAATAGTCTTGTCAACACAGTTTATTGTCATTTTAAATTTGCCAAGCTGATATATGAGAAATGGTACTTCATAGTTTTATTTTGCTTTTTAAAAATCATGAGTGAAGTGAGCATCCTTTCATATGTTTAAGAATGATTATTTAAGGCTTGTTTTGAAGGCTAGATTTTTTTAATGTAATAGGTTAAAATTCTGATAATAAAATTTCACAAGGATTTAATTCTTCTTTGTGAATTAATATCAATTGCATTTGATATCGTAAAAAAATTTCAGAATATTACATCAAGAAATAAAACTTCTGTATCACTGAAAGTTTCTGAATTAATCTACTGATTCAAAGTATGAGTAATTAAGTTTTTTTTTTATTATAAAAGTAACAAAAGGGGCCAGCCCAGTGGTGTAGCTGTTAAGTTCGGCACACTCTGCTTTGGTGGCCTGGGGTTTGCAGGTTCAGATCCTGGGTGCGGACATATACCACTCATCAAGCCATGCTGTGCTGGCGACTCACATACAAAACAGAGGAAGATTGGCATGGATGTTAGCTCAGGGCCAGTCTTCCTGAAGCAAAAAGAGGAGGATTGGCAACAAATGTTAGCTCAGGGCCAATCTTCTTCACAAAACAAAAAAAAAAGTACATATGCTTTTTTATTTGGAAAGTCTATAGGATAGAAGTAAAAACAGTTACACCACCTAGAGGCAACATATTTAGGAATATTTCTTTTCAGTCTTTTCCTATCCTTTTAAAACATTATTGTTCATAATATTTTTTTCATATTTTAATAGACTTTATTTTTAGAGGACTCTTTACAGAGTTTACAGAAAAATTGAGCAGCAAATACAGAGTTCCCATGAATGTGGAATATCTCTATTTATTTAGGTCTTCATTGATTTCTTTCATTTGAGTTTTGTAGTTGTCTTCACATAGATCTTGTATATATTTTGTTAGATTTATACCAAAGTATTTCATTTTTTTTGTTACTAATGTAAACTGTGTTGTTTTTAAATTTAAACTTCTAATTGCTCATTGCCGGTATATAGGAAAGGAATTGACTTTTATATATTGACCTTATATCCTGAAACCTTGCTATTATCACTTATTAGTTCCAAGAACTTTTTTATTGATTTTTTGGGATTTTCAGACAATCAAGTAATCTGAAAACAAAGGCAGTTTTATTTCTTCCTTCCCAATCTGTATACCTTTTCTTTTCCTGTCTTATTGCATTAGTGAAGACTTCCAGTATAATCAAATAGGAATGATGAGATTGTTTTTGACTTGTTTCTGTTCTTAGGAAAGAGCATTTAGTTTCTCACCATTAAATATGATGTTATCTGTAGGTTTTTTTGTAGATGTTCTTTGTCCAGTTGAGGAAGTTTCCCTTTATTCCTAGTTTGTTGAGAGTTTTAATGCTTTTTCAACACCTATTAATATGATCATATGATTTTCTTCATTTGCCCGTTGATATAATGAATTTACACTGGTTGATTTTTGATTGTTAAACCAACTTATATACCTAGAATAAATCTCACTTGGTCATAGTATATAATTCTTTTCATATGTTGCTGAATTTGACTTACTGAAACTGTTAAGGATTGCATTTATGATCATGAGAGAGATTTGTCTGTAGTTTTCCTTTCTTGATAATGCTTTTGTCTGATTTTGGTATTATGCTGGCTTCACAGAACAAGTTAGGAAGTATTCCCACTGCTTCTGTTTTCTGGAACACATTGCAGAGATTGGTCATCATTTCTTCCTTAAATAACTGGTAGAATTTCCTAGTAAAACTGTCTGGGCCTGGTGCTTTCTGTTTTCGAAAGAGCATTAATTATTGATTCAATTCTCTACTAAATCCACTCTGACAGTCTCTGTCTTTTAATTGGTGTATTTAGACCATTAATATTTAAAGTGATTATTGATATAGTTGGACCAATATCTTCTATATTTGTAACAGTTTTCTATTTGTAGTTCTTTCTTTTTTTTTTTCCACTCCTTTTCTGCCTTCTTTCGTTTTATTTATTTATTTTTTAATTTTTTGTTTATTGAAGTAACATTGATTTATAATGTATGAATTTCAGGTGTACATCATTATACTTCTATTTCTGCATAGATTACATCATATTCACCACCCAAATACTAATTACAACCCATCACCACACACATGTGCCAAATTATTCCTTTCGCCCTCCTCCCTTCCCCCTTCCCCTCTGGTAACCACCAATCCAATCTCTGTCTCCATGTGTTTGTTTATTGTTGTTATTATTTACTACTTAATGAAGGAAATCATATGGTTTTTCACCTTCTCCCTCTGACATATTTCACTTTGCATAATACCCTCAATGTCCATCCATGTTGTCACAAATGGCTAGATTTCATTGTTTCTTATGGCTGAGTAATATTCCATTGTGTATATATACAACATCTTCCTTATCCATTCGTCCCTTGATGGGCACTTAGGTTGCTTCCAAGTCTTGGCTACTGTGAATAATGCTGCAATGAACACATGGGTGCATGTATCTTTACGCATTGGTGTTTTCAAGTTCTTTGGATAAATACCCAACAGTGGAATAGCTGGATCATATGGTAGTTCTATCCTTGATTTTTTGAGGAATCTCCATGCTGTTTTCCATAGTGGCTGCACCAGTTTGCACCCCCACCAGCAGTGTATGAGAGTTCCCTTCTCTCCACATCCTCTCCAACACATGTTGTTTCCTGTCTTGTTAATTATAGCCATTCTGACGGGTGTGAGGTGATATCTCATTGTAGTTTTGATTTGCATTTCCCTGATAGTTAATGATTTTGAACATCTTTTCATGTGTCTGTTGGCCATCTGTATATCTTCTTTGGGGAAATGTCTGTTCAGGTCTTTTGCCCATTTTTTAATTGGGTTGTTAGTTTTTTTGTTGTTGAGATGCATGAGTTCTTTATAGATTTTGGAGATTAAGCCCTTATCAGATGTATGGTTTGCAAATATCTTCTCCCAATTGTTAGGTTGTCTTTTCGTTTTGTTGATGGTTTCTTTTGCTGTGCAGAAGCTCTTTAGTTTGATGTAGTCCCATTTATTTTTTCCATTGTTTCTCTTGCCCGTCAGACATGGTGCTTGAAAATATGTTGCTAAGACCAATGTCGAAGAGCATACTGCCTATGTTTTCTTCTAGAAGTTTCATAGTTTCAGGTCTTACATTCAAGTCTTTAATCCATTTGGAGTTAACTTTTGTGCATGGTGTAAGGTAAGGGTCTACTTTCATTTTTTTGCATGTGGCTATCCAGTTTTCCCAACACCATTTGTTGAAGAGACTTTCTTTTCTCCATTGTACGTTCTTGACTCCTTTGTCAAAGATTAGCTGTCCATAGATGTGTGGATTCATTTCTGGGCTTTCGATTCTATTCCATTGATCTATGTGTCTGTTTTTGTGCCAGTACGTTGCTGTTTTGGTTACTACAGGTTTGTAGTATATTTTGAAATCAGGGAGTGTGATACCTCCAGCTTTTTTCTCAGGATTCCTTTAGCTATTCGGGGTCTTTTGTTGTTCCATATAAATTTTAGGATTCTTGGTTCTATTTCTGTGAAAAATGTTGTTGGAACTTTGATAGGGATTGCATTGAATCTATAGATTGCTTTACAAAGTATGGACATCTTAACTATGTTAATTCTTCCCATGTAAGAGCAAGGAATATCTTTCCATTTCTTTGTGTCTTCTTCAATTTCTTTCAGCAATGTTTTATAGTTTTTGGTTTATAGATCTTTCACTTCTTTGGTTAAGTTTATTCCTAGGTATTTTATTCATTTTGTTGCAATTGTAAATGGGATTGTATTCTTAATTTCTCTTTTTGATACTTCGTTGTTAGTGTATAGAAATGCAACTGATTTTTGTATGTTGATTTTGTATCCTGCAACCTTACCATATTCGTTTATTACTTCTAAAAGTTTTCGGGTGGATTCTTTAGGGTTTTCTATATATAAAATCCTGTCTCCTGCAAATAGTGAGAGTTTCACTTCTTCCTTTCTAATTTGGATGCCTTTTGTTTCTTTTTCTTGCCTGATTACTCTGGCTAGGACTTCCAGTACTATGTTAATTTTATTTATTTATTTATTTTTTTCCCCCAAAGCCCCAGTAGATAGTTGTATGTCATGGTTGCACATCCTCCTAGCTGCTGTATGTGGGACACGGCCTCAGCATGGCCGGAGAAGCGGTGCGTCAGTGCGCGCCCGGGATCCGAGCCCGGGTCGCCAGCAGCAGAGCGCACGTACTTAACCGCTAAGCCACAGAGCCGGCCCTCCAGTACTATGTTAAATAGGAGTGGTGACAGTGGGCATCCATGTCTGGTTCCTGTTCTTAGAGGGATAGCTTTTGGTTTTTCACCAGTGAGGATGATATTAGCTGTGGGTTTGTCATATATGCCTTTATTATGTTGAGGTACTTTCCTTCTATACCCATTTTATTCAGAGTTTTTATCATAAATGGATGCCCTATCTTGTCATATGTTTCTCTGCATCTATTGAGATGATCATGTGATTTTTATTCTTCATTTTATTAATGTGGTGTATTACGTTGATTGATTTGTGAATGTTGAACCATTCCTACATACCTGGAATAAATCCCACTTGATCGTGGTGTATAATCTTTTTAACGTATTGTTGTATGCGATTTGCTAGTATTTTGTTGAGGATATTTGCATCGATGTTCATCAGTGATATTGGCCTGTAATTTTCATTTTTTGGGTTGTCCTTGTCTGGTTTTGGTCTCAAAGTAAAGTCGGCTTTGTAGAATGAGTTAGGGAGCTTCCCCTCTCCTCAATTTTTTGGAAGAGTTTGAGAAGGATAGGTATTAAGTCTTCTTTGAATGTTTGGTAGAATTCACCAGGGAAGCAGTCTGGTCCTGGACTTTTATATTTGGGGAGGTTTTTGATTACTGTTTCAATCTCCTTACTGGTGATTGGTCTATTCAAATTCTCTACTTCTTCTTGGTCCAGTTTTGGAAGGTTGTATGATTCTAAGAATTTATCCATTTCTTCCAGATTGTCGAATTGGTTGGCATATTGCTTTTCATAGTATTCTCTTATAATCTTTTGTATTTCTGAGGTGTCTCTTGTAATTTCTCCTCTTTCATTTCTGCTTTTACTTATTTGTGCCTTCGCTTTTTTTTCCTTGGTGAGTCTAGCTAAAGGTTTTTCAATTTTGTTGGTCTTTTCAAAGAACCAGCTCTTGGTTTTATTATTTTTTCTATTGTTTTTTTAGTCTCTATTTCATTTATTTCTGCTCTGATTTTTATTATTTCCCTTCTTCTACTGATTTTGGGCTTTGTTTGTTCTTCTTTTTCTAGTTCCTTTAGGTGCATTGTTAGATTGTTTATTTGAGATTTTTCTTGTTTGTTGAGATAGGTCTGTGTTGCTATAAACTTACCTCTAGGAACCACTTTTGCTGTATCCCATAAATTCTGGCATGTCGTATGTTCATTTTAATTTGTCTCCAGGTATTTTTTGATTTCTTCTTTGATTTCTTCCTTGACCCAGTCATTGTGCAGTAACATTTTGTTTAATCTCCACGTATTTGTGGCTTTTCTGATTTTCTTCCTATAGTTGACTTCTAGTTTCATACTGTTGTGGTCAGAAAAGATGCTTGGTATTATTTCAATCTTCTTACATTTATGGAGACTTGTTTTGTGGCCTAATATGTGATCAATCCTGGAGAAGGTTCCATGTGCATTTGAAAAGAACATGTATTCTTCTGTTTTTGGATGGAATGCTCTGTATATATCTACTAGGTCCATCTGTTCTAGTGTGTCCTTTAAGGCCATTGTTTCCTTATTTATCTTCTGTTTGGATGATCTATCCGTTGGTGTAAGTGGAGTGTTAAAGTCCCCTACTATTATTTTGTTTCCGTCTATTTCTCTTTTTATGTCTGTTAATAATTGCTTTATATATTTAGGTGCACCTACATTGGGTGCGTAGACATTCAAAAGTGTTATATCCTCTTGTTGGATTGTTCCCTTGATCATTATGTAATCCCCTTCTTTGTCTCTTTTTACAGTTTTTGTTTTAAAGTCTATTTTGTCTGATATCAGTACTGCTACCCAGGTTTCTTTTCATTGCCATTTGCATGGAATATCTTTTTCCATCCCTTCACTTTCGGTTTGTGAGTGTCTTTAGGTCTGAAGTGTGTCTCTTGTATGCAGCGTATATATAGGTCTTGTTGTTTTATCCAATCAGCCACCTTATGCCTTTTAATTGGAGCATTTAGTCCATTGACGTTTAAAGTAACTATTGATAAGTATGTACTTACTGCCATATTTTAACTTTTTTTTTTTCTCAGTGTTTTAGTAGTCTGTCTCTGTTCCTTTCTCTTTCTATACAGAATTGATGGTCACTTTAGTTTGACCTATGTCTGAAAGCTGTACTCTTTAACTCCCCTCCTCCCTCCTTTTATGTTTTTGATATCATATCTAACCTCTTTTTTGTGCATTTGTATCCATTACCCTCTTATCATGGAAATAGATAATTTTTCCTATTTGTGGTCTTCTCTTTTCCCCTTAAATCAGTCCCTTTAACATTTCTTGTAGCACTCGTTTCTTGGTGACAAACTCCTTTAATTTTTGCTTGTCTGGGAAACTTTTGATCTCTCCTTCCATTTTGAATGATAACCTTGCTGGGTAGAGTATTCTTGGCTGTAAGTTTTTTCCTTTTAGCACTTTAAATATATCATGCCACTCTCTCCTAGGCTGTAAGGTTTCTGCTGAGAAGTCAGCTGATAGCCTTATGGGGTTTCCTTTGTATGTAACTTGTCTTTCTCTTGCAGCTTTTAGGATTCTTTCTTTATCTTTAACTCTGGACATTTTGATGATGATGTGTCTTGGTGTGGGCATCTTTGGGTTTACTTTGTTTGGGGCTCTCTGTGCTCCTGTGCATGGATGTCTGTTTCCTTCCTTAGGTTAGGGAAGTTTTCATCTATTATTTCTTGAAATAGATTCTCTGCCCCTTTGTCTCACTCTTCTCCTTCCGGGACACATATAACATGGATGTTAGTGCACTTGGTGTTGTCCCAGAGGTCCTTTAGACTGTCCTCACTCTTTTTAATTCTTTTCTCTTTTATCTGTTCAGCTTGGGTAATTTCTTCTAGTCTTTTGTCCAGCTCGCAGATCTGTTCTTCTGTATCCTCTACTCTGCTTCTGAGTCCCTCTTGTGAATTTTTCATTTCCAATATTGTATTCTTCATTTCTGATTGGTTCTTTTTTATATCTTTCATTTCTTTGTTGACATTCTCACTGAGTTCATCTATTCTTCTCCCCAGATCAGTGAGCATCCTTAATACTCTTTGTTTGAACTCTTTGTCAGGTAGGTTGCTCATTTCTGTTTCACTTAGTTCCTTTTCTGGGGTTTTGTCCTGTTCCCTTACTTGGAATGTATTCCTTTGCCTCCTCATTTTGCCTCTTTCCCTGTGCTTGTGTCTATGTATTAGGTACGTCAGCTATGTCTCCTGTTCTTGGATAGATGACCTTATATAAGTGATGCCTTAAGGGGTCTGCAGTGTGTTTCCCTCAGTTCTCAATGTTCCAGGGGTGACCCCTATGTGGGCTACGTGTGTCCTTCTGTTGTGTCGTGTTTGCTCTCTCTGTAGGCTCCCAAGGAGGTCAAGTTATGCTCCTGGCCAGCTGTTGTAATGCTCAACTGCTTGTAGTTGTTGTGGGCCCTTCAGTCTCTTTATCAGGTGTGGAGAACCCCAGCACAGTTGGCTGCAAGTTCTAATACCACATTTGTGTTGCAGTATTTCTTTTAAGTGAGTAGGTCCCCAGTGTGGCAGGTTCTTAGGCTCAGGGGCTTACAATTCCTATAAGCCTCCAGGCTTTAGGTCTCTTGTCAGCTCTCTGAGGATTGCAGCTGGGTGGGGCTTGCGCCGGCACAGGAGCACCCAATTGTTTTAGGCTTTGGAAGGTGGGGCAAACCCCTGTGTGGGTCTTTGAGAAGCACAAGTCTTCTGCAGCTGACAAGTCCTGCTGCCCATAGGTCTACACACACAGTCAACGCAGTCCTGCCCCGTGTGCGTGCCCTGACCTCCTGAAGTGGACCCAGTCTCTCCATGGTGGGAGCCCCACACACCCCACCACTGCCCCACACTCTCTACCCACTCCTTGTGCATGCCCTGCCCCACTGAAGTGGGCTCAGTTGCCATGCTGCAGAGAATCCAGTCACCAATCTATGCAGGCCCACAAGTTGCCTGAGGCCTTGTTGTTGGGTGGGGCCAGTTTCTAGGGTGGGCTACCTGCCCTGGCTGAGCTGGATTAAATCAGTGCTCTAGTGGGTGGGGCAGACCTGGGCTAGCAGCCCCAGGGAGAACTCCAATGGCATCTGTGTCAGCACGCCCACACCAGGCCACAACAATGGCCACCGCCAATGTCCCACTCCCTGGAGAGGTCTCACCTCTCACTGAGATGCACTCAGAGCCTATCAGGTGAGTCTCTTTTCACCAAAGCTGTGCACCTTTCTTTCTGGTGATTTTCGGTTGCTTTCTGAAATGGGTGAGTTTGCGCGTGGGCCTTTTAAGAGCCGGTTTTAATTTCTTTGTGAACCAGCTTTTCTGGGGGTACCCCCCAATGTTTTAGTAGCAGGTAAAGTCAGATATTATGCCACTTGTCTCGATTGTGTTGTGTCTACAAAATGCCCACAGCGGGGGCGCTCCCCGGCTCAGGGCCCTGCTCCTCCAGGGAGGCTGCACACCTTTGGACTGCTCCCAGGCAGCCGTGAGGCGCTGTGGCTTGTGAAGGAGGCATTTATCCTCTCCAGAAGGGAATTCCTGCCTCTTCCACCTCAATTAGGATTGTAGTTTGTTGCAGGAATTCCTCTTATCTATTGCAGGAGTTCCTCTTATCTAGTTTTCAGTTCTGTCTCAGGGGTAATTTTTCCACGAGTAGTTGTAAATTGGCTGTGTCCGCAGGAGGAGGTGAGTTCAGGGTCTGCTTACGCCGCCATCTTGACTTCTCTCCTGTTTTACAACTGTGGGCTATAGGCCTCCGAAGCCCATGCTCCCACCAACTTCTTCGTGAAACCACTAAACTTGTAGTACATGATGCCCGCTCTCCAGCTTCCCGCAGCCGCTGCCTGGGCGACCGCTCAAGAGAAGGACCCTTCTTTGGTTTTGAGAATTTTGTATGATTCCATTTTCTCTGCTCTCTTAACATATTGATTATTCTTTTGTTTTGAAGTTTTTTGTGGTTGCCCTAGAGCTCGTAGTATACATTTACAACTAATCTAAGTTAGTACGCTTTCAAATGATACTATAACAATTCACAGGTAGTGCTGGTACCTTGTAACAGAGTATTCCCAATTCCTTCCACTTGCTCATTATTATATTATTGTCATTCATTTCACTTATCCATAAGCTTTAATCACCCAATACATTCTTGCTATTATTATTTTGAACAAATCTTTAATTGTTAGATCAATTAAGAATAGGAAAAATTAAAAACAAGTTTTCGCTTCATCTATTTCTTCTCCAATGTATTTTCTTTCTTTATGTAGATTCAAGCTTCTGAATAACATCATTTTCCTTCTCTCTGAAAAATTTCCTACCATTTCTTGCAAGGCAGGTCTCTGGCAACAAATTCTCTCAATTTTTGTTTATCTGAGAAAGTCTTTATTTCTCTTTTACTTTTGAAGGATAATTTTGCTGTGTGCAAATTTCTAGGTTACTTGCATTTTTCTTTCAACACTTTAAATATTGTATTCCACTCTCTTCTTGTTTGCATAATTTCTGAAGAGAAATCTGATCTAATTCTCATCCTTGTTCCCCTATCAATAAGGTGTGTTTTTTTGTTTTTTTGCTCTCGTTTCTTTCAAGATTTTCTCTTTGATTTTCTGTAATTTGAGTATGATATGTGTAGATATTTTTGGTATTTATTCTGTTTGGTGTTTGAGATTCCAAGATCTGTCATGTGGTACCCGTAATTTGGAAAATTCTCAGTCATTATTACTTCAAACATTCCTCTGCTTCTTTCTCCCATTCTCCTCTTTCTGATGTTTCCAATATGCAGGTGATACACCTTTTGTAATCGTCCTATAGTTCTTGGATAATCCAGTCAATGTTTTTATTCTTTTTTTCTCTTTACTTTTCAGTTTTGGAAGTTTCTATTGACATATCTTGAAGCACACTGAGTTTTTCCTTAGTCATATCTAGTCTACGGATGAGCCCATCAAAGGGCATTCTTCATTTTTGTTATAGTGTTTTTGATTTCTAGCATTTCCTTTTGATTGTTTTAGTGTTTTGTTCTCTCTGCTTACACTACCCATCCATTCTTACATGTTTTCCACTTTTACCATTAGAGGCCTTAGCATATTAATTATTTTAAACTTCTGGTCTGATAATTCCAAAATTGCTGCCATATCTGAGTCTTGTTCTGAGGCTTGCCTTTTCTTTTTAGCCTGTGTTTTGGCCATTTAGCATACCGCAACTTTTTTGTTGAAAGCTGCGCATGAGGTATTTGGTAAAAGGAACTTAGGTAAATAGGATTTTGATGTGAGGCTTTATGTCATCTGGCTAGCCCTTAGAGTGTGTTTACTCTTTGCTGTAGCTGTGGTGCTAGATGATAAAATTTCCTCTAGTGTCTTTGTTTTTATCTTCCTTGTCATTGGCTTTCCCTAGAGAAGCTTTCTTAAATAGAGTCTGAAGCTTACCATTCCTTTGGCTGTAATCCTGTATTATACAGAAGCCCTATTGATGTACGTAAGGTGTGGGGAGAGGAAAGTGTTTTATAATCGTTTGATTAGGTCTCAGTCATTCAGTGAACCTGTGTGCCTGGGCTGTGATGTCACAAATGCTTCTCAGCTTTCCCCCCTGCCCCTCAGATAAGGCAGGAAAGCCATCGGGGAGGTGGGGGGAGAGCTGGGCATTTCTTT
The DNA here is from genome assembly GCF_057802395.1 of Ceratotherium simum simum. Classification (NCBI taxonomy): domain Eukaryota; kingdom Metazoa; phylum Chordata; class Mammalia; order Perissodactyla; family Rhinocerotidae; genus Ceratotherium; species Ceratotherium simum. The sequence continues at coordinate 18,137,118 of NC_141909.1, forward strand.
TCCACCACTTCAAAGGCTAGAGGGAACTGGAGTTTGGCTATTTTCCTTCCTGAGGTCAGTTAGGGTCTGGAAAAACCCAAGTGGGTTTGGCTTTGATAAAATAGTTTCCCTTTAGGGTAGGCCTTTTAAAGAAGAGAAAGCTCTAGGTATATTTCAAAATGGTTACTTTCCCCCTCACTGACGGAAGCCTGTGGGGATTTTTCTCTAATCTTTACCCCGAGAATCTGGTGGAGCTCCAGGAGATAAAAGTCATGAAAACGTGGGTACCCCTCTAAGGCTGAGCCCCTCACAATTTTAATCTCTCAAGCTAGTCCATGTTCAGTCTTCAGTAATTAGTTATTTACACTTTAAGAGTTCCTACCAGTTGCTGGCTCCAGCAACGCTTCTGTTCCAGGTAAGATGTGATTCTGTTTGCCTGTCTCTCCAGTTTTGGGGTAGTAGTTAGTCCTGTGACCTCAATACTCTCATAGATCTAAAAAGAATTGTTGATTTTCAATTTGTTCAGGTTTTATCTTTTTGTGAATTAGAGTCCCTGTTTTTGTGAAGATGGGAATGAGAGTTCCAAGCTCTTCACATGTATGACCGAAAACCAGTGTGTCCTATTGATTTTTACAAACACTATTTATAAAAAGAATAATATTCTGGCATATTTACTTATTTCGAGTTCTTTTGTTTACCTTTTAATTTTCATATTTCTTTATTTACATAAACGTTTCCTTTTTATGAGGATTTAGCAACAGAAATTCATAGATAATAGGAATTTAAACATTGCCTTTAATTTTTTTAAAAAATTATTTCTTTATTTTATTGGTGTCATATAAAATCAAGTGAAGTCCCTTCTAAATTAAATAATACAGATTAGAAGAGTTTATTTTGAATGTAAATCTTTTCCTTTTTTCTGCTATATTTTTATGTATATAAGCCTACATGTAAAAGATTCCTTCTTCAGATACCAATTGAATCTTTTTCCTACCAAATAATTTTCAGATATTTCCATACAGGTAGATATCTACTGGTTCTTAAAAAACATTCCTTGGGGAAAAATTATTTAATTTTTTTGACTAGCTTTTCTCAACGATCAACATATATATCAATTAAGTTCTGCTTATATCATGTGATTTCTCTTTTTCTGTAAGCTAATATTTATAGTGTTATGACCAATAGAACTTCCCCCAAAAGTATTGGTGCTGATGCTCTGGAAAAATCAAATTAGACTTCCATTTTAATCTGAACTTTTTTGTTAAGTAAGTTAGTATGACCTCTTTAAAAGCACAGATACCAAAGTCATATCTGTTGAACCATTTTTGTTTCATAAAACAATGGATACTTCCAAACCGCTAAAGCAATTCTGTTAGCATGCACTGGAAAATCGAAGTTATAAATGAGGTATGTGGAGCCAACATCATCATCACTCTTTAGGGACAAAAGCACATATGGAAACACTTCATGGATTCATTAAATATCAATCTGAAATAACATAACATCAATATTGGTAGCTCAAAAATGATAACAGCTGACAGATGGCAGCCAATTAGAGCAATTAGCAATTAACTTGTGTGTCCCTGTCCCACCTTCACCCTCCTTCACTTGTTCCGTGAATTTCTATAATCCCTGGAAATGTGCCTGAGATTCAGTCTCTGCTACACACCATTGGGATAATGAATTTTGGGCAGTTGTTGAAAATGGATTTGCAGAGAAAAAGCATGTCAGTTTTCATTTCTCATTCAAGATATGTCTATTCTTTCTAGGGAAAATATAATCTAAAATACACCCTAAGACATTTTTAATGGAGTGAAAGGGAATGCTAAAATTAAAGTTACAAAAATTTTGAAATATTTATATTAACATATAAATAGATTTTACTATATTGGTGGCCCAACAGTTGAAAATAATTCAATTCAGAAAACATTTCCAAAAATATTTTTCTTAAAAGTTAAAATATGTAACCATGCATACTAAACTAGGAAAAAAAAAAAACTCCTTATGATGATTATTTTTCATTAAAAAATAATATAAAAATAATTATTCTTGCTATGCAGTCACATACTTTTTTAAGTTTCCATATCTTTAATTCCAGGTCAATGGTGTTTTTCTGAAGAACGCATTTCTTTAATAAAGTAATTTTCAATTTAAAAAATTGCCTGAAATCTTCTCTCAAGTTGTATTTTATGGTTAATAAATTTTGAAATTGTTGGCATCTTTCACTTACTTTTTTTCTGTAGCCATAATTTGTAATTGAGAATATTTTCTCTTTAGGTACTGAGATACCTAAGCTCAGAGAAAATTCTATGAAATGAAGTTTATGTTCTATATTATTTTTATTTTTATATTTTATTTTTATAACTATTTTAGTTTCCATTTACTTTCATTTGAGAAATATTTGCAAGATAAATCTTATGAAATAAAATGTCTTTAATTATGATTATTTTTAATATATATCAAATTTAGATGTTGCAAAAGTGGAAGATTTCTCAATTGAATTCAATTCAGGTAATCAATATAAATCTATCTAATTCTGAATAGAATTTTCATCAAAAGATTATTCCCATAAGTTGAGATAGTAAAAATACAGAACTTTAGGGAAGACTCCATTTGTTGAATGATTTGATTAAATATTTCCAACTGATTTTGGACAAAATATGATCAAAATGTAAAGAACTTATTCACACACAAAAAGTTTAACACAATTATAGGGCACTAAGGGTGATTTCCAAAAATAATTCTTCAAAGGTTCAAACTTGCTAAAACTCTGTTGATTATAGGCAGCAAAAAGAGAAAGAATGTATTACCATGTACAAGTTTTTTTTAATTCAATCAACTCTATCACAAAAAATTTTAGATTTTCTTTGTGTGCATGGTGTATATTTATGCAAATTTTAACAACTGCACTTCAATTTGAAGAGTATTACAGGGTTTTGGATGCAGTTGTGAGATATATGTCCACTGCAACCCATTCCAAGAACATTTCTGTTCTGTAGCCTTTCTTAATTGAGCAAGAATGTTATTTATATCATGACACTCGACAGTAGCCTCTACAAAAATTTATGTTCATATTATCATCACAGAAAAAGTAAATTTTTTCTTGGGGCTGGCCTGGTGTTATAGTGGTTAAGTTCGCATGCTCTGCTTCGGCTGCCTGGGGTTCACCATGCTGTGGCAGGCATCCCACATATAAAGTAGAGGAAGATGGTCCCGGATGGTAGCCAGGGCCCATCTTCCTCAGCAAAAAGAGGAGGATTGGCAATAGATGTTAGCTCAGGATTAATCTTCCTCACCAAAAAAAAAAAAAAAAAAAAGATTAATTTTTCTTAATTTGAGCATTTAAACTGATTGTATAATAACATTTGCGATGATGTTAGGCTTTTCACCTTTGACAAAATGAGCTTCCAAAATCTTTACTTTGATTCCATGAGTTGAATGAAAAAAATTGAACCATTATTGGAAGGAACTAATATTCTGGCTTGAAGCATCTGATGTGACAGATATAACACTGTCATCATTGATCTCTTTGCAAAGTTCTTCTCTAAAGAAATCAACAGAGACAAATTTCAATAGATGCCCCTCTCTTTTTAAAGATCATCTTATTTATTTTTCCCATTTCAATTGTCATCAATCAGTTGATGAAGGAACAAAAAGATTAGAGCATGGTCATACAGTTGGAAAACAATGTGCCCGACACTAGATTGAGCCCTGTACAGTTATTCCTTAAAAAAGGCAAACAATCTAGGTGAGAAAATACAACCCTTGCTCGACTGCCGAAGCCCTGGTACCCTGTGGGAATTGCATCATCCTGGAAGAGTGGGTGAATTTTTAAATTATCGCAAAGTCACTGAGTACTTTCAAACCATGTGTCCACATTGCTGCTGCTGCCCTGAAGAGACTTTTTGCTATTTCACCTGAAGTTTCCGTGTGGACTAGGTGTGTCTCTGAATACAACAGTAAAGGAAAAATCCTTTGATGGATCAGAAGAAGAAATAGCCTTCCCCAAATCATTGCCATCTTGCTCCCAACACATTTCTAGAAAACTTTAATTAATTTACATTTTATTTGAATAGGGATACCATTCTAGAGCTCTAACTTCCTAAAGTTGAACCATAGCTGCTCGATATGAAGCATTTTAAGAGCTTTTCCATCATGTTTTAGAAATTTTTCTCGGCCTTTTTTTGGACATGTTTCCATATGACTAGCTGTCAAGTACTGTTGGAAGAACTTTCCTGTAACTTTATGGTATGCCAAAAGAGATATTGGTTTGATGAAATATATGATCTTTTCAAATATAACTTAAACTTTTTTTTTTGGTCAGTTACAAACCCTATAAAGTTACAGGGAATTACCATTTCAATGAAGAAATGTGAAATCATTATTAGCTATAAAACATTCTATTAGGTAGTTTCTAGAACTAGTCTTTTCCCCAAAAATCTCTTCTAACTCAGCATTTGACACGTTATGTTCTACAGACGGGAGGCAAACATGAAATTTTGGAAAGGCGAAGTCAGAGAAAGAGCTTCTCTCTTTTGTTCTTTGGACAAAATATGACTTGTTCTTTTCTAGTTCAGAATAACAGCTGAAGATAATTCATTAATATGAAGAATTCAGCTTTCAAAAGAATGCCTTTTATGATAAAACAGCTTTTATCTATAGAAGTCCAAAGATTTAAAACATATTCATATGGGCTTCTCCAAAACAGTGTGAACAGCTTGACAGAACTGTATATCATTAACCCGATAACCATAGTGTTACACAAAATCAGCTGTAATGTAGTCTCCTTACAGAAAACATACAAGATTAGGACATGATAGCTTCCATTTTCCTCATGTTATTTTGTTCTCTTTTGCTTATACAAGATTAAAAAAAAACTATTGAGTTATTTATCACTCCTTTATTATTTGTGGTAGAGTCATCTTCATTCTGTATATAATAATAACAATAAAAAATCCCATATGAATTGAAATGGGATACAAGAGTTCACCAGATGTAACTGTATCTTTCACATGAAAATAAACGGAATGTTTCCCTTGATCAATCGGAATGAATAATGTTGATGGGCTTGGCAGTGACTAAATCAGGGCTGCCAGGTCCAGCTACCCCGCGTGATTTCATCTTTCCAACCAGACTAAAAAATGCTTTGCCTCCTTCACACTAGACAACTTTATTTTCACACGTTCAACTTAACAAAGCTCAAAAGGAATTCTAAAAGCTTCGCCTGTCTCCTAAAATGTTTACCAGCTATCTCTACAGGATGGCAGCTGCACTATAATGTTTCATAATAAGGAGAAATAAAGTGGCCAAGTACACTCTCCTGACTTGCATCACAATGATATTGGCAGGAGGTTGTTTATTGTCAGTCATGCTACAAGGTCTCATTTTTCAGCAGTTTTGTTTAAAACTTCATTTAAACAACTGCCCGCTATAGAAAATTTGGACCACTGAAGGGCTGCCTTTCTTTAAATCAGCTTTGAAAGTATGATTTAGTCAATGACACCTATTAACTTTCTGTTTTTAGTAGGTGTTCAAAAGCTTGGTGGAGCAGTCCATTTTTTGAGTGTCAGTGTATTGTAATAATTTTTACAATTGTTACCATAATCACCCAGTGTAAGCACATTTTTTAAAAAAAGAGGCATTGGTCTTTGTTACCAATCCTCCTTTTACGGTAAGACCTTTCATGAATAAGAGGTAACTGGATAGTAGATCTAATATGCTAAGACTTTTGTTTGTGTGGTTGTTTTTACAAGCATACAAATCAATTGCAGTTCGAAATGATTTACATATATTAGATTGTTTATTGCTCACAATAATTCCATTTTACAGATGAGGAAACTGAGGTCCAGAGATTTCAGTTCCTTAACCAAGGTCACAGTGCTTGTAAGTGGTGGAGACGGATTCCATCCTCAGCCAAATCTGATTACAGGATTCGTGTAATGACCTCTACCCTATATTGCTTGTTGGAAATCAGTTTTTTTTCCTTTGTTTGATCTTCTTGAAATATTCCTTTCTGCTCTGTCTGAAGGTTCCTGGGTCTCAGTGATTCTCAAAGCTAAGCTAATATTCACAGTTTTGGATTCATGAGTGGTGAAGGGCAGTAGGTGATGGAGAGAGATATAGACATGAAAATTTCCAGTAATTGCCTTCCTGGATTACTTACGGTGAAGAGAAAGGAAGCCAGTCACATTCTTTCTTCTTGAATGCTGCCATTAAGTCACACTTTGGCATTTCTACACTGACCCACAAGTAAACTGTGGTTTTCATCATCTTAATCCAGTACGTAGCCATGGCAGTTATTGCTAAACAGAGCAGCAGTCATCTGTAATGACAAATCAGTGCCTGAGATGTCACTAGTGGGCAAAGGGTCTTCTCTGAATGCAATGCAGAATGTGGCCATGTAAAAAAAGCATACATCCTAGAAGGTGGTGAGTCATTGCCACCTGGTGGTTAAAGCGATTTAACCTTCTGCGTAGGTAGAGAAATCAGCGACACCATAGATGGCTACTTCACACAATTTTGCTGAGTTTTGGCAATGGAGACACTTATTTGGTGACAGATGGTTTTAAATGTTAAATAGAGTAAATTCCTACCTAAAATTCATTTCCATCTCCCCATATTTTTTTATACCTCCTCTGATTATCTCACCTCGCTTTTCCTGCTCTATTTTTATGGAGTTGGAAAAATATCTTACCAAGGCTGCAGATTCAGGACTTTCACATTGCAGTCCATTCTGAGATAGGCTTTATTATCTCAGAATGTATCTTGATTGCCCTTAAGACATAGCTATAAACTTTTCAAGGCCATTATTCAAAGATTTCAAGTTTCTGAAGAGCTTTAGAATCTAATAGAGAGAATATATACTTGAAATATAGCCTGTTGGTACTGTCTTGATGTGTCAGAAGCCAGATGTGTGATGTGGGATTCTGAAATAAAAGAATGGTGTAGTAAATATCGACATCAAAAATGAAGTCTATAATGACTGGCTCATGACATTAAATAGGGTAAAGAAGGAGGTGAAAACCAACAGAAAAACTTCTAAAACTGGTACCTAGCAATTGTAATCCTTCGGATTTCATTTCATATCAAGGCAATAGTATATAGAGAAAAGATCATGGTGCTTAAAAGAAAGAAATACTATCCTTACAAATGTGACAATAGGCTAATAAAGCAAATATCCTAGTTACTTCTCAAAGTTTTTGCCCCGAGGCCAGAATAGAGCTGGCTAAAGCCACACAAATGTAATCGGCAATCCATGTCCTTCTTTCCTTGGTAATTTTCTGTCTCCACAGTTGTAGAAACATCATGGAAAATCATGTGTCTCAGATGAAAGCTTTTCTTTTCAGTTATGGCAAGACCTTTATCCACGTCCCACTCCTTTTGTGACAAAATACTATCTTAGGAAAGGTTCAGTAGCTTTTATTCTGCACAGTGTGAAGTGTCTATTATTAAGCCCTGTTCCTTTGTCTTTTCCTTCCAGCAGTGACAGAAGTGATCTGAGAATGCATTTGAAATAAATAAACACATATTTTCTAAAGCCATATTAAAATATACCACATGATTAATGTTATTATTAGACAACCACAGAAGCAACACTTGTATCATTGAGCTGAATAGATAACATTTTGACAACTATTTTAGAGACCATGCTTATCTCCTGATATTGAGATCCAGTTTCACTACCTATATATATATTTTTTCTAGCTGTATATTCGTGCATAAAAATACAATAAAAGGGGGTTAAGCACCCTTCTCCCTTTTTGTCAGCACTGCATCTCATTGTACATTTTATTTCTACAGGATCCCATAAAGACAGCTATGCATCAGCGGGAAAATATACTTCCTAACAGTCAAAGTCAATGATGCAGATAATAGGGAACCAGCATCCTCAGTGTGGGATACATACTGTCCTCAGTCCCTGGCCCAGATGTTGGTAACAACCAATAAACTGTATTATACACATATATAAAAAAAAAAAGCAGCTTGAAGGAATGGCCTGCTTAGCTAGATTTATTAGGAGAGATCTTTAATATGCCATATGGCAGCTTGCTTCTTCCAAGCAGTGCAGCCCTGTGAAGGAATGGATTGAAGTGTGATGACCAGCCCCAGCACAAGTGTTGATGCCTCCCCAGGGAAACAAGTGCTTGCTGCAGGATTTTCCACCAGTGTCACCCATGATGTGTGTCTTAGTAGTCCATTATACCTCAATATGTTTTCAATCAGAGCCGAGGTCTCCATTACCCCTACTGTTTAGAGAAATCTCTAGACATCTTTGGGATGGGGGATGTGAGAAAGAGAGGGCAAGGCTGAGATCCATCATGTTATTTAGCATAGCCTCTACCTTTTATTGAGACACTTTGTGTAGGAAATACAAACTAGGGGATTTGCAATGGTTTTAAAAGCTATTATTCAAGTAAATGGAAAAGTGGTATCATGTATGTTGTTTGGAATACCAGAGAGCACAAAATAGATTTTTCTTCTACTTGAAGATGGCTGTGTGAGAAGAACTACTTTTCTTTATTAAAACATTATGCCTTCCACACATAAAGGCTTTTATTCAATGATTTGTATCAACCCCTGTACTTCCTTTTCATTAACATGCAAGATAATTTTATCAATATTTCAAAGCTGATAGGGAACAGTCACTGTGATATATGTATATTAACTGCATATTTGCAAGTTAAGAATGCAAACACACTTTCTAGGCAAATGACTGGACAACTTTTATGGTTTAAACATTATCTTTATTATTTAATTTTTTGTAAATACTTCAAGTCCTTGCTGTGTCCAAGAGCTAGAGTTATTAAAAAGGAATGCCAAAACATGTTTTGTAAATGCAGACTCACTGAATACATGGTTTAAAATTAACGTGAGAAGAATACGCATCCCTTACATGATAATTCTGCCAAATTGAAAAATCTGAGTCTAATTATGAGGCAATATCATGCAAACACAGTTTGAGGAACATTCTAAAAAATAACCAGCCTATAATCTTCGAAAGTGCCAAGGTCATGAAAACCAACCAGTGAAGGAGACCAAAGAGACATGAAAACTACATAAAACATATGATTCTGAACCGGATCCTTTAACTATTAAGGAGATTATTGGAGCAATTGGTGAAAATTGAATGGAATTTGTGGAATAGATTTAAAAAAATACATTAATGTAAATTTGATGTGCATGGTTATATTGTGGTAATGTAGGAAATATCCTTTTTTCTGTAGAATATACAAAATAAAATGTTCAAAAGCGATGGAGCATGTTAAAAATTTACTCTCAAATGATTCTGTATTTAAAAAAGCTCTTTATACTATTCTTCAACTTTTCTCTGAATTGAAATTATTGCAAAATAAAAAATTCAAGGTAACTTTTGCCCTTGGTTTCTCATTTTTTGGTGGCCCCACATGAGTGGAAGCACTTGTTAATCCAATCAGTAAAAGGAACCAAATCTTAGAATTACATAAAAGAGATAACTATCTAATTACTTATCATTGTTTCTGGAATTTATTAGTGATATAAAATTTTAATAATTATGAAATAATTGTATGGGTAAAATGGCATTTAAAGATTTTATTTATTTATTTTTTCCCCCAAAGCCCCAGTGGATAGTTGTGTGTCATAGTTGCACATCCTTCTAGTTGCTGTATGTGGGACGCGGCCTCAGCATGGCCAGAGAAGCAGCGCGTCGGTGCGAGCCCGGGATCCGAACCCGGGTCGCCAGCAGTGGAGCGCGCTCACTCAACCACCAAGCCACGGGGCCGGCCCTAAAATGGCATTTAATATTTTAATTTGTTGGTAACTCATTTGATTAATTTTTAGATAATATTATTAAACTGAGTAAATGCCACAGAAACAGTCATGAAAGTATTATGCTATTAAAATATACTGCTTGCTGTTCAATTCAATGAAAAGTTTCTCATTAACTTTTTAAAGTGCAGTTTTCTCTTTGTAGCAAGGCCAATTTCATCTATAAATACAGAGTCTTTGACAGAAAACTTGTAGGACTGTAGGCACTGTCTTGTTTAGCCTTTGAGCATTAACTGATATTTGAGTAGTGATATTTGCAGAAGCGCTGCTGTGATTTCAAGTTGACAAGCCGTTAACTCTTCTTTCCCTAAAGCAACTACTAAACAATTCACTGGGAAATTTTACAATTAGATTTTCCACTTAACTGTTTACTGCTTATTACTTCATTCCTCCTTTGGAACATTTAAATTCTTTAAATATCACTAATATATTTGCTTTTTAGAAAAACAAATTTTGTTTATTAATGGGCAATTAATTGTGGAATAGTAAGCCCAACATGGGCATGCATTCTGTTTGAATTGTGTTCATGTTTATCTTTGATAGCAGTTTATTTTAATGTGCAGGACATTTACTTGGGCTTTTGAGGAAATGCATGCTGAGTAAAACTGTGTTGCTTATTGAGCAGTTCATAGGATGATTGGCTGTAGACTTTTTGCAATAATGAGTGAAGGGAATATACAACTATGCCTAGGTAGGGAATTGGTAAAAATCTTAAAAGTCATCAAGTTCTGTTCCGTGGTACCATGAATACCAGGTATAGATGAAGGGCCATTACAAATGTCATATTGAAATAAACCCTAATGGAGTCTCTAAATGAACTATTTCTTTAGAACTTTTTAAAATCTCTGCATTATTTGCTTTTTATAATTTTATCCTAGTGGCCCATGTGAGCCAAGAAACCATGATGGAAAACTAACTTTGTCATAAATTGGCAATTTTAAGCTTAATGGGCCTTATTTTTTCTTTGAGCTCCAAACTGTCAACAACTTGGTACTCTTTCTACAAATGTGGCCATTCCACACCTAAATATTTCTTTTTCTTTCTTTCTCTTCTTATCAAGAATATCTTTACAGGTTGGGCAATTTTCTCTTTCCCTGTGACAAGCAGAATACTTATTTTATCCAGGTTTTCTCTCCCGAATAGACTGGAAATGATGTGTTGCTTGGACATTAGAGAGTAGAGTGGAAATGCTGTTCCTACAGTGATGTTTCTGTATGTCACCAGCTACTAGGGCACTTTATGGCATCTGTTATATAATTCTATCCATGAAATGGAAGCCTGTGTGAGGGATCCTGTTAGACCACAAGCAACTCGTCGGTGACTTGCTGTCACATCAGCAGGAAGCTTTGCACCCTTGGAGGCCTGCACAGACTCCAACAAGTGTCCAGAGGAGGATGGAGGAAGTTCCTTCTTCTCTCTGGTCTGAAGGACTTGTCATCCTTCTTGAGTTTAATAGGAAGAACCAAGTGAGTTGATAAAAATTTTAGAAGCCATAGGAGGATTATGTGCATTACAAGATCATATCCATCATTTTTCAAAAGTAAAGGGAAAAAAGGAAAAGAATGTTGTTTATTTTCCCTGCTTTATATTTTGATGATGGAAATATTTAAAATGTTATATGTTTTTCTAGTAGGTATTTTGGCAACTATAGGGCAGGGATGTGGGAAGAATTTATTTTTCTATCGTTCTGGGGTATAAGGTCAAGGAGAAAAGAAATTGAAGTTTAACTTCCCTTTTAGTTATGACTAGATCATTTTGGCATTCTAAATATTTATGTATTGGCTTTATATTCACACATGTTTTTATTTAAAAAATATTGACATGTTATTAAAAATAGAAGATACTGAGCCTTATTTTTCTTACCAAATTGTTTCATATTTCATCATAGTCAATGTGTACAATGCATTTAAATTCTAAAAGTTTTGTTGGACAGAATTTTTAGGGCTAAAATGAATGTTTTTTTCTTTTTAAGAAGAATATATTCAAAGAACAAGAACCTTCCCAAGAAAATTACAGTAGAAATAAAAATTTTTAAACTTTTCAGCTAGCCATGTTTACTATAAGATCTAGTGAACTTCATCTGGAAGCAGGGTGTAAATATAAAATATCAATTTGAAAGTTAGTATCTAATAGAGGTGAGAGATTTCTTTCTGTGTGACAAACATCATGTTTAAAAATATTAAATAATTGAAACATTGCTTAATGTCACTAATTACTCTTCCTAATTTAAACACAACCAAATTTTAATAATTTAGAGTAGCTTAAGACTTCCCAAATCAAAAATTATTAAAATGGATCTAAAAATATTTAAAATTATGAACAAAGAGGAAGCAAATCATCTGAACTTTCTCCAAAGCTTAAAAAATCCTCATGGTTATTAAAACCAAAATTTTACTGTAACTTTTATAGCTAAGACACAGCTTCAGGTATTGTGCTTATTTTGTGTTTAGAAATAAAAATCCAGTTATGTAAAAAAATTAGCTGGTATAATATCTTTTGAGTCAAGTATATTTTTTCATTTTTCGTTTATGTGTTTAAGCATACCCCAATTTATGAATTAATTATATTCAAATATTATTTTTTGGTTGGTTTTTTGAAATTTGGAATATATTATTCTGTAGAAACAGTGATGTAAACAGTGATTTGGATCATAGTGAATCATATTTTACCCCTATGTTTCAGCCAAACATGATCCACTATGATCCAAATCACTGTTTACCCCTGTGTTAGTCTGTTCGGGCTGCTATAACAAAATCCATTGACTGTGAGACTCATAAACAACAAAAATTTATTTCTCACAGTTTTAGAGGCTGGGAAGTCCAAGATCAAGGCACCAGTAGATTCTGTTTTTAGCGAGGACCTGCTTCTGGGTTCATAGAGAATGGACTTTTCGCTATGTCCTCACGTGGTGGAAGGGGCAAAGGATCTCTCTGGGTCTCTTTCATCAGGGCACTAACTCATTCATTAGGGCTCTGCTCTCATGACCTAATCACCTCTCAAAGGCCCCACCTCCAAATGCTATCACATTGGGGACTCGGTTTCAACATATGAATTTGGGGGGGACACAAACACTCAGTCCATAGCATAGTGCTAGTACTGTGCACTTGGTAGTATCATGCACAGTTGCAGCCATTCTTATTTGCTTGCTTCTATTCCCCTTGTGCTCACCTACACTCTTTACCATTTCCCCAGCTCAGGGGGATGGTCAGGTGTTCTAACTGAAGCAGATATTAAATGTCACAGCTTCAGAAGTGGTAGAGAGGGGCAGGGGTCTCTCACTGCCAAGGGATGGGGTAAGGTGTTCTTCTGGAGGTTGAGGGAAGGGATATGGGTTTCAGAAATGGAAGAATGGCAGGAGATTTTACTGGTGAAACCAGATTACATCTGGTTGAAGAGAAATGTCAAAGCAGAGGAAGGGTTTTGGGAACCCTGCCATTGCAGGTGTGGCCCCTTGGCCGGCAGCATCAGCATCACTGAGGACCTCATCAGGAAAGTAGACTCTCAGGCCCTACCCCAGACCACCAGAATCAGAACCTGCACTTTAACTTGAGAAGAGTTTAAGTGGAGAAGCATAGGTTGGGAGGCGTGCAAGATTTTGTGTCAGGGAGGACAGTACGCCCTCACTGTGTTTTTATCAGCCCAGTGTACTCATGTATCTTACAGATAGATTTTAGCATTGTTTTAGGAAGCTGACCTAGATCGTCTAGATTTTCACTAAACCACTGGGGCTTTTATCCTCATTTCTTCGTCTCCTGATTCTTTTGTTCAACCATTATCCCGAGTCTCTGCCCTTTGGACTTGCCCCCAGTTCTTATATTAGCTCTTAGCTCCTCTTCAAGGTCTTGATGCATTCTCTGTTTACATATTCTCCTTCTTTGAATTACCAGTGGTATTTATTTTGCTTTTCTCCCTAATTTTGTTTCTTAGATTGCAGAGCGCACTCTAAGCCAATAACTGTCACGCTTGCCAGGCTCACTGTACCCTTCAAAGAGGGATTCAGATCACGTCAGGTATCTTTTTGAGGTCAGAAAGCAGGCCATATATCTTTTCAGGATCAGACTCACTGTGGGGTGAGAAGAAAGAAGAATAACACTCACATTGGGGATTAGGAGGTGTTGTAGTTTGTTCTGGCTGCTATGATAAAGTGCCATAGACTAGGTGACTTATAAACGATGGAAATTTCTCATAGTCCTTAAGGCTGGAAGTCTGAGATTAGGGTGCCAGCATAGTCAGGTTCTGGTGAGAACCCTCCTCTGAGCTGCAGGTGCCTACTTCTCATGGTATCCTCACATGGTAGAGAGCAGAGAGTGGAAGCAAGCTCTCTCTGGCTCCTATAAGGGCACTAATCCCATTCATGAGGGCTCCACCCTTATGACTTCGTCTAATCTTAATTACCTCCCAAAGGCCCTACCTCCTAATACCATCACATTGAGAGGGTGTAAAGTTTCAACATATGAATTTTTGGAGGACATAAACATTCAGTCCTTACCAGGAGGCAATAGAGTAAATTCACATATTCAGTGAATGTTAGAGACGAAAGGAGATCTTGGGACCCAGAGTGGTTGAATGACTTGATTAAAATTTCAACATTTGTGAGAAAGCTGAACTTGGTGCCCAAGTCATTAATTTTCTTTCTCTAACCACTAGTTTCTGAGACTGGTTTATGTTGTATATATAGATTCGTAGAAAGACTAATAATGGAAGAAGTACCCTTATTTTAATTTCTACTATGTATGTGGCACTGTATATCTATCTATCTAGCATTATATATATAAATATACATTTTCTTAATTTTCACAACAACCCATTCAAGTAGGCATTATTTTCCTTATTTTTTGAAAGAGAAAACTAAAGCTCAGGAAAGTCAGGTCACTTGCCTAATATCACATGCTTAGTTATTGACAGAATTAGAATTTGAACCCCTGTCCAACTTTAAATCATCTGAAATTTTTACTATTCCCTTAGGTTTATCTCTGACCATAGGTAGTTCCTGCCTGGGTCACCAATTCACCTGAATGTTGAATAATATAGTAGTTGAAGGCATAGAGCCACAACCTGGTGCAAATTCCAGCTTTGCTATTTGCAAGCTGTGTGATCTCTGACAAGTTACACAACCTTTTTGTGCCTCAGTTCCCTTAACTGTAAAATGGAACTGATAACCAGGTCACCCATCTCATAGAATTGTTATGAAGGTTAATTTAAGGCACTTAGAAGAGTGTCTCATGCATGTTAAGTGACAAATAAATGCTATCTATAATTTTATTATCGTTAAAGATGCAGCATGATTTTTTCTAAGCATAATTGGGAAGTAAAGATATTCAATAAATTTTTCTCAATTATGTGGTTAAGTTTAAGATACTTGCAAGATTCTTTCCATTGTCTGTCTACCAATGTAGCTGGTATAAACATTGGTTATAAAGATATGTATTGATGATATGAATTTCCAGAGTTCTCAATTTTGGTTTTAATAAAAAAGCTTAACAAATACAAAATGCTTAATTTTTGCATGCAATGTGTATTCTTCTGAGGTCAACTATGTTTATCCTACCTTTTAAGAGATTTCAAAACCAATAGAGTTACTTTTTAAATAGCAAATCAGCCTAGCTTTAAGCCCGAAAGGAGACATGCCCCATGAAGTGATTAAACATATGAGAAGATGCATGGGAAATGAGCATCTAAACTCTTGACTTCCCAGAAGGAAATTTATCACCTGAAATGGTAAATTATATAGAGGTATATAAATTAGGAATCTTAAAAGGGTTCATGCAAAAGCCAAAGCTCTATATACCTGAGTAGAAAGCACAGATATTCTGAAATAAATCCCACATGCAAACATATATTACACATTTTTGTTTATAATCAATACTACAATCAAAGATTACTACATTACTTTAAATCATGATTGCTCAATGAGCTCGTTGACATTCACAGTTATTTATGTTTGCTCAGTACCAGAAGAAAATTCACTTGATATGAGTGATGTCACATAATAAAATGACTCGATTGCATATTTGAAATTATATCCTTCAGCTTCATTCAAAAAAGAGCTACACTTTAAAAATTGTAAGTGCTTAGGAGTGCAATAAAGATTAGAGGAAACTATTGTCCTCATACTGTTGAATCAGCATATAAGTGTTTTTTTTAAAGTTCTCAGAATTTGAGCTAAACACCCACCTGAAAGCTTTCAAGAGAGAAAGGTTTCAAAGCCAATCTCTTTTCACCCTGTGGTTTAAAGCCAAGGCCTCTCAATAGTGCAGCAATTATTTTTTAAATAGCCTTGAAGATTTGCGATCTTAGATATAGAATATGTAATAAGCATTGATTACTTTTATACTGTTCTAATTTAATTTTTCTCTTTATGTCTTTTATACTTTAACACTTTTAACAATAAAGATCAAACAAATACAGTAACCATAGAAGATATTCATCAACTCATAGAATTATATGCTTTTCTATTTTTAGGAGGAATTCGGCCAAAATGGTTAAATTATATGTTCTTTAAAAAAATGTTATTAGTAATAGAGCATTTCAGTATCAGTATAATTATAGCTGTCAGCTCTGAGTTTGTCATCCAGTTATGGCATGATTGTGCAGGGGAATGGAAAGAGGAAGGATGTTTTGTGTACAATAAAGAACTGGGTTGGAGAGTCGGCTTTTGCTCTTTCCTATTTGAATAATATTAAACAAGCTTCTTGACTCCTAAATGTTTCAGTTTCCTCATCTATAAAGTCAGTGATGATGTTAATTACTTGACAAGGGTTTTGTAAGGATTAGATAAAAAAATTGATATTAGAAAGCTTGTCACAGAGTAGGTTCACAGACAATGCTACTTCTTGTTGTATTATGCACAGATTTGAGCTTAAAACTCAAGCAGAGAGGTTGCCATCTTGAAATTTGCATAACTCACATGTACCAAAAATATTCAGTAGCTCCCCTTAGCCAAGGCAGAAATCCAAACTCATTAACCTGACCCTAAGTTCTCTTTCTACTCCTATCTCTCCTTACTCCCTTAAAAGTAACTTTCTGCTTCAACCAAAGGATGTATTTACTAGACCTTGCTTTTGATGTCACTTTGGCCTTATTTGTCTCGATGAGGTTGCTTTTCTTCCACTCTCTTACTTACCAGTTCTTCTGGTAAGGTCCAACTCAAGGGATAGCCTTTCAGAACTATCTAAAGACTGAAATCCATAGGATTGTCTTCTTTCTATGCCTTTCTAGCACTTATTGCCTACACAGCTCATTGGGTACTTAATCATACAAAGCCCTGTGATAACAGTGTAAGTAAAGTCAGTGTTAGCTGAGAATAGAATTCTTCATCGTACAGAGCCGGGCACCTAAAACACCCTCCATTCAGATTTATTGAAAAAAGTGCCTTTTTTCGTTAACGTTGTTCTTTTGGATCGTTGTTTAGTCATTATTTTTTGCCTCTGTTGTGATCAGAATCATACAGCTGTACGTAACAAAGCTAAAAAATAGCATCTTATACAGGACAGAGTTTTAGTTTTTCATGAAAAATCTCTTGAAAAGTTGGGTTGAGGGAACCCCATCTGGGCTGGTGTGCTGCTGTGCAGTCATGTTGGGTCTAGTGCATTGATGGCTTTCTATCTGTCATTTCTACAGTGTGGCTCTTGTCTTACAGCTCAGCTGTTGGATCCACATTCTGTTGCAGTAGGTTAGAGAAGGTAGGGAGAAGGGGCAAAGGGCAAGCTTTAACTCTTTATTTCCAAAAGCAAGAGAATAGATGCATTTCAGCTCAAGCAGAGAGAGCAAATTTGGCTTTCCTCTGATTTTTTGTTCTATCTATGATTGGAGGGATCAGACGATGCCCACCTGCATTGGGGAAGGCTATCTTCTTTACTCAGTCTACTTATTCAAATGCTAATGTCTTCCAGAGACACCTTCACAGACACACACCCAGAAATAATTTTTTACCAGTTATCTAAGCGTCTGTTAACTCAGCCAAGTAGACACATAAAATTAACCATCACAACCACTGCTTACATTTTGTTGTTCAGAACATAGTCATGGACTCACCTAGCTGCAAGTGGGATTGTGAAATCCTGGGCATCCATACTAAAAAATGAGTGAGTTCTATTACCAAAGTGAAAAAAAGGAGATTAGATGTTGGGGGTTTGTTAGCAGTCTCAGTCACATATCTTTTTGATCTATCTGGTAGCAAGTTGCTTAAGGGCAGGGATGGCAACTATCTTGTACCCTGTAACATTTCATGAATAGAAAATAAATGTTCTTAGAAACCTTGTAAGAAAGATGAAAGAATCTCAAGTTACTACACCCGGAGCATTGACACAATCATTTTCAAATATATGTTAGCAAGCCAATGTTCACACTTCTGAGACTAGAGAGAGAAATAATGACAAGAAGAAGAGTCAGAACATGTTTTATTTTGAGAGTGATAAGGTAAACATGTCAGCTTCTCAATCTAATAGCATCTCGCAGGGTGGCATTTCTTTAATGGGATAAGGAGGGGACAGGGCAAGGGTCAGAAACTAGGTTTTACTCAGGGCATTCAGAATCAATTAACAGAGGAAGATTAGCCATGCTCTCCAAATTCACAGGAAACTGGTATATAAACGGAACTCCAAAGGAATTTATAACGTACAATTTACAGTTCATTTTCTGCTCTTGCAATACTTTTGCTCATTGTCTTGTACTGATAAATATCATGATGCATAGAAATCTCTTTTACTAACGAGAATATTCCTGATGAGCAAGGAATCAAAGCAACATAAAATTCAGTAGTATTCAGGGATATGTTCTCTAAGTCCTGCTGATATTTAGTAAGCATCACTGTCCCGTTAAAAGTGAACATCTGGGCCGGCCCCGTGGCTTAGCGGTTAAGTGCGCGTGTTCCGCTGCTGGTGGCCCGGGTTCGGATCTCGGGCGCAGGATCTCGGGCGCGCACCAACGCACCGCTTCTCCGGCCATGCTGGGGCCCCGTCCCACATACAGCAACTAGAAGGATGTGCAACTATGACATACAACTATCTATTGGGGCTTTGGGGGAAAAATAAATAAAAAATTATATATAAAAAAAGTGAACATCTTTCTAGCACTTTCTAGAACATATGTGTACCAATTAGGCTCTTTCAGAATGCAGTAAATAGTAACTTGTTCAGTTTACCTTAGTTAAAAAGGGTGGATGTAGAGTTGAAGGCAAGGGTGGTGGTGATGAAGAGCTCTTGTGCCAGGTCAATTCATAGGCACCTGCTGATTATGCTTTCCTGCTTGTATTATTCATGTTCTGCTTTGGGGTCTTCTGATTGGTTAGAATCACAAGCCATCTTAGATAAAAGCACAACTGTCTGGGCCATGGTAGTAAAACGTTAATCAATCTGTGTAGATTTCTGCCTGGGAATGTCCTGTGTCAAGGAAATGTGCCCAGAGTTCCCACGCTGACCAAGCATGATGGAGTCCAAGGCTCTTGTGTCAGATTGACGTGTGTGAGGACAGGGGATGGAGTAGCTGAGCAGATAAGAAAAACAGAGGTAGAGCATCAAAGGATTTTGGGACTGACTACTTGGAAACCATGCCTCAACACAGATGCCAAGGCGTGGATAACACAGGCATGGCAGACTTCACAGACTGGGGTGCATATAACATCCACAAACAGCATACTAAAGTGAAACACACTTATATACATGGATTTGCAGGATGGATAGTCTGCTTCCCTTAAGATATTCTTATCATGTAAATATTTGGTAAACCAAAGTGTTTAGTGTCTGGGATGGAAGGGGAGAAGGGAGAAGCAATTCTAATAGCTTTTGCAACAAGGAACTAAAATCCACCCTTTGATATTGCAACCACCACCAAAGATTGCTTTGGGAAGGGCTGCCATAGCACCAGCCCAGAGATTTGGTGCCCAGGAATCAGGAGAGAAATTCAGAGAGACTTTCTACTTGCTGGGAGATGGCAATCGGTTCTAGTATGAAGAATCAACTCCCTTCCTCAGGTTATTCTCTATCAAGGAGTTCAATGATTTCTTCTAAGTTTCATCTCTTTTAAACCCCATTGTATATTAAGACGTATCATTTATGTAAAAAAAATTTCCATAGCTGTGTTAGTTTGTTAGGGTTGCTATAACAGATTACCATAAACTGGGTGGCTTAAAAACAACAGAAATTTATTTCTCACAGTTGTGGAGTCTGGGAAGTCTAAGATCAAGGTGCTGGCAGATTTGGTGTCTGGTGAGAGCCTACTTCCCGGTTCATAGATGGCCATCTTTTTGTTCAAACGTCATGTGGTGGAAGAGGGTAAGGGAGCAATCTGGCGTCTCCTTTATAATGGCACTAATCCCATTCATGAGGGCTCCACCCTTATGACATAGTCACTTCCCAATGCCCCACTTCCCAATACCATCACATTGAGGATTAGGTTTCAACATATGAATTTTAGAGGAACGCAAATATTTAGTCTAAAGCAGCAGCAAAGAAGTATTTCTGTGAACAAGCAACATTGTCTTTAAAAGCCAAGAGTAAGTTTCTTCCACTGCCCAGGGTGCAGGTACAGATTCCTGTCTCTGTCATTGTAGTTCTTCTGGGGCAGGTCATCTCACTCCTCAGGGTTAGCTCAGTAAAGGGAGATTGTGCCAGACTGACAGACTCTCAGGGGTCTCCTTTGACCTCATTCATACAAGTGCTTAATCGGGCCACAACTCTTACCCCCAGGGCCTTCTAGTAATTGCCACCTCAGTGTCTCAGAAATTCCATCCTTCCTCCTTTCTGGGCTCTGTCCAGCTCTGTGGGAATTTTACTCCTTGAGGGAGGGATTTCATTGTTTCTATTAGGCCTTGGTCAGGACTCACCTTGACATCTTCCCTAATTTTGAATCAGGAAGAAAGGATTGATCTTTTAAGGGTTCAAATTGTTCTATTGTTTTCTTTTTTTAAACAGCTTTATTGAAATATATTTTGTATTTCATAAACTTCACCCATTTAAAGTGGTTTTTAGTATATTCACAGAGTAGTGCAACCTTCACCACAACTTTAGGACACTTTCATGACCCTCAAAAGACACCCATATCTGTTAGCAGTCACTCCCCACTCCCTCAACCCTCAACCCCCTGGCCACCACTAATCTACTTCCTGTCTCTACGGATTTGCCTATCCTGGATATTTCACAAAAATGAAATCATACAATGTGTGGTCTTCTGTGATTGACTTCTTTCTCTTACCATAATTTTTTCAAGGTTTATCTGTATTGTAGAATTTATCAGCATTTCAATACTTTCTGTTGTCAAATATTCCATTGTGTGAGCATACCACATTTTATTTATCACTTGATGGCTTTTTGGGTTGTTTTTACTTTTTGGCTATTATGAATAATGCTTAACATACAAGTTTTTGTGTGGTTGTATGTTTTGATTTCTCTTGAGTATATACTTAAGAGTGGAATTGCTGGATCATATGTTTCAACATTTTGACGAAGTGACAAATTATTTTCTAAAGCGGCTGCACAATTTTACATTCTCACCAGCAGTGTATGAGGGTTCTATAATCTTTAAATCCTTGCCAACTTTTATTATTTTTCTTCCATTTTAGTTGGTGTGAAGAGGTAGCTCATTGTGGTTTTGATTTCCATTTCCTTAATGACTCACTACGTTGAGTGTCTTTTCATAGGTTTATTGGCCATTTGCATATCTTCTTCGAAGAAATATCCATTCAGATCCTTTGCTCATTTTTTATTTTGTTATGTATCTCTTTATTACAGACTTCTAAGAGTTCTTTATATATTATGGATGCAAGCCCTTTATCACATATATGATTTTCAAATATTTTCATCCATTCACTTTCTTGATGACGCCCTTTGAGGCACAAAAGCTTTTAATTTTGAAGTCCAACTTATTGCTTTTTGTTGCTTGTGCTTTGGCTTTCATATGTAAGAAATTATTACCTAATCCAACATCACAAAGATTTACCCACATGTTTTCTTCTAACAGTTTTGTAGCTTTAGTTCTTATATTTAGGTCTGTGATTCACTTTAAGTTAATATTTGTGAATAGTGTAAGAGTTCAATTCTGAACTCATAGTTCTGTTCCATTGACTTGTACATTTATCCTTAAGCCAGTACCACACTGTCTTGATAATCATAATTGTGTACTAAACTTTGAAATTAGGAAGAATGAGTCTTTAAACTTTGTTCTTTTCAAGATTGGTTGTCTATTCTGGGTTTCTTGCATTTTCAAATGAATTTTAGGATTAGCTTGTCAATTTCTGCAAAAAGGCCAACTGGATTTTGATATAAATTGCATTAATCTGTAGATCAATTTGGGGATTATTGCCATTTTAACAATATTAAATCTTTCAGTGCATGGACGTGGGTGTCTTTCCATTTATTTAGATCTCTAATTTCTATCAACACTATTTTATGGTTGTATGTATAAGTATTTTTTGTGTGTCTTGTCCTTCTTTTGTTAAATTTATTTCTAAGTACTTTATTCTTTTTGATGCTATTGTAAGTAGAATTGTATTCTTAACTTCCTTTTTGGATTGTTCTTTGCTGGGATATAGAAATATAATTCACTTTGCAGAACTCATTTATTAGTTTTAATGTTTTTAGTGGATACTTTATATACCTACAAGTTCATGCTATATGTAATTAAAGATAGCTTTACTTCTTTCTTTTCAATATGAATGTCTTTTATTTCTTTTTCTTGTCTAATTGCTTAATTGTCTTTGCTAAACCCTCCAGTATAATGTTGAACAGACATAGAGAGAGCCATCTTTCTCTTATTCCTGGTCTTAGGGGGAAAGCTTTTAGTTTTTTACCTCTATCTATGATGTTAGATGTGGCTTTTTTATAAATGCAATTTGTCAGTCTTAGGAAGTTCCCTTCTATTATAGCAACTCTAGATACTGATTCCTCCCCAGAGGTTATTGTTATTGTTTTTTGTTTGCTCGCTTTTTTATTTGTTTAGTACTTGGCTGCACTAGTACTTGGCTAGAACTGGTAACTACTGGGTTACCGTCATGCCCAGTATAGATCTTCTACAGGGCCCGAGAGGAAGGAACCTGATGATATTCCACAATTGCCAAATCTACCTAGAATTACTCTTCCAAACTGGGGAGCTGTGGGAGATGGAAGCTGCTACTTGACTTGCTTGAGAAAGAGGGACTGCACTTTTCACCAACTGCCCCAATGTATCTTCACTACTTGGTGGGAGTTGGGAGTGGGAGAATAGGCATTGCTACCAGGCTGCAGCCACTGACCCAGTATAGGCCTCCCATAGCACTGGGCTGTGAAAAACGAAATCTACCGATGATCACCAGTTGCAGAATCTACCTGGAATAGCTCTTCCACAGCAGGAGGCAGGGGTGGGGCAGAGTGGGGGACAGATGGAAACTGCCTTTCAGCTGTGGTTCCTGTTGGAGCAGTTTTTCCTCAAGGCTTACCTGAGGGGGATGGATTCAATCCTAACTGGAATGCCATGCCTCACACTATTCTTGGATTTCCTTAGATTTTGATGAATAAATGCTTCTCAATTTGTATAAGCCCTTTGAGCAATCTCTAGAGAATTTAAATGGTTATCATTGCTAATTTTGACCAGCTTAATAGATGCCTCTCCCTGGCAACATTCCCATGAGTTCCTCACACTGCCATTCTGAAAAGTGCCGACACTTTGTTAAAGAAAAAATTATCCATGACACTTGTTAAAACTGTAAGGCAGACTTTATTCAGGGAGACTATTGTGATAGGATGTAGGGACCACTGAAATGGGGCTTTGCAGCAGGGGAGAGAGATTGGGCTCAACTCAGCATATTAGGCTAAGTAGGAATTTATAAACAAGGTGCAAGGTGGGGATTAGTGGGTGGAAAACTACCAAGAGGAAACATCATGGGTATTGGGAAATTCTGGCTGAAGTGACCTAATAGGATTCTTGCTGAAGGCAGTCCAAGGTGATCAGAATCACCTGGGGAATGGTAAAGAATGAGAACCCAATTAGATATTGAGGGTGACCAGATATTGTGGATGGGGCGTTCTGGTTAAACAGACTTAGCATGATTCTCACTAAAATTGGACAATGTGGAAACCAATATGGAAGCCCCTAAATCAGAGTCTAGTTGAAAAGTGGGTTCAGAAAAGGCCGAGTAGAATTTGGTCAAGGAGAGAATCTTTGTCTTCTTCTAAGACTTTCTTTTTTAGAATTTTCAATTCCTTTGAGTATTTAGAAGGACAGATTTTGTTAATAAAAGCAGAAAAGAGCATTTCTCCAGATTGATACATATTCTCTTCCTTCATATTTATGACTAAGGGAGGTTACTCAAGTTTTTTCCTTATTAAGATAATTTTTTCCAAAGTGCCTTGCTGTCTCCACCTCTATGTCTGTGTTGTCCAATACAGTAACCACTAGCTCAGCAATTGCAACACAGCGTGTCCAAATTAACATGTGCAATAAGCGCATGCTAGATTTCAAAAAATTAGCATAAAAAAAGTGTAGGAAATATCTCATTGATGATTTTTATACTGATTATATGATGAAATGGTAATATTCTGTATATACTGGGTTAAATAAAATGTATTATTAAATTAATTTAAACTGTATCTTTTTACTCTTTTTTTTAGTGTGACTACAAGGAAAGTTTAAATTACATATGTGGTCATTGTTGTATTTCTATTGGACAGTGCTGCCCTGGATCACCACCGTCCAGTCAGCTGTGAAGAGAAGGGGATTATATTTTGCTTTTCTTCAGAAGGAACTCTGAGCTTGGCAGGCACACAATGTCTAATGCTCCGTTCTGATACAGACATCTTCAAAGTGTTGTGGTTCTCAGGTTATATCTCCCTACATTAAGCAGTAA
Organism: Ceratotherium simum simum; assembly: GCF_057802395.1. NCBI lineage: Eukaryota > Metazoa > Chordata > Mammalia > Perissodactyla > Rhinocerotidae > Ceratotherium > Ceratotherium simum. Next base: position 18,161,719 of record NC_141909.1, read on the forward strand.
GATGTGGAATACTGAAAAATGTATAGAACTCTAACAAATAGTCCATTTGGCTATAACAATAATAGTTATAACCTGTATTTTTCTATTGATAAATATTTTCACATGTTACTGTATCTCATTTGTCCCCAAATTTCCTTTGATATAGGTAGGAATTATTATTAGTATTATAACTGTTTTTAGGATACTTTGAGATTGAAGTTTTCTAAGGTTAATTAATTAGAACAAATATAGTAAAAGAGCACTTTTTGTGTCCTATTGTAATTAGGTTTGATTCAACACACGTATTTGGACATCTACTAATTTCAAAGGATTGTGCTACCACAAACAGTTCAAAAGCCTTTAGTAGCCTTTAATCTACTAGGCACAATAAGATAAATATATAAATGATTGCAATCTAATTTTGTATTAAGTTGATTTAAGGAGAAAATTACTTTCAATTAGAGAGAATCAAGGAAGCATAACAGAGTTGATGATTATGAAAAAAATAATTGATGTCTTTACTGTCGTTTGGTTTGGCTATTGTGGTCGTTCCAGGTAGAATAAAGCATCTTCTTTCCCTATCCCACCTCAGGAAGGAGAACTAATCTAGGAGTATAATCATGGAGGTGTGTAAAATTTAATTTATAGAGATTTTCACTGGAACATTGCTTATAACATATTGACAATTTAATGTCGCTCACTAGGGAATTAAATAAATAATGTAATATTCATATGAAGAATACTATGAATTGATTATAATTATTTTTAGAATTATGTTTATTGACCTAGAAAACATTCATGATATATTGTTAAGCAATAAAGATGCTTAAAAAGGAAACATCATATCATATCATGAAGTATCATATCTTTGAATATTTATGTAAATATGTAATCACTATATCCCTCTATAGCTTTATATGTACATATATATGTGTGTCTTCTATATAGGTGTCTGTATCTAGATATATGTGTGTATATATATATTTTTTTTGTGAGGAAGATTAGCCCTAAGCTAACATCTGATGCCAATCCTCCTCTTTTTTGCTGAGGAAGATTGGCCCTGGACTAAGATCTGTGCCCGTCTTCCTCTACTTTATATGGGATGCCTCCACATCATGGCTTGACAAGTGGTGTGTATGTCCGCACCCGGGATCCCAACCTGTAAACCCCAAGCCACTGAAGCAGAGCACATGAACTTAACTGCTATGCCACTGGGCCAGCCCCTATGTATATATTTTATATAGCTTCATTTCTACAGGTAAGATTTTAAAAAAATGCAGCAAAAAATTAACAGGTTGAAAGAATTTTTGGTGATATAGTCTCTTCTATTTTCATAGGAAATATTTTCTTTTTTAATAAGAAAAAAAGTTGACTAAAATAAAGATTTGTATTTATTTTATAATAAATATAGATTTATTATAAATATAAATATATTTTAGATGAATCTTGAAGGACAATATTGATCTAAATTGCTCATAGTTACTATCAGAGCTAATATCTATGAATATACTGACCATTAAATTATTTTCTTTATTGTCCTACAGTGAATTCATCTTTTAGTTGCTCAAGTTTCCTGTATTATGGAGACAATTCACTCTGTTTTAACAAAAGGTAACTAATAAGAGAAGTATAAGAGAACTTTTATTTCTAAGCCCAATGAAGACAAATAGCTAATATGTCTCTGGATTTTAAAAGAAGAATAGAACTCTAGGAATTAAGGGCCACACGTTTCAACTATAGCTGACTTGTCTTGCAATAGAGTGAAAGAACTATCCTCTAAAGGAAAGTTGTTTGGAAAGATTCAAATATTCATATTTTCTCATTATTTTAAAATCACTAGAAGATGCTATATCATAATAAACTAGTAATATTTTAAATAGCAAAAAAACTTCCAATTAAAATAAACATGAAAATTTTCTATTGATCTTCATGTTTCAAGATACAACCTAATTATAATCTGGTACAGAGATGGTAAATCTAAAGATTGCTAATCAAAATATTATAGTAGAAAATAATGACAGTAACAAACAAGAAATGTTGTTGTAATATCTTGAAATGTGACATAAAATGTATTTTAATTTTATTTCCTGTATTTTAAAAGTTAATTATTGGCAAATTTCAGAATTATAATGTTTGTGTTAGAATGTGTTATTTTATCCAGATGTCCTGAATACTTTAGCAAATTGGTTAATTTATGAAGAATCAGAATAGTGGATTTGGAAAGAGATTAACATTTATATTAAAACCATTATATTCAAACTCTATTAGTTATCTCTACCATTTTAGTCAATGTCAAGGTAATATTAAGAGTTTATAACTTCTCTGAGTTCCTTGTCTTCCCTTTAGTGACACATAAAGTCAAGAGCCTAAGATATTCTCCTATGTTGGTATGTTTGCCTACTTCTGTTTAGTACCTGTGGTTATGGGAAAATTTCTATTGAATATTGGGATATACAAACATGCAACTTTCAGTTGATTTGAAGAAAAAATTTTGATTCAATACAGACACATAGAAGTTTTCTTACAGAGTGTTCTCATTAGTCATTTGTTTCAAACCAGTTGCATTACCTTGGGTAATTCACATATCTGTTCTGGATTTTAGCTTTCTTTTCTTCAAAATACAGAAATACTTGATCTTTAGGTTTCCGTACAGTTTTAAAACCAAATGATTTTTCATCATATCAGTCACTTACATTTTAGTGGGAAAGATTTTACCTAAGAGCAAGTTTTGATAAGATATTAATGAATGTTTACTTAATACCACAATGTGCTGACCATGGTAGATACAATCACTAATTAAATCTTTGCAACAAATCTGTCAAGGGTGGGTACAATCATCTTTATTTTACAGATATTTCAGAGAGTTGATAGCAGAGCTGGTGTTCAAAACCAGAACTAGTCTTGCTTCCAAACCTGAGTTCTTGTTTCACACATAGCGTCCCACACAGGCACCGGGAGTAGAGACAATAAAGACAATGGAACACTATAAGTTGAGCATCATTAGAGAAGAAAGCACAAAAACTGGTGACTTAGGGAAAATAAGGATAACTTTTAGTTCCTTTGAATTGTTGTTCCTTTCTTGATGAGCTTAACTTTAGTTAGTTAACAACCTAAAAGCAAATGGGTGGTTAAAAGTCCCTCTTCTATATATTTTATAATAAAAATAATAAGCTAACTGTTTGTATTCTTTGCATTGTTCCCCTGAGGGAACAGTGCCTTTTAAGGAAAACAGAATGTGTATCTAAGGCTGTGTAAGTGAGCATTTCTGCAATGTATACCTTAAGTACACATCGTCTTATTGCTACAGTGTCATATATGTTCTCTTGTTCTCTTGTGTATAATAAGGGCTTTGTTTAATGCTGATCCATTTGAAATGAAAAATGTAAGTCATATGGAAAAATAATAAGTAGCAACTTGAAAAAAGTCATCTATTTCATTGACCTCAGTCTTTGTTTAAAAAGCCAGAAATAACTGACATAAACGCAAGTTTTATGAGCATACATCAAAAAATTTTAATGTTATATTTTATATGTATTTATAAAGAAAATGTAATAACAACAATAAACATGTAAACATATGAATGTGTATGTTTATTTTATAGACATATATAGGTAAGCGTGTATGAGTTTGTGTATTTATATTCAATCACACCCATACTGTAATAGATGTGTAGCTAAAGTAGGAGTAAAGTAAAATTTATTATAAATTTATTACAGTTAACATCTGTGATGAAATTCTCAGATTCTCATTAACTTTTTTATAAATGAAGAAAACAAAATAGTAAAATTACAAACACGCTATATTTAAAAGCTATAGTTTTAAATAAGCCATGATTTCAAGCTTCCCTCTGTTTCCTTGTTGAATGATATAGAGCATTTGCTCCAACTGCTGTACTTCCAGACTTTCTTCATTTTCTGAATTAGCCCCTGAACTACAGGGGACCAGATAACATGCTCCTATGCTCTGTCAGCTTGTTCTGCAATAAATCATCAGAGGCAACAACATTTGTTTAGGCCTATTTAAAAGGATCTCCTGGGAAAATCTGTGAGAAGAGAAAATATTGTCAAACTAACCTTTATAATTTTATCTCTTACTTCCATACCCTTTTACCTTTTGGTCTCTCACTGGTGCCATTCCATGTATTATTTGTTTTTAAATATTGTGAGACACCACAGCTGAATTAGTGAAGACCCCAGATCATAACTTCTAAAAGATTATCTAAAACGAAAAACAATTAGTTGCTAAATATTTAATGACAGAATAGATTTCTTTGCTCAGGCATACTGTTCTATCCATTAAATGAAAGCTGAAGAAACTTTGTTCTAGCTATTCTTTCCTTTACTTATGAAAAGATTATTCCACTCAATCTTATGCAGAAAAGCCACATCCCTCTATGTGATAAAGAAATTAGAATTATCAACATATGCATAAAGTTGTAACTAAAATCACATTTTATGCATTACTTTTAAAGTGCTTTTATATTAAGTAATAGTAGGTTATACTATAAGACATCAAGTGAATAAGTGTTTTGTATCACTGCATCAATGTTTTCTCTTTTAAGACTAGAAATATGGAAATCTAGAAGGAAATTTAGCGATTATAGGGCTTAAGCACATTATTTTACAGATGAGGAATTGTAGTTCAAGGGGGTTATGGGACTTTCTGAAGGTCATATGGAAAATTAGTACTAAAACCTTAGAAGCTGTGTTTTTTCCAGTTTCCTCAGCATTTTTGGATGATTGTGAGTCAATGATTGAGCCAATCTCTCCATCAGATGGCCACACTAGGGCATCTGGCATATGGAATCTCTTCAGGATGCTTACCTTATTACCAGAGCTAAATTTGAGAAGAAAGATAGAAGAAAAGAAAAAAATATCTGAGAGACTAGCTGAGAATAAAAAGTGAATGTAACAAGGGAAATTTTAAAAATACCCTGCAAAACCTACAAATAACCCAACCTAATCAACTGACCAATCAAGGGTCTTTTGAGCCCATGGGATACTGAGTGGTGCAGTGGAAAGAAGGATTTTGAAGTGTGACTTGATTTAGAATAGTAGTTGCTTTGTCACCTATTAGCAATGTGAACTTAAGGAAGTGATTTTGCCACTGAGAAATACCCACTTAGTGGTGACTTTTAGTGTGACACCGAGGAGCACCCTGCTTGCTTGTTGATAATTAGTTCTCACCTCCACTTGGGCTGTGCTCTACCCTGTGGAATATAATCACCTGACATGGCGGGCTGAAGGTGCCAGTCAAGTAGATCTTCAGGCAGGATGGGGAGGTTGAGGTTTTCAATTTGTTACAGTTAGAGACCAATTCACATGTGAACACTGGGTCAGGGCTAACATCCCTTTATAGTCAATGAAAGCAAGACGACTCTCCATCTCCCTATATTTTTGGAATATATTTTCAATGAATAAGCCTTGTAGCCTGGATGAGGCTAAGCCAAACAGGAAACAGGCAGGAGGCGTCTTGCACTTGTCTTTTTTCTCTCTCCTTTCCCCTTCCTAAACTCTACTTATTCACACTCAAACTTCCTTCTTTATGCTCTGTTTCCCCATCAAAAGCTTATCCAGAGGAAGAATCCATAACTAAATATTTTGGTATTGTCCCATCCTGGGGACATGTGCATTTTAACAGAAGGCTTAATGGGAAAGGAATAGACATGAATTATTAAGGCTCGTCATAGGCCGGGTGGGTTCCTAATATGTGTTGCATTATCCAGTCCTCTATGTAACTCTGAGTTAAATACAGTTATCTCAATTTTACAGAAAACAAAAAGGAAATAGAAACAATAGCAAGAAAATGTGTGTGAAGTGTGAAGGTGTGTATGCGGGCTGCTGGGAGAAGGGTGGGATTATGGGGTGAGTTGGAAAAGTGGGGTGACTGCTAATTGCAATCTGGAAGTCTTTGACAATTTTGACCTCAGTTATAGAGTCAGTGTCTTTCTTGATTTTATGTGGGTCTTTCAACCTGAAGAAATTGCTGCTGTTGAAAATTCTTTACCTGGTCAGTTCCTAGATTTCTTAAGGAGATAGAATACGACAGGTGCTTGCTGAACACACTATACTGCTCCAACATTTGTCTTACAATTGGACTTTTTTTTTTTTCTTCTTTTTATGCTGGTGGTCTTGGCTGGGTAATCTCAGGAAAATCAGAGACCCCTTGCTTCCTTTCCTGCTAAGATCCTTAGTTCCTTCTAATTCAATGCTTCTCAGAGGTGGGTATTGAAACTCATAAAAGTAGCAATTTACTTACCAAAACACCCCAGTCATTCCTATGGGTTGATTCCATTCCTTCTGTCTCCAACCAGTTTTGATTCTTAAACATTCATTCTTTCATTTTTAATTTTATGACATTTCAAATTACTCTATCCCCTTCTCTTTCTCTCTGCTATTTGACGTAGTCAAAGTAAAAATTTCTGGGGAAGGTAGGATGCGTGATCTCCTCGGGTGCTTCCTGGTGAAGATGATTCCAATGTGATGATTGACAAGCACAGGAATGTGAGAGACTCTTGAATCAGATGTGTCCAAATTATCTACAAACGTTCACCCCCACCCTACCCTGTTCCATGTAAGTTATTGCTTTTGCTACTATGAAGATATAAATTGTGATGACATTCTTTAGTTTTTTTCTGCACATGGAGGCAGGGAGAATAGTTTAAGAACTGCATTTGATTAAATCTATTTATAAAATAATGATAATATAACACCACTTCAGTCACCATGTAATTCTAGCACAGGCAAAGAAAGCAGATTTTCAATCTGAGACATGTGTTTTATCTATATTTTAATCAGAAATGACGGATATACAATAATTTAAAGAAAAACTTGATATGCCCAAAGTCATATCTAACATTAAGAATTATTTCTGAATTTTCATACAACCCGTATAATTGTATCGGCTACCAAAGTTTGCAACCTAAAGAAATACTGATATCACAGACTGCTCAGTGAATATCTCGTAGGATAATAGAAGTCCAGGTGGAATTCATTCACTCAATTTTTATTGTACCTAAAGGGTTCTGATGATAGAAACAATATTTTAAGTGATTGAAAACAATTAGCAATAAACTAATTGAGTCTTTTTCAAAGCATCATTATTGAACACTTCAGAGAATCTGAGTGTTTAGGGGGAAATAGCCTATTAACCTCTGTCCTTTAATGAGACGAGAACTCTTTAGACATTATTTTATTGGTACGATGTTCCTGAACAAATAGAGGATAAAAAGGCAAATCTAGGACTTTTAAAATAATATTCTGCTACATTCTCTTTTCTTCCTTCCTTCTTTCCTTCCTATTTTTTGTGTCATCCTGTGTCTTATGGCCAAAGAAATGTTTTATATCCTGCAGTTGCACAGAAAACAAAGAGAAATTTCATGATTCTGTGATAGTTATAAAACATGTGATTTCTTTCTCATTTCTGGTAGCTGATTTAATTTTAGGGTTGATGTGTTTGAATGGAATTTACACATGTGGGACGGTAATGACTAGTACTGAAAAAGTTCACGTTTACGTTTCTCCGTTCTGTTATGGTTTTACACTAATATGCAGTTTGATAATTACACAATCATAATTATACACTCAATTGTATTTATTTTTTAAACCCTAGTTTGGGGACTTAAATTGCTTCTGAATGATATTTATGTTAGCCTCATGATTCTTTACTACTGCTTAAGAGCTATCAAATCTTTGAACCAGGAATATCTACAGTTTATTTAGAGACATTATACTCACCCATTTGATTCTACTATGACTGGTTGTATGACACCAGACAAAGTACATAATATTTCTAAGCCTCATTTTCCTCATTGGTAAAATGGAGGAGACAATGTCATTGGGAAGACAAAAGGAAGTTGTGCGTAAAATCATTGATGATGGTGTCTGTAGAAAGGAAGCGCCAAGTAAATGTTAGCTCAGATTAACTGATTCTTCCCCAATACATGCAAAACACTGGACTGTTTCAAGACCACTTAAATTTATATAAAAAATAGCTCAGAGATTCAAGAAAATGCCTTTGTTTAAATGATCCCAGTATAAGATGTGACTCTAAAGATGTAATACTTTAAAAATATATATATATTCACTTGCATATTATCCTTTAAGTCATTTTGGAAAGTAGACACATTCTAACAATTTTACCATTACTCAAAAAATTTTTAGACTTTACTTATGGCAAACTCTTCAGAAGCATATTTTAGGATTTATTGGGGAAAAAAACCCAGTGTTATTGTTTTTATCTAACTAAAAATTGAGTCCATCCTTTATCCTTTATCTAACTAAAGTCCTTTATCTAACTAAAAATTGAGCCCATCCTTTATCCTTTATCTAACTAAAGTCCTTTATCTAACTAAAAATTGAGTAAGGAAGGTCAAATGAGATACTCTGTCTCATTTGAAAGAGTTTTGTAAATTATAAAGAGCTATACAAATTTAAAATGCTACAGAATAGAGTATTAAGGAATGAGTATCCTCATTGAGAATATTAAAAGATATGCCTCAGGCTCTTAAAGAAATTCTGAAAACCTCCAAGTATTTTGAGCTCTAGCAGCACCATTATGATACAGAGTTTCTGAAGTGCCTACCTGGAAATGGACAACACTCATTTCAGTATGCAAAATTTAGTTGATGAAAAATATTCATTCACACCATTGACTTTGTTACTACTTTACTTTTATCTATTTCCTGCCATATCTAAAACTATCTCCTAGCAACTAATTTTATCCAGGTACACGTTAGATTGAGGAACCATGCTCTTCAGTCTGTTTGTCTTCTAAATCTCTCTAAGGTTAGGTCAGAAGTTTTACCACAGCAAACTAACTGTGACTTGGGCTGGAGTGCAGCGAATGGGTGACTTAGTATTATTTGCTTCAGAGTTATTTAAATAACAAGCTGAGGTTGAAATGAAAATTTAAAAAAATATATTTTTAAGTTTATAATTGGTAGAGTGTGGTGCTGCAAATGAGTTATAAACCAAGTAGATCATGGAACAAATATTAAGGTCTGGAATGGAAGCCTACAAAAATGGCATCCAGAATTGGCAGGTCTGAGGTGTGTTTGAACAGACAATAAAATCTGATTGGGCAGTTTAAACATAGTAGGGTTTAAGTTGAACATCGTCAGATCATTTGGTTAATTGAGAACCTAAGAGAGAACACCGTTTACTGAGAATAGAGAATACTGTTTCCTGATTTGGAGAGATTGATTTCACCTTACAAATACATGCTGTTGACTGAGTCCTCTTCAACTGAAGTCATTTCAAATCTTTTTGATTTTTTTAAAATAAATTCAGCACTTCTCTTTTCAATTCTATCACATTGTATTAATTACCTTTTCTGGCTATCAACTGGATGTGATACTTCTTAATAAAAGCTGACTTATCTCTTCTTCCTTAAGTACAGTGATAGACATAACCTAATCAGTGTCTGCTGAGGCATCTTATCACAACTGGGAAATCAGGGACTGTGGATTAGCAGCTCTGCTAATGTGCAAATAGGAAAAGAGCTAAAGCATCGCATGACACTTTCTGTATTAGTACATGTCTTTAGATATTCACAGGAACCTTAGAAAATGTAGAGTCAATTGTTCAATATCAAATTTAAAAAAAGCCCAGCAAATAATATTTTGAAAATTGATGAATATATCATTTTTCCAGACGAAAATGATCAATATGCTGTAAAGTTTTCCATCAAATAACTAACAGCTTTATTAGAGATATTTCCTGGGGCAGGAGTGTGCTTTACAACATAGCTAAATCCATTAAGCAAAGAGAGGAGGGAACAGAGCCACAATACCAAAGGTGCCTTTTGAATATAATGGCATACAGATCAGGTGCTATTAAAATATTCAGCTTTAAAGGTTGTCAGTGGCTAAGTTACAGTGGATAAAATTATCAAGCTTCTTCAATGAATTACGTGAAATGCTCCTCAGCAATCTACTCTATAACTTATAGGCTTTCAGTAATTTCTTTCTATAGCTTGCAAAAATGGAAGAATCTCTTGAAAATGCTGCAAAAATGGAAGAATCTCTTGAAAATGCATGCATACTATTTGCCATTGTTCGTTTTGATTCACTTAATGGAATTCTAATTCCAGTATTTTAAGAAATACTATATACTGTTTTCATTGTTCTGCAAATACACATTCAATTTAAAACATTTTTCCTTTAGATAGGAAGAGGTTAGAATCAAGGATAATACAATTACAGATGTACTAAATGCTTCTTATTCAAAATCACTTTTGTACTTTTCATATTTGCAGGTTTAATATGTTAGAATTTAAGAAGGTTTAAATTAGATTCAAAGAAGACACTCCAACTTGGCTTCTGAGAAGTTAGTGTGACATATCTTTTCATAAATATAATTGATTCATTCAAAAAGATCTCTTATTCCAGTCACATGAAGACAGGGGAGATAGCAAGACTCCAATAAGACATATATGTGAGGACAGAAGAGCTCAGTTACCAAAGCTCAGGAAGTAACATCACCGCACCCATCAGAGTAAAGGCCATAGACTCAGTCGCTGCTGTACATCCTGCTCCAGTTGTGTCTAAAGTACGACCACCGTCTGTTTGATGGATTTGCTTTACATCACTGAGGTTCATCTCATCTGGCATCCCTGCAGAGGCAAATAAGAAGATACAGGATGATGCACGACCACCTCACCATGATATGCCTAGAACAGCCCTTAAACCCAGAGTGTGGACGCTATTGTTTTTTTCATAGACTTTTCCGTGTGTTCACCTAACTCTAAACGATTAATGTGCCACAGGTACTTCTGCTCTACTTAAATTGGAGACTGCAGGCTGTTGAGTAGGAGTGATCAGAAATATTAGAAGAGCAAAGTCAAAAGCTTTCTGGCTTTTTAAAGCATTTGAATTATTTCTCTAAGGTCATTCATTGATGGGTAAAAAAGTAAAGAAATTTATTTAAAATATCCTGATGTATGGCATTATTGCTTGTCCCAGAGATGTAACAGCCGTAGTAACTGTGTGAAACCTTTTCTCATGAAAATAAAACCATGTACAGTAATCCCCCCTTATTGCAGGGGATATGTTCCAAGACGTCCAGTGGATGAATGAAACCACGGATAGTACCAAACCCTACATATACTGTTTTTTCATATATATACCTACCTATGATAAAGTTTAATTTATAAATTAGACACAGTAAGAGATTAACAACAATAACTAATAATAAAATAGAACAATTACAACAATATCATGTCAGAAAATTTACCGTAGTTCTTAGCACTTCACCATATGATTTTTTTTTTTATTAAGTTGAGAACTTTCAACTTTTTGCTTAAAGAAAATGCTTTACAGCTTCTGTTTGGCATATCCCAATTGCCAACATCACTACTCTTGCACTTTGGGGCCGTTATTAAGTGAAATAAGTGTTACTTGAACACAAGCGTGGAGATACCACAACAGCAGATCTGATAGCTCGGAGATGGCTACTCTGAGATGGCTACTAAATGACGAATGGGTGGGTAGCATACACAGCGTGGATACGCTGGATAAAGGGATGATTCACATGCCAGGCAGGATGGAGCTGGTTGCAGCGAGATTTCATCACGCTGCTCAGAACAGTGCTGCAATTTCAAACTTATAAATTGTTTATTTCCGGAATTTTCCATTTAATATTTTTAGACCATGGTGGACTGTGGGTAACTGAAACCACAAAAAACACAACTGTGGATAAGGGTGTACCATGGTAAGGAGAAATAACGAAATAGGACATTTTTAAAGTAGAATTTATACAGATCACATTTTGATTAGATTAAACTATGCATAAGATCCTTATTGGAAATATATCAAAGAATAATAACAGCAAATATTAAACGATATCTTTTGTACACATGCAGAAGTGTGGGGATGGGACTGTAGACATTTGTAAGTAGATCAAAGAATTTGTTAATAAGGTGGGTTGGGGATTGAAGTTAGGGATGAAGTTCTTGATTAAAAGTATTTGATTTGAAAAAAAAAATGTGGGCAAAGTTATAGCCCAGTCACATCCTGGTTACTTCTGTGTGTTGTAAAACCTGACAAACTGAGGAGGATACCAGGACCCAAAGTATTGAGGATGATATAATTACCTTCCTAAAGCAGTTTACCCTACTATGATATACCTAGGGAATTACTGATTCATCACTTACTATCTAGTGCCACCAATGTTCTGAGACCATGCGACTGTCTGAATTATCTCATGGCATCCATTATCAGTCACAATTAACTAGCTTAAATTCAATGTTATGACAGCCACAAATATTGACATTGTAATTACAGTGAGACTGAAAAAAAAGCTTCATATAAGGAAAAGTCAATATTTATGTAATTAGGTCAATATGTATATACAATTCAAAAGGTGAGCTCTACGGCATTCAGGGATGAGAGCATTAAAACGAAGCACAGCTCTACTGATCTGACATATTGATTTCATAGTCTGAACTCTTGCATTATTATTCATTGTTTGGGTACTGGTTTTGCCCTTCTGTGTCATTAGGCAAGACGAATAAACCAGTGATTCATTTTTTTAGAGACTGGATGGAGTGTGAATATTTTAGTCATGGTTTTTATACTTCTTGTCATGCTAGAGCTTAACAAGGAGCTATGAGGACTCTAGGCAATTAAAAAAATTTTTTTTCTGAGATAACTACATAAATTTGAGCTTTAAGGAATTTACTTTTTTTTTGAAAGCACTATGAAGAGGTTCCTAGATTGGATTCATGAATAACTTGTTCTTATGCCTTTCTAAGCTGGTATTCATTCATTCATGAGCCAGGCGCTGGTCTGGGTTTAGGAGGTAGATTTGTGAGTAAAAATATGTAAGTAGAAAGATGTTAAATCTCATGCCTGCAAGTCAAGCAATGCCAGGAGTGATATTCCACCTTCAATCAGGTGTCATTTTAACATCTGAGGTAGAGATATTACTAATAAATGTAATAGTTCTAACGATGATGGTCCCTTGAGATAAGAATTATATGAGTAGAATTGAAGATCTCTTGAAGAGCCAGGGCTGCAATTTCCAATCAAATTTCAAGTTGGTCTTGACAACTGTTAAGAAATCTTAGCATGCCGAGAAGGCCAACCCCACAATTATTTGATGCAATGATTGTTTTCTTAAAAGGATTTAATTAACTAAGCTTGTAAATTATACCAAAGCTTAACCAAAGATCCATAAAAGAAAAACTAGTTTGGGAATTTATTACATTAATAAATTAAACAAAAACAAAGTAATTTTTGAATAATCTTTTCTATGCATAACAGCAACAAACAAAGATGCAAATAAATTCATATTTCTGCCCTTGGTGGCTTACGGTCTGGTGTGGGAAGATAGAAAGTCATGTTATTATAAAAACAAATGTAATGTTAAATCTTGGGTACATGCCTGATGGTTGGTGCTATGAAGTATGTGAAAGGGATGTAACTCAGTCAGGGAAGGGTCCCTAAGGAAGTGGATGTATAGATAATTGGTGATATCTATAGAGCACTTGCTATGGGGCCAGTATTATTCCAAGCACCTCACATATATTTACTCATTTAATTCTCACAAAAATTTCATGTCGTAGTACAGTTATTACGCCTGTTTTTATAGATGAGGAGCCTGAGGCACTGGGAGGTTAAGTAACACGCAAGCAGTGGGGCCAGATGCAGATCCAGTCTGGACCCAGCCTGCGTTCTGATCACCTACCGTGCTGAGTCCAAGCACTTGGCTGGGCACCAAGAAATCAGTATTTAAGTTGGGAATAAAGAAGGTCAATTATGTCACCCAGATAGTTTCACCAGGAGAATTTTTCTCTTCCTTGATCTGGGATGGCTGAGCATGCGCTAGTTTGAGTATTAATCAAGCATCTGGAAGTATTCAGAGTTAGAAATCATGTAGGTGAGTAAAGGATGATGCATCAGAATGGCTTGATGAATCTGAGAGGTTTGCAGCTTCCTTTTGTAGTGTATATGCTGACCTTTTCCTTGAGGCAGGGGAGTGTTCACTATTTCACTTATCCACATATTTTAAAAATTCTCCTAGTTTCACTAAACAATGAGGTGTATACGTTTAAATATAATTTGTTCTCTATTTTTAATAAAGAAAATTGAATTGCATGGGCAAGAATCTATTTATTGTAAAATGTACCCACAACTAGCTCTGTGTCAGGCAGTTTTGGAGACTGAACATATACTATGCACTTAGGGGCTTTTTCTTCATACTTTCATAAGTCTAAAAAAAAAAAGTGCCACCAGGTGTCTTTTCCACCAATGGTGAAAACATAGGGCAGATTTATATGTTGGGAGCAGGACTATAGGTCATTATTTGAATTTAACGAAGTCAAAATAATTTACATCTAGAATGATCTGTTTTCAAGGTAGCTATAATCACAGCACCTCCAAAAACGCCTATTATATACTATGTTTTTAATGATTGTCATTGCATGGATAAATTGAAAAATGACTCTCATTCTCACAACAACAGGATGAGTTAGTAGAATCATTTTCCCTCATCCTACAGATTAGGAACAGGTGCAGAAGTAATTTACTCAAGGTAACATGGTTGTGGCTGAATCCCAGGTGTGTCCCTGTCCAATGTGGTTCTCCTTGATTCCAGCACCCTGCTCTTTACCACTACACAGTCAAAGTGCTGAGCTCACAGTCAAACTCGGGCTCTTCCACAGTCTGGCTGGATGACTTTAGATATGACCCCTGTTTTACAGAACTTTAAAATGAGAGCATTTTAGTGAGAGAGGAGGGTTAGTCAAAATATAGTGCTGGCAAATTGATTAAATAAACATTCTGAAAATAAACTAGACTTTTATCCTAGAGCATTCTCTATAGTAAGGAACTATGGGACCAAAGATTTAAGTATAAATAATGAGGAAGCAAACAAAATACATAGGTTGATATTTTTATTTATGTGTAGGTGGTGGAAAGCATATTGATTTGTCGGCAGAATCTATAAAAGAGAAGATTAATAGTTTTAACTTCATGAAAAGAAAGAACCTCTGTGGAACACGGAATACCATAAAAAATTAAAGGGGACAAATAGCACAGTGGAGAAAATAATGCAATGAATATTGGAGCAAAAGGATGATGTCTTATAATCCATAAATTCTCATAATCCATATGATAAATTCTCATAATCCATATGAAAACCACAATGTCCTCACAGAAAAATTGAGAGGAAATAAACGGATATTTACAAGAAAAAATTAATTATCTATTAAAAAAATTGAAAAGGCTTTTTTACTGGAAAGCAAATAAATACAATCTTACACATGATGAGGTGTCAATTATCTAATGTCCAGTTGACAAAGGCAAGGGAGAGAGATGACAGCCAGTTTTGGTGAAAATACAACCCTTTTCTAAGAAGTTGGCCAAAATATATAGAAAATGTTTAAAATGTATGTTTACCTACACCCAATAGTTCCACCTTTATGAAGAAATTCTATGGGAATAATTAAGAGGACGTGCACATATTTATTCACAAAATGTTAATCTGTGCATTGTTAGTGAAAAATTATAAGCAATTAAGTGTCCATTAGTAGGGAAATGGGTTAAGAAAATTAATGGCATTCGCTTATTAAAAAATGATTCAAAAAGTAGATATTTATTGGTACAGAAAAATTTATTTTAATATAATTTTGTATATATACTTTCATGATCTTCAAGGTTCTTTGAACTTTGATAGTCTACGGCTGCCTTCTTTGAGGGTAGGGAATCCCTTATTAGTTTCTGTATTTGCTTAGTAAGTATTTAGTAATAATTAGGTGAATGAATAAATTGATGAATTTAATCCAGGACAGAGAATTATAAAATTATAAAAATATGTTTCTCCAATTCAATTTTTTATTTGTTTTCTTCCACCCAGCTTTATTGAGATATGATTGACATATAACATTGTGTAAGTTTAAGGTATACAACACAGATTGATTTGATATATATTGTAAAATGATTACCACCATAGTTTTAGGTAATATCTCCATCATGTCGCATAACTGCCACTTCTTTTTTGTGATGAGAACATTTAAGATTTAATCTTTTAGGGACTTTTAAGTAGATAATACACTATTATTAGCTATAATCACCATGCTGTACATTAGATCTCGAGGACTTATTTGTCTGGTAATTAGAAGTTTTTACCCTTTGACCAACATCTCCCCATTTCCCCTACCTCCTAACCCCTGGTAACCACCACTCTACTCTGTTTCTATGATTTTGACTCTTTTAGATTCCACATATAAGTGAGATCATACAGTATTTGTCTTTCTCTGTCTGACTTATTTCACTTAGCATAATGTCCTCAAGTTTCATCCAAGTTGTTACAAATGGCAGAATTTTCTTCTTTTTCATGGCTGAATAACGTTCCATTGTATATGTGTGTGTGAGTGTATACACACACCACGTCTTCTTTATCCTTTCACCCATTGACAGACTCTTAGTCTGGTTCCTTGTCTTAGCTATTGTGAATGATGCTGTGATGAACATGTCAGTGCAGATATTTATTCAAGATCCTGTTTTCATTTCCTTTGGATAAATACCCAGAAATGGGATTGCTGAATTATATGATACTTCTATTTTTAATTTTTTTGAGGAACCTCCATACTGTTTTCCACAATGGCTATACCAATTTATATTCCCACTGTCAGTGCACAAAGGTTCCCTATTCTCTGTGTCCTTGCCAACACTTGTTATCATTTGTCTTTTTGATATTAGCCATTCTAACAGGTGTGAGGTGATGTCTCATTGTAGTTTTGATTTGCATTTCCCTGATGATTAGTGAGGTTGAGCACTTTTTCATGTATCATTTTGGCCATTTCTATGGCTACTTTGGAAAAATGTCTATTTCGTTCCTCAAATTCAGTGTCTTTCAGTATAAAGACATAAAATATATTGAGGCAACACAGTATGTAGAATAAAAGATTAGAATGAGATGTCAACTTAGAATTTTATATCTAAGAAGAAAAGTGGTAGATAAAATGCAAAAGATCCATTATGAGGAAATTAACTTCTCAAGTACTTGCTGGATAAAATTGCTGTGGATCTTGTTAGGTTAAATAAAAACTTTTACACTTGTTTACTACTTGCTGGACTAATGACGGTCATTTATACTAAAATCAACCATAAGTATATTGGCTGGACGTTAGGAAGTTTAGCTAATCTGAGACAGCTTAGTATATCAGTTTGCAAATTTTTTTTTAGTGATTAATTCAATCAGATCCTATCTCCTAGGAAATATTAATAGGTGCACCCAGGATGTTGAGTCACTTCAGTCCAGGATATATACTCAAAAATGCTGAGTTACTTTCCAGTTTTCCATTGGGACTTCCATGAAACCCAATAACAAAAGCAGAGTGACTGTACGGTTGAAGAGACGAGGTCACTGATAATCCTATAGCCTCAGGAATACCCTAAGTGAATGTCATCTGTGTGATTCTCTATTTGACTTTTAGAGAGTCTGACTAATAAATGGGGTTGTTTTCAAGTCAGCCTCTCCCACTCTCTGTGGGAGTGGGGCATGGGATTTAATTATAGTCCCTTTGGTTGACTTATTATAACCATGAGAGTCTTTTGTCTACAAATTATGTAAGAATAATGAAGTAATTCTAATTGGGGATAAGTTAAACAATGGATTGAAAAATTGGTGGGATATTCTGACTATAAACCAAAATTTACTTTAAAGTAGTATGATTTATCAGGATATTTCAGGCCTGGGTAATGTTGGGGATCATTATTGTTTATTATTGCATCAAATGAATTATTGGTGGCTCTCCAATAATTAATGGTAAATAGATTGTTTTTCAGGATTGAATTTTAGCACAGAGCGAGTATTTTTTGGATCTTTTGCCAGTTCCTAATACTATATTTTGTTCCATAATCTCACAGGTCTTGTCCCTAAATTTGCTTCATTGATTTTTGAAGACTTTAGAAAGGAAACAGACACACACCTCATACTGAAAATACCAAATTATTTTAAGCAATTTTATAATAATATCACTGTTGGGATTTTTTTAAACCAGTATTGTGAAATTTCTTTTAAAACTAATTTTAAAATAGAAACTTCAATGCAAAAAAACATTTTTTTGCACAATTGATAGTTAAAACCAAATTTTAAAAGTATATCTATTAAATATACTACAGTCCTCAGTTATATACTACAATCATTAGTTATGAGAATGTATAGGTAATTTGAAACAATTCTAATGAATGATTCTGAAAACTATTTTTTGGTGTGGGGGGGGTGGTGAGGAAGATTGGCCCTGAGCCAACACCTGTTGTCAATCTTCCTCTTTAGCTTGAGGAAGAGTGGCTCTGAGCTAACATCTGTGCCCATCTTACTCTATTTTGTATGTGGGACGCCGCCACAGCATGGCTTGTTGAGTGGTGTAGGTCTGCACCCGGCACCCAAACTCGTGAATCCAGGCTGCCGAAGTGAAGCATGCTGAACCTAACTACTATGCCACTGAGCTGGCCCCTGAAAACTATTTTTTAAAAGTGTAAGACTAATCAAATACTGCTAGTTATACTAATGAAATCACAAAATATTTTATCTTGTTTAAGTTAGAGATACTATGAGTTTAAAAAACTATTAAAAGTTAAAATAATAATAAAACTATGTGTATACCTAGATACATGGTAGTGATAGTCTATGGTACCAAAGACAAAGAGAAAACTTTTAAAGTACCCAGGGAAAGGACAGATGGCTCTTAGAACAAAATATTAGATTAATTTTCAAGAGCAATAATAGCAGATAAAATAAGTATATTTTATTCTGAACATGAAAGAATGTAGAATTCTATACAGAATTAAATATGTGGAAGAAATAAAGGTATAAATAAAAGTATTCTAACAAAGAGTCGGTGTTTTTAACATTGCCTAAACAATTTGAAAAAAAATTGTCGTAGAGTACACGTAAAAATGCAAGAAATTGAGCCCAAATGAGAGTGGGATGAAAGTTATAACAGTGATCAAAGTAATTGGCAAACATCTAGGTTACTATATTTAAGTGTGTTGGTTGAAAAACAATAATAACAAAATGATTAATTTAGGGAGATAAAAACAAGATATAATTCAAATACTTGAAAATAATTGTTAAAACATTCTAAAGTATTTGAATGTTTGGGAAGAAGTGAGAAATATTAACTTTAGGTTTTGTCAAGATGATGATATATTTTAATAAATGTTAAAAATACAAGGCTAAGCACTTAAAGAATTAATATGGAATATGTACATTTCTAATTGACTGAGGAAAAGGGGATTAATGAAATTTAATAGAAGTCAGGAAAGATCAAACGCACAAACCAAAATGCCTGGTAAATAGAAAGCACAAAATTAGATGTTAGGACCATATGCAAATAATATAGTAATATCTAAATAAAACAAATTAAATTAAATTACAAAACAAACACTCAGAATTTTAAAAAATCTAGCAGTACACCAAAATACAAAGATACAGAAAGGATAAGAATAAATGTTTGGAAAACTATACTCCAGGTAAATAATATCCAAAAGAAAGCTAGTGTCATTATATTAAGAAATGATGAAATAGTTTTAAGCATTAAAAGGATAAAGAAGGTCATTACGTAATAACAAGAGAAATAATTCAACACACAGATATAACAATTCTGAGCCTGATACCTTTAGCATATTCTCAAAATAAATAAATAAATATTAATAAAGGAAAATAATTGGATAAAAATAAAATGGACATATCCACAGTCAGTGGGGGATTCTAGCCCCACTATCTCAGTGACTGATAGCTCAAGCAGATTAAAATTAGTGAAGATATGGATGACTTAGTAACCAGAATCTTTGGGGGAAGGAGAGGAGAACTCCATTGCCTCCCACCACGGTCCTAGTATACTCCTCACATCTCCTCATCCTACCACACCCACTCCTGCACGTGGAAAGAGAACAGATTGCTCTGGTTAGTAAGTTGGGAAGAAAGAACCAACACGCAGAGCTTTTGGTTTTCTCATCTTCTTTTGGATTTGTCTGCCCACAGTGAGGATTCATTCTTTCCTGTTCTCCACTATGGTGTAAACTGAGGCCAACTCTGTTCCTAAGGGAAGACCTGTAGTTTTCAAGCTATTCTTCGGACTTGATGGTAATTCTTGGGTGAAATATTAGACATCACACATAAGCACATTCTCCAGTCCAGTTTTTAGTAGTAAATAGCTGATATTTTCATTTTCACCTGTTTGACACTTGTGCTTATGTGTTAATTGGTTCTGACCTCAGAAGAAGAAAGGAGTGTTACTTTTGCACCTACTCCAAATACAAACTTTCACAAGCTTGTTTAATAACTATAGATAGACAGATTCATAAACAGCATCACGCAGTTAATGACTAGTGTGTGTAGTGCATAAACATTCTTTTAAAGCACACGTAAGACATTTACAAAAGAGATTGCATATCAGGGTACTAAGCAAATATGAACAATTAACTAATTTTAACACAAGGAGTATGAATTCTTTGACCTCAATACAGTAAAATTGAAAGCCAAAACTAAAGGAGAGCCATGATCGCTACAGCAAACCTCACCTAAGTACGTAAAAGAAGACCTAAATAAGTAAAGAGATGTATCAAATTCATGGATGAGAAGACTCAAGTTTAGATTGTGTCTCTTTCACTGTGTTCTGAAATTTCATCATGATGTCCTTTAGTGTGGGTCTATTAGATCCACTGTGCTGGGCACTCAGTGGGTCCGTTCCATCCAGAAACTCATGTCCATATGGGGATATGTTCTTGAATTTTATTGATGATTTCCTGTCCACCATTTTCTCCGTTGTGTCTGAAAGTCCCATTATTTGAGTGTTGGATTTCCAGAAAGTGTCCTCTGATCTCCTCTTCTAGTTTCCATCATTTTACTAGGCTTTCTGGGAGATTTCCTAAACTTAATTCTTCAATCCTTTGTTGAGCTTTTCATTCTTGCATTCAGATTTTAAGTTTATTAAACTTTTTTTTCCTTCAAATGTGTCTTTTGTTTTTGTTTGTTTTCTCAAGCCAGATTAAGATACTGATGACAGTCTTTTTTCCAAGTTTTCTTCTCTCTGCAGAGTCTTTGTTTAATACAAGTTGCTTTTTTTTTGCTTGTGTATAAAACTTTTTTTTCATGTTATCACTCAGATAAGTGGTAATCCATGATTCATGGTTATGTGATAATATTTAAGAGTGGGGAGTAAAAACTTGGTTGGAACTCTGAGTGTGTGTATGGGGCTCAGTAATTATTAGACAAGTGTGGTCTTGTTTACAATGTCTTTTGGGGAACCTACATATGTCAGTCAGGATAGAGTAGGTTAGGCTGGAGAAACAAATGTCTCCAAAAATATTGTTAGCGATGTCCCCTGCCAGTCCAGGTAACTCTCTATATTATAACTTAGTACCTCACTTCCAGCTAGCCTTGTGGTCTAGTGGTTAAGATTCAGCCCTCTCACCACCACTGACCTGGTTTGTTTTCCTGGTCAGGGAACCACATCACCCTCTGTTGGTTTCATACTGTGGCAGCTGTGTGTTGGTGTGATGCTGAAAGCTATGCCACTGGTATTTCAAATACCAGCAGGGTCACTCATGGCGACAGGTTTCAGTGGAGTTTCCAGACTAAGACAGACCAGAAAGAAGGATGTGGCCACCCACATCTGAAAAAATTGGCCGTGAAAACCCTATGAATAGTAGCAGAGCATTGTCCGATGCAGCGCTGGAGGGTGAGAAGATGGTGTAGAAAGACCAGGCAGGGTTCTGCTCTGCTGTACACAGGGACACTAGGAGTCAGAATAGACTCCACAGCACTAACAACAAACCTCAATTCCATGTCAGCACATGCTTCCACGGTCACCAAAGCACAGGGAAATGGGGGTGGAGAAACAAACTGACAATGAAATCACCCATCTGGAAGGGACATATGTCAGTTCTGCTCACTAGTTCATTGGCTAAAACTAGTCACATGACTATCCCTAAGATTAAGGAGCTAGGATATGTAGTCCTACTATGTGTACATGGGGGAGAAGACCCAGAAATATTGCAGACCAGAAGTCATAGACTTTTATCAGCACCCCTCTAATTGTCTTTATTTTTTCCTCTTAAGGTAGGCAGATCTACAGAAAAGTCTCTTCCAATATGCTGCCTGAGAGTAATTCCCTGGCTGCAAGAATTCTGGGCACCAAATAGGAAGATCAGGCTTAGGGTAGAGTGTAGGTCTCAATATTCATTTTAGGAATGTAGGCAGATAGATAGATAGGTAGATAGGTAGGTAGGTAGATAGATATAGATAGATATTTGTCAATCCTCTTTCTTTCAGAATAATACTCCCGTCCTTAACTGTGTCTGGCATTCCTCAGTCCAGAGACTCTTTCCAGATTACACTCCTATATCATATTGATGTATGAGAGAGAGAAACACCTATTGGTCTGGAGTGGAGGAAGGGATCACGGAATGTTACAGTTCTTTACTGGTACTTCTTTTGTTGACTTTCTTACCAAAGGTGACTGATGATGCCTATTCCTGTATCTTATGAAGATTTCATTGAGCGAATTGGGTTGGGTCTCTGCTTTCCTCAATGTTGGCTTTTTTGGGCTTACTGCATTAGGTACCACACATCCCTCTGTTTTCCAGTTTCCAAATGTTGTTATTACTACCTCTTCTTCTGTTTTCTCTGTTCTCCTTAAATTTAGGTTTCTGTATTTAAAAAAGCCCTTATACTGTATGTTAGTGAGGTTGCAGGAGGGAACAAAATTGCATGTGTCTGATCAATATGTCATCTTTAAGGCAACTTCCAAACAATTCCAATGCCTGGCCACTGAAGCTCGGTCCTGACTCTCTGGGTATGTCTAGGTCTGTTCAGCCAGTTCACATGGGTATAGTTCTAGTTGGTGTCTGTTATGATTGGTCAATACTCTTGCTGTAAATGCTAACTATTTTTGAAGACTATCCCTGATAAAGAGATTATTTCCATTAAAAAATACTGAGCGTCATTCCATTTTGCCAGGAAACTTAATAGTAAAACATGACTGCTCCCTCGTCACTAATAAATAGTGCAAAACAACCTGCTGCATTAAAGGGATGATTGAATGCACATTGGAGGACTGGCTGGCAGGTTTTTTTGCCTTTGCAATGCCTAATCCAGGATGCATTTGCTGTATAATCTTGTAAAGCTCATTTAATGTGCTAGAAGAAGGCCTAGCTAGATATAGAGCTATGAGGATAATTGGAAAATTGAAGATTGCTATAATTTGGGCCCTTTAAATATTTTCTTTTACTTGGACTTTTCTGTTGGACCCATAATGCATATGTTTCAGATACTGGATTGGGCATAGATTAAATAGATCACATTTTTACTTACTAATATTTGCTAAAAATTAGCTGCAACAAGTAAAATGAAGAAGAGACAACTTTTCTCCCAATGAAATGTGAAAATTGCCTGTTTTACTTCAGTAAGTGAAGAATACTAAGTAGCTAATCGTTAGAGCCTAAAAATTGTCGAAATGTCTGAGAATGTTGTGCAAGAGAGATTGTGAAGCTTATTACATTTATTAAATGGAAATGAATTATCTTAGCTTACACATACGATTCACCATGTGTATTATAAATCAATACATGTAACTTAATATTTCAACTTCTAAATATTTTGTATAAGTTATTTTTTAAGAAGAAATTCTATTGACCCAAGGGATAGCTAAACAAAATATAGGGAAATAGCCATTGCCATCATCCCTGAGAAGAATATCAACATTATTCATGAAAATATCCACAAAACACAGCACACATGAGGACAAGGATTTAGGTTGTGGGGGATGGCTCCCTGCTTGCCCTCGTGGTGTTCTCAATTGGGGCTTTGTATTCAGATGGGACTATGTAACATTTTAAAATAGGTTATTTGCTGTGCTTTGGGTTGACAAGAGATTATGAAAATAACAGGTGCATGTGTGAGGAGGGAACACTCTCATATTGAAAGCAGGGGAATTATGAAAATGTTGAAAATTACAGGATCACCTTCCCTGACCCAGTATGGAAATTCTTCCATTCTTGCATTATATCTCCTGGAATAAATAACATACATACTCATTCTCTCTCAAACCCATAGTTCATTGTTTCCCCAGTATCTAATTCTATGTGACATATGATAATAAAATGCATAGTTTTCCAACTACTGTAAGTTTTTTGGCATATACCTAACAATGATGTCAATTCTCTCTGTTCATGTCCCTATCTATTGTCCAATTACAAACACTGCTGTGCTTTTACCCTAGGTGTATATGTATTTCCTTCTTGTCGTCATCACTCAGCTTAAGACTGTTTAAAAAAAATATATATATATATGTTTTTGTCATTTATATTTGGGTTCATATGTTGATTTCATCCACTTAATTTTAAGACCCTCAAAGTCATGACCATATTTATGTTTTCTATTCCTTGGGCTCATAAGTAGCTATTTACAGCATCTTATATTTGGTAGATTTTTGAATATAGGACTTACCAAAAATAAGTTTGATATGTAAATAAACACTTAACTCTTTCTTTTTAATTTATTTAAATTGGAGCTACACAGACTCCTAGAAGTCATGCTAGAAGACAATGGAGTAAAGTAGAAAAAAGCCGAGGTTGAGCCCCAGAAACCTTAGAAAATTCGTATAGTCATTGAGATTCAGTTTCTTCATCTGTAACATTTACATGATAATAATACCTTCTCCCAGGATAGATGTGAAAATTAAATGAAATCATAAATATGAAAAATGCTTTGTAATTTTTTTACATAGACAGAAATATGATTATTATTTGAATATTAGAGGCTGAGGCAGGCAAAGTGAATTAACAGCAAAGTCTCCTTGAATAGTAGCTGATAGAGCCAGAAATAGGATGCTAGTCTCCTGATTTCCAGTCAGGGCCTGGCAAGGGGACTCGCCACCTTAGAACAAAATATCTGCACTATTAAAAAGCTAGCCAGATGTGGTACAACATAAATAGGAACTCAGTAAGTTAGAGAGAATCATCTCTATCATCAAATAACTGTTATTATACAGATACTTCAACTGCTTATATATTTACTTACTTAAATTTCAAACTTTAGCAAAATTGATTATTTAGTTTTGTGTAGGATGAGCCCCTATATAGATGGCACCTGATAAATCTTGTTGAATAAATAAATGTGTTTATTTACAAAACTCTGCCCTCAATAAACATTGGTCATGTACAAGAAACAAATCTTCAATATAACACACCCAACTTCTGCATTTTCCTGTAAAGATAGATGCTTGGCTTTTGCCCAGAGATTTTTTTTTTAAGAATTTAATTTTTAGATCAATCGTAGGTTTACAACAAAATTGAGACGGGAGGTAGAGAGATTTCCCATATATCCCCTACTCCTACGTGTGCATAGCCTCCCCTGTTATCAACATCACTCACCAGAATGGTGCATTTTTTACTAAGAATGAACATCTATTGACACATCATAACCAGCCAAAGCCACAGTTTACCTTAGGGTTCAATCTTGGTATTATACATTCTATGAGTTTGGACAAATATATAATGACACATATCCATTACCATACCATACAGAGTAGTTTCACTGCCCTAAAAATCCTCTGTACTCTGCCTATTTATCTCTACCCACCCCACTCCCCCCCACTGTTACCAAACATTGATCTTTTTAATTGTCTCCATAGTTTTGCCTTTTCCAGAATGTCATGTACTTGGAATCACACAGGATGCGGCATTTTCAGGTTGGCTTCTTTCTCTTACTTTTACTCTTACATCTCTTACATTAAAGTTCCTCTATGTCTTTTAATGGCATGATAGCTCATTTCTTTTTAGTGTTGAATAATATTTTGTTTGTCTGCATTATCAAGGTTTATTTATCCATTCACCTACTGAACGACATCTTGGGTCCTTCCAAGATCTGGCAATTATGAATAAAGCTTCTATAAACATCCTTGTGCAGGTTTATGTGTGGCCATAAGTCTTCAGCTCTTTCAGGTAAATACTAAGGAACACAATTGTTGGATCTAATGGTAAGAGTATGTTTAGTTTTGCAAGAAACTACCAAAGTGTCTTCCAAAGTGGCGGCACCATTTTCCATTCCCACTAGCAATGTATGAAAGTTCCTGTTGTTCCACCATCTTGCCAGTATTGGCATGGTCAGTGTGCTAGATGTGAGCCTTTCTAATAGACGTGTAGTGGTATCTTGTTGTTGTTTTAATGTGGACTTCCTTGATGATACATGATGTAGAGCATCTTTTCATATGCTTATTTGCTATCTGTATATCTTCTTTGCAGGTATGCAAATGCAGAGTTTGGGTATGTCTGTTAAGGTCTTTGGCCCATTTTTCAATCAGGTTGTTTGTTTACTTATTGCTGGGTTTTAAGTGTTCTTTGTATATTTTGGATAGCAGTCCTTTATCAGATGTCTGTTTTGAAAATATTTTCTTCCAGTCTATGGCTTGTCTTTTTATTCTCTTGATATTGTCTTTTGCAGAGCAAAAGTTTTTATTCATTTTTTAAATCACAATGCTGTGCATTAGATCTCCAGAACTTATTTATCTTCTAACTGCAAAAGAATTTGTTAATTTTAATGAAGTCGAGCTTATTAATTATTTCTTTCATGGATTGTGTCTTTGGTGTCATATCTAAAAAGGCATTATTCCCAAAGAATTTTAGGTAAACTAAGTTTCTCTGCAGGTTTCCCATGGAACTCTGCTCCCTGACTTTTAGGAGTATATGGGCCCTTTGTGCAAAGAGAAGTCTATTATTTCAAGGGTATTCTGATGTAAAAGAGGAAACTGGGTCTCTAAGTGATAGGCATTATTCTGAGGAAGGTCAGTTTCAACACAGAATGAGGTGGTGAAAAATCATTTCCAAGTGCAAAATCCAGAGAGAATGCGTCCATGGAGGTGGGTTTGGAAGATATTGAACATGAGTAAATGGGGACCAGAGGGAAATGATTTTCCTTGAGCATTTCCAAGTAGTCTTACAATATCACACTACCTCTGCATATGGGGTCAAATTTAGGCTGTATAGTTCTAACTCCAACAGTTTCTACATCATGAGTAGGAATGGTGACAATGAGAATATTAAAAAAGAAGACTTTAATGTGGATATATTTTTATTTCTAAATGATAATCTATAGTATATGTACCTCCTCAAAAAATTTGTACACTTCTGTTTTTTAAAATTTCCTTGGATATGTGAAGCAAAATTTCAGCCGCTTGCTCAGATAAAGCTTCTAGAAGTTACCTAAATATTAGTTAAACCAAATTTATTGTATGAAGACTGTCACAACCAGATGGTACACATTATGCACATGGTAAAGGTTTCTCATAACATTCTCACTAATATTAGCTTGTTTATGGAATACTAAAGCTGTGACACAAACTGACAAGATCTGGGATGCCACTATTCTATTCTCAACTCATTCCATATTGCATAAATAGAGCAGTGTAGTGAGTGCTAAGTAGGATCTCAAAAATCCTTACAGCAACAGGATTCAATTAAATTAAGGACAAAATGATTCCCATACCAAGCACCAAATTTATCCCCCAAGCAAAATCTAAACTTTATTAAATTATTGTCTTGAGACAGTGGTTGTATTTCTATGTATTACCATTTCTCAATCTTGTTTGTGTAACTTATGGCCAATTTTAAATGAAAAACTTTTTTTCTTACCCCCAGTTTAAAAAACTGATTTAAATTACAATGTTAGTTAAATACATACAACTGCAGAAGTATGTAAAAACTCTTTCTATGATATAAAGCTAAAATAAACTTATAAATTAAAGTCAAACAATGGTGAAATTAACAACATTAAAATTATCATTAAATTAATGTGGTGGATAACTTAGTTCTGCCAATTCTAAAGCCCCACTATACTGTGAATACATACAGATTATATAATGGTTCATTTTATGTATCAACTTGACCGGGCCACAGGATGCCCAGATATTTGGTCAAACATTATTTTAGATGTTTTGGGATGAGATGAACATTTAAATGGGTAGACTGAATAAAGCAGATTGTCCAGCAATTACTAAGTTCTAGTTCCAAAGCTTTCATGGATGATGCAAAATAAAGTGATTTTATTTTAATTCTGAAATATTTTCAGGTACATTGAAACGATGATTGAGTTTGCTGAGTTGTCTTCCTCTTTCTCTTTTTACCCCTCTTCTGCTATGCTACTCAATATAATATGACTGTTACTAATAGTTGATTTAATACTATTTTATTTCATATTTATTTCTTGGAAAACCAAGAAGTGCTTGGGATCTTACAGTGATATTTATACATCATGCTTAAAAATTAATATTTCACACTTAGGTTTTGTAGGGGAACTACCACGCCAAGCTATAACAGGAGAGCGTTTGTATATCAAGGTTCTATAAGTATAGGTGCTATGATAAAGCTGAAATAAAAACCACTGCTTCTAGGAATTAAGAGCAACAGGGAATCTCATTAAAGTTACCATTTGTATCACATTACATCTTTCTATAAGTTTAAATGCTTAGATTCACCGGAAGGGAATTTAATGAGAATAGAGTTCAGGTGAACTCAACATAAACTTTTCTAGTTTTAGCATATAATACCTGATCATTCTTTTTCTTACAAAAGAAATTCCTCATGAATGGACTATATGCAGATTTGGAATGAGAGGCTGCACATTAGACCTGTTATCTTTCAGAACACTTGGGCTCCTATCTACTAGAGAATTCCTTATTCTAGTGTGACCATATTGACATTGAGATATTGAATATAATTAAATTAAATAGTTTAAACTATGAGAAAAATATCATTTAGGGATTAGATTTACCCGACTTAGTCTATCAAGTTGAATATTTTATTTTATTATTTTTTTATTTCCAAGTCATGGATGTGGTCCAAAGTTATGGCCCTCAGCTAATCACTCTGACAGAACCAGGTAGTCCCTTCCTCACTTTTATAAGATTAAATAATGAACACAACACACTGCCACGCTTTCAAGTGCAGCACATCAATAAAGCTCCAGCCAGAACAAGGGTGAGAACGTGGATGTTAGAATTTCATTTAAAGACACATCAAGTCAACATTCTCCAGGGATATTGTTTTCTTATCATATTTTAAACATATGAAATATTCAGTTTACCAAAAGGAATGTGTTCCAGTTTTACATTTTTTGAAACACATATTAAAATGTATTACATAGAAAGCACATAATATGCCTTTATGGAAAGGGACCCTTCTTCAGGTCCATTTCAAGCTGTTCTGACCACTGAATGATCATTTCAACAATTTTCCTCAAAAATGGTTGAAAAGAAAACATGGAAGCCTGTGGAACATTGATGTCCTCAGTTGTAGCTATATTGGTTACTCAGCATGTACAGAAAGAGAAAAATGGAAACTCAGAAATAATTTTTCTCCCAGTTTTGTCTTTGAGTAGCATTGACACGGAGAATATAAAAGTTCCAGGAAGAGAGATAAGTCTTTTCCAGCTCTTTTGGATATCCATTGGGCATTTACAAGTATAAATATTTCAATTCAGTAAAATTTTCTGACTTCATTGCCATATATTCATATATATATTTTATAGATAATACTGATCAGAATATTCCAAAATACCAAGTTAGTATACTTGAGGAGTCAAAAATAATTGACTAATTGTTTACTTCATGATGTGAACTACCCATGTCCAAGTCATAATACACAGTGAAGAGAACATAAGCATTTGCCTAAATGAATAAAATCAGGGACTCAACATACATACGCACACACACACACACACACACACACACACACACACATTACCCTTGTAAAAGTAAAAATGCAAAAGGATTTGCTAAGGAAATATATTTTTAGGTTTCTGTTAGGATTGACTCTGGTTCAGCCCTCTGCCGGCTTTTCGTTATATCTGCACCTAAGTGCATTCACAGTCTGTGCTTGTGGACTCTCCTTTATTTCCATGCCTCTTTTATGTAGTGAGTGAGTTTTAATTAGAACGTTATATAATATGTCATGTTGTAGATGAGAGGCAGTGTTCTAGCAGCAGAAATATCACTGAGTTAGTTTCCCTGCTGCTGAGATAACTGATACCTGATTATTAAACAATACTTTTTTCACTGTCAAGTCTTTCAGAGAATTAGTATAAAGAGGAGTCTCTGATATAAACAAAGTTCTTAAATAGCAAGTTTATAGCAAGATATCAATAAACAGCACTCACTTATAAAATCAGCCTGTTTCTTTTCACCATCATGCTTCTTCAAAGTCCTCAGTCTCCTCATTTGTAAAATGAGGTGGTTGGAGTAGATGTCTCCCAAGTCCCTTGCAGTTCTAGCATCCTAAATCATAGTTATTTGAATCACCTGACTGCCTAACAGCCAGGGGTAAGTGTTAGTGGTTAAATACTGACCACCTGCGGTCCCATCCATCTGTCCTAAGATTCCGTCTTCTGTATAAAGATAATAGTTGCACTACTATTCTGTTAAGATGATGACTTTAAAAAGAGGTAAGCTACACAGTTACATCAGCTGTGTAATTTTCTCACCTGTCATTTAGCCACGTCGATGACAGATTTAGTCAAATTACAGATTTTTTTCAAGGACAAAGACGATGTCATGCACTTGTAATATTTGGAAGTAATGAGTGATGTATGGTTAATGAACCAAGAAGCCTTTCTCTCTTTAGATGTTATAAAATGCAGAGCCACATCCTGCTTTTGATCTGTTTGCTCTTTGTGATCTAAACCTTCTGGTGGGAGCTATTTTTATATGTGCTATCCATTGAAGATTCTCTCTAAGAATACCAAAAGAGCAGAGGGAAGGTGGGTGCCTTTGGAAATGTCTTTGTCTTTCTTTAGCCCCAAATTCAACTCTGTAATGGTTATACTGTTTGCTGTGCCTTTTGCCCTCACTGACTTTATTTTTGGCATTGATTAAGCACAGATATACTTGGATGGGTTTAATTCAATTCAACTGAACTCAATTGAATTCAGTTTAATAAGTATTTGCTGATTGCTGGAAGGATGAGAGAATTATACCAGAAAATTTAGTCTGTGGTTCTAAGAGATTGAATAGTTGGATTGCATAGCATTTATTGTTTCATAAAAGGGAATATCTTGTCTCAGCATGAGAGGTAATGTTCATGGTTAACACAGACTGGGTGGTTAAGAGATTGAGGAGAGAAATATAGACTGTGCTTTTAAACTATGCCCCAAGAGGATATCAAAACTATGAAAAACAGTCCACATTATATTATAATTACATGATTTAGTCTAATTTCAATTACAAAAAATAATTTAACAGATATTATTGTTTCTTGGACACTTATAATCCCAGTAGCAAGAAAAATACATGGCACATAGAGGGAGCTCAATAATTTATTTGTTGAAGGAGTTAATAAATTAATGGATCTATATCCTTCTGTCTGGTTTAATTTTCTCCTTCCAGATCATTTTTTTCAGTGAGGACCTGAATGATAAAATCTTTATTTTTTTACAATATCTAAATATCTTTCCCCCTTCCTTATGAAGGATTGTTAAACATCATATAAAATTTATTTTAATAATTATTTTTATCTTAGCAATTTGAAAATATTCCATTATTTTCTGGCATCAATTTTTGCTGATGGACGTATTCCCGTTTCTCTAATTGTAATTCCTTCATAGGTAATTTTTCTTCTCTGGTTGACTTTAAAATCTCTTTTTCTTATGCCACTGTGCTATGTCTGGGTTTGGATTTATTTTTATTTGGGATTCATAACTTTGAGGATTTACATTGTTTCATTAACTCTAGAAAATTTTCATCTGCTCCCCCTTCGTCTCAATTAGGAATTCTTATCATGAGGACACTGGATGTTTCCATTCTATCTGCCACGCCTGTAGATCTCTTTTTCACATGCTCCATTTCTTTATTATTATTTAATAATATTATTTAAGGAAATAATATTATTATTTCATTGTGTTCACTTCTGAGAATTTAATTTTTGGTTTACTTTCTAGTTTATTAATTCTCTTTTTAGATTTTCTAATCTGAAACTATCTCATTATTTGAGATTTTAATTTTGATGACTGTATTCTTTTTATATTTTAATTCTTTAGTGTTTTTCAAATAGTGGTTATTTTTTATGTCTTGTTTATTTCTTTTTGTTTTTTTTTTTTTTTTTAACAATATATCAAGATCCTATAGGGAACTCTTGTTTATTTCTTTTGCTTTTAAATCTTTGTTTTAAACATTTTAAAGATTCTTATACTATAGTCTCTATCAAATTGCCCTATTATCTAAAGTTCTTGTCATGGCTGCTGTCTCTGGCTTATGATGAATTAATTTCTTGTGTATTTTGTACTTTTTACATATGTACTCATATTTCTTGGGCCTTGAATCTGAGTAATTCTGTGACATTCAGTTGAAGGTGTGGTTCTCTAGAATTGCTTTCTTTCTTTTAGGAGCACAGAGACATCATCCTGGGGGATCTGGATTATACTAATAATGCAAATTCAAAATGTTAAATCACATTTGATTCAGGCACATGATTACAATTTTTAATTTTCTCCTACATTTAAATTCTAGTCGGAGAAAAGCTTTCTTGTCACCTCCCTGTGCTAAGTTGACTTTTTCTAGTTCACTCTTTAGCGATGGTGGACATGGCACATGTCAGAAAGCTTAGGTTTTAGTCGTGGCTCTGCTGTTTACTGTGTGACTCTAATTCACATGAAGCCTTACTATCCTCACTGGATATCTGCGAAAACAATTTATCATACCTATTGCTGTGAGATACACTCCTTCTTGGGCCTATAGCAATCCCACTTGTCTTTCTAGGTGTGCCTGCAAGGCTCTGACCACTCTTCCACGGGCCATTTTTTGAGGTTGTTTATGTACCTGGTAACCTTGAGAGATGAGAGAATTACTCCTCCCCTGGAACTAAGAGTATGCTTGCTTACTACTTGCTATAAATTTTGTAGATCCCCTAAGCTAAGCGTTACTCAGATATGACAGAAACCCACCACATGTGTAAAATCTCTTTGGACCATTTCATGTCACTCCTATTGGACTTAGAAAAAAAGGAAAGCAACAGTAATATGCTGATGTTCATGCTGTTGTGGTGCTATGAGTAATAAATTCCTTCCTCTCTGACCCAGGAGTCTTGTTTCTGCCAGTATCCATGAACAATAAGAGGCTAACTCCTTAGTTTGTAATTGGGTAAAATTAAATCCTGGACCTAACACCTATCTCACAGGGATATCGTAAAGATCAGTGCATTTGTGTATGCGAAAGTAATCTCAAAATTGTAAAGTGCTATGTCATGATAAAGGATTATTATTTGTTCTAAAATATTAATAATATTTAAGGCAGAGTAGAGCTACTTTTTAGAGAAAAGCATGCATAAAATTCCTTTGAATGGAAGTATCCAAGACCACTTGTGAAGTATTCATGACAAAACAAATAAATAAAATAGAAACAAAACCCTTGAAGTTATATCTGATCAACTCTCTAGATCTTGCTACCAATTTAAAGGAGATATATGGAGAAAGGAACATGTCAGGTAATACCAATACCACTGGGATGGAATCAGTAAAGTCCAGAGTATAGCAAGCTCCTCTCAACAACTGACTCAATTTTTTTAAACAAGTAAATTGTAAGGTAAAACTAGAGGGAGGAAAAACTTATAGATTACATAAAATTTAAGAGATACAACAACTAATTGCAATATATACATTTTATTTTGATACTAATTTGAACAACTAACCTAAAAAAATCATGAAATAACTCAGAAAATTGAACACACAATGTATATTTGATAATATTAAGGAAGAAGGGCTTAAAATTTTAGTATAATTATGGTGTTGTAATTAATTTCCTATTACATATATTTTGAAATATCTTGGATGAAATGATATGACATCTCGGAGTTAAAATAATCTGGAAGAGGGGAGAAGTAGATGGATATATACATGAAATAAGATAGGCCAGGAATTGATGAGTGTTACATGTGGTGATGAGTACATAGATGTTCATTATAGTAATCACTATTCTTTTCTACACATAAAATATTTTCTTTCTTTTTCTTTTGTGAGGAAGATCAGCTTTGAACTAAGATCCATGCCAATCCTCCTCTTTTTGCTGAGGAAGACTGGCCCTGGGCTAATATCTGTGCCTATCTTCCTCCACTTTATATGAGACGCCGCCAGAGCACGGCCTGACGAGCGGTGCATCAGTGTGCGCCCAGGATCCGAACCCGGGTCGCCAGCAGTGGAGCGTGCGCACTTAACTGCTATGCCACAGGGCCTGCCCCTAAAGTGTTTTCCATAATAAAAAATTTTTAAAAAGGAAACTACTTTTGTGGCTTCATGAGAAAAGATTCTCTTCACATATTCTAATATTGAAATGCTGATTTTAAAACTAGATGTATGGACAAAGATCAGCCCTACTAATAACGTGTTTGATAAGACTGTGTTATTATTATTAATTATTAGTATTATTATTAATATTGTTAACACACAATGGCAGCATCAAAAGCTAAATAATTAACGAATCACAAAAAACAAATAAAAACCAAACCAAGACTAACTGCCCAACTAACCAAAAAACCTGGAGAGCAGAACAAAAATTTGAGGAAACAGCAATTGGGTAAGTAAAAGAAATAAAAGGCTCATAAATTGGAAAGGAAGAAGTAAAATTATCTCTATTTGCAGATGACACGATCTTACAGGTAGGAAACCCTAAAAATTTAATTTAAAAAAACCTGTTAAAACTAGTAAATTCAGCAAAGTTGCAGTATGCAAAATCAACACACAAAAATCAGTTGTGTTTCTATACATAAAAAACAATCTGAAAAAGAAATTTTAAAAATTCCATTTATAATAGCATCAAAAAGAACAAAATACTTAGGAATAAAACGTAGTCAAGGAGGTGAAAGACTTGTACACTGAAAACTACAAAACACTGATGAAATTAAGAAGAAACAAAACAAATGGGTAGATATCCCATGTTCATGTACGGGAAGAATTAACATTGTTAGGATGTCCATACTACCCAAAGCAATCTATCGATTCAAAGCAATAATATCAAAATCCCAATGGTAATTTTTTCAGAAATAGAAAATTTCATCCTAAAATTCATATGGAATCTCAAGAGACCCTGAATAGCCAAAACAATTTTGAAAAAGAACAAATTGGAAGACTCACACTTTCTGATTTTAAAAATAGTACAAACCTAGAGTAATCGAAACAGTGTAGTACTGGCATAAAGGTAGATATGTAGACCAATAGAATAGAACAGAGAGCTTAGAAATAAACCCTTGCATATATGCGTATATGTGCATATGCGTATATTGAACAATCTCTGATGAGGGTGCCAAGACCACTCAATGGGGAATAGACTGTCTCTTCAACAAATAGTGTTGGGAAAACTGAATATCTACATGCAAAAGAATGAAGTTGGACCCTTACCTTAGACCATACAAAAATTAACTCAAAATGGATTAAAAACCTAAATATAAGACGTAAAACTATAAAATTCCTAGAAGAAAACATAGGGGAATAACTTCATGATGTTGGACTTGCCAGTGAATTCTTGGCTTGACACCAAAAGCTAAGGCAACAAAAGCAATAGACAAGTGGACTACATAAAACTTAAAAACTTTTGTGCACCAAAGGACAAAATTAACAGAGTGGAAAAGCAACCTATTTACAAAATATTTGTAAATCATATATCTGATAAGGGGTTAATATCCATAATATAAAAATAACATCTATGACTCAATAACAAGAAAAAATCAAATAACCCAATTTTAAAATGGGCACAGGGCTTGAATAAACATTTCTCCAAAGATGGTGTACAACTGGCCAGAAAGCATATGAAAAGGTGTTTAACATCACTAATTATCAGAGAAATGCCAAGCAAAACCACAAAGAGATATTACCTTACACACCCTGGGATGACTACTACCAAAATACAGAAAATAACAAATGTTGGTGATGATGTGAAGAAATCGGAACCCTTGTGCATTGTTGGTGGGGTTGTGAAATGGAGCATCTGCTACGGAAACCGTACAGAGGTTCTCCCCAAAATTAAAAATAGTACTATCATATGGTCCAGCAATCCCACTTCTGGGTATATATACAAAAGAATTGAAAGCAAGGTTTTGAGGAGCTATTTGCACAACTATGTTCATAGCAGCATTATTCATAATAGCCAGGAAGTGAAAGCAACTCAAATGTCCGTGGACAGACAAATGACTAAACAAAATATTATATATACATACAATGGAATATTGCTTAGCCTTAAAAAGAAAGAACCCTGTCGCATGCTACAAAATGAACTAACCTTGAGGACATTATTCTAAGTGAATTAAGCCAGTCAAAAAAGACAAATACCATATGATTACATTTATAGAGCCAGTATTTAGATTGTGCAAGCTCCTTTCTTGGTTATTTCAGTTAATAAGTCCCATCTTTATGGCAATAATATCACAATGAATCAATTTTTATGCAATGAAGAAGATAGTAAGGTTTTCGAGTGACGTGGTCTGGATATTCCAATTCAATTTGATCTCAAGTGGAGTTTGGAAGGAGTTTACAGAGAGGAAAATGACTGAGAAGATATGTGGGAGAGTTTGGGTTATGGATGAAAGGTAATATAGTCAAACATTAGTTAGCCCAACCATACTTGTGATTCATTAAAAGGATTCATACCTCAGAAATGTATTCTAAATGTAACAGACACATAAATACATATATAGATTCCCTACCTTACTTAACATTGCAATTAATATAAATTTTTCTTATGATTTGTCAGCTAGTACCATAGTGTATACACTATCATAAGTCCTCAGTTTATTTTTTTCTCTTGGATTTTAGTTATATGTTCCCGTCTTTTCATGTGTCTACTAAGTTTTGTTTGAATTGTATATAAAAAATATAGAAACACCAGATATTATTTTCTAAAGGGTAGGTTCACCTTCTATCTGCTAAGAATACTGTTCTGGCTGATCACCTTAAACCAATTAAGAATAGACTGAGTAGAACTTGGAGTATGACCTTGGTGAGGCCCACTATACCTTTGGTTCATCCTGCCCTCCAGAGTTTCAATTAAGAGTCTAGTGTATTCTCCATGGTACCTCCTTCTATCAGGTTTTACACTCCGATATTTGTCTCTTGAGAGTTTCAAATGCGATGTATTGCTTTTCAGATGCTTTCTTCTTAGGTTTTTAGCCTTTGCTCTCCCTTGCACAGCCCCAGAATTCAGCAAATCTCTTGACAGAAAATTTGGCCATTTTGGTTTTCTCTCCCCACAGCGGCATACCTCTGTGGGTGCAAAGCCTGGAAGCCCAGTCTGCTGTTTGACCTGTAACTGGCAAATACTCCCATCTCTACAAGTAATAGCTGCTGCATAAATCAGCTCATCTTTTTGAGGCTTTCCCCTCTCTGAAATCTTAGCTTCCCTAGTTACCATGGTCTCAGCAGCTCTTTGCTGTCTTCTGATACATGATTTGTGTTTGTTAATTTGATTTCCAGGTTTTTTTTTTTTTTCCAGTGGGAGTGTGATCTTATGCTTCCTACTCCATCCCACAGGGAAGGGAGAAGCCTGCTCTCTGAATTCTTGCATGTATATAGTTTTGGTTGGGTATATCTTGGAGTGCATTTCCTTTCTTTCAGTAATCTATAGATGCTATTCTGGTCTTTCCTAACTTCTATTGGAATAGATACAAAGTTGATACCAGTCTAACCGGTCCAGTTGCTACTACTGTAATTAATTTTATTGTTAAGTTTTGATCTTGTAAGATTTTCTCTTTATCTTAGATATCAGGGGCTTTCCCAGGATGTGCCTAGATAGATGAATATTTTTTCCCATCAGTTATTCTAAGGAATTGATAAGCCCATTTAATATTTGCAGGGAAATTTTCTTCCATATTTTAATTATTACTCTTCTCCTTTTAAGGCTTTTTCTCATTCTGGATATCCCATGATTTACCTTCTAGAAGTTCTGGATCTATCTTCCAAATCTCTTATTTTTTCATGGTGATTTTCTTTTTGTCATACTAACTTTGAGATATTTCTTCCATTTGAGTATCCAAGTCACTCATGTGGATCCGTACAGTGATCACCAGCCTTATAAAGTATATCTAAAAATATTAAATTGGGATATATATCATATTAAAAATGATAGTCAATTTGGGTTACGCTTGAATCTCTTTAAGTATTATATGGAAGAAAATCATATAGGGAAATAAATGAATGAATATAATTGAGACAGCACACAAAAACCTCAAACAAGGGTAGAGACTTGCCTTATTGGGTATCTGAATATACTATAAAAATACTGCAACCAAATATATATTGAATTGTCATAAATAAATAGAAAAGTGATACAGAATACTAACATCAGAAAGAAATACCCATATTTTTTTTCTAAAAATTTTCAGTTCTTTCTTTTTTCTTTTTTTTTGAGGAAGATCGGCCCTGAGCTAACATCTGTTGCCAATATTCCTCTTTTTCTTTTTTCTCCCCAAAGCTCCAGTACATAGTTGTATATCCTAGTTGTAGGTCCTTCTAGTTCTTCTGTGTGCGATGCCACCTCAGCATGGCTTGATGA
Source organism: Ceratotherium simum simum (assembly GCF_057802395.1). Taxonomy (NCBI): domain Eukaryota; kingdom Metazoa; phylum Chordata; class Mammalia; order Perissodactyla; family Rhinocerotidae; genus Ceratotherium; species Ceratotherium simum. Next base: position 18,200,227 of record NC_141909.1, read on the forward strand.
GTGGTGAGTAGGTCCGTGCCCAGAATCCACACCAGCAAACCCCAGGCCGCTGAAGCAGGATGCACGAACTTAACCGCTATGCCACAAGGCCGGCCCCAAAATACCTATATTTTTGATAATAATTTAAAACTTATTTTATGCTAGTTAAACTAAGATGCATTTTAAATTACTGGTTCTGGAATAACCGGCTATCCATCTGGAAGGAAATAAAATTGGATCCTGATCTTTCCAATATTTAAAAACAAATTCCAAATAGAATACAAATTTAAATGAAAAATATAAACAATAAAAATCACGTAAGAAAACATTGCAGGACACATGTAGAGTCTACTGATAAGAAGGTCAGAGGGAGAAGGTCAAATACCATATGATTTCCTTCATTAAGTAGTAGATAATAACAACAATAAACAAACACATAGAGACAGAGATTGGATTAGTGGTTACCAGAGGGGAAGGGGGGAGGGGGGAGAGGGGAGGGAGGGGGAGCGAAAGGGATAATTCAGCACATGTGTGTGGTGATGGGTTGTAATTAGTATTTGGGTGGTGAACATGATGTAATCTATGCAGAAATAGAAGTATAATGATGTACACCTGAAATTTATACAATGCTATAAACCAATGTTACTGCAATAAACAAAAAATGAAAAAAAAAAAAGGGCAATATTGAATAAAACTAGGAACCAGGAGCTATGAAAGAAAAGCTATTCTATGGAGAAGATAAAAATTTAAAATTTTTGTATGGCAAATTATACCTAGATAAAGTCTAAAGACAGAAATTAGCTTTTGAAAACATAATTTTAGTGCAGAAGACAGATGACAAAATTAAAAAAAAAAATTCCTGCAATTGGCCAAAACACAAACAAGTAATCCAATTAAAAAAGTAGCCAAGGGACATGGAGAGGAAATTAATATAAGAGCATATCGAAGTGGTTGATAAAACTTAAGACAAAAATGCTCAGAATCACTCTAATTTAGAGAAGTGAAGATTGAAGTTACAGTTAGGTAGCATCTTACACTAGTTAAGATTGGCAAAAGACATAATGAAAATCTCAAGATACACATCTTTCTTTTGGGGATGCAGGAAAAGGAGTGTCACATATTGTTGCTCGTGGAGATGTCAATTGTTAGAAATTTTTTGAAAAGCGTTCTTGCAATATTAAAGATATGTGTACATATTAACTTTACTCCTAAACCTAACAGTCCCTCTTCTAGAAAACTATTTCATAGAAATAGAAGTCCAACTAAATAAGGATATATGCCCCAAGATGTTTATTGCAAAATTTTATGCAGTGACAAACCTACATACATAACCCCCACAGGATACCAAGTGAATATCAATCAGTAGGGAAGCGTATTATGATACAATAATAGTATCAAATATTATGCAGCCATTACAAATAATGAATAGGAGCCGACCAGGTTGACTTGGAGGGATTTCCCTAAGGCATTTTTGACTGAGAAAATCAAGATTCAAAACAATGAATCCACGTTCCCATTTTTGTAAAACAAAATGATGATCTCTTTCGATATTTGTATATTATTATTTGAAGAAGGAGAAAATATGAACAAGTTTACTTGAGTGGAGTAAGGAAATATATTAAGAAGGAAAATGTATTAGCCCAAGACAAAAAAAACAGCAAAATTAGAATACAATAAAATTATATATTATATGATCACGTTTATGGATTTATATAAAATTGTACTTTTCATGTATGTTTATAAAAGCAATGTTACAATAATAACCCAGGCTTTGAAAAAATTATTCATGTGGTAGGATCCAATTTGGTTATTAGACCAGTATTAAAGACAGATTCTGTATCATGGATTATTTGAGATATCCTTTAATTTGTTGGGTAAAAATTTGGAAGCTTAACTCTCAGTTGACATTAAAACGCTTTTGTCAGCTTTACAAACCAAGCTCAACAGAAATGGACAGATTCAAGACTGTTTCTTATTCTCTCTTCTTAGACATGACTAATAAATATCGTTGATTTAAAAATATAATACTAAAGGGTATGCCCAAGGAAGATTCCTGCCTTTTTTCAGAATGATAGGTTTGATTCTTGCCAACTTTTACACCTTAATCATCTTTACAATATGGCCATGTGTTTTTGCATCTGCAGTGTAGTTTATTTCACTTTCCAAAACGATAACCTCAAATTAGGGACCCATTACATTATATACATTTTCTCTCAAATATATGTCAGTTTTCTTTTTTAAAATTTGCAGTTTTGGATCTTCCAGACCAATATTGTATGTGTAAGCATGGATATAAGAATTTAGGAAGAGCTATTCTTTTATTGATCCCTGCTGCACTTTCTTTGTCACAATGTGAAGAAATCTATTAGGAATGGCATTGAGTTTTTTTACCCTTTCATTGTGTTTTCCTTCATCTTTGACTCTGTGGGACAGTAGTTGATTATGCACTAACTTTATGATTTCTATACAGATAGTATGTTACTGATACTTGTGAAGAACTTTTCCCTTAATATGGCTTTGGAAGTCAGGGTCAGTAAGGAACAGTCTTTGGATGAATTATGTAACAATACCCATTAGAGTAAAACAGTGGTATACTTTAGTTCTCCTTTTTAAATCTTGTAAATTACAATTACCTGAATTTTACACATGTTCAGGTAAAATGTGTGTAATGTTTTTCCTACCATTGAAATAGAGAACAAAAAGAAAAGATTCTCTTTCTTGTGGATGGCGTGGCTTTATTTCATGAACTAATAGAGAATAATAATAACTAATATTTCATGTTTTAACAGGCCATTTGCTTTTTCAGCTATTAACTGCCAACAAGTGAAATCTTCTTCTCTCTCTTCTCCAATAAATCACTGAGTCTTGGCAATTTTACCTTTTGTCTCTTGAATCCATTCACACCTGTCCAACTCCAGTATCACTACCCTAATCTAGACCATCATCGATACTTTCCTGATTTCTGAGCTAGGGTTACAAAAATTCAAATCAGATTATTTTGTCCTGCTACATAACATCCTTCAGTGGTCTCTATTGGTCTTTGGATGAAATCCAAACAACTCCTCATGCCTTACAAGGCTCTGTATGAACTGACTCTTGTCTCTCTCTCCAATTTCAACTCTTGCTCTGACTCTAATTTACTTTTTGGTTCCAGTTTTGACATAACTTCTCCCACGAGGCTGTCTCTGACCTCCTTAACTAGCTTAGCATTTTCGTTACTAATAACCCATAATACAATATATATCTCATAATAAACATTACCAGAAAATATTAATCACATTGCATTGTAAAAACTTGTTTGATGTCTGTATCAGTTCCAAGACTATGACTTAAGATAGAGCAGGGACTGTTTCTATCTTTGGTACACTGTATCCCACAGTGTGAAGAATATAGAGGAAAATCAAATTTTCATGGAATGAATGAATTAATGAACAAGTGAGTGAAAAATATGTGTATTATATATTTGTCCAGATTTTCTAAAATCTATTCCAAGGCTACGTGGATAATCAGAGAACCACATATCTGGATCACAATGTTTTGATGCTACATCAATTTTCTTTTTCTGAAATCTGCTTATGTCATGCTATCATCTTGCATGGTGTTCCATTTCCTAGGAGGATTGTGTCTACCCTGTGACAGTAGTTGCGAGGTATTCTCTTATCAATTTTTTCTGGTTTTGGTAATAGTCACAGCCATGCTCTTCCTAAGCAATTGGTTTGCTTATTTGTATAGATGTTGTGAATCATATAAGGGATCTAGTTTCCCTCTTTTTGTTGGCTTCTGGAAAGCTGAAATTCAAATATCTAGTCCATCTTCCTTACAGATCACAAGTTTTAAAGTAATACACTTTTTATATTGACCCAAATCCAGGTTTCATTTTAATTTCCCAGTTGCCTCTACTTCACTGTTAAATGTATCTCGTTGTGTTATATTGTGGATGTGTTTGGAAGCCACCTTGAATCCCTCAAGTCATGGGAAGTTTGGATTGGGGTGGGTGAGGGGATTAGGGAGTGGGGGTGCCAAGAGGGATGAACAGGTACTAAAATGTATAGAACTTCTTAGCTGTGGTAAGAAGTATGGACTTTAGGTAAGATGAAAAATAAATAAATTAAAACATTAAGTAGCTACTTTATTCACTCACTTGTAATAGCAATAGTCTGTTAAAGAACATTGTATGGAGCACAAAAAAAAGATTAGAAATGCAAATAAAAATATTTTTATTTCAATAATCTTCAGGAAATTCATTACACAACTAACTGGAAAGTCATTCCAAAGAGTTGGTACTTTGTGTTCCAGTTTTTGGTTCTAACATCTTTGTTAATGCCCAAATAAATGCCAAACACAAAAACAGTTGCTTAGGAAATACGTACAGACAAATGCCAAGTTGCTCTTTAATAATTCACAGTCACATTGAACTCTGTTTAACTATGTTAATGCTTTAAACATGTGTATAATGTAAGTAAAGGTAGATTAATAAATCATAATTATCTCTTTCCATATCTTTTAAAATTTATTTTGCTATCTAAATTATAAGTAAAATTATTTTTAGCATTGTCTATGCTGCTGTGTGACATTTGTTAATTAACTTCTTTCCTGGCTTCAGTTTCCTCACTGAAAAAAAAAAATAGAATGGATGATTCCTATGCACTCATAAAGAAAAGTAAAGCACAAGTTTAGTACTTTCAGTAAAGAACATATGCTGTTGGTCAGCCCATCTAGCTGGACAGTGATTGATTTAGGGATCAAGCAAGGGCAAACTGAGTACTCATAGGGAGTTTTCTGCTTCGGGTCTCAAAAAGACAATTACAATTATTTTTGCATATAAAGCATAAGGGTAATTAAATGAGGCTACTTTTGTCCACCTTATCAGTGGGAGAGAGGTCAACAGGCAAAGAGAATCACATCTTAGAAATTTAGAGAGAGCTCAGATACATCCTTGGAACTCCTGGATCCAGATATGCCTGAAGTCAGACATACTCATGGGCTTTTCTATTACATGGAATCAATATACTCTTTATTTGCTTAAGCTAGTTTCGTTTTTTTTGTTACTTGCAACTCAAAGAGTCTGAATTATTACAACCTTCATCTCTATGATTCTATGACTTCTCCACATAAAAACTGCTCAAGTCACTTAATAATTTTACAAGCATCTAAAAATTTCCAGTGACCGTGATCATTTCTTTGAATACAAAGACAAATGAGACGAAGGTTCTGAGCTCATGGAGCTCACAGTCTGAAAATGGGAATAATCTTGTAATGATATATATGGCATAAAAAGGCCTATTTGAATTAGATTTTTTGGAATAAATAATCTCTAAATAACACATATGTCCTAAGTTAAAAAAAATTAAAAAGTAGCATGAAAAGAATCACAATTTATTAAAGTAGATCTCTTTAAGTTCAAGAATGGTGATTATCCTTAATTTAGGGCAATTAAAGTCTGCTGCCCATCTACTACACAGAAACAGGAGTTTAATTTTATCATTTTACTGATTTAAGCCAAACCTAGCTATGAATATGACTTTGTATAATTTTCTCACCAGGATCATTTCCTGGTGTTATTTGCAAACATGAAGTCTTTGTGAAAGTATTCTTTCACCAACCCAATGAGGCTTACATCAAGTTCTAAACCTAGAGCAAACAAGTAGACTGTTCTCAGAACATTTTCTTTGGATTTGTAATCAAACAGATCTACGTTGAAACAGCCAAGTACCACTGCTCTAAAACAGAAAACTCTTATTTGAAAATAAAAAGGCAATTTTTCTTTCTCCAAGTTAAATATGTTCTACTTTTCTGAGAGAACTCTGTCTCAATTTACCCTAAAAAAGATTAACCCTATTTTAAAATTATTTGCAGTTAATATTTGGGAAATTCAAATGTTTTAGTATTTCATAGTTTAAAAACTTGTGCAATATTTCTATATTTAAAGATTTCTTTTTTGCGTTTCATAGGATGCCAAGTGTGGCTGAAGAAAAATTTTCTAAAATAGTGGCTTCATATAATTCTCAATAAATAAAACTCCTTTGTAGTGATTATACAAAGTGTTAAAAATCCCATAGCAAGCAAAATGATTACCGATTTAAATAGTTATGTTCTGAGCGTGTATTTAAATATAGACTTGACTTTCTTTTTTTTTTTTTTTTTTTTTTTTTTTAAAGATTTTTATTTATTGCCCCCAAAGCCCCAGTAGATAGTTGTATGTCACAGCTGCACACCCTTCTAGTCGCTGTATGTGGGACTCGGCCCCAGGATGGACAGAGAAGTGGTGCCTCGATGCGCACCCGGGATCCGAACCCGGGCCGCCAGCATCGCAGCGCGCGCACTTAACCACCAAGCCACAGGGCCGGCCCAAGACTTGACTTTCTGAGTGTGGCTTATTTCACATTATATCCCATTGTTATTCTGGAAATAACAGATATATGACAGCGATGTAGAGCTCTGGTGTGTCTGTTTTGAGGTGTTATGTTCAAAACATCTTTAAGTGCTGGAACATTGAGCTATGAGTTTTTGACTGGGTAATCATGTGAACCAAGCCTCTGAACCCTCCTATAGGAAAAAATCTGGAAATGTAAATGAATATCGTGAAGTGAATTTTGTAGGATCCAAGGGTATGCATCAAACATTTCCAGCACATCCTATTTCAATTTATTTTTGGCTTATGTAGACCAAGCTTAACCTAGAGATGAAACATGGAAAAGGAACAGGGAAAATGATTAATCTGATTTAAGGCATAAAATAGGAATTATGACATAGCCAAGGACATTTACACAAGCACACATCATTAATCAAATATGGAGGGACAGTTGCATACTCAATTAGAAACAAAGGCTCTTCTGGTAGTTATGAGGTCATGAGAGCCTCAGCTTGAATTTTCTTGACTTGTTTTTGACATTAAACTTAATGCCTCCAACTGCCTGAATGACTCTCATCCTTTATATCTTGGATTGAGCCAAAAATCTTAACTTATATTAGAAGTAGTCCATAAAAATAACATAAAAAGTTTGAAAATTAATCTGACAGGCAGAGTTTACATTGTGGAAACTGCAAATGCTATAAGTAAAAAAAGATTTTTATCCTGCTTTTTGATCTTTTCTCTATCTCACCTAAATAATTTTCTCCTTAATATTTTTCTTGTTTCAAAAACAAATCATGAAGATGGAAAATGAAAGTAATGAACAGAGACTTGATTGTAATGATAGACAACTTTGTGGCATCCATTCAGAATCCAAAGCACTGTAACATTTTATATATGAATTTTTGTATTTGAAGGTATTTAATACCTGAATTAATTTTTCAAGGGCATTTAGTTCTAGAGACAGCAATCGATGAAAATACCACAAGACTAAAATTTCTCCACCGAAAACTGTATTTTGTTTTGACTAATAGAAGCTAAGACCTGAGAGTGTTATCATATGCATTTTGTTCTGCCGAAACCAGGCTCTAGCAAAACAAAATATAATAATGAACTTGAGATTTTATTTGATGTTCACCTTCAGCAAATACAGAATAAAGTCAAAGAACCTTTAATTATTTCTGTAACAAGTCTGACTATCTGCTGAAATAAAAATGCCATTTAAATAAGTATGTCTTAATTTGAAATAATACTTGATAACGCTCATGTGAGCTGGCATCTTTATGGCAATAACCTGTCATATCTGACCAAACTCACCTTCCAGAAATACTTTTTTCCTCCACCTCAAACACATAAGTAAAATGATTCCTGTTTCAGAAAATGTGTTTTGATGATGTGATGATTTTCTTTCAGTCTTCTGGACATAGATTCTGGGGTACATATAAGCATTTATCGTCTCTTCTGGGCATGGCTGTGGTGCTTGGCCTAGATATATAGCACATCTGTTTCCATGTTTCAGTTAGGTTTCCTGACTGAATTGGGAGGTGACTCCTCATAGTATGTCTGCCATGATGAATATCTCCCGAGGGTGCATTTGAATTTAATGCCTTGCTTGTGAAGTTTTAGGGGTTGTCTTTGAATGTGAGGTGGAGTACTATTCTCATTTTTGCAAAGTTCCAGCCTGAGCTCTAGAATCATTCTCAGAGTATGTTAGAGTTCATCTGGGTTTTCCTGCAGTGCGTGGTCACACTCCACCAAAGATGGTCGTAAGACAAATGGAGGTCCAGGGTATCCAAAGCGGCATGAAATGATTCACAGCTGTGTTGGATTACATTGTGATGTTTCTAAGTGTTGGACTGAGTCTATATTACATCAAACATACGGTGAAAACGTGCAAAATTGAGCTAGTCAGCCAGATGTTTTGCATGCAACTGGGCAAACATGTCAACATAGGGTGAAACGTCTGAGAGTTTTAAGTATGATTTAGCTGACATTATGAAAGAAGACATTGGTATGAATAGCTAATTTTAAATAACTAAATGAAAACAAAGATATTTTTAACACGAAGTGGTCACGGTGTTTGAGTGGCCTCAATTTATACGAAACAGGGTGGAATGTTTAAGTCACACTGCCACGCAGATGTTCAAGGAGGAAAAAAGCAGCTTCTTTATTGTGTCTGTAACCAACCTACTCATCCTTCTGAGTCCCCAGCAGCTGGTGTGGGAATGAGGTGGAGTAAGATGGAGAGTTGACAATAACTGAATAGTCTTGTTTGGTACAGCTGTTTCTTTTGATAAGAATAGTCGTTCTCTCAGATGTGAGCTTCCTGTGCTTCTTTTGTTATGATTCGTCTGTATGGTTGGAGGTATGTGTACCTTATGGGTCCTCAGATAACAGGGGAAGGTGTGCAGTCCTCCAGTGTAGTGTTTTGTAGCTCCCTCAGGGTCTCTTGTGCCTCTTTCACCTGGCAGTGGTTGGTGGAACTTGTAGTCTCATCTCTCTCTCTCCTTGTTCATGTTCCATGACACTCCCCAGTTCACTCCATCCATCTCATTTTGGGCTGTGTCTCCCATGCAGTTTTCATCCTGGAGGTGTGTTCTGTAGCCTTCGTGTCAATGTTGCAGAGTCTCCACTGACTTTCCAGATAGGGCTCTCAGCTATTCTAGGTTCCAACTATGCTGTCAAGGAACCAAAAGAACTTTAGAAAAGTAAAGACATTGTACTGACTACTGACTAGGAAGCAAACCAGGTTGGTATGGGTGAACACTCAAAGCAATGTGTTCCCAGTCTCAAATTGCAAGTGCAGGCTGAGCTCTTCCTCTCATTGCAATGTTAAATCATTTAGCTAAACTTTCTCCCTTTCTCTGTCTTGCAATTCAGAATTGGAAAACTTGAATACACATCTGAACCCTCTGTCTTTGTCTCGCCTCATCTACCAACATCTCTCAGGCTGAAAAGTTGTAAGCTTTTCTTCTAGTTCATGACCTCCTTCCTCCAACCTGATGACTAAGACTAAATGGTGTCCAAAGGTATTTTTGCTGCACTTTCAGACAATTCTGTTTCTAAATTATCCATGATTAGCCAATGATGTGTTACATGGTAGCCATAAGAATATAATTTAAAAATCCTGTTTTGATAGTCATGTCTTGAAAGGTTGCTGTCTGGATGCAAAATCTTACCCTTGAATGTCAGAAGCTGAATACTATCTACCTTTCTCTTTGCATTCCTCCAGTGTCTGCTTCCTGCCTCTTTCCTATCTCTCACTACATATTTTTTAGATGGATGAAACCTCAGAATTATTATGCCTACACAGACATGTACTCAAATGGTAAGCTTCACTATTAAAATAATAATTTTCAAGCTTTGCAGGAAAAATATTAATGAATTTTCTGACATTGAAAGTAAAGATTACTCCAAAAAATTAACTTGAAAATATTCATAGACAGATGACGGAGAACAGATATTTGAAATATCTAGGACTGATGAGGATTAGAATATACAAAGAACTCTTGCAAAATAACAATGAAGTCAGCAAACCTTGTAGAAAAATGGCAAAAAATATGAATAACCAGGCTATAGAAGAGGAAATTCAAAATAATAAAGGCATGAAACAAGCTAATGAAAGTTGTCTAAACTCACTAGTAATAGGAGAAACATAATATCAATGAGATAGATTTTTATACCAGTTATGCTGGCAAAATTAAAGTGTGGGCAGGGATGGTGGAATTTAGGACCCCTCATACTCTGATGGTCAAATTGAATATACATGTACCAGAAATTCTGCACCTTGGGATATATCCTAAGGAGATTCTCAAACATGTCCAATAGGTGTACTAGTTTTCTGTTGTCATGGAACAAATTACCACTACCCTGGAGGCTTCAAACAACACAAATTTATTGTATGTTGATCAGAAGTCTGGGTTTGGCTTAGTTGGGTCCTCTGCTTATGGTCTCACAAGGCTACACTGTAGATATTGTCTGGAGCTGTGATCTCATCTGAGACTTGGGGTTCTTTTCCAAGCTCATGTGGTGGTTAGCAGAATTAATTTCCTCACAGCTGTAGAACTTATGGTGGCTTGGTTCTTCGAGGCTAGGAGGGGAATTGTTCCTTAGGAAGGACCAAATCCCTCTTTAAGGGCTTTTATCCTATTAAGTCAGATCTACTCAGGATAACCTCCCATTTGATTAACTCAAAACCAACTAATTTGTGACCTTGACTACAGATGCAAAATCTCTTTACTTTTGTCTTATAATGTAGTCTAATCACAGCAGTGAAATCCCATCATGTTCTTAGGTCCTGCCCATATTCAAGAGGAGATTATAGAAAGCCCAGCATAGGTCATTGAGGGTTAATTTAGAATTCTGTTTCCACAAGGGATATGCATAAGAATATTCACTGGAGCTTTGTTTATCCTGGCAAGATGTTGGAATCAATCTGGAGGCCCATCACTGGGGAATGGATAGATAAGAAATGAAAAATGTATTCCAAAGCAAAATATGCTGTTTTTAGAATCAATAGATTTAATGTATTCACAGCATCATGAATAAGTATGCAAAACATAGTACTGAGTAAAAAAGGTATGAAACAGAATAAGATCTATAGCATAATGCCATTTATATATACCAAGAATACATGTACATCAAAATGCTATCGATTTTACAAGGATGTGTAAAGAACAATGGAAGACTGCCCATAAGCATAGAATAATATGTAGGTATGGGAAGGAGGATTAGAGGGGAGAATCAAGTTAAAAGAATACAATTAATTAATAAATCAATGTAAAAAATTCTTGGTAGGTATCATTCTTGGTACTCTGGTATGCATTTGATATATGTACTATCTTAAGGTTATCTATGATACTTTGCAAATGTATAATTCACATTATACCGCATATGCAGTAATATATATCCAACATGACTTGGGACTATTTTGGCACTTTAATACTGTGGGAAAGTGTCACCCAGAGTTATGAAAGTGACCATATATAGCCCATAATATGTACCGCATTAATAACATTTGCCCTGTTTTTATGCTTTCAAAATTATTCTATATCACTCTTGACTTTATTTTTTTCTATTTGTGGATTACATATATCTTTGCACTGATTTTAATCGTTGGAACATATAAAATTTTAGGAATATCTACAATGTCATTAAAAATTCAGTGTAAATTTATATGCACCATAAATGATGAAATGTCCTACTGTCTAACTTCTTTATTCTTAATGCCTTTTGGCTTCAAGTGGAACCTCAGAAAGAAAGGAAGTTCAGGCACATGGATTCTGCAGTGATTCTCTCTGGAGAAGGGGCCTTCCCAGGAACAGGCCTATACATATATGATCAGAGATTATAGAGGTTAATAGAACTCCAAATTCCCTCTCTAGGAGGCGTCTTAGTCCCCCAAGTTAAATTGGATGCCTAAATTATACAGTCTGTCTGACTTGTGTTAATAGATTTACAAAAAAAAAGGTTTTAAAATTTTTACTTCACCTCAGACAAGACCTGAGTGAAAAACTTCTGGACATTTTGTAATGTATATAAAAATATCAAATCAGTATCATGTACACCTGAAACTAATATTGTATTATGTATTGTATTATGTCAATTATACTTCAATTAAAAAAAACTTCATAATAGTAAAACATTCAGACAATTTCAGTGCTTTTTGATATCATGTCATACAAAATATCTTGGAATAAAGAAAGATTAGCCAAAGTTTTATTTTTTTCTTCCAGATGAATGTAATTGTGGACAGAGGCTTGTAGCTTGTTTACCACAAGTAATCGTTTTCTCTTTCTGAAGTATATGTATATATATAGAGCCACATGTTACGTTGGAATGTAAGATCTTTTTCAAAAGGTGTTTACTATTTGCAGTTAAAATAAGACATTGGTTTAAAGTTACAGTGTTCACTTTACTGATACAGTAATATACGTATTCAAAAAGAAATTTTGGTTGATGGAGCCTGTGGACGGTAGTATCTACCATTTTTTGCCTCACTCTATCTCCTCTCCTACTCCCCCTCTATTCAACACAAATATTTGAACACCTTATACATTCCAGGGTGCTAAGAATTATGGAGTCATACACTAAGAAGCTTATATTCCAGTAGCCAGTCTAGAGGGCTTCCCATAAAACTAAAGCAAGAGAAGAAATGATGTCTTAGCGGAGCTGGGAGAAGCGGGAAATGATTGAGGCCTAGAAATAGCCAGGAATAACTTCCCAGAAAGCAGAAATCATTAGAGCTGGGGTTTTGAAATGTAGGCCTAAGTTAAGGAGTGAGCTTAGGAAAACATCTGTCAAGTTTGCTAGATAGTGAGAAGGTTTCCCTAGAGAAGAGTGTTTTGTGTACAGGGAGGAGGAATAGTACCGAAAGGTAGGCGGAACTAGGGCAGTGCAGACTGGTGAAAGGAGATAAGACAAAATGGAAAGCAGGAGAATAAACAGGATTTTGAGCAGGCAACTGAAGTTTTAGCATATAGATTTTAAGAACTTTAAGTCTAACAGTAGGAAGAGGATGCTAAGGAAGTCATCTCTAGCCAGGACCTACCACTCCAGCTCTGATAGGAGGAAATGAGAGTACAAAATAGATGCTATAGTTAGAATGGCAGGGCCCGATATAAATTTAAAGAAAACATCAACAGCAAAGGAAAAAAAGAAGGATGACCCTAATGCCAGTCCATGGAAATTGAGTTGGTATTAACATGAATGATATTGCTGTATACAGACACATAAAGGAATTTGGGGAGAAAAGTGAACTCGGATGACTATATTTAGGTGGTGCTATTAAAAATAGCATAAAGGAGGTAGAGTATTAAAAATATTTCCTCACATACATATGTCTTTAATATGTTGTGCTATTACTCATATATATATGTATATAGTGTTCTTTGCATAGTTTATCATTAGGACTCATTGCAATTTTTTAATTGCAATGCTAGTAGTTAAGCACAGATTGTTACACTTTTTAATATGAATTTTTCAACATCAATAACGTTTTTTGCATGGCTCACATATTTTAAGATGATTTTGTTTTAGAATATTTCCTGGTTGTTGGGTTGTTTAACAGTACTGACAGATGTAATGAACGTGGTAGAACATTCTATGGTATTTAAATCCTTCTGGGATAATTTCCTTTTCTGGTCACTTGAGCTTTAATATAATTTTCTAGACATATTCTCTTTTGTTTTCATTAAACCATATGATAGCAAACCAGCTGAATCCAAATAATTACACTAAGTTGCATTTTTGTGGTCCTTTGTATTCTCCCAAGTCAGTTCTTATACATTATGTCATTGGAAAGAAAGTAAAATTTTAGATAGATACTGACATTTAGAAAGAATGTTTTATTTACTGTTGGTTAATTTTTTTTTCTGCTAGGGAGGTTTGTTGTAATCAACTATTTTTCCTATGCCTGTGGTTCATCTGTTTTTACAGTAATATATTAATTCATTACTTCTCAATTTAAATGAGTTTTTGAAATGATAGTTTAATTTGAAAGTGAAAAAAATATAGTTGTTTCTATTTGGTGGTCATTTTTGTCCTTTTATTAACTATGGTCATCTTTAACCTTTTAGTGGAAAAAATACCAAGAGGTCTGCTATCTTCTGTGACACTCGCATGATTTTTTCACACTTTCTCAAAAAGCATTTACGACAAAGAACGCAGCTTCCCTTCCAGTGATACTTTTTAATGAAAAAAATCTTCGTCTGGGTTTTGACTATCTGTTGAAAAGTTGCTGCTATGACATACCCAAGATTCATGAACCCTAAGAGGTTTTCTTTTTTTGGATTTGGATAGCTTCTAATATTTTATTTAAAAATATTTCACCTTTATCAAAATCATTGAATTAATTTTGTTCTGAAAAACTGAAAAATACAGTTTATTTTGCTTCTGCAATTGTATTAATTTTGAATGTAAAATCACAACCTAGTGAAAATGCGGCCTGTGCATGTGCTGTAAATATTGTCTAATGAAATAAGGAATCATTCTGTTGAATTCTATGTTTGTCATTACATATATATATTATTGTATTGAAATATAATTGACATACAATATCCTATTCCTTTCAGATGTACATCATAGTGATTCAATATTTATATACATTATTTAATGATCATCAGAGTAAGTCTAGTTACCATCTGTCACCAAAGTTATTACAATATTATTGACTATATTCCCTATGCTGTACTTAACATCTTCACGACTTACCTATTTTGTAACTGGAAATTTGTACCTCTTAATTCCCACACCTATTTTGCCCTCCTCTAACCCCTCCCCTCTCTGCTGACGAGCAGTTTGTTTCCTGTATCTACGAGCCTGTTTCTGTTTTGTTTTGTTTGTTCATTTTTCTGTACTTTAGATTCCACATAAAAGTGAAAACATGATATTTGTCTTTCTCTGTCTGACATTTCACTTAGCATAGTACCCTCTACGTCCACTCACGTTGTTGCAAATGGCAAGATTTCATTCTTTTTTGTGTGAGTTATATTCCACTGTATGTATATACCACGTCTTCCTTATCCATTCATCTATCGAAGGACACTGTGGTTGTTTCCATTTATTGGCTACTGTAAATAATGCTGCAATGAACATTGGGGTGCATACATCTCTTCAAATTAGTGTTTTTGTTTTCTTTGGATGAATACCCGGAAGTGGAATTGCTGGATCATATGGTAGTTCTATTTTTAATTTTTGAGGAACCTGCATACTGTTTTCCATAGTGGCTGCACCACTTTACATTCCTGCCAACAACAGTGCACGCCACATCTTCCCAACACCTGTTATTTTTTGTCTTTTTGATGATAGCCATTCTGACAGGTGTGAGGTGATATCTCCTTGTGATTTTGATTTGCATGTCCCTAATGATCAGTGATGTTGAGCATCTTTTTATGTGCCTGTTGGCCAACTGTATGACTTCTTTGGAAAAACGTCTAGCCCATTTTTCAATGGGTTTGGTTGGTTTTTAATATTAAGTTGTGTAAGTTCTTTGCATATTTCGGATATTAATTCCTTATAAGATGTAGGATTTGCAAATATCTTCTCCCATTAGGTATGTTGCCTTTTTGTTTTGTTGATGGTTTCCTTTGCTCTGTAAAAGCTTTTTAGTTTGTTGTAATCCCACTTGTTTATTTTTGCTTTTGCTGCCCTTGCCTGAGGAGACTGGTCCAAAAAAAATATTGCTAAGACTAACGTCCAAGAGCTTACTGCCTGTGTTTTCTTTTAGGAATTTTATGGTTTCAGGTTTTACATTCACGTATTTAATCCATTTTGAATTTATTTTTGTATGTGGTGTAAACTAGTGGTTCAGTTTCATTCTTTTGCACGTAGCTGTCCCGTTTTCCCAAGACCATTTATCAAAAAGACTGTCTTTTCCTCATCATATATTCTTGCCTCCTTTGTCATAGATTAATTGACCATATATATATATGGGTTTATTTCTGGGCTCTCTATTCTGTTCCATTGATCTATGTGTCTGTTTTCATGCCAGTACTATACTGTTTTGACTACTATAGCTTTGTAGTATAGTTTGAAATCAGGAAGCATGATACCTCCAGCTTTGTTCTTTCTCAAGATTCTTTTGGCTATTCAGATCCTTTTGTGGTTCCATACAAATTTTAGGATTCTTTGCTCTAGCTCTGTGAAAAACGCCATTTGTATTTTGATGGGGATTGCCTTAAATCTGTAGATTGCTTTCGGTGATCCCTAGGACTTTACATTGCCTTTGAAATTTCTCCTTCCGTAAGATACATCTGCTTCTCTTTGCAAAGTTCAAGGATAATCAAGCTTTTCAATTATTGAATTTTTCCTCTTCTACAGGTAAAAATACAGGTATTTTATACAAGGATATGTGGATATTGCCTTGGAAAGCAGCAGAGACATCTTTTAAGATCCTCATTTCACTTCTGCCCTCTTAGTTCACAGTTCCAAATTTAAAATCACTTTTGGGTCATAGTTACTTCCGTTTCTATTGAGCTGCCTGTTCTTCACCTTTAACTTCCTGTTGGCGACCAATATCCTAGTCATTTACCAATAATACAGCTAAAATACTTTATAACCAGGAATGTAGAGTACGGTAAATTTCAAGTCAGACTTTCTGGGTTTGAATCAGGAGGCCCACCACTTACTAACTTCTCTACATTTCAATTTCTTCTTCTATAAATGAGAATGATAATATTCCTCACCTCACAGAGCTGTTGTGAGGCGTAAATGAGTGAATGTATAAAATGAGTATATGGCCAGTTACTGACATATACTCAGTGCTAAATAAATGTTACCTGTCACAGTTATTTTACCTAGTCCATAAATTTTACATTGGAAAAGTACTTGCATAGTAATAATTTGTAAGACAGATAATATTAATAAAATTAGTATCCATTTAACTATTCCTGTGTGTTATGTACGTTTAACTTATTTAATCCTTCTAACAATTCTTCAAGGTAATTAGTCATATTTTACAGGAAAAAATGTAATCAAGAGGCTAAATAACTCGTCCAAAGTCACACAGGATTATTCACTCTACCTCCAAAGCCTGTGAGGTTTCTATAATACATACTAGGGTTATACTTTCCTGGTTATCATGTAAATCTCAATTTATTCTTTCCCATGGTGTTTTTATTTTTCATAATTTCTGTGCATTCTTTGAAGGCCAATGCAAACAAATCTCAATTCCCAATAAGATTATGTTTTATAAGCCCATTTCTAAAACTTTTTTTGGTATCATGGAATTAATTTTGCCATAGGAAAAAATATTAAAGGTGGTAGTTGGGTTCCTAGGAGAACATAAAAGTTAACTGATATGTAGAACTCTTCATTTAAAGACATAATATTTGGCCATTTCATTTTAACAGTTTCAGTATTCTGATCAATTAAATATGCGTTTGTTGGCCAGCTTAGGTATACTGACGTACTTTTTAAATACTGGTTTATGAGAAACTGCATTCTAGGGCAAAGGATAAGAAAGCATTATGGAAGATGGAGGAACATCTGGGACTCCTACATCAGCTACACCAGCTGCTTGAGGAACAGAGGAATTCTCTGCTTCTGATAGACATTGCCCAATGTTGCATAAACACAGCCAGGCATAGCAGCAAGAAGAGACTTGGAGACCATTTCTAACTCACTGGGACTGTTGAGGTGAATGTGTTGGCTTGTGAAGTATACAAATAATTATGAATTAGCTGTTCTTAAGAGGAAATGCTTACATAATTCTAATTTTACAAACTGTGAAAAGGAAGTACTGGAAATACAGATAAGGCCTTTGCCTGAAGTCCCAGAAATATTCTTTAACCAATGCCAAATAGATGTAGAGCATTAATAGTTCTCTTTTGCTCATACAGTCATTCGTTCTTTTAGCGAATGTGATTCCTACCCTTGAGTACTATATAGTCTGGCAGGAAAGACAGTTAAAAGGCAGTGGCTTAAAATTAAGTGCTTTGGTAACGGAGGCAGGTGACACGAAGTCAGGAGGTATATCAGGAACAACAAACCTAGTCTGTATTAAGGGCAGTGGGGCAGAGACAGCACAAGTCTTAATAGGGAAAATTACTTTTAAGCAAAATGCTGAAGATCATTGGCTCTGCTGCAGATGACCAAATATTGGCTTTGCCAGTTAGTGCTTTTCAGATTTGAGTAGTTCCTTAACTTCATGGCTTTTCACATTTCTCACTGTAAAATAGTGATAATAATGATAAACAGAGCTGTTATGAGAATTAAAGAAGTTAATACATGTAAAATACTTAGAATAAGGCTTTATATATAGAAATTACTCAAAATACTTTAAGGACAATTATTTTCTGCCTCAACTGAGAATTGAAAAGGAAGAAAAAATATTTTCTACGCAGAAGGAAGAGCCTACACAAAAGCCTCTAGAGAAGAAAAAGGAATGACATATTTTGGGAAATGAAAGAAATTCAGCATGAAAGTAAATTTGAGGCAGGAAGAGGGGAGAGATGGAGGCCAGAGTATAAGTGAATGTCTGGTAATGAAGGGCTTTATGAGTCATGTTAATGAGTTTGGATTTATCCTGATGTTAATGGGAGACAACTAAAGGGGTTTAAGTAGGAGGGTAATATGATCAGACTCGCATTTTGGTAGATTCACTCTGTCTGCTGGGAGGTGAGAGGGAGGGGTAAAGAATGGATTTCAAAGGCGAAAGACCGGGAACAAGATGCAATTGAAAAATGATGGTTGTTTGGATCTAGAGGTGACAGTGGATATAGCGGGAAAATATCCGACAGGTTTGAGACATGTATCCAAAGGTAAAATTGATTGTACATAGTGGTTTCTTGAATGTGGGACGGAAGAAGAAGCTATTGTCTTTGATGACTGAAGTAGAGACTGAACGGTTGATGGGGAAATTCACTGACAAAGAAGCACTAGGGAAGGAGCAAGCTGGGGTGGCGGGGCCTGAATTTGATTTTACACATGCCTTGTTTTGTGGCTCTGAAACAATTAAACAGGGATGTGCTCTAAGTAGTTGGATGTACTAGTCTGTGTCCCAAAAGAGAGTTTGGGTTGGGGATATTGATTTGGGCATACATTAACATTTGATGATTGAAACTATGGACATGGATGAGATGTTCTAGAGAGAGGAAGCAGAGAAGGGAAGATGGCTTAGGGTAGAACCCCAAAGGCTGGAAGAGGACCATGTAATGGAGACTGAGAAGGGACAGTGGAGAGATAGAAGGAAAACCAAGAGGTTGATGTCAGAAAAAAAGTGATATACATACATGTATAAAAATATACATACATGTATATTTTTAAATGAGGGAGGAGTCAGTTATGTTGAAAGTTGCTCAGAATTCAAGTAAAATAAGAGCTGAAAAGTGTCCACTGAATTAAACTGCAAATAACTCTGAAAATTGTAAGTAAAAAGATTTCTCCCACCCTGCCTACTATAAATAAGATAGTAAGTCATACTGGGCCTCATGTTCTGAATTCTATTAGATCTCTGGGTTTTTTTTGCCAACACATACATACCCTAGGAGGATGACTCTAGAATGATAATACATACCCTCTGACTCCAAGTGTAAACTAGAAAAACAAATGACTTAAATGAAAAAAAAAAAAAATCAATGAATGAGTAAAAGAGAACTTTATTCATGAAAAGTAATTCTGATATACAGACTATTAGAGCTGAAAGACCTTTTATAGTTCATCTAGTTAAACAATTTTATTTTATCTTTTTATTTTATTTTATTTTTGGTGAGGAAGATTGTCCCTGAGCTAACATCTGTGCCAGTCTTCCTCTATTTTGCATGTGGGACTCTGCCACAGCATGGCTTGATGAGCAGTGTGTACATCCACGCCTGGGATCCAAACCTGCGAACTCTGGGCTGCCTAAGCGGAGTGCGTGAACTTACCCACTACACCACTGGGCCGGCCCACAAGTTTATTTTTTTAATGAAGGAATTAAAGCTCAGCCAAGTTAGCCCAAACTTATTTCCTTTTTATTCTTTGGGATCAATTTCCTCAGTCCTTTTGAATGTGTGCTGGACTTAAAAATTCTTTCAGTGCTTATGAAGTCCACATATAGAATACTGCATAAAAGTAAGGTGAATCAAAGCTTTCTAAGCATGTGCTAGATATTTTCTATGTATAAATGAGAAGAAAGCATCCTGCATGTTTTAAAATCTTCATTATGCTGTCACACGTTTGTTAAATAAGACTCATTCTTTATGAGGACTGAAGGAGTTAACTAAATCACTTTTCACAGGATGAGAACGTAAAATGAATAGCACCACACATACATAAGAATTATACCCTTAAAACACTGGTACTTCTGTGCAAGGTTTTCATTTCCCCTTATAGATTTTTATTTTTGGTGGGGTGAGGCAAGCAGCAAGTAACAAACAACAGGAGAGACAGTCCAAAGAAGCCTAAGGAAACCTAATTTAAGCTCTTTCCTTATGTGAGCTGTCTGCAGTGCTTTAGAAAGAACTGTATTTGCCAGCGGGTTAGAGCCATGTATTATTTTTGAATCAATCTTTCCTTTTTTCCAGGTTCCTAATACTTCTCATTCAGCCCTAGTCAGACACTTGAATGGTGGAAGTTCTCTATTATTCATCAAATACCTCAAGCTGTTTTTGTCAGGTTTCTCAACTCACTTTTTACAGATATTCCATAAAAATAGAGCCAAAAAACTTCTCTGCCAGGTATGAGCCTATTTGAATAAAGAACGCAGGAGCTAGACATCTTGCAAAAAAGGAAATGGACAGGAAACCTGTCCTCTTTCAATACCTGCAGTTTATTTACTCTGCACCAGCTGTTAAACCATGCTTCCAACAATCTGATTGTTCATTTTCATTTTTTCAGCCTTCCTCACTAATGAGGGATGGGACACTTTCCTCAGGGAAGAAGGACACATTCATAAGAGCACTGTTTCTCATCCTCTTTCAGTTAGGTAAAAGGCATTTAGTTTTAAGAGTCAGCTACATAATTGCTTTTTTTTTTTTTTGTGAGGAAGATCAGCCCTGAGCTAACATCCATGCTAATCCTCCTCTTTTTTGCTGAGGAAGACTGGCTCTGAGCTAATATCTATTGCCAATCCTCCTCCTTTTTTTTCCCCAAAGCCCCAGTAGATAGTTGTATGTCATAGTTGCACATCCTTCTAGTTGCTGTATGTGGGACGTGGCCTCAGCATGGCTGGAGAAGTGGTGTGTTGGTGCGCGCCCAGGATCCGAACCCCGGGCTGCCAGTAGCGGAGCCACGTACTTAACCGCTAAGCCAGGGGGCCGGCCCATATAATTGCTCATAAAGCATGTGAAATAAGTAACTAAAGAACTTAGAATAAACTTCAAAATATGGAAAGGAAAACAAGCAATTTAGGCAAGATATTCGTTACCTGGGTGGAACATTTTATAGAAATGCTAGTTTCTAACCAAAGTATTATGCTATATAAGGTTTTTTTTTTTTTTTTTATTCAGAGTATCTAAATAAGAGATAAATAGAAAAAAATTATTTTGCATTACAACCTTGTTCTTTTATGTATTTTATGATTAAATAACATAATTTGGCAGACTGAAGTGGGAATAAAACATACTAAAAATGCTTGGTCAGTTTTAGTCTTCTTTCCCAGATCTTTAATAAAATGGTGTGCTTGTACGACTTGAAGAAAGTTCCAAAAGGAAATAAATATGTTGGCTTAGAAAATAAAATTTCCAAAGAAACATCAACAAAGAACAGAAGAGCTTCTGAAATAAGATAACTATTATAACAATTCTGATTAATTTTACAAAGATCAAAATATATTCAAGAAATGGTGTACATGAAATCAAATAGTTTGATATTGATATTTTAACTAATTGTGTAGGCTGCATGTAGACACAGTCCTAAAACTTAGAAAGTCATGTAAACAAAAAGCTACTCTTCACTCAGTCTTAATCATCAGTCAGTATATCACTAAGACCAGATAATTAAGGAAGAATTTCCTGACACAAGAAGAGCTAAATATTAGAATTTTTAAATATGATTGTGTCTGAAAATAATATATAGACCAGATCAATTCTCAAAGTCAACATATAAAGTCTTAAATTCTTGATTTTAAAGATAACAAAAATTTAGGTTTTTTTTAAACTATAAAAATCCATGTGTAAATATTTTTATACTAACTTCTTTGCATGCAGTACGTTCTTAGATGCTATGGAGAAAGAAGTGTCTCAACAAATTATTCATTTCCTCAAAGAGTATTAGGGGGCATTAGGGGCATTATGGGGCAAAATCATCTCAAAAACAGTGAATAATATGAGACAGTGCTAGGGGAGTTCAGGAGACAGGACTATTAACACACTTGAAAGTTAGGAAAGGTTCTATGGAAGGAAATTTGAGTGAGGAAAAGGCCCAAAGAAATGGGGACAATGATATAAAAAACAACCAAACAAACAAACAAACAAACAAGCATTGTCCATTAAGAGAGAAGTGGGGTAGAGATACAGGCAAATACAGAGGTGAGAAGGTCTGATTTCAAAGGAGCTCTTATCAGGTGATTTCAGTCTTTACAGGAAAATATGAAACCAGTTTACTGGTGGGAACATAAATTAGTAGAGGTGAATTTGGGGCTGTGAACAACATAATGTGGTGATTAAGAGCTTGGGCTTTGGTGTCAACAAGCTGGATGCAGAATCCTGATTCTGTCACTCACTGGTGATGTAACCTGGGGCATAACTCTGTGTACCTCACTTTTATTATATGTGAAATGGGCGAAATAACATTACATACTTGATAGGGAAGTTGTGAGGATTAAATAAATTAATCCATATAAGCGATTAGAATATTGCCTGGAACTTAGTGAATACCAATAGTTGCTCGCTGGTATTATTATTATTAACATTATCATTATTATTAGTAGTAGTAAAAGGCTTGGGGACAGTTTGGAAAGGGCTCTGCAAAGGTTATAATCAATAATCAATTAATGATCATTGAAGGATTATCAAGCAGACAGATTTTCAGTTATGTTTGTGTAGTGTAACTTCAGAAAAAATTCCTCCTTCTGATATCCCATAGTATTTGACCTATACTCTATGACAGTATGTATATCTTTATTTTCCTTTATACTCACTTATGTACAAGTTCTATTTTACCTGGAAGCTGTAAGATCCTAGAAGACAATGGCAGTACTAAGTTATTTTCAAATCTTTAGAGCATGTGAGACAGCACCTTACGTATAGTAGGTAAGCTTACTAGCTTGAGTTGAATGCACAACTAAATGAATAGTTGTTAAAGTACTCAGAATGTGTGGAATCTTTAAACAGAGTTAAAAGGACTTGATCTTTGGATATTTCCGCTGTGAGGGAAGTAGGAGGAGGAGGAATAGCCCACCAAGAAGGGCAGTTATGGAGTTAGGAGGAGAAACAGGATTTAATGAAGCCTTGAATTCTAAGTAGGATTTGGCTTTCACAAAGATTGTTTTCTGTACAAGTTCAGAACATTGCATCTGTACTAGGTTTTATATTTAAACTCTCAAAGACATCAATAAATAGTTCTTTTATAATAACTCTAATGTATAATATCTGTTATTTTATTGAAAGGATAATAAATAATCAGCACTGTGAAATCAGCATGCACTTTAAACACATATAGAAAAGAGAAAAGTGTTTTCCTTGCATTGATTTTCCTAGTCTTATAAATTTTGGCCCTCCCTGTTATTCCAGAAAAATTTAAAAGGCCATAAAGTGGTAGTTAATTCCTTTCTAAAAAAAATTAGTCTTATACTTGAATAATATTGATAGAAAGATATAATTTGTTAGAAATTCATCCAAATGCTAAGAAGGGTTTTTTAAAGACTACTTGGTCTAGCAGTCAAAACACACTTTTAGTACCATGAGGAATTTGTATTATTTGTACTCGTGAGGAAACAAGAACTAAAATATTCCCTTAGTGATTTTACCTCATGTAACATATGGTATTGATGGAAGACATAAAAAAATAAAAATAATATGTACACAAACCAAAATATCTGAAAAGACATCGATGTTTTATATTCTAGAAAATATAAATCATAGCTTTATATTACTTTCGTATTTCTTGTCACATAGTAACAACATTTGTATGTGTGTGTGGTGGGGGGTGGATCAGAGTAATGAAAAGTGAATGTAATTTAGAAAATTGTTTACATTTTATGTATGTATGTTTTTAGATTAGACCCATTTAGGGGTAGCTTCATTCTTCTTTTATGAGATATCCTCCGAAGCTCCCAACCCTAAGGTGAGAATCCTTCAAGCATGTTTATACTACATGAACCCACCCAAGCTGGCTCACAGCTAACTAGACCACGGATGGGCAACCGACTGAGAAAGAATCAACTGAGAAGCTGGGCAGAGGCAATCAAGTTCGCTCTCCCAGGAATTTGAAATTGGGACAGAAAGAGACCAGGTGAATTATCTGTGGAAACTGGACTTGTAAGTTTACAAATTTCAGGGTTTTAAGGCACCATGTTGGTGGAGTCAGGACAGGTTACCTGTAATTAAAGAAGAGGAAGCCAGAATGCCTTCCATTTCCTATTTCTGTCTCCCAGGAGACCTGGAAGCACTGCCTGCCCTTGAGTTTTGTGGGACACCCTTGACCTTCGAATACATTCTTTCTTCTGCCCAAACTGGTTTCAGAGAGTTTCTAGTTTTAGAAACCAAACCATTCCTAAGTTATAAAACAATAAATTTAAGTGCAAAGCAAGCTGAAAAATAAGAAGCCAGTGCTGTGGAAGAACAGCTGCAAAAGATTTAGGGGTCATTACAGATGACATAGGTCATGCTCAATGTCGCTAAATCTTTCCTAAACTAGTAGCTTTCCTGCCAGAGAACCAATGACTCTCAAAACCTTAGTGTTAGTTTTACTCTTTTGTTTTATTCCTCCTGCTCAAACAGCCAACAAACTCGATTGTTTTAATTTATAGATGATGAAACTGAAGCCTAGGGAGGGAAGTCACATAGCTCAAGGCCATGGATCTAGTTACCAGCAGACCCAGGGTTAGAGGGCTTAATTCCAGGACCTGCCCCATAGCCCTTCCTATCATCACTTTCTTTTTATGGCTCTAGTGCCATAACAGAATGAAACAGAATGAAAAATTCTGTATACGAGACACAAGACACATTGAAAAAATCTGTGCCTCTTAAATATAAGCAATGTTGATACATTTCAGGGTCCAGTCTTTGGCCTTCTTTATAAACTTTCATTAACTACGTGAGCTGATCTAGCCCTGTGGCTTTAGATATCCTCTATATGCTCATGACTCCCAAATTTTATTTCCAGCTCTCATTTTTCCCT
Organism: Ceratotherium simum simum; assembly: GCF_057802395.1. Lineage (NCBI taxonomy): Eukaryota > Metazoa > Chordata > Mammalia > Perissodactyla > Rhinocerotidae > Ceratotherium > Ceratotherium simum. The sequence goes on from NC_141909.1 coordinate 18,225,317, forward strand.
TGGACTCTAGAGTTTTATTTCCCACTGCTTATTTGACGTCTCCACCTGGCTGATTGACAGTTATCTCAAACTTGACCATCCAAAGCCAAACTCTTGATTTCTGTCCCCTGAACTCTTCTTCCCCTGTGTTCCCATTTCAGAAAATGGCACCTCCATTCATCGGTTACTCAGACCCAAAGCCTTGGAATTATCCTGGAATTTCTCTCACATTCCACATCCAATCTACAAGCACAGCATCTTGGCTCTGCCTTCAAAATATACTCCACACCTGACCACTTTTCCTCACTCTACTACTGCCACTGGAGTCCAAGCCTGCATCTTTGGCCTCTTTCACTCTTGTAGAATCCATTCTCAACACTCCTGCCAGAATCTTTTTTTTTGCTGACGAGGATTTGCCCTGAGCTAACATCTGTTGCTGATCTTCCTCTTTTTGCTTGAGGAAGATTGGCCCTGAGCTAACATCTGTGTCAGTCTTCCTCTATTTTGTATGTGGGTTGCTGCCAGAGCATGGCCACTGACAAGTGGTGTACGTCTGTGCCTGGGAGTTAAATCTGGGCCACTGAAGAGGAGTGCACTGAACTTAACCACTACAGGCCACGAGGCTGGCCCCAGAATCACTTTTGACACACACAAATATGATTCGTGTGACTTTCCTGCTTACAGAACCCTAGCAGTTTGGATCACGTGTAGAAAAAAATCTAAGGTCTATAAAGTCCTACATGATGAGGCTCTGACTACAACTCTGCCCTGATTTCCTGCCCCAAATCTTCTCCTTTGATTACTTACTTCACCCACACTGGCCTTCTTGCTTTTTCTCTAACACAATAAACTTTTTCTTGCCTCAGGCTTTTGTGTTTGGGGATTCCTCTGCCTGGAAGTCTCTCCTCTGTGTCTTCATTTACCACTTCATTCCTGATCCTGCTCCAGCGTCCCCTTTTCAGGGAGTCTGTCTTTGATCTCTCTTCCTGAAGCAGCAGTCCCGTCCCTTCACCTGTATCTCCTTACACTGTCTTATGTCTCTCACAGCACTTAATGCTACCTGGTATTATATATTTTTCTTTCTTTATTGTTAATCTCTCCTATCAGAATTAAGCTCCAAAAGATAGAAACATTATTTATTTTGTTTACTGAGTCTTCCCCAGAACCTGGCATCACACCTGGCATATCGTAGGTGCTAAGTACATACTGAATATGTCTAAGCTTTCTAATATATAAAATTGTTTATTCTTCTTAATAAAACAACATTTTTTCAAAATGTGATTTGAGATTTGGGAGGATGGCAAAGAGTTTTAAAAACATGTATGTTTGACATATTTCAAGTGTACAATTTGATCAATTTATCAAAACATGTTTAAAGTGTACTATTAGTATGTGTTCAGATGTGCAAATATTGTACAAAGTACACAACTTGATTAATTTTGACATATGTATACTCCTGTGAAACATCTAAGACAGTGAAACAATCAAGACAGTGAAACTATCATTCACCCTCCAAAGTTTCCGCATGCCCCTTTGTACTATATCTTTCCCCCCCCTCCTCGTCCACCTTACCCCATCCCCAGGCAACCACTCATCTTTTCTAGTCACTACAGATTAGTTTGCATTTTCTAGAATTTTATATAAATGGAATCATACAGTATATACTCTCTTTTTAATCTGTTTTATTTTAACTCAGCAGAATGATTTTGAGATGTATCCGTACTGTTACATGTATAAGTGGTTCATTCCATGGTATTGCTGAGTAGTATTTCATTGTTTCACATTGTATCATTGAAACAATTTGTTTATCCATTCACCTTCGATAGACATTAGGGTTCTTTCCAGTATGGGCTCTTGCACATAAAGCGGCAGTGAAAATTCACGTACTTGTCGTAAGGATGCATATTTTCATTTATCTAGGGTGTGGGATGGGAGGAGTGGAATGGCTGTGTCACATGGCAGGTGCTAAGTTTTGTAAGAAATAGAAAACCTATTTTCCAAAGTGGTTGTACAATATATTCCCACTAGTTGTTCCACATTCTCATCAACACTTGGGATTGTGAGTCCTTTTAATTTTGGATACTTTAATAGGTGTATAGCGGCATCTCATTATGGTTTTAATTTTTATTTCCCTAATCACCAATGATGTTGAGTATTTTTCCTGTGCTCATCTGCCATCCTTATATTTTCCTGCTGAAATATCCTTTCAAATTTTTGCCTGTTTTTTCACTAAGTATTTGTTTTCTTTTTATTGAATGTTGAGAATTCTTTATATATTATGAATAAAAGTACTTTGTAATTTGCAAATATTTTCTCCCAGTCTCTGGCTTGACTTTTTATTCTCTTAATACTCTCTTCCAAAGAACAGAAGTTCTTAATTTTGATGAAGTCCATTCAAAAAATTTTTCCTTTCATGGATTATGCTTTTGTTGGCTTATCTAAGAAGTCTTTGCCTGACTCAAGATCAGAAATATTTTGTCCTATTTTCTTCTGCAAGTTTTCTAGTTTTAGGCTTTATATTTAGTATTATGATAGAATTTTAGTTAAATTTTCCATATAGTGTAAGATACAGATTAAAGTTTATATGCATATCCAATTGTTTCAGGACCATTTGTTGAAAACACTATTTGTTTCTCCACTGAATTGCCTTTGTATCCTTGTGAAAAATCATTTGACTATATGTGTATATATATATATATGTCTGTACTCTCTATTCTGTTCCTTTTATCTGCTTGTCTATCTTGATACCAATAGCATACAGTCTTAATTATTGTCTCTTTCTACTAAATCTTTAAGTTAGGTAGCATGAGTCCTTTAGCTTCATTCTTTTTCAAAATTGTTTTGACTCTTCTAGGTCCTCTGCATTTCTTAATTTTAGAATCTGCTTGTTAATTTCTACAAAAGCCTGCAGAGATTTTGATTTGGATTGCATTGAGCGAACAAATCAATTTAGGAAGAAGTGACTTCTTAACAATATTGAATTTTCCAGTCTATGAGCACGGTACATTTTTTAAGTCTTCTTTATTTTCTCCCAGCAGTGCTTTGCAATTTTCAGTGTACAAGACCTGCACATTTTTGACAGTTTTAATATTTTGATAAAGAATACTGTTGTATATATTACAGTGAAGAAAATTTTGACTAAAAATCGTATTGCACCATCTTTGCATCTTCCATATCCGCCCCCCGCCCCTTGTCGCTTTGTTAACTGAATTTATTACATGCTTTCATGATGAAGAATTACTAAGAACAATTCTAACACAAGTATTGACATAAAAGTAGTTTGGAATTATGGGGGAAAGGATGGTAGTAGAAGCACTGGGAATGTTAGATAAGAGATGATCACCTGGGGAAATTTTACGGTACACTGGGATTTAAGAATACTAAAATTTTCAAGTAAGAACAATGTTTGTTTTTACTTAAAATATATTATTTACTTTGAATTGTGCTTGCCATGTTACCATAATCAGAAACTAAAGGAAAGACTACAAAATTATTTGGATCCATCTTCACGGCCTTACTAAAAATGGTCATCCATTTTCTTAGTGACTTCCAATCTTATTTCAACAAAAATATAACAAGAGACTTTTTCTGACACTGGCAGGATGCCTTGAGGTTCTGACCAACCATCATTACAGAACACCAAGTTGGAGCAATAAAATCAGTGCTCCATGGTAAGGATTGTTTAAGATATAACATTTTCCTGCAATATAAGCTTTGACGGACTGGTATTTAAAATAGGAATCTTTTAATTTGGTATCATTTTTTCCTATAAGATTAAAAAAACCCACATTATTTAATAATTAGTTCATTAAGATTTAGAAAGTTACTTAGCACTTACTAGGAAAATCAAGAATTATTTTATTTCTTCCTTTTCAATTTGGGTACATTATATTTCTTTTCTCATGTAATTACTCTAACTGGAACTGCCAGCATAATGTTGAACAACAGTGGTGAAAGCAGACATCAGGTTTTATTACTGATCTTAGAGGAAAGCTTTAAGTTTTATACCATTGAGTATGTTGTTAGCTGTCGGTTATTCATAAATGCCCTTTTTCATATTGATGAAGTTCCCTTCTATTCCTACTTTTCTGAGTGGTTTTGTCAGAAAAGGGTGTTGAATTTGTCAAATGCCTTTTCTGCATCAATTAACATTATCGTGTAGACTTTTGCCTTCATTCTACTCATGTGGTGTATTACATTGAATCAATTGTATTTTATACATTACCAATGAGTAATCTAAAAAGGAAATTAAGAAAACAATTCCATTTACAATAGCATCAAAAATAATAAAATACTTAAGAATAAATTTAACCAAAGAAGTAAACTACAAAACATTGCTGAAAGAAATTAAAGACTTATATAAATAGAGAGACAACTCATGTTCATAATTGGAAGACTTAATATTGTTAAAATGTCAATACCACTCAAAGTGATCTACAGGTTTAATATGATCCCTATCAATATTCTAATAGCCTTTTTTTGAAGAAATGGAAAATCCTATCCTCAAATTCATAAGCAAAGTGTCCTGAATAATCAAAATAATCTTGAAAAAGAGTAATAAATTTCAGGTACTCATACCTCTTGATTTCAAAACACTACAAAGCTACAGTAATCAAAACAGTGTGATATTGGCATATGTTAGATACACAGACCAATGGAGTAGAATTAAAAGTCTGAAAAGAAACTATCACATATATGGTCAATTGATTTTTGACAAGAGTGCCAAGTCCTTTCAATGGGGAAAGAATAGTCTCTTCAACAAATGGTGCTGGAAAAACTAAATTTCACATGCAAAAGAATGATGTTGGACTCCTTCCTTATGCCATAACAAAATTAACTCAAAATCAATTATTGATCTAAGGATAAGAGCTAAACCTATAAAACTCTTAGAAGAAAACTTAGGGGTAAATCTTCATTACTTGGATTTGGCAATGGATTCTTAAATATGATATCAAAAGTATAGGCAACAACAAATAGATCAATAGGAATTTACCAAAATTAAAAAGTTTTCTGCATCAAAGGGCATTATCAAGAAAGTGAAAAGACAACCTATAAAAAGAAAGAAAATATTGCAAATCATATATCCGATAAGGCTTTAATATCCCAAATATATAAACAACACTTACAACTCAACAACACAAAAACAAACACCCCAATTTAAAATTGGACAAAGGACTTGAATAGATATTTCTCCGAAGAAGATATACAAATGGTTGATAAACACATCAAAATTATTTTATTAGGGAAATGCAAATCAAAAGCACAATGAATACCACTTTGCACCAACTAGGATGGCTATACGTTTTTTAAAAATAAAAAATATGTATTGGCAAGTACGTAGAGAAATGGGAATCTTTGTACGTCGCTGTTGGGAGTGTAAAATGGTGCAGCCACTGTGAAAAACTGTTTGGTGCTCCCTCAAATAGCTAATCATAGAATTACCATATAACCCCAAAACTCAACTCCTAGATATATATCTCAAAGAATTGAAAACAGGGACTCAAAGAGGTACTTGTATGCCATGTTTATTGCAGCATTATTCACAAAAGCCAAAAAGTGGAAACAATCCAAGTGTTCATCAACAGATGAATGGATAAACAAAACACACTATATACATACAGCCATAAGAAGGAACGAAGTTTTAATATGTGCTACAACATGGATGAACCTTAAAAACATTACTCTCAGTGAAATACACAAGACACAAAAGGGTAAATTATGATTCCACTTATATGAAGTATCTAGAACAGGCAGAGACCAAAAGTAGATTAGAGGTTATCAGGAGGTGGAGGGAGTGGAGAACAAGGAGTTATTTTTAAGTGGTTACTGAGTTCTGTTTAGGGCAATAAAAAAAAAAATTGGAAATAGCAATAATGGTGGTACAACACTGTGAATTAGTGATATTGAATTGTACACTTTAGAATGGTTAAAATGGCAAATTTTATATATGTTTTACCACAATAAAAAAAAATCAATTCCCTGGTAGCCTTTTTGTAAAAAACAATAAATTAATCAGTTAGAATTAAGGTTTTCTTTGTGAGATATTTTTATGCTAAGCTGATTTATTTATTTATTTACATAGATCATCCTTTATGAAATAATGCTTGACCTAGAAATGTATATGAGACTAATTCTTTTCTAATAATTTACCATATAAAGATGATCCTTTCTGGCTCATATCAACTGCTTAATAGGAGTGATTAATAAAGGCACAACTTTGTGATTGTTTAGTAGAATTGTTGTTTTAGAATCACTGTTTTAAAAGTACAGAGGTTTTAAATTTATATAAATGAGAGTTGGAGGGCTTTATTGCTAAGGCAGAATAGGGACATTCACAATGTGATACAAATATAAATGGGATCTCTTTCATATAAAAAAGAACCTCCTTCGTTAATTGTTAGTACATGAATATAATATTTAGAGAAAATGAATTAATCCATTTTACTGGTGCTGTACTAACTGTATTACACAGTGTGTGTGAATTCTTCCTTAACTTCAACTTTGTATTTCCCAATACATTATAGTCTTTTGCATTGTTTGCTTGAGAAACTTGGCCTTGAGAAGCTGAATCTAAATTCAGAGAGGTATTTATTCCTGTTTGTGATCCTTCTTAGTGACTTTCATGGAAATAGCCAACAGGAGCTATTCAGTTTTTAAGTTTTTCAAGTACTTGTCATCTTTCATGCAAGAAATTTTATCATATTTTAAATATTATACTATATAATGGTGTATTTTCATGTACATAAAATAAAAATGTATAATTACTTAAAATAATTAAAATAAAATATGAGAAATATTTTTAGGTTGAATTTAAAGAAAGGAAACAAAGTTAAAAATCACAAGTAAGTAATATGTGAATCTACATTGAAAATGGTCAAAAAATTTCATCCTTTTAGAAATGCATGTGCAACATAATGTAACTTGCTTTTAGAGTTAGAGGACCTCTGTCTGAGTCTGGGCTCTGACTCATTAAACTGGACAAGTCCTTTAACCTCTCATTTTTGTCAAGTGCAGCATAGGTGTAATAAAACCCGCTCTTCCCACCTCACTAGATGGCAAAGCGGTATGTGGACATGTTTTGTGAGGTACAAGCTTGAAACAAAGATCTATTCCAATGTGTTTGAGATATTCTAATAGCCAGACTCTTGTTGTCTTTTTTCACTATCTATATTAAATAAGGGAAAACACATCAAATTCAGATATATTAAAGGTGAAAATTTTATTTTCCTTAGTGGTATACCAGCTGCACTTGTGTGAGTACAGCTATAAATTCTTTCCTTCTCTCATATGTGTAATTATTTAATAGAGAACAATGAACCACCCTTTTGAACACTTCATAGGTGAAGAAACTGAGGCAAAATGAAGCTTTTTCCAAGGATAAACAGATAGTAGCAAAACAAGTCCTAAAATTCATGTTGTTGTCTATCTCCTTGTTTTATAGTTGGGGAATTAGCAATATCTAATTATAGTTGAAAAGGGAAAGTACAAGAGAGAATATTTAACTTCTATTTTTTTGTCTTTTCCCAGAAGAATGCACTGACTACAGGCAAGAAATTGTCTCATTTTTAAGACTAAGAGTCATTTTGGAATTAAATAGGTAATTTCAAGGGCAAGTTCTTGGGAGAAATGCTATTCACTATAGTGTTAACAAGAAAATAAGCTAAAAGCAAAAAGTTTAAAAATATACAAAAATGAGGTGCCAGCCCCATGGCCTAGTGGTTAAGTTTGGTGTGCTCCGCTTTGGCAGCCCGGGTTTTGTTCCCTGGTGTGGACCTATACTACTCGTTGGAGGCCATGCTGTGGCGGCGACCCACATACAAAATAGAGGAAGATTGGCAACAAATGTTAGCTCAGGGTTAATCTTCCTCAGAAAAAAAATTATATATATACAAAAATGTCTGTCAAGACATTTAAAACATAAAAAGATGCCAAAAATTAAATATTAAATAATATGAGAGATATTTCATATTCTAGACCTGCATTTTTGCTAACTGGTTGATTTAGATTGTATATATTTCAGGGTGACCATTTTAAATAAATGTATTGGAACAAACCGTCTTATTAATTTTGTATAAAGTCAGCCAAAATTTGAGTTCTATAGATACTTGATAGTTTGAGAGCCCTTACAATGAAGCCTTCATGTGATTGGACTTGAGGTTGAAATTAATTCACTCACTAGAAATACCCATCAGACTTAGCACCATGACAATCACCCCCTCCAACAATAAAATAACTGAACAGACATTTTTGCAAAGAAGACATCAACATCACTAATCATCACAGAAATGCAAATCAAAATAAGAGTGTGATACCACCTCACACCTGTTAGAATGGCTATCATCAAAAAGACAAGAGATAACAAATGTTGGCAAGGATGTGGAGAAAAGAGAACGCTTGTGCACTGTTGGTGGGAATGTAAATGGTACATCCGCTATGGAAAACGGTATGGGGGTTCCTCAAAAAATTAAAAATAGAACTACCATATGATCTAGCAATCTCACTGCTGTGTATCTATCCAAAGGAAATGAAAACAGGATCTCAAAGAAAGATATGCACTCCCATGTTTATTGGTAGCATTATTTACAATAGACAACATATAGAATTGCAGCATTATTTATAATAACCAAGATATAGAATCAACCTGTGTCCATTGATGGATAAATGGATAAAAAAGATGTATTATATGTTATACACACACACACACGTATACACCATACTGGAATATTATTCAGTCATGAGGAAGAAGGAAATCTTGCAATTTGTGACAACATGGATAAACCTTGAGAACATTATGCTAAGTGGGATAAGCTAGACAGAGAAAGACAAATACTATATGGTATCCCTTATATGTAGAATCTAAAAAAAATTCAAATTCTAAGAACAGAGGGTAGAAAAGTGGTTGCCGTGGGAGGGGGAAATAGGGAGAGGCTTGTAAAAGAGTGCAAACTTTCAGCTATAAGATAAATAAGGTCTGATGATCTAAGGTGTAACATGGTGACTATAGTTGAAAACATTGTATTATATAATTGAAATTTGCTAAGAGAGTAGAATTTAAATGTTTTCACCTAAAAAAAAAAAAGAGAATTATGTGAGATGGTAGATATATTAATTAACTATATGGCGGGAATCCTTTCACAACGCATACATATATTAAATCATCACTATGTATACTTTAAAATCTTACAGTTTTGTCAATTATACCTCAATAAAGCTAAAAAAAAGAAAAAATAAACTAAAAGGAAAATGCAGTTGATATTTACTTAAGCATAGTACTCTTTGCTATAACTTGGGGACACTGTATATTTCTAAATAAAGAAACTAAAAGAATATATTGAACCCTGTCTATGAAGCAGTTTTGCTATTTAGTGTGTGGGTGTGTATGTGCAAGTGTGTGCTTAATTTTCTTGCGAAAAGCAGTTCTCTTTCAAAGCATTAAAGTTTGTAAACAAGTCACTTCAGACCTAAAAATCTGGGATGTTTGTAATAAACCTTGCAGCAGATTTCTAGAAATCTTTTATTCATTTTTCTATTAACGATTACATATGTTTTGGGGGAACAGTGTATGCACTGTTGGAAAGGTTAGACCTCTTCCTGTAACCTGGCGTTGGTGCGACTGATAAGTGACACATTTATTCATATTCCTAATGCCTATACAATCCCTATATAAAAACATAAATAATTGATATTTTTGATATGTTGACGTGGTATATATTTATGTGTACAACTGCTTCACATTAATTAAATTACTGAAATTCAATATCTGCCACATTCGTTCAAGAAAAAGCCAAAGGACTTGTCCGTATTACATATTAATGTACCTAAGGACGTGACAGTTGTACTGACTTCACAAATAGGCACCTTTAAAAAAAAAGTCCTGGTATCATTCTAATTTTACGATAAAGGAAATAATTTTTATTGTTTGCAATTTCCCTCATGGTTTTACTTGGGATGAAAGTCTAAAGATCAAAAATGTTCACCAACGCCGAGTTATTCTATAAACAACGCTCCCAGGCACCCTCCTGCCACTTCTCTTTGCCAGAAGAAACAAATGCCGGTTGCTTTCATGCAGCCAATATTGAATTTTGACAAGGAGGCAAAATGATACAAAGCCAACAAATACCAGAAGAATAACGTGAGGAATCTCACCTCAAACTGAGAGCATACAGTCAAGCAGTGGCAACTGCAAAGCTGAGGCGAGTCTTGATTCTGATAAGCTACCTCGAGTTTCAAAGCATAACTAACACAATATTTATTCTTTTCCGTAAACTAACATTATGAACAAGTAACACAGATGACTATCAACCATAACATATATTGAGTTTTAATACTTTGCCTTCTTTGTCTTTTTGTTGTTTTTTTTTTAATTCAAATAGCTTCTATAGTGTCCCGAACTGTTGAATTCCACTTTTGTATATGGGAACTGGCAAATAAGCTCTCCATTCGTGCACAAAGTTAAACAATTATGGTATTAATTATAAGTAAAACAGCAAAATCTTTGTATGGTACTTGTTGAATTTCAGGTACTGTGCTAAGCACTTTACATATATATTCTTTAATTTTCATAACAACCCTACGAAGTATTATAATGATCTCTATTGAACAGATGAGGAGATTGAGTGAAAATAATGAAATAAGTTGCCTCATAACTCAGCTGATAAATGAAAGAGCTTTTCCTCAAACCCAGACATATCTGATACTGAAGGCTGTTCTTTATCCTTATGCTCCACTGCCTCCTAATAGAATAAATGGCAATTTTGTCACTGGAGGGCTCCAAGAAAGGTCTATTTTAGTGCTAAATATTAAAGGACAAGAATATTTTCTGTTTTTCCTTAAATATTCTATAGGATGCTTCATATGAGTGAAATGAATTTTGTTGTCTACACGCTACCAGCTGATTACTGTATAATTCCCATTGTGTAGCGAAAATCTTTGGGTTCAAACGTAGTTTTCTTCCCAGTTAGGAGAACCTGAGTTCTCATCAGCTGTCCACACCACCACTTCATTTCCTCTAAAAACCCAACTCTGGCATTCTCATTCAGAAGAGTCTTTGAGCTGCCTTATACCAGTTTAGATTACATAATTCTGCGACAAAATGAACTACTTCTTTAGGGGAAAATGTGAAATGTGGTGTCTGCATGATGCTAAGGAAACCATTGTAAAGGGAAACAACGAATGAATTATCTTGTGCCATACAACACGCACCATCCACTGACTAATTTCAGACATCAAGATGTTAGCTCTTTTTAATACAAAATTAGAGATTCTGTAGCTTTTTCAGATGAAAGTAAGTGAACATGACCAGAAGGTCAAAAAATAAAATATACGAGAAAAAGTTAAAAATGTAGGGATATATTAAATTAGAGAAGAGAAAGCTGTTAATGCAAGAGCTTAGCTTATAAATAATTATTTCAAGGATAATAGAGTCAAAAATTTATAAGATAATACTACAATAAGAAGTAGCTTATTACACACAAAAAAGAACTTCCCAATTGTGAAAGAAATTTGGGCTCTGAATGGTGTTTATGAAATTTCTAATACGGAGATTTAAAAAAATTAAAATGGTACAGAATCATTTCTGCTGAATAGTTTAATTGCTTGAGGCAAGGAAGTAGGCCATTTCACTTGAGGTTGCTGAATTTATGCTTTGAGATCTGATTATTCAGGATTATACAAAGGCCATATTAGTCAGTGGTACATTATTGCTGTAGTGTTCAAGTCAGCATTATTTTTATAAAACATTTAACTGCTATTAAAATAAATTTAGATGTACTTTCCTGAGTACCACTTTCATGTTAGTTCTAAAGTAGAATACTTTTTTGTTTGCTTAATAAATATTAACCTATTGAGGAAAGTGGTTTTTAAAAAATTTTCCGGCCAAGTTAAACAAACAAATGACAGCATTTCCCTTTCCATTTCCCAAAGGCACTTAAAGTTTGGAGGAATATGTTCAAAATTTAGAATATTCCAGCCCATGTTCCAGGAAATTCTTTGGCAGTGTTAATCATGGGCCCAGGCCCCAAAATACCTCAGTAAAAATGCTGCGTACCACTTATGTGGACATGGGAAAGGTTTTGAGCTGTATTCATTTTGTCAGATCCCAAACAGTTTGAAGTGGTCATAAGCAATATTTAACCAAGGGAATAGTGTTGAAATCCATTAATTTTTAAAGTGGTTTAGAGAGATTTGAGAGACAGTTACATAGAGAGACTATATAAGTAAAATGAATATATATGTGTATATATACATGCAATTTTAATCACAATTTTAGCAGATGTTCCTGTACAATAAAGCTCTTTTTTTCTTTCTTTTGTCAAATCTGAAGTTGAGAATAATCAGAAGTAGTTTTGTAAATGTTGAAATGACCTTACATCCTTGCTAATAGTAACTTTTGACATTTACATCAATATGGAGATTGGAAAGTCATCAATTAAAGGAATTAGAAATGGTTAAAAGAATACTAAATGTATTATTTTAGGGTTGGAGACTTTGACATTTCTCGATCCCCCTCAAAAAAAAAAAAAAAAAACACCCTAGGATATTATTGAGAATATCAAAAGTTAAATCTTTATTCTGCTTTTAACTAGTTTTGTGTCATTGAAGTAGTCATTAAATTGCTTAGGACTCTTCTCTTTATCTGTAAATTGAGGGAAATGAGCATTCTAGATAATCATCACTTATATCTGTATCATTCGACACTATGTATTTCTTGTCTGAACTTCTTATCTCTCTCCATAAAAGGGGAGAAATATCCCTAGAAGGTTGTTTATTCCAGTTGCACAGGGTTCATTAGTTAGTGGTAAGTGATGCTCAGGAAGATTTGGAAATGCTTTTGCCACGACATGTGTTACTGACTATTTGGACAAAGCTTTCACATTCTACAAATTGCTGTAACATCTCTTATCTCACAAAGAGGCATCCTACATGCTGCATAGTTAGGGTTGGGCTTAAGCAAAATGACTGAAGGAGGGGTTGGTGTTTGGTTCTTATTGAATGACTTTCATATCTTCAGGAAGTGAGGAAGATCATGTAATGTGTATCAGAAGTTTGATGCTGGTGTGCCCATCTTGAGTTCTAAGAAGGAAGTTTATTGATGTAAATCCTGTACTGAATACCAGTGATTGAAATACCAGTGATTGAAATACCAGTGATTATACACAGCCCTTGCTTCTGCAAGAGGACTGAACTGATTGTAAACAGAATACTTGGATCAAAGTAAATGGTTTTGTGATTTCTACCTGGTGTGAAAGGAGACAAGAGAGAGTGGTTATCTTGGTTTGGGTAGCCAAGGTTTGAAGATCCAGAACTGTTATCATGGCTCTGGAACTGGGATTGACAGTAAGGTAAGAACTAGCTAACATATCATGGGAGGAAAGATCTTAAATTCTATCAACATGACATAAAGAGATGAGAAGCTTGAGCCAGAGCTGATAATCATCTGTATTTTTATTCAACTTCTCCTCTCTTCCCTGATGACATAAATTATTTCAATGCATATATGTCTACAGTGAAATGGCAAAGAGAAAGGAGAAAAACAACTGATATGCATTTAGAAAATGTGAGTGGAGAGGGGCAGGCTAGTTTCTTTTATTGGAATGACTACCCAGTAGCATCAATGCAAACAACCAAGCCCAGGCATTTTTATACGACCCATCAGTAAGAGAGACCAAGAACAATTGGACGCTCACTGAAAGAAGTTCTCTGAAATTTGCTACCTGTCAGCACCCATCACTCCTCATTTCTTATCTGATTTTGCTTACACTTCATTTTCAATGCCTTGTGCCTTTAAATTCATTTCCTGGACATTTCTGATTCCCTCCTCCTGTTCCACTGAAAATTTTTAAATGTCATGTGCACCATTCCTCACCATCTTTTCAAAAAAAATTGAGACTAATTTATCTGATCAACTGTCATGTGTTAATACGGTAATGGAATAAAGAACAATGTCTTGCTCATGTAAGCATTAAATAATTTTGAATGAATGAATATATAGAGTAGTCTGCCAATTTAACATAAACATTTTATGTTAATATGTGTGCCCTTGGACACAGTAGCTTAATCTGAGATTTTTAAGGGGATGAAAGATTTTCTGGACAGTAGGGATTTTGGAGTATGTGAAATCAACATGAGGTCAGCCACTTCCTACTCGTGTATGTGTCAAAGACATCTATATCTCCTCATTTACCCTCAAATGGAGGAAGTAAGCTACAAGAGGAATTTTTGCTTCACAGAAAGAAAAAATGGAAGTCTGATACTAAGTTTTGGTAAGTATTCAAACAGATTGCTAAGGAAAGCAAAACTTGGAGTTTTCTTGTAGCAATGTTTGTATAATTAATGTGACTTTAATTTTTGAGTGTTTGTCTCTTGGTTTGTTTGTTTAATGTACCATCTGACCATAAATTAGAAATTTTTCAATGCCGTGAAAAGGAAAATTTGCTGCAGCCTAATCTGAGAGTGAGGTTTTACTTTGTAAAGGTTAAAAATTGTAGCAAGAGAATTGTAGTTCATATCTAGTATGAAATTTAAGGATTAAATTAAAAACAGATATGAAAATCCCACAAACAGCTATCTGAATGCCTTGAAATTTTACATCCTGAGAAGTAAATTTGCTTGAATTACAGTGTAGATTGTCATCACGTAAGGCAAACTGAATAATTTTCCCTCTCTCAAATACTCTGAAAATCCTCAATATGGAGAATATTTAATTTTCCAGCAAGGAAAAAAACGTATAAATGATTCACTAGCTGTTTTAAACTTGGAAACCAAAAAAGCATTGCATTCTGTTTGCCTGCGTCAATTAAGTATAAATTATGAAAAGAGCAGAGAGAGTGCCTGCCTTCCTGATTATTGTGTCCTGCAAATTGCTGAGTACCTTTCATATTGTGATACTCAACAAATATCCATAAACATCCATAAGCCATGTCTGATATTGAAATATGATTGGGCCACAACAGTACTTAGGCCTTGGCTGTCCAGCTTTCCAGCGGGGAGACTCCTCCTCCTCAGTACCATTGTGCCTTGTTCTCTTGCGTGCCCAGTCTAACGTACGTAAAGCAACATGGCTTATTGGTGCTGAATGAGACGCTAGTGCTTGGGGATAGGGTCTTAATACTGATAGTTATTAGGAGAAATGGGGAGAAAGGTGAGGAGTGGAGAGGGAAAGAGTTAATACTTACTATGGAAGGAATTAATACTTACTATGCCTTCCATAGTAGACTCTGCTTGCTCTATCTATCTATCATCTATGTATCTATGTATCTATCTATGTATCTATGTATCTATCTGTGTATCTATGTATCTATCTATGTATCTATCTATGTATCTATATATCTATGTATCTATGTATGTATCTATGTATCTATGTATCTATCTATGTATCTATCTATGTATCTACGTATCTATGTATCTATCTATCTATGTATCTATCTATCTATCTATCTGTCGTCTATTGTCTATCACATTTAATGCCTAGCACTTATTAGGTGTTCTACAACTTTTTTTAACATTGGTTGAAACTTCAAAACATTTTCACATCATTGAAAATTGAGGTAGATTTTATTTTCGCCTTCTTTTCGGAGGTGGAAGAGCCGAGTGCACAAGTATAAATAGCTTCTGTAAAGTTACACAATTCATGAGGAGCAGAACATGATTCAAGGTGAGGTTTGTCAGATCTCCAAACGTATCTTCTTTCTGTATCCTCTGAGGAAGGCAAACTATTTGTATAAGAAATGTGGAGAAAATACAGCAGTTGGAAGACGAAAAGATGCATCATCATGCAATTACGGAACCGGAAGGACTCCTAATATTATGCAATTGAATATCCTTATTTTAAAGATGAGGAAATGAATCGAGAAACAGGTTAATGGGGATTGAGTCAAAAGTAAAATAATAGAGAATGTTTTTGTCTTTTAAGTGATCATAATTTTAGAGAAGGCTGCAATTCTTTGTTGAGTCCTACGATTATATTTTTGAAAACAGGTTTTACATTTAATGGGTAAATTGATATTCATCATTATCATTAGCTTTGATATTTTGAGCCTTTAATCAGAAACCAAGATAGAAAGCTTTAGACAATTCTTTCTCATGACTGTCAAAAAAATGTGGTCTTTAGGATATCAATTGTTGAAATGTATTGACATTTCTTTTTTATCCAGTATGTGGCTAATTTTTGTTAAGGTGTCATGTTTGCTTGTATTTGTGGAATTCAGGTTTCTATATTTATGTTAGATCATTTGTTGTTTTTTAACTTTACATTGTCTGTATCCTTGATGACTTTTTTCCTACAAATTTTATCATTATCTAAGAGAGAGATATTGATATGCCCCTATTTCTCCTTGTGATTCCTCATTTTTTTAAGACATTTATTTGTGGTTTTAGGTGCATGCAAGTTCAAAATTGTTATGTTCTCAAGTGGCTCTTCCTTTATCTTGTTACATAATGCCTCTTTTTTTCCTCTCTAGTGTTTTACTTTTAAATTAAAAAAATTTCCCCCCCCAAAGCCCCAGTAGATAGTTGTATGTCATAGTTACACATCCTTCTAGTTGCTGTACGTGAGACACGGCCTCAGCATGGCCAGAGAAGTGGTGTGTTGGTGCGTGCCCAGGATCCGAACCCGGGCTGCCAGCAGCGAAGCACATGCACCCAACCGCTAAGCCACAGGGCCAGCCCCCTTTACTTTTAAATTTAATATGAAGATACAGGTTTATTTTTCATACTAGTCAGCACTAGATAAGCACTTTCAATCTAAAACCTCATGTCATTCTTTACATCTGGAAAATTCTCAACTGTTCTTACTTAAAATATTGGTTTTTTCTTTCCATTCAATTCTTTCTCTCCTATTAAACATATTGTGGCAATTCTAATCTGTTTTCTGTCTTTAAATTTTTTCTTTCATTTAAAATAATAAAATTTTAAAAATTTTATTTCCTTTAAAATGTTTTTCTAAAAATTTTCTTTCATTTAAAAAAATATTTGCAATGTCCTACTTAAAGTACTCATTTATTATTTTATAAATTACTGTTTTCCCTTTGACTGATATAAGGTAAATTTAAATGTATGCATTTAATTTTGTTTTCACTCGAATAATTACATGTTTTTATTTCCTGGTTTCCTGAGGGGATTTTTTTTGTCCACACCCTCTTGGTTCATATATGTCTGTTTTTGTTTCATAATTTATCATTCTTCTTATAATAGGTGTTATTAATTTTACTCTTTTTGATCATAACTTTCCTATTTTAAAACAGTTTCTGATTACCATATCATCTGCCATTTTGGCAGTGAATTCACTTTTCAACTGGTGATTTTTTTGTTTGTTTTTCCTTTTAGTTTTTTTCCCATGCCATTGGGATTATTCTTTTGGGGGGCTTAAGTTGAATTCAACATTCCTTCTGCTTCAAGTCTAATTTTTCACTGAGAGCTCCTTCCCTTGCATAAAGTTGGTAAAAGAGAGATTAATATTGACCAAGTTCAGTCCAGGTGGCTTTTTATGCTTTCTTCAGGTGGACCGACCTGTGCATAAGCTGGGGTCAGTCAGCGGGCAGCTGTTTTCAGGCTCCTTGCAGGGAACAGTGAGGTCTGTGTGCTGCCCTGTCAACGCGGCGAGTCTGGCAGCATTCCTCCAGCGTGTTCATGGTCTTTGTTTCCCCTATTATCCCACAAGTAACTCTTCCCGCTTTTGGACCAAAATGCTAGTGTGTTGGAGCTTAATGCCACAGTTCTCACTACTCTGTATTTTTGTTCCATGTCTGATCCATAGAGTATCACTCTGTTTTTGAGTATGGCTATATCTGGTATTTATTATCTATTTAAAATTTTAGTGCTTTGTCTGGGGCGAATGTGGAGTTCAAAGCATGAAGTCAAAGCACTATTTACCAAATATACTATTTACCAGAATAGTTTACCAAAAATTTCTCATACATTGTCTATACTACTTCCAGTATTATACTTCTAACAATCAAATCTGATTTTATCTCTGCTCTGTTTAAACACTTTCACTGGTTCTCTTATCTTAAGATATGTCAGCCTCATTAGTGAGGCATTTAAGATTCCCATCATTGCCAATCAAGACCTAGTCTATTTGTCTAATCATCTATTATACCTCTCTGACTACTTAGCCACAACAAACTACGTTATCAACCATGTCCACTTATCAAAATCATATACATCTTTCAACTTTTAGTCCAAATGTCTCATTTGAATAAAAAAATTTGCAAGTCCACTGGAATTAAATTACACCCATGCCTTTATTCAGCACTTTCTATGTCCTGCATTTTATTAAAATCCACTACATTTTTTTCTACCATGGAATTATAATTTCCTTCATAGAAATAACCGTGGCTTATTTGTGTAAACATTTTGTATAATCATTGTAGGTCAGTTGGCCAAATTAATTGACACTAGAATCAGCTCTTCCAATTTCCAGTCCATACCCCAATTTAGTAAAACAGCATCCATCATTGGAGAACATTTACTATCCATATTTTGAGAAAGGTTGATATTTGAGTAATTAAGACCTAGGAAGTACATGCAATGATAGCAATGGAAGCTCACACTTACACAGAACTTCTCATGTGAAGGATTCAGTGTTAGCACTTAATATATGATAACTCATTTAATCCACACAACAACCTGATAAGGCAGGTGCTATTAGTATCCTCATTTTACAGATAAAGAAACTGAGGCATGGAAAATGGTAGTACACAAAGAAGTATTGTTTGAAGCTACATAGCTAGTAAACTGCAGGCCGGGGTTTACAGAGGCAGTCTATCTCCTGGGTCTATGCTCCTAGCCACCATATTTTACCACCTCTCAATACACATATGCCTCCTCGTAAGGGACTAAACAGGTGAATGGTGGAAAGATCACTTCACGTGGCTTTCAACAGACAGACCAAACCACTACATGATGGATTCCTAGAATGATTGTTTTCCATTGAGAACTATAGTTAATGGTTTTACCCTGCCATGATAATTTCAACTCCATGGATATGAGATGAGTTCTTTTCTTTCTCTTATAAGCATTTGTGGTTACATGACATAAGGAGATGAATTTTCTTAGCTACCTTTCTCTGTGGAAATGAAATGCTTCAAACACAAGAGCTACCTTAACAATTCAAAGAGAGGAATATGAAAAATGAGTTAATGGTTCCCATCCCTCCATTACCCCTTTGCATAACTATATGCAAATGAGGAGAAAGGTCTTATTTTGTGGAGGTTCGTTTCACACGTTTTCAGATTGGAGCAGAGACAGGAGAATCAGGAATCAAATATTTAAATGATTTAATAAAATCTAAGATAATTTTGGTCATACATTTAATATCTAGATAATAATTGTTTGGGGCTTGTTGCCTGCAAGAATACATGCTTATGGAGAGTGATCAACTCTTTCAACA
Source organism: Ceratotherium simum simum (assembly GCF_057802395.1). Taxonomy (NCBI): domain Eukaryota; kingdom Metazoa; phylum Chordata; class Mammalia; order Perissodactyla; family Rhinocerotidae; genus Ceratotherium; species Ceratotherium simum. Next base: position 18,244,683 of record NC_141909.1, read on the forward strand.
TCAAAAGTAACCTAACATACCTTGAGAGCCCTGGATGAGTTTTCATGTTTTAGTTCGATTTGTGAAAGCATCATGATTTGTTGATCCATTTCTGAAGGAAGATAAAAATAATCCCCAGCTCCTTCTACATTGAGTGTCTACAATAATTATAATGGCTTGGCATTTGCTAAATGTTTTCAAAAGTAGACTGCACAAGAGTACGACATTTACTCTTATCTTAATATTGATGGAAAGATTACGAAAGGAATGTCACAGATGAAGTGACCTTTTAGATAGACTGGTAGTATCAATCCATTCATTAATATTGTTAAAAAAATGAGACTCATGAATGCAATGAATATTCTCGCATCTGTGAGTTTAATAATTAGTCATACTCTCTTTGGAATTTTCATTATGGCTAAATTTACCACTCTAGTGGCAGAAAAACTTTTTTCAAAAACTTTAGCCAGATAGATAATTACATATAGATAATCATTAAGAATCTGGGAGCAGGACATATGCATTAATTATAATTATAGCAGAGTTGATTCCTTCACTCAAAATTATGGTGAAATGGGTTCTGTCTCTAAGTGTAAAGCAATCTACTTTGATTGATTTCCTTTTGACTGAGGGGCACTCACTGTTATTGAATTGACCAAATATTTGAAACCAAATTTGTCAATAGTTCTTTGTTATTGAAATAGCTAATGTTTCCCATGAAACAGTATTGTGCATTTCTTTATTTTTAGGTAAGAGGAGTTTAATTATAGTTTTGTCCCAAATTGTCTGTGCTTTTAGCCTGTTTTCATTTTATTTTAAGATGTCATAGGGCATCACCTTTAATCTCAACAGGAAAACAGACATGGGGCAAAACAAACATAATATAGGAAAGCCCAAAATTTGAAGAAATATCTTACAAAATTTTATTGTTGTTTTTGGCCTATAGCTCCTAACTTCCTCCTAAATGGTACCAGAAAATGTTGATGGGTTTTGGCCCTTTTATTGGGAAGGTGAGGGTCATTAAATCATCCAGCCCCTCGTTTTTGGTACCTGTCTTCATAATGGATTAGCTCTTGGAGCTTGAATAGTCACATGTAGGCCATTTAAATGTTCCTTTTTTTAAAGTGAAGAGTTTCAAAATGGAGGATTTCCAGATTAGTAGATCTCACATCACTGTGACCATCCCCAGATCAGTAACATCAGTGAACATTTCAGCAAATCATTCAGTATAAATGACCTCCTATATGCAATCAAAGTGCTCAGCAGTCTAGTACAGGTGAGGCTCAATATTGTGTGATCGGTTGATAATGGTGTCTACTAGGTCCATAGAGAAGCATGAAAGAGGAGACAGGGTGAATGGAAATCTTCCTGGAGCAGGTGATAGCTGAAGCATGCTTTGGAGTTTACCAGATGGAAAATGGGAGAAAGGGAATCTGTACAGAAGAGCAGGGAGATGTAAACAGCATGAGGTCTTTGAGATTATAATAATTGAATAGTACAAATGTTTGATAGCTAATATTTAAAATGGCAATATTTGAAAGAACGTCAGTAAGACGTTAGCACAATGTTGAGGTCCATTGATAATTTGGTTTCATAAAAGTATTCTGATAGCACTGGGTTACTCTCTAAGCAAATATCTTGACTAGTTATATTTTCCATTCTTGGCTAGAAAAGGAAATGAAACCATAGCTATAAGGGGTCTCTGATTTCATTTCTAAAGTCGTGAGCTATGATTCATCATAGAAGAGAATCCATATTCAAAAGTAAGCCAGAATCGCAAACATGTCTAATATAGAGTCCATAATATCTTATGGTTATATAAGTGTCTGAAACTCAGAGGTGTATTTGATATCTTAGATTTTGAGTGTAGTAACCAGAATCAAACTAGTCCTTAGTCACAGACAGCAGAATTAAGAGGATTCTGATTATCTTCATGAAAAGTGAAAGAGAAAAAAATCAGATTATTGTTTAGTAATTCACTGTGATAAATATGTTTGGCCACCTCAGGGTCTTTGAACATGATGTTCTCTCAACTCACAATGATACTCCCTCCTGTTGTCAGAAAGGCTTCCTCCTTTCATGTTCTTTAGGATTCAATTCCAACCTCACCTACTCAGAGAGGCCTTCCCCCAGTGGTACGCCACTGTCCCTTTCCTCATTCTCATCACAGCCCTGTACTTTCTTCAGAGAACTTGTCATGATCTGCAATTACCTTGTTTGATTACATGTGTCCTTATTCTGGAGTAGAAGCCCCAGAGGGCTTTGAATATTAGTATATACACGAGACACAAGGCAGCAGTTCAGTAAGGATTTGTGGAAAGATGTAAGGAAGAAAGGAAGGAAGGGGGTAAAAACAAAACTTGTTTAGAATCATAGTAGGGAGATGAATGGTGATGCTCAATTCCTAATTCCCTGCCTTGCTTCTTTCCTTCCTCTACGTATTCATTCATAGGTCAATGGGCCAGAATGCCTTGTACACTGTATTAAACACATATTATTATTATTTCTGAAAATTATGTGGAAATTAATTTTGCACACGTTATTTGTAATATTTTGGCAATTAACTTGCTCTGTAGCTTCACAGCTGCTCAATCTCAATTTCTAGTTGATCCTTGGCTGGCAGCAACTTCTAATGCTGTAGCTTTACTGTCTTTGCCTATCAGTTACAGTTAACAATCTGTTTGCAAAGATTTTTAAGTGCTCAGGGGAATTTGCCATTTAAACAAACATTTGGGTAAAGTTTTTAATAATGCAAGCTTCAGTTTCTTTTACACAACTTCATTTACATTCATTGCTAATATTCAAGGTGGTGCCCGAGAAATAGCAATAGGAAGAGAAATGCGCTTCTCAGCGTTAATTTCATGAGCGGTTCAGTCAACCACTCTGTTGGCGTTTTTCTTATTTGGCAGTGGTTCTCCTGGACTATCTAGAGTTTTACCAAACGAACTTGTACACAGAAATAAATAAAAATTTTACTCTTCTGAGTACCTATTATATTTGTGCATTTCTGGATGATTTTGGTGCCACAAAGTATGCACACTGAATTCATGAAGAAATTTGAAAGTGTTTAGAGAAAGGCATCAGTTATCTAGAAAACTATTAATTTTAAAATTTACCATACTATCGTTTAAACTATATGATTCTAAATGAAAAAAAAATACACAAAATAAAATTGTTTAGCGATAAGTGCTTGTGAATTTTAGAAATGGAATGGATATATATATATATGCACACATATATATGTGTTTATTGAATATATATGTGTACATATTCTGCAGATATTATATTAGATTTTTTTTGAAGTATAGTTGACATACAATATTATATTAGTTTCAGGTGTACAACGTAGTGATTCAACATTTATATACATTACAAAATGTTCACCATGGCAAGTCTAGTAACCATCTGTCACCATACACAATATTATTGACCAACTTCCTTATGCTGTATATTACATCCCCATGAATTAATTATTTAATAACTACAAGTTTGTACCTCTTAATCCTCTTCACCTATTTCGCCCATCCCTTCATCCCCTCTCCCCTCTGGGGACCACCAGTTCGTTCTTTGTATCTATGAGTCTATTTCTGTTTTGTTTTGTTTATTTGTTTTGTTTTTTAGACTCCACATGTAAGTGAAATCATATGATATTTGTCTTTCTCTGTCTGACTTATTTCACTTAGCATAAAACTCTCAAGGTCCATCTATATTGTCACAAATGGTAAGATTTCATTCTTTTTTATGGTTAATATTCCATAGTATATATATACCACTTCTTCTTTATCCATTCATCTATTGATGGACGCTTAGGTTGCTTCTATATCTTGGCTATTATAAATAATGCTGCAATGAACACAGAGGTGCATATAGCTTTTTTTTTACCAGTGTTTTCATTTTCTTCAGATAAATATCCGGAAGTAGAATTGCTGGATTACATGGTAGCTCCATTTTTAATTTTTTGAGGAACCTCCATACTGTTTTCCATATTTACATTCCCACCAACAGTGTAAGAGGGTTCCCTTTTCTCCACATCCATGCCAACATTTGTTATTTGTTGTCTTTTTGATGATAGCCATTCTGACATGTGAAATGATATCTCATTGTGGTTTTGATTGGTATTTCCCTGATGATTAGTGATGTTGAGTATCCTTTCATGTGTCTGTTGGCCATCTATATGTCTTTGAAATATTTCTATTCGGGTCATCTACCCATTCTTTAATTTGATTGTTTTTTTCTGTCGAGTTGTATGAGTTCTTTATATATTTTGAATATTAACACCTTATTGGATATATGATTTGCAAATATCTTCTCCCACTCAGTAGGTTGTCTTTTTGTTTTGTTGATGGTTTCCTTTGTTGTGCAGAAGCTTTTTAGTTTGATGTAGTTGCATTTGTCTATTTTTGCTTTTGTTGCCTTTGCCTGGGGGAGACAGATACAAAAAATATCATGAAGACCCATGTCAAAGAGCTGACTGCCTATGTTTTCTTCTAGGAGTTTAATGGTTTCAAGTCTTATGTTTAAGTCTTTAATCCATTTTGAGTTGATTTTTTGTACACGGTTTAAGGTAGTGGTCTAGTTTTCCCAACACCATTTATTGAAGAAACTGTCTTTTCCCCATTGTGCATTCTTGTCTCCTTTGTCATAGATTAATTAACCATATAAGCGTGGGTATATTTCTGGGCTCTCTATTCTGTTCCATTGATCTATGTTTTTGTGCTGGTACCATGCTGTTTTGATTACTATAGCTTTATGGTATAGTATGAAATCAGGGAGTGTGATACCTCCAGCTTTGTTCTACCTCAAGATTGCTTTGGCTGTTGATACTGCAGTAATTTTTAATAAAAAAGCACCATTTGTTACTATAGCAGCTAATGTGTAAATTTCTAGAAATTTATTATGTTTACAAAATCTCTTCACTGGTTTCCAAAATTCTGCTTAACCAAAGAAACTTGAAATTGGCATATTTCTGAGTTATTACTTTATTGTCTTGTTTCAATAACTCTGCTGTAAGGAATACTTAGTTTTGTTCAGTATTGCTGCTTAGTTAAGGAAAACCCTATCTGCATTGTTGTAAACTTTCTGATGTGAGGATGTTTGTGCGTGATCGTGCACTTTTTATAATAGCCATAGGTTTTCTAATGTCAAGTGTCAATTCCCTTTACACATGAGCTTTCTAAAAGAATGAAGATGTTGATTTATATAATGTAGATTAATGTGGTAAAGTAAGTTAGAGATTTTCTTGAATGAAATTATGTTTTTTTCCCAAAATATTAAAAAAATTCCCTTTAAAAGAAAGAAGCATTATGAATAAAACAATTTTATTTTTAACTCAATTAAATATCGGGCACTCTAAAACTGAATATATTTTTATAGTGTTTTCTGCTTATCATCATCTTGCTGGTGATCTGTTGCTTTTATTTAAAGGCAATCATAATCAACATTCTAAAAAAGTGTGCTTTACATGGAGAGGGTGTGGATCTTCCAAGAGAGGGTGATCTGTGGTCTAGATTCTAGACTGGAGTCTGGACTCAAGATTATGGTGATATTTTTAGAAAATGTGCCCCCCTGACCTTGAAGCTACTGAACATTATCATTGATATGAGTTTTATGAACTCTCTGTAGGCAAAATCTAAGAAATAAACTAGAAATGATTACTTGGGGAGAGCACTTTGATGAGAAGTGTGTACTGGAATGCAATGACAAATAAAATATAAGTTAAACGATAATCTAAGACGCTGTAGTGATGATTAATAAATATTTTGCTGATAGAAGTTTTGAATCATAAGAGATTTAGGATAGTAAGATTTAAAGGATAATAATATTTAGTAATTGTGTTACCAAAAAAATAAAATTAAAGGAAATTGTACTGTGAACAGACTTGAATATAATGGTGCACATAGTCGACACGCCACTAAGTTGATTAATCTACCTTTAATAGAGATGAAAATTTCATAGCTTGGGGATATAAAAAGATTGCTTAACTTTGTTCACTGACTTAACTTTCAACTGGCAACTACATAATTTTAAAATTAGTGTGAAAGAAGTTATCTTCCACAAAGAAAATAGTTCACTAAGATTTGTGAGTGGTCTCACAACTTAGTACTTGGCATTAATATTTCTAAAAATAATGAATAAATTAGCTATCTGGCTTATGACTTTGTCGTTACAAGTTTAATAAGTCTATTATCTGTTGGAGCCCAATTACTTCCGGTTCAACTGATAAATTAATATTTTGAACTTGTATACTTTGTATAAGGCGTGAGATCTATGGTGATTCCATAAGATTTCAGAGAGGAGTAGTTATCATCCATATATGGTGGGTTTAAAAAACTAGATTGAATAGTAAAATCCACGGTTGTTGCTACTCCAGGAGGGAAGGATGGTTGCTAATGCATTCTGGGGAAAAAATGTGGAGTCAACGTTTTATCTTTCTCCAGAGGGTACTCAAATTAGAAGTTGCTTTCTTCCAACTAAATTATCAGGCTCGTCCATGTAATCCCTCCCAGCTTTGAAACATAGTTGGGAGGGAGGGAGAGAGGGAGAGGGAAAGAGAAGAGAGGGAGAAGGCAAAAAACAGAGAAGGAAGGAGCTGGGGGAGGGAGGGGAAGACGGGAAATATGTACACACACATACACATACACACACACACAGAGGCAACGAGCATTATGAATAATAACACTGAGAGGAGAATTACCCTTTTATGTTCTAGTATTTCACAGTTACATACAAAGGCAGATAAGTAACGAGGATTAAAGTGCTTTTTAAATTATTGATCAAATTTTATACTCTGACATTTTGAGTGAATACAGATAGAGAAAAGAACTAGCTACACTTAGGATGAAAATACAAGTCTGATACTGTTACCTTGCTTAAATTGACCTATATGGGATACAGAGGAGGATAGATGGCAAAAAACAAAATAATAAAAGTAGAGGATATGAACAAGACCAGAATAGACATGGTTCCTTCCCCAGATCTTCTGGATTCACGATTCCTTGGTGAGGTGGGATTGGAACTAATATCGGCACAATATGTCTTTGGGGTTAATGTCCCATGCATTAAGTACATGTTATCTGTCTCATAAATAATATGTGATTCAGTCCATAATGTAGGTCAGTCGGTTTAACTTAATATTTACTCTTAATAAAGCCCCAAATTATAATAGTTTATTAAGAATTGTTTGTCTGAACCTGGTGGACAATAACGGGAGGAATTGTGAAAAGGCCAAGTCAACAACACTCCTTAAAAAAATAGCACATTTAAAAGACTGATTCCTCTTTAGAAATCCATATATTACAAACCACACTATTAGATACAACCTAAAATAGCAAGTTAAGCATTCTTTATAATATCATAAAAAAGTTGTCAGTAAAAATTATCACCATATTAAAAAATAAGGCAGGTTACTTGAATTTCAATAAAATATTTATGAAAATTTTTTGTGTTTGTACACATTCACCTTAAAATATGACAGGAATGTCCACAGAGTTGTATTATGACCTTCAGGCATTGCTTCATTCTCGCAAAAATAATTTAAACATTCCAATAGTTTAATAAATTTGCTGCCTATTGTAGCCTCAAGGATACATTAGCAGACATATTTTTGAGTGTACCATTTCCAAAGAAACATCATTTAATTTAGTCACTCAAGCTTTAAATTTGTATTTAGTGTTGGTGCCAAGCACAGTGATAAGTGCTGGGTGTATAGAAAATCAAAGTACATAATCCCTGTCCTGGAGGCACATGAACCTAAATGACAGAGTTAGGACATAAATAATTCTGTAAAGTTCTAGAAAAAGGGATTCTGTGCTCTGGAGAGACAAAGGAGGCAGAAGGTAACCATACCCCAGAGTGTCAAGAAAGAGCTAGCAAAAGAATGACATTTGAGTAAGGCATTTACCAAATTGAAAGGTTGGGGTAAAAACTTTCCCAGTTTTTTTTTTGCTGAGGAAGATTTTCTCTGAGCTAACATCTGTGCCAGTCTTCCTCTATTTCGTATGTGGGTCTCTGCCACAGCATGGCCAACGACAAGTGGTGTAAATCCATGCCCAGGAACTGAACCCGGGCCACTGAAGCAGAGCACGCTGAACTTAACCACTAGGCCAAGGGGCCAGCCCCAACACTTTCCTGGTTTTTATGCAAGAGACCTAGGCTTATAAAACAAGAGAGTCTACTAAGGGAATAGTGAATGGCCTGCTGTCTCTGAAGTCTAGTGTGTAGGGGAGAGTGGCAGGACTTAAACCAAGAAGACAAGGTGTGACAATCAGGTCTGCCTGTGTCTGTTATATCATGATAAAGACTTGACTTCATCTGATAAATTAATAGCATGTCATTTTTATAATTAAAAATTGTTTTTGTAACTAGAAAAGTACTATATATTAGTATGATAAAATTTGGAAAATATAACACAGTAAAAAGCATTTTAAAATGTCTCCAGGTAACTGCCTATTCTGTTAGACAAGTATGGTAGATACAACAATTTCCCCCTGGCCCCCCCCCAAAAAAAGATGTCTCTGTCCCCCAGAACCTGTGAATATGTTACTTTACATGTCAAAAGGGACATGGATTTTGAGACGTGGGAGATTATCCTGGATTTTCCGGGCAAGTCCAATGTGATCATAAATGTCCTTATGAGAGTTAGAGGCAGAGAAGGAGATATAACTAGGAAGCCAAGGGATATGTGTGTGTGTTAGTGTGTGTGTGTAAGAGAGAGAGAGAGGGAGAGAGAGAGGGAGAGAAAGAGACAGAGATTGAGATTGATTGATTGATTGAGATTTAAAGATGCTACACTTTTGGCTTTGAAGATGGAGAAAGGAACCAAGAGCCAAAGAACACAGGTGGGCTCTAGAAGCCGGAAAAGGCAAGGGGATGGATTGTCTCCTAGAGCCTCCAGAAGGAGCGTAGTCTTTCTAACAGCTTGATTTGAGGACTTCTGACCTCTAGAAGTGTAAGATAGTAAATTTATGTTGTGTTCAGCCCCTAAATTTTTGGTAATTTTTTATAAGAACCACAGGAAACTAATGCAATATGTAAACTCCAAGAGGGCTGAGGTGGCATCTCTCTAAAACAGTGATGAATCCCTCTTACACTTGCCAGAGCATAGATGCTTAAAGTTATTTTGTAAGGAATAAATGTTTCATCAAGAATACTAAAATTTACAACAGCTTGGATAATTTATTAGAAACTGACTTAAGACTTATGTCAATGAAGGTTTTTAACACAGGAACATAATATGGATAGATTTCTGCTTTAGAACTATAACTCTTGTGGGTGTGAGCTAGACAGATGGAGATGGCAGGAAGAAAATCCAGCTAGGAGGTTATTGAAAAAGTTTGGGCAAGAAGTCCTAAGGTCTGTACTGAGGGAAACGGAAGGAAGGAATCATGCACAGGAAGTGGTGAATGAAGGTACTTAAGTAAACATGATGACTTGATGATTGTGGATTAGGGGACAACGGGATCCAGCCTGAATCTGGTTCTTTGCCTTCAGTGTGGCCTTTAAGAATGCATGAAATTATAGGTAGCTCTACTGCTTTAGTGTAATTTAGGAAAAATGAGAGACAAGGATCTATTGATAAAATATACTATAAATGACTCTCAACTGGCTTATTTGAAGCAAAAATTAAACTGTGAAGAGTTGTGCTACAATAACTTTTCTTAGATGCCAATGAGTACTTATTTATTGGTCACTATACTAATATTTATGCTGCTTTTGCTATTTACCTCTTTGTTATTTGGGGAAAATTGCACTTTATGCTTTTCATTCTTTTCTGTGAAATGCCATTATTTCCTGAAATGGCTCAGTTGCACTTAACAGTGAAGCTTATTAAAGAGCTCTCTTTGCTTTTTTCAAATTGTCTCATATAAAACACAACAGCTGTAGGACAAGACCACAAATGAATGACATTACTCAGTTCATAGCCTTCAAATACTGTGACTCATTAAAAACCCTGATGGATAAATTGCCTGGTATGTCATCTTCAATATAAAGAAATTGAGGACAGAGGGAGTATGTGGCTGGTGTCCTTTCAGCCTAGAGAAAATTGCCACAACTTCACATAAAAACAACTAAATTTTGTCTCTATTTGTCAATGCTGAGAAAGAGGCAACTTTATTTAAAAATTTATTTAGTATCTTTGAACATTTCATATCAATAAAAATCCTTCTTAAAGATTAAATATTCTCTTCTAAAAGAAATGATTAAGTGATTTTCTTCATATCAAATTAACAAATTTAAAAAATCTTTTACCTTAGGAAGAAGAAAAATATCCAGATTTCAACCTTTCATTGTGTCTCCTTTTCTTAATCCCAAACCTGCAAATATTGAGCTTACATATACTCTGTGCTAAATTGAGCTAGCTTCAGGAATAAGAGGGATGATTAAGAGAAGGTATTACCCTGAAAAGTGCATAGTTTAGTGATGGACTTTCATATATAGTTAGTTTGTTATGACAGAATTAGGGAACCTAATCTAATTCTGATTGGGGAGGGATTCAAAAGGGAGTGGGCAGAGAAGTCTTCATAGCCTGGGAGCTCCGGGATGGTAAGATATATGTATTATTCAACCATGAATTTTTCACACCCAAGTCATGTCAGAAACCTGAAAAAACTTCCAGGGTTTTTCATCAATACATAAAACGATATTTAAATCAGCCTTGAAAAATGTAGAGAACATTACCGGTTCTGGGAAGAGGGAAAAGGGCTTCAGGTAAAGATATGAGATACTTGCAAGGTGTGGGTTGATATAGACTTATAAGGCTGTACCTGTGAGGCCAGGTAGAGAAGATATGGCTGGAAAAAACTGAATGGGGTTGCGACGTGAAGGGCTTTGTTTGACATGTGAAAGATTTGGGATTTTTCCTCTTTGGCATTTAAAAGCCATTGGAATAGCTTCAACAAATAAAATTTGAGATCAAAGAACATTGTTGTAAAAAACGAATGGAAGATGGCTTGGTAGGCAATTAAACAGTCTGGTGACATGAAAACTACTTAGTAGATCACTGCAATTGTCTCAAGAGAATTGGAAAAGTCAAAGACATTTATAGGTATGGAAGTATAAGTTTTGTACTCTGCAGAATAATATTTGTGATTTCATTTAAATCATTTGGTAAATGATTTAAATCTAACAATTTAAGATAGACGAAAGTCATTGGATACATCAGAAAATCTTAGTAGAAGAAATCCTTTTTGTAGATGCTAATTATTTTTCAGAAGTCATCAAGAGAGTGAACTGTAACTTCAGAAGTAGATTTCAGTCATGTTCAACAAGCAGAAATTCCCAGAAAGTTAGCGATCAATTGATAAAAAAAAAATTCGATACATACTGGTTCTCTCAATTCTAGCAGCTTCTAGAATAATGCTTCCACGTGCTATTAGGAGATTATTAGTTCACAAGGAAATGGAAGTGGGCATAAGTAGTAAATCCTGCTGTAAAACACATAAGCTGATAATAAGTATTAAAGAGAATGAATATTTCATTCAGAAGTAATATTGTTACAGGCCAAACCAGACTTGGCCTAAGGGAAGCCATCTCATAACTCTCTGTAACCTTTGTTTCACACCCCACCACCCCAGAGCACATTCAAGGCTGCACGTAATCTAGCTGATTAATGACAACTCTCCAGGAAATACGCATGCTCTGTAGGTTTTCTGACCCCTGCTTACATATATTCCTCCCAGCTGCAGAAAGGAGATAACTTTTTTCTTTTAAGTTCCCTTGGAATGTAACGACCTTTGGACAAATATTCTATACTGGTGTTCATCATCAATGTCAGCTGAAAGGTCTGGTGTGACAACTCCCAGTCAGCAATGCCAGGTGGTCAACATGCCTGACCCCATCCTCTATAGCCCACTGGCCCTAAATAACTGCTTCAAGATTCTGTACCTTATTTTTTTATTTATTTTTTTTTTTTTAATTTTTTGTTTATTGCAGTAACATTGGTTTATAACATTGTAAAAATTTCAGGTGTACATCATTGTACTTCTATTTCTGCATAGATTACATCATGTTCACCACCAAAATACTAATTACAACCCATCACCACACACATGTGCCAAATTATCCTTTTCACCCTCCTCCCTCCCCCCTTCCCCTCTGGTAACCACCAATCCAATCTCTGTCCCTATGTGTTTGTTTATTGTTGTTATTATCTACTACTTAATGAAGGAAATCATACGGTATTTGACCTTCTCCCTCTGACTTATTTCACTTTGCATCATGCCCTCAATGTCCATCCATGTTGTCACAAATGGCTGGATTTCGTCGTTTCTTATGGCTGAGTAGTATTCCATTGTGTATATATACCACAGCTTTTTTATCCATTCGTCCCTTGATGGGCACTTAGGTTGCTTCCAAGTCTTGGCTATCGTGAATAAGGCTGCAATGAACACAGGGGTGCATGTACCTTTGCAAATTGGTGTTTTCAAGTTCTTTGGATAAATACCCAACAGTGGAATAGCTGGATCATATGGTAGTTCTATCGTTGATTTTTTGAGGAATCTCCATACTGTTTTCCATAGTGGCTGCACCAGTTTGCACTCCCACCAGCAGTGTATGAGAGTTCCCTTCTCTCCACATCCTCTCCAACACATGTTGTTTCCTGTCTTGTTAATTATAACCATTCTGATGGGCGTGAGGTGATATCTCATTGTAGTTTTGATTTGCATTTCCCTGATAGTTAGTGATTTTGAACATCTTTTCATGTGTCTGTTGGCCATCTGTATATCTTCTTTGGAGAAATGTCTGTTCAGGTCTTTTGCCCATTTTTTAATTGGGTTGGTAGTTTTTTTGTTGAGATGCATGAGTTCTTTATATATTTTGGAGATTAAGCCCTTATCAGATGTATGGTTTGCAAATATCTTCTCCCAATTGTTAGGTTGTCTTTTCGTTTTGTTGATGGTTTCCTTTGCTGTGCAGAAGCTTTTAGTTTGATGTAGTCCCATTTGTTTATTTTTTCTATTGTTTCTCTTGCCCGGTCAGATGTGGTGTTTGAAAAGATGTTGCTAAGACTGATGTCGAAGAGCGTACTGCCTATGTTTTCTTCTAGAACTTTCACAGTTTCAGGTCTTACATTCAAGTCTTTAATCCATTTGGAGTTAATTTTTGTGTATGGTGTAAGGTAAGAGTCTACTTTCATTTTTTTGCATATGGCTATCCAGTTTTCCCAACACCATTTGTTGAAGAGACTTTCTTTTCCCCATTGTATGTTCTTGGCTCCTTTGTCAAAGATTAGCTGTCCATAGATGTGTGGGTTTATTTCTGGGCTTTCGATTCTATTCCATTGATCTGTGTGTCTGTTTTTGTGCCAGTACCATGCTGTTTTGGTTACTATAGCTTTGTAGTATATTTTGAAATCAGGGAGTGTGATACCTCCAGCTTTGTTCTTTTTTCTCAGGATTCCTTTAGCTATTCGGGGTCTTTTGTTGTTCCATATAAATTTTAGGATTCTTTGTTCTATTTCTGTGAAAAATGTTGTTGGAACTTTGATAGGGATTGCATTGAATCTATAGATGGCTTTAGGAAGTATGGACATCTTAACTATGTTAATTCTTCCAATCCAAGAGCACGGAATATCTTTCCATTTCTTTGTGTCTTCTTCAATTTCTTTCAGAAATGTTTTATAGTTTTCGTGTACAGATCTTTCACCTCTTTGGTTAAGTTTATTCCTAGGTATTTTATTCTTTTTGTTGCAATTGTAAATGGGATGGTATTCTTAATTTCTCTTTCTGCTACTTCGTTGTTAGTGTACAGAAATGCAACTGATTTTTGTATGTTGATTTTGTATCCTGCAACTTTACCATATTCGTTTATTACTTCTAAAAGTTTTCTGGTGGATTCTTTAGGGTTTTCTATATATAAAATCATGTCATCTGCAAATAGTGACAGTTTCACTTCTTCCTTTCCAATTTGGATCCCTTTTATTTCTTTCTCTTGCCTGATTGCTCTGGCTAGGACTTCCAATACTATGTTAAATAGGAGTGGTGACAGTGGGCATCCTTGTCTGGTTCCTGTTCTTAGAGGGATAGCTTTCAGTTTTTCACCATTGAGGATGATATTAGCTGTGGGTTTCTCATATATGGTCTTTATTATGTTGAGGTACTTTCCTTCTATACCCATTTTATTCAGAGTTTTTATCATAAATGGATGCTGGATCTTGTCAAATGCTTTCTCTGCATCTATTGAGATGATCATGTGATTTTTGTTCTTCATTTTATTAATGTGGTGTATTACGTTGATTGATTTGCGAATGTTAAACCATCCCTGCATACCTGGAATAAATCCCACTTGATCATGGTGTATAATCTTTTAACGTATTGTTGTATGCGATTTGCTAGTATTTTGTTGAGGATTTTCGCATCGATGTTCATCAGTGATATTGGCCTGTAATTTTCTTTTTGTGTTGTCCTTGTCTGGTTTTGGTATCAGGGTAATGTCAGCTTCGTAGAATGAGTTAGGAGCTTCCCCCTCCTCAATTTTTGGAAGAGTTTGAGAAGGATAGGTATTAAGTCTTCTTTGAATGTTTGGTAGAATTCACCAGGGAAGCCGTCTGGTCCTGGACTTTTATTTTTGGGGAGGTTTTTGATTACTGTTTCAATCTCCTTACTGGTGATTGGTCTATTCAAATTCTCTACTTCTTCTTGATCCAGTTTTGGAAGGTTGTATGATTCTAAGAATTTATCCATTTCTTCCAGATTGTCGAATTGGTTGGCATATAGTTTTTCATAGTATTCTCTTATAATCTTTTGTATTTCTGAGGTGTCTGTTGTAACCACTCCTCTTTCATTTCTGATTTTACTTATTTGTGCCTTCTCTCTTTTTTTCTTGGTGAGTCTAGCTAAAGGTTTGTCTATTTTGTTGATCTTTTCAAAGAACCAGCTCTTGGTTTTATTAATTTTTCTATTGTTTTTTGGTCTCTATTTCATTTATTTCTGCTCTGATTTTTATTATTTCCCTTCTTCTACTGATTTTGGGCTTTGTTTGTTCTTCTTTTTCCAGTTCCTTTAGGTGCATTGTTAGATTGTTTATTTGAGATTTTTCTTGTTTGTTGAGATAGGCCTGTATTGCTATAAACTTCCCTCTTAGAACCGCTTTTGCTGTATCCCATAAATTCTGGCATGTCGTATTTTCATTTTCATTTGTCTCCAGGTATTTTTGATTTCTTCTTTGATTTCTTCATTAACCCAGTCGTTGTTCAGTAGCATTTTGTTTAATCTCCATGTATTTGTGGCTTTTCTGATTTTCTTCCTATAGTTGATTTCTAGTTTCATACCTTTGTGGTCAGAAAAGATGCTTGGTATTATTTCAATCTTCTTAAATTTATGGAGACTTGTTTTGTGGCCTAATATGTGATCAATCCTGGAGAACGTTCCATGTGCATTTGAAAAGAACGTGTATTCTTCAGTTTTTGGATGGAATGCTCTGTATATATCTACTAGGTCCATCTGTTCTAGTGTGTCGTTTAAGGCCAATGTTTCCTTATTGATCTTCTGTTTGGATGATCTATCCGTTGGTGTAAGTGGAGTGTTAAAGTCCCCTACTATTATTGTCTTACTGTCTATTTCTGTTTTTATGTCTGTTAATAATTGCTTTATATATTTAGGTGCACCTACATTGGGTGCGTAGATATTTACAAGTGTTATATCCTCTTGTTGGATTGTTCCCTTGATCATTATGTAATGCCCTTCTTTGTCTCGTTTTACAGTTTTTGTTTTAAAGTCTATTTTGTCTGATATGAGTACTGCTACCCCAGCTTTCTTTTCATTGCCATTTTGCGTGGAGAACTTTTTTCGATCCCTTTACTTTGAGTTTGTGAGTGTCTTTAGGTCTGAAGTGTGTCTCTTGTATGCAGCATATATATCGGTATTGTTTTTTAATCAAGTCAGCCACCCTATGCTTTTTAATTGGGGCATTTAGTCCATTGACGTTTAAAGTAGCTATTGATAAGTATGTACTTACTGCCATTTTTTACTTTTTTTTTTTTTGTCAGTGTTTAAGTAGTCCTTCTCTGTTCCTTACTTCTTCTATACAGAATTGATGGTCACTTTAGTTTGACCTCTGTCTGAGAGCTGTACTGTTTAACTTCCCTCCTCCCTCCTTTTTATGTTTTTGATATCATATCCAACCTCTTTTGTGCATTTGTATCCATTACGTTCTAATCGTGGAAATAGATAATTTTTCCTATTTGTGGTCTTCTCTTTTCCCCTTAAATCAGTCCCTTTAACATTTCTTGTAACACTGGTTTCTTGGTGACAAACTCCTTTAATTTTTGCTTATCTGGGAAAATTTTGATCTCTCCTTCCATTTTGAACGATAACCTTGCTGGGTAGAGTATTCTTGGCTGTAAGTTTTTTCCTTTTAGCACTTTAAATATATCATGCCATTCTCTTCTAGCCTGTAAGGTTTCTGCTGAGAAGTCAGCTGATAGCCTTATGGGGTTTCCTTTGTATGTAACTTGACATTCTCTTGCGGCTTTTAGGATTCTCTCTTTATCTTTAATCCTGGACATTTTGATTATGATGTGTCTTGGTGTGGGCCTCTTTGGGTTTATCTTGTTTGGGGCTCTCTGTGCCTCCTGTACCTGGATGTCTGTTTCCTTCCTTAGGTTAGGGAAGTTTTCATCTATTATTTCTTGAAATAGATTCTCTGCCCCCTTGTCTCGCTCTTCTCCTTCCGGGACACCTATAACACGGATGTTAGTGCGCTTGATGTTGTCCCAGAGGTCCCTTAGACTGTCCTCACTCTTTTTAATTCTTTTCTCTTTTACCTGTTCGCCTTGGGTAATTTCTTCTAGTCTTTCTTCCAGCTCACAGATCCGTTCTTCTGTATCCTCTACTCTGCTTTTGAGTCCCTCTAATGAGTTTTTCATTTCCAGTATTGTATTCTTCATTTCTGATTGGTTCTTTTTTATCTTCCATTTCTTTGTTGACATTCTCACTGAGTCCATCTATTCTTCTCCCCAGATCAGTGAGCATCCTTAACACTCTTAGTTTGAACTCTCTGTCGGGTAGGTTGCTCATTTCTGTTTCACTAAGTTCCTTTTCTGGGGTTTTGTCCTGTTCCCTTACTTGGAATGTATTCTTTTGCCTCTTCATTTTGCCTCTTTCCCTGTGCTTGTGTCTACGTATTAGGTAGGTCAGCTACGTCTCCTGCTCTTGGATAGGTGACCTTATGTAAGTGATGGCTTAGGAGGCTTCCAGTGTGCTTCCCTCAGTTCTCAATGTTCCAGGGGTGACCCCTATGTGGGCTACATGTATCCTTCTGCTGTGGCCTGTTTGCTCTCCCTGTAGGCGCCCAGGGAGGCTGAGTTATGCTCCTGGCCAGCTGTTGTAATGCTCAGCTGCTTGTAGTTGTTGTGGGCCCTTCAGTCTCTTTATGAGGTGTGGGGAGCCCCAGCACACTTGGCTGCAAGTTCTAATACCACATTTGTGTTGCAGTATTTCTTTTAAGTGAGTAGGCCCCCACCATGGCAGGTTGTTAGGCTCAGGGCCTTACAATTGCTGTAAGCCTCTAGCCTATTAGGTCTCTTGTCAGCTCTCTGAGGATTGCAGCTGGGTGGGGCTGGCCTCAGGCACAGGAGCACCCAATTGTTTCAGGTTTTGGAAGGTGGAGCAAACCTCCTATGTGGGTCTTTGAGAAGTACAAGTCTTCTGTGGCTGAGAAGCCCTGCCGCCCACAGGTCCACACACACAGTCAACACAGTCCTGCCCCGTGTGAGCGCCCCGACCTCCCCAAGTGGACCCAGTCTCTCCACGGCGGGAGCCCCACACACTCTGCCACCGCCCCACACTCTCCACCCGCTCCTTGTGCACACCCTGCCCCGCTCAAGTCAGCTCAGTTGCCAGGCTGCAGAGAATCCAGTCACCAATCTATGCAGGCCCACACGTTGCCTGAGGGCTTGTTATTGGGTGGGGCTAGTCTCTAGGGTGGGCTGCCTGCCCTGGCTGAGCTGGATTAAATCGGTGCTCTAGTGGGTGGAGCAGACCCTGGGCTAGCAGGTCTCAGGGAGAACCCCAATGGCGTCTGTGTCAGCACGCTCACACCAGGCCACAACAATGGCCGCCGCCAATGTCCCAGTCCCTGGAGAGGTCTCACCCCTCACCGAGATGCACTCAGGGCCTATTAGGTGAGTCTCTTGTCACCGAAGCACTGTGCACCTTTCTTTCTGGTGATTTTAGGATGCTTTCTGGAACGGGTGAGTTTGTGCGTGGGCCCTTTAAGAGCCAGTTTTAGTTTCTTTGTGAACCGGGTTTTCTGGGGGTGCTCCCCAATGCTTTAGTAGCAGGCAAAGTCAGATATTATGCTGCTGGTCTCGATTGTGCTGGGTCCACAAAATGCCCACAGCGGGGGCGCTCCCCGGCTCAGGGCCCCGCGCCTCCAGGGAGGCTGCGTACCTGTGAGCTGCTCCCGGCGGCCGTGAAGCTGGCGGCTTGTGAAGGCGGCGTTTTTCCTCTCCGGAAGGGAGTCTCTGCCTCTTCTACCCCAGTTAGGATTGTCCGTTGTTGCAGGAGTTCCTCTTATCCAGTTTTCAGTTCTGTCTCAGGGGTAATTTTTCCACGAGTAGTTGTAAATTGGCTGTGTCCACGGGAGGAGGTGAGTTCAGAGTCTGCCTATGCTGCCATCTTGACTCCTCCTCTGTACCTTATTAAGATGGGTTTTTTTTTTTGGATGCTAATCTGCCACCTTCTGATAAGCTAGCTCAGCATTTAATAAAGTCCTTTCTCTACCACCATCTTGCCTCTTGACTGATTGGCTTCGTGAATAGATCATGCCCTTTGCACGGTAACAACATAGTATTCTAAATTCTGGAAATATATTACTTTTTCCTATTACTTTTCTATAATTAATATCACAAATGGTATTACAATGGAGGATCTCTAGCAATTTGTTTAAAAGAAGATAGAAATTTCAATGACTGGAAAGGGGAATGTAGAATTACCATTTCTGAAAGCTCAGGCTTTTAATCAGAATTATCATTCCCTGTTTTCTTATTATACTTTGGTATTAAACACATACTTCCTTGGGAAGAAAAAAAGAAACTAGACAAAGTAAGAGATGAAATATTGTATGTTAAATATATATCTCTGGTTTGACCTTACCTATATCTGGCAGAGGATACATTAACCTAAAAATAATTTCTTAACTGTGGTCAGAAACATTTTTGAATTAAATTAATCACCAAATATTTATTAAACTCTCATTATGTTCCACTAACTTTTTTAGGCACTGGAAATACAACAGAGAATAAAAGAAACTCCAGCCCCGAGGCCTGGTGGTTAAGTTCAGTGCACTCAGCTTCAGTGGCCTGGGTTCGGTTCCCAGGTGCAGACCTACATCACTGTCGGCGGCCACGCTGTGGTGGCAACCGACATACCAAAATAGAGTAAGATCGGCACAGATGTTAGCTCAGGGTGAATCTTCCTCAGCAAAAAAAAAGAAAGAAAGAAAAAAGAAAGCTCCATTCTCAGGGATCTTACTTTCCATGGAGAAAATCAGAAATCAATGAATGAATGAACTACAATATGTCAGGTGGCTGTAAGAGCTATGAAGAAAAATAAAGCAGGGTGAATGACATAGAAAAACGACATTGAGAGAGTACTAAAATAGGCTAGGTAATCACAAAAGACTTTTGTGATAAGGTGATATTCGAGTAGAGACCTAAACAAAAAACAACATAAGGATATCTGGGAAAAGAGCTCTCTACATGTATACAGCAACAAGTGCAAAGGTCCCGTTGTCACAGAGCGCTTGGCCTGGTCATTGATTTGCAGGGAGACCGATGTGGTGGGAACAAAATGTGAGCAAGATGGAAGCTGGTAAGAGTCGAGGCAGGACTTTGTATATTTCTTTGAGTAAAATGAGATGACATTGGAAATTTCTGAGCAGAGGATTATCACGACTTGGCTTCCATCTTAACAGAATCACTCTAGCACTTGTGGAAATAGCCTCTGGGTGTAGGAAGGAAGGTTAGAAACACAGAACTGGTGTTTGAAGAGGCTAGGGGGTAGCAGTGGAGGTTTTAAAAAACAGTTAGGAATGTATGTATCTTGAACATTGAGCCTATAAGATTTTCTGTGGGATTAATTCAGTGTCTGAGAAAGAAATAGAGGAATTCGTTATTTTCAGCATGAGCATCTGAAAGAATGAAGTTTTCGTTTTCTGAGTTAGGAAATTGGGAAAGAAGCAGATTTGGAGGCAGTAGTAGAGATGGGAGGAATCAAATTTGGTTTGCTTATTAGATATCAACATGGAGTTGTAAGTTTGGATTTTAGAAGAGAGGCTGAAGCTGGATGTACAAACTTAGGAGTTGTAGGAAATAAAGGAGGTGTTTATAGGCATGGGATTTGATGAACTCACCCAAGGGGTAAGTGCAATTGGAGAAATAAAGACGGCTGACCAAGCACTAGGAAACTATTGTTTAGAGGGATCTTTGTGAATAATTAAGTATTCAGAAAAACTGGATATGAAAGGAAGATCTTTTGAAAGATAAATTAGGCCAAAGGTCCAGATCCTATTTCTTGAGATGGGTGCTTCCACTCCCACCAGTCTGTGAGGAAGTTCCTCAAATTCCTCACCAGGGTGGTGTCAGACAAGGCTGAATAGAGAGCTAGACTTTTATCTCCGCCAGACTGTAGTGTGATCCCACTCTCTTGTATCAGTGGAGACCACAGGGGAGTCTGGACTTCCACTCCCACCTCGCAGTATTGAGGCCCTCCTCCCCCTCTGCACTGGGGTAAGGTCAAAGAAGCCTTGTGGAGAGCGAGGACTATCACCACTGCCCCTGTGGTCATGAGGATACCCCACTCTCCTGGTGCCAGTGGAGGCCTGGTGTGGAGCTAGAACTCCCAGCCCCGCCAGAAGTAACGAGGAGGACCTCCGCATGACTGTCAACAGGCCAAGTAGAGGACCTAGACTTATACCCACACCTGAGGTGGGTGATGAGGTGGTATCATCACTCTCCCCTGCAAGGGTGGTATCGGTGGAAGCCAGTGAAAATAGACGGTTGAAATAGGATCTAGAGTCTCCTAACATTTAATACCCATGTTGTCTGGATTTCGTATAAAACCACTCATCAAACCAAGAATCAGGAAGAGATCTAACAATGCAAAAGAAATCGTATATGCCAATCCTAAGATGACAAATATGTTAGAATTATCTGACAAAGGTTTTACAGCAATCATCGTAAAAAAGCTGCAACCAGGACTTGAACCTCCTAGAGAGAGATGAAAAAAGTAGAAAGTCTCTGAAAAGAAATAGAAGATATAAGGCAGGTGAGCTAAGAAATATACAGTAATATGTAATACAGCAGAGAAGTTATTTTAAATGGAAAGAATATCAGGAATAAAGTTTTGGACTTGAGAATGTTTGTGGGGCCTTTTTTGAGGTGGAGAGGTTTTGGGGTAAGAAAAAGAATGAGCCATTAGGATAGTCAAGTGTGACTACAGGAGAAGGCAGAACACTGTGACATAACCAATAAATGGCATTCTTTAACTCAATAATTAATCAATGAGAACTTTTAGTGAAGATTAATATGTACAAGTCTTGGACTAGCGCCTGATTCTGCCTTTAAGAAAATTAAAATCTTAGTTAAAGAGACAGGACACACATACAAACACATTTAAAGAAAACAAAGTCTACTTGATTATTTGGGTATGAACAAATAGGCAGTATGGCATCATTCAACTTAATGCATTTAAACTCAGGTCCTCGTATATTTTTGGATATATTACATTTTGGGTTTTCATTTAAATACTAATATATAAAATAATGTAAACATATTCTGTGCCATCTGGATGCCAGCCTCCCATCTACAGACTACAAGATTATTTCATTTGTGTGTGTTTATCATTCATTGAATGGTATTCAGGTAACACTGCTTTAATTTTAGTGAACTAATGAGAAAAGAATCCAGATGGACTTAAGAGGTAAATGATGCATTTGAAACCAGTGAAGGGAAATGACGTTGCAGCACATAGAAGGCATGAATGTTTTAGAACTTTTTGAATGAAGAAACGTGTTGGGAGGATTACATCGTCTCACATTACAGGGTATTATTTATAGACCTGCCGTGATACTGTGTTCCGTGAGATGATGCAATCCTCCCAATTCTTTTCTTAGGCTTGCCAATGTACAAAAAGTAGCAATTAGTACAATATTCACATAGTGGGTGGGAGTTTTTCATTTGTAATCATAATCATTTTATCATTTTCATTTCAAATCGTACAATTTTTCATCATAATCATTTGATTTAGATTAGTTTCATAATTTTGTTAGTATTAGTTGGCAATTTCTTTGATTTTATAGTTACGTAGGATCTCTAAGAAGAATTTTATACATAGGCTTAAGTTAGTACTTATTTCTATTACACTATACTAAAAAATCATTTATGTCAACATTGGTGATCTATAGGACATATTTTTCCCCTTTACAATGGATCCACACATTTTTGAAGTTGAAGAAATACTGATTGAAGCTGTTCAGCAGAGGACTTGCCTAATGTCTCAGAGGTTTAGGAAGCGTAGAGATGAATTGCAGCTGGGAGACGGTGGACCAGGCAAGCGCGTTAGATCATCAGTGCAATCAGGGCTCCAGTGATGAGAATACGAATTATGAGTGGCAGAGGGAAGACAGTGGAAAGGAAGTCCAAGGACTCCCACTGGTCAGCTTCGGGAATTGGTAACTACCAGAAATGGAGGAGTTGTTGGGGGAAAGATGAGGGAAAGATTTTTTTGGTTTTGTTTATTTTAGAAAAACGAGATAAATCAAGCCAGAGGAACAATAAAACACCATCCTTAAACCCAGAGAAGATAAATGAAATAAATACTGCGCATAGCAAATGGTTCAAAAATGGAAGGACTGAGTTAAATAAGAACGACAAATTGCAAAGGAGTGCAGTATAGATTAGAGGACGAAAATGACATGAATGAAATCCAAACAATATATAGCAGCCACCAGAGAAAAGTGAATTAATGAGCCCTGAAAAATTAGGCTTATAAAGTGTGGAATAAAGTAGATGAAAATTATAAATTTTCTTAAAGTAAAGCAATTCATCATTATGGACTCCTAGGTAGGTTTTAAAATCTACAGGGTATCAATAATCACTAAAACAAACAAAACCTACAATTCATTTTTTAATACGTATTTTATGTGTAGGGTTATATCTGTCCTTGCGATTCTACATGTGAGAAAATTGCAATTATGTTAGATAACAGAAGAGAAACGGCATTTCATTGTTTATACTTGGCTAATGCATTTTATTAACATTCATTCATCTAGATGAGAGGTTTTCACATATTCTCTAGAAAGATAAATGATCTGGGTTTATAAATTGTGAACCCCCAATTGTGGTTGTTTCTATACATGTACTTAAAAACATATCTAGTCAGCGGCATAATTTTGAGCAAAAAGCTATACACAAAAGACTAAATAAGTATGATTGCATATAATTTTAAGAAGTAGACAAATCTAATCTACGGTGATAGAAGTCAGAATAATGTTTACCTCTGGGGTGGGTGCTGACTGGGTGTAGTGTAGAAAGTGTTCTCTCGTGACCGGGGGGTGGCTATACACAGGTGTATGTGCAAAAATTCATTGAGATGGACACTGAAGATTAGTGCACTCTATGTATTCTACTGTGTGTATACTTTACTTCATTCAAAAATGAAAAACAATGAAAGAATAAAGTGTTAATCTGCCTGTATGTCAGTGTAGCCAACAGAGACTTCAGGAATGCAGAACTTCACCCCTCTTTAGAGGAGAAATACCAGTGATCGAAGTAATCATTACACCTGCTTTTTGGAAATTTTGCTGTGATGCCCTATGCAAATACCAAAAGTAAGTGAAAGGAGCCAATTTTCCACCCATGCAACCAGGAAGAATTTTCAGGTTTTACATTAAGAATAGAAAACCAATGTTTCACCACTCCTTCCCTCTACCACATAGCTGATTCTCTGCTTCATGCCAAGCACCTTAACTTAGTTCTTGGCCAGGTGCACAAGTCTACAGTATCTACAATAGATAGCTCAGACTAGAGCGGGGTGAGTGAACTACATTGTTCCCACACTTTTGGAGGAATAAGAGGCTCTTCTTCCACATAGCAGAGAGCATAGCAACTAGAGGCATTGCAGTGGTTTTCAGTCAAGGGATTAGAGAACATGGAGCCCAAGTGACGTTTAAAACTGAATAATCATATCCTCATCAGTGCCCTAATGAATGTATAAAGAAATTAAACTCGTCAATTGAATTAATTGCAGGAGGCAACCTTCCGGCAAAAGCAAACGAATTGAGTCAACTAATTTGTGCCCTGTCACTGTTTTTACTTAAGATGGAAACTTTCATTAAAAAAGATATCTGTTTCTAGTATTCCCATCTGGATGGATAAAAAAGAATCTGAATAATATGTCTTATTCAGAGTCTTATAACCGCTAACTGCTTTGGATATTAAGTTCCTTCTTATGTCTTATTTAGAAGAACACATGACTTTTATATGTTTTATTTTGGTTAATCTCTGAAACACAGTTAACTTTTGTTTTTTAATTTTTTGTTTATTGCAGTAACATTGGTTTATGACATTGTAAAAATTCCAGGTGTACATCATTGTACTTCTATTTCTGCATAGATTACATCATGTTCACCACCCAAATAGTAACTACAACCCATCACCACACACTTGTGCTGAATTATCCCTTTCGCCCTCCCCTCTCCCCCCTTCCCCTCTGGTAACCACCAATCCAATCTCTGTCCCTATGTGTTTGTTTATTGTTGTTATTATCTACTACTTAGTGAAGGAAATCATACGGTATTTGACCTTCTCCCTCTGACTTATTTCACTTTGCATTATACCCTCAATGTCCATCCATGTTGTCACAAATGGCTGGATTTCATCGTTTCTTATGGCTGAGTAGTTAAAAGAAAAATGGTTAACTTTTAACAGTCTTTTTCCCAACAGAGAATGAATAACTCATGAAGAATATTGCTGATGGATAATACATCATATTTAAAGTCTATCTATACAACCACCATTATTATTTGGCTTCACTCTGAAAGAAATCAGGTCAGGAATACAAGAACTCATTTTGTATTTTATATCTTGTCTAGTTACTTATTGTTTAAATTTCATGACAGATGCAGTGGTGGTTGGGTAGATGGGGTTAGGTTGAGGATGAAGTGGCAGGATTTGTAATTTGTGTTCTTAATTTTACCCAAAGAGGAGAAATAAGCCGAGGAAGTTAGGGAACTTGAGCATTGTTGCAGGTAGACTCATAAAAGGGTGGAAATGGAAAGGACTTCAGAGATCCTCTATATCAGGAATGACAAATTATGGCCTGCAGGCCAAATCCAGCCAGCCACCTGATTTGTATGGCCCATGAGCTAAGAATAATTTTTCCAGAGGAATATGTGCGATCAGTTTGATGAGAGGGAACATTAACTTTGAACTCCAACTCAGCAAAATAGTATCTTTCCTATAAAGGATTCCACTCTTTTCATTAGTAGACATAAACAACAAAAAAACTGTTCATAATTATTATTATTTTAAATTATGTCGAGAAAAATTTTTCTTTTTATATAAATATCTACATAATATCCTTGAATTTGCTTCTTGTCCCACAGACCCTAAAATATTACTAATCTGGCCCCGCAGAGAAAATGTTTGCTGATTCCTGATCTAGAGCAGTGGTTCTCAAACTTTATCATGAATCAGAATCACCCGGAGGATTGTTAAATCACAGATATCTTGGTCACATTCCCGAGTCCTGATTCAGAACGCCTGAAATTGGGCCTGAAAATTTGCATTTCTAACGAGTTCCCAGGTGATGCTGATGCTGCTGGCCCTGGGACTGCATGCTGAGAACCGCTGGTCTAGATCAGTCCCTACACTGGAGGAAACTGAGGCCCAAGAAATTATGTCACCCTGCCCAGGTCACAGATATAAAGCACAGAACCATAAGCTTTTAGTTTCAGGTATTTTCAGCAGAACAAAACTTGTACTGGCCTAATGAGTTACATACAGACTCGCAATGAATTAAGAGAGAAATTCAAACTGAAATCCATTTGTCTGTAGAATGATGTCTCAAGGGTGCAAACTCTGTCATCTTGCAGCCCTAATGACTTTTGAAAGCTGTTTTCAAGGCTACATTAAGCAGTCATTAGATCTATTCTTAAATTCATCAGCCTGTATGCAACATGCGTCTGGCCCAGAATCAATAAGAAGACCGTGGGGAAAATACCTATGCCGTGAGTTCTTCATGGCAGCTTATTAATCTAGTAAGCCTGCTCCACACTGATGTCAACAAAATCACCAACTTGCTCATAGTATCTCATTCTCATAGTGTTTTTTCTTATCCCTCAAATAAACTTTTTGAAGACATCTGAAAATTGAAAAAAAAAGATCTCTGAAAAATCTCAGTAAAGAACCGGGTAATTTTGCCAGGATCACAGAGCATTTTTGCAATTAAATTCCACAAAATGTGTGGCCTGGGTCTTGACTATGTTAAATTCAAATTTTCTATTACTTTTGCTTAGAAATGGAAGAGTGAAATTACTTCATTCATTGTAATGATATAAATTTGTCTGAATCCTTTCCACATAAAATTGAAGAATTTGCTTCCATTGCAATTTTTGGTTTATTAGTTCTTACAGATAAAGGTGAAATCATTACTTAGTATTGAAAAGAGAAAAGGAATGGGATCAATATAATGAGTATAATGATCTGAAAATAAATATAAACACAGGTGAAGTCAACCCATCTTATGACCAAATGGTTGCAACAGTCAAAGAATGGCCACTCTATGTTCAGAGCAATTGTCATTCATAATTTTCATTATGAAATAATGAAATAATTTCATGGCAATTATAATCACACATTTTTCCCAAACACTTACTATGTGACAGGCAGTGTTCTAAACACTTTAATTTTTTTAATCTTTACAACAACTCCATCCAATAAGTGCAATTATTGTTCGCATTGTTTCCACAAGGAATGGAAAAAATATTAGGCTAATATTACCTTAAAGTAGTAGTTTTCATTTGGGGGAGTGTAAGCATTTTGTCCCCCAAGGGACATTTGTCAATGTCTGGAGATATTTTTGGTTGTCACAACTCTAGGAAGGGCTGTACAACTGGCATCTAATGGGTAGAGGCCAGGGACACTGCTAAGCATGCTATGATACACAAGACAGCCCCCACAACAAAGAATTACTTGTCCCCAAATGTCAATAATGCTGAGATTGAGAAACTCTGCTCTAGAGCTTTTGCTTTTAACTTCTAAAATATATAATTTAGAAGACCAAGACTCGTCTGAAGCCTGAAAGTTACTTGATGTATAAATTTGACATCTCATTAACTCTTTATTGTCTCTTTTTAGCTAGATAATTTTTCCTGCATTTGTTAGACTGACACACTCCAAGTCTTCCTTCCTCTCCATAAATTAATGTTGACTTTTAGTTACTGATTCTATAACTGGAGAAACTAAGAACAAAATAATAAAACTCTATGAGTCTGGAAGATAAGCTTCTATCTTTCTTTTCTATTTCATTTTATTAAAAAACAATTAGGCTGTGGATGGACCAAGGATTTTGCCCAAAACTTTTCTTATGTAGGTACCTTTTCAAATGTTTCTATACATTGACACAGTCATGAAACAGTTTGCTTTCTCTAGATCAGACTTCGGAAAGTGTTAGCTCACAGTTGGATGAAAATGTTCACATCTTAGGTTGCACTTGTAATAAAAGATAAATTGTATTATGGTTTAGTAAAAGGCTTTTTATGTATCAATTTTTCATAAACAGTATATTTTGTGCCTCATTATACCTAAGAGGAGATGTTTCCTGCTACAAGGATGTCTATTTTAGCAACTGGTGAAAATAAAAATCCTGGAACAACATAAGTGATAAGTATTTTTCTCATTCTTTTCTGTTCCTATAGAAATGCCTTTAGTGTGTGAATGTTGTGAACATAGCATTGTTGAAGGTCAGAAAACATACATATTGTGCTTGACGATAAACAACAGAGATGATAGGTTAGCTAATGGCTCAGATATCCGAGAGGGAAGATGCAATAACGTGACACTCCACACAGACCTACAACCTTTCCATTGTTTTGGAGTCTGTGCTTAATTTAGAATGAATTGAATTTAAGAATTAGCTCTTTTTGGGACTAAGGATCAAATTCTGAGTCTGAGTGATTACCGTAAGTATAGAAAAATATTTGAATACTAGGAGTGGAACACTGATTCTGTAGTTGAGAGTGCTAAGGAAGTACAGACACCGAGAATTAAGACAGACAATTTCCTTTCGTGCACACTAGAAGATGAAAATTGTACAGCTCTACATGGTCTATTTTCTTTTTTTAATTCCTGTTCTTGAGACTTATTGTCCTCTCATTTTCTACTTTCTCTGCTCTGCTTTTCATTTTTATTTTCCCTCTTCCAGTGTTAACTTTTCTCCTCCATAATAGTGTTTCAAGGAGATCTAACCCAAGATAGGAAAACTGAGAATGATAGAATTTACTGACATATAATCAGCTTGACATATACTGTTAGGAAAGATAAGACAAAAGAAAATGCATTTGTGTATAGAGTATCATCACAGGCTGGAGACCTAATCAGTTTTCTCATAGTCTACAAAATGATCGAGAGAAACACTTTCATCCTAGAGTCTTGGGAATTAGCATTAATATGTCTCTTCCTTTTATTACATCTCACATTGTGTAGGAAAGAAAAGCCTTAAAACTTTTCTAAATATTTTTTAAAAATTGAAGAAATCATTATGGAGATACACATTCAAATGCTCTGTTAAGATTATTCTGGATCAGCCTACCTTTTGTGTCTGTGAATAGAAGTGGAAAAATATTCAGTCCAACTTCAATACTTGTGGCAATTATAAAGCTGCATAGCTCTGTGAACCAGACTCTAGCTGGGAGAGAAATAATCCGGCTCAGATACTTTTCCTGTAAAACTCCCATTGATTTTAGTGAGCAGAGAATCTGGCCCTCTAATTTTTTCTTCAACACTCTCTTGCATTCATTATATAACCATGAGAAAGGTGAGCTGAATTTTCTGAATATGTTTCTTCCTTTATTGAATTGTACGAACTAGTGGTTCTTTGAATTGTAGATGTCATTCAGCATAATTACATATTGCTATACTCTCTACTCAGGCACCTCCTGCGTTTTATGGAACTAAATTTATAGCAAATATGTCAATTGACATACGTTATTGGAAACCATGTAACTCAGTCAACAGAAGCATATTAAAGTTAATGTATATCTCTATATAATTTAAGAACATTAAAAAGATTTGTCAGAATCAACCAACTCCTTTGTGTCTGAATTATTGTGCTTAATGGTGTTTTCACTGAATTCCACCAAAAATCAAACAGGATACTATCAGTAAAACTAGTGATTTTACAGATACTGTGAAACATAAAGTGGCATGCATTGTTTTCT
The DNA here is from genome assembly GCF_057802395.1 of Ceratotherium simum simum. Lineage (NCBI taxonomy): Eukaryota > Metazoa > Chordata > Mammalia > Perissodactyla > Rhinocerotidae > Ceratotherium > Ceratotherium simum. The sequence goes on from NC_141909.1 coordinate 18,274,101, forward strand.
CATAAATAATGAAAGTGTCTTATATATAATGCCATTTAGGTAGTTATTAAGATGATATGATTTACTAAACTTCCACCTATAATAGGAATACCTAGTAATGATATAAGACATTATATAACACACGATATACTCAAAGAATGGCCCGATGGTTCATTAATTAATTTCTAAAATATGCTTTTTCAAGCAATAAGCGAATTCTGTTTTGTTTAGATTTTGCCAATTTGGTGTAAAGCAATTATGCTGTTGAGTTGGGTAGCCTGGTGACACTTAATAATCCAATAGATACACTGAAATCTCTTAGAATATAAGAGCAGTCCCAGAGTATATCAATGTGTAATTGCCTGATGAAGAACCCCCCAAATGTGTCTGGAATGATGCTCAAAATCAATGGTGCAAGTGATCTAAAAAAGCTGTTTTTTTTTTTTTTAATTCTAAAAGGTAAATACAGAACTGAAGTGTTAAAGTAATGCAGAAACTGATACTTTTCTGACAAAGTAATATTCAGAATTTCATTAGAACTGGAGAGATGAAATCAAGATTCTCATAACTTTCTCTCATTCATCCATTTCCTTTAGCCATTCACTAAATCATCCAGCAAACATTTAAATGCCTACTCCACAGAGAAAAAGAAAAAAAATGTACTAGGTGCTTAAAATAGTATCACATTCATAAATGTAATGGTGTGGAAAAATGATATTTCTGTCAAAAATTAAAGAGAGAAATAGCCCTTTAAATTAAAATATGTTCTAAAATCAGCCTTTTATTATTTAAATAAAATAAAAATATTTGTATATTTCTAAATGTTCTCAGGGTTCAGAAAAATTACTTAGAATCAAATGACAGGTCCCATCTTCAGCTTTTCAGTTTGAAATAATCCTTGAATTATATTGTTATTATTTTAATAATAATGGTGTATATCAAACTAGCTTAAGTACATAGTCCATGATTTAAACTCAAGGAGAAACTGACAAAGTGTCATTTTCCATTTACCACTTTTAGGACTGTTTCTTGTGGTCTTATGAGGTAGTTCAGTAAGCATATTACATTGAATCTTCTTTTCAACATGAAGAACTCTTTATTATATATTCATACAATTCATAGACTAGCTTAAGAAAATTGAAGTTACCAAATGTATATATATATTTTTTTTAATTGTGGAAAATAATTTGCAGTCAAAGTGATTCTGCATGTTATATATCATATCACTGGTTGATTTTATGGTTGAGCTACAAGTTTCTAAAAAAAGGAGCAGCAATATAATAATAGATTAAAGCAGTAAACACTCAATCAATAGCAACTCATTAAAGTCAGAAACATCAATTTAACCATGGAGAATCTACATGTTTTCAATGGTCAGTGTAGGGTCTTGTCTATCAATGTCTAGTTCAATTCTTAAGTTGCATCTGACAAGCTACAATGGGTTTCGTTAAGAGACTTGTGTGCAAGCTAATGTGAAGGCCATCCGTCATTTTAATATATGATCAATACAATCTATAACCGGTGTTCAGACTCATTTATTAAAGGAGAAAGAGGAGGTCAATGCATGCCCCAGTGACCTGCTTATTACTTACCACAGGTCTCACTTGCACTCTCCTTTAACACTTAAGATGACTTCTCTTTTTCCAATACAAAACTAAATATAACCACTCATAGCTGAAGCAACCTGTTATGCATTTGTCATTTGATTTGTACTACTTTCTTCTTATTACTATTAATTTCTCTTCTCGCTGGTTCAAAGGTATAATCCAAGAAAATACCACTGGGCTTAAATGAATGCAATGCTGTAAGTTCCTTAACACTATTTCCTCATCTACAAAATGGGGATGATATAACTAACCTTGTGCACATAGAACACAAAACACTGTTAGGCCAGTGTACTAAAACACTAAAAATAGATGTGTCGATGAAGGATATTCATATATATGACAATGACTTAGGAGCCAAATCCTACCATTTGTGAGCTTTTGAGACTTAAATAGAATGTAATCTTCATCAAGATATCCAGTACTATCCTGAAAATCTACTGTAAGGCCCTCCATATTGAGTAATTAAACAATATTGTAGTAAACTCTGAGTAAGTTCCAACTGTGACTTGCAGTTTTTGATAGATGAATTCGGTACAAAGCTATCTCACACAAATAGAAGGCAGATGGAGAAACATAAGAATTCCTCTGCCTTCAGAAGTTGCAAAAGGACTATTGGGAAGATGCATTATGTCCATGATTATTTGGGGGGAGAATTACTTAGAATAAAATGCAACTAAAAATTAAACAAATGTAGGTGGTTCCAAAGAAAATATTGTTAGTTCTAAGTTTATAAAAATTTTTTGTTTTGATTTTATTACTTGAAAACTCTTACTTGAGATTATAGTGAGCAAAATAGTTATGTTGAAGTTAGTTGGTTTTGCAGAAAGACCAAAGCCATAAATTATTAAATATTTAAAATTTCATATAAAAATTGAGATATCCCTATGAAGTACCTATATACAGGTACTATATTCATTATGGTTCAATCTTTCAGTATTATTAAGTTAGATGTTTGTGCTGAGTCAATACCCCATTTTGAAGAAACAATTAGATAACAGGTTGGGGACCAATATTTTTATTGTTGTTGGACTAATGATAGATAAAATGAATATTCTAGAGCTCAGAACTCAAAAAAAAAAATGAAAAACAATCTGACTGAATGAATATCCTAGAACTTAGAACAAAAAAATAAACCTGATTAAATGTATCTAATGGATTAAATGAGATGTTTTTCTAAAGGCCTAATTGTGTTCATCAGTAATGCTGAATGCTTTTAGAATTTAACACACAAATGATGAGCCCAAATTTATAAAGAAGAAAATTTCAAATAAAAAGGAAAAGCAGCAAGCATATTCTTAAAGAATTCAAATAATGGTTTAGAGTGTAAGCTACTTACAGGTAAATTTTATGTTCAACTTGACATTTACAGAACCCATGTGTATAATTTACTAATGTGACTCTGAAAAATTGAACTATTAGTTTATACTTGTTGATGACCAGCCTAGAGAATTTTAAAAATGCCTACCACCAGTCAGGAATATCCAGAGTTAAGAACCGCATATTCATGATCAATGAAGTGAATAATAGTGGTAAGCAAGACTAGCCAAGGACTTGTGGATAAATACTATTTTACCTTCATGACCAGAGGATTCAGCTTGTTCAGAAAGGCAGTGCCATCTGGAGTGGCAAGCTGGCTGGAGGGAAGGTTTCAGGACCATGCCAAATTTCTACAAACCACATGAGTCCAAATTATGAGGAAAAGAAACACACAATTATTTCAGGCGTAAGCTTACCAAGAGACCCTCTGCACTGCTGATTCCAAGGGACTGGAATTCAAAATAATTGTTCTGATGTGACTTAACATTTTCAAAGGTGCCAGGTGAGCCGTAGGAATGCGCCCAATATGTGGAGATGTCAAAGACACTAAAATATGAAGGGTGTCTGGTTCTTGCTGCTGGCATCTCAAAGCATAAATCACCACTTAGAAGACTTCAGTAAAAAGAACTGCATTGTGCCTATGCAGGACTAAGTGTCCTGATTTGCTTGGGGTGGTAAATAGGGTCATACTAATGTGACATGCTGATCAATATCATGGACCAAAATTTCAAAACGAATCTCAAGTGACCAGAGTAATAAATTTGATCCTTCCATAAATAAAGCATCCTGAATATCTCAATATATTGTTAGTCAGTCATGTTTTTTAGCATGTTACAGTTACAAATTACTGTGTTATGGATCATAGGCTACGACAAGGAATGGGCAAGGCAAGGCTCCTCAGCTAACTTGCAGTACAAAAGGGAGAAGTGATAAACACAGTTACAAAATCATAAACACATGCAGACATACTGTAGGATGGATATCTATATTTATATCAATGTCTGTAAGTCTATCTATCTATATATCGATCATCTATCTATCTCTATATAAACTGTCACTTTGTCACTTTATTTTTTCTACCCAGATGCTTGTTACAGTCTGAATCAGGCTAATTCTCTTCTCTAGATAATCCCTCACTCCCATAACCCGCTACTCTAGCTTCACTGCCATCCTTTTACAACCTGGTATTATGTCATTGTTTTAACTGGTTCCCTCAATATCTTTATGTCTTTGATTTTCTGAACATTATCTCATGAATCCCAATCTTGCCTGCCATCCAGTATCCTTGGCAGCTTCTTCTCAGTCACCTCTGGGTATTCCTGAAACATTTGTATTCGTAGGGTTCTACCCTATATTCTGTGTCTTTTTTTCCTACATTCTTCCTCAAGTCAATTTCATCTGCTCATAAGAACTCATTTACTACTTGTAAATCGGTGATTCCAAAATCTTCAGCCTTAATCTTTTGCCTGAGTTCCAAAGCCATTCAATACCTGTCTACTAAGCATCTTTTCTTGGATAGTTATGGGCATTTTAGGCTCCTCGTATCCAAAAGTACCCTCAAGATTTTTTCTCTGAGATATCTGCTCTGACTTTCCCTATCTCGTGGATGTCACCTCTATCCGTCTAGTTTCAAACTAGATAACTAAGCATTATTGCCTTCTCCTTCATTCTCACATCTAAACAATTACCATATCTGATGAAACTACTTTCGAAATTTCTGTTTCTACTTTTCTCTATCCCCACTGTCAGTAATCTAGAGGCGATGATCTGAATCTCTTCTCTGGATTTCTGGATTATTGCAATACTCTTCTCAATCTTTTCTTTGATCTGTATCACCTTCTCCATTGTTTTATCCACTATACTGAGGCCAGGGACATTTCTAAAGTGCAAATTAGATCATGTGTCTCCCCTGTTTAAAACTCTTTCCTTATAGGACAATATCCTAACTCCACATCAGGAAAGACAAAGACTTTCCTTATAGGGCCCTGATCTCTGATCCAGCTTCATCTCATGCCATAGTCACTTGTGCTATATTTGCACAATGTGCTGGAAGTTCTATAAGTGTACTGCTACATTTTATACCTGAGTTTTTGTTTACAGTGCTATGACTTCCAGAAAAACCCTTCTCATGCTTTCCTGTTCATGTTTTCCCCCAAACCTGATGGGGACAGAAGAGAGGACACATATTCCTCTATCCAGACAACTCATTTAACACCTTTCTTTCAAATTCTCATATTTATTTCTAAAAGCAGAACCAACCAGTGGATCTTTGGTGCCCTCACTGGAATATGGACTATACAGATATTTCTAGCATCACAAGCAATCCATGTCATATTTTCTTGCTTACACGCCTTTGATTACTAGCTAGAAAGCACCTTGAGAGGTAGAAATCAGTTTACCAAACTTTTTAGTCCAAATACTTGGCACAAAATAAGACCACAGTGAAAATTGGCTGATATGAATTAATGATTAGTTGATCATATGATACAACAAATAAAAAGTGAAAGAACTCTATAGTGACCCGTGGAAAGACTACTACCATGGTATTATTAGATTCTGTCTCTGTGTGGAGATGATTATTTTTTAATTATTATTTGAGTATATTTACTACTTATAATTTAACCCAAATTTCTACTAATTCTTTATCCGCAGATTCACTTGACTCATTTTCTCTGTTTCTGCTTACATTCTTATTATGGATTTTCATTGTCAAATCATATCTGCACTAATTCAAAAGCCAGCTTTTTAAAATTTTTTCTTCCTTACTCTACTCTAATTCATCCTAAAAAGAACAATTAGAATAATCAACCAGAACTTTAATCATTAGCTCCTTGCAGGTATACCTGAAATCTCTATCTTTAGCTTTTTTGTTAAATCCAAACATATTATAATTGCTGTTCCTTAAACATTTCTACCTGGATGGCCAAGAGCACCCCCAGGTCAAGTGTCTACACCCAAAATCATCTTTTACCAAAAAAAATTCATATTTCCCTCTTTCTGACAATGGCTCCACTATTCTTCAAATCTCTCAAACATAAAATTTTGTTTTCATAATTAAATAGTCTATAATATTCCTTAAAAAGGTAAACTGCTAGGTCTTAGAACTGATATCTAAACAACAGTTTTGCTTTCTGTCCTCTTTTTCCCGTCCTCATTTGTTCCACTCCACCTCAGATACTCATTACCTCTTAACTAGTAGGAATTACCTATTGGAATTATCTCCCAGATTGCCTCCCTGTTCTGAAATCTCCCTGCTGTAATAAAATCTATGATGCTAGATTAATCTCTCTAAAGTACAAGTTAGATTATGACTTTCAAGTTCAAAAGTCTTGTTTAGGCTTCTATATCCCACCTACAAACTCAACCCCGCTAGCATTAAAGAACCTATAAAATCTCTTTTCAATCTACTTTTTCAATATTTTATCTTGGCACTTTTCCATTTAAAGATATCTGCCTTTATTAATGCAACAAACTTTTGTTGAATGCCTAACAGGTAGAAGGAAAGATCTTAGGGATAAATGGAAATAAGTATAGGAATCAGGCTGCTTTTGCCTGTGAGGACCTTATTCTAGAGGAGGGGATATATACATTTATTCGGCAAATATGAAATGAGTACCTATTTCACGCTAGGCACTATTCCACAGTTGGGGATACAGCTGAGAACACAGTAACAACACATCTGCCACCTGGCGCTCACATTATAAGGGTGAAGTAAACGAGACAGACAACAGCCAATGAACAAGTAAAGACTGCACTTCTTTGTTCATTTGATAAGTGCTCGAGAGAAAAATAAAGCAGGGTACAAGATGATAGGCAGTGCCAGAGTGTAAGGTACTTAACTTTTATAAGTGGCCAGGGAATGTCTCACTAATAAGGTCGTATTTGATCCAGAAACCTAAAGACAGTGGGGGAATGAACTCTCTGGATATCAGAGGGAAGAGAATTTCAGGCAGAGAGTACACCAAGTGCAAACATCCTGAGAAAGGAGGGTATTGGCACATTTGAGGAAGAGCAAAGCGTATTGACTGGAACAGAGAGGGCAACAGGGGGAAGATGTGCAGGTCTGAGCGGTCTCAGAGGAGGAGTAAGGGCCTCACAGAATAAGTAATAGGAAATCATTGGTGACTTTGAAAATAGAGGGATGGAACATAAACTGTGTGGGTTTTGAGGAAGTATTAGAGGAGAACAGACAAGTATAAATAGAAAAGCAAGGAAGGAACTGGGAAGGAACGTTGGATCAAGGCATTATTTTTATTATTCTTTTAAGATGGAAGTAATAATAGCAATCTTATAGAGATGTTCCAGAAGAGAGAAAAGTTGATGGTGCTGAAGACAGATGATGTAATGATAGTCTTGAAAAGGTGAGAGGAAATAGGATTTAGATCACAAATTTAACACAATCATGTTCAGTTCATTTAAAGAAACTGAAAAGAAGGAAGGGTATGTGGGTCCAGAGGCAGAGAAACTGAAAGATGTGATGTAAGCCTGCAGAAAGTCTCATTCAATTGCTCCCGTTCATTGAAAGATCTAAAAGTAGGCTTAAGAATTCTGTTCCTTTCTCAAAGAAACAAAAAACAAAACCTATCAGTGGCTACAATATACAGCCTGCAATTCTTTCTCCTCATGCTCGTCAACTCTTAGGTCAATTATTGTTTATCCTTATATAACTAAACGTACTTCTAATTTTCAGTTTAAATTTCTAGCTCTGTTCAGGCCCACTAATTTGTCAAACTCAGCTGGGCATCTCTAAGTTTAGAATGTAGAATGAATACTCTGAAACATCTGAAAATTATTTTATACATATGAATTTGCTAAAAAGATATAGACATATGTTTACCTCTAAATAAGAAGGACATCGTATGTGTATCTAGACATCTATAATGACCTGCCAAATTAACATTTCATGTGGCAGCAGTAAATTGATTTATTAAGAATAAATACTATGAAAATTGATTGCAGCCTGCAAAATCATCATTCACGTAATGTAATCTTCATGGCTATTATGATAAGACAAGGACCACAGAAAACTGTTGCTGTGGCTTTTCAGAGACACCACAAGTGAAAGACTACTATGGTCAAATAAGCTTGAAAAATTCTAGGTTAAATGAAGAACCTCACTCCTGGACTTCTGTGAGCCTTTAGTTTACTTTATGAATGTAAATTCTCAAGAGGGGGATGGGCCACGCATGGCTTCCCAAACCTCTTGGACCATATAAGCCTTTTTCCATGGAACACCCTACAAGATTACTTCTTTATAGAATATACTTTGAGAAATGCTGGGTAATGTGATGCTTGGTCTGAGAGGCAGAAAAACATAAGCAAAAATAAAAGAAAATACTCCTTCGAATTATGAGTATAACAAGAGTTGGTCTTTATAAAAACCATTTAAGTCATTGTTTTTGAATAGTTTTCTTTTCACTAAACATTATCATTTCTTCACAGACAGCATATTTTCAACATTAACTACTTGGTCATTGCCTAATAGAAACATCCCTACCTATGTGTGTGTTTTCTCAAATTTTTGATTTTTGAAGTAATTCATCAATAGAGTGATGAAAATTCAATGAAAAAATTAAATTTTAAATGCATGCAAAAAATACATGCTGATCTCAACATCTAGAAAAACAATAGGATGTGATAAAAAGCTGTCATCTTTCATATGTTTTAAAAAGTGGTCTTTACTATTGAACAGGGAATGGTCTTCATAATTAGAGTAATTATTAAGGATACTTATATATATATTTTAATTTCTAAGAATTTATGTGTAGCAGTTTTGTTTCTTCGGAAAAGGTAAAAACTTCTGTCAAAGAGCTGACATAGATATATATGGTACAAAATATATTTCAGTATGGTTGTAGTCAATCTTATTCCTTAAAACAATATATACGAGAGGTAACACACCTCCAGGAAAACATGTCATCTTTCATTCTAGAGTTAGATTTGCCACATAATTCAGAAGGTGGTATTTATTCTTGAGAATTACTAATATTCTAGATGCAAAGGCATAAGCAAAAACAAACTCATTTTCTGCACCAAACAGGAAAAAATATATGAAGCAAAACAAGTTGTAAGTTACATCTATTTGATATCACACTTGTAACTAAAAACTCAACTTTCATTCAAACTTGCTATGTTGCCAGTTTTCTTAATTTCACAGTGAATCCAATATCCTGTTTAAGGCACAATCAATAAGATGGAATAAAGTAAATTTGCACGCATCTTCTGGTCCAGATTTTTTTTTTGGTCAGAATTAATGTGCAATTCCCATAGGCCTGAGAGTGAAGCTGGTTCACAAACACCATGGGAGCATGAGCTGCTCTAGTTCTCATGTCTTCCTTCTGCATTTGTTTCTGAACTGTTTCAGCTTTAGTTTTCTATTAATCATGGGAAATTAAATTTAATTCAGCATATATTTATTGAACATCCACTGGTCCCAGGTGCTAGGGATGAAGAGAGGAAAATATATACTCGCCGCCTATAAATCATCAGTGATCCAGTTGGGTGGAGATATACTCTACAATGTAGATACACAATGATGGACACTATATAATTTGAGGAATTCTATACTATTGCTTTGGAAGTAAAGGAAGAAGTGACTAATTTTGTCTCCAGTCAGTGAAATCTTCACAGAGGTGGCATTTGAATAGGTACTTAAAATGTTAGGCCTAGCTCAAAGCCAGCAGCTTAGCAAGAAGTGATTGACAATTTACCTAAATATATAGGCTATGTACTTGTGAATTTAATCATTTAATTTTTTTATTAATTCAGTCCATTAATCATTAAATATATATTTAACAATCATGTGTTACATATTAGGCATTTTTTTACAGGCTGTAGTTACAGTACTGAACAAGACAAGTAAGGACGCTATTCTCATGTAAGTTATATTCTGGGGATAGGAGAGGAAAGGCAAAAGCAGATAAGAAACACATATAGAGATAAATAAAAAGATATTTCAGACTGATATTAGATTAGATTCAGTGGAGGATGTAATCAGGATTATGTGAGAGAGTATTTGGGCAACGTGCGGAGAACTGCACGCCGAGAACTGCTTTCATTGGAGAGCTCAAGAACAGCTTGTTTGAAAAAGTAACACGAGTGTGGACTTGCAAAGTATGAGAAGGAGCCAGTTAGGCAAAAGGAGGTGTGAGGAGATCAGGGGAAAATGTTCAGGGCCAAGGGAAGATCAAGTTCAATATCCTCAAGTGCACTAATATTGCAAAGACCTAATGAAGAAGGGGGATGGTGGGATAAATTGACCTTGGAGATATAGGAAGGAGCTAGGATAGGATAGAAGTCTAGACTACAACAGGTGATTTTAGTTTCATTCTACTGTCAGTGTGCTGCAGGTATGGGAAGGACTACCTTATTTATATTCGATAAAGGTAGCTCTGGCTGCTCCGAGGAGAATGCATGTGGGTAGGGAAGGGAAGTAAGAGGGCGAGCAGGACATCTAGTCTGGAGGCAACTGTGCATTAAAAAATTGATTCCTTTAGGGTGGTGGCAGTAGAAGTAAACAAAGGTATAAAAACTGAAAATATAATTTGTAGGTAGATCAGAAAGACTCTACTGATAGACAAGAGGAGAAGGTGTGCCAGAAAGTGGATGGGGAATAAGGAGAAGAATCAAATAATACAACTAGAGTTTGTTTGTTTGAGGAACTGAGTAAAAAAAGGTGTAGTTCTCTGAGGTGAGTACCATTTCCTTGTGCTCTCACGTATTTCAGCATACTTATATTATGGGAGATACCACACAACTACGTACAGTGGAGCCCTCATCATTACACACACATCCTTCTTTATAGCTACCACTCAGGGGCACCTCCTAATGCCAAGCCCTGAGATAGGTGCTTTACTTACATTTCTCATTTAATCTTTACGATAACCTTATGATAAAGGCACTATTTTAATCCCTGTTATGTAGATAAAGAAGCTGATACACAGAGAAGCTCTGTATTTTGTTTGTGTTGATTCAAGGAATGAGTATCAGGAATTGGATCTTAACCCAGGCCTGGATCTAGTTCCAGACATGGGCTTGGGCTTGTTTAGAAAAACTTGACGCGGGTAACACTCCTTTCTATTTTTTCCCTGAAGGAAACAACTCTGTGTACTTCTTTGTAGTTTAAAAGTATTTCATAATATTTTCTTATTCAAAGGGGTTCTCACAAACTCTGAAGTAGATATTAAATTTTAAAGAAGAAGAAATGGATACCAAAAATTTAATGTAACTTATCAAGATCACACTATCAACAAGAAGAATCAATATTGAAACCAAGGTCATCAGATGCGATAGTCTATGCTCATTCCTCAGCACAGGCTATTAGGTTAAAGTGTTGGCCAAGGCATGACTCCAATGAAAAAGTGACAGCCCAGGAGGAAAATATTGTCAACTATGCATTATTTGGCTGAAGAAATGGCGATAATATGCTGGTAAAAGCAAAGAAGTCTATGAAATAAACAGAAATTTATTTTAACAAGATGGCTGTATTTTAAAATATGTTTGTACTATTCAAACAATGGGAAATCAAAGCTCTTTGAGACTTTGTGAAGATGACAAATGCTATAATAATGTGTATTTTGTTTGATTTTTAAGCAAATATATTTCTATGCATTTGTTGACAATAGGTAGTTAAAAGAGAATTTGATAAAAGAGCTGATTTGTTGATTCTAAAGCACAGAAACTTAGAAAGATAAAACACTGTAATGCCTGTATTTGTCCTTTCTGTATTCAAATACAATATAAATTATTGATAAGAAAATAGCATCTTTTTAAAAACGTTGCTGTGGTGATCAGTTTTTGTAAATGTTGTAAATATGCATTTACAACAGTATATTCTGTAGAATAGATAAAAAATAACACGCTTAATGTTTTTTAGGAAGACTCCAAAATATTTGTGTTTGAATCTCAGTGTCATGGATATTTTTCTGTGGAAGAGTCTAGGAGGAGAGGCACCTAAACTAAAGCTGCTACTTCAGCAATTTGTTTTCCACCGCAAAACAACAAACTAAGAAAAAGGAAACACTGAGTACCCCAAGTCCCATAATTTGAAAATAATGCTGTATTTTGTAAACGTCAGAACAATAGTGTTTATATAGACTGTCAGTGAGAACAGGGGAATGACTTCATTATTTGTAACTAGAAATGATAGATTTTTTAGAATATAATTCTACAATAAAAGGATGTTTCTTTATCTTGTTCAATTTCAAATTATTTGCTATTTTTATCCCATAATTCATCATTTTCTTTTAACAAAAATAATTTTTTAAAAACTGAGTACATAGTGTATTTATCTATACAAAACTTAGTGTCATCACACACAATATCTCCCAGTGATTATGTCTTCATCCTTGTTATATCTGATCCGGACTGACATTTACAATAACTGTATTGTCTGAGAGCTCAGATGGCAGGAAGCGGAAGTGCAGACGTGCACTGGTGGATCAGCCAAGGCTAACCTGGGACTGAGAAGGGACTCAATGAGTCTTACAGTCTGAGAAATTCCGAGCTGGAAGGTACTTTGGAGATCTTGCCCAAATCCATCCTTTCTATGTGAAGAAACAGAATCAGAGAGGGCAAGCCATCTGCCTAAGCCATGATGTGTTTGTGGCAGAGCGGTGTATGCTGACCACAGGCCCATGTCACAAAGAAAAACCTGAGTAGAGATTTATATAGAAGCATAAATATGAGGAAAGCAATTACTTCAGCACATTTTCCCTGCTGCCACAGCCATTCTCTAATAGTTAAAGAGCAGCTCAGACATTTAACACTTTCAGATTTTCGTAGCTAACATTTAGTGAAGCAATTTTCCAGGGTACTAAATTATTTCTCAAATTCTTGCACCAAAGTTAAAAAAATAAATGAACAAGACATATTTTAAATAGGGCTAATGGCCTGCTGAAGCTTAACTAAATGTCATGTTGTTGCATTAATTTGACAGTTAATAAAAAGTTGTCCATAATGATGTAAAAAGAGACAAGGAAAAAAATACGTGTTTTGCTGTTTTAAAGAAAAAGTAAGACACAATTATCTTCTTATTTTGGAACCCCATGGAGAGTAGCTATCATGTTGAAAGAATTCAATCCTCAGAGAAATATGAACTTTGATTGTAACAGTAAAATAATCCTTACATTTGAAATTCTAAATGTCGTCGGTTTCTGTCACATTCTCTTTTCATTATGTAAATATTGCTTGCGTTTAATTTTCATACAACTTGTTTTAATCAATTCAACTGAACAAGATGAAGGTTGCAGCTCAGAGAGTGTCTAACCCGAGCAATTTAACAAGGACAACATTCACCAAGTCACGGATGAATGATTTTGAATAACGATAGTAGTTTCAACTTCCTGCCTATTGGTACCAATGAATGAAAGACAAACTATTTGAAAACAAAGATCATGAACTTAGCACAGAAAAATTCAATCCCCTCAAATACAAGTGGGAAAAAAAAAGATCAAATTCTAACATAATAAGGCAAATGTTTTGCATATCAGGTTTTGAAGACAAGCACAATATTGGGTTTCAATTGATCCTCTACATTTTCACTGTGATATCAATTGACTCAACAATAATTTTATGTATCCATTCTTGATGCCATGAGTAGCTTCTACTGTGGTCTTTCAACTATTTCTATTTCCCTCAAGCTATAACTGCATGATGACAACCATTATTCTTTGTGACAAACTTGTACTCAATTACCGAGAGCAAGATTATTAAATGAAGAATCCTTCAATTGTCCCCTGTATTGGTAAGGAAATTTAGGACCAAAAAAAACAGCAGAAAGAAACTGGGTGCTGGAAAACAGTAAAAAAATGAGTAAAATCAGTTCTAAGACAGCACCTTGGTGCAAGTAATAGGAAGCTGGGAGCAAAATTGGAGTGGGAAGAATAGACTCAGCACCAGAAAGAAGCAGGAACCAGATGGTCATGTCAGGAAACATTTAAGTGAGGCAGACAGTGTCCAAGGAGTAAACAAGTGGGTCACCAGAAAATTGAAGACAAAAATAGTACACACATCCTGGTGAGGTCAGGTGGGAAATCAAACCATTCTTCAGTAAATTGTGAAGCAGGCTTTGTAAGAAGGTGTTAGGGACTGATGGATTAACTCCATCCATTCTTTAAGGCGCAAATTGGTTTATAACGTTGTATAAATTTCAGGTGTACATCATTATACTTCTGTTTCTGTATAGATTACGTCATGTTCACCACCCAAATACTAATTACAACCCATCACCACACACATGTGCCGAATTATCCCTTTCGCCCTCCTCCCTCCCCCCTTCCCCTCTGGTAACCACGAATCCAATCTCCGTCTCTATGTGTTTGTTTGTTGTTGTTATTATCTACTACTTAATGAGGGAGATCATAAGGTATTTGACCTTTTCCCTCTGACTTACTGCAATAAACAAAAAATAAATCAATAAATAAAAATAAATAAAACCAAAAAAAAGATGCAAATTATCTTCTAGGAGTTTTCTAGACCTGGCATTATTTTAAATCAAAATTTCCAAATCTTCTTGTTTGCTTTCCTTTCTTACTTTGAGTTACACACAGATATGTATAATAGAACTCTCAAATTTACAGGAGGATTAAAGGAACTAAGAAGAAAACTATTCAACAAATCAAAGAAGAAACGATAGAAAGATAAAACTATATCAATAAATACAAAGAAACATATTTGATAAAATTTAGTGGCTACCCCTAATTTGAAAAATCTATGTACAACAGTAATAAGACATAATATCCAAATATTATAAATAAAATTTTTAAAAGTTTGGTGTTTGAGGGAGGAAAAAAAGGAAGAAGCTCAAAATAGTAATGAGTTTGAGAGTGTGAAAGATTTTATGACAGACGTATTAAAATTGTTTTTTAGATTTATTGAATTATGGTATATGAATGTGGGTGTAAAACTTCTAGTTTTTGAAAACTCTTAATTTAAAGTTTTATTTGGGACCAAGTAGAAGATATTTTTTTGAAAGTGGCCAAGAGAGAAATGCTTTTTCTTTGTTTCTAGGTATGCAGATCACTAATATTTTTCTTTTGATCTTTAATAGTCATAGTCAATGGCATTTTTTCTATTAAATAATCAACATCAAATAAAATATGTGCTCCCACCAAAAATTAGAATTGATCCCCTCAGCACAGACATATTAAGAACAGATTTTTATGGTGTTTTTATCCTATCTCTATCCCCCACCACACATTCTCACAGAGTCACCCCATCCCTACTTCCTCTGTTATTTACTGGGTTGCCCATTACAGAATAGCTCTCTAAATTTAAAGAATCTTTCTTGATATGAATATTATAATTTCAAGTCACATGATCAACATCTATTTATATAAATAATTTATCTAATACTCTTTTACAACACTTTTTCTTTACCTATCTTGAGACCTTTTATTTATTAATTTAATTTATTAATTAATTTATTAATTTTCATGAGTTTAAAATATTCCTCCTAGGATTTTCCTTAGACAAGATCTGATACTTTTTTCCTTTGTAAGTAATTTGTTCTATTTGTCTAGAAGCTTGTAAGATTTACTCTTAATTTAAATCATTTTCCTATGTTACATCAAGGTAATTTTATTTTCCGTTAATTTCTCTAGGACCTCAATGACATCTTTGAATCTGAATACTCAACCATTTAAGGGATGTTTTCTTCTATTACTTCTTTGTTTCTTTATTTTCCTCCATCTGTTTGTTTTCTTCTTTCTGAAATGGTCTATAATTTGTGTGGTATTTGCACATTATTTATATATTCATCAATGTATTTCTTCCATGTTTCTTTTCTCTCATTATTTTACATTTGCATATATTTTTCTATTTCAAAATTAATTCTCCATAGTACCATTGTATTTTTCACTTCTATTAAATTTTTACATTTTAGAAATCCTGATCTTTAGTTCTAGAAAGTTTATTTTAAACTCAAATTGTATTAGACTGAGTTACTTTCATCCTTGGTTTTTAACATTTTCTTCTTCCTCTTCCATTATTTCTACTTACTAGGAGGAATTTGTTCTAATTATTCTGTTTAGTCTCTCTCTCTCAACTTACTGAGCTCTCTTTCTCTCTTCTTTTCCTCTGACTAGTTGTGGGGTGGATTACCAGCTGCCATGTTTTCTCCTGTAGTAGGTAGCATTTTCTCTTGTAGTCATCACTAGAAAGCTGAAGAATATATACTGGTCTTTATCCCAGCGGGCCTGTGTAGAATATATGAACAATCTGTGACCCATCTCTGGAGTTATCTGAAGGAGATCTCCCTGTTCTCAGCTCCCTCCAAGCACAGGTGAGAGAGAGGCAATACCGGCATAACACCACGAACTGGGAACAATTCTGACTACAGCTAAACCGCATCCAGACTACTGGTACCTACAAAATTGGGGTGCCTGTGCAGGAAGGAAAGTTTCAGTTCTACTCCATATCATGAGAGAACATACTTGTTCTTGCCAGTTGTTTAGCCTCAAGAAGTCTTCAGATCTGCAGTCTTTGCTCTGGTCTTTATGGCCCTTGGGGCCTCAGCTTTCCTCCCCAAGGAAGCAATGAGACCCTGAACCAAATCTTTCCCCTGGAGACTTCTTAACCTCAGATATATGGGAGTCTTGCTCCCAAGTCTCCATCAATAGCCTGTTTTGGTTGTTGAGCACTCTAGCAGGATGCTCATAGGGAGAAAGGATCATAAACATGATTGTTAGGCTGCCATCTTTTCAGAATTTAAAATATCTTGCAGAAGTACATCACACTATGTCC
The DNA here is from genome assembly GCF_057802395.1 of Ceratotherium simum simum. Lineage (NCBI taxonomy): Eukaryota > Metazoa > Chordata > Mammalia > Perissodactyla > Rhinocerotidae > Ceratotherium > Ceratotherium simum. Next base: position 18,290,747 of record NC_141909.1, read on the forward strand.
ATTTCATAATACTTACCCATTCCTTAAGCCATTTCAATGGGCTTTTGGCCACGTCATCTACTGAAACTGATCAAAAGTGAACACAAATCAATGGTATTTGACATTTTAAAAACTCTCCTTCCTTTGGCTTTCATGACATCACACTAAAGTATTCTTGATATTTCTTATGGCTCAAATCATAATATTCTAAAGCCCAAAACATTTCCGTGGGTACCATTGTTCTTGTTTTCTCCCCGAGACAGACAAAAACCTAAATATGTGGCATTTGTATATATTCTACCCTCTGTCATCAAATTCTTCTAACCCTGCATGTAAATATTTATTATCATACTTTGTTATTATTATACTTATGTTTCCTTGTATATTAGGAGAAAAGAAAACAGTAAGAAGTTGACTGACTTAAATGTGGAGACTTCTAGTTTCAGGTCTAATATGTAAGGAGCTTGAAAGTTATTACTTCTAATCATACACAAGAAAAAAGCTGAACAAACTGAAAATCAACGACTCTTCTTAGATCCATCAAAAAATTGAGGTCAGAGCAAACTACTGTCCCTCAAATTGGAAAGACAGATAAAAAGATACAGAGAAACACAAATTACTGGAACAGAAGCTCATGAGCAAAAATTTCCCTAAGACCCATTACTGGGGTAACCTAACTATAATTGATGAATTAAGGGAAGCTCAGTATAGATAAGAATAAAGGTTAAAAACTCCATAGGATCCTAGTCTTAGGGGGACCATCACACTTTTGTGAGTTTCACCTCGAGGAGCCCAACCAGGTTTTCACAATGAAGATCACAAAAAATGTCCTCATTCTTCTGGCAGAGGAGGAGGAAAGTAGCCATTGTAAAATAAACTGAGATTATTCTGTTCTTTTTACAATAGTTTCTCTTGTGTTCAAGAGAAACTGTTTCACCATAGCCTAATGGACCTTGGGGAAGACAAATACCTAACCCCAGCCAGATTTTGTGCATACCACCAAACTTATAAAGTTTACATGGAAAGGCAAAATATCCAGAATAACCAACATGATATTGAAGGAGAACAACGACATTGGAGAACTGACACTACCCAAATTCAAAACTTATTACAAAGCTACAGTAATCAAGACAGTGTGGTATTGCAAAAGAATAGACACATCAATAGAACAGAATAGAGAGCCCAGAAATAGACCCACACAAGTATAGCCAACTGATCTTTGAAAAAGAAGCAAAGGCAATACAATGGAAAACAGTTTTTTTCAACAAATGGTGCTGAAACAATTGGATGTCCACATCAAAAAAAAAAAAAAAAAAGATTCTAGACACAGACCTTATACTTTTCATAAAAATTAACTCAAAACAGATCATAAATCTAAATGGAAAATGCAAAACTATAAAAATTCTAGAAGAACAGCATAGGAAAAAATCTAGGTGAACTTAGGTTTGGTGATGACTTTTTAGACATAACGCCAAAGGCACAATCCATGGAAGAAAAAATTCATAAAGTGGACGTCATTAAAATTAAAAAGTTCTGCTCTGTGAAAGACAATGTTCAGAGAATGAAATTACAAGCAACAGACTAGGACAAAATATTTGCAAAACACATATCTGTTAAAGGATCAGTATCTAAAATATACATAAAACTAAAACACAACAATAAGAAAAAATTTCAATTACAAAATGAACAAAAGACCTGACCAGACACCTCAACAAAGAAGATATAGAGGTGGCAAATATGTATATAAAAAGATACCTAACATCACATATAACTAGGGAATTGTAAATTAAAACAACAGTAAGATATCATTTCACATCTATTAGAATGGCTAAAATCTAGAAGACTGCTCATACCAAATGCTGACAAAGAGGTGGAGTGATAGGGACTCTCATTCGTTGTTGGTAGGAATGCAAAATGGTACAGCCACCTTGGAAAATAATTTGGCAATTTCTTACAAAACTAAACATACTCCTACCGTATGATTCAGCAATCTTGCTCCTTAGTATTTACCCAAATTAGTTGAAAACTTACATCCACACAAAATCTTCAGGTAAATGTTTATAGCGGCTTTATTCATAATTGCCAAAACTTGGAAGCAACCAAGATGTCCTTCAGGAAATGAATAAATTGGGATTCATAGATGATGGAATATTACTCATCAATAAAATGAAATGAGCTATCAAGCCACCAACAGACATGGTGGAAACTTAAATGCATTTTACTAAGCGAAAGAAGCTAATCTGAAAAGGCTACATACTATGTAATTCCAACTATATTCTTCTAGAAAAGGCAAAACTGTGGAGACAGTAAAAAGATCAACAGTTGCCAGGGGCTCTGGAGGGAGGAAGGGAGGGATAAACAGGTGGAGCACAGGGGATTTTTAGGGCCCGGAAACTATTCTGTATGATATATGTAATCATACATTTGTTAAAACCCATAGAATGTATAACACAAAGAGTGAACCCTAATGTAACAATAATAGGGGAACCAATGAGTGGGGGATGGTGAGGAAGGATATGGTAGCTATCCTTTGTTTCAGTCTATAATGTAGCACTCCTAGCAGCAGTACTATGAAATCACATAATATAACCTCATCATCGTTATACTGAGTCAGGAAGAAAACCAAAGTGGCTATAATTAGTTTATGTTTTTATTTCTGTGTCTTGGGACTTACTAAGTGAAAAATATTTCTAGCATACCTAAAAATGTAGACCTCGGCTAAGCTATACATGACATGGAAATCATTTTGAGTTGCAAGACTGGTTTGTTTTGACGTAGCTAACCATTGGAACAAAAACAATTCAATTTTTTTTATATATATAACAGAAAAACTTGTGGTGATAAAGCATTGCAGGATGAATCAGAAGTCCTAGGTTCCAAACCTATCTCTCGTGTCTTATTTTTGTGACTAGAGCGTTTCAAGCAACATCTGAAACTGTATCAATCAACAGCAAACAGATAGTGATCCATCAGCTAATTGCTAAAGCTTTAGGTAATTGGTATACAAAAACAAAAAGCCTTGGTCATTTCAAGGGACCATTAATAAATTTATGGTCTATAGCATTGCTGTCCAATAGAAAAATAAGGCAAGCTACATATGTAATTTTAAATTTTCTAGTAGCTATGTTTAAAAAAACATAAAAAAGAAACAGGTAAAATTGATTTAAGAATATATTTCATTTAACCCAACATATCCAAATATTATCATTACAACATGATAATCATATATTTTACTCTTTTTTTTAACTAAATCTTTGAAATTCAATGTATGTTTTATACTCACAGCACACCTCAATTTGTACTAGCCACATTTCAAATGCTCGGTAGAAACAGGTAGCTAGTGGCTATTACGTTGAATAACACAGATCTAGAGGTAGAATAGATATGGGAAAAAATATAAAGTGGTAATTTGTGTGGTGGGTGCACAGATGGCAGAACACATTCCTACATCATCTTAGGGATTTAGAGAAAGTTTCATAGAAAATTTTCACAACTGAGTGAAACTTGAAGGCTGTGTAGAGACATGGCAGATATCAAAGGAAGAGCAGCCTGTGGGGATCCTCAAGGGGAGGGAGCACTCCAAGTGAAGGGAATAGAAAAACAAAAGGCATCCATGCTGTGCGGGGAATGTTGTGCAGGTAAACTGGGTGTTGAATGGGCAGAGGGAGCTGAAACAAGCAAAGTAGCAAACCAGGATGAATACTGAATCTGGGGGTCGAGTTCCAGAAATAGCTTTGCTGAGAGGGCTAGTAAAGTGTCTCTTTGCTCTAGTACTGCTTTTAACTAAATATGTGACCTGATTTAAGTCACTTAAACTTAGTATCTCTAGTTCCTAGTCTCAACAATTATAAAACCAAAGAATGAATTAGATAATCTCTAACTTTCTTTCCAATTAAAAATACAATGTGCAAAATTGCTAAGTATGAATTGAAATGGCTCAAGATTCAAATATATGCAGAAATGTCAAAGTTGGTACTGTATTTAGAAGATAGAACAGTATAATTATGTAACATGGCTATTTAAACCTATTCTGGGAAAACATCAAGATAGTGACTGAATTTTAAAATAATAACAGCCAATGCTATATTCTCTGTGTCATAATTTCCTACCTCCCGTTTTCCTGGAAGGGAAAACTATTTTAACGCAGTTAATCATGATATTTTCTCTTGTTTTTCACGCTGAACGGATTCTGAATTTTAAGCCCACTAAATCTCTGTGTATTTTGTTTTAATACATTCTTCGGAAGTAAACATAGAAATAATATATTTGCTTACTCATAGGGAATCAACAACAATTCAAATTCAATTTCTTTGTCTATTTCTGTACATTCATGACCAGTTAAATAATCAAGAAAACTCTATAGACATTTAAAAGAAATCAACTAGGAAGGATATAAGCAAATTAAAATCATCTGTGGGCTGACACATTTCATCAAGACAGACATGCCTATCAGTCTTTCCTAGAGCCACCTGGAAGAGAAAGAAACTGTCTTTTGCTTCACAGTGATAAAGAAAGTTTGTTCATACAAATAAATACCTATGGCAAACAGCACCTTGAGAGACAAGCTATGTATGAGGCAAGTAGTCCTAAAAAATAACATACTAGAAATTATCTTGTAGTCCAGAGAGTTAAATTAGACTGTGAAAAAAAAAATTATCAAGGGTCATCAAACAACCAAAAAACACAGCAGGTGAGAATGTAAAGTGTTGACTAAGGCATACATATTTTCATTTGAAGTATAAAAACAGACTGAGTCAATGAGGTGAAGATGTGAAAACGCCTGTTAGAGAAGATGGAGATGCAGAGAACATGTGGTGATTAAAAGACCAGGATGATATGGTAATAGCAGATGAAGAATGGAAGAGACAGTTCTCAAGGAGGCCACCTCCAATGAAGTCTTGAAAATGAATGGAGAGTCAGCAGAATCCATTAAGAGCATATTTCTTTTTACAAGTGAGGGGGTGGGTAGAATTCTGCACAGCAAATGAAGCCTGAAGAAGTGTCTTCTGAATTGCGAATCCATAAAGAAGACAGTTGATAATAAAGAGAGGTATTGCTTGGGATTTCTGCCAAGATTGAATGGGGCCACTTGTACCATTATTATGGAAGTTGTGAGGCATAATAGGAATTCAAAGGTAGACACCCACATGCAAATTGATTGGAAAGAAGGCTCTCAATTTCTGGGAGGTCTGTGATGAGGCAAAGGGAAAAAAGCATTGTGAACAACAGCAACATCTGGACCAAAAAGAGAAATGAAGGAAGTAGAATTGTGTTTACATTAACTGAGCTCTCTTAGTACAGACACCAACATCTGGCTTTGGTTACATTTATCTGAATGTAGTGAAAATGTTTGAATTAACCAAAAAAGATTAGACTAAATTTCATAACAATGTTTACACAGCAGAAGAAATGACAAAACAGATACATGGAAAAAGTGTCTGTTTACGCACACATTTCAAAGAGCATGGATATAACACCACAAGCTACATTATCTTAGTGTAGTTGACATAAACCAGGGTTCCACATAAATTCCTAATGATGGCCATTACAAATTGTGTTAAGCCAAGGTGGTTTAAACACAGATATCCCATGTCTTTTGTTTATTACTATGATAAAAAGAGTTTGAATGAATTTCTACCACAATTAAGGGAAAACATGGTTAGGAAGTATATTTACATTTTATTTTCCTACTATCAATAGAATTTTAGGTGACATCTTTATTCCCAGGAATTATAGGTCTCACAATAAACTCCCCCCTCGCCGCCCTTCTTTCCATAAATAAGTGTATTTGGGGCTTTGATTTGTTAGCAAATTCAGAACAGAGTATTTATCTTTACAGAAGCGATCTCAATTTTCCTTTTCCATATTGCATGGGTCTTAGAAATCTAATACAGCACTAATAAAATATGTTGTTTATTTCTTGACCTTATTTTGGAATCTAATCTTCTGCTTTTGTCATTGCAACACCTGATTTTAACCAGGAAACAAGGGCAAGTAAGATATACTGGGGAACAAGCTGTGATCGCAGATCAAGCAAGAGAGCTCATTTAAGTACAAGAATAAACAGTTAAACTTTGGAAGTCTTGTTCATTGATTAAGAAATAGTTCAGAAGTCCTGGTTCTGAAAAGAAACAACTGAGTTTAAGGGTGACAAGAGAAAATAATAAACATTCTCTTTCAATTACTTAGACATCATCTCTTAATAGAAGGAGAAACACAAATGCACTGATTTTGGGTATGTTAAACAGAATCTAGTCATGTAAAATGAAGGTGACTTCAGTTAACCTTAAATCAATGTGCTGTGGTTTCAGGACATTATGATGGAAAGAGGGACTGGATTAAACGCACTTAATATTAAACCTGAAATGGGAGAGAGAAGTCAAATAAAAGCACTACCTTTTACAGTACTTTACAGATCATCCCCTCTCTTCTGGGGCTCTGCCTCTAACCTTTAGCTCTTCTGTGAAGCAGTTGAAGTTTATGTCACAAAATAATGTGACTTTTAGCAAAGACTAGAAGACTTGGTCTGGGGCAGCATTCCAGATGGTTCCTCAGAGCTGGAAGGTGAAGCCTGATACTATCCAGTCATTCCAGGAAATGCTTGTTACCTAGCACATGATCTGCTGCTTTAAAAGTCAGTGCAAACTCTTAATTGGATGTATCATTATTGGAAAAAGAAGTTCAATATGAAGTCAGTTATACTTTCAGGTTATATTAGGAGTATTAACAAACAGTATAAAAGCCAATAACAGTTTCATTCTATTTAAAATCTCAATTTCTTTCAGATTATCTGTTTCACAATTCGGATGAAGAGGTCTATTTTGGTCATTTCTAATCTGTTTAGTTTGAAGCAATGCTCAATTTTTGTTAACATTTAACATGAGAATTTGAACAATATGTGAATTTTTATTTTTTATATAATCTCACATTGGATTATTAAGAATAACAAATGTTAAAATAGAGCTAATCTCACTGAGAGATAATCTCTAAAGATAAGTTGACTAGGTATATTCTAGTCAGTTCTTCGAGTTCCTTACATACACATAAATTGATCCTAGATTTGCAATTGCCAAACTAATACCACTTATTTGTTTTAAAGAAGGACTGGGGGGGGGCATAAACTTTGCTTAAGCCTGCTCAACTCTGAACGTGAATTGTGTGTTTCTAAGCATTTCGATGTAAAAGAAGAGCAGGTATGTATTTGGACAGTTATGTCATTACCCAGCATAATCATAAATTTACAGGAAGATTATAATTCTAGGAAATAAATAGGCATTAACATAGCTGTCATAAATAGTTGGGAATTGAAAAGAAAATTGCACTCTTATAGTAAAAGAGGATTACATATATGTATATATATTATATATATATATATCTCTTCTAAAATTTGGTATCTAAATACCAACTTTAGGGAGATGATAAAACTGTAGATATTGTAGTTGAATATATAGGGTAGGCTTTTGTAAAACTCTATCCAAGGTTTGACTTAAAAGCCACTCTGTAGTCTTACACATGAAGCTTTTTTATGCTGCATTTGTGAAGATGTGGTTTGACTGGAGATACCTGTCACTCACTATGCATTCTAAACAGGTATGAAAGTGTTTTACTCTAACATGATAAAGAAGGCCAATGATTTATTTATTTTCCTAAGAGGTTTCTGCTAAAAATTCCAGAAATACAAATCATATAGGTTGATTAAAAATAAAAATATAACATTTTTGAGGGAAAAAGCTCTGACTCTGAAGAAGCAATATTAAATTATTTCTGACCTATCATACTTTTAGCACTTAAATAAAATTCTATGAAAGCAATAATGATAATTTAATTTTTTTTTCCGGTAAGATGAAATTGACTTATGCAATAAAATTTGTAAGACAAAATAAATCACACTTGGAGTTTAAAAAAAAACTTACTCTTTTTTATCCTCCAGCTCCATCTATGAAACACAAGGAAATTGTTCAATTAGGCCAGTCTTATTACTTAAATGAGAGTAACAGGAAGGGGGAAAATAGATTTTTCCAATGTAGTCTGTTATTCTTTAATTATCCTGCTGTAGAAGATTCTCATCATATGGTAGAATTTGATTTCAGACAAGATATACACTCTTCTGACCTCAAACTGACCTAAAATTTTTTAGTTCTGAAAACAAATATGCGGTAAGAGCCTGAAGAAACTAAGCTAAAAAGAAATCTCACAAGGCATGCAAAGACACATTGCCTATTACTTTCTACGTTAACAACATCCTGATGGGATGAAAGAAGGGGAAAAATAACAATAGAAAAAGAATGTTTTATAGGAATATTTATTGTGGAATCAAGGGCAAGTTTTCTTCCAAGTTCCTTTCCCTATAAAAACTAGAAACTATAGAATTCACTTGAGGGAGGGTTTGGGTAGGTGAGAAGACATGTAGTGACTTTTCAGTGAATTTACAAAACTAAAAGAGATACGTCTGGCTAAAGAGATACATGGCCATTATACCAATATGGCCATAATACTGAGGCGCTCTGAGTGCAATTCATGATTTTCGGTAGCAAAAAATAATGAGGTACATTTAATACCTTATCAGGTTTGACTATAGGTGTATGATTAACTTAAAGATTTTCTATTTGAGAAAGAAAATCAGGAACAGCAATTTGTCCAATGAATTCTAAGAAGAAAGCATTATTTGGAGGGTTAAGAATCTCTGCTTGGTCTAGTGAATCAGGGTAGATCTGTATTTAATTTCTGTGCATGTGATGCTAAGTTAATACAAATCTTACCATAATTGTTTGAATTATGAAAAATTAATTACAACCCTCAGTACCAGGATGGGATATTTCTTATAGCTATCTCTAATCCTCCTGACCACTCTCAAGGCAGATATTATTATCCAATATTTTACAGAAGAGGCAATCGGGCTTCAGATATACTCAAAGTTACTGTGTTAATAAGTAGCAGAGCTGGGATTTGAACCCATTTCAAAACCCATGCTATTTCCATTATGTCACATGTCATCTAAGTACATATTTTTTTGGCTTAGCCCATTTATATGGATTCAAAGTGAAAATGCATAATGGGAAATATGAGTCATTTACTGTAGCAATTTTTATCATTTCTGCTGAAGAACAACTTTAAACTTGGCAAACAATCTAAACTTTGTACTTAAAACACAAAAGACATTCTTGAGTTCAGGCATTCCTAACCAAACTGGCTTTTCTTTATGTAATTAAATCACATTCTGGAATTCTAGTCTTTATTTCTATCAAAACAAATCAACACTTTTTTGTTATTACAGTAAAGGAACTGCCTATATCCCATTAATCTTTTTCCTTTTGTTCTGTAATCCAAAAGAGAGATTTGATGGAATGTTTTCCCTCTTGTGCTTGGGAACTCGCAACTGGAGCCCATGCATTTCTTAAGTCTTCTGTAAATATATGTAACATTTTGTAATAGATGACCAAGTGCATTTTTTCTGACAGTAGGCCCTTTAGATTTCACTGGATTACAAAGGGGTCTATGACTGAAAAGAAAAATAAAAACTACTTACTGCTCCAGTAGTCACTTGGATTTCTCTTGATAGTGTCTACATAAATAAATGCGATGAAAAATACAATGATGTTTAGTTGTACCCTGTCAGACAGATGGGAAGTAGTTTTCCTTTAAACCATATACAAACTACATACACTTCATAGTCATTCTTTTTTTCTTTTTTTTGGTCCAGGTCATTTGAAATAAGCTTACATCTTTCAAAAAAAAAAAAAAATACTCTGGGGACAAGACTTCTGCAAATTTTCCGGAACAATGTAGTGTTATTCCAAAACTGGAAGAAAAGTTGAGGTGAAGTCTGTTTTATACCGAGATATATAGCCAAAACTTGCCTTGAATAAAGAAAAAAAATCAAAAGAAAAATAAATAAGAAACGATAAAAAATAAAAAGAAAGATAATAGTGTGGCAGTTTAAGGGTTTCTAATCAAAGATTCAGCTAGGTGCCCATCTGTGTCACCTAAATAGCTATTTCCCAAATTTACCCTTGAACTAGATATTTAATGATAGTTTTATAATGGAAATGACCCCTACATAGGACATATGGAGTTTTTTTCCTTGCCTCATTAAACCTGGAAGAGGTGAATGTTATGAGCCTCTTTGATTTCCTTCCATAAGGCAGTGACTTAATAGCATGTGTGAATAAGGCATTTGCTTAATCCATCATGCTGGAATGTTTTTTCCCTAGATAATACTAATCTCAAATTATATACACTCCTTTTATTACAAAGACTCCAGTCTATCTCTTCCACAAGAGTTAGTTCCTTTCTAAGCCTAGTAGTTCAAAGTAGGGTGAAGAACAATCCTTTTCTGATCGCTTCAACAAAGTTTGCAGTCAAAAGAAAGGCACCAAGACAGTCTAAGGGCTGAGGATCTTGGTGAGTTTGCAGGTCACAGCCTTTGGTGTTTTGAAACTAGCAATCATTTCTCTTCCTTGTTTCCGTTTGCCTAAAATAGTGGTCATGGTTTATCTGGACTATAAATTGATTTTGGATACAAATCTTTAAGAATCTGAGTTTTTTTGTTGTAACTATGTCATTAAGAAATACTCATTCTTTAAGCCTAGAAATAAAGTTACCTTTTTTTCTCATTGTCTTGCATTCTGTTACAGAGTCTAAATTCTGCTTGTTTATGGGGTGCCATTTGGAACCATTATTTTGCAGTTCAGTGGCTGCCAGCTGTACAATTTTTCTGAACATCACATCGATAGTGAAAGGATAGATTTTGACTGTCTTCTCAGGAAGAATTTTTGGCATCACATTCAGTTTGCTATGCCTCCAGTTCTCCATATAATTGGTGGAGTCATTCTGTTTCCATGGAGAGAGGGAAACACTTTTGGAACATACATATCCATTGACCCTGGATGGATATTTTCTATGTCTTCATCAAAGTCTATCTCAACAGTAGTTTGGAGACAGAGTATATATAGCACTTCAAATAATCAGAAAGGGAATCACTGTACCAAGTGTAGATAATCAGGCCCGTTCCCTGGATAGACATGCAGACACATTTCCTACACTTTTTCCCCTGGGCATCCTTGATTCCACTGCAAGAAAACTTTTGGTAGAGGAAAATACTTTGCACAAGCTTATAGTCCTCTGTACATAGGAACATAATGAAGTGCATTATATCTTTCACACTTAGAAATTCCCTCCATGTCATCTTGTCATGCTTTTCCCTATGATCATGGCCACACTTGTCAGGCAATAGCTAAGAACTAATAAATAATTATTCTCTATGAAAAAAAGTACCAATGGATTTAATTTCAAAATATATTTGAATTTATGTATCTTGTGTATGATGGAACTTTTCCTCATTGTGCTCATCAGTATTTATTTTTGACAACTGCAAAGAAAAAAATCCTGAGGTTAATTATAAAATAAAATTTCTGTTAATTGTTTTATCATAAACTCAATTAACCAAAAATTTTACCTATAAAAAATCAAATATGGCTCTATAAAAAATCAAATATTTTAAAGGCTCAGCCCTTAAAGTAAGATCCATTATTGACTTTCTTGTCACAACATTTCCAAATGCCTCTGATTATGATGTTTGTGAAAGCCTCTGTAAATCATTATTTTCTCAGCCTAGTTTATTTAAAGCATTGGTTGCTGCCTATATGTATGATAAATAAATATGAAGTAAAGAGCAGCCCTCCAGTGGCATCTCAGGGCACTGTGAAAGAAGTGTTTTTTCTTTCCCTTTGACTTATAGTTAAGTATTCAGCTCAGATTAGAGATGATGGTTGTCTGATTGCCTGACCTATTTTTCTTTGCCAGCGCAGATAGGGTATGCTTATCTATTAAAAGCACTCTAAAGTAATATTAAGACAGGACACCTGTGGAGCTTGTCAAAGCAGGTTCTCAAACAGGTCACTGGTTGCTGGGGCAGCTTCAAGAACAGAATAACAAGCACTCTTTGGTATGGGAAACAGGTGTCTCAATGCCTTCATGTGGCCTGTGTAGAAGGGAAACATCAACAGAGACAGAGAAAGGGAAAGATCTTCATTTTCCATTATTTCTTAATTGATTGTTAATCTACAGTTTTGTTTTTAAATTCATTCCTTAGTGCCTAGAGAAAAAATTATTATAAATACTTAAACAGAAGCTGTGTTGTCTATAACAGCTTTAGTTTTGTGAAGCATAACAGTACGTGACATCAGTTTATGGCAAACAGTGCTTTAGTTGGTATGATAATAAAAATAAGTGACCTAGGCAAATTTGGGGGTATAATTCTTTACTGTTCTGAATTGCTAGGGGTATGGGATTGTTAGAATCATTTGAAAGTTGAACAATTTAGCTTAGTAAGATGTTGAAATAAGTTTCTGATAATTTTGGAAAGTTACGAAGTGTGATAATTTATGTTTAGAAATTTTAATTGGCAGTAGGCAGCAGGATGGAATACATTCTAAAATAATATAACATTACAACCAATTATTTGATATCCTATTATGAAATCATGGTGGGAATAATGTAGAAATTGCATTATGAGCAATATCACTTTTTTTTTTGAGAATTAGATGTTTTTTAGCTTAAAAGTGAATGGGCTTATTACTTTGTTAATAAAAGTAGCATAGTTCTTTTCCTAATAGACCAAAATCCCTCATTTTGTCTTACGTGCCATTTGTGAAAGCTAAATGTAGATACTGAGAAGTCAGCTAGGAATCAGATCACTTGAAGTTGTAGTTCACCTTCACAATACGAAATAATCACTTTAGAGACTATAGGTATCATCTATGTATTTTAAATGAATGTTATAGCAATTAGAGCAACATTATTTCAAATGCAAAAATCACAATCACTAACAAATAGCAATGAATGATGTCTTCAGGTTACCTGTCACCAACCCTCAACGTTTGTACAAATTGGAGGAAGAAGGAGAGAATAATTTCTAGCGGTAAATTATTTCTCAAGGTTTCTGATTTGGCTGTTTAATACACTTTGAATTTCTAAAACAAAATAATTTATTATTTGCTCTAACAACTAAATTAATATGTGTTTAGTGACATTGATGACTGCTGAAGAAGATGTGCATTTGGTGTATGGTAGGATAAAAAGAAGAGAATCCAGAGGATTAAAATATAATAGCAGCTTCTCTGCAGAGCAAAACTTCCCAGAAAAATTCTGAATCTGAAAGTACTTTTTGGATTAATTAGAATAAAATTGTTTCTTGAAGTATCTGAATATGACCCAGGGTCAAACTGATTTTTAAAAATATGACTTAAGGGAAAGTTAAACATTATAATCACGTTATACGTCTAGAAGAAAAGGGGTACATACATATTTCTTTCTTTTTTTAAGCCAATGTTTTTTTATTTCTCTTGGGTCAATACTTAAGAGTAGAATTGCTGTTACATAATGAGGGATACCCTTAATGTTAATAGGAAATTGCCAGACAGTCTTCTAAATTGGCCACACTGTTGTATATTCTCACCAACAATGTCTGAGAGTTCTAGTCATACACATTCCTGACAACTTTTGTAACATCTAGTCTTGTAGCCATTTTAGTAGATGCATAGTGCCATCTCATTATGATTTTAATTTGCAATTTCCTGATAACTAATGCTGATAAGCCTTTTTAAGTTTGCTTATTGGCCCTTTGTATATCTTCTTTTTTGATGTGTCTGTTCAAATTTTTGCTCATTTTTTATTTGATTGTCTTTTTATTATGGAATTATAGTTGCATAATTGGATACCAGTCACAAAGGGGTATATTTGCTAGAGTCTAACGCTTAGGCAAGGGCTGTATCTGATAATTCATACAACCAGGATCCTCTTTTGATCTTCTGCTGGAGCCCTGGATCCTCGTCAATAATAGTTAATACAATGATCACATCTCATTGAATGTCTACTGTTACGTTACCAAATGTGGGTATTTGCAGAGCTTGACCAATAGACAAAAAGAATGAAATAGTATTTTGGAGAAGTAATCCTAGACATGTCAAAAGGGATATGGTTTGAGAAGTTTTGTAGTCTAATATTTCTCCGCACAGATTTGGAGCAAATCAGAACTGGGCTTGATTCTCGGCTCCTCTGTTTATTGTGCCTACCATTTTGGGAAAGTCACACAAGCTCTCCAGACTTCAGTATTCTCACTTGGAAAATAGGGATAATGTTATCTATGCCTCCCTCTGTAGACTTGCCCTGAAGAGTAAATATAATATTTTTGAATGGCTTGTTCACAGTCTCTGTATATTAAGTTATACTAAAGAAAGCTTCTTGCTTTTTTGTTGTTTGTTTTAGTATATAGAAGACTTGGATTCAAGCCCAGGTTCCAACACCAACTAACCTTAGATGTTCATCTCTCTGAGCTTCAGTTTTTTCATTCTGCTCTATTTACTTCTCACGATTATATTAAGAGTTCAATAAAACAACATACTGGGAGTCTAAGAACTCTGTATTTTAAAATAAAATCTAGTACTAGTTGTACATTAATTTATCAAAAATGTTTTGCAGGCATACATTGTGTCAGATGCTATGTTAGGCGCCAGGGATACAGCAATGCTGAAATCATAATTCCTCATTCCAAGGAGCTAGCAGTCTAATAGGAGGACAGAAGAACAAAGGGGTATTACAATCTGGAATGAAAAAGATTACAAGAAGCATAAAAAATAGCACCCCACGAGCCCCTGAGGGAAGACTTCCCTCATGTCATTAACCTGGAGCTGAGTCTTAAAAGATGAGAGGAAGGTACCTAGGCAAACAGGGGAGTGAGGGCATCCAGAGAGCAATGACATGCATGGGGTATTTAGAGAAATGTAGGTAACTCTCTGTTGTTGGCATATGAATCAAGAGGCAGGAAGTAGCAGAGGTTGGGGCAAGAGTAGCAGGAGCTCACTTCATATGAATATGAAAAAAATATTCGTTATCTTCATTATTGTTATTATTATCTTTGTTAGATTATATGAAGAATAAAGCCTTAGGTGATGAGTTTCCAGATAAAGATGGAATGATTGACTCGTGGCACATTTGCTGAAATGACTAGTGAGAGATAAAATCCTCAGTCCCTGCATCTTATACCATCCACCACACTTCATCTTTTACAATGAGGATGAAGAAGGAAAACTTAATAAGCAGAAGAGTGTGGTGCATTTCAGAAAGACTTTGATAGGTAAGATACTTGTTAAAATAGTATGTTTTGCATATCATCTGTTAGATTGGAATCTTCACTAACTAGAATAACTAATTCTCTACGTATTCTGCCTGTATGCACACTCGTGCGCGCGCACACACACACAAGGTCAGATTATAGCTCAGTAATTGATCTATAGACAGAATATGTGTTTACTATGTAAATCCCTGTCCTTCCACTGTGACATAAATTTTCAATAATTGTCTTTTACTCTCTGCTTTTCTTTTTCCATGTAAACTTTAGGGTCAGCTGTGGTTCAGGATGTCTGTAATTCCTCTACCACTTACAGTGCTTAATTCTTAGTATGGTATAATGAGTAAAATGAAATTCTCTAGAGCTTAGAAAATTTATGAGAGATAAAATTTTAAAGCAACTGTAAACATCCATGTCAAGGACCTCATGCAGTTCAGAGAGCGTTATTAGTGATCATGAGTGAGGGCACCATATTTTCTTATTAATTGTTAATTCTCTGTATTATTTGCTGTCAGGAGACCAGAGACATACTGATCAAATTATCTTGTTTAGTTAATCATCTGGCATTATTTTTCCCTTCCTAAGGCTCCTTTAGGCTCTCTGTTTCTTGAATTTAGAACTCAAGCTGGGAAAAGGAGAAATAGCAGCAAACCCTGATTCATAAATAGCCTTGAGGAATTGGTTATTAAGAAATGTTCAAAATGCTCAAAAGTTTTCCAATCTTACAATCTATAATAAATACTTCCAGGGTCACTTCTGAACAAGAAACATGCACACGCTCTCATTGAAAAGACAGATCTTTTATTTTCCAGGAACCTGCCCTGATAACTCTATTCAACTCTTTTGAGAATAATGCTTGATTTTATTTTCATTACAGCATGTGTAGACGTAATGTCCGAGCATTCAACTATGGAAGAAATGGAGTTATTGTGTTGCTTGACCAAGTCCTTTTATTATGTTGTTTGACCAAGTTCTTTTCAGGGAAGCATTGTTGTAGGGGATATGGAAAGAATATTCACATTTAAGAGCTGCCTCTGCCACTTACAATTGGAGTAACTTTGCATGTGTCACTTAATCTCCCAGAGGCCCATTTTCCTCATCTATAAAGTGGGAATGATAAACACCTAAGGAGGCTTATGTTAAATTTAAATGGATAATGGAGGTGGAAGAGCTTTATCAACTGTGAAATTTTACATGAATCTAGGTTGCCATTTTCCCAAGATTGTTAGCAGCTTTATTCTTTGTTCAGACAACCAAAGCAAGCAAAACACAAAGGAAGAGAAAGAAAACTTCCAAACCTAACTGGGAGCTTCTCTAAGGTTCACGGTTATCTGGCAATAATTATTTTATTCATATTCACATCAAAAATACTTTTGATTATCAACAGTTTCCATGGCTCTGCTTTGTTCTTTAAGGCCCTTTCAAAATCTGTATATGTACCTAGTACAGGAAGGGGCATAATATGGTGGAGCAGCAAAACTTTGAGCAGCAAGGGGAGGGAAAGAGGACACTTAACATAATGACCCAAGAAGTTCCTAGATTCAGTGACTTCTGTGAAATCATAGCAAATGAGCCTGGAAGGTATTTTCTTCCCTTCTAGAGGTAGAGAGGTGCTCTAAACCTGGCGCCAAAGTATTACATGGCTAATGACAGCCAGAAATTCGGCTCGCAAATGAGAAATGTACAGATCAGAAATAAACCTGGACAGACAGAGACCATCCCTTAAATAGGATCAGCTACTTTGAAGAGCAAGCATTGTATGAAATTCATTGGTGAGCTATGGGGTCAAGGGATGTTATAACTCGTTCTAGAGGAAACAGCTAAACTGTTTACCAGAGTGGGTGTAATATTTTATATTCCTAGCAGCAATATCTGAGTGATCCATTTTCTCTACATCTTCACCAATATTTGGTGTGGTCACCTGTTCTTATTTTAGCCATTTTGATAAGTATGTAGCATTATCTCATTGTGGTTTTAATTTGCATTTTCCTAATGGCTAATAATGTTGAACATTTTTCATGTGCTTATTTGCCATCTATATATTCTGTGCAGTGAAATGTCCCTTTAGTCTTTTGCCCACTATCTAATTGATTGCTTGGTTTATTACAGTTGAGTTTTGAGAGTTCTTTATATATTCTTGATACTAGTCCTTTGTTAGATATATGGTGTAGTAGTTTGCTAGGGCTGCCATAACAAAATGTCACAGTCTGAGTGGCTTAAACAGCAAAAATTTAGTTTCTCACAATTCTTGAGGCTAGAAATCCAAGATCAAGGTGTCGGCAAGATTGGTTTCTTTTGAGGGCCTCTCTCCTTGGCTTGTAGATGTCTGTCTTCTCCCTTTGTCTTCACATGGCCTTCTGTGTGTGTGCGCATGTGTTTGTGTATTTGTGTATGTGCCCTAATTTTCTCTGCTTAAAGGACAACAGTCTTTTCTCCAAATACATACTCACATTCTGAGGTATTAGGGGTAAGGGCTTCAAGATATGTATTGGGGGAGCGGGAGCACATTTCAGTCCATAACATATCATTTGCAAATATTTACTTCTAGTTTGTAGCTTGTCTTTTCATCCTATTAACTGAGTCTTTCATAGAGCAAATATTTTTAATTTTGGTGAAGTCCAATTCATCAGTTGTCTAGATCTCAAAGATATTACCCTCTGTTTATTCCTAAAAGTTTTATGGTTTTATCATTTACATTTAAGTTTCTCACTATTTTGAGTTAATTTTTACATAGATGTGAAGTATAGGTCAAGGGTATTACTTTTTATATGGATATGAAGTTTAGGTCAAGGTTTTTTTTATGTAGGGTGAGAAGTTTAAGTCAAGGTTATTATTATTTTTTTCTTCTGCCTATGGATATCGAATTGTTCTAGTACTATCGTTTGGAATGACTATTGTTACTCCATTGAATTGTTTTTGCACCTCTGTAAAAAATCAGTTGGGCATACTTATATGGATCTATATCTGGGTTCTCTGTTATGTTCCACTTATCTATATGCCTATCCCCCCTCAAATATTATACATCTTGATTAATGTAACTATATAAATCTTGAAATCAGATAGACTGATTTCTTCCATTTTTCCTTGTTCTTTTTGAATTATTAAAAATACTATATGTATCTGAAAGAATACAGCATTTACATATGACATGAGTGAAAAATAAACGCTTGTCTTTAACAAATGGTGCTGGAACATCTGGATATCCACATGAAAAAAATAATCTATTCCCAGATCTTAAACACTTCACAAAAGTCAACTCAAAATGGATCATAAACCTAAACATAAAATTCAAAACTGTAAAAATCCTAGAAGACAACATAGGAGAAAACCTAGAAAATCTTGGGTATGACAATGACTTTTTAGATACAACACAAAAATCATGATCCATGAAAGAAATACTTGATATGCTGGAGTTCATTAAAATAAAAAACTTCTGCTCTGCAAAAGACAATGTCAAGGGAATTAGAAGACAAGTCACAGACTGGGAGAAAATATTTACACAAGACATATACAATAAAAGACTGTTATCCAAAATACACAAATAACTCTTGAAACTCAATGATAAGGAAACAAACAACTCAATTAAAAAAATGGATGAAAGACCTTAACAGACACCTCAACAAAGAAGATATACAGATGGCAAATAAGCATATGAAAAGATGGTTCACATCATATGTTATCAGGGAAATGCAAATTAAAACAATAGTGAAATACAACTAACACCTATTAGAATGGCCAAAATCCAGAACACTGACAATACCAAATGTTGTTGAGGATGTGGAGCAACAGGAACTCTCATTCACTGCTGGTGGGAATGCAAAATGGTACAGCCACTTTGGAAGACAATTTGGCAGTTTCGTAAAAAACTCAGCATACTCTTACCATATGCTGCAGCAATGTGCTTCTTGGTATTTACCCAAGAGAGTTGAAAACTTACTTCCACACAAAAACCTGCACATGATTGTTTACAGCTACTTTATTCATAATTGCCAAAACTTGGGAGTATCCAAGATGTCCTCCAGTAAGTGAATGGATAAATAAACTGTGGTACATCCTAGCAATGGGATATTTTCTAGTACTAAAAGGAAATGAGCTATCAAGCCCTGAAAAGACTTGGAGGAAACTTAAATGCATATTACTAAGTGATGGAAGCCAATCTGAAAAGACTACATACTGTATAATTCCAATGATGTGACATCTGGAAACAGCAAAACTATGGAAAGAGTAAAAAGATCAGTGGTTGCCAGGGATTAGGGGGTGAGGGGAGTAATAGGTGGAGCTTAAGGATTTTTAGGGCAGTGAAAATACTCTGTATGATATTATAATGATGGATACATGTCATTATACATTTGTCCAAACCCAGAGAATGTAAAGCATCAAGAGTGAACCATAAGATAAACTATGGACTTTGGGTGGTGAAAGTGTGTCAATGTAGGTTCATTCTTGGTGAAAAATGTATCACTCCGGTGAGTGAGGTTAATAATGGGGGAGGCTATGCATGTGTGGGGGCAGGGGTTATATGGAAAAATCTCTGTACCTTCCTCTCAGTTTTGCTGTGCATCTACAACTGCTCTAAAAAAGTCTAATAAAAAATCCTTGCTGTTATAAATCACCAAGATTTAAGGTTCTTACTGCAATAAAATGGAGAAATATACTAAGCTCTCTGTGAACATTAATGCTGTGTTGATATGACCCATTATCTTGGGAAGGGTTTGCATAAATAGCTAAGATGCTGCTGGTAGGAACATGTGAATTACACTTACTGATATCTCTGTGATTTTAACATATTTTATAGTGAGTATTTTAAATACATTTTTGCACTTGCTGAACTTCCTAATAACATCTCTTGTCCCCAACATTACTTATATAACCACAATTTTTTGAATCCTACTATTGAACTTTCACTCTATGACTTTTCTGTACAAGAAATTTAGCTCTACCAATAAATTTTGAGCTGTCTTTCTCATAAACACTATTGGGAAAAGTCCAACAAGGACTTTCGACCTTTCAATTGCAGTATGTCTTTTCCAATTTATGGTGTTTATATCTGCAGTAGAATGGAGAGTTGCTTCAAATGCCCAAGATCACAATCATAAAATATATTTTAAGCACCCAAGTATACTTACTACTCTATTTGAAGCAGCACAAGGTATATAGTCCAGAGGAGAGATATAAGGAAGATAAGAATTTTGATTGCCTTTGAAACTTGAGTATCACTTAAAATACACTGCTGTGTCAAAAAGATGAGCACTGATAGATCCAGGATCATGGGAAAATGTTCTATGAACTTGGAAAAGGCTATGAGTTTCATCCAGTCTGCTTTTATCTTCACCTAATTGTCAAATTGGACAAAATTAGTTTTATATCCTTTGTATCTGAAATTCGTTGAAAATAATCCAACCATATGAGTGTGAGTATGGTTGATCCTACCTCTGTTGGAAGTTAGAAATAGATATTTTTAAAATACATACTCAACATGACAGGGGCCATGACTGTATCTTCATTCTCTCTTTGAAAACACCCTATTCCCTACCTGTTCACAAACTTCCAAAACTAATTATCCACTGAACTGGTTTATCACTGCAACACTTGATCATCCATGCCCATGAGCTTTTGAGATCTGGAATCTGATTGCCATTTATTGGCTCATTGCCTCTGTCAAAAGTCTAATTCAACGAACGTTCAGAAAAAGGATCAGAGATCCAACCAAGCAAAAGCCTTCTAATCACATTGCCACTGATATTGGGTCTCACTTCTGGTCATAAACATTTTTATTTTTTCCAACCAGATATACTGTATATTTTAGAGAATTGTAGCCCAAGTTTAGAAGGACTAAAATGGTTCTCACTAGAATCTGGGTGGTCTTTCTTGGATGAAAAAGTGTAGTTCCTTAGTTTAGTACACATGTACATACAAAAAAGAAGAGCTTGCATTTAAAATAATTATTAAGTGTTTCTCCCACAATAATTACATGGGAAAACTGGCCGTGTTTCTCCGTTAAACTTAGCAGCGTGCTGTTTCTACACTACCACATAGTAAATCTGTGCTATTCAGCTGGTCTCTCTTCTATTTGTTTTCTTGGCTGTCAAGCTAGTCCAGGGTAGTTTGGAAAAAAAAGCAGCAGAAACAGATTCTAGGGGACTAGCGAACACAGGTTCAGGGAGTTGAGTCTGGATCATACTAGAGGAGCAGGTGGATTGTCACGGTGCATTTCTTCCCTCGGAGGGTCAACTTTCATTACCCACCTCTAAAAGACTGGTTTTGTCTTGGACTTGGTGAATGGAACTAGCAAATAGATTTTCCAAAGTAACAGAGTGGTAGAATAAGGAGATGCAATGTGGAACACAAATTACTTCAAGTGTGTATAGTTTAATTAAAATGTTTTATATTATGTTGTGTGAGTACTTTAATTCGTCTTGGTGATTTAGAGGAAAATACTGGTGAGTGCTTCATTACTGGGGGGAGGCCAATGGTATCCTGGAAGTAGAGGACTTGTATTGGCAGTTCAACTCTCCTGACCAGAGACCTCGTGAGCAGGCAGAGTGAGGAGCTGTCTGTAGGTCATTTGATGGTTGAAAGCGGTAAGTAGAGACCACTGATATTAAGGCAAAGGAGAATCTAAGTATGGAGCTGGCTCCATACTTTCTCAGAGCCTTTGTTGCACCCTTGTTTCCCAACACTGTAGCTATCTTATGAAGATATTTTTTCCAGTGGAAAATCCTCCTGTTAGCCAGGCAATAATCTATTTTCAGTCAGATTATCAGACCAATATGTTTTAATAGCATGCTAGATATAATCACCAATGAGATGGAACAAAAATGAAGTTAAGCCATATTTATATTAAATTTATATAGAATCTGAATTGTCACTTTTAATTTCTGGATGGTATATACTGATTATATATAAGACATTTGCAAAATGCCTGTGCCCTACAAATATGACAAATGAATCAACTATGCAATAAAGAAAAAAAGACAAGAAAGGAACGGTTTTTTTCTCCATTTAATTGGATATTAATATTTACTGATAGATTACTTCTGGGCTAGGTATCTGAATAGAACAGGGGAACAATGCAATATGAACAAGAACCTTCTTATTGCCTTTAAAAAGCTTGTAATCTAATCGTTTGATATTATTTAATATGAGAAAGACGGAAGCTTAAAACAATAACCTTACATAGTACTGTCCAGTATAAACATATTGTGAGCCACAAATGCAAGCCACATATGTAATTCTAAATTTTTGAATAGCAACATCGAAAAAGAAAAAGAACCATATGATATTAATTGTCATCTATATTTAACTCACCAAATGTATCCAAATATTACTATTTCAACATATATCGATATAATAATTACTAATGAGATATTTTACTTTTTCTTGCATACTAAGTCTCCAAGTTTTGGTGTATACTTT
Organism: Ceratotherium simum simum; assembly: GCF_057802395.1. Classification (NCBI taxonomy): domain Eukaryota; kingdom Metazoa; phylum Chordata; class Mammalia; order Perissodactyla; family Rhinocerotidae; genus Ceratotherium; species Ceratotherium simum. The sequence goes on from NC_141909.1 coordinate 18,313,269, forward strand.
ACATTTACAGCACATCTCAATTTGGAGTAGCCACATTTCATGTGCTTTGTAGCCACATGTGGCTAGTGACTTCTATATTGGACCATACTGCCCAATAAATATTATTGAGAATAAAATTCATATTTTATTTAGTCTTTGTTAACTGCATAATAAAGTGTCTTGTAAAAAGAGCAGAAAAATTAATTATCAATGGAAATCAAAGTAGGAATATAGAACCTCACTGGAAATAGTACATTATTTACCTTACTGCACTAATTTCAAACCTTGTTTGAATGGATGGCCAAATAAAAATTCTTTGAAGTCAGTTTTAAAATATTAGGTGAGCTCGTTGGTAAGACAAAAAAAAAATACCACTAGAAATTATTTCACATACTCTCAATTTAATCAGAGTAAGTCACACTCTGGATTTTTAGGCATAATATCAATTCTAGTACAACCCATTATTGCGTTTTTCACTAGCAGAATGATAAGTGCTGTTCTTCATAAAGAACCAACACATCAAGATCTTTAAATGATTACTTAGTACATAATACTTATATATGCATATATAATTATGTATTCAAGTATATACATATATATATATAATCTCTTAAGCAAAATATTTGGATATATAGAACTCCTATTATCTTACTATGCCCAATAATGCAAAATTGACTGCTTAAGATAAAAAATGTATAGGAAAAGTCCCACCCTAAGCAGAATTCATCCTCTTTCTTTTTAAACCTAAGCACAATAACCAATAGGTCATCATTCATTCACTATCATTGATCTCATTCAATATCAGGATGATATTGATCTCCTCCCTGATAAAAACACATCAGTGGATTTGTGAGTCTAAAGAAGCAACCATGCATAAAGAATAATTTAACTGGATGAATTTTTAAATCATGTATTCTTGAAGGGATTTTGCTTCTGATAATTTTCCAATTAGGAAAATAATCTTCAAAAAGGCTTAGCTAAAACCCTAGAGCTAAATTCCCGTTTTATAATTTTTGGTCAGAGAATCACAAATCCCTATTCTCCACTACCGGTCAACACAAATTTATGGAAATTCTCTCATAGTATCATGCAACTTCAGGGTTCACAATGGTCTAAGCAACAAGTCTTAACACTATCTAACTTGACTGTAACTGTACTTCTTTGTTAATTTTTCTAAGCTTGTTGCCTTGGAGATAAAAGGTTATTTTGGAACATAAAAACTTAGACGAAATTTTGCAAATTGGAATTTAAGCAAATCATTGTTTTCTTGGTTTACTCAAACACTTTGAATGTAATTGGAAATGTAAACTTTCAATGCCAATGAGAGAAAATACTTAATGGGTCATCTAGCCAAGATTATTCATATATTATGGCAAAAATACTCCTTATTACCTATCCGGTATTTTACATATTTTATTTCTCATTAAAGGAATTATCAGAGTATAATGTTATCAAGAGGATTATGCACCAAACATACATTTTATTCCTTTTATGGAGCAGTGATATTTAGCAGGATAAGAGACAGAGAATAAACTAAGTCTGAAGCTCTAAAAACCTATTAAGTGTTAAACAAAGTCCAGTGTATGTCATAGTTCTTGTACTATTTTAGGTGATTTACTTAGTCTCAAATATCTATTTTAGTTCTTATTTATTTATTTATTTATTTATTTATTTATTTATTTATTTATTTATTTTTGTGTGAGGAAGATCAGCCCTGAGCTAACATCCATGCTAATCCTCCTCTGGTTGCTGAGAAAGACTGGCTCTGAGCTAACATCTATTGCCAATCCTCATCCTTTTATCCCCCAAAGCCCCAGTAGATAGTTGTATGTCATAGTTGCACATCCTTGTAGTTGCTGTATGTGGGCCGCAGCCTCAGCATGGCCGGAGAAGCCGTGCGTTGGTGCGTGCCTGGGATCCGAACCCGGGCCGCCGGTAGCGGAGAGCGTGCACTTAACCGCTAAGCCATGGGGCCGGCCCTAGTTCTTTATTTATAAATGGATATCTCCAGGAATAAATTAAAACTTACAGAACAGAATGTTAATTAATTAAAATCTCAAAGAAAAGTTGGAGACAAGTTTAGGTGGGAAGTCTATATAAGTATATGATTCAACACTAGAAAGTCTAGTAATTAAATTCAACACATTCATACACTATAAGGGAAAATTTAGGCAGATAGCAATAGAAGCAGAGAGACATTTGAAAAGGTTTACTGTTTAATTTTTTAAACACTCATAAAATTTTGAATATAAGGGAACCTGAACTTCATAAACTTCATCTATCAAAAATCTATAGCATACATCATACTTAATAGAGGTATTTTGGATACATTCCCTTTAATTTGGGGAAAATATATGATGACCATCATCTTCACTTCTGTTCACAGTATAGGAGAGCTTGGCCAATATCACACAATGAAAAAAAAAGAGATAAATATTTGGAAGGAAAACACAAAGGTGTCATCATTTGCAAATGTGATGATCATTCATTGAAAAGCCCACTCACATAAACAGAAAGCCATTAGAACATATAATCAAATTTAGCAAGACAGTCATAAAGGATGAACAACCACACACACATATCAAAAATGCCCTTCTGTATCAGCAATAATTGAATTGAAGGTGTAAAACTGTAATAGAAACTAAGACACTACAGAGTACCTTGTAGCTAACCTACAAAATAATACTAAAGCCATCTATACACAAAATTTTAGAAATTGATTTGATCTAAAAGATGACCTAATTTATTCTCCAAATAAATGGAGAAATATGTCATGTTAATGGATGCAATAATTTAACATTAAATTATATAAATTCTTCCAATGAATCTAAATAGTCATTGATTTTAATTAAATATTTAATTCTAAAATATTCATAGAGTATTAAATTCTCATAAATAACTAGGTTAATTTTTAAAAATGCACAGGGTGGGGCTTGTTAGTTGAAAGCTTATATCACACAGAAACCTGCACACAAATGTTTATAACAGCTTTATTCATAATTGCCAAGACTTAGAAGCAAGCAGGAAGTCCTTCAACTGGTGAATGGATAAACAAACTATGGTGTATCTATACAATGGAATATATTCAGCATTAAATGGAAATGAGTATCAAGCCACAAAAAGACACGGAAGAACCTTGAATGAATATTGTTAAGTGAACGAAGCCAATCTCAGGAGACCATATACTGTAGGATTTCAACTATATGACGTTCTGGAAAAGGCAAAACTATGGAGACAGTAAAAAGATCAGTCATTGCCAGGGGCTCATCTTGGGGAGGGAAAGGGGGATGGAGGCAGGGATAGGTTCAGCACAGGGGATTTTTAGGGCAGTGAATCTATTCTGTATGATACTGTGATGGTGGATACATGTCATTATACATTTGTTAAAACCCACAAAATGTACAACACAAAGAGTGAAGCCTAATGCAACTATGGACTTTAGTTAATAATAATGTATCTATATTGGCTCATCAATTGTAACAAATATAACCCACTAATGTTAAAAATACAAGAAGACATTGAGAATAAGTGAAATAGGGGCGTGAGGGGTATATGAGATCTCTCTCTATATATTTTTCACTCAATTTTTTCTGTAAACCTAAAACTGCTCAAAAAATAATGTCTATTAATTAAAAGAAATATATGCCTATTGCTATGTCTCATTGAGATGAATGAACAGTGACAGATTGTGTCCAAGAACTGACAGTCTTTCATTTGAATAATAATGTTGAAATACTACATTAATGAATTTAACTATAAATTAAAGTAGAAAAAGTTAATGAATGTTTTATATACAAATTATTTATAACACTTGACTATGGATATAACACACCTCAGTCCTCATCTACTCTAATACCAACATAGTAATTAAAGGCCTCCAGTATGTCCAGTTTCACTCATTCCTAGAATGGATAAATTTCACTCCAGCAGACCATGAGCAGCAGTTCTTTCAACTAACAATGCACTCTAGGAAAAAAAAAAAATGTGTTCTATTTTCCCATGACTAATGTCCTAAGTCATGGAGATAGAACCCTGGGCCTGGGAGTGGCATAATCTTCCAGGTTTCTGTGTAACCCACATAACCTAGGAGAAGATTGTCTGGCAAACCCTTTGGTCTGGATCCTCTGGTTTCTTCTCCTCCATTTTCTCCTTTTTATTTTGTTTTCCTTGGTGTTTTTAACATTTTCCCCTCTCTGACCAGTGATTCTGGTCATTTCTTTTGCCCTAGGACTGAGCCTCCTTTACTATGCTGGTAATGGCCCCAGCCCTGAAGCTGGCCTTGTTCCCACTCCATACCTAACTGTTCGGGTCTAGACACCTCACTCTATTGTTAGTCAAAATTCCCAGAACCAAATTTCATCTCATACCTCGGGGTTATCACTCCCTTGACTACACTGAATCTTGTTCTTGGCCCGATCCTAGGAATGGGGAAAGAGGTGGGAAAGAACTTTCTCTTGCATTTTAACATTGTCCCTACTCTTACATGTTTCACAGAAACCATGAAATATCAATGTTTTGCATTGTTTTTCTTTCATCTATATTTAACTTTTGTGTTGAACATGGGAAAATTGAAAACTTCTTGAAATAACATAAACTATTTGATAGAATTTTGTAGGTAAAATTTATACAATCTGTATTAATTTACTGACATATAAATTTATTATAAATCTTTTGCTTCATTGTGTACTAATTCAGTAATTCTATTGGATTAAAACTAAGATTTTTTGAAATAATTTGTGCTTTGTAAGCCTTTTCCTGTGTTGTGCTTATGATTCCATTATCTTCTAGATGAGCACTTTTGTATATTTAATTTAGAAGTTTTACATTAAGAACAATGAAAGAAAGTCCTTTCATCTATATTTCTTCTGAAAATAAGATTATAATAATGTGTGCTCTGTCACATATAGATCTTCACAAAACATAAGTATGAATATTTTATGATAACTATTTATGAAGAAATAGCAGGGCTCCTATTGTATGTACTGTAACAAATTAATCTACAAAGTCATAAACACATACTTGTTTTAAAGTAGCAATATGTAAAAAGAGAGAGAGAGAAAGAGAGAGCACAATGTTGCTCCCAGAAGACACCGAATTTATTGCTACCACAGATGAAATTTTTGGGAGGAACAGAGCTTTGTGCTACATATATAACAAGAACAAAAACAAACAAACAGAAGACTATGAACTGGAATCTTCAGTTGAATCAGTCTGTCTGTCTATAGTGTAGTATAAGAGGCAGAGACAAGATATTAGTTTTTGCTTTCTCATCATTCATTCATTTACTCACTTATTCATTTATCCAAATCCACAAATGTATGTACACTGTGCTAGATACTGGGGGGAAAATCACTTACAACACTGCCCTGGAGTTTCTGAAAGCCTGCAGGGGAAATAGGCATATAAACCACAAATATCATACACTGTTATATTGGACATTTGAAGAACGCCTAATGGACTATGAAACCACAAAATAAGATGTAGTTAATTTATCATGGGAAGGTCACTCACAAAGAAGACTGAATTCAGTCATAAAGGAAGAATAGGGGCCGGCCAGGTGGCTCAAGCATTTAAGTGCACGCGCTCTGCTGCAGCGGCCCGGGGTTCGCCGGTGTGGCTCCCCGGCCCGCACCAACACACCGCTTGGCAAACCATGCTGTGGCGGCGTCCCATATAAAGTGGAGGAAGATGGGCACAGATGTTAGCCCAGGGCCAGTCTTCCTCAGCAAAAAAAAAGGGGGATTGGCAGATGTTAGCACAGGGCTGATCTTCCTCAGGAAAAAAAAAAAAGGAAGAATAGAATTTTCCAGGCTAAAAGGGAGAATGTTATTCCAGATAGCAGGAACCCTGTGTGCAAAGTTAAGGAGTTATAAAGCAATATGATAGGTGGTAGAGACGCAAGTAGATTCAAGCTACTTAATCCAAGGGGTGAAATATTAGGTAGAGAGAAGTGAGATTTAGGAGGGAGAGGCGGGTGGAGTCAGATTATAAATGGTCATGGTCAATCTGAAGCTAAGGGGTTTAGATTTTATCATGAGACAAGTGTGTGGCATTCAAGGGTGCAATGATGAGATATGCATTTTAAAACCTCTGCCCTGATAGTGGTGTGGAGGCTGGATTGTGGATGGTGTTGGAAGAGCTAAAGGAGTCAGAGATTTCATAAAAGGTGATAGAAGAAGAGAGACTAGGGCATTTATTAGTGAGGAGAGAGAGAAAACAGACCTGGTAGGTGGTAGTATTGATAGGAGTTTGAACTCATGTGAATAAACAGTGATAGCAACTGCTGATTGAGAGCTCATGAAGTACCAAACATGATATTTTATTCCTCACTACAATTAATTCTGCAAAAGTTATGTCCATAAACTGATTTTCAGAGGAAGTAAGTAGCTTACTGAAGCTCACACAGATTTTAAGTTGTGGAATGAGGATAAAACTAGATGTGACTGGACACAGAACTGTTGCCCTTTTGACTACATCATCTGACCCTCTAAATTAGACCAGAGACATGAGAGAGGACAGAGAGTAGAATATCTCACAGTTCTATGTGTTGGATGCTGTTCCTTATTTGAAGGAAGATAATGAATTTAGTGGGGTACCTGAAGGATATCCAGGTAGAAATGACAAATAAGCAGTTGGATATATGGATGTGAAGAAGTCTCCTGATAATACTGTTTGTAGATGCACTAGGACTGAAAGACATATGCAATCAGAATTCTGTTGCTCTCTGAGTCTTCCTGATGCATTTTTTGGGCCAGATCAATCTACATTTTCCTCTAACTTTTTAGGATAGAAGTTACAATACATGTCCATTAGTTATTTTCTGAAGAGTAAAAATCTTCTATACTAGTTTTTCAGTCATCATGTTATTTATTTGTACTAACTTCAACAAATATATATTGAGTAACCATTGGGTTCATTGTGCAATGAAACTATGTAATTAGATTGGAAGAAGGAGGTCTCTGAGTGATTATAATCATCTATCGTCAATAGTTGGCTTTATTTTCTCTTTACACCAATTTGTTTTTATATTTATTATTCATTTTCTTTCATGTTCTTTTTGCTTAGCTGCCTGAAATCCTTTTGTGCATGTGAAGGACTGTAAATGAAAACACACAGACAACTACAAAGCTTACAATCGTATAGCTGACACAGACATAGTCGTTGCAAAAGCAAAACGATGAAAACTTGCACTCTTTTGTAGGTATAACTTTTGATTTCAGACGGCAGGAAAATTAAGTGGCCAGAGGACTTTGATATAAGAATTTAAAGAAAGAGTTGCCTAGGACAAAACAGAGAATACAGAGAGGACCAAGAAAAATTATTTTTCGGACTGACTCTATGAGGGCAATTCTTGGCACTTCCCTATAATTTTTTATTTTCTGAGAAAATGTGAGACTATCTCAAATTTCCTCAGGGTTGGATTACAATATTCCATTTTATTAGCCCTGGAACAACGTGAACAGAAGCTTTAGTGATACTGTTCTAGGCTATGCTTGAGGCTTGTTGGCAGTGCGTTATTTTGTCTGTTCCAAAAGAAATCATTGCTTATTTCAGCCAGGTGACTGGAGGTCATTAAAATCTTTTTCTCTTAAAAAAAAAGAAGGAGAGAGAGACAGCTCTTTCTTCACAGAGTAATTCATGTGAATGCATGGACCAATGGCCCTGAGATACATTCATTAAATTAATTAGACTTCATAGCATTCACTTATGAACCATGATGAAAAAAATTAGAAGGAAACAGGAAACACACACTCTGCAACATATGGTTTTACCAGTGTTGGGCCTTTGAGAATTATTTAATGATAGCTTGACATAACTCAGAATTAATAAAACCTGTCTATTCTCTGAAGGTGTGTATTTTCATAACTTAGGTAATTGATGCAAATTAACTTATATCAAAATGTGTGCTCTGTTGCTGCCCTTAGTCAGCATGATTTCACAATTTATAATATAATAGTAGTATCACTAAGCCATGAAACTATATTTCTGTGAAATTAAGTGATAGAGTTCTATCTGATTAAGTTTATTGTACCTGAAAAACATTGCTAATAAATATAGCCTATTTGATATTTTGAAAGTTCATAGGGAATTAAATATAATGAAATGATACACCCTAGTGAAGTCATACATTTGAGAACAACAGGTAAATCAAATCCTCGTTCTTGAGGAATTTACCAAAGATTTTTTTATGGGCAAAAAATTTAAAGTATCTAGCATGGTACCTGAAACATGATATGTGGAAATACGCTAAACTAAAATGACCTCATCTAGGCTCATGGCTTCAAATACCAGCGACATGCTAATAATACAAATTTCTATGCATTCATAGTCCCGAACTCAAATTTAGGTATCTAACATTTCCACTTGGTTTACCTTAACATGTATCAAACCAAACGCCTGTTCTTCTTTTCCTAAATTCATTCCTTCTCCCCATCTTTTCCATCTTATTACACCTAATTAAACAAGAACTTTAATTTTCTTTTGGTTCAGGCCACAAAATTTGGCTCACATTCCCATGTCATACCCATAAGCAACTCCTGTCAACTCTACTTTAAAAACATCCAAAATATGACCATTTATCACCACGATGACCTAGTGCAAATCATCCTATTTTTCCTGGGTAATGGCAATAGCATCTTGACCGTGAATCTATTTCTATCCTTGCTCCCTATAATCAATTCTTATCCCAGCAGCTAGGAGATCATTTAAATTCTGAATTATATCCTTCTCTATTCAAAGCTTCCATCTCACCCTCAGTAAAATCCAAATCTCTGCAGTGACATGTAAGGCCCTCCATGGTTGGGCCACCCCTTTGCTTTACATGTATGAACTCTCCTACTATTTTCACCTTCATCACTCTGCTGTAACCTGGAGAACTCTTTGCTGTTTCTTGAATATACCATCCACCTATCCAGGTCTTTCATTTGCTGGTCCCATTATTTGGAATATTCTTACTTCCTACATCCTCTTGATGACTTCTCGTCTCATCATCTTCAATTCTTGGATGCAATGTCATTCTTTTATTCGATGAGGATTTCTCTCACCACCATATTTAAAGCTGAAGCCTTAGCCCCATACCCAGTGTACTCTTTACCACTTCTCTGGTTTAGTTTTCTCCATAGCACTCACTATCAGCTCATGTAATTAAGGCATAATAAAATCTATTTCTTAATTATTTTATTTCTTGTGCTTTTGCTTACTTCCCCTTACAACCAGTGGTTAGGTTAGAGGGAATTCTTATCCGTTTTATTCACAGTAGTATTCCTAATCACTAAAAAAGTGCATATTACATACAAGCATACACTAAGCATTCGTTGAGTAAAATAATTAAGTGTAAAGGCACAGTTAAATGTTTAAGAAAAAACTTTTATTCTCTAAACGAATTTATTTAGATACCTGGTAAGTTCTGATATAATTAATTTGGAAAATATACTTGTTCCTCGTATCTGAGTTGAGGGAAACCTTGGCAGGCGTGCCCTGCTGCATCTCCAGGTCTTTCCATTCAAAGCTCACTCTGTCATTTCCAGATCTGAAGCTGCTGTGGGACAAATCCAGCTGAGGATTAGCTAGGATACCCTGTCTCCTGTTCTCAGTGTCAGAAACCAGATTTGCTCAGCAGACAGAGTAAGTAAGGAATGTTGTCCTGTTGTTAATGTGGTCTGGGGTCATATTACAGTCATGAGCCCAATCCAACCTCTGCTCAGCAACAGACACTCTCCTCCTGAGCAAACCAGGGATCATCTCTACTCCTGTTTGTGTCTCTGCTCCTATTTCTCTCTTTATCTGGGAGAGCCTCCCTATATTTCCTCTCCTTTTGAATCCTTCCATCTCCATGAAGAAAAGAATAAGTGCAAATCTGACTTGCCAATGAAGCTCCTCGAATTATTCCTTCCTTCTCAGAACTCTCATTGTCTTAAAAGTCCTGAAGTAAAACAGAATTTAAAATATTGTTTTAATTGGCTCCATTTAACTAACTTGATGGATGAACTGATGCTGTACATTCTCCCTGTAAAATAACAGTGTGCTTTGTATTATGCCTATGAGGGTAAAACTTAGTTTTATGTTAACAAAATTCAGATGTGCTTGTTCAACTACCTGCTTATTTTAGTTGTATGCAGCTTAACTTTATTATTACATAAGTAACATCAATAATGTGATTTTTAAAAGAGAATTTTGGTTTCTATAAAAATATATTGTGTTTTGAAGAGATTAGAAAAAAATAAGTTATATTATATAAGGGCTAAACAACTATAAAAAATAGAAAAAATTATAAAATTAGATTAGAATAATAAAATTATAATAATTTAAAAGATTTTGACATTCATGCTATTGTTTTTGTTCTACTTTTAATATATTGAAATTGGAAATTATAATTGATTCATTGTGATTTATACAAGGAGGATAATGCATAAATTTCCAGTCAATAGAGTGATAATCAAGGAGTTCTGAACTTACATCAAAATATTGGCCAATGACTGCTCATTTGTATTATTTTTTAAATTCCCCTCTTTGGCTTTTTAGATTAACCATCAAAAGACTGGTCCCAACTACATTTGAATAAAAGTTTTCTACACTTACTATTCTCTAACTTGTCCATCTATCTTGTGTCCCCAACTAGATTGTATGATTCTTCAAAATAGAGTCTTTGTAATAGATCTTATTTTCTTTCCAATTGTTTTTTTGTGATCTACCCAATAAAGAGCAGGTTGAATGATCTTGGGCTAGGCCAGTGTTGGTCTGTGGAATGCTGATGGTCTACACAGTTTTCAGAAACCTAACGAAAGGAAATAAGAAAAAATTGGCAGCCTTAGAAAGATTATCTAGTTACTGGCAGAACTGTGAGATTTGCCTAATTGCATAATCTTGGTCTTGTTCACAATCTCACAGTACAGTTTCTCTCATTTCTTCACTTGAAGAAATCTTTAAGAAAATAGTTCCATTCTTTGATTTTTCCAGTCAATCAATGATTTAATCTGAATCGATAATATCTTATCGTAATGGAAATTGGATCTCCTGAAAACTTCACAGTGGGAATAGATTTGGAATAAATGCTGAGTAGTACATTCTATGAACTATGTCTGTAGGTTTATGCTTACAAATAATCACCATATGATATTGGAACAACAAAACAAAAAGCTATTCAAAAGATATTCATTGTTTTGGACCTTACATGTAGTTTTGACCAACTATCAATTGCCTGTGCATATGTACTTTTCTGATAGCACTGTTATTTGAAAGTCTTGGCCACAAAGATTCACTAGAGTTTTAATTTTCTCACAACCATAGCATGTCTTTGGAAGTAATGTGGTGCTTGTTATTTAATGCAAAAAATATCTGGTTAGGTTTCCAAATTATAAACCATTGAATAAAATAGTACCATTTGCTTTCAAGATGAGGACAATATTTCAGTAGAAGGATGTAGGCTGTTCTGTGAACCACAAAGCAACCTTTAGGCCACGTACATATGGTAAATGTTCACACTTAGTGGTATGTGGGAATGGCAGTGGTCATTTCTAATAAATAATGTGTGAAAATCAATAGGACGGTTACAGAAACACCTCCTGCTTGTTCACAGCATAAGGCTGAAGTCCAGCTATACAGATGATATATTTTTGACAAAACACCCAGTCTTACACCAGACACAAGTTTGTATTTTCCTGAACATGGAACTTTATTAGTGTAAAGCATGTGCTAAGTAAACTATAAGATTCAGAGAAGAAACTAAAGTCCTACAACTGTGTTAATTTATTGTGGACCGAAAAATGGCATTGTTGTACGTGTACTTGCTTTAAAAGAAAAAAAAAAAAAAAGGTTGGAGAAGTAAATTAATCAAATATTCAAAGCCTCAAAGATATTTATAGTGGAAGTATGAATCATATCATACTAGGGTCATTTTCCTTTGCATCATGATGTCGCACAGACTAATGTCAAATGGAATAAATAAGAAACAGGCAAAAAGTTTCTTAAATTATCTCAGTTAACAGATTTAAACAAGACTTGGCCATGCTTTTTAAAGCAATGGGCAACTGAATTAAAACTATTTAGTGGAAAAGCTTAGAGACGAGGGATTATTTAAATGTTGGGGAAAATTTTATTTTATAATAAATTAAACTAATTTTTAATTAATGTAAGAGAAATAAAATAGCAAGAGGTTAATTTTTAAATATATAAATCTAGTGAAAAAATATCTGTCTAATATGAGTTTATTAATTCCAGTGCCTTCCCTACCTTCCAAATATTATTTTAACAACTCTCTGATAATAATTCCAAAAGATACTCATCCCATCCATATTTATATCCAAAAAAAGTCATCAACATTTTGAGCCAGCATCAAAAAGAAAGTATTTGTTATAGTTTTATTTACTGGTTTTATATATAAATATAAAAATAATAATAATGGAAACTGCATACTCACTTTAGAGTTTTATTTTTTAAGAGATATTTTTCTTCTGTACAAATAGGTGAACATGTACAATGAATACAAACTGATTTAATTGCTTTTTTCTTTTTCTATATTTTCATCAGTTAACAAAGTGTCACAAAAGTGTTGATGCTGAATTTCTATTTTCTCTCTAAAGTATAGTGCTGAAAGAAATATATAATTTGAGGTTGTGAAGAAGCCCTTCTTTTTTAGTGCTAACTTCTTTCCTTTGTAAACCCTGAAGTAGAAATACATTTAAAAAATTCAACAAAAGGAAGGAGTAAAGAGGAGGAAACCATTGCGACATAAAGCCCTTCAGAAATTAATAATGTTCTGTATTAATAATGGTGTGACGATCTGCCATCTTGATCCTACCATTGTTTGATTACTACCCAGCAACATGGAAGAGTATATTTGGTCTTTGTCCTAACTCAAAACAATGCCCATAGTTTTGCTGCAGAAACTTTCATAATTTTACCTGCTCTGAAGTAAAGCAGTTTCTGTGCAAATTCCTCAGAGAGCAGCCAGATAACTTTCAAGCATGTTTGAAACACCAAAGGCCACTGGACAAAGTGCCCTGGGAAAAAAATTCAAACTATGATAAAGATGCTTCTTTGACCCATAGTTCTAAAGTTGTTGACTAAATAGACTCATTATAAGCATTAGGCAAAGCCAGGGAGAGGAATATGTCAAGGCTTGAATGTGAGGCTCCAAGTTTGAATGTCTACTTTTTTCCAATCGGTTTACTGAGGCTAGAAGAAAAGCTGGTATCCACAAAAAAAGGGCATGCAGCCCATCCACTAGAAGTGATATATTTAGTAATCCAATCCCCTTTAATAGAGCCTTAAACAGGTAACCTATATGATATATGCTCGACCTTCTATGTGAGCACGAAAATATTTTTAATTAATGATTATATTACTATATTTAAATATCACAACTTTTTGAAATTGAAAACAGAATACCAATCTTGTTAGTATTTCTCTCATTCTCTTATTTATTTACTATATAGCCTACTTTGTTCTGAAAGTGTTTAAAATTGCTTGCTTTCTAGAGTTAATCTAATGCCCATTGTCTAAGAGTTCCATGCTGTAAAACCTCTTAACATGGGGTCAGTAGTGTGTCTTCAGGTTCTAATTTTGGAGGAAGACGTTATTTTCTTATTATTTTAGAGTGCTAGTTTATACGTGGAATAATAACTGAATTTATTAAGATAAAGCTTTCCAAGTTATCATTGTATTCTATCAGGTATTTTCTTTGGTTCCTCAAAATGAAAATGCAGAAAAGCACAAAAATATAGGAAAAGAGCACCATTAAGAGTAATTCATTGAAACACCAGCTTACAAAGCAACAGAAATGCCTTGAGATGTTAAAACAGCTTTTCTCATTTCAAATGTAACATTGTCTTTGAGAACTGTGCTAAAATTTTGCATGCTTATGAAGAGAAATGAACATATAATTTTCTGAACTGGGTAAGAATGGCTCTTACGGGTCAAGATTGCAGAGATTAACGAAATGAAGTTGGGAGAGATTGAGCTAAATTTAAGGCCAAATTAAGCTATCCCAGAAGTAAAAAAAACTGAAGTCTTAAACTTATTAATAACCAATTCTGGCTTCCTTCTCTCTGCTAATTGATTGTTGAATTTTCTCACTGAGTTGTCTCCACCCACTCCTAGGGTCATCCAGTCAATGGCCCTATCCTGTATTCCATGGCAATGACTTTACAATCAATTTAGTCCAGCCTCTTAGCACTTCAAGATCATTTCAACCTTAACTGCTCTATGCCTCTAATGTCTTCTATTTCTAATTTGTCCTGCACACAGAACAGTTTAGTTATCCTTAAATACTACATACTTATGTCACTCTCAATTGCCTACAGGATAAAGCACAGCCCTTTTAAATCTTATCTCAACCAACATGAAAAACTTGAACTCCCATATTTGTTGTCCCATAGATGCTAGAATATACTTATTTCTAGCATTTTTACCTACTTATTTTTTCCCATGCCAATTAGCCCACTTGCAATAATCTTCCCAGTCTCTTTTTGTTATCTATGTAAATTCTGCCCATTCAAGATCAATTGACCACAATAGCTAATTGTATCTCCTGCTCAAGAACTTCTGGAACCCTGGTGTTTATATTTCTCTTTGTAGATTTATCTTTATGTGTATATTTCATTTATATAATATGAAGACTACACTTCCCATAGAAAATAGCACAGTCACTTATACAAAGGTACACTTTCTTCTTTATAAATGTAAATATGACTTATGTGTACATTCACATATATATCATATATTCACCATCATTCATTTGATTCCTCAATGTTTTTCAAGTTTTTGTTGAATGTAGTTTCTACTATGTGTGAGGCAGTGTGCCAAATAAGAGAATAGGTCATATCCACAAGGAACACTAGTAGTGACAGCCATAAATATGCAAGTGAATAACTTAAAGCAGAATGATAACTATTACATAATAATAAATTCGTATAAGGTGCCTGAGTTGTGCATATGAAAAGTGATTGAGGGGACAAAGATTTTCTTTTTGATAAGTTGGGATTGAGGGAGCTGTAACACTAATACTAATATGTAACAATTATCAATTGAGCATTTTATATGTGACTAAATCAAAGAGATTATCCATTGATAATCTTATTCCATCTTCAAAATAAACCTTTGAGGTAGACAAAACAAACCTATCAGTATCCCAGTTTATGGATGGGACAACAAATGCTCAAAATGACTAAGCCACTTGCCCTAAATCATCCTCTCAGTATATGCCAGAGTTAAGGAAGGTCAGGGAAGTCTTCAAACCATCATTAGATATTATGCTGAGTTGTAAAGAAAATATTGTTGTTAGGTAGAAAAGAGCTTCCAGCTGGGGCACTATCATGTGGTAAAACACAACGGCCTTTACTTGTATAATTTATATATATATGCTGCCATTTCAAAGTGTGTCAAGATTTCCAGATGCGGTGCTATTGAGTCACCTATTGTCTCTCTTGACTCCAGGTCCACCACCCTATATTCTGTTCTGGGCTGCTGGGCTTGCAAACATTTCCTGACTTGCCAACATGAGTCCCCTGCCAGCTGGCTTTCTCTTAGTGGGAAGCACAAGAGAGAGACTGGAAGACAGGAGCAGGGCAGAAGGGATGACTTTGCTATTTATACTTCATGTCAGCATCTCAAGGCAACAGAGGACAACTACAGCTTCAGCCTCTAGTTTTTTCCAACACACTGAGCACCAGCTATTCTGTGCCTCCTCAGAGGCATCTGCACCAACTCACATGCCCCCTGGGTGGTCCAAGCACCAGCTGTCTAGCATCACCTTTAGAGTCACTAATACAGTTGTGATGAGCCCTTTCCAGTGCTATGTTCTGGGAACTCCACTTCTGCTCTCTTGTTCCTCCAGCTCTGGTGTGGTAGCTGCTTCTCGTAGCTGTTAATTTATGGATTATTTTAGTACGCCTTCCTAGTTATTTCAGCCTTCTAACATCTGGTGACCACTCCCTTGTTTGAAATACCTGCTGTGGTTTCGGTTTTCCTGACTGTATCCTGATTGATACCAGGCCCTTTATTTCAGGGTCTCTTTAATAATCCTTTGAGACAAATGTCACATCGTCTTTCTTGCCCACCTACCTCCTTCTCCTTTCCTCCTTCCATTAACAGCAGCCTAACTTTGTTTTTATGGCGGGGAGCCGTGGGCTAGAGAGGCGGCTGTGCCCCTCCACAGATCCAGGGTGGAATCACATGTTCTCTGAACTAAGCCTGCTATGGAATGTAATTTTGATGTGAGGAAGCATCTGATGGGGGTTTTGGAAGCACGTTTATCTCATTCTTAAAGCTGAAATGAACCTTCTTTTTCAGCTGCTTAGATGCTTTTTGGTGAGACTATGAAGCCCGGAGCCAGTGTGTCATTTCTTGCTGATGAAAAAAAGCAACTGACGCTTTGAGGATAATAGGAAGTACCTAGGCATTTGATAGCATCGTTGGGCCACAGACTCAACTATCCCCAAAGACTTGCAATCTCTGAATTTTTCTATTACGTAAAATAAGACATTTTCATTACTGGTTAAGACTCTTTTAGTCCAGTTGTCTGTTCCTTGCTACAACAACCCTAAATTATAGAGTAGGATATGTCTCTCTCTCTCTTTATATATATAAATATATATATATAAAATATATATATATATAATATATAAAATATATATATATGATATATATAAAATATATATCATATATAAAATATATATATGATATATATAAAATATATATATATCATATATATAAAATATATATGATATATATAAAATATATATATATAATATATATAAAATATATATATAATATCATATATAAAATATATATATGATATATATAAAATATATATCATATATATAAAATATATATATGATATATATAAAATATATATTATATATATAAAATATATATATGATGTATATAAAATATATATATTATATATATATAAAATATATATATAATATATACACATGAATATCTGTATCTATTTATCTATATATACATATACTATATATACAATTACATATAAATATATATGCTTTGCTTTCACATATCTCAGTAGCTAAGATTAATGGTTAGTAAGACTTAGTAGCTATTAACTAATGGTTAAATGAATATGCTTCTACACTTTGCATATACAAATGTTTTTCAATATAAGGTATAGCTTCAGAGGAGGTAGTACAAAGTGATTAAACATGGAGAATAAAAGATGGAAAGGTAGAATGATTAATACTCACAAATTCTAAAATAATAGACCAGTGGTTTCATTGTCATTGAAAGTGCCTCTAAAGAGAGTGATGAGCATTTCTTTGAATTACATACATTTAAAAAAATTATTTTAGTCAATCTCATTGTCAAGCACCCACTCTGATCTCGGCAGTATGTTAGGCAATACAAGAGAAGAGGGAAAGCATGGCTTCCAAGGTCTTCCCCTCAAGGCTGGTCTTGTTTATTTCTGAATGCTTTCAGAGAGGACTCAGTCCTTCCATGGAGAGTTCTACATTACACGTACAGGACAGAATGCAGGGACCAGGGAAGATCTGAGATTTCTGGCAAGTCTATTGAGTAAATAATAGTAGTTTCTCAACCTCCTAACTGCTTTCATCTTAGGATCTGCAACACTCTAAAATACTAGTCAAACTTCAGCACACCTTTGTACTATGCTTATGGGTGTTCTTTTCTTGAGATTTATTCAGGGGCAAACTGACGGATCATAGGCTGCCTAGAAAGTTACCTGGAAAATGCTGATCAGACCAAGGAGCAGCCTTTTTGCCATAACAGGTAGTCATGTTACAGCTTCAGGACTGCCAGATGGAACAGATGTAAGGGTGTTCACATATGCGGAGCTGCAGAGCATTGCAAGGTGTTTGAAAAAGTGAGAGCCTATCCATGAAAAAAGAAAAAGCTGAGGGCTGGTAGACTGTAGAGACAGCTCTGGATACTCGGGAGGGCAGGCTGATTTTTGCCTTGAGAGCTGGGCAGACTTTTTTTTAACTTTCTACGCTTCATTTTTCCCAACTAATCCCTATATAATCTTAGTGACATACATATATAGTAATGACCACCTTTGCATCATTAGTTCAACCTTAGAGAGAAAGAATGAGAAATCTGTCTAAATGGAGACACAGAAAGGATTCAGCAGAATGAAAAAACTGAATAGCACTGAGAGATGGGTCTTATACAGTTCTACAATTATATATTCAAAACACAAGTTGGTAAGAACTTTAAAGAAAACACTTTTACACACACTTGTCTCCAGCCCTCCAGCCAGGAAAGACCTCTGACTATGAATAAAAATAAGGTTTTGGGACAACCAGTCACTCCTAGAATCAGCTCCTGGGTTCCTATTGGACCTCCGGAGACTGTGGCTTCCCCGTGTTGATCACTGTTCTGTGTCCCCAGGGTTTACCAGCCTCATTGCCTTGACATCCATATGGATTAGCTTTCTCGCTCCCTGTTTAGCTCCATTTCCTTGATTCTGGCAACTTTCCCCTTTGGTATATTGCCTCCAAAAATGATCACCATTTCTATTCCACGTGGCTGCCTACACATGTGTACAGCACCCATTAATTCATTTCCTCATGAAACCTAACTTCGGTGAGTGCCAACCACACGCCAAAGACTATGCTCAGTGATGGAGATCAGCAATGAGCAAGGCACTGATTTTCTGGAGTTTACGTGTTAAAGGGAGAGGGACTGAAGCATTAAAAATTATTTAAACCAAAATTATTAGTATAAATGTATAGGAAAAACATAGGATATATGATGGCAAATAACAAGGCTCCTTGTGTGTGGTTTCAGGAGCATTATCCCAGAGGAAGTGACTTCTAGACTAATCTAACGGCTTCAATATAAGGGGACATGGGGTGAGGAGCAGTAGAGAGGACTCCTGGACAGGACACCTTGTGCAAAATTCTGTGTTAGGAAGGATCTGTTCTCTCTGAGGAATGAGAGCAGGCCAATGATATTGGAGACGATCATGAAACGGAGGGAGGTGGGTTTAGCAAAAAAGGCCTGAGTGGCAAAAGGAAAAACGAAGAAAAGGGGATGGATTCAACTGCTGTTTGTGATTTGGTGACAACTAGAGTGTGGGAGTGAAGGGAGTGAGGTGCACAGCATGACTCCGTGTTTCTAGATGGAGAAAAGAACTCACAAGTCAGCCTGATGTGGTTCAAACCTGTGATGAAGTGGGTGCCCAACCTAATCTGGCAAGAGCAATGAACATGTAGCAACATAGTTTCCCTTGTCATACCTCTATGAAAGTGTGTGTGTGTGTTTAAGGTATGGAAAACAAGGAAAGGAGCTCTCATGTCTGGGTAGCCTTGAGTAGAGAGAGAAGGGTAGTTTCAGGAAATGATATGTGAATGAGATCTATAGTCTCTAAGAAAAAGAAAAAAAAAAATCAGAATGGAAAGTGACCATGAATTAGATCCTTGAGACAGACATGTTCTGAGAAGAACATAGGATAGGAGCTTAGCTGAGATTTTGGTTACAAAATTCATACCCTTGTGTCCATACAAAATTATATTAATATAAGTGGTGGTTGGTGTAATTAAAGGCAGAACATTAATTTACAGAGCATTATACATGGAGCCATTAATTGATATATTTTTGGTCTATTCCAAGTATAGGGGTATTATTCTAGGAATAGATTTATTAAGATAAAGGTATATTTGCATAAGTATATTGTCTAGAAAATAAAATCAAATGTGCTATAAATGTTCTACAAATTAACAAATCGTTTTATATACAGTGTAAGCTATTATTAATATAACCATTAATGTTTACATGTTTTCCAATCATAAACATTTCAAATAAAATTCATTAAAATATTTTAATTTATTCAAAATTAATTTCTATAATTATAATATATTTGAATAAAATTTATGTAATCAATTTTATAAGAACAAGATGTTTAAAATCCGAATATATAAGGTTAAACTTTTACTACAGACCACAAACTTATTCAAGCTTATTGCTTTGTCAAAAATTATATTTTCTCACTTAATGTCAAATAAAATATTGTAAAGTTAAATATTACTTTTCTATGAAAAGAAATAAACAATAACAAGAAATGAAATCAGGACTTGGGCTAAGAAGGAATTGAAAACCTTAAGCAATATAGTAGTCAGAGGCAATTTTAGCATTAACGATACAATCTCTTAAAGTTACACACAGCTGTGCAAAGATCCAAACATGCTCTTGCTGAATGTGATATTCCAGTTCTCGAGGAAGTCTGACAAGGTTTAGCTTCTAAACAGCTTAAACTTAGCCTAAAAATGCAGATTGTTAGTATTTTCTCTGCCCTCCAAAATTTTGATACTTGGATCTTTTGATCTCACCATTTCTGTTATACATAAGTCTGATGACACAGGGAAAAAAAAAAAAAAATGTTTTCCTTGCCTTAGAGTGATTTAGTTTAAGTCCAAGTTCTCAGCTAATTTTCATAATATCAAAACTTGTACAATGACAATAGTTAATACTTCGAGCAAAAGGAACTCTGAATTTTTCCCATAATGAAATGTATTAATAGTAGCAAAGATTTATTTTAAAATGTTTAACTATTTCATTAAAAATCATGTGCAGTCACATACATGTATATGTGCACAAACACCTAAGAAAATGAAACCAGTTTAAAGGAAACATTTTAAAATTTCAAAGCAAAGACCATTTGTAGTTCTAAACAAAATTTTAAATACTTCTTCAGTGTGTCTATCATTTATAGGTAACACAGAAATGACTCTTGATTGATTTTATTTCTTTATACTTTTTGCTCATTTGAAATTTCTAGGAAAGATGCCCACCAGGTTGACAAAAATTTTGGAATAACTTATGAATTTATCTACTTTGGGATATAAAGTTTCTCAATAATTAATCTTGATTGTACTATATCTCAATCCACATATAAATCATGGTTTAGAATTATCTGAATAAAATGTATATTTTATTTGTAATCAAAAGTCCAACACATCCTCAAATAAAATAAACACCTGTTCACCTCATCCGTGTGGCTGAGTGGCAGGTGACTTAGAGCAGCCACCCCAAGGCATCAATGACAGCCATCCTCTCTAATCTTCCCATAGCTTCTAGCAGCTCTCTAGCAGATGAAAGTATGTTCTTTGCTATGGGCTATCCTCTCTTGATTATGTGGAAATCCTCAATTTCATAGCCTTCATAACCCATGAAGGGAAAGAGGAAAATCTCTTATTCTTTCACTCGCTGTGGTGCCACATTTACTGTTTAATTTTTCTCTTTCTGTCTCTCTGACTCTAGTTTTCTGTATCTTTGTGTCTCTGTCTCTTCTCTCCTATTTTAGTGAAAATTAAGTGCTTCTGGTTTCAACTGCGGCTCCTTTTCCACAGTTTTATTTTCCAAGAGCTCTCTCTATTATCAGTCCCCCAACCCCTTTTCCTCTGTAGAATGCATCTATTCCTCTTCTTAGATAGCTTCTTTTTGGAAATACTAACTGTGGCATCTTTGTAAGCACAATACATTTGTGTATACACAGACACTCACACACATATACACACACATTTATATATCTCTGTTCAATTTCCTGAATCCCAGAAAGCTCTGAAAAAAATTAGACCAAAAATGTGTTTCCTTTTAACCAATCGCAGGCAAATTTTGGACTAAAATACCTTTTTATGATCATTTGGTAAACTTATATTCTCATCTATTGAAAATTAAGCATAACACAACCAATGATGTTGAGATGCATGTAGTACAGGGTAGCATCTTTTTCCTTTAAAGAACTCGATAGAATCCAATGCTAAGAAGTGACAAATGAGATCTTTTCCTGAATCAAAGAGGAGGAAAATATAAGGTCCATAATACAGCTTCTCTGTCAAGTATTTGTGATTAACCATTGAATTACACTACTCTCCCTAGGAAATCCTGCATTCCAGTAGCATGCATGGTGTTGGGAACTTAAAGAATACGTGCACCTCTTGTATATAATTCTATATACTTACAGATTTTAGTCCAAATACATAATGATAAATTTTAAATGCTGAGCCCTAATATGTACACTTCACATTGCATTAAAAGTGCTCTCCAGCATAGGAAATGGAAATTTTAATTCACTAGTGTACTTGCAACTTCAAGATAACCTTCTTATAAGATCATCTGTCTTGCAAAAATATGTTTACATATCAATTTACCAAACTGGAGCTAGAATGTTTGTAAGAACTGACATATGTACAAAAACATTGACTATATATAACATGGAATTTTAATTATTGACAGTATTTTTTATATTACAAAAAGAAATTGTGATTTATTATATTATAAAAGCAAACAGAAACATTGACGTATTGTCATATTTTATCTTTAAATATTCACCATTTTTTTTTCATTTTATTTCCCCTAGTTCATTAAATTAGTAATATCGAATGGCAAGAATATATGTAAGATTGCTATGTATCAATTTCAATACACAGTAAAAATTAACAGCAATCTGAACGAAGCATTGGAGCAAGTATCCTGAACAAAACTAGAAAAAAATTAATTATTAATATATCGAAAATCACAAAATATAATCCATCCCTCTTACCCTAAAATAAAGAAATGTAATTTCCTAGAAGTAGATAGATAAACTAATTAAGAGTTTTTTTGATAGTAAATTACTTACTTTATTTTTCAATAGACAGCAATTCTATCAGCAAAGGGAAGCACAAAATAGCCTTTTCACTTTCATTCTAGTGATGCTTTCTCATTTTCCATACATTGATCCCCGAAATTTTATACAATTAGGTACTTATACTTTATAGCAACAAACCAATCAGTTGATGCTGCCCCAGATAATATGTGCTAATATTTCACTTACACTGTCCTTAGGAGGAAAATTATTGGAGACGTGTCAGCTTATATGTGAAATAGGTATTTTGGTATATTCTTCCTTCCTGAGCTGTACGGTGCTACTACATAGTTTATTTGCCTCCAATTCAAAATATCTCTTCTTTTAAATTAGGGACATAAACAGACCCATATTTCTCAGTGCTTTAGAAAACATTCTTTTAGAACAATGGTATTGAATTGAGACACTCTGATTCAGCATACATTGGAATCTTAGTGCCCCATAGCCAACTCTCCAAATTTTCTTATCTATTTATGAAGTCAAAATCAATCCCATATACTCAGAGAAGGCAGAAATAATGGCTGAGAACCTTTGCATCTCAGTCGATTTGATTCTCTTGTCATAGATACACTATTGCTTAAGCAAATGGAGAGAGACCTGGGCCAGGGGTCAGGAGGTCTGAATTCTAGTCCCCCATTAGACACTTATGGAGTGTGTAAGTAGCCTCTATTTTGCTATCTGTAAATGACCTTCCTATCTTAAAGTGTTACCATGAGGATTTTATTTTTATTTAATTTTATTTATTTTCATCAGAATTATACAAAGTTTTCATCTCCCATCCCCTCTGTCCACATATATAAAAAAACTAAACTGCTTCCCTGCATTGTCTTGCTACTGCCCCTTTCTTTTCATTCAGTGTAAGGCCAAACTACTGTTAGTCATGGGGAAAGATACATATAACAATTGCGAGAAACTTTATTTGCAAGCCCTGGTGGTAAACTATGTCAGCACTTTTGGGTGCATCTTTTCGTAAATTTTTAAAGCATATATATTCTCGTTTCGTGGTGATGAGATTTTACTCTACAAACTTATTTCCACCATTATTTTGCAACCAAATATTTTTTGGCCTTCTTCATATCAATACTCTTTTTTATAACAATTTCATATTCCATGGAATGGTCATTTTATAATGTATTTTATTAGTTCTTATTAATGAGCTTTTAAATAATTTTCAGTTTTTTGCTATTACAAATATGCTGTAAAAAGCATCTTCATATATTTATCTAGATTGATTCTTACTTTCAATTATTAGCAGTTCCATTGTTGGATCAAAGAAAATGAGCATTTTAATTTGCTAGCTATTGTTTAATTGCTCTCCTATTTCATTCTCACCAGTAGTGCGTTAGTGTGTTTCTTTCCTCCATACTTACCAAAATTGGATATCTTACACTTAAAATTTTTGTTAACATGATATTGTTTTAAGTGTCATTTCTTTAGTAATGAGTGAGGCTTGACAGTTTTTCACTTAAATATTGGCAATCTAAAATCCTTTTTTGTTATTAATCTAACAATTCTTTAGTAAGTAGTCTATATGTTATAATTCCAGTTTTTACCTCCTACTCTATTTAAAAAGTGAATGAATAATAGAGTGCCAATGTAGAGAATATGGAATATATAGAAAATCCAGCCAAACAATTTAACAAGAACATGGAGAGGAAAGGGAAATGCTGCTATCAGAGCAAGTAAGATAAAGACCAACAAATGTCCACTGGATTTGGTCACTGGAAGTAGTCCAAAGCCTGGAATCTTCTATCTCTATCCCCAGACCTAATGAATTGCCAACTACTGCCAGTCCTTCCTTCTAATATCTCTCAATATCTCCTCCTCAGCATTTCTTCCCCACCGTGGTATTCGATTTCTGATGATCGTTTTTCTGGATTAGCCCCACGTGCAGCTTTCCAACCTTCATTCTTCCAGTTCTCCGTAACGCTGCCAGAACAGTAGTTAAAACCTTCAATCTGATGGAATCACCTTCCTAGTTTGTTTGCCATCTTTGACAGATAAAAGAGATGAACTTCTTCTTTTGTGGCACTCAATGTATGCTTTGAGTCCAGATTTCTGCCATCTTACTCACCTGCCAGAACCAATTCCCTGCCGCTCCCTTGTAGCACGCATTGTTCTTTGATAACAATAAATTATTTGAATTATTTGTAGTTCCTGAAAAAACTGACATTCTCATAGCATTGCATTTTGCCCAGACTATGCCCTGTGAATAATTTCTCTTTGCTTTCTGCCTGAAAAATGTCTTACTTCTTCAAATTTCAGGTCAGCCATTACTTTCAGGATGCAGACATCCAGTTTGACTTCTCTCATCTAACACAGGTATTTATTTCTTCTCTTCCCATCTCATTGGAGTTAAAAATGCCACTGTTATGGCAGATATCAT
This sequence comes from Ceratotherium simum simum, assembly GCF_057802395.1. Taxonomy (NCBI): domain Eukaryota; kingdom Metazoa; phylum Chordata; class Mammalia; order Perissodactyla; family Rhinocerotidae; genus Ceratotherium; species Ceratotherium simum. Next base: position 18,338,234 of record NC_141909.1, read on the forward strand.
ATTAAAATTGAAATTGTTACTTTGTATGCTTGTTTTTCTACTTGGTGTTAGCTCCTTTCAAGTAGTGATCGTGTATCTGGTTTGAATAAAAGTGTCTTACCAAGGACTTTCCAGAAGCAGACCCTAAGCAGAGAATTCCTGTGCAAGTCACTTATTAAGGAAATGCTCCCAGGGTAGCCAGATAAGACAATGGGTGAAGAAGGTCCAGTAACGAGAGGAAGCCGGGTAAGGGTGTAATCTCAGTAAAAAAGCCCACAGAGGATACAGGCTTTGGCCTGATGCTACGAGGAAATGGTGGAGTATAATCTAAGCCTCAGAACTAGTTAAGTCTAGGCCATGGATCTGTGGCTTTATTACCTCTGCATCTCTCAGTCATTGGTTAGTGGAAGCCTCAGGGGAAGGAAATTCTCAGGCACTTCTAGCCCCCTTCACACAAGAGCCATGTAGCTCCAGGAGCTGAATGGCAGTGCTACGAAGAAAAACTTCACGGAGGCACTTATTAAATTTTGAATGGCTGGCAGCCTGGGTAAATTATGAATTATGGAACTTGGGGCTGCTTAGAAGACAACAGGGAGACATTGAAGACTTTTGATGAAGAGAGTGGTACCCTCAAAGTGATAAATTAGGTAGATTAGCTTAGAAGTATTGTGAAGAATAGATTAACGAAAGGAAAGTCTAGAAGCCAGAGCATTATTTAAGAGAAAATTGTCATGGTGTTAAGGGCCTCTTCTAGCCTGGGAGCAGCAGTAATGGAGGGTAAGACATGCTTTTGATTGATATTGCAAATGAAGATTCACTCATTCTTGATGACTAACTGGATATGTGAGACAAAGCAAAAGAGAAAAAGAGAGGTTTTTTGAGCCCAAGTAATAATGAGATTACTATAGGAAAGGAAAATCAGAACATATTGGGAGTTGAGTTAGGGTAGGCTAGGGGCAGGGATAATGTTAAAATTCAGATCTCGACCTGACGAGTGTCAGTAAGGACAAGCATTCAGCAGGCATGTTAGAAAAGTGAGATTTGATCTCAGGAGACGCGACAGGCTGGAAATATGGATTTGAGATTTGGTTCAAAGGTGAGAGAACTGAATGTGGAGCAGGGAGGGGACTTTAAGAGAAAGGTCATGGAACAAAGATATTAAAGAGGACAAGAACTATGACAAATGCCACATGTAGAGACAGGAAAGAAAGGCGACAGGAAGAGGTAGAGGAGAAATAAGGGAAAGAACAAACACAATAATGCAATTTCAAGGAGGCAAATACAACAGGAAAGTTCAAAAGGACAGAGTGGCTTACGCCTTAAACCCTCAGAGAGTGCAAATGTAAATAGAACTGAGAAAAATATTTGGTATCAAATAGAGGATATGCTTTACATCCTTAGAGAGTTTATATGTTTGATGGTGAAAAGTCAAGTCAAGTTACAGAGCATATGCCAATAAGAAGGGGCGTGCCTTCTTATGTTCCTCTAATGGAAATTTAAATTGGTACAACTTTTCTGGAAAGCAATTTGACAAAATATGACAAAAATGTTTTAATATTTGGATACTTTATTCCAGCAATCCCCCCTTAATCTCAGTAATCCTAAGAAATCAATCAGAAATAAAGTCCATAATTTAGGTCCACAGGCTATTTGTAATCATGTTGGCAACAGCAGCAAAACATTGTAAGCAATCTAAATGTTCAGCAATAGGAAAATATTTAACTTATGACAGAAGTAAAAGATGACATCTTTTGTAACCATTATAGACTATGATTAAATTTATATGTAGCCAACTTAAATGCAATTTAGAACAAGATCAACACACACACACACACACACTTACAGAATCTGATAATAATGCTGAAATTCTTTCCCCAGATTTCCACTGCTCAAATGATAAAGGCTCCAGTCCTTAAAGGAGCCCACAGGGTCCTCGGTTCTCATCTGATCTGTACCCTCTCCACCTCATTCTGTGTATGCCAGCCACATTGACTTTCTTTCAATATCTCTAATGCCTCCCCTCTGCCTTGCCACAGATACTTTGCACTGTTTCTCCTTAACCGGTAACTATCTTCCTTTCTTCTTCAACCTCATATCTTAGCTCAGAGATCACTTCCACAGTGAACATCATCCCCGCCAAATGCAGAGTAGCTTCTTCATAAACACCCTTTCAGGAAGGCATTCTTTCCTTCCTTCAGAACACCCTGCAGTTTGTAATTGTACTTCTTCAATGCAGTTACTTGAATAATGTCTGCTTCCCAAGGAGGCGATAAGCACTGTCAGGGATACAGCTTTCACCATTGAACACCCAATGCCTAGGAAATTGGCTAATAACTGATTGTTTAATTAATGGATGAATAAGATTTTAGACAAATTGCATTTAAGATGTCTATGGGATACACAGGTGGATAGCTCCAGTAAGCAGCTGGAAATACGGATCAGTTTTTCCTAGGGATGATCTGTCTAGAGTTAGCAATCTGGGAATCACAAACAGATCAAGGCTAGCATAACTGATAGTAGATTTAATTTCCCTGGAAGAAACTATAGAAAGACAAAAAAGAAAAAACTAGGACCAAAACATAAGTCCCCTATGATTTAACCCTGATGCACCATCCCAGCTATATTTACCATCACTGGACCCCTTCCCAAGATCTGCCCTCCCAGCTCTCTGGGACACGTGCTTTTTCTGAAGTTTTTCTTTTCTTTTCCCACTTCTCTATTCCTTTATGCTTTTCACCCCCCTGAAATGCCTATCCCTTCCCTCTCTCATCATTAACTGAAACCTGTTCCTACCTTTCCTAGCAGGTATTGACTCTATTACTTCTCCTTCACTTGCTTAATTTGTGACCCCTATTCAACATGCAACATCTCCTCTTCCTGTTAAAGCCTTATTTCCCACATAAGATTTTAAGGTCCTTAAAAAGAATCCTATTCACCATTGTTTGCCTCACAATATAGTCCATAATTCTCAAATTAAAAAAAATACTGACTCTTAAAATCAGATTTTTAAATATTTTTATTTTATTTGACACCCAAACTTGACCTGACCTGAACTCACTTGGTGGCAAAGCCTGACTGGAATGATGTGAGTTCAAAGGTGGTGCAGTCCAGGGCTTGAATAGACGTGACTTTAAAATGCCATACACGTGAATAGACGTGACTTTAAAATGCCATTCTATTTTGCCATGCAAAATAGAATGCATCATCATTCTAAAATCCAAAACATTTTTTAAAACTATAAATTCCAGAATGCATATGTCCTCAAATGCTTCACATAAGATTGTAGGTTTGTATTATGTATTGTGTCTTGCACTTAGTAATGTTTGATATTAAATGTTTCCTAATAAAATGCAAATGAATGAATGATTGTATGGTTTCCTAAGGCCCTGTCAATTTCACACAACATGTAGAATACTAACCTCTTGAGCGATGCTGGAAGCCAGCTGATATAATTATGAATAATGTATTTATTCTGCCCCAAGAAGGTCCCTGTCTAGTGACTAATGCCTATACAGACATCAAGAAATTCTATGAGAATTTGGAGAAGAATGCATGTACGATAAACATGTCAGAATGGGGAAATGCTATAATAAACACAAGAACGAAGTTCTGTGATGTTATACATTACAGTAGATAGTTTTACAGTTTTTTAAGTAAGAAAAATAATCCATTAATGAGCATGTTTGTTTATAGAAGTATGATTCATACCAGTGTGCAAAAAATAGAAAGATAGAAAAGCAATTCAGATGATCCCGACTTTATTAGTTTTCTAGCAACCACTCAGGTTGTGTGTCTAGATTCTAGCAACAGTTTGAAGAGTTAAAAGAATGTAATATTAGGAGTAAAAAATTGAAGAGTGAAGAATCCCTTTCTTGTTTTCTACATATTTATCTTGGAGAATTTGAAGTATTCATAGAACAGAATATGTGATTATATCGAGGTTACTACTGCTGACACTACTGAAAAGGATGGCCTTTGAACAGCCGGGAGGCTTCACAGAATCCATCTATCCTTTCCTTCGCTTCTTTTAATTAAAAAAAAGAAACCTATAAAAAAAACGAGTAGTTTTGACTTCTACCGCTTCTCCAAGTTGCTTCTCCAATTCATTTCTAGTTATTGGTATTTTTCCCTTTATTTTATGCTATTAATTATATCCTCACACCCTGGGACCTGGACATGGAGTAAAACTTAGACTCAGATCCAGTGTTAGAGCCAACGTGTAGAATGAAAAGACATCAGAACTGAAAGCAAGGCTGAGGCCAGGGGTCAGAACATGAAGGGGAGGTAGCTTTGTTCTGGAACAACATTTCTGCTATTTATTTAATTAGTATTTCCATGAAATAAATATGAGATTTTCTTTACATTTAAATAAATTTATCATATGTTTTAGTTTTAATATCTCTCACAAGAACTAATTGAGCTTCTACTTTATGTCATTATGTTTATTTATTTTTATTTTTTTTTAAATTTTTTGTTTATTGCAGTAACATTGGTTTATAACATTGTAAAAGTTTCAGGTGTACATCATTGTACTTCTATTTCTGCATAGATTACATCATGTTCACCACCAAAATACTAATTACAACCCATCACCACACACGTACCGAATTATCCCTTTCACCCTCCTCCCTCCCCCGTTCCCCTCTGGTAACCACCAATCCAATCTCTGTCCCTATGTGTTTGTTTATTGTTGTTATTATCTACTACTTAATGAAGGAAATCATACGGTATTTGACCTTGTCCTTCTGACTTATTTCACTTTGCATAATACCCTCAATGTCCATAACCTGCATCTTTTAGAGTTTTCATAATAATCTGAAAAGTTAAGAAAAATATTCACGACTTAATGAGAAGAATGGTGATTAATCATGTAGACATTTAAAACTTACTTAAAATTATGTCTTTTAAAATTATCTCAAATTCTTTGGTTTTTTTCTCCTTTAATTGTGATTTTAAAACACCTAACTCTAACTATATAATACCTAGAACGTTTTTGCTGTTTTTGAAATTTGATTCAACTTATTGGTCAGCTCAGTTAAATAAGGAGCCAAATCAATCAAAAAATATTCATAAAGATATAGAAGCTAGGGCCAGCCCCGCGGCGTAGTGGTTAAGTGCGCGCGCTCCGCTGCTGGCTTCTTGGGTTCGGATCCCGGGCGCTCACTGACGCACTGCTTGTCAGGCCATGCTGTGGCGGCGTCCCGTATAAAGTAGAGGAAGATGGGCACAGATGTTAGCCCAGGGCCAGTCTTCCTCAGCAAAAAAAGAGGAGAATTGGCAGATGTTAGCCCAGGGCCAGTCTTCCTCACACACAAAAAAGGATATGGAAGCAAATTCATTTGAAAGAATAAAAAGTGTACTTGTGACTAGGTGGATAAATAAAGAAATTAAATGTAAACAATAAGAAATCTGTATCCTTGAATGAAGCCCATTGTTCCTGTCTCTCTATCTCACACCCTGATCCTACTTCATCTTGAGCTGCCTGTCTCTAGAAAGGCCTCCTGCCACTACACCACTAACTTCCAAGAAGCTAGAGGCTGCCTTTGGCTCCTCCTTTTCTCTTGCCACCTCATTCCTTCCCCCAACTTAAATATCTTTTTAATCAATCTGTTTGTTCACTGTTTCATTTTATTGTCAATTTTCTATTTGAAGCTACCTCAACTTTTTCTTGGACTATTTGTTCTAGTTGCCTAGCTGGTCTCCCAGCCATTAAAGTCTTGCATCTGCCTAAACTACTCCCCACTCTGTATCCAGTACTGTCTTCTAAACAACAAATTCCATCCTGTTGCTCCCCAACTTCGCACTCCTCAGTGGCTTCCTAATGCCTGTAGCAAAAAACCCAATGTGATGCCATATTTTATTTCTGTAACCTCATTTCTCCCTTCCCAACTCAAGCCTTGTACATTATAGCTGCACCACAAGTTCCTTCAAGTCCCTTGAAGTCTGAGACATGCCTTATTCAGCATTATACTCCCAGAATCTAACATAGTCTTTGCTATTTAGCAGGCTTTAAAAAACCGTTGTTATTTTTAATTTGAGGTTGATGGGTTTATTAGTCAATTAAATACATGATCTTTTTGGTATCCTGAATCTACTTTTTTTCCCCCTCCTTTCATTTTAGACTTTAAATAAGTTTAGGCTACTATAGGAGTTACTTGAAAACTCTCTATTATCCAGATCCTCTGGAGATTGAAATACTGGCAATGGAAGCATCTGGTCAGCTGTCAGTTCTGATTTTGTTCAGTGCAGGCTGACAGTGAGAAATCCTTACTGATAAAGACTGAGTATATACTTTTCCTCTTGATATTCAAAAAGTGGCAATCAACTCTGTTTCAAGAATTAATATTCCAAAAATGAACATTGGTGGATGAGAATTGATTTAGTACTACGTTCTATTCTATATTAGGTTCCTAGGGCTATTGTAGAAAACTACCACAAATTGGGTGACTTCTACATGGTTTTGAATAGAGAGTAAAAACAGTTTAGTATGAAAAAACAGAGTTAAGAAAAGAAAATTGTGTTTAATCTGGCATAAGAATATAGTTTCTAATTAATCCTCCTTGTTAAACTATTATTTCAATAAAAGTGTGACATAATCCAAAATTGCAATAAATGTTTATTAGATATTTAAATATAGGATCCTGAAATACTAGGAAATACAGGAAGATTCTTTCAAGTGAGTAATGTAGAAATAACCAAGTGCTATTTAATAGTTCTTCTTCTGATATATGCTCAGCCAATAGCAGCAAGAGGCAGCTTCCCACGTACACTTTCATCAGGAAGAGGAAATGGAAGTACTGAGTTACAAGAGAAGATGATTATTATTTTTTACCTAACTTTAAGTTTATATCATGGTTATTAGAAGTTCCGACACTCCCCTATAAACAGGCATTTTAAAAATACAAGGGCATTCAATCACAATACAGTCATGCATCACTTAACGACAGGGATACGTTCTCAGAAATGGGTCTTTAGGTGATTTTGTGGTTGTGCAAACATCATAGAGTGTACTTACACACACCTAGATGGTATAGCCTACCACACACCTAAACTCGATGGTATGAATGTTATGGGACCACTGTTATATATGTAGTCTGTCATTGATTGAAACATCATAATGTGGTGCATGACTGTATTGAGATACCAGTTTACATTTTTTGGAAGGCAAAAATCAAACAAAGCACAATGCTGCACCAGTTTACAGTGAGCAACAAAAGTATGTGAGTAGATTGAAATATTCAATAAATTATTTTTAGTGTTAACTGCTAGGCACTGTGCTACATGTAAGAGATTCTGCAGTGAACAAAACAGACAAAAATCTCATATATATGTATATAGTTACACACATACACACAATGGAATATTATCCAGCCACGAAAAGAAGGAAATCCTGCCATTTGCAAAAGCAAGACTGAACCTTGAGGACATTATGCTAAGTTAGATAATTCAGACAGTGCAAGACAAATATTGTATGATCTCACTTATAAGTGCAATCTAAAAAGCCAAACTCAGAAACAGAGACTAGAATGGGAGTTGCCAGGGGCTGCGGGGTGGGGCAAACGGAGAGATTGTTGGTGAAAGGGTACACACTTCCAGTTATAAGATGAATAAGTTCTGGGGATCTCATGTACAGCATGGTGATTATAGTTAATAATATTGTATTATATACTTGAAAATCCTAAAAGAGTACATCCTAAATGTTCTCGCCACACACAAAAAAAATAGTAATTGTGTGACATGATGGAAGTGTTAGCTAATGATATGGTGGTAAGCATTTTGCAATATACAAGTGTATCAAATCAACATGTCGTACTCCTTAAACTTAGAGAATGTTATGTCATTTGTAGCTCAATAAAGCTGGAAAAGACCCATCCTGCTCTCATGGAGCTTCCGTAGCACCTGGGGTATGCTGGACAGTCTCCATTTGCTCCTCTGGGTCCATTTTCCATTTATCCCACTGTCATCTATATGTATGTTTTTCAATTTTTGCATAAAATGATCACAACATGTTTTTTGTGACTTTCTTTCTTCACTTAATGTATTTTTGACATTTTTCCCTATCAGCACACATGAATCTATTATATTATTCTTAATATTTTGATTATGACATCAGCAGCATAATCATACTACTTTAAATATCAGTCACAATTTATTTTTAATAAATGTTTAATTTTAGAACAATTTTAGAGTTACAGAAAAATTCTGAGGGTAGTACAGAGATTTCCATACACACCACACCCAGTTTCCTCTTTATTAACATCTTTCATTTTTATGGTACATTTGTCACAATTAATGAATAAATATTAATACATTATTATTAACCAAAGCCCTTATTTTTTCAGATCTCATTAGTTTTTTCTTAATGTACTCTTCCTGTTCAGGAATCCCTCAAGAATACCATATTACATTTAGCTGTCACGTTTCCTTAGGTTCCTTTTGGCTGTGATAGTTTCGCAGATCTTTATATTTTTGATGACCTTGAGAGTTCTGAGAGGTGCTGGTTAGGTACTGTGTAGAATGTGCCTCAATTGAGATTTGCATGATGTTTTTCTCACGGTTAGACTGGTACTATATATTTTGGGAAGAGGACCACAGAGGAAAATGCCATTCTCATCACATGATAGGAAGGCTATATGCTATTAAGAAGACATCGTTGTTGGTGTTAACATTGATTACCTGGCTGACGTAGTTTTTTTCAAGTTTCTCCACTTTTTTTTTCTAATTTTCATACTATAATCTTTGGAAAGAGTTTGCTATGCGTAGTTTATATTTAGAGAATAGAGAATTACATATGATCCACCTCATTGAAGGCAGAGTATCTATATAAATTATTTGGACTTCTTCTATACAACATATTCTCCTATTGTCCCCCATTTATTTATTTATACAATTATTTTTAAACATCAGTATGGATTCATAGATATTTACTCTATACTTTGGGTTGTAACCCAGTGCTGCCATACTTTTTTTTTTCTTTTCTTTTTGTGAGGAAGACCAGCCCTGAGCTAACATCCAATGCCAATCCTCCTCTTTATTGCTGAGGAAGACTGGCCCTGGGCTAACATCTGTGCCCATCTTCCTCTACTTTATATGGGACACCGCCACCGCATGGCTTGACAAGTGGTGTGTGGTTGCGCGCCTGGGATCTGAACCAGCGAACCCCAGGCCGCCGCCGCGGAGCGCGTGCACTTAACCACTTGCGCCACGGCGCCAGCCCCTGCCGTACTTATTCTGTTGCTCAAATTGCTACAGTTTTGGCTGTTGAGAGCTCTTTCGGTTGGCTCCTTTGTCTCGTTGATATATTCCCATTATTGTGTGTGTGTGTGTGTGTGTGTGTGTGTGTGTGTGTGTTTAGCACCTTCTTACTTTCTGGCACTACAAGATGCCATAAGCTCATCTGCATATTTTCTGCCCCATTCCTAGAATCAAGCTTTTCTCCATGGAGTCCTTATTTCTTTTATTGGAAAATAATATTAAAAATCAATAAATGAGCCCTGGATGTGTTCTTTGCTACTGGAGTGTCATTGCTTCTAGTCCCTCTCAGCTGGCAAATCAAGAAAACATATGTGTGTATACCAACCTGTACATACACACGTATTTAAAAGTATTTATGTGTGTAACCCCCTCTGTATTAAGCTAAACATGAGTTCATACTGATGCCTCCAACTCTAATCCATTACAACATGGATCATTCTACCTTTCCTCCTTGCTTATCTGTAACCTCCCACTCTAATAGAGAGAAACCTGTCTCCTATCATCTATTATTCATTTATTTAATTATTTAATTCCAGTATACACGTATAGTAATTTCAGAATTGTTAACCTCTATTCCCATTGAAAAACATTTGATCAGCCCGTCTACTCCGCGTATGTATGGTTCTTTTTTGCATTTAGTCTTACAGTATCCACTCATTTCTAAAGTTCCTTAGGTCAGCACCTTTCCCCCACACTCCTTTCCGTGAGGCTGTAATATAGACAGTTTTACCACATTTTCCGTTCCACCCTGGGATTCCCCTGACCTCTAAATAATTTTTTAAATATTTGCATACACTAAGGTTTACTTTTTGTGTTGCAAAGCTCAATGGATTTTGACAAATGCTTAGCGTTAGATAACCATAATTACAATATCATACAGGACAGTTTCTCCACCTAAACAGTGCCCTGTGCTTCGCCTATTCAATGCCTCTCTACTCCCACTCTGAACCCCTGGAAATCATTTATTTGTTTACCTTCTATATGATTTTGTATTTTTCAGAATGTCATTAAACAGAATAATACAGTACATAGTCTTTTCATCCTGGCTTCTTTCACTTACCAATAAATATTTTAGATTCATCCATGTCTTCACATGCCATTGTATGGGAGTACCACAGTTTTTCTATCTGTTCACCTAATGAAGAGCATCTTGGTTAATTCCAATTTGGGGCAACTAAGAATAAAGCTGCTATTTGCAGGTTTTTGTGTGGACATGAGTTTTCAAATCAGTTGGTAAATACCTAGGAGCATGATTGCAGGGTCAAATCGTAAGACTATCTTTAGCTTTGTAAGAAACTGACAAACTGTCTTCCAAAGTGACTGTGTCATTTCACATTCCCACCAGCAATGAATGAGAGCTCCTTTTGTTCCATATCTTCCAACCAGCAATTGGTATTGTTGGTTTTTAGGTATTAGCCATTCTAATGTATCTTATTGTTGTTTCAATGGCAATTTCTAATAACAAATGATTTGAGCATCATTTCATATGTTTATTTGCCATCTGTGTATCTTCTTGGATGAGGTGTCTGTTCAGATATCTTTTGTCTACTTTTTAATTGTAATTGGGTTGTTTATTTTCTTAGTGTTGAGTTTTAAGAGTTCTTTGTACATTTTTAATATAAGTCTTTTATCAGATTTGTGCTTTGCAAATATTTTCTCCAAGTCTGTGGCTTGTGTTTTATATTCCTTAATGTGTCTTTGGTAGAGTGTGTATTTTTTAATTTTAATAAAGTTTACGTTATCAAATTTTTTTTCATGGTTTTTTAAATGTTAATAAAGTCTAGATTATCAATTCTTTCTTTCATGAATTTTTGGTATTATACCTAAAAGTTCATTACCAAACTCCATTCACCCAGATTTTTCTTCTATATTCTCTTCCAGATATTTTATAGTTTGCATTTTACATTTATGTCTATGATATATTGTAAGTTAACCGAAATGTGTAAGGTTTGTTTCTAGATTTATTCTTTTTGCATGTGTACATCTAATTATTTCAGCACTATTTATTGAAAAGACTATTCTTTCTCCCTTGAATTGCCTTTACACCTTCATTAAAGATAGTGGGCTACATTATTGTGGGTCTGTTTCTAGGCTCTCGATTCCCTTCCATTGATCTATGCATCTATTTGTTAATACTGTGCATTAATGTAGTTTTATACTAAATCTTGTAATCACGTAGTGTGAGTAGTCAAACTTTGTTCTTCACTATTGTATTGACTATTCTAGGTCTTTTGTCTTTTTGCATAAACTTTAGAATCAATTTATTGGTATCTATAAAAGAGCTTACTGAGATTTTGATTGGGATAATTTGAATCTATAGATTGAGTTGGGAAGAATTGACATCTGAACAATATTGAGTTTTATAAACCATAAAGATGGGATATTTCTCCATTTATTTATATCTTCTTTGAGTTCTTTAGTCAATGTTTTGTAGTTTTTCACACACAGATCCTATAAATATTTTGTTAGATATACACCTAAGTACTCCTTTTTTTATTATTGTTGCTAATGTAAAAGTTTTTTGGTGCTATTGTTTTTTTTTTTTTAATTTTAAGTTCAAAATGTGTATTGATGGTATATAGGAAAACAATTGACTTTTGTATTTTAACCTTGTATCCTATGACTTTTTTATACTTGTTTATTAATTGCAAGAGGTTTTTGGTCATTTCTTTGGAATTCTCTCCATAGCCAAACATGTCATCTATGTATAAAGATATTTTCATTTCTTTCTTTTCAATCTGAATAATTTTATTTCTTTTCCTTGTCTTATTACAGTAGCTAGGTCTTCTAGTACAATGTTAAAGGAGTTGTGAGAGAAAGCATCCTTGTCTTCTTCCTGATCTTAGCAAGAAAGTGTCTTGTTTCTCACCATTATATATAATGTAGTTTTTTGTTTTTGGTTTTTTGTGTGTTTTTTTGTGAGGAAGATTGGTCCTCAGCTAACATCTGTTACCAATCTTTCCTCTTTTCGCTGACGAAGATTGGCCCTGAGCTAACATCCATGCCCATCCTCCTCTATTTGGTGTGTAGAATGATGCCACAGCGTGGCTTGATGAATGATGCATAGGTCTGGCCTGGGGTCCAAACCTGCGAACCCCAGGTCACCAAAGCGGAGTGTGCAAACTTAAGCACTATGCCACTGGGCTGGCCCCTAATGTAAGTTTTTTATAAATGTTCTTTCTCAAGTCAGTCATCTTTTTAAGTGATATAATCCCTAATCAGCTATGAATTCAGATGATAGATATTATTTAAGGATATTAATTCCAGATAACCAAAATTATTCCTGCAGGCCTATTCCTTAATCTAAAATTTTTGGTTTTAATAAATACAGATGTTAAGTTACTTATCTATGGAGATAATAGCAGAAAACAAATAAACAAAATAAACAAAAAACAAAGGAATAGGAGGTTAAAAGAAATAGAAATAAAGCTGACAACAATGTAATAGTATCAACTTTGCAATGAAATATTTGGAAAAGTGAAGGAAACTGAGATAAGATAATCCTCAGATAGTTGACATGAAGATATTGAAATAACTCTCATTTGTTAGAACCAAAGTGAAGCTGGAAGAGTCAGTAACAACAAATCATAAAATTAGAAATGCATTGAATATTGAAAGGAATATTACACACATATGAAAATAATTCTTAATATGCAGATTATCTTTAATAAAGCAAGCATATCATCAAAACACTGTGGAAGGTAATCTTGAAAAGTTTCTGGAAATTAAGGGAACGTAAATTGAAACTCACTGTGCAATACCCATCATTACTTATGCAACATATGGGTTGTCTTTTTTTAAATCCATTAATATGAAAACTTTTATAAAGGCTTACGTAAATTTACCCAAATTTCAGTCCCTTATGTTTACTTGTCTTATGTGGTTTTTCAGGAACATCTGACCAGTTTCTATTTCCTGAGTTTCTAATTTAGAACCTAATGCTGATTCACAATTGATGTTTTGGTACCACATATTCGTAACACAATTGCTAAAATATTAAATTCGAACAAAAATAGGTACTTTGTCTAAGACATTTGGAAGTATCTTTTTATTAGACGATCCTTTCCATTTGCAGGGCATACATACACTGGAAGTCACTGGGAATAGAGATATTTCTGAGAGCAGAATCCTATGGTGGATGAAGGAAATTTCTAATAAAATTTTAGTTGTAAAATATCAAATGGAAAATCAGCCATTTTGTTATTGAATTTGTTATTCTGAAAGCCTACAGCATTGACTTCAAAATGGAAAATCCCCAAATCCTGGATGATCAGCATGCTTACATAACATATAAACACTATGAGCACTGAAGAATTAGAGAAATTCTACACTCAGTAAAGAATGAAAAGACCAGATGAGATCAATGATAACAAACTATATCCAACATAAAGTCTTACAGATGAACTGATTACAAGAAACAGCAGCAAAACCCCTCAAATCAACACTGAGTTCTCACCTTATAACTGCACATTTTTCTAAACGACAAAACTGACTCATTCATTGTGAAGTTTTTGAGGCATAAAGTGCGTAAATGGGACACACTTGGCATTTTTTCAACTGTTCAATGGTCTGTCATAGACTAAAGACAATAATCATAAATTAAAGTCATAGAATTTCAGAGTTCAAAGAAAAAGGGCTATAAGAAAAATGAATTAAACCTAATTTTACTGACAAGAAGACAGAGTGAAACCAAGTGAATTTTCCAAATTTACAGACTCAAGGAGGATAATCTGCATCTCTTGATTCACATCAAGTTTTGATTTTTTTTCCCACTACAGAGTTTATTTCAAGGGGATTTATTTAATCACCTGTAATTCTATTAGAACTGAGTTCATTTAGCAGAAAAGTAAATTATACTAGTCATAGTTTTAAAATAAAATATGATTGTCATATCAATGACAGTTTACTCAGTATGATTTGAGACTCTATGTCGATTTTAAAACACAATTTAGTAGACAACTGAAAATTACCAAGGACTTCAGTGGGGATATACAAGCAGGGTTTTGTGTTGAATAAATGCAAGTCAATATGAATAATAAAAGCACTACTTACCACGATGGATAGATTTATTATTGGTAAGAATCAAATTGTTGAAGATAGAGTATAAGGGGAGCCTATAAATATCCAAATTTACTATAAAACTCCACAGCGATTAAAGAAACTGATGGGAGAACTTACATCATGCATGGATTAAACGTTTACATGTATCCTAATGTCAGCAACAAGATTATGGAAATAAATGGTGGTTCTCAGTTTTCTTATTAATTTAGAAATAAGTCATAGTCTGCTTTAGATTAGAGAAGAAATGTAGTGCATTCTCTGGATATTATTGCAATATATCTACACTATAGCACATGAAGGCAGAAGGAAACCCACTGCATATTGGAAGTTCTAGCTGATGAGTATACATACTTAACTCCTCTACACTGGTGAATAACCACGCTCCATGAGAAGGTGGTCCTACTGGAAGCGCAGACTTAATGGTGTCAGAGGAAAGTTACACCCAAAAAGCAATTCAGACCTACTGAGTCAACTGAGATAGCAAAAAGTGACATATGCTCTAGCGTTGATCATCCCTTCATCCAACAACACATAGTAACAAATAATATGATTTTAACAAGGAGTCATATTTTAGTCTATATAAACTAGTTAGAGAATAACAGCTGGAGTTTTGCTGTATAAAATATATTAAGGACTCAATATAACTTCCTTAATGTGTGTAGCAAATCTGGAAACAACAACAAAAACGTTTAGACATAGACTTATTTTTTGTGTTCAAGCAAAATGAGTTTTCTTAGAAATTAAAGGGTTAGGCAAATCAAAATAAGGGCAAGACATTACAATAACTGCAAGTACTTAATGAAAGCATGTTTATTTGATAGTAGAGATGAATAGTGACCACTCAAATAATTAAATCTACACTAGAAGGAAGATTTACTTTGGCTATTCCACAGAAGCAGATAGTATTCCTAATATTCTATGTCACTAATTAGCTTTCATATACTTTTATAAAGAGATTAGTATAGTGCTACAAATATAAACTGAAAAATGTATTTTAAAATAACTCCAAAAGAATATATGCATTAAAAAGACTGAATATGATGCTATTTAATAGCACAAATGATATAGAGAACGATATTGACTTATTTCACTGATAGCAACTTTGCATAATCTTATCCAGTAAGAGGTGCATATCTGGGAGAAGATAAGCAAATGTAGAAAGCAACATAAAGCCAAGTAATTTCTCAGAACAAAGCCAGTTTTGTGTATGCTCATTAAAAATTATAATAAAATGAGGAGATATATATGTGTGTATGTATATATATATATAATTTTTTTAGAAAAGGTTTGCAAAACATTTGCCTTATAAAAATAATTCTTATTCTAGGAGAAGCTATCATGTTCTATTCGATCAATATATACCCCGATATGATTAAACATATATGATTGCAAAGGAATATTAATAATAATAACAATCCACCCTTGGAATAAGACATGAACCCTCAAGTTTTCTTTTTATGATATCAGAGGCTGAAAATAAATGCCTGGTCCCAACACACATTCAATAATTATCTGTTGAATGAATGAATAAGTATATTCTATCACATTCTATGTAAATTTCAATGCAATGAGAAGAGTTTAGAAGAGTTAGCCTTCATTATTCTCAGTTAAAGAGAATATGTAGCCTGTATGGAAGAAGTGTCTCTCCATAATGTTTAGCTTTTGTTTCTATAATCGTCTCAAGAACAATTTTTATGCTCATTTCTGAACCTGAGAATTCTATTATTATAAGAGTATTTCTTTCTTTTTCTTTTTTTTGTTTATTGCGGTAACATTGGTTTACAATGTTGTATAAATTTCAGGTGTACATCATTATACTTCTATTTCTGCATGGATTACATCATGTTCTCATGTTCACCACCCAAATGCTAATTACAATCCATCACCACACACATGTGCCCAATCATCCCTTTCCTCATCCTCCCCCCGGCTTCCCCTCTGATAACCACCAATCCAATCTCTGTCTCTGTGTGTTTGTTTGTTGCTGTTATTATCTACTACTTAATGAGTGAGATCATACGATATTTGACCTTCTCCTTCTGACTTATTTCACTTTGCATAATACCCTCAATAAGGGTATTTCAAACTAGAATCCCCAACCTAATTGAAGTTGGCTTGATGTTTGGCTATCTCATGAGATTTTCTTGATACCCAGAGCACACAGCTGGAATTAAGATTTCTTGTATACATCCAGCTAGTGAGGAGGAATTTTGTAGTCCCTCTCAACTAAAGATGCTACACTTTATCCCTGAATCTACGCAGGCAGCTTTGATTCATCTTCCTGCTTCAAACACATACAACAATCTCAACTCCGGGCCCAGTAAAAAGGAGCAACAAAAATCCAAGAATCTTGATTATCCCAGTATATGCAGGAAATGCAC
This sequence comes from Ceratotherium simum simum, assembly GCF_057802395.1. Taxonomy (NCBI): domain Eukaryota; kingdom Metazoa; phylum Chordata; class Mammalia; order Perissodactyla; family Rhinocerotidae; genus Ceratotherium; species Ceratotherium simum. Next base: position 18,354,910 of record NC_141909.1, read on the forward strand.
TTGAAAAACTTCAACATCCATTTATTACAAAGATTCTTAGAAATTTAGAAAGAAAGGAACTTCATCAATGTGACAAAACCTACAGCAAATATAGTACTAAATTTTGAAAGATCGATCTTTTATTTATTTATTTATTTTTATTTATTATTTATTTTTATTGAGGTAACATTGGTTTATAACATTGTATAAATTTCTCCAAAGGTAAAGAACAAGGTAAGGATGTGTGATGTCACCATTTCCATTCAGCATTATGCTGGAGTCAAAGTGAATACAATAAGGGAAGAAAAAAATATGCAAGGCAGGTAGATTAGAAAAGAAGAAACAAAACTGTCTTTATTCACAGATGTAACAATTATCTACTTAGAAAACCCTGAAGAATCTCCAGAGAAGTTAAAACAATTAGCACATGAATTTTTCATGGTCATTGGATGCCAGGTCAATATACGAAAATAAATTATACTTGTATATATGAACAAAATATATTTGGAAATTGAAATTAAAGATCACACAAAACCATTTACAATATACCAAACATGAAATTATTAAGATGGATTCTTATAACTCAAAGTTTAAGAAAAATATGCAAGATTTTTATGTTGGAAATTAAAAATGACTGATGAGAAAAATTAACATAGATCTAAAGCAATGGAAAGATATACTGTGTTTATGAATTGAAAGGCTAAATATTGTTAAGATTTCAATCCTTCCAAAATTGATCCATAGATTCAATATAATCCCAATCAAAATCTCAACGGGCATTTTTTATAGAAATTGACAAGCTGATTCTAAAATTTATATGGAAAAGCGAAGGCCTGAGAATAACCAAAACAATTATTAAAAGAACAAAAGTGAAGGACTTATTATACTACTTGATTTAAAGGCTATAAAGCTTACTATATGGTCTATACTGTAGAGCTGCAGTAGCAAAGGTAGGATGGTATTGATGTAAGGAGAAATGTAGGTCAATAGATCAGCATAGAGTGTCTAAACATAGATCCACACATATATGGCCAACTAACTTTCCACAGTAATTTATTTTCAGTAGTGAAAGGAGAGTCTTTTCAATACATGATGCTGTTATAATTGAGCATCCATATGCAAAAAAAAAAAAATGAGCCTTAATCCTTACCTCTTAACTTATACAAATATTAAGTCTAAATATATCACAGGCCCAAATGTAACATGTAAAACTGTAGAACTTCTAGAAGAAAATTTACAGGAAATCTTTATGAACATAGTTAAGCAAAGATTTCTTAGACAAGGCAAAAAAAATGGACAAATAGAAAAATTGAACTTTATAAAAATTAAGAACTCTTGCTTTTTGAAAATCACCATTAAGAAAATTAAACAACTCCTATAGAATGAGAGAAAGTATTTGCAAATCATATATCTGATAGGGGTCTTGTATCCAGCATATATAAAGTTTTCTTACAACTCAATATTAAGAGAACAAACAAATGAGGGAAAAAAATAAAAATAGGTAAAAGATTTGAAGAGATCACCAAAACCAATAAGGATGACAAATGAAAATATGATTAACATAATTAATCATTAGGGAGATGCAAATTGAAATCACAATGAGATACCACTACATATCTATTAGAATGTAAGACAAATATAAAGATACGGTAACAATGGTAACAAAACCAAGTTATGGCAAGAATGAAGAGCAACTAAACTCTGAAAAATTTCTGATGAGAATATAAATTACTATAGCTACTTTGGAAAACAGATTGGCAGTTTATCTTATAAATTCACACATGAACTTACTGTATGACCCAGCAGTTCCATTCCTAGATATTCACCAAGTGAAATGAAAATATGCTTCCACCAGAACCTATACACCAATGTTTATAGCAGTTTTATGTAGAATAACCCCAAATTGGAAACAGTTGCAATGTTTATTAACTGGTGAATAAATAAACCCATTGTGGAACACCAAAAACAACGGAATGCTACTTAACCAATAAAAGGGAAGAATGAACTACTGATACATGTAACAACAAAAATGAATCTCAAAAGCATTATACTAAGTGAAAGAAGCCAGATTCCAAAAGCTACCTAATGTATTATTCCATTTATATGAAATTCTGGAAAACGCAAAACTATAAGGACAGAAACCAGGTTAGAGGTGTCCAGAAGCTGGGTGTAGTAGGTATATATTGACTAAAAAGGAACACCAAAGAAGTTTCTGACATTATGAGATTGTTCTATACTTTGATTGTGATGTGGTTACATAACTATGCACTTATCAAAACTTATTGAGTTGTACAAGTAAAATTGGTGAATATCACCTTATGAAATTATGCTGCAATAAAGCTGAATAAAAAGAGAATCCCAAATGTCTATTTGTGATGGCCTGTTTTTGAGTTGGGTAACCACACGCACACTCATCAAAGGTTCACCTTATATAGTTCTCACTTGACATGCACTCTCTCCTCTTCCCATTTATTGGAAGCATCTGTGGGTTCCATTTCCAATTCTTTTCTGTGAACTCAGCACTATATATAAATATACGCACAAAACTTTTATATTTATCCAGTATTTTAATTATTTGTAACAGAAAGCATTTTGTATTCACTCAACTGGCCGTGTTCCAAAAACAGAAGTTCTATTTTATAGTGTGCATGTGTATTAAATTATGTATTAATATACATTATGTTAATTATATTACATTATTATATATATTAATTCCTATTACAATACTTAAATAATATAGAAGGATATGAAGTTGAAAGTGAAGGTCTACTTTTATACCCAATTAAATCTTTTCACTAGGGGCAATTGTTGTTAACAATTTAATATATATGCTTCCAGAGCTTTTTCATAAAATGAGATAATTGTATATGAATTATTGGGCAGCATATCTTTTTCACATAACATTATATTTTAGAGAAGTTTATGTCAACTTATATAGATATATTTCAATCTTTGTAATTGTGGCATGCACAAAATAGAGATATGAATATAATTTGTTTAAACATTTCTCTCTTGTTTAGCACTTAGGTGTTTCCAAATTTTGATAGTTTCCATTGCAACACTAGGATGGATTCCACCAGATGTTTATTTCTAAACCTAGCAGAGAGTATACAGGTATAACACCTAGGGCTCCCCTCTGAAGCAAATAGATAGCCGACTATGTGCTAGGTGCTGTGCCTGTGTAGGGACACAAATAAATCCTAGAAGTTGACAAGGGCACGCTGCTTCTCAAACACTAGATGAGATTGCCTTAAGCCTTCCATCCACATTCTGGAAAATCCTGCTCAAGATTTCAGTAAATCATTTGTAGGTTCATAATTTTATGGTCATCTCTCCTTCTGAGTTCCTGCTTTTTTTGATTTAGTTTAGTTTCAAAATTGTGTAAGTGTCCCATGTGTACGGTTCTTAATTCTAACCGTTTCAACCCAGCCATGTAACTCAGCATTTACCTTAATAGTCATAAAAACAAAAATCTTAAGCATGTTGTATATTTTTAACAGACTTTACTCATGTTTTGGAGAACCACGAAAATTTATATTGCAGCCAGTTGTAGCATTGCAAATACGTAAAGTTGGGTGTTAACCATCCTCTTTAAAAATACAATGTCCTTTGGCCTGGTCTGGATTCTAGTTTCAGTTGTCTGTCTTGTGGTGCAGACTTGCCTCTCTACTTTCTCTCTCTCTCATTTATTCTTTGCTTCTTTTCTCTCTTCTCTACCCCTTTCCTTTCAGGAAAGCAAACCCCACATTTCTCCCATTGCTCTACGTAGAACATTTAAGTTCCCCTCAGCTAAACTCTCTGGGCATGGATTAACTCAGGACACATTTTGCAAAGTTTGCTTGGGCAAAAACTTAAATGTGGCCCATTTGTAATGACTCCATCCACTTAAGTTAGGAGACAGAGATAGTGGCCTCTTTGATATATATGTGGTTGAAGGAGCAAAGGAGACTCCTGCCTTCAAGGAATTCACAATCTAATAGTGTACAGGCCTGTTGAGCCACCACTGGACTACCATGTAATTGAAGAAGAATTGTGGGAACAGTGAACAGGGTAGAATTAATTCGGCCATGAGGCATTATGAAATGCTGCCAAGAGGAGGCTACAACACAGGATTGAGTCACAGGTAAGGATGGCTTTTCATGAAAAGGTAGGAGCCCTGTGAATTTGCAAATAAACCCCGAGAGACATCTGCTATACTACTGATCAAGAGTCCACTCAGAGAAACTTCTCTAGTTTATTGCCTTCAAAAATAATTTGTCAGCTTCATGTAGGTGGGCTCCACGATTCACAGCAAATGCACATTACAACCAGGTGGACCAAAAACACAGAAATAGTACAATTGTCACTATATACTGATATAGTTCCCAGCTTTCCTTTTAGAAATGTTATTTTCTCCATCATCAGCAGCAGTGAAAACAAGACTGTGAATAATTTAAATATGTTTTGAAGGGCTAAGAGTCTGGGCCCTTTGAGGAATCTGGTAACAAAAATAATCAAGGAAATTTTGGTTCTGAAAGATAATAGCAATTGCCTATTTGATCGGGACCCACGACGGTGAAAGGAAAAAGAAAGTAATGGAGTAAAATAAAGATGCTTGCAGAAATGGAAGAGAAGAAAAACATACTAGCCATTCCCTTTCTGCCCAAACTACCAACATCTTCCATTAGAGAAATTGCACTTGACAGGAATTATAGAAATAGATGCTCTTGAACTAGGAATCCTGACCACAAAATACCTGGAAATAGAAAAAAAAAGAAAAAACAACAACTATAAAAAACTACAATAACAAAGCTACTATAGAAGAAAATGGAAAATATTAATCAAAACATTCCAGCTGAAGGGAGCTGGCCCGGTGGCGTAGTGGTTAAGTTTGTGTGCTCTGCTTTGGCCACCCGGGGTTCGCAGGTTTGGATCCCAGGCCTGGACCTATATATCGCTCATCAAGCCATGCTGTGGCAGGTGTCCCACATATCAAGTAGAGGAAGATGGGCACGGATGTCAGTCCAGGGCCAATCTTCTTCAGCAAAAAGAGGAGGATTGGCAACAAATGTTAGCTCAGGCTTAATCTTCCTCACCAAAAAAAAAAAAAAAAAAAAAAAATTCAGCTGAAAAAAGTCTTCCTCCCAAACCAACTCCTAAAAAACTGTAATACAACTCTCCAAACTGAAATAAATATTCACAAATAAGCCTCTGAAGATGATCAAATTCAGGAAATCTAACATTGAGATTTAACATTTTCATTTAATCTATAGTACATATTCCAAGTCTGGGGTCGTGTACTATGTTTAGAGTTTTCATATCTCTTTCACCTCCTTCAACCTACAAGAGTTTCTCAGCCTTTCTTTGTCATGACACTGGCAGTTTTGAAAACTTCAGGCTAGTAATTTTATAGAATGTTTCTCAATTTGGATTTGACTAATGTGTTCTTATAATTAGTCTCAAGTTATGCAGCTCCAACTAGAATAATGCAGCTGTGATATGGTGCCCTTCTCAGGGTACCATATTCCTAAACACATCATGTCTGTATGTCTCTTACTGAGGTTAGTTTGGATCAGTGGTACCCAGAAAGTTGTATGCTTTCTCCACTGTTTAGTTACTATTTTTCGCCTTGTTACTAATCAGCAGTCTGCAGTGACCCACTTTAAGAACATGCAAACAGCCTGCTCCTCATCCAGTTTTTCCTATAGATGCAATATCCCCTGATGTGTCTTGCTTGAATCAATCTTTACTGAGATGGTTGCAAATGGTGATTTTTTTTTTCCGCTCTATCACTCTTTCTGCATTTATCAGTCAGCACAGTAATTTATGAAAATGTCATTTTTCCTCTATTTATGTATGTATTTGTTTAATTATCATAATACACTCGTGCTTTCCTACTTTATTCAATGGATTACAATCCATCACAGACTTTATTTATTTTGATGCTCAAATTGTCCTCAGATTTGGCCAGTGGGAACCTTATCAAGCTAACTTGAAAGTCCTTTTGACAGCCCATTATTTTCGTGAGCGCTTTCTTACTTTCTGGCATGCCAACATATTCCAGTTTCTTCTTGTACCTTCTTTGCCCCAGCCCTGGAATCAGACATTTCTCTGAGAAGCTCTTGTTCCTTTTAGTAGGGACAGGTATTAAAAACCAACATTTGGGCACAAGGTTTGCTTATGGCTACTGAGGTATCAGTGATTCTTTCTCTGGAGAGAGGTAGTGAAAATATTCATTTGTCTCATACTCAGACTCCAGTCTGCTCCCTTAGCCTCATATCTGATCTCAGGTCCCTATTTTAATTTCAGCCTGAGAAAGAGAGAGAGATTAGAGAGAGAAGTTCCTCCGAATCTTTTAAAGAGTCATCTCTGCAAGCAGTGAGTAGAAGGAAATCTTGGCTGCATTTCACTTCTGGACCCTGAAATAAACTTTGCCCTTTTGTATCTTTAATAATGTTTTCTATTCAAATGCTTACCTTCAGCTGGGCTTCAATGTGGTGAGAGAAAAACTGTCAATGCATCCGCACCCCTTTGATTTGCAATGCTGCCTGCATTCTACTAGATCCTAGAGGATTCCCTACCCATGTACAAAATCTGGTTTGTGCTCACTGAGCTTTGGGAGTAAAAATTATAAGATAAGATTGAAGTGATAATCTGAGTAACTGGTTTAAAAACGCCCAGACCACCCCAGAGAAAAGTGAACACTGTATATAGATCATGTTATCCTGCCCACAGATCATTGTGATAAATAAGACTCCATGGATAAGCTTGAATAGTGCACTGTTCTGTGAGCAATGCATCTGCCATCTCAAGAGAGCCAGGTACTCGTAGAGCTTAAATCAGAAAGAATTTCACAGGATCTGTGATATAGTCCTTTTAAAAACCACTTTAGATAGTCATTTGATTTTTCATTTTATTTTTAGCAAGCACAGAAAAGGTGGGAAATATGGCTTAGCTTGAATGGGACAAAGAAAGATTTAACACTTTTTTTTTGATACCCTTTACAGTAGAGTTGATTCTTTCATAAATAGCATTATGAGAGAAAATATGATTATAATGGAATATAAAGCTATTTAATGTTCATGACTAAATTTAATGGCTGGTAAGTTATGACAAGATTATTTCTAACATCTTTTGGAGATAATGTTAGATACATTTCTTGATTCTGCGGCTGGTGTTACTCTGTGATAATTTCTGTGCCCTTTACCTAAAATGTCTAACTGAACATATTAAAGCATATTATGAGAAAGACGCTGAGCTATGGTGCAAGATGTTAAGCAACACATAGTTGCTTTTTGACCACTTCTCCATCTATTTACACTCAGAACTTATGTGGTGTAAACAGATGGGCAAATACTGTAATTATTACGAAGTCTTGTTGTAAAAATTCTTATTAGTATCCAATAAAAGACTAACAGAAAACTATGTTAAAGTAGAAAGTCAGAATTTCACAAGTCTTTTGTAGCTAGAAATTGATGGATATAAACTTTTTTTCCCATGAATGCTTTCCCTATTGTCTCCTTTTGCAACTGAACTAACAAGTGGTCATCCTCATGTTCTGTGCTCTAGACACAGACCAAAGTGGGTGGTGGTAGTCGCTAAGAAACGGATAGCTTACGGGTATTATTGACTTCTGTTTTATGGAAGCTTTAACCCTTAGAAGACAGTAATTCATAGTCAGATACAAAGTACATGAGGAAACAACAAAGGAGAAGCTTTCATAGACATTAGAGAGAGAGCAAGAAGATATATGAGAAGAGAATTTTAAGGGAAAGCAAGAAGCCGACTAGTTTATCAGGGGAAGAGCCCTGGAAGATGGGTGCGAATCCCAGGGACTTCTGCCAGAGTGGGGGTGTTCCTTGATAGAACCATCTTGAGGCTTGTAATATTCTCACGCTGGAACCAGGTGATCATTCACTCCATCACTCGTTGTTTTGGTGAGGATTTAGAATTCTTTCCAACCATTTCATGTTGATTGATCAATGGCAAGTTTCCTTTGCTTTGTCTCAGCCTCACTTATGCCATGTGAACTTGTCTCTTAGCAATGTTCAGTTCAGCAGCAAGTTTAAGAAAAGGAAATGAGACTTTGGACATTCACTCTGCTGAAGAGAGCTCAATTTACCAAATTTAGAAGATTTTCAGCAATTATTGCCTCAAATATCATTTTCTGCAACCCTTTCTCCCTCCTCTCCTTTGGGGAATCCAATTACCCGTTTTTAGGTTGCTTGAAGTTGTCCCATACCCCACCGGTGCATTTTTCTTTTTCATTTCATACAATTTCTATTGCTCTGTGTTTAAACCCACTAATCTGTTTTTACCACAATGGCTAATTTACTTTTAATAGTATCCAGTGTATCTTTCATCTCAGACTTTTTTTCTATTCTCTGTAAGTTGATTTAAGAGTGTTCATTGCAGCGTTATTCACAATAGCCAAGACTTGGAAGCAACCTAAGTGCCCATCAAGGGACGAATGGATAAAGAAGCTGTGGTATATATACACAACGGAATACTACTCAGCCATAAGAAACGATGAAATCCAGCCATTTGTGACAACATGGATGGACATTGAGGGTATAATGCCAAGTGAAATAAGTCAGAGGGAGAAGGTCAAATACCGTATGATTTCCTTCATTAAGTAGTAGATAATAACAACAATAAACAAACACATAGGGACAGAGATTGGATTGGTGGTTACCAGAGGGGAAGGGGGGAGGGAGGAGGGTGAAAGGGATAATTCGGTACATGTGTGTGGTGATGGGTTGTAATTAGTATTTTGGTGGCGAATATGATGTAATCTATGCAGAAATAGAAGTACAATGATGTACACCTGAAACTTTTACAATGTTATAAACCAATGTTACTGCAATGAACAAAAAATTAAAAAAAAAAAAAAAAGACTTTTCTGTATCTTCCATGTCTGTCTTTTCATGTTTTCCTCTATTTTCCCAAACATAGATATACAACTGTTTTAGTGTCATTGTCTACTAATTCTATCAAATGTGTCACTTCTGGGTCTGTTTCTATTGGCTATTTTTTCTTTTTTTATGGATCATATTTTCCTGCTTCTTTGCATGCCTAGTAGATTTTTATAGGATGCTAGATGCTTTGAGTGTTATAGGATGCTAGACCTTGTTTTGTGCTGAATAATTTTATATTCTTCTAAATATTCTTAAACCTTTGTGCTAGGATGCAGTTACTTAGAAATAATTTGCTTCTTTTGAAGCTTATTTTAAAGCTTTCTTTTGTGGGACCAGAATAGCTTTTGGTCTAGGTAGAATTTTTCCACATTGGTGAGACTGTATCCTTCTGAGTACCCTACCTGATTCAAGGGTTTTCTACTCCAGCCAGTAGGAACACAAATGATTTATGGCCCTGAGTGAGTTCTGGTGATTGTTCTGCCTTCTCCTTTCCAGTGGTTCTTTCTTTGGCCTTGGGTGGTTTCCTCACACACGTGTGTTGATCAGTATTCTGATAAAGATTCAAAGGAAACCCTCTGCAAAATCTCTGATGTTCTCTTTATGTATAATTTTATCTTCTCTGTTACTGTGCCTTGTGAATTCTAGCTGTCTCGGCCTTTCTGAATTCTCATTGCTGTCAAGGAAAGACAAATTTAACTGTTAGCTAAATTTAATGATCAGATTTCTGTTTTGAAAACTAATTTTTGACAGGAATATGGAAAATGAATTGGAAGGGATAAGACTATTAGGAGACGTTAAATAAAAAATTGTGAGGGTCTTAATCAAGGCAGGAAGTGAGGGCGGAGAGGAGGTCATGGACTCAAGAGCTATTTAGGAGGGAAAATAAATAAGACTTGTTTATCACTTAGTCATATGGTAGTGAGGAGAAAGGGAAAAAGCAGGTTGTCTTCTAGTCTCCTGGCCTATGTGAATGGGTGAGGGTTTGGGCTATTTAACAAAATAGGAAATACCAGAGGAGAAAGACCAAATTGAGTAAGTAACAGAATGATTAGTTTAGTTTTACACACACTAAGTTTCACATGCATGTGGGATATCAAAAGGGAATTATATAATCAGTATTTTGGTTCAATTCAATATTTACTGAATACTTGTATGCTAGGAACTTTGCTAGGAATTGGAAGAACAATGAATAAGATGCAGTGCTTTCCATTGGTGTAGAACATGAGATCTGGGGTGCATATATAAGTTTGGTCTATAGTTATATCTTATTTACCTGACTACCAAACCTGAAAATCTTAAACAACAGCTGCAAGTGTAAAGGTTAGGAAGAGAAGATCAATGAAATGAAGGTTTATAGCCTGTCCTCCATAAATAAGGCCCCCAGTCCATCTTCAGAGACTTTTGACCCTCACTTAATACAGCATTCAGGCTAGCTCTGACTTGCAGCCAAACTAATTTTCTGCTTCTGCTTCAAAGTAGGAGATTAGAAACAGGGAGGGAACTGGTAAAGACAGTTATATTTTCAGTCAGTGAAGTGATCGCTGACAGCTTGACCAGAAGGACAGTAACACAAAATACAGAAAAAACATCTGAGCCCAGGAATCTAGGTCCTACACATATCAATAGCTCTGTATTTACTCCTGTGTTGCAACCCAAGAGACTAATGACTTTATAGTGATGCAGCTCAGTCATCAAGATTTTTCATTATTCCAATTTATTTTATGCAGTGTATGTTTGATACAAAATAAACATTTAATAGATTTTTATTACACAGTTTCTTACAGATGCTTAGTGGTCTCATTAAAACATATAGATTTTTCTTCTACACTACCACAAACTAGGAATACTGATTAATGATTGTCCAGACTCCTGTAGGAAGGTTAATTAGTAAAAAGGTAAATGAGATGCTCAAGTAGAATAGTAAAGCCTTTCAGAAAAAGAAAAGTAGATGACATGTTTATTTATTTATTTGGGGAGGAAGATCAGCCCTGAGCTAACATCTGATGCCAGTCTTCCTCTTTTTGCTGAGGAAGATTGGCCCTGAGCTAACACCCGTGCTCCTCTTCTTCTACTTTATATGAGACGCTGCCACAGCATGGCTCGACAAGCAGTGCGTCGGTGCGCGCCCGGGATCCGAACCAGCGAACCCCGGGCCACCACAGCAGAGTGCGCGCACTTAACTGCTTACACCACCAGGCCGGCCCCGATGGCATGTTTATTAATCTACTCTATTTTACAATCCATCTCCAATTCTCTTGGCCTTTAGTGGCCGTGACCAATGAGGAAGACCTGACTTAAAAAGTGGTCATGGTCATTTTATTCCACCTAACTTACCATTAGCTCTCTCTCTCTCTCTTTTTTTTTTCCTGTATCTATTCTGGTCCTAGAATTCCAAGAAGTTCAATAAAGGTGAAAAGTACAAGTAAATGTGGAGGGGCTTTACGTTTAGGAACGTAAACTTGGCAGAAGGAAAGACCTAAGCTTGGCAAAGATGTACATCACTTCTAAATATCTAAAATTGGTTAAGGGCTGGGTATATTAAAGAGTCTTCAACCTGAGATCTGTTGAGAATTCTACCAATAGTCAGATGGATAGAGAAGGAACCAAGAGCAATTCACATACACTGTTTATGGAAAATCAAGGAAATGGGTAGAGCTCACCTCACTTGAAGATTAGTATATATACATATACAGAGGATAGTGTAGAAATTTTAAAAATATTTAACAATGTAGTAGGCAAGCAGAAAAAAGTAACAGATGAACGGTTTATTTTTATATGGAATACTTATGAGAGATGTACATTTCAGAAACAATATTTTACAGTGTTAAACATATAAAAATGGAAAAACACTACAATATAAAAGTTAAAATATAAAATAGAGCAAATAATTTTTTCTGACTAATTATTAAGCAAAAAGGAGAGTTATCTGAATTTAAGAGAACATTTTAAGAAAATTTGAAATATGAAAGGAGATTAAATTCTGCATTAGAAGAAATGAAGAGAATAATTAAAGCTGTGGAACCCTCAGTGACTGCAAAGGCAAACTTGGGATTGTTACTCAGATTCAAAAGGAAAGGGGCAAAGACTTTAAAAGAGATAAGAAAATGACATATGTAGGGGAATAAAAATGTACATCCCAGGTACATAAAATCAATTTTTCTAGAAAAAAAGAGAGATAAGAATAAATGAAATTGGATGAAGAATTTAATATTCAATATCAGAAAACAGTCTAGAATTGGACTGTTTTCCAGGAAATACCAGAAATGGGAAATACCAGAGTCTTTACAGATCAAAGAGGATCGCTGAATACAGTCAAAATAAATAAAAAGAGAACAATATCTAGAGTCCAAAGGCATCACCTCCTCATCCTCATCACTTCCCCCACACCAGAAAAAAACACTAAGGCTCACCAGTGTCTTGAGTGATATTTCAATTTTTAAGAACAGATAATTCCCTAGATAGTTAAAATGTTTCAGAATAAATGTAGAGGATAATCCTGAGATTCTGTGCACAAAATCAGCATAATATTGCTGTTAAATCCTGATGAAGAAACTTGAAAACTGATGCAAAAAACTTAAAAAATATTAGCAAATTGAATTGAGCAATACATTAAAAAATAACACACCATGACCAAGTGACATTCATAGTAACAATGCAAGGATGGCTCAATATTAGGATAACTGTTAGTGTATTTCACCCTATTAATAAAAGAAAGATGAAAAATCATAGGATCATCTCCAAAGAAACCAGAATGCATTTGAAAATATTAACATTTATTTCTGAATTTAAAACAAGTTTAATAAAGTAGGGATAGTGATATTCCTTAATGTGATAACTTCACAAACATACATAACTGGTGTACATGCAAAAACAAGCACAAACATATAAAACATACATGTGAATATTTGCAGACAGATAAACATTGTTCTTAATGTTGAGAAATGATGCATTCCCACTAGTAGGGAAACAAATCCTGGGTGTCTACTATTACAGCCATTAACAATCTTTAGACATATTGGTTAATAAAGCAAAAAATAAGTAAAATCTTTGTAAAGAAGGAAGCAAAATCATCATTAATTAGTAAATTTGGACCAAATGACTTGAAAACTTATGAAAATCAAATGAAAACTATTGTAAGAAAAATATTTACCAATAGGAAACAAAATTAATATACAAAAAGATATAAATATAACTAAATGGCTATTGATGGATGAAGAAATGAAGTGTGATATATATATACAATGGAATATTATTCAGCCTTAAAAAAGAAAGAAATCCTGCAACATGTGACAACATGGATGAACCTTGAGGATATAATGCTAAGTAAAATAAGCCAGTCACAGAAGGACGAGTCCTTTATCATTCCACTTATCTGATGTATTTAAAATAATCCAACTCATAGAATCAGAAAGTAGAATGGTGATTGCTGGGGGCCAGGGGGAGGGGGAAATGGGGAGATGCTAATCAACAGGCATAAAGTCTTAATTATGCAAGATGATTATGTTCTAGAGATCTGCTATACAACTTTGTGCCTATAGTTAACAATACTGCATTCTATACTCCGAAAATTTAAGAGAATAGATCTCTTGTTAAATGTTCTTACCACAATAAAATTTTTAAAAAGATGTAAATATAAAAGTATACAAATAACTAACCAATTAGAAAATTTAACATTTAAATTTAAAACTTTTACTCCACAACTAAGTTGAAATAGTATATGTTTTTATGCACAGGAAAACTAAATGTTTTTTAAAAAATGTCAGTTTTTCCTAAATCTATATATTTATCATGGTCTTAGTAAAAATGTCAGTGCATATCTTTGTTTCCCTGACTCAGATAATGTGTTTCTTAACTTTTTATCAGTCAGCAAAAGTTCAGGGATAGGATATAGCTGAAAAATAAAACTAATATGATTTATTTACCTGCTTTACCTGATATTAAAACAGTTTATAAAGTCCTAATATTTAAAATATTTTTCTTAATGTGTGCATTTATAGATAAATAACACAGAGATTTATATATTTCTGGATGGATAAAACAGTTGGACTAGATATATATATAGTATATATGTGTATATATAGAATATATATGGAGAAATATATACATTTTATATATAATACATATATAATGTATATTATATATATTATATTTAAAGGAATTTATATTTTCTTCTCCAAAAGGATAAAAATGTTACCACACTCCAGGTGTTCAAAATATTTAGGAATCTCATATGATTCTTTTTCTCAAAGTAAATGCATGTGTGGCCGAACATGACAGCTTTTACATACCTAGTGGGTTCTCCTTAATATTGTCACCTTTTAAATTTTATCTCATCTAAATTTAGACAGAGTTGAGAAAGAAAAATAAACCTTGACTGTCTGGAAGTGCAGAGTACACTGAAGCAGTATTGTGACATGGCATTAGTTGTGGAAACATGTAAAATATTTAATTTAAAAAATAGAATTTTACTGTTATTTTTTAGAATAACAGAACAAGTAAAAGTGACAATTTTCTTCCTTTGGATAAACCTTATACCCTTATATTTTAATAACAGTAGACAAGCATTTTCTCGTTTAGTTTTCTCAACAATCTTTTAATGTAAAGTATTATTTCATTTTATGTATGAAGAAAAATATTAAAAGATCAAATGAATTTATGAAAATCTCATAGACATTACATGAAATATTTTATATTTATCTTTTATGTTCCAAATCCAGTGGTTTTCGTATTAAAAAATGCTCAACTAGCAATACGGAATGATAACTTTAGGCAGCATATCTCAGATGAATAAAGCAGTGTCCTCAGGTCTTTATCACTGCCAACTGGAATTTTGTCATAAAGAGAGAAATTAAGGGACTTAAAGAGGATACATGTAAGCCCTGTCTTTCCGTATCAGAGGGCGGGTATATTAACGTATAATATTGCTCTGCTCCCATTTGGCCAGGACAAATTGAGACACCAGAGGCCAGTCTTACGGGTTGCAAATGAATCATTCAAATGGTTCCTAGTAATAGAATATTTCTGTGATGTTCTAACGTCTCTGCTTTAATCAGAAAAAATTTGGTTATCTCATGTTTAGTATAATCAGAAAGTATTTCCTTCACTTTAAAATAGTATTAATAAATCTGACTAACGAAAAAAGTTTTTGCTCAACAACTCATTTTGATTAAACGGAAAGGTAAAATTGTAAAATATTGATAATATATCAATAAAAATACTATACAAATATCTTTGTATTTCTAGTGTAGGCTTAGATTATCGTTTTTAAGAACATAGGAAAAATACTTGCTATTATATATTCTTTTACTATTTTACTATACTGCCAATTATTTCTGTTCAATTTCTGCCTTAGTATCATTACTACATCTGTTATTTTAAAGTGCTTTCAGATTATATAAGTTAATATTTTCAAGATGACTTAGGATAGTGCATTGCACATAATAATTGCTCATTAAATGTTAGCTGTGCTCGTAGTACTTATTATTTTTTATTGTCCAATCATTCTTTCTTTCCCATTCTGTAGTAGCCATATCCATTCTGCTTTCTACTTTAAACATGTAAATTCCTGCCCCTTTGGTCTCCCTTTCTTCAAATGTCAAATAAAAATTAAATATCCCCCGAAGGTATGTTACCAGAATAGCCACATCTCTTCCTCTTACTGCTCTCAGAATGCACCTCTTTATTGTTGTTTCTCTTGAAGGCTTCCTTTAGGACCTGTCTTCAAATATCTGAGGATAATCGGAATCAACTGAATTACAGAAAAATCACTAATCCCTGCATTATATTGTCAATATTTGCCGTGAATGCAGTCCTATTGATTTTTTTGTACTCATGTCTTGTGGATTATCTAATTCTCCATTTCCCCAAACATCTGACGCAGGTGGTATTTGTCTAACAGATCAGAAATAGCTTGAAGCTGGTAAAGAAGAATGGAATTATTGCTGATACTTCTTCAGGCGATCCATGCTTTATCACTTTAAGATACTCTACACTTTATTATTTGCATTATGTTTGTGATCCTCACGATTGTGTATTCAAAACTGTTTCTATACATTCTTTATCTGCTATTTTAGGAGATTTTTTTTTTTTTGCTTTCCTAGGCTTATTTGTCACATCACAAGTTAAATCACTATTTTTTAATATATACCAGGTAAAAAGTTAGATACACAAATTAGGAGCCAGGACCGGAGCTAAGAACAGATACAGTAAGTACCCCAACATTATATATAGGGCTGACAGCTGCTCACCAGCAGTTGGGACCTGATACCTCCCAGCTAAGTCTCACCAAGGGGAGACCGTATCTCTCTACTTCCTCAGCCATTTCTCGTGTCCTTCTCCCCAGTCAATTTAAGAAGAGGACTGGGTTAGTTTAATGGGAACGAAGCCTCCATTTCTAACGTAGTTGCCTTTGTTTTAAAGGAATGGATGTGAGTTACCATTCCTAAAACGAAGTGAGGGGAACTCCAAGAGAATCCTGCTAAAATTCAAAGTGCCTACAGAAGAAATCCTGGCATCTCATTCCTTGACTACTCCTTGATGTGCTGAAGTACCAGTAGGCCTCTTCTAGGACCACTGTTGAAGCAGACGCCTTTCCCACAGGTTTCTAAAATTAGATTGTGTGTGAACAAGGAGACAGCCTGCGGTACACAGGAATAGCGTGTAGCAACTAGGTTTGAGGGGGATTTGGTGTAGTGTGACTGAAAGACAGATGGGAAACTATCCCCACCAATCCTAATTCTTTGAAGCCCTCTGGGGATGTGGAGACATCCACAGAAGTTCTCCTGGTTCCATGAGAAAAGTATGAAAGTTAGAAAAAATGACAGGAGCTGTGGGATAGCCCAGTGTCTGCCAGGTCAATGAAACTGTCAACTTGGAGGAGTTGGAGGTTTGAATACCTGATCAAGGCAAATGGAAAGTCCAAGTTCCTTTCTAAGGTGGTCTTAAGTGATGAAGGGGGCCCAAAACCATGTCCATCACTTCAGATAGAATCAATTTGTATCACAATGATGCTGGGGACACATTAGCACCAGAAGAGGCAGCCAATCAGATTAAGATTCTGCTGCCTCCCCTGTCCCCACTCCCTGTCCTGGACATCTGAGAGCTAGGTTTGGGCCTGAAAGAGAGAATGTCTCAGAGCCAGCCTCTCCAACCCACTCAGAGCCAGAGCCTCCAACCCTGTTGACCCCCTACGATGTCTGGGTCATGGCTCTAGCCTCAGGGAAGGCAAGTTTGAATCTTGAAGATGGAAGTTTTAAAGCAGAATAGGAGTGGTTCTTAAGAACAGAAAATAAAACCTCATAAGTTGTCTCTATCTGACTTTTCAGTGGTGAAGGGAATTTAGCTGTGGCCCCGCCTCTCTCTCTCTTTTACTGTTGGGTGGGTGGAAGGATGCCAGGCTGGGCTGAGAGGAGACTGCCTAAGGCTAAAAATAGACTGAAATGTAGGAGGTATTCGACACCTCCTAGGTACTTCAGTCTACCTCGCAAATGGCATATTAGAGTGTCAAAAAGAACAATACACTGTCCAGGAAGAAAACATATGCCACTGACTGCAATTCATTTGTGCTATCTATTTCAGGAAGCCTAAACCTTTTGGACAGGCTGCAGGAGGGGGAGTAGGTAGAGATAGATAGGAGAAGAACAGATATCTTTTTAAGTTTATCTCAGTTATAAAATGTATTTTAAAGGCAAATTACGGTGCATCACTTGAAATAATTCTAATTACCTTTTGTAACTGTTCCTTGACTTAAGGTAATTTGTTGAGACTGAAAGCAAGAAGGCACTCTCTTACATAATTCAAAACCAATAAATACGTGTCATCATAGCCTGTTCATGGAGGTTTTATTGCCAATGCATGTAGAAATACCATATTTTATTTTATAAGTTGCAGTAAATATGGTTGTAGCATAGCAACAACATAAATTAGTGCTTTATTTTACAAGTACTGATGTCCTTTAGCATATGATAAGAAAGAAGCTCTCTGCATGTATGTGATTTTGCCTGATCACTGATTACCCCAGGAGCACAGTGGCTGAGGGATGAAACTTGATGATGGAAAGCTGTGGAAAGTGCAACCAATAAACAAACCCAAGCTGTAGCATGGTTCTATAAACTATAGCTGCCATGCTGAGTGAGTAATTATGCTATTGCAGAAATGATAAATAATGCCATGCTATCTTCACTGGGAAAATGAAGTATTTCTTGCCCCTCAAATTGCTAAAGGTGAAACTTGCTTTCTAGGACCAATCTGTTAGAAGGGAAATAATTCAATAAGATAATTCTTCTTAAAGGGCTACATGTTTGGCTCTATGGCATGCAAGTATTTAGTTTATAAATCAGTGAGGAGGAAAATTAAGACCTAATTGGAATTCAAAAGAAGATGTTTTAAAAAAATTGGTATTTCAGAATAATCTTGATTATGATTGGGCTTCTTATTTAGTTAGTTTCATTTAATTAACAAAAAGTACTTTTAAAATTTTCATACAACTGGGGAAAAATAATGAAGTATTATTTGATCGTATTATAGAAGGCTAAACATAAAATTGTGTAAAATCAGTGTACAAATTATGTTTGTGTGTGTATTTCATTGCACACTGAAGAGTTTTCAAAGTTACTGGAAAGTCTTAGCTATCAACTACCCACTAATATTATATTCCCTGGAATATAATTCCCCAGATATTATAAGAGAATTTTGCTCCCATCTTCTTTCCATATGTTATTAGTAGAATTATACATAACTCACCTAAGCTTGGCCACCTCCAGTCCAACCCAGCATCAAATCAGCATCCCATACAAAAAAGCATCAAGCTCTAAAAGGAGACTCGAAATTGAATACAGACCTTTACTAAAGATCTCTTGAGGAAGCAGCAGCGAGGCAATTCATAACAGCTCACAGCACAGCATGCTTACAATCCCCTTTAGACATCTCTTTCCTCAAGGTCTCACCACACATAGCTACAGCTCACATTTTTCTTCTCATTTAAAGCTTCCTCTCATCACATGAGTTCCCTCCTGCCCTCCCTCCTCTAAGCTGTGCCTATTAGTCTCCACAACCTTAAAATTCCATGATAGCAACCCAAGAGACTCCCTCCCCACAGCACAAGTTCTTGAAAAGTGAGGTCCATCTTTTTCTTTGACAGCTCTGCAGTGATCCTGAGGAATGAGCTTCCCCCTTCCATCTCAATATTTTGAACACAATTCATGACTCTTTCTTCAAGGACTTTTTCTTGAAGACTTTTTTTTCAAATGTTGATATCATTCAGCATGCATGCTTTTTAACTTTGTCAAAATTATTACTATATAATCTGAGTAAATATCACCATTATAGAAAGTAACTCATATGATTCTATAATTGTAAAACAAGTTGAAATAAGTAATTAGCTTCCAATCGATTCAGTTTGTATGGTGATGATTAACACAGAATGCGTTTCACTGCAATGAGATGGAAAGACATTTAGCAGGGATTTGGACCTCCACAATCCTTGATTTGATTCCTACAGTGGACACAAGCTCCTGACAGAGCTGCATAGTAGGGACACAAAAGAAAAGGATTATACTTTGTACTGTTAAAACTTTGGCCTATTTGGCTACCTAGCCCTGACCTCCTTAGTGGCGTCACCTGTGAATCTCAAGGATTCCTTTTGCGCCTTGGACGAAAGTCTTAGATACTGTGCCCTATGTCTACGCCTAATCTCTTTTTTTATTTTTCGCTGAGGAAGATTCACCCTGAGCTAACATTTGCTGCCAATCTTCCTCCTTTTTTTGCTTGAGGAAGATTAGCCCTGAGCTAACATCTATGCCAGTCTTCCTCTACTTTCTATGTGGGTCACCACCACAGCATGGCTGGTGAGTGGTGTAGGTCCACGCTCGGGATCCAAACACACAAAACCAAGCTGCCAAAGCAGAGTGTGTGGAACCCAACCACTATAACACACAGCCGGCCCCCCTAGACCTAATCTTGACTTTTAGGTCTTAACCAGTCCAGTCATGAGAAAAGGCAAGTAACAATAACTGTAAGATAGTGACTGCTATGGGAAGTAGAATTCTTCTCCCTAAAGCTGAGAACACCTGAATTATGTCCGCTAAGAGAATCCTCCACAGTTTTGTAAGGTCTTGGTTGGTGTGAGTTGGCGGAAGTTGGCAGCAGGCCCAGAATTAAATTGCAGCAGGCCAAATTTACTTTTTCTTTTCCACTAAACTCCACATTGATAGTCCCAATTTTTTGGTCTTTGACCTATGTTATTATCCTTCTCCGCTTGGTGGAGTTGTAATACAAGTTCATACTATACATTAAAACGAGTAACGTACGGGGGACGGCCCAGTAGTGTAGTGGTTAAGTTCGCACGCTCTGCTTTGGCGGCCCGGGGTTCGCCAGTTCGGATCCTGGGCAAGGACCTACTCACTGCTTATCAAGCCATGCTGAGGCAGCGACCCATATAGAAGAGCTACAACTCTACAACTACGATATACAACTATGCACTAGGGCTTTGGGGAGAAAAAAAAAAAGAGGAAGATTGGCAACAGATGCTAGTGCAGGGCCAATCTTCCTTTAAAAAAAAAAGTGTAACTTATGATTATAGTGATTTCTTAAAAGAACTTCATCATTAATCAGTTTCAACTCAGATGTTATGTAGACAAGAACAATTTCCCAGTGATACTCTGCAACCTTTTTTAAGTGACCAAGAATAGTCATGTATCCCAGGTGATATAAATTTTACTGTGTTATGCATTCTTTTTCTGGAAATGAAAATTTTACCATCTGAGTTAATGAAAATCAAAGAAACTAAATTTAATATGGGAATTCATATCATTGAACATTTTTACTGCCTTGTATTAGCAAACTTATATTTGAGATAATACCTCAGATTATATACCCAAATTAATCTAAATTCTCAATGGACAACATTATACCATCAAAATCACACTGGTACAGGGTCTCATAGAAACAGAAGCTTGATATCAGAAGGTTAATAATTTCTGAACATATCACTGTGGTAATAAAAAGCAAGCTGTGTATTAGACACAAATACAGAGATTTGAATGCTGAGGATTGTAAATTTAAATTTATGTCACACATGAATACACCCTGTTGGAATAAAATTCTTCACGTGTTCCTCACATTTCTGCATATCTTACAAGCATATGCACTGGCTGTCCTTTGGACTATCTCATCAAGGATGTTTGTATAGTGAACAGTCTTCGAAAAGAGAGTCTACCTCCAGAGCCAAGGCAAAATTGGTTTCAAGCGTTGAAGATACTGATAATATCTTCCTGTTGAGCAAAGGCAGGTGTATCTACTTCCTATTGTAAACGATGTGGGTTCCCTAAACCAGGGTTTCTCTCCTGTAAGGCAACCCATTTTGTGGACGTATCACCTGGCCCTCTTCATATTGATGTGCGTGAATTGGGGCTTGGAGAACCAACGCAGAAAATGCTGATACTCTGGCCACTGTTATTGTGAGAGAATTGTTTCCATTTCTGCCATGATCTGTGAAGCTATGGTTGGATAACTTGCAAATAGGATAAACTCTCAGACCTTTCATTGTTGTAGACACACCTCATACTGAAAATTGCATGAATGGAGATGGCAGAAGTAAAAGCTGGGAGAAAGTGTCCACCAGAAGAGCTTTCCTAGACTTGAGGATCTTTTCTGCTGGATTTAAATTTGAATATTAACAAAATTTCTATGGGCAGTGACTGAAAAGAATTGCATTCCTGAATAGTTTTGCAATGCTCAAAAACAACTAATTTGTTCAGCTTTTTTAAAATTAGGAAGTGTTTCTATACACTAGGCTTGCTCATGTTTCCTTTTCAGCAACAATTTTATCTCACATTTGAAAACAGAGCCTGATCCCTAATATAGAAAACCAACTTTAAGATTTGTCATAACAATTCACTAAAGTTACCTGGAGATAAAAGAAGCTCCAATTCAAGAATTGTTAAAAAATAAACTAGCTTTTCTTTTTTATTTAATGTAAGAACTACATGTTGCCTTTGATTTTATAACCCACCACATAAGAAGAGTTTGCAAAGTGTGTGAGTATTTGGGAGCGGTTATCTTGTAAGGTAACAAACTTCTGCAGCCTCACAGCTGTTTAGCAATTCCTTCATTCACCTCTAGTTGACTTCCTCTAGTCTTCACAGCAAATGTTACAAGTATTTTCAACTCCCAAGTCTTCATTACACTTCTTTCTCGTTCTGAGACCATGAGTCCTCCAACTACATCACTCTTACTGACAACAAGTCCTTCTGCAGGCTTGCTCTTTACCTAAAGGTTTTGTCTGTGCCCTTTCACATAACTCCTTTGCCTCCCTCTTTTCTCAGAGGAAGAAATATTCCTCCAATTCCCATGCCTGAACCTTTCATTCCTTACTCCTCCCCAAGACCTCAATCCGTAAAATGTTTTAGAGGAGACTGCAAATTTACTATTTTGTCTCTTTCACCACATTCTCATTGATGTGCTAAATCACTTCTGCCAAATATTTTAAAAGTTATGCAAATGGTTCTGCCTGCATTAGCCCATCATCTACTTCCAGGTTAGATGAGAGTATAATTTATTATTAAGTCTGGCAAGACTATGATGAGAATTTTTTTTAAACATAGTAGTTGGCATATTTATTGGAATAATACAGAAAGATATAGCGTAACATGGAAGGAATAGGGTGCTTGCCCTCACTTTAATCCAAGTGTAACATTCAAGGTCCCAATAGGAAATAGAAAACATACGTAAAGTGTTAATTAAGAAAATTTTAAGAAGGGAACAATTTACAAATTTGTGGAGAAGTTCGTAGGAAACCAAAAATGGAACATGACACAATCTGGAGCAAGCAACAGAGGGGAATTATTATATGTCTAGACTTGAAGGGAGAAACCAAATTAGTGGTTCTCAGAACCCAGAAAAACTATAGCTCCATAGCTGTAGGAGAAGGCCTCCAGGGGGAACTAAACCTTCAGCAGAGGAACAGACCCACTGCCGACCTGCAGCTTGGCAAGGATGGGGTCAGTAGAACGAATACCACAGCTTCTATTTGCCCACACTTCCTTCTCCTTATGGTGCTAAACCTAATCAGAAGCCAGAGGACTCTGGAAGCTGAGCAAACCATCCCAGGGCGAACAGAGCAGGCTGGAACTGGGTAGAGAATAGACATGAAGGGGCGAAGGGAGAATACGTTAAGTATCAGCTGAAGGACCCTTTCGAAAGAGCACACAGAGAGTTTGATATGTGTTCCCTACTTATTGCAGTTATTATTATTACTATTGCAAAACAGTAATATTGTAATAATTTTCTAAAAAATATAATAATAATAATAGTAATAATAATAATAATAACAACAACAGATAGGGACTTGTACCTGATTCATGCTTTAAAAGTGAAAAGACTAGAGGTTGGTGTGAGCCAGAGAATGAGAAAAGATGACACTAGGAGTGAGATGCTTCAACATCACCAATGTCAGGGCAAAAGTTTAGTCACGTTTTCTGTGTACTGGATGTGGACTTCACAGAAGAAACCTGACTGACTCTATCTTTACTAAAAGAGATTTTACCCAAGGATATTATCAGAGATGACTGTAACAGAGGGTGGGGCCTCCGGCAGCTAAGGCTTGAGGCAAAAGTCGTTAGCCAGATATGGGGGCTGAGGATGGGCATGGAGGCTGGGAATGGGGTACCGTCAGCATTGAGTTTCCAAGGAAACCAAGTGGTCCATGGTAGAGTCAGCTTTGGACGTTTGCCTCAGCCAGAAGGTACCATTGTCGGCTGACAAGACTTTGGTTATACAACACTTTATTTTTCCCTTTTCTTCCAACTTCACTCCCTAGACCCAAGTAGCAGCTATCAAGTGGGGCATAAGAAGAGGCAAGAGAAAGAGAAGTTGACCTCATTCCACTTTCCTAAATGTCTCCCAGCTTCAGGTAGGAATGAGTGTGGGAAAAAAAATTTTACATTAGCTGAGTTTGGATTTATAAGACTGGATTGGAATATTTAATCCTTCAGAAATGAGACTGTAATTTAAGGCCTGAGTGATAAGGAGAGTTACACTAGCTATCTGAGATTTCATCCAGGGATGGCATGGAATAAATCCACATAGCTTGTTCAAAGATAACAGTATGGCAAGACAAAGCCATTTTGTAATTTATTCTGTTACATCCAACTCCTTCAATAAATTATAACATTTACAACTATTTTATTGTAAATTTACATTCTTCCTTCCCTGACTTCCCACCTTCTGCCTACAAACATGCTTAAGTCTCCCACGTTCGAAAAATCTTTCCAACTCTTGGTACTGCTAATTCATCTAGCCATAAATTTCAGCTCCTTCCTTTCTTTACCAAATACTTGAAACGGTAGCTTTGGGTGTTATTCCCTCTTTTGACTTTATCTTTTTAATTATTTTGATTTAATTGTTTTAGTATTTTAATCTCTAACTTTTGGAATTACTTCTATACGAACATCATCAGTGACCTTATATTTTTGAAAAAGCATCTGGTGGATCACCTGAAGATCTCCTTTCCAGAGAACTCTGACCTGCTTTGCTCCAGATGGTTGGTCCAACGCCTGCTGTATTACTCATGTCATAATTTGGGAAGTATCCTTCATCAAATGATAGACCTTCTATATTGATTCTCTAAATCTCTTCTTTTTTTGCCTCTTCATTATTTTTTAATCCTTGTCTTTTTATTAGATATTTTTCAGGTATTTTTTTTCCTTAAATATCTGGTTCTCTAAGTCCTTTTTGTTCTTGTCCTTATCTCTTCAATAATCTTCCTTTGTTTTATAACATTGAAACAAAATTATACGTGTATTTTAAAAATAAAAAATCAAGAAGTAATGAAAGATTAATAATAAAAAACAATTATTTTTCACCCTCTAATCCAGTTGTGCTCTTTGAAAGTAATAATACCAACTCTCATAGCTATTTTTCTGGTATTTATTACCATCATCCTAAATAAAACTGATTGTTGTGATAATTTGATTTATTTATTTTGCCATTATACACTGTCTTTGTCTGCTTGTAGATTAGTCTATAATTACTAATAATAAACAAATTAAATAATATCACAATATCCAAGTAAATCAATAAATCAGTATTAATTTGACTAGCAAACATTATCTAGTTCTTTTACAATTTGGTACAACTTCTGCTTTTTCAAGGGACATAAATTTCCTACTTTGCTTTGTTTTTCATTTTTTTAACATACTATTCTAATTACCAGCCACCCCTTGTCATATTTCAAATGAATGGTCAGTCGATTGTCTATGATCTCTCATACATTTGATGTCCCACAGTCAATTTTTATCTTTGAGAATATTTTCTTTCATTTTAGAATTCTTTTCATTTTATCTTTCATTTTATAATTTGTATACTATATGATTTACCTACACTATTAAATTGAAATTATTTAAGAGAAGAATCTTGATCATCTTTGTACTCTTCATGGTGTTTATAAAATGCATGTTATTTGAATTTAAATAAATGAGTTGATTTGAATAAGTACATGCTATCTTTGCAAAGAATGTGTCAACCTAAAAATAATTGGTGAGTTCTTTCATAAAGTTGCTTATACAACAAATATTTATATTTTAAAATTTGCTGTTCTATTTCAAATAACAAATGCATTTTAGTGCATGCAAATATGAAGGCATTCATAATAAAAATGCAATTATCAGGGCTATAAGAAAATTCAATATAGCATAAACATGAAATATGTTACTTTAAAACAAATAAAACAACACATCAGTAGTTATTACTAATTTGTTAGAAGTAATCTTCACTACCAATTCTCAGCATATTATCTCTGTGCATAAATGATAATGTATTTATTTATATAGCAAAGCATTATTCACAATTGCTTGACAAGAAACCTCAAGTATTTTCTTTATTTTTTAAAATGCAAAGTAAGTGATTTAGATTTGAGAAAATTAATGATCGTTATTCTGTAATTAATTTTGTATTTCCTATGATAAAGGGACAGTTCTAATTTAATAAAAAGTATTTTCTTAACACGGATATGACTGAATTTACTCCGGTAAATTACCCAAGTAAATTCAGTATCTTGGATACTGAATATGTGAACAAATTTAAATAGAAAGTTAAATTTAATAAATTATTAATTTGTTTTACTTCAATATCTTAATACCATTAACAGTGTAAATGATATCACTGAGATGAAAAAATAACAGTCATGTTTTTTGTAGCGACAATTTACTTAACATCGGTCTTTATCTCACACGGTTGTCTCTAGTTATGACATGCATGTGGTCAATATAATCATTGAGGACATGAATATTAACCTTCATTTAGTCACAGTACTTTGCTTTTTATATTATTTTTTAACATTTTCTGGCAATTTAATTCGGAGTTATTCAGTTTGTCAGCAGCATCTCCATTAAAACGTAAATTGAAACCAGCAAACACTCCTTATGAGAATCTTTAGGAAAAAATGAGGAAAGGAGAATTAAAATGACCTGTTTTTAATCATTGGTGTATCTAATTACCCGTGCTATCCTTGTTCCTCATCATTAATATCAAGAGGAGTTAGCTATTTAGTTTTAAATATTCCATGGTTTCTCAGATCCTAAAGAGTGACTAACGTTAAGCATTGGTGGTAGTGGTGGGGGTCAAAATAACCTAAATATTTACCATCTTTTTTTCTATCATTCCTTGCAAAAATCTATCTTTAGTTTGTCAATGATCAGATTATCCATGACAATCACTTGAGAGGAAAAGAATACTTAATTTGGCCCGAAGGGAGCATGTTAATAAAAACCAAGACATGGTCTTTTGTGCAACAAACTATATAATTAGAATATCCATGGAAATTTACCTTAACTTTTAGAGGTTACTTAGGAAAAATCAGAGAGGACCCTCCCCCCCCAAAAAAGATGCAGAGAACCTAGCTTTTATTCTTTTTT
The DNA here is from genome assembly GCF_057802395.1 of Ceratotherium simum simum. Lineage (NCBI taxonomy): Eukaryota > Metazoa > Chordata > Mammalia > Perissodactyla > Rhinocerotidae > Ceratotherium > Ceratotherium simum. The sequence goes on from NC_141909.1 coordinate 18,381,695, forward strand.
GTTGTTGTAGAATAATGTTTGATTTATTTTTTATTTTTAAATTTTTCAGTCTTTTCCGTTTTTCTTCAGTGAACATACATTACTTTTATGAGAAAAATATCTTGAAGAAATTTATAACATACACCATGATGTTTATAATAGCGTGATTCAACAATTTTCAAATTAGAAAAAGATCTGGTAGATTTTATTTTTATTATTTTATCAAGGCCATATTGGTTTATAACATTGTGTAATTTCAGGTGTACATTATATATCAGTTTCTCTATAGACTGCATCGTGCTCACTACCAATAGTCTAGTTTTTATCTGTCACCATACATATGTGCCCCTTCACCCCTTTTACCCATCCCTCCACCCCTTTCCTCTCTGGTAACCACTAATCTATTCTCTTTATCCATGTGTTTGTTTATCTTCTGCATATGAGTGAAATCGTACAGTGTTTGTCTTTCTCTGTATGGCTTATTTCACTTAACATCATATCCTCAAGGTCCATCCATGTTGTTGCAAATGGGATGATTTCATCTTTTTTTTACGGCTGAGTAGTATTCCATGGGATATATACCACATCTTCTTTATCCATTCATCACTTGACGGGCACTTGGGTTGCTTCCACGTCTTGGCTATTGTGAATAATGCTGCAGTGAACATAGGGGTACATAAATCTCTTTGTATTGTTGAATTCATGTTCTTTAGATAAATACCCAGTAGTGGGATTACTGGATTACATGGTATTTTTATTTTTAATTTTTTGAGAAATCTCCATACTGTTTTCCATAGTGGCTGTACCAGTTTGCATTCCCACCAGAAGTGTGTGAGAGTTCCCTTTTCTCCACATCCTCTCCAACACTTACTATTTCTCGTCTTGTTAATTATAGTCATTCTGATGGGTAAAAGGTGATATCTTATTGCAGTTTTGATTTGCACTTTCCTAATACTTAGTGATGCTGAATGTCTTTTCATGCGCCTGTTGGCCATCTGTATCTCTTCTTTGGAAAAATATCTGTTCATATCCTCTGCCCATTTTTTGATTGGGTTGTTTGTTTTTTTGTTGTTGAGGCTGTATGAGTTCTTTATATATTTTGGAAATTAACCATTTGTTGGATATATGATTTGCAAACATTTTCTCCCAATTGGTGAATTGTCTTTTTGTTTTGTTCCTAGTTTCCTTTGCCTTGCAGAAGCTTTTTAGTCTGATGTAGTCTCATTTGTTTATTTTTTCTTTGTTTCCCTTGCCTGAGTAGACACAATACGTGAAAAGATGCTGCTAAGACCGATGTCTAAGAGTGTACTACCTGTACTTTCTTCTAGGAGTTTTATTGTTTCAGGTCTTACATATAAGTTTCTAATCCATTTTGAGTTAATTTTTGTTATGGTGTAAGATAATGGCCTACATTCATTCTTTTGCATGTGGCTGTCCAGTTTTCCCAATATCACTTATTGAAAAGACTTTCCTTTCTCCATTAAATGTTCTTGGCTTCTTTTTCAAAGATTAGCTGTCTATAGATGTGTGGTTTTATTTGTGGGCTTTCAGTTCTGTTCCATTGCTCTGTGTGTCTGTTTTTGTTACAGTACCATGCTGTTTTGTTTACCATAGTTTTGTAGTTTATTTTGAAGTCAGGAATTGTGATGCCTCTAGCTTTGCTCTTTTTTTCCTCAGGATTGCCAACCATTCAAAGATGATTTAATACCTATCCTTCTCAAACTATTCAAAACATTGAAGGCGATAGAACACTTCCTAACTCATTCTATGAAGCACACACTACCTTGATACCAAAACCAGACAAGGACAACACAAAGAAGGAAAATTATAGGCCAATGTTGCTGACGAACATGGATGCAAAAATCCTCAATAAAATACTGGCAAATTGAATACAACAACACATTAAAAGGATCATTAACCATGATCAAGTGGGATTTATATCAGGGATGCAGGGATGCTTCAACACCTGCAAATCAATCAGTGCAATACATCACATTAACAAAAATGGGAATAAAAATCACATGATCCTCTCAATAGATGCAGACAGAGCATTTGACAAGATCCAACATCCATTTATGATAAAAAAAATTTTCAATAAAATGGGTACATAAGGGAAGTACCTCAACATAATAAAGGCAATCTATGACAAACCCACAGCCAACATCATACCAAAAGGTGAAAAACTGAAAGCCATCCCTCTGAGAACAGGAACAAGACAAGGGTGCCTACTATTGTTGATAAGTACTATTCAACATAATACTGGAGGTTTTGGCCAGAGTAATTAGGCAAGAAAAAGAAATAAAAGGTATCCAAATTGGAAAGGAAGAAGTAATACTCTCACTGTTTGCAGACAACATGATTCTAAATATAGGAAACCCTAAAGAATCCACCAGAAAACTATTAGAAATAGTCAACAACTACAGCAAAGTTGCAGGGTACAAAATCAACTTACAAAAATCAGTTACATTTCTATACACTAACAACAAACAAGCAGAAGGAGAATTCAAGAAAACAAACTCATTTACAGTTGAAGCAAAAAGAATAAAATATCAAGGAATAAACTTACCCAAAGAGGTGAAAGATCTGTACACTGAAAACTAAAGACATTATTGAAAAAAATCAAAGACCTAAAGAAATGGAAAGATATTCCATGCACATGGATTGGAAGAATAAACATAGTTAAAATGTCCATGTTACCTAAAGCAATCTGTAGATTCAATGCAATCCCAGTCAGAATCGCAATGACATTTTTCATGAAAATAGAACAAAGAATCCTGAAATTTATATGGAACAACAAAAGACCCCGAATGGCCTAGCTTTTAATTCTTAATTCCACTGCTGAACCATTTTCTTGACAAGTTTTTGTTAATTTCACAATGGCAATCACCTCCCCATGGGAAGAGTACTTAAGGGCTACACATAACTGAAACATTAGATGTTATTTGCTTTTAAGCCATTGCCAAAAAAGGGAGAGGTGCCAGTTTAATTTAAATGACTGTAAATGATGTAATTCCTATACTAGTTGGTAAATTTTGTGAATCCTAGAAAAGAGTAGTAATTATAATCATATGTCATTGCAATTTATAGATTTCTCTGAAAGAGTATGTAGTGAAATTTTTGGATCATTGTACTATCAGTGTAATAGTGAAGACGTATGGCTAATGCCTTGAAAAACGGAAAAAATCAGAAAAATTTATCAAGTGAATCTTTCATGAGAATCTTACATGATGAGAAATAGAGAATGGCAGGTAAGAGGCCTGAGTAGGATATTTAGTGACAAATGGAGCTTCTCAATGAAAAAAGAAGAAAGCAAGCATGAGAAATAAAAACCCTGGAAAATGGTAAGTGGGGGAAAGAGTAAACCGAAGCCTGGTAGACCAGAAATCTAAGGTAAGACGGGTGTTGTGATGAACAAAATGAGGTTTAGAATGGGAAGAGCTAAAGAAACTGAAAGCTGGATTGTCAGTTGCTGCTTAAAATGATGCCACTGGCTGATGTGTGAAGAATGAATTCTAGGAAGCAGTACTTGATGTAGGGAGAGAAGGTGAAAGAAATTGCAGCTGACCAGCTGTGAGATAACAGTCTTCAAGAGAGAGATAAGAAGGGCAATAAGGAAAAGTAAATGCATTGGTGATGTTCTTTGGAGGCAGAGTCAATTTAATTCGATGTACTAAGAGATAGGATATAGAGAGAAAAAGAGTGGAATTGATGATTACTCTTACGTTACTGGGTTGAAAAACAAGAAGAATAATGGTGTCAGAGTGGATTATCATTAAATGAGGAAGCCTAAGAATAAAACAGATTTTGGTGGAGGTGAAATCAAGAGTTATGATATGATTATCTTAAATTGGATAAGGGAGAGGTCAGGACTTTTTTCAATTTATTCTCTAATTTCTTCTTATTTTCTTCTTGTGAGTCAAGAAGAAATATGTCTTCTTCCTTCCTTGCTCCCCCAGCCCCACTCCCTTCCCTAGTATTAGGTTACTATGTAGCTTAACTATTGTAAATTTCTTGTTGATTTTAAAAATCAGCTCCCGGTGTCAGCCGCATGGCTTAGGGGTTAAGTGTGCGCACTCTGCTGCTGGCGGCCCGGGTTCGGATCCCAAGCGCGCACCAACACGCTGCTTGTCAAGCCATGCTGTGGCGGCGTCCCATATAAAGTAGAGGAAGATGGGCACAGATGTTAGCTCAGAGATAATCTTCCTCAGCAAAAATGCGGAGGATTGGCATAGATGTTTTCTCAGTGCTGATCTTCAGCCCAGAAAAATAAAATTAAATTAAAAAATAAAGTCAGCTCCTGGATTTATTTATTGGTACATTTTCTCTTTTTCTAATTCATCGAACTATATTTCTTCTCTCTGGTTGATTTTGCCTTTTTAACACTTTTTAAATTAAGTGCTTAATTCATTTTCTATTGTACTTTCGTTTTTAAGTGACATGAACATTTAAAGCTATTTTGTATTTGTGTTCAGAGCACAGTTTTTCTGTAATCCCTAAATCTTGATATGAAATATTTTCACTACCATTATTCTAAAGATACTCTGAAAACTCAGTTTTCATTTTTTACTTGGCTTAGAGATGTTTAATATAGGACTTAAAAATTAGCCAATTGTAAGTGTTTCATCAGTACTTTATAATTTCATTATTAAAGTCTTATAGCATCATATGTGTTCTTTTTCCATTTTTGAATTTATTTCAATATTCCATAATGCATGAAATAAGGTTACCCTGCTATTTGTATAGTTGAATATATAAGCATATATGTTTATGTGTTGCATTTATTATTTTATTTATATTTTCCTGATCTTTACTAATATATTGCCTACTTTATCTTTCATGGCCCTAGAGAGGGAAGTTCAAGTCTTGTAATGTTATTTTGTGATTTTTGTCTTTTTGGTTCCTACAGTTAATACAGTTATTGCTTCATGTATTTTGAAGCTATGCTATTTGGTACGTAGGATTTATGAGAGGTAATTTTATATTATGAAATTTTCTTTTATGTCATGTTCTTATTAAAATATCCATCTTTAAAGCTGAACATTGGAGTAATAAAATATTATAATCCTTTGCATAAATAGATCCAATATTATCAACAGTATGATGGATTTAGATTGAGGTAGTTTAAAAATACACTTCCTAAAATATATTACAATAAAACAGGTCAACAATATCATATAATAAATTCCTTGCTAATTTTACTTAAAATTGGAATATCAAAAGTATATGAGAGTGTTTATAAATTGCTGCAGACACAGTCTGTTTTACAGTTACCAGTTATACCTCTATACCTCACAGGGCATATCTAGACGTTTCTGCATATCATTACATGATTCCAAAGTATGCTATAGTTGTATTAAACAAGCATATTTGATTTCAAAATACCAATTCTGATTGCTATACATTAGCAGAAGACTAAGAATATTGAAAATTCATTTTTTCTGTATTTCTATGGTCGAAGTTTACTAAAGAGAGCACAAGCATAAATTTTTACATTAAAATACCCTGGAGGTATCAACATATTTTTCTTCAGAAAACTTAATTTTCTCTCATTATTCCTCTAGGTTCTTATATTTTACTGGGGAGGAAGTAAATCCTAATTTATGTCAGCTTTTTCATTTGCTTTACATGCTTTTCAGGTGTATATGTCGTTGGTGGGGAAAATTTTCTTGGTCAAAGAAGTTTGAGAAGTGTTACATTCCTCATACCCTTCATACGCCATCTTGGAGACTTAAAGTGAACATTAATTAGCATATTTAAGACTATAAGAAGTCTATTTTAGTACTTTTGTAACATTTAACAGAAATCATTTTTTTCAAAATATTTTTTTAGCATCCAGGAGAACACACTTTGGTAACGCAACTCTAGAGGTATTTATTTTAAAAACATGTCCAGGAAAGGAATATATCTTCTTAAAGCCGACAAAAGATCAATCTTGATTGCAAACTCAAATAAATAGAAATATCCTGAGGTTGGGCTCCTTCTGTGATGGCCGCTGTGGATTCCCCCAGTGCTGCTGCTGTACCGCATGTTCTATAGAAATGTGGGCACATGACAATCAGACATTATCTACTTTATACTTCATACACTGCTGGAAATGCCAGCTGCTCTTTTTGTGGCTCAAGTGATCAATATATCTGATTTTATGCCTATTATCTTTCTAGGACCATTTGAGATAGGATATTCCTATCATTTATGAAATTGTCTATATCACTAAGTCTTAACTGTCAACATAAAACAGCTGTTGTGATCAAGTGGACATGGACTTGGAATCAGCAGACAGAGGTTTAGCTGTCGGCTCCACTGCTCAGCTCTGTGATGTTTGGAAAGTCACTTAAATTATCTGACTCTGCTTCCTTAAATGTAAAATGGAGGTGATCATATGTATAGAACAATTTTACAGATTTAATTATATAACCCTTTTAAGGAGGAAAACATTACCATGATGTCATTTTAGTTTCCATATTTAATGAAACATCTCCTGTTAGATGTGCCTGGATTATAAAAAATTTCAGTTACTCACATCAACATTTTACCCTTCTGCAGAGTTAAATCTGGTTTGCAAAAGATACTTCTAAAAGAAATCTAAGTTTGTAACCAGAACTCGCCTTTTGTGTAGGATAAGATTAGTATCATGGAATAAAGATGTAATAAGTTGAAAGGGCATTTGAAATGATCCTGTCTCTCAGTGTTCCTTCCTCAACCCTTTTGTTGTTGAGGAAATGGAAGGCTGGAAACAGACTAAATGGCTTGCCTGAGGTTACACAAGTGAGTGACAGACCTGGGAACTGATTCCAGATACCTCTAACTTGCCACGCCACATTTTCTTGTAACCAACCACCTTAATTTTATTTACAGGAATAGAAAGATGGCTTCTCTGCCCCAAAGCATCTTATCATTCTGCCAAGTGGCCTGAAATTCCAACATTAGAAAACTCAAGGGCTTTGTAATCTTCAAATATTCCTTAATAAAATTCAAATATCTTTGGAGAATAATAACTTAGTGAACACTCATTTATATTGAATTGTTTCCTATCATCACTCATTAGCCAAGAAACACAAGAGAGCAAGAAAATGGGACAACCATACATTACATTTGGTGAGTGAGAGTTGGTAAGGTTAAAAGATTCATTCCTTTGCTGAAAATCCTACAAATCCCTGGATAAAATAAAACTCCTTAGCAGAGCACACAGACCGTTCAAAAAACGAGCCTTCTCTGGCCTCATTTCTTTGCATGTTCCCATTCTATCTCATATTTCAGGCATGTTGAATATCACTTCGCACTTCCAAAACATGATATATCTTCTCACATCTCTCTGACTTTTTCACATCCTGTGAACACAGTTGCTGTCTGATTATTTTTCCTTATCATGCTAATCCCTAATCATTTTAAAGTCCAATTCAGGCTCATTGCCTCTATAAAGTCTTTCTTAATCAGTCTCTGAACCCTCTAGATAAAGTTAGATGTCCTCTTCCTTGACAATAATCCCTTTGCATTCAAGTGCATTGCATCTCAGTTACCTCCTTTGTAAAATGGGGATATTGATAGCATCTACTAGGAGTGTTATAAGGATTAATACATGTAAAGTGGTTAGAAGAGTTCCTGGCAAGTAAACAGTATTTGTTATCATTATAATATTTATTAGAGCACACACTAATATTTATTAGAGCACACACAGTCACTAATAGTGACCGTGAACTACTTTAGGACAAAGAATGTTAGAACAGTGTATCCTAGTAATTTTTTCTTATATACATCTTGTGTCTGTCATATGTCTGGCATAGAGTAGGCAACAATAATGTTCTTTTACTGATTAGATGAATGAATTTTGTGGGGAGAATGAATGCACTTTCTGCCTAAGAGGATCTCTATAGTGCAATGCTGAGCACTGTAAGACCAACATGAGGGTCCTGAAACTCCATAAGAGGATGTATATGGTTGCTTTTGATGCAAGAGCTGCCGTGCAATAACAGTACGTGGGGAAACGTGGTGGTATCTTGGGGAAACGTGGTGGTATCTTGGGGAAACGTGGTGGTATCTTGGGGAAACGTGGTGGTATCTTGGGGAAACGTGGTGGTATCTTGGGGAAACGTGGTGGTATCTTGGGGAAACGTGGTGGTATCTTGGGGAAACGTGGTGGTATCTTGGGGAAACGTGGTGGTATCTTGGGGAAACGTGGTGGTATCTTGGGAAACGTGGTGGTATCTTGGGGAAACGTGGTGGTATCTTGGGGAAACGTGGTGGTATCTTGGGGGAAACGTGGTGGTATCTTGGGGAAACGTGGTGGTATCTTGGGGAAACGTGGTGGTATCTTGGGGAAACGTGGTGGTATCTTGGGGAAACGTGGTGGTATCTTGGGGAAACGTGGTGGTATCTTGGGGAAACGTGGTGGTATCTTGGGGAAACGTGGTGGTATCTTGGGGAAACGTGGTGGTATCTTGGGGAAACGTGGTGGTATCTTGGGGAAACGTGGTGGTATCTTGGGGAAACGTGTGGTATTAGATACAAGTTTATACAACTTTACAATTTTTCTCAGAAACAGCCCTCTCTGTGAAATATGTTTTACTGGCCTCACTGAATAACTTATTCTCTTATTTGGATCAACTTTATGAAGGATATAATAGATAGAAAAATCTCATGATGTAAGATTTGAATCATTTTCCATATGTATTCAAGACATTCCAAGGAGTTAATACTAAATTATTGTAATGATAATGACTGAAACTCAATATTTATGGGAAATTTACACAAATGTAGATAGCACAATTCTTGATGTGCTTTGATTGCTCTGAAATGGCAGTTTTCAATAAATATTGAAATTGGGTGATAATCGCTAGCATTATGTATTATTTATCAGCATTCAGATTGCCATGAATAGGGATGCCCTTTTACACATTAACCTCCCTTCAAAGAGCTCAGAGAAAAGAGCTAATTCCAAATGCAGTATTATCCTTCATACCTTTTCCATTCTTCATTATTTATTGTAGAAATGTATTCATACTCTTGGGGTAGTAAGGGAGTTCATTTTTACCCAGTCATGTCTAAAATAGCTCTGAGCTAAAAATATTCTCCCTGGTAGTCAATGCAAATAAGCCTACCATGCAATTTTCTTGGCTGATTCTTTGAAACTTTTGTAAAACTTAAGTTCTAAAATATGTGGGATCTCATAGCAGTAGAAGTAGTAGGAATATCCTGTTTTATACACTGGCATAAAATATGCACCAAAAGAACATGATGTCTCAGCCTCTGGAAACGCATGCTTAGTTATATTGCCTTAGAGAAAAATAAACGCTTTTAAGAGAAGGGCATAGAATGCCTGCAGTGTTTTAATAATAATTAGAATTTCCCCTTCAAAATTTATTAGAGAAATGTTTGGAATAAATCTTATAACTAGAATTTTCCAAAGTTCCAAAAAGTTTTAAAAGTTTTTTAAAAAAGTTATTTAAGGGTTAGCCCCGTGGCCTAGTGGTTTGCAGGTTCGGATCCCGGGCACAGACTTACTCTATTTGTCGGCCATGCTATGGCGCTGACCCACAACACGGTAGAGGAGGATTAGTGCAGGTGTTAGCTCAGGGCTGATCTTCCTCAAGCCAAAAAAAAAACAAAGAGGAGGATTGGCAGTGGATGTTAGCTCAGAGTGAATCTTCCTCAGCAGAAAAAAAAAAAAAAGTTATTTAAAAATAACTGGGTTACGAAAAGTTACCTACAAAGGGAAAGAACATTGGCCTGGTAGATATGACAATAAGAATCTTAAGCACTACTACCCAATTCCATTTTATATATATTTAAGAATGGTACTATAGATTTTTGAAGGTGGATTTTTGTCAAAGAGAAATATTTTGAATGGATTACTTTATTGGAACTTAAGTCTCGACGAGTGATCCAGTCATGGGATCAGACTACGACTATGAGGTACAGGCAGGGAAAGTCCTCTCTTTCTCCATGCCGCGTACTGGGATAAGTTTCCTACAATTAATTCTATTAGTTAATTGGTCATCACTGGTTACATTTTTAACGTACTTGGTTTATCAGAATTTAACCCTGTTTGCCGTTTATCCTAGTTATTTCTTCAGAGCAAAATTTGATTTTTATTATGGACATAAAATTACTTTAGATTTCTGGACACCTCTTAGAAAGGTTTGGACTGCCCAGGAACGTCTGTGATTTGGTGTGGTCTGTAGAACCTGTTGAAGAAGATTTCTCAGAGCAGAGAAATCTACTCAGATTAAGGAAAAATGTATTGATGTTAATCCTCTTTTTTCCATTCAGAAGATCTGGATGTTGTTTCTAGATCTGCTGTAGAGAAATATGTCTAAGCCACCTCCGTGTGACAGAATGGAAGTGACACTTTTCTTTAGTGAGACAAATAATTGAGGTAGTGTATATTACCTCAGAATTGTCGTCAAGATAGTTTTAAAAGATAGGAGTGGATTTTTTTGATCTTCTTCCCAGATGAAATTGGAAAACATTTATAGACTATTATCAAGGTTTCACTGGGGAAATTTTGAATTATGTGATAAACTGGGTGGTACTATCCTGTGAAAATGTTCAGAAACAATTAATGAGCTCTTTGGATTAACTGTACTAGGGTGAAATAAAATGCTCCTTTTTATTTTCTTTCACGAAATAGCTGTTCCTTAAATGATCAAATATCTATAACAACTCTGAACCCAGAGAGTGTTTATTTTACCTGGCATCAATTTTAGTTTAGTTTCAGAGTTCGGTATTATACCTTGCTTTTTTTTTTTTCTTTTTGAACAGAAAATTCAACTTTACCCAAGGAAATGTTAAGGCTGTTTTTACACTGAACTTCAATTTTAACACAACTCAAGTCTTGATACAAGTTAACTAGTAAATCTTATGTTTTCCTTGCTTAAAGGCATTAATAAAATGCGTTTCAAGATTAGACGCTTGTGCCTTATAGGGTTTTCATGCATGAAAGCTGGTCAACACTGCAGGAGCAGAAACCTCATTACTGGGACTAGTTCAGGTCCATTACATTAACTGGTGTCCTCATAAAGCACTCTAATTTTTGCTTACACATGGAACAGTAAACAGTGATTAGATAAAGTTTTATCTAGTGTAGCAACAGATCTGGCCATTTCTAGTGTTTTTCTTTTACCTTTCTTTTGAATTGTTGGACAAACCTGTCGGATAGGTATTATTTTCCACTTCAGAAAACTGAAAAGAAATGAGGTAATGAGTTGTCTAAGGTAATAAGTGACAGAATCTGTCTCCTCCACCCACCCCTCTCACTCTCCTTCCCTTCTTTCCTTCCATTCTTCCCTCTTCTTGATACATTTACTAAATACCTACTAGGTGCTAAGCATTTGCTTGTTTCTAAGGTTTTGAAGATTTGGCACTCTGCTTTGCACTCAATTTGCTTAAAGAGTAATGAGAAATCAATATTCAAATACAGGCAATAAACTAGAATGTAGTATGATAATCAACATAGAATAAAGCACAGAATCCCCTGAAAAGAGGAGTAAACAGTTAACACTTTGGTGGGGAGAGGAGTCAGGGAAAACTGCATATGGAAACCACTTTGACCTCTCAAGAAAGTAGTAGTAGTTTTACAAGGTGGGGAAGGAATATTCAGGTCAAAGCGATTGCAGATGCAAAGTCATAGAGGCAGGAGATAGGTTCTATATACATATGTGTGTGTGTATATATATATATATACACATACATATACAGAATAGTACAATTGGTGCTTATGCAATATAGTTGGGAACATAGGAAAAAATGGAGGGACATAGGCTAGACAGTATGGACATAGCTAAGCCATGAAGATAACAACAATAATGATAACGATGATGACACGGATGATCATGTAATCCCAAATTAATGTTGGGATTACAACTCTGTATCAATGTCTCACAGACAGGGTCATGTGGTGGAATTCTGGGCTCAAATTCAGCCCACACATACATACACATATGCATAAGTTTGGGTGAGAGCTTTCTGCTTTAAGTCGAATGTCATTAATTGGAGCACCTATTCTTTACACTGGATAATTTCTCCCACTCCCTGTTATATCTGGGTCTAACAACACAATTTTTAGATGAAGAGAAACCATTTAAGATTTTATTTAAGAAAATAAAGAACTTCTAGGCAAGAACAATAGGCTAAAGGAAGTAGGAGCAAATTCCAGGCTCAGCTGGGCAATTGTATGGCTAATACTTTTAGATCACTAAACTACTCTGTATAGGTTCCAAACTTTCAATTTGTAAAATGAGGAATTAAGATGAAAAGATCTAAGTTTCTTTAAAATTCTAAAATGCGGGAGAAACTCTACTAATTCAACTACATAAAAGTAAAACTGATATAGAGCATGAATATCCTATGTAATTATCTGTTCAGTTAGATTTATTTCTGTGCAACAGTGTTGAAGCCTATATTTTCCTTTTATGGAGGATAATATTTAAAACCTTACTTAATAATTTTTTTAAACTTTCATAAACAGACCCTTAAGTTAACATCTACAAATAATGCAGAGGTTTGGATAATCTGTTTGCCTTGGAGTTTGGAGAATCATTTTAATTACTTTTTAATCAAATAGAAATATGATTTTTTTTACACTCTAGAGTGATGTTTATAATAACTCCTAATTATGTTATTTTTTAATTATTACATTTATCAACATATACCTATATCCGTATCTATATTGATTTTCAGAATACTTTGTTCTGTGGCCATAGTTTCAGTCATAACTACCATTAAGTAGCAGGAGAAAAAAATCCAGCAATGATAACCAATCAATATATTCACTTACTACTGCACCCCTTGTCCAAGTGCCCTCTCCTAACCCACAGTGGATGACAAAGTAGCAACTACATATGCAGCTGAAATGCAGGAGCTACCAACGTGATGAGCTCCCTCTTAAAAATAATAACTAGTGAGAAAAATATTCCAAAGTGAAAATAATGCAAAAGAGATTAAAGCACATCTTTTCAACATCAGATGGGGGTACTTTCTAACAAGCCCACTCAAGGATTATCTAATTCTCTAAGAGAATATGCTTGTGTTTGACTTTGTTATTTACTATTTGGTTACGGCCTAGATACAGAGAAATTATATGTTAACCTGTAGGCTTCTGTGTAGTAGAAAAAATAATCCTTAAAGATATTAGCCACTTTCACATCAATACTTTTTAATAGTCTTTAAAAAAAATGTCAATAGATACCCTGTTTTTCAAACGTCCTTAAAGCCAACTTTGGCATCTTACTGGCTCTCCATTAATGAGTTAAATAAATTTTTGACATGTATTTATTTTATATTTTTATGAGTTATGTATTTAATTTTTAACATTGACACTAACATTTAGTGGGCACTACATGCACTATTCTAAGAACTTTAGAAATGTTATCCACTTTAAACTTCACAGGTCTATTAGGTAAGTATTATTAAAACCATTTTCTCAGATAAGGAATCTGAGTATGTGAAAGGCAAATTAAGCATTCTAATATCAATAATAACAATACATTTATTCCACTATTTATGCATCGTTTTGAGCACTTACTAGGTGCCAGGTACTTTTCTAGGCACTTGGAACACAAATGGTCAAAACAGATATTCTTATACCTCTCATAGAATTTACATACTAGTCCACATAGGGGACAAAGGGGAAAGACAAGACAATAAATAATATACAAAACAAATAAATCTAGTACTTAATGGAACTTGGATTAAAATTTAGTTCTGTCTGCTTTCAAACACTGTAATTAATCACTTCACTTTATAATAAATGTTGTAAGTGAAGGGAAATTCATATTAAAAATCTAGGTTACTAGAGTTATTGATTCTCTCATGGCCACTGGACAGCTCACCTGACCTACAAAAATAAGACTTTATCAAGAAAAGTCATCACACTACTTTTTCTCAAATCTGAAAATGTCTCTAATGTTCTCAAATTGGGTCAAAATACACACATGTGCCCTTAAAAAGAACCGTGCACAATTGCAGAGACAATAGGCTCTACTTAGTGTACTAGAATTAGGAATCTTCCGCCTTCATATCAGTGTCTTCTAGTACAAGGGGAAGAATAAAAAATATCTGCTTTTGGGGCCAGCCTGGTGGTGTAGTGGTTAAGTTTGCCTGCTCCATTTTGGTGGCCAGGGGTTCACTGGTTCGAATCCTGGGCACGGACCCATACGCCACTCATCAAGCCATGCCGTGGCGGCAACCCAAATACAAAATAGAGGAAGACTGGCACAGACATTAGTTCAGTGACAATCTTCTTCAAGCAAGAAGAGGAAGTTTGGCAATAGATGTTAGCTCATGGCCAATCTTCCTCACCAAAGAAAAAAAAGAAAAAGGAAAATCAAATTACCACCTATCATGGCTATCAGTATATGGGAATAAAGGCTATTTAAAAAAGAAAAAGTCTGCTCTCATTTTTATGTCTGATATTCCTAATTTTCTTTTCTGTCCTATTCTCTTAGAAGGACTAGCATATAGGCAGCATCTTAAACAAAAATCTTCTTAAATAACAATCATTATTTCTCTAATGTGAACCACTATAATTAATCCACTGTAAACAGAATTTGAGGTACTACTAGCAGATAAGGAGTATGACTACATTCCTCTACTCCAGAACACAATCATTAAAAGTAACTGTGTTGGTCTTGAGGAAGAGCAGGGTAAAATGGGGCAGAGAGATTTACATTTCTCCTCATATGACATTAATTTCAAAAGACAAAAATAAAAATCCCCAAATTCTTCTCTTTACTTAGTTGTATTATTTTATGGTCTCACTCAGACTATAACCCAGATATATTTTCCACATAACCAGATATGGTCATTAAAACTTTTGGAAGTTTCAGAACATTAAATCCACATACAAAGTATAAATATTTGTCAACCATTGAGCTTATTCAAAAAATATTTCCTAGAAACTTGATAGAAATCCCAAAGAAAGTATAGCAATTTTTTTTAAGGGAAGTCAGTTTCACATGAACCAAATTCATTACTTTGAATGGGGCAAAAGACATGTGAGTTACTAGTTCATGAAATATTTATAAAATGAAATTCACATTGTACCATACTATTGAACTTAAGATTTCTTCATTGTCAAGATGACAGTCATGCTATTCCCATGGAAAGCAAAAACAAAATAAAACAAAAATCCAAAACAAAGAAAAAAAAAGCAAAATAGGAAAACTCCCTTGTAATATCACCTACCAGTTAAAGAAACAAACAACAAAAACAATGTAACATATCTAGGACTCTCATTCCCAACCCTCATAGTTAATACAAACTATCATACTCTCTGAACACTGTGGAAAGGAAATCATAGGCGTGAACCCTTCGCAGGAGAAAGCACCAGTCTCCATTTCAATCTATAAACAATCTACAAGTCCGTGAAAGTGAAAGGAAGGAGTAATGGTTTGACCAAAGTTAGACTTCCAGACTAAATTACCAAAAAATTTAATTCTTTTTTTTAAGTAACTTTATAGAAAATACAATTTTAAAAATTTTAACATATTTGAACTCAAAAGTCTATTTTCTTCTATCACCTTACATTTGTTCTAATATAAAATGCTAACATCAGTATCATTACCTGATTTTCTAGCTCTTTTATATTACCGATTAAAGACTTAATATTATATATCTTTTTTTCAGTCTTTTCATGCCATCTTTAAAAAAAAATTCAGGCAAACATTTTTTCCTTTGGTGTCCTAGCATTATATTTTGCAAAACTAGTGAATACGGCTGCTCATTTATTTTTCAGATCTCACTGATGCAAAAGTGTTTCAGAGGGATAAATTACAGACAGAATTCTAATTTAACTATTTGCAAAATACTACTCTTTGTCAAAACTGATTGAACTTCAAAGCCTCCCTAAAACATCATACATAATTTATTTTGGGGGAAGAAAACAATAAAATCCAGGGCTAGAGCTGTAACAATGGTATTTTAAATAAGACATAGTGACAAGTAAAGTATTTGCTTGGAAATGAATACACTTTTTATCAGCCAAACCATTTTTTTTTTCACTTTATGAATCTGGTAATATGGTAATTTTCGTGATTATGAAAACACTTCTTGTAGAGTATAGAAAAGAGCAAATAATTCAGCATATTTGACTCCCCTTTTTCTTTTTTAAAACTGTGCATGTAATTGTTTCTTAATCATATATTCCAGTCACAGATTTTTAATTGGTTTTTGACCTACATACCATCATGGGTTGATTAACAATTCTCTAATCAAGGTTGCATAGCATTCATGTGTGTTCAATAATTCAGTGATCCGTCTAATGGGACCAAGGGTTCTGGTCGACACGCAGCAGCTGCTAAGAGCACCAGAGCACTTTTATGCCCAAATTGCCCTCAAATTCCTTAATGAAGAATCAGCAAGATTCCACCAACGTTCTTATTGCTGCACTTTCTAGATGAGTGGAAAACCACTGATAAGAAAAGAGAATGTTTTGTATTGTCTAGAAAAATCTGTATGTGAAATATTGAAAACTGAGTGTAAAATGGAAAGACAGAGTAATTGATATCTTCTTTGTAGGCACCTAATAACCAACAACACTGAGATAAAATTCCTTAGAAGTGCTGGACTTTTAACACATGCTGTAAATGCTCATTAAAAAGTAATTTTTCTGATTAAAATAGGTTATTTCCACTCAATTGTTCATTCAACTTGGCAAAATTAGCACAAGAAGAAAGAAGTATGAAATTTATCTATACAATGCACAGTTTCAATGTGCTTGCTTCAATCTGTCCCATTAACAAGGGTTAATTTGAAGAAAAAAATATAATTTAGAAAGTGTTAGACGCCTAGGAGAGGCACGGTGTGAGAGTTCAGTTTTTAAAAGGCATATGGCTGTGCTAATTCATAAGGGCTGCTTATAGTCTATGCCATTTATTTAATTTGTGTAGCCTTATATTTTTAACACATATATTGAATATTTTAAATATTGTGTTGTCATTTGTATATTTAACTAAATATCTACTTCTAAAAAAAATTATAACTTTTCACACATAGCTCCCTAAATACATTTTAAGGAAATGCAGAGATCCCTATTATTTTTTATCCAAAAGAGCTTTTTTTTTTGGTGAGGAAGATTGGCCCTGAGCTAACTCCTGTTGTCAATCTTCCTTTTTGCTAAGGAAGATTGGCTCTGAGCTAACACCTGTGCCCATCTTCCTCTATTTTGCATGTGGGACACTGCCACAGCATGGCTCGATGAGCAGTGCATCGGTCTGTGCCCGGGATTCATACCTGTGAACCCTAGGCTGCTGAAGTGGAGCACGTGAACTTAACCACTACATCACCTGGCTGGCCCCCAAAAGAGAAGTTTTTCAAAATGTTGACCTCAAAGTAAATTTCAGTGAAACAATCACCATTTCATCACTGACTTACAGTAAAAAAAAAGAAATTGTTAATATTGCTTTATGATCTTTTAGTTAATATGCAATTTATTCACTTGTGGCAAAAAAAGAATATCCTACATAAAGTGGAGTTTGCAGGTTGACTATCAAAATCCATTCTTCTTTTATTTTTGAGCATATGGATAAACTACATTTCCCAGCCCACTTTAAAGTTAAGTATGACCCACAGACCTAATTGCTCACTTCAAACTGTAATGCAAGAGAGACATAAACTTGTTCTGTAGGCAAATGAATTAACGTTGAGTCTCCTTGCTAAAGTAGTCTAGCTTTACCCTAAAAAATACAGCCATAAAGAGGTACACCCAGCCTTTGATATGCCTGGAGCTCTCAGAGGCAGATCGTGTTGTGCCTCCTGGGAGCAATCTGTTAAAACATTTGCTTCTATCTTTGATACCTCAGCTGTGAGATAATCCAGATGTTCTCTGTAGGATTTTTCATTTCTAAGTTGTATAATCTAGCTTTAGTAAACTAACCTTGGTAAATTTCTTTGAAAATAAGGCAAAGCAAAATGCAAAGTGAAATAAGTCAGAGGGAGAAGGTCAAATACCGTATGATTTCCTTCATTAAGTAGTAGATAATAACAACAATAAACAAACACATAGGGACAGAGATTGGATTGGTGGTTACCAGAGGGGAAGGGGGGAGGGAGGAGAGTGAAAGGGATAACTCGGTACATGTGTGTGGTGATGGGTTGTAATTAGCATTTTGGTGGTGAACATGATGTAATCTATGCAGAAATAGAAGTATAATGATGTACACCTGAAATTTTTACAATGTTATAAACCAATGTTACTGCAATAAACAAAAAATTAAAAAAAACAAAAAAACAAAATCAAAGCAAAACCCTCAGAGCCGCTTTAGAACGCTCCACGGAAAGGAAAAGATTTGGGGTTTGGGAAAAGTAGGATGCTGCTAGAAGAAAGAGATTCTCTTAGTCTTTAAAACAAGGAAAAATTGCTGTGCAGGGAAGCGTTAGCTCAGCAGATCTGAGTTGCTCAAACCCTGCACATTCCCGAAGAGGGTCTGTTTTCACGACTAGCCCTTGGCCAGCTCTTGGGAATTGAGCTCTTGGAATTGAGACCTCAAACTATGTTATACTAGTTTGTCTAGATGGTTTATGCAAACGTGAGATTTATGGGGAAGAGCTGCTTTCCTTTGGGGGTCTAGAGCTTCAGTGACTGAAGTTAGTCATACAGGCACTATGTACACAGGCTCAGGCAAGCTCCTTGGTAGACAACACATTGCACGTGTTGTTACAACCTGCTGGAGGAATTAAGTGTGTCTTGTGTAGCTCCAGGGAGAAAGGACTCTTGGGAACTCGCCCTGATTCCCTCCGGACTACGTCTCATTTTCCTTTCCCTTTGGTGATTTTGCTTGATATCCCCTTGCTGAGGAAACCTGAAACTATGAGTATCAAGACGCCTGAGTTGTGCATGTATTTCTGGTGGGTCAAGCCTGAGTGGTCTTGGGAACACAGCTATTCTCCTGATAATTTGTTTTGACAGTGACATAGGCTACTGATCCAATTTCTCTCTTTGCATTGGTTGCTAGAAGGCTGAGTCCAAAACTATAGTCGCCTCCAGTAAGGATCCAGGATAGGCTTCGTGACTGCCCTATACTATTCTCAGAGATCTGGAGTATTCAAGCTAGGGTATTACTCTGGTGTAAACAAAACAAGCTTCTAAATTTAAAATCCTGCCTTAGTAGCGCTTAAATGATCATGAGGAATTGGAACAGCTAGTTGGGTAAACACACCAAATGGCAAGTTTATGTTTACAACTATTTTTTAACTCCAATCCGCAGAGCCCTGAGCAAGCACAGTCCAACCAATTGGAGAGAAAGTCAGAGCAAATTTTTATTAAGGTTACTGAGTATTTGTTGATAAATTAGTCTTTTGAAAGCCACGGAGGGTTCAGGAATTATCTTCTATAGTGTGCCCATAAGGATATTTATGTGTGTATGTATACTTCCTTTAATAAATTATAATTTAAGTAATTATAATAAAGTAAAATAAATACAAGCCAACAATTACTTTCAAGGCATTGTGCTCTGGGGGATGTATCTATAAATGCTACAATTTTTGCCACCATAAAATGGAAGTGAGAGCTGTACAAAACTGCTTTCTAACATAGGTCTGAGTATAATAAATAGCAATAAAAGAGCAAAATATTAAAAATAGTCTTTAATATATAAAGCTTATTTAAGTTATGGAAAATGCCATAGAAGAAATTTTAGTGAGTCCACCCCTTTCATTGTAATCTATGGATTTCTGGATTTCTGTCTCATAAATTTAGCCTCTGAAAGTTAGCTAAATTCCTCTTTTGTTTGCATATTTATAAAATCTAATAACACTAAGCTACAGTATATTAATAATTCCTATAAAACATTTTATTATACTGAAATTTTCAAATATTTATTTGTTTAAAACACACACACCAAAATCTTATTGTGTTCCAGGAACTATGTAATGCCTGTGGAAGATATAATAATGAAAAAAATTTAGCTCTTGTCCCTCAGAAGTTTGCTCTTAGGAGGTCTAAATAACCATATTACAATTAAATAAGCTTAGTATTGGAAATGAAAGAGAGAAATTAAATTCAAGACATGTTAGAAAATTTTCAAAATGCTATAGTGTAAAGGAAGAGAGAGGTTAAAAATGCTGTTGAGTCTGTAACTTATACCTGAATTACTTATCTCTGAGAAAGGTATTTCATTTGAGTGGTTGTGATAGAAGTTATACTGCAAGAGATTAGAGTGACAGAGTGATGAGGATGAAATGAGTACAAAATATGTTTCAGGAAATTTAGTGGTAAAGAGGTAAAGTCATGAGATAGTTGCTTGTATGGGAGTTTAGGGTCAGGGAAGGCTATTTTTATATTTGTGTAAATTTGAGTATACGCCTATTAACAGAGAATGGGCCAATGGACACCAGAAGATTAAAGATGAAAAAAACAGGGGAACACTTCCATTACTGACAGAATAGTGCTAGGTATATTCTGCAGAATGTTCTCTCTAAGAGCAACTACAAATGAGAAATAAAGTAAGACATATTAAAATAAACTGCTGGACTGATAAGAAAGTAAAACAAACAAACAAAAATCCAGAAATCAAAATAAGATCAAAACACGTATAAGATGATGGAATATGATCAAATATATCAGTAACCACAACCCCAAATATAAATAGACTAAACTCTAGGGTTGTCATGCTGGGTAAAAAGCAAATCGATCTATAGGTGATTTACAAAGCCACTTGAAACCTGTATGAAATCGAAAGGTTGAAAGTGACAGAATAGGATAGAAAATTCAAGAAAACATGAATTAAAAAATTAAAAGCCATGATAGCAACTGTAATAACAGGCAACATCTGATCTTCTTTTTGTGTGAATTGGACACCCCACTTTCCAATTCTCTAAGCCAGAACCCCGGACATCATTCTTTAGTTCTTCCTCTACCGTACATTTAATAAATCACCAAGTCCTGATATTAAATACCTCTTAAATATTTCACAACTCTACCCTCCTCTTAATCCATAAAACTTCTCCATTAGTTAAGGCCCTTTATACAGATAACTGTAATTACTTCCTAACCTGTCTCCTTGCTCTCAGTGTTGTGTCCTTCAATCTGTAATCTTCAATAAAGCCAGAGTGATCTTTATATCACCACCATGTTTGACAACACCCCCAGCCCTCCCACATGACCACCAATGGTTCCGCTTCACCAGCAGGTTAAATTCCAAACTCATTAACATGTCTTATCAGCTCCTTCATTTTCCACGCCCTGCTAATCTTTGCAGACTTGTCCCTTGATATATCCTCCTCCACATCTATGCTTTGAACTACATTCAGCTCCTCAAATACATCATGCTGTCTTTCAAATCAAGGCTTTGTCTTTCCTTCTATCTAGAACATTCTTTCTCTTTTCTCATCTCCACTCCCAACCCCTTTTTTCCCATCTCACTATAACCCTGACTTGCTCTAGTTAACTCCTGCCTAATCTTCATATTTTAGCATAGCATCCTTTCTCCCAGAAGCCTTTTCTGATGCACTAACTAGAGTTTATGTGCATATTTATGTTACAATTGTACTTAGTGCATAGTATTATAATCACCTGCCTAAAAGTCTGTATTTCCTACTATATTGGAAGCAATAAGGCTAAGAGATGTATTTGCCATGTTGAGCATTTAACCTCTGGATCTAACACTATGCTAAATAATTTTTTGTCAAGCAAATTACAATGAAAATGTTATTTATTGCTCTCTAAAGACCGATACAAGAAAATCTCTGGGATGATAATAATAATTGTGTTTATTACCAAATCGTGCTAAATAGATACAGTGTCACAACTCCAAATTAGTCCACATTTGGGGTTAAAAGTTGGCTGAAAATCTTTCCTGATATTGATTAAAGAGCAGAAAGAGGACAAATTCTAAATAGTTTCCTCTTAACTTGATAATTTGCTAGGTGTCAGTTTATTCTGAGATGCTACCAAAAGTGTGTCTTTAAATTCCTTCTCCGTGAGCTGTTAGCCAAAAACAAACACCAAATTCACACTAAGCTTGCACTTATTTTTATTGTTTCACAATTATCTAACATAGATAAAAAAGAGTTAAATAACAGGGGATCAGAACTGCAAAAATCTTCATCATCTAGAAGCTAAAATCCCCAAGAAAAAAAAGTTGGAAAGCTTTTAATGAAACGAAAGCAACAAACAAAGATATCCAAGTCAGAGAAGGCAACAACAACAACAAAAAAATTGATCTGACATTCCAAACACACCAGAGATTGGCGAGAGGAAATTAAAAATGAAAACAACAGAACACATTTTGCTATAGTCTAACCTCCCTAGCAAATATTTGCATCCATATGCATTTTATATTCCATAGCTTGACTGTGAAATTTAATTAAAAACAATTGTAAACACAGCTCCTCAAGGCTACTGAGGATTTCACAGTTTGAATCTTTCTGTCTGAAGCATTTTATTCTCTTAAAAAATGCATGCATCACTAATGGTCATGTCTTCAGAGTTTGGTTTGAGAAGAATTGACTACTTGTCTCATTCAAATACATCCAGAGAAACTAAATTTAGATGGAATGACCTAGGCACCTAGACCCAGAATTCTGTAAATATACCAGGTGAATAAACTGAAAATTGTCCCTATGGTTCCAAATTTGGCCTTGATTTCCATTCATTTCAGATGAAACTCCAAAGGGACTGCAGCCATAAAGCCGTCCTCAGCACTCCTGGAGTATAATTCTGTAAGAAAATACTGGATGAACAAAAAATAAAATACATAAAAAGGCAAGCTGCCATAGTACAAGCATTTTTAGGGCTAGGGACAGCCTAATATAAAGCTTGATCCACTTATACAATTCAGTTTGTGCTCCTTTTTGTTCTGTTTTCTTCTGACCCCAAAGTAAACTTACATGCAAAAATGCCAGTGAGTAAAATGGAAGCCTAAAATGAAAATGTAATCTAGTTTGATGCCTCAGCATTATCTGGAAAAATTGCAGTGCTTTGCTTCTCTTTGACATTCTCTGAGATTTTCTGTGAAGAAAGTAAAAAGCCTGATTCTGATTCCTCTACTCACCACCCAGACGTACTCAGTGACATCTGTGGAAATGTAATTGATTTCTTTTTGTTTATTTGACAAACTCAACACTTTAGCCAGGAGGATGTCAGACTTAAATGCAGCTTTATAGTCTCTTCTGAGGATGCAGTTAGTCAAATATCATGTAGATAAAGTATCTGTCTGGCTCCAGAATGTCTTCAGAACATGGAAGTAAGTGCCCCGGTTACAACATGCTGTTTCTCCAAATGAGCATTAGGAGTATTTCCTTTTCTCTACCTCCACGCTGAAAGCTTCTCCCTGCCTCCCCCACCCACCCACCCTGGCATTACATACTGAACTCCAGGAGGTGAGGATGTGGAAGGTAGTGATATGCTTCTGGAACTTGGAAATAATAAAAGTAGATGCTAATTTTCTGTAAGTATTCCAAAATATAAGACCTGACACTCCCTGTTAAATCATTGTAAGCCAGATTCTAACAGAGTGTTTGTGATTCATTAAATAAATGTTAAAAAAAAAGTGTTTTGAATTCCCAAAATATTCACATTACTGTGGAAAGGGAGAAATTAAAAACAAACAGGTGAAGCCCTTGTCTTTTCGTATTGTGACTAGAGAGCCGTTGGTAATCCTCAGAGCTGTTGTTCATGCCAAAAAAGTTCTACAATCTGTGTGCCTTCTGAGTATCCTTTAAATTATTAAATTTTCTTTTAATGTTGTCACTAAATATGTATACAAAAGATTCATAAATAAGGGGCCAGTTTTTCAGGATTAAATTACTCATTAGTATTATAACTTTAGCATTATATTGAATATATGTTGCTATCAATCCTTGAATAAAAGTATGGTTAGGAGAATATCTTCTCTTTAGATTTTTTAAACATTTAGTTGGGGCATATTATGTGTCATCTTAAACATTCACACACAGAATCTCATTTCATATTGTGTTTTTCTCTTAGCAACATTTCAGTGCTTTCAAATGTCAGTGATATTTTCTGAGAAACTAACTGGATGTAGTTCCCAATGAACGGGAAGACCAGAGGCCTGAGTTTTAGTCCTGAGTCTGCCATCTGTTAGAACTGTGGCCTTGGTTTGTCATTTAAATTTAGTGAAGATTTCTTCTGAAAAATTGAGGGTTAATTAGTTTATATGATTCAAGTTATTCAAAACATATCTATTTGAATGAATGAATGAATGAATGTGTATAGTTAGAAACAAGTAGGGAATTTTTTCTGTAAGAACAGCAGATAAGAGTAGTAATAGATGAATGAGCTAGATGCTGAAAAAAAACAAAGTATCCTTTTTTTTGACATTGTCATCTTTGATGTTATGACTATTTTGAGAGACCCCGGGGGCAAGATTCTGTTTACAGTGAGTGAGAATGAGGATCACTAAACATATAAGACTCTCAAAATTACCAGAAAGATTACTCCATAAAGGAGAGTGAATGCTCCATCCTGATTTCTAGACAAGATCTTTGCACAACTCATAATCGTGGGTATATATAAGATAGGCGATTCTTAATAAAACCATTGTTTATGACAATATAAGACGTCAATTACAACCTAATATAATTGTGCATAAATTCTAGGCAGAAAGATTCGGATGAACATCGTCTGATTTTATTGATGTATGTGCTGGCCTGGGGACTCGAGGCTTTTGGTTTGCTTTGTTTTTAGACCTCCATTTAAAATTTTGGAAAGGGGGACATAAAGGTTATAACAGCATTGTGTGGTTGATTCTGAAGGTCTTCTATGACAATTCATTTAAAAAGAACGGTTAATATGTGAATTTAATAATGCTGTGCAGAAAATGTGGTAAAGCAGCTGGATCTCTGCCTCCTTAAATCTAAGTAATGATTTGGAAAACTGAGATTTTTTTTTAATTTATGTCATCAAACATCATTAAACACCTAGATACATGTGCTATGCCAGATCTTCTATCCATCACACTGGACCATATGTTTTCACACCAGAAGTATTGACTTGGCTAAATTACAATAATATCTGCACACATTTTAATTACATCTAACTTACAAAAAACACAAACAATAAGGTGAACTGGATAAAAAAAAACAGCAATGATTAGTTACACGTATTTTGCTGTTAATGGTCTCGGGTTTGATATAATATTCTATTTAAGGTTGGAAGTAGATGGGATTGGGGACATTTCATTTCGAGTGATTTGTTTTTTCTTTTATTTTCTGTAAAGAGGACAAAGTCCTCTGGGACAATTTGAAGAAGGATTTTTCCAAATATAGGAAACAGCCTGCGAGAAGTTTCATTATTGGTAGCAGAAAACTTGGATGGTGTCAACGAAGAGACAGTTAGTAAAGACGTGGAAGAAATGGGTTGTTGCAATAGGATCACAATTCTCAAAACTGAAGGTGAGTTTTTCAGATTGACTCGTAGGTGGAAGGTGCTGGTATAGACCAGGCAGTCAGCTTGGTGAAGGCGAAGCAGAGAAACAGGCAAGGAGCTGGGGTATAGGGTATTAAGTAACATTCTTTAAGGAATTTTATGTGTTTTCAGTAAAGTACTACACTCCTGCCCTCACTTATGTCTGGTATCATCATCTCCAAAGCTTTTTAACTGCTTATCAGACTTTTCTGGAGAATAATCTTCTAGTTCTCTGCTGAGTCCGGACAGACAGTTGCCTGGCTGCACAGGTCTGGAGAGTGAAGCCTCATGTCTAGTAGATACATAAAAAGACTTTCAATCACTCCTCCTGTTTTTAATATCATCTTACACTCCTGCCATCTAAGAAAACCAATCCTCCAATTTCTGAGCTTTCTTGAGGTTTAGCAGTAAATAGACTTGCATCTTTCTGGTATCTTGAACATAGGGTTAAATTTCAGCTTCTCTGGTCTACAGAATCAGTTACTGCTACTTCATTTGTCTCCAGATGACAAAATTTTGTTGACATCAGTTTTCTGCTGTTGTATCCTTTTCTACCCTCTTTGTCCTTATAGTTTATGCCTATTTAAAAAAAAATTCCATTATATACATTTTAGTAGTGTTTTGGGAAGGTATAGGGATAAATATATTTAACTAGAAGTTCTCCCCACTCTCTCTTTAATCCTCTCCAATTAGACTTTCATCTCCACTGAAATGCCCTTGTCAAGGTCATATTTTCTTGCCCTCTCAGGGCATGTTATGCAGTTGATTACCTCCTTATTGAAATACTTTCTTTCCTCGACTTCTTAGACACACTGTCCAGGTGGTCTTCATCTCATTGGTCGCTTCTTCTCAGTCTCCTTCACTACTGCCCTTCTTCTCAAGATGGTCAAGGTACTCAGGACCCCTTTCCTCCCCAGTCTACATTTGCTCTGTGGTTGATCTCATCCAGTCTTCTGATGTGAAATACTACCTCTGTGCTGATGATTCCCACATTTATTCTTCCTGCCCAGCCTCTCTCCTGAGCTCCTGATTGTTTATCCAATTGCCTACTCAACATGGCCACCTGGATGCCTAATGGGCATTCAAATGTTTTCTTTCCAAAAAAGAACTCTTGATCCCCTCCTTCCAATACCTCAACTTCCAGTCTTTTTTGTCTCAGCTTATGGCATCAGTATTCACTCAACATTTACACATTCATTCCATCAGCAGGCACCTTCATCTCCACCTTCAATGTATATCCCAGATGCAGTCACTTCTTCACCATGAAACCAGCCACTGTCATGCTCTCCTGCAAATGTGTTCATCTATTCTTCTTTTTACACCTCTTTTTTCCCTACAGTCAGTTCTAGATAGACAGAAATGGTTTTAAAACATCAATCAGTCATGTCACCCACGCCCAAGTCATTCCAGTAGTGCTGAATCTTCCTGATCTGGTCTCTCCTGGCCTCTCCAGTTTATTTCCAGCCTCTTTCTCCCTCAGTCACTCCACTACAGTCATGCTGAACATCTTGCCTTCCCTCCATCATGCCGTATGTATTCCAATATTGGGACCTTTGCAGACACTACTATCTCTGACCAGAAGGCACACCTGCAGATTTGACCCAGCTCATTCCCGTATGACATTCAGGACATACCATAGTCTCAAATGGTACCTCTTCAAAGAGCTCTTACATGATCAACATAGAGTGATATTTTCCAGTCACTCTCTACTTCATTTTTCTTCATGTGATTTATCATTTCTTGATATTACTTAACATATTTACTTGTTTTTTTTTATCTATTTTCCTTTCTGGAATGTAAGCTCCATGAAGGTGGAGGATTTATCTGTGTTGTTTACCACTCCATCCCCGGTACTTAGAACAGTGCCTGACAGGAGGTAAATATTTGTTAAATAAAAGAAAGGGAGGAGAGAAGGTAGAAGAGGGGAAAGCAGTGGGACCTGTATGTCCCAATCTGCTCACTCTTATCTTAGGCTACGAGAGGATGTAGATACTGAAATACAAAGGGAAGTTATCTGGGTTGATAGAGAGTAATGGTAGGATATGGTCTCCCTCTCACATAAAGGAAAACCACACTCCTCCTGTGTTTCTCCTCTACTGACACACTCACAATACTTCTGACACCAGATGTGTGGGTTTTTCAAACAACAAGCAATTATCTGTGGCACCAACAGAGTGTCCTACAATTTAAGTCAATTATGAGGTTATCTATCTGGAGATAGCATCAGATCCCACAGGTTAAGGGCTCAGTCCCACAAGACTGCTACCCTCCTCCCACTGCAGATGTCAATTGCAAGGCCCAGGTTGTCACCAGTATTTCTGATAGACAAGCTATAAATCCGTGTTCCTATCACCCCCCCTCCTTGGAGTCCATAATTTGCTAGAATGGCTCAAAAAACTCAGGGAAATACACCTACTGGTTTATTATAAAGGATATAATAAAGGGTATGAGTTAACAGCCAGATGAAGAGGTACATAGAGTGAGGTCTGGAAGGGTCTCAAGTGCAAGATGTTCTGCCCCTGAGGAGTTGGGGTACACCACCCCTCTGGCATGTAGCTGTGTTTACCAACTCAGAAGCTCTCCAAACCTTGGACTGTTGGGATTTTTATGGAGGTTTCATCATGTAGACATGATCAATTATAAAATCCATTTCCAGCTCTTCTCCCCTGTCCAGAGAATGGAGAGTGGGGCTGAAAGTTCTAAGCTTCTAATCATGACTTGGTTTTTCTAGTGACCAGCCCCCATCCTGAAGCTATCCAGGAGTCCAAAAAGAGTCACCTCATTAGAATGAAAGACACTCTTCTCACCCAGGAAATTCCAAGGGATTTAGGAGCTCTGTGTATAGGAACCAGGGTCAAAGACCAAATGTTAGAACAAGAGATGCTCCTAGTGCTCTTATCACTTAGAAAATTACAAGAGTTTTAGGATCTTTGTTCCTGGAACCAAAAGCAGATATATATATTTATATTCTATTATTTCACAACCCACTTGGTGCACTCTACATAAATTTATTTGGAGAAAGCTCAGCTGAGGTCTTGCTTTCATAGCTTTTCATCAGTCCTTGCATGATGTAGATAAATCAGGAGGCCTAGCATCACGTTTGTCACTTTGGGGCAAAGTGACCCTCGCCAGGGTTAGGGCTGGACCCCCAGGTCAATGAGTTGGATGAAGGATTTGGCAGAGGTTCACATTTACTGACAAATAGATCTCACTGGCGTTCAACTCAGTTCTCCCCTCTATCACCGGTTAAGATGAAGAAAAGACAAACTAACAGTGAACAGAGCATCCAGGGAGAAAAGGCATTGTCCTAGAAATGATCAGACACCAGCCATAACACACACACAAGACAACAGAAGCTTGAGGTCCACGCCCACTAATATGAAAGAATATTAAGCTCCCCAGTCATTTTACCCAAATGTCATCTTAGAGAGAAAAGCTTCATGAGGAAAAGGTGATCTTTTAGACAGGGAACTATCTAAATGTGAGACTGAGTCTTTCCAACCCTTGTCCACTGCTAATAAGAATGTAAATTGGGACACCTATTATGGAAAACAATATGGAGATTCCTCAACAAATTAAAAATAGAGATCCCATATGATCTACTTCTGGGTCTGTATCTGAAGGAAATGAAATCAGTATCTCAAAGAGGTATCTGCACCCCCATGTTCATTGCAGCATTATCCACAGCAGCCAAGACATGAAAACAACCTAAATGTCCATTGACAGACGAATGGATAAAAAAAAAAAAAATGTAGTGTGTATATATATAGATAATGGAATATTATTTAGCCATAAAAACAAGAAAATCCTGCAATTTGTGACATATATGAAACTTGAGGGCATTACGTTAAGTGAAATATGCCAGATAGAGAAAGATAAGTACTGTATGGTATCACTTATATGTGAAATCTGAAAAAAAAAAAAAAAAAGTTGAACTCATAGAAACAGACAGTAAGTAGAATGGTGGATGCCAAGGGCTAGGGGTGGGGGAAATGGAGAGGTGGTCAAAGGGTACAAACTTTCAATAAAATGAATAAACTTTAAGGTCTAATGTGAAGCATGGTGACTATAGTTAATAGTACTGCAATGAATACTTAAAATTTGCTAAGAGAGTAGATCTTAAGCATTCTCACTACACACACAAAAGAAGGTATCTCTGTGAGGCAAGGCAATGGATGTTTAAATAAACTTGATTGTGGTAATCATTTCACAATGTATATGTTATTTCAAATCATCCTGTACAATTTAAATATATACAATTTTATTTATCAATTATACCTCTTCAAAGCTGGAAAAAAACATCCAGTTGAACTAAGTTAAACTGATTTAAACATTTAAATATTTTTCTCCTAGTCAACATATAGGGGCTTATGAAGGAGTCCTGAAGAGTTATTTAAAAAGCTTATATTTATTTTTAATGCTATCAAATTTTAGTGTGAATTGACTTACGGGCTCTGCTACATAATTCTACATTTTGGTGTGACTTGTATTGCTTTTATTCAGGACAGACATGTAGAAAAGACAGTGCTAGGGTATACACCTAGGAAGAGACTAACATTACACAATAAAATGCATCATATTATATGATGTGTTATACTATACAAAGTACCCTTTGAACAACAGAAACCAGATCGTGGCCAAATAGAAAAAGAAAACTATTTGAAAGGGCTCATCTAACACAGACCTGCAAATACAAGTGTTCAATTAACAAGCTCAGTGAGGAAACAAGATGGTGGTTAGGCAGCGCAAAAACTTGCGTCTGTTTCAGAAAGGAACACTCACGCTATTGAATCTACAAGAGCATAGGTTGAAACGTTTACCAGGAATGCTGAATTGGTGGGATAGTGATCAGTTCTGGGTATTTTGTGAACAGAAAGAGAAGAGGAAGTGAATTTGGGAGGAATGTCTGGGTAAATTATCAAATGCCATGACTACAATTCTGAGAGCAGATTAGACAACCATGAAACAGGCAGTGAGAGGGAGTCAAGGAAGAGAGTGATGATGTCAAGTTGAAGGTTTTGTTCAGGAAATTTCATTTGACTCTTAGCATATATAAATGCTGTAATACCAGTTCTCATAGTTGCTTTTGACTTAAGCAGAGTCATCATACTTCACACACACGAAATAATGATGAATGAGGTATTTCCCTAGCACATGAAATACTAATTCCCAACTCGGTGTGGACTACTCCCTAGTTTAACTAATTTTACTCAAGTGGGAGAATGTTATGGGGTCACCACAGACTTATTTACCTTGTAGTAAGAATGAAATCGGTTATGGGATTTGGCAAGCAATTTTTAGAAAATTAATTATTTATTTGGATTGGAGTATAACACAGTTGCCATAATAGCACAATCTCATGAATTATTTCTTTACTCACTAACAATTTCATGAGTTTAAGAAGACAAAAAATGTCTTTCATGCTTTTAAAATGAAAACCAAAATCTGATCTGAAATGGAGGACATTAAGTAGCTGGAATGGGATTTAATTGTGTAGAATAGTGCTGGAAAAAAAAATGGACTTTTGTGAATAAGAATGTTGCTTCTGTCCTCAGGGATGGAAAAAACAAGAGAAAACTGTGTAAATGCAGGATGCTTCGTTGCTGCATTTAACTAATGATTCCCAAGATTTCAATGAAATCATATCATTTGAAAGGGCAAGAGAAAAGGAATATTCCTTCAGCCTCAAGTCTTGATACAGATGGCAGAGGAAAATCTTTGCAGTACTACTCAAGGCTGAAAACACCTTCACAATAACAGAGTATCATTAGAGCTAACTAGGACCTATTGGAAATGCATTTGGTAACGAGATACAAGCAATGTTTACTCAACTATCTTGGAGACAGAAAAGAAAGAAGACAAAGTCCTGGCTGTGATATTTACTTGTAAACCTTAAAAGAGTCACATAACTCCACGAATCCCCATTTCTTCATATTAAAACAAAAGAATATTAATTTCATATACTTCCACAGTTTTATAAGGATGAATTAAAATATTATACATATTATCATTTATAATTTCATAAGTATAAAAGATAATAGTTATTAATTTTTTTTTAGATATCCGTCCCCTATGTGGCATGACAATTAAAGATTATTGAAGGAGAACCTATAAAAAAGTACGATACATTTTTCTTCTATTTTCTAAACCAAGAGATGAAATTTAATATTTTACTTCAGTGTAGAAAAACATTCATCTTCTCACTCCATGAATATTTTTCAATTCTCAGCCAATCAGGAGATGCTGATGAAAGATTCAATGGGTAAGGATGGAAAGAGAGGAAAAGAGCTGAGTGAATATAACGGTCTTCCTGTGTGTGTGAGAGACAGAGAGAGAGAAAGCTCTAGGAGTATCATGTTGTCTTAAAGGACTAGCACAGAAATGCTGAGAGCTCTGGAGGACCGTGTAAGCCCCAGGAGTTGGTACCTACCTTGCTGATAAGGAATGGTCCTGTTTGGCTTCTGTTACCCTTGTTCCTTGTTCTTTCCTACCTCTGCTCCCAGAACACTTGGAGTTAAGGCACGTCTCTGTCATATCCATGGCTGGCTATTTGGTGTCTACCCTGGTGCTGGCATACACTTGGCCATCCATAAATGGGAAATTCTACGGTAAAAAGCTGAACTCACCTATTTTTCTCAGTTTTTGTTGGCTCTGCATCCTCTACTCATTTCTCCAATTCGCCCTGTACACTGACACAAAAGCGGCTGCTTAAAGTGCAAAAATTCATCATGACAACACTTGGCTAAAAATCCAACCTCACATCTTAGGCTTCTAGGCTTTAAACTATCTATCCACAGCCTGCTTTTCTGAACACATTTCTCACACTCTTCTCATATGCTAAGCTCTTTGTTAATACTGGGGTTAGTTGCAATTCTAAAAATGCTGCATGGTCTTTTATTTCTCTGGATATTTGCACAAGATATGCCTTCTGCATGAATATCCTTTACCCTTATCTATCTATGAGAATTAGCTCTTCGTTTTAGATTTTCTTCAGACATCTCCCTGCATTTTCTCTAACCTTCTGTTTCATGACACATACTAGAAACTATTTGACATGCAGGCCACCACTCTTCCCCCCCCGCCCCCATATTAAAGGCAGACATTGGTAACCCCTCATAGCATCTTCACAGGATGCAGTTTCAGAATACGTCTTAGTACCCATTAAAAATTGATTGGCAATGTCATATATAAACTACAGTTGCCATAAAGTTCATGGTACTGTACCACTCACAAGACACAAATTACATTGTATTCTGTGTAAATGGTATCCCTGGAGTTTTGCAACATGAGGACCTTCTTTTCTATCCCTGTCATAATCACTCAGATGTCACTCATTCTACACTATTGTACATATTTGTATGCTTGCTTGTCTTCCTATCTAGACTGTGAACTTATTGAAGGCAAGCATGTTTCGCTTTGTACTCCCAAGACTAAGAATAGTGAATGATACATAGAAGACAAACACATATATATTGGTTGAATGAATGAACTAATGTAAACAATTTAGAAATGCAATGTCATCCATGCTGCTATGCTTAGATCCAAATAGGCTAATGGAAGAATATAAGAAATTTATGTAAACTCCGTTAGAAGCTTACTTTTTATACTGTCTGCATGAGAGAAAAACGAAGAGTGAAAGTTTTGGTACCATAAAGCAGTGCCCTGTACATCCTAACACAAAGATCAATGGCATCTTTGTGAGGCAGTGAGATATTCACTAATATTTCTCAGGAGCGAGTTAAACATATCTACAAACCACTAAGAAAGAGCAAAAAAATATCTGTGTTGAAAGAAAAGATCTTGGTTGAGTAGGAACCTTGTATTTATCTAGTGGGTAGTTGCTCTCAAGGAATTCCTAAGGAGGTAGATATCTAAGACATCACAGTGGAGGAGAAAAGAAGTCCCACTTGCAGGAGATATGAAAGTAAAGACAAGAATGATGTGGCTGTAAGATTCTTGTCTTTTAAAATCAGGTGGGTGGGGGCCAGCCCCGTGGCTTAGCGGTTGGGTGCGCGCACTCCACTGCTGGCGGCCCGGGTTTGGATCCCTGGCGCGCACCGCTTGTCCGGCCATGCTGAGGCGGCGTCCCACATACAGCAACTAGAAGGATGTGCAACTATGACATACGGCTGTCTACTGGGGCTTTGGAGAGAAAAAGGGGAAAAAGAGGAGGAAGATTGGCGATAGATGTTGGCTTGGGCCGGTCTTCCTCAGCGAGAAGAGGAGGATTAGCATGGATGTTAGCTCAGGGCTGATCTTCCTCACAAAAAAAATAAAAAGAAGAAAAAGAAAATCAGGTGGGTAAATTGATTTACTTTCTGAACATAAATGAATTTTTTATGAAGTTTTACAAATGTGAAGATGCCGATATCATTTGGACCTAGTTATTGGTTATCATATTCACTTGATTTATGTGCTAACATATCTGTTAAAATAGAAAACAACAAAAACTCTGAGTCAAAGCCATTATCATCTCATGCCTGGACTATTGCAATAGCCTCCCAACTGGTCTCCTTCCTTTCTCTTTCCGTCCAGCAGGTTAGAGTCTCTGCTCACACAGCAGCCAGAATGATCCTTTAACAACCTAAATCAGAGCCCGTCGTTCTTCTGCTCAAAGTTTTCCATCAGCCGCCATCTCACTCAGAAAAACAACTGACCGTTTGTCTCCCTGCTCTATTCTAGCCATATTGGCCTTCTTGCTGTTTCTCAGATGTGCCAAACTACATCCACTTCAGAGGTGTGTATTTGCCATTTTTTCTGTCTAAAAGACTCTCTCAGTTGCCCACATGACCCGTTTCCTCACTTCAGTGACCTCAGTTTCTCATAGAGGCTTTTCTGACCCGATCACCTACCTCCCGCAACTCTTGCTCCTGTTCTGCTTTGCTTCCTAGCCTTATTACACCAGCAATATTACGCATGTATTTGCTTCTCTGTTTACTGTCTGTCATCCACACAAGAACATACATTCCATTTTAGCGGGAACTTAGTATGGCACCCTGCTGACTGCATACCCCATACCTAGAGCAACATCAGACACCTGGTCCTCACTCAATTAATACTTGCTGAAGTCCAAAAAACGAGTATAATTGATTGTACTGGTGGTTGTGTAATTCTGTAAATATATTGTACTGGTGGTTGTGTAATTCTGTAAATATATTAAATGCCATTGAATAGTACACTTTAAAGGGATGACTTCTATGCCAGGTGAATGAATTATATCTCAAAAAAGCTATTACAGAAAAGAAAGTAAAGCAAAAACGGAAGTAGGAATATATGCTTTGTTATTTATCCAATACCTTCCAGATATTCATAGGAATTACAGGGCTGTTAATTTATGAATGATATATCTTTAAATGGATTGTTTATCAGTAAGTGCTCATCAGCCCAATTGCGTCAGGCTACACTTTAAAGGCAGGATTCTTGGGAAAAGACAATAATGCTGGGAAGGGTAGAAGGCAGCAGGAAAAGAGGAAGACCAAATATGAGACGGATTGACTCCATACAGGAAGCCATAGGCATGAGTTTACAGAAGCTGAGGAGGGCTGAGTAGGGCTGTTGAAGACAGGATAGGACATTGCGGCTATCACTCATTCATAGAGTCGCCAGGAGTCGGAGTTGACTTGATGCATGTAACAACAAAACACTTTAAAATCCAACCATAGAAAGAAGTTAATTTGCATGTGGCATTTTAAAATAACTATACGTTTGTTAAAGACTGTAAAGGAACTTCAAAAGGTAAATTATATTTCTTAAATATTTTAATATTACGTAGCTTGGTTTGCAGTGAGAGGCAGTGGGGAGAATCTTATCACAGACTGTTTGTATTCAGAGAAACCTAATTGTCACACATTTACTGTTAGCTGGAAATGTAATTGCAAAACCAATTTAACAACATTATTATTTACCAGATGTGACTTTTTTTGAGCTAATTTTCGTTAGTAAATATCACCAGAAATTTATATCATTGTGGAGATGAAATAATTATTTGTTCGGCTTTTATTTAGCCATGGAGAGAAGCAGGGAAGTTACTGATATAGCTGATGGTGAAGAATAGGGCTAAATAAAATATCCTCATGAATATTAAGTGCTAGGTCACTGCAGGTAAACAATTTCTTTCATGTTCACATTTTACATGCAGAAGAGTAAGTTTCTGAAGCACATACCTCAACATTAGGCTATATCATTAGGCTCCTAGAATAAGTAAAATAGTTTTATAATCTATAATCATTTTTCGTATTGTCTTTTCTATAAAGAAGCTTAAAATGAAGACGTTTTATATGTATATATCTTAACATGAAAATGGATAATTCCATATCTTGTATGTTGCCACTTCCTGCTACATTGGCTACAGCAATTTCTATTTTTTATATGTAATTTCTATTTCCTTTGATTTGCCTATAGCATTTCCTCCTTGAACATACTGTTCTTAACAAGGGCTTCACACAGCAGTTGCTTTTCTACTTTAACACTACTTTATATATTTATCTATGTATTTACACGGCTATCTTCCCTGTGGACTGTGAGCTCCTGAGGTCCGGACTCTGCCTTAATCATCCATAGGTCCCAAGGATCTATGATAGTTGTTCAGAGTAGATTTACTGGGGAAAATAATTTCCATTCTCTATCCCTAAGTTTCTTCACCTGTTAAAAAAGGAGTCCACTGAGTAAATAATCTTATAATTATGCATCTGACTTGGGCATTGGGCCAGACCACTTCTGCTTGCCCCCTTGGTCCACTCCACTCTTTTTTATTTATTTTTTTTTTATATATTATTTTATTTATTTTTTTTTGGTGAGAAGATCAGCCCTGAGCTAACATCCATGCCAGTCCTCCTCTTTTTGCTGAGGGAGACTGGCCCTGAGCTAACATCCGTGCTGATCTTCCTCCCGTTTATGCGGGATGCCACCACAGCATGGCCTAAAAAGTGGTACATGGTGCTCGCCCAGGATCCGAACCTGGGCCGCCAGCAGTGGAGTGTGCACACTAATCGCTATGCCAGGGGGCCGACCCCAACTCCACTCTTTTTAACCCTGCTCTCCTCTGGAAATCTGATCTATGTGAATGACAGCAACAGGCTCCTTTGCTTCCAGCTTCTGGTTGGCTTTGGCCACAGGGACCCCATGGCCAGTTTTCAGAGATAGGAGTAAATGAAGTCTAGCACTTATTCATTCGGATCCTTTCCTCTCTTGTAACCTCAGGATAAATGTGTCCTTCAAAAAAAGGTGACAGCTCCTCTCAAGATGGCCCTATCCCTAGCACTGCCTCATTCTAAGTTCCAGAAACCCCTCCACTAGCCTATCGAGGCTTAGAGATTATAATGGCTCCGCAGTCACTAGCACAGGATATGGCAATAATCCTTGTGTTTTCCTGTATCCTCTCCTTACTTTTGTGACTAGGTCCTTAATAAGTCTTCTCCAATTACCATTATTTGTGTGTGACATCTGCTTCCTGCTGGTGCACTGACTGGCATTCTAGAGTTACCATTAGTAATATCAAGATAATTTTGTGTTATTTCTGTATATATGCATACATATGTTTTACATGCATATACATATATATATATTATATATGTGTCAAGTTTACTTGTGCTTAGACCTATACTATAATTATTAAAATATAAAATACCATTTCTGATGGCACAAATGCTACCTCACTGTGTGGTTCAATAGACTGATTTGAAAGAATAGCAACCACAGTTCCTACAATGGATCATTATCCTTCAATTACATCTGCCAGTCTTTGCAAAACATCACTATGTTTTGGATTTGTGCTTAGCCCGAAATTTTGTTCAAAATGGGCCATTCCATCCTTGAGATGTATTTTTTCGTGCTTTAATGTTTAGCTTGTCACCTTTCTTCAATTTGAATTTCTCTGATTTGCCCACAGCATTTCTCCCTTGAACATACTCTGCTCAACAAGGGTTGCACACAGCAGTTATATTTCCACTTAAAAATGTATAAAGTTAACCAAAGTGAGGAATGAAAGTGACGGAGGTCTCTTTCACCTCTATAATAAAAGTCCTGTCCTTCAAATAGGGAGGAAGTTGTTGGAATGTGTGCTTGCTTTATTACTTGAGAATATTCAGTTCTGTTGTAAAAGAAAAATAAACAGGAGTGATGAAACTCGTAAGAATGTTAAGCATAGATAGTGAGAAAGCTAGTAGCTTATGAGAGAGAGAGAGATATCTCATAGGATGTGTTAAGTATAAGTATGAATAAACAAGTAGCTTGTGACACATAGGCAGAATTCAAAAGAGATGTTGGAGAGAGAAAGTGAGATAGTGATTTCTAAGATGTGTTAATGATAGAATAAATGGGATATGTGATAAAAGTATTTCTTCTAGAATGAAGGGGAGAGAAAGACTAAGCCACATAAGATATGATTCTCTGAGCTCACAGTTATGTTATCCCTAAATTGGCTGCCCATTGGCAGCACACAGAATAATCCCATTCTGACCCCACATATGCTTGGCCCAAGAAATGCAGATAAAACCCACACCTGTTCAGCAGGCTACCTGGTGAACTCTTCTGTGGCCAAGCATACTACCTGATTCTCTCAAAGACAGAAAGTGCTTTCCGTTGCCCCAGATATCATCTTCTGGCCACCATTATTTAAACATCAACTCTAGTCGTCAAAACTACACTATCCGTGGAGAACGGTGATGAGGCAGAGAAAGAGAGAGGTAAGAGAGAAGAGAAAGAAAAGAGAAAGGGGAGAGAGAGAGAGAAAGCGCTCGTAAATATTGTTAACCTAGAATCTAGAATTCAGATAGCATCATCATTCTACCTACTTCCATCCTATTCTATCTCATCTCTTTTTTTTGTTTTGTTTTTTGGTGAGGAAGATTGTCCCTGAGCTAACATCTGTGCCAATCTTCCTCTATTTTGTGTGCAGGACACTGCCACAGCATGGCTTGATGAGTGGTGTGTAGGTCCATGCCTGAGATCTGAAGCCACGAATCCCAGACCGCTGAAGTGGAGCACGCAAACTTAACCACTATGCTGTGGGACCAGCCCCTCCTCTTACTTCTTGATATGTACTTAACATTGGTTTAGTATCCATGTAATTGGAGAACCTTAATTTTGCCTGTGACTTTCCTGTTCTGTGACCTTTCTGTTCCATGACTTGGGAGACGGCTTTCCTAGAAGTGCTCTGGAAAGCTACTACTGCGGCAAGGTAATTTTCCACATGACAGTTGTGCTTACTCAGAATAAAATTTGTATGCCTTTAGTTTTATTCAGAATTGCCAAAGGATTTTAGTCCTTCTATATGAACCTCTGGGGTTGTCGCTTATTGTGACCATGTAATGTATTTTCAAGATGGCTGGCTAATGCCATCACCCATGTGGTTCTCAAGGCCGTAACTTGGACCCATGTTCTCTTCTAGACCAAGTACCTATGCTGATACCATCCTATTCACTTAAAGCAGTAGTTCTCAAATTTGGTTGCTTATTGGAATTGCCTTGGAAGTTTGAAAGAATAAAGATGTTTGGGTTTCACCTCCAAATATTCTAATGTAATTGATCTGAGAAGTGGCCTGGGCATCAGGATTTTAAAAGCTCCCCAAATAATCCTAATGTCAGTAAAGTTTGAGTACCACTGTTTCTAACAAACTGATATAATAATGTTTAGTTTCTTTGGGCCATTTTTAAGTACAGTAAAAAGAAAAAGCAATAAATGAGGTTCAAAAAGTTCACTCCTCTGGGGCTGGCCCGGTGGTGTAGTGGTTAAGTGCGCGCACTCCACTGCGGCGGCCCGGGGTTCAGATCCCGGGAGCGCACCAATGCACCGCTTGTCAAGCCATGCTGTGGCGGCATCGCATATAAAGTGGAGGAAGATGGGCATGGATGTTAGCCCAGGGCCAGTGAGAAAAAAAGAGGAGGATTGGCAGATGTTATCTCAGGGCTGATCTTCCTCACACCCACACAAAAAAGTTCACTCCTCTAAAATTTGTGATTGTGTTGTTGAGTGGTTAATAAAATGACCTTGAGGGAATCTGCACATCTAGCCAGCCCAGGGTTCAGGCTCTGAGATTCAAATTCATTCAGGCCCTAGCTGCAGCTTGACAGCAGCCAGGGTGAGGTGTTTTCTCCAGCTTAAATATTTGGTGATAATTTTAGGGATTCTGTGGCTGAAAGGACTTTCAGGAGAGCAAAAATGATTTCATCAATCTTGTGCTCAGTTGTAGCCCATTTTGCTGATTTGATCCAGGATCTTGGGCTGAGAGAATACTAGGAATAAGCCACCTTTCTCCCTGACTCTCCTATTCCAGAATCAGAGCTGTCTGCTTTTAGTATTTTCTGAGGCTAATACATTAATAAGGGTTGCCTGCTGTTACCCTGTGACCTTTACCTTGCCCTGCATGAGCCCAATTGTACCATCTACAACAGGAAATAAGAATACTTGTCCACCTCTACTAAAAAGGGTAGACGAAATTAGAACCAATGGTCAATCTTATCATAAGTAAATTCATGGTTTTGCACAACTTTACAATATTTGCAATTACCAGCATTTTCACAGGTAACCTTCATTGTTATAGCATCATCTGTCCTTATCGGCTACCAAGTGCACATTATTTACAAAATCTTCTAAAAAAAATCCACACTATATATACAAGATGACATCATTTTGACTGAAAAATGACTGACAAAGCTATTTTCTTCATTCTCAGTGTGTGTAGCCAGGCCCAAATCTTGCTTAGTTCTTTCCTCTGTTTTTTGTACTCTTTTCTTTTTCTTCTGTCAACT
This sequence comes from Ceratotherium simum simum, assembly GCF_057802395.1. NCBI lineage: Eukaryota > Metazoa > Chordata > Mammalia > Perissodactyla > Rhinocerotidae > Ceratotherium > Ceratotherium simum. The sequence goes on from NC_141909.1 coordinate 18,421,781, forward strand.
TGTTCTCACATGCTCCTAGGTGATTTTCATTCACTGCTTTTTATGAAGAGATTTTGTAGTTTGTGACTTACGTAATATTTATTAAATTAATAAAAAGCAAATCTTTTAAGTTCAGGAATTCAAAGAGCATTTATGTTCATTACAGTTTTATCTTTTTATCATCTGAAATACGAAGCTTTGTTAGCGAGACAGGGTGACAATGAAAACCACATGGATTTCGGAGGCAGATTCCAAATTGGGTTTGACTCCTGGCTTAATTACTCTATGACCTTGAGGAAGTTATTTATATATCTGTAAAACAAGGCTAATAATATCAAACTTTCAAGGTCATTGACAGGAATGTACACGTATATACATACACATACATCTATATCTATATTTATCTATCTGTATAGTATTTGGAACATATTAGCACCCCAAAATGGTAGTTACTAATAGCTTGCCAACTCTGGGCTGAAGCAAGATTGATGACGTGGGTGATGGGTTGGTGGAAACATAGGTCTTGTCAATTATACTCCAGACATACCTTCACAGTTATTGCAAGTAAATGGCATGAAAATCTCACAAAAGGAGCATTTAGAAGAGATGTGTGGAAGGTAGAATGCGTATTTGAACATAATGTACCCATGTGACTTTCTCCATGACTGAATGACTAGGGGTAGATGACTTACAACTTTTAATATTGCTGATGAGATAATACCGCCTACTATGTTGGAAACTTGCCAATTAAAATCTTACTGTGTCTGACCCATTTTATTTTGAAGTTTATCTCACTTCAGCTTTTAAAAGTATCTTTTGCAGTGAAGGATACAAAGAAAGATTTGGATACGGTTCTTGACTTCATTGAATTTGTAATCTCAATAGGAAAACAAGGTATATACAGGTCAAGGAGTTTAAAGATTGCTACAACATGGTGTATGATTACAAATTGATAATTGACATAGATAAGTACAGATAAGTCTTCAAAGAAAGAGATCCAATGTGGGTTGGAATTATTCGAGAAGTTTTACTAGAAGACATGTGAATTGAGTTGGCTTTAATACATTTTGAAGTTAAGAGATGGAGGGCATTTTCTAATATCAAATGATTTGAACTCTGGTTTCCTATCACATAGGGATTCATTAAATTATATTTTACTTGCTCTAATTTTTCTTAGAGTTGCAGGGTTATTCATATTTAATACCTAATTTTCAGGCTCTGACATCAAAGGGAGATATTTAAGGACGGCTCTGTTGCCTTAGCGCAGAGCACCTTGCTTAGTGGAAGTGCCACACAGCTTCTCATTTGTAAAACTTCAAGCATTTACAGGGAACTTACTGCAGTAGCAAGGTACAAAAATTCTTTCAATTTAAATTATCTTCATACTGAGAACTAAACTTTAAACTGTCTTTCCTAGGTGCTGTCTGCACCTTGCTTAGTGGAAGTGCCACACAGTTTCTCATTTGTAAAACTTCATGCATTTACAGGGAACTTACTGCAGTAGCAAGGTACAAAAATTCTTTCAATTTAAATTATCTTCATACTGAGAACTAAACTTTAAAATGTCTTAATGAAGAAAAACCCATGTGATCATCCAGTCTATTCCTAGGTGCTGTCTGCCTTCCAATGCCCTCTTCCCATTTACATATCTAATTCTTCACTGGCAGAAACAGATCACCACATGATTTTTGCTGGAGGAAAGAAATGGCAGGAGATTTTTGTAAAGCATGCTTATGTCTCTGAACGTTTGGAGTTAAAAATTAATGTTATAAAGGGATAATGTTATAAAGGGAACTGATTTTTTACTTATTCTGGCTGAAATTAAAACGAATATTGGATATTTCTGAAGGCATCTTGTACAACAATGCCAGTGGACAAGTTAAGAACTTAATATATACACACCTTTATGGCTGAAATGGCATGGGGGCCATTGAAGCTGAGTAAGTGAGCTGTCAAACGCATCAGTCTTGATTGGCTTTCATTTTCAATGCATTTGGTCCTACACCATTGTATCTGGGGAATGCACACTCTGTGTGCCACAGAACTGAAATTAAATCTCCTTTCTTGTAGTGGAATGCTTTCTATTCAATCCAGCCTGAATCTGGACACCAGGGCAAGATTGAAGATAGAGTGGAGTTAAATATTAAATACTATTTTAAAATTGTGAATGCAGACTGAGAGTAGTTAGCTTCTGTTCTAGTGAAAAGAAACAAAATGAGGTAAATACAGAGTAGTGCTGAGAAGAGTAGGGGGCCAGAGCTTATACGAGCGGCTCAGAGATTTTGGAGGACTTCTGAAAGACAGGAAGATAATGGGATTCTATTTATATTAGTTTCCCAGGGCTTTCATAACAAATTACCACACACTTGGTGACTTAAAACAAATGAAATATTCTCTCTCACAGTTCTTGAGGCCAGATGTCCAAAATCAAGGTGTTGGCAGGGCCATCTTCCCTCCAAATGCTCTAGGGGGGAATCCTTCTTGCCTCTTCCAGTTTCTGGCGGCTGAAGGTGTTCCTTGGCTTGTGGCTGCATCACTCCAGTCTCTGTCGCCATCTTCACATGGCTCTTTCCCATGTGTGTCTCTGTCTCAAATCTCCCTCTCCTTCTGTTATAAGGGTACCAGCAACTGGACTTAGAGACCACCCTATATCCAGGATAGTCTCATCTTGAGATCCTTAACTTAATTACATCTGCAAAGACAGTTTTTCCATATGAGGTTGTCTTCACTGGTACCGGGAATTAGGATTTGAATCTATCTTTTTGGGGGCCACTATTCAACCCACGACAGCAAAGCAGACCAGAGGAACCAAGTGTCCAAAACTTGCCAAAGAGGAAGCAGAAGAAGTAATGAAGGTGGGAACTACTTTTCAGGGCAAAGTCTCAAGAAATTCTAAGCACCGTATGACCAAGTGAGTAGGGTAAGAGTGGGAAGTAGAAGAGAAATTGAGGAAATAATGGACGTTATATGGACGAACAGCTACATTCTCTACATCCTACATCCCCTGTCTATTCCCTCCTTTCTGCTCCATTCTAAGATACAACCTGGATCACTGGCTTTCATTCCCAATCTTCCTGCCAGAGAAGACCAGAAAAGAACACTCTAAAACAAGAAACATTCTTCCTGAGGAGGGTTCGTCTTTCGAGTTATTACTGTCTGGCATTTTAGAGGACTCTCAGCTGCTTCTCTTCTGCCTACCTCAAAGTTGTGCTGACATGCCTGTCTACATACAGAATTCAGAGCCAAACTTCCTGCTCAGGAGCAAGACCTACTGTTGAAGAAATTATCCACAACCGAAACAAAATCTCATATAAGCTACCTGTGGTCATCAATCCACAATCAGTCCACACACATAAATAAAACACACAACTAAGGGTCATCAGACATGCGAATTACAGCCAACACCATGGAAGAGAAAGATCAAGATTTTTCTGATAATTTATATCAATTATGATAATTCATAATACTTAAATAGTGCTTACTATGTGCTAGACACTGAATAAAACTTCAAGTTAAAGTAAAACAAGCTTTGAAAAAATACTAATTACTATCTTCAGAAAGATTTCAAGGAGCTATTGCCTGTTTTCCCTATCTGTGAAATAGGGCGTTAGAAGATAAAGTGAGTTAATAGATGCAAGCTCTTAGAACAGATTCTAGCATTGTTGTATCAAAAAAAAAAACTCTCCTTAAGGATTTAGATAAAATTCATTTTCTTGGAAAATTAACCTTACATTATCTGCATTACTCTGAGTCCAAGCAGGAGACAGACACCACATGGTACGTTAAACAGGGGAAGCTTTAATATAAAGTATTATTAAGCAACAAGAGGAGAGTAACTATAAGATGCAATGAGAAAGGTACCAGATGTCCGAGGGCTCAGACCTTGGTGGAGAAGGTGTGGTTGCAGTCCACTGGGTGCCTGAGAAGTTGTTTGCCCAGACCAGATCCGGTCCTCAGTCACTAGGCAAGCAAAAAGCACCCTCCAGGGCGAGGCAAATTGCAGCTGGTGGGCGGGAATGGGGCAGGAGTTGGTGCACTGGTGCTGACAAAAGGAGTATGCAGTGTCCACATGGGAGGGCTGTGGGAAGGGGGTTACCAGGCTGAGCTGGGACTGCAATGTGGCCGAGGGACCACAAATTCTGGGCACGTGGCTAGAGCAGAGCATCACCAGTTGTCCTCACTCCTACACCGCCCACCAAGGGTGCAGCAGCTGGAAGCAGCCAGAGACGCCCTTATCCTCCTGCAGTGTCACTCGATCGCCCTCTACTGAGAAATTTTAGCATTGTGCTCACTGTTAAGGAGAAACACTTCAAGGAATCCCATTCGTGATCACAGAGCAGGTATTGAAGAATGGATTTAAAGCTGAGAGGCAGTAAATTGATAACTATAACAAAATCTAAGAAATCATATTGGAAAATAATTGTGTTATTGAAAATCAGCTCCCTTCTTGTCTCTAGAGTAGTGCAATGAGGTAATTATTAAATGTTAAGCATGACTTTTTCTATTTTCTCATGGTTGGACTACAATATGATAGCTAATACTTATTTTAGTGCCAGATACCCTTAAAAGCAGTTTAGATGCATTAGCCTATTAAATGCTCACTGTGAACTTCTGAATTAGGTGTCATTATTATTCACACCTGAGGAAACTCACACATACACTTGATTGACTGTAACTTTGGATCAGAGCCATAACCAGAGTCTCTATAGCTACTCGTGGAGAGAAAAAAAAAGGTATTCTACTTGAACAAATGTCACGATAGTTTTGATAAAATTCCACCTCTGAACACTTATAAATGGTCTTATAAAACTTAACCATTGGGCAGAGAGCAGCTATGGGTAAAATTAAACTACATTGACCACATCAAATCCAATTAATTATTTTCATTTTTTATTTAGAATAATGGAAAGTATCTAGAAACCTTAGTTGCACTCTATCACTTCAAAGAGGTCATTATCTAAACATCAATCCTTCTATAATAGGTTGTTAAGTTTTTTTTTTTTCTTTTTGGAAGAGTTACAGGGGTAGAAAACTACCATTCCCCAGTAGAATGGTTGACTTTTTGTTATTGTTATTTTTCTAACAAATCTTTCTTGCTTTCCATTAAATGTATAATAATAAATCATGCAACTAGACTGGTCTTACAGTGAGATCATATATTGAGGAAAAATATTTTGGGGATAAAAGTTAATGTAAAAAATAAAAAAAACACTTCTTTTATTGTCTTTCGATCTTAAAGGATTATTAGAGCTTAAATCTTAGCGCTGATCAGGGCATTGAGAACTAGGAGGAAACACTAAGGTAATTTTTTCCAAAAAGAGACTCTTTTTGCCTAATGAACGCAACCACATGTACCAGAACATGCGGCCTAGCACTGCTGTCTCTGCCAGGTCCAACAGGCCTTTGCCACAGCAGTACCCGGCTTCCCTGCAGGCTAGCAAAGAACAATGGTATTCAGCTTGTGGTGAAAGGGCAAAATGTCCCACCAAACGTGAAGCCATTATACAAAGGACACCATTGCTGGAAGTTCAAAATGCTTCTTGACAAAGAAATACCTTTCCCTTGGGAAAATTAGCTTGCTTTATCATAGTATGCTTACTATGAAAATGAAGAGATGATAATTCTATTATTTAGTCACCTCCCTCCTTTATTCTGAAGGAAAATCACCATATTGCATAAATAAGTTTATTTAAAATATATATGTTTGTTTCAAATATCTCAATCAGAAAAAATGTATTTTTTTCCTTATTGCACTACTCCAGGGACAAGAAAGCAGCGATTTTCAATTATACAATTATTTTCCAATATGATTTCTTAGATTCTGTTACACTTATCAAAACATATTCTTTTACTTCATGATAGAATTTAATCATTCAAAATGCTTACTTTTACAGCAACACTTAACTGTTCAAAATTATAGCCTGCTATCTTCAATGCCTCATCAATTTCTTCTGCAGTTTTAGTCTCCTCCATTGCAGTTGCCAAATTACAATGTATCAGTAATCTTATTCTACCTAGATGAAGTAAATTTCCGTTCTAAGGTAATTTTACATTGCTGGGCCCATAGTTTTATACGCATTACAAGTGATACTGATAACGATGTCTTGAAATAATAGACATTCTAAAATAAACTTTCCATATTTTGGTTTGCAATGATGTTTCAAATTTACATTTAAATTTGGATTGATTTGATTCTTGGGAACTTTATGTTACTGCAAAGTTCATGAGGCACCCTGCTGTCCTTGGCTCGGGTTCTGGCTCCTCCTTTCACTTACTGCTTGTATCATTCTGTTCAAGACATTTAACTGCTATCAGTCTCACTTTGCTCTATTAGGAAATGTGCGTAATAGCCGTCTCTATCCTTCAGGGTTATTGTGAGGGTAGGATTGGAATCATGAGTTTGATGCCAATTTATGAACTATGAGACAATCCTCCAATTGTCCTCCTCGGAGTCCTTCCTTCGGCTTATCTTCTTCTCCCTCATTTTCAGAAATGTACAAAACTGGCCCCCTTTCCAAATGATGTATGCAACAACTTATCACATACTCCTCAAGGGAAAGTTTAGGGCTAGGAGTGTCTCCCAAATTCTGTAGACATAAGATTAAACAGAGATGGTGGAAAGAGCCTGAGACTTGGAATAGAAAGCAGGAACAAAACGTGGAGCGGCCATCGCCAGCTACGTGGCTTTAGGCAATTTGTTTACTACTCTAAGCTTCAGTTAACACATTGGAAAATTGAGATAATATTTGAACTCAGTACTTTGCATGGCTGTTGTGAGGATCAATCGGCTGCAGCAATGTAGGTGAAAGTACTTTACAAACCATAAAAGTAGACATAAGTTATAAAAATAATAGTAGGAGGCATAATCATAGATGATCGATTTCAATTTAGACATTCTTTCTTTTGAATATTTATGCCCGGCGGCGTTGATTTTACACGGATTTTCCTCTGCGTACATTTTTTTGGACTTAATTTTAACTTTTTCCATATCTAAACAGACCATGGGACCCCTATGTATTAGTTAATTGAAAGTTAGTTATATCAACTAAGGAAAATTAACCTTTAAACAAAAATAAGATAATTTGTTATACTTGGATTTGTTAAGTTGAATATTCTTTATTATACGCTACTAAAAGGTTTTAGAATAACCAAATGGAATTTTGCATGCCCAAGGAAATTATTTTCAAGACCAACTCAGTAAACCAAGATGAAAAACTTATTCCAAATCACTATCGGTTTGATCAAAATAATTTTCAAAATTTTAATTTGTAATTAATAATGATCTATGCCGAAATCTTTCTTTCCAGTTTGGGAACTATTTTCAAATTGCACCTGAATTTCTTTGGAAGTAATAGGAAATACGTACTCTAAACTGTACTACTCTTGAGACTTAAAACGTGTTTTTATGATTTCAGTTTTTGCTTGCTTACTCTGATTTTCCTCTTCTTTTATGATTTTCAAATATTACCTACATCAAGCATGGAGAAAACGTTGTCTTTCTTTAAACACATATGGTGAAAATCATTCAGGCAGATGGCTATCCACAGTCGTTGGTAACAGAGAATCGAGCGTCAGCTCAGTTGTTGCTGAAATGGAGTCCAATTTAATAGCTCAAATGAGGACAAGAATTAAATTGGAAATTGCAATCTGAAATATTCTGCATTTGATCATAAAGAGATTATAGGAAGGAAAGAACACGGCGTAACAGCCTGAATTTTAAAAGGAGCCAGGCTTCTAATAGTTCTGCGCTTTATCAGTTCATAATCAAAGTAAGCAATATAAATCCATTTTTAAAGCACCAATATGTTTTTGATTTTTTTTTTTTTTTTAGGAGAGGCCAACTCCTTGCAGATGTCAGTAGCATTAAAATTCTGTTTCTTGACATTTACAGCCATGGTGTACTGGACTTGCAAACGCAGTTTAGTTTTGCTCTGTTGGAGGTACGTTTGTGTGTCGTGGCGGGGGTGGGCGAGTGGTGATGTTTCTAGCCTGTCCTCTGCCCACTCTAGTTAGGTGTTCAGGTGTTTGTGAAACCCCCTCTATTATTCCCAAACTCACAAGATTGTGGCAGGCAGTATTTTTTAGCACAAACAAAACCTTCTGGGATGAGGCAAGATTGGGGTTGGTCAGGAGCTCCTATTTTGAATAACCATATTATGTACTAGCTGTATAACTATTAAAATTAGATCCTGCCGTACCATTCAAGTTGGCTACCATAAAACAGAAGGGCTCATTTGGTGAAGCTTAAAATATTGTGGAGCAGAGCCATTAGAGCAAGTCACATAGACTCTTTAAACCTCAATTCCCTTCTTTGCAAATGGAGTTAATAGTAGTTCCTACAGGAAGACAATATGAGGAGTCATTGAGACAAAGCATATGAGATTTATAGAATATGCCTGACCTAGAGAGAGAGTGGAGCAGCTAAGAGTATACACTTCCTAAATCCAAATCCTGGCTCCACTACTTGCTTGCTATTGGACCTTTGGCAAGTTACTTAAACTCTATGTTCTCTGATTTCCTCAATTATAGCATGGACTTATTAATAACATCATGTATAGATTTGTTTTGAGGACTAAATGAACTAATGTTTATTAAGGACTTAGTACAGGACCAGCATGTAGTGTCTGTGAATTAAAAAACATAGTCAGGAGCACACAAATGTAAGTTATTACTATTATCATATATTTATTCAAAATAAATGCAATGTTGTTGCTAAAACTTAAAAATTGTTGTACTAATACACTGTGAAATTTAGAAACCTAAATAAGGATATCATAACAAACTAAATATTCTGTTAACATAAATATATTTTAAACAAACCAAGACAGAATGATCTTTGTCATAATTTGACACTGAAAAAAATATTCTTCCATGTTGACCAATGCTAAAATTAATTGTCATTCTTTACTTGTAGTTTTAAGTTTTTTTGTTTAGTTTTGAGCAAAGAATATTCCATTCTAAGCACAGTTTGGAAACTGTGAAACAAAAATACTTGCAATTGTTTCATGACATTTTTGTTACTCTCACAGATACATGAAAAGTGCTCACCATCACTAATCGTTAAGGGAAATATAAATCAAAACCACAATGAGATATCATCTCACACATGTTAGAATGGCTATCATAAAAAAGACAAGAGATAATAAATGCTGGGCAGGGATGAAGAGAAAAGGGAACTCTTGTGCTCTGTTGGTGGGACGGTAACTTGATACAGCCGTGATGGATGGAAAATATTATGGAGTTTCCTCAAAAAATTAAAATGGAGTTACCGTATGATCCAGCCATTCCGCCTCTGGGAATATTTCTGAAGTAAACGAAAACACTATGTTGAAGAGATATCTGCACCCCCATGAGACATGGAAATAACCTAAGTGTCCATCAATGGGTGAATGGATAAAGAAGTTGTGAGATTATGTCTATATATTTATATTTATCATGAAATAATAATATACATATTTAAATTTATTAACAATATATATTTATATTTATCATGGAATACTGTTCAGCCATAAAAAAGGAAGAAATCCTGACATTTGTGACAACATGAATGGACCTTAAGGGCATTATGTTAACTGAAATGTCAGACAGAGAAAGACAAATACTGTAGGATCTCACTTATATCTAAAATCTAAAAAATCTAAAAAAATCATAAAAACAAAACTCACAGAAAAAGAGATCGGATTTGTGGTTACCAGAGGCAGAGGGTGTGTGTGGGGGAATTGGATGAAGGAGGTCAGGAGGTACAAACTTTCAGTTATAAGTAAGTACTAGGGATATAATATACAAGATGATACAATAGTTAACACTGCCATATGGTATATTTAAAAGTTGTTAAGAGAGTAGATCTTAAAAGTTCTTATTAAAAGGAAGAAAATGTATTTTTTTCCCTTTACTTTTTCTTTTTTGTTTTGTGTCTATATGAGACAATGAATGTTAACTAAACTTATTGTGGTAATCATTTCACGATATATGTAAGTCACTATGCTGTACACCCTAAACTTATACAGTGCCGTACGTCAAGTATATCTCCATAAAACAGAAAAAAATAAATAAATAAAATTACTCCCCAAAATTGGTTGATAAGGTTTTTCAATTTCAATTTTAATAGATATATGCAAAACATTATTTGCATTGGTAATTAATATTAGTAGTAACTTGAATATTTATTTTTTAACTTCTGGGCTTTTTTTAAATCATTCATTTAAATTAGACCTCAAAGCTGGCAAAAATTTAGGTGGGCTGAGTTAAGAAATGCCAAGAAGCCAGTGTATTAATTTTATATTGCTGCCCATAAAAAAATTACCAAAAAACTTAATGGCTTAAAATAATAGCTAATTTAATATTTCATAGTTCTGTAAGTCACCATTCCAACACAGGCCTCATTGGGCTAAAATCAAAATATCAACAGTGCTATGCTCTTCCTGAGGGCTCTAGGGGAAAAATCATTTCCTTGCCTTTTCAGCCTCTAGAGGCTGCCCCAAGCCTTGGCTCCTGTGCCCCTTCCTCCAGCAGCTGGGTATCACATGGCATCACTCTATGACAAAGACTCTTCTTCTTCGCTAAGTCTTTTAATGACCCTGTGGTTACATGGGGCCCTCCCAGTTAATCAAGGATAAAGTCGCTATTTTAACATCAGTTGCTTCACAGCACTAATTCCATCCAACATTAATTCCCTTTTGTCATGTAATCTAACATATTCACAGTTTCTAGGGATAAGGGCAAGGACATCTTTGGGAAGGGAACATTATTCTGTGCATCATAGCCAGCAACCATAATCAGCCTGTGAAATCTTACTGGGTAATTACAGTATCAATTACGTGATAAAAATGATAAACTCCATTCAGCTAAAAATGCTGAAAACTAGTGTCAAGATGATGGGTTTTCTGTCCACAAGTTGAAACAGACAATGCAAAAAATCCTTTAAATATCATCAAATCTCGAGGAAATTTTGGCTTAGGGAAATTTTAGCCCTGGGAACAAGATTAAAAGGGTAGATTTTCGTATAGTCTTTAAGGCAATGACAGTGACCATTATGTGTGAATATGTGATGTGGGCAAAGACCTCCTCATGCTTTCAAATAAGACGCAGCCAAGTATCAAAGTTTTATCAACTTCTGTGATAGCTGTCTTTGCAGATGGTATCAAAGACTTCTCAAAAATTTTGCTAATATAGTAGCTCTTAAAGATCAATCATGGAGAATTTCAGTGTGTCATCAAATATTTCTTCTATATTATAGTCTCCTGGACAAGGTAGAATTATACTACAATGATTTAAATAATAGTAAAAAAGCAAAAGATCTTCTTTTACACAACAAAGTCAGAATTAAGCAGGATAAATTTGACAAATATGGTAATCTCTGATGTTATTTACATATTTACAATTTTTGGTATCATCATACTGAGTTTTGCAATTTTGGAGCTTCTGATTAGGAATTTGGAGGGTAGGATCAAAATGCATTGACACAACTGAAGAGTAAATTCTTACTTCCTAAGTCTTGGAAACAGTGTACATTGGGATATTTGTGGATTTTTACTTATTCTGTTACCACAAAAGACCAAACCATAATACTGTAGCCAGATTACCAGGAAAAGCAAGGAAAAGTTGAAATGTGTTAAAGCACAATTCCATTTGTTTGATAATGGTGCAAGATTGACTTCAAAATGCATTAGCCTTTTCAAGGGCCATGATCAATACTTTTGAAACTTTCAACTCTCTTGAGTCCCTTAAAGCCCATGGGCCATGATGTAATCAACTGGCAGCATCAGCTTATTTTCAATATTCTTCCATTCAGTCTCCTAGTCTGTATCCTTGATTCCTTTAGCTCAAAGAAAATCAAAAGGGGATTTGAGAAATTGGAAGCAACATTCTTTTAAATCAAGTATGCCTCTCAACATTTTAATTTTAACTCATGAGAAGATGGCTGCTGCTGCTTTCTAAGTTGATAGCTACTCACCAATTCTGAGCATAGCATCATCTTCCTGCTCAGCTATTATTCAATTCTGCCTGGAAAATCAGTTTTTCTATGGTGAATAGGACCTGTAGTTGTCTGAGGTAGAGTAAACCTTTCTTATGGCCTCTACTTAACAGATAATCTAGATTAAATGATAACTTGTCCTACACTTGAGCAGATCTTTGCTCCCATTAGTTAGTAAATTTTAGCTATTCCCTAACCAGCTTGTATTTGTTACTGTAATTATATAATTAAGTTATTAAATGAATGTGCAAAGAAATAAATTTGACTTATTAGAAATAAACTATATTGGATGCTTTAGAAAGTCTACTAAAGGTTAGTCATTAAAAAGCTAGGTCAAATTAGAGGTATTGACAACTCTAAACAAAAGGATAAAATCTGTATTCAGATTGCTTTAAGCAATCTTAAAGAAACACACAGAACTTGAAAGAAAAGTTTATGTTGTTTATATAAGAAAGATGAAGTGAAACTCCAATTAGCAGACTCATTCTGGAAAAAAAAAATGAACTTGGTTTAATCAAATGTTTGGCAAATGAGTGTGCAGTTCTAGATATTTAATTGAAATAAAATGTAAATATATGTTCTTAAGAGTTTTTACAACTCTGTGTTCTAACTAAGTTTTTCAATTAACTGACAAACTCCTGATCCTAGTTTGTGAGGTCAGAAGACTTCACAGAAAGTCATTAACCCTTTGTTTAATTATCACTGTAACCACAAAGCACTGAGAAGTGAGGCTCACCACTCTTCATAGCAGTGAAAAAGAACTACGTATTTGACAGTATCATCCAGGGGGAAGAACTATGGCCTTGAAGTTAGCCTGGCTCCTTTTTATTTGCAGGACCCTGGACAAACTTCTTAACCACTCAGATTCAGTTCTTTTACTTTTAAAAATAGAATTTGTAATACCAATCTTGAAGAGACCAAATAAACAAATATATGTGAAAATGCTTGGCGCAGAGTAGATACTAAATAAATGTTAGTTTCCCTTTCCTCAACTAGAATTATATATAAGCTGTTTTAGAAGACTTAGGTAGAACTCTCTTGATTTTCTTCAAGACCTATTTTTCCTTAAATTTCTGTATAGAAAATATAATATTGCAGGCAAAAATTCTGGTTAATTTGTGAATATTCAATAGGTATTTGTTGACTTCACAATGTTTTATGATTCTTAAAAAAGAAATAAGTGCATTTCCACCTTACTGAAGAACCTGCTTTTCTTGCTTAAATGTGAATATAATAATACTAATAAGAGGGGTCATACCTTTTATAACTGGATATTTAAAGGGATTCTTCCTTTGATTTGCCTGGTGTAAACTTCATATGATTGTCTCCTAAAAATTCCTGATAATGGATGAGGAAAGAATAAAAACTTTTATTTGGGTTTAAACTAATTTGATCAGAAGTAAATTAGCCTCAAAATAATAGTGTTGACCATACTGCATTAAAACAAACACAAAACACACAGATAAATCTATTTACTATCTGAATTTTCACTAGGCTAGTGAATAAGGAAAGCAATAGAAAAGCTCTAATTGTGTAATTTCTCTATCTAGGACACTGATGACTAACATAGACTCTCTTATTCCACAGATGGACACATGCAAAACCTATTAATACAAGGGAAGAATAGGCTGTTTGGATTTTCATTTGCTTGCAAAAACTGGAATTATTACTTCCTAAGTGACCATTTGAACAACTAGCACCTGGAAGTCATCTTTCTGCTCATATGTTTAAAGCATATTGTATATGATAAATGCTTTTATTTAAAAAAAAAATCAGAGAGAATTATTTCTCCCTAAATACTTAGCAATAACATGATAAAAATGCAAGACCATTTTCTATAGTTGGATATATCTCAATCCCTCTTATTTTCATTTTTTATAATAAAGCGTATAGTAGTTGAGTGTGATAGAAAATTGATGAATAATTAAATGTGTGATGAAAAAAACTATCCAAAATTTTTCTCCTTGTAAAAAATTTCTAGACCCACAAGAGATATGTTGCATTAATGGATGAAAATGTTTAAGAAATAATAAGACTATAATAACACTAATTAAATAACTCTAAAATAAAATGGTATTATCTTAAAAACTTATCTATTTCATATTACCACAATCAATAAAACATAGCAATAGATACCATCATTATTGTAATAAAGAACTTAAGCCTATTTACCACTTCGGATTGAATCATAAGTTTTGAACTAAAATGAGATCCAAAATATGATATTCCGTGTTTTACTTTACCTTTTGATAAAAATGTCCATTTTGCTACATTAATTAACACAGACTATATGTTATTATATGTTATGTTATTAAGCATTGGATGTTAACAGAGAGTGCTTCTAGTCTAGCATATATTCATGATTTCCTTTTTTTCTGGGGGGGAGGGGATGGGATGATCAGCCCTGGGCTAACATCTGTGCCCATCTTCCTCTACTTTATATGGGACACCGCGACAGCATGGCTTGATAAGCGGTGCATCAGTGCGTGCCTGGGATCCGAACCAGAGAACCCAGGGCCAAGTAGCAGAGCTCGTGCACTTAACCCCTTGAGCCACTGGGCCGGTCCCCATGATTTCGTTGTGCAAGCCAAAGAGACAATGTATTAATCAAGTCCTTTTTTCAACGTGAAATGTATTTCCTACGTTAAAATTAGACAGTAAGTTGCACTTAAGTAAATTTGCACACATTAACTAAATTATCACATTGAAGTAAATGTGATAAATTCAAATAAAAGAAATTGGTATTTGCTAGCTCTTTTTATGTTTAGTCATTTATTATTTTTCTTTTACAAACCATTAGATAAAAAGCTTGGATAGAAAAATTAAAACTAAAATAGACTTTGGAGGTAGCCTTTTTTGTTTATACCTTTCATAAACAATGTTTAGCATAATAAGATCCCTTTTTAATTTATATGAGAAGTTTACAAGGAAGTGTTAATTCTAAAAAACTAAGAGATATTACAGAATCTAGAGATGAAACATGGAAAGTAAACTGCTCAAACCTCACACTACTACTTTTGGCCATGTGCTGGGACTTTAAGAGTTTAAGGCAGCTATGGAAAATGACATTGATTGGTCCCTCCCCATCAACAGACTGGGGTGGGGCATTTGATATTTAGAGATATTTTACTTTTTTCCTGCTGCACACCATTATTATTGAAGTGGTCATCAGTAAGATGCCTCATATTTTGACGCATCTCTTGTATCATTCTACCATGCTAGGGTAAATAATATGATGGTCTACCATTCAGCCGTATATTTTGTTTTCACACAGCAGCAGTCCTGAGACTATTGTTTAAACAGTCTCTCATAGTATAAATATTGTGGGGTTTAAGTACAGTGCTATTTTTAGTAGATGTGAAAGACAAAGTCAAACGAAGGCTCTTACTGTTTTTGATAACTTCATCCACTTTTATAAAACCTGAGAAGAGTTATCTGAAAATACTTAATTCTCTTGGACTATATTCTAGTGCCTGTACCTACAACGAAGCACAGATTATTTTCCCATATTGAAGAGATAACAAAGCAAAAAGGAAGAGAAGCCCATATGGGGGTCTCTTCCTTCTGTCTCAGGAGGCCAAAGTCTTCTGGTTGCTAAAACACAAACAGAAAATTTCAGACTTTGAAGGAGCCTATAGAAACCATGAATCTACCTTCTGTTTATAGGAAAAGATGATTCTTTGCCATCCGAGTGCCTATGGCTTCCACTTCACCATTCAGAACTGGAGGAGGGTGAGCTGCAGGGTGTGTGTGTGAGATGAACAAGCTTCCAAGGGACTGACAATGGAGAGCACATTGTAAAAGCATAACACAAACTCCGACCTAGATGCTGACATAGTAAGTGGGCGCCTCATGAAGGAAGCTAGTGTGCCTCAGACAGGAGTTTGCAGGAGTGAATGGGAAATTCATCAGAGGGTTTTCTGGGATTTGGGGAGTTGCTGACAGCTGGAGAGATGGTGAGTAGATGAGAGGGAATCTTAATAAGTATTGCTGTGGTATGTGTTTGGGTCTTATTTTAAACGTGCTTTGAAGGCCTGAGTGAAGAATTAAAGCTCTTTCTGAGTTCCTTTTGGCTGTTAAAACTGCTTTTTTAAACCTCACAACATATAAGGAACTAAATCAAGTGAGTCTCTAAGATCGATAGTTTATAATCATATGAAGAAAATACATCAGGAAAGATAAGATACTTGTCTAACAAGTTGGTCTCATTGGTCACTATGGCCAATTAGGATAATGTCATTTACCTAGTATACTCTTCCTTCCTTTCTAATCATCCCCAAGTTCATCTTCTGTGAGGCTCACGTTCAGAGGAGCGGCAGAGACGGATTTACCAAGGTGTATTAAAGCAGCTGCCCTCCTGCCAGAAAGTCCAAACCTTCTCTTTTTTTCTAAACTTGCTCTCAGAATAAAAGAATGCAAGGCAACACTTCTAATAGGAAAACAACTTTACTGAAACAGCTGTAGAGAGAGAAGAAAAGGTTGGTTGGAGGTGATAATACTACACAGTTACACATTTTAAGGAAATCTAGGAATTTCTATATTTACGACTGGAGAACATATATAGAAATTAGTAGACATGTGTAGAGTGATCACTATGTGCCAGATGCTATTCTAACTGCATCACACAGGTTATCTCATTCAGTCCCCCCTGAATGAGATAGGTTCTGCTGGGGTTGTTCTCACTTTACATATAAAGAAACTGGGACACTGAGTGTTGGGGTGGTTTGTTCAACTTCACACCTTTGGTAAATGGCAGAGCCATGATTTTGACACCAGAGAGCATACACTCAGCCATCATTTATATTGCGTTTAGTGACTCAACAAAATGTCTGGTTAAAATTCCTGTTAGATGTTCCTCATATTTGCATGATCTTGGCAATTACTGTAACAAGTGTATATAAATAAGTGCTACATAATTTGTTGAAAAGATGTAATTGCTTTAAGTAGGCTTATTAGATCCTGTATACTGCATTACTACTTCACTGGATGAGGGTGTTATTATGGCTAATGCCATGGATAACTAGTCAAAGTCATGTCTTAAAAGCAATACTCTTTCCAATGTTGTGATCCAAATTACAAAGGATTTAATTCAATAAGTTAGACTGTGTGTTATTTGAAATGTATTAAGGAATTTGGAATCATACTTTGGTACTGTAGACATTGCCTGCTCCCATATCCTTTATGACATGACTTTCAGAAGAGAATTTATATATAGTTTGTTTTCTATTCTATAACGTTTGTACTGACTTGGGAAAGCTGGCCTTTTCCTTTCTGAATGCTCACTATAAAATGGACACACCTGTTGGACAGCTAATTTTTGACAAAGAAGCCAAGAACATACAATGAAGAAAGGAAAGTGTCTTCAAATGTATGGTGTTGGGAAAACTAGAAAGCCACATGTAAAGAATGAAAGTAGACCACTATCTTACACCATACACAAAAATTAACCTAAAATGGACTAAAAACTTGAATGTAAGATCTGAAACCATAAAAATCCTAGAAGCAAACGTAGGCAGTATATTCTTTGACATTGGTCATAGCAGTATCATTTTGTCTCCTCAGGCAGGGAAAGCAAAAGAAAAAATCAAATAGGATCACATCAAACTAAAAAGCTTCTGCACAGAAAAGGAAACCATCGACAAAAGGAAAAGAGAACCTATCAATTGGGAGAAGATATTTGCAAATCATATAACTGATAAGGGGTTAATATCAAAAATATATAAAGAACTATACAACTCAACAACAAATAAACAAACAACCCAATTAAAAACAGACAGAGGATATAAACAGACATTTTTCCGAAGAAGATATACAGATGGCCAACAGGCACATGAAAGATGTTCAACATCACTAATTATTAGAGAAATCACCACAGAGGTGATTTCTAATCACCATTAGAGGTATCACCACAATGAGATATCATCTCATGCTCATCAGAATGGCTTTTATTAAAAAGACAAGAAATGGGGCCAGCCTGGTGGCATAGGTTCGTGCAGTCTGCTTCGGCAGCCCGGGGTTTGCTGGTTCAGATCCTGGGCGCGGACCTATGCACTGCTCATTAAGCCATGCTGTGGTGGTGTCCCATATATAAAATAGAGGAAAATTGGCACAGAAGTTAGCTCAAGGACACTCTTCCTCAAGCAAAAAGAGGAAGATTGGCAACAGATCTTAGCTCAGAGCCAAACTTCCTCACCAAAAACCAAAAAAGACAAGCAATAACAACTGATGGAGAGGATGTGGAGAAAAGGGAAGTCTTGCACACTGCTGGTGGGAATGTAAACTGGTGCAGCCATTATGGAAAACAGTATGGAGATTCCTCAAAAACTTAAAAATAGTTTGATCCAGCTATTCCACCTCTGGATATTTATCAAAAGGATAGCAAAGCATTAACTTGAAAAGATATATGCACTGTTCATTGCAGCTTTATTCACAATAGCCCAAACTCGGAAACAACCTAAGTGCCCATTGACAGATGATTGGATAAAGAAGATGTGGTATACATATACAATGGAATACTACTCAGCCATACAAAATATAAAATCTTGCCATTTGCAGTAACATGAACGGACTTTGAGGGTATTATCCTAAGTGAAAAAAGTCAGACAGAGAAAGACAAATGCCATATGATTTCACTCATTTGTGGAAGATAAAACAACAACAACAACAACAAACAAACATATAGATACAGAGAACAGATTGGTGGTTACCAGAGGGCAAGAGGGGGTGGGAGGGTGAAAGGAGTGAAAGGGCACGTGTGTACAGTCACAGATGGCGATGACACTTTTGATGGTGAACACGATGTAGTCTACACAGAAGTCAAAATATAAGGATGTACACCTGAAATTTATATAATGTTATAAACCAATGTTAATGTTACCTCAATGAAAAATAAAAAGAAACAGAAATAAACAAACAAAATGGGCACACCTGCCCTCTGCTCTCGTCAAGAATGACATTTCCTAGCACCCAGGGGAATCGCTTTAATTTCTCAAATCGAGACAGAAGGAAGAGTTCCTGTGTAAAATAAGATGAGGCTGTTCCTAATCTGGGATCCTGCTACCTTTGGCCTGGTGTGGACTCATATGAATGATACTTTCATATCTAGATACTGGTGATACAGAGTGCCAATTATGTTGCAGGCCAATTATGATGTGCCATTTATACATCTCCCGTCCCCACTACTTCACGCCCACATCATCACAACAGCCAATCTTAAACCTTAACCATTTCTGCTGGAGCCCAGTTCAGGACTTTTCTGGTCTCTTTGCTTGTTAGAAATGACAGGACCTGGAAATACATAAGGGGCAGAGGCCATTTGATTTGCAGTATTGACAACAACAAAACTCATGATGCTGTGGTTCCTAAGTTGGGGTCCTGTTGGGGTCTGTGGATAGAATTCTGGGGATATCCATGAACTTGAAAATGAACAAAATACAGTTTTATTTTCACTAGACTTTAGCTGACGTTTTTCCCTCAACCATTAATGTAGGTCACAAATCACAATTATATTATCAGGACTTGTGACTTTGTCACTTGTAGAAATCAGATATTTTCATACTACGGTTGTTGTAGATATCTCAAAATATCATATACAGTACACACATCACTATTTTGTAATCAAAGTAGCTCCTAGACTTACTAATAGATTTTCTGGCTTAATGTTAAAAAATAAGTATGGGTTACATCACAGTTTGTTTATATTTTGTTAACAATATTTAATATAATTGCTTTATTTTGTAATTCTGCTTATTTTATTTTATGCCTTTAAAGTCATTATTCTGAGGAACAATAAAAAGGTTAAGAATCTCTGCTCTAAAGTGACACGCTGGGGGAAAAGAGAGTAGAAAAATAAATTAATTGAGGACCTTCTCTGCTTGCATTTTGGAAGTTAATATTGGACTTCTGGTGTCTGCACTGGGGTACCAGAGAAAGGGCATCAGAGGGAAGCCAGTGGAGCTGTCCAGATGACGACATACTGTTTCTAACGCATATGTTTTTAGCCCTCCTCTTGCATCAATGAGTTGTACTCTTGTCCATTAAATCTAAGACATCGCCACTTTCTTTAAAAACATAGTGTTGGAGTTATCACTTTCATTTTATCAATCACCAGGAAAAGTGTGCCCATGTGCTTCTGAGGGGGAATAAGCCAGACACCAAGTGTGGACCTTGATCTCTTTGTAGCTGAGCAGGACTTGAAAGAGGAGGTCCAGTCTTTTAAATAGAATGTCCAATGGATTGGAACACCGTTACTGTAAGTGTGTCTTTTGATGTTTGCTTCCTGCTGATCATGCCTGAAAAACACTTTCTAGAAATCAGATGTGTCAGAAGGGAACTCCACCATGCTGACTTCACAGCACCAGGATCACAGGGAGCCCTGAGACACTGAGGGGTTTTGGTACACTACTGCCTGCATGTGGTGAAAATATATTAATATTTATTCAGGTATTTGTTTCATCTTTTTTCTGTTACTATATGTATTAAAAAATGATATTGTCTTAGACTATGTTTCAAGAGTTAGCAACAGAGTTCTCTTTGTTTTAAGCCTTACATCTGTGATCTTAAGGAGAAATATACAGCAGAATCACTGTAGCACTTAAAAAATATATTTTCCCTGCCCATCCCATTATATTCTGATTTCATAGACATTGGGAGTTGTCACACAACTGCGTTTTTTAAAAGGTGTATATATAACAAACGTAACTCTACTTGAGAAAACTGCCTTCTTGAGTCCACTAATAACTAAATCTTTAATTATTTGGATTATGGTGGTGACTGTATAAACTGATATAATACTAAAGTGACAGTTTATATTTCATGCAGTTATGTGCATTTTGGTATAAATTTATGGAAAAAGTTTTAAAGTAACTAATTCCAAGGTATAATATCTAATTTGCCTCTGTTAATTTTTTGTATTATGAAATGCATAAATTAACTATAGAGAATAAAGTGCGTGGAAGAAATCATTATAGTTTACTTAATGAATTTATAGCCTAGTTATAAAAGCTGAAAAAGCTTTAAAAGTACAGCTTCCCTTAATTGAAAGAATTATCCTCACCAGCTGTACCAAAGTCCTGTGTCTGTGAAGACACAGAGCTCTAAATGTCAAATGTCTTTTATTTAATATTTCCATTGGTGGTGTCAGTCCTATCTTGATTTTTCAGTTACCTGCTTTATTCATGATAAAAATAAATCTTCCTTTAGTACTTTGGATCCTGTGATTTTACTATCTTGAATCCCAAAGTCTTTATATTTATCATTTCCCTTCTTATCTAGATATAGAATGTGATTTTATTCCTCAAACACAGTCTTCTTCTATTGTTCCACTGATTAAATATCAAGGCACATTTTCTGATGTTCCAGGTACTGTACCAGACTCTGGAGACAGGAAGATAAATGCTTAGTCCCAGTACTCTGAGATCAAAAAGCAATTACAACATCATGTGATAATTACTAAAATCTAGGTAAGCCTGAGGTACTGATTTTGGAGTGACTTTGTGCAAACTTTCCAGAGGGGGTGATTCCTGAATTGATTTAAAATCATTAGTAGGAGTTAGCCATTCAGGAACTGTAACTTATCCATCTGTTTATCACCAGCACTTTACATGATACCTGTAGGTACACAGTAAATGTTAAGCTGATTGAAGAATAGGAGAAACATGGAGTTTTTGGCAACTGAACATAACTATCTTGGTTCGAGTATAGATGGGAATTAAGAAGTTGAGAAATGGGTTTGAAAATATGTCAGGAGCTATAAAATTACCTTCTGTGCCCTACAAAGGTGTTTACATTTTATTTTAAGACAATGAGATTTCAAACAGGGAGAAAGATATCTGACTCACTTTTTGTAAAGTCTACTTGGACTTCTTATGAAGTTTGATCTTGTTAACAGGCCTGAGAATGCTCCCAACTTCTTATTAAGGTATCTACATGGATTAAAAAAAATCCAACTTTAACAACATCCAGATTCTAAGACAGAAAACTTATTTGTCAGAATTTACAAGAAATTTCTACCCATATGACTTATGGAGCCGGATTGAGAAAAGTGATTGGTGATTTATCCATAACTTCTGTGACAAAATTGCTGATTCAAGCCAGCAAAAAAGGGTAGAAGAGCATTATATCCCTCTTGTGTTATTTGCTTTTTTGCTCAGAGATCCAAAAATTGTGCTAAGAACAAAACAAAACAAACATTCAGAGGAGCCATCTCTATACTCTGTGAAAATTATTGTAGAGATAAAAACATCATCACTGTGTCTCTCGTTTTCTTCTTTCTTCATTGTTTTACATTGTTCCAGAGACAGTAATGAGAAACTCTTTTCCCCTACTATTTATGAAACACCTTAGAAGAAAATCAGTTGTGTACCAGACTACATAGACTGTCTCAGTATATTCAGATGACCATAAGTTGTACAGGTGACACTTCAGACCACAGGGCAATACAACTAAACATTATTAACACACTTTTAAGAAAACATAAGGACATAGAACAAAATACAGGTGCATATTTAATTGCTTTCTGGATGGGCAATGACTTTCTAAGAATTTAATTCTAAAAGGAGAGGAAAAAGTTATATAGGTGACTACATTAAAGAAAATCTATATCTATATATGTATCTATCTTCATATGTGTGTGTGTGTGTATATATATATATATATATATATATATATATATATATATATATATATATATATATATATATATATATATAGTATGTATCTGCTTGGATGTTTCTCTTTGCTCCCTAGCCGCATTTACTTGCTGTTCCAGAGCACTTATCACATTAATATTGATATGGACTGTGTCCAGGTCTGTATTCCCTACCATTCTGTAAGCTTCTTGAAGATTGCAACTCTGCATCTCAGGTCTCTACCTACCGCCTGCCACATATTGGGTATCAATAAATATTTCTTCAATGACTTTCTAAAATCACAAAGATAAAAAACCTTCAACAAATAGAAGAAGAACATTTGCAAGTCAACAAGAAAACATTAACACTGTAGCAGAAAAATTTGTTTAAAATGTCTAGACTATTCAGATGTCTGAATTGTTAATAAAATATTTTTAAATATTTAGTCTCATTTCAAATAAAAATTAAAACTAGATAATACAAATTTTGCCTATTAAATTGGCATGTTGATGTACATACTGTTGATGTACAGAATTGATGGTGTGAATGTAGATTTATTACAATCTTCCTAACATAATTATAAAAAGCCAAAGCAGGAGATATATTACCATAATTTCAAAACAGACAAACAAACAAACAAAACAAAACCCAATCAAGTTCTTTATAGCTCTGTACATTACTAAGAACTCCAAATACACAATGTATAGGAAATAAAGGGGAAATACAAAAATATGTAGTCATGAATGAAATCAAATAAGATTACCGAAAATAATCAATCCAGGCGCAGACCAAAAACATTACTTATGTTATTCTCTGTTCTCCGCTGTAGGAAACATTTGTATATAAAATATATTTCCTTCTTGGTGATATTACAGACTTAATACCCTCCTTATTCTTGCATATGCTGCCATGTATTATTCTGACAGCTTTCACTAAGGTCAAGGGTGCAACACAGGTAGCAGATGTATTTGGTAATATAGGCATAACGTACATTTATATATTATGTTAATATATGAATTCATATATATTCATATAGTTTTCATGTTTTATTCTATATATACTTTTATTATAAAAAACATGGTGTAGCTCTAATTTTTAAATTGAAAAAACAAATTATATATATTTACTTTTATATTACATATATTCATATAATTATAATATATTATCTAATTATGTGTGTATAAGCAGGGGATATTTTCAGTGGTATTGGCAAATCTGTTCTTCATTTTTGACTTTATTGGAAATCTGTTCCTGTAAGTAGGTTTCTGCTGCATATGTTCAGAAGATATTTTCTTCTATTCTAAAATTTGCTAAAAGATCCATTAAAAAATAAAGAATAGATGTTTGCCTTTTATTAAGTACTTTTGCATCTTTCAAGATGATCATTTGATTATTATTTTTAATATGTTTGAATGAGTATTTTCTAAAGTTAATCATTTCTTGCTTTCCTGGAATAAATCTTAACTCATCAGGATGTTTTACTATTTCAATAAACTGCTGATTTCATTTGGTAGTATTTTATCTAGTATTTTACATGCATGTTCATAAGTGAGGGTTTGGTAGAGAGAGACAGATTAGATAGACAGACAGTTACAGATAGACAATGCATGCACACCTTCTTGTTTGGGTTTCTTTTACTAGGTTTGTAGCCTCATATAATCTTTTTGGAAACTTTTCATTTTTTCCTATGTTCTGGCATGGTTTAAAAAACCAGAAATGGGGAATAGGTACATTCCCCATTACTGCTAGTGGGTACAAGTTTTCTTTTTAGAATGATGAAAGTGTTCTAAAATTAGATTATGGAGATTTTTGCACAACTGTGTAAATATACTAAAAACCATGGAATTGTACACTTTAAACATGTGAACTTTATAGTATGTAAATTATATCTCAATAAAGCTGTTTAAAAAAATATCATTTCTTATAGATTTAACAGACTCATCCATACAAATGTCTTTTTCTAGTGATTTTCCTATAAAATTGTCAAATTTATTTGTAAAAAATTTTACCTAATATTTTATACATTTTGTTTATCTGTAGCCATGTCTTTTATCTCCTTCCTAATATTAATACTGTCTTTCTTTCTGTCTTCATTTATATTTGAAAAAGAATTTCTTTAGTAGCCTTTTCAAGTAACTTTTTTTCCAAGTCCATTTTAGGTGACTTTCAATTTCACCAAGTTTTTCCTTATAATTTCTTAATTTTGACTTATGTTGGATTATTCCATTTTTATTTCTCTAGCCTCTTGTTTAAATCTATATATGTAGAAAAAACAATGAAAAGAAATGGGATTGAAATTAAAAGTATTGTGTAGTTGGTTTATTGGTGATTCTAATTTTTACCAAGTTTTCTATATTTCGGATCTAGAAATATATCTAGATATATTATCTATTGATATGTTATTTAGAATTATAGATACATTATCTAGAATCAGCATGCATCATTGTTACAAGGGAAAAAACCACTATTTTTAAAAATATCATTTATATGAAAATGTAGAGGATGTTTTGTACATAGAAGAGTTCACAGTAGGACATTTTGATGCATAGGTAACTTTCAAAGCATTTGTGAGATGGCTGCTTAGATGAACATGTGTTACCATGCAAATTCGCTATTTTTCATTATGAAATATTGTGTCCATAATATGTCCTCTTACTCTGCCCCTATTTGAACCATGATTATGGGAAAAATTTTATTTTTTTGTTGTCTTCTTTTCTTTAGTGCTTAGATATATATGAATAAATATATAAATTATATGTCTTTTATAATCAGAATAAGATCTACAAAATGATTTTTAATTTTTTTTTATTTTTGTTCCCCCAAAGCCCCAGTAGATAGTTGTATGTCATAGTTGCACAGACTTCTAGTTGCTGTATGTGGGACGCGGCCTCAGCACGGCCAGAGAAGCGGTGTGTCGGTGCGCGCCTGGGATCCGAACCCGGGCCCCTGGCAGCGGAGTGTGCGCACTTAACCGCTAAGCCACGGGGTCGGCCCTACAAAATGATTTTTAAAATTTTGATTAGAACTGCATTTGCCTCTAAGAAGGAGTCAGTTGTTGGAGGAAAAGGAGAATCCTCCCCACCCCACCACCCTTTCCCTTAAGGTTCTTATGGCTGGTCAAATAATTAAAAAGGCAGGTTAGCAGGAGAAAATCAAACAAAGTTTAGTAACGTATACATGGGAGAAACTCAGGAATAACTGAGCAACTGGGCCATCTGATTAAGCTGCTTGTTTAAGTATCTTCAGCTAAAGACAAGGAGGATGTTGGGGGTAGTGGTTTGGGATTTCAGAGAGGAGGAAGACAATTTACATGGAGATGGAAATGCAAATATTTGTCGGAAGACTGTACTGAGCCACCTATAGAGAATGTGACCGGAGAGACAGAATTTCAATAAGATAGGCTTGTTGGTACCTTTCTTATAACACCTATTTTACATTATACTATACCTATCACATGGTATTGGCTCCTTTCTGGAACAGGCCTTCTATGTTAAATTCTTTTAGGCAGTTTGGGGGAAGGTCGAATGTTCGTCCTGATTCTTCTGAGCCTTTTATCTTCAGCTGGAAATAATCAGCATACCAGAGTGGGACATTTTTGGGATGGCCTGTCCTGAACTCCATCACAGTCATATTGTCAAAAGCCATCATTATAAAAGTGTGACCTCATTAAATATAAGGTATGATGGTTGTATGTGTGGGAAAACTGTTAACATTTTAATTAAGGAATTCCTGTAAATTCTGGAGAGGATAGCAGGACTCACACTGCAGACCAAATAGATTTCTCCACATTTTTATGAAATTGAAGAAATCAAAGTATTTGAAAGGAAAACCATTCAAGATCCTAGGAAGTTGTCATATAATTGAGAACAATTTTTCTTAGGAAGATTAATGGATCTTCTGGTTTGAATGTATGATTTATCTGCCAGATGGTTCCTCATCTGTTCCTTCAGCCTGGATCCATTTCCAAGAACTACCGTCTATGGTCCCATATGGTCCCACATTCACAAGTTGGGTATGGCTTGAGAATGGTAATGTTTTGGGCCATTACTAAGTAATTTCACTGAAAGCCAAAAGTTTATATATATTTGTATCCTAATGTCCACATATCAGAAGGGCTGCTTCCAAGTACTCACCTCAAATCAAAACAGTTCAATTACAATACAATAGCAATATTACATTACAATAGCAATATTAAAATAAGAGTTTAGGTGATTGACGCAATCATCTAGACAAGCAATGATGAGGACTGAACTAAAGCAAAAGTGATACAGGTAGTAGAACAGGTGTTAGTTTGAGACAAGATAAAACCGACAGGTTTGTTAATGAGCTAGAGATTGTACTGGATATGAGGGGCTACAGATTAAAGTCAATGATGTCTAACAGATTTCTGTCTTGGCAGACAAGTTATCTGAAGGTTTTATTTATTTATATTGGACATATAAATGCAGGAAAAAAATGGTAGAAATAAAATGGTGAGATCAGTTACGCAATTTTTGAGTTTATATTGCCCATAGGACATATGGGTTGAGGAGACTAGTAGGTATGTGGTTACCTAGTCTGGAGATCTGGAAAGTATTATGGACTGGAAATAATAACACAGTCTAATTAAAATGCAGCTGTAATGGAGCCGTGAGGGTAGATTAGCTCAGCCATGGAGAAGAAATAGAGTGAGAAGAAAGAAAACCCAAGTGAGAATCTTGGGAAATAAAAGAGAAGCCTTTGAAGCAGACATAGAGGTTTCAAAGTAGAAAAATAGAGATGTTGTCATGGAAACCCAGGACTTATGGAAGAAGAGGGAGTCATCAACAGTATTCAATGCTTTAAATAGGTCAATTTACTTAAAAACTAAAAGGTATTTCTTGGACTTAGACTTCTAGAAGCCAAAAGTGAAATATCAGAAGAAATCTACTGGGTATGTGAGTCCGGAATGGAGAGATCACTGGGTTGAGGAATCCTATGTAAATGAAAGAAAATTATTTCAAAGGATTTGGTTCTGAACTCAAAAGTCTTTTACAAAGCATAGTTTCTTCTGAAATGAATAACATTCTGATGCCATTGGTAAAGTTGAACCTTACCGTTGCCTTAGCCTTTGACTCACTTTTTCCATTTACTATTTACTTACAAAAGTAATGTAGTTTTTCTTTACTATTCTCTTGCTCTTTATATGTAAACCTTACCCCTTTTCAATTTTACAAAGTGAGAAAATGTAAGGTCTCAGCAAATCCCACATGCATATTCTCTTTCATTCTACTTTATTTTTTGTTTTTCTTTTCCCTGTCAGTCTTTCTTTTGTGACATCTTTCTGAGACCACATATATGCTCTTAACTGCAAGGGCTCTATCTTACTTCTCTTGGTATCATGGCACTGAGCTAAGTGCCCCCATTTCAATATGGGTGTGCTGAAATGGAAATTTTTGATGGGCATTATTCTTTTCCTTCAATCTTCAAACTAATTTTAATCCAGTATTTTCTAGAGGGTTCTATGGAATACTAGATGCACCAAATTCTCAAGGTTAAAAAAAGATTCTAGTAAAGAAGTTTGGGAAATGCTGTATATTACTTCACATTTTAGAGATTCCTAATGTACATTAGTATAGAAAAATCGCAGAGAAGCTATAACTAATTTAGTATTTTAAATTAAAGCATATTAGTATCTTATAGTACTAATTAGAAAACAACAAACTCTTCAAACACCTAAAAATTATTTTTAGTTTGTCCTTCAGGGAAAGTCTCAAGACATTTACTTGACTTTACTCTCTCTCACCAACTGATCCACATTTTGATTAATTTTGTATTTCCACAGAGGCTTTCGTAGTTTCCATTTGTTTGTTTGTTCTTCTAACATTATTTTTGCACAGTCAGTGTATATTCTTACACCTCTTACCTCCTACTGTTTCTCAATACCAAATGAGTTTAACATCTAGACTTCATCTCAAGATCCCTTGTTTCACCTCAGTGAAGAAATTTTCATGTTCTGCCATGCCAAATCTAAATCAAAATCAAAACAGTTTGCTTTCTTCATGTTTTTACACTAAGCCTTTGTCTTTGTCTTAATAGCTCCTTCAGTGGAAGTTGTACTTCTATATGCTAGTAAAATATGGCAGTTCTCTGTGCTTGCAAAATAAATGACTTTGGAGAAATTTCTTGGTTGCTGAGCATCTCGAGTTTTGCCTTTATGCAAGAGGTTTTGTTTTTTTCTTTGAAGTTTCTGTTTAATCTGACCAGTTTTGACTTAAGAATTTAAGATGGCTTTTGAGACCTCAATTTTATTTTTGACTGCTTGTGTTTACATTACCAGTGTTTTTTGGTAATTACCGTAGGTTGGATGAGGGAGGGGCACACAAATCTTAATCTATCATATACTGGGCTGTACTGTGTGCTTCAATCCTTTAACCTTTTGATTAAGAATGCAAAGAAATCGTTTTCGTTTTAGAATGCAAAGAATTCCAGAATTGGTGTTCAGTTTTTTTTTCTATATTTATTGAATGCCTAGTCTTGGGAACACAAAGATGAATATAACTAATACTAACAAGACAGAATCTAAAATGCAATGGCAGTATCGCTTTCTGGGCATATTGTATTCAACACCAAAGTTAAAGCACTATTTGATTATTTTCCAAGAGTAGATATGAGAGAAATCTGACTCTAATATATGTAAGGACATTAATCACTTGACTTTGTTTAGTTGATCTTAAAATAAAAACAAAAAACCAGGATGGGCACGTGTCTCTTTCCTCTTTCACTGATTCAAATATTGCCAGGATAATGATTACGCTGTTTATGCTGCTATTGCTGCAGATAATGATATCTACTTATTGATGTTTTTTTTAAGTGCCAGAAAGCAAGTTGTTTTTACATAAAATGAAATGCATAAATCTTACTGTACCTTTACTGAGTTTTGACAAATGCATACACTGTATAACCTAAATCCCAATCAAGATATAGATCTCAAACAAGTTTTTAATGACCCCCTTACAGGTCTTATGTATAGATAGCATTGTGTCTGCTCTTGGAATATGCTACTTCACATATACTTCTTTATTCTTGCCCTCTGGATCCAACAAAAAAGGCCCATTTTGACACTCAGTTATTTCTGTAATTTGGTAAAATTAATTTATAGTCTAGTTCTGGTTCCACATATGCCATGAACTTTATAGATATTACTACTTTTCAGAATGACAAAAGTGTTATCAGAGAAATATACACAGGATAGAGATAATACATTACTTTGGGGCTGAAGAATTCAGATCCTTGGAAGAGTTTAATAAGTAGTAGTAGGTTGAACACCTGGATAATAATGCTCACTTGTCTTACTGAGAATGTATTAAAACACTGGTAAGATTCTTATGTGTTTCTTTTTTAAATAATAATTCTGTTATTGGAATGAAATAATATATAAATGGATATATATGTATATCTAAATAATATGTAAATAATATAAATGGAATGAAACTAATTATAGGTAGAGATAAGAAACATCAGAACCTATAGATGTAAAATGCTTAAAATCAAAACACTTATAAAAGCATTTTCCTTTCCTTGAAGAACAGATATTTCTGGCTTAAGGAACGGGGAAACATTTAGTATACTTGCATTGTAGTTGTCAGTCACAATTTATGTTATAGAAAAAAAGCTATATCAACCCTCCAAGACCAAGACATACAAAAAAGAAAATTTCCTTTGGTAAAGAAACTTGCCCTTTCTTACCCTCTACCATCCCACCAAAAAACCTTATTTAGCAAGGGAGTTTTTTTAATCACTTAAAATTAGAAAATCAAAACGAGAAAAAGCAAACTGTTTGAGGATGTAAAATGGGAGAATACTTTGTTCTGTATTTTGATTAGATTTTATCCTTGACAGTTAATGGGCCGTAAGTTTGAGTTTACTGTTATTTTGTGGGAGGGGGTCATTGTCCACATTTGCTGAACATTGAAGCTCTCTATGTACTAATGCATGATGGTGGTCTGCACAAACATAAAGTCATTTCAATGTCAGGAAGTGGCATGAGACATAATGAAAAATACAGGTGAACTCTAGATTGATTTGGCTTTGGTTCAAAGTCTCTAAACAGAGCTGGACTCTGCCTTCAAATCCATAGAGAGAACAGCTTGTGAAAAGGTAGATTCCGATTGGCTTTGCTTGAATGAGAGTTATTAATTTCAGCCAGAGAGAAATTTTTCAAACAGAGCTTCCTCAAGAAATAAAGATCATTCATAAGCTACACTGTCAGAAAAATAAAGCAGTGTTCAATCCGATTAGCATGATAAAATATGTAACTAAAGCACATAGAAACGAGCTGCAGTATAGTTCTAGTTTCATGTCCTATTTTTTTTGACCTGACATGGTCAGTGGGAAACAGGTATAATACTCATATCTTTGCACTATGGGCCTTACTCAATAAAGATCATAATTTAGGGTGGTCCCTACAGTTAACCAAATGGTTTATTTTACCATCTGGTAATGCAGTTTTACTTTTTTCATTTTGAAAACAACAACATTAATATTTTAAATACAGTAAAAAAGAATAGTGAACATTAGTATAAGGTTGCACACTGTAGATATTTTATCATCTATTTCAAATGCTTATCCCTAAATTTCATTTATTATATTGTACCTCCCCTCACTTTCAGCATTTTATAATTTGAAGAACAAATTCTATATTGATGAAATACACAAACAAATAAAACCAAGAACTAATAATTCCTAGAAAAGTCATGGAAAGACTTAGCTGTTGAGATTACACCACATGAAAAAGGAAAGATAAGCAAAGTGAGGATAGTTTTCAAGTTTACATATTTTTTTAAAAGAAAGCTGTGACTGGTCATCACTTTTCTATAGAGAAGTTTGTATATATTTACCTGAGAACATGATAAATATTATACATATTAAATGTTTCTGAACATTGTAATTATTATTACTTTTAAGAACTCTTGTATGTGAAATTTGACAAACATAAGAGAGGAAGGCTTGGAGATTTTTTTTCATAGCAGTTATTAAAATGATATTATTTGTTTGGCATATCTTAAATTTTATATATATCACATATTTATATATAATGTATAAAATTTATGTATAAAATATTATATTTATATAATTATATATTTTAAATATGAAAGAATTGCCTAGGACATCAGACCATTCAAGTCACTTTGGTAACTTTGATTCTATAGTTTTTACTCGGTGTATACTTTTAATATTTGATTTTCTTTAAAAATGATATTCTCATTTTAAATCATTAGTATTTCTATTTTGTTAACCATTTTTCATGTCCTTTACCAGAACATGAAATTTTTAAGATGATCACAACTAATTTTTATGTTCATTATGAAGAAAACAATAGCAATAATAATAATTTGGCTTCTTATTTTGGATTTTGTTTTACTAAAAATCATTTTATATTACCAACAAAGAATTATGGATAGAATACAAATACTTTTCACAGAGAGTTCGGTGCCCTTTAGCCTGGAGGCAGGTTTAAATGCTAAATAGTTGTATTGATTATAGAGAAGAATGGATGTTCAAGGTTGGCCGTCCAGGGCTATCCTATCAGAGCCTTGAATCATTTATCCAGTATGAGGTTGGCAAGTTCACAATGTGTGAGGACAGACTTCCTTTAAAATTCTACTATTTTATTCCTGGAGACTCATTTTGAGTTTCTCTGGTGATATCAGTGAGGCCCTGAAGGAGGTGTCCTTCCTTCCACATCTGGATCTAGTGACTAAGACAGCTGAGAATAAACAGGGAAAAATGCCTTGAGAGTCAGCATCGACTTCAGGACTTATCATCAGGTCACTTTACAAATAGTGGAAAATTTTGGGTGATGTCATTCAAACATAAAGTCTTTCATTAGAGTTAAATTCCCATCTAAAGCTCTCAGAGCAAATACCTTCTTTGACTGGTTCCATTTCATGTTTATTACTGTTTTAAACCATCTTCCTCTCTCTTTTTTCCTTAAGAAAGCACAGCTCATTTTCACTCATACTAACATTCCTCTTTTAATCTAAATGCTCTCTTATTTTCTCATTAAAAAACACCAACATCAGGCCGGCCTGGTGGAGCAAGCGGTTAAGTGTGTGCGCTCCGCTGCAGCAGCCAGGGGTTCGCTGGTTCGGATCCCGGTCGCGCACTGACTCATGCTTGGCAAGCCATGCTGTGGCAGCATCCCATATAAAGTGGAGGAAGATGGGCATGGATGTTAGCCCAGGGCCAGTCTTCCTCAGCAAAAAAAGAGGAGGATTGGCAGATGTTAGCACAAGGCTGATCTCCTCACACACACACACAAAAAAAAACCACCAACATCAATATATTTCTCCCTAAATGTAAATGCACCCAGAATCATCATGCTAGATTACCTTTTGAAATGAGAAATTTCTTGATCCTCAATGAAAAAATACTTTTTTAGGTTTTCTCTCTCCATTCACATACATAAGGAAACCTCATGACCAGATAATCCTAAAACAATTTTTTTAAAAATCTCTGAATGATAAGAAAATAAAATTCAAGCTTCAAGTTAGTGATTGCAGTTCACACAATTAATATAACTTTTCTCTGAAGTATTCATTAGATGACAAAGAAAAAACAAAGAATTAAAAAGTGAATTCTGCTTCAGTACTAGTAAAACATAAAATTTTGTGAAGCACTGCTTCAATAGGACCAAACAGAGGCGGGGACCAAATACACCATGCGTTTATTCAACACATGGGCTGGGGGAAAAAAAAACAACCAAACAAAAAAACACTTTAAGGTGGATAAGAGCTGAGAAAAAAACAGAACAAAAACAGAAGATAGCAAAATCAAGCAAGCCCCCAATCCTATCACTTAACAAATTATCATGTAGAATTTTCACTCTGTTCCATTCTGGCAAGAGGGTAAATTTAAATGTTCCTTTGAGCAATGTTAAATTTTTTATAAGACAATTGGACAAATAAGTCTTTTTAGTTATAAAAAAGTTAAGAAAACACTCTTTTATGAATGTCAACGTGTTTCCAAAGAATCCCTGTGGCTCTGGGCTGAGGCTGCAGAAATTTAGTTTGTTCTCAGGCCTTAGGAGTTCCTTTCAAACACCTGTTTACCCTTTAATACCACAAGTAGGATAGGCAGTTTCTGGAATGCTAAGCAAGTCTACCAAGGGAACCCAACACTATGGAAAACTGAAGTAAACCAAGCACACCTTTCTCCCAACTTAAGTTGGGTATAGTTGGTGGTTGACATTAATCAGTATGGCCAAATAAATTGCACAACATCTCTACATCTTCAATACATGTTCTCTACATTGAGTACTTCTGTTTTGCATTTTGAAATTTAAATTTGACAATCTAGGTTAAAAAAAAAACACAAAACAAAAAATACACCCCAACAACATAATAATAGCTTATGTCTTGGTATGTACACAAGAACCGGCAAAACTTGTATTAAATACACATATGAGCTGCATTTTTATGCTGCAAAAGATAACTTGCAATCTGGTTGAAAGATAACATTTAAAAGTGCTAAGTCAATGTAAAAATATATGGAACCAGTCTTAGCATGTTTTTGCAGGCTGTTCAAATAAAATATATTGAAAAGGGCAAATTTAAATGTAAGTTTTAGTTTTCCTTGAGTTAAAAACAAAAAAGGGCAAACCAACATCAAATACTAAGGTGTCCATATAATTTTTTATCCTTTGCCTGATGAGAATTAAAGGAGGCTAGACTGTCCCAGACAAACTAAGATATACGGTCACCTTATCAAATAGGAAACACAAAGAAAGCAAAATTTCAGGATCTTGCTTTTCTTCCATAGAATTAATAAGAATAAATTAATAAAAAGGTTACTGAATCTGGGGCAAAGAATCATTATTTTACATACTCCAAATATATTTGTAACAAATGTATTAAAGAAATAGGCTTTCAAAGCAATAATTTATAAAGGACTGTTCAAATATTTTCACCTTCAATACATAATTTAAAAGTCTCAATAGTTGCTGATGAAAATAGCTTAGGAATTATTATTCCCATGCTACACAGGAAGAACCTAAGGGGAAAAAAACAGTTCAAATGCTCATCCAGACACTTTGTAACTAGGCAAAGCAGGGCTACAACACTTTATACTTAAATGAACATTCCCTATCACATCATATTATCTGTTCAAATACATTTTTATCATAAAGCTTACCAATTTTTATAAATGAAATTAGCAATAAACATGGGTAATATAAATCTAGATATCTACCCATTGTTATAGTCCACATTATGAAGGTATTGATGGAGAGCCTACTGGAAACTATATGATGTGGGTTTCACAACCATGGGCTTTTCCATTACGCAGGCCTGGGTTTGGGTCTCATTACTGTCACAAGTCTATAGGTCCCACAAGTGGGACCTATAGGTCATATAACCTATCATAGGTCATATAACCTAAATAATCTCAAATTTACACCCTTTAATGGGAATGATCAGAGCATTTACTCATAAGATTGTTGTGGAAATGAAATGAACTACCAAAAGTGAACAAAAACACAGGGTCAGACATTGTACATAGTCAAATATTTACCCGTATTAGCCACCATTATTTAATAAATACATATTAAGCTGTTTATTGATTATTTTAACCTTTTTATTGAAATATAACATGCAAATTATAAAGTATAGAAATATAAAACCCCACTGAGAGTAATTAAGGACGACATAAAGAAATGAAGGAATAGACAATTCACGAATTGAAACACTCAATACTGTCAAGTCAGCTCTTGCTAAATTGCTCCAAGATTTAATGCAATCCCAACCAAAATTATAGCCGGTACTTTTACTTGTTTATCTTTGTTTTGAAAATTTAACAAATTAATGCCATCATTTATGAAATGCAAAGAGCTAAGAATTGTGAAGACAATCTTTAAAGAGAATAAAGTTGAAGAACTTATACATCTGATTGATATAAAGATTTATTAAAAAACAACAGTAGTCAAAGCAGCATGTATTTGGTGAGAGAATAGAGAAATAAATCAATGGAAGAGCATAGAGTGCAGAGACCGACCCACAAATATTTAGTCATTTGATTTGAAATAATATGCCACTGGAATGAAGTGAGAAAATAATGTGTATATAGTAAGCGGTATTGGACCAGTTGGATATCCTTATAGAAGATATGAAAGGAACCTTGACCTATTATTTACATGGCACAAAAATGAATTCTACATTCATGTAGGCGGAAATGTGTTGTGCAAAAAAACTTTTAGAAAACAGCATAGGAGACTATATTCATGATCTTAGGATGGGCAAGGACATTCTTCAAAAACACTGTCCATAAAGGAAAAGTATGATGAGGTAGACTTCATTAAAATTAAGAAATTCTGTTCATTAAAAGACATAATTAAGAAATAGCTACAATATAACTAATTTCAAATTAAAAGGTTAGAAAA
The DNA here is from genome assembly GCF_057802395.1 of Ceratotherium simum simum. Lineage (NCBI taxonomy): Eukaryota > Metazoa > Chordata > Mammalia > Perissodactyla > Rhinocerotidae > Ceratotherium > Ceratotherium simum. The sequence goes on from NC_141909.1 coordinate 18,457,758, forward strand.
TCCAATAAAGTTGAGCAAAAAGAATTTAACAGGCACAACACTGAAACAACTATTCAAATAACTAATATATTAATTTTATATTCATGTAATAAATGGAAGATTTTGTTTCTTGAATTATATTTTTTTAGTCCATCCAAGTTTAGTCTTTTAAATTATTATTTTCCCTATAATAAAAATAACATATCTGCCACATAATATTTAAAAAACAGTGGAAAGTAATACCTAGATACAAAGCCATCCATCATGCCCTGTCTTGCCACACACCATGGTAACTCACAGAGGATTCAACTTGTATATTCTCCTTTACCACCTTCCAGGCATTTCAGGAACATTTAAAAAATATGCTTGTGGTTGCTAACAGATTTTTCTTATATTTTGTTTTTTATTCAATATGACAACCTCAGGATTTCTCTACAGTAGTCTATATACTTCATGAATACCATTTTTAATAACACCATAATAATAAATCATATACATATGTCCTTATTTACTTGAATCTCCATCTGTTATTTCCAATACAAGAATCTAAAGGTCCTATGCATGTTTATGTAGGTCTGTATCTTTACATTTTAGAGCCAGCTTCTTCTGGTCCAATGACGTCTGAAGGGAGCTTCATGTGCTAGAATTCCCTAGAGGCCACCCACTGTGCTTCACACAACTGGGTAAGGCTCCTGGTCTCCTTGGGCTTCAGTGTTCTCATTATTTTATTAAAATGATTCCGACTCGGAGATGTTGTGAGAATAGTGATCACATAACATAAGAAATAATTCTCTAAAATGCAATATATGTTTAATCATTAGGCCACAATTTCCCCAGTCCCTGGGAGTATTGATCATTATAATTTTATATAGAGTGCACAAGTAGCTATTCCATTATTTTCTATTAAATCAATGTTTCTTTCTTCCATCAAACTTCCCTCTTTTTTCCCCTAATCAATCAACTCTACTATTTTTGAACTGGCCCACTTGCAAACGGTCTGGCCATTCCAAAAGTGTGGGGGAGGAGAATCAACTAAAAATGTATCCCACATATTTGCAAATAGGTCAAATCCTGTAGATATATATTATATTCACTTTAAATGTAATTATAAATATCATTACTAAATATCAACAGTAAGAATGCAACTTGTATTCCCGGCACCCCATAGCCTGTATTTCTTTTTCTCACAAGTTATTTTTTCTTTCTTTAATTCACAATTCTTGACTATACTTCTTTACAGGAACACTATTATCTTATTCATCTTTGAATTAATCTAACATCCTAACACATATCTCATATAGTTAGGGAGGTACATAACAATCACTTTTATGTATATACGAAAGAAGAAGAGAAAACTGCTGTCTAACAGTTTTGCCTAAAATATTTTTCTTCAAATATGCTGTCATATCGTTCATGATGATACTTTTTATATTGATTAATAGATATCAGCATGCTGGAGAGTTTTTTCTTTGTTTTAATATATACCAATCTATTATTATTCTGCAGTTCCTAGGGTATGGGAAGGCCCCAATAATCCATAAAGTATTACATAATGAATATGAAAATCAAAGTCAATTAATGTAAAACAGATGATATAACATCCTTAAAAGTGCACTCTTTGGGAAAATATTAGTTTCTATAATAATCTAGAAAATTCCCCAAAGAATATTACTATCAATCATATTGCAAAACCATTTAATTAATTCTGACTTTTTTTGCTCTTTGACTAAAGATTAGATTTAAGCAGATGAAATAAGGAATTCGAGGATAGTAAATAATAACTAGTTCTGATGTACATCCTTCCAAAACATCAATGATTGGGCCAGCAAAAATAATACAGAAGATGTCATGCAAATGTCACATGTACTTTAAGTGTGTGTAGAGAAGTGAGTAACAATGTTGCTTAGATACTGGGTAAAAACAGGCTATAAAGGAGGGAGGAAGAGAAGAAAGAAGGGAAGGAAGGTGGTGGATAAAGAAAAGGGAGAGTGGGAGGGAGGCAGGGAGGAATGGATGAAAGGAAGGATGGGGGGAAGAAAAAGGAAAAAAAGAAAGAAAGAAGAGGAAAGAAAGAAGGAAGGGCAGGTGGGAAGGTGAGGGGAGGGAAGAGGTGGAAGGAGAAGTAGGTTATCCATTTTTAAATGGAATGAAATATGGTTGCTCTAAACAGACTCATTTGAGAAATATGTTGTTTGGCGAGTTAGCCTGATATAATGGAATTAGCACTAGAGTGAGAGTCAAAATACTTTAGTTCTACTTTTAAATATATCACCAGCCTGCCAGTGTAATTTTAGACAAATATCTTAACTCTTAAGTTTCTTAATTTGAAAACTTAGGTATTTAGATTAGCATCTCTAAGGTCCCTCTGGCCTTAAAATCCTATGCTTTCAAATATTACCACAGTAGGGGACAAATTAATTTAAGGAAAATAAGAAATGACTGAGACAGTGATGTTGTTTAGATGAGAGATATTTTGTCTTCATTATTGACTGGACTTCTAAAATGCCTTTCTTGTGCAACTAATGTGAACTTTGTATATTAAGGTTTCTTTGACTGTGGAGCTTGGAACGAGCTCATCACTTGGTGTGTTGGCAATGAGACATGGAGGTGGATAATATATTCTTAGGCTGGCATGATTCTGACATTCATTACCAAAGATGTCACTGTTTATGATGTCTGTAGAGAGCCGTAATGTACTAGTACACCTAGGAGACTGGTTGTAAACTTATATTAGGCAATCAGGGAGATGATGATAAACACTACTTGAAAGAAACTAGTGACATGAACATATTTTACCAGACGCCTGGAATACAAGAATTCAGATAAGCCTGTTCATATGTTCAGCCCTGGCAGTAGGATTTATACTCTGTGAGTTGATCAAATCACATAAAAATCAAGACTCTTTGAAGAAGTCAGTTGTCTACTGTTACTGATCACTTGAGCTATATGGTGCAGTTAGAGCTGCCTTTGAAATGGAAAGTATTTATTTAAGCCCCAGATAAAAGATTGTTCTCAGAAACCTTTCAATCACAATTTCAATTATTTTCTGGCATGATAAATTTTCTTTCACAGATGCTTATGCCAGCTACACTACTGTAAATCAACACGTGAAAAATGCTTTAATTTTTTAACTTTGAAATATGCATTTAGCTATTGGCATTTAAAAGATTGTTCACAAGTTGCTAAAACATAATGTAAACGAATACTTTTTCTTCGTACTGCTTTGGAGAGGGAATTTTCAATAGTAGTTTTCGCAACACCCCTTAATTGTAAGTCAAAAACAGGGAGACCTAAATCTTTTCAGAGCTAACAACTGTAACACCCCTGGTTACATATTTTCTCTGATAAATATGCACAAAGTAGAAGATTTAGAAAGGGTCAATAGATAGAAACTTTTAAAGAATTACACACACACAAATAAGCTTTCATAACAAAGGTAAAAATCTTAAAATTTGATATATTTGATTGCAGGTATTTTTTTTTTAGAATTAATGTATAAAAAATTATGAAATTATATATATGTATATACACACACACAATTTTCTTTCTTAATTAACTTTATATCAAGAGACTTTTTCCGAAGATTAAATACTCTTCAAAACCATGATATTAGTGGTTACACAATATTATATTGGTAGATATGTCATAATTGATTTAATAATTGTCCTACCTGAAAGCACTTGCTTCATATTTTTTTATTATAAATAAAGTTAACATGAAAATCTTTGCTCAAAAACTTTCTTTTAACCTCCAGTTCTTCCCTCACGCTGACACCTAGAATGTAATTACAAGATCAAATGATATGCCCTTTCTCACTGTCATTGGTACGAATTACCAAATTGCTTTCAGATCCAGCAGGTGTGAAAGGTTTCTCTAAATATTTTGCTCTCTGCAACAAAAAGCTATGCTAATTTGGTTAAAAAAATCATACCATTCAAATTTGTTCAATATTTCAAAAAAATCAAATTGTTCCTTTTTATTAAGTAGTGGGGTTAACACTGGGCTGCTTTTTATTGGTATATAATCTTTCACTCAGATATTTATAAATCTGTGTATATTTTTGGCATTTATTAAGACTATTAACTGAACCTCTCATGGGAGAGGTATCCGACATAAAAATTTGGATAGGGACCTGCCCAGTGGCGTAGTGGTTAAGTTCACGCACTCTGCTTCGGCAACCCGGGGTTTGCAGGTTCGAATCTTGAGTGTGGACCTACATAGCACTCGTCAAGCCATGCTGTGGCGGCATCCCATATACGAAATAGAGGAAGATGGGCAGAGATGTTAGCTCAGGGCCAATTTTCCTCAGCAAAAAGAGAAAGATTGGCAATGGATGTTAGCTCATAGTCATTCTTCCTCACCAAAAAAAAAAAAAAAAACTTGGGTACTATAGTCAAGTGATTCAAAAAATTCCACATTGTACAATTCCACTTGAAGAATAATAATAAATATTGGTATGAAAGACTCAGAGATGATGCACAGTAAATTAACTTGTTGGAGTTGATTTAGTACAAAGATACCCAAATGCATCTTAATGTTAGTCCATTTTTCATATAATACTTATAAGTATCCTGGTGAGCTAACGTCTATGAAAAACATTCTGGAACTTCACTATTAAGTATATCAGCTCCTTGTCATATTTTTGCAAATTTTTTTCCATGCTTGCCTCTTAATTTAATAATATTTTGTTTAAAATCACCATGGTTATCAGTTCTCACTCAACCATAGTGAAGGCAGTCTTTACCTTGTCCTTACATTCGCCATATTAATGTCATCCTCCATACGTTTGCTCGCTGGTTCCACCTCTAATACACAACTGCAAGAGAATGTCATGTTTAAGTGTAAAATTTGTAAAAGACAAAGCTATTTGTTTCAGTATGAACATCTTATCAGAAGAAACCACCATTTGTCTTTATGTTTTCACTCTCTTTTCCTCAGGGCTTTTGCTGTTCTCTGGGAGAGTAGAGTTGGGGGGAGGTGTGCACGTATGCACACACATATGATTAATAAAATAAGGATGTAGAGGGGAGGAAGTACGGTATGACTAAAATTTCCTTCTGCTCTGAATGCTGACAATTCCTAAAATTGTACGCATTACATACAGCTTGGTAAGTTCATTGTACCCAACAAATTGTTTTCATCTCTCTCTGAATTTCTCCTTCAAAAATCGGTAAGCAACTTGAAGATAGAGACCATCTTCCTTCCTTTCTCTTCCCACACTCTTTTCTGCAGAACTTGCCCTCTCTAGCAATATTTGCCATATGATCCTCCACACACACATTTATCTGGCTGGAACAGAATGAACTCCTCACTCGGATCCAGGCAATCCACTTGCCAGCAAATAAAAATTCAATCTCCTGGGTTACAATATCATCTAAAGAAACTTAGAAATCGGAATCAGTTATTGATAGGCATTGGAGAAGACGTGAAAATACAGGCCTGAGATCATATCATGGCAAAGCAAAGGAGTGTGCAGAGTTAAGTTATTGGTGAAGAAGACTATGCATAAATTGAAGAGTGTGGTTGGTTAAGAAAGAGAAGAATGATGCAGATGTGAAAAACATATAGACCCAGAGAAGGAATGATGAAAAGAGTAGCCACTCTAGTTCTCAATAACTTTCTATGTCTCTCCTCAGGATTCAATGAGGCCCAGCTATATTCTTGACCATTGTAGTCCATGAAATTTTCCAGAATTTCTCATCTTTGCTATTCAATGAGTTTTGATTACAACTCTAACAATATCTTATTTGACTTTGTGGTCCTAGAATCTAACATGGAAGGATTCAATCAAAGATTGAGGAAATGATTAAACGCGTAGGTATCTTCGGAAGTTCAATTGAAAAACTAACATGGAGTTCTTCCTTAAATCTCTGGATGTGTATGTATTTCCCTTTCCTAACCTCCTGCAGCGATTACTTTTTATACTATATATTTTTACATGTTATTTTCTGCTTTGCACTGTTCATGAATTGTTTTACATCTTGAGTGTACGACCCGTGTTGAAATTTAATTATATACTGTTTTCTAATACTGTCTAATTCATATTTTGTTTCCTCTACTACTCGTAAGCCCTTTGAGTATAGGAAATACATCATACTCGTATAGTTTCCATACATTAAACACTCACTGAAAGCTAATTGAATTCAACATTTTGTGGTCGAGAGTCTGGGCAATTCTCTTACCTTACTAAAAGCTTTCCATTTTCTACCCATACAATTCTGTATTTATTAAATCTCTGAATGAAGAATGCTATGAAAACATACGTAGATTGTTACGTGTGAAAATTACAGCCTCAGTAGTTATCATTACGAGGCAGAACACGTAATAAAGAAGTGATCGCATGCCATCACCCTCACTCACCCAACTTTTTTGTCGCTCTCCTCTGCTGTGTGTGAAGGTGTGCTATTCTAAGGTGAATGAGCCTTGAGGAAGGAAGATAGTGACATAGGACAAAATTACTATTTCAAGGAAGCCTAACTTGTCATTTAGTGTCAGTGCCCAAGTAGTGTTGGGAAAGAGAGTTTATTACAAAGAAATTTAACAGCTCTGGTTAGGTTTTGGAACTGCAAATCTAACTTGTGTGTAAAGGTTTTATTGATAAGATAAACAAATTAATCTTAGATATTTTCCAGATACCATGAAAAAGATGTGGTGCCTATGGTAAAAGAAAAAGAGGGGGGAGTTGGTGGTGGATAAAAAAACATACTCTTTCCTATCATAATTTCCCATTAATTCTACTTTGCCCTATCTAATCTTTTTATTCTTATAAGGCAATGGCTTTAACACCAGAATGTATTTCTTCTTCTGCTGGAAGTCTACCGATGAGATCTTTTGAAATAAACATCTACCTCCTAGTTAATGCCTCCAAGTTAATGACTTAGAATTAAGAGGACAGCTGTTTAAGGTTATTATTCTGAAATTCACTCTTCTTTTCTAATAAATATTTATAATAATATTCTAAGCCATTGATGATGACTGGTTCCAGCATAATATGCTAGCTTCTTTCTTTCAATGTTGAGACATAACAATGCAAGTAAATTAATATTCATCACAAATAGCTCATAGTGTAAAGAAATATGTTTTGATGGAAATTCTAATGAAGAAAGAATGAGAAGATATTGGAAAAAAGGAAAAGTTTGAAGGGAAATTTGACATTATATCAAGATATGATTACTAGTTATTTTTATTTTAAATAAATGAACTTATAATGCCTATAGTATTAGAGCATATAGTAAGACGATATAAAAGTGACAGTTAACTTTAAGTATATATATATATTCAGCATACAAATTTTACAAAAAAGTCATTTTAAGGCAAAATTCTGTATATTAAATCCATCATTTTTTCCACTGGATTCTGTAGTAAAATTTGAAATAAATTCCTACAATATAATAAATATCAACAAGGAATGGATAAACATTAAAATTTCATTTATAGTGAATAAAATCTTTTCTGATAAAGCAGTAATTATCCTCAAATTTGTCATAAAATGTGAATGTCATGTGGAAAGGGTTGTGTTAGTACTCGCCAAAATAACTTAGTTCTAAAAAGGAAAATGTCAAGTTAACTAAATAATTGCCTCTTAGCATTTACCTAAATCCCACATTGTTTAGATAATTTATAACTCTGCTTGTTATATATCTTCATTGTGTAAAAGATGTTGTATTTTAGAAATAAATTGGTTTATTGGGACCTAAAGGAAAGTGACACAAAAATATTAAATAAACACTCTTGAAAATGTAATCATCAGTGACTAATGGAGGGGTCTGGACCTAAAACCTCCAGTGAAAATAACTCTGATTCTTCACATAGTTATGCCATTTCCATAATTCTACAAATCCCTGGACAATCTAGACTCAGGGGACATAACATGAGGAAGGGAGAGATTAGACCCTAAGTTATTTTTGGATCCCCTGATAGGTAGTGAAAGAAATTAGAGTAAGCTTGAAACAATCCTATTTGCTTTTCCACATGCAGAGTTTTTTGTTCCTTTGGGATTTAGTGATCCAGATTTAGGTATTGTACTTCCCGACTCTACTGATTGTGTTCCATTAATCATGAACCACTTATCTTGCATCATTTTCTTCTTATCACATACCCAGATCTGTTACCGTAAATATTTTTATTTATTGTCATCTCCTACTCCTAGAAAATAAGTTCAATGAGAACAGAGACTTTGTTTTCTTCATTATCGTCCATGCCTGTTTCATAGTTGGTGCATAAAACATATTGGTTGAATGAATGAATGCAAGCATGCACACATGAATGGATAAGTTATGAATGTGAATGTATTGTCAAGGTTAGCCCTTATTTGAAGGGCTAATTCACAGTCTTATGGGTAAGAGTTTCCTCTGAAAGAAATTGCCGTTTGCTGCATCATTTTGGGAAGTGTATCAATTCTGAGGCATTAAATGAGGACTCAGGAAACTGGGCAATAGAAACTCTCTCTTCTCCTGGGATGTCAGGTATAAGTTTTTTATATTAAGGCTGGAGATTTGGATATAGGGGATGAGCCATCTGCCTTTAATTAAAGGCAGTCCCAGAGTGAAAGAAAGAAGCAGCCACATAAAAATCTCTAAAATGGATCTGGGAAGGTGCAAGAATTGACAGGTAATTTAGTGTCGCTATACTATCCAACGTCCCAAATTTCATTACATTCAAATGAAAAATGTCAAACTGGTCTCATTTGGGCTGTGGGGAATGAAGAATATATTTCTGCCTACTCTTAGGGCAACATAATATGTGAGAAAGCAGTGCATCCTCCTGCCGTGAAACCAGAGTTCTGGCACCTGCTCTGGTCACTAGCGGTAGAAATCAGTACTGGTAGAACGGCAGCCTTTGTTGATGACAGAGGCAATGAAATCCTGCAATGGAAGAACAGAGGAGACTGAGGGATGGTTCTTCAACTCAAGCAAGGCAGAGCATGAACAGGGGGAATTAATTTCTGGAAAGATCTGATGAGAGTGATCACAGTATCCAATCTATGTATACACACACACACACACACACACACACACATAGGTATTCAATATATAAAGATATTTTCACTTTAAGTAATCCAGTATAAACAGTGCATCCTAAAACTAGTGGTTAATTCAATATCCTAACATGCATTATTTAGCCTCAAATAGCTAAAACTTCTGTTTAAACGATATTATTATTTAAAGTTAATCTTTTATCAAATAGATACGATTCTTTGAGGTGTAGACCAAACAAGACTGTGAATGGTTCACATGAATTTATCATTTGTCAGAGTAGAAAAGGAGTATAAACTTTGACTTCAGAAAAATCTGCCAAGTTTGAGCTTCTAGGACAAGAGTGCAATCTGAATGAAGATTCTTCTGCAATCATGATGGAAGCCTTGATTTTGACAACTATCAGTTTCTGTCAGAACGTGCTAAGTACTCAGGTCTTTATAATCTCTAAGTAGTTTGGATCTTTGCTGTAGGGAAAAGTAACTACGTATTTAAGGATTTAAGCAGGAATTGACAGGATCACACGTGCTTTTCAAAAGATCACTCGCGAATTTATGCAGAGATCACTGGAAGACATTCATTGGAAGAGCACCAGTTATGTGAATGGTTCAGAAATCTTGATTGGAAAGAGTAAGGGTGTGAAATAAGATAGCAACAGGAGAGAGACACAGAAGTGTGTGGATATGTGAGATCTTAAGAAAGAATGGTGGATAGTGTTTATTCACACATAAGAGAAGGTGAAAATGGTGTCTGCATAGGAAAGAGAGAAAACATGACCCACATATTTGATTTAAGCTATAAATCTTAAACAGCAGGGATAATGCCTTATGTCTATCAAACCCTTTTCCTCCTGGGTACACAGCTAGCCTACATTTCCCAGATTTCCATGTGGTTGCCTAACGCCACAGGAGTGAATTCTACCCAATATAATTGGATGGAAATATGTATGCCATTTTATTACTGCCACTTGGCTGCATCCAGAAAATACAGTGTAGAACTCTGAGGCTTTAGAGGATGGAAGGAAGAGCCACTAGGTGGGTCCTTGAATAAATGCAGAGAGCTGAGCTCTCCTCCCCATCCTCCCACCCCACATGATCTAAATTGGACTCAAGTGTGAGAAAGAAATAGCACTTTCTTTTGTTGAAGCCCCTAAAATTTTATTGTGTGTTTTATTACAATTCACCTCCTCTAAAGTTGCTAAGTATTCTACTAGTTCCCTAGAGAATAGAGATGGGATATGAACCCCAGGATAATGTTGCATGTTATTTGTAATGTATTATAGATTTTTAATGCTTGATATGACTATCTAGTCCTTATTCCATGGTATGGTTTAGTTTTTTTAATTAATTCTTTTTGCTGTCTTTATAAAATTATGAATTAAAAAAATCCTTTCTTATGCCATTTATGAGGAATATTTGAATTAGGTGAATCCAGCTGAGAACTATGATCAGAATTCTGGAGGCTGGATTTGGCAGAGCAGCTAAACAGCAGGTTACTTGTCTGCTAGTTATATTCCTGCACTATATTAAGTCAACTAGAGACAGTTACTGTTCTCTTTGATTCAGTTTTGTAAGTTATTTGATTGTATTTGTTGCTGGTTTTATTATAATTCTTCCATTATTTGTCAGCTTGATATGTATAAAATAATATTTTATTATAAGACTTTAATATGCCATAGTACTTATTTTTCTGTGTATGTTGATGTTTGAGTTTGTTTGCTGTAGACAATTTACAATCTTCGAGTAATCTTAATGTGAAGGCTGTTTTATTTTTGTAGATCCAATTTCGTTAAGATCCATTCTGATTGCCACACTGATTCCATGAAAATTATTGAGTTAAGACCTCTTGGACTGAGAATTTTAAACTATTGGGCACAAAGGCAAAATTTCAACTGTTTATTAAAATATCCCAATCTGCATCATACATCTTTTCAATAAAGAATCCAATATTTTAAACTCTTGTTCTTTTATTAAGTATTCTAAGAAGCAAGCTTCTTTTGGTCTTAAATTTATTTTAAAGAAGAACATGCAAATTACTTGGCAGAGAACAATTTGCATCATTTTTTCAATGTAAAAAGGATTAACAGTGGTAGAGCGATAAGTCAGTACATCCTATTTAATCTAAAATTTACTTCAATAGGTTTTCACAGTTCCGATCATGCAAAAGGCACAAGTTGTAAGCTTTATGATCACTAGCAAGTACATATTTTTTCAAGAAAATAGTCTAACCCTATCTTATAAAAAAATATTGGTACCTTATGAAGGAGAATTATTTTAATGACATATTTGAAACACCACTAAAAATAAAAACTCAGTCTTTCAACTGTGTATACCTAAAGAACACCTACCACATACATTAGCTTATTAAATTAAATTTAAAATTTATGTTACAGTCCAAAGTTTCTTTCCTTAGAATAAATATTTAGCATTTACTAAAGATGGTGAGTTAATTTAATATTTTGTTATATCACTTTATCAAGATATATGTAGTTAATAAATCCTTTAAATTATGATGGGTTCTGAAATGCTTATTTAATTCCAATATTTGCCTTATCATTTAGAGAGAGAGATACTAGTAATTAACGTGGATTTCTTCTCACAGTCAAAAAGAAAAATCTGTAATTGAAATTCTGGATTGACTGTCATATAAATGGACTCAGTATAGATTCTACAGGGTTCCTTTCACAAAGGAACTATGTAAGCTAAGGCAATTTTTATTCCAATTGGCAATGACCTTCATCAGAAAATAAAGATTGGTTAGCCAAAATTCTCTCTTCCAAAGTTTATAAAAATGTGGCCAAAAGCTAATAATTCCTGGAAAAATTAAGAAATCAGATATAGTAGAACAGGTGGCAGTAAGAACAGTACAGCCTTCCCAACTAAAATGTACAATATTTCCCAGTTTTTGCAGTTCAAAATTGTACTGTTGAGCATAGAAGCCACCTTTTTGGGATATCATTTCCGATTTTAACTCATCAGTAGTTAACATTCTTAGAATATGTGGACATTTCAAGTTAACTCAATCCTTCTTTTTTATGTTTCAAATTACAGTGGCAGTGAATAAGAATTCAATTTTTATACTCAAAATTATTATTGGATGAATTGGTATTGAAATAGCAGTAGTTAACCATCTTGTGGTAGTTTAGCCATTTCCATTAAATTCAGGGGGAAAATGGCTTTTATATCACAGCTAATTCATACTGAAATATTTTGTTTAGCCAGTTTTTTTGCCCATTTGTAGCTTTAAATTAGTAATTTTCTCCAAATTGAAGAAGCTAAACTAGGCCTAATGAATCAAATTTGAGAGAAATTTGGTAATATAGCCTCGTAGAAGTAATGTATTTGAAGTCTTAGCAGGAGTCATTTTTAGTGTTCTGTTGGAAGCGACTACAGCAAGTTCTGTTGAAGATAATGATATTGAGATAGCAAGTTTATAAACGAGCTGTTTTCTCTCTTTTATGGCAAAATTTCACAAAAGAGCTGTGAATAATAGCTGTCTCTCCCTCCTTCCCCACCTCCTATTTTCCTTGTACCCACTCCACCTGGGATCTCCTGCCTACCACTTGAATAATTCTGCTCTTCCCAGGCTTGCCAGTGACCTCCATTTTTATGAATGCAATGGCCATTCCTTAGTCCCCATTTTACTTGTCTTCTCAGCAGCATCCAATGTGATTGACAGTTTCCTCTCCTCAAACCAGCCTCTGCTCTTGGCTTCTATGATGCCGTATTCTCCTGACTTTTTCTCACTCTGCTGGCTTCTCTTCCTCTACTGGACCTGTAAATGTGGTAGTGCCCTGTCTTAGTCTGCTCAGGCCCCACAACAAAACCATAAACTGAGTGGTTTAAACAACAAACATTTATTTCTCACAATTCTGGAGGCTGGGAAGTTGAGATCCAGGTGCCAGCATGTTCCAGTTCTGGTGAGAGCCCTCTTCCTATTTTCCTCACATGGCAGACAGAGGGAAATAGCGAGGGCTTTCTCTTTCTCTTCCTATAAGGACACTAATTTCATCATGAGGACTCCATGCTCATGACATAATTACTCCCAAAGGCTCCACCTTTAAATACCTCTGTGTTAGGGCTTCAACATATGAATGTTTTTTGAGGGGAGAGGTACAAACATTCAGTCCATAGCATGCCCTACTTTGGGATCCCTTTATTTTCTCTGTCAATATTTTCTTTCCACAGAATTTCATGTATTCCAGGTATCTTTATGTTTAAATGTTTACTCTGAATTTTTAAATCCAGCCCTAACCACTCACTTAAACTCCAGAATTATATATCTAATTTCCTTAAATTTAACATGATCTCTGGGCTCTTTCCTCCTGCTTGTTCCTTATCCATGCAGAAATCTCAGTCACAAACACAGTCGTGCATGCAGTTACTCAAGCCAAAAGCTTAAGAGTTACTTAATTCCTAGATTTCCATTATATTTCACATCCAGCTCTTCAAGATGTTTTGTCAATGCTAAATCCAAACACATTCAAATCCTCCTGCTTGTCTGCACTTACTGTATTACCTCCTTAGTGTAATATTATCTCCAATCTTCTAACAACCTCTATAGTCTCCTAACTGGTCTTCGTGCTTCTATTCTTCTTTCCTTGGTATGCATCTCCACAAAACATCCAAAGTTATGGCTGGAAAGCTTAATTAGATTATTTGACTCCTCTCTTTAAAACTCTCCTATGTCTTCCCATTTATACTTTAAGTAAAAACAACACTTCTTACCCTGGCCTACAAAGCCCTGTGTGATCTGGCTCCTGCTCACCTCTCTGACTTTTCTCATGTTCCCATTGCATGCATCTTTCACTCACATTGGACTTATTTCTGTTTTTCAAATGTATCAAATCACATTCTTGTTTTGGAGTCTTCACACTAACTATGGAGCTAGTGAGTTCCTAAAGCATTCTGATCCAGATTATGAGATAGCACAATTTTCTTAGCATTCAATTCTCAGTTGAAACATTATTCTTTTCAATGGCGTCTTCACTGACCACCTGATCTAAAATTGGCCTTTCAGTCCACATTTATCAAATCTTTTATCTCCCTTATGGCCCCTAATTATTTATCATTTTCTTGCATATTTGCATGTTTATATCTCCACATATCTATAATCCCAGACTGTGGAACACTGCCTAGACCATAATACTAGCACCAAAAAGAAGTTTGTAGAATAAAGGAATAAATGAATGAATATTATTTACCTACTGGGAACATGAAGTCAATGGAGGTTTCATGTATTTTTTATAGTAACATTTAAGGCAGGAGATACTTGAGATGTTTATATAACAAAGAGGGCAATGGGAAGCAAGATGGAGATTCTGGAAAGGACAATGATAATTGACAGATCATGGAGGTAGTAAGAAGGCATTCAATGATTAGCAATGGAAAGAACAGTATACATTTCTTCATGGGACTAAGAAAGAGGTAGATAAGGAAGAGTTTCAGTATACATGAATATATGGTTGTCAATATTGTGATCAGAACAAATTCCTAGCAGAAGAAGCTAGTGCCAGAAGTAACCTCCCTCAATTTCCCCTTGTTCCCTATTTGGGAACTAAGAGTCCAATCATAAAGAAGGATCAAGGAGAAGAGAGAACATCAAAGGGCTGTCTGCTTGGATGGAACTCTGCCCTTATCTTTTACAGCAGTCTCTTTGGAGATTTAATTAAATATGCTGACTGGAATCTCCATTATGATTCCAACCAGGTAGACATATCAGAGACACCTAGCTGTCTGCCCTTACATTTATGCTCTAGTTTCCTCTTCTCATACACTTATTACTGTCATCCAGAGTATCTTTGATACTTTTCTTTTCAATCCTCATTATTATTGTTATTAAACACTTTTCAATCTATTTACTTCTGATTCATTTTGATCCTCTGTTTCTTTCTTGTACTAAATGGGATCTTCAAATGAGGCAATTCTTATGTTCACTTGACTTACTGAAAATGTGACATTTTTCTTCGAATGTATTGTTTACAATTCAGAGTACCATGATAGATAGAGCAAACTCTCCACTGTATAGTTTCCGGTGAAAAAACACTAGTAACAAAAGGAAAATTTGCCAATAATTAGCAAGTAATAGACCAAGCAGAAGTCATCTACTGTGTGACGGTTGAAGAAAGTAGGTGAGAGGGCTGCTGAGACTGTGCAGCATTAATCATAGTAATGCACCACCAAATGGAATGGCCTTTCAGTCATAACTGCCTTAAAACAACAATTTGCATTTAAGGGTAGCACGTGATTGAATGCATAAACTTGTTTCTCTCAGTTGACAAGCCTCACTAAACCTGTCTTTATCTTTTAATACACTTAGAAACCCATCATGTATCATATTTGCAATAAAGAAGAGACTTCAAAGGTTTTCAGTGCTACTTATCCCTGTACTTCTTGTGTTGAGACAACTCCTGCCTCACATCTCCTTCTGAACTTTGTATTAGGTCACAGACTTAAAAATGGTAGGGTCATCACTGATGTCGACCTGGGAGCCATGGCCAAGGAATCCAAAGCAAATACAAGTTTGCAGCAATAACTGCTTTTAGCTTCAAATAAAGGAATAATCAAACTACAATAATCAATCTATCACTTTCCTTCTCCTTGCTTTTCTGGTAGGTTGTCAATGGAAGGAATTTGGAAGGAGTTGGCCTCACTACAGATCTAGAAGAGGTAAATGCAAGTTTTATCTGACTTTAGAAAAACTGACAAACTTCTTATTCTTTTGATTATACACGGAGGTATTAAATGTGTATAAATATATGTACTCTACTAAATTTTATTGCTAAAATTTTATTATTAGATTTGTTAGAAACAAATTACTGTGATACAGTTTCACTTTGTGAAATTCTGAACAAGAGATTGCAGAATCATCTAACGGTACATTTTTTTCCTACAGAAATTGCATTGTTTTTATTGTTCTGTTTAACAGATTAATTTATTATAAGTACTATTTATTAAGTAACAAAAAAACTACTATTTATTAACAAATAAAAAGCCTTATATAGATCATCCCTCTCAATTTCCCACAACAGCTCAGAAAGTTAAATACCATTGTCAACTCCTCAGTGTGGAAACTAATGCTCAGAAAGGTGAGATAAGAGGCCCAAGCTTGCATGGCAAGTTAGTCTTAGAACTCAAGTTGGTCTTGAATCCAATCTGACTGACTCTAATATTTATTATTTTAATCACAACACTATATTGACAGTCCTGCTACTGTTAACTATCCTATGTTGTCATTTAATATTGAAATTCTTCATGATGTTGAGACAATTAAACAGCTTTAAATGATACAATTTTCATATGGAAATAACATACCCAAAAAGATACAATTCTATCATTTTGTTTAGATCAACTTTGGTTAAAAATAGAGCCTGTACTTCCAACAAATGTGCACTTATTTATTTGCAAATTATATGAAATATTTTACTGTAGTAACACCTTATACGTATTTCAAAACTTACACAAAACTTATACCAGATGATAGACAAAATATATTGCTTTAAAAATAAATTTTATTTCAGTTAACACATTACATTTTTGTTCTTTTGAGAGAAAAATATTCTTAATGACTTTTAAGTGTTGGTTTATTTTTAATAGAGCATATTGATAGGGAAGTATGGTTCTAAGTTTGTTTTTTTTTTGTTCATTAGTTTTAATAATCACTACAACTTGAAAGAGGTATTAATCACAAAATTATTACAATAATAATTACAAAAAATAGTAATTCAAATGAGAGGATTGAATTGTAGACTATACTGAATAAATATAGATACTATGATGCAAAGGCTTTTGTTGAAATATAGCTAGTTGATTTCCATCTTCCTTGATGTTAATTAGTTTTCCTTACAAACTAATCCTTTAAAATTCATTGTCGTGCTCTTTGGGAAGATCTAGAAATTTTTGATTCTCAAATAGCTTAGAAAAGTTTGCTTCCATGTATTTGAATTATGGAGATCTGAATAATTTTTGTATTGATAAAAACACATTGATTTTAGTTACAAAATCAAATACACCAATACTGATAGAAACTCTTCTAAATATCAATTTTCGAAATTCTTTCTACTTAGCAAGAGTTACATACTAAAAGGAGATTTTCATCAAACATTGATCAAATAGCACATTTGCTATAAAGAGACAGATGAAGTGTGTTTGTGTTCTGAAATGTTAAGCTAGGTAGCATATCATTGTGATCGTCATCACAGAAAGTGTCAGATCAGTTGGGATACTTGTCATTTTTTTGAAAAAGATGTTACTTATCTTTAATAACTCTATAAAATTCTTTGCCAGAAGGAAACTACTGAACATTTGGATACAAAAGACTTTCATGAAAACTCTGAGTTTTGTTACAAATTATTATTAAATTTCTTTTACATTTTGAAGAAGGTCTTGTTTTAATAAAAATTAACTGCATCATTGACATCCTGTATTACTTGCTGCACTTCTGGCTTCAACTTCTTGTCATAACCATTTTCCAATGAACGATGTGATAGATGAGATTCACTCTTGAATTGCCTTTCTAATTTTCATCAGTGATTACATTTGCATTGTTTTCTCATAAAATGTTGTTTTATGAAAGAAGCCATTTATTTTTTGAAAAACGTATCTTCTCTTTTATGGTTCCTTTATTGGCTCAGGGGAAAAAGTGAATATATTACAACATTGAGAAACAGAATTTACCCAGTATCATAAGTCGAGATGTGTTTGAAACATCTGTTCTTTTACCAGCTTTACAAAACACCTCCCACACTGAATAGCTTGTCCTAATACTTCTTCAAATTTTCAGCAGCATACTCTCTTCATCTTCCAACAATATTTGCTGACAAAGGAATTCATTTCAGCCATTTTTACTCTAGCAGGAAGAAGGTTTATACCCATAAGATCCCAAGTGCTTCAGCAGGTCTACACACTTGCATTTGTTTGATTTCATTTTTTAAAAAATTGACAGTTAAAAAATACTTGTAAAAGTCTAATACAAAATAATATAGACTCAAGTGTATTTTATGCCAAAAATAATTTTCAGATCAAAAACATGGTAACTAGTGCTATGTGGAGTACTTGTCTTGTGTAGACCTCAGTATAATCTTTTCCCAATAGTGCATACTTATCTTAAAATTGTAATTAATGTGCCTCTCAGTAGAAATGCTTTAGCTCTGTCTTGGTCCTTGAAAATAAATTGATACTAGAGGTGAGCTTTAGTAGCCCATGTCACAATTAAATACCAGGCAAAGCTCACAGGGATCCTGCAGCTAAGAGCTGTGTCTTAGCATGAAGTTAATTGTTGTATAAAATTACGTAATACATGGTTTTACAGTAATATCACATTAGGAAGAGTCTAATGCTTCTTTTAGACTTTAAGTGCTTCTTTTACGATTTTTATGTTCATGGAAAGGAATGTCAACTGTTGTTAGTTATTATTAGTATTTTAAGTTAAAATTTTTAATTGAAAAATTCCTATTGACTTGACTTTCATGTTTTTACAACCATTGAATTATAGAACCTTCTGGGTTTGCAAGATGGTGTTGTATGATTTTTTTTCAATTTGTACAGACAAAACAACAATTGCCTTAATGTCTTCAACTATCATCCATAAACCGGGATTTCATTTTTTCTGTGGCTAACAAAATATTATAAATTGTCTTATTGATTGGGTTTACGGTGTATGACAGCTATTGCTTAGATCTGATCAACTTCATTTTTAGTAAATTACTAAATTTTATCTGCTTTAGATTTTATGTTCATACACGAGTGTATTCAAAAGAAAAGAGTCTAGTGCTTGAAAAAAGAAACCTGTATAACAATCTATATTGTACTGTTGGCTGCATATGTGTAAATATAGGTTAAGCAAAGAGGCTGCCTTCGTCAGCACCTAATTCAGCCTGAAACTTCATTGCTGCTGAGCTTCGTGTGTTGTCCCAGACCAAAAACAAAAATCTTGGAACTAGATGGGGAGAAACCACATTCAGGTCTATGCTGTCTTTAGTCTTCCAACTGTCACTAATACTTGGAATACCTCCTTGGACTCTCAGAAATCTTTGTTTCCCTTTGCTAAATTTAGTTATGATTTTTTTGTCTACCAACAGTTAGGTTATGAATTCTTTGAGGGTAAAGATTACATATTTATTTATTTATTGCCAGTACTACGCCTGGGAGCATCTGGTACAGAGAAAACACTCGATAAATGTCTTGGGATTTAGTGAGTTAAAATAAAGTGCTGTCACGTTTCTATAAAGAAATTATCTCGGGGCAGGCCCCGTGACTTAGTGGTTGAGTGCGCGCGCTCCGCTACTGGCGGCCCGGGGTTTGGATCCCGGGCGCACACCGACGCACTGCTTCTCCAGCCACGCTGAGGCCGCGTCCCACATACAGCCACTAGAAGGATGTGCAACTATGACATACAACTATCTACTGGGGCTTTGGGGGAAGAAAAAAAAGGAGGAGGATTGGCAATAGATGTTAGCTCAGAGCCGGTCTTCCTCAGCAAAAAGAGGAGGATGAGCATGGATGTTAGCTCAGGGCTGATCTTCCTCACACACAAAACAAATAAATAAATAAATAAAACTGTAAAAAAAAAAAAAGATATTATCTCTTTTTTATTCTCCTTGCTGATTTTACCTTGACCATTTTTTTGTTCAGGTAATTTTATACTTCTATCCTCCAGATTCTTCAGTTTTCTCTAAACCTTCCCATACTGCTTACTGATTTTTCAGCATATATGTTCTTTTTTCTCCTCATTTCTGTGGATCTGCCTGTCATGATGAGTGGGGAGTTGTGATAGGTCATTGAAGATGGTTGGACTGTTTGGTTGCTGTAGCTTTACTTTTTAAGTTTGCTGTCACAAAGACTCATGCTTTGCTACAATACACCTCTTGGGTTCTTTGTTGGAGAGGAGTAAGTGAAAAATGAATTTGAACTTTCTCCATTCTGACCCAGTAGGTAATTTTGTCCTAATTTTATTCAAAGTAGTCCTGAACTGAAAGCATCTTCACACACCTTTAGCCATTCTTCCTCCCCACCAAAGCATCAGACTCCTTTTTCCCAGAGGCCATATAGCATCCCTGGCTAATGTGCAGGCTCTGGATTGGCAGCCAGAGACCCATATGCATGTGTGTCACTACTAACTTTGTGATCTAGAGCATGTTACTTGCCTTTCTGTGCCTCCCCTTTACTCATCTGTGGAATGGGGATAATATAGTACCCACTTTCTGTATTTACTGAGGATAAGGTGAAGTGTACAGCACATACAACAATGCCTCGGACTAAGGCAAACATGAAATAAGTGGTAATTCTTTCTGTTTTTTTCTTTGTATCAAATTCCCTCAAGATTGCCTATCTGGGCTTGAACATGGAACTCGACATTAGGTCCTCTGGTCTAAGTTTCTCTAAGCTTATGTTGATAAATATTCAGTGTTCTCTCGAATAGCGTGCAAGTAATTTTGCTGCTGGCATCTCCGTAGCCTGTCTCCTGTTTCCTAGTCTTAAGGTCTGGGAATCATATCTCTAACATGACAACAGAAAGAGTATATATGATAAGATCGTGTATCAGAATGGTGTCTGTTTTACATTGGGCGAGACATTGACAGGTGACAAATTAACACACTCCAAAAGGCATAACGAGGAGAGGCATGATTCTCGCTTAAGCCTTTAGCTTTGCTCCTTTTCTTTTTGCTGCTTATCTAATTTTAAGTAAATTACTATTAATACCTAGTTAATCTAGGTATTAGGGCATTTCTTTTAATAAAATCTTTTATTGAAATCCTCTTAGTCTGAATTAACCAAAAAGAAGAAATAAAAAGAAATACCCTATATACCTTAATAAAAAAGAAAAACCAGAAAGAAATGCTTTAGATTTTTAACTAGAGCATTCAAAAATACACAGGAATAGATGTTTAATTTATTTAGTTCAATAAACATGACAGCAGTCCACGTAAATTAATTCACAATAAATACTGTCAATTTTGATTATTATAAATTCACTTTTCCCCCCAAATATTGGACAAAAAAGGATTGCATGTTCTCCCACATTCAACAAAGAGCTAAGCACACTGTCAATTTTTCCTAAAAGGTTATTTCTAGAAGATATGAACATGCAAAGAGCCAGATTCTTCCTGATTTGTACTATGGGAAAACAAGGCCTGCTGATTCCCTCCTTGTAGAACAGCAAACAAATTCAAGTGCAGATGACTCTACCTGTCCCTCTGAGTCTAACACGGTCTTCTTCCCCGTGACCCTTGCAATACACTAGGACCATGAACCTGCTGTTCGCTTGTGCTTCCCAACATCGGTGTGGAGGACAGCTGCCAGGATGTAGCAATGTGGCTCTCAGCCAGGAACTTTGTCACAGCCATCCCACCACATGCTGGCCCTGTTCAATTTATGAACAAAACCACAGCCCTGGAGACTTTAATAACAGGAATGAGGACTGTGGCTCTTCATATTACCGGTGATCAGAAGCAAAATGAACCTTTCAGAGCCAGAAGCTATAAAGCCAATTGGCTGGGCCGGCCCCGTGGCTTAGTGGTTAAGTGTGCATGCTCCGCTACTGGCAGCCTAGGTTCGGATCCTGGGCGCACACCAACGCACCGCTTCTCCGGCCATGCTGAGGCCACATCCCACATACAGCAACTAGAAGGATGTGCAGCTATGACATACAACTATCTACTGGGGCTTTGGGGGAAAAAAGAAGGAGGATTGGCAATAGATGTTAGCTCAGAGACGGTCTTCCTCAACAAAAAGAGGAGGATTAGCATGGATGTTAGCTCAGGACTGATCTTCCTCACAAAAAAAAAAAAAAGCCAATTGGCTAAACTCCACAGAAAACTGATTTTAAGTGTGTTAATTGAGCACAAATTAATGTGAATGCAGTAATGATCCATGTGAATTTTAGATGATTGACTATATCATTAATCACCAAAGCATGAATAAGGTGAACCCTTCCCCTTTCTCTTCTAAACAATTATTGAAAATATAGAAGAGCTCACTGGATATTGGCATAGGGGAAATGCAGAAACAGAAGTAGGAGGGAGAGTAACTGAAAAAAATCTGGATTACCAAAATCCAGAAAGGTGTCATGTTGATAACTTCCTCAAAAACTGGTGTCTATTTGCTTAATGTAGCACTTATAGCACAATTCTTTCTCAGAGATATTTTCTTTTATCTTAATTACAAGATATATTTCATCTCTTGAAATTTTCACAATCATCTTTGAAAATTTATTTCTTTAGCATTTTCATTTAAAAATGAATTTGAACTGGCTGGTCTTTCTGTACTTTCTCCCAACTTGTCACTAAAGTGTCAAGGGTAACTTGGAAATAGCAAAAAACATACATTTTCACAAAACAAAAGAAAAGAAACAAACAAACACACACCTAGGACCCAATGATTAATCTACTGCCAGGGCAGAATCTGGGAGAAATTTCAATTAAAGATAAGATGAATAGGTTGGATTGAGAAAAATTATCAATAGCTCATGGATACATGTTTTGCCATTGAAAGTAGGACAAACCTGCTGGTCTTAAAGAAGATCAGCAGCTCTTTTATTTCTTTCCTGTTGATTTATTCTAGTCCAGACACCAAGGAACAAACCAAGCAGAAATCAGGGCACTCAGTAAGCATCCCTTACTACAGGGATGCTGCGTTTTGAGACTGTCTGCTGCCCAATTCTCTATTTCACCAATAACAAGCGGAACCTGGTGAGAGGTAAAACGACCTCAGGTAAAGTGCTCCATCATCATGGAGTTAGGAAGGGGCCAGGAGCCTACAGGTTGTGGATTGCAGTTTCTCCCTTACTCCTTTGGTGGAAAATGTCAAAGAACTAAGCATCAGAGGTATGATAAAATTATAACGCAGGCAACAAAATAACTTTTTGGGGAATTCACATTTCTTAAGGTTAAAGAGAAAAAGAAAACAAAGAAAGAATCATGGGATTTGTGAAAAAAAATATGAGAGAAATATAAAAGGGAATACAACTTCTAAAAATATTAACAGAAATTGTGTAGTCTTGGACAATGTGATTATAGGCAACAGAAAAATATCTTAAAACGCTTACATTTTTGATAGGCTGTATGACAGCAGACGTCTCTGAAATAAGTATAAACATTGATTAATAAAGAAGACCCCTAGATGAACAAATAATGTAATTAAAAGTGGAATTGTTAAGAAATGTTTGTGGAGAAACACAAAAATGGAAAAAGATAGCATAATTAAAATCTAAATTTATACCAATAGGAAAGAGTGGGTCCTACAGTGAATCCAGTCATGTCGTGGAGGACAAATTGGAGATAATCTCCCAGAATGCAGAGGCAAAGGACCGAAAGTAAATTGAGAGAGAAGAGAGCTATGGGAGATGAAAGACAGAAACTGATTCTAGAAATAACATATTTACCTGAGAAAAATAGTTAAAATAGAATAGTTAAATAGAAAAAATAGTTAGAATAGAAATAGTTAATATAGAATAGTTAAAATAGAAAAAAATATTAAGAATATAAATGAAGTCTCTGTTCAAGAAGTTAAAAAACCAAACTAAACACATGAAAACAAAACAAAACCCTAAGCTTTCAGATGGAAGGGACTCATCCTTTCCCTGTGATATCCCTTTTATAAGATATTAATCTAGAACTTGCTGAAGGTTTTAATTAAAGTCATAAAAGTAAATTAAAATGATGGGAATAATATATTTCAATGTTCAGAAAAGCCCACACATCATATGCCACCTTCTCTCCCCCCACCTCACTCCATTTCATAGAGGAATGAACTGAAGCTCTGATAGGAATGAGTACCTAGTACCTTAGAACTAATGCTGAGAAGTGAATGGACTGGTAGGTCCGACACTGGGGATGCTATCAGCTCAGTCACCCTTACTTATATCTCACTTCCTAGTTGACATGAATGAATTTGCATAGTCCATTATAGTTGGAAACAGTGTGTGTGCCATCGATCCTTCTGAGATATAGAAGTCAGAGCCATATGATTCCACTCAACCCAGAGGCAGATTCATTAACATCATTTCTTGCAAACAGTTTCCTGATCCTAACGGGGGAGCACGTATTACCTGAATTCAGTGACACAAGACTGAATATCCTGAAGGCTTATGTCAAGGTATAGGTGACAGACAACATTGCAGGTAAACAAAGAACTCTTTCCTAAAGAGAGACTACAAGGTGGCTCTCTGAAGTCATTTGTCTGTACCAGGCCCCACATTTCCACTCCTCCCCATATTCTCCTCACACTAGATCCTCTTTAAGCACTTTTCTTTCATCCTAGAAAAAATATTTACTCTTTTTTAGCATGGAGCTACCGCCCCAATGACTTACCCATTCTCATCCCAGTTCATCAGTTCTACAAATAATGTTATCCTCTCAAAGTCCTGATAGAAATTAGCTGATCTTACACTTAATTCTGGGTAATATACTGACTGGATAGTATTGAAGGGGTGTTCCCAAGAAAGCATTTTAAGACAAAATTCTCCTCTACCACATTCCCAACGACTCCCTTCAACTTAACGCCTTTTATTCTAACCCACTGACACCTTAGCAGAGGTTGTGAAGATTTTTAAATTAATAAAAATAAATATTCAAAAATATTTCTTAAATAAAAATAAAAAACACAACAACAACAAAAGAATAAAACAAGAAAAAAAAAAGTTTGGTTTACCTGGAAACCGTTTTTAAGGCAAAGGAAATGAGTACAAAGAAAGACATAATAATGAGAAAATAATGTTAATTATATTTCAAAAATTGTATTGGTTTCCTTTTTAGTAACAGTTGGATTAAGATGGTATTTCCTATTTATATTGTTTATAACACATTATAAATATTATATTATTCCCTATTTATGATACATTTATATTATTTATGCACAAAATAACATGCCTCAAAATCACATGCTTTGGTACGTTAATCATTCGACATTCGGAGTATGTTTAGAGCCCATACTATATTAATCAGCAAAATGTAATTGTTTCTTTTAAGCATGATAATTAAGGATTCTGTCCCTACTAAGCATTTATTATATTTACTATGCGACAGGGGGCAAATATCGATTTCCAGAGCTCATTTCTCAGTGTCTCCCGTACTGCAGAGTTCAATGAGCAGCCAGGAAACACATAGTTTGGGTTTGTTTTGTTTTTGTTTTTCCCAACAGATAGAGATGAGGATGCCTTTGTTTGCTTTTCAATACCTGTCAAATGGTGGAAATTCAGCTCCCCTGAATTATTTCTCTCTTCCTTGGATGCGGTATTGCCATACTGTTAACTTTGATCTCTAAAGGAAGAATTCCAAATGCCATTTCTCTCCTCTGCCTTTCATCACATCTTTGTTTATGTTTTCATCGTTAAAACGTTTATAGAACGTCTACTCTATGTGAGCACAATGGTAGGCATGGAAGAAATGAAGCAATACAAAAATAAGGAATGATAAAATATAAGAAGAGACGTGCTATGAAGGTTAGAAGTGTGGTGAACGGTGATGATACGCATAAGGTAACGCGACAGCACAGGACAGCAATTAACAATCCCCTTGGAAGGGCAGAGACGGCTTTCGGTGGAGATAATGTCTACGGGAAAATTTAAGTGATGCTTAGAGAGTCAGATGCTTAGAAGCAGTAGGAAGAAGAGAATTCCCATTAGGGCAGACAGAAAAGATAGGAGGTTAAAAAATTGCAGGAGTAGACAGGGAAATGATTAGCAGTTTGATGCTGCTAATACATAATGTTCGAGACGGGATAATCTGAGATAGAGCCTACACCACGCTATTCCTCATATTAAAGAACTCTATTTCTTAACCTGCTTTATTTTTTGTCAGAGCGCTAGAAACTACCCAGCATATATTACATATTTATCTGTTTATAGTCTGTCACCCTCTTTAGAGTGTTATCTCCACAAGGAGAGGGGTTTTCTTCCAATCACTTGCAACAAAGATATGCACAGTGGATACCCAATCACTAACGGAGGAACAAATAATTGACTTAATAAATTGTGTGCTAATGACTTATCCTTCCAAGCCTCCTATACTCTAATTTCAATTTACTTTTCCAGTTTCAGTGCGACCTAAATTACAGCTAAATTCTTCACCATTTCCAATCACATATTTTTTTCTTAAATTGTTGTTTCATCTCTATGGCTTGACTATTTTATTGCCTTTATATAGAATGTCTTTTGAGTTGGACTCCACTTAAAATGGTAATTATCTGCAAAGTTGTAAAACAGAATTAAACATGTACATACCAGCTTTTAAGAACTTAAATTGTAGATTCATGCTGCCAATTCCAGCTTCTCTGTTTACTGTGTGTCCTCGGGCAAGTTACTTAATCTCTCCGTACTTGTGTTTCCTCATATAAGAAAGGATATTATCCACTTCACCAGCTTATTGTGAAGATTTAGCCGGATAAAACCTGTGAAACTCTTAGAAAAGTATCTGATACATAATAAATTTTGGCTTTCCTTGTGTTAATAGTTATGTGTGCTTGTCTGTGAGCCTTATCATTGTACCCAATGTGAGGACAGGGATTCAGACTTGTTAAATTTTTTATCTCCATTGCCTAACATGATGCTCTGAATATAGCTGGGTGATTAATAAAAGATTGTTCATTTATTGTGCTGAATTTTAGAAACAGGACTTTTTTTTCAGCAATAGGTATATTGAATATACATTAAATGGTTTCGTAGATTTCAAATACACAAATAACTGTTTCAGATAGAAAAATTAAAATCTTAAGGTAAACCATTAAGTGTATGAGGTTTTCTTTCTCAGGATTATTGAATTTTTTTCACTTGCATATGGTATATTTTATTTCTACGAACCTGCAAAGCTATTTTCACTTAATTCTAAATAAAAGTACCTCAAGATTTTTTCTTTCCATATAATATACCCGGTTATAACATTTTAATTCTCAATGGCATAACTTGTAAACAACTTCATTTTGCTTTTAGAAATTCTGCTAATATCATAGCAGAGATGCTATAGGTAGAGTGAGTGTGAGTTTATTCAGTGTTGTCTAAACTAGTTATGGAAACAATTGTACACTCTTATGTGAGAAAGGATTTCATCTATTCTGCCAGGTTTTGTAAATAACACATTTTCAAATACTTCTCATACTACAGGATAAAAAAAGTTTTATAGAGGATATTTTATAGATATTTTATAACAAAAGGACTGAAGCCAAGAAATGCTGAATCCATGCATTCCTGCATCCATTTTTACTTTTATCCACCAAACACTTGTTGAGTTTCTATAAATATTGCTGGTAAAACAGAAAAAAGTAAAACATATATGAATCGATGAGAGAAAATTTCCTCATGGTGCTGTTTAGTTTGGTAAGTAGACAAAGCTAAAATATACTGAATAAGTAATAAAATAGAGGCAAACGATGAACTATGAAGACAATGGTGAATAGAGTGCTGGAGGAAGTAGTCAATCTATCATGTGAGGAGCAAGAATAATTAGGACCCATTTACCAAAGGAAGTAATTCCTGAATAGCCTTTAGAAGAAAGAATAGAAATTGTTAGGGTGAATAATAAGGCAAAGATATCCTAGACAGAGGAAGCAGCATGTGCCAAGCATGAAGACATGAAAATGCATAGCGGATTTAGAGAATTTTATGCTTGAGGTGGCCAAGGAAGTGAGGAGAAACCAAGCCACAGACACGGGCAGAGACAAGGTCAAAAGTCTTCAGTGCAATGATCCATATGTGAATAATTCTAGGACTCAAATGGGATTCTTCCGATTCCAGAAATTGTAATCAATCCTGCCACAGGTTATAGTAGTAAAGTGAAGAAACACACTCTTGTGAACCTAAAATTGTAGGTCTGAACCAAAAAGTAGAAGATTCCAAATGAGTCATTCAGAAATCTTGACACAAAGATGTGATTCCTAAGTTCCCTTCAGGGATGTTATATATTTGAACACACACAAATAGAAAAAAACAAAAATAAATGGAGGCTGAAATTGCACTCTCTCAAGTTTACTCAGAACCACCAAATAGGAGTTGCAGGTAGTAGTTTAGACTAATTGAGAGTCATTTTTAAACTGTATCTGGTCACTCAAGAATTTATATGAATGCCTTAATTTGGGTTTTCTCTGCCTGAAAAAGATCTAGAGTTTTCATAGTATTATCTTGTCATCAATAACTATTTTAAAGTATTTTGTGTAGTCATTTTTTTCCTAAGCTGGCCTTAGTTTATCTTATTTCTAATCAAAATTTTATTTTGAAAATTTAATTTCTGAATAAAAATAGTGCAACGTTGTTTCTTAAAGCTTTTTTTATTTCTTCACATGAATTTTTGGAACATTTGTGTGTGTCTACAATGATTCCACTTTTCTTAAAGTCATCAGAGACAACCTTCCTTTTGCATTTTCATGCAGCTTTTCTTCTGAGCATTTTGCCACTGAAAGAAGGTCTGGTATGTAGTGAATGACTTTTTAAAATTTTATTTTTAATTTAACATACAGAAAAATTGCCCTTTATTTGTGGCATACAGTTCTATGAATTTTCTCCCATGAATTTATTAATGTAACCACCAACAGAGAAGAGGATTCAGAATAGTTACATCACCCACCACCCAATCTCTCTCATTTTATCCCTTTATAATTCCACCATTCCCCACCCCCACACTCTGGCAACCACTCATTTCTTTTCTATAACTAAAGTTTTATCTTTTTAGAGAATATCATATACATGGCAACATGGAGTTGGTAACTTTTTGGTACTGGCTTCAGTCACTCAGCATAAGACCTTTAAGATGCATCCAAGAGGTTGTCTGTACAAAAAATATGTTTCTTTCAATTGCTTAGTAGCGTTCTATAAAATAGACGGTAATACCGAGTTTGCCTATCCATTCAACTATTGAAGGATATGGGTTGTTTCCAGGTTTGGCAAGTATAAATAGAGCTGCTATAAACACTCATGTATAAGCTTTTGTGTGAACGTAAATTTGCATTTTTCTGGATTGAATACCAAGAAGTGGGATTGCTGGGTCATATGGTACGTGATTGTCAAACTTAACAAAAACCACAAACTATCTTCCAGAGTGGCTGTACCATTTTGCATCCCTTCAAGCAATGTACAAGAATTCCTGTTGCTCCATATCCTTACCAGCACTAATAACCAAAATTGTTAATATTTTATTCTAATAGGTATGTATCAATAGTTTATGGTTTTAATTTACATTTTCCTAATGGTTTTTATTATGAACATATTCTCATATGTTTATTTGACTCCCATAAGTCTTCTTTGGTGAAATATCTGTTCAAATCTTTTACTCTTTTTTAATTTGAATTTTACTGTTGCATTTTGAGATTCCTTTGTATATTCTGATACAAGTCCTTTAGCAGATATGTGACTTGAAAACATTTTCGCTCTTTTTATGGCCTCTCTTTTCATCATCTTAACAGTATCTTTAACAGAGCAAAAGTTTTTAATTTTGATGAAGTCTGATTATTTTTTGCTTTTATAGACTTGCTTTAGGTGTAAGATTTAAGAAGTCTAACCCCAGGTCATGAAGATTTCCTTCTATGTTTTCTTCTAAAAGTGTTATAGTTTTGTGTTTTACATGTAGATCTATAATCAATTTTGAGCTAATTTTTGTATAAAGTGTGAAATTAAGGTCAGTGTTCATTTTTCTCTGGATGTGAATGCCCAAGTGTTCCAAAACCATCTGTTGAAAGGCCTATCCTTTCTCCATTGATTTGCCTTTGCATCTTTGACCAAAAATTGTCATATTTTTGTGAGTCTACTTCTGGACTCTCTTTTCTGCTCCATTGATCTATAGGTCCAACCCTTTGTCAATACTGCACTGTCTTGATTACTGTAGCTTTATAGTAATTTTTGATATCAGAAAGTGAAAGTCTCTCACTTTGCGGTTTTTCAATATTGTTTTGGTTATTCATGGACCTTTGTGCCTTCCTATATACATTTTAGAATCAACTTGTCTATATGAGCAAAAAATTCAGTTGACATTTCAATTGGATTTGCGTTAAATCTATAGATCATTTTGAGTTGAACTGACATCATTACTATGTTGAGTCTTAAAGTACATGAACATGTTATGTCTCCTCATTTATTTAGGTCTCCTTTGATTTCTTTCATCTGTGTTCTATGCTTAGCAGCATTCAGTTCCTGTACCAGTTAGTTATATTTATAACTATGTATTTAATTTTTAGGAGATTTTGCATAGTTTCCAATTGTTCATTGCTACTATATAGAAATGCAATTAATTTCATGTGTTGAATTTTTATTCTACAAACTTGCTAAAATCTCATTTTAGTTATATAAGATGTTTTAGAGATCCCTCAAGGTTTTCTGTACAGAATATGTCTTATGTCAATAAAGGCAGTTTTATTTCTTCCTTTCCAATTTCTATGCGTTTCCAGTGCATTAAAGTAAAAATAAGTATTATTTAGATGTTTCCTAAAACTTGCCAGAAATCATCTGGGCCAGGAGGCTTTCCTTTTCAGAAAAAATGAACTACAAATTCAATATTCATATGACTATGCTGGTTGTCTAATTTATCTTAGATATGTATTGGTGATTTTTGGTTTTGAGGAATTAATATACAGTCGTGTGTCACTTAAAGATGAGGATACATTCTGAGAAATGTGTCAATAGGCGATTTCATCCTTGTGCCAGCATCATAGAGCATACTTACAGAGACCTAGATGGTATAGCCTACTACACACCTAGGCTCTAAGGTACTAATCTTATGGAACCACCGTTGTACATGTGGTCCATAATTGACCAAAATGTTGTTATGCGGTGCATGACTGTTTCATGCAGTTTGTCAAAATTTTGTATGTAGAGTTTTTGAAGTATTATTATATTGCCTTTTTAATATTTCTGGAGTATGCAGTGATATCCCCTCTTTCATTCTTGATATTGACAATTTGTGTCTTCTATCTTTGCCAGTCTTCCTAGAGGTTTATCAATTTTGTTTGACCTTTTCAAAAAAACGGCTTTTGTTTTTATATATTTTCTTTATTTTTTTTCTATTTTCATTTGGGGGGGGATTTCTGCTGTTACCTTTCTTATTCTTACTTCTGCTCACTGTGGAGTTATTCTGCTCTCTTCTTTCTAGCTTAAGATAGAAGCTTAGACTATTTTTTTCCTTTTCTAGTATAATTATTTAATGCTATAAATTTCTAACAACTACTTTAGCTACATCTCATACATTTTGATATGCTGAATTTTCATTTTCACTTCATTCAAAATATATTCTAATTTCCCTTGAGACTCCTTTGACCCCTGGATTATTAAGAAATGTATTATTAAATTTCTAAATATTTTAGAGATTTCCCTGTTATCTTTCTGTTATTTATTTTTAATTTAATTTCATTATGATCGGAGAACATACTATATATGATTTCAACTTGTTTTTATATTTGTTGAAGTTGGTTCTATGATCCAGGGTATAGGCTATCTTTATGAATGTTCCATGTGTATATGGAAAGAATGTGGGCACTGCTGGAGTTGAGTGGAGTGTTCTGTAAATATCCATTGGAACCAATTGGTTGATGATATAGTTTAGCTCCTCTCTATTCGTGTCCGTTTTCTGTCTATTAGGTTCCATTAATTACTGAGAAAGGAGTGCTGAAGCCTCTATAATTGTGGATTTGTCTGTCTTTTCAGTTCTGTCAGTATTTGATTTACGTATTTTGAAACTCTGTTGTTAGGTACACACACATTTGGGGTTATCTTCTTATGTAATGTCTCTCTCTATTTCCGGTCATTTTCCTTCCTTTGAAGTCTACTTTGTCTAAGTAATATCGCCATTCCAGTTTTCTTTTTCTTTTTTTTGGAGGAGGGGGGAAGACCAGCCCTGAGCTAACATACAATGCCAATCGTCCTCTTTTTTGCTGAGGAAGACTGGCTCTGGGCTAACATCCGTGCCCACCTTCCTCTACTTTATATGGGACCCACCACAGCATGGCTTAACAAGCGGTGTGTCGGTTTGCGCCGGGGATCCGAACCTGCGAACCCGGAGTGGCCGCAGCAGAGCACACGCACTTAACTACTCGTGCCACAGGGCCGGCCCCCCCAGTTTTCTTTTGATTCGTGGTGCATGTATGTTTTTTCCCCATCATTTACGTATAATATACCTATGACATTACATTTGAAGTGAATTGCGTGTAGACTATATATACATATATATGTATATCTTTCATTTTTTTAACCATTCTGATAATCTTTATATTTAATTGGTGTGCTTAGACCTTTTGCACTTAAAGTACTTATTGATATATTTGGATTTAGGCCTACCATTTTATTATTTGTTTTCTGATTGTTCCCTCTGTTTCCCTTTTCCTGCTTTACTTCGGGTTATTTGAACATCTTTTTAATTCTATCTAAATTTCTCTATTGTGCTTTTGACTATTTCTCATTGTAAAATTTGTGGTGGGGGTCAGTTGCTATAGAGATTACAATACAAATACTTAGCTTTTCTCAGTCTACTCAGGTTTAATATTTTAGAACTTTGAACAGACTATAGAAACCTTATTACTATGTAGGTTTCTTTGTCCTCTTCCCTTTATGACATAGTTATCTTAAATAATTCATACATGGAGAACCACATCAGATAACATCATATTTTTTGCTTTCTGTTGTCGAACATATTTTAAAGAATCAAGAGTCTATTATATTTACCCAAATATTTGCCATTTCTATTGCTCTTTCTTCATTTCTGATGTTCCAAGTTTCTTTCTGGTACCATTTTCTTTTTATTTGAAAAATTTCCTTTAGCAGTTCTTTTAGAGCAGTTCTGACAGCATAGAGTTCTATTAGGTTTTCTTTATCTGAGAATGCCTTATTTCATATTTATTCCTGAAGATTACTATTGCTTGATTTAGAGTGTTGGGATGACAGTTCTTTTATTTAAGCACTTTATTTTAGTACTTTCCTGGTCTCTATGGTTTCTGATGAGAAATCTACAGACATTCAAATAGCTGTTTTTCTCTAGATGTTTTCAAGACTTTTTTTTTCTTTTTCTTGAGTTATCAGCAGTTTGATTATGCTGTGTCTAGGGATGAATTTCTTTGAGTTTATCTTGTTTGGGGTTTGCTGAGCCTTTTGAATCTGTAAGTTTATATCTTTCACTATATTTAGGAACTTCACATTTTTTTTCTGCTCTGCAATTTTCGCCTCTCTTTCTGGGACACTGATGACACAAATGACAGACTTCAGGAATTATTCCAAAGGTCCCTTAACATCTGTTCATTTTTTTCAATCTTTGCTATCTCTGTTATTCATCTTGCATACTTTCTGTTGATCTGCATTCAAGTTTACTTACTCTTTCCTCTTTCGTTTCCATTCTGTTATTGAGTCCAGCTAGTGATTTTTTTCTTCAGTGCTAAATTTTCCATTTGTTCCTTCTTTATATTTTCTACCTATTTGCTAAGATTTTCTATCTTTCCATTCCTTTCATAATGTTCACCTATGTTTGTTGGAATATTTTTATAATAGGTCTTTAAACTGTTTGTCTAGTAATTCTAAATACTGCTGATCTCAATGTTGGCATCTTTTGACTGTATTTTTACATGTGAGTTGATATTTTCCTTGTTATCTATATACTGGGTAATTTTCAATTTCATCCTGGACATTTTGAATATTATATGTTGAGAATCTGCGTCTTGTATATATCTTACGGAGAAAGTTTTAATTTCTGTAGCAGGAAGTCAATTCAGTTGCGGTCAGGTCATAAGATTTGACCAGCCTTCTGTCACTTGTGAATTCAGTGCCAATTACATTTTCAAAGTCTCTGTGATGCTATTCAAATCCGTCTTGTGTGTGTACCACTCAGTTACAAGGCTAGAAACAGGGCAGTTGTCTTTAATTAAATTCAATTCTCAAAGTCTTCAGTGTGTAGTTTAGCAGCAGATCCACTTATCCGGAGGTGGTCCCAGGAGTTCATTAAAAAAATGTATGAGTTAGCTTTCTGGAACTGCTCCATTTCTGTAATCTCCCTTGTACTTTCCAACTCCCTCATGGTCCCTTCTTTGGTTTTCGAGCCAAAAAGCTGGGGATTCATTTATCCCACTGTGGAGCTTTCTTTCTGAGTCGCACCCATGTCAAGGCATTTGGTGGAAAGGGAGAGAGAGAAAGAATAAAAGGAACAGGAGTTGGCCTCACCGTGTTAAGGCCACAGCAACTTTAATCCGAGAAGAGGGTGTCCCTCTGTCAGACTTTTAGTTGGCTGCAGGCCCTTGCTGCTGCTGGTGCTGCTACTACTACAAACTATGTTCTTCCTCCTCAAGCCTAAACTAGAGGGCTTCCCCCGATGTTCCCTATGCCCATGCTGATGCCCGCTTCCATGTTTCTGTCAGTCTTGAGGTGGGCCAGAGAATACTGGAGAAGAAAAAAAAAGGAAAACTCACCACCAGTTCAGTGGTACTTTGAATTCTGGGCTGCTTCTCCAATTTGCCTGCCACTATTTATTTTTTAGCATCCTCAAAGATCTGCTCCATGCATACTTTTTAGGTTTTATAGATTATTGCATCTCATCCAAAACTAGAAATCCTAGATTGATGATTTTTGATTCATGGTAAAAATAGAGTTAAATCTGAGGTTCTATTTCCAATGAAGGAAAATATGGCCAGCACCATTACGTAACAAGAAGAGTCACGTAACCAAACCACAATATTTTCCTGCTGGGTGAGTTAATGGGTATTAATGTAAACACATGGTTTTATATGGAAATGTTATAACTTTATTTACCTTAATATTGGTTCTAGCACTTATACTCTTTCGTAGCTAGTTATGATGTGACTCCTGTCTCTAAGAGTTGTACAATAAATTAATGTACTTTTTGGATTAACTCATTAAAAAAATATGTAGTCCGCTTCATGAGTCTCAATCTCTTCCTAGGTTGCTATCTTGACTAGATATTCCAAGAGCTGCCAATATCATTTATGAAAATATTTCCAAAATTCTCTCGTGAATTGATTCTATTTATCCAACCCTAGAAGAATTATTTGCTTATTAAGCAGGCAAAAAAAGAACAACAGACTGACATTTCACAGTAATTTTAATGTTTCTTTTCTGAGATCATCCATCAGTACAAATTGTTTTGCTCAAAAAATATGTGCTTTTACCAGTAACATTTGGGAGAAGTTCTGTCCTGTTAGGAAGATTTCTGTTATGTTGCCTACTATCAGTTTAGTTTTGTTGTTGTTTGAATGCTGGAGCTGCCTAATGTAACTACTTTTGAACAGTTATTCTTTATTTGTGAAAGGTGTGTCTGTTGCTCATCTCATCTATATGTGTCCTATTCTCACATCCAAACTTTTTCTTTCTATGTTAGGGACATTCTAGGATCCTCTCTATTTTGCCTCTTGTATCCATACATAATTCTGCATGTTTTAGGATGGAGTTGGGAGAAGAGTTGTCTAGTAACTTTCAGCATTCTATCTTTTATTGCCATATGCATGTGGAGAGAAAGTGTCAACATCTAGCCTCAGAGCATCCTGAAAATTTGGCACTTGCTTTTTTTTTTCTCCCCTTGCAACATTAACTCAAGGAATTGTTAAGAATTTATCCATACTAGATAAGAGAGAGAGAGAGAGAAAGAAAATCTGACCAAAAACCAAGGACTACATACCAGGCCCAGTTCCTTCACTTCGTTGTTGAAATTGGCTGTGGAGTAATGAGTCATCTGTATAGATGAGACAGTACACATAATGGGTCTGACTATCCAGGTATACATGGTGAATGGACATAGGTTGGCCACATTCCCTCAGCCTCTTTTGAGTGCATGTTCTGAGTACAGAATGACCAGGACATCATGACTGAGTCGAGGGAGTCATGAGACCTCTACTCTGTTGGAATGCATGCCGTGTGTTTCCTCTCCTGCATCTTTTCTTAAAACTTAGTAAACTTGGTGCTGGCTAAAGCCTATTGAATATTGTCAGTTTGATTGTCAGTTCAAATCCAAGACCATTGCCACTAGTAACACAGAGTGGCTGTGAAAACATATCAGTCTCCTTTTGTTTTTATAGCTAAGTTTCTTTTCATCTTGAACTTTTAAAAAAAATTTTATGAAGGTATCCAGAACAAGTGAATGAAGTATTTATTCTTTAGTTCCTAATTTACCTGGGAATTATGTTTGATTTTGAGAAAAACCCACAGAGTGACACATGTTGTATATTTGTCAATGCTTCCTTGTTTTTCTAATTCTCAACATGGAAAAATTAAGCAAGTTGTTGTCAAAATAACCTTTGCCTGAAACTGTAGGCTTGGAAATTGGTATGTGTTGTGGGTCTGATTTAAAAATTATCTTGCCAATGTTTTTGTGTCTGAGTAGTATATTCCAATAATACTTAAAAATTCTAGCTAAAGAATTTAAATATCAAAAAAAAAATCACCATTTTACATTTGTTGTGTTTGAACTTGTTCTCCTATAATTCATTGCTATTATGAGTTATTGGTTTTGATCACATGATAGTATGCCTGATCAATTTTAATGTTTCAAACATGAATAATCAATAATTAAACTTGAATTATAAAGCAGCTGTACAATTTAAAAGGAACTTGCAGCATTAACACCTGCAGTGTGGAGGATTAGGAATTCCCATTCATCTTCCATTGAGAGAAAACACTCAGATGCTGGAAAACCACCACAAAAGATATGGTAATTCATTGCAGAGTTCAACAGAAAATATATGAAGTCTCAAGGGGTAGAGAAAATTAAGATAATGCTAACACAAAAAAAAAATTAAAAAGGAAGATTTGGTGCCAGTATAACTCTCAAGGTCAAGCTAGTACTAGGGATCCAGAATACTTGGGATGAACAGACACTGAGGGAAATGGGAGAGTAGGACTTACACTAGTACAAAAAATAGACACTGAACTACAGATTCATGAATAAGGCTAGGATACCTTTAAATGTTATAATTTCAATAAAGGTGTAAATAGGGGGGAAACTGTCTATAAAAGGAACCAATGAAGACAGCTCTTAGCTTCTGTTCCTTCTCTCTGTGGCACAAAATATTCTCCTGAAAGTTTTTAATCATAGGCCTGTTGTTTCACATTACTAGGCTTTGAATTTACATTCCTCCCTAAATTTGGGCTCCCTGATCTGAGAAGTCAAATTAAAGTGTATCCAGACTGGTTGTATACCCTGACACCACTGAGAACCAAACTAAAATATTTTTCTGGAGAAAAACATACTTAGTCCAAGTCATTCAAGATTCCTCAATGGTATTCCATTACATACGAATTCACAATCTAAAGTCACCAAATATAGGAGGAAAAAAAATCATTATAATTGAATCTTCTAGCAGAAAGAAAAGCCAAGAGATTTACCCTCTTGACATACATACACATCCTGATCCAGCCAAGTGAAACTTTAGAAGATCAAAGACAAAAAGAAGATCTAAAAGAAGCCAGAGATAAAAGCCAGATAATCTACAAGGAAATTTAATTAAACACACAGTAGATTTTCTAGTGCCCGCAGTGATATAGATAGAATATCATTTTCAATGTGTGGGGAGAAGTAACTATTTTTTCTAGACTTATGAACTCAGAACAAGTGTGAAGAAAAGACATCTTCGCACAATAACTGAGAGATTTTACCATCGAAAACCAGGAAAGAAGAGAACTTCTAAAGTAAAGAAACCATCCCAGATGGAAAATCTGAGACATAAGAAGGAATGGTGAAGGTAGAATTTTAAGCATTTAACTAAAATTAAACAAGCATCACCTGTATAATACAAGAATAATATTATTTCGTTTGTGGGGTTAACAACAATATAACAAATTTCTAGGACAGTGAATAACAGTAATTTATAATCAGGGTTTCTGATGTAATGAGAATATTTCAAGTTTATTGTTTGATTCAAGAGGATCGTAAAGAAATGGTTTAACTTCGGATATTGTTTTGGTAAATTTGGATGTAAAATTTCAAGACCAACAAGACTCACATACATGCGAAAGGGATAGAATGTTTAATTATCAAACCAGTAATTGAAACTATGAATAAGAGAGCCTTCAAAACTTAGGTCTCAGGGAAGAAATTTAAATGAGAAAGCATAAGAGTTTTGGTTGCTGGGAAGACAAAGGAAAAAAAAAAATAGAGAAAGAGGAACATTGAATCCTGAATCCTAGGGTCTGTCTTCAAATTATCTTTGTTAATGTGTTCAGAATTCAGTTATTCCTAACTTCCAAAGCTTTTTTTCTTTTTTAATGAGACACCAGAGGCATAGAGACATTCCCTATATAGTCAAAATATTAGAAAGAGTTCTAATTTTAAATTAATGTGGGCATTTCAATATATGTGTTTCAAACATGTCTCATACAAAAGAGAATTTTAAGAGCATAACTTCTGCAGAAACTCTATTAAAAAATAATACTGTGAACCTGTCGAGTCTGTGTTAAGGAAGGACAGCTGCACACTAGGGGCCCTGGAAGGGGGCCCATTCAGTGTGAATTCAAAAGGAAACCAACAGGTTTATTGTCATTTATTTGTGAGAGAACAGTCATTTGTTTGACATCCTGAAGTCCTCCTCAGGGTGAGGCAGCTTTGTTCAACAACTCTCACACGGGAAAAATCGTTCCCCATCCTCTTCATATGGCGTCAACAAGAACTTGGAGATAGCCGCTTGTGGATATAAATAATGGGTTGGACAACAGTGTGGGGAGTACTAGGCGCTGTTAAAAAGAGGCAATTTTCGTTTATTTCTGAAACACTAAAAATTGTGTTTCAAGATGCATCAAATTCATGAATATTCACTTTTATTCACCTAGGTTTCCCAATGAAGGAGAAGAATTTTACCCTAGCACTGTTGATTTGACTGTTTGCTTGAGTTTTGCTTTGTGGTCTATAAT
Source organism: Ceratotherium simum simum (assembly GCF_057802395.1). Taxonomy (NCBI): domain Eukaryota; kingdom Metazoa; phylum Chordata; class Mammalia; order Perissodactyla; family Rhinocerotidae; genus Ceratotherium; species Ceratotherium simum. The sequence goes on from NC_141909.1 coordinate 18,496,514, forward strand.
ACTATCCCTTTGATCAAGTATTTAGCCAGGCACTTTCAAGGTTTAGTGAATTATTTTCTTAAGGAAATTAGTGTGCTACTTTGTTAAAAATTAAAAGCAAAAGAAAAATGTAATATTGACATCATTGGAAAGCTATAAAAATTTTTAAACACAATACTTTTACTGTGCAAAATATTATGCAAAATTTCTATATCTGTTTCTTATGTATGGTGGTGTTGCACCTCAAAAACATAAAATGAAAACCTTTTAGGTCCAGATCACAGCATGCAAGAAAACATCACAGGGACAGGAGTCTGCCTTTTGAGGACAGAGTTAAATGATGTAGACTGCAGGCTGAAATGATAAAAAACTGTGAAGTTGAAGAAGGAAAGATTCTGCAATTATGAAGGCTAAGGATTTATTTTAACTGAATTTGGTTAAAAAGAACCAAATTCTCCTTTGAACCAGAAGAGAAGAAAATTGAGAGCAAATAAAAGGAAATACTGCTTGACATAGTATAATAATTTTATGAGCTTTAGTTTTCTAGTCAGAATTGATATAGTCTGAATTTATAATGCATAAACAAGATGTAGGAAATGTCTTTAATGAAAGTGATAAGGGAGTAGTTGAAAAAACGGAGAGTTTGAGAATGCATTGCTTAATTTTTAGAGTAATATTCAGGAACACAACAGAACATTCTATAATCTCTATCTTGGGGCCTGTTTGAGGAAAAATGCTGAGTTGGATAACCTACACAGTTGGCCAAGTACGCTAATTCTTATATTCCATTATGTTATCATGGAATCCTATTTATCCACGAAAATGATTGTGAAGAAAACGGTGTCCTTGTATGTTGAAAAAATCATTGTTTTCACACTAGAAAATATTGATCAAATAAACTTCTCCAGCATAAAAAAGAAATCATTGATCTCAATATGTGTATAAAACATTAAAATATGTATTAATTTATAGATGTAAAATATACTAGTCTTAGAAATGTGCTCAATAGTTGATTTTTAATTATATAAAATAATTCTGGTTTTTCCCTTTCTTTTTGAGGCCATATTTTTGTGAGTTTGAAGACTATAAACCACATCTCTTTTCTGTATAACTTGTGATTACGTAGAATCTTTCAAAACAAATTAGAATAGCACTTCATTTATCAAGGACATCTCAAATGGTTCTCAAGCTAACATTTTTAATTAATATGGATCTGATAGTAAGCCATTAGCATAGGTTTAATCCTGAAATAATCTGTAGTTGAGTAGACATCTCTTGACAAGAAAACATAACAATTTCTGACTTGTGACTAAGCAGAAACCTAGTTCCATATACTAAGGAGTCCACCTGAGTCTCTCCCAGTTTCCATAGGTATCCTGGCTTTGTTCTACCTCATTTTACATCCTTTCTATGTGATAAGGTCACACACTTTTTTCTGTATAAATATTTTAATGCTCCTTTCATGATAATAGGGACAAAGATTTCCACTGAACTTTTATTTCACCCAAAAGCAGGATGGCCATTACATTTGCTAGGATTTACTGGACTGTTATTTATACTAGTGTGGTTTCAATCCTATACATCTTTTTGGTCAATTATTTTTAAGCCATTATAGGTTTTTTATCTACAATATGGTTAATTCCTTCCTATGTCCATATTTTGACTAAATACAATGTTACAACTAGTCATAGAAACGAACAGGTGAAGAATGCTTTACAACTTACAAATTTGTAACCCTAAGCAGCCCACTGGGACAGACGTTATTCATAACCATGTCTATTTTAGAGCTAAGGAAACAATTTTACTAAAGTGTTTAAAATGACACAATCAGCAAGTAAAAGAACCAGTCTTCTAGCTTTAAACACTGTGGGAACACTTTGTCTTCCTTTATAAAGCATAGCAGGGATACTGATGAAAGAGCAATCATTTCATGAGGTTCCATACATTCTTGTACCAGTAAGTTAATCATTTGCTCATTTATTCATTTGAAAAACATTCATTAATATCCTAAAATGTGCAAAGCACTGAATTAGACGTTGGAGATGCTAAAAAGGTGATTTTCATGGGGAAAAATATAGATATATAAAGTAATCCAATGGAAATTGGCAGAGTCTAGAGGTTAACTGGAGATTTCTGTAGAAAGTCAGAAAGAATCATGAACCATTCAGCCCGGAGATTTCAGGAAAGAATGCCCCGATAAGTCAAACTGACCATTAAGGATAAATAAGAGTGCACAAGAAGAATGTAAAAAACATTTCAGGAAAGGGTCAGCATGTTGCAAAATAAAAACTTACCCATGATGTTTAGGAACAAATGCATCAAAATGAAGTTCCACAAAATCATTTGTAAGCCTGCCAAGAAACTTGCCCTAAAATGTCCCCTTTTAGGAACTGATATTTGTTTTTTCCTAAGTTTGGAATATCATCTTCCTTTCTGACTTTCATGTTCAGCTGAGAGTTTCTGGTTTTTGAATGAGTGAATCAGGACTTAGTCCCAGCCCTAAGTACCCTCCAGGTATTGTCAATATTTTATGTTTCTAGACGAACGAAAGAACATGGTGATATTTACTCATCTTGCTTCAGGGAATATGGAGAAAGTAAATTGATATTCTGAGGTCTTCTGAAAGCAGCTATTGCAAGCTCTGGGTGATTTTTCTAGAACACTCATGCTTCAGGTATCCACATGGGGAGCTCCCTCACTTTCTTTAGGGATCTGCTTCAATGCCCCCATTCTGGTCACCCTGTCCCTGTAACTAAGATAAAATAGTAACACCAACACTCCATTTCACCCCACACATTCTATCCATATTACCTTGCCTAATTCTTCCCCATAGCATGTCATTAATATCTGACACCTTGTGTTAAACCATTTACTGGTTTGTGTTTGCCATCTCCCCACTAGGACAGAAGCTCCATGAGGACAGAGAATCAGTCAGTTGTATCATGTATCTCTAGCAACTAGGACATCGTCTAACACATTAATACTCGATAAATATTTGTGGAATAATTAGGTAGTGAATGGATATAAGTAAATGAACTGTACAGGCAAATGAAGTTTTTTTTTTTTTTTAATTCAGTGGTTAAATCATTATCCATTGTCGTTTCATCAGAGTCCAGTAGTAGACTAGCCATCTTGAATTTCACAATCTCTCTCTACTCCATGATATGTAAATTGTCAAACAGAAAGAAACGAAGCACCTGATTAAATTATAAGTGTGCTGACTTGTGTACAGATAATTGAGTTGAATATAAACTAACTGATATATTTAGATTAATATGAATGTCTGTGAAATTGTGCACGATTCTGATTAAACTTTAAATGGCTTCCCCAGGACTTACTTGTTAAAAAAGCTATTTGTAATGTTTCATTTGTTAATAGCTGCATTTTTGTCAAGCCTTTAAATGCTGTGGCTACAGTAGTGCATTTATCCACATTGGCATGGATGGTTTTCTAGAGGGCAGTTTCGCAAGAAGAATTAATTTTAGTGGATTTTGCCTTCAAAGCCCCAATCATCTTGAATCAAATGAAATGGAATGCCTGCAGGGGCCCACCACCTATGACACAGTATTACTGTGAATTCTGAGCATAGGCACTGTAAACACTAGATTTTATATCATTGTATTTCCTGCCTGGCTTTGAATGAGTTCTGCCCTGCAGGACTATTAGCAAACAACAAACATGTTAGCATTTCACAAGCCAAGAGATAACTAACCTACTTAAACATGTCTCCCTTTTGGACATATAAAAACCGCCAGCAGTTAAGCAGCTGATGTATCAGCAAGCAGTGTAAGGGAGGGATTTCTGCAAGAATATGCACTTCTATCAAATATTACTTTTCCCATCACTGCCTGGAATTTATGTAATTTAATTAACTTATGCTTCAGTGGCATTTTGGAAATGAAGTGGTTCTGAAGTGAGCATTGGATAGAATCTCCTTACCATTCCATTATGGAAGAGTAATGCATAAATCTAAGTCTTTTAATAAAATTATGCTTTAATATAAATTAGTTTGAAAAATTTGGGGCTGCTTAATAAGTTTGCTATCTTTAAATAACATAATCATAGTAGCAGTGGGAAACAATTGGGATTTTCATGTGAGATTTGATATTGGAGTGAATTCAAAGCATATACACACACACCGATATATACACACACATATATCAGTGTGTGTATTTAAATTTTTAAGTATAATATACAGATATAAAAGTGCAACTATCATAAGTGTACAGTTTTATGAATTTTCAAAACCTGCGTACCATGACCCACATTAAGAAACAGAAGTTTACACATTCTCAAAAGTCCCGTCATATTCCTTTCCAATCACCAATCGCTACCCCCTCCCCAACAAAGCTAGCCACTATCCTGACCTCTAACAGTATAGGTTAGTTATCTTTTTTCTGTTTTTGTATAAAGTCCATGTTTAGAATCATGATTTTCTTCACAGGAAAGTAGCATAGTATGAACAAAAGCTGTTTTACAACTCTAGGCAAGCTCCTTGGCCTGAGATACTGTTATAATAATTAAGTGAGATTATTATAAGAATTTAGTTAATTTATGTCAAAACTCAACAAAATTGCATAAGCAATCAAATATAAGGTTTTACTATGATTCGTTTTCCATTTAATAATCTCTCAAGTCAGACTAAATTACCACTGCATCTATTTTTCCTAAAATTTTGCTTATGGCTAATACTCAAATAGGTAATAAAAGATAGTAATATATATCCAAGAACTTGCACTTTCTGAGGTGAGGGACTGTGTCTTATTTATCGGTGTATATTCCAGTGGTAAGAGATAAGTATTTGTAATAAAATCTAAGGAACTAAAAGCAAAAAAAAACCCCAGTGCATGAGAGAGTGACACTAGAAGACATTGATGAGACACTGTCAGTTGCACCACATCGTGGATGAGAAAGGGCAACAGCTTTTCACGTTCAATGAACTCTCAGATTGTGCCACAACTTGTTCTCAGTGATCTGCTTGTAATTAACTTATTTAGTCATCATAATAAATCCATGAAATGGGCATTATCATAATCATCCCCATTTTACAGATATGTACACCGAGTCACAGAGTTATTAAGAGCACACAGCTAGTAAATAGTGGATCCAGAATTCAATCGTGACAGCCTGGCACCCAAGCCTGAACTCCACAACTACTCTTTATAAACATGGGCGTACTTGATATCTTGCGAAAGAAGAGGATCAGATTGATAACGTTCACATGGATAAATAATAAAATGCAGATTATGCTCTTTTAGAGTAAAATTTAATCTTCAGACCACATTCATAAAACTTTGCTTAATTTTTTCCTCCTAACTACGTTGTATGGTAGGTAGGAATAATGCTGTCTCAGGGGCCATTATAGGGTCTTAGAAACAAATCTCAAAATGTGAAAAACATTTTAAGTAACAATAAAGATTAGACAACTAGAAGAGAACAAAGGAACACAGCTCTGGTGCTAACCCCTTAGCCAAATAACCTGTAATTCCCTATGTTGGACTTAGATACACAGAACCTGGTTTCAGGGCCAGGATTTTGGATTTCACGGCTCCTCTTTAGAATGAACACCAGTGTTTCCATTGGCAATTAACATTATTATATATCCTATTAATAATGATATTTATTATGAAATAATCTAAATTAATTTATTTATCACAAGGATTCCACAAATAACATAAAAGAATTAATATTAACTCTGTCACACTGATACTGTAACTACTATTGGGATAAATTTGGGGTACATGAGTAGCATTTAAAACATGGCTTGGAAGTAAACACTTCCACCATTGGATAATGAAAATCATTGCTTTCTGAAAGACCGAAAGTTTTCCACTCATTGAAATACATGGAGGCTCATTTTTAGAAGTAGCCATATCCTATAATCATACTATCTTATTATATATATACATATAATATATAAATTGTATACATAAGTTATTATTCCATCTTGAAATGCATGTCTTGGTGAATCATGACAAAGCAATTTCAGAAACAACTAAGTATATACATAGTCTCCTGATTGCAAATTCCCTTCAGGCTCTGGCAATCACAGTTACAAATGGCTCCATTTGCCTTCTCTCTCTCTCAATCACTTGCTTGTCATTTGTACCAGTGATCTCTTGAGAAAACCAGTTTTCGCCTTGGGAAATTCCTCATCCTCCTCCAAGCATTCTGTTAACTGCCCAGAGATGATAAACAAAAATGCAAGTGCCCTAAAGCAGCGCTGTCCAATGAGACTTTCTAAGATGATAAAAATACCCTGGGCCTGCTAACATAATAGCCACTAGCCACATGTGACTATCAGGCACTTGAATGAAATATGGGTGATGTGACTGAGAAACCAAATTTTTAATTTTATTTAATTTTAATTAATTTTAAATTTAAATAGTCACATAGGACTGTGGCTATCATTGGACAGCACAGCACTAAGTATATTAGGAATTAAACAGTGATCCTTACCTATCCCATTCTTACTGTTTCCTTTCATGGAAGTGGTCAAACACTTTTAAATTGTCAAAAAGACAAATTAAAGGTTAAGATGAATTTTTGGATGTTGAGAACTAAAACTCCACTACTTTTCAATTTGATTCCTACTTTCCAGCTTCTCATGTCAACAAAGCAAACATATATATATATATTTTGAGGAAGTTGGAAATACACGGGTTTTTTTTCTTTACTTGAAAATTATGTCGTTTTTTAAAGCATGTCCTGTGCAGTTTATATTTTACAAAATTTAAGTCATAATCACTGTTGTTATAATGTATGTAATTAAATTACAGTGATACCAACTGAAGAAAGCTTTATCTAAGGATAGCAGGGCAGAAATATCATTCCTCAGTGTGTTCCTCTAATGGAAGTCAGACTAGAATAAGCTTTGTTCTCATTGAGATCCATCTGTCAATTTTACCTGACAGCCCATATAATTAAGTTAGGAGACTATCATGTTAACCAGCATTAAATGTTTTGATTATACTGATAAATGCCAGCATAGACAAGACATTCAAGTTGTATTGAGACAATACAGAATGTGATGGAGCATTTAGTAGTGGCATTCATTTAATATCATCAAAATGAGGAATCTGGATCATTCAGACCTCCAAGTGAATTTTATAGCCTGAATAACTCATAATAGCTGCCTCCCATTAGTCAATCTAGCTACGTGTTGTAAATGCCCTTTTCAGTTTAACCACCTCTCGTAAGGTAGGTCTGTAATGATTCAAGGTGGCATCATGGGATTGCATCAATTTTTACTACCTAGAAATATATATATATTATCCAATTAATAAACTTACTAGAGTTTATTGCTTAATTACTGTTTGCCTAATTCTGCTGCAGTTACCATGATCGAAACAGGAGAAATATAGGAAGCGATTTCTTCTGCTCTCAATGAACTTTTGATGTTGTCTTAGAGACAAACTTTAAAAGTAACAACTTCAAACAAATAAATAACAAAGAAACAACTTTAAAAATTAGAGAAAAAGAATTTTTCTATGAGAGCAAGGACCATACCTCTATTTTTCTCTTACCTTATTTTCTCTGAGGCTTATTTTGAACTCTGGCAATTAATTAGCACTCAAAAAGTATTTGTTGAATAGATGCCAAAAATACAAGCATTTAATTGATATGATTGTACCTGAAATTTTAACTTCCTACAATAACATTAAGATTATATCAGTCATATATTCAGAAACAATAAACAAACAAACAAAATAAAAAATTAGAATTTATTTGCACAGGTTTACAGTGTTTGAAACCTTCCACAGCCTGGCCTTCATCAAACTTCCAGAGCTAATTGCCCATCCACCCTCTATTCTCTATACCATCTCAGGCTGTGAATCTAGGTCTGTAAGTCCAACTTCTCTTCCATATCAACCTTCTTTAATGCACATTGTTCACGAAACCTGAAACGTTTCATCCTCTAACATCGCCTTACCTGCATCTCTCAAACCCGTATTCAAGGCACATCTGACAAAGTTACACGGCCCCTGTCCTTCTAAGGAGTGTAGCTTTTATCATTTTTGTTTGTTTATTGTGGTAACATTGGTTTATAACATTGTATAAATTTCAGGTATACATCATTATACTTCTATTTCTGCATGGATTACATCATGTTCACCACCCGAATACTAATTACAATCCATCACCATACACATGTGCCTAATTATCCATTTTGCCCTCTTCCATCCCCACTTCCCCTCTGATAACCACCAATCCAATCTCCGTCTCTAAGTGTTTGTTTGTTGTTGTTATTATCTACTACTTAACAAGTGAGATCATACGGTATTTGACCTTCTCCCTCTGACTTATTTCACTTTGCATAATACCCTCAATGTTCCATCCATGTTGTCACAAATGGCTGGATTTCATCTTTTCTTATGGCTGAGTAGAATTCCATTGTGTATATATACCACATCTTTATTCATTCGTCCCTTGATGGGCACTTAGGTTGCTTCCAAGTCTTGGCTATTGTGAATAACGCTGCAATGAACACAGGGGTGCATGTGTCTTTACCCATTGGTGTTTTCACGTTCTTTGGATAAATACCCAGCAGTGGAATAACTGGATCATATGGTAGTTCTATCCTTGATTTTTTGAGGAATCTCCGTCCTGTTTTCCATAGTGGCTGCAACAGTTTGCACTCCCACCAGGAGTGTATGAGAGTTCCCTCCTTCCACATCCTCTCCAACACTTGTTTCCTTTCTTGTTAATTATAGCCATTCTGATAGGCGTGAGGTGATATCTCATTGTAGTTTTGATTTGCATTTCCCCGATAGTTAATGATGTTGAACATCTTTTCATGTGCCTGTTGGCCATCTGTATATCTTCTTTGGAGACATGTCTGTTCAGGTCTTTTGCCCATCTTTTAGTTGGGTTGTTAGTTTTTTTGTTGTTGAGATGCATGAGTTCTTTATATATTTTTGAGATTAAGCCCCTATCAGATGTATGGTTTGTAAATATCTTCTCCCAATTGTTAGGTTGTCTTTTCATTTTGTTGATGGTTTCCTTTGCTGTGCAGAAACTTTTTAGTTTGTTTATTTTTCCTATTGTTTCTCTTGCCTGGTCAGACATTGTGCTTGAAAATACATTGCTCAGACTGATGTCAAAGAGTGTACTGCCTATGTTTTCTTCTAGAAATTTCATGGTTTCAGGTCTTACATTTAAGTCTTTAATCCATTTTGAGTTAATTTTTGTGTATGGTGTAAGGTAATGGTCTACTTTCATTTTTTTGCATGTGGCTGGCCAGTTTTCCCAATACCATTTTTTGAAGAGACTTTCTTTTCTCTATTGTATGTTCTTGGCTCCTTTGTCAAAGATTAGTTGTCCATAGATGTGTGGGTTTATTTCTGGGCTCTAGATTCTATTCTGTTGATCTGTGTGTCCGTCTTTGTGCCAGTACCACACTGTTTTGGTTACTATAGGTTTGTAGCATATTTTGAAATCAGGGAGTGTGATACCTCCAGCTTTGTTCTTTTTTCTCAGGATTCGTTTAGCTATTTGGGGTCTTTTGTTGTTCCATATAAATTTTAGGATTCTTTGTTCTATTTCTGTGAAAAATGTTGTTGGAACTTTGATAGGGATTGCATTGAATCTATAGATTGCTTTAGGAAGCATGGACATCTTAACTATGTTAATTCTTCCAATCCAAGAGCATGGAATATCTTTCCATTTCTTTGTGTCTTCTTCAATTTCTTTCAGCAACGTTTTATAGTTTTCAGTGTATAGATCTTTCACCTCTTTGGTTAAGTTTATTCCTAGATATTTTATTCTTTTTGTTGCAGTTGTAAATGGGATGTTATTCTTAATTTCTCTTTCTGCTACTTTGTTGTTAGTGTACAGAAATGCAACTGATTTTTGTATGTTGATTTTGTATCCTGCAACTTTACCGTATTCGTTTATTACTGGACCAAGAAGAAATAGAGAATTTGAATAGACCAATCACCAGTAAGGAGATGAAAACAGTAATCAAAAACCTCCCTAAAAATAAAAGTCTAGGACAAGACGGCTTCCCTGGTGAATTCTAACAAACATTCAAAGAAGACTTAATACTTATCCTTCTCAAACTCTCCCAAAAAATTAAGGAGGTGATGAAGCTCCCTAACTCATTCTATGAAGCCAACATTACCCTGATACCAAAACCAGACAAAGACAACACAAAAAAAGAAAATTACAGGCTGATATCATTTTTATTATAGTCATTTCATTACTTCTTTCCCACTGGATTAGAAAGTACTTGAGGATGAGAAGTGTTATTTTTTCTTGTTTTATTGATTCATTATTCATTCATATGACAGTTATAGTTCAAGTGCAACATAGTAGTGGGTAAAATTGGACCTGGTTTCTACTACAGTGGAGCTTATAACTTAGAATAGATGCATTAATCAAATAATCACACAAATGAGCACATAATTACAAAGTAAAATTAAATGATACGAAAAAAGTACTTAAGAAAGTAAACCTGACCAAAACTGGAAAGGGGGATGTTGTTGAATGCTTTCCTCTGTAAGCAATGCTTTAGAAGAGACAAGACAGTTAAAGATTTTTATTTTAATTCTAATTTCAATGAGAAGTTGTTAGTCAAAAAACAGGACGTTAATATAATACATTTTTTTAAGAAGATTATTCTGGCTGCATAATGGTGAAAAAAATAAAATAGAGGTGAATATGAAGCAAAATAGATCATCGGAAGAGAGTTAGTTGATTATTTTAGTAATTCAAAAGAGGAATGATGTTAGATTGAAACAGAATAGTGGTTATGGACATAAAGGTAAGAAATTTGAAATATATTGTTGAAAGGAAACAATGAGGCTTGCTGGTGGGTGGGATACGGGGGGCACTGGGGAGGACACCATCTGCTATACAACAAACTTCCCAATGCCTTCTTATTCCCAACATCCCAACATCTGCTACATACTCTATGTCTCAACATCTGCTACACACCCAAAATTCATTTCATTCCTCTTCAACCCTCTTGTTCCCTTCCAACAGAATTTACTTTTTCCTGCTAATGACAGAGATAAATGGATCTTAGATAAATGCCTCAGACCAGGGCATGGTTGTGATAGTTTAATGTAACCCTGATAGGACAATTGAATTCTTTTTGGTTAGTGATTGATTTAGAGTGGTCATGTGACCAGTTCTGGATAAGAAGATATCAGCAAATGCCAGCTCACTAGGGTTCCTAGGAAGGCTTTTTCTTTCCTAATATAAAGTGGCAGCTGTCATGTTTCTTTTCTCCTTTTTGCCTATTCATGTTTATATTAGTTTCATACTGCTGCTGTAACAAAATACTACAAACTTGGTAGTTTAAAACAACATAAATTTATTATCCTACAGTTCTGGAGGTCAGAAGTCTGCAGTGGGACTTGCTGGGCTAAAACCACTAGGGGATCTAGGGGAGACTCTGTTTATTTGCGTTTGCCTGCATTTGGAGGCCACCCACATCCCTCGGCTCTTGGACTCTTTCCATCTTTAAAACTAGCAATTGCCAGTTGAATCTTTCTCACTCTGTATCACTCTCACTCCCTTTCCACCATCACATCTTCCTCTCTGAATCTCCTGACTCTCTCTTTTACATATAAGGACCCTTGTGATTTTATTGGGCCGACCCAGATAATCCAAGACAATTTCCCCATCTCAAGATCTTCAACTTTATCACATCTGCAAAGTCCCCTTTTGCTATGTTAGTCAACACATTCACAGGTTCTGTACATTAGGAAATGGACATCTTTGGGGAGGGGCATTTTTATGTCTACCACAGTGTTTCTCATTCTTAGAATGGAAACATGATGCCGTAGAATGGAACAATCTGTCGTCTTGGGACCATGAGACAACAAGCATGAGAAAAAGACCATCTCCAAATGCAAGTTCTAACACTATCTGGTCACTAAACTGTTATTAGTTGATGTATAATTCAGTGACACAGTGAACTCTCAATTGGTTAAGCCTTCTTTTTTGAGTTTTCTTTTCTTGGAACATCCATAGTATACATTTATGTTATGACCCAGTATTGTGCCACAGCCCTTATTTTGAAAAACATTGACCTAATAATAAAGACTATTTTAAGCTTTTTAATTTTATTTTTCGGTTTTCTCCATATTATACTGCACTTCATTTGAACTATGTAAACAAACCAATGTTCACACTGAAATCACTTATTAAAAATATCTTTCAGCACTGGACTCCATAAAGCCCTTAACAACTCCTGATACTGTCAATCAACTGTTGCTTCCTGAAATTTCCCATCCTTTGCATTGAAGTCACTGCTTCATTCTGCTTTATCCACTTTGTATTCTTTCTTAGAATTGTTCTTCATCCTTCTGTCCTCTTACTATAGTTACATCAAGGCATTTTACTTTTAAAATTTTTGACCAGGACCTATAATGAGGTCTGCATTTTACATCACAAACTACTACTCACACATACACATAGGGCTAGTCTTTGGTCCCCAACTGTATTTACTCAGTTAAATGTCCTTAGAAAAATAATTGTTACATGGATGAAGAGATCCCATTTCTATCAGATGGCAGCCCCTTCATGTGCCAGAGTCCATAGCCTTACATCTTCTGAGGATTTATTTTCCTTGGACAGTTATCCAATCTCTTTCCTTTCTGCTGTATTATGTCCTAAAAATTTGTTCTATTACACCTATCAAAAGATGAAGGAGGAGGAGGAGGGCGAAGGAGGAGGGGATGGGAGAGGAGGAGTGGGAGGGGGAGGGGGAGGAATTCCTTAATCACACATCCCTCTCCAACTCTGCTCCAGTTCTCTGCTACCCTTAAGAGTAAAACTTCTAGAAAGAGCTATCTATAACTACATTCTCCACTTCTTCACCTCCATTATCTCTTTATACTACTCTAATTGGACTTTCATGGTCACTGCTGACTGGACTTTCATTGACATGAGCCAACTTTTGTCAAGCTACAATCACCTAAGTCCAATGATAACTCTGCTGTTCTTGTCATCCATGCAGTTTTAGATACATTCAACACAGTATATCACCTCTTCTATGTTAAAGGCTTTCTTTTCATGGCTTCAGAAACCCCATTTTCTCCTTGTTTTTCTCAGTCACTGACACTCTTTTATTGATCTCATTTGCTGGCTCCTTACCCCACTCTTGGCAAGGACTAGACTCTCTCCTGAATCCTTTACTCTTTTCTATGTACAAATGTAGCCTCTTGAACCCATCTAATCTCTGGGCTTTAACCGGCATCTATAGGAATAAGACTTTCAAGTCTCCATCTCCCTTTCTGAACTCTCTCTGGAACTATGACTTGTATTATTAACTACAGTCTTGACATCTCCACATAATATAGAATTTTAGAGGTGCGTAAAACCTAAAGATGATCTTTTCAGTCCTCTTCATTTCTTAAATGATGAAACAAAAATTGAGAGAGCGTGATTAACTTGCCCAACCTCATACTGCTTATCGGGAGCAGAGTAGAGATGCCTCCAATCCAGCACCATCAGTTACACATTAGTAGGACAAAAAAAAGCACATGATACATACATCGAGTACTCAGAAGCAAGTGTGTAAGGTCCCTTTTTATTTGTTGGGAAAGTCGAATGTTGGACAAAGCCTCACTGGCTAGACTCCTGGAAATATGAGCCCTGCGGTAGAGCTCATTCTGTCCCACGCTGAGTATCACATCAGAGGCAAAACTACATTTCTTTGAAGCTTTCCCAAATAATTCAATCTGAGTTTTAAATTTTTTTCTTTTTTCTTCCTGCTGATAGGTTTCACTGGACCAAGGCAGGTTTACATGTTCCCCAAACTGATTGTATTTCAGTTTATTGATTAAAAACTACCAATGTGATATTAAGTAATTGCACAGTTAGGCATAATCACTTAGTGAATGATCACTTTTGTAGATAATTGTCACTCCAGTGGCAGTCTCTCTTTAAATTATCCTATCAAATAGCTGCTGTTCATTCAGAGCTTGCTAAGATTCAGATCATTTACACTAATTTCTAAATCCTTAGGACTCAAAGCAGATATCCAGAAATATTTTGATATAACAATATAGCTTCTTCAACTGAACTATCTTCATTGACAAGCCTTTTAAAGATCAAACAGACACTGCAGCCTTTGACACTCAACATTTGAAGGCTTATATTAACTATTAAAGAATGAATTTTCCACATAATATTTTTTCTCTACTGAGTCTTCATGCACTAATGTTAATCATCAGGATAAACAATTCAAATGGAGATTACAGCTAAAAATTGCAATGGCTAAACAAATTCTCTGTGATCATGAGGATGAGTCAATTAAAGCAAATTGCAGCTAAATGCAGGGCAGCAATAAAGGAAACAGGGAAATAACAAGAGAAATTATATGTATCAAAAACAAAGTTCTAAAGCCAAAATATTTAAGAGTAGTACAAAATGGTCTGGCTTGGGAAAATAAACCCAGTGCCAACAGTTTACAATCACAATGATCACAAATGCCAGGTACTTTGAATACTTAGCATTTTGCATGCCAGAGTTTAGTAGGGAACACCAATTACATAAATCTAGGCTGCAGAGTGAACGACTACTGGTTTTATTTTTCCCATAGCAATACCCAGCTATAACTGCATGCTCTTTCATTCTGATTACCTCTAGAGAGCCTTTCTTACAAGGTGTCAGAGCACTGACAGGACAGATTTCTGGGACTTAAGCTTCATTAAGTTTACAGAACAGATGTATGACTATGTTTGTGATTTTTTGGCAATAGGTTTACTTTTTTTTTTTTTTGCTGAGGAAGATTCCCCTTGAGCTAATATCTATTGCCAATCTTCCTCTTTTTGCTTAAGGAAGATTTGCCCTGAGCTAACATCTGTGCCAATCTTCCTCTATTTTGTATGTGGGTTGCTGCCACAGCATGGCCGCCAAAGAGTGGTGTATGTCCGCACGTGGGAACAGAACCCCGGGCCACCAGAGTGGAGTGTGCAGAACTTAACCACCAGGCCACAGGGGTTACTTTTATTATAAAAGATAGGATTTTCAGGGAAGAAACCTAATGTCTTCATTTTATGCTATCAAATTCAGACAGAAATGACCATTAATTTCAGTCAATTCCTTTCACAAGGGGAAGGAGGAAAAAGGCATGGTCTCCAGCCTCCTCTTCTAGCTGATGGCAGATGGGGGAGGGAGGAGAGAATTATGCAGGGTAGGGAGCTTGCTAAAGTCTCACAGATACATGCTTGGGTTCTTCTGGCAAATACTTTCACTTACTCTCAGATATTGTGCTTAGGACAGGAAGATGGGACACGGCATCGTAAACAAATTTGGCTTGAAAGAGAACAAAGGTATGTGGAACTGTCAAAAAAAAAAAAAGGCAGGCTGAAGTAGTTAAAGTGGTACAAACTGTTAAAGAAAACTAGAGCTTGATAGTAGTTAAAGCAATATGAGCATTTATTCAGCAACTCTTGCAATAAGAAAAAAGACCTCAGTATAGAACTGAGCTTAATTCTGAATACAGCATGGACAAGTAGCGAACTATAGCTGAGGAGGGTGGAGAGTCAGTGGAAGGAAAATTACTAAGAGAAAACATCAGGGGTAAAGGGAGGGTTCTGGTTAAGCAGACTTGAGAGGAATGCTGAAGGAAAGCCAGGGTGCTCGCCCATCACTTGGGGGATGGTGGGGGAGGAAGAACAGGATCACATACCAAGGTGATCAGATACTGAGGGTGAGACATTCTCAGTAAACTGACTTAGCAAGATTCTTGCTACAATTGGGTGGTTCAGCCCAGCAAGGATGGATACGAAGGTGGAGGCCTAGAGGTGTTAGAGGAGCCCAGCTACAGTTCAGTCAAAAAGACAGTCTTTGTCAGAACTGCTGTTTTTGACAAGGAAGGCAACCAAGTTGCTTCTCACTCCCAAACCCTGTTCTTCCACTTCCTCTTTCTAAGATATAAAGCCATGATTTCCCAACATTCTTGAATATTTTCATATTTGTGCCTAAATACTGTGGAGATAAAAGGAGTTTGTTCATTATTCAATGTGTCAGATTAATTTTACCTTCAGCTGTTTATTTTCAGTACAAAATCTGTTCATATGCACTTAGTCTCCATAGTTTGTGAATATACTTCAAGTTATGATTTACTACTTAAAAATAGGAAGCACTTGTTTCCTATTTTCAGTATGACTAGAAGGACATTGTACTGGTTTCTTTCACATTCAAAAATAAAATTCATTTTATGATTTTATGGCAAGGCTTGCACTGAGTACATAATATAACTTTTCCATAACCACTGTGTATTAGGTTTCTAACCTTTACAGTGGAGATTTTTGCCTGAATATATTTGAATAATTTCTCACACAGACTCTTCACGTCTTCTTCACTTTGTTAAAACAGATCAAGCCCAAGTGTCTTTGGGTTGTCTGCCCATTACAATAGAAAACCCTGACTTGGGATTAGGTTACTATGAAATATTTTCTAAAGTAACTCAATTTTATGGGATCAGAGTGCTCTTGTAGTTCACTTTATAGCTATGGAGAATATGTAGCTCTAATTTTTACTTGACAGTTTTTTTTTCCTCATCACAACTGAGAATTGTAATTCTATGTCTGAAAAATTATACTATACAAATTTCCCTGAAAGCCATTTGGTATGAAGTACTGCCCATTAGAAGCAAGCTGAGCATTTTGAATATATATTATTCATCTCTCAAGGGACAGCCTTTCTCAATAGATCATAATTTGAAGATCTATTACTACTGTGATAAATATGGCTCCTCCCAACCAGCATCTGAAATAAATGAAAACAGCTACAGTAACACAATTATTTGAAGTTCTCATTTTAAAATCTTTCTACTAAGAAACCAGATATACTGTAAAGGTTACACAGCTCTGGCTGACAGACCCTCAGATGGATGGACCTATTACAGTCTATCCAAACAGGAAGGCCAGGTCACTCATTAAACCATGGTCAATAAAAATGGTGAAGTAAGTTTTGTCCCAAGGACTGACGGCTGGATAATTTGACAAAAGAATAGAGAAGAATTGCAAGAAACCAGAAGATCGATGGCTATTAATTTAAAGGCAACACATATCCTAGAATGAAACAGTTTATGTTGCTATGTAGGATAATTACCATTTTCAATTAGCTGACATTTCACATAGCTTTGGGACTAGAGTAAGACAATAACCCTCAGCATCTAATCTCAGCTCTGCCTTTTGTCAGTGATCTCTTGGTATTGCTTCAAAGGCAAACCCAATACTTTGTGAGCAATGGCTTTCTTTGTCATAAATAGCTAGAAGTGCACAGAGTTCAAAGGAAGTTCAAGTGATATACACACTTAGGCAAAATATCTCATGTTAATACTTTCCTGAGTGAATATTTTTTCCTGGCCATTTCACTAATAAGTATGTGCCTTTAATGCAATAGAGCAGTAACTTTTTGTATTATGAAGATACTACAAAAAATAGAAGAGAATTAGAAATCCAATATGCAGATTTCTATCCCATCAGTGTGTGTATAATTTACACAATTAGAAACTGAGCCAGATCTAAGGACTAGTGGGGCCTTCCTTCCCCAAGGAAAGAAGGGCACCAAAGAAGTGGGGTGTACAGAGTGGGAAACTGTTGTTTCCCACTATATTGTAAAACTTAAATATTCACTTCCATTTACCTAATATCATGTTTGAAATTTGAAAATATAATGAAATATTATTTGTAGGTTAAAATAAATCAGCCATTTCCTACTTGAAAAAAAATTCTCTAATTTATTAAGAGAACATATAATAATATTGATGACGGTCATTTGTTTTGAAAAGCTCATTTGGCCAGAGCACCAGGCCGTTAGGGCAGAGACATAGGTTTGATTCTGATAAACAAATGAAAAGAAATAGGATATATTGGAATATCTGAGGAAACCATTTGGTGTAAAACTAATTTGGCCTGACCTTGTTTTCTCCAAAAGGGTGTGATGTGGCCTGTTGAGCACACATTGCACATCTGCTTTAAATATTTACTATGTCCCAAAGGCAAGAATGATGTCTTTAAAGATAGGGAAGTAGCTTCCTCCCACATTGGCTTTTCTTTAAGGATAAGCATTTCTTCCTGGAAACTAAGGATTTATTACCGACCTGCTGTGCCCACCTTGTAACCACTGACCTGCTGACCACTGATCTGCTGTGCCAGCTAAGCATCTCATGACAATTGTAAATGGGACATTTCTATCATTTGTGATACATACTCTTTGTTCCAAGACGGTATATAACCACTCTGTACACCCCACTTCTTTGGTGCCCTTCTTTCCTTGGGGAAGGAAGGCCCCACTAGTCCTTAGATCTGGCTCATAATAAACTCACTCCAATTTTAATTTATAGACTGATTATGGATTATTTGTGTCAACAACTCTAGCCTGTTCTGGGGCCTATGTGATGTGTATTTAATTACCCAGTACTCTACCAAATACAAGACATAGCTCACAAAGTTGGAGCTGGGGAGAAACAGAGTAAGAAATGTAAATAATGCATTATAAGCCATCACTCCTGAAACACAAAACTCAAAGTCATGTCTCACTTAGGGTCATTGATCAATAGCATCATCTGTGTATTTGAGAGGTATTGAGACACTAACAATAATTGAAAATAGAAACTCGTAAAAATATCTTAAAAGTTTTAGATGTTATAAAGATCTAGACAATGTAAGAAACCATGTGGTATGTGCTTTCCAGACCACCATCCTTGGAATCTAAATGCAAAATGCTGCTCCACTCTACATTGTAATTTTTAGAAACATCACAAATATCTATTTTTGACAGTTTTTCTAAATTAGGCAAATGGTCATTAATGTTTTAAATCAATAATTCCATTTGATACTGCTATGGTCTGAATGTTTGTGTCCCTCTAAAATGTATAAGTTGAAATCCTAACCCCTAAAGTGATGGTATCATGACGTGAGGCCTTTGGGAGGTGATTAGGCCATGATGGTGGAGCCCTCATGAATGAAATTAGTGCTCTTGTAAAAGAGACCCCATAGAGCAACTTAGCCCCTTCTGCCATGTGAGGTTACAGGAAAAAGATGACTGTCTAGGAAGGAGGCCCTCACCAGACACTGAATATATCAGTGCCTTGATCTTGGGCTTTTCAACCTTCAGAACTATGAGAAATATATTTCCGTCATTTATAAGCCACCCAGTTTATATTATATTTTATAGCAGCCCAAACAGACTCAGACAGATGCCAAGTAAAATTGTCTAGGTATGAAAAGCCAATCATAAATAAGGCACTTTCCAATTGCATTGCTTTGTTCACACAAAACTTCTGAATTGCACTATTATTTTATACGCTTCTTAAGATTTTAATTTCACACTCTTCCAAGTCATGATTATATTGTCAATTAAGAAAGCCATTAACGAAATTGGAGAATCCTCAGACATAAGACTGCAATACAAGTTACAATTAATACTGACTTGGTAATGTCTGAAATGCTTCCACTCACAAGATTTATCTTATAATAGCCCAAGTAGTTGATGCTGTTTTTTCATCCCCCTTTTGCAGTCATTCATCTACAAAACAGCAACAAAGTAAAATCATTTAAAGTCCAAAAATTAAATGTGTTAAAACTTCTATGTGTTGAAAAGTATTAATCCGTTGAACTGACAGAATAAATAATTTCCCATCACACAGTGAAGTAGTGATGGCCCTAGAATTCAAATCGTGAATTCTAGAATTCAGAATCCAAAACCCATGCTTTCTACACTAAAATAGTCTCTCATCTCTATATGGATTGTGTTCCTTTCCATTTGCAAGACATTGCCCATGACTTTATTTAAGCTAGCCACCTACTACAATTACCTAGAATCTAAGAAGATAAAAATTATTGAACAGATGTGCTATAAAAATATTTCTGCATCTTTCATTTTCTGTACTAACAGAACCACCTGTTGTGGGGGGGGCGGTTGGAACAGGTGAGCACTTAGTTCACCTTCCAGCTTCACATTCGGAGTCTCATGGTGGGTCAAGTATATAAATGCCTGAGCGTCTTCACTGTCATCTAACAGATAGACATTCACACAAATCTTCACTAAAGTCATTTTTTAGACAATCAAATACTCGTAAAATTGTTTTAACATCTCAGCGAAAGAACTCATTAGCACCTGCAACTCCTTGAAATTCCCCCAATTTACCGAGTATTTTTTTTAAATAAGTAATTCTCTGCCAGTCAATTAACTAGGTTTTCCTGCTCTGACTGAATGTAGTCTTCATCCCTTATTATCAGTGCAGTCAAAGGTCTCCAAGTTTCCGTCCCTGGATGGTGTATCTATAAATAGGGAGAGACGAGTAACCAGATGGCCTCAATGTGCTGCTCCCCTGAAGCATCTCTTTTTATTCTAGTGCTTGGAAAGTGATGACTACTTCCATCTGCATGCTTCTTCTCACACGTGCACATCCCACCTTAAATTTCATCTCCAGATTGGACTAAAAATGCCTTCACTGGGTCTCTTTAGTAGAGCTCAGAGTCTGGTATACTCAAAAGTATGTTTAAAAATACCTTCAAAGAATATAAAATAAAAATAAATAAGAGAATATAGACAAACTAATAAATGAATTTAGTTTACCACGCACATGTTTCTGATCCTCCTTTTATAACTTACTTCTAGATCTCATTTCCATTTCCATTTCTACATTCTGGCTCAGAGCACTGTCTACCCTTCAGCCATAACAGGGCTTGGCTGCCATTTAGAGCAGAGAGCCTCAGCCTAGGGCAGGGAGAGGGGCTCCTTGTGCTTCCCATCACATGACAGTCTCCATTCCTTAACTCTTATGAGGGAAAATCAGGAAATAAGCCTCTTGTTCACCAAGCTGTCTCCCTCCATTTTAATCTCTCATCAAAGGAACTTGCCTCTTCTCCCACATGATTGGTAGATCTATAATAGTTGATAAAAATAGATGTTCTCTGTCAAACTCAGAACATCTAGAGGGCCAAAGTCCCCCAAAGCCCTTTAAATACATAAGAACCCTGATATTTACACACACATGTTAATAGGATGTCCTTGTGTCACTGTGAAGGCTGAAGCTGAATAATCAGATTGGCTTTCAGACCTACAATAACCAAAATGATTTTTTTGTCTCTATTACTGTGGTATAAGAATGACTGGAATGAGAAAGCTACTGCTCAGCAGTGGGCAAAGGGAGGAAGACTCTGAAGAGAGAGGTCAGGGTGAGGCCAGACATGTTATCCTCCCATATCAGGCTTATCTTACTATTGCTCGCTTCTCCTATCTTCTCATAATTTTCTCTATCTCATCTCCCCAGATAGTTTAGGGCTATAGTCAATCCTGTCTAGGTACAAGAAGGAAATTGATAGAAAATACAATTGAAAATCAATATAGTGTTCAGCTATTTCATAAAATATGTTTGAATTTCATGAAATCTTCTGTGAAATACAAATTGATTTACTAGAGCAAGAAAAGACAATAAGTATACATATTAATATTTTATCTGTTGTACAGTAGGCTTATTTTTACAGGACGATATCATATATATTCATCTATATTCTCTATAATTAAAAGTAATCCTTAAACATGGCCTATGGTTGAGTAAGAAATGAATGGGCCGAATGATTTAGTACAAGTTCAGGGAAAAATGACTGTTTTAAAAACTATTATGAGCTCAAAAGCTCTTTCAGTTCTATAATATCAGCCTTTGTTTTATTTAGTACTTCAACTTATTTCTGATAGTTCTCAAATATTCACTAGATGATACTATGAATTCAGTTTTAATCTTCTTAAGACACTGCCATGATAGAGAAAAAATAGAATTTCAATATTTAAGTATGCGTTGTAAGTGAATTGAAGTATTTACCTTACTGTTCCTGTGTGACATGAATTGTTACAAAAAGATAGTGATAAAATTTGAATTTGGGAACCATTACTGTTATTATTATACCCTTAATTCCTATGTAAACCCCTACCCTTTGCTATTGATTATAGATTCAAGGCTTTCAAAGAGATGTTTGGAATATGCGCTTAAACATGGAATTTATCAGCAATTTAATTCAACAAATATTTACTCAGTGTCTACCACTTATTACAAGACTGCACAAAAAGCATGATTGCACAGACATGATTTAAGCTCTAAAATGACTCAAAATTCTATACTCTTAAGGCAGAAATTATACAATGTGTAACAGGTAGAAAGAGCCCCATAAACCCCATAAAAGAAGTAAGGAGATAAGGATTCTAGTCTCAGTCAGAATACTCACTATCCGAGAGGCCTTGGATAAATGACCTAACCTTTTCTGCTCTTTGTTTTCTCATCTGTAAAATAAATGTTTGAACTAGTCAGTCTCCAAATTGCCTTCAACTTTCATATCCTCTGATTAGGTAACACTGTAATAATGGCATTAAAAACAGTACAGAAGTTTCGAGAGGAAGGAAATCTTTTGGTAACATATTTGAGTGTTTAAATCATGTGATAATTCCTTTAACAAAATTAGCAATAGCTTTTCATTTATTTAGGCTAAAAATGTTGCCAAGTCCTAGGCACTTTGCCTTGTGTCAGGCCATGGAAAATCAAAAATGAATAAGACATCAAGGAACAATTAAATAGATAACTTCAAGGCAGAGTGTTAATTCTTGCAATAGAGACAGGATGCTATGAGCACATTCCTAAACCACACAGTGAGGTCATGAAGGAGGCTCTCTGGAGGAAGTGATGCCTGAAGTGAACACTGAAGGAACAGCAAGGTGAAACCTGAAGGTGGCTTTTCTAGGTGGAGAGGGCATGGATACAGGATGACACTTGGTGCTTTGCAGGGAACTGTGAGGAGTTCTGAATGGCTGGAGCAGGATTGCTAAGACGCAAAAAAGAGAAGGTGCTCAGCCAATTCTACTGTGTCCTTCCATCAAACAACAAACAGGCAAAGGGTGTGTGTGTGTGTGTGTGTGTGTGAGTGCGGGGGGCATGTTTCATTAATCCTATGCATGCAAAACATCATGTAAGAATTTTAGTTAAATGCCCTTATTGTAAAAGTATGGACGATTTTACTTACGTAAATAAACATACTTTCCAAATAATTGTGTACCACCAGTTCCAATTTATTTACATCCCTGTCTCCTCTCAGAATCTAGGAAATCTCTAGCTCATGTCTATTTGCTTTGTTTCAGATCAAACAGTTTTGCTTACCCAATACACATTAGCAGAAATTGAAAAAGGCAAGTGGCTGTTTCTCCCCAGACCTAGCAAGCTCTCTAGACCACATTACAAACAACAAAGAATGCTCTCTTAGAGTAAGACAGACCTTTTCTATATTCCCACTTCACTTTCCATATATCTTTATTTAAACCTTTCTCCTGTGAAGAGTAATATGCTGTTTGTACATTCGTTTCCCTTGAAGGGAAGCAATAGCTTTGTATTCTCGAGTTTGCAGCACCTGGAATCTTGTTTAGACGAATCCTGGAATCTATAATTGAGTCAATCAATTTATTAGCAGCCCCTCCCCCAGGTACTGCACTCTTTGGCCTTGAAGAGTTGGATTTCATAGCATTTATATTATCTCAGAAACACTTAGACCCTTTTTATTTTAAGGATAGAGAAAAAAGTGGGAGAGTTAAGGTAGAAACATTAGTTTTAATTTGTGACAGAAGAATAAACGCTGAGCTTCATGGATCAGGAGCTTATTGTTTTTTATTTTTATTGAACTCTCCTTTGAGCTGGACACGTCACATCCTAACATACGTATGTCTCTCACCAAGGCAAGGCTGTCTAAAGCTCTTGCCTCAGATAGCTGTTCAAACTGCATATACTTTCTTCATTGAACAAATAGCAGAGTTTGGGGGATGGGGATTTAATGTCCAGAATTTTCTTTGGTGTTCTCAAAGCTAAGTCTACTTATGCGCAAAATTGAGTAGCAGTGTAACCCAGCAGTTAAAAATATGACAATGGAGTCAAACTCCTGCCTCTTCTACACACATCCACAGTTTTGGGATGTTGAGTTATTTTACCTCTCTGAGATTTGGTTTCCTCACCTGTGAAACGAGGACTAATAGTAGAACCTTTGTCATATATTTATTGTGCGTATGTGTATGAGAATTAAATACAAGAAGGCACAAAATGTGTGTAGAACAGTGACCGATACATCATAAATGATCAACATATGCATCTTTGGGATATGCTTTTCTCTACAATCTTGTTCTCAGAAATAGGCATATGCAACTGAAAGGAAAAATCTAGCCAGGCTCATCTACAAGCATAAACGTGTATTGTTGTATGCCAATGTACCTAGATTTCCAATCTGATTATTTAGTTTTCATTCTGTGCTTATTTTCATTTTTAAGAGGGAGATGAGTTTCTGCCCATTATCCCTTCCCTCTTTGTCTTCAAATGACACCAATGACGTCTGAAAAACTCAGAAGATAAAGGTGAAATGGCTCAAGGTCCTTATTAGCTCTCTGAGCAGTCTTATGATGTTCAAACAACTTCTAAGCGTTTCTTCAAAAGCCACTTAAGAAAGGCTTGCTCACATATCACATCACAAAGCATTATTGACAGGTGGAAACTGAAAGTGCTGTCCTACCTTGGGATTCCTCCAGCTTTAGAAAGGACAGCCAGAACAGTTTGAAGCCTGTTTAGCATGGTGGGCATCAAACCTTTAATTAACACCTCATATTCAGTACCCTCTTGTACCCTCTCAATTGAATCAAGGTGTAATCTGCCTCATTTTCAGAAGGAATGATACTCTACTCACTGAAAATTTGGTATTTACTCAGTGATCTTTCTGCCAGCTTTATTTTTTTTTAACTTTAACCCAATATTTCATACCAGGAACCACAGAATTTCCAGGTACCACCATTCCACTGTTGATCACTGTTTAAACCTTTATGGAGAGACTGACCAAGAGCAACATAAATCTGTACCACTTTTTTTTTATTACTCTATCATTGGCTTTTGATTAGAAGAGAAATCAGCTATGGTGAAAAGCCCTGGCTATTATCACTTCAATAAAATGTACATTTTACTGCCACTGTAAGATTTAAATTTACCATCTATGGTTTACTGAAAGATAAGACCAAAATTTCAAGTGATACATTGTAAACCAGTGTTTTAATCTTATATTATTTAATTTACACCATAATGGTCTGAGACTATTTGGAGGTAAACTGAATGCATAATTTTCTCTGAGAGTAAACAGGGAGATGAGTCCTTACTACTTGATGGGGTGATTTTGTATACAAAAACTAGGAATGACTCATAGTTCTATTATCAAGCTAATGCTTATTTTTGGTGTCATTAAAACCACTGTTTTCCAAAGCATATTCTAAGTCAATTTGTCCAGGTATGCAAGGCTACTTCACCACTGAAATTATCCTAGTGGCCAAACAGGGAGACTATACTCTTTAAGATGAAATGTTTTTTTAGGATCATCATTGGGCTAAGTTTTGTGATAAAATCCCTCCTGCTATAGGAGTGGAACTCTGGGATTTTTATTCAGCTCTTGTTCAAATGCTGAAATGAAATCAAAATGACTTTTTGAGAAAACAACAACAGAGTTTTGCCTGAAGGAACCTCAGGGATTCCATCCACGTGGATATAATGTGGCCATCTACTTCAGGAAAAAACACACACACACACACACAAAAAACTCAAACTAAAGACAAACAAACAAAAAAAAACAAAACATGGTTGAGTTTTCAAGTTTCAAAAAAAATTGTTGCCTCTATATGAGCTCATCTAATTTGTACATTGTATAGGATATCTCTCCCTGAGTATTATAGACTATAAACACTCTAGGTCAAGTCAGAGCATACCATGAAATTGTTTGACATCCAACTAAAAACTCATGTTGAGATAAATTCCATTTAGTTTATCTTAAAAAACATGTTCTTCATCTCTTTTCCTAAATAGGCTATATTCTACCTATATGTGAGATTATCTCATCAGAAGCAATATTCCAGTAGAATTGCCTGACTATTAAAACAAAAAGTTGCATACAAAATTCTTCCATATTTGTTATAAAAATTGTATTTATTCAATAACATATGCATTTGTACAACTTGTGTTCCACGCCTCAAATAAAGGCTCAGATGAGAAATTTATTTTAGAATTGATTGCACAGTAAATTTGAAAATCTGACAGTCTTTCTACTTTTTGGAGAAAAATAATTTAGCAAATTTTGGCTTCCCTCCTTCCACTCGTTGTTGAGAAGCACAGGAATGAATATACCATCTGTCACAGTCACTTTACTAGTCACTGTTATTAGCATATTTGCTTCTTTCCATTACGTTTATTTTTATCATAATATTCAAATATATATTACATTTATATATAGAGATTATATTTAGATGTATAAACTTGTATGTAAATCTATATATAATCCACATAATTATAATCTTCCTCAAATAATTTTGGATAAGAGATAGATCACTAACAAATATATATTGGGTATAATTCTAATTCTGTCATGATATACTATATAATTAAATGCTTTAATGTGATTTTTAAAAATTTCTGTTTCTATTATTAATGACATGTTCATTATGCAATACATAATGTCAAACTTCTCCGTGATTCTAGATGGAATAAATCTTATACTATGCAGGTCAGGATGTAGAGTTGTGGAGGTTGTGCACTGCATAACTCCAGAGATGCCACTAATTTCATAATGTAAGTCAATAGCACCACTTGGGTTTACCCCACGCATGAACAATGTCAGTGAATGTTGACCCCATTATACATAAGCACATAGCTCTCCAAAGAAACTCAATGAAGTTGTAATGTTTTAAGGTGTTCTTGACTCCAAATCCTTCACTAAACTATGTTAATCATAGTGAAATTGATGGAAAATAAATGCAGTCAATTTCCATTTATCAAAATTTCTCTAACTTTCTTTAGGATTGATGGATAAAGATAAATTAGCACCTAAGAAGACAGAGACTTACTAAAAATTTGTAGATTTTGTGATTTATTTATCCATGAATTTATTTCTGATTCTATAAACGTGTTTCTGCAAAATCTATCTATAATCATCTGGTGTAAAAATATGGAAATTTTCATGGCAGACATAAAAGATGGACTCATTAATAAAAAGTTCAGTAGGCAACATTTTATATGATTGGTTCACATGGATGGAGTGGGCCTTAAGCAATGTATAAGACTCAGGACTTGAAGTAAGATACGGTGGCTGCACTAAAATATGAGGGGGAATAGTAATATCCTCGTCTTTCTAGTAAGATGCGAGTGACAAATTATACAACTTTGATCAAGTTATTCAACCGTTTTGAGTCTCACTTGCCTCAGAACACTGATGACACCAATACTTGCCTCATCCTATAATTAATAAAATGATACCTGCACAGTAGTCAGCACTATCTGGCATATACTAGTTGTTCCCCCTCCTCTTGTGAATTAAAAATGTAATAAAAAATTAGACAAGAAACAAAATGACAACTGAGTGTGCAAAGGGCAGACATCTCTTCTCCCTGAGAAAATCCTAAATCCAATAAGTTGAATTGCAAGATCATTTAAAATCTTATTTTAAAACTACACCTTAAAGTAATGGAAACTTTGGAATAAAATGTGACATTTCATAGATAAAAAAGCTTTATATCTTATAATTAGTAAATATTATTTATGGAAACTTATCTGGAAAGATATTAAATGTAAACTAGGGGAAATGTAAATAAAAGTTACTAAATATTACTTTGTGTATCTATGTTATAAAGATGAACAGCACAGTATCCTATAATTGAGGAGCTCTCTTAATATTAAAAAGAAATTTTCACCAAACTGAGATCATTTAACATGCAAATGTAGTTTAAAGATCACAGTTGCTTTATCCTAAAGTAATAAAATTCCACTCAACCTGCAGTTAAAGCGGATGCTAATGAGTGACGAGGGGTTAGGAGTAATAGCTTTCCAGAGATGGGAGAGATGTGGCAAATCCTTCCCTTTGATAAGAGGAAAATGAGACAGAAAGAAGATAAGTGCCTTGCTCAAGAATAGAGTTAGGTCCTGACAGATCAGGCAACTCATCTACTTTTTGCATTTAAGGAGCAACCTAGGCAGCTGATTGTCATCAGGTGTGCTGCAGAGTGCTGCATCAGCCCCAGCACAAAGAAAAAAAACTCACAACTTCTATTGAAAATCCAATGTTTTTATAATCATGTTTGTCTTATAAACCCCAATAAATGGTGATCCAAATCTTGGGATAATTTTGATGTTTTTCTCATGTAAATCTGGTTCATCTGAGATTCCCAGTAAAACTCTAATCCTGCACCTCTATTCTCAGAACTAAAACAGGTCCTGGATGCCCCTGGCACAGGTCCTCCTCACTCTGGTTCTGCAAATTAGAAAAATAGATGTACTATAGAGTATACCCTTCATCTTTGCCATGCTTTCTGAGAGATGCCTTGTATTCATTTAAAAAAAAGAAAAACTACAACCATAAAAAACATTCTTTTGGAGATCTCATCCAGTCCTGTAGCTTTAAATACCATCTACAGTGGGACAACTCTCAGATTTATTTCTCCAGCCCAGATCTCCCCCTGAACTCCAAATTCCTCCATCCAATCGTCTACTACACACGTCTCCTGTACGTTCAATAGGCACCTCAAATTTAACATTTCCAAAGCCAAATTACTGTTCTTTTCCCCAACCTGCATCTGCAGTCTGTTCCATCTGAGTTAATTTTAACTCCATCTTTCCAATTACTCAGGCCAAAGACCTGAAGACACCTAGACTCTTCTTTCATACTCCACATCTCCTCCATCACCAAATCTCTACCTTCTTCATGGATCTAATTCTAATCAATTTTCGCCACCTCTACTGATATCACCCTGGCCCACATCATCATCTCTCACCTGGGATGTTACAGAGCATTGCAATTGGTGCCTCTGCTTTTACCTTGAACTCTGTGCCTATTCTCCATGAGGAAGCCAAATGAAATGATCCTGTGAAAATGTAAATCAGATCACACCAGTCTTTCGGCTCAAAACCCTCCAATGGCTTCCTATGTCGCTCTGACTAAAGGCCCAATGTTCACTCTCACTTGCAAGGCTCCCCATAACTTGGCATCCTGGTATTTGACTGCATTCTCTGACAGTTGCCTGGTCCTTCTCTCAGGTCCAGCCACACAGGTAAGTTGCCCCTCAGACATCCTGGGCTTCCAGGCCTTTCCACATGCTGTTCCCTTTACCTCTCTCATCTCTCTCAGGTCTTTGTTCAAATATCACCTGCTCAGAGAGAATTTTTGTCTTAGTTTGCTGGGGCTTCTATAAGAAATTGCCATAGACTGCATGCCTTAAACAACGAACATTTATTTCTCACAGTTCTGGAGGCTAAGAAGTCTAAGATCAAGGTCTGGTGAGGACTCTCTTCCCCGTGTGCAGAAGGCCATCTTCTCATTGTTTCCTTACATGATGGAGAACAGAGAA
The DNA here is from genome assembly GCF_057802395.1 of Ceratotherium simum simum. Lineage (NCBI taxonomy): Eukaryota > Metazoa > Chordata > Mammalia > Perissodactyla > Rhinocerotidae > Ceratotherium > Ceratotherium simum. The sequence continues at coordinate 18,525,857 of NC_141909.1, forward strand.
AGAGTGAGCAAGCTCTATTGTTTCTCTTCTTATAAAGGCACTAATCCCATCATGAGGGCCCCTGCCCTCATGATCTAATTACCTCCCAAATGTTCCCATCCCCAAGTACCACAGGGAGGATTAAGGTTTTAACATGAGAATTTTGGGAAGACGAAAACATTCACTCCATAGCACCTTCCCTGACCAGTCCATTAAAAATTAAACTTTCCCTTTTCCTACACTATTCCTTTTTCCTGCTTCATTTTTCTTCATAGCACTTATCGTCCTTCATCACTATATGTTTTAATTATTTTGTTATTGTCTGTCTCTCTCAACTGTACGAGAAGCTCTGATGGCAGGAACTTTTGTCCATTTTATTAATTATTTTTCCCCCTGGCCTAAAGCAGAGCCTGACCCAAGGAGAAGTCAACACATTATTTCTTGAATTAATAAATTTTCTGCTCCAAACAAATCCTCTCATTATTTTCCAATTTTTCTTTTCTGTGCTTTTGTCTTAACATCTGTCCTGTATATTTGAGTCTACAGAGAATACATTTTACTTCGTTTCACCACATCTAAAGCATACAGGATTTATTTTTCATTCTCTTTGATGTTTTTTTATTGATTTCCAAAAAAGGAAGAAAATGCTGACATAGCCATGTGCATGGAGAAAACCTTACTAGTCTGTTTTTAAGACCAATTGTTTCTTCCTTTGCAATGTTTCTAAGTTTCACTCATATTTCATAGTCTCCCAGCTAGTCTCTTTAACTCCAATACATTTCCTGTAATACATCTTGTACTTCCTACAGGGAAAACACAACTTTTACTTATATCACCCTAGGATTTAGAATTCTCTATTGCATTTTTAGACACTTCTATCTAGGGTCCAGGGCCCTGAGGTTTATGTTCTTAGCTCTAACAAATTTTTTATTTTACTTTCACACATACTTTAATATTCTTCTCCTACTTCAATTAAGACTTTCAGTCTTCTTCTTGCCGCTCTCCATTTCCTCAAACACTAGCCAGTCTTCAAGACCTAGTTCAACTGGACCCTCCCCATAATAGCAATTTCCAGTTATTTCAGGTGATACTGATTTCTTCTTTATTGGAATAATTACTATATTTTTAGTGTGAGGCAAAATTGAGAATTCAATTGTTTTTTAGGACTACTTTATAAGCTCTTGATCACTATATAAGGACTCAGATGTCTTTAATATCCTCTGGGACATGTCGTCTTAAAAGCTAGTGATTGTTTTTTATTCATCTGTCACATAGCAAAGCGCCTAGCATATAGTGGCCACTTAATTTTCGTTGCAGAATGAGAAAGGAAGGAAGAAAAGGAGTGAAGGTGGGAGGGAGGAAGAATAGAGGGAGGAAAGGAAGAAGAAAGGGGCTAGTAGTGACCTTATTTTTTGAGTTCTATGTATTTTGTTTGATTGAAGAATAAATATAAACCTTGGGTATCCCACACTTCGTTCACTTTTAAAAATGCATTGACTTTAGTGAAAAGACATAAAATTAATAAATGCATATTAACTTTTAAGAACACTGCAATAAAAATATGTTACAAATCATGTCCTTTAAATGTCCAAAGTACAAAAAAGTAATTGGTATTGTATAAACATGATTGAAAAGTAAGAATTTTATTGTGTAGTTGTGTTATTATTGTGGCATGTTCAGACAGAGATTATATGATAAACAAAATTAAGATTGCTTATTCTCAAATGGTTTATTTGCAATGAATGATAATATTATACTACTGATCTTAAGAGTACTTCAAATGATTTTCCAGGAATTTTTTAATTGAAATTCTACCACTTGCTGTGCTATTTGGTGGAGATATAAAGACAAATTTAAACACAGCCTTCAACTTCAAGTAAATTGCAATCTAAGAGGACAGATGAATTTCCTTCCTATTTCTACATTATGCTTTTTCTTTTTTGAAAAAAGCTAAGAGAGTTCACGAGATGTTTTAAACTAGAGAGACAGTAGGAAGAAAAAAAGTGGAATTTTACTTTTTAAATAATAATAAAAGAAGCTTGGGACACAGGTTATATATCAAAAGCAGTCAGAGACAAGATGTATGGATTTCATAAGACTAACAGAGCATAAAGGTAGAAAATTATTACATAAAGCAAAGGAAAACTTGAGAAATAATGTACGCATTCAAAAGAACATTTTAGAATGGTAAAATATTTGGTGCATCCAGCCTGTCTATTTCCTGCAACAGATTTCTCATTTGGCCACAGTGAGCAATCGTCCATCTGTCAGGGGAAAATTTGTCATATTTGAACTAGCTTCCTCTGTGCCAAGAACAAGGTCAGAAGTAAAGGAAAGGAATAGCCTGTCACTTATTGGATTTGACGGTAAATTACTCTTTGATGAACAGATGGACTTCAAGTGATTTAAATTCGTAATCAAAGCGTAATCATGAGGAACAGTGATTTGGAATCTTCTGTGAGCCCATCAATGAAGGACGTTATCTTGAACACTAGTCACTGAATCCTAGTCTTGCTCCCTGAGAGCTTGTTCATCATCATATGAAGTGTATCTATGCACTACCAAAATTATGTGGACAGGAATCAAGTATGTGGTTCAGTTTTGTAATCTTTCCTATGTAAACTGGAAATTACATTTTCAATAGAATGTGGATACTTTAAAAAGCAAAGCTGTAGCATTATTTGCAGAATTCAGTTCTTTTTTTTTGGACAAAGTTTATAATATATATATTAGTAAATATGCATATATGTATCTGAACATGCTAACCTATAAGCCTTTAAATGATAATATTAGGGTGGATGGATTAATAACAGCAGCAGTGTTCCAATCTTAGAGCAGGCACCCACGACGTATGTGGGTCTCTCAAAGGCAATGTGTATAAAGTCCTTAGAAAGCACTCAGTATATGTTCTTATCATTGTGTTTATTAATATTATGGTGATAATGACACTAATGATGATGACGAAGAATCTGGATATGAATAGGCTGAGAGGCAAGGAAGGATTGTCTCAATATGAATCTGCAGTCCATTATCGAGAGACTCAGCTATTATTCAAAATATTCTTTCTCCTTATTTTTTCTCTTCTTCCTTGTATCCCTCCCTTTTTTCCCATCTTTCCTCCCTCCTCTTCTCCCTTCCCTTCTTTCTTTTAACAAAGATTAAATAAATGCCTAGTATATGTTAAGTAATATGCTATGTGTCAGAGATACAAACATGTACAACAAATGTTCCTTAGCTTTCAGTATATATAGACCAGCATATTGAATTAGGCACATAGAAAATCAAGAATAATAATTTATGAGTGACACAACAGACATAACAGAAGTTTTTCTATTTAGAAACTTTCCCTATATGAACATATGCTCCAAAGTAAATTGGATGGGCTCAATGTAATATTTCTGAATATGGACTCATTCTTTTAATTTGTGGAAATGCTTTGAAAGACTGAAAAAAACCTCTCTTAATCATTGAGATTTAGAAACAGCACATCAATACAACATGCTTATAGACACAATACAGGGCAGAAAGGAAATAACAGTCAATTCTGTGTGGGATGGCGTAAAGATAGGTAAGACTTCATCAAAATGAGATGGTATGCAAGCTTAATCTTAAAAGGTAATAAACCAGGAATTTTGGAGTCAGAGGAGAGATGAATGGCAGGAGCATGTAATTAAAGAGATTAGAGTAAGCACAGTTAAAAAGATAGTAAAAAGCATGTGAATAAAATTAGGTGATTTGGCAAGGATGGAGTACAGAGTTCAAGGGAGATAAGTGAGCTAAATTTGAGTTAGAGTTGGAGAGATCACAAGGCCAAGTTATGATAACCCTTGAATATCACGATGAAGAGTTTCACTTCAACCTATAGTCTTGGGAGAGTTCTTCAAAAGTGTTAAAGCATGAGAGTAGCATGATCATCTCCATATTTTGTAAGGAGCCCTTTAATAACGTAGAACAGTGGTTCTCAACAGGGGACAATTTTGCCCTTCCGAGGACACACAGAAATATCTGGAGATATTTTTGATGATGACAACTTGTGGTAGGGGACGGTGCTGCTGGTATCTAATGGGTAGAGACCACAGATGCTGCTCAATATTTTTAGATGCACAAGACAGCTCCCCCACAATAGAAAATTATCTCGTCCAATATGTAATAGTGCTGAGGTTGAAAACCGTGATGTAGAGGATAGACTCTGGGGATGGGGTGGGAACACAGAAATACAGAGAGAGCAGTTTCAAGAGTATAGGACAATAGTCTCACGGTTTCAGAAAATGTAAATAAGAGGTGATGGAAGTACTGTTGGGCATGCAGTCTGTGCAGTCCACAGGGCCCCGGGCTCAGAAGTGCTCGCATTTGTTTAACGTTTTGCTGTCATGGTATAGAAATTCTTAGTATTTTTGAACAAGCAGTCTACATTTTCATTTTGCACCAGAACTTCACAAATTATGTAACCAGTCCTAGGTGTTGGATTTTAAATTTGTTAAGGAGGATGAATGATGGATGTGGGGGTGCTGAAGAAAAGGAAGAAAACTAAGGTAATGGCAGGTCCCTGAATAGTACTGTTATGAGCTAGGAGAAACAGGAAGTTCAGGTTTGGGGGAAAAGATAATAGGCATAGTTTGATATATATATTGATTTACAGCCACCTGTTGTATATTCAAGTAAAATTATGCAGTAGAAAGCATCCTGAAGGCACAGAGAATTTTAAGAGCAAGGGCACCTCTAGACAACATTCATTAGTGTTAAGAATCAAAGTTCTACAGCAGAGAGAAAAGGACTTACAGTGATGTGGCAGTCAATATTTGGGAAAAATCAACTTTTGGCTAACATAAGCAAAATGTTAATGTCATGATACACAGTTAGCAGTTATATACTTAGTTCAAAAGGCACAATGATTATTCCATCCTTTTTTAAAAATATTAAAATATGGTGAGGTTATTTTTTCAAATCAAAACGTATTCATATTTGAATGCCTGTTTTCTCTATTTGAGAAAAGATTTATTGAAGGTAATTATTTTAAGGATTTAGAAGTCTGTGTTTCAATAAAAGGACCCCCCAAAATGTACTCTTCTTGTGAGAAAAGACATATTTTTGGTAACCTATAACATGTAGTGAGTATAAGCATTTAGCTGAAATAGTGATATTATGTTTATTTATTTTTTTTAATTGAAGTTAGTTGACATAAAATATTGTTAGTTTCAGGTGTACAACGTAGTGATTCAACATATATTTACGTTACAAAATGATCACCCTGATAAGACTAATAACCATCTGTCACCATACAAAGTTATTACAATATTGTTGACTATATTCCCTACGCTATACATTACATCCCCATGGCTTATTTATTTTATGACTGGAAATTTATACCTCTTAATCTCCTTCATCTATTTCACTCTTCCCCCTACTCCTCTGCTCTCAGGCAATCACAAATTTGTTCTCTGAATCTATGAGTCTGTTTCTGTCTTGTTGTTTTTTTCTTGATGGGTCTTGAGACATCGCAACTACAGATGCCAAAATTTATAGCTTAGATATTAATAGCTGCTAGTCCTGAAATGGACTTTAAAACATATTTCTACAAAAATATACACAATTCAGAAGTCAAAATGTTTAAAACTAAAATAGATTTTTTTCAGATTTCAGAATTTGGGTAGTAATCATAGTCTTACTTTTTTTTTCATGCCTCTGATGTCACGTGGTATCTTTACTATGTCTTGCTCCACTAAAAGCCATTTGTAGTATATCATATTTATTCTAAAATCGGTATATTTCTATGTTCTATGGATACTTCCTACAGAATAGTTGTTTGCAAAACATATTTCTAAAAACTATAGACATTACACTTGAAGCTTATCTATTTTGCTGATATTAGTTGAATTTTTCCAAGTGAATCTTGAATTTTTTCAGAGATCATATAGGAAATATACATAGTGCAATTCTTTAAGGAAAATTGATTTTTTTATCTTTGAATATTTCTATTCATTTCCCTCAGAGCCTAATACTGAGATAAGCTGACATATCCTAATTATATTCATGAATGGTCATAGCTTATGCTAGTCATAATGGCCGCCTTCAATGAAACTAATGAAGTCACCAAGTTCCTTAAGTCTTCAGTACCCACTATTAACAATAATTTCTGTCTGAATGTGGAGCCCTGGTATTCACACTGCAGCCTGTTTCCAGTGTGGGAAAGGTGACTACTTCTCCATTCCTTATTCTGAGTTCACACTTCTTTCTCAATATGTATTAAATCTATAGCACCTGCAAATTAAGTGAGTGGTACTGAGACGAAAAAGATACAGCTCCTCTCCCTGAGGATATTAGTATTTAGTGGAGCTATCATTACAAGAGCCTATGTTATTGTCAAATTAAGCTCATTGGTCCAGCTATTTCTTATAACGTCTTTTTAAGTAGAATAGAATATTTCTTCTATTTTATACATGTATACACTGAGGTTAAAAAATTCACTGAAAAGGGTGAAAAGTAGTAAAATGATTAGCACCAAAATCCTATTTTTTTTCCTTGAACTGTTGAGTCTTCGTCATTGGCTAAGATGAAGGCTCCATCTTTGGCTCCATAATAAGACTCCAAGTGCTGGCAAATTTATACCATAGCAAGACAGATATCATTAGCATGAAAGCTCTTTGAGGTCAGGAACTATGTCTATCTTGCCCACCGTTTACCATTAGTTTCATTCCTGGTACCTCATGGATACACATCCCAAACACTTTCTGAGTGTTTATTATGGTGATTCCAGGTTGTGGTGCTTGTCATGGAATCTGCTAGGACCCTTTGCTGTGGAAATGCAAAAGACCATTTCTGGGCCTTGAATCTGGGATTACATTTATGAATCCATAGTGAGAATTCCTCAAGGTCAATGCTTTCTAGAGAATACTACACTGAAGCAAACACAAAGATAGTCAAGTCATACTGCTTCTCATTAAAAACAAACAAACAAAAATAATGGTAAAGTAAATGAAATGTCCATTCATACTTAAAATAGAATATTTGAACTTTGTAAAGGAAAGAAGATGTCTTTAAGGATAAATAACGTGTAGCCATGGAGATAAAATTACCAAAAGTATCTTTGTTTTGAGCCTGGGGAATATGGTTTGAATTAACGACAGGTATGTTGAACCATGGAGATGTGTTTAACCTTGGTTTGAGCTGGGTATCCTGGGATGTAGTTAGAGTTTCTTCTAACCTCAACCCTAGAAAGGATGCTGTTGAGTTCTGTGGAGCCAGATGGATCAAATCAGACAGATTGCATGCTATTTATATGACATTGGAGATTTCTATCGTTAACAAGGACTATGTAGCCTCAATAAGGATATGCCCTGCACTTGCTGCAGTAGAAATAGGTAATTTTTTAATTAAAGAAATGTAGTGTTACATTGTCTAACATTTATATATAAAAATGACAGCCTGGACTAACAAAGCAAAAAGGTAGTGTTACAATTCCACCTTGCCATCCTTTATGATACCATGTTCCATTTCCTTCAAAGAGTGCATGCATTATTTTTAAAAAGAGATTAGGGAGAAAAGACAGTCTGATTTCATTTCCACCGCATTTTTGCAATTTCTGTCAGAATATTTTAGGAACTTCAAAACACATTGATGCCTTTAGTCAAGAACTTCTGTTTTCATAAGAAATTATAAAAACTTAAACTTAGTTTGTGTAATTTCAATTTCTCTCTGTTCAATTTATTTGCTCATCTTCTAGTCAGTACGGGGTTCATGTCATTCTGTGTACCAGTGTGGTTTGGTCAAGCTAGCTCTTCTGCTGCTGGCGTTCAGTTCAACTTATTTTTCATGTTTATGTTCACACTATAACCTATGTGGTGGAGAAGCCCCTCACATGCTGCTTTGGATCAAAAACTCCATAAATATCAAGATGATGTCAGTAGGAAACAAAATTTGTGTGTGATTTCCTATTGGAAGGTACATTATTTATGACCTGTTAAATTACAATTTTCTTTAATTTTTTTAATTGAAGTATAATTGAAATACAATATTATATGAGTTTCAGGAGTACAACAGTGATTTCATATTTTTATACATTATGAAACTGTGACTATGCTATTAACGCTATATGCCGTTTGAACTGTAAAATTATAACAAATAATAGTATTGTATTTGCAAGACAGTTCATGTTTTAGATGTGCTTTCCTTCACATATTATTCTAGAAAGTAAGGGATGAATGATGAAAAATAATCACACTCATTGATTAAGGGTGGAATGGCATTAAAACATTATGTTGGCATTATAATCCCAGCTCCAAGTAGCTGAGATAATGCACAGCAGTGTAGCATAGGGTTTGAGGAAAGACGTAGGCTCTGGGGCTGGTTTTGTCTCCTTGAAATCCAGCTTCCTTGTGTGTGTCCCTTGTCAAGTAATTGGTAGAGCTGGAGATTTAACTTCGGCACCATAGTTTCCTTACCTATAAAGTGGGAATAATAATTTTGCCATCATCACAGGTTTACCCAAAGCTGGACACATATCATAACGTCAAATGATAGCTATTATTTAAATTCCTTTCCAGATTTCAAATATATTTCCAGGAAGTCTAACTGATTGAGGTATTTTTATTCTATTTCTAAGAACTTCAGCTAGTTTTGTTGTTATTCCTGATGTATGCATTTTTGTTAAAAAGTGACTTTACCAACAAGATTTCTTTGATAACTAGGACTTGTTAAAAATAATCATAGTTATTCTATGTTTATAGCTATAGGTGAAAGTTCACTATCTCTTTTATATATACATTTTGCCCTTGTTTCTATAATTCGGAAGTCTTAACCTTTCTTCACACCTCCTTCCTTCAAGTTGCTTCCACCACAATTTTTTAAAAGATAAATTCCCATGGTAAGTGTAATATTTACCTACTAATTAGAGATTTACTATTCTTAGGTGTACTATTGTTTTCATTAGGATTGTATCACATTCATTTATCTGTGGTTACAAAGTTGCTTATGTTTTGCAGGGTGGGGCCCCAGTCTGAAAGCATTAGCCATGTTCCTTTAAGTGCATCATGTTACAGCGTAGGATGCATTTTTGTTTGTTTTGAAAGAATTTATTACCACATATCAGAAATACTTGTACTAAACATTTGATTTATAACAATCAACTACACAGGCCACACTTGAATTTCTAGAACTTGAATCTATTGGAAATTCATTCGTGGATATATATGCACGTGTTCTTCCCTTCCTCTTACCTGACCTTTTGCCAATTTTGCAGAAATACCAAAGAGCTGGTAATTCCATGGTGAACATAAAATAGTGAAAACTCAAGTCAGTCTCTACGGACACTTGTTGACTACTCTAAAAATAAGATTTGAGGTAGCGGCTTTTATTATTGACTATAACTACATATTTTTAAATGCCTAGTGTTGATTATGGCAAATGTAGAACATATTTTTTAGTCTACGTATCCCTTATTATGATAGAAATCTCAACTGCTATATAAATAATACTAATCCATCTGATTCCCATACCGCATGGCACTGCAAGTATTTTAGTGGTTATTTCTCTGTTGACGTGTTGAGTTAATCTACTACTTCTTACATACATTATCTTAATGCAAATTTAAAAGGGATGACGTGGAGGAAACAGATCAAGTTTCCAGAGAGAGCTAGAAATCTACACAGATGTCCTGGGGAGACCTAGACCAGATTGTTCATCTCATTTCACTAAGGGAATGAGTCAGTTAACTGACTTCTAATGCACTGCTGAACCCAGGGAAATCCATTAGGCCCTAGCACTTTTGCATTCAAAAGTAGAGTGACAGTTGGGCCGGCCCCGTGGCTTGGTGGTTAAGTGAGTGCGCTCCGCTGCTGGCGACCCGGGTTCGGATCCCGGGCTCGCGCCGACGCGCTGCTTCTCTGGCCATGCTGAGGCCGCGTCCCACACACAGCAACTAGAAGGATGTGCAGCTATGACACACAACTATCTACTGGGGCTTTGGGGGAAAAAATAAATAAATAAAATCTTTAAAAAAAAAAAAGTAGAGTGACAGAAAGCGATTTTGAATCCTGCCTGCCACATAAGGAACAGGTGCAGTTGATTGTTTCAGGTAGGACCAGGAAAAGAATGGATACCATCCTGAGTCAGTGAGATGAATGCTAACATGAGGCATATTAGCATATGCACACATTTCTATTAAAAATTATAATCCATCAATTATTGCTGTTGTTTGTAAACTCGGAGTAAAAACAGTAGATGTTCCAGAGTCAGTATTTTTCACAATAAAGATAATAGATAAACTTTATGGAAGACTTGCTCTGTGCCAGGAACCAGCTAAAACTTTTACCTTCCTTATCTCATTTTATTTTCTCACAATAACTTATTATTCCATATGAAGGATGCAAAAACCAAAGACTGAGAAAGAGAAGGGACGAAGACTGCTGACTGCTACAGATAGGTCCTAAAGATATAGAGCCTCTTCTAGAATCTCAGTCCAGGGATCTATCTCTTAAACAGAAGGCTTTATGATGTTACACAGCTGTGATACACGGTATAATCTGCATGTTGGCCTTGCTTTTACACTTGGGTGGTCGGTTTTACACGTTCTTCTCTCTATCACCTTATGGAGTCAACATCAACCAGCCTGCTGCTTCCATACAGAAGTTTGTTTTCACCTCATGAGTATGCCTAAATAAAATCGTAAACTGAAATATTCGCCATCTCTGCTTGTGTTGCTGGGGTAGGAGATAGCAACCCAGTGAGTATACAAGCCCCCTCCCAATTTCTCTTGTTCAAGGTCCCCAGTCTTTCAAGATTCATTGCAAATGTAGGGTAGGGGAAAAAACGTTTGACTTCTGAAATTCTCTGAATAATTCACAAGTCTATTTAGTTATACTTTCCTTTTATTTAAGGTTTGAATTACAGATCTTTCTGCTCTTGATTTTAATTTATAAGACTATGATTAATGTATAACGACAATAAATTGTACTTAAGATTTTCTTTCATTAAGGATTGAAGGCCTTGGGGCCTAGGTTTTTAATTTATTAGACTATGATTAATGTGTAATAACATGAAGTATACATATGATTTTGTAAATAATTGCTTTTGTTTTATTCAATGGACCTGTATGAAGGTTATCTTCAAAGTGTAATACTCAAGCCAGAATTCCATTGCCTTGGTGATTACTATTCTTGATTTTCAATATTCCTGAAATACTATAAACTGATGACACTGTGCCCTACTCGACTGTTCTTTTAGAACTCTTATAATTATTCCATTTCACTTCTATCTTTAATCTATTCACTGCATTACAAAATGCTTATGGTCTAAGCAGAAAAACTAAAACTGGATTTCAAGTTTCATTCTAATAAAAACACTGGGCATAATGCCATGCACTCCTATTTAACACACATTAATACTTATATTCATGTTTAAACATAAAGTGTAGATAATATGGATTTTCTATACTTTATATTTGGTTGTGAGACTCCCTAGAAGTTGAGAGTGAGTTTAATGACCTACAAGGCTCAGTGACACAAGAGGGCTGCATCTGGGAGCTGGAAACAAGGAAGAGGATCAAAGTGCAGTAGCCAAAAGCTAAACGAACAAGGAACCAGTAGTGCCCATTAGCCCAGTGGCACCAAAATAAGTGGTTGGGGCTGCATATGGTTTTTTAAATGATAACTAATATTTTTACTTTTGTTTCATCTTTCGTTTTGTTTGACATATGCCTGGATTTTTCACTTTAACTAAGAAGGCTTGAATATCACATTTTTGGATTGATAAGAAACTTGGGAAGATTTTTTAGTAGAAAAACTGAGCTTCCATAAAATTGGCTATAAAGAGAGTCCAGAGCCAGCACTTTACCTGAGAATTACCAGAACCGTCTTAGAATATATGGATGAACTAATTTACACAACACATTATCTGACTTTGCAACTCTTGATTCTTACAGATTATAGCCCTCCCAGTAGGCACTTTTTTAGTATCTAATAGCATTAGCTTTTCGGTGGGTGTAATTGTATTGGTTCCATCACTCAAGAATGTCTCTCTTTCACAAGGTTAAGTAGCAATCTGCCAAAGTTCTATAGCCAAGATGAATGAAGTTTAATATGGATTAATTCTATAGGCTAAATTATCAATTTTAAAAAGAATTTCTAAAGGCATTTTGAATGAGCAATTCTTATACCAAAGTGAAATAATAAAATCAACAAAACCTAATGGTAAAGTAATTTTCCTGAGGCTCATTTTATTAATTATGCTGAGTCCAACTCTGTGCCCATCAAGATACACTAATTTTTTCTCTGAAAAGCGTCTAAGTTTTAAATATAGATAATATTTATATATATGACTACAGTATTTACTAAACCTTTCCAAAACATTTTAAGAGTTTTAAATTATTTGGACACCATTTAGTTATCTCATATATTACTTCAGATGGTTTTTTTTTTTTTTTGGCATTTCATGTATCTGATACCTAAGCAATTTTTTAAATCACATTTAGCTGGCTAATTTTTAAACCAAGTTGGACTTATTGTTGTATACTTTGTAAGAACATTCTATTTGGAGAACAATCCTAAAGTGAATCATAAATTTGTTGTACTCTAACTTCCACATATCTTTCAACAAAAACTTGGAGAAAATACATGTATATACTCACTTCTCTTTAAATAACAAAATAAATAAAACCAAGATCAGTAAAAAATGAAGCTGTTACAGAATAAACTAAGACATAGTCACTTTTTAAAATCTTAAAATATTTTTAAAGGTCTCATTCATTGTTAATTTCTTTAAAATAGAACTAAAAGAAATTATTTGCCTAACTTCTCAAATAATGTTTCCTTTTGGAAAAAAATAAGTAAAGCTGCATTTTCTGCAACCACCTCTCTTAATTGCTGTCCAATAGAAGCTGTATCATGGAAATAGATTTTAATTTACTCAAAATGAAGTTTGTCCATAAATAATTAGAAAATTGATAGAAAATAATAATTATGAGAAAACTGATAGAAAATAGTTCAAACTGCAATACTCTAAGATAAATCATAGTTAATTGTACATGGAAATCCATTAGCTTCATTTGGATACACAGTTAGATGACTAATTATGTTGAAAATGACATGACACTCTTAAACATATATTCACTTCCCCAAGCCCCGGAAAGCAGTCTTTTTTTTCTGTAAATTAGAAGTCATTCGTTAAATTTAAAAGATCTTTACTTTTTATACCATCTTTAAACTTTTAACGCAATAATAAATGGAATTACTTGACCATATCAAAATAATCTATTACTTTACTTTCAAAAGTATATAATTTCACTCTTTGCAGGACACATATCATTTGAGGTTTGTCAAGAATTGGATTTAGCTTTAACTACCGAGGGTTTTTTCATTACTGTATCATGAAACCAATTTTGCTTTTTAGCCATTCTTATTTCTACAAATAATACATCCCTACCCAAAAAAAATCTTCTATCCAAATTGCATTCTAGTTTCGCCTCTGCTTAGTTTTAGGTTAATTTTTGTGCATCTTATGTATACCCTATATTTCTTCTTGTAAGTTTCTTAGTAAATGTATATATCTTCTTTTTCACTTAAAAGGCCAATGACATAGCCCGTATTTTATAATCATTAAGCAGCCCTGAGTGTTGCCAGTCGTCATTGATAGCATATAATTTCAAAAGTCTTTCATGTATTCCTCCACCTATAGGAATGTATGCCACCTCAGCCTCCTGAAATTGCACCTGCTAAGATCATGGATGCTTTTCCATTTGCTAAATCTATTCAAACAATCTAGTCTTTCTTGTCTGGATCTCTGACTTATTGGATTATATTGACCATTTTTCTTCTGAGCCGTCGTCTTCGTTTTTTTTCAGAAGCAAACTGCGTGGTCTCGACTCTACTTTCTTTCAATGGCTCCTTTCTTCCTCCATCTACCCCTCAATCTTGAGGAGTCTCTTAGAGTTCAGGAATCCACTCTCCTCCCCTCTCCCTCTACATGCTCTCTATGCCATCCTATATATTCCCCTGAGTCTTTCCTATTCAACGCTGACTCCTCTTCACAATTAAAGGTTCATCTTTCTGGCTTGTCTGGTTTGTATTGCCACTTGCTTTGTTATGTCAGCTACTCGTATTAAAGGAGTACTAATTATAATTTTGGGTACTGCCTTTTAAAACTGCCACTTTCTTATCCACATTGTTTCCTAAGCTGGAAACATCCATCACTCCAGTAGACTGATCTAATTGAGAGCAAGCATCAAGTCTTATTTATTTCTGTATCTTCAGCAGCTGTTACAATGTCTAAAACATGAAGGTTGCTCAGTAAATATTTTTGAATAAATAACTTTCCCCTTTCCCTGGCTTCTCACATCCAACTGACTCTAGTGATTTCTGTAGTCTGTTCTTGAATATAAGAACTGTGTCATCTCAAAAATCTATATCTAAATAACTTATACCCCTCTTCCAGAAAATACCTAGTATGCATTCATTCCTCCTACACTTGTGTATAGATTTGAAAATTTGTAATTCCAATCTCAGTATCCCTCCAATTTTCACAGTTTGTCATACTTTGGACCTCTTTTCCTTTCTTATAGAATTTGAGCCACAGGGTAGATCAACTGAACTCCATTAGCACCTTCAAGTCACTTTCTCTATTTATTTTACTCCTACCCCAAGAAAAAGCCACATGTATGCTCTTATATCGAGTAGCTGAGTACCACTGTAAAACAACATGAATCCATAGATGTGTGGTTTCTAATCTCAGTTGGGCCATCAACCTTGATCAGCAGTGCTTTCTCTTGCAATTGGTCAGCTCCCCAATCTCCTCAGAGATTGTTCAGATCTGCTACTTTTCTCCACATCCCTCCCCCCCCGGAGATGATCACTTTTACTCATTATTTTAGAAATTTGAAGCCACTGGGCAATAAAGCCATCAACACCTCCTATCTTCACCACTCACAAGTTGCTATTTGTGGATATTTTGGTGCAGATTTTCCTCCCATCTCCAAGGATAAGGTATGTTCAACGCCAACTTGTCCATGATAGTCTCAATCCTGGCCACTCCCAAATCCTCTTGCACTCTGCTTTATTAGTCATTTGTCTCTCCTGAGTCTTTAATGTCTCCCTTTCTACTGATTCTCTCTCTTTGGATCAAATTATACTGAGCACCCTCAGTCTCTGCCTCCCTCACTAAATCTGCTACTGTGCTTGGACCTCTAAGGCTGGGTGTTCCCAGATTTCCATTCTTTTCTAGTGTATTCTAACCTTGATGCTTCAATTAGGTAGTGTTAACTCCCACCTATAAGTAAAATTATTCCTGCCCTTCTTTCAGCCCACCCAAAACTTGCTCATTTTCTTTGTTCCTTCTCCCTGGGATCATCTCCATTCTCCAGCAATGCCTGAAGCCAGAACTTTTGGGACAATGATTGACTGCTACCTTTTCCTTAAAGACTTCTGGAAGATTTTAATATCACTTATTTTGTCTATCATTTTTGAAGAATCCTATATTCAGGTATTATTGCTAAATAAAAACATTTTTAAGAGAGGCATGGAAAATATTGACACCTAAAGGTACTTAATTTGTATTTTCTTTAACATCCTAGTGATCTTCTAAACATTATGGATCCTAGGTCGGTATGGATCCTAGGTCGAATACACAGCTGGCTCTAAGATACAGATTTCCTTGGCATAAATTATTGCAAAGTTTTTCTTAAAGTACCTTGTATAGTGAGACTACATTATGTTTTTATATTCTTCTCAAGTGTGCCATTCCTTAAAGCCCAGGATGTCTACCTGAATCTGCTATATAGCAAGAAAGAGTGAGATTACCCAATAGGGGAGAGTTGGACATTATCTTAAAAATCTAGAGTTTTAAGAAGGGTCATCATTGATCTTGCAGTAGATAGCTAGTGCTTTGCATATATCAGGCCTATACAAATACATTCATTTTGATTCCATTATTGCCTTTAGCAACCACTTGAGACTGGTATTTTTAATTTTCTTTATTTATCTTGAGAATATTTCACTTCACTCTATACACTCCTACCAAGCAAGTGTTGTGTTTATTTTGTGAATCAAAGACTATTGTTTTTTTGCCTCTTAAATAATGCATATTAATTCAAATATTTCACATAGCTGCTGAGTGTGTGGTCCTGACTGTCTCTAGCCCACTTGCCTTAACATTTCTCCTGACTTCTTCTTTCCCTCTACCACTGGCTACACATCTATTAACAGTCATTCTTTGCTACACAGGGCTTCCTATTCCATCAGTTGCTGGAGGCCTGTGTGCCAGCACCTTTGAGAAATAAGCCTCTTTCTGGAGCTCTCTCATTTAAGACTCTATGCATCTCCTTTCCCTTCTATAGGGATAAGCACTCTGCTTCCTCCAGAAGCTTGAACTCTCTCCAGTTCATAGCTGAATCCTGGGAGGCCTGACTACTTTCCTTCTAGCAGAAGACTATCACAATGGGCTATTTAGTCTATTTGCCTTGATTGATTCATTTTCTTTTTCTATGTCTTGTCATTTTGATGCCAACTAAATTCAATACATTGCATACCATTATAGGGGGTTCTCCAGATTCAAACCCAGTTTTCTATATTCTTCCACATTCTCATTTGTAGAAATACTTATTTTCCTGATCCAATGAGGCAATATCCCTCCACTCCTCCTCTCATCCAAAATCCACTGTGCTCTCTGGTACCCATGGTTCATGGTAAACAAATTCCTCCTCATGGTCAAACTTTTCTCTGAACATTCTTCCAACTCTTTGTCTTAACTGGAAACTGGCTCTCCCAGAGAATATCAATTATTAAAGAAATATTATTGAAAGAGAAATTCCTTAGGTTTCATTTATTCCTAAACTCACTTCAGTTTAGATTGTACCCACACTGCACCACTGAATCATGCTTTGTCAAAGTCACCAATGAGTCACTTGTCACTAAATTCATTCCACCTATTAATCTTCTTTTATATGATTTTCCTATAGTATTTGAAAACACTGGCTACTCTCTCCAAATTTGGAAATTTTTGCAATTCCATTTGCTTGTCTTGCATAACAGCAATTGTCCTCGTTCTTCTTTATCTAGTATCCTTTTTGTATTCTCTTTTTTGAGCTATTTCCTAGGCATTAGTGGACCTGGGGATTATGTCTTAGATTCTCTTCTCTTGCTACATACACTCCCTAGGGAACAGCTTTCACTCTAGTGACTCTAATTAACTTTAGGTACCCAAATTTGTCAGTTGTATATCTCCCGCCTAGATCTTTTATCTGAGATCTAGACTAGTATACTCAACTGTACAATAAAATTCTAGATTTGGCTATGGTAAAAGGACTTCAAACTGTTCATATTCAATACTGAGATACTTATCTCTTCCCTATACTTGTTTTTCCTCCTAAGTTCCTTATTACAGAAAACAGTCCATCATCCTCCCAGGGGCTCAAGCCAGAAACCCGGACATCATTCTTGACTTCCTCTCCCCCTCACACCTACATCTATTTAACAACCATTTATTTTTGGATCCACTTCCCAAATTCTCTCAACATATCCATTTACAGACATACCTTCATGTCACTACCATGGTCCCAGTAACTATCATCTCCCACCCAGATCATATCTCATGGTCTTATAACCGGTTTCACTCCCTCAAATGTTATACTTCTCAGAGCTATTTTGGATACTGCAGCCAGGATGAACTTTCTACAATGCACATTTGATCAGGTAGCACCATTGATTACCAGACTTAAATATTTTCCCTTTGCTCTCTTCTCTCCCAATGCTAGCCATCCCTTGACCACTGTCTGCTCTGCAAACATTGAAAGCTATGTCATCCATGCTTAACTTGAACTTCTTTCAAGACATGCCATGTGATATTATTCCCGCTGAACACTATTCCACCCTCTCACCCTACAATGGTCTTCATTTACTGAATAAGTCCTAATATTTCCTCCAGGACACAGCTTACAAGATTGGTTTGGTTGTTCCATTTACATGCTCATATGTATGCTTCCTATGCTACCTTATACAGCTCATACTTTATTTTAAGTCCCCTTTATTGAAGTTTAAGATTTGTAAAAGTGGTGACTGAGTCTGTTTTGCTTATCTTTTTATTCCCAGCATTTAGCACACGTGGTAGGCAGATTTTTAAGCATGACACCCAATGACTCTTGCCCTTGTATAATCTCCACCCCTTGAGTGTTGGTGAAGTCTGTGAATATGATATGATATCATTCCCATGATTATATTGCATTATGTGATAAAATGAATTTTCATATATGGAATTAAGGTTAATAATCAGTTGACTTCAGGTTAATCAAAAGGGAAATTTTCCATATGGGTTCACTCTAATCCCATGAGCCCTTAAAAGCAGAGAGTTTTCTCTGGATTGTAGCAGAAGAGAGAGTCAGAGAGCTTCAAAGCATGAAAAGGATTCCAGTCAATTCTACTAACAATCTGAAGGAACTTGGGAAGTGAATTTCTCTCTAAAACCTGCAAATAAGAGATCCATCTGGCCAATACCTTGATTTCAACCTGTGAGACCCTGAGCAGAGAACACAAATGAGTCCACTTGGACTTCTGACCTAAAGAACTATGAGATAATAAATGGATGTTGTTTTATGCCATTAAGTTTGGGGTAATTAGGTATAGAAGCAATAGAAAACTAATACAGCACACTTCCTGAAACATGGTTGGAGCCCAATAAATGTTTATGGAAGGACTGAATTTAATGCAACTTTAGAAATATAATAAAAACTCAACTTTTCTGTTCTTTGATGTACAACTTTTTTCTTTCAAAAGTGTAATATGTATATTATTTTTAAGTTAATAATGGGTCCATTTTTTATGTTGATTCATTTGATGTTGCCTGGGTAATTTAAAGAGCATCTCTAGGCCAAGAGCATCTCAATGTTAAATTACATTTAACAAGTCTATTACAAGAGAATATACAATGCACCCATCAAAAATCTAAATAAAGACTCAATATCAGCAGCATTATTAGTAATTCAATGAAAGATCTAGCACTCAGTGCTTGTCAGTGGTTTGAAAAGTGTTGGTTCTATTGATGTCTTTGTCTCCCACATACATCCCTGGGTGACTGTCTTAGTTTTCTTGTTTTGACTTGCCATTTTTCCCAGAGGCAACTCTTAAATCTATGTCAGAGCAATGTAGGATGTCTGCTTATTCAAACGAAGTTTCAAACCACCTGCTGTTCTGGGATTGTGGTTTGATTGCTGGTATTTATGTCTTTTTCAGACTTAGACTATTAAGAAAACCTCCCCTATGATAAGAAGGAAATGAAAACTGTAGAATCCTATCCTGTTTTTGTTCATATTTTCGCTTTAAATAATTAAGATTATTTAGAGAATCTTTTAAAAGAAAACCCAGATGAACCTTTGAAATATTCATTGTGTTGATTCATTTAGAGTTTTATTAAAAACTTTAGGTCAGGCATAGTGCTGGGCACTTGGAATAAAAGGATAAATTAGTCACAATGAACAACATGTATTGAATAATCTCATACAAAACTAATCTTAATGCAAAATAAAGTAGCAGATACTGCATTAACTTAATATAAACTAAATACTAACAGGTCAAAAGTTCTGTGTGATGACTGGTTTGAGCAGAAAATATTTCAAAAAGAACGTGGATGGAATTTTCCTAAGTGGAAACCTGTGGACAAGCAATCTATAAATTAAAATATAGAATTGCAAGTTATATTTGAAGGGGGTGAGTAATGCACCTTAAGCGTCATGTAAACTGGAATATAAGGAGCAGCAAGACATAAAATTGGAACAGTTGTGTCAAGAAACGTGAAGAACCTGAGACTTTATCTATTGCAAACTAACAAATTAGCCTTTCAGAGTTTCATGGATGATGCTAGAACATACAAGACTGTTGGGTCAGATACAATGAGAGAAGTGGATTTTTCTTCCCAGAAATACAATATGAATGACCAAATCCTGTTACATTTGCAAAGGTATACATATTTATTTACACACACGGAAAATACGTACTGGATTGTGTAATATCTGAGATGGACATTTCCAAATAGCCCCAGGAGTTTTAGCCACACAGCGAATACATATTTCAATTGGTACCACAAACAAAATAAGTCCTTAAAACAAAACTAAAATCTGAGCCATTTTTCCATCTACATTCAGGGATGATATAGTGATTAGAATCAGGCCGTGGACTGGTGTTATCCCATGGCCAGAAAGAATCACTATAATATCAAAATAATGGCAGAATATTCACTACATTCAAATTAATCTATTGTTTGCTCCTACCTTTTTAAGATAAAAGATTCATTTAAAAATATAAATATTTAATTAAACAGATTTCTTAAATTTAGGGTCATTGATGGTTCCCTCATGTACTTTTAGCAAATGAAGTGCTATATTTTAAAGATACCAAATGTGAATCCCAAGTTATATCTCATTGAATTAAATTTCTTAAATGCCTTGAATTTATTCTGCCAAGTTCAGTCTATTTATAAGTTTCATGTGCAGTTATTATTTTAATCAAATATGCATAATCTTCTCTGATTTGCCTGTGTTCATGAGCGCACATTCCCACACATATAGTCTTAAATATGGTTGGCTGACCAAAATAATGACGTTTTGGTCTTTGCTCTTTTTCATTCCTTTATAATCAATTCCCAGTGATGACTTCTTTTCTTTTTGCAAACATATATCCCTGCCCATAGTTTGCTCATGACTCAATTCTCTTTTCAGACGTTTCTAACTTTGTCTTTGTAAAGCCTTTCTTCACATCATATTTCCGACAGGATGTCAGTCCCTTTTAAAATTCTCCAATGAGTGCATTTTGTTCTTCTTGCCCAGAAGTGAATCAGCTTTTCTCTTTGACACAAAGTTTCAGTTTCTTTTGGATATTTTCAATCTTTTTTTAGACTTTTCATAGTTTTTGAGAAACCTTTCAATAGACATCATATCCTTTTAATCCTCCCCCTCCCTGATTGCCAGAATATATGTATTTCTATATTTAATACAGTCAGACCTTTTTGTCTGGATTCATAGCCTATATCCACTATCAAAATAAGTCATAATAAAAGTACTGGGATACTTTAATATGTATTCCTTGCTTTTCTCCAAAATTTAGTTGGATAAATTTAGTTTAATGCTATTATTGATAGCAAAAACACATTGTATCTGTTTGTATATAGTCAACATGATCTTCTTATAGGGTAATGCAATGGCTCCCTCTATGGAGACCCAGCTCGGATCCTGACTCGGATTAACCAAATATGACCTTGAGTAAGGTATTTAATATCTCTGGACCATAGTTTTATCATTTCTAAATAAGAGACTTGATATCCTTAGAGATTTCTCTTAACTTTAATTCTTTATCATACTACAAAGTTATTTTATCATTAAGATATTTACTTTGAATGGTTTTCAACCTCTACAGTAGCAAATTTAGGCTCTAATGGGATTATTTAACTAACCATTCTGTCTTCATAACAACAGATGAAATAAATTAATAGGATTTCGAAAAGAGGTCATCCTGAATATAAGCCATCTTCCCAACATTTTTCCGTTATGGCTTCAGAAAATGTATTTTTCTCTCAGCCAAGGTAGGAAATCTTTCTCTTCCAGTGTGGAGGACCATAACTGATTGATAAAACATTTTTCTAAAGAAAATCAATTTCCATTGCAAGGGAGCTTGGGAAATTATTTGATTACCACTTCCTCTACTCTACCTATCAAGAAAAGAGAGTCATTTCCTAGAGGTTGTAACAGTGGTCTAAATTCCTGTTATCTACCAGTACTAACTTTATGATTATACATTAGAAATATGTTGCCCAATATGAATCACCTTAGTATAGTTATTCTGCATTAAAAGTGGAACATTCGGTGTCACTGCACTGAAGTGCATTGAATACTCACTCGTTAAATACAAATTTTAACCTGTGTACCTGGTCACCAATTGCAAAATTGTTAGAAATATTTTTAAAAATCTTCATATGATGACAATATTTTTCAGTTGGTTTTCAAAGCCAAATGCTACTAGTTTCAATTAACATGGAACTCTATAACACTTTATAAATATGAAAGCCTACATTAGTTTAGGGAAACATCTTAATTGCATAACATTATTAATTACTTAATAATTAAGTAATTATACCATTTAATATCAAGAATTTGGATATGTGAAACTACGATACCTATAATATGCAATGCATATATCACTTTCTTAATACAATTTTATCGCAACTTGAAAATAAAACGATGATCAAAGTTGCTTAAAAGATAATCAGTAAAGATTTCTGCAAGTTTAGCGCCAAGCATGATCATATGCAGCACAAATATGGTATAAATACTGAAGCTCTGGTTGACCTGAAATAGAAATTAGAAGACTTGGATCCTCATCTTGCTTTGCTGTTAAATCATCATGTCATCTTTACCTTAATTTTCACCCTTACCTGGACAACTATTTTTTCCCATTGATAAGGTAGGCAGGATCTTAGACTTGGCTTTTAGTTAAGTGTTAGGTTAGAAAGCCAACATGTCCTTAAATTACTATCTGATTTCATATCATCTACATTTTCACAAACTATTGGCTAATACTGGTCATTTTGCACAGTGAGAAAATTCTTCTGGCTTTCAAAATCTAATTGAAATCCAATGTACCCTAAAATATTTCTCACAAAGTTTCCTTTGTGATGCATTTAAACTGGGACAGCACGCATCTTATAAAAAATATTTTACATAGGAAAATTATCTAAAGATGGCATGTACATGAAAATAATATCAAGCAAATAACTGGTCACTAAAATCAGGAACACCATCTGTTCCCCACCCAGAAGAGTATCCAAAAAAAAATCTTACACTTATAACTTTTATTGTAAGAGTTAGCCTTAACTAGCAGTAAACAAGATATTAAAGCTGTAATTTAAAAATTGAATACCAAGAATACAGAAGTCAGGAATAGATCCCAGAAATTGATGCTCAGCAAAATTGATTGTACCTCTCCCATAATTAGCAGGTTGTATTTTCAGAAAATGGCCACATGCGTTTCTTAGAGTGGGATGTCAACACTCCTCCCAATGAGAGTGGGGTACTTGTTCCCTTCCCTTGAATTTGGCCTGGCCTGAGACTACAGCATGAATGATGCTTTGTGATTTCTGAGGCAAGGTCATAAAATGTGATTCACCTTGAGCCTAGAGCTCTGAGGATGTTCGTCTTAGAAGCCAGACATCAGGCTATGAGGAAGCAGAGAGACCACTTGGTGAGACCACATGGCAGTGTTTCAGCTAGCAACCATAACCAAGACTGATAATCAACCTCCAGATTTGTGAGTGAGCATGCTTTCAAATGTCCAGTATCCAGCCATCAACTCACTTTTAGCCCTCAAGTCTTCCCAGTTGAGGTACCAGACATCATGGAATATCATTGTTTCCTATGCTCTATCCAAATTTTTACCCACAGAATCCATGAACATAATAAAATATTCATTGTTTTATGCCACTACATTTGGGGTGTTTGTTATGCAGTAATAGATAACTATATTAGACAGATTTTTTTTCCTCTGACTACCAAGTAGAGTATGGATTTGTGATAATTTCACTATAGGAGATTAATAATAAACAGCTTTATGGGCCGGCCTGGTGGCACAAGCAGTTAAATGCGCGCCCTCCGCTGCAGTGGCCCAGGGTTCGCCGGTTCAGATCTTGGGCATGCACTGACACACTGCTTGGCAAGCCATGCTGTGGCAGTGTCCCATATAAAGTGGAGGAAGATGGGCACGGATGTTAGCCCAGGGCCAGTCTTCCTCGGCAAAAAAAGAGGAGGATTGGCAGATGTTAGCACAGGTCTGATCTCCTCACAAAAAAAACAAAAAACAAAAACAAAAAAAATAATAAACCACTTTATTTCTCATGTTAAAGGAAGTTCAAGTTTACTGCAGACTTTACCACATGATTAATGCCTTTCTGCCTATTCATTGAAGTACAAATTATATTCATTAAACCATTTTATATAAATTATTAATTATTCATAAAAACTCATAATGTATTGATAATAGTAAATTGATTTGCTTTCTCAAACTTAACCCTGCCATCTGTCAAAGGCTTCATCAGCTATGACCAATAAAGATTCCTTCATATTTGCCTTGGTTTTCATTTTATCTATCTCCAATCCATATAAAATACCAACTGCTTCTCAAGACTCTCAAGGAAACACTTTGTTTTGGGTTTCTATGTCATGTCCCTGATACTTTTCTTTCTGCCTCATCTTGATATTTCAGTCCCTAAATTCTCCCGTGTCTATTTGACACAATGGAGCCAATTTCTTCTTCATCCCAGTGTTGGATCAAGTGAGTCTCTCTGTCCATCCCATTGCTCCATTGTCCCATTCATAACTCTTCCTTCTCACCTTTGAGCTGAGAATTCATGGTTCATTCAGAGAAAGCTTCTACAGCTTCATGAACATCCAAATATCATTAACAATGGCTCTTTGACATTGAAGAGTTGAAATGAATCAGCAATAGACAAATACAGCTTTTCTTTTTCAGTTGAAATACTAAAGAATAAGGTGTAGATGGAACTGAGTTTTAAGAGTTGACAGAATTTATTTTAGAAGTAGAATCCATCCTCCTAATATCATTAAGATAGGTTAGAATAGCAAAGCAATAGCGCGAATAAAAATAGAGATTTTTAGCTTCGGCATTCTTGTGTTTATTTAAGCAACTTCAGCCTGTATCAGAAAATAGCAGAGTGTCATCAGCAATCATTAATTACTTAGGGATTTCTACATTTTAGACATATGATTAGGTACTATCTCTTCATTGTTTTTAATGCTTACAACAATGCTACAATGCAGATGTAAAAATCCTAATTTTCCAGATAAGAAAACTGAGGCCTAAAAAAGTTAAGTAGAAATCTAAGATCAAAAGTCTAATATATTCATTTATGTTGAACTCAGAGTTACTGCTTTTGTCATTTCAATAGATATCCTCTTCCCCAGCTAGTACAGTGACAGAAACAATCTCATTCTTTTCTTCTTTCAACATCATAGCCATTTTCAAAGCTACTGTCTTCCAGTTTTCCAAGATATTATTCCTATGAGGTTTACTGAGAAGTGCTATATGCTTAACAAAAGGCATAAAAGTAACATCAGTCTGTTTTTTATTACTATTGTATGATATGGTATGATTCCTACTTCATTATTTCCTATTTAAGCATGCATGAGTTGATGAATGGGTATATATGTGCGTGTGTTTATCAGCGCCTGGTATACATTTAGTCACTCACCTATAGTGGCTTTTACTTAGCCAGCACTTAGAAAATATTCTTGCAGTTGAAGGTAATTCTAAGCTACATTTAAAATACCTTATTCAACATCTGCATCCCAGTTCTTGAAGATCCCTGTAGAAAATCTTACAGCACACTGACTACTCATTTTAATTTTTTTATCACATTTTTCAAAATTGCCCTCAACATTGCTAGTTAGAATGACTACACACCCCTTTTACTTTTACTACCCAATTTTCCAAGATGTATATCTCATATCTTCACCTCTCTCCTCCAATCTATACTTGGCTGATCCTTGAGAACTCTATTCACATGCAGCTTGTTTTTGGAGGCATAGCTCATGTTCGTTACTACCTAGAGGTATGTCATTCTTCCCTGTTTCCAAACCATTTCTTCCCCCACTCTTCCCAAACTCCTTGCTTTTGTAAGAACATAAAGTATCAGGCATTTCCTCCTTTTTTTTTTTTTTTTTTGTGAGGAATATTAGCCCTGACCTAAAATCTGTTGCCAATCCAAAACAGCCTCTTCTTTCGTCCACCAAACTCGTCAATTTTGTTGCCTCTATATCCGTATATTCTACCTTCTCCTTAGGTTGTAATGGAAAATGTGTCCCAATTTTCATCTCTGCTCTGAAGGTCATCTCTTACCACCTTCTCAGTGTCTTCACTTTTGTGAATATCCTATATTATTTTTCCTGTATCATACATTCCTCCCATTCTGGGATGGTTTATTTACCATCAGCACACAAACATGTTTTAGTATTAACCATCCTAAAATATTATCCTTTGACTTATTCTCCACCAGCTACCACCTGATTTCTTTGACTATCAGCAAATTTCTCAAAATAACAGTCCTTGACATTCTTCTCTACTCTATGTATGCTTTGTCTAGTGGTCTTACCTAGTCCAAAATTTTAAATATCATCTTTATAATAACTACCAAATATTTGGTTCATCTAGAACAAAAAAAAAAATCCAAGTCTCTATTTAACAACTTGGAGGTTAATTGACATCTTATATTTAACCAAATTCTTGATTTTTCCTCATACTAAACCTACTCTTCTCCAAGTCTTTTCTAGCTTTGTAAAAGATACCACCAGGTTTCTCAGACTAAAAACCTAGTGTATAAGTCAACTCAGGCTACCATAATGAAATATTTACAGTCTGTGGCCCAAACAACAGACATTGCTTTTCTCACAGTTCTGGAAGCTGGAAGTCCAAGATCCTTGGATTGCAAATGGCCACTTACTTGCTGTGTTCTCACAAAGGAGAAGCAGAGAGAGAGAACTCTCTAATGTTTCTTCTTATAAGGGTACTAATTCCATCATGAGGGCTCTATCCTCATAAGCTCATCTAAACCCAATTGCCTATCAAAGGCCCATGTCCAAATACCTTTACACTGGGCATTGGAGCTTCAACATATGAATTTGGGGGGACACAATTCAGTTCTTAGCACCTATTATATATCCTCAATTCCTCCTTTAATGAAACTTCCTACAGTCAATTTACCCACAAATCCAATCACTTGTCACCATATATTGGCTCAAGACAAGTTCAAGCCACATGGTTCATCCAGGACACAGCAACAGCCTTCAAAATAGTCTCCTTTCTCTTTCCAGTTGGGTGTAAGTCCTCTGTAAACACAAAGGTCAGTGTCTCAGTCATTTTGGGCTGCTATAACAAACTACCATAGGTTGGGTGGCTTATAAACAACAGAAATCTGTTGCTCACAGTTCTGGAGGCTGGAAGCCCAAGATCAGGTGCCAACATGGTCAGGTTCTGATAAGAGCCCTTTTCCAGATTGCAGACTACCAACTTCTTGTTGTATCCTTACATGGCAGAGAGTGGAGAGTTCTCTGGGGTTCCTTTCATAAGGGCACTAATTCATTCATGACGGCTCCACCCTCAAGACTAATTACCTCCCATGGGCCCCACCTCCTAATAGCAAAGGTTAGGATTTCAACATATGAATTTTGGGGGGACACAAACATTCAGTCCGTTGGAGTCACAGTGATCTTTTTAGATCCAGTCAAGGATCTAAATCCTCTACCTGAAATCCTCCAGTAGCTTCCCCAGCAACTTTCCTTTCCAGGGCCTCACTTATCTTTGCTCAGACGATCTATTTCATCTCATCTCCATCTTCTCCACACTGGCCTTGCTTCCAAACCTTGACTACATCAATTTGTTCCTATTTCAGAGCCTCTCCATTTGTTATTTAATCTTCCTGAAGTACTTTTCCTAAAGACCCTTGTACGTCTGCCTCATAATTTAGCCCAAATGTCACCTCTTCACAGAGGCTTCTCTGTGGTCACCTTAAGCTAAAGAAGCTGCCTCCTTAAAGGCCCACACTCAATCATGTTGTTCTCTGTTATTTTCTTCATTGTGGTCATTATTATCTCAAATATCTTTTCCTTTATGTTTGTTTATGTGTTTATAGTTTCTGTTCACCCATTAGAATGGAATCTCCTTGAGAGAAGGAATGTTGTCTTTCTCGCCATTTCGTAACTAACACCTTGAGCCATGCCTGCACATAGGAAGTCATTAATAAACATTTGCTGACTGGTTGATGCTTTTTGGTTTACATATATCAGGATTACCTAAAATTCAGTGTCTCTGAATATCAGTGGAGTTTAACTGGTGTGAGAGAGAGAATAAAAAAAGTCTAAATTATACTTTTACTAGAAACCTGTTGCATAGTGCTACTTAGCATCAAAAACCACTAATTTAGAAATATTTTATATTTGATCTCTGATGATTTGCTTCCCACAGTAGGAAAAGTCACCATTTACTGTTAGAACTAATTTTTGTATTCACATGTTTGAAAAAACAAATCCCAAGCCATATAGTTTATCTAAAATGATTTTTCTGTATAAACTTAATGCTGTCTATTGCTGGTGACTCCTTTACTCTTAAGATTTAGGATTCCATTATCCTTCACACAGTCATAGACTCTCTCATGAAGTTTGTTAGACCAATTTACTAGCCATTTTCAGTGGGCTTTAAAGAAACTCCTCTGAAAGGCCACCATTCCTGCCTTTTGGATTTTTCTGAATTTTTATCATCTCCCTAATTCAGTGATTCTCTTATCGCTTGCTTTAATGTGGGTACAAATCATTTGGGTAGTTAAGAGAAGGGGCACAAAACATGTGATAAAAATGTAGATTCTTCCCCACCCCCACTCTGGCTCAAAAATCTACATTTTAAGTAAACACATCAGATGGCTGTGATGTAGGTGATGTTGCATTCAGTTCTCAAATAAAATCATTAAGATCCCAGTTTTCTGAAGAGTTATCCTTTCTTAGTGGACGGTGGCATAACAATTTGTTGGTAGCCAGTATCTTTAAAAATAACCTTTCCTGCAATAATATAATGAATACATGTTGTTTTAGAAAATTTGGAAAGTACTGAATAATATCTAGATGACAAATATCACTTATAATCCTATGGTCATAGGTAACCACTGGTAACTGGAGCACATAACACATTTGTTAATATTAATGCTTTTCCATTTTTCTGAGCACATATACGTTAGGCATTCTACAGGGGATATGTATGTGAGCTAGATGGAAAATGTCCCTGTTCTCATGGGGCTATATAAATACTTTTTAAAAACATTGGTGGTATGTCATCAATAATTCTTAATGGTTACAAAATACTTCATTGTGTTACCGCCCAACGTGGGCCTTCTGCTCGCCGCAAGACATGCCAATAGTCAAGAGGCAAGGTGGTAGGAACAAAAAGGACTTTTTAATTACAGCTTGCTAGCAAGAGGGAAAATGGCCGACTAATGTCTGAAAACAAAACCATCTTAAGGGGGCACAAATCTTACAGCAGTTATATAGGCCAGTGGGTTACAGGGGAGGGGGTTAGGAATGTTGACCTTCTGGTGTTACAGACTGGGAGTCGCCACACCAGATCTTTCAGTTTTCACTGATGATGGCTCTCAGCATAGACTCTCTGTTTGGGGGTCATCACATTCCTAAGGAACTCAAAAAAGCAAAGTTATCATCTTATCGCAGCTGGGAGGTACATGCACAAGCAGGGGTCATAAAATCTACAGAGCAGTTAGATCTCCTGGAGGGTGCGTAGCCAGCTGGGCTAGTTTGTCAGAGGTCATTCAAAGTTACAACAGTTTTTCTTTTCCATAATATGGCTTCCCTGTGTCACTCTTGTCTTGAGCCAGAATCAACTGCATAGATGGACCATAACTTTTAAAACTCTCCTTCTAGTGCTCAACATTTAGGATGTATAACAGACATCTTTGTGTATAAATGTTCATCCAAATTCTGGAATATTTTCATATGATATCTTCTTAAAAGTGCAATTTCCAGAATGGTGAACAGAAAACACACAGTAAATGGTTCGTTAAAAAATTGCTGCCAATTTTCACACCCAGAGGCAATGGTCTCGTGCAGGTCTCATTTCCCTCTAGGGAAAAGTCAACATTTTAATTTTCAAAAATCTATTTTATTATTAAAAAATTTGGATTTCATAAAAACTAAATTTAATATGTTAAAAATATTATATATTTATTTAAAAATTAGTTATCTAATTAATAATTTTAAGCATTAACATTTAATATTTTATGTATTATAATTGCATCTGGTTGCCATATTATTATGTGAATGGTAGCCGCTAGAATTGTGCCACATGGCAGCTCTGATGCACCCATTTTTTATTTGTGGGGGGAACCTTAATGATTCTCTTTATAACATGAAAATGTTTTCATGCTTGTTTTTTTCTTTAATTTTGAATGGCTTTTGTGATAGGTATTTGTGTATGAATTATTCTGTTAATCTTTTTGTTTTAATCTTATCCCATTGATATTACAGATAAAAAGTGCTTTCTTTTGTGAAGTTTACTTTCATTCTCTTTTGTTTACTTTTTTCAACTGTTAGCTTTTAATTTGCAAAGGATTTATTTGTCATAATGCATGAAGCTAAGATCTAAAGTATTTTGCCCCTCAAAGCTAGCCAATCATCCTTAAACCATTCATTGGCAATCCTGATTTATTCTTTCCTCATAGGTGTATTATATAGTAGGCTTAACATGCACAGGGAAATTGTTTTCTAAGAATTTTTTGAAGCCAAAGATTTGCCAGACTTCTTTTCTAGCTATAAACATTTTTGTTTGTTTAGAAGCATCATTTCACTTTTAAAAGCGTGGATCAGTAGGATCGATTACTAATGATTAGCTGTACAGGAGCATTCTTAAATTCTACTCTAGGGGTTGAAATGAATAAAGATGATGTCAAGCCTTGTGTATGAATTTTCCTACGGAAAATGTCAAGCCTCTGGGGACACTTGGTATAAAATATAATGTGAACTAGACATAATTCTAAGCTGTCACTACCAACTGATCATAGGAATATTTTGATGATTCTTTTTATTCAAACTCAGTTTCTGTGATCTATCTGAGCCAATAATGATCAGACACCCACTCCTCTGACTGAATATTTGCAGGAAATAAGCGAGCGAGAGGAACCCACTCCTCTTGTAATAGTCCTGAGAAATATAAACCAATCAGAGGCAAGCTGGCATCAGGAGAACCAGGATATGTGGATGGACCCTATAAAAGGGCCAGGCTCTGGGAAGGAGTGGGATGGTTCAGGGTATAGCTTCCTTTTTCAAATGATGCTTTGAGAGTTGATTTAATTAGAATGATTTTCCTTGTCAAAGCAAGACAAATCAAAATGTGGCTCAACTCAGCCAAGACGTGGTCCAAGACAGAAGATCTTTATCATTAGATCAGCAACAGCCATATCCATTCTGACAGAGACCATGAGACTATCATTAATTTGAGCCAGGAATGAGAAAATCAGGGGAGATGACATTTGGAATCAGTTCTATGTATTCTTTTTTTTCCCAATGGCAGTAAGAAGACTCTTTCCCTTTTTTGTTGACTGATACTCAATGGAGGTGGGAAACAAAAAATTGATACAGAATGTAAACTAGTCAATTATTCTATTTTGGTAATTGACTTAATTTTTTCTATCCATGTTTTTCTGCGACAATACAATTATGTTCTAGATACCTTTCAGCAAACATAGCCTCTTTACTTCATTTGTCACAAGACGCATTTGTTAGCAACTAAGAAGCTGGAGTAAAGAGAATTTTTATCACTAATTGAGATCTTCGGTTCTATTTTACACAAACTTCTAAAGTAGTTGGGTGAAGCTTGTATCTCCAGGTTAATCAATTTCAAGGATGTATCCTGCAAGACGACTTGACCCAAGCAGAATCATTAAAAAAAAAATACTCCTAGTGACATCTAGCATTGATTTCTTTAATGAATACCTCCTGAGGCTTCACCAGGCTTGCTTACAGTATACTCCTGTTTTTAGCCATTTTCCTCCCATCACTGCCAGAGTTACCTGGTAGGTATTCATTGAAATGTTGTCAAACATCTTGTTCATGCTCTCACTCACTGTTCTCTCAATGCAGAGCCACTCACAAATTTATATCACAGCTAAGTTCCAAGAAATACTTTGCTCCCCCTGAGGAATTTGTACATTCTTTTTTTATTGGACAATAAGAATCATATAATGAATCATGTACCATTTCACATACTGAACCTGGTTCACTTACTTGGACTTATATGTTATTTACCAGTTGAATGCAATGCAATAGAGACCTATCTTATACAGGAGTTAGGTTTTTCAGTTAGCATACAAGGCAAAAGAATATATAGTCTAATTCAACCTTAAAGATCTCCTTACTAGGTTCCACCTTTGAAACCAACTTACCATGTTTTAAAACTTGAACACAACCAGTGTCTTCTCCAATGTTGAAAATGATTGCTATTCCTTGGATAAATACTAGGTCAAATTGTTTTACCTATATAGTCAGACTCCAAATTCACACTCTGTACAATAAGATGCTCTCACTACGAGAGGCAGATGGAATTGAGTGAGCTCAGGTAATGATCAGGACAGCAAATCCACATCTCTCATCACAAGCTCATTAAAAAGATTGGTGGCTCAATTTCCCGCTTGGTTTAACTAGTTATCTCTCTGGTTTTCACAGCTCTCCTGTAGATTAATTCACTATAGTTAGGCAGACAGAGTCAATTGCAATGTAACTTGTGTATAACCTATGGTCTGTATGTATATCCACGTTCTAGTTTTCTAGTGTTTGACCTCTGTCTTGCATTTATAGTTCCTGAATTTCTGATTTTCATTTAGTTTTCTGAATTATATATAATCTCATATGTGATCAAAGTGTGGGTGAAAAATAAATGGAGAAAATATATAAAGGTAAAGATGCAAACAATTACATAAAAATAACCCAGAAGAGTGCCAAAAAAGGCGAAGTTTCTCATTTTTTTTTCTAATGAACACTGTGATAAAACACTTTATTTAAAAATAAATATAATTTTCTACTATAAAATTTATAAAAGAGTTTTTATCTGGTCTTCCATCTAAGAGTAAATGGAACTAATAAAGAGATTGATAAAAGTTGTCATTGCATTGAGAAATATAAAAAAAAAATTTGAATATGGAAAGCAGGTTGAAACTTATGAGAAAAACACTACAGCAGAGGAGGTCACTGTGGCGGAAGTAGCGGCCGATTTTTTTGGTCGGACGTGCAAAGAGCATGCTCAGAGTTGGCAGTATAGAGGGTAAGGAGTAAGAATCAGAGCTCAACAGGGGTCTTCACTGAGAGTCACAATACTGAACGACTTTCAGCATTCTGACCCCACATTTACTCATAGGACTGACAGCCTGGTTTATACTCTAGGTGGGGAGAGAGGGCAGGGAAGAGACTCCTCACTAGATAAGTTGAACAAACTCCTGGGAAAACTGAAGCTTCCACTGTGAGTCTGTGTACGTCAGAGAAAAGCTTTCTTAAATTTGGAATCACAGAAGTATTCCACATGCAGTGCTGTATTGTTTGTAATAGAAAAGGATAAGTGCCTAAATATCCACCAAGAGGGGACTCACTGAATGAGTGTGGATATATCACAATGTAGTGTAAAACTTTAGATAGTCATTAAAAATAACACAATTGTAAATGCACAGACATAATATTAGCAAGATTTTTTTTAGGTGAAAAAGCAAGGCATAGAATAATATTGTATAATATGCTAATGTTTGAGTAAAAACAACTCTAAATGAAGATATAAATAAACTACAAAATATCTAAAAATATGTATGTATTTGGAAGCTAGAAGCATTGAAAGTAAGTTCAAGGAAAATGAACTGAATCCTCCTCTTTCCTAGTAGGGAGACAATAGGCATTGCCTAAAGTTGATAAAAAATGTAGGCATATTGTTTAGAATTATGGGTATAACTACAAGAAGAAAAGCCAAAGATAATTTACTCTTACAAAGACTCTACAGGAGATAAGTGAAGAAAACAGGCTCTAAAATCTGACCTCCACATCTTAATTATATGGCTTTAATCAAATCACTCATTTCCTTACCTCTAAACAGGTAATAAAAATAGAATCTTTGTCATAGGGCTGTTATGGGGTTTTTTTAGGAATGAAAAGCCCTTAGCCCAGTACCTGCCATGTAGAAACCAATCAATAAATTTTAGAAATGTTAGTTAATATTATTTTTTCTGAGAGGTGTGTCTATGAGTGGGTACAAGTGGGAGATGGCAAATTTTCACTATACTTAGACACTGTATATATATATATAACTTAAACGTTTGTCCTATTATAATTTAGTGAAATAAAAATTTAATATCTGTATTTTATAAATAAAGATGTTCGGCAAACCAAGTGGTCCCGATATGAAGTAATAAAGAACTGAATAACAAGGCAGTGGTGGAGTTTGACTGGATGGGCATCCGGGGACGACAGGGTCAGTAAATTTAAGCTGAGAGGCTAGAAACATGAAAAAACCATGAACAGAACTAGAAAATGTTGGCTGGAGATCTAGTTTGGAATAATCAAAGACTTAATTTTAGATATGTTGAGCTTGAGTCTACTAAGTCAGTCTATCCTGTCATTCTATCCTGATAGAAATACCCAACACATTTTCCTCTCAAAGCAGGGGCTGTGTCTTATTCATCTTTGAAGCCTCACCACCTAGTTCACTTGTCTGGAATACAGTAGCACTCAATACATGGTGAATGAATGTTTTGATGGATGGATGGGTGCATAGATGAATATTGATTTAAGTGTCATTCATGCAAATGTGTCATCCACGCAAAAACTGTCAGAGTGTGTAAGCAAAAAAAGAAAGGAGATAAGTCTTAAGGAATATCTCTATTTAAGGGAAAATGAGCAAAAAAAGGAGACCAGTGAGAGAGACACCAGAAAATTAGAAAGAAAGCCAGAGATCATGGCATGAAGCCATGGAGAAAAGTTTTAACTTATTAACAATATTAAAGAGCTTTTGCTTGTTTTCTTCTCTTAAATGGATGGATGACCATGGAAAAATGGATGACTCTTGCCTTTGATAAGACAAACTGAACAGAAAATGCCTGAATATCCAAAAATATAAAGGCATATTATTTCTAAATAAAGATGAGGATACTTAAATTCCTGTTTTAATAATTTAAAAAAAGTAAATAGTGCCTGTCATACTGAGTGCTTACTTGTATATAGCTATTCAATACATATAAATTGGATTAAATACCTTTGCTCAAAGGTAATAAGATTACTTATCTCTCAGAAAACCACACATGTAATTGTAAGCAATTGAAAAAATACAGAAAAATGGAAGAAAGAATAAATAATTGGTTTAACTGTAATATTTTGATTACTTTTGAGTTTCTATAGTTGTTATATTACGTTGATTTTTGAAGAAGTCATTACCCTAGAGGAATTTTCATATCATCAAAGGCATTTTCGTTTGTTAAATGCGTGATCATTTCTAGGTTATATTAGGAAATATTCATACATTTCTTATGGGGCAGGGGCATTCAGCACATGATAGTTTTTCATATTTCAAATAATCTTGTTCTTACACAAAACTTCTTGATATACGTATTCATTACACAGTAATGCATAGATATTAATTTGATATTTTGCAATATACCACATGTGGAAGTGATTCCTTTAATATTCTGAATTTATGGTGGATAAATTTTTATCCTTTTAATGTGGCGATGTTACTGGGTGGTGTGCAGTAAATGCACGCTGTCTGAGCAGTCTCGTGGCAGCCAGTGATAGATCTTCAGGACATAACATTAACTCTTCTCTGGCTATGCAATCAAACATGTAATTTTACTACTAATGATGCTCCTTAGGCTACAGGGAGGTGAAATGGGTATTTTCAAAGTGAAGTTGCTAAGTAACATTAAGAAAACTGCTATGAATGTAAAGTTAATGATCTCAGTTGGTACCATTTAGCTAAGGCATTTAAACTAATTGCAGTATCAGGTTGAATTTACTGTAACTCTGCAGCTCCTTTTCTGTGCTTTGTAGGAGACATCTTCCTTCTCCAAGCCTCAATAATAGTTAGTGCTTTTGGTGCGTCAATTGCTTAGCAAAATTACCAAATTAACACACCACACCATTGTGGGATGGTTATTATTCTCATTGCACTATTAGCAAAATAATAAGCAAGTAATGTGATTTGATGGGGAAGAAATTAGATAAATTGAAAGAGTCAAAACACTGAAATTTGTTGATATTAGCAAGATAGTATCCCTAGTTCTGCATAATATCGTAAACATGTTTGATGCAAGTACCTAAAACTCAGGAAATTCTTAAAACATTTTCTTATTATCCTGGATATTATGTTTCAGTCCGTGTTAAAACAAAGAATTCACAAGTTAGAAGTGCATGTTTCAGATTGGCTAACTAGATTCACTAATGTAACTCTTGTATGGGAAATTAGAAAAAAAAAAAAAAGTCAAATGGCAAGTATACCATCTCCTTGGGTCTTGAAATTGTGAAAAATGGCCATATTCTTCAGAATTAGAACCTCCACAGCTGGGATCTTCACCTCTTCTTTAGGGTCCACTGGTGAGAACCCGCTTTTGTACAACACACTCTCATCCAATGAAAGAAAAAGAGAGGGAAGCAGTGGGAGGATAAATGCAGAGTGAGAGACTAGTCTCTTCTCTCCCAGCGGGACAGTGGGAGGGGAGTGCTTTCCTTTCCAAGAAGTCAAGTGTGTGTGGTTGTGGTGGTGATGGTGCAGGGTGCTTAAAGGAATATCTCAGGAAGTTGGGGGTACAAGTTACTACAGGAGAATGGCCTCTCAATTGGGGCTGGAAGCATGCTAAGTCATAGAATGCACAGATTCACCCTGGTACAGAGTTTTTGACAGAACATTCTGGGAACTTGTCTAAAGTGTGTTATCCTGGTTTAGACCCCAGCTGCCATTGAGAGGGGAGGAGAGAGACACTTTACATTGTATCACTTGAAGTTTAGGGAGATCTTTTAAACAAACACTAGAGCTCACTTCAGTTTTAGAGACTTCTGAAGGCAAGAGTCTTTGGAGTGGTATCTAGAAGCAGGGCTTGGAAAAAGGTTTTGTTGGGAAGAATATGAAGGGACCTCTGGTCCATGTCCCATTTCTTCACAGCACTTGAAGGGGACAAATAAAACTTCCTCACATGGTTTTATAGTTCTAGTGATGATGTGTGAAGGAGCATTGGGTTAGTAGAGTGGTAGGAGCTGTGAGACTTCTAGGATGTCAATCCCTGAGAAGGTTCTGGGGTGTGTCTTCCTGGCAAGGCCACAGGGAGACAGAAGCTCCCTGAACTAGTGGAGAGTGAGGTATTCAGCAACGTTGTACTTGGGTGAGGTGATATTCACATTACCAGTAGGAGAGAGAGACCACCCCAGCGTTTGTAGAAACAGACAGAACTCAAGTGCAACAAAGAAGAACTCCCTACCACTGGCATAAAGGAGCCTTAGTCTCCCTCTCCCTCCTGCCTGATCCCAAACACAGGTGGAGCCAGCCCCTGAGGGAGGTGGGCAGACAGACCACTTTCCCCTTCCTCCACTCTAAGCAGTCAGGGCCACAGCTCAGTTGGAGCAAGACCTACATTTTAAATTAAATTTGCTTGGAAGTCTATTAAAGTTAGTATTGAACTAACAGGGTTGTGTCTTACATTTAGAAAAGAAATTGTGCTCTAGACCAAAAGTCAAAGGAAAATTATGGAACTTGGTAAAGATGTCATTGAGGTACCTACTACATAGAGTGAAAGGGAGATGCAACAGTGTACAGAGGAAAGGAATGATTGGGGAAAACTATCAAGCCATTTCATGTTTCTACTCCAATATTTTGGGACTTCTCATTTAACTGGTTCCATTGTGGCTACTTGACCATATTTTACCAATAAGGACATAAAAACTAGTGTCAATATGTAGAACGAAAATTTTCAACCAAACATTGCTATGAGGCTTTCCCTTAGAATAATAATGGAAATATCACTACCTATGTTTAGGTTGGATATTGAGTATATTTTGGCTTGAAATGAGTGACTCAAAAATAATTTTGTCTTCACCAGAAAACAATATTTTGATTTATAATATGTTCTTATAGAGTATCTCTCTAGACAAAGGTAAAAGAGTTCAGCCAATAGAAATTTGACCTCTATACCTTTGACTGGACTGGAGGAAATATGTCAATAAAGTCTACAGCTTTGAGAATTAGGGATAAATTGGAGACAGATCTTGTACTGACAGAAAGGAACTGTGTGGAGGAAGATGAACTGAGAAGAACTATGAAAAGGTTTGAGCTTTGGCAGCAAGTCGAAGATAGGGCTTGAGCCTTATTCATCCATGCCATTCAGACAATGACCTAAGGTCCAGAATGCTTCAGAAGGAGCCATGTCCTTCCTGAAGGAAGGGAAGAATGTCCGGATCACACCAAGAGAGAATAATGGGAGATGGTGAGGATGATGAATTAGTGGGATCGTTTAGTCTTTTTTGAAGAAAAACAATATATTAACCTTTCCCTTTGAGTTCTTGGTGTAAACAATATTTATGAATGCTAAACCATGCTGGCGGGCTAGGGGGAAATTTCAGTATGCTCGTCCAGAAACCACTTCCAGTAATTGTCAAATAGTGTCAAAGAATCAAATAACTATTTTTGGAGTGCAGAGTGGCTTAAATGTATTAATTAAATAAAAGGACAGAATCTAACATTGTTATATACCATCTGTGGGTCAAAAAGTTTGTGTGCATAATCTGAAATTTCAAGACAAACGAGTTTGTCAGTATTAAATTCACTCTTCAGTGAGGAAACTGAGGTTCAGAGTTGGCATTTAATAATATTTAACATTGGCCATTTCACCTAAAGTGTGACAGCATAATCAAGATTCTATCTGAAATTCATATTCTAGTGATTCACCTCTTTGCAGTGCACAAAGTATTTTAGCAAGGAGGCATCATTTGAGAGAGTGATGTGTTATGAGAGGAAGAAAGAGTCACTTGTTACAGCTAGAATAAGCAATAACAATGCTTAACAGTTGTCTCAGCTGAAAAAAAAGTACAGCGTGGTCTTGGCTGTGGTCTAATGAAGGATGCGATTTCTGTCTCATTGTTATGAAAGCTCAGATTTGTTTTTCTGCAGTGGCAATGGTTCCCCTGATGACCCAGGTGGCAGTCTTATTGATTTTTATGACTAAATGAGTTGCTGCAGCTTATATGCGTAACTAGTCTTAAGTGCTTCCCTGAGTGAAAGTGACAGTTCATTTTATTCGGTTTGCACAGTCTTCTGGTCCTTTGCTTCAGACATCTTATAAGCAACGTGAGAAGAAGTTGATTTTCTATTATTTATATTAGGCAGGCAATGTTTACTTTCCAGGTCTGGGGATGGGCTCTGTTGAAGGGGTGGGAAAGTGGGCTGATTTTTTCTAGCAATAATCTTATGGTTTCTTCAGGCAAGGGTCCTGTGGATAAAATGCTTTCCTCCTCCTTTATCTCTACCTATTTTTCTAAATATTTCTGGTAACTTGCTTTTCATTCTGTTCAACATGCAAAAGCTGAAGATAAAGCAAAATGGTTGAAAGCTTAAGCTTGATCTGCCCAATTCCATGGACACAAATAATTTCTGAGAAACTCAAATAAAGTACTATTTGTTGCTCTTACCTAATTCCAGCATGATGTCATCAGACAATGTAACATTTTAGGAATAAAAATTGATCACTATATATTGTAAGTCTGGCCTTACATAGTACATATTTTACACAATGAGGAATTGGAACACGTTAATCATCTCAGAATCTTGTCTTTGCTTCTTCACTCTCCTTCTGCTCTCTTATAACATTACTTCCCTCCTATTCCCATGTAAATTCTTTAAAATCAACTCATTCTCCTTTTTCCTACACTACTTGTTCTAAATCTTCTCCCTACTCCTCAATCCTCTGATCTCTCATCTCTGTGCATACTATTAGTAAATAATCTGTCTTTTAATGTTTTTTTAATATAACAGCTATATTGAGATATAATTCACATACCACATAATTCACCCATTTAAAGTATCCAATGCAATGGTTTCTAGTGGATTGACAGAGTTGTGCAACCATCACCATAATCAATTTTAGAACACTGTCATCAACCCAAAAAGAAATTTTGTACCCATTAGCAGTCACTCCCCATTTCCACCTCCCCCCACTTAGCCACACTCCCAGCCCCTGACAATCCCTAGTCTACTTTCCATCTTTACAGATCTGCCTATTCTTGATATTTCATATAAATGGTATCATACAACATTTTCATTTTTTTTTGCGTCTGTCTTCCTTCATTTAGAATGATGTTTTCAAAGTTCATCCATGTTGTAACGTGTATCAGTACTTCATTCATTTTTATAGCTGAATAATATTCTATTGTATGTATATACCACATTTTGTTTATTCATTCATCAGTTAATGGACATTTGAGTTGTTTCCACCTTTTTGCTATTATGGGTATTGTTGCTATGCACATTTGTGTACAAGTTTTTGTACATATGTTTTAAATATATGTTTTCATTTCTTTTGGGTATATATCTACAAGTGGAATTGCTGGGTTATATAACTCTATGTTTAACCTTTTGAGGAACTGCCAGACTGTTTTCCAGAGAAGCTGCTCCATTTTGCTTTCCCACCAGCAGTGTGTGGGAGTTCCAATTTCTCCACATCCTATCTGACACTTATTATATATCTTTTCTGTTATAGCCACTGTAGTGTATATGAAGAGGTATCTCATTGTGGTGTTGATTTGCATTTCACTAATGGCTGATGATGTTGAACATCTTTTCATGCGCTTATTGGCCATTAGTATAGTATCTTCCTTGGTGAGATGTCTATTCAGACCCTTTGCCTATTTTTAAAATTGGGTTATTTGTCTTTTTAGCATTGAGTTGTAAGAGTTTTTTATATATTCCTGATAAAATCTCTTATTGCATACATATTTTGCAAATATTTCCTCCCATGTTGTGAGTTGTCTTTTTACTTTCTTGATCATATCCTCTGAAGCACAAAATTCTTGAATTTTGATGAAGTCTAATTTTTCTATTTTTTTAGTCTGTCACTTGTACTTTTGATGCCATATCTAAGAAGGCTTTGCCTAATCCAAAGTTATGAAGATTTACTCCTATATTATAGTTTTAGATATTATGTTTATATCCATGATACACTTTGAATTAATTTTTATATATGATCTGAGGTAACAGTCCAATTTCATTCTTTTACATGTGAATATCTAGTTGTCCCAGTATCATTTGTTGAAAAGATTTCTATCCCCATTTTATTATCTTGGCATGCTTGTTGATCCTATTTCACACAGAAAATTGGAGCATCAATTCTCCCTACCAAATTTACAAAGTTACCTCTATCTATCTTGTTCTGATCTTGTTCCATCATGCTTTAAAAAAAAAAAAAGTTGACCAACTTCCATCTATATTCTGGATCCCTTTTTATACCTTAAATTAGCCCCTCTTTCTTCTATATCTAGGATTACCATGTAATTTCTTATCTAAACTCTGTGACTGAAAAGAGCCATTATTAATAATTTTGCAGTGACAACAGAAGTCAATCTAAATTTAAGAGCTAACTAGGATTTAATACCTGCTATGGACGGTTTGTGTTCTCCTAAAATTCATATGTTGAAACTATAATCCCCAATATGATATCACTTGGAGACAGGGCCTTAGGGAGGTAATTAGGTCACGAAGCTGAAGCTTTCGTGATAAGATTAGTGTTCATATAAGAAAAGTCACAAGAAAGCTTGCTTCCTCTCTCTCTCTCTCTTTCATGTGAAGATACAGGGAGAAGGTGGCCATCTGCACACCAGGAAGAGGGCCCTCCCCAGACAGCAAATCTGCCAGCAGCTTAATCTTGGACTTGCCAGCCTCCAGAACTGCGAGAAATAAATGTTTATTGTTTAAGCCACACAGTCTGTGGTAATTTGTTATAGCAGCCTGAGCTGACTAAGACAGTACCGTTTTATTAAAACTCCAAGCACTTCCTTTCTACTGGATGCCACTTAGCATTCAAATTTATATTCCAGTACCTTCCATCTTAAAATGTTCTGCCTACAATATTGCCCCCTTGTACATCACTACTATTCAAAGTCCTTTTTTTTCACACAGACATTTCTTGCAAGTACTGTCTATATATGGTTTCTCCGTGTCCTCATGTATAATTTATGCCCATGTCTTCAATTTGCCCCTTTCCACAGAAATGTGTGTCGCAAACTCACCAATAACCTCTATGTTATTACATCCGAGAGGTATTTTTCATTACTAATCTTACCTGAGCTCTCATCAGCATTCAAGCCTGGCTCATCTTCCTTAATATGATCCAGAGCCCCCCCAGGCCATGCTTTTAGGTATGTACTCACGTCATGTTCCACATAGCCCACTACCATGGCTTATATTAACTGGCTTCTATTATTACTTTTCAAATTTTATCTCCAGTTGGGACATTCCACTGAGCATGAGACTCGTATCTAATTAAATCCTCAATATCTTGACTTAGATATCATACAGGCACTTCAAACTTAGTATCTCAAAACCCAACTTATGATATTTTCTGCAAAACCCTGGTCCTGGCCCAGTGGTCTCTCTCAGTAAACAGAGAATAAATAGTATATTCATTCATCTAGTCATAGAAGCTAGAATCATTCTTTAACTTCTTCTTCCTTACATCCCACATCCAATTAATGACTAGATATATATAATTCTAGGTTCTAAATATATCTCACTCTATCTGCTTTTTCCTGCCTCTACCACTGCTCCTTTATTTTAGTCTCCACTTGGGTCACATTAATTATTTCTAACTGGTCTTTCCATTTATTCTGGACTTCCCTCAATTCACTCCACTCTCTGGAGTGTTCCTTTAAAAATCCTGATTCTGTTTGAAATCACTTAATTCAAATTGTTGGTAGGATAATAATTTTTAAATCATGAACGTGTTGTTTAAAGTGCATGCATGACCTCACCCCTGCCTAGCCCCTCAGCCTCGTCTTTGTCCTCTCTCCTTCCCTTATTCCCTACAGTATAGACTCATTCCTTTCATTTCTTTCAGTTCTTTAAACAGGTGCCCTCCTTCTCTCCCAGCTTTAGGGCTTGTTCAAATATTCTTTCTTCCCTCACCTGCCATCCTCATTTAGAGAAACCTCTCTTCATCTTTAATTTCTTAGCCTAAAAATTACATCTTCAAAAATCTAACCCTGACTAGATCAATTCTTTCATAAGCTTTCAAAGTATCCTGTACTTCCCTTTCATAACATTTTGAATGCTTTTAACTAGATAATAAATTATGTAATAAGTAGTTAACTATCTGTCTCTGAAATAAAATGTGAACTTAGAGAGAAAAGAGACCATGGTGGGCTGTATTCCTGTACTCTCAGGACTAGCATGGTATCTGACCTGAGAAGAGGAACTAAAGAAACATTTCTGAATCAAGGAGTCAGCGACCCTCCAATTCACTTCACTAATAATTTGATTTGGCTTGTAAGTCCAGTTTATAGAATAGGAACAAATTAGAAAAAGAGTTAGAAAGACAGGAACAGGAAAAGTTCTAAAATGGAAAATCTTGGTAGATTATGATCCCATCCTTAGGTAACACACACACACAATAGGAAATATTAATGTTTTGTAAAAATGAGGGGCCCAAAGCCCTCTTCCTACTTTTTTTTTGTATGATTCCATTTATATGACATACCCAGAATAGGCAAATCTATAGAGACATAAAGTAGGTTAGTGATTACTTAGGGCTGGGGGGAGAAGGAGTGGGGGAAGGGAGGCAGTAGCTAAAAGGTTTCTTTTTTTTTGGCCGGAAAAGAAATCTGTTTATTTTATTGAGGTCATATTGACTTTTAACATTGTGTAAATTTCAGGTGTACATTATTATATTTCAGTTTCTGTATAGACTGCATCGTGTTCACCACCAATAGTCTAGTTTTTATCCCTCACCTTACACATGTGCCCCTTTACCCCTTTCACTCTCCCGCACCCTCTTTTCCTCTGGTAACCGCTAATCTGTTCTCTTTATCTATGTGTTTGTTTATCTTCCACATATGAGTGAAATCGTATGGTATTTGTCTTTCTCTGGCCTCTGCTTTTTCAACTCAAATAAACTTCTAATCCTGCTTTTGAATGGGTAAACCAGAAAACTATTATGGTCCTTGGGAGGTTTACTTCAAACCTTTTACCTCGACTCAGCCTGTTTATCTGAATTCTGTTTGCACCTGAGGCCACAGCTCACTTTTGTCCATGGTTGTTGCCGGCCTTGATAAAATCAGTCCTGTTTCCTCCACCCTTGATCTTTCCTCTTGGTTAATCTTAAAGTGTCTTACCTGTCCCACTATGTCCTCGTCCATTCCAAAAATTCCTGCAAAAATTTGGTTGACAAAAATGAATAGTAAGTAACTAATATTCCTAAGTGAGTAAACATTTAAAAAAAAGGCTTTATCAAGTGTACCTATTGTTTCTGTAATGAAAGCAGAGCCGAAATCATTAAGTAGAAAGCATGCCTGTTTACAGTGGCTGGCCAATAAAATAAGCTTGATTTATTCACTTTATTCCAGACTTAGATGGCAGTCTGAACTGTTTCAGCCCAAATTGCTGATAACACTTAAATTTCAATGTTGCTTGATTGCTAAGCAGTGTTAGGGAGCTGTAAAGCCAATACCCTGCGTAATGCAAGACTTAGAGGTAACTCTAGGGTATAGGGAACATAGATGTAGAATCAAGAGATTTTGATTTAATCAAGGCTCAACCACCCACCAGGTCCAATCTGACTTCTACCAAGTGACTCAAATTTCCTGCCTTTCAGTTGTCTTTGTCTGTAAAATGGGAATAGAAATACATATTTCAGTTGGTAGCTTTTAGAACTTAATTTGATAACACAGCTAAAGCATTTGGCACATAGTAAGTTCTCCATAATTGTTAGTTTAATGCAAATCATATTTTGAACTCTACATTTATCTGACAGTAATGTGTCTAATAATGAAGACACTTGGTAGACCTGATAGGCTCTCTTTGTATTTCTTACCAGCTAACACCCCAATGTTTGAATTTTAATTTGGAGAAGTTTTAACCAAAGAATGTATTAATATACTGAGATCTATATATCAATGTATCTGTCTACAGATATTAACTGTGAATTTTGGTAGGGAAGTAAAGTATTACTAAGTCATTTAATGCAAGGGTCGGCAAACAGTTTCTGTAAAGGACCAGATAGTAAATATTTTAGGCTTTGCAGACCACGTGGTCTCTGTCTTAACTACTCAACTCTCATAGTGCAAAGGCAGCTATAAACAATACTTAGACCAACGAGCATAAATATGTTGCAATAAAACTTTATTTATAAAACAGGAAGTTTAAAT
The DNA here is from genome assembly GCF_057802395.1 of Ceratotherium simum simum. Classification (NCBI taxonomy): domain Eukaryota; kingdom Metazoa; phylum Chordata; class Mammalia; order Perissodactyla; family Rhinocerotidae; genus Ceratotherium; species Ceratotherium simum. The sequence goes on from NC_141909.1 coordinate 18,570,786, forward strand.
TCACCTGTCATGAAATCTTCTGAAGTTTTTCAACCATTTAAAAATGATAAAAAAAAACTTAGCTCAAGGCCACCTAAACACAGATGGCAGGCCTGATTCACCCCACAGGTGGTGGTTTCCCACTGGGTGCTCTGTATCATTTATTGAAGTATTATGTTCATTTTCCATTGACCCTCTATCCTTCACAAAACATAAGTTCCATAAGCACGAGATTCTTTTTTATTTTCCGATGATTCCAAATGCCTTGAATAGTGACTAGCATAAAGTAGATAATAAATATTTTTAAATGAATGAATGAATGAAATGTTCTTTTTTCTCTCAAACTCTTTATGATAAGAATTTCTATTGGCATGTCGTCACAGACATGAGACAGAGGATTGAAGATTTCAAAAGGTGAATTTTGACTTAATGATTATTACTTCAAAGTATTGTGATCATTTAAACCATAGTATCAAAAGAAGTATATGTTAAAGGTTAATAACCATGTTGGGCATAGAAAGTGTGCAATTATGTGTAATATATATACACACACATATACATGTGTATAGATATATGTATACATGTATATACACATAGTTATTTTATAAACATATACAAGTTCTATCTTGATACTTTATGTAGCTAACATATATGGCTTTATGTAAATTGTTATACACATATAAATTATTTCTTTGACTATCATACTTAAACAGATGTTCAATCAGGGCAGCTAAGTGGTAATAACACTAATTAATCACAAAGTGAAAACACATTTACCTTAGAAAAACTAACACTATTAAACTCTAAGAGATTAATTGGCTTTATTTTTAAAAAAACACATGGCAACATAATTATCTTAGGACAATGTCAAATGTTCTGTTGAAGCTGTGTTTGTACTCAATAAACATAAAGTCCAAACCATTTACCAAAAATCATAATTCCCATTGGTAATGAAAGGGAGAAGAAGAATGTTTTTAAACAATAATGTTTATATAGCATAATTTCTCAGAAAAAAATACGAAAATAAATTCATGTAGTTGATCTTTAAGCTTCTACATGGAAGATTATCTGTTAACTTTTTAGAATGGATGTTTTATATTCTAGCTCAAGTGGTCACATATAATTTTATAGGAAACTTAGTATAGTTTCCCTATCTCAAGTAATTTTTTGATAGGGAAAAGTGGACTATATTCAGTTGACAGAATTATATCACATCTTTAATAAAATAACTAGAAAAAAATAAGTAGCTCTTAAAATTATTAAGCAATGGAGTTACTGCTGTGAGATTTATTTAAATAGTGTTAGCCAAAATCACAGTTTAGAAGCTGCAAATTTATTGTCATAGTTGAATGATTGAGAAGAACAATTTAATCCACTTTGAAACTCAAGTTAATTAAAATAATTTTTTTATTATTTGCAACAAAAGTCTGACTAACATTTTGACACTCCTTTTGCATCACAACAGTTCTCAATCATCGTCTTTTTATGTTTCTGTTATCACTGCCAGAAAGCTCAGAAAATTCAGTACTTGTTTCTCCTTTGAACCAGAAAAAGGCTTTAAGCTTAATGGGTTAAATAAAAAGGGCCAATTTGTACAATGCTTTGAACGTATTTAAATGTAACATCTAGTTTCCTCTTTAGTAGTAATGTCATCACCAAATGATTTGTGAACAGGGCAAGAAAGCCTGGATCATTCCTGGTGTAGTAAACAGCATGTGTATAATAGATGACTGAGTAAAGTAATACGTGTAGATTCATTATTCCAAGTTTCACGTTTTGAATCACAGAATTAACGTGTATCGACTGTCTTCTGTTTCTTCAGATGCTGTACCCCCTTTCATGGCATCATTGATAGATTGTCCTCCAGCCCCCAATGTGAATATGGTCAATGACTTATACATTAAAGAAAACCTCCACATTGTTTCCCTGTTTCTTTTATTCATTGGTGCTTAGTTTGGCCCAAACAATATAGTCCAATATTCTGTAAAAGCATAAATTATTAAAATAAAATTGTGTTTAATCAAGCAATACATGAACAAATCATTATTGCAACACATTCAATTAATATATCGAGTAAATCGGGAAAGTCCCTATGCAAAAATGCACATGCATGCATGCGCACATACCTCTTATTTCTACATAAATAGGAGCATACTTTATGGATCATCTCTTGTCTTTTTTTCCTCCTTGACCTCATATATTAGAAAGTGATCTACGCCAATATTTATAGCTCTGTGCCGTTCATTTTAAAGTCTGAGTGCAGATGTATCATAATTTATTCAAATATGATCTTATTTATGGACACTTAGTTTGCTTTCTATTTCATAGTATGATATAGAATTCTTCAGTGAACATTCTGTGCATGCATCCTGGTAGTAATGTGTGACTATTACTCTAGGGTAGATTTCTGGAGAGAAAATCCTAGGTCAAAGGGGACACATACATTAAATTTAAAAAGAGGGCTAAATTTTCCTTCAAAATGGCTTTACTTATATAGTCTATGATTGGTTCTATTTTTTGTATTCTCATTCACAACAGATATTATCAGTGTTTCTGATGATGGTCAAGTATATGGATTAAAATAATCATTATTGTTTAATTATGTTTCTTAGAATATTGTGAGACCAAGTCCCTTTTCATATACTTTTTGGAAATTTTTATAATTCTTCCTCTCCGAACTGTGTGTTCTTAATCTTTGCTCATTTTTCCTTGGATATCTTTCTCTCGTTGTTATATAGGTGATGATTCTATGTCTATAGTATATGTCAAAATTTTCTCCTAATTGCCATTTGTATCTTTAAAGTTGTATTTTAGCATTGAGGAATATTTAGTTTTGGTTTTGTCAAATATGTAAATATTTGCATTATGGCATCTGGGTTTTGGTTCTTACTTAGGAAGATCTTCCACAAATATTATAATTTTATTTCACATTATTATTTATTACTGGTAAATTCCCTCTGCCGGACTGTACTCTCCAACGGGCATTCTTGGAACCCTGTTGACAATATTTTCCTTTTTCATATTTCTCATATTTTTATACTTACATTTTATTAAAGGTCCCCTTCTGGTGGACACAGATTTTCTTATAGATATTTTGTATCTGTTAAAAATGTGATAAGCTGTGAGTAAATGAAATCCTGATAAACAGTAGCTTACATGACTCAATAGTAAATGCAGCCAAGGGAAAAAATGGTTGGGAATAGTTGTAGTGCAAACAAATAGTTGTAGTTTGTTCTTCAGAACAAACACTCCTAAAGTTTGTATGGGAACACAAAAAAGCCTGAACAGCCAAAGCAATCTTGACAAAGAAGAACAAAACTGGAAGTATCACACTTCCTGATTTTAAATCATATTACAGGGCTGGCCCCGTGGCTTGGTGGTTAAGTGCGTGCGCTCCGATGCTGGTGGCCGGGGTTCGGGTCCCGGGCGTGCACCGAGGCACCACTTCTCCGTCCATCCTGAGGCCGAGTCCCACATACAGCAACTAGAAAGATGTGCAGCTATGACATACAACTATCTACTGGGCTTTGGGGGGAAAAAATAAATAAATAAAATCTTTAAATCATATTACAAAGCTATAGCAATAGCTTTTTTTTTTATAGTGTTAGCATAAAAACAGACACACAGATGAATGGGACAGAATAGAGATCCCAGAAATAAACTCAAGCATATATGTCAATTAATTTATGACAAAGGAACTGAGAATATATGACGAGGAAAGGACAATCTCTTCAATAAATGGTGTTAGGAAAACTGCACAGCCACATGCAAAAGAATGAAACTGGACCTCTATCTTAGATCATACACAAAAATTAACTCAAAATGGATTAAAAACTTAAATGTAAGACCTGAAACCATAAAACTCCTAGAAGAAAACATAGGTGGCAAGCTCCTTGACATCGGTCTTGCTGCTGATTTTTTAGATCTTACACCAAAAGCAAAGGCAACAAAAGCATAAATAAACAAGCTAGACTACTTGAAACTATAAAGCTTCTGCACAGAAAAAGAAACCATTAACAAAATCAAAAGGTAACCTACAGAATGGGAGAAAATATTTGCAAATCATATATCTGATTGGGGTTAATATCCAAAATATACACGGAACTCATAAAACTCAATAGCAAAAACACAAACAAATTAAAAAATGGGCAGAGAATCTGGACACACTTTTTTCCCAAAGAAAACATATAGATGGCCCACAGGCAAATGAAAAGGTGCTCAATATCACTAATTATTAAGGAAATGCAAATCAAAACCACAATGACATATCACTTCACACTTATTAGAATGGCTATTATCAAAAAGACAATAAGTAAGTGTTGGCAAAGATGTAGAGAAAAGGGAACCCTTGTGCACTGTTGGTGGGAATGTATGTTGGCGCCTCAACTATGGAAAACAGTATGCAGGTCCTTCAAAAAATTTAAAAATAGAACTACCATATGACCCAACAATTCCGCTTCTGCATATTTATGTCCTCCTGTTTAAAAGTAAATCAATAAAGAGCTTATTTTTTAGTATCACATTCATAGAAAAATTTTAATTCAGTTATCATTGGACATCTTCCCATAAACTAAAATTCTATCCTGTGGAGAATTTCAAGAGCATAATTTTGAGCTTTGCATTTATTATTCAAATATTGACTAGAAGATCAGTAGTAGAGGTTTAATACTAATCAGATAAAAAGTATTGGCTAAAAGGTGAATATTATAATAGCCAGTAAATGGCCCTCAGTGTCCAGTAACTGAAAATTTGTTATGCTTTTCTTCTTCAAGAATACTTATCAGAAGACAGGAGGGCAAACTGTCCCTCTCCAATGTGTGGTTGAATTTTAGATTCACTTTATTTATCACGTTGAGTACTTTGCATTTTGTATGACTTAATTTAGAGATACTTATTGAGATCTTTGTCTCTCCACATATGAGATAGGAAAACACATTTTACTGGGGAAAATGTGACCTTGGTTTACTAACACACTTTATAGTAAACCTATGATCTGAGTCTACTTATACACTTACACACTTTTATGTGTGAAAGGGTCTCCATGTGTTGGATTTCCCATCAGAATGGCCTATGAATGAACACATAGTGGCGCTGACCACCTAGTTCATAGTAGGTACACAACACTCATAAACGATGAGACTCTCAGTGTCTTGGTTTTCTTAATTGTAAAGCAATCTCCAAATTCCTCCTAGCTCCAAATCTATTATAGTAGTGGAATAAAATGTTTCATTGTTTTAACAAATATAAAAAGTGTTAAAATAGTGAGTTTAGGGGAATGAATGGGTTAGCAAGATCTTGTTTTAAAACACACAAAGTAATGAGTTCCAGAGGTGAGGTTTCATGAAAAAATAGCAATGAATACAACAAAAGTTTAACTGCACTTGCACCTCTCTTGGTTGTCTTGATTATAATGGCTTTCCTCATCTTAACTATATATAGTGAGAAAAGACACATTCATGTTAAATAAAATTTAATTGATGGTAGAATAATTCATGGTCAAATTAGCTCCCCTTTGGGAAAAGTGAGGTGGATTTGAATGATATCAGGCAGCAAACAAAGGGTAAATAGGAGGTTAAGTAGATGTAATGAACTGCGTACACAAAAAATTTCCTGGGTAAAGAGACCTGGTGTCCCATAGTCATAAATCCATCTATCTATTATCTATTTTATGTGGATCTACTTGATTCTGCCTGTTTTCTCTGACACTTGGCAGGATACACTAGGAGGAGCAGTGAAGGTGGATCAAGTCTAAAAACACCAGAGGCAGTTAATTATCTTTGTAACTCTTTGTGCCAAACAAATGTGAGATGACAGAGGACATCTAAATGCAGACCTTTTTTTCCAAGGTTGAGTACGCTGAAGGAATACTTGAAAGAGAGATGAGAACCTAGATATTTTAAACATTAGTTTTATATTACTAATTTTCATATCCCTAATCAGTTGTCATAAATAAGATATCATGTCAGTATTGTGAACTTTAAATATTCACACAAGGACAAGGTAGCCTTGAAAAAAGAGTTTACACTTTTTTATTTAAATTTCAGTAGTCTGACTTTGCAGACCCAGTGTTCATGTTGAAAGAAAATTTTAAATATAAGAACTCTGAAAATTTTGAATATTTAAAAGGGATTCTATCTCTACATTTAAATGTACATTTAAAGCAAAGTACCTGTGATGTAATTTCAAAGTACCACCTGAATATGCAGTTTAAGATTATCATCCTTGAGGATAACATGTTTATCTCCATAAAGTATCTTCTGTGGAACCATTGTGGGGAAATGTTGGCTTAGGGGAAAGAACGTGAGTCTGTCAGAGGATTGTGTTTACGTCCCAGTTCCACTATGGTGAGATAGTGGGACAGACAACAGAGGTTAGGTCTCAGTTCCTTTCTGTAAATCAGGAATAATAAAGTCACCTGTTTCCTAGTTTCTATGAATGATTATTCATTTAGCACTGATTTGTTCAAGGTCTTAACTTTTTATTGGAATAATAAAAATAACAAATTAATGAATAAATAAAGGAATATTAAGCACCTGCTATTTGCCAGGCATTATGCTAGATGCAAAGGATACAGAGTTAAACTATTTTGCTTTTGTTTAATTATATTTGTGAAAATAGACTGTGAATCATTGGGCAGTTTGTCCTAAAATTTTCCTCGTTCAGTCATATATTCAACAAATTTAATGGAGTACGTCCCACGTGCTTGGCACTATTTCCAGCATCTGGTGACACAGAGAAGAATAAGACTAACAAAACAATTACTTTCAGGAATCTCCACACTTCTACTTTTTAAAATTAACACTAAAACAATCAGAAAACATTATGAATCAGAAGATATTAAAATAAAATAACTAAAATAGGAGAAAAAAGAGAAAAGTTAGCTATTCTGAGAGCATATTTTCTTTTCAACCCCCTTCTCAGTAAATTCATAGAATTAAAATCACAGACATTTCAAATATAAAGCAATTTACAGAGCATTATTAGTATTGGACAATTTACTAACAGTTAAATGAATGAGTCTATTTATAAAAATTGTGTAATATAACACTGCTAACTAATTTTTTTTAAATATCCTTTATTTTTTAAAGAGAATGGTGATTTTTTTCAATACATTAAGTTGCTAATATACTTCCTTGTGTTATTTGTTTCTTTTGCAGAAATTATTAGCTCCATGAATGATCTCTTTATCATTTAGCAAAATAATATAAAAATAGCAATACTGAGAAAGTTTGCAATTTCTCTATTAGCATTTGGGTTATGCCCTTGTAGTTTATTGACAGGAATCTACATCCCCTCTTTTACTCCCTCCTTAAAAAGAACCAATAAATATTGTATATTCACAGAACAATATCTCTAGAATGCTTCAACATGCTAGTCTGCTTCAAATTGCCTTTATAGTACTTAAAGCATAGTTAGAAAAACTACATATTTTTAAATTGCTTCAAGCTAGTTTATTTAGCCATTAAATTCTTAAACCTGAACCATTAACATTTCAGCGGTTCAATACAATTTTTTAGGTATCTTGCCTTAAACTTTGCAAAACCAAATAGTAACGCGTTGGACAAAAGTGAGTATGAGAATATATTACAGTAGTTCTATATTAAAGCAGGGATTTTGAGTTGTAGCTACAATTATCGTTGATTTGAACATAATGAATTAAGATTTGACGTAAGAAATATTCTTAGGTAATCATTAGGGAGGTTTGAGAGGAAGGCATAACTCCATTATTCTAGAGAGGAGCAAGTGGAAATGTGTTGCTGAAGCAAGGAAAATAAATCTCAAAAACTGAGTTTAAAGTTGGGTGGAAGAGAGAAGCATGAGGAGAGCCTCCGTTCGCCCTATGAATCTTCTGTGACATGAATAAGACACTCAAATGAGCACAGTTAACTCAAGGGCAGCTTCTAACTGACTTTGAAATTCTTAGAGATTTGTCAAGAGCTTTCAACTGACTTTCAAGAAGAGCTTTTTGGTTTCCATTTTGATTCAATTCACTTAAGAACAAGAAATGAAACTACAAGCTTAACCAAATAAAAAAACACAAAAAGCAAACACACAAAAACATTATACTTCAATATTCTTGGATATGATACTGTGAATCTCAAGGTGCGAAGGAGGTCAAGACCATAAAGGAAAAATTACTATTATGCTGCATAAAACTAATATGACCCAAAAATATCTCAGAGGGCCGGCTCCGTGGCTTGGCGGTTGGGTGCGCGCGCTCTGATGCTGACGGCCCGGGTTCGGATCCCGGGAGCGCCCCGAGGCACCACTTCTCCGTCCAACGCGAGGCCGAGTCCCACGTACAGCAACTAGAAGGATGTGAACCTATGACATACAACTATCTACTGGGGCTTTGGGGGGAAAAAACTGAATAAATAAAATCTTTAAAAAAAAAAAAAATCTCAGAAACCTGCATACTCTGAATCTGATGAAAGCTTAGATTCAAATCTTCATTGCTATGCTGAAAAGGAAATTTGTATGTAACTGCCTATTTACAGGTTTGCAATGGTCATTAGTAAACAATCAAAATCAAGTGCGCATGTGATATTTAGTGATTTTCTTTTACTTGCTCTAACTCCACTTGCTCTAACTCCCTGCTGTTAATAAAGTGATGGCTGATCTTAATATTGAAGAGGCTGAAGATGAAAGGAGATAGTATTATCTAATCCTGGTTAATTCAAATTCTAGTTAGAGCCCTAGCTAGTCGAATAATTATGCTCACCAACTCCTTTCCCACTCAACATATTACCAAGGGGAATACAGAATTCTGAGAAAAAGGGATCAACTAGTTCAACTGCTTTTAATAAAGGGCCTTATGATGACTTAGTAAAAGCAATTAAATATAGTTAAGAACTCTGCCTTTTAGCAAACAGGGAGATTTCAGACAATTCTTTCTGCCAACCCAGATAGCCTGCCTCGGGAAACTTAGCCAGATGTTAGTTTAACCCATTTACCGCATGACAAATAAGCAGGAGAGTGTGAATCGAACGTACTGGAGCAAGGGCTCTGTGCTCATGTATATAACAACGTAATGTCTTCCTAATGCACCTGCTCTCTTCCTCAATTTATGCTCAGATAACTAAAGGTAAAATGGTGGTATCTCCAGTAATACTCACCATAGTGATTTTTACTTTCAGTTCTTTTGAATTTCTATAAGAATACTATAATGATATAACTTCCAGAAACCTTGCAAATTTAATGTGAGTTAAAAACTATTTTTTATTATATATTTTTATCTTCTCGACTTTCTCTTTTGAATTTTACTATTCAAAAGTTGAATAAAATATTTGCAAGACAATAGAATAATTTCAATGAAATAAATATATAGCTTCAATCTTCTCCATTGTTATGAATTTCATACAAATTCATGTTACCTATGAAATAAAAAAAATTTGAAATTTGATGTCATTTTTCATATTCCTGCATAATACTCCACTTTGGTTGAATTTAACTGAAGTAAATTAATCAGTGAAAGGAAGTTCAAACACAATGTGGTGCTTTGATTTCTAATATAATAATATGCAGTCTTCATTAACTCTTCATTTATTTAATATACATATACACAGGACAGGACATCATGCTATGTACCTAGAGGATATAAAGGCTTCCATCATGTCCTCAAGGAGCTTACAATATTGTAGAGAAGACAAAGATATGTTATTTCTTTTTCCTTCAGTTTTCTCAAAGGAATAATTCTTTAGAAAGTTAAGCGAAAACAAAACAGATAGGGGGCCGCCCCGTGGCTTAGCGGTTAAGTGCGCACACTCCACTGCTAGCTGCCCAGGTTCGGATCCCGGGCACGCACCAACGCACTGCTTGTCAGGGCACACTGTGGCAGCGTCCTACATAAAGTGGAGGAAGATCAGCATGGATGTTAGCTCAGGGCCAGTCTTCCTCAGCAAAAAAAAGAAAAAAAAGAAAGAAAGAAAATAAAACAGATAGTAGCAAGTATATAAATTATTGGCCAATTGAAGAATCTACTGTGAAAGTCTATCACTGGAAGTTCTATTTTGTAACTGAAATACTTCATGATTTTACATTTTTTTAATTTCATAAATCCCATTATAAGGGCATTTTGAAATCAAAGTCAAGAACTTCTACATTTGAGATTTCCCCATGTCCTAGGAAAGAAATTTAGTCATCTTATGTCCCATCTCAAGAGCTGATATCCTCTTCTTTTTTTTTATAAACCATATAAAAAAGTTCAGGCAATATTTTATTTGTCAAGCATTTACAGGCCTGAAATGGAGAAAGAAAACATGATTCAGGCATAATCTCTTTATTTTGAAAATTATTTAATTAACCAATTTATATAAATGATATTTATGAACTCATTAGCAGAATAAAAAATAACTAATATAAAAGAAAATGATAGCTGCCATAGGAAATATATATCTGAGTGCTTTGTAAAGTTCAAGAAGCAGGAAAGACAACTCCCCAGTGCAATGAAAAAGGAAGATTCATGGCATTTAGGTTAGATCTTTAAAAACACTAAAATTTAAGCATATAGAAAGAGAAGGGCAATGAAACAGTATGAGCCAAAGAATAGAGTTCAGGAAGCAAATAGATGTGCATAGCATGCCATGATTAGTGTTAGATGCCATGAATGTGTACAAATAACGAGATATAAGGTTGTTGGGTTAGTAGGCAAATCATCAAATGCTATACTTATATATGGAAGAAATGATTCATTTTTTGTTGTTGTTCTTGTTATTTAGTACTCCTAAATGGAAGGAGAAGGCTTTTTAGATCATGGTTGTCTCTAGACATTTTGAAATTTATCCTTCTTATTTTTTATCGAATATATCTTGGGCATGTGATATTAGTTGACATTTGTGCTGCTTTATGCTTTTACTCAGAGTTCGGAATCTCATTGATAATGCTAAGGAGGTTGTTTTACCACCGATTCTCCCACTCTATTCCTTTTTAAAAATAGACTTTGTAGTAGAAGGCAATTCATGAAGAAAAATGGTAACCTATGGAATATCCCACAGGCCAGGACTGACCACAAATTTGAATGTTTTTTTTCTTTTTTTTTCTAAACTCAACCAATACCTGACCACAAACTGGATTATGAAAGCCTAGAGTCAGTCAGCCACAAATAACTCTGCACTGTCTATTAGAGTTGAACTGCTGTGTTAGATGCCCTTGGGAAAACAAAGAAGTACGCACTACCACTATTATACTGAAATAACTTAGTTTCCTAGTTGAAGAGATGAGACACAGCCATGCAAAGTCAAATAGGAACAAAAGAGAAGATATGCTTAGGCAAATATATGATGGATATATTTGGTATGGATAAGTCTGAAGGGGCAGTAGTTTCTATCCTAGGGTGCCCACATGCCCTGGGTCTCTGTGGATAATAACTTGCTTCTGATGAAAGTATGTTCAATATTGGAAAATGCCCAACGGAAAATGCACATACTTCTTTCCTTTTTCCTAGAATCACATGAACTCAGTACAACACTGTTTATCACTAGGGGAAAAACAGGCTACTGCGGTAGGGTCTCAATTTGTATGTGTGTGTTGCAGGGTGGAGTGGCGGGGAGTATTTAAGTATAACACAGGAAGAAGCAATAGAGATTTAACTTGAGGAACAGCCTGGAATGAGTATATTGTGTAAAATGATGCCCAAGGTCCCTTCTAGAGCTGATTTTTACAATCGGACTAGCTGAGGATAATCTATACAAGATCATACAGTCAAAACATAGACTGCTCTCCAATTGCACTTAAGAAGAGTTTCTACTAATACACTCAACACAGTTCTTGTTTTAATTGTTTTTAAGGGTCTATATTTTATCTCATTACATGATGTGATTTTTAGAATAGACACTCTAATGTATTCATTTGTGTAACCCAGCCTCTAGCACAACACTTGACACACGTATACATATTACAATCAATAAATGTTTATGAAAGAAAGAAATAGAAATGTAGAACCAAATCATGAAGAATATTAAATGTGAATTGGCAGAGTCTAATCTTTAGAGAGGTTTGTCAGTGGAGGTTTGTCCTGAGCAAAACTCGAGTTTAGGGAGATAAATCTTGTAGTATCATGAAACATAGATTGGAGAAGGGGGTAAAGAAATGGAGAAGCGAGTTAGGGGCTACTGAAAGAGTATAGGAGGGGAAGGAGGAGGATCTGGGTTAGGATGAAGATGTGGAGAGAGAAGGAGAGATGGATTTTAGCAGTAGAATCAACTGGATTTAGTAATTACGTAGCTATGCGGTCAAGAAGCAAAAGATGACCTCAAGATTTTGAGTTTGTGGAACCGCTGTGATATACCATTAACAGAAAAAGGAAAGAAGGATTTTTATTAGATGAAGTGATAATTTTAGTTTTGGACATATGGAGTTTGAGGAATAGTTGATATATTTAGGTGGGAATGTTTAGCAGGTAGTTGAAGATTGCAGAGAAATCATATTGGAGTGATAAATAACATTATTCTAAACATCTAGGGAAAAGGGAGGAAGAGTTTGGGAGAAACAGAAGTAATGAACAAATATTCAAAGTGTCACTGTGTTATTGTTGTTTAAAACCAATCGAGTGGAATTACTTTAAAAAATAAATTATTCCTAGGGTGTAACTTGGTATAATTTTTGCACCAGGCCATCTTTAAGGACTCTGAAGGAAAACTTGACATACCAAAATATGGTGGTGATCTAAAATTTATTGGCAGGATACAGCCCACATTTTGGGATCTGCCATCCCCCTGCCCTCAGCTTTCTGCTCCATTCTGAACAACTAGGTGAGATGGTAATTTTACAAACATATAAAAATAAGCCTTTATATTTTATGATGGTATATCATATTTTTATTATATATCCATTATGGTACCTTACATATACTGCAGAGAAATTTTCTGAGGTCTCAGTTATAACAAGGGCAAAGTAACAACTTCCACTTTCAGTCTCAATATGTAAAGAACTTGTAAGCTGTCACTCCTGTCCTTATAACAAGAAAAAATCTAAACAAACAGAAAATAGCAATTGTTCTTGGCTCCATAAGAGAACTGAGTTTGCAGGTAAATCAACTCCCAGAAAATTTGGAGAGATACGCAAATCCATAGAGTCACAGCTGAGGTCTGCATATCTGGAGCAGAAGCTGCTGGAACCATAAAATGACAGGAACATTTATAAGGTAATTTTTAACAAATCGTTGGAGGTTGAGTACAAACTAGCATGACAGAAATCCTATTCTATAGGGAAAAGACTTTACCAGAGCCTTCTCTCAGCTGAGAGAAAGATTTGCTCCCATCAGACTATTCCAGCCTTCCTGTTTCACCAAAGGGAGAGAGGGAATTATGTGCAAGTCACATGAAGATCACAGTTCAGAGAAACAGGCCCACTAAAAGAGTGATAACAGTGGCTTACAGCTGAAAGGGTTGCAGAGCACAGATTCTCTCCTAGAAAAGCCCAAAGTCAAGAGGGGAGACACCTGTAACTACAGAAAACATTCAACCCAACTCCTTGCCAGATTAACATAAATAGTCAGACTGAAAGCCTATTTACCTTGGTTCCTAGGACCCAATACAATACATTTGGTTTTCAGTAAAAAATTACAAGGCATGCCAAAGGCAAGATAAAATACAGTCTGAAGAGTCAAGGTAACTATCAAAACAAGACTCAGATATGACACACATGTTGGAATTATCAGATAGGGAATTGAAAATAATGGTGGCTAATATGTTAAGGACAGATGGGTAATGTAAGCAAAGAGATGGAAATTCTAAGCAGAATAAAAAGGAAATTCTAGAAATCAAAAACACTATAACAGAAATAAAGAATGCCTTTCATGGCTTCACCAGTAGACTAGATATAGCAGAGGAAAGGATCAGTGAGCTTAAGATAAATCAAAAGAAACTCCCCAAACTAAAATGCAAATAGATAAATGAATGAAAAAGAAAAAAATAAAAGAAGATTTAAGAACTGGACTGTGGTGTAACATGTATAATTGGATTACAAAAAGGAAGAAGTAAGAAACAACAGAACAAAAGAACGATTTGAAGTAAGAATGCTGGAAATCTTCCAAATTTAATGCCAAAAATGAAACCACAGATACAGGAAGCCCAGAGAACACCAAACAGGATAAATACTAAAACCATACAAACAAATGAATATAAACTGAAAAAAAAAAAATACGCCTAGACATATCATATTCAAACTGCAGAAAATCAAAGACAAAGAGAAATTCTGACAAGGAAGGGGACTTCTTACCTATAGACAACAAGAGTAAGAATTACAGTGGACTTCTCATCAGAAACCATGCATGCAACAAGAAAGAGTGAAATATGTGAAGTGTTGAAAGGAAAAACAACAACAACAATGATGACAACCAATGCCTAGATTTCTATATCCAACAAAATTTTCCTTCAAAAATGAAGGCAAAACCAAGACTTTATAAGACAAAATGCCAAAAGGTCTTCAGAAAGAAAAAATGTTATATAGATCAAAAACTCAGGTCTACATAAGAAAAAGAAGAGTGCTGAAGAAGAAATAAATGAAGGTAAATAAAATCTTTTATATTTCTTTTTTTATTCATCTAGAAGATATCTGTTTAAAATAATAATGGAGAGTATGTATTGGGTAATTAATAGCATATGGATAAGGAAAATGAATGACAATCATGTTATAAGGGGCAAGAGGAAGGAATTAGTAATATTCTAAGATATCTGCAGTACATAAGAAATAGTGTAGTGTTATCTGAAGTTAGGGTTATATTAGCTAAAATGTATATTGGAAACTCTAGGACAACCACTAAAATAATTGGTAAAAGGAGTATAACTGATATGCTAAGAGAAGAGATAAAATGTTCAGTTAAAACCAGGGAAGACAAAAGGAGATGGTAATGCAACAAATATAAAGTAGGTATAAACATGTCAGATAATAATCCAACTATATCAATAATACCTCTAAATATGGTTTGATACTCTAATTAAAGACAGATTGTCAAGTGAATAAAAATACGAGACCCAATTATCTGTTTTCTATAAGAAACTCACAGTAAATATAAAGATTCAGATAGGTTAAAAGTAAGTTGATAGATAAATATGTGCCATGCTAACACTAATCAAAAGAAAGCTGGAGTAGCTACATTAATTTCAGACGTAGCAGATTTTAGAACGTGGAAAATTATCAGGAATAAAGAGAAGTATTGCTTAATGATAAAGAGGCTGATTTTCCAAGATATAATTTTTAGATGCAATACCAAAAGTATGATTCATGAAAGAAAAATTTGATAGGATATTAAAATTTAAAGCTTCTGTTCTGTGAAAGACATTGTTAAGAAAATGAAAATACAAGCCACAAACTGGGAGAAAATATCTGAAAAAGTCATATCTGATAAAGAACTTGCATATAAAATAGACAAAGAACTCTTAAAACTAAACAGTAAGTAGACAAACACCCATCACCATCTGACTTTGAAAGTCCTCTCACGGTGAATTTTATAAAAGGACTGATCTATACTAACTCGCGGATTTTAGGCAGACAACTTCCTCATTATTGGAGTGGGAGGTCTCAGATAAGCGAGTTAAGGAGGCTAGAATGAGTCACATAGTAATGCAATAGAGTTGGAGATGTCAACAGGAAGTCATGTCTAATATAAACGTGATAAACTTGTTAATATAGGTACAGATAACTACGTATAGAAATATTTACAGATACGCGCGTATACTAGTTAGTATACGCACATATATTTCCTTCTTCATTCTTTAAGGGCTTCTTGGAGAAATAGCTGATTCTAGGGCTGAGCAGAAAATGCACAACATGAACCTGAGCATCTTGTAGCACCACAAAGTAAGAAAGGGCTGAAAAGGAAAAAAAAATGATGGGAGTATGTCAAAAGAACACGAGTCAGTAGATAAGCTAATAATGGCAAAACTGGAACTATTTGAGCAACAAAACAAATAAAATACATGGAATTATAACCCAAAGTATAAAATAAATATACGCAGGCCCATACTGATCTAAATAAATGATAAATAAATAAATGAGAGAGAAGAAACATTTCACCCGTGCAAAAGAATTCCAAATAATTTAAGTAGATACTCTGTCCTCAAGGAGGTAAAGCATAATTCTCCACTCTTTCAACATGAGCTGCACATTGTCACTTCTTCAGAAGAAGTGACATGGGGGTTATTATGGGGGGGTGGGGGCTAACTGAGGAGAGTAACTTTACACTGAAGAAATCTGACAAATACTACCTAGTATACGTGATCAAGGTGAATATCAACAGTGAAAATCATATTGGTAGTATGTACCCTTGTTATAACATGATAAAAATAGCTCTCTACCTATGTGGTCTCCCCAAAATACAAAATCCGAGTCTAACCATGAAAAACAAAACATTAGATAAATCCCAACTGAGGGACATTCTACAGAATATCTAACTAGTGCTTCTCGAAACTATCAAGGTCACCAAAAACAAGGAAAGTCTTGGAAACTCACAGTCAAGAAGAGCCTGAGGAGACATGACTACAAAATGTTAGGTGGTATCCTGGATGGGATCCTTGGACAGAAAAAGGAAATTGAGTAAAAACTAAGGAAATGTGAATAAACTATTGTGATGGTCAATTTTATATGTCAATAAGCTATATAGTGCCCAGTTATTTGGTCAAAGATCAGTATTGATGTTGTTGTGAAGTTATTTTTTAGGTACAATAAACATTTAAATTAGTAGACTTTAAGTAAAGTAGATTATCCTTCATAATGGGGGTAAGTCTCATCCAATCAATTGAAGGCCTTAATAGAAAAAGACTAAGGTCCCCAGGAGGAAGGAATTGTCAAGACTGCTGTCCTGCAGAGGTCAGACGCAAGACTGCATCAACTCTTAGCTAAGTCTTTAACCTGCCATCCTACCCTATGGATTTTGGAGTGGCCAGCCCCTACAATTGCATGAGCCAGTTCCTTAAAATCAATTAATTAATCAATCTCTCTCTCTCTATGTATATATATATATGTATATACACACTCACACATATATATATATATATATGATACATATATATATATTTCCTATTGTCCTACTGGGTATTTTTTTTCCTGAGGAACCCTGACTAATACAACAGTGGACACTTCGGTTAATAATAATGTTTCAATATTTGTTTATTAATTGTAAAAAATGGACCATATTAAGGTAAGATGTCAATGATAGTGAAAACTGGGTAAGAGGTATATTGTAACTCTCTGTACTATCTACACAATTTTTCTGTAAATCTAAAACTCTTCTAGAATAAAGGTTTATTTTTAAATAATGATAAGGACAGATATCAAAGCAAACCCTTCCTGGGTTTTGCTTTAGCATCTAACATTGATCTTATATAATTACATATATCCTTAAGTAGATAGGTATTTTGATAATTACATAATTGTTTTCTCCTATGAAATCATTAGGATAGGTGAGATACCATTTACAGCCTCCTTGCCTCCAAAATCCATCCCCTCCTGCCATCATCATGCAGCTTAGCTGTAAGGAATCTAATCTGACCCACGTCTTGCTAGACATGACCTTCCAGAAAGTCATAGTCAATATGACTTGGATTCTATATGAGTGCCTAAGGATTTGGTGGTGGCCTCTTAAATAAGGAAGCCAGGAGAAAACTGGCCACTTTTAGTAGAGCAAGTCTTTACAAAAGGTCATAAATAAATACAGTATCAGATATTAAGGTAAAAATTAGAATATATATTATTCGTGTAAAGAGTAGTAATCCAGAAGATAGATATCATATTTCTAGAATCAAATGAGTGGATCTATAGTATAACATTTCAACTACAAAATAGAGCCTTTGGAACATTCTGTTATACTTCAGGAGGATCGTAATAATGTATACAAAGTCTTAAATAATAATAATATAAAGTCTTTAATAATATATACAAAATCTTATTCTGCATCTAAGATCCCAAGCAAATGAAATACACAAAGTTCAGTTTCCATCAAACAAAAAATTTTAAATCATCTGGCATTTTAAACAAATTACTGAGAGAAATTTATTATTGTAGCTTATTATTCACAATAATATAATTTGTGTTCACAGTTGGACTGTATCTTAATGGACAATCCTATCTTATTACTGGTAAAAATTCATAGCTAATAGAATCATGATGCAGCCCTTGTACCTGCAAAATTAGTATTTACAGTTGCAAAAGTAGCAACTAAAAATATGGGTTGGAGAATTAATGACATTAATATAAAATGTGATTTGTTCTATGTTTAATAAATACATCAGGAGTTCTATTAATGAGGAGATCTTTCTAAATGAAATGTGTGCTGCCTCTCAAGCAATACAAGGAGGTCGCTAATCTTGCTTATATAGAGTAAATAAAAAAGTCAGAAAAGTACACTGAAGAAAATAAGTGAATATTAATTTCTTGTATGATTTCATAATTATGTCTCTACATTTTGAAGAAAAATTATCATAATTTAAATCCAATTCTAACTCTCAGACTTATAAATAAATTTAATCTATAAATTGATAATGTGACTAGTTGAACCAAAGCTCTACATATTTTCCAAGATTTTGCTAAAAATGAATTACTAGCACACTAAATTTAAAATGCAACTTCCTTGGTAAAAATATATATATTTGATAAAACACATATTCAGCTTCTAAAATATTGCTTTGATCCTCTTGTTGTCCATACACACACATAAAAGATAAAGGCATGCATAAAAAGTCAGAGAGGACAAGAGAAACATATTGGTGAATACAAAGAAGCACGGAGCCAGAAGGAAATTTAAGTAAACATCCTGAGTAGCATCATGAATACAAACGTCTGCAAGGACCCAGTGTAGAAGGGTAAAGTGTGCCAGGTGTGTGACTCTCTTGACCACAGCCCCATAAAACACAGCTGCTCCTTAACTCCAGCTGATTATGTCATGCAGAAATGTGGGACACACAGATGTCTCCATCGCCCTCATGCTGGTTCATTGTTTATCTTTGTAGAGATCAGCTTATGTTTTATCAAAAAACATCCCTGAGTGGCTTGATACTCTGCAGACTAAACAAAACACGTTTGACATGTCTGCAAACTGCATTTTTTCATAGGCTGATGGATTGCCACCTCTCATCCAGACCATTCAGTAGCTCATATAACTCACTTACTTGATATAAATCTTCTAGGACTAATATTAGTTGCATTATTTTCATTAGGTATTTTAAGGTCCAGTATAAAATAACCTTATACTAATTTTATCTTGCCTTCAGAATAAACTATTACATTCAACTTTCTTTTGACATTGGGTTTACATTGTTGATTATTTTTTAACTGTTTTTTATGACCACTTACATCATTAAAGCAAATCCTCTGAAGGAAGACAAAATTCTAATCAAGTTGTAAAATGGTGATAAGATTATTATTTGGTTCCTATCCTTGATAACATTACCATAATGCCAGTTTTATCTGACAAAGTCATAAGAGTTATAGGTAGTAAATTTTCTAGATTATAGCATTTTACCCATTTAGAGAACTTGCTGTATTTTATGCTTTTTAATACAATTTCTTAACTGTATTGCCTCCATAAACCCAATAAAATGAGTATTACTTTATATTTTTCTAAAAACTTACAATAATCATGATGAGTGTAATAATACCAGTGTTTTATTATGTTCATACATTGATGATCTCAGAGATTGATTATACTATTTGTCTTTATATTCAATAATCCCATAATGATTTGGTCTTTAAGATCATGTGTCTATTAAGTAGGGTTTTCTGTTCTCTACTAGTTAGCAGTGCAGTTAATATGCAGAACTCCTCTTCCCCTCTTGCTCTCATTTTGGTTTGCGGTACATATTTTCTATGATTTGGGACTATAGGTAGTAAGTTTATTAGAAAAACACTTCAAGTAAGTAGATCCTAAAAGAGAGTTAGGATGGTTCCAATAGGAGTCCTTGTTTCCACAATAGATGGTGCAGTTTTGAAAAGAATCACCAAGTTGTTTTGTATGAAAGGTGTTTGCCCCACTCCTCTGTCTCCAGCATGCTAATGGAAACACAGGGAGGAAGTTGGCCCTAGTGGAAAAGGTTGCACTTTTGAGAAAGTTATTTTTGAGATCTAATCCTTACTCTATGCCTGACGTCAGGTAAATCACATCATCTGAGTCTCAGTTTCCTTACTGAAAATAAAGATAACATTCTTGCTTTATAAAACTAAGACTCCTGTGCTGTATAAACATGGTCATGTACTTGAAGCATCTGGCACAGTCCTGGCACTTGGTTGCCTTTAAGTAAATACTGGTTTTATTTGCCAATATTTACTGACCATGTATAATACGAACACAGGGAGAGAGAGAAAAGCAGTGTCTGACTGCTTTCCATCACTCACGGCTAGACTGGTATTTTCCTGTTGAAATAAACAACTTCACAGAACATTAACATCACACAAGGTCACTCTGTGACTGTGATGGATCGAGACAAAAAGCAAGACTACTTCATAATCATTTCTGAACACAGACAAAAGCACAATCTTTTTCCAAACCAAAAATCTGACCAAAAATCTCCCTATCCTGGCTAATATGAAAGACTTCTCTACCAATTACAGTTTAGTCTCACTCCAGTCTTCCCTTCTTCTAGATAAGGCTTATTAAAATACCAAGTCATAAAGTTATTTCTGCTTCCTGACAGTATCCAGTTCACAGCAAAGAGCTGCATCCTTAAACTTTCCCCCAAGTCAGCTAGTGTGAGCCCTAATCTTGCAAGACTTTCTCACATCTTGAGATGCCCCACGGTTCCTCATGGTGTGTGTTCTTTCTCACTGCAATGAGCAATAAATCCAACTTGTTCAATCACAGGTGTATTCCTGGTAGTCTTTGGCTTGAGGGAATTCACAAACAAATACCAGGGAAAGTTTCGAAATGGGGCATTTTGTCAGAGATGACATTTATAGCTATGTTGTCCTAGCTATCATATGGGCCAAAAATTCCTTCAGAGATGGTGTATTTTTCAAGTTAAATATCAAACTTAATTAGCAGCGGTTATAGTAAGTTAATAGCAAGTTTATTATTTATCTTAAGCCAAAATATCCTTCTCCATTCCCTTATACATACACATATGAGTTAAAGATCAAGATAATTGACTTCCCTTTGTATTTTTCACTAACTCAAGCAAAGTATTAACAAAGTGGAAATGTCAGTTACTTTAAACTTATAAAATGGGTATTTTACAGTAAAAAGTAAAGTTCAGAAGAAGTTTTAAAACTGGACTAAAGCTATATTTTATAGTCTAACTTAAGAAGGAAAAGCTACTTTAAGAGGCAAAGTGTATATAAGGTTAATTTTGATCTTAGTAATATTTGATGCACTACAATCTTCAATAAATATGGGAAAATCTAGAGCAACAGCACTATGTAAATTATAAAATACAGGCTGTGCTGGGCAAACAATTGACTCTAATTAGTGAAACTATAATAATGCCTTACATCAACTGCATACTGATCATCTGCTAGGCACTATTCCACATGCCTTACTTCCATTATCTGAATTAATCTTCAAAACGACTCTTTGAATTAAAAGTTACA
Organism: Ceratotherium simum simum; assembly: GCF_057802395.1. NCBI lineage: Eukaryota > Metazoa > Chordata > Mammalia > Perissodactyla > Rhinocerotidae > Ceratotherium > Ceratotherium simum. Next base: position 18,592,281 of record NC_141909.1, read on the forward strand.
ATTAGCTCCACTTTACTGGTAAGAAAACCAGGGCTTCAATAGGATAAGAAACTTGTTTGAGCTTATATAGTTTGATGGTACAGCTGGAATTCATACCCATAGAATCCAATTCCAGAAGCCAAATGCTTAACCTGTAAGAATCGTTGAACTGCCCAAGGGTACAGATTTATTCTAGGAACATTCCACACACAGTGAACAGAGAAACAATCCGTGTTGAGGTAATTCTAAACCTCTCTAGAAATCAGGAAGTAACTACTTTGTGAAGTCTGATGACTCAAAGGCGGGTACGCCCACTTCTGCTTCATTGACTGCAACCTAATTAAAGATATTTGCAATCAAGATAATTACAAGAAATGCAGCACACTGTCAATAAAAGATCCCTAGAATGAGATGTCAGGACACATGAGTTCTAGTCCTAACTCCATTAAAGGCATTGGTCAAGTAACCCACACCTTTTCAGAGGTGAACAAATTGGAAGTTAAATTCTGAAGTGGTTAGCAAAAGGTTTAAGTTCAAATTTGAAGCTAGGAATCAATGTGATACCCAATACTCTGAGACTTAATTTTCAATAATTATGTCGCTATAATAGAGAGTATTTTTTATAATCCAGTAAGTTCTTGGCCAGGGTAACAAATTAAAAGTTAAAAATGAAATTCACTAGAAAATAATATTTATTTTAAACATGTGGAATCAATGTCTTTTGGTTAAACAGTGGGCCATGTTTATATTCCGGAATGGCTGCTTTTTCCCACAATATGTAGCCGATATAATTCCACAAATGCACCCTTCGAAAGCAAATGGAAATTTACTTTCCCAGTTAGTCGTTAAAACACATTTATTGAAGGTTTTTTAAGAGCTGAACACTGTACTAGACACAAGTGGTATATTAAAAATAATTCAGCTGGAATATAGTTTACTATCTATAAGTCAAGATTCATAGAAAGGGAGAGAGAGATTCATACATGATGTGTAGAATCTACCTTTTTAATATATAGTTATACCTCATGGTTTGATCATTCAAAGCACACCGATTATGTCCAAGTATTATTATCTCTGACCTTATGGAACCAGTAAAACGGATATTATTAAGATCCTTTTGGTTTTCCTCATATAGCTAACAAGTTTAAGTTTCCAGAAGGTTTGAACCAAAATGGCAGAAAATAATACCGTACTGAAAAATAGCAAACTGCCTGGAGCTCACATTAACAAATTCTTCATCATCAGTTTAAAAATGTTTCTAGAATTCTACACCTTTACAGCTTTCCTAGATTTTTCATGGACGATGGCTTTTCTCGCATGTTGAACCAAGAATTTAAAAGAAACTATGTCTTACTAGGTTTGTAGAGCTTTAAATAGGCTCAGTTTAATTTGATGAAGTAGGCAAAGGCAGTTACGTCGACAGATATTCTATGGTTCATTACGTTACCCTAGCTGGAAATAGGCTTGTTTTATGGGGTATAGCCTCTCCGTTGGAAGGCCATAGAGGACTCTGCCTGCTAAAGCTTAAGTGAGTCACTTGGGTATGATTTTAGGTCCCTAAATGACGCAGTTTATGTTTGATTTCTTTTCATCTGAAATTTATATATATGTACATAACTACAAAAAGCACTATAGTACATAATGTAAGCAGTCCACTGGGTACATGACAGCCAAATTCTCAACTTACGACTTTTGCCATAATAGTTGAAATATAATGAAATGTATTTATATAATATTTTTATTCAGAATTAATTGGCCAGGAGTAGGCTACCATCGGGATGTTTCAGCACACTGAAATGAAAGACAAATGCTCGCTCCCATAATGACAATTGGAAAATGAAAGGCTATATTTGGGGAGAGTTTTCATATCTTTTCTACAGATAAAATATGTTTTTACTAGTCACCTTGTAACACAGGCAGTTGCAGCAATCTGCAATCACCAAGTCATCAATCACCTCTTTCCAATGCAGCCAGGGTAGATCAGACTTCATATGATGTTTGCCTTGGGTGTAGCTTCAGAGTGTAAGGTGGTGACGGGTAAGGGAATTTTGGCATCAGTAACTGTATATCTAGCACTTTAGTGGACATGTGTTATGAACACCATCCAATCATAGACATCATTAGTTCACAATTCTGTCTGTATCTCTGTCATCATAGACTATTGCTCAGAGGTGAAAGAAGGCAAGAACCATTAGGGGTGAAGTGATGCTCCCGCTCCAAACCCTTCACACTTAATGTGCTACTATTCATTTGGCGCCAATTCTGCTCTGATTCTCTCTGCCAGATAAAAACAATACAATTTGTGAGGTTACCTTACTCTCCTCCAACTTCAAAGTTCACATACTGGAATTGTCTGCTTTTAAGATCACTCCGTGGGGTTTGTTATGGAAGAGAAATGACATACTACCTTAAGTACCACTGAGATACTTATGTTTCAGAAAATATATTACAGGATAGAACTATAAGTTGATTACATAAATGATGGGGTTGTAATTACATTTTCTTAAGTCATGCTGAGTCTTAATAGAGCTGACTAAAATAATCTGATTTTTTAAATGCAAGTTTTTGTCCAACATAGCAGGAAAAAACAAACAAAAAATTATAAGAGCAAATGAGTTCTAGGTTGTGATATCCTATCCTGGGTCTCCAAGTAAATTTCAGAGTCTTGCAGCGGGAAGATGGGATTGATTACTAACTGGGCACAAATGCCATATTTGCATAATCATCCATACCCATAAAAATCTCTGCCCCATTTCCTCTGAGACTTGGCTTAGCTGCCAATTAGTTCTAGTCTCTTATACCAATCAGATAGCAACCGAAAGAACCTGGAGTGAAAAAGTAAAATATAAAAACGATATGTATATCTACCTTCATATGGCATTTTATGAATATATATAATTCAAAATATTTCTCTCTTCACCGTACCAAATCTCTTATTTTTTCACTTCCAAACTTCTGAGAAACTGCTGAACAAATGGCTTTCATTAACTAAATTGCACTGTAGTGGAGTGGATGAATTTTTAGCACTTTTAAATTTCAAATGCCAAGTATCTAGTTTTGTTCTCTGGGGACAGGGTTTACATCCACACAGTGGCATTCTTAGAGTTACTATTGGTTTTTCTGCAGGATTATGCTCGTGATCTAAAATTTTATTTCTTAACTTTTTAGATTGAAAAAAATTATTTGAATAAATACCCAGCAGTGGAATAGCTGGATCATATGGTAGTTCTATCCTTGACTTTTTGAGGAATCTCCATACTGTTTTCCATAGTGGCTGCACACCTGAAATTTATACAATGTTATAAACCAATGTTACTGCAATAAACAAAAAATTAAAAAAAAATTATTTGAAGTTAAAATTGAACGTATTTATAGTCAGGCCTTCAGTGGTTAATCGACGTACATATTTCATTATATGCTTAAAGGACAGGCTTTACTAAAATGACTAAATGAAAGGGAATATAGAATGACTAGTAGAATATTACCCAAAATACTTTGTTGACTAAAAAATTGATTGAGGCCAAATGATTGGCCTCTATGTTTCCTCCGTGAGGGTTCCCCTCCTCTTATGATTCATTATATTTTCAAAGAATGCAAGAAGAATCAATATGCCTGTGCACTAACCCGAAATAAGCATGGTGTAACCTTAGTCTTATGATCTTTTATTCTTTCAGGTACGCAAAATTAAATACTATCACTGTGTTTCCTTGGTTTATGATGTTATACAATTATGTGACCATTGGCACTAGAGGCAAAACACAAGTATTGGAAGCCCTCTTTCCTGCTGATTTTGAAAGGCTATTAAATATTATTCAAATAATCAAATAATTTACCATTTAATTTAAAAACAAGTAGTCATTTTATAAGCATATGTGGAATATTTCTGCTTTTTCAAGTAAATTTTAGTTCTCTAATATACCATGGTAATTTCTAGATAAGATATTGACTTAAACATCCGTTGCACTAAAAAAACAACAATTTTAATGTTTCCTCTGGGAAATGAAATGGCAGGTGAAGAGGATGTGAGAGCAATGAGCATCATACATATTAAGAAGAGATTGTCCTTTTTATGGCGAATGAACTGAATACTCTTGTCTAACATCTTGCAATTATGAAACTATTCTCTACATAATGTGATTTCTTATAATGTGCATTATAATGTGCATGTTCCACTTGCTGATACGAGCTAATATCACTTGAACTAGTGTCCATATAATGAGTCCAGGGTATACAACCTCAACCAAAGAAATTTTGAGAAATAAATTTATTTAAACCTATCTGAGAATATGCTCTTTTCATTGTGATCAATAGCACTGTTATTAAAGTATAAAATGCAATAATCCTTGTAACCATTTCCTAGACTAGTGAGATAACCTAAATCCCCTTCAAATCAAAGAACAGATGTGAAATCAGGCATTCCTAATGTTCATTCATTCATTCATTCAACATCACTGCAAGATAGGTAGGACATACATAATCAATGAGAATGCAGGAAACCAAGGACCAGAGAGTCCAATTTGGTTTGCAAAATCAGAAGCCACTAGTGTTTGACAGACTCCAAATCTTATGCAGCATTCTATGAAACTTGGTTATATTGAATAGGAAAAGACAGAAAGTTTGGGGTACGACATTCAGATCAGGGAGATATTGACATTTTAAATGTTTCCCTAGCAGCCTATTTTGATTTACTCTGGTAATTTGATGTTTACGTTAAAACAGCCAATTACTTTAATGAGAATGGACTTATAGAAACTCATATTTAGAGAAGGTTGTATCCTCTCTAACAGAATGTCAAAGAAATTTTCCTGTAGTCTTGGAGAGAGGATAATCTCCAAGGTGAAAAGTTAGGTATACCCACATTCTAAAGAGTCTTAAGGAGCCTCCAAATCCATCTCCGCAAAATCTTCTGTTGGCTGACCTGCCCTAGTTACCATCAGCGGACTGCACTCCTCCAGTCCACATAAGTAGACCGATGAGAGAAATGAAACTGGAAGCGTTCTCGAGAGTGTAATGTTCCTGATGAGAGATTATTTGGCGATGGGGAGGTTGCCTTTCTCCCAGAGGCCAAGCTAAGCAAGTAGGGAACACTAAGAGAATCATCCTAGGGAAAGGGGCTGCCAAAGAAGGATTCCAATATTTCATTTACCCATTGGAAGATGGCTTATGCGCTGGGCTTGCCAGTCTTTGCACTTTGCCAAACTGAGAAGGGAAAATGAAGTAGATTAAGAAGGCAGGAAGGTTTAGCAGCAAAGCAGCCCGCAGAACAACAGTTTGGCATGGGAAGGATGAGTGACCTATATTGGTGGGTAAAATGGACACTGTTGACAGTAACCAGGATTGAGCGGATCTTTCCAGCATCCAAACCAAGAGGGCTGCTAACCAGGTGAGGGCCTTCACGGGCAGCAACTAGCTAAACTGGAAGGATCAGAGAAACCAGAAAATATCAAGCCAGAAAAGATCTTTCCTGTCAGAGAAATGTGTGTGAGAAAGACACCCTCCTCTCTTCCCAATATTCACATGTGTGAGCCACGAGAAAGCCAACATTTGATTATTTACTATGCAGACAACAGAGCAGAACTAACAGTGATAATTGAGCTAATGTTGCCCCTTTTCTCTAATCCCTTCTTCTTGCCACAGCAATAAAGAGGAACCTGGACCAGAGGAGAGGAGTAAGAGGAACAAAGAAAAGAGCATGCCTGCTCTGCATTTCAGGTCTCTCAGGCTGGGCCCTGGGTAGCACTGGGAAGAGGGGAGAACATTAATTTAGAAGAAACATCGATTAGACTAGAGTAAACTTGAGTAGAAAGACATATAATCTGCCTCAGATAATACCAATGTATGAAAAAAAGAGTTTCAACAGGATATGTTTGAAGTTAGTGATTGCAGAAATAAATGAGTCATGTCTGAATACCACCGAAGTAATTAACTGGTTTCCTGGGTAATCTTTAGACAGTTATTTAATACTGCTACGTATTACTCAATATTGCTGAACTTCAGTTACCTCATTTTAAAAAGTGAAATGCTAGTACTCCACCTTTATATATTTATTCTACAAATATTTCTTAATTGTATGCCTGATCTTTTTTCCAGCAGAAGACTAATGATCAGAAGACTGGCAGTTCTATGTATTACATGGCATTACAGAATGTTAGAGTCCATAATTAACTTTCAAGAAGTCAAAGCAAAGTAAGGTGCACCCGTCATTTATTTCTCATGCCCTAGGTGCCAGAAAGTATATAATGCATTTGGAAAAAAATATACCAGCCCTCAAGATGCTTACAATCTAGAAGTAAAAACATACACCCAGATTATTATTTTTTATTTTAATAAATGAAATGATGAATTTATGTTTTGCATTTCAGATGTCCCAAAAACTCTGTAAAAGGTCTCATTAAACCCTGTTTTATAGATGAGAAAATTAAATCATAGTGCTAAGAAAAGGTATATCATGGTTTTGAATAAAGGTCTACCTGGCTCCCAATTCTATAGTGTTTTGACTACATCATTAATTATAATCTCAAAGACAAAGCAGTGCTTCACATATCCAATTTATAACCTCAAGTTGAGCTAAAGCCTGGAAATATCATGTTAAAGAACGGTTTTTGTAAAAATAATGAGTTATTAAGGGAAGCTAAGAATATTTGCAAAAAGTAATTCCAACCTTCTTTTAGTGATGACATGAAGAACAGCTATGGTTTTTGTAATGGACATTTTTCTTTTCTTTGTTGAGCTGCCTAGAATCTCCGTTTTACAACCATCACACCACCATTCTCAGTATATCATCTTTAGTTGGTTTTAATTAAGCCTCGCCCCTTAGTTTCACACATACGACCAAGAATAGTCATAATCCTCTGTAACTGTCGTTTGTTCCACGCCAGGCCAATCCAAAATCTCCCTGGGACTAGCAGGAAAGTGGCTCTTTCCTTCAGTTGGATCCCTAGATATGAGGATGATTTAAACCCAGAGTTCTTTATGGCCACCTGTTGGCCATATATTCCACCTTTAAGGAGACGTGACTGAGAATGAAGGCATTAGAGGGGAAAGAAGATATGACAGAGAGGGAGGGAGGGGAGGTAAAAAGAAAGGAAGGAGAGAGAGGGAAAGGGAGAGGAGCTTCCCTAGCTCCCTCTAGCTGCACCTAGATTCATAGGAAATTCAGCTTCCCTAGTTTTAGAATTCATTAAGCAAGGATTTATGAGTACCTATTATATGTCAGGCCCACACAAAGTACTAAAATGTGTCAGCCTAAGAAAAAGAACATACTACTGTTTTATTCTAACAATGATAAAGACCATATCCTGTGATTAAAGACTCTTGAGACTCAGAGAAAAAGTTCACTATACAGTCCACCAAGGCCCAGGTTTTGACAATTCCATTTTTTTTTCTCTTTGAATCATTATGCATTTTTAAAATTTTGACAGTATAAGACTGCTATTTAAACATAATATTAATGGTACTTTTTTCCTTTTTTCTGAATTCAATCTGATGTTTGCAATCATATGTGTCTGTGTACATATACATACACTTACATGTATGTTTGCATATAAAATTTATCTGTGAAATGAGGATTAAAATGTTTTTTTAATGTCTTGAAAGCGAGCCTTAAATTTTATTTCTAATGATGTAGAAGTTCAATCTCTGCTTCATGGACATTCGTCATTTATCATTTATTCTCCAACACATTCTTTGTCTCTCTCTCTACAGCTAGGGAAGCTGAACAATTAGAAAAGAAGTTCTTATTAATAAACTTTTCTAGTTGCAATTTCTATGTAATATTACAGAGACAATTAATTTCTTCCTTTGCTTTCATATCATTTAGTGTTTCAACTGTTTTGCCTTTACATACTATGAATCTAGGTCTAGCAAACCCAGCCAGCAATCTTAGAATACTATGCTGATTCAAATGTAATTCAATAAACACTCATTAGACACCGCATTAATCTTGTCCTTGTCCTCAAGGAGTTCACAGTATAGTGGGGAACACAGACATGCAAAGTATAATTAAACTATGAGAACTGTAGCAGTGTAAGCATGTGCGAAATATGAAGGCAACACAGAGGAGCACTTCATTCTATTTGGAGGCATTTAGAAAGGCTTCATGGGAGAGCTGATTCAAGAACTAAGGAGGGAAGGGTAATGAGAAATTTGCCAGGTAGGGAGTCAGCAATAAAAATCAAGAACAATTACAGAATAGTTCTTTCTTGCCTTTATTTCGGGACATTTTTCTGAGTTAATGTCACAATTACTGAAAAACATTGTGGCAAATTTTACTGTAAAGAGCCAGGTAATAAATATTTTTAGTTTTGTGAGCCATGTTGTCTCTGTCACAACTAAACTCTGAAGTTGTAGCTTGAAAGCAGCCATAGGTGATATGTAATGGAAGGGGCGTGACAGTGTTCCGATAAAACTTTATTTCAAATACAGACGATGGGTTGAGTTTGACCCATGGACCACAGTTTGTAATTCCGTGGTATACAGTATTTACCAATAGCGCAGAGCAAAGAAAATGATCTTCAATTTTAGCCAGAGTTCAATGTACTAGTGATATAATTTTTTTTTTTTAAAGGCATTTCATTTAAGGCAGTGTATTCAAGGTTTTTTTTTTTTTTTTCCCTCCCCAAAGCCCCAGTAGATAGTTGTATGTCATAGCTGCACATCCTTCTAGTTGCTGTATGTAGGACGCAGCCACAGCATGGCCGGAGAAGTGGTGCGTCGGTGTGCACCCGGGATCCAAACCCCGGGCCGCCAGCAGCGGAGCACGCGCACTTAACCGCTAAGCCACGGGGCCGGCCCTGATATAATATTTTGGGTGGAAAAAAGATTTATTAAATTGTTGAAGACTCATTCGTGTCTTCCTTTTTAAGCTCAGAATCTAGGTACATGTTTTATTTCCTTCCTAGTTCAATGTGTCTTTTGGGAAGGGACAGAACACTCTAAAAAGACTCTAACTATCTTTCCAAAGTGTTTTAATTCCTTTCAAATGACAACAATTTTGGGAATTGAATAAATTTTGTCACAGAATAAGTTAAGAGCAAGAGATAGTATTTAAGGAACACTGGGAACAATTCTTTGAACACAGGACAAAAATTATTACTAGAAGTGTATTTCCTCTAAAAAGCAATAATCCTACGCTTCTTTGAAGTTATATCATTCTATGTAACTTAGAATTTTCAAGTTCTCTCAATTACCACACAGAAGAAAGAAACTAACAAAGAGATATAAAGACAAAACTGAAGGAAATAAAAATTTACTTTGTTATCTTTATTTCAAACAAGGCTAAAGAGAAAAATATGGAAACCAGAAAAATATTACCAGAAAAAACGTTATACTTGTATGTATATAAGCATACATACAAATTTTTCCTCAAGATACTACAAATTAAATTAGACCTTTTTATTTTTATAAAATAAATAAGAAATAAATTGTGGTAATTATGATTCAAAAGCAATTCTCCTGACTTATTATCCAATCCAATCTCTGTCCCTATGTGTTTGTTTATTGTTGTTATTGTCTACTACTTAATGAAGGAAATCATATGGTATTTGACCTTCTCCCTCTGACTTATTTCACTTTGCATTATACCCTCAATGTCCATCCATGTTGTCACAAATGGCATCCCAAACATCTTATGAGACTCCGTTACTTGCTCCTTCTCACAGTACTTTTCACCATTCCAACAGGTAAATCCTGCCACTCTTCTGCACTTAGGAGAGGGAAAATAGTAAGTCCCTACCTATCAATAATTACTCTAAATGTAAACTGACTAAATTCTCCAATCAAAAGACATAAAGTGGCTGAATGGATGAAAAAACAAGGTCCAAGTATATGCTGCCTACAAGAGATTCACTTATGCTTTAAGGACACACACAGACTGGAAATGAAGGGATGGAAAAAGACATTCCAGGAAAATAGAAACCAAAAGAAAGCAGGGGTAGCTATACTTGTATCAGACAAAATAGACTTTAAGACAAAGACTATAATAAGAGTCAAAGAAGGTCATTAATGAAAGACATGATTTTTTTGAAAAGATAAACAAAATAGAAAACCTTTAGCTAGACTTACCAAGAAAAAAAGAGAGAAGATAAATAAAATTATAAATGAAAGAGGAGACATTACAACTGATACCACACAAATACAAAGGATCATAAGAGATAATTATGAACAATTATATGTCAACAAATTGGACAACGCAGAAAAAAAAATGGATAAATTCCTAGAAACATACAACCTACAGAGACCAAATCATGAATAGAAAATCTGAACAGACTGATTGCTAGTAAAGATTTGAATCAGTGTTCAAAAACCTTCTAACAAAGAAAAGTCCGGGACCAGATGGCTTCACTGGTGAATTCTACCAAATATTTAAAGAAGAATACATATTAATCCTTCTCAAACTCTTCCAAAAAATAGAAGAGGAGGGAGCACTTTCAAATGCATTTTATGAGGCCAGCATTACCCTAATACCAAAGCCAGATAGTGACATTACAGAAAAAGAAAATGACAGAACAATATTCCTATAGGTGCAAAAATGCTTAAGAAAGTATTAGCAAACTGAATTCAATAACACATTAAAAGGATCATACACCATGATCAATCGGGATTTATTCCAGGGAAGGAAAGATGGTTCAACATCTGCAAAACAATAAATGTGATACACCACATTAACAAAATGAAGAATAAAAATCATATAATTATCTCAATGGATGCAAAAAAACTATTTAACAAAATTTAACATCCTTTCATGATACAAACTCTCAACAAACTGGGTATAGAGGGAGAATACCTCAACATAATAAAGGCCGTATATGACAAACCTACAGCGCTACTATCATACTCAAGGATGAAAAGCTAAAAGCTTTCCCTCAAAGATGAGGAAAAAGATGAGGATGCCAACTCCCGCTGCTTTCATTCAACATAGTACTGGAAGTCACAGCCAGAGAAATTAGGTAAGAAATCGAAATGAAAGGAATCCAAATCAGAAAGGAAGATGTAAATTCGTCTCTATTTGCAGATGACATATTATACATAGAAAACCCTAAAGACTCCAACAAAAAACTGTTAGAACTAATAAATGAATTTAGTAAAATTTCAGGACACAAATAAATATACAAAAATCAGTTGCATTTCTATACACCAACAATGTACTATCAGAAAGGGAAATTAGGAAAATCCCATTTGCAGTAGTGCCAAAAAGGGATAAAATAGTTAAGAATAAATTTAACCAAGGAAGTGAAAGATCTGTACACTGAAAACTCTAAGGCACTTTTGAAAAAAATTGAAGAAGACAAAAATAAAAGAAGATAGCCCATGTTGATAGACTAGAAGAATTAATATTGCTAAAATGTCCATACTTCCCAAATCAATCTACAGTTTCAATGCAATAACCAGAAAAGTTCCAATGGCATTTTTTACAGAAATAGAAGAAACAATCCTAAAATCTTATGAAACCACAAATGACTCCAAATAGCCAAAGTAATCCTGAGAAGAAAGAACAAAGCTGGAGGCATCACATGTCCTGATTTCAAACTATAGTACAAAACTATCAAAACAGTATGGTATTAGCATAAAAACAAATACACAGACAAATAGAACAGAATAGGGAGCCCAGAAATAAGCCCATGCAAATATGGTCAATTAATTTATGAAAAAAAGCCAGGAATATACAATGGGGAAAATATAGGCTCTTCAAAAAAATGGTGTCGAGAAAACTGGATAGCCATATGCGAAAGAATGAAACTGGATCCCTTCCTACACCATATACAAAAATCAACTAAAAATGGATTAAAGACTTGAATGTGGGCCGGCCCCGTGGCTTAGCGGTTAAGTGCAGGCGCTCCGCTGCTGGTGGCCAGGGTTCGGATCCCTGGCGCGCACCGACGCACCGCTTCTCTGGCCATGCTGAGGCCATGTCCCACATACAGCAACTAGAAGGATGTGCAACTATGACATACAACTATCTACTGGGGCTTTGGGGGAAAAAAAAATTTTTAAAAATTAAAAAAAAAAAAAAAAAGACTTGAATGTAAGACCTTAAACTGTAAAACCCCTGAAAAAAAACATAGAGGGTAAGCCCCTTGACATCAGTTCTGGCAATGATTTTTTGGATCTGACACCAAAAGCAAAGGCAACAAAGGCAAAAATAAACAAATGGGACTACATCAAACTAAAAAGCCTCTGCATAGCAAAGACAGCCATCAACAAAATGTAAAGGCAACCTATGGAATGGGATGAAATATTTGCAAACCACATATCTGATAAAGGATTAATTTTCAAAACATACAAGGAACTAATACAATTCATTAGCAAAGAAACAAATAACCCAGTTTAAAAATGGCAAATGATCTGAATAGACATTTCTCCAAAGAAGACATACGAATGGACAATGGGTACATGAAAAGGTGCTTAACATCACTAATCATCAGGGAAATGAAAATCAAAACCACAATGAGATATCACCTCACACCTGTTAAAAGGGATATTATCAAAAAGACGAAAAGTAAATGATGGCAAGTATGTGAAACAAAGAGAACCCTCGTACACTATTGGTGGGAATGTCAACTAGTAAAACTACTATGGAAAACAGTATGGTGGTTTCTCAAGAAATTAAAAATAGAACTACCATATGATCCATCTGGGTATATACTCAAAGGAAACAAAACCATTAGCCTGAAGAAATATCTGTACTCCCGTGTTTATTGCAGCATTAGTCACAATAGCCAAGGTATGGAAACAACCTAAATGACTGTCAACGGACGGATGGATAAAGAAAATGTGGTATATATCGATATATATATACACAATGAAATATTGTTCAACCTCAAAAAATAGTGAAATCCTGCCATTTGTGACAACATGGATGAAGCTGGAGGGCATTAAGCTAAGTGAAATAAGTAAGAGAAAGACAAATACTGCATGGTATCACTTATATGTAGAATCTTAAAAAAGAAAAGTTAAACTCTACAAACAGAGAGTAGAAAAGTGGTTGCTAGGGGCTGGGAGGTGGGGGAAATATGGAGTGGTTGGCAAAAGGGCACAAACTTTCAGTTATAAGATGAATAAGATCTGAGAATCTAATATATAACATAGTGAGTATAGTTGATAACACTATTGTATAATTGAAATTTGCTAAGAGAGTAGAACTAAAATGTTCTCACAAAGAAAAGAAAAAAGGTAAACATCATGGATGTGTTAATTAACTGGATGGGGGGAATCCTTTTACAATGTATACATATATCAAATTATGTTGTATTTGAAATATCTTTTTTGTCAATTATACCACAATAAAGCTGAAAAATAAATGAATTAATAAAATTAGATTGTGGTGATGGTTGCAAAACTGTAAATTTACTAAAAAAATCATTGAATTGTACACTTAAGGCTGCTGAATCTTGTGATATATAAATTACACCTCAACAAAGCTTTTTAAAAAAAAGTTAATCACTAACTCTGACAGTTATTAATGATAACCCCTCCACCCTAGATAGAATACAGATCAGTTTCAACTCATTGGCAAAGTAATGGTACATAATTGCATTGCTCTAAATTTTTTTTTTCTTTTTTGGCTAATGATGGTGAATCTGTGCTGCTAGTTCTTGCTGTTCTTGGAACAACCGAGTGTGTAAAGTAGAACAGATTACACACTGTTCTACAAAGGCCTCAGGAAAAAGCTATGTATGTCTCTAAGGTTGATCCTCATAGTCTATGGTGTTTGTTCGCTTGGTTTGGATTGGTGCTGAAGCATCTTGCAGGGACTAGGCATTGTTATTATTTTTGTGATAGTGGTCATAATGCTGGTTCACTGCATTCTATCTAGAGTCTAAATGCTTTTGTGTAGCTGTTCTCACATCGGTAATCGCCATGATGCTACAACTATAGAAAGGTCAAGTTCTTGTGATCTAGTTGACTACGGAGACAACTGAACAATCGCTGAGCAGCGAAGATGTGGATCTCCAGCTGTCTCTGAATCGGTCAACTTCCTGCCAGTAAGAGAATGACCAAAAGTGGGTACTGAGAGGCTAAATACACAGACACACAATATATGATGTAAGAACTCTGACCCACAGTCTCTGTAGCAGTCAGCTCAGAATAATAATGAATTGGCCAATCATTGCCAGCTTCTCTATTTTCTCCCCCACTTCCAACGGAGGATCAATGAAAATCAAATATGTTCCCCAAACCAATCACATGCCTGATTCTAGTTAGCCGAACTCCAGCTTCCCCACGCCAACAATTTCCAACCAGAGCATACCTGAAGCTTTCCTCTTTTTTGCACTCTAAAACTTTCTCATTCCTCTGCCTGCCTTTGAGTTTCTGATGGCGATTGATTCCCTTGCTATGAATAAATAGCCTGTTTGTTCTCATTTGGATGGTCTTCATTCGTTTCCACATTAGTAATGTCATTTTACTCAGAAGAAAATCTGATAGCTACATGATTAACAATTTTGATAGCTCTCACCATTAAATTAGATTAGAACACTAAGATCTCACAAAGCCTATCTTTTCCTCCTGCAACAATATGACTCCATGTGTCTTTATGAACCTTCATGTGAAGATATCTAATGAAAAGTCTTCATACTGCTAATAGTGACCTCTCAGTTCTAAGCTTCAATCCTCATTGAAAATTTCCACAGCAAATTTTGCATCTTCCTTCTGAGACTCAATGTTATGATGCTTATTTCCCACATAATGTTGTTAGACATGACTGGCTGACTTGAACCATATCTCTAGGTAACATAAATCATCACCTTTCTTAATCATTTCCCTCATCTCCTTGTATTTAATCCTCACATAATCACACTTTGGTGTTGCTATATTTTCTTATGCATCTTCTATATTGCTGTCATTTTGTTTCTGGCTAGTATCCCATTATAAGTTGCAAATTCCCAAAGGCAAAGAAGACTTTCTTCAAATTCCACTGTAACTCCCCACAGAACATAGCTAAGTCTCTAAACCCTATGGATAGTCATGTCATCTTGGCAATGGTTGGATGGGATGAAAGAAAAAACCAATTGATTGATTTAAATTTCTAACTTTTCTCTGTCTAGATATTCCTTTTAGCTAAAAGACAAAATTCTTCAGCGTTCTGAGATCTCTCTGGACCAGCAGCTCTCAAGATGTTGTCCCTGGACCAGCATCACCATATCACCTGGGAGCTTGTCAGAAATGCAAATTCTTGCCCCCCCCCCTTGCCCCACACATACTGAATCAGAAACTCTGGGGACAAGAAATTTGTTTTAACACTGTCACGTGGTAATTCTGATGCATGCTACAGTTTTGGAACCAGTGCTGTATACTCTTACTACTCCAAGTGTGGTCCATGGAACCACAAGTTTTAGCATCAAGTGAGGACTTTATAAAAATGCAGAGTCTTAGGCCCCATCCCAAACCTGCTGAACAAGAATCTGTATTTTAAATAAGAATCTGCTTGGGTGATTTGTTTGCATATTAAAGTTTAAGAAACCTTCGTCTAGAGAATTTCATTGTGCAGAAACTATCAGAATTATAACAAGAAAATCAACAATCCACTTTATTTTTTTTTCCAGGAGGAGGCTCTTACCTGCTCTTAAGAGTCAATTGTGCATATCTCTTATCAACTAGAAGTTCAGTGTCATCATGTTGAGAGTTTAAAGTCAGTCATTATGGAAACATTTACACCACAGAAATCAGCAAATACCACAAATCACAGCCTCCCACCCCTGACCCCAGCTGCTTTACCTGCATATCAAGGGTAAGAGGGGTCATTTTACTAAATTTCACTCAATCTAAGGTGTGGTATGTTCAATTACTGAGGCGTCAGAATTTATTGAGGAAAATGTTATTCAATTTTTGAAACCTTTTACTGGCTTATAGAAGTGTGATTTTAACTAAGGTTTGATTCTATACCTTACGGTTTCTTTATGTTAAAGGAAAAATTTACTAAGTTTGAAGCTATAGTTATTGAGAGGGTTAATAAAATAAATTCATGTCGGAGCTCAGGGTTTTGATTCATTTGTAGGAAAATTGCAACCCAAGGTCAAAGCAATATGCTATAATATTAATAGAATTGTTGAATAGTTCCAAGAAAATATGAATGGCATTTTAGTAACTACATTCAGCAACATTACACCAACCATGTTATTATGAATTATTTATCAGTTTTATGAAACTAACCATTCTCCTTCTTTTACTGTTAATCAGATGAAGAAACATTATTGTGACCTTGGTTAGTTGTGGTGGTATTTGTCCCTTTTAGAAAGAGTAAAATAAAACTAGCTAGAACTAATTACTATTTTTCTATACTGAAGCTTTCACTAGAATGGACTTTGTGATGTATATAATTTCACCTCCATAACCTTTGTTCTGTGCTTTAAAAGAATATTTTTCATGAGATATGTTCAACAATAGAATACTGTTAGGAATGTGAATGCCTGTAAGTTAGACAGAAAGAGATTTATAATCACAGGACATGAATAAAGCATCTACCAGAAAACAGAATACAGAGATCAAGCTTCCTAAGAAGTTTGGACTCATTGACCCAAGAGTTTACTCTGGGCTTCTGGTGTGAGGACTGACAATAGTTGTAGGAAGTGAGTATAGAGACAGTTGGTAACTGTTTGCAGGATTTACTGGTTTCAGTGGTTCAACAGTCAATGGCTAGCATTTCTTTCTATAGAGAAAACATAATATATACCTTATGGAGAAGCATTGATATCAATTACATGGGAATCTGACAATATTAGAAGTAGTGCACATTAGTTTAACAAAGTGTACTATGCATTTTTCTATTTTTACTTTAAAATATTTTTTCACCCCAAATATGCATGTGCTTTATTTTAATGCATTAAAACAAGATTTTTTCTAGATATTCTTGTGTTGACCTAGCTGATTGTATTGTCACCTATGCTTTTTGAAGCATGCAGAAAGTTATATTAACCGAGTATTCACAACAAATCTATTGACTTTGCAAATAGGAGCCAGAGACTATACTTAAAGAACAGCTCTAGATTTAGAACTAATGTTTCTTTACTATTTACATTGTAAAATAAACAATGTAAATATTCTACTTCCAAAATATTTCCGTTATAATTAACATTAGAAATAAATTACAGGGCCGGCCCCGTGGCTTAGCAGTTAAGTGCACGTGCTCCGCTGCTGGCGGCCTGGGTTCGGATCCCGGGCCCACACCGATGCACCGCTTCTCTGGCCATGCTGAGGCCGTGTCCCACATACAGCAACTAGCAGGATGTGCAACTATGACATACAACTATCTACTGGGGCTTTGGGGGAAAAAATAAAATAAATAAATAAATAAAAAACTTAAACAAAAAAAAGAAATAAACTACAGACCTCAAAAAAGGAGCAGATAATGTTTTGTAATGATGGAGTTGTTTCCTTGCTGTATAACACAACACAGGCATAAAAGTAATAACTGAAAATGTTCATTGAGTTCTTCTAGTTCAGATAGCTGTTCTTAATAACAGTTACAGGGGTGTTTTAAATTTAGTAATGACAAAATTATTACTTGAGACCACAGTGCTCAAATGATATTTCTTCTTTTTAGGTTCTTTGTCTCTATACAATTATCCACACTACAAGAAAATCACCTACTTTTTGGACAGAAAAATGACAAACGTCAGGGAAGATGTCACATAATTGGCACATGGCACTTAGTGGATTAATTCTCATCTCAAATACTTTCAGTAAGGGGCATTGTAAGCTAGCAAATAAAAAAATAATTTTCTGTTTTATTATTCTTTGACTATGTTACAATTTAACAGTAGTTTCACTTGAAAGAATTCTATTTAATTTGGGGGGGGAATCACTAGTATCATAGAAAGATGACAAAAAATGCTAGGTTAGAATAAATACATTTTTGAAAGTTAAAAGTTGTGTTTATTACTCTTTCTTTAATATTCCTGGAATAAGATTTCAGTGTTTCACATTTTGAACTGTATAGAAAATATATTATTTCACTTAAGATAAAATTTTAGCTAGAAGTTTGTAGTCTAGCATCTTAAAATAATGAAGATTCAGTGTTTTAGTTTTCCATTGTTTTTGTAACAAATTACTACAAATTTAGTAGCTTAAAATAAAACCCATTTATGATCTCTTAGTTTCCATGGGTCAGAAGTCCAAAGAAATCAACTGGGTACTCTGTTTAGAATTTCACAAAGCTAAATTAAGGTGTTAGCTGGGCTGCATTCCTTTCCAGAGGCTCTAGTGGAGAATTCCTTTCTTGCTCATTCAAGTTGTTGGCAGAATTCAGATCCTTGTGGTTGTAGGAATGAGGTGCCCATTTTTTTTTCTGGCTATCACCTTAAGGTCATTCCTACTTTCTAGCAGCCACTCATATTCTTTGGATCCTGGTCCCTCTTCCATCTTCAAAGTCAGCAATGGCAAGTTGAGTCCATCTTATGCCTTGAGGCTCTCTGGTCTCTTCTTCCATTGCATCTTTCTGATCTGTCATCTTGCTTTCTTCTTCTACTTTTATGGACCTATGTAATTAAATTAGGCCCACTGGATAATCCAAGATAATCATTTTATTATAAGATGTAACTTTAATTCCAAGATGTAACTTTAATTCCATCTGCAAACTACTTTGCCATATAACATAGCGTACATAGGCATAGCATCAGGGGATGAAGAATATGGGGGCCAAAATTCCACCTACCACATTCACAGTTCATAATTAATGAAGCAAGAACCAAAGACAAGGAAATAAAATGCTAAATTCCTTTGGGTGATGAAAATCAATACCAGAAAATGAGTTCTAAAATATAAGTTTCAGTGAATAAGAAAGCAATATGGGGGCTGGCCCCGTGGCATAGTGGTTGAGTGCGCATGCTCCGCTAATGGGGGTCTGGATTCAGATCCCAGGTGCTCACCGATGCACCACTTGTCCGGCCATGCTGAGGCGGCGTCCCACATACAGCAACTAGAAGGATGTGCAACTATGACATACAACTATCTACTGGGGCTTTGGGGAGAAAAAGGGAAAAAAGAAGGAGGATTGGCAATAGATGTTAGCTTAGGGCTGGTCTTCCTCAGCAAAAAGAGGAGGATTGGCATGGATGTTAGCTCAGGGCTGATCTTCCTCACAAAAAAAAAAAAAGAAAGCAATATGAATTTCCCAGCAAAATATAAACTAATTATATCAAGTACATATTGCAAAAAATTAAACTCTTTTGGGGGGAAATACTTATGATACATACACTCGAGGCACTATGTACAGTAGTTGCCTTCTAAAAGAGTAAAACACAACTTCTAAATATTTTAGTGGTAAGTGGACAATGCTTTTTATAAGTCATATTTGGAAGTGACTCAGTTCATTTTCTTTTATTTTCCATTTAACAAAATGATAGACATGATTGACATGCCTATTTTTTCTGTTTCTTTGTATCTTTCTTTTTTTTTTCTGCTGAGGAACATTTGCCCTGAGCTAACATCTGTGCCAATCTTCCTCTATTTTGCATGCGGGTCAGCACCACATCATGGCCACCGTCAAATGGTATAGGTCCACATCAGGGAACCTAACCCAGGCCATCGAAGTGGAGCACACTGAACTTAACCACTAGGCTACAGGGCCATCCCTATGTATCTTTAAATTTTAAAAGCAAACTATTAATTTCTGGGTTTTAGAGAAAATTAAGTAGGTGGAGTTTCCATCTCATCTTAAGGAATCATCAATTTTGCTGACATAACAGGCTTTCTTATCCCATCTGACGATAAGTCTAATGTAACAACTGCCTGTGTACTTTACAATTCAGAAACTACAAAGCTATTGACCATTTACAGGAAAATAAATTAAGCAGTTGCAGTCAAAGCTCTGTAGGTGAACAATGCAGTCTTCTTGCTAAAATTCATGAATCTGAGAAAAAGCCAGATATTGTCATTATGGACTAGAAGAAAACACAGTTTTAATGGCCTCTCTCAAACATATGTCCATGAAGCAATGGTCTTACAGCTATTTCTACACATTTCATCAAGTTATTGCAGATAAATCTTTTATATGAATTTTTGAATTTGTTTTAATCAAACCAATTTTCTAGTGCTCAGCTAAATTCTCCATATTCAGACCTGACATTTAGAATTATATAAATACATTCAAATTTTAAACAGCAATAGGTGACAGCAAGTAACTTAAGTTATAAGAAAAAATCATCAGCCTTAAATCTGAAATAATGTTTTAATGATTCTGGAGCAGTGGAGAAGTCATCTGGAGAGAGCTCTTACTAAAGTAGTCTTAAAAAAGAACCTGCCTATAAACATTGATAGGACAATGCATAGATGAGCACCATACTACATGGGCTTGTTAAACATTTGTTGACTTTCTTTAATAGAATTGTAGAGTTAACATTTGAAGTATACCGTAAATCTTTTTCTGGCCTTTAGCAGAATACTCATTTTGGTATCTTGTAAAATTATACTATAAAAATCAATTCTAATTACTACATATAATACAACACAGGCAAAGATAAGGAAATGAAATGTTAATGGTAAGTGATTATGCATTAAACTGCAAAGATTTTTATGATGGGGAGGTCTGAGATTTGGTGTTATCACTGCTCTTAATTCATTTTTATTGAGGTTCATTGAGCGAATAGCTTAAGACTCCTAAAATAGTTTTCCTGGAATACTTTCTAGTACTCGTATGCACAGTTTTATTCATTCAGGCTGTACTTATTGAGCACACATTTGATTCAATATACTATACTTGGTACCAAAGGGATTACGTCAACAATGAAAGTATTAGAAAGAGCTCTAAAGACGCAGTGATGATAGGACAGTTACTTGAGTCTAATATTTAACTGTCTTTTTACTTATTGCAATCTTTGTGAGGCCACAGTTGTACCTTGCTTACTATTACATCACCCCAGACCCATCCCGGTACCTTGCAAATAGTAAGTGTTCGGCAAATATTATCTCGATGAATTTGTTTTGTCTATGAACGATTCCAAACTTTACCCAGACAAGTACCAGTGAGACAGTGTACAGGTTGAGAGAAGACAATGAAGCAAGTTCATGCTTGACTACAACACTTAAAGACAGTTTTTCTTCTAATACATAGAAAACATTAACAGAAAGCCAATAATTACTCTTGTCTCTAGAAAACCAAAGGAGCACTTGATTAAAAAATATGTATGCCTGGCTTTAGTTAACTTAATTAGTCGAACTCCAGCCTCTCAAAGGAACATAAAATTAATACCAAGTCTTTTAAAGTAGTTTGAATTGTAATTTACTAAATTATTCAATTCATTACTCTCAATTTCATAATTCAGACCAAAATTTTAAAATGAATTTCCAAACTTTAAGTTTCAGAATTCTGTTCAATTTTTAGGGTTTTGTTTCTGAGGCTAGGAGTACAGCTTTCAGCTTACTGGGGATAATAAAAGGTCTTTACTTGAGTAACTTGAATGCTTTACTACTGACCATTCCCACAAGTATAAATGATTTATTAACTCCTGAAGAAGGGTGCTGGAACTCCTTTTATATGCACTGCCCTCATTTCCAGCACTGGGGAAAACCTAGCATTTGGCTATTTTTCATATTTCATTCCAGGTTACAAAGACTCTAGAGAAATTGTGTTTTTCATAAGATTGCCTTGCAAGTTAAGGAGGAAATGGAAAAACATGTTGTAAACCTCCCTCTCACTTCCTCATGTCAAATCATTATGTTTAATCAATTACATAAAGATATAAATCTAGAGTTTAGGGACGTTAAGCTTGAAGTAAAAAATGGAAAAATAATTTCCAAAATAGAAAAATGGCATGGTCACTAACTTTGTTATACAGTGAATACAAAATATATCTTACCAACCTCAGACAAATCTCTGATATTACGAGAAAGGCAAAAAGTGACAAGAGTTTGAACAGACAAAAGGTTTAATTACAAAATGCTTTAGCTGTTGATATTGTTAAGCATATCCATTAGAATGCAAATTCTTTACAGAGGAATTTTGTGGCAACAAGAGTTTCTATGTAAATGATCCAATGACCTTCTAGTACGTCACTCTTGATGAACATCATGTTGACTAAAATTAAATATGGTTGTATGTGATATTGACAAAACTGTTTACAAAATCATATAAAATATGGAATCGATTAAGTCTCATGGCTATGAAAATACTACACTCTTGCTTTAGAAGCAGATAGCCTAATGTCACCAACTCTCTGCTTGAGAGTTTTCTGATTAACGTGGTTTTTCTTTTTTCCATTTTGTATCTGGTTGTTTCTTTGTGTGCTTTACTGGTGTAGACTTCGACATGTGGCAACAAATTGAATGGCTTATTAATATAACTGTTCTGTCTGAAAGGGTATAAAATGATGATTCAATATAGAGATGTTCAAACTATGCTTTGAAGTGAAATAAATCTAGATAACAAAGCTGAAAGTACAAGTAAACTGCAAATTAAATATTTTTGCAATATGTCAATTCCCAAATCCTCTATCTTACTTTTTAAATAGGAAAATTGTATTTATTTCTATGATATGTGCACTAGTCTTGAAGTGCTAATGCCAATGTCTGAATAACAATGCTATCAGAGTTTCAATCAAAAAATGAAATTTGTGTTGATACCTAGGTGACATTTTTTCTTAGGTGTACTGCTGAACGTACTAGGTATATGAAAGAAAGTAATCCTCTGTCTTTCTCTCTGACAAATATTTAATAGAACAGCAGTAGCTGTAAAGACTAGAGGCCTTAACTTTGAATTGAAATGTCAGATAAGGCACTCAATCTGAGTGTATCTATTCAGACATTACATTTAAAAAAATGAAACCAGAATTATCCTTATAAAAAGATGTTCTAACATCTATTAGTGCACTCCAGATGTGAAGAATTTCAGGAAAAAATCTTGATGCAATAATGATAACTTTATTGTAGCTTGCTGTTACTCAAGTTTGCCTAGATCAATGGAAGTTATTCACGAGGCATCCATTCCTGCAAGGTACTGAGTCACTAATCAAATAAAAAACAAATTAATAAAAATTTTTAAGTGGAAAATTTCTGATTATAGGGAGAAAATAAAAGAGAGAACTGCAGGACCAGAATTGGAACACAGAGAATCTTGCTGCTGCATATATTATTTTAAAATAATAATTACAAAGCATTGTTGTCTTTTATAATATTTTTATGTATTTTACTTATATAATACATCTTTGTTTTATATCATTATTCCTCTGGGGATAAATTCTCCAGTTGCTTATTCCTTATTCTCACAGATTTGAATGGGGAAAAACAAAGGGAGGCATTAAACTTATAGGAAGAATGTTATAAACCTACTTAAGGTCACTGCTAAATCCTTTATTGGTAAAATAGAAAAGATGAAAATACATTTCCAAAATCAATGTCGAATCTCAAGAGTAGAAATGTACCATAATCTCAAAATCTGAACTTGATGTCCTCTGCTACTAAAATTAGAAAAATATTATTTGAAAACCAAGTTCAGGCCTTGTTGTAGTCAGAAATAACTCAAGGCCAGTTTTGCGTTTCCAGCATTCTTTCAGGAAACTTGGAGCACTTAACTACAGGCTTAGCACAGTGCTCCCCGTTGCAGAGCACAAGATAAATCAGCCTGGATTCTAGTAAACCCTGTAGGATATCTTTGCAGAATATTACCCAACCATTCTTCTGAATTTCACTGTTTTCACAAGCTAGATTTCCAATTTTCAAATTTATAAGCTTAATAAAATACTTCTCAGCTCCTCTTTTTTTATGACTTCCATTCTCTCCTGGTCATGCACATGTTTTCCCCTATTCTCTTGAACATATGGAGAATAATTACAAGCACTGTTTTGCAGTTCTGCTCTACTAATTCCATCATCTTTTTCCGTTCTGATTCCATTTTTACCTTCTCATCTGAATATGAGTGGCGTTTTTTTGCTTCTTTGCTTACCTGGGTATTTATGATTGAGTGTCGAACATCGGGTATATTACATTCTTTGTTGCCAGATTTTGATGTGTCTTTTGAAACAGTGTTGACCTTTGTTCTGGTATGCAATTAACTTACTTGAAATTATTAGAATGCTTCAAGGTTTGTGGGGTTTTTTTTTTTGGTGAGGAAGATTAGCCCTGAGCTAACATCTGTGGCCATTTTCCTCTATTTTTTTTTATGTGGGACGCCCGCCACAGCATGGTTTGATAAGTGGTGCGTAGGCCCGGGATCCGAACCTGTAAACCCTGGGCTGCCAAAGCAGAGCACGTGAATTTAACCACTACGCCACCAGGCTGACCCCAAGGCTTGCTTTTAAGCTTCATAAAGGCAAGTACAAAACAGCTTTAGTCTAGGGCTAACTTAATCCCATTGATAAGACAATAACCTTCTGACAGTTCTACTGAATAACCCGTGTATTACAAGGGTTTCCGCTCCAGTTGGTGGGAACATGAACTATTCCAGTGTTTTTCCTTGTGCTTTGCGTAGATTCCTCTCATGCATGTGCAATCAGTACTGAGCCAAAGGTTTGAGATGACATCCTCTTCAGAGCTCATTCGCTCTCTATGTAACTCCCTCCCCCAGTATTTTCTCCACAAATTCTAGCAATCTTGGCCTCCGTGAACTCTGATGTCTGCTTCGTCAACCCAGCGAGACTGCCAGGCTCTGTTTAGGTCCCCTCTTCTGTACAATGGCCTAGGAACTCTGGAGAGTGAGCTGAGGCACTTGTAGATCTTACCTTTTCTATTTTCCTTCCCTCTGCCGCTTTCCCAAGGTATGATCAAACAATGGTTTGATATATATCATCCACTTTTCTAGTTAAGCCGGGCGGCTGAACCTGGTCCCTGCCACTTCACCTTAGGCAGAAGTAGAAGCACTCCCCAAATCTTAATAAAGAAGCTTCCTTAAAGGAATATTAGTCAAAAACTCAGATAACAGTCTGCTACTTCTAGCAAACGCAGAATTTTTTTTAACTTGAAGAGAAATACAAGAATTGAGCAATGGATTTTTAAGCCTGTGGAAAATGTTTCCTGTGTGTTCTCAACATCTTATAGGACTTGTACTTGGGTTCCTGGTGATGAGAGAAATCAAAGGACCATCAAAACCCATTTCTGTGGGGGTGAATTATATACTGGAATTTTCAAAGACAGAGGAAGAATTACTAGTGACAGCGCTCAGGAAAGAAGGATACATAACCCTCTTTTATAACTAAAATTGGTGGCTGATTGTCTTGGTTAGTTTCTCTCTTAACAGAACTAAATCTCCTGCCCTAATTGGTCAAATATCTTTGCCTCCCTTGATGGAGACTGAGAATAGCTAGTAATGGCCTTTTCTTGTTCACATTTAATAAGAATGAAAAATCCTTTAATTCCTAATCATATGTTTCATTTCTATTGTTTCCACAAATTTATCTCGACTTCTGACTTCCTTCAGCACCTTAACAATACCCACTCTGTACCAGCTTTGTTATTTATAGACTGGATATAGTTTAAAAAGAAGCAATCCTTACAGTCTAATAAAAAGAACAGAACAACCACAAATGCTTATAGAAATTCACAAATACATCTGTAACAACAATTTGAGTCACAAAAATGTATGAAACTTTCACTGGGTAAGTGAGAAGATGAAGTAGCAGGAGCTGTTTAATTTTTCTACACTTTCTTTCCCTAAGCTAAAGAGTTAGTAGTAGTATAATAATATTGTTTTGTTTATCTCAATATCATGAGTGAAGAATCTGCTTCTAGAAGATTTAAAATGTGCCTAAGGTCTATAGTAAAGAATGCAAAAATTGAATTTAAACCCTAGTGTCTTATATTTCCATATCACAAGTTTATCCATGTAGATCATCAGCTTTTTATGCTATCACCCAAGTCAGGAATGGAAATGCCAAGCAAAATTCTGAGAAAGGACTGTTTTTTTTTTTTGTGAGGAAGATCAGCCCTGAGCTAACATCCATGCCAATCCTCCTCTTTTTGCTGAGGAAGACTGGCCCTGAGCTAACATTCACGCCATCTTCCTCTACTTTATGTGGGGCGCCACCACAGCATGGCCTGACAAGCGGTGCATCAGTGCGTGCCTGGGATCCGAACCCGGGCTGCCAGCAGCAAAGCGTGCGCACTTAAGCACTACACCATGGGGCCAGCCCCTGAGAAATGACTTTTCTTGCCAGCTAATCCACTAATGGATCATTAAACATCATTCTATAATCTGTTGAGGTTTTCTTGAGGCAAATCTTTGTCTTCAGCTTATTGATAAATGATCAGAACCCTCTCTCTCCCCAGGCGTTCTCTCCACTCCTAAAAGGCAGGCACATTATCCTACTCTTTGGCTGTCCACATCTCATTACCTACTTGCTCTATTGTGGTTGATCCTCTGAATCTATCCACTAAGCCCTACACTTCAGTCCCCATCAGATATTGATATTTAGGAGCAAAGAAACCATTTTACCCTCTCTCAGCTCATGTACTGTCATAAACATGACAGCTTCCTTTACCCATAGGGTGACCATCTGTCAAAATCTTGATCCATAATCTTAAGGAAACTTATAAAGTTTAGAATCTAACTATCCCCTTTTTTGCTTTCCAGAATAGGAGAAGGAGCCTGAAACTCAGAGACAAATTAAATGACTGGCCTAAGGTAGCTAGCAGTGCATGTTGACCTGAGGGGACTTAAGTTTGAGTCTTCTGATGCCAAGGCTAATTAAAGGTTTCCTAACACCACCAGATTTTCCAAGTTATAGCACATAGATTCTTGTGACCAAGGGGTTTTATTTTTGTTCTTTTCTTTTTTCTTTAATTTGCATTAGCAGACATCATTTTATAAAATTAAAGGATATTTCACATAAAAATTCAGATTTCCTCCTTCTCTGGCATAGATGGTGGATTTGGTGACAATGCTCACGTTCCCACTTGGCAACCATCTGCTAGAACTGACGGAACATGAGCTTCTCAGTCCCTTCCATTTTCAGTTTTCTCACCAGCACTGAGGCTAAGTTTGAATTGTCATTTGTTATTTTATGCCAAGCTCACATTACCTATTTAGGCGACTGGTTTATCTCAAAGGCATTTATGTTTGAGACTTTTGTAATACAAACTATTTACTTGCTTTCTGCAATGCAATGCTAATGGTATACTAGACAAGACTATAAACAATTGCTCCACTCTCAGTCTTCCTCTTCTCTATAAATGGCATTTTTCTCTTTCCACTTTTTCAAGCTAAACACCATGGACCCGTTGTTGACTCTCTATTTCACTCACACCCATATCCAGTCCATCAACAAATATGTTCAGTTCTCACATGAAATATATCCCAAATCCAACAACTTCCCACCCCTCAACCAGGGAGGGTCTGGTCCAAGACACTGTAATCTCTAATGTGGGATGTGTAAATAACTTCCTAATTGGTCTCCCTGCTTCCACTTTTGGTCTCCTGGAGCCAGACACTGTAACAATACCGCTCAAAACCCACCAACAGCTCCCATCTCACTCTGCGTAAATGCTAAAGAATTTACCAGGGCCACTTGCTCTAGTCCCTCCTTCCCCCACCCTCATCATCTCTGACCTCATCCCCTAATTCTCTTCTTCTGGCCCATTCTCCTCTAGTCACCCTGGACTCTTTACTGTTTTGGTCATATTATATCATAAGTATGTGTATTCTCAATAAATATTTGTGAAATAAATGATTAAAGTATTAATACACAAGGACTACTCTGGATGTTCTGGTCAGCTATGACTTTGGAATTTTATCTATCATAGGAAGAACAAACGTGCCAGTGAGAGCTGAATTTACAACAGGGCTGAAGTTTTGCCTAAAAGGAATGATGATGGGAAAAGGGGTCAAAGAAGTTGGTATATTCAGGGTAGCGAGCATAAAGAGACAATATGAATTTAAGCCAAATAACGATGGAACTGAAGGCCTAAAGAAAATGATTTACAGTGAAAAGACGGGAGGGTCAATGCATGAGAGATCCTGGAGGAACCAAATAATTGTTGCAGTGAGGCTGCTAGAGATAGAAAGAAGGGAGTCACGGTTAGTGAGTGGGTGCTTGAAACTGAAATTTGAGGTGTGGGCTCTTATTGGTAATGACGAGGACTATGATATGCCCATGCAGTGGATGGCTGATGTGCGTGAGAACAGGGAATGGAGAAGTCAGGATGTTGAATTGATCATCTAAGTGTGTATTGGAATAATAGAGTAAGGAATAGAAATCGTTTTGGAGAAGAAGTCAGTAAGGCAAGTGCCAAAATCTTTAGTAAACAAAAGGGGAAAATGAGGAGGATGGTATGACTGTAAAAATGGGACTGTATGATATAATCTGATGGCAAGTACCTCAAAGGTGCCTGTAAACACAATGAGAAGAAAGTAGGTTCACTCCTTCTCCAGGCTGGTGGTAAGGAAGGCAAGGACCACAGAACATGAGAGACTGCAGGGGAAGCAGTATCGCTCGGCTTCAATATCATGGATTCAGAGGAGGTTTCCTTAGATTACTTCAAATATAATAAGGTTATGGAATTATTTCTTTTTGCTTCATAAAAATAAACTGAGTTATTTTCTTCATTGATTATTGAATTTTTATTTTTTGTCTTCAAAATCCAGTTATGTTGAAAACAAACCACAAACCTCCAAGAGCACTTAAGTTTTCAAGATGAATAATTTCTCTTTAAACAGATTAAATATATATGTATATATATACACATATATGCCAATTTAGTTAATAGCATCTCAATTTTAAGAACATTAAATATTATAGAACCAGAGATTATTTGAGCTAGTGTTCAGAGAACACCTACTTCAATCTGTTAACTACTTCTCAAAGAGATAACTCAAATATAGGACGATTAGGCCCGTCTCCATCATCAATCACTTCAACTACCGTCTTCCTTGTCAACTGAATAGTACTTTCTCTTTTATACACAATGTTCTCCAGCAACCCAAGATCATTTTCAATCTAGGACAATTGCACAGGTATTATTTACGCCTGGAATTCTCTTCCCTTGATGCCCATATGACTGACGCCTCCTTGTGATTCAGATCCCAGCTTAAATGCCATCTCAGATATGTTTTTTCGACCATACAGAATACAGTACCCATCCATTGATTCATTATTATACATCTTTTAAATCTTAGTAGTATCTAGTGTTATATATTTGTTGGCTTATTTATTGTCTCACCCATTAGAAAGAATCACCAGGGCCGGCCCGGTGGCGCAAGCGGTTAAGTGCGCGTGCTCTGCTGTGGCGGCCCGAGGTTCGCCGGTTCAGATCCCGGGCACGTACTGACGCACCGCCTGGCAAGCCATGCTGTGGCGGCGTCCCATATAAAGTGGAGGAAGATGGGCACAGATGTTAGCCCAGGGCCAGTCTTCCTCAGCAAAAAAAGAGGATTGGCAGATGTTAGCACAGGGCTGATCTTCCCCACAAAAAAAAAAAAAAAAAAAAGAATCACCAGCATCATTGCCTAGAATAGTGTCTGGTACATAGTAAATTCTCCATAATACTTGATGAATTAAGGAATAAATTATTAATAATTTTAGTCTGAAATTGTGCAAAATGGGTTCTTGTCCCATTTCTACTATGGCTTAGTCAAATTTATTTTCTAAATCTTCTCTCTATTTAAACTGCTAGCAATTAATAAAGGGGAAAAAGGAGAAAAAAATGATAAAATGCTTTGAGCTATTTTAGGAAAGAAGTTATGTATATCTTAAGTATATTACTATGGTTGTATCAATAGAAAGTGGCAAGTTGGAGAACCCATGATTTAAAATGAAATAGCATGATTCCTTAGTGGAAAATTATATCAAAATTTATGATCAGAATTACTTGTCAAATTATAGAACAAAAGCTTTACAGGCTACAAGTTCAGGGCATGTATAACTTTATAATCAACATATTGAGAATTATGTTTGACAAGGTCAAACATAAAATAAATGTTAAAATGTGGGCGATGTGGTACTAATAGAATGCATGGGAAAGAAAGACAAGTCTGTTTATGAACTTTATTCTTTTTACCATTAGACATATAATGGGTTCTAAAGAATGTAACTGCTCCAAGAAAGATTTGCATATTTCAATTCAAAACAGCTAGACACTCTTAGTTGTGCATAAAGTGTGTATACATTTTTATTAATCTCTTCATGCTCTATAGAAATAAATTTCAAAATGTATTAATATATAGTAGGGTTTGGCTAGAATAGAGAACGATTTTAGAATCATTTAGAGAACTGTTCAGATGTTTAGTGTAGTAGCTAATTAAGTCAGTGCTTATCCCTACCCCCAAAAAACCACTAAGACTGTAATCATTATTTTTGCACTTAAAAAAAACAAGCATTGGAATAACCATAAGGCTTTGTGCATTATATCTGTTTTTTATTTGTTTATGCATAGCCTGCTATATATTTAGTGATTTACTTAGTAACTTCTAATAATGAATTTTACACCACAAATCTACCACCCAAAACAAAATTTACAACAAAGCAAATAGTCTTTCCTCAATCCCATCCCTCTGCCTTACAATCTGAGACAACCTGGGAATCTTTCCTTTCATATCTATGCTTGTCTTTTGTTTACTTTCCATTTCAATCAGTTTTATACGCATACGTACTCTGTATGTAAAGCTTAAAAAATATATTTGCTTATATTTGAGATGGTTCTAACTTTATAAGAAGGATTTCACACTGCATGCAATCTTTAGGAACATATATTTTTTACTTAATATCATATTGCCAAGATAAATCCATATTGCTGTGTATCATTGTATTTCATTTGTTTTGACTCATATAATATTCATCATATGAGTATCTAGTGGTTGTTTCATCCACTCTCCTGTTAACAGACGTTTCAACTGTTTCTAGAATTTTGCTATTGTGAGCAGCACTACTATGAATATTATTGTCCAAATCTCTGAGTGTACATGTGCAAACATTGCTCTTGAATACATATGAAGTTTTGGGTTTTAGAGTACATAAATATTCAACTTCTGATTATTTAGAAGATAATGTTGAACCATTTTCAAAAGTGGTTGCACAAATATGTACTCCCATTAACAATATATCAAGATCCTATAGATCCGTAAAAACTTTTATTCCAGACTTTATATTCCCGACAATACAATAAGAGGAAAATAGCATCATATTGCTATCTTGATTAGAATATTTATAATCAGTAGTGTTGTTGAATATCACATGTTGATTGATCTTATGTGCTTTCATTTCTATGAAATACCTAGTTATATCTTTTGCCAGTTTTCTATTGGATTCTGGAATTTTCTTGTTCATTTTTAGGAATTCTTTATGTATTCTTGATACTAATATTTTGCTGGTTATGTGCAATTATCTTATCCCAGTTTGTAACCTCTCTCTTTGCTTAGCTTAAGGTAGCTTTTTAAGAACTAATGTTCTTATTTTAACATGACTAAATGCACTATTTACTGTTGTAGCCTATTAAGAAACAAAAAATACGGATTAAGAAATATTTAACTATCTCTTAAAATATGGATGTTCATCTAAATTTTTTAACCAAAAGTTTGAAAGTTGTATTTCTGACGCATATTTTTTAAGGAAAGTAGATTAAGTTTCAATATGTGTTGTGAGGTAGGGATACAATTTTTTTCCATATGTATAATTATTTTCCAGGTCGATTTGTGGTATAGTCATTCCATAATCCACTGATATGATAGGTCAATTTTGTCATATATTATAATTTCACACGATAATGGAGATTCACAATTCCACACAATGATAACAATAATAATAAAATTCAACACATAATATCATATAATAAAATTCCACACAATAATCGATCTCATCAATGTGACTCTCTCTGCACCTGTGCCACACTATCCTAGTAACCACAGTTTATAATTAGTCTTATTTGGTTTAGCAAGTATTTTCTTGCTGATTTTCTGAGTGTCCTATACATTCTTCGTTCTTTACCCTTCCACATAAATTTCAAAATCATATTGTTGAGTTTCATAAACAATTCTTTAGCATTTTGATTGGAATAATATTGATGAATTTAGGGAGATTCAACATTTTACACTATTGTCTTCTTGTTTGTGAACATGATATATTTCAATTGTTAGTTCTTTCATTTTTATAGTTTTCTCTGTATATTTTACATTATTAGATTTATTCATAGACACTTGACATTATCTTATACAATTTTACATGATGTTTTCTGTTTAATTAAACTTTCCAGTTTGCTGCCTTTTAGAGAAATATAACGGATTTTTTCATATTAATTATTCTTCATGTATTACCATTTATCTATCACCTTGTCAAACTCTTCTATTATACCAAATAATTTTCAGGTAAGTTATTTTGTGTTTTCTATATAAATGATCATATCATATGGAAAAATCACTTGTATTCCTATTTACAGTCATTATCTTCTAATTATTTTTTTCTTATTGCCTGGGATAGAACCTCCAAAATAATGTTGACTAGAAATGGTGATAATAGACTTAATTACATTCTTCCTACTTTTAAAGAGATTCCTTCTAATGTTTTAACATTTAATATGTTTTTTCTAGATTTTTAGTAGATCCTCTTTAAGTACAAATCAGTTCTGGTAAATTATGTTAATTTAAAAAAATGTATCCATTTCACCTAGTTTTTAAAAAATTTGGTAGATAGTTGTTGATACTATTCTCATGCTATCATTAAAATCTCTACTATGTATGTAACTAGTATCCACCTTTTCATTTGTACTACTGTTAATTTTTGCCTTTTCCTCATCATCTGAACAGATATATGTCTATTTTGTTAGTTCTTTTTTAAGAATCAACTATCCGAAAGAGAAATCAAGAAAACAATTCCGTTTACAATTGCATTAAAAAAAGAATAAATTACGTAGGGACAAATTTAACCAAGGAAGTGAAAGACCTGTACACTAAAAACTATAAGACATTGATGAAAGAAATTGAAGAAGACACAAATAAATGAAAAGTTATTCTGTGCTAATGGATTGGAAGAATTAATATTGTTAAAATGTCCATACTACCCAAAACAACCTACAGATTCAATGCAGTACCTATCAAAATTCCAATGGCATTTTTCACAGAAATAAAACAAACAATTCAAAAAGTCTTATGGAATCATAAAAGATCCCGAATAGTTGAAGCAATCTTGAGAAAGAAGAACAAAGCTGGAGGCATCATGCTCCCTGATTTTAATCTATGTCACAAAGCTAGAAGAATCAAAACGGTATGGTATTGGCATAAAAACAGATCATAGATTAATGGAACAGAATAGAGCACCCAGAAATACATCTAACCATATATGGTCAATTAATTTATAACAAAGGAGCTAAGAGTATACAATGGAGAAAGAATAGTGTCTTCAATAAATGGTGCTGGAAAAACTTGGCAGTCACATACAAAAGAATGAAACTGAACCACTATCTTATACCATACACAAAAGTCAACTCACAACGGATTAAAGACTTGAATGTAAGACCTGAAATCATACAACTCCTAGAAGAAAACATAGTCAATAAGCTCTTTGCCACTGGTCCCGGCGATTATTTTTTTTCTATTTGACATCAAAAGAAAAAAAAAAAAGGCAACAAAAGCAAAAATAAACAAATTGGACTACACTAAAAAGCCTCTGGGGGCTGGCCCGGTGGCGTAAGCAGTTGGGTGCGCGCGTTCCGCTGCGGCGGCCCGGGGTTCGCTGTTTCGGATCCCGGGCGCGCACAGACACACAGCTTGACAAGCCATGCTGTGGTGGTGTCCCATATAAAGTGGAGGAAGATGGGCACGGATGTTAGCCCAGGGCCAGTCTTCCTCAGCAAAAAAAGAGGAGGATTGGCAGATGTTAGCTCAGGGCTGATCTTTCTCACCAAAAAAAAAAAAAAAAAAAAGCCTCTTCACAGCAAAGGAAACTATCAACAAAATAGAAAGGCAACCAACCAGATGGAAAAGTATTTGCAAATTATTTGTCTGGTAAGGGGTTAATATCCAAAATATATAAAGAACTCATACTACTCAATAGGAAAAAAAATCTGATTAAAAAATGGGCAGCGGAACTGAATAGACATTCTTTCAAAGACAACATACAAATGGCCAACAGGTACATGAAAAGATGCCCAACATCACTAATCATCAGGGAAATGCAAATCAAAATCACAATGAGATATCACCTCACACCTATTAAAATAGCTATTATCCAAAAAAAAAAAAAAAAACAAGAAATAACAAGCATTGGCGAGGAAGCAGAGAAAAGGGAACCCTTGTTCACTATTGGTGGGAATGTAAATTGGTCCAGCCATTATGGAAAACAGTATGGAGGTTCCTCAAAAATTTAAAAATAGATTCCACTTCTGGGTAATTATCCTAAGGACACAATACTAATTGAAAAGATATATGCACCCCATGTTCACTGTAGCATTATTTGTGATAGCCAAGATAATGAAAGCAACCTAAGTGTTCATTGATGGATGAATGGATTTAAAAAATGTGAGATATATAGAATATTAGCCTTAAAAAAGAGGAAAATTCTGCCGTTTGTAACAATGTGGTTGAAGCTGGAGGGCATAATGCTAAGTGAAATAACTTCGACAGAGAAAGACAAATACCTATGATCTCACTTACATGTAGAATCTTAAAAACACACATACACACAAACTCATAGATACAGAGAACAGATTGGTTGGTGGATGCCAGAGGCAAGGCTGGGGGAGTGGGTGAAATAAAATGAGTGAAGGGGGTCAAAAGATACAAACTTCCAGTTACAAAATAAGTCAGTCACGGTGATATAATGTACAGCATGGTGACACTAGTTAGCAATACTGTATTGTATATTTGAAAGTTCCTAAGATAGTAGATCTTAAAAGTTCTCATTACAAGAAAAGAAAAATGTTTAATTATATGTGGTGATGGATTTAACTAGACATATTGTGGTGATCATTTTACAATTTATACATATATCGAATCATTACGTTATACCCTTGAAACTAATGTTCTACGTCGATTATATCTCAATTTAAAAAAAAAGTAGGGGAAAGTTGCCATTAAAGGTAAATAAAAAGAGAGAGAGAGAATCTCCTAAAGGCCAGCAGTCTTTAGAATATTTTAGGAACTCTCACTGGATCTCTAACTACAATAGTTTTACATTAATATATTAACACAAATAGGCTCCAGGAATAGGGCTTAGGTGAAATTTTTGTAACTATCTGTCATATATCTAAATAATTATGGGTCAATGGTATTATTACTGTATGAAATATACTTTGTTAGAGAAGCAGAGTGATATTTTCAAAATGATTTTCATTATTTTTCATGTAAATATTATATCTATTTGATCATTTGAGGAAAACCCACTTATTCATCCTTATCTTTTAGAAAGCTCTTTATTTCTTGCCCGTGGAACGTGAGATTGGGCTTGTCATTGCTGTGAACTTCACCTCTCTCTTTATATAAGACTGGAAAATAGATTAGAGGAAACACGAATAGATAATAACACATGTTCATGAACGTATATGGAAAGAAATTAAAATACTGAATTAATTTTATATAAAATAGGTTTGGGCAGAATATAAAACTCTGCCACATTTCATTTAAATAATTTAATAATGAATGTTATGTTGCTTAGTTCAAAATTTCAAACTGATTTTACAAACACTAAGGATGATTCACTGAAGTGTGGTCAGTGTTAGGAGGAAGCTATTGAAATACTAATTTTATAAAAATCATGCTAAGATGGGATCATTTTAAAAATAGAAGACATCAATATAAATCAAGACAGTCATATTATTGTGTTTCAATACGTTTGACTCCTATCAAAATAGCCTAGTTTGCCTAGTTTGTCAAAAGCAGTAGAATTTGAGAACTCATGAAATAAAATACCTTTAAGAAAAATAAAACAGCGAAACACCATGATTTCAGTTCCATTTTGGAGGAAAGGAAAATAAAAGGAGTAGTTTAAGGACAAGAATATTAGCACAACCACAAAATCAAATTGAAAGCACTGTACTCTTTCTCACAATATAAGGCAATTGAACTGCGCTTGGTCTTCCAAACTCTATCACTAATTAGCAATTTCCTGCTCCCTGGCTCCTGGGATGTAGGCACAGACATATTGATCTAAATGATGGTGAAATATCACTTTGCAGTAAGTGTCTAAGTGGTGTTGCAACACACAGTAGTTTCTGAGAGCCTGAAACGACACCAGCCAATCCATCTCATTATCAAGAAATAAGACAAATGTTGGTCCCTTGATAAATGAAACAGAAAACAAATGGTTGTTGTGAACTTGTTGTGAATCATCTCACCATGGTACTGTTTCATATATTATCTATTTCAATTCTTTAATTAAAATATTAAAGATATAAATATTGTGTTCTAGAGAGAGAAAATATGATATACTAAATAATGTCGTAATATACAAAAGTGAAGTACAAGGAAATGTTATGTAAAGCAATATGATGAAATAATACTTATAGGTTTAAACAAATCCCCTGAAGATGAAGTTTGACTATCTGACCAAGGCTG
The DNA here is from genome assembly GCF_057802395.1 of Ceratotherium simum simum. NCBI lineage: Eukaryota > Metazoa > Chordata > Mammalia > Perissodactyla > Rhinocerotidae > Ceratotherium > Ceratotherium simum. Next base: position 18,628,657 of record NC_141909.1, read on the forward strand.
GAGTAATAGAAAGTGGTGACAAGTTCTGGATTTATTAGGACTTAGACCATTAACTTAAAAGCAATGAGGAAGAATGGAAGTGTTTTCAGCAGGAGACTGACATTAAAAGATTCATATTTTTAAGGCATCATTTGGCGTCATTGTGAATAATATTCACCAATAGTGGGTGCATGGAAACTAGTTAGGAGGTTCCTGCAGTCTTCCAGGGGAGAAGATTTGTTGAGGAGCAATTGATAGGAATTGATGATTGATTAGACATGGATGGGAACAGATAGTTAAGGAGTACAGAATGAAAATAGAAAATTAGAGTGCAAAGCAATGGATAGCATGCCCCAAAGAAGGCAATTATAGAGGTCATAGTTGAGCAAGAAGCTGCAAAAGTAAGAGATCATGGCCTGATTTAAAAGTCAAACAAGTGGAGGTAATGAGAGGTTCCAGAAAATGATAAGAAAAGACAATTGAAGATGTCAGACAGTTGAGAAGTCAAGGTATCAAACTCATCATCAAGGTCAAGAATGGAAATTTTAGGGGGCTGGTCCAGTGGCATAGTGGTTAAGTTCAGGTGCTCCGCTTCAGCAGCCTGGGGTTCACAGGTTTGGATCCCAGGCGGAGCCCTACACACCACTCACCAAGCCATGCTGTGGCAGTGTCCCACATATAAAATGGAGGAAGATTGGCACAGATGTTAGCTCAGCAACAATCTTCCTCAAGCAAAAAGAGGAAGATTGGCAACAGATGTTAGCTCAGGGCCACTCTTCCTCATGAAAAAAAAAACGAAAAGAAAAGAAAGGAATGGAAATTTTAGGATTACAGCAACACAGTTTATAAACATATGATATGTCCTACATAAAAGAACAGTGATTTCTCTCTCGGAAACCATCCAGCCCAACCTACTTCACCTTTCATAAGTATCATAACTTTTAGTGTCTTTGCACTTAATGTTTTTGCTGGTAAAGTTTTCCCCCTCGATAAATGCCACCCTCTAAATTTTTGTAACCTTCAATTGATTACACACGCAAAAATTTCTTTAGCATTTAATTAATAATTTTAATAGGGGATTTACTTTGGCAAAAAGTTCACGTTGTTTGTAATCACTGAAATTTTATTTTTACACATATTTGAACTTGCTAAATCAGCACTTCCACTCTTAATTATGCAATCAAAATATTTTTGAAGAAAACTTGAAAAAAATGTTTTGTTGTAAACAAGTCCCTAAAATATTCCTAACATTACTTTACAATTATCAATACAAATAGTTTCTTTTAATCTTGTAATTTAATCCATATCATGTTTTCATCTTTAATCTTGAAAACAAATCTGTCTTTCATAAATCTTTTATCAAAAATTTAGAATCTGGTACCAATATATGATTCAGTAATGTGCTTTTAGAGATTAGGCCTAAATTTACTTCCTCTATAAATGCTTGCTAAGTTAAAATTTGTTGTGAAATATCAAAGTAAAGCCCTTGGAAGTCCTTTTTACTGGGAAGAAAATCAGAACAAATTAATGACGCTTGTAATTTGATATTTTTTAACTAAATATTTTATCATCTAATCTCTTCTTTGCCTGAGAATGTGGACGTATTTCTTTTTATCCAAACTTTCTGGAAACTAATATATAAGTGAATTACTATTTTCATTATTTTGCCAGCAAATATTTCTTAAAATATGCCTGTTATTAAGATATCAAGATATTTAAAAACGAAGAAGGAATAGAACAAGCAAATGCAATTCTGAAAAGCACAAGCAAATGAAAAGAACTCTTTTGTTGCTTTAGTGCTTTATGACAAAATGATATTCATTAGATGATATTTTTGTTTGACAACCCAGTGGCCTATCTGATGACACTAAATGCTATATAGTAGAAAATATAAGGAGGAAATTTTTTTTCATTATTTTTACCCACTAAAGCCAAATTGAGTTTTTATACATGTTGGAAGTAGAAGTCAAATACTTTGGCTTTTATATAAGCCACCAGTAATGTTTTTTATTGTCAGTACAGCCATGTGACTGATTTTATATTTCATATCTTAACAATTTCAAATCCAGCCCTTCCAAAAAGAAGGAATAATTAAAATTACATTGCTTAAAATATTAGAGAAATGTTTCAAAATGAAAAGTTTTTTAAAGCATCTGAAAAATAAAGATTATTTTTATCTAAAATCAAATAACTATTTAGTTTTATATCTATTTTCAAATGTTTAAAATATTTTTTAAAATTTGATTCAGTTAGATCTCAGAAAGTGGGGATGGATATTAAAAATTTTGATTGCATCTACTTGCTTGACATTCAATTTTGGCTTGGATTATGAACACTATCATTGAATAGTAGACTTCTTTTCCAAATTCCACCTGCCTTTATCATTATGCATCATTACTGCTTCCCTGAAAGTAAATAACAATTATTATTTGCATATAATTTTATTATGGAAATGTATAAAATGTAAATATTTTCTAATTGATGTTAATAAGCCAAAATTTCATATCTTGCCAACATTAAATATTAAAATAGGTACAAATACTCTGCATACTTAGTTGCCTAATACAAAGAAAAAAACATTTTTGTAGATATTCGCGTGTGTATACTTAGCGTCATAAATACATTAACTCGTTATAAAAACATATCTATAAAAATAAGCTACCTAATAATTATAAATTAGAAAATACATATTTGTTTTAAATAAAATTGTTATGATTATGAGAATGCCTTGCTGTAACTGTCCTTTAATGCCTTCTGAAAATGTCCAGATCAGTAGAAACAAGTGCCTGAGTTGATTAAAATTAATTTTAAAATAGCGCTTTTGCAGTAGGTTTGGAATTTCTCTAGCTCAAAAGCACAATCTTCAACTTTTATATAAACCCAATCAACATTTTTCCATGCGCATGAGATCAAATATTCCTTTTTTTTTTTTTTTGCTGAAGAAGATTGTCCCTGAGCTAACACCTGTGCCAATCTTCCTCTATCTTGAAGGTGGGACGCCGCTACAGCATGGCTTAATAAGCGGTGTGTAGGTCCACGCTGGAATCTGAACCATCGAACCCCAGGCCACTGGAGCAGAGCATGTGAACTTAACCACTACACCACTGGGCCTGCCCCTGAGATCAAATATTCTTAAAAATACTCTCAAATGCACATTGCTAGTTAATTGGGTAGTTATAATACCATTTAGTTAATTCCTAAGCAGAAATTGGAAAAAAACATGGCAGAAATCTACTTAAAATTATAAAGTATGAGTCTCTGAGTATGTCTCCCATTTTCATGAAATAAGGTAAATAAATATTACACAAAACACTTAATGGCTTCTTAAAAATTTCCAGTTTAATGTCATTGATTACTCAAACACATATGGCCTTCTCATTTGAAATCTATGAGGCAAATATTTATAAATGTAAAATTATTCCTCTACCTTAATACATTACAGGCATAATAAAACATTCTGCTTTGAAGGTCAACTTTATCACTAGGCAAGAAAAACATGAAAAAATATTGGAAATAAAAGATGCTGTAGACAAATAACCTCAAATACACACACATGTATATATCACTTCTAGCATCTGTTCTTTGAATAGAAATAATACTGTGAGACAGTTCTTCATTGTCCTGTCCTTTTCATTAAGGCTGAGTGTATATAAGGGATCAAATTCAACGTAAGAGAGTGATTGTGAATAGCTATTTTCTTGGACAATGAAATATTCCATTTTCTAAAATAAAATTTGTGATCTGCTTCCAAATTAAATTGCAATAATTGTAATATGTTGATCGCTTGCTCTACGCTGTGTTGTTATTTCTCTCAACATTCCTATGAAGTACGCCCATAGCTCTCATTTTATAATTGAGAAAACTAACGATTGAGGCAGTTACATAAGTGAATTGTCTCAGCCATTCCAGTAGTAAATGAAGCGGGGATGAGGCACAGATCCCCTCAACTTCAAAGGTCATGCTGTTAACACTGTTTATTGTCTGTCAATCATCTTTACTCCTCACTGCTAAAAACCACTTACAGATAAAGAAGTGAGAACAGAAAAACAATGCAGAAGCTAGCTATCAAACCAATATCCTCACCTTGTTTATTCTAGTCCCATTAAGAAGTACTATCTTTCAAAAGTTTAAGCAACTTTCAGATACATCCCATCTCACCCAAGAAGTATAGTTTAATATTATGTATTTAATCAAAACCTCTGAAAATGTATTGATGAAAAGCTGAAGGATTTCAAATATAACAAAAGGAATCATTTGAGAATGTTTCAGGTGGGAAGGTGGCTGGGGCGGGGGGTAGACTGATGATATCCATAAACTTTTCAGGAAATATTTTAAAGATTTTTAGTGCAAAGAAAGGGAATTTGCATGTATGCCTTTAATTACACAGTTTATATACCCGGTTGCTTTTGTATTGTTGAAAATTGTAATTACTTCTTACTTTACTATGTAATCAAAATTTTATTCAGTGCTCCATTTTTTTAAATTAAATATAATAAAGCATCTACTGAGTGCATCTTAGTAAGCATGTGAAATATTCACGTCTAAAAGTTATAATGGTCTGGTAAAGATCTGAAGACAGGGTTTAAGGAAGATTGCTTTTTTGGTGAGCAGAAGTTTGGTTGTACTGATACAAAACATGAAACAAAACAAAATGTATATTTCAGCTCAGCGTTCAGACAAAAAAATGAATACATTTTGTTAATCATTTTTATGAATTATTTTATCTCAAGTTGAAGTTGAATAAATATTTACACTTGGACTAATGGTGACCAAATACAAGGGGGGCAATTTGAAATCCTATCAATCGTTAACACAGCCAGCGTGTTATTGTGCTTGTATTTCAACCAGATATCTCAGTCATTGCTATTTTGCTTTACAATTAACATTACTGTGAATATAAAAACTGAGAAAACTATTTATCTTCAATTTAGTTTTCTCTTTAGTGAAAGTTCAAATTTTAGCATTCATCAACTTCTCATTATGTGACAAAGGATCCAAAGACAAAGAGAAGAACTGGATGAGAGGAAATAGCTTAAACTTCCAGACTTTATTCATTTTGAGAAGATAGAAACTGGAGGTAGTTTGTAATAACTATGCATTACATACTTATTATGCATACATACTTACATAATTATAGAGAAATACATTTCTACTATGTTTTCTGCCTCACTGAATTTAGGGTTACTCATGTGCATTAAAAGATTGAAGAAAAAAAAGAAGAGAGAAAGGCTCGATCATTGAAGAAATTACTCACTCAGACTTCACTGAAGAATGAGCAGACACAATACCTAGGCAATTAAAGATTCAACATATGACATTGCCTTATTAGCATGTTCTAAAAAATCTATTTAGACTTTTTTTGTTAAACTGCCTAAGATGAATTTAAAATGATGGGAGCAGTAAAAATTAATTATAATTTAAATGACCCTAAACTATAAAAAATGAAAAGAACTGCCTGCTATTTTTATTTAGAATCAATCAACTTTGAAAATGAAAATGATGGATTATCATTGCAGAAGCAGGAGAGAAAGGAGCAGGGCCATTCAGGGATCACTTGGAGTTTGCTGGTGGGACACAGTTGGCCAAGGAGTGTAGTAGCAGGTGGCAGTGCCCTAAAGGCTCAGCCAGCCTCACACCTGAATTAGGTGCTATGTGTTCTGCACAAGCATGGCCAAGGTTACCTTGTTCCTAGGAGACATGTTCTCTCTAGCTCCAGCTTCTTCTCTGCGAAAATAGGGAACACTTTTAAGAAATGTGACTATTTTCTAAATAAAAAGTAGTACATAAATAGGTTGTTAATGAAATCAAACATTTTAAAGGGAGTTAAAATGAAAAATCCTCTTAACAGTCCCCTAACTTCTGATTCTACTCTCTCTGAGCCAGGAAAATAATGCTAAGAACGTTTTTGTATATTTCTGATAATTTTCACATAATGAGCCTACACGCATATCTTTTAAAAAATTTACATACATAGGATTATAATATACATGGAAACTGCTTGTTTGATGGATGGGTGGATTAAAGAGATAGTGAAAGAAGAGCGAACCCTCTGCAAGAAATTGTTTCACTTTTAAGATATGCCAAGAGCTGGGGTTAATACTATCTCACTAAGAACTAGCCATCCCTGGTGGTCTAGTGGTTAGGATTAGGCACTCTCACACTATAGCCCTGTGTTTGTTTCCTGGTCAGGGAACCACACCACCTGTCTGTTAGTTGTCATACTACAGGAGCTGCGAGTTGCTGTGATGCTGAAAGCTATGCCACTGGTATTTAAAATATGAGCTTGGTCACCCATGGTGGACAGGTTTCAGTGGAGCTTCCAGAATAGGAAGAAGGATCTGGCCACCCACTTCTGAAAAATTGGCCATGAAAATCCTATGAATAGTAGCAAGCATTGTTTGATGCAGCTCAGGAAGGTGAGAGGATGGCTCAAAAAGAACGGGCAGAGTTCCCTTCTGCTGTACACAGTCTCTAGGAGTCAGAATAGACTTGATGGCACTAAAAACAACAGTAACAATGAAAGTTAAGGGACTCGGAGGATAAGCATATAAGGTGATTACAGCAGCCTCCTTTAACCAATGAGGACAGATCATTGACATTAGAGTTTGAGGATTCTGTGCAACTTCCCTTGGGGCCAGAATTTGAGCCATCTCAGTATAGCAACACATTGCATTGCTAAACACAGTCTCTCATATCCAAATGGTGATTGATGTTTTTCCTGGGCTGCTAAGAACTCAGTCGGCCTTCCAACAACCCCATTAGTTCTCCATCCGACTAATTAGGAAAAGTTGGCTTGAGGCATGGGTGTGTGAGGAAAAAAAAGGAAAAGCTTTGTTTCCACAACTTAATAGTCTCATAACTGGTTCTCTTTCATAGAGGGGAAATGAATAACATCAAAGTCTCTCCCAACTCCAGAACAATTATCTAAATGCAATTTGTCTAGTTGAAGTGAAGCCCCCTCATTGAGAGATCTCCACAATTTGCATCCTCATTTGATTACTGCTTACAGAGCCAGAATACTGTGGTTGCCTTATGTTGTCTTCTTGGCCACTGTTAATGGACTGCTACAGTCATGGTCTTCTGCCTTTTCTAAGCCCAACATTTTTATTTCAACAGACTCAAGTTAAAAATGAATAAATAAATACAGCTGGAAGAATAATAATTTCCCCCCTTACTTCTATACTATTTGAATTTTGTTTTTAGAGTGGTGTCAGAAACTGATGAGAGGATGCTGACATAACCAACCTAATCCTTTGTACATGTTTGGAGTAGGATAATTATAACCCACTTGACTCCTTAGAATGTTCCACATCCTTAGCTTCTCAGAAATTTAGGATTGCAAGCCCTGACATAGGTTGGGGCACAAAATCCGGAGGTTGAACCTGGCAACGAGTAAATCAGGATTTGCCTGACACCTGAGCACATAAATTCAAAGAGGGGGACATGAAAAGCAGCATCCAAGGAAAAAAAAAAAAAAAAAACACCGGTCATTGATCCAAAAATCCTAAGTACAGAATCCAGTATGGATTAACAAAAAATTAATAATAACAAGCACCACCACAAAATGATGAATAATAAGAAACCCAAACAGGATCAAAGCATTTGAAATAGGTAGAGATGCAGAATCTAAAGAAATTCTTTGACATGTGGAAATAAAATGACAAGCCTTTTGATTCACCCGTCTTTTCCTTTCCATGGATATGGAGGGATATGAGTGAATTTGACCAGACGTACACGCCCTGGGGTGTGTCTGCTGCCGGCTGTGGGTAGTTTAAGAAGCACAGTATTACTGGTACCTTGTTACTTGTGTCATTTTGAGTACTTACTCTGGTTCTTCTCAAGTAAATAACTCTTACCTTATAGCCTGGTTCCAATAATGTGTTCACCTTCATTCCTCTGTGACAAAGGCCTTGAATTAATACTTTTCCTAATACTCTCATTTACTTGGGACTAAAGTTCTGACTTATTCTAGTTGCTCTCTTAGGAACAAGCAAACTGTGTAATAACCCCAGATCCTACATCTTGGTTCCTTTATTCGCATCTGTTATTTCCTTTTGGGAACTTCCTACCAGGTTATGTACCTGCATTTTGCAGTCCTCCACCTAGTTCTGTCACCATGCTCCTTTTGCCTATCCAGGAAAACCACTGCACCGCATTGCCAGACTTGCACTTATTCCTTCCACAAGCACAGATTGAAGACTTATTATGTGCCAGGCATGAGCACACTCCTAGAAGTACAAAGAGAAAAACATATCTCCTACTCTCAAAGGGCTCTTATTTTAACAAGGGTGACTTGTTAACAACTAGATGAATCACAGTGCCTTAAGTACCATAAGAGGTAAACACAGATCTCCTTTTGCCCCAAGGCAAGGCAGTAACAACTCCACAAAGCACATTGCAAAGAACAGTCAGGCTTGGCTAGGAAAAGCTTCACAGGGGGCTGCCTTGCACTTTGGATTTGAGCTAAGACCCTACCCAGTGAAGACAAGATGGAAGCATCTTCCAGGCACAGGGCACTGCCTTATAAGTGGCATGGAATAATTAGAGGACTTGCAGTGTTTGGGAAGTGAGAAGATTTGCTAGTAAGGAAGAGAGAGTAGGAAATGATACAAGAAACATGGTTTGGGGACAAAATGAGAGGTTCTTGAGTATCATAGTAAAGAGTTTTGATTTTCTTCCATAAGAAACTGAGGAGCCATCTACAGCTTGTAAAACTAGAGATAGTATGATTATGTCTTGTTCACAAAGATAACACTGATGACTATGTGTGCTCAGATCTTCACCAGTTCTCATTACTGGGTGCTGCACAGATTATTCGCTCTGCTCTAGCAGATACACTATTTTTCCCAATCTTGTCATCCTGACCTACAACCAAAGCAGCCCTTATTTTGATAGGTTGAATTCTGGTTATCTGGGAAATCATAACTTTCAAAATATCTGAGAAAACATGCTAATCTTCTGAACCAGACAAGTATAATTTCCTCCAATGTCTAAAATGGTAACACAAACATATGTGATACCCAGCAGGAGACAGAAAAGAGTTGAGTGTTTTAGAGTGAGATGTGTTTTAAAGAGAGAAATTGGGCTTTTCTTATGGTATAATAGCAAATTCAAATTAAGCAAGAACATTGCAAATGAAACTTGGGCATTTGGTCCTTTCCTATCAGCTGGGAGCAAAAGATAATGATCTGAAGAGAGCAACAGCAAAAGCCATGGTGAAATGGGTCTAGGTTCCTGAAGTAAAATATTATTAACACAACTTTGTAAAGAGACTGTTTCCTCCTGCTAGAAATCACCAAACCAGGATGAACATTAATTTTCAGCATGTCGTGAACAAAGGCAGCCTGGAAACAGATTAGCCCGATCTAAAGATAGGGGAGACAGGATGAAAATGTGAAGGTAGCACACAAGGTGAGGTCACACTGGTTACTGCAGCCAAGGTCAGCAGACAGACAGGAGAGAAATGTTTATGACCAATGAGAGGCGTTCCTCGCTGGCCATGTAGCCTGGATGACCTGATGTCCTGATAACCGTCCTTAGTGAAGCAGACAGAATAACAACAAAAAAATCACAAGACATAACTAAAGGTTAGTCAGGGTAGAAGTAAATGTCATGAAAACCGAGTCAGAGTACGTTAATGTCCTTTGCTGCAAGAGTTAACACATTGACAGAATGATCAGACTTTAGCATTACAGAATTGGGATCAAACCTTGGCTTCATCACTTACTAAATGCCTGGCCTTAAGGCAAGATACTGTCCTTCCTTTCACCTTCATTTTTATCATCTGTAAAATAGAGATTTTGCTTCATTAAGCAAACCGGGTTTTAAAGTTGTTGTATGCAATAAACAGAACAGGATAATATACAGATAGCACTTAACTTAGCACATAGCAAATATTCAATAAATGCTGAGAGAAAAAGATGTATATTTTCCCACCAGATTAAGAGAGATATCTGGCTTCTAGGAGTATAGTGCAATTCACAAAGGATGACATATATAAAAAAAAAAAACAACTAATAACAAATCTTAACGGCAGTAGCTGTTAAACCATAAACTTTGCCCTTTAGAAATGGCCTCAACCAGCATTGAGAATAGAGAAAGCAGAAGACCATCTTGTAAGGACAAATGTGTAATCTGAGGCTGGAGACCATGATCAGGACTGAGGCTGTGGTTATAGCCAGCGTCATGAAAAATGACCCCAAATTTGGAAATAAGCCAAAGGACTCAGAATGTCTTTTCAGAGTAGCAGAAAGTGTTCTAGTAGCTCAACTTGCTTGAGGAATTATTTCACTTTCAAAGTATATGTACCTTTGTTTGTCTTCCTACTTACTATCAGCAAGTATATTTCACAACTCCGTAAGAGTTGAGGTTAGCGTGCAGAAAACCCATAGGACTATAAATAATTATTGTTCAAGAGCAGTAAAAACGACTTTTATTCCATAGCAATATCAATAACTTCTGTCCGGGATAAAATGTAACATCAGATGCTACTGTTTATTGCCTTGAAAGATGTTAATCAGTTTTGTAACTATTAGCACATTCATTTCCCCACACCTTTGACTGACCAATCTATAAATCTCTGTTCCTTGATTCTTTTCTGAACTGGTCTTAACATCGTACTGATCCTCTCAGTAACTGATATGTTAAATGAGATCTTTGGCTTATGTTCAAATTGTATGTTTGTCTGAAAGTCTCATTTTTAACTTTGTGAAAATTATACTTTAGAACAAACTTTAAATGAGAAAGTCTTGATTATTATGTGTATTTGTCAATATTACATTTCATTATACATACGCATTAGCTTAGCATCCATACGTAACTTACTCCAGATGTTATTTTGGTCCTTTAAAATTAATTTCACCATTTTTGAAGTCCTGATGATTCCTATACAGGTGTTGCTGAAAGAAACTTTGAATCCAAGGGATTTGATCATAGTTCTGGTGGGACTGTGCCTGGATTGAGTCTGCCAAGTTTGCCAGCCATTTACATTAACTTTGCCTCCACAGCTGCTGATCAGAAACGGATGGTGCCAGATTTAGACGATGACGGGTTAGTGCATCTTTCACAAAAGCAGTTCAAGTACAAATACTGACTGCACTACCACTCCATCTCTCAACGTAAGAAGTGAGGGAGAGAGAGCAAGGAAGACAGGCTTATCCATCACTGCAGTTTGTGCCAAAACAATAGCCTCAGTGTCCTTCCTTCCTCCTCCCCAAACACACACTCTCAGGTCATCCTTTCACCACAGGGAATGAATGCAGACACTGCATAATATGGCATTCTCTGATAGCTAGGCACACAGTGTTTCCTGGGTAACTGATATTATATTCTTTTAAATTACAAGTAAGTATGTGTAAGTTAATAAGTTTTTAATTACTTATTACAAGTACTTACACATTACTTACAAATAAGTATTTAATAAGCCCTTACTATGTGCAAAGCATTCTATAGGTTGTGTGCATATATGCGTGCTAAAAAAGAAATATAAGGCATAATTTCTGCTATGGACTGAGTGTTTATGTCCCTTTAAAATTCATATTTTGAAATCTAATGCCCAATGTGATGGTATTAGGAAGTGGGGTCTTTGAGAGGTGCTTAGGTCACGAGAGTAAAGCCCTCATGAATGGGATTAATGCTTTTATACGAGTGGCCCAAGAAAGCTCCCTTGTCCCTTCCACAATGTGAGGTTACAGTGAGGAGTCCGCTGTCTAGGAGGAGGGTCTCACCAGACATCGAAACTGCCTGCACAATGATCTTGAACTTCCACCCTCCAGAATTGTGAGAAATAAGTGTTGGTTGTTTGTAAGACACCCAGTTTATGGTATTTTGTTATAGCAGCCCAAATAGACTAAAACAATTCCTTTACTGAAGGTGTTTACCATTTATAAAAAGTTATAAAAAATGTTAACAGTAACTAAGTGGCCCTGAAGATATGAATTTTCAAAAGCTCAGTTCATAAGTTACTTAAATTATGTTAGGCAAAGATGTTTCCCTTACTTGATTTAACCAAATATTAAACAGGGATCTGAGACTATCATCACTGAAATCATCATTTGAACAAACAGATCAGCCAGGCCACTAGAAGGAAGCGGAAAAAGAGAAGATATTATCCTGCTGAAGTGCCTATATTTCACCAGCTTGGGAAACCACTGTTTTTCAAATCATTGATGTTCATTACATGATTTTTCATGGACACTTAAAGGTTCTATCACTATTGCAAATGTAACGTGAAGCCAAGTAGACTCATAAGATATTAAAAAAGAAAATCAATAAACTACCAAAACCAAACAAATATATGAAGATGTACGTACTGGCTGAAGTTTTTATAAAAATATGAATCACTTGAGGAAAATGTTATTAATGTTTTCAGTCCCAGACTATACACATGCAAGCTCCGTATCAAAAGTTTTAGGGAAGGAGAAAGAGAAAGAAAATATAACACATTTTTTTTGTTATGTGAGTCTGATTTTTTTTTTACCATAGATATATAAACTATTTACTAGTAAAAGGAATTATACCTGAACAAGAACATTAGATCTAAATTTTTTTTCTCATTAATAGCTTTATTCCTCACTCAGAGTGGCAACATCTACATAACATAGTAATTGAAGTTTCAGATGATTTTGAAAATCTTAAAAATCGCATCTGGGATTCAAGCATTCCTGGTTAAGACACTGGAAAGTCGTATTTTCTAAATATGTTTATTGAAGTACGGTTGACATATTTAATATGTCGTATACATTAAATATATACATATTTAAATGTACAGTTTGGTAAGTTTAATGTATGTATACACTCCTGAAACCCTAAACACAGTCAAGATAATGAACCTATCCATCAATCCCAAATGCATTGTGGGGGCTTTCTGCAACTCCTCAGTCTTTGCTCCATGCCCCATCCACAGACAACTACTGATTTTCTTTCTGTCACTACGCACTGGTTTGTATTTCTTAGCATTTTCTATAAGTGGAATTATATAGTCCAAACTCTTTTTTAGCTGTCTTATTTCATTCAGCATAATTTTGAAGTTCAAGCATTTTATAGCATATGTCAATAGTTCATTCCTTCTTATTACAAAGAAGTATTCCATTGTGCAGATACACTACAGTTTGTTTATCCAATCAGCTGTTTGTCTAATGACAGGTCATATACTATGTTTCCTCCTATTACCGTCCTTCCTATTTGTTCCTCTTCTCTATGTACTCTGTCTAAAGGAATGACATCATCTTCTGAGCAATCACAACTGCAGAGCTGATCTATTCTCCTCCACTTCCCTTACCCCTAAATGAACTGGCCTCCAATATTATGGATCCACTTAGAATATAAACAAGAAATGACACAGTAGCTGCGGGAGTGTGTTGGATATTCACTTCTGTTTTGTCTCCATTTATGAAGTCCAGTTTGACTGGTGTGCTGAAACAAACTTATGACAATCTATGTGACCTTTTTTATTAACTTGACCCAATCTGAACCAGTACATACCTTTAAAGACATGGACTTTTTCTTCCCTCTTAGGTGCACATTCATAGAAATATTTTTATAATCACCTAATTACATTAAAACCATTGGATTGATGTGTGGGGGAGACTATATTATTCATCTGAGAATATATACAAATATTCTGATTTTATATATATAATATATATATAAAAATATAAAAACATACACATATATATATATTCCAGCAGTTATTAATACCATGTTTTCTTCAGATTGACTTCCATTTAGAATTCTCCTTTGTCTCTTTCAAATATATGACAATGTATTTCATAAAATCACATTTTCTTTTTGCAAACTAAACTATATAATTGTGCTCTCAGTCTATAAAGTTTTTCTGATTTGTTTTGTGGATATAAACTGTTTTGAGGATGCCTAGATAAAGATAAGCTATTTCAAGAATGACTCTAAAACCAATCTTGATCCAAGTTTGTCTCTTTTTGAGACGCAGAAGTCTAGGATAACATATTCAGCAGATCTCTAAAATCTCTACAGCAAAAATGTTGAGAAAATTGCAAGTCACACACATAGTAATATGCAAAATGCTTTTACAGCATTATTTTTGACTTAGTAGATAATGTTTATTAGAGATCATACTACAACAACAAACTTCAACAAGGTGTCTTCATCTCATTATTTTAAAAGTCACATTTCCGTTTTCAAATTTCTCAATCTGGATCTTGCTCTCTAATCTGTGCTAATCTACAATTAAATACCAGAGAGCTGCTGCCTATTTAACTAAATTTTACTTTCAGTCATTTATTATGCCAACCAGGCATTTAAAATATTTTGTCTTTATTGCAGAATGAAAATCTTTGTTTCCTGTTAATATTAGGCATTAATATTCAGGTGTGGAAAATTTTGTTTTAAATTGGCCAACAGCAAACATTTTTACATCTAATCATAAGTTAGAATGTGGATGCGGTTCTAAAATAATGTATTTTATCTCTCATCACCCACACCTTTAATTCCCCTATGTGGGGGAAACTACTATAATCATTTTAAATCTAGCACTGGAAATATCAAGAGATAGAAGCTTTCAGTATTCTATACTACTAAATATATTAGTTTTACAAGTATAACCAAATGTGCCCAACTTACTGTTTTTATCATTAATACATTATTTTCCTTATTTTTGTTTAATTTTAAATTACTGTCTTGTATATATGCAAGCATACTTTGAAGTGTGTTCATTGTTGTGATATATTGTAAAGTCAAGACTGCATAAAAGGAGTAATTTTTTCTTAATTGACTTACTCATTCACAAATCTTTATTAAGTCACTGCAGAAATCTCTACAGGTTACACGTGACACTACTGAACCTCTTCACAAATAAGGATTGCCAGATGAGTTCTCGTGAATGGAAACCGCATCAAAACATCATAGTACACAAAAGACAACAGGCAAAGGGATATTATTAAAAATTCATTCCTCTTTATGCAATTTTTTGTAAAATATTACTTTAATACAGGGACTCATGAATTGTCAGCTAGCTTAAAATCACATGAACTAACAGAGCTCTGTTTTCCAATACTCTGACATACCACCTTTATTTATATCTGAAATAAATAGTATTTTGAGTACATTTTATACACGGAAAACATGGATATTAGTAAAACAAAGGACTCATTTGATTTATTGACGTTAAAAGTCTAGTCTTAAGATCAGATATCACACACAAGGAATCATTTGACTTTTTAAAATTTTTTCAGTCTCTCATATCAGTTTAAAATCTGATTTTAAAGACATCTTTAATTATTAGACAGACTAGATATTCAGTGCATAATTGAAATTTTTTTTGGAAATTTATTCTTTGAGAGACATATCAATAAAGTGTATCTAAAAATATGTAAGCTGTATGCCTATTAATTTAGAAACAAATATCAATTAAATGCCTAATGTGTGCCAGCTCCTTTAAATATTTTTCCATCACCCAATCAGTTCAAGCTAGTATTTTTGCCCATATTTTACCAAATATACCTGATATCAAAAATACCAGGTACCTTGTTTTGGTGCCCAGAAATTGTAATTAACAAATTTGATGTTGGAGCTCTGATGTATCGGATTCCATAGACTTGTTCTTTTCATTACACAGCTTCCTTCAGAGCATATTAAACTATTGACAAAGCGACAGAACGAACAATTATAGTAAGTGTAAAATTCAATTAATTTTCTTCTAGGAAAAATCTTATGATAACAAGATTGAGATTCTGCTTCTCTGTAATTCATTCATAAATTTCTTGGTTTTTGTCTCCTCCTCTGACAGACACAGAGCTGATCTAAAGCTTTACTGGGCTCCCTCCTTCCTGGTGTGAGCTATAGAGGATTGCTTGTTAAGGGCAGAAACTTTTCCTGTTTAGAGAATGCTTGTGGTAGCAAATTGAATAATTGTCTGATGTGGAGAAATTCATTCAAGAGTAAATTGAGTCTTCAAATCATTTTGTCCATGACATAAATTGAAAATGAAACCTTATTTCTTCAAAGATGAAAGGCATGCTGAAGCAGAGCCCATGACATTTGTTTCTACTTAAAGATGTCCCATTGCACATACATACATTGAAATTTTAATAAATTCACAAGTACTTATTGAATGCCAACTATGTTTCACAGCATTGAAGTTAGCCTATAGAGAATTACAAAGGTATACACTCTAGCTAATGAGATTGTATTAACCAATTGCAAAACATATGTGCTTGTATGTGTTCTTGCATTCTGTTTAGAAGGCCAGA
Source organism: Ceratotherium simum simum (assembly GCF_057802395.1). Taxonomy (NCBI): domain Eukaryota; kingdom Metazoa; phylum Chordata; class Mammalia; order Perissodactyla; family Rhinocerotidae; genus Ceratotherium; species Ceratotherium simum. The sequence continues at coordinate 18,644,862 of NC_141909.1, forward strand.
ATTTTCCAGTAATTTCTTGATTTCTATAGAAATTAATTTCAAAGCTATACTTTACTAAAAAGACTTCACAAAAATACTGCCTTTCTTTATAATACCATTGTTGTCAGATGGTCCATTTAATTTTTCTTTTTTCTTTTTCTTTTATGTCCTAAATTAAGACAGATTTAGTGTTTGCTGACAGTTTATGAACTTCTTTTTCCCACTCACCATCTGCTTGATTACTTAGACACTCATCTCCTAAGGTCACATCTAAAACTCTACCACTTATTGTATGAGTGACCTTGCACAAGTTATTTAACCTCTGTGTGCCTCAGTTTCCTCACTTAAGTTAACAGAGGCTACATATAAATTATTTTTGTATTTCTAAGATTAGCTGATATGCCATGCATTAAATAACTATGTGTTACGTGGACTAATTCATTTGATTATTCTTCAGGTTATAATTAAAATTTTAAAAGAAAAATTAGATTAAATACAATCACAATCACTATTTTGGTTATTATTATTCATGCTTACTGTTGATTGTTGATATAAAGTATCATGGCAGCTAAAACTCTTTCAAAGAAAATGAATGAGCAATACAACAAATTTTTTCAACCCATTCTAAAATGTCCAGAAGAAAATAAATATGATAACCACATAAGTTGAATCAAACAGAAAATATAATAAGGAAATTTAGTGGTCAAATCAGTATACTGCAATGATAAAAGCATAGAGAAGCATAAGTTTTTCCTGGGTGATTTTTTTTTTTCCCATCAATAATTTGATATAACTACTAATTCCATCTTAGACTTCAGTCTTTAACCTTAGCCTTTTTTCAGTTTATGCATATCAATGTCTTTACATTTAACTTCTTATCTTACATTTAAATATAATTTACTTAGAAATGCATTGATGTAAAAAGATGACAGTACTTTCACCAACGGTATATACATCTATAAAGATTTTTAAATTGGCATGCTGTCAAGCATCTTCATATGTTAAAAGGTGGGCTGAATAACTTACTCCAGTGAAATCTTCCACAGATTTTTTTTTTTGGTACTGTGATTTCTAACGCTGTTCTATATTGTATGAAAGAGAAAACCAACAGCAAATTGCTACTATCAAGTGAAATAACTCAATCGAAATTTAAGTTTAACAAGATACCTGGGATTTATTGTCAATAGGCCAAAGATTCAAGAAGAATGTTGATTTATATATTTTTGTGGATCATTGTTTTTAAAAATCCACATTTCAAAAAAATCTTCAAAACAGTCTCTTTTTCATAAATCATGTTGCACTTCAAAATCTTTAAAACAACTCTGTGTAGTTCAGGCATTTCGGGGCCTTAAGTTTCTGCCTACAGTCTTTCTAGCTGTTAATCAGATTTGGCATTTGCCTTATGTTTTGATGAGAAGGTTGCAGCTTTGATTAGAAAGAGAGATTTTAGACAAAAGTATATTTTCCCTTATCAAGGGTCATTAAGAAATAAGGCATTCAGCAAAAGACAAGCTGGAACTCATTAGTTAGCTTAATAAAACACTTACGAGGACCGTCGTGTACTAAAAGAATGCTATATTTATATGGCCTTTTAAATAAACAAAGCAAAGCCAAAAATTACAAGCAAAATGACATAAAATAGATTTATTAAAAGGTAAAAGTTGAACAGCTAGGGAAACCACCTGCTTGTCATTATCCTATACATCATAGAAATGTTCTTCTTCAAAAGAGTAAACTAGGTCTTTATAAAATTTATTTAATACTATATCATATTTAACACAATAGTTGATATTTATTTTTATTTTAACTTTCTCTCAAGTAAAATATTTGAGATGATAAATAATTTTATAAATTTATCTTAGATCGCTAAACACAAAAATGTATGAAACTACATATGCTAACATGGCTTTGCATTTCTTTCATACTTTGAAAGAAACTTTAGAGCCAAAGCAAAAGAAAGTGGTGCTAAGTTTAATGTTAATTTATAAGTAACATCTGCATTCATTTTTCTAATGTAGACTACGGGTGACTTTATGTTGAACAACAGGTAGAATAATTAGCTTGAAATAAAATTGTTTATTAATATGTGCTAATGACACTTAAAAGAGAGAAAAATATATGGAGCCTGAATGAGTAAATGGAATTAAAGATTGTAATTTTGACTATAGACACAAGGCAATGATAAATATAACGACTAATGTATATTGTTTGGTGCTCTAAAGCACTTGTTTTCATAGCCTCTTGAACTAAAAATTGGGATGTGACATAGTGCAATAATTTTTAAACTCTTTGAAAGTTCTCTGAAAAACCAATAGTGATAACAGCGTTGATGTATTGTACTATATAGTATGTATGATATATAAATGTGTAGGAATATTTAATACCAGGTAGATAATGCTCAATAAGCGCCAGCTATTCTTAATATATTAAGAAAGTAGCTTATTTTCCTTAAGAAAATGAAAAAGTCAACTATTACTGGGGTAATCATAAAAATGTTAGCTCCTGGAGGTTCAGTATTCATGTGGAATATATAAAGTATATGCTGATGTGCCAGAAAATCTGTGCAGATAACACAGATGGACCATGCTTTAGGTATTAGAAGTGGTTCACAATAAGGGTAAGGGTAGATGATCTTCATAAAGAATGCATTTGCATCTTAATTCTTATTTTTCTAACTAAATCCTTTTTTAATTTTAGTGATGTAGTCTCATGGGGAAAAATACTTTGTCCATAAATTGTAAAAATCTCACTGTTAAGATTCTAAGGTTTTTACAGGCCTTTTCTACCTTAGTTAATGCAAAATGTACATATATTTAGTTCACTAATACCAATCCTGAAAGAGTGAGAAAATAATCAACCTTAATAAATTGCATAAACATTCAGATTCTCATTTATTCAAACACAACAGATATTATTTCCACTTTACTGATAGTTTCTAATCAATTCTAAGTAACTTGAATGTTTGTACTGCTGCCCTGTCAGTTTCCATCCTCCTCTCCAACATCTGAAAGAGCAAATGAAGATAACTTTGCAAATAATGTTTACATTTAAGTACATGAATCCTTGCCCTATCTCCTTTTCTTTTCTTTTTTTTTTTCCCCGAGGAAGATTCACCCTGAGCTAACATCCGTGCCAATCTTCTTCTGTTTTGTATGTGGGTCGCTGCCACAGAATGGTTGGTGAGGAGTGATGTAGGTCTATGCCCAGGAACTGAACCCGGGCCCCCAAAGGGGACCCTGCTGAACTTAACCACTAGGCCATGGGGCTGGCCTCTTACCTCTTCTTGAATTAGTTCTTATATGTTTTATTCATTCAGCCAACCGAAAGCAGTTACTGAAATTATCCTCTGTACCAATGGCTGCATTCGTATCTGGGGATGTGGAATAGAACAACATTTATAAAACAAAAGCAAATACAAAAAACACATTTACCCTCCTTTCAGAGACTTCAGAGATTAGTGAGGACACACAAAAAATTATGGTACCTTGTTATAATTTCTACCATAAAAATATACCTGCCATTCTATGGGAAAACGTAAGAGGCAATGGCCAGCTTTATAACAGTAACTGATTGATAACCTAACTGATGAATGCCTATTAAGATGGGATGGAATCACGTACCCTGTGCTAAACTGAGGCATTCTGTCTGTTCTTAACAGATTTCTCTCTTAAGAGATGTGCTGACAATTGTCAAGAATTTTGGGAGCCAGTTGTTAAACTCAGACATTTTTAAAAAATTGAATTAGATAAATTTACAATTAAATGATTTATAGCAAAATCGAAGATAATAAATACTCAAAACCCACAACTTCCTACTTATTTGACTATTATCTCTGCTCTTGAAGTTGTCTTCACTGGTGTGAACATGGCAAAGGGCTGTGGAACTGCCTTGATCTCGTCTGCTCTGCTCCACATTCAGTGACGTCACGTTGGAGATCCGAAATCAGCCATGACAGGAGCATTTGCAACACAGAAATTGGCAAACACTGCACTTTAGATTTTTGGTGTGTGTGTGTTAAAGCAAGCCAATTGTTAAGCATTTTCCAGCACAAAACTAAAAGCACTCAAAGCAAGACAACTGATTTACAGCTATATCAGCAGCAAAAAATAAAACATGCACGGAAGGTGTGCTACATTAAGTTGGTGTCTATACTTTAAGATGCCTTGAACGTAAAAAAAAAAAATTAACAAAGTAAAATCTAAGTACTTCCATGGTAGGTATGACTTTACTGTCAAATGTGAAAAGCTTCTATTAGGCAAATTAGGAATTACTATTAAGATTTTCTCCACTTATGCGTGTAATTTTCAGATGGGAGACTATGAAACCTACATTAATCACTAACTTCTGGAACATACTTTATCCAATGAATTACATTACCCATAATTTAAGTTTATTACATTTGAAATACTTGAAAATGTTATACTGTCAAGATCTTCCAGGTTGTTGTAGCAATTAGAGGAGCAGGGTTCAACTAAAATGTCAACTGGCACCTTTTTCAAACATACAAAGGGTAAATACAACAACACAGGGAGAGCAAACTCTATTAAAATCCTATTTTCTCTTTTATTTTTCCAGTATCCTGAAACTCCCAGGAATCTATCACTTTTCTTCTTTCTTGCCCATTATCTTGGACCCTTTTCCTCACCTCCCACCTCCCACTCTTCCATCCAGAGCATTCCAGTCTGATCACACACACCCTCCCTTACTGCCCACAGCCCCTGGACAGTCTGTTCTGATGTCCCAGGCACACAATCTATCACTATGATGGCTTTTATCTCAAGAATCCTGCCCTTCGGGCAACCTCCCAAATACACTCTTGGGGGTTGGAGAAGGCTCTGGACAACTACACATTAATAATTTTTGGCAGTCCAAACTTTGACATATGTAACATTTAGAAATATGAGAGTTTGTGAATATAATTTCTTGAGCTATGATTTGATATGGAATTTTCTATAGCTTACTTTTAACACAGAATAAACAAGCAGGACCATATCCAGAGGAAAGAGAGCAATTTATTACCACATTAGTGAGAATTTAGTATTTAGAAATATGAATAATTTATGAGCGATTAAGAGAAAAACATCTTATATAAAAATTGAGGTAATTAGAGGTAACCTTAATCAAAAATTATGAAAGAATCAAGTTCAACATCAAAATTTGATCACGAACCTCTCTCTTCATCCAGAATATCCTTCCAAATTCTGATTTCCACAGATACATATGTAACTTTTTCTACAGAAAATTTATCTTCAGTTAATTTATCAAATACAGCACTAGTATTGGAAAATATATAATTTTAATTCCTCGTGCATTTGAGATAATATATTACTTTGAGTCTATTAAATTGGACCTCAATACTCATTCAGTTAGATTAATAGATATTCAGAACTCATCATGTCTTTAGTTTTGTAACACTTCTTTACAGAAAGCTATTTAGGAAAATAAAAGATATGTAAACACTTGGGTAGCTATCATTCCATGGCTAAAAAGTCATTTTACTGAAAGCTAAATAAATATATGGATATACAAAATATGACTCTGATTAATGCTAAAAGCTAAAGAAAATGCTACATTAAGGAAAGCATAACAATTACCTGCATATTCTCTTTTCTTGAGTAATTCTTTTCCTCCTACGTCTTGAGAAAAAAAAATCATTGTGTTTTTTCCTATATAATAAGCCTGCAGATATTTAAACATAAAACCCCAGCCATTAACTGGGTGGAAAGAAGGTAGTGTTGATCAGTATTCATTTTTCTAAGTTTACATAGTTTCCATCTCATTTTTATTTTCTGTGATTTGCTGTTAAAATCTCTTACTGATTATTGTCCTAAGAGCATTATACACATTGAAATGTAAGAAAAGAGACAAGTGCAATTGCCAAGCAGAAAGATTTTAAATACAATAAAAATCTTCAGATCCAATGCTATTTGAACCTGTAGTTAATTGAAAAGTCAGTTAAAGGGAGGAATTATTTAAATATTATACATAAACAACTTATTCTTTTCAATTTTAGCTAGATAAGAGTTATGTTTATTCACTAGTCTTTTAAGATAATGTCAAGCCTTTTTGAGAATTTATTCACTAAGTAACTGAGTTGTCTTTGCATAAACCACATCCATAACATATCATCTATTTTTTCTAATTTTACTTTCTTTAAAGTACACCACAAATTAAAACACTTAAATATAATCTAAGTGGGTGTTCTTAGATGTTTACTAGTTGCTTTTCCACTCCGTATCTCATCCAACTAAATTCTTCTAGCAGTTTACCAGTAAGGAATTGTTCCAAAATTTGAGTTGTAATTTTTATGGAAAAATCTCTCTTAAGTCTCTCTTCTTCCATCCTTAAGTTTTCATATTCTACTAAACTAGACACTAGCAATATATCAATATACATGACCAACAAGGTTGGAAGCAAACAACCAACTTTGGAAAGTATAGTGTTCAAGAGGTAGATAGGCAGAAGTGAGTGGGGCTCTTCCAATTCGGATGCTCAGATCACTGGTCATGAGTAACAAGGTTTAACAGACTGGATGGGAAGACCTGGTAAATTCACTGTTGTAGTTAAGTGAAGATCAGTACAGAGCTTCTAAGAGGCTAATATCGAACCTTGAGAGGAAGTTCTTATCTGCTTACCACCTGGGAACAGAAGATTATTTAGGAGTCTTTCCAATTTATCGTACTATAACCACATCTCCTGAAAACCTTACCTGTCCAATTATTCTTTTCCACTCCTATTTCTATTACTCTAGTCCAGGTAACCACTGTCTGACTCCTAGACTATTGCAGAACCTTCTAAAAAGAAATTCTGCTTCCATTAATGCCTTTTTCAACATATCCTAACACAGAAGTTAATGCCCTTTTACTAAATTGTTTTTTCATTTTTTATTTTTTGTTAATTTTTTGTTTACTGCAGTAACATTGGTTTATAACATTGTATAAATTTCAGGTGTACGTCATTATACTTCTATTTCTGCATAGATTACATCATGTTCACCACCCAAATACTAATTACAACCCATCACCACACACATGTGCCCAATTATCCCTTTCGCCCTCCTCCCTCTCCCCTTCCCCTCTGGTAACCACCAATCCAATCTCTGTCTCTATGTGTTTGTTTATTGTTGTTACTATCTACTACTTAATGAAGGAAATCATACGGAATTTGACCTTCTCCCTCTGACTTATTTCACTTTGCATGATATCCTCAATGTCCATCCATGTTGTAACAAATGGCTGGATTTCATCGTTTCTTATGGCTGAGTAGTATTCCATTGTGTATATATACCACATCTTCTTTATCCATTCATCCCTTGATGGGCACTTAGGTTGCTTCCAAGTCTTGGCTATTGTGAATAATGCTGCAATGAACACAGGGGTGCGTGTATCTTTACGCATTGGTTTTTTCAAGTTCTTTGGATAAATACCCAGCAGTGGAATAGCTGGATCATATGGTAGTTCTATCCTTGATTTTTTGAGGAATCTCCATACTGTTTTGCATAGTGGCTGCACCAGTTTGCAATCCCACCAGCAGTGTATGAGAGTTCCCTTCTCTTCACATCCTCTCCAACACATGTTGTTTCCTGTCTTGTTAATTATAGCCATTCTTTTATTTTTTATAATTTTATTTATTTATTTTTTTCCCCCAAAGCCCCAGTAGATAGTTGTATGTCATAGTTGCACATCATTCTAGTTGCTGTATGTGGGACGCGGTCTCAGCATGGCCGGAGAAGCGGTGCATCGGTGCACGCCCGGGATCCTAACCAGGGCTGCCAGCAGTGGAGCGCGGGCACTTAACCGCTAAGCCATGGGGCCGGCCCAATTATAGCCATTCTGACGGGCGAGAGGTGATATCTCATTGTAGTTTTGATTTGGATTTCCCTGATAGTTAATGATTTTGAACATCTTTTCATGTGTGTGTTGGCTATCTGTATATCTTCTTTGGAGAAATGTCTGTTCAGGTCTTTTGCCCATTTTTTAATTGGGTTGGTAGTTTTTTTGCTGTTGAGATGCATGAGCTCTTTATATATTTTGGAGATTAAGCCCTTATCAGATGTATGATTAGCAAATATCTTCTCCCAATTGTTAAGTTGTCTTTTCATTTTTTTGATGGTTTCCATAGCTGTGCAGAAGCTTTTTAGTTTGATGTAGTCCCATTTGTTTATTTTTTCTATTGTTTCTCTTGCCCGGTCAGACATGGTGCTTGAAAATATGTTGCTAAGACCGATGTTGAAGAACATATTGACTATGTTTTCTTCTAGAAGTTTCATAGTTTCAGGTCTTACATTCAAGTCTTTAATCCATTTGGAGTTAATTTTTGTGTATGGTGTAAGGTAAGGGTCTACTTTCATTTCTTTGCATATGGCTATCCAGTTTTCCCAACACCATTTGTTGAAGAGACTTTCTTTTCTCCATTGTATGTTCTTGGCTCCTTTGTCAAAGATTAGCTGTCCATAAATATGTGGGTTTATTTCTGGGCTTTCGATTCTATTCCATTGATCTGTGTGTCTGTTTTTCTGCCAGTACCATGCTGTTTTGGTGACTATAGCTTTGTAGTATATTTTGAAATCAGGGAGTGTGATACTTCCAACTTTGTTCTTTTTTCTCAGGATTCCTTTACCTATTCGGGGTCTTTTATTGTTCCATATAAATTTTAGGATTCCTTGTTCTATTTCTGTGAAAAATGTTGTTGGAACTTTGGTAGGGATTGCACTGAATCTATAGATGGCTTTAGGAAGTATGGACATCTTATCTATGTTAATTCTTCCAATCCAAGAGCACGGAATATCTTTCCATTACTTTGTGTCTTCTTCAATTTCTTTCAGCAATGTTTTATAGTTTTCCGTGTACAGCTCTTTCACCTCTTGGGTTAAGTTTATTCCTAGGTATTTTATTATTTTTGTTGCAATTGTAAATGGGATGGTATTCTTAATTTCTCTTTCTGCTACTTCGTTGTTAGTGTACAGAAATGCAACTGATTTTTGTATGTTGATTTTGTATCCTGCAATTCTACCATATTCGTTTATTACTTCTAAAAGTTTTCTGGTGGATTCTTTATGGTTTTCTATATATAAAATCATGTCATCTGCAAATAGTGACAGTTTCACTTCTTCCTTTCCAATTTGGATCCCTTTTATTTCTTTCTCTTGCCTGATTGCTCTGGCTAGGACTTCCAGTACTATGTTAAATAAGAGTGGTGACAGCGGGCATCCTTGTCTGGTTCCTGTTCTTAGAGGGATAGCTTGCAGCTTTTCACCATTGAGGATGATATTAGCTGTGGGTTTCTCATATATAGTCTTTATTATGTTGAGGTACTTTCCTTCTATACCCATTTCATTCAGAGTTTTTATCATAAATGGATGCTGTATCTTGTCAAATGCTTTCTCTGCAACTATTGAGATGATCATGTGATTTTTATTCTTCATTTTATTAATGTGGTGTATCACATTGATTGATTTTCGAATGTTAAGCCATACCTGCATACCTGGAATAAATCCCACTTGATCATGGCGTATAATCTTTTTAACGTATTGTTGTATGCGATTTGGTAGTATTTTGTTGAGGATTTTTGCATCGATGTTCATCAGTGATATTGGCCTGTAATTTTCTTTTTTTGTGTTCTCCTTGTCTGGTTTTGGTATCAGGGTAACGTCGGCTTCATAGAATGAGTTAGGGAGCTTCCACCCCTCCTCAATTTTTTGGAAGAGTTTGAGAAGGAAAGGTATTAAGTCTTCTTTGAATGTTTGGTAGAATTCACCAGGGAAGCCGTCTGGTCCTGGACTTTTATTTTTGGGGAGGTTTGTGATTACTGTTTTGATCTCCTTACTGGTGATTGGTCTATTCAAGTTCTCTACTTCTTCTTGATCCAGTTTTGGAAGGTTGTAGGATTCTAAGAATTTATCCATTTCTTCCAGATTGTCGAATTGGTTGGCATGTAGCTTTTCATAGTATTCTCTTATAATCTTTTGTATTTCTGAGGTGTCTGTTTTAATTTCTCCTCTTTCATTTCTGATTTTACTTATTTGTGCCTTCTCTCTCTTTTTCTTGGTGAGTCTAGCTAAAGGTTTGTCAATTTTGTTGATCTTTTCAAAGAACCAGCTCTTGGTTTTATTAATTTTTTCTATTATTCTTTAGGTCTCTATTTCATTTATTTCTGCTCTGATTTTTATTATTTCCCTCCTTCTACTGATTTTGGGCTTTGTTTGTTCTTCTTTTTCCAGTTCCTTTAGGTGCATTGTTAGATTGTTTATTTGAGATTTTTCTTGTTTGTTGAGATAGGCCTGTATCGCTATAAACTTCCCTGTTAGAACCACTTTTGCTGTATCCCATAAATTCTGGCATGTCGTATTTTCATTTTCATTTGTCTCCAGGAATTTTTTGATTTCTTCTTTTATTTCTTCGTTGACCCAGTCGTTGTTCAGTAGCATTTTGTTTAATCTCCACGTATTTGTGGTTTTTCTGATTTTCTTCCTATAGTTGATTTCTAGTTTCATACCGTTGTGGTCAGAAAAGATGCTTGGTATTATTTCAATCTTCTTAAATTTATGGAGACTTGTTTTGTGGCCTAATATGTGATCAATCCTGGAGAATGTTCCATGTGCCTTTGAGAAGAACTTGTATTCTTCAGTTTTTGGATGGAATGCTCTGTATATATCTACTAGGTCCATCTGTTCTAGTGTATCATTTAAGGCCAATGTTTCCTTATTCAACTTCTGTTTGGATGATCTATCCGTTGGTGTAAGTGGAGTGTTAAAGTCCCCTACTATTATTGTGTTACTGTCTATTTCTGTTTTTATGTCTGTTAATAATTGCTTTATATATTTAGGTGCACCTACATTGGGTGTGTAGATATTTACAAGTGTTATATCCTCTTGTTGGATTGTTCCCTTGATCGTTATGTAATGCCCTTCTTTGTCTCTTTTTACAGGTTTTGTTTTAAAGTCTATTTTGTCTGATATGAGTACTGCTACCCCAGCTTTCTTTTCATTGCCATTTGCGTGGGGTATCTTTTTCCATCCCTTCACTTTCCGTTTGTGAGTGTCTTTAGGTCTGAAGTGTGTTTCTTGTATGCAGCGTATATATGGGTCTTGTTTTTTTATCCAATCAGCCACTCTATGCCTTTTACTTGAGCATTTACTCCATTGACGTTTAAAGTAGCTATTGATAAGTATATACTTACTGCCATTTTTTAACTTTTTTTTCTCAGTGTTTTAGTAGTCCTTCTCTGTTCCTTTCTTCTTCTATACAGAATTGATGGTCTCTTTAGTTTGACCTCTGTCTGAAAGCTGTACGCTTTAACTCCCCTCCTCCCTCCTTTTATGTTTTTGATATCATATCTAACCTCTTTTTTGTGCATTTGTATCCATTACGTTCTAATCATGGAAATAGATAATTTTTCCTATTTGTGGTCTTCTCTTTTCCCCTTAAATCAGTCTCTTTAACATTTCTTGTAGCGCTGGTTTCTTGGTGACAAGCTCCTCCAATTTTTGTTTGTCTGGGAAATTTTTGATCTCTCCTTCCCTTTTGAATGATAACCTTGCTGGGTAGAGTATTCTTGGCTGTAAGTTTTTTCCTTTTAGCACTTTAAATATATCATGCCATTTTCTTCTAGCCTGTAAGATTTCTGCTGAGAAGTCAGCTGATAGCCTTATGGGGTTTCCTTTGTATGTAACGTGACTTTCTCTTGCGGCTTTTAGGATTCTCTCTTTAATTCTGGACATTTTGACTATGATGTGTCTTGGTGGGGGCCTCTTTGGGTTTATCTTGTTTGGGGATCTCTGTGCTTCATGTACCTGGATGTCTGTTTCCTTCCTTAGGTTAGGGAAGTTTTCACTTATTATTTCTTGAAATACATTCTCTGTCCCTTTGTCTCACTCTTCTCCTTCCGGGACACCTATAACATGGATGTTAGTGAGCTTGATGTTGTCCCAGAGGTCCCTTAGACTGTCCTCACTATTTTTAATTATTTTCTCTTTTACTTGTTCAGCTTGGGTAATTTCTTCTAGTCTTTTGTCCAGCTCACAGATAAGTTCTTCTGTATCCTCTACTCTGCTTTTGAGTCCCTCTAGTGAATTTTTCATTTCCAGTATTGTATTCTTCATTTCTGATTGGTTCTTTTTTATATCTTCCATTTCTTTGTTGACATTCTCACTGAGTTCATCTATTCTTCTCCCCAGATCAGTGAGCATCCTTAACACTCTTTGTTTGAACTCTCTGTCTGGTAGGTTGTTCATTTCTGTTTCACTTAGTTCCTTTTCTGGGGTTTTGTCCTGTTCCCTTACTTGGAAGGTATTCCTATTCCTCCTCATTTTGCCTCGTTCCCTGTGCTTGTGTCTACGTATTAGGTAGGTCAGCTATGTCTCCTGCTCTTGGATAGGTGACCTTATGTAAGTGATGGCTTAGGAGGCCTGCAGTGTGCTTCCCTCAGTTCTCAATGTTTCAGGGGTGACCCCTATGTGGGCTACGTGTGTCCTTCTGTTGTGGCCTGTTTGCTCTCCCTGTAGGCGTCCAGGGAGGCCGAGTTATGCTGCTGGCCGCCTGTTATAATTCTCAGCTGCTTGTAGTTGTTGTGGGCCCTTCAGTCTCTTTATCATGGGTGGGGAGCCCCAACACAGTTGGCTGCAAGTTCTAATACCACATTTGTGTTGCAGTATTTCTTTTAAGTAAGTAGGCCCCCAGCATGGCAGGTTGTTAGGCTCAGGGCCTTACAATTGCTATAAGCCTCCAGCCTTTAGGTCTCTTGTCAGCTCTCTGAGGATTGCAGCTGGGTGGGGCTGGCCTCAGGCACAGGAGCACCCAATTGTTACAGGCTGTGGAAGCTGGGGCAAACCCCCTATTTGGGTCTTTGAGAAGCACAAATCTTCTGCAGCTGACAAGCTGTGCCGCCCATAGGTCCACACACACAGTCAACACAGTCCTGCCCCATGTGCGTGCCCCAACCTCCCAAAGCTGACCCAGTCTCTCCACAGCGGGAGCCCCACACACTCCACCACTGCCCCACACTCTCCACCTGCTCCTTGTGCACACCCTGCCCCACTGAAGTAGGCTCAGTTGCCAGGCTGCAGAGAATCTAGTCACCAATCTATGCAGGCCCACAAGTTGCCTGAGGGCTTGTTGTTGGGTGGGGCCAGTCTCTAGGGTGGGCTGCCTGCCCTGGCTGAGCTGGATTAAATCGGTGCTCTAGTGAGTGGGGCAGACCCTGGGCCAGCAGGCCTCAGGGAGAACTCCAATGGCGTCTGTGTCAGCACGCCCACACCAGGCCACAACAATGGCCACCACCAATGTCCCAGTCACTGGACAGGTCTCACCTCTCACCAAGATGCACTCAGGGCCTATTAAGTGAATCTCTTTTCACCCCAGCACTGTGCACCTTTCTTTCTGGTGATTTTCCGTCGCTTTCTGAAACGGGTGAGTTTGCACGCGGGCCCTTTAAGAGCCGGTTTTAATTTCTTTGTGAACCAGCTTTTCTGGGGATACTCCCCAACGTTTTAGTAGCAGGCAAAGTCAGATATTATGCCACTCATCTCGATTGTGCTGGGTCCACAAAGTGCCCACAGCGTGGGCGCTCCCAGATCAGGGCCCGGTGCCTCCAGGGAGGGCTGCGTACCTGTGGGCTGCTCCTGGGCGGTCGTGAGGTGCTGCAGCTTGTGAAGGCGGCATTTTTCCTCTCCAGAAGGGAGTCTCTGCCTCTTCTACCTCAATTAGGATTGTCCGTTGTTGCAGGAGTTCCTCTTATCCAGTTTTCAGTTCTGTCTCAGGGGTAATTTTTCCACAAGTAGTTGTAAATTGGCTGTGTCCACGGGAGGAGGTGAGTTCCGAGTCTGCCTACGCCGCCATCTTGACTTCCTCTCCTACTAAATTGTATCTGATTATGTCACCCTTGAATTTAAAAGCTGAATTAATATTATATCGCCTTTTGGATAAAATCCAAACTCCTCAAGATAAAATACAAGACATTTTATAATTTCCCCCTTGCCTCAACGTCTCTCTCAATAGTTTTCTATGTTCCAATCACATTACTATTATTTTATTCTTCTGTTGTCATGCGTATTTTTTTGTTTGTTTTTTTTCCTATCACACTGCTTTCAAACAATTTCTCTCGCTTTAGAACATTTTTCTGAACACTTGTTCAATTTCTCTCTGGTCTTCATCTATATAATTTTTATTTATTTACCAAGTATCAGCTTACAGTTATTTCCCTTACTTCCTGGAGGGGGTTGGTTGAGAATTTTTGGTGTTCATAAAGAAACCTGTTCTGCTCACTACTCTACCAGAATTGCCCTTACCTTGTTTGTTGCTCTAGCTATGATACACATAGAATGCGTAAAAATATATGTTTAATAAATGAAAATAAGTGGTGAATGAAAAAAATGAATAAATGTTTTAAAATTCATAGTTACTATTCAATAAGAGCCATATGTGCTCGTATTTAACACCATCTCTCTCATCTAGCAAATTATTAGTCATCTGCATTCCTCTCACTCTAACTATTTGGAGTGTGTCTAATAGCAGAAAATTATTTCACGCAGCTGTTTCAGTAGGTTTTGGGTTTTCCTTTGTAGCAAAGGGTACAATACTTGAGGCCATTTTGAGAGTCTGGAAGTTGCGAAAAACTAACATAAAAGCTATGAAAAAAGGGATTGAGAGAAAGATACAAGATACCTGACAACTGCCCAGCAGCCCTTGCTCCAAGAAAATTCAGGAAACAGCAGGTATCAGTGAAAAGAAATTTTAGGAAGTATCACAGTGTGGCATTGATGTAATTTTCTTCTCCATTTGCCTCAGAAAACGTCACTAAAATTCCACGAAATTCTGATTTCTGAGTTCATATGCAACTTTTAATGTAATTAGTGTTCTGAGGTATTTTATTTCAAATTGTTGGAAGGAATCATGATAAGATTGGCCTAAAAGTGGGGTCAAGGAAGAGAAATTCAAATTTATCCAGGTTATTATTACATCCAGATATGGGCAAGTCTCATTCTCTTCATTCTTTTGTGTGAAAAGAGCATTCTGCTGTAAAGGACAAAACGGAACTAAGTCCTGAGAGTTAGGAGAAAAGGGAAGGTTGCCTTAAAGGACTCTTTCTGTCTTGCTCCCGATTAGACCTTTAGACATCAAGAAAATGGGTACAGTCTGGGGTAGGAGTAGTCCTTGATCCCAGTTAGCTCATACTGATAAGACTAGACCAAGGATTTGGGATAGAAGTTCAATCCAGCAATTTGACTGAAGCATCCTCTATATCCCATATATCCCTTTGCTCAGGCGAAGCAGAAACTAGCTGTCTGAGGTCTTCCTTGGGACAAGTGAGGGAAACTTCAACTTCTGGAAACAGTAGACTTTAGATGCATCACGTTGATTTTATTTTTAATCAGTTTTCTTCTTTTTTTTCTGTGTTGCTTTGTCACACATTATTTGCAAATTTCTGAAGTGTAGAAGGTCCTTTCGTTTGGGTGAAATTTGGGGGCTGTGTGACTTTTAGGTATGAATGGTACTGGGTAGATTAAAATTTCAAAATCTGTTACTCTTCTCAGCATGGCTCCCAGAAATTGATATTGGTATGTTAGTTTTGGGAGGAGTGGAGAACTGGCATGAAGTTCCACTTCAATGACCTTGTTGGTAAGAAAAATGCTCGTCTATATCAGCAGCTGTGTTGCAATTCTATTTTCTTACTCATATTGGGTTTTTTTTCCCTAGTTTCTTTGGCCAAAAATATTTAGAATTCCCATTCCAGGGACAGATGGATGACAGATCTGTTATTTAGAAACCTTACTCTGTACGAAAAAGTAGATGGTCCACATCATTAATCCAACATTAAGATAACTTTTGGAATTACTACATGGAATCTGTTTCCTCAAAGAATAGGCATTTTGAAGTTAATGAATGGTACTGCAATTTGTTACCCCTTTGAATTAGAATAACTAATAAATTCCTATTCCATAGATACATTTTAGAAATGACTTAGTATTGAAGATTATAATCAAGAGCTGGAAAAACATTTCAAAAATTTAAAGTGAGATTAAAGTCGTTAAACAGAAGTGTCACTTGTTAACATAAATTGAAGACAAAATTATACTCACAGAAGAATTATTTTTTTTCTAATTTGACATGAAAATTAACTATATTCATGTCACTTTAACATTATGTCAATAAATGGTAATTTTGATTAAATCTCAAAGGGAATTTTAAAAATGAGAGGAAGAGTTGATAGATTTTATTCTACTACTAATGAATAGTCAGTGCAAAACATTAAGCAATTACTTAAATTATGAAAATAATATATGTTGATAACAAATGTTGGCAATGGCGTGAAGAAAAAAGAACCCTTGTACACTGTTGGTGGGAATATAAATTGGTACAGCCACTACGGAAAACAGTATGGAGTTTCCTCGAAAAATTAAAAATAGAACTACCATATGATCTAGCAATCTCATTTCTGGGTTTACATCCAAAGGAAATGAAATCAATATCTTCAAAAGATACCTGCACTCCCATGTTCATTGCAGCATTATTCACAATAGCCAAGATATGAAAACAACCCAAACATCCAATGACAGATGAATAAAGAAAATGTTGGATATATGTATAAAACGGAATATTATTCAGCCATAAAAGAGAAGGAAATCCTGCCATTTGAACAACATGGATGAAGCTGGAGGACATTACGCTAAGTGAAATAAGCCAGACATAGAAAGGCAAATATTGTATGATATCACTTGTATGTGGAATTTTAAAAAGTCAAACTCATAGAACCAGAGAGTAGAATAGTGGTTGCCAGGGATTGGGGGGTAGGGTGGGAGAAATGGGGAAATGTTGGTCAAAGGGTACAGACTTTCACTTATACGTTCTGAGTTCTTAGGATCTAATGGACAGCATGGTCATTACAGTTAATACAGTATTGTATACTTGAAATTTGCTAAGAGAAAAATTTCTCATCATTGTTTCCTTGTAATAACCACTGTTAAGAGTTCAGCTTTCAGAATATTTTGTAACACACAGGGGGCCTTAGTTGTGCGGAAATTGCTTTATTTTGATACACTCTCCTGCAACTTTTTTTTCCCACTCAACAGTATGGTATATATCATATGTCAAACAGTGTTTCCCACCAGCACACATATCTTAAATCCCTCTTAAGGTGGAAAGTGAAAAGAGACTGTGGATAGCCTAGAAAGAGCAATAGGAGAAAGGCTTTGAAATCCATATCCTTTGCAAACTCACAACGTTTTAAACCTACTCTAATCCCACAGAGGCCCAAGTCTTCTCTTTAACAAGCAAATCTGATCTTGCCACTGTTGTGGTTAAAATCCTTTAATGACTTCCCATTGTTCTTGGAATAAAGACCAAAGTCCTTTATATGGTCAGGACGGTGTGATTGGTTGTCACTATAGCACCTGACTTATTCTATTCTCCCACTTGTTCTCTTAGCTCTGGCCACCTCAGCTTTCTCTATGTTCCAGGACACTCCCTGCTCCTTCCCTTCCAAGGGACTTCACATATGCTCTATCCTCAGGCTGGATTACCTCCTCTTCCCTCCCCACACCCCCACACTGTTTCCACCCATCAGAGCTCATTCAGAATTATTTCCTCAAGGAACAATTCACTAGCACCGAGACTGAATCAAATTTTCCTATTCCTTCCCTTTTGCCTTTATAGCACATATCACGAGTAATCAAACAATGTAAGTAGGTTTCTTTAACGTTGAATTCCTCTAGTAGAAAGTGAATCCAGTGAGGGCAGGAGCCATGTATCTCTTATTCACTGCTCCATCGTCAGTGACTAAGATAGTTCCAGCACATGCTAGTTCCTCTACAAATATTTTGAATAATGGCCTTTTTCACTTTTATTAACTATGTGACTTTTATAATATAGGATTACTCTCAATTACTGTCTTACAAGGATTCCCATGTGTACATTTATGAATTTATAACTATTTCTATTTCTTTGTTTTTTCTATAAAAAAATATCAAGTGGCTCTTTCCTACGTGAATCTTTTTTTTTTTCTATTTTAATTTTCTATTTTGAATTTCAGGCTACTTTAACATTTGAAGCTGAACATTAATTGCTATTAAACACAAAAGATATTCGTGGAATAATGATACGATACATTCAAATTGGATAATCATCCAAGCATTTATTCACTCAAACTTTTCTTCAAAATATTTATTATCAATGCTGTCTCTATTAATTAGCAGATAACCTTTTACAATTCCTTCCCTGTAATTTGATTATTTGTATACAAAGTACAAGTTCAACGGTTTACAACGTTTTCATATCTATTTGGAACATATATATATTGTAACAGGAAGAAATGAGATTAGAATCTTAGAAAAAGGCAGCAAAGATGACAGAGAAAGATAATCATAAAAGTTTTAGAAATAGAAAATGAGAGAATGTGAATAACTTCATAAAACAATTGGGAAAAATCTATCCCTTTCTATGACATGGCTAGTCTGCAGATAAAGTGTAGGGTCTACTTTCATGGGACTTTGCACAAATGGTTTTAGGAAGGCCATCTAATGCAGCTTCCATGGAATGAGAGACAATGCCACATTAAAACCATGTCTCTGTTTTCCAGAGAGGTAGGGCTATAGCTCTAGACTAAATTTTTGGCAAAAATAGATGTCTCTTTCTGCTGTGCCATAGACAGATATAAATAAATATAGAATTGAGGAATATGATGATAGATTCAGAGCAAAAGCCTTCATCAATTTTGCTCTCAAGACCTCAGCCTGTTATTATATAACACAGCAGAAAATTTGCCTCATTCAAATGTGTAACAGTTAAAAAAGAAAAAAAAAATGGAAAAACAAAAACTGCTATTTAAAGAGGATTTAAAAGTAATGTTTTTAAACTATTTATTTTTAGAAAGAATGTTTATTTCTTAATTGTTAACCAAAATTTATTTCTTAATAATTAACCGGTAAGCTAAATGAATAAAATAGAATCAAACCAGTGGCCTGAACTGATAGCTGTGTGATAGACATACCAGATTAAATCTGTTTATATGTAAACACATTTGAACAGTTCTATTGCTATAATAATAGAAATAAGAATCTAAATATTTAATTAAGTATACACATTAGCTCATGAATTCTTAGTCAGATGTCTGAAATGAGCCTTGAGAGATCATATAATTATGTCCTATTTCAGGATGGAGTGCCTGTAGATTCCCAGTGAAAGAAATATATATTTTGTTTCCTCAATCATTGTAGCGTACTGCAGCTCTCACAATCAGAAAATTGCACATTTTACCTTCAATTACCTTTTCCTATTATCCAAAGAAAATATACTAATACAATGTGCACAATAGGGTCTATATTCACTCCATTCTGCTGTGGATGCTATCTTGGTTTCAACAGCTATTAAAAAGCTAGTTTTTTTTTTTCATTTCATGAATGTGTTCAATATTTGCATAATGATTCCTCTCAGAAGATGAGAGAATGAATGAGGAATAAATAAATTGCAACCTCCCTGCATAATGACTCTACCTTTAAAGATGGATCACGCAGGGCCATGCTCGAATGCATCCAATATATCAATATTCATTAAGCAGACAGAAAGTCAATTGAACCATAACTTGCTTTGTGCTAAGAAAGAAGAAACACAGAAAAGGATATGGGAGGATTATTAAAAAAAACTTAAGAACCCTACCCAAAGTCAATACCAGAAGCTCCTACTAAATCTCTTTTTCCAAATCTTTATGGAATTGAATAATCTATCTACACAGGGAATTAGAAAAGATAACTAAATATGAAATGGCCATGCCTTGTCAGAAAACCTTATTGAGTTCTTAAAACAAGGATCTTCAATCTCCATTTGTAAAGATGCTCGTACCATTCACATACATTGTGTAAGAATTTTTAGTTATTATAGATATATATTTTATTTCCCCAACTGGAATGTATTCCTTGAGAACATGGTCACTGATCTCGTGTATTTTGAGTGTCACAGAAAAGTGTTTAAAAATGTAACTAGCAGATGGTGAATAATTGGTGCAGTATATTTGAAACGTAACATTAATATATCAAAACAAAAACAAGGGCCGGCCCCGTGGCTTGGTGGTTGAGTGAGCGCGCTCCACTGCTGGCGACCCGGGTTCGGATCCCGGGCGCGCACCGACGCGCTGCCTCTCCGGCCATGCTGAGGCCGCGTCCCACATACAGCAACTAGAAGGATGTGCAGCTATGACACACAACTATCTACTGGGGCTTTGGGGGGAAAAATAAATAAATAAAAAATCTTTAAAAAAAAAAAAAACAAAAACAAAATGCCACTCCTAAGCACGGCCTTACCCTCTTTCTTAATTATAGTAATAGTAATATTTGTCGAACGTTCTGTGTGCCAAACACAGTGCAAGCACTTTCCCTACATTAATTATTTAATTCTGACAAACTCTGAGTTGAGTTTTATCATTTTCACTGTATAAATAACAAAAACAAAGTTTGAAATGTTAAATTATTTTTCCCTAGGTTAAAAAGGTAATAATTAGAAACCCAAGGCATTGAAGATAGGTTTTTTTGATTCCACAGATTGTGATTTTAGCCACCACACTATACTTTTTGGACCACCCAGTGATTACGTTGAAAAAGATATATATGAACAATCACATTTGATTAAAAAAGAGATTTAACAATTTAAAGTAAATTCTCAGCTGTCATTTTCTGCCTGACAATTAAAAATGTAGTTCCACACACATTGGAGACATACATTTGTTGAAAGTATTTATCCCTAGATGGTTTTACTTCTTACAACCTTATTGCCCATATCTGTAATATGGATATAAATTGTTTGAGGATATTATTTTAGGTTTTCTGTATGTATATGTGTTTCCATGTTTTCTATTTTCACCTCCCCTCATCCCAGTATCTACCTGGCTCAGTTTTCATGGGAGGTTTGTGACTTTTGTTTTACACAAGTTTGAGCCCAAGGAAAAGGAGATTTCCTGGTTCAAGACCAAAATGTCTACACCTCAGAGAATAGCAAAATTTAGGATGATGAAGAAAACAAAATATACAAATAACACAAGATTCTAAGCGTAAAAAAGAGATACATGTTTACAAAAAAGAACAAAAATTTTTTGAACTACTTTTACTTTTCAGCATGTATTTCATATTATAGGAATAGTCTAAGGGTCTGAGGAAATACAGAAAATTTCACCTTCCTATGAAAAGTTAAATTTTATAATTTTATTTATTTATTTATTTCCCCAAAGCCCCAGTAGATAGTCATATGTCATAGTTGCACATCCTTCTAGTTGCTGCATGTGGGACGCAGCCTCAGCACGGCCAGAGAAGCGGTGCGTTGGTGCGCGCCCGGGATCCGAACCCGGGCCGCCAGCAGCAGAGCGCATGCACTTAACCGCTAAGCCATGGGGCCGCCCCTGAAAAGTTAAATTTTAAAACGAGGCAAAGTGGCTAAATGGAAGGCATTTTAAATATCCCGTGATTCCTCTTTCACTGACTTTGTCTCTTGGTCTCTACCGTAAGAACTTTGTCCAAAAAAAAAAAAACAACTCTTATGCTCCCTCAAATTAATTCATCCCAGGGAATCTGAACAATTGAGTTCAAATGCAGAATACTAATGCAGCAGGTTGAAGGTGAGATAAAAAAATGATTTGAGGCCAAAGGTAAGGCCCTCTGGGGCCAGCATTAACTATATCCTTTCCGTTTAGAGAAGAATAGAGAGCAGTCTGGGCAGGATTAGCTTTGAAAGAGGACACATCTGGCTAGAGTCAAGTCTCCATTAAGCACCCCGTCACATGAACCCTTCTCTTGACTGAATGTATTTTTCTCATCTCCAAGGATCCTTCTTGCTCTTCTCCTCTTTCCAGTTCAGCAGTTTACTGTGCAGCTCATTTGTGCTCCTTTTTCTCCTATTTCTTTCCTTTCTTACCTGGTTAAAGATCTCAAAGGAATGGTCTGCTTTAGTTTGCAAATTATCTTCTACAGATACTGAGTCTAAGAGACCTAGGGAGAAGGAGGGAAGGGATAAAAGTCTACTTCTTATCAGTTTTGGGGTTTCATACAAGATTTCATCTAAAAAACTGGGCTTCTACTTTCACCAAAAAAAAGAAAAAATCCAGGCTTTGAAAAACATTGGTCTATTCACACTTCATTTAATTTCTTACTGCTCATTTACTCTATAGCGTTTTGCAATCTAGTTTCCAATCTCACTATTCAATTTAAGCAATCTTTTAAAAGTCACAGCTGGACTTAATGGATCAGGCCAATTAGTCTGCTTTTCTCAGTCCACATACTTTCCCATCTCTCTGTATCACTTGAAACGACTGACAGTACCCGCCTTTAAAACACTCTTCTTTGCTTTGCACTTCTTGAGCAATCTGCTATCCCAGTTACTCTCTGGCTGCCCTAAAAGCTATTCCCCTGAATCCTTCAATGTCTCGCATTACTCCCGGCACTGTCTACGAGCAAGGCAGTATATGGAGGGGCGAGAGATAGTGGACTTGGAATCTGAAGACTTAGGAACGAGCTTAGGGATTTTTGGATTTTCTATCAAATATAATCAAATATATCTTAGAGTCCTAAACTCAGTAGGTCCTAGGTCCTTTACCACCACCTAGGCTGGTGTTAAAGAAAAGAATATAACAAAAGAATATATTCTTAGAAGAAGCATGGACATAAATTTAAAATGACAGATTTGAAATATTTGATTTGAAATCATATTCTTTCGTGATGTTCTTTGAAGTGAAATGCAGTTTTAGAACTCGGACAATCTAGTCTCTAAACCCATGAGAATGCTGTGTAAAGTAAATAATATTAAAATAACCAGTTGATTTAGGCAAGGCAATGTGCTGAAGGTAAATGCTGAAGGATAGATATTTTATTTTTCAATACAGTTTTGTTGACTGTCTTAATGTCAGGTTAGTTATTTGGGATTTTATCCTCAGATTCTATATATTTCTACCTACTTTAAAAAAATAATAGATTAATTGGACCCATGTGATTGTGAATTTTAATAATTTCACCTGTTTTTTGAACATATTTTTAGACTTAACCTCTATATTTTTAAAGGATAGTGATATGTCTTTGCCCTGTATTTAACTGAATATAGCTGGCTGATGGCTATCTAGCCATATTGATGGCTGATACAGATGACAATGGTACTTCTTTAGTACAAATAGCTGGATATGAGAAATGAGTAAGGTGAAGTTGTATATAAGTGATACAATATCACTTAGAAAAACATTTTTTAAAAATCTTTGAAAGTAAATTCTTGTTAGATATATTCCTTTGAGATAATGATTATGGCTATATTCATTTCACATCCTTTTTAAGAGGCATTAAAATGGTTTAACAGAGATATCAACTATGGAAAATGGATTTCTGAGATCATGAGCCATCTCTCACAATCAATTTTGTTTCATTCATTTCAGTGTAAGTCAGTGGAGAAAACATATCAAAACTTAAGGAGAGAGAAACAAATGTATAATTTGTCTAAAAAATGTATTTAAAGCAATATCATTAGTAAGTTTGAGAAATTATAAAACTTAAATGTGCATGTTTAATATACATATTTGAAATATTATTTAAAATAATTACCTCTATCCATTCAAACAAAGAATGTGTAGGGGCTAATTCTCTTCACAATACACAATAACTAGAATTACCATAAAGATGGTAAAATGGTCTACCTATTGATTAACTTCCAAAAACTAGGTTCCAAGAAACAATATAAGTAGAAAGTAAATGGTCATGTCAACTCCTTGCATTAAATATTTAGAGCCCAGTACGTGGGGCAGGAATGAATCCTACAAGATATGGGGTTCAGGGTCTACAGACATCACGAGGCCAGAAAAGTTACTCTTAATTGATATACGTTCACCATACCACAAGAGTAAATAATAGAATGAAACGTGTAGAAGCTGGTAGACATACATCATACGTAGAAGCTACTTGAGCACATCTAGAGTCTTCTATTAGCATTTTTTCACTGTTGTGAATTATATATTTATGTGGTCACCCTCCTAGTCTGTATGTAATCAAGGCTGAGGAATCTGCTCTCACTCACTGTTGTGGCCCCAGAACCTATCATAGGGCCTGCCATTAAGTAGACAACTATTTGTTGAATGAATGAATAGAATAATATGTCAAACACTATGTGTATATCAATCACTTCCTAATCATTTATTTTTCGGGTTCTGATTCCTTGTGTGTAATGACCCTGGTATGGCTTCAGATCCTGACTGACCAGCTGTTCTTGGTTCATGGTTCTTGGTTTGAACAATGTTGCCTCCTCAGTACCAAATCCTTGATAACCCCCATCTGGTCTTTCATCACCAGATACCTAACTCTTGGTCTCTACCATTGTGTCTTGTTAATTGTCTCTGATGGTCTGTCTTCCTGATGGCAAATCTACCTGGAGTCATCTAGATTCATGTTTCTTAAATTTTCACTATCAATTCCAACATTCTCCAAGTGCTAACCTCTCTGTTTGGAATCCTAATATCTGCTCATTCCCACCCTGCATGCTTGAATTCTTAGACTTTAAATTTGGATTATTTCAGAACTAGATATTCTGCACCTACTTTTAACCTCTGAACAATGAACTTCATTCTGAACTTAACTTTATAAGTTAAGTGACTTAACTTCTCTAACAAGTATAATGCTCAGGTCACTTGAGCTGAGACTCTGGCGAGGTGATTTTTTGTCTTTCTTGAAAAGTACCAAACATGATCCCAACCACTGTTGTCTCCCACTCCCCAAAACTGTATACCAGATTGCTCCATCCCATTTCTAAGACTTGCTCTAGTATCTGTATACTTCAAACTGTAGAAAAAGAACCAGAAGAAAGAAAAATACTACTACTAGAGGCGAAAAAGGAAAAAGAGGAGTTAGTTACAAAGGAAGAAGATGAAAATGAATTCTAGATCGTAAGTGCAAATGTAATTTTGGATAACAGGAATTATGGTTTTGAAAAATGGAAAAAGCAGGAGAATGGGTAGAGGGATAGTAATAAAGATGAGCCTTCTCTTCAC
The DNA here is from genome assembly GCF_057802395.1 of Ceratotherium simum simum. Lineage (NCBI taxonomy): Eukaryota > Metazoa > Chordata > Mammalia > Perissodactyla > Rhinocerotidae > Ceratotherium > Ceratotherium simum. The sequence continues at coordinate 18,669,831 of NC_141909.1, forward strand.
TACTTTGATCCTCCCATAAGAGTAATAGGAAGAAGGGTTTTATTGCAAAAGAGAAAACTGAAAAGAAGTGAGACCGAAATCTTAAGGAGGTAGCAAATGTTTTTGAAAAACTGCTGAGTAATTCTCTGGGGAATCAAGATGAATGGAATTAAAAAAAATAAAGGGGTAATAGTCTAGGTGATGTCATGCAGCATAAATATACAGTTGGCCAAATCTTATCATAAAAATGCTATCAAGATAATGTACTCACTAACTATTCCTAAACACCAAAAAAGAATGATAGATGTTATTATAATCATGATAAAACTTAGATTTTCTGGGCCAGGCCAGTGGCATAGTGGTCGAGTTTGTGCACTCTGCTGTAGCAGCCCAGGATCACAGGTTTGGATCCTGGGCGCGGACCTACACACTGCTCATCAAGCCATGCTGTGGCAGCATCCCACATACAAAATAGAGGAAGATGGGCACGGATGTTAGCTCAGGGCCAATCTCCTCAAGCAAAAAGAAGAATATTGGCAACAGATGTTGGCTGACAGCCAATCTTCCTCACCCCCCCCAAAAAAAAAAAACTTAATAGATTTTCTCATATACTAAATTTAGTCATTTCTAAGGAAATGGATAGTCCAGCAGAGAATTTACTAATACAAAAGGTAGAATGAAAATAAATGCAATACTGTTTAAAATGCGATTCTTTTGATTCTTGGTTTGCCACCTTCTTTCCTTTAAAGCAAACCACTATAAAGAAAAGAGCTTTGCATTTGGGTTACATCCAAGGGCACCATTCGATTTCATGATTTCCACTATAGTAATTATACTGAGATCATTTAATTCGTGTGCATAGAAGCACTCAAAAAAATCCATGTCAACAATTGTGGTACTTTATTCTTTTCCCTATGGACATTATCTTGCTTAACTGTCTTCAAACAACATAATGGAAAAAATAAATATTAAGTGCAACATTAATTAAAATGCAGAAAATTAGTATCAACATTATACTTGCAATATTTTAAATGGAAAACTGATGCATGGAATACTATTGATTGTCCAGGGACCAAAATTCATATAAATTCATACATATCTGCATATGTACATGAAAATTCATACATCTACTTATATGTGAAAATTCATATATATCTACGTATATACTATATCTACAAATATAGGTATAAATATTTATATCTACATATTTATATCTGCATAATTATATAAATATAAAACTATATCTACATATATATTTACACACAAAATTAATATATATCTGTATGATAGATCTACACTGCTGCACTATATAAAGTCAATTGTCTTAAGAGTAAGTTAAAATGAATAAATTTAAACTATAATCACATCAATAATAAAAATAACATCTTAGACATAAATAATTTTTTATAAAACCCTTTAGAGTTTGGCGATTTTTGTTATATAATCCTTAAAACAACCTGATGGAAAAGAAAATGTATTATGCTCACTTTGGAAGGGAATAAACTAAGTTATGGATAGATTATGCAACATGTACTAGGTTAGAAAGCTAATAACTGAAGAATCAGTATTTTGCAAGAAACCAAGTTCTCTAATTTTTAGACAATTTTTTTGCGATGATATTTTAATATACTTTAGTGCCTATTTACACATCAATGTATCTACAAATTTAACTAGATTCTCAGAAATCTTTTTATATGTCTTGGCACAGGTTGTTCTCCCATTTCCAACAACAGGATTCCAAAGCTTCCAGTTTTCCAAACCCTGTAGCCAATTCTAGACTTCTTTCTAGAAGATGACTACAAAATCTACCATTCTGAGAAAAGTGAACTTGTCAGGAATGTTACTCCACTTGATATCTGCAAAAGAACCCATATTTTCCTGAGTTTCAACATTTCCTCCAGACTAAGGATAAAAGGTGGGTTTATTTTCAGACAAGTTGATTCCACTAAGTGACATGTTTTTTAGTGTACTCTCTCTCTTTTCTTATACTGTGTGCTGCTACGTCACTCTGCTGCTTTAATAGAACTGCAGGCCTTCTGTCTTGATTGCTGTTGATACTGCAATCGAAACCCTATTAGTCAGGAATCCAGCATTTTACCTGTTCCAGTGAAGACCACCAGGAACTTTATATCAGGACCTCATTACCCTTGCTCGTGCTTAAATTAGCAAATCTTATCTGACAGTAGCATATCCTCCAGGTGATTGTACTGGAGCTGAGGTTTGAGAACCACTACTTTAGGTATTCAACAGTAAGGTAAAGTAAAAAGGAGAGAACCCAGACTCTCCAGAGGAGTTTCAGAAAGAAAATCAGAAATTGGTGCAACATGTTTTGCGCATAGGTCTTTAGGAAACACACTGCTCTTTGTATGCACTCTAATTTCCCCACTATTATGTTGTATCCCTCAAAGCAACATTCGAAGATGATACCCAATGCTCTGTAGTCCTCTTCAAGTGGGAAGAGCTTACAGAAAACCTCACTTCAGCAGAAAATAAGGAGTTTGAGCTTTATGTGATTTCAAACTCGAACATAGTTTCATTCCTTCATGAGGGATTAATCAACTGTCTCCGAATGAGTTTGATTTAAAAAAGAATCATTCCAGGTTGTTACAAATATGTTATCACATTATAGAATCTGGTTTCAGGGTGGGCAAATTAAGTGAGGAACATTCCTTACAGAAAGTCAATTTCATAAACCTGATTTTTTACAAGCCTCTGGCTAACTATGTAATTTGCATATCGTACAAATGATACAACATAATCATATACTAACAATTTAGAAGTTTCTATGATGTATGTGACACTAGAATAAAAGACATATTCTGTTATAAAACCCACTTTAAAACAATTATTACTAATAATTTCTTAGTAAGTTAAATGTGCACATAATTTTAGAGACAAAAGACAAAAACACAAATGGCTACTTGAATTTTTAAACTAGAATAGTAAATCTTTCACTTTTTTCGACTTTCAGAAATAATTATTTATGGTTATAGATTATATTCTGAGAAAAAAACACAAATCTCCACTTCATATAAATTTATGCTATATTTATTAACCTTGTTATTGTTTTTACCCTATTTGTATAAAAAGTAATTTTAACAGGAATGCACTGTAATTGGTAAGATTTTTCTTAGAGAATTTAGTACTTTCATTTAAAAGGAATTGTCGGTATTGGAAACTGACATTTATAAATCTGAATGTTAATTACAGTTGGTATTCATAGTCATTCCTCTTTTGGAGGTCTGGATGATCACCCTAGTGTTTCACCTTTCTTTGACTATATAATGAACCGCCAAAGGCTTGAACCACCAAAAGCTGCTGTCAAGAGATTTTATTACTCCAGAAACTGTTTAAGATAACCTATGGTTTAACATGTGGAATGTTCTGAAGTCATGAACTACGACCTTTAAAATAGACATTCCTGAAGATCTTGGTCATAAGTTGTGGGACAAATAAAAAATATTGTAGGGCATTTTAAGAGTTGGAGTGATATACATCACTTATATTTCAAACTTATATTTTCATTAAAAACACTCTTTACAACTTCTTAACTTAATTTAAAACACTAGAAAAAGGGACTGGCCTGGTGGCATAGGGGTTAAGTTCACACGCTCTGCTTTAGAAGCCAGGGGTTCATCTGATTGGATCCTGGGGGCGGACTTACACACTGCTCATCAAGCCATCCTGAAGTGGCGTCCCACATACAAGAACTAGAAGGACCTACAACTAGGATATACAACTATGTACTGGGGCTTTGGGGAGAAAAAAAAACACTGGAAAACAAAATCATACGAACTTCTCTCTAACTGGATTTAAGAGTTTTCTAATTTCAGATTCACAGCTTATTTGAATCTGCATTCAAAAATTTAGCTAAAATTTGTTTTAATGAGCAAGTATGCAAAATAAGGGGATTTTTCACATTAATTATGATTTACATTCATGGAAGAGTGCTGTAAATCTAAATAATGTAAGTCAAATTGATTTCCTCATAAAAGTCAGATTACAATAGAGGCTTAGATTGCTCACCAAGAGTCTATTGACTACATTTCTATAGTAACAGGCAAACGAATGTTGCATAATCAACTACCAATTACTATATACTTGTAGCCTTGATTTTATGAAAGTTTCACATAAATGAATTCAACATTTCAAAATTAAAATTGTATAATGCCTCATATTTCACAGTATTATCAGACATAGATCCCCTAATTGCCCCTTTAAGTAGTATTTAGTATGATTCTATATCATGGAATGTGTACATACAAGGGTATATGTGGGTATCTTTCTTTAATCTAGCTTCTAGTTCCCGCTGAATTTCTCCTATCTAGGAGATAGGAGAATCTACAATAAACATAAGAATTTGAATTTTATTGATTGGTACTTTTGAAAAGCCTTTCAGAGAATCTTTAGGCAGCTCATGAACTTTCTGAAAAATGTTTCTAGAAGAGTACATCTCACTGCTTTTTTTTTTCTTCTAGTAGTACTATGAGAAAAGAGAAGAGGATGATGCTTTTGATATCAGCATATCTACCTTGTTACAAACTTGATAAAATTGATAATGAGAAAAGCTAATGATTAAGTGTACTAATCCTCATAGATTTACTATGATTTTTTAAAAATAATCTATGAAAGGCAATTAACATAGATTCTGGTACACAGTAAAAATTACTGATAGTTGATATTAGAATTACTCTTATCAATAAACATCTTTTGGTATATGAGGTAAAGAAATAAAATGTTTTCATAGGTCTAATTCATACCATTGTGACCCTCATTTCTGTGTTATTAAAAAATAAATTATATTTGAAGAAATAACGGCTGGAAATTTGCCAAATATTATTAAAGACATGAAGCAACACATCCAAGAAGGTCAATGTAATACAAGCAGGATAAAGTCAAAGAGATCCACACTGACACACATTATAATCAAACTGTTAAAACCCAAATTCAAAGAGAAAATCTTGAAGGCACCAAGAAAGAAGTGACTCAGTATATACAAGGAAGCTTGCATAAGATGAACAGGTAATTTCTCGTCAGAAATTATGGAAATCAGAAAGCAGTGGGATGCTTTATTCAAAGTACAGATACATCAAGAAGATAAAACAATTATAAACATATACACAACAAACAACAGAGCCTCAACATATATGAGGCACACATTAAACAATTGAAAGAAGACACAGATAGTTGTACAATAATAATTGCAGAATTTGACACCCCAATTTCAGTAATGGATAGAACAACTAGACAGAAGGGCAGTAAGGAAACAAAGGACTTGAAAAACACTATAAACAAACTAGACCTAACTGACACACAGAGCACTCTACACAACAAGAGAATATGCATTCTTCTCAAGTGTACATGGAACATTCTCCAGAATAGACCATATGTTAGGCCATAAAACAACTCTCAGATTTAAACAAGATTGAAATTATACAAAGTGTCTTCTCTGACCATAATGAAATGAAGCAATAACTGAAAGAAAAACTGAAAAATTCACAAGTACATAGAAATTAAACAACATACTTTTAAACAGATGATAGGTCTGTATTAGGTTGTTAAGGATTCTATAACAGAGTACCACAAACTAGGTTACTTAAACAGCAGAAATTTAATTTCTCGCATTTCTGGAGGCTAGAAGGCCAAGATCAAGATGACAACAGGATTGGTTTCTTCTGAGGGCCTCTCTCTTTGCCTTGGCTATCTTCTGTCTTCACACGATCTTCCCTCTGTGTGTGTTGGTGTCCTAATCTCTTCTCATAAGGACACCAGTCATATCGGATTAGACACCTCCCAAATAACCTCATTTTACCTTAGTTACCTTTTTAAAGGCCCTATCTTGAAATATAGTAATTTTTTAAGATACTGGGGAGTTAGGATTTCAACATATGAACTTTGGGGGAACACAATTCAGCCCATAACAAGGTCAAAGAAGAAGTAACTAGAAAAATCAGAAAATACTTTGAGATGAGTGAAAACAGAAACACAGCATATCAAAATTTACAGGATGCCACAAAAGCAGTGCTCAAAGAGAACTTTAGAGCTGTAAGTGCCTACATTAAAAAAAAAAGACAGAGAGCCAGCCCTGATGGCCTAGTAGTTCAAGTTCAGCCCTCTCACTGCTTCAGTGGCCTGGGTTTGTTTCCAGTAGTGGAAGCTCACCACCCGTCTGTCAGTTGCCATGCTGTGGCAGTGGCTCATGTAGAAGAACTAGAAGTTCTTACAGCTAGGATATACAACCATGCACTGGGGCTTTGGGGAGGAAAATAAAAGAGGAAGACTGGCAACAGATGTTAGCTCTGGGCAAATCTTTCCCGGCAAAAGAAAAACAGACCTCAAATCAACAACCTGACTTAACACCTTAAGGAACTAGAAAAAGAGCAAACTAAACCCAGAGTCAGGAGAAGGAAGGAAAAGAGATTAGAAAAGAGATCAATTAAAGAGAGAATAGAAAAACAGAGAAATATATACAAAACCAATGTTGGTTCTTTGAAGAGATTAACAAAATTGAGAAAAATTTAGTTAGAACTATGAAAAAAAAGAGAGAAGTCACAACTAACTAAAATAAAAAATAAATGTGGGAACCTTACTACCAAACTTACAGAAATTGCAGGGATTATAAGAGAATGCTATGAACAATTGTATTGACAACAAATTAGATAATCTAGACAAAAATGAGTAAATTCTTAAAAACATACAAATCACCAACTCTGTCTCAAGAAAAAAATAGACAATCTCAGTAGACTTATTATGAATAAAGAGATTGAAGCAATAATCAAAAATCTACCAACAAAGATGTCCAGGACTAGATGGCTTCACCTGTAACGTCTACTAAATGTTTAAATAATTAAAACCAACTCTACTCAAACTCATCCAAAAAATAGAGAGAAAATATTTTCTAACGACATTCTATAAGGCCAGAATTACACTGATACCAAAGTCAGACAAAGATACTACAAAAAAACTACAGATCAATATTCCTTATGAATAAAGACACAAAAATGCTCAACAAAATACTAGAGAACCAAAGCCAGCATCACATTAAATTGATTGTGTATACATTATGACCAAGTGGCATTTATTCCAGGAATGCAAGGATGTTTTAATATAAGAAAATCAATGTAATATACCATATTCATAGAACCAAGGGAAAAAAAATACATGATCATCTCAATAAATACAGAAAAGGCAACTGACAAAATTCAACACCCTTACATGATAAAAACACATAGCATACGCAATGGTGAAGGACTGAAAGCTTTGCTTCTAAGATCAGGAGCAGGGCAAAGATTTCCACTTTCACCACCAATACTCATTATTTTATACTGGAAGTCCCATTTAGAATAATTAGATGAGAAAAAGAAATAAAAGGCACTCAAATTGGAAAAGAAAAAGTAAAACCATCTCTATTTGCAGATGACATTATTCTCTATACAGAAAATCTCAATACACAAAAAAGTAATATTTGTATATTTTAAAAATCAAAAGTGTAATATTTGTATTTGTCAATTTTTTTAGCGAACACTAGGATCTTTGGCTAATTCCAGATATATGTATCCTAAAATTCCAGTATCTTTCTCAAATAAGAACTTATTTTTATTTGGCATCCATTTATTTACACTACATATTATTAGTTTTAATGAAACAGTATTTAGAGGCCATACTAAAATAAGAATGTGCAACTTTTTCTAGCGTCTAAATACCATCAAGCTAGGGGTCGGATCTTATTCTCCATATATCCCTATATTTCCTGTAACAGATGTTCATGGACTACCTATTGATTGAATGAATACTTCACGTATTATAGAGAAATAGAGAAAATGTGTCTGCAGTGCCACTTTTGTGATCATAATTTTGAACCTCAGATAGTTTGAGTAAAAAAATTATTGACCATTTAATTTTACAGTAACCACCATCAATTGCAAGAAGAAAAATAGAAAAAAAACAAATCTTAGCATTGAATTTTAATGTATTCTTAGGGTGTTCTATTGAGCATCTTATCAACAGGAGAGAATGAATCATTAATTTACATGTGTTCTGGAACTTGGAGAGGTGTTTTCAGCATTTGGGCAAAATAATAAGTGGTGCATAATCTTGCCCTTTCACTGACCATATGCCATTCTAATCTTTGACCATCCTTGAACGTAATCCATAGCTATAACTACACAACAAATAGAAATACAACTATATTTCTTTTAAAATAATCCTACTGTATATATTATTACTTTAAAATATACATAAAATGATTGATCTTGCCTGTAACATAATTCAAAATTCATTTCTGTATTTCCCCCCATGAAATCTCAGTGCACTCATTGACTTTGCCCTCCTCTCCATTGCCCAAGGACACTCAAGCTGTTAAGTGTTTCCAGACGAACGGTGCATATCCGTTCACTACACTCTTGAAAAAATCTATAGAGCTGTGAAAAATATGAAACAGGATTGTGAAATTGTTTCTATCTTATTTTAATGATAATAATAATAATAAGGAAAAAGGGCGAAAGTTGAAACGTTGAATCAACCAGGCATAATTGAGACTAATCCCAATGTTGTCAGTAGTAGAACGTTGCTTTAGCATTTCCTATAGATTTAGTGTAAAGTGAAAAAAAAAATGATTAAACATAATGTTTATTTTTCATATTTTCAGCATACTAAGGGAATACTGAAAATATATATTTAGTTTGGACAAGTAAAATTCTACTTGCTTCATCATTTATAATTATTTTCTGTGAACTTTATACTAAAATTTTATCACGTAATGCTTTGAATTCTACAGAGAAGAGATATTAATTTATGGCAGTGTTAATAAATACAATCTATAGTGAGTCATTATAAGTCTATTGGATCATTGCATCTTAGTATATTTTCTAGTAATGTAAAGCCATTAATTCTGATGAAATAATTCATAGAGCAAAATACAGTGCAAACATTCCTTGCAATGTGTTCTGAAAAGTGGAAAGAAGTTGAAAAAATAAGTAACAAACACAAAGAGCTAGCACCCGCGAGTCATGTTTTTATTTTTCCAGGAGCCCAGGAAAACGTAACGCTCAGCTTAATGCTGAGTTATTTTTGGTTGTGATTTTAAATGTGAATAAATACTGTTTTTTTAAATCTTCTAACTGTAGTAATAATATAATGGCCCAAAGAAGGATTTTCTTGACAAAAAATATGTTAGCTTTCAAAGGAAAAACTGAGATAGTGTATGAAAAATTAGAATTTTAGGTGGTAAGAACAAAGCATAATGGCGAAACAAAACATTCTGAAAAATCAGAATGATTAGGTGCACTGTGGATCACAAATTATTGCACTTTAATTTTTAAATGAGCTTAGACATCTGTGAAATTTAAACCCCAGGGCCAATGATGTGTGTAGCAGTATGTTACAAAAGGAACAAAGCTTTGACATGCAAATTCCAGCTTTATGTTGCATCAGCCCGATAACCTTGCAAACAACCTTCACGCACACACCAGAAACTGAGTGATGCCTCCCATATGGATCCATTCTTCCTTTTCCCTTCCCAATCAAGTTGACAACAATTCTCAGTTCATTTTCTAAACGGACTGATACAAGCTATGCTGGGCCTGTACCTGTTATTAACCTCCCTTGTACTATTATTACTTGTATTTTTTCCTTCGAGATAAGCAGCTAAATGCAGAAGCTGATCTTTGCATATGGTGGGCTATTACCCCCCAAACAAGAATTGCAAATGTCAACCTATTATTGGGTCATTAATGTCAGGTCATGATATTTCAGAATTTGATGTTTTTAACCTTTACAGACATTAACCCATATACAATACACTTTTGAAAAGAGTTTGTTTATCCTTGGAAACAGTGGATGCGTGCTCCAGGAATATTGTTTTGTAATATTAGGTACTGTATATATGGCAAGGATCATTAAGTACATTTATATAACCACCTCTTCAGCTTAATTTGGCCTTTCGTCTATTACTTTAGAAGAATCCAGAATCACGGATGAAACAAATGTTCAGATGTTTGGTAGGAAAAATAGGGAGGGAAACAGAATTTAATAATGTTCTCTTTTATTATAGAATTACTCCCCAGTTCTGACTTACTGCTTAGACAAAATTTGCAAGGATGATATTATCTTATTTATTTTTTCATTGGAAGTCAAAATTGTTTCCTGTTATAAAATTCAATGAAGTCAATTTCACTACATGAAGTATTTTTAGTGTGTACCATTATAAGTCATAATTCAAGAGGTTGAGGAAAATCTATGATGAAATCATTTAAATAGACGATTTATACACAGCAATAGCAATGCTTACATTGCTCTGGATACATGTTGTTTGTGATGTAGATTCGAATATTAGAAAAACACACAATGTATGTGTATTTTAAAATTATTTGAAGTCATTTTGCTAATTTATTTTGTGTTTTGTCTTTTTTTTATGTCCTTACTTTTTAGCTTAACTGATCATGTCTTATAAAAATATTTTGAAAAATAATAAACGATGAAGAGTAAGAAACTAAAAGAATCTAGTCAGAGGAATAAATGAATATAGTGAAACAAATTTATCTATTATTTTATGCTTAAAGGAAAGGATTTTTTGCCTATTTCTATAAGGTAGTGTCTACATAAATCATCTGTTCATTCAATGAACCCCTCATTTAGCAGCTATTATTTCAGTACCTACTCTGTGCTAGCACAGTGCCAGGCCCTACTGTGGTTGGCAGACTCTAAGATGGCCTCAGTGATCCTCACTTTGTGTAATTCCTCCCCTTGAGTGTGGCTAGACCTATGACATGCTTTTAATCAACAGAATATGGCAAAGGTGAAGAAACGGCACTTCCATGATTACATTACATAAGATTGTAACTTCCATCTTGTTAACAAACTCTGTCTATTGTCTTCTCCCCAGTTTGCACACTTCTATGAAGCAAGCAGCCGTCTTTGAGAGGCTCACATGGCACGAACCTGAGGGTGGTCTCTGGTCAATAGAGAGTGAGGAAGTGAATTCAGCCAACAATTATGTGAGCTTTCAAGCTAATCCTTCCCCATTTTAGCCTTTAACGAGCCTCCAGCTCTAACTCACACCTTGACTGCAACCTTGTGAGAGACGTTGAAGTGGGGGACCTAGTTAAGCTGTGCTCAGACTCTTGACCCACAGAAACTGTGAGGTAATAAATGTGTTTTTTTAAGCAGCTAAATTTGTTGTAATTTGTTATGCAACAATAGATAGCTAATAAACCTAGGGATGCCATAATAATAAAACCATTAATAGTTGCTATTTTTCAGGAAGCTTCTATACTCCATGGGGGAGGAGAACACAATACGACACTGCATGGTGAATAGCATGAACAGACAGGTGACTAATGCTAAACTATAGAGACACAAATTCAGAACCAAACCAGGGCCTGAGGAATGAGGAAAGGCTCCCGGAGAAGCAGCAGCTAAGACTTGAAGGATGAGTATGAGTTATTCAGGAGAAGGGGCATACATATTTGTGTGCATCGTGGAGAACATGGATGGTATTGTCTGAGAGAGGACATGGCATGTGAAAATACACAGAGGTGAGAAGGTGAGAGAAAGTATTGCCTGATCAACATGTCTGAGATGTTGGAAGCAAGGAAAGGAGTAGTAAGAGACGAAGAACTAAGCAGAGACCAGATCATGAAAAGCCATGTGACTTATATATGATAAAAATCATGCTTACGATAAAATTTCAAGGGCAATAAGAAATCATTATAAGATTTTGCAGAATGACTATTTGCAAGAAGCATATGCTCCAAAATATTTTCTAACTGCTTTGATAAATTATAGTTTTCAAAAAGTTTCAAATGTGACTGTACTCCAAATGTAAAACAAATATGTGGTCAAAGATTAATTGATGAGGGAATATATGCCACAGCTTATTTAATAAGAGAGCCAATAAGACATTAAAATTGGTTCAAATGAGAATTTGAATCAGAGATTTGTATTCCTGACTGGACAAAATTATTTGCCTTGATGTCGACAGGAATCTCTTGCTTTGCTCTCAGTTTTCTACAGGTTGATGTCTACTCCTACATCGTTGTAAAAGAACCTAATCTGTTGAATACACACTCTTATATAATCCCTTATATATTCGGGTAATTCCAGGAGGGCCCACTAGACTACATATAGCAATCTACTTAAAAGTCACACAGCAATTATTTTGCCTATTTGCAAGTACTGGGTAATTTTTCTTATTCTGTTGTGTATCATAGAATACCTTCCTTTTACTTTCACCTGTGACTGCCTATTTTCCTAGAAATTAAATACTTGTGTCAGAACCATTTCCCCTGAACCTTGAATTTATTGATCCTTTTACTCCTGGCACTTAGATTCACAGAGGAAAAGTTTGAACAGCTCTGCCAAATCATTTTATGTTTACTGGAAACTTGCCAATTTTTTGTTGTTTCTTTAATTTTCTAAATCCATGTAATTAAATATCTTACCAGAGCCTGTCTAGGAGGCAAGGTGACTCCTTTTATTATTTTGATTGGAACATCCAATTATTTTTACACCTGGTGTTCTTTTGTTGTTGTTTTAATATAATGACAATTGCTCACATTTATTTTGCAGCTATCTATACTAGGCATTAGGATAAACACCTTACATGTCTTATTCCTGTAAAAACATCATACTTCAAAGATAGTCTTATAATCCCTGTCTTACAAATGAGAAAATTGATGCACAAAGAGCTCATTTGCCCAAGGCCACATAGCTAATAAGTATTGGGATTAGAAGTAGACTCAGGCTAACCAGTTCCACTTTAGTTATTTATTTTGCTGAGGAAGATTTGCCCTAAGCTAGTATCTGTTGCCAATCTTCCTCTTTTTTTTTTTGCTTGAGGAAGATTATCCCTGAGCTAACATCTGTGCCAATTTTCCTCTATTTTGTATGTGGGTTGCTGCCACAGCATAGCTTGACGTGTGGTGTAGGTCTGCGCCTGGGATACGAACCTGTGAACCCAGGCTGTCAAAGTGGAGCATGCCAAACTTTAACCACTATGCCACGAGGTGGTCCCCCTACCAGTCCCACTTTGATGAGTGTGAAGTCATCACCCACTGATTAATTCAACAGATAGTTATGGAATTCCTACAATATCCAGGCATGGTGCTGGAAAGTGGGAATACTGTGCTAAACAAAATAAATACAATGGTCTAGAAGACGTTTTAATGTTATTTTCAATTTAAATAAATAAAACATCGTGATTAAAAAGAAATCTAAGAAATAAGACAAATCCTTAGTTTTCAAGTGAGCTACCACCATCCAATTCCCAGGGAAAACCCAAGGAATAATGTTACCTGCCCAGGATCCCCACCAGTTAAGCTCATCAATTCTGCTATCATACTATTAACATTGCTTTACTCACCCATTTTGTTTTGTTTCATATCTGTATTTTTGCCACAGTCTGGCTTTCTGTTATTCTCAATTTGAGGACATGCTGTCTCCAGAATACTATCAAGAATGTCAAATTGTTTTCTAAAATGTTCTATGGGCTCTGTAGGAAATCATTTATAGAAGTGTGTTTCCCTCTGAGACTCACAGATTATATTCCCTCCAATTTGCTCTGCAATATATTCTTTCAAGCCTCATGGTGTTGGGTTTCATCACTTTTCTTATCCTCAACAAAGAGGGAATTACGCAACATTGGCATCTGCCCTTGGTTTTGATCGGAGTCCGTGTAGGTCCCAGGCCCAGACTAATTCTCTCCTCATGGCACAGTGGCGCAGCAGACTGTAATTCCCAATGCCGTTCTTCCAGTGAGTCAGTCGGACAGACATAAATTCTTCTACATCAGTCTGGTCCTTTGACAAATTAGTAGGATAGTCAGTGGTGGGAGGATAGAGAGTCACTATCTTTCTATTGTATTTCAAATAGGCATATCAGTTCCATTTCATAAATGAAAACATTGCTAGATGGTTAGGTTGCGGGCAGTGTTCTCAAGGCAGCTCCAGGTGCTTCATGGCTGGTAGATACTCCTCTCAGAGAGAGACAGTGGGCTGGTTCTCAGTCTTTGTGCTCTATGGTGATGTGAGTTCCTCTGCCTCCCTTCCTTCCTTGGATTCTCGCAAATATTTTGGTAAAATCTTTGGGAAGAGTGTATTAGGATAAACTAGTCTAACTGCACTTTACATAGAAAGTCATTTATTTAAATACTAACCCTGACCAGTTTTAGAACTATTTAGTGATTCAGCTGCATTTAGGGATCCAGGATTCCCCATCCCTGCCTTTACTAGCTGAACAGTGAGTAGAGGTGGCAATCAGAACAGAGAGGATGCCAGAGGTTTGCCAAATCAGACCTGGGAGCCCCTATACAATCAGTCTCCTGTCATACGATTAGGTTTAGTTTTGCTAATTCAAGGATTTATTTATGTATAATCTTATCCTTAATATTTATTTTTAGTTTATTTATAGTCATCATATTACTACCAAGGAAACATTACCCACACCATATTTGTCTGTACTGGAGGACAAGCAGCAGCCATCTCTTCAGTGTCATTCATTTCTTTAATTACTTACCTAGTGACATATACTAAGACTTGCTGAACTCCTGCTCACTATTGTCATCTGTCTCTAGACCTCTACCTTCTGCCTCTCTGCTTTACTCTCCTGCACCTTCGCAACCCTACTGGATATTTCCTCATCTCAGGGGAATATCACTATGCCTTACATTCTTACTAAATACACTTACTAAATCGTTTTAGAAAATGACAACTTAGACTGCTCTTTTTATTTCGTTTACGACTTGCTACAGTATATTCCTATAGCATTCTATCTTTGTCCATCAGTTTCTTTCTCTTTTTTAAAAATATGATTTTAGCAGCTAACTTTATATAAACAACAATGTATATCATCAAGCCATATACTATTTGAGATTATTGTCCGTGATTCATGGAAACGTATGTTCCAAGGGAGTTAACAAGTAAGGTACAGGTCATAAAAGAGTAGGGTTAGAAACAGATTGCCCATCTATCATGATCCCTGCGAAAATATTTTTGCTGGAAGTGACAGGTTGCTCTCATTCTAAACTTAGTTTAAATGTGAAGCCAAACATGCCCATACAGCATGTTTTATTTCTCCCAAAAATGTCACCTTTGGCCAAGCATAGTAGATGCACTCACCCCGGCATCGCTGTGTAAGAAAAGATACTTCAACATTGTTCAAAGACAAAGCAGAGGTCACACATTTATCTCACAGCACTGGGGCCCCAGGGAATTGGGTTCTAAATTGCCTCTGTGTGTACACTGGAAACTACAGTGTACATCAAATGATAGGTCAGCTCCCAAGTTCCCAGGGTAGACCTCAGGGAGTATGTTTGCCTTTTGAAGGCAAAAATAAATATTTTTACAAGGCAGTATGCTTGAGCATTCAGCGAGATACACACAAACCATATATAAGCCAATGGAGCTAAAATAGCTCTTTTATAAATACAGAGCAAGATTATGAATTACATACAAGCATAGTATAGATCCAAGACTAAGTTAGCTATGCAAATGTTAACATTTTAGAAAAAATATATATTCTGTATATTTTTAAAAAGAGTTTAGTTTTGTGATCTGCTCAGAACAGGATTTAATTGAAAGAAGGGAGTTCAGAATTTTCAGGTGAGAATTTTCCATTAAGAAAAATCAAAGCATAATACCAACGATATTTTCACATCATCCTCCTATTATGTACAATTTACATTATCTGTTACTATCTAATGAGGAGTAGTTGACTAATGTCCACATTTCCTAGATATATAATGGTAAGATCCATTACACCTCATCAAATATTAAGATATCGTCTTTTACCGTAGGCTCGTCATACATCCGTCACTGTAGTCAGCAGGTCTCATCACTTTCCCATCATGGTCCCTATTTTTCCTATTATCACTGTGACACGTGACTGAGGACACGGAAGAGCTTCCTCCTCCCCACCCCACACTTACCTTACCTGAACCACAGTTACCATGTGGGCTTGCCTTGGGATCAAAAAAGTACAGAGGTCTCCAAGTGGCAGATAGCATCATTCAGAGGAGGTAACTCTAGGTTACTTGTATTAAACTAGGTTTTGGTAGAAATGCTTACTAGTTACAAAGATAAATGAGAAATGCAGAGAACAGGACAGTACTAAAATCACCCATTCAAACCATGAGCTTTCTGGGAAAGCAAGAAAACGGGAAAAACAAAAACCCCAAAATTTTACCCTAATTTTGGCAGATGTCTGTGTCCCACAAGGACTCAAAGGCTCTGTAGGGATTAGGATTTCAGTAAAGGGAGTTCTTCAGAGGATTTATTTACATTATTTCATTTTATATAACCTTATGGAGCTAGTTAGTCAAAACGGTAAAGTAAACTATTTATACCTTATATAAAGAACCTTTTTGCAGTGATGGAGAGAAACAACTTTACTATAGTTTCTCCCCTTGACATATATTATGCTTCTTTCAAATCATTTTTCGTATTGCCTTATTTACTCTTATTTTTCATGAACTTACAGCCAACCCTGGTGTTAAGATTCTGCACTCTTACCACCTCAGCCTGGGTCTGTTTCCCAGTCAGTGAACCACACCACCCATCTGTTGGTTGTCATACTGTGTCAGCTGTGTTTTGCTGTGATGCTGAAAGCTATGCCACCGGTATTTCAAATACCAGCAGGGTCACCCATGGTGGACAGGTTTCAGTGCAGCTTCCAGACTAAGACAGACTAGGAAGAAGGACCTGGCCGTTTCCAAAAAAATTGGCCAATAAAACACTATGAATAGCAGTGGAACATTGTCTGATATAGCACCAGAAGGTGAGAGGATGGTGCAAAAAGACTGGGAAGGGTTCTTCTCTGCTGTACACAGGGTCACTAAGAGTCAGCGGGACTCGATGGCACTAACAAACATGAACTTATGCTCACCATACAAGCACGGAAATTCCTTAAGTACAGATTCTTTGCATTCTCTATAATTCTTAACACAGACTCTTGCATATAGCACGTATTCAATAAATAGTTATGGTGTTGATTATACTTTTGAAGTGTTTAGCCAACATGAAACTGCAGAAGTTTCACAGAACAATAGAGTTTCAAGTCAATAAAATTAGATAATAATTTAGTGATCATATCTATGTGTCAGCATTATGATAAGCTAGGACCAAAGAGATGAGAAAGATGAGCCCTTCTCTCTAAGAATTTAAATCTAAATCTGGTAAGAATTGAAATCTAGAAACAGATGTGTAAACAAATAAAGTTATTGTAATTAAAACAGCTTGATATGGGAACATGGTTGACAAATAGAAAATTGCAACAGAACAGAATACAGAAATAAAGTCAGCTATGTAACAATAGAAGTATTTCAAGTCAGAGAGGGAAGAATTATTTAATGAAAGGATTATTTAATGAATGGCACTTGGCAATTTGCTTTATAATTTGAATAAATAAAATATTCCTGCAACCTAGCATATACATAAACAAATTTCAAATGGATAATAATCCAATATTAATATTTTAAAAAATTAGAAGATAATTTTTATATTCTTTGAGTAGAGATATTGAAAAAACAAGTGATATAGCATCCCCAAAGAGAATAATTGGTGGACTTGATTACATAAAAGTTGAAAGGAACCACAAATCACGTTTAATGATAAAATATGAACTGGGAAAAAATATTTCAAGACTATAAATAGACTAAATGATAATTTCTCTACTAAAACAAGAATTACTACATGTAAATATGAACAGGACACACAATAGAATAGAAAAATGGATAATTAATACAAACTTGCAATTAATGGAGATATGTATACAAATGTCTGTTAAATATACTAAAAACGTTTGACAACATGAGGAATAAAATTGTCACCTTTGAAAAGTTAGTTACATCCATTGTTGAAAATGATATAAGAAACAGGTATTCACAAACACACACTTTACTCTGGATGAAAGTTACCCTGATGCTGTTCAACACAAAGCTGAGGGGTCACATATTTGTCTCATGGTGCTGAAGCTGTGAGACAAGTGTAAGAGAATAAATCTTACAGAATCATTTTGGAGTTTCACTTCAAGAAATGCATCAAAAAATACTAGCAGAAAAGCAGCAATAAATAAGGATAAATGAACAAGGTTGTTTATGGTAGTGTGTAATAACCAAAAAAAAAAAAAAAGGAAGGAATAATATCTAAATGTCTATCATATGGAGCAGGTCAAATAATTTATAGTATACATCCACACCAGGAAATGCAGGGTAGCTATTTTCAAAACGAAATTGATCTGTTTGTACTGGCATTGAGACCAGTGACTAAAGAGTAGATATTTTTTCTGAGGTGTAATTGACATACATTGTATTAATTTCAGTTGTACAACATAATGATTTGATCTTTGTATGTATTGTGAAATGAGCACCACAATGATTAACATCCATCACTATACATAGTTACAGAATTTTTTTCTTGTGATGAGAACTTTTAAGATTTATTGTCTTAGCAATTTTCAAATATGAAATACAGTGTTAAGTATAATTGCCATGCTGTACATTACATTCTCATGATTTATTTTATAGTTGAAACTTTGTACCTTTTGACTCTCTTCAGCCATTTCACCCAACCTCCACCCCTGTCAACCACCATTTTTTTCTCTGTATCTATGAGCTTGGGCTTTTTAAGATTCCACATACAAGTGAGAAGAAGTAGGTCTTTCTTTCTTTTTTTTTTTGTGAGGAAGATCGGCCCTGAGCTAACATCTGCCAATCCTCCTCTTTCTGCTGAGGAAGACTGGCCCTGGGCTAACACCTGTGCCCATCTTCCTCCACTGTATATGGGACGCCTGCCACAGCATGGCCTGACAAGTGGTGCATCAGTGCACGCCCCGGATCTGAACCAGCGAACCCCAGGCTACAACAGTGGAGCGCATGCACTTAACCTCTTGCACCACTGGGCTGACCCAGAAGTAGGTCTTTTTTAATCTGAGAAAAAAAATCATCTGTATATCATTCTATTGTATCATATATCTGTGTCTATCCATACAATTTTTTTCAATGAGCATAAAAATTATAGAAAGAGATACATATGAAACAAATAGCAGTGATAATCTCTGGAGATAAGGATGGGATAGAATTGAAGGGCTGGAGTGGGAAGACCAATTTGTACTTTACATACCTCAAAATGAAAATGTCACTTTTTGGAAAATTGTTAATTCTTTTTTTATCCTTTTGTTTATTTTAAACAAAAAAAATTGAATGAAACCAAGTAACTAAAATATAGAAGGATAATAGAAGAATATATGTGATAGCATAGAAAAAGGGAATAATAATTATTTGGGAGATTCAGGGCTTGAGGGATGACCAGGCAGGAAGTTCTCTGTTTTATTTATCTTATCTTGCGTCTTATATAGGACTTAGAAAAAATATATACAGCCCCTATCAGAAGACTCTGCAAGGAGGATAAGAGCAGGTGGATTTGAGGGATGACTAGTTCCTTATTTTTTTGTCTCCTATATATCCCAGCTATGGCTCTAGGTAAGTCCAAATCCTGGAATTCTGAAGGAGTACAGTAAAAACATGATCCAGGAGAAAAATCACTCCTTCTAGCCAGAGAATCAGGAGGGGGTCCCCTGCAGGATAGAACTTTCTTGTAATTTCTCCACTCTTCTCCAGGTACAACGCTGCAGTGAAGCAGCATTTCTCCCCTCTTTCCCCTTCACTTAGGAACGGCTACAACAGTTCCTATAGAGAAGAGTCTTTTGATTCTCCCCATCTTATACTGGTTCAGCACCAGTAATCAAGCGGCCCCCCCCCTCCTCTTCACTGACATAGTTGAGACCCACTTATGCAGAGTGGAGCACTTTTTAACTCCCCCTGCCCTGTAACCACAGAGATCCAACAGTGACACTGCACCCTGACGCAGCGGCCACAGTGGTGGTGGCTAGAGCAGCCCTGCAGTCTCTGTCCTCTCACCGCTTTGCTGACGGGCCTATTTGTGGGAATTGTGCGATAGTGTGGGGAGGCTACATTCCTATGTTTTACAAATGAACACAAGGAATGAAAACACTGGGAAACCAGAGAGTAGGGATAGGATCGTGGAGAGGAGGAAGCAGAAGAAAGGGACTCTTGACAACTGTGTATGAAGTCCCAGCTCACTCTCAAATTGCACGTACATGACCAACTGAATTCAGACAGCAAAGACTTTCAGAACAAGTATAGACCTAGGCTAAGTTACAGATTGGACCACAGTGGCATATGCACGGGGGCAGACAATGACAGGTCCAGGATAAAATCTAAATTATTCAAAATACAAAGAAATAAAGAAACTTTAAAAATTCTCAGGGGAAAAGACAATTGACAGATTCCAATCTGGAGATGACACAAGGCTACAATTATAAGATAAAGACTTTAAAACAATTATTATAACAGTGATCCTTGAAGAAAGGGTGAATACTTTTGGAATGAATGTAAACATAGAGGTCTCAGCAATAAAATAAAAGTTTTAAAATAACAAAAATTACAAATGAAAAATAGAAGGACAAAAATTTTATTGGAATATCTTAAAAGTAGAAGTGGGATGACAAGGAAAAAATGTACATGAACATAAAACAGAAATCATCTAAACTGAGAAAAAAAGAGAAAATAATGTAGAAAATTGAACAGAGTCTCAGGGGAAAAATATCATAACGTCTAAAATTTATGGCTTAAAAGACCAAGATGGAGAGGAAAGATTGGAACAAAAAAGTATTTGAAGAGATAGTGGCTGAAACCTTCCCAATCTTGATGAAAGACTTTTATTTAAATAAAAAGAACAAAGAAATTAAGTTTATCCTGATTAAGGTTTACTTAAAGATAATCATGACCAGACACATTAGAAGCTAACTGCTAAAAACCAAAAATTAAAAAAAAAAAAAATTAAAGAAGCCAGAAATAACAAATTACATACAAAAGAGAAAAGGGAGTTGAATGACTGCAGATTTCTCAGGAGAAACAAAGGATGTCAGAAGACAGAGGAACAACATTTTTAAAGTGTTGAAAAGACAACCTGTCAATCTATAATCCTACATCTAGGAAAAATATTCTTCAGAGATGAAGGCAAAATAAAGACAATTTCAGCAGGAATAAAACTAATAGAATTTGTTTATAGTAGATCTGCTTTAAAAGAATGCTGAAGGAAGTTCTTCAGTGGAAGGAAAATAATAACAGAGACATATGGAATATCAGGAATGAAGGAAGGGGAACAGAAAGAGGAAATATCTTGGTAAATAAAATAGCCAACATTTTTGCCTTTTAAATTCATTGAAATACACATCACTGGTGAAAGCAAAATTATAACATTGATGTGATTTTCACTGCAGGTGGACGTAATACATGACAACTGAGTCATAGAGAAAGCTTAGGTAAAGAAAAGTATATGTTGATAACATCTTGGTATTTTACTTGAAGGGGTAACATAATTCTAAGTGGAGTATATAAAGTTGTTAATATATTATAATTTCTACAAAACACTAAGTAACTTGACAAAAAGATATAATTTTAGGAAAACAACAGATAAATGGAATTCTAAGAAATAGTCAAATAGTATGAAAGAAAGAAGGAAAAAGGTAATAGAAAGAAAAAAAAATAAGGGACAATGAGAAAACTAATAATAAAATGATACACAATTCCAAATATAATACTTACATTAAACATAAAAACATAACAATTAAAAGATACTAATCACACAAAAACAAGATCTAAATATATGCTCCAAAAACCCACTGGAAATATGTCTACAAATTATGCACTCGAAATACAATGGTATAGGAAGGTTAAAATTAAAAGGATGGGAAAAGATACATCATGTAAACAATAATCAAAGGAAGCTAGAGAGGCTATATTAATATCATACAAAGAAGACTTCAGAACAAGGCAAATGACCAGTGATAGAGACATTTAAAGTTGATAAAAGGGTTACGTATCCAAGGAGACAAAAGTATTCTGTTTGCACTTAACACCAGATCTGCAAAATATGTGAAGTAAAAACTAATAGGAAGAAACTAATCCCCAATTATACTTGGGTCTTCAATACTCATACATAGAACAGGGAGATGGAAAATCAGCAAGAATGCAGAAGACTTGAACAACACAATCAATGAATTGGACCTAAGTGACATTTACGGAACACTCCACCCCCAATTAGAGTACACATTCTTTTCAAGGACACATGGAACGTTCGATAAGACAGACCACCTCTTTAGCAAAAAAAATAAATCTTATTTTTAAAGAAAATTGAAAACATACAAAGTTTGTTTTCTGACTATAAAAGTAGTAACTGAAAATGAATAACAAAGAAATATGGAAAATCACAAATTATTTAGAAATCAAAACAACACACATCTTAATAATCCAGAAGTCAAAGATCAAGGGATATGGAAAATATTTTGTACTGAATTAAAATAAAAACTGTTTGTTGGAACTACATCAAACTAAAAAGCTTTTACACGGCCAAAGAAATGATCAACAAAATGAAAATGTAACTTAGGGAATGGGAGAAAATATTTGTAAATAATATACAGATCTCCCTCGACTTGTGATGGGGTTAAGTCCAGATAAACCCATAGTAAGTTGAAAATATTGTAAATCAAAAATGTATTTAATACACCTAACCTATCAAACATCATAGCTTAGCGTACCCTACCTTAAATGTGCTCAGAACACTTGCATTAGCCTACAGTTGGGCAAAATAACCTAACACAAAGCTTATTTTATAACAAAGTGTTGAATATTTCATGTAATTTATTGAGTACTTTACTGAAGGTTAAAAAACATAATAGTTGTATGGGTATAGAATGGTTTGAAGTGTGGGCTGTTTACCCTCATGATCACGTAGCTGACTGTGGCTCACTGCTGCTGCCCAGCATCACACGAGAGTATCGTACTCTCGATACTCGAGCTCAGGAAAAGATCAAAATTCAAGACTTGAAGTTTGATTTCTACTGAATGCATATCACTTTTGCACCATCACAAAGTTGAAAAGTCCTAAGTTGAATCATCTTAAGTCAGGGACCATCTGTATCTGATAAGGGTTTAATATCCAAAATATAAGGAACACATACAATTCAATAGCAAAAAAACAAATAATCCAATTAAAAGATGTGCAAAGGACCTGAAAAGACATTTTTCCAAAGAAGATATTCAAATGGCCGACGTGCACATGAAAAGGTGCTCAACATCACTAATCAGGGAAATGCAAATCAAAACCACAATGAGATATCATTTCACATCCGTTAAAATGGCTATAAAAAGACAAGAGATAAGTGTTAGCAAGGATGTGGAGAGAAGGCAACTCTTGTGCACTGTTGATGGGAATGTAAATTGGTTCAGCCACTATGGAACACAGTATGGAGGGTCCTCAAAAAATTAAAAAGAGAACTACCACATGATCCAGCAATTCCACTTCTGGGTATATATCTGAAGGAAATAAAATCACTAACTTGAAGAGATATCTGTATCCCCATGTCCATTGCAGTGTTTTTCACAATCGCCAAGGTATGGAAATAACCCAGATGTCTGTTGACAGATGAATAAAGAAAGTGTGGTCTATTAATTCAATGGAATATTATTTAGCCATAAAAAGAAGGAAATCCTGCCATTTGTGACAACATGGATGGACCTTGAGGACATTATGCTAAGTGAAATAAGTCAGACAAAGACAAATATTGCATAGTATCACTTATAGGTGGAAACAAACAAACAAAAAGTTGAACTCATAGAAGCAGAAAGTATAAAAGTGGTTGCCAGTGGCTGGGGAGTGGAGGAGACAGAGAGGTTGGCAAAAGGATACAAACTTCCAGTTACATGATGAATAAAGTCTGAGGATCTACTGAATAACAAGGTGACTATAGTTGATAATACTACTGTATAATTGAAATTTGCCAAGATGTTCTCACCAAAATGGAAAAAAAAGAAAAAGAAAAAAGGTAAACATATGATCTCACTTACGTGTGAACTCTAAAAACAAGAACTTGTAGAAACAGAACAGACTGGTGGTTGTCAGGGGTGTGAGGGGTTGGGGAAGTGGGTGACAGGGGTCAAAGAGTATAAACTTCCAGTTATAAGGTAAGTTCTGGGGATGTAATGCACAGCATGGGTGACTATAATTAATAACAATGTATTATATATTTGAAAGTTGCTTAGGGAGTAGATCTTAAATGTTCTTACTACAAAAAAAGTTAGCTATGTGAGTGATGGATATTTTAACTAATCTTATTGTGGTAATCATTTTATAATATACACATACATCGAGTCATCACATTGTAACCTTAAACTTTATACAACATGTCAATTATATCTCAATATAAGCTGGGGGGAAAAAAGAATAGCAAAAAGCTGTAAGAAAAAAAAAAGCAAAACTACAACATATAAACATCTGTAGTTTGCAGCTAAATCAGTGCTTAGTGATACTTTATAACATGAAAAGCTGGTATTGTGAAAGAAAAAAATAAGTAATTTAAATTTAGATTAAGAAACTTGAAAATTAAGGGCAAACTATACCTAAACCAAGCAGAAGGAAGGGGAAAATAAAGAGGAGAAGTCAACAAAACTGAAAACAAAAATAGAAAAAAATCACTGAAAATTAAGCAGATTCTTCAAAAAACTCAATTGATAATTGACATTGATAAACTACCAGTCAGTTTGACCAAATAAAAAAAGAAGGAGGAAGAAACACAGTCATCAATAATGATAAATATGTGGAGATCACTACTGACTGTACAGAAATTAAATAAAAAACAGAATATTATGAATCACTCTCTTCCCATAAATTCAACTAAGATGAAATTGACCAATTCCTTAAAAGACAAATTGCCAAGACCCACTCAAGAAGAAATAGAAAAATTAAGCAATGCTATATCTATTAAAAAATTGAATTCATAGTTATTAATATTCCAAAAGAGCTCTAACTTCATGCCCACATGATTTTGCTGGTGAAGTCCACCAAATATTTAATGAAGAAATTCTGCAATCTCTTCCAGAAATTAGAATAAGAGAGAATTCTTCTAAGTATATTATGAGGCTGCCATAAAGTCATACAAAGAGATAAAGAGAAAATAAAGTTTCAGACCAAAATACTTCATGGACAAAGGTATGAAAATCCTCACCAAAATGTTAGCAAGTCAAATCCAGGAACACATGAAAATAGTAATACATCACAAGCAAGTGAGGTTTATCTTGGGAATGCAAGCCTTGTTCCACATTCAAAAATCAATGCGAAATACCATATTGACAGACAAAACAAGAGAAAAGCACATGATTATATCAACAGATGCAAAAAAATACCCCAACACTGATACCACTCAAGACCAATTCATGATAAACTATCAGCAAACTAGGCATAGACGGGCTTCCTCAAACTAGTAAGGGACATTTACGAACCACTCATAGCAAAGTCATACTTAATGTTTAAAGACTGAATGCTTTCCTCCCATGATTGGTAGCGAGGCAAGGATGTTTGCTCTCACACTCCTATCCAACATCATGCTAAAAATTCTATCAAATACAATAAGGAAAGAAAAATAAATATAAAGCGTTTGAATTGGAGAGGAAGAAATAAGAATATCCTTATTTGCAGAGTACGTGACTATCTGTAAGACAAGGAACCTACCAAAATTTCTTTTAACTATAAGTAAATATAGGAAGGTCACAGGGTAAAAATGTCAATTCTAGCCAAAATGATCTTTAGATTAATGTATCCTCAGCTGGATTCTTTGTATAGACATGCTTATACTAAACTTTATATGAATAAATAAAGGACTCAAATAACCAAAACAATTCTGATAAAGGAGAATCAAGTTGGAGTACAAACAATACCTGATTTTAAGTATTCTAAAGCTACAATAATTAGGACGATGGTTAAAGCAGAGATCAGCAAACTATTGCCCATGAGCCAAAGCCAGTTGTACACTTGTTTTTATAAACAGGTAAAGTTTTATTGGAACAAAGCCATGCCCTATCATTTACATATTGTCAATGCTGCATTTGAGGTATAACAATAGAGTTGAAAATAGTAAGAGTGACCCCTAGTGCCGATAGAAATATCTACTTCTTTCCAATCTTGGGCAATTAAACTTCAACTGCATGTGTTGAAATATATTCTGTTTTGAAAATTGGTTTCTAGCTTTTATACACATCTTTTAATATATCCATGTATGTAACAAAATATATAAGAGCATTAATCTGTGCTTAGAGAAGAAAGGTGATTTTGCCTTTTAAAGGTAAGAATCAACCACATTTTTATTAATTCTACAACTTTTGGAAGTTTACAAAATAAAAAAGTAGAAGTACAGCCAAACATCGCCACCATAAAATTTCAGTATTCATAGATACTCATCATATTTAAATTAGTGCAGAACATTTCAGATACTTTTCCATGCTCAGAGTACCATATTTGGGCATTCATAAACAAACTCACAAGCTTTTCTCTTTACAAAAAAGGTTTTATGCCCATATTATTCTGCATTTTTTCTTAACACTGTTTCATACATACCATTCTATTTATGCAGATCTATTACATTAAAAATTAGCTGCATAAATAAGTAAAGTTATTAATGTACTATAATTGAACCATAACATTTTAACAAACTTAGGGATGTTTATAGTTTCAATTTAATAATTATTAAAATATTATAATGACTATTCTTGTACATCTGCCATAGAATCTTAGAAGGGGGTTCATTACTACCTAAGTTCCTTTCAAAATGCATAACAATTTACTTTTCTGTCACTTTTATAGAGGAGAGCTCTAAACTCCATCAACCTGAAAAGGTTCCAAGTCAGTCTTTTAGCTCTTGCTAACCTCAGAAATGAAAAATGGCTTCTAAATGAATTTGATTATTTTATATCAATTTAATTATATAGGACTCTAAAGTACATAAATAATGGGCCATACGTATGTATGTGTATATATATTTGTAGGCATTCTGTTTTCTTTTTTCTCTACTTGCTTAGTAGATGCTATTTATACATGTAGTTATTAATCCTTTGTCTGTTTTATGAGTTTCTGATATATTTTTCCTATGGGATTTTGTTTAACTTTGTTTATGATATATTTTGCTATAGAAAATATTTTACCTTTATATAATCTAATATTTAATTTTCTTCTCTATTATAAAATATTTTATATCTTCGATACATATCTTGTCTTCTAAAAGAAGTACAGATTGTCTCAAGTATATTTACCAACGTTAGTGCTTTCCCTTTAATTATATTTTCTAAACTCTTTAAAAGTTACATATTATTGGAACATGTTGGTTATTTTACTGAAGTCATATCATTTGTATATTTTTATTAGTTCTTAAAATCTGACAAATATACATTTTTCACTATGATTCTGGTTTACAGTCTTATTTCAAAGTTTATCTGCTATTTGTATTTTGTTTTTATATTTTTTGGTTCATTAACTTTCCTGCCTGCTGTATCTTCTTCAGAAATTGCATTCATTGTTACTACAAAATACCATGTTTTTCCCATTTAATGTTGGCTTAAAGGTAATATTTATCAGATATTCACATTCCCATTTTTGTAGCATTTCATTGATAGATATCTCTGTCTCAACTTTTGTGCCTTTTACATTTGCATGATCTATTAACAAATTATAGAGCTAATATTGTTCTTTAACTCATGTTATTCTTTATATTTTAAGATAAATTGAATCCATTCACATTGATTTATGTCATTAATATATTTGGTCTTATTCCTAAATCTTATTTTCCTATTTACACTATATTGTTTTCCTTTTGTTGCTTTTCAATTATCTTGCTTTTTCCACCTGTATCGTTCAAGTTTACACTAAAATTACCTTCTTTCCTTCTTATAGTTTGTAATTTCTGTATGTATCCCTATTGTAGTTAATTTCAAACATTTAAATGTATTTTAAAATAATAAGTATATACAAGCCCCTGCATGGCTTTTAGCTCACATTTAACTCTCACTCCCATCCTACATTTAGGTTTTGAGATAACTTGAAACTTTAGATATATTTTTACTCAGGGATTTTAATAATGGTGTAGGATGATAACGTGCACACAATTTTATTCCATTATAAATATATAGGATGAGAGAATCTAATGCTTTACTGAATTTTCTTCAAAAGAAATCACAAGACAATTACAAATGTTAAAGGAAAAAGGTGACCTGGTCCTAGACCTAGGGCAACTGAACTGAGTAGAACTTGCATTAGGCATACTTCCACTTTTTTCTTCCACTGACTTCTCAATTCTGGTTCTAAATTATACAACGTGACACCCAATATTCACATTTTAGAGTATCTTTCACTATTCTATTTAACAAGAAAATGATATATATTTTAAATACATATTATATATCAGACACTGGGCCAGGTTAAAAAACACACACACACAACTAAAAATGGTGTTTGACCTCACAAAACTACCAGTTTAACGGGGCAGAAAAATAAGTGGGTTGTCAAATGTAATAGAATGAAATAAGTGCTGTGATGGTCAAAATATTGAGTGCTACAAGAGCACAGAAAAGGAAACCTATTCTACCTCTTGAAGGAAAAGATGCCAAAGAGTATTACCTTCCTGATATTAGGATATGCTAGTCATGGATCTAAAAAGAAGAAAAACTCTGCAGAGGTGTCATAGCTGTGAAATAGAGTAATAGAATGATATTCATTGTGGCAGGAGAATTATCATAGAAAAAGGGGAGCTGTAAGATAAGAGGTCAGAGAGTATTGAGAAAGATTTTAACTATAAAAAGCTTCAAAAGTCTTGTTAAAATTTTGGACTTTATCCTAAGGGCACTGTTATTAATTCTAAGTCTGATGTAAATCAGAGCTTTAACGTATCATAATTCTAAATGGCATACAAAATTTCCCCACTTTTAAAAAGCATGCACAATCTACATAAACATTGACAAAACAGGACAGGTTCAAGTCATCTATTAATGATCCTCGGAAAAGCTAATATGCAGTCCAATGAAACCCAAACATAACCCAGCTTTCCAAAGAGCAAGAAAACCAGGTCATTTAAGTGCAGGAGGGCATTTTGTGGTTTTATTTTCAATGGTGCTCAGAGTAGACAGAAATTTACTACAACTACACTTCATAATGAGGAGAATTATTTATTATACAGACATAGAACGTGTAAAGAAATTTTTATTTAATTAATCGTTTTTAAGAAAATAAACTGTTTTGCAAGGGTGTTGTTTTCTTATATATTTCTTGCAAAGTTGACAAAGAATCATAAGCTTACGGTTCCAGCTGAGGCAAAGAAAATAGAGATATTATGCAGCTTCTTTCTCAGTGAATAACATAAAATTATATCTTTAATTTTTAAATAGAACTAAAGTTTAATAAATATTTAATGGCTATATGTTCATATTCGGAGTAAATTATGGCTGAATAGAGAATTTATGAGTTGTTTTTAACGACCAGGGCACTATGTTCCCATGAAGCTATTTGACAAAAATAATTTATCTCAACTATAAAAAATAGTTTACAAAATCGTAGATAAGTTTTTATTATCTTAATTATGAATGTGCTCTTAAAATAGAGGTAATTGGAGTATACAGAACAATTCCGATTATAATGAGCTGAAGTATTAGCAACCCAATTCTACAATGACTACCCTGCATATTACACTATCATTGCCTAGATCTTCATGCATGGATCATGAATGATTAGTTTTATATTACCTTGTCTGAAAGTGATCTTATGTAATGGTTGAAATGATCCTAATTTTTAGTTAAGTTAAATTATTTTTTTTCATGTTATTGTTAAGTGAGGACATGAGTGTGTTATCATTACATTGCAAAATTAAGACCTTTTTAGGGTAACCGTTGCTAGACAACATCTAAAAGAATTAAGATGGCCGGCCCCGTGGCTTGGCGGTTAAGTGCTCGTGCTCCGCTGTTGGCGGCCCGGGGTTTGGATCCCGGGCGCGCACCGACGCACCGCTTCTCTGGCCATGCTGAGGCCGTGTCCCACATACAGCAACTAGAGGGTTGTGCAGCTATGACATACAACTATCTACTGGGGATTTGGGGGGGAAAAAATAAAAAAATTAAAAAAATAATAATAATAAAAGAATTAAGAGAAGGTAGCCAGTGCTATCCTCCTCTCTCTGTTGGATGCTTGGTGGTCAAAATAATTCCTGGTACTTGCTAAGTTTTCCATAAATGTCTGTTGAACATTTTAACGAATGAATGTATATTCATGTGTTAGTATACAATTGATTCGTGTTATTCACAGTAGTTGTGTTCTATTAAGTCACAGCAAACACTGAATTAACAGATAGTGAACCACTGCTCATAGGGGAAATACAGAATAAGTTTCCTGTGAGCCTCTGATCACAACATATTCATCAAATGATCAATATATAACCTTGTTTTTTTGTGTGTGTGTGTGAGGAAGATCAGCCCTGAGCTAACATCCGCGCTAATCCTCCTCTTTTTGCTAAGGAAGACAAGCTCTGAGCTAACATCTACTGCCAATCCTCCTCCTTTTTTTTTTCCCCCCAAAGCCCCAGTAGATAGTTGTATGTCATAGTTGCACATCCTTCTAATTGCTGTATGTGGGACACGGCCTCAGCATGGCTGGAGAAGTGGTGCATCAGCACGCGCCCAGGATCCGAACCCCTGCCGCCAGTAGCAGAGCGCGTGCACTTAACCACTAAGCCACGGGGCCGGCCCTATATAACCTTGTTTTGTATGTGTTTTTATTTATAGACATTGTATTTAATACGTATTGTTGATTCATTAACATTGAACTCATAGCCTAATAGCACTGTAATTCAAGCTTGAATAAAGCTTATCAAACATAGACATTTTCTCTATATTGTATATCAGAGCCTTCTTGCACTTAGGAACACTAGGCGGCACATTAACACTACCACTGGGTGCTATTTTAAATGGTAAAATTGCCAATAAAGGCATAAAAATGATGTAAATTGAAAACTACAAAAAAAACTGCTGAAATTTTTTTTAAAGATTGAAATAAAAGGACAGATATACCATGTTCATGGCAGGTAAGATTCAATGTTGTTAAGATGTCAGTTCTCCCAAAACTGAAACTGATCTACAGAGAAAATGCAATCCACATCCTAGCAGGCTTTCTTTTTGTAGAAACTGAGATGATTGTAAAATTTACGTGGAAGTGCAAAGGACCTAGCCACACCAAAAGTCTTGGGGGGGAAACTCCAAAAGACCAAAGTTGGTTTGGTAGACTCAGACTTCCTGATTTCAGACTTTCTATAAAGCTATGGTAATCAAGAGCATGTGATAATCATGAAAGGGCACATAAATCAATGGAATAGACCCACTCATGTGTGATCAAATGATTTTTAGCAAAGGAGCCTAGATAAATCAATGACGGAAAGAATGTCATTATTTTATAAGTATGATCAATAGGGAAAAAAAGAGATGATTCTGTAAAATATAAAATATTGGAAAAATTAACCTTAAATGTAATTTTCCAATGGGCAGTGATAAAATAATAAATTTCCAGTTATATTTAGCAGAATGATAACTGAACAAGTGCATTGTTTCTCATAATGCAGCCCATAGAATCTATTAGTTTATTTCTGAAATTCTCGCCTGAGGACTACTTCACATTAGAGCACAACTTATATATTTATCAAACCCTGAGATAATTTGAATGAACACAAGAGCCTGAGATCTACTAGTCTTAAAGTAAAACTTTCTGTGTGTTGAAAACACAAGTATGGAGGCATCAGAAATTTTGTGCTGTGACAGAATATAGATTAAGTATATACCTTATAGTTCATACACATATAGGATTACCTCTCCTTTATGATCATTGATATTTGTGGGTTTTTTTGTAAAACTCTTTCAAAGGCACCTGTAAGCTTAAAATGGGCAATTTGACACCTTTTTCTGTGTCCAAATTATAGGTTCTCAGAGTCGTAATTATGATTTTTAAATTTAGTGAAGTATCAGTTACTTAATAATTCTAGTTGTCCAATTTATCATAACTGTTTATAAAAATATAAAAATCTATAGTGTCAACATCCCTATATTCTCTTGTGTTGAGTAGTGCTATCTGTTGGTAAAGTGTGGCTTCTAATACTACTCCACTAAATAGTGCTAATATCTAGATTGGAAAGGGAGAGGTGAAAAAAGTCTCTTCTATTTATATGGAGGCTCATTAACATGTCTATTACTGAAAGCATTGAGTGAATGAAAAAAAAGATTGAATAAACCTGTATCTTAAAGAAAATTTCCTAATATTTCTTGTTCTTATTGTTAGAAGCATATTTCTCCTAACCATAATAAAGACTTAAAAAAATCCTTAGCCTCAACTTCTTGTTTTGCTATTTATCTAAAAGCAGTGTACAAAGGATGGCTGGTTCCTGGATGCATAAGTTATGATAAGTGTAATGTTAACATCTACTAGCAAAATATTCAGCAACTTATTAAAATACAGCTCCAAGTGTAACAAATCCTCTGTTAAGGCATAATTGTTTCAACATAATCATCCCAATCATCTCTCTAGAATTGTCTTTCTGACCCTGATTTGTGTGTGTGTGTGTGTTATCAGAACATATGGAAATGTTTTCAAACTAATAAAATTAAGAAATGAACAAAAAATAGATATTCAGCTACCACTGAAGAACAAATAGATCTCGATTATGTGAAAATATTGGCTCTGTATTAAGAGTTATAAAAAGTATAAAAGGCATTGAACTTTATATACTTTCTGAGGAATTATAAGTAAGAAATATAGATAAATTCACTCACTGCCAAAGGGAAAAGAAAAATTACTTTCTGGAAATGGAAGTGCTATTACCATTCAAACAGCCACCAAATAGAGTCAACTGAAAAACACTTTCCTACACATTATGTAGTGATAAAATTGTCTCTTGAGGTAAAACTAAGGCAACATCAATTCAGTCAAAACATTCCTTTGTTCTCCACCCCTCTCTTATCAGAGCCTTTATAAGTTTACTTTGAGAAGAGTAGGTAAGCAATAGAATCATGACAAATTGCAAATTGGTTTGGTAACATAAGACCTCTTCAGTGGCCTTAGATGAAATGCATAATAAATTATGTCTGTGCCATAAACAATAGATATGTTGTTATGAACCAATTTGACAGAGAAAAATATAGCTTTTAGAAAAAATTTTTATGATGATATTTTCATATGTTTTATATGTTCATACAGTGATGTTCAAAGTGTTGAACGTCTTTCTACTAGCAAGGTTGGAAAAAGACACATTCCCAAAGATTTTTGGTGCATGGTAGCCCCCAAATGCCTTAGGGGAAGTTATCCCTTATTAGCGTACATAACACCAGTTAATTAGGAGAGTAAAAGTGATTTAAAAATAATAAAAGTCCGAAATATTTGACTTTTTCTTCTCACCTACATAATATGTCTATTAATTCAGTCTTAAGGACAGGAATTTTGCTAGACACAGGGAGTACAAAGACAAAAGTGACATGAACCATAATTTAAAACTTTTTAAATTGGTGTATAATATACATACAGGAAAGTGAATGAATTTTGAATCTTTTGCACATAACTGTGTAGTCAGCACTGAGATCAAGGACAACATGGTAGGCTGCCTTGGTTTGTTTCCAATTTCAATAGGAAACTTCCAAATTTTCACCATTACATAAGATGTTAACTTCTGGCATCAAGTTTATGCTGGCCTTGTTTTTAAAAATTTGGAAATTTTCCTTTTCTTTGTTATATCTCCTTGAAGAATTTGTCTTAGGTTGGTGTTATTTCTTCCCTAAGTTCTTGGAAGAATTCACTATTGAAGCCACTGAGCTAGGACTCTTCTCTGTGGGAATTTTTAAATTAAAGATTCAATTTCAGTAACAGAATATGGACTATTCAAATGTACTATTCTAAGTTTTCTGTGTTGCATTTTTTCTAGAAGTTTGTTCCTTTCATCAAAATTTTCAAATTTATTGGCAAAAATGTGGTTATGCTATTCTCTTATGAGCAATGAAACACTAGAAAATATACAATAATGTTCCCTGTTTTGTTTATGATATGAATTTGTACCTTCTCTCTCTCTCATTAGTTTTTGTCGGGGGCTCATCAGTTTTATCTTACACTTTCCACAAAGAAACAATCATTTTTTTCTTTCAATTGAACATGTTTCTATTTTATAAATTGCTGCTTTTATCATTATTTTGTTTCTTTGAGTTTAATTAGCAGGTTTTTAAGAATTTTCCTCTAGAAATATACAGATTCTCAGTCTTTCCTCCTTTTTAGTATATGCCTTTAAAGCTACACATTTCCCTGTAAGCATCGCTATAGCTGTATCCCATAAGTTTTTTAGGTCATATTTTCATTGTCATTCAATTCCAAATATTGCCTAATTTTCTTTCTGATTTCTCTTTTGACTTGCAAGGTCAAAAGAAGTATTAGGTTAATTTCCAATGATATAAATTTTTCCTACTTAGTTTTTGTGACTAATTTCTAGCTTAATTATGCCATGTTCATGTGATATGCTCTATCTTTTAGAATTTATTGAAACAATTTTACTGTCTGATATGTTTGAATACTGTGTGTGTGTGTGTGTGTGTGTGTGTGTGTAGCAACTCAATATCAAACCCAAAGAGCCATGAAAATTTTTACAATGAAATTAGGTGTGAAAGTATTCTCTCCCCAAAAACAAATTAGCTGTGTGATAGGGAAAAACAATAGTGATCACAGAATTGTGGGTTATCTTCACCAGCATAGCAGAAAACAGAGGAAAGCAACACGGCACCTGAAGGACCTGAACGTAGGCGAGCCTAGAGGCTGTACTCAACTCTTAAAGGCCGTGTGCAATTTCTAGCCAACATGGTCACCTCCTTGGTGAAGCCAGCAAGAGACTCTCCAGTGTGGGTCTGCTGTCAAAATGAGTTCTTCTCTAACGTAGTGTAACCGTAGGAGTGACAGCCCATCATCTTTGCCATATTCTGTTGGTTAGAAGAAAGTCACAGGTCCTGCCTGCCCTCAAAGGGAGAGGACTACACAGGAACATGAGCACAAGGAAGCCAGCTTAGAGTGTGTCTACCACAGTTAGTACTGGGCAATTGACCTTAACCCTCTCTGTCATTAAAGTAAAGTAAGATGGGTCTTTAGTTTATACAAGGAATTCTTTCTGGCTAATTCAGAAAATTACTTCCAGGATGTAACACTTTATGGATCCCAAATTTGTGTCTAATTTGTGTCCTCTCACCCATAAAAATGTTTAAAGCTCTGCTTAACTTCTCAGTCTCTTGGTTCCCACTTTTTATTCTATTCTCCATGGCTTCTATGCTGCTAGACCACAATTTAGTCATTGGCAAAGACCTGGAGGTAAAATACTGGACTGCTGGGCTCATGTCTATGTTTTGCCTATTTTAGGGAACATTGTTGCCTTGGGTTCATCTCCTAAAAGGTAGTTTATAACAGTCCTTAATAAATAATTTTTAAAAATTCATCCTATAGCCATTCCTCTAATTCCAACTTCTTGTTTCACTTCTTTTCTTTTCTTTTATTTTTTTAAATTTTTTGTTTATTGCAGTAACATTGGTTTATGACATTGTAAAAATTTCAGGTGTACTTATTTTATTCTTTTTTTTTCCTATTAGTATATTTATTCTCTGAGCTGAGCTGATCTTTTGAAGGTCATACTAGCATACAAAAGAAAATATAGTGGAAAGAATATATTTCTGTAAGAAATTTAGAAAACTTTTTATATTATCGTTATTAAAATTGATGGAGAAATATATATGTATGGTTGATAGTATATTTAAATATCCTGACAAGTTGCATAATTAGTCTCATCAATTAATGAGTATTTTCAATTTCTAGAGACAAATTCAGTTGCCAGCCATTTAACTCAATCAATGGCCTGTCCCTTTTAATATACTTATGAGTTATTTGGCAGAAAATATGGGGAGAAAACATTTTAGTTTTAGATGATCCTAAGCTAGAATGGATCCCTTAAGATATAAAGCAAAGATTTAACACAATGTGGTAAGATCTTTGTACTCATTTATAAATGAGGAGATTTCATAACATGCCCAATATAACACAGCTAGGATCTGAAGTAGCTGACTCTAAAGATCAATTCCCTACTCTCTATCCCATAAATGTTATACTTCATGGTAGACAGGAAACAAAGAAACATAAATGATTTAAGAAGGGAATAATCCTTGGAAAGCACAATCTGTCTTCTCAAATAGAAAAGAAGAGAGGAAAATAATATAAAGAAACGTTGTGTTAGAGAGGAGGAAGGAAAGACAACACATGTCCTGTGATGCTGAGTTGACATTCCCAGCTGAATGGAAGTCAGGCTGTGCTGTCAGGGTGAAGTATGCCGGTGTAGCTTGAGGATGCATCTTCTGTGCTGCAAATAATCTGTATTTCTACTTTAGTATGTAAATATTTTAAACAATATCCAAGAGATAATTTTTATTTCACATGATTTACATTATGTTTGTTTCCTTTTATTCTGTTTCATTTCTCTAATATTATCTCTGGTTTTCATTTTCCTGTACAAAGGAGAGAGAACTTGAACTCCTCTATAATAAGTTAAAATGTCTACTCTCTCAGATATAAAGATTCAAACCAAGGAATTACACCTTTATGATAGGGTATAAAATATTGGGACCCCACTGATAGCTGAGAAGCGTGGAAATGGCAGGACAGAGAGAATCCTGGAATAAGAAGAGAAGAATAGCTTTATTCGGAGCTTAGTATACTCAGTAGGATCTACTGTTGAAGCACATCATGACACAGTGATAATAAGGACTAATTCCCAGTTCTTTAACTCATAATTTTTTCCTCAAGCCTTTGTAGGAAGCATATTTACATTATTCTGTTCACTTGAAGTTGCATACCGCATGAAATGTGTTTGAATAAAACAATATACATTATGATCATTTGTAAGGTAATGGATTCCAGTTCCTTTCCCCTAGGATGCTTTCGTCTGAATCCATGACTTGCTACTGTCTGAGCTGTATTTGATTGGTATCTGCCAATCATTCTGTTCAAATGAACATATTAAATATGCTCTGAAAATAGATGGGCTAAAACACATGGCATTGATGCTTAATATAAAACTCCTTTCTGACTTTGTTGGCCTCCTGGCCCAAACTCCTTCACTCTGAAAGACAGATAGAGAATAACACATCTATTTTCTTTATTATATCAGATCTTAACCCAACATTAATATCAATTGAATAAAATCAATTTTAAAACTTCCCCCAAATGTCACATTATTCAAATAGACCGTGTTGTCACAGAATGTACTATCCATTAAACCGATACAAGTAAAACACAAATGCCCCGTGTTGACATTTCACTGCATAGCGTCTCCGCTAATAAGATTCTGGCTCCACTTCTAGTTATAATGCACTTCTGAAACACTGGGAACCAAATATAAATCAGATGTTATAAAGCAGCTCCAAGCTTCCTGACAGCCCAAGAACCTGCCGAGAAAACAACACTGGAGGAAATAGGGCAGAGAAGTTTTGCTTCTCTTTCCCTCAAAGATAGGCAACCATTTTTCTTTGCTTCCTCCTTTTTATGTTTATTGTATTAAAGCTGTAAATTTCGGAAAGGAAATACCTGACTACAAATACCATACATACAATAAAACCTCAACAGATATTTTTATTTGGATACCTATCTCACACTATTTATAATACTACAGCAATAAATGTCAGCTGAGGGTATGCACTTGCATCCATAATTGTACTTTAGATATGTCAACTATTTTCTCATGTATTTATGTTATATTTGATCATATGCTGTTTTCTATTTTTAATGTAGTTTTCATAATTGCATTTAATGGTTTAGGGAAGTTTTCCATTTAACCGTTACTGTATTCCTTCCAAATTCCCCATCTGAATCAGTAATAATAACTTTACTATGGCCTACAAAAGGGGTGAGAATAGGATGGATCTTTCATTTGCCTTACCTCTGATTTTTAGCAATGAATATGTTTTCTATTTTTAATTGTTTTCTATTTTGATTACAAAATTTTCTGTATGTCTACTTGTAAAGTACTGAAGCCATTTCTTAAAAATCCATAAATTTCCTTAGAGTTTCCTAATTAGCAATCATTTTATTATTGATACATCAACTCATTCATGTAAAATTTTTCCCTTCTATACTATTTTTGCATTTGCTAGTTATTTAAAATTGACAATTTTATGCTTTCATTAAATTGCATTTAAGTTTCCTTTTGCTCTTTTACAGAAATTTGCTAAGATAGTAAGTTAAATAGCTTCAGAAAGAAGTCAATATTTGAACAACTTAACACTGAAATATGCCATATTAAAAAAGTTTGGGGTTTTTTCTCTCTGGAAATAATTTTAGTGTTGCATAAATATAGGTGTGTGAATTTGCAAAGCTTCCTTTTGCACAATGATTTTACACATAAAAATACTAGACACTAATATTCACCAATGGAAAGCCATGGGACACAGTTTTAACTTCAAATAATGTTATTTCACTTGCTAAATCAAATGAATAGCCAAGTTCTCTTTTTCAAAGGAACATATGATAACTTTTCTGAGGAACACTGGGGAATTTATTTCACCTCTTTATCTTAGGAGTCATTTTCCATTAATTCTGTGGAATGGAGTCCTACAAAGGGGTGCAAGTTAAATATTAGCCTCCTTTCATTGTTCAAACCTTTATTAAAACTTAACAAATGAACCTTTTTTCAGTATTTACATAAAGCACTTTATTACCAAATGGAAAATGTGTCAGGAATTAATATCTTTTTAATATGAAAGTAGTGAAGTTTTCCTATTGACCTGCACATCATTCTTCTCACTGGTATAATTAGCAGTAATTAAACATTATCTCTCTTAATCAACTCTTTAAAGCTGGCAGGAATCATCAATTCTACATCCTTCCCATTTAGATGAATAATACACACTCTGCAGAGATTTTTTTTCCCATTTAGGTGGAAATATATTCTCTTTTTAGAGACAATGATCCATTCACTATACCAATGACTAAGCAATGCCAACAATTATAATACAATATTAAATTCCTTAATACAATGCAGGAACTTTTTTGTAGAGTGTGACCTCTAAAGCATTATTAGGCTTTCAATTGCCTATACAGTATGGAAAATACTGATTGGAAAGATTATATGATTCTAAATAATTTTTGATTCATGTCTTATGTAAGATTATGTTAGCAAAGTTGGAAAAAAGCAAAGGCTAAACAAGAATGAAAATAAAACACAATTTTTTTGACAGAGATAACCAGTATTCATTAGCCACTTGTCTACTTTTTTCACTTAATATATTATAGAATTCTTTTATATCATTTTTAACAAATAATTTAATGACTTTTTAATTGTAAATATGAAGGTGTTTACAATGTTGATGTCATGTTGTGATGGTCATTTTGGTACACAAATATTATGTAAGAACTGAGATCCTAGTTTTAAAAAACATATGACATATAATTTCCAGAAATTCTTATTATCTCAATTGCTATAGCAGCTGAAATTTGAGATCCTAGGGATTAAACATTTAGCTTTTAATTCAAACTAAATATAAATGTCCTTAAGCAGAGAACATCTAATCTCAAGAGAGCTGTTTAGTTTTGAATTCTCATGCTAATTAAATCAAATAATAACCTCGGAATGAAGATAGAAGTTATGTAACAGGTTTTCTACCAAGAAAATATAAGAATGCTACGAATAAAGGAGAAGAGAGAGAGGAAAAGGGACTAAATCATGATTTACTATAGTGGCCAAACCCATCCTACTAATTTCCTATGGCTTATATGTAAATTTTCAAAGAGTTTTGAAGACTTTGTGGGGAGTTAGAGACATAGCAACAGGAATGGTAAAGCAGCAGAGGCCTTGGTTCAGGACGTAGTGGAAGTAAAGAACAGCATGTAAAGCAGGGAGACGGGCCTGAGCAGAGGGTGCTACCCAAAGGCTTGTGTGGATGAGCAGGGCCTGCTGAAGACTTACAGAATGGCCCATAGACCAGTGTTCTCCGTCTGTG
This sequence comes from Ceratotherium simum simum, assembly GCF_057802395.1. Classification (NCBI taxonomy): domain Eukaryota; kingdom Metazoa; phylum Chordata; class Mammalia; order Perissodactyla; family Rhinocerotidae; genus Ceratotherium; species Ceratotherium simum. The sequence goes on from NC_141909.1 coordinate 18,709,735, forward strand.
TCGCCATGAGAATACACTAATGTTATAACAGGGTATTAAAATAAGATTCTTCCTGTCTCATTTTCAGCTGAGAGATGAGGACAATAGATGCTACATTCCAAAGAATGTTAGATAAGCCTCATTGCTGTTTCCAAGAAGGGGCTTAGAAGCAATTTAGGAAATTCACCCATGTTGAATTGTTGAAGATTTGGGATAGTCTCTGAAGAGTTTCTGGGGAGAGCTGTTATGTTTTTAGCACCCCCACCACCACCAAAGTAGAGGAGTAGCCAAGAATTATATCTTACTTCTATTTACTTAGACAGACTTCAACTGGATGTTCCAGAAAACTTGACATGAATCCCAGACTTAGTGGGTAGACAAGACTGACTCACACATGGAAATCTAGAGGGAGAGGAGTAAGCAATTTCTTTGCTTTGGCTGCATGCTAGAGGGGAGTTGATGTTACAATGGTTTTGGACTGTTTTCCAGAGTTTGTTGAGTCAAAGATTGCATGACTGTCTCCCATCCAAAAGATGTGAGTCCCACAAGTAAGAGAGCCAGCATGAGGATTACTTTGGAGCCTTTCCAAATGGGGCCACTTAGAGGGGTGATAGAACCTAAGAAACTGGAAGCCACAGGTGAATTTCTGAATGGTAGAGTTCCAGAGGCGGTAAATCACCAAGCCAGTGAGGAATATTTTGCACAAGACAAGGCGACTGATGAAATCTGGTGAGACCACAAGTTCCTCTTAAGAGGAAAAACTCAAGCTCTAAGCACATGCTAGTTCCAGCCATTTTAAAGGAAGTCAGGTAAGAACAGTCACTCATATCTCTCTTTCTCCCTTGCTTCTTGTATCAGATATCGATGGTTAGTAAGATGAGAAACTGGAGCCAAAGTATAAGGCAAAGAAAGAAAGAAAAAGAGTAGACTATTCTAAGTACTAAATTAAATCTGTTTTCCACGTAACTCCATGGAAGGAGTCTTATTATCCTAGAGTGAATGAAAAATAAGACTATTGGGATTTACAACCAGGGATAAGGGAGAAATTTCCTCCACAAAATACGCGTTGAATGAGCAGTGAAGACAAAAAAAATAAGCCTCTTTATACCCCTTGTATTCTGCTTGTTCAAAATATTACATGAAGATTCCACTTGCCTTTGGAGGCCACCTAGACATAAAGAATGGAAAGGGGAAGGGAAAAGAAAACTGAGTATGATTAAATGTTTACTCCAAAGAAAATAATTTATAAACCTGAAGTAAATGAGAGAACTTGAAGTGACAATTTTAAATGGTTCCTACCAAAGCAAAAATGATAGATTGAAATCAAATTGAATTCAGATTTCGATAAAAACGTCACATGTATATCTATATATTAGGTATATATATTCTATATATCCAAGATGTATTCTATAAACACAATTGCTGGGCATATACTGCCAAAATAATCTTAAATAGGATTGTAAATTTATACCCTCTTGAGTGCTATATGAATATGCAAGCCTCACTCCATCTCACAAGTCTCTGAAATTTTCAACAATTTAATGAGCAAAAAAATAGAATCTCAGTGTTAGTCACCAAGAAGTCACCGAATTGATTTTATGTATGTCTATGTGTATGCATATGTAGTATGAAGTTTTAGAGTTTACCAATAACCACTAACAAGGTTTCAGATTGAATCCAGAATATTAATTCTACTTACTTCCCAATCCAATATATTTGGAGCTGTATTATGAAAATAAATCCCAGATGTGTCTTACCTTCCAGTTGTAACTGAAAAAAAGTTGAGATTCTCTATTTTTATTGATATTAATGCCTTGATCGGAAGGCAATTTTATATACTTTCAACAAGTTTAATCATTGGAATGCATCAATGTCAATAAGGCATCCCAAAGGCTACCCAAATAATAGTAATTATAGCAGGTATTGTAGTCGTGATATTTACAAGCAAACAGAGGAATTGCATCTTGAGCTAAGTTTTTGGATGCATTTCTAAACAGGTTACAAAATGTCTGATAGATCTGACTTAATCAACACTGGAACTAGCATGTTCTGGCACTGTTAAGGGATACAGCCCTATTTTAATGGATTTGCAATAGAATCTCCTTATTAATAAGTGAAATTTTATCTTCTCACCAAAAAGTTATTATGAAAAGAAACCTAGGCATTTAGGTGTCAAAAAGTAACTTGTTTCCATTATTTTTGTTTTTCCTTTTGGATTTATAATTTCTTCAATATTTTCATTCAACAAAAATTTGATAAGCAATTTATGACTTAGCGAGGCAGTCATTATATATTGGTGATATAAAAACAAACCTAAAACAGATTACCTTTTATTTTACTATACCTTTTAAATAAAATCTTTTACTACTTCTGGGTAATTACTATCAAAAGGCAAGTTCACTTAGCTCATATGCACCACAACTCAAATGACTCTTATTGAAAACATCTGTGTATTAGAAGTCTCCCCTACTAGCTTAAAGGCTATGACCATGTGACTATATACTAGGCGCAGACAGCTCTCTGGAATCTTGCACATAGTAGGAATTTTATTTTTTGATATTTGAATTAAGAGGTGATAAGTGAAAATATTAGAAATCTCAATATGTTTAATAGTATTAAGTATCATAGATTATAATAGTCATACAGTTGTTTCTAAAAATAGCAAAATAGCTCCAAATAGCATAAATATGCAAAAGGTTAGGCAGCTCCCGAGTAGTGGGGTATATGCACTTTGCTTTGCTTTGATATAAAATTAAATTTCAATTTAGTCAAAATTTAAAAATATTACCAGATACTGCCTAGCAGATTTTTTCACTTCTAAAATTTTTGGCTTTGTTTGAATCTTTTCAAAGTTAAATATCTGCTCCCAGCTGAGCAAACTTATTTACTGCTGTGTGTTTTTACTTTCTGAAGGATATTAAGCAACTATTTTCTTTCTAATATGGTTTTTACATGAAAAATTAGTAATACAAAAGAAAAGACAAGGCAAATTTGATTCTATATTTTCAAAATGATTAGGGAAAAGAATGCAGAAATATGTCCTTTATTAAATAGAAGATAATGGGATATAAATAATTTTGCCCCAGGAACTACCAATTAGAGGATTGATTTTAATTGGCAGGGATTCATAAGCTAGGTAAATGTTTTAATAGTACATCTCTTCTTTGTCAATGGACAACAAATAGATTATTAAAATTAGGTACATGTTACATTTTGAAAGTGCAGAGTAAAACAGTAGCTTGAAAATCATGAGTAAAAAAGATGAGAGAAAAATAATGCTGTAAAGTAAATGATGGAACTGACTTCATCCTTAGCTGCAGCAAGTACCAGAGATTCTTTCTCAAAAATTGCTAACTTCAGATAACCCCAGACAATAATTTGGATTTAAGTATTTGAACCATTGTGGGATCTGGCTATTTTGCCTAAAATAGTAACTGGCTATTTTGCTAACTTTACCTAGTTGATTTTCATTTTCTTCTTTTCTGTTATATAAAAGTATGTCTATCCTAAAGACCTTATGAATAGTTGAGATAATAATGTGCTTTATGCAATAAACTATATTCTCAAATATGTATAGACATATGACATTCAATAGAGCACAGCATCATTGAGTGAATACCATGTACCAGGAGCTGTAGTACACAAATTGCGTATATTTATGTCTATATCTATCTATATTTCAAATCAACAGGTTCTACAAATAAAGTCTTTTTCAAGAATATATAAAGAATTATAGATATGGAAATTATGGCATCTTAGAAAAAGCAAAATATACATTAGTTTCATCAATGTTGTTTGACCTCCCTTAGAGAATCATTGCTTCAGAATATTAAGTTTTGCTGATTCTCATCCTAAATGATTTTGAAGGGATCCCATAGGGGTATGCAAAGTAAATTATATAGAATTGTTCCCTTCTTTCTAAACACTGTGTGCACATTTCTTTGAGGTTAGCAAGGCTGTGAAAATCCTTGGACTAGAACTAGAGACAACATAAACAGATAATAAATGGATAAGGAAAATAATGATAAAACTGAACGAAACTAAATATTATGAGAGTTCCAAATGCCTGGAAGCCAAAGGACCTAGCTGTGTTACTGCTGAAATTTATCTCTATGCTAATATTCCAAAATATACTAAGAGATCTAATAGAGAAATCTAGACTAGTAGTGATTGCATAAAGAAAACATCTGCCTGAGCAACTGTTTTTTGTTTCTTAAGATGGGACCTGGATATCATGATATTTTAAGTTCCTATATCCTTATTAAAATTTTGTTTATATTTTTGAATATTGAAGGATATAGAACATATTAAAATAGTATTCATTTATTTTTTAAGCCGGTGTGTCTAGATGCATAGATTTGTAGGAGACAAAGTAATCTCCACCTAGAACCTGAAGGAATTTACATGTTTTAGGCTAGATGTTCTTCCTTGCAAGTTCACTGATTCAAATGACCATGGCTTCTAAATTAAGAAAAATCACAACTTCATTGTTTGATGTTCAAACAGAAAGTATGTTTAGCTCTTTGATGCCACATTCTAATTAAGTATAAAACTTTTTTTGGTCTGCTTTCACAGCTGTTTTACCAATATCTTCTTTTCCTCAGGAGGTTCCCTAGAGTATAACACATAAAAATCAATTTGAACCCATTTGACCAGCACAAGTTGTTCTCATTTCTGGTCAAATGAGTAAGAGTGAGGAACTAGTTCAAAAATGACTTTAATGTGAATCTATACAAACTTAATTAAATGCAGAATACCTGTCCTTATGCAAAGAAGCTTCCATTATTTTTTGAGCATGCCTGCGGTATTAGCTAGGGAATAGAGTCTGATTAATTCAATTGTTGGTGTCACCAACGTACATATTCTTAAATTCTCTCCATAGACTCATATTTCTATCCATCTATTAAATCTCCCCATTGGTGTCGGTGCTGGGTATCTTTCTTTGTCCAGGTTTATTCTCCATCCTGCTATCACAAGAGGCTGACATGTACGGATTACCTTAATTGGTTCTCATGCTTTTTGACTTCCAGTCATTCTGTCAGTGGGGAATCCCAGCTGGATACCAAAGAAAGGCAGAAGAGTGTCATCTATTTTTTCGCCCTGGTTCACTCTCTGTGATATTGTCTTAGTCTGACTGTGGCCCTTGACTACTTTCAAGGCCACTTAGCTATGCAGAATTCTCTCTCCTTGCATCTCTTCCTCCTCTCATCCATTCATGCATAGGGGTGGAATCAGTTGGTGTGCTACTTGCTCTTGGTTCCTATATATTATCTTTTGTAGTTCCCTTACATCCTGTTGACGTCCTCATAATCATTTTGTAAACAGATCGTCCTTGAACTATACTAATTTTCCCTGTTGGGATCCTAATTGATATAATATCTTAATCTTGATCTTTCTAAAATTAAACTTATTTCCCCCAAATCTTTTTCTTTGATTTTCATAGTTCTGTTAATAAAATATTACCATTTTTCTAGCCATGTTATTATGAAATTTCATAATAAAACCAATAATAGTATTATTCATTTGCTTAGAGCATTATAATTAACAAGTCCATTTCATGTGCATCCTTTCATTGACTCTCACAACAGTGTATGCATCATTACTTCTACCGCACACGTGAAGAATTCTGCTTTGCAACATCATGCATGTGGTCATTTAGAATGCTATCTTAGCATAAGTGCATTTGGTTTCCACTGAACACAGGTGACTTCTCTTTTCTTACCTACATGACTATTAGTTTATTTCCACTCTATCTCTGTAATGTTTCATCTCTTTATTTTTTATGTCCCATTATTTTTAGCCATACACTTTTTAAATAGAGCCCTAAAAAGATTTCCCACCATTCTCCCACTCCAATACATCAGCAGTAGAATAATCTTTCTTAGAGCTCTCATATTATGTACAAGGTCCAAACTGTTCAATGACTTTTCACTGCCACTAATAATTTCCATGGTCCACCATTCTCCCACTCCAGTACATCAGCAGTAGAATAACCTTTCTTAGAGCTCTCATATTATGTACAAGGTCCAAACTGTTCAATGACTTTTCACTGCCACTAATAATTTCCACAGTCCACAGTTTTCTAGCCTTTAACAACCCCTCAAGAATTATCTTCCACTATTCTCCTTGTTATTCCCCACATTTCAGTCTAAATGATTGACTACAACACAATTGTACCTGATTTTCTGTATTCATATGCCTTGCCCACATATTCTCCTATACTGAGAAAACTTGCTCTTTCTTAGAGACTGATAAAATATTCCCATCTTAAAAGGCCCAAGTAAAATACTACTATAGGTTTCCTCTGCCAGAAGGAAATCACTTTGCTTTCTCAGTTTCCATAGCACTTTCACACTCTTCCATTCTCCTTATCACTTTGCACTTCTATTTTAGCTTCTATGTATATAATTTATATGCCCATTATATATCTTAGACCCTTTAGCTAAAGGAATGTGTCTTATTCATGTTTGCAGGACTTAGGAGGCCATTGAAACTTGATTGACTGAAAGAATTAGGCTCAAAAAAGATGGCATTTGTAATTTTTTTTTGGAAGATCAACTCAGTAGTGTATTAACAGCAATGTTTCTTTAAAATTTTTTGATTGCTGCTATTAACTGTACATTACCAAATTCTACTTTCCATCTTTTTTGAGCCTAATTCTTTCAGTCAATCAAGTTTCAATGGCCTCCTAAGTCCTGCAAACATAAATAAGACACATTCCTTATATATATAAGGAATTATATACCTAAGATATATAATAATATCTTAGGTAGATTGTGTAACTTTATAGTAACTTCCTTCCAGCAGTGAAAATATAATCCAGAAAAACTGTTTTTTTTAAAATGGTAATTTTAATCTAAGAAATGGTAGAAATATAAATACATATAAAAGTCTTCATAAGTCTATATATGTAAATGTATGACTATATGTGTATCTTTTCCCCATTACGTTCTAATACTTAGCACAGACCTATCATTTTGCAGTCTCAAAAGTAGTTTTAGGTAAAAAAGCAGAAAAAACACAACTAAATGCTTTATGTAGTTTTATATTAATTCTGTGAAATCTTTTAATACTTTGATAGATATGTAATAAAACTGATTGCAACCACACAGAGAGCTTCTTTCTCACCTGTATTTGCATGTATTATAACATGATTATTTTCAGTTAACCAGAAATATGTATAGTTTATCCAAATATCAGTCTCCTTGCCTTGCAAAGAAAAATCAACACAATCTTCAAAAGCATAGGTCTTCTTATTCCCTTACTATTCTCCTTCAAAAACAAATTACAAACTCTATTGTCAGAGACTCCAGCCATGTCATTAGTGCTTTCCCAGACTTAAGCGCTACCTCAAATCAATGGTTGCTTAATGTTCCAAGTTACTTAAATTCCACCCTTTCTTGGATAATTTATCTCTTCAGATAAGACATAATATTAAAGGATATAACCACATTGGAGAGATTATTTTACCTTTTGACTGCATAAACTCAGTTTGAGATAATTACATTAGAGTGTTTGATGTTCTCTTTACTTCTAACCATATTTACCCTTGCTCTGCGTCATTGAATAACGTTGTGCTATAGATGGGAACCAGCTTCCTTTGGATCACACATGATTTAAAAATCAGCCAGAATAAAAACCTCTAATTGGGGCTATGGATGGTTATTTAAGAGGCTGTAGTTAAGCACATTTTGTTACACCCTCATAGAAGAGCGTCATGAATGTCTGGCTTTATTCAGCCTCTCCCTCTGCCACACCACTTAAAAAGAAACAGACTGTCTTTCAGGGTCTTGTATGTACCAGGCATTGTGCTAAGGTATCACATGCATTACTTCCTTCCACTCCTTCTACAAAAGTGCATTTTATAAATGAGGTGCATAGAAGCTACCTTGTTCTCATGGTCATGTAGGGAGGAAGTCAGTGGGATGGGATTCTAAAGTCCACAGTCTTTTCCATGCCCTGTGCTGCACCCTAAGAATGGTCCAGAGGACTGAGTGAAGGCAGCTGCCATGAAGCCCATCATCTACTCAGACATATACAGTGGTGGGCTGGTTAATGAGACTAAGAAAGTTTTGATTTGTAGCATTTGGAGATTTCACAGTATAACTACACTCCCACCATGACTAAATTCAGGCTACCAATATGAGGTCACTGAATGCAAACCTGGGAAGAAATCTACATGATTGGCTCTTGTAAACTGGTAAGAGTCAGGTCCTGCACACCACTGGATATTCCAAAGGAGGAGAAAGTATGCTATCAAGGAATCCTAAATGCAAACATCGTCTACCACGCATTTGGTGAGTTTTGAAAGGTCCGTGTGAAGCAGACACAGTGACTTCTGCCCAGACACCATCTGGCTATTAACAATCATACAAAGACATTTTTTTTTTTTTTGCAAAGCAATTACTCATTTCAGAATTGAACCATTTTCAGAATAGAATGCTTAATTCTTATTACAAAACTGTATTTCCACCGGAAAGCTGTACCAAGCAGTCAGATTACATCAAGAAGGCAAAGATACCTCACAAAAGAGGATAAGATATTGATGGAAGATAGAGCATGTTTTTAGATATGTCAAAAAATAAAGTCTTAGAAAATGTTATTATGGATCTTTCTTCCAATTTTGGACTCTAGTATATAAATTCACATTCATAGGTGTGCGTATTCAGAGTATTTTGTTCATTCAATAAATAATAATTGAGCAATTCCCATGTGACTGCATTGTTTCAGATCCTGGAAACTTATCAGTAACCAAAACAGATTAAATTTACTGCCACAACAGGCTTACATTCCATTAAGGAGAGGCAGAAATGAAATTGTATATACAATAAATGAGAATTTAATTTATATTCTATTAGGACTCAAGTAAGTTTTCCAAATCCCAAGTAAATATCTTAAAAGATAGAGATAGAAGAAGTCTACCTTATTGTAATATGTCTAGTACCCCAGTGCATTCCTTAAGTCATATTCCGGAAACCCCGAAGAAAAATCACTTAATCCATCGACAAATATTTGAGCGCCCATTATATGCAAGTAACATTCTAGGAAATAGGCAAACGGTTTCCAAGTCAATTATTTTCCCTCACCTTAAGATATTTATACTATAATAGAAGAGGGAAACAAACCAATGAATAAATTGAAAATATTTCAGTTTCTGATGTGTACTATTAAAACAACGAATGAAGGTAGTGTGACAGAGTGACTAAGCGACAGCTTGGGCTAAAGTGGTCAGTAAGAGTCCCTGAAGACGTAGACTGGAAGAGGTCTCTGAAAACACTGCCTCCCAGTGGACACAATTATACACCAATTTCTCCTCCTTCCTCTCCTCCTGCTTCAAATTTCCAGGGGCTTTAACCTCACTCTTTTTGGAACCAGCCACAGAAGGACTGGGAACAAAGCATTTCAGGCTGCGAAAACAGAAAATGCCAAGCTCTGATGTAAGAATGACCTTGATGTGTTCTAGATACAGAAAGAAAATTCATGTAGCTCAAGAATAAAGAGGATGATGAATTTCAATATGAGATAAAGTTAGAAAGTTTTGTAGAAACATGTAATGAACAGCCCTATAGGTCTTGCTAATTAATTTGGAGTGTATTATAACTTCAAAATGGAGTCATTAGGGCATCTTAAGGAGAGAAGAGACACGATCTGTCATATCTTTCTTAAAATAGATCATTTTGAGTACTGCTATAGCCCTTGTGACAGATGATGGTGACAGGGACTAGGGTGTAGAAAAAGATATGAAGATAAATGGGAAGATGTTGAGCATGCTTTAGAGATAGAGATCCCATTCTGGCTTGGTCCATGTGTCATGGCATCAGAGAAGACTGCTCTGACCATACTATAACAGTAATTCACCTTCTCTTTCGTGAGGTACTCTCTCTCACGGGCCTACCTCGTTTTCATCATAGCATTATTTGAAATTTTTTATTCGTGTGTTTGTTTGGTGTCTATTTTCACTAGAATACAAGGGCCGTAAGTGCTGGGAACTTGTGTGGCTTATTCACAGTTATATCTACAGTACACAAAACACCACCTGAGACACAGTAAGTACTCATAAGTGAACAAGTGAGTGAATGAATGAATTAATGAATATAACTTCTACCCAATGGTTCTCATTCTACGCCTTGAGACGTTGGACAATTCAATCCCTGTTCCACAAGGAAGCTCTTAAAATAAGTGAATGCAGGTACGCTATACTTCTTAATTTTCTCTTCTCTAGGCTAATTATTTCTGCTTCCTTAAATTGTTCCTCATATACTTCTTAGTTTCTTAAATATCCTAGTTGATTTTAAAACTTCAATTTACACCAAACAAATATTATGTGGACTTCTATGCATATATACACAAAGGTATATAAATTAGATATGATTAAATTATTAATAGCTTCTTCTGACTTTGCTTATGTTCTTTTTCCCTACTGCTCTTCTTTGTCAAGTTTAATTAGCTGATTTTAGTATTGGCCATCTTATATTATCATTTTGAAGGTTGAAGAGAGCTATCATGACAGATCATAAATAAAAGATAAGCAATTTCCATCACTGTAAATTTGGTCAAACTAAATTCTCCCATGCAAAAGCAGGTAATTTAATTATCTGTAATCATAGAACTCAGTGGTAGAGACTGCTAGTTACCACCCACAATGTTTTATTCCTCGGTAATAGAAAGCTCATTTCATCTGAGGCTATATCGAACAATTCTCCACACAGCTAGGTTCAGGCCAATTCGATATAAGTAGAAGTATTGTGTGGGAGTTTAAAGACTGCTTAAGAAAACTTACTGTGTTGGAAGGAGTGACCTTTTATTCACTCTCCCTCACCTTCCACCTTCCTACTACTTGGAATGTGGGTGTGATATTAACCTGCAGGAGCTCTTGCAGGTATCTTGGAACCTGCAAATTTAGCCATATATTAAGAATGGTAGAACAGAAAAATTGAAGGAAGTGTGGTCCCTCACGACTATGAGACTCCATAACAGCTCTTGTTTACCTTTTATTTCTTTTATGTGAGAGAGGTAAATTTCAGTGTTCTTTAACCTTCTGTTATGTGGAGGTTTCTGTTACACACAGATGAAATTAATCCTAATTGATGAAGATTTAGTTTATCTCTGAATTTCTATTTGACATCCTCATTCCTTAAGACTTATAAAAATCATACCACTTCACTGAAAAAAATGGAGAAAAATGTCACTATGAGAAACCTAAAAACCATTTTGACTGCCTTAAAAATTGATGATGAAAGACAAATCACAGACTCTAGTGCTGGTCTGTTGGTCTTTTTCTAGTTATTTTTTTCTCTTTTATAATTTCTTAAGCACTTAATAAAATTTGTGGATTGGAATTTCTGGTATTTGCTTGTTAGAAAAATAAATTATTGGTGTGTCTTTATAAATGAAGAATAATTTTTATTTAAGGTTTCCAACCATGCTTATATTTTTACCAGCTTTCATAATTGCCATATAAATGTACACGGTCACTGACATGATTAGGATAATACATTTTTAAAGTTATAACTAAATCAGTCATTGAGTGGTTGAATATATTCCAAGTTAAAACAAAAAAGGGGAAATATTTGATTTGTGTTAAATATTCATGAACTCAATCTACCTAAGTCTGTAATCTGCCTAATTCTATTTGAATTTATAGATATTATAGATTTGCTAAATTGATTAGATTGTTATCTAAATATCCCTAATATCTACAATAATAACAATATATCTCTATATATGTTTTAAATATTCTCTACTTAAAAATATCTAATATAGCAAAATCCCAGTGTACAAATACAATATGGTAAATTCTTATCGAGCCCTCTGATGTGACATTCATTGAGTATTATGAAGATACTCTTCATCAGGAGGGCTGGACACATGTAACACATATAACCTACCATGAGCACTCTGATAGATATCTGTAGAAACAGCTATGACAGCAAATAGAAAGGGGGAATGAATCTTTATTGGCATTGGGGAAAGAGAAAATAATACTTTAGCTATGTCTTGAAGGATAAGAAGAAATTAAGAGGGAGAAAAAGAAAAAAGAGAGTTGAACCAGAAGGAATGCCTTGAACACAAGCAGGGAAACAAATACAAGCCACCTCCTTCACATTGTTATTTTCCCAGTAGCAGACCTCAGCTCAACATACTGGCTGCGCCATCCCCATAGTTTCATGAACTCCATAAGTTCCATTTTAAACACAACACTGTTTGATACACCACCCTCTATATATCCAGCCTATTGACTTCAGTATTGTCAATTCATCAGTACCACCCTTAACTGCCTTCCCAGCTTCACTTCCTATTTGCCAGGTTTTTCTGGAGCTTCCTGAGGGATTGCAGTTTAATTGATGCTATGTGGCATTATCCAAATATTTTAGCATCTAGCACGTGAATCACAAAGTAGGGACTAAGAAGAATCCTAAATATAGCTTTTGTACTTTGAAAGAATTACCATATTTTATGGATTTACATCATTTTAACTTGGATTTGTAATCCAAATCCCATTTCTTGGAAGAGTTTTATTTTATTTTCATACATGCTGTATAAACATTCTTTTTTTTCAAACAATGAAAATGACCTGCCATATGCCATCACAAAGCTAGTCAGGCTTTATTTTTATTAGTTTACATTACATCCTCCCTTAGTAGGATCTGGAAAGGTCTGAAAATCCAATTATATCAGTCAGCCAAAACTCGTTTTTACATGCCTCATTTTAATAAATATAAATGAAATATGTAAAATCTATTTTTGACAAACAGTGATAAGTTGAAGTTGTTTTTATGTGTCAAAAGTGATAATCTTAGAGTAGAGAAAACAACAGCAGTGAGGGTCATGCAACTTATTTCGGATGAGGCTTTCCATAGCATTGCCTACAACTTGGAGGAGTTGTACTATGCCAGAATGTCTTCACATACACAGCTTCTCTGCGGGCATCAGGAAGGGTGAGGTGTACGTGAACTCTGCTCAAGACACATGGTGGAAAGATCATTGTCCTCTCGAGGACCTTTACACAAAGTCAGCGACAGCTGTCAGCTGTGGACACAATTTCAAGTTTCATTAATGGCAGTTTCTTTCAAACTAATCTTTATTTGAAGGCTAATATTAAAATGGGCATATGGTAGCTCCCCGTATTATGAGTGAAACTATGCCTAAAACCATACCTATGAACACAAGGACACAGATCTACACCAAAAATGCCATACATCTGCTGTACACACACAGGCTTTAAATTGCTTTCTTTATCTTCCAATTTCTTTAACTACGCGTATCAGTGAATTCCTATAAATTAATAGTTTAGGAGGCTACTCTACAATTTATAATCTGATTACCATTTGCCAGAAGAAAAATATAAGACATATTTATACGAATGAATGCAGAAGTGTTTATTATCCATTGACCTTTATTCTTACATACTTGTTCGTTATTGATCTCTTATTTAAAGTATGCAATTGCATAAATACTTTTTGTTATGATTTGTTATGATTTTGTTAACTAAACCGTATTTATCGTGTATGGTAGCTACCAGGAGAGTTATTGTATTAGAACCTAACGGAGATAAGTGGATAACATTTCCACTATGCAAAATTTCCACTTGCATATATTTAATTTCTATAGCTCTTAGATTTTGCTCAAGTCGAACAAGATGTTGACAAAACAGAACTGACTAAAATAACCAGCAGAGATTCCTGAATAGCTTGCTTCACTCTACTCTCTATACTCTATCATTTCTACATTCTGTCACTACCCTAAATATCCTAAAACATAAAAAACCCTGTTTGTAAAATATTCTTCTATTATGTATTCAGACAGGCTCCATCTGGCCATCCCCTCAATACTAATCTATAGGGAAAGAAAGCAACAGGAAAATATCTGGATAAACACACGTAAAGAGATTCTTAGCCAGCTCTGACTTCTGCTTATATGGACCAACCAGGATTTTACACAAGAGGAACCGCACAGAAGAAATTTAAGGAGCAAGTCTTTCAATTGTGGTTTGAGAGATACTGAACATAGACACCATTCTGTTACTTACACCCCTTTGTATTGGCCTATGTAACATTGGTTTAAAGCAAGCATTATATTTACCAGAATTTGGCCATCTCGTGAAATGTAAACTTCAGGAACTCTGCCACAGTTCTCCAATGGATGAAAGGCTGGATCAGGCAGGCTTCTGTTGTTTGCAGTGGCAAAAACATGATTAGCAGCAGTTTTCCTAACAGAATCTCCACTGATCACTCTGTGTTCCGCTATTGCCTTGTTCCCTTTGCAGATTAGAACTCTAACCTTCTTGCCCAGCCTCCTGGTGAATACAGGAACAGTGTATTTTATTAACAGTTTCCACTGAACTTTTTACATACATTTTCTCATTTAATTCTACCACAGCCCTATGTAGGAGGTAGTATTATCACCATTTTACAGATGAGAAAACTGAGACTGGGGAGGTTAAATAACTTGCTCAAGGTTATGGTGTTAAAATGTAGTGAAAGAGGAATTGGAAAGCAGCCTATATAATTGCAGACCTCTAAGCTTTAGCTCCTGTGGCAAGCTTCTTGCTGTTTACTAGCAGATTTCTTTCATGTGTCTGAACTTTCACACGCTGTCTTGCTGGCAGGTTGTCAACACACTAAGCTTAACTTGCTGGCACACCATCCTGCTTTTCAAAATACTCTTAGCCAGCCCTCCCAAATCCCCCAGGCTTTGGGTCTGAAAATCTAATATTTTTCTATAGTCGTTCCTCTATTTCATGTCTCACCAACCTGTCCAGGCATCCTACAGTATCTACTCATAGGTTCCCCCTCACAATATCACACACCTTGTGGACTGGCTTAGGTTGCTAGGAGATATGACTCAGCCCGGCAGTTTGCCTATTATCTGAGTCCCAAACATCCTGACAACCCACTTTTTCTCTTATAGCGTTATTTAACATGTTTGTGTATCCTGTCTGTCCAACTGGATTATAAATGTGTTAAGAATAATATTATATATCTGCATCCTCATTGTACCTCTCGGAGCGTAATGCATATACCAAACAATTCAGGTAAAAATCACATAATATCAATGAATGCTGCTTCCAAATTTTTATTATTTGGAGGGAAATTAGAGTGTTTATAAACAGTACATGTTCAAATGAGTATTAAGAAGTCTTCATAAAAAAAGAGGCTAAGGGTCAGCACAGATGGCCCAGTGGTTAAAGTTCGATGCACTCCACTTCGGCAGCCCAGGTTCTGTTCCAGGGCACAGAACCACACCACTCGTCTGTCAGTAGCCATGCTGGGGTGGCCGGTCACATTAAAAAAAAAAAAAGAGGAAGATTGGCAATAGATGTTAGCCCAGGGTGAATCTTTCCCAGCAAAAAAAAAAAAAAAAAAGAAAAGAGGCTAATATTCTTAATATTCTGTTGTATTGTAGTTATATATAAGATAAAAAAAACAAAAAATGACTTTATGAATCTTATCAGCATTACACTTCACAAATCATTATTCATTAACTTATTGGGCTTACTTGCCTTACTTCATCTTAAGCACTTAACTATTGCCTCCTATGTATATTGCAATATACACATAAGGAGTAGTGCATAACATTGCATAGACTATGTTGTACTAGATACTGTTAAAGTATTCATATTTACTATTGAAATAGTCATAATTTATATTTGCTTAAAATATGTAAAAAAGACAATATTTACAGCAATGTAAATAGTATTAAAAAAGAACAAATTACATATTAGTATCACCAAATGTAGTATGTGATGACATAAATATGATTCACAGCTCAACTACTAAGTTAATATTCAGTCTTAGATAAGACCTTTAACTAATCTAAGTATTAATTTCTTCATAATATCCATCAAATAATGCCTTCTTCATGGAGTTCTCATGAGGAACAAATAAGATTTTATATATATATATATATAATATATATACACATAGACACACACACACATAAACATACTTTCATGTAAGTGTTTCGTACGCTGCAAATATTCACTATGTTAGTTATTAATAAAAACTCTGAAAAAGAATGGTCTTCATTTTCCTTTCTTCAGAATTATTAGATTTTAGAATAAATCCAAATTACCTTGCAATATATGACCTAGATGATGTATTGTAATTGTTTAGTTTTGCATGATGTCATGCACAAGTCTGAGTACACTGCTGGTCTTTAATAATCCCACACAGGGCAACCACTGTCCTTGTGGGAGAATCATGATCCAGCATGGCAAAAAAATTGAAAGAGAAATATTCACATCACATCAGCCTCACTGAGTATGGATTTTACCACAGACATTTGGAAATTTTTGTCTCAGCAGTTAATAAAAAGATTAGAGTTAGTGTACCAAATCTTTCACAATTAAGATGAACTAATTTAAAAATCAATGTTTAAAATCACTGTGAAAAAGTTGAAAAGCATTACACTGTGTCTAACCATAATAAACTCTAACAGAAAAGTTGTTACGTTTAAAAGAAAAACATCGTTTTCATAGCCAGAGACCAGAATCTGAAAACTGAACTCTATACTGTTTCTAGGTTCATTTCTGGATTTTACAGTTAAGGAGATTGTTTTTACATATGAAGAGCTGACCCTCCAACTTAGTTGCTTTTCCAAAAAATATTAAGAAATTGTGGTGAGTTCCTTCACCTCTCTCCACGTGCCCAAGGTGGCAATAATATTGGCAGGATGGTTGGTCAAGATTAGGAATGTGGCTTCTAGGCAAATGACACAGTGATCTATCTGTATTCCTGAGTTCCAAACAAGGTACAGACAAGGACAGGCAGCTAAGATTTTCCCTCCTACCACAACATATTTAGACAATCTCCCATTGACATAAGTAGACACATTATCCTAATAAATGAATTCAAAAAAATATACCCTTGTTATTGATGTTGTTATGGAGAAGAAAATATTTCAGAGTTCTCCCATCAGGAAGCCAATGGAGATAAAAATCAGACACAAAGGCCTCAAGTTTAGAGTGAATGATGCCTTTTAAACCTAACTTTCCCAGGTTGGTACTTTGGTATGTGTAGAGTAATGTACAGTACAAAATAGTCCTTACAACTCAAAAGGAAAAGGCATTTTTATTACGAACTCTTACCTCTTACACCCATCTTAGCATTTCAGAATCAGGGGTCATCATGGGTGATACAATTACTTTATGACTAATTTACTATAGATGGGGCCTATTTCTTGCCTTTGTACAAATAGGTAAATTCTACAATAGAGGGCCCATTATTTTCATAAGGATATTCAAAAACAAATGCCCAGTTGAAATAATTGCCAAATATACATTAGAACCCAAGCAAAAAAGGAATATATTCTACACAAAGATACTAAAAATAAATAAAAATGATAAAAGTGATAAAACGATCCTGACAGCATACACCCAAAGTAACTTTAGTGAGGCTAGGATCCATCAGTTTTGTAGATTTGATATGTGGCACTAACAAATTACTTTTACAGCAAATAAATAGTCAAATATGTTTTCTGATATGTATATGCAATGTTAGGACACTAGATATATATCTCTATGTCAAACTTTACAGTTATAAAAGTACATAACAAAGCATTTATATCATTTGACCATGAAAATATTCGTGTGACTTAAATAAGTATTATGTCCACTTTATGGATGAAGAAACTGAGATTCACACGTTTACTAACTCACTTACTCATTCCATCACCACTATTACTTAGCACATACCATAGACTAGGCAACATCCTCGGCGTTAGGAATATTATACTGAATGAAACAGATAAAGTTCCTACTCTAAGCTTATTCTTGAGAGAGTACAGGGGCAGGGAGAGAGATAAATATGTCCAGTGGGAATAAACACTTCAAATAAAAATAAATCAGGTAGGTTAAGGAAGCTATTTCACATACGGTGGTCATGAACAGCCTCAGAGACCTCAGCGAAAAGAGGGTGAAGCCATGCATCCACCCGGAGAGATTACATTCTGCAAAGGAAGGACAGTAACTTCAAAGACCATGAAGCGCGAGTAGCTCAGAGTTTTCAAAGGATGATTGTGTTTTTAGAGAGACAAGTGCCCAAGAAGCACCTGAGAGAGGGCCTGAGCAGAGTCAACCAGAATCACAATATGCAATTTCAGTTGTTTTTACAGTGTTATACAATGATACCCCAGCTTTACAGGAAAACGTGTTACATGTGTAAATGCATTGTGTGAATGGTTTAGGTGTCCAAAAAATGAAAAGAAAAAGCTAAATTCCAGTGTTCCTTGTTTTAGTAAGAATCCAAGGAAAGTGAAACAGAAGCCAATAGGAAAAAGATCTTGGAGCTAGACTGGACCATAAAATTATAAATCTCTGGGAATTTGTCAGAATCCTAGGGAATCCATTGGGTTTTCAAATAATATTTTCAGAATATGGATTCTAGTGCATTGTATGTAAATATCAAAGAACTGATCTATGTCAACTGATAACTTGGTAACATATGATATTTCATTGAGCTGTTTCTCCAAATATTTCCTAATGCAGGTGAAATGTCATAGTATCAAAATGCCATTCAGGAAACTTCACTATTCTGGAAATCAGAATGATTTCAGTCTTACCTTCTGATGGTCTGATTAAAAATGAAATCAGTGTTGAGGTATTGAAAAGAAAGAATGTACAGTGCATACTCTGGATAAATATCTATGCAAATAGTTTCTTTCACCAGCCTTTTGGTAAATAATAAGTGACAGTGAGTTTAAAGTTATATGAGGTCCTGAAGTTCAAATAAGGAACTATAAACTTTAACAGTCAGCTCTTATGAAAGTTAGTGATTCTACCAAGAACTCCCATCTGCCAAAGACATCATCAGATCCAAAAAGCACTCCTCTGTCCTCACCTTCCTTGACCTCTATGCTTCATCCTAGACAGTTAACTTGGCCTTTCTTTTTGAAGTACTTTTTGTTTTTCATTTTATTAATCTATAATCCATAGGGGTTTTTTTGTCCTTTTCATCATTTTCTCTTTTTAATCTACTAGATTCTTCTCAATGGCCTACTACAAATTTTAGAGACCAAAAAAGCTAGGTCCTGGGCACCATCTCTTTATGTAAACTCTTTTTCTAAGCCACAGATCAACTCTCAAGGCTTTTAAAACTATCTATAGATTGTCTAATTTATACCTGCAACCCTGACTTCTGTTAACTCCGTACTCTTGAATCTTACTTTCTACTCTACTAGGATGAGTAAAATTCGTCTTAGTCAAAAATGTCTATAAAATATTTCTTTTCCTATCCCACCAATAATCTATTTATCTACCAGGTTTCTCCACAAGTCAACAAATGACATTATCATCCACAAAACTAGTCCAACTAAAAATGTGGAGTCAACATTTATACTTCTTACACTCCCCAGCTGTACCCATTCTATCAATTCTACAGTGTCAACTTCCAAGCTGTGTCTCAGATCCATTCATTTTTGCCTATTTCTACAGACAAGTTAGCCCAAGGGATCATCACCGCTTTCCTAGACTATTGCAATAGGCTCTTAAGTGGTCTGGCTGTTTTCACTCTGGCTTCTCTTTAATGCACATCTTGAAAATAGAAGATTTCCTACAGATCACTTAAATTTCAGTGGGAAGACTTCTCTCTCTCAAAGATGAATTCACACTGGATGTTAGGGAAGTGGATCATGTGACACAAATATTAAGCCTTAAAATGATCCAAACAGAAGGGAAAGTACAAAATATAGCTTTGGCTCAAAATATATATATATGTTTGTGCAATGTCTGTGATAAAGGTGTTTTCAGAACAACAACAGAAATTAAGGTGAAATTATTTGCAATAGCAGATCAGATTAAGACTAAGATAAATATAGACTTATGGAAAGGATCATTCCTAAAATAAGACTTAAAAGCAGAGCTAAGGGAAATTTATGTTTGGTTTCACTGTAAATAATTTTTGAGAAAAATAAGAGAAAATTCTGGACTGAAAACAAGACTCAGAATACACTGATTGTTAAGTTAAATATTTGATTAAATTTGGGGCAAACATTATTGAATAAAATGTATAATAGTATAAAAATCATATATATAATGTATAAAAATTAAACACATAGAATCCTAAAAACTTTATACATCTTATAGGCTCTTGAATATATATAAAGACATAGAAGTAATAGCTTATCATGTAAAGATAATAACTTTTTAATAAATGCCTAGTGTTTGGACTACCCTCTATAACATAAGGGCTTATGATCTGCAATCTTTGTGCATGCTACATGGTTTGTCTCATAGATATAAAGCATAAGTACTAATGAATTTTCAGAATAGTATGACATGTCCTAAAAGAGATCAATAGTATTTTAAGTGGGACTAGATTTAGATTTTGGATGTTTTATTCCATAACATGAGAATATTCCTTGAAGTTTATTTCAAACATGAGATCACTTTTTAAAAATACCATAGGGACAGAAATTAAGGAAATCTTACTATAGGTATAGGAAAGGACTATTAAAAAGCTAGAATAGAACAAAACAGGAAAACATAAGTCCATTAAATTCAAAATCAAATTCTGAGTATATCCATGCAGAGAGAGATGCATGTTAAAAATGGTCTACAAGGTAAGGTTGTTGAGGCTGATACTGTGGTCATTTAATACCAGTTAGATGCTGTCTTAAAGAAAGCTGGATTTAATATCAAGTGGTGTCAGGAAGACTTGATGGGTTGAATGGACTGCTGATTTTTCTACTCTTTCCTTAGCTATAATAGCTTCTGTCACTAAAGCATTTGAGTTCAGAAACTATTAGTTGCCAAGACGAAATTCTCCCTTCAAAACTTAGAGTTGTACTAAAACTTAGAGTAGTTAATGTTTTTTTCTAATATAATTAATACTTCTGTACTTTTACATGAAAACAGTACAGAAACTTCAAGACATATATACATTTTCCACGTAGTGGTGACAACTTCAAAACTCACTTGTAAGTTATTTTTTGTTTTCAGAATGTAAAACAATACATTAAAGCTGTCACTAAAATCATTGTAGTCATAGACACTCAGAAAAACAATTGAATATTTTCAAACCATGTTCCAAAGAAGAGCTGTACTATTCCATTTTTTACTCACGATGCACTTCAACAATTTATTCCCCTTCTATTCCCTGAACTATCATTACTGTGAACTACTTCAACTCTGAAACCTGAGACTTTAATTGTTCATTTTCTGATTATAAAATCTTATCCAAGCTTTTCATGCAAAGAACATTGTATCTCAATTTTACTGAAACCTCCATCTCCCTGAGGGACTCCATTTTCTTCCATTCTTTTACCCTTCTCTCCAATTAATTTCTTTCCATAATCTTTTTCATGGAAAGCCTATGTTTTTAATAATTCATTTCTTAGCATGCACAGATTTCTTGTCCCTAAAACTTATATTATCCCCTTTTATCAGTTCCTACACCAATCATTCTGGAGTAGAATCAAATTTGGCAGAAGAACTCTTAAAGATGGTATCTCATACTAGATACTTATTTGGGGTTATGTCTGAATGATAAGGAGTGAATATTTCTCTAAAGAATAATGTAATGTACTTGGTTCTTGGCAAAGATGTAATAATTGAATTTATGTATTTAAGAATAATTATTTTCTTATTTAAATTAAATTCATTTTCTCTCTCTAGCTGTAGGTATTCCATCTAATCCTCATGCCTGATGAATGTTCATAGAGAATTTCTTCTAAGCCTTTTAAAGTTTTCCTCCCAAGTCTTTTAAACATCTACTTCTGCCTCTAGTTTAATTTTTGATAGTTTTAAAAACTCCCAAACTCTGTCTTCCAGGATTATTTTGGTTGCAAACAAAAGGCTAAATTTAAGCTAACACAAAAAGAGAATTTGTTGACTCATGTAGCTGAAAAGTCCAGGGGTAGTTGAGCTTCAGGTTTGGCTGGATCCAGATGTTCAGGTAATATCATGAGGAGTCTTTCTATCTTAGACCACTGCCATTTTCCTTGTTGGCATTATTTCAGGCAGGCCCATTCCATACAAGAGCAGTATGGCTAAGAACAGCTCCAGCCTCACAAACCATAAGCTCGGCAAAATGGATGAATCAAGACCTCCTCCTTCACATTAGCCCAGCAATAATCCCAGGATATTTGTTTGGCTTCGGTCACTAGCCTGCCCCTAAAATAATCACTTTGACTAGAGGAATAAGATGTTCAAATGTGGCCTGTTCCCATCCTCAGAGACAGGAATAAGATCATCCTTATCTGTAATGCATGGGTTGAGAGAGAGAGTTAGATCCTGAAGCAAAATTTGAAGGCTTCTGTCAGATAAAGGGAGAAAATTTTCTGGACAGTGGAAAAGTATTAGATTTCTTAACATACCATGTGTTATGAACTGAATTGTGTCACCCCCAAATTCATATGTTGAAGCCCTAACCCTCAATGTGACTGTATTTGGAGACAGGGCCTTTAGGGGGATAACTAAGGTTAAATGAGGTCATAGGCATGGGGCTCTAATCTAATATGACTGGTGTCCTTACAGGAAGAGACACACCAGGGAAGTGTATTCACAGAGCAAAGGCATTGTGAGGACACAGTGAGAAAGCCGCAGTTTTCAAGCCAAAGAGAGAGGCCTTCAAGGAATCCAACCTTGTTAGCACCTTGATCTTGGACTTTCAGCCTACAGAACTGTGAGGAAATAAATCTTTGTTGTTTAAGCTACCAAATGTGTGGTTTTGTTATGGTAGCCTTAGAATACTAATATACTATGTTAAGCACAATTGACGAGTATTGGTGCTTGGAAGATGGGGAGAAAAACTAGGATGATATGCCAGAGAAAAACCAAAGTCAGATGATAAAATAATATTTCAGAAATTCAAGCTTCTTTTAACTCTGTGATGAGTAGGAATGAATTCTATTCCCAGGGTCAATGTTACACCTAAGATGTTGGCTAGTGATTTCAGTGTCAATGTACATGACACCAGGGACCATTACACCAAGAAAAACTTGTTTATGTAAGAAATAACTGGAAATAATTTTGAAAGGAAACAAAAACCCAGGATATTATTTGGTGATGTCCAAAGATCTTATTTCCAAAGCCGAGATAAAGGGTTCAGATTTCAGTCAGTCTTTTTACAGGAATGCTTTTTAAATCATATCTTATGAGTAAATTTGATATCAATGAACTATAACCTATACTGTATGTATCACAATATTTACAAACATTTTTATAAGCATAGAGTTTTGCTGTGTCACTGAAGCACCATGACAAGGAGGTACCTTGTCATTGTTGTGATGAAGATTTTAAATACTAAAAAGCTAAAATGAAATAAATTTTTAACATAAATTTGAAAAGTTTTTAATCACATAATGTACAAGAAAAGTAAAAAAGTAAAAGAGTTGCTTTATATAGGTAAAAATATTAGGTGAATTAATATAAATGTGCTTATTCTAGAAAATCTGTTAAATATGATAATGGTAAAAGGGTGTTCAAGTCAAACACATATTGAAATAACCTTAAAATGTATGAAAGCAATTCATTGGCAGCTGGAAATCCAGCGTAGACTATTAATAAAATATAATGGGAGCTCATTGCAATATAATTCTCTTAAATTATGTTTAAGGTAGGATAGATATTAAGTAATATTTTTCTTGGATATTTATACATAACAAACTTGACCCATTGTTGTTTCTTCTGCTTAACTTGATTATATCTTTTTAAACATGAATGGAAATTCTGTAACAGCGTATTTTGTGATTAATTTCAAGAACCAATTCTTATTTCTTTGGACATAGGGATGACACCAAAAGACCATACAATGCTACAGATTGTTTAATGATAAGCAGGAGTACATCATAACATTAGTGTAGATATTCACCGAATGATCTTATGTAAAAAAGTATTATTTTACTACAAAGATTGTTGAATGAAATTACGGACCTAAATAAATGGAAAAACATCCACATTCCTGAATCAGAAGACTTTATTGTTAAGATGGCAATACTACTTAAATTGATCTACAGGTTCAACAAATCCCTATCAAAACGTTAGCTAGTTTCTTTGCAAAAATTGACAAGGTGATCCTAAACATCATATGCACATTCAAGAGACCCAGAAAAGCCAAAATAATCTTGAAAAAATAACAAAGTTGGAGGACTCACACTTCCCAGTTTCAAAATTTACCAAGAAGTTACCGTAATGAAGACAGTATGGGAGGCGGAGTCAAGATGGCGGCGTAGGCAGACTCGGAACTCACCTCCTACCACGGACACAGCCAATTTACAACTACTTGTGAAAAAATTACCCCTGAGACAGAACTGAAAACTGGATAAGAGGAACTCCTGCTACAACGGACAATCCTAACTGAGATGGAAGAGGCAGAGACTCCCTTCTGGAGAGGAAAAATGCCACCTTCACAAGCCGCCAGCTTCACAGCCGCTGGGAGCAGCCCACAGGTATGCAGCCTCCCTGGAGGCGCGGGGCCCTCAGCCGGGAGCGCCCCCGCTGTGGGCATTTTGTGGACCTAGCACAATCGAGACCAGCGACATAATATCTCACTTTGCCTGCTACTAAAACATTGGGGAGTACTCCCAGAAAACCCAGTTCACAAAGAAACTGAAACTGGCTGTTAAAGGGCCTGCGCGCAAACACACCTGTTTCAGAAAGCATCCTAAAATCACCAGAAAGAAAGGTGCACAGTGCTTTGGTGAAAAGAGACTCACCTAATAGGCCCTGAGTGCATCTCAGTGAGGGGTGAGACCTCTCCAGGGACTGGGACATTGGCGGCGGCCATTGTTGTGGCCTGGTGTGGGTGTGCTGACACAGACGCCATTGGAGTTCTCCCTGGGGCTGCTAGCCCAGGGTCTGCCCCACTTGCTAGAGCACCAATTTAATCCAGCTCAGCCAGGGCAGGCAGCCCACCCTAGAGACTGGCCCCACCCAACAACAAGCCCTCAGGCAACTTGTGGGCCTGCATAGATTGGTGACTGGATTCTCTGCAGCCTGGCAACTGAGCCGACTTGAGCGGGGCAGGGTGTGCACAAGGAGCGGGTGGAGAGTGTGGGGCGGTGGCGGAGTGTGTGGGGCTCCCGCCGTGGAGAGACTGGGTCCGCATGGGGAGGTCGGGGCGCTCACACGGGGCAGGACTGTGTTGACTGTGTGTGTGGACCTGTGGGCAGCAGGGCTTGTCAGCTACAGAAGACTTGTGCTTCTCAAAGACCCACATAGGAGGTTTGCCCCAACTTCCAAAGCCTGAAACAATTGGGTGCTCCTGTGCCTGAGGCCAGCCCCACCCAGCTGCAATCCTCAGAGAGCTGACAAGAGACCTAATAGGCTAGAGGCTTACAGCAATTGTAAGGCCCTGAGCCTAACAACCTGCCACGCTGGGGCCTACTCACTTAAAAGAAATACTGCAATACAAATGTGGTATTAGAACTTGCAGCCAACTGTGCTGGGGCTCCCCACACCTGATAAAGAGACTGAAGGGCCCACAACAACTACAAGCAGCTGAGCATTACAACAGCTGGCCAGGAGCATAACTCGGCCTCCCTGGGTGCCTACAGGGAAAGCAAACAGGCCACAACAGAAGGACACACGTAGCCCACATAGGGGTCACCCCTGGAACATTGAGAATTGAGGGAAGCACACTGGAAGCCTCCTAAGGCATCACTTACATAAGGTCACCTATCCAAGAGCAGGAGATGTAGCTGACCTACCTAATACTTAGACACAAGCACAGGGAAAGAGGCAAAATGAGGAGGCAAAAGAATACATTCCAAGTAAGGGAACAGAAGAGAACCCCAGAAAAGGAACTAAGTGAAACAGAAATGAGCAACCTACCCGACAGAGAGTTCAAACAAAGAGTGTTAAGGATGCTCACTGATCTGGGGAGAAGAATAGATGAACTCATTGAGAATGTCAACAAAGAAATGGAAGATATAAAAAAGAAACAATCAGAAATGAAGAATACAATACTGGAAATGAAAAATTCATTAGAGGGACTCAAAAGCAGAGTAGAGGATACAGAAGAATGGATCTGTGAGCTGGATGAAAGACTAGAAGAAATTACCCAAGGTGAACAGATAAAAGAGAAAATTATTAAAAAGAGTGAGGACAGTCTAAGGGACCTCTGGGACAACATCAAGTGCACTAACATCCGTATTATAGGTGTCCCAGAAGGAGAAGAGCAAGACAAGGGGGCAGAGAATCTATTTCAAGAAATAATAGATGAAAACTTCCCTAACCTAAGGAAGGAAACAGACATCCAGGTACAGGAAGCACAGAGAGCCCCAAACAAGATAAACCCAAAGAGGCCCACACCAAGACACATCATAATCAAAATGTCCAGAATTAAAGATAAAGAGAGAATCCTAAAAGCCACAAGAGAATGTCAAGTTACATACAAAGGAAATGCCATAAGGCTATCAGCTGACTTCTCAGCAGAAACCTTACAGGCTAGAAGTGAATGGCACGATATATTTAAAGTGCTAAAAGGAAAAAACTTACAGCCAAGAATGCTCTACCCAGCGAGGTTATCATTCAAAATGGAAGGAGAGATCAAAATTTTCCCAGATAAGCAAAAATTAAAGGAGTTTGTCGCCAAGAAACCAGTGCTACAAGAAATGTTAAAGGGACTGACTTAAGGGGAAAAGAGAAGACCACAAATAGGAAAAATTATCTATTTCCATGATTAGAACGTAATGGATACAAATGCACAAAAAAGAGGTTAGATATGATATCAAAAACATAAAAGGAGGGAGGAGGGGAGTTAAAGAGTACAGCTTTCAGACAGAGGTCAAACGAAAGTGACCATCAATTCTGTATAGAAGAAGAAAGGAACAGAGAAGGACTACTAAAACACTGAGAAAAAAACAAAAGTTAAAAAATGGCAGTAAGTACATACTTATCAATAGCTACTTTAAACGTCAGTGGACTAAATGCTCCAAGTAAAAGGCATAGGGTGGCTGACTGGATAAAAGAACAAGACCCATATATGTGCTGCATACAAGAGACACACTTCAGACCTAAAGACACTCACAAACTGAAAGTGAAGGGATGGAAAAAGATACTCCACGCAAATGGCAATGAAAAGAAAGCTGGGGTAGCAGTACTCATATCAGACAAAATAGACTTTAAAACAAAAACTGTAAAAAGAGACAAAGAAAGGCATTACATAATGATCAAGGGAACAATCCAACAAGAGGATATAACACTTGTAAATATCTACGCACCCAATGTAGGTGCACCTAAATATATAAAGCAATTATTAACAGACATAAAAACAGAAATAGACAGTAACACAATAATAGTAGGGGACTTTAACACTCCACTTACAACAACAAATAGACCATCCAAACAGAAGATCAATAAGGAAACATTGGCCTTAAACGACACACTAGAACAGATGGACCTAGTAGATATATACAGAGCATTCCATCCAAAAATCGAAGAATACACGTTCTTTTCAAATGCACATGGAACATTCTCCAGGATTGATCACATATTAGGCCACAAAACAAGTCTCCATAAATTTAAGAAGATTGAAATAATACCAAGCATCTTTTCTGACCACAACGGTATGAAACTAGAAATCAACTATAGGAAGAAAATCAGAAAAGCCACAAATACGTGGAGATTAAACAAAATGCTACTGAACAATGACTGGGTTAACGAAGAAATCAAAGAAGAAATCAAAAAATACCTGGAGACAAATGAAAATGAAAATACGACATGCCAGAATTTATGGGATACAGCAAAAGCGGTTCTAAGAGGGAAGTTTATAGCGATACAGGCCTATCTCAACAAACAAGAAAAATCTCAAATAAACAATCTAACAATGCACCCAAAGGAAATGGAAAAAGAAGAACAAACAAAGCCCAAAATCAGTAGAAGAAGGGAAATAATAAAAATCAGAGCAGAAATAAATGAAATAGAGACCAAAATAACAATAGAAAAAATTAATAAAACCAAGAGCTGGTTCTTTGAAAAGATCAACAAAATTGACAAACCTTTAGCTAGACTCACCAAGAAAAAAAGAGAGAAGGCACAAATAAGTAAAATCAGAAATGAAAGAGGAGAGGTTACAACAGACACTTCAGAAATACAAAAGATTATAAGAGAATACTATGAAAAGCTATATGCCAACCAATTCGACAATCTGGAAGAAATGGATAAATTCTTAGAATCCTACAATCTTCCAAAACTGGATCAAGAAGAAGTAGAGAATTTGAATAGACCAATCACCAGTAAGGAGATCGAAACAGTAATCACAAACCTCCCCAAAAATAAAAGTCCAGGACCAGACGGCTTCCCTGGTGAATTCTACCAAACATTCAAAGAAGACTTAATACCTATCCTTCTCAAACTCTTCCAAAAAATTGAGGAGGGGGGGAAGCTCCCTAACTCATTCTACGAAGCTGAAATTACCCTCATACCAAAACCAGACAAGGACAACACAAAAAAAGAAAACTACAGGGCAATATCCCTGATGAACATCGATGCAAAAATCCTCAACAAAATACTAGCAAATCGCATACAACAATACATTAAAAAGATTATACACCACGATCTAGTGGGATTTATTCCAGGGATGCAGGGATGGTTTAACATTCGCAAATCCATCAACGTAATACACCACATTAATAAAATGAAGAATAAAAATCACATGATCATCTCAATAGATGCAGAGAAAGCATTTGACAAGATACAGCATCCATTTATGATAAAAACTCTGAATAAAATGGGTATAGAAGGAAAGTACCTCAACATAATAAAGACCATATATGACAAACCCACAGCTAATATCATCCTCAATGGTGAAAAACTGAAAGCTATCCCTCTAAGAACAGGAACCAGACAAGGATGCCCACTGTCACCACTCCTATTTAACACAGTACTGGAAGTCCTAGCCAGAACAATCAGGCAAGAGAAAGAAATAAAAGGGATCCAAATTGGAAAGGAAGAAGTGAAACTGTCACTATTTGCAGATGACATGATTTTATATATAGAAAACCCTAAAGAATCCACCAGAAAACTTTTAGAAGTAATAAACGAATATGGTAAAGTTGCAGGATACAAAATCAACATACAAAAATCAGTTGCATTTCTGTACACTAACAACAAAGTAGCAGAAAGAGAAATTAAGAATACCATCCCATTTACAATTGCAACAAAAAGAATAAAATACCTAGGAATAAACTTAACCAAAGAGGTGAAAGATCTGTACACCGAAAACTATAAAACATTTCTGAACGAAATCGAAGAAGACACAAAGAAATGGAAAGATATTCCGTGCTCTTGGATTGGAAGAATTAACATAGTTAAGATGTCCATACTTCCTAAAGCCATCTATAGATTCAATGCAATCCCTATCAAAATTCCAACAACATTTTTCACAGAAATAGAACAAAGAATCCTAAAATTTATATGGAACAACAAAAGACCCCGAATAGCTAAAGGAATCCTGAGAAAAAAGAACAAAGCTGGAGGTATCACACTCCCTGATTTCAAAATATACTACAAAGCTATAGTAACCAAAACAGCATGGTACTGGCACAAAAACAGACACACAGATCAATGGAATAGAATCGAAAGCCCAGAAATAAACCCACACATCTATGGACAGCTAATCTTTGACAAAGGAGCCAAGAACATACAATGGAGAAAAGAACGTCTCCTCAACAAATGATGTTGGGAAAACTGGATAGCCATATGCAAAAAAATGAAAGTAGACCCTTACCTTACACCATACACAAAAATTAACTCCAAATGGATTAAAGACTTGAATGTAAGACCTGAAACTGTGAAACTTCTAGAAGAAAACATAGGCAGTACGCCCTTCGACATCGGTCTTAGCAACATCTTTTCAAACACCACGTCTGACCGGGCAAGAGAAACAATAGAAAAAATAAACAAATGGGACTACATCAAACTAAAAAGCTTCTGCACGGCAAAGGAAACCATCAACAAAATGAAAAGACAACCTAACAATTGGGAGAAGATATTTGCAAATCATACTTCTGATAAGGGCTTAATCTCCAAAATATATAAAGAACACATGCATCTCACCAACAAAAAAACTACCAACCCAATTAAAAAATGGGCAAAAGAGCTGAACAGACATTTCTCCAAAGAAGATATACAGATGGCCAACAGACACATGAAAAGATGTTCAAAATCACTAACTATCAGGGAAATACAAATCAAAACTACAATGAGATACCACCTCACGCCCGTCAGAATGGCTATAATTAACAAGACAGGAAACAACATGTGTTGGAGAGGATGTGGAGAGAAGGGAACTCTCATACACTGCTGGTGGGAGTGCAAACTGGTGCAACCACTATGGAAAACAGTATGGAGATTCCTCAAAAAATCAAGGATAGAACTACCATATGATCCAGCTATTCCACTGCTGGGTATTTATCCAAAGAACTTGAAAACACCAATTTGTAAAGGTACATGCACCCCTGTGTTCATTGCAGCGTTATTCACAATAGCCAAGACTTGGAAGCAACCTAAGTGCCCATCAAGGGACAAATGGATAAAGAAGATGTGGTATATATACACAATAGAATACTACTCAGCCATAAGAAACGATGAAATCCAGCCATTTGTGACAACATGGATGGACATTGAGGGTATAATGCAAAGTGAAATAAGTCAGAGGGAGAAGGTCAAATACCATATGATTTCATTCATTAAGTAGTAGATAATAACAACAATAAACAAACACATAGGGACAGAGATTGGATTGGTGGTTACCAGAGGGGAAGGGGGGAGGAAGGAGGGTGAAAGGGATAATTTGGCACATGTGTATGGTGATGGGTTGTAATTAGTATTTTGGTGGTGAACATGATGTAATCTATGCAGAAATAGAAGTACAATGATGTACACCTGAAATTTTTACAATGTTATAAACCAATGTTACTGCAATAAACAAAGAATTAAAAAAAAAAAAGACAGTATGATACTTGTATAAAGATCAGTGGAATAGAATTGTGAGTCTATAAATAAAACCTCACGTTTATGATCAGTTTATTCTCAACAGTTATGAAGACAATTCAAGAAGAATCTTTTCAATAAATGGTGCTGTGACAACTGGATATCCATAGGCAAAATAATGAAAATGGATCCCTACCTCACACCATATGCAAATATTTACTCAAAATGGATCAAAGACCTAAATGTAAGAGCTAAAACAATAAAACTAAGAAAACATAGGTGAAAATCTTAATTGTTTCTTTAGTATGACACTGCAAACACAAGCATTAAAAGCAAACGATAGATAAATTGGACATCACAATTAGAAACTTGCATGCTTCAAAGAACACCATCAAGGAAATTAAAAGAACCTACACAATGGGAGGAAACTTTTGCTAATCTTATATCTGATAAGGGACTTTTATTTAGAATATATAAGAACTCCTACAACTCAATAAGAAAAACAGATAACTCAATTTAAAATGGGCAAAGAATCTGAGAAGACATTTCTTCAAAGAAGATATACAAATAATCAATAAGCATGGGAAAAGATGTTCAACATCAATGACAATTAGGGAAATGCAAATCAAAACCACAATGAGATATCACTTCACATTCACCGGGATGGCTAGAATCAAAGATGGAAAAAAAAGTATTGATGAAAATGAGAAATTGGAATCCTGATATACTGCTGGTAGGAAAGTAAAGCAGTGCAACTGCTTGGGAAAACATATGGTAGTACCTCAAAATGTTAAACAGAGTTATCATACGACCCAGAAATTCAACTTGGTTATAAATTCAAGAGAAATGAAAACATGTCCGTACAAAAATTGTACGTGAATATTCATAGGAGAATTATTCATAATAGACAAAAAAATGAAGCAAATCAGTTGTCTAATTTGTGAACAGATAAACAAATGTGGTATATCCACAAAATAGAATATTATTCAGCCATAAAAATGAAGTAATGATATATGATCCTACGACAGTCTCTTTTAAGAATGTACACAGTTGATACATCTAATCCATGCTACAACATGGATGAACCTTGAAAACATTATGCTAAGTGAAAGAACCAAATAATAAAGACCACATATTATATAATTCCATTTATAGAAATATCCAGAAAAGACAAATCTACAGAGACAGAAAAGTAGATTAGTGGTTGCCTAAGGCTGGAGAGACTGCTAATGGATATGTGGTTCGTTTTTGGGGTGATGACAATGTTCTTAAATTGATTGTGGTAACAGTTATACAACTTTGTGAATATACTAAAAAACCCTGAATTTTATACTTTAAATAGATTGTATATTACGTGAACTATATCTCAATAAAGATGTTACAAAAAATTAAGGTTTTAAAATATATTCATTAAAAAAATACAGGTGTGTGAAATGCACAATTACTTAGAAGAGACAGTCATAGGATCATATTTTCTATTAATGCCAATACGGTAAAGCTGAAGACGCAAGGCACTTCATTTGCATACAATCGTTATTAACAAAAAGACAAGGCAAAAACCAAAGTGTGTTGCGATGTCATCTGAGCTCATTAAAAGCTCATGAGAGTCTTCAGAACATGTCAGTTTCCTCAGGTTAATCCTTTAAGATATTAGGTATGGAATGTTTTCATGAATGAGCTATGATGAGCAATCAGAGAAGAAAAATATTGACATCCTACATAAACAAAAGAGATACTTATATAATTATGATTACTTAAGAAGATGCCTAAGACGACAACTACAAAAAGAGTGCAAAGTCAGTAATTTGAGACATCGTAGAGGCAAAGACAGCAATAGAAATAATCAAGACAAGAAAAAAATACTTCCATGCAAGGAACATAGAGATTTGCTGAACATCCTAGGTAATTTGGCTTTACCAATGGGAAATTTGTGCTGATATTTTCATAAACACTTGATATCACTAATTTAAACTTGAATCAACAAGATACATGTTCATAATTTGTTAATCCAATTGTAATTATATGCACTTAGTTGAAACTTACTAATAGAAAATATCATTCTCAAACATTGAGAATGTTTAAGAGAAGAATGTAAGTATGCACAATTTAAAGTCCATGAAAGTATTCATATTAAAATAACATTAAATAATTACTGTAACAATATTGAAGCATTAACTTAAAGTGAGGTGAATTCAGTCTCAGTTCCATAATTTTATCTCTATCCAACATATATTCCTCCAATATCTTTCTATTGGCACATATAATACCTGCTTCATGATACTGTATTTCATAGACAGAAGGTATAAAAATTAAGCAGTTATATGGATTTACATAGATTTATGTCATTTGGTATGAAAGGATACTGTATTAGTATAAAAGTGTTCTATAATATACTTTTTGTAGTCTATTTTCTCCTTAGCCAATTTTAGACTAGATCTGTAGAAGCCCATTTCATCACTAAGAATCTGATTATTTGAAATTCCTATCTAAATTAGATTATACAAGTTGATTATATTTAAAGCAATATACAAGCATATACTTAGTAAACACTCATTATATATTCTGTTCCAAAATTGGAATATTTTTAAGTTAATTTTAAGTAGATCCTATTAAATTAGTGCTTTTTATAATATAGAACTTCAATCAACATTGCCTTATTTCAGAAAAGGTCAGACAGGGGTCAGACTTTTATAAAGGAAGAAAGAATGCTAGTCCATCTGAATCATTATGAAAAAGGAGGTCTAACTTATTTTTATAAATATAAGTGTTTCAAAAGAAATTTTTCCTTTTTTTTTTTCTCACCAGTGTCAACAACATCTTTAGCTTCAAGTACAACTAAAAATGCCAGTGGCTATCATTGTTATGTCAATTATAATAAGTAGAAAGAAGTGAGTAGGGCATGTAGGAAGATAAATGCAAGAAAAAATTTTTAATCAAGCAATGATAGAAATGAGAATAAAGGAAAAAAGAAAACCAGTAAATTTTGAACAGTAGCAACATAGAACAGGTCACCAGTAATAATTAAAGGACATCACATTATTTGGGTTGAGTTGGAGATTTCAATTAGGACTGCTAATAAAGACAAGAAAATTTTCCTTCCTAATTGTGTAAGATGTTTCTCTCAATTTGTTAAGTTAATCAGCCTATCATATTTTTGACAGAAAAATAAAGATTTGAGCCATTGCACTTAACCAAACAGCATTCTATTTAAATGTACATAATTCAACTTAGCTAGAAACTACAGAATGATTGGGTAGAAAAAGTATGACATTTATATGTAGAATATGTATTTGAAAATTGAGGAAGACATATAATTATAAACACACAATTTTCATATAAGAATTAAATAAATGAAGTGATATTTAATATTTAAATAACTGAAAATTTTAGGTGTAGAAAATAATCTTAATGATCAGGAGTCTCTTTCAGTAAGGATTATTAGTGAGCCAATGGTAGATCGCAGTCAATCCAAGGATTCTTAGGCAAAATAAGAATGAAAATTTTCCTATTTTAATTATGTACTAAAAGGCAACATTTTATGATCAAGAAACTACAACAGAAAAATACACCTTGGAGTAAATAAAATGGTGACCTTTATTAAGAGTATGAAAACTAGAAGGAGGAATGATTTTAACATCTCTTCTTGCCCACAACCAACATTTTTGGTTGTGTTTATGCAAATAGATGGCTTACCTATTCTAAAATTATAAAGTACATTTAAAAGCTTCCTTAGGTACTGAAAATTTTTCAATATTCCCCTGCCTCTGCTCCTTAATTCTCACAGATTTAATTATATCTTTCTATGTGATTGTAAGGCCCCAAATTGTTGATGTTTTTGTACATTTGTCCCAATTTGAAAATAAAGACTAGATTCTCTGCCAATCTGAAAATTATTCAAAGCGAGCCCCATCAGATGAACAATTGTTTGCATTGTTGTATCTCAATACATCAATGATTTAATTGCTTGTTCTTGAAGTGTGAATTGCTGA
The DNA here is from genome assembly GCF_057802395.1 of Ceratotherium simum simum. Taxonomy (NCBI): domain Eukaryota; kingdom Metazoa; phylum Chordata; class Mammalia; order Perissodactyla; family Rhinocerotidae; genus Ceratotherium; species Ceratotherium simum. The sequence goes on from NC_141909.1 coordinate 18,744,577, forward strand.
AAACTATAGAAAAATAGCAATGGCTTTTTAATTGCTATGAATTTTGTTTTATACAGTAGAATCTGGTACTTGATGACAGCAATGACTTTCATTTCCTCCTCTGCATCTAATTTCATACTTAAGTTGGCTGTTAAAATGCAGATTCGCCATTTAAAAATCCCTTTCTGATGTGGTGCCATAGGCATTGTTCTTCCAACACCCTGAAATGAGATGATGACCAAGTGTAAGAGCATTTGTAGCCATGATGACAATAAAGCAATAATCTAAAGATAGCCCAAAAGATTGCATGGCAGCCACAAAGCGTGGCTGACATTTAGATATGACAGAAATGCTCAATTTAGTTCAAGCAATATCTGAAAGAGCACCATTTATATATACTAAGAAGTTCTTTGGGTCAAGTTGAGTATTCTCTTGAAAACAGCTTCAATACTCTTGCCTGAATGGTTGGGAAAAAAAGTGGAAATTTTGATAACTTCTTCAATTACCGATTTAATATGGTCTGTTTAGATTAGAAAGGAAACGTCCCACATATTATGTCATGTTTAATAGGAGGAAAGGTTGGATTAAACCCACTAACCATGGGAAACTTCTACCTCAGAAATATTTTTATACTTCAAGTCTTTTTCTACTATATTTCGAGCTATAAATCCATGATAAATTTCGATAAATTTGATAGCTTCCTAGCCATTTTAAGGTCTTCTTTTAGAGATGCAGATTATAGCATTTAAAACAAGAATTTCTGTCAAGGAAGAGTGTAAGATGGGTCTGCTATATCCATGAATTTCCATTAGTGAATGGTGATAGATTCTATCTGCCAGAAACACGAGAAATACTGCTGACCCTAGCCAGCTTTAGTTGGACACTTATGACATTCCTCTACTCAACTTTAAGGATGTGGAGATGCTATATAATTTTAGAAGAAATGGGTGATGAAAATACCCTTGCAATATTACTGGTAGCCTGTCTCTAAACTAAAATAGAGTTATTTCAATTTGTCTTACTGCATACAACCTTACTACTATAACACACTTTACTACTATAACACACACACACACTCATTCTGCTACGTTCATAGATGTGGTTTTTTGCAGAATTTGGCTATATGGACACGCCAATATAACCACTGAAACAGATCAGACTGGATTAAAAAATCATTTAGTTTTCTTTCTACAATTAAGAAAATTATCCAAGGTAAACCAAAACTAACTGCAACATCAGATTCTATCAGAATAGTTTATAACCGTAAGGTGTTCACACAAAGTTTCATTCATTCCATCAAGAACTAGGTAGGTGTCAGGAGTTCACTCTTAGGGAATTTCTACTTAGCACTTGTTTTTCTGATTAAGCAACCTATGGAAGAACATATGTCTGTATCTATATAGTACTACAGATAGTTAAAACAGTAGATTCACTAGTTTAATTCTAAACTTTTTTACCTCTTAATGATAGAGTTAAATTCATCTCAGGGGGAATTAAAATATCCTATTTTCTGAGGAATGCTTTAGGGATCTCTGCATCTATTAATGGACCGACAGGTGTTCTCCAAACAATTAGGACTAATTAGCATTTTTGTTGACTAGATTGAATAGAGAGCACAGGAAGAAACACTTAAGGGCCATATAAAGGGTTATTTCACCCTAGGAGTTTTCTTTGCACTCTGAAAAAGCATGGAAGAGGGAAAATTGCTTTACTCTATGATGGCTATCATGAGTTAACTTTCTTTAAGAGAGACAAAAAATGTCAAAAATTGTATATAATTCAAACTAGATTCCCATCTACAACAGCTACTATATACTATGTTGAATCCTTTACATAATTCACTCCTTAGCCTCAGAAAAGTATTACAGGGTAGGTGCTGATATTACTATATTTACCCTTAAGGAAACTGATATTTGAAGATGATACTTAACTTACCCAAATTATAGAAACAAGAAGCTCTGACCCTTGGCTATCCCATTGTAAAGGGCTTTTGCTTTTCCATGACACCTTGACACTTCTCCATCCATCCTGCATTTTCTAAGGACATTTCATTTATTGAAGATTTTATTTATGAAAGTGGAGTAGCATGATAAATTATATGGTCACTAATTATGACTTCCTAATTTATAATTTGATAGAAAATTCTCTTCATATTTCTTTTCATTAATCAGTGTAATTTGAGAATCCACTATGTGCCAACCGTTGTACCAGGCCCTGAAAAATCGGGTAATTAAAACAATCCTTGTGCCGGCCCCGTGGCATAGTGGTTAAGTGCATGTGCTCCGCTGCTGGCAGCCCGGGTTCGGATCCCGGGCGCACACCGATGCACCGCTTGTCAGGTCGTGCTGTGGTGGCGTCCCATATAAAGTAGAGGAAGATGGGCAGGGATGTTAGCCCAGGGCCAGTCTTCCTCAGCAAAAAGACGAGGATTGGCATGGATGTTAGCTCAGAGCTGATCTTCCTCATAAATAAATAAATAAATAAATAAAACAGTCCTTGCCCTAAAGTAAAGGGATAATTGGCAGCATGTTTTAATAAAAAAATTTTGTCTATTCTGATTATTATTTATACCCATTATCAAGCTATATCTCTTGAGTCTGCTATAGTCATGGAAAGGTAATTGACTTAGTGAATCTTTCATAAGCACAGTGGTTACTTACGTTACGTCTGATCTTAATACATTGAGAATGAGAAAACCACAGATAGTAGAAATCTCAAAATTAAACCATGCTAAAGTCAAGGAATAGATATGCTAATATCAAAAAGAGAAAATTACATAAAATAACTGAGTTGTTTCAGAGTAACTGAAGATTTAAATTCATATTTTTCACAGTATATTGAACTGATATTCTCCTCTAAACACACTAGTAGTGAGAGGTGTTACATACAATTTGACCACCTTAAATTTTTAAAATTTCCAAATTGCATTATAACTCTAGAATAAGTCTGAAAATATGTAACTTAATACTAACTAAATTTGCAATATTTTATTTTAAAAAGTCCATTTATATGAAGATATTTTATAGTTTTCACTTTGTAGATAAGAATTAGGCAAATATTAATCCAATAAGTATCATTTGCAAAGCTGTCTTCTCTTTGGTTTAGATTTTTCACATTAGATCATATCTGCTCTGGATCCAATTATCTACAAAGTACTGATATGATTTTTACTTTTTTTCCTTAGGCAAATATTGTTAAGAACAATATACTTTAGAAAAGTTTATTTCCTTTAATAATTTTCAATCTTAAAAGATAGTAGCCTATAAAAAGCTAGTAATTAAATAAGATTTTAATAAATTCCATCTAATATAATTTTGTATTTAAAGTGCTTGGGAGAAAAAGAGAGACTATAAAACAATGCCAATTGGCACCTAGACCAACCGGCCATTGGAACCTACAAAAGTTCAAGGCCACCAAGATAATTCTTTGAAATCTCTCTAATACTTATGACACAATATTTTGTCATATATTCACTCTTTTAAGTCTCTGAAAAGTTAAAGAGAAACCTTTGGAAGCTCAAAAAATTATAATCGAGTGTGGCTGTGCTGAATTATACACAAGAAGCCGAATACATGACCAAGCTCAAAGCAGACTGACATCACAACTAAGCTATAAATGAATAATAACCAACAGCCTCTCAAAGAGTTTAAGATAGGCCACATTGATTTCACCATAATGCAGAAATTTCTTCAGCAGTAACCTTCATTTTAGCTTTTCTTTCTCAGATGTTCCACTTAAAAATATGTACTTTATTCAAAATTGAACTTTTATTAAGGGTATAAAATACAGATACTGTCAGAATAAATCCAAATTCCATCATAGAAAAAGATTTAGATAAGAGACTAATAGTTTTTTTCCATTTCCCAATCAATAACCCAATTGAAAACATATCAGTATACTTTTTATGATAGAATAGGTGTAAAAAATGAAACATTACCATTTCTCATCAATACAGAATTTTAGCTTTAAAATTGTGATTCTGACATATAGTCCAGAGAATAATCAATACTTCAAGATTTTAAGAAAAGTAATTCTCAGTCCCATTCTTTGTCTCTCTCTTCCCCACTCCTGTTCTCCAGAGGAAACTTGTAACTAGGTTAGTTCTTTCTTCAGGAACTCAACTGTACACTCAAACAAACATAGCTACACTGCTACCACTTGAATTATCAATCTCAGATATTGACCCATGACTTCCTGCTGTGGCCAGTAAAAATTTAGTTTCTAGGACTCCCATCTTTAACACTTCCCTTCCCTCCAGAACCACATCTAGGGTTATTACAATTGTTGGTTAATCGATGGTCAGAGTTTCCATTTTCATGACTATGTAAATACTACTCACTCCTGAGCCACATAGTGTATTATAATTACTTTTGCTTTCTTGTGCAAGTTTGTTTTGCTATTACTTTTAGTTTGCTTTCTAAATACATATGTATCATTCTTGTGACACAAACATATGTCACTTTTTTTTTTTTTAATGCTTAAGCAAATCTTCCAAACCTATCAATATCGTCTAAATAATCATTAAATGGGTAGGAAAACTTTTTTTCATTCTTCCTGACTACCATGCATGTTCTGGTTTCAGCTCGCTGCTCCATCAACACTGCTACCCTTAGGAGTGCTACACTACCATCTTCCTGTTACTTTGCCTGGCTGTTTTCCAGCGATGGATCCCCAGGTTCTTTTCCTTTACTTCTTTTTCTGATGAATATCCTCCACTAAAGTTCCCAAGAAATGGTACATGAAAAATAATTTTGATTTTTTTAATGTCTAAAATGTGTACCTTATTCCCTCCTTTATTGCTAAGTTAAGTGGGTATAGATTTCTAGTCTAAGATCATTTTCCTTGAGACTTTTGAAGGTTTTTATTGAGAGGATACCTGACAGGCCCTTCAAAATAAATTCTCACATACTTTACTTCTCGAGGATTTTTATTATCTCGATAGTTTCTTTGCCTGTAATTTAATATTTTTAGAACTCCTATTAAATGTATATAGGACACCTTGAATTTATCCTCTCACATCTACATTTTCTCTATTTTTACTTGACTTTACGTTCTTATCATTTCATTGATTGTTTAATATGCAGTGTTTTTAAATATTGCGATACCTTTTCTTTTTAAAGATATTTTAATTTATACTTTTTATTATGTATGTGTTTCTGGAAATCTGAACATACTACCTCTAGTATTTTTCTTTTGCCTTTTAGCATTTTCTTCTACTTCCTCTATTATATCTGTTTTTTCCAAATTTCTTTTTTTTGTTTTGATTTCTTTCACACTGAAGACCTTCCTCAAGTATCTGGTGATCTTTGGCTCTCTGTTTATATGTAAGAAAGGAGACCCTAAAAGTTGATAACAAGCCCTTTTCAAGAATGTAGCTTGATGGGCCTTACTGAAGAGTCACTGGGTGAGGCAAAGTTTTCTTTGGGGGATTACCCATGTCACTTTCTGAAGAGCTCCTCTTTGGGACCATCTCAATTCTCTGGGGAAATAATCACTTAATCTTATATCTAGGGGTACTTTTTTAAGGTGGACTTCAGCTAATTGGGAAGCAAGATAAAAAGGGGGCCTAGAGGACAATGTTCAATTTATAGATACTAACTCACTGTACTAAATAGTGCATTTACTTTCATCTTCCCCTTAGCCTGATTTTTTCCATGTCTGGAGTCTCTATTATTCAATTTTTCCACTCAGAGAACAAACTCCTGGTTCGTTTCAGAAAAGGCCAGAAGAAAGAGAATGGAAGCTGGTATTTGCCTGGTTACTCAAAGCCGAGGAAGGGACCTGGATTTTTCACATCTCCATGTATGGCCTTTCAATAATTTCCGTTGCTTATAGGTTTAACTGGTTTAAGATCAGGGACTTTCTTGGGATCCTCCAGTTGAGTGTAGTTGATATCCCTATATAATATGAAGTTCTCTTTGCTGCTTAACCACCACTCTTAGTCCTTCATATGCTCTATGTCTTTTCTCCCATTGTTTGAGTTCATATCTTGGTTAAGACTTTGTTGTCATTTTCATATGCTTTAAAGAAGGAAAAGAGATTATGTTAGATTAATCTGCTGTAATTATTCAGAAGTGTTAAAATAATCTCAAAGTTGTAAATTTATATTCAGTTCAGCAAATAACCATATAAACAAGAATCTCTGAAAAAAAATTTGACATAAAGAGAGAAATCTCCAGAATATTTATTGCTTTTCTCTTATAAACTCCCTTCACAATTCTATTGCATCAAAAGTTAAAAAATGTACTTAAAATGCAATAGTGGCTTTCAAATTTCTATTTTTGAAATTCTTTCCAGTGGATTCTTAGCTTTCAAATATTGCCTCATAGTTAGTAACTCAAGTTTTTAAAAGGAATTTTAGCAGAAACAGCAGGAAAAAAAAACAGGACATTGAGCCTTGGGAAAGGGTTTATGAAGGCACTTTGGGAAAGAATTTGAGATTGGCATTAGTTTTCCCAGGAACTGCTCTTCTAATTTAAGACTAATTTATGTTATTTTGCATGCATATACATATACATTTGAAAAATAATAACTCAATTCTCTTGAGTAATTTTGGTTCCCTTTTATACGTATCCAGAAAGCAGCTGGCAAAGTCCATGCATTTTTATTTCAGGTCAATTACTCAAAGTCATTAGACTCCACTAATCATTTACAGAACACTAAATTGCTTAAAATTCAACAACAGCTGCATTTTACTTTAAGACTTTCCCCCAGATATTCTAAATTCCAGTCTCTGTATAGATCCTGAGATCAGATGCAAATTGTGAAGCAACATCTACTTCAATGACATTCTCTTATCAAGAAAAAAAAAAACACTTAATATGGTACAAATACATTCATTGAAGTCAAAGAAATGATTCATGCAGAGTGTAAGCAGCTAAGGGTGGCACAACAAAAATAAGTCTCCACATTCAAATAGCTTAAATCAGATAGGAGAGGAGATGTGGATACATCATAGAGTAGATTGATTAATGCCATGAATGAATCAAAGTAATAAGGATGGTTTGAGTCAGGATATTCCAGAGTTATTTCCTTTTGGGGAACAGTGATAAAGTCAGGAATGATCTCGAGGAGGGATGTTATCTACGCCAGGCACTGAAATTACTCAGTAGGCTATGGGGTAACAGGTGGTCTGGGGCTACAGAACAGGTATAGAAGTTGGAAAGTGCAATTGACAAAACTGGCTTCTAAGAATATTACCGTGCTGGGGTTTCCCAAGACCACTTCCAGTTTGGTGATTTGCTAGGATGATTCACAGGACTCATCGTATAGTCTCTCTCATGTCTGTGACTTATTATAGCAAAGAGATAAAGCAAGATCAGCAAACGGAAGAGGCACATGGGGCAAAATCTTCAGGAAACCAGACACAATTTTCAAGAGTCCTTTCTTAGTAGAGCCATACAGAATGTGTTCAAGTCATCCAGCAACAGAATTGTGACAACATGTATGAAATGTTATCCATAAGGGAAGCTCAGCTGAGCCTATGAATCCAAGGCTTTTACTGGGGGTCAGTCACGTATGCACCTTTTGTCTAGTACATACCCAAATTCTAGGCTGCCAGAAGGAAAGCGGGTATTCAGCATAAGCCAGTGTTTGTACAAATATTTTAGGCAAGTGAGCCACTTTTATCAGTGTGGGAATGGTGGGAACCCTTTTGAAATCCAAGTTACCATAAGCCGGCCAAGGGCTAACCTGCAAGGTGGCCTTTGTAAGGATAGCTGTCTCAAGTCTGCTATGTTAGTTCTCTCCTGCATGATTATTAATTACAGAACACAGATTGTGAAAGGTCTTGAGAATTAAAAATCTAAAAAAGTTTCTTGAAGCATTCAATCTTGTGAATCTAATTTTGATACCACTTTGAAAAATTGACAAGAAAACTTCCTGCTCTGCTGTAATGGAATTCTGTAAAGGTTTATCTATTACTCTCCATTGTTATGAGAAAACAGAAAAGAAAGGTCTTGGTCAACAATAAGATTACTGATTACTATTCTGATGGCATGACCAGTACATTAAGTTTTCTTTCATTAGTTTTCCCTCTAATAGCACAGAAACTTCTTTTAGAGTTCAGATTTTCTTTAAATAATTGCAAGTTATCATTACTTACTTTTGCATTGTGTTCTGTTTCAAATATGAAAACAATTTTCATAATGTTGTGAAATTAGGGTTTGATAAAATTTGGATGTGTATGTACTGGATGCTTCTTTTTAACGTGCCATAAATTGCTTCACTAACACATTTCAGTTTTGCTCATTTGTTTATTTCTTCTCATACCCGTGAAATGAGTGTTCACCAACAAATTTTATGTAAAATGTTTCACAGCAGTAAGGCCAGGCTGAAGCTGAAATGCCCTTCACAACAGTTTATTGACTGAAGTTTATTGTTGTTGCTGTTTGTTTTTTGCTCAAATTTTTGATCTTTCACGAACTGCAAGTGTGCTGTTAACAAAGCTAGTTTTTGTTAGATATAAAAAAGCTATTTTCCAAACTCTTCCTTTCAACCCAATTTTTACCACCATCCAGAGTCATAATTATATGGAGTAAAGTATCCAAGGGTTACAGAAAAAATATATTAATGAGGTTTTATCTTTTTATGTTATATGCTGACAACTTCAAATTTATACTTTCCATCATTGTGACTGAAGAAATAAGATCAATCTGCAGAAGCACTGTGCCTTTTTGTTAAAAAAACAAAAAGGTGAGTGAAGGAAACTTTAATAGAATACGAAAACATAATTATTTTCCTAAATAGCCAATTATAAATTATCCTGCTGATAGAAGACCCTCGATACTCTCTTAAGGATAAAGTTCTTCTGCTGTTGCTAATAAAAAAAGTACAGCCATAAAGGAAAAGTTGACCCCTGATGTTAAATCAAATTTACTTTATCTCCAGAATAGGGTGGGAACATGTTTGGCTAAAATTATTAGGGTGTAACTAACATGATGATTATTTCCATGTGTCAAACATCAGAGGAAGAAGACTTTCAAGTTCACTAGGTCCAACTTTCATAAAATAGAAGGGCTTTGAGTTCAGGTGTAAACTCTCCTTTGCGCTATTAATCTTTATCTGAACACAAAATTGTCATTTCTTTTAGCTTCAGCAACAGGTTTTAATTATCACATTTCCTGTAAAAGTAACTTACACAAACAAGGAGAGAATGTAGATGGAGAAAGTTATATTCAGGATTTACAGTCCTCATAAGAAATCTGCAAATACTACCTCAAAATATTTTTGAACAAGCCTAAAACAATTTTGTATGAAAATATGTTCTGCAGCCCAATACCTGATACATACTGATATTTGGCATATACTTATTATTCTGTTTGTTTTTGTTGAATGAACACGTGCCAATTTTGCCATATATATGCTAAGTTTATAATATTTGAGAAATAGTTTAACTCAGCTATTAATACTATTAACATTTGAGGATTACAATCTAAGGATTGTAATTGGAAAACCCTTAACATGCAACATTCTTAAATTGGGAAATATTCTCTAAACAAAATAAAACCATGTAAGAGAATATGGGAGTATCTAGAAGAAAAACAAAGGAAGGGACAAGAAAACATTCCTGACACATCTTAAAGATGTCAAAAAAAACAATGAAAGGAATAGAAGAAATTGTTTCGTTTCTGTGAAAACTAGCTTCATTTCTTAGTTTCTCCTTAACGTTTCTAATAGTTTTCGAATTAGCATTTTCTTCTTTGACCATCTGTTCTTTCTGCTTCAGTATTTTCTTCTCTTAATTTGCTGTAATTAAACTTCTTCTCTAATTATATCTATCAGGTCTCAGTACATGTGCATCTCTGTATTTAAACAATTTCAAATGCAACAAGTAGTACAATCACTCAATTGTAAATTTAGAACTAGTTATTTGATGCTATTTTTGCCTTCCATCTTTCCCTACTAACCCTACTTTCCCTACTAACCCTACTATCCCTAACTAACTAAGTGAGCTCAGAGGTGACAACAGTCCAAGCCTCCTGTGGTCCGAGGACTTTTCTCACCCTCTGACACATTGGCACATGGTGCCTGGAGATTACAGAATTGATCGGCTATACCACAGGAAGATAACCGCTTTGCCACAACACAAAGAAAGTGCTGCTTCACTGCACAGATTAGCTTTGGGAAAACAAAAGGAGATAAGAAAGTTCCCACCAGCTAAAGATCAATAATCCAACTCATTTACTGGCAACACTCAACTATCATGCAATTGATAAAATGCTTCTGCTTAATTGCTGTTTAAGCTATATGGAAGATGTTAATAAGACAGCAAAGAGTCTATTATATTGCTCAGAATTATAATGTAAGTGTATATTTTTCTCTAGTGAGCTTAAGGAGCTATATCTTATTAGGAGGAGTGTTAAGTGTTCCTGAGTGGTGTCAAGAGATGGAGAGGGAACCTGTGACCCACATTCTAGCTGAGATAGTTTACCATGGGAGGAAGGTCTCATCGTGCTTAATGGAAAGAATTAGGAGTAATATACAATGTTGACAGTTCTAGAAAGAAGAACCAGCGGCAGGAAAGGATATGTACTATGCAGTAATAGTGATCAGAAGAAGTTTGATTCTGAGGTATCACTTTCAACCATAACTATGAGATTAAACTGGCCCTGAGATCCCTGCCAAATGCTTACACAGCGGTGATGACATGGAAGTCTGAGGAGATCGGAGAGGGGCTTGTGGCCACAATGGAGGAGGGTGTGCGGTAGATACAGGATCATGTCTGATAAATCTCTACCTTCCATCTCTACAATTCCATAAGTCTACCTTAGGGAATCTATCCAAACCAAAACCAGCAGACAACACAATGATTTCTTACAAGGGAGTGATCTTGTTTTATTCATCTTTAAAATAATGCCCCTTAACATGAATGCCTTATATTGTACATAGGACAAAATAAGTTGCATGAAAGTACAGTGTATTCTCAGAAATAGCTCAGTCTGTGATTGGCCAAAATAATGGACTAGCCCTGAGAAATTAAGTAGCATTCCACCCTGGAGCAGTCATAAAATAAATTGTTTCTCAGCTATGACTGAGCTATTGTAGAACAGTAGTTTCTTAACTGTCAAGTCCTCTAAGACAGACTGCCAGGGCTTAAATCCCTGCTTTGCCACATACCACTAACAACCACTTATCAGTAATAGTTAACAAAGTTACCTATGCTCTTGGTGCTTTGGTTTCCTCATCAGTAAATTGATGCTAATGCTAGAATCAATGCCCCATGATTGTCTTGAGAATTAACATATGAAGTGTGTAGAATACTGTCTAACATACAATAAGTGCTACATGCATTGTTAGCTATCATTCCTATTACTATTACCAGAGCAGGGCAGGCAGACTATACTACCAGCAGTGTAGGGGATGCTTACAGCATGGCTTTATGCTGAAATAGTCCTGGAAAATGGCACCAGTGTTACCACTTATTTGTTATGGGAACCCAGTTCAGATTCTTCCTTTGTTTTGTTTTTGTTTTTGTTTTTTTTTGGTGAGGAAGATCAGCCCTGAGCTAACATCTGCCAATCCTCCTCTTTTTGCTGAGGAAGACTGGCCCTGGGCTAACATCCATGCTCATCTTCCTCCACTTTATATGGGACACTGCCACAGCATGACTTGACAAGCGGTGCGTCAATGCACGCCTGGGATCCGAACCGGCGAACCCCGGGCCGCTGCAGTGGAGCGCGCGCACTTTACCACTGTGGCACCCCGCCGGACCCAGATTCTTCATTTTTTTGAACCTCAGGTTCCACGTCTATAAATTGAAGAAAAATAAAAGACACAAAGAGGAGCCAGTTGATTTACACTGTAGAAACTCAAAAGTGTTCAAAGATTGACTTCACAAGGGGCCTCTGAAGAGGATGGGGTGGCAGATTAGATCTGAAAAATGGGTGAATTCAATGCGAGTCCTTCGTGGAGTTAAACCCATCAGTCCTCTCCCTCAAGCCATTAGCCAGGTGACCTCTCTTCTGCTTGAGCAGGAACCTGGACGTTTCCTACGCAGACAGGTTGAACCAGAAGTGCCGGCCCTGTGGCTTGGTGGTGCCAAAACCGTCCTCAACACAGCGGAGGAAACATGGGGAGAGCGCATAGAAATAAACAGGCGGTTTCTCACAGGAATGTGGTGATGATTAAAATAAATAGTCATGGAAAGTAAAAAGATCAGACGTTTTCTATGAATATGCTTCCTTTAAAGTAAGCCTGAGGGTGATATAATTTCATTGTGGATTTGGGTTTTCAAAGTCAGACTCAATTTCTATTTCCAGGTTCTGCCCCCAAACCTTCTACAAACAAAAATCAACAAACTGCTTTAGTGTTCCTGAGAGGCTTTTTGCCTAAGGATTGCCTTTCTAATGAAGCCCTCCAACTCTTTAACATGCTAATTTTATCCATTAACTTGTAGATGAAGTGATTTCAGCTGTTATTTGTGAGTCACATACAACAGGGTTTGATCTACAATTTCAGGAAAGCTGGATTTGAAAATTTTGCTAGTTTTTATTAAGGAAACTTGAATATTCTTATAGCACCAAGTTTTTTTGTTTTTTTGTTTTTTTTTTTTTAAGTAGTTAACCAGAATTTTATGGACTGACCTAAGGGGAAGAAGATGATAAAAGGAGATCAAGAGTGAAGCTGGGTAGGAGGCGGGGGTGATGAAGTGGGTGAATGAAGTGCGAGTTCTCTGGAGCACATTTGTGGATCTCCATCCTTAAGAAGCTCATCATGAAGTGAAAGGGAAAAAAAACTGTTAAAAACATATAAAGTTGAGACTTCCGGAAATGTTACCAAACATTAATATTACTTGACCATATCCATGACATGACCTGAACCAAGACGGAAATAGAGAAATAGATTAGCAAAGGCACGCCAATCTTGAAAATGAGTTGCATCCTGGCTCCATTTAATTTACTTAAAGATGAATCAAGTCCTAGCTCCCTTTTCCCTCTAGTTTTGCAACTTGGGATTCTTAACATCTGGACGCCTCAGTTGCTGTTCGCGAAAACAGGGTTAAAAATGTTACCAGTGTCATGGAATTGTTGGGGGCTAAAATAAGACATTGAATGTTTTTTATATGTTGTATTATTGTTATTAGAATATATTTTACCTATTTTATTATGAGAAGGATAACTGAATTCTCTGCCATGGTGAATGTCAAATGCTAAGCAAGCTAGTCTATAACCTACCTTGAGGGAAATGGCTCATAATAGCTTGGGATCATGAATGTACAACCATTAGAAGTATGCTTTCTTTTGAATTTAAGAGGCATGACCTAGGATGTGGAATTTGAAGAACTCACTCTTCATACCTGGAAGAGGGAGAAACTGAGGATAACTTGTGTCAAAGAAAAATTGTACTTGACAAAGTTAGACAGGCAAGGAAGACTTTATTCAAGACTATTGACATAGGGGTCAAGACTTAAAATTGGGGAGAGAGATTGAACTCAACTCCACTGAACAAAAGCCCAGAGAGTTTTTAAGCACAGACGTGAGCTAAAAGAAAAGAACTGGAGGATAGACGTTAGGGAGAGTGAGGCTAATCAATGTGATTAGGCCATCTGTGTTTGCTAATTGGCACTTGTCTTAAATTAGGTTCCTACTCTGCCACAGAGACTGGGAGATAGAGGCCCTCTCTTTCTTGATGATTCCATTTCAAAGGGATGGCTCCCAGATCCTTGACAAGACAGTTGTTGGCTGTAAAACTGGCAAGAGGCTGGAGAAAATTTTTATCTCAAAGGGGCAGAGGGAGAATTTACACTTGCAAGTTTTCTAAAGTAAATGCTCTAAGAGAGAGGAGGTCAGAGACCTATAATCAAGAAGAAACCATCTGAAGTTTAGTCAAGCTGAGAAGATTGTTAAGGCCATCTCATCACCTGAAGGAATAAGCCATTGCTGTCTTTAAGAAAGGTAGTTTCGGGCCGGCCCTGTGGCTTGGTGGTTAAGTGCGTGCGCTGCGATGCTGGCGGCCCGGGTTCGGATCCCGGGTGCGCATCGAGGCACCACTTCTCTGTCCATCCTGAGGCCGAGTCCCACATACAGCAACTAGAAGGGTGTGCAGCTGTGACATACAACTATCTACTGGGGCTTTGGGGGCAAAAAATAAATAAAATCTTTAAAAAAAAAAAAAAAAGAAAGGTAGTTTGTGTTGTGGTGGAGACCACAGGCTCTGCGCCTGAATCCTGGGCCCTCCACTTACCAGCTGTGGGACTGTGGGCAAGTCACACAACCTGAGCTTCAGCCTCCTTGTTTGTAAAATAGCAATAATAATAGTACCCAGGGCCTGCCACGGAGTACCTGCTCTTTAAGTATTAGCTATCATTATTTGCCGTTCTTTTCAGTATCATTACTATTACTAATATTTGTTTTGTACTTTCACATATTTTTATGTGGGACACTGGGAGGGAGAAACAAGTTTCCACCATTAGAATAAAGGATAACTGTAGGCACCCAGGATAAGGACACTGGTCTGGAGGAACCGCCTGCTTGTCTCTCAACAATGATGCTCCCTTCAGAAATTTCTGGAGGCTACAACCACCTTAGGACTTGTGTTTAGGAAGCTTGAGTCCTACCAAAGTCCTGGACCCAAGAGGGGTGACCAAAGCTCACTCAACCCGAGTCCTCTGCTGCTATCGTGAACTAGGGTCTAGCAGGAGAGAAGACGCACATCATTAACAAGCATGAGATACCACAGGAAACGCCGCCATCCCTCCCTTACCATGGTAGTGCCCTGTCTTTTGAATGAAAACTAGTATGCTGTAACCAACTCCTAGAAAATACTCTAGAGCCGCAGGACAACAAGGAGACAGCAAAGGGCTGAGGCCACAGGTAGGTAATGCCTCCAAACAGCTCAGAGACTCTATTACCTCTAGATACTTGCTTCCCAAACAACTAATGACCATTGTGTTTGGTGAGCACGAGCTGCCACTCCCCTGCAGACACAGAACTTCTGCAGAGTCACCAGTTCATAATCCTTTCTTGAATTTCAGATTATTTATTTATTTATTTATTTATTTATTTTTGTGAGGAAGATCAGCTTTGGTGCACCTGGGATCGGAACCGGCAAACCCTGGCCACCGGAGTGGAGCGCACGTACTTAACTGCTTGCGCCACTGGGCTGGACCCTTGAATTTCAGATTAAAAAGGAACCCAAATCCATGCAAGAGAAGCCGCATGAATTTTACTTTCCTCCTAATTCCTTTGCCAAATAGCAAATGTTGATGTATTAAAATCACCTAAGTATTCCATTGAATTGTTCCAGCAATTAGATTCTCTCAAATTAATTAAAAAAGCATTGTAAAACATTTAATTGAGATAAACTTAAGCTGTAAAAAGAGATAGGAAAAATATTCTAAATCTTGATAGAAAAAGATTTGTTAGACACATTTCAGTCATAACGCTCCTTCACAGAAGTTTTGTTGTTTTTTTGTTTTTTTTTATTTAACTTTGTAGACTCCCACCTGCCTTTTTCACCTGGATAGAATCATTTCTGCTAAAATGATACTTTATTACTCAGTTAAGCAAGGCGTCTTTTAGGGTTTAAAAACAGCAGATTAAAACAGTATGAATTTATTACCCTATATTTCTAGGGGTAGGAAGTCTGCAATGGGCCTCACTGGTATTCTAGGGCCCTCAAGCTGTAGACTTCCTTCCTTCTGGAGGCTCTAGGGAAGAATCAATTTCCTTGACTTTTCCAGCTTCTAAAGGCTTCCAACATTTTTTGGCTCATGGCTTCCTTCCTCCATCTTCAAAACCAGCAATAGCCGGTCTAGTCTTCACCACATCGATACTTCCTGGATATTTACCCCTTCTCCCTCTCTCACTTTATCAAGACCCTTGTGATTACATTAGGCCTACCTGGACAATCCAGGATATGCTTCCCCCTCTCAAGGTCAGCTAATCAGTAATATTAACTCCACCTGCAACCTTAAATCCCCTTTGCCGTGTAACCTAACAGATTCACTGGTTCCAGGGATTAAGACGTAGACATCTGTGGAGAGCCATTATTCTGCCTCCCATGGGGTGCTTAGGAAAGAAATGTGGCAGAGGGATAAGAGCCTCCCAGTCTTGCCCTCCGGTAGAACCACTTAGGCACACAGTGTTGCATGAATTTTAAGAGGCACTACGATCAGGATGATACTCAACAGAGCGGACTGAAGCAGCTGAAGTCTTGAAGCTAATCACCGACCTAAATCAAGGCGGGTTTTAGGGGCCAGGAGTATAGTGTTCAGAAGGATGAAATTAGCTTTTTAACAGAATCAGGCTGTTCAATGGACATTTCAGTGATGTTTACAAAGATGAATTAATTATGTTTAAAAACAAAAGTGCTATTGGTTTTCTCTAGTGCTATGCAAAAATATGGATGAGTCCCATGTACTATTTTGACTTTAAAGTAATTTGTAACAAACCACCAAAAATTGAATAAACCAGAAATATTGAATAAGCCCTAAAAACAGAAAGCAAGGCAATATAGAAAGGATAACACTTGAGCAACCCTTGATTTTCACATGATAGAAAGCAGCTGAGCAGACTCAATATAGCTTGGGAACTACTTCAACCAATAAAAAAGTTACACTCCTCTAATCATGTATGATTTTTTTTTTTTTAATCCGGGACCCTAGCAATATAGAACCCACTTTAGGCTTTTATAAAGAAGAGAATAAACAGAAGATTACAATCAGATATATTAATAAAATGTTCCATAAAATGGAAGTAAAACTTTTTACATCTGTCATGGAAACCTCCAACCACAATGGAGGATTAGAAAGCGCTGTCTACATGAGACTCTTACAGCGTTTTCCTTCATAAAGCACTGGAATCTTCCAGCTTTAACTTCTGAGACGTACTTAGATCTGTCTAACGGAAGCAAGACTGTAGAAAAAGACTATCGAATGGAATTCAACTGACCTGAACTATTTGGGAGTTGGACTTTTTTATTCTGAAGGCCATAAACTCTTTGTTATTGTTATTGGGAGAACCGACATAACATTTCTGTTGTGATTTTGGAATGCCACAGATTATTAACTTTTTGATAGAAGGAGTTATAACACCCTCTGCTTTCTAAATGTTAGTTTACATAACGGCACTGCCAGATTACAGAGTCATTTCAGGGACAAAGGCAGAAGTTTTAAATTCCTCAAAAGGAATTACTCACTAGATAATGATTGTTGTCAAGCAAGAAAAGGCCTCATTTTCTGACAGATTCTCAGAGGTAAGTGTCCCTTAGATAGCAAACATAAAAATTTTCTGATCCAAGGCAATCTTTTTTTCCCTATAGCCAGGTTGTCCTTCTTTTCACTGAAAATTACTATGTGAAATTAAATCTGTCTTCCCAAGTTTTCCATTCAAAAAACTGATTTGTAAGCTCCAGGAAGATGGGAAGTTTGTCATACACATGTGTGATACAAAGGAGAATACATTGAAACTGTACAATTAATATTTAGCAACTACAGGGAACATCTATTAACTAAGGGACACATCTATTATTCAAGGCAATCATAAACAAAACTATTTGATCATTTGTCTGAGAAACCTGAGCTTTGAGTTCAGAGAGAAATCTCTCCCTCTCCTTTGGGCTGGTGCAGAGGACAGGAGAATTGTGGTTTATATCAACTGGATTCTTGTCAAGATTATTCCCCTTAGTGGTGGCTCGACTCCAGCTGAGAGAAACCTCTTTCACTACCATCCCATCCATCATTGATTCGTTGGATACACTGCCCGGTGATTTTGGTGGCAGAGCCTAGGAGTGATACAGTACAAGGATGATGTACAAAATGTTTAACAGCTAGGCTGATGAAGGTACCACCCAAATAGAATGGACCCTGACAATAGCATAGAGTGCTGAGGTCCCCTGCTGTGCCAGGCAGTATTTAGGTCTAGAACCAGAATAAGGTCCTACGGGAGACACTAGTGTTGCTGGGGCACCCAGGGGACATTAGTGGAGCTTAAGGCAGCAGCTACTTACTGATCTGAAGTATTCTAATGTTTTAACAACTGGTCCAAACAAGCTGAATATAAGATCCAGTATAAGCAAAGAAAAATTCATTATTGCTTTGCGTCTGACCCCCCAAAAATGGTAGATCCATGTGGCAGGCAGTTTAATTTTAATCTAATGAGAAGATGTAAAATTCTCCTGCTTTAAGATATTGTGCTCTGCAAAGAACTGTTTTAAGGAATGGAAGGGTACCAAAGAATCTCAATACAGCTACTGATAGGTTTTGCTGTATTAGCTCATTATTACTAGTAATAGAAGATTGTTTTTTAAATGTTGTAACATATCTCTGCAGAGAATATAGCGTGATGGAAAAATGCTCGCACTTCAGAGCTAGACAGCCCTCAGTCAAAATCATGGTCCTATTGTTCATCACCCCTGCCATCTTGGGCAAGTTGCTTCACCTCTTTTTGTGTTGCTTGGCATAGCTACAGGTAAGGCCAATGACACCTACT
The DNA here is from genome assembly GCF_057802395.1 of Ceratotherium simum simum. NCBI lineage: Eukaryota > Metazoa > Chordata > Mammalia > Perissodactyla > Rhinocerotidae > Ceratotherium > Ceratotherium simum. Next base: position 18,762,987 of record NC_141909.1, read on the forward strand.
TCACAGCTGTTCCTACTTCTGGGTTGAGCTCCTCCCACATAATTCATGGCATCTTCTCAGGAAGCATTTCCTTGCCATACTATCTAAAATTGCAACTCACAAGTGCTATTATCTGCAGCACCTGCCACCTGTTAAACATGCCAAACTATTTTTTCTTATTTATTTTTTGACTGTTTCCCCCAACTGGAATGTAAATTCCATTAGTTTTTTGTTTTTTAAACCACTATTCACTCTTGTATCTCCAGTGCCTAGAACTATAGCTGGCACATAGTAGTTGACATATCTATAGTAGTTGACTTACATCTACCTGTTGAACAAACAAATTAATTAATAATGTAATGTCCTGGTTCTTTGAATCAGTTAGGATGCTCTCTGCTGCAATAACAGAAAACCTGAGTTAAACTGGTTTAAAGAGTAAGGAAATGTGTCATTCTTACTAGACTGGAAGTCCTGCGTTATCCAAGTTGAAGCTGTTTTTAAATATTTTTCTCAGCTTCTTCTTCACTTTTCTGTCAATAAGCTGAATTCTCTCATGCTGTCAAAAAGGCTGCCAGCAGCAGTTGGAGTAGTTTAGTTTTCTATTTAAATCAAAAAGAGCAGGATAAAACCTCTCTCATATCCATGGGGTTTCTTAGGATAAGACCGAGCCTACCTAACTCAGGAGCTCATCCTTAACCCATTAGCTCTCAAACTTAAATGTGCATCAGAATCAGTCACCTAGAGGGCGCCTTAAAACACAGATTCCTGCCCGCCCCTCCCCCCATCAAGTTTCTGATCAAATAGGTCTCAGTTGGAAGCTAAGAATTTGCATTTCTAACAAGTCCCCAGGGGATGCGAATGCCGCTGGAACACACTTGGAAAAGCTCTGCCTTAACCAATATCACTCTTCAGGGAAAAGCCACAAACTGCCTGGCTAAGGCCTCAGTCCTTGAACAAATCACTGGTAAGAAGGATGCGAGAACCAAGGGTGGCTTGGATTTCCAGAAACCACCCTTATTGCTGAGGACAGTGTCAACTTCCCCTGACGCACACGGGTTACATACAGAAGCTGTCAGGAACAAGGAGGAGTAGGATAGATGGATTCTGGATAGAAAATCAGCAGACAAATAACTCTCTTAATGTAACTTGCTTTTAGGAAACATGCACAGTATCCATTGTTATTTTTTTTCCTGCTAAGAGTCATGATCAAGAATTAACTACCTGAATTCAGTGGATTTCTTTTTCTTCCAATGCCCTCCTATGTTGCATATGCCAAGAGTCAGCTGCCTTCCAATGCTTTTTCACTATCATTTATTTTATTCATCTATTTATTACACGTCTGAGGGCCTGCTTCTCTTAGCACTAAACATTACTCTGGGATAACCAATAGAAAACAAAACAGCTCGATATTTAAGGAGTGGTCATTTAAAACTCAGCTGATGGGGAGGTGGTGGAGCCAATGCCTTGGGGAGCCTTTAAAATACAAAAGTCTATGATACAAGATAGAGTGCATTGAAATCTAAAAAAAAGACTTGATTAATGTGAGTCTGCCTGATTTCTTTATTTCATTACCCTCCTCTCAAAGCCATGCCAACATGACACCTACCTTTAGTTCATTTGCATTTCTGACTTGAGAACCCACACTTGCTACATCTCCAGCTTGTTTGAATATGATTCAAATCTTTTGCTGCTTTCATATGTTTGCTTTATTTTTGAGATAAGGACCCCCCTTGCAGTCAGAACACTCTTTTATATACCATATTTACTGTTCTAACAGATCTTAATTCTTATAAATAATATATTAACTCTCTACATCATGGTCTATATATTTAAAAAGATTATGGAACACTGTTATCGGTGATTATTGTAACTATTATTAGAAACTGAAGAGGATCATCAGTTTGCCTGAAGATAACAGAAAGCTATAGATAAAAGGAGGTCTAATGATAATTTTATTCAATCAGATTTTACTTACAAGGACGAATCAATTCTTTTTCTCAATGCTAAGAAGGAAAAGATGGGAACTGAACCCAAAATCTCAATGGAGAATTGTCAAAAATTTCCTAAAGCATTTTTAAAATGCCTATTGAGGCACCTAAATATTTTGAGTTATTCAGTAGGAAATCAGTCCTCTATGGAAAAAGAAACAAAGCTTAACAATTACAGTGATGCATAACTGAAATGTTGAATTTTTATGATACATAAAGAAAAAAATTAAAATATGTTCTCATTATTGTAATATTAATAACATGTCAACCATCTAACATATGGTGGTTGAGAATGCACACAAAATTTTGTTTGCATGAGATAACTAGGCATTAATTTTTATCGTTAATGCAGAATTCTCACATGCATTTTATTTATATACCTACCGTGTCAAAAGGTTGTTGGGAGTATAAACTGTAATTAAACATTCACAGATTCAGGGTCAAGCTTATTACCAGCACTCATAAGGTGCTCAGCAGATGTTAGTTCTAATTACTTATATTCTTGCACAATCAAGAGGTAAGATTTATTATAATCATTTTATATGGAAGACCGAAGTTCAACACGTTTAAATCTTTCACCTCGTGTTACGGAGCAGAGACAAAACTCTTACTTTACCACCACTGTTTAAATGACTGTCCTATTCTTTCAACTAGGTGACATTATCTTCCCACTTATAATCTGGCCCAAAGATTCTTCTGAAGACTAAAATTTTGGTATTTTATTGTGAACATTCTCATTAGTATAAGAACAATTCATGAAATAAAGAACATATTATGAATGGCTAGGCCTCAATACTTTCCAAACATTTTTTAAAATTCAAAGCATTCAGAAAAAAACTGACGATTAAAAGGTGTAACTAACATATTTCTTCATTTCTTTTATCTAGATTAATTGGAAATAATTTGTGTAGAGTAGGTAAGAGGAATGGCTTAATAATAAAAGCTATATTTGTAGTTTCTCTGTGTATTAACCTTGATTTCAGGGTCTCACTGTAGGTCCTAATATTACTCTGTATCTAATTATATGATTTTAGTTAGTTTTTGGCTGGTTTCCACTATGGTCAGAGAATATACTCTGAGTGATTTTCTACGGCCCAACATATTATCAATTTGATAAATATCCTATGCGCACATGAAAAGAATGTGCTTTCTATCTGAACGTGCCTCTGAGCTCGTTGGGCTGAGCGTTCTCCCATTGGAAGTAGTGTTCTCTACGTCAGTTAGAGCAGATCTGTAAATTATATTGTTCATGTCTTCTACACCTTCCTGCCTTTTATCTGCTTTTTCTTTCAAGTATTGAAAAAGTTATGTGAATATCTTCCACTAGGACTGCGAATTTGTGTATTATTTCAGTTGTGTCAATTTTTTTGCAAACAAATACAGAAATGTTATCTTTTTGAGAGATTGATCCTTTTATCGTTATGAAATATCTCTCTATTTTTTATTGCTCTAAAGTCTATTTTGGCTGATATTAGTAGAGTTATAACAGTTTTCTTTAGTTAGTTTTTGCATATTCTATCTTTTCCCATCCTTTTTATTTTTAACTCTAAAATATCCTTATATTTAGGGAGTTTCTAGAGAACAGAGAAAAGAGCTACTTGGTTTATGGATGGCAATTCTAAGATGAACAGATTGCATCCTGTTTAGAAGGCTACCACTCTGAAGAAGGTAAAAATAAATCAACTCAGTGGGCTGAATTGCATGTTGTTTTCCCGTATGTTTGGGTTTTTCCCGACTCTTGGGCAGTGGCCAGGGGCCTGCCCATATGGTCGGGCAAAAGGGCAATGAAAAACTAGCCTAGCAAATGGATACCCACATGGGGCATGACCTTATAGAAATCACTCTGGGAACTTAAAGGGGCACCTTAAGGTAGGATATTTCAATGCCCATCAGAAGTACCTCCTTCCAGAATCAGAAGGTGAATAGAGCCAGCAAGTGGACCTCTTGGTGGATTCACGTGAGGTGGCCACATGGGTCCGTAAATGAGTGGACGCTTGGGGGCTGCAGAATTGTAGAGATGGGCTAAATCTTGACATATTCCTCTTGCACCTTCTGAGGCACAAAAATGCCAATGAGAACTGTTTTGTCTGCCAACAGAAGAGACAGAGACCACAGATGGCTGTGGGGCAGATTCCCCTAGGAGGAAGCTCTGCACATAGCTGGCAAGTTGGACTGATGCCGATTGCCCCTGGAGGCTACAAATGGGCCTACGAGAAACTGTCACATTCTTGACTGAGCTTTGCATAACTGGTGGTAGATGCAAATGTTCAGAGTACCATAAAAGTACCAGAACAGAAGTTATTCCACCAATTTGGACTGCCAAGTCACAATTCCTCAGACAAACGAACACACTTTATAGCCCATAATGTCTAACAATGAGCAGAGAGATATCATCCCCAGATTAATGGTTTGATAGAGAATTGGAATGGACAACTGAAACATCTGTTGCATAAAATGGAAGGAGATGAAAGCAATAAGGGGTGCCTTACATGCCTCCATTAGTGTGTGCCCATACTCAACATGAGGCCAGCCGAGAGATGGTTTCCACTAGATAGAGTCCTTTACTTTCCTGGGAGATTTCAGAAAGTAGAAGTGGGGGAGAATGCTGATCTAACTATGCTATTCTTCTCATGGTTGTACAATTATGCTTTTTTCTTTTTTCTCCACATTCCCTTAACTTTTTTTTCTCTTACCTAATGAAGCGGTCCCAGGACCAGGGCTGCAACTGTGGGTACAGAAAGTAGTAATGTGTCAACTTGACTGGGCTAAGGGATGCCTATATAGCTGGTAAAACACTCTTTCTAGATATGTCTGTGAAGGTGTTTCCGGAAGATATTAGCATTTGAATCTGTAGACTAAGTAAAGAAAATCACCCTACCAATGCAGGTGGGCATCATCCAATCCATTGAGAGCCTAAATAGAACAAGAGAGTGGAGGAAGGGTAAATTTACTCTCTTTGCTTGGGCTGGGATATCCATCTTCTCCTGCCCTCAAACGTCAGTGCTCCTGGTTGTCATGCCTTTGGACTCAGGCCAGGACTTACGTAATTGGACCCCCGATTCTTTGGACTCAGACTTACCCCCTCAGCTTCCTGGTTCTCAGACCTTCAGACTCGGACTGAATTATACCACCAGCTTTTCTGGTTCTTCAGCTTGCAGACAGTAGATCTTGGAATTCTTGGCCTCCATAATTGCATGAGCCAATTCCTATAATAAATCTCTTCGTATATATATCTCTGTATATCCTATTCATCTGTTTCTCTGGAGAACTCTAATACAACTAGCATTTTTGATAAGATTAAAATACAAATATTAAGAGTCAAATGTATTGGGAAATTGAGTAAAAGCCTCTTCAGGATGTAATACCAATGGAAAATGACTGGCCAGAGGAAAAACTGGATTTAGCTAACCGTCAGCTAATTTCTATGCAAAATAGTTTTGCACGAGTTTATTATAAGGTACCAATAATGGTAAATCAGGGAAAAATAGAAAATGTATGTGATGGCGTTACAGGATACATTAGCTGTTTTTTAAACCTAACTCTATCCCACATTGTCTCATCCAAATGTTAAGCATATTCATATAATAGTATTGCTGTGTTTGTCATATAAATGCTTTACCAAATGTAGGTACCCGCACAAATATGATTGTTTTACTGTAGGAAAGCCATGGCCAAAAGTGAATGTGCCCTGTGCAGTGTGGCCTTGCACAGAGAGAGGTCTGGACTTTGTCCCTGTTTCCTGGGAGGTAACCTCTAAACCCAATGGGTTGACAGTTCTCCAATGTCTTCTGATTGTTTTTAATTTGGCATTTCTAGTTCTACTTCAGCGGAAGTATGAGTCTTCTGTGAGCTATTCCATCATATCTGTAAGTGGAAGTCTACGGTGTAGTAATTATTCCATGTTACAGATGGGAAAATGAACGTTACACATATCTCAAAACGTAGAGACAGATTTTAAAACCAGATGTCTCTGACTCCAACTCCTGTTATATTTAAAACTTACCTGTACACTATTATTTTTTTGTTGGAAGAGGAACTTTGGATAACATAACAGTTATGAATTGTTCTGTTATTTGAGCTGGAGTAGTTTATCAGATTTTACCTACCTAAATGACATTTCCTAAAATATATTATGCTGTATGCCAGAGTTTTGCAATATGCTAATAGTTGATATGGAAAAAATTCTATTGCTAAATTATTTGGAGCCAATCTAGTTAAACAACATTAAATACATTTTTTTTCAGAACCACTCAATGAATTTAAAGCAGTAATATCCATTGTGAAAACCAAAGCCAATATATAGTATATAGCACTTCTTTGAGACTGTCTAATTCCTATCATTTGATTTACCCAAACTGTACTCTGATAATAATATTTCTCAGAAATAATATCTCTCAGATTCTATTTCTGAGACTAAAACCAATTATATACAGAATAGATAAACAGAAAACATAGTGTGTTGGTAGAATTTTCACAGTTAATGAATAAATTAGTATCAATTTTTTGTATCTTTGGGTGGCTTGAAACAGTCTTTCCAGGATCTAATACTGAGACATCAGAACAGAAGGATCAAAAGACTAGATAAGAAAGGAAAGGTATAACCAATTGCTTGAGCTTATTTTGGTTTTAAAGGAAATAGAAAATGAGACATATATAAACCAATCATTGAAATAAAAATGAAAGGATCTGGGTTCCAAATCCAATTTGTTGACAACTAGTTCTGTGTGATTGAGCACTTTATTTAACCTCTTTATAATTTAATTTCTTCATTTCTAAAATTAAAAAGTTGGATTATATTCTCCTTTCTAGTTCAAATATTTTGAGATTTTTTTCCATAAATTAAAAAGTAAAGGGCAGGGCTGGCCCTGTGGCTTAGCAGTTAAGTGCGCACACTCCGCTGCTGGCGGCCCGGGTTCAGATCCTGGGCGTGCGCCAACGCACTGCTTCTCCGGCCATGCTGAGGCTGCGTCCCACATAGAGCAACTAGAAGGATGTGCAACTATGACATACAACTATCTACTGGGGCTTTGGGGAAAAAAAAGGAGGAGGATTGGCAATAGATGTTAGCTCAGAGCCAGTCTTCCTCAGCAAAAAGAGGAGGATTAGCATGGATGTTAGCTGAGGGTTGGTCTTCCTCACAAAAAAAAAAAAAAAAAACAAAAAGTAAAGGGCATAGGGTCTCTTTTAAAAAGTTGACATAAGGGAATACATTTTTAAAAATATGTCTCAGAAAATGCTATCATGGAGACAATGCATCCCTTTGTCTGTTTTTTTAGAACTTTATCAATAAAAAGAATTTGAGTGAGATAATTTAGTTTGTGTCATTCTTGAAAATGGGGAAAGAACTATATAACTCAATTTCAGATTTTCAAGACTAAGAAACTAATAGAATAAAATGGTAGTGCTTGAGTTTTACAAATGCTGCACTAAATTTTCAACATATGAGCAGCAGTACTGCCTGTGGCATTTGAGAAAGAAAGGAAATTACCATCTTATTAGAAAATCTTAGTTCTTAATGACCATATTCCCAAGTGCGCTAGTGTGCAACCATTTGTCTGTTCTTGTTAGAACGTTTGGTGTAAAAACACTACATCAAAATGATAATGCTTCACATATTTTTGAATTACAATTGTACTCTGTAGTAATTGACTATCTGATACCCACTTACTTGATTAGCTGTCCATTAGCATTTTCTACTACTTACTGCCTCACTAATCTGTCTGAAGCTATAACCACTAATCAAAATACCAAACACTATGAAAGTGAAAGAAACATGGCATGTTATGCATGCTAGATATATTTCAACTGGGAACATTAGGTATGTGATTTAGGTAAATTATTCCTGAACTGAAAATAAAAATATTACCCTGGCCACTGGAAATTATACAAATACCAAGCCAGAGTCACAGTATTTCCAAACCATCATTCTTAAGATGAGGAAATAATGAATTCCTTTTTCATTCTTCATTCCACCTAGAATCATGTGATTTCATCTTTGAAACTGACTTTTGCTATAATCTAGCCCAAAATCTTTATAGTGTAAATGAGGCCCTAAGCGTTTCCTTAATATCCCAGAGACAGCAAAATTAGTTAGTTGGTGATGGAGTAAAGATTTGAATATAGGTAATCTGATTACTAGTATAATAATCCTGCCTCTCCATAATGTTGCCAAAATGACTTCCATGAAGTAAAATCAATTTCTTTTATTACAGTATTGCATTGACATCATCAATTGTAAGACGAACTATTATTTTGTGTACTATAAAGAAAGGAAAATCTCTGCTAGATAAAATCTGACATGATATCATAATGACAATTCTACATAATTTCATCATTCAAGACTCATGTTCATAAATTATTTTCATTTCTTTTAAGGCATCTAGCAATCTCTCCTAACTTCAGTTGCATTATACCTGAATCAGTAATAAAGCAAAGCATAGCTTCATCTGCTTGTGGGAATTCTCCTCCCTCAGGTCTCCTAAAGTTTTTGGTTTTTGCTCTAGAAGAAAAAAATGGAATTAAGTCCATTCTTCTAATTTTAAATATTTGCCTCAAAAACACCAAATACATGCATCACTGCTCTGTTTCAGTGTCTCTCTGAAAAGACAATATTTTTTTTGTTTGTTTTAGTGCTGGGTCATTGTGTAATTTTTTTTGAAGATATCTTATATGACAGTTGAACTCACCACATGTAGTACCAACCGTGCACATCATTCAACTGAAATGACAATGTGCCATGGCTGCCGCTTGCCCAATAGCAACTGAAGACTCCACCAATTATAAGATTTAACCAGGTGTCAGAAAAGTGACTTAGAACTGATGAAATACCACTCTCAACCATCTGATTCATCCTTTTATGTTGTTAAATTTTACATCTTAGTCTATAACAGTAATATCTTCTTCTCTTTGACAGTATGCCTTGACAGTAAAAGGCATAAATAATGGCATGTTAAATTTCTGAAGAATAAAGATCATGAATAACGCAAAGTATGTCAATTCATTAGCATCTGCTTTTGCTAGAGTCCATAGATGACGTTCAGTACGTGCTTGATGACAGGGAAGATCAAAGAATAGGAAATGAGAGAAAGATTAGCCTCGTGTGTGTGTGTGTGTGTGCGCATGTGAGCGTGTGTGTTGCCCTTCTTGCACTCTTTTCATTTCTTGTGGGAAATATGTCCTGTATCCTTCATTTTGGAGACACTTCTCTCGCTTAACCATGAGGTCGGAATAGGACCAGCGTTTTTTACATGACCCCAGCTCCATAGTTATAGTTATTGGTTTAATGATGCCACCTGACCAAGACTAGTCCAAACATAGTATCACCATTCTGGGGGCCATCATGATGAGTCTAGTTGTGGGCATGTGACTCAATACAGGCCAGTTAGGAACTTTCCCCCAAAGTTTTTCAAAATGAAGCTGAAAATTAGAAATTTTTTTCCTTTCTAAAATTCCAGAAGCTATGAGGATATAAGCACTGATAATGTTAGAAATCATGATTTTAGCCTTGTAGAAACACAGTCTGAAATAATTTGGCTGACACAGCAAAAATGAGAGAGAGAGAATCCTGATTATTTTAATTCTCTGGTTCGTCTGAGAGTCTTCTACAGTTTATGTGGGCCAAATAAATCTCTGTTTTGCTTAAGTATGTTTGAGCTGGATTTCTTGCATTTACAACAAAAACTGTACTAGCTCTGGCTAACACAATTATTTAAAGAAATATGCATTTAGCACATGTTTATGATTAAGGACAACATAATTGTAATTCTTGTGTGTGACAGCAAGTGTCACTTAATGACAGAAAGTAAAAGCACAATATTTTAGGGTTCTTAGAAGTGAGTCAAACTTTCATTGAGGTTGATTTCTTTTCTTTAGTTTCCTTCTGAACTCATGTGTTAAGAAGGAACATGTGAGCAAAATTTTATTTGGCACTTAGGAAAAGTGAAATGTAAAAGAAAAAAAATTAAAACAGATTCAAAGTAACATAGTCATCCCTCAGCATACTGAAAAATGCAGCCTTTCATCCTTTTTGGATACATTATTAAATAATCAAATAAAGTGTGGCCAAAATTATAATTACAATGACTAGGCTTCGTATTCTCCAGGAGAATACTTTGAGCAAAGACTTAGGCAAGGGCAAGTGTTTTACAGCTTGACATACTGACAGGATCCAAGTAATTTTTAGCTTGCTCTGAAGTTTTATAAAAAAATATTTCAGGCTTTCACCTATGTCTACTTTTCTCAAAGGAATTCCTGTGATACAAAATTATATACTCTAGTCTAGAGGGAATTTTGTGGCTTAACAAAAAACAACCATGTTTAAATTGATGCAGACAGCATCAACATTTCCGCCTGAATTTTAAAATAAAACTTCAATGGTTCTTCGACTGATATAAACTGTCCATTTACATACAAATGGGAAAATCTCTTGGGTGTAAAGAGACTCCCAGGACAGAGTCAATACTAATATTTTCTTGGTATGTTGGAATCTTGAGCCTTTAATATTAATTAATATTAATAAAATAGAAAAACACATCAATTTTAAAAATAATAATGATCAATGTTCTCCTTTGAAATTAATTGAAAGTAGACAATACTTCATTTAAAACCATTATGAAGCCAACTTTAAATTTTTATAAAAGAAAATATTATTTTTTACTATTAAATTTTATTTCAAATATGGAAAATTAACCATTTTCTGACACTGGGAACATTTATATTTTGGAATTGAATAAGAAATCTATTGATTAATTTAGTATGTTACTTATGCTTCAAAACTAAAGGAAGAGCGATATTGAAATTAATAAATTAAATCTCTAGATATGTTATATACCTTTTATGTTGAGTGGACCACAGGCTAGAAGCTGCTGATTTTGAAGACTGGAATATGCAGATCGCCACAATGAAACAGAACAATGCACATCTCAAATGCTATTTCCTATTCCTTGACTAAGTAATGGTCATGTATTTATTTTTTACAGAGGTAGTCACATATGTGGCGATGAGAATCTAATTCTAGAAGGACGTTACTCCCAGCTTTGGAATTACCCAGCAGTTGAACTCTCTCTAATTTCCTTTGATGTAGCATTGACGTGACAGTTGAAGGCAAGTTATTTTACCATGGAAGAGAGTCAGACAATATTTATTGACTTCCCCCGGATGCTAGGCAGTTTTCCAAATGAAATAAAAAATGTGTATTGCCTATCAGATTTGCTTTTCATGCATAAGCCAGCTACCTCTATGATGTCTCAATTTTGGTATGGAATTACTGGGATAAGACATAGTTCAGACTCACTGTTTTCCATTTCATTTTGAGCATATGACCATTTCTCTGTTTCTGAGATGGAGATGTGACTTCAAATTACTAGAAATAGTTTCTTTGAATCCTTTCATAACTATAGTTTACTTGCAAAGATTATACCAATGGCCACCTTGACTAAGAAATTAAAATTTATTGGACCAGAATGTAATATTTGTCATCTGCTTCAAGGGCTATGCAGGCAGTGGTCTTCCTTCTTGATATTGGTGATGAAAGGAGCAATTACCTTCCTAAGATTTTGACTTTACTCATTGTCTCATTAATTCATTTACTTATATATGTATACATATATATACATATATACACACACACACATTTTTTTTCTGATGAAAGCTTTTACTATGAAATTAAAGACAGGCAGCAAAAGAAACCTATTCTGCATGTTTCAAAAGATATTGGGGGAGTGCACATATACCCCACAGGAACAAAGCAGAAGTACAGAATCAAAGGTGTACAAAAGTTCTACAGTAGGTTATGATTTTATACAGAATTTTAAATGAATGATGCTGACAATATGATTTCCTATAAATCCAAAAAAGCAATAGATATTTCTGAAAAAAAAAAATTCCCAATGCAAAAAATGATATTCATGGTGTCAGAGTAAAACACGTCAAAAAGCAGCACTAATCCAGGCTCACGAGGACAGGCGGTCTGGCCACGGGTGGTCGTGCCACATAACGTCCTACTATGGACACGACGTCCCTATCTATATATGACATGTATATGACAGTTCTTTTTCTGATTTCTCAGATATTTCAAATGTATTGTATTCTTGGTATTCCCAAATTTCAAGTTAACAAGTATGAAGTCTATAAGAAAATGTCTGGCTTTGGGAGTTTATTTTATTATCGTTTTATATTCTTGGAACCTCGTAGAAAGGAAATTGTGAGTGAAATGAAGATGCTTATAAAGCATATCAGGGATCTGTGAGTGGAGGTGCTTTAATGAGCTCCGTGGGAGTAGAGACTATTATCAGAACTGCTATCCTCACTGCTGTCTTTGGTACCACTCCCTTCCCTCATCTTCAGAGCTCACTCACCTTTAGCTGTACAATTCATATCGTTTCCACTGTACACTTTTCAGTATCTTAACATTTCCTATATAGCAGGCCCACCCAAATAAATATTATTTTAACTTAGGATCATGTCATGCATGATAGCATACTTTCTGCTGTCTGAAGATAGGAGGGGAATATCCCCCTTGCACCTACTGCTTTCTCTGCCTGGCGACTGTATGCTCTGTCTTTGTGCTTTGTTTATCGGTAAGATGAGCTGCTGTTGACGTTGAAAGTTCTCCCAGTTATCCTGGGTCTGACGTGGATAAGGACAGGAATGGGCAGAGTCACAGCTTTGATGTTGGCATGTTAGAAAGTAGAAAACAGAATAGCTTAGCAGCTAGAGAAATGTTGCCCTTGGATCATGAACAGAAGGCCCACAGCAAAAGTTTTACAAACAAAAGTGAAATTTCTCTAAGACTTCATGACTAAAATCTTTAGTGAGGCCAGTTGGTTTTTCATAAAGTTTTCAGTTAGAGACTAATTCTATTTTAGGATTGTAATTATATTTTAGGACTGATTAAATATAGAACAATAGAAAGCTAATCAAATTTCTACTCTGCCTCTTAAAAAATCACTTAAATTAAATTTTAAAATACTTATTAAGCATATATATTTATTAGGTGCTTTTGTACATAGAAATCTTCATTTCCATTCATACTCTTGTGTAAAAGTAAGTATATGCCTTTAAAATAAAACATTACCTCTCTAATTAAACCTTATAAAAATATCAGGAGCTATCAGCGTAAATGGTTGTAAAATTGATATTAACATTTAAAAATTTTTCGACAAATAATAGATACTTAATACTTTATTGATAGCATAGTATATAGTATTACTTTTAAGTGATGGAATACATCTTTGTTTTCAATAAATTTTATACATAGGGAAATAAATTTTGAACTTATTATCAATGAAAAGCAAAATTAACTCCTCTTTAATTTGTTCCTCACTATGCTTCTCTTGCTCCTTAGCTCCTGCCCGATCAGCTCTCTCAGTCTCCGGAAGGCTCAGCAGTTCCTTGCCAAAGGGTCTGTGCACAGGCCCTGCCCTCCTCATCAAATGCCCAGACTCTCCTACAGCCTGGATGTATTCACTCTTCAGGTCACGTTCAGGGTCTCCTTCTGAGCACAGGCATAGAGGACATTATAAATCTATGTTGAGTGGTTGAATCAATGAACCAATGAAATCCTGGGATAAACTCAATGTCAAGGAAAACTTTTGAAAGGAAAATAAGAATGATTTTTATTAAATATACTAATAAATTGTTGCAAATGAGGTACAATTTGCAGTTTGTTACTCAGTGGTTGTTCATTGAAACCTACTTTTCAGAACTACAGCATTTTCTGTTTGCTTCGTGTCCTATCATCTCACTTCAGTTTATGAATCTAAATCAGTTGTTTATTCTTATGCCCTTTTCTTCATCATAGCTATTGACACCTGTTACAGTAACAGTATGGCATGTAAGTGGTAACATAGTATAGTTCTTAGAGGCCGTGGATTTGGCCTCAAATAGATTTGGATCTGAATCCTAAACATCCCACAACAGGAGCAAATTAATGTTAGTTTCTTTATTTGGGGCTAACTCAAAGGGTTATTTTAAAGATTAAATTAAATAAAGAATATAAACTTAAATATAACACACTTTGTATAATGCCTGCCTTCATTCTTTTCTACTCTCCTTTTGTAAATTTATAATACTAGATACCGTTTAGGTCTTGTCTTGTTATTTCATTTTAGGCACTATGCATGTGCAACACTGAATTAAAAACACACACATATTTTATGTCCATATATAGACTATAGCTCAAAAATATCTTACCATACAAAAAATGCATAGACAGAGCTTAATATCAAATTATATTGTAATATTGATTTATACTGAAGGGCCATGCAATGTTATGACTTGATTTTCAGATGCATCTTTAATTCTTATCCTTGTTTTTAATATCTGCCTTCCTAAATTATCATTAATGCAATACAATCTGCACACATCTATAGCGGGGATCTTTATTAGACTGCTAATGCTTCCCTGACTTAAGGTTTAGAATTTTCAACAATAATTACCATAGGATAACCTTATTATAGAACTCTTTGAATTTGCGCCCCTTTAGCTATTCAATCATGACCCTAAAATCACTTTCCTTCTCACTCTACCTCAGATTATGAGGAAATGGCCCTAAAGACCATATTGCTGGAGAAAGATCATTAGAAATGAGATCTGGCAGGGAGGCTAATATTAGGTCTGAAAGAGCTTAATACATGCCCTCTGCTAATTCTTTTTACACTTGAGTTTTCTTTTTTCCTATTCTCTTCCCTAATGCCTACCTGCATTACCATAGTGTAATGTGTACCAGCTACAGCAAACTGAAATTGATTTCTAAATTCACAGGACACTTATCCAGCTATGACTATTATGCAATTTCTGAAAGAGGATGCTATTTTTCAGTGAGCAAATGTGCAAAAGCATTGTAAGGCAGGTGTGAGGCAGTGGAATAAGCCTTGAACTTGGAATCATGGGATCTCTGTTTGTATCCTGGCCCCTTTTAATTTGCTCGGGGACTTTCGAGACTTGTTTTAACTTTTCTTTTTCCTCATCTCCAAATAATGAATCATTATACCCCGCGCACAGTGATAGCATTGAGATTAAGTGTGTTTTTATGAGGGAAAGCCTACCATGCACTGCACACATTGCCTGAACCTGCAATGGGCTGACAGGAGGTGGCTGAGCATGGCTCTCCAGTCAGACAGAGATGTCCGTGATTTCCATCTCAACCACACAGGATGCACTGGGTGAATTCAGGCAAGGGGCCTAAACTCTCTGAGCATCAGTTTTTTTTTTTAGTTAAGATGTTAATTATCTCTACTTTATAGGGTTGTTATGAGAGTAAATTGGCATAAAGTAGTAACAGTACTTAGAGGGGCTCAATAAACCAGTCACCTACAGCTAAATGCGAAATGCAAGGTTTGGAAAGTAGATTGAAAAGCTAAGCATCTTGTTGTTGAAATATTTCCAGCCCCAATTAAGCCTTGAGACTAAAAATCATTATGTTAATGTCCAAGGTTTTAAATTAAATTCATCTTATAATTTACCCATTCTGGAGTATGCCTTGCTGAGTATAAATTTTTTAATTTTAAGAATTAATATCTCAGTGAAACTATAAAGTCATCAATATTAAAATGCTTCACATGTTTTTCGTAGCCTAAGCAAATATTTATAATTAGATTAGACATGATGTGCCTGCATGACTGCTACCGGAAGTCATCCGTCTTAGTTAAAGAGGATGCATCATGGCGCTCCCCAAACAGCACGTGACTGGTCCTATCCCTGCCGAACACGGATGGGTGGGAGAAAGCAGGTGAACGTGGAGCAGCGATGTTACGGACGGGTCTGTAGGGCTTTGTTCCTGGGATCGCAAAAGAGCAGGTGGATGGCAACTAGTAGAGCAACAAACGAAGTCTGTCTCAAGATCAAATTTAGGAAAAAATCTAAATATTTCCTAGCACAAAGACTAAGAACCTTGTTATAAAAGCACTAACCTAAGAAAATTGGCACCCTTCTTCCTTCCGTTCCCCTGTTCTTCTTTCTTTCCATTCGTCTAACAAAGGTGTATTAAGTTCCTGTTGATTCTGCTACAGGCTAGTCACCGAGTTCGCCACGACGCTAAACAAAGGAACTTCAAAAAGAATGTTATGTCTCTTACCCTTAAGATGCATGTAGTCTGGTAAGAAGAAATAGACAAGTAAAAATAGAGTAATACATTGTTACCTGTGCAACAGGAAGCGGTGTAGTCTATAACGGCAACGCAAAGAATGGAGTGGTTAATCCTCCTGATCAGTAAAAGGCTCTCAAAACAGAAGGTAGTGGAGGTATCATCGGTTACAGCAGAAGTATCAGAAAGCATGAGAGACCCCTGGGGCGCAGCTGAACAAAGCAGCCCCTGTGATCCTGCGTGACCGGCATCGCCAGCTCCTCAGAACACCAAGAGTGGTTTATATAGCTGCTGGATTAATTTATTTACAATGATAATAAAATGGTATAAAGTTCCATTTCAGTACAACTAGTCTCAAGATGGATTTTATCATGTCGATCAAACCGGTAGTTAAAGCACCCTCTTTTATCTATTACCCGATATAGTCACGCACTGCAAAAGGACGTTTTAGTCAACGGCCAACCGCGTATATGATGCTGCTCTCATAAGATTATTACCATACAGCTAGTTGTGTAGTAGGCTATATCATCTAGGTTTGTGCAAATATACTCTATGATTTTCACACAACGACAAAATTGTCAAATGACGCATTTCTCAGAATATATCCCCATCATTAAACAACACATGACTTATTGGAAACTATTGTGTAGATCTTCCTTTATGGTTAGTTACATATACATAATAAAATGAATACTAGTTATTATTTCATCGTGCTCCAGATACTGAGGCCAGAATTTGTATTTTCAGTAATATAAATGTAAATATACTACGTTGATTCCGTCTTAAATTATGAACCAGTAAACTTTGTTATTTTTAATAGAAGGAAATATTTCAATATAGAAATGTGTGAGTAAATATAAAATTAATATTATTCTTTGAACTTCTACAGGAACATAATAGTCAATATGTTTTTAATAATCTTTCAATAAAATTTCAGGATTATAGTGTCAAATAAACTTATTTCAGGTTTAAAAAAGCAATAGTGGAAAATGTGTGTATTTGTCATGCAAACATGAAGTTATTTGTTGTCAAGTATGGTCTACATTTCAGTAATCTGCAATCCCATGCCTGGACATAGAAATAAAATTAATCTAAAACGAAAGCTTTTTTATTATTCCCTAGCCAACTAAAATTAATGAACGCTAGTCTCTCCTATCGACTCATAATTACCAAATATTTCAACTAAAAAAATTTTCCTCCACGTCCCGAATTAAAAATAAACAAACCTCATATGGCTAAATTTTTTATAATTTTAAGATAATTAGAAAAATGTGAAAAAAGGAATGACCACTGTTATTACACACTATTATATTGTTAAATCTATTGCATGAAATATTAAATAATTTTTGTGGACAATGAGCTTCATAAGTCTTTTTACCTTTTTTGTTTTGCTTTTATGCCATCATTGATTGTTGTGCATTTAGTGACTACGAATGAAACAACTTAGTGAAAATCAAAGGTACAAAAAAATGCATACATTAAAATAAAGGCTTCTTTACTGTTTCTCATCCTTTCCCTTTAGTTTTTCTCTTGGTGCCATTTTTACTCCCAACTCTGACAATTAATTAATAGAGGGCTTGTTCAAAGCTGTGCTTTTAGCAAAGTGGCTTCCTCCTATTGTATTTCTTTAAAGATAATCAATTTGAGCTTCTTTTAGCTGTCAATAAGTCTTTACAGTCTCCTTTCTTTCCTCTTGTCATCAGCAAATGATATATTTAGAGCTATGTGGAAGTCTATCTAAATTGTTCCCAGGAAAAAAATGCAGCCTTCTGATAATATATATGCTACTTGTAATTTTAAAGAGCCCTGTTGTCTCAAAGTAGAGATTCCAGCAGTAGTGATTGACTGATTTATTTACTTCCATGAGACTGAGGTAGAGGAAAGGAGAAAAATGGTGCTTAAGTAGGTATTGTCATACATACCACAATATGAGTAAATGTGTTTAAGAACCCTAGTAGGATTTCTATGTTAAAAAGTAAATAAATAAAAAGTCAGCCACACAATTTGTGCTTAGAAAGAGAAAAAACTCTTGAGGGGAGTAAAGAAGACTTTATTTCACATTTAGCCATAATGTTCTTTACATGAGTAATTAAGTCTGAGAATATTGTACTGAACAACGAAGATAGAAATTAATAGATTCTAAATGAAGCATTTTTCTTTTATTCTCAACAGCTGTTCATTCTTACTTAGTGTGCACATCTTTCCCCAAAAAGACAAAAGTAAAATTATTCTTTAGGAAATTAATCACATGCGTCTCATTATTTCAAATAAAATTCTCTAAAAACTAGCTTCTTTCTAGATGGAGAATAATCTCTTCACAGCACCCGCCCCAGAATGTCGTCAATGAGTGCAGTGCCACCTTCTGGTAGAAAGGGGGATCGCTTCTCTTTGTCTAGAGAGTTACCTAGAATACTGGAATCCAATTTTGGAAATGCAGTAAGGTAAACAAACGGTATTCTTAAGAATTTACTTCATTCTCCTTATTATAACAGAAAGAAATATTGAAATTTAGTCCATTGAGAACATGGTTTGATGTAAAATTAGCTTAAAATGTTTTTGAGTGTCTTTTCAATAGGAAACAAGCACTGACAAATTCAACCAGCCTTAACAATTTCATATGACAAAACATAGCAAATGAATATTTTGTTTTAAAAAATGTGCTAGGCAAAGGAATATAATTTTCAAGATGCAACAAACAAAGCCTACTGCATTCTATTTTAAGGGTGCAGAGGTTACTTTATCTTGGGGGGTCATTTATGCATTTATGCATTTAAATACAGATCACATGGAGGATTTTCATACATGCTGAGTGAGCAGTTTCAGAATACATTTTTATATAATATGTGCGTAATGATTTTCCACTGAAACGTGCTTATATATACATTATTTCATTTGATCCTCATAACAACCAATGAAGCAGTTTATTACAGATAAGGGAATTTAGGCTCAAACTGGACAAGTCTCCTATTCCAGATGATGCAGTGAGTGGTGAATCAGAATTCAAACCCACCTTAGAAATCCAATTGAAATTCTGATGTTTTCCCTAAAGAAACACGCCCACTCAATTCACTGAATATCTGAAAATTGTTCCGCATAAGAGACTAAAGATTTATTTTTCTTAGGCTTTCCTAAGAATTCATGTTTACTTCTCCATGCCAAAAATATTCAACCAGTTAACTACTAGCAAATATACTGTATTTGATTACAGAAACCTATAAATTATATAATATGTATTTCTGTAAAAATTTACTCATTTTACATATATATGTATGACATACTATATTATACATGTATACATGATTGTTACTAAAGGGTTTAGACAGATTGATAGATCAAGTTTTCACACAAATTTTAACTCAGATTTTCCTTGCAATCCCAGGATAAATACTACATCCAATAGTAATAGCAATACTTTTTGAATCTTTAGATAATATTAAGCTTCTTTGCCAAATTTCACAGCTTAAGTACCAAAAATATCAAAACACTTTTTGAGAATCCAAACTCACAACTGCTTGATTTAATATGATTAAAAATTATAAAATATATATAAAAAATTCATGAGATAATCTCTACCAGAATGATTTCTTCAAAAGGTAGATTTTCTGACTATATTATCTTCAGAAACAACTCTGTTAGGATCTGGGTTTTTGAAATATAACTTCCTTTGAGTTCCCTATTTTGCATTAATTTTTTAGTAGTGCCTGATTACATTAACCTTAAGTTAATGTTTCCTTACTGCTCAAAGCTCTGTTATCCTATTTTCTCCCTGAACATTTCTCATTAATTGAATCACTATTAACATTCAGTGTTCATATATTTTTGAGCTGAAAAATATCATTGTGGAATGAAAATAATACAATGCTGGCTTTATTTATTCTTTTCCAGAGTTCACTGAGACCCTAATAATATTTACATCTTATCATTATTATTAAACTGTTTACACTGGTAATCACTCAGCGTGTTCTAATTTGCTTACAACA
Organism: Ceratotherium simum simum; assembly: GCF_057802395.1. Taxonomy (NCBI): domain Eukaryota; kingdom Metazoa; phylum Chordata; class Mammalia; order Perissodactyla; family Rhinocerotidae; genus Ceratotherium; species Ceratotherium simum. Next base: position 18,783,017 of record NC_141909.1, read on the forward strand.
AAGTAGTACAAGCTAATTGACAACAATATGGAACAATTTTTCAAGCTCCAAATGTAGGGTTAACTTGGAGTTATACTATTTTACATTTTGTTTCGTTTCTTTTCAACTGGAGTTAAATTTATTTTATTAAATAGGAATCATCAGAAAATTTGCCAGTTTGATGAACTCAACTAGGTAGAGAGCTCTAGTTCTGTGAAGCTGAAAAACAGTGCATTTCTTATGATTGGTGAAAAGTAGGTATTTGTTTTTGAAAACTCTCTAAATATGCTTTTTATCAAGCATAAGATAACTATTTTGTTTCTTTCTCCAAAGAACATTGCCCCTGGTGGTTCACAACACTGTGAAGATAAATCTTATTAGGTTTAGGGAATTGATACTAACACTTTAAACTAGAGATCAAGTACGTGATACCTATTCCTACACTACCTCCTAAACTACCTATTCCTATATCACAAAATTATTCTGTGTTCACTTTTACATGTATTACCAACTTACTTAAAAGGAAAATTTCCAAGCATCTACTAAGGAGATAACAAAATTGAATATGGTGTTTTATCCCACCTGTTCTGGCTGACTGAAGCTTATAAAGGTTCCTCAATGTTGAATGAACCTGGCATGCCAGAGACTTACTATACAAACTAAGAACTGTTTTCCAACCAATAAACAAAGGGACTTGATGTAACCAATTGTGTACAGACCTATGAACTCATTCTGTCCTATTGCAAGTTTCCTTACTTACGGTGCAAAATTACCATGAACTCCTCCTTTCTGGCATTTAAAAATCTCTGATTTTTCACCATCAGCAAATTACTCAGTGACTGTCTTCATTGGTGTCTGTTCCCTTGCCTGGCTCATCAATAAACTTGACTTTGTAAATCTCCTTGTTTAGCTCTGGTGGCCTTTGCTTTATTGCATTAAAATCATTGTGTGTGCAGTTTCACATTAATTACCAGGAAAAGAATAAACGGAGACACAGAGTTTTAGAATTGGAAGGCACCTTAGAAATCATAGACACCCTCTTATAATAATATGGTAGATTAAGTTGATTTAAAAGCTCTTCCATTAAACACACCTAGATATGCTGAATAAAAATAAAACAAAAATTCTTTTAAATGTATAGCTGAATTTACAACAAAGAAAGAATCCTTAGGGTTCCTAAAAGAAGAAGGGATTTAAATTTAGGATAACAAGTGTTTCACTTACCACTCAGGCTGCCCTGGGTGGTGAGCACATGGGTGGAGGATTGTTCTTGGTCACTTAAGGGCTTAGTTTTAATGCTAAGACAGAAGCTAAAACCTTAGGTCTGAGGAGGAAGCAGGATGTGGAAAATGAGAGCGCTCCACAAAGCTAGTTCCCTGGGGGGGTGCATTTGCAAAGGTCTCTGAAAAGGCCGCCCAATGGCACAAGGACAGGTAAAAAAGTTTTTTATGTCCTCCTGGTCTCTGGAGAAAATATTTTCTTTCCTGAGATTTTGAAGAAGCTTCAGTCTTCAACTAATGCAGTTTTGATGTTCAAATTTATACTATGTATGTATACAGAACTAAATTAGAGATTTCCCATGGAGTATTGGACTGAGCCAACATAATCATTATACACTGTCTCATACTGAAGGCATTCTCAAAGGGAATAAAAAGCCCAACCAAAGATAAGTTCGCAATAAACATAATACACCACAGATACCGGACAGTACACAAAATAAAAGAGCAAGATTAGAGCCACAAGAATGTGAGCTAATAGAATGGTAATGTGATAGAAAATATAAAATAGGCTTGTTTCCAGTGATTAAGAATGAACTTTGATAAATTATTTTCAAGATATAATTTAAATTAATAGCATCAGTTATCAGAATAAATCATCATTTTAGATAGGATCAAAGAAAAAATTAGTAAACTGAATGATACATATGAGAAAATTACCCAGAATACATCATGTTATTTTAAAAAGATGATACTTATCATAGTGACTAAAATCATAAGGGACCTACAAACAAATAGCAAAGTTTGTCTGCGACATATATGAAGAACATCATAAAACTTCATTAAAAGCCATAAAATTAGGCCCAAGTGGAGAAATAGACCATATTTATGTTTGGGGGAATTAATATTGTAAAGATGGTATCACTCCCCAATCTACAAATTCATTGCAATACAAATAAAATTTCTGACAGTGTTTCCACAGATTTTGATCTTAATATTCATATATGTTAACTAAAATTGCCAATAATATTAAAAAAGTAAGAATAGAGGATGAACCCTACTATATACCAATTTTTTTTCAAACAGTAATTAAATCAGTATTATATTGTTACGAGTTTAAATGGTTAGACTAAAGAATGACATACACTTATATGAGACAAATATATAACAAATGAAGCCCAATAAGTCTGAAAGAAAATAATGGATTAATTAATAAGTGGTGCTGAAACCATGGATATCTATATGGAAAAAGAAAACAATTGGAACTCTAATAACAGTCAAATACATTAATTCTGATTAGTTGAAAGATCTAATTTTGAAAGCCAATTTTTTAGAAAAAATTAATAAAATATAGAGGACAGGGCCGGCCCTGTGGCTTGGTGGTTAAGTGAGCGCGCTCCACTGCTGGCGACCCGAGTTCGGATCCCGGGCTCCCACCGGCGCACTGCTTCTCCGGCCATGCTGAGGCCGCGTCCCACATACAGCAACTAGAAGGATGTGCAGCTATGACACACAACTATCTACTGGGGCTTTGGGGGGAAAAAATAAATAAATAAAATCTTTAAAAAAAAAATTAAAATAAAATAAAATATAGAGGACATTTTTATGATATCAGAGTAAGGAAGAGTTCTTAAAAGTGACAATACGTAAGTCATGGAAGAAATTAATAAATTTAAACTAACTTAAAAATCTTCTGTATCTGAAAAAAACACATTTCTTTAAAAAAGATAAAAAGATATGCCTCTGATTGAGAGTAAACATAGTCAAACCACATAACTCACAAAGGAATAGTATCCATAATATACAGTGAATTATGAAAATTAATAGAAAAACGATGAAAAACACATAAAGACAATTAACAGAGGATAAAGTATTACTAAACTTGTGAGAAGATACTCAACTTCAATATTATTTTGAAAAATGCAAAGTAAAATAAATATGAGATATCTTAAATCCATTTTAATCCATTTTGGCAACAATTAATTCCGATAATATCAAATGATGGCAAAGATATGCAAAGATTTGTTTCTGGTAGAAGTGTGAATCAGCACAAGCACTGTGGATGGTAATTAAGGAATACGTAGTAAAGAAAATTATACTTACTGTCATCTACCTTAAACTTCCTGTGACATACATGCAAAAAGGAACACGTTCAAAGAAGCTCATTGAGTTCTTTACAAAAGGGAAATAAAGAGGAAAATGTAGAAAATTATTTGAACATTGTATTACTACAGAAAAGTGGAAGTAAATGATTCTATATATATTGACATGAATAACTAACAAAAACAGTGTTGCAAATATGTAAATAATGATAACAATTATGTAAATTTTGAAAGAAATATGTTTCTTATTTCATTCAGCACGACTTATTCATAGTTTGGTTATGTGTAGTAAAACACATCAGCTTCATGAGAATGATACACAATAACTCCAGGTTAGAGGCTACTTCTGTGACAATAAGGAGACAAGTGATAAGAAGTAGAACTTTAGCTGCAGGTGCTGATTTTGCTTCTTAAAAAGCCAGAGAAAGAGAAAGCAACGTCGGAAGAAAAAAACAAGCATTAGCTTCTGTTTACCTTAATTCTGTGCATTAAATTATTTTCTGTGCTTTTTTGTGTTTGAAGTATTTCATAGTTCAGATTTTGAACATGAGAAAAAGGAAAGAAAGGGGCCGGCCTGGTGGCATAGCGGTTAAGTTCGAGTGCTCCGCTTCAGCAGCCCCGGGTTTGCAGGTTGGGATCCTGAGCGCCGACCGACGCACCACTTGTCAAGCCATGCTGTGGTGGCAACCCATATAAAGTAGAGGAAATGGGCACAGATGTTAGCCCAGGGCCAATCTTCCTCGGCAAAAAGAGGATTGATGATAGATGTTAGCTCAGGGCTAATCTTCCTCAGGAAAAAAAAAAAAGGAAAGAAAAAGAGGTTCTAAAGACCACCTTCTCATTTTATATAGAAGTAAGTAAAGTCTAGAGAAGGTAAGGGATACACCAGATTTTACAGTAAGACAGAGGACAGTCTAGAACGAGAACCCGCCCAGGAAAAATGCCCCAAGTGTTTTTACAGAGTGGAATGCTGTCTTTAGTGTTGTGCATTTTCCGCCTCTAAGTTTCCAACTACAATTAGGGAACTGGCGGTCGCAAATGTCAAGGATCTAACGTGATGGTCTTCAAAGTCTCATCCAGGGAACCTCACATTCTTCCAAGGATCCCCTGTTTGTTTTGAATTTTGTTTAAAACTATCTACTTATCCATTTAAAATTAGATCCTATGTTGGATATTTGGTAGACGCCACAGAGCCAAGAACAGGGGTGTCAAATATGCTCACATCCTTTCCTGATGTGCTTAACCTCCCATGAGATGTAAGAAGTGACTATAAATCTGGTTCCACTCCATAAAAAATGAAAGAGGCTAAGAGGAAGGAAGTTTGGAGGAGAGTTACCGTGTGTGCCTTTAACAACCATAAATGACAAACTGAACGTGTGGCAATAGGTCCATTTACACAGTACAGAGCTTGAGAGACGCAGGAATTGGTATTTTATTGAGTCTTGAAAAGTCTAAAGAATAGAGTGGCACTGTCCAACAGAAATATAATACAAACCACTATATAATTTTAAATTTTCTAGTAGTCAAATTTTTTAAAAAAATTATAAAAACAGGTGAAATGTTTTGAAATATATTTTATTTTACCCAATATATTAAAAATATTATCATCTTAACGTGATTATTATTAATGAAGTATTTTACATTATTTTTCCATTCTAAGTTTATACAGTCTGATGTGTATTTTACACTTGCAGGCTATCTCAATTTAGAATAGCTACATTTGAGGTACTCAGTAGCATGTGGCTAGTGGCTACCATATTGGACAACAAAGGGTTGGAGTGAATAGATTCTTCAGTCTGCCTGGCAAAGGTAAAATGGACTGATTGTAAACTGACTGCACTTCTAACAATAATAAACAAAAAGTGTGTTTTTCCGGAATTAGATGTGGACTCTGCAGAAGAGAAGTATGTGGTCTTCCTAAAAGGGATTGCATGTAAGAGATCTAGCTTATACTTGGAAAGTGTAAGATATCTCATTAGAAGCCAAGGCAGCCACATGTAGCCCACAGAAAAGAGCACTGCTTAGGTCAAGGGATATGGAAATCTCCCTTTGTAAAGGTTTGGAAATTTCCAGGGAGGGCAAGAGCTCCCTATGCACTGGGATTCTGTAGTGCCAGAAGACACTGTCCCCAGCTGATACCTTCCTGTTCTCTGGCTTCTACTCCAACTCTGGGAGGAGGCAGAATGTGTGCTAAGGGTGTGGAAGAGGAGGTGGATGGCGCTGAGGGAAAAAAGAAGCCGACCTCACTCTCCTATCCCTACCACAGGCTACCAAGGTTGGGTCAGGATCACAGTGTGAGAGGGAGAGGCTTACACTGGACAAGAGTTTAAGTTTTGATTACCAAAATAGCCAGTTATTGATTTTAGGCTGGACTAGAATTTTAATTCCAAAATAAAATACTACTTGTTTATTATCTAAATGTGTCTGGAAAGACTATGGGGAAGAACATGCTCACAAAGTGTGTTTAATAGGAAGCGGTGAGAAAGAATAAAGTTGATATCTGCTTACACTCTACCAATTCCACTCTGTTAAATAAGCCCCTTTTACCTATATTAAAATTATAATAAAACAAAGGACACTTTCCATGTATCATAAAATGAACATTAGCACATTAGTGACACATTAACTACTTCTTCCAGGAAAGTACACTGTGACTGAGACTATAGTTTCTGCTGCCATCTTTGTTTCAAGGATGAGTACCCTGAAGTTACAAAGGTAGGTGTTAAATTGTTTATTATTTGCAATTGCACATGGTAATCAGGATTTTTTTAAACACTGTAAAACCCAAAGGGATTATTTTATTAATAAAAATCATATACTAAATAGAACATTGGCATTACTCCTAATTTCAAAATTTTATGTTCGCTTCAATTGACTCATTACATTATGTTCATCAGATGACTTTATAATAAGTAAATATTAAAATTTTGAATTTAGTAATTCAAGTTATATTAATAAAACCTTAATTTATCATTCATAAGTGAGGTTAATTTTTAATTATTATTTGAAGAAATGGATTATGTTTAGAACATTCTTTTGAAAATCACTGATCTATATTTTGGACTAATATAGTAAGTTTTTCAGTTTGGCTGGGTCTGGGCAACTAGCACACTCCCGGGTTATGTTCTCCCACTGCCCTCCAAGTTTGAATAGAATCTTTACAATATAGCCGTAAAGGAGTGATAATTAGAGAGGTAAACCTCTTTCCAAATTAATTATATAATAAACTTCAAAACTATTAGTTTTGAATGTCTCTGATTCTTTTGGATTATTCATCCCTTGGCCTTTTCTGCAGCAAAATATCTGAAATGTTAAATGACTGCCTACTGTATTGAAGAAAAAGCCCAAGTTTCCCACCTTAGCTCTCAACACGCTCATGCTTCACAAACACGAACTTATCTTGAGACCCTTATTTCCACTCCTTGATTCTCAACACAAACCTTCTACCCCACATATCTAATCTCCCCATTCACTATTCCCCCGAGATTCTATTCAAGTTCCTATCACACATCTTGGTTTATGTGGGACAATATCTTTCTATTTTAATTTAGTCCACTGACTTGATAAGGCCCATCTGAGATTCATTTTCACCGTTTCGCCTTTCTCTATGCTCTCACAATACAAGTTCACATTTCAGAGAAACAATGGATACAATACACCAGCGTCAAGTATTGGAATGAGTGAAGGAATCTGAGTTCTCATCTCTAGTAGAACATCTCCTAGTTGCGTTTTCCTGGTCAAGTGATTTTTAGAGCTTCGTTAAAAAAATCTTCTACCTTTAAAATCCTAATAATATACATTTCATTATCACTTACACAAATCTACACATATAAATTTAACATGTTCACACTAAAAAATTACTCCAGCAAAATTGCTGTCTTAAGATAAAATCTTTCGTAGCATTTAGCATGGTACATAGCAAGGATTCATGTATTCAAAAACATTAATTACCTAGCACATCAAGAGGGAAATTGTATTATATTTTGTTTGCTTGATTGAATTCATTCATTAGCCAGATTTTCCCCAAACACAGAACACTTGCTGAGAATAAATTAAAAGCTGTGGGACCTGGTCTAAGTTTATTTTACATCAGTACAAATTACGTGTTGTAGGTCTCATTCTTAACACTTTTTTAAAGTTCATCTCAGTGATATCATGTGGCTACTTTTAATTTTTTTCCCTCTAATCAGGATTTACTTCAGAAAACTTTAAAAGCTAATTAGTTATTGTGGGCTCTCAGGGAACAGCAGCGGCACACGGCCAGGCCAGCTGTGGCTAGCAGGGATGAACCAATGTTTTTGACGGCTGATGTTCAGACAGGTCATGGGTTTAAGAGGGCAATTCATATCAAGTTTTAGTAGTTGAAGGAACACAGTGTTTTTAATGCACTTTTTTCCTCGTTATATAAACAAAACCTGCTTATTGTGGACAATTAGAAAATAGAGATAAGAAAATTAAAATCACTTATAATCGTAATACCTCAAGTTAACCACTGTCAACATTTGGTGAGTTTACTTCTGCTCTTTATTTATATAAATACACACATTCACAAAGAGAAAATAGCACTCAAATTATTGATAAAGTGGGTTTTACATTTACTTTTCACTAATTATTATTTTTCCATGCCTTAAAATTTCTTGTCCTACAACCCAACAGAGATGAGACAAAAAAGCCAGTTTAGACTTTCGCATTAATCAAAAGGGATTTAACCATGCTACAAAGGTCAGGTTAAGTGTGGAGCCTTCTCAACCAAACTCGTTGTTTCTATGCATAAGTAGGGGTCCCTGAACCACCACACGGAGAAAAGCCAATTGCCAATTAGGAAGACCTGCCTTGGATGAAAAAGAAGCCTCTAATTTGTCTGAGACATGATACACATTTGGGCATATTTGTTACAGCAGTTTGGGTGACCCCTAAAGAGTGTGGAATCAGTAAGACCCTGGCTTATGATTCAAATCTAGGCCCATGCTTTATATTTGTTTGTCTGCAGTAAAAACTGTAATAAAGTATATTTATAGAATTTTGCTATTAGGCTTATAATATCTTTCCTCATCTAAAATTTAGCTAATTCACTTATAATCTTTCATTTTCCCTTTAAGGTTTCAAATTTTAACATTTATCTGTTTAATCTATACAGATATTAATTTGCTATAAAAATTTTAATCATTCCATGGGTCAGAATAGAAAGTAATATGATCACATAAATCATCAGAGTTAAATTTTTAAAAGCATATAATAAATCTGAACAAAAAATAACACTAGGCTCTGAATATTTTTCTCTTGGATGCTGGATTTGTCAACATAATATTACAGGAGGAAAAATCTATTCTTTAGCTAGTAATAAATATTCTACAAAAATTTGAGCAAGTACTATGATAAAAAAGAATTATAGATGTTTTTAAGAGATCTATTGTGATTATGTTATTAATCCGATAATATAGGTGGGCAGATCATGATGGATCAGTCAGGCTAGGGACTAGCTGCTAGACCTAACATTAGTACACATTCAGTGGGTAAGCTCACACTGTCTAAGCACCCTGAAAAAGCACAGTCATGAGAAGATGCCTTCCCTTGAGGCATCTTCATTTAGCTGTGTCCTCTGTAAAGACAGTAGAAGAGCCCAGCTCATTTGGAAACAGTTCCAGTTTCACAGTATTACAGAAGACCAAGGTATTATCCTTTCTTTCTTTTCTCTTTTTATTGAAAACAACTGAAAACGGTGGGGAATAGGTAGAAGCTTTTCTTTTTCCCCAGGGCTAATTTAGGAATCTTGGCCCCAAAATGTCAAATCCATTTTCATTTAACTTCTAGAGAAACTATTATTTCCTCATTGTGCAAGGAGAAAACGATGTTAGCGAACAAGTGTTTGAACATAATACGTTTCAGGCCTTATGTAAAATTTAAGTAGTCTACGGTAGAATGCTTTCTTAAAGACAGAATAAAGTAGTTTGTTTTTAAAGAAAACCTTAAAATTCTTATGCTAGTAGCAGCGTAGATTCAAAATGCAAATTAACACAAATCAATTCAGGAATTAGCAATTGTCAATATACAATATTAATGTATTTCAAAGAAGACTGCATATATATACATATGACATAAAATAATATGTTACTATATATTAACTATAGATTGCTAATAGTATATATCACAAATTACTATATTGTTAGTATATATGTACATATGTTGTGTACATAATATATATATATAATACTCATGTGTGTGGACTACAAGTTCAATATGCTAATTGGTAAATTAAAGTGGCAAATACCTCCAGTTTTGTATGCATTCTCAGTGGAATGTTAAGAACAACTTTTTAAATAAAGAAAACTCACTTCCACAACTGCTGACATGCTTTTCAGGATTTTTGTTTGACTGCTGCCAATTCGAATCCCTAGACTAGAATAAATGAAGAGCCATCTGTTCTGACGCGGCCGTTGCGACAGTTCTAGGCTCGCTGAAGCAATTGTTTCTATTACCCTTAGTACCCATGATATGCTTCACTTTGCAGCATCCCTACTGAATAAATTGAGCCTTACTTGTATCACGAATATAATTAGTTAAGATCTTGGTAAAAATTCTATGTGCCAGAATAATTTAACCCATTCAGCTCCAAGCCTTCAAAAAATTTTATTTGTGGTTTAAACTTTTTATGCCATTCCCAATGATTCTCCCCCTCATTAGCAAACGACTTTTGTATGTACAATATTGGGGTATCTTTAATTATGTTAAACATTATGGAATAATAATGTTGAAATTGAGAGAAAAATGGGGAAATTATTGTGTATTGAAGCCAATTTTTGCTGAGCTTTGTTGTAATTCATTTAAACCAGATGATGCTGTGGACATGACTTTGCGATTAGTCTTTTCAAGGAAGTAAGATTTAAAATAGGAGGCTGAGTTCAGGCATGTATTCAGAGTTGTCATGTGGAGATGATGAAAAGAATAAGCGTGAAATAAAAAATATTTTGCTGGCATAGGATGGAAGGTTCTGGGCTGTAAGAGATCATTTTGATCAAAGACTGTGCATATCTGATATAAATAAATTAACAGTAACTTGAGTAAGTGTCCATAAAATGTAATAAGGGAAACACACCAGCAGCACATTCTGTGATTAGTATAAGTTTAAAGGTTTTACAGGATGACAAAATATAAAAAGGGTAAAAAAATAAATAGGTCAAGATATAAGTAATTTATGAAATTACAAAAATATAAACATTATATGAAGGTAAAGTATCTGAAATCGTTTGAAAGATAGGTTTCAACAGAGATAGGTTAATCATTTGAAATGGTAAATCAAATAAGATGGGGTATGCTGAAGTACCATTGAGGATATAAACCATGTATTTTAAGGCATTATTGTATTAACAAAGAAGGTACAGAAGCCCAGCAGGGATGATGACAGTCAGGTGAGAAGAGGACGCTCAGGTTGCCGGAGATAATGCTGACTTAAGAGTCTAGAACCAACAAGTAAAGAAGAAGCTTGAGATGCCATGCAAAAGCCAGGAAGTTTGTGGTTTTCAGAAGCCAGGAGTCTGCAAGCCAAGAAATTAATAGAGATGGAAAACAACAAGCTGGTGACAACAAGAGGTCTTCCAAATCCAAAAAAGACAGAGAAATCAGAACAATGACGGAGATCTTGAAGGATGGGCGATCATGCCTGACTTATTTACCATTGTAGCCATAATGGCTGGATGAGGCAGTGCGTGGAATCATTGGTAGTTAATAACTGAGGGAAGAATAAATCAGAAATAAATAGATGAGGAATTGAGTAAGCTACGTATAGCACACAAAGAATTAGTGCATAGCTAGGTCTCCAGGAAAGGTCAAGTGGAGATAAAATCATGCCTGGTAGTGTGCGGGAAATCAGTCAACTCAGGGCCAAAAACTGAATGGAGGAGTCAATGAAGAGAGGGGCTGGACATTTGGGAGGGAGGGAGTCTGGGCATTTGGGAGGGAGGTTGGAAAAATGGGGGTTGGAAGTGGGCACTTGGGGAGGTGGGAGGCAAAATGGAAAGAAATGGAAAGCAAAGACTCAGAAAGCCAAAAGTAAATGAGTCAAAGGGAAATCAGAATCCACAGTTTTGCTGTCTTGGGTAAAACTCTTCATTTAAAAAAAAGGTGAGTATTAGCTACTGGTTGCTGGAAGATATAGAGCAGTATCCCTCTAGGTTAGTGATGAAGTTGAGTCTTATCTAAGGTAGAGAGTTGGGTGCCTAGTGGTTAGGAGCACAAATGCAAAGAAAAGAACACCCTTTATTTCTGATCCTTGTCCTGGTCTCAGTGTCTGGAGAGATGAATGTTGCAGTGTGACATAAAGCTGTCTCGAGACAGGAGGGCCAGATGATGAATGGTATGCATTTTACCCACAGAGAGCCTTTGCATAAAACGGAGGTTCTTAAAGTGTGGTGCCTGGACCAGCAGCATCAGTACATCTGGGTACTGGTTGGAAATGTAGAGTTCTTGGTCCCACCCCAGACTCACTGAATCAGAAATTCTGGGAGTGAGCCCAGTAATCTGAATTTTAACAAGCCCTCCAGATGATGCTGATGCATGTTAAAGTTTAAGAACCATTGTCTTATGGGAAAACAGACATTAGCAATAGTTAAGGAACAAATTTCATAATTAATGGTAAAGCCAGTGTATGGCCCTAAAAAGCAGGAACTAGTGCTTCCAAGGTGCAAAATCTGAGATTCTACAATATGAAGAGACACAGTGACCTGAAAAGAACTATTAGATTGATAATGAAATCTTGCATTTAGCCTCTAAAGAGAGAAATGTGCCTGATTGCAAAGAGATTTGTTTTCTTTGCTTTGAGGACTATTACGTTTGCAAGTGCAATAGTTATGTTGCACACTTCCTAATAAAAAAAGATTTCTGATGAGAATTGCTTACAGTGTTACAGTTAATAAAGAATAAGATAGCTTAAAGAGAAGTATTTCTGAGTTTAAAAAAACTAAAAGAAAGTGCATTTTGCTAAACCATAAGGTACTAAGCACACAAGCCCCATCTAGTGGCCTTTGTACTAGGAGTTCACTGAAGGTTTCTAAAGGGGTGCAAACCCACTATGGAACCACAAAGATACAAGCGATTTAGCACTTACATACCTGGACTACAGCACATAGGCATCATAATTACATCACAGCCTCTTATGCAAAACATTCCTCAAGTTTTTTAGAACCTCTCCTCAATTTCAAAACTATCTAGAATCAGAAAAGAAGGAAACATTTGAGTTCCAATTATGTGTCAAGCCCTAAGTTAGATGCTTTTATATATTTGTAGATATATGGTATGGAATAGATAGATATAGATATAGACATAGATACAGCTATATAAATACAGACATCCAGGATGACCATTAAATCTGTAAACACAGGTGAATACATACATGTTTTACTACTATTACAACACATAATAAAATAAAATTATCTATGGTTCCAGAACACCTCAATGAAAAAAAGCAAAGCTTAGAGGGGGACTTTTTTCAAAGTCACACAGTGTGTTACTCCTATGATACCCTGTGCTAACCTCTGCTATAGTATTTTTCATTCTATGACATTGCTATTTTTTTTGTCTTTACATACTATTTTAAGCTCTTTGAGGAATAGAGCCATTTTTTTAAAGCTGTTTTTTATTCTTGGCACCAAGCGTAGTGCTCAATAAACTGATTAATAATTGTCATATAAATAAATGCATGGATGGATAAATATATGAATAAAGTAATAGATGAGTTATTTAAATCATTGCCTTTATATTTCATATTTTACACACACATAAATACATATTACTTTCATAACAGTGAAACTGAATCTTCTCAGCCAGTGTAGGAGCATCCAAAGATGTCTTAACTTTGTGTTCTACATTCTACAAATATTTGTTGTCTCAGAATAAAAGTAAATATTGACTAATCAAGGATCTTAGTAAGGGGAAATGAATATTTATATGAATAATTACGATGTAATATAGAATGTGAGAAGCGGCATGCAAGTGACAATGACATTTTGCTTTTTACATTTTAGCACAAGAAATGACTTTTAGTCAAAGGCAACAAAGAACATTTTATTAAACAGACTCCTGAAAACTTTCAGTACAATTTGAATAAGATATTATGATAGAAGGGTATTTCATTAAGAGGGAGAACGTGGGTAAAGGGTATGTTTGGACACGAGCCACCACTCCCCCATGTGCTCCTGGTACATTGTACATGAAAAGAAGCAATATGGCAATAAAGCCTGAAAACTAAGTGGAGTCAGAACAGCACAGATATCGGGGCCTTTTGTGCCAGATTCCAGCCTAAAGGACTTTGCTTCCTAGAAAGTCCCAGAATCAACAGATCAAAGCAGAAAAGGCATTAAGCAAAAAGAAAGTTAGCCAATGAAACAAATTTAATAACCCTAGTTATTAGTGATAGAGGCAGATCTTTACTTCTAATATGGATAAATCCTATTTTTTAAATATCCACTAATTATCAATTTAAATGGGAGTTTAATTGCACTCACATTCAGTTCACAGATCACAGCATACAGGCAACATAGGATTTTCTCTTTGGATCAGTTTTACATACCAGTTCCATCAACAACCAGGAATTAATATTAACCAACATAAGGCTTGGTGGTGACACAGATTACATATAATTAGAACCAAAGTATTGCTGCTTTGACTACTAATGTGTTTCTAATATTATTAATAGGTATAGTCAAATTAAAATAATTGCTTAATTTTTTTCCTTTTTTAAAAAACAAAACCCTAGAACTATAGATTTAAAAATATATATATAGGAAAAAGGTCAAAAATGGATTTTAATTACTATTATGGTTGTTTAACAACAGCATTAAATTGCTGAAACTAGAAAAATTAGTTTCAGATATCATGTTGCACATTTCAGGTTTCAATGGAACAAAAAATTGCATTGAGCAAACCCTTTCAAACAACGTATAGGATAGTCTCTCTTTTAAGTAATGGGAAGAGCCATATTTTTATAAAAGGATCTTTCTCAGAAAATATTTTCAAGGTGACATGTCAGTTAAATGAAAGGAGTGTTAGATGAACAAGGGAAACATAAAGTTTATTATGACTATAAAGCATATGAAAAACTTCACATCCACTAAGAAACATCCTCCCTTCTTTTTTTACCACCTGATTTTACCCCCTAGAAGTCTTTCAAAATTGATTCTACTTCTCAGATCTCCCCAAACTAAATTTAAACTTTCATCTAAGAGTCAATTCAAAGGTTATGTTTTGCTTGCTATTTTCAATACTGTGAACCATCCCATGGTTTTACAAACCCTTTTAAATTCTTCACTTCAGAACTCAGACCCTAGTGATTCCTATATGGCTGTGATTTGTCTATTCTCCTTTAGGGTTGTCTTCTCCATGTGCCTTAGGGTGATCACGCAGCTCAACTAGATCCCACTACTCTAAAATTGGAAATTCTGCTCATCTTCCAAATTTACCCCCTAGTCTATAAACACACAAGAACTTCCCTTCTCATCCATCCATCCATCCATCCATTCATTATCCATCTATCCACTCATCTATCCATTCTTTCATTCATTGAGGAGTATTTTTAAGTACAATCATGTATCTTGCCATAGCTGGCAATACTACATTTTAACTTGAAACACACAGAGTTTACTATCCATTGTAGGTATAGATAATTGAACTGTCATTTTAAATCTGGTTAATGAGTCATATGGTAATGGGAAGTTTTCATAGCAGGTGGGAGTGGAAACCCAAAATTGGTGGCTCAAGGAAGCTTCCTCGGAAAATTGAATGAATGATGGTAACAACCATTAAGATAGAAGGCAGTTTTTAGTATGAGGGTAAGAGAGGTAAGAGCTTGGTTGTGGTGAATGATATATGTGTTTGAGTTTCAGAAGAAATAGTAGGGTTGGAGGCATATAGGTATCAATTACCCACCCATTAAAGAGGATAATATTACTCAGGAAAAATACAGAGTGAAAAAATTAAAAGATCTAATAGGAACCCTAAATTAAAGGTATGGGCCAAGGGAAAACATGTTTCAAAAAAGTGAAGGTTGACATTGCCAATTCTGGGGAATGGACAAATGAAACAAAATTGAGGAGTGACTACAGGATGATGGTGACTTTGGGAATAACAATTCAGTTGACAAAGGGAAATGGATCGAAGAGCAAACTAATGTTAGGAACAGTAATCTCTGAATACAGATAACCATTTCAAGAAGTCTGGCTGTGACAGGATAGAGCTGTAAAGGGCAGCAGAGGAGATTATGGGTTTTGGAAGGTGAATGTAGGTATACGTGCAGGTATAAGGAATCCATTTACTGATTTTTTAAAAAATAGAATAAGCTTGAAAACATTCAACATTTTTTCTTAAGGACAGGATCTATTAGAAGGAGAATATGAATACTCAGAAACAAATAGACAATCTATAAAGCAAGGTCTCTGAGGATGCAACTGGGGTTACTATATAGAGCACAGAAGTGGTACTACATAGGAGATAGGGCACTTCTCTTGTGTAGCAAAAGGGAAAGAGGAAGACAATGAGTAGGGACGGAAGCAGGTATGAATACCTTGTGGAACAAAGTTGAGGAAGTTCCCATCTGATGGAAGGGTAATGGGAAAGTTAGTGTCATGGTAAAAGATTTGAGAAGAATAGAATACGTGTGTAGTAGCTTCTGCATAGTATGTCAGGGGCAATTGACTTGGGAGCGTATCATAAAAGCAATTTCCCATTTTATAATACATCTCCAGAAATTAAGATTATGTGACTTCAAAATATTTGTTTCATAATTTTAAAGTTTTTACTACTGTCTCTCTCGCTACATGAGTATCCCATTTCTTCTTATTCTACTTTCCAGGAAAATAGAGAAAAATATTCATCAACATATATTACTAACTCTGATTTTGGAAAACAACTGCTTCTGATAGAAACTGTGACATGTGAAACTGTGGGAAAGTTAGTAGTTAAATATTCTATATGAATAAAAATTCTTGTTTTGTGGATAGAGGAAGTAAAGTCAGAAAAAATATAATTAACATCATCAGAAAATAAATCCTTGATAATATTCTTAAATCAATACTCAGCCCCACCATTTATGCATGAATTTTGCATGGCATTAGAATTCAAAATAGAAGACCTTTCATACATAATTTTAAATATGAGCAGTAAAACTAAAGAAACCAGTCATTTAAGGACAAAAAATACAAGTTGTCTTCAAAGTTCTACTTATATTTTGAAATAAAAATATCCCTTTCAATATGTTGATTTTACCAAGTTGCAAATTCAGGATACCACAACTGCCTATATTTGATCATTTTCCTAGAAACATTATTATAGGTGGATGATTTATTTGAAAAATTTCTCCTGATGTTATCACCTTTGTAATATTTTATGCTGTTGACTACGACACAGGGATAAGCGCCAGAGAAATATATTATTAAAAGTTATATTTAAAAGTTAATATTTTAAATTAAGAAAAAACGCCTCCAATCAAGTTTGTAAGTCAACCTTCTAAAATGCTGAAAAATATGCACATAAATAATAGATTGCCATATGTCCATAGCTAAATCCAATAAACAATGTACATCTTAAGAAGAAGCTTTTAATTTTTTCCACTAATAACAGCTGTGCTATTCAAATTATGAAATAATTTTGCTCCTTTTCTTTACAACTGTTCCTGGATAACTCTTATTTAAGTCTTATATATAACTATTTGCTGGGAAAAAATAGCCCTAGAAGAAAGATTGTGAATTTTCTGTTTCTCTTTATATCCTGTAAACTTTATAAGAAAAAGGATGCAGACAGAAACTTCAGCCTAATATTGAATAAAAGGTAAGAAACTCAAAGTTTATTCTATATTTAAGGGCTTGCAGTTTTTGAAGTTCATCTTCAAAGTACCAGTGTTTTATCTTAAAGATTTCTCTTTTTATTCTCTTTTAGTAATTTCTTAAAACATTATCTTTGATATAAAAGGTAGACTAAGACAAAATGAAAGATTTTTCTGCATAAAGAAAATACATCATAGAGGAATGTGAATTTTTAAACCTCGAGGATATTTAAACTCGGTTTTAGAGGTTAGATAGTAGATTCTTTAAAATAGATGCTGATGATAGTTAAGGGGAAGTGTCATTTGGATGTTCTAGTAGGGGTCATACTTACTTGTATACCCTTGGCCAAGTAGATAGATATGCAATTTTTCTTATTGGAACTAACAGCACCTAATTAGCACCATTATTGGAGAGAAGAAAATGTAGCCACCCTGGAAATACAAGTCTGTTGAATCAACCTTGACCATCACCAGGTAACAGCTATCCCACTTAGCTTTTTATCTCTCTTACTGAGAGATTGTGGAAACACCCAAGGTTTGGACCTCTTTCTTAGATCTACTTAATGATGTGGCCCTTCCACTTATACGCCTTCCAGTTTGACACAAAAACTTTTTTTTTTTTGCTGGCTGGTATTTCTTGGTCCTAACTTGACAGTGAAAGCTGAAGTTGAACTAAAATGAATAAAATTAAATTGAGCTAATAAGTCAATTTAAAATAACAGTTGACCTTTCCTGAAGGGCTTGGGGCTCTGGTAATCCACATGATTCAGATGACAGCAGAGTGGGATCTGGAAGCTTTTGTGTCTAGAGGCAGGGCTGTGTCTAACAAATAGAGGTTATCAGCTGTCTGGTTTAGTCTTTAACTTAACCCGAGGAAAGAAATACTTTACCTACCCTCTAAATCTACTTCTGTATGTCAGAAACTTTAAAATCAGAATTTATTTTCCTTTGTTCTTAGCCCAATTATTTTTGCTTCTTTTAAAACCATTTACTTTATTCATAGGGGGGAAAAAACAAAAAACATCATTTGTGTAATATCTCTTCATACATTGTACTACTGTTCTATTTTCTAGATTTCTTTCTCTCTCAAGTCTATTTCTCGCAACTTTAATAATTTGCATTGCTTCTACTCATTTCATTTGAGAACGCTGTGGAATCTCAATTTTTACATCATTTTCAATTTAGGTGTTTTTCTCCCCGATGTTCAAAACCATACAGAATCTTTCCTAATCAAAAAAACTTTTCTCTGTCCACTTCAATGCCTGGACAATGATGAACTTTAAGTAATGCAAGTAGTGATCATGGACTATCATTTCCTAGCATCTAATGAGTTGTCAATATTTCTCGGTGGTGTATTTTCAATTAATTTTTCACCTCTTTGAAGGAATAATCAATACTGTAGATTCCTAGATATAAGATGTTTTCATATAACATAAACCACATGCTTAACTATGGGAAAAATAACCTTATACACATTACTTACCCTATCAAAAATTCTGTTACTCCTTATAGAAGGAAATTTCACTGTTCAGGCAAGGGTTTGTGTGAGTGTGTGTGTGTTCCAGTTACATTGTCTTATTTGTCTTCTTTTGGGTACAGAGGACACTGTGTTGTTCCTAATAAAACCTAAAACAATATTTCTAATGGGACGTGGCCAAGATTCTTGCTGTTTTACTAATGATTTCCTAGCTTTGCTCAATTCTTCTCACCTCCTGAACAAAGATTGTTGTGATGCTCAAATGTTAAATAGCCCTTCCCTCATGACCGCACCCAATCTAGGGCTGACCTGTTTTCCTTTCAAGTTCTCCCTTACAATCATTCAGCACAAGTGTAAACCTATAACTAGTCCATCACAAGCACAAACCTATAGTAAACAATGCTCTCTTACTGAATTGCCTCACAGTTCTTTTGGTGCATTGTCTCCCTTGATGCAGCAAATTAATAAACCTGACTTTGTTTGACAATGGAAGATTCTGTGGTGGTCTTTAGCTGATGGGTTTTATCATAGTAAGAAGGACCTCCAACAAAATCAATTATACTTAAGACATTTTCTAAGTAATGACCATTATTTAAAAATATGCCCTTCCCCAAAACATGATATTTGAGAGATTAAAATGGAATTGGGGAGCATTGTGTCCAAAGCCCTTAATTTTGTATGGTACGCAAATGAGATCCGAGACTTATCCAAAGCCCCTGAACATTAGTGATAGAACCACAATTAGAACTCATGCTACTTTATATATTGTCCAGTGTGCTTCCTCTATAAAGCCTATCACTTATTGTAAAGTTTCATACATTTGTGATCCTCTCAAAAGCACAGTAGAATAAATCCCAGTTGTATATGAAGCAACAATTGAACACTACTTTTTAAAATTTCTTCTTCAGGTACTCAGACTAATATTTAGAAATACACCTTCCAAAGACACTTCTCTTTCAGTAAGTTTCTTTCATGATTTTCAATTTCATTCATATACACAAGAAGATTTTCAAAACATTTAAAAATCCAGCATAGAGTTTCTTATGCGCAATCTGCTGAGACTAGTCTGTTCTTCTTGTTTGAAGTCCTATTGCCTGGCTCTGATCCTGGCTCTGCAGCATGCTAACTAGAACTAATGTGACCTTGGGCAAAGAACTCAATGGATCTTTGCCAAACAGGGAAAATAATATTCCCTATCACATAGAGTTTTGTGAAGATTAAATAAGTTAATACATAGAAAATACCCAGAACAGGGCTGGGCTCTGGAATGGAGTATCACTAAATAAATATTAGCTATTGTTTCTATAAGGCAAGTTAGCTGTTGAAAATTATTATTGGAATTTTAAAAATCAATTTTCAGATTTTGTATTTCCATTTTTAAACAAATTTGACCTTTTTAAAAATTGATAAACATTATTTTTAGAGCAGTTTTACGTTCATAGAAAAATTGAGCAGAAAGTACAGAAATTTCCCATATGACCTCTACCCCCCCCACATGACCTCCCTCACTATCAACATCCCCTACCAGAGGCGTATGCTCCTTGCAATCGATGAACCTACACTGACACATCATTATCAAAGTCCATAGTTTACATTAGGGTTCACTCTTGGTATTGTACATTCTATGGGTTTGGACAATCTATAATGACATGTTTCCACCATTATAGTATCATACACAGTATTTTCACTGCCCTAAAAATCCTCTATGTTCTGTTTGTTCATCCCTCCCTCCCCCAAAACCCTGGAAACCATTGATCTTACAATTTTTCTTTTTCCAGATGTGACATGGTTGGAATCATACAGTATATAGCCTTTTTATATTGGCTTCTTTCACTTAGTAATATGCATTTAAGGCTCCTTCATGGCTTGATAGCTTATTTCTTTTTAGCACTGAATAACATTCCATTTTCTGGATGTACTACAGCTTATCCACTCACCTACTGAAGGACATCTTTGTTGCTTCCAAGTTTTAGCAATTATGAATAAAGCTGCTAAAAACATCCATGCACAGGTTTTTATGTAGACCTAAGTTTTCAGTTCTTTTGAGTAAATACTGAGGAGCATGACTGCTAGATCATATGTTTAGTTCTGTAAGCACAATTCACCTTTGAAATAGGAAATTTTTACTATTCTTACTATTTTTGCCGTTGTTCACTTATCTTGAACGTGTTTTACAGAACCTACATATAGGAGCATTGTGCAATGATGACAAGTTATTTTCAAAGACACCAAGACATCCTGAAATACAGTAAACCCCAAGAACTATGTGATAATAGCCTTGATAATCTGCACGTTGGGGAAATGAAGTATTCATTAGAACTTCCTGTTAATTTTTATCAGATATGTCATACCTTTCCCATTTCTTTCTATCACTTTTGTTCTTATTAGTCCTATTTTATTCTAGTGTGGTTTTATTTTATTATATTCCCCATGATGACTTCAAAATACTTTCCTTCATTCATTCATATATTCATACATTAACTTGACAAAGATTTTATGAGCATCTTTGCACATGCACTATATTCGGTTCCAGGGATATGAAGATGTACCAGACATGAGTATCATTTTTAGAAACTCATGGTCTTAGAAGAAATAAAACACAATAAACTACAGTGTAATAATATAGATATGTACAAAGTGTTAAGTTAGCAGATAAGGGAGTGACCAAGTTCACTTGAAGAGGTGAAGAAATCACCACAGAAAAAAATATTTAAGTTTTATTTATGTCATCAACATATTGCGCCTGGATTACTATAGTAACAACTCTCTCCAGATGCATTCCTAACACTGCAATTAGAGAGGTCTTGCTAGAGTGCAAAATGATCAATGAACTGATTTTTGGCATGGCATGCTATGGGTAAGTGATTCATGAGTTGGTTTATGCCAATCTCCAGCCTACACTGTATATCACAGCATTTTGGAATTCCATGCAGTTCCCTAACGATGCTTAGCTTTCTCTAGTTATCAGGTTTCTGCTCCTGCTTCCTCTTCCTGTAATGATTACTCTCCTGGCTATCCATAGCCCTATTAAGGACTGTTTCTTCAGGTGTCAGATTATATTTTAACTCGTTTGAGAAAACTTCCCGTAATCCCTAAGGCTGTGTAAGATATTTTTCCTTTATGCTCTCATAAGATCTGTTTTTCCACAAATGAAATTCTTCATACTGACTATAATTTCCTGCTTACTCATCTGTATCCCCCAGAGGCAGAAATTTGCATGGTGACTAGCACTGAGTAAGTATCAAGTAAGTATTAATTGAATGAATAAATGAGCGGATGGATGGATTGAGAGCTAAATAGTTAACATCAAAGAAGAGATAAATATGGGTTGGGATTATAAAGAAGAAGCCATTAGTGACTCAAATTTAATTTGAACTTCAAAATTTGTATTAAATTAGTGCCATGCTATTCCCATATGAGCTCTCTAATGTACTTTAGATTTCATAAAAAAAGAAGATTCCATCAAATATACTTGTATCATAAAGGGAAGGGTTATTAACAATTACTCTGAAAAATATTATGATACAAAATCTATATTATTTTGCAAAATTATAACCAGAGAACTGAAATTAATTGTATATATTACTTAATAGGTAAACATAATTATTTATATTCTAAAAAATTAGAGCATGAAACATTAGAGTTATAAGGAAATTAAAGGAAGTCTACCATAATCAATCAAAAACTACCCCCAAGCAATACATATTGTGTTAATGTATCTCTTCCAAAATTGAGACATTACACATTAATCTAGAAAATTACACTCTTAAAGTCAGTGCTTTACACTCCGGTTAAACAATTAGCACTCAAATAATTACTTTTGACTTATTAATTTTCACTCGAAAGAGCACATTAAACTAATGCAAAAATTTGACAGTAAGGTCTATACTATGTGAAACTATAAAAGAGCTATTTATATAAATCACAAACACTGATAGTTGTTAAAGAAAACTATGCTTATCAAATATTCTATATTTAATACAGCTATGGTCTTTTGAGTGTGAACATATATACATTTTTGTTTCTAGTTAACATTCTTGACTAAAGTTAATGTCAATATTTTCAATTCATTAGAGAATCTAGTTTTTAATTTTAATTAAGATGTGTCTTAGAGACACATAGATTCTACCCATATCCATTCATGCAACTCAGAGCACATTCATTAAATGTCTCATGTTTGGAGGCATTGTAGTAAGGACTGGGAGCCAGTTTTTCTCAAGCTTTATTGGGAATAATTATTATTTATTATGCTTGTTTAAGATAAATTTCCAACCTCTACCCACAGAAAAGTTGATTCAGTATTTTGGGGTAGAATTCTACAATCTGCATTTTAAACGAGCTCAGTGATAATTCTGATGGAAGTTGTATACTCCATGGTCAAAAATAGTTCCATGATGTACGGAAAGATAAAAAGATGTTGCCTGACTTGCCCTCAAGGTCTTACAACCTATTATAGTTAATACAACTCATACACAAAACTATACTCTTGAATGGGCCATAGGACCTAATAATGGTTTTGATGCTGGCTGTGGGAATAGAAAATATATGTCTGGTACATATACAGGATGTTGAAGTGCTTGACTGTATCTTAGAGAGTTAATTCAAATATTCCAAACCTAGAAGGACCTGAAATTAATTATAGTAAAAGAAAGAGACTTGGAATTTGTTTTCAAGAACCAACATCCAGTACCTTAGTATTGCCAGTACCATTTGCTATTTTCTATGTGTGTATGTATGCATGTTTTCAATTGCTCTGCCTCAACCTTTCATACCCCTGTACAGTTGGCTCTGTGGAAGATCCAAACCCAATAGTCCCAGCAGTCAGTCCTCAGAGAGGCAGTTTTACATAGTGGTTTCACTGACACTCAGAGCTTCAAATCAACTCAGGGGGACCAAGCACAATGCCAAGTTAAAACAAAGACTCAGTGCTTCCAGGGCTGATCCGCCAGGGTATTTCTCACCCAGAAGATAGCCATTTCCTCTTTCTATCTGTTCTATGTGTCCAAGCATAAGTGGCTTATTTCTTCTAATTTTCTATATGATTATTTTCCCCTGGAATTTGGGAGGAAATGATAAAACAAGGGTTAGCCTGAACAGTAGAAGATACAGCTAGAGAAAATTGTAATGGTTTTATTTCCTTGAAAACTAGGTGGAAGGACTTATTGGTTTTCAGAAAATAATTACATTTTGATTGTAACTTTGTACACTTAACACCAGCTGTATCAGACAGAGTCCAGTCAAAAAAACAGGAAGCATGCTAAATATTTTAGAGATAGTATAATACAGGAATTAGTATATAGATATTTAAAGGTTAGTGGAGCAGAAAGAGGATGGTAAAGACCACACATATCAGTAACTATAGGGAGTAGCTCCCACTCTTAAGGTTGAAGGAAGGGAGGAGATGGGAGATCCTGAATCTAGGGACTTGAAAGAGAGAAGTTTACTTCTCCAGATAGACAATGAGAGTGTAGACCTTCCTGGATGATGTTCAGACCTCTATGGGGTACCACATTGCTGGTGTCAGACTATAAATGGAAGCAAGTTAGCTGGCACAGGTACCTTCAAGGGAAGTGTCTGGAGGCAGGGGAGTGATGCTCTGCTGTGGATGTAATCCTGATTAAAACTGAAAGGAAGGAATGATTTTCCCCTTCTGTCTTCTTTCGATCTCCTTTTAGTATCTCTCATTGGCAGAAAAATTACTGTATACTGGCTGGGAAGATAATCTAGGAAACATAATTTATAGACCTCATGTAGTTTGGGAATTTAGTTGAGAATTTGGGAAACGCAGTTTGCGTAATCATAGAATAATTTTTAGAAGGGTGGCCTGGAGCTGAGACACAACAGCTAAACAACTAGCACAATAGTCATAACAATTTCTTAATTACTTTTAAGCATATGTCTAAAGAAAGATAGAACAATTGAGCACCACCACTCATTTCACTAGGATATGAGAGGCAACATAAGTGTGTAATTGGGTCAAAAACATCTGGGTGTCCTCAGAAGAATTGAAATTGGCTGTCTGAAATGACAGATAACTAAAAGCTATTGTTCAACTGTTCATAAGCTCTCAATACTGAAATGGCCTCTTCTCTTTAGAAGACCAATTCTTTGCCTAATAAGACTGCATGGTGGCTTAAGTTACCATATCTCAGCAAAGCCCCAGACTGTTAGTTTAAAAATATTACTTCAACAGCAGTGCAGAGATGGGAAAAATAGAAGCAAAGAGACCAATGTGATATTATAAAAACAGTTCAGGTAAGAAAGATGGAGGACCTAAGCTCAGAAAGTAGCAGTGGGAAAAGGAAAGAAAGAAAGTAAGAAAAATTTAGCAGGTAAAGACAAGACTTTACTAAATGTGGAGAGTGAAGGAAGTAGAGGA
Source organism: Ceratotherium simum simum (assembly GCF_057802395.1). Lineage (NCBI taxonomy): Eukaryota > Metazoa > Chordata > Mammalia > Perissodactyla > Rhinocerotidae > Ceratotherium > Ceratotherium simum. Next base: position 18,807,978 of record NC_141909.1, read on the forward strand.
ACCTAGGACAACGTCTGAGTTTCTGGCTTGGGAGGATGGTAAATTGTCGTGTATCAACGAGAAAACAAAAAACAGAAAATTAAAACACCGCTTTGGGAGGAAATTTGACATGTTTAGTTTTGGACTTGTTGATTGCACAATCTAGATCTAATTGGTGCCTGAACATCACTGGATCTTTTTATACTATTTGGCATTGGGCCTTGAATATATGGATTTTCCTTTGGAGTCCTTTGCAGTTGAGTAAATCATTATTTTCTATAGAACTAAGTGCAAACTACTAACCAGGGCAACTATATAGGCTCCTACATTATAGAGGACCCCTGACTACTTTGCTGTCTCTTCCATTCCCTCCTCAAAAGTGGTGTTTCAGGATGATCAAACACCTCCTGAATACGCTGTGATATTTGAAACATTTGTGCTTTTGTAAATATTCTGTCTGGGATGAATTTTATCCTACTGCCCATCTGAATATCTTTGATTCTCTGTGGAAACCCAGCTCAGATGTAACTTTTAGGATGTTATCCCTGGCAAAAACCGCACAGAATTTATCCCTTTTATGTGCCCTCTGCACTTCATATTGTTCTATTTTTTATATTTTCATAGTTTATTTTAAGGTATTTATTTACACATCTCTCTTCCCTTCTAGACTTTGAGTATCTTAAGTGTATAAAGGCAACATACATATATTTAAAGAACGTACACACCAGAAAATAGTGAGATTTCTTACAACTCACATACTGACAAAATATTATTAGTTAGATATATAATGAGATACTTCAAGTCAATCTAGTAATAAAATAGGAAAGGAGAAAAAAAGACAATTCACAAAAAAAGAAACATAAAATGACCAATAAAAAAAGTAATGCTCAACTTCACCAGTAACCAGTGAAAAGCACATGACCAAGAAAGATCTTGGCTTGACTAAAGTTTAAAGAAGTTTCTTCCTGACTGTAAGTCCCTGACTTCCCTTCTCTTAAAGCATTTACTTTAGAAAAGGTGCTATTATAAATTCTTTCTCTACCCCTTTGAGATGTAAATCTTCTCCCCTTCTCTTGCCAGTTTTACACCCCAGGACTGTCTTTCTCAAGGTCTGGGAGCCATTCCTTTGAAATGTAATTTTCAAAAGATAAGGCCTCTATCTTCCAGGTCTCTGTGGGAGACAGGAGCCTAACTTTGATGAGCTCCAATTAGCAAACACAGATGGCCTAATCACATTGACCAACAGCCCCCACCCCGACCTACTCAGTACTTTTCCTCTGGCTCAACCCAGTGCTTAAAAACTGTCCCACCTTTTGTTTTAGTGGAGTTGAGTTCCATTTCTCTCCGTTATTGCAATAGTCTTGACTGCTGTTTCAATAGTGTGGAATAAAGTCTTCCTTTCCTGTTTAATTCTTTCTGGTGCAATTTGTCTTTGACACACATAAATATATTTTTTACCATTTACATCCAAAAGTTTGCAAAATCAAAAAATCTGAGGATATGTAATCATGACAAAAAGTAAAAAAAATACTTTACCTTTAATGTTTGTGTAAACATAAATTGATACAATGATTTTGAAGGTAAATTTTACTACCCGAAATAACATACTCAAATGCATAAAGATGCTTGCTTGTAGCATTGCTTATAATCATTACATTTGGAAACAATAGACAATACAATATGATATACTCATATCTCAATTAAAAGGAATAAAAGTCTATTTCATTAGTAGAAAGACTATTGGTGTCATATAAATTTAAAAAACACTGCTGTTTTTCACATCTGTGAGAACATATGTATTTTCAGTACATTAGGATATTTTCAGAATATTCAGTATATCCAGCATATGTGGAAAATACATATGTGTATGCATGCATGCATGTATGTCATGTCAGAGAACAGGGCCAAAGAGAAACAGGGGCACCATTATTTCCTTAAAAATTTTAAATGATATGGAAGATTCAGGGAAGATAGCAGTAGCATGTTGTAGCATAGCTTTTGGAAACTCCCAAATCCTTACATAAAACAGAGAGAACAATTGGATAGTAAAATCAAAATCACATGGATACTATTTACAACCCAACTCATGAGTTATCCTCATGAATCTCAAAACACAAGTGAGAGAGGACATACTACCAATAGCCACAAAACCCACACACTATCAGCATGTGCGCAGAAGAAAGCAATGAGAAGCGACACATCAACGCTGCAAGTTACAGACCTGAAAACAAAAGAATGCAAAATAGTGAACAGGTATTCACTGGAAATCAATGTGAAAACAGCAAAGAATGGGGAGAAGTTTTGCCCATTCTTAATAGCGGGTGAATGTGAGGCCTCTAATATAAGACTGAAGGGGCTGGAGCCTCAGAAACCTTTTGAACTCTCAAAACCAATCTGGCAAAAGTGTTCCTTACCATTCAGGTATCCACGTAGAAGAGAAACGGCTCGAAGTGGAATCAAGAATTAGTGGGAAAAGGACAATGGAAAGTTAGGAAAGAGAAGAAGATACAGGTAAATGTAGGGAAGGGAACAGAGCTGAAATTTCTCAGGAAACAAGTCACCACGTTTTTTTAACACTACATGAAATAAACAGGACTGAAAACTCAGTAAATTTAGAAAAATCTATCTGAATCACTCCTCCTTCTAAAAATTCAGGAAATTTAAATTCATGTAAAAATAATCAAGAGAAAAGGATTGAGATCAAATCCCATACAGTTATTATAACAAAAATCATATTCTGCTACTATCTCTACCAACAGTGAAGGCACACCAGAAAGACATGTTCGAAACCCAGACCAAAAATTTAACCTGTCATTTCAAAATGAGCTAAAAAACATTAAGGAAAGGATACAAGACCCCAAATAATAAGTCAGAATTAGAAAAAATTTAAAAATGAGGTTAGAGACTTCAAAAAAAGAAGGAAGAAAATATATTTAAAAATAAAATCGAGAAGGAATGTGAGAGCAAAGAAACACCACTAGTAATACCTTAAGAGAAATAGAAAGTAAAAAGGAGGTAGATTTTAAAAAGCAAACATAAATTTTAAAAAAGATAAAAAGTATTGCAGAAAATACTGAAAATAAGTAAATACAATTCAACAAACATATAAAAGGTGTTCCTGAAGAAGAAAACCAAAAAAGGGGAGAGAATAATTACTTAAATCTATAATTCAATAAATATCTGCTAAAAAAGGATTTGATATTACTTATTAAAAAAGGATACCATGCTATTGAGAATGTTGACTCAGAACTACCAATGCAAAGCTATATTCTAGAAAAACTACTGCACTTAAAAAAAAAGAAAACGTTGTTGGGCACTGAGACGGTAAAAACATATGTATACATAGATGGTTTATAAAGGGAAGAAAATTAGATCATTGTCAGATTTTTTTTTGTCAGTAATGCTTTCTGCTAGATTAGAAATAAGTCATATTAAAGAAATGCAAGGAAAGAAAATGCAAGCCAACATTCTTCTATTCAGCAAAATTGACTTCCATGGTAAAGGGGCACAAACTCTTATCACTAGGTAAGAACTTGTGAAATATTGTCCTCATTAGTCCTTCTTAAGAAATGTACTAGAGCAAATTTGACATAAGAACATAAAAGCATTAAATACATAGTTACTGGAAGAATAAAGGAGAGTTAAGTGGCAGATATAGTAGGTGACTTAACTAGATCTATCTATTTCTATCTATCTATCTTATATTGATCTAGTTCCTTGCCAAGGCTGTCTGATATATATCAACATCTATATCTACTATAACCACAAAATGAGGAGACACTGTGGATCAAATATGCAAAAATGTAACTGATTTTAGTAATCATAATTGGTAGGGTAGTTTTAGTATTATTGTGGTAATATGGTATATTTAACATGGAATGAAGCAAATGAATAATTATGAGATATTTATTTCTATTATCACCTGTGTCTTTGAGAATCATGTCTTGTGCTCAGATTGTGTTCATGAAATACCATTTCTTATTACAACAAATCTAGGGTCATGTAAAATGACTGATTCCATGTCTGTGACAGATAATATATCAGCCCAGCTTGGAATATCTTGGTACATTCTCTAGCAATGAAACTGAAAAGATTTCGAAGATCATGTCAAAAGGACTCAAGTCAAATCGAAGAAGTGCCAATTGGCAAAATGTGGGACAATCTGGATTTCAATAAGGATAAGAATTACAAATGTTTTTAAAACTGAATTCATGATGATATTTAAAAAAATAAAAAGAATTTGTTACCTTCTGAGAAAGACAAGGAGAATACTAATTCATTATTTTGAAACTGGTTAAATAAAAGAAAGATCCAAGAATCTATCCTCCCTTTCCCAAAGGTCAGAACCAAAACAGATGAACAGGTCACTGAAGTTGACAGTATGTGAGTTGTAAGAAATCTCACTATTTTCTGGTGTGTACATTCTTTAAATATATGTATGTGTCTGTCAAAGAAGAAAACCCTATAGAAGAGAATAAAAGGCTATGGCTGTAAAAGACATTTCAGATAAAGAAGTATACAAGGAATTTCATATACTTATAAAAAAAGTGCAATTCAAAAAATTATCATAATAGAAATTAATACATAATAAAATATTGTTCCACTTCTTTCCTTTGGACAGATATACAAAAGTAGTGGTAGCGGAAAAAAAGTGTTTGCAAAAATGGGGAGCAACATGAAATATTATTTATTGCTGATGAGAATATAAATTGACACAATTGCTTTGTAAACCAGTTTGATATTTCCTAGCAAAGCTTAACACATGCTTACTTTGCTTTGTGACACTATCATGCTGCTTCTAGGTATACACTGCAGAGGCTCTTACACAAGCGCATCAGGAGATATGTTCAAGATGGTTTACAGCAACTCTATTCACAATACACAAAAACTGAAATCAACTCCAATATCCATTGACAATAAAATAGATAATAAGTGGGTATGTATAGTCATAAATTAGAATACTATACTTTGTAAAAATGAATGAGTATATCTACACTCATCAACATGGGTGAACCTCAAAAACATAACGTTTAAGTGAAAGGAACGTACCAAGTAACAACAAAGATTATATGATTCCATTTATAAACAGTGAAAAACCCAGCAATATATTGCCTATGAATGCAAATATTGGTGATTAAAACTCTAAAGAAATGAAAATGGAATGATTTTTACACAATTTACGATCACGGTAAACTCTCGGCATGGGATGTGTTCAGAGAAAGGTACACAGAGGCATGGAAATACTCTATTTCTTGGACTGGGTGGAGGGGTAGATACAAATTCATTTTATTATTTTCCTCAAATTGTGTGTGTGTATGTGTGTGTAACTACATCTTTATCTCTAGCTCTAGCTCTAACTCTATCTCTACATTTATCTCTATTTCTATCTTTGTGTTATTGTTATGACTTCACCTAGTTTTATGGAAGATTTCTCTCTTTCTTGTTAGTTCACGGAATCATTTAAGAAAACCTTTTTACATATTTTATTCAACATTTTTTTTTAAATTTCAGTCAGTGGGGGTGGTGGACACTCTTGTAATGCTGTCTATGGATTAAGTCATTTAATCCTCATAAGGGTACTTCTTGGAGACTACTGTGATTATCCCCATTTTAAGGAAATTTAGGTACAGACAAATTACTTGTGCGAGGTAAGTGGTAAGTTACTTGTGCAAGATACACTTTATTTGTACATTTTATTTTCTTAATCGGTTCACTGTATTGCTAGTAAAAATAACTGCACATCCAAACTAAATGACCACACAGAAAAACTTTTAGTAGTTCCTCTTTGTCTACCAAATTAAATACAAACTCGTCACTTGAATTCAAAATCCATTGTAACATTTTTAATCCACATTTTTAGACTTCTAATATTTTTTCAAGCAATTTGAATAATTTTGTTCCACCGTAAGCATGCTCCTTACTCTCTTTCTCCCCCGACCCATCTTTGCTATGATGTTTGCTCCTCCCACGTTACCTTCACCTCTCTATTGTCAATTGCTGAAACCAAATCATGACTCCATCCTCTCAAATGCCTTTCTCATAAACATTGCAATCAAAATTTTTTTTCCAGATTGCCCTTTCCCTGCCTCCTCTATGAAGTATTTTCTGATTGCCACATTTGGATAGTCTCTCTCCTTTCTCTTAGTTCACTTAAAATTTTTATTTGTCTCTGTTGGAATTTAACGTGATACAGATTCAAGATATTTCTTCAGTGTTCATCACAAACTGGAGAAGTTGATGACAGTGAAACATTTCTGCTGAGATACCAGAGGCACTGTTTCAAAATGGGATTCTTCTTGAAGCAAGTGTAGGCTGAAGGCTTTAGACCCTGAGAAAAGATGGAGGTGGTTCTCCTTTGGTGTTAGGAAGTAGACCCAAGGCTAAAAACCTTCAAACTGAGACTGATACCAAAAATCATATAAGATAAGCCACTATTACCGGCCTAATTGTTATAGTCCCTAATGTCCTAGTGCATATGATGCTTTCTTGTAATGCTAATATATAAATGTAGATAGTTTTTTATGAGTTCATACTGCTTTATTCGAGACTTATTTCAGAGATACTAATAAATAAAGGCTGTAATAAACAAGGGTGTAAATTTTTGATCCTCATAATATGGTCCTTAGACCAGCAACAACAACATCGTCCGGGAGATCGTAAAGAATGCCCCACTTCAGACTTCCTGGATCATACTTGGTTTTTTAACAAGAGCCCTGAGTGATTTGTATACACAAGAGACTTTGAGAAGCTTTGAGCCCAGATCACATGCTCAGTTATTTATTTTAATTATTTATAGTTAGATGAGTAATTAATTGGTCAATAAGCTATATGAAAATACTCTTTCTATATAGTTAGAGGTATGGAAGTCATTAAAGAGCTGAAAGTATACCTGTCTTGTTTCTACATGATGCATTTTATTGATTAATCCTGACTGAGGGAGAATATAGAAATTTCAATAACCATTCTGTTTATTTGCAATGGAATGACATAAAAAAAATAGACCTGGATACAAATATGGTTTGTTCCTGGTTTTGACAGCTACATGACTTTGGGCAAGCAACGATAAAATGTATCTGATGAAATTTTCTTAAATTTTAATTTTTTACTTCCTCTATTGATCACACAGTCATACCTAGCATTATGCTAGTCAAAAAATACCATAACTTTTTTATTTTATGTCCTCTGGTGTGGTATAGATTTAGTTATGAGATTTGCAGAAGAGCTGGTTGGTCTGGAATGCATGCTAGGAGGCTTCTTAAGCTTTAATTAATGTCTTCTCTCTTTACCACAGTGATTTTACATCAGTTCTGTGTCTAAGCCAAAGCAATGAAAATCATTCCTTAGGCATTCAAGGACAAACCCTTTTATTTCAATTCTATTATTTAAAGCTATGAATGTGATGTGTAACTTTTCAAGAGAATGTAAGATGATTTTAGATGATTCATTAGGTATCCAGATTCCATTACACAATCTTGTTAACAAAACAGCAAGCAGCTAGGATAAGGGTCAATTATTTAGAAACCAAAATGGAAATGTATAATCATAATATTATTCATAGTGATCACATATTAATTAAAATATATTTATCTTAGATTTATTTTATTTCTCTTTAGTATAATTTTCATCGGTAGTGTAAAAACTGCAGTAGATGACAATTTCAAAGTGTTTACAGTTTGGAACATTGAACGAGATCAAGAAGTGTTTCTCTGTGAATTTTTATGTGGTTTTATTATGATCCTTCTGTATTAGGCAATTGTAAAACGTAGATCAAAGTGTACAATCATTACTCAAGATTACTTTCACTGCGTCCCAAAGGTTTGAGTCTAAATAACTTTATAAAGATTATTTATTTTTAGCATAAATGAATAAAGTAAATATATGATAAGCTATTCAGTTATTTTTAGTACATTTTCTTTAATTTGGGATAATTTATTAACAGGCTATTTGTCAGCACTTTGCAAAGTAAACTGAATATATTTTATTTTAATCAAATTTGATGAAACTTTAATTTTAGAAAGAATACATATACTTTTAATATGCATATTTGGCACTGTTATTAATGTAAATGAATCATATGCTCGCATTATCTGTTTGACATAATTTATATTAGAAAGAAAAAATTATCAACTAGATAATATAAAATAATACAAAATAATTTCTACAAAATAAATAACTACATAGTTTTAGTAGTTCTGGAAAGAAAAATAAAAATCACATTTTCTAAAGAAAATGCCACTTGTAGTATTTTTGTGAGTTCTCCCTAACCTCCATGCCTAGCTGAGATTTTGAAGTAAAGGTGATTTACGGTGAAAATAAGTTTGAGGAAGCCAAGAATTTTCACTCACTCTACAATCCTGCATTACTAAATAAATCAGCAACCTTTATTCTTCAGTGGCTAACAGTATCATTTTCATTTTACTATGCATATGGAATATGCTATTCTTTTCCAAGGTCACTGTTAGTATCATGCTGTAGATGAATTTGTTAGAGGCAGATCTGAGGTTAGTTACTAAGTGACAAATCCAAAGCACAATATAAACAATAGTTCTATTTATTTTAGGCTATAGAAGATCAACCATAACTTCTTTCTAGATCTAGTAATTTACATTCCATTGTGTTATCCTTCTATTATCAAATTAATCTAATTTAAGTTGAAGACATTCTGTTTTCATTAGCTTACCTCCTGAGATAACACATAGGGAAATGTTATATAAACTGGATAGTGCTATTGATGGCAGGGTATCATATTGTTATTATGATGCAGTATGCAACAGGTGGTGGAATGGAGAATTGTTGTGAATAGATTTAATAAAAGGTTTGAGAACTGAAACCTGGATTCTTCAAATATTTAAAATTGGGGATGATGAGAACCCATGAAAGAGTAGAGGAAGAGCAGCCCATGAGATAAGAAGAACCTAATGGTAGACAATCTAAAGAAAGACTTTGGGTGGCTGAATAAGAGGCAATTCAAGAGGGCCTCAGGATCAGAATGCTGCATTGGTACTCTGAACATAGAAGTCTTTATGAACCCATATCATGACTGTTCTGCAGAGCCATGTTGAAAAAACTATTGGGAAAAAAGTTATTTGAACACACACAATCTTTATTGTTATTTACAGATTTCTCAAAGTAAAATTATTTTTAAAACTGCTTAAGATGTTACATAATATTATACGAGCAATGATGAATATGACAATAGACAGATTATCTCAATTTGGAGACTTAAAATCACCCTTCTATTTTTGAACATATGTCTGAATCAACTTGTGATCACATTCATTTTTCCTGATATTATTATGGTGAACCACCTTATCAAAGTGAATTTGATCACGGGTTATACACTTTTTGTTTTTTAAAAGCAGAGTTATTGCCACTTAAATTATAATATCACAGAAGAATTGCAAGCAATGCTACTGCAGATTTTCAGATTTTCAAAACTACATGTGGAATAACTTTTCTACAGCCTGTTTTCAGTGACACTCTGGTTTGTTTTCCAACATTTGAAACTATCAGAATTTTGGAAAATTAGAAGACTAGTTGAATAGTTGAAAAAGTGTTGATGGTAGTGAGAATAGTTTTGCTCTGCATTGCTAAAAGAACAGAATTTCTTTTTTCACTGGTGTTTAGAACCTGTATCAGTTAGCTACTTAGAAAGGCCAGCAAGTGTCAGGGGTGAGGAGAAATGAAGGTTCAAAGCCATTCCAACTCTGCAATTCCAGACTACTAGTGAAATACCCGTATCTATCTAAATGAGCCAAATTCAATACAATAAAAATATAGAATACGTTTCTGTAATATTGGGATTTTTAAACATTCTACTGAAATAGGGAAATATTTTCAGTTTCCTAAGAGTGAACACTACATAGTATAGATGGCTGCTTTTAATAAGGAACATATCAGTTAACATTTAATAATAGCCAACAGGTAGAATACAAATAGAGGGAGTTTTAAAAACTAAAAATTTGTTAGGTTATTTGATACCATTGCTGATGAAAAAAAAATGATACCTAAAAGGTATATAAATATTTTGGTGGTAAAACTTTGCACATTGAAATATATAGACCCTCTGTTGCCTGAAATAGACATGAACAAAAACAGAAGCAGAAAATCAGTTCAAGTGAGGATTAGTAAAATATTTATCAACTTTGGACATTTGCATAAATGGAGCAAAATCATTAAATGTACAGGGCATGATATTAGTATTATTCGTTGCAATTAAATATAGCTATAAATAAATATATATATGTATAGCTATTTGTAATCAAACATTTTTGAGGTGAAAAATGAACTGTGTTCTACTTATGTTGTATGTTATAAAGAATAAACATCAGTTTAAGGAAGAAATAACGGTGCATTTCACGTTCTTAACACAAAAGGTGTCCTGGTAAACTTTGTCGAGCACAATATTTTGAAGACCATCTAAAACTGTCTTAACTGGCCTTGGCAATACATCAAACTAGCCAAACACAGGCAAAGTATCATAGTGCTTTATAAAAATAGAAATGTGACTTATGCTTTGCTACTTTCTGTCCCTCTTTATTTCAGCATGCTATCCACAGTGGTTTCCTAACCACTTATTAAAAATTGAAAGGCAACAGCTATAAACTCTTAGAAGCATGATAGGCAACCCACTCCCAGCAGATGTGGATTTTTTTTAATGTTTTCCTGGAGTTGCTGAAAGTCATCTATATCTTAAATCTCCCCAATTCTGATGGATAGTTCCTTGTACCATACCTGTCCATTTTAGTAGTAATTGAAAACAGGGTTTTGAAGAAAAAAATTCATTCTTGCCACTTTGACAGTATGGTTTTGTGAGAAAACTATTAGTAGTTGAATATCCTCCACTGTCTCTACTTCTCTTGTGAAATAAAGCAAAAAAGAGTTATTTATTAACACATAAATTCTAGAGCTTATAAATAACTTCAGGTGTAAAAAATCTCTATAAAAATGCTAATTTTATACACACACAATTTATAGATGAAATTTCCACCTAAGCTATTTTTTATAATAATTTTATGCCTTCTAACCCTGCTAATATTCAAATGGCAATGAAATTATGGTACATATAAAAACTCAAGACAGAATGAAAATGAAAGATTATTTAATATTATCCTAGTAGATAAGTATCACAATTCCAAAATACAATGGAGAGCATTTTAATTCTTAGTAAAAATAAACCTTTTCTTTTTTATTTTCTTCTTCTTCCTTATTTATTTTTATTTTTTAGCCTACACAACAAAAGATAGAAAAACAAGATAAAGCAATCTGATAAACTATGTTAACACCAATGACAAGAACACATATCCTTATCTGCTCCTTTAAGAGTGGAAGATACTAATTTTCACTAGGAAATTGTATTAATACATCAAGGATTTTTGTGGCCCTTTGTTCAATTGCTGCTCCAGTGTACTAAATCCCATCTATTTACTTTCTATGTTAAATTTATTACTACTGGTGACAGGAAAACATAGTCCTTCATATCAGTTGTTTTTTTGATTTTGTACCTCGTTTGGCTTCCATTCCTTTAACCAATATATTTGCTGTATAAAACATAATCCCAGAAAGAATGGCGTATTGTTGCTTGAAGCATTTGTGGTGTTCTAAATTTACCAAAAGAGAACTGAAAGTAAATGAATTCTTCTCCCACCCAAATCACAAAAGGGCATGTCTAACAGGTCCAAAGCAGCCCTCTGTGACTTAGAGGGAGACTATCAGACCAGCCTCCAGATAGGGCTGCACAGGGCCAGAAAATCACTTTATAAAGTAATCAGCTTTGGTATGACCTGAGGTAAGCAAATAGTTGCAAGTTGTCTGATCTGGGTGCATTAACTTTCATACTTCTTTCTCAGTTGATAACTTTGGTTGTCTTGCCCACGTGAACACATGCATGACAACGGAAAAGCTATATTCCTCATTTTGTATGTGAAGACAAGGAAAGGAAATTCTTTTGGCGCTTTTTTGTCGTTATTTGACAGTTCCATCTTTTGTAATAGTGACCAGTCCAGCAATGTCAGAAATGGTTTTCAAACCCGTATAATCATAACAAGGTGAATGATTTTTGAGAATTTTTTGGAAAAATACATTCATAAGAGTTAGATCCAAGTAATTTTCCACCATAACTAACCATATTTTTAACCAATTTATTTGCAATTTGACTATGATAAAAACCTAATAAAATAACATATCTTTTATGTAATGGCATGATAATATCATAAAATTGCAGAATTCGATTATGTAGTAGGCTTTACCCATTCTAGTTTCACATTATTTATCAATATACATTTAACATTCATCATTCAGGTTATTTCATGCCCTAAAGATTATCCTGCTTTAAAATCTTTAATTCTCAGAACTGATGATTGTTCACTAGTTTTTCACAGAAAAACGTCATTTCCACTTAAAGCCATTAGCTAAAAATAAAGAAAACCTCCAAGAATGCATGTCCTGGATAACTAAAAATAGGTTCATTTTTATTTCCAAATATCGCATACTTCTGAATTCCCCATCATTATTTCTTTACATTCACAATAATAATTATCTTTAATTATATTTCAAAAGCAATTCTTTAGCAGTGGTGTTAGAATCATACACTTACAGTCTGTGATTTTTAGCGTCCTCTTGACTTCTCCACTTCCTGATCCCCCACAACCATCTTCATCATCACAGTCTCCGCTGACCTGTTCCAGCATGCCGCCACCACTGCCCATCTGAAGTTCCCACTTGTCGGGTTTGGGTGACCTACCCTGCAACAACTGAATATGGATACGAAAAACGTTTATTAATAGCAAATTCAAATCATCTGAAAATGCTCTTCAAAAACATATATAGAAATTAGAATTATTTTCTTATGTGTATCCACTATTTTGCTGCAGACACCTTACCAAGTCAAGCCCGGAAGAAAAATAAAAACTACTGAAATAATAATAAATAATGGGCAAGGTCTTACAGCTATAAAATGCTACAATCTGCATACTAGCTCTATGAGAAAGCTTTGGATAAGGATTTGGAAAGCAAATAAAAATAGACCTTCTCACTCATGGATAGTTTGGCTAGAGAGTTCTTTGTTTCTGAATAAACAATGTTTAAGCATGGTAAATCAAACTCCAATACAACACAATTCCCTTTGCATTATATTGGCTGATAATGTTGTGCTGTTTCATAAACCAACAGTCCAAAAATTCTCAAAAATTAGAGTACTATTCTTCCAGAAGAGATTCAGTCAGAAGAATGTAGAATTTTAGACACATGCATTTATAGCTTTATTTAAACTTTCTTGGATCAAATACATGGTCTAATGCATATGGCACAGAACTGAACCTTGGAACAAAAGACTTAGGTCCTACTTCCATTTCTACAAATCACTTAAGAAATTTAAGCAACTTTTCAGTTCTTGGTTCTCAAGTATTCATTTACTTTCAAGAGCAAAATAGATGGAATAACCATTTTACCCTACAGCACGGGAGTGCTAGTAATATTTTTGAATAGTATTGGAAATGCCTGAACTCCTTTTCAAAAAAGTGATCTTATGAATAACAGAATATTTCACTTAAAGCTAAGACTGAGTAAAATGATCCAACATGTGACATTTACCCCTCTAAGGCAGTTTTGGAGAACACATGACCAAGCATGAGCACCAGAGGGTACAGCTATATTATGAATAAAATGTACCGCTGCTCAACAGTGAATGGTCATTTATGAAATGGGTGCTTTATGAAAGTATTAGGCTTATTCCCTCCAAGAGATTTCCCAGATAATAGTATTGATTAGCAAACAATAATTAAACACACAACCCAAGGACACCATTTCATATAGAAAAACATCGAGGCAAATACGCTCAGTATGTCTAAGACAAATGTGTTAAGCATTTAAAGGACACTTAGATTAAGCAACTGAACTTTGACAATTCAGAAGTTTTCAAAATTAAAAATAAAATTAGGTAATGAATTCTGAAATATTACGGATTTTTAAAATTTATTTTCCCTAAAAAAGTGAAATGTTAAAACAATTGTCAAGAATTTCAAATTCTGATCAGGATTTATTTCTATTTATCAACATTTCCCAAAATGCTTTAATAGGTGTTAAATTTAAAAGAAGGCTTCATTCATGGTCAAATGAATTTAGGAAATGTTAAGTTAAACAAAACTTCTTTACTATGTTTAATGCACTGATGCGTATGCTACTTCCTGCAGGGAGCATGGCAATGGAGAAATAGAGATATGTAACCAAACACGTAAGAATTCAAAATCTGAAGAGGAAAGGAAGGATTAATGATATTATTTTATTAAAAATTTTTATAAAAATTTATCATTTTTTATTTATCATAATCATAAAGGGCTTGGACTCTGAGGTCCAACATACTTAGATTTAAATCCTGATTCTGATGTATACTAAGCCTGAGACATTGGACATTGGGCAAGTTCCTGAATAACTCAGTTCCCTCATATTTAAAATAGGACAATAATATACCTGGGCCATTGTTCTTGTTGTGAGAAAAAAATATATGTAAAGTACTCTGCCTAGTTTTGGCACATTAAAAATGAATATATTTTGATTATTTTATTTACTTTATTATATATTCTATTACAATATTGCTTAGACAGCCAGAATACATTAATTGAAAAAAACTATTTGATAAAGAATTCAATGACGTGACTTCCAGTAAAATTTTTCAAAGTATTATCTGACAAGTACAACAAAAGCCCAGCTCCCTGGCAATGTGTTACTCCTTTTCACCCCTGACATTCTTTCCCAACATTTTCCCATTTCAACTTTAGTCCCTCTTTCCTTCCCTAAGTATTCTTCCAGTATTTAACTGGGCCCTTGGTCAAAACAGGATGGAATCTTCTGAACACCACCAACGTAAACGTCACGAAGATCCAACCCACTGAATTTGAACTCAAAAATGAAAACAGAAAGATAGTACGTGTGAAACAAAACTTACTGTTTTAGGAAATTGGTTTTGTTTGAAAGTGATTGAATACTTTAATTGTCAGAGAATGATTCATTTATTTATAAGGAATGGTAAAAGTAATACAGAACATCTTTTTAAAAAATTACTATGTGTACTACATTTCTCTTCTCCATCACTCCTGTGACACTCTAAGAAACATCTAAGGCTCATGAACTCACATTTTTAAGAAAGAAAACTATACAAAATTTAATTTAATTTTGACTCTCTGTGGTGGGCAGAATTTTAAAATGGGCCCCAATTCTTTTCAGTCTCATCCCTGGGACAGTGAATATGCTGTGACTGTCACACCCACTGCATTACATGGCAAAAGGAATTTTGCAAATTTGATAAAGGTTATTAATCAGTTGACTTTGAGTTGATCAAAAGGGAGATTATCTGAGTGGACCTAATGTAATCACATGAGTTCTTTAAAAGCAGCAAGTTTTCTTCGGCTATCAGCAGAAGTCAGAGAGATTGGAAGCCTGAGGTCAGGAGAGGATTGGAAGTGAGAGATCATGCTGCTGCCCTTGAAAGTGTAAGCTTGGATGCCCTGAGAAATCCAAAGAGACAGTCTGCTGAATGTCCTGGGACAAGGACTAGCTAACGGTGATCTACTTTACAGACTGCAAGGAATCCGGCCCTCAGTCCTACAACTGAATTCTACCAACAATCTAGATAAGCCTGGGAGAGGAGTCTACCCCCAGGCCTCCAAACTGAGTCAAGCTTGGTTGACAACTTGACTGCAGCCTTGTGAGACCCTGAGCCCAGAACCCTGAGCACTGAGCCCACTCGGACTTCTGACCATGGAACTCTGAGTTAATAAATGGATGTTGTTTTAAACTGCTAATGGTGTGGTTATTTGTTATGCAGCAAGAGAAAATGAATACACTCTCTAACCCCCAAGTGGGCCACACTTACTTCTTAGCAATCTTTTTCTTTGGTCTCTTTTGATTTTCTAGCATATTCTTCAGAACAAGTTGTCAACAGTTCCATAAGACATCACCTTACTAAGAAGATCATACCCTTGGAAACAAGCTATCAGATTTTACCTTTCCTCCACTTTTCAGTTCTCTGACTCTTTAAGATCCCTCTCACTGTTTTCCAAGTCTCTGAACAAGAAACATAATTGCTGTCTCCTATGATCAACTTATCCATATATATCCAGGATCTCATCTGATCCATGCTTCCAGGTCCCCAATAACCCCATCTCCCTCTGGTAGGGTCAATATCTCCATCTCCTCTGCATGAAGGTTCTGTCTTACAATATTTATTTTTTTACTTCTCAATCATCACACATCCACAAATGTTCACTTCTATTCTCACAATTATAATAAAACAATTTGCAAAAATATCCAATTAACGAAAACAGTTTTTCAGAGTAAGATCCTTATTCCAAATCCCAATTCTTTTGACTGAACTGTTCTGATTTCTTCTCAGTTTGATCATCTTTCTCCTCATACATTAAAAAAAATAGAGATGTTTCAGTTAATAGCATAAATCCTCTGTTCTTTCTTTGTAGTCTGTTTCTGACAGGTTGTGCTCTCACCTGTATACAAATTACACTTAAATCTTTATTTGCAGCCGTTATTACTCTTTAGTTCATGTACTCTACCACTTTGTATCTTAAAATAGAACAGTTCATCTCCACTACTCATGTATCACTACAACCTGTCTTCCCAACTCCCTCATTGCAGGGGATATCAGTCTCTCCTACCTACCACCACCATATTATTTTCCCCAAATCAGTACTTTCACCATGTCATTTCTCTGTTTTAATGCTTTCTGTGACTCTTTACTGTCAAAAAGCCACTGGTTCCCAACAAGTGTCTGGAAGAGAAATATCAGTCCAGATAGATGAGTCACAGAAGGAGGTTCTGTGGTAAAATGTTTGGGAAATTCATACTATGACTCCTTCTTGATATCCATGAACTAAAGGCTCATGAGAAATCTTACAGTAAGAAATCTTTTTTAGTTGAGATTCACTTCATATTTTCTGAATTTACATAAGCAAATGACCCCCTTCCCTCATTCAACAACCATTAACATACTTTTGGAAATGAGGCCCAGAAAAAAAGTTCAAATTTAGCCTGCAGTCAAGGTCCTCTATAATACACTTCTTTTAAATTGTGTCTAAACGCAGTTCCCCAGCACCCGAATTCTGCCACAGAGCAGGCTGCTTGTTTCTCTCACAGATATTGTGGTCATTTATATGTCTGTAATCATGTTTATACTTGCTTTATATTCTCCTCACTTCCATCTTTTGTTTTTCCTCCACATAGAATACCCCCTTTCCTCTTCTTATTGTATCATACTGTACCTAAATTTTAAGTTCGAACTCAAATATCTCTTTTTTCACTCCATACTTATTTCTCTAATCTTTTAAATCTGTGTGTACCATTTACTGGCACTTAACTTTCTTGAGTCTATAGTACACATTTCTGATTAACAGTGAGTTTCTCAAAGATGAGACCATGATTTAATCAACTTTACACTCCTCATCTTGACTAGAGGGATTTCCAAACTGTAGATGTTAAATAAATATATTTTAATTAATTTATTTTAAATTTGGAAATGATGTATTAAACTTACCTTGTCTTCAGTAAAGTTTATATCTAATTTATTAAAATGTTTTCATTTTTACTCAAATCTTTAGAGACCATGATGTTCTAGAATAACTTTTGGATTCATGCTTGTTGACTGGCAGCTTGCTTCATTTATTCATTCAGTGATATTAATTGAACATATACTGTGCAACGTGTGTGTATTTGGAAGATATATGTTCATATCAAAGGAGAAGACATAGTCTTAGTTCTTAAAAAGTGCTAAGTATATACCCTACTTTATTTTGAAGTTGGCATTCACTAACAGGCAACAAGATAAAATTAAAATAAAAGAAATAATCTGAAATCAGGAATAAAGTTTTGTGATCTTGCTAAATTATTTTTCTTTTTAATCCTTAATAAGAAGTTAAAACAATTTTATTCCTGAATACCTGGAAACATCTAAGAAGTTTTTTAAACAAAAACTTGACATTGAAGGATTATCTTAAGAAATATTTCCCAATATATTTGTTTGCCATCCCAATTACTATAAACTAGAAAGAAAAGGGATGCTCCAATTACCTTTTTAAATGCATATGTAGGAATATTTTCAAAAAATTGATTCATGAAAAAATTCATTTTTTTCCTAGAGTAGGGAGGGAAATTTAGCTTCACAATTTGGGTCATCAGGTAATGAAATTCTCTCCTGTTCTTTTATGGGGGATCAGCTCTTTATAATCCTTTCCTCCTCCAATGCCTCAGGGAGACAGATGCAAATCACTCCCCCATGCTCTGCTGGCGCCATCCTCATGGGCAAGCATTATTTCACATCCTACTCTTAAGCCACTTTTGAGAAATACATATAGCTATCCTAAGGGGAAGCCCTCCTCCAAATGTCTTTAATAAAACAAAAAGTTTTCCAAATGTGCACATTTAAAGGAACATGCACAAATAAAATGACTATAGAATAATAATGAAGCCAATTTCTATAAATGACACATGGAAATCAATCATATTACAGTAAACACACTAATACCACATAGTGAAACAAATCTTCCTTCATTTTCAGCACATACACAAATAGCTGTTCCATATATTCATAAAATATAGAATACGTTATAAGAATTTTTCAAACCTTAAAACCTCAAATAAATTTAGCATTACTTCTCTGGACCTACATTTTCTGCGTTTGTAAAATAGGAAAAGAATATCTCTTTGGAAGGTTTTGTGAGTTATTATTTGGATTAAATAATGTAAAGTGCTAGCATATTGTCAGTAATGGTCTGCTATCTATATCGTTATTATCATTATAACCAGTAAGAACTGATATCGCTACCCTGATTCGATCTTTGAAGGAGGAAACCCATATGGGAATAAAAACGTCCCCCTTCCTCCTCATTCTGCCTTGGCTTTATCTGAGTCTGCCCAAATGCAAAGGTGATGGCATCTTGAATACTTGAACCCTGTCCTGAAGGGTACAAAGTCGATCAATACATACATATTTATAGAACAATTACAACAGAAGAAAGGGCATGATTTTGAGTCCCAGCCACACATTGTGTGCCTTTAAACAAATCACTTAAGCCAATTAAAACTCATTTTATTCTATTGAATAATAATGCATGGGAAAGCACTTCATATACTATAAAGCACTAGGCTCATTTTTAGTGTTCTGTGCAAGACACGACATCCATAAAATTGAAAGCCAACAAAGTGAGAACAGAAAAAAAAACAACTTTTAGGGTGTTCCTACTTTTCTCAATGCCATGCAGTTTGTGCAGTCAGCTGATTATCTGAAAATAGTCAGTTGTGATGACTGATGCTTCCTGCTTATGTTTAATTGGTTTAGGAACTTCATTAGGGATGCTGTCTTGGAGGATGAGTTTGGTGGGTAGAATATCTGATGACTCTAAGGCAAATGTATTTCTTTCAGCTGTTGAATTAATCTCTCAATAGACTCAATTTGCTTTTTACTAACTGTCTGCCAATATTCCATATCTGAAATAGCCTTTCAAATACTTAAACAAAATCTATGCGGGCTATAGATGGCTCACATATCCAACATGTTTGCTGTGAAAGAGAAACGTATTCATCACATTCAAAAATCTCCAAACATGAGAGCAACTGAATGTGCTTCAAAATCCCATATATAATGATACATCTCTGAAATATTTCCTCCATCCTCTTACAATCATTTACACAGAAATGCAAGAAGTAAATATGCGTTTAGAAAGTATTGGTCATCATATATGGACCTCTAGTCATTTCTTCAAATGTAGACATGGTAAAATCTGCTGTTTTACAGTTTTATACTATTGATGAGAATATGTAAGTGAAAATTAAAATGTTGACAGAAAAATTTCAAACCAGAAAACTAAAGATATAGAAAAAAGTCATTGCATCATTAATAAAACATCTCTAAAGAATCCATTTTAAGTATAGACTGAAAAATCTCCATGTATATATATACATGCAAATATATACATGTGTATGAATTTAATTTTGTTATAAATTAACTGGTATCTGCACTTTCATACAGTTTCAGTGAAACCTATAGAGAAACGTATAGGAAATAGTAAAACAACAGAAGCTCACAACATTTTAAAATTGGAAATCTGATTCAAAATTCTTCATGATGTATTTTTAAATTTATCTCCGTAACATATTTCAAATGAGACCTTTTTTAAAAAAACTCATTATATGACATAATCTATCTTTTTTGCAACTTAACTTCCCTTTCCCCAAACCTCCATCACAAACCCCAACACCCTCCACCCTATTTGCACCTTCCCCACGAACACTATTAGTCATCTTTTACAAATTTTTCTTATACTAAACTTTCCCAATCTTTCTCTTTCAAATTTAGAAAATATTTTGTTCACATAACCTAACTACCACAAAACTCCAAATTTATATTTTCAAAAGCAGCTAAACCTTTATAGACTATTCTACCTAAAAAGTCAAACACTTTTACAGTATATCATGTTATGCTAAGTTGCCCAGACACAGAAGTCATTTCTGTAGGATTTCTTGTCAGTGTTTGTTTTAAGTTTGAGCTTTCTGATCTCAGCTTCTGTTGTGCCAGTAATTTGAAAGGTCACTGTTCTGTTGGCATTTGGTTTATGCGATGCAGTCTGGCAATTTACTATAAAAGTCTTGTGATTTCGTAAATAGAGTACTGAACTTAGAAAAGGATTACTACATTCACTCGCTGGCCTCTAATACTGCAAAGAAGTCGTTTGTTCTTGTTCCCGTAAGAAAATTCCATAAGTCTCCCTTCCACCATGCCTGATCCTTACCTCCAACTCAAAAAGGGGCCAGTTGCGTCTTCTGAGCTATCATACCAAAAGTGACCGGATAAGTTTATAATTAAATTGTCTGTCCTAGTCCACTCTAAATTAGACCGCACAGGAGAGTTAAAACTAAAAGCTAATGAGAAAGTGCGGGAATAAGGTGGAAATAGCAAAAGAAACACAACCTCAAATAGAACTCAGAAGAACTGTGGGACCGAAAGAGGTTAGTGTGCACGTCAAATGTTATCAATTCTCAAATGGCTCTTGTGAAATGTCATGTGAAAACACTCCAAGGAACTGAAAAGAATTGGTGAAAAAGAAAAAAACCTTTCTTACAAGACAACCCTAGAGTTAATGTTAGAGCCTTCTATCAAAACATCCATGCTAAGTTAGCTGGAAAGGTACAGATGATCAATGAGCAGAGTAGAGGAAGACACAAGGATTTTGTGAGTAAGCAATGTATGATGACCCTGCAGCAGGAGAATAGGAGAAGAAAGGGAGAAGGAAAGTGGAGGCTGTAAGTAAATTAAAAATATGTAACATGTTTAATGGAATAAATGGATGTGTAGTGCAAATTTCTCAAATATTTTGTTATGTAGGACATGATGTATAACAACTATACTTCCCAAAGTTTAAAAAAACAGAAAATTATTTTCTTGATGTCACTATCTTACTTCCAAGCTAAATTATTAATGATTTTCTAAATCATTATGACATATTCACCAACACACACACACACAAATCACATATACATGTTATCACCCATAAACATAATAGGACAGAAACTGTTCAGGTTCCTTGCTGACCCAGGTGAGCCTATGATTGAAATTAAAGTCATCCTAAACAACAATGATCAGATATTAAATAATTTCATTATTTTGCATTTCCTAGGTGCAGAGCAAATTTATATTATTCATGGTGTAGTTTATCATTGAGGAGTCTTTTTTTTTGGTGAGGGAGATTGGCCATGAGCTAATATCCATTGCCAATCTTCTTCTTTTTGCTGAGGGAGATTGGCCCTGAGCTAATATCTGTGCCCATCTTGCTCTATTTTATATATGGGATGCTGCCACGGCATGGCTTGATGAGCAGTGCGTAGGTCTGCACCCAGGATCTGAAACTGCCAACCTTGGGCTGCCAAAAGAGAGCAGGCAAACTTACCCACTACTCCACCGGGCCAGCCCCGAGGAGTCATTTTTTAACATGCCAAAAGCCTGTATCTCTTTAACTAGATCGTCACACGCATAGGGAAGGTTTAAATATCCACCAAGGTAATACAGACTGACATGCATATTTGCCCCAAATGTACAATTACTTGTGACCTAGATCACCTCAGGGAACTGCCTCTGCCTGGTATGAGCGTCACAGCAAGTAAAGATACTAGAAAATGCCTAACCATTCACCTGGTTATCCCATATCACCTTCCTGACATTATGGGGCACAACTAAATTTCCAAAATCAAGGATAGAACAAAACTGAACATCTGCTACTCCTGAGGAAACAAATGGAAGTATTCCAAAACATGAATAGATTGATTGAAGATGAATTCTCGACGACTCAATGTCATTTGGTGAATCAGGTTTCTATTAACCACACTCTGTAGAGGTGAAGCAGGATCCACGTCATAAAGGCAGTTTTACGTCACATGCATTTCCCAGCTAACGATGTAGATAGTATTAATTTCACATGTGTAACCAAGTGACTGGTTTTCTTTGTCAACTCACCTACTAACTTTTGCCTCATCTGGCTCAGTCATAGAGAAAAGAATTGGCAGTACTAGCATCTCAGTTATCTCCACTGACAGTAAGACCATGTAATATTTACACGGAATTGGGAATTCACATTTTTCATTAATAACCTAGATTTTTCCTTGCCATTTCTTTTTATTATGTTAATATGTTTCTAACAGGACTACAAGATTTATGTCATTCAGCTGTTGTGTGTTGTTATCATTGTCTCTCAACCACGTGTCTGCATAAGACTGATGTCATGGGAAAACTGAACAGAAAAAAAAAGGAAGGAAGGAAAGAAGGGAGGGGAGGGAGGAAGGAAGGAAGACTTTAATCAAGATACATTGCCAATGTAAGGGTTCCCTGAATAGAACAGATTTTTATTTGTTAAAGCATCAAAATTTCCATTGCCTTTTTGAAAGAACTGCGAAGGATTGCAAATTTATTTAAAACCTGGTTTTGGCAAGTAATCTAGATTTCCTTCATTGGCCAGCTGTGCAGAATTCATTCTCAAATACTCTATTAAAACATTCTAGACAAGATTCCCTTAAAGTTTCCCAGTCTATTAAAGGTTTAAAAGAGCTCATTCTGATCCCATTTAGTATGACACCCTTGTGTATGCCAGATGGTAACAAGGGTTATATCTTCACAAATGTCATTCTGATTTTCACTTTTGCAATGCAATTCCCTTAATCTAGTTTTCTTTACATAAACCACAAAAACATGGACAATAATTTGCCAAATAAGGATTAAGAGAATGTTATTTTGCTAAATACTCTAGAAACAATTTGAGAAAAATGGGTCAAATTTGTGATTGTCTTGGGGAGGCAGTTGGTGAGTATTTGACTTGGATTCTAGGCCAAATTCTCCCATTAACTATTTAAATGTATGATCTTAAATAAATCATTTAATTTTACTAAGCCTAAATGTTCCAGCTGAAAAAATGAGGTAGTTAAAAGTTCCCAAATGCATCTTATAGCTCTAAAATTTTAAATTGTAATATGTTTCAAACCATTCTAACATTTGGTTTAGAAATAGGTATTATATCGCCAAGGCTTATTGCAGCCCTCCTTGATATCAATTTCAATTCTATTCTTTTTTCTGCTAGATTTAATTTTTGGATTTTTAAAAAAATTATAGTATCTATTTCTTATGTGTTGAATTGTGTTTCTGCAAAATTATATGTTGAAGTCCTAACCCCCAGTATCTCAGAATGTGACCATATTTGGAAATTGGATCTTTACAGAGATAATCAAGTTAAATGAGGTCATTTGGGTGGGCCCTAACTCAACGTGATTAGTGTCCTTATAAAAAGGGGAAAATCAAACACAGAGACAGACATGCACAAAGTAAAGACTATATGAAGAGACATGGGAGAATGCCATGTGAATGTGGGGGACCGGACTGATGTGTCTACAAGCCAAGGATTACCAAAGATTGCCAGCAAACGACCAAAAACTAGCAGAGAGGCATGCAACAGATTCTCCCTCACAACCCTCAGAAGGAACCAACCTTGCTAACATCTTGATTTCAGACTTCTAGCCTCTACAACTGTGACACAATAAATTTTGTGTTGTTTTAAGCCATCCAGTCTTATATTATTACAGTAGCCCTAACAAATGAATACAAAGTTACATACTAAAAAGTGCATAAATCATAAGTGTACAACTTCAAGAATTTTTCAATGTGAACTTAGCCGTGTAACTACCATAATCATGACACAGAACATTACTGGCATCTCAGAAGCCTCTTTTATGCCTCAGTCATTTTCTTCTCCCAAAGAGAACACTAGTCTGACTTCCTCCACCATAGTTTCATTTTTTTCTGAGGAACCTTATATGAACATGAGCATGTCTGTGACACTATAGATGTAGCAGAACTTCATTCTTTTTAATTGTGGTATTTTATTCTGTTGTACCAGTGAAGCATAACTTAACTGTCCATTCTTCTGTTGGTAGACAATCATACTGCTTTGAGTGTCTGGATATAAAAATAATGTTGCTATGAAAACCTTTTAAATATGTTTTGGTGTTAAAAAACAGTCATATCTGTTGGGTATATACCTAAATGTGGAATCCTTAGGTAATAGAGGTATCTGTTAAACCAAACTATCTTTATTTATTTATTTGTTTATTTTCCTTCTTCTCAACATTAATGTATAATTTACTCATAACAGAATGTACAGATCTTAAATATACAGCTCAATGAGTTTTCCCATAGGTCCACACGAAAATACAACTCAGATTAAAAATGTTAGATTGCAAGCACCTCAGAAATCTTATTGTTGTCATCTCAGTCAATAACCACAATCAAAAGATAACTCCTGTTCTAACCTCTATTCACACAAATTCACTTTGCCTGTTAATTAACTTCATAGAAAGAGTACCATGCAGTAAACATCCTCTTGCATATGGCTGTTTTTATTTAACATTGTTTTAAACATTCATCATACTCTTGTGTGTACCAATAGTTCGTTCTTTATTCTTGTGTAGGGGAGGAAAAATATCTTTTCCTTCTAAGTTCCCAGCTGGAGCTCCTGTAACAAAAGACAAATTAACAACAGAAAAGCATACAAATTTATTAAATAGACATTTTACATGACTTGGGAGCCTTCATTAGGAAGCAGTTAAACCTGAGCATTTTTATGCTAGGTTTTGTGAAGCGTGGAAAGTCGTGGGGAAATGTGATAGGACACAAAACGGAATGAGCTAGGTGTAGTAAACTGGGTGAAACAGCAAGCCTTGTTCTTTTGATTCCCCTCGGTGCACCTCATCTCTACGATGAGGAGGCTCCTTTTCTCCGGGTATAGGGAGGGAGCCTCTCACATGAGAGTTTTATGACCTGCTTCAGCGGAACGTCAGAAAATTCTTCCTGCACCTGCTCTTCCTCAAATTTCTTCAGATATTCAAGGTGCCGTATTTTGGGGTAGCATGTCCTGAACCCTGTCAGTTGTAATATAGGTACAGTCATCCCTTGGTATGGGGGACATTGGTTCTAGGACCCACCTCACAGATACCAAAATTTGAGGATGCTTGAGTCCCTTAATAGTATTTGCATACCACCCATGCACATCCTCCCATATACTTTAAATCATCTCTAGATTACTTATAATACCCAATACAATGTAAATGCTATATAAATAGTTGTTATACTGTACTCTTTAGGGAATAATGACAAGAAAAAAAGGCTGTACGTGTTCAGTACAGATGCAACCACAGTAGGCCTTTCAATCTTCAGTTGGTTGACTCTGCAGATGAGGAACCCGGGATATGTAGGGCCGACTCCATTCCACTTTATGAATATACAGCGATTTATTTATTTTAGTGATATTGGACAATTCATGTATTTCCACTTTGGGGCTATGATAAATAATGCTGATTGAATATTCTTGTACATGTCTTTCAGTGGACTTAAGCATTCATTGATCTTGAGTATATACCCAGGAGTGGAATTGCTGGGTCATAGGGTATATAAATATTTAGCTTTAGTAGATATTGCCAAACAGATGCTCAGTATGGTTGTCAGATTTACATTCCCACTAGCAATACATGAGAGTTGCAGTTTTTCCACATCTTCTGCAACACTTGGTACTATTGGTCATTTTAATTTTAGGCATTTTGTGGGAGTATAGCTGTATTTTAGTGTGGTTTTAATTTGCATTTTACTATTGATTAATGATTTTCATATGGTTTTGGTTTGTTAGTATCCTCTAATAAAAGTCATTTGCCCATGGAAAAAAATATATTATTTGCATTTTTCTAATTGATTTGTAAGAGTTCATTACAAATTCTGGGTATAACTCTTTTTTATATTTGTACTATCTTATTATTTTTTATTTCCCCTGTCTTGCCACTTTTAGATGAATCATTTCTTTCATTCTGTTATTTTTTAGCTTCTTAGAATACTCATACTTGTTTTTGGATATCCTAGAGATTATAATTATAATATTTGTTTATTTATAACATTATAATATTTATCTAGAATTATTACAGATCACCTTAAATAGTACTTTTACCACTTCAACAATGTAAAAACCTTAGAACAGTTAAACACTATTTGGCCACTCTCACTCTTTGTTGTCATATTTTATTTCAACATTTATTATGAATTCCAAAAAACATAGCTATAGTCACCTCTACTTCTCATGTCTATTTCATGGTAAATATTTCCTATCAATTCCTTTTCTTTTAATATCTTTGTCAGATTTTGGTGTCAATATTTGCTGGCTTCCCACAACAAATTGGGAAGTGTTCTCTCTTTTACATATTTTTCCTGAAAGTGCTTGTACAAGACTAGTCTTATTTATTCCTTAAATTTTTGGAAGAATTTACCAGATAATCCATCTGTGCTTGGAAATTTTTTTGTGGGAAATGTGTTAATTATAGATATAGCTTCTATAATAGATACAGAGCTCATTCAGATTCTCAAATTATCTTCTTCTGCCAATATTTTAAGGTTGTTTTCTCAGTGAACTTCATTGCTTCCTGCAATGAAGTTTATGCTTCTATCTGGGGTAATTTTTCTTCAGCCTGAAGAGCTGAAGTATTTCTTGTAGTCGAGGTCTGCTAGTCAAACATTCACTCAATATTTATCTAAATATATTTTATCATGTCTCATTCTTATGTATATTTTCACTCTTATAGAATTTTAAAATTGCATAATTTTACCCTCAGAATGTTAAAGACGTCATTCCATTGTCTTCAGTTTCTGTAGTTTTTGTTTAAAATCTTATGTTTGCTCTTTTACGACTTTCATTTTGCTTTGGTTCAACAGTTTGACTATGATTTGCCTTGGTGTGATTTTCTTTGCATTATGCTGCTTAGGTTTTGTTAAGCTTCACAAAAGTGGTTTAATACCCTTATCAGTTTACAAAATTCTTGACCAATTGCTATTCAAAAATTTCTTCTTTCCTATTCTCTCTCACTTGTCTTTGTTGGTCTCTAATTACAGTTATATTAGATGTTTTGACTATGATCCATGTCTCTTATGCTCTGTTTTGTTTTATCCAATGTCCATACTTCATCTTCGTGTTTCTATTACTCTGTGGATCTCTCTTCAGGTTCACTTACTTGTGTTTTACTGTATTGGCTGATTTAAACTTTTTCAGTCATTTAAGTTCAATTACTGTGCTTTTCAGTTTTAGAATGCCTATATGATTTTATGTAGATTCTAATTCTTTGCTAAAATCTCCATCTTTTCATTCTATCTGCCTACTTTTATTTTATTACCCATTAGCATTAATTATTCTGATTTTTTTGTCTGCCAAATTCAGAACTGCATCATCCATGGCTCTGTGCCTATTGTCTGTTTTTTTTTTTTTTTATAATTTTATTTATTTATTTTTTCCCCCAAAGCCCCAGTAGATAGTTGTATGTCATAGCTGCACATCCTTCTAGTTGCTGTATGTGGGATGCGGCCTCAGCATGGCAGGAGAAGCGGTGTGTTCTGCACGACCGGGATCTGAACCTGGGCCGCCAGCAGCGGAGCGCGTGCACCTAACCGCTGAGCCATGGGGCCGGCCCCCCTATTGTCTGTTTTTTTGTGTGTTGATTAGTAGTAACTTTTTTACCACTTCACATATCTTGGCATTTTTGTTTCATGCTGGACATTGTGTATAAAACATGATGAATTACTCAGATGACACTAGGTTCAACAGAATGAACTCCCACTTTCCTCTATTATGCAGATAGGGAAAGGAGTAAGCATATCAATACAATTGGAATGTACTGGAATGGTCAGGACTGAGTTGTAGTTTTTGTAAGACTCTGTCACCTCTGGTTCATCCCTGTTTCTCAGGTATGGCCCTCTCGAGATTTTGAATGAGAGCAGACGGCTCTGTTTCTCCTTAGCTTTGAAATTCTGTTGTAGATTAGGTTCTAATTTTCAGGGATGTTGAGCTTAGCTCTTTAGCGTCTTACTCCCTGCAACTTCAAAATCTAAAAAAATGTCTGGGGGGGGTGGTGTTTGGCCATGTGTTTGTGGCAGCCCCCTTTCCTTTTAGTTATTTTATCTCCCAGTCACTATGAGATCCTGGAAGATTTCATTCTGCTTTCTAGAATCCTCTGGCATAATCCCTCAGCCTTGCATAGAACACATACGCCATAGGGAAAATAAATCATGTGTGCCACGGTTTACTTTACCCCAAGATATGTCTGGGCAAGGCCCAATCCTCAACCTCCACCCACATCAGAAGAGCCACCCCAAGAAATAAACATTGGCAATAGTTAGTCCACATTGGAAGATTTCTCCCAACTAAATTATAGTTCTTCTAGTTCTTTTTGTTGTCCCAGCTTTCTGTCTTTAAAATTATCATTTTATAATTTATTTGGCTTCTAGTTGTTACAGTAATTCTGTTGGCCTACTCTGACCAATACAACAAACTTGGCACTCACTTTATTTTCAGTACTTTATTTTTAATCGCATAGTCTTTCTTTAATGTTTTTCCACAAAGCATCTTATGTATTTCATGCAATTTTTGCAGAACTGAAGAAATACTCCAAAAATAAACATAGAATTCCAAGTCATGTTATCTTTGTTTACTTGCTCATCTTGGGAATCAATGGACTACCCAGAACTGCTTCTTAATAACAAACCTGGAATTAGTCCAATAAAGATTTAAGATGGCTGTTTCAGAGGAAGGTCTTGCTAATGGGACTCAGAACTGATAGAAATATAAAAACAGAAATTTCTTCTTATTATAATGAACTTTCATGTATATATTAGTGGCATTCCTACTGCCTCATCTCAAGCTGACCTACCGGTATATATAGAAAAACACCCAGAACAATGGAGAGTAAGTAGATTTCAACCATCACGTGCTGAGAAAGTAGCTTAGAATGTGACAATGTATCTTGTTTTCAGGTCAGTTTGCCTAATGTAACTCAAATGTGTGATACATAAATCCTTTAGTGGTGTTCCTGGAGAAAGCTCTGTAATGACCTAGGTGTCACTGGAGAAATCATCAAGAAAGCTACTATCAACCACCCTCTCTAAGTGGTGCTGAGTGAATAATTTAGGCTCAGGTTAAAGGAGGGAGAAACAGCAAACAGATAAACTCTGAGGACTATACCGGAGTGAATGACAGATATGGATATCAGATTTTATTATCAAAAGACCCAGAGGAAAGAGGGAAGATAAGCGTGGGACTGAGAGAGTCAATATTCAGTACATTTTTAAAGAACATAAATATTAGAAGAGGGGAAGATTGATCTCAAGGACATCCCTTCACCTGGAGCAGTCAAGAAGCCATCAGAGGGAGCATGGGCAAATGAAGACCCTAGTACCTTAGCATTCAGTTTTGTGCCATCACAGACTGAAATTTTGTTGGAGATTCAAATTAGCCCAATGACTTCCTGGTCTGATGAATATTGTCAAAGATAATGTGTTGCAGTGCTCTTGGGGGTATTTGTGTTTTCCCCACTTTAAAATTACAAAAAAATAAAGCTTTCTATTATTATATGAATAATTCATTCTCATTATAAAATTTGGCAATACAGAAAACCTTCTATGGTTCAATAAAAACTTCATACATTTCAACTTCGAATGTCTATCACAGCACTTTTATCAGTGTTTACCTGGCATTTTTCCCATGTCCACGAACCAGGTGAGTGCGCTTAGATAGTTGAAACCTGCTTCTATGTATCTGTTATTCTAGATCTATGTCTGGTATTTGGATGCTTAGTTCTGCTTTGCTGATTTAAGAATATTAATCTTTAACCTATTGTACCCTGAGCACCATTATGTGTATTTCTGGTTCTTGAACACTATTTAGTAGAACCCTGTTTAGTTCTATTAGAAGATAATTTAAACAACAAAAAGAGCCTGGCAATTAAAAAAAATCATCATTTTTTTTTACCCTTTGTAACAATTTCAAATAAAAGCTAATATTTTTATTTAAAATTAAGTATTGGTATCCTTTGATGCATATGCCAGAGGCAGCATGAGAACTGTTTATTTTTGGTGCAAATTGACTTCCTTTGAAAGTTGCTCTCATCTCCTGAGTCTCTCCTCTCTCTTCCATGAATTCAGTATCATATCATTTTTTAGCTCTTCCCTCTGGCTTTCCTAGAAGTATGAAATCTCCCCTTTCTTCGATATAATCCTTTCTCAAATTATATTGCTATTCCCTCTCTGCAGTTGATTCCATCTAAGCACTAGAAAAAAGAGTATGACCAACTGATTAAAACACTTTACTTAAGAGTTGGGTGGAAAGAAGACTTATCCCTCCAAATATATATATAAAGGGATGAGATTGCCAATTCAGAGCATCTAGGCACCATCACCGACTCCTCTTCTGTATTGTCAGTTATAGTTCTAAACCAAGAGGGTACTAACAATAGAAATGGAAAGGAGAAGTTTGTGTGAGTGTGTGCGTGTGTGTGTGTGAGATTACGTGTGTATATGTATATGCATATGTGTCTGTGTATGTGTGTGATGGCAGTTGTTTGAATGCAGTCATCTCAACGAGTGACAGGGAAGGATGTGTTTCCAAGCTCATTCACATGGTTGTTGGCAAGATTTGGTTCCTTGTGAGTTGTCAGACTGAGAACTCCCTTGGTTCCTTGCAACATGGGCCTCTCCGTAAAGCATCTCACAACATAATAGCTCTCTTTATCATAGCAAGCAAGTAAGAGGGCAGTAGAGAGTGCCAGCAAAAGAGAGAAAGGGCCAGAAAGATGCAAGTCAGAGTCTTCTGTAACGTAATCACAGAAGTAACATTCCATTACTTTTGCTGTATCTGTTCATTAGAAGCAAGGCGTTAGGTCCAGCCTACGCTCAAGGAGAGGGAATCACTCAAGGGTATGAATACTAGGAGGTGGGATCATTGGGAGCTATATTAGAAACTGCCTATGACACTATTCCAGATAATTACCACTTTCTTCTGCTGCTATTATGTTATTTTTCTTTGTAAAAAAGAAATGAAGCTCTATCAGCTAGGGTAATGGTGTCTACAGGTTTCTATCCCACCCCTCAACCCCAGAGTTACACTGGCAAATACAGTGGTTTGTTTCTCTTCCTTGCCATCAGACTCACACATGATTCACGCATAAAGTGAAGACCCTCAATGTGTTTGCCTAAGCCAGACTCTTAAGAGTCTATAATATTATTGACGTACAGGTGACTATTTTTACCATTCCAGAGAACATTCAATTTTCCACTTTCCCCATTTTCAACTCTAAAGGGTGTCAATTGCTTTCTACATGTAATCTCTACTACTCATTGTCACCTGGGCTTCTGTGGCAACAATACCCCTGTCTATACATTCTTTCTTCTTCATTTTGCAATGTCATTTTCTCCATTCTTGTGTAATTTGAAGTAAAAGAGACTTTTTCTAAATGTTTTCTAGCGATATGTGTTTCTGAACAATGTGAGTTCACTGCTCACATCAGTTGTAATATCCAGCTTTTTTTCAGTTATCTTTTCCTTTTCTTAATTGAGCTAAAGAATGATTCTACACCAAAGAGAACTTTCTTCTCCATTATGTACAGAGTGAGATGGGAGGGCTGATAATTCCAGAAGATTATTCTAAGAATTGCTAAGATTTTACTGTATGAATAGTTTCTATCATTCTTTGGATGCTTATTTATATTGTTTGTTTATATTTTACATTGAGATTTTAATTTTGATAAATAGTTTTTATTTTCATATTTTATTAATTTTACATTTTATTTATTTCATTAATTTCATATTAAGCCACTATTCTAGTGAAACTAGAGAAATACAGTTTAATAATAATAAAAACCTAAACCTTGAAGATTTGTCAGTATCATTATTATAACTATATGCAAACACAATGTCATTCATCTTTAAAAATAATTTGAAAGATGTTCAATGAAGAATGATGACTTTCTTGGAAAAGGTACATACAAACAAGGTTTATTTAAAACAAAATGAAGAAACATTTGGAAATTTACGTTTTGAATTAATTTTTAAGGATATCTGTTTCTTAAATCTATGTTTAAAAGGCAAATGTATAAATTTTAATCATTTTTTATTCATAGAAAAAGTACAGGGTTTCATAAATTTTGTCACTAAACTTTTCTGACCTTTATATACTCAGTTTTTTTCCCTTGCTTACAATCTGACTGAGCTGTAAAGGTGCAACCATTAACCAATCAAAATGAACACTAAAAGGTCAGTGCATTGCATATTATAGTTGCTTTTCAAAAAATGTGTAAGGCATTCAAATTCTGGCACATTTTTGCAAGTCCAAACTTGTAAAATAAATCCATGGTGACATAAATGAGACCCAGGCTCCTGGTAAAACTTGTAATAAACATGAGAAAAAAGTCCAACTCCCTTTCTTTCTTTTTTATATTCATATTTTAAAGTTAGTCTCCAAAATTCTAGTAAGCTAGGTGCAGAAATGTCATAAAATGAACAATGTTAGAGATGTCATAAAATTACAATCTTCCAAGTATTTTCCAGACTGCAAGTTTCAAATTAAGAACTTCCTTAGATTTACAAATTAGCATATGCACATATTTTGGTACTATTTGTGGGTTTTAATAATTTATATTATGGCAACTATCCATTTTCTCAGTTATTTGTAAATAAGTGATAATTATAAGATAGGGCATTTTGGTGTCGTAAATTATCTCAACACATTATCCAAAGAAGACTAGTATGAAAGGTAAATAATTCTTTTCTGCATGGTAAACTTGATTGGAACATATATTGTTTCCATACAATTTGTATTTTTGGTGTGTAAAAGCAGAACGAGGAAATAATTTGTGTTTTAAAAATGTTTAAAGAACATTTTTAAAAATTGTTTTTTTGGTTGCCAACATGTTTTAACCATTCTGAAGACAGAGGAGAAAAAGTTGGCCTGTTTAGGAACATATGTAAAGAATAAAATTGGGTATCTAAAAATAGAAAAACAAATTAGACTGACTTATTGATTAGAAGAAGGCTGGAAGCAAAGTCTTACAGTACCATTAAAGCTACCAAACCATAACAGAAGAAACGAAATGCTGTTTCTGCTCCGCAAGGAAGGTGAGGTCATCGAGAGAAGGCTTGCCTACATGGCCTCATTTACAGAAAAGTTTGGAGGAGTTGGAAAAACTATCCAAAAAGCAAATATGATGGTTTTGGAATTAAACCATATACAGAAAATGCGTTCTAAGGTGTTAGGATAAGCACCTAATTAAGCGCCCACAGGCTGAAGCAAGAGGAGACAGATTTGGAACCGGATTTTCACACCTCTGTGGTACTGAGAAGAAATTGAAGGCAATGTCTGTGCAGAAGTTTCAGGCTTCTAGGCCCCCAAGCATCCCAGAAGCCTGTGGCTGCTAAAAGTAAAAGGGCCAGCCCTTGATCAAGTAACAATGCTGTTTTTAAAACCCAGAAAGCTTCACTGTGAGCCCCTGGGAAATTGTCACCCTGAAGACAAAGGGCGCCTCAAAATGCCTAAGCTTCCTGTTTCTCCAAGTGCAACTTTCTTTTAAAACTACTATGCAAGAGTAAGTAATTACTGCTTAATCTGCATTTGTGAAACTATTTTAGTAATAACATTTCTGTAGATCATGTGATATCTGGAATATTGCTGCTGTCACTGGACTAACGTCACCAAGTCTTAAGCTGCATGATTTACAGCAAGTTGCTTCTCACAAAAGCTGAAATGGAGTTTATTTCTCCTCTGGCCTTGATTTGATAATTAAAGAAGGTAATGATGAAAATATCGTTACCTTAATTCCAATTGTGAGGTTTTTCTATATTTTAATTTTATAAGCAAATAGATTTGGCACATTCCTCACATTTCAGCAATCTTTCTAGAAGACTCACTTTGTACTTGGCCATAATCCCATTGACAATGCAGCTGTAAATGTGTTATGAATGGGAGAAAAGGAGTTCAGCCACCAAGAAGCCATGACGACTTTCCGGAAGTCTGAGGATGAATAAGATCATCTAATGGCTTAGCTGGGGAGAAGGGACCCATAGCTTTGCGTACACACAGCCAGGGTACAGGCAGTTTTTCAACATAAAACTCTCGTGCATAAGAATTGGAAAAAGGAGCAGAAATCAAGAAGGTTGAAGAGTTACCTATGGAAACAGCTATGTGGGTCAACTTTCCAGATGCTTTCTCCATCCTTTCTCTCAACTGTGACTTTCAGGCACAGGATAAAGTTACAAAAGTATGCTTAAGATAATGGCACACTTTGTCGAGGAGAGACTCAGTGAGAGCTACATTTGAGAGACCAATTTAGCAATTACTTGTGTGACTCCTCATTAAAGAGCAGAAAGGAATTAGGGCACTCATAGATGCCAGTGAGGAGAGATGTAGAGCCAAACCAAAGCTCCTACCCAGCCGCCCCGACGTGCTTCCCCATACTACTACCCCTCGGCTCATGAGCAACTCCTAGGAAATGTGAGTGACATCATCAAATCAACTACAATAAAACAGAATAATGATTCTTCTTTGAGTGGGGATTGAGGTTATAATGGAAATGTATTCAATAACAGAAAAAAGAGGGGATTATATCTTTTTTTTTTTTTTTTTTTTGCTGAGAAAGATTCGCCCTGAGCTAACATCTATGCCAATCTTCCTTTATTTTGTATGTGGGTCACTACCACAGCATGGCCGTCGACGAGTGGTGTATGACCGCACCTGGGATCCGAACCCGCACTGCTGAAGCAGAGCGTGTGGAACTTAACCACTGGGCCACGGGGCTGGCCCCCTATATCTATATTTTTGAAAAGAAGAAATACTAGTTTTACTTAGACTTATTAGAGAGAGGTTGGAGGCGTCTGTATGCATGTTAACATGCATTATTTACTTGTGTAGAAAGAAAATGTATTTAAATATGATTAGGTCAACATTATAACATATTTTTGCAAATAAAAGTGCTTTTGTGCATAAAAGTTATGTGGAATTCAGAGCTAGGGAAAGAAAAAGAATGTCCAGTGAAGATCTGAAGGGCTCTGCAAGTGAGTGCATGTGTGTGCATGCCCGCGTTCACTTACAGGAGTGCTGATGCATTGGCCCTAGTGAACTTCATGTTGGGGTGGGAAATTAGGCCCCGCTATGGAGAATTCCTCAGTATCCCTGTGTATATGTCAGAGCAGGTAAGGACCAGGAGGTGAGAATGCTCCATTTCTACAGTCATTCCTTTTTGAATTAGGAAATAATTACTAAATCTTACTATTATTTCCAACCACTCATTTTCTGGGTAAATGGCTACTTGAGGAAAAGGAAGAGTCCAATGATCTCTGTTGCCAAAAATAAAATTAAAAGTATAAAAAAAATACACACAAGTTTATGGCTTTTCCATGGGATCCAATATAATCATAAACAATCATCCCAGGGCCAACTACTAAATATTTGGGAGAAGAGCTGTTTTTCACATTACTTTTAGTTTTCGTTCATTCCTTAGAAAGAAAAGTTAAACAATTATTATACCAAACGCTCTCTTAGAAGTAACTCCTATCTTGCTCTCTTGGTCATTCCTTACTTCTTCAGAAAAGCATTTTTTTCTTAATACTTCCTTACATTGATCATTTACTTAAAATATCTTTATTTCATTGATCTCAAGAATATCTTCTATTTCTCTATCTAAAAGTAGAAATGAAAATAGCTACGTGTCCGAGTTCTATTTTAGAGGTTTAGCTCTATTGCCAGACATTTCATTTATGATTACTTGTATATGGTATTCGTAGAGATTCTCTTCACACTTCCTTAACATTTCACACTGAGATAAGTGGGTTCAAAAGTGTGCCCAGGTCACAACATAAAAGTAAGTTCTTTACTCCGTCCTTAACTCCATTGCTCTGTATTAAATTGTAAATGTTGTGTGAAGACAAATGGCTAGGCTTAACCTATGGAAGATAAGTCACACCAATTGACTGATAACTTATGGAAGATAAGTCATACCAATTGACATAAAGTCAGAGTCATGTCTGAAACAAGCTTAGTAACAAAGAGACATTAGCTATAGTGCTATTTATAAAAATATTATTAACAAATAGACATATTGTTTAGGTAATACTGTTATAATAGTTATAAGGCATAGAATTTCCCTTTTGAATACAAATTCAAAACAGAGATGTGAGTTAAAGTTTGAGCAAACAATGATGGAAATCAAACAAAACTTTATGATTATAAGATGGTATTCATGTCAAAAATAAACCAGAATACAGTCAAATAACCCACTGACACTTAAATAAATATCATTATTTAAAAGTGAAATATAAAATCTTCTATTCTTCATGTATTTATCATTACTTCTTGGAAAAAGTGAAGATATCCACAAAGAAAATAAAATATAAATAAAATTATTTGAAATGGAAATTTAAAAGCTGCCGCGTTGCCATTTCACAATGATAGTTTTGCTCATTATGCACTTATCAACAAGTGCTTTATCCATTTACTTGTGGATACATAAAAAGGTGGTCACAGACCAAATATTTTCATTGTAATAGGCAGTTGAAGTGAGTCAATTCATAATCAGTGCAAAAATCAGTTTTGCAACACCTATCATAATAGGCACGAAAGCTTTTATGTAGAAATACTCTCCTCCCAGTATCTTCTGTCAATTCTGCCAGTCTGCTCTATCTGAGTATACATTTTCTTTACCAGCTACCTCTTTAACATATAATATTTTCAATTTTTTTACAATACAAATATACATGCATTCATATGTACATGTGTGCACACATACATATGTACACCCACACACAAAAATGACCCTGTTACAATTCTATGATTGATTCTAGCTATCATCTGTTCTCTTTCTTTCTAGTTTTTCTTTCCAAGTTTCCACAATATGCAGTGTCCACTTCCTCATCTGTTCCTTTTTCATAATCAGCTATCACCTGCCTTCTCTCTTAGCTTCACCAAATGAGTTCCCCCTAAGACTACTAATGACTATGTAATATTAAAATTTGATGAACAATTTCTTTCCAGGTCTTATTCAATTAGCATTTGTCACTCCTGAATCTTCCCTTTTTGTTCTCCAAGAATTATCTTTTCCATTAATATTCACTTTCTAATAATCTACTTTCACTTAGATTTTCTCCTGTTTCTTTGACCATCACTTCTTAAGTCTTCTTCTATACTATTTTATTCCCCATCTGTATCTTTAAGATTATCTTCAATAATCTAGCTTGTATCTTTCTATTTTCTCATGACTTGTTCTAAATCACCTTATCCACAACTATTACTCCATTTATGCCTAGTAAGCCAATGTCTCCAAAGTCAATATTTCCAGCTCAAGTTACTCTTTTTATTTCTAAATCTCTAACCTAATGAACACATACACCTGGATACTCTTCTGAATACAACACAAATTCTGTTTCTTTAAACATAATGACCATGTTCCACTCAAATTCTATGTAACACCCAGTTGTTTTTCCTTAGAAATATCTTCTTCAGATGTATGACTATTGCTGTTGTGATTTCTCTTCTTGGATTAATACTACAGTCTTGAATCTTATTCTCTGCAATCTAACTGATCATGAAATTCTTTGGGATAAGACCCTTAAATATTTCCCACTGTCTTTAAAATAAATTTCAAATTACTTAGTGTTGTATACATAGAAACTTATCTCTTATCATTATCTCTTCAATTAACTTTTCCTTCCTCCACACCAATATTCTTGGGTTTTGTTGATTGGTCAAGGTTCATTTTTACTTTAACACGTTTCTTCATGTTGATCTTTTTTCATGGATTGGTAATCTCCATTGCTGGCTACCTGAAAAATTGTTAGGTGATAAAACTTATCACAAGCATCACCTCTTTTTGGAAGAATTATTTGTAAGTGATTGCCATCTGTATTTCTCTTTCTATTTCCAAAATTTGTGTACCATCTCTCAATAGCACTTATTTCGCAGCACTGTTGCTATTCTGGGGAAAGACAAGTCTATCATGGTAGAAACAGTGGGTTTCCAACAGATATTCATTCTCTTCTTATTTCCTAATTTATAGAATTTTGTTGCATTTGTGGCAGCAATATACGTGGCTAAAAATTTTGATTTTCCAGGCTTTGTGATACCTAAAGAGGGTCATATGACCTGTTGGACTTGTGCCAATAAGATGCGGCTAGTCTACTGGGCATGATTATGGGGAAAGGGAAATCTTGAATATCACACGCCGTGTGCCTTCTGACTTTTTCTCTTCTTTTTCACTGGATCACAGAAACAATGTGGGTAGATGAAGCAGCCATCCTGTGACTACTAGAAAGAGAGACACATGTGAAGGATGGAAGAGTAGAAGAAAGAAAGTGCTCATTCTATGATGATATCATGAATCCCCGAAACTAGATTTCCAACCCTGACCCCTTACTTATTAAAGCAGCCATAGTTGGGTTTCTGTTACATGTTCTAGCCAAACACAATTCTAAGTGAAACATTTTTCTAGTTGGAAAGGGAGCCCTTTGAAGGCAGGGGCTCTATCCTATTTAGTTCTATATCTCAATGACTAGTCCAGTGCCTGACACACAATAAATAACACATACAAATTTTTGGCTGATTGAATAAATGAATAAACATCACCCAGACAACTTTATAAGACTCTTTATCCTAAAATCAGGGCACTGACAGAAAATGTTCAAATCTGAATGTAAATAGGCATACAACAGCAAAAAGTTATCTACAGCCTCAGAAACTTCTATCTCCTTATTTGGGTAAAGTACATTTACAAATATGAGAGAGTATGATTTATTAGTTAGAATAATGAGGTCAAGTCTACAATTTTCTTATCCTTCAAGTATCCTTTAGCCTGAGAAAACTAACATGAGACTACTAGCGCTCGGTTCCAATTAACATAGCTAAACTGTTGATTCTTGTCATTTAAATTACAAACTATTAAATGGCAAGCACCAATTTTCCTCTTTAAATTCTGACGGTTTGGAATATCTGTTGCACTTTTTTTTCTTCGGAGCAAGTTTCACTTATCCATTTCGAGTGTAAAGGAAATGCCTGCTCAGCTATCAATGACTGACTACCCCTAATACATTTAACAATTCATGGAAGCTGCAGCAGAGCCACTTCAGAATTCTAGCAAAACATGACAGGTCTGCTTTTTGAATAGACCTTTCTCGTCATGCAGTTAATAAAGAATTGCATTCAAATTCAAGAAGTCTCATCATGGGTAAGCAGAACTGCTTAAGACGAGAAGGAACAAAAATTTCCATTTATTACTTGTTGTTTAGTCTGTGTCTCTATATGCATGTGTTTGGGGGTGGTCACAGTTTATGTGCTTAATGTGTAAGATAGAATCAACCCTGCATTTTTGTCTTTTCTTCAAATTTCATATCTGAAACTATCAAAAGCTGTCAGTCTATGGCTTTGCCATTCCATGTAACTGGAGTAACCTCTTTTCTATTTATCACTTTGTTACATGGATTCTACCTCCTAAATAAATTTCAGACACCTATATGTCTTTCCACTTTCCCAATGGATGCTCTCTTTCAGGTACCCTGATTTCCCTACTAGACTCTTACAGTAGGATCCTGGTTTGTATCCAGTACCCCACGCTCAAACACAAATCCTGAGTCACTGCCCAAAGGCCACTTTGCCAATTCACTTTCCACATTGCGGTCAATGTGATCTCTACACATTGCAAATATCATAATACCACTTTTATGCTAAAACTCTTAAATAGCTCCCCATTCCTCTATAGATAGAGTTCAAATTTACTATTGTTCATATTTCCTGCAAGATTTGGCTCCTCTTTCCCTCTCAGTCTCATTTTTTTGCCAACCCTTCACACAAGTCCTATCCATAACAAAATTTTCTTGCCTCAGACACACCATCCTCTCTTGCTTGGTCCTTGACAACTGCTGTTTAACATTCTTAGAATATGCATTTCATCAATTCCAACATCATCTGACTCCTTGTCTTTCCTGTCTCAGGATTTGCTTATATATATATATATAAGCAAATATAAGTATATACATGCATATACTTAAAGAGTCAATAAAAGTCCAAACGATGTATATATATACTTAAAGAGTATATATATATTTAAAGAGTCAATAAAAATCCAAAGGAATGAATCATTAACAAAAGAATTTTAGATAGAGGGACAACTGAAGGCAAGACCTTGGATACAGTAAGACCAAACAGGAGGTGCTTACAACAGTTTTGGTGAGAGGTTATGAAGATCAGGTGATAGAAGTGTTCATGGTGATTGAGAGAAGGATCTAGAGAGAAAATAGTGAGAAGACAAAATCAAGAGGATTTGATGACTGTTAATGCGAGGGTTTGTGAGAGGAACCATGTGGAAATGATGAACTAAGAAGGAATTTTTTTATATTTAATACTGGAGATGTACACCAGAAGCAACCTGCACAGATACAGCTATTGAATTTTGGAGAATTAAGGTTGATCAGGGAACGTTTATACACCTAGAAAATAAGTAGTCTGGGGATAGAGACTTAGGTAACAATGATATTAAAGGACAACAGAAACAGAGGTGATAGCAGTGGAATGAGAGAAGAAAGTTCAAGAGGCAAGAGGAGATCCAATAGTTTGGACAGGAGATGCAAAGCAGAAAGATATTTCTGCAGATAGATTCGGCTAAGTATCGAACACTACAGAAAATTTGTCTAGAATAGGACTGAGAAGAGTCATCATGAAAGTCTATGACCACATGTGGGGAAACACATTTCAGCAGGATGCTGGAATTAATATCATATTGTGGTAGTTTATTAAGAAGGTTTATGCGATGACAGAGCAAGGTTAGTAAGTATAGAATATGCTGAGGTTTTCCTTGCTCAGAAGGACAGATATGAGAAGGAGATAGGGTCATGGTAAAGGCCTGGGGCCAACTCCCAGCACTGCCGCCTCCTCTGTATGTGGATTAAGCCTCTTGATGAGAATTAATATTCACAATGTC
Organism: Ceratotherium simum simum; assembly: GCF_057802395.1. NCBI lineage: Eukaryota > Metazoa > Chordata > Mammalia > Perissodactyla > Rhinocerotidae > Ceratotherium > Ceratotherium simum. The sequence goes on from NC_141909.1 coordinate 18,849,306, forward strand.
CAATGAGGATTATAATAATGCTTTCCTTGCATTGTTTATTTTAGGATTAAATGTCTGTTGATATGTGTAAAAATAAGAAGTATCTGGAAAATCATAAGTAATCAATAAGGATATACTATCATTACTCTTTTGTTGTTATAAGCATATTATCCAGCATATGGTGGATATAATAAATAGTAGTATTCTTTATTGTTGTATATAATTATTCATGATGTTGCTGGGAAGTTTAGAATGGAGGAATTTCAAGAAAATATGTGAGGGGGAAACCAATAGAACACAGGAAGTGACAGCTGTAACAAAGAAAGGGATAACTAAGGGAGCAAAGTTGCTGGGTTGGAATAAACAGGTCAGATGTAGGAATTATGCTTGGAAAGAAGAGAGTATACTATCTTACTCTGAAATTGGAGAATAGGTTAAAGATTGAAACTTCTGTATGGAGAAAAAAAGCAATTTGGAAGAACTAGTGTTGGATGGATTTAGTCATTTTAGGGAACAAATCCGCTCATACATAGTGTCACGAGCCTCAGATGATAGTGAAGCTGAGAGAAGATGGTTTAGAACACCTCCATAGCTCAATGGAGCTATGGAGGCGATTCAACTACTTGGTCAGTGTGTTACATTTTACTCTATTTATTGCCTGAATCTGTAAACTTCACACACAGGGTACACTGTAGACTCTGCAATACATCTTTCTTTTTTTTTTTTTCCAACTTATAAGAGAATCTATAAAGAGAGTAACAGAACTTTTCAGAGAAACATAAAAAAATAATATTTTACAGAATATTCTGCCGTCAATTCTTGGCAGTTATAACTATCAACTATAAGACTGAAGAACTCAAGGGATGGTATATTAACTTTTCCAGGTAATGTAGTTTAAAAAATTGCTGTTACATTATTCTGGAAGTAAACTTGCAAAGTTATTAAGAACTCTTTCAAGTGACATGATATTGGGAGAATTTATTTATTTAATATTATAAAACTAAGCATATCACAAGAAACTGTCCTAAGAAAATATAAATGACCCCAGGAAATATTTATCTCTTGTATTTCCCAAGTATAGTGCCAATTTGAGTGAAAAAAAAAATGTCAGCTCTCAGTTTGAGTGGAAATAATGAAAGAGGGGGTTATACTTTGCACTCAAACATATCTAGAAATGTGCCTCCCTGTAAAGGGGAAGGGTCTTATGTTGAGCTTGGGAAATAAACAAACTAAACATTCCAAGTGGATAAGACATGGGGCATCCTTCTGCTCAAGTTTACCTATTCTTCACTTAACTTTAATTCATTTCTGAAACTGTCACTAAATAAAAACTGTCAAATAAAAAAAATGTTTTGACCATAAAAGTGGGAAAAATTATGATGTGTTCAATCCCAATTCAACATATCCAATCAAATTTCATAGACAGAAAAATATATCAAGTGAACAATGTAAATACACTAATATATGTAAGAATACTCTGAAAGAAAATAAAGTTTGTACATAACATGTAATGTAAAGAGGGTTCATTGTAGTTCCAAAGAAGGAAGAGAACGCCTGACAGTGAGTGGTGGTTAGTCAAAAAAGGGTGTGAGCAACTACTTTGTTGGAAGGTGATGGGGAATTTTTATGCAGATATTTGATATTAGAATCAGAAATATTTAATAATAATTTTCCATATCTTGAGACTTTGAAACTAGAAGGAGATCCTAGGTTAGGAATATTTTGGTATATCCATAAAAGAAGTGGAATCTGTGGGTCAAAAATAATGTGCTGCAAAATAAGAAAAATGCACACACGCACAATTACCTAAAGAGTTACAGAAGATGTTACCTTTTCATTTGATTGTATTGGAACCGTTATTCTTCTCTATTGCTTACGCTTCATATCTCTGTTCACTTTCATTTTCTCCTCATCTTATAAGGTACTTCAAACATTTATTCAATAACTCTAGGGAAATTTTTACAATTCTATTCACATATAAAATTGTCATAAGCATTTGCTGTGAGTTAAAAATTCTAACTTGGAAGGTTTACTGAGTGAAAAGCCGTGGTTAAGCACTCATGAGACCCTAAATCTATTTTTTTATCTAATAATATGAAACAACTATTTATTTTCACACATATGGCTCAAATGAGGTTCTTGCTTTTCTTTTTCAAAATTTAACTCTTGGTTTTCAAAAGCTTGTGTAGATTGCTGTGAATGCCTATTGAAGTACTTTGACTTTTTTTTTTCCCCCCAAATTGGGTATCCATCTTTTTTAACTGATTGTCAGGAGGTCTTCATGTATTCGGATCTGGGTCCTTAAATGGGTACAACTATTTTGTAAAAAGTGATTAACATTATCTACTAAAGTTAACCATATGCATAACTTATGACCAATGATTTCAAAAGAAACACCTGAATGTCCATCAGCAAAGTGAATTAAAAAGTTCTCTATTTGTTCAATAAGATGTTACACAGCATGACAAAGAATGAATCACTGGTATATAAAATAACATAGATGGAGTTTACAGATACAATTTTGAGTGAAATAAGCCAGATTCAAAATAGTAAATACTGTGTGCCTCCAGTTATATGAAGACTAAAATAGGCAATATTAATCTATAGTAACAGAGGTGAGAATAGTGGCTACTTTGGGGCAGCATTGATTGAGAGAGGAAAAGAGATTCTTTTGGGTCTCTACAAGTGTGCTAGATCTTACAAAAGCATATTTGTCAATTTATCATGGTGAACACTTAAGATTACTATATGTAAGTTATACTTCAATATAACTTTTTCACCTTTGTCAACACCAGTAAACCATTATATGTAATTTAATACAAATTTGGAACAGTTCCTGATTTAGGCATTTTCTTGATTAAATACCTAGTAGGAATAGACATTAATTCTAAAATATAAAGAATATTTTTCCATGACAGATGAAAAATGCTTTCTTTCAAAGTTACTTTCATATTTTAACAATAGTTGAACTAAATTATGTATAAGTTATTCCTAAAAATACTCAGTAAATGAAGGTGTTAAAATTAAATAAACCAAGATTACATTTCTTTTTAACAGTTAATTTGCAGTGCTCTATTATTTTGCTTAATAAACAGTTTTATGCTAGAAATAAGCAGGTTTTTGTATTCACATTATCTTTACCCAAGAGCATTTAAATAAATATCAATGATTATTTGCAAATTACAGATTGTGGATTCAGAGCTCAAAACTAAAGCTCTAAGGATATAATTCAATTAAAATGATCCATAATTGTGAATTCACCTCACCAGTGCCCCTAAGACAAGAAGCTCTTTCTCACATCATAGTGAATTATTTTAATGATCATGGCCTGAGCACAAAAATCAAATAAAAAGCTAAGACTATCCTAACACTTTTGCAATTAAAACAAAACTTCTTTCTGATGCTTCTTAATACTTTATCCTCATAATATCTATAAAAATATGAACACAAAAGCTTGGGTCAAATCAATGACTGAACTAATTCAATATTTTCCATGAGGTACATATTTTACAGGATGGTGGGGTTGTCATCTACAATGTCATTGCAAAGGATTTGATAGGGTCAAAATACTCCAAACTTCACAGAATTCATTTTATACCTGTCCCCCCAAATTTACCAAACCATTTGGATTGAAAATTTCAGCAGGGATCTCTGTGAAGCGCGGAGATCTGTCTACAACTACCTAGTCAACTCCCTTTTCTATTACTCTTTAGATACGATTCCAAAATTGCACCTCTCTCTTTCAGCACTCTACCCATAACTCCTAGCAAAAGAAAGGCAGGAACAAAGATTCTAGATTCTCAGTTTATGTCCACCATAAAATAGCTTATAATTATTTCATTTATGATCTCTCAGAATTCTTAAATAAATGGGGAATGTATCTGACTTACTTAAAGTGAGTACCTTCAGAATATAATTTAAAAACATATGTAAGGTAGTTCTGACTTCTAGAATGGTAAAGACCTCTGAAAATCTACTTCCCCATAAAAGCAATGAGAAAACTGGGAAAAAAATGTCAAAAACCAACTTTTTTATCACTCTGGAAATTAATCAAAGGATTGAAACAATTTGAAGTGTGTTTCTTTAAGAAAAATGCTGAATCTCAGTAAGCTTTGTGACATTTTAGTTGGCCCTATTCCCATTTTCCTTTCTCTAGCTCTGTGGCAGCCTTAAAAATGAAAAGTCCCCAAATTACAGTAAAAATCAAAAGCATCGTAGTCATTGATGGGACCCAATGGATGGGGCAGAATGGGTTTGGAGCTCCCCAAGCGTCCTATCCTCAGAGCATTTTCATTGCTTCACCTGGCAGTTCCCTCAAAACCCCCATTTACAGACTCTCATTGCAAATAGCCTTTTCCCATGGAGTATTTACCAAAATTAAACAGCCACAATGTTTTAACATTTCAGCTCACTGAGGTGGTGATGATTGGGACAAACAAGAAGTTGACCAAAGATCTTAAAAGAAATTCCGAAGAATGAAGAATGAGATGTTCACTTGGGGTTTTGAAAAGCTCCAACATATGCCTGGGAATCAAGAAGAACATACATGTATGCAGTGCTATGTGCATTTCCAGAGAAACGTGACAAGGCCCTAAACTCTTTTTGCTGGCTGACCTTGAGGCTCTGTGAAAGCAGGAAGTGAAGGATAAGGCAGTCTTATAATGTACCCTAGGAATATGGTAAGTGTGTCTCAACAAGTTTAAAGAAATTGTATATGCAGACACACACACACATTTTTAGACAAAGAAATTTCATTATAATATTGGACATTTTTTTGGTTTACCAGGGGCAATATCATGGTTCTTAGGTTCTCCAAAAATAGCTGCGATACCCACATTGAAGAAAACTGAAGGAAAAAAACACAAAGATTTTAACGGCATGTTGGTCCTGTACGAAGGGTAGTATTTTTTAGATGTCACATTTTAAGTATTTATTTTTGTTTGTTTTGTAAAAACAGTAAGCTAAATATTTAAAATGCCCTGCATATATGCTTGTCTGGGATTGCAAAAGAAAAGCAAATCAAACAAAAAAATCAACAAACTCTGTCCAAGAAACTGATTTGTTAATATGCTAAAATAAGATCCTACCATAGTGCCATTGAAAATTAAGTTTTCAACCTCTGGTTCTCAGCAATCCCCAGCAATCTATCTCACGTAATTTTTCATTTTCTTCTGTCAAACTTTCTTTTGCAAACTTTGTCCCCCTCAAGTTTATCATTAAAAAACTTTACACTTCAGTCCATACAGATGACTTGGCTTTATCTTTTACAGAGAAAGAAATGTTCAGGTGTGTACTATCTAGGCTCGCTGACCCAACACAACCCTGATGCCCATATATGTATATATATACACACACACATATATACACATAATACAATTATTTGTCCCTTATAGATTCTTTTAGAGGAAAATATGTCCCTTCTACTATCCTAAATTAATCCTTCTCACTATGCTATGTAAATATATCCTTACCACTCTGCTTAGGATCTTTGAATCATCAATCATACCATCTCTCCTGTACTTTCAACCTTTCATTCTCCAATATTGCTTCCTGTCATCCTATCAACAGGCTCAGATCATTTACATCCTGTGGAAAGCATTTTTTAAAAATTTTTGAGTCTTATTTGAGATACTGTCGTCTTCTACATTCATAGGCAAGATCTTGAAAAGAAAAATTAACTGCTATTTACTCCCTTTATTCAATTTTCTTGCTGGTCCTCTGGTATCTGAACCCACTTTGGGCAACCCTCTAATCCTGGCCTAAGAAGGTTACAAAGACTTGCTAATCATCAAGTGCTAGGGTTATCTTTAACAGTCCTATAGCATTTGACATGTTTTCTTGGGTCCTCCTCAAAACTCTAAACCTTTCTTTTTCTAACAATATTTCTTCCTTACTTCCTTTTTTCCCATCCATTTTACTTCTAGAATTTCTCCCTGCCTGTTCCTAAAAATTGATATTTCTCTGGGTTTCATCCATGTCCTTCTTTTTTAATGCTGTTTGCTTTCTTAGGGAAATCTCATTTATTTAAATGATGCCAGTCACTGAATATATGCTTATGAATGCCAAATCTATCAACTGTATCTGGATCTTTCTCCAGACTCTGCATGTTCAGCTTCTAAATGATGCCTTCCGGATGTCCCAAAGGTACCACAAAATCACTAACTGGTGACACTATCCAGAGAGCTCCTATGAATTTCAGTTTGGCACTGGAATACTATTTTGAATATTTTAAAGTTTTTGATTTAGGCTTATTTTTCCCTCTAAAATCATATATTCTTAATTTCTTCATCTCATGCCAGAGGCAAAACTAAAGCCAACCATAATTTACTCTCAGGTGTGTAATTGTTATTAAGTCCTGAAAGGAAAACTATTAAACAACAGGCTGACTTTTCAGAACAGATCATTTTATTCCCTAGGAGCAAGGGCATAATCGGAGGCTATAATTATTGATTTTAAATATTCCTGCTAGAAATGACCTGAGGTAGGATGCATAACTTAATTTGATGTAATAAACTGTAAGTCACCCATGTTTAAACTCTTTTATCCTAATAGCAGAGAGATTCAAATTTAAATTCATTTCCTCCAGTTTGTTTGCATCCTAATTAAATGATAGCCAGGGAGAGTTCTGGAAATAGTGAAAATATGCATAAAAATACATTGGGAATCCACTATGGACATGGCCAGTCCACGGCAACCAACATAATCTGTGTACAGAACTTTCACGCTCAACAGGGTACATGTAAACAAGCTAGCTAATTATATCCCCAAGGAGTGAGGTTGCTGAACCCTGTATCAGTCACTTCTCATTGAAAAATAAAACAAAATATCTGTTTGAAGGTGAGCAGATTATTGGTAAATTTGCATACTAAGTAAGTAAAAGTTTAACTCCCCCCAGAAAAAACTTTTAAAAATTTAAAAAGTAATGTAGCTAGATAATATCTAAATGATTTCATTTCTCAGAATTCATTAATTGACAATTCACGTGTTTCTCATTTGATGTTTGAATTAGATAGTTCCCTTTCCCTTCCCTGAATAGGAGTGTATTGTATACTGCTATGTTCTGCAAAGGCTAAGATTCTATTACTATTATTAATGCCCTCAGAAGTTTTTAATTCCAAAATAACTACAACGAATATTTTAATACAAGCTGTAACTAGGGGATAAATAATATATAAATATATATCAAGAGATTGCATTATTTTGTCATATCCTATCTAACGTCTACTTTGGATTTTTGATAGCTAGATATGACAAATGTGACTGTGGCCCAAGGTTACTCATTATTTATGTCTCTAAAGTTGACTATGTCATAGTAAGAAAGATGTCCTGGGGAAGATGCACATATGTTTTTGGAGAATTAGTTTTAACAGTATAGTATAACCTGACTTTCAATTGTAGTATCAAGTACCTGGGTGTTGGCCTCTCCAGTCCTTACAATCAGCATTCTTTCAAAAAGATGTAATAGTGGATTGCAACTATCTTTGCACCTCAAATCTAAAATTCCAGATCCAATAGTAGTCAGTGTGATCTAAAAATACACATCACCTAGGACATGAGGATATGAGCAGTCAATTCACAGAAAATTAAATACAACTGGACAATAAACATGAAAAATCCTTAAACTTGCTAAATGGGTACTGTTTTTCCAATTAGTTAACACATATTTAGCTTTGAATTTTAAAAGAAGTCAATCTTGTAAGTATCAAAACAGAATCTCCTAAGTTTTCTTATTTCCATTTTAATAAAATAAAGAAAACTGGTAGTGAACTAAAACCAAAGAAAATTAGTATTAGAGTCTTGGTATTTTTTGGATCACTTTATACAATGACTCCCTTTTAAGATACGGTATCTATAAAATATGTTTAAAGATTTGAAACATTTTCTACTTTAAATAACAATTAAATGATATATTTTATATTACATAATATATACTATATATAATTAAAAAATAATAAATATTTGGACTTCTGGAAGTCCAAGAATTTGAATTCAACTGCTATATTTAATACTTCCTGTACTACTCAATCTTAATTTCTGTATGTGAGAAACGGAAATATATCGATGTTCTCAAATTTCTGTTATAATTAATCAACATAATCCTTGTGAAGTAGCTGGTGCAATATTTGATTATTCTTTTTATCTCCTCTGAATTTAACTTTTTTTCCCTTTCTTTTTATTTTGTAAGGAAATATATTCTATCTGCTTTTCTCTTTTTCCTCTTCTTTTCTTCTTCTTAGAAGGAGCATAACTAAGAGTGTGAAGGAAAAGAAAAAGTAAAGGTTAAGAAAAATGATCTGGCTTAAAAATATATGTGAAAAAGGTCAATTCCATATTTCGGGTCCACAGTGAGACTGGAAATGACTGGTCCACCTGGGTAATCATTCCGCAAGTACAAGTTTTATTTCTGTGGAATTTAGGACAGAAGCACCCATTGGATTAAACCCGATATCATGATTGCTATTTTTCATCTGACTAATGTACAATTGTATGCAATCAGAGAAACAACACTAGATTTTACAACATCACGTATCACATAGATTAATGGAATATCATAAGAATTTTGCAACATAGAAACTTTCCCAGTGAAATTAATAAAGAGGACTCAGTCTAGATGACTAGCACTTTGGTCTGTGGTTGACTTATTGGCTTTTCAAAAAAGGTTTTCTTTTAAAATAACTGTAGACATATACTGCAAATCAATACTCTATATAGATATACATACATCACATACAGTAGAATTATTCAAGCAAGAAAATCAATGTTGATACAATAATATTAACTTATCAACAGATCTTATTAGAATTTTGCCTCCAAAAGGAACCAATCCTCTTGACACCCTGATTTCAGATTGATCGCTGCCTGAACTGTTACAGAATAGATTTCTACTGTTTTAAGCCACTTCGTTTATAGTAATTTGTTATGGCAGCCCTAGGAAAGTAACACAGTTGTCATAAATGCTGTGCATATGTATTTTAGTGTAACCACAAAGTGTTATTTGTAATATTTATACCCTATGGACTTTACTAATATTTTCTATGGACCTAATGTATGATCATTTGTCTTTTTGTGAAAGTTACATGGGTGCTTGAAAAGAAGGTACATTCTCTATTATCAGTGTAAATTTCAAGGTCTATCAATAATATCTGCCTTATTGATTTGTTGTTTAGGTTCTCTGTTTCCTTACTTACGTTTTGTCCACTTGAGGTATCTTGTACTGAGAGTGTTATGTTAATATATCCTACTACTGTTATGATTCTACACATATCTCCCCTCATTTGCTGATAGTTTTTGCTTCATAAAGTGATTGCCGTGCAAGATGGGGCATAAATACTCATACATGTTATGTTTTCATTGTGAATTGTGGTCTTTACCACAGTAAAAAGTGCCCTCTTTATCAAGATTAATGCTTTTGTTCTTGAATTTTACTTTGATATCAGGATTGCTACCCCTGCTTCTTTATGGTTTTTATTTTTTTTCCCATTTGCTGGTATGGTTTTGTTTATTCTTTTCCCCCTATTCTGAATCACTTTGTTTTAGGTTTGTCTTTTGTATGAAATTTATAGATGCTTCTTGCATTTTGAGTTAAGGTGAAAATCTTTTTTCCTTTAATAGGAGAATTAGGTGCCTTCACATTTATATCTATAACTGCTATGTTTGGTCTCTGCTCTGTCATATTTTATGATTATTTATATTCTTATATGTTCACCATTTTTCTTTCTCTATTAAATTCATATTCTTTGCTCTTTACCATAATTATATACACACACATATACATATTTTTAAAGCATGATTTCTTATTGTTCTAGTGTTGACCTCTGTGCTTAAATCTTTTTTAATGCCCTTAGTTCTCAAGTATTTTATTTTACTTTTATAATCTGATTTAGTTGAAATTACTCTGGGTTGTGCGTCTCCTAATTCTTTGGTTTTCTTTTATATTTTACAACATTATATATTCTTTTATCCTTTCATCAAGCAATAGCTAAAGAGCACTCCTCCTCAGGACACATGTGTTTTAAAGACTCTCTTCAGATGGCCCAAACATCTAAGTCCTTCCTGGGATTCCATGCTTGGCTCTACCTAAACACTATCTTTGTATTTTCAGACTAGCAAATGACTTAGCCTTACTGGTGTGAGTTTCAGATAAATTTTAGACCCCATTTCTAGCCACCCTCTTCACTCTTCCTCACAGTTATTACCCATCTGCTTTTGCTTGTCACAGAGCCCTGCGTTAGGGTGGATTCAGGCAGGAGAGTGAAACATCCCTGGCTGGAATTTGGTGTTCTTTCCTCTTTTTTGACTTCGAGTTATTTTGAAGTTTAGGCATTCTCTGTCTTCAAGTTATGCTGAAGGTGTGATTTTTGTGTAGCTTTATTTTTTTGTCTTGTTGTTTTCTATTGTTTTTCAGGAACTATTAGGAGATGGGTACTATGAAGTGAATGTGTCCCTTCAAGATTCCTATGTTGTAGGCAGTACACTCTTTGACATCGGTCTTAGTAGTGTATTTTTGAATATCATGTCTTCTCAGGCAAGGGAAACAAAAGAAAAAATAAACAGGACTACATCAGACTGAATAGCTTTTGCATGGCAAAGGAAACTATCAATAAAATGAAAGGAAAACCTACCAACTGGGAGAAAATATTTGCAAATCATATATCTAACAAGGAGTTGATTTCCAAAACATATAAAGCACTCATAAAAGTCAACAATAGAAAAACAAGCAACCTGATCAAAAAATGTGCAGAGGATATGAACAGATATTTTTCCAAATGAGATATACAGATGGCCAACAGGCACATGAAAAGATGTTGAACATCACTAATTATTAGGGAAATGCAAATCAAAACTACAAACAGATACCTCACACCTGTGAGAACAGCTATTACTAAAAAAGCAAGAAATGACAAGTTTTAGAGAGGACGTGGGAAAAAGGGAACCCTCATACACTGCAGGTGGGAATGCAAACTGCTGTAGCCATTATGGAAAACAGTAGGGAGATTTCTCAAATAATTAGAAATAGAAATATCATACAATCCAGCTATTCCACTACTGGGTATTTATCCAAAGAACATGAAAAATCTAATTCAAAAAGATATATACACCCCCATGTTCATTGCAGCATTATTCACAATAGCCAAGATGTGGAAACAACTCAAGTGCCCATCAACTGACAAATGGATAAAGAAGATGTGGTATATATACATACAATGAAATACTACTCATCCATGAAAAAGAGAAAATTGTGCCATTTGTGGCAACATGGATGAACCTTGAGGGTATTATGTTAAGTGAAATGTCAGATAGAAAAAGCCAAATACCACATGATTTTACTCATATGTGGAAGATAAACAAACAAACAGATATGGAGAACAGATTTCTAGCTACCAGAGTGGAAGGGGAGGGGAGGAGGGCAAAAAGGGTAAAGGGGCACATATGTATGGTGATGGATAAAAACTAGACCATTGGTGGTGAACATGATGCAGTCTATCCAGAAGCTGAAATATGTAACGTACACTTGAAATTTATACAATATTATAAACCAATACAGCCTCAATAAAATAAATTTTTAAAAAGATTTCTATGCTGAAGCCTTAACCCTGTATGTGAGTATATTGGAGATAGGGCCTTTAATGAGGTGGTTCATGTTAAATGAGTTCATATGAGTGGAGTGTTGATCCTCTGATAAAACTGGTACCCTTATTAAAAAAGGAAGAGATACCAGAGCTCACTCTCTCTCTGCCATGTGAGGACACAGCAAGAGAACAGCAATCTGCAAATCAGAAAGAAACTCATCACCAGAAACCAGATCTACTGGCACCTTGATCTTAGACTTCCCAGCCTCGAGAACTGAGAAAATACACTTCTGTTGTTTAAGCCACTTTATGTTAATTTACTATGGCAGCCTGAGCAGGTAAATACAATGGGGATCTCAGCAGCCCTATTGTCATAACCTACTGAAGCCCCAGCTAGTTAGCTTTTGTAGTCTGCCTGTAATCAAAATTGATAGATTTATTAAATTTACCAAAAACTTTTATATGGTTTTTCAGGCTAGATTTGATGAAATTCTTGATCCTCCTTCACTCCCTTTTTTCAACAAATGGAGTCTATATCTAGTCCCATGTAGCTCATAAGAGTCAGTATTGATTTTCAAAATGTTTACTATTAGAGTTCAATCATAAATCCAAATACCTTCTTCAACATGTAATCTTATAGCTTCCCTTGTAATTAGTTGAATTTTAACAGAATTTTCTGGGACACATCATGGTTTCCTCTAAAGTGACCCTAGCAATGAATTTTAGGCACATTGGAAGACAGGAAATACTTAAGCACATCTTACATTTTAAAGCTACATTAGCTTGTAAAAGTTTCTGGAAGAGAGACACACAGGAGAGACACAGAGAAGAGACACAGACAGAGAAGAGCGACAATATCCAGAACTGAGTCCATAACTGTACATATTGTTCTTGATAAATGAGTATAAAGGAAGATCTGTTTCTTAGCCTTAAATACAGTTGTGAAAGCAGGGCACAAACATACAGAGCAAACAACAAATAGTTAAATCATGTGTTACATGTAGGTCGTGTTTGAAATTTGATTGTATCTAACAATGCTTTTAGAAGGCTCAGTAGCAGGGATGCAGCTTCAAAAGAGCCCTGAGGCTCTGCAACCTTAATTCTCCTTTGCCATGTAACTTGGCATATTCACAGGTTCCAGGGATTAGGACAAGGATAGTTTTGAGGGGGAGCATTTTTCTACTTTCCACAGTTGGCTTTCAGGCCTCCAACGATACTATCCATCCCACGTATGATATACCTCAAGTCCATTCCAGTTTCCCAAAAGGTCTCATCACAGTACAATGAACTCAAAGTATAAAATTTCATCTATATCCCATCAGCTCAAAAGTCCCAAATTACTCTCAAAATACAATATTAGGACAAGTATGAGATAATAGTTATATTCTGGTTCAAAAGAAGTGAAAATGTAAGGTAGAAAAAGCAGTCTCAGGTGCCAAGCAATTTCACAATCCAGACAGGCAACCTCCATTAGGTTTCAAGGCCTGGGAATAATCCTCTGCATTTTTTGGCTCCACATTCTGGGCTCAAGTCTCTGCCTTCTGGATCATCATTGCTTTTCTATGAAATATAGCATGTATTTACAGCTAAGTAGTTTAACCAGTCTGTTTCTTCTCTGTAGAATTTTGGAAGAGTCTACTTTCATTTTGTACTGTTTCTTGCTGTTCCTTTCAGTCCAAGCTGGCAGTGTCTCTGTTAGCATAACATTCTCAAGAATTTTGTGTATATCACAGAGTTCACTCCAGCAGACAAGAGGCCTATCCACAGACATTTCCTAGGAAATCCCATCTCTATTTTCAGCTCTTGCTGACATGATAGAGGACATTTATGAGTCACACAACTTCTTCAAATAGCCTTTTGTATGATAGAATACTCTGACCTTTTGATCTTCCTGAGATATTAGCAAAAGATTGTTCAGCCATAGCCTTAGCTTTTTCAGACTACATTTTTCTGACAGCAAATCTCTTAATTTTAATGTCTTTTGTAGAATGAATAAGATGAGAATTTCCCAAGTTATCAAGCCCTGATTCCTTTCTGTTTAACAATTATTCCTTCAATTTATCTCTTTTCTCTTGCATTCTACTAGAAGCAGCACGAAAAAAACAGTTTGACTCTTCAACACTTTGCTGGGAAGTCTCACCTAAATGTACAGTTTGTGAATTCTCCATTCCACATAACTGCAGGTAACAATTCTGCTAAGCTTTCTGTCATTCTATAACAAGGATCCTCTTTCCTCTAGTTTCCAATAACATGTTCCTTATTTCCTTCTGAGCCTTCACTAGCGTAGTCATTAATATCCATATTTCTACTAATAGTTTATTCAGGACAATCTAAGCTTATTCTGTTATGCTTCTCAACTTTTTTCCAGCCTACCACCCAATTCCAAAGAGTCTTCCACATTTTTAGGTAATTTCTATAGCAGCACCCTGCTTCCAGGTATCAAACTCAGAATTAGTTTTCTAGTTGCCATGGTATACCACAAACTTGGTGACTTAACACAGTGATTACCTTACATTTTTGTAGATCAGAAGTCCAACAAGGGTAACTCTGGGCTAAAACTAAGACGTCAGCAAGGATGGATTCTTTTCCGAAGAATCTAGAGAAGAATCTGTTTCCTTGCCTTTTCCAGCTTCTACAGGCCACTTACATTCTTTGGCTCATGATCCTCTTTGTGCATCTTCATAGTCAGCAACTTTGAATGTCTCTAACCATTCTTATGTAGGCACATCTTCCTCTGACTCTCCTGCCTCCTCTTCCATTTTTAAGGAAGCTTGTGATTACACTGGGCCTACCTAGACAATCCAGGTTAATCTTGTTATTTTAAAGTTAACAGATTAACAATTTAAATTCCACCTGCAACTTTAATTCTCTTTTGCCACATAACCTAATATATTCACAGGTTCCAGAGATTAATATGTAGACATTTTGGTAGTGGGGAGCATTATTCTGCCTACCATAAATAGCTTGGGAGAAAATTGATGAGTTCAGCTAAGGACATATTGAGGAAGAGCCGCATCCAGACTTCCAAACGGATAAGTCCAGGTGGCAGCTGAATAAACAAGCCTGAATATTTGGCAAGAAGACATGCATAATATAAGGATTTTAATGTCATTAATGCAGTGGTTTTCTGAGAACTTATTTAAAATGCATACTTTCAAGGTCCAGTGCAACACATTCATTACGAGGGAGGAAAGGTCCAAGAATATGCATTTAGAAGGCATCCCAGGTGATTTCAATGTAGGTGGTGCTCTGATGATTCTTAGTGAAACAGTTCAATCACATTATATATGTGGTTGGGTATATTATGATAAAATGGTAAAGATAGTTACAAGATGACCCTGAGGAGGAGGTTTGCTGTAGTCAGGGTCTTGGGCCACTGATGGAAAAAATATATATATATCTCAGGTGCTTCAAAGGTATATGTCATAGATCCAAAATGATAAGATAAGAAAATGCTGTTTTTGTAAAGAAGGTCGTTGCCCAGCTGACATGCAGTGACTGAGCTGAAGGGCTACAGAGATGGTGTGGTATAGAGAAATGGGAATTAGAAAAAAAAATCTGGACTGCTATGTTCTAGTCCTGTTACTGCAAACGACAAGCCTTATGACCTTGAGAAAGTAGCTATGTCTCTCAATGATATCATTTTGTCCATCAATAACATGTCTATGCTTAGCATATAGAGTTGTGAGAATCAAATAACATAGTATGTGGGAGATCTCTGTGAATAACAATTGTATATATGGACTTACAAAATAAAGATTTGGGAAAACTATTATAGAAAAGAAAGAATTGGAAGCAATAAGAACTCTGTTATGAACTGAATGAAAGAGGGATATTGGTACTAAAACTTGGTAAATTTATTTTAATAAACCCAATTCATGTCAGTCCCTCAATGTTTCTTCTTGCTCTGTGAATGCATATTCTTTGCCTCTATTTTATCCCATTTCTTCTTTCTGCTGTTAATGTTTGGAGGGTTGTAACAAGTTCTGTTCTCAAATTGCATCTGGCAATAGATGTCTCTGATTCCCAACTCAGAAAAATCTCATTTTCGAGAAATGGTTGAGCCTTGACTTTGATTGCATTCAGAATATCTTGGCTCAAAAGTCTTGCTTTTGTGTAAATAAGAAAAGCATTCTTTGAAAACTATGTCTATAAATGGGAAATGGAATAAAGAGGACAAGCTAAAAGTTACAGCACAAAATAAAACATTAATAGAGAGAAATGAAAACACTATATTATTGTATACAATATATTCATATTTTTAAAAATATGAAAAACTCTAGCAAAAAAATGGGATATGTAAACAAATCAACTGGGATAAAATAACAGAATTTGAAACAGCACAGTCTGCTGAAAACATACTAAAGACAATTTGGAATATTTCTGTAATCAGTGTTCGTAATGTTAGAACACGTATATTAAAAGAAAGTGTGACTTTGAAACATGTGGCGGCCGAGCCATGTGTAGAATTTGTTACATTATTTTTATTAGCTATTTCTTTGACTGAGAAGCAATTTAAATTTCTTCTTTGAAAATAATATAAATATATTTTAAATATATTTTTAAAATTATTGTTTTACCTAAAAGTTTCCTAAATGTTGACAATTTTAGGATAATCAATGTCAATTTATATTTTCAAAAAATTCTACTGATGCCTAAAAATCAAAGACCTATCATACGTTAAATAGAAGCCCCATACATATAGATGGTTTGTAAGAAAATTGCTCACTAAAAAGAGTTCCTAATGAAAATCAGTGATTTATTGGCCCTAATAGTAATCAAAGCTCAAATAGTAACATTATAAACTAACAATTGATTCCTATGACATATGATTCAATCATCTTAAAACAATCAACTTACAATACTCTAGAGCTGATTGATTGTGTTATTTTTCTTATTACATATTGACTAGGACGAAAGGGAAAAAAAACTTTGACTCATTTTTTATCTCCCTTTTATTACTCTCTCTAAGCCATTGATAGTCATTTCCTGACATTAATTTCAAACCATTTATTGTTTTCCACTTCTTTTTGGCAATTTTTACTTTCAGTGATTCGTTTTTGTAACTCATAGCTGAAGCCCAGTTTCTAGCCATCTTTATAGACCTTGGTGCCTTTCATAACTGTTGACACACAATGGGTCTTAAAAATTTGTGTTTAAGCAAAATTAATTAATGCAGTAAAATTGTGCTGATAAGGTCTTATATGTCACTACCTCCAATAGAGTACTACATTGGACATCTGAAAGAAAATGTTTATAAACAGTCTAAATATTTTAAAATAGAAATGTTTATAAACAGTCTAAATATCTAAGATTTCTGGAGTTTTATTACATTAAATATTAATAATAACTTCTTGGTAACTTAGCTTCATAATAAAAAAGCAGGATAAATTTCATAAGTAATTCTCTGAAATGGATAACTGTGTGGCTGTGTGAACATATAGACATATATATTCACACATATATACATAAATGTATGTATATATATTCGCACATATACATACATACATACACACATACATACATTCATGTACATACATAATAGCAGGGTTATAGAGCAGGGTTTAATTTATATTTCTCTTGGAGAGAAAAATATACTTAATAAAAATTACCTCTCAATGGGTTTTGTAATACTACCTACTTAATAAACTTGGTGGTTGCTTTATGTTCTATCCCCTTTCATAAATTTTTCACACCAATTCAACAAAGAAAAATCCTTTTCATGTTGACTAGAAACAATTTGTAAACATTTTCTTAGTGTAGAGAAAAACTGAGAAATATTTTTGTATCGGTCCATAAAGATTACTGAATATTTTCAATAGAAAACCCAACATTGTTGATTTTTCTGATTCAATGGAGTCTCTGTGTTTTTCCTTGGTTTTTAGCTGTTTCACAACTCTGTAAGTTGCAAATAATTCTTGTCAGTAGAAGTGAAAATTATCCAGTGCAGATATATTTGCTCCTTGCTCTATGGACACTGACCAATCTTGCATCTATTAATCAAATTCATTTCAGCATTCGTATCTGCATATATATGTGTCTGCTCTTTGGATTCTCCTCTGAACCAGTTGAAATATCTTACTGGTTCTCTTGTTAATTAATGAGTTAAAAAATCATTAATAAATTTTCATTTCACATTTGTGTGAGAGTCATGATTTTCGTTTTTTTAAATTTTGTAATTCTTCTTTGACAGTGGGTTGACATTTTCGTAAGACATGCCAGAAACATTAGATGTCAAGTTTCTCAAGGTCATTTCTAGGAAAAAAAAATCAATTTTAGGGGGCCAGCCCAGTGGTGTAGTGGTTAAGTTTGTGTGCTCTACTTTGGTGGCCGGGGGTTCATGGGTTTGGATCCCGGGCACAGACCTACACACCACTCATCAAGCCATGCTGTAGAGGCGTCCCATATACAAAATAGAGGAAGATTGGCACAGATGTTAGCTCAGGGACAATCTTCCTCAAGCAAAAAGCGGAAGATTGGCGACAGATGTTGGCTCATGGGCAATCTTTCTCACCCCCAAATTAAAAAAAAATGAATTTTATGTAACCTTATGTTTAACAGTTACCATTCTCAAAGCCATGGCATTTCATGTATATTGTATACATTGACCTAAGGATGATGCAGTGTATTTAGGATGATCCTAAATACTATTTTATCAGTGATTTCAACTACTTGATTATTTTCACTTTTTAAATCTCCAGTTCAGTACTATCTAACAGCACTATTGAGTTAGGTGATTTTACCAGATAGCAGTTCAATTTCTACACTTTCTCTTTACCCATATAGAACATAAATTTTTAAAGTCAAAGTGTAGACATCCGGTGGCACGATTTTAATTTGTAACCAAATAAAATATTATCAAATTTGCCTAGAGAAAACCTCATGATTTATTTAGTTTTAGGAATGTACCACTATGTAATCAGATAGATATCCACGTAAGCTTAAGTCTTTAAAAGGTTTACAGAGGGTCCTTTTGCATCCTTTTCACTGTCTGCTTCACAGTTGCTTTTTAGGAAAGAAATACAGTTAATTGACGACATTTAGGAGATAAATAGCAAGAATATTGGCAAATTCTCATAAAAGACAGTCACTAATGTATAGACAATAGCACTGACACCTGATCCTCATAGATATATATTTATTTAGATATATAGATATAGTATGGACATAGATATCTACCTCAAATATATTTATTTAGATCCACTCGATCATGAGGACTATTAAGTGTAAATGAAAGTGAAAAAGCAAATCAGCTGGTGTTTTAAAAGAATGAAAGATTATAAACTCATATCCTTCTGCATATATTTTGAATGAGAAGAATGTAAATATATTTCTTTCGACAGGGTGGAATTCTGATTTACAATGACTAGAAGATGACTGTCTTCACAATGTTTATATTCACTGTGGGGATGAAATACCTGACTGAATTATGAGTCAGGAACTTTAGAATTAACTAAGGAAATTGACAAAATAGAGCATGGCTCCTTTTGTGACATTACAGAAAAGATTTTATGTTATTCATAGTACATCTATCATTTTGCCTGTCTGTTAGTACTGTGTTATTCAACTGCTATTCAACTTCTTAAAACTCTAAATAGTTAGAGCCAACAGGGACTGGTACATTATATTTAGTGTAAGTGGCTATAAAAGCCAATGTAACTAAGTATCTACAAACTCTAGCCACTGCTACTATCAACATGAAGAATGTAATAGGCAAAATGTTTTACATGTCCAATATGCACTACAGAATTCTGTATATAATTTTTACAGTTTCAGTTTAAAAATATGCTAGTTAGATATTTCATCTATACCTTGGTATAGTAGTAAAAATTCAGATACTGCTTAAAGAGAAAGCACATTTCCAAAACATCACTTAGATCTGAAAGTTGGTATTTTATTTCATATTTTTAATGCTTATTTGATTTTTTGGTTACAGATGATTATGGGGATAAAATTTAAAACAGATATGTGTATATTCTTTTATCATATACAATTGAAATATAAAGTTTTAATTACTAAATGTAATGAAGTATTTATTGACATCATTTAGTAAATGGATTTTTTTCACTATTGTATACCACCTCATTCTAACACTACACAAAAATATGAATACAATATCAGTAGAATGACATCATTGACCTTTTAATAAATATGGACGTTATTGAAACATCAAGCAATATATCATATTCCAAAATCAAAAGTAATAAAAATCACTCTAAATTCTACTGCTCAAAAATAATAAGAATTGCTAAACCTTAGGTGACAGCATTTCAGATATTATTTACATATATTTAAATGAATAGTTAATTAGTTAGCAGTATGAATTAAAATGGTATATGTAATATATGTATTATTAATTTATAAAATAAATGTAATAATCCTTGAATAAATCAAAGAAAATAAGAAATTGATGAAATGAAGCTGTATGCCCATTCATATAAACACGTGTGTCTATATGTATGGATGCATTAAGAGATCTTCAGCCTCAAAATGAAGGAAGTTTAAGGAGAAATAAAAGAAAAGTATTTTGGAATTGAAGTCATAATTTTTTAAATTATATATTTCAAAGTAGCTGGTTGTATAAATAATGAGAATATTATCACTGAAATATTCCAAATGTTTTAGTTTGTTATTATTTTTATATTTTCATGTGTCTTAGTTTGGGCTGCTAAAATAAAATACCATAGACTGGGTGTCTTAAACAACAGACATTTATTTCTCACAGTTCTGGTGGCTAGGAAGTCCAAGATCAAGGTGCCCACAGATTCAGTCCCTGGTGAGAGCTTTCTTCCTTGCTTGAAGAACACTACCTTCTTGTGTCTTCACTTGGTGGAGAGAGAGTGAATACGCTCTGGTCTCTCTTCTTCTCCTTATATGGACACTAATCCCATCATTGGCTTCCAACCTCATGACCTTATCTAAACCTAATTATCTTCAAAGGAACCACCTCCAAATACCATCACATTGAGGGTTAGGGCTCAACATATGAATTTTGGAGGGATACAAATATTCAGTCCATAACACATGGTTTCTAATAATTACATTTTCTTCTGTAACCATAAATCTCATAGTTTTTAAAAAATATATGTCTGCAATCAAAAAGATTAAAATGGCTACTGCCATTTTTTTTAAACCATGACTTTCTTTTTCTGAAATTTTTATTTATTACTTAATTTCACATTCAATAGTTTTATTTTTCCTTTAAGAAGGTTGGTTAGTTTTCCTTAATTCTCAAGAAGGGTGTATAGTGTTATAGTCCTTGGTTGTTGCACTGTTAGAGATGTCTGCCTGTGGGGCCAGCCCCGTGGCATAGTGATTAAGTGCACTCACTCTGCTGCTGGTGGCCCGGGTTCAGATCCTAGGTGTGCACCGACACACCACTTGTCTGGCCATGCTGTGGCAGTGTTGCATATGAGATGGAGTAAGATAGGCACTGATGTTAGCCCAGGCCAGTCTTCCTCAGCAAAAAGAGGAGGATTGGCATGGATGTTAGCTCAGGGTTGATCTTCCTCACACACACACACAAAAAGAAATGTCTGCCTGTGATTTGTGTGTGAATGACAATCTGGTTGGATATAAGATCTCAAGGTTACAGATAATATTGTCCTTCAGCATTTAATGTACCTACGAGAAGTGATAAACCTACTCTGTATGTTCCTTTTTGAAAGGATTTGCTCATTTTGTCTTGATAATATAAGATTTTTTTCTATTGAAATTCAATCATTTAAGCAGTGTATACTTAAGTGTTGGTTTTTCCCTATGCCCCTTTCTCCCCACTCCAACACTGAGGAACTCCTTGTCAGCTTTTTGTCTGTAATCAGAGTCTGTGCCTCACTTGATGTAAATTTTCCTATATTATAATTCAGAAGACCTTATTATTGTTTGCAGTTACATTCATTCCTTTTTTTTTTTCTCTACAGAATCATTTATCCTAATTGGGCTCAAATTTTCTCTCAATATATATCATTTTCACTAATTACTCTAATTACATTGTGTGTTTTAAATGTATTTACTGTAATATTTCAAGTCTGTCTCTTAAAAAACTAATTTGAATACTATGCATATTAAATTTCTTTCTATTTCTAATTTATTTTTCTAATAGTGTTATATAGTATTTAATTAGTTTTATTAACTCTACAATCTTACATTTAAAAAATTCTCCATCTATTGTTTGATCATCTTCTCTCTGAACCTTTATTTTATGATGATACTCCAAGCAAATGGCAACAAAAAGAAAGCAGATGTAGCCATACTTACATCAGGCAAAATAGACTTTAAGCTAAAAAATACAAGAGACACATTGTATAAGACATATATAAAGGGGACAATCCACCAAGAAGACATAACTTTTATTAATATATGCACCTAACACAGGAGCACCAAAGTATGTAAAGCAACTATCAACAAACCTAAAGGGAGGAATTGACAATAACACAATAATAGTAAGAAACTTTAATTATCCTACTTATATAATGGATAGATCATCCAGACAGAGTCAACAAGAAAACATTAGCCTTAAATGAAACACTAGACCAGCTGGACTTAATATATATATGTAGAACATTCTATCCCAAAATAGCAGAATATACATTCTTCTTAAGTGCACATGGAATATTCTCAAAGACAGATCATATCTTGGGAAACAAAACAAGCCTCAATAAATTTAAAAAGATTTAAATAATATCAAGCATCTTTTCCAACCACAATAATGTGAAACTAGAAATCAGCTACAAGAAGAAAGCTGGAAAAGTCACAAATAGGTAGAAACTAAACAACATGCTACTGAACAACTACTGGATCAATTAAGAAATCAAAGGAGAAATCAAAAAATACCTGGAGACAAATGAAAATGAAAACACAAAATACCAAAATCTATGGGATGCAGCAAAAGTGATACTAAGAGGGAAATTTATAGCAATACAAGCCTACCTTAAGAAAAAAGATAAATCCCGAGCCGGCCCCGTGGCTTAGCGGTTAAGTGTGCGCACTCTGCTACTGGCGGCCCGTGTTCAGATCTCAGGCACACACCGACACACCGCTTCTCTGGCCATTCTGAGGCCAGGTCCCACATATAGCAACTATAAGGATGTGCAACTATGACATACAACTATCTACTGGGGCTTTGGGGGAAAAAAAGGAGGAGGATTGGCAATATATGTTAGCACAGAGCCGGTCTTCCTCAGCAAAAAGAGGAGGATTAGCATGGATGTTAGCTCAGGGCTGATCTTCCTCACACACACACACACAAAAAAAGAAACAAGAAAAATCCCAAATAAACAATCTAACACTACAGCTAAAACAACTAGAAAAAGAAGAACAAACAAATCACAAAATCAGTAGAAGGAAGGAAATTATAAAAATCAGAGTGGAAATAAAGGAAATCAAGACTAAAAAGACACCAGGAAAGATTAATAAAACTAAGAGCTGATTCTTTGAAAAGATAAACAAAATTGAAAAACTCTTAGTTAGACTCACTAAGAAAAAAGAGATAAGGCACAAATAAATAAAATTAGAAATGAAAGAGGAGAAATTACAGTGCATATTGCAGAAATACAAAGGATTATGAGAATACTATGAAAAACTATACACCAACAAATTAGGTAACTTAGAAGAAATGGATAAATTCTTAGAATCATAAAACCTCCCAAAACTGTGTCAAGAAGAAATAGAGAACCTGAATAAACCAATCACTAGTAAAGAGATTGAAACAGTAATCAAAAATCTCCCAAAAAACAAAAGTCCTGGACCAGACAGCTTCCCTTGTGAATTTTACCAAATATTCAAAGCAGATGTAATACCTATCCTTCTCGAACTCTTCCAAATAAGTAAGGAGGATGAGACACTTCCTAACTCATTTTACAAGGCCAACATTACCCTGATACCAAAACCAAACAAGTACAACACAAAAAAGGAAAATTACATGATAATATTGCTGATGAATATAGATACAAAAATCCTCAACAAAATATTAGCAAATTGAATAGAACAATACATTAAAAGGATCATACACCACAATCAAGAAGGATTAATTCCAGGGACACAAGAATGGTTCAACTTCCACAAATCAATCAATGTGATATACCACATTAACAAAATGAAGAATAAAAAACACATGATCATCTCAATAGGTGCAGAGACAGCATTTGACAAGATTCAACATCCATTTATGATGAAAACTCTTAATGAAATGGGTACTGAAGGAAAGTACCTCAACATAATAAAGGTCATATATAACAAACCCACCGCTATCATACTCAATGGTGAAAAACTGAAATCGATCTCCCTAAGAACAGAAACAAGACAAGGATGCCCACTTTTTCCATTCTTATTTAACAGTATTGGAAGTCCTAGTCAGAGCAAGAAAAAGAAATAAAAGGGATCTAAATTGGAAAGGAAGAAGTAACTGTCACTATTTGCAGATGACACGATTTTATATATAGAAAACCACCAAGAATACATGAAAAAACTATTAGAAATAATATATGAATACCATAAAGTTTAGGGTACAAAATCAACATACAAAAATCAGTTGCATTTCTATACACTAACAACAGCAGAAATAGCAGAAAGAGATATCAAGAATACAATCCCATTTACAAATACAACAAAAAGAATAAAATATCTAGGAATAAATTTAATGAAAGAGATGAAAGACCTATACACAGAAAACTATAAAACATTGAAAGAAATTGAAGACACAAAGAAATGGAAAGATATTCTGTGCTCCTGGATTGGAAGAATTAACATAGTTAAAATGTTCATACTTCTTAAAGCAATCTACAGATTCAGTGCAAACCATATCAAAGTCCAAATGACATTTCTTATGAAAATTGAGCAAAGAATCTTAAAATTTATATAGAATGACAAAAGACCCTGAATATACAATGAACATACAATGGAGAAAGGAAAAGTCTCTTCACTAAATGGTGTTGGGAAAACTGGACAGCCACACGAAAAAAATAAATGTAGACTATTATCTTACACCATACACAAAAATTAACTCAAAATGGGTTAAAGACTTGAATGTAAGACCTGAAACCATAAAACTCCTATAAGAAAACATAAGTAGTATGCTCTTTGACGTTAGCAGCATCTTTTTGAACACCATGTCTCCTTAAGCAAGGAAAATAGAAAGAAAAAATAAGCAAATGGGACTACATGAAACTAAAACATTTCTGCACAGCAAAAGAAACAATCAACAAAATGAAAAGACAACCTAACAATTGGGAGAAGATATTTGCAAATCATATATCTGATAAGGAGTTATTATCCAAAATATATAAATAACTCATACAAACTCAACAATAAAAAAATAAACAACCCAACTAAACAACGGGCAGAGGATCTGAACAGACATTTTTCTAAAGAAAATATACAGATGGCCAACAGGCATACGAAAAGATGTTCAACATAACTAATTATTAGGGAAATGCAAGTCAAAACTACAATGATATATCACCTCATGGCTATCAGAATGGCTATTATTAAAAAGACAAGAAATAACAAGTGTTGGAGAAAATGTGGAGAAAAGGCAACCCTTATACGTAGTAGGAATGTAAACTGGCGCAGCCACTATAGAAAACAGTATGAAGATTCATCAAAAAATTAAAAATAGAACTACCATATGATCCTGCTATTCCACTTCTGGGTATTTATCCAAAGAACATGAAAACACTTATTCGAAAGATATATGCACCCCTATGTTCATTGCAGCATTATTCACAATAGCCAAGATTTGGAAATAACCTAAATGCCCATCAATGGATGAATGAAAAAGAAGATGTGATACACACACACACACACACACACACAAGAGAATACTACTCAGCCATAAAAAAAGATGCAATATTATCATTTGTAACATGGATGAACTTTGAGGGCATTATGCTAAGAGAAATAAGTCAGAGAAGGACAATCACCATATGCTTTCACTAACATATGGAAGATAAACAAACACGTAGATATGGAGAACAGATTGGTGATTACCAGAGGGGAAAGAGGTGAGGGAGGGTGAAAGGGGTAAAGGAGAACATGTGTATGGTGATGGGTGGCAACTAGACTTTTGATGGTGAATGTGATGTAGACTACACAGAAGTCAAAATATAATGATGTACACCTGAAATTTATATAATGTTATAAACCAATGTTACCACAACTAAAAAATAGTAATAATAAATAAATACTTATTGAATATGAACTACATACCAGACCTTTTGCTACGAAATAAATGCAGTGGTGAAAATCAGACTCAAACTTGATTTTATACTCATGAAATTTATAGTTGAGGGGGGAAATCAAGTAAAGAATTAGTTGTAACACCGATGGTAGATGGAGAGATGGGAAGTTTAGAAGGAGATCTGGGACAATCTGCCTATAAATCTAACTCAGGTTTTAGGGCATCAGAGAAAGCATCACACTCTTTCTGAATCTCCCCATTCTATCTCTTGGTCCCAATTAACCGTGTATCAAGATGGTACTTAGCACTGAGGAAGAAGTGTTGTTTGAAAGCAAATGCTCAAGTGGCCGCATTTATATGAAGGTGATTTTCACTGTTGTAGGGGTGTAGAATCGGGGATGGAAGATGAATTGGGCTTGGAATCGGTGTACTTCCAATTGGATTCTAGCATTCCATGTTGCAAAGGATTTAAGGTGCCTGAGAGATATTTGGAAGATAACCGAGGCCAAGAAGGAACTGTGAGGTTTACAAAAAAATACAAATAGGGGCCGGCTGGTGGTGTAGCGGTTAGGTTTATACATTGCACTTTGGTGGCATGGGGTTCGCCAGTTTGGATCCTGGGCGTGGACCTACTCACCGCTCATCAAGCCGTGCTGAGGTGGCGTCCCACATGGAAGAACTAGAAAGACTTACAATTAGGATATACAACTAGGTACTGGGGCTTTGAGGAGAAAAAAGAAAAAAAAAAGGAAGATTGGCAACAGATGTTCGCTCAGGACCAATCAAAAAAAAATACAAGTAGATAAAAAAACATCGCTCTCTAAGAGGTCAAATAACATGTGTAGAGAAAATAAAAATTTCAGAGAACTGGAAAGATAAGGATTGGAAGTCAAAAGCAGGAGAAATAGCAGAATTTAACAATCTGATGTGAACTAGCTGCCGAGGATGTCGTGATTCCTGATAGGGCAATGAGTGTGGGTGGCTAAATTAGAATGGGAATACATGTTACTGAAGAAAAGGAGATAATAAGCTGTAAAGCCAGGCTGTTGAATGTATTGTTCACAAAGGCACTAAAGTCACCGGAGAATGATAGCAGGGGAAAAAAATCTGATAGCCTCTAGCAAGAGTTTTTCTTAAAATGCAGATGTGCCTACCTGAGAAGTAAGCAATTTTGAAAAATGGAGGGATTTAGGGCCTCATGACATGAGTCTCACAGAGGTGGTGAAGTATTGATCCAGAAGCAGCCATGCAGAGTTAGGAGAATGCCAGCCACATCTGGCACATATCCACAAAGCCTCAGATAATTTAGATGATTCCTTTAATGCAGTTTCCTTAGAGAAGGTGACGCAGTGTGAATTCTTGAGGGACTATTTACCTTGTATATTCCAGATGTTAGAATAGAATAATCCATTCATTCAAAAGGCTCGTTGGATGTCAGCTATTTCTCTTCACTACTTAGAGGGTTTATTCTTCCCTTCATGGTCCATAAGGACTAAAATGTTTCAGATAGTGCAAATGATCAAAATATGCTTTTAAGAAACTTGAACCTCCAGAAAGCTTTCATATTGTCCATACTATGTTTTTCTTGCTTCAATAGCCTAAAATTTTACCCCCATATATTTTTTTCCTGAATATATGTTAAGCCATCAGTGGTTTGGTGCTTACACGTTTACCCTTTGCTGAATCTCTTTCTCTCCATATGAAACATATCCACATATAGCCAGTTAGGGTCAGATCCCAGACTTGACCCAGCCAAGACCTACCCTTCCCCACAACTCTTGACATTACCTCCAGCCTAAGCAATTAAAACATTTTCTTTCTTACCACCTTATTAGAATATGTACACATATAAAGATGTAACCCACATGATATAGCACTCTGGTTTTAAAAAAGAAAAGTCAAAAAGTAATTTTAAAAGAGCTCAAGGCTTTACCTGTATTTTGGTAACATCTGAAGAAGATATATGATACAAAGCACATGTCTTTACATCTCTCTTTTTTGTCCACTTCCCTTATTCTTTAAATCCTTCTAGTTAACTCTATAACCACCCACTAACTATGCATACTTTTTCTTTGCCAGAAGAAAATTTCCCTAGACCTAACCCAAATGCATCTCCTCAATCTATACTCCCTTCCCTACTGCCTTTTTAGTGCTGATTTGCTCTTATCATTGTGCTGATGTGGCAACACCAAAGAGCAAATCACCTGTAGGTTAGCCACCAGCAGTGTCTTCTCAGAGAATAGGATTGGGAAAGAAACTGGGCAGAAAAAGCCAGAATCCCTATTAGCAAGCAGAGAACCACATTAATAATTTTTATCCCCCAAAGGGAAATTCTTTATAAAATAAATTGTATTACACTTGTATATAGCAGTTAAATAGAACTCCAGCGTAAGTATTCTGTTTATCCACGATATGAACCAAAGGGAATACACTTAATGAATCAATATTTACAAGCTCTTTTCGCTTGTCTTGTGGTTTTAGCCACTGATTTCAGAATGTTGTTGAAAAACATATTTCTTCCTAATATTTGATTTCATGATTCTCTGTAGACACATCTCCATATTGGATTTCAACATGTCACGAAAGTTAAATATCTACTTTTAGCTAGCCTTGATTTTCACTAGTTTGATTCCTACATTTAATAATATCTGTAAAATTACCTGGCACTGGTATGTAGTAGATAGTATTTGACAGATGTTGTTTTGCTTTCCTCTTTTCTCATTATGAAATAAATGTTCAATTATAAAATGTTTTAGGGAAAAAAACCCTAAACTCTTGTTTATGAATTACCAACAGTTTAAGAAAGATAATACCCTCTCCTTGTTAGTTTAATCTTGAGGCAGTAAAAATTATATGCAATATTTTTGTTTTAGGTTAACTATTTTTTACTAAGGATTTTTTTTAAGAATTTTATGTCCTTAAAATAACTAGAAAGTCTTGAAGTGTCAACAAACAGAAATGGACATTTAAATGGACATTTAACACCCCAGCTATAATAGTTATAGAAAATCACTTGAAGGCTGTCATTCCTCTGCGTATTATAAA
This sequence comes from Ceratotherium simum simum, assembly GCF_057802395.1. NCBI lineage: Eukaryota > Metazoa > Chordata > Mammalia > Perissodactyla > Rhinocerotidae > Ceratotherium > Ceratotherium simum. The sequence goes on from NC_141909.1 coordinate 18,878,076, forward strand.
TTTTAGCCTTGGTCAAATCAGACCACCAGAAGTCTACAAACTTGAACTATATTGCTTTTGTCCTTAACAGAATTGCCTTCTCTGAATTAAGATTTGAGGTCATGCCCTGATTTTTTTTTATGAAAGAACAATACAACAAATAATCATTTGAAATCCATTTTGTCAATACAAAAATATTGTTGAGGAATATCGTCAATCAGTGTCCCATATATAATGTCCCAGGAAAGAGATTTATATCACAATTCAGTACTGGAAAAGTTTCTCTCCTTCAGAGGTAAGCTTCTTTAATTAAGGTGAGAAATGTTTAAATGATGCTATCTTCATTTTAACATGGCTACTGGGAAACTAAACCTAAAACTATAACTACTATCCAGTTTCTTTTGGACTGAATACTTATATTCCTCTTTATCTTAGCCTTGGTTTCTATCTATTTATACAATCCCTGTACTAGTATTTATACATCTGATTTCATTTGCTTGTTCTTTTACACTGTATGTTTATGTTGCAGTCTCTTATGTTTTATAAAACAATATAGACATTATGTTAAATAAACAATATAGACATTATATAATTATATAAACACATATAATTATATGTATCTATCTATATAACATAGATATTATATAATGAAACATTTAAGCTTTGTCTATGCACAAAAACTATTTTGATTGGAATTGTTTAATTTAGTCAGCAAACACGTGGATAAGTGAATTCAACTTTCATATGCTTTTCCTATATGCTTCACAACGAATTATGCTTTCTTTATGCATTGGTATAATAAAACACAAAATTAAAAGCATAAAATATCAACATCTTATCTAAGGATGTAAGGGAATATTTAATATTTAATCTCCCTTTCCTACACTTGAGAATGTAAAAGTCTAGGTAGAAATCATTTGAACAGTTCATTTTCATCTGGGGTCCTTAGAGTACATCCAAATTCAGGTATTTTTGTAGAAATAAAAAATTTCTGACATTCCTAATTGACTTTTTAAAAGCTATTTACTAATAATTATTCAGCAGTTATTATGTCTTACCTTTTGTCATGTTCTGTGACTAAGAGGAAAGACATTATCCAGTGAGTGACATAGACAATTAAATTAACAATAGAGGCATTCATAGGCTTCTATGAAAATAAAGAACAGAGCAATCCAGAAGAAAGTTAAAATGAGTATTCATCCCACCACTCCAAAGTCAAGGGCAGAGAAGAAAACTCCTGCAAAGACAACATGTGTATAAGTGCCATGGTATAAGGCAGCATGGGCCATGGGGCTGCAAGATGTTTGATATGGTTAGAAGAATGTGTGAAAGATGGGTACCAGTCGGTGGATGAGCCTCAAGAAGTACTCAGGACTTATTTGTATTTCACAGTACAGAGGTCAGAACTTATATCAAGGACAGGGGAAATGAATGAGTTTTTACCAAGAGAGTATCAATCAGAATTGCATTTTAAGAACATTTTAAGATGAAAGCGAGATTGAACTCAAACAGGAGTGGTACCAGGAAGATTAATGGTGAGGAGGATTAAAGTCCCAATCACTGCTATGGCATGGGCATGAAGATCAAAGACTATAAAAGGAGATGAAAGAAAAAGAATTGTCAGAATTTGAGTGAAATGATGTAGCGAGAATAATAAGGGTTGGATTATGTGGTGATTCACTGAGATAAGAAATTTAAAAAGGGAGAAGCTCCGGAGTAAAAGATTTAATTTTGGGGTTGTTTGAGTTTGAGGAATAAGTAATATATCCAAGTCAAGGCTTTAGCAAACAATTATATACACAGGTCTGAAGCTGAGCAAAGAGCTAGAGACAGTGGCTACAAAGTCGTTAGCATTTCACTGGATATTGTTGCTGTGGATGCGAATGAGATCATCCAAAGAGAGTATGTAGTGAGGAGAGAAAATAGATTTGAGAGCAGAATCCTGTGGAGTACTAGGATGCAGGTAGAAAGAGAAAAAATCAAAAAAGCCCGATAAATATTTGCCTGAGAGGTAGGAAGAAAGTTAGGGGAGAATTGTATCATAGAAACCAAATTAGAAAAGGATTTTAGAAAAGTTTTGATTAATAGTGTCAAATTCTGCAGGCAAATCAGCTAAAAACAAATGGAAAATACACAATGGGTTAAAAGACTCAGTGGTGGGTCATCGATGGCCTAGTAAACATAGTTAAAGAGGAGCTGTAGACGTGGAAGGATTGCAGTAGGTGAGTATAATGTGAAGAAGTGGATACAACGAAGACGAACCACCTCTTCAAGACAATTTGCTACAAAAAGGAGACAGCATAATGGTAGAAAGATACGTAGAGTTGAAGTAATTGTTGGAGAATTTTCAGCTCATTAATATAATTAGGAAAAGTAGCTTATCAAAAGATCTTACAGGGGTAGAGGAGAGTGGGAAAATTCGATAGATCATTTAAAGAGACAAATGATATCTCTGAGGAATAGATGAGAGAAGCTTTCTGATAAGGTAGGAAAGTAGGCAGGCAAGGAATGTTGGAATGCTTTTATGTTTGGGGCTTGTTCATGGGGATGTAAGAACAATTGCTTCTGCAAAGGAGTCCAAGGCAAGAGACTTACTAGTTAAATGTTATCGGGGCCGGCCCCGTGGCTTAGCGGTTAAGTGCGCAGGCTCGGCCACTGGCGGCCCGGGTTCGGATCCCGGGTGCGCACAGACGCACTGCTTCTCCGGCCATGCTGAGGCCGCGTCCCACATACAGCAACTAGCAGGATGTGCAACTATGACATACAACTATCTACTGGGGCTTTGGGGAAAAAAAAAAAAGAGGAGGTTTGGCAATAGATGTTAGCTCAGAGCCGGTCTTCCTCAGCAAAAAAAGAGGAGGATTAGCATGGATGTTAGCTCAGGGCTGATTTTCTTCACACACACACACACACACATATATATATATATATATATATATATATATATATAAATAAATGTTATCGACTAGAGTCCAAGCTTGTAAAAGACGGAAGTGGAAAATAGCAAGGGACGGTTACCTGTGAGGGTTTATATGAGTCAGGATGCTACAGTTGTGGATATGGATAAGATTTAGGAGGAGGTGTTGTTGAATTCAGGAAGCAAAGAGTCTGGCAGGATAAAGGCTGAAGTGAATCATCTCTGTGAGCATTTAAGTCACAAGATGACAGCAGATGTATGTATTATGACAAATACTGTCAGCCACATTCCAAGACACTCGATTAATGTAAAGAAATACCAACGAGTTATAATTAAAGTGATACGATGTAAGTAAAGACATTAGAAGTAAGAGCAATAGGTCACGAGTGGGTGTGGGACCTGACCCAAGAAGTAAGATCCTGAAGTGGAGGCAATAGTCATTGAATCACAGTAGTTAGGAAAAGGTGAGGCCAGGGAATTGAATGACAACTACACTGGGCACTGAGGACCCAAGGACTGTGGTAACTGTTTGTGTGTCCACAAAGATTGTGATTCTGATGGCCAAGCCTTTGGTGAATATTGAAGAGTGACTGTGAGGCCCCGTTAAGAAGAGGGTGATGACAATATACCTTCATGGCATTATCCTGAACATAAGGAGACAGAATTAGTGTGGATTAGAGAATGGCAGGATGAAAAAAGTTGAACGATATACCCACCTCGACCTTATGGTAAATTGAGTCTAGAGAATAATCTTCCTAGGGAATACAAATGGGCACTCTCAAAGGTGAGAGGCAACTTCCTGTTTGGGAAGAAAGGTACAGGAAGCAGTATATGAATGAATGAAAATATAAGGGAGAGAAAAATAACTGGAGTGATAGTACCATTATGATTAGGGCCAGGAAAAGAACAGAGCACTTTGGGAAAAAAAAATGTGAGATGGAGAAGATACAGCTTTGACTGATGAAAATATTACTCATGTCTACCACTTACATAGCATTGTTCTCAGTACTTTACATATATTAACCAATTTAATTCTCACAATAATCCCAAGAGGTTAGCCCTATCATTTTATAGAAAGTTTAAGAAATTTAACCAAGTTCATATAGCTAATAATTATGCAATCAGCATCCAAGAAGAAACTATGGTTCCACAGTCTGAAATATTAACAAGTCTTCTAAATTCCTTCTCTGGTAGAGGAATAAGAGTCACAGTGGCATCAACTTGCTGAAAAGTTCACAATAGAGCTCAGAATAAAGGTATTTTACTGCTTTCTGAGACTCAGAGTAGAATGGCTCAAAATGTTTTTGACCTGAATCTCTGCTAGAGGGAAATTGGATGAATTGCTAAAGACTATGCAATTAATTAACCCAAAACACTTTAGATATTCCTCCTTCTGTAGGGTATTGTAAATAATCTTTGGCTAATTATAATTTAATCTCTCTCTGTCTCTCATGTGTGTATGTGTGTGTGTATAATTCTATCATCTACCTACCTATCATCTCTATTTATCTATCCTTCATCTACCTATCTACCTATTTCTATGTCAAGTTCAGCACTGCGTTGCCTTTCGATAACATCTGTGTGGGTTGGGGGAGTGGATTATTATGTTAAATTTGCAGCTCCATTTCATTATAAAATCCTTTTTCATTCTTCTTTGTTCTTTTTCCTTTCTTGTCATGAAACTACTCTGGACAGTTTCTCCTCAATATTAGAACTTCCTTCTCTTATTGTCTTACCTATACTTTTTCAAGCTTTTTAAAAAAAAATCTCATCCAGAACATCACTCTTGTGCACTATACCACTTGTCAAGTCTCTGTTACAGCTGCTGCTAGAACATCACAGATAAAGGGAGAAGCAGCGAGACTGGAATTTTTGGCCTATCTCTTTGCCTTATGATTGAAACTCTTGATCTGTCATTCAGGAAATCTTTTCCTTTAGAAGACCTGTGTTCTGGGAGAATGCTACCATGAAGCAGTATATACCTCCAGTTTATGGTACCTCTTGATGCACTCTAAAACACCCCCTGTCAGGAATTAGGGCCATGACCCCCAAGGCCATCTATTTTATAAGTACAGACCAACATAAAATCTTTTAATTCAATTCTTTGCATTTGGGTTATATTAACAAACAGAAACCCAGCTTATTCAGTGAAACAAGTTATTGAAAAAAAGGAGATACCAATTTCCTTTAGTGGTATTCAAAGTGGCTTGTGAATTCATATATTTAACAATTCAAATGTGAAATAAATTTAATATAATTCAATAAAATATATAGAAAAATACAGAGAAATGAAGAAGTATGAAAATTATAATTTCAAACCTTTCCCTCTCTATCACATGGTTTGTCTGATGTCACACAGATATTTGACATGCAATTTTCATTTTAAAATTTAATGTTCTCGGGGCCGGCCTGGTGGCGCAAGTGGTTAAGTGTGTGTGCTCTGTTGCCGCGGCCCGGGGTTCGCGGGTTCAGATCCCGGGCATGCACCGAGCTGCACTGCTTGGCAAGCCATGCTGTGGTGGCGTCCCATATAAAGTGGAGGAAGATGGGCACGGATGTTAGCCCAGGGCCAGTCTTTCTCAGCAAGAAAAGAGGAGGATTGGCAGATGTTAGCACAGGGCTGATCTCCTCACAAAATAAATAAATAAAATAAAATAAATAAAATAAAATAAAATTTAATGTTCTTGGGCCGGCCCAGTGGCATAGTGATTAAGTTCATGCTCTCCGTTTTGGCGGCTCGGGATTTGCGGGTTCAGATCCTAGGTGCAGACCTACACACCACTCATCAAGCTATGCTATGGTGGCATCCCCCATACAAAAAATAGAGGAAGATTGGCACAGGTGTTAGCTCAGGGAGGCTCTTCTTCAAGCAAAAAGAGGGAGATTGGCAACAGATGTTAGCTCAGGGCCAATCTTCCTCACCAAAAAATAAAAAATAAAAAAAAATTTAATGTTCTCATTTTGGAAAATTGTAATCTTCAAAAAATATTTTCTGCTTTTCCCTTAAAGTGTAACAAAAAAAAATGATTATTAATTAGACTTAGGTAGCCTATAATTTAAAGTTCAATTAGTTTTATTGATTGTTTTAAAGAAGTTGATTGAAATGTCACATATTTATAAATTGAAACCAAGATGATGCATATATTCTTTACTGATTTTAAAATGCTACAAATCTCTTAATTTAATAAAATTAAAGAATGCGTGTTTTTAAACTCACCAATCAGATGTCATATTAAAGCAGGTAAATAAAAGATGTTATAATAGAAAAATCCTTTGTTGTGATTTAAAATATGTTTCAATATATCATAGTTATCTCGAGTATATAGATTTTAATGATGAAAATACTAGCAATCTTATACTGAATACATTTATTTAGAATTTGGCTTGAATCTTGACTTGAAAGATACCTTAAAACATAATTACTGATTCTGTTCAACTTTTAGAATTAGGTCAAATATCTCATCTCCTCTGATAACTTAGTAAATTTTATAAAATGGTGTTAGAGACTAGGACACAGAGAGCCTCCATTACAAAGTGTCACGGGACTTTAAATGTCCTTGTGTTGCTAATGTTAGGGTAGCTCTCTAATTATCCTCTCAGTCAACTGTGACATTGCAGATAATGGAGTCCTTGATATTGCTGGCAGTATCTCCAGTAAGAAACTGGCTTGAGATGAGAATTCTTCCAAAGAACATTTCTTTTTTTCTTTTTTTTTGGTAGCCACAAAGAGTGTGTTACTTGGTGGAATATGCCCACTTAAAATTATCAGCTAGTGATATGAATGAAGGCCTCAGAGGAACATATCAATTAGATTTTCTTGGCATTGGGCCAAGGAATCTTTCAAGGGTTCTGTGGAAGTACCACCAGAAGAAAATAAAAATAAAAGAGGCATACGCACAAAATTTTTATAATCCAGCAGAATCATGATCTAGATTATTAAAAAAAAAAAAAAAGCAAACAAGTAAACCAAAACACAATACAAAATAAAGCAAAAACAAAATTTGCACAGGAATATTAATTCTCTTTGATGCAGAGACTATGTGCCGGTACTCAGATGTGAGCATACACGATTAGGAAAAAGTCGGCCTTGCATGAGCAGACTATGCAGTTTAATCATAATTGAAGAGACTAAGTGGTGCCTTGAGGAGGGATCACTTAGATTTTTGGTTCAGTTCCTACCACCCCATTCTGGTTCCCGTAAATTAGTGAGGTACTTCCAATAGGTTGCTAAGATTACAAATATCTTCCTGCTTATAAACCGCCTATCTTCAGAGATTCCTAGGGAGGACCAGTGTCTCATGATATTCAACGACCTGGAGAAGCCAAGAACTGGGTTTAAGATAAACCAATGAATTATATACTCCTCACCATAGTGTGAAACAAACATACCTTTCCAGAATCATCTTCATTGCTGGCTACTACGGGATCTAGTCAAAGTTGACATATTCACATTTTCCCCACACTTATGTTTTGTTTTTGTTTTTGTTTTCTAGGTACATGCTGCAGCTTCTACTTGGAATACACTTTCCTTATCATCTTTGTCATTTACATATTCTTCAGAGGTCTTCTCTAATCTCTTCTATGCCTCAAAACATATTATTTCTCCTGTTTTGACTGTTTTACCCATGCCTACTCCCATCCAAATCTGTGTACATCACTTTCACCTCTTTTTTACTACACCCTCAGCTTTCTTGCCCCGATGTCTTCTCAGTTTAACTTCTTAAGGCCTTCCACTCCTGCTGTTTCCTCTGTCTACAGCAATCTGGCCTCTGCTCCCACTGTTCGCACAACTTCTCTCCTCAAGGTCTCCACTTATTATGTTTTTGCCTTGGGGTGAACACTCACCAGCTGTTCACACAATATGGGGTGAATTGAATTACCCTGGAAGAGATGAGGAAAGGAAGAAAGGGAGCAACTACAGAAAGTCAGGGCTGGAAAGCATTTCTGGCAGTTGCAATCCCTGGAGTCTTCTGTAAGAGGGTGTTAAATTTTACAGTGTCTTTAGAAGTGGAGGATAAAACTTGTTGTTTGTTTTATTTTACTCTTGAATCTATTTGCAAAGCAGCATGCTATTTTTACATTAGAAGCTCTGGAGAATCTGATGGAAATTCTGACATCCTCCACACCTCAGCACAGTGACCTATTTCTAATGTCAATGTGGGGATTGGAACCTGTTGCAATAATTTTTTAGAAATATCTTGCTCTGCAATCTAGTACTACTTGGCCAACTGTAATTACAGGTCCTAAATAAAAGTCAAATGCCTGCACTAATTCTCCTTGATTTATTCAGTGTTTACTCAGCAAAACAGATGCAGCTCTGTACTAGGTCCTGTAGAGAGGCTAGTAAGAAATAAAGAAAATATGAATTTAATATTCTTTTGAGATTAAAATTCAATTGAGGAGGAAAAGACAAATGCATTAAATACTTTAGCCATTAAGATTTATTGAGCAATTGTATATAGAACCAGAACAAAATATAAGAATACAAATAAGATATTGTGTCCTACCTCCAAGATTCTCAGGGGCCAGTAATAGGGGAATCATACATTAACAAATAATTATGAAAATTGTCATAAACAGTATAACGGGGAGGGTTCTACTGACTTCATTGTAAATCAGTTTACAATAGTTCACTACATATCATCAGAACCAAAACAGCGTAGAGAAGCCTCAAGAAGACTGAAAAAAGCTTTGATAGTATGTCTTTGACATCAGAATTAAGGTAGCTTCACTGAGGAATATCATCACCCTGCAGCAGGGAATTATACCTAAGCCAGTTAGAGTCAAATGGCACAAATAAGAAAACATGGACGACCCCACATTTGTCCAGTAAATCCATGCTTGATTAATGCCTTGAAAATTGCCCATACGGGTGAGAGGGAAAAAGTTTATTGGGTCCAAGTAGAAACTCAGGGGGGCTTTTGGACATCTGTCTTTTCTGTTGGAAAAAGTATCATTTAAATCTAAATCTCTCTCTAGTTATGAAGAGTAAATTGATTTTTCATAAGCTTCTAACATCATAATATTCAGCATTCAAACATAACAAATTTATGAAAAGGATTTAACACATGAAACAGAAGAAAACTACGAAAAATCTTCTTTTTATCCACAAAAAAATATAGAGCCATAAATTTTAAGAAACTGGAGAAATATGCCATAGAGACAAAAGTGGTTTTGAGGAAGGCAGGCATGAAAAGGGAGTGGGCTCAAATAATACTAGAACACAAGGAAATCCAAAATTCAAAATAGAACAGAATTTTGCCTTGAATTCTAGTATTTTTAAGAGTGCAACTACTGTTTCCTTTTGTCTTTTTATGCCTGATTATTTTTGCCTATTATTTTATTTATTTGAAAAATAACATTAACTGTTTAAATGAATATAATTAGCCAAAAATAATTCTAAAAAGGATTATAAAAATAAATATATAAAATATATAAGAAAATAATATTTTTCTTGGTGATTTAAAAGAATTAAATACATAAAAATTTATTATTTGTCAATTCTTTCCAAAGAAATATATAAATTTAACGGAGCACTTGTTAGCTTTTGATTTAAAATATTAAGTTTCATCTGGAGGGACAAACATTGAAAATAGTCAAAGAAATTCTGCAGAAAGATGAGGTAGTCTTCTAATGACAATAATTAAATAGGGCCATACAAGTATAATAATAGATATCAATGAATTTTTAATATGACAGATTTTGGGATTTCAAGTCAGTGGGATAAGAAAAGCTTATGCAGCAGATAATGCTGGAACTAGGATAATTGGTTAACTAGTTGGCAAAAATAAAGTTAGATTTTCAAAACCCAAAATAATTTCATATCATACAAGAGATTTGTTGCTTAAAAAAAATCCAGAAGAAAATATAGATGAATATTTATCTGACCTTGAGGTGGAGACACAAAGACTAAAATCCAAGAAGAACTCACAGAGGAAAATACAGATCAATTGTATTTCATAAAAATTGTAAAGTTCTATAATATCATTTACAACAAAATTAAAAGATGTATGGCAAACCAGACAAAAATTTGCAAATCTGATAATAAATAGAAAATTCTTGCATATCAGTGCAAAAATATCTTTAAATAGAAGGATAAATCCATAATATAAATTGCAACAAAAGTATAAAATACTAGTGCAGAGGGATTTTACAGACTGAAGGAATAAAGTGGTTGTTTTAGTGTAAGTAATCAGATGCATTCATGTGTTTCTTACTTCATTAGTTCATATATGTTTATTTATTTTTTAATTTATTTTTATTGAGGTATAATGGACATATAATATCGTGTAAGTTTAAGGTGTAACATGTTGGTTTGATTCATTTATGCATTGCAATATGATTACCACCATGGTGTTAGCTAACACTTCTATCACGTCACATAATTATTAGTTTTTGTGGTGAAAACAATTAAGATCTAGTCTCTAAGCAACTTTAAAGTTTATAATATAATATTGCTGTCTATAATCACTATGCTGTGCTTTAGATGTGCAGGACTTATTTATCTACTGGTTGCAAGACTGTATGCTTAAACAACATCTCCCTGATTCTCCCACCCCCAGGTCCTGGTAACCACCATTCTACACTCTGTTTTTACAAATTTGGCATTATTCAATTCCATATATAAGTGAGATCATACAGTATTTGTCTTTCTCTGTCTGACTTATCTCACTTAGCATAATATCTTCAAGGTCCATGCATGTTGTTGCAAATGGCAGGATTTCCTTCTTTCTCGTGGCTGAAAAATATTCCATTGTATATTAATATATACCACATCTTTATCCACTCATCTGTTGATGAATACTTAGGTTATTTCCATAAGTTGGCTGTTGTGAATAATGCTGCAATGAACACGGGTGTGCAGATATTTCTTCGAGATCCTTTTTTCATTTCCTTTGGATGTATACTAAGAAATGGAATTGCTGGATCACATGGAAGTTCTATTTTCAATTTTTTGAGAAAACTCCATACTGTTTTCCATAGTGGCTGAACCAATTTGCATTCCCACCAGCAGTGCACCAGGGTTCCCTTTTCCCCACATCCTCTTGTCTTCCTGATGATAGCCATTCTAACAGGTGTGAAGTGACATACACATTTAATTTATTCTTTATGATACATGTTCAACAACTGATGGGGACTCAAAAATTACACAATACATTAGTAGGTTAGTGGGGAGACTGACACATAAACCAAAAATTCCTGTAAAAGGTGATTGCAATAATGAAACTATTTACAAACTAATAGGAGAAAAAGGAGTGGTACTATATTCACCTGGGAGCATGTAGGAAGACCTCACACTTCGTAGAGCATTTAGGCTGACACTTGAGATGAAGACACAAGAGGATAAATAACAGTGAGGAGAGCTTTCAAGGTAGAGGAAAGGACTTGTGTAAAATCAGGAAAGTATGAAGTTTATGTGGTTTGAAAGTATGTTTTATTCAGGTAATAAAACAATTACTCCAATACTTCTGCATTTTTTACTGGAAGTCCTGGAGAGAACTCTTCTTCGAAGCTCATTCAGGTTGTTGGTCAAATTCAGTTCCTTGTGTTTGCAATACTGCAGTCCCCATTTCTTTGCTGTCTGTCAGCTGGGGGCCAATTTTGCTCCAGAAGACTGCCTACATTCCTTGTCATGGTTTCCATGTCGCCTCCTCTCCAGCAACCTCTCACACTTACAAACTCTATGACTTTCCTTTCTGCCCCATCTCTCAGACATCAGCTGGAGAAAGTTCTCTACTTATAAGGGCTCATGTGATCATATTGGGCTAACCAAAATAATCCAAGATAATGTTCCTATTTTACGATTTTTAAACATAATTAAAATGGCAGAGTCTCTTTTGTCACAAAATGTAGCATATTCAAAGGTTTCAAGCTGTAGGACATGTACATCTTTGGGGTCTTCTATGCCGCTACTACATTCATCAAGCGTATAAATATAGGAGGCAGGGAAAGAGTTTATGGGAAAAAGAATGAGTTCTATTTTGAACATGTTGAGTTTGAAGTGCCTGTGGGAATTCTGGATGTTTATGTTTTGAAAGCAGTTTTATATATAGATTTGGCAGTTCTGGATAAAAGTCAAGGTTGATTGTGTAATTTGGTCGTCATCTTCTTATAAATTGTAAATGAAGCCATTACTATATCTCTGAGAAGTTTAGCATTTGCCCAGGGAGATTTCAAGTCAGTTTACAAAGTTAATATACTGTGGTGCTATCAACACTAGGATCATGTTTTATTCATTTGAGCATTAGCCTGTGATCAAATTCTTAGATTTGGTGAGTGAATAAATGAATGAGTGAATGAATAAATGAATGAATGAAAACTATAGACACATGTCATCTAGGGCTATATCTTGTTTATAGCTCTGTGTGTTTGTGTGTGTGCATGAGTGTGTTCGTTATGGCCCAGAGTTTTTTAAAACACTTACTATAAAAACATAAAATACTTCCATTGGAGGAACACTTTAATTCAGACTAAATTAAATGCATTATTGGAGAAATAAAGCATATAGAAGGCATTCCTAAATAGACAAAAGCATTATTCCACAGAAAAAGCACTGCAGCAATGAATTCTCATTATTTCACTCACTCTTAAGATAACAGTAAGCAAACTGTGCAAGAAATAACCATTCTGCACACACACACCTAAATACACATTTTAATGTTATTTTAATTTAGCTAATCCATTCAGACATCTAAAAAAAAACTACATATATATCTGATTACAGAGAACACCCATCTATATTCTTCTCTTCTTGAATCCATCAAGGAGAAAACACCTCACTAATAGTGTGTTTTAAAAACTACTGACAGCATTTCTATATGTTGATGTTTTACTTAGTTTCTATAAATAGATTATATCTAATTTTTTTTTTTAGGTTTTATTCCTCAAAGACTATTTTTTCAGAGCAGTTTTAGGATCACAGCAAAATTAAGAGGAAGGTACAGAGATTTCTCATATAGTCTCTCCCACCGCACATGCACAGCCTCCTCCATTACCAACATTCCTTACCAGAGTGGTGCATTTTGTACAATTGACAAAGCTACATTGACATATCATAATGGCCCAAAGTCCACAGTTTACAGCAGCATTCACTCTTGGTGTTGTATATTCTGAAAGTTTGGACAAATGTATAATGACATGTATCCATCATTATAGTATCACACAGAGTATTTTCACTGCCCTAAAAATCATTTGTGCTCTGCCTATTCATTCCCCCACCCAAAACCTTGGCAATCACTGATTTTTTACTTCTCCATAGTTTTGCCTTTTCCGGAATGTCATATAGTTGGAATCATACACTATGTAGCTCTTTCAGGTTGGCTTCTTTCACATAGTAATACGAATTTAAGTTTCCTCCATGTCTTTTCATGGCTTGATAGCTCATTTCTTTTTAGTGCTGAAGAATATCCCATTGTCTGGATATACCACAGTTTGCTTATCCATTCACATATTTGCTTGCTTCCAAGTTTTGGCAATTATAAATTGTCTAATCTTTTTTAAAACATTAAAAAATATTCTGAGTAATTTATATTCAAATAAGTATACTCAGCAATGAAAAAGTATTTGGAAAATGATAATAAAAATAAATACAGAGATCCATTTTCAGCACAAATAATTAATATAAGGAATGGAAGAGGAATCAGATTATATATCATTACAGATCGCATAGAACGGTTAAAAGGATATTAATAACAACTAATAATAAAAATGTGTTTCAAAATAAAACATAACTAACTCAGATAAAACAGGAAGAAAGAGAAAGTTTCATATGTGTTAACAAAACCAAATCTATATTTAAAAACCCTCTCATCAAGAAAATTCCTGACCCATATGTCTTCACCAAGATTCTAACAAATATTTAAAGAAGATGCAACACTAATTTTATACAAATACTTCCAGAGAGTTATTAAAAAAAAGGAGACAACAATTCACAACTTGGCCCAAGGCCAACAACACCTAGAGACGTTACAAGAAAGGAAAGCTACAATTAATCTCCATCAGAAATGGAGATGCTAAAAGTCTAGACAAAATATTACAAAAGTGACTCCAGTGGTGCATCAAAAGTATAATCAGTGTGGGTGACGTTAGCAGATAATGTTGGAATAAAGACTCATCAGTTTCTTCCCTCATAAAAGCAATGAGAGCACGGCAAAAATTGTCAAAATAAAATTTTCAGAGCTTTGGAACTGAACCAAAGTCTCGCAATAATCTGAAAAGTGTTTATCCAAGGAAAACAACTGAATCTCAGCAAGAGCAGTGATCTCCATGATGATTCTTGTGGCTCTGATAGATTCACAAATCTGAAAGGCCATGCTCATGTTCAGGGCTGTACTTATGCCCAAGAGGAACTGAGAAGGCTCTACCCTCTCACCTCTGGATGAACTTGAGGCACTGAACAAGCAAGAAGTGAAATCTAAGGCAAAATTGCAAACTGCCTGCAGGAGTTATTGAAGGTGTGTCCCAGAGCACACACAGAGCCCCTCAGCAAACACGGGGAGTCATTGGTCCAAGGCATTTAAAGAAATCTTTACAAAATCATTAGCTGAACACTAATCCAACTGAACAAAACCTCTAGTGGCCACTCAAGACCATGAATACAGACTTTATAGAATTAATTCAGGAAAGTCATTAAAAAAACAAAGAGCAACACAAACAACAACAAACAGTGACAAGAAAGACAAACCCTGGAAGGGGCAAATTTGATTTTGAATTGTCACATTATACACTTCACCAGGTCCAGTTCTCAATAACATATTATGGCACATGCAAAGAAACAAGAAAGTGTTGTTCATATACACAAAAATAAGCAGTTAATAAAACTGGCCCTGAGGAGGCTCAGATGTTTGGTTTACTAAAAATTCACGAGAGAGACTCAATAGCAGACTTCAACTGACAGAAGAAAGAATTGGAAAATTTGAAGATAAGCAATCAAGATTATCCATTTTGAAGAAGAGAAGATAAAAAAGAAGGGACAAAAATATCATATAAATGATCTAACCTTCCATTTTAAAAAATAGAAAGAGGAGAGCAAATTAAACTCAAAATAAGTAAAAGCAAATAATCATGATTATAGTAGAAATAAATGAAATAGAGAATAAGAAAACAATAGAGAAAATCAATGAAACCAAAGTTGGTTATTTGTTAAAAACAAAAACAAAACTTTTAGCTATATTAACCAAGAACAAGAAAGAGAAGACTCAAATGACTAAGATAATGCAACAGGAGCCATCGCTACAAAAAAGAATGTAAGCGAATACTATGAACAATTATATGCCGACAAACTAGATACTCTGGATAAAATGAACAAATTCCTAGAGAACAAACTACCAAAACTGACTCAAGAAGAAATATAAAATCTGAAAGGATCTATAACAAGGGATTGAATTAGTAATCAACATACTTCCTGCAGAGAAAAGGCCCAGATGGCCCAAAAGTCAGATGGCCAGATGGTAGAATTGGTAAATTCTACCAAATGTTCAATGAAAAGTTATCATCAATCCTTCACAAACTCCTCTGAAAAATAGACTGGGAGAGAACACATTCCAGTTCATCCTATGAAGACAATATTACTCTGATACCAAAATTGAGACAAAGATATCAAAAGAAAGGAAAAGTATAAACCAATATCCTTTATGAATATGGACATAAAAATCCACAACAAAATACTATCAAATCTAATATAACAGCATATAAAAAGGATTATATATCATGAGCATGAGTAATTTATCCCAGGAACTAAAATAGACAAAATAATTCCATTTAAAACGGTATCCAAAAGAATAACAAAAGAAAAAATTTAACAAAAGAAGTATAAAACCTCTACAATGAAAACTACAAAGCATCACTGACAGAAATTAAATGGAAAAATATGCCATGTTCTGGATCCAAAGGCTTAATATTGTTAAGATGGCAATATATCCCAAATTGTTCTTCAGATTTACCACAACCCTTATTAAAATTTCAGCTGACTGTTTTGCAGAAATCGTCAAGCTCTTCCCAATATTCTTATGGAAATGCAAGTGTGATAACAGAATAATGGCCCCCAAAAGATGTCCATGTCCCAGAACCTGGGACTATTTTAACTTACATGATGAAAGGGACTTTGTAGATATGATTAAGTTAAGAAATTGGAATTGGGAATATTATCATGGATTATCTGGGTTGGCCCAGTGTAATCCTTATAAAGGAGAGAGGGAGGCATGAGTAGTAGAGCCAGAGAAAGAGAT
Organism: Ceratotherium simum simum; assembly: GCF_057802395.1. Taxonomy (NCBI): domain Eukaryota; kingdom Metazoa; phylum Chordata; class Mammalia; order Perissodactyla; family Rhinocerotidae; genus Ceratotherium; species Ceratotherium simum. The sequence goes on from NC_141909.1 coordinate 18,894,198, forward strand.
GTGATGATGGAAGAAGATGTTGGAGTGATGCAAGGAAGGGGCCCCAAGCTACGGAATGCCGGTGGCCTCTAGAAGCTGGAAAAAGCAAGGAAGCAGATTCTTGCCTAAAGACTCCAGAGGGAATGCAGCCTTGCAGACCCCTTAATTTTAGGACATCACTTCCAGAACTATAAGATAATAAATTTATGGTAAGTTTTTACATCAGCAATTGGAAACTAATAAAGCAAAGGTCCCAAAATAGCCTAAACAATCTTGAAAACAAAGAACAAAGTTGGAAGACTCATGCTTTCTGATTTCAAAATTTTCTACAAAGTGAGAGTAATTAAATCAGTGTGGTACTGGCATAAAGATAGACATATAGATCAAGGAAATAAAATTGAGAATCCAGAAATAAACTATTACATTTATGTTTAATTGATTCTTGACAAGGGTGCCAAGACACTTCAATAGGGAAAGAATAGTCTTTTCAACAAACGGTGCTGAGATAATTATATATACACATGCAAAAGAATGAAGTTAGATTCTGATCTTACACCGTATACAAAAAAAAACCCTCTAAGTGGATCAAAAACCTAAATGTAAGAGCTAAAAGTATAAAACACTTAAAAGAAAACATAAGTAAAAATCTTTATGATTGGATTAAACAATGTCTTAACTGTGACACCAAATTATAAGCAACAAAAGAAAAAGATATATTGTACTTAATCAATATTAAATTAAATGTTTTGTGTTTAAAATGAACCATCAAGAAATTGAAAAGGTAACCCCCAGAATGGGAGAAAATTTTCACAAATCATACGTCTCAAAAGGGTCTTTAGGGGCCAGCCCGGTGGCGCAAGCGGTTAAGTGCGCGCACTCCGCTGCTGTGGCTGGGGGTTCGCGGGTTCGGATCCCAGGCGTGCACCGACCCGCCACTTGTCAGGCCATGCTGTGGCGGTGTCCCACATAAAGTGGAGGAAGAAGGGCATGGATGTTAGCTTAGGGCCAGTCTTCCTCAGCAAAAAGAGGAGGATTGGCAGATGTTAGCTCAGGGCAGATCTTCCTCACAAAAAAAAAAAAAAAAAGGGGTCTTTATTTAGAATATGTAAAGAATTCTTACAACTCAACAATTAAAAATGGGAAAATGATTTGAACAGATATTTCTCCAAAGAATATACACAAATGGGCAAGAAGCACATGAAAAAATGCTCAAAATTATTAGTCACTAGGGAAATGCAAATCAAAACTACAATGAGATAGCACCCAAAGTTAAACATAGAATTACCAAATGCCTCAGCAATTATATATCCACTCCCAGGTATATATCCAAGAGAATCGAAAACATATGTCTAGCCAAAACTTGTACACAAATGTTTGTAGCACCGTTATCCATAATAGCCAAAAAGTAGAAACAACCCAAATGTCCATCAATTGATGAATGGATAAACAAAAGGTGGTATGTCCACTTTTTATCAGCCATAAAAAGGGATGAACTACTGATACATGCTACAACATGAATGGACCTTGAAAACATTATGAAGCAAATAAAGCCAGACACAAAAGGTATTGTATGATTCTATTTATAAAAAATGTCCAGAAACAGCAAATCTGTAGAGACAGAATGTAGTTTCGCCATTGCCAGGAGCTAGGGAGAGGAGTAAATAGAAACTTACTAATAAGAGGTACAGAATTTTTTCTTTTCAATGATAAAACTGTTCTGGAATTTGTTTGTGGTGATTATTACACAGCCTTGTGAATATACTAATCACTGGACTGTGCACTTTTAAAGGGTGAACTTTGTGGTGTGTGAATTATAGCTCAATAAAAAACTATAATAAATTAAAAACAACTTAGGTTTATTCCAACAACGCAAAATTGTTTTAATATCATAAAATCAATTAACGTAATTTACTACATAAACTGTTTGAAAGAGAAAATCTTATTTCAAAGAATGCAAAAAATTATATTTTTAAAAAATATGCAAAGACTAGAACAGAATTTCTTTAATCTGATTAAAGATAGCCATAAAAACCTATAGAATATATCGTAATTAATAAGGAGATATTGAAAGCATTCCTTCTGAGATCAGAAACAGGACAAGATTCCCCAGCCAGTTCAATAAGAAAAAAAATGTCCCAAGTATTGGCAAAAAGGAAATACACTGATCATTATTTGCTAATGGCATTATTGTATATGTAGAAAATTTAAAATATTAGAACTAATGTAGATAGCAAGATCACTGTCTACAATATCAGCATATAAAAATCTATTTCCTTACACTAGCAATAACCAATTAGAAAATAAAATGTTTAAAATATACTGTTTATGATCATGTTTTATTAACTTCATAAAATTAATTTGAAAGTTTTCCTGTTTGTTATATGTTCTAGAAGATTTGAGCATTTTTTCAATGATTTAAATGATGTTAGATATATCTAGCCAGCAAAAACAACAGAAAGGATTCAAATTGCATGTGATTGTGGATATCCATATAGGTATTAGGAGTATCTCATTATCGAAGGACATTTTTCGATATGAATTACAGGCTCCTAAAAATATCCTAATTTCCTAAGTGTTCTCTTTTATTTATCAAAATGGACAAATCTTTTTTTTATCTCTTACTCTTTAAAAAGTAACACAGGTATATTTTAAAATTTGCAATCAATACAGACATGTAAAAAGCAGAAAATGAAGGCAATCTACCAGACTCATCTTAACAATAACCACTTATAATATGTTGATGTTTCTCCTTGTATATGTACGCCTTTATAATGTGGGTGTGTACACGTGGTTGTGGATATATATCCACAAGTGAGAGTACTTATGTGTGTGTGTGTAGGGGGTAAATAGGTAAATAGAAACAGATACATGGAGTATGTATTACAGTATCAATTACAGTATCAATTACAGTATGCATGATCTTTGTAAACTATGTTTATTTTTGAATTGAGATAACTTATAGAACTTAATAAATACAATATTTAGAAACCCTAGAATTATTCGCATATTTTCATATCTCTGAAGTGACGTCTGGGTACTGAAAAACATTCATCACAATCAACTACATATGTTGCTTGGAGTTGTTTCCTCCAGCTGTCATGTTAGTTTAAAGTAATGATTGACATGTGTTTGGATACTACTTGGGAATTTCATATTTGTTATGTTGGATCTCTTCTGTTCTTAAAACATACAGCTTGGAAATACACACTTGTTTTCATGCAACTGGATGGTGCACACATACCAGAATTAAATTAGCAGGTCCCCAGCTTGCGTCCTTAAGCAATCCTTATAAATACTACCCTTCTTATTAACACTGCCTTCTGTTCTCATTAAGTTTCAACAGGGTACGCTCAGGAATTTAAATCATAGTGCTTCCTCATTTAAATAAATAGCTTGCCACTCAAAAACTGTGTGGATCTTAAAGTGTGATGTTGGAAATGGAGATAACAGTTCCAAATATTTTAAAGAACAGACTCTAGTTAAGCTTTTTGCAATGCTTTAACAGGACATTTAAAATAACAGAAGGATTTGGTTCTCATGATATTCCCCAGTAGTGGTTATGAATATTTTTCTTTTTCTTCACTATATTTGAATGGCATATTTCATTTAACACATCCTTTGCTTGCTGCCAGAACCTTAATATTGCTAAAGGAGAAAGCTTACCTAGTACAGTGTTTGTAAATGTCAACTAGCCAACAGATATTTGGAAGCCTATGAATGTTCACCTTTCTAACATTTGCTTAAAGTCATCTGGAATTAATGTTCTCTTCTTTTCACTTCTCCGCCTCAAAAAAAAATCTTTATATAGAAGTTGACACAAGATATATTTAAAAAAGCTGGTATTCAGTCCTCTTGCATTCAAGCAGGAATTACATGTGCATGGAAAAAAAGAAGGAAATATTTTTATGGTATTCTGTACACTTGCTGTCAAGTTACCATTTGATATATCTGCAATTTTCCAGTAAAACACATCTTGTTTATTTTGGATTTGGAGCAAGCTCCTGCATGTCTACCAGGATTCATTTGCCTGCTAAAGAAGCACTATCCTGAAACAACTTAAATCGCAGGCCCTTCAAACCAAGTCTGCTTGTTTTCATTTTATTTTCTCAGCTTGATTGGTCAACATTCATGAAAGTGAGTAATTTGAAAGATGATACTAAAAATTGCTTACAGAGTTGGCCCACCTTCTCTCAGAAGAGCAGCTAATTTTCTTCTCAGGCCTCCGGACTTTGAATTAGGGAAATGGAGCATGAAGAACTGGCCCCTCTAACTCTGGAAAACGTAAATCGACTCTGCACATGCTGCTCATATGTGGTGCAAGGAAGCCCGTGGATATCCTAGGTGAGTAGCACTGGTGTACGGAGGTTTGGCCTTCTCTGTGCTCCGTTAATCTTTCTATTTCTTTTGTTTCTCTTTCCAGGTTTTTTTTATCAAAACCTAATGTAACAAAACCTGAGTAAATCATCCACATCCTTTCTAATTTCCCTCCTTCTCACTACGCACACATTCAGCCATACCCCCTCCTCTCCAATTCCATCACCCTACATTCATTTAGTAAATATTTATGGAAGCTCTTCTTGGTACATATCACTTTATGGGATCTGATGGGAGATAGATCAATTAGCATAGCATATGATTAGATTCGCATATGGCAGCCCTTGGTTTCCAACATTACAGTAACTTTTCCTCCTTTCAAGTCCTTGAGTATTCTGTCCGTCCTAAATCTAAAACTATCCAAGTTTACCTGGCCAACCTTTCCCCCTAAGCTTCTGCTTCCCTTTTTCAATTCACATCTGCTCTACAAAAGTTCCTATAAAAAAAGAAAAAATAATCTTCCAGTGAAACAGTGTTTTTTACTTTACCCTCTAGTTACTTAAAGTTCAAAGCCTTCAGTATCATACTCAAAATCTTGTCTTTTCAACTCTTGCATATTCAGTTACTCTTATCTGAAATGATCACATAGCTATAGTCTTTCAAATTATTCACATTATATCGATAGTGTGAACATGCAAAATGCCAAACATCATAAAAAGTAACTGACCTTACACTAGTCCACTCAAAAATCAATTAATAAAATTTATACTTTCAACAAATATTTTTAAATATCTACATATCAATAACCAAACTAGTGAACTGGAAACACAAAACATAAAAGATCTGATCAATTAATCCAAATACAGTTTTGGAAATGTAAATTTAATTTTTTTCCTGATAAATGACCTCTCAAAAAGTAACCCACTAATAAAGAACCCTGTCAGGAAAGTAAAACTTCTTTTGGGCCTTTTAGGAGCCAAAACATCTGTTTGACTTAAACCTAGGCGATATAGAATGATAGGAAGAAATTAGGTTTTAGCTAAATATCCATGATTATTAAGTTATTCTCTATTGGTTTGGAGTAATCATTTACACACTAATGTTGAGCTTTAGGAATTTAGGGACTCATTAACTTCACTAAACATGGAATTTAGCTTTTTTTTTTTAAGCTAATTATTTCTTTACTATTTTTATATCCAAGTACACACTTCTCATTACTCTCAAAGGACAAATCTTCACCAATCCCCAACCCCTGCAGTCAGGGAAATCATTTCATTTAAGCATCCCTTGAAAGGAGTTATTTATGGACTCCACAGAAACTGGGGTAAACTTCTGCCGGTGCCATTTATTTTTGTGGAGATTAGAGATTACCTATAAAATAATTTGAACTCGTAATTCTTTGGTTAATACATTAAAAAAGTAAAGCAAAAGCAAATCAGTGATCCCAACCACAAATCAGAAATAACTTGCTATAATTTAATTAACCTTTCAGGTGCTCTCAAAGTGTTATTTTGATACTTAATAGCACCACTGATTTGAGAGGTTCTACATTCTCTGCACCATCATTATTTTGTGAACCTAAATTATCAACACGATCGGTTTTCTTGAGAATTACTCTGATTGTTGCTCTCATATGATTCTCTTGGAATAGATCATTCTAAATCCATGATGAACACTTTTATATATTTGAAGAAACCCTTCTCCAGTATCTTCCCTACCTTTCACTTATGTGTTCTATCTTTAACAATGTACAACAGTTATTTTGCTATAATTTCTGCAGTGCAATTGTTTCTGAAGTCCCCTTTAAAATCTCCAAGCTTCTCATATTTCAAGTTGCTTTAGAGCAGTGCTCTCCACCTTGGATGCACACTCCTGATGTCCTGCACCTCAGACCAATTACATCAAAAACTCTAGGGGTGGAACCCTGACATCAGTAATTTTTAAAACTCTCAGGTGGTTCCAATGTGCAGTCATGGTTGAAAAACACAATTTAGAGGGAGCAATGACCTCAGGCTATCTGACAACTTGCCTATTAATAGCCTCCCATATCGCAAGCAGCAAAAGGCATTGGTGAACACGTATAGTTGTAAAATAGAGCTGTTTGTTTTGTTCCAACTCTGCTGAGGAATTTTTGTAAAACCTCTGTGTCTCTGTCCCTGTAATTGGAAGTTAGAGCCATCAAGTTCTGATCAAGAATCTATGCTAAATTTAGTCCAGAGCTGGAGCATGCTCTTCCTGATTTAAAATGGCAGCTCTCCGTAAAATTTGGCCTAACCAAGCACAGTTTTGAACAAAAGTGTCACTCTTAAATAATTAAAATTGTAATAACTTTCAGGTAAATAATAAGCTACAGATGCCATTCATTTAGGGTAATTTATTAATACACAGAATTCCTCAGAGCAATGCTTCTCATTAGTAACTTACTCACATGAACTCTTACGTATTAAACTCGTATGCTAACGTTTATGGTACCTGAAACTCCTTCATGTAATATCAGTAAGATTTTTAGCCTTGTAATCAGGAAAATTCCTTTCTATGGCTCATTCTAATAGCTCCAAAGAGAATCATGTTTCAATTTTGAACCCACATTTAGATTTCAGCTCCAAGCTCTTTTAACTTTTATTTTAAATTTGCTGCAGAGTTAATTTTCAAAACTCTCAGTTTATTTTTTGATAATTTTCTGAGGCCCAAATATGGTAGGAGTAATAAGACACCTTTTGTTCATCAATAATAAGGAAATATTTTCTCAGAAGTTCTCCTCTAGTTTTTATCCTAACTATAGCTCTTTCATTAAGCAATGAGTTTATTTGATTTGGACAACCACTTTGTCACTTTCTTTAATGGAACCTAGAAAACTCGGAGATTTGAGATTTAAAAAAACAAACTTTAACATGATAATTTAAGTTACTATGGAATAAAATTTAAGAAAATGTGATTATTAACAAAGACGTAAACCCAACTGGTTTTGGGATTGCAGTGAATCTAGTGACATTGGCCTTGATTCTATGACATTCACCCATGAACCAAACTAGAAAACTTATTTCAAGAAAGAGCTTTTGGTCCCGGGTTGCTGGGATCTGAATTACATACAAATTCGATGGCTCCTTTTCAAGTGAACCTCACTTTCTATGCCAATTCACGAAGGGGTAAGGTGGAGGCAGGGCAAAAGTATCTTTCCCTCTGGGCAGTCTTTCTGAATCTGCTTCCCCAAGTAGAACTGATCAGTCTTGCTATTTCTTCTTCCTGTGCATATTTATATTAAAGAGGCTTTACTGCTGAATGACAAATCATTTTTCTTGTCTTCCTCCCCATATCTCTGGGGTGGTGATTTGATCTGATTCAAAACTGTATCTCTAGTAACTAGCAGCTCACACTTGGTGTTCAATAAATGTCTGCTGAATGAGTGATGAGGGACGTGGGCTACACAGATTCAGTGTTTGTTAAAACTCATCAAATTGTATGTTTAAGATCTGTGCATTTCACTGCATGTAACTGTGCTTCAACTACAAAGAATAAAAGAAAATGTTTTAATTCTTCTTGGGACATCCTTTCAGAGTCAAATCACAAACTATTACAGAATTTGACACTTACCTCTTCATCATAAGATGATTAACAGGCAACTTGATAATCCACATTATTCACTGGACTCAAAAGTCTATTTTGCTATTTTATAAAACCAAACTCATCCACAAATTTGCCACAAGTATGGATATTCAAATAATGTGCAAACACACATGTTGAATTCAAGGAAGATGTCTTAAATACCAACAGCTTCACTGAAATGAAATTGGAGCTTACTGTAGTAACTATTTTGTGGGGTTAGGCAAATTTGGTTGTTACTACACTAAAAAATGACAACATTCCTTTACAGTCAATAAAGAAACACTCTGATTTACTTTTAGAAATGTTTGAAAAATCTCATAAAGTTATATATAACTAACCAAATATAAAACTTGGATATGGAATAAACCAACGCAAATGAGCAGAGACATTATTTCTCAGCTAGCACTATAAATAGATCCTATGAAGTATAAAAATACATTTCTTCTTATTTTTTTTTTTTTTTTGGTGAGGAAGACCAGCCCTGAGCTAACATCCATTGCCAATCCTCCTCTTTTTGCTGAGGAAGATTGGTCCTGGGCTAACATCTGTGCCCATCTTCCTCTACTTTATATGGGACACCGCCACAGCATGGCTTGACAAGTGGTGCCTCAGTACACTCCCAGAATCCAAACCTGCGAACCCTGGGTTGCCGCAGTGGAGAAAGCACACTTAACTGCTGTGCTACTGGGCTGGCCCCTATAAATACATTTCTTACAAGTGAAAATCTAGCATTTTATTAACACTCTAGTCAATAGTTATTAATTAATAACAAAAACGCCATATAGAATGGCCAGAGTATAAATCCCATCAATTGACCAAAAAAAATGCATAACTGTTCCTTTACTAATCATCTTAACATTCTTCTTCCTTTGACATCATTCCTTGATCTTTTAGAGATAAGAAAGCATGGAAAGTACAGAAAATTTTTAACATACGAAAAAAGAAGCATGGTTGCACTGACATCAAAATTTGGAAACATGTTAGTTAAGAAACAGTGATGAATTCTTCCTGTTCTTAGCAAAACAGAATGAATATTAGGAATAAAAAAGATCTTGGAGTCTAGAATATTGTTTGTTTGCTTGTTTCTTTAAGAATTTTTCTCCTTAATAAAATATTATGCAACATATCAATACATGAAAATAAATTAAAAGTACTAAAAATGGGTGGCTGTCCACAGCCTTATCTGCTGGCTCATTCTTTCACTTTTAGTAATGGATCCTGAGGGATAGCTACAGAAACCCAGACTTCAGAAAAAAATGTTGTTTTCACTGACATGGCAAAAATGTCCCATTCCCCAAGAGGGTGTGACTGTTCCTGGGTCACAGATTTAGTTTACAGCAGAGCATATTGATTGCATGGCTATGCTTAAATTATGTGTTTTTATCCAATATTTCTACATTATATTAAAACCATGATCCATTATAAGCTTGATGGTTAACTTTTAAAACTTAATTTAATGAATTGATTTAATCCCCTTAAAATAGAAACCGCACTATTTTGCATTGCAGTTTAAATTTTTCTTTCCTATGGGTGCATGAGAGTATTGCATGAGGAAATGTGTCATACCTCTTAGCATTTCTTATGTACTTTACAAATGATGTGTCTAAAACAAATTCTATAACTCAATTTCTGGTTTTGTTGTAAACCAAATACTAGTTAATAGCTTAGCACACCTAATTTGACTTGGCATTTTTAAAATTGATTTATTGCACTGTCTGCAAAACCCGTTCCTTCTAATCTTGCAAATGCAATAGGTTCCTCTTGCCATGATTATTATTATGCAGCCTACAGGTATGTTATGTCTTCCTTCAGTTTATATAATTGTGATTTATCATCCATTTCCAAGAGAAAGCACATCCTCAAAGCAATAGGTTCTGCCATTTTCTATTGACTAAAGTGTTATGCATTATCTGAAGAGTAGCCTGGTTACAAAGAGGGACTTACACAAATTCACCCTACTCCAAACCCTGGGGGAATTCCTGGGGAGAAACTGATATGTCTTTTCTGCTTTGCAGTAGGTCTGATCAATGTCTTAAAATTTAAACACAATTAACCTAGAGTTTGTGGTTTGCTTCTACCGCTTATGAATAGCTGCAATGAATGGGCTAAACATTATTGACTTCCTAAAGATTTCTAAAGTATGCTGAATAATTAAGTAGGGTTGATAACAATTTAGGCTACATTGAGACAATGATATAATACAATTTTTCTGCTTTATTTAATAATTTCCATTCTCAAATTGTAATTCATTCTTTAAAACTGACAATAGTAAATTAACAAGCATTGTACATAATTATGCTTTGCTTTTTTTATCCAATGTGCAGTGACTTCTGTGCATTCACAATAAAATTGTATAGATCCGGCATCCAGGATAGCTTTTTCTGTGTTACCAACTAACAAATAGAACTTTGAGAATTCTATATCTTTTCTGTTACTGATGAGAACCTAAATTAAGTTATGGTTAAAGTGGTCTTGGAAGAATGCCAATGTATTTTTTCTCTGAGTTTTCTCTTAGATTCTCAGGTGGCAAAAAGTAAAGCAATGGGGAATCAAGTTAAAGAAAGCCAACATTGTTTATACTGTATATGACGATAAAGAAATGAAATAATTTTAGGATAAGTAAAAATTATTTTAATATTTATTTCAAATTTCAAAGATACAATGAATTAGATTCAACACAAAAAGCATCTACTATTACTACAATAACTACACTTGAATCAATAATTCATTTATTTACATTTACATAAAATCGATCAATTCTCTCTTGTTTTAGTATTGCTGGCATCTTTGTGTAGGGCTTTGATTCTTATAACAGAAAACAGATGATAAAATTGGGAAATATAAATTAGATATGAAAAATCATATGAAAATTCTCTCTCTCTATTCATCATCTACCTGTATCAAATGTATGTATAATATCAAGAAAATAATGAAATCCAAGCTAAATGTGAAAAATTCCTATGTGTAAGGTGGGGAACTTATATGAAACTTACTTAAATCTTTATATTTCTATGCAAAAGTGAGTCTCACAGCTAAGAGAATGTATTTTATATATGTTTCAGTAGTAAAGAAATTTCTAGTTAAGAAGATATTCATCTAAATATTATTTATAATAATGAAAATATGGAAACATCTTAAAAGTCAATCATGGCTAAATAAATGAAGGTACACCTTTATAAAGGGAAACTATACAGTCATTATAAATGATATTATGCATTGACATGGAAAGATCTCAACCATACATTATTGGGTGAATAAAGAAAGTTACAAGCAAAAACATATATAGTGTATGCTCTTTTATATAAAATAATACTAGAGTATATGTATTCAGAAAGAGATGTCTATGAATATGTCTTTAAATTATAAACAATGGTTGCCTTTGGGCAGCTGATTTTGTACTGGTATTTGTTTTCTTCTTTATAGGCAAAGTAGTAATAGCATTGATGATCTTTCCATAATGACTTTGAATCTTCTTATTGACCCTCCAGATGTGCCTTATTATTGAGACTTTTTGTGGTCTTCTCATCTGAGGCATTTTAGGATGATACAAATATGAACATATTTTGAGAAGTTATAGCCAAATAATGAGTAATCTTTGTGTGATTACTCCTTAAATCTAAATAGGAAAAGAGTAGAGTGCAGTTCAGTAACAAACACATGCACCGAAGGTCAAGTGTTCTTACATAAAATATGCGATTTTATGAGAAGGAAACAGGAAATTCAAAGCTTCCAGGCGAGCAAAAATGAAGAGAGGCAAGGTAATTAGAAAAACATCACAGAGCACAAGACACTGCAAAGGCCCAGAGTCAAGGGTCTAACAGGGATGACAGAAGACCTAAATGTTTGCTCCCATCTCTGTAGTGAAGAAATAGAACAAAAATCTAAAAACCCAACCTAATTCAAACTATGGACTTTTGATGATAATGACATTTCAATGTAGGTTCATTGATTCTAAAATGTGTACCATCTGGTGCTGGATGTTGATCCCCAGTAGGGGAGGTTGTGCACGTGTGGGAACAGGGGGTCTACTAGAACTCTCTGTACTTTCTGCTCAATTTTGCTATGAATCTAAAACTGCTCTAAAAAATAAAGTTTATTAATAAAAAAAAACTCTAAAGACCCTCTGCTAAGGTAGATGCTGAAAGCAATATAGTTGATGACTTCTGATCATCCTAGAGGATCCTAACCAAGATTCAGCCTTTCTCTTAATGCCTCTCCAGAATTTATAGTCAGAAGACTTGGATGCAGTCAGTAAGATCACATTCAATTATATCTATCACTTTTCCTACTAAAAGGATCTATGAGTCTGCAGCCCTTTATGCAGAACTAACCTGCTGTTTCAGAGGTGTAGGCAAAGAATGAAACAGCTATACTATGCTCCTTCTCTTTCTTATATACCCCCAATAAAACACTACTTCAGAGGCTAAATATGAAGACTACAAAATTTGATTGGCTTAAGACTACAAAGGTTGTTGTTGAGAGCTGTAAGTCCTCTCTATCCATATTTCAAATCTGTTTAAGGCTGCTCTTATCCTCCAAATAAACAGCAAAATTCAAATCATTGTACCGTCATTCTGGATCCATAGTAGACAAATTAAATTACAGCTTTCAGCAGACAATGATGTGATACATGTCTAGAGTTAGAAATAGCCACTGTGCCATTGGGAGATGCTATATCATATAGATATTTCAAAACAGGTAAGAAAAATTTGAGATCTACTCAATGTACCACAAAAAAGCAAGATGTTTGGAATAAATTACTAAATTCAATTTACGAAAGAGAGGAGTAATTGCCTATCTACTGTTGAGTAACAAACTGCCTCCAAATGTAGCGGCTTTAAACAGCAACCATTTCATTTGTTTATGATCGTGCAGGTTAGTAATTTGGGGATGACTCAGCTGAATTTGGTTCCACGTGGCATCAGATGGGATCATTCAGTTGGCTGCATACTGCTGGTGGCTGTTTCGGGCTGGAAGTTTTAAGAACTCTTCCTTCACATTTCTGTCACTTCATATGGCCTCTTTCAATTTGGCTAGTTTGAGATGCCTCTCTACCTGGGGTCTGAAGAGAGTTGGATTTCTTACATGGAGGGAGTGGTCCAAGAGGAGGGAAGTAAAAACCATGAATCTCTTGACACCCAGAAATGAAATCATTTAGCATTATTTCTGCTTCATTCTATTTGAAAAAGCCAGTCACAGAGCCAGCCCAGGTTCAAGGAAAGAGGCAATGGAACCCTCTTCTCAATGGGAAAAAAGGGAAAGAATTGGTGGTCAACTTTTAATCAATCATGGGGAGAGATCTCAATAGGGAACTTGGCAAAAGCCATCAATTTATATTAGGTAATTGAAGTTAATTAAATTAAGGGCTGTTTTATTAGATCTGAGCTAATATTTTACCTCCTCAACTGAGTTGGGAAGAGGATATGAACTCAAGAACATTGTCATTATTTTAGAAAAATAAAGTAGTATATGTTATATCGCATATTTTATATCTTGAAAACTACATAAATTATGGAAATGGAATTAAAAAACCAAGCAAACAAAAATTAGCAGCCCAAAATTCATGCATTGGTCATTCAAACTTAATTTACATGGCATGAGGTCACTAGCTTTTTTTAATTAAAAAAATATTGTAATGGGCTGGCCCCGTGGCTTAGCGGTGAAGTGCGCGCATGCTCTGCTACTGGTGGCCCGGGTTCAGATCTCGGGAGCCCACCGATGCACTGCTTGTCTGGCCATGCTGAGGCGGCGTCCCACATACAGCAACTAGAAGGATGTGCAAGTATGACATACAACTATCTACTGGGGCCTTGGGCAGAAAAAGGGAAAAAAAGGAGGAGGATTGGCAATAGATGTTAGCTGAGGGCCAGTCTTCCTCAGCAAAAAGAGGAGGATTGGCATGGACATTAGCTCAGAGCAGATCTCCCTCACAAGAAGAAAAAAAAAAGTTATATATTTACAGAAAAAACATATTGAAGGAAAAGTTAATTCTCATTATATTTGGTGCAGAATATTTTTTCCAAACTTACAGATAAAGGTTTGTACTACAAATGAGAAAAATAGAAAAAACAGTACTATTGTGGTAAATAGAATAAACTTTCTCCTTTCCCCACAGATTTTCACACTCTAATCACCAAAACCTCTATGTTACCTTATATGGCAGAAAGAACTTTGCAAATGTGATTAAAGTTAAGGATTTTGACTACTGTAAATAATGCTGCAATGAACATAGGGGTGCATATATCTCTTTGAAATATTGTTTTAATTTTCCTCAAATAAATATCCTAATAACTTTGTATGGTGACAGATGGTAACTAGACTTATCGTGGTGATCATTTTGTAATGTAGATAAATATTAAATCACTATGATGTATATCTGAAACTAATAGGATATTGTATGTCAATTATACTTCAATTAAAAATAATAATAAAGCTGTGGTTTGAGGTAAGAAAGAAAAGTCGAGGCTTTTGAAGTGAAAACAATAACCTGGATTGTCTAGGTGACCCCAATGTAATCCTATAGGTCTTTATAAGTGAATAAAAAGTATGAGTTAGAGAATTAGTTGTGATGAAGGAAGCAGAGTTTGGAATGATGTGGTTAGGACCCAAGGAATGCAGGCAGCCTGTAGAATCTGGAAAAGGCAAGGAAGAGATTCTCCCTTTTAGGGCCTACAGAAGGGACACAACCTTTAATTTTAGCCCCATAAGACACATTTCAGACTTCTGGCCTCCACAACTGAACACACTACATTGAGCCACTAAATTTGTAGTAATTTGTTACAGTAGCAATAGGAAACTAATAAACTATCAAAAATTTAAAAATGGAATTTATAATTATTTTTCTTACATGACAGCTAACAACCAATAAATCATTTAGAAAAACTTTACAACTAATTATGTGGTAAAGTAGTCAACCACATTAATGTTATACAGCTATGACATCTGAGATTCAGAAACGGTGATTTTTAAGTAATAAGGTTGGTTGAAGGCATGTAATATGTGTTTTGGAAAAGATGTATCAAAAATACATAATTCCTCTCTAGGGTATATTATTAAATCAACTTTAAAATTTTGGAAACACATACAAACACCCAATGATAAGTTAAAAATAGTCTTTTGACCTATGTACAAAAAATATATTTTAAATAAATACAACCTGAATAAATAAAATAAAATAAATATGTTTTATTCTAACCTATGCAATAAAACATGAAAGACATTTCTAATTTGTGAGTTCAGGGTTCTCTCCCCATAGGAAATTAGACATACAATAGAATGCAATAGAATTTATGAAAATTAACATCTATAATCCACCACAATCATTTAGTTGTCAGTTTCTAGTTTGTGAAATGTGTGTGTGTGTGTGTGTGTATACTCCCTTTGTTCTCCTAAAAAACTTAATTGGTATGCACAAGAGGACACAGGAGAGGAGGGAGAGGAAAACAAGCATTTCTTTATAGATCTATAGAATTATTTTACCATTAAAAGAAAAAGCATATGAACTGAACATGTCATAATTTTATCATCTTCATTTATGGGAAATATAAATACATTTCAACATTACAATGAAATGGATAAAGAACCGACAAATATGCACAGCCAAGAATCATGAGATCTAATCAGTTTCTGTCATAAACTAATTGACCATCCTTGGGCCTGTTTTTACAGGTGATAAAACTGGATGCCTAGTGTGCCCAATGTCATCTGCCCGCCACTGTTCTATTTCCTATCTTAATTGGTACTGGCACTCCAATACTACATGTCTTCAATTTATGTTGATGAACAAGGTCACTTTCCTCCGGAAAGCCTTTAATAGTTCTGTACCTTTTACAGAATAAAATCAAACTCATTAACTTGTCTTTATAAGTTCCTGTCTTCCCTTATACTTCCAATTCTCCAAATATTTTTGTTAAGAGTACAAGGCGCAGCCTGGAACCATGTTCTTAGCCTTCCTCTACTCCTCCCAGCCTGCCCCACCTCATCCACTTTAGCCCAAGCCTCTTTGGTAAGGTGTTCAGAGGAAATTGGTATGAAATGTGGGTGCTCCCCAGATCCCATAAACCTTAACTCCTTAGGAAGGTGTTTCTGAGGACTTAGAGTGAATCTTTAAAAAGTTTGCAATGTGGACTGTATTTGTAGCTGCATCACTTACTGCCACGACTGAGGGCAACAGATGGACACTTTGTATCTCATTTTCCTGATCTGTAAAACTAGGAACGTGCTGGTAGTACTCATACCACAGGGCTGCTGTGCAGGTTAAAGGATACAGCGATTGTCAAGTGCCTGACACCGTGCTTGAGGCATGAATGTACTTAATAAATGTCAGCTACTCCTATAGTTTGTTTAAAAAAGAATGGTTTGCAAAAAGAGAGCTACAAACACCAAGGAGATGTGAGAGAATCTTTGTTCTTATAAAGTATAGAAAATCTATATTAACAATTAAGGTAGAAATCTAGGAAAACATAGTTTACATATGCCAAATTATTTTAGCATCAGAAATAAAGTTAAGTTTATCTTTGGTTTTAGATGCATCTGCTAAACCAAAGAATCAAAAGTGAGAAGGATAAATTCATTTCAGTATTCCCTACTTGCCTATAAATGCGTGGTACTTGAGTTCTCTTTTGAAACAGTTGCAACATCTACTGGATGTCTCATTAATTAATGAGTTGAATCAAATCTTTGACACATGTTCATTTACAAAAAAATAAAAGTGGGAAGGAAATGGAGAAGGCTGCTACTACCATAGCCACAGGATAAGGCTTCAGCCCCCATTAGGGAGGTTTGACAACTGCAGTGATTTGTAGAATTAGAGACTGAGTGGTGGTAAGGGGCAAAGGGCATGATGCTCTTATGAGTTATGCCACATAAGAAAAGGAGAAGAAGTTCCCTTGATTCTCCGAAGGCAGTTGTAACCCGAGTGTGGCTGCTCTTCAGTTGCCTCCGCAGTGCCAGCACACCTTTGATGAAGCACAACCTTGTCCTGCTCTGCTCCTTTGCCTACCCTCTCAAACCTCAATCGGTCTCCACTAGACCTGAGTCTTTGCTTCTGGATGCCCAATCACTAGCAAATGTCCTTGAGCATAATTACAGTACTCATGAGTACACGTGAGTACTTAGTTCAAACCAAACTAACATTCATATATATATTTTAGCAAAACTCAATACCTCCTTGGGTCTTCTGCATTGGCGTGAGGACGTTGTGGAATTTGTCACAAATGCTGGATCATGACAGGGAGAGATCCTAACTATCTCCTGACATTCTCCGCTGTGGTCTCCCCACTCCAGCTGTACCGGCCTCGTTGCTGTGCCCTGATCAAGCTGGGCATGCTCCTGCCTCAGAGCCTTTGCAATTGCTTCTGACTGGGATGCTGGTCTCCTAGACAGTGCATGGCTAACTCCTTCCAATACCACCTGCTCAGTGAGGCCTCTTCAGACCACTCTACATAAAATTGCAACTTCCATCCTCTTTGGCACTCCAGACTCACATTACCCTGCTCTATCTCTTGCCCACAATACAGGCCACTTTCCTATATCTATATTTAATATGTGGGTTGCTTGTCTCTCCCCAAAGGCAGAGACATGTGTTTTGTGCCACCAAGAACAGAGCCTGGCACATCGTAGGCACAAATTACCATTTATTAAATGAATATTTGTTGAATAAATTAGCATTCATGCTGGTTTTTGGTCAACCATAAAAGTCTAAATAGAATTTCATTCAAAACTGCTTAATGCAATAGGGAAGCAGGCAGTAAATTTCATTGTTTTACATATTGGACTAGTTAAAATATTTAAACTTTTGATATTTCAAGGAATTTTCTTTGGCTTTATGGAAAATTCACTAATCCAGAATATTGTGTTACCAATCAAACCGAAACATGGTTCATGCAATTCTGTCTGCATATATTAGACTGGAGATAAAGTTGACATCTTGAATTGTGTTATAAATGTTTAAATTACTATTTATGTACCTTACAATTTTAAGATTATAAAGCCTTTAATAATCAATTACCACATCCAATTAGTCCACAATCATTGAAATATACAATTGGGACTAGAGCTCATTTCAAATCTCAAAATAAAAACTCGCTTAATTCAGAACTCCATCTGTGCCTCAGTCTCTAGAGTCTGACAAACAGTCTCCAGATTGTCTTCCGAGTTTTCATCAAAACAAGACACCGGTTTGGAATCTATTTTAACATTACTTGCAATATATGGGGACTCACATTGCATCTGCTTTGATTTTTCTCTAATGAAAATTCCTAGTTGTTCTTTGTCAGAAAGGATGTAAGTATTCCCTAGAAATAGTGCTGTTATTTAGAATGCAACAATAGAGAAGAAGCTAAGCCCCAGATCTTATATTTCCTATTCATAAAATTGTAATTGGCCTTTTTATATCTGTGCCACCCTTGAGACAGGGAATTAACTTTACGTACATGAACATATATAGGATATCCATAAAACTTGGAATTGTTCAAATTCTCATTTCCCAAAAAGAATTAGAAATAAAATCAAAGCATATTTTTCTTTAATCTTGGGGATTCTCTATAGTTTAATGTTACCTCTTGAGATGATATTAAATTTCAGTTATTGTAAATAACTGGCAAAGAAAGAACTATGGTATAATCTTTGCAATAGCATTGTAAATAGAGAGGAAATCTCCACAAAAATCTACATTTCACTTGTAGGACAAAGTCGACTCCTTGCAGGTATCAAATGTTTATATTCTCCTTTGTCATAGTGGCTAAAAGTACAAGGCTTGTTAGACAACTCATTGGGTTCAAAGTCTGGGTTCACTCTTCTATATGACCCAGGTCATCACTTGGACTTGCTAACACTGTGAGCCTCATTTTATCCATATCAATAGGAATAAAAATGCCTGAAATTTGGGAAGGGTGAGGTCTAAATAAATTAATACACATAAAATACTCAGCATCATTTCTGATACACCGTAAATGCTCAATAAATGGTTGCCAATATTAAGGGCAATCAGAATGGACATAATTTCAATTCACGAAGAGGTGATGGTTCCAGAAGCAGAAAGTTGCCATGCCATTTGTCAGAGCTAAGAAAAACAAGGATATAACTTTGCCAAAAGAACTAAGAGTATGTCTTGGTGCTCTGTCTCCATTTGTGTGTGTGTGTGTGTGTCTAATGCACAAAGTCAGAATTTATTCAGCACTTGAATGAGAGCACACACATACACAGATACTCAAAGTAATTGGTTGTTTTTAAGACATCTATTATGTTGTCTTCATTCCTCCCTCTATAAGTGAAATGTAAAATTTAAAAACATTCTCTGAAGTAATGAACAAATATCAAAGTAACATACAATTTCTTTATTGATATAGATAGTATTTTGTATATATTTCCAGACATGTGTGTATAAAGTTTTTTATAAATAAGATTACAACAATCTGATTAACGTCTCAAAAAACCCAAAGAAAGAGAGAATAAAGGAACCAAACGAGAAAGAAGGAAAGAAAAGAAAAAAAAAGCAAAAAAAAAAAATCTTCTGCACAAAGGTAAAGTTTATGAGTTGAAATTATTATATTTTATGCAAAGAAGGGCCCGTCTTGCCCTCCCTCAGCACCCTAATGGCCAGACCATTGTGTTCTGAGCCCTCTCTTGACTAGAACTAGCAGTAAATTAGAGTGAGTGGCAGACACCGACCTCAGCAAGAGGTGAGCTCTGACACACATTGGATCAGTATTAATCCTCTGTGACCAGCCTGTCGAACACACCTGACTCCCAACGTTAAAAAAAGAAAAAAAAACACAACTTAATTTCATCTTCCACCATTGCTGAATTAAAACTTGATTCAGTACGCCTCATTTTCACACGTTTCTGAATGGATTCTTTGAGATGACTGGGGCTTTCCTGCTAGTTTTAAATAGAGACTCCTACAGTCATTTGAGTACCAGTTTAAATTTGAGTACAGTTTGAGTTTAAATTCAGAAACCAAGAGGTCCAGCCCAACATACTAATAATAAACAAAAACATAATTTACATTTAAAATCATTTTCCCCTTTCAAACCTGCTTTAAGCTGGAAACCCAGAGGGTAAGTATTGGAAGGGAGGGTGGTATCTTATCCTTTTCAGGATTCTTGAGGGTTCTTACAGGGCCCTTGTTTCCTATAGTTCCCTTGTCTCAGATAGAGGTACCTGGGTTCATTCAGTATAGCCCTTTGCAATTTCTTCCTCACCTCTGAGAATCTCATGATGTATTACCTGCCTCTTTCTGCTGAGAACTCCTGCCCTACAGGCAACCACATTGGATGTGACCCAAAGCAATTTTGTTTGGTTTTCTCCCCCATGCTCTCCATGACAGATATGGAAAATACTCACATACCTCTTATACCAATAGATTGCAGGAGTGCAGGCCAACTCTAATAGGCCTGTCACTTAAGCGTATGTGCAAGCACAGATCAGATCTAATTTACATTCTATTTTAGTGTTCTCAAGAATGAGTCTGGTACAAGCCTTCAGTTTCTCCCAACCTTAGGGAATATATTTCAAAATTGATTGTTTCCCTTTTACTTGTCACTAGGCTTAGGGCCGTAAGAACGGACCCTCATCTCTACCTCAAAGAAGGAATAGAACGGATGCATCAGTCTCTTAAAAGAGCTCTATCAGGAATCTTCTCTTTCCACATCTCCCTTTTCATATGTCTGGTCTGGAGAGTGGTCTCAAAGTTGTGGAAGAGATTCTTCTTCATTAACTCTTTTATTAATTTGTATACAGGAGGGGCTCTGTGTTATGTTTTACCTTAGCTTTGCTATCCTGAGGTCAATCTAGGCTGAAATAGAAAGTTTCCCATTCTAATGATTTGTTTCACCTCTTTAGCCTAAAGGGCTGAAACCACTAATGTAAAAGCATACATCTTTCCATATCTCAATAATCTATGCAGAACTAAAGAACCACAATGCAATAGAGCCAGGCTGCTCAAAATGTGGGTTCCATACCAGCAGCCGGGGCATCACATGGGACCTAGTCACAAATGCAGAATCTCATTCCTATCTCTGAGAAATGCTAAATCAGAACCTGCAATCTAGCAAGTTCCCTAGGAGATTCATATGCATATTCAAGTTGGAGAAGCACTGCAATAGAGGATTATTAATAATGATGGTTTTAATTCCCAAACTGTGCTCCTTAAAAAATTAATATCTTCCAAAATGTTTTCCACAAAAAAATGAGTTCTATAATCAAATGTATTTTAAAAACATGAAGTTAAATAACGTTAAGCAAATTTCTGGTCTGTGGGAATTCTTAGAGCCCAGTTAAGCACCGTTATGGTCCAAAATAAAAATGGCATTAGTACTTCCCCAAGCTATTTGATCATGAAGCCATATTTTCTTTGGGTAATTTATAAATATTTCTTAAGACACTGGGGTTTGTATAAAACAGTTGGGAAAAGGGTTCCCTAAGTTATGAAGAACTGATCAAATTATATTTCACAAAGTCTGCTTAAAACATCAGGAACAATGTCTGTCTGAAGCTTAAAATTAAACCCTGGAAAATTGTTTATGTGAAATATCTAAATTAAACTGGAAAATAGGTGATGTTTGCTTCTGTCCTCCCTCAGCTGTCTCCAGACCCACTACTCTCATTCTGCCTGTTGGAGTGAGGGACTTGGCACTGATCTCAACTGAATCTCCACATTTTGGAGCATGTTCAGACTCAAGATATCTTCTTCCTCTTGCCCCTTATCAAAATAAGAGTTATTATATTCTTCCTAAGGTAGATACCACCACAAAAACAGTTTATTAAAGCCATATCTGATAAGTAATATCTGAAATTGACTGACTATGCTATTCCTTTTTACTTTTTTTAAATAGAAAAGATGTATCTTTACGTTGCCTTATCCCAAAACACAAGAATTACATTTGTTGTTACAATCAAATATGTTGTACCTAAAACAACCTCTGTGAATACCACACCAACGAATTCCAATAGACAGTTGGAATTAAGAAGGGCCGTGAACTAAGAAATCACCAAACTTGCGAATATGGACACATTAGTACATGCTCTTTTCCTGCTATTATCATATTTGCATCAGGGGCCCACATTTCTTTCTTAGTTATTTCATTATTTAAATGCTTTTTAAATTTTTTCTGTTATTTTCATGGCCCAGGAAGACAGGTACTACACTCACGGAGAGTTTCATAGCCAGTTGTCTCTCCTTTCCACTTAGAGCTTATCATGGATAATTGTATAAAAAATTCAAGCTACCAATGAAGTTGTTTTCAAATTTTTCCTGAAATAATATTTTCTGCCTAAAGAAATCTCATTTTTTTCTTCACTTCTATCATAAAAATAGAGCCTGGCTGCTGTTTTTACACAGTTTTTGGTCATAAAAAAATAAAGTTAGTTAAGATTTCAATCTAGCATCCAAAATTATAATTATTCCATTATATTCAATAGCTTCAGAGCCGATTAATGGCTAAAGCATTACAAAATATTATTTTATATAATATCAATAGTCTGACTCATTTTGGGCTATCTCCCCTAACCTGCATTTCATAAAAGAACCATTAATCATCATTATGGGTAATTCCCCAAGAAAACGACTAAGCAGAATTGAGAATATGCTAAAAAGCTCAATGGTACATAAACATCTGTAATTCCTACTTCCCTCGTGGCTTTTTATTTGGAGCTCACATTTTAAACTCATGTTTGTTTACTTTCTCTCCATCTGTATTTATTCAAGAAATATTAATTTAGTGCATATTAAATGCTAGGCTCTATTCCAGACTTTGGGGATTCAAGAAAAGTTAAAACAGAAAAACAGATATTATAAGGGCAGGTAGTGATAAGTGCTAAGAGGGAAAATAAAAGCTATTTAAACAAACAGATAGTGACTTGAGTAGGGGAGCAAGGAGTCATCCTCCTGGACATAAAAAATAAAAAACAATATATATGTAAATATATAAACATATAGATATATTTGATCAGCTATATATTACATATATATTTTTGATCAGATTATCTCAATTATACTCTGTCAATTTAGATGAAAATCAATGCTCAGTTTTAGCAGTTCTTGAAATAATTATTGATGAGGCACTCCTCCATAAATTTTCTGAGATCCATATTTTTCAGACCATACCAAAACTTCTCTCCAAATTTTCTGAAAACTTGTACAGTTATTTTCATTTGACATAATAGGAGAGAGAGTAAAAAGAAATATTATCTTAGTCATATAGAAAGAAATCTATTACAAATGAACTGTATTTCAATTGAAAGCCTTGATTATGCTGACAATTATAATGGTGTTGTGTTTTGTTTTTAAGGAAAGATTTAAAGAACCAGAAATACACGGTGCTTTTTTTTTTTTTTTGTCATTTGTTTTGTCAGTATTATGACCACAGCATTGTTCAACTTAACAATGAAATTAAGAAAAAATCATTATGAGCTGCTTGATATCATATAGGGAAAATATCTGAAAAACTGCATTTTAAAATTTTTAATCACTCAGGCAAGTATTAGTATTGTAAAATTAAATTTTTAAAAAGTCAATACTGGAAAGGTCATGAAATATTGTCGTAAGAGTCAGAAAAGTCAACATATAGAACAGAAACTCTGCCAAGTAAAAATGAACACCATGAGTTTTCAAAACTTACACAAAATATATTAGCAATGGATACATTGGCTTTCTGGAATGATGCTCATGTAGAATTAATTCAAGCACGTGAGTAGCTTCTTTGGCCTCTTGGCTGACTTTTAATAATCTCGTACTGAAACTCTGTCCTCCAATCTGCTTTTCTTTTAATTCCTCTGGAGTGTTTGATGGGATGTATCAAGAGATTTCTATAAATATCTAAGATTTTATCACAGTTTAGTCAAATCTCAATTTTGAATACACAGTTAATATAATCAAATGTCATATTTATAATATAATGTAATATAATATAATTTATAATAATATCTACATAATATATAATAATATATAATGATATAACATAGAATATACAGAGAACATATATCATACATGATTGCTATATAACAGTCAGCCCTCCAGATATGGAGGTATGGAGGGTTGACTGTATTCACTGTACTATTTTTAGTACCATTTTACATAAGGGACTTGAGCATCTGTGGATTTTGGTATCCACGGGGGTTCCTTGAACCAATCCCCTGTGGATACCGAGAGATGACTGTACTACTAACAAAATATTGTTATATATTATATATAATTCAACAACAACTACCCTTTCAGATGTATTATTATTATTTCAATTACACTTATGAGGAAAATAAGGCTGAAACTTGATCATTTGGCTCTATGTCTTTACTTTTGTAGTATAAAGTTATCTATTACCTAAGGTCTTTACTATGTGCAGGTGTGTTTCTGGACTATTGCTATATTTAAATTAATGATTCATAAGAAAATATGTCTATTATATTTTCTATGAAAAATAAAAGCAGAAGGAAAAGAACAGTACCACTTCTAGAAATTTGTTTTAAAATCCCTTCGTGAGATAGAGAGAAAGTGAGAGAGAGAGAGAGTTGGTAGAGATATAAAACCACTCAGTTTTGATCTCTAGCAGTGTAATATACAAATTTTATCACTCTTTAATTTTATATATCTTTAAACTGTAGTTAAAAACCACATATTAGACTTCTTTCATGCCCAGCTTTGTTTCAAGTAGAACGCCATTGTAAGGTTCCTTCTAATGTGCCATCACATTTCTAATAAGAAGTTGACTGAATGAGTTAAGACATTTGTCATAGGCTTGACGTCCAGTCTTATCACTGTCAAGAACTGGCTTCAGGGTCTTGGCCAAATCACTTAACTTTTCTGTGTTTCAGTTTCTTCCTCCCCAAAATAACTTAGATTAGTAAATTCTATTATAGATTTAAAATTCTGTGATTCAAAAATTTATCTTGAGCATTTACTATGTACTATGAGAATACTGTGTTAAATATTAAGGGAGAAGGTTAGAAAAAAACTGATATCACAATACCTCATTCCTTACAGTTTGCTGAACAAATGTTAACTAGAAACCAAAGCACTATTTAAAGTATGGGTTAAAAGGTTTAAAAATACAACTACTGCAGAATAACATTTGTATATGCAACATAAGCCCTTTATTGACTTTGTGGCTTTATAAAGGTTAGAAGTAATTACAATAATATTAATAATAATAATTTAAGTCATCACATTATGTTCACAATATGTGGAAGATAGTGCAGGCTCTCCTGATTATTGTAGCAAATAGGGAGAAAAATGTATATATAACCAGTAAAAAGAAAGTCAAAAAGAATGAGAAAAAATACAATAGAGGAAGAAATTTGTCATTATTTTAAAATTCTGGTGTATTTTCAAGATCAGTAGCCATTTAGCTGATGATGGTCTACATTTACATGCTGTCCTACTGAGAATTCAGATCTGAGTCGATTTAGTTAGTGCTGTTTTTGTAATATATTCTGCTAAAAAATAAGAAAATAATTAGGGATTACCTAAACTAATTTTTCTGTAACTATGTTGTTAGCATGGGTTTGTTTTCTTTCTCTGCATTCTGGGTTCATATCAAAGCAGGGACCCTAAATGGAAGAAAGAAAGGCAAAAAGGAAATATTGCAGAAATCTATGGTATCACTGTGGGTTCTTGTTTGAAAATTGAATTCCCTTTTTACTGGAGATGTAAATGTAAAATCACTTAACTCCATGGCATTTAATGAGATAAGAATAGACCTCATAAGTGCCTTTGAAAGTTACTCCTCATTGTTTTATAAAAAATCAGTGATTTGAAAACATTAAATGGGCATGATATGGGCATTTAAGAAAATCCACGTGAAAATACACACACAGATTTATTAAAATGACAGCTGTCTGCTTGCTGTTATTTGCTGCTTATGGGTAAGATAAAAGTGTATTTTTTTTCCTTTCTTTCCATTGAAGAAAAATTCTAACTCCACTAACTCTGGTATACAGGTTTCCCTTGCTATCCGAAAGTTCGCTTTAAGCCACTTTGCTTTTACAAAAGACCTACATTAGTACCTGTTTTTGCTAAATGAGAGAAATCGAAGAGGATTTTAGCTTTAACCAAAGAAGGTGAAAAGCAAAAATAGCGTTCACCCTTTGTTTTGCAGTGAGCAGTTATAGAGGCAGTGCACATCCTGAGCAGCAAAGTGGCACTGCCAAGCTCCGGCCCATGGAACTACACCCAGCATCTCAGCACCAAGCCGCCATAGCTTTGAACTGTGTCTGTGAGCATATGTGCTTTATCTCCATTTATTTTGGCAGGTTATTTTTTGGGTCTGGGAACATTCAAAAAATGTTCCCATACAAATTAATGGTAATTGCTTCTTCACTT
The DNA here is from genome assembly GCF_057802395.1 of Ceratotherium simum simum. Taxonomy (NCBI): domain Eukaryota; kingdom Metazoa; phylum Chordata; class Mammalia; order Perissodactyla; family Rhinocerotidae; genus Ceratotherium; species Ceratotherium simum. The sequence goes on from NC_141909.1 coordinate 18,920,410, forward strand.
TACACCATTTCAGCTTATGAAAGTTTTCCTAGGAATGCTCGTCTTTCAGATAGTACAGGAAAATTGTACTTACAAATACTTGAGGAGTAAAGCATCTTTACATTTAAGGGATTTTCTAATAAAATGCATAACTGTGTGACTAACCATCAGAAAAGATTGGAAGAACTCTCTTTACTAAGTTAAAATGACAAAGATTTTTAGAGGAAAGTGAAGTAAAATAATGAATTTCCTGCATGGAAATCAGTATTCACTTGGAAGAAGAACTGACTAGAAATATGAGATCATTTGTTTTCCTTTGGTCGAATAATCTCAGGTTTGTTCTCAAGATTGTTCAGAATTATAAGACATCATAAAGTATCCAGCTGAAACTCCCAACATGCGTCTTAGTTCTCAAAAGATCACACGAGGAAGTGAATAAGCATTTGATGTAAGGTCTTTGGATGATAGGGCTTACTTGGAGAATAGAAAAACAGGATGACTTATTTACTTCTAACAAAAATTCTTTCTTGAAGTTATAGTAAATTAAGATCGATGAAATATTTTTTGGAAGAACACAATGGTATAAAGAAGACTGGATTCTAAGATGAGAACTTGAGGCAGATTAGTCACTTAGTGTTACACTCAAAAAAAGGTAATTAGGAATTATTTTTACTGAAAGACCAGTCCTGTTTGTTGAGAGATTGGTGAATTTTTCTTTTTTGAGGAAGATTTGCCTTGAGTTAACATCTGTGCCAATCTTCCTCTATTTTGTATGTGGGATGCTGTCACAGCGTGGCTGCCGGCGAGTGGTGTAGGTCCAGGCCTGGGAACCAAACCCGGGCCGCTGAAGCGGAATGCACTGAACTTAACCACTAGGCCACAGGGCTGGCCCTGAGAGATTGGTGAAATTTCAAACTGGAGATTCACACTTCTGTACCAAAGCAAATCATGATTTTTCTTATCCATCATTTCCGTAGTAGGATTGCACTCTGAATCCCTGTATCGATAATTCTTCTAAGGCCCAAATATGACCCACCTCCATGAAGCCTTCTTTAATTATCTTAGATGCCTCAGTTCTTGTTTATCATTTCCTCCCCCAAACCAAACTATATTCCTCTCAACAATACATCTTCTCTATTGACATTAATTATAAATCCTCCTCAATTTTCATTCATAAAATCATTTGGATCTTATGTGACATGAAGAGTGGTATATACATAGTAGATATTCTGCAAATGTTTGAAATGATGATGCTGGTGGTTCACAGTGATGATGGGGATGATCATAATCATGGTTATGATGGTGGTGATGGTGGTGATGATGACAGTGTGATAAATTATCGTCTCCCTCTCCGAAGTTTCTCTTGAGCCTATAAAATGCCTAAGGAAAATTTTAGGGCAAAAGTTACTCCCTTCTTCTTACTGCTCATTAGCTTCTACCTTTTGTAGGAGGGATCTGATTGGTAAAATAAGAGTCTGGTATCTGTTTGCTCATGTTCTTCAATTGGGAAGGTTAATGTCCTAAACTTTCACGCTCATTTGTGGCTTCTCCTTCTTTGTCTATCTACCACTCTTGGATCTCTGTTTTGGAAATTGCCCACCTGTGAGCCCTATACATTCCACTCCCCAATCTTGCATTTTCCATACAATAAACCAAAGAGAACAGGCTTTGCCTTGTGCAGTGAAGTTTTCAGCTATTCAGTTGCTCTATTAGTGATTTTTTTTTGTATAAATTCTATGGAGGGAAAAAGAAAAAGGAAAAAGATTTTGTTAGAAGTACAAGCCATATTTTCTAATCCAGCTTTGCACCTATAATAAAGAGGATAATTTCTTCTCATTCTAACTCCTGTTACATATTTCCAAATAGGTTCAGAATCATGAGGGAATGAGAAGGAGTGGTTAATTAACCAAATCAAATACTGTGAGTGACGACAACGATCATGGCAAAATTATTCTCACTAGCCCTTTCAAGGTGAACAAGCCCAGAGTTGTAATTTTCTGCCAGATGAAATCATCTTCAAAGAAGATTTTCTTTTTAAAACTCTTAGGAAGATGCTAGGATGTAACACAGAAAGATTTCGGTGAATTATGTAGACAAAGTCTTTGTCAGATAAAGTCTTTGTCATGATCAAATTTGGTTACTATATTTAATCCTCTTACTATATTTCAAAGTACATTAAAGGCCAAAATCCTGCGCCCCGTTGATACTGGATACTGGAGTTTAACACTCTCAATATCCATCCTAACAACTTTGTAGCTTGCAGGGGCTGAAAAGCAAAAACTAAAATTCCTAGAATTCCTTCCTGCTAGGGATTCAGATATAATTCAGGTTTCTGAATCATTTGACAAAATAAGACACTCTTTCACTTGGCAGAAGTAGCTATCCAGCATAGATTAAGCAGTTTCCTGGTTAGTTTTTGAGACATCAGCTGTGATGGCAGCCCCTGACTTTATAACTTGCCAATCATATAGAGGCAGCTGTTCCTGTGGCAGACCAGTTCTATCCAATGTGGGACTGTCATGGGTCTTGTTTTTGTAACCCTACTAATTAATCTGTGAGATAGTTTTACCCCTTTAAAAATCACGTTATTTTTAAGCAGGATGAAGTATATTCTCCCATGTGCAGTTAAGAATCTTGGCTATTACATCAGTAAAACAATTCAGGGTAGAAATAAGAATTTAAGATAAAGAATAGATCATAAAACATACATTAAACTTGCACAGGAAATATTGTATAGGGTAGAACTAAGAAAAATATGCCCAAAGTAATGGGAAAGTTGAAGCCAAAGGGGATTAAACTAAGCACAGCTGCCAATTCTCTATGGTTCAAGCCAAAGGAGCCACATTATGTTATGCACTGAGAATTACCATTCCAGTTGAAGAAGTCAAATTTTAAGCACATAGCCTGAAGAAAAAGGGAACATTAATTTATCAGCTTTAAATGGCATACCTACCCTGTCAAACTCAATAATCACCTGCTGGAAAGGAAATACATTATTGCTGTCAGCTACTCACATTCAGGATCATTCCTATGTATGTCTCAAAAATTTTAGTTTCTGGTTCACTCCTACTCTGTCCATTGGAATGCCTGATTTAATTTGTGGCAATTTCTATATACATATATACAATTTTTCTGATATCCTGTATTCTTAGTTACCTAAATGCTCCCTTCCAAGGATAACTACCTCAGTCATTCCTTCCAATGTCAAATCTCAGACCTTATCATTACCAATAACTGCAACACATGCACAGACCTGTGATTATGAGATATACACAATCACAGTGTAATGAATGCCTTTCACTGATGGACTCCTCAAATCTATTTGGCACATGAAGACCTCCAATTCGTTGATACCATCACCTTTTCCTGTCCCTCACTCCCTTGATGCTCTTCCTTCTCTCCTTACTCAGCTTAAGTTCCATGGTGTGTCATCAGCACTCTTGTATACCTTCCTTGCCCCCTCTCACCTTTGCCTGCTTGCTTGGCACAGCCACAGCTCTGGTTCAGTCCAGCTCTTTCCCCATAAGCAGACCCACACAACTCAGTGTGGCTGGAGAATAACTATACTAGAGATAACGATACACATACACATAAACATACACAACCATACTGACTGATCCCACTTTAAATTCACAATTCCTTAAGGGCCCGTAAAGGTAATCTATCATCCCTTCTGTTTTTGGCTAGTATTTCTTCAAAAAATTTTTTTCTGTCTTTTCTTTCTACCCTCTTCTTCCGATATTCCCGGTAGGTATATATTGATATTCTTAATGGTCTCCCACATTTCTCTGAGACTCTTCATTTTTCTTCATACTTTTTTTCCTCTGCTCTTCAGATTGCCTGGTTTCTATTGATTGATTGATTTTCAAGTTCATGGATTCTTTCTTCTGATCAAATCTACAGTTAGAGCCCTTTTACTGAATTTTTCATATCAGTTATTGTATTTTTCAACTCTTTTTCCATTTGGTTCTTTTCATAATTTTCTTCTTTATTGTTTTTTGTTATTTATTTAAACAATTTTGTATCTTAATCACTAGACTACCAGGACTGGCTAATTTTTGTTTCTTTATTTATATTGTATTTGATGAAACACTGTCATCATATATTACTTTAATCCCTTAAGCATGGTTTTTTTAGTTCTTTGACCATATTTTGAATGCATTTATATATAATAGCCACTTTGAAGTCTTTGTCTGCTAAACCCACCAAGGAGGCCCCTTCAATGGCAGTTTCTATCACTTGCTTTGTTGTATGTGGGTCACACTTTCCTGTTTCTTTGCATGTCTCATAATATTTTTTCTAATTAGACCTTTTAAATAATATATTGTAGCAAATATAGTTACTCCTCCCCCTTACCACAAGGTTTCTTGTCTCCTTGGTCATTTGTTTATTTGATTAATGATTTGGCTGAGCTAATTCTGCAAAATTTTTTCTCAGTGGTGTACAGCCTCTCAGATATGTTCCTGCTCATATGTTTTTGTCCATTTGTTTTTATCTTTTAGCCTGGCTATTTAGAGGTCAACTCTCAGTTGTCATAAGCCATTTGTGGGTGACAGGTTGTGCATAAGTCCCCTTACAAGTTAGATTTTTGCCCTCTGCTATTGGGTGGATATATGTCCTGAAGGCTGCTATCACAGTTCAGAGCATTTACATTTTTTTTGCCCTACTTTCAGTCAAGGACCAGTAGCTAGTAGCTTGATAATTCTCTTTCTTGATTGCTGAGGAGTCAGGCTCCTGGCCAAAACTCTATGCGTGACATTTAAGGCTCAAATATAAGCAATTAAAAGGTTTCCCCTGGCAAGCCTCATGGAGGTAAGTTGCCCTCGCTGCACCAGATTTTGTGCACAGGCAATGCAAGACAGTCTTGAAGGGGAGTTGCCGTCGAGGACTCAGGACCTGGCCAGCATGCTCATACGCATAGCTGCATTCCTAGCCCGGGGCCTCCATCCGGAGTAGTCCTTACCGAGTGGCCTTCTCCGATGCCTCTGCCCAGGCTTTCTTATCAGGGAGGGGAGGGGAAACTTTGAAGACACTTTGCTCCACTCTCACTCAGTACTCAGTACTTTCTCATTCCTACCCATCCCCCCTCTCCCTGCCCGCCCCCGCCCCCTGCCCATCCCGGGGTTCTTAAATGGTCAAGAGATTTTATTCAAAGCTTCCTGGATGGTGAGATGATTCCTCCACATCTGCACAGATACATCTGACCATTGTCCAGTGTCACTCTGTGAGGAAAAATGGAAGATTGCGGGAGCCGGCACCTTCTTTCTGGCCTCTTTCATGTACTATCACAATAAGTGAAGAACGACTTCATCATTATTTTCATTTTGACTCGTTTCACCAACTATTCCAATATCTGGCAGGTCAGCTCCGACATCACTTCTGAGTGGATGTGGCATTGGGCATACACGCAGTTTTCCAGAGTTTGCCAGAGATGAGTGTGATTTTATTTTTAAGCCTAGCTTCTGAGGAGTCACCCCTGGGTCAGAGTTGCTTATGGTTCCAGTCAGCGTTTTGTCAGAGGTTATATTTAAGCCCTGTGTGCCAGTGAGACTTCTGGTTGATGGGTTTGTGTGAGGCTTGGGAAATGCTTTCAAGTCTGCCTCACACTCCGTTCTGATTACTCCTGAGTGGGTGCAGCCTAGCGCATGCTCATGGCTTTCCTGACCCCTAGCATTAACTGTGATCCCAAGAGGACTGTTTTGGTTTTCTGCCATTTGGCTCCTATTATGGAGCTAAAGGCCTCATCTTAAATGCTCTCCACCAACATCTCCACTGTTTTTAACAATATCCTTAGACAAGGAATTCTGCATGCTCTGTTCCAAACAAACTCAGTCTCTTCAGGCAAAGCTGTGGAGCAGGTTATGGCTCAAATGTCACTGGTATGGGTTCAGTTATGCTCCCAAATTCATATGTTGAAGTCCTAACACCCAGTACCTCAGAATGTGCTGTATTTGGACATAGGGCCGTAAAAGAGGTGACTAAAATAAAATGAGGTCATATGAGAGGGCCCCAATCCAATATGACTGATGCCCTTATAAAAAGAGATTAGGACATAGACGTGAGTCCATAGAGGAAAGATCATGTCAGGACACAGTGAGAAGACAGCCATCTACAAACCAAGCAGATAGACCTCAGAAGAAACTAAACCTGCCAATACCTTGATCTCAGACTTCCAGTCTCCAGAACTCTGAGAAAATACATTCTGTTGTTTAAGCCACTCAGTCTGTGGTATTTTGTTATGGCAGCCCAGCAAACTAACACAGACATCAACTCTGGCTGCTTTTACTGAAATTTAGTAGAATATCTTGAATTAATATTTCTGTACTTGTTTATGGTCTTAGGATAGTTTATAGAGACTTTAAATGATTGTTAATTCTTTTGTAATTATTTTATAATTTTTAACAGTTAAATTGTTGATTTACGGAGGAGAGGGATTTCTGAACTCCTCACTCCACCAATCCAGAAGTCCTGCTGTCTCCTCTACGCTCTCTCTTCCATCATTAGTTCTCCATTCTCTACTGATAATTCCATTGGCACATAAACAAGCTGTTACTTTCTCTATCTTAAAAAGAAACAAATGGGGGCCAGCCCGGTGGCGCAAGCGGTTAAGTGCGCGCATTCTGCTGCAGCAGCCCGGGGTTCGCCAGTTCAGATCCCAGGCACGCACTGACACACCGCTTGGCAAGCCATGCTGCGGCAGCATCCCATATAAAGTGGAGGAAGATGGGCATGGATGTTAGCCCAGGGCCAGTCTTCCTCAGTGGGGGGAAAAAATTGACATTTTTAGGTATTTGTTACAGCAGCACTCCACTTCTTGGTACCAAAATCTGTATCAGCCTGCTAAGTCTGCTATAGCGCAATACTAGAGAGTGGGTGGCTTAAACAACAGCAAGTTATTTTCTCGCAGTTTTAGAGGTTGAAAGTCTGAGATCAGGGTAAAGAGCATGGTCAGATTCTGGTGAGAGCTCTCTTCCTGGCTTGCAAATGTCTGCCTGCTTGCTGTGTCCTCATGTGGCAGAGAGACAGAACGAGTTCTGGTGTTTTTTCTCTTTTTCAAAAGCACCAGCCCTCCTGGATAAGGGCCCCGCCCTTATGACCTCATTTAACTATTATCACCTCCTCACCAACCCTATCTCCAAAGACAGTCACATTAGAGGTTAGGTCTTCAACAGATGAATCTGCAGGGTGGGATGCAGACAAAATTCAACAACAGCCTACCTCATAATTCAACCCCATAATATTGATTTAACTTAAGATGACCTAGAGGAAGAGGATCAGTTGTGCAGTAGCATAGAAGGAAGCAGCAGGCAGAGAGAAAAGTGGAGATGGAGGAAGAAAGCAGGCCACTGGCTACTGGTGTTTCCCTTGGGTGACTACAGCTGAGTCTCCTGGAGCCGGCTACCCTGTGAGGAAATAAAGACTGAACAGATGCTATATAGGCATGAATAAATTTAAGGCAATCAGTTTCCAGATCCTCAGTTTCTCCATATGTATGCTTTCCAAAAATTAATTTAGCTAAGAATGAGTCTATGTGTTCAGACTTCTCCTTTTTTCAACTCTTTTAAAATATCCTTTCCCCTTCTTCACAAAAGACAAACCTATCACCAGCTTCTATGATTCATTGTCTTGGAGTGTAAAACTCTTGTGAATGAAACTCATGGGAGCAAACATCATGGAAATATTTATACTTTATCTAGCACTGTTTTGAACGATGTACCTTAGAATCTGAAATTCAGAACACCTGGTAGTTAATACAAGGAGGTATGTTAACTTATTTATTTGAACCAAAAAAAAATGAAACTGGACTTTTTCTGATATAACATCATCTAATTTGCTGTTGAGTTTTGCAGTGAGGGCTGCCTTCCCATGATATCATTTATAGATTGAAAAGCTAAACTGCAGTTTTAATGTTTTGATGTAAATCATGTATACAATAAAAGTATCCAGAAAGTACATTCTTTGCAAATATTTAAATTTGTAATAACTTTTTTTTTCTTTTGGTGAGGAAGATTGGCCATTAGCTAACATCTGTGCCAATCCTCCTCTATTTTTGTGTGTGTGATGCCGCTGTGGCAGGGCTTGATGAGCAGTGTGTAGGTCCGTGCCCAGGATCCGATCCCAGTGGAGAGTGCAAACTTAACCATTGTGCCACCAGGCCAGCCCCTGTGATAAATTTTAATGTGTCAATTTCAAATGGGAGAGGAGGATACATAATTTTTCAAAAATTATTTTAGGGGTTGCACATGCAATATTTGAGCATCACCATGTATCAGGGAACTATCTTTTGCTTCTCTGAAAGATGCTGAGACGGCTTCCCAGTCTTATCTATTTCCTATGAGCCATAAATCCCTATCACTGGAGGCAACCTGACCTTTTCACTGTATATAAAAGTGGGCAACATGGATTTGTATGTCGAATGTTTAATGATACCAGAAAAACAGAGCCCAGCAAATGTGTTTCCATTATGGGGATAGTCTGACAATAGGGCCATAGTACTTGAAGGACTTTAGGTAGGACTCCCTGCTCCATGGACAGTGCTTAGGAGGACATTTATTCTCCTCACACTCTTTGACTCCTTGTTCTTTGACTTTCTCCAAGAGTGTCTCCTTCTTTATCTGTCCCTTAAATATTGATGTTTCTAAGAAATCTATCTTGAACCGCTGCTCTTTATACTATAAATGATCCACTTGGGTGATTCCATCTAGTACTCTCCATCTGTGCTAGAGATTGACAAATATGTATGTACAAAATAGACTTTGTCCCTAAATTTCAGACATCCTAAGCTGACTTCTCCAAAGCACTCTCAAAATCATAATGCCTAAGGCCCATCCCTGCGACAGAGTGGTTAAAGTTCTGTGTGTTCCACTTCGGCAGCCTGGGTTCATGGGTTTGGATCCTGTGGGCAGACCTACTCCACTCACCAGCCAAGCTGCGGCAGTGCTCAACATACAAAAAAATAAAGGAAGATTGGCACAGATGTTAGCTCAAAGCTAGTCTTCCTCAAGCAAAAAAAGAGGAAGATTGGCAATGGATGTTAGCTCAGGATGAATCTTCCTCAGGAAAAAAACAATCATGATGCCTACAATGAACTTATAACTTTCCTACCTAAGGTTTTTCTTCTTTGTAATCCCTATTTGTCTAGTAGATCTAATTTCTCTCCACTTCCTAAATCTGAAATCTGGGAGTCATTCTTGAATCCTCCCTCTTCATCACTGTTTCATATTTAATCAATCACAAAATCCTGCCAATTTATGTATGACACAGTTGTCAAGTCCTTTCCCTAGCACTTTCCTAGTGAAGGTACTCATCATCCCTCTGCTGAAATACAACAATAGCTTCCTCCAGTACCCTTGACAGCAAGTCCACTCTAGGGTAATCAATCTAAAACTCCCATATTCCTTGGAAACTCTAATGCTTAAAACCTATATGTTTCTTCCTAACAAATAGCAGTAGTTAAATTTTTAAAATGTACATCTATATCATCAAAAATTTCTAAATAAGTACTCCCTAATACATTATATTCATATATAACTCATACTACAGATATCAAAAAATAGAAAAGTTTAAATAATATTAGAAATTTAAGTGAATGACATTTCTAATATTTTCTTCCAAGATTCCAATCTCCTCTTTTATATGTATATGATAAAAGAGAACCAAAAACGGAGATTAAAAATAATACTGTCAAAATAAATGTCAACAATAATGCTAATACTTCCTTTTCATACTTCAATGGATCACCTTATGCACCTGTTGTGCTTCTCACAGCCCACTTTAGACACCGCTGGTTTCCAGAATAAAATCCAAACTTTGTCTTTAGCATAATATACAGGGTTCTCCATGATTTGGGTTTTCACTAGGTTTCCAGTTATACTGAATTTATTGGAATTATCTACTGACGTGGCTATTATCTTTACTAAATGGTGAGTTCATACATGGAAGAAATTATATCTAATTTCTCATTGTATCTTCAGAGACTAAGGCACGGTAGGTGTTTACAGGCAAGTTTGTTGGGTGAATGTCAAATGTTTTCTCTGTATGTGTCTTCCTTTCTTAATTATATTACTTAACAATCCAACAATTCATTATATTATTAATTGGGGAAAAGATTTGTAATTATGTTGCTTTTGACTGTGTAAACCCTGTTATTTCATTAAAATAATAAATGAAATAAATGAATTTAGATTATAGAAATATATTCATCTGATTCTTCTTAAAAACAGAAAGATGGTAGTTATGAAGTTACTAAAAATTTCAGCAGTAAATAGCCAGTGAAAGATAATGGGATTGTAGGTTTTATACTGCTCTGGGTAAATTATTCTAGTTGATTTAATCATTTGATTGTTTTGTATACAGAGGAAGTAGACATAGTGTTTAACCTTACGGATGCTGGAGTCAGACTGCGTATATTTAGTTTTTATTTTATCACTGACTCTGTCCCACATCAAATTATTTAACATATCTATGCCTCAGTTTCTTCACACAAAAAATGGTGATAAACATTGTACCTATCTCAGAGAACTTTCAGGAAATTAAATGAGATTATACAGGTAAATAGTCACAATAGTCCAATTTAATATATAAATACATATAAAGTATTTACAATAGTGTCAGAAAATGTTGTCTTCAATAAGTGTCAGATATTATTATTCCCACAACAGACAAGGAACAAAAAGAGTTGGGTTTTAAATCAATTTCTCTCTTGAAAAACAAAATTTCAGATTGCACATACCTGGGATGAAAGACCTGAGGTTTAATATCCTGTTTATTATTAGCAAATGAGGGTTTTTAAATCCACTATGGCTGGAGGGATTTATATTTTCCATCTAATTTTCATGTAAGGTCATGGTTCCTGCTATGGGCTTTTTAATAATCGGCTTATATGTTGCTGAGATTTATGTAATCTTTTATTGAATACATATTTATTAAAGACCTTCTCTGTGTAAGTCAGGCACTGTTCTAGGCCCTAGCAATTCAGTAAAGAATCCAAGTCTCATACCTTATAGAGTTTACATTACAGTGAAGAAAATATAAAGCAAACAAATAAATACATACTATAATGTCGGGAAATAATATATGCTATGAAGAAAATAAATCAGGATTAATGTATGAACATAATGGGAGTGGGGCCTACAAAGGGTCATTTTAAATAAAGTTGTCAAGGAAGACTTCCTAGAGAGACAGCTTTCAAACTGTTACCTGAATAAAGTGAGAGAGCAGGTCTCCAGGGTGCAGTTTTACCAACAGAGGGAGCAGCAAGTGCAAAGGCCCTCAGGTAGAAATACACCTGGTAATTGGGGGCAACAGCAAGAAAGCTAGAGAGACTGTAGATAAGTAAGCAAGAGAAGTGCCCACATGCATATGTGTGTACAAGCTCACCTGCACCATGAATGAGGTAGAAGCTGAGGTCAGAGAGTGAGGCCACAACCAGAACATAAAAGTCCTCATAGAAAAGAGAGTTTGGTTATATGCTGAGCATAATGAGAAGTCACTGAAACAACTGAGCAGAGAAATAGCATGAACTGAGTTACAGTTTAAAAAATACCATTCTGACTGATCCTTGAAATACTGGCTGCAAAAAGGTGAAAAGGAAGCAGGAAGGTAAAACTTAGGAGGCTACTGCAGTGTTCTGAGAGATGATGGAGCATTAGACTAGAAAATTATAAGAAGATATCCCAGTCTGCTGGGTTTGCCATAATAAAATATGATAGATGGGGTTTAAACGACAGAAATTTATTTCCTCATGGTTCTATTGACTAGAAGTCTGAGATCAGGGTGCCAGTATGGTCAGGTTCTAATGACAGCTCTCTTCCCGGCTTGCAGGCAGATGGATGCCTTCTCACTGTGTCTTCACATGGCAGAGAGAGAAACAGATCTCTCTCTCTTCTTCTTATAAGGCCACTAATCCCATCATGAGGGCTCTGCCCTTGTAACCTAATCTAACCCTAATTACCTCTTAAGGGCCACATCTCTAAATATCATCACATTCAGGGTTAGGGCTTCAACATATGGATTTGGGGGCAGAGTGTGCAAATATTCAGTGCACAACAGAAAAGCTGGAGGGAATTGTCAAATGTTGGATACATACTGAAGGTACTTTTTGATGAACTAATAAAAAGAAAGGAGTCAGATCTTTGTCTAAAAGATTTTTGGTCTGAGAAACTATGTAAATACTCATGCCATAAATGGAGATGTTCAAGACTGGCGTAGAAGCAGGTTTAGGGGAAAATTAAGAATTGTGTTTGAGACATGTTATGATATCCAAGTTGAGAAAGCAGTAGACAGAAGCTCAGTGGAAAGGTTGGTAAATATTAAGTGTGGAGAACAAAATGAAGTTGGAAGCAAAATCTATTTTACAGTAAGACTAAAGCTTACCGTAATTTTCTTCTCACGCCTTGATTCAAACAGCATGAAATCAACTTCTCTTTTTATAGTGGATGACCTTTACAATGGACATAGAAGAGGAACCAAGGAAGCCCTTTAAGAATTGTTCATTTTATAATATCTGCTATAACTTGAACAAGAGTATGCCTTTTATTTTGGCCAATAACTAGGCATCAAAGTACCGTTTGTAAATGCAGAATTGTTCTCTTGCAACACTATCCTCTAAAATAAGATCTTTGTCCAGTTCAGTTTCATTTATTGTGTGCCAATTATACAAGGAACATGAAACAAATAAATAGCAATTCTATAAAACCGTTAATATGTCAAATTCATAGCAAAAAAATGTTTGATGTATAAGCAGTCAGAGACGAGAAGGCCTTGCTTGATCAAAAACTTCCTGTTAATCAAAACTAATAGAGGACAGAGTAATAAATAATCTCTGACATAGCAAAAGCAGCCACATTTACCCGGAAGATAGATTTTACGTATGGTTGATGTGATAGAACTATCAAGCCAACAAGAACCCTCGGGGCCAGTTTGAATATTCATTAATCAGCCCTACTTTGGATTTAATTTAGAATGAAACTGTCAATGAACAAATGGGCTTTTGTAGAAAAGGTGATAAACAAAATCCAATGAATTGGCAAATTGGAAAGTCTTGAAAGAGAATAAATGCTGCAGGATTAAGTACTGAATAGAAGACTTGAGCTCAGCTCTCTGCAGGGAAGACAAAAGCTTCTCCCTAAATCAGGTAGCTTTGGAGAACATTGTTTTTTAATGTTTTTTCAGAAAGAAACATCTGCTGTGGTAAGGATATATTTTAAGAAAAACTTTTGAAGAATGCTTAAACTTTTTAATACTCTTATTTTCCATAGCACATTGAAAAGACAGACTTCTAAATAAATGGATTATTTTTCAGTTCAAAAATCGCTAATCTCATTTCCTGGACAAGATGATTTCTTAAAAAATGTACAAATAGAAGGTTTTATCCAAAGCAGAGCTATCAAGAGAGCCGTGATTAATACAAGGGGCAGAATTGGCACAAACAGAAGTTTGGGGTAGTGATCCCAACTAAAATGTCTATCGGGACAAGGTAGCTAACAAATGATCAAATACCCTGTGTACAAAAACAAAACAAAACAATAAAACAAACAAAAAAACACAATAGTAGCTAGACCAATGCTGTATGGAAACTGACACCCTCACTGACAGGAGTGACAGGAGAGCTGGGGCTGAGGAGAGCTGTAAGTTCCAGGCCCCATCTAAAGAGGGAGCAGGTTCTTGCCATCTGGGAATAAGGTTCCCAGTTTGGGCTCATCTCTAAAATTTTTTAACACAAAGCCATCTGGATGTTTTATATCAAATTTCCCAGTTCTTTGAAGGTTGGTCATTAATTAAAAAGTATTTAAACATTGTGTAAGCCATTATTTTGTGGGTCAAACAAACTATGATTCTTAACTGAATTCAGCTGAGTGGCCCTCTGTTTATTTTTTTTATACCCCAGATTTAGGGGGTAAAATTTACCATAACAGAATATGAAGACTATTGCATGTATATGTCTACAGAAATAGCATATACAGGCTTTTGCTTGTATTGTATGATCTCATATATAAAACCTGACCAAAGCAAATAATAATCACCAAACTACTTATAGATTCATATGTTAGACCTAAGAGATTCATTGAAGGTCTAATATTATATGGATTTTTCTTAAAAAAAATTTTTTCTTAAACAATCAACATTTTATCATAAATGAAATGTGTAAATGGGACAGTGAACAAAATAGAGTGTATAATTTAACATAGTAAGTATAAAGGGAACATCAGCCCAAGAAATAGAACATTTGTCTGTACCCCAGAAATCCCCAATTTAATCCATTCCCTATCAAAATCCCTGCTCTTGCACTAGTAGAAACAACTTTCTTAACATTATCGTAATTTTTATAACAATTTCCTGATTTCCCTTTTATTTTACTATACATGTATTCATCCTTACATAACATAGTTTAGCTTTGCCATACAAAAGTTATAAAATTTATATAAATGAGGTTATGTTGTATGTATTATTTTGTTTCTTGTTTTGTTAGCTTAGCATTACAAATACTAGAATTGTCCAAGTTGGAGGGTTTTTTTAGCTATAATTCCTTCCTCTTCTTTGCTATATAATATTCAATTTTATGAACATACCAAAATTTATTTGCTCATTTATATGTATATGGAAATTTGGGTTTTTTTGAATTTTTGGGTATTACAAAACAATCCTCTTATTTTTCAAATGAAGAAATCAAGGCCAGAGATCACAACAGTTAGTGGTAGGCTGTGGTAAAATTCTTTTGTTTCATGTTTTATAAATTAGTGTTGTTTCTACCAGTTTGGTTTGTCTCACTGGCAATTTCTGCTGAAGTGAATGTAGACTCAGCCCTCTACCACCAAGCTCACCATTCAAGGTGAGGCAGGAAATCTATTCCAGCTTAAACATCAGGCAGCTACATCCTCTATAACTTTATTAAATTTACTATTCAGAATCCTGTTTTATTTATATCGCCACTGAAAAATCTGGGGGAAAGGGAGAGAAGCTAGAGTACTGAATATTTAGAAGATATAAATGTTATCTGAAAATGAGACTGAATATATCATGTGCATACTTTTTCAACCTCTAACTAAGAAAATAATAATATTCAGCAGCTATCTGTCCTTTTCTGGTGTTCTATGGAAATGAGTATAGTGTATTCATTCAGTTGGGCAGAGAACTATATGGTAAATTTCCTTGGGAAGAACATAGTCTAATGAGAGGATTTTGCCAACATGACCAGATCAGATATCCTGTATGTGTTGAACCTCATGGTATTGACATTGAGATTCAAGCTCTGAGGAGGGAATTGTATTATATGCCTCTAAGATTTCTTCTCACTCTAATGTTCATTCATTTATTGTACAAATATTTATTGAAACTCTACTATGTGCCAGATGCTCTGCCAGATATTGAACAAAACCAGATAAGCAACTAATTCATCTGAAACTTACAGGTTTTGGGGGTAGAGAGGTATTAAACAAATAATTCTACTGAGGAATATATAATTACTGATAAGTGACCTGAAGGAAACTAATATGGTTCAAGGAGAGGTACAAGGAAAGAGAATATAACTAGACTGGGCAGAAGGAAAAAAAACAAAAACAAAAAACTGTTTCCCCAAAGAGGTAACATTGGAGGTAGATTAAAGCATGAGTTAACAGAGGTAAGAGGTGAAGACTAGTGGAGAGAGAAAGAAGAGCACGGACAAAGGGATGTGGCAGAGGAACTCTGGCCTGATCAAGAAACTGAGGCATCCAAAGCGACAGACGGGCAGAGAATAAGGAGGAAATCATGGATCACGAAGCTTGAGAGAACTAGAAAACGTGAACCTCCCTGATCACTTTGGCCACTTAGTGTCTTCCCATTGCTCTCTAGGAAGAGGAAAGGGAAGTCATTGGTTTGTTAAAGTGGATAGAAGGTATGTACACATTCGTGTTTTGGTGGCAGAGGACACATATAGGAGAGGCCTTAGATATGTAGTATGGAAATAGGTTAAGAGATAAAATCAACAGATCCTAATCATGGATTGGCTATGTGAGATCAGGGAGCTGGAGAGGCTGTTTTATGTCACATGAAACCGGACAGGGGGAGGTGCTCCTCACTGGGTTGGAGAATACTGAAAGAGACTTACACCAGTGCAGAGAAGAGGTAGAATGTTGGGTTTTCCATACCATTGTGACCTTCAGTCTGGAGCTCAAATGCAAAGTCAGAGTTGGAGTTAGATATTTGGGAATCAAAGACATGCAGACGGTAATGAAACCCAAGATTCCTCAGGGGTAGAACACCCAGTTAAAAGAGAAAGAGGTTTGAAAGCTAAGCCCTGAGGAAGCACATCACATAAGGGCTGAGTCAAGTACACGAGTCTGCAGTGGGAATGGTAAGAAGCAACCAAAGAAGTAAGAAGGAAAGCAGTAAACCATGATGTCAAAGAAGCTAAGAGAAGAAAATGTACCAAAAGTCAACGAAGGGGTCAGAAGCTGTTGAGAGGCCATGAAAATTGAACGTTTAGTAACACAGAGGTCAGTGGTGAGCTTAATAAGAATGATTTTGGTGGAACGATGGGGCAGAAATCTGATTGTAGAGGGTTGTGGAGTAAGTGAGAGGAGGAGAGAAGATGGAGATGGTACTTATACACAACACTGTCAGGAACTTTTGGGAGCAATGAGATGGCAGTAAGTGAACATGGATGGGTGGGGCAGGGGAGGTAAGAGAGGGGGCATATTTGTTTGTACTTTGGGAAGAGTTTAAGGTTATCGAGAAGGAGGTAGGATCTAAAACAAGTAGAGAGATGGGCCTGAGAAATAGTAAGGTATTACCTGAAGTAATGCAACAGAAGCAAAGAAGGAGAGGATGGTGAACTTAATAGGTGACTATTGTGACAGAAAATGGATGGAGTCCCCACTGAGGGCCTCATTTATCTATACTCTTATACTAAAACTTTTTTTTTTAATTCTAACACAGTCTTGCATCTTCAGTTAAGTCACTTGTTTTCTTTCTTTTCCATATTCTTGCTGTTGTCTCCCTGTTCAGTCAGCAAAATGATACCGTATGCTTCCCATGCAATGTTTCAATTGGATGTATTTCTAGCTTTAGTGGAGTTTCTCAGGAGGTCCGATGCATTTTGTGCTCTCTGATATGGCCTATAATCTCTATGGGGTTGCAGCTAATTTTCTTAGGACTTTTTCTTTCAATTTCCTTCAGTAAGCAACGGATTCATGGTTAACTTTCTATAGATGGTATTAGGGTGTCTGCAGGTGTCACATTTGATATTTAACTTGAGGGAGATTGGCATACCTCATCTGTTTTACTACATCCCTGTGGAAACTTCAAGTTGATGTTTGAGATTGTATCAGTCAAGATCCATCCAGGAAAAGAGAAACTACTAAGTATTTAAAGTGAAGGAATTTATTACAGGGAATTGGTTACATGGGTGAAGAAAAACTGAGAAACCAAACAGCAGATGGTGAGTCAACCTACAGATTAATAGTGTAAGAAACCGCTCTCTCTGCTAAAATGGAGAAACGAGTGGAGGAAACAGGATTACCAGAGTTTAGCAGCTGAGGTCACTTATCAAATCTGCAAACACCGGGCCTGCCCTGAAAATGGTGGAGCTCTGGAGGTGATTCAGATGCAGCCACACCCAGAGAAGGCAGCCAAAGCATTAGAAGTAAGAGCAAGAGCCTGGCTCCTCCCTTTCTCCTTCCTGCAGGAGCCAGGATTATGAAGCCTGCAGATGACTCTCCGATCCACTTCTTCGCACAGAGTAGGACAGAAGGTCAGGAATGAATCTGACAACATAGGCCAGAACATCACTTACAGGTTGTTTGCATTCTATAACTTTGTGCATGCTGTTTAATTTCACTGAACATCATCAGTTTTGAGGACTAGATGAATTGCTGGGGCAAATTCCTTACCTAGCATATGTTTGTTATAGTGCAGAGACTCAAGCAATGGTATCTCCACCTTTCTTTTCCCTCCCTCCCCTTTCTCCCCCCAACCCCCACCCCCTTCTCACCCTATGTAATGATTTTCAAATGCTGATGCTAATCTGGCTAAGTAAAAATCCCCTGTGGAAATTAGGGGCCGGCCTGGTTGTGTAGTGATTAAGTTTGTGCACTCCGCTTCTGTGTCCTGGGGTTCACGGGCTCGGATCCCCAGCTCAGACCTACACACTGCTTGTCAGGCCGTGGTAGGCATCCCAAATATAGGGTAGAGGAAGATGGGCACAGATGTTAGCCCAGGGCCAATCTTCCTCAGCAAAAAACAAAACAAAAATTTCTTTGTAGAAATTAAATATATAGATTTCTGGATCATATGAGGAAGTTTGGAATGAGGCTCAGAAGTCTGAATTTAAATAAAATAAAACAAAAACAGGTAATTCTGATGAAGAGTTATATTAGTGAATCCATGTGCAGGGAAAAAATATAATCATATTGGGACAGATTCTGTTGTATATAAATTACTTGCCACCAACATCATGGGATGTGATTCTAGACTTTCTTCTGGCTCTGTCGGTAACTTTCTCACCTCCTAACTGTTGGGACACAACATGTCAGCTCTTATTACACGGACTTGCTTTTTCATTATAGTGATTTGAAAACTAAATCATTTTGCTTTGTTTTCCCTTTTCTCCCCATCCCACTCTCACCACAGATATTCACAGGGGTTACTAAAGTGACAAGATTGGATTCTACATGAACGACATCTTAAGGTGGAAATCTTGGGTATTAAAAAACAAGCAAACAAAAAGTATGAAGCAAATGTCAGGCTGAACCCAAAGCCAAATAAAGCACTTAATAAATGGTACAGTGAGCTATCCCAGAATAAATCCATTTCAGATTCTACTTTAAAGGAAACCCACTGAATTCAACAAGTAGATATTAACTGGAAGAGATATTCACCTGAAGTTAAAAGAATATTACTCAGCCTAGAAAGCAATTCAAGAACTTCTTTGTCCTTCCCTATAGAAGTGCAACACTCTAACTCAAGTGTAAATGATTTAGCAGATAGCATTTGAGTCCAATTACCGAGCCCCATATGCTATGTGATAGTCAAACATCTGGACCTGCTGTTTCTGTATGAAACAATTTCCTTATAACAGGTGTATGATTTATAGCAGTACTACTGATTTAATGAGTCATAAGAAGTTCATTGTTTTTTCTGTTGAGACTTTTTCCCCTAAACACAAGCAGGTATAGGATATTTAAAAATGTTCATCATTATATAGTGTTTGGTTTTGAAATACGGCTTAAAGCAGAAAGTCAGCACAGCATCTCTGGTCATTATTAAGAAGCAGCCAGCAGTACATAGTTGTTTTCCTCCACATTGATATCTATCATTACTGACATTTATTATTTTCTATTAAAACTATATTTCAAAAGCAATTTGGAGAATTAGTTCAACTACAGTTTCATTTGTTCTTAGTTGTGTCCATTTTGATGACAAATATTTTCTATATTGGTGTTTTAGGTGAGAGGGGATACGAGAAACCTTTATTTCAGGGCAGAGGGTAGGTAGTCTTTCTCTGAACAGCAACCCTTCTTGTGTCCAGTGTTAGCTCTTCCATAGCCCTTACTGGTGAGGTCAGGTAAGTCCCTTCACTGCTATTGATTATTCATTCATTAGGTTGTCAAATGAATGGGTAGACTTAGTGTCTATGCCATTAGAAATTGTAGAAATTCCCTTGAGAAGAGTCTGTACAGTCACGGGACATGTTTAAAGATAAAATAAGTTACATGTAATGAGATTCAGTCCTTTAAACTGTTAAATAGCTACAGTAAGCCCTAGCCACCAACCTCATAGAGACATATTGAGAATAAAATTGTGAAATCACTCTGCATATTTTAAGCACTGTACAATGTGTGGCATTAATATGCTGTGAGCAATTCCTGAATGAATATGCAATTTACCCTCTATGTTAAAAATGGCACATGTAGAAATTAAAACTACCAAAAAGTTTTCTCTGCCACTTTTAACTCAATAGGTCCTTTATTTCCACTAAAAGGAAAGTATATGTTTGTTAATATCAAAGATAAAATACCAGATATGACTCTCAATTATCTTCACATGACTTCTTCATGATTTCAACAAAGACCTATTCCACAACTCAATTTACTTGATGATTGCAAAATCCTAGCAATTCTGCTCAAGTTACTGAAACGTTTAGAGCCAGCTGTGAAGACTGGCAGGCTATATGCTGATAGTTCAAATAAATACTTAAAGGACTTTAAATTCTTAGAATGGTCTGTCAAAATTGCTACATACCCATGAAAACAAATCAAATCACTTAACACCCAGTCATTCGAATACTCTAGTCACATAGTTCTGAAACACGTTAATAGAGGCAATCTTTGTTATGGACAGAGAGAGAGTTTTACTACTTCATCTCCAAAAATATAGGAATTCATAAATCTAGTCATCCATGTAACGTCTGCTACTTACATTGGTTTACACCAAAAATAATTTTTCATTAATCCTGATAAAAGTGAAGAGTTTTTAAGACTCTATCTTCCCATTAGATCTTAAGTTTGGCTTTGGATACTCTCAGAGCAAGAATGCTTACAGAAAATGAAATATCAATATAATTCAATTATAAAGTAGAATAATATTTTTATAAGATAGTTGGACTTCATTATCTGTATGGCTCTATAGCACTCAGAGCCTGTCGCTTCTGTGATTATTTAATCAGTTAAGTATCCACTTGGCTTGATGCTTGGCTAAATAAATAAAAAAAAGAAATAAAATCATTATTTCACGACAGCTTTAAGATAGTGTCTCTGTTTACCTTAGAGAAAATTTTGAGAATTCTATTTTGCTCAAAGAGTTTACTTTTTTTGTGTTTTTTTTTAAGTCTATCGTTTTGGTTCTGGACTTAGGATTTTACCATCTAATACATATATTGTCACAATGTGCAAACATACAGAAAAATGTATATAAAGAAAATGGAAATTACATTATTAATAAATAATTTTCATACATATTATGAATAAAATATCTGAATAAAAATTTGTTTCCTCAATAACATGCACTACATTTTTAGAGAAACCAGGGTTTAGAACACTTAAGAGGAAAGGACAGGTGCACTGGGAAAATAGTCTCAGTTCCTTGAGCTCCTTGCCTTTCTCTAAAAGCAACAATTTTTGTTATGATTCCACCTCCTGCTCAGAAGTGCTGTGAGAATACTCTTCATAATTTGGGATCATCCAAATCTATCCAGGAACCAGGATTTTTATTGTAGCAGTTTGTTAAAAAATTACTTTTGGGGCACCAATTTTGATTCCAGCTGGCCCAAGAACCAAAAAAATTCACAAAACTGACTTTGCTGCAGCTTTTCCTATGTTGCATACGCAAATGTATATGTGCACGCATACACAGGTGTGTGTGTATGTGCAATATACAGATAGAGAGCTAGTTAGCAAGCTAGATAGACTAGATTGCTACAGATAGTATTAGTTCACCTTATAAACTGCCTAAGGTAACGAAAAAGAATGGCTTAGCTATGCATTAGCTGAAATATCAAGCTCATATGGAACTTGGTCGTATATAAAGAGATAATTATCTATGATAAAAATAAAAATCAAACAATGTGATACGCATACATATACTACACAAAAGAGGATGCAAGTAGCTCAAAGACAGATGGAAGGGTACAAGACCACTCTCCCTTCATACTCGCTGCGTATGTGTTGATACAATTGCTCCACTATTTTAAGCTCCTGATTTCTACCTCATAAGTTAGGCCACATGACCTGAAAAAGCCAGGCCCCAGGACTGCTTTCACTGACCACTTCCAATGTGGAATTCTGTGAAATGCACACCTTGCCTGCTTATGAGCTCCAGACAGCAGCTTGGACTTTCTCCATCAGCTGGCCATGAGCAAGGGAAGGGAAGGACACTAAGAAAACTTTTAAGTAGTTCCTTTCCTCCTTTTGAACTTTGTTGTCTTTCTCTGTGTAAAAGGAAATTTTTTTTTTTTTTTGGATGGGGGTGTTGGAGGTGGAAGAGGAGAGAACAAAAAAAAATCACTTTTTCAAGATTTTTCTGTCTTTTTTCTTGAGCCCTGGGTAGTCTTGGGAAAATTATCAAAAAAAATAAGAATTTTACTTAGAATTTATTTAAAAATCAAATAGAACACAAAGAGGAGATAATAAACAATGGAGCTCAGAGGCCATATTCTGGCCACAAGGCGGCTTAGGAAATAAAAGGAATGCAAAAAGGAGACAAAAAATGACGAGTACAGTACCACAGGAAAGGCTACAGATTAGTTCCTAAACACCTTTGCCACTGACGGTATCATTTTAGAAAGAATATTTCTGATGTATGATGACACGGAATAGATCTGAGTAAGCATGATGACTTTCAACTCTGCTCACAAATTTAATAAAATCCTAAGGGAGCGTAAACTGGCAGCTGCTTTGTGAAAATGAAATGCTAATGTCCACAATTATAATTTTTATACCCATAGCCGTAAAATATATAAAGGTATTATCTTCTTTTCTAATGAAATAGATGTATGGTTTATGTATATTAAAGCAAATTAAATCAGTTGAGGTAAGAGGGAAAAACCCACTGGTAAGTATGCATTTGGCCATTTGAAATATGCCTACAGTTCTATCTTGAAAGTACTTAAGTAGATAAACACCTATTCAGAGGTGATCATGAAAGGAATGTTTTACCTGAAGTAGGAATTTTAATAAATACTACCCTAAAAAGAGAGAAAGAATCGTGACACTGTTTCATGCTACTGAAGTTTTAAACAATGTTAAGTAAGAATGGAAACAGTTTTATATGTTAAGAAAGTTTATTTTAGATCATATTGATATTTTAAAAAGTTTTTTGAAGATTTAACAGAGAGAGAAAGGAGGAAAGCACCATATTCAGTTACCTTTTCAGTATAGAACCTTAATGTGGGAGGTGTGTTGTGAGATGGAGCGAGATCTGGGCAATGATGCAACAGTTACTGTGAATAACCGTATTCTGATTGGAAATAAATGATCATGGGGCAGAGAATCAGAAATCATTAAGGTATATTTATGGATACAGATGGAACAGCAGTGCCAATATTGAGGTTTAAAAATCAGAAACACATGAAACAAAAATGAGGTCATCTACAAGAGGTCTAGGGGTTAATATGAGCAGAAATGGGTGGGTTCACAGGACTGTACAACCAAGTCAAAGAAAGAGAGAAATGAACTCTCTTTCTGAAGCTAAAAATAGCGATTCAGTAATTTATGAGGCACTATAACTTGATGTTTATGAGTATGGGCTTTGGAGTCGCACATATGTAGACAAATTCTGACTGTACCATTGCATACATGATCTTGGGTAAATCATTTCACTTTCTTAAGCCATTTTTTTTTCCATCTGTGAAATGGGTATAATTATGTCACTTCACAGGATGACTATGGGAATTAAATCAATTAAATTTTAAAAACACATCACAAAGTACCTGGCACTTATCCTCAATAACTGATTCAACTCTACTCACTAAGTAAATACTATATATATAAGTCTTGGGAAAAATTTCCAAAGACTTCATGTAAAATGAAGACTATGAATCCAAGATTGACTAAAATGGTTTGAGGATACTAGATAAATAGAGCAATTCTGAAGCAGTGAGTAGTAAGCCAGGTCTGCAACCATTCATCAATACTTGACAATTTCAGAATAAGTTATAAACTATACTAAGTAACAGACAAAGTAGGACAGTGATTGGAAACAGTAAGATGAAAAGCATTCATTTGAGACTGTGGCAATGGTTCTTCTAAGTGTTATCTCTTGGTTTTCATATTTCTAACATATAAATGCAAGTATTTACTATTAACTCATAATCCACTCCATGATTCTATTGAGGATATTCTTATATAAAATTATGCTGTTTGTATGTAAAGTTAAAAGTATTTGCTTTTTCTTTGTAGGTATCTGTTAAGCCTATTGAGGCTTACAATGACCAAGGCAAGCCCATATCTGCCACCACCACAGAACTGAAGGTACCCAGGAGCACTGGAGGCAGCCATCAGCCTCCAGGTCACAGGGCATACCAAGCTATTCACTTATTCCAATTTCAACCAAATGATGGGCTCAAAATAGCTACAATAGAAAAATGGCTGTTCTAGTACTTTGGCAATCTACAGGCAGATGGATAGTAAGCAAACTCAAGCATTTACTCTTCTTTTCTCCCTAGATGAAGATGGGGGCTCACCAACGCTATATTTGCTTCAAAAACTGGGAGTGCCCAGTATCTGTAAACCTTCTCTTAAATAGAAGCATTAAGTGCAGAGACTGTTTGCATAAATTATTCCTCACTAGTAATGTAAGGCCCAAATGAAAAAGGAATGTAATCGGCATAAAATTAGCTTTTCCACGTCTGTCAAGACCCCAACTTGCATGTGCATCATCTGCTATGCTACTCTCCCACCTCTCTGTTACATATTCTGGGAATCAGAGGTCCTAGGAGAGATGCTGCCTCTCCTCCTACTCTGTATGACCAGTGTGCTTCTCTGAAGCACGTGTCCTTCTATCCTTGTCTAAAATAGATTTATAATTTGCTGTATGTGCATGTGGTATGTGCGTGCGTGTGTGTGTGTGACCTCAACAAAGGAACGTTGTTAAGGACAAAGAGATCTATGTTTCAATCCAGAGGTCATAGACACATCAAGCATGAAACCCTGATATTTGCTGAGTAAGCCAAAAATCATATTATAATACATGCAATTCTCATTTGCTGGGAATAAAATCAAGGCACCTTTCTGGTATAAAATGTTCAAGTCTGTAGAATGCATTCACATCTTTCATTAAGTATTTCATGTACTTCTAGTGAACACACATTTGGCCATTATTTTTCCTTATAACAATTTTACATGGATAGCATTCTTTTTCCTTGACAGATGAAGAAAATTATATATAGGATGAATACAATTTATATTTGGAAAAATATTTTTAGGATCTTTTTTCTTATCTTCTATTTGTTTTATGGCTTTTTCTGATCATTCAGGATGTAATTTGATTTGAGACAACATCAAAAAATGTCCTTAGATCCATACCAGAAGTCTCTAAGCAAATAGAGGAAACTAAAAAACGAATGTGGACATATAATTTTTCCCCACAATGTCCAAGCACTTGGAAAATTTAACACTTTCATCCCTTTGTTCATCCAAAAACAATTCTGAGACACTGTTGGTTGCCAGATACTATGTTAGGCAGTGGGAGAGTCTAGGTTAAGTGAAACATAAGTCAAATATTTTATTCAGCATAGTATTAACATTCTATGAGTTCATAGAATAGTATCTTATGAAAGTATACTGCTATTCTCTAAGAAAAATAGGCACTAAATTAAAAATTAATTGAAACAAATTTTGTTAAGAAACAAATTTCTAAATTTATTCTGTAATGCAACAAACTGAGTGCTGTTTCAGTGCTCATTATTGTCATACATCTATTTTTCAGACCTCATTTCCCCTTATTTATATAAAGAGCATATTTTACAATATTCTATAAGTGAACACAAACTAATAATTAACTGACTTTCTGACACCCACAGGAATTCACTGGCTTTTTAAATTTATTGTTATATATTTGCTACTTTCCAATTTTGGAAATTCTAGCAGTTGTATTAAAAAAGGTGTATTAAAGCAGTTGTATTAAAAAAGATACAAACTAACTACTGTTTTATTTTTTGGAAAACCTACAGGCCCGAACATTGTATTATTTAGTTGTTGAGTTCAAACCATTTATTCAAATATTTAATAGCTGCTATCATTTATTAAACACACGATTATTAAGATCCACTATGTGCTTGTAAATCTATGGGTATACAGAGGTGAATAAGATACAGTTCCTTATCAGGAACAGGTACTTACAAGCAAAGAAAGCAAAAATATATTTAGATGTATTTAAACTTCTAAACTATGCCCGATTCATTCATATGTTATTTTACTTTGAATAGCTTAATCCTATGGACAAAAATCAGCTTCACAGAACCTCCCCCACCACTGCTACATAATCAAAATATTTCTGAAATAAATCAATGTTATTTATTATAGCAAAAGTTCCTGTGCTAAAGAAAAAAAAAATCATGGATTGATCTAAATCTAAAAGAGTATTATCAGAATGGTGTGTCTAGCTTAAAAAGAGAAAGAAATAGGAAATTTCTGAATGGATTAGCAGAGACTACCTTTTCTCTTGACAACAAACTTCAAACTTACTTGTAGTAGGCAAAATAACAGTTCCCAAAGATGTCTCCGTCCTATTCCTCAGAACCTGTGAGTATGTTAGGTTGCTTGGCAAAGGTGAATTAAGGTTGCAGATGAAGCGGAGGTAGCTAATCAGCTGATTTTAAAGTAAGGAGATTAGGTCAAGATGGTGGCGTAGGCAGACCATCAATTCTGTATAGAAGAAGTAAGGAACAGAGAAGGACTACTAAAACACTGAGGAAAAAAAAAAAAAAGTTAAAAACCAGAGGGGAAGGGGGGAGGGAGGAGGGTGAAAGGGATAATTCGGTACATGTGTGTGGTGATGGGTTGTAATTAGTATTTTGGTGGTGAACATGATGTAGTCCATGCAGAAATAGAAGTACAATGATGTACACCTGAAATTTTTGCAATGTTATAAACCAATGTTACTGCAATAAACAAAAAATTAAAAAAATAAAAAAATAAAAAAAATAAAGTAAGGAGATTAAATTGGATCACCATACAAGCTCAAAGTAATCACAAGCTTCCTTACAAGTGGGAGAGATAAGCAGAGTCAGAGTAGGAAATGTGACCACTAAAGAAGGCACGGAGAGTTGCAACATTGCTGGCTTTGAAGATGGAGGAAGAAGATCATGAGACAAGAAATGTGGTGGCCTGGAGAATCAGGAAAAGGCAAGAAAACAAATTCTCTCCTAGGGCTTCCAGAAAGAAATGCAGCCCTGCCAATACCTTGATTTTAGCCCAGTGATGCTCATGTTGAACTTTCTTAATTACAGAACTATAAGATAATAAACTTCTTGTTTTAAGCCACCAAATTGTTACAGCAGCAAATAGAACACTAACACACTGTTCAAACGGGTAAAATTTGCCACTGTATAAATGAGATCTAGTCAATGGCAAAAGAAAGAGAAAAAACATAGTTCTATTTTTGCATTTTTGTTTAGAGTCCAAGGAATGTCCAAAACACCATCTTCCTTATCTATATGAATTTCTTTTGGTTATTATTGATTCCAGGTAAACCTAAAATATTTTATTGCCATAGACATGTATTACAGTAACCTCTCCATTTTAAAACTGAAAAATCTCTAATGGGCATTTGTGACCAACCTGATCATAGCTTAATTATCAGTTAGCCATACAGGACACAAAGCAACAGAGCTTCATAGTATATTCTGCATGAATTTGTGCTCCTAATGGTAGGGTCACATCTTAGAGTTACATAACATTTAGCAAAAAATAAAAAGTAAGAAGATTTAAATTTTTTTCCTTTTAGATTGTATATACAAACACGTATCCCTTACACCTATATAATATTCAAGAGGTTGTTAAAATCGCATACATAAATTGTACTTTCCATGCCAAAGGCGAATATTTCTGGGATATTTCTTTAAAAGAGATAATGGTATTTTAAACTACTATATATACTCATTTGAAATATATTATAAAAATATTAATGGAAGAGTATTATCAAAACAACACAACTCCTAAAGACCATTTGATTCTTTCTATTAGCATATATGCTAATATCAAATGGTCTTTAGGAGTTGTGTTATTTAACTGTAAATATATATATTTTTGTGAATTTAATGTCTATTCAAGATAATTTGGTTCCTACTTTTCTCTTCCAAAGGAAACAAAATCAAAATCAAATACACATCAATATTTAATATACAACCAATATTTCATTATTGACTAAAAACGAAGGAATCTAACAATATTTAGAAAAATACTAGTGAAACCATTAGTGTGCCTTCACCCGAATCAATCATTTTAAACTATGTTCAGCATCAAGGGTTGCTCTACCCTCTTCAATTTTTGTATGAGGGTTCAAAGTAGGAATTCTTTTCATAAAAATAATTTTACTATGGAAAGAAATTTTTACTCTGGCATATAATGTTGAAAAAGTATATCCAGAATTCTTATTGATTATTTATGATTATAACTAATCATTAAAACACTTGTATGACATCATAGGGTGCATATTAAAGATGTTGAACTCAAAAATCTTGATTTCTAGTTACACGTTTTAATACATCCTTGAATTATTCAGAATTCTAGCTTTTTTCTTAATCTCCATTAAAGTGTATAATGACATAAAACTGCCCCCTCCTTAGAGCTTATGGATGGTCAGAAACGTAAAATGTATAGGTTTGCTTTTCCAGTTTTGTTTTTCTTTTTTTTTGTTTTTAACAATTCAAACACAAATGTAAAGATTATTTGAATAAAAAGAGGTACTATTTGTTCTCAGTACAAAAATTAGATTGAAAACTATGCTCAATTCACACTTCAAGTCTTGCTTCCATCCTAGGGGGTGGGATAACAACAGATTGTCTCATTTTTCCCTCTTCCTTATGTTTTCTAACTTCCCCAAAGCTTTCTTCATAACTACATAAAAGTCATTGAAATACACTTTTAGGTGAACTTGTTTTTTGAAAAATATGCCTATTAAAATTATCTATTTATTTTTCACTTCCTTATGATCTGAGGATTTTGTGAAATCCAGAGCACATAACTAGATGCTGAACAACATTTAAAAATACTTATTTCTTATAAAGATAAATGCTTAACAGACAGCTCCATTCTCAAAGAGCTTCCCCACTGGTGTTTGCATTTCATTAGCACTGACTTTGACAACTGAATGCTCTTCTCAGAGACCAGTTTGTAGGTAGAAAGCCTAAGCCAATCTCCAAAGGCTCAGGTATACTGGGAAAGTGTGTGTGTGCATGTGTGTAGAGTGCATGTGTGCACGTGTGTCTTGGGGTTTCTAAAAGTCGTTGCACACTGATTTTATGCCACCCACTGAACCATGTTTTTTACATGAATTATCTTTTTAATGAAGAGGTACAAAACCTCATAATATTACTTTGAATTCTAGGAAGTTGAGTTGGCAGAGTTCAGCTTCTGGAAAGACATACGTTACATATAAAAGATGACCTTGAAAGATGAAGAGATAGTAGACTGGCTAGGGACTTAGTCTTATGAAGAACAACATGGCAATAACTATCTGGGTTTTCTTTTGGCTTTACCTATCACTGATTGAGTGCTAGAAAATGCAGAAATGCCAGCAACAAGAAATGCCAACAGGCACAGACAAACACACACACACAAAAATTCCCAAGACAAGCCAATTCTCTCCACCAAAAGACCAGAAATCAGGCAGTCTACCAAGTCAGAAAATGTTTAAACAATAACAGCCTCACCAGCAAAGATCAAATGAGATTCTAGATTTCTACCATAACCAGGTTGCAGTGAGGTAAAACAACCATCGACCCTGGCCCTCATTGTGCAAGAGAATGCCGAATGGGAAGCCGAACTTCCATCCCTGCCAGGAGGTAACAAGCCTCTACACTTCTACCACCACTACCACCCTTGCTACAGTGTACAGAGACCCCACGGGATGCTCTGGGACTCCCTCACACACCAAGCAGCGACAGGTCATCATTCCCCTCCCTACTAGGGTCATGTCAGAGGAGACCTAGTGGAGTCACAGCTTTCACCACTGTCCATAAGTAATGAGGCCACCCCACCCCCAAGATGCATGTGGGGGCCACAGAGGAAAAGTAGTGAGGCACTCCCACCCCTTTCAGCCAGTGTGATATTACTGGAGGCCTCGTGAGATCCAGAATTCCTATCTCTAACTAAGAAGTAAGAAGGAACCCCTCTGTCTTAGTCAGCTTGGGCTGCTATAACAAAATATCATAAACTGGGTAGCTTCAACATCAGAAATTTATTTTTTCACATTTCTGGAGGCTGGAAATCCAAGATCAAGGTGCCGAAAAATTCATTTAGATTCCTAGTAAGGACCCTATTTCTGGCTTGCAGATAACTACCTTCTTGCTGTGTCCTCATGTGGCTGAGAGGGAGAGAGCTCTCCTGTCTCTCCCTCTTCTTAGGAAGGCACTAATCCCACTATGGGGCACCATCCTTACGTCCTCATCTAAACATAATTACCTCCTAAAGGCTCCACCTCCAAATACCATCATATTGGAGGTTGGTGCTTCAAAACATGAATTTAGGGGGGAACGCAAACCATCAGTCTATAACACCTCCCCACTTTGGGAGTCACTGGAGGCTGAAAGGAGAAACTGTACTTCCACCACCACCTTCCCTTAATGAGGTAGATTTCACTTTCCCTGACAAAGCAGCTTCAAATGAGACCTGCTAAAAAAAGATCATTTAAGTAAGGTATACATAGCATAATAGCAAAGAAGTCCAGGTTTCAATTGCAAATCACATGAAATATCAAGATCCAGAAAAATCTCAAAGCAATGGGAAAAAATAATCAATAGATGCCAATACAGTAATGACACAGACGATAGAATTATCTGACAAGGATTTTAAAGCAGCCATCGTAAACCTGTTCCAGTGAACAATTGTGAAGCTGCTTGAAAGAGAGGAAAAAATACAAAGTCTTACCAAAGAGACAGAAAGTCTCAACAAAGAAAGAGAATATATAAGGAAGAACTGAAAGGACATTTTAGAATAGAAACATAACGATAATTGAAATAAAAAACTCAATGGATGTGCTCAACAGCAGAATGGAGAGAAGAGAGGAGAGAATAAATGGACATCAAGGAGAAAAATAGAAATTACACAATCCGTAAAACAAGGATAAATACCTCATAACAGGATGCCGGATTATTATATTATCTCCTACTGCTCAGATTCTCAACATCATTAGTGCCCAGAGGCAGATTTGAGACTAAGATGGCTACTCATGAATAACAAGCTCACACAGCCTTAAAAATGTAAATCAAAATCCCATATTTTACAAAGTGCAGATCTCCTTGGGAAACACGATGGGGGCTTTATGTTCTGTCATATTTATCAGGAAGGGGCAGTTCTTGATTTTTACTTTTCAATTCAGGAAAGTTTAAGATTTCATAGACATGGAACTATGTTTTTGTTTTGGATTTTGATTTTTTTTACATCTTAACAGCTACAAACTTTTGATGACACACTAATACATTCATACTCATTGACCAATCCGTCTGCTGAAGAGAGGTAGGAGAGGAGAAGAGGAGAAAGGAACTACTATTCACTGAGTTCTATCATGTCTTGGATACAATGATACAATCCAGTATTTTGCACATACTCTGTCATCTAATGAAGGGAGAGCTTAACTTAGGACTTGTCCATTTTATATATATATATACATATATATATGTACAACCTATTGAGAGTATATTGTTTAAAATGTATTTTTAAAATGTGACAAATATTCACATATATATGCAAAATTGTTAAAGGGAAATATAATAAAGAGCTATGGACCTCTTTCCAGAAAACCAGTAATAACATTTTGGTACAATTGTTTCTGATATCCTTTAAGAAATAAAGTATTATAAGTTGTATTAGTATGCTTAGACTGCCATAACAGAACTGACTGAACCACTAACTGAGTGGCTTCAACAAAGGAAATCTATTTTCTCAGAGTTTTGGAGGCTAGAAGTACAAGATCAAGGTATCGGCACATTAGGTATCTTCTGAGACTTCTCTTCTTAGTCTGTAGATGGCGACCTTCTCACTGTGTCCTCACGTGATCTTTTCTCTGCGCACACGTCTGCTGTATCCTAATCTCCTCTTCTTATAAGGACACTAGTCACATTGGATTAGAGTCTACCCACCTGAACTCATTTTACCTTAATTAACTCTTTAAAGGCCCTATCTTCAAATATAGTCACATTCTGAGTTATTAGGGGTCAGGATTTCAACATATGAATTTGGGGGGAGGGGGAGGGGTCTATGAACATAGACGTCTATGAATCTATGTTTAATTCATAACATAGATGCAGTTGCAAAATCTACTTAATTCTTCCCCAATCATCTCCGTTTTTTTCCTCACTAGATGAAAGATTTATCCTGATGTTCATTTATTTACTTAATTGACTAATATTCATTCAACATCTATTATATGTAACTTACTATTTTATGCATTGGAAAATAACAGCAAATAAAACAGGCAAAAAGCCACACATTTATGCAGCTTTACCCTACTTGGGGAGGCAGGCAGAAAATAAACAAAATAAATATGTAAAATACATAATATATAGTATATTAAGTGGTGATAAATGTTATGGAATTTTGTTTTGGAGGAAGATTAGCCCTGAGCTAACATCTGCACCCATCTTCCTCTATTTTGTATGTGGGATGCCACCACAGCATGGCTTGATGAGCGGTGCATAGGTCCATGCCCGGGATTCGAACTTGGGAACTCCGGGCTGCCAAAGCAGAGTGCGCGAACTTAACCACTATGCCACCGGGCCAGCTGTGTTATGGAAATGTTTTTAAAAGCAGCGAAGGAGGGTACAGAATAGAAACAGTGAAATCTCAAATAAGGTAATGATGTTAGTCCTTACAAAGAATGTGGTATTTGATAAAGATCTGAGGAAGGTGAGTAAGTATGCCAAGCTTGTTTTATATTTATTATATTATATTATATTATATTATATTATATTATATTATATTATATTATACTATACTATATTATACTATATTATATTATATTATTATATTGTCTATCACATTTGTTTACATTTATATGGAGTACTCATATTATATTATATTATATTATATTATATTATATTATATTATATTATATTATATTATATCATATCATACCATATCATATTATATTATTATATTATCTATCACATTTGTTTACATTTATATGGAGTACTCTACATTTACTACATTAAATAAGGGAATTTCACTTCTGACCATGAGTGAGTAACCAGACCTGGAGTTATCCTCCTGACATAAATAAGAGGGAAATTTAAGACACCTGTGAAGTGACTGTTTTAAATTTGGAAAAGAAGTAACACAGGACTTTGATCTCTGAGGAAACGTCAATGAAAAGGTGGGCCCTGTGATTGGTTTGGCTCTCTGCCTGAAAGAACCTTCCAGAAAATGGTTCAGGACTAGGATTTCCAAGTGAAGTAGGATGGCCTTAATGAGTTGAAGAGAGAAAGATGATAGTTTGGGGAGGTAAAGGTTGCTGAAATTTGTGGAAAGGAGTCAGAAAGTAGACAGCTACAAGGAGAAATACCCCTAGAAACATGTATAGGGTTCCCCTTGACTTAGTTGCTGAATATTAAGCTGCACATGTGTATAGGATGAAATTCCACATGCCTGGGCAAGAATGACCAAAGAGGTGTAAACTGAGCAATTGCCACATTCGTCACTGCCACAGAGGAGCGTTCTCACTGAATATTTGGTAGACTCCCCAGAGATTGTCACCTTAGTTGTAGAACTAAATTAGTCTCAGGATAAAGGCCATTTAGGATCAACACTAACAAAGCTTAAAAATAATCCTTGAAGAGAATCAAGCTGATCTCCAAGCAACTTAACTGCTTACCCAAACAAAACCCATCCATCATTTTAAAAACACAAGACAATTTGGCACTTAACAGCATCAAATACAATGAGCAGCATCAAATATAGTGACCAGCATCTTGCATACAAAGAAGGAAGAAAATGTGACTCAGTTTTTTGTGTGTGTGTGTGAGGAAGATCAGCCCTGAGCTAACATCTGATGCCAATCCTCCTCTTTCTTTCTTTTGCTGAGGAAGATTGGCCCTAAGGTAACATCTGTGCCCATCTTCCTCTACTTTATGTGGGACACCGCCACAGCATGGCTTGACAAGCCGTGCATCAGTGTGCGCCTGGGATCCAAACCTGTGAACCTGGGGCCGCCGAAGCTGAGTGTGCACACTTAACTGCTGTACCACTGGGCAAGCCCCAAAAATGTGACTCTTAATAAGAAGACATGTTATTCAGTAGACTCAGAACCAGAAATGACAGAGATAATGTTATCAACAGACTAGAATCTTAAAAATAGCTGTTATAAATTAGTTTAAGTATTTAAAAGAAAACATGAACACAATTAGGTAAGAAATGGAATATAAAAAAAAGCAACCAGATGAAATTTCCACAGATGAAAATAATATGTCTGAAGTGAATAATTCACCAGAGGGGATTAAAAGCATATTAGATACAGCAGAATAAAAGACTTGTGAATTTTAAGGCATAGCAATAGACACTATCCAAATTGAAGCACAGAGAGAAAAAAGACACACAAAAAATGAATAGAGCACACTGACCAGTGACAGAATATAAAACTGTACGACATATGTAGAATTGCAGTTCCAGAGGGCAAAGGGAAATGGAGGGACAGAAAAACTATTTGAAGAAGTAACGTCAAAAGTTTTCCAAATTTGATGAAACTATAAATTCAGAGATCCAAGAAGCTCACAAACCCCAAGTAGGATAAATATAAAGAAAAACTCACCAAGGCTCATCACAACTAAATTGTTGAAAATCAATAAAATCGGTTATAAAATAAAAATTTTCAAGGCAATTAGAAGAAAAAAGATTTTATATCAGAAGAACAAAGACAAGATTTACTGTAGACTTCTTTCTCAGAAAACAATTTAAGCCCCCCCCCAAAAAATGAAATACATTGTCAAATAAAATTCTATACAAAGCAAAAATATTCCTTCAAAAATTAAGTCCAAAAATATATAATATCTTTTTCCAAACAAAAGCTGGGAGAATTTACTGCCAACAGACAGGCACTATAAGAACTATTAAGAGGGAGCCGGCCCCGTGGCTTAGCGGTTAAGTGCACGCGCTCCGCTACTAGTGGCCCGGGTTCGGATCCCGGGTGTGCACCGACACACCGCTTCTCCGTTCATGCTGAGGCGGCGTCCCACATACAGCAACTAGAAGGATGTGCAACTATGACATACAACTATCTACTGGGGCTTTGGGGACAAAAAATGAGGAGGATTGGCAATAGATGTTAGCTCAGAGCCTGTCTTCCTCAGCAAAAAGAGGAGGATTAGCACGGATGTTAGCTCAGGGCTGATCTCCCTCACAAAAAAAATAAAATAAAAAATAAAAAAATAAACTAAAAAAAAAAAAAAAAGAACTATTAAGAGAATTTTTTTCATGGGGAAGAAAAATGCGACCAGATGGAGACTTTGATCTACACAAAGCAATGAAGACTCAGAAATGTCAAATCTGAGGGTAAATATAAAAGACTTTCTTCTTATTTATTATGTCCTTTAATAGATAATTTACTGTTTAAAGCAAAACTAATAGCAGTGTCTTATAGGATTTATAACATATGCAGAAGGAAATTGTATGACAACAACAACCCGAAGGCCAGGAAGGGGAAATGGAAGTATTCATTTACAAGGCTCTTATATTATTTGTGAATTGGTACATTACATAAAGTAGACTAGGATAAGTTTAAATGCCTAGTTTTTCTAGAGAAAATGTATTTTTAAAAAAGATGTATAGATAAAAGGCTAATAGTGTAGATAAAATGAAACGGAGGATGAGCAGAGCCAAGAACAGATCAAACAGAGAAAATCAAATAGGGGGACTACAATTTTATACTCAACCATATCAATATTACATTAAAATTAATGGTTGAAATGCTATAAAAGAGCAGAGATTGGCGAGTTTGAATTTAAAAAAGGTCGAACCAAATACTGACTAAAAGTTATCAAATCTGATATAAAGACAGAGGTAAGTCTAGTGTTAACATTCGTGGCATTAGTGAAACATTAATGGCAAAGCAATGATAAGAAAGCTGAAACAGCTTCTCAAACAAATTAAACTTCAAAACATGTACCATTATAGAGTTAGCTGATATTTTACAGAATAAATATATCAAGAAAAAAGTTCATAAAAATTAATACATCTATTTTGGCTGTTTTTCATACATATGTATATGTATATGAAAAATAGCTATAAATATGAAAAACAGCTAAAATTGTTGAAAATGAAGACCATTTTTTCATAAAAGCATGTTAGTATCATTTGAATTTTAAACCACATGCATATATTATTTTGAAAAGAACAATGAAAATAATTATTAAAATAAATTAATTCTCTTTTTTCTGGGAAATTTCAATGTTTCTATTATTATCAGTTAGAAGACTGATAACATTGTGCTGAATACACAGTGTAATGTCAATGAACATTTCCCTTTTCCCTTTAAATATATATGTGCTTACCTGGCCATTATGTAGTGTGTAATAAATGAAAACCTATCATATACTGATGTATAGAGTAGACTGTGAAAATTGCTAAGAATATTTTCCCTGGCATGAAATGTACACATATTGCACAGTGAATATTTATGGTTTAATAGTCACATATGGCATAAAATTGAACATTAGCATAAATATAAATTTACTCTATTGTATTAAATATGTCACACGAAAGGGCTTAATAAGACAAATTCAAGTATTAATACTTGATTAAGCAATATGATAAAATTCATTTTATTAAAATACAATTCATAACATCCAAAACTATGTATGCTATGATAATATTAAAATGTTCTGTGTGTAAAACAAAGTTAATTAAGAAATGAGGAGATCACACAGTCAACTTAATCATTCTCCAAGTCTAAATGCTATGAAACTTATAAATTAATTAAAGAATGTACCTCTACTACATATGTGAGGGTATGTGTGTGTGTGTGTGTGTGTGTGTGTGTGTGTGTGTGACTCTTCATTTTCATAATCTGAAACGGTGAAAAGCCCACTGAAAAATGCAGGACTCTGATAGGAAGACCTTTCTAGATCAAGGAAGTTCTCTTTGGAAGTAATTTAGAGGAAAATGCTTTCCACTACATTTGACACGAGAACAAGACTTTACTGGAAATGGATCTGCAGTAGGAGAGAAATATAGTCTGGTGTAAGACAAAGGTAATAGTAAGGCACTCTGGTGCTAGACAGAGTTTCAAAACCTCTTCAAGCCAAATGGAAATCAATACCTATTTACTTTTTTAAAAACACACAATTTCTTAACTTTAGAGAGTGCTAATTGCTTATCACAGAGGTACAACTTTTCCAGATAAACCAACTATAGTTTGTTTAGGAAACAATTTCACATTTCACAGAAATGGTTTTAGGAACAAAAGACTGTCAAAAAAGTATACCTCCACCATTTCTACATAACTGTCATTTGTTCACTTAAATTATTTTTTGGTGTTTTTTCCAAGTTTAGTTCTGATGATTACTTCAGATTATGCCATCGCTTTTACTACAAAGAAGACAGAATAATAGTATTCTATATTGTTTGCACATTTTTCATAATGAGCCATAAATATTACATAGTTATACAGATTCGGTGGGCTGGAATTTGCCCTTCACAGTGTTTAAGTGGACTAGGAATTTCTCCAAGTGACAAAATTAGAAAGGAAAATGCGTTTCCTTCAGATATCATATAAGTGCTCATTATAGACCTTTGAAGGTCCTTAGTAGTTATAAGAAGTGTTTTTCAGGCAGGTAACTTCCAGTTTCTTTGAGAATCCACAAATGTATTCATCATTTGAGGGTGACTTTTTTTTCTACTAGCTACTAGAAATTAATATAGTGGCATTAAAAAACACTTTCCCAAAAGTGATACTCAAGAAATAGTCCAACATCATTAAGTCATTTATTCATTCATTTAACAAATATTTGTTGATTATATGTTATAGGCTAAGCAGTGTTCTAAGCCCAGGAGATATAGCAGTGAACACAACAGGCAATGTTCCTGCCTTCTTGGAGCTTACATTCTAGTAACAAGATATAAATAAATAAGTTACATATATGTGTAACTTATAACAATAAAGTTACATATACACAAATATATGTAAATAGTGATATATACTATAGATAAAAACAATGGATGGAAAGGAGGATAGGGCGCACTGAGAGGAGAGGCGATTACATGTTTAAAAGCATAGTTATGTAAGACACCACTGAGAATGTGATATTCCGTAGAGCTTGAGGATATAAGTGTAGGAAACCCAGAATCAGGAGGTTCTAGACAGAAGCGAAGGAGCAGCTAAGGCAAAGACTATGGTGGGAGAGGGCTGGGCAGTGGAGTACAGTTTGAGCAAGAGTGGGTTTTTAGCTTCTAGTTGTAACAGATTTAAGCATGAATAAAAGGCAGAATTAGATTAGTCCTGATGGTTCCAAGGCTGATGGTGGTGTGAAGTTGTCACTATTTTGTGAAGTATGAGAAATTTCTGGGGCTTCCTCTTCATTGCTCTTGATGGAAGCCAGGAAGGGAAAATCTTTGTTCCTTGGAGGTTTGTTTTCCTTTGTAGGATTTGTATATTAAAGGGAACTCGTGTTGAATTTGTGACTCTATTCTTTCTAATATCAACTTCGTTTTAAATTATGACTCTAGATTGCATGTATTGTATCTACCTTTGTAGATCAGCGGTCATATTTGCATGACAAGCTACCCTGTCATTACTAAGTACACAAGAAAAATCAAAGACTTGAGAAAATAAAGTCAAAACTGCTTTTATATTAAGGGAATCCTGAGAAGTATGTGCTCTATGAGAAAAATAGGTCAGCTAAATTATCAGTTTGTTCAAAATTCTAATGTTGTTTATGGTATATACTTCACGAAACTCCTAGTGAGGTGATAGGAGAGCCTTTCAGTTTTTCAATCCACTTCTGGCAGCAGTAAGAGATTATAAGAGGCTTGTTTTTAATCTTCTCGCAGATCAGATTTAGTGATTGTAATTTTCTCTCATTCTGTGGTCGTATTGCCTGAATTCTGAGGTGGAACATTTCATCAATATGGATCAAGGTTGCTCATGACTTATTGCTTTATTGTTCACAGTAAATGTGAAAGAGAGCTGTTGTTTCTTTTCTTTTTTCTACTTGCCTAGTAACCAAGGAAAGACGGGAATTGAATTATAGCAAAAATAGTAGCAAAATATAGATTTGATGTGCGCTATTGAAATCAAGATTAAATACTTAAACCAATTGAAACAAACTTTTTTATGCATCTGTTTAATGTACAATTTAGCCTTACTGGATTTTAGATACTAACAACCTATAATTTGTCAAAT
This sequence comes from Ceratotherium simum simum, assembly GCF_057802395.1. Classification (NCBI taxonomy): domain Eukaryota; kingdom Metazoa; phylum Chordata; class Mammalia; order Perissodactyla; family Rhinocerotidae; genus Ceratotherium; species Ceratotherium simum. The sequence goes on from NC_141909.1 coordinate 18,959,413, forward strand.
GTTATGTTTGGATAGAAACCTCTGCATATAGAATTCAACTCTCTAATTTTTTAATTGAAGAAAACAAACATCCTTACACTGAAAAAAATCTAGATCAGATTGCAAATTTCCAGTGTTCTATGGACTGGGGCAAAAACTAGGTGCTTAGCTACAATGTCACACTTCCTAATGTTTTTCTGCTTCTTTTCAAGTATGTTAAACACCTCAGGGTTTCCCACTGTTTAATTTCAATGTTCTTAACCACTTTACTCTTTGTTACTAAGTAACAACAGAGCAGACAAGTATGGTTGCATGGGAGTCACTCTTACATCCATCAGGTAGATTCTGCCTCCCAGTGGCTTAGGGTACAGGTGCAAGGAGGAGCTCTCAGCTCATAGTGACCCTATAGAGAAAGGGCCCATCTTTGCTTTTGTAGAAATTGAGAGAAGCATCATCCAGTGGAATTGTCTCTGTTTTGTCCCTTTCTAAACGTTTTTTGATTCTCTTTCATGTGTTCCATTCTTGTCTTTTTTCTTGTTTCCCTTAAATGCAACATTCTTTACTTGGATTGGTACTTTCATTATTCTTTGAACACATTCTTACTCTATATTTACGTGTTTATTTAGATTTATCTTTCCGTTTCCAGTCTTTATCACATGTTATAATGAAGACTTTTTTCCCCTCCCAAATACCCAACAAGATGTTGGTGGCATCTGCTTTGCTTATCACTGCACAATGGTATCTCTTTTTCTTAGTAGGACACTATGGTTTATGGATTCCTGCTCAGTTCTGGGAATTTTGTGCTCTGGTCTGAGTTCTGGTGTAAAAGAGGGCATTTTAATTCCTCTTGGTGGCAATAGCAAAACTTCTGATTGGGAATCAAGGTGAAAATGAGTTACTTTCATTAGGGCAGAATCATGGAGGTAATGACAAGAGTCTACCACGTCACAGACCTCTGATTCTTGCTCTGCAGAAGCATTCCTTTTGTAACTCTTCCTTGCCTGTATCCTTAGGGAATACACAGTTATCTTCTATCTGTAAATATCTCAGAGCAGCAGAATCAGTTTTCTGTCAGTTACTCCAGAGTTTTCAGAAATGATTCACAGAGAGAAGGAAAAAAAAGAAAAAAGAAAAATTAGCACCTCTCAATATCAGTATGAAATTTTAGGGAGGAGAGCAGACAAAGGGACCTAGAAAGGCTTATTCTTGTTTGTCCACAATTAATTTTGGAATGTTATACCATGTCTCCATCTATGCAAAAATTGAAGACCTATGTTCCAAATGCCATAAAAGTATAAAATGGATGTCAAAACTAAGAAAGCGAAGATAATTCAAATCAGGTCAATTAAATGTTAGAAATGTTTCATAGAATGGATATCTATCTATATATACCAATTGTATTTGAGTATGAATATTTTCATATTTTTTTTCATATTTTGATCATTAGGCTGACCATGTGAATTCAAGATCATCATGATCCAATCTGAATGATGAGTAAGTTTGCCAAGATGCCTTTAGCAGGAAAGTATGTGTCATTCGAATTCAATCCCTAGTGTATCTATAAATTACTTTTACTTTTAACTGCTCATAATTGCAATAAGTAAAAACTGATTATTTTAAAAGACCATATACCTTCAGTAAAATGTTTTTATTATGGACATAAAAATAAAATATGATCAAATCTAAATTAAATGAATTTTTATAATACCCTTTAAATTTAAATTCATTTTTCTTTATACCAAGTATTAAATGCTTTTACTTTCAATTGCAAAATGGCCATTTTTTTCCTAAAAATTTAGTGTAAATCAATCTCTCAGCATTTCCTTATTAATATCAATATATTTTCTTTATTCATATTTCTTAGTGGATTGCAATATGTCTTTCAAAAAATAGGCAACATAAATTTGGAAAAAAATCTAAGAATAATAATATTAAAGAAAACTACTTAATTACTAATAGAATTCTGACATATTAACTGCAATTGCATATTGAATTATCACCATTGGCCTTCAACCAACTCTTGGCCCTAGATATTCTTTAGCACAAAGCCAAAACACATAATAAACTTTATAGGATAAAACAAAATCTCTTCCTCAGTAATACAAGCACATAAGCAGTTAATTTTTCCAAGACCGTTGTTTTTCCAAGTAACTCACCTGTGTATAGTCAAGAAATGCTTTCAAGGAAGATGAATGTAAATCGTATAATACTACTGACAAGTTCACTTTCAGTGTCTTTGTTTAACATAAGTAAGCTATGATATGCCTTTAATTCTGAAATTGCAAAGCTGAACATGATCATGTAGAAGTTATAGTTTAGTATCCAAAGAAGACATGCGCAATAACAGCATAGTATGTGGAAGGCCCTGTTCTGGGTGTGGGGAATGCTAACAGAGCTAAGGTAGACTATCAATTTAGTTTGCCTCAACGTTGTGTAGTTGGCATCCATTCCTCACGTCCAGCTTTCTCAGTGGCCTGAAAATGATATGGTTAACCTGAGAACATTCCGAAATGGTACAGTGTAACACTTCCTAGCATTAGTTACATTGTTCTATATTGCTCAAATTCAAAAATTCCAAAATTTCTGGTTCCTCTAAGTTTCAGCAGCATGCTAAATACCAGGAAGTCCTGCTGCTTAATATTCCTGCTCCCTTCCAGTGTGTGAGAATGTGCTAAACATCTCTCTTTGGTTACAATCAGTGTGCTCCCCAGAAGATTCCAGCCAACAAGCAGGGCGCTCAGACAACACATCTCTGTTTGTGTTTCAAAGAAAATGAAGTACAGCACATTCCATTAGGGAAATAATACATATTTGAAGTCATTTAAGATCTAAGCAAGCACAACGCCACGGAAAAAACTGGAAATTCTTATAATCTTTCAAACAGTGACTATAATTATAGGTAAAATAAGCAATAAAAATATAATAATAATAATATTCTAACTTGGATAAAACTCAAGAAAATGTGTCTAAACTAAAGACTTAAAGAATAATATATTTCTACTTGAAAAATAGTTGAATCTCAAAAATCTAAAGCCAGTAGTCATATCTCTCAGCATCTATTCTTTTCAACGCATATAGAGTTCTCGATTTCAAAAACTCAGATGTGCACCTCAGTGACCGCACCCAGTGCCTTGGAAAAAGCACATCTTTCACATAAGTGCATGCTTTTGAGAACTTTCTCTTGAGAGTAAAAGAAATGAAAATGACTACACAAGAATAGCAACAGCGTACCTAAGCACGCTCCCACCAGAAAGGAACAGATGGCTGTCATTATTGTCTTTATAACTTTTATTCATGGACTACATTCTCGAAAATGGTAGATCTGATTTCATCTTCAGGAATATAAGCTCCTGGAGAATTAAGTCTGTTTTATAAAGATCATTGGCCAGTTTCAGCTTAGTAAAAATAACTTATATTTAGATATACATTCATGGACCTTATCATTTATTTTCAAAATAACTTCCTGAATTTTCCTATTTTGCAGATGCAGAAAGTGGGATTTAGAAAAACTATAATTTGTCCAATGTGGCCCCAATAGAATAAAGAACAGGGATTTAATCTACATTTTTGTTGCTATGATCTTTTCATTTCACTTATACATAAATATAAAATATAATTAAAATGTTAGAAGTGAAATTTGGCAAACATGATGAGATTGGTAATCTGGGGACAACTGTTTTTAGGTTAACTGTATAAGGAGGCTGGGATGGATTTTCACAGTAAATGGATAAAAAGGAAGCACATTATTTATTGATCATGCTGTCTGGGTATTCATTTTGCTTCTTGGTAAAGGTTTCAGCGTACGTCTAATCTATTTGAAGTGGGAAAACATTACAGATATCCAAGTAAATAACACCTTTGAGCTCAAGGGAAAGAGAAAGATGCAAGCAAGCCAACTAAGAAAAATATAATTGCAAAGTAACTTTTTAAAGAATTCAAGAAAAAGAATCAAGACAAGAACATCTAAACAAAATGATCCCATTTCTCCCTCCCTGAGATTGAAATTGACAATGCAATTGTATACACATTAATTTAATTAATTCAAAAAATATCTTTTGAAGAGATATTTTTACCTTCTCATCTTCTGAATTTGCGTGTGTTTGTAGGCCACGTGATGTTAGGTACTACAAAATTAAATGGTAATTTCCTGAATTAAGCTTGACTTTTGGATGCTTAATAGCATTACAAATAAAATATTATTTTGATGTACTTGAGAAAAATGAGATTATTCATGAAATAGACTTAAATTTCTCTGATTAAAGAAGATAATCAATCCTATAGAGAAAATGCAGCTACCAATTATAGCAGAGATACAGATATAAAGTCTAGGTTAAAGAGAAATAATTAAATATTGCCCAAATTAGAATTTTCTGAGCGTATTAGACTAAAACTATGTCTTTTACTGAAGTTATTCCTAGCTCTAATAGAAAGGTTCAGGGAAGATTCTGTTTGACTCTATTTGGGTCATGTGCCTATCCTTGAAACAATCTCTGTGCTTAGATAGATGGGGCCCTTTGAATGGACAGCCCAGTCACATACTCATCTCTGTGATGCCTGGATGGGTGGTCTTAGTATTTCTCACACCACCAAAAAATAACATGCTCTCATTACAGAATGTGACCTTAGTCATTATCAATATATTTTGTTTTCATAAAATTTCAAGTCAAATGAACAAGTAATATCTTCTTTAGATGTCATTCTATACAGGGAAAACTGAACTACCTGACCAATATACTCAAAAATTATGGAACCAAGATTGAGACAATTTCTATAAGCTGCATATATCACAGAATTCAATTTAAGCCTTTTCCCATTTATGTGTTGCTCATGTCATATAATTGTATGTTGGACCTCATTTCTGGGACTCCTTCTCCTAGTAATGGTGAACTACCTAATTCAAACTAACTTTCCTGCTGAGAAAAAAATAGAGAAACTAGACTAATTGCTTTTTAAACCTGCCACAAGTCACCAGAGTATTAATGCAGTAAACAGTATTAGATAGCCTAAGATAGGAAAAAGACAGAAACTCAAATATATAAGCCTGGTCTTTGGGCCACTTTTCTCCTGGGGGCCTTTGCTGAGTTACTAAAAGGCAGCTGAATAGCTGAGAAGCTGAGCAGTACTTTTGGCTGCCTCTCAGGAATAGAGGATAAAAATTGGAGTATATGGCTAATGGGGAGGGGAACAAACTAACCCAATGCTTGGTTTGAGATCACCTGGAACTACACAGTCCTTGTAGGAATTGAAGACCATCTTTAATTATCTGATCCCATGATAGCAGATTAAGAAGATCGTGGATTGCTTATGTCCCTATGTGCCTTCCACAAGCAAATCCAAATCTCTTTTAGAGAATGAAAGAATTTTCCATAGGCCTCAAACCATTTCAAAAATTTTCTAAATAAATAACTTGCAAAAAAAATTATCAGGTCCCGAAACAAGGAGAAAAAATAAAATGAGCAGAAAGAACATACAATGGAAGAAAACTCAGATGGGCTGAATAACATTATTGGACATTAGTTAAGACAACTGTGCTTAATATTAAAAAAGATTTAAAAAAGAATGCAAATTTTGGCAAAGAACAGGAAACTGTAAGATTAAACAGTGCGAGTTGATTGTAAAAGTCATTCTAGCATGGAAAAATATGTAAACAAAATACTCAGAGGATTGGTTTAATAGAAGATTAAACACAGCTGAATAGAGAATTAGTGAACTGATAGACAGGTCTGAAGAGAATATCCATAATTAAGTTTGGAAGGACAAAATCACAGAGAAAAAACAGAGAAAAGGAAAGAGTGAGAAAGTCTAACATAGACACACTTAGATCCTTCAGAGAAAAAAATAGACAGGGAATCAGGCGGAAGAAAACCTTGAGAGATAAAGGTTTAAATTTCTCAAATCTCTTAAGACGTCAAGTCACATATTTTTAAAATTATAGAGACTCCATATAGGTTAAGAAAAACAAAAAACCAAATTTTACTTCAGTTCATAACTGCTAAAAGCCAAAGAGAAAAAAAATATCAATGACCTTCAAAGGAGAAATAGTCAGTAGATGACATCTCAACAGAAACATGGAAGCCAAAAGACAATGAAATATTTTCAAAGGATTGAAAGAAAGTAACCATTAACCTAGAATTCTATACTCAGTGAAAATATCTTTAAAGAATCAAAGTGAAAATTTCTTAGCTCTTGTAGGATAATGGTGGCCACCTGTATTAGTAATATTTCTTCAGAGAAACATAATAGGAGATATACAGATCTAGACACAGATATTTCTAAGAGGACAATTAATATAGGAATTGGCTTATGTGGTTATGGAGGCTGAGAAGTCCCACAGTCTGCCACCCGGAGGTTGGAGAATCAGGAAAGCTGGCAGTGTAATTCAGTCCAACTCAGAAGGCCTGAGAATGAGGGGGGCTGATGGTGTAAGTCCTGGTTTGAGTCCGAACCTCAGAGAACCGGGAGCACCAGTGAATGAGGGCAAAAGATGGATGTCAGCTCTAGCAGAGAGAGTGAATTTACCCTTCCTCCACCTTTTTGTTCTATTCAGACCCTCAATGGGATTGGATGGTGCCCACCCACATTGGTGAGGGCAGATCTCTTTACCCAGTCTACTGATTCAAATGTTAACCTCTTCTGGAAACACCCTCACAGAACACCCAGAAATAATGTTTTACCAGCTATCTGGGCACTTTTTAGCCAAGTCAAGTTGACATAAAAAATTAACCCTCACACCACCTAAATCCAAATCACACTGCTGTTCATCCAAAATCCATACAGATCAACAAAAATAGCAAAGAAAATAAAATCAGATAAAATAAAAAGTGATTTCCATGCCCACTGAAAGCTAGAAAAGCAAACAAAAAATGTTATAAATTTCAATTTCCATACAAGAAGGGAAACAAACATCTGAAACGAGCAGAGCCACCTCCAGAGACCACACCAAAACAGAGCCAGGAGTATTACATGAATAGAAGAGACTGCAGCAGGATCCTACAGGTGGAAGATACAGATTACATCAGCCAGGGTCAGCCCATAAAGAGACTGGTGAAAACACTGAGAATACACAGGAGATGCCCAGCAAGCCTGCAGCACCACTGACGGTTGTCTCGGGAGTGCACTGCTTCTGGGAGAGAGAGGCTCTTTGGAAGGGAGGACGATCTTTGGAATTTTGGTAGTGAAAGAAAAGAAAGCAACAGGAGGCCAAATTCAAATTCCTATAAAACAAGATAGTATCAAACAATCAGAAACAGACTGACTCACTCCCAGACACATAGTCCCCACAAGGCACCATTTATTAAATTAAACTGAACTTTACCATATCAAGAGAAAAGCACGCTCTTGAAATAAGAAGGAAAGTAGGACACTCTCATTTTCAATTTTCTCATTGTCATATCTTTGCAGGGGCATTGGGTCTCATTTTTATTAATGATAATATGCTTAGACCTAAAATAATGTGATTCCATAGTGAAAGTGGTGGGGTAGTTGGGGTGGCTTTAAGAAATTAAAGAAGATCTAAATAAAAAGAATAATACATCTTGTTTATGGATTGAAAGGCTCAACATTTTGAAAATATTGATTCTCATAAAATTAATTCCAGAAATTCAGTATAACCCCCATCATGATTCTAACAGGGCGTGTGTGTGTGTGTGTGTGTGTGTGTGTGTGTGTGTGTGTGTGTTTGGGAAATTTCTTCCTGAAAGTTATATGGAAATGCCATGGTCCAAGATAATCTTGCAGAGCAAGGTGAAAGGAGTTTTATTAAGAGCTACTCTATATCTGTGGCAGTTAATAGAGGACAGCATGTGTGCAGGGATAGAAAAACAGAACAAGAGAATGCAATGGTGGGTCTAGAAGCAGATTCAGCCCTATTTGGGCACTAAATGATTTGTGACCAAGTTTGCCATAGAGAGCAATGGGGAATGACAGCATTTCCAATAAATTGTGCTTGGGCAATTGGATATCCATATAGAGAAAAACAATTCTGTCTGTTATCTCACAGCATACATAGAATATTGTAAAAATAGTTGAAGGAAAATGATAAAGCTTCTAGAAGATACCATGGGAGAATACTGCGTGATCTTGAGATAGGGAAAGAATTTTTAAACAAGGCATAAAAAATTTAACAATGAAGGAAATTATTGCTACATTTGAGCGCATTTACACTGAAACTTCTCTTTTTTAAAAATGACCATAAATAAAGTGTAAAGGCAAACCAGAGCAGGAGAAGATCTATCTATATTACCTAACACTAGTAAAGGTCATGCATCCAGAATGGAAAGAATGTCCACAAATCTATAAAGAAAAGACAGAAAACCCAATAGAAAATAAGCCAGAGAGTTGGAACAGGCATTGTACAAAAGAAGATTTCCATACGGACAACGGACATATGAGGAGGTACTTCACTCTATAAGTAGATAGACAAATAAAAATTATGTCTAAATTGAGAGTTCTCCATACCCAATAACATAGCTAAATTGACAATACCATATATTGGTGAAAATATCAAGCAACTGGAACCATTATACATGCTGATGGATGAATCCCACAAGTATAATATCCAATGAAAGAAGCCAGGCAAAAAAGAACATATTGTGTACATTTCCACTTATACAAGGTTTTAAAACAGGTAAAACTAAACTATTGCATTAGAATCAAGAATAGAATTTACTTAGAGACAGAGGTAGTGACTAGAAGGAGAAAAGGGGGGACTTTGGGTACTGGTAATGTTCTGTTTCATGACCTAATTAGTAGTTACACAGGTTTTCATTTTGTGAAGATTCATTTAACTATATATTTGGTTTTATACAATTTTTTTGTATGTGTTATATTTTATAATAAAATATTTTTTGTTGTTTTTAAAAGTTCAATTATGTAGGATTATCAGAAACAAATCAAACATTTAGGAGACTAGTTCTGTTACAGCCAAAGACTATAATATGGTATGTCCTCCTGCGTCCTGTGTGTATGTTTTTGTCCTGAATAAACAGAGAATATTGCCGCCTTACCCTCAAATCTTAGTGATAGCGTAGGCCAGAGGGAAGATGGTTGCAAGCAGGACCTTGAATCCTTTTGGAGTCCTGGTGGCGAGAACTGATCTAATACTTTTTCTGCAGAGCAGGGTGAGTTCATGGAGAACAGCCTCCTTGTTGATTAGACACATTAGACTATAGGGACCCATAGACCATAAAAATCTATACAGCCCAGGGATGTGAGGCTATTATTTCTGGTCTTCAAGAGAAAGAGAGAGATGTGAGGGGAATGAATAGGAACCTTGTCTCCTGCCCCTGAGTCCATAAGAGCAATGAAAGATTTGGGATTAAAAATGCTTCAAGTGACACAACTCAAGGAGGCAGATATGCCCATAATTCAGTCTAGATAGTAACACATAGAGAAGTTAAGAAATCTGCCTAAGATCACACATCTCGTACATAGTAGAATCTGTGGGTTTCACTCAGGGCCTGCATTCTTCACCACATCCCTCAATGTCTCTCTTGCAATCAGATACATTATATAACTTATTTATTGCACAGGGCCCTGTGTAAGGAGCTGAGAATTTTACATATGATAAAAGTTAAACGTGTATCAGTGGCCTAGACTTGTATGAACTTATTGATGAATTTACAACCCCAAATGAGCTAGCATGTGTCAAAAATGATAATACCAACAAAAAGTATTTTTAAATCATTTACATAGAAATAACATAGGTGTAATCTTTGATCTTTTTAGTAATAAAAATATTATGTAAGATTTTTTGAATGTTTACTATTGTTTTGAGCTCTTTACAAGAATCAACTTTTCTAAACTTTGTAACAGTTCTATGAGTCAAGTACTATTATTTTCCCTATTTTATAGGTAAGGGAACAGAAGCGCATAGATCATAAGTAACTTGCAAATGTCATGCTACTGTAAGAGTTAGGAGCACTTTCAGTGCATGCTATATGATCCCAAATTTAACTCTTATACTCTTTTCAACTTATTTTTTGGCCTAGAAGAATCATCTTCAGACTTTAAAAGATACCACTTTCACAATGGTAAAAGAAAAACAAAAGGAAGTGAAATTCAAAATGGATAAGGATATTGTAAATTACTACCCAGCTCATTTAAAGGAAGATAAGTTTCCAGGTCAAAAACATTGTCAACTAAAAACCAAGCAAACAAACAAACAACAATGTCATGTGTTGCTTAATGACGGGGATATGTTCTTAGAAATGCATCGTTAGGCAATTCTGTCGTCGTGTGAACATCACAGAATGTACTTACACACACCTAGATGGTATAGCCCACTACACATCTAGCCTATATGGTACTAATTTTGTAGGACCACCATTATATAGGTGGTCCACTGTCATATATGTTTCAGTCATTGATGGAAACATCATTATGCAGCACACAACTATAAATGTGTATATCTGAAGTAACTAATGGAGAATGAAAGAAACTCCAGAAGACATAAGAGTAGTGTTCTTTTTTTTTTTTTCCCATCATAGGCAAGACAGTTGCTGAAACGGAAATCAAGGTTGATTCGGACCAAATTCTAGAAGAGATTGTTAAACAGATGACTTTCTAGTAATTAAAAATGGAACTGGTGAGCTGTAATACACTAAGTCCCCCATTCTGTCATTATGGTAATCTCCGTGAAGCTCAGTGAAATCCTATAGGAAGAGCCCTCTGCATCAGGACTTCGGCAAGGCAAAGCCCCCAACTGTTTCCTTCAGGAGAGACGAGAGCGTGGGCTTGACAACAGAGCATTAGGTGGATTTATATGATTGATAGACTGTGCTCAGAGTTTAATTAAGAATCATTAACAATTGATAATTCTCAATTAAAGCTGTATGCTCCCTTCTCTGTTTTATCTCAGCACATAACAGGCATTCAACAAATATTTGCCAGATTTTGAATGAATCTAGGCAAATCTATGATGGCCTGGCACAAGCTCCTGTGATGCCCTGAGAGACAGATTTATTTGTAGTTTAGAGGATGCATGAGTAATATGTCAGACACATTGATGAACAAATGAAGCAGGGAGGGGTAAATGAAGTAGGGAGGAGTAAATGAATATGTTAGATGTTATAGTAAATATTTGCCTCTTCAGGGGCTAGTTCATTTGATAACTTTCAATAGGTATAAATGCATATTCACTTTCAGCTTGCAGTTTAGAAGATATTGGTCTTTCTTACTAGTGCCTTTTATTCCTCTGAACCCACCACTAATTCATGGGCAACCTCTTGGCAATAGATCCAAAGTGACATATACTGTTGAGAGATTCAAAGAAACAGTCTCAACTTTTAGGCATTTCCCTGGTTTCTGTATAAACACCTTACTGACTATAAAATTGCTTCTGGGATTTATGTCATTGCATTTCTTTGTCCCCTTTTATTAAACTGGCTTACTCTCTCTGCACATTCCTGACTGCTCTTGGACTTTGTACTGTATTAACTATCACTTGATATATTATTATCACAGACATTCTGGTCATTTTCTTATTTCCTAGATGAGAACTAAGGTGACTTGATTGTTGAGGTTCAGCACTACAACTGAGGCTTTCAAGTGAGGTGGGGACTTATTACTAAATATATGAGATATTGAAATCAAGTAAATAAGAAAAGAACCAGGCTTTCACCAATAAATAAGAGTATTTCATTTTCATAAAAGGAATATTCAACATGGATATTGGGATAAACCCTGAAGTAGCACTAGCATACACACACACACACATGCTCACACTCACACTCTCACACATACACAGACAAATTCAGTCCGGTACTTACCAAAATGATACGAAAAGTGATGCCAAAACTTGGGTTTCTATTGATACTTTGATAAGTTTGAATGAATTATCATTCTATTCTCAATTGTTTCATTTGAGCACTCGAAAATTCTTGACTATTATACGTTCCCATTGAAATCAGCATTGCCAAATCAGTAGAGAGGAAATCAAGAGGGCCATAAAGTAGGCTTGATTTTGTGCAGCAAAAAAAGTATGTTAATTTTGAATTATTGTGACACATTTAAGACATAGAATGGCAGTAAGATGGTTTGAAGTAAAACTAAAAGAAGGATTTGCAGCAGGAAAAGGCTGAGTTAAGTAGGTTAAGAGAATTTAGAACACAAGAATGAAATCACCCAGCAGAGCTGTGTCCTTCAGCAGAAATTGTTCGCTTCAAATGAATGTTTTCTCAAATTGCAAAGAGCAAAAACACATGTCAATATGTGTTTGTCTCAGACAGAGTGCAATCAATGCAAGTTATTTTATGGAAAATTTTTAAATTTACTAAGATGGAAGGACTATGACAGGAAAGAGGCTCAAACAATATATTTCCAGTGTTTAAACTTTCACCAGAAACACTATGTTACTTCTGATCCTAACACGGTCCCCAAGTCACTTCCGAAGCTAAGGCTACATCATGACACATGCTATAAAACTGGACAAATATCAGTTAACTCTGCTCCTTTGTGTCCCAACTGTTTCATTACTCCCGCAAGCAGAAGCAACTTTGCCTTTTTAGATGGCTATGAATGTGACATCTCCCTAAAACTACAGTAAGGAGTCCTCTGTTTCACAAATATAATTTTAGTCACAATTAATGACATTGAGCAAGCAGTGACATGCTTGTTGAGGTTTATATATGAGAAATTGCTTTGAAATTTATTAAAAAGCAAATAGGTTTAGTAAATTGTTTAAAGGTCCAATTTCTTAAACTGTTTTTCTTTTGTTTCACATAACCATCTAATTATCTTAAAATACTTTTAAAGAAGGGTAGTGATGGTTTTCACTGGCCACGAGTAGAATGATAAAGATAGCCCTTATAGGATCCTAGCCTAGTGTATAACATAAAATTATATATGTGTGCATTATAAACACAACTGCTCATGTGAATGTAAATCAAAATTTAAATTTCTTTTCATCAGAAAGTAAAAACATAATTCCTAACCACACGTCAATGTGGATGGCAGTTTAGTATGATTTTGCAGTAAATCTAAGACATGGAGAAATTAACTCTCTTGTGTTAGTGTTCACATAGCATGGAAGACAGAAAATAGAATTCATGATCCACTTCTAACCAAAAAAGAACATTATATCAAGTTCAGTAATATTTTCCTTACAGTATTATGTTTTTCTATTTAAAAAATGTTCACAGTATAATTCTTCTGGGAATTCAAATCAAAATTTATAAACATACACACACACACCAGTTGCTCAAGCTTAGGAAAAAATAGAGAGAGAGAGAGAGGGAGAATTTCTTCTTTTATCTTTTATTTCTAGCTTTGTACTTAGAATGCAGAAAAATAACATTTTATGAAAATATCCAAGATAGGACCCACTCATTCAAACGAGCCTATGTAAAGAATATTACTAATTATTAAGTATAACTACCATTAAGAGGGAAAATAAGATATATTTTAAATTTTATTCATTTATCATTACTGAGACTTATGAAACGTACAGAGATGAATAAAACACGTTGTGTCTCTGACAACAGGGAAATTGAAATCTTTCGAGGACGAAAAATGGAACCACCAAACTGTAGAAATTTTCTTGTTTAGCCCTTTTACCTTAGAGACGAGGAAACTGCAAAATTGCAGTTACTAGGCAGCCTGTGAAAGGGGGTAAATGAGATTTATAAACACAAGAGTCAACTAGCCAGCGAAAGCCACTGTTTATGACGGTCACAAATGTGTGCTCATTAGGTTGCTTTGTTGTTGACTAATGTGTGGGACGGGTTCCACTGCTTTTACTGTGAATGCTAAACATAACTTAGGTGTCGTGAAATTTTCATTCACAAAACCACACTCTCGCCCACCATTTCTAATGACCATAGCAATAATGAAAGAGAACATTGATATTCTGGTGGACACAACTCTTATTAAGTAAGCTACACTGCGAAAGATCTTATTAATTCATGAGTACAACCCGATAATTGGGAAATTTGAAATTTAAATCATGTATTCATTTGCAGTAGACTTATATATTTCTCTTTTTATTTTGCTGAAACATTTTCCTTTGATGGAAACAGAGGAGTTGCTGATCGATCAAGGGAAATGCTTCACTGGGACAGCTCTGTGAATGTGGGGAGTGCTGTACATTCCCCTTCCTCTCTGCGTGGCATATGGCGCAATGCGTAGTGAATAATGGCTACTAGATAATGATCGTTTTCTGAAGCTCAGTATAAAATAAAAGGAAAAAAATATCAAAAAAGTGTTAAACATTTTAAAAGTTAATGATAAGAAAATACCACTAGATAATATAAATCTTAAGGCGAAAAAAGGAAAATCCATCTCCTGCTTTATATGCCTTTGTCATGCTCTTGCCATTAATTAAAGGCTTACTATGTGCCAGGCACTGCACTGCATCCTTTACATGCGTTACCATTCCTAATTTTCACAGCCACCCATTTCACCAAAGAGAAAACTGAGGTTTAGAGAATAAAATTAAATTGCCTATTTGTCATACGGCCTGGAAATCTTGCGATTGAGATTCAAATCCACAGCTCCGACACTTTCAGGACACAGACTACCTCTCCTGGCATTTTGCTCACTTTACTTAAGTTTAAGAATTGTGAACTGTTTTGTAATCAAATAGAGTTTAACTTGTAGTCCTAGTAGTAGAATGGTTGTTGTGTACATAGCTATAAAGAAATAGGTTTAGTTCCTTAAATCTGAATCACCAAAATCACAACATTAAAATATCATTATTTATGTAATCACACCGTGGATGGAAAGTCTCATGTTATCCCCACATCCCTTGAGAAAAGAGATGCTGTTTACATCTGAGGTCGCTTTTAATTACTACAGTTATGTTTATGAATTGCACAGGTTATAGCTTTATGTATTATGCAAAGAAAGGAAAGAAAGAGGAGACATTTTTTTCTCTCTGCTTACCTTTGTATTTTCTTTGGCGTCCATTGTCAATCCAATTCAATACATATGCTATTAAATTATATTAGTAATAATTGTATATTTAACAATTTTAATACTAATTTTATATGAATAAAATATACCATGTATAATTATATAGTGTTTATAGTAATGAATGTAAATTGGAGATGATATAATTTTTGATATTCTTGTAGAGTGATAATTTCATGCCATTATATATTAATGGTACTTGCTAATAACATTTGCTTGTGGAACCAATGTACTATACTTTAAAGCCTCAAGAGAATAGATGACATGCCTTTTATATTTAACATACTAGTCCCAGTACCTAGCACATAATAGCAAAGACATTCAATTTGTAAACAATCCTTGAATGCAAGAATTTACACCAAGCAATGAACGACCATACATTCATTAAAAACAAATCTCAATGTTTTAGCTTGTGATTATATAGTTTAAAATCATCAGGAAACATTTTATATAATAATTGATATTGTGCTTATACAAGGAGTATCAATTCAATTTCTTCTTTTGATTACAGCTTTGCATTATACAACAAAGGAAATCATGTTCATCTTACATATCTAGAGTAGTGGGAATCAGATGTGAGATGTAAAAACAGAAGTCTACGGAATACAGAGGCTATATTTAAATTACTTTATATAACATTTCCTTAAATTCTAACTTCTGTACACATGATAATGCTGAAAGAATCCACTAAAAAACCTACTTTCTGAAACTATCTGGATAGGAAGGGGTGTGACCTTTGAGGCTCCAGTGTAACAAGTTTGCAAATGGAGGTAGGGAGGCAGTGGAAGGTAGAGGAATGAGTAATTAAGAGGACACTTGACTTCATCTTTGGTTTTCCTCTTACTGTTTTGTGACATGAAGACAGTCTCTGACAATTCTGAACTTCAATTGTCCTATTTACACAATGAGCATAACAATACTTGCCTTGTCTACCTCCTAGGATTATTGCAGATCTCAAATGAGATAATGCATGTGAGACTACTTCCAATCTTGTAAAGAACTCCAGCATTGAGGCTTTGACCAAGTGCTAATCAAGCAAAGAAGGAAATCATCATTTCAGCATTATTAGAGTATTCTAAATGGATATTCCAGACAACAGAGTTTAAACCTTTGATGGAAATGTATCTCTAAAATGAACTACTTTCTATGGGTCTAAGTTTTTTATTTTCCTGGCATACAAAACATATCTTAATTTTTTCCATGATAACTAAAATCATAAGCACGACCATCAGTAATTGTGCTAGACTGGAATACAGGAACTTTGATTGGTCTTTCTTGATGTCAGGACATCAGAGGGCTGGTCTGCTACTAGGAAGCCTGCCTCTCGCAGCCCCCTCTTCCAATTTGCTGCTTCTACTCAGCTTTTGTTTGAGATCAGATACAGCTATTTAGAACCTTGTATAGTCAATAGGTTTAGAGTAAGTGTCTGAAGGCCATTCCAAAAAGTCAAAACAAAGATTTCACGCTGAGAGGCCTCCTGACTTCCATATGTAGGGATCTATGGAAAAGGCCAAAATTCCAACCCAGAATAAACACTGTTCATAACTCATATCAAGAATCTTCAATTTTCTTTCTGTGTCTCCTTGATCTTCTGTTTTTCTCATATACAGACATTTGTAACATTCAATTCAAATGTTTAATCATATGTGTTAGAACACACGATGCCTCTGAAATGTTTATTTTAGAAGAAAAAATAATGTTTGATCTTGGGTTGAAATGTGAAGGCTTCTACCTCTCTTTCAAATGCTAGCATAACAACAGGATGAAAATATATACCTAAAAGCTTTTTTGGCCTGGTTTATAGTAGCGTGAAGAAAAACTAGTAAGTGAGTGATTCCTACTGGTCACATAATGTAGCGACTAACCAATCAATGAACCAACATCTCCCGAATTTCAGTCAACAATTCCCAGTTGCTAGGAAATTATATTCAACTTCCCTTTTTCATCTTCATTTGTCATAAATATAAATTAGTCATAGGTTATAATTTTTAAAAAAAGGTATACTAAATTAAAATTAAAAAAGCAACACTTCTTCCAGAAGCAATTTGTAAAGGAGCCCGTGTAACACTTTCAAATCCTTTCTTGAAGAAATGAGAGTATTGTCCAACCTGCCCGAGTCTTCTAGCAACAGTGAAATGCATAAAGGTCACCCTGACAAACTAAAACAATATTCTTCTCGCAGTCCTTGTTATAGTAGCAGTCAAGCAGCATATTCATTTTCATTTTAATTATGTTTGTAAATAGTGGAAGAGGCAGGTAAGAAGCTTGTGCAAGCTGCCCGCTGAGCCTCTGTGGGTGTCTGCTGAATTGCTGCAATCACCCTTGCTGGTTTCATTATTTTTCAGAAGATTTTTATTGACCGGGGGTAATATCTTATTAAAATGCTGTTAGTTATAAAAGTTGTTTAAGGAAACCCATTCCTTTGCCACAATGTCTTCCCACCTGATTATAAGTTCGTTTATGCCTTCCCAGCTAACATTTATTCTTAAGACAATGTAATTTTTGTGTAACCTTGATTGTTATCTAATTTATTTACCAACTGACAATTAAGCCCTGATATAATGCCCCTAGCACACAACTCCCATTGCTTACTGAAGCATTCAGCTACAGCCACCTTGTATCTATGTGAGAATCCATTGATAAAGCAGAATCTTGAAAATTAGTTTTGGGTTAAAAATGCTGTAGCAACACCATTGTTTTTACTAATTATACCATGCAGGCAATGTCAAAGTTAACAACTGATTAATCTTTACTGTGTTTTCACTCTATGTAAAGATCTGTGATAGATGATATTGAGAACATATAAAGAAACCATATTTAGGATCTCACCTCAAGGAACTAATGTCTATTGAGGAAGATTCTACACATGCACAAATATTATACAAAGTAATGATTGAAAAAACATGTAAGAGAGTTACTCTTAAACTTCAGAAAAAAGGGAGATGCCAGGAGGAGAAGTCAGGTAAGGCTTGCTGGAGGGAGTAGAAAAGATTTGGGACTTAAAGTAAACATATGGTTCAAACATCTGAAAATACAAGGCTAGGAAGAGGAAACAGCAAAAACAAAATCAGAAAAGTAGACAAGTGCAATGCATTTAAAGGAATAATCACATTGGAGATTCACTAAAATGTTTAAATGTAGAAAAGTGGGAAATAAATTGGATCTTTAGGCTAAGAATAAATTAGAAGAACACATTTTAAAAGGTCTTGACTAGTAGGGTAATAAATTTCAGCTTTACAATTGCGAGGATTGCCAGACTCAGAGTTCTGTGTGCCTATGACTACACTGAAAAGTGACAGTGTACTTTTTTTCATCTTTTTGGCTGTGTCTCCTAAGAATTTTCAGAATGCAACTTTACTGATTTATCTTTAAGGAGGAACATGATGTGCTTTTTTTAATCATTACAAGCTGTGCTTCCCCTGTAGGGTTTAAAACTTGTGTAGAAGTAAAATATATGACAAAATAGCATAACAGGCTAGAGGGATAGGGAAATACAGTTAAATAGTAGAAAGTTTCTTGAATTTTTGGGGAAACAGTAAAAGTGCTATTTTAAAATAAACTACAATGAATCAAGAATGTATGTTGATATCAAGTTTAACTGTATAATTAATAATAAAAATCAGTAGCTAAAAAGCCACTTGAGAAGGACAAAATCAATTCTAAAACTGCTCAATTGATTCAATAGAAAACAAAAAATGATGAATAAGGGATGAAAGAAGAGACGGAACAAACAGAAAACAAATAGCAAGATGACAGACTTAAACTTAAACATAATAAATTCTTTAAATGTAAATGAACTAAATACTTAAATCAAAAGAAAAAGATTGTGACACTGGTTTAAAAATATGCTGTTTATATTATACTAAACAAATGTCACATACAAGAATATAAAAAGCATGAAAGCAAATGATGAAAAAAGATATACTATGCGAACATTAAGCAAAAGAAAGTTGCCATAACAATTCCAAAGTAGATTTTAAGGAAGGAATATTGCAAGAGATAAATTGGCTTCTTTTTGATGATAAAAGGGACAATTCAACACAAAGAAAGCAATTCTAAACGTGTGTATAACAAATAATAGAACCTCAAAATATAGAAAGCAAAAATTGACAAAAGTAAATGGAAAAATAAACAAATACATAATCATAGCTGAAGATTTTAACACACCTTCTTAAGTAAAAAAAGCCGACAAAATCAGTAATGATAGAGATGATTTATAAGATGTACTATTTGCCAACTTGGCTTAATTCTTCACATTTGGAACTGTGCAAACAAGTGCATAAGACACATACTTTTAAGTGACCATTTGAATATTTGCTAAAGTAGACCATATTCTGGAATATACGGCTAGTCTCAAAAATATTTAAATTAGTCAAGTTATAGAGAATACAGTCTCTGACCACAAAATAATTAAACTTGAAATCAATAATGCAAAGATAAATAGAAAATGGCTATTGTTAAATAACTTATCAACTTTTTAATGAAATAAAAAGTTAAAATACTTTAAACCAGAACTTTACAAAAGAGGATGTCCAAACGACTAACATGCACATTAGATATCAGGGAAATGCAAATGAAAACCACAGCTCCACAGGACTACACGCCACAAGAAGAGCTGAAAGTAAAAAACAGCACCCTCATGGAAGCAATAACATAATCACAGACTCAATTTTTATATCACACATGGGGGATGCCCCACGGGTGTTCCCTTAGTAGTGCGGCTTCTATTGGTCCTAGGATTGTGTACTCTAAGGCCAAGAGTATCACCTGAAGTTCAACCCAGTGTCATTGGCTGTCAGCAAATTAACGTCATCAAAGTGGATGGCTGTAGAATTCTGTCAGATTTGCTCATGTCTACATCACGCTCTTTTATTATTGAACCATGATTATAGAAACAGACATAACAATTTAGTCACAAATTCAATTTTTAAGTTGTCCAGATACATGCCCATATAGAATAACAAAATCTAAATATATATCCGGAATGAGAAAGCCAATCAAGCAAGTGCAACCATCATCTCTCTATTATAGCTTCTGGAACAATGTTTAACTAACTCCACCACGGTATTACCACCAAAAAGGACCCAGAATTGACCCCAGAGAAATTATTTTGACAAACATGTTGCTCAGATGGAGGACGACTCTGTAAATGTGAACTTGGATACTTAGTTTCACTTGGGTGCTTCTTCGCCAATCTCACCCATCTACAGAGACTGCACATGAAGACAAAGCGACAATCTACTGAAGCCTTACGGAACTCACAACTCCAAATGAAGAGCAGTGTCTGGCTCACTCTCAAAGAATGATGGCAAACTTTGATTGATTGGCATAAATATATTAAATCTCAGGACGTGAGATTATTTTACATTTATACTGTACGGTGGTAATGGTGGATACGTTTGTCCTTAAAGGAAACCTTCACCAGAAACTCACCTCTTCTTTAAGTTGCTTAAAGAATGGAAAGCCAGAAACTCTATAAGCCTAAATTATTTGAACAATTATCAAAGCTATCTATGACCTCAGTTATCAAAGCTGCCTATAACCTCCTTGTAACTAAATCTCATGGAATACTTTCCAGCCCTATCTTAATTGGTGTCTCTGTAGTATGTGACATCATTTATCAATTCTTTCATTCATAAAACTCACTTTTATTTTTGTTTCAAATTCTCTTTTGATGTTTTTCCATTTTTTTGTTTACTTATGTTGTCTCCTTGCCTAGATTTTCTTATTCCATTCATTCTTCTCATGCTGGTGCTATTCAGCTAACTGTGCATTCAACTCTTTATAAATACCTTTCCTGCTCCTCTCTGCTTTTTTTCATTTAACAACATAGCTTTTCAATTATTATCTTTCATTACACATACATCTGCTGTATTATTTTTCATCCCTATATAGCACAGATGTTCCATAATTTAAATAACCATTAGTGTAGCACTGAAACACAGTTTTTTTAACAATGTTTTGCTATTTCAAATAGTACTGTATCCCCCTAACACACTTGAACCTATTTGTGGGAACATTCCCTCAAAACGGAATTAATTGGTTTAAGAGAATGAGCATCTTCAATATTTATGGATATTGCCACATTTTCCTCCAAAGAGACAAGGTGAGCAGTGCCTTACAGCAGTCTCCTAAATCACCTCTCTGTCTCCAGAGCTGGCTCCCCTAATCCACCATTCACAATGCTGCCAGTGTGATTGTTTTCACATGTAGATCTGACCATGCCATTTTCCTATTTACTTCTCCAGTTCCCCCCCGATTTTAGGATCAATGATCTACTTCAGCCCAAGGCAAGAGATAGCCCTTCATGAAAAGACTCTTATCTCCCATTCCAGTCTCACCTGCAAGCTTGCTTAGTACTTGCTGCTGCTGTTTCTTCTGCCTGATATGTCCTGTTCCAGTCTCTCATCACTCCTTTTTCACTGAGCTAACTCTTAACCTTTCCAATCCTTCAATATCCACGTTTGCCTTTTCAGCGTCTGGAACAATTCTTGGAACATAAAAAAGCAGTCCATAACATTTTTGATGGAATGAATGGAGTCCAGATTAAATGTCCCACCTACAAATTGTTATTGCATCTTGGGGAACATCTCTTTCAATGCACTGATAACGTTTAATTCTAATCAGTCTGTCTTCTATACTAGTTTTAGGTGATGAAGACTATACCTAGCACAAAATCAAGTGTCCGTTGAATAAATAAATGATTGAATGAAGTCCATTTCTTCTTCATTTACAGATGAAAAATTCTGAGGTCTATGGATGTGATGTGTCTTTTCCAGTGACATATACCTAATCTAAGAGGCCGAACCAGGCCTAGATACCATATATACTAATTTTTATTTGAGAACTCTTTCTACTAAGAATGATACACTTTTAAATAAGTGCATTTTGCTTTCTCTTTCACAGTGTTTCATTTCTGAATTGGATTTGGACTGAACTTTGGAAACTTTTTTTTCCAATCATAGCTCTGCTGTTTAACAAATATGAGACTCAGTAACTGCACTATTCTCTTTTAGCTGCAATTACCTCAGCTATAATATCTCTGCTTCACCTACCTGACTGCTTTATTGTGAAGATTAAAAGAAACTGTAGGGAAATTGCAGTGGAAAGCATTATGTAAGTTATTTGTGATTATCATTGCTTAACATAATCATATTTACTAATTCCTTTATGCAAAAAATGTTCTGATCACACAGAACAAGCAACCAGGATCTGTTGATTCAAGGGATTATAAACATTGCTACCACAATCATATTACATGTGTGCCTATAGGAATTTCTACAAGTATATAAAGCATGTGACAAAGAAAGAGAAAACTGAATGCAGGATCTTTGGGCTGATACATGTTTTAACCAAGTACCCATTAAAGAGTTATAGGATTATGATCATGTCTAAATTTCTCAATGGCTGAGACATGTGAGCTCATCATAGCATTTAGGGAGGTTTACCATGCATTATCCAATACCAGAAAACATTACTGGTAGTGGATAACAATTGGAAACAAACAAATAATTACAAAACATTACCCAGAGTACTCACGGAAATGAGTTTTCATCTAAAATTGTTGAATTGAATCAGAGGTTGATGTAGCACAGTGTCTGTGAATAAGCTATGTGCATAGAAGGGGAAGAACATAATTTCAAGGTGGTTAATATATGTGAAGACAGATTACTCCAGAGCATTTGGGAAATGGAAAAAAAACATGCTTTAAAATAAAACCTGCAGTATAAGTTGAATGTAGAATCTAAAAAAGCTGAACCCAAATAAACAGAGAACAGATGGGTGGTTGCCAGGGGCAAGGGGTAGAGTGTAGGGGATATGGGTGAAGGTGCTCAAAGAGTACAAACTTCCAGTTATAAGATGAATAACCTCTGGGGATGTAATGTACAGCATGGTGACTATAGTTAACAATACTGTACTGTATATTTGAAAGTTGCTAAGAGAGTAGATTTTAAAAGTTCTCACCATAAAAGTTGATGTATGTGTTAACCAACCTTATTGTGGTAATCATTTTGCAATATATACACATATCAAATCATTACATTGTGCACCTTAATCTTACATAACGTTATATGTCAATTGTATCTCAATAAAGCTGGAAAAATATTTTATGCTAGTTGAAAAAACATGAAATAAAGTATCATAATGTAATATAATGTATCAAGGTTTAATTCCATTCCCTGTTATCTACTTACATGCTTCCATTACAGGACCAATCCAGACATATGGTTTTGAATACCTCCTTGATGATGATGATGATAGAGGATTTAAAAAAAAATTGTTATTATTATTTTTTTTAACCTCTGGCTCTAATTCTCCTTTGAGATAAGGCAATACATATCCACCTACCTACTGAACATCTCTGCTTGCACAGCTATTTAGGCATTTCATAGCTAAAACAGCACAGTTAATCTCCACCCTGATCCAAATCTCTCTCTCTCCCAGTCTACCCCTTCTCAGTAAATGGCACAACCGTCCATACAACAGCTCAAGCAAAATACTTAAGATGCCAATTTGCCTATTTATTTCATCCCCTGCATTCCCTTTATCAACCTGTTCTGTCAATACTTTCTTCAAAATAGATCATAAATTTTCAAAGTCCTCTTCATTTCCACTTGGAATAAGACATAATCTTATTCCAAGTCAAACCTTATTCCAAGTCACCATCATATCTCACCTGGACTATTACATTATTGAGTCAATCATCCTGTCCCCCATATTATCCATTTTCCACAAGGCACTAGATGAATTTCTTCAACCTTAATGTCATTCCTTCTCTTAAAATCCTGCAATGGTTTCTTAACTCATTCAGAATAAAACCAAACTACCATCCATGGCCCACAAAATTCCTTCACAGTTGAACAGTATCCAGCTCCCTAGCCTCCATCTTTACTTAGGGGATATCTGTCTCCCTAGAGTCACATGGTCACAAATCAAATGTCAACTAGCAAGGTGTTCCCTCATTACCTTATCTAAAGTAGCCTCACCACTATAGCTCTCTCTCACATACAATTTGCTTTTGTTATTTTTATTTCTACCATGATGCTCACTACAACCAGTATTGATCTTATGCATGCATCTGTTACTTGTGGTTGGTCTATCCCCACACCATCCCACCCTTATTCAAACATCACCCAACAAAAGTAGGGCCCATATCCTAGGTGCACAAAAGGCACTCAATAAATGTTTGTACAATGAGTGAATAGATAAATAATCAAATGAAAGTTCAGAGAACAACTAATATTTGGTAATGTGATTTCAAAAAATAGCAACTATCAGAATATGCTGATGTGCTGCTATTGAAGATGGGATTTTTTTTAAACTGATGTGTTGGCAGCTATAAAACAGATTGAGCTGGAAAAAGGAGTACGTCCACAATGGGCATTTCTCAATTGTTTAATTATAACATACGGTTTTCATCCTTCTTTCCAAGGTGAAGGAACATTTAGTACTGAGTACAGTGTTCATTATCAAGCATTGATTTCTACTTGTGTGTCCTCACATGTGCATGAAGTAATGAGTTAGGAAAACAGTATAACGTATGGGATATTCTAAATAAATATCACATCTGCTTTTATCCTCCTCAGAAACATATCTACTTACATACATAATTTTTTAAGGAGATAATGTCAGAGCTTCATGCTATTTAACAAATTAGAAACAAACAAAAGCTAAGAACTTAAAAGTAGGAAAAAGAGAAGAAATGAAGAGAAAAAGGAGAAAATAAAGGAAGACAGGAAGAGGAGGAGAAAGAGGATGAGAAAAGGAAGAAGGTGGAAGAGGAAGAGGGAGAGAGAAAGAGGGAAAGAGGAGAAGGAAAAGGAAAAGAAAAAGAAGGAGAAGAAGTGGTAGTGGTGGTGATGGGAGCTGGCCCAGCAATACATTAACACGACACACTCCAAAGCATCAATTAGTACAAGACTACGGTATTGTTAAAAGAATATTTAGGAAGATCATTTAAAAATCTAGTGTGTAGGGCCGGTCCGGTGGTGTCGCGGTTAAGTTCACATGCTCCGCTTTGGTGGCCCAGGGTTTGCAGATTCGGATCCCGGGTGCGGACCGATGCACCACTCATCAAGCCATGCTGTGGTGGCGTCTCATATAAAGTAGAGGAAGACAGGCACAGATGTTAGCCCAGGGCCAGTCTTCATCAGCAAAGAGAGGAGGATTTGCAATAGATGTGAGCTCAGGGCTAGTGTTCCTCACACAAAAAAAGAACATATATATAGTGTATAAATAAACCTATTAATATTAAATTTCATATATATTTGTCTTGAAATTTAAATCAGTGGGTAAAAAAATAATAACCGGACAATACAATAAATGCTTGCAAGGAAATCTTGGATATTTTATCTCACATTATATGCCATGATTAAATCTAGAAAAATTGAATGTAAAAAATAGAAACCTTTAAAATAGGATAAAAACACATGAGTAAATATAATTCTAATTTAGGAATGAGGAAAGCTTTTCTAAGTGTACAAGCAATCAAGACTAACTAAATAATCATTACATATAATTAAATAAATGTCATTTATAAAGGTGAAAAACATTGTTAACAAAATAAAAGATGTATTCTACAAATATGACAAACAAAAAGTTAATATCATTATTATAGGGAATTCATTCAAATTGATTAGAAAAAAATATAAAACCTCCAAATACAGAGGCCACAGCTATCATAAGAGAAAATTTAGAAAAGGAACAATTATAACAATCATTTGACAAAAATATTGAATTTCAATAGGAATTACAGAAATGCAAATGAAAACAATAAAAACTTAAAATAATAATGTTGGCAAGTATGTGAGGAAAGAGACACTCAATACGGCTAAGGGAGTTGCAAATTTTACAAGCTTTAAGTGAAACAATGTGCTAATAGTATTAAGAAACTTAAAAAGATATGTGTTTCATTACAGAAATTTCCAATCTCGAATTTGTTATATGAAAATGTTTACAAAATAAAAACACTATAAATATTTATTGTTAATGATTAAATTATAGAATACTCACACAATAGAGTATTATGCAGTCATGAGAATGATATGTTAAAAACATGTATACTTGTAGAAATATTTCATGATATATGTAATTGGGAATAGCAAATGAGTTTATATAGTATAATTCTAAGTTAATTTTTAAAAATTTGAAAAAAGAAGAAATAAGACTGGGAAAATAAATATTAAACATAGTTTTTAAAATTATAGGTTATTTTAATATTTTCCTTGATAATTTTGACAGCTTCAAATTTCTTCTAAATGAGTCTATTTTACTTTTATAATATGAAAAATACAAATGTTTTTAAAGTATAAAAATAATCAAGATAAAAATGAAAAGCCAATGTGTTACTTTAACATATAGGAAACAGTGTTTTTATTCAAAGAAGTAATTTCAAGCTTTTATAACACCGTATAGTCATTCATTTTGTGTATAATCACATTGCAGTATTTTGTTGTTATCTAAACTCTCAGTAGTAACCAGTGCATTTCTGCAGAGAAGCGTTCTTTGTGTTTTTTTTTCTTTTTTAATATATCAGCATCAGTTTTTAAAATGTATCAAGCCTTTTATGACTTATGTAATAGTTCAGATAATAACTAATGCATGAATGCGCTGTATCAACTAAACTTTTGACTGCCAGAGTCAGTGGGATATTAGACTGTTGATGATTTTTGATTCATCAAGTAAGAATAAACAACAAAGTATAAACATACCCAAGTTGCAAGAAATATTTTGGAGTAAATATACACTACAAGTAAATATGATTCAAAAGAGAATATATACCCCTGTCTGAATGACTGTCTGTAAATCTTTTGTTTGGTAATCAGACTAAAAGACTTTACTAAGAAGCAATTCGTTACATTGTCTGTCTTACTCTGAATTTGCTAAGATAAAACAAAATATTTCCAGGTCCCTTGATAAAACCATAGCTTGTGAGAACTGACAATGAGTCTCTTTTCTGATCACATACTACTCCAAATATGTTTTTGATTACATAATAGAAGTTTATTACTTTTTTCTCTGCTTTTCCTCACTAACTCTAAAGGGAAATGTTAAAGAAAGTTGTTCTTTATTAATAATTCAGTGAGTTTTTCACTTCACTGATGTCAGGCTGCTGAATGACCTGAAAATGAACCTTTCTGGAAACATACTGCTGAGCTTAAAAAACCACTGGCTTTCATATGTCTCTATGAGGAATGTACCTTGCAGTTGTCTAATTATTTCTATTCAGAAGTTCAGGTAGTTGGGAAGTGTGAAAATTAATACAGAGGAACGTTATTTAAAATGGAGTCAGGAGGCCAGAGGGGGGAGCTCCAGGCACTACCATGGGTGCTCAACTACAGGAAAGATAGTCAATTACAGACCCCAACAGAAAGAATTCTCAACAGGAAAAATCATCAATTACAGACCTCAACAGAAAGCCCTCAATAGGAAAGAATCATTAACTACAGGAAGAATTGTACAGTGCGTCCCAAACAGAAATCGACTACCCCAGCAGCTCAGCCAATGAGAAACTATCACCACCCTGAACTCTTACTTTTCCCCAATGGACTTTCGTTCAAAACAACCCCTCCCAATTTCCTCCTTTTTCTCGATAAAATAACATTCCTCTCCCTTATTTGTTGGATTTACCCATGCTCTGCCATAGCATACACATCCCAAATTGCAATTCTTTGGCTATTCCCAAATAAACTTGTTTTGCTGGTAAAGCAACTGGCTGTTTTGTTTTTAAGGTTGACAGGAAGAAAACTGCTATTCTTTAGTAAGTACATACAATTCTATCTTATATCAATAAATGTCAAAAAATAGCATTCCCTGCACATGGAAACCTATATTACAAATCAAATTTATTTAATACTTAAATCAAATATTTCAAGAATTATAGTTCAGTGGACTTATTCAGTTTAAATTTGCATTTCAGAGAAAACTTCATGATAATTATATTAGAAAAAACAGACCCATTTATCAAGTAGGGTGAAAATCCCATACAATGGCAACAGCTCAAGCACGGATGTCCTGAATGGGACTCCATAACGACAGAGTGATTATTTTGACACGTTCAGCTGTTTAATATCATGCCTGACTGCCCCTTTCTGGTTGGTGATTTTCCTTTGTAGGATATGACAGGCCTAAATGAATTTGAACCCTTGTGAATTAAAACCCTCTAATTCATTTTACGTTGGCTAAAATCCCTTATGCTCTAAGCAAACGTCTTTCTCTTCTTGTAGTGCATTTGAAGATATACACAATTATATGTGAGTACCTGAAATTCTTATAGCTATAAGGAGAAAAGATCAGTTAAATGAAGATGAAAGAAGAAATAGGAATGTTATAACTATCGAATCCTTAACTATTTATCGACATCATGGTAAAACAGATAAACAGGTAATTTAAGGTTAAAATATTTTTCCAAATGAGCACTCTTTTATACCTGGCTTCACAACTAAAATGCCTTCCAAAGCTAAGCAAGTTACACATGTGAGTGAATAGCAAAGATTATTGAATACTCATGTGCTAGGCAATATTGGAAGTGCTTTTTAAAGTCTTAAATCATTTAATCCTCACCACATCTTTTATGAGGAAAGTACTATACGATCCACTTTCCATTTAATTTTACTTAATTTCATTTTTGGACCTGAGGTGCAACAGAAGGAGCTCAGAATACCCCAACAGTTCATGGCATATCAATATCTTTATTCTCTGTGTTTTACTTATTTATCCCTATTTATCCTCATACCCTCCCCCACTGTCATTCGTCTCTGCCTCCCCCACTTAGAGTTAAGATTCAAAACGTGTTTAATCTTTGTCTTTTTGTTTGGGGATTTGCAAAATACGTATTTTTGTACATGTATTTTTCATTTATGTAAATGGTGTTTTGCTTTGGAATTCATTCTGTTTCTAGCTTTTCTCAGTCAATGTTAGGCCTTTAAATTCCACCCATGTTGCTATACATGCATTTAATTTATTGTTTCTAACTGCTGCAAAGTACTCCATAATGTGTATCTGCTGAATTTTATCTGTCCACTCCTCCAGCTATAAATATCCAGGTTTCTTCCTATTTCTGCCACTCTAAGCAAATGTTCTAATTTTTGTTCCATTTGTTCCCTTTTTTCAAATGTTCCAATAAATGTCCTCCTACATGCTCCCTTAGGTGCTTGTGTGGAAATTTCTTTGGGATATATATACACAGGAGCATATAATTGAGATCAAAGCATGTACATACATGTAACTAGTTTAAGCTCTGCCACCTTGCTTTCTAGATTGGCTGTACTGGTTCTATGATCCCAGCAGCAAGGAATTAGGGTTCCTATATCTTCATATTGTTCCAATGCTAAACACTATCAAGCTCTATAATTTTGGAATTTATATCTTTACCTAATAGGCACAAAATTATACTATTCTAATTTGAAGAGGAGAAAACAGAGGTACAGAAATATTAAGTAACTTCCCGAGGTCACGTAATAATTGATAGAACCGGGATTCAAACCCAGGTGGGCTGGCTCCAGACCTCACACTTTTAGTCACTACTCTATACTTTATCCTGGAAGGCAGAAATAATAAAGCACCAGGAATTGTGGCAATCTAAAGAGCATAGGTACTGCCTCATGGCATTATGGCATTTAAATATAATAACCACAAATAACTAAAGAATGTGGCAAATGAAACTCATCTGTACGCTGAATTGACCCAAAGGCCATCATTATATGATCTCTACTCTATATAATGATTTCATTATCAGTAGAATTATTCCTAAAACTGCTTTTAGTATAGCTACAGCCAATGGTTAATAGACAGCTCCCATTGTGATGCAAGACCACCTTATTTTTTGAACAATGGGAAATGTCCATTAGGCATTGGTTATAGCTACAGCTACTAAGAGCACATTTTATTTGCCCTAGCTGAGTCATAATGGAAATTTTCAAATGTATGTTTTGAGTCACGGTTGAGAATAAATAGACACATTAAACTCATACTAAGACTATAAAAAAAATCCTCCCCAAAATTTTAGCCATTAAGTCTATTAGATGAATGCCAAAAATGTATAACAGCATTCTATTTTTTACTGGCCAATCTACTCCAGAGGTCACACAGGCTATACTAGATAGAAATAAAATCATTTGTTGTGATTGTACTTAAGTTAGGAAAAAGTTATCTATTTCTCTAATGATTTAACTAAAACGCTAGTTGAAGAAGAGAGCAAGATATTTAGAAAAACTCTGGGATCTCTCCAATGCAACTCTATATGCCTTGCAAAAAGACCTTAAAATTTCAGAAAGAAGAAGGCATTCCTTAACACTGCCATCTCACCCATCCCTTCTTCAGCACATTACAATCTGATTTCAACCCCCAGCACTCCACAGAAAATGCTCTTATGAAAGTCACCAATGATATTCTAATTATGGAATTTAATAACTATTTCTTAATGTACATCTAAACTTAATTCTCATCTGAAATCAACCATATTAATTACATTCTTCATAGTTTTCTAAAGTCATCTCTCTTCTGAATCACTTCCTACTTTTACTTTGTCTTTGATGTACAAATGTTATTGACTTGTATACTTGTAGAGAGTTACAGCTTAATAAATTTTCACGAAGTGAACACACCTGAGTCACTTCCAACCAGATCAAAAAATAGAACATCACCAGTAAATCAGAAGCCTTAGTCATGCCTCTCTTGTCATCATTAACTGCCTTCCTCCACAAACATAAGCACTATCTTGACTTCTCTTAATTTTTGTATGCTTTGAACTTCTGTGGAACCACAAATAATCCCTCTTTGTGTTTGGCTTCTTTGGCTCAAGATTATGCTAGTGAGATCCATCTATGATGCTTGAAGCAATAATTGTTTTTTTTCTCATTACTATATATTATTTATGAATATAATAAATATCCCATAATTTATTTGTCTATTCCATTTTTTGTGTGTGAGTGTGAGGAAGATCAGCCGTGAGCTAACATCCATTGCCAATCCTCCTCTTTTTTTTGCTGAGGAAGATTGGCCCTGGGCTAACATCTGTGCCGATCTTCCTCTGCTTTACATGGGATGCCGCCACAGGATGGCTTGACAAGCGTGTGTTGGTCCAAGCCTGGAATCCGAACCTGTGAACCCCAGCCCGCTGAAGCAGAGCACATGAACTTAATCACTACACCACAGGGCCAGCATTGTCTATTCCACATTTGATGGATATGATGATCATAAAATGGTAGCTATTATTAAAAGTAAATAATAAGATTAATTTCTATATTGGCAATACACAGTAGATTCATATGTCACAGAGTAGACATTCAATACTGTTTGTTATTTTCAATTGCATAATTGCCTACATTATACCTATACTTACTCAAATCAAATACTTCTTTTGGTCCTAATTTTTAATGAGGAAAAGCTTTCTTCCTCAAGAGAAACAACTTTTCCTCACTCATCTCCAAATACTCAGTTTCATAAAGGAAAGACTTTACATAGAAATCTTTGTTGTTAGAAGTAGTAAACATGTTATTTAGATTTCTAATTAGATAAACGAAATGTTGAATTGATGAGATATGGCTTAATTCATTGAGAAAAATATATTTTTAGACCAAAACTAGTTATTTTTCACCATTACAACTATTTTTGATGTTTTATTTTTCTTTACTTTGGAGATATGCTAGAGAATATCCCACAGCAAATAGGAAACTTCCAATTTTTTATAGGGTTAGTGCAAGTCTCATCACAGCATTTGAAAAGTATGAGAGAAGGAGCTTAAAATTCACCCTTTAATTTTGCCTCTTAATCCTATGTAGTCAACCATATGGCCCTTGTATGAAAAATAGCCTTAATGTATGTAAACATGTGGTTAGTTGGCAGAAAATTAATACCTGAAAGAATCCTCTCCTTGCCTGTCATTAATGCTTTAAAAATGTCACAAAGATCCCATTTAAGTATTCTGATGGCTTGTTTCTTCTGCCAACTTTCAGACATGCTAAAACCAAGTAAACTAAGTGAGCTTAAGGGAATAAGAGCATCAATACACTTTAACAGTGAAAACTAGTTGCTGTCCTTTTCTACTTACAATCACAAAAGACTGAACAAACAGGTCTTTTTGTCTCTTTCTGTCTCTGTATATACCTACATATATGCCTCTACATGTACATATGTATACACACACATAAGGTGTGTCAATTTTTTCTAATTCTTGAGATTTATATCCAGAGTATAAAACAGATCCATAGAGT
This sequence comes from Ceratotherium simum simum, assembly GCF_057802395.1. Lineage (NCBI taxonomy): Eukaryota > Metazoa > Chordata > Mammalia > Perissodactyla > Rhinocerotidae > Ceratotherium > Ceratotherium simum. The sequence goes on from NC_141909.1 coordinate 18,991,512, forward strand.
GATGGAGATTAGTACAGTTGTAAAAAAGGATCTTTTAGGTCATTTATAATTCTTAAAATAGTCACATGTTTATTGGGCTTTATAATTCATTCTTCAGGAAATATTTAATGAGTTTTTAGTATGGGCCAGGTATGCTAGATGACCAGGAAAGATAAATAAATCACTCTCAAGGAGCTCTTAAACTAGTTGTAGGGCAATACACATAAATTAATAAAATATAAAGCAATGTGATAAGCACTAAAGCAGCGTGCAAGTAGCCATATTAGTAGCAGAAGTAGGAATAGTGGTACAAGTACTAGTCGTGGAAGGTAGCAATGGGAGTGTAGGCTTTGGAGCCACATCCTTTGGCTCAAATTCTGTCTCTGCTATTTTCTGACATGTGACCTTGGTCAAGTTTTTAAATTTATTTTTTACAATAGAGATAATAAGAGTAACTGTTAAATGAATTATTACACATAAAGTTCACTTAGAAGAGTGATTGGTATATAGTAAGTACTAAAAATATTCATTAGCATCAGTACCGTATCAGTACCATAAAACGTGAGTGCATAGCGTAGTGTGGGTACAGACCCTGTACTGGGTGCTTACAAACATCTCACTTTACCCTTGTAAAACCCTGTGAGTTTAGTACTCTTATTCTAATTTTATAGAAGAGGAAATTGAGGCTCAAATATATTAGTGACTTGTTCAAGGCCATACAATGAATAATTTGGAGAACTGGAATCCAGTCTGTTCGGCCAGTTACTCATATTCTGAACCAAGTGCTTTGACAACACAGAAGATGAAGCAACAAATTTTTTCTTTGGAATTTGCAAACTACTTATTTGAGGTGAGTCATTTGGTTTGGAAACTGAAACTCAAGGATAGATTAGCTGCCTTAATAAAGCTGAGAATTTCGTTCCAGGCTGAAGGAATAGCATGGTAAGGGTATTAATCCATGAAAAAGTTTGGCAATTTTAGTAACAAGGGAAAAGTTCTGCGTTATGGTGTGAGGGGAAATAGAGTTTAGAGTATGAAAGTTGTGGTGGCAGATCATATAAGAGAGAATTTTAGTGAAAATTTACAGAATCAGCTGAACCCAATATCTATGAAATTAATGGGGCCGAACTCTGAACTTGCTGTGACCAAGTTTTGAAATTCTCTCTGGACAGGCTGTTCATGCTAAAGTTTACAGATTAAGCACTTAGATATTTTCAGTTGAGGTAACTCTAACTAAGCATGTGATTTAAACAAAGCCTCTTCCCTGGCTCAGTCCATCTTACAGGGTATCAAATTCTCAAAGGGTGAGCCACTGTTATCTGAAGGCTAAGTGAAAGGTGGATGCTGAAGTGAGAACCCAGGGTAGCAAATATTGCATATGTTTATCACAGAATAATGCAAGAACTTTTTTCTTCCCACCACAAAAAGAACATATGCTGCTTACAATGCATTTACATTAATTTTACTTTAAAAATATTGTTAGGTTGACCCCTGATTTGTTGCTTTTGTACCTGCACTTAGTCTTAAGGCATTTGGCTTTCCCATTTTCACAAATCTAATTTAGCAGTTTAAGTGGTTATGCTAAACATGTCACTTGTTTTGTACTATTCTTTGGCTGTCCACCACCACATAATGGGGATATTATTATTTTTATCTGTGTTAATTCCTCCTACTACACACTATGGCAGGCTACTACCCTTACTGTCTTTTCAGGTTGCTTGCCTTATATGAAGCTACCTCCTAAACCACACAGCATATCTCATATTATTTCCTTTTTTCTTTTACAGCTCATTTACTGATCTTTCCAGTATGTAACTTTTTGAAGTAGATTTTGTATTTTAGATTTTTTTCTTTCCTCTTTTTCTTCCTTTACTGTTGATTTTTGTAGAGTTATGAATTAATATTCTTTATGGCAATAGTAAAATATTTGTAAGATTCACAGTTTGATTGAGTGCACACAGATGAATGAGGACCCTAGGTTAAACTAGGAGGTGGCATCAGATTTTTTTTTTCAGTTAGAACTCTGGAAACACATGGAGATGGGTATCTTTTCTTTCTACCCTAAATGGGTTGTTTTACAGTTGGAGATAATAGAAGTAGTCAGTTAACACCAAACATAAGTGCAGCAACATACAAAGAGCTCTTCAAAGATAATATATTGGTATTTAAAAAATGTTGTTTTCAGAAGCACTATGAGTTATATATGAATATCAAGGAGAGAAGACAATAGCAACTACCTGGTAATCATTTGTGTTCTTATGGAGCTAACTACCATCTGTGCACATTCTTAATATTTCCTCCTCAAACACTTTAATAAGCTGTACCATTGACATACCATGTGTCTCTCCTAGATGGTAATAACTGCATAAAAAGGAAAAACCAAAACATAGCTGACGTGTATACTAACAAGGCATACTGAAATTGCATCTGTGCCTTTGCATGAATAATTGACTTTGACTTTGCAGTATTTCAGTTTGCTGGTATTTAAACGTATGTTAGAACTCCATTGTAACCCAGTTTGTTACAATATGGATTTAAGTACAACACCTAGCCCATAGTGTCTGCCCAAACCTAACCACCAGAGAGAAATTGTGAAGTTGAATAAATTGCTATATTATTAAAATTACATTGATTTTTTTTCCCCTAACGTACATTTTATGAATTTCCGGAGTATTTTTATAATAAAAAAGGGATCTATTTTGGAGATATACTTTAGTTGATTGCTTTTTATATTTTCAAAGAAAGACCAAAACCACAAAAGTATTCACCAGATCCTTCCCCAAATTAAATTAGATGATGAGCTCCACAAGAAAGGGATTCATTGATGTATCCCTGACCCTGGACACTACCCAGCACATGGTAGGTGCTCAATGAAAATTCATTTAATGAATGAGTGAATAAATCTCTACCCTAATATCTCAATTAATCAATATCTCTTTCTTTTTCAAATTCTACTTTTGTTTGTTTCATATTATTAGCGTAAAAGTAGTAATGTCAGGAATAAGCATCACAAGTATCTTATATCACTCAATCATTCTTTCATTAATTCAACAAATATTGAGTTTCTACTCTTGGCCAAGCATTGTGCTCAGTACTGGGGGGAAAAAAATAAGACTTGTTTTCCAAAGTGGCTGCACCGGTTTGCACTCCTGCAAAGTGAAATAAGTCAGAGGGAGAAGGTCAAATACCATATGATCTCACTCATTAAGTAGTAGATAATAACAATAACAAACAAACACATAGAGACAGAGATTGGATTGGTGGTTACAGAAGGGAAGGGGAGAGGGAGGAGGGCGAAGGGGATAATTAGGCACATGTGTGTGGTGATGGATTGTAATTAGTATTTGGGTGGTGAACATGAGAACATGATGTAATCCATGCATAAATAGAAGTAGAAGGATGTGCACCTGAAATTTATGCAATGTTATAAACCAATGTTACTGCAATAAACAAACAAACAAAAAAAGACTTGACCCTTCCCCATCCCTTTCCTATTCAGCAAAATGTAAATGCAGAATTGGGATCAAAATAAATAGTGACAGAAATCCACTCAATAACTTTAACTGCAGTGTTCCTCAAAGACAGACTGTGTCTTATATGTCACTTTTTCTCAGTCATTCTTTCAGCCACTATACTAACTTAGGCAGCAAGAATTATATAAACTTCTCAATTAAGGGCTGATAAAAATTAAGATTAAAATGTCATGATATTTTTATTGGTGTTTCTTCTACAAAGACATTTCAAAACAAGATTAAAAATAGTTGAGTAGGAATAAATTATGAAGTTGAAAATTGGAAACCAAAATTGAACTTAATTAATTAGTAACAGTACACTAGTTGGACATAAAGTGTGATCTAGAAGAATTTCTGACCCAGAAAGTGAGAACTTGCTCAATAAGTCAGCAAGTAGAACTAGCAAGAGACAAGTAAGATCCTAAATATCTTAGAACCATTTCAGAAATGCTGTTATTTTCTTTTTTTCTTACGAAAACTGAAAGCTATCTGAAAAATAGAAGTATCCAGATTTGAAACTTCAGTGTGAATAAGAATTGAAACATGGGCACCTTCAAAATATAACATTGTATAGAAAAAGATATTAGGAGGTAAATTTTAGGAGATGGCTATACTAAAATAGAGTACTCTAACTTTACTCAATTCTACATTTTAATACTAAATGGCTCTTCTGGGTACCATGATTCCCAATGTCACATCAGTTTTAAAAGCACTGTGTGAACAGATGGACGCTGCTGGAGTTAAACCTGCAGGTATGTGTTAAAAAAAAATGGAAAACAATTGCACAAAGTAAAACACAAGAATTCAGTATTCTAATATCACAAGTTATTTTCCATCATGTAGAGTAAACTCTGAAAAAGTATGCTTTAATTTCAAATGAGGAAGTTCAGTTAATTGCAAAGCTGGCTTACATCCCAGGCCCTAAGGTGCCAGGCCATGTTATGAAACTAACTCGGGGTTCTGAGTTTAATTTAAAATTTTTTTTCTCTCTATCAGTAAACGCCCGGATTTGGACCCTGGAGAGACAGTTTCAGATGAGAGAAGGTGGGATTAGCAAAAATGGCTCATTTCATCCAACAGTGACATCTGCTGTCCATTCGCTAGATTTACCGAGGCTGCCACGTAACACGTAGTCTGAGGAGCCTGCAATAATTTTGCACCTATGCAGGTAATACCGTCACGTTTATATTACAGGGAAGTACTCAGAAATGAGGACCAAAAAAAAAGACATCTGAAGATATTGGGCTTCAGTACTTCCCTGAAACAGAGCCTAAATTATTCTAATTGATTTTTTTTTTGAAATTGTGTTTCACATATAATTATGTTAAAGAATAAAACCTAAAACAAACAAAAAACTAAAGTTTCTGGAAAGAGCTAGATGTAGAAGCATATAGAGAGTAATGGTAAATTTAAATATTACATTTCTATCATTTAAACATATACAAAGATTTGTGCATTTCCATGGTAGCACCTTAGTTCTAAATCATCTTACTTCTCCTAAAAACATTAAAAATAAAAACTACAGGGCCACTCTTCGAGGCCTAGTGGTTAAGTTCAGTGTGCTCCACTTCAGCAGCCTGGGTTCAGTTCCCCAGTGTGGACCTACACCACTTGTCTATCAGTGGCCATGCTGTGAGGGCTGCTCACATACAAAATAGAGGAAGACTGGCAACAGATATTAGCTCAGGGTGAATCTTCCTCAGCAAAAAAATAACTACAAACTTTATTTTCAGCAAGACCATGAGACAAATAAAGATCCCTAACTCCAAATCATGTAACGCTGTCACAAACAATACTGAACTGAGCAAGAAGCACCAGAGGGAAGTCAGGCTTTGGTAGAAGAAAACATTGGAGGATAGAGGGGATCTAGTGGTGGTAGATCACTAGAAATCCACAAGCAAATATATAAACCCAGCAAGAGAAGGCCCCAGCCAGAGTCAGAAATGCTGGAGCAGAGTTAGGAGCTAACAGGATAGGAGTCCTCAGGGAAGTGGAGAGAGAATACTCAACAAAATGCTCACTGGGGCCCAGAGGTGGAAAACCTCTGAAAACAACTGCAAAATATAACTTTTAACACTGGGTGAATCATTCTGGAAAGCAAGGGTTGTATCACTTGCAGCAGGGCCGTGGGAAACGAGAAGAAAAGCCTGCAGATGAAAACCGTCTCAAACCAGTTTGGTTCTGGGAATCAAAACAGCAAGGGCTTTACAATACCATGAAACCTGAAGCCACAGTCTATCATTGTAGCAAATGATAAGAGGGTCCTTGAGCTACGATGTTCTGCCAAATTCTACAACCTTTTTCCCACTTCCTGCAAGAAACTCCTGCTATTAGCTAGTCCAGGAAATTAAATATTTCCATATGGGGAACACTAAAGGAATTTGCTCAGCATCCATGAAAGATATTATAAGAACAAAGACAAAAAGAAACATACCAATTCTCTTTATCATCAGAAACAGGTTGCTACAAAACAGATGAAAAACATAATGAACATTCATACATGTCAACAGAAATTCTAACTTAAAACATATAAAGGACCATGAGGTGAAATACAAGACCTCAAGGAAGAGCGAGCCCAAAGGTGAAACCAAAACCAGTAGGATTTATGAAAAAAATGAGATCAAAAGACAAAATCGTTTTAGAAAACACTAAATTATAAAGAAAACAAGGAAGATTGAATCACAAAAAAGTAAGAACCGTAAAGAGGAGAAAGGAGAGAAGACAACAAAATGAATCCTCTCCCTCCTCCAAAGAAACAGACATAGAAGACAAAACAGAATTAGAAAAAGAAACTATTTTCTATGTTAGGCCAAGGTAGACTATATAGGCATATATATTTATGTTTTATATATATATATAAAATATATATATTATCAGAATGCTCAACTCCAAGTAAACCCTTGTATAATAATTAGACTTTAATGATTAAGAAAGCATTATGTGGAGCTTAGATACAAAGGTCAAGTCACTTATTAGAAAACAAAACCAATGGGACATCAGAGTTTTCCACAGCAAAAGTTGGCGCCAGAATATAGGAGGAAATATCTACAAGTTAATCAAAGAGAGAAAGAAGCCACTGGCTTTTTATAATCCTCTCAAGATATCCATCAACTATAAAGTCTACAGTTATGAACACCCATAAATTCAGAAAACCCTGTTTACAGTAAGGTCTTCTTGAGGAGCTTACCAGAGGACAAACTTCAGTCAACCTAGTATGGATTAGGAGAAATACTGTCAGCAAGACTAGAAGTGAGCAACAAATGCATTCATCCATAGTTTTAAGGGAAAACGTAAAAACACATTTTACAGACAGTTCTGACAATGTACAAATGATCCAACTATAAAAATTAGGAGGAGAGAGAGAGTGCAAGAATGTAGAATGTAGAATTAGCCCCCTGATTGCTTCATATATAATAGCATAACAGAATATTACCCTAATGATAGAGTAACAGAATATTGTTAAAGCTCATAATTCACCCGTAATATTATAAACATATGAGATAGTACAAAAGAAAATATTAAGAACTCTCCAATTACAAAAATTAAATAGCGCAGGAGAAGTAGAGAAATTAGAAATAGCATCTGGTCTAATTTTATTGTCACTCATAGTGGAAAGCCATTAGATATTATGTTAAAAAAATGGGGGAAAATTTAAATATAGGTAAAATTATAAAAATAATGACTAGAAAAATTCATCTGCCCTATCAACAAAAATGAACAATCATGTATTAAAAATATTTTCTAGTAATATTAGAAAGCAATACTCAATTTTATGATATACACAAGAAATATGCTCAAAAAAAGAGATGCAAAAATGTTTTTAAAAAATAATTGATGAATGTAGATAAGGTAAATGCAAACAAATGAATGATCAGTCTATTGTTATAGCATCTTGTTCCTCGCTTATGCTTTTATTCCTTTTTAAACTTTTGTTAAGATATTTAAAAATTACTTCTCTTATATTCTTTTTCTGATAATTTTAACCTGGTTCTAACTCTGTTTCTTGTTTCTGCTCTTTCTATCATAATATCTGTTTTTCTTGAGTGTTTTGTTGTTGTTGATTTTTTTGATAGAAAAACAACACCAGTGCAGGTTGAGAGACACCAGTGCAGGTTGTCTCTCTAAATTTTGACTACCTTTCATAATCCTCCCATCTCTGTTTACTTCTCAGAGACCTCAGTTAGTTGTTTATTGCAGTTTTTCAAGTTTTTAGTTGCAGTCAATGTGAAGGATGGGCTATAGGGAGCTTACCCTGTCATAGAGGACCAGAAATTCACCTCATTTTCTTAAAAAGTTATTTCCCACTAGTAACTTGTAGGAAGGAATGCAGATTTGGAGACATAAATTTTTCACAACTTAGAGAAAAATCATTTAACAATATAAGGCTCTATTTCAGCTAATACAGAAGAGATATGGTCGAGACAACAAGAAAGTTGACAGTAAAGAACTCACATGGAAAAGGATCCTGACAGATAATATAATCCATCCTACCCCCAAGAAGGGAAATTTTGCATTAGTGAAACTTCACATGGGTATCACTTTCACCCCAGTTAATCCACAAAAATGGAGCAAGCAACATCTGGTGATCAATCAGATCAAAAGTAGTTGATAGATGAAATGCCGTTAACAGAATGAGCAGTTATCCATCACTCAGTAAAACTTCATCCATCACCCATAGACCAAATCCAATTCTATCTTCTACTAAGCACACACACTACACTGAAAACTGTCAACTTCTGAAAAATCTAAAAATATTCTTCCATGACCATGTGATCACATTCAAAGAAAGAAGACAGAAAGTTCATGGATGGTCAGTAAAAAAGGCTGTAGTGATACAATAATAAATATCAAAATTATAACTTACATTACACAATACTCATTTTACTGACATAATCTGATATTAAGGTATTCTATTAAGCAAATACTCTGTTTTATATATGATTACATAAGCTCATACCACCATTACATATTTTCAAATGAAATAAAAAAGCACAAAAGAATCAAACAGAAATTGACTTTAATAATTGTCTCTAGTTCAATATTACAAATATGCATAATTTCTGTAAAAGTACAGATGAATGGGGATTGAAATATGTCAAAAAATAAATACTTCTGAATACATATGTACAATACAATCTTTCTTAATAGAAGCCAGAGCTTCTATATAGTCTCTATTAATGAATGATATGATTATTTATCAATTATGCAGCTAGCTATTTTCAATGTCCCCATGAAAAACTTAAAGCAATTTTTGCTAGAGATGTCTTTGGATAGCTCATGTAATTTTTTAATGTAGAATTATCTATTTTGCCTAGAGCTCTACAGAGGATGCTGATTCATTCAGTGCCTATGCTTCAGATGCATAAGACTTGAGCAACAATTCACCGCAAAGCAATCCATCATTTTCTTTTAAATTATATATCATGCACACATATATACACACAAAAAGTTAATAGTGATGAAAATCTTAAGTGAAATAAAATATAAAGCCTATGATGAAGAATTATAAATATATATGCAGCCAACAAGTTTTCCAAGAACCACACATTTTTTTCATAAATTTCCACCCCAAGTAAATGGGAATTTTCATTTTTGTAACATATTGCATATTAAAAATGAACTGTGTTTTTATTGATTTTGAAAGCAACACTTCCAAGTATGAAAGTAATAGCTTTTTGATTGATTCAGTCAGGATGAGTTAGACTTTGAGAAGAAAGGGAGAATTAATCAGAAAGAGTTGATATAGAACCTGTTCATAGTATAGATTTCCATTTTTTTGTGTCATTGTTCTCGTGTTAGAGACCTGATGGACTGTTTTCATCAGGTTGAATGATAAAATGACTATAACTAGAGAGGTAGCAAGTAAAGATATATAAGAATTAAGTCTATTTTGCAATTAAAGATAGAGATCAAATTTTAGAATAGTCACAGTATTCTGACTAGAAATGGTACTTTTTTAAAGTCAGGTACACACTTAAATCAATCCTCATAGGAAAGAATAAGACTAAAACATACCTAAACAAGATTAAGAAGGTAACTTTGCCTTGCTTTACCAAAGAGTTGTTCTAGAAAATATGCATGCAAATTACATCTGTTGCCAATCAAATTACAAATGAATATTACTCGCTGGCTTTAACACTGAAATGTATTTATTTTCTTTACTCAAGTGATTCAAGAAATATATATCAAGTTCCCACTCTGAGCCAGGCACTGGACACTAGACAGAAATCTGGACAAAATACGATCCCTCCCCCCACACACTGAAATCTAAGCCAACGTGAGAATTCCATTGCGGCTACCCTGGTGCTTCTGAGGCACCACTGTAGAGGTGTAGGGTTCTCAGTCCATCTGGGAAGCTACAGGGAGGAGACTGTTGTCCACAAATGCCAAATAGACTGAAAAGAGAGAGGACCTAGGACCTAATCCTGAGGGACACTGACATAACCAGGATGATACAACAGCTTGGCTGGGAAGGGGAAGAGAGAGACAAAGTAGCCACTGATGGAATAAAGAGCTGAGGGGAGATTGGAGGTAGGGCTTAGAAAGACTTCAATATGTCAACAAAAAAAAAGCCCAGTATGGAAAGTGTCGATGATGAAAAACAGTTAATACGTAACTTCCAGGTCCAAGTGGAGGTGGATGAATTGGCCTTAGAGAAAAGAAGGGGCTCACTGTTCTTATGAAGGACAGAGAAAAAGACAAGGAATCCAAACATTTGTATCAGCTCCAATTTGTGTGGTTTCATGATTTTCTCCAGGACTTTCCAGCAGCTCATGTTTAGTGAGAAGGTAGACAGTTGTGTTAATCCAGAGGGGGTTTGTCCAGAGGTAGGAACAAACAGAATAGTGGAGTTTAGAATTTTGCCAAGAATTGTTGAATATCAGACAATGGCATCTAGAATGGATGGATAAGGAAACAATATGAGGCCTTACAAACATTAAGGGATGGGAGGTTTAAATAAGGCCAAAAATCAGATGTAGTGGAACCAAAAGGGTGAAGGAGCTGTAAGGAGGATAGAGAGGTTTTGAATTTCTGATTTCAGAGGTATTGCGTTTCTGGCTTCCTTATCTCATGTGTCCCACACTTCGCTAATCCTGTCAGGCCCACCTCCATAACCCCCTTTTGCAGCTCCAGTGGCAAAGCCTTGCTTGACGTCCTCATCCTCTCATACACCAATGGTCTCTTCTGCTGGAGTCTTTGAAAGAGCCTCTGTCTCCAATCTCATTTCCCCTCAAACCAATAGATCCTTTAAAATCCCAGAGCAAACTTTCTAAAGTGTAAATCTGATGAGGTCACTTGTCTGCTTAAATCCATGTTAAAAATAACTAACTTGAACAATTACTGTATGCCAGGCACAATGAAAAATAGGTAACTCAAAGGACAGTCTAGAGAATTAAAAGTAGAGTTAAATTATTTCTGAGGTAGCTTCCACTTAATAAATGCTGTGATTTCTTAATTCACTATCAGAATCATGGCCAGTTATATGTAGATAAAATCCCATAGCAAGTTAGTCTGCATAAAAGATGAACATGGAAAAATTTCTCCTGTACAAGATAGCACTTCTTAATAAAATTTTTTTTATTTTAACTTTTTATTTTGGAATAATATTATATTTATAGAAAAATTGCAAATACGTACAGAGATTTCCCATATGTCCTTCAACCAGCTTCCCCTAATGTTAACATTTTATATAACCACAGTACATTTGTCCAAACTAAGAATTAAACATTAGTACAATACTATTGACTAAACTACAGACTTTACTCATATGTCACCACTTTTTTCACTAAAGTCATTTATCTATCTAGGATTTAATCTAAATTCAGGATAGTACATGCATTTACTCTTTATATCTTCTTGGGCTCCTACAACCCATGACAATTTCTCAGTCTTTCCTTGTTTTTTTTTTTTTTTTTATGATCTTGACAGTTTTGATGAATGATGGTCAGGTAGTTTGTAGAATTTCCCTCAATTTGAGTTTGTGTGATCGATTTCATGACTGAACTGGAATTGTGGGTTTAGGGGAAGAATAACACAGAGGTGGAATGTCTTTTTCATTGCATAATATCAGGAGATGCATGATATCAAGGTGACTTATTACTAGTGACATTAACCCTGATCACTTACTTAAAGTAGAATCTGCCAGGTATCTCCATCGTAAGTTACTGTTTTTCCTTTTTTATTGTTTGAAGCAAGTCACTAAGTCCTGCTGTAAAATGCTTTTCTATCATTCAATGAATAATTACAGAAATATTTATTGGTAAGCATTATCAGAAAAGTAAGAACAAAAAGCAGGCTTTTTTTAAATAGTTATATTTTTACTTAACTCCTAAAATGTTGCAACATCTAAGTAATGATAATAGTCATCTGAAGAATTCAAAGAGTTCAACTCCTACAGGCACTACATTTTTGTGCATTTATAATAAATTGAAAACTGAGTGCAATGACTTTTTTTTCACTGTTATTAGGAACACTGAAAACTTTCATTGCAACAATATATTATATAATTTTCAACTGTCTTTATTTTTTTGGTCAATATATAGCAACATTAAATTATTTAATTTTTATTTGAACATGTTCACTAGTCAATTTTTTATATCAAAATGAAATAATTAAGAGGCAAGTATATGAATAGATAAAATATACCATGAAAGAATTAAGTGCCTTTCTTAAAAAAAGAAACGAGATCTTCCATCTTTAATTTCCATCCCCAAACCTTCTGTGTACAGAGTGCTCTTCCAACATTGACCTGTAGGCAATGACCGTGACTCCTATTCTGTAAACTGACACTACCACATTAGAACTCTGAGCTAGAAGGAACTAATCTTAGTACAGATCCCTGATCTCTGGGCTGCTGGGAATCTGGACTGAGCTTGCTCCAGAAGTCTCCAAAGAGTCCCATTGTATTTTAAAGTGGCCTCAAGAATTCTCATTTCATAATATATCCCACAAATACATATCAGATACCCGACCAATATGAGGGAGTCAGCTTATAGCTAACTACTGTCCCCAAGCCCTCACACTGCAGGAGAGTGGAAAGTGCTGAGACTCTGGGCTGCCCTAGATAACATAATGCCCTAGGTCTTTCGAGTCATGGCTGTTTCCCCATGTCTACATTTATCTTTCTAGCTTCCACTTATATTTGCTTCTCTTGTTCAGTCTAAATAAACCTATATATAATACAGAAATAAAATCAGAAATTGAAACTAATGTTTCTGTATATTAAGTCAGAAAATATACTTTCTCTCTCCTAATGTATCTTTCAAAACAAGACCAGCTATATTTTTGTAAAACCTTGTGTGGAGAAATGCAATCTGGAAAAAGCATCTGTAACCTTCATCTCAAGCCACATAAGTCAATAGATCTTCATGACAGATCTTCAAATCCATATAAAAAAATCAATATTAAGGCATTTACCCATAAGGATTTCAACATTGTGCCATAGATTTTAACTTGCTTGCCCCTTTCTGAACTTGCTCTTCTGTAGAAACAGAGCTAAATCTAATCATAAATTTCACATAAAAATAAATCTTTATTTTCCAAAATATTTTTAACATTTTAAAAAACAATCAGTTGCACTACTTTTTTTCTCTCATCAAACAAAATGTGTTTATGTTAATCAAAGTAAAGATATTTGAATGAAAATAAATTAGAAAAAAGAGAGACTCCCAAACCAATGAAACATGTTTACTCAATGTGCTTGTCACGTGATCGTTGACCCAACTGTCTGTATTTGTTAAGCATCATAATCATGGAGATGTAGTGATAACCAAAAATTTGTAATTCAGTGTAGGGAAGATAATATGTACTGTGTTGCTTCTGTTGCGGTACATCTGAAACCTTGAGCAATGAATAAGCCAGAATGCATTCACATCTGCTTAACAAAACACTGTGTAGTGCTGTTCTCCACCACTGTGCTTAAAAGATAAGCTATCAGCAGTAGTAGAAGATGTTCTTCCTTGTGGTGGTTAAATTTGCATAATTTTGAGAGCCTTGGTAGTAGGCAGGGAAGAATGGACTACCACCATGGAAAATGTCAAATCTGCAATGGAATTAATGCCCAGGGTGAGGAGTAGATGGTTCCCAAGGTCCCATAAGGAGAGCATGCAGACTCTCAAGTAAATTGACTTTCATGACTTAAATTTGTTCCCTTCTACTACCATAAGATCCAGCCATCCCACTGCTGGGTATTTACCCAAAGAACTTGAAAACACCAATTTGTAAAGGTACATGCACCCATGTGTTCATTGCAGCGTTATTCACAATAGCCAAGACTTGTAAGCAACCTAAGTGCCCATCAAGGGACGAATGGATAAAGAAGCTGTGGTATATGTACACAATGGAATACTACTCAGCCATAAGAAATGATGAAATCCAGCCATTTGTGACATCATGGATGGACATTGAGGGTATAATGCAAAGTGAAATAAGTCAGAGGGAGAAGGTCAAATACCGTATGATTTCCTTCATTAAGTAGTAGATAATAACAACAATAAACAAACACATAGGGACAGAGATTGGATTGGTGGTTACCAGAGGGGAAGGGAGGAGGGAGGAGGGTGAAAGGGATAATTTGGTACATGTGTGTGGTGATGGGTTGTAATTAGTATTTGGGTGGTGAACATGATGTAATCTATGCAGAAATAGAAGTACAATGATGTACACCTGAAATTTTTACAATGTTATAAACCAATGTTACTGCAATAAACAAAAAATTTAAAAAAATAAAAATAAAATTAAAAAAAATAATAAATTTGTTCCCTTCTGTATATTTTCTAAGAGACCTGAACCAACTACAGGAGACACATCTATGGTATTATTTGAGATCCTGGAGCAAAGAAAGTCCTAGAGCAATGAGATGAACATTTGTTTTCTATTTTCTCATGAAACATGCTGGGTGCATCTCTTTATGTGAGGGACTGAATGCTATAATAAGATCGCATGATTTAAAAAAAATAAAAACAGAGGAGTGATGTCATGGCAGAGTGAGCTTTCCCGTAAACTCTTCCCCCTATAAGATACAACAAAAGGAACAGTCACAGACCAACAATGGACTCCTAGACAGCAAAAAGCAAGATTGGAAAGATCTATACCACCACACATCTGAGAGTGGAATGTGCTGGGCCCCTGGAGGAAGTGGGGAGAGGTAAGGAGAACTCCTCTCCCTCCCCACCAGATCAGCGATCCTGGTCTGTGCAGCTCCCAGAGAGGGGGGAGGGGCCACCCTCTGCAGGGAAAACGTATCTCTTCGGGCTCTCTCAGCCAGTGGGAAACTCCCACACAGAGGACTCAGAACTGCTACAGAGGTCCATCAACATCTGAGCACCCCAGGAGAGCAGATAATGAGGGGCGAGCGAGAAGCCCCCCACACCAGGGACCCAGCGGGCAAAAGAGAGAGCCCCCCTCTCCCCGCAAGCTGGACACTGCAGCTCAGCTGACCAGACCAGACCAAGTGGCTCATGGATCGCAGCGAACAGCTGAGGCAGAGTGCAGAGGGCTCAGATTACACAGCCCTTAACCCCCACATGGTGGCGGTGGGTGGAAATTGCAACAAGATATTTCCAAGATGAGGAAAAACAAAGCCAATACAGGAACCACAATGCAAAGATACATGAAATCAGCAGACCAGAAGGAAAATGAGAAGCACCCAGAAACCAACCGTGAAGACACAGAAATCCATAACCTAAATGAGAGAGATTTCAAAATAGCTATCATAAAAAAACCCAACGAAATACAAGACGACACAGACAAACAATTCAATGAGATTAGAAGTTTCTTCACAAAAGATATTGAAATCATAAAGAAAAACCAATCAGTACTGATGGAGAGGAAGAACACAATGGAGGAGATAAAGGAGAATCTGGAATCTTTAAAGAACAGAGCTGACAATATGGAGGAAATAATTAGCATTATAGAGTATAGGAATACAGATATGCTCCAGATGGAAGAGAAGCGAGAACTAAGAGTAAAAAGAAATGGAGAAAGTCTCCAAGAAATATCTGACTCTTAGGAAATGTAACATAAGAACTATAGGTATTCCTGAGGGAGAAGAGAGGGAAACAGGAACAGAGAGCCTATTCAAGGAAATAATAGCTGAGAACTTCCCAACTCTGGGGAAGGAGCAGGAAATACCAGTAAGTGAAGCCAATAGGTCACCTAAATAAGTCAACTGCCAAAGGCCCACTCCACGACATGTAGTGGTAAGGCTGGCCAAAGTCAATGACAAAGAAACAATATTAAGGGCAGCTAGACAAAAACAAAAAATAACGTACAAAGGAACTCCCATCAGGCTCTCAGCAGATTTCTCAACAGAAACTTTACAGGCTAGGAGAGACTGGAATGATATATTCAAAATACTAAAACACAAAAACTTTCAGCCAAGAGTACTCTATCCAGCCGAAATATCCTTCAAATATGGAGAAATAACTTTCCCAGATAAACAAAAGCTAAGGGAGTTCATGGTCATGCGTCCCCCACTACAAGAAATACTCAAGAAGGCCCTCAGGCCTGAAAAAAAGAAAAGAAAAAGGGATTACAAAGCTTGGAGCAAGGAGAAAAATAGGTAGACAAAATCAGAAAAATAGTAGATCTTTACCGGAATAGGTTAGCAACCACTGAAATACCAAAATCAAAGATCAAAGGAAGGGATTCACCAAAAATAAATATAACCTCATCACGGTAAACACACACCCACAACACAAGATAGAATACGGTATAACAAGAACGACTTAGAAAGGGAAGAGGAAAGTGATTGAATTGACTTAGTACAAGGAAATAAGAGGCCAACAGATAATGGACTATCTCATACACAAGATTTTTTATGCAAACCTCAAGGTAACTACTAAACAAATAATCAAAACAAAACCACATATGATAAACAAAGGGAAAACTAGAAGAGTCATAAGACAGAACAACCAATCTGAATTGGCAGTCCGAAACAAATGAGACAAGAAACAAAGGAAATGCAAAAGAATCGGAAAATAAGTGACAAAACAGCAAGATTAAGTCCTCATATATCAATAATTGCCCTAAATGTAAATGGATTGAACTCTCCAATCAAAAGATACAGAGTGGCATGATGGATTACAAAGCAAGACCCAAGAATATGCTGCCTCCAGGAAACACATCTCAGCTCTAAAGACAAGCACAGGCTCAGCGTGAAAGGATGGAAAACAATACTCCAAGCTAATGGCAAACAAAAGAAAGCAGGTGTTGCCATACTCATATCAGACAAAGTAGACTTCAAGATAAAACAGGTTAAGAGAGACAAAGAAGGAAATATATAATGATAAACGGGACACTCCACCAAGAAGACATATCACTTATAAATATATACACACCCAACATAGGAGCACCAATGTACATAAAGCAACTATTAACAAACCTAAAAGGAGACATTAACAACCATACAATAACAGTAGAGGATCTTAATCCCCCACTTACATCAATGGATAGATCATCCAGACAAAAAGTCAATAAAGAAATAGTGGACTTAAATGAAAAACTGGACGAGATGGACCTAGTAGACATATACAGAGCACTCCATCCAAAAACAGCTGACTACACATTTTTCTCAAGCGTGCATGGAACATTCTCAAGGATAGACCATGTGTTGAGAAACAAAGAAAGCCTCAATAAATTTAAGAAAGTTGAAATCATAACAAGCATCTTTTCAGACCATAATGCTATGAAACTGGAAATCAACCATGAAAAAAAAAACCAGGAAAGTGACAAAAATATGGAGATTAAACAACATGCTACTGAACAACCAATGGATCATTGATGAAATTAAAGGACAAATCAAAAACTATCTGGAAACAAACGAAAATGAAACTATGCCATACCAAACCATATGGGATGCAGCAAAAGCGGTCCTGAGAGGGAAGCTCATAGTGATACAAGCCCACCTTAACAAACAAGAAAAAGCCCAAATAAGCAACCTTAAATTGCAACTAACAGAACTAGAAAAAGAAGAACAAACAAAGCCCAAAGTCAGTGGAAGGAGAGAAATAATAAAAATCAGAGCAGAAATAAATGAAATTGAGACCAAAAAGCAGTAGAAAGGATTAATGAAACAAAGAGTTGGTTCTTTGTGAAGATAAACAAAATTGACAAACCCATAGGCAGACTTACTAAGAAAAAAAGAGAAAAGGCTCAAGTAAATAAAATTAGAAATGAAAGAGGAGAAATTACAATGGATACCACGGAAATACAAAGGATTGTGAGAGAATACTATGAGAAATTATATGCCAACAAATTGGACAATCTAGAAGAAATGGATAAATTCTTAGACTCATACAACCTCCCAAAACTGAACCAAGAAGAAATGGAGAATCTGAATAGATCAATCACAAGTAAAGATATTGAAATAGTAATCAAAAACCTTCCAAAAAATAAAAGTCCAGGACCAGATGGGTTCTCTGGTGAATTTTACCAAACACTCAAAGAAGATTTAATACCCATCCTTCTCAAACTATCCCAAAAAATAGAGGAAGGTTGAACACTTCCTAAATCATTCTACAAGGCCAACATCACCCCGATACCAAAGCCAGACAAAGACAATACAAAGATGGAAAATTACAGGCCAATATCGCTGATGAACATAGATGCAAAAATCTTCGACAAAATATTGGCAAACCGAATACAGCAATACATCAAAAAGATCATATACCATGATCAAGTGGGATTTATACCAGGGACACAGCAATGGTTCAACATCCACAAATCAATCAACATGATACACCACATCAACAAAATAAAGAATAAAAACCACATGGTCATCTCAATAGACGCAGAGAAGGCATTTGACAATATACATCATCCATTTATGATAAAAACTCTCAACAAAATGTCTATGGAAGGAAAGTACCTCAACACAATAAAGTCTATTTATGACAAACCCACAGCCAACATCATACTCAATGGGGAAAGACTGAAAGCCATTCCTCTGAGAGCAGGAACGAGGCAGGGCTGCCCACTCTCACCACTCCTATTCAATGTAGTACTGGAGGTTTTGGCCAGAGCAATTAGGCAAGAAAAAGGAATAAAAGGAATCCAAATAGGCAACGAAGAAGTGAAACTCTCACTATTTGCAGAGGACATGATTTTATATATAGAAAACCCTAAAGAATCTGTTGGAAAACTATTAGAAATAATCAACAACTACATCAAAGTCGCAGGGTACAAAATCAATTTACAAAAATCAGTTGCATTTCTGTATGCTAATAACAAACTAACAGAAAGGGAGTTCAAAAAGACAATACCATTTACAATTACATCAAAAAGAATAAAATTTCTAGGAATAAATCTTACCAAGAAGGTGAAAGACCTGTACAATGAAAACTACAAGACATTATTGAAAGAAATCAATGATGACATAAAGAAATGGAAAGACATCCCATGCATATGGATTGGAAGAATAAACATAGTTAAAATGTCTATATTACCTAAAGCAATCTACAGATTCAATGCAATCCCAATCAGAATCCCAATGACATTCCTCATGGAAATAGAAAAAAGAATACTAAAATTTCATATGGGGCAACAAAAGACCCCGAATAGTTAAGCAATCCTAAGAAAAAAGAACAAAGCTGGAGGCATCACAACCCCTGACTTCAAAACATACTACAAAGCAATAATAATCAAAACAGCATGGTACTGGTACAAAAACAGACACACAGATCAATGGAACAGAATTAAAAGCCCAGAAATAAAACCACACATATACGGACAGCTAATTTTTGACAAAGGAGCTAAGAATATACAATGGAGAAAGGAAAGTCTCTTCAATAAATGGTGTTGGGAAAACTGGACAGCCACATGCAAAAGAATGAAAGTGGACCATCTGCTATCGCCATTCACAAAAGTTAACTCAAAATGGATCATAGACCTGAAGGTAAGACCTGAAACTATAAAACTCATAGAAGAAAATATAGGCAACACACTATTTGGCATTGGTCATAAAGGAATCTTTTTGGATGACGTGCCTAGTCAGACTAGGGAAACTGAAGAAAAAATAAGCAAGTGGGCCTTGCTTTTTTTTTTTTTTAACACCACTTTTCCCAGCCTCCCTTGCAGTTAAGTAACTACCTTATTGAGTTTTTGTCAATGGGAAATGGGAAAAAATGCTATGGATTACTCCCAAAGTAGTTCCATTAAAACTTCCTTTGTCATTTAGCTTGCCCATTCCACCAGCTGAATGTAGAGGACTCCATTAACATATAGAATGGGGAGCCACATGGTGGAAGAAGCCTGAATGTCTGCACGACTCTTCAACACAAACCCCTAGGACCTATCTTTATCAGATATTATAATGATACATAAACTTATTATGGTAAGCCATAGAGATTTGGAGATTCTTTATTATAGTAGTTTGCTTATCTTAGATAAGACAACTGCCATTATGTCTAAAATATTTATACTTAGATGACTAAAATCGGTTGGACTAGAGATAGGAGTAGAAAATAGGGAGGATGCTATTTAAAAAATAATATTTGTAAAGAATTTAGAACAATACCTGGCACATTGCAACCAAGATATAAGTACCTATTTAGCTACATTAATAAGTAGACAGATAGATGAGACAGATAAGTTTTTATTCTCTTCCTAGAGGTGAAAATCTAAATTCACTTGAATCTTGGCTGATCTTTCATCTTCTTTTCAGAGGCTCATCCTCCTCTAACTGGCCATATTACAGATTGGGTTTCTTCTTCAGTGCTCAGTCCTATGACCAATTCTCTTGTCACTTCATGTTATTTCCCTAGAAAATTTTATCCTCACCTATGAAATGTATGATCTCTGTTGGTTGATGATGATACAGTTTATATCTCTCACCTAGAGAGATATCCTTATTTATCCTTTGAGGTTAAAACAAGCAAACTCAATTTTCTACTTGATATCAACTCTCAAAAACTTTCCAAATTTCACATAGCCAAGAGTAATCTACTGCTCCTTCTCATATATTAGTTCTATTCCACTGATTGCTGTTTTAGGAAACTCCACCACCATCAGTCTACTTGTGTAAGCCAAAAACCCTAGGAACGATTTCCGATACCATGCTGCCCCACCCTTTTAAGAACCAAATTATCAGCAATTCAGACGAGTTTACCCCCTACATGGCTTTCAACTCCATCTAGCTTTCCATTTTTCATTATCCTAACATAGTACTGCTATAAACTGCTGCTATAATCCACCAAATCATCTTCCTATGTTTCTTTAGCTTCCATGCAATCTACTCTATCCACTGCAGTTAGAGGGACTGTTTTTCCAAATGTAGATCTAGTTAACACGTGCCTCAGCTTAAAACCCTTGTAGGACTTTCTACTATTTTTTGATAAAGATCAAATCATCAATCATCTACTACCA
This sequence comes from Ceratotherium simum simum, assembly GCF_057802395.1. Classification (NCBI taxonomy): domain Eukaryota; kingdom Metazoa; phylum Chordata; class Mammalia; order Perissodactyla; family Rhinocerotidae; genus Ceratotherium; species Ceratotherium simum. Next base: position 19,012,367 of record NC_141909.1, read on the forward strand.
GGCCCTGCGTGGTCCCATTCTTGCCTATTTCCAACATCATCTTATTCCACTCCTCGCCTTGCTCTCTGAGCTCCAGTCACACAGGTTTTCTTTCAGTCTTTAACATTTCACACTTCTTCTCATCACACACTACATGCATTTGCTGTCTCTCTCTGTTTTTTTCTTTTTGGTGTTCTCACTCTGTGCCACTTTCTTTATTGCTTAGTGAACTCTGAATTATCTTTCATATCAGTGTAACTTCGTCAATAAATTTTGGTCTTGTAGTATCATGTCCCCTTTTTCATATTATATAACCTAGCTGTTACTATACATATCATCATTTGATTCATATCCAGCACTCCTACTACATTAAGCTGCATGAGCACAAAGACTACAGCTAGTTCTCCTATCCCTTGAATTTTCAACAGTCCCTTCCAAGAAGAGGAGTTCAATATATTTTTTCTTGCACAAATGAGTGAACCTGGTGGGGAGAGGGGTGTGACAATTTGTTCCTTTGTTTGGGAAGAACACACATCAATGAGACTTTTGAATGAAGAAGGGTAAACAACTATCTAATTCTGATATAAAAAGGTTTGAGATAGTCAGGTGATAAGCCTTTCTGCCTAATAATAGAAAAGGTGACTCTATTATTTTAGTGCTTAAAACGGCTTTTGTAGAGGTTATTATAGTTATAGAAGAGGATGACCTTAGATGAGAGTGATAGAAAATACTTTTGTTCTTCGGAATGAGAATGGAAGACATCATCTCAAGTAATCCCATGGGTGTAGTCAAACCCTTGGGAAAGTAACAATATTAGAGCCTGGTATTAAATCTGCTCTGAGGAATTAAGAAAAAGGCTTGTGTTTTTACTTGGGACAAAGGCAGAAATGCAGATTAGCATTATTCTGGAAAATAATTTTGAGATAGCAAAAGTTGACCTACAGAATGAAGCATTCTTTTATTGCAGGATTACCGCGACAGGTCAAAAACAATAAGAACAACAGATTTTAATCCACTGATGTATTTTTCAAGATTTTCCATAAACTGTCTTGAGACAAGAACCTGATAGAAGACTAGATGTCTTGTGGTCAACAGTGGTGGGTTTTGGAATACTGCTCCATTAGCTTGAAGTGAGGTGTGACTTCTGAAATGTGGAGTTGAAAACATCTGGGTTCCATCTGCCTCTGGAAAGACTACAGGGATTTTCAAAAATCTATCTTTATTTTCCTAGTAAAGAAATATGATCAAAAGCATCATTCAATAATCTAAATAATTTCTGAGACACCATTAGTGTTTATGGACCAAAAAGGGTAGTTCTTGTCCAGGAGTCAGTGTAAATTCTTCAGCTGCCAGCCAGTCTGTTTTAAAATAAGACTTAAATCCCAAGTTTGACCTTGGAAGGCACCCCATTTTTAAGATAAAAATGAGACAGTCCTATTTTCAGTGGCTATCAGGCAGCCAGCATCAGTCACAGAATGCAATTACATTGAAATATGTATTTAAAAGCAAATATTACTCTCAAGATGATATTTTAGGGAGCAATGTGTGATGCATTACTGCTCAGGGTCATGCCTGAGCCTACAAAAGACAAGTATTTTTGAGCCTTTCTTGATACCTAACCCCTTAACTTACCTTCTGCTTCCACAGCAAGGCACATGTAAAAATGCTGTCAATGAACTATTTAAGAAGCTCTGCCTCAGGATTGCTGCTCACTTCTCTTTTAACTTCTCTCTTATTTTGTCCACTCTGGTACGGACCTAGAAAATCTCTTACTTTTTTGTATAATGACATAGGCTATGAGGTTTCATTGTCACTTTTTAAAGTAAATGCCTTCATAAACTTTTTTTTTGTGTGTGTGAAGAAGATCAGCCCTGAGCTAACATCCATGCCAATCTTCCTCTTTTTTCTGGAGAAGACCGGCCCTGAGCTAACATCTATTGCCAATCCTCCTCCTTTTTTTCCCCTTTTCTCCCCAAAGCCCCAGTAGACAGTTGTATGTCATAGTTGCACATCCTTCTAGTTGCTGTATGTGGGACGCGGCCTCAGCATGGCTGGACAAGCGGTGCGGTGGTGCGCACCCATGATCCGAACTTGGGCCACCAGTAGCGGAGCACACGCACTTAACCGCTAAGCCATGGGGCCGGCCCAATAAACCTTTTTTTACTTTGTCCCAAGTAAAAACACAGGCCTTTTTCTTAATTCCTCAAAATCATAAAATCCTAAAGCTTATCCCAGAGCAAGTATGTCAAGAAGAGCATCTCTGGGAAGCACAGAACAGGCATTTGCGAGGACACATAAATTACAAGGGACACAATATAGTCTTGTTCCCAAAGATACTTTAACATGAATTTGAATGAAGAAAACTATGATGCATCATACAGAAGCAAATAAAACATTACAAGGGCAGCTAATATAACAGAATTGATCAAATTCAAATTAATAACATATTCATCAATATAACATGCAATTATAATACTTATACATCTAACAAGGTATAGTGTCTGTCTTCATAGAGCTTCAATTCTAACAGGAATGACTTCCAGCTATAAATCGCTAGGATACATGATAGAATAAACTAAATACTACAAAAGAAATAAAAACAAAGCAATACGGAATAGAGTATAAGTAACTCAAGGACATTTTGGAGATAGTTGTATCTTCTTTAAATCACAGTTTCCCCAGCTAATAGCAGAGAAAAAACCTGCACACATGCCATTAACTGTGTATATCTCAGTATTTTTTAATCTATACAATAGGTTTATTAATATTTCTTCATTGGATTGATGAGATGATTAAATAAAATAGTATATGTAAATACCTAGCACTTTGTGGAGTATATAATAAATATTCCACTAGAGTAGAACTCTTCCATCCTTGTACGGAAACACTCTGTGTAGAGATTACTTCTGCCTGTGATAGGTAAGGACAGCAAAATCTCAATGAATCTTAATATACAAGGAAGGAGATTTACTCATGATAAAAGAGGTGAGTCTTTCAAAAGAGAAATTGAGCTGAATTTCAAAAGGTCCCACGTAAAAACAACAGTAAGAACAAGGACATCGAGTAGAAGATGCACAAGAAGTTGAGTAGCGCAAATCAGTCTGAGCAAAAAATATATGTGAAGAAATGGTACGAGAAGAGACTAGAAATGTCCACTAAGCCTGTTGCGGAGTGCCTTGAATATAATACTAAACCCTCTGGAAGTGATTTGGTTGATAATGAGGAATCCCTGAAAGTTTGCTCTGTGGCAGTTCTGAAAGAATACTTCTAAGAAAACAGATTCCACTGTTAAGTATATTAGAGAAATTTTGTATATGTAATACCTTTTAGACATTTCTAATATATATTAACATAGGAACAGCAAAAAGCAAACCCTATTCAACTTTGTTTAACCTAGATTTTATAAATCTGTTTACTAAGCTAACTCCTCCATCTCTGTTTGCCTGCATGTAGCACCTATTAAAAACCCTCATTTTGGGTGTCATTGGAACATACTTAGAGAACTGTGGTCTAAAGTCTGCTTTAAGAAAACAATTCTGGCAGAACTATCAATTGGAAGAGGAGAGTTTGGATGCTAGGGGGTCATTACAATAGTTCAGTTGTGAGCTGATATGTGAATGACTTGGATTGCAGAAATAAAATTGAGAGAAAGGCATGACTCAGCAGCAACAGTCCTTAGAATGTGATTGACTATATTAAGAGCAAAGAATATACAAGATCCAATAGATACTCTGAAATGTTAAGCCCTAATGACTGTATGACAGGTGGTATCTGTAATAAAATTTGGAAACTCTGAAGACAGAACAAGATTCGAAAGAAAAGGACTGATTCCGAAAGTGTTGAACTTTAGAGCCTTCTTTGGAACTGTCTAGCAGGCAGCTGAAGATTTCATTTCATGTTAACCAAACTTCATTTAAAATGCAGCAGGTGCCAGATTCAGGACTAAATGTGAAGGACTACAAGGTGAATAAGGCACTATGGCTACTCTTGAGATCTTACATTTTCTGGACTCACCCCTTCATTAGAGCAGACTCAGACATTTTTCAGAGGGAAATCTTGAACATGCTCATGTGTCCCCTGAGCCTGTCCATTCAGTCAGATATCCTTGAGAGACTCAACTTTCAAAAAAGAACATCATCCCTACCTCACCCTAGGCAGTCTGTCAAAGAACACAGCTCCGTCCTTTTGTTGATACACAAAATTTTGGTATTCCAGTCTCTTTCAGAAAATAAAACATTGGATTCTTTGCAGCCAATTTCTTACGGAAAGTTTGGTGTTGGAGAATAATGTTTCATAGAGAATTTCTTGAAGCATAAGGAAATCACCCTTTTAAATTAGTGTTTTTATATCATGCTATGTACAGCCTTAGGAGTTCCTGTGGAGAAGAGTTGGGGGCATCTGAAAAAGCAAAAGAGGGTCTATGACAGACATTTAATGCTCAACAAATATCCATGCACTTCCAGATATTTCAGAGACTTCTGGTTATGTTGAGGTCATGTGAAAATATCTGACTAGCAGATTATGAGTTGAAGTAACATGTATCACTTTGGTGCTGAGGCAGGGAAAAGCTTATTCTTTGGCTCTCTCTTCTGCCTTAGGTACCTCAAGGTTATGTGTAACGAGTGCCATAGCTTACAGAAGGAAGAGGGTAGCCTGACCGACGTTGGGCTTTATGTTCGCAACAAATAAACTTTAGCTTGGTTAAGCCACTGAAAGTTCAGGTTTAATGCTTTTTTGGCCAATACAGTGGGATTAATACAGAGCCCAAGTGGAGAGAGCAGTTCCCATGTGAGCTAGGGCTTTTTCATATCGAACTTCTGGATAAAACTTGCTGACGGAAAATGTTCAGCAAATGAAAATTTTACAAAACCAATGCTCCACACTGTATAGATGTTATTTTTGTCTCGGTTGAAATCATCAGAAAATTATATATTTAGACCATAGTCTGTAATAGAATTGTTTTTTTCTGATTTGCTTTTTGATGTTATACATGAGCCTTACAGAACTTACAACTGTATTCATTATACTGATATTATTGAGTTTATTGCCTGCTGTGTTAGATAAGTTTATGAAAGCCCATTACAAGAATACTTCTCAGACCTCAGAAGTGGAAAGAACTATGATTCTCCACAGAAACTGGTTACTGTTTTAAGAAAAAGAATAATAAAAAAAAGAATAGGATAGAAAATGGAAGATGGGGCATCATTGAAGGGATTATTCGCTGGCAAAAGGATAAAAAGAATATGTGTAATTAAAATTCTTTAGGTTTCACCTATAAACGGCACAAGTTTATGCTAGCTGACATGTTGTTTACAAGCTGATAAGAAAAAAAATTCGAGGTCAGGGTTTAGACTTGTTTAGGTAATGGGAACTAGTATAGGTATTTTACTATGCAGTCTATTAGTTAACATTTGGATCATTCTTTTCAATAAAGAATATCAAATTGTAAGAGGAAAATTAATAAACCTAATTGTTAGAGTCACTCAACCAACATGTAGAAGGGTCTGGAAAATTTCTCATATGAATCAAGGAATGATTAGTTACCAGAAGAGAACACCCACTAGGGTTTTTGGAAAGATTGTGTGTATGTGTTTGGTATTGGTTGGGTGGGGGCTGTATGGTCCCTGCCTTCAATACTTAATGGGCTGCTATGTCTCAGGTGGAAACGCACAAAACTGCCTTTTTTTGTAAGCCAAAAGGCTGAATACTGACAATTTCTTGTGGTCCCACCTAATAGAACAAGAACTTTTTGAATTGTTCATTAGGGCAGAACTTAAGAGAGTAATTAGAATTTACAGAAGTTAGACTTTAGACTAAAATAATATAGAAATGATACCTATACTTGTTCAAAAGTAGAACTATAGGTGAAATATTAGTCCTAAAGGCAAGTTCTATCAGAGAGTTTATGTAAGAATTCTATGCTTTGAATTTGAGGTTGGATATGCGATCTTTCTTTATATCTTTCATTTCTATGGAACTAATACTTTGTAACTTTTAAAACATTCCAGAAAAGATGTTATTCAGTGTTGGTTTTCTCAATTTAAAGATTTGCTCGCAAAGCAAATGACAAGCCTAAAAAAAATACACACAGGGCCAGCTTCATGGACATGAGATCTGCTTAGAAAGACAATGTGCATGGGCTACTGTGGTCATCTTGAAATTCTTAGCAACTTTTGAACAAGGGGATCTAAATTTTAATTATGTACTAGGCCCTGAAAATTATGTAACCAATCTGGAATACATCATCTTCTTAAATTTGCATGAAGATTAAAATGATAAATGTACATTAATTCTAGGCCATCAAAGACTGGTTTATCACTTTTAAATTACATTTGGGATTTGTCCTTATATAAGAAAATTTATTGCTCCAAAGATCATTTTGTAATAACTATTAAATAATCTATGTCAATGTGCATTTGGGAAACTGAAAATCTTCTAAAGAAGCTTTAATGTTTTATGTATCCATTAACCATAAAATATTTCCAAAGGTATAAATAAAAATAACCTGGAAGAAAATTTGGAGAGGCAAAAAGCAAATCTGTGACAATATACCAATTCCGTTTCTTGAAAATAGATGTACATGAAACAAAGAATAAAGGAACAGCAGGAAAATGCACCACTATTGTGGTCACAGCTCCTAGGCAACCCATTAAAATGACAACCAGACACAGGTAGTAACAGATGTAGCTACCATTAAAAAAAGTTAAATTAAATCAAGTGAAAATTTCAAATGAGGTAACTGTTCAATGAAAAGGAAAAAGAATAAAAATCACATCTGCTTACACAGTGATGAAACATAAAAAATTCTGCTAAAAGTTTACGTTGAAAATTAAGATATAGGTAAAGCAATCTATGTGCACTCATCCAATAGAGAGAAAAGAATGAATTGGTGGATCAATGCCAATTTGAATTTTGAAATCTTTACAAAGAAGAAAATTAAGATTCTGGCTGATAGATTCTCTGCAATACAGCAGACAATCCAGCTAAAATTCTGGAAGGAGACAAAGTATATTCATTTTAAAAACCAATGGTACATTCCTGTTCTTTAAACGACATATGCATTACATGTGTTTTTTTCCCACCTTAGTGACATTTGACTTGAAATTCTTGTTTTCAATGAATGTTTTAGAAATATTTACATTAATCAATAAAATTCATAATTCCTTAAGAATAAAATTTCAAATAATTCACCATATAATTATTATTAAAATAATAGCACATACATTCCCCTAATAATCAAAAAAGCCGAGGTGCTGTATTGAGGCTGGAGGAAGCCAGATCTAAATAGAGATCGGCAGAGCCCTCAAAAAGGAACCTGAAGGCTGGTCAACTCAAGAAAGACTTCTGGACGGTTCAGAAAAGAACTGAGAGGGTGTTGACGATGGAAACTGAATCCAGCTATCCTCCTCTGGACTTCACTGTCAAGGAAAAAGATTAAGAGGAAAAAATTCAAAAATACTTACATCTATGAAATTGACGTTGAGAAGACAATCTGTGAAATATTGTTACTTCTTTGGAGTAAAAATTTAAGAAATTATCATTATGTCCCTTTCCTTTCCTGTTAGATTTTGCTATTCTCCCTCTTCATATCTTTCCTCTTCACTCCTCAGATCTCAGGCCTGCTGTGCCTATCAAGTCGTTCAATCTATCTGATGTTTACTCTCTTTTTAAATTGATTTCTGATGTTGTTTTGACCATGAATTATATTTTAGTAAAGGAGAACAGATAGAAGATTCTTGAAAGTCCAGGGGTGTAGGGTCTGAGAAGAGATTTTTGGACTCCCCAGGGTGCCTGCTTCCAGAGGTTGACTTCCTGATATTCTCAACTTCCAGACTCCTGCTTTGGCTTCATTTAAAAGCCTAGAGCACAATTAAGTGTCTCCTCCTGTCCTACATTTGTACCACCATGAGGCTCCTTTGTAAACTCGAAACATGCAATCTGACTAATTATTGGCTGCCAAAACAAACTAACTTTTAGAACTCTTCCTGCATAATTCACAGCCACTTGGTTAATAGAGGAACATTCTGTCAACCGGATCACTTTCCAAACACAACTTTCCTTTCTTTATTCTACTTTATGGGATCATGTAGAGATACTCCATGAAATTCCTTCTGCTTCATCCAATGGGAACCATCACACGAAAGCTAAATTAGGATAAAAGCAGGTATAATTGCTTATTGAAGTTATTTACAATAACAACATTAACTAGTGTTTCTAGGTGGAACAGACGTTTGGAGACCAGGTTAGCAGAGGACATGGTGGGGAAGAGAGTGGGTGATGCATGATGGGAGATATTAGGAACGACCAAGTTTTTTGTTGTTCTTGTTAAGTCAGTCTATTTATCAGGTTAACATGTTTCTTAAACACAGTAGAAGGATCATTCAGTTCAGCTTAACAGTTTAGGAACTGAGAACCAATTGAGAATACATGGATTTGTGTATTCCATGTTCACAAACCAATTTGTGTAATTGTCTACACACACACACACACACACACTCACATGTAAAATCAGTTGCACTGAGTTTATTTCACTTAAATGGCTCTATTTATTGAATTTTCTAGGAAAAGAATGTGCTTTAGGTACCTCAATAATATCTCCAGGACACTTCCATATTCTTGACGATTGAGGCATCTTAAAGGATGTGAAATAATTATTAGCAAAGAATCCACATTCCCAATGGCTTCATTTTCATCTCCCATCCCAGTAATAAATTTTATGGGTTGGGAGGAACAGTTAGATCTCTGAGACATTTATACTAGTTTCACTATACTATTAGTTTTAATAGCTTGTTTGGTTGAACAAATTCTAAGTATGGAATATAAGAAACAGAAAATAATGTATTATGTTTGGCATAATACATTATTATGTATTATGCTGGCAGCCTGTAAACATAATCTCAGTATATAAGTAGCTCGTCCTAGATTGAAACTAGATCCAGTCCATTCCCAAAATCATCCATATTTTTCAAAAGACAAAAAAAAATTCTACTACTGATAATTGCCAGAGGCAAACAGGTTGAAAATCTTCTAATAATTTTATATTTCTGTGTTGTTGCTTGTTTTGTAGATAAACATAATGTATCAATATCAGAATAACATAGTGATATTAAATGATAATGCAGAATTCTAAATTTTCTAACATTTCTAGAAAAGCAAACTACTGATAATAAATTGTATTTATAGAGAACTCTTATCTACTTAAATGAATTGAGAAATCTAGCATATTAAGGCATCAAGAAATGATTATTTAAATGATTTAATTATAGCACAACATGTTTTTCTACTGATAATGTTACTAATTATGCTTTAATAAACCAATCTTAACAAAACAATTAGAGTCCAAATGTTTAACATAATAATCGAATCTCATTTGCAGCTCAGACTAGTATTTCAAGTGTAATTTCTCTGTTAGTAATTTATTCTGATTTTTGTAGTTTGTTAAAATAAATCAATATCTGACAGAAATACATTCTATCATTCCAAGTATTTTTCTATCAAAATATTAACAATAGCACAAAACATTAAAAATATTGAGAAATATTTTTTATATGATGATTTAAGTTGATACTCCTTTTCTAATCTAATAAATTTAAGTATAAAGTTTTCAGATTTGTACACAAAGGTTTATAAAAATAACATCACAGTGGAAAATAGGTAGGAGTATCATGAATATGAAGAGTTCAAAGAGTACATTTGTATTGCACTGTGTCTATTCAAAGCCTTATTCAGACAAATGAAAACAATGCTGATGACTTTGTTACTTTAAAATCTTCAAGATTTTGGTAGATTTAGGGCAATTGTTCATTCTCTCCTCCATCTCCATCCCTGGGGGAAGCATATACTTCTCTACTGCTTGATTTCGATTTTTACTGTATGACTTTGTTTTGGCCAAAGAGGTATCTTAGAGGATCTAATGCAGCAGAAGGTTGGCATGTTTTTGTACAGGTAGGCTTGTACTCCTGGCTTTTGCCATAACAATAACATGCTTCAGGTTCTGTGATCTGAGGAGGATGACCGATACTTGCAACAGATTTGAACTTCAAGCAAATCCCAGCCAAGCCCAGCCTAGATCAGCTAAATTACAGCTGACCACAGGTGCACAAACAAGAAAAACAAATGCTTCTTGATATATTTCATTAAGTTTTACATAGTTGTTTATTTATTTATTTATTTTTTTGGTGAGGAAGATTGGCCCTGAGCTAACACCTGTTGCCAATCTTTCTCTTTTTGCTTGAGGAAGAGTGACCCTAAGATAACATCTGTGCCCATCTTCCTCTATTTTGTATATGGGACACTGCCACAGCATGGCTTGATAAGCATTGTGTAGGTCCGCTCCCAGGATCTGAACCCAAGAACCCCGGGCCACCAAAGCAGAGCACACAAACTTAACTGCTGTGCCACTGAGTCGGCCCCCATAATATCTTTTAAAATAAATTATGACTGTATTGTAATTGAAGTAAATGGTACCACAGTATTACACCAAAATTACTCTGGTAATTCATTTCATATTCAATCTCAACTGAATGTCTTCTAGTTTCCTAGAACCATGACTAGTTCTCTGAGGCTAGATCAGAAATCTTGCTATAAAACCTACAAAGTAAATTCCTGTATCTTTTTATTCTGAGAATATGTTACTACAAGCATGTACAGTCTTATTCAATTTTGTATACCCACTACTTAGGAAATCTCTTGATCCATATAGAACCTCAATAATATTTGTTGACTAAAGTATAGAGATATTGTCAGTCTTCTCTCCTCCACTTACTCAGAAGCAGACTAGTTCATAACTGCAATAATCGTTATTCCTAGAATATAATCACCTTCATCAATGCCCTCATTCAATCATTTTTTGTACTCCCTGTATCTAATACTATACCTGGCACCTAGAAGGTACTAAATCAATGTTTGTTCAATGAATGAATGAATGGATGAATGGGTAAAACAGTACAGGAATTTTTAAGTTATACTCCAAGATTTAAAGCATATTATTTGTAATTAGAATGATTTTAAATAGTTACTGTTAATATTTGATAATTAGGGATATTCACTCTCCTGCTCCATTTAAATTTTATGTATAGTGATCAACTTAATTATAAATTTCATTCATTTATTCAATAGATATATATTGAACATTTCTTATCTTTCCATGCACTCTGCTAGACACAATGAGGAAACATAGGTGTGTCCCATGACATAATGGGGATGGTAGTCAAAAGGCATCACAAATGGCATTATACATAAAGGTTTATTTTAAATGGATAATACCTTAAACATTTTTCCTTGTTACAAATTCAAGAAATGGATTTATAGGTTGAGATGTGATACATCATCAAATGCATCAAATGCAATACATTTTAAAATGTCAGACAAAGAGGTCTTTTTAAGAATGGGTAAATCATGACATTTCAATGAATTAGCATAGACCAAAAAAATTCACTAGGTATGAGCATAGTTGTGAAATAGACATTGAAAATTCGTTTTCTAATAAGGCTATTGTGCTCTTGGATGACATAAAATAATTTTGTTATTCAATTTTCATCAATGGAAAAACACAATACAGTTACTTAAGTCAGAATTTAAGCATATAAATAACTTGCTTTGATATGTTTGAGAGATGTTTCAGATTTTTAAGATGGAAAATTATGAAATTTAAACTCTATATATTTTAATGGGTGCAAATCAAATATATAAAAAACTCTTATGAATTAGGTCTACATTTCAAGATCCACTAAGTACCTTAAGTACATATTTATTTTCTAGAAATTTTAAACTTCTGATAATGTGATTCTTTTACAAAAAACCTTGAAAGGATTTTCTTATCATTAAATTAATCATCAAAAATGAATATGTACAATAGGAAGTCACTAGGATAGAGTAAATTTAGCAACTACCTTGTTTTGGTATATATATCTAATAAATTCAAATTACACTTTTATAATTAAAAGCTGACAAGCTCATTTGCTTTTATAAGATGACAAGAAAAAGAACATTAAAGGAAGTTAAATTAGATTTTACCATCTGTTTAATGAGTTTCAGGCCTGCTTTGATAATACATTTCCAGATATAAAATTTCAAACTGATCATTTTCAGAAATTGTAACTGACCTGCTTTGTAAAAAGGTATATAAATGCCTATTCAAACTCATTACTATAAAATTCATGATTTATTGTATTTCTAATGAAACCAATTAAGTTTCCATCACATCAATATCAAATGCATAACAAATGCAGAACTTATATTCATAAGAATTATCACATTTCTTAAGATTATTATAATCCATATTTTAATTTTATCATAGAACTTTTACTTAGTTTAGTTTTTAATGAATCTTTATACCGTATTTATTTCACTTCTTCAATATCCTATACCTAAGAAACTTTCCCATTGGTGCCCCCTGACTATATTCCTCTCATAAGTCAGCCTACTTTCAAGGTGCATTAACTGTTTCAAAACTATAGGGGGCCATCTGGTTGAGAGCTGCTGAACTACAAGAAATATATTCAGAAACTCCTCTGCTCTGATGAATTAAATCTTCAAAGCACATGCATAAAATGACATTCAAGTGATTACAGAGTACAATTACTGAGTCTGCAAAGCATTATGGACTGGTAATAAAACTGCAGAAAGCTGAGAATGTGCATGAGCCAGTCAAAAACTATGTATAGCAAAGGAGTGCTACAAACGATCACTAGGTGAATTCTCTTTGGCATGCCCAACTTTTGGATAGCTGGCGTCAAATTGTGACAGCTTCCAGGAGAGGACTGCACATGGCTCAGAAAACAATAACAAGAAGAAAAAAGCTGGGCTGTTTGATTGGGAAGCCTTATGAACTACTACGACCCTAGGAACCCAGAATTCAGTGAGGGTGGTAGAATTATGAACTTGAATTAACATCCAGACAGAGCTAGAGGAGGGGTTTCTCTGGAGCATTTAATCAGAGCAACAAGATAGGCCAAGTTCAAACTGAAAAATTAGCCAGGTTTGTGAGATATTGCTCAAAACACTAAAATCAGACAGAGGAAAGGAAGATAAAGTTTAGGATCAGAAATAAGAACAGCAGACTAACCAAGATATTTGGGTACAGAAAATGGACACAGAGAGTGTCCACTGTGGATATTATCCAATACCCTGGTTTTTTAATTCTTTGATTTTTCTTTTCTAGAGAAGTACTCTCATAAGTCAGTTACAGAGTGCCAAGGAGAACGTAAGAGTATACACGTCCTTTGTCGGGAGAAACTGAGACATAACGGATGACTATGAGTAGCAGGGAAAACACAGTACAATTGTTTTCTTCCATGTAAAAATAGTAATAATTTGTTTTATTTTTTAATAAAAAAGACAGCATGGAAGACTTAGGTGTAAGAGAGAGCCTGGAATATAGAAAGAACTGACACATTGAGGAGTGTATGTTTGGGGAGAGTATATGTCGGGTTTGTGTGGGAAAGGGGAAGAATTAGCTAATGACGCTGGAGATATGGAAGACTAGATTACGCAGGCCTATATAAATCATGACACAGAGTTTGCCTTTAGTTTCTAAAATTATATTTACATTTTTCAGAGTAATAAACATACCTAGTAAAAAATTTAGTACCAAAAGGTTTATGTCAAAAAAAATAGCATTCCTATGCTCAAGCATTTTATACACCATGTTTCCTGCCCATGTAGGCAGTAACAATCAGCCTGGTTTATTTTTCTGGTATTAACCTTGTATATATAAATAACTTTTATTAAATAAGCAGTTTTTCTGCTTCAATTCTCGGCAATATTTATTGATTTTTTGTTATACCACCAAGTCCGCTTTCCTTTTTCTCATCCAACTAATAAAGTTTGAGCAAAATAATAGTTGTGTCTATAAATATATTATTCACTTTATGGCAATAGTATACTATGATTATATTTCTTTTCATGTAAAGCTTTTTGCTTTCCTGTAATCTGTAATTGCCACAGTATCTATCAATTTACATAGTTTGCCTTGTATCTATCACATCTTTCTATGTATCTATCTCATTTTTTCCTCAAATGCTTCAGCAGATATGTCAAATGCTTAATACTTTTTCCATATATTCCAACACATCACTTTATTGAATTTTTTATTGTTTTGGCTTGCAAAATTCCCTCCCACAAACAGTCATCCTTTTCCCTATTCTGGTGTACTCAATATCATGTTTCCTAGACTCTATACTTCTTATTTCTTGACTATTCTTTTTTTGCCAATGGCTTTATACAAAAAGTATACAAAATATAAATTTGTGTATCCTTACCTATCTGAAAATATCTCTAATCTAGCCTCATACTCCATTGCTAATTTAGCTCGGGATAGAATTTCAGGTCTGAAATCAATTGCCTCATAATTTGAAAGTATGACTTTTCCATTGTCTTTTAGTATTCCTGTTGATAAGCAACTACAAATCTAATCCTCATTCTTTGTGTGCATTTGTATGTATTTTGTTTGTTTGGTTTCTTTTTCTGGAAGATTTTAACATCTCTTCAGTATTCAGAAATTTCACAATTATTGTCAAGTGTGTGTGTTTTCATTCATTGTGATGGTCACTGTGTGATGACTCTTTATTTCTGAAAAAAAATGATACATTATTTATTTGATAAATTCCTTCTCTCTATTAGTTTGGTTCTTTCCTCTGAAATTCTTATTGCATGAATCTCCTGGAGTAAAACTCTAAAGTCTCATCATTTTAGTCTGTATTTCCTTCTCTTTTTTGTGTGATTATTTTTTGGAATATTTCCTTGACTTTATCTTCAAACCCCTTCTATTGAATTTTCCATTTTCATATACTTTTATCTTCTGAAGTTCTTTCTTATTCTTTTATTGATCCTTTGGAAGCAATGTACTGTTATTTTAGGAATGCAATCTATTCTCTCATTTTTTGGAGGATATTCATATAGTTTTTGGGTATTTTTTTACACTCTCTGTTGTCTATATTTTCTCATTTCTTTTTTGTTTGTTTTTTGCTTTGACGTTTAAATTTTTTCATATTTCCCTTAAGTCTACAGTGATCCTTGATTGTCCACGGATACTGGGCATGAGAACCTACCTGGAAGTTATTCTATGTGGCTAGGGTATAATAGGGGGATAACTTACCTTCTCAATGGGTGGAGGCCAATCAGTATATGGAATAATTTTCTCTAGAATTGATCAGTTTCTTCAAAGAAGAGTCATCTAATTTTCTACATGGGCAGTGGGTATCTGCATGCCAGCATTTTGAAAACAGGCAGGTCACTACATGACTTTTCAATTAGTTCCTCTATTTCCTGCCCTGTCATTCATTCTGATCTCTATTCTTGCTGTAGTTATGAACCAGGAACTTTTCTGGCACACTATTTTTTCCAGAAAATGCACCACCTGACTACAAGGGAGAAAGAGGAGGTGAGTTATTTGGGGTGCAGTGTTGACTTGGGAGTTAAACAATACACATGTATTTAGTCCTACACTCCATCTCTATCTTTACTGCTATCTGGCACTTCCATGTACCCCAATTGTTGCCAGATGAATTGCCTGACTTCTTATAAGTAAACGTCTCTGCGTATATTTGGATTGCAACTCATGCTATACATGTCAATTTCCATTGGCATGGAAAATGTATTGGATTTTTCATTTTCCTTGAGAGTTAGTATATTTACATACACTTATTTACATTTTAGAAATATATTGGAAAAGAGAAGAAATGGATGTGGCCAAAATTTCCACATTTAAGCAAAAATCCAAGGGATTGGGTTTCATCATAACAGCACAATGTTTAGTTGAATGGTTTTAAATGAGTATTGACATGATCAGTCTACCAATAGACTGATAATTGTCTATTGGATTTTGCCTCAACAGACAAATAGTGACTTTTGTGAGACTATTTCAGTGGGGTTGTGGATACCTAAACAAGACAGCAGTGTGTCGTGCAATGAGTGTAGGAGAGGAATTAGAAGTAGCAACTATAGATAATTGTCTCAGGATATTTTCTAGACCACTGATTATAAAACAAGTTTGGAAATTATTGTTCTAATCTAGATAGGAATCGGTGGTGGTCTCAAGTAGCACAATGGCAGTAAAGAGAGGTAGATAAATTAAAGAGATAGCTAGGAAATAAAATTAAAAGACTGTGATGATGGATTAGAGATAAGTGAAAAGGAGAATTAAACATGACATCCAAGGTATTGGTTTAGGCAACCAGGAAGAGCAGAAGTGGGGGCAATTTATAGCGTGAGAGTGACAATTAGGATGGAGCTCTCTTCTGGCCATGTTGAATTTGAAATTTCATGGTCCTTGCCCAGAAGGTAGATTGAAGTATCTGAGACCCATGGAAAACATCTAGGGCAAAGATAAATATATGGCTATCATGAAGACACAAGAGAGGAAGATGCAGAGAAACAGGGAGAATGAGAAGAGAAAAGGGATTGGGTGAGTTCCCAGAAGAACATAGCGTTTAAAGGAATTCAAGAAAGGCACAAAGATCCTGGGATGGGAGAAATCAGAGAGGCTGGTGGGATAGTATGAGAGTGAGAGCAAAGAGAAGGGGGTAGCAACATAGATAAGTTCTGTTAAATGTTCAAGAGAGATAAGAATTAATGAAAGGCTATTAGATTCTGAACAGTAAAAGATAATCAGTGAGCTTAGCAAGAGCATTTCAGTGGAATGAAAGAGGCAATCAGATGGCAATGTGTTGGGGAATGAACAGTGTGTGAGGAAGTAAAAAGAGCAGAAACTGATAAAATTTTACAGACACACAGATATCAAGAAATAATTATCTTATTTAGCACCATATTCCCAAGACCATCAGAGTCAGGTAGGATAAGCCTTCAGTATACTAACAGTTATTGCCAGTATAAGGGAATGTTCCATATACAAATGAAAATTGATGTCCAAAAAAATAGTAAAATATATTTATTAAAATTTATCGTATAAGTGGATTCATACAATATGTGATATTTTGTGACTGGCTGCTTTTATTTAGCATAATGTTCTCAAGGTTCTTCTAGGTTGCAACATTTATCAGTAATTCAGTCTTTTTTACTGCTGAGCAATATTTCACTGTATGGATATATCTCATTTTATTTATCCATTCATCAGTTGATGGACATTCGAGTTGTTTCCATTTTTTGGATATCACGAATAAGGCTGCTATCAACATTCATGTACAAGTATTTGTGTGTACACATGTTTTCTTTTCTCTTGGGTCATATGGTAACTCTGTGTTTAACCTTTTGAGGAATTATCTATTTTCCAGAGTAGTTGCACAATTTTCCATTCCACCAGCAGTGTTTGAGGGTTTCACTTTCTCCACACCCTACAACACTTGCTATTATCTTTTTGATTATATATCAAAATTATTTTGAGGCTTAAAGCTGTTAAGTAAGGTGACTACAGACATACAGCTAGTGCCTATGAGAGCTGGCATTTAGTTATATGCTTTGTGCTAACTCAAAAGTCATGCTCTTTTAGCACATTGCTATATTCTGGCAAGCATATTTTATTGAAACTAAAGGGAATTTTTGTCTTTTTAGTTCTCTGAAGTTACTGAATGGACAGTTAGTCTACTATTGTCAATTAGTAAATATATAATTGTTCATATATTGTTTATAATAGTTGTTTATAATATAATGCTGTATATTTACATTTGAGATTTCATAATTCCTGAGAGAATTTAAATACCAGTGATTTCAAGTTTTAAAAATAAATCTGAATTTAGTGGCAGCTAGCTATAATTTGGAATCTCATTTTGTGAAATACACCATATTTCACATTATTTTTTACACAGAAAGCTTAAAGATTTTGGCTTATAAATGGCTATCATTTGTCCTAATCACCTAAATAAAATGTATAAAAGTTCTAGTGTGTAAAGTTCTTTCGAAATGTTTTACAAACAGAAAACCTGGCAGATAAGCAGCTCAAATCTTAATAGGTAATGATAGCATGCACGATCAGCAGCATCAGAGTGAATATAAAGTCAAATTTTTATCCAACATAAAGCAATTCAATTACATACTACTCTTTAAATAATAAAAAATGAATTATCAATGGCCAACACAAATCCCATTACTTTCTAAAAGAGTTTTTAAACTTCAATTTCCAGTTGATTGTACACTAATTGAAATGGTTGGTTTTATGCTGACAATCGATTTTTTTAAATGAAATGGCCAATAGTGAAGTCAGAAGGCAACCTTCCATTGAATTTACTCAGACAAACTAATTGTTAAATTAGATGACCACTCTAAGTTATTGAGTGCATTTCAAATACATTATTCTGAACCAAAAGATAACTAAATGTGCTGTGGTCACTACTGCATTGCTAATGCAAAATCAAAAAGTACCTGTCTTTCTGGAATATTAATATTGTAAGCCTGGGCACATAACATTGGTGTGTAGCGGAGATGAGGGGGAAGGAAATAAGGTGCTGTGGCAATTCCCTGAGCAAGGAAAGGAGTTGGTAGAAGCAGAGGAAGTTCACAGAATCAGCTGACACTCGACGGTCAAATAGATCACAATTAGCAATTGACCAATCACTTGTGATTGACTGGTTCTACATCACTGTTAGAAAAAGTTTCTAAAAAGTTTTATAGTAAGTGGTTTAACGAAAAAAGTTTGGATAGTTTTCAGAATTCAGAAAATTTGAGATACTAATATCGTTTTTAAAATCCTGTCATTTTTTATATTTATACACACTACCCTTACAAGCATCCATTGAGATTTAAATTAGAACCTTATCTCAGTCTAATATAGCTCTAAAGTTACTATTTATCATTTTTGTATCCTAGGAACAGAATGAGAAAAAGGAAAAGAGGCAATTTAGCACAGTCTTTTTCTACATAAAATAAGTGAGTCTTTCATTTCTGCTTGAATCCAGTAGGTTGTGATTACTTAAATACATATTATAAAATATCTATATATTTTGTGGTTTTAAGCAAATGGTTATGATTATTGCTTTTCTCACATTTAAAAATCACATTTATTTTATACGTGGAAACATCTTTCTAAAGAAGTTTTAGTCTCTCTATTGAAATGAATATTTAATAGACACTGATAATATTCTTGTATGTTTTGGAATTGTTAGTTTTGAAGAAATAAAATGTTACTTAAATCTACTACTTTTAAAAACACTGTAACATTTATTGGTTTTGCAATAAAAGAATTACAGAAAATTGCTGTGATATTACTTTTTATGTTTCACATTGAAAGTAGGTAAAGTAATTTCTGAGCAGTGGGTCATTATTGTTCACAACTCACAGTGCTCAGCAGTTAGGATTTTAACTGCTGACATCATTTTCTTTGAAAAATGATAGATGTTATTTAACGCTTAAAGATAAATTGCTGCAGAACTGTGACTTTTTTGCTGACAACTTTGCCCTAAACAAACTTAGTCAATACGAACAACAAGAAGTTTCAAAATAAGTTTGCTAGGAGAGAAAATCTGAATTAAAATGTTCATACATTTCCTCTCAGATATACTAAGAGGAATCAAGTGTTGTTTCCAGTCTATTATCAAAGGGCAATTCAGTCTGATGCAAACATGTAAGCAAGTCATGTTTATCCTTTAAAATTCCTCGCTATAGAAAATTCCTCACTGGCTATTGGCCATACCATATCTACAACACGTAATTTTCAAAGGTACAAGCATTATCCACCTCAAGCACAGACTTTGGAATGTAGGAAATTGCTGGAAAGTGTCTCTGAGGGTTTGTACAATGGCTTGTCTAGAGAAAGGTGTCAGAATCACAGATGGAGGAGCGCCATGACTTCCCTCTTTTCTCCAAGGTTCCTATTCCCAATTCAGAAGGACTTGCAGAGGCAGTGAGGGGACTGTGGAGTGCCTGAGATATTCCAGGAGGACTAAGCTATAATCCATAGGTCTCCATTTATATCAGATCTTCTCAGCAATTTTTTTTTTCTAGGCAGGACTTAAATACAGAGCTTGTCCTAAACAACTAAATAAAATTAAAGTTGTTTTTGCTATGACTTTTCTCTAGGAAACCTTGAAACTCGTTATAAACTATTTTCTAATTAAAATATTTATTTTGGCCATTCTTTGAGTACCCCCAGGTGGCACTAGCTCAGGCTAACATTTCTAAAGTACTGCTACCTTGGTCTCTAGAACTCCATGATGCTCCCTATGCCAATGTGTGGTCACTGCCCAGCTCCCATCTACACCCTCAACATGCAAGGAAAGTTCACATACATAGTTTGCTTCATGTAAAAATTCCTATAATTTTCCTGGAGAAAAATTTAGTAACATTTATCAAAATACTTAAAATTATTAATAAACAGATTCTTGGTTACAACGTCTAGAAATGTATCACAAGACAAGAAAGTAAAAAGATTTATGTCTAGGTATATTCCTATTAGCAGTCTTGATTATTGTGAAAAATTGGTAACAACCTAAATATCCAACTTTAGGTCGTTGGATTAAATAGAATTATAGTCCTTCCGTATGATAGAATAAAATGCAGGCAGTAGCAACCATATTGCAGAACATTTAATGTTATGGAAACTAATTTGTTATGCGTTCTTAGGTGAATAGTTTGGGACACAAAACCAAATTTACTCTTTGATCTCAATTTTGTTTTATAAAAAAAGTCAAAGTATTGATCTATTTATATATATATACTTGAGTATCCCAAAGCTTGTTTGTTGTTTTCAAAGTGGTAGAACATTTATTTTCCACTCTTTGTACAATTTCTTAAAATAATAAAATTCCATTTTCTTTAATGAACATTGATTATTCTTCAGTAAGAAGAAGGTAATGTGACTAAACATCTTGTCTGTCCTAGATCAACTCCCTATCTACAAGGTACGACATACATTTAATAAATGCTTTCTCCATTTGTAGGTTTTTACAACACACGTTTTCATATGCTTCTGCTGTTTTATATTCTCCTCTAATAGTTTTGTTGTGAATTTATTCTCTAACAAGAAAATGGCAACCTCATACAGTCTCACGACTTGAATACAATCTACATGCTGGTGCTCCCAAATGTACACCTCCAGCTCTGCGGTCGCCACTGAATTCTGGATGTTCCTTTTGGGTGTCTAATAGGCATCTCCAATTTAACAGAACCGTAATTTCTAATCAAACGCAACGACCAAACTCCAGACCTGCTCTACTCCCAGAATTCCTTTTTTCACTTAATGACACTATCATCCCACCAAACCTCGTTATTGTCCTTGGTTTCTCTTTCACACCAATTTCTAATCCATCGACAAATCCTGATAACTGCACTTCCCATATTTATCTAGATCTATCCACTTCTCTTATTATCTACCCTTTTTATGCTGGTCCCAACCACCATGATCTTCTGCCTCTATTCCTTTCTTCTTCTACTCTTGCTCTTCAGGGTCCATTTTCCTTAGTGAAGCCAAAATTATCTTTATAAAACATTGATTAAATTGTATCATCCTCTGCCTACAGTCTTTAAATGGTTTCCTGTCCCACTTAGAATAAAATATACACTCCCTACAAGAGCGTATCAGACTCCCCTTAATTTGGCTTCGGTCTTTCTGTCCCCTTCACTGATTCTGTTCCAGCCACATGGCTTTCTGTTTGTTCTCTGAATACGATAACCCTAATTCCTGCCACAGTCCTTGAATGTATTATTCCCTCTGCCCCAAACACAATTCTCCCAGATTTTTCAATAATTCTTCTCCTCATTCAGTATCAACCCAAACATTCCCTTTGAGTAGCCTCCACTAGCACAGTCTTCTTAAGTACCTACCCCACCTCATCCTGCTTTGTTTTCTCTAAAATGTTTGTCATTTACAGTTATCATATTTGTTTGTTTGTTTTTTCTTAGAATGTCAATCCCATGAGAGCAGAATTGTATCTGCTTTGTTCCTCTGTAACCTCAGTGCCTTGTGTAGAACCAAGCCCATAGTGGGAACTGAATAAGTATGGTGAAATGTTTTGAATAAATTAATTATTAAGACATTTAAAAAGTGGTGTTTTCAAAGTTAAATCCTTACCCATTTGTTTGGTAACTCTAATTGCAGAGGTTACATGGTAGAAAATGAGGTGCTGTTCAATGGCAGGCCAAGAAGAAAAGTATTTTGGGGCTAATGTATGGAGCCAAGTTTTGCTAATAAATATGGCTGGCTTATTTTCATATACTTACATATGGAAAAAAAAAAGACAAGAGGAACATTTGCTTAACTCTGGGATAAGAGATGGCATTTTGATAGTACACTAACAAATGCACTTAATATCCATCACAATAAAAAACAGATCAAGTTTTATCCAAACACAAATAAGTGATCCTCTAAATCCATAGATTGGATTCTGAAATGTGTTCCTACTTCTACTTCCTCCCTTGCCCCACATTACGCCCAAATTAAGAAATTCTCACTCATGGAAGACAATTTTCTGAACCTTTTCAGATGCGACACTATAGTGGGCCCTTTTAACTGCCCTTTGATATTGACAGTACAATAGCCACCCCTGCCAGGGCACACATATTATCAGCAGTCAGAAGTCTGGCAAAATCAAAAATTTCTCTTCCTCTCCAGGAGAGCTGGTTTAGGAAAGAGCATGTTCTAAGACATTAAAGGTGAATATTTTAGAGACACCTGTATAAAATATGACTTTCTGCTATCTTCTAAAAAAATCTAAATTTCAGACATATTATCCTAGTAGACTTTAAAAAGATAGATCTCAAAGGTAGCATTTTATTTGATATTCTCCTGTAACCCTAGAAGAAAACTTAAGCATGAATAATTGGAGATATGCACACGAATATAAAGATGAAAGAATGGGGCTCAATTTAACACAAGAGCTAAAAAAAGTGGGATTATTTCCCTCTGCTACCTTGAAAAGGGTATGGCTTTGAAACCTATGAAACAGGAAGGGAGAAATGTTATGCTGAATGAATCTTTCTTCTCAGAGTTTTTATAAACACTATATTTTGAGTATCTACTTAGTTCTTTGTGAATATTTTTTCTCATATCTGTGCACTCTTTCCTATAGAGCAGCTCCATCCTTACCTATAACAGGGTTTTCCATCTGTTTTCTCATGTATATATTCCACAAAAACAGTCTGAATGCACACCCACGTGACACATATATTTATGTTTCTAAACTACATGCATGTGCCATTGCATTGTTACATATTTTATACACCTTCCTACAACCAAAAAAAAAAAATTTAACAGAATGAGATAGAATAAATATACACTGAAGTTCTACTTTTCCTTCCCGCCCTCCAGTGGGTCAGCTTATGCACTCCCTGGGCAACGCTTATCCCACTTTGGAGACCACTAAGATTTTGCTGTGTCTCGATGAGAGGAACTGAATAATATTAAAGCTCTTTTGATTTTATGATCAATTGTGCCCTACATTATTCCAGTTTTGAATAATCTAGATCTACATAGCATATTATAGTGCATAATGCTGTGAGGTGCCACCTAGATCAAGGCTTTCGTTCCTCCAGCTGCAGGTAATATTGTTGGCTACTGATGTCTTAGTTGGTGGTGACTCCGAACTGAGATAACATACCTCCACCTTCACCCCTGTAGCCCTCATCCAAAGACTGGTCAATGTAGGGAAATAAAGACCCATCTCCTTGTCTCAATTCACGACCCCCTGAAAGAGCTCTCCCAGCTCCAGAGTTTGTACTGGGTTCAGATGAGGCTTCTGTTGCAGCCACAATACAGTTTGATTGCTCCCTC
Organism: Ceratotherium simum simum; assembly: GCF_057802395.1. Lineage (NCBI taxonomy): Eukaryota > Metazoa > Chordata > Mammalia > Perissodactyla > Rhinocerotidae > Ceratotherium > Ceratotherium simum. The sequence goes on from NC_141909.1 coordinate 19,036,002, forward strand.
TGTACAGCGCGACTTCCTCCAGTCCTTTTCAGATTGCAAGGGCACCCTGTCATAAATCTCCTGCACACAAATATCTGGCCCAGAGTCTCTTTTCTGGGAACCCCCAACAAAGACACATAAACATCAGCAGATACTTAAAAATTTAGTTTGCTTAGGTGTTGAGTTCCTAATAGATTAATTATGAGCAACTGGAAATTCAAGAATTAAACTCATATCCCTAATTTCCCTGAATCCTAATTAGGTTTTCACTGAGTCAAGATTTATGTCACCTGGAGTTCTTTTTTTTTTTATTGTTATGGGGCAGCAAGTTTCCAAAAATTTGACAGGAAGAGTCACTTCCCTCCCTCTGAGTGCCTGAGTGACATTCACTGATGGGCTTAATACTGTTGCTTCCAAGAATAGGCTTTCTCCATGCTGACCTCAGCCATTTTGCCCTAGGACCATAGGCTCTGGTCCAGCTTCCACTGCTCACTCTGACCCCTCCTTCACTGTCACTTCAGCTCCTGACTGAATCCCAAGATTACTCAGTTCCAAGAAATGTCTCAGCACTTGGCCCACTAGCAGCATAAGGCACCTGCTTACTTTACCTTGGAGGTTCCTCTTTGAGGGAATTGGTTTAACTCACTAGAGGCTGTGAGGTTTAACTTACTAGTAATCGTGACAATCCTTTTCTCTTACACTTTTCTCAATGGAACTTATTTTTGGCTCTGCCACCCAGGGTGAGTGCTCTGTTTTCCCAATGCACCAGTCATAGAATAAGCAAAGTAGCTATTATTGCCTCTTGGAGGGGAGAAATCTAGGGCATTGGCTACAGGCCCCCATGTCCTGCTTACATATCCTTTGCTCAAGATGTAGAGACTCTCGTAAAAACCGAATCTTAAGAAATAGCCCCACATAAACTTAAGTTTTGCAGAACAATTATGGGAAGCATACCAATGACCCTATAATACTTAATATCAATAAAAACTCAGTACTATGTTTAGGTATAGTTTCTGACACGTAATACTAGAAAGAAGTATCAACTATTCATACAAAGTTTTGTTTAGATAAAAATGAAAATATATGCACATATAAATTGTTATAAAAATACTAATAACCAGAAAAATAGTCCTTCTTACCCCAAACCTCAGTTTATGCAGAATGGAGGGTGATCTTTATAACATGTACCATAATATTTGTTTCTAAGTAATACAATAGTTCAATGAAATATTCTTTTGATCAATATCTTCATGCTTCATATGCCATGTATTAGCAGTAATATACTCACTTGATTAAATAATATTATTAAAGAAAAAACAAACATTTCATAAACATTAGGTAGATTATAAGATAACATGTAAAAGGTGGTATGGAAAATAAATATAAGACACGCATATTATTCATTTATGACTTAAATTTTGCTGAAAATGCAGCAAAAACCTTCATAGCAAGGCTCAGAGTTACCTGGAAGGTGACTTTGGCATCTTCCATGCTCTGCTATGTGTTGAAGTTAATGGTCACAGTAGTTCCTATGTCTAAAGTTTATTCTTTGAGGATGAAACTCATCCTGAGATTCTCATTATTTATTAAAATGCTGAGCCTGAGGCTCCTTTCGCAGACACAGATTGCCAACCCAATAAAACACTGCAGCACATTGACTCTATCTGAAAATCACTGAACCAAGTATTTCCAAAACCCTAAATACAAATAAGTTATTCCAATACTTAATTTAAGGTAGGATTATCAGACAGGATTAACAAATTTATTACATAAATGAAAAGTAACCACTATTATTTACCACTGAGTATACCAATAAATAGAAGGTCAGCACTTACCTGAATAACATGCTTCAGTTTATCAATAATCTGATTTATCACAGGATCAGCTCCTCTGACTTTGACTTCAGGATTTCCAGACTGGGCTTTGATCCCATTTCCAACCACACGCTGAGTATAGCTAACAAAGTGAAAAGTGAAAGATATATGACTTAGCAACCTGGTCAGAGTATTATCTGCCACAACTATTTGAACAGATTTGAGTTCCGAACTTCACTACTTTAAAAGAGTATATAACAATGTATCTTTTCTTCGAACAGAGCCTGGCACAGCTGTAATGTTTTTCCTGGTAAAATGCTTAGCATGCAAATATAGACTATTCTAATGTTTTCTCTCTAAAGAATCAACCAAAAATTAATTGTGTATTTAATAATACTTACCAATATACTCAAAGGAGGTAATATACATCTCACTTTGTTACCAATTCTTGTTGAATTAGACTTGTCTGAATGAATATTATCTGCATCAATTTACTTCATTTTATACAGCATATAGATGAGTCCCAATAATACTTTTTACATATTGGACTGCACAAAAACTATATATGTATTTTAATTGCTCAAGTCAAAATCATAAACATTATAGATAAACAACCAAAACCGGCAAAATCTTCCTGGAGAGGAAACAAAATCTGTTTTCATCAAGGTTCACCTAAGCAAGGTAAATCATGCTGTATGTAAACCGGTGGTTCCACAAGTGGTTAAAGTCATTGCAAATCACTACCTTCCCAAAAGGACAAGCATATAATGTCAACTTAGTATTCATAAAAATATTTAAATTTATCAGTCACAAAGATGTATTAAGTGCCTCTTACTATATTCAAGTCCTGTACTAGGTAACTGGGATTACATGGAGGTATAACACTCAATACTTGTCCTCACAATACTCATTATCTACCTGGGAATATAATGTATCAATTAACTTGTTCATTCATGCCTTCGTTCACTACATTTTACTTTACTTTAAAAATACTTACTAGATTCAAGCAATATAATTATCCTTATTTTCCTGACAGTGTGGTGTAGCATAAAGACAAGTGAACAGTTAAAGCACATCACTAAAAATGAAGAAGATGTTCAGTGTGCTATGGGGATAGCTAGAAGGAGTTGTTATGCCAAGTGAGAGGTTGGACAGAGTATCATCTGCCACACTATCTACCTAAATAAAGCATTGCAAAATCCACTGTATGGTCCCCAGTCAAAACACAGATTACAAGCATTCAAGAAATATTCTTGTTCTTCCGATATAATGATCTGAGAGTTGTGCTTTCTATGGTTTTCAAGACTGAGGCTAATTATTTAGTAAACGTGGATGTACACTAATTTTATGCCCTTTTAGGGAAGAGTTAGCTATACTTTTCTCTGATATCTGAGAAATTTCTTTATTTCAAGCACATCAACTAATGTTCTTTACTTCTAACTACTGCTATTATGAAGCTACATCAGTATTTTAATGGACTATCAGCTTTTTTTCCCTTAAAGAGCAATTGGTGAAACAACTTATAAAATTCAGAATGTTTCTCTGTCTTAATTTAATGCAGAAGAATGATGGCTTGAACATAGGTGGTAGACATTGAGCATATGGAGAAGTCCATTTGGACTAAGGCACTTGGGGAAAAACTAAAAGAGAAGTTATAGCTTGAGGTAGCCCTTGAAGTATTAAGATAAGAATAGATTATAGATGGTGTAGTTAATGCCAACTTCAGGGCAAAGGATGACATCCCAGAAGGGAAAAGGCAAAGGCATGTGAATAACACACACAGGAAAGAAAAACCAGGCTTTTATCTACAAAAGATGGTTACAAATGGGGGAAAGTAAGAGATAGGAAGCCACTACCTGAAGATTCCATCCTCTTTATGTTTAAGACTCCCCTCTAAGTAATTTGTTTGATTAAAATATCACAATAAAGAGGCCTCAGAGACTTTTCAGCAAGTATCTTCACATTGTGTTTAATGTAATTTTCCTTTCCTCTATTTGAGCAGAGTATCAGAACTATCCACATGCACCCTCTGAATTTTCTTCAGCAATGGAAACTCTTTGAAAAGGTAAAAGGAGGTTCCACAGTGGAGATGGCCTTACAAAAGCAGTTGAAGGAATATCCAGTTCTTCCCAAGATTGTGCACACACAAAAACCAATTTTAAAAAGTGGATCAAACAATTCCAAATTAGGTCTTTCTAATGATAATAAATGATAGAAGTCTTTGATATTGATAATATCAATGGGACATGACAAAATAATGATAGTAAAATCTTTTTATATTTAAAACAACCTTGAACCCACTTCTTTATGCAACAATAGAGCAGTTTAGAGTTCGGTATTCCATTATACATTAGGGACTTGGCAACATATACCAATAACAAATAGTAGAAGGAAAGCAACTATGCATATGCTATTAATGTGTAATAATGTTCTTTAGTTAGGCAGAACCCAAGTAAACTATAAATATTAGTCTTCTCTTAACTCTTTTGGAGGACTGTTATATTTTTCTTCCAAATATTTCAAGCATATTGCACATGTGTCTCCTTTATTAATGTGTTGATTATTAATAATGATGATAAATAATATAAATAAATAAATGGATAAATGCATGCCTATGATTCAGGCACTGTTTTAATTACTGTCTTTAGAGTTTGTCAGTTCATCTTCTTGGTAATCATTCATTGTGGCCACAAGAATGTGCTTTATAGTCTTCAAAGTACAGAAAGCTTAATTGACTAAAGGCATCTTCTGCTTTGCTATCTCTCCATCTGCCCCCCACGAATGACTGAGCGCAACAAGGATGCTAATGCAGGTCCATCTCTAGAAGACATGGGGCTCCTCTGATGGCCAATTTTGGCTCAGGATTCCGTGAAGCCCTTGCTGACCCTTCCTTAGATTGCAAATCATGTCAGTACGCTTCGACTCGAGCTTCCTTTCCTCTCTCCTTTACTCTGGGTCACACCTGCTTCATAATCAACAACTCTTCAATCCTTACACAGTTTCCTCCCCATTTTTTCCCATAGTCATTTCCCTTAATAAAATCCTCTCGTGTTTAATCCCTTTTTGGCATCTGCCTTGGAGGCCACAGGCTAATACATCATATAATATTTGTAGTATAATTATTCCCATACCACACACATCTGGGATCTGGGATCTAAATAGGTTAAGTAACGTTCCCAAGACAACACTGTTTGTTAGTGTGCAGCAAGGATATGAACCCAGGGAATGTGAGCTGCAAATACGATCACTCAATAATTATTAGTGAAAGCTCCAGAAACCAATAAATTAGAGATACAGTTAGCATGGTGCAAAGTGTTATTATTGTTATTTGCTTTAACTATAAAAGGGGATGTACTGTTTTTTTCAAAAATCTCCTCAATGAACAGTTGTATATTACCAACTGAAGAGTGAAGTAACAGTCGCTGGCAAGGTGAGAGGAAACTAACAGACCGCAAGTTTGCCGTAAGATTTTCATACATTTCTCTAGAAATGCAGACATATTGCAAGCAATGGAAACTGAGACTCATGTCTTAATTTTAAATAAGCTGTTACTTCATTCACATCATGGTTTATTTACAGACTATGAAACTTTCTTTTAAGATGCAGTAATGTTATTTCACATTAATCTGAAGGATTGCTTAGGTTTGCTCTTAACTATCACAGTTAATAACACACTTACAAAATTCTAAAGATTTAGATAAAACTTATATCAGAATTATAATTGACCAAGAATCTCATTCCAAACAAATATATTATTGAATATTTCAGGATCATTATTCTTATGTATCATTTAGGTAAGAAAACATGATGAAAAGTAGGACATTTAAGGTATTTCAAGTAAAATATAATTTATTAAAATCAGTTATTCTTTTCTGTTTTTGTAAGGTTAAGAACCACAATGCAATAGTGGTACATACAAACTAGAGTGGTTTAAATGTAAAAGATAGATGATACTACTCAAGGATATGGAGCAATTGGAAGCCTCTCCCACTGTGGATGGGAGTGTAAACTGATTAAAAAAAAACCCCACTATTTGACATGTATGCTAAAGCTAAAAATATCCTATGACCCTGGGCATATACTCAACCAAAAGACAAGTATAAGAATGCTCAGAGAAGTACTACACAAAATAGCACCAAACTGGACACACCCAAATGTCCATAAACATTAGCGTGGACAAATAAATGGTAGTATATTTTGTAATGAAATACTATATAGCAATGAGAATGAATGAATTACAACTGTACTCAAAATCTTATAAGCTAAATATTGAATGAAAGAAGCAAGATATGGAACTTACTCTACGATTCCATTTATAAATAGTTCAAAAACTAGTCAATGATGCTCTAAATCACCATAAGTGCTACTCTAGGAGACAGTGTCTAGAAGGTTGAAGGGGAATTCTGGGGTTCTCATAACAGCATGTTTCTTGATTTGAGTGTGGGTTACACAGGAGTGCTCATTTTATCTTAAAAAGAAGTATTAAACCTTACAGTTAAGATTGGGATACTTTACTGTATACATGTATTTTCAACCTAAATAAAACATTTATATTAAAAATTCCTTCTACTCTTTTTCTTAATGTGTATACAACAGACAAGTTTGCATTAAACTTTGTACAAACAAAAGATCCACATAGGCATTTTTAACATGGGCTAAATGGTTTTGTCATCACTAAATGAATAATTTAGGATCCTAGTTTGATATAAAAACTTACTGCCTGCAACTTCAATTTGCATGCAAAAAATATGGTTTCTAAATCAAATTTTTTCTAACAAAGACTTTTTATTTGAGTTTTTCTCATTATGAAATTTTAATAAATCATTAATCACTCTTTTTGCTCCTAAATGCACAAGTGATGGATAAAACATTTCAAGGATCCCTACAGAGGTTTCTTGACTTGAAAAATTGCTCACATTTCAATGAGAAGGAGGGAACAAAACACAAAAAATAGAGAGGCAAATTTTTTGTTAAAAAAGTAATAGACCCACCATCTGTGCTTATTTCTTCTAAGCAGGTCTGGTAATGGATGACAGCAGTTTAATAGGAATACGCGCTCCCCAAGTACAACTCGTTTTTCATTAACATGGAAAAAAGGCAAGCACTGATATATTTACATTCTATAAAAATGTTTTAAAATGATGATTAACAAGATTCCAGTTCTCCTTGTGTTCAACATATGAAATATGAAAAAGAAGTGCTCGTAAATCTATACACTGTATGTTACTAGGAAGTCATTTCTCCTAACTTTACTAACATTACTTATTTGAAACTCATGGTATGCCCTATTGGCTGATATTAATTCAAATTTATTTAGAATGCCGTAGGATTTGTTTCAGATTCACATCAAAAGTATGGCATTCTGATGTGTACTTCTACAATTTCAAGGGGAAAACTATCTGGAATCTGACCCTGGAATTTATTACAGATCAGTTAAAGTGGTATGTCTTAGAAGTCTTTGATAACTTCACTGGGACAGGATGTAAGAACATAATAATTGACAAGAGATGAGAAAAACACCTGATGAGGAGCTTTCTCTATTTACCATTATTGCCATCTCTGTTAGAGGTTGAAGACTGAGACCAACATGGGGACCACGTAGTTGTTGTTGGTGGTGGTGGCAGTAATAGTAGCAGCAGTAGTAGATGTTTTACTTTTTTGTTTGTTTGCTTATTACTTTTTGGTATGACATGGTTAGGTGACTATATATTAAAATTCATTTCATTTCCAGAGTCTTGAGTCTCTTAATTTCTAGGGGCAAAACACTGAGGTGTCTTTGGCTCTGGTAAATATGTTGCTATCTCGGGCTAAAAGGAGGTCTGAGAAGTATGCTGTAGGTAGTCATTCATGAACCACTTCTTCAAGAACAATTTTCCTTTCAAACCATTTCTGGGCCTCCCTTCCTGGTTCTGGTGTGAAATGTGAAAGTGAGTATACCAGAGGTTTGTTTTTTGTAAGTTTTCCTCAAAGACTTGGGCAACACATGATACTACTGCTAAGTGTTGCTTCATGGACATGCTTCTATAAAGCCATTCTCCCCTACAGTGAAGGTCTTAATCTTTGAACTCTCAGCACAGAAAGGAATCATATGATTGATTTTATGTGCCAGGTTTATGAGAATAACCTTTCATGGTAGGTAAGAGGCTTATATGGGATTTAGAGAATGCAGACATCTATAGAATCAATTCAAAATGATTAAACCTTTTGTGATTCCACCATCTCACTTCAATTGTTGAGCCATAAACTATTTTTTAAGTCAATCTCTACCATTTATTTGGCTTTATAATTATAGATAAATAATGTCTAAATTGGAGATCTATGTTTCTGAACTTAAATAATGAAGTCAAAATAAAGAAAATTAATAGAGACCTTACGATGGTCTTTATTTTTATTTATATATAACTAATTTCCTACTAGGGATATCATATTTTGTGATATCCTATGGATGACACTCATTAACATTATTTCCATAAGGTAATGTCATGCTTTGTATAGCAACCAACAAGGGATTTTTATCATATCACTACAATAAATCAAATAATATGTCTAGAAAGAGTTAGAAAACAAGAACTCATTGAAGAATGGATATTAATCAATCTTTACCCTAACTCTTCGATTGACAAGGCATACATTTGTACTTGTGCCATTATAATTACCCTCATTTGATTTAAAGTAACCATCAAATTTTAAATGATCAATTCTAACTATAATCAATTGCACATACTGTTAAATGAGTTATGAAATGTTATACTAACTTCCATTTTCCAAGACACACATTTCAAAATTAAACTCTTCTCAGTAAGATACAGGCTATCTTTCATGGATTTATGATGATTGATAATCACCACTTTGCACTGATTTTCTGTCTCACTTCACTGTTTGACATCAGTATAGGAAAGTAAATGCTATTTAGGGGATAATTATTATCTAAGTAGTAATAAATTAAATACTATTTTGAGCCAAAAATAAGTCTAAATGATTTAGGGTATAAATTTCATTTATTCAACCTTTTATTAGAGACATTACTAAATCCTAAATGTTTCTAGAATCTTACAGAGTACAGCTTTTTTTTTTTTTGTATTTTTTAAAATGCAATTGACAGCAACGTTAATTAAATTTCAGATACAAAACTACCAACTGTATCAAAAAATACCTTAAAATTAGTTGCAAGATACAATAATTCTAAGATTACCAACATATTATGCAAATGAAACACCCGGGTACTTCCTACCAATATGCAACAAAATAAAATCAGAGAGAAAGAATCTCTGAAATTCAGAGTGTATTAGTTTCCTAGGGTCACCATAACAAACTAACACAAACTTGTTCTGGAGGCCAGATGCCTGAAATCAAGGTGTCGGAAAGGCTTTACTCCCTCTGAAGCTCCCAGGGAAGATTTTTCCTCACTTCTTCCTAGCTTCTCGTGGCTCTCTATGATCCTTGGCATCCTTTGGCTTGTGGCTCCATCACTCCAATTTCTGCCTCCACTTTCATATAACCTTCTTCTCTGTGTGTCTGTGTGTCCTTTTCTGTAATTTATAAGAACACTTACATTGGATTTAGGGCTCACCCTAACCTGGCATGACCTCATTTCATTTCTTATCTTAATTACATTTGTAAAGACCCTATTTCCAAATAAGGTCACATTCTGAGGTTCCAGGTGGACATGAATTTGGGAGGAACACTATTCAACCAACTACACAAAGTATTGCAAAGAAATTGGAAGCTGCCTGAATGAAAACAAATTTTCCTTTGAACTTCAATGAATCAATAGACTTTGTATATAAATCTCTATCATTGAAGTCATATTCTATTTTCTTGAAGAAAAATTTTACTTACTATAAAATAAAGTTTCTATTTCACAAACACACCTCAAATTATAGCTTGGGTTTTTCCATTACAATTCAGTTGGCCTTAAGGAAAACATCTTAATCAGCTTTGGAAATTTTCAGTACACAGTATCTAGCATTTCTATATTTCCAATGACTTTTATCTTATTAGCAAAAATAAACAATGTTATTGATAATTTCCTATGCTCTAAATTCATACAAACGGGAAATATACCTTAAAAAATGTTCTATTCTCTTCTGAAGCAGCAACCCAATCACCTGCTCTGAATGTAAAAGTTTTCTGAAAGCTTTGAAGGCCTAGTTTATCATGAAGGTGTTGACAGCTAATGCTTTGGGGACCCATATAGGTGCACAGAATAAATTTGAATCACATTTAATGCTAATGTGGTAGCAAGATTGTGACAATATTCAAATGTGACTAATTTCATTAAATTAGCTACACTCATTAAGCTCAGCTTAGTTGTTCAAATTTATATAAATGCCTCAAAAGAAATAATTAAGCTCTTCTGTTTTCTATTTATTTTTTGTCAATGCTTAAGGGTGAAAAGAGATTTTAACTGAGATCATATTATTATTTTTTTATCAATCAGTTCTCTTGTTTTATCACCATGAGACTGAGGACTCTTAGCAGGTTGCTGAATCTAGCACTCTGCTCTCAAGAAGAAATACACCTATACCAGGAATACAGTACTTGGCACTCATCTCATGGCCTACAGCCTAATAGATTTTTTTGTCTGTCTTTGATGACAGTAACATCAATTTAGAGCTGGAAAGGGCTTTAGAGGTCATCTAGTCTAATCCAAGCATCTTTTAAAACAAATTAAGAAGTACATTTATTTCATCATTTTGTACTTATGCACTGTATATTTCTAGAAAAGTTTTTGAGACAGCTTTTAATAAAAGGCACAGACACTATAAGAGAAAGGGCAAAATGACAGAATAATGAAGGGAAAAGCAGGTGACAAGTATATAAGCAGACCTAGGAAGGAGACACGACACCTCAGCCTAAAACTTAGCTCTAAGCCTCTTTTTGGTGAAGGCCAAAAGAAAAGACAGAATTCAAATAGGTTTCATCGGTTAACAAAAGTAGTGTCTGCATATGTCAGCAGCCATTTGTTTGGCATCTCTAAACTCACAAGCAAAATGCATGAGTCTTTAAGTAACCGATAATGAACAATACAACAAAAATAATCTTCGGTAGCAATTTCAAAGCTTTCAAAGATGTAAGTACACATGACCCTCTCTTATATTCGTCTTTGTTAAAAGCTACCTATACGATATTAAATTGTAGTTCTGAGTAGCCATTTCTACTGGGACCTGGTTATCTGACTTGGTGAAAAATGTAGCCTTGGAGAACTTAGAAGAGCAGATGGTTAATATTTCCCTGAATTTATTTTTGTTTTTAATTGATATCTTATTCTACTACTCATAGAGAATATATTCTCTGGGTAATGTACTGAAGCACTGTAGAAAAAAATCTCAGGGTCAAAGTGACTTCAGTTAACCACAAAGCAGAGATTTGGTCTGAAGAATGGTAGTGTCTCCCTGTCCTACACAGCAAGTAGGAACACAGATGAGCAATTTACAAACACACACCAACGAGAAGGGGAAGGGCAGTAATAATGGTAAGATATATTTTAACTGATAGTTAATTAAATATTTTCTGATAGATTTATTGATCCTACATTTAATGGAATCATTTTCTTTTTCCTCCCCACACTTTTGGAAATTTGTAGCTTGTTATTCCATAAAGGAAATTATTTGACAGATGCAAATTTCAAAGTTTAAATCAGTCCCATTACCAGTGCTCTATGAATTGGATAGTCTTAATATGTGGTCCATGTATTTTTGGACTGGGGATGGGAGCCTGTGAAGAGATCCAAAAACTCTGCATTTTGTAGCTTTTATTATGAACGCTTCTCTGTCTGCTCTTATTTTAGGCATGATCAAATTAGGATATTTATGAAAACCAGGCATAATAACATAATAAGAACTAAATGGATTAAAAAATATATAGAAACATTTATATATATAACCTATATATTTAGATATACATTATATATATATATAGCACTGCTGCTATTTCTATATTTACTTTATTTATTTTCATTTTCAATAGTAAAAAAGTAAAGTTCCTGGGCCCCCTGGAAGAGATCTGAAGTTTTGAAAGATTTGTGAATAACTTTTCTTAACGAAAATAATCCTGCAGTAATTAGTTAGCATTTAGAAAACGATTAGAATTTGAACATATATCAGTTTTAATATCCAGTTTCAATCTTGTCTCCAATTCTAATTTAAAGTTCTGTTCAACAATTCCGTTTTGAATCTCAAAATAAAACTGATAGGTTTCAAATCATAGTTATTACCAAGAGGCAGGAGGAGGAGGTGGTGAGGAAATAACTAAGCTTTCAGTTTGTGCCTCATCTTAACCACCCACAGCCAAATTCTTACTACCAAATAGTCCTGAGACAATCCACTTATGTAACGATTTTAATTTGTGTCCACTTGCCTATATGAGAAAATTGCTTCTCCAGCTATTTCTTGGCAAACCCAGTTGTGTAGTACAGAAAACAGCTGGACTTAGTTCCCAGGCTAAACTATACGTGCCTAGGGACTTGTAGATTCCTAATAGTTGTGATTACCCCAGGAACACACTTGGTTGACTCACTATCTGAAAAATATGCATACACACAATGCAGGATGTTTCGGATGGCCTCCCGAGCCCAAATAGAATGGATGCTTCTGGTCCAGATGACCTAGAGATTCCACACCTCTAGGCGAATTTCGACAATCTCTCCCTCACTCTCTATGCTTTCCCTCCGCTTCCCCTCTTTCAGTCATTTAAACGATTTCTGTCAGGTCCCTCAGGGTTTACACACTCTGTCCTCCCTGTCTGAAAACTTCTACTGCTTTAGACTCTTTCCTCAGTCAGCTGCACTAAGTTTTAAGAAGATTTTTGCAGATGTGATTAAGGATTTTGAGATAGATTACCCCAGATTATCCAGGTTGGGTCCTCAATGCAATCGCATGTATCCCTTTAAGTTGAAGGCATAGAGCGACTTCTTTTTTACAGAAGGAAAAGGACACAGCAATGAGACCACAAGGCCGGGATTGGAGTGATGCTGGCACAAACCCAAGAATGCCACAAGCTGGAAGATGCAAGGAATGAGTCTCTCCTAGAACCACTAGAGGGAGCTCAGCCTTACTGACAATTTAATTTTGGCCCAGTGATACTGATTCGAACTTCTGACCTCCAGAACTGTGAGAGAATAAATTTCTGTGGTTTTATGCCACTCACTTTGTGGTAATTTGTTACAGCAGTCGGAAGAAACTAATAAACCACCAACTAGCGTATCCCTTCTAGGTTATTCTCTCTCATTGCACCTACTATTTGATAACACTTTGTTTTCTAGGATGCATATATCATTACTGTAATTAAGTAATTAATTGTACAATGATTTGTTTAATGCCTGTAATTCCCTTCCAGACTGTAAATTCCTGAGATCAAGTAATGTGTCTGTCCTAATCATCCTCTAGTTCCAGGGCTTGGCAAAATGCTTGGAATATGAGAGTTCAACACATACGCTACCTAAGCAAATTTATGACTGATACAAAAGTAAACTAAAAAATAATTTCAGGCAATAGTTTCTCTTATCCAGAATTGGTCCTTATAAAAGTTATATGAGTCATTTCTAAACATTCCTGAAATTGGTAACAAATCCCATGAATGTGTAATTTCATTTTAATGCTGATTTGGTCCAGTTTTAAATAGCTTCTGGATGATGGTCTGTACTAGAATCCCATCCAAATTCTCATTAGAAAAAAAAAATAAGAAAACAATTAGTAAAACAGAAAAAACAACACAAACAATACTAAAACTGACACTCAATATGTAGACTACCTATAAGGACAATTAAGTTAAACCATCTCATCCATATTTTATCTCACAAGACAGAAGAATTCCTTCCATACACAGATCATGTAGGACGGTAGCTGGCTCTCCCTAGCCTGTCACCTGGGTCACTCCTGCAGTATCCAGAGAATGAGCACCTATTCCTCTGCAGCTCCAGGCCCGCTTTCTGAGGGTCCAGGGACTAGCCACTCCCACATAGCTCACACCGTATAGACTCCCTAGGAGACTGAAGCTACAATAAAAGAACAAGATGCAGCAGGGGCCTGCCAGGCCAGGCATCATAGTTCCCTCAAGAAAAGCCTTGTTGGGGAGGCAGTAGAGCAGCCTGAGCGCTAGAAGTGATTTATAACCCGAGTGACTCAGGTCTTAATCACATTAGATTCTCAGCATTCATCTCTCCTTCTGCTGCTTCCCCCCACCCAAGCATGAACTCAGCCTCTTTTCCTTTCTTTCTCTTCCTTTGCACATGTTACTCATTGCTGTTTAGTATAATGGGATTTTAATGAAGTTTAGGGAACAATGGAGTGAGATTATAAAGTAAAACAGGAAACTACTGATAAACAAGTGACTTGCACCATGCCAACAGGCTATTTAAAATTAATTTCCAAATAAAATACAGCCTTCCTTTAGAATCTCTACCCAGAAGGCAGTAACATATATAATTTACAAACAGTACTCTTCCTTGCCACCACCCCTGTGCCCCACTATGTGTGCATGCTGAGTATGATAATATGTCTTGCACCTTGAACCAGACGGGATACATTAGTTATCTGTCTTAGCTTAGTTGAGCTATTCCAATAAATGCTTGCTGGCTACTGAGAGGAGCTGTGCATATCAACCTGCTCTCCCGTTAGATCAAAAAAGGAACTCAGCCATCATCTTGAAGGTAATCAAACAAACTAATAGAAAAGGGGTTATTTCTTTTTGATATCAAACCCTGATTTTGGTAAATATCACTAACTTCTAGAAAAAGAGAGTGGGGAAAATAAAACAGAAAACACACACATACACCCCCCACCCCCCAAAAATCATCCTGCAAAAAAAGGAAAGAGAACACCATGTTGAAGACTCAGGGGGAGAGAATATCCCTAAAAAAGATTCAACTGTTGAACCAGAAGAAATAGAAAATTGCTTTAGACACTTAACCTATGAAGAGTATGTAAAAAGGTAAGTCATTTATGAAACAGGAGATGAAAGTTATAATGACAAAATGGGCCCCAATGGTAAAATGGGAGATGGCTGAGATTAGGAGGTGTATATGAAAACTAAAATGCAATAGCAGAATTTCCATTCATAATGGAATCAGTGGAGAAGAAAACTGATACACTGGAAAGTTCCAGCAGTAACTGAATCAGAGCCAGGGGGAAAGAGAGAGACAAAATTATGACAGAGAAGGTGGTAGATGGAGTTGCCAGATACTAAAGTTTTGACTCAAGAGTAATTTGTGTACCTGAGAAAGAAACAGGAGTAACTCAATCTGAAACAATAGTCAAAGCTACCACTGAAACATGAAGAATAAAAGGACTAACCAGGGGCCGGCCCTGTCTTGTAGGCTCGTGGGTTTGGCATGCTCCGCTTCGGCGCCCTGGTTCATGAGTTTGGATCCCAGGCGCAGACGTACCACTCAGCAGCCGTGCTGAGGCAGTGACCCACATACAAAATGCAGGAAGATTGGCACAGATGTTAGCTCAGGGCTAATCTTCCTCAGACAAAAAAAGAGGAATATTGGCAACAAATGTTAGCTCAGGGCAAATCCTCCTCACCAAAAAAAAAAAGGTTAACCAGATTCTGGTGGTGGTAGTAGTGGTGAGGAAACAGTGAAGAGTTATCTATGTTTAGACAGAAACTAGCCAAACTCCAAAATCTCAAAAATAAGGAAAATATCTTCTTATATACAGACAGAAAAAAAAAACCAGTTCCTTACAAATAAATTATGTCAGGCTTGCTTTAGACCTTTCTTCTGCTATGTTAACATATTAGAAGACACGAAGCTTTTAAGAGAATAAGAATATAATCAAGAATTTTACACCTATCAGTTTGTCTTTACCAAGGTTGAATGCAAAGGGATGGCATCTGTATATATCCCACTGATTTGTCCTTCCCATAATAATTTACTCGAAGACATACAGGCACATATTGGGGAAAAATAATCAAAATTTAGTTTCAAGAATGAGGAAGTTGTGAATCCAAACTCCTGAAAGGAGACAATTGATTTAATTAACTATAAAGTTCATTTTACATATTTTATAATTGTTTACCATAATATTTTTAAAGTATAATTATGAGAAAAAAATAAATATTTAATAAATGCAACTATATTTCACATTCCAAGTTATACTACTAGATATTGAGAATTGTTAGGGGCAAAGGGAAGGAAAAGCATTCTACATCCCTCATCTAACACTGTATGAGCTCAAGAGATAGCATTAAAAATTCCTGTAGGCTATACTCAAAGTGACCAGATTCAGACCACAGGTGACACCACCTCCAAACTTCCAACACGACCACTCTAGTCTAGGCCACACCTATTTCCTCACCTGATTATTACCAAAGCCTCCTAATCGGTCTCCCAGCTTCTGCCACTGATCCCCTCCGGCTATTCTTAACACAAGGGCCAGAGAGGTCGTATTAAACATAATTCAGACCCTGTCACTTCTCGCTCAAAACCTTTCAATGGATCCCATGTCAGTTAGAAGAAAAGCCAAAGTCCTCACAGTGGCCTACAAGCCCCTCCCTCCATGATCTGCTTCTTCTCTTCTATTTCTCTAGCATCATCTACTACTACTCTTCCTCTCCCTCATTGTGCTCCAGCCACACTGGCTTCCATGATAATTTTCAGGGTGGCTGTGAGTACTAAGTGAAGCCATACATGTATATTGCCAATAATAAGGCATTTTAACAAATATTAGTTACTATTATTTTGATCTATAGAAGGAACATAAAAATATTCGTTTTAGGATACTTCATTTTTCTCCAATTGTAGATATAAAGGAGATATACAAAATAAAAAAACATTGAGATTAATACTTTTGAAATAAGAAGTTTAGTTACTGCTTATAAGAACATTACCCGCAGATAGCTCATATTATTACAGAAACTGCTTCAAAATAATACAAAATCCTGAGTAATTCACTAGTCTAGTTAATTGTATTATGCCAATATCAATTTCTTGGTTTTGATAATGCACTGCAGCTGTACAAAATATCATTGGAGGAATCTGGATAATGGATGTATGGGGTCTCTGCATTTTGTTTGCAACTTCTTGTGAGTCTATAATTATTTCAAAAAAAAAGTTAAAAAAATGTAATCCAAACTGAAATCCTAGAGAACATGATTCAAGAAGAAAAAGAGAAAATTTGCAAGACAAATTAAAGAAGGGAATGTCTTAGAAACAGTGAATTTAATCCTTCAAAATGGAACAATGGGGAACAAACATAAGAAATCTTATCAGAGGAAAAACATTTTTTAAACAACGTGATTAAATGAAATACAAATTTATTGCTGAAAAGAATCCTATTAAATTAAGCAGCAGCAACCCTTGCAGTGACACTGTATCAGAAGTTTTTCAAAATCTCATTCTTTTTAAAAATAAGGTTTTCTCTTTAACATACTTATTTAGTGGCTCTACCAAGTATTAATTACCATTAAAAAGTACCTTATTGTATGCTAAGAGCAGCTATAAAAACAAAGGTTACTATTCTTGGAAAATGCAAACCCAGAGAAGACATGAAATTGTCAAGGCTAATTAGACTCAAATAGGAGAGGAAAGATTGCAAACACGGAATGAATATTTTGCTTTATCCAGACAAAAGGGCAGCCAATAAAGGACACACACCACCCATTACTCAGGGGACCAAACCTTAGAGACACAAGTCTGACATTTCCTATTTTCTTTAAAACAATGCTGCAAATCTCTTGGAACCCACAGCAACAACCTTGGAGATTTGAGATTACCTGATAATTTCGGAACTGATGTTTGACATAACACTGACATGTTGAATATTTTCTTTAGCCACAGGAGATCTCCAGCTCCAGAAATCAGAGTCAAAGGAGCATACACTCAATTCATTCTTTGTTATTGAGTGGTTTGTTTTTGCTAGATAATTTATAGAAAATTAGCACAAAATGACAGCTACGATATGGGGTAGGAATACCAAGCAGATGAGAAACTTCAATATTATTACCAACACAAGGTAAGAAGGGCAGTCAGCAAATAAAGGTCAAATGAAAGAATCAACCTAAGTTTCTGTGTAATGTCAACTCTGAAATGCTGTTTCAGCAAAAGTCTGGGCAAAGAGAGTTTGGTTGCTTTTTTTCTTACTTGGGCTGTACTTTGAAATTCTCCATAGCTGAAGATATATATACCATTATCAAAATCCTAACAAATTTTCATTACTTTCGACTCAATAATTTAAATTTTACCATGGTAAATAAATCAACAGAAGACTGGTCAAAATACGAGGACAAAGAAATTCATCATAGCATTATTTTGGTGGGCAGAATTAAAAACAATAAAAGTATACATAGGTGAATTATGGCACTTTCAATCTAGGAAATCTATACAAATGTTAAAAATTATTTATAAAGAAATTGACATGGGGAAGTTATGGCTGTATTATGTTAGGGTGACAAAAGCAATACTAAAACTTTATGTAATATTACCTCAGCCATATGATAATTATTTGTAACTCTAGAAAAATTAATAACACATTTTCAAGTTATATGGTGACTATAAAATTTATTGTCCATACCAGGGCATTACTAAGAGTGAAAGAGGGACTACTAATAAATGGTTGAGGACAAGAGGCTTAAATTGAGAATCTCCTGGAAACACAGGACATGCATCATCCTACTTATTTTGTGCCTACTATCTTCCAGGCAGGCCTTCAAGTAGTTTGTATATTTAAACTCATTTAACCCACATGAGAACACAGGGATATGCATAACATTATTATTCACATTTTATAGGCGAGGAAACTGAGGCACAGAGACATTCAATAACTTGTCCTGATTTGGTGAGTTTGAATTTAAGTCCAGACAGTCTAGCTAAAGAGTCTATGCTCTTAATCACTATGCAAAATAATGCTTCCTAGAAATACTGGAAGGAAACACACCAAAATACTAAGAGTGAAGACTAGATTTAGATACATTTTTTATGCCTTTTTAAAAGATTCAAAATTTTCTAGATTGTCTATACTAATTGCATATCATTTTTAACGTAAAAACTATTTTAAATGAATCAGTAACCTTGATATAAAAGAAAAATACTGCATCTATTTGTTTCCCTTTTGGTGTAAAATAAACTATAAAGTAAGTGATTGTGCATTAATAAATTAATATCTTGAAACCATTTCTTGTTTTATTTTCTTAGTTATTTGCTGATTTTATAAATACAATGTCACTAAATTTTCTTTTTTGTCCCTCTTTACAAATGAGTGAACTCACTGGAGTTATTAAGAATGCCAAGCTGGGGATGTTTTCTCACAAAAAAATAGAAACAAAAACAAATTTCTCAGCATCTTTCTTCCACGGGCCTCGTTATTTTTTTTAAGCCACTTTGTTGAAGTGTGATTCACTTAATGAGTTTGGGGATAACTATACTCCCATGAAACCATTATCAAGGCCATAGACACATCCATCACTTCACAAAGTTTCCTTCCACCCTGTTTATTATTATTTGTGTGTTTGTGGTAAGAACATTTAGTAGAAGACCTACACTCTTAGAAACTTCTATGTATACAATACAGTATTGTTAGCTATAGGCACTATGCTGAATAGTAGATCTCCAAAACTTACTTATCTTACATACTTGAAATTTTGCACCCTTTGACCATCACCTCCCCATTTTCCCACCTTCCCAGCCCCTGGAAATCACTATTCTGCTCTCTACTTCTATGAGTTTGATTATTTTAGATTCTACATACAGATGAGATAATACAGTATTCGTCTTTCTGTTTGGATCATTTCACTTAGCATAATATCCTCCAGGTTCATCCATGTTGTCACAAATGGAAGGATTTTTATCATTTTTATGGCTGAATAATATTCCATTGAGTATATGTGTATGGGTATATATATCTATCACAACTTCTATATATCTATCACAACTTCCTTATCTATTAATCCATCAATAGACATTTAGGTTGTTTTCACATCCTGGCTTTTGTGAATAACGCTGCAGTGAACATAGGAGTGTAGATAATCCTTTGAAGTCTTGAATTAGGTTCTTTTGGATTAATACCCCCAAGGTGAGATTGTTAGATCATATGGTAGTTCTATTTTTCGCTTTTTGAGGAGTCTCCATACTGTTTTCCATAGTGGCTGCGCAAATTTACATTTCCATCAAAAGTGTAACAGAGTTCCTTTTCCTCCACATCCCCTCGAACACTTATCTCTCTCTTTTTTAATAGCCATCCTAACAGGTGTGAGGTGATATCTCATTGTGGTTTTGATCTGTATTTCTCTGATGATTAGTGATGCTGAACACCTTTTCATATACTTGCTGGTCATTTGTATGTCATCTTTGGAAAAATCTCTATTCAAGTCCTTTGCTCATTTTTTAATCAGCTCATTTTTTAATTATTTGTTTTTTGCTATTGAGCTGTAGGAATTTTTTATATAGCTCAGATATTAACCCCTTGTAAGACATATGGTTTGCAAATATTTTCTTCCATTCCATAGGTTTACTTTTAATTTTGTTGATTGTTTCCATTGTTGTGCAGAAGCTTTTTAGTTTAATGTAGTTCCACTTATTTATTTTTGCTTTTGTTACCTGTACTTTCGGTGTCATATCCAAAAAATCATTTCCAAGACTAGTGTCAAGGAGGCTTTTCTCTACAATTTTTTCTAGGAATTATATGGTTTCAGGTCTTACATTTAAGTCTTTAATCCATTTTGAGTCAATTTTTGTGTAGAATATAAGGGTGGCTCCAATATCACGTTCGCATGTGAATATCCAGTTTTTCCAACACCATTTATTGAAGAGACTATCTTTTCCTCAAAATATATTCTTGGCAGTCTCGTCCAAGATCAGTTGACCATATATGTGTGGGCTTATTTCTGTTCTCTCTTCCATTCCATTGGTCTATGTGTCCGTTTTTATGCCAGTACCATACTGTTTAGATTACTATAACTTTGAAACATAATTTGGAATCAGGATGTCTGAATCTTTAGCTGGAAGCATCACACTTTGTGATTCTACAGACCTTTTTTATTAAACACCACTGTAGTATCTATCAAATACCTTTTGCCAGGTTTGTTCTTGACTTCTTTTTCTGTACTAAATATATGCTAACCATATTGATAAATCATAATGATAGAGAACGTAAGCTATAGATCAGGCAATCAGTATCCATATTCCTCCTCCATCACTTTTAATCTAGATGGACACTAGGCAAGTTATATTGTATAATACTTTATAGAGTTATTGTGAGAAATAAATCAACTTTAATAAGGTAATGCACATTAATATATATATTTGTTATGTTTAGTATCACGTATATGCATACATATGTGCCTATATTTTGTGCATGTGTATATATATATTACACACATCATATATATAAAAATATATATACACACATTAAAATCCTCATTCTCTTGGTTATAATATTTCAAAAATTTTCAGGTTCTATACCCTTATTTCTAATAAATAAACAAATTTAAAACATAAACATGTTTTCTTTTTGTGCTGATTAAAAAAAGAAAACAAACAAACAAAAAGAATGCTTACTTCTCCTCATTTATCATTTATTGTGGATATCTTCCCAAATGTTTTAAAGGCTCTCAGAAGTTATATTTGATTTCCATAACTTTATTGATAACCCTGGTGTGGAAATCCTTACTAGTATTTTTACTTCAATGAAATGATTCTCCAGGCTTTTTTTCTTACTACAGTTGTTATTTAGTCTATTTTGAGGTATCTCACATATACTTTGCTATTTCACACCTAGCCAGCTGTACTTTGGAACCACAGTTGAGATACTAACACAATAATAGCAATCTACAGCCAGAAGGGAGGCACCTTAACCATCATCTAGTTTAATTCTTGCATTTCTACGGAAGAGGGAAATGATTCCCAGAGAGATGAAGTGACTCGATCCACCCCTGGCAACCTCTGTCCTAGAGTATCTTCAGAGTGTTTACGTGTTCAGTGTTTCTATTACAGGTAGATGGTCACAACCACCCATTCCCATTTCTTCTCATCTTTCTACTATTATCTTGCCTTCTCTGACCTATTTATTTTCTTATCTATGTTACTAGAATTTTATATTCCTTCTTTACCATTTTTATCCTTTCCAACAAACGCCTTAAGAAGGCTCCCTATTATTGGCAAAATAAATTAGTTTTAGGCTCTGTACTAACTCTGTAGAACCATAAAATGCATTTATCTCTGCCTCACACTGTTACTGTGTAAAAGAGAGTGGATATATTTCCAAAACCAAATCATTTTAGACATGTAAAATTTCTTTGATAGTGACTGAAGAAAATAAACTGAATTGTAAACATGAGATTGCACAAATACCAATGTAATTAATGCATTAAATCTATTACAGACTTAAGAACACTGGAGTGCAACCTTGTAATTTGTGAATCTGAGCCAAAAAATACATTAGAAGCTATGCATTCATCATATTTTCTAAGTTTAAAAGATAGTATCATGCTCTATTGCTATATATTCTAACAGGTAAATTTATATTTCTTTCCGCATGGAACATTGATCAATTTGAATAAATTAATCAAAACTATGTTCTTCTAACACATAATTGGTTACCAATTATGAAAACCAAAGAAACCAAAATAAAATTTATTCAAATATACTGATAACGATATTAACTCACCCTGTATGTTATGGATAATAAATTCGTAAACTCTTAATTCTTCCCAAGAACATTGATTGCATTTTTATTACACAGTTTTGCAGAGTGGATGTCTCTAGTGTGAAGACTCCAGTTGATGAAGGAACTTACTCATTGTTTCTCTGAAGAGTCTTCATTCATGGTAAGCACCCGGTTAGTACGGATAAAATCAACTGCATGAAAAATATCATGTCTTATGCTTTTGAGTACTATGTACACTTAATCACTGTTATAATCATAAACACAAAGTCTAGCCCTTGAAGTGAAGTACTATGATAATTTCATAAGAGCTTAGTGTGGTTGAAATTTTCTCCTTACTTTCTAATATTTTAAATACTATTTTATCATGCTTCACTCTTGTAGAAAACCCTCAGGAGTGATAAATTAAGGCTTGGGACAGGGTTTGCTGTCACTTGTTTAAGTAGCTTTATCTACTCCTTTTCTAACGGGCCATTCTCTTGTTCCTGAAGCATTTAATACTATATAGTGCATAAGGGAGTTCTTCATCTTTAGGGAGGTAGGAATAGTGATAGTACGAAAAAGAGAAAGATATTCAATTAACCTTGGTGAATCTGAGTATTTGAGGTAGTATTTTAGACCATGTGTCTCTTATTGGGCAGGTTTTTTTTTTTCAATGGGGGCATGCAAAAAAGCAGAAAAAAAAAAAAGCTCTCAACAAGTCATGCTATACTAATATTATCGAAATCTAATCAATACATGGGCTTCATTGTTTAGATAAAGAGGTATTAGAGGTACCAAAATTACAATCTCATGATAGCATAGAAGAAAATGTGCAAGTTATTATCAGAATGTAGCAACAACAAAGAAGAGCAAATATATTGAATAATAAATAAAAATTAAAACCTAATTTATTAAAACCAATTTTCACAAGCTATTGGGGTAGTATGGTACATTTATCTTTCTTCTGATGTGCTGGCTTTGCCCAGAAAACAGTTTATAATCTCCATATAAAGAGCTTATATTGTGTGGTGGAAAGAAACACTATCCCTGGACAATTTCACACATCTACCTGTAGCCACATTGATCTTCTTTTTCTTTCCTCCCTTTTCAATAGAGAAAATGTCCCTCCTCCTCTCCAAGGTCAATCCCTCCAGTCTTATCAAGGAACTTGTTCCTTATCTTAGAGCCTCTCTATTTCCTGCCATCCCTCTCTTGGTCACTCACTGTAGAAACCAACCTTAGTATCTTTCACATAAGACAAACAAAAAAAGTAAAGAAACATAGATACCCCACATCCACCCCAACCTCTACCTCATTTTTGGGTTCCTTTCCAGCCAAATTTCTTGTTTACAGTTCTTAACCTATTACTCTCAGTTTCGTTTACAAAATTTCTATTACATAAATTCTCTGAAATTTATATTTTTCAAAGTCTCCAGTGAGCTTTGTGTTGTCAAATCCCATGGTCACCTTCTGGTGTCACCTTTCTGGTCATCTCATCTTACTGTTGTTGACATGGTTGACCAGTCCCTCCGTGGTAATTCTGTTCCCTCTGTGACACAGCTTACTTTTCTTTGACCTCCTTTCTCAGTGACTACTCTTTCTCAGCCTCCTTGGCAGACTACTCTTGTGCGTGATGTCACAACAGGGTAGTTCCTTGAATAATATCACCCTGATTTCAATACAACAGTTTAAATACACCATTTTCCAGTATCTATAAAACTATGCATATTTCCCATCACATTTTAACCAGTTTACTTGTTGAAAAGTATACGATTTGCCAGCAATGACATTTAGAAATTTAGCTATTTTCGCTTTTGAAATTTATAAATTTGCTCCAAATATTGCAGCAACATGAATTCTATTTATTAGCATTTCTAATAGGAAAAACCATTTTCTTTGAAATGCTATATAACTTTTTGCTCATTTATGATAAAATTAAAAATATTTGACCACAAGTATCTGTATTTTTTAAACTAAATTTTGAATTGATTTTCCTCATTTAAATAACTTATTTGAATTTCTAAATAATCCGCAACTCATGTGATTTTACATTGTTGAATCAATAACAAAGCACTCTAGTTTAATTTTGAGAGCTAACTTTTAAGTAGATTTGAAATTTGGTTAAGTCCCAATGAGACTGAAATCACTGCCTTTTTGTGATACGAGCAAGAACACAAAAAATGACACTTTAGATAACGTTTGAAGATTCACATGCCCTTAAATCTTTATTAAATTAAAATATTATGTTTAACCTCTCTCTCTCTTTTTTAACTTCACTCTTTCCTTTATTTTTCGTAGTAATTGACACAGAGGAAAACGCTGAACTGACATCATTTCTACAACGGGTAATCTGCCCTGGACAGCCACTTCTTTTGTCTTTTCTATAACAAGTGTGGGAGATCAAAGTTCAAGCAAACATGTATTGCAAGGTGAGATGATTCCCTCTTTCCCCCGGACAGTGGGCAGAAAGAAAATCAGAGGACAGCTACCTCAGCAGGAGTGTTTCAATGATGACACCTTTACCTCAATAGTGGGAACTAGCAGTGCCTGAAAATATAGCTAAAAATGAATTTTTAAAGCACATTTAAAGTAACATATAAACTTCATTATTAGTAAGAGGGAATGGAAAAAGCAACCACAACAATTAAGTGAATTTAGAAATCAAATTGTAATTTGAAAGATGTACACTGTCAAAATTGATAGAAATTTATTGTTTAAAGTTATGTTTAGTTCCTCTCCCTTTTTGAGAAGGGCATTCATTTCTTCCTTCGATCAAATTATTATTTGTGATACTTAAATATTTTAATTCTTTAAATGATTCTTAAATGTGATTTTAAGAGTTTTAGCATAAATTTGAGGTCAGTTAAAATTATGTGGTATGTGGTGCAGGAATAAGATGGAGAGATGGAAAGTCTCAGGAGACAGAGAGAGAGAAAAGGGGAGGGAGAAGGGAGAGAAGGAGGGAGAGAAAGAAATGAGGAGACACAATAAGAAAAATAAAAGAGAGGAAAAGCAAAAATGTTTGAATGAGTAGCAGACGTTACTTGATGCTTTTTGCAAAAGGATCTTGAAGTATTTGAAATTTTAAAAAATTCAGAAGCTTTAAAGAAAACGTGGTTTTAGTGGAGTGAAGTTACCACTTCTAAGAGGAATAAGAGGTGACTCTTTCTAAGAGCACCTTCTTAAATGTGTTTCTTTCTTCTTTATTTTTTTTTTTTCTTATCTTCTCTCCACTTCACCCTTGTTGCAGATTTTCGTATCAGTTGGTGCATTAGCTAAACCAATGTCTATGTGACTTGATCCTTATCAAGGAAGGTCTTCATTTATTTGTTTCAATTAATAGTATTTATTTGTACAAGGGCCGCATGCTCATTTCAGAAAAAGTAGAAAACAAAGATGAGCAGAAAAAAACTTTTTAAAATTTGGAGATTTTCCATGTTTGTTAAACAAAGTAATAAATAAACAATTCATTGACATTTTTACTTGAAAATTAAGACAAAATCAAATCGTAGAGATGTGCTTGTTATATTTTGTGTTGATAGCTTTGATTTCTGCATCCCAGAACCAAACTTTCAAAATAGTGGTTCTAAATATCCTTTCCTGAATATATTTCTAATTGTTTAACTTGAAAACTCGGGATATTCTATCTTCTTTTTAAATGAGATGTTTTACTTTTAAATCCAAGTTTCACAAGTGATCAATAAATGTACTGTCTTTTA
This sequence comes from Ceratotherium simum simum, assembly GCF_057802395.1. NCBI lineage: Eukaryota > Metazoa > Chordata > Mammalia > Perissodactyla > Rhinocerotidae > Ceratotherium > Ceratotherium simum. The sequence continues at coordinate 19,062,096 of NC_141909.1, forward strand.
ACATTGTAATGGCACTTAATGTTACTTAAAAGGAAAATTTAAACAGATTTTTACACATTTTTAGTCACCTCATATAGCCCCCTATAATTGCTTTGCTAAAGATAACATATTACTTGTTACTATAAGTAATTATAACTTATTATTTATAAATACTCTGGCCAGAGTTGCTACCTGGGTCCAATTCTATAGAATATATATACCATGAGCCATTTGCACTTAATACCTCACAAAGCTCTACTACATCTGAAGGACACAATAATTCCATAATTTACAGACAATAACGAATATTTTTCTGTAAGAGTAAATACAGAAAAAAGCTTCAGATTTATAATTAGACTGAGAAAGAGTATGATTTGTTTGAACCTATATATATAAACCTTATTCACATATTCAAGTATCAATGATTAACAAAAGTAAAAGTCATTATGAAATTCTCCAAATATTACAAAGAAAGGTAACATCTTCAATTCAAGTGTTGAGATTGAAAATAAAATTATTTAAACTCAACCCTTTCTCCAAAACTTCGGCACACAGGCATACTTACACAAACACACAAACTCTTCAATAAGACACAAAATTTCCTTTTATCATTCATTACAAAAACCATCAACTTCATAAGAATCAAGTTCAATAAGAATGAAATAAGTATAATCTTTGATATAAGTTTATGTGTTCAGACAATCTTTACACATCTGCATCAGTGCATACATAAATAATGTTCAATAACTTGTAGCTAGCGAAGAGTTGTATTAGTAAAATCTGACTGTTTTTAATCAATCATTTTGGTAACTTACTTTTGCTGTTATAAATAATGCAGTGATTGATATTCTTATATCAAAATGTCATCTCTGATTTTTCCTTAGGAAGTTCAATTGTGCACTTTTTACAAATTTAAATTTTATTTTATTTCATATTTGAATGTGGCTAGAGCCATGACTTCTATAATTTCTACTAACATTTGTGCAAAGGCTTATTAAGCAAAGGTATTTTATATACATCTAGGGGCACTCCTGGTTACAATGTATGTTTGGAAAGTATTGAGTTCACTATTTGTTTAATCAACTCAAATTATTTTTTGTCTTCCTGGTGTAGGAAAAACTGAGTGATGCATTCATAGCTTCTATTATTATTTGAATCCTGTCTCCTTTAATGTTGCCTGTTAATAGCTTTCTTAAATGGTACACGACATTTAAATGGCATATTATTTAGCACATAAAAGTACTTGAGTGTTATATGATTTTATGGCCAATTGCAGGTTTCATCAATAAAGAGTGACCCATTCTTTCCTAATGCTTTTAAAAATTGCATTATACTAGTTAAATTTTAATATCTGATTGCTGCTTTCATTTTGCTTCCACTTAGTGCATCTTTTTTCCATCCTCTTTCTTTAAAATTCTCTAAATTCCTTCATTTTGGGTTTGTCTTATATTAACAATATATATTTGGTTTTGCAGTTTTTTTGGACCCAATTGAGATCAATTATCCATTAAAATTACTCTCGTAAATGATATCTTTGGCTTTACTTTTATCATCTTATTTTTAAGATTTTCATTTCTATATCTCTACCGTATTTTGTCAAATAAAGTATATGTCATTCCTGATTACAATCTAGAATGTACATGTTCTCAATTAAATACCTTAAAGTTTTAGATATACTATATTTCCTTGTTAGTATAAGGGATAAAACCAAATCTATTTTATACCCTCTATGTAAGAAAAAGTTTTTAAAAATTTAATTTCACTCATCTCTCTTCCTGCCAACTCCTGGATTTTGGACTCTGGTGGTAATTGTTAAGTTATTACTTTTAGATCATACATCTTCTCTTATGGCAATCATATTCTGATTTACATTTATAGTGTATGATTAAAGAAATAATTAGAATTAAGCCCTGATTTACATTTATTCCTGTGCTTTGTTGACACAACATTTATATTTCTATTTCCCGAAAGTTTAGTTTTTAATTCACGTGTTTAATTGGCTAAAAAATGACTTTACATAAATCTTTCAGGAACAGTAACAAAAGTGGTTTACAATCCAAGATTTGCATATCTGAAAATTCAGCCATTTACATGTCTTCTTATTGTTCCTTGCTCACTATGCTTTTTTTAAACATCTTATACTCTTATTTGTTCATTTCATCTTTGTTTCTCATTTTTCCTTTAAAAAAGCAAAACAAAATGACAGCACAAAGTCAATGCTCTTTATACTTCATTTCTGCTTCCTGTAGTTATCTTTATAAAGCATGATGTTTTCTCTTCTATGATTTGTGAGCTATAGGCATTTCTCTTTTTTATGTACTAGAAACTAACTCTATCCAATGATGAGATTTTTCCATTCACTCATTGTTAAAAGAGGACAGATGGATCCAGGCTGGGTCTGTGCCAAAAAAAAGTTTCCACTTTGATCCCTCACTGCTCATCTCCTTGTCGTAGGATTTTTTTCTCTCAGATCTTAACCAGAAGGACCAGTTAACCTCTTGTTATATCTTTAGTTCACCAATATAATAGGCTACAGATAATAAGAGAAGATGCAAGGGCTTTAGTCAGTTCTAGCAGGAAGTCTCAGCTTGAACAACTAAGTAGTTGGTGGTATCACTACAGAGAAAATCATTATTGGAAGACTACTTTGTGTCAGAAGTACAGATTCAGTTGCAGACAATATGTTTGAAGTTTTGCACTAGGTACCATAACTATAAGTACAGTAAGGAATAAAACCACTTGCTTGAGATAATAGACAAAAATAGGTAAAGAAACAGATAAAATTCTTATTGTCTTTTAAGAAAAGTAACATAAGATAAAAGAACAGAGTCTGGTGATAGAGACTAACAGGGTAGATATCTGGTAGGTACCACCTTGGTAAACCTGTCAAAATAAGTATCATCAATAATGAGATATATTGAAATCATGCACCACCTTGATAGGATGCAATGAAAAGAATGTAGCATCAATTCTGTGATATTCTTGTCAAAATGTATTACTTGAATCCAATCACAAGAAAACATCAGAAAACGTAATTGAGGTATTCTAAAAAGAAAAATAAACTTAGAAAGTTGAAAGAAAGAAAGAATGAGAAAGAAAGCAAAAAGGAAAGGAAACACTGGCCAGAAATGTTCAAATATGTCACGGTCAAGTTAAGGAAAGTTTGAAGATCTCTTCCTGACACAAGGACACTAAAAAGACTTGACAATTAAAGGCAATGCAACATTCTGAGCTGTATCTCTTTGCTATTATTGAGACTGCTGTTGAAACTTTAACAAAGGTATGAGGATTAGGTTGTAGGAATGTCCTATTGTTAATTTTCTAGTTTTCATGGTTGTATTGTGCATGTATTGGGCACACACACGTATGCCCAATACATGCACAATACAGTCATCAAACCAGAAAATCATATTTATATATTTGTTTGTAAGAAATATACACTAAAGCAAGGTTTTTTTAAAATCTTGGCACTATCATTATTGACTTTGGGGACAGATAATTCTTTGTTGTGGGAGTTTCCTGTGAATTGCAGGATATTTAGCAACATACTGGGCCTCTACCAACTAAATGCCAGTAATCCCTCCACTCTCTCCCCTCTCCCTGCCCCAGAAACAAAACAAAAATGTTTCCAGATATTATCAAGTTTTCCTTAAATGGCAAAATTGGCCCTGGTTGAGAACCACTCTACTCAAGTATTTGGGGATGATGGGTCATCAGATTGGCAGCTTAATATCAAATGGTTCAGGATCCAGGAATCTCAGCAAAGTTTAAGCAGAAAAAATACAGAAAGAAAAGAACCTATGAACACCATCTTCAACCTGGTTAAAACCAAACATACAGAGAAAATCTTAAAAGAAAAATGAGAAACAAGGAAATATTATACAGAGAAGCAATGATACAGATGATAGTTTTCTTATTTAAAAAAAAAAAAATGAGGCCAGAAAACAATGAAGTGATTAAAGGAAAAAAATGCAAACCCAGATTTCTATATATACACTTAAAATATCCTTCTAAGATGAAGGTAAAATTAAGACTTTTTCAGGAAAAAATGGGTTAATTTGTTACCAGTAAACCTGCAATACGAGAAATGCTAATAGAAGTTTTTCAGACTAAAGGAAAATGACACAAAATCAAAATTCAATTCTAGAGAAAGAAATGAAGAGCACAGAAATGATGTCTGAGGGTAAATATAAAAGACTAGATTTTTTATCTCTTAATTTCTTTGAAAGGCAACTGACTGAAAGAAAAATGATAACATTTTATGATGGGGTTTATGACGTGCGTGGATAAAGTTATATCACAAAAAAATCATATAGGATAGGGAAGGAATAAAGGAAATGTACTCTTGTCACTTTTCTACATTGTATCTGAAGTAGTAAAAATATTACCACTAAGCAGAATTTAGGTTAGTCAAGGATAAATTGACGACTGTTGTAATCAATGAAAATAAGTTAACAATAAGTAATACAAAGATATGCAACTAACTATGCAATAGATGAATTAAAAATAAAAAGTAAAAATTCAATTAAACAAAAATAAGGAAAGAGAATAAGAAATGAAAAATGAACAAATAAAGAAACAAGTTGGACAAGTAGAAAAAATTAGCAATAAGTTTCATTTAACACACATAGATATAGATATAAAGATAGATATATGTACATAATATCTATGTAAATTCACTGAATACAAAATAATAGAAAAATTTTTTGGCTTACTGACAAAAATCTGTATGGTACAGAAATTAAATTTTTTAATTGGGCAAGGACTTGAATAGACATTTTTCTAAAGAGGACATGTAAATGGCCAACAAGTATTTGAAAAGGTTCTCAGCATCACTAATCATCAGGGAAATGCAAATCAAAACCACAAGGAGAAATCACCTCACACCTGTTAGGATGGCTATTATTAAAAAAACAAGACAAGTATTGGCAAGAACGTGGAGGAAAGGGAACCCCTGTGCACTGTTGGTGGGAATGTAAGTTGGTACAGCCATTATGGAAACAAATGGCAGTTCCTCCAGAAATTAAAAATAGAACTACCATATGGTGCAACAATTCCACTTCTGGATATATATCCAAAGGAATTGAAATTAGAATCTTGAAGAGATATCTGCACTACCATGTTCATTGCAACATTATGCACAATAGCCAAGACATGGAAATAACCTAGATGTCTACTTATGAATGAATGAATATAGAAATGTGGCATATATACACAATGGAATATCATTCAGCCTTTAAAAACAAGGAAATCCTTATATTTGCAACAACACGGATGAACCTGGAGAACATTGTGCTAAGTGAAATAAGCCAGACACAGAGAGACACATATTGCATGATCTCAGTTATATGTGGAATATAAAAAAAAAAATAGGGGCCTGCCCGATGGCCCAGCGGTTAAGTGTACGCGCTCTGCTTTGGAGGCCCAGGGTTCCCCACCCTGGACCCCAGGCACGCACCTGACACACCGCTTGTTAAGCCATGCTGTGATGGCGTCCCATGTAAAGTAAAGGAAGATGGGCACGGATGTTAGCCCAGGGCCAGTCTTCTGCAGCAAGAAAGAGGAGGATTGGTATCAGATGTTAGCTAAGGGCTGATCTTCCTCACACACACAAGAAAAGTGAATTCATAGTAACAGAGAATAGAATGGTGGTTACCAGAGGCTGCCGTGTAGGAGGGAAAGCGACATTAAAAAAAAAAAGGAAAGTAGAATGGAGGTGGTTGCCAGAGGCTGGAAAGTTATTGTTTAATGGGTACAGAGTTTCAGTTTTGCAAGATGAAAAGAGTCAGGAGAGATGAATGGTGGTATTGGTTGCACAACAGTATGAATATACTTGTACCACTGAACAGTACACTTAAAAATGGATTAGGATAGTAAATTTCATTTTATGTGTATTTTACCACAATAAAAAAAATACATTCACATGATGGGCCATATGCTGATCCAAACAGGAAGTTCCAATAAATTTCAAGTTCTAGACCTTTAGAGTATATTCTCTGACTGGAGTAAAATTTAATTTGAATCAATGACAGAAAAGATACTTAGAAAAGCCCAAAATATTTGTAAATTAATCAGAATACTTTTAAGTATCTTATAGTTCATGAAAGACATCAAAAGGGAGTAAAAAATAATAATACAAATGATGAAAATATCATAAAATAACATCAGTTACACAGTGGAGTTAAATTTCTGTTTAGAGGATAGTTTGATCACTTTAAATGCTTGTATTGGAAAAATATACATAAGTTTAACAAACAACTAAAAAACAAGGTAATTATAAGCAAATTAACTAAAAGTAAGTGGAAAAAATAAAGTAACAGATAATAGAAGAAATAAATGAAAAGGAAGACAAATACTAAAAAAAAATATTAGAAATTGAAAAGTTGTTCCTTTGAAAACATTAATAAAATTGTTAAACTTTAGCAAGACTAATTAAGAAAAAAGATGGAAGAGGGAATATCACTACAGATCCTGCAAATATGAGTGATAATTGAATATTATGAACGACTTTATGCTAACAAATTTGAAAGTTGATAAAGCTCTTGAAAAAGGCAAATTACCAAATCTTAGTTAAGAAGAAATAGATAATCTGAATTATTCTATATCTACTAAATAAATTAAACTCACAGTTTGAAAACTTCAATCATAGACAGATTGATAAATTCTATCAAACATTTAAGGAAGAAATAATGTCAATTGTATATAAATTGTTTCAGAAAGTAGGCAAAGAGGAAAAACATACTCATTTGATTTACGATGCCAGCATCACTCTAATACCAAAATTTGGCAAAGACATTACCAAAACAATTATAACTCATGAACATAGATGCAAAAAATTCTTTTAAGATATTAGAAAATCAAATCCAGCAATATATAAAAAAGATAATGAATGCATGATGAGTAAGTGGGATTTACTGTGGTAATGAAAGTTGAACATCCAAAAAAAAAAAAAATCAATGCATTGGAACTGATTAAGAGAATAAAAAAGACAAATCTATTTGATGATCTCAATAGATGCAGAAGATGCCTTTGACAAAATTAAACAAGTATTCATGATAAAATCTCACAGCAGATTAAGAATAGAGGGAAACTTCCTCAGTCTTATAGAGGTGCATCTACGTAATCCTACCTCGAATATTATGCTTAATGATTATATACTGATTGAGTTCTCCCTAAGACTGGAAACAAGGCAAGTATAGATGTCCTTGCAACGTCTACTTAACATTGTACTGGAAATCTGAGCCAGTATAGTAAAGCAAGAAAAAAGAATAAAATACAAAATTTGGAAAGGAGGCCAAAAAACCATCTTTCTTCACATACAGCATGATCATTTATGTAGAAAATCATAAGAAATTTAAAAGAGGACACAAGACCAATATGCAAAAATGAAATTCTATATCTATATACAATTCTATTGATTAGCATCAAAAAATAGTTTAAGAAAAAATAATTTTTTATTAAATTTTAACAAATAAATTTATTAAAAAAATAATAATTTCAGCTTTTCCTATAAAGCTACTAACCATTGCTGAGAGAAATTAAATAAGACCTAAATCCGTGTTCTTCAGTTAGAAGATGCAATAGTCTTAAGGTGCCAATTCTACCCAATTTGTTATTAGATTTAATCCAATCAAAATCCTCTCAGACGTTTTGAAGAAATTGAGAAGTTGATCTTAAAATGTATACGGAAATGCACAGGACCAAGAATAGAAAAAAAAATCGTGATAAAGAAGAACAAAAATGAAGAACTTAATATTCTAGCTCAATACTTATCAAAAGCTTTTCTAGTTGAGACAATGTAGTGTTGGTCTAAGTGAAGATAAGTAGATCAGTGGAGCAGAATAGAAATATACTGACACATATTTTGTCATTTGATTTTCAACAAAGGCATCAAGACAATTCAAATTGGAAAGGAAAAACCTTTCCAACAAAAGATGATGGAACAACTTCATGAATATACAGAAAAAAAAGAAAATAAAGCCTTATATCACACTATACAAACAAATCAATTTCAGGTGTATAATAGATATGTTAACTCTAAAACTATAAAGATTCTAGAATAAAGCATAGGAGAATATCTTCCTCATCTTGGGGAAGGAAAGATTTTTAGACAGGACATATACAACAATAAATATTAAAGAAGAAAAATTAATAGTAGGATTCCTTCAAAATAAAAAAAAAATCTTCTCATCAAAAGACTTTGTTAAGAAAATAAAAGGACAAGCCACAGACTGAGATAACATATTCAAAATATACCTGACCAAGAGCTTATAGCCTGAATATATAAAGAAATCCTATACATCAATAAAAAAAGGCAACCAAATTTGGAAATAACCAAAGGACTTGAACAGACCCTTCAAAAAAGAAAATATACAAATGAACAAGATGCACTTGAAAATATGTCCAGTCTCGGTAATCATATGGAAAGTGCAAATTAAAACCACAAAGAGATACTACCTCACCCAATGAGATGGAAGAAATGACAACACTGAATGTTGATGAACATATGAAGCAACTCAAACTCTCATCATTTGCTGATGGAAGACCAAAAGAGTATGCACACTCTTGAAAACTGTTCCAGTTACTTACAGTTAAACATACAAATATTCTATCATTCAGCAATTCCACTCCTAGGCATTTACACAAGAAAAATGGAAATATGTCCACAAAAAGGCTTTTACGCAAATGTTCATAACAGCATTACTAAAAGTAACTGAAATATACAAAAAGAAAACTAATATCTATCCATAAGAAAATGAATTAAAAAGTCTAGTATATTCAAACTATGGAATACTACTTAGCAGTAAAAATAATGAACTACTGATACATACAACATGAACGAATCTCAAAAATATATATGGAACAAAAATAGCAAGACTCAAAGTATATGAAGTCCAAGAACAGACTAAATTAATACGTGAAGATAGACTTCAGAAATGTCATTGCCTGTGGGAGTTGGGGAATGACTGGAAAGGGGCATAGGGAACTATATGGGGTGTAGAAATATGCTATATTTTGATTAGGTTTGGACTATATGGGTGTACATATTTCTCAAAAGTCATCAAGCTGTACATTTAACATCTATGCATTTCAATATATGTAAATTTTCCCTCAGTAAGATAACATTTAAAAATAAAATATAATGTTCAAATGATGATGAAAAACTAAAATGGAAAACTCAATAGCTAAACTGAATCAAGGAAAGCATCATATATAAAGTATAATTCACGCGTCTATCGGAGATCGAGAAGCAACAGAATTTATTTTATGTTTTCAGAGTGAAGGCATTTTGGAAACCACTAAGCCTGAGATTTACATCAAGAAAAACAATCACGCTTTCCCATTCCTTATGTCCTAGTAATAATTGCTTTGGTTGCATTAATCAAAGATTTGAATCTATATGTTAATTTTAAATTATTAGGGATTATTGCCAATTTTGATTCTTATCCATATATTGAATTCAGAATGTTGCTATTATTTCACAGTAGAAAGTACTGTGATTAGTACAAAGTAAGCAGTCCTTGTTCCATTAGGGCTAATTTTCCATAACTCTATTATATCAGGAAAGAGTGACTCATTTTATATGCATGTTTGAATATAGATTGCCATGGTTGTAATGGCTAGTGGAAAAGTATAGATTTTACAGATATTTTTAAGGAAGATTAAACAAGATTTCATTGCTTAGATATAAGACTATAATGTTAAGAGCTAAAAAGTCAATGAAGTTTGAAGCTGCATATATATATATATATTTTTTTTTTTTTTTGCTTTCTTCCATGGTTACTAGAAGCCAGTTAGAAAAGCATGTTAAAACTCATCTCACGGAAGATAAAATCTGTCAATATCTATTATCTGTCTGCTGTAATAATTTTTACTATCATATTTTCTGAAATTTAGACTTTAAAGTTTGAAAACAGGATAAAAAACAATTCAAATGGATGTTTTTAAAAACAGCAACATAAATATTTCAACTTAATTATTCTTTCAATGTGCAATGTGATTGCTATTTAATACATTTATTCACATTTCTAGGCAATATAAAACAGTTAACATCTTAGAGAGTAGAGAATAATCAAGTGTGTCTTGGCAAGTGTTGAATTCCTATTTTGACCATTATATGGTATGTCTAGAAACTAAACTTCTATTTTTTCAACAAATTTTGAAAATACATCTATCAATAGTATGAATTTGAGGGTTAGATTTCACATATATATTTTAAAAGTGAAAAGAAACAGTTGAAACATTCCAGTTCTTTATTAGAATGAATTAATTCTTAGTATAAATTGATGTGAGAATACTTGCTCTTTTTGCTTTTTTGTTTGAAATTTTCAGTATCTTTCTTTACTCTTAAAAAGCTAAATGTATTGTTCTGATTAAACTATTCATGGTATAATTCAACTGTTCCTAGAATAATTTAATCAGTCATATCTTAACTCTTTTTGTTTTCCTACTTGATATAGAACACTGGTACCTGTTCTTGGCTCAAACCGTGAAGGAGTTGGAAAGCAACAGAGTAAGTGCATAAATAAACCTTCTAACAGAAGAGATTTCAGAAAAAATAACGATAGTGAAATTGGAAGACTTAAGGAAAGCTATTTATGTTACTCTGAGGAATACAAATCAATAAAAGTTCATGGCTGAAAGGTTCTCATTGATTGGAACATACTGGTAGCACAGTAATTTCAAAACCCAATGTAGGGTTTGCCAACCACACCACATTTTCTGATTGTATCCAATAAAATGCTATGACCTCGAAACAGCTATCTCTACTATAAGTTTCTTGAATGACTTTATTTTTATTCTAACATGACTGAGCTGAAATCAGGAAATTTGAAATACGGTTTCAAGGAATTATAAAATCTTTTTAAGTTAAATATTTCAAAGTTGACTTCATGAATGTTGTTGTTGGAAAACATTCATTATTTAGAACTATTGTAAAAAAAATACAATTACTTGATTACATTTCTAGAAATTCCCTAAATTTCCTATGAATGCAGTTTTTAAGAATACTATGAACTAATCCTCTATTAATTCTTTAGCCATATCTAATCCGGTGGAAGCTACTGTAAAGCTCTCCATGCTGCAATGCCAGTGTAAAATCTTAATGGGTCTTAGTGTAAGGGCAGGGAGTCACTTTTCCAAGAGCTGCCTTAATTTCTATGCTGCTTTAAAAAATGACCCTTCTGTAAGTTCTGTTGATCAATGTATCTGCCAAATCTCCTGTGATACCTTAACTGAAAAAGAATAAAATGAAATAAACCCTCTCCAAGGGGAAAAGTCTCATCCCCCACAAGCCTTATATTCCCAGACAGAGAAAGGATACCTTGAGAATACCCAAAAGGATAGCTTGAGGAGTTAGGAACTGGATATCAAAATTTCTTGAATGAATTTCTAGTGTTTCTCAAATTAGCAACAACTTAGCATTATTTTTGTTGTTTTTTAAATATATTCCATGATCTTACCACTCAAGGCATTGCTCAGTCTACAGAAACACTTCTATTGCATTCATCACTTTGACTGTACACAAGGGGGAAACCTGTTAACGAAAAGTAACCTGTATAGATAAATAATACTAAAAAACCACCACACTAGAATGTAAGCTATGTGAAGGCAGAAACTTCAGTTGTTTTGTCCAGTGCTATTCTTCTAATGCCTAGAACAGTGCTAGTCCTAGAGTAGGCATTCAATAAATGTTAATTAATGAATGAATGTATATGAAACGAAGCTTTCCAAGCTCTGCATTATCTCATAAAGGTATTTTAAATTCTATGGGGCACTGACTGTGTCTCATGTCTTAAGTGTTTAAACACATTTTTTCCTCTGTCAGAAACAATACATTTCCCCCACTTCATTCATCAGGTCTCAGCTCAAACATCACTTCTCTGATTACTGAAGTCTGGATTATCCGATCCCATTATGTACATTCATAGTAGCTGCCACATTCTTTATCGCCATATCAGATCTTGTTTCTAAGTTCATTTATATATATCCTCCACAAGACTAAGCTCCAAAAGGGTAGGTAGGTATCTAGCTTGTATTCCCTGGACTCAATAAATATTTTTTTCAATGTACAAACAAGCATTATTTATCATTACATGAAATTATAAATCATTAATAAGAATAGAACCCAAAAGGCAAATAAATACAAGAAGACAAAAAAAATAGAAAACACAACTTTATTCTAGTGTAGATCTATGATGGAACCCCATCTAAAACCATTAGTCAGGTTTTTTAATATATCTAGAGACGTGTCTCACAAATGGAGCTTGAAAAGTCAAAAGGGAAAAACATTGTCATCTTGTGAGGTTAGACTTAAAAAAAAAACTTAGGACAAAAGAGAAGAGGATCAAATTCTATATAATAAAGACGAGAACATTTGGAACTCATCACCAAAATATGAAATACTGTAACCTAGGGACAACCCTAAAGTTTGAAATCCAGTATGATAGGGAAGCTCAGGCTTTTTTTCAACTGGTAGAGGAAACATGTCATTCGTATGTTTAGTTGTTGCAGAGGGCAACACTAAATCCCCTACAGTGGGCTTATCAACGTCTGCACTATTGACATTTGGGGCTGGAAAATTCTTTGTTATGACAACCAAAAATAGCTCTAGACATAGAAAAACGTCACTTGAGGGGTAAAATTGTCCCTGGTTATAGAGTTAATGCAGATTTAACTAAAACCATAGAAGATAGAGATATGGTGATGGTTTTGGTTAATTTAATGATATTTATATTGCATTGCTAACCTTTGAATATGATGATATCTCAACAAAATATTAGTGTTGTAACTTTCAAACAAATATTGATCTGATATAAGATGTAAGATAGAAAGTCCAGCAATAACAATATATGAAGTGCCCAGTTTGGTGTACTGGAAGAGAGAATAAAGATATCTAAATGCCTGACTCACCTCTCCCCCTACTCTGCTAGACCTTGAGCAACCCTCTTTAAATTTTGTCCCTTAATTGCCTCATCTTTAAATTGAAAGCATGAATTATCTGATTTCTTATTTCTTTTCAGCTCTAATACTCCATGATCATATGACACCATCTCCTGTATACTTCAGAATCAATTAAATAAAAACGACCACTCTCTTCCTGAATATATGCATCATAATGCACCACAGCTGCATAAACATAAAAGATTTTTACAGTTTGTGTGATTTTGGGAGTTTTCCCTCCATCAGAAGATATTAGTCTCAATATTCAGGTGAAGATGCCTGCATTATACTACTAGAAACTGATACTTTGTTTTGTTTCTTTGACCTGAGGCAGTAATTTTCAAACGGTTCTCTGTAGATACTCAGGGATGTAACTTAGAGGGCAGCTAAGCAGGTGAGCAGAGAATGCTTGAGATCCCCTCCAATAATTCAAACAGAATGCAGAAGTTTTCATCATTTTATTTATCAAGGCTCAACAAAAAATTTTGTTTGAAGATAGGATTTGGCTAGATATAAAAAACACTGGAAGGTATTATCATTTAAATATATAGATATATATATATATTTACAGGTGTCTGTAGGGCTACTAAACCATGTGTGGTTCATTGACAATGGATTGCAAATTCATTCATTTTCCTTTCTAAAGCAGTCTTGTCAGGGGAGATGCTGCCTCTATAGAGAAGTGTCCGGGGTAAACAAGCTTGGAAAGTCAGACACAAAATCACTGGTAATTCTGAGTGTAGGAATATATGTTATGTCACTCTACTTAACGGGCAGGCTGCAGTGCGCCGCAAGTTGCATGGCTTTGAAACAGGCATGTATGTGGAGACTCAACTGGAGTAAATGCATACATCATCACACCAAGGATAGATGGATGGCTTTGTAGCACATGGGTGGAAGGGCGAGATGTAAGAGTTGCAGAGTTAGTAGGACAAGCTAAGAGGAGTTGACCTCTTTCTTTTAATAAACCAAAAGATAATTTTTACACAGCATCTCTAAAAATGGTTTCACATTTAAGCAATACTGGATTCAAGATAATACATAAAATATCTGCAATCAGTATGATTAAACTTTGGAAATAGCCATACTGTATAACAATATCTTTTCAGGAGTATCTGGATTGTTTTTTTTTAAAAGCTATTCATTATACAAGGCCACTATTGTAATATCTTGTGAATTATTTGCGTAACAATTTACTTTCATGTACACAGAACTCTGAATGGATCAATCTCTGGAAATCTCTGTAGAAGACTCCTATCAGAAATCTTTACACTATGGTTTAAGAGATTTGATCAAATATTGTATTTCCCTAATTTAGTTACCAACAGATAACCTCACTTATGAAACAAGTTGAACTACTCTAAAGCACCCTCCTCTCTGCTCTCTTCCTTCTCCCCTTCTACATTCTCTTTCTCCTCCATTTCCACTTTCCTCTTCCCACTCTTGTTAAGGACAGCCTCCTCCAGAAAGCCTTCCCTGTAGGCAAGGCACCTAGGGATGTTCCCAAATGCACTTCTCTCTCACTGCATTTACTTCAACCCTCCCCTCTTATTATAAGCTCCTGAGGACAGGGACGAGCCCACTTACAGTTTTTATTCCATGTTTCTACTACTGTTTGTATTTCTACCATCATATGCAAGAACATCCAATAAATATTCTTTCAAATAAAAAATTGAATAAATAATTTTTGGCCAGGTTCATCCAACAAACTTAGGAGGTCATTCTAAATAAAGTATTGTTCTTCCTCCTTAACAAAATAGAGCAAATCACTTTATCAAGGTGTTACTAAATACAGGATAAAATTGACATTTAAATAAAAACTGACATTCAAATACTTGGTATCAAACTTGTTCCAATTAATAATTATGATTCTTGTATGAAAAGTTTAAGATGGAAAAGAGGCAGTCTATTCCCTACTGTAAACCGATTTCTTCACTATCCAAAGATTAAGTTACCCAAAATAATGATGTGATAACAGCATTATCAATAAGAAAGGGACTACTTATATACTAAATATGAAAACTATTTTGCTCATCTAGAATGATGGTTTCCAAAGTGATGGAAAGAGTATAGCACTCAAGGCTATCTTTTCTACTATAAGACTATACAGAATAGCTATTTTTTCAAAAATCAGACTTAATAGTCATTAAAGGGTATTTATTTTGAAAATAAGATGAGTTAAAATTTCTTGCCAACATTTGTCTTTCTTTAAAAAATAATCTCAGAGGTAACTGAACCAGGAGGTGTAATTTCTAATTATACCACCAGCAAGAATAAGAGAATTTTTTTTAAATTATTAAACAATTTCTAAATACTCCCTTGTCTCCTTCCTGTTATATTTACTAAAATATATTTTAACCAGAGTTTATGTTTCTCATTATTCTTTTGATATTACTAACTTCCTTACTTTGAAATTTGGAACCAAAGCAAGTGTTACATCAAATCTTATGGACAATTATCACTTTTCTGCACTAAATAATAATCCAAGGGGCCAGCCCAGTGGCAGAGCAAATTCACACATTCTGCTTTGGCAGCCCAGAGTTCACTGGTTCAGATCCTGGGCACGAACATACTCACAGCTCATTGAGCCATGCTGAGGCGGCGTCCCACATACAAGAACTAGAAGGACCTACAACTAGGATATACAGCTACGTACTGGGGCTTTGGGGAAAAAAAGAAAAAAGGGGAAGATTGGCAACAGATGTTAGCTCAGGGCCAATCTTCCTCAAAAAAATAAAATAAAAATAAAAATATGCAATTTTGTTTAAAAAAAAATAATCCAGAAATATAATTCTCCACAGCTGAGAGAAAGCAGACCATGTCCAAATCTATGTAGTTTCTTTTTGAATTAGAGCATATTTTTTTAATTGAGCTATGATGTGCTTACAGTAAGAGCCATAATCTGTTCTTATCTAAGTGTGTAGATATATATACACACTTAGAATCAATGTAAATATAGAAACCTGTGTAACTGCCACCTGAAATGGAGTCTGTGTTTAAAGAGTCCCTGCTTACAGTAATTGCATTACTAATTATCAACCATATTTTCACAACTGTCTCAACTGCACAAAATAATAATGAAGATTATGTCCTCTTCTTTGAACTTAGTCTTCATTCCAACAATTTCTTTAATTTTGGGATACACATACATCTTCCATTAATATTATCCATTTTCTTAAAAGCTACCTTGATTCCCATAAATATTGAGAACCTTTATCTACCCTAGAGTACTTCCAAAACCTTTGAGATGAGATTGGCCAATCTGATGAAAGGAAAGGGAAGAGTGCCTAAAGGAGAAATAACAGTTGATTACACTTGCAGAAGTATCCAAGTTTTTAGAAATTATGCTTAGCGTCTCTCCATTTCGTCTTCAGTGAAGAGCCATTCAAAAGTTAATGGATGGGGAAGCCTATGCATGCAAGTGGTTACTTGTCTCTGAATTTGCACTTAACAAAAGATCTCAGTGTCCTAAAGCTGCCGCACTTACTCCAAAGTTATTATTTGAACATCACATTCAGTTTACATGTTTACATCTATTCCAAGGAAATATTAATTTATTGAACCCATGACTAATAAAAGAGTGAAACTTGCAATAAAGTCCTTATGTACAACTCAAAATTGTTGCACTGGAAGAATGGGGTGAAACTAGCATTTAGTACATTACAAAGATGGTATAATAGTTGGTGGTTTTATTCTTTAACATAAAACATGCACTTTAGGGTGATAAGTTGAGAGGTTGTGAAATGAATCTGATGGTATATTAGAATTTGGTTTGCTTGTATGATTTAGTAAATTACATGTGCATTTCAGAGGAAAGGCTAAGTAAAGTGTAAAGTTTCTTGCAGCCATATGTGCACTTTTCATATAACGTATGGGGAGGTCTAGTAGAAGAAAGAAGAAACATTTTCCTACATGTTCATTTAATTGTGCATAGATTTCACTCTTCACTATGCCTCTTTCAGCCAACAGGGGTAGAGATGGTGATGATGTGAATGATGATGATTAGAGCCTCAGTTAAAGGATTATTAACCATGATCTCAATTTAACTATGACCTACTAATTCCCTAGGAATTGGGTACTACTGCCTCCATTTTACTGATAAAAAAACAGAAGCTTAGAAAATTTAAATAACTCTTTTCAAATCTTGCATCTGGTAAACGAAAAATCTTTTTAAACTGGTTTTATCGATTAAGGGAGAATAATAACAATATCCCCTTAAAGGGTTGTTATAAGATTAAGTTAGAAAATACAGGGAGAGCACTCAAACATGTTAATAATATTTATTATTTTTTATCAATACTTTGTAGTCTGTTGAGGGAATGGTTCCTTTCTTCATAAAGTCTTGCAGGTAGAACAGGATTGCAAGAGAAGAGCAAAGAACCCTTGTCTGTGCCTTCTCAGTTAAGGCAAAATTGTATTTACTCATTAAGGTTAAGTGACTAAAAAAATCAAACTCGTACCGATTTTCAGAGTTCAAAAATATCTAAGAATTGTGTTGAGGTGTGAAACTAGAACCCAATAAATAAACAAGCTTCACTGTATTTAAAACAAAGAAACAAACATAAAAAATGTCAAAGGCCAAACATTAAAGACATTAATTATTGTATGATAAAAATAGAATCCATGATTTTATTATGAGCGTACTTCTCTGTGGCTGATCACTGCATATTAACTGTCAGGGCCACTCTAAAATAAAAACCTTGTATTATGTTTGACTTTATGAGTAAATCCTATATTCTTCAAATCTTCTACCCAGAGATGATCTATTACCTTTTTTAATATTAGAGGCAGGGGTTTCAAGAACAGTATCCTTGATTTTTTTCTCACTAAAGTTAATTTGAAAATTCACCCAGCAATCAAAGGTTATTCCAAAGCAGTGGTGATTGTTACATATTCAGGACTTTTGCAAGCCAGTTGAGGTCACATTGGTAGCTTGAAATCAGCCATGATGAAAGTATTCACATCTTTATAACACAGAAATAGGCAAATACTACAAATTAGGACTTTTTAATTTTCCCCGGAGAGACAATTGTTAAAAATTTACCAGGACACCACAGTTCTAAAACCACCCTTTCTATTATGACAAAATGAAACATAACAGAATCTTCACATTACCAGTGACCTCTATTGACAAGAAGTCAACCATTTATTAAAGGAACTTTGGCATTCCAAAGCTCAATACTTCACGTTATCTTTGGTGTGATTCATTTTTGCTCTGATAGGAACCATATTCCTTTCTCCTGTTTTACTCTAGGTCTCTCAAAAGTTAACAAGTCTCTTTTAATATAAAAAACATGGAAACAGACTGTCCCTAATTTCCCTTTCAGCTATCGTGTACCCTTGGTCTCATTCCTCAGACCACTGCAATCTGGTGTCTGCATCCACAACTCAAATGAGACAGCTCTCTTAAAGATTGTAGAAGACTTTGTGTACACCATACCAAATCCCATTGATTAGGCCAGTGGACCAGGGTCCTCCCCCCAACTGCT
The DNA here is from genome assembly GCF_057802395.1 of Ceratotherium simum simum. Taxonomy (NCBI): domain Eukaryota; kingdom Metazoa; phylum Chordata; class Mammalia; order Perissodactyla; family Rhinocerotidae; genus Ceratotherium; species Ceratotherium simum. The sequence continues at coordinate 19,080,506 of NC_141909.1, forward strand.
AGATTGTTGGCTGCTGAGGAGTCATACCAACACCCTTCTCTGGATGAATGCCCTTGGCTGAAGGAAACCTCTGCCTGGAGGTTTATGCTTGCAATCACTGGCCAGTCCAGTGATGAGGCTTTTCTCATAGCCAATGACTGATAGACGTAGGGCTCTAAACCCATGCCATTTGCCTCAACACAAGACTCTGGTGCAATACACTCTAGAGCTCACCTTGGAATCAGGCTTACACTTGACTCCATTTGAGTTTGTTTCCCTCCCCTATCATGATTCCCTGATAACATCAGAAGTTTCTTCAGAGTGCACTCCCTCAATACATCACTTCACTAGAATCTCAGCTTCAGGGAACCCAAAATTAAACAAAGGTCAATGAAGATCTGCTTTCCAAATCCAGCAACCTCTTCTCAATCTTCATCCTTCTAAGACCCTATGTAACTTCCAAATTTGTTGATTGCCACTATCCTTCTTGAAACCCTATTTTTCAAAAATATTTAAAATAAGATTCTCTTATGGTTTTCAGTATATTCCTTTCATTCTTTCTCAGTATGTTTGGTTGGACCATCTGTTCCATTCTCTTATCCTTTACATTTTATCCTGGTAAAAACTACCAGGAGGCTTCAATACCAGATAAACACAAAACTCCCAAATGCATATTATTTTCCTATATCTAAAATAGTATTTTGCCAAAACCTGATCATCTTCTGTTTTCCTTATCTATCAAAAGCATCACAGTCCATGGAGCCACCAAAGCATGAAGTCTTGGAGTTCATTCATCTTTAATCCTTTATATTCTCCCTTACTTCTTACGCCAGTCAGTCACCAAGTCATGGCAATAGGAACTGCATTTTATTTTTGCCGCTTTTTCCTCCTTTTCATTAACATTGCATCTGGAAAGTTTATGTTTCACTAGAAACATTTCAGATGCCTCCAAATGTGTCCCCCTTCCTTCCATCTGCTGGGCCAGACACACATGTTTCATACAGCCAGTACAGTTGTTTTTCTAAAAATGTGTTGACTCTATCACTTCCCTATTTAAGAGTTTTGCAGATCTCCATATTTTTTTTATAAAAAATTTCCCCATTTATCTTAAAACAGCATCCAAAGACTATTAGAAGTTGAAGAAAATAATGTTTTTGTCACATTTTCTGCCAACTTCTCAGACAACCTGTGGTCTACCAAGAGCAGTCTATTTGCAATTCCAAAAAGACACCACACGTTTGCATATTTCAGTGGCTTTGTTCGCGTTTCTCCCTCTTCCTGTAATGCCCCTACTCCTTCATACACTGGCCTGTGTCACTTCTTATATGGCTAAATTCCAATGACTCACCTTTTATGTAGCATTTCAGCCAAGGTATTCTCCCTCCCTCAGGACTTCATGATATATTTTTATATCTTTATTATTAAAGTTGGACTTTTGACATATTTGTAGTTTTGTGTATATATTTGTCCTTCCTAGAATGTTGACTATAAATACCGAGAAGCAGGAGGAGCACTAATCATCACTTTTTATGTTTCTTCTGGTGTGTAGTACAGGGCTTTACACAAAATACTTGCTCAATAAATGTTTGGAATTCAATTCTAAAAATAATGAACAACACAGTCAACAATCATGACTGTAGCAGATTTATGTTTCCTATTCAAAAAAAAACTTAAAAATATGAAAAGAAAAAATGGACAATAAACTCCCATAGTAAAACAGTCAATGAAGTACTTCCAAACAAAATAACATGGCTAATAAGATAAAAGCATTAATTGACATAAGATGATGCAATTCACGTTATGTTAATCTACTTTCATGTTAAGGTCTTAGGAGGATTCCATTTATTCAGATGATAAAATGAATTAAAATGCATCCTGAAAGGTAACTCAAATTTTAAAGCTCGTATCTCATCATTTTTAACATTAGCCTCAGCTCAGATGTTTTGAAAATCTCGAGCAACTTGCATAAAATTAAAATATAGGCTGTCACTGAGAATATAAATAAATATCTTTCTTATGAGTCAAGCTTGCCTCATGAGTTTTCTTAAAAAAATGGTATTCACGATTGGCAGTGGTATTCAAATCATGGATTTTTTAAACATTTAAGGAAAAACAAAATATTTTTTTAAAGATAATTTTTTGAAATAAAATGTTTCTATTCTTCCACCCTTTACCTCCCCTTTGTTTCCATTACGCCATCAATCAGATAAACATTAAATGAATTCCTTTTTTCTAAACATGTTCACATTCCTTTACTCTAAACCAAAATATTTCTAAGCTAAAGAAACCCTTTGTGATTCTTAGAAGGTGATCTGATTCTTCAAGGCTTAGAGATGCATGGTATGTACAAAAATCAAAGAAAATGTCAAAATTCCTGCTCTAAATAAGTCCACACTCTCATAGAGTGAAAGGACGGAATCAAAATTCAAACATTTCTTCAAAATGGTTGATCTTCCCTAGCACAAACTGAAACTTTTATTGTGCTGTAGAGAGTATGAATCACGAAGCTCAGTGGACACTAAAATATCCCAAAAAGAAAGTGCATCTTGACAAATTAAACAGAACCTCAATCTGTCCACGTGTTCAAAACTCATTGCAATATTTTGTCAGTTTTACTTATGTTTGTTGTACTTAAGATAGCCCACTCCATTACTTTCCTTCCTTCCTCCTTTCTTTCCTTCTTCTTTCCTTCCTTCATTTGATTCTCTAAGCTATTCTAAATTACTAGCATAAATTCAATGCCTTTTAAGTTATTTCTGCAAAGAGTAAATACCATTAGTATTATGCATCGGCCACCTTGTTAGAGCTGACTACTTCTACAACGACTGAATTTCCATCCGTAATCTTTAAGCAGGGCAAAATAATTTAGATGATCTACATAGCATTAGCACAGTGTATTACTTTGAAAAACAGATGAATTTTTTATGTAAAACGCTACTGAAACACTCACTTAAATGTAACCATTCAATTTTCTACCTCAAGCCCAAAAGCTCTCCTTGCTGGCATAAGGTATTTTTCTTTATCTAGCATACCTGATGTTGCAGGCCCCTTTCTCACTCCATATTCTGCAAGACATGCTCAGATTCTCTTCCCATTCAATTTATGACATGATTCATTGAATGCTACAGCCTACTTGAGGATTTTTTAATATTTTCCAGCCCTGCAGTAGAAATCCATTTTTCCAATAAGAAATGTAGTGATGACCCTGTCAGCTAAGTATCCTAATTCATCTGTCTGTGTGAAAAAGCCCTTCCCTCCAGGCTCCTTGAGAATTCATATACGGATTGTTCTGTATGCATCAGCATCTGCAGAGAGACTAGCTTTCACACTTCTTTAAAAATAAAAAAATATATATATTTTACAACTCCAGAAGTAGTAGATAATAATCAATTCAAAATGTTATGATCACATTTTTTCTGGTTCTCAGAGATATATCTACAGTTACGAGATGAAAGAATTTATAAAAGTTAATGCACTACCTGAGCATTAAAAATAAGGCATATTTCTCTGGACTCACATTGTGCTGTTACCAACAGAAATTTTTCTAACCAACGTAATATTTACTGTTAATTCAGAAATATATCCCAAGTCTTTAAAATTGATATTTCAATATTGGTCAATATTTAAAAGGATCTAAATGTGCTTTTAAGAAGCATAAATATAAGAATCTAGAAATCATTGTGTGACCAGCATTAAAAATTATAAAAATTAAGTAAAATTTCTCCAACTGCATATATGGGATGGTGTGAATAGAAAATGTATTTTAAACATGAAATCACGTGGTCAAACGTGATTAACTTTCAGGGGAGGAGAAGAAACAAGGCCAGTTTCCCTTGAAGTCTCATATTTTGTTTGTGTAGTCTGTCTGTTTTATTTTCAGAAGGTTTTAAAGAAGGATGTTCTGACCTGCTGCATGCTTCATTATATCCTGAACCCCTTAACACAGTTTTCCCAGGATTGATAACCAGCAGTGGACATTGACAGCTGCACCTTCCCTAACCTGGTTTAGCTAGCCTATTCCATCATCTGCGCGTATTTTCATTCATTCAACTGTTATTGAATATCTTCTCTGTGTGATGCATTGAGCTAGATGTCAGATAATACAAATGCGTGCTAAACAGAAAGACGAGTAAGACAAAGTTTCTGATCTCAAAACTCCTAAAATCTAGTAAGGGAGACAGTGATGTGCAACTATAGTGATAATACAAAATATAATATATAATTGATAAAAATGGGAATAAATTTAAAAACAGGAAACACTTCAGGAAAGAATTGCCATCGAGCTGAGTCCTGGCAGTTGAATATGACTTTCACAGGTAGAGATGGGGGAAAGGAATTCTAATTCAATAGAGTGTCTTAAATTATTACAGAAAGAAATGTATATGTATGCCAGATCTCAGGAATGAATAATTCACTATTGCTAACACATACGGAAAGAAGAATCTAGAAGGAGAGAAATTATAAAAAGCAAATACCACACCATGATAGAAGGAAATAGTTACCATCACCTCTAAATTAGCCTTTACTCATTTTCATTAGGTGGATATATAATTTTGTTTCAGTAAATTCTGAGACCTTCCTGATGATACTGAATAATACTATCTCAAAAGAAGTCATGGCCACCCTTTTCTGATGACTTATAATTCTTTTACTTCAGGGTTGATAAACTGGCAGAATTTTTAAGACTCCAGGGCAACAAAGTATAGGCAATTTTGGTATAGATTCCAGGATCATGGGTTGAAATAAATGTGTATTTATGCATTTCTGAAGCTCTTATTTCAACCCAGATCAGCACAGTAGGCTAACGTGCATGCATTAGTTTCTAAACAGAGGCTGAATCAGGGCCTGAGGCCCCCACTGAACTAAGTAGTCCTTTTAGTTAGTGGATCCTGAGGTGGTCACTGAGTTCCTCTGGAGTGTCCAGGGCAGCTGGGATGGCAGGGGACCTTAGGAAAGCTTGGGCAGTGGCTATCTACCACATTTTCCGTTGTTATTAATCCTCAAATCTTAAAAGTTAAAAATTTCAAAGTTTTTACAACAAACACAGGCATTTCATTGTGTACTAGCTGAATCTAATCCATTTACCATCCCATCTCTTACTTTTCTTTCACAGCAAAATTCTTGAAATAAAAGCCCACCAGACTGTAATTGCAATTATTTGTTAAAGTCCTATTTTTCACCACTGCAGACCCTTTAGAATGGCCAAAATCTGGAACACTGACAACACCAAATGCTGGCAAGGATGTAGAGCAACCAGAACTCTCATACATTATTGCTGGGAATGCAAAATGATGAGGCTACTTTGAAAGACAGTTTGGCAGTTTCTTACAAAACTAGACATACTCTTACCACATGATCTAGCAATTGCACTCCTTGGTATTTACCCAAAGGAGCTGAAAACTCATGTCCACAGAAAACCTAAACAAGTGTGTTTATAGCAGCTGTATTCATAATTGCCAAAACTCGGAAGCAACCAAGATGTCCTTCAGTAGGTGAATGGATAAAGAAACTGTGGCACATACGAACAATGGAATATCATTCAGCACTGAAAAGAAATGAGCTATCATGCCGTGAAAAGACATGGAGGAAACTTAAATGCATATTACTAAAGTGAAAGAAGCCAATCTGAAAAAGCTAACTACTATGTGATTCCAACTATATGACATTCTGGAAAATGTAAACCATGGAGACAGTAAAAAGATCAGTGGTTGCCAGAAGTTAGGGAGGCATGGAGGGATAAATAGGTGAAGCAGAGAGTATTTTTAGGGCAATGAAACTACTTGGATGATACTAAAATGATGGACTGATGTCATTATACATTTGTTGAAATCCATAGAATATACGCCAAGAGTGAAACCTGTGGTAAACTACGGATTTCAGGTGATGATAATGTGTCAATGTAAGTACATCAGTTGTAACAAATGTACCACTCTGATGGGGGATGTTGATAATGGGGGAAGCTATGCATATATGGGGTCAGAGGGCCTATGGGAAATTTCTGTATCTTCCTCTTAATTTTGCTGTGAACCTAAAACTGCTCTAAAAACAAAAAGTCTTAAAAAACGAAAAACTCCTATTTATCCCTCAGTTCATGACTATCGGGTTTAATCCACAGAATATCACTGAAATGTTTCTCATTTGAGGTATCCACTGATCTTCTAAGTGCCAAAACTAAACTACACTCTTCAATATGTCTGAAAATTGGCCTCTCTTGCTCCATTTGTCACTTTTCTGTGGAATGTGTCCTCTCTCAGGTTCAGTACCTTATTCTCTCCACGTTCATCTACCACCTCTCCTGCTGCTCTGCTTTGGTGATTCAAAGGTCATATTGTCAGCTTACTGGATTTCTGATTCTAAACACTCTCCCTGGGTGACCTCATCCATGTCAATTTTTCACCCATCATCACGACATCCAAATTCACAGATTTGTCTCTCCTTTCTCTCCTGAGATTCAGAGTTATACCTGCCTGCCTGCCCAGTCTTCTTAGAGCCAGCTTCCACTTTGCAGGGAAGGTGATTCTACTTCAGGGTGTGATGAGTATGGCATAATAACTGTCTAATTACACAAAAGTTATTAATATGGAATACTGTTTAACAGAGTTAGACAGGTGCAAAAGTTAAATGACAGCAGAAGTTGTACAAAATTTACCAAAACACAACTCTGTGTAGTGTTCCACAGCTAAAGAATGATGGAAAGCCAACAGAATAGGGGCTCTTTGGGATCACAACTTGAGATTTTGTTTCTTTCTTTCCTTTTTTGTTAAGTTAACGTTTCCCCTGTGGCATAAAAGGCTAATGAAGCTTCAAAAGTTTCTGCCGTGGTCCTAGACTGTAACTTATGCAGAAGAAGCTGGGTCATTAAGCTAAAGGTCTCTGGATGAGCATCTTCTCTAACAAGCATAAAGGTGATCTTGACCCATATTGTCATTCAGGGAATAACTTTTCTGATTCCCAATAACAGAACCATAATTGAACCTCACACATGAAAGGCAATCAGATCAAAAAGTTTTTGGTTAATTTTGCTTTCCTGTAGAATGGGATCTTGACAAGGTCCTCTTTTAAAATAGGAATTTCTGATAAATAGTAATTTACACATTCACTTGATTTCTCAGAAATTCAAGATAGACAAAAACAATTCAGGAAATTTTAAATTTGCCTCAGGAATAAGAGAAATATATATATTTTATTTCAAATGTCAAATTATCATATACTCTAGTTTTAATTTCTGATATAAGGATTTTAAAAACCTTCAATTATTCAAACCCCTAAACTATTCAACTTGATAAAATATTTGCCAAATTATTCTTAGGAAACCAAACAATCTAACTGACACATATTATGGAAACAGATTTCTTTTTTATTTGAGAACAATAAAAATATTTTTAAGTAGTAAATAAAATGGTTTGAATATGAATATTTTGTCCCAGTTAGTAAAAATTCATCACTTGGCGTAAAACTAAGGATTATAAAGAATGTAAATATGTGCCTGAACATGAATATGCTGGTAAATATGAACACAAAGAGTCTTTTTTAAAACATAAAATAAACCTCAAGATACATCTTGGGTGATATTTAAAATTGCATTAAAACTTATTTTAAGATTAAATTAGGCATTTATGTTGTAAAATAAATTCAAGATTAAAGAACACCCATGTTTTTGTAAATGTATTTGTTATATCAAAAAGAACTAATCTGTGAGTTGCGCAGAATATATTTATAATTGAAACTAATTAATAGTAATATGAAGGGCTATATTTTGGGGAGAATAAATATTCTTACCCCAATAAGTAAATCTGCAGTGACACCGAATCTAAATGCATGCCCCTGTGGCAGAAACAGAGCAAGAAAATATGCCGCACTGTAGATGAAGAAAGTGTTCATAAATTTAATGTAAACCATCAGGGGACGAAAACTGAAAAGTTTAAATGAAAAGGAATAGAGGTCAACTGTATAAAAAGTAGTGATTTCCTGAGAAATAACTACTTGGATATTGGTGTAATAATAATAATATAATAATTATAATATCAATCTGCTATATAATAATATCAATACCAATAATAATGTGAACCTCCTATATTATATCACTATTCAATATTTTCTAATTACAACATTAAAAGATTATTTACTATCAATATTTTTCTGATGAAATGAGCACAAAGTAACATTCAATATTTAAATACATTCTTAGTAATTAGTATTTTCTTCCATCTGGCTTCCTCCCTCACCACTCTCCCATCACCACTTCCAATGCATTTGTTTTAGTCTTTAAAGAAACTCCATTTGTTTATTTTTTTTATTGTTTCTCTTGCCCAGTCAGACATGGTGCTTGAAAATATGTTGCTAAGACCGATGTCGAAGAACATACTGACTATGTCTTCTTCTAGAAGTTTCATAGTTTCAGGTCTTACATTCAAGTCTTTAATCCATTTGGAGTTAATTTTTGTGTATGGTGTAAGGTAAGGGTCTACTTTCATTTTTTTGCATGTGGCTATCCAGTTTTCCCAACACCGTTTGTTGAAAAGACTTTCTTTTCTCCATTGTATGTTCTTGGCTCCTTTGTCAAAGATTAGCTGTCCATAGATGTGTGGGTTTATTTCTGGGCTTTCGATTCTATTCCATTGATCTGTGTGTCTGTTTTTGTGCCAGTACCATGGTGTTTTGGTTACTATAGCTTGGAGGGAGAAGGTCAAATACCGTATGATTTCCTTCATTAAGTAGTAGATAATAACAACAATAAACAAACACATAGAGACAGAGATTGGATTTGTGGTTACCAGAGGGGAAGGGGGGAGGGAGGAGGGTGAAAGGGATAATTCTGCACATGTGTGTGGTGATGAGTTGCAATTAGTATTTGCGTGGTGAACATGATGTAATCTATGCAGAAATAGAAGTATAATGATGTATACCTGAAATTTGTACAATGTTGTAAACCAATGTTACTGCAATAAACAAAAAATTAAAAAAAAATAATAAACACTAATAATGACCAAAAAAAAAAAAGAATGGGTTCTAAAATTTCATACTATATCGTCAACCCAATGCTAAATTGAAGGAGGAATCTAGGCTTAAGTTGTTTATTCAAAATGTAAGATTCAGTATTTTGTTGGGTAATAATAGAATTGCTGAAAATTAAAAAAAAATAAAAATAAAAAAATAAAGAAACTCCAAAGCAGTACAATCACAGTAGGTCAAGACATTAGTAAATGGTGTGTTTTAGGCACTGGGAAGTTGTAGATCTAAAATATTTATGACCAAAGTCTTTCATTTCCTCTGTCATAAAGGATTTTAGCTAATTTCCTTTATTTAATTAATGTAATATAATTGTTGATTTCCTAAACAGGTAAGTATATTTTTTTCTTTCTTTTTTTTTTTTTTTTAGGAAGACCGGCTCTGAGCTAACATCTATTGCCAATAGTCCTCCTCTTTTTTCCCCAAAGCCCCAGTAGATAGTTGTATGTCATAGTTGCACATCCTTCTAGTTGCTGTATGTGGGACGCAGCCTCAGCAGGGCTGGAGAAACGGTGCGTCGGTGCGCGCCGGGGATCCAAACCCAGGCCGCCAGTAGCGGAGCGCGCGCACTTAACCGCTAAGCCACGGGGCCTGCCCAGTATATTTCTTTTCAAAAAGAGATTAATAATCAGGGTTCTCCAGAGCAACAGAACCAAGAAGATGTAAATAGTAACAGAAAAAGTTAGGTGTGCATTTTTATTTTTTAACTATTTATTTTTATATTATTTCAAATTTATAGAAAATTTGCAAAAATCATACAAAGACTCTACTATACCTTTTAGGAAGAGTCACTAATTATTTACATTTTGCTTTATTTAATTTATCACTCTCATTCTCTGTCTCCCACATACACATACTTTAATGTTTATTTCCTGAGAACAAGGGAATTGTCTTATTTAACCACACAACCATGATCAAAATCAGGAAATTTAACATTAATATAATTCTGTCCCAATGATTTCCATCATATCTTTTCTTTTTCCCCAGTCCAGGATCGAATCCAGGATCCTGTATTTAGGTGCCGTATCTCTTTAGTCCACTTTAATCTAGAAGCATGTGTTTCTCAGCTTTTCTTTGTCATTCTTCCCCTTGGAATATTTGAAGAGCACAGCCCACTTCTTTGGTAAAGTCCCCCTCATGTTGAGTTTAACTGTTGTTTTCTCCTGATTAAAGTAAGTTTATGCCCTTTTGGCAAGAATGTCAAAGAAGTAATATGTGTCCTTCTAGGTATCGTATCAGGAAGAACATGATGTTAGTTTATCCCCATATTGATGATAATAATAACTTTAATGATTGGATTGAGGTGCTTTACATTAGATTTATCCACTGTAAAATTCATATTTGCCTCTTTCGTAATTAATAAATACTTCTACACTATGTCCATATGATGCTCCTCATCAAAATTTTACCCATTAGTTGTAGCACATGTTGATAATTCTTGGCTGAATCAATTATACTACAATAGTTACAACATAGTGATTTTCCAACTTCTTCATTTCTTCTACATTTGTTTGTTGATACTCTATTGCAAGGAAGAGCTGTTCTTTCTTTTCCATTTATTCATTCACTCATTTATTCATTTATACTGGTTTGGACTCACAGATTCCCATTTTATTAAATGGATTTGATCTTTTACTGTTTTTATTTGTGTCTGATACTCAAATTGTACTAGATTTGTCCATTTTGGAACCTCTTCAATCTGGATCCTGGGTGCTTGTAACATGTTCTTTTCATTCTTTGAGAAATTCTTTATTTTCTAGCACAAGAAGTTCTAGGCTTATCTTGTACTTGCCCTGCCCAGACCCTGGGACCCTCCATTTCTCCAAGGAACTCTGGTTACTTTTGTTGGAGAATGATAGTTAAACACTAGGATCTGGGCAATAGATATGGCAATTTCTATTGATGTGATACTGCTCCTAGGTACTCTCAATAAACAGAGCTAGAAAGTGTTTGTGTTTCTGAGTATCTATCTATCTATCATCTATCATCTACATATCTATCAAAAACCATGAATTGATACTTATAGTTCCAATTCCAATACTCTACAATAAAACAAAATTCATTTTAGCCTTTCCCTTTTCCATATTAGTATCAAAGTATCTAGCAGTTGGGAAATGGCTCCCATTATCCTCAATGTATTTGTTCATTAGATCAAGACTGAAATACCAGAAAGTGTTTTCAGGATTGCTGACACATACCATTACAAAAAAAAAAATACTAATTGTGTTCAATATTTGTTTATAGTTATTGACTGTGTGTGTCTGATGGGATGGAGGCAGTGGTGAGTGGTTACATACAGTGAAATGCACAAATATTACATGTTCCATTAGATGAGTTTTGTTCAACATGTACTTTCATAATCCATACTCCTATCAAGACATGGAATGTTAACATCACCCCAGAATGTCCACCCTCCACCACGCACCAATGTTCTGTTTCTTCCAGCATCAAATTATATTTCCATGTTTGAACACTTCATATAAATGGAATCATACCGGTAGTATGTACTCCTTGTCTTGTCTTATTTCACTCAGCATAATGTTTTGGAGATTCAGTCATGTTGTTGCATGTATTAGTAGTTTTGTTCCTTTCTATTAATACATAGAATTTATTGTATAACTGTACCACGATTTGTTTATTCTTTTTGCTGTTGATGGATATTTGTATTTTTCCACTTTTGGCTTTTTAAAATAATGATGCTGTGAATATTCAGAACAAGTCTTTGTGTGGAAGTATGTTTTAATAATTCATGGGTAAATATCTAGGGATAAAATTGCCAAGTGAATGAGTAAGGGTATGTATAACTACACGAGAAAATGTTAAAACACATTCTGAAGTCATTAGAGCATTCTAAACCTCAATCAGAATGTATGAGTAACTCCACATGCTCAGCAACAATTGGTTGGGTAAGTCTTTTTAAATTTAGCCATTCTAATGTGTCTGAAATGGTATCTCATAATGGTTTTGATTTACATTCCCTGATGACTAATAATTTTGAGCCATTTTTATTTGCTAACTGACCATTCATATATCTTCCTTTGTGAACTAAGTGTCTAGTCAAGTCTTACCCATTCTATTGAATTGTCATTTTATTGTTAATTTGTAGGAGTTCCTTTTATATTCTAGATATAAGACCTTTGCTCAGTATAGTTTTTATACATATTTATTCCAGTCTATGGTTTTGTGCTCACTTTATAAGTGTTTTTTTTAATGAACATACATTTACTTTAGATGCAATTTTAAAAATTTTAATATTATTTTTAGTAAATAGCAAGTTTTAATAGCATTTTTAAATGTTATGGCGATGGTTTTTTATGCCCTAAGAAGATATACTTCTGTATTTTTTTAAAAGTTTTATAGATTTTATGTTTATGTTTAAATCTATGATCCATCATGAATTGACTTTTGTATGGTGTGACACACACACACACACACAAATATACATTCAGTTGAATGGTGTTTTAAGATTTGTGGACAGTGCTTTCCTTTACCAATTGAATTACTTTAGCAACTATGTTGAAAATTAATTGAACTTACTCTTTTGTTTCAGTGACATGTTTGTTTATTCTAATGCCAATTCCGTGCTGTCTTGAATACTGTAGCTTTAATTTAAATTTTGATGTCAGGTAGTGTAAATTCTGCAATCATAGGCATTATTTTCAGTATTATTTTGGTTATTCTACGTCCTTTATGTTTCCATATGGATTTTTGAATTAATTCGTCATTTCTATAAAACAGGCTGTTGAGATTTTGATTGGTATTGCACTGAATCCATATATTAATTTAGGGGAGAATTTACATTTCAACAATATTAAGTGTTCCAATTCATAGACATGGTATTTTTCTCCAATTATTTAGATATGTTTAACTGAGTATAGAATTCTTAGTAGACAGGTATGATTTTTCTTATAATATTTTAAAAATATATTTCTATTGCCTTTTGTCTTATATTGTTTCTGAAGAAAATAGTTATTGTTCCCAGTATGTAATGCATCTTTTTTATCTACTTTTCAAATTTTTCTATTCATCTTCGATTTTTGAAAGTTTTGCTCTGGTACCTTTAAGGTCATTTATGTTTCTTTAATCAAGCTTTGCATTTGCTGATCTACTTTGTTCTTTAAGTTGTTTGTTTTATACCACATTCAGAAATCCTTGCCTATTATTTCTTCGAATATATTTCCTGCCACATATTTTTTCTTCTTCTGCATCTCCAATTACAAGTGTGGCAAACTGTGTCATAGGACCACACATGTCCCTGAGTTTCTGGGGTTTTGAAATCATTCTCTTTTCTTCAGTTAAGATAATTGCTATCGATTTAAATATAAATTTACTTAATCTTTCCAAACCTTTCTCCAATATTCTTAAAATAATCCTAGTAAATGTTTGTTTTTAGGCATTTTATTGTTAAATTCTACAATTTCCATTTGGTACTCTTGATATGTAGATAGATGTGTAGATAGGTAGGTAGGTAGATAGATATAGATATTTCACATCTGTTCTCTGAATATAAACATATTTTCCTTTAAGTGCTTAATCATAGTTAATATGGCTACTTTAAAGTCCTTATCTGCTAATTGCAACATGTGGACATCTTGAGTTTATGGTTTATTTAATACTAGCTGTCTTTTCTCTTGACTGTAAGTCCTATTTCTCATATTTCTTTGCACATATTTTGTTTATTTTAAACTGAACTTTACAGATATATTATAAACTCTGGATTCTGTTATCTTCCTCTGAAGAACACTGTTTTTAGTTATGGCAAGCAGTTAACTTAGCTGGACTGATCCAAGCTCTATCTCCCTTGTGGTGGACAGCAGCTAAGCTCACTGCTCGGTTCTGCTAGCCTTCCAGCTATATGCTATGCTGGGATGTTTGGAGTCTCCCTCACGCAAACACAGTTCAGGAGTGAGCCAAAGATTTAAGAAGAGATCATATGCAGATTTGAGATTTCTTCCCTCTGTTGTTTCCTCTCTTATTGGATTCCCCTCTCACTTTCAAGCCCCTCTTGTAGACTCAAATCTTATCATCTGACTCATCAAGCCAGTAAGACTGTGGTTTTTGGCTTGAGTTCTAGCCACTAAGTGTCATGTGAGCTGGGAGTGCCTTCTGACAAAAAGCCTTATAAAGATGAATCTCACCCAGCACAATTCTCCTCTTTGAGGGTCAAATCCCCACTAGTTTTGGCTTTCTTTTGATCATTTTCTTATGCCTTCAAATAGCAGTTTTTGTATTTTCCCCAGAGTTCATAATTTTTAGTTCCAGCTTTGCTACTATCACTGGAATTGGAACCAACTGGTTCATTTTTTATTTCAGTCATCATAAGGCATTATGATTCAAATATTTTCAGTCTATAAAAATGGGCAGCTCTTTTTCTTACTCTGCCAGGAATAGTGCTATGCTATACCCTATACAGACACACATGCTCGGACACCAAGCATATAATTTCATTTAATACTGAAAACAGCATTGGAGGTAAGCATATTTATCCCATTTTACATTGCAATAAGTAAGGTTGAGAGATATTGCTGCTTGGGCAAGTTCAAAAAGTTAGACATGGAGTAAAAATCAACCACAGTCACGTCACACTCTCTTGCTATTCCTTCTATCCATTCGCCTCTTTCTTTCAAACAAATACATCTTAAATCTGTAATTTGAAAATGTTAACACCATTGATGAGTACCAATTAAGCAGTATAATTTAGTGGTTAAGGTCATGGGCTTCAGAATCAGACAAACTTGGTTTTTAATTCTGCCTTATCACCCACTCCCTATATGTAATTATCATATCTACAAAAGAGGATGATAGTAATAACATAAAATTGCTGTGAAGGTTATATGTGATATCTCATGAAGAATATATGATATACATAGAAAGTACTGAATAGATATTAGATTTTACAATAACTATTCAATAGAATTTTATTCTGAGACACTAAAAATTTAATCTTCTTGCAAAAGAATTTTAAAAACTGTCTCATGATATATTTATGCCAGACTTGATCTGTTACAGCTGGATAAACAATCCCAACAACACAAAATGGGAAGGAGAAAGGGAGTGAACATTTATTGGTGGTATACCATGTACCTAACACTGAGACAGGCATTTTTAAATACATGATAGTATTTTATTTTCACAGCACTCTGTAAAGTAAATATGACTTCCATTTTCACAGATAAGGAGACTAAAGTTCAGAAAACTTAAAGTAACTTACCCATCAACTTAAACTATTATGTATCTGAGATATTATTAGAACCTTAGTCTGCCTAACACATTTCACTTCCTCATGTTACAAAATTGGACCGCTATGAATCTACAGTGAGTGCTGAGTCTTATAACACTCTTATAATTAAAACACTATGTGGTGTTTAAATGCTTTCTGAACTTTCTTTCCTCAGTCTCTCTCCTTCTACTTCCCTCAACTTAATGTCTTAATTTTCTTCCTTAAAAATGTCCTACCAACATAATTCAATTACAATTTGATCCTTCTGTCTTTCTCTGCATCCATTTATTTCATTTCTGTTGGATTGGTTCCAAAATGTAGTTTTATGTTCCTCAAAAACCTTTTACATAGCACATAATCACATATCATATTGTTTTAGGCATTGAGAAGAGTGAATTAGACTTACACAGTCTTATTCCTTCGCTGAAGGTTTTAACTGCATTGGTTTTATTAAATCATATATGATTACTTATTGTTTTACCTAGCTAATGCATTCTGTACTAGGCCACGAGTCCAGAAGAACGGTCTCGATTAGAAAACTGCAGAATGTACACACCATATTGATATTTCAAAGTGGTCCAGCCATTGAGAAAATAGTCTTAGAGATAGAAGGATAAATGTCAGATATTATATATGAGATTATAAACATTAATTCTGGAAATATTGAAAGGACTGATTAAACAGAAATTAATGTCCATTACATATAACAATGGACAAAGAGGGATTATGACACTGGATTCT
Organism: Ceratotherium simum simum; assembly: GCF_057802395.1. NCBI lineage: Eukaryota > Metazoa > Chordata > Mammalia > Perissodactyla > Rhinocerotidae > Ceratotherium > Ceratotherium simum. The sequence continues at coordinate 19,096,455 of NC_141909.1, forward strand.
ACTCTAAACTACTCCTCTTTTATACTATAAATTGGTTTTATGCAATTTATGATGCTTTGTACAGTGTGGGTCATAATTTTTAAGAGATTAATAAAAGATTAGGGATCAAAATGAACCATCCATCGCAACTTACAGACAGTAAAAAAGATTCAAAGACGGTACATCGTGGATCAGGAGTGAGAAGAAACTAGTTCTGGTCTCAGCTCTGACTCTAACATCTAAGGATATTACTGAACAATTATTTGATTAAGTTGAAGTGGGAGCATCGATTTAATTTCTTATACTCTTCTGTTATTATACACTAATTTAGGATTGTTATGGGGGTCTGTTGAGTCAGAATTCATATCATATTGGAGCATCAAATAAAAAAAAGGACATATTTTGCTAATAATGTAATTTTTACATGCAGGTATAGGTTATGGTGAGTGAAACTCTAAGTCTGTGGAATGTCCACATGATAGTTCTTTTCCATATATTGGCAGTTTGAGGGTTAGTGGCATAACATATAAAACTTTTGACAACATCCACTGAAAGGATTGGGTGATGGAACACATTTCCTTAGTTCCCACTTTTTCATAATTTAGCAGTTTAAACCTGTAGAAAGTGCTATTTCCATTAACATAGTTTGTTCTTTCATCCTTTTCCTTCTTAGTTTTCTACCATCGTCTACTCACAATACAGACGCTACTCTCTACACTGGTTTAGTAGATGTCAGAAGCTAAACATTTAAGGAATTGTATCTTTGTTTAAATAAATGATTCTATGATGTTTATAATTGTTAATGACTCTAAGAAAACTTCATAGACACAAGGGAATAATACTAAGCTGAAAAAGATCTTTGATTTAATACATGTATTCTAACATGAAGTTTCTAAAACTTGTAATAAAAAAAGAAAGCTACTTAGTCTTAGGGTCAGAATCAGGTGATTTCGAGAGAGTGAGTGAGAGAACATTCTAGATTTGAGGTACCCGTGATTATTGTTTTCATTCTCCTTCAACAACAAACTTTTCTGTTTTTTGAGATCACCATTTAGCAGGAAAATATCATGATAGTTCAGAGCATCAGTGTTTGAGGGGGATCCCTGGAATCAACTCTCTGTCATCCCTTAGCACTTACCAGTCATTTGGCAAGTTTCCTTGACATCTCTACTCCTGTTTCTTCATCTGTAATAGTGCTATCTTGCAGGGCTGCTCCAAGGATTAAATATGATAACACATGTAAAGGCTACAACAGGGCTGAGACAATAGCAATCACTCAATATGTTACTCATTAGGTATACTCTTCCTTGGAAGATTCAGAAGATTTACAATGATAGGAAAAAACAGAATATTATTTATACTATACCCCCCACTTCTACTGTCCTCTTGTCTCTATCGTCTCAAACAAATCCAGAAAGTCCTAGTTCAAGTCCTATCACTTATAATAAATCTTTCCCTTTTCTGGACTGTAAAATATTTGTTTGCTATATTATCTATTTTGGCAGAGATCACATACTATTTTACACCATGTTAAAAATGTTTTATATAGGTATCATTTGTCTCTAATACATTTTTAATATTTTAAGATGAAAAGCCTTCATCTTATATTCCTTTTGTGCTTTGTGACTTTCTTGGGAAAAATTAATTCTCTGCCGGTGCTCTGTCCACAAAGCAGAGTACAAGTGTAACTGAATTGGTAGAACACAGAGTGGGATTGCATAGATATCTTTCTCAAACCACAAATGAAGAGCAAGTATATAGTCTCCAGACATCTCAACATTACAAGCTATTCATGTCATAGTCAACTCAAGCTGTCAACCATCAACTTGAGCTGTTTTATAGCACTTGAGTACCTGATGCATTTGTTAGGGAAAAAATGGACAATGAAACTTGGATGATGTTGAATTTCACTGATTATTTTTGGAAGAGTGGGAGAGGATGGAATTTAATTTGCCTCACTTTCCTCTGAAGCCACGCGTATAGAAAGACACAAGTTCTGGATGAGATAAGAAATAAAGCATTAAACTTCACACTTGAACATACTTCATGAATATCACCAGTGAGGCAAGTTATATAAATCTTTAGAATTACAAGATAGTATTAAAATCCCACATAAAAGCTTTTTATATTTACTAGGAAAAAATATAGAATTTCACAATTAAAGAAAAATATTTTCTATTTTGTATATATATGACACATTACACCTTGATTTTTACTTTAATTCCCGTATTTTTTGCATATTTAAAAACTTCAGGCTTGCCCCCATTCATACCAGAAATGCAAAAATCCCATAAACATATTAACACATTTATTTCAGCAATGTACAAAAACGATAACATGTAATGTCTAAGTTGGATGTAGCCTAGGAACAAAGATTAGCGTTAATCAATTAGTATAATTAATGATATCGACAGATTAGAAAGAATCACACGATCATCATAACACATTAAGAAATTCCATTTGATAAAATTCAATATCCATTCATTATAAAAATTATTAGCAAACTAAGAATAGAAAGGAATCTCTTTATCTGACATAAGACATATAAAATCTACAGAACACATCACATTTACTGGTGAATAACTAAAACTATCACTTTGATTTTGAAATCAAGATGAGAAGAACTATTATCTTGACTTGCGTCCAACATGTAGGAAGTTTTAGACAATGCAGCAAAGCAAGAAAAATAAATAAAATGTCTAAAAATTGGAAAGGAAAAAAAATGACGTTTTCCCAGATGATACTATTGTATACAAAAGAACTTACAGGTACATTTCTAGAATTAACTAAGGAGTTCTACAAGGTTATTGGATATAAAATTGGCATAGAAAATAACTTGCATTCCTATTTACCATCAATGATGAGGAAAACAAAGTTTTAATAAATTATAATAGCTTCAATTGATTTAGGTATTCTGAGAATAACTATATGTGTAAGACATCATCGGAGAAAATTGTAAAATTTTACTGAGAAATATTAAAGAAATTAAAAGGGTTTAACTAGTCAAGATATATATCATGTTCATTGCTTGCAAGTTGAAATATTGTAAAGATGTGAATGCAACATAATCCCGCTAAAAGTCCTAATAAATTTGGTAGAATTTGACAAGCTGATGTTAAAATATATATGAAACTGCAAGCATCAAAATACTCTTGAAGAGGCTATCCTGGTGGCAAAGTGGTTAAGTCCACATGCTCCACTTCTGGCTGCCTGGAGTTCACAGGTTCAGATCCCTGGCGCAGACCTATGCACCGTTCATCAAGCCATGCTGTGGTGGCATCCCAGATAAAGTAGAGGAAGATGGGCACAGACGTTAGCCTAGGAACCAAACTTCCTCAGCAAAAAAGAGGAGGGTTGGCAATAGGTGTTAGCTCAGGGCTAATCTTCCTCACACGCACGAAAAAAACACTCTTGAAGAACAAGGCACACGTAGACACGCACACTTGTTATAAAGATCCACTAATTAACAAACCACGGTATTGGCACAAGGACAGACATTGGGACCAATGGAACAAAATAAAAAGCTCAGAAACAGACCCATTTATTTGTGGACACCTGATAAATGAGATATTTAGCACTGTTGAGTACTGGAGAAAAACAGGCTTTGCAGAAAATGGTTTAGAGTCAAGTGGGAATTCACTTAAATAAACAACACAATAAATGGGACTTACATGGCCCATTGTGTACAAAATTCAGGTCCAGGTGCATCTATATGTGACACATATCCATAATATTTTGAGAAAATTGTTCAAGAGCATATCTTTATTTCCCAGGGTAAAGACTCATTTTTTAAACCACAAAGCACTAATCATAAAGTAAATGATCAATAAAGTCTACTATATGAATATCGAGAACATCTGTGCATCAAAATTCACCATCAAGATGGGGAAAATACAAACCACAGCCTGGGAGTTTTTAGAAAAATATAATTAAAGAAGGACTAGCAAAACAAAAACAGCAGTAACAACTGCAAAAACTCCTACAAGTATTAAGAAAAAGAGAAGACAACCTAGGTAAAAAATAGGCACTTTACAAAGAGGGAATACAAACAGCCAGTAACCATCAATAATGAGGGAAATGTAAATGAAAACAAGATGCGTCTACAAACTCACTGAGTGAGCAAAAACTTGAAAGTCTGACAATACATATGTTCATGAGGATGTGGACAACAAGAAGCCTTGCTTCATGCTGGTGGGAGGATAAATTAGTACAACCAGACTGAAATGCCATGTGGCATTATCTAGTAAATCTCAGAATATGAAAAACTTACAATCCAGCAATTTTACTGCCCAGTATACACTGCGGAGAAACATACACGTGTGCAACAGTATATATATAACTATATATATACGAGACAGCTCTTGGCAGTATTGTTCTTAATAGCCCCAACGTGGAAACACCCAAATGTCCATCAGTACTAGAAGAGATCAATAAATTGTGTTACAGTCATGAAATATTCAGCAATTAAAATGAATAAACCACGGCTGCACATATTAAAATAGATGGATCTCACAAACGTAATATTGAGCATCAGATGTCAGACATAAAATAATACATATAGTATGATACCTGTTCAAGAGCAGGCAAAACTCTGTTATTTGACGATGCATACATAGATGAAAAATATATTTATTTTAAAATGCAAGGGAATGATTGCCAGTAAAGTCAGTAATATTGGTTACATCCAGGAAAACAGAGGGGGTTTGCAGTCTGGCAAGAGGCCCATGTTTCTTGGTGGGGGCATTTCTATATTGCTGGCAAAATTCTATCTTTTGATTTGATGGTGTTTACATTGGGTTCACGTTATACGCACTCATTAAATTGCACATATACGTCTTATGCTATGGGTCATATTTGATGATAAATATAAATAATCCGAACTATAACACTTCCATAATTGTAGCTATAATCAGATTTATGTAAAAATTTCTTTATTAGGATCATTTAACAATATCAATTATATATAAGTACTATTATTCATAATAAATAGTTGAGTGCAATTTGCTATTTGTATCAATGAGTTCTGATGCAACGTTTGTCTCAGTGTGATTTGTTGAAAGCAGATATGGCCCAGTAGTTGTACTATACAGGCCACTGGACATTCTGGTAGCCGATAATGAACAAATAAAAAATTTACAGATATTGGGGTAAACAATATGGTCCTTGTCTTCAAATTTCTCTCCACCAACTGCAATTTAGAATGAAAAAATAAACAACATCCCCATGTCATAAATCAATTCTGTTTGGTAATCCTGTTCCCCAGATGCTGATTTTCACTACAAGACTGCACAGTTTATTTCAATAATGTATCCCAATAATCAGCTTACAAAAACACCCTTTTAGATGAAATTTATCTTAATGATTCATAAACCACACGAATGTATGTAAAAAATGAAATAGTATTATCCTGGCTAGGATTATAAACACATAGATCCAATCATAGATTTTAAAAAAAGAAGAAAATAAGTGAACAGCTTACATAAACCAGAAAGAAAACTAGTCATAATAAAAATGAAAAAAATATGCATAAAAAAATCTTTATCACATAACGTATGTTGAAGAAAGAGGGGAAATTGCAGAATTTTATTTGGGTGGCTTAGGACTGACATTGATCAGTGAAAATCCAATGACTTGTGGTCCTCTATAGTTTAATTAAATGTTTCCAGAAAATAACAGTGAAGTCTTCCATCTGGACTTTTTATCAACTTCTCTTTTCTCCTCTAAATATCTTTTAAAAATGAACAAAATTACTATGAATCCCATCAGGTTGTACATGATTTTTCACTTTTTTTCTCTTCAAAAAATGCATATCTTCTTCCCACACATCATTTCCCAATTCCAAAAACTGGTATCGTGGATTCTTAAGCATGCACTTGACACTAAACAGTTTGACTGTTCTGGGAAGGAACTCGCATACTTAATCATGGCCTTATTCTGTCTGGTACAATGGTGCCATCTACAGGCATGACTGCATATTTCCACAAGTTTCTCTGAAAAAATTCAAAATAAATGCTATAAGAAAGGATTCCAAACGACGTAGTTACCTTGATTCTTTAAACTTTATAAGATCTGTTCTTTTTGGGCTACAATATATTGTAAAAACAATTCATTCTAGTGATGTACTGTGAAAATGCAACGGGAAATCCATGAATTTATAATCCAAGGGAGTTCAATTTCTACACCTAAAGATAGAATACATCTAGAGATGGCATTAAATTTTCGTATTTTGGGGTAAATTACAAAATAAAATGGAATAGTGTATGATATGAGCCTCCCCACAAAGTACTTAAAATCAAGCTAAAATTCAAAATTAGCACAGGTAAAATAATTCCAATTGAGTTAATTTCTAAATTGCGTGAATAGACTTTCAGAACAAAAATTACTCATACAGAAAAGATGGGGAAAGAAAGAGATAAGTGCTGAGCACATGCGCTTGACATCTTTCTCACCTTTAATTCTCACATCTCCTCACCCTGTGAGGCAAGTTTTAACTGAGTCAAACCCAGGTTAATTTACCAAGGTCACACTGCTAAAAAGTGGTAGAGTAAGGATTCAGACCCGTAATATGTAACCTCCAGACTAATCCTCTTCCATTCTACCACAACCATAAACCCCAGGGGACAGCCTCCACAGCTTTAAAAAGGAGTGAGAGGATCTGGCACTCTCGATTTTCTAGAGTGACTCACAGAAAGTGTCTTCTGTATAACTTTAAAATGTCTTATTACACACAAACTGCTGAGCTCTGCGGCACCGGATGTTTTTCTTGCAAAGACAAACTATAAATAAAAATTGTAATAAAATATGATCCAGGAAACAGCTGGTTCCTGGGATGAAGGCATATAAATGACTAAGCAGTTAATTATCTTCCCCTCTATTTCAATGCTGGGTAAATTCACCCTTTGTTTAACTAGACAGACTAGGAACCAGCAATGAGTAATCCCAATTGACAGCATCTTTCCCCTCTCTGAAACTAAATCCATCACACCTTTCATACTCCTCTAACTCATGCTATTTGTCTATCAAAGGAAGAAAGAAGCATCTCGTACAATTCTCCCATAGCCATTCATTTATGCATTCATTGCATATGCATGCATTCATTCAACAAATACTCTCCAATGCCACCTGTGTGTCATAGGCAGAGGGCACACAAATTTGAACAAGACAAACACAGTCTTTGCCCATGAAGAGCTTACAGTAGCAGAAGGGTCAGACTGGGAGGCAGTACAGTCAAACACAAATAAATTACACACAGTACATCATCATTAAATATTCATTAAATGAAGCCCTTTCTGGCTGACTTAACCCTTATTGATCTCTCCCTCTGATCTCTCTGAGTACCAGAGCACTTACATTGTGTAACACTATTTACCTAGGTAAGCTTCTGGAGGAAGAGGGCAATGAGTAATATTCCTTTGCTATCCTGACATAATCAACCAAGTACTCAACAAGTATTTCATGATGTGCTCTCACGGTAGCAGAGGAAGTTCGAGGGTGGAGTGGGATGAGAGAAGGAAGAAGTGGAGGAAGAGAAGGAAGAAAAGAGAGAGGAAGAGAAAGAGGAGATCTTATATGAATTATTCTTTGCTTTAGGAAAAATAAAACATTTCCAACTGGTGAAAAAAACCTATTCTATTTAGATGGAAACTGAGTGAAAACACACAAATCTAGGTGGAGACGCTACTCTGTTTTAGTCTTAAGTGAGAAATCGGGTCCCGTGCAGGGTGGGGAGGCCCTGCTAGACCCAGAGCCAGCATGTTGACGGCAGCTCAGGATGCATCACAAGTGCTCACTTAAGAGTCATAAGGTCCAGATTTTCATTACCTTAGATCAGATGATTTATGTGTCTGTGGGGCCAGCACATCGCCTATTACACCATGTATATCAATTTTTTGTGAAAACAATATTATAAAAATACAAGTTTTAGAATAATTAGAGGAAAATAGCGGAGTAAACAGAGTTGCATTGCTTTCCCTCACTTATCCACCAACAACAACGCATGTTCTAGTCTGCTACAGTCTCTCTCTTCAAGGAAGGTGGTAGCCTTTCTAGTCATTCTATGGCACACATATTGGTGTTGGTCTTTTTAAATTAGCATTGAAGATAATTTGGAATGCAAGTAATGTCTATAATGTTCTTGAAGTCTTTCAAATGCATGCCATAGAGAAAAGTAGACCCTGGGTGTTAGCCATCCTCATGTATAATAGCATTCAGTCTACAAATGCAGTGGCAGTAGGACACAAGCAATCAAAAACTATTGCATTCCAACAACTCCAGAATGAATTTCAATATTATATTTGTAAAAACACTGAATGTTATGGTGTCAGCCTCCTTTGCCCCATATATCTTGTTAAAACTGAATTTACAAAGCCCATAAATGGGGGATAGATAGATATGGACCTATACATAGAGAGAGAGACATATAGAGAAATAGATATAGATGTATATGTGATAAAATTTCAAGAGTACTTAGAGGTATCTCTGGAAACTATATTAAACCTTTAAGTTAAGATAATCTAAAAACCTTAGCCTACATATTGATTAACTTATCAAAACCAGTGTACATATTGATAGGATTTAACTTGGGGGAAGGAGGTATTTTAACACTAAATTAGCTGTCTGAAAAAACCCTCTACATTTTTTTTTATTAATTTGGTTTTCTAAATTAATTAGGTTATTTCTAATCCAAGATGTCTTGCTTTCACACACAGAGGAGATAATGAGAGAAATTTGAATAAGGTGAGTGTTTGGCACTTTTTCTAAATATCATCCTTTATATCCAATACTTGGCAAGCCTCATCTGCCCCCTCCTCTCTCCCCTACCCCTGACCCTAAAAACAAATGTGAGGATACTTCTGCTATTGACTCTAACTGGCTTCTGGGTCGCCCAGGACTAACCCCACCTTTGCACCAACCTTCTGGTGAAGAATATGATTCTGTTCTGCAAATACTCTTTACTCCAGTGAGGTCTAGAGTTCTCACTGTCATGCTGAACAAGTTTGAGGCTTGGCAGCCCAATGCATGGCTGCCTCTGTACCACACCACAGCACCCGAAATCTTGGCAGCCAGTCAAAAGCTAATGAAAATTTCAAAGGTACAAAGCTCCTCTCACAGCTCCAGAGAAGCAAAAGATATTTCAGCAGGATCACAACAGGTGCATCAAAGTAATTCAAAAGGAAAAAAAAAAAAAAAAGAAAGAAAGAAGGCTTCTTGGACCTAGCAAAAAAAATTTTTTTAAGTAAACATGCACACATAAACCCTGTTTTATATGTGTCAAAAAGCTCCTTTCAATATTCATCACAAAAGAGGATCAAAACAGATCTGCACAAATTACAAGAGGTCATAAGTATCAGAATATTTTCAGGTTTAAAGAACAAATATACATATCTACAGATTGAAATGCCTCACTATGGAATTTCTGCTTCAAATCACAGAAATGTAGCAGCTATATCACACTTTGGTCTTAAACTGCAGAAAATATATTTTTAACAGGCAAAACACATGTGGGAGACAATGAATATAGACTTCATCTGGGCTCTGTATTTCTTGACAGCAATCCAAAGAGGCCAAGATATTTTTACCAATATATTCTTTAGAAACTAGGACAGAAGGAATAAAAGAGCTTTATGATTTTTCAACCCCTGTCTCCATTTCTGCGATAGATGTTTACATTACTCCAACCATTAAGTGATTGGTGACATAGGATTAACAGAAATCAAGAAAGTTACCCTCTCTATCTGCTGGTGAATAGGACAGGAAGGCTGGAAGGGGCAATAAATAACAGCAGACGAGGAACTGAAACAACACAGCAAAATGTGGAATATTGGACAATATACCAAACAAAAATAGAAGAAATGCTGGAATTAGAAGAGGAAAATTGGACCTTAATGCTGGTTCTGCTAATAGATTTAAATTTAGGCAATTTATTTAAACTTTCTGGGCCTTTGTTTCCCCATTTGGAAAACAGGAATAATAATACATGTTTGAATCACATCACAAGTTTGTTACGGAGCATAAATTAGCTAGTGTTATAGCGCTTCGTAAATATTTTTTCTAATAAACAATATTTTTGGTTTTCTTATTTTTTCATATTCCTAGCAGTGCTCCTTTATTCCATAGTTTCAAAGCAACAAAAATGCATGTTTCAAAAAAAGCGCATATGAATATAGAGGGGCAGGATTTCACAGTGAGACACAGACAGGAAGATTTAATAGACTCTAAAGCAACATTTTTGTATTGACAACCTGGACTTCTACAAGCATTAGGCTGAGTCTATGCTGGTTAATTTCATCTCAGGTAACACATTCATAAATATTTTCTTCATTGAACGTACAGATCTTTCCAATTCAGCTCATAAAGCCAGCTTTCAGGCGCTGCACTCCCACTGTCTGATCTGTTCTGTTTCATCAGATTCAGCAAACTGTCTCAGAGCGTCTGCTCTGACTCCATCACAGCTCCACATTGTGGTTCTACTGAGAAAATGCTGTGCAAGTGCAAGTGTCTCAGTGTGTACTCAGACGTTCGCGTGATGCAGTCACATCATTCAGGAAAGCAGGTGTCATCAACGTGCGTCTGTCCTTTACGTACAGATTCATATCCAGAGATCAACATTTTGGGGCTTCCTATTTGGAACACGATTATTTAACACAGTCCATACTTTAGTGGATATTAATAATGATTTTGTTTTGCCCATAAGCATTTTATTCAAGGCAATTTGTAACAGGGAAATAAATGACCTACTATCACATTTTTAAAAGAAGTAATCTCTCAAAAATACTTTAAGTATAAAGTTGCTTTATGTTTGTGGTGTTAGGTGAGTAGTGGGTATAAAATTAAATGAAGTGGATAGTAACTGAATGATTGTTGTAACTATATAACGGTAGAGTTTATAGAAATAACACTGGCTTTGTAGTCAGATTTGGATTTAAATCTAAGCTCAACCATTCACTGGCTCTATAGTACTGGGTAAATGACTTAATCTCTAAATTTTATGACCTACTGCGTAAAATAAGGGGAATAATAAATGTCTCTTTGACCTGGAGGAGGTATTAAGTAATATAACTTATATTAAATATCTAATAGAAATTCTAGAACATAATAAGCAATCCATAATTGCCATTTGCTATCTTACCAAGAGGATGAGGAAAATGAGGTCTCAAGGCTTAGTCATCATCTATGATAAACTCACAACATCAGGTTTAGCACTTTGCTATTACAGCAATTAATTCCCTGAAAAAAATTGTTTTATCATTTTTTGAATTATCTCCAAACTTCTCTTAGTTTTGGTGTGGAATAAGATATGACTTTTTCCCTTGTAATGGAACAATTTAGGACAACTATACACCATCACCCATTAAATAAAGTGTTATTTTTTAATTGCACATAATTCTCTAAGAAAAATCAGCATCTCTGAATCTTAGATTTCACAGCGTAACCTTCCCTAAAGGCTCATAGGGATATACACCCAAAAAACTAATGAACTATTGCTTGATGTCTGTTTCTTAACAAAGACCAGATTTACATTATAAAAGTTATTTTTCATTTTATTTTTATGTCATGTATGCATAATACTTTTTAATATATATGAAAAACCATTCAGTATAGTATATTTATATATTTCACTATATCTTTGGGACATATGCATTCTGTGCTAAAAGTTTCTCTTTTTAAAAAAAACAAAGCAGAAGATGAGAATTTTATGTGTAGGAAAATGAACTCAATTATTATAATATATTCTGAGGAAATCAAAAAAGGGTACTAAATTTACAGTTAATTCCATAATAAGCAAAAGTAAGCAATATAGTGGAGGAATTCATCTGATCTGACATTCTGTTTGATTATATATTTTTTCTCTAATGGAGCTACAACCAACAAGACAATTATAGTTTCACCAACCCAAACGTCAGCCAGTGGACAGATTACTTACAGTTTTGACACTTGGCAAGGCAAAGCAAAGAAAAAGTCAAAGAACTCTCACTTATTTGTTAGCCAAACTACTGTCAGGAGAAACTTAATTCATCACCAGCTGTCAGTCATAAAGTCATTCTCTGTCATTGGAAACTCTGTGGACAGGATAATTACTGCGATTAAACAGCAGTGCATTTAAAATATTTCAGTAGCAGCTAAAATAACTGTTGAATACTGATAGTAAAGCACCAGATTAAAGGTGCTAAACTCTCAGCGAATTATTGTAAGTTTTAGTATCTGACAATGCACAAATATAATGTCAAAGCATATTAAACAGGTACAGAAATTGATGAGGGCTTAATCATTTTCTTTAGAGATACAGTAAAGATATCCTTTTTTAACCTTAAAAAATTAAATCTTAGACCATGTCCTTCAGAGTATACAGTTTGCATTTTTGACAACTAGTCATGGTTATATGATTTTCTCTAGCCATTGCTTTCAACTAATTTATCTAATTTTTCTAGTCAATTCCTCTCACACAGTGTTTCTGAGGGCCTTCTTTGTGTTAGGCAAGCGCTGGAAAGCTAAGTACTGGAATACAGAGATATAAAACAGTGCTAGCACTGGCTTGGAAGTGGTTTACTGGTGCGTGGAATTTTTAGTTTAGTCCTATTTCCATGAATATTTCCATGAGGGGAGCTACCTCAGGCTCCCTCAATGGCATGCCATGTCCTAAGGAGAAGCATGAAGGTACCACTCTGGAGAATTTAGGTCTGAGGACACAGTAAGAATTGAAGAGGTTTCAAGCAGTCATCATAACAATGCAAGGTTTCATGGGCAGGAGTCGATAGAAAATCACATGTGAGTATAATATTTTCAATTTTCTCTTTTGTAGTGTGAGTTAGCAGATCCAGACTTCCCATTTTGCTGTCTCTGTCTTCGAATCATGGATAGCAACCCAGATAGCAAGGAGCTGTCATGAAGTCATGAGATTTCAAATACACAACTAAGAGTATCATCCAGGAAACTGTAGGAGAACTAACCACAGTCCATGAGATCAGTGTCAATTCAAAGGTGCAAACAGAGAGCTGAGTTCTTAACAGGTGGAATGTGTCAGAATCTATAATAATGACAAATATAGGAAGGCACAAAATGAGGGCCAGCAGAGCTATAATCAATAACCAAGGATTTTGGTGCACTCTTCTCTCTTTCTTATTGTATTTAGGACCTCCTGGGTTATTGTGTCATGTTTGAAGTCATGAAACAGCAGAACTCAGTGAAGTATACAACTGCCTCCAAAGAATTCACTGTACATTGGCATATGAATTGCTTTAAGGAATCTTGTGGTTAAAAAGAAACAAAAATATACTTAATAATTTTTAAACATATATCATCTCCAAAATTATTTGCAACTTTTATTTTCCTTGTTGTTCCTCTGAATATCTCCCAAAACAAATGCTGGACAATATTTCTTTATATGAAAGATCTTCCACTTGATTGATTTCCTTTACATTCATGCCTATATTGTTTAGCTGATCAATTCATTTGACATATGTGCTTTTATAATTATTCACTAAAATGCATAACATATTTTTATCCCTCAAAAATACTACTCATACCACCAGTAATTAAATCTGCCAAATTTACACTAAAACAAATGCAGGGAAGTAAAATGGCTAGTTCTTAGATCACTTAGGAATCAGAGGTAAAAATTCGCAGCAGAGGTAAAAATTGGTGGTGTTTCTCAAATTATTTTCCAAAGGGTAATATTGCCTTATTAGCTAATATTTGACTGAGGACATTTACAGCCATTTATCTAGAAATCCTTCCATTGCAATGCACCTTCTATATGTATGTTCTGTGTGTGAGCCTGTGTCCCCACTCCCTTAATTTACAAGTCTAAATTACTTATTAATTTACTATATAATCTCCTTTTTTCATATGGAATAAAATTTATGTGATAATTTATGATATTTGAGAAGGAGATTTGGGTTGATCATAACCCTGTTTAGATAACTTCTGCTTGTATCTGTAGTATATCAAAACAAGTAAAATCTATTGCTTCTCAAAACTTAGTGGCCACATCTTGGATGTTTTTTGAAAATGAAAATAACTGGGTCAATTTTCAATGACTGTGCTTAAATAGGTGTAGAGTAGGACCTAGAAGTCTGTGTTTTAATAAACCCTGGGTGAATCTGATATTAGTTGGTCTGAGAAGCAGGCTTGGAGAAACATCAATCTATTACAAAAAGTACACCCTCTCTTTGAACACCTGAAAAAAGAAGATGCATTGAAAGCCTACTATAAATACTCCCACCAATATGATGCGAGTAAGAATTCTGATGTAATATAAAATTCTGATAATTGGGAGTACTGCTGGTAATATTTTTAAATGTCAGTTCATTTGCTTGGCCTCTTTCTCCCCCTTCCCTGCTAAATACTGTATATATGCCACCTTTCAAAAAAAACATATTGTACTTCCACTTCCCACTCCCACTAATTAATATAATTACAGCTCCTAGCTCATTTTTAGCTAAATTTTCTATTGAATTTTCTTGTGCTCAAGTACAAACCAGGAATTTAAAAAAAAACACAGCAGCATTTTGGGTCTACTTCTGCAATTTACTACGGAATCTTGGAGAAGTTACTTGCCTTGTCTCTACTTTATTTCCTGTTCTGTAAAAGTGGGATCATACATCCCAAGATTATTCCAAGGCTCCAACAAAATAATTCACGTGAAAGGTCTTTAAAAAATAAAGAGGTGTTGTAAGAATGTGAGGCATCATACCCTGTCATGAACTCATTTGAATCATGCTATTTAAGAATGGATTTTTGGTTATTTTAAAGTAAAATTTAAAATAAAGATAAAATGGAATTAAAAAAATTAATAAAAAATTAAATCAAAAATTAAGAACAAAACCCTATATCTGCTATTGTACAGAAAAGAATTCACTAAAGAGAAAATATATTGCATTCCTTAATGATTCACACAAAACAAAACATGCAGTTTAAATTTTACTAAATATTTCCCCATATTTTAGTAAAAAAGGAGAATTTTAGTTCACTATTGAAGAGCAAAATTTTAATGAATTTTGTCTTCAGTTGCAAAGCTAAGCAAAACTATGGTATTTGCTACAAGAGGGATATTCCTAGAAACCCTCTGCCACCTAGTGTACAAAAGTCATCCTAGGAATCTTTAGTTTAATTGCCTTACAGGCTTGTATGTGGTCATCAGAGAATTATCTTTGAGTACTTCCAGGTCAGAACTGAAGTATAATTCGGAGAGGGAATAATACATACACTGCATTTTCTAAAGAGCATCTGGCCTGAGAATCAATATAGCATTTCATTTTCATTTTAGCAGCACTTTAAATTAAAGTCCCATTTATAAATGTTTTAATATGGCAATAAGGGACTCCTGGGTATGTTTTAGTCTTTCTTTAATATACGCCTCTTGTGTGTTGCAAGATACATGAGTACTGAATAAGTCCCTTTGACCATTTAAAGTGCTAATTAATGATGCAATAAAGCAAAGCCTAGGGTATCTTAATGGCAGCAAAATACAACTTTTTAATTTGGAAAATAAAATGTTAAATTTTCCCTTCCAGCAGCTCTTAAGATATGCATAAAATAAGTATCAAGGGATTAAAAGAAATAGCAAAGATTTTCTACAGGCAAACTATCACCCCGCCTCTCATTTTTAGCTTTAGATTTAAATATTTTCAGCTCAGTTTTGCATGGAGTTGGAGGGTAGAACCCAGGGGTTGGCAGTGGAGGAGTTTGTAAAGTTGTACTATTAAAATATTTTTAAAAGTAAAAAGTCAAACATATCACACCCTCTCTCTTGGCCCAATCATTTTTTTTTGAGCTGCCCACTCCTCTGCCGGTTTGTTAAAGGCAGAATAGAGAGAAAGAGAGATGGGTGAAGGCTATGCTCCACCGTGTGGTTCGGAGAAGCGATGACTCCCCCAAGGTCTAAAAGTCCACAATGAAACAGAACTCAACACTGTGCTTTCACCCTCTGCACACTGCACTACCTGACACCTGTGAGAGGAGCCAGATGGCCCTCGTTTCAATCTGGCCCCCCAGGTCCTGTATAGCAATTTCATCTCTTTTCCTTCAATTGCCTCAGCCTGAGAGAAGGCTCACATGCATATAGCTCCAGTAAAATTTCAACCTAATGGGAAGGTCTTTCTTGCACTTTTGCCCTCTCTTAGGGACTCAAGATGGTGTAATAACTTGTTACCCTAATGTACTTTGCAATTATTGAACTGTTCTCATGATATCATTTTAGCACATCAAAAACCATTAAGATTAGCAATAATTATCAGGCAAAGAGCAAATAAGAAAAAGAATAATCCATCTCTTTTTTTAATTCACCAAGTCTCCTTTTGATGGCTAACAACAACTAGTAGCAAAGAGAATGCATCAGTTAAATAAAACATTAACCTTAAGCAAGAGATGTCAAGAAATTCTTCTAAATTACTTGTCATGATAGCTGGTTGATGGGCACTGGGATAAAAATCATCATAATTGTAAAGGATATGTTGGCACGTTGGGTGGCAACGGACTACGGGAAAGAAAAGACCATGCTTGAGTATACACAATACTGTTAGCAATACTGCTTCATCTTTCTGATAAAAACAAGCGAATAAACATAGTGTTCAGAGATTAATTGGCCCTTAAAATAGTGACTTTTCTAAATGCTGAAATCCATGGTAAAAAGAAATATTTATATCACAAACCAGTACATACATACAACCAGGAATAGGCATGTGAGTGTGTGCGTGTGTGTGTGTAAAACCAAAATAATACTTAGGTTCACAAAAATAATACTTAGGTTCACTATGAGTGACACATTCTGCTTTATTCTGTTTTCTTTTTTCTCAATTAAAAAAATAAAGGTAGTTTTTAAATTGATTTCATAACCCTCTAACAGGCCACAATTCCATAATTAAAAAAATATATTTTAAACCATCTCTATTTATTAAATTTTATGGCCAGGATGAATCATTTAAAGTCACATTTTAAAATTTATAGTATTAAAATTATTTATCAACAATAATTCTTATAAACAAAGATTTAAAAATTAACAATTATTTCTGGTTTCAACTACAATTATCAAAAATTAGATAACTCACTGCTAAAAACTTTGTGTTTCTAAATATGTTTTACAGATAATTTTAACTATTTTTAAACCATCTGCTTTGTAAGAAGGAAGCAAAGGACTTCCTATATTTATCCTATATTTATTGCTATAAATATCATATATTTGTTTCCTACTATATTTCAATTGGTCTACACTTAGTTTTACATTAATTAGTTCACTTCATCACCACAACAATCCAGTCAGAGAAAAGTATGATTACCTCTTTTTATGAATGAGGAAACTGAGACTCAGCAATGCTCAGCTAACTTGCCTAAATCATTCATCAAGTAGAAGACCGAATATAAGTCCAGGTCTTCTGATGCTAAGTCCAGGGCTCTTTTCTTAATTTCATACTAATACTCAGAGCTACCTGCTATGTCTTCTGATCATTTACATATTGCTCTATAAGATCTGACATGTAAATATACAAATAAATAGTTCTGTGTTGAATGTTTATATTTTTAGGCTATAGGGTCATCTGCCTAATACACGCCCATGGAGGGAAGGCAGAAAATGCATCCAAGGAAGAAACCTTCTTCTTCAGGAATGTAGTGTGCTGAAATGTCCCACCACACAGAGCTACGGCCTCCCTGTGGAACTGTGGTACTCCCCATGGAACTGTGGTATGCAGGGATTTGGAATGTGGGCACTGGGTTGAGACTGATTCGACTCAAATCCTGGTGCAACAAATGACTAGGTACATATCAGCTCTGCAGTGTGCAAATGGTAATAACAGTGGTCTTCACCACAAAATGTGACCACAGTATCTAGTCCATAGCAAGCATTCAATAATTGTTAGCTATGAGAAATAGTTCCACTACCGGGATGTAGTTATGGGGCATTAAAAAATTGTGACATGAAGATACACAAAAGTTGAATCACTTTACTTCTGTTTTTATTGTTTGTGGACCATCAATTTGAATTTATGTCATCAGCTACATTGTACAATCCACACTTTCAGAGACATATTTCTTTGAGAAAGCCAGAGACTTTGTTCAGTGGGGAATAACACATATAAGAAACACAAGAAAGAATTGTGTCAAGGAAAATTGTGAATGCTGTGTAAAATTTGATCTAACTCAAGCCAACAAACAATTCTAAACTCTGAAATGTGTTCACAATGTCAGATGGCTGAGTTTTCAAAAACCAAACCATGTGTACACGATGTCAGATGGCTGAGGTTTCAAAAGTAAAATCAAAGAAATAAACAAACCACTCATTTCTGAAGAACAAAAAAACACATAGACTTGGATGTCATAGGGATTTATTCCTTCTCAACATCTGGTTTGGATTTAGATAAAACCATCAAGAGTTGCTTTCTTAATATTAATTGTCTTGACATTTTTTATTCAATGACTGGGCTTTCAAAATCTTCCCACATTATTTCAACTTAAGGGAATTTCAAAGATAAGAGAAAATAGCAGAAAGATTGGCCTCTGGACTAAAACCTAACAGGTATGTAGATTGTTCCAGACTTGAACAATAAATATATAACAATATAAAATGTTAATGTGATTTCAAAAACTTAAAAGGAGAAAAATTTAACATTATGGTTAAGAGCTCAAGATATTCCAGTCTATTTTGTATCATAAAGATACTGTGGAAACAAATGAGGTAATAACTTTGAAATGTGTAAGTATACATATTACACATAAAGATAAAAAGATTAAATAAAAATATAGCTCTAGACTTAACATATCTAAAAATCTGCCAGACTGCATCCAAACCATTAGAAACAAACAAGATTATATTTTAAAATATATAGAGAAAAGAAATTTCACTTTTAAAATTAATACTATCTCTAAAAATTTTCTTGGCAGAATGCTTGCCATTTGACTACTTAGAGTCTTATCCCTAAGTGTGAGACACAGGAGTTTTACTTTTATCTCTATTAACAAAAGAAATTGAACATAACCTGAACTCTGCACAAAAATAGCCACATTAGTGATTCAATTATAGGCAATATAATCAATGAAGATATTGCAAGAGGAAATTGGATTGCTGTGAGCTAATGAAGAAGGCTGAAAGGGGATGATCTGCAGGGCTCCTACATATTCCTTGCTCTCAGTCTCATTAGTGCATCATGAATTTGAGTGACATATGTTTACTGTTTTAAACTTCTGACCCTTAAGATTTGGGTGCTTGTTTCCTTACATGGAAAGAATATACAATGGAAAAGCAAATGAGACACACACATAGCTACTTAAACAGGCAAATCTCATCTCTTACAAATCCAAAACAAATATCATTCACTTTTAGGTTCATAAATTTATAAATGTTATACCTTTATTTTTCTGCAAATAATATCAAGGTGTATATGTCTGAATGATTTTCTCATTGAACCATTTTGTTTTGTTTTCTTTTGGGTGAATTTTTTTTTAAATTTAAGTTCAACATTTTTTTAGTCAATATAAAAATCATCAGGTCACCAGTTATTGTCTCTAAGGCATTTATAAATTATAAATGAATGATAAAAACTCTGAATAAAATGGGTATAGAAGGAAAGTACCTCAACATAATAAAGACCATATATGAGAAACCCACAGCTAATATCATCCTCAATGGTGAAAAACTGAAAGCTATCCCTCTAAGAACAGGAACCAGACAAGGATGCCCACTGTCACCACTCCTATTTAACATAGTATTGGAAGTCCTAGCCAGAGCAATCAGGCAAGAGAAAGAAATAAAAGGGATCCAAATTGGAAAGGAAGAAGTGAAACTGTCACTATTTGCAGATGACATGATTTTATATATAGAAAACCCTAAAGAATCCACCAGAAAACTTTTAGAAGTAATAAACGAATATGGTAAAGTTGCAGGATACAAAATCAACATACAAAAATCAGTTGCATTTCTGTACACTAACAACGAAGTAGCAGAAAGAGAAATTAAGAATACAATCCCATTTACAATTGCAACAAAAGAATAAAATACCTAGGAATAAACTTAACCAAAGAGGTGAAAGATCTGTACACGAAAACTATAAAACATTTCTGAAAGAAATTGAAGAAGACACAAAGAAATGGAAAGATATTCCGTGCTCTTGGATTGGAAGAATTAACATAGTTAAGATGTCCATACTTCCTAAAGCCATCTATAGATTCAATGCAATCCCTATCAAAGTTCCAACAACATTTTTCACAGAAATAGAACAAAGAATCCTAAAATTCATATGGAACAACAAAAGACCCCGAATAGCTAAAGGAATCCTGAGAAAAAGAACAAAGCTGGAGGTATCACACTCCCTGATTTCAAAATATACTACAAAGCTATAGTAACCAAAACAGCATGGTACTGGCACAAAAACAGACACACAGATCAATGGAATAGAATCGAAAGCCCAGAAATAAACCCACACATCTATGGACAGCTAATCTTTGACAAAGGAGCCAAGAACATACAATGGGGAAAAGAAAGTCTCTTCAACAAATGGTGTTGGGAAAACTGGATAGCCATATGCAAAAAAATGAAAGTAGATCCTTACCTTACACCATACACAAAAATTAACTCCAAATGGATTAAAGACTTGAATGTAAGACCTGAAACTGTGAAAGTTCTAGAAGAAAACATAGGCAGTACGCTCTTCCACATCGGTCTTAGCAACATCTTTTCAAACACCACATCTGACCGGGCAAGAGAAACAATAGAAAAAATAAACAAATGGGACTACATCAAACTAAAAAGCTTCTGCACAGCAAAGGAAACCATCAACAAAACGAAAAGACAACCTAACAATTGGGAGAAGATATTTGCAAACCATACATCTGATAAGGGCTTAATCTCCAAAATATATAAAGAACTCATGCATCTCAACAACAAAAGAACTACCAACCCAATTAAAAATGGGCAAAAGACCTGAACAGACATTTCTCCAAAGAAGATATACAGATGGCCAACAGACACATGAAAAGATGTTCAAAATCACTAACTATCAGGGAAATGCAAATCAAAACTACAATGAGATATCACCTCACGCCCGTCAGAATGGCTATAATTAACAAGACAGGAAACAACATGTGTTGGAGAGGATGTGGAGAGAAGGGAACTCTCATACACTGCTGGTGGGAGTGCAAACTGGTGCAGCCACTATGGAAAACAGTATGGAGGTTCCTCAAAAATCAAGGATAGAACTACCATATGATCCAGCTATTCCACTGTTGGGTATTTATCCAAAGAACTTGAAAACACCAATTTGCAAAGGTACATGCACCCCTGTGTTCATTGCAGCCTTATTCACGATAGCCAAGACTTGGAAGCAACCTAAGTGCCCATCAAGGGACGAATGGATAAAGAAGCTGTGGTATATATACACAATGGAATACTACTCAGCCATAAGAAACGACGAAATCCAGCCATTTGTGACAACATGGATGGACATTGAGGGTATAATGCAAAGTGAAATAAGTCAGAGGGAGAAGGCCAAATACCGTATGATTTCCTTCATTAAGTAGTAGATAATAACAACAATAAACAAACACATAGGGACAGAGATTGGATTGGGGGTTAGCAGAGGGGAAGGGGGGAGGGAGGAGGGTGAAAGGGATAATTCGGTACGTGTGTGTGGTGATGGGTTGTAATTAGTATTTTGGTGGTGAACATGATGTAGTCCATGCAGAAATAGAAGTACAATGATGTACACCTGAAATCTTTGCAATGTTATAAACCAATGTTACTGCAATAAACAAAAAAATTAAAATGAAAAAAAAAATAAAATAAAAAAATAAAAAAATAAATTATAAATGAAAATGGCAATTTCTTTCAATTTCAAAGACACGTGACTTTGTTATATAATGAATAAAGTTTAAAAAAATTATAAAATGACCTTAATTATTAAGAAGTTGAAGAAATAAAAAGCTGGGGTTGGTGCTTTCATTTTATCATTAATAAAGAATATGGGTGAGGGAATTGTGTTCCCACTATTAACATTTTTCTACAATTATTTTCTTTGAACTGTTAAAAATAAACTCTTAAATATTAATAAAAGATACCAACCCTTTGGTTAGCAATAGTCCTCATTTTTTAAATTTGATATTAAATAAAACACCATCTGAAATATAAAAGAATTGAATTTGTGTTTAAATTGTAATCATTTTGCCATTCTTGCAAAGAACCTATGTCTTCAGTAAATTTACTCCACAATTTTGGAGGACCTACAATATTCAAAAAACTAGGGTAAATCCCACATTGTATATTTATTGAATATAGAATGTATCATAATTAATATAGAATCTCTGATATGCCCAGGCCTCTATTATTATAGACTTTGCCATAAAACATTTTATAAGCTGAGGGTGGGGGAAAATGTAAACTCAAAAACTATATGCATAAAGAGGAGAATAAATTTGGAAATTTTTCAAAAAAATGCATATGTAAAGTAAAATTTTAAGACATTGAAACAACATCTTCTTTCCATTCCTGGCATATTTGTGTATCATACTTTTTGGATTATCCTACACTTTTGAAATCACTCTTTTGACAAAAATCCTCCCCCTGTTATTTGGAAAAGCAAGATAATCTCCCTAACGCACATCTTCCTATTTACTTGACACCCCATAATATGTGCTTATCCATCTCTCTGATGCCTAATGTAAATATTTGCAGAAGCTGTAGCTATGTGTCAACCAAGCTGTCAATCCAAGCCATCTCATGGGGGCTCTTTTGATGTGAACACAACCAAATCACAGGACCACAGGGCCAGCTGAGTTATCACAAGCGGCTCAGCTGTCAGCATGCCACTTGCTTTCCTCAGGGTCACAGTTTTCCTTGTGTTTCGTGCTGCTCACCTAGCAGAAAAATCACTCTGTCAACATCAGCTACAGAGGAAACACATTCTAACTGTTGGCTCTAATTTTGAGGGCAGATGTAGAGCTCTTAATTTTGCCTGTCAAGAATCTTTTTTCTAATGTATAAGTTGAATGTCAAATATCTTTTTTCTAAACATCTTGGCTAAATTTTGTTATCTGCCTTAGTTGAGGAATTCCTAAGGAGCAGCAATTTGTTGAAATGACCTCAGATGACTCATATGAAGAAGAAAACTAAAAACTAGGAATTTTGCTTGTATTTGTTTATTAATAAAGGATATGGAGGAAAAAATGTGTTCTCAATATTAATGTTTTCCTATTTTTCTTTTAACTGATAAAAAAAATTATTTTATATCAATAAAAATGCCACCATTTTTATAGAAATAATGTTCATGTCAATATAAATACAGTATTTTACCCGACACTATACTCAAACAAATGTTCTCTAAATGACATAATAAATGAGAGCACATCAAGAAGAGGAAAGTAATCTAGAATTGGGGATTCTGGAGGTTAATTATGCTTTTATATCAAAGGTGAATTTTTGTGGGAAAAGATAAATATGCATTTTTTCTTAAGGCAAACATCAAAACTCTATTTTTAAAAATGAGATAATTTATGTGAGCTTGTGCTGTTAACTATAACCTATTATATAGAGTTAAGAAATTATAATCATTGTTAAATAGTATAGCTCAATTTATTAAAGTAGAGTAATGCTATGATACATGAAATGAAACTGAAGTTTATGAAGCATAGGTAAGAAATAGAAAGGATAAATACTAATTATACAACTTGATAAACCAATGGAAAAAAACAGCAGTTAACTTAGGGCTTTTTATCCTTGGAAAAAGATAAAAATCAAGTCAAGACCTACCATTAAAAAAAAAAAGACAAAAGAAAAGCAGATTAGAGAGCAAAGCCTAAAGCAAACCAATAAAAACTAAAAGAAACAAGTGATGCTCTGGTTTAACCTAGTCAAATGAAGATATTTATTTTCTCTCTCTCTGATGACTTATTACAATGGAAATAAAGAATTAAAGGTTTAAACCCACAACACAGAGATCAGTAATGCACCAACAGCAAAGACAAAATTTCAACACATTTCTGAAAGACAGCCTGTGAAAAGGTGGTGCCCAGTAAAGCAGGCAGAGAAAGCCTGCAGTGGGCACAGAACGGGCTGTAGCCAAGGAAGGGCATGCGGTCAACATGCAGGATGCAGGGGGCAGGGGACAGAGGGCAGGGTAAGCAGCTCATCTACCAGTTATAGTCACAAGATGTGGCAAGTCAGAAATTAAAGGTGTGAGCATTTTATTTAAAGTAACTAAGATCCCTGGGAAGAACTAAGTATATTTATATAACTAGATGGATAATGGTGGGAAGGAAAAGTGAGGAAGCCAAGTGTTCTTCACAGGCATCCATCACAAGAATAATCAATAAATCATGTCTAGAATAGATATACCAGGAAGTAGCAATAAAAGTATCTATTTAGTGATATGAAGGTACAACAAAAAGATCCCCAAACAGAGAGCTATAGTTTGCTGCCTTTCAGATTAGGCTAAGGTAGTTCAGGGAAACTGTTGCTTTTCATAATAAATCCTTTGATAGTATTTCACCTTTTAGTGTATGGCTTACATGAGAATAATAAAATAATAATAATAATTATCAACCCATATATATTTTTTGAAAGAAATAAAATTTGTTCCACAAATCTCAAAGTATATCATCAGTTAATGCCGGAGCCAAATTGCCAATCAATAAGTGTTCATTGTTGGAAGATAGTAAAAAAATAAAAAATACATATATGGTGGCAGAACTGTCATAACATCATTCTTACTCTAACTTAATCCAAGCAGACATCTGTGGATCATCCAGAAAAAGATAATGATTTTAGATCTTGTCATACTTCTGCAATAAACTAAACCAACTTTCCTTCTTCCCTCCCTTCCTTTACGCTTACATGCATTCTGATTCATTTACTCTGTATTCAGTTGCTGCCCTCTATATTAGATTCTAGAACACAAAGATGTATAATGCAAGCTACTGAGCCCAATGATCTCACTGGATAATGGGGGAGACATATCTATAAACTAATAATTACAATTAATATGTTAAGCAGTAAAATAGTGTTATGTTCATGTACTGAGATGCTTAATTAGAAAAAGTTTAAAAATTGCCTTTTAAAAGTGGCCAACTTCCCTGTTTGAGCAGTCCCAGAAAATAACCTCCACTAAGGGAGGAATGCTTCCTCTGAAAGATACACAGAGATTTTAATGAATTGGAAGTTGAGACTATCATTTCGCTATTTTGTGTTCTTCTCGTGCTATGAAACCGACTGGCATAGAAAGCAGGTGTTATTATACTAGATGGAGTGATTGATCCTGATTTTCAAGAGATGACTGGGTTGCCACTACATAGTAGGTTCAGGGAAGGCTATTTCTATAACCAGAAGTTTCACTGAGGCATCTCTTATTACTTCTGTATTCAATAGTAAAATTTAATGAAAGACTATAGCAATACAATAAAAGAAGGAACACCGAGGATTCAGCACCTTAGGAGTAAAAGTTTGAGTCATCCAACCAGGCAAAAGCTCTTAGTCTCCGAGGTTCTCTCTGAGAGCAAGGACAACATGAAGTGGATGATGAAAGAAGGAAGTGATAGTTATCAATACGACCTTGTAACCAATTACAGAAACAGGCACTGGAGCCCCAAGTTTGAGTTATGAATACAGCTGCATATTTTAACCAATCATTTATTTTTTTCCCTTTGACATTCTCCCATTTTATGTTTAGCTTATAAGTCACCAGACGTGAGAAACTACATCCAGACCTGATACATCATCTAGATTGAGATGCTGGACCTCACAATGTAGATGATGACTGATGGGGCACTGGATCTCTCCTGTTATGTAGGGAGATAGAGAGAATTTTTGATTGTACGATGGAGAGTTACTTCATAAAGTTGTTGTGGTTGTTAGTGAATTAAATATGGGTAGAAAGATAAAGATGGAGACTTAGTTACAATAGGGCTGGGTTTCACCGTCATTTACTGCCTTAATCTCAGATCCAATCCCTGCTTTTTCACCCTGTAAGCTATGTTTCCTTGCAAACTGGCTGCCAGGTAAGTGAGACCATTGAAAGATGCTGAGAGGATACTGGAGTGCTACAGTGTGGGAGAAGCCAGGATAGATCTATTTTTCTCTCCTTCCGGGGCATCAAGGCAGTATCTGTGCCTTTTCCATGGTTCCAGTTCCTATAGCACTGGCTCATCTTCTGCCTTCCTTCCTGACTTCCTCCCAGTAGCCTCTACCATGAACCCAGCTTCCTCCAAAGGGCCCTTGGGCTCTGGCTACACCATCTCTTTCCTTTGTTCCTCCAGTACTAGTAGCAGAGAAAAAAGAAAGTATTAGGATTATAGAGAGAGGCTTGTCTCTGTGAGCCACATTTGTCCTGGTTCTCATGGCTTTTATTTTTAGAATCAGTCAGCAAGTAGCACTTTTGTGTTTGACACTATGAGGCCAATAATAATCCACAGTCTTTTTTAAAGTCTGGTTAAAAGATCATCACCCTTTTCTAGAATTTGTCAAAGACACTGGCATTCACACAAAGTTAGTTCATTTGAAGTCATGTAAGCACCAAAAAAAAAAAAAAAAAAAAGGGAAGAAGCTCTGTATGAAGAACATCAGTATGTCAGATAAATTTGTCTCAAATTATTTTGTCATTAGTACAACCATTCATTACAGGAAATGTAGTTGAGAAGGAATGAATAGCTACTTAGAATATATTAACATATATTTGTATTTCAAGAACCTAAAAACTAGTTTGCTACCACAAAGAGACTATTCTACTGCATCTATTATATATATTATTAAATATTTAGAATTAGGAGAGGTAATTACAAGTTCTCAATTTATCACTCTGTATCAGGTGATTTTCATTTGATTATTTGAGGAAACACTAAATGTTCTGAACACGCTAAAGGAAAATTTGGTTCTTCCTTTTAAATAAAAATAAAATCTGTAAAAATACTATCTAAAATAATATGCTACTGGCACATCACTCTTTCTCTTTTAAAGTCCTGGTTTTACATCACAGAAATTATCGCCAACGTTATATCACTGAATATAGCTCATGAGCGTAGGAGCTTTGCTGGTTTTGTTCAAATCTGCATCCTCAGCAACTAGAAGGGGTCCTGGAACATACAGGGAATATAAATATACTTACATGAATGAATGTCTGCGTGCAAGAGTTAATGGGAAGTAAATGAATGGATAAGTTGAATATACTAGAGAAGCATCACTAACTTATATTTAAAGTACTGCTCTGAGACAAAGATTTTATGCCTTTCCAAAATTCTCACGAGTGAAAGAATTATGTTAAATGACTTTGTATTTTCAGTTCAAATTACCTGGAAAAGCTGTTTTCATTTTGTGCTTCACCTTGATACATTATAAATACTATTTAAGATCAGACATATTGAGCAGCCTGAATAATATTATTTTATTTTACTTTTTTCACTGAGGAAGATTCGCCCTGAGCTAACATCTGTTGCCAATCTTCCTCTTTTTTTTGCTTGAGGAAGATTAGCCCTGAGCTAACATCCATGCCAATCTTCTATTTTGTATGCGGGTCACCACCTCAGCATGGGTGACTAGTGGTGTAGGTCCACACCTGGGATCCAAACTCACAAACCCGGGCCGCTGAAGTGGACTGTGCTGAACTTAACCACTATGCCATGGGGCCAGCCTCCCAATATTATTTTTTATGATGTTACCAAAGGACATTTTGAGTAAATGCACAGTTCTATTTTGATAATCTAGAAAATAATAAAATGATCCCTAACACTAACTTTTCTTATTATCCTTTTATGAATTACATTATCCTTAAGTTCACTTAAAAGTAAGATTTCAATATGTATTATATTGTAAAATAACTGTTTAAAAGTTACTGCCCTCCATGTAACACAGTATTTCCTTTTATTTTCCCCAAGTTTATTGTTTTGTTTTGTTTTGTTTTGTTTTGCTGAAGAAGATTCACCCTGAGCTATCATCCGTTGCCAATCCTCCTCTTTTTGCTTGAGGAAGATTCGCCCTGAGCTAACATCGGTTACAAATCTTCCTCTCTTTTGTATGTGGGCTGGCGCCACAGCATGGCCACCGACCAGTGGTGTAGATCCACGGCCAGGAACTGAAGCCGGGTCGCCGAAGCAGAGTGCGCAGAACTTAACCACTAGGCCACCAGGCCTGACCCCAAATTTATTGTTTTTAATAGGTAAGTGTTATTTCTACGGCAATATTCTGAAATTTAATAAACAAGGTCATGTTTCCTCTACTATACACTTTAAAATTTTTTTTGTGTGTGAGGAAGATCAGCCCTGAGCTAATATCTGTCACCAATCCTCCTCTTTTTGCCGAGGAAAACTGGCCCTGGGCTAACATCTGTGCCCATCTTCCTCCACTTTATATGGGATGCCACCACAGCATGGCTTGACAAGAGGTATGTCGGTGCGTGCCCAGGATCTGAACCCTGGGCCGTCGCAGCAGAGCGTGCGCACTTAACCACTACGCCACTGGGCTGGCCCCCACTTTACAATTTCTTCAACTTCAATAATATCTTCTCAGAGATTTTGCTTTCCAAAATATGACAAATTTGAAAAACCCAAGAAAGCTTCCAAAAATGATTTCTTTTTAATAATAGCAAATGTACAATATCACTATTTTAACAAGTAGCACCACAAGGTAAAATAAATTTAAAATAATTTTAGATTCTCCATCAAAGATTATGCAGCAAGATAGTCATCAAAAATGCAAGTGAATTGGTCTAAATTAGTTACATGGGAAAAGACACTTTCTGTTTCTTTTTTTTTTCCTATTGCAAAAGAAATGCATTGCTATAGACTAAATGTTTGTGTCTTCCCAAAATTCACGTGTTGAAGCCCTAATCTGCGATGTGATGGTGTCTGGAAGTGGGGCTTTTGGAAAGTAATGAGTTTAGGTCATGAGGGTAGAGCCCTTGTGATAAGATTAATTCCCTTTTAAAAGAGGAAGACACAGGAGATCTCTCTCTTAGCCATGTGAGAATACAGCAAGAATGAAGCCATCTGCAACCCAAGAAGAGAGCCCTTACCAGATATTGTATCAGCTGGCACCTTAACCTTGGACTTCCCAGCCTCCAGAACTATGAAATATAAATGTTGGTGTTTAAGCCAGCCATACCACCAGTCTACAGTATTTTGAAGGTTGGAGTTAGTATCAAAAGATGGAGAAGGCTGAGTTTGAAGATTTGGGAGGGAAGATGAGTTTGGTTTTGAATGTCTTCAGTTTCAGTATCTACAGACATCGAACTGAAGATGTCAAGTAGGCAGTTAGATATACAAGTGTGGGATTTGTGAAAGAAGATTGGGCTGTAAAACAAATGTATTAATCAACACCAAATTGATGTACTTAAAGGTGTAAGACTGAATGAGATTACCAAGAATGCAAAGTGTATAAGTTAGTAGTTTTCAACTGGAGGCAATTTTGCCCCCCAGAGGACATTTGACAATGTCTGGAGACATTTTGGGTTGCCACAATTGAGGAGTGAGGTGCTAGCGGCGTCTAGTAGGTAGAAGCCAGGGACTCTACCACATATCTTAAAATGCACAGGACAGCCTCACACAATAAAGAATTATCTGAACCAAAATGTCAGCAGTGCCATGGTTGAGAAACTCTAGTGCAAATGGAGAAGAGAAAAAAACCAAGGCCTGAGCTCTCTGGTGCTTCAATATTAACAGGGCAGAGAGAAGAGAAGGAACTAATAAGTGAGATGGTGACAAGACAACCACTGAGGTAGAATGACAGCAAAGAGTATGTGATATCTGCAGAGCTGCAGGAAGACGTGAACTACACGAAGAAGTAGGGAGAAATAAAACGTGTCAAATGCTGATAGGTCAATTACGAAGATACCTGAGAAATGACCAATGGATTTAGCAATGTGAAAGTCATCGGTGACATTAGAGAAAGCAGTTTTGGTTGAGTGGTGGAAGGTGAAAGCTGCTTCTTAATGCCTAGCAACATTATACATTTTCTAATCTGGTTATTGCTAATCAGTGAATAAATAAATTTATTTTTAAATAAATTTAAACTAAAAATCACATATGGTTATAGCCATAGTATGGTTAATCAACTACTCTCAATTAAGCTATTACCATTATTACTATTATTATTATCCAAATAATATTATTTATAAATATATATATAATACATATAAATTTTATATTATTTAAAACCAGCTTATTATCCAAATAAGCTGGAGAATGCTCAACAACTAGCTCTCTAAGATTATGGAGGGAGCCTCCAATTGTAGCAATTGTTAATTACTGTGGTGTAGAAACTACCCCCCTGGCAATTTTAAGCTAACAATATAAAGTAAACTAGCTTTAAAAATTTGTGAAAATTTAACAAGCAGCTCTTTCCTAGACAGTATGAGCTGGCTTCTATATGTTACTTCTGTTTGCCTCTGGTCTTAATCTGAATTCTCTTTCCTCTGTTTTACACCAGACCACGCTCCAGCCCATGGCTCACTTCCTTGATTCTGGCCTGATAGGCAATATTCAGAGAGCTCTGAGTCATTCTCCGTGCAATTTCTCAATGACTTTCTGCTTTGCTTGACAAACACGATATATTTCTAATGATATAATTATTTTGCACTTAACTTCTAAATTACTACACCTATGCAAGTGCTATAAATGCTAGATATGTTGGTTGCCTATCATTGCAATGAACTCTGTCATTTGTTTCAAAAAAGTACCTGATAAAAATGACTGTTGTGTCTGTGGAGGAAATGATGATACTGGGAAGAACGTTAGCTGTAATATTTTCTTTTCTCAAATTCCTTTGCTCTGTTAGCTAATCGCTTTCCACTGGGAAATATAGCAGACTGGACTGCAACAGCTGAAGCTAAAACCTGTTTGCTAACTGGCTCTGTGGGGTTTTGTTGTTTAATGATTACACACTCGTTCCTTTGTGATGTGTAAACACACAACGCATTTCAACCCAAGGCTTTTAAAGAAATTTGAGTTTCAGTTTTTCTAAATTTGACCCATGCTGTTTTAAGTAAAACTCTCCTTGCTATCTATAATGCTAAGCACCATCATATATGACAGTAATTATAAAATTATTGGAAAATTTCTTTGAAACAATGATTCCATAAATCCAAATACATTAAAATTTGTCTTCAGTTTTGATTCTAAGATGCAAATTGTGGTAACCTAATTACTGTGGTTGCTAAATGAATTTTAGTGCTGTGCTCCAACTATTAATTTATTAGACACATGACCAAAACACTGATTAATATTCTTGGTATGTCAATATCCCTAACTGTTTTAGTGATATTGCTGCTTAATTAATTTTGGCATAACTGTACTCTACTAATAAATAGTGACAGGTAAATCAGGCAGGTGAAAATGTTTTAAAAATAACAATTAAAAACATCTCTTCCATATGTTTATGCAATAAAATAGAAAGTCCAGATGGATCCATTTTTCATATTTTGATGTCTTTTACTGTGCAAAGTTCGAGTAACTTTGCAGCATTTAAAATGTGCTTCTCCTTCCCCACTTGAGACTCGTGTACTCTTTTTTTCTATAGTATATATTTCTAACATTTTCACCATCACCAAAATATTTTCTCTTTACTGGAAACTACCATAGTGATTTTTATGTTTAGTGTTTAAAAGTTAATATTATATTTAATTAAGTAAAATATTGTTTTAAAATAGGATATTTATACAATTTCAAAGTATTACTCCACAGATTATTTATTAATAACAAAGCAGAAAGTACCATTAAAATGTAAACAACTAGCAGACACCGGATCTGTGTGTGTGCATCATGAATATCACATTGTCAGTAATGTAGCAAATTGGCATGAAGTATGTACTGGTGTGACGTAGTGGGCAGCACATATTGTCTATGTAGGATGCTCATCAGGTATGTTTAACCTGAATCTAATCATGAGGAAACTATTACACAGTCTACCTTGGAGCACAGTCTATAAGACAACCACAAACAATTTAAAAACGTCTATGTCAAGTTAAAATAAAGTTGATATGGGGAGAGTGTACTATATAAAAGGAGACTAAAGATAGATGACTACCAAATGCAATGCATTAATATTGACCTGATCTTAAATTTTTTTAAAAAAGAGAAAGGTATAAAGAATACTTTGGATAAAATGAGGGATAACTGGAATATGGACTGCATATTAGATAATATTATATAAATATTACATTTATTGTCTAATATTCTGGTTATGTGTTGGATTTTTTTGTTGTTGTTCTTAGATAATACGGATATCAAAGTGCTTAGGTAATGAAATATTTAGGATAAAGTATTAAAAGTTAGCAACTTATTTTCAAATAGTTCTGCAGAAGAAATTAAGAGGACGTGTGTGTGTATGCATGTGTGTGTGTGTATATATATATATACACATAATCCATATGTATATGGATATATATATGGAGATAGAGAGAGGAAATACAAACTTAGCAAAATGATAACAGTTGCTTAATCTAAACGAAGGGGATTTAATATTCCTTGTACTTCTGTAAGTTTGAAATTTTTAAACAAAAAGTTATGGAAAAACTTTTTGAAAAATTACATTGTTGCTACTTTGATATATTTTTGGAGCTTAAGTAATTTTGAGTGGAATAACGTTTCTATGCTTTATCCATCCCATTTTCCACACTTTGTTAAATCAAGCAGAATAAAATTAATATCTACTTAGAGACACAATTTTTCACTCAGATGAAGAATATTTTTCTAATAGTTAGTTTGATACCAATTTTCTCATCTTCAAACTAAAAGGCAATCTCAAATAAAATTTATCTCACATTTTGACAGATTAAGACTGTACTATTTAACTGTTGGGAGTGTCCATTTTATTTCCTTACTTTGAGTGGCTTAAATAAATCCTATTTTGTTCTATGGCAATAAATGTTGCTCACCTCTGTTCACAGAGGGTCTATGATGTCTCTGGAAGCTATTGCTTTAAAGCACTTCCTATAAATTATATCCATGCCACAGACTGCGACTTGCCCACCTGGTAAAAAATGATCTAAATACATTTTATTATTTTAAATTCTTTATTCAGAGTATTAACCAGTGCTTCCTCCCATTGGTGAGATATATTTGAGAAATATGTGAGAAATCCAGCATTGATTTGACTGCATCAGTCACTAACATACGGATTTGCTAATTATTGACTTTGACAGGAATTTTAACACAAATATTTTATTTCTAATGATTTTTCTGAAGGGAGAAATGTTGGCTGTAAATTTTCTGAGAAAAATAAAAGGACAATTTTTCCTTACAAAGAAGTAGTTGTTTTTGATAATATCTAGAGATCTAGATATATTTTTTTATCTTTATTGGACTCAATGGTGGCCCATGGCTAACACTTCTCTAAATTACTTCCACAAAATTAACATCTACTGTTTACTTTTGAATTATAAGAAACAGTGAGCTTGGAAAGTAGAGGGTTTTTCTTCTTTCTCTGTTATGCACCAAAGTATATGACTGCCACCACTGGATGGCAACCAAGGATATAGAAACACTAGGATTGCTGGCAACTCACAGACTAGTCTCAGCATTTCAAAGGGAATTTAAGAGGATCTTAGGAAAAAATTCATTCTGCATGTAAAGAAAATATAAAATAATTTATGATTGTATAATTTAAAATATATTCTTTCAATAAATAATATTTTAACATATTTTGAGAAAAAATTATCTAAGGTAGCAATGGTGATCTCATTCATCTGGGCTAGCAGAGAGTGTAATAAATTTTTTAAAATTTAGCTTCTAAGGTCTTCCTTTGATGGTACCTTCGTTTAAGGAAAGCAGAATTGAAGAAGAGTAGAAGGGTACTGTTTACAGCAGATTATTGAATGTGAGATTGCCAAGATTAAAAATCACAAGCTTTGGAAATAGGCAGAATTAGTTTTAATCCACAGCCCTGAAACTTAATAATTATATGAAGTGGGTGGATTCTTTTACCTTATCTCTGCTGCAGTTTCCTCATATGCAAAATGAGTAAAGTAAATCTATTTCATAGAGTTGGTAAAAGGGAAAGAAAGAACTAATTCAGGCAAAGTTGTCTATTATTGTCCGCGGCATTTAGCAGACACAAAGCAAATAATATCAATTACTTATACTATGACAAAAATGGATGAATTTTGTTTATAGTATTTGACTTCATCACATGCAAATGATCCACATATTACCTTTTGCTTCTTCTGTGTGATGCTTTCCTAAAGGATATCTTATAAATAAAAGGTTAGACTTTGTTAGTGTGTGATAAACTAAATCAGTGTCCTGTCTTTTCTATAAAATGTGACAGCACTGAACCATTCTCAGTACAGCACATGCATTGTCACATAAGTATAGCATGTGCTTTGCTGGGTTGACTTCTTTAGATATAATTCCTTAAATCAGAAGTCAGTGTTGGACAAGCAAACTCAGCTTCAAAGTGACAACAGCCAGCCTCTGTGACAAGCATACTGTCTTAGGAGAGGCAGTGGCATATCAGGCTCAACAACAAGCAAGGTCACAGCAATGAATGACTATGGAAATGGAATCATCACTCTGCTATCATTAAGCCTGTGCACAGGCCCCAAGCTTGTAAGCCACTGCAAATCAACTGGAGGAACAAAAATAAAAGATTACATACCCTCGAATACCAGAGAAAGCTCTCTCCCACTTAGCCATACATTACTTTTTTCCTATACTCTTCACTTCCAATTTTAAAAAAGTGATTCTTGCTCTTAAACCATGAGTGATAGAAGATTATACGGAGGGTCTACTATATGCGGAGTAAGAATAAGAAGGCTTATATGTTTCTTTCATCACAAAAAATGATTTGTTTTTCTAACATTTATTCTATTTGTAGCACTGACCTTGAAAAAAAGTAATGTTGAATCATAAACATAATAAAATAGAAAGATAAAATTAAAGAATGAAATTAAATGTAATTGATCAAGTAAAAATGTCACTAGAAAAAAATTTGATCTATTTACTGTTATTCAACCTCATAGCTGAATTTTACTGGAAGCACCCCTAAATAGCAATTCTGACATTTTAGCAAATCTTCACAACGTGCACGGACTTCAGATCCCCATACTAGCTGTTGAGGAAACAATGATGTATAATACAGAATTTCTGAAACAAAAAGCTTAAAGAAGGACAGAAGTGAGAGAAAATACAAAAAAAAATAGTAATGAATTTAAAAATATAATGAAAAGTGCAAAAATGGAAGAACATACAAGGTGCAGAATTAATACAAAAGAGATCTGGGAAAGATTCTCTGAGGAATGCTCTTGGAAGGCAGGTGCTGAAGGAGAAATAGGATATTTTTAAGACAGGCAAAGGGGTAAAGGTCATGCCTGACAGAAGGAGGAGCATAGTCCGGGGGCATAAAATCAAATGGTGGGTATGGGAAATTATAATTAGTTATGCATTGATTGAGTGTAAAGTACACATGGTGGATGAAAAGAACAGGAAGTGAAGGTTTAGACACATAAAGGTGGATGCTAGATCTTGGAGGGCTTTAGTGTCAAATGGAGAAGTTTGAAGTGCATAACGAAGGCAATCGGGAGGCATTAGAGAATTTTAAACAGAGCACTTTAATGACTATATTTATATTTTTGGAAAACCACTGTGTAAGGTATGCCAGGATGGAGTGAAGAACTAAGTGGGTGGCAGGGAGTCCAGAGACAAATGAGATTCTAGTCTAATACAGAAGGAATGGAGATGGAGAGTTGCAGGAGAAGGCCAGGAAATTACTTGCCATGGTATGAAACTAGTAACCTTTTGAATCTGAAAGTGAAGGAGATGGAGATTGACTCCAGAATCTTTGGTTTGAATGCTCAGTTTTAACTTTTGGTTTGTATGCTTCATTACACTGGTTACTCAGCCAAATCTTTAATAAGGTGAACACTGCCTGAGTTCCTGAAGATTTTGCTCTGGTTTATCCTGTAAGATGTTGTGAAGAGAACGAAAGTACCAATTTGGCCACCTGGTGAGGTTTTTCACAGATAAGGCACATTTTGTTTTTTTAAAAATCCTGAAAATCCGCTAAGAAAATCTTGCCTACAGGAGTTCCAGACTATGATGTAACAAGATGGGTATTTGAGACGATGCTTTTAGCTGTCCTCACAATTTAAGAGCACGTGCATCACCCTTATGACAGTGCTGTTGCGGGCAGAGCTTTACCAGACTTTCTGAGGTGCTCAGAAAAGGCAGCCTACAATGGTGTGGAATTGAGCACAGCCCCTGAACTCCCAGTAGTTGAACAGGCACCACTGCAAGATGTTACTTTGAAGAGGAAGTCATCTAACTATACTCTGAAGTTGTCTTGAAGGAAATGAGATTTTAGGAAATGTTCTTAGCCGCTTAGGTAAGTGAAGCAGAGTGAAGACATTGAGGAAAACAAAAGAGCAAGAAGTGTAGGTCCACGGATTGAATAAAAGCAAACAGAGTTTTCAGGCTCCTACCTAAGATCTAAATTTACAAAAAAACAGATCTATTTTTCCATCAAGGTAATTCGTTATGTAATACACAACAAATTTTGGGTAAGGCCTGTAAATTTAAGATATATATCAACAACTTTATGAGGCCATCAAAGAACATAAGTGTTCCTATACATTTAAGTAATGAGTTAACAGA
Organism: Ceratotherium simum simum; assembly: GCF_057802395.1. Lineage (NCBI taxonomy): Eukaryota > Metazoa > Chordata > Mammalia > Perissodactyla > Rhinocerotidae > Ceratotherium > Ceratotherium simum. The sequence goes on from NC_141909.1 coordinate 19,132,983, forward strand.
ATTACTTCTGGAATTGGACATCGATATTTGATAATCTTCCATCATTTCCACATAGCATAGATTCACGTTTTTAGGTTACGTCACATTAAATAGCTCCACTCTACCCATATATGAAGATGAAGGAGTTAACTACACTTCAGATCACAACATTCCAAAAATATAATAACATAACTAAGAACAGAAGCAGGAAACTTCTTTTTCTTACAGTGGACACTAGTTCAAAGAAGAAAGAGAAATCAACAAAGGGTACAAGAAGAAAAAAAAATACAAGCAACGATTTTGTTGTGGATAACATACTCTACTTTCATTAAAAGCTAATTAAGAACAAGGAGCATACCTCTCACTTGAAAATGACAAATAATAAAAATGTCTTGACTCAATATTATCCAGTAAAGATGTAGTGTTGGTGGAGGATGAGGAAGAAAGGAAATCCCCCAAAAATGAAAAAAGAAAAGATTTGATTGTTTATAGGATAATAAATTATGCACAGTCCTCAGCGTTAAAGGTTAGCAGGAAGGGCTTTAAAAGCAATTTTATTGGGCAGTTACACGTTATGATGTTCGAGTAGGTGTGTGTTGGCAGGGACTAAAAAAAGCTTTGAAGGATTATGGAGAGAGATGTAATTTTTTTCTGATGGTTGCATAAATGGTATTTTTGGCACTGCATTGGAATTTGACTAGTAAACTAGACTTCAACATTGTCTTATTACTCATGTGGGTCATTCCACGGGCATTTGAAAATTAATCACACTTTCAGTGTAGACATCTGTTGTGCTGTTTCTTGAATGAAAAAATACACTAGTTATTTTCACATCTATTCATTCAGTTGCTCACCATGGACACATGTAGTTTATTAGGGACTAGCACTAGAGTATAACAATGAAAATAACATGAGATCTGGCATCATTTCCAGTTTTAGCTCTGCTAATTACTGCTGATAGGATCTTGCATTTGTGACTTAATATGTCCATCCTTATTTTCCTCTTCTGAAAACAGAAGTACCCCCTTAATAAGTATTAACAAGAGATAATACAAAGTGCTTAGCTATGGCCTGGCTCCGAGTTAAGTAGTAATGTTCTCTCCTGTAATTAACTAGACAATTCTAATATTGATGTGTAGACTCTCCTCAGACTTTACAAGGCTGTAGAAACAAACAAGGCCACATTAACTTAATTTCCACCCTAATGATCACTGCCTACAAAAAGCTAGATCTGAGTTTCCTAAATAGCCCTCGAAATCAGGTGTTTCTGAGAATCCCCAAGAGGTGTCGCAGAAATCTACCCCTGTTTGGGCAGGCACCAAAGCCACTGTACCAACAATACTGCTGCACCCAGCACGGTGGTCTCTGCCAGGGACCACAATCTCAGCTTCCTTGGGTCCTCCACTGATCTTCTAGGTGCTACCATGGATATATGAATACATATATAAATGCTCAGCAGTCAGAAAACTGCCTGGTGGTCTGAGGTGTAGTGTCTCAGTGTCCCACACTCCGATATTTCCACTGACTTCAGACAATGGGGACTAAGCTGTGAAATAAATTTGAGTGGCAGACACTAGGGTGCATTTGAAACTGGATGAATTCTGTATTCACAGGGCTCATTGTGCATGCTCCTTCTTAGATCTAGATGATTCTTCCAGTAAGGAGAGTCCTAGCCACCTATGCTCTCCCTTTCACTTTGCCAGACACACCTGAATCTCACGTAGATGAAACCTGGGACTCTCACTCATGGAATAGTCTAGTGAAAGAGACAGATATCTGAGCAAGTGATCAAAGTACGTCTTAGGCAAATGCTATCCCAGGGGCATATACCAAATGTAAGGAACCCCAGAGAAGGAAATGGTCAGTTGATTGATTATAAAAAGGTAACACTTACTCTTCATTTTGAAGGATTGGGAAGAGAAAACTCCAAGAATGAAATGTTTGCCCCAAACCACAGAGATGAGAAAGGGTGATTGGTATGCTTGGATTAGAGATGTGTTGGACAGAGTAGAAAGAGCTAAGTCTAGGAGTGCTGAAAAAGTTTATACTGTGAAGAGGTCTATAAGCAAGAAATTGCATCGTTGATTTATTTTAATAGTAATCAGCTGTATGGGGAATGAATCTGTAACGAAAGTGGCAGATGGATGGATTAAGAGTCTATTACAAAAATCTAGGGGGAAAAAATGAGGGCCTGAGTGCAGACAGAGATGGTGGTAGAATGAGGTACTGATCTGAGAATTATAGGAGGAACACGACTGCAAGTTAAACTCCCAATCAGTACTCTATTTCTGTATATAGTTTCAGATCAGTGTATTTGTGGAAAGTCACAAATTATGGCAAAGTTCAAACAAGTAGAAGTGTAACATTAGTTACAATTCAAATGGTAGAGAAGTGTTAAGTTTGAGAAAATAATCCTGAATTTAGTCCCATGTTTGGCAGTCAGACGTAATGCAGAATTAATTTTTCCATATTTTACACAGATTTTTAAAATTTGTTTTGTTGAAACTATAATATACACCTGTCTTTAGTGACATACACAGTAATAATGCTTTTGAAATTTACTGTCAGGTTTTGGAATATATCAGAACCAACATGTTTAAAACTTGTGTTACAATAAGATTTATTATGGACAACATTATACTAAATACATGTTTTCCATCTGATTGTTAAAAATGATGCTTTACAGATTTATACCATGCTCTTCGCACTGCATTTTGGAGACACTCTTTTAGAAAAGATAATGAGAATTTCAGCAGGTTGGCAACACTACCTACTGGCAGCTTGCTATATCCTTGTAACTGTGGGCTGGGATCAGGGGGGTGAACATAGAGGGTAGGTTACAAGTAATTCCATGATAGCAGCCCCTCTTTGCTGTAGTATATTCAAAGAAATTCAAAGGAATTAATTTGGGAGTACTATTTTGAAATATTTTAAATACATAATTTCAAATGTCACATATTTTATGTAAACTAAAGTGTAGGCGATATTCTAGATTTTTCACAATTTTTTGGCATTAATTAGATATAGATGTAACTTGACTTGCAAAGATTTTTAACCTTTTCAGTTTCATCTCTCATTACCACCTCTTTTCTCCCACCTCCTACCAACCATCTAATCCTAACCTATACTCATATCACTTTACTCTTTAGCCAGAACTCTTTTTTCCCCCATGCGCCTTCATAGCTGGAGTTTTCTCTTCATGAAATACTCTCTCTTCCCTTACCCCTCTTCCTCTAGCTAGCTCCTACTTACCCTGCAGGTCTCTGTGAAAATCACTCTGTCAAGTCAGGTTCCTTAGAAGTAGATTCTGTCCAAGAGATTCACTGAGGAAGTGTCGTCAAGTAAAGGGGACTAAGGGATACAGGATGGAGCCAAGATAAAGCTATGCAAGAATTGGTTCTCAGCTGCAGCCTAGCTTCCTCTGATCCCAAAAGGAAGCGCTGAAGCACAAATTGCAGCACGGAGTTGATTCCACTTTGAGGCAGTGGGGCTGTGCTGTGGACCTCAGTCATTGCCTCATGACTGAGGCCTGGGGAGGGGGTTTGAGGAGCAGTGCGTGGACTCTAGGCCAGGTGACAATTTTGTGGAGAAAGTTACAACTGTGAGTTGTTGAGGACCAACACTTCCAGCACTAGGAGGATGGGCATGCTGCAGGTCAAGGGGAGGGAGAGGGATGGAGAAACCAGCAGAATCCACTGGATCCCTTACTGCCTGACTTCCAGATGCCTCTCCAATATACTCCCATAGTACCTTCACTATCCCAGCACCCACTACCGACTATCACAAGTGCTATAATTCCCAAGGAGGCAGGGATCACCGCTATGAAGTTTTAAGGCTGTAGCCCAGAGCCTGGCACACAGTAGGCACCGAATACACATTTGTTAAACATTGTTCAACAGAGAGAAAACTAAAATCTCATAATAGAATTTTTTATTTTTTTGCCTGGAGAGTATGCTTTTATTTCAGGAACAGATTGATTTGGATTTTTTTCCTATTACAATTTTTTAAAAATTATTTTATTGGGGTCACATTGGTTTATAACATTTGTAAACTTCAGGTGTACATCATTATATTTTGGCTTCTGTATAGACTGCATCGTGTTCACCACCAAAAGTCTAGTTTCCACCTGTCACCATATATAGGTGCCCCTTTATCCCTCGCCTCACCCCTTTTGCCTCTGGGAACTACCAATCTGCTCTCCTTATCTATGTGTTTGTTTTTCGTTTCTCTTAAATAGGGAATTTCTTTTGAAGCAGCTTACACTGTTCAAGATGTCAAGTGATTTGGACTCATTTGTGTGCAGTTGGAAATCATCTGCCTCATCAAGATAGACAAGAGACAGACAGATTCCTGACTTGCACATTTTTTCAGTAAGAACCCTCTGAACCCCCAGTATTGCCCTCCATATTGTACCACCTGTAAGTTGCTCTTCAGTTTCTTTTGAATTAAAAACTAAACAGTTGGTTTAGTTGGTGAAATCTTCACGAAGCTGAACAATTTGTCGTCTGAGCTTATAAAACTTCTAGAGAGGAAAACAATACATTTGCAAGTAAAATGAACAGGAAACTGCTAATTAGGCATCCCAAAACAATACATGTGTTTTCCCAGGAACAGCATTAAAATTTTTTTAAGATAAATAAATAATAATAAAGTTTGTTGGTGAATAGTTCCCCAAAGACACACATTAAAAAGCATGATAAATTATGTCGATATACGTGCTAATGGATCAGGTTTGTGTATGTCTCTGGAGGCTTGCTGTGTTGACTTGGATAAAGTCCCAAAGAGAAGCTGACTTGCATCTTGCATGAATAAATTCCTAATTAGCTGCCCAGTCCTGAAGCTTTTACAATCTACAAATTGCTTGATCTGAGGATCTGAACTAGACATAGAACTTTTGGCCAAAGAATATTTAAAAATTGTAGAACCAGATGATATTGAAAACATGTTCTAAACAGAAATCTTTATCCAAACTACATACACTAAAAACTATATATAATATTCAACCCTGTTTAGAGACAATATTTCATGCCTAACATTTCTTTTAAATGAAATACTATCATTAACAAACCATGAAATTCACTTCCAGATTTTTTTTTCTGGAGATGCTATTCTAAGAACAAGTATGACTGATATTTACCTGATATTTATTTTCATTTACTCAGCAGTCTATTACAGTCAGTATTTAGAAATCCCAAGATAGCTATTGTTATGGAAAAGTCTATATATCGTATTTTGTATATTTGTATGAAAGAGTAGTAATTTTAAAACACTCACCTCTGAGCACTGCTACAGATCCAAACGTAGATTAAATAATTAAACTGTATCGGTGATACTAAATATCTAAGGAGGATGTTATCAATGCTTTTCTTCCAGAAACATGCAATACCTAAAATTCTGGCTGTGTAAGGGCTTCAGCCATCTGTTATGCCAAATCTATTATGTAGAAAATGCTCTGTATATCAAAATGGAATTCTATTACATACCAAATCTGCTCTAAAATCTTTATCCAAACAAGAATCACACTATTTGTACAATGAGATATATCATATCATGAAATCTAAACTTCTTTATGAGGGAAATAGGCTCTTTTCTACTTCTTTAAAAAGTTTAAACTTTTAGGAAAAATGACAATTACTCAAAAAATAATTGTAATACCCTATAGCAGTGGTTCTCACACTTGAGTGTGCATCAGAATCATCTGGAGGGCACAGATTCCTGGGCCCCACACCCAGGGTTTCTGATTCAGTAGAGGTCTAGGGTGGGGACCTAAGAATTTGGGAATCACAACTGCACAAAATCTTTGAGAAATAAAAAAAAAAATCGAAAGGGTATAAGTTCTTCCACTGTTGCCTCCAGGGAGCGTCACATTGCATTTCTCCTTATCTACATTTTCGTACATCTTCTTAAAGCTGAGATCTTTATGTAATATAATTACTATTTCTCTTAAAGAAATATCTTTCTTCCTCACTAATGAGTTAGGGAACATGGAAAAACAGGCTTTTTTCTCAACTAATTAAATGAAAAAATTTTTGAAAACATTTTTGTGTTTGTGTGTGAGGAAGATCAGCCCTGAGCTAACATCTGTTGCCAATCCTCCTCTTTTTGCTGAGGAAGACTGGCCCTGGGCTAACATCCATGCCCATCTTCCTCCACTTTGTATGGGACGCCGCCACTACATGGCTTGACAAGTCATGTGTCAGGTCTGCACCCGGGATCCGAACCCGCAAACCTGGGGCCACTGAAGCAGAGTGCACGAACTTAACCACTACGCCACTGGGCTGGCCCCTTAAAAACATTTTTAAAGGAAAAGTAGAGTGCTTAGATGAAAATAAAAATAAGGCAAACCAATATATAAATTTCAGAAAATAAAAGCAAATGTATAATCAACTATGTATTGGACAACAGCATTCCTGATTGTATGATTTTGTATGACAAAACTCAGAAAAAAGTTATGTTTTTTATCCAATTGCCATTAGTCATCACATTCCTTTTCAATGTCTGAGATTGACTTAATTTTTTACCACACCACTCACATGCTCTCTATACATGAATGTCCAGTATGAAGATTGTGCCACGTCTCTCTTGCATTTTACTGTAAAATATAATAAATCATCCACGGATAAAAACTGTAATAAGATAACCAAACAGGCAAGAACAGCCCTCACTACCAAAGAAGTTCTTTCCTTATTCACCCTATCTTCTTCCATTCGGGCTACTGTAACAGAAATACCATAAACTGGGTGGCTTATAAACAACAAACATTTATTTCTCACAGTTCTGGAGGCTGGGAAATCCAAGATGAAGTTGCCAGCAGATTCAGTGTCTGGTGAGAGCTCAAGTCCTGGTTTATCAGTGGTCATCTTTTCACTGTGCCCCACATGGGGGAAGGGGTGAGGGAGCTCTCTAGGGTCTCTTTTATAAGGGCGCCAATCCCAGTCATGAGGGCAAAGCCTAATCACCTCCCAAAGGCCCCACCTCCTACTACCATCACATTGGAGGTTAGTTTTCAACATACGAATTTCAAAGCTTTCAGTCTAGAGCAATTCATTTCTCAAATGATTCTAAACTTTACATTGACAAAATATTTCAGAAATTTTTATTGGCTTTTATTTCATTTGACAATTTGATTGTATTTTATTTGAAATGCAGGGACATTTCAAGATATTGTTCCTAAGCAAGACATCTTTCTGTATTTCAGAAAGATAGACAATAATTTTCCTTTAATATTTACATGAATAATTTGCTTTTCAATTGGTTTTTTTTGAAAAGAACTGAAAACTCATGGTAAATAAATTATAAAAGCACAGAGAATTATAGCAATCATTTCTTCTTCCTATACATACCGTCTAGTCCTCTTCTTCTATAGCTATTTGCATATCACTACCTGTACAACTATATCTTTCTTTTTAAAAATTTAATAATATTCTATTTTTTGAATATACCACAACCATTAATTATTTCCCTATTAACAGGCATTTTGGTTATCCCTACCTTATGCTACCATAAACTATGTGCAATGCGTACTCTTTGGTTTACATGTGTTAGTATATCTGAGGATGAATTCCTACATGTGAAACAGCTATTCAAAGGTCATATGCACTTGAAGTACTGATATAAGTGATCCGATTGTCCTTCAAACATACAGAATAATTGCCCCTCCTATTGGGGTATGGAAATACCTTTTTCTCCACACCTTGGTCAATGCCATGAATTCTCAAATTTAGTGATCTTTATTAACATAATAAGTGAAAAAACATTTTTAAATTTAATTTGCATTTATTTGATTTAATTTGTGTTAGAAACCCTTTAATTTAACTTGGATGGTTGGGGGTATTTTTTCATATGTTTAAAAGCCCCTGATAGGTTTCAGTGATCTATTAATTCATGCATTTTGCTACTTTTCCATTAGATTTTCAGTGTTTTTCTAATTCATTTGAGGAAGCACTTCCTTCAGGGGGAAAAAAAGTCCCTCTGTGATGTATGTTGTGCATGTTTTATTCTCAGTGTGGCTATACACTTGCAGTTTTCTTATAATGTGTATTGTTCTGCAAATAAGATTTAAATTTCCCAGATAACATAAATGTGACAGATTTGCATTCACTGTGGATAACTTTTTATTCTTGAGAGGTACATGTGCTGTTTCTTTCTCTTTTTCATTCTCTCTCTCACACGTACTTCACAGAGATTGGCCAATATGAAATAGTAAGATTCTGTTGACTCTCAACTTTATATTCAAAATTACTCTCCATGGAGCATCCAGATCATATCAGTCTTTGCTTGATAGCACCAATGACTTCTCAAAGCACCTAGAATAAAATTTAAATTTCTTCCCTGACCTATGTGATCTGACACCTGCCCCATCCACAGTCTCATTCCAGACAATCCTCCCACATCACTTGCATCATTCTGCTCTACACATGCTGGTTTTTCTCCTGTTCCTCAGACACATGAGGCATGATAATCTCTCTACTTGGAAAAATTATACCTTCCCACCTTTTCAGCTCCAATGTGGTTTCTCCAGAGAGGAGACTTAATCTAACACAGCCTCCTCCATCACCCCATCTCTAGAACATCAGCTCCATAAGAGCACAAAATTGTTTTCTTGTTTATCACCTGGAGCAATACCCGTGATGGTTAATTTTATGTGCCAGGCTATGGTACCCAGTAGTTTTGTGAAAGACTAGTTTGGGTATTGCTATGAAAGTATTCTTCAGATGTGATTAACATTTAAAACAGTAGGCTTTGGGTAAAGTAGATTGTCTCCATGATGTGGGTAAGCCTCATCCAATCAGTTGAAGGCCTTAAAAGAAAAGACTGAGGTCCCCAGAACAGGAAGGAATTCTTCCTCCAGACTGCCTTTGGACTCAAGACTGCAACGCTGACTCCTGCTGGAATTTCCAGGCTGCCAGCCTGCCCTGCAGATCGCAGACTTGCCAGCCCCTCAAATGCATGAGCCAATTCCTTAAAATCTCGATAGATAGGTAGGTAGGTAGGTAGATAGATAGATAGATAGATAGATAGATAGATAACTATTGGTTCTATTTCTCTGGAGAAGCCCAACTAATACATCTAATACATTACTATATGCCCATCACATAGAAAGCACTCTCACTGCAGGTTTCTTGTTTATGCTGTGGCTCTTTCTACACCACAGAGCATCACTACTTGCCTCTGAAGACACATGTTTCCCAGTTTGAGAAGCATGACTTCAGACTAGGTGGCAATGACGCAAACCAACAGCACCATACATTTTTTACTACTTTACAATACTCCTTATATTTAAATATTCCACACTCTTTAAAAAAAGATATTAATTTTTTCTGACACAAAATAAATATATTACTCTAAAATGCTGTTGATTTACTGATCCAATATACCTAAAAATGCCTAGATTCTGCCCAGAATAATCCAAAAAAGGACCATTTAATCCACATCCATAATTGTCATTTCATATTTAATTTATATAAAATTTATATGAAATGTTTGAATCATTACACATCATATATTAATGCCTCACTGACTAGCAAAGAGTCTTCAGTTTATTAGGAAGGAGGGCTTTCTTGCTATCAGAACTGCACAGAATGGGGCAAAGAATTGTGCAACTTTGTACCAATTCTGGTGCAGATTGGCTGAGGCTGGTAGAGAGAACTCAAGAATTATAAAGCATTTCTTAAAATGGAAATACTGTTTTTCTGATTATAATATAGACATAAAAGTTTTAAGCACTCTATTGAAGTGTATAGAGAGCAAACTTTTCTTATTTGTATTTCCCCTTCTCCCAACCATTGTTTAGAGTTTTGTATAGTGTAGGATAAACTGACTTTTAGGCTACTTTCCAAACTTGAGCTTCATTTCCTTCATGATTCTAAGACTCTTGGGTTTCTTACTCAATACCTCAAAGATTTATACTTGAACTCTTTGTGGCCGCCATTACACATAAAACTGATTGGCTGCCATTACACATAAAACTGATTAAAGATAGAACTTTGAAAGTGGATTAACAAACAAATACTCAAAAAAAGAATAATCTGCATTCATCTATATCCCCAGGAAAACAAACCAAAAAAAATTAAAACATGTTCTCATTTTAGTATGGTCATGAGAAAATGAAATCTTTAGAACAATGAAATGAATAATTATATTAATCATGCAAGTCAAAACATAAAGGTCAATATATTTCAAATGTTACATTCATTAACATACAAGTACTTTAAAATCAGATTTTGAAAACCTATTTCAACAATATCCAACAAAGTTTATATATTTGTTTTGAAAAATGCATCAGAAAATAGGATATTGATGGTTGGACAATAAACTGTGATGATAACTGATGAGCTGTTCTTATAAAATATGTGAGATTACATTGCAATCTATTTGAGGAAGAAAGTATTATGAATAAGTGACTTCTTCCATCTCTCTTCTAGCATTTTATTTTAAAATATAAGGAATCATTCACTGATAAATTCATATGCTATGATATGGAAATACATGAACTAGACTAAGAAAAAATGTGTCATCTTTACAGTTTAGCAAACTTACACCTATTTTACTGAAAAGGGAACAGTTTTTAACGTGTAAGCTCAATGTGAAAATGAAGGATAAATAAGGAACTGCTCTGGCTAAAGTAAGAATAAGCATCCTGGAGCCCTTGAAGCTGCTGTTTTGCAGTAACACAATCTGGAAGTCACAAGTCTATGGAACTGTAATGAAATCTGTACCCCTAAAGAGATAACAACTTCTGTGCCAAACATATGGGAAAAGGTCCTTTAGGTTTCCACTTCAGTGAACTTTTACCTCGCTACCTTTTGTTTTTTTTATCTTCCTCTACACACAATCTCTGATGGAAGAAAGTAACCTGTTAAAATCAGTTTACGTGTACTGTGTCAATTTGGTGAGAAACTGAGTAGTTAGACACATGGTGATGACTGACATTCAACCTCATTTTGTTCTAGGGATTCTGTTTATAATATGTATTTCCTTTGGGAATTCAGTGGATGGAGAGAAATGACGATAAGTGTGGCAGCCTTGAAATTGTCATGTCACCAAAACACTCTGCTGTGTGATGTACTGAAATTTAGCATGGCTTCAGAGATTTACTTCCAGTCAACTGGTAGTTCATTGTGATCAACTTTATGACACTATAGCCAGTGACTGACTACTCTCAAACTACTGCTTTGGAGTAAAACATTTTTCTTTTACCTTTTTGGTGCTTTTCTTTGTATCTTAACTTTTAGTTCCCCCTTGAGAAAACTGATGTGCTGCATGAGAATAAGACAGACCATAATTCTCCACAATTGGAGTATTAGATAAACTACCTATTAAGATATGTTTTCTCTACTTCTAGCCTCAATGAAATAATCATTTAAAATATTAATAAGGGACTATATCCTACTCCCAAAACAAAATCCTTAATATTAATTTTTACTGACTTATAAACTAACCTTCACATACATCTTTGTTTTCCAAATGGAAGACTTCTGATCCATGATAGAACCCATCCAATGAAGAGAGAAGCTCAATACAATAGGGTTTCATTCCTACTGAAGTAAATGAGCATATATTGTTTAATAATGGGAAGATTTAACAGTTGTTGGATGTTTACTACGTGATAGCTTATGTTCTAAATTGTTTATGTGAATAATTTATTTGATTCTCAAATATGAGGTAGGTATTATTATTAGCCATATTTTAAAGATAAGGAAACTGATACAGTTAGAGGTTAATGGATGTGCCTGAATTCACATCCCTAGTAAGTGGCTAACCTTTACTGCAAACCCTGGTAGCCTGCCCCCTGAGCATATGTTCCCAATGTCTGGGCTTTACTGGCTCTCTGAATGAATGGCTGGACATAATGAACAAGAGAAGGCTTAATACTAAGTAGCCAGGACACATCTATGAAGCTCAAGTGAAAGAAAGTGTGTAACCTTTAAAGAAGGTTATACACTAATGAAAATAAGGCAGTTAATAGGCCACCAAACTTGGAGCGTTTCATTCAAGAATGCATTTGCTCCCACTCTGCTTTCTGCTTCCAAGTCTGCTGATTAAAATTCCATGCAACCTTAAAGATTTTGTAAACTATTCACACTTGTAATTATTTGTTCAGTGTTCATATCCTCTATCCTAATCTACATGAGAAGTAGCTTATGTCTGTCTTGTCCATCACTGTAACCCCAGTGTCTAAACCAGTGTGTATGACAGAGTAGACACCTGATAACATTATTTTTATTATGCCTTATTATACTTTTGTATTTATTCTAGAATTTTCACATATATACAAATACAGAGAATAAACACCCCTGTATCCATAATATAGCTTCCATGATTATCCACACACAGAAAACCTTGTTTTATATATAGTATGAGCCTCTTCCCCCATTCACTGAATTATTTTAAAGTAAATTCAGACATCATCTCATTTCATCCATAAACATTTCAGACAAGTTATTTTAAATAATTTCTTCAATCAAATGAGATTTTGCCCTTATTTGAAGCCTGTTGGATTTTTTGTGTTTCTCTTATTTCACAGCACCTGTTTTGCTGTGTATGCACTGTGAACATGTTTAACACCCGTTTTTAGATTCTAAGTCCCTCAAAGTTGAGGACAACGTCTTACTTACCTTTGTATCCAATTCAAAGTCTATGGCAATATCTTGAACACGGAATCTAGTTTTCTGTCTTCTACCTACCACTTCCAAATACTTGTGAGAAGATGCTAAAATAGCACTCTTTCTGTTTCTGAGAACAAGCTGAGAACAAGTCAATAGATGGTATTCCAAACTGAGGTGCTAGACATGAAAACCAGAGAGCTAAACACTGGGTTTTAGTCCCTCCTCTTGACATCCACCTTAATTGTATGAAAGAATTGAGGTCAAAGAGGCCAAAGAAGAGAATTTCTTTGAAGAAACTTATTGGACTGCTGTGGCATTCTGTCATTCATTCATCCTAAGTGAGAGAGGCTTTGAGAGATCCTTGGAGTACGAAGGCTTAAAAGGACTGGTGGTTGATCCATGCCTAAGAAAATGGAAGGCAGCGCATGCTTGTAGCAGAAGTTGCCTGCCTAGCAGCAAAGTAAAAGGAAGCAGCTGCCCTGGGCATAGGCTGCACTTCTACCAAAAACAGGAGAGAAAATCAAAGTGTCTGTTATCCAGAGTGGACTATGCAGGAGAAAAGGACCGCACTAGAAGATCTCAGCAGAAAGAAGCCAGAGGTTTACCATCAGCTGGAGAAGTATGGGGGAGAGGCATTGTCTTGAGGACACAAAAACTCTAGAACATTAGCTCTTAATGCCTGCCATGCTAGGAAGCATTAATGAGAGATATAAAATTATCACTCAAAAAGGGCATCCCTTTCTCTTATTCCTTCTTTCTCACTTCTGCTCCATCATCCCTCCAACTCCAAACATAGGGGAGTCAGAAACATTGGTTGGAGGACAAGGAGAATACAAGGTTGGCACATGGACCTGAAGTCGTTCACACATAGCACCCTCCAGTATAAGTGCCTTCTAGACTGAAGCAGTACCTGGGGAAGGGGAGAAACAATCTTTTAAGTGCAGTTCAGAGTTCTGAATATTAAGTTGGACTAGACTTTTTCATTACTGAATTTAGACTTTTTATGGGACTAATGATAATGAAAGATCCTTCAGACACTAATAGTGACCAAAAAAGTTCTGAGAATTGTCCATGATTTCATTCTAGTGACAAGGTAAAAGCAACATCTGAGTGGGTTTAATGAAACAGTTTCTACTTTCATCTTCCTGAGTCTAGCTCCTTGAATGAAATGATTACGTGCTTAACAAGAGACATTGACTACTAAGCCAGTAAGCCAGTGAAGAAAGATTAAGAAGAACTTTCTCATTTCAGCAGATGAAATACCGTGCAATTATTGCCAAATTAATGGAGCATTTTTTTCAAAAGACCAAAATCTGTATATTGACCTGAGAAGGATAGATCTTTTCCTAGCCTTTAACACTAATTAGGAATGTCAGGACTTGGAGCAAAGTTTATAAAATGTGCATCCCTTTGCACCCATCTACTGTATTATTTTCTATGGAACCAAACTTTGGGATAACTACTTCAGACATTACCATTTAAATAAAAATTATCTGCCAAGCAAATGGATTAGAGTAAGGCAGAAAGAGACAGTATATAGCCAAGAACTCCGCAAATTTTATGTTCATTCCAAACCTGATACATCAGCGATCTCTGTACTTGTCCCATTGTACCTAGAATACGTGTTCTACAATTTGATGGATTTGACAGTCCCTTATAATATATCTAAAACCACACTTTTTATTTCTGTCACAAAAGAGCAGAAGTTTTTCCTTTACTGAAGATTGTAAACTCAGACTTTTGATCTTGGGCAGGCCTTAGGACTTTCATCCACCCCCAACCTGGGTGCCTCATCTGTGGTAGACACCACACCTAATATGTCTCTAACCCAGAACAAATGAGCTTTTTAGGATTCTTTAGACTCTAGTTCCACAAAAATATCTATAGATATTTTTCTATGTCTCACACAGTGAGACACGCATGATCTTAAGTTTACGTCAGGAAAAAAATTCAGCCACAGTAGAGACTTCTATGATTCATCTCCTTTCTTCTCCTCTTTTGGGCACTCAATTTCATTTTGGACCCACATATTGCCCACCAAAGTGTTATCGCCAAATCACCAAGTCTCTTAGTTCTCACTAAGGTGTTCAATGATATTAGGTGTTCAATGATATTAATCATTCTTAGCCTCTCAGATAATACAGGAACTCTGTTATAAAAGAAATTACAGTTTATAAGAAGAAAGAAGATGTATGACATATAAATGCAAAAAGTATTACAGGTGTCATGGTGGATTTAGAAGTTACAATAAAACACAAATGAGAGGATTCATTCCACTAAGACTCAAGATGAAAGTGGAAATTTGGCAAAGCTCTATATACAGTTTAATGGAGAACATAACTTAGTTGAAAATGATTCTGTTAACAGTGGAAATTTCAAGGTCTATGGTAGATTGCTGTGATGGGGTCTCCTAATCACACATTTTAAGCAATCTCCAATTCTGAACCAAGTAAGATAGGGGCCAGCCCAGCGGTGTAGTGATTAAGTTCACACCCTTCTCTTCAGCAGCCCAAGTTTCGTGGGTTCAGATCCTGGGCCCGGACCTGCACACCGCTTGTCAAGCTGTGCTGTGACAGTGTCCCACATACAAAACAGAGGAAGACTGGCACAGATGTTAGCTCAGAACCAATGTCCCTCAAGCAGAAAGAGGAAGATTGGCAACAGATGTTAGCTCAGGGCCAATCTTCCTCACCCAAAAAAAAAAAAAATATATATATATATACATATATATATATACATATATATATGTATATATATGAACCAAGTAAAATAGGCCATAAATATGATAACAAAGATGATTATCGTGAAGGTATAGTTCAACAATATTAGAAACTTGATTGGATAGGTAGAAATTGCAAGAAAAAAAAGAAATAGAGAGGAGATTGGTGTTCAAGTCATGAAGAACCTTTGCTCAGGCAATATAGGAAAAGCAACTAGTTGTTACATTAATGAAATTCAGAACAATCTTGAGATCTGATTGTTTTTCAAATGCAGTCCACAACATTTGGAAACTAGGCCAAGTGCTAAAAAAATGATAAATAAAATAAAATTGGATGCAGCAAGGTCAAGAAGAAGAAGAAAGATCAAAGATGAAGTGGCTTTCCAGATAGGTAATGGGTAAAAGAAAAAAAAGTTAAGGTTAAAAATTTTAAAAAGAATTAAGGTTAATCCAGGAAAAATGTCATTGTCTGGGTGGAAAGGAAACCGATAATAGATAAGTGTAAAATCTCAGAGAAATCTAAGGTTTTATATTTTATCTGATTTAAAAAAAATCAATTTTAATATGCCGACAAGGGGAACCTTACCATGAGAGTTAGACAACAATGGATCACAAAAGAAGCATTCAGGAACATTAAATCAAGATGAGGCAGAAATCAGGTGGTTTATTAATTTTACTAAGATATTTAACAGCTACTGGCTAGTTTAAGAGTTGTGGTGGTGGGCATAAATTCCTAGAGACTGAAGGAGAGTTACTGGATTATCTGTCTATTAACTAAAAGGGAAGAGGAAGCCCTGGTAATTAAGCAGCTGTCAGCCAAACTTCAATACTCAGAAGGATGAGTGCAAACCATCAAACAATCAATTTGCAATCACAGAGAATGGAGAATAAGAGTAGGGAGTGACATGCCTTTCAGAGAACAATTTTGCTTTATGATGAGGTGACGAGAGGGGTAGATAAGAGGGACTTTAAGAGATGGTGGGCCGGCCCCCTGGCTTAGCGGTTAAGTGCGCGCATTCCGCTGCTGGCGGCCTGGGTTCGGATCCCGGGCGCGCACCGACGCACTGCTTCTCCGGCCATGCTAAGGCCAAGAGTCCCACATACAGTAACTAGAAGGATGTGCAACTATGACATACAACTATCTACTGGGGCTTTGGGGGGAAAAAATAAATAAATAAAATTATAAAAAAAAAAAGACAGATGGAGACTACATGGATTTCTGTCATACATTTTCACCCTAAATCAGAAATTATTTGAACCATTGACCTCAATGTTGCTGTAGAGTATGTGGTATGCACGCAGTCTTTAAAATCATTTGAATTAAAATAGATGTTATTTCATGAATTAAACTCTCCTTACATACTACAGATATTTGAGATTTTCATATACAATAACAAAGGAATTCCACCTCTTTTGATGAGCACTAAGGTGATTTCACCCAATTTTATAAGACTGCCATAAAATTGAATCTGTCTGTATGGCTCTCCTATTCTTCAAGGCAGCATGTCTGTGCAGATAAATAATCTTATCAATCATCTCCCCAAAAAATGCCTTCAGGAAAAGAAATCTTGCGAAAATAATCACTTTACTCTTATAATGAATGATAGGCTCAAACTTGGCCACTAATTTATCCTATTGATGTGTTTGGCATAATTTCTCTAGAATGAACTTAATGAGTATTATAACACACCATAAAAAGGGAAAAAGCTCTATCATCCCCAAACGTGGTATACATTCACTTGATATTCATTTCTTCAAAATTCGATGGGATTATTTCTCTCAACTAACTGAACGCCTCTCAAATGAATCTTATATGAGGATCTTAGTGCTTTCACACACCAATTACTGCTTATATTTTGTTTTTTCTGAAGGAGAAAGCAGGTAATAATTCAAGATTGTAACATTCATCAGCGCTTGCTTTATATTAAAGCATTCTTAGATAAATTCAGTAGTTCACTATTGAACAATACTGCCTTTGCACAAGCAACACAGTAAAAGCAACTAGTTGTTACATTAATGAAATTCAGAACAATCTTGAGACCTGATTTTTTTTTTGAGGGTTCGTCATATTATCTTTTATTTTTTTAATTGATGTTTTAATAGTTTATAACATTGTGAAATTTTGAGTTGTACATTTTTGTTTGTCCATCACCATATATATGTCTCCCTTCACCCCTTGTGCCCACCCCCTACCCCCGTTGCCCCTGATAACCACAATACATTTTTCTCTGTCCATGTGTTGATTTATATTCCACATATGAGTGAGATCATACAGTGTTTGCCTTTCTCTTTCTGGCTTATTTCACTTAACATAATACCCTCCAGGCCCATCCATGTTGTTGCAAATGGGACGATTTTGTCTTCTTTTACGGCTGAGTAGTATTCCATTGTATATATATACCACATCTTCTTGATCCAATCATTAGTCAAGGGACACTTAGGTTGCTTCCACTTCTTGGCTATAGTGAATAACGCTGCAATGAATATACGGGTGCATAACCCTCTTTGGATTGTTGATTTCAGGTTTGTTGGATAGATTCCCAACACAGGGAATCACAGGGCATCTCTCTTTTTAATTCTTTGAGGAATCTCCATACTGTTTTCCATAGAGGCTGCACCAGTTTGCATTCCCACTGATGATTAGTGATGTTGAACATCTTTTCATGTGCCTATTGGCCATCTGTATATCTTCTTTGGAGAAGTGTCTGTTCATTTCCTCTGCCCATTTTTTGATCTGGTTGTTTGTTTTTTGTTGTTCAGTTGTGTGAGTTCTTTATATATCATGGAGATTAACCCCTTGGCAGATATATGTTTTGCAAATATTTTCTCCCAGCAAGTGGGTTGTCTGTTCATTTTGATTCTGGTTTCATTTGTCTTGTAGAAGCTCTTTAATCTGATGAAGTCCCATTTGCTTACTTTTCTTTAGTTTCCCTAGTCTGGGTAGGCATGTTATCCGAAAAGATTCCTTTATGACCAATGTAAAATAGTATATTGCCTATATTTTCTTCTATGAGTTTTATTTTATTTTATTATTTGTGTGTGTGTGTGAGGAAGATCAGCCCTGAGCTAACATCCATGTTAATCCTCCTTTTTTTGCTGAGGAAGACCGGCTCTGAGCTAACATCTATTGCCAATCCTCCTCCTTATTTTCCCCAAAGCCCCAGTAGATAGTTATATGTCGTAGTTACACATCCTTCTAGCTGCTGTATGTGGGACATGGTCTCAGCATGTCTGGAGAGGCAGTGCGTCAGTGCGCACCAGGGATCCGAACCCAGGCCGCCAGTGAGTGCGTGCACTTAACCGCTAAGCCATGGGGCCGGCCCTCTTCTATGAGTTTTATAGTTTCAGGTCTCACCTTCAGGTCTTTGATCCATTTTGAGTTAAGTTTTGTGAACGGCGATAGTAGATGGTCTACTTTCACTCTTTTGCGTGTGGCTGTCCAGTTTTCCCAACATCATTTATTGAAGAGACTTTCCTTTCTCCATTGTATGTTCTTAGCTCCTTTGTCAAAAATTAGCTGTCTGTATGTGTGTGTTTTTATTTCTGGACTTTCAATTCTGTTCCATTGATCTGTGTGTCTGTTTTTGTACCAGTACCATGCTGTTATGATTACTATTGCTTTGTGGTATGTTTTGAAGTCAGGGATTGTGATGCCTCCAACTTTGTTCTTTTTTCTTAGGATTGCTTTAGCTATTCGGGGTCTTTTGTTGCCCCATACGAATTTTAGTATTCTTCTATTTCCATGAAGAATGTCATTGGGATTCTGACTGAGATTGCATTGAATCTGTATATTGCTTTAGGTAATATAGACATTTTAACTATGTTTATTCTTCCAATACATGTGCATGGGATGTCTTTCCATTTCTTTAAGTCATCATTGATTTCTTTCAATAATATCTTGTAGTTTTCATTGTATAGGTCTTTCACCTCATTGGTAAGATTTATTCCTAGGTATTTTATTTTTTTTGATGCAGTTGTAAATGGTATTATCTTTTTGAGCTCTCCTTCTGTTAGTTCGTTATTAGCATACAGAAATGCAACTGATTTTTGTAGATTGATTTTGTACCCTGAGACTTTGCAGTAGTTGTTGATTATTTCTAATAGTTCTCCAACAGATTCTTTAGGGTTTTCTATATATAAAATCGTGTCGTCTGCAAATAGTGAGAGTTTCACTTCTTTGTTGCCTATTTGGATGCCATTTATTCCTTTTTCTTGCCTAATTGCTCTGGCCAAAACCTCCAGTACTATGTTGAATAGGAGTGGTGAGAGTGGGCAGCCCTGCCTCGTTCCTGTTCTCAGAGGAATGGCTTTCAGTCTTTCCCTGTTGAGTATGATGTTGGCTGTGGGTTTGTCATAAATAGCCTTTATTATGTTGAGGTACGTTCCTTCTATACCCATTTTGTTGAGAGTTTTTATCATAAATGGATGTTGTGTCTTGTCAAATGCCTTCTCTGCATCTATTGAGAGGACCATGTGGTTTTTATTCTTTGTTTTGTTGATGTGGTGTATCATGTTGATTGATTTGTGGATGTTGAACCATCCCTGCGTCCCTGGTATAAATCCCACTTGATCATGGTGTATTATCTTTTTAATGTGTTGCTGTATTCGGTTTGCCAATATTTTGTCAAGGATTTTTGCATCTATGTTCATCAGCGATATTGGTCTGTAATTTTCCATCTTTGTATTGTCTTTGTCTGGCTTTGGTGTCAGGGTGATGTTGGCCTTGTAGAAAGATTTAGGAAGTGTTCCATCTTCCTCTATTTTTTGGAATAGTTTGAGAAGGATGGGTATTAATTCTTCTTCGAATGTTTGGTAAAATTCACTGGAGAAGCCATCTGGTCCTGGACTTTTATTTTTTGGGAGGCTTTTGATTACTATTTCAATCTCTTTACTTGTGATTGGTCTACTCAGATTTTCCATTTCTTCTTGGTTCAGTTTTGGGAGGTTGTATGAGTCTAAGAATTTATCCATTTCTTCTAGATTGTCCAATTTGTTGGCATATAATTTCTCATAGTATTCTCTCACAATCCTTTATATTTCCGTGGTATCCATTGTAATTTCTCCTCTTTCATTTCTAATTTTATTTACTTGAGCCTTTTCTCTTTTTTTCTTAGTAAGTCTGGCTAAGGGTTTGTCAATTTAGTTTATCTTCTCAAAGAACCAACTCTTTGTTTCATTAATCCTTTCTACCGTTTTTTTGGTCTCAATTTCATTTATTTCTGCTCTGATTTTTATTATTTCTCTCCTTCTGCTGAATTTGGGCTTTGTTTGTTCTTCTTTTTCTAGTTCTGTTAGTTGCAATTTAAGGTTGCTTATTTGGGCTTTTTCTTGTTTGTTTAGGTGGGCTTGTATCGCTATGAGTTTCCCTCTCAGGACTGCTTTTACTGCATCCCGTATGATTTGGTATGGCATATTTCATTTTCATTTGTTTCCAGATAGTTTTTGATTTCTCCTTTAATTTCATCAATGATCCATTGGTTGTTCACTAGCTTGTTGTTTCATCTCCACATTTTTGTCACTTTCCCGGGTTTTTTTCATGGTTGATTTCCAGTTTCCTAGCATTATGGTCTGAAAAGATCCTTGTTATGATTTCAATCTTCTTAAATTTATTGAGGCTTGCTTTGTTTCCCAACACATGGTCTATCCTTGAGAATGTTACATGTGCGCTTGAGAAGAATGTGTAGTCAGCTGTTTTTGGATGGAGTGCTCTGTATATTTCTACTAGGTCCATCTCGTCCAGTTTTTCATTTAAGTCCACTATTTCTTTATTGACATTTTGTCTGGATGATCTATCCATTGATGAAAGTGGGGTATTAAGATCCCCTACTATTATTGTGTTATTGTTAGTGTTTCCTTTTAGGTTTGTTAATAGTTGCTTTATGTACATTGGTGCTCCTATGTTGGGTGCATATATATGTATAAATGATATGTCCTCTTGGTGGAGTGTCCCATTTACCATTATATATTTCCTTCTTTGTCTCTTTTAACCTGTTTTATCTTGAAATCTACTATGTCTGATATAAGTATGGTAACACCTGCTTTCTTTTGTTTGCCATTAGCTTGGAGTATTGTCTTCCATCCTTTCACTCTGAGCCTGTGCTTGTCTTTAGAGCTGAGATGTGTTTCCTGGAGGCAGCATATTGTTGGGTCTTGCTTTTAATCCATCCTGCCACTCTGTATCTTTTGATTGGAGAGTTCAATCCATTTACATTTAGGGTAATTATTGATATATGAGGGCTTAATGTTGTTGTTTTGTCACTTATTTTCCGGTTCTTTTGCATTTCCTTTGTTTCTTGTCCCCTTTGTTTCGGACTGCCAATTCAGTTTGATTGTTCTGTCTTAAGACTCTTCTAGTTTTCTCTTTGTTTATCATATGTTATTTTGTTTTGATTATTTGTTTAGTGGTTACCTTGAGGTTTGTATAAAAAATCTTATGTATGAGATAGTCCATTCTCTGATGGCCTCTTATTTTCTTATACTAAGTCAATGCAATCACTTTCCTCTTCCCCTTCTAAGTGGTTCTTGTTATACATTATTCTATCTTGTGCTGTGGGTGTGTGTTTACCGTCATGAGGTTATATTTATTTTTGGTGAACTCTTTCCTTTGATCTTTGATTGTGTTTAAGTGGTTGCTAACCTATTCCGGTAAAGATCTACTATTTGTCTGATTTTGTCTACCTTTTTTTCTCCTTGCTCCAAGCTTTGTATTCCCTTTCTTTTCTTTTTTTCAGTTCTGAGGGCCTTCTTAAGTATTTCTTGTAGTGGGGGTCTCATGGCCATGAACTTCCTTAAATTTTGTTTATCTGGGAAAGTTACACTTTCTCCATCATATTTGAAGGATATTTTGGCTGGATAGAGTATTCTTGGCTGAAAGTTTTTGTCCTTCAGTATTTTGAATATATCATTCCAATCTCTCCTAGTCTGTAAAGTTTCTGTTGAGAAATCCACTGAGAGCCTGATGGGAGTTCCTTTGTACGTTATTTTTTGTTTTTGTCTAGCTGTCCTTAATATTGTTTCTTTGTCATTGACTTTAGCCAGCCTTACCACTACATGCTGTGGAGTGGGCCTTTGCCTGTTGTCGTATTTAGGCGACCTACTGGCTTCACTTAGTGGTATTTTTTTATTTATTCAAATCAGCTTGTAAAATATGTACTCTCCTATTTTTAACTATTTTTAATTAATAATTATTTGAAATTATTACACATTAGCAGATATAAATATGCATAAGTTTTAATTGCCACATAATATTTCATTGTGATATCATAATCAATCAACCAGATATGATGGATATTTAGATTTTAG
Organism: Ceratotherium simum simum; assembly: GCF_057802395.1. Taxonomy (NCBI): domain Eukaryota; kingdom Metazoa; phylum Chordata; class Mammalia; order Perissodactyla; family Rhinocerotidae; genus Ceratotherium; species Ceratotherium simum. The sequence goes on from NC_141909.1 coordinate 19,155,591, forward strand.
CATTGACTTTTCACTGAAAAAAAAAATCCTGTTTTAAATTTATATCAAGAATTGGCTGACCCATAAATTAAATTACAATAGTTTACATTTTTAAAAAGTCAAAGTACACCACAGAGTTTTCCCAACATCAAATAGAAAAGCGATTTCACCCTATCAACTTACTTTGCAGAGTTCAGGAGTAAAGTTTTGGGATAATTAAATGAGATAATGCTTGTGACACCCTAGCTCATTGCTAGAAAATAGTAAGACTGAAAATGTTCGTTTTGGAAGCAGCCTAGAGATGGCTATAGGGATCCAAAGTGTGTGAGGCTTGTCTACTGTCCTGGGGAGTCCAGGGGAGCAGGAGTAGGTTGGAGACCACAAGATAGGGTTGAAACAGAAGAAATATCCTCAGGGAAGGGAAAATGTCAGTTAAGGCAATGAGGTAGAAGGGTAGCTTGAGAAAACATTGGGGCAGAGTGGAAGTCGTTCAACAGGAGCATGGAGTTGCTCAGTGCACTTGGAAGTGGCTGATGGACAGGAGGCTGGGTGCTATAGGAGACGTGAGCTGGAGGCAAATTCAAATAACGAGAATCTCATTTTATCAGAATTGTGGACATTTTCCATAAAGGGTTCTTGCTAAAGATGAGCTTTCTTTATTCATAAACCATGAATGAGGCCTTAAAAAATATATAATGTAGAAGAAAATTTGTTCTTTGAGTTGAAAATACTATCCCTCTAAAATATTTTCCCAAATCATTGATTTCTCCAACAGTATTTCCTATTACACAAGCCCCAGACCAAATAGAGGAATAGGACAAATTGAAACTAAGGTTTTTGCAGCACTAGAACCAAATGATATAGTATAATGGAATATAACATATTAAATAGATTCATATTATATACTAGCTCTTTCATTAATCACCATGGGATTCTCATTAGTCCTTATAGAAAAATCAATAATATACAAGTTCAATTCCAGTCTGAACAATGTAAAAACAGAAAGTATAAGTCAAAGTAGAATTTAATTATTAGATTTAAGTGGCAGAAATCTTATTGACATGAATACTATAGAACTCAAAGCACTATGCATGCTATGACTGCTCTCAATAAAGGCAAAAATGATGTATTTAGAAAATACATTCCAACACATAAGGAGCACAATGAAAAAAGAGCGTTAGCCGTGTCACCCAATATTTTATTTAAATTTAATTACCATTCTTGTCTTTAATCATTTTTTTCTGTGAATTCTAAGAATTTCTATGATATATTCAGATATTAACTGCAAAATAATCATTTGATATATCAGGAATGTAACTGTTAACTATAATGAATATGATCACCCAGAAATATATAAACAGTTTTAAGGATATAAATGTATATTAAAATTAATTATAGTATATGTTTATCATAGTAAATGTAATTTGCTAAACAACATTTTAAATAGACTCATCACTCTTGTAGTAACTAAATCACTTATCTACATGCGGAATAGGGGTGTTTGTAAGTCAGAAAGCTTGAAACCATATCTTTCTTTTTGCAGTTTGCTCAAAATAAAATACACTAAAACATTCAAATCCAAATACAACACAAGCCTACATTCTATAATAATCACCAGCACTGGAAAATCAAAGGACTAATTCTCAACCAATTATAATGACCACCATTATATATTACAGAGGGAGAATTGAGGACTTTCTCAAGCTCAGGAGATTACTCGAGAGTACAATCGGTTATAGGAAGCAAAGGAAAAGAAGCAGTCAAAGAAATTCTAGAAAGTGAGGAAAAAAAAGTAAAAGTTAAATTTCACTCTCGAGTTTGAGAATAACTGACAACATACAATAAACAATGCCTCAAACAGACATACATAAAAGTGCCCCCACTCTTACATAGATATACACACACACCCAGTCTCTCTCGAAGAGCCAACTGTAGGATGGACATATTAACACTGCTGAGACACATCCATATATCAATGAATCTTTGCATAGGTATTCACATTTCACCAAATTTCCTCACTTTCTAATACTTATAAAGTTAAACTTAAAAAAATAAGATATTTGATAAACAAGACAGACAGATTGGATAGAAGGTAAGTAATACTTGATGGAAAAAATGAGATTGCTGGGTAAGTCATAGATAGGTAGAAAAGAAGAGAGAACTCACAAAACACCATGGAATGCCATCATATTTTTAAAATGTCAAAAAGGATCAAATTTATTTTTAACAAACTAAAGAGAAGGAATTAACATACTCTCTAACCTGTGTGGCAAAGTTAAAACGGAAGTAATCCATTCAAGATCTGGGAAAAGAAATCAAGGATGAAAGTAGCCATTATGTTCTCACAGACCCCTGCACATAAAATACCTTTTTACTATATCTTCTCCATTCCAGCATGGCAGTCCAGCAGCAGCAGCCAATTCATTAACACAAAGCTGATCAGCCAGGCCCCCATAGAATGTCCTGTACAGTCGAAGGCTGTTGATAAATTCTCTGAATGGAAAAATAAAGAAAACAATTAAAATAAAAAATCCATAACACACGCTAATATAAATGGTATAATTTGTTATGCATAATGTTTAGAATGCAATTTTTTACTTTCTGTACTTGTTTTCAATACTTTTCTAACACTCAACATAAAAACTATGTTTTAAAAAAGCTAGTATTTGAATTTATTCTTTTGAATAAAGATTTTCACTGGGTATGAATCTTGTATAACTCCAGTTCCAAGAAGTTGTGAATAGTATACTCACACAACTTCATTTAGCTTCCCTAAAAGTCCTCACTAGTTGCTGGCATCTAAACCACAGTGATACTAATTACTTTCTTTTCCATATAGAAATGTCAGAGTCTTATAATAAGCTAATTGATTTCTTACTGATTAAAAGTTTAGTAAACTTGGTTGATTTTCCTTCTTACTCTTCTCTTTGGTGTCTAAGGATATAAAGTAATATGTCTTTACTAAATATGAAAAATCCAGATATGCAACATATTTCAGAAGCATGAAAATAAAAGTAATTGGAAGAAATAATATGTAATACATTAACTAAGGTTTTTTCTTCTACTACTTCCCTTTCCCTTCAATTATGGAAAGAGAAAATTCAACAAAAAAGTTTGCTTGTTTTTAATTTATAAAGCCAAGACTTTTCAGTTTTAAAACTAAGCCTTTCAGGTGCCAAGAACTTGAGATTTAGCATTTCAAAAGACCAAGTTCTAAAGACATTAGTGCTGAATTTTTTTACATAAACAATTGTTTTGGAAAAAGAAATGAAAAGCCACTAGCCTGATACAGAGGAAATGCCCTCTGGACTAGGAGGCAGGGACAGGAGAAGGAAATACTGGAAGGAAAGCAAACATCAGAAATTCATGGATGAGTAGTTAAAATGTACCAGTTACGAAATTGCATCTCCCATTGATATTCTAAAAATAATTTCTTTTAAAATGAGATCAAAGAGGAGGGCTGGCTCTGTATTATAGCTGGAAAAACAACATTTAAATAAGTTAAACCTGATTTTGACAGCACTGATGCTCAACTGTATTAACTTTATACAGTTTTGGTTTTCAAAGAACTTATTGGTTTCGAAGAACTATTTGTGGAAATTACTGGAGTTGTAAATAACCACTAATCTGTCAGAAGGATGAATGTAATTTTCAAATATGTAACATCTGAAACCATAGAGGGGATCAGAAGTTCCCACGGCAAGTATTTAGTGAGTACTTAATCAAATTTTTAGCAAAGCTTGACCAGACTAGTGATAACAAAATGGTCGCAGGAAGCATAAATCTGACTCACCTCTAACTTACAAGCATGCTTTAATTTCTTGCTAGCACAGTACTTATTTATACTCTAAGTCAGTTTCCTCTACTAGAAAATAAGTCCCTCCCTGATGGCTATATCCCTACTAACTAGAATGCATGAACAAATACCAATTCTCATGTTGCAGCTACTAAAACATAATTGATGAAGCTGACAGGTTCTTTCCTAGAGAAGTGGGGCTTCATGAACAGAAAGATGGGTAACGCTTGCCCTGAATTCTACTCCCTATAAATGACCACCTGTTTGGAATCAAAGAGTCTTCTAGAAATGAAGAGGCCTAGTGCAAATAGATGGAATATTGAGACCTCCAAATTGATGCTGTAAAACTGGATAGATTTTTTTATGGACCCCAAACCTCCTACTCCAACCTTGGCGAAGGATGCCCTTCTTTCATTTCTCCCTTCACAACTCACAGATCGTAATGTGGAAAGCTTTACGTCTTTCTTTTCCAGTCTCCTTTCTCAGTGCTCCTGCCGTTGCCTTAGCTCAGCCCTTATTACCTCTCTCTGGAAATACTGCTCCAAGATGACAAACCTCCAATCTTGTTTCTTAACAATCACTTCCTGTCCTCCATGAAAGCCACCTTTTAAAATTCATATCTGATATTCCACAGACTATGTCACTCACTTTAAAGCCATCAGTGGCTCTCTATTCTCTACAGCAGGAGATACAAACTTCCTGGAAAGGCATATAAGGCACCCTCTCAGCCCAATTTCAGCAGCAACCCAAACCACACTTTAGGGCTCCACAAAAGTGAGATACTTGCTGTTCCCCAATACACCTCCATGCCTTTGCATGCATCCTCTCCTAAATGACTGTATCCTAGAAGATTTCCACTCATTCTGTAACCATCAGCTATGAGTTAGCTGTCACAAAGTACTAAACACCACTGAGTACAAGCTCTGTGTTGGCACTAGGGATTCACAGCTAAATAAGACAGTCCCTGCCTTCTAAGAATACACATTCTGCTGAAAATCCATAATGATAATACAATATTAACAGTACCACATTTGAGGACAGAGAAGGAATCAGGAAATATTTACAAAACAAGGTAACATTTTAGTGTTCCGTGCAAAAAAACAAACAGGCAAGCAATAATAACAACAACAAAAAAAAAAACAGGATAAGCAAAGATAAAGAGGAAAGATAATATTGTGTGTTCGAAGACTAGTATGCAGTTTAGTTTAGCTCATAGGAAGTGTGCTTATGGGAATTATGGTTAAAAGGTAGGAAAAGGCCAGATTATAATCACCTTTACTGATCATCATAAGATATTTCAGTTTTATGCAGATGGCAGTGGGAGCCATTAGAAGTTTTCCAGCAAGCAAGTGATGTCATCATGTCAGTATTGTGGAAATAGAAAGCAGTGAGGTCGCTTAGGGAGCTATACCCAAGATTCAGGGAGAGAAAATATGAGGATGTGAAAAAAGACCTGCCAGTGAGCATCATGAAAAGTGATAGATTTGAAAGACATTGGGAATCTAGAATTGACAGGTAAAGTACAAGTTTTAAGATAAAGTACTATTTAAGATAACTTCTAATTGTCTTTGTTTTCCTCTGAGGTGACTAAGGGGTTGATTGCATTATTCACTGAGATAAGAAATAAAGGAAGGGAAATCTCACCTTCTTGCTGTCCCACACTATACTTATGATTGCCCTCATCCTGCTCAATATTGTCATCTTTCCATATGGCACATATCACTTTCTATTCTAGCATGTAATGTATCTATTTATTATGTTTAATTTTTTCTGATCTGTCTCTTACTCTAGAATTAAAGATTCAGGCAGGTAGGGATTATTTTGGTTTGTTTTGTACGCCACTATAGATCCTAAAGCAGTAGTGAAGGCAGATAGCAGATTCAATAAATAGTTATCAAATTAATAAATGAAAGATAATTAATTAATAATTAATTCCACTTTCAACATGTTCAGTTTGAGATCTCTTTGAAACATACAGAGAAAGCAAGCAGAACACTATCTTCAAACTTAATATGTGTAACATCATCTGTGGATCTTGCCAAAATGCAGATTTCAGATTCAATGGTTCTGGGGTAGGGCCCAAGATTCTACATTTCAAAGACGCACTCAGATGATGCCGAGGCTACTGGCACAGGAGCCATGACTACCATGGAAGTCTGCTGTTGGCTATGTAACCTTGGAATCAGTGGACTGAACATGTGATGTGAGATTCACCATCCACAGAGGTGGTGACTGGAGTCATGAATACGGATGAAATCTCTCAGGCAAATAATATGTCCTAAGAAAAAGCCAAAGGGACTCAGAAGTAGAAAGAGCAAAAGAAGAAAAACTTCAATGTTAAGTGCTATGAACACTAAGAATGAGAGAATTTGAAGTTAGAGAGATTCTCCACAGTGTAAAATGCTATTATGAAAGGTTGACTAAAATACTGAAAATGTCCTTTATATGTGGTGACCATAATTATTATAGACTGAATTGTGTCCCTTCAAAATTCATATGTTGGAACCTTAACACTCAATAAGACTGTATTTGGAGACAGGGCCTTTAAAGAGGTAATTAGGCTCAAATGAGATCACATTGCTGGGTCCTAATCCAATATGACTGGTGTCCTAATAAGAAGAGGAAGAGACACTAGGGGTACATGTACACAGAGAAAAGACCATGTGAGGCACAGGGAGAAGGTGGCCAACTGCAACTCAATGGGAGAAAGGCAGGAGAAAGTAAACCTGCCAACACCTTGGTCTTGGACTTCTAGCCTCCAGAACTGTGAGAAAATTGATTTCTGCTGTTTAAGCCACCCAGTCTGTTGTATTTCGTTACGGCAGCCCTAGCAAACTAATACAATAATTAAAGCATTTGAAGTAGAGTAATACACTTCAGATTTGCAGTATGATAGGTATTAAAGAGAAGGTGAGAAACTAGAAGTGGAGTGTCCCAAAAAGAAAAATTAATGGAATTTTATTTGTGTGTATGTTTGTTTGAATACAGAGATTTGAAAATATTTGTGTGTGAAAGAGAAGAAGATAACAATGGTATGTGATCATTAGCTTGTTCCCAACTATTCCAATTCTCTACCTTCTGGTCACAAAGCCTCTTTGAAGTTAGCTTTGGTATGTGATTTGCTCTGGGTTCTAGTAAATGTGTACAGAGGTGATGTATGTTCCCTCCAGGCTTAAACTTTTAAGAACCAATGTGGCTTTACCAGCTTCTGTTTCCCTCTCCCCTGATGACAGGCAATTTTTCACAAGAAGGCTGCTCTATCATTCTGAGGCTTAAAGCCAGGGCAACTTGAGCAGCACTCCCTGCTGGTCTGAAATGGGCATAGATTGTGAACAAAAGCACATTTTTTTTTGTCCTAAACCAAAATAGGTTGGGGTTGTTTGCTACCACATCATAATTTAGTCTCTCTTAATTGATACAAAGATAGGAAAAGCAAATTAATAACTGACGGATCACAAATTCTGAAAGGAAGACAGAGGAAAGATTACTAAAATTGAGTGGTTAGCTTTGGAGAAAATTCTCTGAGACTAAAATAATGGAAGAAAGTCTACGTGAATGTTCAGATAAAGTTTGGTTTGTGAGGATAGAAATTTGAGGGAAGATCCTACTTTGGAACTCTATATTCTGTGTTCGGCAGTTTTTAGGTCACAGGAATTAAGAGTACTGTTGCAAAAAGTGGTTGCATTGAAGGACCAGGAGATCTACATTGGATATAGTAAAAAAAAAAATAATTGAATTGGTGGGAAATTAAGGGGTTAAAGCACTAGTAGCTATGGTGAGGTCAAAAAGATTTATCTACCACCACAGAGCCAATTAATGTTGGTCCCATTACAAGAATCCATACTTCAGTTCCCAGCTCAATGTTCATCCTATTACATATCATGCCTCCTTTTCCAGTTATACATGACATGTCTTAATGAATAAAATATTGTATTCTACGGATGATTCAAAATTTAAGTTGCTGGGAGGTGACTATGTCTATACAACTATTTTTCTATAGTCAGGAGACTATTTTCAGTTAATATTAGGAGCATAAGAAAGGCAGGGAGATGTTAGAAGTCCCGGCTAACTATCCTTGAGGAGCTGTGTTACATATGTCAGTTGGTCATCTTGGTCTTGAGACATATCTAGATCACAGAAATCAAATATAACTATTAAGAGTAACAGTTTGAAAATATTTTTTAAAAAAACAGGAAAACATTCCTTGTCAGAAGGTTTATTCAATGCCTATATGTCAGGGCCATACACAAATTTACATTTTCTCATTTGGGCTTGCAACAATCTAACAAATGATATCCCTGCCTCTAGTTTTGCCCTCCACTGCATGCCCCACGCTGTAACCAGAATTAGCTTTAGAAATCAGCCAGATCACTTTCCTGCTTTAAAATCCTAATCATTCAGAAAATGGCTTACCATGGCACATAATCTCTCTGTTCTTTGCCCCTTAGCCTCCCGTGACAGTCCCCCTTCCCTCCACCCACACACCCCACACACTTATATTGCATAAGATATCTCAATATTTACTGAATAAGATTTCAAGTTTACACAGTTTCCTCTACTCAGAATTGCCTTCTCCTCCTACTTCACTCTCGCAACCTTCTACCCCTCCTTCAAAATCCAGCTTCAACCTCATTTCCTCTCTAACTCCTTGCATGACCAACCTGTGCAGCTTTTGTGGGTTCATCCTTCTTTCTCACACAGCACTTAGCTCTGTGTTACAGCCCCGCTATCAGATACTATAATTCCTCTGTTTGCAAGTGGGTCTCTCTGATTAGAGTGTGTGTTCTCTAAAGGCAAGAGCCATGGCTTCCTTATAACCCCAGGGTTTGGATCACAGTTTGGTACCCAACAAGCACTCAACAAATTCTTGCTGAATTGGCCCAGATGCAGTGTTAGTTTTTAACAGCTTCCAGAATTAGAAGTTTCTACAAAAACCCATTTTTTGAAATGAAACGATAATTAAATTCCTCAAAGAGCACAGTTGACTTGGGAAACTTTAAATTAGGGGATCCATTCTTCGATTAAGGAGAAATATCAGAGACCTTCCTGGTGTGTTGCATTAAAAAATGGAAGAAATCTAAAGGGCAGAACTGTAAGCTGTGCCAGACTCTACAAAACAGGCTCAAGATAGATTCTATACATATGTGATGCTGAAATTAATATGTAGCGACACATTAATATTTAATCACAGTGCTATAAAGATAGCTATCATAATTAATACATCACAGATATGCTGTGTTATAAAAACAGAGTTAGAAAGAGCCTTAGAGATCATCTGTTCCAGCAGTTCTCTGTCCTCACTGCACTTTATCACCACCAAGGAAACATTTAAACTGTATGCCTGCATTTCTCCCTCAGACAGTCAGATTTATTGGTCTGGAGTAGGACCCAGGCATCTGGATTTTTCTGAAAGCCTCCTACAGGATCCTAATGTGCAGCCAGGATTGAAACCAGTGATTTAGTCCAACTGTCTTATTTTATAACTAAGGAAAGTGAAAGCCAGAGAAGAGAGGAGACTTGTGGAAAGTGACCAAGTTAGTTTAGTCAGACATTTAGTCAATGCAGACCTTGACATTTTTGTTTAATTAAGTAATTTTAAAATGCTATCACTGAGCAATGTCAGGCTGATATTGAATATTTGACAAATCAAAGTTGAACGAATAGAATAGAAGAATAGAAGAATATTTCCATCTGTTTTTAAAATTTTACAGACAGTATCACATTTTTAACAGAACACAATTATTGGTATACTGTTAGACTAGAAAACACTTCCCCCTGCCAAAATCCACATTTAGAATGCAATATGTTTTGGCAGGATTTATCTATATATTTCTTTGAATCTGAAAGGTCTGGTGGGGAAAGCAGAGAGTGGGGTAAATTCTGATCACTGGCTAATGAACAGCTTTGTACACTGTGCTAGCGCAGGAAAGAGGAAAAAGGCTGTAGCACAATTGCTCATTCATAGCTTGCAGCCTTGTTTGTCCTGGGCTTACTGAAGGCGAGGGAGAAACACGGACCAGCATAGTTATTGCTTCATTGCTTCCCATGCCCTTGAGGCCAGCAGTGCCGGAAAGATCTCCTGATGTGTCACGCGGTAAAAAAATATGAAAGGAAATGCAACTCACCCTGAAGTTGTCGTTTCTGGTTCGGTTGACATAGGAATGCCCAGTTACTACTGTAAAACTGAGTGACCTCTGATTGGCTGTACCATCATAATTGACTTTAACCATTTTTGATGATAAAAGTAACATATCTTTTTTGTGAGTAGTAAAATAATGAAAAGGCATATGAAGAACAATTTAATATCTGCCCCTCCATAGTGTTTCCATCCCTCCCTCCTGATGGAACCAATGTTAACAGCCTAGTGTGCTTTCTTCAGCTTCTTCTATGTGCACACTAACAAATAACCAAAAATAGACAGACAGACAGATAGAGATAAAGAGACACATAGAGATGGTTTGGTTTCACAAAACTGGGACCAAGCTATACACATACATGCAATTGGCTTTTCTCACTTGACAAATATATCACGAACCCTTTTTAGGTTAATAAATACGTCTTACTTATTTCTATATAGCTGTATAATATTCCATAACCTGGATATAGCAACACTAGCATACTCTATCAAAATATTCCACTAAGCTAACTTACTTTTTAATCTATAAGGCTGACATGTTCCTCATACGTATGGTTTGAAAGGTGGCAAGCACGTGTTGCAAACTTTGCTGATCTTCTAAGGAGATGTTTTCACTTAAGCATGTGGCTCCGATCTACATTTGATTTTGCATTTCATTTCACTAGACGTCGCTGGAAACAGAGCTACGTTCAAAAGGCATACCTCTCAATCTTATGTCTTCCTCTAGTGGGAATTTGTTTCAATTTTAAAATGTTTATAAACTGTCACATATTGCACTCCCTCTCTTTTTTTTTTCCATTGAACACAATATAAAAGAGACTATTTCTAATTTTGACCAAAGCTAATTATCCGGAAAAGTATTGGAGAAGAATATTATTTTCAAATGGAACTTTTCTCTGTGGAATGTTTCAGACCACACATTTCTTTATTTAATGACATGCATTGATTTTTTTTTTTTTTTACCCCTAAAGTCAGTCCACACATAATACAGAACCCAAATTAAAAGCAGTGCCTTGCACACTGTTTGAAAATATCTGTAGAACAAAGGTCAAATGTGCAGTTTGCTAGTTAATGGCCTGAGGCAAAGTTAAGGTTAATGTGGCACTAATGAGCAGCTCAACCCCATAGAGATGTCTGACCACAGTTGTCAAACAGTAGACATTAAAAATGTCAGTCTCCCGCTCAGCCGAGGAAATATATAATTACACGTTTCTAGATAAGAGTTATTTTCTCTTGCTATTCTGAATCTATATTTAATCGTTTTACTTTATTCTCAACTAAGATATTCTATTTGACAAAAGATTTTTATGTATCTTTAGAATAGAAAAATATTTAGATTTCTATTCCTCAGTAATAACAGTTCTTGTTGTAAATGCTTGAAAATAATTAAATTTATACACTTAGATTGGCTATGGGGAGAATTAAAATCTGTTTCTGGGCACCTTTCTATAGACTGTGTGACGCATGGAGAGATGAGAGGAGAGGGCGGGTATAATAGTCAGAAACAATGCAATAAATGGCACCAGGCACATTGATCACAAATGTAAATGTGTTCCAAGCACATTGCATTCATCTTGGATTAAAAAGAAAAAAAACATTTTTTTTTTTAAAAGTAACTCATAAAGTCTGCTTCCTGAACCCCACCTGAACCCACTGCACGTTATAGAATGTGCAGTGACCTAAGGATTGACACCATTCTCAAAGAGAAGGATTTTTTTTTCCTAACTAAATGATTCCAGGTTTTTTTACTCCTCATAGGAAGTCTTCTTGTTCATGTGACATGACTTCCCTTCCTTAGAAGATTTGCTGTGCTTTCTCAACAAAGCTGAAGGGGTAAAGATGGGCAGTAGGTTGGGGAGCACCAGGAAAAGTAACGGGAAGGGGAAAAGGGAAGAAGCACTGGAAATATGCTAATATGCTCAGATTCCCTTTGCAGAGGATTCTTGGTGACAGGGCGGCACGTTTAACACCCTCTGGTGGGGATTTTATACTAGCCCACAGCTGGACGTTCATAGCCATCTATACAATTAGAACAGACTCCTCTATTCCTCATTTTTTAATAACCTTCCAAACCCAACACACTACTATTTATGTCCCAGTAAAAGGCACGCTTTCTGAAAGCATCCTCCTCTAAAAAGAATGATTTAAACCTGATGTCAAAACTAGGTTTTCAAAACTAGCTCTCATCTCGTTTTCCCATGTTGTAAAAACGTACCTTAAAAAGCACTGACTCTGTTCTCCATTAAAAAGAACTTTAAACAAAGACTTTAAATCATTTATAAAAATAAACACAGGACCAAGTGTCCAATATTTAAACAAGTCAGACAGTATTAAGGAAATTGAACACCCATCCCAAAAGAGATGTGATATAATTTCTCCTACCTCATAACTTTTTGTTGATTTTAATAAAAAATACAAAATTATTTGTTGAGTTCTACTAGTTTCAGGAAACATGCTATTGGTTTTCCAAAAGAAAAAAATGTCTAGGGTCAAGGTCAACAAGAAGGTTTAGCCAAATGGAATATTTGCAAATCTAATGATTCTAATATAGGTTATTCCACAAAGAAACATAATACCTATATTTTGAGATTCAGCCTTTTAGGTCAAATCTTAAATGTCCCTCTTTTGCAGTATGATATTTTCTGTGGTTGCTAAAATCTTAACTATAAACTCCATGACTTAGGAGAAAAGAGAACATACTCTGGACAATATTTTCCACTCTCAGCCTTAGCATAACATTAATAAATAGGCTTCCTCCTCATTCCTTCTTTTCTTTTTTTCACTTTGTGATTTCAATCTGATATTCCTCGTTACCTCCATCCATGAACTTATCTGACTGAAGGACAATATATGCCTGGTACAAATTGTTCTCATGTGCATTTTCAGTTACTGTATATCTCTCAGTGCAAATACTGTGCTCCTGGACACTAATATAAAGATGGGCTTTAAAGTCAAGAAATCTCTAATTAATAGGGTTCAGAGAAAATGAGGTATTTTAGTCTTCCATGTTATTCCTATTATTCTAGAAATTCTCATTTTGGAAAAAAAATTGCTTTTAAATGTTACATGTAACCCAGGTATTATTGTATTCCCAATTTCTGATGGTGGCACAGAATATTGCTGGCCAGGGTTGAATAATGTCTGATCACTTTTACTCAATTATGACATCTAAAATATTGTCCATGTGACAGGAATTAAAATAATACACCCCTCCATTATGATTATTCATATATCTCTGTCTGTATAAAGCTTAGCTTACACTGAAAATGTAGACACACCAAAGACAATGAAGATTATAAATCCTTTGGGTTTACTCAATTTTCAGAACACCAAAGTTGCAGTGTTCCATGTCTAACAAGATTCCTTAGACCTGTTGATCTTCAAATGTCATTGAACAGAATGAATCGTGTTTTTTAGATGTAAACTTGATCTGAAAGTCTATAACTCTGTGAATATGGGCCTAAACAAAAGAATCATCCTGAAACTACCTTCTAACTTTTATCAGTTGCACATCCAAGCAAAAGATTCCACACATGATTCTAGAGATCATGGTGTGCCCTGGAAATTGTTGATGTAAATTTTTGTCTTCCAGTGAAGATTGGAAAAAAAAAAAAGAAGGAAAAGCAGTGTTTCTATCAAATGATATAATCCACTCTAGAAACACATTTCTTCTATTTTGAGGACAATTGCGGAAGAATTGGGCAGCTTTGTCATTTCCATTCATCATGCAACTGGATAAAACTACGAATATCTCTTGGTGCTACCTGCTCTCTATTTTCCCCTATTGTCTGTATGCATCATGTAGACACTTCGAATGCCATTGATAGATTTAAACTGATGGAAATGTTCTTTGCTATGCACAACCAAGTGGAAGAAAGTGCTTGGTACTCTTGCTGTAGATGGAGCACACATAATGCTTCTAAAAACAATTAATTTTGCTACTTTAGTAAAAGAAATGAGCCTCACTCATCATCCTGATTTAGGCTCCATAGACTCTGCTAAAAATTCTGAAATAGCTTTTATGCACTCCTCTAAAAAATCATCAATTTCAATATGACAAATTTAAATTTTCCTCACCTCTTAAAAAAATTGAGTGAAAAAAATGGGAACTCAATTTGAGGTTCTTTTCAATTCTGTAGATGTTCACTGACTTTCCAAAAGAAAAATGATAGAAGATTCACTTTTTGTGAAGGAAAAAAAAAAAGGAAGAAAGAAAACATAGTCTCAGATATATTAGGGAGAATTTCATTCACAGTTCCGTTTTCTTGGTGGGGCAATATTTTGAGCCATATAAATGAGATAACCCTACAGTCACGATTATGAACACTGTTGAAAAGCTTCTAACTCATCTGGAAAAGCTGCTACTGGGAAATAGAAGGTTTTTGGAGAACCAATTTGAAAACTGTCCAGTTTAAAGGTTGTTCTTCCTATGGCTGAGAAAAATATATCTATTTTTATTTGCTCTGAAGTGAGAAATTTGGGGAGATTTATTTCTACTGACATTAACTTAAATTTGACAACCTCAATATTACAGATGCCAAAAATTAACTTGAGGACCAAAGCATTATGGACCATCAATGTAACTAGAAGAGTTTAGAATAAATCTCATGCTCCCTGATATAAACCTATTCTCCTCTAAGCATGCAAGCTATCAGAGTTCTAATTGCAGCCAGTGATAGCCACATAAGTTTGCTTTCTATAATTTTCAATAATTGTTACCATCAAAACAAAAGTGAGCATCTGTTTGATACCAAACATATGCACATAGCCACATCTAAGACCAATCACAATTTCAACTTCTAGTTTATACCAAGTAGTTGAAGCCATCTCTCCTTTCAGCACAAATATTGTTGAATATTAGCTTAATTTTTCATTGTTTGGATTTAGTTTCAGATATTTCATGAAATGGTCATTAATTTTTCCATGAACATCTAAAAAGTAAGAGCAAACTCAATTTAAAGACTTTATTTTTAATATTAATTTTAGGTGGAGCAAATTGCTTTTCAATGCAACAAAATGTTGCATGTATTTGTTTATGAACTTTCTTTTTCTGGCAAGTTTTATCAGATCCTCAGTGGGATACATGACCCCCAAGGGTTAAGCACCACTAGCCTAAACTTTTGCCACATGTTTGCTCTGCCTCTGGCATTCCTTCTTCCTGTGTGCCTGGTTTTTGACCCCCCGGGGTCCTGCTCTTCATTATTCATGTAGGTCTTGAAGCTGGCCTGCCTTGTAGCTCATGTTTCCTTAGTCCTGCTCTGGCCTGGCCCTCTGGCCCCCTATCCAGAGCCTTGCCTTGGCCTGCCCTGCCCCCAGTGCCCTCACTACCACCACTCACTAAGCTCTGGTTTAAATTAAACAGAAATGTTCTCATTGAAGGGAACATGACCTTTATTTTAGTAAATTAAACTTACAGGTAATAAATAACAATGGCACCTCAAAGAAGCACTAACTTCCTTTTAGGAAATAGATTGGAAATTGCTTTCTCCAGCACCATAAATGATACTAAATTTTCCTCAAAGAGTTGACTTTTTCCTGACCTATGGATATTTTCATCCACTGAGTATGTGTATACACAATTAATCATTAAGCCCAGTACATCGATACTGATTTATCCATAGAAACAAACACATACACCCAAACACATCAGGAGATCAAGAGTATTGTGTTAAATAAGATTTAACTAGGTAGCTATAAGTTCATGTATTTTAAGCTAACTGATCCTATTTAATATGAACCCATTCCAGCTATCTTGGCAATAATCCTAAATAATATTGTGTTCTTCATTCAGTAGGTTTAAAATTTTTCCTATGTTTCATTAACTATTTTTAACCACTTCACTGTGTTCTTTTGTGATGTACAGGGTAACAATTAATTTGCTTTCATAGACAGTCACGTCCTAAATGAGAATCATACCCTGACTCGTTCCTCTCCTTAAACTACACAATTTCAAGTGTCCTCTTTAGTTCCCATTCTCAATAAATAAAATGGCTAATGTTCCAAGTGGCAAAATTCTCACTCAAATCAAGATTTAATAATCATATTAGAACAAAATGGAACTGCCTGGTGACACAATATTCCAATTAAGTTCTAAAGAGAAAACTGAGAGAAACAAAAACTCATAAAACAATTTACATTATACTGTTTCAAACATTAAAAATCCATTATTTTTAAAACTTCTTCTTTCCTCACCTTCATATCAAAATCATCTCTGAAATTAAAAATATTTTACTTTTACTAATCACCTAAGACAGTCTCTGTTACCCCAATGCACACCTATGCATGCAGCCAATCCTCTTAATTGGCATATTCTGAAATGAGAGGGTTGGCTAATTGGAATGCTTGCTGGAGAACAGATGGGGCACTGGTGTTGAGACTCTGTCTTAATTTATTGTCCTGGGGTTTTGCTAATTACCCACTTAATTGGCCTAGCCACACCACTTTGAAATAATAATGTACAGCTAATTATCACGGATTTAAGCTTGCTAATAGCTTATTCTTACCAGCTAACTTCAAGAAATCAAACAGAGAGCAGGAACTGCCACAGGGAAATCACTCTGCCTGGGCTGGTTTAGACAGCTATATGAGTGCAATGTCCTTTACAGCTGTGCTGATTTGGTTTCTGCCCAGAAAAGTCTAAATAGTGATGCTTCGCTAGATGTTTAAAGGAGCAGCAGCTCTTCCTTGCCTTCCTCAACTTTTGGAGTCCTTTGTCAATGGTATGCCTCAATAACTCAAAGTCTCCAATTACCTCATTATTAGCATGCTACATAAATAGGAAAAATGGGGTCACTTGAATAAGTACAGCTCCAAAATATGATCAAAAGAATTCAACTCTATGGTTTAGTTCCTCTTTTTCCAACCTAAAAGAAGACTGACATATTCCACTAGCAAGCTTAGAACAAGTTTTAGATCCAGAGACAGATTTTAATAAGTAAAATTTCCTTCTTCAAAGGTTACAAATAGAATAAAGAGAAGGCAATGTGTTCAATAGAATGGATCTCTATGAAATGAAGACAGAGGGAGAAGGAAGAGGAAAAATAAAAACAAAAGGGTTAGGAATTTGGGACTATAGAGAGAAATGTCTATATTTAGCACAGGATACTATAATTCTGCCTTAGTTTAACACTTATTCTGCATTTATTTTAGGTTCTTCTTCAGACTTGTCTAGGTCAGATGCCCTAGAAGCAGAGCCTGAGACAGGAATTTGGGTGCAGATGATTCATTGAAGGATGCTCTTGAGAGAGAGGTATCGAGGGAAGCTAGGTAGAGTGGGGAGGAAGAAGTTAAGTAGGAATGTTGTCTCAGCTTCAGCCAGATTCCATAGGAAGTGCTGAAGCATGAATTTCACCATACATTTGAGCAAGGGGCAAGCCTTTTATGCCCGTGTGTCATTCAGTCTACGCGTGAACACAGCTACCAACTTTGGGAGGCAGGTGGGAATTTAACCTGCTCCCCCAGGTGGATGAGATTGTGTGGTAGCCAGTCTCCAGGATGACCCCCCAACACTTTTCCCTTCATGCCTTTGTGCAGGCCCCCTCCACACTGAATAGAACAGACCTGTGTAACCTACAGGACACAGTGTGAGATTTCTGAAGCTAGATCACAAAAGACATTGCAGCTTCCCCCTTGCTCTCTCTTGGACGGCTTGCCCTAAGGGAAGCCAGCCACAATGCTGTGAGAAAACTCAAGCAGTCCAATGGAGAGGTCATTGTGACAAGAAACCAGGACCTCCTGCCAACAGCCGTGTGAGTGAGCCATCTTGGGAGATGAGACTCCAGTCCCACTCAAGCCTTTAGAGGACAGCAGCCCCAGCTGACATCTTGACAGCAATCTCCCTAGAGACCCTGAGCCAAAACCCCCCAGCTAAGCAGCTCCCAACTTCCTGACCCACAGAAAATTGCATAACAGATGCTTATTGTTGCTTTAAGCCACTAAGTTTTGGAATGGTTTGTTAGGTAGCAATAGATAACAAATATAGACAGCTCCTAGATGTTGAGGGCAATTCCCCAGAGAATAGGACAGCTGTGCATTATCAGCAGCCAGGACACAGCAGCCAGGTAGCAGATAAAATGGCCAGATGAAGGGATGCAAGTAGGATACCAGCAGCATCCACTACCTTAGTTCCCTCTCGTATTAAATTTTTCCGCTAAACCGTCCATACTATTTACACAGTGTCATGTCATGAACTTAATTATGGCTTGGACATTTATAGTTTTAAAAACAGTAGCTGGAAACAATTTATAATTCTAGACCTACTGAAAATATTCTTCAAAAATGAAGATGTGTTCAGACAAACACAAGATGAGAGAATTCATCACTAGTAATAAGCAATGAAAGATATACTAAGGCTAAAGCAAAATGATTCTACATGGACACATGGAACTGAAAAATAAAAACAAAAACAAAAGAGCGCCAGAAATAATAATATATGTGAGTAATTATAGGTAAACATTGATTATTTAAAAACAACAATAACAATAATGTCTTGGGAGTTGTTAAAATGTTGTTAGAAGTAAGATATTTGTTGACAAAAATAGCACAAAAGATAGGAAGAGAGTAACAAAGTGAAACTGTTTTAAAGTTCTGCTATTGTTCAATGAAGTGGTAAAAGATCTAATTTAAAGTAGATAGTAAAAATTGAAAATGCATATTTTGATCTCTATAATAACCATTAAGAGAATAATAAAGAAACGCTAAACTAAAAAGCTATAAGGATAAAAAAATCATAACTACCTGTTAAACTCCAAAGGCAAGAAAGGAGGAATAAAAAATAAAAAAACATGGGGTAAAGAAAAAATGAAGAACAAAATGGTAGCCTTAAACCAACTACTTCATGATACTATATATCACTGTGAAAAATGGACTAAATGCTCAATTAAAAAATAAAACTGATTAATCATCACTTAATCACTGTTAGCTAGCCAAAAAAAAAAAAAGTAGCTGCTCAAAATATTTATAAATCAGCAGTGGTTATAACTGCAAAAGACTTGTTTGAATAATGGAAAACTATATATATTAAGCTCTTACTCTGTCACAAAGACCTGAAAATACATTTTTTTAAAGTCAGGGTGCCATAAATCTAACATAATTTTAAACAACAAAATTTTTTTGAAGATATACCAATAAAGAAATTAAATCTGAAGCAAACTATGATAATTTAATTTTAAAAGACTATGACATTTATATGTAAAAATACAGTTTTCAATTTTTAGTAAACATAGAACGGTGTTTATCTTCATTTATATTGGCAAAAACACTGATGCATTTTACAATTTCTATTTTTTGAGAAACTAGAGCAATTATATTAAGCTATAGAAACTGTTAAATTCTTTTTTTCTATAGCTTTCTTTTAATAGTTTTACATTGGTTTAAATGTATAGCAAGTAGTTTCTGCTACTTTTCCTGGGAATTGCCCACAGTAAATAAATAAAGTATACCTAAGAATAGGTATCACTATCATGGATATAATGCTAATTTATGAAAACAAACTCAGAAAAATGTTAGGTTTTTAATTTCACTTTTTTATGAATTGCACAAAGCAGTGGTTTTGCTAATTATTTGGTGGGTCAACTGGAAATTCAGTTCTTCCTTGTCTAGTTTTTTTTTTTTTTTTTTTTTTTTTTTTTTGGTGAGGAAGATCAGCCCTGAGCTAACATCTGATGCCAATCTTTCTCTTTTTTCTGAGGAAGACTGGCCCTGAGCTAACATCCGTGCCCATCTTCCTCTACTTTGTATGGGATGCCGCCACAGCATGGCTCAACAAGCGGTGTGTCGGTGCGCACCCAGGAGCTGAACCGGCGAACCCAGGTTGCTGCAGCAGAGCGCGCGCGCTTGACCACTTGTGCCACTGGGCCAGCCCTTAATTATTTTTTTTTATAATAAACTTTCATTTTATTTTAATTCTGAGTGAAAATCCAAATCCAAACAAGTCAACAATTCTTCTTGGCAAATTACATTTTATCTCTGTCTGGATATTCAATATATCTACTATACACTATAATGAAAAATTATCTATGCTTAGCATATGAAAAGGCAAAAAATAGTTATTGAAAAATTGAGTATCATCAGCTCTCATGAAAATTTTGATTGAGGGAGTTTTAACTATTTTTTTAATTAGGGAAACATAGAAAAAATCACTTCATCTAAACTTTAATAGTGTATATGTGTGTCTTTATAGGTATACACAAATATACACATATTTTCTCAGATACAGAGAGTTGAGTTAAGCATACTCCTCAATTCCTAGCATACTATCATAATTTATCCTTGAGCACCTACACATTTATTTATTTTATCATCTTATTTTTTTCTTCATCCCTCATTCCTTTCTTGTCCTTCTATAAATAGCCATTATAATATATTTAATACAAGTATTTTGCCATATCCTTTCCTTGAAAAATGTATACTGATTTTAATTATATATGTTTTTAATTTCTATAAGTGGCATTACACTATTATTCTCATACTATTTAATACTTTTTCCTCTCTACTCACAATAATTTTTGCTGTATGAAAATATGTTCTTTCCTTCTGATTGCTTTACAATGTTTCAAAGTCTTACATTTTACTTTTTCATTTTTTTGTGTTATGGACATATAGTTTGCCTCTAACTCTCAGCTACCACAAATATACAAGAATGCCCCTTGTGGATATGAGCAAGAGTTTCTCTGGGATATATCTTAAGAAGGTAGATGTAGTGCATAGAGTATATGAGTTTTACCAGGTACAGCAATCTTCTTGCCAGAATGGCTATTCCAGTGTACCATATGATCATCCACATAGAAAACTCAGTCCTATGAACAGACCAACCATTAGAAATGGAATTCAGAAAAGCAGCCACATATGACACTATAAACAGATCAATCTGTGTAGTCAATATAACTCCAATCAAAACTCAAGAAAAATATTATTTGGAAAGATAAATTCCACAAATATCTAACAGAATTTTGAAAAACAAGAGTAAATACAGCAGCTTACAAGAGTTTACAAAATCCTTCAAAGCAAAAGTAATTAAAAAAAAGAAAACAGCAGGGGCTGGCCCAGTGGCATAGTGGTTAAGTTCATGCACTCTGCTTCAGCGGCCCAGGGTTCAAGGGTTTAGATTCTGGGCACGGACCTACACACCGCTCATCAAGCCATGCTGTGGCAGCATCCCACATACAAAATGGAGGAGGACTGGCACAGATGTTAGTCAGGGACAATCTTCCTCAAGGAAAAAGAGGAAGATTGGAAACAGATGTTAGCTCAGGGACACTCTTCCTCACCAAAAAAAAAAAAAGAGTGGGATATGAATTAAAAATAAAAAGAATAAAAACATCCCTAGAAATGAAAAATACAAAAAGAAATGTCACTTTATTTGCCACAAAAGAAATTCACAGTCTCTCACTTAGTTCCCAGTTCCCAGCTTCAGACTACCTTGACTGTAGTGAGGTTAGGTTCCCTTGCGAAATATCCCTGCATAAGCACAACAATTATGTGGTATAATTCTACCTTCCTCTCTTCCCTAAAGTGACCTGTGGCCCTTTTGCTTCCCAGGAATTATTAGACACTAGCCCTGAGTTGACTTTAATCCTGAAGACCCGGAATACCATTCTACTCTGTCAGTCTAAATCGGGCTTATAAAGGTCAAATGAAAATTAAATTTTACGCTCAGTCTGTCTCACGTTGGGCTCAGTGAGTCCACAGATGCACCCTGTTTATTTCACACTTCTGAATATGTAGTTGGAATAGATACACTTGCCCCTTGCACAGACCCCACACTGATTCCTCAACTCACGGAGTAAGGGCCAAATTGAAATCCCTAAAACTACCTCTCCCTACGAAAATAGTAAAACAAAGGAATATCATATCTATCTTGGTTCTGGTACCAATTCCAATGTAGGGGGGAAGGGTGGCGGGGGAGGGTCCCCACACCAAGCAATTCTCTGACACCAGCAGAATGTCCGAAAATTCAACTCAATTCTAACACTATCTACCTGGAGATAACAGCATATTCCATAGGTTAAGGGTTCTTTCCCTACAAGACTGCCCCACCCACCCACTTCAGATGTCAGTCACAAGCCCAGGTTGTTACCTGTGCCTCCGAGCCACTAGCTACAGATTGGATGTCCTAGGGCCCCCTCCTTAGACTTCAGACGCCAGTTGTAAGTCTAGGTTGTTACGTGTACTTCTGACCAACTGGCTATAAATGAGAGGTTCCCATGACCCCTTCCTTCCTTGAGTTCGATTAATTTGCTAGAGTGGCTCACAGAACTCAGAGAAACATTTTACTTAGTAGATCACCAGTTTATTATAAAAAGGTATAGGGGCCCGCCCCGTGGCTTAGTGGTTGAGTGCCTGCACTCCGCTACTGGCAGCCCGGGTTTGGATCCCCTGCACGCACCGACGCACCGTTTCTCCAGCCATGCTGAGGCGGCGTCCCACATACAGCAACTAGAAGGTTGTGCAACTATGACATACAACTATCTACTGGGGCTTTGGGGGAAAAAAAAAGGAGGAGGATTGGCAATAGATGTTGGATCAGAGCCCATCTTCCTCAGCAAAAAGAGGAGGATTAGCAAGGATGTTAGCTCAGGGCTGATCTTCCTCACAAAAAAATAAATAAATAAATCAAACTGTTTAAAAAAAATTTTTAAAAAATAAAAAAATAAATAAAAAGGTGTAACTCAGAAACAGCCAGATAGAAGAGATGCATAGGCCAAGGCATGGGGAAAGGGCACGAAGTTTCCATGCCTTCCCCAGGAGCAGCACCTTCCCAGCATCTCCACATGTTCACCAACATGGAAGCTCTCCTAATTCCATCCTTTTGGGTTTTTATGGAGGATTCATTACCTAGGCATGATTGATTAATTCATCTGACATTGGCAATTGCCCCGACCTTCAAGGCCCTCTCCTCTCCTAAGGTTGGGGGGTGGGACTGAAAGTTCCAACCCTCTAATCACATGGTTGGCTCTCCTGGCAACCAGCCCCCATCCTTAAGTGGGTTCCAAAGTCATCTCATTAACATAACAGAAGACATCTTTTTGCTCTCATCCCTTAGGAAATTCCAAGGGTTTTAGGAGCTTTGCACCAAGAACTGAGTCAAAGACCAAATAATATTTCTTATTATAAATCACAATATCACAATATTCCTCAGGAATTGCGACTCAGGAATTAGAGTCATCATCAAAGACATGAAAGATGCAGTGGCGGTGATCATTCACCTTGCTTGTTTGAGTGGTCTGTGCACACTGAGGTGGACTTGGAGAATGGTTGGATTATCATAACCTGAGTCAGAGGGTGACTTCAATTACATACTCCTTAGTATGTCTGCTAGAGCAGATCAAAACATGTCCTGCCACCTGCTATCCAGCAAATGATTTGGCAAATGCTTTTATCTCTTTACCAATTAGTAAGGACAATTAGATGTATTTCACTTTCAGCTGGCAAGAACCCCTTCATTTCAGGGCAATTCTCCCAGACCATGACAGACAACAGCCTTGATCATCTGAACATCTACAGGACACCATGCTGATAATAAAATATTGATCACATTGTCTTAGATACTTTAGTAGACATGTGCATGCCTCTGGTGGAAAAAAATTATGGACATTTTGAATGCCTGACAATTCAGTGGGGTTTCTAAATGTCTAGTAGTCTGAATCTTATTGGGCTATTCTTCTAATGTAAAAGGCAAACTTCTGCATTTAAGATGACCTAGCACTCAAGGCAGAGGCACAAGGAATTTTGGGTCTCTTTGCATATTAGAAAAAACATATTAAACACTTGAATGTATTGATGTAACCCATTTATAAAGTAGCCCCAAGGAGCTTTTGTATGAGAGAAAAATCTCTGCAACTTGGTGTTTTGCAAGCTGTTCTGATATTCAGTCCAGATGACCCAGCTCATACATTCAATGATGCCTGAAGTACCAATGGCAAATAAAGATGCTCTACAGAGATTCTGGAAAGCCCTATTAGAAGAATAATAGTACAATCATGTGTTTCTTAACGACAGAAATACATTTTGAGAAATGCATCATTAGGTGATTTCATCGTTGTGTAAACATCAGACTGCACTTAAACAAACCTAGATGGTATAACCTACTACACACGTAGGCTCTATGGTACTAATCTCATGGAACCACTGTCTTATATGCGGTTCCCTTGTTGACCAAAACATGCCTATGGGGTGCATGACTGTATAAACATCAAGGGTTTTTGAGTAAAGTCATTCCTTTTTTTGCTAAAAACTGTTTGTTTGTTTGGTTGGTTGGTAGGTTTGCAACTGGGCTCTGACAGAAACTATACACTTGACCATGATCTAGCAAGTGTAATCTGCAATTTGAGATGTGCTTGATGAGTTAAGTGCTATCTGATGTGCCAGGCTACAAGATCAGGCTTGTATAGAAGCAATAGATCATCAAGTGGAAGTGATCTATTGGAAACAGGCTCAAGCGGGCGGAAAAAGCACAAGTAAGATGCATGGAAAGTAGCCCAGACTCACTCAGCATCTACTCCTGCTACATTTCCCCACCTACTTCAGTCAAAACTTATGACCTCATGAGGAATGATCAGTGATGAAGAATAAATAAAATTCAGGTCTAGTTTATGGATAGGTCTGCACAATATATAGGCATCAAGCAGAAATATACTACCACAACAATTAAGCCCTATTCAGGAGTGGCAACAAAAAATGTGTAAAAATGAAATGCTTAAGTGGGCTCAAGTGCAGTACCTCTGGTTGTTCACTTTGTGTGTTTTGAGACTGGCCTGTGATGGATCTACTCTGATTCACGGGCAATGGCTAATGGCGGCTGGCTGGTAAGGGACATAGAAGTAATGAGTTTGAAAGACTGGAGACAAAGAGATCTATTCAATGGCCAGAATAGATACTTATAAAACTTTCAATTCATGTGACCCCTTATTATTCCTGAGCCATTTTGTAACATTTCGCCTGCATTGGCTTAGTTTTTCTAGTGAATAAATCATGTTAAGTGTTGGGTTTTGTTTTGTTTTTCCAACAACTGGCTGTTTTGGTGGTGAAATAGACATGACCTTTAAGAACTTAAGATCTTCCTCTGCTGGGTTCTTTTACAAGAACCAGTAACTTGATTAAATTTATTCCTAGATATTTTATTCTTTTTGTTGTGATTGTAAATGAAATTGTATTCTTGACTTCTCTTTCTGCTAGTTCATTAGTAGTGTATAGAAATGCAGCGGATTTTTGTATCTTGATTTTGTACCCTGCAACTTTGCTGTAGTTGTTGATTATTTCTAATAGTTTTCTGATGGATTCTTTAGGGTTTTCTATATATAGAATCATGTCATCTACAAACAGTGAGAGTTTTACTTCTTACTTTCCAATTTGGATACCTTTTATTTCTTTTTCTTGCCTAATTGCTCTGGTCAAAACTTCCAGTACTATGTTGAATTAGAGTGGTGAGAGTGGGCACTTTTGTCTTGTTCCTGTTCTCAGAGGGATGGCTTTCAGTTTTTCACTGTTAAGTATGATGTTGGCTATGGGATTGTCATATAGGGCCTTTATTATATTGATGTACTTTCCTTCCATATACATTTTATTTAGAGTTTTTATCATAAATGGATGTTGGATCTTGTCAAACGCTTTCTCTGCATCTATTGAGAAGATCATGTGATTTTTATTCCTCATTTTGCTAATGTGGTGTATCAAATTGATTGATTTGTGGATGTTGAACCGTCCCTGCATCCCTGAAGTAAATCCTACTGAATCATGGTGGAAGCGAGAGACCTATATACACTGAAAACTATAAGACAATATTGAAAGAAATCAAAGTAGACATAAAGAAATGGAAAGATATTCCATGCTCACAGATTGGAAGAATAAACATAGTTAAAATGTCCATTTACCTAAATCAATCTACAGGTTTAATGCAATCTCAGTCAGAATCCCAATGACATTTTTCAGAGAAATAGAACAAAGAATCCTAAAATTTATATGGAACAACAAAAGACCCTGAATAGCCAAAGCAGTCCTGAGAAAAAAGAACAAATCTAGAGGTATCACACTCCCTGACTTCAAAATATACTACAAAGCTACATTAATCAAAACAACATGGTACTGGCGGAAAAAACAGACACACAGATCAGTGGAACAGAATTGAGAGCCCGGAAATAAAACCACACATCTATGGATGGCTAATGTTTGACAAAGGAGTGAAGAACATGCGATGGAGAAAGGAAAGTCTCTTCAATACATGGTGCTGGGAAAACTGGACAGCCATGTGCAAAAGAATAAAAGTATACTATTATCATACACCATACACAAAAATTCACTCAAAATGGATTCAGGACTCGAATGTGAGACCTAAAACCATAAAACTTCTAGAAGAAAATATAGGCAGTACAGTCTTTGACATTGGTCTTAGCAGTATCTTTTGAAATACCATGTCTACTCAGGGAAGGGAAACAAAAGAAAAAATAAACAAATGGGACTACACATACTAAAAAGCTTCTGCAAGGCAAAGGAAACCATCAACAAAACAAAAAGACAGCTCACTAACTGGCAGAAAATATTTGCAAACCATATATCTGACAAGGGGTTAATTTCCAAAATATATAAAGAACCCATACAGCTCAACAACAAAAAAATGAACCACTGGATCAAAAAATAGGCAGAGGATATGAACAGACATTTTCCAAAGAAGATATACAGATGGCCAACATCAATAATTATTAGGGAAATGCAAATCAAAACTACAATGAGATATTATCTTACACCTGTCAGAATGGCTATAATTAACAAGGGAAGAAATAAAAAATGTTGGGAAGGATGTGGAGAAAAGGGAACTCTCACACACTGTTGGTGGTAATGCAAACTGCTGTAGCCAATATGGAAAACAGTATGAAGATTTCTCAAAAAATTAAAAATAGAAATACTATATGATCCAGCTATCCCACTACTGGGTATTCATCCAAAGAACATGAAATCCACAATTCAAAGAGATTTATGCACCTCTATGTTTATCACGGCATTATTCACAATAGCCAAGATGTGGAAGCAACCCAAGTGCCCATCATTGGATGAATGGATAAAGATGTTATATATATACACATATATATAGTATATATAATGGAATACTACCCAACCATAAAAAAGACAAGATTGTGCCATTTGTGACGCCATGGATGGACTTTGAAGGTATTATGCTAAGCGTAATAAGCCAGACAGAGAAACACATAAACCGTATGACTTCACTCATATGTGGAAGACAAACAAACACATGGATAAGGAGAACAGATTAGTGGTTACCAGAGAGGAAGGGGGTGGGGGGAGGGCAAAAGGGGTAAAGGGACACATATGTATGGTAACAGATAAAAACTAGACTTTTGGTGGTGAGTACGATGCAGTCTATACAGAAACATATATAAATTGATAACTGATATATATTTGAAAAATGTACACCTGAAATTTACATGTTATAAACCAATATGACCTCAATTAAAAAAAAGAACCACTATACACTATAGACTATATGCTAACCAAAGCATACTGATTTCTCAAATGCAAGAAATTACTGCTGATCACTACAGATGTTAGAGAAAAAAAACAAACAGCTACTTTACATGCAAACAAAGTGCTAATTCTTTCAAGCTTTGGCAAATAGCTAGCAATGGTCCAGATCTTTATCCCAAATTATAGCCCATCTGAGGAGACAATGAAGCAATTAGGAGCACTGTCCCTCGAAAAAAGAAACAGATTTTATGTTATAGAGAGTAAAGCTATGTAAAATACTGAATTCTCCATAAGGTATTATTAGAAATAATTATTTGAATTAATAAATGAATATAGAATTCTCAATTTCAGTTCAATTAAAAAACAGCCACTGAGAATCTAGTATTTGCTAGGACATACACTTGGCAATTGAACACAAAAATAAATAAAATAATAGTTTCCTCCAACTTCAAGAGTTTTTCATTTAAACTGCCAATTATCAAGCAAAGGGACATCAATGAAGGCTTTAATTTAACATGTGAAATAATTATGGGCATAGTGGTAGAAACATGAGTTATAGAAGCAAGCCACTCAGTGTGTATCATTTTGAATCAACGGCCATTTGCAGCATTCCAGATAAAAGGTACAGAAACTTCTTATGCAACCATTTATTTAACAGATGCTTAACATTCAGTAATACTCATTACATCATTTACAACCCTCCAACTGTGAGTTTTAACTATATAATAATGTACAGAGAAAGTTGTTCGTGTTCTAAGACTGTGTGGCTCTGCAATTTCTGTACACTTGCAATTAGAAATAATAAAGATTTATTTAGCTATTTTAAGCCTAGAAAAGAAGAAAAAAATGAACACTCTTCTGCCTTGCATTGTCAAATACAGTAGCCACTAGCTACATGTGGAATTTGGACTAAAATTAATTAAAATTAAATAAAATTAAAAATTAAATCCTCAGTCACACTAGCCACATTTCTAAAAAATTTTATTTTTATTGTGGTAAGAATACTTACCATGAGATCTATTCTTTTAACAAATTTTGAGGTGTACAATACTGTATTGTTGCCCATAGGAAGGGGGAAATGGGGAGTTACTAATCAATGGGCATAAAGTTTCAGTAAGCAAGATGAATAAGTCCTAGAGATCTGCTGTACAACTTTGTATACTAGCCACATTTTAAGTGCACAATGATCACATGTGGCTAGGGTCTGACATATTGTATTATAGAAAATGTCTCTTATCACAGGAATTTTTATTGGTCTCACAAATTGAAGCTATCTGCCTAATTAATGGAATAGGAGGAAACATTGAATTTTAAAAGTAATTAATGTTGATCTTTTTTTCTTCAATAGTGTATTTTGTTCTATGTAATTGAATACATTCTATTCTGTTGTAAAATTAATGGCTTACTTTCTTTTCTCTTTCTGGTTGTAAAACAAATGTCTTACTTTCTTCTGTTGGCAAGTGTCTCTTCACCATTTCTTGTAGAGATCTTCATTCCATTCTTCTCTTTGTTCCGATCAAAAGAACGACAAGGGCTTTGTGTGGGTGTTCTGATTGGACGGCCACAAATCTTATTTACCTTTTAAATAAAAAATATTAAAAGACAGTTAGAAACCATCCTCCAGGCTTTCTGAGAACGTAATGTTTATTAGATCCCAAAACAATGACCTATCCTTACTTATACTTCAATATTAACATTTAAGACGTAAAATGTTTGTCAATTTTTTAAACAGGGGGAGTCAAATTATCTGTATGGAATGGCAAGTATGATAAGATGATGCTACGCACATTTATATATTTGCATGTATATATGTGCAAAATATATGAATAAAAATACATGTGCAAAATCATTCCGAGAACTATATTAATAAACTAGCCTGTTTGTATAAATAAGACTACTTAACCAAAGTAAATGTTATTTATGGTTTGTATTTATATGTATGACTAATCACATACTTGAACTGATTTTTAAAATAAAATAATTTACTATTGAATACGCTGTCAGTTTCTAAATAAGTTCTAAGGGTAATTTTTCTTCTTAAGGTTCTTTCTTAGAAATAACAATGAATATGTTTATATAAAGATTTCATTTTGTCATAGTTCTATATCTTATTCCTCAATTTGATTTGATTTTGAGGGTTATGATAGTCTTTTTTTAAAAAAAATAATTTATCTAAATGGAATGTATTCTTTTAAATACTTATCTAGCAAAGATCTTTTTATAATTTACACAATTACCATTGAAAAATTAAGTAATTGATTGGACATGTTACCATATAAAACATCAAAAAAGATTCATATGATACCTTATACACTTAAGGAGGCAGAGTAGCATAATTGAAAATATATAAAAGCATCGCCTGGGGGCGGAGTCAAGATGGCGGCGTAGGCAGACTCTGAACTCACCTCCTCCCGTGGACACAGCCAATTTACAACTACTCGTGGAAAAATTACCCCTGAGACAGAACTGAAAACTGGATGAGAGGAACTCCTGCAACAACGGACAATCCTAACTGGGGTGGAAGAGGCAGAGACTCCCTTCCGGAGAGGAAAACGCCGCCTTCACAAGCCGCCAGCTTCACGGCCGCCGGGAGCAGCTCACAGGTACGCAGCCTCCCTGGAGGCGCGGGGCCCTGAGCCGGGGAGCGCCCCCGCTGTGGGCATTTTGTGGACCCAGCACAATCGACACCAGTGGCATAATATCTGACCTTGCCTGCTACTAAAGCATTGGGGAGCACCCCCAGAAAACCCGGTTCACAAAGAAACTAAAACTGGCTCTTAAAGGGCCCGCGCACAAACTCACCCGTTCCAGAAAGCATCCTAAAATCACCAGAAAGAAAGGTGCACACTGCTTTGGTGACAAGAGACTCACCTAATAGGCCCTGAGTGCATCTCGGTGAGGGGTGAGACCTCTCCAGGGACTGGGACATTGGCGGCGGCCATTGTTGTGGCCTGGTGTGAGCGTGCTGACACAGACGCCATTGGAGTTTTCCCTGAGACCTGCTAGCCCAGGGTCTGCTCCACCCGCTAGAGCACCGATTTAATCCAGCTCAGCCAAGGCAGGCAGCCCACCCTAGAGACTGGCCCCACCTAACAACAAGCCCTCAGGCAACGTGTGGGCCTGCATAGATTGGTGACTGGATTTTCTGCAGCCTGGCAACTGAGCTGACTTGAGCGGGGCAGGGTGTGCGCAAGGAGCGGGTGGAGAGTGTGGGGTGGTGGCGGAGTGTGTGGGGCTCCCGCCGTGGAGAGACTGGGTCCGCTTGGGGAGGTCGGGGCGCTCACACGGGGCAGGACTGTGTTGACTGTGTGTGTGGACCTCTGGGCGGCAGGGCTTGTCAGCTGCAGAAGACTTGTGCTTCTCAAAGACCCACATAGGAGGTTTGCCCCACCTTCCAAAGCCTGAAACAATTGGGTGCTCCTGTGCCTGAAGCCAGCCCCACCCAGCTGCAATCCTCAGAGAGCTGACAAGAGACCTAATAGGCTAGAGGTTTACAGCAATTCTAAGGCCCTGAGCCTAACAACCTGCCACACTGGGGGCCTACTCACTTAAAAGAAATACTGCAACACAAATGTGGTATTAGAACTTACAGCCTACTGTGCTGGGGCTCCCCACACCTGATAAAGAGACTGAAGGGCCCACAACAACTACAAGCAGCTGAGCATTACAACAGCTGGCCAGGAGCATAACTCAGCCTCCCTGGGCGCCTATAGGGAGAGCTAACAGGCCACAATAGAAGGACACACGTAGCCCACATAGGGGCCACCCTGGAACATTGAGAACTGAGGGAAGCACACTGGAAGCCTCCTAAGCCATCACTTACATAAGGTCACCTATCCAAGAGCAGGAGACGTGGCTGACCTACCTAATACGTAGACACAAGCACAGGGAAAGAGGCAAAATGAGGAGGCAAAAGAATACATTCCAAGTAAGGGAACAGGACAAAACCCCAGAAAAGGAACTAAGTGAAACAGAAATGAGCAACCTACCTGACAGAGAGTTCAAACTAAGAGTGTTAAGGATGCTCACTGATCTGGGGAGAAGAATAGATGAACTCAGTGAGAATGTCAACAAAGAAATGGAAGATATAAAAAAGAACCAATCAGAAATGAAGAATACAATACTGGAAATGAAAAACTCATTAGAGGGACTCAAAAGCAGAGTAGAGGATACAGAAGAACGGATCAGTGAGCTGGAAGAAAGACTAGAAGAAATTACCCAAGGAGAACAGGTAAAAGAGAAAAGAATTAAAAAGAGTGAGGACAGTCTAAGGGACCTCTGGGACAACATCAAGCGCACTAACATCCGTGTTATAGGTGTCCCGGAAGGAGAAGAGCGAGACAAGGGGGCAGAGAATCTATTTCAAGAAATAATAGATGAAAACTTCCCTAACCTAAGGAAGGAAACAGACATCCAGGTACAGGAGGCACAGAGAGCCCCAAACAAGATAAACCCAAAGAGGCCCACACCAAGACACATCATAATCAAAATGTCCAGAATTAAAGATAAAGAGAGAATCCTAAAAGCCGCAAGAGAATGTCAAGTTACATACAAAGGAAACCCCATAAGGCTATCAGCTGACTTCTCAGCAGAAACCTTACAGGCTAGAAGAGAATGGCACGATATATTTAAAGTGCTAAAAGGAAAAAACTTACAGCCAAGAATACTCTACCCGGCAAGGTTATCGTTCAAAATGGAAGGAGAGATCAAAATTTTCCCAGATAAGCAAAAATTAAAGGAGTTTGTTGCCAAGAAACCAGTGCTACAAGAAATGTTAAAGGGACTGATTTAAGGGGAAAAGAGAAGACCACAAATAGGAAAAATTATCTATTTCCACGATTAGAACGTAATGGATACAAATGCACAAAAAAGAGGTTAGATATGATATCAAAAACATAAAAGGAGGGAGGAGGGTAGTTAAAGAGTACAGCTTTCAGACAGAGGTCAAACTAAAGTGACCATCAATTCTGTATAGAAGAAGTAAGGAACAGAGAAGGACTACTTAAACACTGAGGAAAAAAAAATAAAAAGTTAAAAATGGCAGTAAGTACATACTTATCAATAGCTACTTTAAACGTCAATGGACTAAATGCCCCAATTAAAAGGCATAGGGTGGCTGACTGGATAAAAAAACAAGACCCATATATATGCTGCATACAAGAGACACACTTCAGACCTAAAGACACTCACAAACTGAAAGTGAAGGGATGGAAAAAGATACTCCACGCAAATGGCAATGAAAAGAAAGCTGGGGTAGCAGTACTCATATCGGACAAAATAGAGTTTAAAACAAAAACTGTAAAAAGAGACAAAGAAGGGCATTACATAATGATCAAGGGAACAATCCAACAAGAGGATATAACACTTGTAAATATCTACGCACCCAATGTAGGTGCACCTAAATATATAAAGCAATTATTAACAGACATAAAAACAGAAATAGACAGTAACACAATAATAGTAGGGGACTTTAACACTCCACTTACACCAACAGATAGATCATCCAAACAGAAGATCAATAAGGAAACATTGGCCTTAAACGACACACTAGAACAGATGGACCTAGTAGATATATACAGAGCATTCCATCCAAAAAGCGAAGAATACACGTTCTTTTCAAATGCACATGGAACATTCTCCAAGATTGATCACATATTAGGCCACAAAACAAGTCTCCATAAATTTAGGAAGATTGAAATA
Source organism: Ceratotherium simum simum (assembly GCF_057802395.1). NCBI lineage: Eukaryota > Metazoa > Chordata > Mammalia > Perissodactyla > Rhinocerotidae > Ceratotherium > Ceratotherium simum. The sequence goes on from NC_141909.1 coordinate 19,188,677, forward strand.
ATACCAAGCATCTTTTCTGACCACAAAGGTATGAAACTAGAAATCAACTATAGGAAGAAAATCAGAAAAGCCACAAATACATGGAGATTAAACAAAATGCTACTGAACAACGACTGGGTTAACGAAGAAATCAAAGAAGAAATCAAAAAATACCTGGAGACAAATGAAAATGAAAATACGACATGCCAGAATTTATGGGATACAGCAAAAGCGGTTCTAAGAGGGAAGTTTATAGCGATACAGGCCTATCTCAACAAACAAGAAAAATCTCAAATAAACAATCTAACAATGCACCTAAAGGAACTGGAAAAAGAAGAACAAACAAAGCCCAAAATCAGTAGAAGAAGGGAAATAATAAAAATCAGAGCAGAAATAAATGAAATAGAGACCAAAAAAAAATAGAAAAATTAATAAAACCAAGAGCTGGTTCTTTGAAAAGATCAACAAAATAGACAAACCTTTAGCTAGACTCACCAAGAAAAAAGAGAGAAGGCACAAATAAGTAAAATCAGAAATGAAAGAGGAGAGGTTACAACAGACACCTCAGAAATACAAAAGATTATAAGAGAATACTATGAAAAACTATATGCCAACCAATTCGACAATCTGGAAGAAATGGATAAATTCTTAGAATCATACAACCTTCCAAAACTGGATCAAGAAGAAGTGGAGAATTTGAATAGACCAATCACCAGTAAGGAGATCGAAAGAGTAATCAAAAACCTCCCCAAAAATAAAAGTCCAGGACCAGACGGCTTCCCTGGTGAATTCTACCAAACATTCAAAGAAGACTTAATACCTATCCTTCTCAAACTCTTCCAAAAAATTGAGGGGGGGAAGCTCCCTAACTCATTCTACGAAGCTGACATTACCCTGATACCAAAACCAGACAAGGACAACAAAAAAAAGAAAATTACAGGCCAATATCACTGATGAACATCGATGCGAAAATCCTCAACAAAATACTAGCAAATCGCATACAACAATACGTTAAAAAGATTATACACCATGATCAAGTGGGATTTATTCCAGGGATGCAGGGATGGTTTAACATTCGCAAATCAATCAACGTAATACACCACATTAATAAAATGAAGAACAAAAATCACATGATCATCTCAATAGATGCAGAGAAAGCATTTGACAAGATCCAGCATCCATTTATGATAAAAACTCTGAATAAAATGGGTATAGAAGGAAAGTACCTCAACATAATAAAGACCATATATGAGAAACCCACAGCTAATATCATCCTCAATGGTGAAAAACTGAAAGCTATCCCTCTAAGAACAGGAACCAGACAAGGATGCCCACTGTCACCACTCCTATTTAACATAGTATTGGAAGTCCTAGCCAGAGCAATCAGGCAAGAGAAAGAAATAAAAGGGATCCAAATTGGAAAGGAAGAAGTGAAACTGTCACTATTTGCAGATGACATGATTTTATATATAGAAAACCCTAAAGAATCCACCAGAAAACTTTTAGAAGTAATAAACGAATATGGTAAAGTTGCAGGATACAAAATCAACATACAAAAATCAGTTGCATTTCTGTACACTAACAGCGAAGTAGCAGAAAGAGAAATTAAGAATACCATCCCATTTACAATTGCAACAAAAAGAATAAAATACCTAGGAATAAATTTAACCAAAGAGGTGAAAGATCTGTACACCGAAAACTATAAAACATTTCTGAAAGAAATTGAAGAAGACACAAAGAAATGGAAAGATATTCCGTGCTCTTGGATTGGAAGAATTAACATAGTTAAGATGTCCATACTTCCTAAAGCCATCTATAGATTCAATGCAATCCCTATCAAAGTTCCAACAACATTTTTCACAGAAATAGAACAAAGAATCCTAAAATTCATATGGAACAACAAAAGACCCCGAATAGCTAAAGGAATCCTGAGAAAAAAGAACAAAGCTGGAGGTATCACACTCCCTGATATCAAAATATACTACAAAGCTATAGTAACCAAAACAGCATGGTACTGGCACAAAAACAGACACACAGATCAATGGAATAGAATCGAAAGCCCAGAAATAAACCCACACATCTATGGACAGCTAATCTTTGACAAAGGAGCCAAGAACATACAATGGGGAAAAGAAAGTCTCTTCAACAAATGGTGTTGGGAAAACTGGATAGCCATATGCAAAAATGAAAGTAGATCCTTACCTTACACCATACACAAAAATTAACTCCAAATGGATTAAAGACTTGAATGTAAGACCTGAAACTGTGAAAGTTCTAGAAGAAAACATAGGCAGTACGCTCTTCGACATCGGTCTTAGCAACATCTTTTCAAACACCACATCTGACCGGGCAAGAGAAACAATAGAAAAAATAAACAAATGGGACTACATCAAACTAAAAAGCTTCTGCACAGCAAAGGAAACCATCAACAAAACGAAAAGACAACCTAACAATTGGGAGAAGATATTTGCAAACCATACATCTGATAAGGGCTTAATCTCCAAAATATATAAAGAACTCATGCATCTCAACAACAAAATCTACCAACCCAATTAAAAAATGGGCAAAAGACCTGAACAGACATTTCTCCAAAGAAGATATACAGATGGCCAACAGACACATGAAAAGATGTTCAAAATCACTAACTATCAGGGAAATGCAAATCAAAACTACAATGAGATATCACCTCACGCCCGTCAGAATGGCTATAATTAACAAGACAGGAAACAACATGTGTTGGAGAGGATGTGGAGAGAAGGGAACTCTCATACACTGCTGGTGGGAGTGCAAACTGGTGCAGCCACTATGGAAAACAGTATGGAGATTCCTCAAAAATCAAGGATAGAACTACCATATGATCCAGCTATTCCACTGTTGGGTATTTATCCAAAGAACTTGAAAACACCAATTTGCAAAGGTACATGCACCCCTGTGTTCATTGCAGCCTTATTCACGATAGCCAAGACTTGGAAGCAACCTAAGTGCCCATCAAGGGACGAATGGATAAAGAAGCTGTGGTATATATACACAATGGAATACTACTCAGCCATAAGAAACGACGAAATCCAGCCATTTGTGACAACATGGATGGACATTGAGGGTATAATGCAAAGTGAAATAAGTCAGAGGGAGAAGGCCAAATACCGTATGATTTCCTTCATTAAGTAGTAGATAATAACAACAATAAACAAACACATAGGGACAGAGATTGGATTGGTGGTTACCAGAGGGGAAGGGGGGAGGGTGGAGGGTGAAAGGGATAATTCGGTACATGTGTGTGGTGATGGGTTGTAATTAGTATTTTGGTGGTGAACATGATGTAGTCCATGCAGAAATAGAAGTACAATGATGTACACCTGAAATTTTTGCAATGTTATAAACCAATGTTACTGCAATAAAAAAAAAAATAAAAAAAAAAATAAAAGCATCGCCTGGGATTCAGGAGACTTTGGTTCTTGTCCTAATTTTTCCTCCTTAAGCACTAAGATCCTAAAAACAGTGGCAGAACTTCTTTGAACTTGATTCCCTTATATGTAAGATGAAGAAGTTAGAGTAAATTATTCCAAAGTTCCCTTAAAGTTCTAAATTTCTTTGATTTTCCATGCAATGAACGTTACAGGAGTTATGCACCATTTCATTTATTTAACCTATATTTATTTTGATTCTAATATTTGCAAAGAACTTATACTAGACGTTATAAGAGATAAAAGATGAGAAACTGAATTTTCCCCTAAAAGAGCTAACAATTTAGAAGAAAAGAAAAAAAAAATTTCTCCCAAATATCAAAATACAAGTTGTGTGTGTCAAAAAAGTGGGACTGAGGGGCAGGCCCCGTGGCATAGTGGTTAAGTTCGCAGGCTCCACTTGGCGGCCCAGGGTTCACTGATTTGGATCCCAGGCACCGACCCTCATACTGTTCATCAAGCCATGCTATGGTGTCATCCTACATATAAAATAGAGAAAGATTGTGACAGATGTTAGCATAGGGCCAATCTTCCTCACATACACAAAAAAAGTGGGACTGACAAGGTGTTATGGACATCTAGAGGAAGGGGAGATCGTTTCTAATTGGGGTGATGGGTGAATAAATAAATCAGGAAAGACCACCATGGGAAAGACTACTCCATTGGAATGAGACTTGCAGCATCTCTTGGGCCTGAATATGTTGAAGTTTATTTCAATTCAACCAAATTATAAATATACAAATATTTATTGCACCCCCATTCTGTTACATGCTAGAGATACAAACATGAATAAGGTGTGGCCTGTGCACACAATTCAGATGGAAGTCAGACATGTAAAATAACAATTGTAATACAACAGGACAGAGCACCCGTAGAAATAGATAGAAATGTTACACTGTAACACCTAGAAAATGGACAGATTAACTCTATTTGGGGTCCTCAGGGAAGAAAGAGCCTCAGGAGGTCACGTCTAAACAGCAGATTAAAGGATAAAGTAGGAGTTTGTCAGGCGGACAAAGCAGAGGAAAAGTCCAGGAGAGAGTAGAAAAGCAAAGAAATGTACAACTCAACATGTTCACATAGAATAAAATGTACGTAATGAAAGAAAGTGGTATAGCAAGAGATCAGACATAAAAATGCCATGATATGACTTTGATACCAAGTCAAAGAACTTGCTCCATAAAATAGAAAGCAAGCAGAAGTTTCCAAGCAAGGAAAAGGTAGCTTGAGATTTCCACAGAAGAAAAATCATCATGACAGCAGCACACAGAGTGGGAGATGAAAGGTCTTTCAGTAGAGCACTAGAGAAATGCTGGGGTCCAACGTCAGTGGCAGAAGTGATGAAAAGGAAGAAGCAGGTATAAGAGGTGCACAAGAGGGAGAGACAGTAGCATGGAGACTGATTAGATATATAATGTTGTTCAGAACAAAGAACAATGATGAAAGGCAGAGGGAAAAACCTGAGAGAGGTAGGTGCGAGAAAACATGAGGCCGACATAGAAAATGGATAAAAATTTGGTTTGCCTGGAAAGGAGGGGTCATGAAGGTTAATAGTAAAACAAAATTATGTTTGAAGCTTAGGTTGGAGACAGATCTTGGAGGATTTTAAATGCCAAACTCAGTTTTATTTATTAGACAAAAGCATCTAACGGCTGTTGAATGGAAAAGTAAAATACCAGAGCTGATATTTAGCAAATGAATCTGGCAGCACAGTGTGAGTTGTACTAGAGTGAGAGACTTATTAAAGACAGGTAAAACTGTTAATAAATTCCTGAAGTAGTCCTGAGAAAAGAAAATTTTATTCTGAACTATAGTAGTGACAGTGTCTACAAAGAGAAGGATTCATGAATTACAGAAAGAAGTAAAATCAACGGGGCCAAATCAAGAATACTGACAACCCCAAATGCTGTGCAGGATGTACAGCAACAGGAATTCTCATTCATTGCTGGTGGGAATGCAAAATGGTACAGACACTTTGGAAGATAGTTTGGAGGTTTCTTACAAAACTAAAAATGTCTAAAGAAGTTGAAAACTTCTGTCCACACAAAAACTTGCACATGGACATTTATAGCAGCTTTATTCATAATCGCCAAAACTTGGAAGAAACCAAGATGCCTTTCAGTAGGTGAATGGATAAAATTGTAGTACTCAATAGAATATTATTCAGCACTCAACAGAAATAAGCTAATAAGCCGGGAAAACTATGAAGGAAACTTAAATGCATATTACTAAGTGAAGGAAGCCAATCTGAAAAGGCTACAAACTGTATGATTCCAACTATATCACATTCTGGAAAAGGCAAAACTGTGGAAGCAGTAAAATGATCAGTGGTGTCCAGAAATTAGGAAAGAGGGAGGGGTAGAGAGGCAGAGCACAGAGGATTTTTAGGGCAAACTACTCCGAATGATACTATAATGGTGGATATATGTCACTATAAATTTGTCCAAACCCATAGAATACACAACTCCAAGAGTGAACTGTAATGTAAACTATGAGCGTTGGGTAATAATGTTGTGTCAATGTAGGTTCATCGACTGTACAAATGTCCCACTCTGTTTGGTAATGAGGTAGGTTATGCATGTGGAGGGCAGGGGTATATGAGAAATCTCTGTATCTTCCACTCAATTTTGATGTGAACCTAAAACTTCTCTGAAAAATAAAGTCTATTTTGAAAAAAAATCAACAAGGCTTGGCAGGTGATTGAACGTGAGAAGTCAGGAAGTGTAAGGCCAAGGTGTTAAAAGGCTCAAAGTGAATTTCCAATCATTGAAGCTGAAAAATAGTGATAGAGGAGTGTAAATATATTAGCAAGGTGCTAAAATATTCATTAAAAAAGGAGGAAAGTATTTTCACTATCAACAACTCCTAGTAACAAGAACCAAGGGAAGATGATGTAAGTTGATGATGGAAATGTCAAGTAAGATTATTTAGCAATACTACAAAATATTTTGAAATAGAGGAGAACAGTAAAAGGGAAACAGACTCTACAATCATGATCCGATGTGACTAACCATAGGGCTCTAGGCAAATTATTTCTATGAATTTCTATGAATCTCAGTTTTCTCATCCTTGGAACTTGAGAAAATAAAACCACTTTGCTGTTGTGAGTTAACGGAAATCTTATCTCACTCTGTGCCTCCCATGTTGGACCCAAGACCATATCTGCTGTGTGTCCTAGGAAGGCAGATGGAGAGCTGAAAATACCAGCCTCACAAGATCTCTTTTTTTTTTTTTTAATTTTTTGTTTATTGCAGTAACATTGGTTTATAACATTGTATAAATTTCAGGTGTACCTCATTATACTTCTATTTCTGCATAGATTACATCATGTTCACCACCCAAATACTAATTACAACGCATCACCACATACATGTGCCAAATTATCCCTTTCACCCTCCTCCCTCCCCACTTCCCCTCTGGTAACCACCAATCCAATCTCTGTCTCTATGTGTTTGTTTGTTGTTGTTGTTGTTATCTACTACTTAATGAGTGAGATCATACAGTATTTGACCTTCTCCCTCTGACTTATTTCACTTTGCATAATACCCTCAATGTCCATCTATGTTGTCACAAATGGCTGGATTTCATCATTTCTTATGGCTGAGTAGTATTCCATTGTGTATATATACCACATCTTCTTTATCCATTCATCCCTTGATGGGCACTTGGGTTGCTTCCAAGCCTTGGCTATTGTGAATAATGCTGCAATGAACACAAGGGTGCATGTATCTTTACGAATTGGTGTTTTTAAGTTCTTTGGATAAATACCCAGCAATGGAATAGCTGGATTATATGGTAGTTCTATCCTTAATTTTTTGAGAAATCTCCATACTGTTTTCCATAGAGGTTGCACTAGTTTGCACTCCCACCAGGAGTGTATGAGAGTTCCCTTCTCTCTACATCTTCTCCAACACTTTTTGTTTCCTGCCTTGTTGTTAATTATAGCCATTCTGACGGGCATGAGGTGATATCTCATTGTAGTTTTGGTTTGCATTTCCCTGACAGTTAATGATGTTGAACATCTTTTCATGTGCCTGTTGGCCATCTGCATATCTTCTTTGGAGAAATGTCTCTTCAGGTCTTTTGCCCATTTTTTAATTGGGTTGGTAGTTTTTTTGTTGTTGAGATGCATGTGTTCTTTATATATTTTGGAGATTAACCCCTTATCGGATGTATGGTTTGCAAATATCTTCTCCCAATTGTTAGGTTGTCTTTTTGTTTTGTTGATGGTTTCCTTTGCTGTGCAGAAGCTTTTTAGTTTGATGTAGTCCCATTTGTTTATTTTTTCTATTGTTTCTCTTGCTTGGTCAGACATGGTGCTTGAAAATATGTTGCTAAGACTGATGTCGAAGAGCGTACTGCCTATGTTTTCTTCTAGAAGTTTCATAGTTTCAGGTCTTACATTCATGTCTTTAATCCATTTTGAGTTAATTTTTGTATATGGTATAAGGTAATGGTCTACTTTCACTTCTCTGCATGTCCAGCCTCACCAAGATCTTTATTCCCACTATTATCTTTGCAATTTTTTTTATAAATATAAAAGAAATGTACAAGCCATAGACTTATAAGTTTTCTTTGATTGTATCCAAAGATACAAGCATATATTGCAGATTCCAGTAAACACAAATACATTTCAAAGCCTTCTGTATCTGTTGACTTGCTATCAGGAGCTCAACTTCACACATTATTGAAAGGGAATGGAAAACCATATGTTACCAGCACATTAGCCTGTCACCTTAGCTCCCCTGAGGTGAGCTGACTTGAGTGGCACATTTCAATATTAGCACCTTTTTGCTATTGAAAAAATCATCACACTTACTTTGACAATTTTTCATCTTTGACTTACACTGCAATTTCCTCCTCATTCTCCTGCCTGGCCTCTACCGTTCTCCCCTGCAATCAGACTGAAGTGTCTCAGAAAAAATTGTTTTGCTCCCTGATGCTTATCTACTCCTGCCTTAGTTCCATCTCCGGCTTCCCACTGATTTTCAGGTTCCTGTCTTCACCTTGAAATGACCCATAACACTTCTCTCACTATGATCAAGCATTTGTTTCAACAACTCCTTGACACTTAGCCGACTTTCCCCATTCTCACTGTAATCTTGACACTACATACAGAAGTATAAACTTCTCTTAGAGCCTCTCTCTCGCTTTTCACTCAGTCCTATTCAAATCGTTAAATATTCAAGGCTTTTAGCTAATAATCTCAAAAAGCCCTGTAACGAACAACTTAAATTTTTCATTTTCATTTGACTCCCATAAGCAGAGCTACCATTTCTTTTGCATCAGTCTTTTAAAATGTTTATTAACATAAAAATTGAAGAGAAAACTGTTTAAAATATTACCAACTGAAAAGCAAGGAATGCAGAGGCACTATGAGTGTTTATTAAACAATCTGGTTCAGAGGATGAGGCAAATGTGGACATTAAATAACCATGTAGGTAATGGTGACTGACTGATTTTCTTCAAGCCGCATCTAGGATGCTTGGTGTTAAAATGAGAGGTGATTAAAAGAAATTACATAAGGAATAGCTCTGCAAGCATGCTTGAAAATAATAACAATAATAATAGAAAAAAAAAAGAAAACCAGGTAGTTTGGAGTCAAATGTGCTTTGCTCCATTATATTAAAAGCTACTTTTAAACTATCTGGAGGAAGCATACTATTGGCAATTTTTTCCAGTTATGACAACAAATTTGAGCTTATTTTTTCTTGCCCAGTTCCCTATGAAACTCAGAAGCAATTTGTGAAAGAGCTGGCTGGTGTTAGGTATAAAATGTGGTACCACAAATCAGAATAAGGCTAACTTTTCCAGACATAGATGAAATCCATGATCTCAGCTTTATTCCAGTGAGAACTTAGAAAAGTAGGTTGATCCGGATTACACCATGTGGGTAGGGGGGCTTAAGTGTCAGGATCATGAGGTTTATACTTCATTTTTCAGACTATGGTAATACATTCATGATTAGCAAGCAAAGTAACAGCATTATCAGAGACTTGTTTTAGGAAGATCTTGTAGAAAAGAAGACATTTCCCACAGGTAAGGCAAGAGAATATTACAATAAATTCAATAAGAACCCATGAAATCAGAGAGAAAGGGAAAGGGAATACTCTTTTATGAGTGGAATGAATGCAATTTGGCTACTGGTTGATTCACTATAAGAGGTAAAAAAGGAGAATTAAAGTTGTTAGCAACTTTGTATCTGGTAACCAGGATGAATAAAGATCCAACATCTGATATGTGGAAGTCAGACAGTAAAATAACTCTTTTTTTTTGGTTTATCTGTTCCATTGGACAGGAGATAAATTCTCATTTAGAACTTTGATTTGGAGGTAATTCTAAAAGGTAGTTCTAAACAATGAATTGGAGATAAAGAGCAAGTTAATGATTAGACTCACCTGCATAGAGCCAATAGTTAAAGCCACAAAAATGGCTGAAATTCCAAAATATATATAGAATGTAAAGAAAGTCAGAAGGAAAATCTTCCAGGGGCAGGAGAAAAAGAACTCAGATAATATATGAAAAAAATTTTTTAAAAAAAGAGGAGAAAGAAGAGGAACTGGGAAAGAGGAAGAGGAAAGGAAGGGATACAGGGAAAAAAGGAAGGAAGAAAGGAAGAAAGGGAGGGTGGGAGGGAGGGAAGGAGGTGTAGGAAGAAAGAGATGGAGGGAGGCAGGGAGGGAGGAAGGACTTTAGACAATAGAGCTGGAAGTCATACAGAAGATATCTAATCTTAATCTACAAGTGAGAAAATTGAAGCCCAGAGCAGGAAAACAACGTGGCTAAGACTGCATCTCATTAGTGCCTACTGCCTACTATTGAATCAATAGTCTCTTCTGTATGCTTGTTAGTGGCCTTACTATTCTTATCTTCATACCTACTGTGAGGGATTCACATTATGTAAGACCTGGTTCCTAAGTGTCCTACATGAATAAAATAATTTAAATTGAAGATGACTTAGATATATGAAGAGACAGGACAATCCCATTTTCCCTATCTGTGTGGATGAGAGGAAACACGGCCGTTATTCCCTTTAAGATTCCAGGGAATTAATGGAGGTGAGGAGAAAGGAGGAACTATAAAGATATTAGACAACTTGATTTCTGACATGGCTTTAGGAGAAAAACCAGAATAATTGATTTATAAAAAGAAGTCCTCCCATGATACATACCCCCAAGTTCCAATTTTGTGAGATAATAATGTAAGATTTTCCTCTCTTTCACAAAAGTCCAGATAACATCATAAAAAAGAATAGTCAGTAACTCCCTGATCTACAAACTATCACAATAAAATAATTTTGGTCTGTTCAAATACCTGATTAACAAAATTGGAAGAGAAAAGTTGTGTCAGATTTTATTATAAATGAACATGTTACATGTTCATGTTCTCGGATTTATGAATTCTCAATATTTTCTCCAAAAAATTAGATTTGTTTTTAATATAAAAATGTTTTTCATATTGCTACTGATCTGTAGTTTCATCTGATATCCATTTTGATATCAAATCAAAACCTTTCTAATCCACATTTATTTTTTTAAACTGCATTTTAGAATATTTTATTGAATAAGTATTATTTTGGTATTGTAAAAAACTTTTAAAAGTTATCAGAATTTTAATATCACCTTCTGTGCTTTTCACGTAGGAGGCAATTGATCAATATTGGTTTTAATCATGATATTATAACTGCATATTGAATGGCTGTGATGGTTAATTTTATACGTCACCTTGACAGGGTGCCCAGATTAAACGTTATTTCTGGCTGTGTCTGTGAGGCTATTTCCAGATTAGATTAGCATTTGAAATGGTCAGTAGACTCAGTAGAGTAAATCACCCTCTTCGATCTAAGTGGGCATCATCCAATCTACTGAGGACCTGAATAGAACAAAAGACAGAGGAAGCAAGAATATACCCCACACCCCTGCCCCCACCTCACCGCTAGAACTGAGGCGTGTCATCTCATCTTCTCTTGCCCTGGTTCTCAGGCCTTCAGACTTGAACTGAATTATGCCACCAGCTTTCCTGGGTCTCTGGCTTGCAGACGGCAGATCATGAGACTTCTCAGACTCCATAATCACATGAGCTAATTCCTCATAATAAATCTCTTCATATATATATATATCCTACTAGTTCTGTTTCTCTGGAGAACTCCGACTAATACAATGCCAAAATCAGGCTTGATTAAATAACATATCTTTTAATGATCACACAAATTGCTGTTAACATCATAAATAGTCTTTATTGTAGCTTTATTCTGCTTTGATACATGTAGTTAAATGACTATAATTACGTGCAAATAATAAAAGGGGAAAGCAGGTATGTAAAACTCTTAAAAACCTAATAAAAATCTTGTTTAATGTCTTTTAAATTATCAAATATATTAATTTCCTGCATGTGTCATTGTATTTTGACTAAAGAGGTATATATATTTTCATCCTATAGATGCATACCATAGTGTCCCCCTACATCATAATATAATTTATGAACTCAATCTTTAAATCAGGTAGATTCCATCCAAAACATGTTCCTAGCATATTTTTCAATATAATGCAACAGCTCTTCAATGAAAGTATAAAAACATGTTGAATGAATATTGATAAACTTTTAAATAAAATTAATTAAATAATAATTAAACAATATTAATTAAAAAATTAATAATATAGTAAAATTATATGATCAGAGGTGAAGTTCAGAAAAATTGAACTTAAAGGAGCTATTTATAAAACATATTCTATTTTCCTGATGATTTCCATTAGTAAGCCAGATATTTTCCCATCCAAAGTTACTTTCGGTGAGAAAAATCAACTTCACAATGATTAGAATTATGCTATGGTGATAGTATATTATTATAAAAGCTTTTGCCAAGTTTGTATTAATGGAAGTGAAAAAACAAGTGATTACAAAATATCGCACCCTAAAACTATGGAACAACCACCATCCAAATAATACGCATGTTACTCAAAAGTTCAAGGTACAACAAAAGCCAGCTACGGAAATGATATAAAAGTTATAACTATAATACCACTTTTAAAACACTAGTACATTCTAATACTGCAACAAGGAATATTTATAGTAAATTATAAATTATTAAGGCTCTAAAGCACTGCCCTTAAATGTAAGTTACCCATAAGAAGAATTCTAAATTTGTACAAGGTGCCCAGTTCCTGGGAAAAAGCAAATAGAACAATGTTCAAGTTCAATAAGGGAGAAAACACCTACCGTCTCCACTTTGCAAGGGCTAGAGATAGGTTCACTCTATAGTTAGCAAAGAGTAAAGAAGGTCCTTTTAAAAAGGGGGTTACTAGGAGCCACAGAATGTCTGGCCTTGGGTGGCTGGCTTCTCTTTGTCTTTCCTTTTAATTTTCCAGAAGTTGCCTGTCCATATGGATTTCTGTAGCTATCATCATAAAGGTTGCCACTATAACTCATTTCATATTCAAAATTAAAAGAGAAAAGGAAGGAAGAGGAGACGCAGGGCAGGGAGAAGCAGAACAATATTTCTGCGATCTTGTATTTGGTCCACTGCGGGCAGGATCTTGATTCTGCATTGCTTTTTTGGTACTCTTGTAAATTGAACCACCAGAGGGAGCTTCTGTATTTCAATCCTATTCATAATCATTAATTAAACTTACTGTATGGGTCTATTTAAAACCATTTAGTTCAGGACTCTTAGAGAAAAATCCAACTTGTGGGCCAAAGTGACAATGTTTAGATACATGAAATCTTCATAAAAATCCAGTCTTTTATGTAAAACTACTAGACTGATACTACAGTGCCAGTGTAATCAAATGAGAAAAGGAAAATCAACCCGGAATTGTGGACTAATTTTGTCCTAATTGAGCTTTTTTGTAGTCAGGAATAGGGAGAGACTGAAAATTGACCAAGGCAATCAATTATTCCCCCTCTTTCTCTTTCTGTCCTTCCCTTCTGCAATTATCCATGGCTGATTAAAATTGCATTCACATGCATTGGAGATGCTAGATCATAGAATGCAGATTAAGCAGAGAAACAAGGGCAAAAAAAAAAAGGAGGAAGAGAGTAAATATGTTGAAAATTTCCAAAGACAAATAATTATTTTGAATTAGAAATACAAAAGTAAGTGAACTGGAATGATAGGAAGTGATGACCATAATATGAGATACGTGAATTGCACATTTCAAGGATGGGGCAAGTATTGGTGATAGGTCGAGAAGGCAAGAGTGATTAGAAATAGAGTCAGATTACCAGATGCATAGGTTGGACTAATGATCTTGGATAATCCGAGAGTCTTGGACTCCCGATGGTCACTGATGCAAGTGGAGAAGGAAGACTTAACAGAGTTGATCCTGATAAACAGAGCACACATGTTTAATGATGTGGGAGTGGTTGGAGGAGTATGGCAGCTTGGAGCATCTGGGAAAGGTGGCCACACCACTGGTGATGGTCAGCACGATGCTGAGTTACTAGAGCAACTGGCAGTTGCAGGTTTTAGGAGAAAATGTACAATCTGACTTTAGGAAATCATTTATAAGCTCTATCTTTTGACATAGGTAAAATGGACATACTTAATTCACAGTACAGCTGTGGGGGTTTTGTAAAAATCTCTAAATGCAGATCTTTTCTAACAGTGTGAAAGATCATTGATAAGAGCAATAAAAACTAGAACTAGAATGCATTTTGCCAAGTCTCTAATGTCTTGTCTTCAAGGAGTTTATAACCTAGCCACGGAGATAGGATTTCCAACAATGAAACCAATTGATAAATATCAATCTTATCTATGGCAGAGTGTAAGCTACGTGTCAAAAGAATGTTATAAGCAATAAGTTGTATAGGAGCCCAGAGAAAATCACTGCTAACCAGGGGCACCAAGGATGGTTTTAGACAAACCTTGAATCATTGGTGGAAAGAAAAAAATGAGAGGAATCCTACCATGAGGCTGAGGGGATGGGGATGGGATAGAATTCTAAACAGTGGATATTAACTTGGTTATACTAAGCAAAGCTTGAATCAGTTACGTTTTTCACTATGGTCTATGGGAAAAAACACCTATTTTTCCTCATATGATCATTGGGCTTTGTGACAATTTAAACCCCTTGAGTTAGACAGTCATATATTTTACAAACTATTGGGCTCTGCCACAATGAGAAGAGGGCCAGCCAGCAAGGACAATCTCAATACTGAGGTGGTGAGAAACCACAGGGAAGGACAGAGAACAACTCAAAATCAAGTTTAAAAATAGGGGACATCAAAAGGCTAGGTAATATTCCTGGAGACATAAAATTAAAATTGACCATTTCATTTACCAAAGGGAGTAAGAATCCTAAATTCCAAAAGTCAATATTTTTAAATGTAATAACTAGATAAAAATAAAAAAGGAGAATAAATCAATACGACTACATTCAACTTGTTCAAAGTTGAAAATATTTGAAGATGCTTTAGAAATGGCATCAGCTAGAAGTTTAAAATGTTCAAACAAAGCTATTCTACTTTCATCAGGTCTCTTTCTTTTTTTACTTCTCCCTGCATTGGAAATTCTATCACCCTAGAATGGGCTTTCATTAGCTCTTCCTTCGATAGATGCAAGAGCTTCCTTGCTGACTTTGTTTCCAACACTCTCTCAGCTCTAATCCTTCCCTCCAGGCTTCCAGATTAATCTTCCTAAAGCACTGTTCCCACCACACTGCTTCTCTGATCCAAAGCCTTCGGTGGTTCCTTCCATTTCCTAATGAGTACAAACTAAAGCATTTCAGGTGAATTTACAGCAGAACCTCGAAATTTCCCAGCACTCCACTTTAAACACTTTGTGTTTTAGCTAAATGTATTACTCATAGTCCCCCGAGTTACTCTGTACTTTTCAGTCTTTGTAGTTTTCTTCTTTCCTACTTGTCTAAATGTTACCATCTTTCAAGGTTCAGTTAAAATATCACCTGTGAAGTTAAGTCACCCTTGATCTCCCAACTTGAGGTTATTCGTCAACCTTGCAGGCATTTGGTTTGCACATCTCAATATGATTTGTCCTACAGCGAGTTTAGAGTAGAGCAGAGGAAGTATTTTGCTAGGTTGTGTTTTCTGTTGTTCCTAATAGCTATCAATGCCTCCCCCTACCCCTCAGAACAAAGCTAATACACATCTATGCAAATGAATTAATATGTTTCTTCTCAACTACCCCATTTGTTAGAAACAGTCAAATGACAATTCTAGGGATATTTAAATATCCACTTTCATAGAGTACTCAAGTATAACATTGTGTCTTCCTGTTACCATGGTAAGGAGTTATAGATTTTTCTGCCTTCAGTATTTTTCACATCTACTGACTTATAAGAAACATTCCATGTAACATTCATGGTCAGAAAATTGCTTTGTCAGAAAATTGTTAGCAAGTTACTTCAAAGAGACACTGCTGACTGGGAAAATAGTTTCAACATATTTAATAGGCAAATGCTTATTATTCAGAATAGTTGAAAAAGACAAATGACCCAATGGAAAAAAGAAAGCAGACAAAGGATTGAATACCTAAGTCAGAGAAAGAAATATAAATGGCAAAAAACACATGAAAGTTGATTAATCTCAATAGTTATCTGTGAAATTAAAAATACAATTTTTATCCACTCAACGAAAAAACATTTAAAAGCCTGATAGTATCAAATATTGGCAAAGGGGTGGGATGATCTCCTACATTGTGAGTGTGAGTGTAAATGGGTACATCTACTGTTGGCAGGGGAGAGCTGGCTGTTTCCATTAAGTTTTTAAGTGTATAGTCTCTACCAGCCAGCAATTCTAGCTAACTATATTTCACCTACGGAGACAACTGCACTTAAGAACAAGGAGGCATGTACAAGGATGCTGAATAAACTATTTATTTTTGATAAAATGAAAAATTAGAAATTAATGTCCATCATTCTCTAGTGACTGCATAATCATAGTACATTATAATTTGGAATAGTACATAATAGTTAAAAGGAAAATACCAAGACATATTATGAGTAAAAAAGCAATGTGAGAAATAAGTAAAGTAAGATATTTATGGTATTCAAATTAAAATACAACATATTTCTATTGTTACATTTATTTATGCAAATACATGAATTTCAAAGGTCTGGAAGAATACATAACCAATTCCTAATGGTGGGTACCTCAGAGAAGGGAGAGCAAATTGGCTGAGTCGTAACTTTCTATAACATTCTTCTCAATTTTACAAATATGTACAAGAAGATATACACACCTACATGTATTTTATTCTTTTTCTGTATTCACTAAATTAGAATTATATTGTATATATCTCTGCAAAACTTTCTTTTGTCACTAAAATGTCACTTATTTCACAAACATACCCAGAATACAATAGCTACATACAAATGACAGTTTTACTTTTTGTCATTTATGTATGTGTACATAGAGATACACACACATACACACATTCACATAATATGTCCTGAATGGACATTGTATCATAGTGCCACGTTCTATTTTTTTTTAATGCCATAGATTTTTCCTATTATTTTGCTTGCTTCTCTTACTCCCACTCTCCCTATTACATCCCCGCTCATTTTTCCTTCCCAGATAAGCAAGTACAGCAAACTATTATGCATCCTTTTCTATTTTTCTCCATGTCCATGTGCCCATGCATTTTTCACATAAACACATTAACACCTATGTACATATACATATGTATTTATAAACATAAAGATAGTCTATGTAAAAATCAAATGCTTTATAAAAATATGATCATATTACACGTGCTTCTATTCATTTCATTTTCTCAATCCCATAATATCACATAAAAATCCTTTCACGTCAATTGATACAGCTTAAATTTATTATCTATGATGCTTGCATAATCCTCCATGGTGTGGGTGTATCTTAATTTATGCAACTTTCCCCCATTGTTGGATATTTATTTGTTCCCAGTGTTGTGGTTAGAATATTGCTGCAAATATAAACATCTGGCCCCTAAACTGGAAGTTTTACATTGCTTTTAGTGTATGCTCTGAACTAGAGAATTCATCCTAATGGTCCTCGTGAATATTATAACACTCAGTTTACATAGATAAGGAATTGAATAAAAATGGTTAGTGTAAAGCTAGAAGAATAATATACAGGCAAAGATATTTGTCTCAAACCCGTTTACTCTCATCTCCTTATGGACATAGACCACTTTTAGAAAGTCAAGAGAATGTCTAGTCTTCTATTTTCATATTGCAACACCTGGGAAAAATACAATTCAATCAAATTTACATGGAATTTTCAAAGGAATTCGGTTTCTGGATTGTGTTCCCAGAGCCCGTGGTAAATTTTAGGGTGACTGACTCTTTTATGATGTGAGGGGATCCATCTGAGGATCATAGCTATCAAAGGTCTAGCTTTAAACTTGAAGCAACCTGGCCAGATACCAGATTACATATCCTTCAACTTCCCCCAAAAGTAGTTTACTTGTGGCCAAAGCCCCAAATAAATCATAAAACATACCTCCGAGCAGCATTTTCTAAAGTGTTTTTAGCAGAAAATTCATAATGTGTGTTTCACACATTATTAAAAAGTCACACACATGAATTTTTACCCCAGGCAAAAATGAGGTGTTGGCTAACCACATATTAGAAATGCTCTACTTAATATAGTTAATGGATATTTTTAAATAGCAGGATTTATTAGAGTCTTTGACACACTAATCCGCGTGGAAATAACCTATAATACTCTCTAGGATATGGATATTGTATGAAGTTTTTCCCCAAACTTAAGATCACGTAACACTCTTTCAAAGAACACCTACTACTAACATCTAAAAGAACACTAATGAACTACAGAAGGCTGCTTATAAAACTTCCTTAGATGAACCGTGGGGATTCTGTAAACCAGAAATGGATCTGTAGAATCTAAAGGGCATCTAGGTTGACAGTTGGCCTCAGTCCTGCTCTAGCTCCTGAGCAGCTCTGGTTGCCCTAGTACCAAACCAGTGTGTGGAATGAGAAGCCCAAACGCCTGATGTTTGCCTTCCTGGACTGAGAACTGAAAGGTGGGAAGCATGCCATAGGACCACTCCCAGAACTATGTAGAGTAGGTTATATGCACTTCTATCAAAATGTGTTTTTAATATTTATTATCTTTGTTTTGCCCTTATTTCCAATAACCTAATTTGATAAGTGGGATTTTTGACTGGGCTTAAAATAAATGCAGATATAATATTAATAATGCCAGAATATTTATCTACAGGTAGCTTAAATTGAAGCATTTTATGCATTCATTAAAAGAATCATAGATTATCACAATTGTCTTGCTGTGCTCTCGTGGGAGATATGAAATGTTAGTGATTTAAGATTCAGTGAAAAATTGTAAATGCCTGAAATTAAATCTAATTCAGTGCATTAATCAAGAAGTTTCTACTGTGGAGTTTGGAGGTCATTTCAGTTCAACAACTACGGCCAGACACTTTAATAGGCACTGGGGATATAAAGATATGAAAAAGATCCAGTAAATTCTCTAGACAAGTTTTCAGTTTTATTGGTGAGAGGCACATGGCAGAAGAATATTCAAGTCAACGTGAGGTTGAGGGGACGTGGTGATGTACTATGGAACATGAGAGCAAGGAGGGTCAGGAGAAGGGGAATGAGATGGATGAGTGAGAAAGGGGTGGTATCCTGACACAGAGGACCTTCTACACCATGCTGAGGAGTTTGGATTTTTGCAAATAGACCCAAAGGCAAAGGTGGAGCAGAGGCATCAATTTGGAGACAATTCCAATAGCCCAGGCAATGCAAGAGAACAGCCAGATTTACTGTTGATCAACAGGTATTCATAGAGGAATTCATTTGTCAATCAAGACTTAGACTCTAGGGATACAGCAAGGAACACAACAGACAGTCCCTACCCTCTTGGCACATACAATTCAATATAAAATATAAATGAATAAATAACTGCATGTATGCAAAATGCTGTAAAGGACAAGTTATGGTGTTACTAGTATATATTACAGAGTTACCTAACCTTTTCTACAGAGGTTAGGGAAAGCTTCCTGGAATTGGTAGTAACTAAGATGAGACCAACATGAGGAGCAGCATTAGCATTAGCTAGCTAAAGGTGTTTGGGGGCATGGTTGGGGAAGAGTCTATTTCATTCAGAAAAATGTAACTGACAAGAGTGAAGAGGCAGGATTGTGTGCTTAAGGAACCAGGAGAACCCCAGCATGGCTAGAGCAAAGAATTATTAAGAGTGGTTCGAGATGAGGGTAAAGTGATAGTAAAGGCCAGATCTGCAAAGCACTAAAGGTCAATATAAAGGCTTTTAGATTTTATTCTAAGGTCAATAGGAAGCCACTGAAAGATTTCAAGCATAATCTATTTCATATTTTGGAAAGATTATTCTGAATTCTGTGTGGCGAGTAGCCTAGAGATGCTAAAGTGGTATGGACAAGTGAGTTATTCTATTGTAGGATCCACAGTGAAGCTGCATGAGCAGTTGATGTATATCTAATGTTTAGCAGTGCTGGTACATTGAAAGCACTCAATATATATTTGCTGAATGTTTGGATAAATGAAAGAGATTATTCATCTATTCATTTTTATCTGACCCAAAAGTTTCTTGAATGAGAAAAATCGTTTTTCAAGGTCTGAAATTTTCCTGTCTATGGGGAAAACAAATGTTTTAATATATGGGGGAAATTTTTCCCTGAAGGACCTTGTAGCACTAATGATAAAATGTTTCTAAAAACATTTTTAGTGTGTCACTTGGATGAAAAATGAAAAGACACATTGTTCCTCTGAGTTCCCAAAGTCTCAAGAAACACATGCCAACAAAAAGAACAAACCTATAAATGGAAATTATTCACTGGAAAATACTGGTTTTCAATTTGTATGAGACAATTTTCAAAATTATACATTATAACTTTTTATAACAGCTTTATTGTTATATAATTCATGTACTATAAAATTCACCTTTTTTGAAATGAAATGAAAATTCAGGGAATTTTACTTTATTGACAGAGATGTGCAACAACAATCACCACTAGGTAATTTTACAATATTTTTATCACTCTCCTCCCAAAATAATCCCGTATACATTAGCAATAATTCCCCATTCCCTCATGCTCCCCAGCCCCTGGTAACCACTAATCTACTTTCTGGCTCAATGGATTTGCTATTCTGGACATTTCATATGAACAGAATCATATAATATGTGGCCTTTTGTGACTAATTTTTTTCACACAGCATAATGTTTTCAGGGTCCAATCACATTGTAGCATGTATCAGTACTTCATTTCTTTTTTATTGACTAATAATATTTCACCATATGGCTATAAAACATTTTATTTATCCATTCATCAGTTAATGAACATTTAGGTCCGCTCTTTGGCTATTATGAATAAAGCTGCCATGAATATCTATATGTAAGTTTTTTGTGAACATATGTATTAAATTCTCTTGGGTATATACCTTGACATGGAATTGCTGGGTCATCCGGTAACTCTATGTTTAACTATGAGGAAGTGCCAAACTGTTTTCCAAAGTGGTTGCACCATCATACAATCCCTCCAGCAATGTATGAGTGTTCAAATTGCTCCACAGCCTCACCAACACTTGTTATTGTCTATCATTTATATTATGGCCATCCTAGGGGGTGTGAAGTGTTATTGTCTCACGGTGATTTTGAGTTGCATGTCCCTAATGACTAATGAGGTAGAACAGCTTTTCATGTGTTTATTAGCCATTATTATATACTTTCTTTGGAGAATGTCTATTTAAACTCTTTGTCCATTTTTATTAGATTATTTTTTATTGATGTGTTGCCTAATTGTAGTAATTAGTGCCTCCATGTAAACATTAACTTGGAGAGTGTAATACATAAGAGGGACATCTTATTTCTGATTTTAAAGCAAATGCTTCCAGTAATTCCATTATGCTCTTGGAATTATATAACAGTCCTAAAATTTTTCATTTTTCTATTTCTATTATGTTTTATCTTTAATTTGTATATTTATTTCTATTATGTTGGTACCTTACTTTATTGCTACATGTATGTTGATGCTACTTGCCATATTCCTAACAGATATTCATTATGGATTGCATCCTTTATTATAAAGTATACTTCTTAATTTCTTGTTTGTTTCATTTTTAGTTTTTGTTTTCTGTTTTTGTTACTGTCTTGTATTCATCTTCTGAGAACACCCTCTCCAAATCTCTGCTGACTCTGCGTGTGGCTCTAGTGTGGGAATATAACCCGATGGCGGACAGTCAGTGTGTCAGTAGATGAAGTTCAGGAAGATGAAGAGGCCCAAAACCAAAGCAATGAACAAGAGCATAGGGGATTTTGATCAATGAAAAATAAGTCCTATTTTTTCTTGCTAAACTGGAAGATGATGAACCTAGAGGTTTTATGGCCTACCTTGTTACCACCTAGGGACAGCCTGCCTGAAAAACAAACCACCAGACCCAAAGCTTCATTGAGAGGTAGAGAAGAATCCTGATAACATTTATGGGGAACTAGATCAAGTCAGACCTTCAGTCATCTGTACCATTTGACCTTTTAGTTATATGGCCTAATATTCACCCCCTTCCTTAGGAGGGTTTAAATGAATTTGAGTTTCCGTCCTTCATACCAAAATAACCCCATCCATTAGAAGCACAATATTTTTTATAGTGCATTTTTTTATCATTATATGTTAGATCAAAGTATAATTTTCAAAACAAAAAATATGACTCTAGGGGGCTGGCCGGGTGGCGCTGTGGTTAAGTTCACACACTCTGCTTCGGTGGCCCGGAGTTCACAGGTTTGAATCCCGGGCGCTGACTGACACACCGCTCATCAAGCCACGCTGTGGTGGCATCCCACATACAAAATAGAGGAAGATGGGCATAGTTGTTAGCTTAGGGCCAATCTGCCTCACACAAACACACACACACACACACACAAAATGACTCTAAAACTAGCATGCAATGAGCAGTTGCGAAAGATTTGTTCAATTCTTATTGAGGGAATGAATAGCACAACAAAGCTACTTGAAAGGTGAATATCAGTGATTAGCATTACACTTAGTGAAAGAAGGAACATTAGAATATTACTCTGTCAGATTTAAAATATGATTAATATTTTTCAGGTAAATAAAACAATAACTTTTCAGTTTTTTTCTCAGTCAGATAAAAACTGGTAATTCAACAGGACAAAAATTATTTGCAACATATCAATCCTCTACAAATTAACCCCTAACTTTACAGAGCATAGTATGGCCCCTATGGTAAGTAAAATTGTAAGTAAAAAAGAAAGAATTACATGTGCTTAGAGATGACTCAGGTGGTTTGGCTGTTAAATGACTGAAAAAGCATGGAGTAATGTATTGCCTTACTTTCATTTTTTGGATAATTTTTCTCAATACTAACTACTTTATTGATGGAAATTATAACTACACAGCATTTGGCAATATGGTAGATTGTTGTTAGAGTCCTCTATCCAAAGGATAAAGGTTTCCTATTCCTGGATCAAAACCTGGAGGTCACCTTGGAATGCAAGGCTCCTTGCTCAATTGTGATATCCAATATCAAACATGTACTGTTGGTTGATGGAATGAGGCGGGATCTTCTTCAAATCAGACTACCCATATTATACAGACAATACAGCTCAAAGGTCATTGAAGAGTTCAGTACATATCTTAACATCGACCCTCTCATATCCTACCATGCACTTTTCCTGGCCTTCTATTTCTATCACTATTTATATTTCCCTTGGGTAATTTTGCAACGATTACAGCAGCAACTGCAGCAGTGCCTCATCTACTTATTCTCGTCTCCAAATGAACACAGAGAGTGGCTGAAAATGGAAGGCGTGAGCAAGCTTCAGTCTTAAAAAGTGGGAGGTTCTACCTGTCTAAAAACGTGGCTGCTGAAGAGTTAGATGTCAGCCATTAATCCTTCTGGTCCGTGCAGTCTCTGTGGGCTCAGCCAGAGGAGAAAAATGAGAGTGGGGCAAAAGATCACATGGCTAGACTGCACATTCTAGAAATGTGAAGACTTCAAAAATTCTCATTATTTATTCCTGAGTTATTAAATGTGAAAATAGAGAGGTGAGTAGAAACTCTATACAGGGTTTAATGCCTCTCATACACTCCCCCACACACATTGATGGTCAGCCAGACACAAACCAAATGGGGCACTGAGAGTTGGGGTCTTCTCTCATCAGCTTGGGCTAGATTAGGTTTCCAAGGCCACAAAATGAAAAGTTTATTGAAGAAGAAGAGTATCAGTGGCCAGAATTGGATGCCTGCAACCCTCCACTGTGGAGCTTCCCAATCAGTGACCAAGAACAAATTACAGATGTAGAATGACATTTCCTGTTTAGTTCTTGGGGCAGCCAGGAAAGGCCTAGCGTGCACAGAGCTACTGACCATCCTCTTTGGCCTACAGAGCCTAGTCCATACCCCCAGTGTCA
The DNA here is from genome assembly GCF_057802395.1 of Ceratotherium simum simum. Lineage (NCBI taxonomy): Eukaryota > Metazoa > Chordata > Mammalia > Perissodactyla > Rhinocerotidae > Ceratotherium > Ceratotherium simum. The sequence continues at coordinate 19,212,505 of NC_141909.1, forward strand.
TGTAAGATGACCATTGACGTTGTCGGTCAAGATGTAAGAAAGGTTGGGAGGCACTGTTGGACTTCTTCCACTTCCACTGAGGTCTGTGCTGGTTTCTAAGCACCATGGAGATTCTGGGCAGAATTCTCAATGCAGGGCTGTATGGTCTTTTGTGGCTACAGAGTCATGACAATATGAGGTGAGCCATCAGTGGCCTCAGGGCCCATAGAGGGTACACTGATAGCCATGATGTTCTGTATGATGCTGATCCTGGAGGCTCTGTGCCCAGCAGTGGGGGTCCTGTCAAGGGAGTTTAGCTCAGGTTCAGATCCCCAAGGAATGACATTAAAAGCAAGGCTAACTCCGTAGAAGATGCATCCAAGCAAATCAAACATCAAGGTGCTGCAACCAAAACAGCCTTCAAAATCCATCAGAAGAAGGGAGACCAGCTTCAGACAGCACTAACAGAGGCTTTGGAGGAACATTCCAATCTTTGGAGAAGTATAAAGCTGCTTCTACAAGAATCTCGAAAATGGAAGGAAAGAATGGGCAAAATTACTAAAGAGGAAAAAAAAAAATCTCAGAAAACCCTACCTGTGACTGAATTCTTAATAATAAAGAGAGTCAGACCAAGTCTCTAGGTGGACACTTGCTAGAGATGAGACATTGGGCTGCTGTCCTTGGGGAAGACAACATGGCTTGTGGGAATGTAGAGCTGGATATATCAAAGGCATCAGAAAATGGAGACCTCTTAATCCATGAAGCCAAAGGATTGCTGACTTATGAGACTGAGTTAAATACCAGTTTACAAATTCTTGGAAAAAAAGGAAAGTAAATGTGCACAAAATTAACTGCAAAGCTAAAATTATCCACGCACTTAAAAATCACTTGAAAAATCTCCAACCGAGAAAACTTTGTGTATTCAGAAAACACTCCAGTAGAAAGGGAGAGGCAAAAGTTCCAGCAGAAACATCTAGTGCTGGCTGAACTGCAATAAGAAAAAGTAACAAATTTTGGGGCAGTATCCAATTCAGAGAGAATTTACTCCATTTAAGGCAGAGAAGAATCATTCCAAACCAGTTGAAAATATCAGTGATGCATATGAACAGCTATACACTTAAAAAATTCAAGCAAAAATTATTTCAGAAAAATTAAAAACTGGGTATTATCAAAACTTTCTTATTCTTAGGAAACAAAAGCTCGTGTTTTGGGGATAACAGCTCTGTTAGCTCAGGGAAACCTCAATAACGAAGCAAATGCATACATGACGCAAAAGTTGAGGGAGAACTTAAAGGTTCTGAAAACTATCCTTTCATTCCTGATTTTCCACAAAGTGCGTTTGCCGGAGGCCTGAAACCACAACCAGGAATAGTCCAAGGCCGGAACCCTGAGGAAGGAGAAGCATCTGGCTGCGATGGTGAGGCAATGAAAAGATCCATGCCCAGTGTCCATCAGTTGTCAACCCCAAGGATACCTCCAGTCTGGCCAACTCTATCCTGAATCAGCAGGTCCTCCAAGAGAGGAACACAGAGCTGTGTAGTTAAAATAGTGATCTTAACAAGAAATCATATAAAGAATTGAATAGAAATAGATTTTTCTATTTTTTTTGTTAGCCCACTTTGACTGGATTCTTCCTGAGCTGCCTTTTACTCTAGAAGCTTAAATTTTCCCCCTTCAGTAGTTACCAATTTAATTCTTATGCTTCTCCCTTTTCTCTTGTCAAACTCCAGTCTTACTTCTCAGAAGAGCCAGCACATTTGAGCAATCTACTAATCACAAGTTCAACATTAACCCATCACATCGGTTAAACAAAAATTAGGCAGAGGTAAAGATGATATCTTTAAATACATTATGAATGTATTTCCAATGAAGTTTTGCACAACTACCCATAGACATTCTCCACAGGGAGCTGATTTATAACTCTGACCACAGTGTTTTATTCTGTGGCAGCCAAGTACAAAAACGTACATGAATGAAAGCTCCCCACCTCAAAAAAAGTTTGCTTCAGAAATAATGTCTTCTCAGCTTCTTGTGTATAGTGAAACCTGCAGCAAGCCCAGAGATTCTACTTACTTTACTATAAATTCCAATCTCTTATCTGTCTAAAGTTCACACATTATGATCTGTGTCATGGTCAACAGAACACACTCCACATATCCAAAACGAATTTCAAATTAATTACAGCCATTTTTAAACCTCTCATCTCTAAAACTCTAGGAATTAGCTATGGAATCATGGTCTGTCTTTAACCCAGGGATTCTTACCTTAGGCCTGGGTCATCACAGGAGCTGTAAAGTCCCTTGAATTACAGGCAGTATTTTGCATGGGCTTGTGGGTCAGTGTACATATCATTTTGCTAGGGAGAAGGACATGTTACTCTTTTATCAATGTAAAAGTGTTACGGTCCCAAAAAGAATATGCAGTCTGTCACCTCTTCTTCACCACTCAAAAGCCCCCACACTGCACTATGTTGACTGCCACTAAGCAAACGTCATGACTTTTGTCAACTTCAAGTGCTGTATTTACTGTAGAATGTAAATTACGATTTAAGATATTTAAAATTAGGATGGCATTGTATTTTATTTGGGTTACTTTGGAGACTGCAGTTTTGAGTATTTTGCCTCCGCCTTATTTGTCCCATAATCCCTATTATGCAAAATCCCATACATGGTGATTTTTAGGAAAACATATACCACATAATAAAAGAAACAGAAAAAAAATTAGTTGCCTTATCACAAATAATTTAGGCTATTGTTTTAATTTTCCTTTCAGTTTATATACAAAGACATCATTGAGATACCTAAGAACACATGATTAATCTACTATGCTTTCATTCCACAGATTCAGATGTGGATGTGCATAGAGAAAGTGATGAGATATCAGTTATCTCAACCACATAGGTTAATTAGAGTGCATTAGTGTGTACAATTCACCTTAAACTCAATTTTGATAGGTATTAAAACTGAAGTACGTAGCTATTCTAAAGTAATTTGGATGCAACCAGCTGAATCTCTACTAATAGTACATAGGTAAGATATGTGAAAAACTAATTATCTATTTAAAAATACAGTGTAGGAGTTTTATTGTTGGAAATTATGCTTTTAATCCCATTACAGACTTTAAAAAAAAAAACCTTTTGTGGTAGTAATTCCCAAAATGACAACATAGGAAGCTTCTAGGTTCCATAGGAACTCCCCTCTTCCCACAAATGAACTAAATGGACAGCTTCACATGGAGCAATTTCCTCTGAAAGAAATCCAGAAACTAGCTGAATGACTCCTACACATTGAGTGTGTGAGAAAATACCCACATCAAAACAGGTAGGAAAGGTTGAGACACACTCTCCCCATAAACCCCAACCCGGGCATAGTGCCATACAATCTGGTGGGAGCCCCCTACCTCCAGATGTGGAAACATAGTGTACCAAAACTTATGAGATGCAGCAAAAGCAGTTCTAGGAAAAAAGTTTATAGTGATAAATACCTACATTAAAGAAAAAAAAAAAGTCACAAATAAATGACCTACCTTTACACCTCAAGAAACTAGAAAAAGATGAACAAATTAAGTTCAAAGTCACCAGAAGGAAGGAAATAACAAAGATCAGAGGAGAAATAAATGAAATAAAAACCAGAAAAACAATAGACAGTATCAAAACAAGTTAAGAACTTGCTTTTGAAAAGACAAAACAATGACACACCTTTAGCTAGACTAAGAAAAAAAGAGAGAAGACTCACGTAAATAAAATTATATGTGAAAAAGGAGACATTAAAACTGATACCACAGAAATATAAAGGATCATGAGATTACTATGAACAATTATACACCAATAAATTGGAGAACCTAGAAGAAATGGATAAATTCCTGGAAACATAGAACCCACCAAGACTGAATCAGGAAAAAATAGAAAATCTGAACAAATCAGTAATGAGTAAGAAGATTGAATCAGTAATCAAAAACCTCTCAACAAAGAAAAGCCCAGGACCACACGGTTTCACTGGTAGATACTACTATATATTTAAAGAAGAATTTTATTCTGTCAATTAAATCTCAAAGTTGGAAAAAAACCCTTTTGTTTGTAAAATTGTGTAGAATCAACATTCAGCTGAGTTTCTTGGTAACAGTTACTTCATTTGGAAGATGTTGAAACATTGAAATTAACCTAAGTCCTGCCTTCTTGTTGTTTTGATAAGTTAAAACATTAAATTATTGTTATAAATTAAATAATAAATGATATAATATAAATAATATAAATAAATAATAATAATTCATTATTCATTACTAAATACAATTAATACCAAATACAATTTCAAAAAAAATCAAGTTTTTATTTACAAAATAAATAAGTGCTTTCCTGACAAGCATATAAAACACCAGAGAAATTAATGAAGTATTTATAAATAATATAGTGTGATAATGATTAGTAGGATTTAAACACTTACCATGTACAAGACACTAATCTAGGTGTGAAAGCAGATTTTACTCCCACAAGAACTCTATGATGTAGGTATTGTTATTGTCCCATTTTACCAAAGAGGAAACTGAAATAAAGGGAGATTAAATAATCAAATGCCCAAACTCACAGCTGGCAAGTGATAGAGACAGATGTGAAATCCAATCAACAGTAGAGCCTGTGCTTCTAATATTTATACTTTGCTGACTCTGTTAATGTTCTGTTAATATAAGTTTTGTCTTAATCCCAAGAATAATTATAAAATTAAAATACTCTATTGTAAATTAGATTTTGTTTCTGTAATGATTTGCCAAATAGAAGATACTTATGATTTTCTCAGGAAACCAAGAACATTATTTTTGCCAGTTGAAATTCATTCAATAGAAATATGATACATTAGGTACCTCTGTGGATTTCTTAAAGTGGAAATATGTATTTACTAGGACTAGACTTGAAAGTACTAGATCTCAGAGATTGCTTTGGGAACGTGAAAAGGTCAGTATTTGCTGGCTCTCCAGTAATTTATTTTGAATTTGTTCAATTCGTTGATGTGTGAACTGGTTATCAAAGCTTGATAAACAGTTTATAAATCACTTTGAACTTGGCAGAAATAAATATTGAGTCAATTTTCAAGGAATTTAAAGCCAGTTTCTCCTTGTTCTGTCACCATAAGTAAAAACTAGAATGTCAGTCGTTTTATTTAGGAAAAAAATCTACAATTTATTAGTAATAATTGACGTTTCTCAAGATAGTCATAAGACTATTTATTATATGAAATTGAACTCTTTGCTTAAAAGAAAAGAATGGTCTTTGAAAATCCACCAAGGAGTTTCATATAACAAAACTTTTGTTTAAGACTTGTTTAGAAAACACAAGCACGATGATGATTCTAATCCTCTGAGATGCTCAAATAAACTGCTTCACCGTTTGCTCAGGGCTGGCCTCAGAACAGGGAAAGAAAAAAGCCAGTTTTCAGGTACCAAGTGACTTGTCAGATCCTTACTGACATTATCTCCCTTAAACCATTACTCCCTCTTCTTCATCGAGGCAAATCAGACTCAAAGGGTTTTAGCAGCTTGCCCAAGTCACATGTCTAAGGAGTAGCAAACTCAGTACTTGAAAACACGTCTAACTACATACCTGTGTTATTTAAGTCTTTGATATAGAAAAGGTAATTGTCTATATGATGAGTTTAAAGGACACAAAAGGTTCTCCAGGTCTCCAAAACACATAATAAAAAGGATCTTAAAAATCTATTCACTTTATACATTAGAAAACTCTGGCCCTGAATGATTAAATGGCATTCCCCAAATTAATAATCAAATCTGGACTTGGTTTCAGATTTCTTGTGCCTGTTTTCCATTCTGGAGATACTCAATATCATAATATTGACATTTTGTTTCCTAGATCTAAATGCTTATTTCTCATAACTATGAAATACTTGAAACCTCAGAAGTCTTTATACTCTCATTTTGAGTTTTTTTTCAATCTCCCTTTCAAAAAGTTCTGGCGCGTGTCTGAACTCCATAAAGGGATGAGAGATTGCAAAAAAGACCAGGACCATGACATACAGTTGGGAATCTTATTCACTGTATAAGGACGTCCAGCTGAACCGACAGGGAGTGGGAGTTGAAATCCAGCTCACAGTCTACTTGTCAAGCCATATCATGGTGTGGCTTCCACCTAAAGAGAGCACCATTTCTAATTTGCATAAAGGCACCATATAATCACACACAGGCTCTGCAAAAACCCTGAAAGTTAAGAAGAAAAGAGGAGAAGGTGGTTGGACATATAGATTTTCAGACCCAATTTCCAACTGAAATTAGTCAAAGGTACTGACTTATAACGCTAATAATGAGAATGCTTATTAATTCAGTAAATCAGTGGCAGGTGGGGAGATGTATTCCGTTGGCACCGAGGAGTCTAATTTTATTTCGTGAGAAAAGATTCAGGATAAACATCAGCAGCATGTCCTATTTCACTGTGTGGGATATGAGAACTATTACAAGGGAGCCTGTGAATGTTTAAGAAAATAGCTCTACAGAAGGTGGGAGAAATAGAAAACTCGCATGTCCTTTGATTTGATGATTTTGTTTCTTAAAGTCTTCTTGGAATAAAAACATCATGATGCTGTATATACCACGTTTTGAAAAATCATCACACCATCACTGTGACAGATTCTGGAGAGTCTTCAAAGAAATACTTTTGAACATTAAGCTATCAAGTATTCACTTAACGAATATATAACTGACATTTTCTATTTTAAAGCTGAGTACCTTTGAAACACTAACAATAACTACCCATTTTTTGAGTACTGGGCACCATACTAGGTAGTTTGCATACATATTGCCTATTTTCCCCAAAAAGAATACTCCAAAAGTTAGGTGTTACTCTTCTGTTTTTATCAATGAGGAAATTGAGGCTCAAAGAAGCTAAGGGATCTGCAAATTACTGCCAGACTGAAGATTCAAATTCATGCCAGTCTTGATTTTAAACCTGAGCCCTCTCTACCTCATTGAACTAACCCTATGAGTAGGTTAGTTCAATGAGGTAGAGAGGGTTAGGTTTTACCTAACCAAATTTTTGATGTTAGATATAAAAAATATATCTTGAATCGAATATGACAACCCATGCATTCTGCTACTATTTCCTAAAGTATTACCTTGCTAAGCTGCCATAATTTTAAAGTACATAATGATACACTTAGACTCAATAAACTCTATGTATGTGGCTAATCCTTAAGTTGTAAGAAATCAGACAAGAAATGTAGAGTGGCTGCTTACCCGTTCAGATAAGTTTTGTCCATTGAAGTGAGCCTGCATCACAGCATCATTAACAAGCAAGTGGAAGTTCAGGAGCACGTGTTCAATGTCATATGTTCCATGCATGGCGTCCGACAGCTCTTCCAATGACCGGATGTATGCATGCCAGTGTGGATTAAGCTCTGCCATGTGTGCCAAGCAGCCCCTCACAACGTTGAGGCAGTACCCCATACAAGGCTTACTGAGAGTCAGGCCCTGGCAGTGAGGGCAATACTGCATCCTCAGAAGGGCTCTGCTGCACTCTTTGGAGAAGTGCAGATGGTCTGTGGTATTGATGACTTCAATGCCCAGATTCAGGGCCTGTAGAAATGTGCGGCTGGGTAGCAGCGACCTCCCCATCTGCCCCATTACTCTTTTGGGAATATTTCCAAACGGACTAACATCCCGGCGAGCCATCCGGATGCACTCTGAGTATTCCAGGCTGCTGTCAGTCACATCAGGGTTAATGAGATGATTGTAGACTAGAGGGAAAAGACTGTCAAAGAATCTGTTTACAAATTCTTCAGGATTAACATCCACACCAAATAAATAGAGCCCTACATCAGTGAAGAACTCCTGAACTGAAGCAGCAGCCTCTAAGGCCATGTTCCTGTAGGTGTTGCAAAAAAGTGTACTGGTGTAATTTTCTGCTTGTCTGATGCGAGTTTCAAGGGTTTCTGTAACAAAAGCAGAGGTAAAGGATGAAAAGGCTTAGTATTCACATTAAAACTGTTCATCCATCTGCTCTAGACAGTAAATGAGCTTAATGCATCAAAACTAACCTAAGGATCTGAATGGGAATGCTCAGCCTACTAAACCCAATTGAGCTTTCCAAGGATAATAGCTAGTCAACAGTGGGCGCTACACACGAGGCAGGTTTAATAGGATGTATTTCCTGAAATCAAACACTTTTAAAAGTATAGAAATCAAAAAGAAGTTACATGTATGGCAGTTGTTTATTTATTTTATTCCATAGTGATTCATAACCCACTAATGATAGGAAAAAAGTGTCACTGAGAAAATAATTTCTGATCATGAGTTCATTATTTATAAAAGACAATGACATTAAATACTTGTTTCAACACCTACTCTGTTTTTATCATATTTTTTTTTCCCCCAGAATGAATGCTAGTAGATTATACACTAGTTAGTGCAAAGAGAGGCTAAATTCCCAAACGGAAACCTGACAATCCTCAGACCTAGTATGTTCAAATTAAAAAGAAAGTAAAACATTTCATGATTAAACTGCCCCTAAATTGTCAAGCCTTGTTAAGCAGTGGGAAAGTCATGACTGTTATTAACTATTGAAAATAAATAATTGTGTGACCACCTTCTCAATTATCATCTGTTGTTCTTAGCATCTTATGTTCAAAGACTTAACTGTGGGACATTTTATTTTCTTACTTAAGTAACAGATGTTTCCAAATCAATTTATCCGTAGAAAGAACTGAGAATAATTTATCCACAAATCAAAGGAGAAATCTAAAAATGGGAGGTTTTAGTATTCGGCAAGTAAAAATTGTATTTCAAAATGATAGCTTTAGGCAGCAGTCAACCACCTTGGATATTCTAGTAATTACCTTTTATAATTAGCCAAAATAATGATACTGGACTGTATCAATATATAATTAATTCTAAAATACGTCAATAAAATTATCTTCCATGACCCGAATCTCATAGTTATTTTTAATTAGGTTATAAAAGACCACACAATAACTCAGTAATCAAACCATTGAATATATTATAAAAATAGATGGAACAATAGTAAAATAAAATGAAATAATAAAGAGCAGAGGTGCGGGGAGAGCTACTAATGAAGTGGAATTGTTCATGAATATGCATAGTGTCCAAAAACAAACAAACAAAAAAACACTTTCATGAAGAGCACAGACAGATAGAATACAATACAGTCATGCATCACTTACTGACAGGAATACATTCTGAGAAATGCACCATTAGGCAATTTTGCCCTTGTGCAAACATCGTAGAGTATACTTACACAAACCTAAATGGTATAGCCCACTACACATCTAGGCTCTGTGGTACTAATCTTATGGGACCACCATTGTATATGTGGTCCATCGTTGACGTTGTTATGTGGCACATGACTATAGCATGTATTTTGATTCTGTTCTGAGACTGATTCATGTTGGGTTCCAGGCTTTAGTGTGACATATCAAGGGGCATGTTATAGACTAAATGTTTGTGTTTCCCCCAAAATTCATATGTTGAAACCTAATCTCCAATGTGATGGTATTTGGAAGTGGGGCATTTGGGAGGTGATTAGGTCATGAGGGTGGAGTCCTCATGAATGGAATTAGTTCCCTTATAAAAGAGACCCCAGAGAGCTCCTTTGACCTTTCTGCCATGTGAGGACACAGTGAGAAGATGGCAGTCTGTGAACCAGGAAGTAGACACTCACCAGACAATGAGTCTGCCTGACACCTTGATCTTGGACTTTTCAGCCTCCAGAAATGTGAGGAATAAATTTCTGTATTTCTAAGCCACTCAGTCTATGGTATTCTGTTATAGTAGCCAGAACTAAGAGAGTATATCTACCCTGCAATCAAATGCAACAGCTTTTAAAGGCAGTTGCCACTCTGTTGCAACATAGAGCACTACAAACCCTGGATTGTTAACCAGGCAGGACTTATATGTTATCTATGCATCTCCAGTGCCCGCTAGAATAAAAGCTACATAATACATACTCAATAAAAATGTGAAAGAATGAAAATAAGACGGTAACTGAAGGTTTAAATTGAGATTAGCTGCTCTGCCGAGTGAGACAGCATTAACACCAGGTTTCCCCAACCAGCCTGATCACCTGGGCTGTGTGGAGAAGAGACAGGCCCCCAGGTCGCTGCAGGATTCTATCTCATTAGGCCTGGACCTGTCTTGGTCCAGGAACCCTATATTTAACATGCAGCCCAAGTGATTCTTTTGACCTGGCCAGTTTTTGAAACATCATTGCAATTGCATATAATCTATAAAGTATTCTCTCTGCTCTTGTAGAATGATTCAACAAGCATTCCATCATGACAGTCTGACCTTGTAGCTGCAGTCTCAGCCACTACTCTCTGCTTTCGCAGATCCACAAAAGTGAGTGTGAAAAATGAATCAAACCTTCGTGGTTGGAACTAACATAAAACTGCTAAGCTTATATTTTTCTCAATAATATAGGCTCATTTTTCTCTACGACTTGAGTATGGCTATGAATTGTGAGGTAGGTTGCCAATGATTTTATTTACCAATAATGGTTAAATAGCAATGTTTGCAAATGACTTTTTTTTAAGGTAAAACAAGGATAGATTCAAAGATATCCATATATCACAGGCACTCTTACGTGCTTTCCACCAGGTTTTCTAAGGAGTGTGCTGTAGATGTGTTTGTGTGACTGAGACCTGCCATATGATTCTCAGTGCAGTAAAGGATGAATGCTACCCCAGGCAGTACATACATTCCATCTGATTTCTGCCAACTCTAAATGATGCTTAAACACACAAATTTTTTAAAGTAAAAGATAAAATGTTTCTTTATAAATTCCAGTCACATTAATTGATAACATAGTGATTCCGGAACATATGGAATTTATCTTTTCAGTGGCTATAACTAACAAGTTTTGCACATTAATTTATTTTCTAAAAGGAATATTGAGGGGAATATATTTAATATCTAGGAGCATCCATTTGAAATAAAAATGAGTATAGTACTTTCAAATATCGTTATTTCTTTTGTAAGGTTGCTCTGCACTATTGGCAACTAATTTGATTACTGTTTGAGTTAGTAATTAAAAAATAAATTTCTGAAAAAAGTCTACAATTTTTTTGATTTCAGACTAGTTTTCCTCTGATTTAGTTTTATTTTTTAAACAAAACAACTTAAAAAACTGATAAAAATTTTAGCAATCATATTACAGAGACATTTTAAAACTTTTCCCTAATGTTGCATGCATCAAACTTTTAGTTTTCAGAACTATGTATTGATTTAACTACCCTTTGACTGAGATTACATGTTCTCAAATATTAGTATTCTGATTATTTCCTGAATATATAAACATAAATGGCTTCTAAAAACAGACTTATTCTGCAATAGTTTTTCACTATGCTATTAACTCATCACAATATAAGGATTTTTCTTTCAATCTATATTAAATGTGATAATGACACATTCCAGTTAATTGAATTACCTAAACATATGTTAGGTATGTATTTTTGAATGCGTATGTCTGTGATCCTAAACATTTCTTAAATCCAATCAATGATGAAAACTGTAAGCAATTGTTCTACAAAGAGTTGATTCTTTAATGCTTAGGGATAAACATACTTTGGTGATTTTTGGTCCTAATGGCTTCATAAAATTTTAATATATGAACTCTTATATCAGAAACTGAACAATTTAGAAGCCAATCCATTGGATGATTTTGTTAATACTTTTTTTGTGAAAAGTTGGTAAAATCAGAAGTTAAATTTACTAAAATTAGTTGTTTGTATTAACTCTGAACTTGCAAAACTATCACTTTGTTCTCCTACTGTGTTCCCTATCAAGTTGCGTATTTCCATTTTATGCAATTAACATTATGATTTGAACAAAAATTTAAACTTGTCAAAAGAATTGTCAAAAGAACAAAATATTTTGCAGCTCTGCAAAAGAATAATCCACATATAAAATCAGTATTTATAAATTAAAGGTAGGTTAAGTGCTGAATACTTCATCATATCTGCTTAACTATTACGGAGGAACTATACAGTTCCCTCCATTACAAAGTTTTAATAAATAAAAAATACCCCTCATACAAGCTATACAAGTAATAGCTTTCTATTGATGTGCCAAAAATTGTAACATATATTGAAAATAAATAAAAATTTGCTAGGTCTGCTTAAGAAATTTAAGGAATAGACTAGAAAAAAAATTTTTGCTGTTTTTCATTGGGAATTTCAATAAGCTCTTCTTTTCAGTGATATCAGATCAAGCTTATCAAGGTAGAAAACTTCCAACTTTCTTTTTAATGCCCTGAGAGTGGTAGATTGAATAAAAAGTTGCAATCTAATTACTGATTGAATAAAAATATAATTTCTTCCAGCTTTATGAGAAAATTAATTTATGTGCTATCTCATTTAGTAGGAAGTGAAGTTGGAACGCATGAAGTTTATCTGCATCCACTTCAATTTTCAACATTAACATTCTGTGAAAATTTAATAACAAAATATCTATGACTAGAAACTTTATATCAACTTTTTCCAACCCACATTCCCTTTAGAGACATTTTATTATATATACAAATGATTACTGACCCTTAAATCAAGGATTTAAACTTAAATAAAACTGGTGGCGATAAAATCAGGTGATGTCAATTTAAAATTAAATCTGACAAATTGCAAAATCAGTAAAGATTTATATACAAGTAGCTTTTTGCAATGGGAGAAACAATATTTATAGGGCTTTCATTGTTTTAAAGATAAAGCTGACTTCAAAACAAAATGATCACGAAATAACTGTTATAATAACCTCACCAGCATGACATCAACAGACATTTTATGACCCTTTTCATATTTTTTATTATTTTTAATATGTGAACATTTTGAGATACAAAATTTGAAGTGTTTATTACAATTTAAGACCACAGTTATCCTCAAACATAGCAATGAAAGAGATGAAGAAAGATTAAATCATATCAACCATGGATAAGCAGATGATTTTACAGCGCGTATCTGGGTCGAAGAGAAATTTTCAGAGTAAATTTACATATTTGTGCATTATAATTCTCAAGTCACAGATTTTCTTACTGCAGCAGATAATTCATTACTACTCTTCCACTTTAGAGCTAGTTTGTGCCAGAAACTATATATCACTCTTTACTGAATTATAGATAGATGAATAGACAGGTAGATCATTTTAAGGGCAATTTGTCAACTAGTTTTTAACACACACATATTACAATGAATTGTAATTCCCTTTGATTATTTTTAACAAAAATGCCTTCCAATAATTTTAATATGACCACATTTAATAATTCCTTTAATTATCAGAAAACTATTATAGCCACTCTAAAGACATGCATATTTAAATAAAAGAAACAATTACATATTTCTCCAGTCTGGAAGTGTTTATACTGAATTCATCCCTATGATATTTGCTTATTTCCTCAATTTTTTCGTAAAGTAAAATGTGTAATAAAAGTTTTCTGGAATATTAATTTAATGACATTTTTAAATGTTATGCAGTATGATTTACAATATCATTCTTCAGAAATTAGTCATCTATACAAATATATAGTTAGTGTGATATTAATCTGTATCACCAAGAATTAACATATTAGTAATTAATCTGGTCTCCTGGGACAAACACTGCATGGTAAAATGCTTTCTCAATTTTTCTCCTCCCTCATTTTACTCCCCATTAATTTGGTTATCATGGTGATTCACATTTATTTCTAATATCATTTTATAATTATTTAGGTTCTGAAAATCAATGTATGAATTTAGCGAGAATTTAAACTCAGTTAAGCACTTATGTAACAGATCAAATCAGTGGCAAACAACTCATTGTAGATTGTTTCAGGAATTTTTGTAGGGTAACAATTTTAAATAAAATCTTTTAATAATCTTTAAAATAAACCCAGAAACACAATCTAGAAACACAAAACAGTTGTATAAAACTAAGTGATTCCAGTGAGTTTTTTATCATTAATTTATATAATCTTCTATTTTTATCCAGAACTAAAACATCAATATCCTTTATTTGTGGTTCTCCTTCCTCTTTTGTTCTTGTTTTTTGGTTAATTTCATACTCTAACACATTGTTCTCCTTTACTTAAGTAAACAAAAAGCCTTTATGTCACTTTACCTTGTAATCTCTGCCCTCATTTTCTCTTTTTGACATCTCAAGAAAATGAGATGTTCTACATTTTCAGCTTATGTTGACACGTTGCCCATTCCTTCTTCAACTTATTCTAGTCCAGTTTATGTTGCATTCATTACTGCATTCATCCATTCAATATTTTTGCGCACCTGTTATAGACCTTAAAGCTAATGCTGAACAAGCCATACAAGTCTCTGGCCTCATGAGGCTTAGAATCTAAAGGGTAGGAAAGAAAGTAAAAACAAACAAATAAATAAATATAAGTTGTGTTAAGCAAATACTATGGAGGAAAAAAAGAGAGTAAAGGATAGAAAGTGATGGGAGCACTGTCTTGGATGGCTTGAGGTCAATTCGTCCATAACCAATTCATTAAAAGACAGTTAATCAACAGTAAATTCCCTGATTAATCTATTCCCAATAGCAAACTATAAATTTACCAAATATATCCAAACTATATATAATGTTTGGTTATTTGGCAAATTAAAAAAAAATTGATTTTAGCAAATTGGTTTGGACAAATTGATTTTTTGTAGATTGATCATCTGAGATAAGGTGAGCAGGAAAACCTTCTCTGAGGAGGCAATGTTGGAGTAGAGACCTCAGTGATGGAAAAGAGAGCCAGCCATAAGAAGATAAGACATGGTTCAAAGGTTCAGAGGAACTGGAATGCAAGGTTTTGATGTGAGAAGAAGCTTGTTGACTTTGAAAAAAATAGAGGAAAGTCAATGTGATTGATTGGAGACCAGTGAATGAGAGGAGGAGGGAAAGGTCAGAGAAGTAGACAGAGGGCAAATGACAGCAGCCTCACAGACCATGGTAAGTGATTTGGGTTTAATACGGGGAATAGGAAGCTACTGGAGAATGTTAAATATGGAGAAATTTGATCTTGTTTGCATATTAAAGGATCACAGTGGCTGCGGGCTGAGAATCGACTATTGGGGCAGGGGCAAAGCAGGGTGTCCAGTTGACAGGCTACAGAAACAGTATGAGTGACACACATTGGTGGGCTGGACTACAGTGGTGGTGGCGAAAGTTACAAAAAGTGATCACACTGGTCATATGTTTGAATAATAGCCAAAAGGACTTGTTGTTTTATGGCAGAGGGGTGTACAGGAAATGAATAAAGGAAGAATAGCTCTGAAGCCTGTGCCTCAGCAGCTGGACGCATGGTGGTGCCATTAACTGAGATAGGGAAGACTATAGAGGCACCGTGTTTGTGATGCAAGTGGGAAATTAAAAGTCCTATTTTGGACATGTTAGGACTGAAATGCCAATTAGAAATTTGAATGAGGTTTATCAGTACACAGATGAAATAATTTGGATCTCAGAGGAAAAGTTGAGGCTGGTGATACAAATCTGAGAGTGATCAGCATGGAGAGTAAAGTCATGGTTCTGAAAGAAATAACCTAAGGAGAGAAGATAGGAAAGAATTCAGAGATTCAGAAAAGGGGGAGTAGCCAGCAGGAAGAATGAGAATAAGAAGGCAGTGAAGTAAAGAGAAAATCGGGAAAGTGGAGTGTGCCAGAAACCAAGGGAAGAAAATGATTCAAGTAGAAGAAAGTAATCCATCATATCAAATGCTATTAAGAGGTCAACTGAGATGAGGAATAACAAACGACCATGGAAACTGACAAGAGATGGGCTCTTACTGACCTTGACAAGAGCTGCCTCAGCAGAACGTGAGCACAAGAGAGAACAGAAATTGAGGCAATATACAGACTACTCTCTGGCAATGTTTGCTATAACGGAAGTAGAGAACCAAGGCAGGAAGGCAGGCACTGGAGGGATACACGAGGGCAAAGATTTTTATTTTTAAGACGAGGGAGAATTTACTGGATGTTCGTATGCTGATAGGAGAAATTTGATGGACAAATAAAAATTGATGACTGAGCAGGGAGCACGAGGATTGTGGGAGGAAATTCTTTGAATAAGCAAAAGAATGTGATCTAGGGCATGTGTGGAGACCAGAATATTGGGTAGAAGAGTGGATACTGAAGTTGCCAAGAATAAAGGCAAGAGAAGTAAAGGGAAAATGAGTTAACTGGTATTAAAAACTTGAGTTGGTGAGAGATGATAACCAGAAATCTGATAAATGACAGTATGCAATGCTAGCATGTCATGAGTCTTCTGGCAGGTGCCAAAGGGGATTTTCTTGAGGAGAATGGGAGTGACAATGTGGATTAAGGAATACACCTCCCCCAACTACTGGAGGATACTGGAATTAGATTCCTATTACTCCTGTATCACATTACCACAAATATAGTGGCTTAAGACAACAGAAATTTATTCTCTCACTATTTTGGATGCCAAAAGTAAAAAATCAGAACCACTAGGCTGCTATCAAGATAGGCCAGGCCGAGCTCCCTCCAGAAGCTCTAGAAGAGAATCTGTTCCTTGCCTCTTCTAGCTTCTGGCGGCTGCTGGTATTCCTTAGCAGGTGGATGCATAATTTCTATCTTCAAGGCCACAATGTCTTCTCCATGTGCATCTCAAATCTCCTCTGCCTCCCTCTTTTACGGATATATGTGAGAGCACTTAGGTCCCACCCAGAAATCCAGGATAATCTCCCCATCTCAAGATCCTTAATTAATCCCATCTGCAAAAACCTTTTTTCCTTATAAGTAACATTTACAGGTTCAGGGATTAGTTCCTGATACCTTTGCAGGCCAATATTCAGCCTACTAAATACTGACGATGGAAGACAAAAGGTCTCGACACTTGACTTGCAAACTCAGGAGGCAATGATTTTAGCACAGGCTCTTCCACGTACTAATTGTACGACCCAGTTAGCCGCCCTAAACATCAATTTTATCTTTAATAAAATGTATGCGATAGTGCCTATTCTGACTGTGGAACAGGGTGCCTGTGAGATTCCAATGAAATGAAGTACAGGATGATGCCTGGTGATGTCTCCCTCCTCTTATGTTTACATCCTGCACTAGAAAGTTGTTTTAAGATTCATTGTAACCCGCTGCTTTTCCTGAGGGATCACGGGTCCCTTGAGACAGGGATCATGTCCTGTTCATCTTTATATCTTCTAACTCTTGGCCCATGGGAGGCCTCAACACATTCTGATAGATTCAGGTTCAAATCCACTCCAGTTGAATGCTAGTTATATGACTATAAATTTCCTAATTTCTCTATGCCTCATTTATTCTCATCAGAAAATAGGTAGAATACTGGTGCTTATCTCGCAGGGTGGTTGCGGGAATTAAATGAATTTGTATGTGCTACATATTTGCATAGTGCCTGCAGGTGGAAAGTGCTCAAAATATGTTAAGGAATCATAATAATAATAATCCCTCACTTCTGCTATGTACTTGTCATGAGTTACATGTTTCATTAAGTTCTTTTGGTAAATTAATTCACTTGATTCTACCCACGGTGTGGGTACCCTTACTGTAATAATAATAATATTTATATATTAATATAATGATACTTATATTCTAATATATAATATTCATATATTTGATATATAAATATTACGTATTGTATTTAATATATAAAATTACATATTACATATTAATTAATATTGTTGATTATATGTTATCAACAACATATTATATTATATAATAATTTAATATATAACACAATGGTATTTATATGTTAATATAATAATTATTACTATTATTCCCATTTTAAAGATGATCAAGCTGAAGCTCTGAAAATGTAAGTGATTTGCTCATGGTTTACATAGAAAGTGGCAGAGCCTAGATCCGAATCCAAGCTATCTGGCTCCAGAGTCTGGGTTCTGAATCACTAGGATATATGGTCTATTTTTAAATAGTCTGAAAGTCTATTTAAATTAACTGAAAATGGGTTGTTTGGTATATACTTAAGCCAAAAATAAAATAAAACCAACTTTATTTATATACCTGAATAAAATGCAAAGATTTCACTGTTAATTTCCCATATT
Source organism: Ceratotherium simum simum (assembly GCF_057802395.1). Lineage (NCBI taxonomy): Eukaryota > Metazoa > Chordata > Mammalia > Perissodactyla > Rhinocerotidae > Ceratotherium > Ceratotherium simum. The sequence goes on from NC_141909.1 coordinate 19,230,509, forward strand.
GAGCCATTATGTGAGATAATCCAAACTAACTATTGTAAATATTCTTTTTGGAAATTAACTAATACTATTAACCAATACTATTACTATTAATATAGCAAAAATAAATGAAGAGAAAGCCCTACATGTGTTGTGTTGGAGTCAAATCAGCTGATGATTTTCTAATATTTGTAATTATGAACTGGAAACTTCATCCTAATCTCTGGGAAAGAAAAATACTATGTAAGATCTTTAACATCAAACACATATGAAGAAGGAAATAAACACTCTTACTCTTCTACCGCCTCCAATCCTCCAATAAGGGTCTATACTTCAAGAGACTGTAAGAGAAGATGCACTAAGATTTAGTTAGAACAGGAAGGTCAAGTTCTTTTCAGAGACAAGTGTTGAGGGTATAGGAATTGTTGCTGCTGCTGATCTGTAAATTCCATTAGAGAATGGGGGAAGATTTAGGCAGGCACGGATAACTGATTGAGTCAGATTAGGGGTTGTACTGAGCCATGGAAATGGTTCAGAGGTCTCTATCAACCTCTTCCTGACTAAATGCAATGGCTTCTTCTCAGAGCTGGCACTCTTCTGGTTACTCTAGCACCTAAATCTGGTGACAGTGGTTCTCCTACATCCTCTATGGGTGAAAATTTTTTTCTTTCTCTTGTTACTTTAAATCCTAGCTAGATTTTTCAAAGCCCTGGTTCTTGTTCCATATTACCTCATTCAAAATATAACACCACTTTTACAACATCAAGTGAAACTCCCAAGCTGATGAGTACCAAATTTACATATGTTGCTCAATATTTCCCAAAGTTTTTATTCTCAGGATCCTTAATATTCTTAAAGTTATTGAGACACCTATAGAGCTTTTGTCTTGGAGGGTTACATTTATATATAATTTTATATATTATTTTGAATATTTATATTTATATATTATTATATTATTTACACTTATTTATTATTTTAAAAATTAAAAATTGATAATTATTTCAAATTATTCAGTCCACTTATAAATAACCATAACAAACTTATTACACTAGAATAAATTAAATATTTTGTGAAAAATAATTGTATTTTCCAGACAAAAAATGTTAGTGTGAAGAGTGGCATTATTTTACATTATCACAAATTTCATTAACGTCTGGCTTACTCAAAGAGAGCTGGATCCTCATATCTGCTTCTGGATTGAATTTGTTACAATATGTTGTTTTGGTTGAGGTAAATGAAGAATATCCAGCCTCACACAGATATGGAGTTGGCAAAGAAAGGTATATTTAATCATATTTTCAGATAATTGTTAACGTTCTTCTTTGATATTACACCAAAACTCGACAAGTGGTTTTTCTGCATGGTTAGTTGCAATGTCCCATTGGTCTATATTTCACTATGCATGGTTCTGTTACCTAAGGACGATTTTGTAACTCAAGCACTGATATTCGAAAAAATATTAGTTCATGCATTATGCAGATTTTCCCAATGCTGACACACTTCATCATTTCTGTAAATATTAGGAAGCTTTCAAGTTTATGGTGGTGGCTATAAATTTTCTAAAATTCCCATTTTCTCTTGAAAGCTCAAATGTTATCATTGGCAACAAACAATATAAATTGCTTTTCTTGAAGTGTCAGGCTTATTTTGGTCAACTTTGAGAAAATGTCTGCCAAATATCCAAAGCTGAATCATCACAGTTTGTCTGTCAATCATGTTTTTTGTATTAAAAAAAAAAAATGTGTTCAGGAAAGAGTGGCTAGTTCAGGTTGCAATTCAAACAATTGCATAAGTGCCTTTCATCAAGCCAGCCATTATAATTCAGCATCCAGAAGACATGCTTTATGTATTCTCATATCATCACATGGATATAGAGAATATGTGTAATTGAGGGTTGATATTTAACAAAATTAATAATAGAACATTCTTAAATAAAACTGGATTTTTTTTCCTGCAAGTTTTCAGACGTAAAGAATACAATGACTACAAGCACAGTCTGGTGCCACTGATTTAATTTGTGCTAAAGCTCCTACAGTTTTGCTCACCATTGCATTTGCACTATCAATGCAGAGAATTGGGCAGAGAAATGGGCAAATCATGTATTAGTATTGTGAAAACTGTTTTGATCTCCCATATATCCTGAAAAGATTTTAGGAATCCTAAATTATACTTTGAGAATTGTTGCTGAAGTAAAAATTTCTTACCTGGAAATCTAACTATTTTTCAATGCCTAACATCAACCTGGGTATTGATATCCTTTTGCTTACTATTCCCTTCTACTTTTCTAAGCATCTTTCTAACTTCCCAACTTCATATATTAGGATCAGCCTTCTAAGCAACCTGACTCAAGGGCATGGGATTTTTATTTCCTATATCTAGCTAGTCATCAATAAGTATTCTTCGTTGTTTTTTAATCTCTCCCGTTGCCATATATTGCCTGATAATCTATCTCATCCAACCTGGATTACTAAAACAGCTCCCATTGGTTTCTCAGCCCTTTCTTTCCTCATTCCAATAGTGAGCGTTCTAAATGTTTTCATCCTGCCTTTTACCTACTTATTTAAATACAACATTCACTCCAGAACCAAGTCCATATCCCATAGACCTGAGCAAATCAACAAAATTTTATTTATATTACAAGGTCTCCAAAACATGCCTAAAAGGACATCCAGGTGCCAGGAAAGACATTTTACGAAGTGGCACACAGTATTCTAAATTAAACTGAATTAATTGGACCTGTAGTCCCTCTAACTACAAAACTATACTAACCTCAATCTTTCCTTTTAAAGCAGGCTCTATACAATCCACAAATGTACGAAAGCAAATGGTCTCCAGCTAAAACTGCTAGTATCCTCTAAATAGCTATAGTGGTTCGATTTACTTTGTCATCATATTTAATTATGTTTATTTATCTCATTAAGTCAAATTATTGCAAGTCATTGACCATATTTATTAGTCTAAGAAATGTCTTTAATTTACACCCTCTTCTAAAAAAATTTTGGTAGATATTTTTCCCGCAAATAGTAAAGTACAAATGTGTGTCTTAGCATCTTACATCTTCCCCATTTCATGGTTCCTGGGATATTTGCGTACAGTACAATGTTAAAAATACATTTGTTTGTTTGTATTATTTTTATAGTAATGGCTAAGGAATTTAATTGGACAATACAAGAATAGTCATTATATAACTTCATACTAAAGTAAAATATTGATGAGTTCTAACCATCTGATGTTCTAATATTAGGGAACGAACAAAACATGGTTTTAATTCCATTGTGGAATCTCTTGATTTTAGAACATCCTAGCCGTGGTCCTACAGATCTCCTAGATCATATTGCCAAGTGTAATCTTTGAGTGCTTCCTATAGTTACAGGCCAGCAAATAGAGAAAGAAATGAATTGAAAGTACTCACTCCAAAGTTACAGGCAGTTTAACAAATATACTGTTTCTACCTTGACAAGAGAGAAACTCCCTCAGAAGGCAGGCAATCTTTTAGACCATTACATTCTTTCGAAATAGAAGGAGGAAAAATTGCAATACTTTCTGATAAATGAAATGGGCTATAAAGCACAAAATCAATCAGACCTAGAAGAGTCTGTTTTACTACAACATCCATTCCTTTGCTTTCATAGATGTTATCAGAAAATATTCCAATAATAACAGTAGTCAAAAGCAGAAAGGATAGGATGTAACAATTATGTGATTTAGCTATGGGATGCTAACAGCCCTTTATAAATTTGCTAAAAATTTATTTTTTTAAAATTGTGCTTCCAATGATATCTTTTAAAAAGCTAAATTTTAAAAAATATGATTTCAAAGATAAGAATTTAGAAATAATATGAATATTCTTTATGAAAATTTACCAAGTTCCCACTCCAAATGCTGCCCTTATTCAAAAGATTGTTAAATAAAAGTGGAAAAGCTTATTGCTACAATTTTGCAGAGCAAGATCAAAGTGTTTGGAATATCAGTGTAACAGGAATGCAAAATACTTTGACAGATATAGTAAAATTCATCTCCCAAACGCCTTATAATCAGCTCAGGAACTTTAGGCTCCTTTCTATTAAAAATTAACCACCACAAACAAGCCCTTCAGATAAAGAAGTTCATGAACCTTTTTCATGCCCCGCTACTATGTTTAATTCAGTCAAAACATAGTAGCTTTGTAGCTAATGCATCAAATACCATAAAGCTGCAGTTAAAATCTATTTTTTTTAAATTTGCTCTAGTGGAAATTGACTTTGTCTTCTGTGTAGAGGTGTAGCCATATATTTGAATATCATTAAAAAGTAGAACCCATCATTTAGGAAGATATTAGTCAATGTTGAGCCTTAATAAAAGGATGAGTCATATTTCCTTGTATTGTGCTTGTACTTATAAATCCTAGCATATTTTCTTTCATTTTGAAACTATTATCCACAATGCTTCCTACAGCCTTTTTTTACAACGAACTCCAATACAATCATTAGCATTATTTGTTTCAACAGATTTTCCCATTTTGTTTGTGATGTAGTCTACACTTGTCAACGTTGCAATTCATTTCATTTTACTATTTTCAATTTTAATTCAGATTCCACTTTCACATATGCAAGCTGTTCCTTACCCATATAGTGAAGTGTTTTAGACAAACATACAGATTGTATTCTTGATTCCATCAACAGCCTTAAAGAGTAGTTGTCCCTCTACCTACCTTACTAAACTTCACGATGTTAAGAGCCAGCTTGTTTACCACTCTAGCCATACCAAATATCAGCTTCTTATTAAAACCATTCTCCGCATAAAACTTAAAGCCAGCTTGGTAGTTTAAATGAAGTCACATTTTCCCCCACATACAATTTGTGGCACAGCATTTTCAAATGCCTCATTACAGTTAAGAAAATCTTTAGTTATCCTCAAAGCACAAAGCCTGTTTTAACGTTCCAGAATGATTAAATTATTCAGACAGGATTTATTGTGCATGAGGGAGGGGATAAAAGAAAAAAAAATACACTTGGTAAAGTTTCACCAATGGTATTTTAGTAGACACTTCCTATAATTTCATCTAGTTAAACCCTCTAAGTTGCCACCCAGGGTACCATATAGCTTTCAAGCTATATAAACACTAATTTTGGGGCCGGCTCTGTGGCCTGGCGGTTAAGTGCGCGCGCTCTGATGCTGGCGGCCCGGGTTCGGATCCCGGGCGCGCCCCAAGGCACCACTTCTCCGTCCAGCGCGGGGCCGAGTCCCACGTACAGCAACTAGAAGGATGTGAACCTATGACATACAACTATCTGCTGGGGCTTTGGGGGGAAAAAAATGAATAAATAAAATCTTTTAAAAAAAAAAAAACACTAATTTTTTTCATTATGTTTCTAAATATACATACAATATACACTACAATATATTGGTCTGAAGTGCCAGGTATGACCCAGCATTATGCACATTAAAATAGCCAAAGGCTCCCCTTGCCTATAGCAGAGTTCCTTAAACCCTAATATGCATACAAGTTACTTCAGGTTTCTGATTCATTCAAGGCTTTCAGATTCAGTAGGTCAGGATGGGGTCCAGATATCTGAACTTTAACAAGCATTGGAAAACCTGGCCCTAGTGTTTCTAAAAGTCTAAACACCCTGGAGTGAGACATATGGTGTTCTCTCTTGTGTGAGACTTAACCTATTCTTCCACTCTCATCTTGGCTACTGATCTGTCTCTCCTCTCCTCTTCCTCTCACCCTCTCTTCTGCTTTCAACACACATACAGTTCATGCTCAGAACACAGAAACGTGATGCTGTTTTCCTCTTCCAAGCCTTCACACGTTCCCTTCCTTCTATCCTTTTTCACCCGGAACACTTATACTCATCCTTAAGAGCAAACGGCATCTTATGCACAGATCTCCCTGACCCAGTCAGATCAGGCTGCTACCTGTATATTCTACTATTTTATACCACTGCGTACATATCACTTTGTACATGATACATATTGCACTATTTTCCAATTATTTGCTAATGTTCCTATATGTCCCACTATATCTACAGTTTGTGAGGTAAAGGACTATACTTTATTCATCATGTACTTCTTCTAAGCGCCAGACCTGGAACATAATAGGTATATAATAATTGTTTATTGAGCAAAAAATGGAATGTTACTATGGCAGTCCTTTTTCCAGTACATCCAACCACTCAAAACTCTTAGTTCCTATCAGTACATACAGTATTTAATGTTATATATCTTAAGTCAGAATCATGGAGAATTGTGAATTCAATCTGTCAAAAATACTTATTATGGTTTCTTTGTTAAATCATTGGGCTTACTGTAAATTTAATTAGGTTTAACTTGTTTAAGGAGACACCTTGTGTTTTATTCCATTTTGGTCTCCCATATGCCCAATAGTTTTTTTTTTTTTTTTCTTACTTGACAATTTTTTTTAATGTAATGAAAATAGTTCTTGGGAAAAAAGTTGATAGTGAATGACTGCTATGATTCACCACTCAGATGTTGAGAGCTGTTTGGTTAGTAAAAGCACCTTTGTGGTCTTCTTGATTGTGAAAGGCAAGGTCTCCTGCACTAGTCAAGATGAAAAAAAAAAAAGAATAAATATTGTAAAATTTTCTGCATAAAAAAGGGGTAGGGATTTGGGGTGGCCCCTGCCTACTCCAGTTTGGAAGCAATATGTGAAAGGAAGTGGCTCTGGCAAAATGGCAGGAAGTTGAAACGGGTCATGAAAGGATTTGGCAAGAAATTTCCATTGACAGGAATGATTTTTAAATGTCTAGAGACAGAAGCTTCTGCTTTGTGCTACTGTTCACCCTACTATCCCCAAACTCTTGTTAAAGCTCTGTTATATACAACAACAGTGGGTTAATGATGTACTGGGAGATCTGGGAGGTTTGAAGGAGAAAGTCTTGACCTCTCTGCTCCAGCAATGTGGAAGTGAAGTAAGGGCAGCATCTTCAGGAAGGAAGAAAGCAAACAAGTGTCAAAATGTCAACAGGAGTTGGAATCTGGGGACAGAAGTAGTAATATGAATGTAAATTCTCTGGGAATACTTAAAAATAGTGGGGTGGGTATTGAGTTTATTATGGAAAATTATATAAAGATTTAACACATTTAATTGGATGTTAAAAAAAGCATGAGCCCAGAAGACTGAAGCCCTAGTAATCTCAAACTTACATATCAGTGTAGTTGTGTAGAACCCACAATCTACACTCCACGGCCATTGCCTTGATTCTAATTCTGGCTTTGCCACCCACCACCTGGACTTTGGTCAAGTTATTTAACTTTTCTGTGTCCCTGTTTCCCTCTTTATAAAACAGCGAGAGTAATAGTGTCTACTTCACAGAGTCAACATTAGAATTATATCAGTTAATCTTTTTAAAGAACCTTGAACAGTACCTATCAGAGAGTATACTGAGTTTTCTAATAAATAAAGGAAGAAGTACAAAGTCCTAAATGAAACTCTCATCTGCTATTAGATTTTCTTCCTCACATTATGTATATAAATCACATTTACACTTGTATAATAAAGTGATCACAAGGCTGCTGAAGTTATTCTTTGAAGATTTACATATAAAATCTGTGGAATAAAATGTTATCATTGTATTACTTAATAGGCAGTGCTTTCATTTCTTCATAAAATAGTCCTCGTATTCAGTCTCACGGTTGCAAGGAAGAAAAATGTAAAAATCAGATTGTTAGCTCTGGGCCAGGAAAAAGTCAAACTTGTCTCTTCGGGAACTGTCACTTAGCACAGAAACTCTTCCCCATTCGGAACTGTGCACACATGAGACAGTACCTCTGTGGGAGCACCCTTTTCGTTGTTGTTATTGAGGAAGATTGGCCTTGAGTTCACATCTGTTGCCAATCTTCCTCTTTTTGTTGCTTGAGGAAAATTGTCCCTGAGCTAACATCTGTGCCAATCTTTCTCTATTTTATATGTGGGTCACCGCCATAGCATGGCTTGATGAGCAGTGTAGGTCTGCGCCTGGGATCTGGGCCCATGAACCCAGGCCACCAAAGCAGAGCACACAAATTTAACCACTATGCCACCAGGATGGCCCAGGGAGCACCTTTGAAACTGCATCGTTATCCTTTGTTTCTTTCTTGGTCTTCTCCACTCAGCTGCGAGCTTCCTGGGAGCAGGAATGATGGTCTCCCCAGCAAGTGCTGCAGGGCTGGCCCAGAGCAGATGCTCCACAAACATTGGTTTAGCTGATCTGCTCTGTCCTTGGATCTCCTTTGCCACTAATACCAGTGCTAAGTTACCCAGTGGGAAGTCCCAGCATAGATTTAGTATATCCTGCAAAGCAGAGGAAACACAGAAGGGCAAATGATTTTGGAAAGTTTTTTGATATTTTATATTCTCCCCTGAAAAAGAAGATTATCAAAATGACAAGGGAAAGAAAATATGAAAATTATCTAACCGTCTTAGACTTATTCCAATTCAGTACATTATTGTTTTTTATTGCCTATGGGAAGGTAATCATTTCATTGATGAGAGTGTCTAAAAATCTAAATCCCCTTGATCCCCTCCCTCTGTCTCTGGTAAACTAACACAATCTTGCTTATATTACCTTCCCTTTTGGTACATCCCTGACCCTTCCTTTCATCTATCTCTCTCCTAATTCCTTCAAGCATCACCTCTTCCAAAATCCCTCCCCACAGTGAGTAAAATACTAGCCTCTGTGCCACCTTGACATTCTCTAGCACTTGATTTCAGCATTCCTCATTTTACTTATCTGTTTCTCTCTCTCTCTTTCTCACCCATCCACACCCCCCCACCCCCACTGAATCATGAGTACTTAGGAAACAAGTGCCGGGTCTTATTCATCTGAAACATCTAATATCTTCCAGAGTGTTTGACATAAAGAATACTCTCAGGAAAAACATTTGTTGAGTTATCAATTTAAGCTAGGTAAAGCTTTTTCTTTCTTCTTTAAGGAAAACATACTCACTTATTTTTGTATCTGCCCTAGACAATTTTTTCAAGAAACTGGTTTACCATATTCCTTACTTAAGTGAGTATTTATATCTTTTTGTTAACTTCTTTATAGGGAAAAATTGAGTACCTTTTAGAGGATTATCAACTCTTACATACTACAGGATGATGTTTTATTGATGACCAACGTATTATACTAAAAGTCATATAGAAGTTTGAAAGGAAGGAAGGAGGGAAAGAAGGAAGGAAAGGGAAGGCAGAGAACAAAGGGACGAGGGCAGAAAGATATATAAACCTTCAATTCTTTGATGTAAATGAAATTATGTTTCTATTATTTTCTATAACTTGAAAATGCAAGTTATCCATGTGTATGTGAACACACAATTAAAATTGCCAGCAAAATATAAATGAAGCATAAATATCCAGGAATTTCTCTGATTTACCTTACTAATTTACTTCTTTATTTCAATCTACTGTTGAAAAACTTCAGCTCATATAATGACCAGTTTATTAATACTGACAATACCAAAATATCCAGGTCAGGAACAAAGGAAAAAAATCCGAGTTTAACTCTTCCAGTTGTTATGTCTTCCAGTTGGTACGTCTACTATAATTAATTTAAAATATCATTCTCTGGCTTGTGCTGTAAGCAAAGAAAGTTTAGTCTGGGACACCTGTCCGGTAGATGAATGGATTTTATTTTGCTGTTTCTAAGTCAATGCAAGAACAGGAAAGACAACAATACAAATAAGTGCTATTACGATGGTGATGTTAGGACTTCTTTTTGTTATCATGAGAATATGAACACTTCCGTCTTTACTCAATCAACAAATAATAATTGAGTTCCTACTATGGGCAGGTGCTACATCCTCTTAGATCAAGAAGTCTCATGGAAAGGCAAGAAAATAATTTAAAAAAATCAAAAAGCAATAAAAACTAATATAAAAAAGGAGTAATGGCCTTCCTTCTTTCTGGTGGTATTTCCTGTGCTGGCTTGGCAGTAGGCAAGCTTCTTCCTCCATCATCACCCTATGAAGCTCTCAAATCACACCCAGATGCAGCAACTTTCTCCATCTTTCCATAAGGAAGGGTGAGCTCTTCCTCTTTCTCCGAGCTGTTTGTAATACATTCTTCTAATAGGGACCATATAACCCAGGCTAGGAAGCCCAAAGTAAACAACTGATAGTTATCTGATCAATTTGGTTAGAATAGAAGAACAGATAATCAGTCACAAAATAATATTTATTCACTTGAATTATAAAGTGAAATATTATAAATATTATAAATATCTTTTCCTAGGGGGTATGGAGGTGGAGGATACAGACCGTCTTTTGACTAAATATGCTGCAGCTCAAAACACACATACTCAAGTCTCAAGACAATTCCTATCACCTAGCATCACACATTACTTAAGTTAACTGTGAATGTGTAGACATGAAAGTAGTAGACATAAAAATTAAGCTAAATTTTAAAAATCATCCTTAGGCTTATGTTTATTATACCAACCAAAGCAAATGTCGCCCAAGTTAATCAAATTAATTAGGGTTAACTTGCACTCAATGCACTAATTACACCTACATATCACAAGCAAAGCTCATTGCTAAATTAAATCTAATTCTCCTTTGTGATCACCTCCTGGGATTTGTTTGTTTACTAATATCAAATTTTAAGAAGTAATACTAAATGATATGAACACTAGCTGTCATACTACATGTACATACACACATGTTAATTTAAGTCGCCTTTTTGTATGCTTTTGCTATAGGAGAGTAAAGGAGGGTTATAGTTTAAAAAAAATTCTATCAGTTTCATCACAAAAGGAAATATTTTGGCAATTTCTTGTCAAGCTAGTTCATTTTTTCAGAACTGTCTGCAGTCTGGGAGAGATAATCATGTTGAAGCTGTTCTCAGGGACTGAAGAACAGTCCCAGAAGCTATTTCATATTCCACAGTTTAACACATACCCTCAAGTGGGCATCACCTCAGGAGCTGACAAAAAATGAGGTTCTGAGCATTCAAAATATCGATTGAAGCAGATCAGAAGAGAAAACACAATGATTGGTGGTAGGCAGCTGGAGGTACTACAGCCACCAATGTTTCTAGTTGACAATCGATTTTTTTTTATTATATAGAATACGTTGTGGGTTTTTCAGTAGGATTTTGTTTTGCTTTAATCTTCCAAAGTGAGCTCTCTGATTCTTATCTCCCACCCCTGACTATCTCACACCAACATTAGAGTTGTGTTTGATTCTTTCTCCTGGTTCACACCATTTTGCCAAATTTTAATACCTTTTATACCGTGGCCACCACTCTGATCTACGCATTCATCTCCTTGATCATTGCAACAGACTCAACACTGAGCTTTCTCCTAATTGTAATCCATGCAGAACACTCATAGATTAATAATCACCAAACACTGTTATACATATGCACTCCCCCAAATACAGAAAGTTTCTCTATTGCCAAAGAGCAAACCAAAGTGATTTCCTGGCATTTAAATCTTTGTATCTAGGGCCTCCCTTGTATCATTCAAGTGCCAACATGTGATTCTACATCAGCCAGATGAATCTCTCTTCACAGTCCTTACAAACACTAGCTCATACCCCAATTCTCCCTAGAAACCCATTCTAGTCCAATTACCCTGTGGTGATCCTTCCTTTACTCTGGATTCATTCAGTGCCCAACAGAACAACTGACATATGTGATATTTGGTGATCTTAGCAAGGCAGGCTTAAGATGAATTACTGACAAAGTCAGAATTCAGATTTTCAAAAGACATGAATCATCAAATTCCATGAGAGTGTCTCACCTTCAAACACATACACAAGCAGACACGTCTTTTCCTATCAAAGAGTCTCAGAGTCGCAGTAGATTGTTGATCCTCCAGTGACAATGGCTGTTCTCAAAAGGAAACTTTAGTTGTAGTTTTGATGGAAATATTACTTCTACTGACACTTAGTAGAGAATCCAGAGATAATCAATAATCCCCTTTTTTGACCTAATTTATCCCTTAGAAAAATCACCTTTCGGGGGCCGGCCGATGGCCTAGCAGTTAAGTTAGCGTGCTCCACTTCAGCGGCCAGGGGTTTGCAGGGGGATCCTGGGCGTGGACCTGCGCGCCGTTCCCCAAGCCACGCTGTGGCGGCATCCCATATAAAGTAGAGAAAGATGGTCATGGACGTTAGCCCAGGGCCAATCTTCCTCAGTAAAAAGAGGAGGATTGGCAACAGATGTTAGCTCAAGGCTAATCTTCCTCAAAAAAAAAAAAAAAATCATCTTTCTTTTGGTTTCGATGAACCTCTCTCCTAGTTTCATTTTGACTTTTCAGATGTTAACATATCGGTAAGGTACTACTAATTTTTTCTCTAGCTCTTCTTTTAGTGTATGCTATGAGATTTTTCTTAGATGGTCAGTGGATAATAATTAACCAGTAGAGCTGTTGAAATCTTTATTGTGGCCAAAGTTCCCACTTTAAATTAGTGTCTGCTCACTGTCGCTTGATCACACCTTAAATATTCATTCACAATTCTGTTGTGGACTGGTCTGTCTGATTTGTCTAGGAATTGAAATCACATTCTGACTCACTTAACATTATTCCCTGCAATCACTGTTAATCATTCAGAATTGTATCATGGTCCTCTGAAAGAACCGTGTTTAGTCTCACTGTTGTTTGCAGTATGGTTGCAATTCACACTTTCTACACCATCTAAATATGACTGTCGGGGACCACAGTTACACAACTCAGTCCTCCATCCAATGCACACGCATTCTAATGATGATACTGGAACCATACGTCACAATCTTTCCTGGTCTGCATTCCAAGCACAGCTGTTGAGTTTCCTAATGCATTTGTAATTACTCTGCAGGATTGCACAATATATATATATTTTTTAATTTAAGCACTATCATTTGAAAGTATTCCTCTGTTAGGCCTTGTAAAGCCAATGGCGTATTAAGTAGTTAATCAATGTGTGCTATTTCACCCTGACACCTATTTTCACTTTATAAAAATGGATTTGTTGAATTCTCCTTGCTAGAAAATGCCACCACAATTACTGCATTCATTTATAAATACATAGGACAGTGATTAAGCTACATTTATTAAACATTTCCTATTTTATTCTTATATTAGTTGTCCAGATGTTAAAGGTTTTTCCATAAATAAGAAGGTAACGATTAACAAGAAGTAACTGGACTTTTAAATTGTTATTATGATCTGGAATTATTTTTATTTTTGACAAGAGCAATTCATTCTGCTGACTTTGCAATGTCTTTTTTTTTCTTAGAAAGTATATCAAAAGAGGTAGAAACAACAGGAAAAATTAGGATATATTCTAAGATTATTCTAAAATGTGAATAACAAAAAATATTATCATTAAGTGACAAATATAATAAAATAATGTTAAATATTCCAGTAATTGTTACACATGTATTTGAGAATTTGGAATGAAAAGCAGGCAGTACCAAACAATTAATTTAACTGATAAGGAAACAGGCTCAGAGAGATGAAACAGCTTGCATAATTTCATTTAGCTCTGGCTATGTGCTGCTAGCTGATACTGTGGCTTTGTGTGAAATAGGAAAAGGTACATGCTGATCAATGCCAGAGCCATGAACTTAAAGAGCGAGCAAGGCCCCAGCTGAATGTAGCGTCCCCTCGCCCCTTAGGCCAGGCACCTTTGTGAAATGTTCAGACTGCACTGCTGTACACGGTGAACTACGTGAGACCATAAACGGCAGTCTAGATTTACACATGGGTTCATGAGGAAAAGAAAAAGGAAGACAGGATCCAGAACCACTAGATTTCACACCTGAGTTCTATGTAAAATATAAGTAGCAGATATTTCTATTCTCAACTACAGTAAAAGGTGGAAGCCTTCACAGTTCATTTAATAAAGCCATCAAATATTAATAACAAAGCCTGATCAAGACAGTGTTAATGAAAGAAAAAACAACAGAACAAAGAAGAAAAGAAACATTCTTAGTATTCAGGAGTCCATATCTTAGCTGTAGCCACCATCACTGCTGCAGGATGCACTCCCCCCTCACCCCAGCACCCCCAGGGGAATCTGGGCCTCATCCCACAGTAAAGATGAGGAGCTTATGCAAGGTTTGCTGGGATCTCCTAGTTCTCTAGGCCTCATGGCAATGCATTCTTCTGTGGAGCAGATTTAGACTACCCCAGGACAAACCCAACCTTATAGGGTTCACTAAACATGTGCTCCACTACCTGTAGGTCCCAGACATGCTCTCCCACCAAGAGCTGGCCCTAGATCTGGAGGATCCAATGGAGCAGGAAGCTGAGATGCTGTGTGCCTTGGCCTATATACACTTAATCCTCAACAACAGCAGCATTGATTAGATGTTAGAAAGTATGAGGAATGAAACTTTAGCTATTAATCCCCAGTGGACCAAGAGAATCATCCCATGCCACCCACCACCTCTACGGTGTCAAGTCAAACCTACTCATCTGACGGCTGCAGCTCTCAGCCACCAATAACTTCCGGAATCTGGTCAAGACCAAGCTGGCTCCACTCATCTGTGACACTCCTGATTCTCCCTTTCGAAAACCTACTATAGTTTTAGTTTAAGAGGAATCATTATCATGGGAGAAATTTAAAATAAAATGAAAGAGAAAGCAAATATATATATATGTTAGTATCCAGTTACTTGTAGTTAATGTAGTTAATTCATCACTAGAGTTAGCATTTTACAAAATAATACACTGAGAGCAAATATTTATTCCAGGGGGGCAAGAATGGTTAAATAAAAAGAAATTTAATATCATAATCAATTATGTCAATGACTGAAAAGAGAAAAGTCACATGACCACAGATCAACAGATGCAAAAAAAAATCATTTGATATAATTCCACCATTGTAAGTTATCAAATCTCTAAGTAAGTTAGAAATAGAAGGACTGTACTTAAACATGACAGACTAGTTCTCAAAAACAAACAGCAAACATAACTCTAAATGGTGAAATGTTACAGCCATTTCTTTCAAATCAGGAACAAAACAATAATACCTATTGCGACCATTTACATTCAAAATTCTTTTGAATAGTCTAGTCAAGTGAATTGAAAAAGAAATGGTGAAGTATTATGTGATTTTATATCTAAAAAAAACCCAAGCAGCTCGGGCCATAGAACTAAGGTATGTTGGAAATGTGCTAGAGATAAGTTAGAGAGAAATCACAAGCATTTCTCTGATATAGCAGTAAACATCTAGAAACAGAAAACTGAAAATATACATTTTGCTTCCTCGCCTCCCTGAATAAAATGCTAAAATATTTAGAATAAAATTAGTAAGCAATATAGAAATTTTAAAAAACTATAACTATTAAATGATATAAAACAGAATCTGAATAAATTGAAAGACATACCATGTTATTGGGTGGGAATATTTAATAGTATAAAAACCACTTCTTCTAAAACTAATATATAAATTAAATACAATTTCAATTAAAATTATATTTTACCTTGATTAAATGTCTAAGAATAGTCCTCTGAGTGATAAAAAAGACAGATACTGAAAGGCGCTAACCTTACTAGATATTAAAATGGTATACAAAATACAAACCACATGGCATTAGCATAAGTCTAGATTTATAAATCAGGAAAATAATAGAGGGCCCAGAAAATAGGCTCCAACATATAAAGGAATATAGTAAATGATAAATCTTGTAGCTATTTTGAAAGTAATAATTGTACAACTGTCTGCACATCTGTAAGAAAATATAGTTATATACCGGCCTTATAACAAAGGAATAATAATTTTCATTGGTATTAAAGATGTAATTATCTAAAAAATAAAACAGATTTTTAGAAGAATATCTGATACCACATATTCAACAAGAAATTGAGAGATATTTCTAGTCCAGATGAAAAATCTGAAAATTAAAAGAAAAGAAATATGTATTTGCTTATAAAAAATGTTAAGTGCTTTTGCTTAACAGAATATACCCTCCTTTAGTTAAGTGATCATCAACAAATTGGGAAACACTATTCATAGAGTAGAAGACATAAAACGGTTAATACTAAGAATATTCAGAGAACACCTTCCAGTTGGTAACAATAAAGACAGCATGGGCAAAGGTTTTGAAGAGAAAACTCACAGAAGAGTACATTTAAATAGCCAAGAAAAAATCTGAGTCAAGGAAACACACATCAAAATAATGATGAGATATAACTATACATCCACTGAATTGACAAAATTAAAGAATTATATGATCTACTGCTGGCAGTATTTCAAAAGAAAGTGTACCCTTTTCTGCTGCTAGTGAAAATAGAAACCCTACAACCTTTTTGAAAACAATCATCAAAACAACACAAACAAACAAACAAACCAAAACCAATACTTTTAAACAAGCAACAAGAGTCCTGGGAATACACTCCATAGAAATAGACTCACCAATACACAAAAGTATAATAGATGTACAAGAACATTTTTTGTGGAATAAAAATATGGATAATAAAATGAACTGAGGAATTGAGGAATGGTGGTTTCATTCTTTTTTCATGGCTACCATTCTAGACCAGGGTCTTATAATTTCCTGTCTGGATTTACTTCAAGTAAATTACTCTCCTTTATTGTCTTATTTTCCAGTATAGTCCAACTTATACAGAGTTGTGAGTTTCACAGTCCTCAAGCACTTCTTCAATCTTGTCACACACTGAAGAACCTCTGTATAATGTTTCTCACCACATTAAATATAAAAACTTGCACTTCATTTTCAAGATCCTCTAGCCTCATGTACTTTTATTCCCCAACAGGTATCAACAATATTAGGTCACTCTCTTCACTGTCCCATAATTTCCACCTCTAGGCTTTTGCACCTGCTAGTCCTCCAACAGAGAATGATTCCAAAACTCTTCCTCACCTACTTGGTCCCCACATTCTGAAGAAGGGTTTCTCAACTACTCTCATGACTTTTCTATTTTCTGGCTTTCTTTTACTCATCTGTAATATATGTCAGTGCTTGAGTATGAATCACCTTAGGCTCTTGTTAAATGAAGCTCATGATTCAGTAGGTCTGGCGTAGGGTCTGAAATTCTGCTTGTCTAACACGTTCCCAGGAACAAATCAATAATGATGCCAGTACCGCCTGTCCCTGTGCCACATGAGCAGCAAAGATCCATGTCAATTTATTTATAGTTAATCATACTCTCTAATTACACTTAAGCCTGTGTCTATTTATTTAAAAAAAATACTGTGACTTACTCCAAATATTTAAACGCTTTTTGTATAAAATCTTTTTAAATTTTTCTAACTAAATTAGTAGAAATATTATCCACAACTAAAGATGTTTTAAAAATAGTGCCTCAAAGCTTGTAAATATTGAAGTTGGAGTTCTAGCCATAGTATTTGACCTAAAACTCATACTATTTCCATTTATTCCAATACGTTCTCCGGAGAGGCAATGCTGTCATCCTTTCACTCCCCTTAAGGTTTCTTACAGTGTTATACTACACTTAAAAAATATTTAAGATTTATGTGGAAGTTGCCTTCAGAAGTTTAAAGGCCCTTATATAGAAGATGGGTCTAAAGAGTTTTCTAGATCTGAAAACAAAGGGCATATCTTAGTTTAATATAAGCTTTCTGAAAATGTAATGGGCTTCCTTGAAAAGGAAGGTGCCCTGTTAGAGAAGTCATTTAAACAATTGATCTGAGATGATAGAGAGACTAGAGGATAAGATGATCTCTAAAATTCCTTCCAACTTTAAGATCCATTGGCAAGTTTAATTTTAATGCTCTTTCAACTACGTAACAATTAACTCAATAGTGCTCAAATGTTGGGTGATATCAGGTTTACACATTGGTGAATAGTAAACACATAAGCTCAAATGACCATCTTTATTTTCCTCAATGTCCACTTCCATAGTACATCTGTCTTAGCAATCATAGTTCAATCTTCCCACCTCTTAATATGGAAAATTGTGCAGGTGAATCTAGCACAGAAAGACTTTCACATTCCACACACGGGTTTGAACTAATTCCATTTAACAATATTTCTAACCTTCAAGGGACTGTAACTTCTATATAATACTCATAATGCAATGCCTTTAAAGAAATACTGAGTAAAAAATGACCTAATTGGAGACCTGTGAGACACAGATAAGTTGAAATGAAGAAAAAATATTGAGAAACCTTGAAAGGATTTTGTGACATGAAGCAACTTAATTCATCCCAAATGTTATGCTACAGTAAGTTATATGATTCTGCCAGATGCTTCTCTTTAGAAGAATTTTATTATACCAGAGAGAGCAATTTCTTTTAATGAGAATATTTTTGAATAATATTTGTTCTTGAAACCAGTGCTTTCTTTGTTTCATATCTAATGAGAATAATTCCCTTTGATTCATAGGCATTTTTATTCTTCTGCTGGTTCAATCAAAATACCAATTAACTACATGCCTAATATGAGAATGAAGTGGGGACCTTCCAGCTCAGTTTCAGAATGTGCATCAATCTCAATCGTAGAAAGCATGTGATTCGTATCTTAGAGGAGACACAGGATGATAAGCAAAGCCTGTGGTTAATGTCGCTGTTTAGTATCATCTCTATATAGCTAACTAATGTAAAATTTGAACAGTGAAAAAATGAAAAACACTAAAGAGTGTATGTCTCAGTCATCATAACATCTAAGCAATACACAGATATTAATCTCAACACAGAGCATGGAATGTTAGGTCCTGATTTTCACAAAAACTTACATGAAATGTTTACTGATGCAAGTCATGTGTATATAAAATGAATGAATCTGTTTAGAGAGAGTATAAATTTAGTAAAACACCATCACTTAAAATTTAGAAAAGGAAAATGAGAGTAATTTGACTCTAAGAGTGGTAAGTAAACCAAATATAACTCAAAACAGAAAAATAAAACATTTCTCAAATAGATGATCATGGAGGTGACCTATGGAGCACAAAACACAAGTGACAAATCCACTACTAAGGGATAAATGCTTTAAATAGAATCATCACGCAAGCAGAGACACTTCACCGAGGTGAATCACATGATGTTATAGGAAGCTTCTGAGCTCTTTCCCTCTGGCTGAAACAGGAGCTGAGCAATCAGCATATGATTAGGAACATCTGATCTTTCCAAGTATGATTAACCTGCCTGATTTGTGCTACCATTTTTTAAAATGTCACCAGATGTTATAAAAAGTCATAGAGTTATACTGTATTGTGGAACACTGTTTTACAAAGTGTGATATTATTACATTAAGTCATCTCTGATCATAAGACATGAGAGGCCTTAAAAAACAAACAAGGTATCTTTTTCATCAAATTACAGTGATTATACAATCAGTTCCTGGTTCATAGTAAGTGCACAAAAATATATCTGGAATCAGTAATGGTTAACAATGTCATTACAGCAGCCATATCCCGGCATCAGCAAATTTAATGACTTTATATCATTTACAATAAAATAAAACCAGGTTCAAAATCAAGAAAAAGAAAAAAATGCTAAAAAATAAGCATAATATACATATATATTTGTAGAGAAAAATATAGGTATATTCATAATGTAGATGAGCATATATTGGTACATTTATGGAATGAGATACAAACGCCAACTAACGCTCGGGTTGAAAACCTTCTATCTGCAGGTGAAAACTGAACCACTGAGAACTAAACCTGGCAGAATTTTAGGAATCTTATGTTCCCCAAAATGTGAGTCTGTAAAATCATCTGTGGTCCTAAATCCAACACTCTGTATAACTAGACTGAACAACATTAGGGAGAATAAGCCAAGAGCTTTCATATCCTTACACATAAAATCAGGCCTTTGACTTTTGGAAGATCCTGATTAGGAGCAGTGCTCTCCACAACTTCTTAGACACCATAAATCTTGCAAAAGTCGCCCCATCTGGCAGGCCAGCCCTACTGCACAATCTAGTTCTAGTTTCCTCTCACAGTCTGGTTTATCCATCTTTTTCTCCGTGTTGCTAAAGTTCCAGCCTGGTTAGGAGATACAGCCAATCTGTATTTGGGAAGCCATTTAAAGACTTAAACTAGCTAGAGTAATGACATCACAAATGGTATATTTTGTAGCAAGAGTCCTGGCAGGAGTTGAAGCAGGAGGATGATATGGTAATCAAGGGATGGTGATACAGTAATAAGGGACAGAGTGAGATGTTAGGTCATAGGCCAAGTGAGAGATAACATAGAACCAGATGAAAATCTCCAGGAGAATGATGGTAGACACGGAGAAAAATAATGTTAAAAGATAAAAGTAGAATCAGAGACAAGACTTGATATCCAATTGTCTGCAGGTGTTGAGAGATTTTTTACTTAGATATTAAAAATAATCCTTTTCATACCCCTAATTTTGCTGCCAGCTACTGCCCCAATTCTCTGCAATCTTTTGTATCAAATTTACTCAAATTTATAATTATTATTTATTATTTATTATTATTCTCTCCAAATATCTTTTCCATTTCTCTGTAAAACTCACTTTTATTAGGCTTTTGCCTCCACTATTCCACGAAAATGAATCCTGTAAACTTCACTGGTGACCTCCATTTGGTTGCCAAATCCATTGGTGAATTTCAATCACCATCAGTGGTGACAAATCAGCAGCATTTAACAGGAGCTCATTCCCTACTCCTTGGTGCATTTTCTTTACTTGATTTCCAGTCCACTAGACTTTCTTGGTTTTCCTCTTGTCTCACTGGTCATTCTCTTCTCAGGCTCCTTTGCTGTTTCCCCTCTTCCTCCATCCTTCTAATTTTAGAGGGCCCAGGACTCGGGCCTCAGTCCTCTTCTTTTCTCTAGCTACACTCACTTTTTGGTGATCTCATCCAGTCTCATGGCTCTAAATACTATACATGAGCCAATGACTCCCAGTTGCATATCTCCAGTCTAGACCTCTTTCCTGAACTCCAGACATATCTAGACTGTGCTCAAAACAACAGCACAGTGAAATTTCTAAAATGTAAGCCTGTGTCAATTTGATGCTGACAAACTTCTGATTTCTCCCCGATTCCCTCAAATAAAAAAACGGTTCATAAAAAATCCCACAAGGCCCTGTATGATCTGTCCCCTCATTACTTTTCTTGCTGTTTCTTTCACTAGTCTCGCCTTCTCTTATTCCACCCCAGATATGCTAGCCTCCTTACCATTCTTCAAACACATCAAGTACATTCTTAACTTAGAGCCTTTCCTCTGGCTATTTTCTCTACCAGAAATTCTCTTCCCCAGATATCCTTAGGGCTAACTCCCTCTTTCAAATCTTTGCACAAATGTCAGCTTCTCAGTGAGGCTTTCTCCAGCAGATCTGTTTAAAATAACAACCCTCCCTCCACCCTGTACTCACTAGCCCTACCTAGTGTGCTGTATTTTTTCTTTTTCCGTAGCATGTATCACATAACGTACTGTATAAATGACTTATTTATGACAGCACAGCCATAAGCAGAATTGTCAGAAAGTGATTCTAGGAGCTCTGTGACAAAGGGGTGGGGAGCCCCCTAATCCTGGCTGGAGGGGCTGCACCTGAACTCAAGTCCCATGGAAACTCATAGGCCCAGTGGATTCTTCTCCCAGAATGAGGACCTGAAACTTCTAGAATGAGGGCCTGAAGATCTCCACATGCTGGGTGGCTGGTTTTCCTAGACACCAACTCTAAACTACTGCCCAGATGGTCCGGGTGCTCAAGTAGTCCCTCCCAAAAGCAAACAAAATTGTTCACTTGATCTCACAGTAAGAAGGAAGAGCTACATACCTTTCCTGGGACACAGACTCATCTTACGTCCAGCAGTAGTCCCTGTTGGACTACGGGAGAACTGGGGACCCATGCTTCTCCTGCTGACCCTTGGCTGACCGTGTGTCTCATCAAAGCCTATTCTTTATCCCATACCAGGTAATGATGTAGAACTTGCCCCACACAAGAATTCTGTTTATTATTTTCTCTTTTTCTCACTGGAATATAAACTCCACAAGGGCAGGTGAATTTGTTGTATTCTAAGTGACAGAACAGTGCCTTGTACATAGTAGAGACTCAATAAATATTTGGTTAAAAAATCAATGACAAGATTTTTGGCTACTGGGCTAGGTAGATGATGTTGTCATTAAATAAAATAGACAACAGAAGAGGAGGAGAATGTTTAAGAAGGAGTAGTGACTTAACTCTTTCTGACTTAAATTTTTTTATATTTCTTAATGTGGAACGGTGCCTTCGGAGAAATACTGCAATTGCCTATGCCTCCCAGATAAAACTACTTATGTTCTTGAGCTAAAATTCTTAGTGATCTGATTGACAAAAGACAATATCTTCTCATCTGTATTAATTAACTATTGTTGCATAACAAAAGACCCCATAATTTACAAACATTTATTATCCCACAGTTTATGTTGGTCAGGAATCAGACAGCAATTTAGCTAAGGAGTCTCAGTTGAGGCTCTTCCTCAGGGCTGCAATCAAGAGGTCTCCCAGGGGTGCGGTCATGTCAAAGCTCCACTGGGTGAAGATCTGCTTCCAAGCTCAGTCATATAGCTATTGGCAGGCCTCAGAAAATCTGCTTCCAAGGCTCACTTATGTGGCTCTCTCCACAGGGCTGCCTCACAAGGGACTGAATATACAAATGGGCAACAACCAGATCCTATATAAAAGGAGATCTCTGAGCCACAACCTGCAGCAACCAGTCCAGGAAGCCAAACCATAACCATCTCTGGAGCAATAGCCCCAAAATGGCCAAGACTGTCAGCTTCCCTAGTTTTTGCCCCTACTTCCAATTTAGGACCAACCAGAGAAAGCCAAACATGCTCTCCTAACCAATCACATAGGATGCCTCACTTCTAGCTAGGTGATCTCCAGCTCCCCCAGGCCAACAGCCTCCAATAATGCACACATAGAGCTTTCCCTCTTTTCCCTCTATCAAGCTCTCCCATTCCTCTGCCTGCCTTTGAGCCTCTGCCAAACTCAACTGACAGGGACTGACTCCCTTGCTATAGCAAGCTCTGAATAAGTAACCTTTGTTTGTTTTCATTGAGTAGTCTTCATCTATTTCCACACTCACAAGGTGGCAGCTGGCTTCCCACAGAATGAGTGATATGACAGACGACAAGAGAGACCACCCAAGATCTAAGCCAGAGTCTTTCTTTAACTAAATCTTAAAAGTAACATCCCATCCCTTCTGCCATATTCTTTTTATTAGAACTGAGACAGTAAGTCCAGTCTACAGTCAAATGAACGGCTTTACACAAGGGTGTGAATACCAGGAGGTGGGGATCATTGGAGGCCATATTAGAGGCTGCCTCCACATAGTCTTACCTAACTCTTTGTAAATGCTAGATCCAAGTTTATTTTGGATCTTAAGTATAAATTTCTATTGCGATTCCTTGAACAAGACTACTCTTACACTTGTTCTATTTTCATACATATTGTAACTTAACACTGTTTAAATGAATGATACATCTTAGAGCATAACTGAATAAATATTCTTGAATATTCATAGGCACATTTGGGTCTTTGGCTTGGTGACATCTAAGCAGAGCTATGCTATGTGCCCATGAGCAACCATCTGTCTAACATTAGTGTTCCGAGGCTGCCACTGCTCCCAGCTTCTGAGAACTGACATACTGTACCCATGAGCTTAATTTATTATTCATTGGCATCCAGAGCGTTGAAAGTATTGGATCTGAATGCCAATGGCATGGGTTATGTACTTCACAAGTGTCCTGAAAGTCCTCTCTATAATCCCTAGTGGCTTACACCCGATATTTTACTTATTTTTTTGCCTTCTGGTTTTTATAGGTATTTGTATTTTCAATCACTGTGCTAATGTAATGGCTTTAGAAGCCTACATGTATACAGTATTGGCAATTAAATGCCTTCATTTCATTTTTGTGATTGACAGAGTTATTCATTCATTCACATTCATTTATTTATTCAACAAATGTTGCAGAGTACATAATGGTGAGTTACTACTTAGAGCTTGTGGCATAAAATTAAATAAACACAGATTACAAATAAATCCAATTGCAGTACCTGGTATAAAGGCAAATTGCACAATGATATGCTAACATTAAAAGGGAGTAGGACCATAAAGGAAGTATTCTGGAAAACCAGAGAAGAAATTGTTCTTCAGGAGTGTCATGAGCTGCGACCTAAAGGTCAGAGCAGAAGGAAGGAGGGTATGCAAGTGTGAAGGCCCCAAAGTAGGAAGCAGCTTTGCTCATTAAGGGAATTCAGAAGGCCAGGGGCTGGCACACAGTACACAAAAGGGATCCACGAAGCAGGAAGCCTGGAGAATCAGGGTGAGGACAGGCCCACAGAGCTTAAGTCGCTTAGCTGATAATGACAGAGATTACTGAAGAGTAATTACGTCAGTCAGAAACAGTAATTAAACATAGGAGCTCATTAAACATTATTCAGAGACAATAATTAAACATAGTCAGATACCATCATTAAACATAAGCCGAGTATAGCAATTCAAATAGTATTACACCAGAAAGGTCAATTTGGGTGGATAATTGGCTCAAAATTTTCAACTTTGGAATCAATTATCTGAGTTAGTTAGCCTTACTAATTAAATCTTAGAAACTAACAGATTTTTGAAAAGAATAGATTTAAGCGTTTTCCAAAAGTATTTTTCTAAAAATATAAAACAAACCAATTTGAGAACAACAAGTATACTACAGATAAGATGAGCACACTAATGTTACATTTCTATTTACTACTAGAATTGAGCTGAATTTTATCAACATTGCCTAATCTGTAGACTGTGCACCCTTTAGGAAGAATCTAAGAAAAGCGTGAGGTGGTATAACCTTGTGATAAGTGGGAACTGAAACAAGTTTTGCTTTTAAACATGATCTTTTTCCACCTCTTTCAATTTGCTTTCTCTACTCCAGGCCATCATCTACTTACATATATATTAACCATTTAAAGTTTTAAAATATTTTATAGAGAGAGAAAGTTCCTAAAGAAAGTGATATGTATCCTATGTTATTTCTTAGAACATGAAAACATAGGACATTCCTCAATTTAATAAAATAGCTAAATAACTTTATTTGAACACATCCAAAGTAGCCAAAGACCACACTGTTCTTCCTTTTCATACAGATAGTACTGTTTATATGTATATGTATAATATAAATTATATATATTTAATTTATGTTCCAAAAGAACCATACTCTCTGCACATAGCATAACTGAATCTTTCTGTACTATTTATACATAACCTGTGTCCCTTGATTTGTGGCTTCAACTAATTTTTCAAGTTCATCCCAGCACTCTCCCACTTGATTTTTGACAAATCACGTAACTTAAGCGGAATGATCACCATGTTTAATAGGCACTTTGAATTCAAACTATACAAACCTTAGTTTAACATCTCGTTTCTCTACCCAATTGCCTAAATCTTGCTTCTATTTCCCTAATGTAGGGTTTCTCAACCTCAATGATATGGGTGGGATGATTCTTTGTTGTGAGGGCTGTCGTGTGCATTGTAGGATATTGAGCAGCATCCTTGGCCTCTACTCAATAGATGTCAATAGAACTCCCAACCCGCTCCAAATTGTGACAACCAAAAATATCTGCAGACATTGCCAAATGTCCCCTGGGAGGCCAAATCCACCCCCACCCGTGCCCCTTTCAGATCCAGTGGCCTAATCCTTTTCTTTCAGGTTAATAGCACCAGAATCCATCTAGTTTCACAAGAAACTTTGAATGTGATCCTGGATTCCTGCCTTTCCTTTACTCTTCTCTCTCCATTGAGAAGAGATGACCCTTCACCCCAGCTATCTTCCCCAGTACAAGCCTTTATTATCTCTTATCAATTACAGCAGCCAACTAACTTGTCTCCCTACTTCCAATCTCACCCTTTTAATCTACCTTCTTTCTCCTGCCAGTGTCATGTTTCAAAAATGCAAATCTGATACTATCATGGTCTTGCTTAAGAAGTTCAGTGGCTTCCCAGCATCTGCAGTGAAGTGTAAAGAGGTATTATGTGTTTATACACACATACATACATATATACACACACGTATACATTCTTTCATTTCTTCTGCACACTAACCTTGTGAAGCAGATAATGCTTGTCTTCCCCATTTTCTAGTGAGGAAACTGCGAGACACAGAGGTTAAGCAACTCTCCCGGGACCCACCAGACAGGTCTCCACTACAAACCCTGAGTTCTTGATTGCTAAACTGTATTGCCCGCCCTCTTTGTTTAGTTTTGTATTATCAGCACCTAGCTCTATTCCTAGCATATTACAGGTACTCAATAAATATTTGTTGAATAAATAAACAACTAACTGGTATGGCAGGAAAGACAAACGTAATTTTTGAGATGATCCAAAAATTAGTACTTACAAGGAAGAAGTTTAATTTCGCTTTGGGCCAGCCATGGATCAGTCATGGGTGGGAGAGTCTGGGATGCTTTAACAGAGGTTTTGAGATTTTAAAACTGATGTGATTTCATAATGTCGAGTTTCTGCGCTATACATATTTTTGTTGTTTTTTTTAATATTTTTTCCAAGACTGCACATTTATCTCTTTATAATAATGTCTTTGAAGAAAATCTCATTCCCACCCGACACAGAGCTCTCCTACTCTACTACATTTTATGAAACTTAAGCAGGTATTAGGCCATGGTCTATTTTACATACCCATCCTTCTAGCAAATCTAAAGCTCAGTAATCATTGTTTCCATTCCCATGATTGGTTATATTTTTGCATAGCATTTTTTTTTTGTGAATTGTTTCTTGCCACTTAACTTTAGGTGATACTCATACATGATGCCAATAACGCTATTTTAAAAAATTACATGTACATCTATAGATACCACGTATAGCTAAGTAGATAATAGGACATTAAATTCAACAGTCAATGTAAATGTCCTAATTACTCCACATTGTCTCTATTATTGTTATTTCTGAAAAAAGAGTACAAAAGACCACATTGACTTTCAAACTGGTTAGTAAAAGTAGTGGGAGGTAATAAAGCATGGTGAATTTTGAAGGGTCAGAATAAAGCATAGAGGCTGACTCTATGGAATGCATTTCTCAATTGACATAATAATCTTTAAAAGGAATTTCAGGTATTCAGAGATCTCCTCAGTTATGATTTGTATTTATTTGTGGCTCTAGTAAATAAGATGCTGCTGTGCTGTTTAGTTAACAGATTTTATAATTTCTTTCACCAGAAGTGAGAGATTCCTCTGGGAGTGGAATGCTAGACAATATTCTCTCTGACAAATTAGCAGGTACCTCAATCAGGTAATTAAATCCATAATTTCTTTTTTAATTTTATCTTAAGGTAACAAGCATTTTAGAAGGTTTTTTTCCTAAAGTCAAACATACTGCAATGTTCATTATTGTTTTAGAACTCATCTTTAGGGATATTTTTATCAATATTTTGTATCCTACTTAGTGATAAAGATGAAAACCAAAAAAAATTTTCAACTCCTCTTAGCAAAGTATACATTATGAAATCTACCTAGTACGAAATATTTATTGGTTTTGTGTTTATCAATATTTTAAATATCCCTTGGGATATGTACCTTTTATTATATAATTGTTCAAATCATTTTTGTTATAAAAGGGACATATTAAATTGAAAATCCTTTTCAACTATATATTAATGAGGTTATACATACAGTTTCACTAATCATTGCTTATACACAGCAAATTGCTCCAAATTGAAGGGTCAAGATTTTTCATAAATTTTAGAATGTGTTAATATATGTTTTCTAAGAATTGGCCTAAGAAATAACAGTTTCTGTATATCTTGTGTTAAATTCTCAGAACTATTTTTAAGTTAATTAATTTTATGATGATTTTAAAATGAAAGAGAATGAATGAAACCTTCAACATCACATAATCTGAAATAATCTAAATCTATATATAAAAACTGCCACTTAGTTGATCTCATTTTCATTTGCACCTGATACATGGAGCAGGTCATTCATTCAGTCTGCCAGTCTCTGAGTAAGTATTTATTAAGTACCCCGAAGCAAACAAAAATCAACAAGACATATTTAGTGCCATCAACTGGATTTCAGTTCCACAGTAGAAGAGACATATGTAAACAAATCACTGCAATACTATATAATAGATACAATTATAGACATATAAGTACTGCCTTGAGAATATAATAAAGAAAGCAGTTGATTCTCTCTGTGAGTACACATAAGAAGAAACAATATCAAAGACAGGCCAATAATAAGCCTTAATACTGGAGTAAAAGCACACAAAAAATAACGAAGAATAAAGAAAAAAGAAATCACTCTAAAAATGTGAAGAGTCAGGCATTATGCTAAGTTCATTATATGAAATATAATTTTCAATAATATTTTGTTTCCAAAACATTATTTCACTGCAGAAAAATTAGAAAATATAAACAAATGAGGAAAAATATTAAAATACTCTGAGTTCAACTAACCAGAGGTACTATTGATCTAAAATATGTCCTTCCAAATATTTATATATATTTTTTTTTGACAGTTCATAATATGTAAATATACTGTGCCCAGTGATTGAATTTCATGAGTGTATGTTATAAATATCTACAACAATAAACAATAATGTATAAAATAATTTTAATAGCTGAATATTATTCTACCGTACAGATGTTCCATTATTTACTTAGTCCCTTATTTAAAGATATTTATGAATTTTCCTTTTTTTTAAAATTACAATGATCTGTTCAATGAACATCTTCATACAAATATCTCTAAGCCCATGCCTGACTATGTTCTTCAAGGTTGAATTTCTGGGTCAAAGTTCACAGAGATTTTAAATAATACAGACACATATCATGTTGCCCTACAAAAAGGTGATACTAATTTTCACTGTGTGTGGCCAGGAATCCACCAACATTCAACTTAGAAAGTGAATCTGCCCTGGGAAACATCCAACTCAAAATCTTAGGATGCCTCTAAAATCTCAGCAAGCTAGTAATGCCTTCTTAAATCACATCAGAAAGCGATCCATTTAACATCCAAAGCAGAGCAATGGTCACCTGAAGATAGGAGGGTGAGGATGGGTGGGAGGGAGGAATTACTAAGGGGCACAGGAAAACTTCTGGGTTTTAGGTTTGAATATTTTTCTTTTTCCTGAGGAAGATTCACTGTGAGCTAACATCCACGCCAATGTTCCTCTATTTTTTAGTATATGGGCTGCCAGCACAGCATGGCCACTAACAGAGCAGTGTAGATCCGTGCCCAGGAGGTGAACTCAGTCTGCCAAAGCAGAGAGCGCTGAAGTTAACCACAAGGCCACCAGGGCTGGTCCACATTGGATATTTTTTGAATGGATATGTTAACTATCTTGATATTGATGATGGTTTCACCTGTTTATACATATGTCAAAATGTATCAAATTGTACATTTAAAGTATGTGCAGTTTATTGTATGTCAATTGTACCTTTAAAGCTCTTAAAAATGCAACATCTGGTATAAAATGTAATTTAGTTAATTGTAAATTGTCTATGATGTTTTAATTTATAAAACTGATGAGAATTATTAGAAAAAGAATGAGAGAAGGAGGGAGGGAGGAGAAAGGAAGGAAAGTGTTTTCAACACTGTCCTGGAAAAGGATGTTTTGACTCATATGAACAGTACTGTGTGAAAATGCCTTTTGAGTTGACTGTCAAACTACAACAGATTGATGGGCATACCACTTACATCCATTTTTCTCTGCTTAATGGCATAGGAATAATCTTGATATGCTTATTAGTAGATTCTGGAGGCCAGACCTCCTGAATCAGAATCCCTGGTATAGGGGCAAGGAAACTGTTATCTTTCTAGTTCCCAAGTTCTCAAACAAAAGCTGCAGAACCAGTGTCTTGAGAAACATCCAAATCGCTTTATGTTAATTCATTGTCCAACAAGCAACCTTCTCCATAACTTAATCTCCTGAGAAGACAACCTACTACCTGTTACCAAGAGAGTATGCTATTTGAAAACACATGTTTAGAATTCCATAATTAATATAATACATTTATTTTATAAATCAGTTTCTCTTAAGTCTGACACCCAACTGATTGATTCTGGGGAAACTAATAAAGTCATGAGCTTAAACATGTAAATCAAAAAATCAAATCTCTGACAGACAGTGAAATACCCAAATTTAATCATCCTCTGAGACACTTGCCTGCACCATCTGAATTACAATAATATCTACACTGTCAAGTTTCTTAAGCAGATAATTTAAAAATATATGAATGGTTTTATAAATTGAAATGCCCAAAGTACACATATAGTTACACTCAGGGTGTTGGTGGAGATATCAGAGAAGGGTGGTACTGATAAACCAATGTGAATCTCAGGATTATATAATACTATCAAAACAGCTATCAGATATGTTCTCATTCAGAATGTGAGAAGACTACATATACCATTTAATGAGAAAAAAGGGTGTTCATAATTTGAGAAGCTGAATCACTCTTTGACCATTTCTGCAGAAGTTTTAAAGCCATATGCATTCTTCTAGGTATTTATATTTACCTGGTGGTATGCTAAAATTCATAACTTGGATAAAATTCTTTTTATAACCTTTATATATTAAGGCAGTCAGCAAACTAATAATGCACTCTCATAAAACTCTTACCCATGTAAATCACTACTGAGAACTCAGCCTGACATTTGAATTACTTGAATTTATATCAATGACTTACTGAATATTCAGCAATGTTAGAAATATACTCAATATTAATAACGACTTTGAAGAGAAAGTCTTTGCTGAAAATTGCTGGATAGAAGGCATCAACTTAAATGAAAGCTCTTTTACAATTTCATTAAAATTAAGAAAAATTTTTTCCAATGTAGAGCAAATGGCTTTCTGTCTTTTATGTTAAAAAGCTTATGAGAATTTTGTGTCATTGGCATTCATAGTTCTTTTTCTATTTGCTTTCCCTGGGGTCTAATATGGAGTAGTCAGAGATAATGAAGACCAAATACCTGCTTGTACTTTCAGATTAAATTAAAATTGTTTTATTGGTGTTAATTAAGTGAAGGTTGTAAACCAAGTATTTTCATTATTTTTTATATTTTTGGAAATTTTATTTTTCTTTCCAAGTTTTTTCATCTTGACTTGTATTGTTTTGTTTCAAATTTTTTTGTTTTCCCAAATAAAAGAACAAATGAAAATAGATGAGAAAGCAAGTTTATTGGAAAGATGTTCGTGGTATATAGTCAAGAGAAAAGAGTATGTTTTGAAAGAGTATGATTTCTGGAAAAAGTCCATTTCCAAAGGTTACATACTGAATGATTGCATTTAACATTCTTAAAAGGACAAAACTATAAAGATGGAGAATATATGGTGGTTGGGCACAGGAACTCCGGTGGGGGGATGGGTGCAACTATAACAGACAGCAAGAGGGAGTTCCTTTGGGGTGATGGAACAGTTCTGTATCTTGATTGTGGTGGTGGTTATACAGCCCTAAACATGTGATCAAATTGCATAGAACACACACACATGTACACACACATAAGTACATGTGAAAACTGAATATGGTCCATAATCCAGTTAACAGTATTGTTCTAATGTTGATTTTCTGGTTTTGCTGTTGCACTACAGTATGTAGAGTGTCACCTTTGGAGGAAGCTGGGTGGAGGGTTGAAGGGACTCTATGTACTATTTTTACAACTTCCTGTGAGTCTACAATTATTTCAAAATAAAAAGTTTTTTAAGAAAGCTGTGCATTTTATAAACCTAACTATAGTAATCAATAGCAATGAAATTAAGTTTCTGGTGATTTGTTACTGCCTGGAAAAAATTCCACCAAATTTAGATGGTATGTTTAGGATGATCTGAAGAAAGAGTCATGTGGGATACACTAAAATTCATTTGAGAAGGCACTGGGGTGCGGCAGGGGCAAATGATGGAGTTCTGCAGTTATGTTCCCAGATGCCACAACTCAGGTACACGAAAGGTCTCCGTGGCTGCTGGTCAGCAAGGATGTGCTCTGCGTGATACATGCTGTGGAGAGAACAGTCCACTTCGGTTCCAAACATAAGTCCTGATTACACTCACAGGGCAGTTTGCACATAATCCAGAGTGAATAGCATTGAGAACTGATCAATTTTATGGTAGTTAGTGATCTCTAAGTAATATCAGGAAGCAGCAACTAGTAAGTGTAGTAATAACAACGATGGTCCGGCACCTCCTATAGACTGGACACTGTGCTGAATGTGAGCTTGTTGTACAGTCACTAGTACACTAGTACTACTGTAACTGTGGGAGTTACAGTTATTGCCCCATGTTAAAGACAAAGAACCAGTCTCAGCTGTGTAATGGGCGTGTCCGATGACAAATGGTAGTACAGGACAGAGAGAGATGTCACCCAACTACACAGATACTACACTGTACTGAAACTTAAGTTCCAGGATGGTGGGAACAGGATGGATGAATGAATACATGTTCAATAATTGTATGAAAAAATGAAGGATGGTAATATATCTGAATATGTGTATGGGCATGTGTGGGAGTATGTGTGTGTGTATGTTTTATGGTAAGACATCTGGAAGGATATACAGCACAAAGTTAACAGTGATTATTTCTGGATGCTTGAGTTATAGAGAATTTACTTATTTTGTTTCTGTTACTCTGTCTATATTTATATTTTTTCACAGTAAACGTGGTATACTTGTAAAATAAAATAATAAAAGTGACTTGAACCTTAAGAGACCTCTGAACCACTCCCTGCCTCCAGAAAAACCAACTACATGTATCAAGAAATAGAGTTGACTTTCTCATTGTTTAATATACAACAGAAGGACAATTTCGTATTTTACTTTATTTTTTTTATAGAACTTAATTTGTTTCTCCATTACAAAGAAAAAAGAAACTACCTTAATGCAATTGAAGACAATATCATTTTGCTTTTTAATGGAAGAAAAATTGTGCCCCTCTTGTAATAAATCTTTATGCCCAACACATAGCACATGTGCTCCAGTGTCCAGGATCATACCTGACATAAAATCAATTTGCAATAAATGTTGGATAAATGAATGAAAAGGCTAAAGGGAAGCAAGCATCCCAGAATAAAGACAGCACTGTGCACACTAAGGTACTTTTCCATACTAGTGTATATACTCTTATCAAGAAGTTCAAAGGAAAGAAGATCACCATTGAGTAAATCGAAATTTAAAGAAAGTTTCACAGAGAAGGCTCCTTGAGCTGGACGGGTTCCAGCAGCGGGTAAGCACATTTTGGATTTCATGATTGACACTGCAGTCAGAGAACAAGATTACAGGCCCTCATTAGTGGTCTCAAATTTGTTTGAGTGTATGTCTCATTGGTGCACAGTTGTACAGTCCCTGATACAATGTGTTAGTTAGTTTTATGTGTTAAACTTAACTGGTTCAAGGGGGGCCCAGATATCTGGTTAAACATTATTTCTGGGTGTGTCTGTGAGTATGTTTCTAGAAGAGATTAGCATACGAATCAGTGAAGTGAGTAAAGAATGGGGCCCTCCGCAGTGTGAGTGGGCATCACCCCCTCTTCTGAGGGCCTAAATAGAGCAAAGAGGCAGAGGGAGAGAGAATTTGCTCTCTCTGCCTGATTGCTTGAGCTGGGACATCAGTCTTCCGCCCTCAGACTGGAGCTTCCACCACCAGCTCACTTGGTTTTCAGGCCTTCGGACCTGAACTAGAGCTGTATTACTGGCTCTCCTGAGTCTCCAGCTTGCAAACAGCAGATCATGGGACTTCTCAGCCTCCATAATCATGTGAACCGATTCCTTATTATATATCCCATTGTTTCTATTTCTCTAGAGAAGTCTGACCAATACAGTTAGGCAGGGTCCTCTAAGAAGGAGATGTCAAGATTGCAAGGATCTTACTAGGGGTATGCCAGTGAGACAAAATTGGGAGGGAGCCAGGAAACACTGAGAGAGATTTCAGACCACGATGCAAGTCTGACCAGGAGTAAAGGAGGGAAGAGAAGGTTGGGGGGCAGTGTCCCAGGCTGCTGTAGCCTAAGGAAGATTCAGCAAGGCTGTCAGGGGAGCCAGGAGGCAAAGTTGGTAGTCACAGGAAGGTAACTCTTCCGTGCCTCCTAGAAACAGGCCTGACTTAGTCTCCCTGCCACGCTCACTCAAGACGGACAGTGGGCTGCCCGTGGAGGTATGGCCTCTGCAGGAATTCAGTAATAGGTGTCAGAGCTCAGCACCTGGGCCCTGAGTCAGGTCAGCTCACAGGTCAGTAGTTGGAGAACTGTGAGGCCAATTCCCAAGCCTGCTACATATACAATGCAAATCTAAAAGGTTCTATTAAATAATACATTCAAGGATAATCTTTTGCTTTAAATAATGACATGAAATATTAATTTTAATAAAAGAGTCAAAAGCAGAATGTTATACTGTGCTGTCAATGACAGGGTTAACCTATAGGGGCATGCTTTCTCCATGAGGCAACCAGTATCTTTCATGGATGATTTATACGGAGGTTTGTATATTTATTCTTAATATGTTTGCCAAACGTATACCTCGCACAAGAACTGGTAAGCACTTATGTATCATATGAATGAATGTCATACATGAATTTGGCTACACACACACATATTATCCTATGTTCCTTAGTATGCTATTCTCTCATAAACATTTTCTCTCCCTACCTTGTTTTTAACATCCTCTTAATTTTAATGGATAATAATAATTTCATAAGTTATGAAAGTTTAAAACAAACAATATTTTCAGAATGTATAATGTGATCGCTAGTTTGAATTGTAAATACTCCCTAATTCTTCTTCCCCTTTACCTCCACCCACTCTCACTCACAGACACGTACACGTATTTCCATGAATTCTACACCTCTTTTTAGTCTGGTTTCAAATCACACTTCTATCCTTTTTCAAACGCCTAATGCATATTGCCTTGTAGAGTGGATTGGGAGTCTGCCTACACTACACCACGAGCATGAACTGAAGATAGAATCAATGCCTTCTGTGTCTTGTATGTCTCTGATTACCTAGCTGGTTGCTGGGCTAACAGTATGTACTCAACAAATATTTTATTGACTGGGAAAAATAAACATATAAAGTCGTTTATGAAATGTTAGATCAAGAATTTTGAGTTCTTTATCTACTTGTGTCATTAAAAAGACATAATTTATATTTTCATTATTTAATAATAGCTTTATATAACTATAATCTAATGTAGATAACTATATCTAAATGTCATTATATTACTTAATTTTCTGACAGTGGAAATTATATCGATAGTTGAAATACAGAATTTATCTCAATATTAATGCTACATATAACAATAAATGTAAAAGCACATTTCCCTAAATGTTACAAGAAAAAAAGTTTCCATACAATCATAAGGAGGATTCCTTTTCCGTATCAGGAGTCTTTAAAGCAGCTGTAAATCAGTGTTGAAGTGGAGATTTGGTGAATATAACTAGTTGCATATTTTAGGGAAAGATCATTTTTTAAGGTACTTTGCTTCAAATAACCTCAGCCCTCTTTTTCCTTAATATAGGGTTTCTGGGCTTTGAAAGCCCTTTGAAAATCCTTTTACCAGAGCCACTGATGAGTTTAGCCACTCTTCTTTCATTATACATATGCATAATATAACATTTGGAAACCAAAAAATTACCAATATTCTGATTTTATTTTTATGTTTTCTTAGACGAATGGGGTTGACATATTACCTACTACTGACAAGTTACCAAGTAATTTGGGCTAAATGATCACCTAGAGGTTTGGTCTATATCAATGCTATCCAAAGCGTGGTCTTCAGAAGGACACCATCAGCATCATCAGGGGTCTTGATAGAAGTGCAAATTTGTGGGTCCTCCACAAATTGACTGAGTCAGAGTCTCTGGGATATGATCCAGAAGGCTGTATTATAACAATTTCTGTGGGTGATTTTTTTGAAATTTTAGCAAATTTGCTAAAATTTAAGAAGTACTGTCCCACATGACAACGTGGGTGTTCCATAGAAACAGAAAAATAAATTTGGATGATTGACTAGACTTCATTTTTCATGTAAAAGCTTCATCAATATGTATACACAATCATAGGATACGGAAACCCTTTATCATAAAAGCCTCACACTACCACACAAATTTCTAAAATCATTTATTGTCATAAATTCTCATGAAGTAGCCATTAACAAAGGGATTGAAGGGTTTGACTATCAGGAACAGGGGCAATGTCTGGGTCTTCTTACCAAGCTGCACTGGTAGGGTTAATTGGAATTTTAGCTATATTGAAGGCACAAGCTCATGGAGTCAGAGTATAAAATACTCACCTGGAAAAGCATGGTGAAAGTCAAGACCAAATTACTATGTCCAAGTGAGAAATGCAGAGGTCAAATTCAAAGGGCAAAATTGGGGGCAGTAAGGGTAAAATAAAGTCCAGGTTTCAAAGTCAAGATGAAGAATACCAAGGTCAAAGATGAAGCTCTAGAGAAGGTAGAAAAATGGGATATTGTACTAATGTCAGAGGAAAGAACTTGAGTCCCCGAACTACCAGTTGAAAGAGCTTCCTCTGGCCTCCTACTCAATTTGCCTTGATTCATTTTGTCTATCAAAGGGCAAGGTCATATAACAAGTGATAAAGCCAGAAAAAGAAAGTAAACTTCTCAAATCCTTCCATTCAGCCACCTTTCAACATATAAATGCACAGCTTTATGATAAGGAAGCCTGATATTTAATTAAACAAATCATTTAAATTTACCATTGCCCACCAAATTTGTTTTTAAATGTCTTTCTCACTTCGTGTGAAAAAGCTTTATGTTATTTTACCTTAATAAACAGTGTATTTTGAATTTTTGTCACAACTCATTCCTTGGTTTTTGCCATGACCTTTTCAAAGAGTTTCTTTACATAACCACAAATATAAATGCTATTTTAAAGTATGTGGTGTGTTATTTTTCTTAAGAGAATTCCACATATATAGAAGATTTGCTTCCTAGTAATAGCTAGAGGTTTTAAAACAGAAGACAAGTTAAAATTGCAAAAATATGTAGCTCTGCTGAAAAAGTATATAAGTACACGAAGTACATAATAAAATACACATTGAATAACAGGAAAAACATAGGTATTGATTACTAAAGGAAGCTAGAGGTAAGAAGCTATCCAGAAAAACTGACCCAGAGACCAAAGAAAACTGGAAATGAAAAAGGGAGATTAGTAGAAATTACCCAGTGCCAAGTAATATGACGAAATGATATTTTTAAGTTTCCCAAGACTGACAAAATATATTAATTTCTCCATAAAAAGGCACTTTCTAGAGCAGATCAGAGTGCAGATTCTGGAGCCAGGATGCCTGCGTTCACATGTTGACTCTGTTACTCACTACGCGGTCTTGGGTAGACTCCCTCATCCCTCTAAAATGAGAGGCAAACAATAACATGTTATCAAGTAGAGTTGTTTAAGAGGTTAAATGATTTAATATATGTAAGAGTCTTAGAAGAGTCCCTGTCTACATCAAGTGCTCTATTAGTGTTAACTAGTATTATAAAGAGGCACTGTACAATAGAATTATAACATGACCCACATGTGCAATTTTAAAGTTTCTAGTAGCCACAATAAAAAAGTAAAAAGAAATAGGTGAAATTAATTTTACTAATCTATTTTACATAGACCATCTATATAAAATAGATGGGTTGAATTGTGTCCCCTCAAAATTTATTTAATTCCTAACCCTCAGTAGCTTAGTATGTGAAATTACTTGGAAATAGGATCATTGAAGATAAAATTAGTTAAGTTAGGATGAGGTTATATGGGAGTAGAGTGGGCCCCTAATCCTATATGATTTGTGCCTTTACAAGAAGGGGAAATTTGGACACAGACACAGACACAGAAAAATCGCCATGTAAAGACGAAGGCAGAGATCAGATGACACTACTACAAACCAAGGAACGCCAAAGATTGCCAGCAAACCACCAGAAGTTAGGGGAGAGACATGGGACAGGTTTCTCCTCACAGCCCTTGGAAGGAGCCAACCCTGCTGACACCTTGATTTCAGAATTCTAGCCTCCAGAACTGTGAGACAATAAATTTCTGTTGTTTATGCCACCAAGTTTGTGGTACTTTGTTATAGCAGCCCTAGAAAATTAATACAGCCCATATAACTGAGATATATTTTTAGTGCATCATCAATATAAAGTATTATAAATGAAATATCTTACATTCTTTTTGTCATATAAAATCTTCGAGATCTGGAGTGTATTTTACACAACAGTACATCTCAATTCATACTAGTAATTTCAAGTGGTCAATAGACACTTATGACCAGTGGCTCCCTAGGCTGGACAGTGATGCCTTAGCTATGTCATGAAGTTAAAACTTAAATTCCACTCTTTGACCACAACTTCTATTGTTACAGGACTTGCACTCTCCTACTGACAACAGAAGTATTAGTTGATGTTGGACTTACTATTTTCCTGATTACCAGTCTCCAGTTTTGTTCACCCAATCAGTCTTTACGTTTTTCTCTATCCAGCCTATTATGCACAACTCGCATATTCTTGCTTTTCTGCCACACCTGTCTTTAAAAAAACCTATCACTAAAACCATCCTATCATGGCTCTCCTCCATTGCCATACTCAGGTTATAGTATACTGCTGAGGGAAAAATTACTCACCACGAGAAATGGAATGCTAAATTCCTGCCTTTTATCTGGATGAGGCCTTCAATATCAAGGTCTCAAGTTACTTATATGCCAACCAAGAGCTTATCTTCATCTACAACCATGATTCCAACTCCCCTCCTGTCTCTGGAGAATTGGAAATTGCTCTTTTTGTCCCAGACTCAACAACTTGCTCGTGTATTTACATCTGGTCCTCCCCTACATCCCCAGAACCCAGACTCTAGCAATCACCTCTCTGGGTTTTTATCTCCAGTCAATGGTTCCCTTGCTAATGCTTCTAACTCCTTAGAATAAAACATGCTCAAAAGCAAAGCTCTTCTTTAACCTGATGTCCCCTCTAATTCATCTTCCTTCCAGTGCCATCTGGTTTTCACTTCCATTACTCTTCTCTCTGGTATCACCAACCACCTCCATATCGCCAAGTTCCATGGATACTTTTTGTATTTATCTTTCTAGAACTTTCTGCAGTGGTTGAACTTTCTGTGGTAGTGATGGTGGCTAACCACACCATCGTTCTTGGAACTCTCCCTTCCTGGGCTTCTGTGGTATCACTCATCTCTAGTTTTCCTCACCTCTCTTCAGCCACTCCTCCTCAGTCTCTTCCTGTGTCGCTTTTCTTCCACTGGCTCCCTAGCCAGGTAAAGGTTGTGTTTTTCACCCTCAGGCCTATGGTCTCCTCACTGTATTTACACTCTCCCTTCCTCCTTCACTCCAGTGATTTTATCAAAACCATGGCTTCAGTCAACAACTCTACCAGTGTTTCTTAAACTTTCAGGGGTCACAGTTGCTGAGACTCAAATGAAAATCTAGATAGTCCTTTGGGAAAAAAAAGTATGCATACATATATACACAGAAGAACCTTCATTCTTTGAAGTTTAAGGAAGTCTAGTCTATATACTGATGATCCCCCAAATTATTTGACCTATACCACCCTTGGAATCACTAGGTCAAATTTTCCACCAAGTATCTCCTCTTAGATGTGTCCTAGATACTTTCAAAACATAACTTGGTCCTCCTGTTAAGGTGCCTACATTTGTGAATAGCATTAAATTAAGCCGTAAATGCATGATTAATCCCTCTGCCTTTACCAGGCCTGTTGTTTCCACGACTTTACTCTCTAGTATTCATTCTCTGCAATCTATCTTTAGTATCAGCCTTAGTTCAACCCTCATTATTTCTCAATAACTCTCTTTCAATGGGATTGATGCCTCTAATCCACCCAACTCCAATTCAAAATCCTTCAAATGTTCCCTATCGCTTCCAGGGCAACTCCTTAGGAAAGCACTCAACGTTCCTCTTGATCCAGACTTTGCCCTCTTACCTCTCTATCTTGTATATAACATTGACCACCATTTTTGGACATATTTGAGGTAAAACTGTGAAAGAATCTTGCCAATCCAAAACATTTAGATCTATATTAACTATAACAATTATTTCTTCTGACAAATTTGATAATATTCTACACAGCTGTGATGGAAAGGAATCAAGACAAAGGGGCTAGAGAAAAGATGAGCCAAACTTCTTTGCCTACTAAAGTATTGTCTCTAATATTGCCTACTAAAATACTGCCTACTGAAATACAACAAGGTAAAGTTTGCAGCAGTTTTTTTAATATACATGCTGATGGAACATATATACTTGCTAATGGAAAGCATGCAGAAAATGCTGTTTGTTTGTAATCATCTTTGATACAAGATGGACTCAAACTTAGTATTTCCTCAAATTTTTTTATTTTCTTTAAGTATCATCTCTTTTTTTATTTTTTGAGGAAGAAAAGAACTCAAATTCAAGTGCTCTTTTTTTTCTGAGTTTTAGCTTATATGTAGCCTAATTCATCCCAAAAGTTGATACACCATTTTTCAGAAAAATTAAAACTAAGGAAATTGGACACTTAGGTATGAGATCATATTTTTTTTTCCATTTTCAGAATATTACTTTAAAAACTAATAGTGCCTCTTTGTTTAAAAAAAGATTTTTAAACTCACTCATCAATTTAGAGTTCTACATTTCAGTAATAACTAACAAATTTAGAAATGTCCATTGTAAATCAAATAAAAGGAATAAAGGGTGTTGGAAATAGATTAGTAAGGAAAAATACAAAGATTTAAAAATTGGAGAACAGAGAAGAGAAGTCACAATTTGCATACATGTATATGTATATATATTAGACTAGTCTTGAGGTTAGAAATACAAGGTTCCAGGAGCTGAGAGTTAGACCAATGGCAGCCCGGCCCCTTGGGTGACAGTCTTAGAGGGCTCTGCTCTGCTAAGGCATGAGGTGATTCCATCTTATCAGCCATCACCAAATCAGTTAGTCCCAGGTAGAGAAGTGCAGAGTGGAAGGCGTGAGTGATCAGCTCTCCTCACAGAGGAGTTCTTAAGGAATGAGTAGACCCTTGTCCCAATCCAAGGTGTGCTCACTCCTTCTTGATCTCTGGAAAACAAAATCCAATTTAGGGATCAAAATTAAACTGGACTTTTTGGGTCAAAACTGTTTCCGCCACCACAGTAGCAAAAGTCTTCTGAGTTCTCTT
This sequence comes from Ceratotherium simum simum, assembly GCF_057802395.1. Taxonomy (NCBI): domain Eukaryota; kingdom Metazoa; phylum Chordata; class Mammalia; order Perissodactyla; family Rhinocerotidae; genus Ceratotherium; species Ceratotherium simum. The sequence goes on from NC_141909.1 coordinate 19,271,489, forward strand.
TTCTGGCAAGTACCTTTCTCACCACCGCCATTCTCTCTTCATCTTAGCAGTAAGGTCTTTGGTCTGGGTGTTCCAATATTCTTCTAATCTGCATACTTTTCTAGTCTTTTTCCCTGTTTTAGGCTATTTTTCATGCTGTTGTAGCTTTTCTTGAACTCCACTACCAATTCTTACTTCTTTCCAGACTCATCAACTCATTTGTTTTCTGCATCCTTCCATCCTGCATGACCAAATAGCCTTTGTCCATAGTCAGTAGGCATAATAAAAGGAAAGTTCCACTGTTCCTTTGGAATTTCTTCTTCCATAAAACATTTAATATTTTAAGGTCACCCATTCACACATATTACATAAATCTCTAGCCTCGAGCATGGATTTATCCCTTGTTCTTTTAGGAGAGGAGATATTTGAACATAAACCTAGACAAAAATGTAAATACACCTTATGAAAAGTACAACTTTCTTACTCTCAAATCCAATTTTACCAAACTTTTCTCAACCTCTAATATTCTCTTTTACTCCCAGGTTCCCAGAAAGAAATAAGAGAATTTCCTAAGTTGTAAGTGTCCCCTTAAACTGCCCATATAGATCTCATCTTTTCCACAACATATTCAAGATATGATTTTCTAATTTATACTAAGGTGTCAAACCTACTTGAATAATTCGCCCCATTAATTTAAATTAATGAATGAGTCATTGATAAAAGGCACATTCGTTAATTAAAAGAAGAAATCTTTTCACTCAGAATTTAAGCAGCAAAACATGACATTGGAAGATATACTTGGTACAGTGGAGAAGATCGTCTTACCACAACCCACAAATCATTCCTATTTATCCATGTTATATCCATGATTACAAAATGCCACTATGTGTTTCCTGTGATCAGAGAACAAAAAGAATTATTTCAGGGCAACTCGAATTTATTTTAAAAGGATGTATATACATACATGCATGTAAATATGTCTATATATGTATATACACACATACACATATGCATACCTATAAACATATATAGTGTATACATACACATAAGTATATACATACATACATATATACACATACACATGACACATATCATATATGATTTTAATGAAAACAAAACTTCCATATTATAAGGGTTATAAGTCATATACTTAATTGACCATATGCTTGACACAGTCATCATCCTAAGTGATAAAACACCACCACCATTTGTACTAAAATCAGAAACAAAGTAAAGATACTTGTAAACAGTATTATCATTCACATTGTAATGTAAGTGCTTCATAGTTCAATTAACAAAAGAGAATAAAATAGAAGTATGAGTATTGGAAGGATTGAAAAAGATGATTATTTTCAGATATGTTATTATATAGTTGAAAATCCCAAACAATAAAAAAATACAGATTCTCTAACATTGTTAAATATAAATATAAATGAATTGTATAGATCTAATGGTAACAACCAAAAAAGGAAATAAGCAATAAGAATGTGCAGAAACTATAATGAAGAAAACTATAAAACTACTGAGGGAGATAAAGAAGACTCACATAAATGCAGTGATATCATCTTCTTCTTGAATAAGACTCTACATTGTAAAGATGTCAGTTTCCTCCCTAAATGAAATCTATAAATTCAACACAATCCCAAGGGGGTGGAAAATATAAAATTGATATGATAATTCTGAAGTTTATCTGCAAGTATAAACCTCTGAATACTTGACATCAATGCATCAGTGGGGCGAGAAAAAGACAGGCAATTCAGTAAGTAGTTGGAAAATATCTTGGAAAATATAAAGCTGAAATTCTACCCTACGGCCTTCGTTACAATACATCCCAGATAAATAAAATATATAAGCAAAATACAATTATATAATAAAGATATTAAAACAAATATTCAGTAATATTTTAATTGCCAGAAAAAAACAGATAAATAAAGGAAAATACTGATGGTGCAAACATGTCAAGCAACAGGTGGATGTTTAAACATAATAAGGTATATCTGTAAAATGGACTATCATATTGATATTTAAAATATTGATGCATTGGTATTTATACTAACTTGGACAAATCCCTAGGATGATAGGTGTAAATAGGCAGAGGGAGAGATCTGGAGAGATATACACTAGAGGTCAATTCAGGTTCACTCTGAATTGTGGAATTGTATACAATTGGTATTTTCATTTTTACACTTCTCTCTATTGCTGGAAGTTTCTATATGCGTTTATATTAGGCTTATATGCAAAAGAAAAAAGACTTTCTTTCTGGAAAATACAACATAAAAAGGCTGAACAGAATATTAAAATAGGAATTAAGAGTTTGGGACCCTAGTCTGGGTTCTCCCATTAGCGGATATGCAAATCTGGGCAAGCCAGTTCCCTGTGTCTCAACATGGTCATCTTTCATTCTACCCCAAATTCTTACTTACTCTAAAATTCTAACTTCAGGGAGTAGCATCATAGGCTAACAAAGAAATAAAAAATTAGGATACATTCTGCAACAAAGACACATGGTGAAATGAGAGAGAACCAGTAGTTAAGAAGTGTAAATTCTTGAAGGTGTTGAGGGAGATGTTGGTGACCCCAGAATGGGCAAGTGGCAAGATCACCTCTGTGACCAAATAATTCTGTCTTTCCGGCCTAATCATATGCGTTTATTAAATGGCACATTCCTCTTAACAATGTAATCTACCCCTATGCTGCTCTTCAACATTAGTTAAGCCTTATAGCCATCATGAGGCTCACATAATTGGTAATATTGGTATAGAAAACTATATTAATTTCAAGCTCCAGTAGAAACACAGAAAGACATCAGTATTTATCAAGAGAAATAAAGAAGATAGAGAAAAAATTACTTTCAAAAGGGTAAAGAGGATGCCATAAACAACAGAGTGTACTTGATTGGAAGAGTGAGCTAAATTAGGTGATTTGTTTTAAAAGCATTTCCTAGATTTATAAGACTTTGGAAATCATTTATTTTTGTTCTAATTCAACCGCAAGTAAAAACTCAGCTCGTGTCAAGGTTAGAGAAGAAAAGAAGAAATTGTTCTGCCACAAATTGTGACCTAAGTTAGTATCTTATCCTCTCTTGGTCTCAATTTCTTCAATCACTAAAAAAAAAAATAAGAGCGAGTTGGGATACACAACTTCAAAGATTTCTTGCCAGTCAAAAGCCTGATTCTATAATTTTCTGTGTCTTTTTGAGACTGCCTGTGGGCAATGGAAATTTTGACTCTGAAAGGGTATGAGATTTCACAAACACACAAAAAATAATTAAATACAATGCCATTCTGTACTATGCTGAAAAGTCACTGTCTATTCTAATCCCAATCCCAAATGATGTCCAGCCATATCGTCCAATACACTCAAAGGTCTCATAACAAAATTAATAACATAAAGACACGCCAAACTTGAAAACCGCCTCCATTATCAAATTTTCAGGAAAAAGAAATTGTCCAAAATATTTAAAGTTCAAAGTCAAATTCTCCTGCTCTCTTGAGTTGATGTTGAATTCCCAGACTTAAGACAAACTGGAAGTCCAAATATAAGTTCCAGTCCTCCAATTTCTTCTTCTTAGTCTCAACCAGAGAAGCTCTTAATGCCTGGGTAAACTGGATTTCCTTCAGGAGCACCAGCCTGAGCTGTCTTACACAAGAGGCATCTCCAAATTGAAATTAGTTCAACACCAAAATCACCTATGTGTCTCACTATTAAAGAGTCTGAGGAGTTAATGGAACACACAAGACTATCAGGACAGTGGCTCTGCACTCACAAAATTTAGAAATCAAGGCAATCCCCAGCCATTAGAGCAGCTGTTCAAAAAAAAATGACATTCCTAGAACTCAGTACTTTTACCAAAGACCAGAGCAACACTTGGTGATACCTGAGGGAGGAGGAGTAGATTTTCAGCTTCCCCAGGATGCCATCCATCTATGCCAGATGTCCAGAGGATATATATATACACATCTACATATCTATATATGCATACATAAGATATATTATATATACACATATATACATAAACATACATTTACATATAATTGCTACACCACCATATATACATATATACACATATGTATGTATATAATGGGAACTGAAACCCAATCAAGAGTAATTTTGCACCAAAAGGTTAAAGTTGGCCCTTTGCGTTTACCGTAACTGGAGGGAGACATTGATCTATGCCTACTATCTTCTGTCAGAGAATGCATTCTTGTTTTCCTGCAAAGTTTGGTGGCAAACCCGGTGACCAGGTCTTATCTATAGCACCTTTCTTCTCGTCCCTGAACAATCAAAACTTCTCAATCTTCTTTTTTATTTGAGCTCTATATTTCTAGCACCTTCAGGCTTAGTGGAGTGTAAGCTCCATCCTAGGCCACGGTGGCTGTGATCACTGCCTTTTCCTAGGAAACTGCTAAGATTTAAGTAATCTGTCTCTTAGACTTATTCCCACACATGTATCAACTGGAGAATCGCCTGTTCAGATCCCTGAGCAGAAGATGCAGATGGTCTTTCTAAAGTCCGTTACCCTGGGGGTTTAATGAGGACAAAGCCCTCTGCTACGATCCTCAGATGATCCTTACTTCAACAGCTAGCCATCGTTCCAGGAATTAAGGTTTTTTTGCTACATACTTTCTTGCAGTCTGGACTATGCCTCTAACATTTCCTTTCTCTCTGCTGTTTTCTATTTCTTTCCAAGAAGCCTCAGCTATGTTTTAAATGACTTACTTCACTTTGAGGTTGGCCCCTTTCTTTCTCTAACTCAGGTAGGGCAGGGCTGCTTGCTGTTTTCAAAAGCCTTCTTTCTATCATATTTCCCTTTGTTTTCTGGCCCAGATATTTTATTTTCTAACAAAACCCTCTCGTTTTCATCGGCCATAATGAGATTAAGTCAAGAAGCACTGAGACTATCAAAAGTATTGTTTGAACATCTAAACCTAGCTTGGACTCAAACTGTCATTGTCTTGCCTTGATCCCCTCTAATAAACCTGTCTTTCTGGTTTTGCCCCTTCCCTTAGAATCCTAAGGGTATGTTCCCTAAAGATATAGGCAATTCCTGTATGATGACTTACAGTAAATGTGTCACCTTGCACACCAATCATCTAACAATTCTCTGATCATTTTACACTGATGTTGTCTTCCTCTCTCAAACATGTTCAGATTTTTATACTTACTTGGTACAGCCAACACAATCTCAGGGCTCCTACTGTGATCTTTCAAGCTTCAGTTTTGTTTTGTTTTTTCACATTGTAAAGATATTTAATTTTCCATTCATGTACTTATATTCTTTGGTGGTTAAGTCTTTAAAACTCCAACTTTAAAGTCAAATAGAAAAGTTCTTAAGAAAAGAAATCTGTTTTTACAAAGTCTGAAGTGGGAGAGAATAACTACACATAGCTTTTTGATAAACAGTCTAAATTGTGCTTCAAAGGACAGATGTGGCTTTTTCCCCCAGCTTCATTGAGGTATAATTGAAAAATAAAAGCCATATATACTTAAGGTATACAATTTGATGTTTTGATATATGTATACATTGTGAAATAATCAGCACAATATCCATCACCTCACATAGTTAACATTTTCCTTCTTTTTTTTTTTTGTGGTGAGAACACTTAAAATCTAACCCCTTAGCAAATTTCAAGCCTACCATACAGTATTGTTAATTACAATCACATTGCTCTACATTAGATCTCCAGAACTTATTCATCTTGCATAACTGAAACTTTGCACCCCTTGATCAACGCTCTCCATTTCTCTCTTCCCCAACTCCTAGCAACCACTTCTACTCTCTTTCAAAGTGTAGCTTAAAAAGGCTATCTCGCAATGGTTTCCTTTACTCCTTTAAAGTAATTGTTACAGCTGACTCTCTGAAATTTTACCTCTCTTGGGCTTTATTATGTCTAGTTAGTGTTTCTGATCTAGTAAGACCTAACAGATCCCTATTTCCTAATGCCCACCACCTGAGCATTTGAGATGTTGCTGCATATCCTTTCTCTTTCTCCACCATCTCAATTCCCTTTCATATCTCTCCTGTTTGTGCTCTAAGTTGTCAAAAGCCATCCCTAATGAAATCTCTCTCTTCTTCCAGCTTAATCAGCCTATCTTCCTCTCTTTCATTTTATTCTTTTAATATTCCTGTCCCAATAATAAAACTGAAGAGTATTTTCCAAACTCTCTGATTCCTCCTTGAATCCTTGAATGCTCTTTATTTCTAGAAATAGGCACCAGAATTTTTAAATACCAGTTCACTCATTTTGTCTCAATTTCAATAAGAGGAATTGAAGCCTCTTTTTTTGCATTGCCTACCCACAGTTTACAGCTTACATTTCACAGTGGTGCTCTATAACACATGTAGTTCTTGGCTACCTTCAGAGTTTTTTTTAAATGAAGCATTATTTGTTTTGAGGACTAAAACACTTATTTTTGGTGTTTTTAATGCCTGTGTGTTTCTTGACTGCAATACCAGGTTCTAACTGTGCCTGTGTAGTTCATTTCATACCAGCAGCACACATTCTCTGGCCTCCTAAATGGCTAGTGTTTTTTAAAGACATATCCTGCTTACTTGCCAGTATTAAAACGGTCACACATGTTTGGGCAAAGACCATAAAGTATAGCATCAAGATCTACACACAGTGGCCCATGCTTATCAAGCGTAAGGCATGAAGCTACCTGACTAGGCTCCACTAGTTAAAAACCAACCACGCAAATGTTTTAAAGTGCACAACACAAGCCAGAAACCCAAGTGGCACTTACTCGCTAATATCTAAGGCCTAAGTCACCCATCATGTACATACTAGTAATTTTATCCCTAAATTCCACTCTCTGTGTCTTTCTCAAATTTTCTGACCCAACATACAAGATAATGAATTCCAGCTATTCCAATAAACAGATCTCCTGTTTCCTGCCCAGGTAAAAAACTAATTGAGATAGACTGAGGAATCAGGCAAACAGAGACAAAAAAAAATGTAACCTTTTGAAAACAGATACTGCAGCTATGGTTAAGCCAATGGATTAAGAGAACAAAGCTGTATGCGAAATGTTATGGAACATTATTTATCTCCTATTCCTTGTTAAGACACATTCATTAAAGTAACTTCTGGACTCCTTTTTTCCCTCCTCTCAATTCTCCCCCAGAGGAGGAAATGTGAATTTTCTGATTGGAGAATTTCGGAGCAGGTATTGAGCACGGGTAGCTCAGCTCTTTTTCCCTCTACCCTCTTGGGCAGCCAGCCTGCCCACAGAAAGCACGCTCTTCCATTCTGTAATTTACAGAAGGAGGCCCTCTTGTGGGGAGATCTCATACTGTTCAGAGCAGCCATTCACTGTAACTGGGTCTCTCTAATTAAAGGGCCTGAGTCTCTTCAAGGGCAAAGCATCAGCAAACCCACTTGGCTAGATGACCGGAATTTCCTAAATTCATCTGTATCAGTAATAGGATGATATTTTTATATATATATTTTATATATATTATATATATATATATACACCCGCCTGTCTTTATCTCTATCTCTAAATTGTTTCTAAACCTGAGCAGAGTGGGGAGAGAAAGACAAGGTAGCATTATTTATTGAGCACCTCAGTGCTGATTCTATTCTCCAATCACCTACAAATAACAAGCACGACTATATCCAATATTTAAGGTCTAAGTATTCCATGAAATCTTATCTAAAAAATAATCCGTCAGAGGTTGCCTTTTATTGTTAACGCAAAATGTTAATAGAAGCTAGTTTTCCAAAGAGGCAAAGCAGATAGAGTTTCCATATTACTTGAAAGAAACCAAGAAGGCCCTAAAAATGAACCTGAACACATTTCCTATTCTTTGAAGTGTGTTTGATATTTTTGTTTTTAATACAAGTATACCTACAAGGAATTATTATTTGATTCCTAAAGCTTGAATGAGTATATTAGATCGTTGTCTCCCTGGAGAGGGAAAATCTAGTGGGCAATAGAAAATTCTGTGCCTGGCAATATAGGTGGTCATTGGAAATGGTCACAGAAAGGTAAAATGAGGTGCTTAAAATACACATCCCAACCTTGACAATGTAGTTCACCAGATAGTCATACCCTATCTGGCTCACTGCACAAGATTTTCCTTAATACATACTGTAGCTTTGAAAGTCATTTTTACATTAATGTGTCATTTTCCACCTTGAGCGACAAAAATAGTGATTCAAAACAGTAAGGAACTATAGCACAAGGAAGTCCAAGTTCTCACTGACATCTTTTAACTTTGTTGGAATTTCCTTTTGTACGTTTAAATGGCTTCTAAAACCTAGTCCTCTTTGAAAAATTAAATTTAGATCATTCCTTACTGCATCTTTTAGATCTCAAACTTATGCAGCTTTTAGGACAAAGAAGGCACTAAGATGGGATGGAAAAAATGTTAAGCTCAGAATCATGAGGTCTGAGTTTCTGTCCTCTGAAAACTTGCCTTCTAGAAGTCTTAGTTTCCTCCTCTGTAAACAAAAAGGGGTCTGGATAAAATGATTCCTGTAGTACTCCCAGCTGTGACCTGCTTTAGTGCCAAATACAAATGATTTATTTACACACAGAGCACAGTGATGATGCTTCCTGAGCTCCTACCACGTGGCAGAAGCCACGGTGGGCATTTTACATATCTATTATCTCTAATCGCCACAATAACTCTTTAAAGGGTATGTCTTTATCCCCATTTTAGATGTGAGAAGAGCACTTCAGCACTGAATCAGATCTGCTTGCCTCCCGGTGTACATGACAACCTTGCTACTCAATCTGCGCCACGTGGGCCCTCTGCTTATTAGAAATGCAGAATCTTGGGCCCCACCTCAGACCTACTGAGTCAGAATCGATATTTGAACAAGATCCCCATGGAACTGATTTGCACGTTAGGTTTGACAACCACTGGGTAGACAATGCTATCCTCTGAAATGAAAAGAGATGGACTTAGTCGCTATCTGTGTTACTTATTGATAAAGCAACTGAGACAGAGAAATCTAGCAGCTTAAAAGTTATCACAACACTAATAAGTAATAAAGCTGAAATCTAGTCTTGTCTGATTCCAAAGCCCATGCTGTTCCCCCATATCGTGTTATGGGGGAATTGGAATTTTATATCCTATTTTACTTCAACTGGTAGAAGACAGATAGATGGATAGATAGATAGAAATGATAGGTAGATATAGATAGACATAGCTAAATGATATATACAACCTAATTGCAAAAAAATTGTGAATTATGACACTAAATAGTCTACATTGCCCTTCATTTGAAACTAAGACTGCAGTTAATGGCATTATTTTGCTTATTCTTATTAACAAAGCAGTAATATTGATAATTATTATAAACTATTGTGATGACCTAATAGAAAAAATTAAATCTACAACTAGGATCAAGCAATTAACGGGCTAAAAACTTTTTAGGGGCCGGCCCAGCAGCATAGCGGTTAAGTTCATGCGCTCCGCTCCCGGGGTTAGCAGGTTTTCGGATCCCAGGCATGGACCGACCAACGTACCGCTTATTAAGCCATGCTGTGGCAGTGTCCCATACAAAGGAACTACTTCCCATATAGAGGAAGATGGGCATAGACATTAGCCTGGGGCCAATTGTCCTCAGCAAAAGGAGGAGGATTAGCAACGGATGTTAGCTCAGAGCTAATCTTCCTCATAAAAAAATAAATAAAACTTTTTAATAATTTATGTTATAGTCAGATCATGTTATGGTAAAGTTCAGAATGCTGAAATATAGCATTGTAGAAGCTGTGAGGTATTATTAATACATAGGAACCATCAAAATAAATAGTTAACTTCTTTCACAAAGAGAGAACTACCCTATTAATATGGTCTTGTGTAGATTATAGAAAAAAAAATAAAAGCTGAATTATTTTATTTAGATTTATTAAAATTCTGTAAATTGTGATTAAAGAAAGAGTTCAAAGACATAAAGTTCAAGTATTGAGTACAAGTAGTTTTCTTTATAACAGAAATAGAATTTCTGTAGTACCAGTAAACATCTCCTTGTAGTAATTACTTAGAATTACAAAATATATTGATGTTGAAGAACACTGTTAGGAGGAACATAATATTTTATTAGACCTTTACATCATCTCCTCCAGAAGGCTATATGGCATCTATTGCTCATGAAAATTATGTCTTTAGTCATTTTATGAAATCACATTTTACAGAATTTAAATGATTCCAAGTAGACTAACTTTATTTCGTATTTTGAGTACCTGTATCAAGATTTAACCCAATAGTAGATCTCCCTAATATGGTATACCTTCATGCCAAGGACAAAAATAAAATAATCTTTTTTATTATTCAAACATCATCTCTAGAGATTCAAATTTTGTACTGCTGATAAATTCCTTCTAGATATATTTGGAGAATGACTAGTAAATTCTAAGTTCTAACAGAAAAGATTAAAGAAAATCCTTCCAAAAAAAAAAAAAACAAGCTACTCAATCACACTGTTTAAAAACACTATTTTAGAATGTAATTTCAGGCAGAGTTGACCATAAGACCAACTGGACAGAGCAGAAGGCAGGACACCAGAAGAACGTAGGGGTCCCTAGAGATGGTCAGCCTGAAGGTAGGGTTGTACCTGAGTAGCGACTGTAATACTCCCTATGTGTTAGAAGAGTTCTTGCTAACAAAGCCCTCTTACATAAAGTAGTCATTTGACTTTCACAACCATCCCTTTAAGTAGTTAGACCAGGACGACCCTTTTGTGTAACTGAGACTGAGAGAAATTCAGGAACATGTCCTAGACCCCCTGTCAGTAAATGGCTGAGCCAGGCCCAAATCAGGTTTTCTGTGTTTCTACTAACACGTAGTGCCTCTGTTTTAGAAAGGTGCTATTGACACATTTGAAATTGAAAGACCTGCTTAAAATCGGATAAGAGAAGAGCTTCATGAATAGTAAAATTGAGGTTTGAAGAAAAGGAAAACTAGTATTTATTAAGTTCACATGCTATACAAGGCACTTTTTGGTGGGCTCATCAATGTATTACTATATTCAACAACTACTTTATACAACATACATATATATTTTATAAAGGCTATACAATGTGGAGTGATAAGGGTCTCCAACTCACTCTCCCTAATCAATGTGGCTAAAGAAGTAGTTTCAAGTTTTAAATACTTTAGAAGTCTTTCTCACACTTGTTCTCTCCAGTTTTTGTTAGGATGAGATACTCGCTTGATTCAAGGACTTGATTGTTCAGTGTTTGCAGGTTCTAAATTATACCTACCGACTGTAGGTATTGTCTTTTTACTTCTCTTTATTCTACCCATCACTTTTCCACCCCTCAACTCAAACCACCTTTTCCCCACCACTATACGACCAGTTGTAACAGCCAAGGGTATATATCGTTCCATACTTTCTTCACACTCCCCCACAAAAAGAAAGAAAAATGTTATACAAATTTATAATTTTTTCCTTTGACTTCATTTACAATATTTTTTGCCATAAAAATTTTAATTGTTTTATGGCAAAATGTATCTCTTTTCTTGATTATCTTCTAAGTTCTCTGTCTTGGTTCCTCAGATCTTCCCAACTCTGAGTCTATACATACACAGTAGCCTAAACTTCTTTTAGGATTTTTATTGATTATTTTTTATGCTGCATATAGTGTTTCCTTATATTGTTAATCTCTGCAGTATGTGTAGATTTGTAACCTTTCTCATTCCAAAGCATATATAGTGTTCTCTTTTTCCTTTAGTTCAACAGGGTTTTATTGATTTTCTTGAACACTCAAAGAAAAATAGTTTTACTTTATTTATCCTTCCTATTTCACTTTTATTACAGGACTAAAGGTTAGTATTTCCCTTTACCTACTTTATTTTTTGTTGTTGCTTTTCTTGTAATTTCCAAAAAAAGCATAAATTTCCTTTTTGGGATGATTGAAGTTATTCCTTAGGTAGAGCTTTTGCTGAGGCTATTTGGTTTTATCAAGTAGTCTCCTTTATGATGTTTTCAAAATAGTTTATAATTTGGTTTCAAATTCTGTTTAGATCCATAATTAATTTAGTAGTGTGGTTCTCAATTTCCAGTCATTGAGGAGATTGCAGTCTCCTTATTTATTACTAATTCTACTTTAATCCAATACAAAATGTAACATGTCACTTGTAAAAGTTATACCTTTCATACTAGTTATCCTCATTGCCGAGTAAATGGTTTATTGTGAATAATTTATAGATATATAAAACAATATTTCTATTTGAAAATGTAAATTTCTATGCATCGCTTTTTTTTTAATTTATTTTTTTATCGTGGTAATACTGCTTTATAACATTGTATAAATTTCAGGCATACATCATTATACTTTTGTCTCTGCATAGATTACATCATGTTCACCACCCAAAGACTAATTACAATCCATCACCACACAGGTATGCCTAATCATCCCTTTCGCCCTCCTCCCTCCCCCACTTCCCCTCTGGCAACCACCAATCCAATCTCTGTCTCTTTGTGTTTGTTTGTTGTTGTTGTTGTCATCTTCTACTTATGAGTGAGATCATACGATATTTGACCTTCTCCCTCTGATTTATTTCATTTAGCATAATACCCTCAGTGTCCATCCATGTTGTCACAAACGGATGGATTTCATCGTTTCTGATGTCTGAGTAGTATTCCATCATGTATATATACAACATCTTCTTTATCCATTCGTCCCTTGATGGGCACTTAGGTTGCTTCCAAGTCTTTGCTATTGTGAATAATGCTGCAATGAACACAGGGGTGCATGTATCTTTATGCATTAGTGTTTTCATGGTCTTAGCAACATATTTTCAAGTACCATATCTGACCGGGCAAGAGAAACAATAGAAAAAATAAACAAATGGGACTACATCAAACTAAAAAGCTTCTGCATAGCAAAGGAGACCATCAACAAAACGAAAAGGCAATCTAACAATTGGGAGAAGATATTTGCAAACCATATATCTGATACGGGGTTAATCTCCAAAATATATAAAGAACTCATACATCTCAACAACAAAAAAACTAACAACTGAATTAAAAAATGAGCAAAAGACCTGAACAGACATTTCTCCAAAGAAGATATACATCACTTTTATATGTTGTTTATTGATATCCTTCAAATCCTGTATGTCCTCAATTATTTTGTCTACTAGATCTGACTCCAAAATAGGCATATTAATATCTCCCACTATAATTGTATTTTTATCAAGTTCTCTTTGGACTTTTAATAGTTCTTTCTATGCGTATTTAGCAGCTATGCTTTTTGGTGCATTTGGGTTTTTAACAACTATATTTTCTTTGAAAACTAGGCATTTTATTATTGCATAGTATCTCTCTATATATTGCTAAGTGCTTTTGACCTTTTTGTCTGATAATAATATCACTACTATTGTGCTTCTCATAAATGGCATACAATAGGGGTAGATTTTTGACAGTCTCTACCTTTTCATAGGAAACTGAATTCAGCCAGTTCACATTTAGTATAACAATTGAAATAATTGTCTATTTGTTTCATTGTATGTTTCCTTTTTAGAATATTTTTCCTGTTCCAATATTTTGCTGACCTGATCAAACTGCTAATCATTCTCTCTTGCTTGTTTGCTTGCTCCTTGTTAATTTGGGAATTCCACTCCGCTTTTCTATTCTATCAGTTTATTTTCCCTTTACTACCACTTACAATGAAATATTTCTCAATTATAAAAAAGCATGATGCTACTTATCCATTAGGAAAATATATTTCCCTACTGCTTCCTATATCCAATCCCCATAAGATAAAACATTTATAATACTCTTACTTCCCATTCTTTCTCCCCTAAGTTTAGACATTTAGTGTATGTGCCCCCCATTACCAACTTGTTATATATAGGAGTCAAAGATAACCTTGGGGTATTGGCTCTATGTTTGCTTCTGCACAGTAGGCTGATACTGTTAGCTCAAAAGCCTGCCAACACTGAACTCAAATTTTTTGTACATCAAATTGTTTTAAATGTAACTCAAATATTTTTAGTCATTTACATGTTGTAAATGATTTGTAGTCATTTACAACATTCCTGTTATGCATACCCCATGCAAGTGTATCCAACAGCCACCAGCCATAGATAAGACAAACCTCAGGGGCTATAAAAGACCCCACGCCACTGCTTCCCTTTGGAGTTCTCTGACCCAGAGTCTCCTTGCCATCCTCCTGAGTGACATGACCTAGACATATGATCTCCCTCTGCCTTGCGCTTTTCCCCTTTTGGGTGGTGCCCCTCACCGCTGTCTCTAGAAGTTCTCATGCTGTAAGGGTCATGCCTCACTTGTAAACCTGTCAAATTGCCACTCAAATAAAGCTTGCTGTGTGCTACTGCTACTCATGGTCATATCTTGTCCCTTCATCATCCCCCAAATCCCTTAACTCACTGCACACGCCCACATTTTGCTTAAATAAGATAATAAATTTAGTTCCAGATTATTAATAGCTTTCTTTGACATCTTTTCTTTTTCAGTGATCAATATTTGGCATTTAAATAATACATATCCCTTCCTCCTATTATTATCTATTTAGATAGATAGATTGATAGATATAAAGATAGATCAAGTCTTATTACTCACCTTTCTGTACTCTCACCTCCTTCTTCTTCCTCTATCTTAAGGTCTCTGATCTGATACATTATTATTTTGTTGGAGTACTTTCTCAAGCAATTATCTCTCATGAAGTACATAAATGACATACTCTCTCAATCATTGAACATCCAAAATACTTTATCCTAGCCACCACTAACCTAACAGGTAAATTATAGCTTAGCTGGGTATTGGACTCTTGTGGTACAGTGCTTTTCTCTCCGTAATCTATAACTGTCTGTCAAATTTCAAGGTTGCAGATGAGAATCCAAATCTCTCTAACCCTTTTTTATTTTGAAACTACATTCTTCCAGCCTACAAGGTTGCATAATTTCTCTTAATCCCTACAGTTCAGGAATTTTATCAGGATTTACTGAGGTATGTGTCTTTTCTCCTCAATCATACTTAGAATTCATGGGGATTTTTTTCCAGCATTTTTGAGGTACAACTGACAAATAAAAATATATTTAAGGTATACGATGTGATGCTTTGACATACATATACACTGTGAAATGAACACCACAATCAAGCTGATTAACGTATCCATCAGCTCACGAAGTTACCTTCTATGTGTGTGGTGAGAATACTTGAGATCTACTCTCTTAGCAAATTTCAAGTACACAATACAGTATTATTAATTATAGTCATCATACTGTACATTAGGTATCCAGAACTTATTCATCTTGTAACTGAACCTTTGTACCCTTTGACCAACATCTTCCCATTTTCCCTACCCCCACCGCTGTGCCCTGGTCCCCTGGTAACCAGCTTTCTACTCTCTGTTTCTATGAGTTTGACTTTTTAGATTCCACATGTAAGTGAGTTCATGCCGTATTTGTCTTTCTGTGTCCGGCTTATTTCACTTAGCACAATGTCTTCTGGGTTCATCCATTTATCACAAATTGCAGGATTTCCTTCTTTTTTAAGGCTGAATAGTATTCCATTATATATATACACCGTACCACATTTTCTTTACCCATTCACATGTTAACAGATACTTTTTTGTTTCCATATCTTGACTATCGTAAATAATGCTGCAATGACATGGGAGTGCAGGTATCTCTTCGGGATAGTGATTTCATTTCCTTTAGATATATACCCAGAAATGGGATTTTAATCTACAGACTCAAGAACTCAGCTCAGGGAAAGTCTCTTCCATATATATATTTTTTAAATTATTGCTTCACTTACATCTAAAACTTTTTCTTCTTATAAAACTCCTAATATTTACATGTTAGGTCTCCTTAATCTACCCTCCATATTTCTTGTCTTTACCTTCATAATTTCAATGCTTTATATTTTTGTTTCATGTTTTAAGTTATTTCTTCCACCATGTCTTCCTAATCATTAATTCTGATCTCAACTTGGTCATCTTCTCCTTCAAATTCATTTGATAAATATTTCAATTCTTTTTTTCAATTTCAGGAAGTCTTTTTGTTTTTTCCCATCTAATTTTACTTAAAATTCTCATGCAGAGACAGAGGGAGAGAGAGAAATATAGAGAGATATAACAGGGAGAATAGTCTATTCCAGCATTTCTGTTTTGTTAGGTGCTGTCACTTTGGGCTGTTCTGTTTGTTCGTCTTCTCTGTACTCTGGAATTCTTTTTGCACTGGCCCTTTTGTTCCCTTACATCATCATGGGCCTCAGGGCATGTAAACAGCAGCAATAGC
Organism: Ceratotherium simum simum; assembly: GCF_057802395.1. Taxonomy (NCBI): domain Eukaryota; kingdom Metazoa; phylum Chordata; class Mammalia; order Perissodactyla; family Rhinocerotidae; genus Ceratotherium; species Ceratotherium simum. The sequence continues at coordinate 19,287,693 of NC_141909.1, forward strand.
ACAGGGGTCCCTGACCACTTGGGTCATTCTTTGCCATTTGTAAAATCAATACCTTGTCTATGTATCTGGAAGAAACTTCTTTTCTGCTGGTCTCCTTAGCTGCAAAAGCTGACAAAGACTTGAAAAAGCTGACACAGACTTGAGAAGTGTTAAATAATTTAACAAAGATCTCACAGGTAGTACATGGAACAGCTACACTGAGAACCCGATTTTTTTATTTCCTTTTTTTTGTTACAAAGCTGCTGTACGGTCCTCTACTATAACATCCATTTTTACGTTTTTTCAATTAGAAAGTGTCAATTACAATGAACACGTTTTCTGTACTTACATAAATGTAATTAGCATTACCTCTTCAGCTAGAAGAAAAAAAGCGATGCTGTTCAGTTTAGCAAGGGAGTACTTCAGGATGTGAGGAGACAAAATGAGAGCATACTTCAGAGAGGAGCTGTGAGCCTTGAAGAGGGGAGAAACTGAGCGGTAGAAAGGTAAGAGTTATAGGAAGGCCTCCCTGAGAGCCAGGTCAACGTACTAGCATGTTAGTGGAACTCCTGATGACAGCAGGGAAGCCTAACTCCCATGATATTAGGAGTGTGTGTGTTGGTGTGTGTGGGGGGTGATGGCGGGGGGAGTTGTACATACCTTGAGCTACACTGATAACCCCTCTCCACTTGGGGGAAAGAGTTGCAGTAAACAATGGGGAAGACCCAGACATGGATAGCCAGCTCTCCTTCACTCTTCCCATCTCATAGTCATATAACTCATACCTGAATCACTCATGCTCAGGTTGTCTGCTGCTCCAGTGGTGTCTAAAAGCACAAAAGCATTTCACACTAGACACAGCTGCCTGAAGATCCCACTTAGCTGATATGCGGCTGTGCAACACATCAGCTTTCTTGACTTAGTTTTAACACCACATTAGAGATGATTTCTGTTTCTTACATTTCTAAGAAAAACAATTCATTCAATTATATTTAAACTTTTTCATAACAGTTTGTGAATATTTTCAACTGGGAAAAAATATCAAAGTCCTAATCCAGAACGTCCTAGCAAAACCCAATATATAAAATTCATTGCCTACCGTATGAAAAGTCTTAAAACGCCTTTACACACTTTGAGTTAGCAATGCCATTTCTATATCTTAGAGAAATACCAACACTTATACACATGGCTGTTCATTTCAGACAAAATATTAGATAGATGATTGATAAATTATGGCACATCAATAGGGTCAAACACCACTCCCCCCAAAAAATGAATGTTAGAACACTTAATTAGAAGGGAAAATACCAAGCATGGGAAGATTCACAGGTTCACATATGCCTTGCTTTCTTCTCAGTTCATGTCATTCTCAAGCAAGCTCTCTCCTACTGATGGCAAGATGGCGGACAGCAACTACAGGCTTTCCTTCTCCTGTATCAGACACAACCACGGAAAGACAGCGTCTTCATTCCAACAATTCTTGAAAAGAAATCACAGAATTTCTCTCGTTGGCTCTAATGTGTCTCTCTGTAGCTGAATCAAAGGAGCATGAGCTTGGCCAGGCTTCATCACACGCTCATACCTAGGGTCGAGGTTAACCTCATTTGAACCACATGGACGGAAATGAATGTGCTGTTACCAGATGAAAGGGACATGGAATTGCTGCGTCATTTGGTAATTCTATTTTTAATATGTTATGGAAACTCCATACTGTTTTATATAGCATCTGCATCATTTTACATTCCCACCAACAATGTACAAGGATTCCAATTTCTCCACATCCTTGCAAACGCTTGTCTTTTTTTTTATAGGAGCCATTCTAATTTGAAATCAGAATCTCAAAGAGATATTAGCACTCCCATGTTCATTGCAACATTATTCACAATAGCCAAGATGTGGAAAAAACCTAAATGTCCATCAATGGATGAATGGATAAAGAAAATGTGGTATTATATTATTCAGCCTTAAAAAAGAAGGAAATCCTGTCATTTGAAACAACATGGATGAGCTTAGAAGACATTATGCTAAGTGAAATAACCCAGACATAGAAGGATAAATACTGCATGATTCCACTTATATGAGGTATCTAAAATAGTCAAACTCACAGAAGCAGGGAGTAGAACAATGATTGCCAGGAACAGGGGGAAGGGGCACATGGAGAGTTGTTAATCAACAATATAAAATCTCAGTAATGCAAGATGAATAATTTCTAGAGATCTGCTGTACAACATAGTTAACAATATTATATTGTATACTTAAAAATCTAAGAGAGTAGATCTCTTGTTAAATGTTCTGACCACAATAAAATAAAAATTAAAAAGAAAGATATAGCCAAAAGCCAATAAAGAAATTAAAATGGAATAATAAAAAAATATATAGATAATAAAACATTTTCAACATGTCAGCTGCTATTTTTTAAAGAGAGCACTAAAAAAAATTATATTCAGCCCAGAAAATCTTCCTATTCGACAGACTATGCTTTATGTTTGTTTGTTTGTTTTCACTGAAGCCACCTTTTACTAATACAGTAAGCTAGTCAGACATGATGGAACTAAGCAGAGTGATCTGGACTGCTTCCTCACACAGTATGACACAGGACCTCTTACAGCTGTTGTGGCAATGCTGGACACAGATCATTCTGCCTGTGGACATCTCTGCTATGTTAAACTTTCATTCCCAGACCTGATATTGGCATGGAGGAGATTCCCCAGAAATGTCCAATTATAAAATTTTATTATTATAAAATTTTAAGCATATATTGTCCATCCTCTAGCAACTCAGCAGACCAACTTTGGGATCCAATGTAGCAAAAGTCTTGAAGCAAACTAAAGTTTGGCAGTTCAATAGCCATGCCCAGTAGCCATGCCTATGTGAGACCAATTTCAACCTCTAGACCCATTTCATCAGCATTATCTACAAATAATTCTAAACATTAAGTGAAAAAACAGGCTTACCAGCCAAAAGGCTTGGAAGACAAGGAAAAGTCTACAGGGTCCGGCAGCCAGCATAGTCAGAGACACCATAGCAACAAAGGAGCATATTTTTGGAGGGCAGAAGGATTGTGAGTAACTAAGACCATCTTATTATATGGGAGATGTCAACTGGGATAAATGAATTTGACAGCTCACCAGAGAGACAAGCAGAACATAAGGGTCTCCACATGATGATAGTAAGTAAAAACTGTAAGCCCATCTTCACAGGTGCCCAAGGAGGAAATAATTTGAGGTTGTTGTCATTTTATCAAAACACTCATCCATTAATAGACATGACATCTACACTATCATTTTCAATCATAAACACAATAAAAACCTGGAGACTCATGCTCATTTCATAATTAGATTATTCTGTTTATATTAATGCCTATCTTTAGGGTAGCTGATAATATTACAACTGGAGAATCTCTGAAAAAGTATTATCATATTTAGTTTATTTGTCTGTTTTTGATTAAAAGTGATAATAAATTACATGGTGATTTTAGAAATGAAAGAAGAGACCCAATGGTAGTTAAAGCATGATTTGGGCCAGAAGGTAGAAGTAAAGGCATAGGAAAGACGCAAGGGAAGAAATCAAGCAGTTATTAAGTACCTACTGACTCAGGCACTGAACTAGCCATTTTATACCTATTATCTCAATCCTTCCAATAACCTGTTTCAAGATATAAGGTTTATCTCACCCATGAGAAAACTGAGGGCAAGAGAAATAACTCACTCAAAGGTTGGTTGTAGATTTAATGGCCGTGGATGGATCAGTGCAATTTGAACAAAGAAGTAAATTCCACGGACATAAAGCCCTAATTGTACATACACATACAACATATTTATGTTAATATATGTGTATAAATACGTGCCACTGGGCATAAAGAAGATAGGAAAAGAAAATGTACAGTGATAACTTAGCCTTCTCTTTTGGTTGGAGAAGCTTCAAAGCACAAAACCTACAGGGGTGAATTGGTAGTATTTGGCTCATTCTTATAAAGATCAGCACAACCTTCTCTCCATTGTGCACTCTTTTGTATGTGACATTCCCAGGTCCTAAATTTTTCCACAGTTAAATTATGGCATGATTCCCACAGGTCTGAATCATTTGTTGAGAAATAAAGTGACACTTGATTAAGAGCCGTGAAACCAATTAAAATCCTTCCCAGCAATAGAAAGTAAATAAAAACCCTCTTACTGGTGTCAGACCAAGGCAAATTCTAATACAATGGGGAGAAAGTTGAAAAGAGCATATTCTAATTTTAGCAGCCGAAGTCAACAGTGGCTGTGGTGAGCCTTCACATTAAGATATATTACAGCGGTTTGACTCATTTTACAGGACTTGGGGGTCTACTACACACAGTATTAAATTAACAAATGACTCTGTTTGGGGCATGTTTTCAGAAGAATTAAGAATCCTTCATTTAAAAATATGGTTGACATAGTAAAGGTAATTAACCTTTCTCAAATTAAATTTTTGAAATGTTTAATGGTTGTGTTCTTTCAAAAGAATACAGCTCACAGTTAATTTCCCCTTGTATTAAGTTATCTGTAATATTCTAAATGATTTTTTAGGATTTTAGGTCAAGATTTTTCTAAGTAAGTTAATCCTCTCCTCTTTCTAATATTCATCCAATCTTAAAAACAATAGCTAAAACTCCACTCGGAAAAGAATGCTCAATTTCCTCTCATTTTCTATAATCATAATGATAGTAACAATAGTGAATTTTTATTTCTTTGTTTTACTACATACCGGATACTTTACTATGCGCTTGATGAGGATTATGAGGACTATTTCATTTCATGCAACAGCCTTAGAAGTTATGTAAGAGTATTATTCCCATTTTACAAATAAGGAAACTGAGTCTGAGAAAGATTCAATAACTTGCTGAGTGTCACACAGCTAGCATAGGCAGAGCTGGGCTTGGATCCCAAGCAGCAATGACTTCAGAACTTCAACAATGAAACACAATAATATTGTGAGCAGATAAAAACATGTTATCAAAATGTGTCGGCAAGGTCTTGCAGCTGGTCTGAAGGCCCAATAGCTTATTCTCAGAAACTAGCACTCGTTATAATTCTGTGGTCCTCATTTGAGAAAAGTACTTGAACCAGGCTGTGTTCACATGGGTATGCTGAGAGAGATGAATGGCGATCATGCCTGAGAGGACACTGACTATTATATAATACCAAGATTCACAAGAGGGACCTGGCTCAGATGAGGTAATCGCAGGACATAGCCAGACTAGCCTATATACAGAAATGCCATAAGAATATAAGCTTGGACATGGAAGAGGGCAATTGAATTTCCAGAAGATCTGATGTAACTTTCACTTGCTCAACCATTAATGTCCAAGACTGCCCAAGGCCCAACAGCTTGCACTTCCACGTCTCTCCTGCAGAATTGATGAGTCTCTCTGCTTTATAAGCTGGTTGCACTGATTATATTCTAAATCCTTTAAATATGTAAACCAGATTTTTTTTTTCAGTGAGGAAGATTAGCCCTGAGCTAACAGCTGTTGCCAATCCTCCTCTTTTTGCTGAGGAAGATTGGCCCTGGGCTAACATTCATGCCCATCTTCCTCTACTTTATATGTGGGACGCCTGCCACAACATGGCTTGATAAGTGGTGCGTAGGTCCACGTCCAGGATCCAAACCTGCGAACCCCAGGCCACCAAAGTGGAGCACACGAACTTAACCACTACGCCACAGGGCAGGCCCCTATAAACTAGTTTTGATTCATCTAGCTAATATCTGTGTCTAACATCTCCATTAATCTGAACCTTTCTAACAGGGTTAGACCAACTGCAGCCTATGGGCCAAACCTAGCCTGCCTGTTTTGGCAACACTGCTAGATATGAATGATTTTTACAATTTTCAATGGTTGGAGAAAAAACAAAAGAAGAAAAAGAATATTTTCCGACACATAAGATTTATATGAAATTCAAACTTCAGTGTGTAAATAAAGTTTTACTGGAAAGGAGATATGCCCACTTGTTTGTGTATTGTCTATGGCTGCTTTCTCACTATAAGGGCAGACTTGAGTAGTTGCAACAGAAACTATATGGCTTGTAAAGCTTAAAATACTTATTATCTTGCCATTTACATGATCTGTAATGTAAACTCTGCTTCTAGAATGTAAGCACCATGCTGATAAGACTTTTTTTTTTTTTGCTTTGTTTATTTCTTTATCCCTAGCAGCTAGAAAGGACCATTCAAATAAATTTACTAAAGAAGGAAGGGAGGAAGGGAAGAAAGAATTTGTCAACAAAGCAATCTTGCATATGAAAATTAAATCAAAAGGTCCTTTGTCAAGAGCTCTTTACAGAATACCTTAGCTTCCTACTCAAGCCCTTTTGCAACTGACTTGACTACTTCTTCTTTACTTCTACTTCTTCCCAACAGCAATAGATTCCAGTAACACCTGGTATCCAGCCATTGCCTAACCACACCATGCTATGCCTTGTTCATGCATGTTTCTCTCCCTTAATATCCTTCCTTCCTCTAGACACTAACTTCTGCTTCTCTGCCTACTGAAATGCTATTTATTCTTAAAAGTCCAAATTCAACAATATCTTCCCTACATGGTCTTCCCTAGCCTTTCCAGAATAAATTGCTTCTCTCTCTTCACTCTGATACATTGAGTCAATAATTGCAACATATTATAATTATGTTTAACTATTTTGCTTCTTAACAAAATCACGAGCATCTTTAAAGCAAAGGATGATGATGTTTAATTCATCAATGTACCCAACCCTGGCATATGACAAACCAAATCAATAATCAGCCAATACGCCAGTGGGTTTAACACTGAAAAGATCCAACCAGTTGACCTGACTTGACTGTTCTCTTCTGTTTTAATAAAACTTCTGGTTATATTAAATTATATTATCATTTTAAAATGATAAATGGAAAATTAGAACCAATTCCCCCAAAAAAGTTTTGTACAAAGATAGCAGTGTCAAAATCAGGGTAAAGGCTCTCAAGTTGACACCTTCAAGGGATTATTACTCATCTCTTGAAAAGTCAGATATGATTGTTAAAAAGCAATAAATACCCAACATCTTATACAGAGAAATTACCTAAAGCTGCCAAAATTGAACCAATCATAATAATAATGTTCTAAATTTACTTACCATTTTAGAAAATATCACTTAAAAAATTTAAATTACTGGCAATTAAATATATGATCTGTTCTTTTCAGTGCTATGTGAATAGTTTTACACTTAGGAATTGACAAAATTATTGAGTTTAAATGCTTAAAAAATGACTCAAATCAGAAAAATAAGCAGAGATAAAAAATTTACTTCAATAGGGAAAATTACGAGTGCTAAAAATCCTTAATGAACGTGAGATGGCAAAATAACCAGGTAGGTACAGTGAAACAGAAATTGAATTATGTTATTTAATGAGATAATCTGCATTTAATAGTGTTACTGTTAATCCCAGACTTTCTGAGGCTTTCCCGTAGTTCATCAAGCCCAGAGACATCTTTGTGAGAAACACTGAGAGGTCCCCTATGTTTCTACACTTGGTAGATTCTGTATCTGGAGTCATTTTACCAAGGCTTGATCTGTTTAGTTTGAAGAAACATATCTTAAGTAGCTCATATGAGTTCTAGTTCTTTAAAATTAAACCAATCTGATGGAAATATTTATTGTTAAAGTACCTAGTTCCATAATGAATCAAGAATAAGCAATTGACAGTCATAGGAAGCAAATTCGTTGGCCAAAGGCTGTATCTACTCTTGTCTGAGGCAATATAACACCCCTTGCTACAAGATTCTTTTAAGTACCAGGAATTCTTTTTTAAACTTTTTCATTTTCACCACGTCAATATGATCAGTGGATTGTTTTTAGTAATATTGTATTTAGTAATATTTCAATCAGTTCTTTCTTGGACTCTCTAAGCTTCAAATTTTAATAATAAACTTGATTCTCAGATTAACCAGTTCTGTCTGAAAATATCTTTCCAGGTTACCCTAAAAGTTCACCAATTAAAGACATTTGAAAATATACTAGAATTATGAAGAAAGAGGGAGGGGCAATAAAGAAGTGATTAGCAATGGGCATGTTAGGATGAATTAATCATTGACTCTTTCCTCAAAATGTAGTTACTCTGAGGAAATAAGAAATGTACCGAGTAATGAGGAAAGAACGTTGAGATATGGGAAACCCTGCAGTGCTAGTTTTGGAGACACAGATCTTCAGAAAGGACCATGCAGTGGAAATCTTGCAGATGGGGAAATCCTATGAACTCCCATCACACCCTATCACTGTGACCTTTCTGCAAGTTATGCTAATTGTCAACTCACCTGCGTGTAACTCCAATCAGAACATAAGCTCTATATGTGAGAAACTTCTATTAGCTCCTTCATATCTGGCTTCTCCTTTCTTTCCATAGATTTCTTAGCTGGTCATATGATCATGCAAAATAAAGACTTCATCTTGAATCTTCCTTGAAACTAGGTGTGGCAAAATGTGATTTTTCTTTTTCTGGCTATTAGGATATGAATGGAGGTGATATATTCAACTTCTAAGTCATATTTTGACTTTAAGGGAAGGAGTGTACTTTTCCCTATCTTCCCCCTTCCCCTGGTCAGAATGCGAACATGAAGTCAGTTATCTTGTGCCATACACACAAGGCCAGTACTCTAGGGATATAAGATGGTAAACAGATGGAAAGAGCCTGAACTTGAGCTTGAACTATTCACTCATGATCTTATGAGAGAGAGAAATAAACTTCTGTCTCTGCTGAGCTGAACCCTGTGAGAACAGAAATAATCATTGTGCTGTTTTTCATATTCCCGGTGCCTAATGGTGGGTCAATCACTAAACATTTGACTAATGGAAGGATGTCTAGACAAACTTAGGATGGTGGAGGATGGATACACTAATAGATGGATGGATGAATCAATGAGTAGATGGATAGATGGAAAGATAGATGTGAAAAAGGAATAGACACTGAAAAGAAAAGGAGATATGAGTATCAGTTTTAAAAACTTGCCTTGGACCTGCCCAGTCTTCAGTCTTTCAGTAATATCTAGGCTCCAGTTGAGAAGATTTAAAGATAGGAATATCTTAAATATTCATAATGTATTACTATAGACATTGGTCAAGCCTTTGTGATCTCCCACGTCTACTAGTCCCTCAATCCTGTACAGCAGTTTTATTTCCGTAGTCAGTTTTCTCTTCTAGTTTCCTCTTATTCTCAGCAGTTGATCTTAATATTTATTTCACATAGGAATTAGAAACTCTCAGACTAACATACTCTCTAGCATATCTGTTTCAGCTCTTATCTTATTTAAATTTTCATTGGCATGTGATAATGGGGTTCATTCACTCCTGTTTGAAGCATCATCTTTCACTAGCTGTTGACATTACACCTACATGGTCTCCTGTATCTCTAAGATACTCTCTCAGGCTTGTTTATCTGCTCCTTTGCCTGACATCTGTTTTAAATGTTGGTAGTCGTAGGGTTCTGCCCTCTCCTCTCTCTCAACACTCTCTCTGGGAGATGTCACCTACTCCCTTAGTTTTACTTACCATGAATATGTTGATCATTCCCACTCAAACCTTTCCAATCCCATTTATACCATACATCCCAGATCCTTATATCCAAAACCTACTGGACATTTCAATGTCATAGGTCAGAGGTGCTGCAGGCTCAATATGTCAAAGCTGATTTTTCATCTTCCCTACCTTCTTCCTCCTCCTCTTGTAGTTCTTTCTGTGACGTTTTGCAATAAAATATTTCCAAAAATATTTCATTTTCCAGAGATTTTAGGATTTTAGAATTTTGTATAAGAGACTGTATTGCATAATCTTCCAACCTATATCCCTGTCTAAGTGCCAGGCAAATTGGGGATATGGCTATATTATATATTTCATAGACTGTATTTGCCTGAAATTTATGTAAGCTACACAACCCTATATCAGGTACAATTATTACCTCATTTTATAGAAGAAACTGAGGTTGATAGAAAATTATTTGTCCAAAGTAACCCAATTAGTAGGTGGTGGAGCTGAGATCTGAACCCAGGATTGTCTGAATCGAAAGCCCAATTTATGCTACTGCACTTGCCACTCTGCATTGTAACTGCCTGTTTCCTCCTCCATATCCCCCGACAGACTCTGGGTTCTGTGAGTGTGGGGCTGTTATAAATGTCCCCATTATTTTGTTATACTCATTACTAATACTAACGAAAATCACCAGTACACATTCATTCAAAATGCTTTTAAAAATAATGAAGAAAAGAAATTGGAATAAAATGTGATCTGCTTAATATTTAAGAATATTATCAATGTCTCATTACATTGGGCTGCATTCGTTTCCCCCTTTTTACCCTGACAGGAGAAGTAGTTCTATCCTGGGTTTGGTTTGTTTGTTTTAATCCATAGGTATTACTGCCTATTAACATCCCAGATTCTCTTTTATATTTGAACATTTTACTCTCACCTTTTTACTTTTCATAAAGTTAGGTAGAATTGTGTACATTTCCTTCTTCATATTTGCTCTGTAGAATCCGTATAATTGTGGCATTTGCCTTTTCTCCCAAAGCTAAATGTTGGTAATGTTGAAACGTGAGGAGAGGCTTAACTGATGCACAATTTAGTGAAATCTAAGAGATTTGACTGTCCTACTGCACTTAATATGTAACATTGCCTAGCCTCCTCTGATGGCAGGTTTTATAATTTACTATGTGTGTTAATACCTGAAAAGTACTTAGAAAAGAATCTGGCACATAGTGAGGGCTATGTAAGTGGAATCTATCATTCATATTATCTCAGTCACTGGAGGAAGACCTTACCACTTATGAGAGGAGACGGGGCTGTCCCAGCGAAACCAGACTGTCACTTATCTCTTGTTTAGCATTCCCTACCTTTGCATGAAATAGCGAGTTTCCAAAGTTTGAAAAAATACAACTAAGAGTGAAAGCTAGGGCCGGCCCCGTGGCTTAGCGGTTAAGTGCGTGCGCTCTGCTGCTGGCGACCGGGGTTCGGATCCCGGGTGTGCACCGATGCACTGCTTCTCCAGCCATGCTGAGGCCGCATCCCATATACAGCAACTAGGAGGATGTGCAGCTATGACATACAACTATCTACTGGGGCTTTGGGGGGAAAAATAAAAAATAAAAAAAAAGAGTGAAAGCTAGAGGCAAAATGGCTAAATACCAGGGAGGCTACTGTTGTCAATGCAACGGTTGCCATTTAAATAGGACTTTTTAGGTGTGGCTAGAGCTCAGAGAGCTTTAACGTGGAAGAGGTGATCGGAGTGGATTCTCGCTGCAGACAGTGCAGGGAAGGCCAGGCTGTTGGACAGGCAGCAGAGTCATCAGGAAGGAAGCACAGAGCATCAGGGGAGTCAGCAGAAAACAGTAGGCAGATCACTCGGCCGAGGTGATAGGCGTCAGGATAGTCAAGGAATATGGATTAGGATTATATCCACGTGGACTGTGGACTCAGGTGACAGTCAGGATCACAGTTCTCAAGGAATTAGAACTGGGAAGGAAGCAAACCGTGGGTTTAGACACATTTGACTAATACATGTTCCCATGAACCGAAACTGAAATAGAAACCAGGAGATTAGACCTAAAGAATGAGGAAAAGTCCTGATTGGAGTTTAAGATTAAAGAAGCGCCAGCAGTAGACTGACTTCCTGATGAACTAATGACCAAAGGTTCTTTAAAATTTTTTCTAACTGGAAATAAGCCTGGATCCAGAATCTGAAGTTAGGCTGAGGCTGGAGGTGAGGAATTGAACCCAGCTTTGGCTACTAAAGGGACTTTGGAGACTGAGAGGAAAGCAGGCTACATATTTTATCTTTATCATTTTACATCATGACCTTGGGCAAAGAAGATTTGTTGTCCTACAAGACTAATAGCCTTGACCACTCAGAGAGTTGTTATAAGAAATTCATACAACAAAGATGTTTTGTAATTGCTTAGCAAAGAATTTTTATATTCTTTTACTAGTTTTCATTTGTTGAGTCTCCTAATCTACATATCTCTAAAAATCTTTAGGCTATCACTTAAAAACCCAATGTCATAAGCCCTGATTAAGGAAGCAATTTGGTTAACTAATGTCATTATATTACTGAACATTCTAACTAATCTGACAAATTTTTCATAACCACCCAGTGAGATCTAGACTCCCTGGTAATTTCTAACAGACATGCTGATAGAGATAAAAACAAATCTCATCAACACTGTCACTTCGAAAATCTCATGTGCTGGAAACTGGAATTAAGACCCCTTAATTCATAAAATCTTCCCTTCAACTTGACGAAAAATCTTAGATGACTCAACATTTAAGCAATCCCCTTAGGTCCAAATGTAAAACTCTCCACTGGCAAGAACACTTCTAACAAAACCACCTCTCCCCACTATTTGGACCACTGGACAGAAGAGGTAGAAATAACTCAAGTGTCATTATTCTTTTAATTTAGAAATTTACCATTAGCCACACTTATTCCAGGTTTGGGATGCAGTAATAGTAATAATACATTTTGTTTTTAATTCACAGATGAACAAATTCCCTGAAGAATTAAATGAAATCAACAAAACAGTAAAGCTATACCTACTGCAAGATAATCGGAGAAATGAAAGCAACCAAGAGATGAGAATTTCAGACTCAGAACCATACACTCTAACAAACTCCTGATGGGATGTTGACATGACTGTAAAGGCACTGTCACTTTTAAAGATAATGCCTTTTTCTTAAGACTATCCCTTTGTTTGCTGCTACTTATAATGAAAGTTATAAGAATAAAATGAACCTGAAATTCAAGGAATGTGATTAAAATGAATTATGGATAAAAAGTGGACAGAAATAAAGCAAAGTGCCTTCAGAGGCAAAAAATAAAATAAAATAAAAAAACAAACAAGCAAAAAAAAACCCCTATGCTTATTGTTTCCTAGAATGACAGAAAGTTGATAAAATTTATATTGTGGAATATAAAAATAAATTTTGGATTCAGCAATTACATATGTAAAGATTTTATAATCAACTTGTAATCTGTCTTCCTACTGTTCTAACAATTAAAATGTACACACTGTCATGAGGTGCTGAGTAAAAAATAAAAACCTTGATAATTATGCCAAATAGTGCCTTTGTAATAAATACATACTCATTTGATAATAACCACCATCAGCTGACACCAACATCGCACACGGAAAGTACTTAATAGTTATTGACTGACTGACTGAATGAATGAATGAATTCCACATAATGAATGTATACAAATAGGTAGCTTTGAAGAATTTTTAAAAACAATCAAATCTCTTCCAATAAAATTACAAAAAGATTCAGGTTGAAATTAAGATAAAGAAGAGAAGATCTAGCATATGGTCTGCATTCAATAAATGATTTTTATTTGTTGCATTATTTGTAATAAGGAAAATGGAGAAACAGAGATTGTTTTATATAAAAATGCATAATTAGAAGTTCTGGAAAACATATTTTAGCTCATTTCAAGCTCGTGGTTTCTGAAATATGGTAAGTTCTCCGTGAGGGATATGCAGAACTCCAGAATTCAATGTGAAGATGAGAAAGAACGACCACAGACGATATGGAACAATAAGAATATATTTAGTTTAGCTCAACTATTGTTCTTAATCGATATATAACAAGGATTGGAATATTTATTTATAATGTTGTATACCATAGGCTTCTTATTTTTCCATAGACAACATGACAATAATAGTAACATTGTGTGGGCATATGATGTTTTTGCCTGATTACCATCCTTTCATTTAGGAAACCTCGCTTCCCCAATTCCATCTCCTCACCCCCTTACCACAAGAATAGCCATTTGACCCAGGGCTGGCTAATCCACAGAGTACCATTCCTTTGGCAACATAAATTGTTCCAATTGTCAGCAAGTCCTTCACAGTGGATTAAGATATTGATATATCTTAATACAACAGTTATTAAATATAATAGTTATTTTTCTACCAAGTGGTTTAACTGGAAGAATATGACAATGTGGTTGCCATCTTCCCTGATAAATGGAGAGACATTCAGTCTGTGGCATAAACCCAAATAAACATGAGAGGGGGGAAAGGAATTAGGGGAGAAAGGAGGAAGGGAGGGAGGGAGGGAGAAAATGGTGGGGGGAGAGGCAGAGGGAGAGAATGAGAACAAATAAGAATAAATGAATATATCCTGAAGAAATCAAGTCCTAGTTCTACTTCCTAAGCCTCAGCTACCTACTCTTCTGCCTTTGATTCCAAGGAGTTAAACTAAAGTAATTCCCTCTCAAGTCTATGACCCAAGGCAGTCCCTTCTGTGCTTAAGCTAATCTGAGTTTCTTTCGTTTGCAATTGAAAAAAAGAAAAAAACTAAAGAAATGTCACTGCTTGCTGCATGTATTAATCTCTGGGTTACCGCATCTTTCTATTTTTGCTCTTCTAGCCTTCAACACCTGTGGGACCAATTCCTATACTAAATTTCCTCTTTTTGAAGTACTTAGCATAGTTCCTGTTCTGCTGGCTAGATCCCAACTGATACAGTATCTGTAACTAGAGCTTGGAAAAGAAGTCTTAGAAACATACATTTTATAATCATCAGCATATAGATGGTAAATGAAGCTACTGAGTTGGGTGACATTCGTCGGGAAGAGCATGGAGAACAAGGTTCAGAAGGAGAGATCATTTTAAAATAGCAAAATTAATGTGTGCTAGTTGATGGAGTACAGGTTTACTTTAATCTTGAATTCAAGATTAATGTGGCCTAAGAATGTCCAAAATAACAGGCTGAAATCTTTGATGAAAGATCATACAGACATGGCATACTCTATGCTAAGGCCTTAAGTGGCTCAGTCCAGCAGAGCAGAGGAGAAGCTAAGATTGAGTAAGACTGAGATTGAGGTAATTTATCTGGTTATAAGGCTGACCTCACACCACCTCCACACCTCCCCAGGTCTGACTGCTCATCTGTCAAAGTGGTTAAATAATAACACAATCATAAGCTGTTTTGAATAAAGCATGTGACACGATGTATGAAAAGTGCCAGACATGATAAATGATCAGCACAGAGCAGCTGCTGCTGTTGTCGATGATGCTGTAACGTGGAAAAGAATATCATCAGACTATCTAATCTCTTTCTAAGGTTTTCTTATGTATACATAAAATATACATATATAAGATTTTATTTACTGCTAGGTTAGTTTCTGATCAAGAATCAGAAACTATCGGAATTTTGTGAGCTTTTATTATGAGAGCTTAAACAAACAAACAAATCAATAAAACCCCAAATCCTGCAGATAAACTAAGTTTGTTGCCAAATGAACTGTTTTTGATCTCTGCCTCTCATGCTTTTGGCTATTTCGCAGTTCTATCCTGTTTGCCCTCTGCTTCCATTTATCCCAAGGTACTGTCAGAAAGAAGCTAATTGATCGTGTTAGCACTCCCTATCACTCCTGGCTCTCAGAGCTTCACCCACTGCAGCCTAATACGACACAGTACCCTGGATCTCATCGGATACAAAATTACATGGCCCGCTAATTTCAGAGACCTGGCTCCGTTAACTGGCATCACGGTGGAATCTCTTCAACAAAATATTTACCTCACTTAATATGCCTGAAAGGACACACTTTTGATTAGGGATTCTTTCCTTGACAAGGACACACTTGGGATTAGGGATTGCTGGTCAAATCTAAATTTTACATCTCGATGGCACACACCTGCAAAGTTGTCACATTGAATTTAATTTTTTATTAAGAGTCTTATTAAATCATTCTAAACAAAATCTTTTCTGGGACACAAATCCTAAATAAACAAATTTAACTGCCTGTTTCCATATCTATCATCAAAGAGGAAATCAAACACACAGGACTGATGTTCAGTCATTAACACCAAATGCCGCTGAAACCAGCTCAGCCTATCCCAACATAGAACTTTCCAAATCTTCTTAAGCAAAACTAAATATGATTCAGATGAACAAATATTGGTTTTCTTTCACTCACATCTGTTCAATTCTAACATTTTCTCTTGGCTCACACTCCAATCCCCCTGAACAGCCTGGGTAACTAGAGGCATTCGGGATGGTAGAAGCTGCTTTGTGTGTATGTGTACATCCCTGAAATTATGTCTAGCCCCTGCATAACATGTCCAACTGCTGCAGCTGCTGTCATGAAACATCCACAAGGGAAAAATAAGCATGTGAGTGTACACTATCATTCTATATGCAACAAGCTATATATAACACATGCAAGAAGTGAAGCATCTAGCTTAAAGGCATACCAAATTTTGTAAAGATTTGAAATACTGTATAGCATTTTGTCCTAGGAAAATGAGATCCACTCTCCTTTTTCCTGTTCTATAATGGCAGGCAACAATTCTCTTGTTTCCTATTGCATTCCAGTCCTAGCACTTGTAAGAGCATAATGGATGCTACACAACTGACTGCTGAAAAATCAATGAATTTCTTGGAAGTTATCACACCTCACCACCTTATCCCCATCTACCCTGCACATATCACTTGAGAAACACTGTTTTATAATGACTTATAATTTCCTCGTAAAAAATCATATAAGAAGTTGTATAAAACAATCCAATTTGTTTAATAATATTAAAAATATAAAAATTTCTGATAAAGCATCACTACAATAAATATATGATTTGGGGATAATACCATTGAACTACAAGTGGCCTCCTTCAAAAACCCTCTGAGAATTATGATTAAACTCAGAAAAAAAAATTCTAAAGCAATATTAAATACTACTTCCAACTCTACTTTCTCGCCCCTCTACTTCTTCCATCTGGGATCAAATGAAAGCTTATCCCTTAATTTATTACATACTTTTAGGATATAAATGATAGGAAATTTGAAATGCAGACTTTCTCTGTCTTCGGGGGAAAATCTTTCACTGTTCAACAGAGTGGCCAGGAACACTAAACTACTCTTATATTGGCCAAGGACTCCATCTTGGAACAAGTCAGAAAATGAAACTTTGTTTATGCAATTATTCTGCCTTCTACTAAAAACCTTTGCTTAAATTTAGACATATAACAGAAATAAAAGGTATTTATTTCATTTGTCCTTCAACCCCAAAGATTGTTTCGTGAGCTGCCATTATCATCTGTGTACTGCGTGTGAGACCTGCTGGATCCGGGGAAGGGAGGGCTCTCTCAGTTACGCTGTCATCCTTCTCCTCTTTGACAGGCAAAGCACGTGAGGCAGGTAGAAGCTCTTTCCCCAGCATGTGTAAAATCATAAGTGGCAAGTGTAAAATATTTAATTTACTTGAGGAAAAAATATTTCTATCACACTCCAAAATCTGATAAGAATGTTAGGATTTATGAAATTATGGCTTCAGCAAACACCCACCGAAGCACAGTTTGACATGGTTTGCAGAGCCAACATCTGCCAAAATTTCAAGGTATGCTTGTAGTTTTAAGTTCTGCGCACGTATCATTACTGATATGGTAAAACAGAACTCCGTATTTACAATCAGTGTTATATTTCAAACATGTCCTTAGAATGTCTAATTAATTAAAAATAAAGAATAAATGACTTTTAAGCCATCATTAACTTCCAATCAAGGAAAGTTCCATTTACTCCAGATAGTACTAAAAAATAGGTATTAATAAAATTCAGAAAATTTAGTAGGTAATTCTACTATAGATATTTAACATTATACATATGAGCAGTGGGGCGAGATTTTATAGGGTCAGGATAAAGATACAAAAAGTCTTACAATCAACATTTTTCAACAACAAAAAATGTGACAATAAAAGCTTTCTACGCTTCAGATTATTATTGCAACTCGCATTTGATATAACATATGTCTAGGAAAACAATGAGTTTGTTACAACAAATATGTTCTACATAAACCATAAAGAAATTGTGCTAAGCAAACCCTAGGGTAACCCCCATGATCTCCATCTCCTGGGATCCATGCCATCTTATAATCCTTTTCCCTTAGTGTGGGCAGAACCTATGACTTGCTTCCAACCAAAAGAATATGACTAAAGTAATAAGATCTCACTTCTGTGATTAGGTTAAATTGTTTAAGACTGTCTTTCTAGTAGCTTGATGAAGTAAGTGGCCAGGCTGGAAAGTACATTGTAGCAAGGAAATATGAGCAACCTTTAGGAAGAGCAGGCGTCCTCTTGGAGCAGAGGGCAACCTCTAGGATCTGAAGGTGGCCTCTAGCTGACAGCCAGCAAGAAGCTGTGGTCCTCACCCCTACAACCACAAGAAACTGAACTCTGTCAACAACCTGAGTGAGGTTAGAAGCAGATTCTTCTCCAATCAAGCCTCCAGATGAGACTGCAGCCCAGCCAACATCTAGACTGCAGCCTTAAGAAACCCTCAGCTGAGAACTCATTTAGGCCATGCCTGCACTCCTGACCCTCAAAATTTTAGAGATGATAAATGTGTTTTCTAGGCCATTAAGTTTGTGGTAATTTGTTACACAGAAATAGCAACTAATACAGAAATATTAAAATGTCTACAGTTTGGGGCAATTTCAGTGTTCTTATCTATATTTATGTCATCAAATACTACCTATAAAGAAAAATGTTATGCAGATAAAGGTTTAATTGCAGTCAGTAAGATTAATATTTTTAGTGCCAATATCTCTTTAAATCTGAAAATGGTACAAAAAAGAGAAGACGCTTTGCCAAAAGATGCTCCATATTAAAGTAATCTTAGTCTAGTAGTCTAGTTGCTCTTTTATTATATAATAAAAAATACAAAATACATCTTTATGCATACGTATTCATTCATTTTCATAAAAACTCGGTAGTTGTTTTTGCTTCACTAAGGAGACACATAAAGTAAAATGATCTTACACTCGATCTCAAATTTCTCTGCAAAAAATATGTCCTTCACAGCTTCATAGAAAAATAAAAAATTATATATGTAACCAGCCTGTGTTTAGTGATAAGATCACATTAACCTTTACATACAAATCTCAGTGAGATTAATAATTAACACCTGCAGCATTCTGGCCTTGGCAACCTTCAAAGATACACCGTCAGCCGTAGTACCACTGCAAGTGCCACTGGGAGTTTTGTGAGTTTTCCTGATGAGCCACGGACCACTTCTGGCACCAGCTGTGGACTGCATCCTGATGTTCCCTGTCCGCTAATATCATGAGCCAAAACTGTGCACTTTTGAGCCACTAGTCATTGTTCCACCCCCACTCAGCAAGCTGGCGAGGCTGTTGTTACTCATGACTAAAGCAACTCTTCTCCTTAGAGAAGCTCCATAGCCATGCTGCTTGGATCAGAGGCATTACAACATTTACAGAGAGAGCTCTTCAAAATTTCACACATAGCCTTCCCTGCCAGGTGGTCTGGATGAGAGCTAGTTCAAACAAGAGTGATCTCTCTCTGCCCTGAACTAGGCCTGTCCTCGGGTTCCTAGGATATGTGGCCAACTCAAGCTCCCTCATCACACTTTGTTTCCCTTGTAATGAAGTCTCAGAAGCCTTCTTTTGTGCTACCCACCCTCTACTGAAGTCATGCTCAAATATTTCCATACCCATACTGTAGCCATTACTTTTCAGAGAGAAACGTTATTCCCCGTCTAATTGGAGAAATCAAACAGTTATGAGTTGAGTGAGTTTAGGAAGCACACTGAACTCCACATTCCAGGCATATCTCAGTCCCTTGCTACAGGTCTGATAGCTATTCATCAATATCCTTTTGACTATTATAATTCAAACAATAAATGAAGAAAGAAGATTATTTATTTTAATAATTACAAAGAGTAATTTCTTGAACTATGTTTTTTAAATGACAACCCTAAATCAATTAAGAAATATCCAATCTCTTACAAAATAGCCAATCTCATACAAATCTGTCTGAAAGAATCAGAGCAATGTGTTTAGGAATTGGAAAACAATATCATCAATCACACTGGATTGTCTGTCTTTTCTTGACCTGTGTACTAATCCTGATACAAATGCTACAAACACTAAAAAGCTATGACTTTTTAGATCATGGCTTCTAAAATTGATATTAACTTGGCTGCATTATTTCTGATGCAGTGGATAATAACAAAAGTAGAAAAGCTATTATATTATAAATAAATATCTGGGTATATAAATGAATCCTCACTAAAATATTTATTTGAAGTTAATTAAATTCCATTATTACATCCATCATTACAAATTATCTCCTGCATTCTAATCATTGGTTAATTGCTTATTATTTCACAAAGACGGATAAATGCAAGTCACATCACTAAGAAGATGGCTACATTTGATTTCAGTATGGGTTACAATTTATTTTATCTTAAACAACTGCTGTAATAAATTAGGTAAATACACCACATGCTTGCAAATAGACTCCAGTGTATCTGGGTCAGTTGCTTACAGAGCCTAGAACAGTGCTGGACACACAAATATTTCCTGAATGAACAAGGAAAATACCCAACTATCCACTAGTACAGTGAATGCGTGTACTTCGTCCTCCCATGGGTAAATCTTGAAGAAAAAGGTAAAGGAGACACTAGAGCCAAGGTTGTACAGCATTTCTCCCTCTTAACTACTAACATATAGCTTGTTGCCTGGACAGTGAAGAGGGGTTAGTTGAGAAGACTTGACATATTTCCTGTTGACTCTACCTCATTAATGACCTTCACTTTCCATCTTTCTCCATTCTTTTATCCCCAAGCTTTACTGAGAGATATTTGAAACATCCACTCCTATACTTTTTGAGAAAACATAGGTACAGGATTGGGCAAGTATGTCATCAGGTAGTATTTTCTTCATACTATCGGTGGATCAAATAGTCATACACTTTTGGTACCCCACAGTCCCAAGCACATAGTTAGGACTAAATTTCTATAAATAGTTGTTGATTGGTTGTTTTAAAATAATAACTGTCAAACTATCCACTGGATACTCATTTTTGGTTCAAAGAACATTAATAAATCTTGGAGATGTCTTCAGAATGAAAAATTCCTTAAGAACAGAGTCTTCTGGTCATGTTCATTTCTCTTTGTTATTTCTACAGGACCTAGCACAATGTCTGAAACATTCCAGACATAGCTTAATTTATCATATATTAATAAATGAATACCTTAATTATTATAGGTTAAGACGAAGATAAGTGGACCCCCTTCTTTTATGTTTTGAGTCTATATTTCCCAATAAATAGACTGAAGTTAATAATAGAAGGAAAGACCAAGGTCTGCCAAAAGTATATAACATATTTCTATGATGATATTAAAATCACACATTAAATCAATGCTGTAAATACTGAAATAGATAACAGACACAAGAGTTTAAGTCTGTAATTATGCCCCAATCTGTTGCATTATATTCATTATTTTAACATGTTAGCTATAAAAATTGTTGGCAAAATCTAACATAAATAATTATTAAATAAATAATTTCCCATGTTTTGGTTAGATCATTAGCTATATTTAGTTATAAGAAGGCAAACTTTAAAAGAAAAACACAATCATTGTTGCTTTCGATATGTATCCTGCTTATTTTTTCCATGTAGATTTTTGGAATATTTCCACTAATTAGATGACTCCCAAGACATTTTTAGTTTTAACAAACCACATCATCATTTTGCTTTTAGGCGCTGGAGAGCCTCAATATATTTACATATAGATTATCTAATTTATAAAGTGTTGTCATGAATGAACACATAATTACCACTCCTCCCATTCCACCCCAAAATGGAGGACTATATGATTATGAATTAATGAGATGGATTTTCTTTTGTACCAGATGTAAATGAATTTCATTACTTTATAAAAGTGAATGGCTCCTATAATTACTGAATTTAATGTTTTTACTTGTTTGTTTTTCCTCATAATTATAGTATTGAGTTTTAGATGTGCACATTATTTTGTTTAATAATTTCTGTGAAGAACTAGACTCTTATGTGAATCAATTATGTAAATAGATATTTTTAATGATGGTGTTTACTTAAGGCTACTCTGTGTCCAAATGCTCAAAGATAATAATTATGCTAATCAATTATCAAGCTCGCTTCATGATAAGATGAAACTGGACTGAAACTTTATTTATAAAGGCAGGGACTTGAGTGTATTAAACATGCAAATGTTAAGAGCAGTTACATTTTTAGTAACTATATAAAAATGTCTCAGGTGCAACAAGATGAGAGAAAGACTGATATTTAGCAGAATGAGAAAACAAGTTCAATTACTCAATAGTATCCCTGTTTAAGGAAAGTTACACCTATGGAACAATATTCCATGGGAGATTTTTAAATTATTAGGCATTAAAAAAGCTGGGTAAAACATGATACTAAGAATGACTCTTAACAATTACGGAACATTTTTTATAATTACTGAAAAATTTCAACTAGTACATTAAATTTAGGGCAATATCTTTAATATGAAATTATTGCCTTTGTTTAAAACAATGTACTACAAAACACATCAAGGTAGAAATGGACCAAAGCATACAAGGACTTTGGGCATCCTAGAGTGCCAGCCTGATCAGCAAAGAAAGAATTTTGAAAAACAAGGTCAGGCATAGATTGACCACGACCAGAATCTTTTTCATTTTCAGATATTATAATCAGATACTTACTCATTTCCCATATTCCATGTGAACAATTCTTAGTGAAATAGTTCTACCTATAACATATTTATAAATATCTATATCATTTAAAGGGTTTTTTTCAATTTTACTAGATGGTAACTCTCACGCTATGCAATATAAAAAAAGTGCACTATTACAAATACCTCACAAGCCACTCTTTACCCTTTTCCATTTATTACCAGAATTTTGAAAAACACCAGAACAGCAACAGCTTCAGCAAAATCTTTACTATCCTTCATGAATTAAGCTCTGAATTTTCTAAAATCTTTAAGTGGAATCTTTGCCAAGATAAGCACAAAAGCTCTCAAAAAAATAAAAGTAAAGAAATGCAAAATGATGACAGTTTCAAAACATACAGAATCAGGGTTACTGAAATTACTGTTCTCTCCTCCATGGTCTCCACTTTCTACCATCTTTTCAAAAGCTTTTTTCCATTCTGGGTGGAATAGTAGATGAAACATAAATGGAACTCCCTCCTTTTCTGCTCCAAAAACACAAGATTAATAGAAAATATTTCATGTTCGAAAGATCCAAGGAAAGAAAATCTCCAAAAACCAGAAATGAATAGAGAACTCAGAGGAATTAGACAGGAGCTGAGATTAATAGCTCATAGGGAAGACAGGACAGTGGGCATTAGAGGTAAGGCCATCAGGAATAGGTCTCATTTTGGACCCCAGGGCAGAAACTAGAATTGAAGCTTCTGCCATGAATGAGGACAGGAAAAGTGCCCACTCCTCATCCACCTAACAAAAATAAATTGCTCGCTATGGCCGGGATGTGGTTACAACCTTAGTGAGTCTGATTTGAAATAGGCTTATATTTCTTGGGAGGTATCTGGGGGGTGTGTCTCATAACTACACAAATAACACTGGGCAAAACGCAAGAGTGAAGGCACTGATACAAACTGAGTTTGTGCACCCAGCAATGCCAGGCTACTGGCAGGCTCAAAACTAACTCACTGGAAGGGTATATGACAGAAAATCTCCCTCAGAAGATGAGCTCAAAATAAGATTTGCTAAATGTGAGTAAGTTCAATTCTGGAAAGACAGTTAACCTATGCCGTAAATGGGAGAATTAATTCTGAGAAAGTAGTCATACTAAAGAAAACTAAAAAATGATTTATAGTTTTGGTTCTGGCCAAGATTGAGTAACAAGGATTGGATTTTCCATCCTACCAGAAGTGAACAATAATAAAAAATAAACAAAAGATGTGAACCAATGATTTTCAAGATGGTGGATGCCAGGCAATGAAGTACAGTGATCCTTGAGATCTGGAGAGGAGGGGAGAATAAGTTCTACCATTGCCCCAGTTTACTGCTTTGAGAGTTTCCAGGCCTTGTACTGAGAAGGGGAACTCACAGCCAGGAAGATGTGCTGAGTTAAGAAGACACTGCTGAGAGTCCGGAGAACAAAGTAGCTAGAATTCACAAGACAGAGTAACAAAAAATGAGAGAGCAGCACAGAGAGAACTCCAGAGATCTGCAGAGGGTCTCCGTGGCGTTTTCATCAGAAGACTGATCAGTCCATGCATAATAAGGTTACTGACAAAGGCAAAGGAAAGAGCCACCCAGAGAATTAGAGGGAATGCATAGCACTCACACAGGAGATAGTGTCTGTCCCTACCAGCAACACTGGCAAGCCTTGTAATTCATGGGGCACTGGGTAGAGTACGCAGAGAATCTTGCCTCATGCTGGAGAATAATTAACCCTGGACTAAACATCACTCTTGTTCACCTACAAATCTAAAAAGGAAGACTCAAAAAGATAAAACTTAACTGTATTCCAGAACACATCTCAAGAATATTTACAGAAATATAAAAATATTCAGCACCCAAGAAGGTCAAATTCACAATGTCTGATATTCAATCAAAAATTATCAGTCGCATAAAGAAGCAGGAAAACACAACCCATAATCAAAAAACTCAGTAAACCAAAACCAGTGCCGAACTAACAAATATAATTAGCAGGAATGACATTAAAACTGATAATAGAATTAAACCTAACCATATGTTAAATCACATAAAATGTAAATGATCTAAACATACTAATTTAAAGGCAGAGATTATCAGATTGGATAAAATAAGTGAGACCCAATTATATGCTGCCTACAAGAAACACACTTTAAATACAAAGACAACAATAGGCTAAAAGTATGAGGATGGAAAAAGATATATCACATTAACACTAATCAAAAGAAAACTAGAATGGATATGTGACAAAGTAGATTTCACAGCAAAGAATATTATCAAATGTAAAGAAGATCGTTTCATAATGATAAAGGGGTCAATTCATCAGGAGAATATAACAATCATTAATGTTTATGTACCCGCCCTGGTGGTCTATTGGTTAAGATTCGGCACTCACACTGCCATGGCCAAGGTTTGTGTCCTGATCAGGGAACCACACCACTCGTCTGCCAGTTGTCATAGTGTGCAGCTGTGTGTTGCTGTGATGCTGAAAGCTATCCCACCAGTACTTCAGATACCAGCAGGGTCACCCATGGTGGACAGGTTTCAGCAGAGCTTCCAATCTAGACAGACTAGGAAGAAGGACCTGGCCACCCAGATCCAAAAAAAATGGCCATGAAAACCCTATGAATAGTAGCAGAGAGCCATGTCTGATACAGCACAGGAAGAAGAGAGGATGGTGCAAAAAGACCAGGCAGGGTTCCGCTCTGCTGTACACAAGGTCGCCAGGAGTTGGAATTAACCTGATTATACTAACAACAAAATGTTTATACGCTCAATAACAGAATTCAAAACACCTGAAGTAAAAAATGATAGAATTGCAAAGAGAAAAAAGAAAAATCTACAATGGAAGTCAGAGGTTTCAATACCCTGCTCTCAGTAACTGACAGAACAAGTGGACAGAAAATCTGTCCAAAAAACATCACCACTGGAAATTGCAGGAGAATGGTGGGGATAGCAGCCTGCCTAAATGGATTAAGAGAATGGGAGGTGATAAAGTGGAAACACCAACTCTAAGGGCTCCTTCAAGTACCTTTGCTGTAAAGGAGAGCTAAGAAATCAGTTGTACAAAGGGTAATGTGGGGGTCAAAGGTTTGTTTGCTTTTTGAAACATAAAACAAACTAGAACAAATGTATATGCTTAAACGGAAGTTCAGATGGTACAGGAGAAAACTATGTACAGTTGAGAAGAGAACGGGGATGTTACAAGAGAAAACTTTGAAAAGGTAAGAGAGAGGAGAAGCCAATAACAAGAAGAGAACATAAAAACTTCATGTTTTTGAAACTTAAAACACATTCCTAAATAATTCAGAAGTTAAATAATAAACCACAATAAAAATTAGAAAATACTTCAAACTGAACAAAAATCAAAGTAATACTAGAGATAAAAATTTGTGATGAGGGAGCTAAAGTGGTATTAAAGGGATATTTATAAACTTTAAGTCTTATTAAAAGGCTAACTGTTAATGAATAAACATTCCAGTTTGGAATCAGGGAAAAGAAAAAAAAATAGCTGCTCTGTAGGTTCATTTCTGTATCTGACTATTTAGGCAACATAAGACATAAGATCTTCTAAAACTAAATTAGTGAAAGGACTTGACAGTCAGGCTTATGAACCTAGTAACAGATCAATGTTTAAAGGCCAAACCGACAAAGCTCGGGGAGAGACATACTATTTAAGTATGTTTCCACTTACATTGACAATTCTGTCAGTTCTGTTTTCAATCAAAGACTAACAGAAATAGACAAGATCAAGGGAACAATAAATTCCTTGTATAGAAATCACCAAACCATATGTTCGATATCTCAAAAACACACACACTAAACTACCAAAAGCTTTTGAAGACATCATCTTTAGCCACACACTATTGACATATATCCAGACGTTGAATTGCAGAAATTAATCATAGCTCTTAAAAACCCTTTTTTTCTATATTAAGATGACATAACATTATTTTTTAATCCTTTGCCTCTGACTACAAAATATAATCTACATTGACTTCAAGAGAAAAAAAATTCCTAGGAAAAAGCTATGAAGAAACATTATAGCATGGAATATATTCAATTGCTGTTCATTCCAAAACATAGGACTGTTAATTGTATAATAAATGGAATATGAGACTCTCTCTCAAACAACAATTTGTTCAAAAATAAAGCTGTTATTCTTATTTGGCCTGTCAAGTAACATTCCTTGATTTTTTAAATTCTTGGTGAGAGCATATTTCTTGGTTAATTATGGCTGCAAGGAGAATCTCTGCTATTTATCAGGTCTTACATTATTTAACTGAAACAGATTCATATTACAGTACACTAGAAATAAGATGCTTATCAAATTCAAACACTCATTTATTCACTGATTGAAAAAACATAACTTGGGCCAATCATTCCAAGAAATCACGGGCTAGAAGAACACATCAGCTCTCTCCAAAAACACTCATTTCTGCTCAAAGCCTAGGCAAGTAAAATAACACTTATAAGTCAGGCTAGTTATCTTCGCAATTCATCCTAACTCTCCCATTAAAAATGGCACTCCCATTATGTCCACTTACATATGGAAAATGAGGCTCAGAGAAGTTAAGAAACTTTCCCAAGGCCACATGGTCAACGTTGGGCAGTGTGACTCCTGAGACTTCTTCTCAACTAGTACACTCTTCAGAACAATCTGATGGTCATACACATGGCCAGGTAGCACATGCCCAGAAAGTGGGAAAGTTAATCCTAAAGGTCATATGCAAATTTGAAGCTTAAGAATATTTACCCTGACTGCATGTATAGATTTCTGATGTATGATTAGTATTAGCCACTCGGTGGAAATGCAAGGCACCTCTAGTTGAAATGATGCTTCTCCAACTCAGCAAAAAGAAGAGCACACCAATGCTGTTAGTATCTACTGGTCAATTAAGCCTTGCAAATACACTCAATTTGTGTAAGGCAGCATAGTAGATCTGTAGTGGTTTGAATGTGCAACGAGCATTGAAGCTGATATGGAGTCGTTCTTTATAATTTTTACGATCTTTATAATTTACTGTGAGGTTCCACATTATGAGTACTGAACCAGAAATCTCATTACTTTAATAGCAATATAGCAAGGATAATACACAATGCAGGAGAAGTTTTATAAACAATGATCACCCAAAAAAACTGTTGGCCTTTACTCATAGAAGATTAAATTTTTACATGCAACTCTGTTCAATGAGAATGTCTTGAGTACATTCCGTGTTCCTTGATATGTGGGAGAACAAGAAAAGGCAGTTCTTGCTTTCAGAAATTTATAAGTTCATTAGAAAAAGAGCATTCATAAAAAAGCTAATAATAATAAGAAAATGATGACCTTTCAAAAAAGTAAGTGATATCCTAAGACAAGAAACATCAGTGTGTACTGTAACAGTCTATAAAATGTTTCATAAAAGAGAATACAAGGAAGAAGCCACAAAAAAAAAAAATCTGCTGAATGATTGTCTAAATGTAGGAAGAAAGAAGGAAGGAAAAAAGGAAGCAAGGGAGACAGACTTGAAGGTTAAATGGAAACAACAGTTTCTTACACAAACTATTTTGATAGACTGCTTATTTTCTTAAATAAGAAGGTTTTTTTATACAATGATATCAATAAAAATGTACCTTATTATTATTTTATCTCACTATTATCATTTTATGCATAGACACTTGAAAAACCCATGATTATATCATTTAGCAAATACTAAGAAACTCTACTGCTTACAAGAAGACATTCAAAAAAAAATTCCCTATTTAGTCGTGTATTTATACTCTATGTGTATTAAATGACCCTGAAGTAAGGTCTATCTGTAAATAAATAACTCAGTTCACCTTCAAATAACACTATAAGTAGCCTAAAATATAAATTGTCAACCTTTTTTGTTACTAACACATCCATATAGCATCCTAAAAAATCAAGGAAGGCAAGAAGTTTAAGTGAATTGCTTAGTAAAACAATAGGTTACCTGTAACTAGACACGATTATAGCAGCTTGCAAGTCAATGTTCTTGTGCAAATTCTATTGAAACATATTAGAAATTGCTTGTGACCTCTCTCTGTTTCAGCTTGTCACTATTAGAGACACTAATTTTGATTTTTGTTGCTATGAGAGTTCCTTCCTTCAAATCTAATATACCTACCCTGTTCCTCTAAATTTATTTTAAACATGTATCTAAATTAATTTCCATTTTTCTTTGTAAGGTTACATAGCTGCCAAATATTTTCATTTAAAATCCTCATACTAATCACAGGCAATATTGTCTAAATAAAACCAGACTCTATTTTAAGCCAGCAAACAAATTGTCTATCATATTTAGAGCAGAACCATGTGATTAAGTTTGAAAAAGAGGCAAAGCCATTGGCCCTCTGTATCTGCGGATTCAACAAGGGTTGAAATCCGCGGTTACGGAGGGCCCACTGAGAGACTTCAGCATCCGCGGATTTCGGTATCCGCTTGGGTCTTGAAACCAATCCTCGACGGACACCGAGGGACGACTGTACAAGCAGATCTTCGGTAAGAGTGAGAAATCCATTTTTTAAAGAAGAATATAAGTTCTTGTTTTCTTTTTTCAAAATTTACCCCAAGTTGTCACCTTTTAACGTATTAATATGACAAAATCTTTAAATAAAAATAATAATTAAATACTTAATATTTTTAAAAATTACCTCAAAAAATGTAGACAGAATTGAATAGACAGAGCTCAACTTTGAATTCTGTGTGTATTCTTTTTAAGTTTTAAAATATAATACACACATAAATAGTGTACAGCTCAGCATGAACACTCATGAAAGGAACATCACCAGCATTGCAGAAGCTCTCTTTGAGGGCCTTCTTATTACAACCCCGCATTCCTCCCCATATGTAACTACTATTTTGATTAAAACACCATACATTAGTTTTGCATATTTTTGAACTTTGTATTAATAGAATCATACCATATATATAGTTCCTTTCACTCAACATTATGATTGTAAGATTCATCCATGTTTCCTAGGGTAGCTGCAATTCATTCATATTCGTTGCTGCATAGTGTTTCATCATAAGAGTATACTATAATCTATTCATTCATTTTGGTATTGATGGACATGTAAGTTGTCTCCACTTTCTGACTATTACAAACAATGTTTTTAGGAACATTCTTCTACACCACTCTTGGTTTTCATGTATATGCATTTCTGTTGGGTAAATACTCAAAAGTAGAATTGCTAGGTTAGATTATGGATATGTTCAATATTAGTAAACTGTATCCAAAATGATTATGCTAATCATTTATATTCCCACCTGTAGTGTATGAAAATTCACCATCTTTGCCAATATTTAGTACTGTCAGTGTTTTAAAATCTGAGCCATTGATTTGCACTTCTCTGCTACTAATTGAGTAGCACTAATTGAACACTTGATTGAGCCATTGATTTGCACTTCTCTGCTACTAATTGAACACTTTTTTTTTTTTGGTGAGGAAGACCAGCCCTGAGCTAACATTCGATCCCAATCCTCTTCTTTTTTGCTGAGGAAGACTGGCCCTGGGCTAACATCTTTGCCCATCTTCCTCTACTTCCTATACTTTATATGGGACACCGCCACAGCATAGCTTAACAAGCTGTGCATGGGTGCGTGCCCGGGATCTGAACACGTGAACCCTGGGCCGCCGCAGCGGAGTGCGCGCACTTAACCGCTTGCACCACTGGGCCGGCTCCTGGGTTGAACACTTTTTGTATGATATTGGCCATTTGGATACTCTGCTTTGTAGAGCGCCTGTCAATTTTTTTGCCTATTTTTTAACACATATGTTGCAAATATCTTCTCCCATCTGTGACGTACATTTCATTCTCTACTGCAGTCTTTATTAACATAAGTTCTTAGTTTTCATGTAGTCCAAATTCTCAGTCTTCTCTTCTATGGTTAACGATTTTTATGTCTTGCTTAAGAAATTATTCCTCATTCCAACGTTGTGAAAATATTCACTAATATTTTACATCTAAACCAACATTTCACATAAAATTGATTTTTTTGTGTGGATGGGATAGGGGTCAAGTTTAAATTTTCCCTTTGGATTGTTCAACTGAATCAGGAACTTTTATTAAAGAAACAAAAAAATTATCTTAAATCAAGTTTTCATATATTTATAGATGTGTTTCTGCGCTGTGTATTATGTCCCACTGGGAACCCGTAGTACCCTATATTACGGACTGTAGCCTTATTCAAAGTCTTGATTTCAGAAAGGGTAAGTCCTCCCACCTCCTCCTTCAAGAATCTCAGCTATCTTACCTATTCTTGTCCCTTTTCATTTACATATAAATTTTGAAGCATTTCAATTTCTACTGAAAAACAAAAAACAACTGACAAAATTTTTATTTGGATTGCTTTGAGTTTATAGATCAGTTTTTTCTCAATAATATTTCACTGTCCCCTGAAGCAGTTTTATCAGTCCTAGGTATTTGATATTGTTGGTGCTATTGTGAATGGCATCTCTCTTTTGAATTTCATTTTATTGTTATTATATTACATTTTTAGTTTATATCTTTGGTAAACTTTATTTTATTGTTGGTATATTCAAATGATGTTTTAATATTGACCTTACATCCATGGCTTTGGCTAAATTCATTTATTAACTTTAATAGTTCAAATATGTAAATTATTATGGAATTTTAAAAATCATAATATTGGTAAATAACAGTTTGGTTTGTTTCGTTCCAATTGTATACTCTTTATATCTTTTGCTTGCCTTATTTTACTAACACATCTGATAACATTTGAATAAAAGTGGTGATAGTGGGTATCATTGTCGCCTTTCCAATGTAAGAGAGAACATTGTCAATATTATATTATTAAATATGATGTTTGCTATAGGACATTTTTTCTACTGTCTTTATCAAATTCACTTCCATTTGCAGATGGTAAATGTTTTTACCATAAATGGATGTCGAATATTTTCAAATGTGCTCTGCACATATTGAGACGATCCTATGATTTTTTCCCTCTTTGGTCTCTTAATGTAGAAAATTACATTAAATGATATTTTGGTGTTAAATCAAATTTATATTCCTGAAAATAATGCTGCCTAATTTTTGTGCATTATTCTTCAGAGGTATATATATCCCCTATTTCTTTCCTGAATAATAAAATGTGTTTTTTCTCTTGTCTCCCTGCTCAGTCTAGCCGAGGGGAAAACGTGTGTCATTTTTACTAGACTGTTCAAACAACCAACTTTTCACTTTGTTAGTACTTTCTATTTTGCTTTTTATTTATTCTGTTCTTACCACTATTATCTCCTTCTTTCTGCTTTCTTTGAGATGGACACCTAGATAATTGATTTTCTATTTTTCTTTACTGGTAAGAAATCCACTTATCACTCTAAATTCCCTCTGCATCCCAAATACTTGCTATTTCCTCCTTTCCTTCATTTTTCCATTGAAAATATTTTCTAACGCTCATTAGGTTTTTCCCTTATTTAAAGTATATTTTAATTTCCAAACATAAGGGATTTTTATGGTATCTTGTTATTATTCTGACAATTTTTCAGTGAACAGAAAACAATGACGCATCATTTCAATCTTTTTAATTTTGTTCAAACTCACATTATTGCCCAGAATACAGTCACATTTTGTAAATGCCTGTGTGCACTTTAAATGAATGCATATTCTAAAGTATGAGCAGTATTCTAGCTATGTCTTTCCAAATTGTTAATCACATCATTTAAATCTACTGTATTCATACTAATTTATTTTTATCCTCCTCTTCAATAAGTTATTTTAGTTTTATACATTTTAAAGCTATGCTATTGAGTGTCTACACTTCATAGTAAACTGAAACTTTAATCATTACAAAATGTTTCCTTTTGATTTTAGTAATGCTTTATGTCTTAAAGACAAATTTTTCAGATATTAATATTGCCACAACAGTGTTTGGGTTGGTGTAGTTTTTATTTTGATTAGATTTATTTGTTTATTTTTAGGTTAACGTTTGTATTGTATATATTTTTTCTATCATTTTTACTTTCGATCTTTCTATATTCTTTCGTTTTAGATTGTCTCCTATAAGCAGCATTCTTTCATTTTAGGTTGTCTCCGATAAGCAGCATATAATTAGGAGTTTTTTCCGGTTCCATATCCTTCACTGTTAATTTGAGCACTTAACATATTTAACCTTAACTCATCTATTGAGATATGTGAATTTAGTCCACTAACTTATCATTTGCTTTCTACTTGCCCCACTTTTTTATGTTCTATTTCCTTTCATACTTGACATTTTTTAGATTAATTTTTTTTATTATACTATTTTCCCTGTATTATCTTGGTAGTCTTCCATTCTTTTATTATTCTTTTAGTAGTTATCCTAGAGATTCAAATATACATTCTTGACCTAGAAAAGTCTAATATAAATTACACCTTTATATTTTTCTGGATAGTAAAGGACCTCAGAATGCTTAAATGCCATTTGACTCCTTTCTTATATGCTACTATTGTGTATTTTAATGCTATATATGTTTTAAACCCTACGGGGCATTTTAACTATTATTTTAACAGATGGTATTTTTGTCTGAAATCCCCAAGATCACCCTCACATCTGGAGATTCACTAGAGGGACTCAAAAAACTCGGCATGTAGTTGAATTCACAGAGAAGATTTATTACATCTGTGTAGTAAGTATGTGCAGCTAGATTATAATGACAAAGAAGCAAGAGAAGTCTGAAGGAATTCACGTGCAGGTTTCCTTATGCTCACTCCCTCCCATGAGAGGTCACGTGGAGTGTACTCTTCCCCAACAACGAGAATGCAACAACACATGTGCGCTGTTTCTCTTCAAAGAAGCCCACTAGAAATTCAGTGCCCAAGATTTGTATTGGGGTTTTGTTTTTTGTTGTTTATTGTGGACTGGTCACATAGGTACCCCCTGCCTAACATGTGCCAAAATGTCTGTAAGCAGACTTTTCTAAGGATAGCAATCTCAGGCCTGCTGTGTTAACCTTTTTTTCGAAGAGCACTTATTTACATTTTACCCATATATTTAGGTTTTTCATGGCACCTGAGTCCTTCTTGATTTTTTAATTTCTATAAATGATCATTTTTCTTTATGCCTAAAGAATAGACCTATTTTTAGTGTAGGTTTACTGATGACAAGTTCTCTTAATTTGCCTGAAAATATGGCTATATTTCATCTTCATTTTGATGGATATTTCTGATGTGTATAGAATTCTGTTATTCTATTATTTTCGCTTGGTACTTATTCAAAGTTATTTGCACTTAGTACTTGAAGACAGCATTTCATTGTCTACTGGTTTCTGTTTTTCTCTGCTGACGGTTGACTAGTCACTGATCCAATCACTGCTCCCTGAAATGTTCTCAGTGGTTGTCCCTTAGCTGCTTTTAAGATTTTTTTCTTTGTCTTTGGTTTTCACCAGTTTTACTATGATGTGGCTTGGTGTATTGTTCTCTCCTTATTCTACTTGGGGTTCATTTGTGGCTTGATGTCTTTCATCCATCATCAAAATTTCTCAACTCTTATTCCTTTACATATTGTTTCTGCCCCTTCTCTCTGCTCTCTCCTTTTCAGATTCCTATTAGAGATGTTAAATTATCTCATCTCTCTTTCATATATTTTCCATCATTTTGACTCTGAATATTTTGTTTTGACCTATTCCAATTTACTAATCTTCTCTTCAGCTTCTTCTAGTCTGCTGTTAAACTCATCCATCAAATTCTTAATTTCAATTATTTTATTTTTCAGGTTCTAGAATTTCCCATTTGTTTCTTTTTCTTTCTCATGTCTCTGCTGAAAATCTGAATCTTGTCCTTCCTTTTCCTGAAAATTATCACACAGCATTTTTTTATAAGTTTATGTTTAATATTTTCATTACCTGAAACCTCTGTGAGTCTCCGTCTTTGTTTCTTTGGTTTTCTAACATATCGTCCTGTGTTTTTATTTGCCTGTTTTTTGGTTTGTTTGTTTGAAGGCCAGATGTTGTATATGGAAAAGAAGTCTTATGTAACATTTTCTTTCTCCAGAGAATATTTTCTTTTGATTTTTGGAGTTTTCTAGGAATGTTAGGAAGCCCATGTCACCTTGATATAATCAGAAATTGAGATTACTCAATGCTTGGCTTCCAATCCTATAAGAGATAACTTTCTTCTACTATAAGCTTATTTATAGAGCATAGACTTTTGGAGTCCAAGTCCCTGCTTTGGCAAGGCCTAACTTCCAAATTTTGTTCCCTTAACCCTGTGAATCTGTCAAAATCTCTGCAGAGTGTCCTAGCCTTTCAGCTGCCTCTTGCAGAATCAGGAAACACAAGGGGGAAAGCCTCCCTAAGCCAAGCTTACCATTTTGCATTTCATTTTTCTGTTGGGCTTTGTTCCTATATTATTTACTAACTTATTAGCTCTCTGATGCCTTCAAGCAAATGTTTTTTAGATTTTTTTGTGTGTGTATATGTTTTTGAGATTTTCTACTTCTTCTCAGTAAGAGATTGTCTAATTTACCTAGTCCCTCATGTTTTTTGAGGAGCATGTGTGTATCTGTGTGTGTGTGAAATTTTGAAATTTTCTTCAAATTAATTTAGTTACTGAGAGGTTGTCACATCTAGTTTTAAATGTCAAAATTCTGCATTGATAATTTAATTATTTTTAGAGCATAAAGTCCTCACAAACTGTGCAGAATTGAAATTATAAACATTTTAAGTGCAGGCGGATTGATGTTGTAAACAAATACGCAATTATAACATATGTCAGTGAATATATATCCTTCTCAGAAATTAGTTGTGACACAAGCAATAGCTAGAGCTGGAGTAGAGACCAGCAAGCCGGTACCAACCACTATATATAAAGGCGAGGAGACCGCAGCAAGAGAAGAACCAAGATCTGAGATGAAAGGGAGTCTTGGCACAGAGTCAGATTCAAAGCAGAAAACACAAAATCTGGAATCCATACTACAAAGACAATGATGCTGGGGCTAAGATGGTGTTATATTGTTTCACTCTAGTTACGTACCTACATTTTATTTCCTCTAAAATTCTCTATGTTTTTTAGAGTACATATAATACCACACGGTAAAAACTGAACACACATACACACACATACACATATATAATATAATGAATAAAGGCAGAATAATAGCGAACTTCACAAGCTTCTGACTGTAAGAACATCAATGACTCTGCACATGGCAGAGAATTGGAAAGGGGGTGGGTGGGAGTGTGGAGTGGAAGAGGGGAAACTGAGGTGAAAGAAAAGCCGGGATCATGCCTGTGGCTAGATCTCACGTAGGAAAACTAAAGAAAAATTCTCAAGGCCTGGGTAAGGCTGCTAAAAATTTCCTTTAAGAAGAAGCAACCGGGTCCAGTCCCGTGACTTGGCGGTTAAGTGCACGCGCTCCGCTACTGGCGGCCCGGGTTCAAATCCCGGGCGCGTACCGATGCACCGCTTCTCCAGCCATGCTGAGGCCGTGTCCCACATACAGCAACTAGAAGGATGTGCAACTATGACATACAACTATCTACTGGGGCTTGGGAGGGGTGGGCAGGATTGGCAATAGATGTTAGCTCAGAGCCCGTCTTCCTCAGCAAAAAGAGGAGGATTAGCGTGGATGTTAGCCCAGGGCTGGTCTTCCTCACAAAAAAAAAAAAAGAAGAAGAAGAAGCAACCATTTTTACTCATATACAATATTTTAAGGAGGAAAATACTCTAATCTATTTGGTGATATACATTTTCCATTGAAAATTTTTAAAGTGCAAACGTTAAGTATTGAAATTAATTATGCTAAATGTATTAATTGAAACATTATGTCTCATATGATACAAAATTATCACCCAAGAAGAACATTGACAGGATTCTAAGGCTCTAATTTTCAAGCTCTTACATCTTATCAAATAAAATTACAGAAAGATATCATGATGCAAACTCTAAATTATAAGACCTTAAGAAGTAAGAACACAAGGAGGCACAGTAAAATGGGTAAAGAGACAGCAAGTATTTAACATGGGTCAGGTGATAGATGACAGAGCTGAGGATGGCACAATGGATCAGACATGATCCCCTGGCCTGATAGAACTGACAAGAGGAAAAGACATATGGGCAAGGTAAGCACAATAAAATGTTAAAGGCATTCTTATAAAAGTATGCATGGGTAAAGCTGAGGTCCAAAAGAATAAGAAGGTGGGAATGACAAGATGAGTAGACAAAGAAGGTGATGCTTGTGCTGAGTTTTGAAAGAGCAAGTGTTTAGCTGAGAGTACATTCCAGACCAAAGAGACATCCAGAGCAGATGTATAATGCCATGACCTCTGCGGGAAACTTAAATAGTCCTCTGTGGTTGAATCACAGGTAAGACAGGGAATGGCAATTGCCATAGCCTTTCCAAAAATCTTAGAATAATTACAAAAGGAGACATGAAACTTTTTGTTTTGTTTTGTTTTCAGAGAGAGACTTTAAAATTCAAATTCATTAATTACTTATTAATTTAGGAAATATTTTAAAAGTGGATATCAAGCATTAGCACAGGTTACAAAGAAGTGTAAGACTCAAAACCACAGTATAGACCAGATTATACATGTTTCTTTCTAGAAACAAATCAAATGAAAAAAGGAAGGGGGATTAGAGAAGAAAATTTCATCATCCTAAAATACAGAATCTGCATTAGGTTCATACCAATAACTTTGAGGAATACAGTGAAATTTGAACCAAACTTATTTTCCAGGAAGAAGGTCCTGGGAAATTAGCAATTACTCTCTTCCAAGAGATGGTGGTGAAATGATAAAAAGAGAAGTAAATTCTGGAATAAAAACATAAACAGTGTATTACTAATCTAGTGCTGCACGAAAAATTACCCAGAACTTATTAGTTTAAAATAACAAACATTTGCTGGGGGCAGGCCCGGTGGCGCAAGCAGTTAAGTGCGCATGTTCCGCTTCGGCGGCCCGGGATTCACAGGTTCGGATCCCAGGCGCGCACTGATGCACCGCCTGGTAAGCCGTGCTGTGGTGGCGTCCCATATAAAGTAGAGGAAGATGGGCATGAATGTTAGCCCAGGGCCACTCTTCTTCAAGAAAAAAAAAAGGGGAGGATTGGCATCAGATGTTAGCTCAGGGCTAGTGCTCCTCACACACAGACAAAAAAACAACAAATATTTATTATGTCACAGCTTTTGACAGTGAATCAGGAGTAGTTTAGCTATGTGGTTCTGGTTCAGGGTCTCTCATGAGATTGCAGTTAAGACTTTGGCCAGGGCTGCTGTCATCTGAAAGCTTGACTAGAGCTGGAGGATTTGCTTCCAAGAAGGCTCACTCACATGGCTTGTGGCAGAAGATGTCAGTTCCTTGCTGTTGTGAGCAGAAGGCTTCAGGAGCTTACTATGTGGACCTCTCCATAGGTCCGCTTGAGCATCCTTACAACTTGGTAGAAGGCTTACACAGGAGCAAGTGATTCAAGATGAGAGAGAGAAAGGCAGAAGTCACAATGTCTTTTATGACCTAGCCACAGAAATCACACACTATCATTTCTGCCTTATTCCATAGAAACAAGTCACTCAGTCCAGCTCACACTGAAGAGGAGGGGAATTAGGCTCCAACTTTTGAAAGGAGTATCAAAGAATTTGTGGACCTATCTTAAACTACAACATATGAGGTGTCAGGAGTTCATGGAAAAGACGAGAAGTGCCGTTTTAGAGCTACATTCCCAACCTTAAATCAACAGGTTTTTTTTTTTTTAGGTTTCCGTAGTAACAAGCATTTAGAAGAGGAAGCTCATAGCGCTACCAGTGTCACTTTCTTTCTGACCAAAGTTTCACAATAATAACAGAAGCTTGTCACAGCAAGGGGTTTAGGAAGACATGCAATCTGAAGGTTTCTGGCACAGTACATGGAGGAAGAGAGGAAGAGTGACAGAGAACAATAAGTGAGGAGTAAATTGCATACGGATGCATCAACAACAGCCATGGAAGGTGGCATGCAAAAGAACATATTAGCGGCTCATGAAAGACAATGTCCATAGGCTTTTCTCCAAGGGGTCTTCTTTCCAAAGTGGCCAAGGCACTGCTGAGCCTAGGGGTGTGGAGAAGTGGTGGAAAGACAATTAATAATTCAAATAGTTCTCCCTACTTGGCCAGTGTATCCTCTTTAGCTAGCTGAGTTCAGATTCATTGGCACTTGTTGAATAAATGTATGGAGAAAATGAACCACATTTCCCAAGTTTAATTGCCCAAGGATCCAATTACTTCCACAACTTTCATCTGACAGCTAAGTGGCTAAAAGCAAGCCCACATCATCCAGCCCTTCAGTCAACTTACAGCAGGAAAATCCATATGATGCCAAGAGAGATAAGAAGAAGAACCAAGAATCTACCCACATTATTTTAAGGAAAACACAAGGCTGAGCAGTAGAGTCCCATGCAAATATGAGTAAGGAATGGGAGGGAGTGGACTACAGAATCTATACAAAGATTCTGACACAAGAAAAGGAGGGAAACATATAACTTATGTCTTTTCACATGCAAAAAAAAGAAAAATTGCAGATGGACCAAAGGCCGAAAACTGTAAGCAATCAGCTGTGAATCTGCGAAGTGTGACATTGGGAGTTATATGTAAATTCAAAGCATCTGGAAGTTTCTTTTCATGGGTGGCTTCCAGTTGAGTTTGGCCAGCAGGAGGCAATCACAGGTGACTTCTGCTTCCTCTGCTTCTGTGATAATCTGGCTGGGCTGTGTACCTTTATGACAACAGTTCCTGGAAGAAGGAGCCCTTTTCACTGCTCCAGCTCTCAGCAGGATCTAGTAACACACCTTTTTCCTTTGCACCTAGAGGTGTAATGTCTTCCTGATGCTGCTAAACCCTGAGTGCTTTCACAACTCCCATGGTTCTTTTCATATGGCACACACCTTTATAAACTGAAAAGTTGCTTCAAAAATCCCAACATTCAGTGCTGGTACCTGCTGGGAACCTAATTGATGAAACAAGCATTTTTTTCTAATTTGCTTATATTAACTAGTTTTAGTTATTTATGTTTCTTTTACTTTTCTCTATCTACTTTTAGCCTCTGACTTTGCCTACACTGTTTTTGACCGACAAAATTCAGGATATTTCTACCTCTTCATTGATATTTTTACATTACAAGTTTTTATACAGAATAAATTTGGCCTAAATTATTGGATTATTGACATTTAAATAATCTTATTGAATATTGCTTCAGTTATTTGTTATTCCCTTTATTCTTTTAGAACCCTTTTTTGGCACTGAAAATAATGTGGCAACTAGAAAGCATGAAAACCATAATGGATATAGTATAAAAATAGTTTTTCAAACGTATGGCCACTTATAAGCATACTCTCAAAGAAAATAGCCCCATTCCTCAAAATATTAGCAATGGAAAAAGTCACTGCTTTCTCATTTTGTAGCCACCAAATTGGCCTCATACATTTTCTATTTCATCAAAACTAAAAAACTTTTTAAGGAATGACTAATTAACATAGAGAGGAACAAAAAAAGCTGCAGGCTATTGGGTTAAACATCATATTGCTAGTCAATAGAACTTTCTGCCAGTGAGTATGGTTTTAACATGCGTAGAAAATGTTGTGTTCTCCTTAGGAAAAAAGATTCTATGCTAGCTAAAGGGTATTTTCTTGTATAGGTCTGTTATTCTCCACATCCCTATTTTCCAGTTGCAAATGGCTCTTTTAAAAATGCATTTTCAATGTACCCTATCTTTAAGTGGGCAGTACTAGGACTTTTCAAAGTGTCAATTAGCAGTAAGCTTCAAATTCATGGAACAAACACAATCTGACTCATGCGGGGCTTATATTTCATTTATTTCAATAAATGTGATTATGGTTAGAAACTTAACTATTTTATACTATCATTTAAGAGTCTTTCTTCCAAGAAAGAAAGAAAATGAAATAGATTTTTTTTTTAACTTTTGGTATTTGAATACTCACCAATAATTTCAATGTGGTAAAATTGGAGGAATGATTGTAGAGCTTGAGATGGATAGAATTAAGATACTCATGGGAAGTAAAACTTCAGAAGCTGTAGTCAAGACCTGCCTCAGTAATCACATATTACAGATTACAGTACACACAGCTGCGATTCCTCAGTCCTCTTCCCCTTCTGCACGGACTTGGGACCATCATCTTTCTTAAACCAGGCCGGCCGCAAAGTTTTTTCGAGAACTCTCTAGCAAAACAAATTCCACGGCCTAATGCCCAGAGTTTTGATTCCAGTAGTCTAGGATGAAGCCCAGCAATCTCCATTTTTAAACTGCGCCAAGGGAAATCTAATGTCCAACTAGGTTTGGCAATCACTGTTGTAACTAGTCAGTAGTAATATTAGAACAGCCAGAGTCCAAATCCTAATTTAATGTGGTATTGGGCCAGTTACTTAACCATCATGGTTCAGATCATTTATTTATGCATTGGGGGAAGCTCCTGTACCTTCACAGCAATTGAGATGCAAAAATAAAATGAATGCTTGGCACATTGTAGGCATGTACCTATGACATACTTCCTCTTGCTACAGCATCTCTATGGCTTTCTAATATTTTTGGTCTGATTTCTAATAGGCAAATGGACTCTGTTTTCTGATTACATATTCATTCATACTTCTCGCCTGGGAAGACTTTTAATATCAATGCTTGAATTATTGGTCCCATACTGGCCCCATTGTTGACCCTGTAGAATCAAATTCCAGAAACCATCTGTATTTCCTATATTTCTATTAATGTGTCACCTGATTCTGGCATTTGGCATTGCCTGAGGCATCTGGTTCTGGTCTACTTCTAGCTTATGGACTGTTAGAATTACAAAGTATGTTAGAGCTAGATAATATTGTATTTTACAGTATGGAAACTAAAGCCCGGGCATTTTAAGTAATTTATCTAAAGTCACACAGCTCATAATGAACCGGAAACTAAATCTCCATATTTCCAATATTGCATTCTTGAGCTACTTAGCTTTAAATGAGTTCCAGAAAACAAAATGTCAAACAGAATTTTGTTCTGACTGTACTCAAAATGTATACAGACTTTCGAAATTTTTTCTTACATTATAGTTACCAATTTTAAATTTCTAAGCTTAAAATAAGAATAAGGTAAATACTTACCCTTGAAGATAGCGTCATTTTTCTTGCAATTTTTGAGACAACTTTCATCAGTTTCCTGCCCTTATCTATTTTCTAGAGATGACAAACCAAGTGGCAGGATGTAGTGACAAAGTACAGAAAGATACAGATACACACACACACACACACACACACATATACAAGACAAAATTTTGAGGAAGGACAAGTTGTCATTTTTATTAGAACACTTACTTTCTCATTAGAGTCCATTCATTTTAAAACTTCATCTCACCACATTTATCTATTTAGGAGACTATCTGTAACCAAGTCTTAATTCCAT
The DNA here is from genome assembly GCF_057802395.1 of Ceratotherium simum simum. Lineage (NCBI taxonomy): Eukaryota > Metazoa > Chordata > Mammalia > Perissodactyla > Rhinocerotidae > Ceratotherium > Ceratotherium simum. The sequence goes on from NC_141909.1 coordinate 19,329,529, forward strand.
CCTAACTAGTGTTCAAGAATATAAACCGAGGCGCTGGCCGGTGGCACAGCGGTTAAGTGCGCGCACTCCGCTGCGGCGGCCGGGGGTTCGCAGGTTTGGACCCCTGGCACGGACTGATGCACCGCTTGTCAGGCCATGCTGTGGCGGAGTCCCATATAAAGTAGAGGAAGATGGGCACAGATGTTAGCCCAGGGTCAATCTTCCTCAGTAAAAAAGAAGAAGATTGGCATGGATGTTAGCTCAGGGCTGATCTTCCTCACACACACACACAAAAAAAGAATTTACAGCGTATATTCTATGTTATAAAAGTTCATGGGCACACCTTTCATTAAAGAAGAAATAAAATACTGTACATTATTTGCTATGTAAAATTGATTCTAAGAAAAGTACTGGTGGCCCTTCTAGTTCATACTGATCTTTAACAAACTTACACAATATTAAAGGCAAAATATTTGGAAAATTCTGAGAAAGCACCCATCTTTATACTGCAGGAAAACACTAATGCTGCATTCCATTATTCAATAAAAGCTCTACTCTTTTCCTAGCAATGTGACATACGACTCGGGACTTCATATATCTAAACCTTGCTAGCAGCCTAGCTGCGCACCACTAAGGACTGTATCCTGATATTTCAAGTAGTTCTCAAGTTCTGATGTATGTTTTCATGCCCCATAAAATATAACTTTTATCTCAATTTTTATAGATTTCTTAAGACAAGATTAGTACATAAGCCAATGCAGAAAAAAGTAACTCAATGTCACTTCAAAAGTTTGAGTTCCAGAAGTCACATTGGGAAAGGTGAACTTAGGAACCGTTACAAGGATTGTCTCCTGTATTAAAAGCGACTGCTGATCTGCTGAAGCATTGCATAAGTTTGTTCAGCTTCTCAAACTTTAATGAGCCCAGGAATCCCCTGGACAAGTTTGTTAAAATACAGATTCTGATTCAGAAGTTCTGGATGAGGCCTGAGATTCTGCATTTGCAATAAGCTCCCAGGTCATGGCTATGCTGCTGGTCACAGATCATACTTTGAAAAGGAGGGAGTTAGTTGCTTGATTTAAATTAGCAACATGAGAGACCCAGAAATGTACTGAGGGTAAAGAGCATCTAAACAAAAAATAAAAATATTTGCTTTTAAAACATATCACCACACGTGTACATGTGCGCGCGCACACACACAGCCTCCTTCACACATACCAGCTTGAACTATTATAACAAATAAAGAAATTTCCAGGGCCGGCTCCGTGGCTTGGCGGTTAAGTGCGCGTGCTCTGATGCTGGCGGCCCGGGTTCGGATCCCGGGCACGTCCCAAGGCACCACTTCTCCGTCCAACCCGAGGCCGAGTCCCACGTACAGCAACTAGAAGGATGTGAACCTATGACATACAACTATATACTGGGGCTTTGGGGGGAAAAAAATGAATAAATAAAATCTTAAAAAAAAAAAAAAAGATTCGGGATCTAAATAAAATCTGCATATTACATTAAAAAAAAAAAAAAGAAATTTCCAAGCTTCCTTTAAGTGACTTTAATTCTGATAATCTGACTTTTCAAGTCTGTATAGATGGAGAAGTGTGCTTATGGGACAGAGCTGGCCCTGAGAAAGATCCTAACACAGGATCTGAAACAGAAGTGATGACAGCAGCCAGTGGAGAGAGTTCAAGAAAACATAGTCTCAAATTCTGTTTTCTAATACATTTGCTTCTCATTTCCCATTACTGCTAAATGCTTTCAAGATTTATTTTGCTAGCTAAGAATTAGAAGAAAAATATTTCAATTAATTTTATAATAATACTCTCAAAATTGTTTACCCTGAATAATACTCAATTAATGTTTTGGTTGACAAATTAGTTTTCAAAATTAAAAAACTCTTACATCGCTAACAAATTTGTATTAAAATATAATAATGTCTTATGGATCTGTGATGTGCTTTTCCTTTTACTAAAGCAAAGTTCTAGGTAAATATTTTATTTTGCCTCTCCTAGGATTAGTCTGCTGTGAGTAAGTTTCTCAAAATGCATCTAAGGCTTATTTGCATCAGAAACATCCATGTGCTTCCTGAACATTCACGTACCTGGCCCTATAGTTACGTAATCAGATCTCTGGGAAATGTCTCAGAAACTTGCATTTTTAATCAGTGATCCAAGTCATTCTCACTCACATGAAAATTTTTAGATCTATTTTGCTAAGAAATTCAGAACTGACTAACACATTTTTTGAGTCTGTGGTAGGTTGAATGGTCACTCCCCAAAAGATACGTCCACCTAGAACCTGTGAATGTGACTCTATTTGGAAAAATGGTCTTTGCAGATGTAATTAAGTCAAAAATCTTGAGATGAGATCATCTTGGATTATCGAGTGGGCTCTAAATCCATTAACAAATGTTCCTATAATAAGAAGAGAAGACAGTCACAAAAGAGAAGGCAATAGGAAGATGGAGGCAGAGAATGGAGCGATGGATCTACAAGCCAAAGAACATCAAGAATTGTCAACAGCCGCCAGAAGCTAGGAGAGAAGCATGGAACAGATTCACTCTCAGAAACTGCAGAGGGAACTAACCCTGCTCACACCTTGATTTTAGACTTCTGGCTTCTAGAACTATGAGAAAATAAATTTCTGTTGTTTGAAGTCACCCAGTTTGTGGTAATTTGTTACAGAAGTTCTACGAAATGAATGGAGTCCTTCAAAATATGTAGATATCTACTGTTAATAATAGAAGTAATAAGAGGTAATACGTGTTTGTGTGCCAGGCACCATGCCTAGGACAAACAGTCAAAACTGTAAGTAGATGTTTGGTTAATCTTAACTCTCACTGTCCTTCCACCTTAACATTTCCTGGATCTTGCATAGGATCCCTTGCCAATAAGCACTCCCTCCCCAAATCACTTTCCTACTTATTTATTGCCTCTTCTGGAGCAACAAGTTGAACAAATGTTCTTTGACGTCTGGCTAAAAACTTTATGTGCCCAGCCCATATATCCGAAGTAGAAGTGAGCCGACTTTCAAATACATGAGTTGAGGTAAGAAGTTATTTGCAAAGCTGTATTCCCTTCTCAGAAATACAAAACACTGTTGTAAAAAGTCTCTTTTAAATATCATATAGAATAATGTTTTGATCCCCAAATTAAATATTCCTGGAATTTTTACTTGTAGTTTCAGAAAAGCAATTTTTTTTTAAATTTTTTGTTTATTGCAGTAACATTGGTTTATAACATTGTATAAATTTCAGGTGTACATCATTATACTTCTATTTCTGCATAGATTAATAGAACCTCAAAAGTTGTCTTTCAAAAAATTCAGTCATGGGGCTGGCCTGGTGGTGCAAGTGGTTAAGTGCGTGCGCTCTGCTGCGGCCACCCAGGGTTCACCGGTTCGGATCCTGGGCGCGCACCGATGTACCGCTTGTCGAGCCATGCTGTGGCGGCGTCCCATATAAAGTGGAGGAAGATGGGCATGGATGTTAGCCCAGGGCCAGTCTTCCTCAGCAAAAAGAGGAGGATTGGCAGATGTTAGCTCAGAGCCGATCTTCTTTGCAAAAAAAAAAAAAAATTCAATCATATACATATGCTTTAAGTACAAACTCATGGCAGGATTAATATCGCTTTTTTATTTTTTTATTTTCTTGTGAGGAAGACCAGCCCTGAGCTAACATCTGCCAATCCTCCTCTTTTTGCTTGAGGAAGACTGGCCCTGGGCTAACATCCGTGCCCATCTTCCTCCACTTTATATGGGACACCGCCACAGCATGGCCTGACAAGAGGTGTGTCGGTGCACGCCCGGGATCTGAACCAGTGAACCCCGGGCTGCCGCAGCGGAGCACGTGCACCTAACGCCTTGCGCCACTGGGCCGGCCCCATTGTATCCCTATTTTTTACGCCACTAACAATTAGTTAACAACTCTATTACCACTTCAACCCTAAAGCATGCTAAATGATAAAAGCAACATCTCAAAACTTTCTCTAACAACTGTACATTATTTAAGCAATTTTTCATTAAAATATAAATATTTAAACATCAGAATTGACCATGACCTAGAAAAAAAGTCTTTAGTTTACTTCCTTTAATTATTTTATTTAATTTAAAAATATGAATATTTGAATTTTATTTGTGTTTTAGTATAAATGGAAGGTAACATATTGGGAAGACTAGTAAATCACTTAATGACTAAACAAAAATCAATATTATACCTGATAATTTTGAGAATGCAAAAGCCCATATTTGATACCTGGAAAGAAATTCAAACATATCATTAATCTTCATCTACACTCATATCTCAGGGATACCTATAAGGAAACTCGCTATTCCATTAAGGCGGCAGAGATTAAAAAACAGTCTGCATATGATTTATTCTGCCACATGCTATTCTGAGTTACATGCCCTTGAGATTGCTCTGCAAATATGTTAAAATTCATTCATGTCTGCCAATTATTTTCTTAAATTGCTAAATCTTTATCTACATTATTCATATCTGTCTATATCCCAAGGATGCTACTTGAAATGATAGAAAGTATAAGCCTCCTTATAGTACTAACCTTTTATATAGAATTAAAGAGACAAGCCTGTTTGTGCCCAGATGTAACCAGACCCTGCCAGGGTGTCCCAAGGGGTCAATGGATCAATATGTTAGCATATCTGTTACCTCTTCATGACATACCAGTGGGCCATGATCCACCAGTTAAGGAGTTCTGGTATAGATCATACTTGACATTTAATTAACACAATATGCTGTGGCTTAAAGATGGAATCTTCTCCTAAGAGTAGAAGTCACCAATAAGATGATGGTAAGCAGGGTAGGGAGGTGGTAGGCGATAGGGGGAGAAGAATTCATTCAAAGGCAGAAAGCATCAAAAGCAAGTTCCTTGATTTGGACACAGTAAGCATTGGCAAGGAAAATGTTTGAGCAAGGTACTGGGTGTTGTCATTTAAATGTTTTTTTACCCATCTCTGTGGAACTTTTTCCAGACTCTTTGATGGGGTACCAAAAACAAGGCAATTTGTGGAGGCCCTAAAGGGAGTTGGCTGGGGGTGGGAGTGGAGACCAGAGGCAAACACGCTCCCTTCTGACTCTAGTTACAGAGGCATTAAGCATTAGTCCTGATGAGAGAATCCAGCTGAAATTCTAGTGAGACCCTGAGAGGAGGCAAGCAGCATTGCTGAGGAGGGTATTGGTCAGAGAGAAGGGGACAGCCTGCTGAGAGCAGGGAGGCCAAGATCTTTGCTGGTGTTGTCAACAGAAATAAGGATTACACCGTCTGGTGCTCCTCTGATGATACATGTATCAGACAGTGTGTGTGTGTATGTGAATATATTCCTCACTATGTCAATTTGCTATAAGTATTTATGTGTCATGACTGAATGAATGCATAGCCATTAAGTCATTCCATTTTTAAGTTAGAGCATTTCTTCAACTTCTGTGAAGGTGTTAATAGTTTCATTAAATTAAGTATGCAATCTTGTTTGCAGATATCAGCACTGAAAGATGTCTGAGATATGCAATATATGTCAGCATCAAAAATACTTATGGAGGGCCAGCCCCGGCAGCCTAGTGGTTAAGTTCGGCGCACTCTGCTTCGGCGGCCCGGGTTCGGTTTCAGGGCACAGAACTACACCAATTGCCTATCAGTGGCCATGCTGTGGCTGTGGCTCACACACAAAAAGAGGAAGATTGGCAACAGATGATAGCTCAGAGTGAATCTTCCTCAGCAAAAAACAAAAAATACTTATGGAAATCTAAACCCATTTTCATTTTCTGATGTGTATTAGTGTCTGATGCAGAGTATCTTTCTTGCTACTACAAAGAATGGAAAACCACAACTCGTGATATTATTTTTCCTCGTTTAGACATTAATTAGCAGGCAGTGTGTATCTGGGCGTGTGCATATGTTTGTGTATGGGAACCTGTATATTCAGTGACTAACAGGTTGACCTGGAGTTTCTTAAATATAGCCTCCATGATGAAATAACACAGAGTAACCTGCCAGCTTGTGTAATTTCAAAGTAGTTACTTACAATTTTTAGCACAGAGTAAAATTAGAAACAAGGATTTGACAAAACTTGACACCAGAAGTATTGTTAGCTATTATTGTCTTGTGGCAATGAACGTTAAACCTAAACATAATTCACTATAGTAAATGACATTTTTAAAATAAAAAGGTAAAATAGAGAATTACTTTAAGTGGAGAAACTGATTTTTTCCTCTATGATGCATAATAATATATATTTTCTAACAAAATTTTCTAATATGTGGCCTTCATTTGTAAATTAAAGATGAGTTCGAGACAAGTTCGGTTCCAGAAACAGAGATCTCACACACATAGTCCTATCCACGGGAGCCTTTTAAGTTTCTGGGTTACTTCCAGGAACGTAACCTGTTACTTTTCCAGTAACCTTATTCACTTAGGAACTAGTAAGAACTGTTAGACGTAATATTCAATCATAGGACATATATTAGCTAGAAAACACATTTTTATTTATGATTTCTTTTTCTAAATGCTTAGTGAAGAATTTCACCATGTAATTATGAAGGTGACAAGGTATACATTATTGTATGGCTTTTCATGATATAGTTCATCTTTTCCATATTTTACTGATCCATAAATTATCAGATATTTTCAGCTGGCTGTGATCTCTTTTACCCATTTTACTTGCAGTGTAAGTTCTCTATTATTTATTTACTATTATTCTTTTTCTCTTTTGATAACACATTTGGTTTTAGCAGTCAGGCACTGAGATTTCAATTCAATTCAGTAAATGTGTATTGAGTTACTATGTGCAAGACAATTTCAAAGGCTCTGTAATGGGTACAAAGTAGATAGCATTACACATTAAAGCTGTATATGTTACGAGTGGTTTCACAAGCTAACACTTTAAATCTGGACTCTCTAGTAAGTACACTCATATCAATAAGTTCAGTCTTATTTACTATTATATTCTGCCCTGTTTGGCCTAATAAACTTGGATCCACTCTTAACGCATGTTCCCCAGAGTTCTGAAAATATACAATGGCAAAGTCTGGCAATTTTTTTTTTTTGTGTGTGTAAACTATTTACCCTTGGGTCATAGTGTGGACTTGTCCCCAGGAGCATGCTGAGATTTCCCCTTTGCAGTGAACCTAGAAATAACCAAGATCAGCGAAGGGAATGAACACCCACTTTTAAAGCATCTTCCCCAGGTGAGGTTATCACAAAATTTTCAAGCAAAGACAAGGCAGTCTCCTCAGACACAGGAGGGCAAGCTACTTCAGTGGTAAGGGAGGCTCAGAGTGACTCAGGGTTCAAAACAGTCATTTTCTTGAGGGTTCAACCATCTGTCCCCATTCCAAGTTCAGGACTCTAGTCTTTCCCAATTAATGCTCTAACTTTCAAATGAGAAATGTGGGAAGACTGTAAATTAACTGGCATTAAAAATTAACAACTGGTACAATGCAATTCTATGTTTAATTTTAGCAATTTCAGCCCTGTAGTATAACAAATAAGAGAATTTTTAGAGCTGTAATGGAAGCTTCTGGTTCTCAGACCATGATTTTAGCTAAGAGTTCAAGGCCCTGAGCTCATCTTTTTCTTTTTGTAAGCACTCCTGTGTGCTAGGTAGAATCCATTCCACACCACAGTCCTCGTAGCCGTCATTACTGCCACAACATTCAAAAGCTGCAGCTGTGTGGGCTTCCAAGGCACTTGCTTCAGCTGGCTCTTTATCACAATCAACCATAGGTGATAACTTGATTAATTATGATGCCACTGCATGCAATAGACACTGGCATCCCACTTCCCTTTGGCAAAGTGCTCAGCATTGTGTCCAAATCCTAACAAATGACCAAACTAATCCCAAATTCCAATCTCTGTGGGTGTATCTCTTGAGACCAACACATTAGCAATTCTCTATCAGTCAGGGTCTAGTTAGCAGACAAAAACCACATAGCAATTTGGCTAGACACAGTTCAATATAAAGAATTAACAGGAGATTAACCATAAAGTGGTAAAGAGCACTCTAAAGGATATAAGAATAGCAGATATAAGACTGAGGCAGAGCACTCAAGGAAGGAAGAAATATAGAAGAGCCCAACCCCTTCCAGGACTGGGATCCAGATATCACTGGAGAGGGAACAGCTATGGCCTTCTGGATGAAGGCAAAGGTGGCTGAGGTGCTGGGAGCTGGGGCTAGCAAAAAATAAAACTACCTTTTGGGGAGGCCAACAGAAGTCATTGAGACCTACAAGACTCTCGAGGTGTCACTGGGAAGTGATTTTCAGGGTTGCCAGAGAAACTCCCCCAGGTAGCTTCTTGAAACAATGTTGCCACTGAAATTCACTGGGGATGAGTGTCACTGGATGGCCTGCAAGCTAATCAAGCACCACAGGAGCAAGCACAGGGAATCACACTGGAACCAGGAACAGAAGTCCCTTCTTCCAACAGTAGTGTCCTTCCAGCACCTTCTCCTAACAATGCTTAACATTATGCCAGCGGGCAAAGGAGAAATTTTCACATGGTTCAGCTCCAGTATCACAAGCCAGACAATCATGGGTGGATTTGGAACTGAGAGGCAATAAACTTATAACTGGCAACAGGTGCAATTTACTCCTTATGCATATTTAAAGTAATGAGACCTGAAAACAGCATAAATCCCTGTCCGTGTAATAACAGTACTAGGACCAGGTATAGTTTCCTGTCTCTAAGTTAACCAATCCTGAGACTAAGCAAAAATAACCTAGTTGTGTGCTCTAGGAATTACCTGCTCCTAGATGATAAGACTGGGCACCCAAACATGTTACTCACCAGGAGCAACATCTTGCTTATTAAGACGTTTTGATAGCCTGACCTCCGCATCCACCAATCTCAAAGTTATGGCTATTAAGTAAAAACTCTCTCAATTCCAACCAGTTTCCTGCTCTGCAAGGTCCATCTTAAAACCATCCAGTCCAGGCCATGGCCTAAAACCCTAAAAATGTGCTCCCCTGACTTCCCTCTTCTGAGACTCTAAGACTCTCTCAGAATAGTGTTCTCCCCTATTGCAGGGAGACTCATTCACTTAGCTTGCCCCAAGCCCAGGTTTTTCTGGTGGTTTTTGGGGGAGTTGACAGTCAACGATAGAATCCATAATCCAATCAAGAACTTGCTTGTGGTTAGTGTAAAAGGCTGTTTAGCCTAAGGCAGAAATGCCTCTATGTATATTATGCTTGCCTTCTAAGAACATCCTTTTCTTGCAGTGTACTTATTCCTGGGCTGATTACTTAGTCCATGCTCTTGTTCAAGCAGTCGTGGAGAGCAAATGAAGAATCTGTTTAAATGAGAAGGCTCTATGAGATACTGGGTACAAATGGTGCTTTTTCAAGCCCTAAATGCAGCATTCAGTAGAGGTTTGAAGTCAGGAAAATTCTGCACTCTCTGTCTCAACGACTGACAGCTATGAGACCAACAGGTGACCAAGACTGGACCTAGACAGCTCTCTCGGGGTGGGAAGTCATCATCCCCAGAGGCAACAATGAGGCCTTTTATGCAGCTTCTCAGGAACCAGAGGCAGACATGAAACATATGGGGGCTGAACCTTAGATTTGCTGATCAGGGTAATGGATGAAATGGTGAGTAAGTAGAAAAGGTAAATTAATATATATTAAAAAGGCAGAAAAATAAGCACATGAGAAAGATGTTCAACCTCATTAGCCGTAAGAGAAATGGAAATTAAAACCATAACACGATATCAGTACACACCTACCAGAACAGCTAAAGTAAAAAATTGTAATGACACAAAAAAATGCTGACAAAGACACAGAGAAACTGAATCACTCATACATTGCTGGTGGGAATATAAAATGGTACAGCCACTCTGAAAAACAATTCGGTAGCTTCTTATACAACTAAATATGCAATTATCATATGACCCAGGAATTGCACTCTTGGGTATTCATCTCAGAGTAATAAAAACTATGTTCACTCAAAAATCTATGTACACAAATGTTCATAGCCGCTTTATTCCTAATTGACAAAACTGGAAATAACCCAGTTGTTCTTCAGTGACTGAATGGCTAAACAAACTCTGGAACATCCATACCATAGAATGCTACTCAGCAATAGAAATGAATAAACTATTGATATACACGACAACTTGGACAAATCTCAAGGGAATTATGCTGAGTCAAAAACAGCCAATCCCCAAAGGTCACATAGTGTATGATTCCATTTACACAGCATTCTTGAAATGACAAAACTATAGAAATGGGGAACAGACTAGTGGTTGCCAGGGGTCAGGGATAGTGGAAGGGAGGTGGGTATGGTTATAAAAGGGCAACATGAGAGATCTTCGTAGTGATAAATCATTCTGTATCTTGGCTTTATCAGTGTCGATATCCTGGCTGTGATACTGCATTGGAGTTTTATAAAATGTCAGCATTGGGGGAAACTGAGTAAAGGGTCATTGGATGTGGCTGCATGATTTCTTAGAATTGCATGAGAATCTACGATTATCTCAAAATTAAAAGTTTGATTAGAAAAAGTAATAAAAGGGAAGTTCAGAACCAGAATAAAGGAAGATAGAGCCCATTCCTTGGTAGTGTTTCCCTCAAAATAAGAGCCTGTGTGAGCTAAAGTTTTGTTTTTTGTTTGTTTCTTGTTTGGAGACATGGAAGAGGGAGATGGGCTAAAAGAGCTAGAAGAGAAGTGAAGATGATTGTTAGGGCTTCTGCTTAAGTGTTAAGTGTCTCTCTCTCCTCCTCAGCAATTTCAGTAATGACTTATTTTTCAAGGCCTTTTGGATTTGGATATGGGTTTGTTTTAAATTCAACAGTGTGGAGAGGTGATATGAAAAATGAACGCTCTGCTTCAACATGGCAGGTCCTAACAAGCTGAAGCTACAAAAAGACCCGGAACTTGGGTCACTTGACTTGAACACACCAGACCCTCGCTAGACCTAAATGAAGACACTTTCCTGACCAGAGAACAAGAGGATTTGTTTTGAACAATAAGATCTGTTTTAACCAACTATATAAAGACCAGTGGATTCATTTGTCCTATCTCGAGAACAAAGTTTCAATTTTTAATTAGCATATCCACCTAAATTCTACTTTTTTTTTTACCACATAAAATCCCCTAACTTTGCCCTTTTGGCAAATTACTTAACGAATTTCTTCACTGAGAGTGTGTGTGCGTGTGCGCGCGCGCACTCGCGCTTAAGTACGTTTCCTTGCCTCACAGGTAAAAAAACCCAGATTAAAAAATTAAAAAGCTCTTGTCATTTTTTATTCTTTATCAAGTTTTGGGAAGCAAGCAGGAAGGCCCAGTGTTATCATGGTTAAATATTTATTTACTAGACAAAAAGTAGTGGTAAAGGGGACTGATAATCAAGAGTAAGAAATAGGTTGTATTAAATTTGAATTCACACAGAAATTTAATGAATATTTAAGAAATCCCAAGTTCCAAACCCCATTTAAAGCTGAAGTTTCAAAACAATGAAATTTCTATTATAATAGATGATAACATCCCTGTAATTTATTATTTCATGCATTTCTAATTTCTTTGGCTATATTAAACAAACACTCCTTAATTTCACTCTTCTTAAAAGTCAAACTGGTTCCAGCTGCAATTATTAAGAGAATTTTTTATTCCTTTTGCAGTTTCCATAAGAGTTGTTTTTTCTTTAATGAAAACACATAATTATTGCTAAACCATGTCATTAGAAATACATAATTTTTTCTTAATGAAAGAAAATGTCAAAATATTTATTTCACTTTGAATCTTCTAAAATGATATGAAAGTTTTATATAAAATAATGCCATACAAAATAGAGCAAAGAATGCAAAAATTCATCTATCAAATTCATTGACAAACTAATACCGTATCAGAAAACTTCCTAAAGTTTCTGACAGCAATTTTTCTCACAGACAGATTGAACTAGCTGACAGAAGACTGATTTTTATCCCTAGGTGTATGCTGCATTGGGTTCAGTTCTATAAGCATTTACTAAACACTGTTTTAAAAAGGGCTGGGGGGTGGGTAATAAATGTTATACACTGTTCCTGCCTGGGAGGGGTTTACCTGTTAGATAAACTTGGGTAAAACTACCTAAGTAGTATGCTATTTCTGCCTTCCAAAAAATCAGGGCATGCATCTATCTTCATGCTCTACAGAAATGAGATAGATAATGATGGCTGAATTGAACTAAACCTTTAATTTGCATCATAATCTTGTAAGAGTCAAAGGAAAGACGTTAAGGAACAAATGTTATCTACTTCGAAGTCATTTCCCTAGACTGACCCAGACTATCACATTCCACTCAAATGCATCCCCAAATCAATTATATCTACACTTCAATACACACATAGGTTACCATATTTCACTGAATTTAAGCCTGTAGTATTAACCATTATTTTGTGTTCTGTTTAGAAAGGGAAAGTTCCACCAATTAAACTAGGATGTACCGTCAAAGTTAATCTAATACATCAATTTTACAATGTATTCTGATTTCAGAGATGGTAAAATATTTTAAAGAAAATACACGTTTTAGAATTGATGAAAACACAATATTTCTTACATGTTAGATAGAACTATAAAGAGCTACCTATCCACAGAGCTGTGTCCATCACCCAAACAACTGTGCCACAAACTAAGCTTTTCAAATACTGTTAGGGAAAAACATGGAATCAAGGACATGGGGCCAAACCATTGAGGCAATTAACAACCTTCCTGGAGACCCCCCTTCATCTCTAAGACGAGAATATTGATCATTAAAAATAATATCAAGATAATATAATATAATAAACCATGTTCATAATGATTGTAATAGAACAATAATAATCCAGGACACCTTCTGTACTAAAATAAAATTAGATTCTTACATTCACTTAACTTCCCAGGATTAATGTCTGTTAATATTTGTCTTATCTTTTAGGCTTAACTTGCTAGTCTAAAGCATTTAACAGCACATAAATAGACACTTATCTATTAATGAGTAAGATAATTATCTATTCAGACTTAAACTATTTTATGTATAACAGCATGTCTCAAGGTAAAAAGATTTCAAACCAATATGTACCTATATATATTGACATATGCACATATATGTCACCTTAAAGAAACACCCCACCTTGACCATATTTTTCCCATGAATGATATTTCTCATTATACCATTAAAAAAGAATCAAATACATTTTCATCAAATCTTTCAATTCAAATTCAAAATTCAAAAATTTTATTTTTTCATGTATTTGCAGAATGAGCAAAAATAAATGAAGTTATCTTTCACTCTACCATATATAAACCTAGAATTCTCAGGGCCACTCTTTGCTATTCCCATTTTATTCTTTAATCTCTCTTCCAAAATTAACATATCTGTAATTCAATTATCACATTGGTTCCTAATATACCATGGGATTAAACCATTCCAAGTATTTTCACGTATATTGTCTCTGATGACATATGCTGTTTAACTCTTGTCATTCCATTTCACAGATGCTCTGTGAAACTTTTCTTTGTCTTGTCTACCTTACTCCAGAAGATATTAAACAGAGATTAGGAGAGTATCTTCCTTGTTCTTTTTATAATTCCTATAAAAATATAATGGATGATTAGACAATAAATGTATTATAATGACAATAATAATTTTTCAACTCTGAGCAATTTTCCATTTTACTCTGATTTCCTAGACTAAAGATTTTACTTTCTATTCACTGAACCACAAAACTTTAGAGCCCAAAGGCACTTAAATATAAACCCACCTACTTTACAGATGATTCTCATTCCTGATGACTTACCAGGTACCAAGCAAGATATGAAATGCTTAGCTTCAGGTAGTTCATTCAGTCTTCACAATGACCCAGGATGTAATTATTAGCCCCATTTCACAGATGAGAAAACTAGATCTCAGAGAAGTTAAAAAATTGGTCCAAGGCCTAATCCCTAATGGCAGAACTACAACTACAATTCTCATGTGCCATTCACACTAGGGTGTGTATTCTTTTCACTGTACTTCCTGTCAACAAGAACAGCCACAATGAATGCTTAAACGTACCCTAAACTCTTGTCAGAATATTTTTGTTGTCATTTCTCCCTTTCTTTCCCTTTATTCCTCTTCAGTTTCTTCTGAATTAAATAAACATTATTAATACTTTCCCTTAATATGAAATAATGAAAATTCTCTAGCATTCTACCATCAATAGTTAAAATATGTTCTCATTGAAAATACTTGACTAAATTAAATATTGATGTCACATTCTTTGAGTTCTTTAAATCCATCTTATCTAATCAAGTTGCCTATTTTCCAGATTATCTGATGACATCTGGAAAGATCTCTCTAACTTTGGCTTTATTAAGTTCTGCCTAATTAATTTCATACCATAATTCAATAATCTACTGATTTATTGGTCCACCAAATAACACTAATAGAAAACTCCTAACTGCATATACCATTTAGAAAGCTAAACTGGTAAAAATAGAATAAAAACAAAAGCCTGCAGAGATATAGTGTAGTTGTGTATGGCTTCCATATATTTCTGATGTCCAACTTCCTACTGTGTAAAAAGGAAAAGCTGTTAATATCAGTCAGTGTGTGTAATGGCATTCATATGTTGGATCCCAATGAGGGTTCTTAGTTCCCTTTCTTCTCCTCCTAAACTCTCTCTAAGGTAATATAATGCATTCTAATGGTTTCAGATTCAAATTTTATGCTTATATTCTATTATCTATCTCCATTCCAAGGTACCACCCTAAGTTTCAGACCAATATGAATATCTCCTAAACATCTCTAATTGGATGTGTCACAGGATGTATCTAGTACATGTACCTACCACATCCTGTGACACAGAAGATATTCTATCTTCTCTATTCCTCTCCCAAACATACTCTCCCTCCACAGTTTCCTCTCTTAGAAAATTCACCCAGTAGCTCAAGGTAGAAACCTGGGATTCATTCTTTCACCTCCTTTCTCTCATTCCACACATCCAAAACTTATCTATCTACATCCTTATTACTACTGGAACTTTTCATCTTCTTTCCATTCTTACTGTCCTTTCTCTAGTCCAAGCCAAGATCACTGAAGCCATGACTGCTAAAATAGCCTGCAAATTAGATCTACCTGAATCCACTCTACCTACTCCAATTCTTTCTTAATTCTAAGCAGGGTGATCTTTTTAAATGCAAAGTGGATCACTTAATTAAAATCTTTCAATGGTTTCAACCATCTTTATGTCAAAGTCCATAAGCCTTAATATGGTTTACAAGGTCCTTCTTGATCTAGCATTTGTCCACTTTGCCCAGTCTCATTTTGCTGGTCATTTTTTCCAATTGATCCAGACAAACTACTTGACTTTTACTTGTTTAATTGAAAAGAAGCAAAAATATTTCCAAAGCACAACTTGGCACACATAGCAGGACGGCATCTTTAAATGTCTCTGAGCTATTTGCACAAAATAGTCTGGCATTGAAAAGAAAATCCTTACAAAAAATAATTAAATAGCACATGACTAAAGGCAGCATATATTTTTCGGAATTTTTCAGTCTTATCGAAATTGTTGATCATCAAATTACTAAATTTCTTAACAGAAGTTGAGGTAGGGCCTGCCTTATTATTTGCAACAGTCTTTTTTGCATCATACCTAATGTTAATTTTAATCTAGCTTTCTGTTTACTCAATAATACACAATTATGTTGGTTTCTGACACTCAATTAGACATAAACTTGACCTAGAGCCATTTGAAGACATCGAAATTTCAGTTTCTATATTGCTTTACATGATATATTATTTATGTTGTACCATTTATTTACATAATGCTTTCAAAAGTAAATACAGAGCAGCTATTTTCTTCTACTATAGATCTGTAGTTATAAAGGTATAATAGATATATTAATTTTCATTTTACTGAGATCATGACATTATCCCAAATGATCTGCAAGGAAATGTTTGCATTATTCATTGAAAAATTGATTGTTTCATTGCCACGGCCATTTTAATATATCCTCTTAGATGATATGAATCTATTCTAAGTCAAAGGGTTTCAGGGGATAATAATCCAGAGTAATATTATCCAAATACTAGCAATCGAGCTAATATCAAAGTACGCTAAACAAAAGGACTTTGAGACATACTAACCCAGAATATTATCTAAATAATAATTAAACACATAGGATATATATATCTAAGAATATGATCCATATTATTTTAAAGCAAAAAAGCAATAAGAATTTTGCTATAAATCAACTATATGCATTCAGATATCCGTAGTATTGATGGAGCTGATTAAAACACTGATTTTAAAAATGTTTTCAACTTAAGGTAATTACTGATAAAAAAAAAAAGCCATATATCTTTTCAATTAAAAGAATAAGAAAAAAGCTTAGAAATGATATACTCTACTCAGAAAGACAAGAAAGAGGAGATGACAGTAAGAAAACATAAACCTATACTTTAAAAAATAGGGATAAAGAAAAGACATTGATAAAAATGTGAATTTATGAAAATAAATATAAATAAATTAAATTCCTCCTACTCAAATTTAGACTCACAGATCAAAATTAATTTAGACTCACAGATCAAAATTAATTTTAAGGCTATCTTCAAAATATTAACTTGAAGCAAAATGAAAAGATGTTTAAATATGTATCAATCAAATTAGACAAACAAAAGAATTTTCCACAGAGTTTAGCGTCCACCTCCAAAAGCTTTTTATTAAATTAGATCTAGAGGTTCATTTTGCAGTCATCAACTTTAGAGAGAGGAAAGTGAAATCTACAATAAAGAGATTCATAAACATGAATCTGTAGGTGCTTGAGGCAGTTTTAAAATATGTCTACAAATTTTTAAATACTCCTCCCTTCAAAAGGTGGAAACTAATTTTCCTCCCTTGAATGTGTGGTGGACTTAGTGACTCACTTTTTTTTTTTTTTTGTGAGGAAGATCAGCCCTGAGCTAACATCCGTGCTAATCCTCCTCTTTTTTGCTGAGGAAGACCAGCTCTGAGCTGACATCTATTGCCAATCCTCCTCCTTTTTTTTCCCCAAAGCCCCAGTAGATAGTTGTACATCATAGTTGCACATCCTTCTAGTTGCTGTATGTGGACGCGGCCTCAGCATGGCCGGAGAAGCCGTGTGTCGGGTGAGCGCCCAGATCCCAACCCAGGCCGCCAGTAGCGGAGCGTGCACACTTAACCGCTAAGCCATGGGGCCGGCCCTAGTGACTCACTTGTAATGAACAGAATAAAGCAGAAGTGACGGCGTGCCATTTGGAGACTAGGTCATAAAAGCCACTAATCCCTCCTCCCTGCTCACTCTGGGGGAAGTTAGCACCATGTTGTGAAGAGCCCTGCTGTGAGGCCCATGTGGAGAGGAATTGAGGCCACCTGTGTTGACTACTGAGACAGCTAGAAACAGGCCTCCTGCCAACAACCCCACGAGTGGGCCTTCTTAGAAGCAGACCCTCCAGCCCCAGCCAAGACTGCAACCTAGGCCCATGTCTTAACTGGAACCTCATGAGATCTCTGAACTAGACACACCCCCATATCCTTGCCTGTCAGAAACCATGTGAATAATAAAAATTTGGGGGTTTTGCTGCTAAGTTTGGGGGTAATTTGTTTTTCAGTAATGGATAACCAGTACAGTGCTGAAAAATAAAGCATCCAAATATATAAAGCAAAAATACCAAAACACAAGAATAAGATGAACGATATAACTCTCTAGATACAACAGCTGAAGTAAGACAAAGAATAATACAGATAAAAGAAATATGAACAACTTTTTTGAATAACAACTTAATAAGACATCTTTAATGGCTATATGTTGATTTGTACCTTAAAAACATACAACGTTAATGCCCATGAAACATTTATAAATTTATATCATATGTTAGAGACCACAAAGATTAACACACACACACATGTAATTGCAAAACAAAAGTCACACAGTGCACAATTTCTGACCATCATACAAGGTGACTAGAGTAACTAGAATAGGTAGAATAACTGTAGTGTCTTCATGAAAATCAAAGTAGCTAAAAGTGAAAAATAAAACAAAAAATTTTGAGTCTAAGAGGAAATAAAAATATCAATTTTAGAATATTAAAAATATAAAATTACCAACATTAACAAAAGATGAAATTCCTAAAAGAATCAATTAACTAATGGTTTTGTAAGTAAATTTTTTAAATGTTCAAAGAACATTTAAATCTATTATACCAGCCTATTTAAATTTCACTGGGAACTATTTTTTTTAACAACTATAAATAATAGGCAATATACCAGACTAAAATTTCAGATACCAGAAATTACACTGAAGTTATGATAATATTTGAGAACAAATATCCAGTAAATTCATCTTAAGTGATGAACAATACAAACTATGGACCCTCACTTTCTTCATATTAGCCACAGTTTATGATATAACACAATTATCTAACACGTTTCAAAATCTTTGGTATCTATAACAACATAGAGGTTTGCATTTGAGATAGGAAATATAGGCTCTGTATCAAATGATTTGAAAAGAATCTTTATCTCTTTACAGTTAATTAAACAATAACAAAAAAGGAGATAATATTCACTTACTGCAGAGAACAGAGCATGATCAAATTTAAACTCTTTCAGACCTTCACTTCAACCTGAATAATTAACCAAGGCCAGTTTAATTCAGGAGGTTATAAATTCAATATCTTATCAGTACACCGAAGAAATTTATCAGATCATACATAAGTAGACAAAGTAGAGGCATTTTTACTAAAACATAAAAATAAACCTTATACTCTGCAAAATCATGTACTGAGATCAAGAGAGATTGTAAGAAAAATATGCACTAGTAACAAGAGGGAAAAAACAAAGACAATTAATTATAAACTATATAAAGTATCAACATAGCTAAAAAGACATTAAATTCTTAACAAATAAATGTTTCATTTATTATATGAATTTATCTTTTTAAAGAAGTGAAAGTAGCATGATGTAAGGTTGTGCAAAGAGCGGAGACAAAGAAAAAGTGTACAAAAATTGGGGACAACTATGCTTTCAACACTTCCAGGACAGACCCCATGAGGCAAGACGTGAGGATTCTGGAGGCTGTTTCAGTATTGTGTTCCTTCATCACCTGCTACACTCAGCTGTGTTAGTGTCCTGTGCAAACACTGGCTGTGACACAAACACAGGAATGTATTTGAAAATATCATAAACATAACAATATGATTTTGATATTGTACTGACATAATTCACCTTTTTACCTATAGCTAATAGCTAATTCTCATTTCACAAACATGTACTGTAGCAGACTTTAAGACACAAGAGATTGACCTCATAGTTTCATTTTTTTTTTTATTTTGCTGAGGAAGATTGGCCCTGAGCTAATATCTGTGCCAATCTTTCTCTATTTTGTTTGTGGGTCACCATCACAGCATGGCCACTGACGAGTGGTGTAGGTCCGCACCCAGGAACCGAACCTGGGGTCAAAGCAGAGTGCACTGGCCACTTCACCACTAGGCCACAGGGCCAGTCCCCATAGCTTCTTTTAATAAATAGTTATTTCCTTCCTTAAAGGGAGCCTTTTTTCATGATTTCACATTTTCTTTGTTCTATGTGGGGTAGGAGAGGCCTGGATTATTTTGTTTCAATACCATCAGAGAAATTGTCACTATAGCCCAATGCATTTAACTCCGATACATAAAAATGGACAAAGACAATATTCAAAAAGGAAAATAAAATCCATTTCATGCAAGAATATAGATGGAAAAATTTTCAGCAATATACAGAAAGAATGTACCATGATGAACTAAAGTTTAATCCTAGAAAATTAAAACAGGTTTAACATTAAGACACTTAATACAGTCTATTAGAGGTCAAAGGAAAAAAATCACAATATTTGGTAATATTCAGCACCTATTCATGATAAACTCTCATAGTAAACTAGGATAAGATATAATAAAGAAAATCTATCTCAAACTTACAGTATTTACTTAAAAAAAGTAAAAGACTGGAATCTTGTCTGTTAAAACCAGAACTAAGAGAAGGGTGCTTATTATCACTACTTTTTGTTATTAATATAGAAGTTTACTCAGTATAGTAACACAAACAATAAGTGGCAAAGATAAAACAACATTTAAAAAATGTATATAAATGTGCAATTAATTTGTAAGCTTTTTGTTACTATCTGTGTTTTTATACACGTATACACATGGGGTTTCTCTGAATAATGAGAGATGAAGAGAATAAGGAAGAGAAGGAATATGCCCACTTTTGGGTTTTCAATTTTAGTAATACAAAATTATTTTCTGTTCTTCCAAAGTTAATTTATACTTAAATCATAATACATAATCATGAAGTATCCCATCTTTAGATGAGCTATACACAATCTATAATGGCCTTTCAGGACAAAAGCGGCTTTGTTTTCTCAGCAGGGCAGACTGCTCTTTTTCACAAAAAAAATAATTGTATTATTGTGTTTCAATGCAAATTGTCAGAGGGGAGCAGCTGAAAAGAAATGCTGCTTCTTATTCATTAAAAATAATAAATCACTGAGAATATTTTTCTGAAATATCCCCCATCCCCATTTTCATTAACTGCACTATTCTAGATGTTGACTCTCTGATGATTTCAGAATCACATACATGATTCAAGTCCATAATTACCTCTAAATTAATATCTACTGTACTGAACAGCTGCTTAGAAAAATATTTATGGAGTTTACTCAATCACATTCATAGACCTGTTTAAGTTTTGCTTCCTCAGGGAGGTCTTTGCTGACCATGTTAGTTACCCCTTTGTAACGGTCCCAGACCCTCTGGAAGTCCACTTGTGTAGCATTCTTCGCCATTGTTTAGCATCTGTCTTCCCTGGGACTGCCAGTTCCACAAGGTCAAAGGCTGAGATAGTTTTGTTTCTTCACATAGCCCCAAATCTTAGTTCACAGATACGAACTAAGGGCACTTTTGATTACAGATTACCATGTGGGTTTTTTATACAAGATATAAGCTGACCCATAGAGAACATAAAAATAGAGCTATTAATGACAATTACAGACTTTCAATTTTCTCCTGCCCAATGATTATAACATTTCTTTGAAAATCACTGGAAATAAATTAGAAAGAACAGGAAAGACTTGGAAAGGACTTGGAAAAATCACCTGGCTACTCTCACTTCACAGCCCATGTCTAGCTCTTGCCCACAGTCATCATATCCATTCCCACTTTTGAATCTGCCTATATGGTTCTCTTCTCACCTCCTAAGACTCAAATCATAGTTCAAAAATCCCCATCTTTCCAATTCACAGAGTAACCATCTAACTCCTTATTCTCAAAATTTCTTGTCTTCCAGAATACATGAGTTATTCTGACCATCCACAATCTTTAATTTCCTTTCTCCATCAGTAATTTATTAATCTTATATGTATTTTCTGTTCTTCTCCACTAGATTATACATCTTTTAATAAGGGGTACCAGTTTATTATTTCTTTTTTCTTACCTACTAATTTCACTGAAGCCTAAAATGACTCATAGGCATTCAAGATAAATGGCCAAAAAAACTGATGCAAATGAATGTACCATGTTCCATGGGAAATAAAGATTTTCAAAGGTTTCTTATCATTAGAAACTTTATTGACAAAAAACAAGATAGGTAATTGAATAAATGAGATGAAGATTACAATTAACCACACAGTCCACTTATTTTGGACCTTAAGTCTGTTTAGTACTTGTCTCCATTTAGAATCATTTGGTTGGTTGATCTTGGAGCATCTTCTTGCATTTGGATTATACAAATGCTGAATTATTACCCTTTCAAGACCATTTGCAATTTAATTGTTCTCAGGCAAAGCTTTAATAATAGCGTGTATAAAATGAATATTCAGCATTTTTTTTGTCAAAATCATATTAAACTCTTCACTCAAGTGTCAATTTCCTTAATCTGCCCCTCTTTATTTTTTCCAGTAAGGAATTAATTGAGTTTCTTACAATCACTTGCCTAATTCCCATGCCAAATCATTAAATGCTCAATAACTATTTGAATAGAATAAAAAACCAGTTAGCTGAACCCACACAAAAATGTTTTTGTGACAAAAACCTTGCTGCAAGTAGCATATTTAGTCTTCTTAGTGAAAAAGTCTTTCCAAGACACTCATGGAAAGAATGAAACAAAGTGTTTTAGCCACCATCCCCAGTCTGGAAGTATGAAAAATCATCAAGTTGAATGGCAAAGTATAGTGAAACTGACTAAAAATGAAAAGTCTGATCCAAAGTATTTCCTCTCTAAATTTAATCTCATATACTAGCTCCTGTTTCAAGTACACTTTGCACAGTTTCTATTCAAGCTGCTACTTTTGTCTATGAACAAGGAGAAAGAGAAGTACATAAACACAGCTATGCTTTGAATAAGGACTGAGTATAAAGACGTCTGTCTTCTAACATTTTACAAGTGTACCTAATAATGACACACCACCTCCCTCTGCTTTTCCCACAAGAATGAAGGAAGAGTTCCTAAAGGAACCTAGGGTAACAGCTTTCAACATTTATACTAACAAGTACCTTGCCTTTGTGAGTTTTAAAAGGAGAGAACTAGGATTTTTCCTAATAGCCAGTTTCCCCCCAGTACCTCAGAAAAAGTCACTAGGTTAGCACTGAATTTTTGTACCAAAAAAAATCCTATGATCTTTGCTTTATTCAAAATGACTTCTATAAAGTCATTTCAAGGTTTTAGAATCACTTGGATAACTGTAGCTATTCAATAAGTATCAAGCTGTCTTAGAGTGAAACAAGAGACCACTATTTGTAAATCATTTTTGTGCAAACTCCAATACCACAAAATCAGACTTAAAACACAATGTGCTACAATTACGTACATTTAGGCTCTAAATCAAATCATCTTGACTCAAAGATATTGTGAAGCTTACCTCAATCAGATCACTCTTCTAGTGGCATTCTTCAGAGCTGGAGCCAATAGTCACTAAAGAATTGAAGATAAATGTTCTAAAATATCTCCCTAAATGTGGACAAATGGGGATTCAATATCAGCAGCAAGAGAGAGTGAATATCATAAGGAGAATACACCAAACAGGAATCTCTGAGAAACTGATCCAAACAGTGGTACCAAAGAACCAGTGTTCACGGGCCGGCCCTGTGGCTTAGCGGTTGAGTGCGCACGCTCCACTGCTGGCGGCCCAGGTTCGGATCCCGGGCTCGCACGGACGCATCGTTTCTCCGGCCGTGCTGAGGCCGCGTCCCACATACAGCAACTAGAAGGATGTGCAACTATGACATACAACTATCTACTGGGGCTTTGGGGAAATAAAAGGAGGAGGATTGGCAATAGATGTTAGCTCAGAGCCAGTCTTCCTCAGCAAAAAGAGGGGGATTAGCATGGATGTTAGCTCAGGGCTGATCTTCCTCACAAAAAAACAAAACAAAACAAAGAACCAGTGTTCAACATTGTGCTCCAAATAAGATTTTATGCTAACATAATAAATTACCAGAAATAAGTATATGGCCTGCTTTGAGGTTATAGTCATTAAATTTAAACATTTTCATATGAATTAAATGACATCTTTGCTGCAAAGTTTACTTTTGCTCAAGAAAAGCAATCTCAATATTCTCAATACCTTGCTCCCTTGGTGACTCACATCCTGTGGGAACTAGAATAATCACGGTCTGGTTTGGGGTGTAGTAAATTAAATGTACTGGATTTCACAAATGTCAACATGCACTCAGTCTATTATTAAAGAGGACGATGAGATATAAAAGAGGATGGTGGCTCTTTGGCATGAGAGTAGGTAAGACTAACGGTGAAATCAATAGAGAGAAAATTTAGGACTTTTACAAAATTTTTCTTTTTTAAAATGAGGAAGGCATAATAAGCATCGACTATTACTCCAGCCCTAAATGTTAGAATACTGGTGTCAGAGGTCCCGCCCTAGAGGTCAAACCAGTTCCGGGTGAGAGAGGAAAGACCTGATTTGTAGCATTTGCTGATAATGGTGTAAATACTACCCCCCTGACTGATTTCAAGCTACCAAATGACATCAACTTGCTCACAAAATTCCTGATCACCTCCAGCAACCCAGTATCTAAAGGTGACTGCATATTGGAATGACTGTAAGAATGGACAGTAACAATGATTTGAATGTTAGATTTTTCACAAAAGATCAAAGAAAGGAAAAAAAAAATCCTCTGCATGTATGTTGAAGTTAGAAAAACTGCTGCAGAAAGTTTTGCAAAAAGGTACAACTCTACAGCAATTCCTGCAACATCTTCACGTAACACAAGACAGAGCAAAGACAGTTTTCAGTGAAATGCCACTGTGAGGCTCAGGCCACCTGGGGATTTGAGGGTTCAGCATGTTGTTATGTGTCCCTGTCAGTGCCCCTAACTGGGCAAGGAAAAAGAGGAAGGCAAGCTTAGCGTTCAGAGTAGGACCAAGGTCAAGACTGCTGAGCCAGGAGCTGAAGCCTCAGCTCAGACCGACATGGGACCCAGACACATGAGGTCCTAATAACAGACAATAAAAGGGAAGTAACCGGGATGTTGTTCCACACCCTAAGTCCTCAAGGGAAAATCACCAGGACACTTACAAGGGATGCTGGCTACTACGGCGCGAAGTCAGAAAAAAGACATATTTTTTTTTTTTTTTTTTGTGAGGAGATCAGCCCTGTGCTAACATCCGCCAATCCTCCTCTTTTTTTGCTGAGGAAGATGGCTCTGGGCTAACATCTGTGCCCATCTTCCTCCACTTTATATGGGACGCCGCCACAGCATGGCTTGCCAAGCAGTGCGTTGGTGCGCGCCCGGGATCGGAACCAGCGAACCCCGGGCCGCTGCAGCGGAGCGCGCGCACTTAACCGCTTGCGCCACCGGGCCAGCCCCAAGACATATTTTTTAAAACAGGGGAAAACCACTCTCTACATCTTTCAGATGTTCAAACACTATCTATCATCTATCTATCTATCTATCTATCTATCTATCTATCTATCTATCTATCAATCAAGCTAACAATGCTGCTGTTATTGTTGTTATTAAAAACTAGCACTTACTGCATGGTTACTTTTGATGGGCACAATGGCAACCTATGCCTTAATTCTCGTGTAACAACCCTATGAGGTATAGACTTTCAGTATTCCATTTCACATATTAAAAAAATTAAAACATAGAGACACAAATTTTCTCAAAGCACAAAGCTAGAAATGAACACAACTACAGCCTAAATCTGGGTCTCACTCCAAAGCTTGTGCTTTTAATGATTTTACTTCCTCTTCTTTATTTTCCCTTCAAGATAAATTTAATAAAACTGAGAAAAATCTAATAACATATATGTCTTCATACATTATCTTTTAAGTAACTTAAGTAACTTTAAAAGTAATTTTAACTAACAGGAAACTCAATGTTTAAGAAGGCAGGACAGACATGAACAAAATAAATAAATATACAAATATCTAAGCTGTCTGACAAGTTAAACATTGAGAAGCAAAACAAAATGTCTATTTCGTAAACCAAAAAGTAGTTTTGCTCCATGAATACTAATTCCATAGACATTTCATATCTATAATACAATGACAATAAAATAAGCTTTGATTCACTATTCTCAAAACTCTTATATCAAGCAAAGAAAAGCAGCTATGAAAGTGACGAGTGTCATAGCCCCTGACATAGAGACTTGTGTTCATTTGACAAGTTCCTCAGTCCCCCTTAGAAAGGCAAAACTCCTTGTCAATCACATAAAGCTAAGATAAAGGCAAAAATTAAATCTAGGTTTCTGGGCTCTTAAGTCTTCGATCTAGCTTCTTATAATCAGTTTCTGAGAAAAGAATACTTTTCTGATTCCTGTGTTTCTTTTTTTGGAAGAAGTGTTGCCTTCTCTATATTTCAACAGACCAGTACCCATGCTGCCCTACCATCACGCGAGGCTGTGATTACTTTGTCTCACCACTCTCCTTCCCTGAAAGTAGAAAGTTCTTCAGCTTAGGGCAAATCAAATTCATGTATTCCCAATATCTACCACAGTAGACATTAATACTGCTGGAGAGTGTAATAAATGTTGGAAAAAATAATGACTATTTTAGATATAGTTTTAAAAGATGCAGCAGTGTATCTCATATATACATAAAAACTTCTCTCCCTCTGTCCCCACCCCAGCCCCTCCACCAAATGAGTGAATTCAGATAGTATTTTGAACATCCTCTAAACAAAAATTTTAGAAGGGCCATACTTTTTGATATTAACTGAGGAAAAAGTTTTTCATCTTGCCCTCCCATTTTATCATCACCATGTACTCAACCGCCACGCTATCTTCTCAGCTAATCACTTCCCCTGGAGAAGACCCTACTTCTTGCTGTATAAATTCTATTTTTGCATCTTGAGGGGTAAAAGACAAATGTTTAGTGTTCCCCTTCTCCTGATCTTCAAAATAGTTTATGTCTCTTTTATGTAGTAAATATCATAAACCATATACTGATATTGCTATTTTCCCTTGCCTGAATTGCTGATTGAAGGTCCAATTTTGTTAACTTCTAAGCGCAACATTGTTGTTAGAGAAATACTACAGTAATTGCAGTGAAGTGAAAAATGGACCCAGAGCTCTATTTATATTAAATCAAAAGTAGCTCGTACACTGAGAAGAAACTGAGACAATACCAACTGAATAACTGAATTTCTGAGCAAACAACATGCTGTGGCTCCTTTCCCCTCCAATCACTGCAGTAACCTTACTCATTTTATCCCGCATCTCGGTAAAAATGCCACAGTTAATTTTCAGAAAGAAGTAGCGTATAAAAAGTAAATAATAACGTTTTTTTTTAATAATTTTATTTATTTATTCCCCCAAAGCCCCAGTAGATAGTTGTATGTCATAGCTGCACATCCTTCTAGTTGCTGTGTATGGGACGTGGCCTCAGCATGGCCAGAGAAGCAGTGCGTCGGGGCGCACCCCGGCCGCCAGCAGCAGAGCGTGCGCACTTAACCGCTAAGCCACGGGGCCGGCCCAATAACGTTATTTCTAAAGTTTGCAGTTCTGTAATAACCACAGTGTCAAGAAATAAGGCAGAAATGAAGAAGGTTTCAGAAGTATGGGTTTTGCTGGTGCTAACATTTAATATAGCCAATTATTAATTAATAAGTTCCCAAAGTTGTATATAACCTAAACAATGGTATATACCATGAGTCGATTTCAATATTCAGTACCAAATAACATTTAAAATTCATTGATGCATGTAAAATATTAACCTATGAACAACATCCTTTTAGTTTTTTATTGATTGCACAATTATCTATACTAAATCCTTCAAGTTGCTCTAGAAAGAATTTTTGCTCACAGAATATTAATATTTATGAGGGAAAAAAGTAAAATCCCTCTAAACCTATGGACTTTTTATTTCCAAGTGAAAGATATACAGCTTCTCTGGATACGGAAATAAGCTGTACACATACAAGCAGAAGGGAAAGAAAGATGCAAAATCAAGAAGACAATAATGATGTACATAAATATTAATAAACATGTTTCTGACAATGTACTACACTACAGGAACTTCAATATCTGCATTTGCATACCTGACTTTGACAGCAATGGTAGGATTACATCTTTTCATCAGTAATACAAGAGTGAATTTTTTTTAAGATAAGTAATGTAGAAGACCTGCATGTAATTTCAATTATTTTGACTTTTTTTTAAGAAAATGGGAACAAGTATTTAACTAAACAAATAGTCATTTATATAGTTCACTCTTACTAAGTGTAAGATGCTATGGGAAGCAAATGCCTCTAGGAAAGGATAAATACATGTTCTCTCCTCTAAAAACTGAGAGCAGCCCTCAGCCCTATTAGCCAGGGGGCAGCAGTTGATTCCCAGATGTGTAGAGACCCAAAGAACTAACTCCTACCTAGTCTAGCCCAGGAAGAAGTGAGGCAGAAAGCAGGAAAAATAACCTAAAAAAATAAGCCCTTAGTCAGTGTACCAACAGAAGATAATTAATGGCATTTCTCTTTGAAAAATAAGGTAGTCTACATATTCTAGAAATCCAGTTGGGTAGGGAGCAGTAGAAATTTACTTCTTATTAAAAATCTACCTGGAACGATCTGAATTATTTTTATTTCATAGTTAAGTATCTTCATTTGCTGAAATGAAATTTTGATACCTTAATGTTAATCATGACCACAATGCATCAATCAAAAATTGATACCATGCTGAACTGAGTGGTAACATAAAGAAACACACTATGCCAGAATATGTGTTTAAAGTGAGAATTTCAGCTGTGGGGCATCAGAGCCAAGGCATTAAACCAAGAGTCCAAAGACGTGGAGGTTCTAATCTCAGCTCTACGACTAACACAGTGTAAAACTTCTGGACTTCAGTTTTCTCAATGGCAAAATGTTGATGCTTAGAGAGGGGATGTGACGTGAATTTTAAAGGACCTGAAAAATTATTCATTCCTTTAACAGTTCACTTTACAGACTCTGTAATGTTCAAAGATTGTCCCTATTTTTAGTTTTCCCTGGAATTTTTAAACTATGTGATCTTTATTTGACATTTCTTTTATTCTACATCAAAAAGGTCATATGTTATTAACAAAAGAATGCACAGCTATAGAGGAAAACTATATTTGATTTGTATTGAAACTATACACATTTTTAAAGTTAAATGTCATTGTTATAGACAAAAGTATATAAGAGGCCCTCAATGCTGACAAAAAACAAAAATTTTAACAAAGGAGGAAGGGAAGGAAAGAAACAGTATTTCTATCTGTCCCCGTGATGTCTCTTCCATTTAACTAAGCCATCAGTATAAAAAGGCATTGGCAGTATTCTTTGGCATGTGTTTATATTTCTTTCTCACATTCTAACAGTGGCTTCAGCTTCTACTCCTAAAACAACCTTGAATATTGTGGAACTTAAATGAAAAGCAGAGGAACCCCACTAAGATATGCATTGTGTTAAGACTGTGTTTTACATTAATCTTTCTGAATTACTTTCAGTTCTCATGGAACACTGCCAATCTGACAATTCTAGAAACTGAACATCTTCTGTTTATTCATGTGAAGAAAAATAAAAGAGAAACAGTAGGGTAGACAACAAATGTAAACAAGTGTTTTGGCCTCATTCCAGGTGGCAAAGGATGATTTAATTATCATTACAATTCAGTTTGGGGGCTTATTTTAAATCTTCACGAGAATATCAATTAAAGAGTTATAGTTTATTACATAAAAATGTAACTTTTGAAATTTAAAATTAGATTATGAAAACGAACTTAAATGCCCAAATCCCCAAACAATCATTAAATTATAATGATTTTTGGTTTTAACTTTAATAGTTACCAAAAAACCCCAAATCATCATTTCTACAGAAAATCACTAATTTGTTGCCTGTCTGTTAAACCACCATAATGTAGCAAGCAGTGACAGGTTTATTTTATTGTTGTTTAAAAATAAGCTATCCACATTATATTAGTCAGAGTTCTCCAGAGAAACAGAACCAATAGGCTGTATATACACAGAGAAAGATTTATTTTAAGGAATTGGCTCACGTCATTGTGGGGGCTGACAATTCCAAAATCTGCAGGGCAGGTCTGCTGGTTAGATACCCAGAAAAGAGTTGATGCTGCAGGCATGAGTCCTATGATAGTCTGGAGGCAGAATTCCCTCTTCCTCAGGGGACTTCGTCTTTCTTTAAAGTCTTCGACTGACTAGATGAGGCTAACTCACGTTGTGGAGGGTAATCTGCTTCACTCAAAGTCTACTGATTTAAATGTTAATCATATCTAAATAATACTTTCCCAGCAACATCTAGACTGCTGTTTAACCAAACATCTGGACACCAGAGACTTGCCAAGTTGACACATAAAATTAACCACCACATGTGGAACATTTCCTTATTAAAATATTTATTAAGGTAGGCAATCTATCTAATGTATATAGTAATCATTTATAGCACTCTAGGCATTTTCATTTTTCATTAACTTATTTAATTAACACTTCAAAAATCTATTTTTTTAGGTTGTCTTTTCATTTCCTTCTTTCTAATTTTATTGAGGTCACATTGGTTTATAACATGTAAATTTCAGGTGTACATCATTATATTTCAGCTTCTAGATAGACTGCATTGTGTTTACCACTAAAAGTCTACTTTCCATCCATCACCACACACAAGTGCCCCTTTACCCTTTTCCCCCTCCCCCGAGTCCCTTCCCCTCTGGTAACCACCAATCTGTTCTCCATATCTATGTATTTGCTATGGTTTGTTTGTAAAATCAATTTAGATTTCGGGCTATAACAAGATGTGAACATAAAGATCTCTGTAAGCTAAGAGCCCTTTATATAACATGGTGTTCTTTTTATTGGTCCACTACTTCCAGTATGTCAGGATTGTAGGATGAAATCTCTAGCTAGATCCCACCCATCTCCAGTCAGTCAATGCATATTGCCTGTCCTTCATTAGCAATTTCTATTACTGTGTTCCCAGAACCCCAAATTTTCCTAATTTTATTTCATTAAATTTTGATAAATTCTCTATCTCACTGATGTTTTTTATAAGTTCTCTTTTTATTAGTTCTCTTGGAACTAACTTTTTCTTTTTTCAATCTAATGTACTCTAGAGTTTTATGCAAAACCAGTTTGAAATTACAGAGTAATTACCTTCCTGTTAAAAACATTCAAGCTTTCGGGCCGGCCCTGTGGCTTAGTGGTTAAGTGCGCGCGCTCCGCTGCTGGCGGCCCAGGGTTCGGATCCCGGGCACACACCGACACACCGCTTCTCTGGCCATGCTGAGGCCGCGTCCCACATACAGCAACTAGAAGGAAGTGCAGCTGTGACATACAACTATCTACTGGGGCTTTGGGGGAAAAAATAAATAAAATTATAAAAAAAAAAAAAAATTCAAGCTTTAGCTACACAGGTAAACACCAACCTGCCCCATCTACAAATCCTCATTATCATCCTATCTGATGAGTATGTAATTCCCATATCATAAAAATATAAATGGGTAATTTGAGGTAAAAATGTGCAAATGAATAAAGGAAGAGAAGGGTCATGATTCAGCTTTTCTTTCCTATCCAGTGGTACAGGACAAGCAGCAGGGTACAATGATTGGACATAACTTATCTACCACAAGACACTATTACATAGGATATGTGAAGAGAAGTCACTAAGCTACTTTCAACAGGTCAATCCCTTCCAGAAAGAATAAAATAACATATCCCATTTTAACTACTTCACTGAAAAGGTTATGAAAGTTAATAAACTACTTTCAAAAGATCTCATACTGCAAACCAAATCTCCAGGACATTAGAGTGCTAATAAAATTTTGTGAGAACATGACACAGTGTGAAAAGGATCAAGACTAAGTCAGATGGTGTGAGCACTATTTGCACATTTGCAATCTGCTCATTGTATGGCCTAAGAATGCCACTGCCTCTTTAGGAATCTGAAACTCTCCGTCTATTAAAATGAGCTATAAAGTTTTGACTGAATCAATGTGTAGCTCTGAATATCAATTCTCCATTATTTTAGGTTTTTGTTTGAAAAAATGAACTTTTAAAAAATTATATTTAAATGTATGTTGTCATATAATTTTTTAACTCACTTTATTGAGGTATGATTTGACATACAAAAAGCTGTAGATATTTATTGTATACAACTTGATGCGTTTGGAGATGTTTACACCCATGAAACCATCATCACTATCAATGTCATAAACTTATCCATCACCTCGAGAAGTTTCCTCCTGCCACCTGTTTTTTTTCCTTTTGTGATAAGAGCACTTAACATACGATTTACTCTCTTAGCAAATTTTAAAGTATACAGTGCTTAATCATAGGCCCTGGCTTGTATGGTGGATCTCCAAAACTTATTTTGCATAATTGAAAGTTTGTACCCTTTGATCAACATCTCCCCATTTCCCCCTCCCCCAGCCCCTGGCAACCATTATTCTACTCTCTGCTTCTATGTATTTGACTATTTTAGATTCCACATATAAGTGAAATCATGCAGTATTTGTCTTTCAGTGTCTAGATTATTTCACTTAACATAATGTCTTCCAGGTTCATCCATGTTGTCACAAACGGCAGGATTTCTTTCTCTTTTAAGGCTGAATGATATTCCATTGTGTATGTGTATATATTTCTTATTTATATGTGTATATATATATTTTTTTCTTACATATATTTACACACACATATCTTACATTGTTCATGAATTTCTGGAGTCCTGGACACAAGACAAATCTGCACCCATTCACCAGCTCTTTTCTGGAGACTTCCATCTGCTGTTCATGAGTTAAACTGGAGGCAATAAAAAAATGACCCACTGTCGATGCATAAAGTAGGCAACAAAACTGAAACTAGAGATGGCCCCGATGTTGGAACTATAAGGCATAGATTTTAAAATAACTACAACTTAATATGTCAAAAGATCTAGAGGAAAAAGTAGACAAGAATCACAAAAAATAGAGTATTTTAGCGGAGAAATGGAAACTATAAAAAAGGTCTAATAGAAATCCTAAAAAACACACACACACAATATAAAGATGAAAATTCCTATGATGGGCTTCAGCAGAGTGGATATAGGAAAGGAAAGAATCAGTCAACTTCAAGACTGATCAAGAATAATCAAGAAAAAAAAGAGAAAATAGACAAATTACAAATATCAAAAATAAAAGAAATGGCACTACTACAGATCCTACAGACCTTAAAAAGATAATAAAAGGATATCATAAACAATTTTACGTGAAAAATTCAACAATTTAGATAAAATAGCAAATTCCTTGAAAACCACAAACTATGAGAACTTACAGAGAAATAAACAAAAATTTAATATATCCTTTAAATAAACTGAAATGGTTTTTTAGTTAAAAGCCATTCCACACACACATACACACACACACACACACGCCAAATGCATGCCCAGATAGTTTTACCGGTAAATTCTATCAAATATATTCTATCAAAAATTTAAGGAAAAAAATTAACTATTATACCCAAATCTTATAAATTTAAGCATAATGAGTAATAACTATAAGTTCTATGCTACTTAGTATGTGCTAGTCAATTAATCTTCCCAAGAATGCTTTTAGGTAGATACTAATACTATCTCCATTTAATAAATAAAGAGATTGAAAACACTGGCAATAGTAGTGTAGCTAATGAGTGTTGATTCTGCACTTGAATCCAGGCAGTCTGGTTCCAGTGACTTTTTCTTTTTCACTATAGTATACCGAATTCTAAGTAAATGAGATAGCAAAGAAACGGGATTATATGTGAATAAGTGAGAGTATGTGGTTTGCATATATATTTCATGTCTTGGAAAAGTAACATCATAAGAAAGGAGAAAGGAAATGCTTCTGAGACAAGAGGTTAACTACAAACTCAAATATAACCTAAATAAATAAAAGTATATTTTAAAAAAAATCAATACAAATAGCCTAGAAAGGATCATACTGAAACAAATAGCTGATCTCCGGGTATAGGAAGCCTTTCTATGCATAAATACAGTACATTATAAGAAATTTCAAAAGAAAAAGATGGTACCTAGTTACAGAACATATAATACATAAAGGATTAAGATAAACGTTATTAATCAATACCACAATAAAAAAAATGACATGTAATGAACTAATAATTCACAAAAGAAATATAATTAGCTAATAAAAACAGTTGGAAAAGTTAATATCCTTCAAAATACAATAAATGCAAATTAATAGAAATTTTTTCAGTAAAATTAACAAAAACTAAAAAGTAGATGTGTCCATTACAGGAGAGGATACAGGAAAACGGAATCTGTGGAATAATCTTGATGGCGTATAAATTAACACCTTTCTGGGAAACAATTTGGCAATATATGACAAGATCTTTATACATGTTTAGAATTTTTTCAGAAAGAAAAAGTAAGGTATTGGGTAGAAACTGCACATCCCTGGATGTTTATTCCACTTCACATTTCAAGAGTTTGCCAGGCATAATGGTTACCAGTGAGGACTCTGGAAACAGACATCCTGGTTTCGAATTCAAACGCTGTAACTTCCCAGGTGCATGACTTGGAGCAAATCACACAACCTCTCTGTGCCTCAGTTCTCACATCTGTATAATGAGGAAAATAACAGCACCTACCTATGAGGTTGTTGTGCTGATTAAACAAGATGATATCTCTAAAGACTTAGAGTAGCTCCTAGCACAAAATAAATACAATATAGATAACAGCTATAATTATTGTGTTTATAATTTAACATTGGAAAGAGCATGATTTGATAATAAAATAATATATGTACATAATCTTCTGTAGCTATCAAATATCATTTTTCAACAGAATATTTAGTAACATGGAGAAGTAACAATAAAAAAGAACTTTATATATATATATGCTTTATACATAAAGGAGTATGTGAACAGAGAAAAATGGTAAGAGGTAAATACTTCAAATACCATTAGAAATTATGTAGGAATGGTGATGTTACAAGTGATAATGATGAACATAATCTTGGCTTGCTTAGATAATGACATTTATCACGCGCTGGGATCAGAAATAGTGCAACCAAATTATTAATATATTTTACATCTAAAGAATTAATCTTGTGTACTGAAACCTCTTTAGATATAGCTGATATATGTACTAGAAACTCTTGTAAATTATACATTAATTATTAAATAAATATTACTTGGCTATAGGCCCAATATAAGGCAAGTACATGAATATACTAAAACAGATCATGACTAATTTTAAGTATTCCCATGAGATTAAATATGGCTTTGAATTAAAACGTTACTTTAGGAAAGAGAATAAAGAAATCTATGTAGAAAACATCTTAACATAAAGCTTTTTTTGAGCATTTGGGTGTTATATTAATGCTATTTTCACATAACATGAAAATAAGGTCTTAAGATGACATATTGCTTTCCTGGGATTCAAAAATGAGGTTACCAACCACATCTATTTCTCATGAATATACATTGTCGCATAATTTCTTAAATAGTGAAACTTTTCATAAGAATGCCTATGAATATATGAATATCTCATTATTTGATCTCTTAAAATATGAATATGTTTAGGCTTTCTTTTTGAGCACTTTTAAAGAACTAATTGAAGCAACTTGGTAAAATATATTGGGACTGTCATCACTTGGAACCCAAATTTGTTTGAATGTGAGGTCCAGTTTAGGTAGTAGTTTGATCTGAGATAGACATTTTTATAGCTCTGAGCATTGCATGCTTTTGAGTTTCATTTTAATAATAAAATATTTAAGAAATTCTCCTTACTATACCTTTTATTTTTGGGGATGTAAAAACAATAGTATCTTAGGCTTGTAGGGAATATGAGAGATCAACTTGTACAACCTCCTACTTCCTCTAGAAATCACTTCAACAACAACTTAAGATTTGATGGTACTCCAGACTCTGTCTCAATCCTCAAGGCTCAGAAAGCTCTCAAACCATTTTCCCAAGCAACATGTGACACTTCGGATTTGATTAATTACTATGTTATGGATCATAGTATGGAAGCTGGAACACGAACATTGGGGTCAGGGCAGCGCTAACCCTAGCTCGATGTTTTCTAACCTTATAATGTTTTCTTTGAGCAAATTAATTAATGTCATAGATCCTCAGTTGCCTTATCTTTAAAATGTGCTTAATTTATAGAATAGCTGTGATTCTATATAAATTGTGTATTTACACAGAAATTTTTTACATTTAGATCCTTAATATTTTATATTTTTTACATTTCTTTTAAGATATGTGAAGTAATGAGTCAAATATATTTTCCTAATCAGTTGTCTGAAGCATATTTGGTGACTAATCCATCTTTTTGAAAACTCATTTGAAATTCCACCTTGATCAAATATGCATACCACATCTCTCATGTTGCCTGACACAGTGTAGGTACTCAATAAATAGAAATTCTTATCCTCCTTCCACTGTGTTTAAAGCTACTTTCCTATAAATTCCATTGTCCCTAGTTTGCCTGTAGTCATACCAACAAAACTTAT
This sequence comes from Ceratotherium simum simum, assembly GCF_057802395.1. Taxonomy (NCBI): domain Eukaryota; kingdom Metazoa; phylum Chordata; class Mammalia; order Perissodactyla; family Rhinocerotidae; genus Ceratotherium; species Ceratotherium simum. Next base: position 19,365,422 of record NC_141909.1, read on the forward strand.
TTAAAAAACTAAACACCCTCAGTTCCTTCGGTCAGTCTTCATATGGCACAGTTTTCCACTATAATGTCATCATGGCTGCCATCCTTTTCATAAGCCCTAATTGCCAATGTTCATCTAATAAGATGGTTTCTTGAACGGACTATGTTCTACCAGACATGTTTTCAGAATTGCAGATGATTGGAACATAACATCCTCCCTTGTACCCATCACTTCAGTTCTATAAATGCAGTCTAATTTTGGGTTAACATTTCTCACGTTCAATTCATACTTTGTTGAACTAATAAGTTTTGTCATTAGCTGAAACCATGATTCTTTTTTTACGTGGACTGTTTTTAGTCCAATTTTCCCTATTTGGAAAATATTAGGTATCTTGATCATCTGATAATAATCTTTAAAAATGCCTAAAATCTAATAACATGAAAGAAAAGGTCACAACCTTTACCTTATATTTTTTATCATCTCTTTCATTCAAGTTCAAGACATTGTCTAAGAAATTTACTTCCTTTAAATATATGTTGTTTTCGCGTCATGGGGTAAATTTTAAGACTGAAAAACACTTTAAAGAGAGTGTTAGTGCTTTTCAATTAAGTACACTCTCAGCGTTTTCAGTATTCATCTCACTTTAAACATTTTTTCAGATGCCAGGAGAGAAAAGTATATACAACATAATTTCATTTTTGCATATGGGTGCTTATTCACAAGCATGCACATATTTAAAAATTGAGTATATACATATTTGGTATATATAAGAATATATATACACCAAAATACTAACTGTGTTTAGCTTTGGGGCTATGGGATGAGAATTAAGGGATAATTGGACTTGAATTTTCTATGCCGTTCATTATATTTTTCATTTTTTTCTTATAATAGGCAGTTTTGCTTTTATAATAGTATTCAAACTCTTACTTGGATAACTGATATAACAAGAAAATATCAGTCAATTAAATAAGCAAGGAAAAGTCAGAACATCATGTTTTATGATCTAAGTTATTAATAAAAGCCACCCATGGATAATCCATTATATTTTAAAATTTATATTGACATTTACATGCTTTTATTTTAAATATGCTTAAGAATATTTTATTCAAAGTCATTTTCTTCTATAACTTGATTTAAATCTCTTGCCTTTCTCAAACACTCTGTTTTCCACTTCATCATATACAAGTAAATTTTACTTACTTGTCTATTAACTACTCTGCTTCTATACTATCCATAAACTCAAAGAGCCTATTGGCACATAGTTCTTTCGTGCTTTCAGAATTTTATGCAATTTTGTGATATCTCGCAGTATCCTGTTAATAGGATGAGCAAGAGACAATCAAGATGAAATACTGGGAAACCCGACTACACTGCAATAGAACAGGGAAACTCAATACTAAAGCCCATAGGAACAAGAGAGCAAGATTAACAGTCTTAAACATTAATAAAGAGGGTGAAACTGAGGGATAACCATTTTTCGTTTTCTTCTCAATCTTAAATACATCTATTTTGTTTAGAATTACTTTTACGAATCTCTATCTAAATTAGTAAAATAATTAATCATCTTTAAAGAGTAACAAGTCTACTCCCAAGAAGAAATGGAATGTAGTGTAAGAGGATGGACTTGGGAGTCAGAAAACCTTGATTTAATATGCTACTGATTTACTCTCCAATCTCAGGCAAAGAAATTTGTTTCTCTGATCCTCAATTTTCTCTTCTATAAAATAGGAGTAATAGGATATATGCCTAATGGAGTTGCTGTGAATTGTTAAATGAGGGAAACTATGCAAAGTCCATAGCACATAATAGAAACACAAAAAATATTAGTGTTCTTCCTTCTTTCATAATAAATTCCATTCTACAAAGAGAAAGCTAAATGAAAATATATATCAGCACTTTTAAACTACTTAAAACCTTAGTATTATCCAAGATGTAATCAAAAGACTATTTGAGAAGCTAAGAGTATCTGGAAAGTTACTGTCTCTTTTTTAAAAAGGAGTTACAAGGCAAGAGGTTTCCAGTTAAAATGGCATCCTAAATTCATACATTTATGGATTTCCCCTACCAAAACTACTAAAATGATAATGAGGGAAACAAAAAAGTGTAAAGGGCAAAGAATAAGAAAAGAGACAATAGCAGATAAGAATGGTTAACAAAATGTTGAAAAATGGAAACAGCCAGAAGGAGTGTAACTGACTTAGAGTAGGGTTAATTAGTTGGTTTATTTTAGTTTTTATTTTGGGAAACTTGAGCAAACGGTTGATTTTCACATGTGAATGGATGTGCCATAGCACAGAGCTAGCACACAAGGAGTTAAAAGTCCAGAAAGTAGGGGCCGGCCCGGTGGCGTAGCGGTTAGGTGCATGTGCTCCATTTGGACGGCCTGGGGTTCACAGGTTCGGATCACGGCCATGGACCTATGCACTGCTTATCAAGTCACGCTGTGGTAGGCATCCCACATATAAAGTAGAGGAAGATGGGCATGGATGTTGGCCCAGGGCCAATCTTCCTCAGCAAAAAGAGGATTGGCAACAGATGTTAGCTCAGAGCTAATCTTGCTCACCAAAAAAAAAAAGAAGTCCAGAAGGTAGAGGAGGACATGGGAACATAAGGCCCCCACTACCAGCCTGTGAGTTTACAGAAATTTGGGAAAGGGCCTTGAACTTCCATGGATGGTGAAACTGGGTTTAAGTCAATTGTATTTAAATATCTCAGTAGTAAGAGTGATCATCCAATTATTATCCTATATATTCTTAGGTATGTTTCTATATATTCTTAGGTATTGTTCTTCGCATGGGAATCCTCCCCAACACCCATCTCATGTGTGTCCAATAGATAACAAGCAAAAAGGAGGATTCGCCAGCAGGAAGAATTAGATGGCCAGATTGGCTGACTGAGGCTCTTAACTCCACTGCCTGGCAAACAAGACTTCTCTATTTTTACAGATTCTGTCATTTACTCATCAAATATTGAGTAAATTCTATGTTCCAGGAACCATCCTAATTTCTAAAGACACAGTAGTGAAGAAAATAAAGTCCCTTGATGATTCTAATGGCGAGAGACAAACACCAAACACATAAAAAATATGTCAGAGCTGTTAAGAAAAAGAAGGGTATAGATGGTGATAAGAATGGAAGTGGGGGTCTATTTGATATCGGATAGACAGAGAAAGCTTGTCTGATAAGCATGTTATGTGAGCAAAGAACTAAAGGGAAATGAGGGCATGATCCAAGAGGATATCTAAGGAAAGAGTTTCCTGGGAAAGAAAACGTTAAGCACAAATGAAACACAAAAAGGAGTCCAGAGTACAAAACCAGTAGTACTGGCTCTCAGGGAGCTCGCTTCTTATGGATTGAGACAGACAATAAACAAACACGAACAATGTGTTTTGGACAGCGGTGATTTTTATATAGAAAATTAATGCAACCTAATGTAACAGAAAGTGACTCAATATGTCCATTTTAGATTGAGGTATTAGCAATGACCAGCCTAAAGAGCTGAGATTAGGATGGCTGCCCGTAATAGAGCTGCTTCTGCAAGGAGGCAGAAGGGCAACTGTGCCAGCCAAGCCTGACAGAAGAAAGAGGTAACCAAACAGGGAGGGCTGAATGGAAAACAAACTCATCTCAATGCCACTGCGATTACATGGCTTTGCAGAAGTAAGGCAGGAGTTATTAAAAACAAAAATCAAAGCAACTGTGAACCATATGCAAAAAGAAGTGAGGGGAAAGCTGCTGAAGCCAAAATGTTAAGGAAAGCTTGATTTTCCAGATATCTGGGATGAGGAAAATGCAAAAGTGACTAAGAAGTGTGTAAAGAGTTAGTAGGAAAACCATGGTGTTTCTCTTTCTCTTCTCTAAGTTTTATCCCTGACTTTCTCACCCTTGCATTTTTCTCACTCTCTTGTTTCAGTGTTCACTTCCTTGCTCAGGATTCAGATTTTTGTCTTTCAAGACCCAAGCACACATTATTGAACATCTCCACTTGGAATAATACACTGATCCATCAAATTCAACCATACCAAACCTGAACTTGTTATACCTAATACTGTCTTCCCATGCTTGGATAATAACAAGGGTCCATTACCTGAAGTAGAACTCCAAAGTCATCTTTGACTTTTTCTCCCTCCCTTGCAGACCACAGCTTAACAGTGTCCGTGTCCGCCCAACACTACCTCCAAAAAATCATCTTCGGTCCCATTTCTCTCATTTCCTCTGGATCCCTGAGTTCCATCCCTTAACATCAGTCACCTTAATTATTGAAGCAGCTTCCTAATTGACTCCCCTGCTACTACACTGGTCACCAGTCACTCATCCTCCACCCTTCTAGGAGTTATCTTTTTAAAACACAAATAAGATTTTTTTTTCATTATTTTATTGAGGTCATATTGGCTTACAACATTGTGTAAATTACAGATGTAATCACTGTATTTCAGTTTCTGTATAGACTGCATCATGTTCACCACCAATAGTCTAGTTTTCATCCATCACCATACATATGTGTCCCTTTATCCCTTTCACCCTCCCCCCACCCCCTTCTCCTTTGGTAACCACTAATCTGTTCTCCTTATCTATGTGTGTGTTTGTTTATCTTCCACATATGGGAAATCATACAGTATTTGTCTTTCTCTGTCTGACTTATTTCACTTAGCATAATACCCCCAAGGTCCACCCATGTTGCTGCAAATGGCACAATTTTGTCTTTTTTTATGGCTGAGTAGTATTCTACTGTGTACATATATATATATATATATATATATATATATATACACACACACCACATCTTTATTCATTCATCTGATGATGGGCACTTAGGCTGCTTCCACATCTTGGCTATTGTGAATAATGCTGTGATGAACATAGGGGTGCATATATCTTTTTGAACTATTGATTTCATGTTCTTTGGATAAATACCCAGTAGTGGGATAGGTGGATCACAGAGTATTTCTATTTTAAATTTTTTGAGAAATCTCCATACTGTTTTCCACAGTGGCTGCACCAGTTTGCAGTCCCACCAGCAGTATAGGAAGGGTCCGTTTTCTCCACATCCTCTCCAACACTTGTTATTTCTTGTCTTGTTAATCATAGCCATTCTGACAGGTGTGAGGTGATATTGGGGTAAAACACAAATATGATTATTTTTCTACCGTGGTTAAAAACATGATGCTCTCCCAGATTCCTCAACCTACATTTCTGCCCTTTCATCTCCCCATGCCCCTGGTTGCCCTACCGTCAGTTTACATTCTAGTCATGGTGGAGTCCTTACCTTCGACTTCTAATACAAACCATCAAATCATGGCCCATTATACCTCTAAATGCATCCAGTTCCCTCTGCCCAAGGTAGATTGCTCTTTTTTTCTCCTTTATGTGTTCAGTCAGTCAGTCAGTCAACAAAACATGCAACATAAAATTCCTGGGGGCAACAAAAAAAAAATAAAACAATAAATAAAAAATAATTTTTAAAATGTGATAAGCATTATGAAGTAAACAAAAAAGGGACTTTAGATACATATCTCTGAAAGCCAAGACTTCAACAATAAAAAGGAAGTAGCCAAGATAAAACCAGGGGCTGTGTGAGGGAGCACTATGCAGAGGAAACAGCCTTAGGATGAAAAAGGGCCTAGAAACCATAGTGAGGAGTTTGAATATTAGTTTATGTGCAATTTAGAAGTCATTGGAGAATATTAGGCAGGGGAATAAACCTTCATATTAAAATAAACATTGGGGTAAATGGCAGAAATAACTTATTCCCATTTTTACTTTAAACAGATTAAATTCATCTCTTTATAAATATTGACACTGATACTATGAAACATGATCCCAAAACTTTTGCCCTGACTTCCTTACCAGGCAACATTTCCAGTTTTTTACCTTCAGCTCCTCAACACTGTGCCTCAATATATGCTACTTAATGAAGAATGGTATCAATTTTTGTGGACTAATTTGTTCAGATTAATTTGTACATGGTTAGGAGAATGAGTGTATACTGCAATTATAAAATCAAGAAAAATGCAATAAATATATGAATTTGGATCATGAAGGGGAGAAAGGGATACTTAGAACAACTAAATAATTATTGTGTCATCCTTTCTAAAGGAATTCCAACCAGTAGAGGAATAATGAGCCATTATTCAGAGAACATTACAGGAACTAACAAAGTAGCCAGGCCAGAATAATTTGATGACTTTTTTTTCTTTAGAGAATTCACTGGTTGAAAAAAAAAATCAGAAGCGTAAACTGTATCTGACTGCAGTAAGATATTTGACACATAATAATCTATATAAAGATTTTAAATCAAGTTTGTTTGGACAGAAATATGATTAAAATGACTCAAAGCTAGATCTATGTATAAAACTGTAAAGTATAATTATAAATGCCCATACACGTTTCTTCATAGTTATAACAAGCATTGTTCCATAAAGGGCAATTATTGGTTTTAAATATCATACAAAAATAATCTAGAGGGGGGCCAGCCTGGTGGTGTAATGGTTAAGTTTGCGTGCTCCGCTTCAGTGGCCCAGGGTTCATGGGTTCAGATCCCGGATGTGGACCTACACACCACTTATCAAGCCATGCTGTGGCAGGGGTCCCACATACAAAATAGAGGAAGACTGGCACAGATGTTAGCTCAGGGCCAATATTCCTTATTAAAAAACTAAATAAATAAATAACCTAGAGGATGGAAAAAAGTACATTAATTGTTTATTCACATATGTATAAAGGGGAAGAAAATAAGCAGAGAAACAGTAAGTATGTGAGTAAAGCAGGGAGTAAGGGAGGGAAGAAATTAGTTAATTAGGACATTTAGAATGAGGAGACCCAACTTCAAGTCAAGAACATGCCATTTACCAAGTATTCTTGGAACATATATGCTGATATAGTTTGTAATTTCAGTTTCAAGGTTTTATTTTTATTCCTTTACAGAATGCAATTTTGTTTTAAGAATTTTTTCTTAACACTAATACTGCATTTCCCAATCATCTACTTATCCTCCATTTAGATTTAGCTACAAAAAGAGTACAGGATTCATTCTTTACAAGTGTTTCTTTGTTTCCTTATTTTGTAAAGGAGTGTTGGGGACATAATTTTAAATATCATAGTCAGAGAAGACATTATAAGAAAATGCAAAGCTTTGCAAGCTGTCTTGGGGAAGAATATTCCAGGCAGAGGAAAGAGCAAATGTCGAAGCCCTGAAGTTAGACTGCTAATGGGCTGAGGAAAAGCAAGGAGGCCTTTGCTGCTGGACAGAGTGAGAACACGGGAGAGAAGCTACAGACAAAATCAGAGAGATGTCTGGATTGAGTGGAGCCTTGAAAACCATAGCAGGGCTCTTTTACCCCAAATGAAACGGGAGACATTGGAGGAATTTGAGCAGAGGAGAAACATAATATCACGTTTAACAGCTCCCATTCCAGCTGCTGTATGGAGAATAGACTGTAGGGGTCAAGGACAGAAACAGGGAGAACAGCCAGCATAGCGTAAGAATCTAGATTAAAAAAATACAGCGGCTTGGACCAGTCTGGTAGCAGTGGAGCACACGTAGTCAGAGTATGGATATATTTGAACTAGAGCCAATAATATATGTTCAGATTGGGTACAGGTATGAGAGAAAGATCAGAATCAAGGATGCCTCCAGAACTTTCATGAACTGAGACAAGGAAGATTTTCAGTGAAGCAAGTTTGGGGAATAAGATCAGGAGCTCAGTTTGGAGTTTGAGATATCTATTAGAAATTCAAGTGAAGAAGTCAAGTATTCAGTTGGATATATTCACCAGCAGGTTGGGATAGAGGTCCAGGAATAAGATAGTGATTTTGATACTTAAAACCATAGGACTTGGTAAGATCATTTTAAAAAGTGAGTACAGATGAAATAAGAGGAGAATTAAGACTCGAACATTGTCATTATTTAGAGATAACACTGAAGGAGACGAGAAGAACCAGCTATAGACCCTAAGGAAGAGCAGTCAGTCATTAAGGAAGTAGAAAAACCAAGAAAATGTGATATCCTGAAAGTCAAGTGAAAGAAACAAATTTCAGAGAGAAGGCAGTGATCACCCTGTCTTGTGCTGCTGACAAATCAATTAAGGCAAAGACAGAAAATTGGATTTAACAATGGACTTTACAATGTGGAGATCACTGGGGATGCTGATAAGAAGGGTTTCTTTGAGGTGGCATAGGTGAAAGTCTGTTGCAATGGATTCAAAAGAGAGCAGGATGAGAGAAATTGTAGACAGCAAATGTAGACAGCTCTTTTAAAGACATTCTGTAAAATGAAAAAAAAAAATGTGGATCTGCAGAAGGGGAAAATATCTCTTCAAAAGATATTTTGTTTTGACGGGAAAAAGAAGAGCTTATTAGTATGCTGATAGGAGTGAGTAAAGGGGAAAAAGTGGGGCAAAAAACAAGGAAGTATGACAAAGCAAAAGAAGAGAATGATTATGATTGGCAATAAATCTGGTTAGATAAGGAGGAACGTGAGTGCATGAGGGCTGAGAGCAACAGTGGAAAGGGGGTAGGACCAATGATGTCAAGGAATCGTTAAGAAGTAGTTGTCAAGAGCAGCATCTGGGAAAAACAGTAGGTGGTAACCATAGGAGGGTGCTATGCTTGAAACTGAAATTTTGGAATAGTTACAGTTATTTCTCATGATAAGGATCAGGGTACATCCATGGAATGAAGGCTTGAGATGAGAAAAAAGACAAGATCATTGAAAGAAAGGACATTACGTAGTCAAAAAGTTAGCATATTGGAAGGATTGCCTTTGTTGTTATTTAAATCACCAAAAATTATGACCACCAAGAAGTAGTGTTCAGAGGGAATGACAATGAGCTAGAGTTTTCAATTTTCAAAGAATCAGAAAAGATAAATCAAATAGTATCCATCAAGGAACTTTCTAACCTATTGAGGCAGAATATATAACTTTACTGTAATATAGTAAGGGCTAAAATAGAGATAGGAACCAAGCCCTCTGGAATGACAGAAGAGGAATATATTGTTAGGTACTCACCAGACATCAAATGGATGAATGAATGAACTGTGGGTTTGGTGAGTGTGGTGGGTTGAATAGTGGTCCCCGAAAAGATAGGTCCACCCAGAACCTGTGAATGTGACTTTATTTTTAAAAAGGGTCTTTGAAGATGTAATTAAGGATCTTGAGATGAGAACATCCTGGATTACTCAGGTGGACCCTAAATGCAGTGAATTATAAGAGACAGAAGAAGCAAAGACACCAATACAGAGGAGATGTGAAGATGGAGGCAGAGCTTGGAGTTATGTAGTCACAAGCCACTAAATACCTGGAGCCACCAGAAGCTGGAAAAGGCAAGGAATGGAATCTCTCTAGAGCCTCTGGAAGGAGTAGTAACACTTTGATTTTGGACTTCTGGCTCCACAACTGTGAGAAAATAAATTTTTGCTACATTAAGCTGCTCGGTTTGTGATAACTTGTTACAGAAAAGAATACAGTGAGAAAAAGTCTCTCAGGGACATTTGAACTGAATCTTGAAAGAAGAACAGAAGTTTGAAAAGGCAAAAAGTTAAAGGGAGTAGCGAAATATTATTCCAGATTGCATGTGCAAAGGCAAGGAGTAATGGACATGGCATGTTTCGGGAAAAGTGAAAAGTTGAGAGCAGCTGGACACGTGGTTCTAGAATGTAAAACTAGGTTATATGACCAATGATGCATACTCTGCAGAGCAAAGAGGAAACAAAGAAAAAAGTTTTGACTATTTTCCTTGAATGAAGCAATTTGTACATTCAGTGATTTCTCTCCAGGTTGGACTTAGACTGCAAAATAAGTTAGACCTATATCCATCTTCTCTTCAAACACATATATTTCTCCTATTGTGCTAAGGAATTGAAGCTTTGATTTAAAATGCAAATTGGGTAATAACACCAACAGTCAATGAACATGTATTCATAATTAGTTTACCATATTGTATGATAGATACCTACCCAAGCTAACTAATTGAAACTAAGGGCTAAAAAGTCTTGATAATTATTGGAAATTAAATAAAAAAACAAGAAACAAAACTCAGAGGGAGTGCTACCTAAATGTCCTAGTCTTCCACCTGCCTGTTTTATTTAAAATCCAAAATCATTACCTTGCCCCTAGAACTAACTCTGAAGTTTCTTATTTCTCAGTGGCATTCTCATTTTTCTCAGTGTCCAGGACTGAAAGCTTGAAGTTTCTTCTCTCCACCATCAAGAAAAGTACCTGATGACTCACCCTGGTACATATCTCTCCAATTCACCCATTTTATTCTAGTTCCATCCATCATCATACCGTAGCATTTTATTCTTAAACTCCTTCACTCCAATGTGATTTCCCTCCAATTCTTCAAACTTGTGCAAAAATAAATGTTCCTTTACACATACCATCCCTTACCATAATAATTATTATTATCCTTTACCAAATGATCAGTCTGTACTATTCATTTGGCATTTAACTAAACATACAAAGCACATGGGTATATAAAAAGTGTTACACTATCACCAACTTAGGTGATCCCCCCTTTTTCTTTTAATAGTTCATATACGCATGTGGTACAAATTTCCAAAGATACTTCAGAGTGTACATTGAAAAGTTAATCTCCTTTCCATTCCTGGCCCTAATTTTCCTATTTCTCTACTCAGAGACAATTAAATTGATAGCAGTAATAGCAAGTATTTTTGTATATGTAACTACATTTCTCTTTTCCCAGAGCAATTAGCTTTTGCTAAAATGTTCTTAACATGAACACTTGTCTTATTTCAAAAGGAAAGGGAGTGGGGGAGGCTTGGTTCTCTTAAACTATAGGATATCATATATGATGGTAACTAAAACAATTTTAAAATATGGTTTTTTGGAATAAACAAATAAGGAAAAAAGTTGAAGTAGCGTGGAAAATAATTTAAATGGTTTTTGTGAACACTCATTATTTAAAGTGAAATAATTTTAAAAGCAAAAAGAATTTGGTGGAATCTAATTTAACTACAACTTAGCTAATTAGCTAACTTAGCTAATTAACTCGTTTATTCATCCATATTTTATTCAACACTCCTCAGACTTTATTTTGTGCCATGTATGTCTATCTTACCTTTAAAACCCAACTCAAACTGTCCCAACTTCCCTAAGGGAACCGCTTGACTCTTCTAATCATCCATAATAATGGACACATTTTGGCATTATGAAGGAGTATCTATCTATCTATCTATCTATCTATCTATTTATTTATTTATTTATTTTGTGAGGAAGATCCGCCCTGAGCTAGCATCTGCCAATCCTCCTCTTTTTGCTGAGGAAGACTGGCCCCGGGCTAACATCCATGCCCATCTTCCTCCACTTTATATGGGACGCCACCACAGCATGGCTTGACAAGCGGTGAGTCGGTGCGCGGCCGGGATCCGAACCGGAGAACCCCAGGCGGCCGCAGCGGAGCGAGCGCACTTAACCACTTGTGCCACCTGGCCGGCCCCATGAAAGAGTATCTTATAAGATTGTCAGATCTTATTTTACTTAAAGTAAAAATCAAGTTTAGTATAGTCTAAATTACCCTTTCAAACCTCTTAACCTATAAAAGAAAGATTTCAGTTCTACATTAAACTCAGCTCAAAGTGATGTTTCATACTGAGAAACTCACGATGACCATGTATACCATAATAGGACTATGGAAACTTGGAAGAACAGGTCCATTTCTCTTGCTGTGTGTAACTCGCTCGGTCATATTCTCTCCGTGAATGGAACCATTTAATTTATTATATGTATTTCTCTCTTGATCTCCTTCCCTCTACTCAAAAACTTACAGTGGAATTAAATGTGTGTATACTGCAATTTCTCTGAGCAGACTATCTTGTACATTGTTTTATAGACCCATCTCCTCAGCTATAGTGTAACTATCCCCCAAAAACCCTCTTTGAATGCCCAATGTTAAAACGTTACACATGGTAGTTGCTTGGCAAATACTTTCTGATGACACTATTTGGGAGGATAATATTAACATATCAGGTTCCTGCAGTGGGGACAAAAATCAAGGATGAGAAATGGGGCCTGAAGGAATACGAAAGATGAGCTTTATCTGATGTATAATGTCCGATGCATAAAGGAGAAATAGAAGTGACAGATTTCCCAATGACATAATTAAAGGTTAAACCTCTTACCTCAAAACTAAGCCATTCTGGGAAACACTCGGTGCTAAATAAGGGTATGAAGCCTGAGTCAAAGCTGAATTTGGATATTTTTATTTCTCAGATACACCCCATACCATCTTTAATCCCTCAGCCCCATATCAGTCACAGATTTTGTTCCGTAGGAATATAGTCTTGATACAGAGAATCACCCCAGGCAGCCTGTAAGAGAATCTAGAAACCATTCTTCAACCCAACCCAGCCCACACCTGTGTCTCTGTTCACTGTGTCACTACAATGAACAGAAGCATCTTTGCTTTACTCCTCCAGAATAAACCCTCTGAGTTCAAAAACTGATGTCACATTCCAATTTACTCACCTTCTTTCTCATACTCATAACTAGGTAGTAAGCATTCACGCCCCTCCTACATAAAGTTTATTTTAAGGCTATCATATTCTATTGGGTTTGTTTGTTTGCTTGCTTGCTTTCACTTTCCTCAAAGATAGGCTTAACTGAGCAGGGTTCATCCTGGCTTTGTCTTGTCTTGTTTCAAAGGCACCAAGACCAGGAGATAGCTAGTCTTAGAAATTTTCTAATTATTTCTTAGCTTTTTCTCCTTCCTAGACCTGGCAAGCTGGTATCAAAGTTAGTCTAACCAATAACCAACTTTGCAGCTGACAATACAGTCATGTGTCAGTTAACAAAGAGGATACGTTCTGAGAAATGCATAGTCAGGTAATTTCGTCCCTGTGCGAACATCATAGAGTGTACTTACACAAGCCTAGATGAGACGGCCTACTACACATCTAGGCTGTATGGTACTAATTTTATGTGACCACCACCATCATAAACGTGGTCTGTCGTTGACTGAAACATCGTTACATGATGCATGACTGTACAGTATTATTTGAAGCTCTCCAGAAAGGCCCCTAAAAAGAATGGATTTAACAACGGATTTAACATAGTTAAAACTATTTTGCTACATTAAGTTTTATTCAAATGTATTTAAAAGCTTCAGTGAGGGGAAAAAGGAGGTCAATGTCTATTTGAGAAGCAGTTTGGCTTGAATAGAGAGGCAAATTGTAAATTGCAGGGTTCTGTTAAAAAAGTGATTCATTGGCAAAGACCAATTTATCATGAAGGAGCACGCTAGGGGTGGGAATTGGAATGAGGCCAGTGGTTAGTCTAACCAGAAGAGAAAAGAGGAATTACTAGTGCTAGAATCTTGGTTACCCAGGTAACTATAGACAGATGGAACTGAACATTATAGGATCTTAGTTAGAAGAAGGAAAAAAGATCAGAGTGGGTTGCTATCACTGTTAATTAGTTCACTTGTTTTCAATCTTTTCTGTTCTGACATGGGAAAAGTTGAAAAAATCAACACATAAAAGAAGAAGAGGGAGGAGTTTGTGGAGGTATAAAAACAAACATATCAAATTATTTGGAAAAATTTCAAATTTGAACCTAAGATTACATATGTGATCCAGAGCAGTGCTTCTCAAACTTTAAAGTGCGTATGAATTTCCTGGTGATCTTGTTAAACTGAGGATTCCGATTCAGTAGGTCTGGGGGAGGGTCTGAGATTCTGCATTTCTCACAAGCTCTCAGGTGATGCCCAGGTTGCTGGTTCATAGACCACACTTTGAGAAGCAAGTATAGAATATAGCAGTGTTCACTGATTGTAGAGAAACTTTCTGAAGACAGCTTCTGCAGGGGAGGAAAAGCACAAATAATGTCATTGTACCCATTAAATATCTAGTACTATAGCAAGCATTCAATACATGTTTATTCAATCAGAGAGTACCCTGTTTTCCATTTTTGGAGTTTGTCCTCATCCCGAAAGACATCTCCACTATTTTAAACTAAAGTTCTTTAATTTCCTAGTAAAAAAATGTGAAAGCAAGAAGAAAAATGCCTCTTCTTTGCTACAGTCTCTCCAACTCCTCTCCCAAGTCAAAATAGAAATATACATTAATACGCACGTACATATATATAAGCAAATAGGTATATACATATTGTAACAGTCTTCAAAGTAATTTTGTTTCCTAGATATTTACCAAATTTAATTAAGCTCTCTCAGAATTTAGAGGCCTAATGAAAAGCTTATTGTAAAGTGCTTCACATTAATTTTAAGTGACTATGACAGAGCGTGGCTCATAATATGTGCTCAATAAAGATTTCTTGGCTTATATAAAACTTAAAATTTATTTTTATATTTATCTTAAGTAAGCAAAGCAATAATCCTATCAGGTAGGCAGAATATTTTCTTCATTTCTTTTTTTAAAAAGAAATTGAAGTACAGAGAGTTTGAGAATCCTTCCTGGGTCACTGAGCTAGTAGGAGACACAGCCAAGATCTGGTGCTTTGTTCTTGACCCTAGTGCTTTTCCTTGTTCGTCATACCATTCTCAATATGTCACAGTTCCCTCTTCAATACATCGAAAATTAACCTAAAAAGCCAAAGAGATATCACAGTGTGAACACCAAAAAAAGAGTGTCAAAACATTTTAGAGAAGAGGGCTCATTTAATGAAATAATACATTCTACAGAAGTAATTTTTTACAACAGCAAATAAATTGCCACTTTTTAAAGCGACAACATGGATGGACATTGAGGGTATTATGCAAAGTGAAATAAGTCAGAGGGAGAAGGTCAAATACCGCATGATTTCCCTCATTAAGTAGTAGATAATAACAACAACAAACAAACACATAGAGACAGAGATTGGATTGGTGGTTACCAGAGGGGAAGGGGGGAGGGGGTGGGCGAAAGGGATAATTCGGCACCTGTGTGTGGTGATGGGTTGTAATTAGTATTTGGGTGGTGAACATGATGTAATCTATGCAGAAATAGAAGTATAATGATGTACACCTGAAATTTATACAATGTTATAAACCAATGTTACCGCAATAAATAACAAATTTAAAAAAATTAAAAAAGTAAAACTTAGCTTCAATTTGGCAATGCTGCCTCTAAAAATGAATATGATGGTAATATTAATGATGATAATAAATTCAGGGAAGATATGATGTATATAATTTGATATTAATCTATAATATTCTCCACTACGCCCTTGAAATTAGAAGGATAGTATTAAGACAAGTTAAGACAATCCAAATTTTCAGTAGTGCTTGACCGGTTATTACCTCTAGGTCAGGAATGTTAGTGGGTAAACTTAATGTGAACCCAATCCCAGTGGAAGTCATAGGAGCCCAGAATGGCCAAGCTTAGGTGGCCTCATTTAATGATTAGCATCATAATAAGCAATAGGGCTGGAGTTGTCATGAGAATACACAGAATAGTCTGACATACAAAGATTCCTGAATATGATAAATTAATCAAGAGATCTCCAGAAATAAAATAATTAGACATTTCCTAAGGTCTTGATTAATTGTAAAATACAAAAATACCAGTGTTAATATGCAAAAGCCTTACATGAGCCACTAGCCTAGAGAATAGAGCTTCTAGTCTAACTCCTAGGTCACAGACCCAGAGCCTTTTGCATGAAGAAGAGACCAGATATAATGAGGGAGGACTCAGGTTTACCTACATCAGACTGTACTATGAATTTTCCTTTAAGCCTTACCAAAAAAAGGCTTTTAACTAGAAGACTATGTCCTGCAAAAAGAGGAATGCCCAAACTTTGGGGTTATATTGGATAACAGATCTATGTTAAAACTAATTCCTGTGGACCTTGGATCATTGTGCTCCAATTCAGTAATTAAGCTATGGTAAAATACTAACAATATTTTTATCTAAATAAAAATTGCTGTGATTTATTGGTTTTTAAATAAAATAAAAATTACTACGGTTTATTATGATCATAATAAACACAATCAGAGGGTGACTTCAATTCAGCTACAATCAATCCTAGATGTAGTCTTCTAACTGAAGCAAATTCATAGAGCTTCCAATATTTTATATGGCAACAATTTTTTCCATTCTCATACACAGGAAACACAAAAAGCAATTGTCAATTATCTGAAGGAGAAAAGCATTTCTCTGACCTTCCCACAGAGCACCAGACATATCCATTAAATTAATGATGCCATGCTGATAAGATCTAAAGGGCAGGAAAGAGCATGGCAGGGGGTGGAGATAAATCCCTGGGAAACAAGGAGGCTCCCACTTGAATGAAATCCCTGTGGTCAAATCATCTAAGGAAGTGCTTCTCCAATGTCAATATGCATACAAATCATCTGGGCATATTATTAAAATACAGATTTTGATTCAGTAAGTCTGAGATTATCTGCATTTCTAACAAGTTCCTAAGTGATATGTTGCCAGTTCCTAAATCACACTTTAAGAAGCATAGCTCACATGTTGGGATATCTCCTCCAAAATGAATTAGTCTTGCCAAGGAGTCATAGTGACAGATGAGATCTTGGATTTTGGATATTCTGCTCTTAGCCTTTTACTATGTCTTTAAAAGGCCGTCAAATTTGAGTCAGGTGCAAAGGCTAAAAAAGATCTCTACCTGGCCCAGGTTCCAGTACATATAGTTCTGCCATTCAGGCCTGGATGGTACAGGAAGTTTATGTCAAGCTCTGATGGAAGAATCTAGAAGAGGCACTTGGGGTTTAGGATTAAGGCCATGTGTCCTTCAGCAGGTATCATCTATTGGCTCCAATGTTGGATGGGACATTGGGTGACTGTTCAACCCAGGCTGCCATCATAAACTAGGTGCTCTTAGATCAACTTAGCTGTAAAGTCAGGGTTACTCATCAGCTTTCCATAATCAAGCAGAAGTGGTCTATGCACTCAGGCCTGAGAGAGCCCCCAAGGGCAGGAGAAAGTTGCAAGAAGCTGTGTGCATCACCAGGAATATGACTCCAGCCATACCTGTGAATCTTTCTCAACCCAAACCCATAGTAACAAAGGAGTTCCCCACCACAAATTGGGTTTATAGCCATGCGATATGCTGGCACAAGTCAAAATTGTACTACTTTAAGATTATAGCTTGTCTCAGGGACAATACTGAAGAATAGTGCAGAAGGCAAATACTTTCTGCATGCAAAAGTTTGAATAGTCATTTAAGATCTTTCACTTTGCCTGGGAGGAGCAATGGGGTAGAGTCAGGATTTATGTAAGAAACCTGTACAATGGATAATGTTTGACTAGAAATACTACAAAGAGATTTGGGGACCCAAATGTCCCACATGAATGTTCACCAGAACACATTCTCTGCAGAAAAGGCTATTAGTAACCACGCGGCAGAATAACGCACTGAGGATATTTTTCCCATTGCAAAGAGAGCTGGATGTTTGCTTAATGAGCTTATGAAGTAAGAGGCCATAGTGGTTAGGCACAAACATGGATTATTCTTCACCAAGGCCCATCTGCCCTGGTCCAAGCAACCCCACAATTTGGGTTCTGTTGATCTGGAGGTTTTAGAAAAAAGGGAGAATAACTCCAGGATAGAACATGAGAAGATCATCGTTCCAACTGAGACTGCCACCCGGCAATCTGGGAATTCTCAATCACTGAGGAACAAGTAGAAAAGGAAATAACAATGTTGGTTAGAGTAACTGGTACTTTCCATCAAGGAAGAATGATGTTGCCTAAGTACCCTAAGAACTAGAGGCAATATGGGTATAACCTAGGTGATCTCTGCTTATACTACTCTAACTCTACACAGGCACAACTACCAAGGGCTGCGACCCTTTAAAAATAAAGTTATGGCTAAAGATCCCTCCTCCCCTGACTAATGAAGTTACAGGCCAAATGCTAGAAAAACTTGAAATTGTTCACAGAGACTTGCTCTCTGACTCTGGATAGCTATGATTCTGGTCCTTTTGCAGAATCAAGGACTGTAGCTATTTCTTAAAAATTCTTTTTTATAGTTCCCGTATTATAATTTCTCACACTCATCCTTTTTGCGTAGAAATGTATGTGGGTAAAATTTATGTATACATATACATGTGTGTACATATATGTATAAAGAACATATTTACATACTTAAAATATATGTATTCACAAAGTACATGGATATATATACATAATGTATAATTTACTTCTACATCTTTCATTTTTCTCTTACTATTATACCATATTTATAGACCTTCAAGACAAGATCATAATGAAATTTGTAAAGAAATAAAAATATCAAGACAACATGGATGGACATTGAGGGTATTATGCAAAGTGAAATAAGTCAGAGGGAGAAGGTCAAATACCGCATGATTTCCCTCATTAAGTAGTAGATAATAACAACAACAAACAAACACATAGAGACAGAGATTGGATTGGTGGTTACCAGAGGGGAAGGGGGGAGGGAGGAGGGTGAAAGGGATAATTCGGCACATGTGTGTGATGATGGGTTGTAGTTAGTATTTGGGTGGTGAACATGATGTAATCTATGCAGAAATAGAAGTATAATGATGTACACCTGAAATTTATACAATGTTATAAACCAATGTTACTGCAATAAACAAAAATTTTAAAAAATTTTAAAAACATTAAAAAAAAAAGAGAGATCCTGGACTCAGAGAATAGCAGTCCCACGACACTGACTCTCAGTGCAGTAGCTGAAGTGACTGTGCATTGTCTCCAAGGAGGAAGGGCTGGTGTAAACACACATGCTTGGGTAGCCAAGGGTTAGAGAACACTGGACACAAAATGTGTGACTGTCCAATTCCCCTAGTGGTCGTGTGTACAATGTGGTCTTGGCCACTGGTTACAGCTGATTGATCCAGTGGAACAGATATCTGACTCAAACTGACCCAGTATGATTCTCTCTCCAAGAATTTGAAATTTCAACAGAAAAGAAAAGAGACTGGGAGTGGTTGGTGCTGTCACATTTAGAGTTCTAGAGAAAATGTCCACAAACTTTGGCTAATGAGGACCTTGACATTGCCTTTTCTTTTCTTTCTTAAAGTTCAGTTCAATATTTTCTTCTAAAATGAAAACATCTCACAATTTTTCCAACTCATCCCCTCTTTAGCTTAAGCACAACAGAGTCAGATATAGTTGCTTACAATCAATAGAAACTACAGATCTGCAAATTATTATGATAACATCAGTCTATAATGTCCTAAAATAGACAGAATAAATTCCAAAAGACTAAAAATTAGCAACACTAAAGGCTATTTAAAATATACCAAGCTTCTTTCCGAGTTATTCCCAAAGTCTGAAATATTCTGTCTCCCGTCTTTTCAGCCTGTCTTTTCAAGAAAGACTCTAAGAGAATTTCTACTCAATATGTCTTGATAGAAATCTAACTGCAATATTTACGGAAGCTCTAGTAAATTATTTAGAAAGTTTTACAAAAGAGCGTTTTAGGAGTAAGTAACGGATGGTCATGCTGGACTTGGCAATGAGTTATAGAAAGTGGTTTTCCTATGAATCCAAGTAATGGCAGCTCAACTGTCTCTTACCACACATCACTCTTTATAGAAAGACGTGTACATAGGGTGAGGGACTTAACACTGGGTGAAACCCTCAGCAAGGGAAATTTAGAAAATTAATTGATTAGCGTTCTATTCCTCTCTCCATACTGTAAAAGTGATCATCTATTTTAGGAGAAATCTCCTGTCCATAGTACAGAATTTGTGGTCCATAAATGAAGATATGTTTACAGTTTACAAAACATACATTTCACAGCAGGAGTCCGAAATAAGTCAAGTGTATAAAGTCTGCCAAGTTGAAGTAAATAAAGTTGCCTTTCTTAGTCAAAAAGTTTCTAAATATTCGAGACTCCATTTCCATAGAATAATGTATTAGGGCTGCAGTCTCCATATAAACAGTAGTTAAAGCATAAAACTTATACTCATTTCTAATTCTGCAAATTTATATAGTCCAAAGGATTAATTTCTTTTTTGTTACACATAATTTTGGCAGATTTTACATTTAAAGTTTACATATCACTGAGAATGTAAGAGCCACAGAAAAACAAATTCTTTTCTACTTTCTCTCATCATACAGTTTAAGTATATTCAATGTCATTCAAATAAAATAAATTATAAATTTGTCATTAATTAGTATTGGGAGGTATGCTGAATTTAGAAAATGAAGTCATACTCTTTTTAATTCAATAACATTGTTGAATTTCCTATTATTCCTAAGAGCTCATATTGGGAATTGGTTAATTTTCTGCTACAAAACAAACAGTACAATTATATTTAAACTGCATGGCTCAAATGTCTTATACGTAGTTACCCATAACGAAAATTTTAAGTAGATTATATTACTGGTGAATTTCTAAGCTTTAGCAACCTTCCATCACTTTTTCCATTATCTGTTACCAGATCCTGTTTCTCTTTACTTCTACCCTCAGAAGCCCAAGTACCTTCATAATTGCTGTCAAAGGATGCTGAATGCACCCCCTGCCCCAGAAACACAGACAGTGTACAATTAGGTCTCTACTCACCTATGTTATTGCACTCTCCACAACCGTGTACCTCTTCTCTCATTTTAAAACTAACTCCTTTAACGAAAATTTAGACGCTCTCATGACATAAGATTTATTTAGTTTTCAGATGTAAATGACGAATAGTGCTAAAATCTCAAGAATTTCTTTCTAACAAGTGAAATATTAATTCAAGTGAAGGATAAATGACTTGACCAAAGTCATACTGTTAGTGAGCAAACCCACTGATCTATACCCAATACTCCTGATTCATAGCTGATTTTTATATTACTATGCTTCTCTCATATGTACAGTAGTACATCAATTACATCAGGAGAAGAAAAAGGAAATAGTTTAATAAAAATATATTTCTATGAGCATTCAAAATCCAAGCATTTACAATAAGAACCTTTTGTTTTTGGTGAAGAAGATTGGCCCTAAGCTAACATCTATTGCCAGTCTTCCTCTCTTTTGTATGTGGGACGCCACCACAACATGGCTTGATGTGATGAGCAGTGTGTAGCTCCCCCCTACTCCCCGCTGGGATCCAAACCTGCGAACCCTGGGCCACCAAAGCAAAGTGCATGAACTTAACCACTACACCACCGAGCTGACCCCCAACTGGAAACTTTTAAAATAAAAGTTTCAAAATAAAATGTGGTAAACAATCGAAAAATAATACATATAGTAAATAAAAGTTTAGATGCTAAAACTACAACAAAAATACTTAATAATTGGTAGTATAAAAATGTCCTAACATATCTTAAATAATAATAATTACTTTTATTTCTTCTTATATTTTTAAGCATTAGAAAAAAATTTAAAGATGAGAAGAAAAAAGTGACTGAGAGAAAGAGAAGACAGTGAAATAAAATAGGTAGGAAATTGTTCATTTTCATAACATATTTAAGTGATTCTTTGGAGATACAAAATAAATTTATGAATGCATACACAAGTCAACAGTCAAGCCCTTCAAAAGGATACCTTTTCTTCTCATTTTAGTGGATTCATTCCCTTCTTTAATGAAAAGAGTAATGCTAAATTTAAAGTACAAAGATTAACTGTTTTTTCTCAAGGTTATTGACTTTTCAAAATATAGATAAATTTAACAGTGAAGTAAAATGAAAAAACCCACAAAACAGACAATTTTTATATTAAAAGTTCCCTTAACATTGAATTATATCATCTAAATATGAATAATTTTTTTCTCCAAATCCTCAGGAAATTTTTCTATACGAAAGAAACATGAATAACGTGGAGAGTCTTTTTGTGCGTCAAAAGACCATCTACTTTCCCACTTTCTTTTTAAAGCCAACATCTTAAAAGAATGGTTTTCTCTCCGGGCCTCTATTTTGTTACCAAAACCCACTGCTATTTACTTCTGACTGTAACCAGCAGTGCCTCTGAAGTGGCTTTGCCCTGGTTGCTAAAGATCTAAATGCTAAATATAAAAGAGAGCTCAGCATCACATTTGGCCTCTCTGTCCTTTCAGTTTCCTACTCCATTCTCCTGAGAATTCGCCCTTGCTTCCCTGACACTGCCCTGGCTAGGCAGTCTTCAAGCCCCTTGTCTGCCTCATTTTTACCACCAGGAATCCATGCACAGCCCCTCTCTTTTCCCAAGATGTGCCTTCTTCCTGGATAATTTCACCCCAAAAGATAACTCTATCTTTTTGTTATTCCCAAATCTGTATGTCCACCAAAACCTCTCCTGAATACTGGATTCATCTTTCTAATGGACAGTTGGGTACCTCCTCCAAGTAGATGCCCAAAAGCATGTCACTCATACCACATTCAAAACAAAATTTATCCTCTCCCCTAAACTGTTGTCCCATCTTCTTAAACCCCGTTGTCTATGAACTGCTCAAGCAAGAAACCCAAGGACTTTCTTGGACTCTTTCTTTTCCCTCAGCCATGCCTCCAAAACACACATCTCCAAGCCCTGACAATTTTACCTCCTAAGCCACTCTCAGATCAATCAGTCCTTCTCCACCATTCTGCCACTGTATAGTTCAGGGCCTTATCATTCTTGCCCAAATTGCTATAATGTTCTATTTTTTTAATAAAATGTAGTACTTATTACAAAAACAGCATTTTTTTCATGGCAGAAAATTCAAAATAAAGATAATAAAAAGGAAAATTAAAACCATAATCTTCATCCAAAGATAAATATTCTTAATCATTCAATATATATCCTTCCACATAACTTTCTTGCTTCTAGAGCACATTTTCCTGTCATCTATAATCCCCCTTCTAATCCATCCTTCACAGGAGGACAGAGCGATGTTATAAAATTCAAATATGATTCTGTAATTTCCCTGTTTAAAATTCCTGTGTGTGTGTCCAACACTGCCTTCAGGATTAAAGTTCAGAATCCATAGCACAGCATAAATCACTGTTGGCTTTGCCTTTGCCTTCATTTCCATTCATTTTCCCTGTTACATTCTTTGCTTCAACCATTTCCATTTTCTTGTGCTCTTTGTATATAAGATTCTACATACTCTATGTCGTCTACTTAGTGAGGCCCATCCTGTCTTCCTTCATCTGGTTAATTATCATTTGTCCTATTAGTAGTTCATCTAATCCTGCAATGGTTTGCCTTAATTAAAATGAACAGAGTAATCCTGCTCTGTTCTCACCATTCTCTCATAACTCTCTGAGCATACCTTTTATAGACCTTACAGTCGCATATTAGAATTGCCTTTTCTGTCCCCAGAAATTGGGTTTTGAAGGAAAACCCAATTCAAAGGTATCTTCTTTATTAGCCTTTGGCAATATGGTTAAATCCATGTGTTTTGGAATTAGAGAGATCTGGGTTTTAATCCCAAATCTCTTATTTATCTCAGTGTAACCCTGGGAAAAGTAGCGTTTCTGAGCCTTAACTTCTCCATCTGTAAAATGAAGTGATCCCCTATTTCAAAGACTGCCAGCACAAGATAAGTTGGTGGTTCTCAACTGTGGGTGATTTTGCTCCCCAGGGGGCATATGGCAATGTCTGGAGATACTTTTGGCTGTTGTGGTTGGGAGGAGGGAAGATGCTACTGGCATCTAGTGGGTAAAGGCCAGGGTTGCTGCTAAACATTCTACAATGCACAGGACAGCCCCCCAAAATAAAGGGGACCCTCACCTCCAAATGTCAGTAGTGTCATGGTTGAGAAAGGCAGAATGCAGGCATGATTTTAGCATAGTGCACGCCCATTTTAGCACTTAGTAAGTGACAGTGATTGATCATATCAAGAAATTCACTTATTTCCAACCTCTTAAAGAATTTGAACTTGTGCTACATTACTTATTACATTTCATATGTGGTAAATGAGCTCCTTCACTCCCTACATCCTCTAATTCTGTGGGAGAAATATACTCCCTCATCGACCCACTTGCTTTGACCACTGGAATATAGACAGAAGTGACAGTAGGCCGGTCTGAGCCTCATCTTTAAGAGGCACTGCATGTTTCCACTTGCTCTCTTACAATTCTGCCAACAACCAAAAGAAGAGCTTTCTCCTGAGTAGTTACTTCCTCTTCAACTGAGCCCCAAGATGAGCACATGGGAAACAGATCTAAGCACATACCCACAAGCCAAAGCCTGGAACAGACCTGCCTCAACCCAATCGAGTTCGGAGCCAAAGCAAGATAAACCAAGCCTAGATCAGCCAAACCCCAGCTGATCTGCAGACACATGAGCAAGAAATAAAAGCTATGGTTGGACGCCTCTGAGCTTTTGTGGCTGCTTGCTATATAGCGATAATTGACTGATAAACCATATACTTTTTTACCCTTATTTTTACACAATTTTTCCCACACTAAAAAAAAAGAAAGAAAACTTAACACCAAGACGTTTCTTACTAGAATGGAAACTCTCATAGAGAACACACAATAACGGCGTTAACATGCCTTCCAAATGCCTTTTTCTTCAGCTTATGTTCAAGTTTATATACTTATAAATGAAAAGTTTTATTTCTGATGGAAAAGGGTCCAAACAGTGACCAAAATTTGGCTATTTATTGAGAAAATATTCAGAAACAGCACAAGAAAGCGATAGAATAAGAAACAAAGCAACAGCTGGCATGCATTTTGTGCCACCCCATATAATTAGGAAAAGAAGATGTATATTAAGATCAACTTCTCTAGAAGGGAAAAATAAAGTAACTCTACTCAGAATATTTTAAGTTACAGTAATACTCTTTACATTTAAAATCCTTTTGCTCTATGTCCTGTTTCTTTGGTTCTTGTTTTCTTGTTATTTATATGTTGTGAATTAAGGACATTAAACAGAGGATTGGTATATTATCCTTCTTATGGCCTTATATGCTACAAACTTGTGTAGCAGTGGCCCCCATAAGAAGTATTTTAATAGTGAAGAAACACCTTGTCGATCACATTTTATACTGTCTTAATTCCAACACTACTGTTACCAAAAATTTTCTTATTTAATGAAAAAAATTACCAACTACATCTGTGGGAGCCTCTGAAAACTGGGGTCCCACTAATACAACAATGTTTAGCAAACATTCTTTTCCCTTGTCCTTTATTTTAGCACCTATAAAAGATTAGAATTGTTACAAATGGCCATCCAAATTGGCTATAGACAAATTATGGCTGTAAATCAGAAACTAGCGCATTTTCTTTCTTATATTATTTTCATTGTTTATATAAGCATAATCACATATATCAGATTCACAAAAGTAGATGTGGAGAGAGATTGAGAAATTGATAGACCTTAGCTCAACTATTAAGGAAGAAGTACTCACATAATCACATGCAAAAATCTGTATCTCCTATCCTTATGTAAGTATAAGAAAGAGAGTGAAAAATTGCATGTCACTATTATAGCTTTTATTCAGATAGATATTGATAAACCAAGTTAATAATTTAGTTAATATCCTGTAAAGACAAGAAATTGATTTGAGTTCAGGGACATGAATATTTTTGGTACTGTATTCTTCCAAGATCTTCTAAATGTACACATTGACCAAGGACTCTTGCCAAGAAGAAGACAGATTTATAAAGTACAAGATATGCAAACTATCTCCATCACAAATGACTTATTATATAATTTTTTCTGTTGAGCAATCTAATTTATTTTTACTGAAAAATCACAATGGCACTGGCACAGTACTACATAAGCAAAGCTTTCAACATGCCTACTCTCGCCACAGTCCACCCTGGGCATCTCAACTCCCAACTTCCCTAAATGCACTTCAATTTTAATATAAGCAAGATGATTTTTAGAATGAGAAAAAAAACCTGCAATATTCTTTCATGCAGAGTGAAGATCCAGTTAACGAGCAATAATTAATCCTAACAGCTTGCTTCAAACTCCATTCTTGTCGAGAATTATGCAGAGTCTATGAAATTGATAGCCTAGAGTGCTCTAGGAAAAAAAAAAAAAAAAACCTATTTCTCCAAAGTATCCTTGCTCAACTAATACTGCTGAAAGATGAAGCGTCTTAACCTGAAAGGAGAGAAATAGCTGTCATAAAGAGGTTCCTTACTATTCTTGGAGTATAAATAAAATTCTGAACTGCCTGTTTAAGCTCCTTTTCTTTGCTAGTAATATTCTGTTTTGAAGCTTTGTTGATGGATGCCAAACTCTAAATATCACCTGCGAAGGAGATAAAACTCAAGTTTACAGTGACGTATATGACTGTGTCATGGCTAAGAAGATTTGGTACAGCAATTTTACAGCAGCCAGAAAAAAATTCGTGCTTAATATCAAATATATGGAAATAAAAGGAAATATACCAACCAAATTGCAATTAAATTGAAAAACAAAAAAAGCAAACCTTCTACTGTACCCCAGCCAGGAAGCATTTTACAACTAACTCTGTTTATGTTTCTTCTCCTAATAAAGCCAATCCCTCCACTGTCTGATCCATATTTCTATTGCTGGGTTGACCCCTCTCTATGGTGATTATTCACTATCTTCCTTATTAGAATATGAGAGTCGTGGAGGAAGGACCTAAGTCTTAGTGCTCCCTGCATGTTTAGCACCTCACAGAATCTCTGGTCCAGAAGAAATATTAAACATACGCTCACTCAACTGAATTCAACAGTGAAATTATATCCTTCATTCTCCCAACTCCTCACTTTGATGAGATCAGTCACCAAGGCACAAAGTCAACCTGCAGAGAACTTTTTCTATTCTGCTAAAAAGCAGCAAAACTCAGATTCTTCTCCTTATTAAGGGGTGATTTTTTTTAAAACTACTCAAAATATTTGATATCTTTTATATCACCAGATTCTAGGAAAAGCCATTTAAAATTTGAATTACTTTAAATATTGTCTTTCACGTATTAAAAGTGATGGAAGAATAAGATCCTGAACTGTAAAGAACAACTCCAAGCAAATTCTACACTTAACAGACAAAAATATTTGAGATAATGGTGGGGAAGGAGATAGAGAAAGCTTAAGAAGTATGGATAATACATGAAACGGGCAGCCTTCCCACTAGATAATTTTTTAAATGATAATTTTTTTATTTTTCATGGATTAGACTGCATTTTTAATTTTGAGATCCACATGTTCATTGATAGTATAAAAAATAAAACTCATTTTTGTGTGTTTAAAAAAAAAAAAATGATAATTTTTATTCTTTATCATTTGACAGGTATATACTCTCGTGGGAAGAATTTATGCATGCATATTCTACAACAAATTTTTACTTAGTATCTAGTGGGTCAATTATAGATTACTAAAAAAATTCAAATGACAAATGATCAGTGTTCATTAAATGATGGTGGTGATGGTGATGGTAGGAGTAGTAATAACAGTATTAATAAATAGTATTATTAATCTTGATAAACATTTAGTAAATTCAGTATTCCTACTATCATCAGCACTTTCAGAATATTTCATAATATTTTCAGATACCAGTTTGATTCAACAAGACAAAAATATTTACGTATCTATAAATAACCTTATAATAAAAACACATACATGGACAATGACTAAGAATAAAATAAAAAATTGCGTGCCCCAACTAAGATTTTCTCCCTACATAATTTGCCAAGCTACTGGAAATGTTCTTAGTAACAACAACCTAGAAAAATATGTTACATATGCAAAATCTTATTGATATCTAATTGAGCACTGACTATATATCTGTCACTCTTAAAGCCCTGTACATGTATTCCCTTATTTAGTCCTCTTAACAACTCTTTTAGGTTAATATAGTTGTTACTTCCATTTTACAGATGAGGAAGCTAAGGCACAGAGACATTAGGTAAATTGTCTAAGGTCACAAAACAAGAGCTAGAGTTAAACCCATGATGTGATTCCAGAGACCATGCCCTTAAGGTCTAACATGCAAAATAAAAATAAATCACTATCCCACCCATCTAAAGATGACCCTGACTGACACTGAAAACCAATGACCAAAAATAATCACATTAATTCAACATCTACCATGGATTAGATACTGTGTTGAGAAAAGTGATATACACATGTGTCTTAGTCTGTTCGGGCTGCTATAACAGAATACCATAGACTGGGTGGCTTATAAACAACAGAAATTTACTTCATACAGTTCTAGAGGCTGGAAAGTCCAAGATCAAGGGGCAAGCTGATTTGGCGTTTGGTGAGGACCTATTTCCTGGTTCATAGGTGGCCATCTTCACACTACATCCTCACATGGTAGAAGGGTGAGGGAGCTCTCTGGGGCCTCTTTTATAACGGCATTAATATCCCATTCATTGAGACTTCATCCTCATGACCTGATCATCTCCCAAAGTCCCCACCTCATAATACCATCACATTGAGGATTAGGTTTCAACATAGGAATTTGGGGGAGGATCCAAACATTCAGTCTACAGCAATATGGTTACAAATATAAGTATAACTCCTGTTCTTAAGTAACGATACTGAACAAATAGAATTCTGGGAACAGGACCTACTGGTAGAGAGAAGATGTTGTGAAATGAATAAGAACTAATTTTGGATAGATATAACAGAGATTATAGTGGACATTTAAAGCTATGAATATTGGATAGCATTTTAAGCAGCAAGAAACTGCAAAGCACTAAAGAATACCAAATTGGAAAATGACACATGAATATTATAACTTAAAATCTTAATCTCTTAGGTTACTTGGGATCAGCAGAGGACAAGAACTGAAGTTGTAAGTCCAGTCAAGAGGCTCTTGCAGTACTAAAGTATCAGGAGGAATAGGAAAGAAAGAGTAAGTTTGAGAAGAAAAGTTCATTTTTAATCTCCATGCAAAAGATAAGCAAGAGATTTAAGTCACTGATGGCCCTGAAGTTCTGAGCCGAAGACTCAGGAAAAAAATGGCAATACCATGCACAGAGATGGGGAAGTTGGGATGAACAGCTGTTTTTCAGAAAAGGATGAGAAATTTACATTCAAATATAACATTTAATGTGCTAGCAGGATATTCAGGTAGAAATATATATAGCAGGCAGCTGGGAGACAGAGACTATATTAAGAATGGAATATTTAGGGCCGGCTCCGTGGCTTAGCGGTTAAGTGCGTGCGCTCTGATGCTGGCGGCCCGGGGTTCGGATCCCGGGAGCGCCCCGAGGCACCACTTCTCCGTCCAACACGAGGCCGAGTCCCACATACAGCAACTAGAAGGATGTGAACCTATGACATACAACTATCTACTGGGGCTTTGGGGGGAAAAAAATGAATAAATAAAATCTTTAAAAAAAAAAAAAAAAGAATGGAATATTTAAAGAAACAAAAATAAGAAAAAATATGAAGAGAATTTAGGAAGAAACGATCGTAGTCAGGATGAAGCGTCAAAACAAGGTACCAGACACAAAGCGATGACAGGACAGTTCTGAAGATGGAGGTGAGAATATCAAGCTGCAAATGGGATGAATAACTACTATTTATTTTTCCTTAAGAGTGCTTTTCATCAAACTGTTGGGCAGCATGAGAAAATGAAATGCCATGCTATTACCATCTGACATCATCTCTCTTAACTTCTAGACATGTCCTGAGAAAGTATACCCCAGTAAGACTGCAACTCAGTTAAATAAGCCAGAGTGAACTAAATTAATGTTCCTAAGCTTTACACCAAAGGTCCATTAATCTGTTTCACAGTAAGAATTAAATGTATTAAATGCATGGAAAGACTATATTTAAAGCTGAAATTATAATAAATACTTAGAGAAACATCATCTCCAAACGAAAAAACAACAGGTGGTTCATGATCACCAGGAAAAGAGGCAACTAAAAGTAACATTAAACATAAACCAGGAATGTTAAAACGTAAAACCAGGTCCTGCCCGAAGGGGGTGATTGCTTATAGAATTTTGTTCTGCACAACACCCAAATGAAGGACCAGTAAAGAAGAAATGTACAGGTAGCAAGCCTCACACAACACTCCATAACAAGCACCTTTAATCAAAAGGTAATCTATTAAATATCACGATACTCCCTCAGTTCTTGTTTGTTTTATTTTA
Source organism: Ceratotherium simum simum (assembly GCF_057802395.1). NCBI lineage: Eukaryota > Metazoa > Chordata > Mammalia > Perissodactyla > Rhinocerotidae > Ceratotherium > Ceratotherium simum. The sequence continues at coordinate 19,395,282 of NC_141909.1, forward strand.
ATGTAAGGTCATAGTTATCAGTGCCTCATGAGAGTGATCAAAATTGGATTTGCAGACTTCTACAGTATGTTGACAATCACTTACAATAAAATCAGAAGGAGAAAGGGAAATTGTCTGAGACGGCCACTGAGCCAGGTAATAGATTCAGTCTAATATATCCACACAGCAGGAACCAAATTAAAATGTAGATGGAATTCTAATATAGTCCAACTGGAAAGATGTGCTCCAGTTTCTTACAGAAGCTTGTTTGTTGTTTGCAAACAGCTAATCCTGAAGGCACAAAATTGGTTATATTAATTATTTTAGACACTTCCACATGTATAAACATGTAAGTTAAAATAGCATCAAGGTTATAGTGTTTGAAATAGAAAGGGCAAAATACACATAAGTTAGAACCATTCTCTTACCTGATTCAAGATCAGGTCATAAAATAATATTTGCACAATTCAGAATAATGTGGATAATTTCAGTGGATCACAAATCATGGACTTAAATTCAATATGCCTTCCAATGGCATCTAATTTTTTCCTGAAAACAAAGCAGAGTGTAATCTATTACTTTCCGTCTTCCTTCTCCCGTCCAATTCTTTTTCCCCATTTCCTTTCCCAGCTGAGCTGTGATATCGCTGTCAGTCTCAGCCCCATCTGTAAGGAAAGGAAGATTTCAGTAGTAATGATGACCTTCTTGTCTTGTAACTTCTAAGGGACTGTTTGACAGAGATGGAGGGATCTCGTAGACAGGCCTTGAAGATAGCTTTCTGAAGGAAATCATTGTGCTGCTTCAGGTATAAAAAAAAGGACTACAAAGCTGTAGTAACCAAAACAGCATGGTACTGGCACAAAAACAGACACACAGATCAATGGAATAGAATCGAAAGCCCAGAAATAAACCCACACATCTATGGACAGCTAATATTTGACAAAGGAGCCAAGCACATACAATGGGGAAAAGAAAGTCTCTTCAACAAATGGTGTTGGGAAAACTGGATAGCCACATGCAAAAAAATGAAAGTAGACCCTTACCTTACACCATACACAAAAATTAACTCCAAATGGATTAAAGACTTGAATGTAAGACCTGAAACTGTGAAACTTCTAGAAGAAAACATAGGCAGTACGCTCTTCGACATCAGTCTTAGCAACATCTTCTCAAACACCACGTCTGACCGGGCAAGAGAAACAATAGAAAAAATAAACAAATGGGACTACATCAAACTAAAAGCTTCTGCACAGCAAAGGAAACCATCAACAAAACGAAAAGACAACCTAACAATTGGGAGAAGATATTTGCAAACCATACTTCTGATAAGGGCTTAATCTCCAAAATATATAAAGAACTCATGCATCTTACCAACAAAAAAACTACCAACCCAATTAAAAAATGGGCAAAGGACCTGAACAGACATTTCTCCAAAGAAGATATACAGATGGCCAACAGACACATGAAAAGATGTTCAAAATCATTAACTATCAGGGAAATGCAAATCAAAACTACAAGGAGATATCACCTCACGCCCGTCAGAATGGCTATAATTAACAAGACAGGAAACAACATGTGTTGGAGAGGATGTGGAGAGAAGGGAACTCTCATACACTGCTGGTGGGAGTGCAAACTGGTGCAGCCACTATGGAAAACAGTATGGAGATTCCTCAAAAAATCAAGGATAGAACTACCATATGATCCAGCCATCCCACTGCTGGGTATTTACCCAAAGAACTTGAAAAAACCAATTTGTAAAGGCACATGCACCCCTGTGTTCATTGCAGCGTTATTCACAATAGCCAAGACTTGGAAGCAACCTAAGTGCCCATCAAGGGACGAATGGATAAAGAAGCTGTGGTATATATACACAATGGAATACTACTCAGCCATAAGAAACGATGAAATCCAGCCATTTGTGACATCATGGATGGACATTGAGGGTATAATGCAAAGTGAAATATGTCAGAGGGAGAAGGTCAAATACCGCATGATTTCCTTCATTAAGTAGTAGATAATAACAACAATAAACAAACACATAGGGACAGAGATTGGATTGGTGGTTACCAGAGGGGAAGGGGGGAGGGAGGAGGGTGAAAGGGATAATTCGGTACATGTGTATGGTGATGGGTTGTAATTAGTATTTTGGTGGTGAACATGATGTAATCTACGCAGAAATAGAAGTACAATGATGTACACCTGAAATTTTTACAATGTTATAAACCAATGTTACTGCAATAAAAGAAAAAAGAAAAAAAAAATACAAAAAAGGAATAAAAAAAGAAAGAAGGAATGAAAGAAAAAAAGAAGGTATGTTCATGGGTAAGGCACTAAAAACAAACATTTACAATGACATAATCAACCTAGTATACTTTTAATCATTCTGGTCACTGCAATTTAATACTAATAAAACAAGCGAAAACATTAACATAATGGTAAACTTCAAAACCCTAGGGATTTATTTACTTTTTGGAAAGATTAATCTAAATTTTTATATAATTAAGGTTTACAAAACTCTGAATGCAGTAAGTTAGAAGATGGTAAAACTGTTATTTAAATTCTTGAATAGAAAAAAAGTGATAACCTTTGAAATTTGAGTGAAATTTTTCGAGTAGACTATTTGTTATTTGAAACAAATTTGTAAAACTGATCATGACTCTAAACATGAAAAAAATTAAATATTGATTAGTAGAGATTCTATTGGCTAAATTTTCTAATAAAAATATAATAAAATTAGAAATAAATAAGAAGAATCTAAGCATATCTTGAAAATTTTGAAATATATTTGTATTGGTGTCCTGGGGCTGCAGTAACAAAGCACCACAAACTTGATAACTTAAAGAACAGAAACTTACTGTCTCAGAATCTGGAGACCAGAAGTCTGAGATCAAGATGTTGGCAGGTTTGGTTCCTTCTGTGGGCTGTGAGAGAGAATCTGTTTCATGCATCCTCTCTATCTTCTGGTACACTCAGACATTCCGTAGCTTGTAGATGGTTTTCTCCCATGTAGGTGTCAGTCTCTTTGTGTAAATTTGCCTTTTTTATAAGGATCCCAGTCATATAGGATTAGGGCCCGTACTAAGGACCTCATTTTAACTTGATTACCTCTTTAAAGACTCTATTTTCAAACAAACTCACATTCTGAGGTTAGGATTCCAGCATACCTTTTTGGGGGGAATACAATCCAACACATACCAACGTTCTTTAGGGTAGATTAAATTTTCATACAAAATATGTTCTGCCCTCCCTGTCCAAGCATTAGCGAACACCATGCTTTGATATCAGGCCTGGCCACAGGACTTGCCTTGGCACATGAAATGTGAGTGAAAGCAGATGCATTTGGGGCCGAGACCATCTTTCCCTCTGCCACTAGAGCAACACCATCTCAGATAGGGCTGCTCCTGCAGCCTGGGCAGGAAGAGCCATCACCTACACATAAAAGACACATAACCTCTTTGTGGATGTGAGTCACTGATATTTCGCAGTCCTTGAAACTACAGTAAACAGTCAATCCTAACTGAAAACTGTGTAGATAATCTCAAAGAAGAAAATCAAAAGTAAAATTTCAGACCATGTAAAACAAAATGAAAAGAACACTTCATAGTAAAATCTATGTGTTACAGCAAAGCTGTAACCTAAGGAAAATTTATCCCCTACAATAGTTTCATTACCAAAGAAGGAAACTTAAAGGTTCAAAAAAATTAATAGTCATCTTAAGAAATCAGAAACAAATAAAAGAAATTTTTAAAAAGTAGCAAAAGAGAATTTTAAAAGATTGAAACAGACCTTCTTTAAAACAAAAAGATAAAGGATAACTAAATCTTAAAGAATGTTCTTGAAAAATAGCATCAACATAGACAAAACCCTGATTACGAAAAAGCTCTCCATCTCTAGGGACAAGAATCACCAGACCATTGTTCTTCACCTGATGTCACAACGTTCAGAACTTTTTCCCCAACCTCCTTCCCCAGCAATCCACATCAGATGTCTTCTCTATGAGATCTTATCTTAACTCCAACATAGCACACTGTAAGGTAATCATTTGTCTATTTTCCAGGATAGATTTTAAGCTTCTTGAGAACTGTCATAATTTTCAGGCCTATCTCTAGTTGAAAAACAGGCAGCCCTCATTTTGCACTGTTCTCTGGTAACTAAGATCAATGGAGCTATGTAAAGCAAGGCTGTTCAGATATGCATGAGTTTCAATTAATACAAAGTTGTACCAAGCAAAGACTGCCTGAATACAGCACAGTGCCCACATTTGATATATACTAAATAAAGTATCTATGAAGGAATGGATGAGTTCTCTATAGTAGCTTACCCACAAACTTGGAGTTGAATTGAATTTTCAAAAGAACTTCATTAAAAATTAAGATAGAAGTAAAGAAAATGAGGACATCGTAAATCAGTCCTTGAGAGTATTCTCCTGCAAGACTCAGTGTTGATTCCAGGTTCCTCCTCTTCCTATTCCCACTCCATAGTCATTCAGTCATCCAGTTCTGTTAAACTTTTCTTCTAAATATACTTAGAGTTTCTTTCTCCCCTCTCTCTATCGTCACTACCAAAACTCACTCCTTTGTCTTTTCTCTCACTCTAACTATTACATAGCCTAACTGGTCATCCTACAGCCAGAAGAAATCACTTGGAATCTTAAATCAAATATTTAACCAATGTACACCAAAAAAACCCTCAGTTTTATAAAACTTTTAATGTATTTCAATTTTTGTGAACATTTGAAACAAAAAGCCACTGAAATTTGTCCCTAATGAAAAAAGCAAGAGAAGAACTGAACCAATTAAACAACAGGATCTCAAACAATGTTCATGATTTAAATTTTATTTGGATTAATTCAACTTCTGGGAAGAAGCTTTTGATGAAGCTACTATTCTTATTTGAATAAATTTATACCCTCTACTAGAATGCACTGAAATTGAGAAGGTCTATGATTAATAGCATTTAGGTTTGGTAAATATTCAAAAGAATCACAGAGATGACATTTAATAAGTCAAGTTTTGCCTTATGGAAAAAAATTAAAGAAGCGTTCTCTAAATGAGGGCAGAAAAGGCAAAATCTGTGAAAATCTTTGGGCTGAAATATTTAGACATTTCAATACAAAAATATTAGTTGTTTTTTGCCTATGGATGTCCAATTGCTCAGTAAAATGTGTTGAAAAGAATAGCCTTCCTCCATTAAATAGCTTTTGCACCTATCAAAAATCAGTTGGGCATAGCTGTGAGGGTCTATTTTTGGGTTCTCTAATCTGTTCTAGGTGTCCACCCCTGTGCCAATACCACACTCTCAATTACTGTAGCTACATAGTAAGCCTCATCATCAGATAGAATGATTCCTCCCACTTTAATCTTCTTTTTAAAAATTGTTTTAGCTATTTTTAGGTCTTGTGCCTTTCCATACAAATTTTAGAGAAAGCTTAAATATGTCTACACAAAGCCTGCTAGGATTGTGATAGAAATTATATTAAGCCTCTAGAGTGATTTAAGTAAACCTGTCATCTTTACTATGTTGAGTCTCCCAATTCATGAACATGGTATGTCTCTCTATTTATTTAGGTTCTTTGATTTTTCTCATCAGCATTGTCAGCATCCAGATCATATAAATGTTTTGGTAGATTTATATATAAGTATTTCACTTTCCTTTTTCCTAGCCATTCTTCATATTTCTCATACCCCTTAAAATTAATGAGGTTGTATGGTGAATTATACAATCATATACCCTTAAGCAATCATTCTAACATGCTTAATGTGAACTTTTTGATTTGTAAGTGTTCTAGTAAAATAAATAGAATATTTTGTCTCTGTATTTTTAAGATACATATATGGTGTTGTGCTATATACTTCATTTTCTTTCTTCCTTTCTTCACTCTACCTTGTTTTTAAAGTCTATCCATGTCATTATATATGCATCCAGTTGATTATTCCTGATGACCCATACTATTACATAATGCATTTTCTGTGCCTCTTCCTTACCTTTCCCTGAGCTACAGATACCCAGATTGTCTCAACTCTCATCTATTACAACAAATACTACAATTAACATGCTTGTACATGTCCCGAAATGGTCTCTAAAAAAATTTTCCAATATATATAACCAGGAGAAAGATCAGAAAGATGAGAGAGAGAGAGGGAGAGAGAACACATATTTTAACTAAGTGTTGTCACATTGCTGTCCAGAATAGATGCACCAGTGTAGACTACCAATTGTTAAATATATTCTTAATTTGAATTCAAAATATACGAACTCATTAAAATAACAAATACACTAAATACATTGAGTAGGAGTTGCCAAATACATAGAAAATTTAATTTAAACCTACTTTGAAGGTTTGTAATAAAAACAATTTATGCAGTTGGCCTAGGTCATCCTAAAGTATTGCCCTGGGACTACAGCTAGAAATTAAGCACATTAAACCCAGATTTTAAAAATCAGAACGTGAACAGAGGATTTATTGTTCCTTCTTGAACCAATGGACACCTTTGCCCCACCCCTTGGTGACTTTCCAAATCATACTTTCCAAAGACTATAAGTATTCATCACTCTCCAGATTGTCTTTCCTCACATAGAGAGGAAACACCTAAAATGCCTTGAAGACAAGTAATAATAATATTTTACATTTTCAGCAGGTAGGAAATGCAACTATCAGATAGTTACATAATTTTATGAAACAATGATTAGCAACATTTGGACCAAACTAAAAATTATCTCAATGAGCAGTGGCCTCCAAAGTAATTCAATGAAATCTTAGATGAAATTTTTTGCCGTATTCTACCAATAATGAAGTTGAAGGGTTTCACATTGTCTGAAGGCTATGCATTTATTTATTTATTCCATGCTGTTGTGAAAGGACCAGTCTGAAGTTAGTGGTTCTACCTAATAACTCACAAATGCGTAATCTAAAGGCTTGGTTTTGTTAAAATATGCCAACATAAACTGCAAATATCCCTGAATGTGATCAGAATGAATCAGTGATAAAAATTAAAAGCCTTCGTATGTGAAAATATTCTCATTTGGAGAAGGACACCAAGAAGATTAAGGCTTTCATTCAGCTATTGGATACTTTCCCATGGACTATGTCCCTTTGCATCATTCTGTGAGTCAAACCCTAGATTTTGGTGTTTACGTTAGTTTCTACCACAGTGAGAGTCAAATATGACAATTTAAGACCATTTAATGAAATCTGGAATTTCATTCAATTACCAGCTGGGCACTGGAAAATCGTGCTTTAAAATGTACCAATTATTACTATTCACCAAATAACTTTTTGCAATGGCTTTTCTTTACCAACATAGAGAGCGCGTTTGGCCATAATCTCAAACACTTGCAACACGACTCATGGCAACACCATCAGGTGCAGTAATCCAAGGAGAGACCTAGGACTTTAGATCTCAAGGCACTTCTCCTGCGTGGCCACTATAGCCCTTCTGATAATGTGACAATTGACTCCATACAATTCCCCATAACACACTTACAGAAGCACCATTAGACAATTTCTACCCTGATACGTTTTGAAAAGTAGCTAACGTATAGTGAGTGCTTATTATGTACCAGCCACCATGCTAGTTACTCTATAGGGATTACCTCAGGCAACCCTCATCAGTTGCAGCCTAGAAGAAGGTACTATTACTATCCCATTCTACAGTCAAGGTAATGGAGGCCCAGCTAGCAACTTGGGAGATAGGATTCAAACCCAGACCCTCTGACTTGGACTCCCATTTTTAAACTCTTAAGCATACTGCCTATCCAACACAACAACAAATGTTTTCCCACAACAAAGACCAATGTTTGTTCTACTATGGAGTATTTTCAATTTATTCCCACTTACAGAAAAAAAAATTGGATATGTTTCTTAAGTTAACATTCAAGTCAAGTTTATACCCTGAAGAGACGGAGTCAAACAAATAGTACAAGAGAACAATATCCTTTACGGTGCAAAAGTTCAATTATCTTTGTTTACACAAAAGTTAGCCCACAGGCAGAATTACCCTGGAATAAAAGAAACACAGCATAGCTATCCAACAATTACCATTTATTTACTATTATGACTCTGGATCTTGAGATGCCATTTCAAGCCCTTTGCCTTCTGCATAAAAGCTATAACATATATATTCCATTTATTGCTAGATATATTTTATGCTAAAAGCATGGAGATATGCATGGATAATTTCCCATCATGAACAACTACATTGAGGAATGGCTATAAAATTTAAGTCCTCTACCTGTCTGAGGAAAGAGACGTATCTTATTTCCATTATATCTTACCACTTTACCAATTAAATATTATGGATGATGGTTTAATATTTTCATCTTAATCTGCTCTTCCCCCAAGGCTATAGAAAAAAAAGTTTAACTATTAAGAACATTTCCACATTTTTGATAAGCTGTATTTCATAATTTACAATGAACTATATCATTTAAAAATTTTAAATTTGACAATAATGCCAGGTGCATGAACTGTAGGTATTTCTAATTAGATAAGAGATGATACAATAAAAAGTAGTTAATGAAATGATTAATATTGTTTGATAAACAGAACTTAGTTCATTTTGATTCATATTAAAATGGCAAATATGTTCTTGGTGTTATGAGAATTACCACCAAGACTTCAAAATTGAGTCCCAAGAGCTTTAAATTCATCACAAAACCATATTTGCTGAGTTACTGACTAATGAAGTATTTTATTTTATGTAACCATGTTATATTTTTTATAATTAAAATTAGTTTAAAATAAATTTCTCATATACAAACTCATGATTTTGACTATAATTACTATTATACAACTTTATTCAAAATAGTTTCATTACGTGCTTTCTCCAGTCAATTCTCAAAATTTGCATACAAATTTCATGCAAGTCAATCTTTTTTGTGTATTATTCATTTCTTTATAAGGCCCTTCACTTTTAAAAATTATGCTAAATTTTGACAACATGTTTCATTTTGTTGAATCATGAGTTATTCTATCAAAATTAATTTTATTTTCATATTTAGATATCTGGTACTATAGAAACAACATCTCTACCACTTTACAGAGACAGATAGTAGGAATGAGTGGGACATCTCCTGGCTCCTTCAGACCATTAGTCTTCTAAACCCGTGTCAAAGATCAGCCTCCTCCAACATATTTATGCATAAATTGTGGTGATGGTTCATGTCCAAACTCATCAAGTTGCATGCAAAAAATATGTACAGCTTTTTGTATATCAATCATGCCTCAATAAAGTGGTTCTAGGAAAAAAAAAAAATTAGCCCCCATTGAATAATCAACCAATGCCCTGTTACACCCACCAACATCCCTCTTTCACTGAGAACTTTAGAGACAGGTGACAGTTTGTCTCACTCCAACTCTGCCAACAGACTCAGAGATTCCAAAGTCCATGTGGAAACCTGTCCTACAGCCTCAGCATCTTTACCTCGCCTCCATTACACATCAGGCACTTACCCTCCAGACACACCCTTGGTATATTTTACCATAATCAGCCCCCTCTTGGCCTCAATTCCTTTTCTACTATGCCCAGAGCCCACTGATGTTCATAATAGACCCAGAAGTTGATCACTTCTTACCACCACACTGCCACCACCCAGGTCTAAGTTACCACGATATCTCTTCTGGATTATTATAATAATCTCCTAACCGGGCTTCCAGGCCCACCCTAGCCACTCAACAGGCTGGGTTTACAGGCCCCTCAACAACTAGATAGAGTAATTATTTTTAAATCAACCCACACCTATGGCAAACCTTCTATTTCAGAGTAAAAGTCTAAGAGGCCCCAGGTGACCTGCCCCTGTCGCCTCTATGAGCCTTTCCAGTCACCCCCATATCACCCACTGTGCTGCAGCCACACTGACCTCCCTGTTACTATTCCTCTGACATTTGAGGCTCACTCCTACCCTAGAGCTACTCCCTTTTCCTAGAACGTTTTTCTCCCAAACATCCACATAGTCAGCCTCTTCACTTTCTTCAAATCTTTGCTCAAATGTCACCTTTTTCCTGACTATCCAATTGAAATCTGCAACCCTCCACTATTATCAATCCCTCGCCCCCTGCTCTATGCTACACTTACCCAAAGCACTTAATACATCCTAACTTATATCTGTGTTATCTTTGTTTATTTTCTACTTTCCCAGATGAAATACAAACTACGAGGAGAGGAATCTTTGTTGCATTCACTGAGGCATCTCAAGCACTTAAAACAAGGCTGGCACATAGAGGTTGCCCCATGAATATTCATTGGATGGATGAATGAGTCCCCAACACCCGTGCTAAACCATGTATCAGCACTACTCTACTTGTACATTTTCCTCAGGCAAAAATTAAAAGGGCTAAAAACGAAAACAGCCATACCATCATGCATACTGCTTTTACTATTAATTACTTGTCACAAATATTAGCCCTCTAACTGGATTTTTTTGTGTGTGTGAGGAAGATCAGCCCTGAGCTAACATCCATGCCAATCCTCCTCTTTTTGCTGAGGAAGACCGGCCCTGAGCTCACATCTATTGCCAATCCTCCTCCTTTTTTTCTCTTTTTTTCCCCAAAGCCCCATAGACAGTTGTATGTCATAGTTGCACAACCTTCTAGTTGCTATATGTGGGACGCCGCCTCAGCATGGCCGGACAAGCGGTGCATCAGTGCGAGCCCGGGATCCGAATCCGGGCCGCCAGTAGCGGAGCGCTCGCACTTAACCGCTAATCCACGGGGCTGGCCCCTCTAACTGGATTTTTGTTCATTTCCTTTCCCATTTCCCGCAATAGCTATTTCAAGACTTCACCACCATATACAGACTTCCTATTCCTTTTCATGCCATCCCCTATAGCTGCAGCAGCGTTCACTGTCCCTAAGCACATTGCCATCTTGGGTGATCATCCAAAAAACTGGGGCTCTAACAATAAGGCAGAGGGAGAACAAAATGTTTTCTTGGGGCATATGACACACAACAACCATGTTGAGACATAAATTAATATCTCATGACAAACCATTACTCATGAGGTAATATGTACAATGTGAAAACAGATACTTTATTGGGTTTTAAAATAATTTCTTAAATATTTTACTAGTGTCGTTATTTTATTCTTTCCTGTAAAAATAATCAAAGTAAACTGATCATTAAATCATAGCAGTAACCATCTTAGATAAAATTTTGTAGGGCCTTAAAACACATAAAACTTTAAGCTCTCAAAATATTGCTGGTTTATTTTTTCACTAATTAGTTACATTGGATATTTAATAGGGATAAATCACCCTTCCTAAAATGAAATATAGTATGTTGACCAAAAACTATAAAAAAAAATGACCCATCAGAAGAGCTGGTAAGTGCATCAGGATATATTTCAACAAAATTTGTTAATGAAATTTATAATCATAATAGAACACTAAAAGCATAAAATGAAATTGTTACTGTAATTTTGTTCTTCACATTAAGTGAATTTAGATATATTCAAATGATCCCTCAATCTTTGTTTGTCTTTCCCCCAGCGTCTTATAAATAGGGAAATAACCTATTTTCAATATTAAAACTTTTTACTACATAGAAATATTAATTCCAAGACACACTTTCATAAAATATATTAGCCGACATCATTGGCAAAAAAAAAAAAAAAAAAAAATCCATATTCAGACATTAAGTGCATAGGGTTTAACAAGAAAAGAAAAAGCATGAATTTCACTTTTTAGCATGTGTGAGTTTTAGATAGCATTATCAAGATAATGGAAAGGTTTGTTCCATGGGGTAAAAGGTTTTTAAAGGAATTCGTAAATATAAAATTACAAAATGAGTGTCAACCACATAATAGTTACATTACAAATTTCCTTTGAAGTATATTGCTACATAATATTTAGAAAAAATGTTATTTTAATTCAGCCTATTTTCCTTTTTTTTAAATATTTAGTTATAAGCAAAATTAGAAAAATCATTTAAATAAAATATATTTCAGATCTTATAAAAATTCTCGATTAGCTTTAATGGCCTATTATTGCTTTCAGAAGTAAACATTTCTAAGATAAATAAGCTCCATTTTAAAAGTAGCTAATAGGGGCCGGCCCGGTGGCGTAGCAGTTAAGTGCACGTGCTCTGCTTGGGCAGCCCGGGGTTCACTGGTTCGGATCATGGGTGCGGACCTACACACTGCTCACAAGCCATGCTCAGGCAACGTCCCACATAGAGCAACTAGAAGGATGTACAACTATGCCATACAACTATCTACTGGGGCTTTGGGGAGAAACAAAAGGAAAAGAGGAGGAAGATTGGCAATAGATGTTAGCTCAGGGCCAATCTTCCTCAAAAAAAAAGTAGCTAATAATTATTTATTCTCATGGATTACAAATATTGCCAACATTAACACTTGAAAGCATAAAATGGGGTCAATTTACATAACACTAGGAAAAAAGTTATATACGTTGTCTATACTTTATAAAAGATCACTGTACTTTATATCTATGTTGGATTTTGGAAATTCATTGCTCCCAAAATATCTAATAGACAGTACGATGATCAAAAGTACTTAGTTTAGAGAGTGGAATGGTGGTTGTGAGGGACTGGGAGGTGGGGCAAATGGGTAGATGTTGATCAAAGGGTACAAACTTCCAGTTAAAAGATGAATAAGTTCTGGGGATCTAATGTATAGCATGATGATTATAGTTAACAATATTGTATTATACGCTTGAAAGTTGCTAAGAGTGTAGAAAGTTGCTAACAGTTAAATGTTCTCACCACAAAAAGAAATGGTAATTACATTACGTGATGGAGGCATTAGCTACCACTATGGGGGTAATCATATAACATATAAGTGTATCAAATCAACTCTTTGTACACCTTAAATTTACACAATGTTATACATCAATTATATGGCAATAAGCTGGGAAAAACATTTTTAAAATAAAAATATTTTTTAAACTAAAAAGAAGGATGCTCAGTTTAAATTCACCCTCAGAGCCATATGATGGTTATTTAGTATTTCCGTGCTCAAATAATAAATGTAAGGAACTACAAGGTACATTATGTCACCATCTGGGGAGGAGAGGAGAGGTCTACACAAGGAAGTGGGGGAGAGAAGAGCAGGAGATAATGAAGTAAAGATGGTAGCATCGTGGATTGATGATGAAGAGAGAGCTGGAAAACACTCGCAAAGACAGAAATCAATGTTTAATTTGAAATTATTTGTGATTTTTAGATTTTATCTTCCTTTATCATCACCATTTCATAAAACTGATTTTACACATATATCTTAGGTTAATGCATCTGCATGTATGTATGTGTCCATAGAAGTGGTAATTGAGAAAAAAAATTTTCATACTGAATTACTGATAGGAAAGAGATACAAAAGCAAACGAAGAAAGCAAGGGAGCAGAGGCAGGAGTAACCACGTGACTGCAAGCCTGAGAATGTGCAGAAAACTTGTGGAGGGCATGGATTTCTACAAAATACGGAAAGAAATTTGAATCATTTTAGCTAAAATTTTAAGACGTGGCAATCCAAGTTGACACGTGCACCTAGAAAAAAACTTTTAAATACATACAAAAACACTCTAAGTACATATACAGGTTCACAGGATATATTCAAAAGGGAAAATAAAGAACATATAAAATAACTGTTTGTGAAAAGACATTCAGACTCCATAATAATCAGGAAACCACACATTTTGCAAACAAGATACCATTTCATATCTAGCAGTTCAGCAAATCTTTTAAAATTCTGACAATACTAACTGTGGGGAAGGATGTGGAACAATGACAAAGCACACCAACATCTTGTGGGAGTTTAAATTGGCTCAGCTCCTTAGAAAAGCAATTCAGCAATATCTAGTCAAGTTGAGAAGGTGCATGGCCTATAAGCCACAATCTCACTTTCTGTACAAACCTTAGAAAAACATATGCCCATGGAGACATGAACAAGAATGTTCATGGCAGCATTATAAGTGCAAAAATCAATTGGAAATTATTGAAATGTCCATCAAAAGGAGAATGAATCAATGTCGCATTTATAAAAGAAATTTTATAAATCAACTTACATGGATGAATAAGAGAGGGATAGATAAATCTCAAAAGCATAGCTAGCTGTAACCTCCCACATGTCCTGTCCCTTACTCCACACATAGGTAGCTTTTAAGAATCATCCCTTGTGATCCCTTATGCCAAAGTTAGATTAAACTAATATAAAGATAACAAATGATAAAGAATCTGATGAAATGTCAACTCATCTTCTAGCCAACAAATGTACAGTCCTCACACTGAAAATATTTAACTGAAAATGTATTTAATATAAAATCAAGACAATTGTTTAGCCTACTATGAGCAAGTTACAGTGCTTTCTAGGTGTGATTACCATGGCAATGGGTGATATTATCATAACCTATCATCAGTCAGAATTAAAACAATTAAAAGTTTACTTTCTAAAGTTTAAAAAAGAAATTTTGCAAAACAAACCTGATCTTAGGTCTGTAAGATAATGCTTCATGCAAAGCAAGCTTTATTTCCAGCTAAAAAGTAATTTAAGCTCTTGCAACTTTTATCTAGAATACCGGAAAATTACCCATTTTCATAATTAATAGCAGCCTGCTGACACAGATTCAAAAGAAGCAATTGTTACCATTTCAGACATAAAGGACAGTTGGATAAAGACCCATCGCACTCATAGCTGCTGTATGAGATAACACACCGAGCCACGCACCGCCTAAAACTGAAGGGAAAAACATGCCATCACATTCTGAATGCCATTGACAGAAACACCATAACATGCTCCTTTCTAGTTTATAAAATCAATAAACAGATGTTGGCATATTAGAAGTCTGAAGGAGCCAATGAAAATAAAATAGATTTAAAATTTGGACACTGCATAATGCAAGCACGTGACAGTGCTGGCGCCTAGTAGGTACTCCACAGATAGAGTAAATGCATCAACAGAGGAATAAAGAAAAGAAAAAAGGTAGAAGGGAAGGGGGAGGGAGGAAATCTCTCATTTTATTTCAGAACCATCTTCTTGCTAAGTACCACTCATTCATTTATTTTTTTACACAGTTCATTTAATTACCTTTGCTGAGTGTTTGCTCTAGGTGCTAGAGAGAGAAAAACAAAAGTCTCCTCACCACTGCCAGCCTAAGGCTACCTGTTCCGGTACCCTTGAACTTTTGATCAGGTAATTCTCAGTGTTAGAAAGAGCATTATTCCTTTATCCTTCCACATAACGCTCTTTTAAGGAATAATGTTAAATATTATCTACCTCGACAAAGCACAGCTGAAGTGAACAAAATAAAATTACTGTACTCCATACTTAATACTATAACATTTATATAAATCTATTTCCTCTCCTGTAATTAATATATTCAAATATTCACTATATTCTTGTGCCTTTGACTATATATTTATATACATATACACACACTTGAAACTAGTTTTACAGTAGCTAGACACTACCTACACACTTAACAGTAGCCAATATCTGTTAGTGTAAAGGAGAAAGATCCATTCACTATATTCTCATTCTTAATTCATCTGCTTTTTAAAATAAAATATTTAATTTTGAACATATTCCTATATTTCATTAAAAATAGGAATGTATTTTTTATTAGATTCCTAAATCTAACATTTCGACCCAAGAGGACAAGCTTGCCAATCTTTCCAGTGCTTATAATCAAGAAATGAAAATTTAATTAGCCAAGAGAATGAAATCATAAACATTAAATCTTTCCTGTTCTAAATATCATGTATCACTCAGTGTTTTGTAATAATGTACATTTTTAAATACTATTTATAAAACAGGAACATTATAATAAAGTTATAAAATAAATAGTAGTATGTACCATATATTTTTGAAATATGTGAGCTATTTGAAGATGAGAGAAATAGGGAAAAGTATATCTCTAAGGAAAGATATAACTTCTTAACCTTATCTTCTCAACGTTTAAACAAAATACAAGCTTCCAATAGTGTTCTCCCAAATATTCCTTCATTTTATTTTTGAAAGTGATGCTGAAAATTTTGTATCATTTTAAATTAAATAAACTAAACTCCATTATCTTATTTGAATGTAGATTAAAAATTTGACAAATTTGAAAACTGGATGAGTTGCTTTTTTACGGTAGGTGACATATTCTCTGTCAATCTCCCCTACTTCCTCATGAGTCACACCATACTTTAGTGTATAAATAAATAAAACATTTATAAAAAATATTTCGAAAATATTTTTAAAGCAGGCAATTCCACACGCATAGTAATACAGCTGATGGGAAACAAACTCTTTCGCATTATTTCAGGCTACTCTGCTTTATTCATGAACACTAGTAAGCCCCTGAAAATGACGAACAGTTATTGTCTGCACTGTGACAAAGCCAGCGTTCCTCTTTGCAAACAACACCACTTATTTATACACAGCAACAGACACAGGAATATCAGCTCATTCCTTTTGTCTTATAAAACACTGCATGCTGCATGAATGACTACCTTTTGGATATAGTGAAGCCCCGGGTCATAATTACAGTGAAACCCCTTCCAAAAACAGATTTTTGTTTGGTTGTTTTGTTTATTATAAAGAAATATGACTAAAACAAACACCAATAAATTCCTTAAAAAAAAAACAAGTAGAAGCATTGTCCAGTAGGCTAATTCCAGCCCCACTGGCATATACCTTTCAATGCTAAATTCCAGAGCTGAATGTGGATTGTATATAGGATGACTTTATGTCCTATATCATCAATCGCCAGCACTGTTTCCTCTCTCCCCTGAAAAATTCCTTCATCTCTCAGTAATGCGGTGCCCACTAACTCTAGAGACCCAAGTGATCATCCCCATTGGCCACATCCAAAGGGTTGCTTCAAAAACATGCCTCCATGGGATTCCATAAGATCCATAAGAGAAGGGAGCATACTACATCCCAGTTCAAAGTCTTTCATAACCCAGAATACCACTAAAAAAAACAGGCTTAATATTGTTGAAGTAGGAAATACAAATTAAATATTTAAAAATCAAAAGATCAAAATGTAGAAAATCTACTTATACCATTTGAGAAGTCAATTGATTTCCCCATTACATTTCTCTCAAGCAGAATAAATTTTCCAATAAAATGTGTTGGATTCTTTCTTCTTAGAAAAATAAAGACTGAATTGTTTTCAGATATTCTGATTGCACAGAAACTAGTTGGAGGGCATTTTACTTATTGATAAAGTAGCCTGCTTAGCTATTGTACAACAAATGTGATCTCCCAAATTGCTTTTAGCATATATATTTAAGCTTGTTTTTATGGAACTAAGCCTAAAGCTATTTATTCTATTCTTTAAATTAAAAGCAAGTATTCTTCTTGTAAGAGAATTTGTACCAGAAAAGTTAGCCTTTAGGCAAGTTTCTTCTAAATTTGTCTTGCCTTCTCCTGATTCTTAAATAAAACTCGACATTCCACAAAGGGAGAAAATGATAATTTATTATAACACATCATATTTAAGAAAGACTCTACCTTTTTCATTTTTTATAATTTAGATTTAAATAAACAAAACTCAACCTATTGAATATAGCAGGTACAATTCATTAAACATAAAATAACAGACGTGTACATAACATTACCTGATACTCTGGTAGATAGAGACAATCGCATGTATTTCTACTACTGATATAGTTTGTCACCAAATTTTTAGCAATACCACCAAAACTTTTCAGCAGCCTAAACCCATGTTAAAAGTCTAAATATTCCAGGTTTTGTATTTTTCCCAATCTTTTGAACTTAATGTGCTCTACCCTGATTAATTTATCCAAGAATATGTTAAAAGTCTGTTACAGTATCTTCGAAGACAGTGGAAAATGTTTAACTAACATTCATTGAGTGCGTATTAGTAACTGCTGGCACTTGCTTTCACTTATATAGTTAACACTGCTATCCAAAACATGGCCAAAGATGATCTTCTTTGGCCATATATTCTTACTTGGAGGGATATAGCTTTCCTATTAAAAGATGAGAAATCATAGTTAAGCTTCCCTGTTCAAAAATCTAGTGACTCTCTCAAACTCAAGTTGGTGTTTTAAGACTTCTTCCACGTGAATCCAGCTCACTTTTTCAAGCATATGATCTACAATCCCCATCCACAACTCTCTGTTATGATCAGACTGGTCTATTCACTCCCCCTTTATCTCTAAAATGTATTTTCCATTTTGTACTTGCTATAATTTTCATAAGAAAAAATCACATCATCGCTTTCTGTGGATGGTTAAAGTCTTCTAGTTCTGCAAGTTCAAATCACAAAGCTTCACTTAAAAGGCAAATCAATATGTATTCCTCCAACAATTTCACATGAATAAATCCCATAAGAGAAATAAGACATCTTTAAAAATCGCTAAATTAATAACATCTTAAAATCTGACATTTCACAATTTCTACAAAAATGTCATCAATTCATCACGAATTACATTTTAACTCAACTTAAATTTTATCCTGATTTATTGCATTTATTTTATTAAATAAGTACATTTTTAAAATTTATCAGCTTTTTGATTTAGTTATGTATATAAACAGTGCAAATCATTTAAATAGATTGACATTAATATACTTAAGAAAAAGGAATACTAACAGAAGTTATATATTTGGCTTTGGAAAAAAACAATAAATTTGTTTGAAAAGCAGTGTAATATACTTTCATTCTAATCATATACAGAATAGCTAATGCTTTCTAAAAGGAAAAATAAATTAAGCTATTTTATTGTTGTAACAAGTAACTTTATAGAAGAGATGACTAAAATAAGAAAAAGATCACCTACTGTCCAATATGCCCTGTAATTTTATAACCCATTAATTTTATTTCTGAACATATTGTTTGAATTAAGGTTGAATTCTGGTCTTAACTGACCCTTAAATATACAATTAATATTGTTTATTTTACTATTTATCAGATTTGTCTGCACTTAGATATATCACACTGGTGTTACGAAAACCACATCAGGTTGCAGTGAGAAAAATTAGATAAACAGTTATTCAAATCGTGTTTTTAAAAATATATCTATGGCCAGCCCTGTGGCTTAGTGGTTAAGTGCTCGCGCTCCGCTACTGGCGGCCTGGGTTTGGATCCCGGGCGCGCACTGACACACCACTTCTCTGGCCATGCTGAGGCCGCGTCCCACATACAGCAACTAGAAGGATGTGCAACTATGACATATAACTATCTACTGGGGCTTTGGGGAAAAAAAAAGGAGGAGGATTGGCAATGGATGTTAGCTCAGAGCCGGTCTTCCTCAGCCAAAAAGAGGAGGATTAGCATGGATGTTAGCTCAGGGCTGATCTTCCTCACAAAATAAATAAATAAATAAATAAATAAACAAATAAATGTCTAAAATTACCCAGTTAAAAGCAATGAGACTTGATGTTACAGATTGTTTTAATGAAATCTAATAATTATGTCTATTCATATTGAAGTAAAACCATAGGTCAGAATATTGGGGGACCTGGAAGAACCCTAGAAGGACATGTATTTCCAAGGACCATTTCACTAATATAACAGTTTTCCAGTCCAACTCAATATGTATGCCCCAGGATGACCTCAGAAACAAGTTCTGAAGGTTAGAAAAAGCTAATACCTCATTTTATACCAGAATAATATGCAAAGACGATGTAAACCCAGCCAAGTTTACCAGTATAATGATAATAGACAGACTACACAAGAAGGCTTGTCCTTAGTTTCAGAACCCACGATACCTTTACCTTGAAAAGCGGCTGCATTTCGAGAGATTAGAAACTTTAATGTAGAGCTGGAGGTTTGAAGCACCTGCTGCATATCTTGGCGAGCTGCAATCTGATATCGCTCCTCCATCTTCCTGGTGCAACATGTAGGTTTTGTGGATGTACAAACCTGAAGATCAGGTCCTGGAACACATATAATATTTTTCAGAATAATTACTTGTTCATTTAACAGGCATTACGTATTATATGTCAGGCATTCTTGATCAGCACTGCACATATGGGGTTCACGTTCCGTGTGAGGAACTGATTTACTAGAGCACCTACTATAAGAAAAGTTATCGATTGTCCATTAACCCAACATAAAACAGAATATTCTCAAGCTTTAAGTCTTTGCTCAAATATTTTATTAACATTTTGATCAAATATTAAGTAGGTCCTCTCAATTAACTAATTACTATTAACTAACAAATAGACTATATAATAGAAAACAAATTAACTATTAAGTAAGTACAGAGCTAAATCAGAAAATTTTTATTTTTTTGCTTATTTAATTAATTCAGCCAGAATTATTTAAACTAAATATGTTATAGAGAAGTATATGGGCTAACACAATCGTTTTTCCTGAGGAAATAAAATTGAATTTTGTACATTAAATAAAGGTAAAAATCTTCACGTGATTTCTCAGCTCACCATTATGTTTGTGCTTCTTGTGGAATAAGCTACTATCAGCAATAATGATATGATGGGGCATCCAGACCCCCATGGGCCCAAACCCAGAATCCAAAATTCTACTCATCACCTAACGTACTAAAGACAATTCCTACCATTAAAAGTACTTTTTAGTTTTATAGCCATATTCAGAAAACTCCTAAAAAATAAATATTACATTAAATGTGAAGTCACCACACGTATGTAATAGTTGTAGTTAAAAAAATTTGCAAATATGATTAACAACTTGCATCCTGGATAGGGTCCCCGGGCAAGCACGTTTATACACAGCAGGTATGCTAGAGAACGGAGGAAAAGGTGCAGAGCACGGAATAGTGCCTAACGATGATAACCCTGATGGAGCATCATGGATGAGCCCCAGCGCACCCCAAGGCTCTTCAGGTTTTATGCCAAGATTGGGACAATTTTATTTACATGGCCTATATAATACATTATTCCCTTATTTTAGGGTAGGAAGAAGAGTCATGGCCCTTGATCTCTGGGAAGGTTCACAGCTCCCACTTTAGCTATTCATTGACCAATTGTAGATCAGCAAACATAAAATACACATGTGCACATGTGTGCGTGTGGGGACGCGCGCACACACACACACACACACAGAAGTAGATACATATAACAGCCACCTTTCAAACTCCTCCTACTTTTTCACACAAAGTCGGCCTCAGGCCTCACATTTCCAAAAGTTGGTTCTGGGTAAGATCAAAACACGTAAAATCACTCTGAGCTTCCTGCCAACATGGGACACCAAAATTTCTAATCATTTTGGCTTTAGTTTGTTTAGACAAAAAACAAATGACAGCATTTGAGCAGTTCACAAAAGCTAAGAATAAAATATTTATATGTGTCACAGCATGTAACATTTTGGCAATTGTTTTTTATTTATCTTGCCTAAAGTTATACAAAGGCAAATTCCACTTCAATCAGTAAAATTGATTGAAAGTAAACAAAGCTATCTTCTCAGCTTTATTCCTAAATGAAAGGATTGAGGAACTAGAGCTCAGAGAAGAACAATAATAGAGATTGGGAGAAAGAACTAATGAATAAATATTAAAGTGCATAAACATTTAGTATGGGCAAGACTGCCAGGGAATAAAAATATTGGTAACAACAATAATAACAGATCACTGCAAGTCTCTCTGCAGAATTCAAATACCTAACATTGTTTTGCTAGACCACATTCCTAAACACTGCCTCTAAAGGCCCCAAGTTGTGACTGCTCCTTCCCTCTCTAGCACCCCAGCCTCATCTCAAGTAACATCGCCCATTGTACTCTTCCTTTCACTCACCAGCCTTACTTCAGTTCCTCATATTCCCCAAGTCCCCTCTTGCGCCTGAGCCATTCCTCACACTCTTCCTTCTGTCTGGGACACTCTAGCCCTACATGTGCTCACCCACACACGCAGCAAACACACACCTTCACCTAATTCATTCCCATTTATTTTTCTTTAAATCTTAACTCAGTCTTCCAATGGGAACTTTCCTTAACCTCCCAGACCTCTCACACCCCCATTATATGCTCTTGGAGTGCCACATACCTCTCCATTGCAGGAACCGTGGTTACAATGTAGCACTCCTTAATATGATTACTAATTAATTAGTTCCCTCATCTATACTATAAAGCTCCAAGTGGAGGAATTTCTGCTCATTATTATATCCCAGTTATCCAGCACAGTGCCTAATAAATCATAAACATTCCATTTTCATTCATTAAACCAATAATTGAGGATCCACTATATAGATGTATTATGTCATTTAATCTTCATATTACGATCCTATGATACAGGGACCATTACTGCCACATTTGTGTGTGTGAGGAAGATTAGCCCTGAGCTAACATCCGTTGCCAATCCTCCTCTTTTTGCTGAGGAAGATTGGCCCTGGGCTAACATCCATGCCTGTCTTCCTCTACTTTACATGGGATGTTGCCACAGCATGGCTTGATGAGTGGTGTGTAGGTCCACGCCCGGGATCTGAACTTGCGAACCCTGGGCCGCCCAAGCGGAGTGCAAACTTAACCACTACGCCACTGGGCCGGCCCCACTGCCACATCTTATGTGTGAGGAAATGCAGACAAAAAAAGGCTTTGAAAACTGCCCAGGTCACAGATGTATGTAGTACAAAATGGTAGAGCTGGTGTTTGGAAACAGGAAGAGTGATTCCCAAGCTATCTTCCTCACCATCACTCTACTGAGAGGAAAGCAATAGTCTTGAATCTATAAATTGTTTGTCTACAGACATAACTGGCCATTTTCTACTCCTGTTTTGAAAGAAATCATCTATTTGGTAAGTTGCAAGAAAATAAATTTTAGGTTAGGAACCATTTAAGGAATTTTATCCAAAAATAAAATAGGCTAGGGCCGGCTCCGTGGCTTAGCGGTTAAGTGCGTGCGCTCTGATGCTGGCGGCCCGGGTTCGGATCCTGGGCGCGCCCCAGGGCACCGCTTCTCCGTCCAACGCGAGGCCGAGTCCCACGTGCAGCAACTAAAAGGATGTGAACCTATGACATACGGCTATCTACTGGGGCTTTGGGGAGAAAAAATGAATAAATAAAATCTTAAAAAAAAAAAAAATAAATAAAATAGGCTAAAATATAAAATTATAGAGTTGGCATTTGCCTTTTCGCCAAATTTTAAATGGTGGGAAGTACACTTAGAAAGATGCTACAAGTTATCTTGACTGCTACCCTACACACAATGTGGGAGAGAAACCATCATGTCTCAGCAACTCTGAATAAGCATAGATAGCAATGTAGACGATTTAGTGTAAATACATTCCTCAAGTTGATGAGGATCTGCATTGATTAACGCAGACTTTTATTTAGAATCTTGGAAGTTGGTAACGACAATATAAAACTAAACTCCAAACCAAATCAGGACTATAATTCAAAGATTTAGCTATGTCTAATCGGCACAACATTTTCATCAGTATCACTTACAAGATATGCTTAAGTAACTTAAGAGTTGGGGTCCCAGTGGAGGGGAAAGGAGTCCACAAGAAACTAGTTGCCTTGCTTCCTGTATCAGCCCAAAAGACAGACAGGATGAACTAAACAATCTTATGGAAAGGACCATATCTTACATTTTGTTCACAGTATAAACACAAAAGACATAAAAAGATGCTTGTTGATAAAACTCTCAGGTGACGGTTCTCTCATTGTAAATAGAACAAGCATCACAAGAAAGGAAAGCCAGACGGAACCCATATAGACACTACTTGGTAACAAGACACGTTTTAAAAATATTTCAAAGCCTGGCTTCAAAGATATGGCATAACCGAGGACGCTAGGAAGCAGCAAGAGTAGACAACTCAGGCTCAGGAGCAGCAGACATGTTCTGAATGGTAAAATCAAACTGCACAAGAATTAAAGTACTAAAATGAAAACGAAATTAAAAATAAAACAGCAGGCTCCTTGCTGAAGGGGCCTTCAACCAGAATTGTCAAGGCTTTTCTTGATTTCTCACCCAGAAGCAGCAGTATTCATTAATATGTCTTCCTTTCTGTTCTCCAGCATAAGAAACTGTTACAGCCATCAACTTGCTTCTGTATGTTTTTTTAATATGTTAATAGGAACATTGGGAGGCATTCTGGAAAGATGGTGGCAGTGGCAGCATAGTTTTTACCATCTCCAAATCCATACATGAACCAGATAGAACAACCAGAAAATAAATCAAAAAATACAACAAAACTAGATGACGTAATATCCCAACAAACTTAAAAATACAAACAGGGTGGGGAAAACAGCCACAGATCTTCACAGTAGCAGAATCTGGGCAGCAGGGAGAAGAGCGAAGCAGTGGAGTAATGTCCGAGGACCTGAGGACAGAAGAACCCTAAAACAGCCGACAGGTATTCACAGGAAGGCACAGTGGATGAACTGGAGAATAGCCGCTGAAACTGGGAGAGTTTTGTCCCCTTGATATTAGATGTGTGCAAAGGACTCAGGATGGAAATGAATGAATGAGCAGGAGCAATCCAGACCCCTATGAACTCTCAAATCGGATCCAGCAGGCTCCTTTCCAGGAAAGAACCCCAAACAGAAAAGAAACTTCTGGAAATGGAATTAAAATTCAACAAAAGATGGATCCAAGAGACATAGATAGAGAAGGTCTAGATCAAAGTGGGAAGAGAAGTAAACCCAGGAAATTTCAGAAAACAAGTAGCCATACTT
Source organism: Ceratotherium simum simum (assembly GCF_057802395.1). NCBI lineage: Eukaryota > Metazoa > Chordata > Mammalia > Perissodactyla > Rhinocerotidae > Ceratotherium > Ceratotherium simum. The sequence continues at coordinate 19,419,816 of NC_141909.1, forward strand.
TTAAACACTACACAAAAGCAACAGAAGAGGAGGCTCTGTAAAGTTACAAAAGCTATTCTGAAGCCTGTCTCAATCTAAATGTCCAGAAAAAAACTAAATTCACATAAAATGAACAACAAAATATTGAGGTAAAATGTCACACAGAGTTATTATAATAAAAAAGAGAATAAGGAACAGAGTAACATCCCCACAGACAAGGAAAGCATGCCAGAAAGACATGCCCCCACCAAAAAAAAGATAAAAATGTAACCATGCTATTTTAAAACAACCTAAAAGATAACGACACAAAACATGAAAGAATAACACAAATCAGAACTAGAAAAACTCAGATAGGAGGTAACAGTATTCTGGAAAGAAAGATGAAAGAAAAAAATTCTGAAATTAAGACTACACTAGAAGGAACACAGGGGCCAATCACACAAAGGTAATGCCTTAAAAGAAACAGAAGATGGAAAATAAGAAATTGTGAAAAATCAAAAAGAATGAAAGGATTTGAAAGACAATGACAACAAATACTGTTAATAATGTAAGCCCCTGAAGAAGAAAATAAGACAAATGCTAAAAAACTGTATTTCATGTATGCTGAAACTGTTGTGAGTGTCATACAGGATAAAACAAATAAGTAATTATGGAATATTCAAATTCTATTCTCTAACTCTAGCCTGTATCCTTGAAAATTAGGATTTTTTTATGTGGAACAAAGGAGATGCAGACATAATAAAGATGTTAAGTGAAGCTCTGCAATCTTGAATCCGAATTGAAGTATCAATACGAAATCATGAAGAATTTTACCTTTAAAAAATATATATTTCTTAGCTTCACTGAAAAGGCCTAGAAACAACGACTAACCAACCGAGTAGCAAAGGGCATCCCTCACGCCCAGATTATAGTCTTGAAATACCATTTCTCTCAAGAAGAAAGCAAGGCTTATTCTAGGTCTGGGGCAGGAAATATATAAGATGGCAGACTAGCTAAAACATTTTGTCCACCAAATAGCAAAGAAGCTGTCAAATAACTACGAGGGTCATATCAAAAGGACTCGGGAGCTGTATTAGTCTGCTAAGGGTTGCCATAAGAAAATACCACAGACTGGTGGCTTAAACAACAGAAATTTATTTTCTCATGGTTCTGGAGGCTGGAAATTCAAGATCAAGGTGCTGGCAGGTTTGGTTTCTCTTGAGGCCTCTCTCCACGGCTTACAGACAGCTGCCTTCTCTCTGCATCCTCACATGACCTTCTCTGTTCATGTGTACTCCCAGTGTCTTTCTCTCTTCTTATATGGACACAGTCCTATGGGATCAGGGCCTATCCTTATGACCTAGTTTAACACTAATTATCTCCTTAAATCTCCAAATACAGTCTTATTGGGGATTCGTGTTTCAATTTATGAATTTGGGGGAACACAATTTTGTCCATAACAGAAGCCAACTTCAAAAGGTTTACACCAGCCAAACATGGGACAATTTGAGCTTCAATAATAATAATTGCAATGGATTACAACCAATCAAATAAGCTTATATCCAAGGGTTTCCAGTATCTCTGCTTTATTTTATCATAAAAACGGTTTTTAAAATAGGACTGCTGGTTGATAATGTATATTGTCTTTTCATTTCATCTACCTCTTCCTTAGTCAACTTACAAGATTTGTATATTTGTAGCACATGTCAGCTTTATTGATGGATGACACCGAAAAGGGCCTTTGGTGCCAAGACACTAAGATCAAGATATATATTAGGTTCACCAGATTGGATGTTACATGTCATAAAATACCAAATTCTCACCAGACAGAAACAGGACCTTGGAATTCAGAGTAGAGAGGCAATACTGGTAAACTTGCTCCTTCTATCTTTTCTGAGAATGTCTTCTTGCCATACATTCTGAAACTGAAAGTTTGCAAAATATCATCATGGTAAAATGGTTTTGACTGAGTCAAATATATTCCTTCATCCAGGTAGAATAAAAAATACTGAAGTCCATCTAGCTTCTAAGACTCTAGTAAGAATGATGACGATGGCATTGGATCTGCTGAGAGCTGGCCAGCAGCTGCTCCCTCTCCTGGAATTTCCTTTGAAGCTCTATCTCTTCCTCACTCACATACATGTTATATAGATGAAATTGATGCACACATAAGGATGAGTTTTGATTGGCCAAAACACAGTATCCTATCCTGTCAACACAACAATGGATTCAGAAATAGACAACCAGTCACAGGAAAGAAATGCAGAGATATTTGTGGAGGTCTCCAAGAAAGCAAAGCTTTCTGTCTTCTGCTGAAACCCAATTTAAAGATGCAAGGATGCAAGGTTTGCAGATGCCATAGTCATTTTCCAGCTCAGAGTGAAGCCTGGACCTACCACAGGTTCTTCTGTCACCTGCCATATAAAGAAATCTAGCCAATACAACAGTAACAATATTTCCAAGGGTTATAGCAGGTCAAATTATTCCAATCTCTTTTATGGTTTATTCTAGAACTTTCAAAGGACTTGATACTAAATGGAGGGTCTAATAACATCCTTTTAGTGGCTGCTCCAGTTCCCTTCTCTAAAGTGGAAATAAACTTTATATGTCCAAGAAATAACATAACTGCACTTGCAGTATGGCAGTGCAGTCCACAGAGAGCAATCATGAACTCTGGACAAAATACAAGAATGACCTGAAAGCTTTAGAGAATGAACAAAAGAAGAAAGATTCTGGAAGAAAGTCAATATTTGGAAGAAGAGAAAAGCATAGGGTTAGTCCCTCATCTCTGTGGCTTTTAACCTGAGGGTAGTCCATGTATAAAGTGACTAAAATTCCAATAGGGAACTCAGTCTTTCTGGACTGCAGAACTAGAAGATGAAGATCAGGGCAATCACAGCCACTGGAAAGTGAGGGAGGGATACCAGGGAAGAGAGAGCTAGAGAGAGGAAACCCCAATTTCTGTTGGTAAACTCTGCCCAAATCTCTAGTTAACCCTTGAACTACACCTCACATGGCAGGTGCAGACTGTAAGCAGCCCAGCTATTGGAAAGCTAAAGATGAAAGAAATTAACTAAATTTAAGTTCCTGCCCAATAGACACAGCTGAAAGTTTGAGTCCAACTAAGTTAATTTTCTCCTAAGACAAACATATTAACACTCTTTGGAGGAATATAATTGAATCCAGAATCGCCATAACATAACATTCATAGTGTCCAGGGGACAATCTGAAATTACTGGACATATTAAGAATCAGTATATTGTGACCCATTTTCAAGAGATAAGACAATCAAGACCAACCTGAGATGATCCAGGTGTTAGAATAAACAGAAAAAAGCCCCAAAGCAGCTATTACAACTATGTTCAATGAAGTAAAAGGAACATGTGCTCAGAATAAACTATAGGATAAGAAATCTTAGGAGAGAAAAAGAAACTATAAAAAAAGAACAAAATGGAAATTGTGTAACTGAAAAATAAAATACGTGAAATAAAAATTTCACTGGATGGGCTTGATAGCTGTCGAATAGAGATGACAGAGGAAAGAGTCAAAGAACTTAAAGTTAGATCAATAGAAAATATCCAATCTGAAGAAGACGGAGAAAAAGATTGAAAATAAATAAATACATACATAAATAGTGCCTCAGAGAGCTGTGGAAGAATATCAGAAAATCTAACAGAGATATGATTGGAGTACCCAAAGGCAAAAAGCGAGAAAATAGGGCAGATAAAATACTCAATGAAATAATGACTGTAAATTTCCCAAATTTGGTGAAAACCACAAATTAACAGATTTAAAAAGCTTATTGAACTCTAAGCAAAATAAATACTAAGAAAATCATGGCTGGACACATTATAGTCAAACTACTAAAAATCACAGATAAAAAGAAAAGGCGGGCTGGCCCCGTGGCTTATCGGTTAAGTACACGCGCTCCGCTACTGGCAGCCCGGGTTCGGATCCCGGGCGCGCTCCGAGGCACCACTTCTCCGGCCATGCTTAGGCCGTGTCCCACATACAGCAACTAGAAGGATGTGCAACTATGACGTACAACTATCTACTGGGGCTTTGGGGGGTGGGGAAGGAGGAGGATTGGCAATAGATGTTAGCTCAGAGCCGGTCTTCCTCAGCAAAAAGAGGAGGATTAGCATGGATGTTAGCTCAGGGCTGATGTTCCTCACAAAAAAAAAAAAAAAAAAGATTTCTAAAAAAAAATAAATAAATAAAAGAAAAGGCAAGAAATCCAATATGTGAACAAAGGGGAGAAAGACAGGAGATGAGGTCAGTTCACATAAAGCCTTGTAGATCACACTTAGGGAATTTATTATAATGATGATAGGAAGTAGGGGAGTAACTTGATTTGATTTGTTACTTAAAAGTTCACTCTAATTGCCATGTTAAGAATCAGTATTCCTGTGTTGCAAATAAGAGTCAGGACTAGAGTCAAAGTGATCAGAGGGGGTTAGATTAGACATACGTATATTGAAGGTAGAAGATAACTTGGAATAGATGTCTTGGATGGGATTTGGCAGGGAGAAAGAGAGAGGAATTACCTCTAAGGATAACCCTTAGATTTTGATCTGAGAAACTGGATGCATACGTGGTACCATTCACAGAAAGAACGCACAAGGAGGAGCAGGTTTGCAAGGAAAAAACAGAATTCAGATTTGGAAATGAGAAGTCTATTGGACATCCAATTGAAGGTGTAGAAGTAATATTTGAATATGCAAGTCTGGAGCCTAAAAAAGAGATCCAGATTGAAGATATAAGTTTGGGACCTTGAAATACAAAATGATATTAAATACTGTGGGTTCCAATAAAATCATCTAAGGAAAGAGTTTAGTTTGTAAAATTTAGAGGGTTTCTCAATCTCAGCACTATTGACACTTGGGGCCAGATAATTCTTTTTTTGGTGGGGGGAGTTGTCCTGTATGTGGTAGGATGTTTAGCAGCATTCCTGAACTCTACTCACTAGATGCCAGGAACACAAGCCCCCAGAAGTGACAACCAAGATATCCCCAGACATTGCTAGGTGTCCCCTTGGACATAATTGCCTCTGAGTGAGAACAACTGACCAAGACAAAGGCATGGCAGTATGAATTGGAGCAGAGAAGAAGCCCCTCAAAAGAGCCTGAGAAGGAGCAGTCAATGAGGTAGAAATATAAAAGGGGGGTAGAGGAAAAAAGTGTGGTGTCCTGGAAGTGTTTTAAGAAGAGAGAGAGCAGCTGTGTTGGGAAAAGTAGCCACATTTAAGAAGCCTATACTTTTCAAAGATCTATAATCATCTGGCTACCATTTTGTTTGTTTTATTGCCTCTCAATAGACAGCGACTACATGAGCAATCACACTGCATCTGGGATCCTATTAACTACAAGGAGTAATTATCAGGTCAGTTCAACTCACTGAAAGCTGTTGTGCTAACACCCCGTTTAACAGTTTTAATGCCCATTCCTTTCTAACTTCTTCCCACCCTGACCAGAAGTGCTGCCTAACAGTCCTGAGATCACCTTGCATCCTGGTGTTTTCCTGAACAGTTGCTTTTGTGTACTTAATTGATTGTATTTCATTTGTGTTTCTCTCTCAAGACTGCAAGCTCCAATAGGACAAAGACCACCTTTGCCTTGTTTCTCAGCATATTGTATGTAACCAGCACAGTGCCTGGAACAAAAGATCTTCAGTAAAGTATGTGTCCTTCCCTTTCCCCTTACTTGCACATAAATATTTTGTAAGAAGCCAAGAAGGCACTTTCATGGCTTGAAATTAATGAGATAGTTTTAAAGATAGGTCCAGGACGAGCACATTGCTGAGGACATTAAAAACCGGTTCGATTAACCTTCTGAAATAGTATTTGTGATTACTGTATTTACATTTTTATAAATATTCCTCATAAAAATGTATCACTGTAATTTATAGATTCATCTTTTTTCTTTTATGGAATATAGGCATTGTTCTATAAAAGTATATATTGATGTTATTCATTAAAATAAAAAATTTTTCAGAAGAGTATTAAGTGTTTCAGATATTATGAGTTTTTATGGTTCTGGATTCAATAAAAAATAAGTAACATTTGGCAATCTACAAATTTAGACAAAAAGGGTCAACATAATATTCACCGGTGAACAGTACTGCTGTCCCTCACATATATATAAATGGCATCAGTGATCCTTCAACAGATAATATACTCAGAGGTGTTTTTCCAGCCATGGTTGATTAACATTCACACAAAATCACATATTTAAATCCTGACTTTTATAACCAATAAGAAGCATTTCTAATATGAAAGTACATATTCTATGTCCATGAAGCAGACAAAAGGTATGCTAAACATAATGCTTTCTCAAACTTGAAGTCATGAATTTGGAGTCAACAGTCTATGACATGTTAACCAGCTCAGGAGACAAAAGGACTAAGTATATATTAGTACATATATATTTTAAGAAACAGCAGCAGTATAGCCTGCTACTTGAGAGATGAAAAAAATGAACTGCAACCTCATCCCCTCAGTTTTAAAAGAGCCCGCAAATGTTCTATAGCCAACAATCCACACTATTTCCCTAAAGGAAACAAGGCCTGTGCAGCAGAGCTCTTCCACACCCGGCTGAATCTGAGATTCTGAACTATCTGGCCCATGAAATTTAAGCGTTCTCTCTCGATCTTCAAGGATCTATTTGCATCCACTGATGTACACAGGCTAAAGACCTGGCTGGTGGTGTAGGGCTCAGGAGGAGGGAGGGAAGGAGACTCGCAACCACAAATGGAGCTCAGACCAAAACGACTTATCCAGCCACGATTCCCGTGGGATCCGTCCACCTCACAATAACCCCCCTTCCCTCTGAGAACTGCTCTCTCAACACCTCCACAGAGGAGGCCTCTGCCAGCCTCAGGTGTGTCACATGACCTCACATCTGATTAGAGTTTGTGGAACTGAAGGTGAATATGCGACTGAAACAGAACCAACTGGATTCTTTCATCTGAGAATTTAGAATTAGAACATAGAAAAAGTCTAGTCTGTTTCCCATCAGAGCTGTTTTATATATAATTTTGGAGTGAAGTGTCCAGGCTATTTCACCATGGAGACAAAAAGCAGAGCATACAGAGTAGAGAAATGAAGAGAAAACTTCTACTTGAGTCCTTTTCTGGGTCCAATTATTCCTATACTTTGGGGTTTCATGAGATAGACCTAAAGGCTTACAATAAATTATTTTTTTACTAGACAGCCCAAGTTAGTTTGTGTTTCTTGCAACCCAAGCGCCTAAGCTAATACTCTAGCGAAGGAGGTAACAGGAAAGGATGGATTGATCAATAAGTTATATAGAAGGATCTCAGGAACCCTGAAATACACGACAGTTGAAAAGCCCAGCCAAATAAGTCAGTCTTAGAAATTGTGGGTGGGCAGGCAGAGTGGTTTTGGGTAGAGAATGGTGACTATCACTCAAAACTGCCCCAACGCAGGGTGGCGTAGTGGTTAAGTTCTCGTGCTCAGCTTCAGCGGCCCATGGTTCACAGGTTCAGATCCCAGGCGTGGACCTACGCACTGCTTATCAAGCCATGCTGTGGCGGGCGTCCCACATATAAAGTAGAGGAAGATGGGCACGGACGTTAGCCCAGGGCCAATCTTCCTCAGCAAAAAGAGGAGGATTGGCAACAGCTGTTAGCTCAGGGCTAATCTTCCTCATCAAAAAAAAAAAACTATCCCAACCCAATCACCAGGATTTTTTGTATACCTAGAAATAAATAATGTGTTAAAAATAAACTCTATTACTTGTCATTTCACCAGCTCTGCTATAGGAAACCCCCACTGCCAACAAGTTTATTTAACACATACCTTAAAGGGAACTGTGTCACCCAGATGCTGGTGAATAAAAATAAATAAAAATCGGGGCCAGCCTGGTGGCATAGTGGTTAAGTGCGCACGTTCTACTGCGGTGCCCTGGGGTTTGGATCCCGGGTGTGCATCGACGCACTGCTTGTCAAGCCATGCTGTGGCGGTGTCCCATATAAAGTGGAGGAAGATGGGCATGGATGTTAGCCCAGGGCCAGTCCTCCTCAGCAAAATGAGGAGGATTGGCCGGTGTTAGCTCAGGGCTGATCTTCCTCAAATAAATAAATAAATAAATAAACAATCTACCTCAAATCAGCAAAAACCATAGGGGATTTAGTTGGTTTAGAAAACTAAAAATATAAAGTACATATAATTTTAGGCAACCTTTGACATAGGTGCTTTGAAATAGTTTCACAGAAGACCTGCCTCTCTCTGTCTCTCCACTCTGTCTTCCATAGATTTGTGTTCATCCTTCTTTTCCTCATGGTGGGCACTCCCAGAAACTCAGCCTTATGTGGGAAAATGGCTGCTGTGATTCAGTCTACATCACTCAGGAGAAGAGAAAATATACTTCAGATAGACCTTACAGAAGAAAAGAGAAAACTTCTTTATTTCAGAAGTGTCTGCAAACTTCTCTTCATATTTTATTGGCTCTGGCTGGCTCATGTGCCCATATCTGAAAATCGCTGTGACCAAAACACTAAGTATGTTGATTGGTTTAAGATAATCAGGAGTTCAAGGTTGGATCAATCCCACTCAAACTGCATATCTGAGACAGGGGGTAGTTTGATTTTAAACAAACAAATAAAAGAAACTAGAGTACTGTTATGGATGATAGCAACTGAAAATTGATAAATGACTACTAAAACACACCTTGGGGTCTCATGGGGACACTTACTAAGGATGGGAAAAAAACAACCAGGGACAGAGTTTCTACATTGTCAGGCAGATGTTTATTAGTCATGAAATATGGGCTTAATTATCCACATGATGCCATTTATTCCCACAAAATGGTAAGACCTAGAGACTTGAGATATGCAGCTCATTCCATTTCATTTTCTCTCTACTCAACACCCATAGCACTTTGTTTGACATCTAATAGTCTCTAGAGTTTGTTACACATTGAAGCTTTTCTTGGTATTGATGTAAATGAAGTCTTCTTTTTCTGTTTTTGCTTTTTATTGAAAATTTCCATGGATATTGGGAGATGAGATATTGAAAATGTCCACTTATGCTGCCATCTGTCCAAGGACATCTCTCAGAATTTAAAAAGAAAATAAAAACTCCATGTTTGGCTGGTAAGGGTATAGAATTGCATGGTTATTCTGGAGTACCACTGGGTGACATGGATTAAGAATATGTAAATTTTATGACCCAGTCCTGAGATGAAAAATGTAAGTACAAGTTAATCACAGAGAGTTTGTGGTGAAGGAAACTGAAGCCAAACAAGCTACCACCACCAGGATGACGGATGAGTAAAAGGAGGGAGGTGCATGTTAGATATATGTGGCACAAGAAGCAATGAGCTAGAGATCCATATGGCGATAAGGATGAATTTTAAAAGCATCTTTGAATGACAAATGCAAAGAACAGAATGACATCTTTGGCACAATAAATTACATATATGTAACACTACTGATATTTTAAAAGATATTGTACATATGAGGAAATATACTAAAGAAATTAGAGTGGTTTTGGCAAGCAGAGGGGAGTATAGAGTATAGAAAACATGATTGGGATACAGAAAAAGGGATATTATAAAATAAATTGAGAAAGTTCCAGCATAGGCTGCTAATAAATGTGCCACAAACTGAGAAGCATAACTCCACACTTGATATCCTTAAAGAAAACTGAAAGAGTAATAACAAATTAAGTTAAATTAAAATTCTATTATTTTACAATTAAATTATACTAAATTTTACATTTATTTTTAAATGAAAATGAACTGTCTTGAACTGTAGAGCAGATATACATACACATGAATAGTGGAGAGGTAAGCAAACTAATACCCTCAATTCAATCCCCAACCTGCTAGAATGCATTGGCTTTAAGAAATGTGTTTCCAAAGTTTCCCATATCTCTCAGTCCTACCAAGTACAATAGGCATTTTGTTTCCCACTGAGATCATTTCATCAGCATCATTCTCCTACCCCAATTGTCTGGGGCAGATTTTTTCATAGGCAACAGAATAAACTTCCCAGCAGTAATTCTATTATTGAAACCTGAAACCTGAGCAAACATAAATACCTGCTAAATTAAAGAGCAAATGGCTTTAGATCTTTCTACCTCCACACCTTCAAATATTTCTATATCTAAACCCATCTTCACTTCTCATCTCACAAAAATGTATGTCTCTTCTGTTGAAGTTAGATCCAATTCATCCTGTATTAGTCAGGGTTCCCCAGAGAACAGAACCAATAGGAGATATATATGATTTGTTATAAGGAATTGGCTTATGTGATTATGGAGGCTGAGAAGTCCCACATTCTGCCACCTGCAATCTGGATACCTAGGAAAGCTGGTGGTGTAAATTCCAGTCCGAGTCTGAAAGCCTGACAACCAGGAGTGTCAATGGTGTAAGTCCCAGTCCAAGACTACTCAAGTAGTCAGGCAGAGAGAGAATTCAAGCTTCCTCCGCCTTGTTCTATTTAGGCCCTCAACGTCTTGGATGCCTATCCACATTGGGGAGGGCCATCTGCTTTACTCAGTCCACCAACTCAAATGGAATCTCTTCTGGAAACACCTTAACAGACACATCCAGAAATAATGTTTAACCAGCCATCTGGGCATCTTGTGGCCCAAACTGACATAAAATTAATCATCACACCTCCCATAGCTTTCGGCATCTCATTCATTTCATTCTTTCCTCCTGCTCCTTTAGTTTCACCTTCTATCTTTCTCCTAGCTACTTTCTTATGGACAATACTACTCTTAGATCCAGGCAAGAGGGGACCCTGCCCTGGGCCTCCAGCTCTTAATGTAGTGAGAAGTCCCCACGGCCCATATGAATGTGCCCAAGACCCCTCTTCCACACCATGGGCCCAGAAGCTATGACCTTGCAATTCTCCATTCAAATGGCCCCAAGTACACATTCAAGGCCTGTTCTGGCCTCGATCCCTGATCTGTGACTATATTCAGGCCAAAGGGATATAAATATACCCTCAGGGCATCTCTAAAAATATTTATGCTAGACTTTCTCTTGTTCCCACCATCCCTCTTCTTTTTCACTGGCTTTCTAATGGCAACTCCTAGAGGAACCTCAGGAGCCACATGTCTAATATGGCAAAGCCACCCCGGCAGCACTGGACTGTTCAACTCCAGAAGGTTACACACAAAAAAATAGAATCTTATTTAAGCCACTGTATACTGTGGTCTCTGTTATAGCATTTTAGCCTGTTCCCTAAACAAAGTAGTTCCTCTAATCTTGCACTGTTTCATATCATCTTTTATACTGATGCTAGGGTGAACAATCTAACACAAAAATTTGACTGTGCTACCCCAGCTTAAAATTATACCATGTGTTCCTGCTCCTGAAAACAGTGTTTCTCAAAAAATTTTAAAAAAATAGTCTATAGATTTTTGCTTCCAGATCATTAATGGGAAGAAGGCAAACTGCTTCATGAAAATGAAGATTCCCAAACTGGTTGAATCAGGATGTTTAGGGGAATGACAAGATCTTTATTTCTAAGGCACACTACAAGTTCTTGTTTTGCATACTAAAATTTGAGAGCCATTGACCTCTGTCTCATCTCCCACTTTGCTTCATCTCATGCCATTGACTCCAGTCACACTAAATTAGTTAGGATCCTCTAAACACAGAATGCTATTCCATCATGTCCAAGCCTTTATACCATTTCTCCCCCAGGCGAGGATGCCCTTGACCCCTCTCCTCCTCTATTCTTTCTACTAAAATCTTTCTTATCTTTCCATATTCAACTTATTCCTTTCTGAGGGCCCTTGTTAGGATTAGCCAATCCCTACTTTGATCTCCATTCAGCCCTGTCCAAATCACTATCATAACATGTAAAATATTTTATTATAATTTTATTCCATATCTACTTCCCTCCTCTATGCTGTCAGCTTCTTGAGGACAAGAACTTTGTAATTTCTCCTTTATCCAGCTACTAATTAGTGTTTGTCAAAGACAAATAAGAAAAGAAAGAATGAAAAAAACTGGTCATTCTGTATTAGTCTATGAGTTGCCTTGAAGAGTAACTAAAAATATTTTTATTAAAATAGATGCTCATAAACTAGATAATTTTTAAATATACTATAGGTAAGATAGGTATTTTTTTCTAAAACAAACTTAAAATTGGTAAGGCACACGAAAAATGTGCCTTAAAAAGCTTTATGTTCAAATAAGTTCCTTCAGAACTACTCAAAATTTAGCAATAACAAAACATATTGCTTTTGAATTTAGAGAGAAGAAATATGAGGAACTAGAAGTTCTTACCTAATGATTAAATAGTTGTAGCAAATAAACATACTAATCTATTTCACCCAGGAAATGGGTAAATTATAGAGTAGTAGACTCTACATCTGAAACAGTGTTAACTCAAATATTGAAATCTAGAAAAATAAAAAAGGTAAATAGCACCTCGAAAATTGGTTACATTTCTTAGAGAAAAGCTTTACTATTATATCCAATAAGTTAAAAATTAATAAAATGATGGATTAAAAATCCTAGCAAGTTCCTGGGGTACAGCAGGCTGTCAGTGATATTTGCTTTTCTCTTATCACATAGCCATGATAGCTAAACCTCCCATTTAAATGACAAATACCTCATTTTAAAATTAATCCATTTAGATGCCTGCCCTTGATTCAACTGAGACACTCTATTTCTACCTGCAGGCTCTGTCTCACTACAGATTCTAGTATTAATTGACTCCTAGTCAAGGATTAAGTCCCCAAAATCCATTCTGCATTGGTTCAACATTTTTAGTACCTTTGCTTGTCCTGACTTACACTTAATATCTGAATTCCAGTAACTAAATTATACTCCTACTGTTTATTCCATTTCCAACAATGGGATCAATTTCTGTTCCCCAATCCATATCAGATTACCAGCCTCTATACTCTAGTATCCCCTAAACCCTTGGGATGTCAGTCATGACCATGATGTCCAGAAGGGCTAACAAAATTCCCAGCCACGTCTTTAAACACTGGATTCTGCCAGTCTTCCCCCACTGCACTTTACCATCTAAGCATGCCACCATCCCCACCAAAAGAGTCATTCTTGTCCCAAGAAGGTCCAGTGATGTCATAATGAAATAGAACTACTTGCCACTGCAAGTCCCCGGGATCCTGTAAATCCTCGGAAATCTACTCTAAGTGAAACCAATCAATTGCTATGAGTTCCCACCCTGCTTCTAGTATGGTGCAAGATTTCATATTTCTCATTACTTCTAGAAATGTAATACCAGGTTTATGATTTAGAATCATTATTCAAAAGAATTACACAAAATTGAGGTCAGGAATCTTGTTTACAAAATAATTATAATGATTTGGGTTTTTTTCCTATCATTGATCATTTTACTTCCAGTGTTTATTACAAATTAATATGTTATCTGTAATTACTCCTCATGACTTGGAAACTTTTAAGTAAAAAAAAAAAAGGAATCATATGCATACAGTAGCCTTTTTAAGCCTATGTGTATCTGAGAATGCCTACTATCTTAAATACATTTTCCTTCCACAGTCTATATCTTCTAGCTTTCAGTATTGCGGAGAAGTCCAACATCAACTTGGCTATTAGTCCTTTCAATAACCTATCTTCTTCTGACTGTAAGTTTAAATGACTTTTTTAAATCCTATATAAGTTCAAAAATTTTACCAGAATACAAATTATTTCAATAATAAAAACAGCCACAAAAACAACAATAATATAAATGTCCGACAAATGGCCAAGCTAAGACTTGAAATCTGGCAGCAAGTCTCCAGAGCCCACGCACTTAAACATTACACTACAATGCTTCAAGTCTTTGATTCAGGAATATTTCTTCTACTATCTGATATTACCTTTCCTATGCTTTTCTCTCTCATTCTGAAATTTTTATCATGCACTGGATCTTTTGACTCTTTCGTTCTTCTTGTCTTCTTGTTCATAGTTTACATTCCTTTAACCTTTTCTTCATAATTTAGGAAGTATTTCTCAAGCATATCTTCTAATTCAGTAATTCAGATTCTGTCTATTCTATCTTTCATAAGTTTCACTATATTCTTTAAGAAAATCGTGAATTTTATCTTCAAGTTCCTTTTCTGTTCTCTGATTATTTTTCAAGATATGCACATGTGTCTTATGAATGCAACATGAAATATGAATTAGAGAACAGAAGGTACTTTTTTACTATACATCTCTCAGACTGAAATGCTGAGTCTTTTATAAGTCCAACTGTTTTTCCATTTTTACATGGATGCTTATAGAAGTTATCTGTCTTATGAATGTATTTGGAGTTGCAATAGAGTTTGTCATAATTTTTAAATTTCTCTTCTTGACTTTCAGGCCCAGAAAGGAATGTGAAGTGTCTTCTGTAACGCTTCTTTACTGCTGAGAGACTCAGGAGTTCAGGCGGGATAGGGAAAGCTCACCATCAGGAAAATGCTGTGGAACAGGAAATTTCAAGGCTCTGCCCAGTTTTCTTCACTGTGTTTCTTATGGTCTCCCGAGTGACGCTTCCCTCTCCAGCTAGTACTCTTGCCTTTGTTAGGAACAACTATAGCAGTGGCCCTGCTTTACTTAGCATGCCACCCTTGTTAAGATGCACGTACTTTGTGAATTCCAACACACGCACACTTCAGAAGACATCAATATAATCAATACTTTCCCTCTCATCCACTGTCTCATGGTCTACCATCCCTAGTGAACCCTATAGCTCTGAGCCAAAGGGTGTTAGTAGGGCTGCATTAAGGGTGACATTTATTTCTGGAGTAACAGTTCTTCCACAAGTTACAGCAAACTCTAAGCTTATTGGTGCTTCCCTCATTCTTGTCTTCCATGAACTTTATCATGCAGAGATTTGTCAAATACTTTGGTATTTGGATAATATTCTACTGTAGTTTTCAACAAAGGATACAATTTTTCCTTGTTTTATTGATTTATTCACTTTTATCATAATTTGGAGGATGAAAGGGGAAAAAATAAAGTTAAAATGTTAACATTCTGAATTCTACCTCAGAAAGTTTGATTATCCCCTTCATAAGTACCCTTTGTAATTAGAATAAAACTTCTGAAGAGGCATGCAACACAATACATAATTGTAAAAAAGGACCATTGCATCCCAAAATAACTACAAAGAGTTCTTTATGACCTTTAGAGAAGTTTCTACCCCACAATAAACAAGAAAATAAGCTAGCAGATTCTTTGAATTGAGGCTAAGAGAAAAAGGTGGATGATTGTAAAATCCTTGAAAGTGTTTGTTTACTAGTTCATCCCTGATGACTATGGAAGGTGATGTTAATTACTTATTCTTTCTCTCTAATAATTGCTCTGAATCATGTAACTAATTGCATTATTCTTTGTAGTGACTAACAGGAAACTCAGAGCCAAAATTTTCAGTCCAGCTCACAAGTGTTGATGCCTATTCTACCAAAATGTACATATATTTCATGTCTTAACCTTATACCTGATATCATATTATTTTCCTGACTCTTATTTTTCATATTATTTCTATACTTGGATTCAATTCCTTTCCCACTATTATTTTCAGACTATACGAACCTTTGTACATTGATTTAAACTAATGTTGGAAGAGCTAGGATACACATACATACATAAATAGAAATCTATAGCTAACTGAAAACAAGACACTGAGTGGCTTGACTCCTAACTAAAATTATTAGCTCCTCTAAAAGTTTTATAACTCACTCACAAATAGATAGTTAGAAGGGGCCTACAGTATAAGAATATATTAACTATGCAGCGAGAAGCATACGTCATATGAATAGCCACATACAACATGCAATAAAATTAAGGTTATCCAAACAGCCATGAATCCAAAGTCAATATGTTCCTCTTGTCTTTCAGGACTGATTTCAGCTGGATGGACAACTTTAAAAATATACGGGAAGTTGCAAGATAAGTAGAAGAAAGAAATCATAATCATATTGATTCTACCTCTTAAATAATTTTTAAATCTGCTTCTTTCCATCTGTACTACCATCACACTAATCTCACAGCTAGAAAAGAAGTTTTTTACATGGATACTCTACAGACAAGAAAGGTCTTTTAAAAATGCAAATCTCATCGTGGATCTTATGCTGAAAGATTTCCCATGGCTTTCTATTGCTATTGGGATAAAGCCCAAAATCCTTTGTAAAAGGATAGTAAAAAACGATAGTAAAAAAGGCCTCATGTACCTAATTGCTGCCTCACTCACTCACCTCTTCTGCACTCATTCCATCACTTTCTTAACCTAACAACATGTTCATAAAGTGTGTACTGTGCAAAACCAACCTATACATGAGAACAACTAATTTTACTCCAGCTTTTTCTCTTCTTTGCAGAATGAAGTTTCTTGAAAGGGTGGTCTGAATTCACGTTTCCACTACATTCTCACGTAGTCCTACAATCTCAATTCTGACCCTACCACTTCTCGATAGATACATACACCTAGGTAACTGGTGAACTTCAAGTTGTCAAACCCAAGAGATATTTATGCATTTCTAATCACTTCGACCTCTTTGTGGAATCTGACACTATTTACTCCCCCGTTCTCAGAACTCTTCCCCTTCCTTGACTTCTAGACCACCACTGGCTTGTCTTCAGCAGCCTCAATATTGACATGCCCAATGTTACACCTTCCTCCCTACAGACTATCTCCTACTCCAATAAAAAAAAAAAAAAAAACTGAGAATCATACTAGACTCTTTCTTCCCCTTTAAAGGTTCTAACAATTCTGCCTTCTAAGTCTCTCCATCTGTTCCATCTACTTCTTCAGAGGGCTTCTCTAACTGGTATTAATTAAAAAATGTCCCAGTGGAATGATAAAAAGTGAGCTAAGTCAAAAAACTCTTGCCCTATGCAAATAAATTTGTTTTCTTAATAATTAAATAAATAAATTCTCTCAAGTGTAGTACTTCTCAGAGCTTTAATATGTAAATATGTATTGTGACTCTTTAAGAAACATGTTCAGGGGATCAGCCCCATGGGGTAGTGGTTAAGTGCGCGCGCTCCGCTGCCGGCGGCCTGGGTTCGGATCCCGGGGCGTGCACGGAGGCACCGCTTGTCAAGCCATGCTATGGTGGTGTCCCATATAAAGCAGAGGAAGATAGGCATGGATGTGAGCTCACCACCAGTCTTCCTCAGCAAAAAGAGGAGGATTGGCATGGATGTTAGCTCAGGGCTGATCTTCTTCACAAAAAAAAGAAAAGAGAAGAAAAAAAAGAAATATGTTCAGGATGCAGCATTTCTCCCAAGCTAGTGAGATCCTTTTTGCTAGGAACACTAATTAAACAGCTCTATTAGCTGTTTAATAATATGCAGCAGAATACAGTTTTGGGTTTTGATGGTTATTCTTTTTTAGGTCAACTCAACCAGAGTTTTAAAAAGGACCTCTTAAAGTCTGATAAACGTGTATGTTTCTCTGTGGTGGGTGGGAGTAGGCAGCCCTATAGTGTAAATGGGCTCCTGGCCCCCCTTCTCGGGGGACAGTTCAGGAGATGCTGAGTCTTCCTTCCACCTGTGCTAAATTGCAGAGTAATTTCCTGTTCTTTATTTTGATTAATAAATCAAATGAATTCATCAAATATTGATTAAACATCTGTTCTGTACAAGACATTGTGATAGTTATTAAGGCTACCAAGAAGGAGAGAATGCAGTTTTGTCCCTCCAGGGCTTAATGTAGGGGAAAACACATTTGTAAAAAATTTAATTAATGTGAAAAAGTGCTATGAAAGAAGTATGTACTAAGTTCTATGGGAACACAGAGGAAGAAATGTTTTCCTCTTCTTGGAGAGACAAGTGAGGGGGTCAGAGGAGATTTTGAGCAATATCTTGAATAATTTTTTAACTAGATGCTCTATACTCTCATTACCAAACATACACATATAAAGTAGAAAATATCTCTATTTTATAAATGAGAAATTGAGTTTATTATGCTTAAATCTGTCTAAGGTTCACAAAGCTGATAAGTAGCAAAATAAATTTGAACTCAAACTGGTCAGACAAAATTGGAGGAAAAAGAGGGAATGATATTCCAGAAAGAGGCAACAATATGCAAGATGTATGAAAAGGCATGATTCACTGGGGAAACCAAAAGTATTGAGGTGTAGCTGAAATGGAGTGTCAGGTCTCTGTATGCTGTGAGCTGGGGGAAGTTGTTGGGGAGTTGTGAAGGGTCTGGGAGTTTTCCCTGCTTGCAAATAAACACACTAGCATGCTACTGTTTCATGGATGCTGACAGAAGACAAGAGACTCACAGCACAGCAAGCCAGCAGCATGAGTATGACGTTGGTTACCCTGCTCCCCAGGGGTTCTAGATGGATCTCGCACATGAAACGGATTGCATTACAGGGGAGGAACACTGATCTTGTGGGGGATTCGTCACTTTTACAGCAAGCTGAAACAATCTTGCTCTTTGTCCTGGGAGAAACAATTTTTCAAGGTTGCTTGTTGCAAATACAACACTGAGAAATGGCCCAAGAAAGGGAAGTTAGGGCCTTGCATTCTCAGCATACCCAGTAAAAACATGCAGGACACTCAGGGCCCAAGGTGGATGACCTCTCCCAACAGAGACGTGAGATAGGAGAGAGTAGAAGGACTGTAGGAGACAAGGCTGGGAAAGGAGGCAGGAATTATATCACTGAGAAATTTAAATGCAATACATGAGAGTTTGAACCTTGCCAAAAGCATTGGGGAGCCATGAAAGATGTTTCAAGATGTGCGTCAAACACCTCTGGATTTGTATGTATGACTTAAACAGCTTTTCTAGCTTTTCTCCTCCTTCCCCTTCCCTTCCCCCCACTTCATCTTTATAGTTAATGAAAAAGCTGCCACACTCTATAAAGTGATCCTCTCCTTGAAATTTTTTAACTTGCAACCAAGAGAGTTGGGTCAGTTTCTCCCTTTGGGGAAAAGCTACATGGCAGTCGTATTTTATGCTATATGAAGAAGTTGCTGTGCAACAGGAAAACAGCCTAAAGCCACAAAGAGTAAGAGATTTGCAAACATTCTAGTCCCAAACTTCATTTCTTTAGCCCATCTGCATCTCTGCCCTTCCTTTGTCTTCACTATCCCTTGAGATGCCTCAACATACTTTCAATGCATTTCTTTTATAGTGTAAGACAATTTTAGTTGGGTTTCTGTTACTTGAATCTGAAAGCGTCAACTGGTTTAGAAGGTCAATGTTTCCAGGTTTATCACTTAGGAACATCACCTTTGAAGCACTATCGAAAATGGCTTCCAATGAAGACAAAACTGGAAACAAGACCAATAAACTCTCATAACAGTCCAAGCAACAGATGTTTCTATTTGCCCTTAAAGACATGGCCATAATTAGGTACTCCGATTCAGAGATGACTTTAGAAATAATTCCCAGCTCTGAATTTAGTTTAGAACACCTCAGTAGCTCCAGGGATAATCTGTGAGGAATAATTTTTATTTATGGTAGCTCAGAATCAAAAACCGACCCTTCCAAATGGGGAGAAAGAGAGCTTATGAAGCTGAAGAAGAAGGAGCCAGGTCATGAAGGTCTAAAAAGCTACATAAAAGTCAATACCATTAGGATAAAGAGCAATGGATTTCCTGTTTTCATTGCTGCCATTGGACTCAAGCCCAGGAGCCCTGAAGGCATTATTACACAGAGAAGCTCAGGATGGCAGAATTGTAAAGGCTTCATCTCAGTGTTCCTTTAGGTGTAAATCACATTCATTTGTAAATTTCACTTATCACAGGGTAAACTTAAAATTCTGATTCATTAAAAAAAAATCATCTTTTTCAAGAATTCAAAAGACACAGAAATTTGTAAAGTATAATATTTTTATTTCTCAACTGCTTTTTCCTCCTCCCAATCGATTCCTCAAGGCTAACTACTATTAATGGCATTTTGTGCACTTTGTTTTGGGGTATGTTCATACATAAATCGATACACAAGTAGGTTCCTTTTATTTTGGCTTATTTCTTTTTAATTGGGCCATAGTTTGTTTTTTCCTTTCAACAATGCCGTAAGTCACTTGTTCTACTTCCATTATAAAGCTTTACCTCTCTTGGTTTAATATCCACATGATTAATAATTTATCATTTAATAGACATTAACAGACAGTTACATTAGCTGCAAATTTTTTGTGCAATGAATATATACACATTTGTTTAACTTGACCCATTTACTTTGTGCAATACTTTCCTATAAATTGGAATTGCTAGGCGAAAGGTACACAAAACTTGGAGGCCAGCCCAGTGGCACAGTGGTTAAGTTCATGTGCTCCACTTTGGCTGTCCAGGGTTTGTGGGTTTGGATCTCAGGCATGGACCTACACATCGCTTGTCAAGCCATGCTGTGGTGGCATCCCACATACAAAATAGAGGATGATTGGCACAGATGTTAGCTCAACGAAAATCTTCCAGAAGCAAAATGAGGAAGATTGGCAACAGATGTTAGTTCAGGGCCAATCTTCCTCACCAAAGAAAAACAGTATACAAAATTTAAATTTTGAGTGATAACTGCAGAATTCTCCCATATGTAGAGACAGTTTTCATCAGTCTTCTCTCTGTATTAGATGAGAGTACTCTATTTCATACAATCACAGGAACATTAAATATCATGTCATTAGATATTTTTAATCTTTAGCAATGTGATAGTCCTAAGAAATTGGTTTCCCTCTGATAATGTTGAGCTCAATCATCTCCACATAGCCTTATTAGCCATTTATATTATTTGAACTTCCTGTATGTTTTTTTTTCATTTCTCTTGGAATATTAGTGCCTTTGTTACCAATTTATAAAAGTTCATTTATGATTAAGGATGCTAACCTTTTGGTTGCTGTGCATTACAGATGAAAGGCCATAGGTTTTTCTTCCCAATTAATTTCACTGTGATGTTTACTTTTTTAATTATACAGAAGTTACGTGTTCAAATATAATCATATTCTTTTTTTTTAAGAAAAACAATGGGAAATTATTGAAGGATTTAATATAAGAAAAAAAGATAAGATTTAGTTTTATTGGGAATCAATTGGGAAATGGACTGGCAAGGACCAAGAGCAGGTGTAGGTTGAATGAGTAATCCAGCCATGAAAAGGCACTAGATTAAAGCATGGTGGTAGCAACGATGGTAGACAGAGAAATCATAGGGACATTTGTGAAAAGGAATCTATGAGAATTTGATGACTGGTTGAATTGGTGGACTGAATGGGGATTAAACTACTGTGTTATTCTGGGGTGTTATCACTTCAGTCATATTCCCAACTGAAACCTAAAGAGTTATTCTTCATAAAAGGGGTGAGGAAAAAGGGAGGGAAAGAAATAATTAACTAACAAAAGCATGATCATAAGGCAATTGAATGTGAGTAGAGAAATCATCAATGACTGGAACTTCTAAAAACATTTATAAATTAATTCTAGAACATATTTATGTTTCTACATACTTTAATTACAAATCAAATTATCTCTGAAAGTTATGGGTTTAAATATCTAAAGTATATAGTTTTATCATACAGGATCCTGGAAGGAAATAGATTGGTACTCCCAAATAGGATTATTTAATAAAATTTTTATAAAGCACAGGGTATAGGAAAACTACAAGGGATACTGCAGTACTCCCTAACTAATAGCTGTGGTGAAGGAGCTGTTACTGCCTCTTAAGGGGCCAAGAGGAGAACGTAGTTACCAGAATCCGGAGCGAGTTGTGAGGTCAGCTGACAGGAGCTGTGTGCTTAGGTAAAGGGACATTGCCAGGTTGCAGTGACTCCACAAGGCGAGACCTGGGAACCACCACACCCCACTTGCCCAGTCTTCTTCTCCAGCCATTGCTTCCCATTGACTGCCAGGGGCAAAATGTCATTGATATAGTCCAGGAGCAGAGCAGGTGGAGAGTCCATCTGAAGGGGCAAACAGAGACTTGCCAGCACGCTCCACCTATGTGCCTTTCACAGGGAAGAAAAGTTCTTATCTCCAATCCAGGGGACACACAAAGACCTGTCAGTACTAAGACTTGCAGGAACATGATAAAACACAGTAGAGATTTAACTCCTACTCACCTGATGAAGTCAATCATATGTTGTAGAACCTATCTCTGCTCGCATTTACATAGCTTATTTCCAGGCAAAGTACCTCCCTCTCGACTTTAATTGAATTAGTTTAAATAACATTATTTGGCAAAAAAACAGTCTTTAGTTCTTAAACTACATAATGTGAATAAACAAATTTGATTTTACCATAGAATTAAACCAAAAATAACAAATTATTTAATTTATTAACTAAAATAAAGAATGAAAACATGCACTATGTTTCCAAGAGTACAGGATTAATACTTTGAGGGTGAGTGATAGGAGAAAAATATTTGACAGTTTGGTATTTTATTAGCATGGAGGAAAAGGATTTCTACTATGATTTCTTTGCCTGCTTCCTGATCCAGCATAAAGTAGTTTTTATCTAAGAACATTTGTAATAGAATTAATTATGTAGCATTTGTTGATTATATTACTGCTTAAAAAGCTTTGTCACCATACCATGTGGTCCTCAGAAACCAATGAAAGGGAAAAGGAACAAGCCTGTATCACTCTCCCTGTGAAGAAAGAAAAACATTTTCTGAGAGGTTGCGTTGTTTGCTAAAGATCACATAGGTAATAAGCGATGGAGTCAAGACTAAGCTATTTCAAAACCATAAATTCATTTATTCCCTAAAATATGTGACCATTGTATGAAACTCACTGTAAGTTAAAATGTCTGCTCTTTCCATTTATCTTATGACAACATTTCAATCCTTTGTCGTACCTACTATTTTTCCTTGGTTTGTATGTAAGATATTTCTAAAGATGAATTAAATATGAAATTTTTAATAATCTAAAGCTTATTTGTTCCTCTAAACTTAGAAAAGTAAAAAGTCAAATTTAGTTTTGTTTGTAACTAAAGCTCTTAACTGTAAAAACACATATCCACATATCTTCACCTGACAAATAGTACCCTGAAGCACTCCTAGACTTCTTAGTTTTTTGACTCTTTCAATGTTATTCCTATTTCCTTCACCTTTTAAGTTGATCAAAAAATCTTTTATAAAAATGACTTTTTTTTTTTCCCAGAGTAAAATGTATTCCAAGCCTGGTGAGAACAGATTGTTAATCTCTTCATTTTATTGACCTACTTAAGTTTCAGCTCATTAAACACAGACATTTTCAATGATCAAAAGAAAATGAGCCAAATGTAACTTGCCATAACCTTACTAAATAAGAGAGTCATTCAAAAAGCAAATAAATCTGAACAGATAATTTAATATCGACAATATTCCATTTAAAGAAGATATATGCAATGAACGAGGACATCCAGAAATAACTTTTACATTCATTTGATCAATAAAAACACACTCTTGATGTGTTTTTTTCTCCAACTCCCATCTCAGTTCTTACCCTCTCCCAAAATAATATTGAAGAAATCATGAACTCAAGTTCCTCAAAACTCTAAGACTAGGAAAAGTAAAGGACTACGATCTCTAAAAAGATAGCATCAAAGATTATTTAATTATATTGCCATGTAGAATTATAAAAATTAAAATAATTTAGTTATCATAGCACAGGAGAGAAAAACTAGTAATTCAAACTCACTAACCTAATAAGAGTAATAAACAATTTAAATTATGAAACAAGAAATGTTTACTAACTTTTAAATATGACTGTATTTGAAACATTTAAGTTAATAGTTGAACCATATCAAAATATACATGTCTCATTAGCACTGGCTTAAATAATCCTTCTAGGGTAAAATTTCCTAATACTTCTTGTAAGATATCCTAAATAAATAGCCAACCACACTTCATACAGAAAAAAAAAAACTTTTTCTAAGACATCATTGAAAAGAGGTCTAAAGACTAGGTATTTCTAAAATTGAAATTGTTGAAAATACTTTAGAGACAGATATACGTGCTACTATCTATCATGTTTTGTGATTTAGCTTCAAGTATTAGTCTGCTTATTCTGAAAGGCTGTGGTCTCTCTATTTGGTCCGCATGGAGTCTGGACCCCCAAGTCAGTATCTTTTAATAAACAATCTTCCCAGCTCAGGAATAAGTCCATAGATAAGTGATATGTACTTTACACCCGACATGGAATTAACAAGGGTGGGAGATGGAAAAACTGAATCATTTTCTAGTTCCTTACTATTAATTTCCCCATGGAAAGACACCATTTGCAAGAAATATATTCAAATAAAACACAACCCACGCAATCCAGACCCAAATGTAAATTATATTTGGTAAACTTTATTTTTCTCCATTCTCCCAATGATAGATCAATGAATGTTCTAAGGCAGGTCAGTCACACCGCCTACATGATGATAAAAACTGTGCAAATGAATCCCTTAAATGTTAAATAATCTTCCTTTCCTTGCAGGACATTTGAGGAAACTTTCTTCCAGACATTTGTTTAACAATCCATTTACTCCACTTTAAAAATGTTAGATAATGTGGATAAAAATTCCTTTAAATTTAAACTTAAAAGGGTTGGATAACTTTATAGAATTTGTGGCAGAATTGCATAAGAAAATGTTAACACCACAAAAACCATTTACTCAACAACACAACTGAGGCCAGATCAGAATATATTCTTTAAAACTGCACCTTCTACAGTTCTCATTCTATTAAAATTAAGCATAAAAAACATAAACTCAATAAATTGAGCCTATGAGGCAACTATACATATAAGATTAATTCTATTTTATTAATTATTATTTATTTATTAATTTTGGCCTAATCACAGAACAAAATGATAAATCAATTACAGATCCTGCTCTCTAGTTTATAATCTAATAGAGGGAAAGAAATAGATTTAAAATCAGTATTGCTGCTCTGAGTCTCTACCTTATACTAGAAATAACAAGTATTGATCTATATGTGGTGAGTTTGAGGATTTCACGGCTGATCAAGGAAAAGATGGCAGTGTTACACAATGAGCTTTATTTGGGTGGCACTTTGACAGACTGCATGAAAGAGGATGTCCCTCACAGCAAGAGACCTTCCAGAGACAGTGGTGCAGGACCACCACCCAGAAGAGGAAGAAGGCAAAGGAACTCCCAGGAGAGAGGGGAATTGGAGAGGGGCTCACATGTCTAGGTGATATCACTCAGCAGCAATATGGGAAGTCTCTGAGTCAGCTCTGAGTCAGCAGCTTGGGGTCTTCCACAGCCCCAGAGTTTGTTTTACCTATGGCTAGCAGATGTTGGGTGCAGTTTTGTGGGGTATGCAAAGCAGGTAGGCTCTAAATGGCTAAAAATATGCTTACTTGAGCTAAATTTAAAGCAACTGGGTGTGTAAAAATTTGAGTTTGCCACTGGTGGGCTTTGGGCTAATGGTTCCAACCTGCTATAAAGAAGTAAAAAACCATAGGGGGAGTTCGGGCCTGGTGGCATAGTGGTTGAGTTTGGGTGCTCCACTTTGGCAGCCCAGGCCTCACGGGTTCGGGTCCCGGGCGTGGACCTGCACACCGCTCATCAAGCCATGCTGTGGCAGCACCCCATGTAAAGTAGAGGAAGATGAGCACAGATGTTCGCCCAGGAGCAGTCTTCCTCAGCAAAAAGAGGAAGATTGGCAACGGATGTTAGCTCAGGGTTAATCTTCCTCACACACACAAAAAAATAGGGGCCAACCTTTAACTCATTTATACAACATCATAAAACATAAAAAAATATATAATTGTATATTGATAGCAGAATCTTGGATGTTCAATATCCTGGACTGACTTCCAGAGTTTAACTTAAGAATCAGAGAGGTTCCAAAGATGTAATAAGATGCTTCCAGAAGCTTTACTAAGTTACTGAACAAGTAATTCAACTCTTATTCTGTGCCAGGCACTATTCCAGGCACCAAATAGTGACTATACAGTCACTAAAAAAATTCTTAGAAGGATGTTTAATTTCATGAGAAATACTGATCCGTTCATAATTAGCTACAAAGAAAGATGACATGATTCTACATTCTTTCAAAAAATGTTTATGTGCTTAGCAGAGGATTAATGAGGGCATTGAAAAGATAATGCAAAGAGTTATTGGTGGTTATTTCTGGACAGTAAAATTATTTTGTTTTCTTTGTACTTTTCAGTACTTTAAATTTTCAAAAGAACATGTATTATGTCATAGAAACATGAAAGTATAAAATCTCATTTTCTTCCTATAAAAGTGCATTATACATTCAACTTACATGGCAGCCATATGTGAACCTGATACTGCTAATCAAAAGCTGTCCACTTATTGTGATTCATAGAAGAATGACTGATCATTTTAAGACGGTTTTAGCAGTATCATTAGCAAAACTTGAAATTCTAAAGCTGAAAAGTAGAAGAATTGAGGGTATAATTGGTGTTGTCTTTTCTTCTAGTTAAAGCCAGGCTTTTATAAAACACAGGTAGATAACAGAAAATGGCTATTCTCTATTAAAATTAATTGCTATTGTTATTTAACTGAGTAGATCAGGTACCACATTCACAGATAATCTATTTCAACAAGGCATATGACTGAAGTCTCTCATGACTCCGTTTTAACAAAATGGATTTGTGGTTTCTTGAGTACTTACACCAAGAAGCCATGGATTTATAAATCATGTCTATTCAGGAGAGGCATCTGGTTGTTGGAATGTTGCTCTTGATCTTATACCAATTAATGATAAAAGAAATGTTATAGACTTAGAAAGTGTTCTTATCAAATCTGGAAAGTAAATTACAGAAACAAACACACACAGACAGAAGACAAAAATCCATATTCTAGAAAGTCTCGACAAGCTGGAAACATGGTTGGGGGGAGGGGGGACTAATTATAAAATGCTATTCTTAAGTTCCCCAAAATGCACCCCTCCTAAAGCCAATTATACAAATACAGGATGTTGGACACTTGGCAAAAAGGAACTTAAGTTGTGGGATGGAGGGAGGATGGGGACACATGCAACATTTATATTTGTTAGTAAACTGACTATGAGGGAATAGGGTGTGATTAGTACAATTCAGGCCCCTGAGGGACAGTCGTACTCTATGGCCCTAAACCAGAAAATCATACTTGCTTCCCCATCATTAAGCTTCACTAAAGGCCTGGGTAAAAATGAAACACATGATTCTCTTAGACATCAAAGCACACACCGGATTTCCCAGAGGGGAAGTGATAAGCTGCCCTGACACCGGAACTAGGTCTTGACGTTCACAACTCAACACAGACAACGTGCACAGAATAAAAAACAATGATGAGACAAAACCACTTGAGATGTGTGGTGCAGCAGGATAGCCACAAGGACACCCTGCAACCACAAAAATGACTAAACATGCCCCTCTTTTGACTAACAAGAGTGCCTACTGCTTCTTTATTAATGACAACTACCCCCACCTTAATCTTCCCAACGCCTAGATAAATTGCAAAGACACCCAATTTCTGAATTGCCCTGCTTCATTAAACTGTCCTTATAATCACGGAGCACAAGCCCAAATCCTATAAAAAGCCCCTCTCAACTGCCTCTTAGCAAGACACCCACAGTTCCTGTGCTCTGCGATCTCCTTCACTGCAGCAAGCAAAATGAAGTTAATTTGTTTGACTATAGGTTTGTTTCTGGGGGTTCTT
The DNA here is from genome assembly GCF_057802395.1 of Ceratotherium simum simum. Lineage (NCBI taxonomy): Eukaryota > Metazoa > Chordata > Mammalia > Perissodactyla > Rhinocerotidae > Ceratotherium > Ceratotherium simum. The sequence continues at coordinate 19,447,325 of NC_141909.1, forward strand.
GGCTGGCTGGTGGGCTTCAACACAGGGCAATTCTGATATTAATAATCTGTCCCAACATCAGACTATGGTCCCTTCTATGGCTTTGGAAATTTGAAATTCAAGCAGCAAAAGGGGTTAGTTCATGAGAAACAAGAGTCCCAATTTGAGATTACTGTCAACAAATGACTATGGCCACCAGTCATTCAATTATATGAATCCCTTCAGCACCTTGCATGCACTATGTCAGCTCCCTGAATACAGACAGCAGAACGGTGGTGGTGGCAGTGGAGGCAGTGGTGATGGATGCTGCAGCTAGCAGTGGGGCAGCCTCGTTTATTTCTTAGACTTTCCATTAGTTCATGAAAAGAAACAAAATATTCACCATAACCTAATAAATACCATTTCCGGTAGAAATGTATTTCCTAATTTTAGAAACAAATATTTGACTTTAAAAAAAAATCTAGTTATTACAAAAAAAAATCTGATATATGGAGATCTAAAACTAATATTTTGCCCTTAAAGGCCAAGTCCAGAAAATCAAGACTCAAAATAAAAAATTGTAATGACAATAACACATTTTTGAGCACTCACTATGTGCTTGGATTTGTGCTATTTTATATACATACGTTATTGCATTTCATTTTATGCAACAACCCTTTAAGAACTAATATTCCCATTTCACAGATGAGGAAACAGAGGTTCAAAGAGGATAACTGATTAACCTAGAACACAGAGCTACAGGTGGCAGAACCCAAGTTTTGAAACTCAAACGTCTATAATTCCAAACTCCAAGGTTACCAGGTAGATTTTGGGTATGAGTGAAAAAACACTGTCCTTGAAGTGATTGTAAAATTCACTTATAATGAAACCACTTAAAAAAAAAAAAAAACCACTATAGAGCACCACTTCAAGTGTCCAATAGTATTAGAATTTCTTTTTACCACATCAAGTTTATTTTTATTATCCCATTTATAGCCAAAAGCTACCAAAAAAAAAGTTATCTTTCACAAACTTCTCTGTATCAACGAACATCCACATTTTAAAAACCAGTGGGTATATAAATTATCTGAACGTAGTCTTGGATTTTTTTATAAGCGTCTCCTTTCTGAATTATCTTCTTTAAGAAAGGAAATACTAATGCATGTGTGAACAATGCATGTGTGAAGAGAATTTCAATGGGAAAGCATTATCCTTCGTCCCCAATAAATAAAATAAAAATAAAAGGACCTTTAAAAGACACTTTCACTAACTGTTCTTTTCTGAATAAAATAAACAAGAGCAAAGGGCACCTTGACTACTACTTAGGAAATAGAATCAGAACACAGGGAAATCTGTAATTCTAATCACATTTACACCTTCTCTCCTTTTTTTACATTTCTCATCCAAACATCCTGAGGAGCTCAACAGGCTTAAAAGAATTGGAGCAGGGTAGAGAACAAAAGGTGAGGGAATCTGAGAAACGGCTTACACGGCTGTTCTCACCATTTTCATAATTTCAAATGGGTTAACACAGTTTTCAGAAGACAAAAACAACACAAATGTAGGAAGAAACTGTAAAAAGTTATTCCACCTGCTTATAGTATAAAAATGGCATTTTGGCTAGATGTCTCAGGAATTAACCACTCGTGGACAAGAAATGCAAGAAAGCACTAAAAGAATAAACTTTCAAGGAAAACAAATATCAAATTTAAATGTATTAGTTTTAATCAAAGAAAGCCTATGCGCTAAATACATACATTTGTTACAAAGAATATTTGTATTCTTATGTGAGAATGACTACTTAGATATTAACTATGTTCTCTCTTGAGATTGAGGATAATTTAGAAAATAAGATAGCCAAATACTATACATAATCAAGCTAAATATTATAGACCATATATAAATACAAAAATAAAGAAAAGTATTTATGAAGCAGGTGGTATGTGAGGTTTACTCAATTTGGGAATGAGATTTTTTGTGTGGGAAGAAGAGAAACATCAATGTTAAAAGAAGCAGTTTAATATTACATTTAATTACTCAAATAAAACAATGACCAACAGTACAGAGAAAAGAAAAATTCAGAATTATATCAAAGATATCCGCGAATGCTTTTCATTGGGGGATTCTAATTCAGAATAATACTTCCATGTGACTTTGTCTTAATGTAAATGTCAAAGGAATTTAGCACGTCTTTTCACCAGCACCACTGGTGTCTCTAAGAGTGCAACCCTGCCCGGCCCTTTCAGTAGGTGCTGCTGTGATTCCTCTGTCCCCCTAGGCCACAGATGAAGAAAGGTACCAGCAGTGAGGAAACAATCCAGAATGTCCTAGAAAAGCAGGTGCTTGCCATCCTGGCTCTTTTTGTGTGTCATGTTTATCAAATGCAAATAAGTACAACCATTTCCTTCTCTGTAGGGCAGACCTTCATTTTCTCCTTACATCCTGGTAAAATGCTATGCCAGTGATTGATATTCTGGAAAGTTCCTCTTCAAAAGAGATGGCATGCACAAGGTTCCAGAAATGTAACAACTTCTAGTCAATGTGTTGCTCAGTGGGTACCAGAAATACTGAGGTATAAGAGGTGGGTGAAATCAAGGCCTTACTGGGGAGCAATCAACATTCCCTGAACATTGCCAAAAGTATGGTATTTGGGGTTAAATCTAATAAAAGAGGTGAGGATTTCACAGCTCAATGCCCTCACAGCATCCATCTCCCCAACATACACACCCACTTTAGTTGTATTGACTACTGATAAGAGAAGTTTATTTTTAATGAAAAGAACACACTGAAGTAAGAAAACAGGTTTATAAGGGGGTACTATTGTTTGAGAACAGAAGAATTGCCCTAAGCTGAGAATATCAACTATGTTCTTTCAAGTGGCATAGAAAAAGCACCTAGCACAGAATATATTCAAATAAAATTTCATGTGTTTGTTTAAAAGCCTGGTCATGTAAACTGAAATGGACTCAGTGTTCCCAAATGCCCAGATTTTCCTTGTGGGATGACTCGAGAACTGAGTCCACAACCAGCAAAACAATCAAGCAAAATAGCTACAGTTCCGTACTGCTAAGAGCAAGTCTTCTCACCCGAAAAACTCGGGCAGAGGACGGATTTTACAGCCAAGCATCCTCCACAAGTTCTTTGTTCAACCAATAAGCTTACAGCATTCGTCTGCTTTAGCTTCATAGTCAGGGTGCATTGCTTCAGTAAGATCTTAGCTCCAGACACCTGCTATTACGTTTGACAACTAAGACCTATTCTTCCAGACGGAAGGGAAACTGGAAATCCCCCCAGCAGAAGGAAATTTGCCCCTTGGGGACGGGGATCAGGGGTAGAGGTGCCGGCAAAAGGCGCTTACGGGAAGCAGACTCTACGTTGGCCACACTCACTGTCTTCTTTCCCCTTCAATCCCTGGCATATTTCATCCATGTTAAGTGGCTCCCGAACACACTCAGTGTGATCGCCTGTTGCCGTCACACCTTTCAGGCGTTGAAACTACCCGGTGGTTCCGGCAAGGAGGGCTTGGTGCCAGCGCGCGGAGGGGAGGCTAAGGGTCACGCCGGTGTGGGTGTACGGGGTCCGAGTCATAAGCACAGAGGAGACCGGCTGCCCCTGTCAGTGCACCATTCTCCAACAAAGGAGTATAACGCAGGTTTGTGGTTTTAGTATCAAACTTGGAGAGACCAACCCAACTCCGTGCCCTACACGAGAAAGAGGCAAACCGAGGCCCCCCGGCGGGGCACCGGTGAAATTCCCACTCGCAACAGAAGCGCGGTCAGGCCGCGCCGTCCCCAGCTGTCAGCTTTACCGGCCGCTTCCAACGCAGCAGCCGAGACTAAGAGCCCGGGCGGGAAGCAAACGCCCAGAGCTCGGCTGAGCCGCAGGAGGAGGCAGGGAGTCCCCGGAGCTGCGCGGCGCTCTGGATGTTCACACCAAGCTTCCCCAGAGGCCTCCCCGGGATTCACCTCGCACGGTCGGAGGGCCTGAAAGGGCATCTGCCCACGAAGGACCACCCCCAGAGCCTGGGGAGCACAGGGCCGGCGCTCAAGACGCCCCGGCCCGCGCCCAGGCGCGCTGCTCTGCGCCGGCCAGCCGCGCCTTACCTGCCCGCGGCGAATCCGGCAGCCCCTTGACAGCTCCCACGAGGCGCCACTGGAAAAGTTTCCGAACTTCTTCGCAGCTCTGCACGCCCTCGCTTCGGGTAGACCCGACGAGAGCCAGAAGGAGGAGACAGCGACAGCCCACGAGCCAGGTCTGTGCGTCCATCATCGGTGTCCTTGGCACCCCTTCCCCCGCCGCGGACCCCACTCTCCCCGCGCGCCCTGCGTTGCAGGCGCTGGAAAAGGTTCGGCGGTTGAGGTTCCCAAGAGGTGCGGTCTAGCGGCGGGCGTTCCGGGACCGCTCTGGGATGCCAGCTTCACCTGGGAGCGCTTGGCTTTCTCCAGAGGAAGCCCGAGGCTGAGACAGCAGAGTTCTCGGGCAGAGCGCCGCCAGGTCCCCCTCTCTGGCGAGGGCGAACTGGCGCTGCGCAGGCAAGGAGAACGGCTGGAGCCGCACGGAGTCCGCGAGCATCCGGCTGTGGCCACCGCCGACGCCGCGGGCTCGGCTCGAAGCCACCAACCTGGGACGCGCCCGCCCGCAGCGCTCCACGGGCAAGCCCCGCCCCCGCCCGCTGTCAAGCCCCGCCCCGCGGCCAGGCCACGCCCCCGGCGCGCCGCCCGGGGCCACGCCCGCCCAGCTGCTGTCAACGCTGGGCCCACGCCGGAGAGCTATCAGAGCCGCGCTGCCTGGAGCGAAGAAACAAATAAATAAAACGAAACCCAGTCCATTCTGGGGAACAACAGTCTGATGAAAAGAAGAACGAATGTATGAAGAGGCTCACAGGAGATAAGGGATGAGAAACACCAACTGGAACTAAAATGAAATATTTCCCTATAAATCAAGGTCCTCAATACATAGGAATTTGTATTCAAATTGCATGAAATGGGATCTGGGCACAATACGAAAGCAAAAACTATAGTTAAGATCCAAATTGAGAGACTTGATAGCATTTATCATGTTTTAAAAGAGTGTACATGAGAAGTTACTTTTTTAAAATCGCTTTACGTGACTGCTTTGGAACATTTTTCTGTAACATTAACTACAATTTTTTGAAGGAATTTAGAAATTCATGAGAATTACATTCAAACCTTATCACGTCCTGATTATCACAGTGAAGTCCAGTGTACTCTCTTCTCACCCTTTAGCATCATTTTGCTTCAGCACTTTGTATCGTTAGGGCCCCTCTGAGCCTTACCACTTCTGGAATTTCTTCAAAACATTTCACAAAGAACTACTAAGGTAAGAGTGCTCAGGGAGCTTCTCACAAAGAAGAAAGAAAAATGAAGACGTTAAGCAATTTCAAAATGACAAAGTAATTTTGTCAATTTACAATTGACAAAAGGAATGCATTAGAAACCATAAACCAATGGACCAGGTGCATTTTCTAAATGTGACTGACTCAGCCTGTGAGGGACAAGTGTCTCTTCATCTACAGTCACCTGAAGACAGTACTCCTCCAGTAAAACAAAACTACCTAAAAGCATCAGGCCGGGGGGGGGGGGGGGGGGGGGGGGGGGTACAAATGCCTTAACCACTTAAAGAAAATTTATTCTCAAATTTGAACCCTTGCCAAGAGATAGAGATGAATAATTTTAAGTCCTAGTTAAGTGTCATGGGACTTTTAATGACCATTTGATATCAAAGGCAGCACTTTCCACAGTAGATTGCTTGCTTTAAAACCATTGCAGGGCAATGGCTGAGATACTCCTTCAGTGAAATAGTGCTCACTTGGCTTTTGACATCAAGTCCATGAATACCAGATTTTTTTTTTTAAGAAGCTCTCTTAATAGATGTGAATTGAAAAAATTAGCTGCTTTTAAATTCAAGAACTTCAAGCAAAGCTTTATATATGTATTCTAGGGGGAAAAAAAAAAACCTTCCCCATAAATTCCTTCTCTAGCCACCAAGCATGGAAAGACTGCTTGGAAGTCAGCTACATCTATGTGAAGAACAAGAAGAATACCTTACTATTTACTAAAAATAAATATTTTGTTTCTGCCTCTATTCCCTCCTGCTACCACAGTGGATGAGCCATCAAGTGGTTTGGAAGGGCTTCTTTTCCTCTTGGTATCTCTGTGCCAGCCACCCAAACAAACAGTATGTGCCGGCCATGCTGTGAAGCTTCAAGACAAGTGTCCTTTTTCCAGAATACAATACCAAAATGCCTTTTATATGAACATTCTAGAGCAACCTCTAGAAACTGTATTATAACTTATCTTTTGTTCAATTTACCTGTAAATATTACAGATGACACAAGGGAGGAGTTCCATAATTTGATAGTAATAATGCCTCATTTTTCAAAGGTTATTCAGTAAATATTTATCAAATGTCTTTTATGTAAGAGGCACAGTGTTTTGCTTTCAAAATATCAATACTCTTAGATAGGAGAATTGCTAATGGTCATTATTTAAAATACACCTAATTTTCTAAATGCAAAGCTTCTAAGTAACTGTTTACAGTGCGTTGACTCAAGGCTTTGTAAAGAGAAATAAAGAAAATTCAGTATGGTTTAGGTGATCTCAATGGTATCATATTGTCCTCAATCCTGACCACTGCTTTAGGCTAAGTCACCCTCAGAAGGTGGCTGGGGTAACTTCTGTACCCAATCAATAATAATAGCTAATAGTTATTAAGTGCTTACAGCTAATATCTCATTTAACATTTCAACCACCCCATGAGACAGTTACTATTATACTACTAATGAGGAAACAGAAGTACAAAAAGATTAAATAACCTTCCAGAAGCCACAGATCTCATAAGAGCCCAAATGTAGGCAAGGCATGCCTACTTCTGCACCCCCTTAGCCACTACACTCTCCTGCCTCTGACAAACTAGATTCTTGTTTTGTGATGCCTTGACTCAACCTGTCATATATGGGTAGAAACTCTGGTGCTTACTGGTACTCCTTGCGGACAGCCAGCTGGACCTCATCATTATAGTGGTCCAGCGACCTGCAGTGGCTGTCACCCTGGCCCAACAGGACCTCCCTCAGCAGCTGGCCAAGGTACGGCTTGCTCCTCCCTCCTCCCTCCGCTAAACTTTTAATCATGAGAATTGTATTGTAAGGACTAAAATTCCACGCGCTGCCTTGACATCTTTGAGCCTCTTGGGGTCCCAAAAACCTAGCTGTAAGTTCTGCTCTTGCCAGATATGCCCCCCACCCAGCAAAAGTGCTCCCTCCCTAGCTAGCTCCCTTATCAGCCAGACCAGCTCCAGCCCACCTTATTATCAACTTAACCGGTTTCCTCTCCTCTCTACCAGCCCATGAAATTATCAAACAAGTCAAATCACATCCTTCCATGGGAACCAAGGGTCACCTAACTCTCTTGTCACTACAAAGCCTTCCTCGCACAGCCCCTCTTGGTTCACTCTGCTCCCAAGTGTATCCCTCGTGAGCCCTGCATGGCATGCAGTGTCCTCCTCCCGTGAGGACTGTGAGTGTATGTGACCAGTAAACTACTGTACATCTCATCTTTCCCGTGTCATATGTTTGGCCATCTCATATTAATCAGGAAGGGGTGGACCCTCCTTCATCAATGGTGTGAATAGGAGGTGGTTAGAGCAAGAATATCCTCAGTCAAGCGCTTCCAGTTAGCTATTTCCCAAAAAAATCCTGCCTTTTGTCTTGCCCTACCTTCTTTCTTTCCCAAAGCAGGCTCTATTCCCCAGCTGCCCTATTAAAGGGAGCCAAATTGGAGGTCAGTCCTCGCGGACTCTAGTAACGAATTTCTGCCACCAAGTAATCATGAGGAAATTGAGGGATTCTCTTCTCATGTCTCCTCAGATCAAGAGAGCAATGGCTGAGAAAAGGCTGCTTGAGGGAGAGAACTCAGAGCAAAGTGCAGCATTCATCAAATACATCTAGACACCACATTGAAATTTACACGGAAGTCAGTGGGAAACTTTGAGCAGCAAACACATTTTCAAGCAAACATTTTCTAAAAATATCTATCTACTGCTAATGTGTATTTTCAGTTTGAAAATCCTTGTAATCACCAGTACATGTTTGTCGACAATTTTGAAATATTTTAGATGCACTTATGTCATTATCTCATAGCAATTATGCTTCAAGAAAAGAATGTAACTATTTCACAAAAAGCATTAGATAAATAAACTGTTCCTGTGCGGAAATTTCAAAAGTATTTCATACTGTATTTAACGTTACAGGTTTTGTATTTGTAATTTCTAATGAAAGACATTTTGTTTCTTTCAGAGAATTTACTGAGAAATAAAAATATTACTTGCTTTCTAAATGAGGATGAAAGTATTAGAAAAGACATTAAAAGACGAAATCTGGAACACTCAATGAGTTTATGAAACTAAATTTCTTCAAATAATTTTCTTCTAGTCCATATATAAGAATGTGAAAACAGTGTCCTTCAAAGTTGTGATATACTTTACACATGTAAATTACAGTACATTATAGTGGACATGAATATAATACAAATTTCTCTCATTTTCAGATGTAGATTTTGCACCAACTAATATGACCCCAACTATTTTTGGTTTCCAAATAGAGCAAAATTCACATCCAAAATTCAGTTCCATCATTAACTATAACAATATTTTAAGGAAAGACAATTGCATTAACAAATAAATTCAGTTGTTTCTTTATGGAATACATAATATTCCTCCTTAAATAATGTTTTCCAGAAACAAACCAAGCAAAAAAAAACAAAAAACAAAAAACTTTATACCTGTTTATTGCAGATTGTTTAATATGAGAACTAAACAAAAGTTTATCTCCCAGACTATGAACCTTGTGAGGTCAAGAGCCTGCCATACCCACTTCTACCCTCTGAGCAGTGAGTGACTGCATACTGAGGGCATTCCATAACTTTAGTGAATGAATTTGGCCCCCATAAGTTTGACATTCTCATATGTCCTATATTATCTCCATCAGAATTCTTTGATTATTTTTTAAGCAGCAGTCAACCTTTTAACTTCAACTTAATTGCTAGATTTTTCTATTACTTTCAAAGTGGAAAATATCACTATCTGATGGAATAGTATCCTTAAAACCAGGTTGTCACTTCCCAACTAAAATTATTTATGCATCATTGCATCAACCAGTGTTTGACTTTCATTAAATCTCTGATGTCTGCTTCACTTCTTTTCATTTACTTTTTATCATAAAAATGTGAAGTGGATGTCTTAAAAGTTTAATGTTAATATCAAATTAATTATTTAATCAAGAGTTAAAGAATTATTTTCCTAATTGTTTTCCTGCAACTTCTGGTATTACAATATCTTAAATATTAATATCCTCAGATAGGATGAATTTTAATACTTTAATTCATCAAATAGTCTCCAGAATAATTATTCATAATCTGTGTCATTTTGGACAAGTTGTTAAACCACTTTGACACTGTCTTTCCTTGAGGGGAAAATATAATAATTATCATATAATGTTATTGATAGGGTTAACTAAGATAATATATATGAAGTGTTTTGTACAATTCTTGGCTCATATAATCACTCAATAAATAGACATTATTATTCTTCTCCATTGGAAAACTACCTATCATTAATTCCTGATCTATTTAGTTATATCCTAGATGTAATTAGGATAATAAACCTGCTCCTCTGAACCCAACAACTATTGAAAACTAAAATCTTTTGTCCTCCCCATATTCACAGTTCGGTTTCTTCATATTATTTAGCATTTACACACCTATCAAACTATTTTTTGAGTAAAGAAAAAACATGAGCATTATCTCAACTCAGTGTAGGAACAGGAGAGTCTAAGCTGTCCAAGGTCATGAGCTAAAAGTCATTTTTAAAAGGAAAGAGTCACTCCTCTCTGAACATAATGAACACTTAGAGCAAGAACTGGAGACTAATTATCATCAGCTTTTCAAGATGCGAAGTGTAGACACTCTACTAATGATAAAGCCTCATAATTGATAATTATCTTTGATTAACGAGTAGGAAGTTCTTCCAGAGGCTTTCACTGCTGGGTACCATCGTCATAATTGATCTTTAATTGTTCCATCTGAAGATTCCTTTTATCATATGTTTAATCTTTGCTATTTATAAATAAGGTCCTAGATGTGATATTACTTTACAAATGTCTTTGCAATTTAATTAGCCTTCAACCTAATTCTTTATATTTGCATATGAAAAGGTATAAGCAGTTCATGCTCTCCAGGAGAAAGGAGAAATCCCTTGCTCTGATCACTTTTTGAATTCTCTTCTTGATCCAGATTTTGTGAGAAGAGAGAACCATCCTCTCTCTGGATGTGTCGGGGGAGTTTTTACATAATTGCCAACTTTCTGCCCCTGGAGGAGAATTGTATTCAAGTCTTTCCCATCTTAGGGAAAAAAAAGAAATCTCCATTTGATCTGTTTCCTATATATCATGGTAGTTTTTCCTCACTCTCCTTTTTCTGCCCATATTCTCAAATGATCTTGTAACTGCTCTCCCGATGTTCATCAGTCACATTGGTCCAAAACCTAGTGGCCAATTTTGTGCTCATATCTGCTGAACCTCTTTCCTGAAGTCTCTAACCTCTTCAGCTTTCCTGACAGTGCACTGTCCTCATTCTCTTAGCTCTCCAGCATTTCTTTCTCTATTCTTTTGTCTATTTCTCCCCTTTCTCCTGCCTCCTAATCGTCAGTATTTCCCAAGGCTTACACCTTAGGACTTGCTCTTTTTTTCCTACATATCATTCCTAAGAGGGTATACTGGGTGAATAATGTCCTCCTCAAATTTGTATTCACCCAGAGCCTCAGAAGGTGACTTCATTTGGAAATAGGCTCGTTGAACATGTAATTAATTAAGGATCTCCAGATGAAATCATCCTTGATTATGGGTGAGCTCTTAATCCAGTGACTGGTATCCTTATGAGAAGAGGAGAGGACACAGAGACAGAGACAAAAGTGATGTGAAGATGGAGGCAGAGATGAGAGTTGATGCAGCTACAATCCAAGGAATGCTGAGGATTGCTGACAACCACCAGAAGCTAGAAGAGAGGCATGGGACGGTTCCTCCCTCAGAGGCTCCAGAAGAACCCAAGCCTGCCAACACCGTAATTTCAGACTTCTGGCCTCTTGAACTATAAGAGAAAAAAAAAATATGTTGTGTTAAGCCACCGAGTTCGTGGTAATTGGTTATGGCAGTCCTAGGAAATGAATACTGAGGGCTTATTCGTTCTCATGCCTTCACTTCTGGCATCTGTGCTAAGTATTTACAGGCCTTTCCCTCCAGGTCTGCCCTTTCACCCACCTCCTCTGCTTTTTAATTTGGGTATCCTCTCATTATCTCAAACTCTTTTTTTTTTTTACCAACAGGACCTTATCATCTTCTCCCCGGTTCATACTCTCCTTCATCCATTGATTTCCTTATTAATTTAACAAACACAAGACCCTGAGGTCTGTTGTTTTTATTATTAAAATCATCCTTTCTAGTCCAGAATGTTTTGTATCTCCTCTCTCCTCTAATGTTTCTATATAATATAAATTACAAGACTTGCCAATTTATCCACCTATCTCTCATATTCATCTTTTTCATTCCAACTGCCCCACTCTTTCTCATTAAATTACCAGTTTATTGCATTAGTTCCCAGAGAGACCTCATCCCCTACAGTCTCTTCCTAATTAAATCATCCTCCATCCTGGGCCCAGGTCAGTAAGTTTGTCTCAGACCTGTTCTCTAATCAAAAAAGTTATTAATTGATGGTAAAGCAGACTCTAGCATCCACCCCTGTGTTTCTTCAGGTATAGTTCAGGGAATACCTGCATCACATTAAGCTGGAGTATTAGAATGCAGATTCCTGGGCCTTATCCTAAAATGGATTCTTTGTTTAAGAAATAGAGTAATTCTCATAGAATGCTTATGCAAGCTCAATATTTAGACTTAGTGAATAGCCTTTATTTTGTTCTAATCTACTGTTCTTCCTACATGAAACCCTCTGTTTCTTCCAGATGGGGAGAACTCCACCATTTACCCACCCCAAAATATACATTGTTCATTTTTACTCTTAAGCATCAGTTAATTCTAGAATTACTTCCTCCCTCCTCTCTCCATTTCTTTAAAAGCTCAAGTTTCTCATTCATCATGAAGACTTTTCCAGCCTCACAACTCACATTATTCTTTTCCACTTCTGGATTCCTATAGCATATAATTGTGCCAATTATTATTTGTTGATCAGTTATATATCATTATTTAAGTTATCACGTGGTCATGCTTTATTTCCCTAAGAAAATCTTAAGTGGCTCCAGATTCCCCATAGGATCTAGGAATGCAGTAAATGGTGCTGAATCAATGCTTGAAAGAAAGGCTAGGTGTAGCATCTTGAAAGGCTAACTAATTATTATAGGAGACTTAGATGTATAATGCCTTGTTAGAAAGTAAACTAATAGGAGTGAATGCCTATATTCATACTCATTCCACTTGAGTACGATTATGAAGGCTAACTGATGATAATTTAATAATGATAATATGTCTAATATTTGCTCTTCAGGAATTTGAGAGTAGATAGCTAGACATAAACTATGAATTTTAAGTCATATTGTTTACTGATCTAATAGCCATAGAATTAGTCTTAATGTATCAAAGCTTGGCTAGTAACCTAGGAAAATTATTATTACTTTTATAAAAGTATAATTTTAAGACTAAAACCATACCAACATTCATAACATTCATTATTCACTTTCAAATATAAATCATTTCATTCACTCAACAAACATCTATTGAGCATAACACGTACTACGCAAATCAAAATATTGATTACTTAGTTCATGGCATACTAACTATGGAAACTAAACATAAATGACCTCTATTGCCCCTTATGAAGAGGAAAACATAAATATTCTGCAGAGAAATATCTACAATACACAGATTCTATCAGCCTGCTTTATCTTTTTTAATCCAAATAAATGTAAATAATCACAAATGATACTTTAAGAAGCTTTCTCTACAATCATAAAGTAACATGTTTTTAAACTGTGCCTTAGCTTTCACTAATTAGCTTATGCCTCTCTCAGAAGAAAAAAAAGTTTACATTACAAATTTAAGAATTCAAAACACATTCTCTGCATTTGTTGTTCCTTATTCTCACTTCTCAGATATTAGGTAGAGAAAAACTGGAGAAACAATTATACTAGATCTCCAGTACCACTCCTGTCCGCTCATTTAACACAGTGAATGTTCCCTCAAAATCAAAAAACATTACCTAAACCACTCATTCGGACCAAACCCCACTGACTTCTTTATCAACACTCAGTATGCCCTGAATCATTTCATTGATTCATTGAAACATCAAAGCACCTGCAAGCCAGGCTCTGTTCCAAGTACAGAACTAGGGATGCAGAACTGAATCACATGTAGTCCCTGCGTTCAAAAAATTTACAATTCAGAAGGATAGACAAGCACATAAACAAATAAGGACCATAAAGGGTTATGTCTGCCCTGATCAGAGGGCACAAAGGAAGGCTACAATAGCATCACAACACATGAGGCTCAAGAAGAAAGTTGTTTTTCTTGTGTAATTGCTGAACACATGTCCTTCTGAATATTTCAAAATGCAATTTATTAAATTGAATTAAATAAAATAAATAAATTAAAGTAAATAAAAATTTGAAAGTAAAGCACAAATATCTCCTTATGATAAGTCATTGTATCTAAGGGGGAATGTTAAAAGTCATAGGGTTTCGGGCCGGCCTTGTGGCTTGGTGGTGAAGTGCGCGCGCTGCGATGCTGGTGGCCCGGGTTCGGATCCCGGGTGCGCATCGAGGCACCACTTCTCCGTTCATCCTGAGGCCGAGTCCCACATACAGCAACTAGAAGGATGTGCAGCTACGACATACAACTATCCACTGGGGCTTTGGGGGGAAAAATAAAATAAATAAAATGTTTAAAAAAAAAAAAAATCATAGGGTTTGGAAGGCGTAGACTCGTGTCCTCACTCTCATTCACTCTATGTATCACATCATCATATGATGGTGTTATGTAGTCAATAAAAAGTATATTTTAAAAGTTTCAAATAATTTGAGAAATGTTGGATGGGAAAACTAACATTAAAAATGTATATAGAATATGATTGCAGCTGTAGTAAAAACTGCATAGAAAAGGGAATGATAAAATACACTAACTGGTTATTTCTGGCTTATTCCTTTCTTTTTTATAGTTTCAAGTATTTTCCAAATCTGCAGTTGTAACCTGAAAATAAGCATTTTATACAAATAAAATTCCACACTGTCCTAAAAAAAGAAATCTACATTCCCCAACATTAGAGGAAGGAAAGGAAGTATACTGAAATGTTAGTGGAAGAAAGGAGGAGTTCTGAAAGGAAGGCTAGCACTTGCCTCACATTCCCATCACAAGAGATTTTCAGATATTTAACGAGAGCTTATGACTGCCCATTTTGCAGCTCAGTAAATTTTTATTAAATATGAATCTTTATATCCAAATTGATTAATGTGCCTTAATGCAATTTCAAGAGCCTAAGTCAGTGGGGCAGTAGTTAAATGGAAGCAGACCAGGCCCTTCATATTATTAAAAACATGCTCAGCTCCCTTCTCTGCCCTTCTTCCCTGTGGCTTCCTCTGCTCCCCAGGCCCCTTGCTCCTGTGCTCGAGACCTCAGTACTTCCCTCCCCTCCAGTAACTTGTCTGACTGGGAGTCAGAGAGGTAGCAGAGAGGAGGCAAAACCAAGTTACTCTGAACAGTCAATCGTGGAAATATAAACAGTAAATCTCAACAACTATTTAAAAGGGGCCAAAGGGACTAAAGGATAAGCGTTACTGATATTTTTCTGCTGTTTGTATACTAATTGGGATAATGCTACAAGTAAAATAAAATGTTATCTTTGTTAATTTATTATTACTTAACCAGAGAATCCTCATAAGTTTCTTTGCAGTATTTTCTGTGTGGAGTTTCTGAGAAAGAAAATCACTTTTAATCACATTACTAAAAAAAAGCAGATAATGAGGAAGGAGAATCGTCAGCCCCTGGCCCTAATCAAAATTTTCCTTCATCTTTAATATTCTGTTATCTTGAACAGCCACCAAGCCTCTCAGAGCTTCCAGTTTCTCTAGAGGAGCTGAGCTGAACGATCTGTTCCATCTCTTATAGCTATGAAATCTTATAAATTTTATTTTAATGTTTTTGGGTTTAAAAAAGGGCTCTTGAAAAACAATAAGCAAAAAATTTTAATTGCTTAAATGAATTAAGACCCATCCTCACTATTTTGGTAGGTTTGAAAAAATTATACACAGAATTAATTTTTTAGTTTTCATATTCTACAAGTCTATAAATACAGCACCAAAATATATATAAATCAAAACGAGATAGACAATTTTAGTGACAACATAGAAAATAAGTCTAGTTCTGCAATAGAATGGCAGTGGGTGGTTTTGTCTCATGATTTGGATAATTCAGAAATTAAAATGATTTCACATAATGCAAAAGCCAAGGATCTCTTATTATACTTATTAGCATTACTAATATTAGCAGTAGCATTTTTTTTACCACTTACTATATGCCAGAGACTGTGGTTTAAGACTCATTTTTTCATTTAATCCACATTGTAGCCTGTAGGTATTATAATCTCTGGTACACAGATAAAAGAAATCAAAGTTCAGAGAGGTTAAACAATTTGATGAGGTCACGAAGCCAGTGAGCAGCAGAACCAGATCTGTCTGATCTGCCTGTGCTCATAAGTGTTGCCCTACCACTGTCACTGCTCATTAAATGCCTCAGTGACATACTATTATCCACTACATAGCCTACCATTCCAGATCCTTCTTAAGCTGAGCCCCAAACTACCTCTTCAGAGTTGTTTTCCACTCTTCCTTTTCACATGTACTTTGTTCAAGTCAAACTGAATCACTTCCTCTTCCCATCTTTGTGCCTTTGACTAACATATTTGTTGCTAGATCTTTCTTCCCAGTCCCTAAACATGCCTCAGTTTATATTTATTGTTCATGAAATCAGTTTGCCTTATATGTAAGCAATGATCCCCTCCTCAATTCTCATATTGCTTCATTTGTTCCTCTTGGAAGGCATTTATCATCACCTTATTGGGTATTATACTTCATGTCTTGATTTATCACCTCCACTAGAGTGAAGTCTTAGTGTACAGAATCAATGAAGAGTTCATTTCTGCATCCTCAAAGCATTTAGCACAAGAGGGAGTGTGGTTGATTTAGAATATTAGTATTTGTTCTCAAATAACCAGCAAGTTTCAAAGTGAATATTTTGTTTTAAGGCCAAATAACATGCATTGGAAATGAGCTACTCTAATCAAGGAATCATGTAAGAGGGAAATATGCACACACACAATACACACACACACTTAAAGAAATTCAGTAAAATGGAAGTAGAAGTATGAAAAGCTGAGATGACTTTCTGGTTTTAGTTCATTTGCACTGAGGCTTGGGGAAAGAGAGTCAACTTGGGCCATCGAACTCTATGGCTTCCTTCATTTTACATTTCCGATTCTCACAAGAATTTATTGAATACCTTGGATAAAATATTATATCTAGCAATTTTAAAATTTGATCAAATAAAAATAACTTTAATATTTTAACTCTTATTTACCTTTCTGGTAAATCTGTAAATGCAAAATAAAAACTGTAAAAACATCTATACGTTTACAGTTAAAGTTAAAACTTTTTCCTTACCATGAGATTTTAATTAGAAGCACAAAACATGGATCAAATGAACTTTGAATGTGCTCACAGAATTTGTCTGCCCTCGCAGGCTATGGAGTTCTGTTTTGGGGAGCTCCATAGCCAACTATTTATGACTCATAACAAAATATTTGCCATCAAACAATGTCTTGGCTCTATTTTCTGCTTATAATCTGTCCGTTCATCCTTAACTGCCTGCCTGCTTCACTTTCCCAGAAACCTCTTCAACAACTGAATCCATCAGCCGTCTACTCTCCAAATAATGCTCTCATCATTAAGAAAAAGAAAACCATCTTATCTAAGTGCCTCAGTTTTATCACCTTTCATCACAACATTTTACACTGAATCAGTATCATCTTATTGTATTATGTCACTGATATTCCTTTCTCTTTTAGCATCCTAAGTAGTCATCATTATATCAATTCTTAGAAAGTTTCTGGGATTTACTCTTCATCATTCTTTCTACCTTCAGCCTAATCCAAGCTTCAACTTCCCATAGCCCATTCATTCTCCAGAAAACTCTGGGGGCTACAATGTATAAGTCCATTCCTTTAAAGAACACGGTAGTTAAATACAAAAGAGATGCAAATGTATAATAAGGGAATGAAGTTAGTTAAAAGATCTCAGGTACCTACACATTGTAGGTACATAATAAATATTTATTGAATGCAGACATATAATCCATTCATGAATACTTTAATGGAATTAAAAATTAAAACATGAATACAGCATATTCTTATTGTACAATTTTATCTTAAGTTATTCTACACGATATCCTTCACAATATGTTTCTATTTACTGACTTATTCCAGATTTTTATTGTCCAGAAATACATCCAACAGTTGTAGCCACAGAAATGCTTATCAATTGAAAAATTCAAGATACTAATAATTAAACAAATATTTTTCTAGTAGTTGTTTTTGGAATTGTTACAACTTATTGGTTTTTGTTTCCTTTTTCTCCCTTGAGCATTATTCTTGAATTAGACTATAGCAGATGATACAGATGACTTGTTTTTCCAGATGTTCTAGATTTTTTTGATGTGAAAGCTGGTTTACAATTGAGGAAGTAATAAACATTCTTGACTAGCTTGAAAAGCATGTTTAATTTCTATGTGTTTAAGTAGCAAGTAAAGTTTATTCACCAAGACTCAGAACCAATTTGCTATTCTTAAACATTTTAAATGCCTCATTTTTTCCTAAGTAATCCTGATATAACAACCATAATACCTAGCACACCATCATTATCCAGAGGATATATTGTGTGGATGTACAGACCCATTACACTTAAAAAGTTGAATTTTTGCTTTCTCTAGCAACAGAATAGATCCTAGATGATGATGAATAAACACACAGGGGAGAAATAATTTGAAACCATACTTTACAAAACGCTGTCTAGAGCCATGCACTTCAGTTGCTGTGCTTCCTCAGCACTTTCCCTGTGAAATATTCAGAAGATTCTATTCTGCACTCTGAGGAAAAGTGACCTAGACTGTATTTTATTAAGTTATCTCTGTAAATAAGAAGCAACTTCCAATGAAATTCCTCAGTCTACAATAAAAACATTAAAGTCTTGTGTCAAGTTATTTTATTTTGCTAAATACTATAGAATTGATGACAGGATGCTGGTATATTTTACAGGATCTAAACATTGAACTAAGAAATGTGAAGTTGAGGTTTATTACAGGGCCGGCCCCTAGGCTTAGCAGTTAAGTGCGCGCGCTCTGCTGCTGGCGGCCCGGGTTCGGATCCCGGGTGCGCACAGATGCACCGCTTCTCTGGCCGTGCTGAGGCCACATCCCACATACAGCAACTAGAAGGATGTGCAGCTATGACATACAACTATCTACTGGAGCTTTGGGGGAAAAAATGAATAAATAAAATTATTTAAAAAAATGATGTTTATTATAGATTAGATAACTAACACTAACATGTCTTGTTTAATCTTCACCAAAACTCACAAGCCAGGTATTATAATTCTCTGCATTTTTTAGATGTCAGCTGAAGCACAAGGAGTACATAATTGGTTCAAGATCACACAACCAATTAGTGGAGAAGCCAGAACTCAAACCCAGCCAGTTCGACCAGAAGCCATATCATCTAGATGATAACAGCAACCTGAAAAGGGTGATACAACCACTGAATCTGAATAGTCCTTCTAAATGCCAAATAAAAGAGTATGGCAAGGTAAACTCTGGAAACCTGGAAGGGCAGAATCAGAAATGGAATTCAAGCATAGGGGAAATTTTACAATCTGTCTAAAATATTGAGAGCAATAGCTCTAGAGAAATCTAAAAATTCTTTAGTAACTAAAATCTCCAGAAATGCCAGTAACAAGCTAATATGCTGCTAGTTAAACCACGTTTCATTCCTATCTCATCAAAATCGTAAGCCAACTCTCCTGGATGATTTTCTGTAGGAAAAGAGGTTTATAATTAGGACAAAAATTACTGCAAAAATAAGATTTCCTCTACAGAAATTCATTTACAAAAATTATTTTCCATTCAATATTCATAGAATGCATCTAATCTGAATAGAAGAGTTGTCCTTACTTGCTTTGGACCTGAGCTCATCAATACAGTAGCCACTTAACTACATGCAGCTATTTGAGCACTTGACATGTGGCTAGTTCAAATTGAGGTATGCTATGAGCATAAAATACACACTGGGTGTTGAAAAAAACAGCATGTAAAATATCTCCTTAGTAATTTTTATATTGATTACATGTTGAAATGATAATATTTTAGGTGTATTGGGTTAAATTTATTATTATAAATTTATTATTATAAAATTTATTGTTAATGTTAATTACCCATTTCTTTT
This sequence comes from Ceratotherium simum simum, assembly GCF_057802395.1. Lineage (NCBI taxonomy): Eukaryota > Metazoa > Chordata > Mammalia > Perissodactyla > Rhinocerotidae > Ceratotherium > Ceratotherium simum. The sequence goes on from NC_141909.1 coordinate 19,466,842, forward strand.
TATCCTTTTTTTAAATGTGGCTACTAGAAAATTTTAAATTATACCTGTGGCTTACATTATATTTGTAGCAAAATACTTTTGATCCTTGAAGTGCACTTAGTGAATATACTAATATGTATTCACACTATGTTACATAGTTTGAATCATATGTTAGTATTAACACTTTTCTTCTGAATTCATATCTGACATAACTTTTAGTTTCCGATTAAATGCACCATATTTACTCAAATGCATTTTTGTTTTCAAATTCTTCATTGAACAGTTAAAAGAGAGCTTTCTTATTTTGGTGCCACACTTACAAGACAGTTGCAAAGCATGGGAGCCACCAACTGTTCAAAAGTGGCAATACTCAGCTAATTCTATCCTTCATAGAATGAGAAATAAACATCTGGGAGAAACACAACTCCATGAAGGAAAACACACTGAAAATAACATATAGACAATACGTACAATTTCTATTTTAAATTAATGTGGTTGGTTCATCCAGGAAAAATATATTGGCTCACAGCTCAGTAAATTCTATCAGGAAAATAGATGGAAATATTTAATGAAAAAAGAATACTGATAAGTACATAGAAAACTGTATACAGACTAAAAGATTTCAAATAAATATTAATGAGTCACATAGTTATGCTGTTTGACAATTTTAATTGGTAGAAATCAGAAAATACCAACAATAAATCTTTCTTGTAACAGAAAATAAAGCAGATTATACATATTTTTTAAAACAAACGCTTGTAAGTTGGAGACTTTTTTTATGATTTTTAAAAACGTATCAGTATCTGTGGGATATGGCTCTGCAGGGCCCTTTATCGTGCAAGAGTGTTCTAATGACAATTATGGCTAGTATCGATTCCCCCAGTGCTGGCGGGTGCTTCATTCAGAACAAAGTGGCCTTGCTAAAGGGCAGCTGAGGCCTGATGGACCCTCTTGGCTCCCACTAGAGACCCAGAGTCCTCTGGCTGGTTCAGTGGAAAATTTTTAAGGCTTACTTGGCCTGATGAATTAGGAGGTCTGAGTCTTCTGCCTGGAGCTGGGTGACAGAGGCAAAACCACCAACTTAGCAAACTTAAACCTTCAAATGCCCAACCGTAGGGCATAGGTCCAATCTTAGAATTCAGTCCCTCCAGTGTGTCTTTCACATGTGTTTGACAAGCCCAGGAAGGACATCACCATAGCTCTGGGGAACCTTGCCCTGCAGAGAAGGGCAGGCCATGGCTCTTATCTGTGACGGTTGTGGCCACAGATAACCCTGAAACTCTCCAGTATCATCCACATATGAACTACCACCAAATACTAATCTCATTCTTCTCTGAAAAAATGAACCTTAGAGATGTGGTGACATCTGAAAGAAATATCCCAGTTGCTGTGCTTAGAGAACATCGAAACGAAACCTGGCATATTTGTACTGGTGATAGCACTAGAGGAGGGTGGCGAGAAGATGAAATCCTGGTTTCACAAGTCATTTGGGGAGAGACACATGAAAACTGTGTTTGGAAACTTAAGCAGTCTTTATTTTGACATATCTTTAGCAAAACTGAATAACTGTAATGTTTAAAAAGATATTCTGAAATTTTAAGGATACTGTACAAGCTTCTGTTTTCCTTTGTGGAATCAAACAATCTTCTTAGAAATCAATATTTTAGGTTCTCTAATTCTGGCCTGAATTATATGACAAATAAATCTTCCCTCAGAAAATTTCCTAGAACTATCAGTTTGTTGGTAAATATCTATATTCAAATGCAATTAGTATGTTTAAAACTTAATGTCATCTCAAAATTTTATTCTGATTTATTGTCTTTTAAATAAATCTATTTGAAACTGTCTCATTTTAAAATGTTTTGTTTATAGTGTAATTTTACATTAAGAATTATTCTTATAAAAATAATTCTAGATGTTGATGGGTAACTAATACATGTGAAAGTTTTGTAACATATAACGTTACCATCAATACAATTTCAAATGGAAAAATAATAAAGTATGAAAGTACATGTTACAGGTAGAATAGAGAACCAGGCTGTCTAGTGTTATACAGAAGAGGCAGAGACATGATTTCCACCCTGATGGAAATTATAGACTAGTTGTGGAGGCAAGACTGACGGGGGAACGAAAATTACAGAATGAGCATGGGTTTAAATTTTGTAATGGGTGCCAACAGGTTCGAAGAAATCTCCATGCAGCAGGGAAGTTTGCACTGAAGAGAAGGGACCTGTCAGGGCTTTGAAGAATAAATATAACTTGGACAAATAGAAGAGAAAGAGAAAGATGTTCTAGGAAACGAGAACAAAATGAAAGAAGACAGAAAAATTGTAATTTGATTTCCTTCTGGGATAATGAGGACAGGAGTTTGACTGGATTTTAAAAGGACGTTAAGAAACAGCAAAAAATAAACAAATTAATAATAATATTATTATTATTATTAGTGAGCAGACTTAGATGGAGTCGGGATCTGAACTCAAGCAATCTGGCTTCAGAGTCTGTGCACTTTCCATCACATTAAATATAAAAAATAGGTTGAAATAACCTGAATAGAAAATCAGCCCCCCAAAAAGAGGAAGAGGAAGCAAAAGTGTTAAACTTTTTTGCCAGGACAAAAAAAGAAACGTGACTTGCTCGTTCATTTATGTACCAAATATTCCTGAATATCTACAGTGTACAAGCTTCTATGCTAGACAACAGGAAAACACAAGTGAAGAAAATGTTTTCTGCCCTCAAGGAATTCAGAGCCCAAGTAGGGAGACAGACAAGTAAACAGGCACCACTTCATTTTCTGAAAGGAAGACGACTACCACTTCCTTAAGAGGCAAAGTTCTTGCTCACTTTTCTTTCTTGCTTGCTTACCTTTCTTCCTTTCTTTCTTCTTGCTTTTCTTTCCTTCTTTCTCTTCTCCCAGGACTTGTCTCAACTGGTATATTAAGTTGTAGGAAAGACAAGGTATTAATAAAATGTGTAGTACACACACCAAAGCAAGTTTTTATGCAGCTATTTTTTGTAATGACTTGGTATAAATTTGAGAACACGACACTTAAGCCAAAGAGAAAGTGATTCTGAAGAGATAGTTATTATTATTATTATTATTATTATTATTATATTATTGAAGGATAAATGTGACCCACAGAAATTTGCTAATTGTAATTATTTATTTATTTATTCATCACCCAAGTCCTTCATATATGTTGATGCCATTAGGAGAATACCAATTTTCTAAAATATTATGTTTTGGTATATAAGTAACATGAATAACATTAATTTAATCATTAGGAAAGAATAAAAGATATTTACATTCTGGAGTCAATATTCTAGAGTCAATAGTAAAGATATATACTATTGTATGTGTAACCGTTGATTGAACACTGATATTCATAAACTCAGAAGCATGGCTCATATTCAAGACTAATATTTGTTATGGAAGCTTGACAATTTAATATTTAGCTAGTAAAATTAGCAACCATTCCAAAATGATAGAGTACATGTTACCGTTTTGGTATCGCAGAAAGAGATTTGCCTTATATCTCAAACAAATTGAAAATTCTCTTATATTTACATGAATATAAAAAAAATCCCTGCCGATAGAGGCTAAAAGAAAAAAATATTATATTATCTTTCAAAGTACCTGATTTAAAAACCACTGTCATCTTATGACCAGTTATTAGATTAAATGTTATTAAAGTGGTTTAGTCAAATTCAGTTAATTTGTGTATATGTACTTAAGCATAATTAAAACAAATTCTAATTTTGAATAAATTTAAATTAATGTTAGTTATTTTTATTTTTCCCTTCAACTTACAATCGGATGAAACCATTAAACAGCAGCGCAGTCAGCTCCTGGTTTTTCCCACTGATATCATCAGAAAAGAATTACCTATTTGGTATCAGGATCTTCAAGATAATGACTTTGCCAAAGAAAATTTCAGCTTGAGGAAACATCCTGCTACTCCAAGCACAGGGGAGCACCTGCGTAGTTGGAACTCATCTGGACTTGTGTTGAATTAAGAAAAGTGCCACATGTCACTGGGACTTGAGATCACAAGATTTCTACATTGGCATGTTTGTTGTCAGTCAACAACTAAAACAGCGCCTTGAATTGCTACCTTTCAAGAGGTTTTATCATAACAAGAAATGTAATATATAATTGCTGACTTTCCAAAAGTCTTCACATATTTAAATAAACCTTTCACAGAAGTTTTACTATTAAGTGGAGACAAACAACCCAAATTCCAGGTCTATTTGACAGGGAAGAGTTGATTCATGGATTGGGTTATTTGACAGATATTTTCAGCCACGTGAATGAGGTAAATCCTTGGATTGGAGGCCTTGAAGTGACATTATAAGTACTGATGAAAAACCACTTATCTCTAGGCACAAGCTGCCTCTCTGGAAAGGGATACTGAAAGCAAACAAGTTTGTGGATGGTCCAGCACAGGAGAAAATCCTCCCTATGGACGAAAATGACAGAGTCCTGAAAATTCACTCCAAAGAGAAATCTGCAGACACCTATAAGCACTGCAAGCCACACTTGAAGATGTCTTCTGCCTTCTGTCATAGGACGCCCAACTTGCCAAAGAGGAACAAATCAAAAACCACTCCACTGTGTCAAGTTTGCATTCCAGCCAAACAGCAGCAGCCTTGTTCTTGAATTTACTTTTTACCTTATTTAATAATTTTTCATTCACTTTCAATTTTTGAAAAAGTATGAGGAAGATATAATTCTTTATAAATGTTGTTTCGTTATCTATGGGAAGAAAATCAAATCCCAATATAATTGAGTTAATTGTGTTAATGTGTAAACACAAGGAATCCTTGGATTTCATTAGATTTTCAAAGGATCCAAGATCCATGGAGACTAAGGAGCATTGTTTCAGAGACATGCTGCTAACAATGAGGCATACACTTATTCCTCTTCAAATGTGGTACTGATAGTGGTCAAAATTCTTTTTGCTGCAAGTGACAACTCAAACTAGCTTAAATAAAAACTTAAATTTGGTTGCTTCATATAAGTGAAATTTTTCATGGTAAATCTTCACGGATCTGGGATTAAAATGATATAGTGAGGTAGGCTTTCACTCTTTCTCTCTCTCTCTCCCCCTCCACATTGTGGAAAAAATGGCTACCCACAGCCTAGTAACCCCAACAGAAAGATGCAGCTCTTCCTCTATAGCTACAAAAGTAGAGTCTCATGGACTCTTGGGTCAAATGCTGATCCTGCTATACCCATTATTCTCACTGAGACTGGGTCAGGTGGTCACTTTTATGACCAAAGATAGGTGGAATGATCCCCATTTAATTCATTCCCCACTGGGAAACAGAGTATTCTTAGCAGCAATAGAGTAGGAAAAGTGTAGAACTATCCATTGTCTATCTAGAAAAAGACACCCTTTACCCCACAGACGTAAACTGGGTGCGTTGAACAAGCATGATGTAAGGATTGTGATCACAATGACAATTAACCATGTCTCTTACCTTGGCTTCAAAATTTACTCAGTTCAGGTAATCTTCTCTTACCTGGAAAGAATACTTGGGCAGGCCGGTGATTTTTGTGGTCACTCATTCCCAGAAAATAAAAATTTTTCAGTTACTGTTAGTGGTAAATACAGTTTCAATTTAAAAATTAGAATGCCTGGTACAAAATATTTCTAAAAATTTTAAACTTAATTTAGCATCAAAAATTCTTATGTCCTAAGCTTGGATCTGTTCTCTGTGGAGGCATGCCACGAGGAAGGCGAAGAGGGAGGTCGAGGGGGGGACATGAGTGTGTCCTTCTGCTCTCTCTCCCACCTTTTCTCTCTTCAGAGCTTCCTTAACACACTGTCTCTCTCCCAGAGTGCCCTTGACCCAGGCAGGCAGACGAATCTCTCTTCCAGATGGTCTTCTGCCATTCCTTCCACACCCTTAGAACCACATTTGTTCGTTCTCATTCTATTTCTGCTGAAGTTTCTTGACCCTTATTGGACAAGATCTGTGACATCCTACACATGTCTCACCTCTGGTTCATCTGTGCATATTTGTTATTATAATATAACCTGCCCTCTCCTTACCAATACACAGGCCAACAAAATCTCCAATAAAATCTCTTAACCAAACTGCTCTTTACCAACCCTGACTCCTTTTTATATTCCTTAAGGAACAGGTTTTTAGAGTATAAAACCTTTCTAATTCTGCATATGTAAGCTTCAGGTGGGCAGAAAATTTCAACTGCTTTGTTCACTCCTCCATCCCCAGCACCTAGAATAACGAATAGCACATAAAAGGCACTCTACGTTGAATAAATCAGTATGAAGCTGGGATCTGTCCCCCTCACTTAGGTAATCTGATATTGATCATTGGTGCTTCTGTCAAAATGGAGACAGGAAAGATCCAGTTATAACATCATTTTAGACATGCACAAATAATTCCCACATTTCCTCTGCCTAATATAGTAAATACAATTATTCCACTTACAACTGAAATGCACTTCCACTTCTCCAGAGAGAGAGAATACAAAATCAATTCCAGCCACTACATAAAATGGTATGTCCAGGATCTCTTGAGAAGCGTATTTTTCTAAATCCAAAGTGATTTGTCACGTCCGGCAACGTTTGACTAAACTATAAGTTTAATCACCTTATGTTCTGGTTATCTGCTGTTGAGTCACAAACCACTCCAAAACTTAGTGGCTTAAAACAGTGACATTTATTTTGTTCATGAGTCTGCAATTTGCGAAGGGCTTGGTGAGGACATGTTATTTCTATTTCTCTTGGAGTTGGCTGAAATGGCTTGAAAGCTGAAGGCTGGCATCATCTGAAGACTCAGTTACTCACATTAGGTTGATACCGACTCTCAACTGGGATACTGACACATGGATTCTTCGTATGGGTACTTAACTTACTCAGAGCATGGTGGCTTTGTTCCGAGGGCAAGCATCCCAGGAGGACCAGGCAGAAGCTGTATCTCTTTTGACACAGCCTCAAAATTCACAGTTTTGCCTTCTTCACGTTCACAGGCTCTCCCAGATTCAAAGAGAGAAAGCACAGACCCCCTACACCTCTCAGTGGACCCATGTCAGCAACAGACTATAATGAGAACATGAGGATGTGATATATATTATTGTGATCACCTTTGGAAAACACACTCTTCTGCATGCCAAAATATCCAATATAATGATGAAGACAGGCAGAATTCTCACATTTGGAAAAAGAGCGGAAGTGAGACCATATTGATTTGTTCCTCCATGTCTTGTGGCCAGGAATAACAGGGCCCACATTCCTGATTACTGTAACCCAGGCTGCTAGTCTTGCTGCTCCCTTCCCCAGCCTTGCCTGAGAGGGGCTCCGGGAATAAGTCTCTATCTTTGACGGCTCTCTTTTTGTTGGTGGTGGTTCTGAAGCTCTGAGAAAACACAATTAAGAGAATTAATCATCACAATAGTTTCAGGATCCAGGCGTCTCTTGAATTACCTAAAATCTGAGTTGCTGGTCAATTACGTTTCTCTTAGTTCCACCAATTAGCATGCCGGTCCATGGTCTGCTTGCCCTCAGATACTCTCATTGCCTTTTTGCTCTTCTCAAACTCTGTGGGCTATTTCTTATGTTCCCCTGTGATCTGCCTTTTGTTCGAAGGAAGAAACCAGGGTATTTCTCCCTCTGCATCGAGTGGCATCTCTGGCTGCATTTCCTTGACAACCCCATCCCCTGGGTTTCTGGAACACTTCATCCTCCCTTTGTCCTTCCAGGGTAGGGAGATGCTACTCTCTGCTTTTGCTCATCTCTGGGTTGACATATCATCCGCTTGACTTCTCTCAACTATTTCGTCATCTAACTGATTCCACTATTAAATGTCCTTTGTTTCAAATACTTAGAAGTACTTGAGTATTATGTAAGCCACTGTTATTCTGACTATCTCAGTTATAGCAGCTGAATCTACAAATTTTTACAAATCAAATTAAATCTGTGGAGTGTTCTCTGTCCATCTAAACTGTGACTTCTCCCATTTTACAGTTTATTAATTTAACAAATTAGCTTATTTACTTTTGAAGAAGGGAAGTATTTATTGAACATTTCTTATAGACTGTACATTTGTTAAACTCATTCAGTTCTCACAACTCAATAAAGTTGGACGATCACCCTGCTTTTATAGTAAAAAAACTAAGACTCAGATAAGTTACTTAAGTAGCTTATCTGGTGTCTGACTATTATTCTTTTCACCACACTACAATACACCATTGAGTATTTTATTTTCCATCATTAGTCTTTATCCTGATTTGAAATTAGCCATTTTAGATTTAGTAATAAATTTTAGTGTTTTAGGGAGCACCTCCAAATTAGACGTACTTGTGTTCTTGAAAATTACCTTTTCATATAAACCTTGATAAAGCAAAGCTTTTGGCTGAGAATTAGTTACTATGTCAATCCAGTTAATAATCAGACATGGAGGAGGAGATAAGGCATTTCAGGATAGGTGAACCAAATCATAAATAATTAATTTAATCTTTTACTATTTGCATACTCATACCATAGAACCTAAAAAATACATTTAATTTGTAGAAAGAATACCATAAATAAACTAGTATTAGTATTGAAATAAACCTGTCACTTGCTTACACAGTAGGCCTGACATTAGTTAGACGGAAATCATATTGAATTAATACAATGTCCTTATTATTATAACCATACCGTCAGCTACTATAGTGTCACAAAAGTGTTTCACCATTAAGTGACGGTTTAGTTGAAGCTACATTTCCAATGAGAATGATGAATAGCATCTAAGCTTATTTGTTGTCACCTTGAAACACGTTTGCAAGCCCAGGAATACACATCTTTTATGTATATTTTATTACACATAAACTAATTTAGTGAGTTTGAGTTTTTCTGAGTTTCTTTTGTGAAAAAAAAAAAAGAAAGAAAAGGCTTGGGTGTGAGGATAGAAGCCAAAGAAATCTGTAAAGCTGAAAGTGAAAGTGACAAAAGTGTCTGTGGTAGACAGGATTCTAAGATGTCCCCAATATTTCCTGTCCCTGGTGTGAACACCCTGCATATCCCCAGGACTGAATTTCATGTGTTTTACTCCTCTGATTAGGTTGTGTATATGATACCATTAACCTTGAGATAGGGAGATCATCCTGGAGGGCTTGACCCAATCAGAGGAACTCTTTAAAAGCAGAGAATTCTCTCTGGCTGCTCACAGAAGCAACTTGGAAAGATTTGAAGGACTATTCTCCATTGCTGAGATGGGGAGGACCTCGTGGTAATGAACTTGGAGCAGCCTCTAGGAGTTTAGATCTGTTACCAACTGACAGACAGCAAGGAAACAGGGACGTCAGTCCCGCGACAGCAAAGGAAAGAACTTTGCCAATAACGAGAATGAGCTAGGAAAAGGACCCTAACTCCACAAGAGAACGTGGCTGGCTGACACCCTGATTTTAGCTTGAGCAGAACCCAGCCACACTGTGGTTGAACTTCTGACCTACAGAACTGTGAGCTAATAAATGGATGTTGTTATAAACTTCTAAATTTGTGGTAACCTGTTACACAGCAATAGAAAAAGAATATACCTCCAAAGGCGGCCTGAACAGATCCCTTTCAGCACACTGGGAAAGCATGGGGTTGATGGAAACTTAAGGGACTTTTGTGCACAGACTTGCTGCACATGGTCATGCTAGGACTCTCCACTGTACTCTGAACAACTCGAGCGGGTTTAAGGAGTATTGAGGTTTCATTACTCAGCTTTAGTCCATCAGAAGCATGTATAGTGCTCCAGCTTACCAAGCACATTTGATCTGGGCAAAACTCCAAGAATTGGATGAGGTTGAAACTTGACTCCATCCAGCATTTTGGTCCATAAACATATTTGTAAACAGATGGTGATCCAAGACATCGGATGATAGAAAAATCCTATCATAAATACTTTGTCTCCAAATCCAAATCCACTGCCCTATAGTAAGATGTGTCATAGTCATTGAAAATGGTGAATTGCATTTTGTAGAATAATCTGGCTTTCTTATTGTTTTATTTCTCAATAAATATAATTTGAATTTTTCAGAGTTCTTGTTTGCAAATTGGCAATCTACAGATATGCATAAATACAATCACAAAAACCTAAAATATTGTTCAATGTTATGCTGACAATTATTTTCTTACCTCAAAGATAATTGTAAAGTATGTTATTCAATTTGTTTTGGGCAAATAAAACATTCCTGAAAAGATGGACATAAAAAACTTCGTTAAATAACAGACTTGCGACTTCATTAACCAAAGTGTGGTATGTGGGCTAAGTGAAATGACTTTAGATAGCACACCTAAGAATATTTTTTACTTAAGTAGATAGTTAGAAAATAATATTATGTCTTGATATAGTATGTATAATAAATATTATATTTATGGCAAGTAAAACCATGATGCTGGTTTTTAAAAATTAAATGTATTTAAGTAAAAATGGAATGGAATGAAATATAATAAAATGATTAAGTAAATATTATTTTAGGTGTTATATGGGTACGCCAAAAATCATGAATGTGGTTTAAAAATTATTAAAATTTGGGAAACACTGCATTGTGTCTAAACTTTTTACCTCTATTTGACTCCTAGTTCTAAAATTAATTATACTTCTTTACTTTTCCAAGATATATTTTCAAAGGTGTTAAGTTAGTGTCAGCAATTAAATTTATTCATTTTAGAAATCAAAGGCATTTATTTTTAATTACTTGAATATTTTACTAAATGATTCACAAACTACTTCCCCCTATGTAAAGATTCTAGATCCAAACTTCTCTGAGTCTTGTGATATGTGTTTAAAATTCAATCAGAATAATCTATTTTAGATGAAGTAAGTAAATTATGAAATTGTTTATTTATTTATGAAGCTTTACTTCATTAAGAGTTTGAGCTTCAAAATAAGTATATTTGAATTTAGTCAATAAAATAGTTGACCATCAACAATCACTTTTGCAATGACTGCTGTTGTGTGCATGTTTTAAAGGTTTTATACAAGTATTTATATATTTTTAAAATATATTTCAGTATTTTTATATACATTAAAGGATTTTCATAACTATTAGTTGCTATCTACACTTTGATGAGTATTTGTGATTTGACAACAGAAAATACCGACAATGTTTTAATCATCACTTTGTGTTCAGTATAAAACAGATCTAAATCACTTAGTGCTTTTGAAGATGAACAAAAATACTATGTCCTTATGAAATATTTTGCAGATCTCCAAAATAAATTAGAATTCTCCCATCCCACCCTTAGGGCTCCATATTATCTGAAGATCATTAACAATGAAAATGGATAATTTTTTATATTATGGTCTGCCTCATTTAGTGTTAGTTACTATAGCTATTGCCTCTGTCTATATCTCACTGTGTGATTGACACCAAAAGCAATCTTAGGTTGGAGAAACAGATTCTTCCTATTTAGGTGCACCCTGGAATGCGTTATAATTACACACTCAAGGGAACTTACACTGAACACAATTTTACATTTACATTATGGGCTCTGCCTGCAGGCAGTGACAGTAAAGAGTAATGAGATGAAGCCAAAGATTTCTGCAAACTCTTCTCTCTGCAAAAAATGGGAGGAGTAAACTCAAGGGAAAGAAATACTGTAAAAGTTCCATGTCAGATGGTAGGAAAATAACATGCTTAATTTGAAAGGAAGATGAGAAAGAATGTGTTAGTGAAGGAACAGGCTAAGCTGATGTAACAAAAAGACCAAGAATTCATTAGCTCATAAAAACAAAACAATAACTTTATTTTTCTCTCACCTATCAGTCCAGAGGTAAGCAGGCAATCCAGGGCAAGGAGGAGACTCTGCTTCACAAGGACATTCAGGAACCCAGATTTTCTATGTGGGATTCTTTGAACCCCTTGAGAGTTTCACTTGCACTACATATTCCAAACTGGCTTGCCAGCACACTGTCTTTATTCAAGACCAAGGTAAAGAGAGAGGTGGGAGCATATACCTAACTGTGTTAAGATCGAGACTGGAATGTTACATGTATCTCTTCCCCTGACATCCCATTGTCAAGAACCCAGCCTTACATACCTACAAAACAGACTAGAAAAATATTGTCTCTGGGTGGGCAAGCACTTACCAAAAACTCAAGGAGTTTTATTATTAAAAGGAAAATGGGGAAAGAATATTGGAAAACAGTAGTCTCTGCCTTTGGCCTCTAGCCCTCAAATATCCACACACACCAGTCTTCCCAGACAGAAAACACAGGCCCTCCGCAAGGAATGCAACTTAAAGTTCATCTAGTTATTGTGCCCAGTTCAAAAGAGGATCTCCGAGTGATGTTATTTCTCTCTACCTGATCTGGAGGTGGTTCTTCAAGGATTAGCAATTTGTTATCTAACAGACAAGTTACTTGTGCTCCCATACATCTCAATACGAAATTGTGAAGTAGGATAAAGAGCTGCAATAAAAATTACCATTCTACAAGAATGGGAAACATGGCCCTCACTATGATATTCTATTTGGCAGGAATTGAGAAGACTTCTTCCCCAAGCAATAAAGTAAATTCCTTGGTTAGGCTCTGGTTCCAATCTCTGGAAGGAACTAGTTTGTCCACTGGTCCCCACAGCCACTGGTCTTGCCCCCAGGGAGATTCATTCTTCTCCATTATCTACTGTGGTATCATCTTATATCAGTCTAGGTCCAATCAGAAGATAGAAACCACAAAATAATTTGAACAGGGAAAGTTTAATATAAAGAATCACTAACTAAACAAGGGTTTGGAATAACAAGGAATTGTCTAGTAAGAAGTAAACAGAACTCTAAAGAATATAGGAATTGGGGCTGGCCCCGTGGCTTAGCAGTTGAGTGTGTGCGCTCCGCTACTGGTGGCCCAGGTTTGGATCCCCGGCGCGCACCGACGCACCGCTTCTCCGGCCATGCTGAGGCTGCGTCCCACATACAGCAACTAGAAGGATGTGCAACTATGACACACAACTATCTACTGGGACTTTGGGGGAAGCAAAAAGGAGGAGGATTGGCAACAGATGTTAGCTCAGAGCCAGTATTCCTCAGCAAACAGAGGAGGATTAGCACGGATGCTAGCTCAGGGCTGATCTTCCTCACAAAAAAAAAAAAAAAAAAAGAATATAGGAATAGAGATACAAGAAGCAGCCACTACCCCTGGGGCTGAGATAGAGCCCCAAGGAAGAAGCCCTCCAAGGACTGAGATCCAGACTTTGTTGGAGAGTGATTCAGCATGGCTTACTGAATGGCAGTAAGTGGAGTAAAGTCAGTTGAATTTACCAGAAATCCACCCTCTGGTAGCTATTCATGGGGCAGTGTCCTGCTCTAAGTATTCCACTCTGAAACTGCCCAAGGAAACTGCAGCCTCTGGGTGCTGCTGACTGTTATACACTGAAGGAGCTGGGCAATGGAGAAGAGCCTGCCAGGTGAGCATGCCAGAACCAGGAAAGAAAATCCCTTTCTCTTGCAATCTCTCTTGAGCACCTTCTATTGACAAAGCTTAATATTGTGCCAGCTGGCAGGGAAGAATACTTCAAGAGCAAGCTCTCATTTTTGCAAAACAGGCAGTGAAGGGTAAATTTGGAGCTGAAGGACATAAGTTGATAATTGGCACACACTTGAAGTGAGTTGTTGAGCGTATTCCCCTCTGGATGCTAAAAAAACCACCTGGTAACTTTGGGCTCTTTAACGCAGGGGACAAATTGGCAGAAAAAAAAAAAGAGTTACTGCAATGGTGAATGTAATTTATCCTGATCACCACGAGCTGGAGTCGCTGGTACGAAATGAGGTGAGTGAAGAATGTATATCGAGCCCAGGGGATTCATTAGGGTGTCTCTTCATGCCTTTATGCCTGTTGACCACGATGAATGAGCAATTATAGCAACTGCGGCCCAAACATAACATGGCAAGTAAGGGGTCAGTCTCCTCAGGGTTGAAGGCCTGGATAATCCCACCAAGCAAGCAACCAAGATCAGCTGAAATGCAAGCTGCGAGACAGATCAAGAGATCTATAAAACGTGATGAAGAAAGTAATGATGAATATCAATGACAGAGGCAGGACTAGCAGCAGTAACCCTCTCATATTAAGTGCTTGCTGAGATTGTGGCCAGACATATCTAAAGGCACCCTGTGATGCACTGGGATCAATGCAGGACACAAGCAGATCTGAGTGGTGCTAAGTGTGCAGTGTGTTGGAAACTCTTGTGCACTGTCGTTTTTTGTGTGTGTGTGAGGAAGATCAGCCCTGAGCTAACATCCATGCCAATCCTCCTCTTTTTGCTGAGGAAGACCAGCTCTGAGCTAACATCTGTTGCCAATCCTCCTCCTTTTTTTCCCTTTTTCTCCCCAAAGCCCCAGTAGATAGTTGTATGTCATAGTTGCACATCCTTCTAGTTGCTGTATGTGGGGGGACGCCGCCTCAGCATGGCCGGACAAGCGGTGCGTCAGTGCGCACCCAGGATCCGAACCTGGGCCGCCAGTAGCGGAGTGCGTGCACTTAACCTCTAAGCCACGTGGCCAGCCCCTTTTAAATCTCCTTAATCACACCTCTAACTCCAGCCACTCCCGAGGCAAGGAAATCCACACAAGCTGACCAGTTTTATGGAGCACACAATGCCTCACCTTGGGCCTGTGTGGTGTCGCTCTCTCTTTCCACCCAAGTGAATCCAATAGATATCAATATGTAAATATTATCCAGAAGAGGGGGGTGGTTAACACCCTGGAGCCACTTTAGTCAGTAAAGGATGAGAACCAATAGGAAAAATGATTCCTCCTTTTCCTCCCTAGGCAGACAGTTTTGGAATACATTTCCTAAAGGTCTCCAGAGGGTTTCACGGGAAGGAACACCAAGCAATTCTAGTAGTGGCCAACTTGATAACTCCTTTCCTGTTTCACTCCCCTCTCCCTCGTTCCTGCTCCTGGGACCACTTCTAAAATAAACTACTTGCATGTAGGCCTTTGTCCCAGACTCTAATATCAGGGCCACCCCATTTAAGTAGAAGGCTCTGCTCCAAAATGTCATCGAGGGCTTCAGGTTCCTTTCACTCTGTTGCTCTCTCTACCCCTAGAGTTCCACACTCTGCTCCTCTGCATAGTCAAAGCTGACTCACCAGCACCAGGCCCATATTTCATCCCAAATGGTGGGGAAAAAAGATAGAGGAAGATAAGCACATTGCTTTAAAGGATGTGACCTGGCAGTTGCACAGATCACTTCTGTTTCCTTTTCATTAACAAGAATTTAGTCACCTAGCCACTCTTAACTGCGAAGGAGCCAGTAGTGTCTAGCTAGGTAGCCATGTGCCCAGGTAAAACTTGGCTGATCTTGTTCCTAGACGGGACTGAGAAAAACAGATATTGAGGTGACATAAGCAGTCTCTGCCACAAACACAAACAGAAAAAGTAGTAATGTATATTAAGAATTTTCTAAAAATGTTTCCTTCGCCACCAAGTAAAAATCTCTGGGTATTAGGTCATTTAAATAAGCCCCAGTACTGCCATGCCTGACACTGATTCTGCCATTTCTCTCAACCAGCACATTATATTTATTTGCCACTTGTTTTTCATTTTTCTTGAATTATCAACACCTATCTTTTGCCTATTCATTTCTTAGAGAACTTCATGATTTTTCTTATGATTGCTTTTTATATTAAGAATAGTCACTCTATTTCCTGTATTTTTTTCAAACATTTTCTTTAGTGTAGTGTTTGTATTTTAATTTTGATTCTGGCATTTTTCTTAATTATATATTTTTGGATTCTTATATATAACAATGACTGTTGGAAGCCTATTTATGTTGTTTCATTGATTTATCTTGAGTGTTGCCAGTGTGTCTCATTTTATTAGTGTAACTTCATAAAACATTTAGTACCTAGTATATTTCCCACGTTGTTTGACTTTTTCTCATCTTCTTACCTGTTTCTTCTTCCAGATGGAGACTAGAATTATTTTTGCCAAGTCCAAAAGTAAATTCCATGGGGTTTTTATTGGAGCAGTGTTGACTCAATAATGGAGTATGGGAAGACTGATACATTACTGTTTTTTCTCATAGAGAAACCTAGCTAGCACTCTATTTATGCAACTTTTCTTTTATGAATCTAGTGTTTAAATTCTTTTACCTTTCACTCTGCATGTCTCAAGATTTTTTCTAGATAATTTATACCATTGTCACTATTTTGCAGTCTTTTTTTCTTTTAGTAACTTCTATGTGAGTATCTAAGAAAACCATTGATTTTTATATTTTAACTTTCTGTTCAATTACCTCACTGAAGTCTCTATTAGCTTTCATAATTTTTCTACTAATTTTCTTTCGGTTTCCAAGGAAGAGAATCATTTTGAATACTAATAATGATAATTTTGCCTCCCCTTTTCTAAGTTATGCCAATTATTTCTGTGTTCTATTTCAGTGAGTTTATTCACACTACCAAAGCCGAGCTAAGTCATAGGGTGACGGCCCCTGTTTTAATATATTAAACTTATCACGATGTTATTTGCATTATATTTATGTAGTTCTTTTGCATCTATCATAAGTGAGATCATCCACTGTTATATTTTTGTATTTTTCTCAGATGTTAGTGCTAACTTGAAATGTATTAGGAAGCCTTTTACCTTTTCCTCTGTTCTTTAAGAGTTTATAACATTGGAATTGGCTTATCCTCAGAAATTTAAAATAACTCAATAGCCTAAATTTTCTAGGCTCAAAGTCTTCAATGGGAGTAATTATTTAGTTACATTTTAAAGTGTTTCTTGGTTACTGATCTATTAACAATTTCTATATTTTATGAATCATTTTTGGTAATGTTTTTCTCCAGAAAACCAATGATTATATTGAGATTATCAATTTTTAGCATAAAACCCACACATAATTTTTACTTTGTTTTTAAAACTAGGGGTTTAAAATCAAATACTAAAAAATAAAATGAAAGTACAGAAAAAGAAAAAAAAGTCACTGAAAAATCTCACCACTCAGATAACATTGCAATGGACATTTCTGTATGTTTCTCTGTCTTTCTGGTGAGATTACTCTATGTAATTCTTTCCACAGTTTTCATTAAAAATATACTTCTTTATTTCTTCTGATTCTAACAGAAATATGGTTATCCTACATTTGGGAAAAGTATAAAATCATATTAAATCCCTTCAAATTTTTCTGTTCAACAATAAGTAATGTTAATGTTTTGCTATTGAAATTTTCTTAGCATAATTATCATAATGTATAAGCTGTTCTAGAAGGCAGTATAGCCATTAAGAGAACTGGTTCTAGAACCAGACTGTCTAGATTCAAATTCTGGCTCCTCCACTTATCAGACCTGTGAACTGAGTGCACTGCATATCTCTCTGCCTCAATTTCCTAATCTGTAAAATGGAAACAGTAATTATAGCAGTTATCTGATAGTGTTGCTGTTGGGATTAAATAAATACCCAGTGCCTGACACTGGGTCAATAATTGTTAGCTACTATTAACTTTAAATAAAGTTAACATAAGGACATTTACAAGTCCTATATGAAGGGTTAAAGGACAACTAAATGGCCTATAACAAAATTACTCAAGCTCCTCAATAGGAATTTTAAGGTTACAAAAAATAATTCTTCAAGTTTCTACACAATGGAATTGCCATTCTGCTGCCCTATGCAGTTCTGCACCAGGGCAGATTGATTTGTCTACTACTGCATTGTTTCTACTGCATAGATGAGTAGAGGTGGAGTGGCTGTAAGGGGTATTCCCTTGCTGTGGGGGTCAAGGGTCAGAGAATAAGCAGGCATAGGTCCTTTTGTTTGTTTTTAGCAGTATCCACTTTTATTTCACCAGTGGGGATCAGCCACATCTCCTCTCACTTTATTGTGGGCTCAGAAATTCGAGTTCATATTGGTCACAAAGACTGCTTCTCAAGCCATCTCATTCCTCCTGTAACTACCACCTCCTCTTTTCTAACCCACTTGCTGTATTAAATGATTCTGGACCAAGCTCTTCCAATGCTTTCTTAATATCTTCCGTCTTCAATCCCTGGTACACATGTAGCTAGAATGCATTTCAGCTACAAATTCAGAGTGGGGACAGGCTTTTTCCACACAGGTTTTTGGATATCAGGCCATGTCTGTCACTGCTGGGCTGTCTCTTGCGCCTGACTGAAGGCCTCTTCAAGCATGCCTCTCTTTCAGGCATACAGGGATCCTTCCCACACTCCCAAATCTCCTTAAATGCACAGGAACCACTCTACCTATCTCCCATGCCACAGAGAGTAGCAAGAGGTCTGGTGAGTCTTTTTCAGGCCTGTCATCTGAGCGAGGGGACAAGGCCAGCTGTGGAACTCTTAATATATGTGCGATTTCTGCTACCTCCTACCTGTGCCCAACCCCCACAAAAGACAGGAAAGAGCAGTGGTTTCTGCCACTTCTTGCTCCCCCCCCAACGCCAGCTGTCCACATTCCAGGGAATCTTTCCCGGTCTTGAAAGACAAGAAGCTTTTCTTTGACATTATGCAATCTTTTAAACTCACCGTTCCTAAGGCATGGGTTCACGAGATTAAAAAATCTTTGAAAGACCTTTATTTAACTCTCAGGTTAAGATGGCATCAAAACAGATTAGACCATGCAAATTCCAGGCACTTTGAAATTGAGATGACTAGGAAATACGAAATATTATGATTACAGTCCAATAAATAAGCAGTTAATTCAGGTGGTACTAAGTTAATGAATCCAGTAGAAAATAATTTTGGTTTTCTTGTTTCAAAATATATCATGTTTTAAATGACACTTTTGCCTCTGAGTTTTCCATATGAATGTAAAACATCCAATTGAAACTAAATAAGTATTCTGATTACCTTGAATACTTAAAGGTAATACTTCAAGTATTCTTAAATACTTAATATTTTTAAGTATTTAAATATTTAATTTATACTTAAAGTTTCATAAGGATACAGCTAATGATAAATTACTTTAAGTAATACTTCAATACTTAAAATTTTATAAGGATAGGTTAATAATTACTAGACAAAAAATCCTTAACCATGTGCATATCATTGATGATTGATAAATGGATAGACAGATAGAGAGGGAGGGAGGGAGGGAGGGAAAAAAGGAGGGAAGAAATGAGAGAGAAGGAAAGGGAGAGAGGAAAAGAAAAGAGAGAGCAGGAGAGAGAAAGGAAGGGAGGGAGGCAAAGAATGCAGGACTATAACTCCAACAACCCTTGGAACAAACAAAAACTGCTCAAGATCTAGGAAGAGTAAAGGTCCACTGTCATTAAGTAAATTGTCTAAAAAGCAGTTCCTTCATTTTATTCCGTATGGTCATCTCAGTGATCACATTTGTCAGGCAATTGCTTAACTCCACTTCAGTTTACCTCTGCAAACAAAGTCATTGGGTCAACATAAAAAACTCAAACAGTTTCAAAAGTGGAACATTTTGAAAGCATTTTGTTTGCTAGAACAAATATACCTTATGGTTAACTATTTAGTAGAGATTGATTTCCTCAAACTTGGCCCAATTATTCCATGAGTTCAAGACAGAACAGCGTCAGCAGCACTTAGACTTAACATGGTTCAAGTGTAAAAATCAATCATTAATCTCAAAATTTTCTTCAGCATCTTAGTAGCATGTGCTCTGTGTTTAGCTAGTATTGTATTTTAAAAAAGTGGGCAAAGGTCATGGCTAAGTCATTCTCAGCTATTTAACATAATGGCATTATATAACATGATTATTTAATTTCTGCACTGTAACCTCACTGAATTATTAAACTATGACTTTAACGTTTTCCTGGTAGGTTTGTTTAAGTTTCATCAGTGCTTCCTTATTCTAGATTCTATCATTATCCAGAACTGAATATGTGTAAGAAACCTGTAACTTAAAGTTGAATTACATGACTGTATAAATGTATTGCTATCCCTTAATTTTTTTTAATAAATCAAATGAATACAAAGTAATAACCCTATACAAAAAGTGAAAATTACTTTTGGATGGCATCCTTTTGGAGACAGACCTATGATTAAAATATTAGTCTTCAAACATCAGCAGGGTTGAACAAGCCTTTTTTTTTTTTTTAATAATTTTATTTATTTCTCCCCCCCAAAGCCCCAGTAGATAGTTGTATGTCATAGCTGCACTTCCTTCTAGTTGCTGTATGTGGGACGCGGCCTCAGCATGGCCGGAGAAGCAGTGCGTCCGTGCGCACCCGGGATCCGAACCCGGGCCGCCAGCAGCGGAGCGCGCACACTTAACCGCTAAGCCACCGGGCCGACCCCTGAACAAGTCTTTAAAATGAATAAAATATGTGCTTAGGGTCTTGGATATTTTACTATTCCATCACCATTTTAAGACAAGGCACTTCTATAGCGGTGAGATGTCTCAAATTCTGTATAAGCAAGGAAACCAAGAATTTAATCTCGACAGTCACAGCAATCAACTATGACTGAACAGTTTTACTTGGTACTAAACTGCACGTTCCATTTTTGGCTGGAAAAATTTGTAAAATATTAGATTCCTCCTATTAAAAGCAAGGATCAACATACCATGACCAAATTGGTAAAAAACTTGATTACTGCATTAATGTATGCTAAATTAGATTGTGTTATAATCTGTGCCAAATGCACATACTGTAGACTAGTCATTTCCCCTTGAACTCCAGTAGCACTTAATTTCTGAGCCTTTCATTTAGTGTCAGCTACCACTTCATTTTACTAATTCTAATTTTACACATGTGAGACATCTCAAAATCACCTGCAATCTCCTTGAGGACACACAGCCTTTAGTATACGGTTATGAATATATATTTTCACAAATATTTGTCAGCTTATTAAGCAGCTTACTTCCCAGAGTACAGCAATCTGGTGGATAACAGTAACGGCCAAAAAGTAAAAAAGACAGTGGTCCTGAGGTCATGGACCCATTTCCCATTTCCTAAGTTACAAAGCAAGAAACTGGTTCTGAGTTACTTCTGCCGGAGATCTGTTCTGAACCCTTTTTATCATACTATGACCCACTATTAAAACTCCCAGAACCCACCAGATCATACCTACCCCTCAGCCATCCATGTCACCCTTACACATCACAGACAGATGTGGGGATAGCTTTTTCTTTATATCCACTGCCTGCCCACCCCCCACCATAGACACACTGTCTTTTTCTATCCTTTCCATCAAAGGAAGCGCAATCTTCAGCCTCGACTTCTGGACAAAATTTGGCATCAGATGAGAATTTTAAGGATGGTGTGGAAATACATATTGCAGTGCATCAGAGAATACACTAATGTAAAATATTTGGGAGTGATCTTACATTCATTCAATAGATATTTATTGAATGCCCATTTCGCAACCATTTAGGGGAATACAAAATTAGATCTGTTGTTTTCAAGGAGCTGAGGTGTAACAGGTCTTACTGCCGGGCCAGAGAGAACCAAGGTAAGGGCCAGGACTTTGAGCACAGCCAAACCACCACCTGGATACATTTCCAAAGGCTACAAATCACCAAGGCTTGCAGGTTATGAAACTTAAGTATAACTGAGTTAAAACAAACTACTTAAAAATATTTTGTGCTGAATTTCTACTAAAATGCTCTTCTATTTCCTCCTTTCTTGTCTTTTGCTTTGTGGGTTGTTTTCTTAGCTCTTTTTCTAGTTTAGTCTTTTATTCTGCTAGTGGTTGCCTTGAAATAAAAATAACATTCAAACCATTTCTGCACTCTAACAAAGCAAAGGATAGATTGCTTATTTACCTTCTACATGTCTCTAAGGCTCATTTCCCAGTTTTTGCTAATTTTCAGGTTTTAGACCCTGGTGGTCTCTACATTCTGTATTTTCACTTCTTAAAGCAGTCCTTTAATGTTTACGTGTCTTATAGGCTAACATTTTTATTTCCTGGCTCCCTCATTCTGGAGTTCTTTAAATAACCTGTTAGCTGACTGGTGTAGTTCTACAACTTTTTTCTTGAATGGATTTGTGACAAGTATATACTGAGCCTTTCCCATCTGAGAAAATCTTCCTTTTACTCAGACAAGAATGACAATTGAATTTATGAATAGTCATTTTCTCTTCAAACCTCTATAAGCTGGAATTTAAATCCTGGGGAGGAAAACTCTAAAGAGTCTGAGTTTGTACCATTTTTTTCTCACTGGGTTGTTAAGTCTTTTCCTTAATTCATTAATTTTACTTAAGCTGTCTGAAAGAAATCCTAAGTAGTTATTCAGGTCTGGAACTATAACAATGTTCAAAACTGACATAATTCCACAAGATGATGAGAGGAGGCATAGTAAGCAGTACAACAGGTCCCCTCAAACATCTGAGTCCTAATCCCCAGAACCTTCAAATAGTTTACACGGTAAAGGGGAATTAAGGTGGCAGATGGAATTAAGGCTACTAATCAGCTGGCCTTAAAATATGAGTTTTGGAATATCTGTGTGGGTTCAATACAATCACAAGTGCCTTTAAAAGTGGAAAATGAAGGCTAT
The DNA here is from genome assembly GCF_057802395.1 of Ceratotherium simum simum. Taxonomy (NCBI): domain Eukaryota; kingdom Metazoa; phylum Chordata; class Mammalia; order Perissodactyla; family Rhinocerotidae; genus Ceratotherium; species Ceratotherium simum. The sequence goes on from NC_141909.1 coordinate 19,489,233, forward strand.
GAGGTCAGCATAGTGTGATGTGAGGACTCAGCCAACTGTTGCTGGATCTGAAGATGGAGAAAAGCAGCCATGATCTAAGGACCACCAGCAGGCTCTAGAAGCTGGGAAAAAGCAAGGCAACAGATCCTGTAGAGGCCCCAGTACCTTAATTTTAACCTGGTGAGACCCGTGTGGACTCCCAATCTACTCCTCCTACCCCGCCCCTCACCGGAATCATGTTTGGGACCAACAGAGATGTATTCCCCAACTCAGTATTGTACTCTATTATCATCCTTTTGTTATTCACCCCACCACCCTGTCTAGGTATCCTGTGTGCTGAGGGAAAGCTGACTTTGTCACTGACGATAGAGATGATGCATAAGGATCAGGCTTTAAAATGATCTTATCCCTTAGACTAGGTTCAGATGGCTCTGACACCTAAACTTGTCCAAGCTGAGTGAAGCTGAAACTGTTTCAAATGCAGGTGGAATGGAGGCTTGTTTCTAGCAGAACATGAACTGGGATAGCTATGACAGCTATTTATCTCGCTGACCAAGTTGGAAAAGCCAAAAACAAACAATAACTTGCCTAACCTAATGGAGTAAGCTGGTACTTGAACAAGAAGTTTCCCTCTTAACCATTACACTATACTCCTTAAGTATAGCCAAGCAGCCAAGTACCACGTGGTAACTTAGAAGTCTTCAAATCGGAGTTGAGGTATTCCTGGGGCCCACAAACTAGATGTACTACAAGAAGTTATGTCTAGTTTTGAGGAAATCAATTGCCATACCAATTTCTGTATGTCGTTTCCTAAAATTAATCTGAGAACGTACCTGGTTTTCCTTCAACTCCTCCTTACTATCACCCTTTTCTTACATCACAAAGAACATTTCCTCAAGCTAGGCTTTACTGATGCTTTCTTCGCCTCAGGACACCAGAGAGAAAATTCAAAATTTATTCAAGGCACGTATACCAGTGTAGGACTACTTGCATTCCTGAAACCTTCTGCTAGCGGTGAAGCCAAAAGTTAGAATACTCTAGTGTCTCAGTCAGTACCGTGATGTTCTAAGAATGCTAAGTTGTTTAATAACCAAAAAATGAGGACTTGAGACTCTGGAGAACAAAAGCGAATAGCGATAAAAAATATTACAAGACAGCCTTACTTCACTCAGGCAACACAATTATGTTGAGAACTATCCTGCCTCTAAGCACAACTTCCCACCATGTTCACCTTCCTCAATAATTAGTTTGGTGGGTGCTCTTCTCCTTTACCCCAGCGGCCTGAACATCAGTTGCTCATTTTTTAGATGAGTCCAATTCAATATTTACATACTTTCAACATCACCATTACACTGCCATGCAAATGGAATGCAGAAGGAAGAGGTCTTTTATTTTCTTAACACTTCAGACACTAAGGCTTTCATTTTTGCCAGAGAAATTACTGGATACTGTAAATCCTTTACTTACCCATCTCCTACTCACAAACACTACACTGATCTCTTCTACTAGATATTTGATAAGCTTATCAATAAGGCATCTTACAATGATTCTTTTATAAGTCTCATACATACTAGCAGATCAATGCCTTCTTTCATTTTTGCTGTTAACTTCCACTGAGCCTGCCTCACTCTAGCAGTCGTATTCACCCACAGGCACCTCCACTCATTTATGCAAGACTTATCAAGGACCTTCTACATGCTGGGTACAGTTTTTAGGTGTTGACTAGGCATCAATGAACCACACATCTTCAAATCCCTGCCCTCATGGAGTATCCTAGAGGGGAATGAGGGGCATAAAACTTAAAATAAATGAAGATGGCAATTCAGGCTTGCCAAAGGGCCTCAGATCCTGCAGTTCTAACAAGATCCCAGGTGATGCCACTAGTCTATTAGGAAACAGGACCCAGGGAAGGGGACTACAGTTGGCGGTTAAGGAGAGCTAGTTTGACTTGACAGTTGTGCAGACTGTACGAAAAAAACTATACATAGGTAGGTGGGGGAAATTTTTCCAACCTACAGGAAGAACAAGTGCAAAGTCCTTGAAGTCATCCTGGAGAGGGTAAAAGGTGGGGACGAGGGACGCAGAGCCCTTCAACCAAAAGCCACTGTATAAAGGCAATCGAGTGAGCTGGGGGCTCAATGAAGTTTCATATTTTAGAAGCAGCAGTCTATTATGTCACGAGTAACAGTGCAGTCAAGGGCAAAATCAGAGATCAGAAATGTTCAGAACATGGCAAAAATAACATCCTTTTTATTTAAGTGTTTTAAGAAATTTTAGATATCAAAGAACGAGAGGTATATTCCTTTGAGTCTGGAAAGAGGACTAGAAAATCACTTGTATGGAATGAACCTGTAGACCAGTGTGATTACAAGAGCCAACCCTCAAGGAAATCCACATCAGCAAAGACCATTACACACTTGGTGTATTAGGTGCTGTTACCAAAACAAAGTATCCTTGGAGCAGAGAGGGGAGTTACTACCACCTAAAGTTGGGAGTGAGGAAAAGCCTGTGGATTCAGAAGCAAATATAAGGTTGGCACCAGCTGAAAGGTATCATGCCAAGCAAAACAGCTATAGAACTTAAGTATATGAAGCAAAAAGTCTGTTCTCCAGTCCTATTTAGTGAGCATCTTACCTCCATACAAATTCCAAGGTGTTGCTTTGATGTTATTCTGCCTTCTGCATGTTCTTCCCATGGCTCGTCATTCTCGACAATTTACGGCAGTAGTCATATTCTTAAATATATCAAAATTAACAGATTTCTCAAAATGGTTGTCTTCCTAGCATCCAGCCCTACTCACTCCCCAAAGATCCTATCTAATGCATCCATACCAAAGTTCCAGGACTTTATATTTTGAAAATTATCTTCAGGTAATTAATTATAATGCCCAACTGTGGTTAAGAACCTTATCTTATAAAGGTATCCAACAGTAGTCTTCACTCAACATGGCCTTTGCATTCTTGAATTTATGTGAGGGATGTAACGGGACTTGATGCACTGCCTAAAACCACGTAGTGGCTGGAGGGGCATACATACTTGACCTAAACGTAGACAATTTTCATCTACTACTCTTGCAACATTCAGAGATCCCAGCTCCTCTCATCTGCTGAATAATGGTATTCCCATACAGATCATTACATCTCAACTAAGTATATAAGAATGATTTCTTTCAAGTTTACCAGTGGAATATAAGAAGCTTTCAATGTCTTTTAGTCTATTTAAGTTGAAGTCAACATTACCATTATCTATTAACAATTTCATAGTATATAAACTTATAAACAAACATGTAAACAGGGACATGCTTTTTTAAAGTACTCAAAACTGCACAAGACTGGAACTGTTGCTTCAGAGTGGCTTTACTGGCCACAAACACAACCTAGTACCTTATTTTAAAAATTTTTACTATAATTTTTTTGAACACTCAGAAATCGCTGAACACATCTCAATCTGTTTCAAATATACTACAGGTCCATTAAGAAAGATTCACCCCTAGTATCAACAAATATTTGGGTATTTACTAAAAGCAGTTAAGACTTTTCACACTTTATGGTTTCCTCAAACATTTTTCAATGAATTAATAGGTAAAAAAAACTTTATTAACGTGTGCAATATCCCAGTAAAAACCAAATGGAGACGCTTTAGACTTAATTAGTAAAATCTCAACTGGCTGGGTTTTAAATGCCTATGATCTATGATTTAAAATAAACATTTTACACTTGGAGCCCATCTAATCAGATTTTAGGTTAATATATTAGAAACCCAACTCAATCTCTAAATTAAGTAACTTTAAGTGTGACTTGAGCATTTGTCAGATTCAAAATAGGTAGAGGATACCCTTTTTTATAGACTGACATAAGTTTGAATTTAGGATCCATTTACCAGTTTTATATCCTTCTTACACATAAATATTGCTCATCTCATTTCCTCATCTGTAAAATTAGGATACAAATACAGATGCCATAGATACCAAAGTAAGATAATACAGGTGAATCACTTCAGTACCTCTCCCCACTTCCCCAATTACCTCAAGTAATAAGCAAAGATGTTTAGAACATTTATAGTAAAAAAAAACAACAAGAAAACCAGAAAAACTGCCACAACTAAGAATAACCTTAAGATTTTTATTTCAATATGCTCATTCTGGACAATTTCTTAACAAGTAATTTTAAAACACGTAATTTATTTACATTAAATGCACTAAAACAAACAGCATACCTAAATTGCAGATACAAAAGCAGGCATCTCTGAACGCTATGTCTGTGTTCAAATTATTGGAAAAAGAAAACTAAACCTTAACAATTTTTCCATAGTCTTCAAATTCACGGGAGATACATCCATCTTAGTTATCCTTTAAAACTCATTAAGAATATTACATTCTGAACTTTATCAAAACAGAAAACTACATTAATTCAGACTTTAAGCACAATGTAAGCTGTAAAACAACCTCTAAAGCAAAGGACAATCTGCAAAGTCTCAAGCAGGCATGATGATCTCATTTCCAGTCAGACACCAAAAATTGGCCTTTACACTGAGCTCCCCTTACCTTTAGTGCTCAGTTCAGATTCCTAGTTCTCTCATAGACAAACTACACCGGGTCATGGATTACTGAGAACAGTATTTCATTAAATACATAATAAACTTTGATGTGACAATGAATTGTTCTCCAGGCAGTTGCAGGTTGCATTTTGTCAAGAATCATTCTGTAGGGTTCTTCAAACTACAGGGAAAAACCCAAGTCTGGCTTGCTCTGCTTAGACAGGTTTGCCTGTAAAATGAAGATCTCAAAGTTTTTAGTAAAATCACCACTACTTTGCAAGCAACTTTGAAAAAGAATAATTTGTAAAACCTTAAGTGCTTTCCTTTTAAACACACGAGACAATTGTACATACATAACATGCAAAAGAATATGAAGAGGTTAATTTTTTCTAATAGTTTGAAGGCAATCAAACCTGAAGTGCCAGTATCCTAAGTCTTAAGCAATTTCAGGGTTAAAACACTAAGAAAAAAGGTCCAAACTGTTTTTTCCAAGGTCAATTAGAGATGAAGCAATTATCAGCTACAATCAATTTGTTCACTTATTTCTATCTCAAAATAGCTAAATTAATAATGTCAACCTTTATATGCCTCCTGAGTCCCCTCCTTGAGGGGCCACTGTGTGCACCGCACGACCTGCTGGGGCTGGCAAAGACGGGGATTTGAGACTCTGGAGGAAAAACAAAGAGAATAGTGATAAAAAATATTACAAGACAAAGCCTTGCTTCATCCAGGCAACAAAATCAGTTGAGAACTAACCTGCATGGCATTTTGTTAGTGCTACTTGAGAACTGCTATGTTGTCATGCCTAAGAAAATCTTAACAGGATCAAGAACATAAAATTTGCCACATTGTAAAGCCAGAAACAAACAAAATGCAATTCCTACTAAACCCTATACAACCTCAGCCTCACCGCCAACCCAAGAAAACATACACTTATTAACTTGTTTACTAGATATAAGTCCCAGCTAAAGTCCAACTAAGTTCTGAACACAAATACAACAGAAGTTCTGTATCTAGAGAGAAACAGTTAACCATTTTTCTAAAGGTTTTGTTTTTAAAATTTATTTGACTTACGTTTTAGCGTACTACAGAAATCAACTGGCAGGCTTCTTATCACTTCCACTTCAAAGAATTATACAAGCCTATTTCCCCAAAAGCTTTATATGGTTTGACAGATGTAAACATCACTCTTCTCACTTATAACCACAGCGCACAGTTTTGCAGACTACTATAAGCCATGCTAACATTATGGGACTTTTACAACATTTAGTTTAAAGCAATGTCTGTCATTAAATAACCAAAACAAAACAATTTTCAGGTTTCCTTCAATTCAAAAGGTTTAAGAACTCAAACCAAAGAACAATTAGATTTCCATTTCATAAATCACTACACAATTCTTAATATTTTCTCATTCTGAAAATTTACCTTTTCATCAACTCCATAACTGAAACTCTTACCATTCTATTCAGGGACCCATAATTAAACTCCTTAAATTTCTTAAAGAAGGGATACATTAGAAGTTAAACTTTTCTTGTTTGACTTCACATAACCTATTTAAAAAATGCTTTCTAAATTTATCAGGTGGTGTAACAAATAAGGTGACAGATATTTATTTCATATTAGTAAGATAGCATCTTTCCTCCAAAATTCAGCTTGGGTCCAATTTAACAATTGATCCTTTTAAACCTGATCCTTCTTAAGTTAACCCACATTTTTACACACATATGAAACCCAGGCTAGAGACAAAACACATGAAAAGAAAAGGCAGAAATGTTGGGAAAAATACTGTAACTGCCACTTCTTAGGTTCCCCTCCAGTGACATAAGTCACATAAGCCTAGAACCAACTGTCATCGTTGCGAAAGTGGTTTCTGAAGGCAGCAGGGAACACTCTTGGCATTACAGATGTGTATGCATAACACATATCTGTCACTCCATTTATCATCAGCATGCCTTGTTTTCTTTTTAACTTATATTTTTTAAGTTCCAGAAAGCAAAGAACAGTCTACAGATCACTAACAGTTTATATATCATTAATTACTATGAAAACTAGTACATAACCAATTAACATCAAGAACATCAGTACTCGTAAAATAGTATTACCAGAAACAACACAACCTCCCCTCCCATATGTAAATTCCATGTGTTAAAAAATAAAAAAAACCTTTCTTTACACATTGCTTTAAACAGAATAGCATTTTCACCAAATTTAAATACTTGAATAATGTACAAGTAACATGACTTATTAATTAACTTTTAGATCAAGTAAAATATCCGGTAGCAAAAAAGCATATCCTCAAACTTTACAGATTATCATCAGTCATTTATTAAAGTAAATTTCCTTTACAGACATTCATAATAAAATACTTGATAACGAAATAAATCTAATTCAACAACAAAAAAATACAATAAAAACTTAACAGTCAAATCTGACATGCAACCTCAGAGGTAGAATGTTTTAGTACAAAAATATGATAAACCTTGATTTCAAGGAACAAAGAGTTGTATGATTTTTACAGTGACAAAGTAATTAACATTACAAAGATTTTTTATTTCACATCTCTGGAACATTTAAAAGTAGAAGGTGAATCTTCAGTAATATTTAATTTTCAAAATCTTCTGGTCACAATCCCCACCAAACTCAACAGGCCGGGACAAGTGCAATACCATACAGAAACACAGCATTGCAACCGATCCCAACCTGTGTAGAAAGGGGTTTGATTTTCCCTTCCTTTTCTACAGACTTTTCACTACCACAGTCAGTTTTGCATGGATTTGCACAGCAGAATATCACACAGCTGGATGCAAACCTGCAAAACTAACCATAGAACAGTGTTCAGTAACTGGACAGTTTGATTGGGCGACAGGCCGAGGCTGGAGTTCTACAGCTAGCAGTACTTTAAGTGCTCATAATGCAGTAGATAACTAAACACTACCTGCACTATAAGCACTTTAGTGCTACAGAAGCTGTCACCATCAGATACACCAGGCAGATTCTACATCGACACAATAAAAGTACACAAAATTAGTAAAAATCACTTGAAGGAAATAGCAGGCCACCATCAGTTTTGCATAGATTTGCACAACTACATTCTTCTTGTAGTGCAACTATGCAAAACTAACAGAAGACTGCAAACAAAAAGTTATCAAAACACCTATATACTTGCTTGGCTTGAATTATTGGATGAAAACATAACTTCTTATGCCAGAAGGAGCACTTAGGGCAGTAGATGCTAATCTACTTCACTATCTGCACTAGATGCACCTTAGAACAAAAAGCACTCAACACCAGCAGGCCCTGCGCTTCAAAGCCCCCCTTGGCTCCCCGAGGCAGCTGTCACCATAATGCTACAAGTGCCTTCACTGCAGTAGATGCACATATCACTACCTGCACTGTAAGCACTTTGACATTATTCTGACTGGTCACAATCTTCAGTTTTACAAGGTGAAGTTCTCTGTATTCCTGCTAAATTTGAAATAAATAATTAGACAGAATAACACCTCAAACTCTAACAGCTATAAAACATACAAAATCCAGCATAATCCCTAATGGTGGAAGGCAGAATGAGTTTAATTATCTTAAACCTGCAAGTTCCATTTAGAAGCACATTTAGACATTAAAATTAGAAGAAAAATCTTTTTCACAAGACAATCATAACTAACCATCATTCTAACACTGTAAGAGAAAGTGGTGGCTCTTTCTTTACCAGGCCATTCCCCAAGGCATGACTTAAAAAGTGAAAATCTGACTGCATATGAATGAGAACTAATTTATCAACAGGGCAATTTGACTCAAGTACCTTTCAGAGGAAATCTTCACATCCACGTGGCAAAACATTTTTCTTTTCTTCCGGTTTCCAATTAGCAAATACTTGGTAAACTGATTAATAAAATTACTCTTCAGACTACATTTCAAGTGCATTAACTGGTCGTAGAACTTAAATATGTGTTTAAATTATTTTAAACCCTGAAAACTTACTCCAGATTAGATCTATTTTATCACCCAATTTAAAGGAGTTCTAAAATTACATTTTGTAAACCCTGCATCAGTTTCCAAAGATTTATAACGATTTTTGCACTGTACTTTTACTAACGTAAAAATTAGCTGACCCATACGGAGTTAATTTTCTAGAAAAGGTAAATGGACAAAGTACAAAATACCTATTTCACTCTTTGAAAACCCAATCCCATCTTATTTACTCAAGTCAAGAAACATCTGTTTTTAAGAAAAGTTAACAAAAAAAATTAGAATACACTTACCCACTCGGGAAAACTTCCTTTCCAGCAAGTATCCTTAGAAAAGCTTCTGGTGCAGTTAGGTCCACGTGTATGACTAGGATGGGGGAGGGGGAAATAGGGAAAAAAGACAAACATATTTGCTCAAAATTACTACCACCCTACAAATCCATATTTAAATTTTCTCTTTTCCAACCCCCTTATATCAATTAATTACATTTATTTGCAAAACCGAGGATAACATAGCCAGGCAATACTAGCAGGGTTTAAAAGACCAACAATGTATGGGTGAAAATGTCTAAGAGAATAAAGTTTAAAAACACCCACAAGTAGTAGATTCGTGTCTTATGTTAAAAAAAAAACCCTGAAATACTCCAGTATGATCAACAGCAATCGTTAACTCGGCTGTACGGCTCCAATGAGAGCGAAAAGCAGCAGCAAAGGGACTATTCTTCACCACCCCTCCCCCAATCAAGACCTCGTGGCTGCAAGCCGGGATAAAGAGTTGTTTCCCCAAGTGATGAGGTCCGGACGGCATTTTGCTAATCTTTGTGATTTTTTGGTGATATTGCAGAAACGACCCTGCCTTCCCCAGTTCCCGTCCCCTCTCCTCCGGCTTAGGAACAGATAAAGGAGCAGGAACACCCGAGACTGCAAAGTGCCCGCCACGCTCATGGAGCCCGGGGCCGGCAGCACATGTCGCACAAGGGGGCGCGCGGCCCTGCGGCTCCCCGCGCGGCCACCAGGGGGCGGTGGATCAGAGCTGGGCCCTGCTGGACGCGGCAACCCCCCCACCCGTTTCCCGGCGGCAGCCGCGCGGCGACCGGCGGCGCCGAGGCCCGAGCGCGGCGGGGACGCGGGCGCGCCGCCCCTCCTTTGTGTCCCCCAGCCCCCCCGAGCCCGGCCCAGAGGGGCGGAGGCTCCTCGACTGCGGTGCCCATCGCACGCGGCCCGAGGCCTAAGCCGGGAACAATCGGCCGCGGCGCGCAGTCGCCGCCATGTCCCCCGCCCTCACCCCCGCGCAGCCCGCCCCGCAGGAACATGGCGGCGCGGCCGCCGCTCCCGCCGAGCCGGCCCGGCCCTCCCGCGCCGCGCTCCCAGCCGGCGGGCGGACGAAGGCGCCTCCACGCCGCCGCCGGGGCCGGCCCGGGCCTGGTCCGCGGGCCACGGCCCTGGAAGTTGCGCGCCCCGCCCGGTGGCTGCCCACGCCGGGTAACAAAGCCCACGCGGAGTGGGGGGGGCGCCCAGGCCGCGGCGCCCCGAGCTCCCGCGCCCTCCGCGCGCCCGCTCTCCCGCGCACAAAGTTTGGGCGCCCGCGGGCTCGCGCCCACGCCGCGCCGCCCGCCGGCGCGCAGGTACCTCGTGGGCGCGCCCCCTCCCGGCCCGCGGCCTGCCCCATGTGCCGCCGCCGCCGCCGCTTTGTTCTGGAGGCGCTTTAACTCTCGCCCCCGGGAGAAACTTTCCCTGGCCGGGGCCGCCGCGCCCCGCGTGCCCGCCGAACCCCGGAGGGGGCGCGGGCCTCGCGCGCCCGCCCTCGAGGGGCCATTGTGTGCGCCGCCCGCCGGGGCCGGCCCAGGCAGGGTCCGCGCGGGGCCGGGCGCGGCCGCCGCCCCTCCCACTCGCCCGGCCCGGCCCGGCCCTACCCCTCGGCCGGCCCGCGTGCGAGCGACGGGGCAGCGAGCTGCGGCTGCCACACGCCGGGGCGGCCAAGGGCCCGAGACCCGCCCCGGCCCCCGGCCACGCCGCAGCCGCCACGCCGCGCCGGGCCGCTCCGCCCCACCCGCCCGGCCGTCCTCCGGACCCGGGCCGCACACAACAGGTTTCCCTCAGTCGGCGGAGGGGCGGGCAGACTCACCGGGAGGAGTAGCCGCCACCATCTTCGCCTCGCCCGCCGCGGGCTCTCGCGCCCGCCTCCCCACCCGCCTCCGTTTTACTACGACCGGAGGCCCCAGGCCGGGGGTGCGGCCGGCCGGCCGGCCCGCCCCGCGGAGGGGCTTTGCGAGGGGCGCGAGCCGCGGTGGCGCGGCGAGGGTCGTCCCCACCCCCTCGGCCTCGCCCGAGGGCGCGAAGTGGCGCGAAGGCGCGGATCAGGCGGCAGCGGCGGCACCTCGAAGGACCATGTGGGTGAATGAAGGGCGGCGGCTCCCGCCTCAACGTAAATACGGACAAGCCCCACTCCCTCATTAGCATAAAAAACAAAGTACTTCCGACCTCCCCGCCCGCCCGCCAATCATCGCAGGCCCCGCCCACGGCGGCTCGGGCTAGGCGGCCGGGAGAGCGGGAGCCGGGAGCCGCTGGCGGCGCCGCGCTGCCTTCCTCGGGCCGCGCTGCCCCGCCGCCCGCCCACTGCCGCCCGCCTCGCGGAGCGCCTCGCCCGGACACCTCGCGCCACGCCTCCGACACGCCCTCCGTTAACAAGCTCGGCGCGCGTGCAGACCCCCGCGCGTCGCACACCCTCCTGGAAGCGCACGCTTCCTGCGGCTTCCTGAGAGCCCTGCGCTCCCTGGGACTCGACGTATACGCGATGTGATTACTGTGTATTACTTTCCTTGCCCTTGATGGATCTCAGTGGTAATTAGGGGCCTGCTTCATGCCAACATGAACCAAAGCTAAGTAAAATCCAGTGACTTACTCTCACATCGAAACGGGATTACTCAGTGCAAAGATCGTTTTAGACTCAGAGATAAATGCATTACACCCGAGACATGAATGCACAAATCGTTGAAATTTGTTTCCTTAACCCGGCCGTGTGTAAACCAAAACGCATGCCCGAGCAGAGGTTTCACAGCTGTAGTACCTGATCCTCCTCCCATACCCTGCTGCATTTAGTAAGAACACTTGGCTCTCCTGTAGAAATAGGGCTCGGAAAGAACCTCATAAACAACCACAAAGCTGAAAAAAGGAGGCCACTCTGGAGCACCTCCTTCTACACATTGTGGTTTAGGAAATTCCAGAATTCTCAGAAACATAATTGTTCAAAGAAGTGGGGATTCATAACATTTGCTACAAATACAGTAATTTTAAATTGGTTTTAAATAATCCAGTAAGTATTTGTTGGAAAGCACATACCACTATTTCGTGATTTTACAAGTCAACTGTGAAAAACATATTACCAGAATATGTCTATTATGTCCAAGTGTTAAAATTTTCGATATTCAAATCTTGACAATATTACTTATTTACTATCTTTCTGACTCATTTTATCATGCTTTGCTTAAATTCAATTGTCAAACTAGTGATATGGAAAGTAATGGATTAACTCTTGTTTTTGCTACCCTTTTATATTAAAGCTCTATTTTCTAGATATTTCTGCTTTACAACTCAAAATAGATGGCCGAATCTGAAATTTTACATTTAATCTTTCTGTAGTAGTCACTCGAGTCTTTTAAAGAGGAAAACTGATTGCTAATTTTATTAAAAGTCTAATTTATGTTACTTTTGGTCAGCATTGTCTGATATGTCAATTCCTTTTTCTCTAAAACTCTATCTTCTGCTTTAAATTAGAATGTCTGGGGGGAGGGGTGCTATGAGTAAGTGTTCATCACACTCTGTGAATCATGGGAAATCCCACCTATATACAGGTTCCTTAGCAGGAGAGAGTTATTTATCTCATAGTTTCTTTCTAATTAAAGACATCACTGCAATGTTCTTAGTTTTAAAAGGCTGTTTTTAGCCATCTAACAATATTTCTGTGGGAATCTACAAGGCAAGCAACTGTTTTCTGTGACTACAGTGTGAGAAATTTAATTCTTAAAGTATACATTTTTTACGGTAATCAGGATTTTGGAAGATGTAAATTAATTTAAACCTACTTACTTGGAAATCCCAGAAAGTTTCACAATTAGTAGATTGCATTTTATTTTTAAGGGGTTCGCTCATAGTTCCTTTCAAAATTAATAAATTATTGTAAGTATAATCAGAATAATTGAAAACTTTTCAATTCCAATGAATTTGAAGTTTAGCCAACTTTATATTTTTTTGAAGTCACTACTGACTAACTAGAAACTCACCTTCCTCAATTTCAGGGGCCACAGCTAGGTATACTTTATAACTAAAGTGAAGATTTTGTGGTTGTGATTTTGGAGATCAGAAAAATATCTGAACTGCTAACAAATGCCTTCTGCAACCAAAGAATGTAAAAATAAAACTATCTGAAATGCCAAAGTAGACACACAGCCTTCTCAAGTTAGCTAAAACACACGGTACTGTTTTACAAAATCCAGAACATTTTAAATGAAATGAAAAGCTCAGTTCAACATCAGAACAGTTCTATATAGCTGAGTGTTTACACAGTATATAACAAGTAGTAGACAAATATCTGTATTTTTCACTTTTCACTCATATGCTTCAGAGCCTTATGGGCACAGAAGTTATGAATTTAGAACATATAAAAAGTTCTTGACCTTATTAATGACATTCAGAATTTTATTCTCTACCTTTTCCTGTTTGACTGTGTCAGTCTCAATTTACTTAATTGTATTGAATTTTTGAAAGATAAATTCAGTTAAAATATTCTTGTTTTGTGGCATAATTATAGGATTTTAAGAAACTAGTCAAGCAATAATCACCTTCACATTATAGACATGAAAACTTAGGAATGATACAGGAATCAAAGACAAATGACGACTATCAGTGTTATTTTAAACCTAAATCCATATATAATTTAAATAGCGATTCAGAGATAGCCTATGTTTGCTATTGCAATTAAGTATATTTCAAATTTTGTAAATTTGGCATTTTTAACATAGATTCCTATAGTTATTTATTATTTTCTTGCAGTATTTGAATTTTATCAGAAAGGGAAATAAATTAAACACCACTTTGACTTTGGAAAATTAACTGGTTATAAATCGAGAACATTTTGAACTCTTTTTTAAAATGTAGCAAATAGTGATCAATGACAAATTCAATGATGAAATTTTGGATTTTTCTAATATATATTTGTAAATGTCTGAAAATGCATAGTTTAGTCCTACCATATTAATTATGTTTTATAGTTAGGATTTTTAAAATATTCAGTCCAATTTAACAATCATCTATTAAGTGCCTGCTATTCTTCTGGCACTGGTCGAGTTATAACAAGAAATAAGACAGTCTATGCTTATGAAAAGTTCAAGAATTACAGGCTATTACTGATTACCATGAATCTTCTGCAAATAAGTGGAAAGATTCAAGTCTTCAGGATTTTATTTTATTTGTTTATATTATTCCTTCCAATGTCTAATAAAATAATTCCACTGATGTCAAGTTATTTTATTTCCTTAGTTAAGAATTTAGAACATCTGTATTTTGTATATGTTATTTGATAATCATGCATAACGTGAATACATAGATTATTCGCTACAAATGACATTCCAAGGTGCTATTAGTGACAGTAAATTTATAATGAACACAAAGACCATGATCATTTAACCTGATAGTCCCATATATGGTTTAGAAATTAAGAAATTATAAATTATAGAAGGAAAGATGAATAAGTGTATGGATTTGAATAAAGAAGCAATTTGAAGAAAGTGGTTTCTTCTTTTTGTATCTTTGAAATTGTCACTGGGTACTCTGTAGAACCACATGGGAGTACCTGATGATTATTTAATTAAGAAAACTAAACATGCTAGGTACTATTTGTCACAATAAAGAGACAGTTTCTACCCTTAAAGAAATCCAGTATTCGTTGAGGTTTATCAATATATGTAAAATTGTATGGCTTTTAGAAAACAAATTTAATACATTTTTAATTAAACATTTTAAGGCAATGTATCATTATAGTAAATTATAATAAAGTATTTCACTAGTTTTTCACTTGTTTTTACTAGAAGGGTGCAACATCAAAATTATAAGAAGCTTTTTTTAAATTTCTTGTCCCTAACTTAATTCATTGGTTCTCAACATGGCTATACTTTACAATCATCCAAGGAGCCTTTAAAACATGCAAATGTCTGGCCCTTACTTGCAGATATTCTAATTTAGTTGGTCAAAAGTGGGACCTGAACATCGTTTTTAAAAAAATTCCCAGGTCGTGCTTGAGTTAAATCAGAACTGACAAGCTGTGGTACTTAGTTCTTGCATTAGATAAAAGTGCTTGACTACTCAGTACCTTTAGCTGGTTAATCTTGGTAGGTGCTTGTGCTGGTGTCTGTCCATATTGCATACGTGCGTTACTAATACAAACAGAGAAACCATGAGAAACTGACCCAGGATATTTCAAATCCTTCACCAAAGAGTTATGGGCATAAAGGTTCAAAAAAACAGACAAAACCTTCAGAAATAATTTTGAAAAACTTACGTACATTAACTGTAGCAGCCTTGGTTTATAAGGTGCACTGGAAACTTTAGAACATTGTTATATTTTTGCTATCTGGGGTTGCAGTTTAATTTAACTAATAAATCTACTTAACAATGGAAAATCATTGCAAACATGGATTGTGCTGTATTTGAAAAAATTCTCTGAAGTGGACATATTTAGATATAAGTTTAATTTTTTTTCTTGATCACTTAGCTGTGAGAAAGGAGTAGATAAAGATCACTAAATTTTAAAAATAATAAAAGACAGACAACAAGAAGACGGGTCCCAGGTAGGAGTAATTACCAAATGCTAACACTTTTAATCAATTTTATTTAATTTCCTAAAAGCTTCTTAGGTTTTCTTTATATTCTTGCTTTCAAATATAGGCTTTAACCTCAGTTTATATAAGAGGAAACAAGTTGATTCAGCCTATCATCGAGGTCTATTTTGCTAGCTAATAGTTCCAGAAACAACTTAAGATATTGATTCTATAATTACCTCTTTAAGATTGGTTAAAATAACAGAGATTTCACAGTTGTCTTATTATTTTACAAAACTACACTTGAGTACCTATAGTCACCTTACCATTCAGGCCTAATACTTTCTTTGTATATCAAGATGATGAAAAATTATTTTTATGTAAATTGTAATTGGTTATGTGAATTATAGTTGTAAATAAATAATTTGCTTTTCTGAAGTCACTTTAAAGGTGGGATGACAATGTGTTCAGATTGAAGATTAGTGATGTTCACTTGCTCTGTTTCTATAAATGCCTAATGAATATATAAACCAATACAATTATAAAAACACAGAAGTATTATTAAATGTCTTCCAAAAAAGGGGATACATTTTTGAAAAATCTTGCAAACCAAGGCACCCTTGCTCCCCTAATTGCCAATTAATTAAGCCTTTTCCATAGGCAGACAGTAAATTTCAATATAT
This sequence comes from Ceratotherium simum simum, assembly GCF_057802395.1. Classification (NCBI taxonomy): domain Eukaryota; kingdom Metazoa; phylum Chordata; class Mammalia; order Perissodactyla; family Rhinocerotidae; genus Ceratotherium; species Ceratotherium simum. Next base: position 19,505,208 of record NC_141909.1, read on the forward strand.
TAGCTTATTTTTCACATGCCATTGTTCAAAACAAGGAAGTATATTACAAAGTTTTGACTGGGTTAAACCAAAACTGAATTGGAACAAATGATGACATTTCTGTGTCTGAAAGGATAAAAGTGTAAGGGCCAGTTAAGAACAATATGGAGAGTGTGGGGGGGCTCTACACTACAATTGTTCAAAGAGAAATCAATATCCACTCAAGCCTTAGAAATCATCCTTGACAATGTGAAATGAGTTTCTTTGTTTTCTGAGAATTTGTGCATGATGGCATTGTGGTGGTAGGAAGACCAGCTATGTCTGACACATTTGTTTATAGGAATTTCCCAAAATCGTGTGGGTATAATTTTAAAAGCAAATGATATTAGATTTAGCCATATATACTTAGATGTGTTCAGTGTTAAAATTTGCTTGTAAAATATTTAAAGCAAATTGTTCGCCTTCTCTGGCTGGGAGGTCATGGCAGCTGGTATTGGGAGCTGCAAGTAAAATTAAGCCAAGAGAATGTTTAAAGCCAAGTCAAGATAGGAAGGGTTGAGGGAAGCTGAAGTTTACGAGCCATAAAAGTCCACACAGGATATCAAAATAAGGAGTGACAGATCAGAGGATGGGAATGGTGGGAATGGGGTGTGGAAAATAGCTTAGGAAGTGGGTGCTGGAAATAGTCTATATTTTTGATCTAAAGGGTGGTTACATGGGTGTAAAAAAAATGTCAGTGTTACACGCCTTTGATTAGTGTATTTTATGCCCTTTCTTCTATGTATATTATCTTTCAATTTCAAAACAACAGTATGGACAGCAACAACAACAACAAGGAGGAAGGAATCAGTGTCAAACCCCACGGCAAACAGAAGAGCAGGGATTAACGAGACACGTTAACGAGAAGGACGGTGTGGTTAAATACTCGAATATTGTCCGTTGCTGACTTTTGTGTGTTCCCTAAATGATCATGCATAGATGAGCTAGTTGCAGCTAGAGTCATGGACAGGACAGACAAATCAGTCACAGATAATATTTAAGAAACTTCTAATACCTAACATTAGCCAGAAGAGCTGGCTTTTACGATATCCAATATTCAAGAAAAGACTAACCTCTAACATTAGCCAAGAGAATTCTCTTTTTCAATATTAAATGTTTAAGAGATGACTAATATCTTACACTATCCGGGTGAGCTGGCTGTTCCAATAGGCATTGTTTAGATCCACATCTAACATTAGCTATAGCAGCTGGTTATTTCAATATCCAGTGTTCAAGGTTAGTGCCTAATAGTAGCAAAAAGAATGAGCTATTTTGAAGTCTCATGTATGTTCATCTAAAATAATTGCCACAGAGTATTGCTCAAAAATTGTCAAAGTAATTAATGAATATGAAAGTCCTAGCTGCAGAATCATGTAGAAAAAATCATTTTTTCCCTGGTAAACTATGTTTATTATGCCAATTTTAATTACCATGCATTCTAGTGGACTTGAGGCTTATACTTTCCACATCTCTGGACATCACAAACATGAAAGCATTTTATACTGTCGTTATATATCAATGTTTGTACTTGGTTATACATATATGTAGAAATTATACAGAATGTAATTTCCGTTTTACGAATGTATACTTAGAGACATATTTAATAATTAAATCTTCTAATTCTATCTGAAAAGCGAGATGGACTTTTTTGTTTTTATTTACACTCATGTGGGATTATACAAAGGGACGTAGTTGAAGTCTTTGTAGGCACCAGTGGGAGGCTAGAGATTGGGAAACCAGGATTTAAAAAGAGTGGAGATACTGATGCTAGAATCTGTCAAGATTATTAGGCTTTTGAGCTCTGAAATCAGAAGTGAGTTAGGACTAAGGGATAAAATATTGATAATGGCTGGGGGTAGGGTGATCAAAATGGCAAGAAGGCAGAACGAAAAAACTGGAGAGGTTGATGTTGGTTAACCAGCTGACTCAGGATCACAGAAACAGAAAGAGAGATGAATCGCTCAATCAGCTGCTGGTGTCATTTAATGGATCTTGGGAAGACACATTCAATCTGGGATGGCTTAGTGATTCCCAGAGCATCTGTGGCTCCCAAATGAAACTTCTCTGTATTAAAGCACATTGGAGACTGCCTTTTTCCATTGTCAATGAGTCATTAGGTATCATTCGATATCATTCTCTGATATCAAAATTAGCTCTTTACAAATGGCCAAGTGGGGAAGTTCAGTTGTGGGCTAGACAGAGGTTGATACATCCAATTTCCTGGGAACTACATACCATATCATGTATCCCTGACATAAAACCTAAGCAGATATGGGATAGAAATGGACGTTTCCAGCAGACAAAATTTTGACTGGAACTCTGAAAGAGATTTGACAGATTATAGCAGATTGTATTTTGACTATTAACCAACTGAATTGAGTATTAGTATAACCATTGATTCACATGTACTTGCTTGTGAAGGTAAGTGATCACAGTCTCTAATTTGGGAAGCTGATATAACTGATAGTGATAACCACATATGGATTTGCCTGCATGAGAACAATCAAATGATCAGTAGTCATCTGTGTATATGGTATCTAGCTTATCAAATTGGGGACATGGGAAACGCAAAGAAGATATTAGGATTAGAAGAGACCCGCCCCCCACCCCCACAAAAAAACACACAAAAAACCCACACTTCCCTGTGGACCTGTGGAAGGCAGGTGAGGATTATAGCATGAAAAAAGTCAATGCAGAGCACCAGTAATCATAACACTACCTGGTAAACTGAAATGGTGACAGATTTCTGTCTCAACAAGGAATTTCTTAAATATTTCCTTTTCAGGGAGTATACTGACGACTGGTGGTCCTGAATCAATAGGAGAGAACAGGTAAGTAAAGGTTAGACTGACAGACCAATAAGAAACTAAGCATGGGTGGATTCTAAGACAAACTACCAAAGGCCACATTTTCCAGAGCTCTCCTCTGTGTGTACTGGCCCTTCACCTGATCCTGGAGGCAGTACCTTCTCTGGCTTCTTTTAATCTTTTCAGACTAACTGCTGCATTGTAACAGTAGTTCATAGATGTACTATCACATTGGATGTATTTTAGAGTACATTCAAACAATATCAACTCAACTAGATTTAGAGATTTAAAACACTACATATATTTTTCATTTTCATTTTGACTACTTAGGAATATCCTGTATTTTTGTTAACCTAAAAACTGCCAAGCTAGGTAGAACAGTATTGCTAATTTTGTATGGCATTACTAGTCATTAGGAATTGGTCAACATGAATGTATTGAAGAAAAATCAAATAATTTAAATCTGAACATTTCCAAGGCACCAAATCCTCCTTCAGTACGTCTTTAAAAGAAATAACAAAAAAAGTGCCCGTTTTTTAAAAAAAATCTCACTTTCTTCAATTCCAACAGAGATTCAATGAATACCAAAGTTGCCGTTGTTCTGATTGCTAGAAGAAGAGATAAAAGTCAAGAATTATTTTCATTGCCAATTCTAGACAAGAGAAAATTGAGAATATAATACAGAGTAAGTAATCCCTTTCGACTTCTCCTGAAGTCTCAAAGGCATCTCAAAACCTTCTCAGGTGGTCCATAAAACATCTGGTATTTCCAAAACTATTTAGTAAAGTAGGAACAACATATACCAATGTTTAAAGAATGTAATTTAGAGCAATAAAGACCTGTGTGGGTGTCCCAACAGTTCTACTTGCTAGCCTGTAATCATGGACAACCTTCTACCTCTCAATTTCCTCATGTTTAAATTAAGACTATTAATAATATCTATTTTATTGGATTGTTTTTAAAAATTAAATGACATATATGTCAATGGTTGAAAGTCATAAATAGTACACAAGGACTCAATAAACATTAGCTATTATTATTATTAACAGTAACATAAAGTTAAATATATTGTGATAAGATTATTTGCCAACAGCTAGTTCTTTCTGTTGTTGAAAAGACTCTAAATTATATTGTTATACACATTGAGCCAGATTCTCAAAACATTCTATTTTATAAGAGTAAATAATAATTGAAGAAGTTGTAATTTTTTCACCATAAAGTGGCTATTTTACTATCAAAGTACCTAAAAATCTCTCCACATAGACTCTTCTACATACCACACACGCATTGTTCATACATGTAAGACATACAGAATTGGTTAAGTTGTATGTTCATGAAGCAAGATAAATAATACATTTGAACCTAGTCATGCAATTAGTACAAAGGGGAGGAGAAACATTTTCTTCCAAAGTCTTTTCTCTCTGGTTTAAGATTTATGGGACTGAAAAATAACTTCCAAATTGCCTCTAAATTGATATATTTGCTCTAAATTGAACTTGACTTTGCGTCCTTTGGAGCATGATAGAACAAATTTTTTCTTTTCTTTCCTTTGGCCAAATTCGACGTTCAGTAATGAATGAATGAATGAATGAATTCATGTATTCAGGCAACAAATAATCCTTGAGTAAGATACAGAAATGTGTAACACAGAGAGCTTGTTTTCAAGGAGAGCTAACCATAGAATGGACATGTGTATAAGTATTGTGTGGGAAAATAGCCAGCACAAAGCCTTGCAGTGAGAAGATGCGGGATACAGGGTTTCTTTGTATGTGTCTATATGTTTTTAAAATAAATATGCAAAAAGTGGATCTTCACTGATGTGCCTGTACCATTTCAGCATTGTTTGTACAGAGAACTGAGGTTAAGAGAGTTGCCAGAGTTTGCTGGATGGGTGAAGGGAATGCAGGAGGAGGGCAGGGAATGCTGATTTCTCTCCTTATTTATTTAAGAACAAGGACTCATCCAAAAGTCTCTTAAGGTTCTTTTGCTAGACCTGTCTCCTAACCCCTCTACCTCCACCCCCAAAATTGAAGCCAAGTATTGTTTTTCCTTGTTCTTTGTAGAATCCATTTAAAACTGCAAATCTCCCCAATCTTTTCTTGTTCTACTTTTTTTTTTAGCACTTGTCTTAAAACATTCAATTTAATTTATTTTCTTATTATGTTTATTGTTTACTTTCTGCCTTTCCCTGCTCCAATATAAGGTCTATAAGGGCAGCCATCTCTTTTAGTTTCTTCACAACCCAAAGATTCTGCTTCTTTGATCCGTCTTTTTCTTAATTCCAATTTTGTTTTACTCAAAGTCATTTCCACTCCAGTCTCCCTAACATCCTTTGCACCAGCCCATCCCTCTGCCAAACTGGGAAACGAAAACATCACATGGGAGAAAAACAACAACAGAGAACAAAAATTCTAAATGCTGTTTACGTTGTCTTCTTAAATTGATTTCATTTTAAGTGGTGTATGTGTATGCATGAAAGAAAAAGACTACTATTTCCAAGATTCTAGCCTCATTCTGGGAGATGTTACTTTATTATTACTCATAGTAGGTACAGAAAAATGGTAACACCTCAGTTAATTGCATAATTATATACCGTGTTGTCCCACTGGCTGTGATCCTGTGATTTTCCAAGGATTAATTTATTTATTTATGCAACAATCAGAGACAGGCTAACCCGGATGGATGCAGGAATCTCCATCAATGGAACTCTTTAACTTGCCTCTTTGTATTGGTAGACCCTCTAATTAAGTATTTTTAGAAACATAGCACTTTTACCAACTAAAAGCCTTTAAATAGTCTTCTAAAATGACCTCTGTATATAATCAGCAGTCTTTGCAAATCTTGGTTGCAAACCATTAGCAATGCAGGCCATCAACCACAGTGTCAATACATTTTGAAAGAGTCTTTAGAAAAATGTCCATTTTACAATTCCCTTTAGTGGTTTACACCGAAGGAAACATATAATCTTTCTCCAAGGCTTCAAAACTGTAAAAACTACGACAGTTCAGAAGCATACTTTGGCAGGCGCCTAATCATTAGAGCTGACTCCTAATTCCTAGCATGGAAGACTTACTGCAAAACCGTCTCACCAAAGACGCAGCGCAAATTCAGGAATTACATTTAAAACTAGAAAAAAACTTTATTTTATTTTGATCCAGAAAGCCTGTATATGTACGCACGTACGTGCGTTTGGCATGCTTGTTTAATTATCACTTTCTGATGGATAAAGAAAAATGACAAATAGTTAAAAAATAAGCCCTGTTGGATAATGTAAGGAGATGTAATAAATTGTTTGATTAAAAATAATTGAACAATGGAAAAGAAATCTTAAAAATAATTCCACTTTAAAGAGGTGAGGGTAAACTTGTAAAAGTGACATTGTCTCAGTCAGAATTTGTGGAATTATTTTTTTCTTAGATTAAAAGTGCGGCTTCCTTTGAAAGCCAAAGGAAGAAAACAGAGAGCTTTAGAAATGCTTGAGAGTAACTGAATAAATGAGATGAGATATGTACTACTGTTCATTAACCTAGGCTTTATCTTCAAAATAACAAAGATTTAACTGTGCTTGCTATAAACCGGCACGACCTGAGACTGAAGCCATCCTATCCCTGATTTATGGAGTTTGGGGGAGGAAGAGAGGGAAGGAAAAGGTTCAGCCAAAACGTGTAGGAGTGGACAGCTTTACCTTTTTAGGTTTTGTCTGCTTCAATATTTGCCTCTAGCTTTTGGGGGAAATACGGTGCCAGTGGCTTGTGGGTTATAGTTGCCTAGATGCCTGTTAATAAGGGCGAGACTCCAGCTATTCTATTAAGAATAACCTCTTTGGCTGGACCTAAAATGGGATCAGTACTCCTCCAGAAATTATACATAGCATGCTCCTTTTCCATCGGAAACTTATACTTTAACAAGCATGCTAAAAATACACATACACGCGCGCACACATACACACAGACTGACTTTCCGGATCAAAATAAAATAAAGGTGTTTTTGAGTTTAGAGGCAGCCTGTAAATTCGCCCTGCGTCTTTAGTAGAGATAGTTTTATGTAGGTCTTTGGTCCAAGGAATCAAGAGTCAGCCCTAATGATTGGAATGATTGTGTGGCTTCCATAGTATTAATTTGTAAAAAGGGTTAAAAAGCACTGTCACTGAAAATTTTCTCCCAACTCCAAAGTCTTCCATAGCATCTATTAAAATCCCTACCATTAATCACACCTTTTTTTGGTCAGAGATTATCTGAATAGACATCCACATATGACCTTAGAACTCATGAAAGTATGTTAGATATTCATTTTATTAACCATATTAATATATTTATATTTATATACATTAACTATTAGCCTATTAATCTAGCAAAAATAGAATCTGAAGGACTAAAACAGAAAATAGCTAAGTTTGAATGTGGGAGAGCTTTGAGAGGGGAGAATTTTGGATGTCAAATAGTAAGGGCCCTTGACCAGCTAGGAAGCATCTTAAAATATTTATTATGGAATTGACAGAAGTAGTAAGTGAGAAGAGTGATAAAAATAATGAGCTTTTGAAAGAGGACATAGAGAGGGCAAAATGGAGAAACAAAGTTTGTCGATGTTAGGTTTGCCTATGGTCAGCTTGAGAATTTGAGTAGTGAACAGGATGGATTGCAGTCCCAGACCCATAGTCTCTGTTTTTTAAGCCAAGATATTCCAGATACAATTTTGTTTTAAATAATTATTTTTGTAAAGAATTTCATCATTATAACTTTCTCTGTGTCATTTAATGATGGGGCAATGCTAAAATGTTAGTATGCTATTCATGATTAGTTTTTCTAGTAGTTAATGAAATTAAATGAGAAAATACCTAACTCAAACATATGTTTTCTTATGCTCAATACATTAATCAAAACTCTCTCTTTCCTCTGCAAAACATACTGACCCAAGGCCACAGAGTATTCACTAGAGCTAGTAGGCTTCCTTCCAGTAAGTTCTACACTTCTGCTCCCACCAGTCAGATTTAGGGGCTTGCCAAAAATTAGTTGTGTTTGTTTGCAAACCGATTTATGCTAGTTGTTATTGTAATTACATGATTGCATTAAATTTTACTTAAACTAATGAAATGAGAGTTGGAAGGGAAAATTGTTGTTTCTAGGAAAACTAAGTTGAATGCTTTAGAAAGACTCCCTACAGACAATATGATTTAAAAAAAAAAAAACTGTTAACTTAGATGTGCATGAAACACTGTAAAAGATTATGAAGAAAACAAACCAAATCAGATTCTCATATTATTTTGCCAATATTTTTTTTTTCATTTTTACGGAAACCAATATTAGAAATCTCAAAAGATGCATTGGAATATGGTTTATATGTGAAGGGCATGATCTATTCAATAAAATTCTAATCATTGAAACTATACTCAAAGAAAAGGCCTTGGCCTTCCATTGAAGAGATTTCAGAATAAAATGCACACTTAAGCGTTTTATGTTAATATGTTTAAAGTATGTAATGTTAACACAATTAGAATGCGAGTCAACCATTTTACATTTGTTTGTATATTAATGCACACTATTCGCATCAAGTTGCTAATTTACATGTCACATTTTTATGAAGTCTAATTCCAAGTATGCAATGTAAAACACTGATTACTATAGCATTTAGCAAGTTTGTTTGCAATATGTGATGTTTTAAAGGAAGTTAGATTGACTTAGGTTTATAATATAGTAAATTCCTTGTACCATTTCCTAAAATTGAGGTCAGTTTGTAAGATCTGGTATCTCTTGGGGTGAAGGGATGATAATAGAGTGCTCAGAAGGTGTGGGGCTGTATATGCTGAAACTGTTGTTATGGACTGAATGTTTGTGTATCCCAAAATTCATATGTTGAAATCCTAACGCCCAATGTGATGGTATTAGGTGTTGGGGCCTTTGGGAGGTGATTAGGTCATGAGGGTGGAGTTCTCATGAATGGGATAAGTACCCTCATAAAAGAGACCCCGGAGAGTTCTCCACCCTCTTCCACCATGAGAAACAGCCAGAAAATGGCAGTCTATGAATCAGAAAGTGGGCTCTCACCAGACACCAAATTTGCTGGCACCTTGATCCTGGACTTTGCAGTCTCCAGAACTGAGAAATAAATGTTTGTTGTTTAAGCCTATGTTGTTTAAGTCTAAGGTATTTTTCCCATAAACTACCGTATGCAACCTGAACAAACTAAGTGTATTACAGATAACATAATCTACGGCAGTGTTTTCTACACTGGTCTCTTAACGGATGATATAAGGTTCACTAACCCATGATGAAAAGAGGAAAATAAGGACCATGTAGTTATTTTAAGAAACCTAAATGCATTCCATGTTCAGGACTGTTATCTACTCTTAAATATGTCCATTTTATTGTTCTGCTTTTTTTTGGAAATTAAGATGATGGAAATTTTTTTGTTAATGTTCTTAATGGACAAAATAAAATTTTGGATACTCTAGATACCCTAAGTTTTCCTTTTTTTCTCTGGTGGACACTGAGGGTTAAGAGAGAAGGGTAGAGGAGCTGTCAGCTTGCTTGGAATTGTACATTATCTGTTTTGTCTATGTTTTTTATACTGAAGTCTATAAAAAAATACGGATATGGACTTGTGGGGATGATCCAAGCAGTCGGACTCTTTCTTGTATGTCTTGGCAAAATTTGATGAACCATTGTTCTGCACTCTACAAAAATAGGAACATGAGGGGGATTTTGAATAGCTTTGGATGCTCATGGAGGGAGGGAAATGATCAGGCTTATGCTTTAAGAAAAGGATGAGTATAGTTACCATCAATAGACCTCTATGTTTTTAATTCATTCCAAACTCTATTGGCCTACTTATAAGTAAGGAGGAAGGAGAGAATCAAATTATATGTCTAGTAAGTGTATCAGTAACTTTGGAGGTGAGAAGGCATCTCTCTGGACCCACACACATCCTCAGTTGGTTGTGGGCAATATTGATAAAGAGTGCACCATTCATATGTTAAATAACTATACTCAAACATAACTCTTACCAGTGATTTCCTTTCTGAGATAAGAATCTCGTTAGACATCAATGGAAAAACCAGACTGAATGGAGGCTAGGTTAATAACTGACTGAGGCTTTCTTCTGGTTCAATCAGTATTTGAGATTGTTTAAACATAGTTCTCCTGGGAATAGAAAAGAACTAAGCTAAAAGCTAATACCAAAACAAAAGAAAACGAAACAAAAACAACCTTGGCAATTAGGTGAAGAATGTTTAAGCATTTCATTCACTCTATCATTACACAGCTTTCTTAGAAGTATAACTTTTTAAGAATCATTATCAAATATTCACATAGTGCTTACATTTTTATAGGTACTTTACAAATATTAACTCATTTAACCCTTATAAAAATTTCCTAAAGTAGTTCCTAGTATTGTGATGGCCCACATTTTATAGATGAGGAAACTGAGGCATAAATAGGTTAACTAACTTCTCCGAGGTCACATAGTAAGTGGTGGAGCCAGGATTCACATTCAGGCAGTCTGGCTATTGAGTCCTTGCTCCAAGCCTCCACATATCGCTGCCTCTCTAGTAAAGGATGTGGTTGTCGTGGCTGCTGTTGAAACCCACATCTTCTTGCCACCATCTCCATTTTGGCTCCATTAAGACCGCGGAAAGTCCTGATAGCACTTAGCAAGCAGTGTTGTCTCTGACAGGCATGAAGACTGGCCTTTTCCATGACCTTTCCTTAAGTGATCACCTCAGAACAGATAGATCAAGTGAAGCCGGAGGAAATGGAAGAGGATGGAAATCCGTGGATGTCTGCATTTTGCCACACCCTCTGAAGTGGTTATTCTGGTGTAAAACGTACAACCAGTAGCCTTCCTTCCTTAATTTCCCCCTAAAACATAAAGGGAAGGCAGGAACTATTATAGTTCCATCCTTCCTAATGTTTACAGGCACATTATAAACACATGAAGGATGTGCTTCATCCTTCCTAATGTTTATAATTTATCTAATTCATTGTGTAAATATGTATGGAAATTTTCACAAATATGTTCACGTCAAGAAAATATCCTTTCATATAACAGTCAGTAGTTTTACTTCTTACATGGACTTAGTAAAATAGAGATTACCGTTGTTTTACAAAAGATGAACCTGAGGCTCAGAGAAGTGACAGAATTTATTCAAGTTCTCAGCACAAGCAAGTGGCTGAGCCAAGAATCAGACCCAGACTTGGCTGATTTCATTATGATGTACCGATTTTAATAAATCAGTTCATGAAGTCAACATACACAAAGAAATCTCAAAAAGAATCATTTATTTATGCATCCCTACTATATGGGTGGGTTAGTATATTGACAGATCTCTAGTCAACTTCTCCACTGAACACACAGACTGCTGTTGAAATGTCCCAGAGACAAGTCCTTTTCCTCTCCACTTGTACTGCCCCAGTGGCACGCTGCCTTGGTGTTCACTCTTCTGTATCCCAAATCAGAAATCGCCATTATGGAGAATGGTGCTGCAACAGCACCCTACCAGCAATTTCCCATAAACATGCTTTTCCTCTTAATTGTACATTCTTCAAAAGGCAGACCGAAGAACACACCTCTGAAAATAGCCTAATCAAGCTTGTTTTCTCTTCATGATTAGCATAAGTGCCTATACCTAGGAAGGAGGAAAGGAGAGCTTTTTCCTCAGTGAGGTGCTGGTGGATGAGAGCAGTGATGTAAGCAAGCAACTGGGAAACCTTGGTTTACGTATTTAGCAATCAAATGATTTAGGACAATGTGGCTCATAAATACCAGCCATCACATTGATGCCATTCCATGCCAAAGTTTACACTGAGGAAGGGCAAAAATAAGGAACAATATGCATAACATCAGTGAGTTTTTTGTAAGGTTTAAATTCAATCAATTCAGTGTTTTAGACTTTATTGTGAGATTATAGCCTTCTTATTTCTGTGGGATTAAAATGCCCCTTTTGAAAGGACAATAATGGTGATGTTTAGGGAGCGGCATTTGTTTTTATTAAGTGAATAAAATTAAAATAGAAATTGAAAACATAAATAAAAGACAGGACTGAAATCCAAATGCCTAGGATTGTGCATACCAGTGGTTCCAAACCTTGTTTTTTTCCCCCAAACCTTAATTTTACCTTAACACAGCTATGTCTCCAGTTATTCCACTCAATGCTGTGAAATTCTTAAAACTCAATTATTTTAAAATTTATTTCAAATAAAAACAGAACTCTATGCCATTCAACACTTTTAAAAGTTCAGGAAGGAAATCACTGGATCAGTCAAACAAAGGCAGTCTGTTGCACACATCTGATGGCAGGTGTGTTACGGAGAAATTTCCATTTTAAATTGGAGTTCAACTGGCCAGTAGCAGCCTGCTCACAGCTGTCTGAGGAAGGCAACAGAAACTCCAGGTCCCGCTGGACATGGGCCTAGAGGCACCCGGTGCTGCCATACAGCCCACAGTAGCATTCCTCTCCTTATATTTATGGTGAATAGCACTGCACTTCAACCTTCTGAGGGGGAAAAACAGACAAAATTAAGGTGAGCTTTGGAAACAGTTATATGAACACCCTCAGAGATACAGCCTGCAAGGCAAGGTCTGTGAATAAGGATGTGTGTGTACACGGGGTGAGTGGAAAGGACCAGAAGACGAGGAATAGTGAAAGGAATCTACAGGTTGGAAAAAAAAAATCTGAGCTCTGGTGCTTCAGGAGCGACGGGAAGAACATTTCAACAACCCAAAGCGGGTGGGTGAGAGAAGGTTCAGCGAGGAGGGAGGAGTGGAGATGGGTGGGAGAGGCCGCCTGGTCCAAACCTTGAGCTGGAAATCTGGGTGGCCTGAGTGCAGTACGTGTCCAGTCCAGCACGCGGCTCCCACACGCCCAGGGGCCTCGAGACTTCGGTCTCCAGGTGCCGTCGGGAGGAGCCGGGCTTACCGATTCCCGGAGGCGAGGCTTGCGACTGGGACAGTCATGAGAATCCAAGGTCCCAGGTGCGATTTCACTTCCGGAGAGAAGCCCTGGACCTCGAGGTAGGCGCAGTCCCTCGCCTCCCTGGCCTGGGCTGCACTGCGCCCTTGGCCGTGGGGCCACCATGGGGGCTTGGCCTCCAGGCTCTCAGACCCTCTCCTTTCTACCCAATCCTGACCCCCCATAGGTGGGAGGAGGGTGGGGCACCTCCCAGGCTGGTTTGTTTTGCACTTTTATACTGATTTATTTTTTAAATTTATTGCAATGTACTCATTTCTATTATTTTGCTTTTGCATTTTTATGTTTTTATTCTTTAACAGTTTCAAAGTAACTTCTTTCCGGAAACATCACAAAACCTCTGGGCGCAGGTGCATTGCCTCCAGCTCTGGCTGGCAGCTCGCCTGGGAGGATCCCGCCCTTGCTGGTTCCATTACTAGGAGAGGACGTTTGTCCCCAAACTGGGCGAGCTGAGAGGCCTTCCTCTCCCACTTCCACTGGGTCACTCGGACCGCTTTTTGCTGTGTCTTTTCCAGTTGGTGCTGCCGGAGAAATCCCTGGTGTCAAGTCTGCACCTTGGTTTGGGGTCCATATTTGCACAAAAAAGCATCAGCATTGCAGATTCTACAGGGCTACTGGGAAACTCGGAATTTAGGTAGCTTTTGGCTATCATTTCAGTTTTCAGAGTGTGGATTAGGACCGTGTGGGCTTTCCTCTTCCATGTGCAGTCTTTAATAGGATGAGGCCAATAGATTTCTGACATTTACTTTGTCAGTAGCTAATCAAAAGCCATCTACTCTTGCGGACTCATCAGAAACGGCGCCATCCTTCTCGCTAATTTTAATGAATATTTTCTGTATTAGTTTTTTGGTTTTTTTTTTTTTTACACCATGTAGTAGTGGTAGGCTAGGAATGTCCTGGGGATTTTGCACCTGTTAAACTGAGTCACAGACTGAAAACCACGGGGTTTTAGGCAGAATTTAAGTCCCCCAAACTGCATATCAATTTGATCTTAGAGGTTAAAATGTTCCACACAGGAACCTTCTTTCCACAGTGTTTTCCAGAATATGTGTTCTGTTGCTCACGACTCTTGTTATTGTTGCCGTTGTTGATTTGATAGTACACGTTCTCTTAACCAGCCTCCCCTTAACCGACGCTGGGTTAACAGAATTTCTCGATTTCTTTCAGTGAAGGCACTGAATGTTTAAGGCTAGTGGGTTCTTCTCTGTAGGTAAATTGGCTCATCTTTGCTTCCAGCAGCTGAAATGTGTGCTTATCAACAATCTGAGAGTTTAAATCCAAAACGATGTCAGTTCCCAAACCAGTTATGTCAGTTATTATTTTATGTAATTTAAATTAAATTAAAAATTACGTGAATAGATATAAGATAAATTTGAAAAGAAAATAGTTATTTCTAGGGAAACTGAATCGAATTTTTTAGAATGCTCCATGAAAGGCAAGTAACAAAATGACCGTTAAGTTGGTTGTGAGAGATTGAGTCTGGAGGAAAAAAAATGACAAAACCCAAAAAACTCTGCTCTCAGCTCGTGTCTGTAATTATAACTTTTAGTGTATCTTAAGTCCTTCTTCCATATGAAAGAACCTGAGCCTGGAAATTGTACACAATGCATAATGTGAATGGCTTAGGTAAGAAAGATGATGCAGAGTTCCAATCAATGTACTCATACTCAAGGAAAAGGACTAGACTGTCCATCACAAGATTGGTGAATGAAATAGATCTATGTATATGTGTAAACCTTCAGTATTTTAATTTAAAACAGATAAATGTGTTTTTCCACTAACAGACTAACCAATGGTGTCAATCCTATCCGATAAGTGGCTTCTACTTTATTTAGATGTTTTTGAGTTTTCTGAATTTTGAGTTTTTGTTTGTTGTGTTCACTGCTTTATTTGGAAAGTTGGTGCCTAGCATGTTGTAGATGCTCGATAAATAATTGTTCAAGGTGTGAATGAATGTGATGATGGGGATCTTTGATTTGAAAGATAAAAATGTATATGAGTAGATATTTAAAGTTGTCCTCCAGACCAGTTTAGGGGGCGAGAGAGGGGGGATTGGTGGAGATGAAGGAGAGGAGGAGGAAGGGAATCTTGCTTTTTAAGGGGTATAACACAACTCGGGGGACAGTTTTTTCAAACCCTCCCCAACCACCGTTCTGACACCTATCCTCAGTGAATATCGTCCACTCTCAGCTTCTTCCTTCCTTTTCTTGGCTGAGATCCACTGTAATTTTGTTGAGAACTACTGCCCGAAACTCTCATCTGTACTGTAATTTAGCTCTGACAGATTTAGATTTAGTTCCATGCGCATTAGGATGAATACCTCACTTGGTTTACTCTGCACTATAACACACACTTTTTTTGCATGTGTGCTTGTTTATTGATTGGGGGAAGACAAAATTTAGTCAATAGGCTACTTTGAAACCAGTCAAAAAGTTATTAGCAATTTGCTAACTAAGTCTGTAACTAAATTCAATTTCTTTTCCTCTCATTTTTTGTTTCACTGTGAAATATAGTACATATGTAAATTTCAAAAACCAAATGCCGTTATGAAAAACAAAAACCAAAAAAACAAAAAACTGAGCCCTTGGGTACCCACCACCCAGCTTGAGAAACAAAACGTTTCAGGAACGTTTGAAGTCACCTGAGTGTACATTCTTCCACTTTGCACTCCTTTCCCTCATTCCTAGGAGTAGTCTCTACTCTGAATTTGGTGCTAATCATTGCCTTGTTTTTCTTTATAATTTCACTGCCTTTGGATGTATTCCTAAACAATGTGTGTCTGCCTGTTTTTGAAATTGAAATCATATTGTATTCCTCTGTTACTTAATTTTTCATTTAATATTTGTTTTTTAAAAATCTTTCTCATCGATGCCCATAACTGTGGTGCACTGATTTTCCATCCCATAAAATGTTCCAGTGTATAAGTATGCTGCAATTTATTTGTCTTCTCCACTGTCATTGGACTTTTGAATTATTTACAGGGTTTTTTTTTTTTTCTTTTTCTTTTTTTTTTGCTGTGTTGAACAACATAGCTATGAACTTGGGCATGCCCTCCTGGTGCACAGGAGAAGGATTTTCTCCAGACTGTAGTGTTATACACAGGAATGGTCATACGGTATGCATATACTCAACTTTACCAAGTAAAGTAAAATTATTTTTCCACATTGGTTTTAGCAGTTTATACTCTGACCAGCTGTGTATGGATGTTTAAATTCAACTTTTCAAAACAACACAGGCATGTGTGGATTTATCTGTATCCTGAATTGCTGTAGAATAGCTGCAGTTGCAGGAAGAGAAGCAGCTTTGCTGTTTATTTCCCTGAAGTCTTACATTCCCCATGGGAAGAGGAGAGCCAGAGAATACACACAATTCTGTTTATGCTAATGTGAGATGTGTTGGTTAAATAAGGAAAAATTAAGTAGTAGACCTGAAAAAAAAAAGAAGAACATATTCTTGTTCCTCTTAATTAAATCTTTGAACTTAATTGCTGAGTATGAAGGTATTCCAGAATATATGGTATAGCGTATGTAGGATAACACACCTCAAGGTCATTTTCTCCTTGTTTTCTAAAAACTGTAATCAGTGCAAAAATGATAGCTGACTACGGATTTTGGGGGAAATCTTTCTGTTAATTCTATTATTATTTCCCTTTGATATCATAAGACTGTCAAACATTTTCTAATTTAAATGTTTCTTGAAATAACATTCCTTCTATTCTGTGAATTACTTCTGATGTTTTGTACTTTAAGAAATAAAAATATATGCATTTTATTTTTTTAAACAATAAACAACTTTTATGTCCTCATTATTCTAGATCATGTTAATGAAATCTTTTTTAAAGGGTTTAAGACAAAGTGACTTATTTGTCAAATGTGAAAAAGACACTTTATTCAAAAGACTCTGGATTTAATTGTTCTATCAAATGCTTCTAATTTAAAGGTTTTGATACATTTTAGGTATGTAACATTTTGATCCTAATTTCCAGCTAGCAAAAATGGATGATTCCAAGAAATATAGAACCTACAAAAAATGACAAAGAAAATATTTTATGTGACCTAGTTGAAATCAACAAAATATATTCTGTTATAAACCTATTATAATTGTTCATTTCTGCCATATATAATTAAATGATGCTATTTCTACAAAAAAAAATTGTAAAAAATTTACAATTTTTTGGAAAAGTATTTAGCAAATAATACTTAACTTGAAAATAATTATTAATTATTAGCTATGAAGAGATTATTTAACCAATTCTACTATTTTCTCCCAAATATTTCATGTGTATATAAATCTAAAATTCAACATGAATTTGTTATTTTGCTACAGAATTTTGCAAGGAGTGATGCTAACATTGAAAGAGAAATTAAGTACTGTACTTTAACATTTATTAATTAATACATAATCAACCAATAGATGTTATTTTAGTAATTCAGTTTTGTTCTTTACTAACATTTTTAACAGTATAAAGAAAACATGTTTACGTTTGACAAGTATTTGTGAATTTATAGTTTCTTAGTAGGATCCAGGCTCACACTGTGACAATGAATCAAGACATAAGATCCTATTGAACAATTGTCCTTCAAAAGGGAAACAATGGATTTACTACCAGTTTTATTTTACTTGTGCCTTCTGTCCTTAGCTACAGCATGCACAGCTTGACTATTTTAAGTAATCGAACAGCTGCTAATTAGTGGTTTTAATAGTCAAGGCAAGGGTGAAGCACGTTGTGCATATAAACTGAACCTAAATGTGTTTTTCTGAATGGCATTGCACGAGAAAAAGTCTTTAAAAAATTGCATTTTTTTCACGATCCAAAGTAACATAACTATTCATATCTGAATCTCCTTGTGCTTCCTAATTCATAACTCTCACAATATATACACTTTGAAATAATTATTTTAAATTTACAGACTTTAAATTAGTAGTAGGCGCATGCCAACAAAGGTGAGAATTATATTATCCACCGGGAAAGCATGCAAACTCTTTTTTACAGAAAGTCATTACATCCCTATGTATGGGAATTATAATCCAAACGGATTTTTATAAAAAACAATTGCCAAAATTTCTCAAGTAATGTTAATGAAAATAGATGATAGTTGAAAAGTTTTTTTGCCCAGAATGATCCCAACTGGTCTATTCAGAATTAATGATAATGATGAAATCTAGATAACTTAAAAGATTGAAAAATATATTTTAGTTTCAAGTTGTGGTTGACATCAGACACAGGACATGGTACTAAATACACTGGCTTTAAAATTCTAGACACCTTAGAAAATCATATATAACACACACAGCTGGGGGACTCAATTGAGTATGTGTTATCACTTTGTGTCAATTGCAAACATTAGGGTTTACCTGAAAACAAAAAAAAAGGTAAAATCCAACATGTTTAGTTATTTAAGACGAGAAAATGTTTTAACTGTTTCAACAAAATCAAAATTTGCAATGGTAAAAATTTGCAAAATTTAAAAAATGGTAAAAAAAAGGAGATATCATCCAACAATAACAAATATGTTAACACTTTCTTTACCTGAAAATCTATGTTGATAAGCAGGTAGGAGTGGGGCAAAAATCCCCTGCTTGTCAGGCTAGATGGAGAGGCATCTGCAGAAACCACAGTAGAGGATGATTGAACAGCGCTCTTCTAAAAGCTCCACCTGTGTCTTGGGATTACTCTTGCGAAGTTTTCATTTTCAAATGTCTTTTGTTTTTAGTGTGAACACGTGGAATTATTTTCTCCCACTCAGTGGAAATGACCTTTGTTCTATTAAATGCACGCGTTTATTTTCTATTTCATATTCTCTGACAGAGCCACTTTCGTTCCATCATTTATAACCTAGACTATTCATTCCATGTAACACCGTCTGGCTCTCCCTGCCATCACCGATATGGAGTTTGCAGATTTGCAGAGACACCACAGGAAATTGTTCTTCAAATGTTAAAACAACATGATTAAAAACAAACAAAGAACACTTATTGTTAAAAATAATCCTATGCAGTCTGTACTGAAACTGAAATATAATAATGTACACCCGAAATTTACACAATGTTATAAGCCAGTATGACCTCGATAAAATAATTAATAAAAAAAATCAATGAAAGCATTTTGTAGGACTCAGTTGGCCATATGGGATTTACAATAAAGAGTCTTGTATATTTTGTTATTATTTATAAATTATGTTCTACACATTCTTTATGCAAATAAAAAAATTTTAATAAAAAAATATCCTGTCAAGAAAATCCCAGTAAATGCTTCTTGTATTTAGAGTCTCAGATTTTTTTTAAAAAGCGATTTTATTTCAAATAATTTAGAAAACTTGTATTAAATTTTGTACTATTGAAAATTATCTCAAGTATGAGATTTATGCAGATATGAAAGAAGTTATACAGGAGGAAAGAATGGGGAGCAGCAGAGAAATATGCTCTTCATTCCTTTTTCTTTATTATCATAATCATGTCTGTTCATATAAAGGATGATTTTGAAGACTATATATTTAAAAATTATTTCTGCTGTTGTTCACTAGACAGAGACCCTAACTATAAATTATTCAGTGGTTTAAGCTTCTTTCTAAAATTTTTACCACAGTCTCTCAAGTAGCAATTTTTAGTTTCACTGACTTACTCTTATCCTAACTCGCTAGTCGTGGAATTTGGTAATAATGAAATGCCTACGCAGGGAACCAAAGGGAGGGAAAGCATAGCATGTACATCACACACAAGTGGACAGCAAGTGCCATAACAACTAAAATTTATTTGTACCGTAAATACCCAAAGAAAGATTAAAAAAAAATCAACAACCCCACAGTTGATGGTGATTGTTTGTTTAGAAAATATCTAAAGTGACTTGAAAAGTAGAGGAAGTTATCTATGTTATTCAAACGAAATAGAGTATTTTTTTATTATCTGGATATTTTAGTCAGAGACAGATTTGGATGTTGTTGGCCTTAGTTCTCATATGTTCAACCCTCAGGCACAATTTAAATACCTAGAACAAGATGTAGTCAGCAGAACTAAAGATTTAAGTAAGTTTGAAAGGCTACACGGATTGCGTGTGAGATTAATTACATGACATTAGAAATTATTTAAACAAGGAAAGAACTCATTGAGTGAGGGAAAATAGCAGGCATATTAATACCTAGCAAATCTAATTAGCATTTGTGAGTTGTTGAATTTTACCTTTGTGTGCTCTATTAATTCTTCGTAGGATGGATGCACATTAAAAATTTTTTTTAAAAAACAGCTGGGGTTATTTTTATAAGGTTTAAAGATGTTCACAGCTAGAGCTTTTTAAATTTTTATTGAGGTATAATTAACATACAGTATTATATTAGTTTCAGGTTTACAACATAGTGATTCAACATTTATATATACTGGGAAATGTTCACCACAATAAGTCTAATTGCTGTCTGTCACCTTGCTAAGTTAATACAATATTATTGACTATATTCCCCATGCTGTACATTACATCCCGATGACTTATTTAATTTATAACGAACTTTATAAGTTTGTACTTCGTAATCCCCTTTACCCATTTTGCTTCCCTTCTAACTCCTGTCCCCTCTGGCAACCACCAATCTGTTCTCCGCATCTGTGAGCGCTGAGTTTTGTTTTGTCTTGTTTGTTTGTTCTGTTCTTTAGATTCCACACATAAGTGAAATGTGGTATTTGTCTTGGATAAATGGATAAAGAAGATGTGGTATATATAGACATATACAATGGAATGGTACTCAGCCACAAAAGAGAATGAAATCTTGCCACTTGTGACGGACCTTGAGGGATTTATGCTAAGTGAAATAATCCAGACAGCTAGACTTCTGAAAGTTTCCATGATAGGCACCACCTATGTGCCCAGGCAGTTTGCGGTTTGTGTGTTTGTGAGTGTGTATGTATGTGTATTGGGGTTGCTGAAAAAGGGTGGGGTTTTCTAGAACATTTCCAGAAGAGAGAGGTAGCTGCTGTCTCAGTGAATTACAAAGATGGCTAGACGTTAGAGTACACTCTTAATAGTTTGCTGATAGACTCATTTGTAATTTGCAATGTGTTTCTGGGTAATGGGACTTTGAAACAGCTCTAGTCTAATTTCATTGTCAAAGCAAGGTTAAGTACCATAGTGCTAGACATGCGTTTCTAAGAATTTAAGATCAAATTCTCTGATAGTCTCTAGTTTTGGGGATCTGGTAAATCTATGATGTCTCTGGGCCACAGTTTCCTCATTTATCAGTTGGTAATAATACTAATAACTCAACTAACCTCACAGGATGATTGTAAGGATCAAAATGAGATAATATATAGCATTTTATAAAATTCTTAAATACTATACAAGTGAAAGGTGCTTTACCCCCAACTACTTGTGACCCTGGGTTTCTAGGCATATTCTCCATAAGCATTATTTCTTTCTATTTGTTTCTCTCCTTTTCATTCCCCTCTTCCTGCTACACAATACAGCTTCCTAATGATAGTGTTTTTCCTAGCATCTAACCCAGGGCTTACAATACCTTTCTTATAGCAGACACTTCAAAGATATCTTTAATTGCTTCCCGTGCCAGTTATCAGTTTATTGCCTCTCAGCTCCAAATTCACCCTTCACTACCTGTTCTGAGAGTCCATACTGAACTCTGCAAGCATTTTTCTTTCCAGTCAGCATGATGTAAATTTAGCCAGTAGAGGGAGTGGGAGGGACATTGTAGGAGGAAAGGAGTAACTTCTTATGGTTCCTGTGTATGTGGTTTTCCTTTCTTGCTTCTGCTGCATAGTAACTTAGCGGTGTGGTTGTGTGAAGACATGCAGTGCAGCTCTGCCTGATCCTGCACCCAGAGCGCATAGTTCCACGGGAACCTTGTATCCTTGCCTGAGCATGGTAACCATCTTTCTGCAGCTTTCCCCATGTTGACACTGCACACTCTAGGCTTCTCTCCTGCAGCAGCAGCCTCTACTCCCTTTGTACACCCTACCATTAGCTGTGGCTCTCCTGTACCCTGAAGGATTGTTTCTTGCTTTTCTGGTGACTGTGGACCACCTCTGACCCAGCAGTGCAGCCAACTTCTCCGCCATCCAGTGGGCTACAATCATGCCTTTTCCAATTAGGTCTGAACCTCAGACTTCAAAAGGGGGCCCTTCTTTCAAATTTGTCCTTCCTTGAGTACCCTTCCTCAACCTTAGGGTAGACTTTAGTATTCTCTTTACATCTTTATAGCTACTCTCTTATCATAACTTAATAATTCTTTATGTTAAACATCTCCTGTTTAAATTACTGTGTGATTTTTGTCTCTTTATTGGGCCCAGACTAATACATTGGCCGATTAAAAGTATCACATAATCACATAAAAAACATCTGACAGTCACAACAATACCCTAAGTTATAATTTCTATTTATATTATTTTACTTTAACATATTCATTAACTTCAAGTAAGTCATCATGTTTTCTTGTGTTTACTAGCATCGGAGAAAAAATTCACATAATGGCAGCAAGCACCAGTGATGTAAATGGTATTAGTACTGTGGATTTAGTATTCAATTTTATTCAACTTCCTACTTTGACCATAATTTCCATAAGACCAACATTTATAAAACAATCAGTAAATCATAATTATAAATGTTACTATCTCAGCTATTGAGCTCTTGAAATATTGCGAAACATTAAAAAGTACAATCCAAGTGATCAAATATTTTCCTGTATAGTGTTGTATAACTAAGAGGTATTTTTTTTCTTTATCTCAAATAGTAATTGTTTATAATGTTTACTGCCTCAGGGTCAAGGTAGCATTGAATTCTATTGTACCACTCAAACTTCTTTACTTTGACCAGAAAATAACGACTCCTTCATTGGTAAAGCATATGATTGACCGTTGAGCAGATAACAGGAAAATACTACTTGTCTTAATGTCTAAGATGCTATCGATTGTAAGACACATAATTTAACCATTTATTTAATGCATGAACACAGGAAAAGTGCTGATATAATTGTAAGACCCTGTAAAATATGAAAGACATGCTGGATCAGAGATGTTAAAAGGCGAAAAATTATGCCTCTTAGAATCGGTGAAATACGGTAGAACTTTAGGTAATTCTTAGGGATGAATAGTCTTGGTATTGCTGCCCGGTCATAATTGTCAATATTTCATTTGAAAGAAAAGCTATTTTCTTTGTGTGATTATAATATTGTTCTTTTAAAATTAGAAGGTGTTTTGGTGTGTTAGTTTAATAGTCTATAGGCTTCAGACTACTTGAGCCCCATCAGACCACATCACGTTTCAGTACCCTGCCTTCTTTATGAATCGGGCCTTGCAAAAACTCTGCATGGTTTCGGCTTCTGTTCTCAAATCGGCCTCCTTCAATTTCCAGTGAGCCCCCTCTGGCAATTTGGATGTTTATTATTCTTAGTGCCATCAAGCTCATTCCCTTCCCTCCACTTCCTGCCTCTCCGATGCTCATTCCATCTGGATCTTGTACAGTTTGTCCCTGTCTGCTTTATTCACATTTGTGAAGTTTTGTCATAGGTGTTGTCCAAAAGTTTTTGGTTTTGCTATTCTTTCTTTCTTTATTTTTGGTGAGGAAGATTGGCCCTGAGCTAACATCCATTACCCATCTTCCTCTTTTTGCTGAGGAAGATTAGCCCTGAGCTAACATCTGTGCCCATCTTCCTCTGTTTTGTATATGGGATGCCACCACAGGGTGACTTGATGAGCTGTGTGTATGTCCATGCCCAGGATCTGAACCCGCGAACCCTGGGCCGCCACCCAAGCAGAGCACGTGAACTTAACCAATATGCCACCTGGCCAGCCCCAGGTTTTGCTATTCTTGTTTGCCTGTCTGGTCTGTTTTTATGGATGAATTAAGAGAGATTCCAAAACTACACCACTACTGTCAAACCTTTTGTTTTTTAAACTGCCAGTTCCAGCCAATTAACTTAATTCTTGAACTTCTGATGGGTGGGGATTTGCAATTTGAAAAGCAATAGTCTATGCAGTCCTTGGTTGTGCATCACGCAATTTATTAAAATATGGTACAAATTATAATGCAACACATTGTGCTTATTTGCATTTCTCTTTGGAGTTATTCTATTCACCAGCTCCCCCCGCCAAATTCTCATCACTATCTGATTTCCAAAAAAGTTTAGAAAAACTGCTCCAAAATGTGTTCATGGATTAAACAAGACCAACAGAAATGTATACCTGGACTATATTGTTTTACAAACCCATTAATCTCCATAGAGTCTCTGTTATGGAGCATTTTTTGTTTTTACTGTATAACCATTGTTTTTACATTGAGTGAGGTTAAAAGAAATAGCTGTATTTATTATAAGGATGTCCTTAAGGGAATGCTTTTTATATTACTATGTCCTTTTAACAAGTATACATAGGAAAAATTTCTCCCATATCTCAGTATCAGGAATTATCAAGTCTTCATTATTATTTGAACAATACAGAAACAAATAATTTGTATTTTTAGGATATAAAGAATTACATAAAATACATGGCTGATGCTTAAACTTTTAAAATTTGATTGAAGACCGAATTATTCTGGGGCTGGCCCCGTGGTGTAGCGGTTAAGTGCATGTGCTCCGCTGCTGGCGACCCGGGTTCAGATTCCGGGTGAACCAACGCACCGCTTGTCAGGCCATGCTGTGGTGGTGTCCCACATAAAGTGGAGGAAGATGGACATGGTTGTTAGCTCAGGGTCAGTCTTCCTCAGCAACAAGAGGAGTATTGGCATGGATGGTAGCTCAGGGCTGATCTTCCTCATAAAAAAAAAAAAAAAGTTATTTTAATATTGTGGTATTTACATGAATACTCGTGTAAATTTGCCTGCCCAAATAGTACTATTTGGAAATATTCTTTCTTCATTTCTTATTTTTCTTGTCTACTTGTGAGATTCTTCTGCCTGATTCTGATAATAAGAATCTTGCAATGAAGTACTAGAACATGGATAGATAAGATATTATTTTCTTGACTTGGTAAAACGTCTTTATATATTCAATTACGGAATATCTTGGCTCTCCATCATGTCAAACAATAGGACATAATTTCATTTTGTTAGTTGCCTTATTTCCCAGAAATATGAATATTTTTAAAGAGATTTCAATATTTTTTAACATTCTTTACAGGGCAATGTTTATATCTTACTCTCTTTAAGATACTGAGATTTCAAAATGTTTGGTTCTCTTCTTCTATTTTGAATAGAAAAACTTTTCCATTGATATTTACTTGAGCCAGTGAAAGTATTATCCCAATAAATATAGACAAAGCTGAAACTTTGTGTCTGTTTTTCAGAGTATCATTACAATTTTCCTTTCTGATTATATCCTTTGAAGAACAAATACTTTGACTTTAAGGAAAAACATTTCATGAGGAATTCTATGATTAAAGTAAAAAATGCATGAGATGTTTTGATTTTATAATGTACTATCTTAGGTCGAATAGTATAAAATTTCCAGAAAGAAATTGGTGATGAGGCTAATTTTAGAAGAACAATGTTATAATCATGCAATTTTCCAGATTTGTCTGAGCCCTCCGACTGCCTACCTAAATGTATTACTGTTCTATTCTATGGACAACAGTGATCCAGACATCAGCAAGAAATTTGGGGAAAGAGTTCCAGATGCTGGAACAGGAATTGGTAAGAGCTTGGAAGGGCTTCAGTTCTAGGGGGGACTGAGTATTAGGCAGAACAAGAACGCAGAAACAGACGCAAAAGCAGGCCCTGGTCTGTCAGACATAGGACACCGTGCCAGCACTGGACTAGCACCCATAATGATGAGTCTCAGAACGTGTGGCTGGGGCTGAATAAATATCCACTGTCACAGATATCTACTGTGATAGATATCATCACAGATGATGCTCCGAAGCTTGGGCTGGGGTATAATCTGGAGCTAGGCATCAAGTGAACTCAGTTATGAGACAAAAGATGTGTAAGTTAGGAAATATGTGGGTTGGATAATTAATACAGTTGAAGCAGGGTGCCATCACCACATTTCTACAAAATGAATTATTAAAGGAGAAAAAATGGAATTATTATAGAAAACACAGGTAGCATTAAAATGATCATGATCCAAGAGTACAAGAAGGACAGTTTTCTGTTTTTTTCTTTCTTCACTTTAAAAACTTGCCTATTTCTCAGTTAAGTGGCCTCTGCTTGACTCCTTCACTTTGGCTCTAGGAGTTGGCCTAGTGACACGTTTTGCTTAGTTCCTGGGAGGAAAACAAAAGATCCTTCTTCATGAAAATTCAAACCATCCAACTGTAGGACTGTCCTTAGTATTCTCCCTGAGTGAGAGCTGAGGCTGAGGGATTTGGTTGATTTTCAGGGCACTAGAACTCTAATAAATCTCAAATCTGGGATGAAGTATAGTATAAGATTAGTCACAAGAGTCAAGTGAATTTAATTAGTCAAATAGACTAATTGTGGGAGCAAAAAGAAAAAATTGGGAGCAGTTCTGCAATTAACAAAATCTCTGTTAGCAACACCCAAAAGGAGCAGAACCGGACCTATCTGAGAGTAGCATTTTGCCTTTCTGAAGATAATACTTTATAAAAGTGAAAATATACTTGCTGCTTACCGAAACTCACTTAAGAGAAAGGCTATATATTTGTATTCATGGAAATACAGTTAAGTTCTCCTGGCAAGCTGTCTCTGAGTATAAAGGGAGTGTCCTGTGAAGCCAGGCGTTTATGGGAAATAACAGGCTGAACGGGTTAATCCTCTTCCTTACAAAAGTCTTGATTAATAAGAATTTTCTCAGAAGTGGTATTGCAGGTCTCTTGCAATTCAAATGAAACCATAAAACATTCCAAGTGTTTTCTTTCTTTCATCAAATGACAATTTAGAATTACACTACAGAGAAGGACTCAGAAATATATAATTACATATCACCTTCACTTTGTAGACAGACTAATGACGTCACTTTACTGGTGTCTTTTGTGTCACAATTCAATTTTACATTAAAATCATGAGAGAAATAATTATACTGCTTTATTTTTCTTAATGCACTTTTTAAAAACCTGGCATTAAATTCCATATTTTCATGTGTTGTTGTCTTTAAAGTTGTGCTGGAATATTAATTCTAGGAGGACAGGGACTTTGTCTCTTTCATTTATAACTCTGTCCCTCAGGTCTGAAATAGTGCATAACATACAGTAGGTATTGACAAAGGGAACCAATGGATGAGTGAGTGAAGGAATGTTCTAAGGAGTTTGTTGGATGTTTGTTCTACAATTCTGTGAAGGAAAATATTTGATACAGCACAATGATGTTAGGGAAGAAAATGCTAAAGAAACTGGTGGTCTTTCTTTTCCCCAGCAGGTTCATGTACTATAAAATAAGAAATAGTATCCCAACTACTTCATGTCTCTGTCTCCCATTTTTGGCCTATAATTGGCTTATAATTTTTAATGTGGAATGTTTGTTAAAGGATGATATTAGAAAGACAGTGCTTTTCAATAGATAGGATATTAGTTAATATAGAGAGTTATAAACAGAAATATTCATTTTGTGCAGCAGTTTGCAAGTTGGACATTTTCCCCAATACTTCTGAAATCCCCACAGAAAACCCGCTTAATTTCCCTATGGGAAATTTCTATAAGGAGGGAATTGTGCCTCATATAGGGCTCTAAGAAATTTGTTTTGATTATATTATTTCTTATATTTTTGGCTTAGGTTATTTAATTAGTGAAATGGAGTTAATGAGGTAAAAACTTTTCTGAATCTATATCCATACATGATATATGTACACATATTTTTAATATTGAATTATATGTTAACTATGGATAACGGTGAGACTTGGCTAAGGGGTACACATTAGAACAGTGCTTGGTACATTGTAAGCACCATTAACTCTTAGCTTTTATTATTATTACTAGTATTATTATTTTGAAGATACCATTCACTTGCTTGAATAAATGTTCAATAAAGAATTGATTTAAAAAGAATACTCAGAATTTGTGCAGAGCATGACATGGGAGAAAATCTTCATTGTATAAATATAAGTTGTAAATTTCTTAGATATCTAGAATCTATATTATTAATTAGAAGATTTCATTGCTTTTGGAGTAGCAAGTTTAAATCTTGATTCCTTCGTTTACTGACTTTCTTAACTTCACTTAGTCTCAGTACCTTCCTCTATAACACAGGGATAGTAATATCTACTTTTCTAGATCATTATGAAAATATATTTTGAAAGATTTATTTAAATAAGACTGTCTGTGTATGTGTTTACACCATTGTGCACGGGATACATGCTAAAATATTAGAGCTATTATTGTATTGTCATTATTAACACTATTGCTATCATCTGGTCTATCAACTACACTATACATGTATTCTCTGCATATATCCGTCCTTCCTAAATAGTCAACTAGCCCTTTTTTATATATATATACTTCCAGTATCTCATCTTCTTGGCTTCTATCTTATTTAGTTTCTGAAGAGAAAGGAAAAAATAATTTCTCATTACTTCCTTAAAACAATAACATTGATTATCAGAAAAGTTTTCCTTATAATGGTCTGCTATTGACTATTCTTTCACTTCTCCTCGTTAGTCCTAATTCTGCCACCCTGGTTCCTGGTTCAATTCTCTTTTTGAACAGTGAGTGGAAAAGATAACATGCTGCTTTCAAAACCAAATATTCAAAGTTGGTCTATATAGTGTCTCCTAAAATCTAAGAAAGAGATATTTGTGATCAGAATTTGAAATAGCATTTCTGGTAGGGCCATACTAATTCTATTACGAAAGGCAAAAAGTCTTTACAATGCCAGATTATGTTATTACCTAATAACTTTTTAAAAACTGCATTATTAACTAGGATTTAAAAAAATTTAAGTCTCTTTTGGATCTACCTTAACCTCTAATTCTTTATTACATACATTCCATAAGTGGTTGTGGGTTTGATGAGGCCTGTGCTTCTCATGGATTCACCATTGTCTATTAATTGTTCACAGAAAGAACTCTGGGACAAGGATGGATATTTGAATAAACCAAAAGCTTCACCAGTCAAAATGGTGGAAATTCATGAAGTAATAAAGCACTAAGCTGAAGTAACTTCTAATTTACCCCACAAAATTTTCCTTAGTTTCCCCAACTCCTCCACTGAGATTGCAATGTGGTCTTTGGTTTCCAGCTGAGACACACACCTATGCACTGAAGATTCATAACAATGCTGTCTACATGTCCCATGTTGGACCGTGGTTCTTTCAATCAGTTAACAAACCTTTCTTTGAGTTCTACAGTATAATAAGCCCTAGGGATATGGTGGCCTCTGCACTCAGGAGCCTCCACTCTAACAGGGAAGATAGTCATCAGTCAAGAAATCACCAATATAATGAGTATTACAACTAAGCTAGTCAGGGGTACCATATTCTAGTCTTTTTAAAAGTGGGGATCACAGAGGGTGTTCCCAAGACAATGCAACAACTTGTAAAGGAGCCTCACCACTAAATATCTCACCTTGGAGAGGATGTGACAAATCCTTACATTTAATTTCATGCCCTGATGAGACATGTTAAAGTGAAACTCATATGGATATGTGTAGATATGCAAATGTGGAGTTTCAATTTCTTTTTGCGGTAGGTTGGGACCTTAGGGGAAATTAGAGCATGAAAATATGAAATAATTTTTTCCTTCATCAAAAGAGTTACAGGAACTTCCCATTTTGTCACAGAATGAATTTTCCTTTTGGATTGGTCTGAACCATGTAAAGAAATATCTTGAAATATCTGATGGTCTATATGTACCATAAAAGAGTACCATCATGGTGTAAGCGTAAATATCTTTTAAAAAAAGTTTTTTCAAGGGGTCAGAAAAGCTCCATGATATTTTTCCTATCTGTATGAAATCTCAATGTATAGTAAAATAGAACTAGGCATTGCCTACATAAACCAGATCTCATTTAGTCAAAGAACTAATTCAACTGTTTGACAGGATTTAACTAGTTTTTAGGCATTATTCAAAATACATTTGGAGACCACACCCAACACCTAGATATTGGTCTCTAACACCATGCCACGCCATAAAGAACTGGGACTTCTTGGAGAAATGGCTGATTCCTGGGAGGAGACAGAGTGGGTATAAGATGAGCCTGTAATAACAATCCTGTTATGCTATAAGGTAAGAAAGAAATGAAGGAGGGAAGGAAGGAAGAAGGAAAGAATGGAAGGAAAGGAGGAAAAGAAAAGAAAAAAAGAAGTACATGTGTTATAAGACACAGGATCCAGCTTGAAAGGGCTCCTACTGGCCAAATATGGGAAGATTTGAGTACCAAAATAATTAGATCCAGTAATGAATTATAAACCAGTGAAAAAAACGATGAAATGCATGAGCTCACTCTGATAAGCAGTTGATAGACAGATGAATGAATGAATGAATGCTGGAGAAGGAAGGCTCTTACAGTAGAATGCTGAAGGTCAACTGGTAAATGTGGAGGGAATGCTGGAGTTGGAAAATCAGCCTTTGCTACCATCAAAGTGAAGATCTGATGAGGAAAGAATCATAAGTGATTACTAAATCTAGAGGATCAGGGTATTTGCATGGTCTTAAACAGTCTTCCTACAGACTATTTCTTAGTTACATGGAGAAAAAGTAGTAATTACACCATGGAGGAATCAGATGACACCTTGACTAGTGACCAAAATTAATATCACCAATGAGGGGCAGATGGACATTGTATGTCACCCTGAGAGGATGCAACATCACCGATGCAATATGCTAACTGGAAATGCATACCCTGATTCTAATCATGAGGAAACATCGGACAAATCTAAAATGAGAAATGCTCTATTGGAAAAAAGGAGGACTCTATTCTTCAAAAGTGTCAATGTCATAAGAGACAAAGAAAGGCTAAGGAAATGTTCCATTCCTAGTCTCCTAAAGAAGGCTAATGAGGTTTAATAACTAAATGCCATTTCTGACTCTAGTCTGGATCCTGCACTAGGGAGAAAATATTATAAAAGACATTACTGAGTCCATTGACAAAATTGTAAGAATGATTGTTGACTAAAAGTAATTTATCTACGTTAATTGCTGAAGTTAATAATTGTACTGTGGTGAAGTAATACAATACCCTTATTCAAGGTAGGAAATACACACTGAGATACTTAGGGGAAAGGGTCATAAAGTATATTACTTACCCTCAAATGTTTCAGAAAACACGCACATGCACACATGTACACACACACATACACAGATCTAATTATAAAGCGAATGAGATAAGATTTTAACATAGGTGAAAGGGTATATGGATTTTTTTTACTGTTTTCATTCTTTTGCAACTTTTTTGTAAGTTTGAAATTATTTCCAAATCAATAATTTAAAAATCTATATCTTAGAACTATTTTAAAAATTAAAGCAGGGGCCAGCCCTGATGGCCTAGTGGTTAAAATTCAACACATTCTGCTTTGGAGGTCTGGGTTTGGTTCCTGAGCGTAGAACCATACCACTCGTCTGTCAGTAGCCATGCTGTGGTGGTGGCTCACAAGGAAGAACTAGAAAGACTTACAACTAGAATATACAATTATGTACTGGGGCTTTGGGGAGGACAAAAAAAAAAAAAAAGAGGAAGATTAGCAGCAGATGTTAGCTCAGGGCAAATCTTTCCCAGCAAAAAAAAGAAGAAAGATAACATTTATAAAAAAAAAAATTAACTCTGCTAAAATTATTTTAATGAAATAAAAATTTAGGCAAAAATGAAGCTTACTATATTAAATAATTCAAAATTTGAAAAGAATCAGCATGTAACTTTCCTCTTATGAAGCATTATGTTTTGTTGCTTTAAATGTTATTTTTAGATGATTATGTGTTATTTATGTTTTTACCTGTTATCTGGAAAACACTGATTTAAGGATTATTAATAGAACAATTGGTATATAATATTTTGAGAAAGTTCACAAAAAGATATTTATTTGATTATAATTTCTCCTGGAGAACTATCAATAAGATATTTTTAAAGACAGCTTCTTAAAAAAATCAATAAAAACTTTTTCATTTTATTTACTTCACTTTTATTTCAGTTTTTCATTATTTATTTCACTTTTTCAAATAATTTACTATTGCCTCTAATGAATAGTTAATATAACAGTTCTTATCTTAAACAAACACAGGGCTGATGCTTGCAAAGATATTGAAACACAACCTTTTTCTCCCATAGACACAAGATTTCTTTATTGGTTGTAACAAATACTTCTTCTGTTCATTGATATTCAGTTAATAAGTGAATGTTTCTGTTCCATAATTTACATAAAAAGATTTCAGTTGACTTAGCTAAATGACACACTGTGCTGACCCAAAGATGGAAACCTTGATGTTATTCTTGCTTGGAGAATATGAAAAATGACGGGCAATTCTGAAATATTTCCATTTAATTTCCTACAAGATATCTAAAGTATTTTCAGCGGTGAGATTTTTGAAACATATACCAACAGTGGATAAGCCCTTTAAATTCTAAGTTAGCCCACATCCCCAACATTAATGTTTTAAGGGGCAGCCATCTGCTAGCACAATTGGTAGGCAAAATAATGGATTCATAATGTTGTATTAATTATGTACTGTTGTCATCACTTTGAAGTCTGTTAATAAAAGCAAACAGCACACATTTATAATAACCTAGACCTTTTTTATTTGTGAAATTGTATTATGAAAAGACTCCAACACTTTACATACACATAGTGAACTTTGTACAAAAATCCTAATTGAATTCAAATAGATTTTCATACAGAAATTAGTAATGGTTAAAGTTATTTAATAACCAATTCCTTAAGCATATCTTGAAACCAAATTTTCCTTGTATAGCTAAAATTTCAAGATATTTCTATATACTCCAAAAAGTCAGATAATTCAATAAGTAACTCAAATATATGAATTATCTGCTTGGTTCTACACAACTAGATTCAGTATTTATAAATATCCAGATAATTGACAACCATTTCAATTTCATTCTATACCTTAGATCCTCAGAACTTATTCATCTTATAACTGAAAGTTTGCACCCCTTGACCAACATCTACCCATTTTTCCTTGCCTCCTGGCAACCACCATTCTATTCTTTGTTTCTACGAGTTTGACTTCTTTTTTTTTTAGATTCCACATGTAAATGATACTATTTATGTTTCTCTGTGTGGCTTATTTCATTTAGCCTAATGCCTTCCAGGTTCATCCATGTTGTCACAAATGGCAGGATTTCTTTCTTTTTCATGGCTGAATAATATTTCACTATATATTTTATATATATATATACACACACACATATGTATATACATATATCCCACATTTTCTTTATCCATTCTTCTGTCAACAGACTTAGGTTGTTTCCATATCATGGCTATTGTGAATAATGCTGCAATGAACGTGGGAGTGCAGATATTTTGTTGAGATATTGATTTCATTTCCTTCAGATGTATATCAAGAAGTAGGATTGCTGGGTTATATGGTATTCTATTTAAAAATTTTTTTGTGTGTGAGGAAGATCAGCCCTGTGCTAACATCTGCCAATCCTCCTGTTTTTTCTTTTTGCTGAGGAAGATTGTCCCTGGGCTAACATCCATGCCCATCTTCCTCCACTTTATATGGGATGCCACCACAGCATGGCTTGCCAAGCGGTGCGTCTGTGCACGCCCAGGATCCGAACCAGCGAACCCCGGGCCGCTGCAGCGGAGCGCATGCACTTAACCCCTTGCGCCACCTGGTGGGCCGGCCCCTATTTTTAATTTTTTGAGGAACCTCCAGGCTGCTTTCCATGGTGGCTGTACCAAATTATAATCCCACCAATAGTGCACAAAGGTTCCCTTTTCTCCACATTCTTGCCAGCTGTGTTATCTCTTGTCTTTTTGATAATAGACATCCTAATAGGTGTGAGGCAATATCTCACTGTGGTTTTGATTTGCATTTCCCTGATGGTTAGTGATCTTGAGCGTCTTTTCATGTACCTGTTTGCCATTTGTATATCTTCTTTGGAAAACATCTGTACGGGTCCTCTGCCCATTTTTAAATCAGATTATTATTGTTATTATTTTGCTACTGAATTGTATGACTTCCTTATACATTTTAGATATTAACCCCTTATCAGATAGATGGTTTAAAAATATTTTCTTCTATTTCATAGGTTGCCTTTTCACTTTGTTGATTGTTTATTTTGCTGTGCAGAACCTTTTTGGTTTGACATAGTCCCACTTATTGATTTTTTATTTTGTTGCTTGGGTTTTTGGTGTCATATCCAAAAAATCCTTGCAAGACCGATGTCAAGGAGCTTTTTCCCTAGGTTTTCTCATAGGAGTTTTATGGTTTCAGGTCTTACACATAAGTCTTAATCTATTTCAAGTTAATTTTTGTGAGTGGTGTAAGACAGGGGTCCAGATCCATTCTTTTGATTTTATTTATTTATTTATTTTTATTTATTTTTTACCCCCAAAGCCCCAGTAGATAGTTGTATGTCATAGCTGCACATCCTTCTAGTTGCTGTATGTGGGACGTGGCCTCAGCATGGCCGGAGAAATGGTGTGTCGGTGCGCACCCGGGATCCGAACCCTGGCTGCCAGCAGCGGAGCACACGCGCTTAACCGCTAAGCCACGGGGCCAGCCCCAGATCCATTCTTTTGAATGTAGATATCCAGTTTATCTACATATCTACTCCAACACC
Source organism: Ceratotherium simum simum (assembly GCF_057802395.1). Lineage (NCBI taxonomy): Eukaryota > Metazoa > Chordata > Mammalia > Perissodactyla > Rhinocerotidae > Ceratotherium > Ceratotherium simum. Next base: position 19,539,612 of record NC_141909.1, read on the forward strand.
ATTTATTGAAGAGACTATCTTTTCCCCATTGTGTGTTCTTGCACCCTTGTCAAAGATAAATTGACCATAGATGCATGGGTTTATTTCTGGGCTCCGTAATCTATTCCATTGGTCTATGTGTCCATTTTTATCCCAGTACCATACTGTTTTGATTACTGTAGCTTTGTAGTGTAGTTTGAAATCAGGAAGTGTGATGCCTACAGTTTTGTTCTTCTTTCTCAGAAACACCTTGGCTGTTCATGTTGATCACCCTAGTGATCATTTCTGTGTAGTTATTCTCCATTTTTTGCTCCATTATGTTGTAGTAGGTCCTTAATTGCACTCCTGAGCGCTCCCAAGGCTATTTTTGCTGTGAATAGCTGTATAATTTTTGTTTTTTGTAGGAGGACAAAGGCTGGTATATCCCATCCCACCATCTTGCTGATGTCACTCTGAGTAATGTCATAAGGACTGAATACGTGCTAAAAGTTCCAAAGATAGATAGAAGAATACTATTTTTATTACAATGTCTAGTTTATTATAATTATATATATAAAAAACACTGATATATATATATATATGTATGTATACATATATAAATGTAGTGGGTTCACACATTCATTTAACAAATATTGATTAAACACCTACTATGTGACATCACAGTGTTAAAAAGTAATAACTCAACTGTGAGGAAAAAACTAACAGGTAAATTCTGGAGCACTGAATGGAGCTGCTCTATGGAGGATTTCTAGAGACCACGATGTCTGGAAACATTCTGCAACTGACATTTGCTGGATTGAGACTTGTCCCAAACAAGTGGAAAAATGCCCTCTACTGGAGGATGTAGGTTTACCGTGTCTGGACTAAGTCCAGCCTGTTTCCATGGGGCACCCTTAAGGGCTCAGGTTTGGCTTAAGGACGACACAGTTTAGGGTAGGTGGTGAGGGTGGATATGAAGAAAGCAGTAACTTGTTTGAGGAACCATTCACATTGTTTTCCCTAAGTAGCTTTATCCCTGAATTGCATTTATATTTCAGAAATCTTTCTTACTTCCAAGTACTTGATACTTTGTTTTCACTTTTTGGAGATAGAGAATCATGAGAAATTTCAAATTGGAAGGAAGAATGTGAACCTTTGACTTTTATTCCATAAGCTTCTTTCAGTGCTTAAAGTTATACAGATTTGTATTTCTGCCACTTGTAAATTATTTAGGCATAGAGAATATTAAGATTCACAGAAAAATTAGATTGTTTTTCTTACTTTCTCTTTTAGTCATTCATTTATTCATTCATTCAATATTTAAGAAAGCAAAAGAATTGCGATAAAACATGGTTCATCAATTTCCTTGTCAATCCATACTTCTGAGGAAAATCAGTAAGTATATTATTTTTCACCTTTTCTTTTTTTTTCTTCTCTTTTTGGTGAGGAAGATCAGCCCTGAGCTAATATTTGTGCCAATCTTCCTCTATTTTGTATATGGGATGCTGCCACATCATGGCTTGGTGAGCGGTGTGTAGGTCTGCACCTGGGATCTGAACCCGCCAACCTTGGGCTGTTGAAGTGAAGCATGTGAACTTAACCACATGCCACTGGGCCGGCCCCTTCTTTTCTTATTTTTGATTTTGTTTATTTGACAAGTCTTTCTTGAGCACCTACTATGTGCTGCTTGGAGTAGAGGACAGAAAGTGGAATAAGTTAAAGTCTTCGTGCATGTGTATCATGAACACAGCATTCTGGCTCAATTTGTACAATAATGCTATAAAAACTCCATATGGTCCTTATAAAATTGGAAATTATCACTGTTTTTAATAGTTTATAATCAATGTAATATAAGAAAAGCTGATATATGTTGACGAAAATCTACATTAACACACATTATGAATGGTTTAACTCACCAGTGCTCAAACTTCAGAATCACATGGAGGGCTTGTTATGGCACAGATTGTGACCTCACCCCCAAAGTTGCTGATTCAGTGCTTCTGCAGTGAAATCTAAAAATTTGCGTTTCTAGCTCCCAGATGATGCGGATGCTGGTGGTACCAGAAACACACTTTGATTTAAATCAGGGCTCCACAAACTAAAACCCATGGGCTAAATCCAACCCCCACTGGATTTATTTTTTTGTAAATAAAGCTTTATTGGAACACAGCCACACCCACTCCTATTGTCTATGTCTGCTTTTGTGCTACTGTGACAAAGTTACATAGTTGTGACAGAAGAGACCTTATGACCCACAAAGCCTAAAATATTTACTATCTAGCCGTTTACAGAAAAAGAAATTGCTAACTTCTGATTTAAATGATCATTGTGTTATCATCTGGGATTCTCATTTGAAACTATTTCTGTGATTCTTAATTAAACATTATCTTGATAATCACAAATCCAAAGCAAGAATTGCTTGCCCAAAGCTTTTTTGGGTACTCACTACTCAGTTTCTAAAGATTTGACAAATGGGTTCCAGAAAGTGTTGACTGAAAAGTCAAATAGAAATTCCTTTTCACTTCTCCAGAGTGTGACTGTGCCTAAGAAAAAGAGAATAAATAATACAGTTTAAAGTGTAGATTAGTTTGATGACCAGACTCAATTGTGTTATTTGAAAGATCAGTTTAAAAATTCTAGATATTTAATATTAGCTGGTATTGCTTGGCAAGAATATACGGAGAGTGGCTATTTTTGCAACAACTCTTTTTGAAATAAATTATGGTAAGTTTCACTTCTCTCAAAATAGAGGTTTTTAGAGAATGACTATTGAAATAGTACCAGAGTTGAAATTTGTTCTTTTTAAGTTAACCAAAGACTTCAGAAATAGCATAATCAACATGCAGGTTACCAATAATTCACAGAAAATGAGGATTAATACTCGTAATATTTTTTATGTGTTTCTCTATATAAGCATCTGTGGCAGATACCTTGGTTTGATTTGCTCATTGTCTTTTCCAAATGTCTTCAACTACACAGAGAACAAAAAACTAAAACCTGCCTTTGCCAGTCCATCCTCCTTAGGGTTCTTGATGTGGTTTAGGTTCCACTAATTGGATGCACTCTGTGAGGATTTGATTTAGAACTGTGTCCCTTGAGCAGAGAAGCAGTGTGGGAGCCTCCATTTTCGGTTGGTGCAGACTCTGGTAGAGATGGTGAAGGTCCTGACACTGCAGCTGATAGCCTTTCCCAGCTGCTGCAGAGGTAGAGTAGGGACTAGAAGTTGTTCCTAGAAACTTAATCTAGAGCAGAGTTTTCTCAACCGTGACACTATTGACCTTTTTGGTGAGGAAGATTGTCCCTGAGCTAACATCTGTGCCAATCTTCCTCTGTTTTGTGTGTGGGACACCACCACAGCATAGCTTGATGAGCAGTGTGTAGGTCCATGCCCGGGATCCAAATCCTCGAACCCAAAGCAGAGCATGGGAACTTAACCACTATGCCACTGGGCTGCCCTCTATTGACCTTTTCAAAAAAATTGTTTAATACCATTTTTTGCTTTTTTTTCCAAAACAAAGAAATTTTTCAATATATTTTGTACTGGAACATGAACTAAATACCAATATGACAGCAATAAAACTGCAAAAGATAATAAAAAGACATCGAACTTTGAATCACTGAGGATTGAAAGAGGCATAACATTGTCTTTGCAGCTCTCTCCAATGAACTTGATAGTAAGGAGTAACTAGTGTATCTGTAGTAAACAATATCTATTGGAAGTGTAAATAAGCACAACGTTTACATGCTCATTTTAAGCATAACTCTTATTATGTGAGATGCAAATAAGGCTAGACCTTATTGTCCTGTTATGGACTGAATTGTGACCCTCGAAATTCATACACTGAAGCCCTAACCCCAAATGTGGCTGCATTTGGGAGGTAATTAAGATAATTAAGGTTAAACGAGGTCATAAGGGTTGGGCCCTAACCTCATAGAACTGATGTCCTTTTAAGTAGAGGAAGAGACACCAAAGATTTCTCTTTCTTTGTGCTTGTGCACAGAGAAAAGTCCATGTGAGGACACAGCAAGAAAGTGTGCAAGTCAGGAAGAGAGGCCTCACCAGAAACTAACCTTGCTGCACCTTGATCTTAGACTTCTAGCCTTCAGAAATGTGAGAAAATAAATGTCTGTTGTTTAAACCACCCAGTCTGTGATATTTTCTTATGGCAGCCTAAGTAGACTAACATACGTTTCATGTACGAAAAGACCTTAGCAATAACCAAATACCATTGTTCTTGCAAATGTATTTGAAAACAAATTCTGAATATTCTAAGGGAAAAGCACTAGCATTTCTATATCAAAATAGCAAAACATATAGATGAGAAGCTTTAGCTAGTAGTGGAAGAAATAAACAAGAAAATAACTGCATGACAAAAATATCCTCCTTGCCGTATGAGATAGGAATTTGGTAGTGGAGACAGAGAAATAATTGCAATACAGTAGGATAGCGTATTAGTAAACTGTTGCTGCCGTAACAAGGTACCACCAACTTAGCAGCTCAAAACAAAATTTATTATCTTACAATTTGGTAGGTCAGAAGTCCAGCATGGAGTTCACTGAGCGAATGTGAAATGCATTGGGAAGCCACATTCCTTATGGGAGGGTCTGGGGAAGAATTTGTTCCAAGCTGATTCAGATTTTCAGAAATATTCAGTTCTAGGTGGCCAGAGGCCTGAGATTCTTTTTCCTTGCTGGCTGGCAGTGGGAGCCATTCTCAGCTTCTGAAAACCACCTGCATTCCCTGGCTTGTGGCCCCCTAAGTCATTAAAGCCAGCAGAGGCAGACCAGGTCCTTCTCACACTTGGAATATCTCTGACTTCCCCTTCTGTTTCATTTCTCCTGCCTTACTCTTCTACCTTTCTCTTTGGCTTTTAAAATATCGTGTGATTACCTTGGGCCCACCCTATTTTAAGATCAGCTGATTAGTAACCTTAATTCTATCCTCGGAGTCCCTTCACAGCAAGAACTGATCGTGTTTGAATAACCTGGTAATAGGAATCTTGGGAGAGGGGTTCATCTTTAGAATTCTGCCTACCACAGGTAGTGTCTGTGGTCATGTTATGTGTAGGGTACATTTAGAGCTCTGCACTAGGATGTCTAATGGCTGCACTTGTGAGCACTGAAATTGCAATGTCTGTCATTGCAATGCCTGGCTCTTACACCAAGGTTTTTACCACCACTGCCATGACTATCTTCAGCACCATTACTCCTGTCACAGGAGGGTATATAGAAAAAGCTCATTTTAGTTTTACTTTTTTCTTTTGCAGCCTCTTTGTCCTAGGACTCAGGCAGGTGTCCTTGGGCATTTGGCCAGAGAGCAATCTAATATAAAAATACTGTGCATAATGTTTTCCCTCTGACGACAACCCTTTATCCTTGAAGTGATCTCCTACACATCTATGTTTCCTCCTCTAAGAATGAGTTCTCCAAAAGACTCCTTGGACTCTCATTAAATGGACTCCTGCCGTTCTTACCTCCTAGGACCTATAGGTTTGCCCAGACATACTCAAGTCTTAGGGTAAACATAGATCCACTTTAAATTGAAATCCTTGCTACTCCACGCTGCAAAGACGTACACTGGAACCTCCGTTTTCCTCAGATTTTGGGTACAACTTGTTTGCACTCCCCAACTCATGGTCTGAGAATTCAAAGCTCTCCCATGATTTCCATAAATTCCTCTGCAGCTTACTTCCTCGTGGTCCTGTCTCACCCTTTCCCACATTTGTGTATATATCAGTTGGGACCTCTTTTAGCCCTGTGTAACAGACACGCAATCAAATAGGGGATTGTTTTTCTCAGTCTAGCTCTACAATGTCGTCACTGCCTCAGGCTCTTTTCTTCTTTCTGCCCTTCCATTCTCAGTGTATGGCCTTTATCCTCCTGAATGCAAGATGACTGCTTCACCTTCAGTCTCCTGACTACACTGCCAGTGGGAAAAAGGAAAAGAAGGAGTTGAAGGGTCTCACCTATATAAAGAAACCAAAATTCCCAGCAGTCCTCCAGTTACATTTCATTGGTGAGAATTGTGTACCTGGACACATTTCACCTTGAAAAAAAGGAAGTTCTGTTAATTAAGAAGAAGGGGGTATGGTTATCAGACAGGAATCAATAGGGGCTGCCACACCAAGTGCCTTCTCACTTCTAATTTAAACCAACTTGAGCAAACAGGCCTGGTGTTCATCAGTTTCCATCAAAGATCACTCCACACCAAACATTTCAAGAGTCTAATAATTTTACTGAAGAGCTGAGATGTCAAGGGGTATGAGGCCGTTTCTCAAATGTCTTGCTGGCTCCACCTGGTACTCTTTCTTATTCCTCATTTCACATGAACCCAGCCATTCTAATGCAGAATTCCTAAGATGAATGCCTATGCCAGCCATTAATACAGTAATTTCCTACTCTGCGACATACATGGTGCTTTGATGTAAAAATATATATTTTAACAAGAAGGATATATTTTTGTTTTACATTTCCATTGTCAAAATAATATCGTTTCCCACATTCACATGATTGCAATCTCCAGGAAGTCAATATCACAGTCCGTATCGGGAAAAACTATTGTTGTACTGTAAGGAACCAGCACTTTAAAACTATTTTTCAGGGCTTTAATAGATTTTTAAAATTCAGAAGTGTTGTAGCAGTTTGATAGTACAATGTCTGACGTTATTACAGTAGAAGTTAGGAAACTTGAGTCCTGTGTTTTGCTGTAAAACTAAGAATCATTGCTGTAAGAAGGTAGAAGAGTCGTATCAGTCTTGATCCCCATGTTCCTATTCTGTAAAATGGAGTTGGTCAGGATGATCTGTAAGGTCCCCAAAAGTTCTGAACTGTGAGAGGAAAAATGCTTGTAATCAGCCATTGTTTTTACAGAAAGGAGGAACATAAAAAAAGGAAGATGAGGATGGGAGAGAGAGGGATAGAGAAGCCGAGAAGCAGGAAAGGAGAGGCAGGGAAGGAAGGAGAGAAAGAATGAGAAGGAGGTGGAGAACTTCTGACCTAGTCAGGCAGACAGTTATAACCCAGTAGTAGGTAGGACCAAAGGGACAATGTTACTACCTCATGATCCACTTTTGGCGGTGGGGAGGTTCTGTCTTGTTTTGTAAAGCAGCAGCGAAAAGTCAATTCCCATGGGTGACTTGGATACACTCACTTTCGCTTCTGTGTGGCATTACATGTTGTTCGCTCAGCATGAAGACGCTATTCGTATCCAAGTATTCCTCCCTCTATCACTGTGCCTGGCTTATCCCTAGCCACCCTTCCAAGCTTGGCACAGGAAACACCACCTCTGCAGGGAGCTTTCAACCCTTTGCCCACCCCCAAATTCATACATGTTTGGAGTTAGGTGCTTTTCCTGTGTGCTCTTATACTTCCTATGTTTTCTTCTATCAGCTGTATCTTTATATACAGGTATAATTATCCTTCATTTTGTAAAGCATTACGTCAGTAGAGTTTATTGAGTAGATACTATGTAAGAAATCACTGTGATAGGTAATAGGGTCAAAGATGAATAACGTAGTGTTGCTTTCAAGGACTGAATAGTCTACCAGAGAAAATTACTTAAAGGGAAAGATAAATGCTATAAGATACACACACAATTCCATGGGAGCAAAGAGGAGAGGTATCTAACTAAAACTAAAGGAGTCAGAGATGGCTTTCTAGAGAAGACTCCTAAGTTGAGACCCGAGGAATAAGAATTGTCTAGCAAAAGAGGAAGTACAAGCAGACATGCCACGTGGAGGGCACAGCACAAGCCAAGGAAGAGAGAGACACGCATGGCACACTTGGTCTGTGAGAAGTCAGTGTGGCTGCAGGAGAGGGCTGTCCTGGTGATGGTGGGCAAGGGATGCTCATGACAGTCTTGTGTACCAAGTTCAAGTTTCTCCTAAAATCTATGGAAGCCGTGGAGAAGTTTTAAGTAGGGGTTTGACATGATCATTGACATATGGATGCCGCAAAAATGCATTTGGTTTTCCTTTGAACTGTTGATTTAAAAAAAGCATGCTGAATTGTATTTCCTTCTCTGTCTTGCCTATTAGACTGTGAATTTCCCTGAAGGCAGGGAAGATGTTTTATTTGTATCTCTTCATTTAGCAAAGCTTCCACACACAGTAGGTGGGCATAAATGTCTGTTGAATGAATGAATAAATGAATAAAAGAATGAATAAGAGAAGTTAGATGCAAAGAGAAATGAGCTTTTAAATGTATTCAAAGATGTTGTTAAACTGCAAATGAAATGGAAAAGACTATGATACTTCAATGTCTCTAAAAGCTAAAATGATGCCTCCTAACCCTGAAGCTACAGAGGCTTGGGGCAGGGAGCTGTTTTTCAAAGTCTTAAATCTTGAAAGTAAAAAGACCCTTACAAGGTAGTGAATAAGAATTGTTAAATTTAGAGAAGAGACAGAAATGAATTATTAAAAGGTATTTTCTTCCTAATGCTAATATAATATGCAAATACTAATATGTAACCAGCATTTAATCAGTAAACTGTAATGTTGATAACATAATTTTTAATTTTTTTTAAAAAGCATCCTTGGCTAGGTCAGGGGCATTTTTTGAGCTAAATATTTACGCCCACTTTTTATGTAACATTTAGATTGCTAGATTTTAAACCAGCAATACTACCCATCCTGTGCCACTTCTAGGATCGTGTCTAGGAGCAAGTAGGGATCAGCTTCCGTATTTATAATTTCAACCATATTTCAGGAAGGGTAAATGCATGCAAAAATAGTAAGTGGAAAATTGCTGTCGTCTCTCTTAATTAACTATGTCAATGGGAAGCCTAGTTATTCAAGACCATGGAATTCCTAACTAAGATTGAACCACATATTTGGTGTCATAGAATCTTAAACTACAGGCCTAATTCTTAGGGAATAAATAGTTTCAAGGTAACTGGTCTTGCAAACTCACACCTATAAAATACAACAAATTTTATAGATGGCTTTAATCTTTATTGCAAGGACCTTCAAATGCTTTATGGACAGATTAATCCTCATAACCTCTGTTTGGGAGATGGCAAGTATTGTCTTCATCTTATAGAGTGAAAAATCTAGTCATCCAAAGATCTTGGCTTGTATCCAGTTGGCAAACGGGAAGGTGAAGGGGAAGAAAAAAACACCTTAAATCTGCTGCCTCTTGGTTTATAGCTTCAGTCGCTAAAGTTTGGCAGCCATCTAGATGGTAAATTATAAAATTTATTTCCTTGTGAAGTTCATTTCTGGCAGATATTTCCCCATTGGTAGATTTCAAAATGTATACTGCCTAGGGAAGAAACAGTTTTTCTCTTCTTAGGATTTTCCCTAGTTGAATTTGAAAATGCTGTTGGTAAAACAACTTGCAGTTTCATTTTTTTTTAAAGTTAAATGAGTGTATCATTTAACAAACCTTATATTTTAAAAACGCACTTTTTCTGCTTCAAGCTAATATTTTTGCTTTAAAAACTTAACTGCTGAGCCAGCCCTGAGAGCCTAGTGGTTGAAGTTTGGTGCTCTCTCCTTTGGCAGCCCGGGTTCAGTTACCGGGTGTGGAACCACACCACTCATCTGTCAGTAGCCATGCTGTGCCGGCAGCTCACATAGAAGACCTAGAAGGACTTACAACTAGAATATAGAATGAGGTACTGAGGCTTTGGGGAGAGGAAAAAAAAAAAGAGAGGAAGATTGGCAACAGATGTTAGCTCAGGGCGAATCTTTCCCAGCAAAACAAACAAACAAACAAATAAATTAAAAAAAACTACTTTTATTGATGGCTAATAAATATATCATGCATTCGTATAGAAGTATAAATGTGATATACGCATGGTATAAAGATATATGTATGCTGTAAAAAAATAGTAAAACCAACACCCATGTACCCACAACTCAGCTTAAGAAATACATCACCAATAACTTTGAAGCCCTCTTTCTTCATCCCCAGGAGGAACCACTGAATGATGCGTTGATCATGTCTTTGATGTTCTTTATAGTCTTACCACATGTGAACATATCCCCTAAACAAAAACAATGTACTGCTGAGTTTGGGCTGTTTTTGACCTCTATATAAATGGAACTATACTGTATATATTCTTTTGTGCCTTACCTCATATGTCCTTTTAATTCCAGTACTTAATTCTATTCTTTATATACCACAATTTATTTTTCCATTCTTGTGTCAATTGACATTTCTGTTATTTCTTTCTTTCTTTGTTTTTTGGCCGTTACAGACAATGCTGTTATGGAAATTCCTGGAAGTAATTCTTGTCTTAGCTTGAGTTTTCCCGAGAGCAGAACTTGATCTACTTGTATACAGATGTTTATTTGGAAAGTGATCTAAGGAAGCAACAGTAAGGATGAATTTGTGAAGGACTGTCATTAATTCTTATTTAGACATTTGGTAGAATGTGAATTGTGAATAGATCTCACCTCAAGGTGTTCTATCCATTATGGGAAGAGGGGTATGTAGTCTGCATGAATTATCGTTGAATTGTCTATTTATCCCTTCAATTATGTATGTCTTATTCATTCCTTGCTTCTTCTTTATTGCCTTCTTTTGTGTTAAGTAAATAATTTTCAACAGACCATTTTAATTCTTTTGTCATTTCTTTCTTATATAAATATATGAAACCCTGCAGTTATAATTATCATCTTAATTTATTAATACTAATTTAATTTTAATACTATACAAAGCTTTGCTTCTGTATAGCTCCATTTCCTCCTGCCTCCTTTACATCTATATGTATTATAAGTTCATCAACACAGTTTCATCATTTTTACCTTATGTAGTTGTTTTTTAACAGATAAGAGAAAAAAACAGAAAAAAACAAAAAATACATTTATCTTGTCTTTTATATTTATGTCATTACTTTTATTAGTGCTCTTTCTTTTTTCTTGTGGATTCGAGTTAGTCTGATGTCCTTTTATTTCAACCTGCAGGACTCCTTTTTGTAGTTATTGTAGGGATAGTCTGCTAGCGAAACATTCTTTTTAGTTTTTGCTTATCTGGGAATGCCTTAATTTCTCCTTTGGCTTTTGAAGGTTTGTTTTGCTGGATATAAAATTCTCATTTGACAATATTTTCCTTCAGCACTTTGCATATAGTTATATGTCGCTTAATGACAGAGATGTGGTGTTCTGAAAAATGTGTGGTTAAGTGATTTCACCATTGTGTGAACATCATAGGCTGTACTTACACAAACCTAGATAGTATAGCCTACTACACACCTAGGCTATATATGGTACTAATCTTATGGGACCACTGTTGTATATGTGGTCTGTTGTTGACTGAAACAATAATATGCGGGCCATAGCTATATATCATCCCATTGCCTTGTGGCTTCTTGATTTCTGAGGAGAAACTAGGTGTTAATCTTATGAAGGAGCCCTTGTATATGATGAGTTGCTTCTCTGTTGCTGCTTTTAAGATTCTCTCTTTGTCTTTTGACAGATTACAATGTGTTTAGGTGTGGATCTCTGAGTTTATCCTACTTCGAGTTTGTTGAGATTCTTGTATTTGCAGATTAGTGTTTTGCAAATTTGGGATGTTTTCAGCCACCATTTCTTCAAATATTCTTTCTACCCATTTATCTCTCTCTTCTTGTACTGGGGATCCCATTATAAATATGTTGATATGTTTGATGGTATCCATCAGTTATCTGAGGCTCTGTTCACTTTTTAAGTTCTTTTTACTTTCTGTTCTTCAGACTGGGTAATTTCAATGGATCTGCCTAAGATTTTGCTAATTCTCTCTTCTGACTGTTCAAATCTGCAGCTGATCTCCTCTAGGAAATTTTTCATTTCAGATATTTTAATGTACTTGATTGAAATCTTATTTTCCTCATCAGAAAGTGAGCTACTAAGAAGAGGGATGAGGTCATAGCATTTCTTTATCTCTAGCATTAGGTGTCTAGAACAGAGTAGGTGCTTTGTGGATACATTTGAGTTAAACAATGTGAAGGTTTATATCCCAATACTGTGCACCATGCAAACACAGCTAGACACAGTGGATTCTCTGGAGAATTCCTATACCATTTAAAGAAACTGATACTTTTTCTTATACGCAATTAGTTTTAGAAAAAATAGAAAGATCAGAAAGTTTTTGATTTATTCTATAAGATGGCATAGCATAGTGGTCAGAGCATCAGCTTCTGAATGAGCCAATCTGAATTCAATTTCTTGCTCTGCCCCTTATTAACTGTGTAGTTTTGGGCAAGTGACCACCTGAAGGCTTAAATGTCATCTCCCGTAAATAAGAAAGAATGAAGCATGAACATACAAATGGTTGGAAAATAATTGGCATAGTTTTAGACATATAGCAAGCACTCAATAAATTATATCATTGATAAAAAGATTAGGATTCCACTATAAAGAAAACCATAGATCAACCTCACCAATGTATATAGACATAAAATTCTTAAATAAAATGCTGCTTCATATGACTTAATGAATATAAAATATTTCCTTATGACCACATAAATTTTTCTCAGAACACAAGAATGCTTCAACCTATGGGATTCCAATAATAGAACAAATTTCTTTGCCTCCGATCTTTCTTCTATATTTGGTATGATGTTGATAGTACTGCCAGATTACTTCTTCTAAAATATTATACTCATTGCTTCTTTAATCTATAAGGTTTTTTCCCCCAGTGGATTTGCATTATCTGTAGAATCAAATGCTTTGCTTGAATTCAAGCCCCTCATCTACATTCTCGTCCCTATATTTATTTTATGTTTTTCTTCTGATATTTCCCCATGGTTAACTTTGGACCAGAAATAAAGTAGATCACCCTTCTCTTTAAAAATGTCTTAGGCTTTTCTGCCTCTTTGCTTTGGTTCATGTCATACTATCCACCCCCAAAACTATAACTCAAACTCTTTCCTTTGGATAATTTTTCTAAATCTGTGTTCAATCATATTACAGTTATATTTTTGTGTGATTTTTTTCTGACTTTTGTGGTTATTTTCAACTTAATGTTATTATTACCCAAAGGACCTTTAATGTCCTTTTCTTCAACTAGGTTTCAGTCCTCTATAAGAGAAAGGTCTAGTTACTTTTGTAGACTCTATGTGCAATGTTTTTGGTTATTGGGGAATATGTATTGATTTTAAAACTATTTTAGAAACCGCAATTTGCAAAAGTTCAGTCTTAGCTAGTTATATTTTCCATTTATGGAGAAACCATTTCATATCACTTTTTAGGAAATTTGATGTGCTCTGATCAGATGCATCTGTTTAAAGTTTTGTTCTAATATAAACTTAAAATGTTAAACTATATGCTTGTTCATAAGGTGAGTTTATCAAGGAGCAACGTGTCTGTTCCACTGTGTGATGGTTGCCATAGAAACAAACGAACGGGGCTAAGTTATTAATTTGGTGATTTTAGAGTGGAAGAATGAAGAAGTTTAGAGTGAGAATACTCTGTGTAATGTAAATCTGGAACAACAATTGCGGGAGAGAAAACTTGATTAGGAGGAGAATGGTTACTGAGTTTCTATGGTCTTTTTCTTTTCACCAGTGTAGGAAGGCTGGAGAAAGGGGACTGTTGATGAGATTCTGTTTGTCAATATCTACCCACCATCCTCCAGGGGTAGCTGGGTTTTCTGTGTGTTACATGGGACTGGGAAAGAAAAAGAAAATGACAAAAACTTTGGCTATCTCTTTCTAGAAAGGAAAAAACCAAATGCTTTTGTAGCCACATAATACCAGAGTTCTGTATGTAACCTGACAACAGAGAGAATAGAAAAAACTCTTCTGTTCTTAGCAAAGGATAGAACAAGAGTTCAGTAAAACATCAGTAAAAATTGAGGATAAGTAAAATGGATGGCTAGTGTTACCTTTAGTTTCTGCTAGAATTTACTTCTTTGAAATGTACTTCACTCAGTAATGGCTATGTTTCTCTGATATCATAAAGAATTATTTAATGTAGACATATATCACTTTGACCCTCTTTCAGCTACCTTATATTAGGCAAATGGGGATATTAGATCACAAAGATGTTAGAAGCTACCGTTTATCTTGTGGTAGTATATTTTAAGCAAAGACAAAAGAACTAAAAAGAAATAAACTGCTTCTTGAATATTAAACTTGTGAGTCTACATCTATTAAGTCATAATGTCACCATTCAGCAACGATGTCAGGAAATCTATCTTATATTTAATCAGAATCCTTATATTTCAATCTTTCTGAATGTGTTGGTGAAGAACGCATCCTTTATCAGAGATGGATTTACTATGAAATTAATGGAGTTTAGCTTCCTGTCTTCTCACTTACATAAATCCCTTCCAAGACTTTGGGAGGGAGCCTGCATTGTGTCACATGGTCATATATTTTTGTAAAATTTGCAAAAGTAAGTTATTTTAATTGCACTAGTTAAACTGCTATCACTTTGTATTCATATGTACTCTCTGTCATGCTTTCCGTTGGTGATGGCAATAATAGAATTGCCATGGGCATTTTTGGGATCCAGCTGAAGGAAAGTTGAGTGTTAGATACATTTAGTTTGAGTGTGGTGGAACATAATATTTTTTGTGGTTCCTGGTCGCTTCTATATGTATTTCAGTTGTTGCTAGTTATTTCACAGTAGGAGTTCTTTCTAGGCATACTCCTACATACTTCCCACTGGTGACTTACCTCATATCATGAAATGAAGATTCAGGGCCCGACATTGTAAAACAATATGAGTTTGTCCCATGGCACTTGCCATTGGACCTATGTGGGAAGTGGGACAAATAAAGGTTGAAGTGTATGGAACTAGAAGCTAATCTGTAGGAAATGCTTCCATTTTTCAACAGTAAGTTATAAGCTGGGAATTAGTTTTCACGATCATCTATTCAAAATAGAAATACTCCTCTATCAGGAATACTTGAAAATGCAGCCTATAAAATTATTAATGCATCACATATATTTGAATCACACAATGTAGAATTTATCAAAATATCTGTTTGTAGGGCACAAACCTGCAAGAACTAAAAAAACTATATGTCTATGTGAAGTCACATTTTTTTGTGTGTGTGTGTGAGAAAGATTGGCCCTGAGCTAACATCTGCCAATCCTCCTCTTTTTGCTGAGGAAGACTGGCGCTGGGCTAACATCCATGCCCATCTTCCTCCACTTTATGTGGGACACCGCCACAGCATGGCCTGACAAGCGGTGGGTCGGTGCACGCCTGGGATCCGAACCGGCGAACCCCAGGCCACCACAGCGGAGTGTGCACACTTAACCGCTTGCACCACCGGGCTGGCCCCACAAAGTCACATGTTTTTGTGTATCCTAATTCAGTAATAAAAAACAAATTTAACTGACCATGTTAGATGACGGATTGAATTGTTTCTGTATTCTCTGTCTATAAAATGATATTGGAACATTGTCATATGAAGAGGCAAAATGTAGGGAATATAACAGCATGTTAGAAAGTCAATGAAAATGCTGCTACTTGAATTTTTGATGTTTGTGATATTTGTCAGTTTTTTTAAATTTGTAATTTGTTGTGTTTTCTTTTATAATTCTGTGAAAATGTTCTCTGGAGTGCCTAATTTTGTTTTTCTTTTCCTCAAAATTGTCCCCCAAATTATATAAACTTAAGGTCCCACAAAATCAAGTTTTGCCCCTTTGCAGTATATAATGATAGTTAAAACTTCTAATCAAATTAGTTTAAAAAATGGATGAGTCACTCAAATATTTTTTTAGATGATTAGAAACAGCATAAAAATTCTTCACTCTGCTGTAAAAGTCGCTCATATCTTTGTTTCTAAGAGCTATAATCCTAGCTCCTTTAATCATTCTTAAGGTAATTATATTTTGTACATCATCCTGGTTCAATAGAAATTTCTGTGATGATAGAAATGTTTAATATCTATGCTGTGTACTATGATAGCCACTCTCCATATGTAGCTATTGAGCCCTTGAAATGTGGCTGGTGAGACTGAGGAATTGAAATACTGATTTTATTTCATTTTAATTAATTTGCATTCACATTGACATAGCCACACATGGCTAGTAGCTCCCATATTGGACAACACAGTCCATACTCTTACTCAAATTTGGGATTAACTCATGTTTTAACTAGTCACTGAATATACATTACTATATCTTTATGTAGTGAAGTCCTAAGTCATGATCAACATAATATATATTATTCAGAAGGTTGTGTTTCATTTTTGAATAATTTCTCAAATTAAATATTCTTATATTCTGATGATGCTGTGAGCATTTTTATAGGTAGGTCCTTGCTTATTATGTTTATTGTTGGCAGATGCTGGAAAGCTTAATAGATTTGTGGAAATTCTCTTTTCAAACAATCAATCAAATAATGTTTATTTGGGGGGTAAAAGATGCACAGAATCTAATCAACAATGCACTCTGCTTGCCTAAAAGTTGTGCTTACTAGAATGAGCTTGACAGAATTTGACACATTCAACAAATGGAGACTCGCTGTTATATCAGAATTAATTTAACAGCTATAGCCAGATATTTCATATGCTCTACAAGTCTAGAGTGATACCCAAGGCAGATACAGCCATGGCCTGTCCCCTGGAAGATGATTGCTTACACCCAAGAGCAATTCCTGGAATGTAACAGGAAGCTGCACGTGACCACATAGCTGAGCTGGATATTTCTCTAGGCTTCCTGTTGGAGGAATGACTGTTTTTCATTCTCCTCCAGGCACAGAAGAAAATCACTCTGAAAACCATACAGAAGAAAAAGCTTATTTAAAACAACTATGACCTTCTCCATATATATGATTCTTCATTGAATAATCTCCAGATAACTATTACAACAACAGGAGTTAGGAACCTAAAGAAAACTTGAGAAAAATCAAGAGCAGTCTAGACATTGAGGTCCAATATACTACAAAGTTACACTGAAATTCAACATTAGTATTCAAATGATTTCTCAATCTTTAGGCCCACAAAAATTTACAGAAGCCTACAAATTTGATTCAACACATTTTTCATTGTTACTTCTCTATTTTCATGATATACTTATGTTTTTGTCTACTGTTTTCAGGCCACTGGATTGAAAGAATACAAAGATTTTTCTATCAAATATAGTACCCTGCATGCATATAATGCTAGATGTAAGGATAAAACTGAAATAGTTAAACCACCATCAAGGTATTTTCTGTTTAGTTCATTGTATCCTTAATGCAAGGGAGTGATGATATGTTTTTTTCAGTTTTCATTTAGAATGAACCTTAGTGCTGGGTGCACACTAATTCAGTTTGCTTAAAAACAGAAACAATCATAAAAACACAAAGTAATAAAAGCTTTTGCGGAGGCCCAACTTTATTTAGTTTTATCTTTTGATTTTTAGATTCTCAGGGTGTGAGCATCTGCTAATTTTTGTGGCAGGATTAGGAGTTTATGTAGAAATACAATCATTTTCATCAAACCTATGTATCCATATAAAAAAAAGTCCTGAAAACAACACAATGTCCATCAACAGGTGAATGTATAAACAATTGTGGTATATTCATACAGTTAAATCCTACTCACACTAGACAAACACATGCCATAACATGGATGAATCTCAAAATAATTATGCTGAGTGAAAGAAGCCAGGAAAAAAACACATGTACTATTTATATAAATCCATAAATATATTTCTTTTATAAACATAAATATATAAAACTGATATAAATTTATAGAAAATACATCCTGCTCTATAGTGACAGAAAGCAGATCAGTTGTTGCTGGGCCTGGGGTAGAGTGGGGTGTGAGAAGGAGTGTGTGAAGGCAGGAATACGAAAGGCCAACAGGAAACTTATGGTGGTCCTGCATGTGATAATTATGTCGCTTGTGGTGATGGTGCCACAGGTGTACATATGTCAAAACTTATCACTTTGTACACTTCAAATAAATGCAGTTTATTTTATGTCAATTTTACCTCAATAGAGCTGTTTAAGCCAGCCCTTGTGGTCTAGTGGTTAGGACTCAGAACTCTGACCTCCGAGACCCGGGTTCGCTTCCCAGTCAGGGAACCACGCCACCCATCTGTCAGTTGTCATACTGTGATGGCTGTGTGTTGCTGTGATGCTGAAAGCTATGCCATCAGCATTTCAAATGCCAGCAGGGTCACCTAGGATGGACAGGTTTCAGCAGAGCTTCCAGACTAAGACAGACTAAAAAGAAGGACTTGGCCACTCACTTCTGAGAAAGAAAGGCCTATGAAAGCAGCGGAGCGTTGTCTGACATAGCACCAGAAGGTGAGAGGGTGGCGCAAAAAGACCAAGCGGGGTTCCACTCTGCTGTACTCTGGGTCTCTAGGAGTTGGAATTGACTCAACAGCACTTACAAAGAGCTGTTTAAAACTTTTTTTAAAAATTAAAAAATAGTGGTCTAAAATTTTTGACTACTCAAAACTAAAGCCATATATCCAAATAATTTTCACAGTCTCCTAAAGGTGAGGTCCTAGTAAATGAGGGATAGAATACAAGAGGTAACGCAAAGAAGCAAATGATTGCTTTCCAAATGAATGATAATAGAAACCAGGAAAGAAAAGCAAATTAGGTGCTATGACCTCCTTGTCTCTGTGAATGGTGTCAATCTTCATTCGTTAGCTAAAGCAAAATACTTGGGTGTCCTCCTGCACTTATTCTCTCCCTTACTCTTTCATCCAATTAGTTACAGTTTCTTTTCCATCCTATACTATATCTATTCTAAATGCATCTTATGTCTGTCTTGTTTTCCCTGACTTGTTACCCACTGCTTTGGGCAGATCCTCAATATTTCCTGTCTGCAAGTACACTCTAAGTGGTTTCCCTGCTGGTTCCAGTCCATCTTCCATGCAATAAAGGGGAGCAGTTATCTGTAGGGGCCAGAGAAAGAAGCACTTCTCAAAAGAAGGAGAGAGTTCTAGCTGTAGGAGGCCAGGTGACAAGAGCTGTGGCCGTTGGTAGAGGAAGACGGCTGTTGCCGATCCATAGCCTGGAAGGAAAGGGGGAAATAAATGCTGACCTTATATTCTTCTTCCCCTTCGGTCTCCTGCTCATGCCTTTCATCAGTCAAACCCAAGCTGAAAGCCAGGGAGCCCAGGGGATGTAGTCCATAAAAGTTGGCCTTCCAGGGCACAGAGCAGGGTGGAAAATGGAGAGAGTGGATCTGGGGAGGCAAACAGAGAATATATTAGTGCATTCTTCTAAAACGTAAGATTGATCAGATTATTCCCTTATGAAAATAGCTTTGTGTGTGTTTTGGGACTGGGGGAGACCTTGCCCCTTCCTCCAAAATTGAAAGGTAATACTTTGTTCATATCACTAACATTTATTGTAGGAAAAATTATTTACTGAACTAAACGAGTGATAGCTGTAATTTATTATGTGGCTCCCATGTGAAAGGCACAGCCCTAAGTACTGTATACATATTATCTCATTTAATCTTCCCAATAGTTCTGAGAAAGATGTTATTTTCCTTATGTTACTAATAAGGAAGCTTATCTATCTTTACAATCACATCACACTATACATGCATAGTGAAGAATGTTATGTGAATTCACTAATACTTGTAGGAAGGAAGATAGGAAGCAAAACGACAATTTAAATAATATGGATGATCCCACCTGCCATTCCACTCTCAACACTAGTGAGAACGTAGAATTTACTTATTTCCTACAACGTGATCCTTAAACACACGCCAAGTAATTTATCTGGTACTTTGCAGAAGAAACAAGGCAGAAAGAATATCATATATAGACTCACTAAATAAAAGGATAAAAATTGTCAACTTTTTTTTCTTTCTCCCTGCAGAATTGGAAGCTTGAGATTATTTCTCTTTTTCCCAGTTTTCTATTACTTAATATTTTTGAGTGCCTGCAACTTGAAAGGCAATGGAAATTTTATATATCCTGCCATTGTCTTTTATTAGCATGGTTTTTATGAAAGGGTACTCTTATAAAGTAGTATTCATATTTTAGTGTGCAGGAAATAAATTTTCTATTGGATATAAAAAGTTTATTTCTATGACATAAAATATATGTCATAGAAATGTTTAATGTTTTTAAAACTGGTAGCAATTGTCTTCTTTTGCTGTTAGTTTTTTTTTTTCCTAAACATTGTGCAGAAATATTTAGTGCTCATAATCTAACGTTGTTAGACCCAACTACATCCATTTTTAGAGCGGCAATTACTTTTTTGTTTTTCCGAGACAGTGTTAGTGAATAATGTATTCTAGTTGGGATAATCATATATTTCTCTTTGAGTCCACTTTCCTGCTTTAAGAATTTCTCTCTAGGGGCCGGCCCCGTGGCTTAGCAGTTAAGCGAGCACGCTCCACTACTGGCGGCCCGGGTTCGGATCCTGGTCGCGCACGGACGCACCGCTTCTCCGGCCATGCTGAGGCCGCCTCCCACATACAGCAACTAGAAGGATGTGCAACTATGATGTACAACTATCTGCTGGGGCTTTGGGGAAAAAAAAACAAAAGGAGGAGGATTGGCAATAGATGTTAGCTCAGAGCCGGTCTCCCTCAGCAAAAAGAGGAGGATTATCATGGATGTTAGCTCAGGCCTGATCTTCCTCACACACACAAAAATTTTTCATTCTAATTGATAAGACACATAAATTTATATCATTGCTACTTATATGCAAGCTTTATGCTCATATTAAATTGAAAGTCCATGTATTTTTCTTATTTCTATCTTGAGGATGCCCAGGATATACCTGCAAATAATAGACATTCAGTAAATGTCTGCTAAATGAATGAATGAATTTTCTAAATGACAGCTACCAGGATTTATTCAGAATTTTCATTAACTTCATTTATAATTGACCTAGAAAAAACTATCATGTTTATATCAAGAGATAATATAAACTTCTGTTATATGGCGTTATAATTATTATATCTCATACCTTGAAATGAAAGCTATTTATTTTAAGCAGACAACTATAAGAACAAAACAATTAATGGCAGAAAGCACGAACTGGGTTGAATCAGTAGCAGTAGTGGTCTGTTTGGTGTGCGTAATATATATATATGTATATATATGTTTTGGTGATGAAGATTGGCCTTGAGCTAACATCTGTTGCCCCACTTCCTCTTTTTGCTTGAGGAAGATTGTCCCTTAGCTAACACCTGTGTCAATCTTCTTCTAATTTGTATGTGGGATGCCACCACAGCTTGGCTTGATGAGCAGTGCGTAGGTCTGCGCCCCGGATCCGAACCCACGAACACCAGGCGGCTGAAGCAGAGGGCACGAACTTAAACCACTATGCCACCAGGTCAGCACTGTGGTGTGCATAATATATTTTTTAGAGGTTTTTAGTTAATATTTTAAAGGCAGGTTATTTGACATAAAAATTAGGATTCCAGGATTTTCTTAAATTTGAAGATAAGCCAACACTGCCTCCGTTCCCAAAGGCAGCAGTAGTGTGAGCACTCTTTAGATCTGGCCTTCCGTGCTCTCTACTTCACAGAGTCCCCACCCCTCATGCAGTGCCTGCATCTTCATTTAACAACTGACCCAGTTCGATTCACCATTTATACCAGTAACGCTGAGCCTGGGGGCGCATGAAAGGAGTGCTCACACTGAATGGTTTTGGAGGAATCAGTTTCTAGATTCTGAAGTTCTGGTATTCTTTCCTAAAATTAGTCTGCCTGAGAACCTGCCTGAGTTCACAATAACTCTTCTTCCACTATACAGGAGAAAGGCGTGCCCTCTTCCATCCCAGATCTAACCTCAGAGTAATGCTCTAGGGCACAAAATCGAGGAGGCTTATGTAGGAAATAAAATGCAACCTCCTGTAATGATTAACCAAAGCCCCCAGACCTCAGGAGCTGACCTGTCCTTCCTGTCTTACACGTATTGGGGTTCCCAGTGAAGCCTGGCATTAGAAATAGGGTTCATTTGTAATGCTTTAAATTCAGATAAATTCTAGAATAGGATGGTGAGAATAATGACAATTTTATTTTACTTGTTTGTTAATTAATTAATTAATTACATTTATTGGACAAATTAATGGCTCTTGAGGGAAAGTCTCTTGAGTATGTGACTAAGGAGCATTTATAAGAAGCACTGAACTTTTTTTTTTTTTTAAAAAAGCTTTTTATTTATTAGTTTTTTGGATTTAAATGTAAAGAGTTATTTTCAGTCAATCTTAATTCTCATCTTATTTCATATTGCTACCCAGGTATAATTTTTAGCGATGCATACCTTTCTCTTTCATAAATAGACAGAAAAAATTTAATCATGAAGTCCAACAAAATTAATGGCTTTAGTTCTGATTATGATAGTTGATTCTTATTTTTAATTATTGTCCAAACCTAAACAGCAGAATTCAGTGTGTGTACACACATATTGACTAGCGGAATACCAAGTTATGATTTTAAAACTGCTCCTACACAGACAATAAGATAATTAGGTAATCACCATTATAGTAAAAGAAAATCCCCATTTTCTTTAAGGGCAAATTTTGAGTTTGAATTGTCTCTGATCTTCATTCACCAATTCCTAGCCTAGTGATTATTTTTTGATATGAAATTATTTTCTTAATTAAGTATACAATGTTCCACTTTCAAAAAAAATATGGTGATGTATAATATTAAAATGCTTATAAAGGATGACAACCTAAAAATTATAGAATATAGAATTATAGAATTATAAAATGAAAAAAATTATAGAATTATAGAATGAAAAAAGTTAACTTAACTAGGTTTACAATTGTTTTTACAAGTCATTAATAGCTAGTTTGCGTGAACTACTTGCAACAATGAAAAAACTCCAGTTTTTTAATGGATTTAAAAAGATTTTTGCCTTTTTTTTTTTTTTACATAAACTGTATTTTCAAACTTGCTTGTCACGTTAAAATAACTGTTGACTTGAAGTTGTTTTTTGTCCTGAACATCAACGTATCCAGAGGAAACAGTGACTGGCGTGTTAGAGTATGAATAATGCAGTAATCTGAATTGCCTACCCTTTCAGTCTAAAATGAGAGTCGCTGAATAAAATAGAATTCATGATTCTGAGTTGAGACTAACTGCTTCAGAAATCTTTGCAAAAAGAACTTTTTTTAGTGATCCAAAATGTCTTGTGAATTTCTATGGGAATAATATTTAGCAAGCAATTCCTAAAATTGATCACAAATTATCTCATATTTATTTTGCTCCATTCTCAACTACAATCACTTTTGAATATAACCCAAAAATAAAAGATAATCTGTCCTGCATCTCAATGAACAGCTACTATTGGATGTGCTCCCTCATCTCAAACTCATCATCTTTCTCTCTCTCTGGACTTCCTTATTTCTTCAAATGAGCAAACTCTATCCTCTTAGTCACCCTGACTTGAAAATTTTCCTTTGTGTCTTTTTCTCCATCTTCTCCAAATCCAATAATAAGAAACTGACAATGATTTTTTCTTGTCATTGTTACCTCATTTTAATTCCCAGTGTCATTTTCTTGGTCCCAGAACTCATTACTTCACAGCAAGACTATTTTAATAATTTCCTAGATGATCTTTCTTGATCTTTTTTCTGGCCTCTCCAATATTTTTTATATACCACTGCTTTCTTTACTCAGATCATCGTTCCTACCCAAAATCCTTCACGATTTCCCCATAACTAACAAAATAAATTGAAAATTTCCTAGTCTATCATCCAGGATTCATCACTTCTGACTCCAATCTATTAATATCAGCTCATTGACTCACTCAATAGACCTTTTTGAGAGTTACTCTGTGCCAGAGACTGTGGTGGGAACTTGGCACATTGAGATGAGTAAGGTATGATCCTTGGTCTTAATAAGCTCATAGTACTTTTCAGTAAGAGGACATTAGCCAGTAATGCTTTCCATGACCCGCTCCACAATTCCAAGTGCTGTTTTTTCATCCAGTAACTAGTTCACTTTTCATTTCCTCCATGAAACCCTCTTTAAATATCCCAGTCCATTTTGATTTCTTCCCCCTCCAAACTTCTATCTCATGGTATTTGTTTATGATAATCTAGACAACTTGTTCTTTTAATTTTCTGGCTTTATTGAGAGATAATTGACTTACAATATTACGCAAGTTTAAAGTGTACAATGGTGATTTGATACACGTGTATATTGTGAAATGATTCAATAAGGTTGGTAAGAACAAAGTTAAAGACTTCCATCTCCCCACACAATGACAACTTTGTGTGTGTGTGGTGAGAATATTTAAGATCTACTCTCTTAGTGACTTTCAAGTAAATAATATGTTATTGTTAACTACAGTCACCATGTTGAATATTAGATCCCCAGAACTTATTCATCTTATAACTGAAAGTTTGTGTACCATTTGACATCACCCCATTTCTCCCACCCCCAGCTGTGGCAATCACCATTCTACTCTCTGGTTCTATGAGTTTGGCCATTTTTGTTTGTTTCTTTTAGATTCCAAATGCAAGTGAGATCATACAGTATTTGTCTTTCTCTGTCTGACTGAATTCACTTTGCACAATCCTCTAAGGGTCCATCAAGGTTGTTGCAAACGGCAGGATTTCATTTTTTCTCATGGCTGAATAATATTCCATTGTATATACATAGCACATTTTCTTTATCCATTCATCCATTGATGGACACTGAGGTTGTTTCCATATCTTGGCTACTGTGAATAATGCTGCAATGAACATGGGGGTGCGGATATCTCTTTAAGATAGTGATTTTATTTCCTACGGATATATGCCCAAACTGTTGACCATTTGCATATCTTCTCTGGAAAAGTGTCTATTCAGGTCCTCTGCTCATTCTTTAATCTGATTATTTGTGTTTTTTGCTATTGAGTTGTATGAGTTCCTTTTATATTTTGGATATTAACCCCTTACCTGATATATACTTTGCAAATATTTTCTCCCGTTCTGCAGATTGCTTCTTCACTTTGTTGATTTTTTCTTTTGTTGTGCAGAAGCTTTTTAGTTTGGGGTAGACCCACTCATTTATTTTTGCTTTTGTTGCTTATACTTTTAGTATTATAGTCAAAAAATTGAATGTGACATTGTGCCGCATTGTCTACTTCTGCAAAAAGAATTAAAAAAGAAAAACCAATAAGCAAGATTGAGGTCTGCAGGTCTGGCTCTGAAGGCACAGATGGGAGTGTCTTTCCCCAGGTTCCTAGGTGGGTTGGACAGGTCTCTGACTGTAGCTAGTAGGTCTGGAGCCGAGTATAGGGCCCTTTGAGGATCTCTGTGAATGTAGACAGGAGTTTCTTCTACTAGGTTCCTGGGCTGGCAGTTCTGCTGGTGGATTGTGGCTGTGATGGGGTTGGATGGTCAGGATCTCTAGGGGTGCAAATGGGAGTGGGTCTCGCTGGGACCTTGGACCCTCAGGACTGCTGGCAGACCAGGGCTGTGAGGGGGCTTGAGCCAAGTTTAGGGCCCTTTTCAGGATTCCAGGTGCAGACAAGACTGTTTCTTGTAGGGTCCCTATGCCAACAAGACTGTTTACCTACTGTGGCTGGGATGGGACCCCCGTTACAGGGCCCTTCTAGAATCTATAGTCTGATCAAGTTTGGCAAGCTAACCTCCAGGGGCTTCCGGACTGTGGCCAACAGGGGCTGGAGCTGGTTCACCGGCTACTTCAGGGTGCGCAGCCGGGACCAAGGTCTGGATGTCTGTGACGTGATGTATGGGTGGGCATGACTTGTCCTGGGTCCCTTGGCCTATGGTGCTGGTGACAGACTCCTAGCCGGATGGGGCTGTAGCCAAGTCCTCAGGGGTACGGGGCTGTTTCCGGGTCTGGAGCGGGGACCGTGGTTGGTGAGTCAGCCACCTGGTTGTAAGCTTGCCTTCTCAACACAGCTCTCCTCAGTCTTGGACTGCACCGGGGTTTCATAGTCTCCTATCTGGATTCCAAAGCTCTCACAGAGGCACTTTTTTTCATGGATGCCAAATATTGTTGTTGAGGCAAGGGTACAAGCTAGGGACATCTTATTCTGCCATGTTGCTGATGTCATTTCTTGATAAACGAGATCTTGTTCTTACGCAGGGGCAATTTTGCCCCCCATGGGACACTTAGCAATGTCTGGAAACATTTTTAGTAGTCATGACTAAGAAGTGGGTGCTTCTGGCACCTGATGGGTAGAGGCCAGGGATGCTAAATATTCTAAATGCAGTGGACAGCCTCCCACAACAAAGAATTATCTGGCCTCAAATGTCAATATTGCCAAGATTGAGAAACTCTGATCTGGGTAATTGTTTATCTATGCATATAACTCTCCCCCCGCCCCCAATTATGCTGTAAGCTTATTGAAGTAGAAGCCATTTACTTTTCCATTTATTTTCCTGACTTTTTAGAAACATAGTGCAGTGGGTTGAAAGGTGGCCCCCAAAAGATACATCAAATCCCTGGAATGTGTGAATGTTGCCTTATTTGGAAAAAGGGTCTTTGCAGATGTAATTAAAAGTCTTGAGATGAGGAGATCAGCCTGGATTATCCAGATGAGCCCTAAATCCAATGAGAAGTGTCCTTATAATAGACACATAGAGGAGAAACACACAGAGGAGAGATACACAGACAGAACAGGAGGAGGAAATGCGAATACAGAAGCAAAGACTGGAGGGATGAGGCCATAGCCAGACACAGAGGAGGTGATGGGAAGACAAAAGCAGAAATTGGAGTGATGTGGCCACAAGCCAAGGAATCCAAGACATGTCGACAGCCTCCGGAAGCTTGAGGCAAGGCAACATTCTCCCCTAGAGCCTCCAGAGGGAGTGCAGCCTGCCTAAACCCTGATTTCAGACTTCTAGACTTTAGAACCATAATAGAGGAAATTTCTATTACTTTAAGCCATCAAGTGTGTGGTAATTGGTTATAGCAGCCTCAGGAAACTTACACATATAATAAGGGCAATGCCTTACTCATAGTAGATACTTAATAAAGATTTCACATTTGTGATGAAACTGTCTTGCTTCTTTGTAGAAATTCAATTACACCTCCTTACAAAATCCAATGAAATGCATATTCTTGTACCTCCTTATAACTTCCCTCAATGCTACAGTATGTTGCTAAACTACTAGACATATTAACACATAAATGAATAGAATACTACCCAGAGGAGAGGCCACACAATGTGATTATCAGATGTCAATGTACTAGATGTAAATTCATTCGTGTGTGTACTCATTAATTTATTTCAAGTGTACTCCATATAGATACACCCTACTGAACTTAATAGCTATAAAATGTAATGTTATAGTTTAGAAGCTAGTTGTGGTTAATGTAGCTTGTAGCAACATCAGCTTTAATCTCTAGATGGCACTATGTCATAAGGAATCAACCTAAGATCTGCTACTACAATTTTCATATAACCGTTTCTGGAAATGAAGAATATTTTCCGGCTAAAATCCCCCAAGAAATTATATTCAGCACTATGAAAGTTCTATTTTGCTAAATATGGATGGGCTTCTAATTTTCATGTTACTGTGTCATAAGGAAAGATAATAGAGGAATTGAGTTCTCAAACATGCTAGCCAACAGTAAAAAATATATCAGAAAGGTTTATTTTCATTCAAACTTTTAGATTACTCTGCATACATTTTGTTGAAAATGTGTAAACAACAGATGAGATAGCTCTGGTTTCTCATATGAGAACATCCACACAACCTGGGACTTTACCTTTGATAGTTATAGGTGAAGATTAATAACCTACTCTTCATTTTAGCTTAAAATATAAACAAGATGGCATAGTTATTCTTTATCTTCATTATTGAAATTCCACCTTCTGTCTCAGAAGAGACGAAACAAAAGCTATCTATATCACCTTTTCCTTAATTCTCTTTTTTATATTCTTGACCTTTCTTTTGAAGAATATTTTTTTGCCTTGAGTCTCCAGTGGCTTCTAGGAATTTTAAAATTTCTACATTCCTGAAGGATTTAGTAATTAGATTTTTCTCTATTTGGATATGTGGTAAACTCATTTAGCCAATCAAATATTCTCTCATCCTTGTCTTCTCCGGTTTCAAAGCAATTTGAACAAATCCTAAGGTATTTTTTCATTTATTGTTTTGTATTTTAATCATTTGCACACAGATCTGATGTTCTCTACAAAATTATACACTCTGGCGGGGAAGGCATCCTGACTTATTTGCTTTTATGAAAATGGCATGTGCTTAGTGACTATCTATTGAATTAAATGGATTTGGTAGGGCATGATGTGATCTGATTCAAAGAAAAAAATAGTTTATTTATGAGTTGTTTCTTTTTTTGACCTTTTTTCTTTTAAAAAAGAAATCTGAATGTCTTTGATCTGAAGTATACAGTGAGATTACCAAGTAAAAACAGATACAATTTTCTTTTTTAAAATTATATTATTTTATTTTATTGAGACCATGTTGGCTTATAACATTATGTAAATTTCAGGTGTACATTATTATATTTCAGTTTCTGTATAGACTACATTGTGTTCACCACCAATAGTCTAGTTTTTTCCATCACCATACACATGTGCCCCTTTACCCTTTTCGTCCTCCCCCCACTCTCTTCTCCTCTGGTAACCACTAACCTGTTCTCCTTATCTATGTGTTTACTTGTTTATCTTCCACATATGAGTGAAATCATATTGTATTTGTCTTTGTCTGTCTGACTTATTTTGCTTAGTATAATACCCTCAAAGTCCATCCATGTTGTTGCAAATGGCATGATTTTGTCTTTTTATGGCTGAGTAGTAGTCCATTGTGTGTGTGTGTGTGTGTGAGTGTATATATATCACATCTTCTTTATCCATTCATCTGTTGATGGGCACTTGGGTTGCTTCCATGTCTTGGCTATTGTGAATAATGCTGCAATGAACATAGGGGTGCATAAATCTTTTTGAATTGTTGATTTCATATTCTTTGGATAAATACTCAGTAGTCGAATGGCTAGATCATATGGTATTTCTATTTTCAGTTTTTTGAGAAATCTCATACTATTTTCCAAGTGGCTGCACCACTTTGCATTCCCACCAGCAGTGTATGAGGGTTCCATTTTCTCTACATCCTCCCCAACACTTGTTATTTCTTGTCTTGTTAATTATAGCCATTCTGATAGATGTGAGGTGATATCTCATTGTAGTTTTGATTTGCATTTCCCTAATAATTAGTGATGTTGAATATCTTTTCCTGTGCCTGTTGGCCATCTGTATATCTTCTTTGGAAAAATGTCTGTTACATCCTCTGCCCATTTTTCCATCGAGTTTTTCATTTTTTTATTGTTGAGTTGTATGCGTTCTTTATATATTTTGGAAATTAACCCCTTGTCAGATATATAATTTGCAAATATTTTCTCCCAGTTGGTGAATTGTCTTTTCATTTTACTGATGGTTTCTTTCACTATGCAGAAGCTTTTTAATCTGATGTAGTCCCATTTGTTTGTTGTTTCTTTTATTTCCCTTGCCTGAGTAGACATGGTATTCGAAAAGATACTGCTAAGACCTAGTCAAAGAGTGTACTGCCTATATTTTCTTCTAGGATTTTTATGGTTTCAGGTCTTACTTTCAAGTCTTTAACCCATTTTGAGTTAATTTTTGTGTATGGTATAAGATAATGATCTACTTTCATTGTTTTGCATGTGGCTGTCCAGTTTTCCCAGCACCATTTATTGAAGAGACTTTCCTTTCTCCATTGTATGTTCTTGGCTCCTTTGTCAAAGATTAGCTGTCCATAGATGTGTGGGTTTATTTCTGGGCTCTCAATTCTGTTCCATTGATTTGTGTGTCTGTTTTTGTGCCAGTACCATGCTGTTTTGATTACTACAACTTTGTAGTATAATTTGAATTCAGAGACTGATACCTCCAACTTTGTTCTTTTTTCTCAGGATTGCTTTGGCTATTTGAGGTCTTTTGCTGTTCCATATAAATTTTAGGATTCTTTGTTTCTGTGAAGAATGTCATTGGGATTCTGATTGGGATTGCATTGAATCTATTAACTATGTTTATTCTTCCCATCCAGGAGCATGGAATATCTTTCCATTTCTTTATGTCTTCTTTGATTTCTTTCAATAATGTCTTATAGTTTTTAGTGTATAGGTCTTTCACCTCATTGGTTAAATTTGTTCCTAGGTATTTTGTTCTTTTTATTGTGATTGTAAGTGGGATTGTATCCCTGACTTCTTGTTCTGCTAGTTTGTTCTGCTACACACTAATAAAAATCAGTGTGTAGAAATGTAACTTAGGGGGCCAGCCCCGTGGTATAGTGGTTAAAGTTTGGTGCACTCAGCTTTGGCAGCCTGGGTTCGCCGGTTTGGATCCTGGGCACGGACCTACACCACTTGTTCAGCTGTGCTGTGGTGGCAACCCACATACAAAGTAGAGGAAGATTGGCACAGATGTTAGCTCAGGGAGAATCTTCCTTCAGCAAAAAAAAAAAAGAAAAAGAAATGCAACTGATTTTTGTATGTTGATTTTGTATCCTGCAAATTTACTGTATTTGTCAATTATTTCTAATAGTTTTTTGGTGGATTCTTTAGGGTTTTATGTGTAGAGAATCATGTTATCTGCAAATAGTGATAGTTTCACTTCTTCTTTTTTCATTTTGGATCCTTTTTTTTCTTTTTCTTGCCTAATTGCTCTGGCTAAAACTTCCAGTACTATGTTGAATAAGAGTGGATCTTTGTCTTGTTTCCGCTCTCAGAGGAATAGCTTTCAGAAAAATAGATACAATTTTCTTGATCAGATCAATCATTTGGGGATTAAATTGGTTAAGAAGTAAAATTTGGGGACATTCAAAACAAGTTTATTTGAATTTTTCCATTTTCTTCATACTAATGGGAAACTAATCTCTATCATCACCTACCAATTCCAACTCTTAAATTTTACTCTTTCTTCAGATCTCAACTTATCTGCCAATTCTTACAGACACAATTCTTTGATCATTAGAGAGATGTTGTCCTTTTGTGTTCCTAAAGCATGCTGCCCTTCCCATATTAGAGTACACATACTGGGCTTTCATTGCTTGTTCCTTTGTCTATGTCCTTTACCATTCTTTAAATTTCAAAAGGGCAAGAAGCATGTGTATCTTATTTTCCCTTATATACCCAGCACCTGACACAGAGCTTATTGCATCATGGTCGGACAGTGCTTACATGTGAATGGATGACAGTTAAATGAATGATTGAAGGATAAAAGGGAAACATTCACATTATTTACTTTACAAATATGTTGAGATACTTATTATGTATTAAGCACTGTGCTAAACATGAGAGATGGAGCAGTGAGCATAACAGACAAATCCCCCTGCCTGTATGGAGCATCCATTCTGGTGGGGTGAAGACAGGAAAGTCAACAAATAAATACGTAAGTCAACAACTGAATAAAAAATAAAGATATGTAAAAAAAAAGCTAAAGATATTAATAAACCAACAAGTATATAATATATAAAAATGAAGCAGGTAAAAGTGATAAAAGGTGTTCAAGATGGTTCCAGGAAGGCCTTTCTGAGGAGATACAATTGAGGTGAAGTGGGGGAGGTACCTGTGTTTTTTGTGGCAGAACATTTCTTTCAGAGGACAGTTAATGCAAAGGGCATGAGGCAGAAGCTTGCTTGGCCTGTTCCAGGAACTTGAACGAGGCTGGGGTGAGTGAACTAGAGAAGCAGAATGTGGTTGGAGATGTGGCTAGAGAGGAAGCCTGGTGTCAGATAATAAAGGACCATGTAAAACCTGACAAGGACTTCGGATTTCATTCGCGATGGGAAGTCTCTGGCCTGGAGTGGTGGTGGTGGGGTAGTGGGAAGTGGTCAGACTTGATTTATGTTTGAGGTAGTGCTGTCAGTATTTGCTGAGGGAATACAGTGGAGTGCGAGGGGAAGGGAGGCAAGAAGGATGGTTGCAGGGGTTTTCATCAGAGCCACTGGAAAACTGGAGCTCTCATTTATTGAGCTAGATAAGAAGTGGAAGTTAAAAAGCAGAAGTGGGAAGAGGGAGGCTTTTGCTTTTCAGGTGGAAGGTAGAGTAGCAAGTGTAGATGCTGGTGGAAATGATCCCCTGGTGTGGGAACAACTGAAGATGCAGAAAAGAGAGGGGAGAATTCCAGGAGTGTTGCTTGATTTGAGAAAGGTTGTGATCCTACACAAGTGAAGCCGTTGTCTTAGATAGTTCACCCCATGTGCAAGGAGGATGTAAAGGCACAGATGCAGAAAGATTGGTAGGTTTGAAGCCGGGAGCACTTGGAAGCTCTCTTTTGACTGCTTCTACTTTTTCTATGAAATAAGAAGCAAGATCATCAGTGGAGACAACGAATGTTAGAGGTTGGAGGAGGGAGAAAAAGGTGTAGATAAAAGTTTTTAATATGAGATGAATAATATATTATATATGACACTATTCCAAATGGCTAAAAAAAATCAGTAGCAGTACAGCCATCATGATGTGGTTATATTTCAATTCTAATTTTTGAATTAACAGGATCTAACGGAATAACTAACAGTTTACCAACAAATTTCTTGTGGTTTGATATTTAAATTCAATTGAAGCAGAATGATTTAAGCATAATATTAAATACTCAGTAAATTGTCAGACACTGCAAATATATAGAACAGCATTGGAATGTGGTAGATTGAAGCTGGTTCTGCCTTTTTTTTCTACCTGTGCTATGTTGACTGAGTTGCTTCAGCTTAGCCAGCTGTAAAAGAGGTTATAATATATGCTCTGACCACTTTCCTGGACTTTTGTGAGAAATAATGTAAGTTAAATAATAACATAAGTTAAAATATTTCATAAGTACTAAAATGATATACCAACCTAAGGTTTTATTATTTTAAGGTTGTTAATTCTAAGAAAGTATTCTATGGGTCCAAATATATTGTATGTTACAGAGTATTAAAAGCAAAATGCCAAAGGTCTAAATTGATGTGGGGAGAATAAAATTTGGTGATGATATTTATAAGTATCTCACTCCACTCTATCGGAAAGACATCTTAAGGATTTTAGGTTTAATTAACAATTTAAGTCTATGTGTCGTCTATTTTACCTTAGCATGACATGACCTCCCTCATCTTAGTTGGTGTTCTGTCCAGTCTGCTTTCCTAGTTGTTTCCTGCTAGAGATGGTGACTTAAGAAACTTTCTATGAAATTTCTGTTTTTGTACCCTTTTGAATAACCTTGAGCCCTATTAGTGCTGCCGATGATACGTTAAGTGTCCCAGTCTTTGTTTCTTGGTAGGAGTGAGCTGACTTCCAGATGTATAGGTAAAGTGAGTTGTATTTGGTAAGATTAAGAACACTTTAATCCCAGGGCCGGCCCCGTGGCTTGGCGGTTAAGTGCGCGCGCTCTGCTGCTAGCGGCCTGGGTTCGGATCCCGGGTGCGCACCAACGCACTGCTTCTCCGACCATGCTGAGGCCGCGTCCCACATACAGCAACTAGAAGGATGTGCAGCTATGACATACAACAATCTACTGAGGCTTTGGGGGGAAAAAAATAAATAAAAATAAAAATCTTTAAAAAAAAAAAAAAAAAGAACACTTTAATCCCAGATACAATAGTCTAGTTAAATGATAGCATCTCTTTAGAATATCATATGCAGTAATATCTTGATCCCTAGGTGATCTGAAAAAAAATGGATTTGCTTTCTTTACAAAGTAATCATTCCATGTCATTCACAAAATAATTCAATAAATATTGAATGCTTAGAGAATAATTTCCTAGGAGGCTTAATATTAGCAGTAAAGAAGTGTAAGCAGAATGTATTTAAAGTCTATGAAACTTATTCCTTAGTTATGTTGAATAATATTTTTTGTATCAGCGTTTTTAAGCAACTAGTCAATCAGTGAATTGATAACTATTTAATGTTTGTGAAGTGTTGCAGGAGGCTATAAAGAGAGCTACAGTAACCACTAGCTGGTGGCCCGAGGGTAGGTTCTGAAGTGAAAGACTAGGAGTTGAATCCCAGGTCCTCCACTTTGTAGCTGTGTGATTCTAGAAAAGTTAGTTAGATTTCTGAATCGCATTTAAAAAAAGGAAAGAAAAAGGCCACTATTTATGAGCCAGGTATTTGTGCATTGTGCTAAAGCTTTACATGAATTATTTCATTTCATAAGCACTATTTATCCTTATATCTTGCTGATGAAGAAACTAGATTGGGAGGCTGTAAGGATCTTGAAGGTGGCCAACACCTTGATTTGAGCCTTGTGAGATCCTAAGCAGAGAGAGCAGCCATGCCTTGCCCACACTTTTGACCTACAGAACTGTGAGCTAATAAATGGATGTTGTTTTAAGCCATTGCGTTTGTGGTAATTTGTTACCCAGCGAGAGAAAACTAATACAGTACCTTAAAGGTGGTTGTGATGATCAAGGACTCGGACGCATAGTTAATTCTCAAACCATGATAATTTTCTTGGTAAAGCATTAATTTTCAGTCAGATTTTATTGACTTGAGAATGGAGAACTGATATGGGAGAAAAGACTCAAATTTAGCTTCGGTATGAGAAGCTGAACTAATCTGGAAGAAGGCCCAGGTGTGGTGGACACAGAAGGAGGTGCTATGTTGGTAGCACTCAAATGAGCAAGGGATAGAAGTGGGGATATCGAAGCTTCTAAGCAAGTTCAGACTCTAGGGATCCGTAGTGTGGAACCTAAGGAGGAAGCTGAAGGGCAGTTCTTGCAGTGAAGGGAAGGTATTTACGGCAGATAGAGCCAAAAGCAAACTTTTATTTGATTTTGTATCACATTGGCTTTGCCCTTAATATAGTTTTATTCTAATTAGATTCTATGATACAATCTCCTAGGTTCAAAATAATGGCACTATGTTTGAGTCAGTGCTTCTACTAGTCATCAAATCTGATTGATATTTCCTTCAAAATTTTCCCTATCTTTCCATTTCTTTTGCTAGCCCCTTATGCCAGCATTTCATCCTCTGGTAATTGGTTTATATTATAAACCCTCACTTGGCCATACCGAGCCCATTTCTATGCATTACCACCAGACCAATCTCGCCGAACCTTTCATTCTTCATGCTATTCTCTTGCTCATAATTTCTCTCCTCAGGATTCTCTCTTCCAAGACCTCTGAGCTGTAGTGATCTTTTGGCCTTCCTTGCTTTATGCTTGAGGAAACTGAAGCCAGAGAGATGCACGTCCTCACTCAATGTCAGAGCAAGCAGAGGCCAAAGTGAGGTCTAGAACAAGATCTCCTGATTAAGTTCAGTGCTTTTTCCATTACACTTTCCATACTTAGAATAGCTTCAGGACTTTTCACCTTTATTTCCAACCTTACCTCTCCACTCTTACTCTCTTTACTCCTTATCATGAATCATCCACTCCAGACAGACCCATTTCCCAACGGTCCTGTGAATGTGTGACTCACCTTGTTCCACCTAGTGGATGCCCTTTCTTCTTCTTTGCCTTTGCTGATCACTCTGCCTCACACAGATTTCTCCTTTCTCTGAACTCTGTCAGCATCCACTGCTTGTATCACTTATGAACACACAAAGTTTACAAACCCCTCTACGTGATTGTAGATGTTTCAAGGGTGACTGTCTTGTCTTTCCAAGAAGATTATACATTCCCAGATGGTACCTATGGGTTCCCTTTTCTCTTGTAGCCAGCTCTGTGCCTTGTACAGCATAAATAAATAATATCCTGAATTAAATCAGTCTGAGTGTTCTTCTGCACTGTTTAAATTTTAAATCAACTAACATTTATTGAGGGCTTATTAGATACTAGGCAGGGGATAAAAGGTGAGGTAGGCTAAATTTCTCCTCAAAATGAGCTCGCATTCAAATGGGGAATTTGAGCAAGTGAATGGCTCTGAAATAATATGATATGTACATTGTGCAGTAAGTTTTGGTGTCAAACTACTCTGACTACCAATCCAGTGATTAGAAGAGATGGGGTCTCGTGGTTGGTTTTGATCTTGGCGGAGTTTTTCTCAGATGAGGCTGTTGGTTCTACAGGGATTTTATTATGATGCATGTTACATTAGTTTCACACTTTAGCCAGTTGAACTCACTCAGATAACTGAAAAACATTGCAGCAAAACCACATTTTAAAGTACTTTGCTATAGCATGGAGGCAATTATTCTGGGTAAATAACCTATCTGATTAGATTCCCTATTGTATTTTCATTTGAGAAATGCTCTGATCTAGAGCCAGTTAATTAAAAATCTATTTTCAACCTTTTTTTTTTTTTCATTTCAAATAAATATGCCCCTACCTTACTGTGAACAATCTAAAGTTTAGAATATTGGGCCTTCAGAAACTTGTTGTAACTTAATTTTAATAAATTCTGTTGCTTTGACAATAGCTACAAATGAAAACAAGTCTTTGCCACATAATACTTTCTAAAGAGGCAAAAAAGAGAGAGACTGAAAAGTCCAGTTGACAAATTGCAATGGGTCTGCACCGGGGTACTTTAGTACATCATTCAGTACCCTGAAATGTAAAGGAGCTTTGTTAGGATGGAAAAATTGAGGACTTGGATCCCTACCCAGTTGCAATAACACAGTGTAGCATTGTTAGTTCTGATTCAAGTGCAACTGATCAAAAGGTTATTGAATATTCTTTGTCTCTCTGGCAGCTCTGAATGTCTTCTCCCTGACTGGAATATTTGGATCCTGTTGTTCTTCATTAATGCTTGTCTTACATTCCATTCACTATCATTATCTACCTTTCTCAGTAATTAGCTAATTATATTTCAAGATAATTAGTTTAATGAAAGTGTGGGAAGGATGCAGTAAGAATCAAAGTGATATTGTCATGACCTCTACGTGTAGATTAGGTAAAAAATAAGGAACACACACACACAAATAAAAAATAAGGAACACTTACAATATTACGTATGTTCAAAGAATAGTGTGTGTTTATTGAAATACTTCAAATAAGCTCTAGTCTCCTTTTGGGTTCCCTTGCTTTTTGGGAGTACATAATGGCATGTTGGGTGTTAGGGATGTGGAATAATTCTTTCAAGCCACTGGGGCAGCTTTTTGGCCCCTACAGATGTAATGCTTGTTGCTGCTTGCCCTGTTGATCGATTTTTTTAAATAAAAATAAAGAAATATGGAGATAGTTGAGAAATTAAATGAGATAATGTTAGATTAGTAAAGTAGATTCATTTATTTTTTATCATTTTGGTGAGGAAGATTAGCCCTGAGCTAACATCCATTGCCAATCCTCCTCTTTTTGCTGAAGAAGATTGGCCCTGGGCTAACATCTGTGCCCACTTTCCTCCACTTTATATGCGGGGCGCCTGCCACAGCATGGCTTGACAGGAGGTGTGTAGGTCCATGCTTGGGATCCGAACCTGTGAACCTGGGGCTGCCGAAGGAGAGCGCATGAACTTAACCACTATGCCACCGAGCCGGCCCCAGTAAAGTAGATTTATTAATAGAGGGAAGATAGCCATACTTGTAGTATTTCTCCATTTTAAGAAAGCAGCATATCTAAAAATTCTAAAAAAGCCAAACTCATAGAAAGATTTTTATTGGGGGAAACACAGAGTAGAATGGTGGTTGCCAGGGGTGGGGAGTGGGGGAAGGAGGTGGGAGATGTTGGTCAAAGGGTACAAACTTCCAGCTGTAAGAAGAATAAGTTCTGGGGATCTGATGTACAGCATGGTGACTATAGTTAACAATACTGTGTTATATACTTGAGAGTTGTTAAGAGAATAGATCTTAAATATTATGAGTGAAAAAGGTAATTATGTGAGGGGATAGAGGTGTTTACTAACTTTATTGTGGTAATCATTTTGCATTATATATGTGTATCAAATCATTGCATTGTACACCTTAAAATTACATATGTTATATCTCAATAATATCTCAATAAAGCTGGGAGAAGAAAAAGAACAAACAATTAAGTTGAACCTAAACCTAAATACTTATACATTATCTTGTGATTTATTTATTTGTTTGTTGGTTTATTTATGTATAGCTATGTATATATGTTTGTCATTATTGAGCATGGCTGAGTATTGCTGGACCTCTCTCTGATGGCATGGCAATCTAACACACTTTCACTTGACCTTTCTTCCCATTCTCCTGCCTTTGGGATCAAGCTTGCATTGCATTTGGATGGTTCTCTCAGCCTTCTCCAGCCTGCTTCCTATTTTCTTTAACAGGCATTTCCCCCAATAAAAATTTTTGCACGTTTATTCTCGTCTTGACATCTTATTCTTGGAGGGCCCAGATTAACCCACTGATGACGAAATCAAATATACTCAGGGAAAATTAAAAACAACATTATCAGGAAGTACAAAATATGAGGTAACACACAATACAATGAAGAGATCACAAAAAATGACGTATTCTATTCAGATAGGTGGAGGGAGGCTGATGTAGAGATTAAAATGCATAGTATGTTTGAGTACAGTTACCATTCTAATTGAGTGGAGTACAGAAGAACTGAAGATAGGTTTGAAAGGTTTACTGAAATCAGATTATAGAGGACCTTGAATATCATGCTGAAGAATTTGGCTTGTCTTTTTCCTCTGCGTTCTTTCTTTTGAAAATGTGACAGCAGAGACGCTTCAAAGATTTGAGAATTTTGGGCACCTGCTGGTGCTTTCTCTCAGGCTTAGTATAGAGGCCTGACTAATATTTGGTTGAGTTCAGCAACGCAAGAGGAAAGCTATGAAGAGGAACCTTAGTACTGGACTGAGATCTGGGATTGTAACCTCTTGCTAGTTTCCTAGTGAGCTAAAGTATTCCACACATAGGTGCAACAAAGGCTGGTTTTGAGACTCAGGACTCAGTTCTATACAAGAACAGGCTAATTGGCTTCTTTCTCTTCTTCCTTCTAGAAACTGGGTTACAATTAGCAATGTATGGGCCAGGGTTGAAAGGTTTTGTTTGGCAGTGACAGTGCTTAAAAGAAACCAGAAATTTAACACCAAAATCTGAGATTATGACTGTTTTTGAATAATCAGTTTATTTGGTTAGATTTTCATTCCCGCGTGACTACAAAGCTGGAGTTGAGAGAGGGCAAGGGGTCTTCAGTGTGCTAGAACTCCCATTCCACCCTATAGGCTAACATCTGGTCCATGATGTTCATTTATGGTCCTGCCTAGTGTTGTAGCATTTTGAGTGTATGACCCTAGCTACACTTAAACCTTAGTTTTCTAGATTTTGCCACACTAATGTTGAAGCTTATACCAGCTGAGCCACATGGGCGGTGTGTTTTTGCTTTCAGGCAATAGCTTTGTGTATACGAATTAAAACAACTGAAATGCATTGGATTCCAGGGAACTTTGCTGTGAGATTCTTCTCATCTGACCAAGACATAGAAAGAGTACCATTTTCTGCTAAGCACCAAGAGGATTAAGTTGGCAACAGTAGCAACTGAGCTTCCGTGCAATTAGCATTGTGACCAACGGTTGCAGTGTCTTCCTTTGAGGTATAACTGGAGTCCCGTCCTTCTCTACAGGTGGTGAGGAAGATCAGGGGTTATT
This sequence comes from Ceratotherium simum simum, assembly GCF_057802395.1. Classification (NCBI taxonomy): domain Eukaryota; kingdom Metazoa; phylum Chordata; class Mammalia; order Perissodactyla; family Rhinocerotidae; genus Ceratotherium; species Ceratotherium simum. Next base: position 19,578,845 of record NC_141909.1, read on the forward strand.
TGAGGATGTGTGTAATGGAAAGCACTCTACGATATATCATCATGTTATATGAGGCTTAGTCTAGGTTATGTGAGTACTGCATATCTTCCTTTGAAGGTCCAAAAAAAGCATGTGTTGAAAGGCCACAGGAGCCACCCAATCTGTGGCCCAGACCATGAGGCTCACATTTGATTTCCCTGGTCATTGCTCTTACCCTTCAATCCCATAGACTAGGAATCAGAAAACATTTTCTGTAGAGTGCCAGATAGTATTTCTAGTTTTGTGAGCCATACAACCTTTGTCACAACCACTCAACTTTGCTGTAATAGTGTGAAAGCAGCCATAGGCGTAATGCAAATGAAGGGGCATGGTTGTGTCCCAATAAAACTTTATGTACAAAAACCGGCGGTGAGTAGGATTTGGCCAGCAAGTATAGTTTGCTGACTCAGCCATAGAGCATAAGGAAAGGGACACACTTATCATTGCCTTCCAAGCCACAGCTAAATTCTCCAAGAATTTAGAGAAATGTTAGAACTCCAACCACCACTCTGCATATTCCAGATTTCCTCCCTCCCTGGTTAAAATGTAAACCTCTCCTTATTTCTATAGTCTGTTTCCCAGAAAACTCTGCTTTCTCTCCCCAGCTCTTTCACCAAACTCTCCATCAATTTTGCCCTCCCTGAGTCTCCATAGTTTTTTGGTCTTAACAAAAGCCTGGTTCTCCCCTTGACCACACCACCTCTATAGCCTGTGCAAGTGAATGGAACATCCAGAACGGGGCCTTTCAGTTCACTGGCCTTTTCATGTCCAAAGAACTCAATCTCACTTCAGCTCTCCATCCCTCTTGCTACTCCTCGTCACTTCCTCTGACATTTCTATGCTCGTTATTTCCAAATTTGTATCTGCAGTCTTAACAAGAATTTCAACTCGTTTGTCCTACTGCACAACCGATACCCATTTAGAGAACTAACAAACAACTCAAACTTAACATTGCCCAAACTGAATTCATTATTTCTGTCCTTAAACAAGTTGCTTCTTTGTCTTCTATCCTCAGAAAATGAATTCACTTTACTCTCGTTGCTTCAGTCCCAAGCTTATACCTATTTTCTTTTTCTTATTCCTTCCATTCAAGTCATTAAAACATATTCCAACTCTCACCTTGTCATTATTAGTCTTTGGACTCTTCTACCTTCTGGAATGGTAGAATTCTCCCTGGATCACTGGAATGACTACCAATAGCCTCATTTCCGTGATTCTTACTGTTCATGGTCTACACATAGCAGGCTTAATCAACTTTTAAAGCATAAAGCAGATCTCTCTTCCATTTTAATCTTCTAACTTAAAAAAAAAGAGCAAGCTCCTTGTCTTTTTCTGTTAAGCTGCATGCAATGTGGCCTGTGTCACTGGATTTCATTCTCATTCTTCTTCTTGCTCGTTCACCATTGTGAGTGTTGTGTGCCTTCTTTCCATTGCAAGCTCACTCCCATCTTAGTGCATCTGCACTTGCTCTATCATTTTTCTGGATTCCTCTTTCCCTTCATGTATCAAAACTGAATGTTTCTTGTCATTCATACTTCAACTTAAATGATGTCTCCTCAGATACCCAGACTACCCAAGGTAAAATAGCCACCCTGTCACTCTATATAACTTCACCATATTTTAATTCTCTCCGTGGTATTTATCACTATCATGGCTGTTTTGTTTATTTGTTTGTTTTATGGCTCCTCTGATAAACTGTAATCTTCTAGGGAACAAGAATTGTTTGCTTATTCAATTACTTTAGTTCTTTAGTCAATTGTTCATTTTGCATACTCCCTATCCACCAGCCCTTTCTAGTTTTCTCTCCTTGGTTTTAGTGGTAAATTGTCTTGACTATCACTTCAGCAACTCTCCTGCCAATACTTCTCGCTTTTTTTTTTCATCACACCTTCCGTCAAGTCATCATTCCTGGATGAATCCAACTTCTAACCTCTCAATGCCATTATTCTTCTAGATAACACTTGCCGGAGAAAATTACATAACTGAGAAGATTGGTACCATTATAAACGTACAGTCATCACCTCACCTAGGCCCTCAACACTGTCTGGTAATCTTAATGTATTTCCCAATTGACTCGTGCTTCTGTGCTCCACACAATTATATCAAATCTCCACCCCCTCACTCACAGCAAATGAGCTCACCCCCTACTCCATGGAAAAAATAGTCCTAAAAGAGGTGCTCCCTCAACTTTCCACCAGCAAACCTCAAACCTTCCTTTCTTCCTTCCCTCCTGTCACACTGGCAGAGATATTTCTTTCTTGGATAAGGCTACGCCCTCTATTGTTGCTTCAGAGACTATCCTTTCCCACTTACCAGTATCTTGCACTATTAGTTATTTTCTGCTCTGTACCTGATGCTTCTCTCTCCTTACGGGCTCTCCTTTACTCATTGTTCTTGCTAGGTTTAATTTTTTTTCAGTTCCTGGCATCCATCAACCTTTTCTCTCTTTCTCATTCTTTTTTTCACTCTCTTTTGGAATTTTCAGCATATTTCTCTGTGTGCAACACTCCTTCTCCTCACTCCCACTCCTACCATATCATCTGGTTAATTTGTGATCTTTTCAGATTTTAGCTTACATGTCAGTGCTTCCAAGTGGCTTTTTCTTTTTGCAGACTATATTAGGGCCTCTATTATTGCTTCCCTCACATTCTGGTCTTCCTCCTTCCTTATATCATCATGGTTATAACTATTTGTTTAATATCTATATTCCTTGACCCACTGAAAGCTTCACAAGGGAAGAGACCACACATGTCTTGTGATCCATCCTATATTTGTATCTAATACTGTGCCTGGCACAGCACTGGTGTTCACTCATGGATATCTGTTGAATGAATGAATAAATAGAAGAAGAAAAAGGAGGAAGAAGAGGAAGAGAACTAAGGGTAGAGGGCGAGGAGGGAAAAAGAAGAAAGGAAGATCAAGGAAGAAAGACATCCCAAAGAAAAGCACACCCTAAGGCCTGGAGCTGCTTTGGCTAATATTTATTTCTTGCCTCCTTTCACTAGAGTTGCCCCATGGCTCCCAGTAGATGGGAGACCCTTTCCCATCAGGAAGGCGCTCCAGACTCCCTCACTGCATTATCTATATGGGTAATAAGCCCTCTGATGAGGCTCATCAAAGATAGCGTGGCTCCATGCTGCCTCCAAACTATTGACCTTCTCCAGTCTTATGTGTCTCCTACTCCATCTCCTAGTGTTGTTGTTGCCCAGTGAGTCTGGCCTTGACTCAGGCGTCCTTGAGGGTGGATTTGGGAGTGAGGGGTGGGGAGGAAAGTTGTACTCCTCCTAGTGGTCATAATATACCCCTTAAGATGAAGTTTTAGGTGGACTTTGACTTGGATCGGAAACATTAGAGCTTGAGGATTATAGCCTGGGACAACAGTTAGGAAGGTTCTACAATGGATAAATAAAGTGATAAGACCTAAATTAGAGAGCTGAGAAATCTGACTCTATATTGTTAGATCATGTGTATACTATTGAATATTAACATACAGCTTAAAAATAACTAAAAACAGAGAACTATTTCAAACAGGTGTGTTCTTATGTGTTTCCACAATGATAGGCTGAAAAATTAGTAAAATAAAAAAAAATACTAATTTGAACGTATAAAATTGGGTTAGTAAATAACAATAATATTGCTTTAAGTGAAGGAGACGTTAAAAATATCAGTTTACTGTTTTAATTAGTAACTAGAGTTAAAAGAAAAAAGAGAAAAGAAATAAAAAAATCTCTTATTAAAATTCAATTATAGAAGCCTCTTAGATAAACGCAATGTGAATTTGATTTTCCTTTTATAATCCTTACTGTGTCACATAAAGAGTAGCAGATGACATAAACAGATGGACTTGTGTTATCTGCTACTGCTTAAAACCTTCTCTAGCATTTTTTTGGCCATATTCATAAACATAGGATATGGTAGAAGTAACTTACATCTGTTTAAAATCCTTGGTAACGTCTGTTAAAATTTATTTTAGTAATTTATAATATGGAAAGGCTTTTTTCCTTATTATGGACAATATTCTATCCGCTTTAGAAATAAGGTCTTAGGCATATTTCAATACTTATAGATAACTCTAAGTTTGAAAAATGAAATGTGCCTTTACCTGAGTTTTCATATCGGTGAGCATTACTAAGGAAATCATTGTTTGTTGATGATAGATTCAATTCATGGAGGAAATGGGAGAAAGACATGGAAATATTTTTGTTCTAATTAATAATTTTTGTAGCTTTTTACAACTTTAAAGGTTTTAGAACTATCAATTTCATTCTTTACCTATGCTCTGCTATTTTGATAAGTAGCATGTTTTTCAATTGAACTAAAAGCAAACTACTCTATCTCCACTAACTTCATTAACTCTGAGAAAAGAATGTAACCGTGTTCACTCTTTACTTGGTAAGAGTTTAACTGATTTTAGTTAAAGTAATCTTGAACGTTGTATCCACACTTATAAATTGACAGGAAATGTCACACAAAGTCTCAAGGAATTCTTAAATAATAAACCTTAATTAAAATAATAGACTAATATGTATATATATAGTTATTGTTCAGGTTATTGAAGAAAAACTTCAAACCTAATGAAATTCACATGTATTCCAGTTAATTTTTATAGAAAATTATTTAGTGTCATGAGTCATTTAATAAATTTATTTAGTTGTATAACTAAACAGCAGGAAGAAATATGCTTTCTGAAATAGTAGTCATAACTTTCAAATTCTGATTATTTGCTGACTACTTTATTTTAGAATAAATTTGATGACATTTTTTAATTTTTAGAGAGCTAAATTTAAAAACTGGAAACCATAAGCCTCAAAGAAGCTTCCAGTCAGGTAGCTATATACAGAAAAATGTAGTGAAGTATGTATTCACTTTTCAGGCAAGTGTACATAAAAGATCATCTTTTTAGCAGGAATCATTGAATAAGGACAACTTCCTAAGTTATGTCTATTTCTTAAGATTTTTGGGCCAGCTCACTGATTCCAGGATTTTGTGGAGTTCTGGTGTTCCAGAGAGATCCCTGAGGCCTCCACAGAGGGTAGGCTGGGTTAAGACTTCTTCCCAGAACTTCCCCATTCCACAGATCAACTCTGCTCTTATGTATTTATTTATTGAAGTTTCACCTAAGATTTTTTTTATTTTTGAAGTAATGGCTTTGCTACTACATACAATTAGTAACCGCAATACAAAAATAAACAAAGTGATCATTTCCTAATCAAGGATGTTAAAATGATGAACTGGATCAAATAGCTATCAAATAAATCTGCCATTATTTTCTGAGCATTCAGGCAGTTATTTCCATTTTAATTCTACAGTATAGTTCCAATATTTTTTTCTAGGTTATTTTGGTATAACACATTGACATTAGAATATTTATAACATTCTTGTCTCCTTACTTCTTAATTATCTTTAAAAATCCTCATTGTAGAATTTAACAATTTGCTAACAAAGAATTTGTCAATCATGGCATTTTCATGACAATGCAAGATAATTATTCAATATATAGATGCATTAAAATAACGTCAAGTCAATGTTACATGACTGGGGGGACAGCAAGGAAGGCTTAGCTAGTAGCAAACGTGGATCCTGAAGTATATACCTGTTTGCCATTATTATAATCAACAGCTGCAAGTATTCGGAATCAGTCTGAGAGAAAAAGTTCAAGTTGATGAGTCAAATGAAAAATGATAATTTAAAAGATAAGAAGTCAGGGTTTCCCAACCAAAAACAGGAAAGGTAGGTTGAGACATGAAAAGTGGTCTTTCATGTGTATTAAATGTTTTCAATTTCTAGTAGCTGAGGGTAGAAAATAGCCTGTGATACTCACGGGCATACCTACTTACATGCCACACCAATGTGTTTACTTCCAGCTGTTAACGATGGGGCTGAAGCTCTAGAATTCAATAGTGCCATTAGATTAACAGTGTCATCCAGGGGATACGCTAATGTCAACCTCTATTTCTCTGCGGAGAAAGCTCCTTATTCTGAATTCCTGTGAAGCACTTCCCTCTTTGTGGGGTGCATAGTTCTAAAATATTCAGTTCACAATGGAAAAAGATAAAAAACTTCAACGCTATCCATTTTTTCAGACCAAAGAGAAATAAACCTGAATGTCTCTCAAGCTTGTGATAGGTGACCTTTGTTGTCTAATAGGAAAATGAAAAACCACCCATTTTTATATTTGGCTTAATAAGGTACGTGAGGTAGCAATGCTCAATAGCCAAAACTGACTGGTGATTTTCTTTCTAGATGACCCATTAAAATTGGCTGAAGATAATGAATTCATCCATCACTTATGACTAAGTGTACTGTCCCCTGCATGCACTCAGGATAATAGCATTTTAGAATGAAGGGTATGAAAATCATCAGATAAATCTAACATTACTGGGGAAAGTCATTTCATGATGATCATTCAGAGGTCATCATTATGCACATTCATACCAGTTTCCAACTGGTTGAGGCCCAAAAATTGGAGAAGAAGAGGGCAGAACAAGAAGCAATTTCTTTCAAGTGACATCAGTATTTTTCAGCTACTGGGTTGCCCAGCCTTTTTCAGGGGAAGAAAAAGGATGAGAGAGAGTGATTGGATAGTTTCTCAGTTCCAGTTTGGTAGACGTTTTTTCTGCTTTTCACAAAGTTGAACCTTTAAATATTTGATTAATATTAAACAACCTGAAGGCATAATAGTCACACAGAATAGGACTGAAATGTGCTGAAGAGCAGGAGGGTTTGCACAGCTCCGGGAGAAGCTGTCTGGTGCAAGAGTGTGGACTTCCTCAGCCTCGTTCTGGCCTTCACCATTTACAGCCCAGATTAACTTTGCACAAGGTTTTAACCACTCTCGGCCTCTGTTTCTTCAACTATAAATGAAGATAATAATATTAGCTACCTCGTGAGTTTGAGGTGAAAATTAAATGTGTCTATATACATAAAATATTTATCATAGTTCCTGGCACATAGTAAACACTCAACAAAAGTTATTCATGGTATTTTTATTATTATTATTATTTTTCTGTTCTGACTAGGAATCTGAAAAAAATGTGTCTTGTGCACTGGCTCTTCTTGGTTTTCTTTGTTTTTCAGCTAATTGCTGTAGAATACTCTCTAAGCCACCTTGCATCTTTCTCTTATCCAGTTTTATAGCCATCTTGATCAGAAACTATCCTTGTTTAACCCAACTAACACCTACACTTTAGGAAACTTGGGATGTTCAAAGGAGAATATTGGACTTAGCTTAGAATAGGAGTGGGGAAAGGCAGGGGCAAGGAGTCTGGAATGGTCAGAAACCTCTGGAATATGAATGGCCTGATTCATGGTTCTTCCATGATGGGAGATCATAAAAAGAGAGGATCCCAAATGTCACTCAGCTGAAACCTTCTGTCTACTGTTCATTATGAGTGATTGTTGTTATGGTAAAGGAACATGACAGAATGGAGTGGATGATGGAGATGGTATTACAACCAGTTTACCTATAAAACAGAAGATTTCTCCCCCTTGGACTGGATTTTAGGTAGGATTCCTTGTTGCAAATTTGGTTAGTGAATACCAAGCAAATCAAGCAAACTGGCTCCTGTGGAATCTGAGAAGCCATCACAAAGTCCATAAAATATGCTGAATTCCCCTAATCTGTCTTTTTTTACCCTAGGACCCTTTAGGAGCTGAGGTAGGACCCTCTTTCCTGATATGCCTGTAGGGAATATACTCATTTCTCTTATCATCAGATTTAGAGACATTAACTGACCACGGTGGACATGGTAGACTTTCTGATTAAAAGTTTTGCTTATGTGCAGGCTGTCTTTATTAAGAAATATTTATTCAGTGCTAACTGACTCTGTGGTCAGATCCTGGGATGACTATATAAGTAAGACATAATCCTTGCCCTCATGGATCTCACAGTCTAATGAAGGAAGAAGACCCTATAATATCATGACTCTATTTGGTCATTTAAGCATAAAAATTTCTCCAGAAACCGAGAGGAGGAGGAAGCTAGTTGACCAAATAATCCGTTACTGTCGACCAGTTTTTATAGCCTCAGCTTAAATTCATTCATTTAAATAAAGCTCATTCAAAGAGAGAAATGGGGGCTGGCCCCATGGCTTAGTGGTTAAGTGCGCACCCACGGCTACTGGCGGCCGGGGTTCCAATCCCGGGCACGCACCGACACACTGCTTGTCCGGCCATGCTGAGGCAGCGTCCCACGTACAGCAAATAGAAGAATGTGCGATTATGACATACAACTATCTACCGGGGCTTTGGGGAGAAAAAGGGAAAAAAAAGGAGGAGGATTGGTAACAGATGTTAGCTCAGAGCTGGTCTTCCTCAGCAGAAAGAGGAGGATTGGCATGGATGTTAGCTTAGGGCTGATCTTCCTCACCAAAAAAAAAGGGCAGATGGTCTCAAAACTAAAATATCACTAGACTGTCTCCCTGAGTTAACATATCTTGATAGAACTGAACAAAAACAGGGCTTCTTTAGGCTGTAGTCTTTCTTATATTGTATCCATGAAGGAGGTGATCCTAATTCAGCAAAAACTTCTAGGTATTCTTGGTCCCCATGTTTGCATTTTGATTCTATTAAGATTTACAGGATGGCTGCAGGGTTCTTGGCACAGTCACCAGTTACATAATTTTGTTGAATCTCACTCTTAAAAAGCAAAGTTGGAGTATCCAACAGGGATAAATATTTATTGGTGGAACTATATATTAGAAGAAATCATTTATTTCACCATGCCCCTGAGCTATATTCCTATTGTACAGAAGGCACAACTAAGAATAAACCCTGCTATTACTAGGGTTTAGAATTCAAGACAATCAGTGCACTTATGTAAATTCTATATTTCACAAAGAATATTATTATTCCTTATCATGGTAAATTGAAATGTAAAAGATAGCCAAATTGTGCTATTTAGAGTCTTGACCTGATGGGTAATTTAATTATATGCTGCCAGTCTTCTTCTACTAAATTACATATGTTTGAACATTTTTAAGAATAGTGAAAGTTTGGTTGCACAGTAACACATAAAATTCTAACAAATTTGATTTCACTTAGTATAGGTATCTACTCCTCCTTTCTTCTAGATACTCAGACTTATACCTCCTTCTTGTCTCACCATTTATCACATTTTCCCCCCATACCATCCCTAGAATGGGTTTGGAGCCCCCAATTTAAAGACTCATGCTCAATTGTATGGATAATCTTTTTTTGTTATTGTGGTAAAATACATATAAACATAAAATTCACTATTTTAGCCATTTTAAAGTGTACAGTTCAGTGGCATTATTTCTAGAACTTGATCATCATTACAAAAGGTAACCGTGTACTTATTAAGCCATCACTCCCCATTGTCTTCCTCCCCCAGACCCTGGCAACCACTAATATGCTTTCTGTCTCTATGCGTTTGTCTTTTTTGGATTGTATAGCTAATCCTGATGGCCAGTACTGTCCAGGAAACAAACATTTTGGTGCTTAGAGTGCTGACCTCATTCTTATTTTGGAAAACTCTTTCAAAATTGCACCTCTTTTCAAATTTAGTGTGCACGTCCCAACACTTACCATTATTTATCCTGCTGTAGGATGCTGATGGCTTGACTCTTGACCCTGTGTTGACTTTTCACAGACATTTTGTTTATTTTGGACATCCAATATATTAAGAAGGTCCTCTGTAGCTATTGATAGATGAATGTGAAGGGCAATCGGATGATATAATTAGTAATTAATTCAGCAGAAGAGAGCTACTACTTGAGGTTTGCTCCTCACAGTGATCTTGAAACACAGAAATGTTTACTGAATAGTTCCTAAGCACAGAGTGCTGGGTGTGTAGTAAGATAAAGTTTTTAGAGATTATGTGGATGGATTAACACCACACTCAATCCTTCCAGCAGTTAAGGAAAAAGTATTGTCTCTCCAGGCTTCTCCACCAAAGAGGAGGCCAAATAACTTACTGGATTTTTTGGATATTGGAGACAGTACGCACCTCATTTGGATATTCTACTTGGTCCTTTATATTGTCTACTCCGCAAAGTGGCATCCTTTGTGTAGGGCTTGAATAAACAGGCATCTTTGGAGGCTCTCCAAAAAGCTTTCACTGATGACAGTCCCCGTGAATGATGAGTTTTCCTATTGGAGTCTCTGGCAATGGGAGCCAGCCTCCACCCGGAAGTGGCCCTTGGAGTTTGGGAATCATTATCTACCTAACCTAGCTACCAGGTACATGCATTTGGGAATGCAAAGCAGTTTGCTACTAAGGTTTTTTTGAAACTGAATGTCTGACCCATGGATGCCTTGTAACTCTCCAGCCTGACATTCTCATTTTAGGGTGAGTCAACTTGGACTCAATTTCTAATGAGCTGGGAAAGGCAGCCATCACTTGGAGGGAAATTTTATCCTCCATTTACCCACCTAAAGCAAAGCCATTGGCTCAAGGAGGCCTTCAATTCTCCGAGGTTCCCCCAAATGCCTGTGCTTGGTTCACCGATGGTTCAGCTAAATTGAAACTTAATGGTATCCAGTGGGTTGCTGCAGCTGTTCAACTCTAAAGCAAGCAATGCAGAATCAGAAATGGAAGTGATCACTCCAGTCAGTGGGCAGAACTCATAGCCCTGGTCAATACTCTTCTTGATAAACCTCGTTACATTTGTACTGACTCTTGGCTATTTATTTGCTTTTTATTTTTTTATTGTGATAACATTGATTTATAACATTATATTAATTTCGGATTACATCATTATATTTTGATTTCTGTGTAGATTACATCATGTTCACCACTCAAAGACTAATTACAATCCATCACCATACACAAGTGCCTAATCACTCCTTTCACCCTCCTCCCGCCCCCTTTCCCCTCTGGTAACCACTAGTCCAATCTCTGTCTCTATGTGTTTGCTTGATGTTGTTTCTATCTTCTACTTGTGAGTGAGATCTTATGGTATTTGACCTTCTCCCTCTTACTTATTTTGCTTAGCATAATACCCTCAAGGTCTATCCATGTTGTCACAAATGGCCAGATTTCATCATTTTTATGGCTAAGTAGAATTCCATTGTGTATATATATCATATCTTCTTTATCCATTCATCCCTTGATGGTCACCTACGTTACTTTCAAGTCTTGGCTATTGTGAATAACGCTGCAATGAAGATAGGGGTGCACATATCTTTATGCATTCGTGTTTTCACGTTCTTTGGATAAATACCCATCAGTGGAATAGCTGGATTGTATGGTAGTTCTATTCTTAATTTTTAAAGGAATTTCCATACTGTTTTCTGTAGTGGCTGCAGCAGGTTGCACTCCCACCGGCAGTGTACGAGATTTCCCTTTTCTCCACATCCTCTCCAACACTTGTTATTTCCTCTCTTGTTAGTTATAGCCATTCTGATGGGTGTGAGGTGATATCTCATTGTAGTTTTGATTTACATTTCCCTGGTAATTAGTGATGTCGAACATCTTTTCGTGTGCCTGTTGGCTATCTGTATATCTTCTTTGGAGAAATGTTTGTTCAGAATTTTTGCCCATTTTTTAATTGGGTGGTTAGTTTTTTTGTTCTTGACATGTATGAGTTCTTTATGTATTTTGGAGATTAACTCCTTATCAGATATATGGTTTGCAAATATCTTCTCTCAATTGTTAGGTTGTCTTTTCGTTTTGTTGATGGTTTCCTTTGCTGTGCAGAAGCTTTTTAATTTGATGTAGTTCCATTTGTTTATTTTTTCTATTATTTCCCTTGCCTGGTCAGACATGCTACTTGAAAATATGCTGCTAAGACCAATGTCGAGTAGTGTACTGTTTATGTTTTCTTCTAGAAGGTTCAAGGTTTCAGGTCTTACATTCAAGTCTTTAATCCATTTTGAGTTAATTTTTGTGTATGGTATAAGATAATGGTCTATTTTCATTCTTTTGCATGTGGCTGTCCAGTTTTCCCAGCACCATTTATGGAAGATACTTTTCTTTCTACATTGTATGTTCTTGGCTCCTTTGTCAAAGATAAGCTGTCCATAGATGTGTAGTTTTATTTCTGGGCTCTCCATTCTGTTCCATTGTTCTGTGTGTCTGTTTTTGTGCTAGTACCATGCTGTTTTGATTATAATAGTTTTGTAGTATATTTTGAAATCAGGGAGTGTGATAACTCCAGGTTTATTCTTTTTTCTCAACATTCCTTTGGCTATTCAGGGTCTTTTGTTGTTTCATATAAATTTTAAGATTCTTTGTTCTATTTCTGTGAAAATGTCATTGGAACTTTGATAGGGATTGCATTGAATCTGTAGATTGCTTTAGGAAGTATGGACATTCTAACTATGTTAATTCTTCCAATCCGTGAGTATGGAATATCTTTCCCTTTCTTTGTGTCTTCTTCTATTTCTTTCAACAATGTTTTATAGTTTTCAGTGTAGGATACTTCATATCTTAGGTTAACTTTATTCCTAAGTATTTTATTCTTTTTGTTGCGATTGAAAATGGGATAGTATTCTTAATTTCTCTTTTTGCTACTTCATTGTTAGTGTATAGAAAAGCAATTGATATTTGTATGTTGATTTTGTATCTTGCAACTTTACCATATTCGTTTATTATTTCTCAAAGTTTTTTGGTGGATTCTTTAGGATTTTCTATATATAATATCATATCATCTGCAAATAGTGACAGTTTCACTTCTTCCTTGCCAATTTGGATTCCTTTTATTTCTTTTTCTTGGCTGATTGCTCTGGCTAGGACTTCCAATACTATGTTAAATAAGAGTGGTGAAAGAGGGCCTCCTTGTCTGGTTCTTGTTCTTAGAGGGATAGCTTTCAGTTCTTCTCCATTGAGAATGATATTAGCTGTGGGTTTGTCATACATGGTCTTTATTATGTTGAGGTACTTTCTTTCTATACCCATTTTTTTCAAGGTTTTTTATCATAGATGGGTGCTGTATCTTGCCAAATGCTTTCTCTGGGTCTATTGAGATGATCATGTGATTTTTATTCTTCATTTTGTTAACTTGGTGTATCACATTGATTGATTTGCAGATGTTGAACCATCCCTGCATCCCTGGAATAAATCCCACTTGATCATGGTGTATGATCTTTTTAACGTATTGTATTTGATTTGCTAGTCTTTTGTTGAAGATTTTTGCATCAATGTTCATCAGTGATATTGGCCTGTAATTTTCTTTTGTTGTGTTGTCCTTGTCTGGTTTTGGTATCAGGATAATGTTGGCTTCATAGAATGTGATAGGAAGCTTCCTGTCCTCTTCAATTTTTTGGAACAGTTTGAGAAGGATAGGTACTAAGTCTTCTTTGAATGTTTGGTAAAATTCACCAGGGAAGATGTCTAGTCCTGGACTTTAATTTTTTGGGAGGTTTTTATTACTGTTTCAATCTCCTTACTGGTGATTGGTCTATTGAAATTGTCTATTTCTTCTTGATTCACTTTTGGAAGGTTGTATAATTCTAAGAATTTATCCATTTCTTCTAGATAATCCAATTTGTTGGCATATAGCTTTTTGTAGTAATCTCTTATAATCTTTTTTATTTCTGAGGTGTCCTCATAAAGTCTCCTCTTTCATTTCCAATTTTATTTATTTGAGCCTTCTCTCTTTTTTTTTTGATGAGTCTAGCTAAAGGCTTGTCAATTTTGTTTGTTTTTTCAGAGAACCAGCTCTTAGTTTCATTGATTTTTTCTATTTTTTTTTTAGTCTCTATTTCATTTATTTCTGCTCTGATTTTTGTTATTTCCCTCCTTCTACTGATTTGGGGCTTTGTTTGTTCTTCTTTTTCCAGTTCCTTTAGGTACACTGTTAGATTGTTTATTTGAGATTTTTCTTGTTTGTTGAGGTAGGCCTATATTGCTATAAACTTCCCTCTTAGAACTGCTTTTGCCATATCCCATAAATTTTGGCATGTCATATTTTCATTTTCATTTGTCTTCAAGTATTTTTTGATTTATTCATTGACACAATCATTGTTCAGTACCATTTTGTTTAATCTCTACATATTTGTTGATTTTCCAATTTTCTTCCTGCAGTTGATTTCTAGTTTCATACTGTTGTAGTCAGAAAAGATTCTTGGTATTATTTCAATCTTAAGTTTATTGAAACTTGTTTTGTGGCCTAATATGTGATCTATCCTAGAGAATATTCCATGTGCATTTGAAAAGATTGTTTATTCTGTGGTTTTTGGATGGAATGTTCTCTATATATCTACTGAGTCCAACTGGTCTAATGTGTCATTTAAGGCCAATGTTTCTTTATTGATCTTTTGTTTGGATGATCCATCCATTGGTGTAAGTGAAGTATTCAAGTCCCCTTCTATCATTGTTTTACTGTCTATTTATCCTTTTATGTCTGTTAATAATTGCTTTATATATTTAGGTGTTCCTATGTTGGGTGCATAGATATTTACAAGTGTTATATCCTCTTGTTTGATTGTTCCCTTTATCATTATGTAGTGCCCATCTTTGTCTCTTGTTACAGTTTTTGTTTTAAAGTCTATTTTGTCTGATATAAGTTAAGTATTGCTACCCCAACTTTCTTTTCTTTTCTTTTTTTTTTTGTGAGGAGATCAGCCTTGTGCTAACATCTGCCAATCCTCCTCTGTTTTTTTTTTTTTGCTGAGGAAGACTGGCCCTGGGCTAACATCCATGCCCATATTCTTCCACTTTATATGGGACGCCACCACAGCATGGCTTGACAAGCAGTGCATCGGTGCACACCCAGGATCTGAACTGGTGAACCCTGGGCTGCCATAGCTGAGTGTGTGCACTTAACCACTTGTGCCACTGGGCCAGCCCCCCCCAGCTTTCTTTTCATTGTCGTTTGCATGGGGTATCTTTTTCTATCCCTTCACTTTCAGTTTGTGAGTGTCTTTAGGTCTTAAGTGTGTCTTTTTTATGCAGCATGTATAAGGGTCTTGTTTTTTTATCCAATCAACCATCTTATGCCTTTTGATTGGAGCATTTAGTCCATTGACATTTAACATAGCTATTGATAAGAATGTACTTACTGCCATTTTGTTACTTTTTTTCTGGGTGTTTTAGTGGTTCTTCTCTGTTCCTTTCTTCTTCTCTTGCTCTCTTCCCTTGTGGTTTGATGGCTTTCTTTAGTATTATGTTTGGGCTCCTTTCTCTTAATTTTTTGTATATTTATTATACGTTTCTGGTTTGTGATTTGTTGAGGCTCATATATAATAACCTATGTATATAACAATCTATATTAAGTTGATGGTCTCTTTAGTTTGACCTCTTGCTCTACTCTTTTACTCCCCTCCTCCAACATTTTATGTTTTTGATATCATATCTAACCTTTTTTTTTTTGTGCATGTGTATCCATTACCCTCTTATCATGGAAATAGATAATTTTAGTGCTTCTGTCTTTGACCTTCATATTAGCTTCATAGGTGGTTGATCTGCTACCTTTATTGTGTATTTCCCTTTACCAGTGATTTTATTGCTTTTCTTTTTGATAATTTTCTTATTCCTATCTGTGGTCTTCTCTTTTCCACTTAAATAGGTCTCTTGTAAAGCTGGTTTCTTGGTGATAAACTCCTTTAGTTTTTGCTTGTCTGGGAAACCCTTTCTCTCTCCTTCCATTCTGAACTATAACCTTTCTTGGTAGAGAATTCTTGGCTGTAGGTTTTTTCCTTCAGCTCTTTAAATATATTGTGCCACTCCCTTCTAGAACTCTTGGTGGCTATTTAGACTGCCACTTGGAAAACTACAGACTGAAAGATTAAAGTTGTTTCTCTTTGGAGCCGTGAGTAGAAGATACGAATCATGGCTGCTGATTGAGTCATCTGAGTCACTTATGTAGGTGTCTATTTTAAGGATCTCTTCCCACAAAATTAACTGCAATCAAGCTGCTGATTGAGCCTGCACTGCCCTTGAGTGACAGACCCACTGCCTGTATCCATCATCATACCAGACCTCACAACATAATGACCATTATAGACTGGACACAGAGTAAAGGACTCTATGTTTCTGATGCAGAGGCTACTACTGCATGACGGATTTGCAACTCTTGCAAAAGTTGATGGGAGGCCACTTTGCATGGGGTATAGCTGATGCCTGGTCCTGATAGACTATCTGACTTATGACCCCCTTTCTGGGACTAGTGGTGTGTCCTGATTGCTGTTAACACTTGTCAGGTTGGAGTTGTTGCAGTTTTATTAGAAAACTCTGGCCACACCATTGTGGCCCTTGAACTAGTCTAAATCATATTTTTGCCTTTCCAGACCATTTGTAGTCTGACAATGGAGAGCCTCTATTACAAAAAGCTGCATGACAATGGGCTGATAGTCAAGACATTCGATAGACCTTCCATGCTCTGGACGATTCACTGCCCTCTGATATTTTGAGCAATGGAATCACTGCCTCACACATTGACTCAAAAACATGGTTTGAATCTACCTCCCTCATCTCCTCCTGATCCACATATCTTAGTAAAGCAGTTTGATCACTGAATACACTATCCTTAGAGGATATCCTTAGAGGGGATTACTTCCTCTCAGATCCTTCCTGGGTTATGATTAAGGTGAAAAAATTTGAGTAGGAGAGTTATACAGACCTGTTTTGAAAATAAGAGATTCTATCTTGACCATCCTGGGTGTGATGCTTCCTTCTTTTCCTTAATGACATCCCCACTCTAGTCTAGTTCATACACCCTTTGGGTGGCAGCCTAGCCCAAGAGAATCAAACTTTATTTGGCTCAGTCACCTGGATTTTCTTGTTGAATTGACATAGTCAAAGATCTTACAGATAGTGACCACTTGGCTGAGTACGTTTATCACTGAGTTTCCAAAAAATGGCCCACATAGGCCAAAATAGGGAATATAATAGGTCTCTCTAAGATTTATGAAAATGCTCTTGTCCCTCTTGTGCCTGACCCTTCTTGATGAAAGAGCTGAATGCAAGTAGGGGATGATTGGAAAAAAGGTAAGGTCATATGTAGTGGAATAGGGCACAATCCCCTTTTTTGGAGAGAGAGTGTGAAAGAAGAGCAACAACCTGGTGTGGGACACTGTAGACCCTGAGAGGTACCGGGGAAGGAGGGACATTAATGATCTCTGTCTTTCAGAATCCATCTTGGAGCTTTCCTCACCCAAGAAAACATTATGGTGTGGCTCTCCCAAACTGTCGGGAGTGACTTAAAGTTAACTAACTCCTGGGTCTGCCATCTCTTCCACATGACTCTGATCATAATTTGATCTCCAGTCCCCAGAGTGTATTGGAAACATCAAGGATGGCCCAAGCCCCTGAACCTTCCATGCAAAACACCTGTCAGTACCTCAAGATGTCTTTTCAAGCCCTATCCCTGTAGCCATTTTGGCTGCCTGGAAAAACAGGCAGGTTGGACTGGTGACCCTCAGGCACTGCTATGGACTGAATGTTTGTGTCCAATCAAAATTCATATGTTGAAGCTCTAATTCCCAATGTGATTGCATTTGGAGATGGGGCTTTTAGGAAGTAATTACGTCATGAGAGTGGAGTCGTCATGAATGGGATTAGTGCCCTTATAAGAAGAGATAAGATAGAGATGATCTTTCTTTATCATATGAGGATACAGCAAGGAGACAGTTGTCTACAAACTAGAGAGAGGGCTTTCATCAGAACCCAACTCTGCCGGCATCCTGATCTCGGACTTCCCAGACTCTAGACTGTGAGAAATAAATTTATGTTGTTTAAGCCACCCAGTCTATGGTATTTTATGAAGGCAGGCTGAACTGACTAAGATAGACAGTCTCCCCCAAAACAATAGATTCGATTATTTGAATTGAACTGGGAAGCCTATGGCTTACCAGTCATGTGAGAGGTTGTGTTGGAAGCACTGTCAACTTGTGTCACCCAATTGATGTAGGTCCCAGTTGGGGGGCCCTGACAATTGATTTGGTTCCAGCCTGTATTGGTTAGATCAGTCATTGTGGCTGATAAAGTGGTGTACTTAAGAGAAAATTCACCAGAAGATAAAATAATGTAGAAATGAGGGGTAAATGTTGGGAGACAATTCTCCATGGATTTCTTCCCTTACTGCACATCTTGTGAGTAGAAGGACTAACTGGCTTTGTTCTGGACTATCTTTTAAAGGTGTTTGTGTAGCAAAAAGGCTTGGAAGATGGAGATAGTGTCTGTCTCTGGAGCAAAAGGCAGTTATCCTTACTACCTGTTATACAAGGTTAATCCCTAAACTCAGTGTTACTTTCCTGTAATGCAATCCACTCAGGATATAGCTGTCACCTGGTCCTCTCTGCCTTTTTCTATGAAAATTGTGGCTTAGGAGCCAGCACAAGAAAATTGACACTCTGACTATTGCTCTTTCTCTGAGTAATAAACTGCTTTGTCTCTAGTCCAGGAGTCTCTTGTCTTCTGCCAGCATCCATGAAACTAGCAGGATCTTTCATTAGCTTGCAAGTAGGGTAAAAATTTCAGACTCTTCACAGTTCTTGACAAAGAACTAAGAACCCTAGCCTGAAATTGGGTCTAAGCTGTGATGTGGATAGAGAAGTTGTTTATGAAAATAAAATTTCCAAGGACTGAAGCCAGGTCTACCAGCCATCATTGTTAATGGAAATAGAGATCATGCCAATATGCTTTGGGGAATTAGAGAAGTGAATCTGAGGTTCTATGACTGATTTTGCTTAAAAAGTATGAATTTTAAGTGATTTTCTATTTTAGCTAAATTGACGGAATAATCTGCACCCATAGTACCCATGTTATTTCTTAACTGCACAGAGTTGATACACTAAATTTTCCTTGATTATAGCAACAAAGCAAGACTATCTGCTCATTCCTAGATACTTGGATGAGTGACTAGAACACAGTTCTCATAAGAAGAACAAGAAAGATAGTCTTACAAATTGGGTTACAGTTTCAAAATTGAAGAACAGTAAAGATCAGGTCCCCCATTATCAGAAAGAGGGCACCATTGTGACAGAGTAAATTGATTTGGAAAACAATGCTGAAAGACAGTGGTGAGTACTGGGGGACTGGGTCTGGGTCAAGGTGGTTGGAAAGATGATTCAGGGTACAAATGGGTAGTTTAGAGTCAGAGAAAAGATAACACATCATGGTGCATAATAGGGAGAGTGACATAAAACTAAAGCCCATCCTCTGTAGAAGCTAGACAGCTTAAATGTATCTTGTCAAGCTCATGCTGGAAGGAACTATAGATAGCTAAATCTGAAGGTGTGGTGACTTAGAGCTGGAGGTGGTGTGCGTTCTGCAGTTGGTGGGCCTGAGGAATTGCTGGGAAAGTCAGGGGGAAAGGAAAAGAGGCAGGGAGATGCTGTGTTCCTGGGGTTTACTGTTTGTGAGCTGAGGGAGTGGGAAATGGGAAACTGTTCCAGGAACCAGGAAAGACTACCTAAAGGGGAATCAAAATAGTGCCATCAGCACACTTAATTTGAACTTATAATTTTTTTCCTAGAGCTTTCAGTATGTGTAGTTAGGAAACTCATTTCTGCATGCAAAAGGACAGGCGCTTATTGTTACCATTATTATTACTTGAATATTTATGATTATGTCATACTAAAATATGTCTTTGAACTAGAAATTAAGGCAACGCTCTCACTTTATTACTTTATTGAGTTGAAAGTCACGTAAATTAGTATTATTTCTATTTAGCTCTGAAGAATAAATTTGGATTCTTTCCTTCGGTGGCAATATTACTTTTAGTATATTCTATCAGAAGATGAGAGAAAAAAATCACTTTGGAAGGATTGATTTGACTAAATATATAGTTTTATTTATAAAGTCCACAATATACATTTGCATTATCAAAATATGAATGTGTATAAAACATAGTTGTAACTTCTGATTTCCTAAATTACACCAACCTGGGAGAGAGACAGAAGATAAAATGTGGGTAACATTCACAGTGGTGTTCCTCAACTCAAGTCTTCAATTTTATAACTATTCTTATTTTGGATTGCATGCTTTATTTATTATTCTTCTTATTTTGGAGGTGGGGGGGAAACAGATGATTTAGGGAAGTGTAACAAATACTGAATCAAGCTCAGACTGAGAGTTGGTTAGAGAATAGGAGCAATCAGGAATTCTGTTATCAGATTGAGGGTCTAAATGGGTCTTGGTTCCTTCGCACTTCCCTTTCTCCATGATTCACACCTTATACATACTTTGTGCATCCAACGATGACACATCTCAAATGCAATGTGATATTCTCCAAACAGGGTATCATCCCTTCAAACTTTCAAATTAAATGACTCTCAGTCATTGCAAGAATGACTTCCTTCTCTTTGTTGCAGTTCTCCTGTCATAGTAACACTGAGATGCAAAGATGCTTATTTAGCAAAAACAGCTTGATTACTGCTACAAACAAGCAGAAAAGAGCAGGAAAACTGGCTCAGTCATCCAAGATCAAGGCTAAAGAATTCTTTTTTCTAATTTAGATGTCACTGTCATATTTGATAAACCATCTTCTCACATGGTAGTGCAGGGAAAGCAGCATGGGTATCTGGAACAGGGTGAGCGAGTGCCACCAGGAGGCAGAATTGCTGGCCCCCAGCCTGGTGTGAGTCAGGATAGTGAGCTCAAAAGTCTCCCTGTACAAGAGTGTCTCTTCAAGTTAGGAAAGGACCACAGATTTGACATTGAGTTCTCTTGTCTTGAATTTTGAGCATTATTTTCTCTTTAAAAACACTGTATGAATGTATAAATATACCTTTCGGATAAGACTTAGCATTAGAGAATGAAATAACAATCTCAAGGCTGCTATGGCCTTTAAGGAGCAATAGGGAAATTACTCCTGTAGTGAAGGTAAATATTTTTGTCTCCAGCTCACTTATTGCCTTATTCGCTAGAGTTGATTCATTTGTATTCCCTAAGTAATTATTAGCTATTAGGTTAATAAGGATCATTAGGGGAAGGGGATGTGATAATTAAAGGGAAAGAGAGGAGCTTCAAAACATGGTCTACTTTTCAGTTTTGCCCAAGGATGGATCAGACCCAAGGACTAGAGAAGGTCTTGGTTCCTGCCTTCCACCAATTCTCCATTTTATGCAAACTTTGTGCATCCAACAATGATACACCTCAGACACAGTGCTATGTTTCCCAAGCCTTCTACAGAGCTTATTTTTATCATTCCAAGAACTTTCTGCTCTCTATGAAAGTAGTTGTTTTAGTTAGCACCTTGAATATTCCTTTTTCTAAATTCTTGCTCTCAAATGAAGAACTGCTTTGAACACTACAGAAAATCTACGTAGAGAGCAGGACTGGGAGAAGAACAGAGACAGTACCCATCTGTTTGTTTGGCTATGCTTATGCAAATTGGAAAAGCTTCCTTTTTTCTTTTTAAAGATTTGTTTAATTTTGAAACTATATAAGTGTGTAAAGTAGTTAAAAAGCCCAATATTAAACTAATAATTTCTATCCCAAAGTTTATGAAGTGTGAGTATGAAGTAACGTGATTGACTTTACTCACCTTCTAGTGTAAAAATCTAAATAAATATTATCAAAATCAGAGTGCATAATAGGAAGCTTTATTCTTATTGAAATGATAGTATCATTTTGTGAAACTTTTTAGATATATACTTTTGTAATCGGCTTTGGAACTGAATTAAAACTAGATCAAAAAATTAGTTTCACTGTATAACCAATTTTCTTGCCTTTTTTTCAACTTTTCCTCAGAGTTGGAGCTATTTTGGAGGCTGGCTCTTTCCAAAATTCAAAGCTATTATCAACACAATTTGTTACCTTTGCATTTTTCAAGTCATTTTCTTTTAGTTTCGAAAGAGATCCATGATCTTAGGTTATGACAGCAGCAATGGAAAAATGTCTAAAGCCTCCATTGAAAACAAGTATTATAAAAGGACAACACTTATTTGGATTTATGACATGTGGTGGGTTTGTTTTTAAAAAGTCACTTTGCTAAATGTCACACCCCATGTATTTATCTGTTTCAGTACCAATGTGATTAATGGAAATTAACTTTGGATGTTAGAAGAACTCCCTAAGTTTTTGTTTGTTTACTTGTTTATTGTTGTGAGATTGTTTGTCATTTTCATTGAACCATCTCTCTATTCTCCTATAAAGATGCCAATGTCAGAAACTTGGCAGAAAAGCAGTCAGCAGTTGTTAAGAGATTCTTTACTAAAAGAAATAGACTCATGTTCCTCCTCTAACATCTATGCAGCTATTTTGAAAATGAATTTCTAGGTTATTTTTGTAAGTGGATGGTGTATAACTCTCATAACCACAGTAGTTAGGGATTTGGAATCTATAGTAAGAAGCTCTGAAGAATTTGAACACAAAATTAGAAGAAGGCCTCGTTATTGAAGTTCATACTAATAGTCAATATAAAATGAAAGCCAACTGCGGAAATAATACACTGAAATAAAAAGAATACTGTTAAATTAACCCATTTTAAGAAAGCATTTGTAAATGTTTTAATAATAAAATTATGTTTGTTGTTGTTGTTATTGTTAATATTTAAATCCTTCCAAGATGATCACAGTGGTTGAATGCAGTGGGTCCAAATGCCAGTCCATGGATAAACTGCATCAGAAGGACCTGGGGCATTTTAAAATTATTATCATGTTTTATTTTTGATATAGTCCCTAGGGCTTTAATTTAGGCCTATTGAGTCAAAATTGCAGAGACCAAGGAATCCTTAAATTTAAAAAATATTCTAGGTGATTCTGATACTGTTTGGCTAGGGACTGCGTTTGAGACCTACTGGTTCAAAAGAGAGTATCCTTAGCAATTGTCTCATAGAGACTACAGTGTAGAATAGACTTTAGAAATGAACAATACACAATCCTTGCTTTAAGGAGCTCTACATAAAGGGACACGGGTTGGGATTTAAGGTTACCAAGAATGAATGCTGTGCATCCACCAAAGAGAGAGGAATTTAAACAATTCTGGAGACTCCAGAACAGACTTTTGGAAGTGAAGCTGGATATTACATTATAATATAATATTATAGTCTGTTAGATTACAGTGTGTTAGATGAAGCAGGTAAATGGAGGATACAGGAGAGCCACTTTGTGTGCAAAAGCATTGGTCTGTGAGAAAGCATATGCTTGGCAAACTGCAATTCATAGGATGGGAGGGAAGAGAGTAAAGCTGAGAACATCAAGGAGGCAGGGGCCAGATTTGAAGAGCATTGTATGTCATACTAAGGAGCTTTTATTTTATTCTGCAAGAAGTAGATGCCGTTGAATGATTTCATACATAGAAATGACAAGATCAGTTTAGTGTTTTGCACATGTCTTCGAGGGCAGTGTGTGGGGTGGTTTGGAGCTGAGCAAGGTGAGAGCCAGAGCAGATGGGAGCCTACCACAATAGCTTCTGGCAGAAATGAAGAGCGGCTGTGACAGCATGAGAAGAGGAGGGAACGTTTTGGTCAAGTCATGAGCAATCCTTAAGGACACAAGAATTACTATGAAAAATTATTCTAAAAACTTTCTGCCAAAGCACCCCAGTATTACAGGGAAGTACTTGTGTAACTTTGGGGGTCACAGCAACTGAGCCATAATCATCCCTCCATAAGCCCACTTTTCTTTGAATTTTTATACACCATCTTTAAAACACATGCTCATTTCAAATGCAAAAAATATATGCATTTATTTTCATAAAATTTGACATGTTAAATTACTTATTATAATGAAGATGACGAGGGGAGAGAGTATTCCAGAAAGATTATGTTCATTCTGTGCCTTCATATATTGCCTCGTATGATGTCACTGTACATGGATGTCCTCATATTCCAATTTGGAAAGCACACACTTGGACAGGCATTAAAGAGGCAGAATTAGAGAATTTGGATATGGGAACTGGAGGAGGATGGAGAGTATAGGATAATTCCCAAGTTTCTGACCTGGGATGTTTGGATGGCAATGTCACTAATCCTTGCTGGGTGCTGAGGGTCATGCAAAGAGTTTTCTTTCTCTAGGAAAAAGGGGGACAAGGAGGGACAGTTTTTCCTGGAGGGGTGAGGGAATGATAGGTTCCATTTTGGTGTGTTGACTTTGAGTTGATTGTAGGACACCTGAGTGGAGCTGTAGATAGGCACGTAGATCCATGGCTCTTGGCTCTGGAGAGACACCTGCCTCAGAGATATACAGATGTTAGCTGAAGACATACTTATGCTTTGAAATCATCTTTACTGATACTAGGGATGGATTTAATATTCGCTTACTGGATAATTCTAGTCTGTTAACATCTCTAGTTTTCCAGCTTAGAACTTGAAAAACTAGGCAGTTCTGCCTAGGGGGTCAGAGGAGGTGACCACAGGGCTAACTGGAAGGGAAAAGGTCAAGTCTCCTTGGTCAAGTCATGAGCAGTCCTTAAGGACACAATCTTCTGCTTTGTGCTTTCCATATTCAGTAAAAGATAGCAAATGGGAAATACAACAAACAGTGACAGGACATTAAATGACAAGAAAAAGAAGAGGAAATAAAAGAAAATACAGTCGAAAGTAGTAAAAGAAATAGGCAAAATAAACAACTTAGGAGAAAGTCCAAATGAAGTAAACAAAAGTAGAATGAAATAGAAACAAAAAAAATTAGAGTTCATTAAATCACTTAATAGATGTAAAAGATAATTTAAAACAGACTGAACTAATGCAAGCAACATATTTTAATCAGAAAATTTTGTGACTTTCTCATTCTAAAAGAAATTTGTTTTTGAAGGAAACACTTGAAAAATAGAGATAAGCGAAACGAAAATAAGTCATTCATAATTTTATCTTCCAGAAGCTAAACATTGCTAAACTTTTGGTAAATATTCTTTCAGGTTTTATTTCTCTATATATTCCACCCACATGTTATATAGGATATACAACACGCAGGTTTATAGTATATATGCACATAACCAACAAATGCATATATTGTAAAAAATGTATATATAAATATCTATGAACAGTGTAAATTATAGGTATTCATATACATGTTAAATATAAACTGTTTTAAATTCTAGCAAAGTAGAGGATAAAACTAAATTAATTAAAAATCATAATATAAAATAAGTAAAAATAAGTTTAAGTTCCAAAAAGCTAACGCCCTCAAGGGTGTTCGGGCTCTTGGAGTTAGGATCCCTTGAAATATTCCCTGGGCCTCCCTCCTTAGAGTTATATTTCCCTGCAGGGGAGCTCTAGCAGATGTCCTTTGAGCTGAGAGCAAAAGGGCAAAGGGCATGACCCTTGCCCTCTTGCTGGGTCCCTGTATTCTCTTATGCAGCTGTTGGAGATGCTTATCAGCCTTCAAAGGCCGCCTGCGGGGAATCCCTGCTGGGTGCCCACTGGCACGTAGAAGTCTCCTTTCTTTGGGGAGTCCTCTCCAGCCAGAAGCCAATCTAACCAACACGTGTTTAGCCCAGGACAGTACGTAAAACCCTTTTATATGCACCATCTCGTCTGATCTTCACAACAACCCCATGAGGCAGGTATTATTTCTTGACTTTTTTTTGGGGGGAGATTAAGTCACTTGCTTAAGAACACAAACAGCTAATAAGAGGTGTAGCCAGAACTCAAGCCTACATCTTTGACTCCAAATCCTCTGATCTTTGCTCTACATTTACAGAGCCCTCCTGCTTCTAAGTAAATGGATAAAATAGAGATTCTGGGTTTCTAAGGCTGAAAGCCACACCTGCACCAGTTACACCTCCACCTTGAGATTTTGAGTCTCCTTAAAAGGTTTATGTGGATCTCAGTAAAAGCACAATAAATATTTGTTGGAAAATAAACAGATATATTTTATACTTTGATAGTCTTTACAAAGTTTATCAGAGTCAATCTTCCTTAGAAGTGTGATTCAGAGGTATTTGATCTACTCTAGATCTCAAAATCATGTTTCCACGCCTTTAGTTAATAGGACAATACATCAAAAATAAGGCTTTACAATGCAAATAGCAACTTACTAACTTAAGTTGAAATAAAGTAAGCTATTGGGATAAGGGTGCAAATGTGGACACAAAAAAAGAAAATACAAGATATTGGGCATCAGAAGGCGTGTGAGTAGAAGGGAAATAAGCTTACAAAGGTGGGAATGAGGAAATTTCTTCAATGATTATGCCTATGTTTTCCCCAATCTACACCTGCTATTTTTGCACTTTCTTTATGAAATACTTGGAGTTATTTAGCATAACGTAGATTGATCAGACCCTCACATGGTCTCTTGCCTTCTACTGCTGATCTAGTAACTCTTCTTTTCCTTAGTATATTAATGGAGATAGAAATAAGACAGAGTTTAAATGCAGAGATTAAATTATCTAGGACAGTCTTTTTGATCTCTCTTGCAGCTGAACCTGTTCTTTAACCAAGCACTTACAGAGAAGCCCAGTAAGTAAACCAAAAGCAGAGCTAGTGTCATGAAAATGGGGGCAGAGAGCCAATCGCCATCTCCTCAGGTCCTCACATCATTTGTGGCAACCTTTAGACCCCTCTGATGGGGGGGTGTCTAACCCCTAGGATTTGAAGCAGTTTGTATCTTCCAGTTTTATTCTCTGTAATACAATAAAACAATGAGACATAGGATCCATTCTATATGTGTCATTTGCTTTGCTAGAAAGCTGAGCTTGGGGCCATAAGGGATCTGGGTGGCACATAAACTAAGGGCCATAAAAGTGGGAAGTGGGAAAACCAACCTGTGTCTAGTAACATTTCTCTTTATTTTTCTTCGAAAATTTTCATTGTGAACATAATTTCATGAAAGAATAAATGTTCTGTCATTTTCAGAATTTAAAGAATGGGATGAATAACTTTAAAAAAATACTGTAAATTGCATTGTATCTCTTTGATTTGTGGCTTAGCTCTACCATCCATCATAATGTTAGGAGATAGAAAGAGACTCTTGGTCATCAATCTCTCCTTCTGCTCTTGTCAGTGCTTGTGTCTTCAGATAAACATAATCTGTTTCTGTTATTTATTTTTCTGAAAAAGTTTGAATAATTTGAAATATAGAAGCTTTTATTTTATGCACATATTTTGTAGAATTGAATGGCTTTGGAACTTCTTACAGTTAACATTTGGCCGATCAGAAATGGGGAAAATAAATTTTACATATACATATATTATCTTATGTAATACCTTTAGATCTGTTTGCTTTCTACTGAACTAGAGGATATTGGAACCTTCTGTACTTTTATAAATCACATGATGAGATTATTTATGAAGCTTTTGTGAAAAATATGTAATTTCTAAAGTTCTCTTTCTATGAAGAATACAGGTATTTTTTCATTGAGTAATGTTTCATACTCAGCATTCTTCTGCCTATGTGTAATAGCTAGAAATATTGAAAGGTGTTTTAATCAAACTTGAACCTAGCATTGTTTTCTATTTCTCATTTTTAAATAGCTTTTAGATTTACCCTCATATGGTATAGAATGTCTGTCTGTATTCAATCACATTCTTCATTCACTTTATGGCATTTCTCCAGTTTTGATCTTTTAGGCATCCAAGTTTTCCAAAACTTGACTCCAGTTAAACATCTCTTAAAATATTCATAGGTATACACCAACTATCTCTGCATCCTAGAGAAACTCAAGGAATGCTTAACTTACTCTCTCCATAACTATCTCATTGGAAATCAGAAGTCCTGTAAAGCTATTTTCATTCCATACTGACTTAAAAGGCCTTTATATACACAAGAAAAGTTAGAAGTATAGTCATATAATATGAAATGTCTAGTTTTTCAGTTTTTTATAATTATTATTAAAGAAACTTGTTTAGAGAGCTCATGGGATGTAGAACGCTAGGGAAGAGAGCATGGATTTAAGAGCAAGCAATTCCTGTGTACCAGGAGTTCTTTGAAGGAACTTCTTTGAAGGAACTTATCATATAGAGAATATATAAAATTTTAAGTTGACCACATAAGGAGGAGTTCCATGTTTTTATATACATGGAGTCAAAGTTAGTTTTCCCATGGGTTTTTATTCTCCAACACATTCCTTTGGCATTAGATGGCCTGTGTGATCTTATGGCTAACTCTTCTCTTTTTGGTCCTTACAATGGAGGTGGTAATTCCTAAGATGGCTACATCAAGGGGGTGTCATTAAAATAAATTAAAAAATGGAATGCAAAAAAAAAAGAAAGAACATAGATTATGAGTCGATTCCATGAGAATGAATCAAACGAGGTTGCTATTTCTTTTCAGATGAGTGTTATACCAGCATGCACATTCTGAAATGCTCCAGACAACCTGAAATTCCAACCTTTTTGTGCCTTTCAGTGTTCTGGTTTCTCAGAACAAGATTAAAGAGAGGAAATGACTCAACAAGATTGAAAAAGGGAATAGATTCAAACTTGAACTCAAAAGTTCTATTTTCAGTTGAGGAAGTCTTATTGCTAAAGAAAGGTTCTGTTCGAAAACTGGACATACTGAGCAAGCCCACTTCTTTTGTAACCTCTTGTTCTTATGACAGAACATGTGTGGATAATCACATGACCCTTTATAATGCTTCTGTTTTGCATGCAATCAGATGGTTATGGGTTTTTGTACAAAAATTCCCATTTGAGGCTAACCTTTATTCCTGCTGTCATATATAGTTCCTCTTAAGATATTTATTACAATTACTTATGATTCCTTAATACGAGGTTTTGTAGAACGGTAACTGCCATCTCTTTGTTACTTTCTCAGCTTCCAGCTCTACTTTTTTTAATAGACTTTATTTTTTAGAGCAGTTTTAGCTTCAGAGCAAATGTGGGTTGAAAGTACAGAGAGTTCCCATATACCCTCAGCCCCCACATATGCACAGTCTCCCCCACATCAACATTGAGCACCTGAGTGGTACATTTGTTACAGCTGACGAACCTACATTGACACATCATTATCACCTTAAGTCCATAACTTACATTAGAATTCACTCTTGGTGTTGTACATTCTATGGATTTTGATAAATGTATAATGACATGAATTTGCCATTAAAGTATCATATAGTACTGCCCTAAAAATCTCTGTTCCACCTATTCATTTCTCCCTTCCCCCAGCTCTTGACAACCACTCATCTTTTTACTGTCTCCATAGTTTTGCCTTTTCCAGAATGTCATATAGTTGAAATTATATAGTATATAGCCTTTTTCAGAACAACTATACTTTTTTAAAACAGAAAATATTTATTTGCAAATTATAGGACTCATCTTTAGATTGACGGCTATTTTTAAGATTAAAACATTAGTAACCATTGTAAAAAGACTATATATATTTTTTCAAGAGCTATGGAGACTGTATTCTTTGCGTGATGGTTGCATCTAATTTCAGGGGCCATTTTTAGGTCCTGGAAGAGACAATTTAGTGTTGTGATTCTTTGCATACCTAGTTTCCCTGCTTCCTGTTTCAGTATTCCTAGATGAGATACTTGCTGAGAAAAGAGACAAGCCAAAATACCTGAAAAACTTTAGGATTCATTTTTCTATTCTCATCTACTTTTCTGTCAAGAGAGGAAATCTTGAATTCTACCAAGGGCATAACTCCTTAACATATTTCCTGCCTTACTGGAATTTAGAAGACTAGAAATTTTCAAAATGGGTTGCCTCAGGCTGAATTTTTAATTAGTTATTTTAGGTAAGCCGCCTTTGTTCTTCCAAACTAAACCTCGAATAGTTTGTGGTTATGACTACTCTAGCTACTGTGAAACAAGGTGACAGGGAGGTCTCGCTTTTTGTCAGAGTAACTATTATAGACCTTGTTAGGTTGTGTAATTTCTCCTCTCCTACATGGATGGTGTTAAAGTCTCAGAATGCGAAGTCTCAAAATCTCATAAAAAGAAATCCATTTTCCTTTGAGCAGCCAATCACGTTTCCATGTCACAATTTGTAAACATCATTATAGTGAAAAACTACTTGTAAGAAGTCCTAGAAAACTGTGGGAAGAAACAGTTATCTGTGTGAGTTTTGCTAGCTGTCAATTCCCAAGTGTTAAGTATGAAGCCTAAGGCAAGGCAATGAAAGTGTTTAAAGAGAGGTGGGGTAGTAAAGGAACAAAAGCATTACTTTTAATATCACTGTTTAAAGTCAAATTCAGTTCCACTGTAATAACAAAAGTGCCTAAAACTTTGTTCCAAGTATTTATAATGATTATACTTTTTAATTTTGATTAAAAATTTGTCATTTGTTCTTTATCAATGGACTGTCATTTGGTTTTGAGAATAATTTTAAGTGCTGTGTGAAATAAGGAAGTCACAAAACCAAGGGACATTTATTACCTGAAGAGGAAGTGGTTTAGGAAACTTGTCAATCACAGTCATGACTAAGGAACCACTTTGGTCACCATTTCCGATCCTTACTAGCCGTTATCTGGAGAAGGGCAGATGGTGGCATCCAAGCTAGATACCACACCAATGGAAACTGCTTGGGGTTGGGGATGAGTGAGATGGATCAAAGATATGTGTCTATACAGCATGTTTAATTTTAAAAAATCAAGTTTAAAAATTACTTGGAAAATACTATAGTAATCAGTCAACCCTAAAATGCAGAAGTATTTCAATCGAAAAAATATGCTTTTTAAAGTTCATATAAAAATAAATAATGTTAAACTATGTTAAAAAGATCGATTTCTAATCTAAAATAAGTCACCTAGAGTTATATGATGAATAGATAGATAGGTAGATTGGTGAAACTTATAGAAGAAAGAGATCGAACATTAAACACACAAAAAAGATATGTCTAAACAAATAGTAATTTGCCAGAATATAGTCAAAAAGTTAGGCATGTGGAGGTGTAGTCTAATATAGCTCACTTTTCAAATCAATTTCTAACAGATTGTGAGTGTTCTCAAAAATCTCATAATATGGGCTCTCTTTGTAAGGATCACTGCTTACTACAGATCCTGGCACATGTCCCGTTTCTTTCCCTTAAATACAACAGGGTAAAAATACGTTATCTTAACAGCTGGCTCCAGAATTCCTTTTAGGGAAGTACTGTTTTTGTTTATGCAACATTCGCTGAGGCAGGTGAGACCCTGAGGGTGTGGATATTGGCAGGAGTAAAAGTAAAGAAGGAATCGTTGGGCTTCTGTGAGCCAGGTGAAGAGAGAGGAGCAGAGAAGGTGGTGGTGGTGGTGAAAGGGGGACTCAGAGAAGCTGGAAAGGTTAGAGGCTGGGTGCTACATGGCATAAATCTGCCCGTTAGAGTCACTTAGGGGAAGTGGCTGAAAACTTGAGACTCCGGATCTCCAGTGCAAGTTTTGCTGTAGTTAACAAGCTTGACTTTGTTGCTGCTTATGACAGCGGGATTAGAAGAGGGCCCTTTGTTTCACATTTGGAACGACACTGGGACCAATATGTAAAAGAATCATGAGATGAAGAGCATGCTAAGAGAGTAGATCTTAAAAGTTCTCATCACAAGAAAAAAACTTTGTGACTATGGATGATGATGGATGTTAACTAGACTTATTGTGGTGATCATTTCACAATATATACAAGTATCAAAACATTATGTTGTACACCTGAAACTAATATAATGTTGTATGTCAATTATATTTCTTAAAAAGAGAGAGAGAGAGCCGTGAGACAGACAGCGTGGAAAGAATTCAACCTGAGTCAGAAAATCATATCAGAAGAGATTGTGAGAATTTAAGGCACACCCTCATCTGCTCCATTCCCAGGAATTTGGATATATTTAGGGAAGGTTTTGAATTTCCACAATCCATGGAATGGGAGTTTGAATCAATCTTATTTAGATTTAAGGGGGCTGGGAGACCAGATGACATTGTGATTACATAATAAAGTGTAATCTCTTCCATGATTGTGAAACTTCAGAAAGTGCCTCTTTGTCCATGTTTTTGTTGGATTTTCTTTTTCATATGGACCTATAGAAGTTCTTTACATATTACAGACTAACCCTCAGTCAGTTATACATACAGTACATATTTTCCTACTTGTGGTTCTTACTTTACTGCTTTTATAGTATCTTTTGGTGAACAGAAACTTGAAAATGAAGTTTTCAAGTAATGAAGTTGAGTTTATCAATTGTTTTCTTTATAGTTTGGACTTATAGTCCTAAGAAATCCTTTTCAAACTGAGGACATAAAGATATGCTCCCATACTGTCTTCAAAAACTAACAAATTTTAGTCTTTAATCCATTTAAAATTGATTTGTGTGTATGATGTAAAGTATGGATGCAATTTTATTTTATTTTATTTTACTTTTTTTGGTAATAGAGGTGATGGTAATGGTTATCCTTGTCATAAAGTTGCTTTATCTTAAAGAGAATACATTCAACATTTCACCATTAAGTGTTTTTCCGTTTTTATTCTGTTAATGCAGTGAGTAATGTTAGTAATATTTCTATTATTAATATGATCCTATGTTTTTGGAATAATTCCAGCTGGGTCATGATGTATTATCTTTTTAAAACATGCTGTGCTCAATTTTCTGAACTTACTCTCATAGGTGAGAGTGGTACATAATTTTTTTCTGGTTTTTATTTGATAGCACAGCTTGAGAGCTCCATAAAATGTAATGGGGAGGATATCCTTTTTTTCAATTCTCTGAAAGCTTGTGGACAATTGGAATTATCTGCTATAAAGCTATTTGGGCCTGATATTCTGTTTTGGGGAAAATTTTTAACTACTGATTTAATTTCCTTAATGGTTATAGGACTATTGAACTTTTTTCTTACTTCTTGAGTCAGTTTTGGCATTTTCATTTTTTAAGAATTTATCTGTCTACATTTTCAAAATATTTCACATTAACGTTGCTCCTAATAACTTAGTGTCGTGTTTAATTTCTGTAGCATTTATAATTATGTTTCCTTTTTATTATAAATATCTTTTTTATGTAGTGTCTTCTATTTGTCTCTTAAGTGATCAAGCCAGAGGTTTTTATGTATTATTAACTTTTTCAAATTTTTTCAAATTTGGCTTTGTTGATTCTTGTTATCGTATGTTTTTCTTTTCATTAGGTTATGAGTTTGTCTTTGATATTCCTTTCTTTCTGCTTCCTTTGTGTTTGCTTTTCTGTTCTTTTTCTAAATGTTTGGGTTGCATGCTAAACTCATTAATGTTGAACGATTTTACTTTTCTAATGTAAATGTTTCATGTTATATATTATGCTCTAAGTACCACTATAACTGTATCAATCATTTTTGGTTTTGTTTTGTTTTTGTAGGTGTGTGTGTTTGTTTCTTTACCTTTCTTGTCTTCTCTTAGACTGAATTTATTTCCTCTTTTTTTATCATTTTACTTTTTTCTTTGCACCTTGTTCAGCAGTTATGCTTTTTGTGTCTGTTCTTCTAGAAGTTATTCTATTTCTTTTAACCTGTATATTTAACAAAGTTTAGGATTATCAAAAATTATAAAAAATTCTTAGAATGCTTTAACTCTGATCATACCTTTTTCCAATTTACATACCACTATTGTCTGATATTTTAGTTCTCTGACTTTTTTTTTTTTTTTTTTTGGTGAGGAAGATTAGCCCTGAGCTAACATCTGTTGCCAATCCTCCTGTTTTTCCTGAGGAAGATTGGCCCTGGGCTAACATCCGTGCCCCTCTTCCTCAGCTTTATATGTGGGACACCTGCCACAGCATGGCTTGATAAGTGGTGCCTTGATAGGTTCACGCCTGGGATCCGAACCTGTGACACCTGGGCTACCAAAGAGGAGTGTGCAAACTTAACCACTACGCCACTGAGCCGGCCCCTAGTTCTCTTACATTTTTAATGCCAGAAATTAAATATTATTATTATTTTATACATTCAACACTTGTTTAGATTTAATCACAAATTTAACAATGTCTTTGTGATTTCTCCTTCTTGCACTCAGACCTCTCCTCTGGGATCATTTTCATGCTGCCTAAAACACATCCTTTAGACTTTCCATTATGAAGGATTTTTGGTGATAAACTCTCAGGGTTTTCTGTTTGTTTGTTTCTTTCTTTCTAAGTTTTTTGTATCTCTTTATTAAAAGGAGATTCAGTTTTCTTTCATTTACTCAAAAGAAGGCAATGGTAGTTAAAAAGACAGGCTATGGGGCAGGTGGGAGGGAGAAATAAGGATTTATAGTCTAAAGGGTATAGAATTTCTGTTTGGGGTGATGAAAAAGTTGTGGAAATGGATAGTGGTGACGGTTGTACAATATGGTGAATGTACTCAATAACATTGAATTGTACACTTGAAATGATTAAAATGGTAAATTTTATGTTACATATATTTTACCACACACACAAAAGGCAGGCTCAGGAGATGGATTGTCTGTATTCAAATTGCCTATCTTTTAGGACAGAAGAACCTCAGGCAAGTAAATGGATCTTATTCTGCCTTCTTTTTCTCATCTGTCAAATGGAGAGATATGATTACCTACCTCATAAGGTTTTTGTGAGGACTGAATGAGTCCGTATATGTAAAATGCTTAGAACAGGGCCTGTGCACATTCACCATTCAGTGAGCATTAGCTAATTATTCTTTGTGCCTCATATAGAGATCACCCTTGTGTGATAAAAGAGAGATCGAAGGCCTGAGAGGTCATGCAGCTCACTCAGAGTTTAAAAACAAAGTCATGACTGAATCTATGCTCCTTCTCCTGAAAGCTTGGCTGTACACCCCATGATTTTACCCATTTCAGTCTTAATTTCTGATTCTCCATCATGTCCAGATTCATGAGCATGTAACTTGACATGTATTATTTTTCTCCATGTATTTGCTTACTTCTTAGCTTCTGTGACTTTATTTAATCCCATCATTTAAAAACCAAATTTCAGTCATTTAATAATTTAGAGTTTAAAATGGTTTATGAAATGAAAGTATTCATACTGGGAGAGTAACTGTCATACCATTTCATGTTAGTGTTATAGTACTTGAGTACTTGTCAGAAAACAAATACGTCTTTGGTTGCCTTTCAGTTCTTACAATAGCCTGAAGGTGCTTGTGAGGATAATGAATTTTGGCTGTTTTATATATTTGTTTGTAGTTCTGAACAAAGGAATATATTTATCCTGGATTTTAATGCTCAGTCTGTTTCCAGTCTTTTAAAAAGCTTTATTGTTTCTTTCTTTGTCGTGACAAGTGCCAGGAAAAAATAAAATTAAAGACATCACTGTAGTTCGTGAAGAAAAATGAGAGGAAGTTATACAATATAAGCTTATTTAGTTTCTTAATCTGAGGATCTTGTTTGATATATAGTATATATTTTGAATACAGTTTGGTAATCTGTAAAGATTTATTTCATATAAATGAATTAATGTTATTTCCCCATTCTTTTTTTTAAAAATATTCAACTACAGTTATTGAAATTGTTAACCCTGTTTATCAGGCAGTCCATGTATCTGTTAAATGTATGTAAAATGTTAAAAATACTTATACATATGTAAACTAGAAATATTTTATAATGTTCATGGAATTTAACCAATTGTTTGGTTTGGAAAAAACATTTTTAATCCTCTGTAATTACATTTTTAAAGTAAAAATTATAGTGGAGACAAAGTAATTTAATTGATTAGGTCAGAGCCCATCAACAGAGAAAAACCTTTCAAGAGTCCATGGAACATTTACAAAATAGACTTTATACAAGAACACAAACAAAACTCCAACATGTTTGAAAAGTAGAAAATCTACTAGTCACATGTTCTGAGCACAATTAATAAAGCTAAAAATTTGCAACAAAGGATTAAAAGACAATTTGAAAAACATATCTAAATATAAATACATAAAAAAACCTCTCCTAGATTTTATGCAGAGTGGAAATCAGAAATATAAAATAATCTATTTAGAAAATATATTTAAACATTGAAATAAATGGGTGGTACCCAAGGCTATAATTGAAGCAAAGTCATAGCCACAATGCTTCTGTTATTGGGAATGAATGAAAATAAATGAACTAAAAGTTCAACTCAAGAATTCACAAATGAAGCACAAATTAGTGATAAGGAATAAAGGAGAATGAAAATGAAAAAGATAATGCAAACAATAGAAGAATAGAACTGATAAACCCAAAACTAAGTTTGACCAAACTCTGGCAAGTCTAACAAAGAAAGAAAGAGAAAATAGAAATGCAAAGAATCAAGGCTATCACAATAGATATCAGAGGTGACTAAAATAGTAAATATTTGAACAACTTTATTAATATGTTAATATAAAAGCTGGCTTTTATATTCTAGAAAAATATAAATAACCAAAATGAGCACATCAATAAGAAAAACTAAGTAAAATTTAAATGCTAATAAATTATGGATAGCCAATGATAATATTATAGCACATGCTATAGCAATATTTTTCAAACTTTATTACCATGACATATGGTAAGAAATATATTTTACATCATAAGCCTCTACACAAACACAGTTATACATTATAACTGAAACACAAAAGGTAACCTATGGAGTGGGAGAAAATATTTGCAAACCATATATCTGATAAAGGTTTAATCTCTAAAATATATAAAGAGCTCCTATAATTCAATAGTAAAAAAACTAATAACCTGATTAAAAATTGGGCCAAGGACTTGAATAGACATTTCTTCAAAGAAGGAAAATGCAGAATCACACCACAATGAGATATTCTCTCACACCTGTCAGGATGGCTCTCAACAAAAAAAGAAAATAAACAAAAAAAAACAAAAGACAACAAGTATTGGTGAGGATGAGGAGAACCCTTTATGCTCTTGGTGGGAATGCAAAATGATGCAGCTGCTATGGAAAACAGTCTGGAGGTTCCTCAAAAAATTAAAAATTGAATTACCAAATGTTCCACCAATCCCACTTCTGAGTGTTTATGCAAAAGAATTGAAATCAGGATCTTGAAGAGATATTAGCACTCCTATGTTCATTGCAGCACTATTTATAATAGCCAAGATGTGGAAACAACCTGTGTCCATTGACAGATGAATGGATAAAGAAAATGTGGAATACTATTCATCCTTAAAAATGAAGGAAATCCTGCAATATGCAGCAACATTGATGAACCTTGAGGACATTATGCTAAGTGAAATAAGCCAATCTCAGAAAGACAAAAACTACATGATTCCACCTATATGAGGTATCTAAAATCATCTCTAAGTGGCCCACACACCAATTCAACTATAAACTCATCATCCTAGGTCTGTGGATTAAGGCTGCCCATCTACCCTCCGGCTGCAGCCATAGCAGAAACAGGGCTGTCTGCATAAGCAGAGTAAAAGCACAAAAGTAGACCCTCATAGCTGGTTGTGGTCAGTTCTTTGCTGGCTTCCATAGTGTGCTCCTCTACCTTGGCCTTGAGTTCAGGCAATAGAATGTGGTACATTATTAGCTGCCCACCAGAGCGCAGCTGGGTACCCCTCAGTAGCTCTTTGACATGAAGGACCCACAAAGACACACTCCAAATACTCCTTTCTTCCTAGCCAGCCATCCACTTCACGTAAGTTCCTCTAGGAAGATTTCAGCAAGCATAAGATAAAAATATCTTACCATTAAACACTTCAAAAATTTTAATAAGATGTCTTTAATTGGCTCTTCAGCTTTCATTTTTTAAATAGGGCAGTACTTCCTAATAACTCAGAGCTGGCATATCTTTTGGTGGCTGAATGTAAGAAAAGCTTGAAATCCGACCATTTAATGTTATAAATAGAGCAAGATCAGTTGCTGCTGATTTTCAAACCAATTAAAGTTACGCCATAAAAACTTCCCGATGTCTACTGCGTACTGCTGGTCTTACTCGTGTAATATTTTAAGGAGAAATTAAGTACAATATTCATCCCTAGGAGAGAGTTCATA
Source organism: Ceratotherium simum simum (assembly GCF_057802395.1). Classification (NCBI taxonomy): domain Eukaryota; kingdom Metazoa; phylum Chordata; class Mammalia; order Perissodactyla; family Rhinocerotidae; genus Ceratotherium; species Ceratotherium simum. The sequence continues at coordinate 19,616,452 of NC_141909.1, forward strand.
CTAATTGTTTGTTGCAGTTTTCGTTTGATGTTTGTTTTGAGACCTACGGAGTCTGGATGAGCACCCCTTCTCCCAGTGAGAATATATAGTATTTTCAAAATGGAGGAACCATGGCAAAGTCAATTAATTTTCCTGAGTCTGTTTTCTTCACCTTTAAAATATGAATGCCAGATAAGGTGATCACTAGAGTCTAAATCTATGAAATTCTAAAATTATAGACACAAATTTTTATTTTCTCCTTTTCAGTTTAGTAAAACTGCAAAATAATATTTTTCAATGGTGTAGATGATTAACTAGCATACTAAACACAATTGCAGAGGTTTTTCATAAGCACACACCTGAATGTTATTATCACTAACATTTTTTTCTTGTTCTAATTTATTGTGACTTAGAAATCATAACCGTTTTACCTTAAAATGACAATGGTATAAAAAAAATCCTGTTTTCAGTAGTGTTTTCACTTATTACTTTCGGTATCCTAGAAATGTAAGGATTCTACTTGGTAGGTAGCATTAATATTTCAGGAATACATTTGCACAGTATGCTATGTCTGTCACTTTTCAACTTTGAGTTTGAAGAACTAACATTTGAGAAATTTATGATAGCCTTGCCGTTTTAAAGGTGGAGGGGAAGAGATGAAATTCCCCAATCCTCTTGTTTTATAGGTGAAGAAATTGGGACTTGTATGTGTCAAAAGAACACAGGCTTTGGAGGAAGTCTATTGTAGATTCAACTCCTGATGTTGCTACTCAGCAGCTCTTTGACCTAAGGCAGATTACTTAAACTCTCTGTAGCTCAGTTTTCTAGTCTTTAAAATAGAGATAATAAGGCCTAACTTGTAGGCCTATAGAGAGTATTAAATGAGATAATGTAAGTGTGTCATGCATTTAGGTTGTAATGAACAGAGACTCTTACAGGCCAACTCGGGTAACAATGCACATGCTAGATCAGGAGCAGGAGATGGCCTGGTTCTCCCAACAGTCACACGCATGAGGATCCACAGGAAGAAACCAGCCTGGCAGGGCCTTCGTTGTGCTTTAGCAGCAGAAATTCCATCACCTTTTTTCTAGTGTTTTGCCTTTAATAAATCTCTCTGGTCTCTGTTCTTCTGTGTTTTCTTATTTTTCCTCCTACTGTTACTAAACCAACAATTGTCTTCTCAAACTTATTGTTTAAATTCTCAGAGGGGGCCGGCCCCGTGGCTTAGCGGTTAAGTGCACGCACTCTGCTACTGGCGGCTTGGGTTCAGATCACTGCTTGTCCAGCCATGCTGAGGCCGCGTCCCACATACAGCAACTAGGAGGATGTGCAACTATGACATACAACTATCTATTGGGGCTTTGAGGAGAAAAAGGGAGAAAAAGGAGGAGGATTGGCAATAGATGTTAGCTCAGGGCAGGTCTTCCTCAGCAAAAAGAGGAGGATTAGCATGGATGTTAGCTCAGGGCTGACATTCCCCACAAAAAAATAAAAAATAAAAAAATAAATTCTCAGAAAAGAGAAACTGATTGACAGGTAATCATCATTTTCTCCATTTATATAAGGTTGTTTATGAATTAGGTCAGATACTCACTCCCATTCACCAAGAGGAAATGGGAAGGGGATTTACGAGTCAGAGAACATAGCTACCTCCTTCGACTATACAAACTTGGAATAAAGAGGTGGAGTGTCCTCACTTCTACTCCTTTTGTGTTATACACGTGACCTGAGAAGACTTTTCTCAGTCAGTAAAATTTTAAAAAGAAAATTTTACATACAATTCAATTGAACTAACCATTCTTGAGTGATTTAGTAAGTTCCTTTTGGAATGATCTTTCTGACCTTACTGTCACAAAAATCCACATGTGCTTTTTATAGAATATTGATATCATTTTTTCATTTAAATACCACTCACTCTTCAAATCAGCATCTTAAAAGATGAAGTATTGGGCCAGCCCCAGTTGCCTAGTGGTTAAGTTCGGCGTGCTCTGCTTCAGCCACCAGAGCCCAGTTCCCCAGGTGTGGATCTATACCACTTGTCAGTGGCCATGCTGTGATGGCAGCTCACATACAAAATGAAGAAGATTGGCAATAGGTGTTAGCTCAGGGCAAATCTTCCTCAGCAGAAAAAAAAAGGTGAAGTATTTAAATTCCCGAATTACTGAGTTACAGGGCTTCAAGGGAATCTTATTTTGTATTTTTATTCCACTTTTCTGCCTTTTAGAAGGACTGTACATAAAGTACTGTGGTCAAATAAAGATATATCTGGTTTTGAAATTCCCCCAAAGAAATAAATGTAGTGTGTAGTTCTTTTTTTCAATAGTATGCATAGTTATTTGTCTTATGGAAAGTATAGGAATCAAGGCTAACAGTTTACTATCTCCAAGCTATTGAAGTTAATGTCTTCTGTCTTTTATTACTTAGAAATTTGCTGTCAACCTAATTATTCATCCTTTGTAAATAATCTGTCTTTTTTTTGCTGGTTGCTTTAAATATCTTGTCAATGAATGTTACTCTACAGTTTAACTATCATCCATCTATCTATCTATCTACCTATCTATCTATCTATCTATCTATCTATCTATCTATATGTCTGTCTATATATCTATCTGTCATCATCACCACCGTCATCATCATCATCTATCATCTATCCATCCGTTTATTAATCTTGAATGCTTTCTGACTCATAAATGACAGTCTGAATATTTGATCAATTCAGGAACATTGTCAGTCATTATCTTTTTGCGTAATACTTCTCCTGCATTCTTTCTTTTATCATCATCTAGAACTCCAATTATTTGTATATTAGACCTTCTCATTTTTTTTTCTTTGGCTCGTAAATTCTCTTCCATTTTCCTAACTCTTTATCTCTCTGTGATGCATCCTAGGTAATTTTCTCAGATCTGCCTCATCTTTGAGTTCATTAATTGTGTCTTATATTGTGTTTTATCTGCTGTGTAATCTGCCGATTAAGATTTAATTTCTATGATTACATTTTTCAATTTTAGAAGTTTTAATTGTTCTTTTTCACATCTACCTAATTTTTTTCTATTATGTTGTGTTCTGTTCTTAGTGTTTGATTCTTCTCTTAATATAATATTAGACATGTTCACTTCTAAAGGTTTATTAGAGGCTTATATTATATAAAGTTTGTGGGGGTTCTAATCCTTTTGGTTGTTGTCTTTGCTAATCATTGCTCATGATAGAGTATATATACAAATAATTTTAAACCTATCATCATCATTGTATCTTTAGGGTACCTGTAACAACGTAGCGAGCTTGAGTGGAAGTCTTAGGCCTCCAGTACAGTTTTGTTTTTGTTTCTATCAGACACTCAACAAGTTATCAAATGCTCAGAATCACTTTGTTGTTGTTAATTTCTTTGCTTGGGAGTTCCTAGACAAACTGGGTAGGAAAATTTTGAAACCAAAACGCATCCAATGTGCTGGCCCATGGTTTTAGATTTTCAAGGGAGATTTATTATCTCCCCCCCCACCCCCAAAACTCATGGCATAGACAGTTTCTTTGTTATCTTGTTGAGTTTGTGAGTTCATTTTTTTCTAGTCTACTTTTCACTGAGAGTGAAACATTTTGAGGTCCTGGATGTATGCAGGGGTTTTAGTTCTAATTTCCTACTTTGTTTGGGCCCAACTTTGTTTCTTGTCCCTCGTGGACAAGTCGTAAGTTTACAAAGACTGTCCATATCAGCCACTCACAGGTAAAGATAGCTTCCTGTCAGTATATTCATCTACTGCATTAGTTTTCAACTCCCTTTTGTCTCTGACTCGTGTTTATTTCCATTTCTTGGACATTCAGCTATCCACTTAGGTAAATTTTATCCAGAATTTCAAGTGTTTGTATCTGGATAATTTTTAGTCTATCATATTCCACCATCTTGTCATAATATGTCATATAGTTATTAATAGCTGTTTCCTGAAATGCTCGAGAAGCCAAATGAAGCTTTAAAATGACCTCTTCTCAGGTGAAATGTTATTTTCCTCCTTGGCTTCTCTCTGGAAGTGAGTATAGTTGTAGTAATCATTTGTTGAATTCTTACTATATACTCAGTGCTTCAATTACATTATTTTATCACAAAAAAGTTTGGGTTAATATGCATTTCTTAGGTGAGGAAATTGAGACTCAAAGAGGCTAAATTCCCTAAAATCAAAGTAGGCAATTGGCACAGGCAGGATGTCAATGAAGCTCTATTTGCTGCAAGAGTTCTTGCTCTTAAACTTTTATCTATATGGTCCACTGAAATGGCCAATTTCAAGAGACAACACTATTTGATGTGTATTATCTGATATGCTTATTTAAAAAAATTTTTTATAGCCTTTTGTATTTGGCTTTAGAATATGCTATCTATGTATATGTATACACACATGTATATATTTTTTTATTTAAATGATGATCTCTTCCCATTAATATTTGGCTTTAGAATGCTACTTTATGATTTAAAAAATGTTCTCCCTAAAAATATTTCCTAGGCAGATATTAAAATCAACTAATACATATTTATCACTAATGATAATTCACTAAGTACATTATAAATATGTTCTTTCATTTAGTCAACATGAGAAGGCAATGTTGGCCATGATTTAATGACTCACGATTGTCTACAGGATAATGCCCATGATTTTCAGCCTGTCATTCAAAGCCTTCGTGAACTAGTCCCACCCCCCTACCGCTCACCATCCCTAACATCATTCTATGCTTTTAGATTAGAGTGAGAGGAGAGGCAGGAAGGGCCCCTAAACTTGCCTTCCCCAGTTCTAATCTAGTAACTGGATGGGTTAGGGCCAGTTGCCAAGACAGAGAATGCAGGAGGTAAGGATCAGGCGTGGGGACAGAAAGAGAAAATGAATTCAGTATTGCACATAATAAAATTTTAGCTATGGGTGGGACATCCAAGTGGAGATGTCTAGGAGGCAATTTGGTTCTGGAGAAAAGAAGAGAGAGATATGGGATCTATCTTCTCAGTCACATGAAGTTCTTGGGCGTCAGGGACTAAATTTATATTTCGTAGTGTCCTAACTCAGTGCCTAGCTCAATAGGTGCTCTGCTTAGTGTTAAATTCCTTCGAGTTATTTACATTTTACTTCCACGTATTTCCAAAACACTTCACTTACCCATGTCTTAGCCCTTATCACATTGAATACCTTTACTGTTATCACACTGTATTGCAATCTCCTACTTAATTTTCTGCTCTCTCTACTGGACTATAAGTTTCTGGAGAGCGGGGATAGCCATTTTGTTTATTGTTATAAATGGCACCTGGTATTAAATACATACTTGTGGAATAGATTAGTAAATACTTCCTAGTTATATTTCTTATTTAATATGATATTACAAAAGGATATGAGATAAGGAAGGAAGCCAGACAATTGTTGTGGAGAAATGAGTAGTAGGAAATAAGGACATTGTGTATTGACTAGTCCAGGAGGAAAGTGCATGGAAGTGTAAGCCCTCATGAAATGGACTTGTTTGGAATTATGTCTTACTATTTAGCCTGAGAATGAGCTGGAGTAAGCTCATTTATTTCTGCTCTTATGCTTTAGTTCTCTACACACTCCAGTTCCTTACTCATTTTTCACAAGGTTAAAAGGGTTATTTGGAATTGTACAGAGTGTTCTTCCATTGCTATGAAAGGAATGCATGTTGGTAACTCCCATTAGCATTTATCAGTTTACATGTACCTAACTCAATATAAATAAAATGCTTCAAATTCATGTTTCTTACAAACCTTGTTTATCATTAATAGTTTCACTGTTTAAATGATACGAAAATGTACATACTTTAAAACTATATTAGTTGTTTAAAAATGTCAAGAAAGGCAAAGTTTATGCAGTCTGCCACCTTCTTAATGCCTGTAAAATCATTCCTGCTGGATATACTGAATTGTTTTCCATTATATTAACATTGCATGAATAAAAATCTAAGCCTTTTAAATGACAAGTTTCATAAGGTGTTGATTGGCCTGGAGCAGGATAAATTCAGACAAATATTTATGGTGCCAAGAGTTGTGTATATAAATATTCTTCCTTGAAAATGTTTCTAGTGTACTGTGAAACTGCCAAGGTGACATAATTTAACAGGTAAAGCAGCAAATAGAGAGCCAGGGGTCACTGAGTTTGAATTCTTTCTCCATTCCCACTTTAATATATGATCCTGAACAATTTGTACCTTTCCCAAGTCAAATTCCTACCTTGTAAAATAGGCAAAAATTAACCATACAGTTGTTGGAGCATGAGGGAAGGGTTCATGATTATAGAAACTTTGAAAATGTAGAATTATTATTAAAATGCAGAAATTCATAACATTGCCATTTATGGGGAAATTTGTTTTCATTGATTATTAATCTTCACAATACATTTTCAAACAAATTTGTAATAATACTAGTTACCATCTACTGACTGCTTGCTGTCATTCAGACACTGCCCTAAGTGCTCTATATACCCCATTTACTTCATGTAACAAAACTTTGAAGCAGGTATTATTATTTTCATATTAGTGGGATTAATGTTACAGGATTTGATGTGTTCATGATCGCCTAGTTTGAAGATGGCAGAATCAGGATTCAAACCCATGTGATACGGAAGCCAGAGGGCTGGATTCTTACCTTCTCTTTCACATTGCCTCCATGCTTTGCAAATGAAGTATCCGAAGTTTAGAAAGGACAAGCAGTTTGCTGCAGATGACAAGCTAACATACTGGACTGGAATGAAAACCCAGTGTGTTTGACGAGGGAGCCCTAGCTACTTCTATTATTGCTTCTCTAATAATTTAATGTGCTTGGTATCTTTTGCACCACGTTTATTGGATTACTGGGATAATTGAAGTCTATATTCTGCTTAATGCCCCGACCTCTCTAATCTCGAAAACTCAATCTTGCTAATGAATTCTACTTTAGTGTATACGAAGGTGGATCATGCATCAAAGGTGGAACCGATTGCGTTCAAGTCTTTTTGGAATTCAGATCCTTATTGCTTAAATGAGAGGTTAGGATGGTAGAGTCTCTAGGTTTTCAACCTTCAGTATAGCGTAGACTCTTTGAGTGCAGTGAACATATTGATTTCATCTATTGAGGCTCTCTGGGGCTTAACTTAGTGTCTGGAACTTTGTAGATAAATGCCAAAAATATTTGTAAACTTTTAATGAAGTCATGTTAAATTTTTTGATTTTAAGACTTGGTCAAATGGATTTTCCACTCGATTTCAATGCTTATTAAAATGGCAAGTATATTATTTCCTTTATAAGATGAAGGGAAGTAAATATAGTGGCCAAATGACTTGCTTGAATTGTTTATTCCATCTTTGTTCATGAGATAGAAAATGTGAGATAGTGGCATGACTAAGCTACTTAGGTAGATCCACTTAGAATCATCCATTTACTTTATCCAGATGAAGCTGCCTAAATCAGTCATGTCATCTTGCTAAGACTGTTCAGAAGAATATACAGTGTGACATTTCCGGAAAGCATACAATGGTTAAACAGTAACACTCCAGGTAGTTGCAGCCATCGGATATCATGATGATGAGGTGAAGGTAGTTTCAGAGAGCCCAAGGCTTTCAGCATAAATGGGCTTATTTTTAATTCTGATTCCCCTTGCACACTGTTCCCTTGTAGATAGTCAAAGAGCATTATGATTGCTTCTAATTTAATAGAATTTACTGTAAGCATGCTTTCATGTAAGTAGGAGAAGAGTTGAAAGTTTCTTTAGGATTCATTTACATGTTGCCAGGAAAGTTCAGTACAAGCAGCAGTTACATTTGAGTTCCTGCCACTTGTGCCACAATACGGGAACCTTCCAGTTGGTCCCATTGTGCCTGGAGTGGGCAGAATAATGGTTCTCTAAAGATGTCAATGCTGTAAGCCACAGAACCTGTGAATACACTACCTTACTTGGCAAAAGGGATTTGCCGATGTGATTAAGGTTACAAACCTTGAGATGGGGGAGATTATCCTGGATTATCTGTGTGGATCCAATCTAACCACATGAGTCCTAAAAGAAGAGAACATTTTCTGGCTGTGGACGGAGACAAGAATGTGAGGACTCAATTCATTGTTACTGCCTTTTTTAAAGGGGTCACAAGTCAAGGAATGCAGGTGGTCTCTGGAAGCTGGAAAAGGCAAGCAAACAGATTCTTCCCTAGAGCCTCCAGAAAGGAATGCAGTCCCTTTGATTTTAGCCTGGTGAGACTTGTGTTGGGTTTATGATCTACAGAACTGTAAGATCATAAATTTGTATTGTTTAAGCTGCTAAATTTGTGGTAATTTGTTACTGCAGCAATAGGAAACTAATACAATAGGAAACTAATACAACTAATACCATACATGATCTTTCCTGAATCACAGCATTGAGATTTAATAAGAACTACCTTTTGAGGAGTATTTATGATGTATTAGATATCATGCTAAGCAATGTGTCTCTTGATGTGTTTAATCATCATGCAACAATGACCCTAAAAAAAAATACTATATTATTTTTCCTATTTCACCAATGAGGAAACTGAGGCTTGGAATGTTTAAGTAACTTACGTAAATCACATATCCCGTAAATGACAACTATTATTTGAAGCCAGTTCAATCTGGAGTCAAAACCCATACTGGGTCTACTGTACCTTGCATATACAAAATGTTAAGGTTAATTTTCTTCGTTAGAAGGAGTTCAAAGGTGAAGTTCATGTAAAAGCAGACTTTGTCATGCCCGATCTTTAGTTATTTTAAATGTCAAATCATTTTCTCCAGCATAGTGCCTGGTATATTGTAGGCACTTAATATATAATAATTAAATGAATGATTATTGTTGTTGAATAGAAATAGTGAGATATAGGTATATATTATTATATTTATTACATTCCACATATATATCACAGTATACTGTACATGTATATGTACAGGAATCAGTATTTTTTTCTTTGTAAAAACAGCATAAAGATGTTACTTTTTGCCACAAAAAATCAAGAGTTCTAACAGTTTTCCTCTGCATTTATAACATTTGAAGTTATAATTGCATATTATTTTTAAGAAGTGATTTATAGATCATTTGTGGTTTATTTTTATATTTAGCATCAGTAATGAGAGTATATTTTATAAAGTAAAGACATTACAGTGCAAGAAATATACATAAATTTTGACATGAATGTTATTTCTCATTAAAGTATTAAAAAAAGATTACTGAACAATGCAAAGGAAATTAAATGACCTTTGTTTTTCAGTCGTGTTTCATTTTCTTTTTTAAACTGCTAGTAAAATTAGAAAGATAACAAAATTTAATTAAACCATATTCTTTTCATTTGAAATGTCCACTAATATTTAAACACAAACTTATGAATAACAGGGCAACTTCATTTATTAGTTAAGCTTCATTCCATATTATTCCATTTTTAAATGATTACTAGATGCCCTAAGGAAGAATGTAGATGCTACTGAAACTTCAATTTTATGAGGACATCAGTTACAACTAAATTGGTCCAGATGACTGTTAAACAAGAAGGAAATTCTTCATATAACCAAAATAACATTTTAATGTCCATTTCCTTTCAAATCTTTTACATAAGTTTCAACAAAGACTCCCAGGTGAGAGAGATTCATTTTGTTAATTAGAAAAATAGTTCTCATCCTTTTATTAAAATGACAAAGCTTAATATTTGGCAACAAAATAATCATAGGAAATTGAGAACGTTATCTTGCATTTAATAGAAAGTTTTTGAGTAGCTATGAGCAAGAAACTCAAGCACTCAAGTAATTTTTAAAATACTTAGTTTTGCTATTAATAACATGCTAATTTATTTTAAATCTCTAACATTGTTATTAATACAATTATACACATATATGCATATAATATATTCATACATAATATGCATAGTTGATTATATATTATATAATGTATTGATACCTAAGTAATAAGCAATTTAAGTGCAAACACTTCACATTGAAGACTAAGGGAATAATACATGTGTGTTTTATATCACAACAATCTAGACTGTAGCATATATCAAACATCTTGATTAGCCAATTCAGACATATTGTAATGACTAAATAGTCACAACTTTGGGAATGGAGGTGGGCAGTTTCAGGAAAGTGAAAAATAGAGGAAATTTCAGATGGGAATATCCATGTAATTTGGGGAATTCAAATCAGAAATCAATCATGGAACCCAATCAGATCCATGAAGGACCAGTACCCAGGGGGTGGTAATCAGAATGGAAATAGGGCTTGGAACACAGGGAGAGGCAGTTGAACTGTGTGAGATCAAGAAGCACTTCCACATACTGGGGGCCAAGAAGGAGTGGTTTAGAACCAGACAAGAAGACCAGAATCGGAGCCCGTGAAAAAGCAAATGCCTTGGCAACTGGTGGTTAACTATATTTGCCTTCCCTCCTGTCTCTGAAGAACTATTGTTTCTCTGCATGCCTGGGTTGATCCCCCTCCTTGTGAATACAGGATTCTTACCACTGCCACCTTCCACTTCTTCTGGGACATTCCTTCCTAATTATCTCTTCTTTTTTGCCCTCTTTATCCTCACTCTCCTTTTTACCTCCTTCCTCTTGATTATGACTAAATCAAGTCTATTGATGAAAACACTGCTCTAGTCCTTCCTGCTGATTTTAAAGGGAATCTAGTTGATTCTTTTTTCAGTTTTGCATAGTTTTTCATTCCCTGTCAATATCCACACACATTTAACTCAAAATGCTTTATTATTTTCCATAACACTTGGTTTCCATAAACACGAAAATGAAGTAAACTGTAGATTAATTATGCTTTGCCATTTACTTATCTTCAGTTTCTGTGAAGGAAAATGCCACTGTTTTCAGTTCCTGATCTTAAAATAACTCATTTTGAAATGTTGTAAAGCCTTAATGAATATCCAAATTTGTATAAATTATTTAAGCTATAATTTCCTATACTAAACAGTCATTAGATTAACATACATCCTTAGATCTGTTTCCAGCTGTACCAAATTAGCTTTTTTGAGTACTTTTAGTTTATGATTTCAGGCAATGCAGAAAGTATTGCTTTTCTAAGTTGTATTCTAAGGTTACAAACAGCAATTTGACTTTAAAATGCCATTTAGAACATTTCCTCCAGTTAGTACTCATGTAATAGAAACTCAGATTTTTCCTAAGAATTATTGAATTTTAAAATGTCTGATCTTTTCATTTACAGATGAGGAAACTGAAATAAGGAAAATTTAGATGAAGTGCTCAGAGTTTCAAAAAGAAGTCTGTATTTTGAGATGCTCCCCTTCTCTCTTCTTTCTTTCTTCTTTCCTTTAAGAAAGCAAGTGCGACAGAACCATTTTTATTTGAATAATAATTATGACTAAAAAAAATCAAGCAATTGAAATGATGGCATTTTAAAATGAAAATATTACTTAAAAAAACTTTTTTAACTACACAATGGCTAAGAATGTATAAATTGCAGCACATGTTTATCAGATATCCCTGATTTTATTCTTCACTACATTCTTTTTCTGGGTGTTTCAATCACCAGAAGACATAACAAGATGGGAGAATCACCTTCATCTGTTCCAATAAATGCACTTTCTTTTTCTCATGTTTTTCCTTTCTAGCCTCTCGATTTAGGCTTTCAGTCTTTCTATTTCTATCTCACATCATTTAGAGATTCTTTCCACATACTTCCCTCTGCTAGTTATTAACGTTTCCTCTCTGACAATTCCTTATTTCTCTTCTCTTGAAATGGAAACCCTGCTGCTGTCATTACTTTTTCTTTAGATTGCCTTCAGATCTCTCCTTTTGCCAGCTACCCAATTCCCAGTTTGCAGGGAACCTGCTGATGGTAATATTTCTTTCCTCTTCTCTTTTTTTAATTCAAAATACTCAGAGTGCTGTTTGCATAATAATGATGATAGGTATATTGTATTTATAAATTACCATTCGTCTGGTGATCTCAATGTAATTTATGTGCATAAATTCATTAAAAGTCTCAAGTTTTCCATGATGGGGTGGATTAGTTCGTTTTTCCTGTCTGTGAGTGAAAAGGAAGTGAATAGAGAAGACAGGATTTGGGACTACCATTATCTAGAAGCATGATGCTGGGACCATGTCCAATAGGACAGATTTTTTTAGAAACAATATAATAAACTTATGTCAAAAATTTAGTTGACTTCATTAATTTTAAGAAAATCATATTAGGTGGGGTGAAATTACCAGAATTTCAATTTTATTCCAAGAAATTCTACTTTCAGTTTCCCTTCCCCTACTTGCACTTCTAGATTCAGACAAGGCATTTGGGGGGTAGTAGATCACCCCCATGATTGGCTCATCCTTTATGTATTGTCTATGTCTACTTCATTACTAAATTGGCAGAGTTGAGTAGTTGTGACAGAGACCGTATGATCCCCATAGTCTAAAATATTTACCATCTGGCTCTTTACAGAAAACATTTGCTGGCCCTGATCTATCAGGATAGCTCAGGCTGGCTTGCATGGTGGAGGAAGGGTTCTTGCCATTTCTTAAAGTGGGTTCAATTTAGTTTTTTGGCTTATTACATTGCCCTATGCATTTGCATTTCAGTTTTTTATCCCAAGTTGCATCCTGATTATGACTGAGAACAAAAGAATTCTTGGAAGCTTTCTTAGTCAGGTTCCCTAAAAGCAGAACTTGAGATGGAGGTTTTCACAAGTGGTTTATCATGGGGCACTTGCAGGAGAAGGTGAGCAAGGGAAGCAGGATAGGCCTTAAGCAAGTTGAGCAAGATTTCACAGGAAACTAGCTTCAGCCTATTCCCAGAGGGAGCCTTCTGGAGCCTGAATTGCAGCACAGAGGTGGTTCCACCTTGAGGCAGGGGGTTGCCCAGCTGTACTCCCCGTCAGTCATTTATGGTGGACTGCCCCAGGGTGGAGTGCCATCTTCAGAGTAGGGGGCAGCTCTGAACCCTCAAAGCAGCTGGACAATGGGCACTCAGGACTGGTAGTAAAGAAGATTAAAATGTGTGTATTATTTAGTTTTTGTGGTGAAACAAACCACTTAGTGGCTTAAAACTGTAGAGATTTATTACATTTTACATTTCTTTAGGTTGGCCATTTGGTGGGAGCTCAGCTGGACAATCTCTCAGGTCTTAGGAAGTTTCAGCTGTTCTCAACTGGCCTCTCTCCCATATCTGGTGCCTCGGTTGGGATGTCTGGAACAGTTGAGGTGGTTGCGGCTTCTCTTCATATCATTTGTCATCATCTGTCACAGGGATCTACCAACAGGAAATCCAGTTTGCTGCTTGTTTTTGTAAATAAAGTTTTATTGGAGTCCAGCTATGCTCATTCATTTGTGTATTGTCTTTGTCTGCTTTATTAGTAAAATGGCAGAGTTGAGTAGTTGCGACGGAGACTATATGATCCCCAAAGCCTAAAATATTTTCCATCTGGCTCTTTACTGGAAAAAGTTTGCTGGCCCTGATCTATCAGGATAGCTCAGGCTGGCTTGCATGGGGAGGAACGGTTCTCAGCGCAAGAGTGGAAGCCATAAGGCCTCTCGAGGCCTAGGCTTGGACCAGGTGCAAAGACACTTTTGCCAAATTCTGTTAGTCAAAGGAAGTCACAGGGCCGGCCCAGATTCAAGGAAAGAGAAAATGGACTCCACATCTTGATGGAAGGAACTAAAAAAATGTGTAGCCATTTTTTGCTGTCTACCATAGCGGGGCCCCAACAGCATCCGCTACAAAAGTTAGCCTTACCCCTATATTTTGCAGATGAGGAGACTGAGACCCAAGAGATAATGTATAACACAATTTGTTAGGAGAAAAACTTCTAAACTAGAATCTATAACTCCTGATTAATATTCTACTGCTATTTGAACTCAGCCACGGTGCTATTACTACATACAATGGTTACCTATTGCAAGTAACTTTCGCTGGTTATTGAATGTTACTCCTCGAGACTTTTAACATATTTGGTGTGACTTCTATTGCACACCAAATAAAAGTACAATCATATCTTAACTATCCACTGAAATCTCAACTTTCCCATTTTAAAGCAATTTTAATATAAAAAGACCAAATTGGAAGCTTTATTTCTTATATGTTGTGTGTAGTGCCATGACACAAAAGCACGCTCTGACCAGACAAAGACTCCTTAGGCAGACAAACTGAAAACATAATAATGAAAAATTAAATATTGAAGGACCTCATTGTCAGACTAACTCTTCACACTCAATCTTACTAGAATACATCATTAGGACAAATGTGTGAAAACAGAAATATGTGATATCCTAGATATTTCCTAAATATTATCTTTAAAATATTTTGTGATTGAAATTGTTCCTATAGGATCTGGAGCACAGCATTTACAGATGTCATAATAATTCGTAGGTTTATTGAGCATTTATTACATACCCATCACTGTTCAAAGCTCCTTGTAAATATTATTTCATTTAATTCTCAAAAACCCATGAGGTACTGTTATTATTTCCATTTTATTTATCATGAAATTGGGGCACAGAAAAGTCACACAAATAGTGATAGAGGCAGGGTTTAAGTTTGGATAGCTGAAATTCATTATCTGTACCTTAACTACTATGTAAAAACCTTACCAGTTCTGTGACTTTTGTCAAGTCACATAAATTCACTGAGCCTCAGTTCCACCATTGAATAATGGCAATAATGATACCTACCTCCATGAGCTGTTGGGACAATCCAGTGGGATGATGTATGTGAACACACTAGGCTTGAGTATACGAAGGTAAATAAGGCATATACCTACTCTCCTCCGAGAGCTTATGATTTACCTCAACTGGAGGTAAATACAATTGGGTATCATAAAATTGATACTTCTCTGGAATTTAGTAACGAGGGAATGGAAATTTTGACTATTATACTAATTCCTGGGAAGGTAATGGCGTGGAAATGAGTGTTGCTCTACCTCTTCCCTTCTTCTTTTTGAATTTTTCTCACTAACTCAGAAACTCATACATGAATCTACTTCCCAACATCTTAGATCTGTACACAGCTAGTCTTTGTCTCATATTATTTTTAAAGTCAGCTATCTTCATTGATATTGTTTAAGGCAAATTATCCCTACAGTTTTCAACTCCAATTTATTTGCAAATTCTATTTACCTTCATTTTCTTCTTTAACAAATATTTACTGGCCAATGATGATGTTCCTCTCACTGTTTTGCCCTTTGCTTTTCTTATTATCTAGCTCGTAACTCTTTCCTATTAGTAAATAGAGTGGCTGAAACTTCTCAGCAGGTGCACCCGAGCTAGTCACCTGAGGAGAGTAACCTCAGGCCAAACCTGTCCCTACACTGGGAACCCCACAATGGCTGCATCTTCCCTGAAAGTAAGCCTGGTGATCATCTTTGAGAGGAATGGCCAGAGTGGGCCTCTTTGAGGAGCTGCCAGGGGCTGAGCCGGGTCAGGACAACTGTGGGGTAGCTGAATTCCTGTTCCCTTCCTGCGATAGGACCTCCATGCTTTGTCCAAGGAGAGACATTGAGGTCTTAACACGAAGTGCTGTTTTTGTCAGTGTAGCCTTCTTTGATTGTCATCTTTTTAATTGAGCTACCTCATATGAATTTCCTATTCCTACTTACTGCCCTATATTTCTTCATAATATGTATCAAGGTCTGGCATGCTGTATATTTTACTTACTATTTTGCTTATTATCTTCATGCCACTAGAGTGTAAGTCCCTTGAGAGGTGTATTTTTCTGTTTTGGTCTATTTTGATCACTACTGTATTTCTGAGCTTCTAGAACAGTGCCTGGCACAGAACATATCTCTGAATAAATGAAGTAATATTCCTTGAAAAAAAACAACAACAAATATTTACTAAATACCTAAGATAAACGAAACATGGTGGTAGGCCAGGGGAAATAAAAAGACATCAAAACGTGGTCTGAGCCTTCAAAGAGCTTTACAATAAAAATTAGTAGTTTCAACTTATATGTATTAAAGACCCCTAAGGACCACAGAAATGCAAGTTGCATTATCTGTAGATTGAGTAACATGTTTTACAAATTACACATATAATTACTTTTAAAATGTAATGAGATACTCTTATGACTAACAAAATAAAAGTTTATGAATGTATACTAGTTGTTTGTCGTGAAGTTTGTCACTCAATATTAAGAGAGACGGTCCACCACAAGCCCTGAATATTCCTGCTCACTGCTGAGTGTGCCAGACTGCAAGGCTTATCCATCTCCTAATCCTAGCCGTTTCTGTAGCTAATCATATAGGCAACTAGTAGATCAAGGGGACCACAGCTGACTTCCTTGTAACTGTGTACTCTCTGGAGGGAGGAGGACTGGCCGTTACTTGCTACAAATGTTGCTGCTTACACAAAAATAATTCTGGGCCTTGTCCCTGGGATTCTCATTTGTGAAGCAAACCTGCCGCATGGGTAATATCTATCTGGACCTGTAACATTGCCGTGGTGGGACTAAGGGCAAAGACTATGAACACAAATATGCTGATGCTCATGCTGTGAGTTAATTGTGCTATGAGGTTTAAAAAGTCCTTTGTCTCTGATCTAGGAGTCTCTTGCCTTCTGTCAGCATCCATGCAACAGTAACAGTCTAACTTATTAGCTTGTAAGTAAGTTAAAATCTTAGAATCTTCATTGTTCATGACAGACCTGGAGATCTTCAACAGTTAATTTTTTTTAACATTAAAATGATTTCTAGTACTCAGTGGACTAGGAATCACTGGTCTTAAGTCTTAGATAAATAAAACACTATTAATTAAAAGACTTATATGAGCTAATAAAAGGAAAGACATTGGAGAAGAAGAGAATGACCAGGAACAAAGATGTGATATGCTGTAAGAGAGCAAAGGTGTGGCGTAAAAGAAATGTGACAAGAGTATATGATAAAGAAAAAAGAAGCGAGTAAAGAATGCTATAAAGGTTAGCTGGGGCCACACTTTGGAGATTGATGAATGTCAGGCAATGGGGAGCCCCTGAAGGTTTTCTAGCAAGAAAATGACATAATTAGTTTTTTTCTAAGAAAATTAATATTTTAGTAAGGAGAGACTGAATATGGGAAAGCAATTAGGGAGGTTTTGAAAATAGCTTAGGCACAAATTCTAAACTATTAGTGCAAAAAGAATAACAAGAGGTGGATGGATGAAGACATTCCATAAAGAAAGATGGGGTAGCTTCCTAATTAATTAACTTTCAAGGGGTTGAGGAAGAAAGAGTAAAATAAGACTGAAGTTTTGAGCCTGGGAGTAAGTGATAATGACAGCATTGAAAAAAATAGAGAGAACTGCACAGGAGGTTTGGATGTGGGGAGAGGATAATGGGTTCACTTTTATCCAGTTTTGATGTAAGGCAGCCTATACAACCAGCCTTCCTTCTTTTCTTTCTTCCTCCTTTACTCTATCTTCCCCTTTCTTCTTTCCTTCCTTCCTTCCATCTATTATCAAAAATTTGATTTCTTGGCAGTCTTTTCTTGGGAATAGAAATATAAATGTCACAATCTAAAAGAGTAAAAAGGTGGATTTAAAATTTCAATATAATTTGATGAAGTAAATCCATAGATAACACATGCTATGAGCACAGAAAAGTAACAGCTAACTCTGTCCAAGGGAATTGGGGAGGTCATCCCAGGGGAGGGGATATTTGAGTTGAGTATTAAATACTGAGTAGGGTTTTATGAGGATGAGAAGGGCTGTGGGTAAAGAGGACATTCCAGGGAGAGGGAATAGGAAATACTATGTGCATAATACAACCAGGTAGAAAAAATATCCAAGAAGCTGGCAATGAAAGATTAGAGAAATAGCTTGGAATGTCATTCAATGAGATTGTACTAGCTCCAACCTGGACATAATGATAACAGCTTATATTTACTATTTGCTTACGATGTACCTGGCTCCTTCTGTTTAAAAGAATTTTATAGGCATTAATCTTTGTGATACTCAAAATGGTGATATAAGGTTTAAGATGAAGAAACTGAGAATAAGAACTTGACCAAGGTCACAGAGCTAATGAACAGTGGTGTCAGGATTTGAACCTCCTCAGGGCCAGGATACCATTCACCTCATAATCTACATGGGGCTGTGCATAGTGGCCCTGAACCATCCAAACATACTTCTAGTATCATATTTAGTCATTATTTTATACATTATCAAATTGTTAAATTGAAGAAAGTCTCTGTGCCTCCCTGAAACATACAGAAGGGAAGAGTATGTGGATTTTTCTGAAGAGAACATCAGATTCTCAAAGGGATATGTAACAACAAAACTAAGAAGATTAGGAACCACTACACAAAATGGTCAACTTTAAGTATTGGGTATATATTTCTGTTCTTTAGGGCAGAAAACCAGGGCAACAAAATAAGACGTAATTTTCTCAAAACATGGACAATCATTACTTACACAAAACTGCAATGTTCATGTCAGTTTGTGGTAAATGATTCACGGGAGCAGACCTTTTCAAGTGACCTATACTTTGGTTTCTGTCTTTCACAGAATCTAGAGAGAGAATGGGCCTCTGAAGTCCCTGCTGCCAATGAAATTCACTAACCTGAACAGGCAGAAAATCAGTACAAGTGGTTTCTTTTCCCCCTTTATTCTTTCTCATATTTCCACATTATTTTTGAGGCTCTTTTAAGGAATGCAATGCTGATTTTTTTCCTGAGTGTGTATTTTCAATATTCCAACCACAAAGTGAGGAGAGCCCAAGATGCTAAAAACGTTAGCTTGCAAGTTTTTTTTGCACTCTTCACATTAAGCCTGTGATAAAAGGCCCAATGGAGGGCTGTGTTCAGTGCCTAAAGTGAATGCGTTAAATTTAATGATACAATCAAAATCATTTTTCCCTGGTAACTACTATTGTGCTCATTTTAGTGGATTCCAGGGCAGTTGTTTTTCCTTTTACATTATGCTTTGTGTATAAATATAAGTGAGATGGTTTAGTTCATGTATAACAAGTATCCAGCTAATAATTTACTTTGCCTGTTATTTTTCTCTGTCAGGATGAACCTCTGCCTCTTTCTCGTTCTTGAGTCATAGCCATTATTCTAATAATGTTAGTTCTGCATTTTAAGAATTCCACATGGAGTTGCTGAAAATTGCTTAGAAGTACTTCATACCAGAAGGTTAAATCTCAAAGAATTTTGATCTTGCATCTAGCAAGCTAAGTTGTTCCCAGCAACATTATATTAATTAATGTCAGGTCAAGCTATTTCCTTTTCTTTGTGCTCAATTCCAAGTACTCCAGCAAGTGATTTCGGCTGTGCCAACCACAAACTGATTTGAACAGAGGAGAATGAATGGACTCAAGCCACTTGCTATTCTGAAAATAGACACTTAGTTACAGATTTGACAATATGTCAGTTTGCAGAATCACTTTTGACAATAAATTGACCCTTTAAAAAAAAAACTGGTTTGAAACTGCATAGATACCATTTTCTCCTATTTTCCCTAGATACTTGGGTAAATGTGTAGGATGGAATTGGTCTGTATCCAGAGACAGATGTAGCCCTGGAGGATCTTCTGCCCTTCTGCCCTTCACAAACAGCGACCATAGTTTCCTTTTCAGCCTTAGCAGGGCAGGGAAGGAGTCAGAGCTGAAGGCAAAGGGAAGGAGGAGTCTCGGTGGATAAACCATGGCAGGCTCACCTAGGTATCCTTCATTCTGGCCCTGAAATTCTGCCCCATGCTCTGCTCAACTTGTCCTTCCTTATGCCACATGGGCTCTGGGTGGAGCCATGTTCCAGGCCCTCACAGTGTGAGAACTCTCCTTGTGAAACTGATTAACCGATAGTCTCCTTGTGGTTTGGTCATACTAACCGAAGCATTCTTACTTTCAGGAAGTTGGAAGATCAAATGAGGTTTAAGCCATGAATTGAGTTCTTCTAGGTGTAAAATAGATGTGGCTTTTATAGCCATAGTTATCTAAAAATTGCTCAACCATGTTGACAGGAATGAGGATATAATTTTTGGAAGTCTCACTGAGAATTTCATTAGCCAAGACTTGGATGATAAAAATGCAATAATATGTAGAATATTTTAAATTTATGTAAAAATTAAATAAACATGTAAAAACTATAGGAGGTTTTGAAGAAGAGTCAAGGATCTTTAACCTACAAATTTATAAATTATTATGAATAAATTTTCCTTTTTATCTTTTATATCCTAGCTAAAATTTAAGCCAGGATCACACAACATACATATACCCAGAAGTAATTTTCAATCAAGTATTGAGATATAATCCAGAAAAGTTGAAAATGGAAAAATTTACAACATTTACATTAATACATATATGTGAATGTGCAAGCAGACTGTGCCTCTCTTTATGCATTCAGTACCTGGTTTTACTTTCACACTTTTGGCTTTCCTTAACTTCTGCATTTCCTTTTGGTATATTTTTAAAGAAATGTTTTATCCAAGGGAAGAAATGTTTTATTGATACACTTTTTAAGAAGATGAAAGAGGGGAAAAATCTAGAGATTTGAATAGAAACTAGAATAAATGTTGATTATATCAACAGGGTTTTACTGTCACTACTGTGTGGTGTTTTGTCTTATACATTGTGGGAGATCATAATGAAATCAGTTTTTATAATGAGCCACCATACCTTGAAATCAAAGGTGCCTAAAACTGGCCTGTAATGTTAGAACCTTAGCCTCTCCTTGCTTTCTAAAATTTATCTCAAAATGATGGATGCAGTTAGAGGATCCTGGCCAATAATACAATTTGTGCTGCCTTTCTGTTAGTAATTTTGGAGGACAGCACTAGGACATATTCAGAGTCTAACCTAAATTTGGATTTCTCCATCGGGCATTAGATGGCAGTATTAATCAAGACATTCAGGGCTGACTTAGTTGCAGCTATTTCTAAAGGTACTCATAATTCTCCGAGGAACGTTTCATGCAATAGTTATTTATCCTGCATTTTCTACTTCTGCAAAGGGAAAGCATAAAACGTGCTGCAGGTCTGGTTTTGTAATCTTTGCCTCTTGTATTTATTTTTGTTTTAGAGAAGCTGCTAAAAAACAAGTGACTTTATTTCCAGTTGGTTTTTTCTACTGTTAAATGTCCAAAATGTTTCTTTTGCAATTTTTAAATAGTTTTTCTCTTCTTGTGGATAAACTACATGTAACTACAAAGTTACTTATAAACTACATATGTCAACGATTAAGTTTCACAGCTAGAGAATGGCCAGTATTAAGTATTATTTATAATGGTCATGTGCAATCTTATTTAAAAAGTACCATTTGAAAGGGAATAGGTGACATCTCTGACTAGAATCCCTGCTCAGTCACTATTTAATAGCTGTGTTCATGGGTAACTGATTTAACCCCTCTGTGCCTGAAATTCCTTACCTGTAAAATGGTGGTAATACTGGTTTTTATCTCGTATTCTTGCTGTTAAGGATTAAGAGAATTCTTATATGTAAAATGCTTACAACAGTACCTGGCATATAGAAAGAACTATATAAATGTTTGCTGGTGAGAGGGTGGGATATGACACTGCATTTGTAACTATAAACCCCCTAGAATGTGTTTCTATAAAATCAGTCTGATTTTTTCTGTCTCAAGTATTTTGCAAGACTCAAAATATCAGGAATGAAATTCGTAAAAAGTGAGCTCTCTTGGCTGCTGTCACCAGGCAGGTTGATGTTCAATGGAGCCAAACAGGCGGCATCATGGTTTACATGCCACACAGTGGGGGATTCTTTTCAGCAGTGACCAAACTCAGAGGTGACTCTTCCTACTAGAAATGTTATGGAATCAGGTTCCTCCATCCCTGCAGCAAAGCAGAGTACAGGACACAGATCTGGCAGCACACAGAGGCGTCAGGCATGCAGCCCTCTAGAGAGGAACAGGAAGCCACAGGATGAACGTATCGAGGGAGAAGCCATTTTCAGGGGCATGAGTAATCCTTGGCAGGCATTCAGAGGGGCACTCTGGAGGAGAGGTGGAAGATCAGTTTCCATGGGAGACAAAGACTGGGATATTGAAATGTGAGCTTTTGAGATATTGCAGATAACATCTGAGAAGTCTCAGCCCTGGCGCTGGGAGGCATCCGACCCCCATGAAGGGCAGAATAGGAACATTGTGAGGGACTCCGAAGATGGTAAGCAGAACCGCATCATCAAAGGAGAAGAACTGTAGATCAGATGCTTAGCATCATACATAGCTAATGGTTTTCACCAATGTTCAGTGAGGAGAATGTTTATTTTCTATGATACACATGATAAAAAAAAAATAGGTAACATTTTAAAAAGTTGGGTACCTGCCAAGCACTTTATTTGCATTATTTCATTTAATCCACAATAATAGTAAGGTATTCTTTCCTATTAACATTCTTCAAGAGAAAACTGAAGTTAAGAGATGGTAAGTAACTTGCCCGAGGTAATTCAGTGTCAGTGCATAAGTTAACCGATTAGTAAAACCGAAAGTAAGTCTTTTACTCCGTTCAATCATTCTCCATTAAGTCTTTTATTGTTTCATAAAGCTTTAAGTTAAAGAACCCTTCTAGGTAATTTTAAAGATACTTTTGGATTGATACAGTAGGACTGAAAGGATTTTACCTGATGATCTCTGTAAAGGTACTGGGTCGCAAGATATGCAAACAAAACAAGTAGCCTTCTTTATAGAACAGTGCCTGCTGGACCTAGTGGGGTCTGGGTGTGCTACGTGTATGTGTGTCTATACACACACACACATACGTGTACACACATACATACATGTATATATTTGTATTTATATATTTATATTTATATGTGAATGTCTATATTCATGTAAATGGATCTTTCCGTCTTTATGCCTGTGATATCATCTAATCAAAATTAAATATAGGATAATTTTCATCACTCCAAGGCTGGGCTTTCAGGAGCTCTGGATGTGACTTAGTGTTTTATATCTTTTAATTTTCTGAGCTATAACATTCACTTAAACGTTTTAATTTGACCTTGTCAGCCTTTGTTACTCCCATCCATCTATATTATCAAACGGAACAACATCGGATTCTAATGTTAATATCTATTAATGGAATTCAGGTTTTTCACTTAAACATTCCCAAATTAGCCTTTCCAATAGAGAGTTAAGCACCTCATTTAGGAAGGATTTTTTTTAACTTTAAGTGATCTGAATGAAAGTATCATTTTAAGTCTCCCTGACAGCCCCTTTCCTCTTCTACTCCATAAAATTTATCATTAGCATTCAATGAGGCTGCCAGTGATGCTTTTTCTCAGTGCTTGCATCTGACACTAAAAACAAACAAAAAAAATGTGACTCATCTGCCACAGTGGTTGGATATAATGTTTGAAACCTCTGTTTACAAGGTCCATTAGTGTTTACAGCTCTGACACTTTCCTTCATGGTCTGCAAAGCATTTTTGCTCAAACCAAGTTATTCTTTCATAGCAACCAATTTTCTATAGTGTGCATATCTCTTCAACTTAGAAATCTCCAAAGGGAGTTCTGATGTCTGTGGTGTGAAGGCCAGGTAATACATTAGTGTTGCCGGGCAGCAGAGCCCAGTAGACTGAGATTTGTTTGTGGTGAAAGGGGTGCTGTGCGTTCTGAACTCCAAAGTCAAGATGGTATCACAGATGACAATGGCAGTCAGCTGTTGACGGTTCAAATGTTTGTTTTATTTTTTCTTTCAGACAATTCTGTTTCTCTTTAACAATTGTTGGTGCCATTGCCACTTCAGCTCCTCCATACCTCCAACCATTTATGCATGAATATATATTTGTTGTCAGTGCTGTCGAGTTGATTCTGACTCCTAGCGACCCTGTGTACAGCAGAGCAGAACCCTGCCAGATCTTTTTGCACCATCCTTCTCACCTTCCCGCGCTGTATCAGACAACGCTCTGCTGCTATTCATAGTGTTTTCATGGCCAATTTTTTTGGAAGTGGGTGGCCAGGTCCTTCTACCTAGTCTGTCTTAGTCTGGAAGCTCCACTGAAACATGTCCACCCTTGGTGACCCTGCTGGTATTTGAAATATAAGGGCATAGCTTTCAGCATCACAGCAACATGCAGCTGCCACAGTATGACAACAAACAGATGGGTGGTGTGGTTCCCTGACTGGAAATAAACCTGGACGAACCTGGGGCTCAGCAGTGAGAGTGCCGAGTCTTAACCACTAGACTAACAGGGCTGGCCATGGATATATATACATATTGGAAAATGTGATTTGGATGGAGACAGAACTTGGGCTAAACACATCTATAAAATTTATCTATAAAATGAGTAAAATACTTAATCATTAAAAAAACTTACTATACAAGATGTCAAGTAAGGCCAGGACTAGAGTGAGTTAAGAAAGGTACCTGCAGGGAAGGCCCTTGCCAGATCCTGAGAGTGAATGTCTCCTTAAACTTCATGCCCAAGTTGTCTCTCTTGCTTTACTCTAGTCCCATCTCTAGTGTCAAGAACTGGGAAGGGTCTGATATTTTATTCTACTTACAAGCTAACAAGTTAGCCTGCTACAGTTTCAAGGATGCTGGCAGAAGACACAAGCCTCCTGGGTCAGAGACTAAGGAACTTTATTACTCACAGCATATCAGGCAGCCCGAGTTTCATGTTCATTGATAGCCCCCCTTGCCACTCAAGTCTGCTCAGTGATGTGAGCAGCCCAAGTGGATGCTGTGTACTAAGTGAGTTTGCAACACAGCTCAGGAATCCCAAACTTAAAGAATCCGGATCTTTTATAATGGACTGTAAGTGAACATGTCTGACCTTTGTCCCAGAGTAAGATTTTATCTTTATTATACAGTAAAAAAAAAAAAAAAAACCCACAAAACTGCAAAGGAAAAAACCCTCTGCTCTAAAGGGAGACATTATCTCTGTCTTTCAAGGCTATTCTCTATACAAAGATACCCTGGAAGCTGGGAGTGACTCTGCTCATAAAATATGCACAATCATGCGAGTCTCACGGAGAATTAGTCCTAACACAAGGTTTTATAAAGATTAAATGAGGCAGTGTTTATAAAGCATTCAGTTCAGACTGGAGAACATAGTAGGAGCTCAATGAATATTAGTTCACTTTATATTCCTCCCTCCCTGCTCTGAAGCATGGTACCATTTACATCATTGCCCCAAAGCCAGACACTTAATTGAAGGTAGGAACCACATTTTTTGCTCCTACTATGTTGATGAAATATTTTCAGATGGTATCTGACTACTTAATATCTTCATATGAATCTAATCAAAGTCTAGTCATGCCTTCCACTGAGTTCATGTGAATTGCTGATATTTTCAGCAGATACTTCAGGTCCAGGCTTATATAGATCATGAGTCAATCCTTACCAAAGCAGGCCATGTTTAAGTAGTTTTGGTCTACCAGGCTTGCTGATACAGATCTAGTAACTAGTATGGGTGACTGATGGATTTCTGGTCAACCTCTTTGCTCTCTGATCCATTCTCCACCTTTCTCACATTCCACTCTATAATACGGGGCTGACTCCTGCCAAGTGAATTTCCCTAGCTCTTTTGCCAACCAGCTTCCATTTAGGTTTGGCCAGTGAGACACAGAGGCAGGAGATAGAAGGTGAACAGGTGGGTAAAAGCCAGGGAATTTCTCTCAACCCTGATCCTCTCATTTTGGATGGATTTCCGACCATAGTTGCATCTCTCCTGTGATTCTAGCTCTGCTAGGCGGTACCTTCCTCTGTGATCCTACATCCCTCTTGTGCCCTATTAACATTATCTCCTCCCTCTGGTTCTCCAGGCCCACAGGTGGTAGTATCTCCTTGCTAATCCCTGGGTGGCCTCCCTAATTCCATGCTCGCCCTTTTTCACCCTATGGAACTATCTGACATGGGTTGTGTTTCTTGACTGGTCCCTAACTGATATAGTTGGACACCCATACATCTTCCCAATAGTAACTTTCTCCTAACCTCCTTCAAAGTAGCTCAGTCTTTTGGTCATGATTCCATCTTGAATTCTTTATTGACTTGGGAATTATTTGGTTGTGGAAAACAGAACATGATTAAGCTAGCTTTAGAAAAGGGAGTATATTATAAGGATGTTGGAGACTCTCCCAAAAACAAAGGGTGGAACATGCAGTTGGTTGGCCTTGTCTGCTCTAATAGCTGACTTTCTTCTCTTGAAATGGGGATGGATTTAAAATGGTCCCTTGGGATGCTTTTTGGGGAGGAGATCCAAAGCAAAGTAATCCTCCAACCCCCAAATTTTGTGACCATTCAGCTGATCTATATAATAAGGAGACACTCCAACATGGCAACTGGATGGACATTTACAAGGCCAACAAGAGGTAGCCCTGGGAGGCCCAACCTACCAAGAAGATCTGATTACGAGAGTAGGTACCATATGTTACAGCTGGGGAGACTCTTACCTTAGTAATCTCCACCCCTAGATGGACCTCGTGACCTTTTAGAAACATTCAGCAAACTAATATCCATAGGGATATTACTGTGGTATTACTGGATCCAGGTACCCAAAAGTAGATAGTGACTGATAAGAGAGTTTGAAATATAGGCTTGGATCTGTTTTAACCCTGAGGCATATTCTGTATTTTTTTCGTTATATGTATCTTTCCTCCTGCCATATTTTTAAAAATTTACCTTTTGCTTAGGAAAATGTGGTGCTAAATATCCAGCAAAACAACCTGGATTTCATAGACAAAAGTGTTTACTCAAAGTTCAAGGCAAAATTTTATATGGTATTTGTATGCCTTTAATAAAATGATGGTCTTCACTGTCTTCATTGGTGACTTTTGCTGTTTCGTAGTGTTCTCAATATATTATTCCAGCATTCATAAGCACCCCAATCTTTTAGGTATCTTTAACCTACACTTTCATACATTCATTATTATTTTCATGAAGGGATATTGTCATTTGGTAGATTTTTAAAAATTACTTCTGCTAAAGACTCAAGTTAAAGATGTGTTTTTATAACTACAGGCATAAATGAGACTTCATGTGATAGCTGCGTCCAACTGGATTTACCTAGGTACCCTACACTTGACAATCCTGAATTTCTAGATCTTAAAAAAAAAAAACAAAACAAACAAGGCTTCACTAATACATTATGCTGGTGTTGCTACACCTGTTCTTAATTTAATAGCAAGGAAGGCGTCTGGATGGCAGGAATTGACTTTGAAACATGACTATTAATTCCGGTGTGATTAAGTTTGAGCAAACAAACATTTGCTTTTGAATCAATGGTATTTTTTTTCTTTTTCAGAAAAAGGCTAACCAAGCTCAAAATTATTGCCTTTCCCCAAAATTACAGTATGACATTTTGGCCAAAAAAATTTTAGCTTTTTATTAAAATACATAATACTTTGCTGAAATGCAATAATATTACATTAATTCTGGATTAAAAGAATCACGTTTTAAAACAGATTGAATGCTAAATGGAGAGTAACTTGTGAACGTATCTGCTATTTAGGATTTTTTTCTTTTAATAGAATTCATCTTATCCTCACCACAGCCAAGTAGTATTAGTAATGGCTGTCAGCCAGTACCTGGAAATAGCATCATTCAATAGAAATGCATGCTAAAATTCTGGTCTTTAAAAGTGAAATCTAAGCATACACATTTAGTTTGCTAGCCTTATGAAGAATGGTGAGCACAGAGGTGAATCATTAGGTGAAGAAATACCACTAACAACATTAACCAACAATAAACTTCTTTAATGAAATATTTATTTTGAGTGGTTAAAAATATACCCCATATTCTGCAGGGGTATACTGTTGTATTAAAGACAGACATTATTTCCTTTAAAAATAAATTTTATATATAACACTATTTTGGATGCCCTGAAGCCTTTATTTTATTCAGTCTCCTCCCCATCTGACAGTTGATAGAGTTTCTCCAAACACCTAACCTAGCACAGATGTGAAGAGTTGGCAGTATATCTTGGAGAACCATATATAGGAATTTAAAAAATTATTGAGTATGTACACATTTAAGTACTTACTGCGTGCCTATCACAGTGTTTCAAGTGATAAATACGAAGATAAATACGGCCTCCATTTTCTGTCCTCAAGGAGCTTAGGGAAAGCAAGCCTACAAACAAACAGCCTGGTGTAGACACAGGGCTGCTTAGTGGGGGCTGAATCTGGAACTAGCTGACTTCATACTCCACTTGGAAGCCTGCTGTAGCTCACATATGCCACACATAAGACCTATCCTACACACCTGTTTGCTGATGTCAATAATAATGCACGTCTACAAAAAAGAGAGAGATCTTACTTTGACCTCAAGTCATTTTAGCACATCCCTTAAGCAAGCCTGCTCTTTCACATGAATGAGAAGAAAATGTATTTCCCTCTCTCTACCCTTGACACTTTCCCATCCTTTCCCTGCACTCCCCAGCACCTCACTTCCTCACAAAATTTCTCAGTGCCCTCATGCTGCCAGTGTCTGGTGGGCTTACAGAGTCCCCCGCCATGACCTTCTAGTCTAGAATGGGGTCTTTTTCTGTAAGTGGTGGTAGAGCAAACATTTTTGGTTTTGTGGGCCACATAGGTCCGTTGCATAGTCTTCTTTGTTTGTATACAGCCCTTTACAAATATTCAGATCACTCTTGCTTTCTGGGGTGTACAGGCCAGCCAGCCCCAAGAGGTTCTCAGACTTTATCGTGCATCAGAATCACCTGAAAGGCTTGTTGAAACAGATTGCTGGGCCTCATAGGGAGAGTTTCTGACTCAGTTCATCTCGGATGGGCATCTGAGGATCTGCCTTTCTAACAAGCTCCCATGTGATGGTGATGCTGCTGGTCCTGAAGCCACACTTGGAAAACTGCTTTAGAGGAGTGGTTCTGAATCATGACAGCATCACGGAATCACTTAAAGAATTTAAAAAAATCAAAACAAAACAAAAAACCCCAAATTACGTCTAGGCAGAGCGTAACAATGGTTTTTATATTTTTAAATGGTTGATATGTATCGAAGCCCCGAGCCCAGACCCCAGTACTTCGTGTACACACACACACCCCTCCATCACACCTCCTTGTCTGCTAGGTGGTTATTACCTGCAGTCAGAACTGAACACCATTGTTCTCCGCCTTGTGGGACCTCTCCTCCCTCTTCCTCCAAAAGATACATCCGGAGCGCCTTTTCCTTAGGAACCCAACGCTGGGCATTTATTTAGTCTACTTGATAATTTTGCCCAGCGCTGGTGATTCTCTTGGACTCCGTTTTCAGGCGCGAATGTAGGGGTGGGTGGGAGATTGCTAATATAATTTCCGTTGATTCTCTCCAGCAGCTTTATCCTTTGCTTTTTCTTTTTCAACCCTACTTGGAAGGTGCTTTCAGGAATGTGCAAGATCACGAGGCCAGCAGGCCAGCGGCTCCCTCCCACTGTTAAAGCCAGCGTCTGGGAGGAGAGCTGCACGATGGTCCAGAAAAGGAGCAACAAGCCAAGGGGTGAACGTGGAAGAAGGGGCACGGGGTGGGGCAGGAAAGGGAGGAGAGCCAAGGAGGCCGAGAGGTGCCTGGAGCCGTGCGCCCCCGCCCTGCTTCCCGGCGCAGCGCGTCCCTGCGGCCAAGGACAGAAGGGCTGGAGCGGGGCCGACTCTGGCCAGCGGGGGCCGCCCGCGCCGGGCTGCTGTTCCCCGGGAGGCGGGGGTGCACCACACCCCAGGCCCAGCTCCGAACGCCGACCGTCGGTTCCTGAGCTGGGGCGCGTCCCCGCGTTCCCCGGACGCGCGCGGCTCGGGCTTGGGTACTGCGCCCTCGGAGGGCGCGCCCGGCGGCGGCGACAGAGGCGTGCCTGGGCCCGGGGCGCGCCGGCGAGCGGCCGGGGAAGTGGCTCCGTCCTCCGGAAGCTTCTTCGTTGGAAAGCAGCAGATCAGCCTTTTTGCTTCTTCTCGCTTGCTCCTTTCCTTCTTTCTGTGTTGCAGGGCAGGAGCTGGGCTTCGCTTCTGGGGAGCCCCTGGACAGGAAGGGACAGTGCACACCCGGCGACCGTGTGTGTGTGAGTGTGTGTGTGTGTGTATCTGGCTTCGGTTGCTCAATGCTGGACATGCTGGGCCAAAGCCTTTAAATTTGGCAAAACTTGACTGGTCAGCTTCTGGGACGGCGCACACTTTGGGACCGTGTGTGTATATCTGGCTTCGGTTGCTCAAGGCTGGACATGCTATGCCAAAACCTTTTAATTTGGCAAAACTTGAGCGGTTAACTCCTGGGAAAGATGCTAGAGGTGGAGGGGGATCCAGCGGGTGAGATCAGTGGCTTCGGAGCAGAAGGAAACGTAATTTACCATTATTTCTCTTGATCTTGGGCTCACTTTGCGTGACTGGGGTAGCAGATCTCTCATCAGAGGGTAGAAAGTAAACAGGATATTTGTGTTTTCAATCGCCAGTCTGTGGTCTGTGATGGCCCATCAGATATTGTCTTGTCCACGATCAAGGTCAAATCTTATGGCCATATTATGATTTGAGAGGCTGCTGAAGGGGCTGTATGAAAAGCCTTCCCACAATGAGACAATAGTTCCTTCCTCTGGACTTTTATAGTACATTGTTAATCTCTCCTAATGATTCTTATCACACTGAATTAGATTTTTTTTTTTTAAACTTCATTTCATGTTTATATGTTGAGTGAGTGCCTGGACGCAGGAAGGACTCACAAAATGCCAGTGGAATGACTGTCCTAACCCAGCGGTTCTCAAACTTGAGCTTGCATGTCAGAATCACCTGGAGGTATTGCTAACAGAGAGGCTTGGGTCCCACCCTTGGAGTTTCAGATTCCGTAGGATTGGGATGGAGCCTGAGAATCTGGATTTCTAACCAGTTCTCAGGTGATCTTGATGCTGATCTGGGGACTACACTTGGAGAACCAGTGTCCTAGGGATTGACCCTTAATATTCACTGGACACTATAATTAGAATCACCTCCAGAGCTTTAAAACACAAACAAAACAACAACAAAGTATGCCCCAGCCCCGTTGCCAGACATTCTGAATTAATTGTTTTGGCATGAGACCTGGCCATTTTGATATGTTTTAAAATCTGCTCTGGTGTCATTCTCAGGTGATTCTCATCAGCTGCCAGGGTTGAAACCCATGTCACAGTGCTGGCAAATACCACCATTTGAACCACCTGTTTAAATTAAGACATTTTTCCAAAAGTTAAAAGGTACACCCACTGTCTCATTAGTAGGGATCAGTTTGATTGATTTACTTATCCTGAGACAATGGGAAATTCGACAGATGCAGTCTCATATGGGGAGTTACTCTGAAAAGAAGGAGGGTCTGCCTTGCAGGCAGATGATCCAGAGATGATCCGGGGGGAAGAACATTCAAGCAGAGGTGACCTCATTAACAGTGATGTTCTCTTGTGGTCTGAAATTCATCCTGCTGGCATCCCCACTCCTCCAGGCTTTTTTCCCCTAATTAGCCAAAAAAACCTTCTGTATAGAGTTGTCATTTAGTTCTAGCAAAAAGGAAATCATTATTTGATGATGAGTGATATTTTTAAATACATGATCATGTTTAAATATATGAGCACCAGAAAAGACCTTCTAGAATCCCAGACATGAAGAAAAAGTGATAGGTAACTGTAGGCGTGACTAAAGGCATGTCTACTGAGCCCGCTGAGGATCAGAACACCTGGGAAAGTTAGAGATCCTGTAAGTCTGTGGAAGAGAGGCCTCCTCTCTGGCACAGGTGGTCCAAGTGAGAAGAGAGCTTCATAAACCTTAATACACATTCACTCTCTCAGTCTTCGAGTTCTCCTGCTGGTGGGATGTGTCTCTCTACCAATCTGATATTTGAAATATAGCCTCTCATTTTTGTTTTGGTCTGAAATTTTGAAGTGCCAGCAAAGCTGAACATATTTATATGCTCACAGTCAATTTTAATTGATTTTTCTATGACTTGATTATTCAAATCCTTCGTTCATTTTTCCACCAGTATGTTTTTCTTAATAACTTGTAAGAATGATATGTGTTTTAAGGACATTGATATCTTTTGTATACATTTTCCTATTTTGTTTTATTTTCCTTTGAATTAAAAACATTTGGGGTACTGAAGTTTTAAATGTTTATACATCAAATCTATTACTAATTTTTCCTTGTGGAGGTTCTGCTTTGTCATTATCAAAAATTCTTTTCCTGGGGCCGGCCCAGTGGAGCAAGTGGTTAAAGTGCGTGCCCTCTGCTGCGGTGGCCCAGGGTTCGCAGGTTCGGATCCCCGGCATGCACCGACGCACTGCTTGTTAAGCCATGCTGTGGCATCCCATATAAAGTAGAGGATAATGGGCACGGATGTTAGCCCAGGGCCAATCTTCCTCAAGAAAAAAGGGGAGGATTGGCATCGGATGTTAGCTCAGGGCTAGTCCTCCTCGCAAAAAATAAAAAATTCTTTTCCCATCTTATTAGATAAATCAGCTAAATTATTCACTATGAAATTCATATGTTTATTTTTCATTTAAACCTCTAGTTGGTCTGGAAATAATTTTGCTCTAAGAGATAAGGTAGGGATTGCTTGTAGCTGCTTTTTCCAAATGGAGAGCTAGTCCCAACACAATTTTTATTAACAACTTGTCTTTTTTCTTGATTTGAGATGCTACCTTTACCTATAATTATACCTACATGTCTATATATTCTGTTTCATGTATCCACCCATCTCTTCCTTGACCAGCATCTTCCTTTTAAAAACTATTGTAGTTTCATAAAGAGCATTTTAATATTTCCAAGGGCAAGGATGTCCTTGTAAAAAAAATCCCTATGTATTCTAGCTCATTTATTCTTCCAAATGAAGTAAGAATTTGCTTTGTCATATCCTCCCCTTTCTCAAAAGTTGTAATGATGACCATTTGGAACAGCTGAAGATGTTCAAGAATGTCATTCAGATGAGGGAACAGCCTCAACAGAAACTTATTACTGGGAAAGAACAGCTCATGTAAGCTTGTTTAACAGGTACATAAGAGATTTGCTTTATTTTGGTCAGGAATGGCAAGATATTGAATATTCAAATCTGCCTTTTGATTAATAAATTAGTTTAAAATTAATTAATTAATATGACTATATAGACTATGGAATGTCTTAGAAGGTGTATTATTAGAGATAAAACCATACCCCAAAGGATGGAGGCTTAAAGAATACAGAAGATGATTTCTTTCTCAGGTAATATTTGTAGGTCAGAAGGGCAGCTCTACTCCTTGAAGTTATTTGGTACCCATGTTTCTATTAATTTCAAGTTCCAGCATCCCCAGGGCAATGAGGAAGCTGGACTGCTGCCATGTCTGGTTTGCAGCAAGAAAGAAGGGGAGAGAGAGCATGGAAAAGCTATGTTTATGGTTTTAAGGCACAGCCTTATTTTATTATGAGGCTGAAAAGGCATCCTTCACTTCTGTCTATATTCTTCTGCCACAAGCAAGGTCATATGGACGCACCTAACGGTAAGTAAACTTAAGATATAATGTCCGTGATTAGGCGGGGATGTATCTAGGACCACTGTCTATACTGTGAAAAGAAGGATCAGAGTTTGATGGTCAGCTTGTAGTCACAATTCAGGGAGAAAAGAGGCAGTTGTGGCCTATTGCTCACCATACTTAATCTTTCTGAAATGAGTCCCACCTTCCCACACAAGTCTGTTCTTTGATTTCGTGTAAATCATGGATGAATCCTGGCCAGACTGCATCCCCTTTGCCTACTTGTTTTTCTCATTCTTGTTTTCCTGTTTCTTTGACTTTGCCTCGTACTATTCTTATATGGAGGCCACCCATTCTCCACTTAGCCCTTTAGATGGTAGGACAAGATTTGTACTTGTTATTCTGGTAAAACTTGGTGCTCCGTACTATTCTTATATGGAGGCCACCCATTCTCCACTTAGCCCTTTAGATGGTAGGACAAGATTTGTACTTGTTATTCTGGTAAAACTTGGTGTCTCCTCCCTCGCTTCCCACCCTAGTCATGACTTCCAGATCTAACTCTCTGGTTTCACTTTCGTGAAAGGAGACGAGAGTTACTCCTCTCCTATATCTCGTCTCTCTAACTGACTAGTTGGTTCTCTCTCCAGCCACACGTTGACAGAAGAGAGGGCCCTGAAAACTGATGAAGTATTTTTTGATGGTGAAGGAAATATTCTTCAACTTGCTATTCAAACATAAGATGGAGCAAAGAAATGCAATTCAGATATTGGTAACATCATTGGTAACCATGGGAGAAATTGATATGAAGTTAAATGAGGGTTTGGATAAGAAAATATAATAAACCATAACATTTGATCTGTTCTGCTAAAACTTTTGTTTCTGTACTGTGAACTAGCTTATACATAGTGGGTAGATAGAGGAAGGATGTCATTATAACTCATCAATCAGATGTGTTGGTCCATGTGTGATTTGCCCCAAGGTGTTCATGTTTACACCAGCATTGACACACAAGTGTGTTTTACATATTAAGTCTTAGCAGCTAAATGCAAAATACATTAACAAGGTTATTGTAGAAGAATAGAGTCCTGTACATGTTGTTCATTACTCTATATTCTTCCTCTTGACTCAATGTGGCCTCATGCTTTGTCTTGGAAGTTCTTATTTTGCAACTCTCCCCAACATTTATACATTTTGATCTTGTTTCTACAACTTAGCAGCCTCAACTCTTCCTTACATCCTCTTCCATTACTCTACTTTTCCCTTAGTATCTCTTTATTTATTAGGAATGTCAATGTCGTTTTAACTGAGCTAATATTTTTATCGGGATTGTTATGGTTTTTGTTAGCATTCTTGTTATAGATTGCGTAGATTGTGAGTGGTCGTCCCATAACTGCATAATCTCTGGTTATTTTTCATATATGATTTTGCAGAGTTTGTGAGTTTGTGTTTTTTTTTAGGAGTATGTACATTACCTCATCGAACAAACTATATTTTGTAAATGCAGTGTGACCCGAATGGAGGGTGATAAAGTCAGTTTGTGATCTTACTGTTACATTTGATTTGTATTTTGCGTATATCTATTCTGTTTTCCTCAATTAGGAAAAAAAAACCCTCCAAACCTTAGGGCTATGTTTTTCTTTATTATTCCATGTAAGGCCCAGTTTAGGGCTGTGTATTATATGCCTTCTTATTTACTTCTTGTCCATTTGCCATCTGCAAATGGGGAACTCATAGTCTCACCTTTGGCCTAGAACATGCCTTCCTCTGGGACACTAGAACTGCATTTATTGAGGACAGTGGAATGTAGAACTTACTAAATGGTAATGAGTATAATCTAGGTACAAGGACTTGATGTGAACAATTGATGTGCATCTTTTTCTTTGTAGATTTGGTAGTAATCTGTTAAATCAGATTAGGTCTACTCTGTTAACACACCAGTGCAAATAAACGCAGACAAGCTAAGCATCCTCCATTGCACATGGCTAGGTTGGCATATCTTCTCTGCCTTTGAAAGGAGAGGGATGGCTGTGTATTTCAGAAAGAAGTAATACCAGCCAATGTGTCAGCACTGGAAAAGCACAAGGATATAATATTGCTCTAAAGCACTCTATTGTCTGATCATCTAAACTCCTTTCTTCCCATGATTCCTATCAATGTTGCAAAGAATAAATGCCAGTCCCTTACAGTGCCAACCCATAGCTGACTGTGCTGTCCCCTTCTTATATGAGCAATTGGAAGAGCAAATATAAGAAGCTGGAGATAACCACTAAAAATTGGCCAGGATTTATTCGAAGTGATAGCTTCCGTTTCTACAAAACTAGTAAACCAAACAAGTGAAATTGTTGGAGGCATTGGATTGGCTACAACGGATTTGTCTGTCTAGTGTTTCTGAACTCCTTTCCTTGGCTGCAGTCCCCTGCCTGCTGCTGTCCCTACTGATGACTGTGCAGCAACAGGAAAGGGCAGAGTGATCTTAGGAGCGACAGCCACATTTTGAAGTCTCAGCCCACTTCTAGCTCTGCTGAAGCTTCTAGAGTGCCCATAGGCATGTTGAGGTTAAGTGTCATACATCTCCTTTTGTTTAAGTGATAGTGGTTGGGATGTTTGCTTTCATATTTGATAAACCCATAACAGGAAAAGCAAACCCACATGGTCCGGAGCTGAGCAAGAAGGTCTTAAACTAAGATTTAGACCAAATCTGTTAGCAGCCAAGCCAATGCTGGATATAGATTTAAACTTCTTTTTTATTCACTAGAAGTCCTGCATTTACTGTTATTTTTTACAAGCAAAGATTTATAACTGTTTAGGTATACAATGTTTTCATGCAGCTTTAGTGAAATTATGTTTGCTGCTGGGTGAAATTCTTGCTGGTATTCTAAAATTAAAACCATTCTTTGGCAATTTTCATATCCCCCTCTCCCCCCAGAGAGTCATTCTAATATGTTTTTCTGTCATTTAATGAAGCCAACTGCAATTTAGTGCAGATTTATTCTAATTAACTTGGATGTCATGGATTCCTTAAGGAATGAGACCTTAGGTCTGACAGGAGGAAAGTAAGATTTGCTCTCTGTGTCTTTTTAGTAGCTGTGGAGCACAAGAAGCTATTTGAACTTCTTGTATTTCGTTGAAAAGATTTTGCTTTCTCACTCCATTGCCTTATGTCTCTGGGGAAAAAAAGATCCCCTCTTTAACTAACTACATGGATTTCTGCGTGCAGATGAAAAACTTCCTGATAGTCTCTGTTTACTGGTAATGGGAAACCATCCCTATGTTATGGACGATGGGATTAGAGAACATTCCACAGAAGGGGCTAGACTAGGGCTATCTAATATCAATTGAAAACCAGAGTTGAGGATTATTGGCTCTGTTTTTGCCTTTGAGAGTCTCCATTGCCATATTCCAATATTATTTATTTGAAGATTTAGCATGACCACATAGGTTTTTCAAGCAAACCAATGATTTCTCTCTCTCTCTCTCTCTATATATATATACACACATATTTGTATGAATGTATGGATATGTATGCATATGTATGTGTACTGGCTTGGCACCAAGGAACCTGAACACTGCTCCCAGATAGATTTTTCTCTAACACCATTTTCATTGGACCTTTCTTTCTCCTCTTCAAGAATTTAGAGCAGTTTCTCATGGGCCATCTTGTTTCTGTCTCTCAGGGCATCCAGAATTTCACCCCACCCTATCTGTTCTTTTCCTTATAACTCCCTTTCAAACTCTGTTCCATCAAGTAAGCTTCTTCATTGTTCCCTGCACACATCATGCTTATTTCTCTTCCTACCAGAAATCTGGCACATGGGTTTACTCGTCTAATGAATGAATAATTAAATGAATTTCTGACTTAAATGCTTTGCTCAGGCTGATTCCTAAGAGGCCTGGGATGAAAGGAAAGGATATTCACACGTTTTTCTCTATTTAGCTTTAAATCCTGAGCCCTCATCTCCCGTCCCTCTTCCCTCATGGAGCTTTCCTTGAAGAAGATTCAACTCTTTCCTTGCACTCAATTCATCCTGAAAGGATCTGTTATACATTTTGGTATTTAATTTTGTGTTTAATTTAGTGCTTTAATGAGCAAATTCTCATATTCTTTGATTTTCTATTTCACAGTGAGTTTTAAGTACATCAGAGATTTCTGAGTGCTAGGACTCTGCCATGTTCTTTTATATTCTCTAAGGAACTTAGCACATACTATCAAGCACATAATATGCCCTTGATAATGAATATTTAGAGAATTGAAATGAAAGATATTGATTAATCTCTTTGAATGTAATCAATTTGTGCTATTGCTACAACTCAACGAACGCATCACCTGCCTCTCTCTACTATTACCACTAAACCAATAAATCACATTTGTCTACATATGCATACCACGTGTGCACTTGCACATATACACACACAACTAACACCAGTTAGTCTGCTGGAGGATTAATTTTAGGTGGTTTGAGATCCTATGCAAAAGAAAAGGAAGTAAGTCATTATAATCTCCACTCAACCCCATTCCCAACCATGGGAAACCACCACAAACGGTTGCAAATGTTCTGCCCTCTCAGTCCTGGGCAAGGCTTTGTTGTTAAAACATTGCCCTGTGTTTAATGGTTGCTCCGCCATTCACGAACTGTTTAACCTTGGGCTACTTATAGGACCTATCTGAACCTTGATTTCATCCTTGTAAAATGAGAATAATCATGTCATCCTTTCAGAGACACTTTTGAGATTAGCAATAATGCCTACACTAGTCACCATCTGTTGAGATGACTATGTACCTGGCACTGTGCTCTGTCCATAATTTCTCTCCTTTAATTGTTACAGCATCTTTGGCATATACTAGATACTCAGTAACAGTGACTATTATCTTTCACCTTGGTTTAAAGGCACACTGAGTCAGACTGAAGATTGCCAAAGACTCATTTTGCATTTCCCAAGATTGGCAGAAAGGTTTAATAAAGTCAGGTTACTACCAGGTACTTGTGGCCCAAGGCCAGAGTAATAGTTGCTCTGAGTGGAGGCCAAATGCTGGGTCCTGCTATCCCACCCCCATAATGGCCCTCAGGCCAGGGCAGCTTGCTCTCACAACAAAACCTGGGTTAGGAAACAAGAAGCGTACTGCCCTGAGTTGCATGTGAGCTGATTCACGCGACAGTCCAGTAGAAATGGCAAAACAATTTAATTAAGCACAAAAAGAACTCACTTATGTAAACTGAAGTGACACCTCAAGGATAGATAAGGTTAAATCTGAGCATTGTGAGCAGGTCTTGTTTCCTCTGAGCTAAACATTGGAATAATGGGACTTAGCTTTCAACTGGAGGGATTTAGATTAAACTCAAGTAAGAGTTTCTGGATTCTAAAGGTTTTGAGCTATTAGAGCACATAAACAACTTATCTAGGGGTTTTATCTTTTCTGCACAGATTTCAGGGCACTTCTAGGAAGCAGAGTAATGACCTGGATGACCTCAAACAGTAACTTCCTAGGACAGTGATTCCTTTCTCTCTACCTTCCTTTCTAAAACAAAATTATATTGTAAATTATATTTCTTTCCCTCTTTCATCCAATTATACATTAGAATTTTGAGGGTAGGCACTGGAGATTGGTGTCTTTGAAAAATTCTGCAAATGATTTCATTGTGTAGACAGGGTTGGGATCAGCTTTTGGATAGAACAGATCCCAGAGATTGGGAGGAACTAGCTGCAATCCTATGATGGGATCCAATATGGTAACGTTGTCCTGTTGTTGTGTTTACTGCCCCCTTGTGGTTGCATCTTCGATTATGATCCACAGGGTCCCGGCTGAGGTGAATAGAGGAAGGCTTTCTTCTTGCCATGGGTCTTATAACAATTTTATAAAGTTCCTAAATGGAGTGACCTTAATCTTAGTTTCTTAGAGAGTCTCTGATGGTCACATCTATTAACTTCTTACTGCAACCTCTCCCGAGAAAATAAAGGCCAGTTGTAGAGCCGTTTCTATTACAGTATCCCACCAGAAGCTTCTGCCTACACATAGATAATACACATTGAGACAATAATCAAAGACATTTTTTTTGTGCCAGATTTGTTAGCATCCTTATTGTACGATAATGCCAGTGAGGCCCAGAGAGGTTAAGTAACTTTTCTAAGGTCACACAACTTATGAGTGATTGAGCTTGATTCAAAGCCAAGACCATCTTGTTTCCGAGCTCATGTTCATGGTAGTGGGATCCAGCCACTAGAGAGCTAGAGATTGGTGGCCAAATGGCTAGCAAGATACAAAACAAGGCTCTAGTCCTAGAAAGGGCTATGGGAATAATTTTTTTTTTTTTAACCCAATATGGAACTCAAGAATACAGACAAAGACAGAATTCCTTTTATTCACAAGGCAACTGCCCAAGGAAATTGAGGCTCAAGATAAAGGGAGATGACTAGAAAACCTCAGATAAGCAGTCAAGATCACTGGATGCAGGAAGGAGGCTTATGTGAGGATTCTCATCAGCTCTGGGAGGAAGAGGAATTAAAAGATCAAGAATTTGTTCAGAGTAGCTGCCTTTGTAACACACGTGTGGGCACCACCGTGGGAAGGGAGTGGAGCTACACAGTCTAAGTGGTAAGAATTGCTGATGTTTTATGGGCACTTGCTCATGTCCCAGGCAAAACGGTAAGCAAGTGATATGCATTTTTTCATTTCATCCTCAGAATAACTCTATGAGATGAACAGCATTTTCATTTCCATTTTAACTATCACCAATATGAAGCTGTAACAAATTTACCCAAGTTCAAAGATAGTAAATGTTATAACTGAGATTTAAATCCTGGACTTTAAAGCCTTCATTCTTGGCTTTGACACATTATTGTGTCTCCTCCCCACCTTTTTCATGAGAGGAAGATCAATCAGGAAAACTGAATTCTAGCTATTTTTATTTATTAATCCAACTAAGTTAAATTGATAACACTGTCAAACATTCAGTACTTATGGAGGTCATTTGATGTGTTTTATTTGGTGGGAGGGTAGAGAAGAGGCTTCTGTCTTTGAGGAAATCCCCCACAGTCTGTGAGCTGTGGTAAGAGTCATGGCATTTGACTCTGTCTCCCTACAAGTGATCAGGTGACACAGGCTCAGTCAAGAGGAGATGCTCATGCTTGGAGCGTTGAACCTTTGAATCTTAAGGGAAAAAGCGGCTGATAAGAAATTTTCCGCAGTGGTGATGGAAGCAATAGAGAAGTTGAGTCTTGAGTGCCCATAGGGAGTGCTGTTACTAAGACAGCATCCTAATCAAACTATTCAGTCGTGGGCCTTGGCCTACCTCCCTTCCCTTGGATGCTGTCCATTTCTGAGACTAATTCTCCAGCTGCCCTTTACCTCCCTCAAATCA
The DNA here is from genome assembly GCF_057802395.1 of Ceratotherium simum simum. NCBI lineage: Eukaryota > Metazoa > Chordata > Mammalia > Perissodactyla > Rhinocerotidae > Ceratotherium > Ceratotherium simum. The sequence goes on from NC_141909.1 coordinate 19,657,043, forward strand.
AATATTTGAGATACTGGATTCCTTTAATAATTTCTCTTTTTCCTTAACTTTGAGTTGATTTCTTTCTTTCTTTTTTTTGATGGGGAAGATTGGCTCTGAGCTAACATCCATTGCCAATTTTCCTATTTTTGCTGAGGAAGATTAGCTCTGAGCTAACATCTGTGCCCATCTTCCTCTATTTTGTATATAGGATGCTGCCACAGCTTGGCTTGACGAGCAGTGCATATGTCCTCGCCTGGGATCCAAACCTGTGAAATCTGGGCTGCCGAGGCAGAGTGCGTGAACTTAACCACTATATCACCGGGCCAGCCCCGAGTTGATTTCTGTTGCTTACTACCAAGGACCTGTACTGATATTGACTGCTACACTTTAGAAAAACTTATAAACAGACTAATTATATACAGGAAATATACAGACTCTTGATACTTATAGGTATTTTTTCTTAACTGTTGTTATCTTACATTTTAGCTCCGTCAGAATCTTGGTCATATAATAGAAAAGGTTTTTTCTTATCTTCTAATTCACTTACATTTATCTCACTCTCAAACTTTCTTTTTGATCTGCTTTTCTGATTTATTCCTTTGACTGCTTCTCTGGATTTCTTTCCCAGCCAGGTGGGTCGCATATGGAGTCTTTAATACTTCCGTCAGCTCTCTCTCTGGGTGTTCCTCACCTCAGCTTCCTTAATCATAAGCATGATTGCCTTGTACTTTTACAAGGCATTCACTTATTTAATTTATTTAGTGTACTGTGCAATTAATGGTTTAGTCACAGCTTAAAGTTTCTGCACTGCTCCAACTTGGAAATAGAAAAAGAGAAGTGTTGCCTTTTTTAAATCTCTGAATTGGTTTATATCGAAACAGAAAATGAGTATTTTAATTCTTTCATCACTGTTGTATCTTCAATGACCTCGAGTTAGGTTGCTATAAATCTTTTCTCTTACAACAGCACTTCTAAAGCTTGAGGGTATTCATGGACTATCTGTGGTTATGATGACCCTGACATAAAGGACTACATTAGCTGTTTTTGAATAAAATAAAGGAACAGGGAGGAAAAAAATAAGCTAGTTAAAACCACAAATAACATAGCTGCTTTTGCCCCTAAGGAAGTGGCATAATTTTTCTCTGGAGACTTGTTTAAGAAAATTTTTAATGGTTTGACCTTGGGAGCTAATGTTTACATGATTTGAAAGGAGACAGCAAAACAGAAGATTGGTAAATTGGCTGCAAATAAAATGAAGAGAAATTAAATGGTGGGAGCTGCCCAGAAGAAGTAAGAGGAACAGATGAGGTCTTGGAATATGGTAGGAGGTTTCCCAAGTAGAAGAGTATAAACATTCTCTAGAGATGGGCATGGTTAAGGGACTTTTAAGGGTGAAATGTCTAATATTTAATTTAAAGTGGTTTGTTCCAAACCTCCAGTAAAGAATGTTGCATGTCTCCTTGATTTAATGACTTTGTGGGGCATGAATGGGTTAGGGTAATTGCCAACCAACGGAGCAGAGGTCTCAGATGGGATAAGGAAATAGGTACAGAGAGGAAATGACTCAATAATTGACATGAAACAGCTTCTCCTTCCCAAAATAGACCAGAGGAAGGAGAAGGAGAATAAGGGTGGCCTGGAAGTATTCCAGTTGTAATTGTTACTGTATAGCCAACATTTTGGGGAAAGAAATTGACCAACTGGGGAAGCTGAAAAGGAGAAACTAGAACAGCTATAGCAAAGCAGGGATCAGCCTGATGAATAAAAGCAGAAAGAAGAAGTGGCATTTCTCCTATTTTCCTCTCTGTCTTTTGTGATGCTGAAATGTGGCAGGGTCTATACCTCCTCAGTAAGTATAGCTCTTAAGTGTGTAACCAAGTGGCATTAGCTCTGTTTAGCATCATCTAAAATGAGGCGAGCAGGTTCAAAGTATTTTTCTCCAAGAGCATTAGTCAAAAGCAAAAACTATAAAAGAATATTCAAACATGTAACAGAAATGTAAAAACTGTAACTAAGTATTTTTAGAATGTAAATTTCTTAGTGGGAAGATTTGTGTAATGGAAATTATTTTCTTATAGATGATGGGTGGAGAGGTTGTAATCTGCTATTTTACATTCATGTTTATGATTCCAAATATATGACTTACATGATTGTAGCCATAAATTCTTAATATAACAGATCTTATTAATCTCTTTATGACTGAGAACATCTTTCAAATTTAAAAAAATGTGATTAAGCTCCATGGAAATGAATAATTCCCCAGTTGGGATTTCTAATAGCTAGCCCAGAGAGATGCAATGGTTGAGAGGGAAGAGGTAAGGATCTCTTGGAGAATTAGGATAGAGATTTAGGATAGAAGGAGAATAAAGAGAAAGGTAAGATAGAGAAGGAAAAGATGTTGGGAAAAAAGCTGATGAGAATTACTTTTTAAAGCATTTGAAATAATATATTCTTTCCAACTTGTTCCTTGGTTGGGATAAATTCTTACCTTTAGAAGTTACCAGAAATAAAATTTCTACTTTAGAAGTAAGAATGGCTACTTTATTCTAAGCTAACCCATTCCATTATGCAGCAGCTGATCAATAATCATAAAGGCCTATGCTATAGTAACAGTATATTGCCAGCATCACAGAAAGACAATAGGTAGCTCACAGTAGTTTTGAAATAAATATTTTCATTTAATGTTGCTATATTTGAATACTGAAAGTTTACAAAGCAATTCAGAATAAAGCATTCTTCACTTAGTTCAGGGTTAAAACTTAGAATACAGAATTTTATCATATTTTTAAGAACATGTAAGATTCTGTAGGATAATGGTGGCTATTTAAACTGAGTCTCCCTACACTTTCTCTGAAAAACCATATATATCAAAAATGGTAGGAGCCAGCCCTGATGGCCTAGTGGTTAAAGTTCGGCATGCTCCTCTTCGGTGGCCTGGGTTGGGTTCCCAGGTGCAGAACCACACCGCTTGTCTATCAGTAGCCATGCTGTGGCAGCGGCTCACATAGAAGAAATAGAAGAACTTAAAACTAGAATATACAACTATGTACGGGGGCTTTGGAGAGGAAAAAAATTTTAAAAAAAGAGGAAGATTGGCAACAGATGGTAGCTCAGGACGAATCTTTCCCAGCAAAAAAAAAAAAAAAGTTAAAAAAAATGGTAGCAAATAAACCATCCATAATGCACCTGTAGAGCATAAGTAAGAGCTGGTGATTACTACCAACTTAAATTATACGTAAGTAAGGATGTAAATGAATATATAGTTAATACCATGAAAGCCAGTTCCGTAGCCCACAGTGGAGTGGAGAGTTGGATGGATACTGAATGAAAAAGCTATCGGAGGCCTGGCATGGATAAAACCTCCCCCAGAAACTTACTTGAATATCTTCCTGAAAGAAAGCATTTAGATATTTTCAACATAATGTTTTCCCCCCATATAGATTGCCATGCTGACTGGGGACTTAGTGAAAGAAGAAGAACAACCTTTAGTCATAAAATGATTAATTTGTGTGAACTGAAAGGTGTTCATCACATTCAACATGTCGTTTTGGTTCCTATTCCTCATTTAAAAGTAAAATATAAAATATTAAAAAATAAGCAAAAACATTACTCATTAGCTAAAACATTAAAAGCAAGCCAATATAGGAGCCGGCCTGGTGGTGCCAGTGGTTAAGTGCACACACTTCGCTGCGGTGGCCCGGGGTTCGCTGGTTTGGATCCCGGGTGTGCACTGACGCACTGCCTGAAGAGCATGCTGTGGCGGCGTCCCATATAAAATAGAGGAAGACGGGCACGGATGTTAGCTCAGGGCCAATCTTCCTCAGCAAAAAGAGGAGGATTGGCATCAGATGTTAGCTCAGTGCTGATCTTCCTCACACACACACAAAAAAAATCAAAAAAAAAAAAGAAAGCCAATACTGTGAAAGGATGGAAACCAAAACAGACCAGATAAAAATCCTCGTGTAAGTCCAACATCACTAAACAACAAGGGAAATGAGTGTGAATCAGAGTATGGATCAGGCAGGACTTTTTAAAAAATTGCCAGCTGTATTGAGGTGTAACCGACAAATAAAAATTATATATTTTTATGATGATTTAATATATGTATACATTGTGAAATGATTACCGCAATCAAGTTAATGAACACATTCATCATCTCATATAGTTACATTTTATGTGTATGTGTGATGAAAACACCTAAGATCTACTCTTTTAGCAAATTCCAAGTATATAAATCAGTATTACTAACTATAGTCACCATGCTGTACATTAGATCCCCAGAACTTATTCATCTTATAACTGAAAATTTGTGCCCTTTGACCAACATCTCCCCATTTCCCCCACCTCCCAGTCCTTGTAACCACTATTCTACTCTCTGGTTCTGTGAATTCAACTTTTTTACATTCCATGTATAAGTAAGATCATATAGTATTTGTCTTTCTGTGTCTGCCTTATTTCACTTAGCATAATGTCCTCCAGGTTCATACAGCTTGTTTCAAATGGCAGAATTTCCTTTCTTTTTATGGCTGAATAATATTCCATTGTAGGGAGAATTTTTATGGGTCACTTATAGGTGAGGGCTCCCAAATTTGGTGTCCAGTCTAGAACCTCTGCTTAGAGCCCAAGGGCAGGTAGCTGTAACGCCTGAAAACGGAGCACCATCATTCTAGTTGACATAAAGGTAACTTCTGTCACCTGTAAGACAAAACCTGCCTGTCAGTTGTCAGGTAAAAACAGTTGTTTCCTTCCTCATTGGTAGCAGGCTCACTGTTATAGACACACTCCGCTCACTAATTCTCAGGTACCTGAACAGAAACCTTGCTGGTTCCTCTGCTCACAACTCTGCCCTCCTCGGTGTAATAGGTCTTGTCCCTCTGGGTTTCAGCTGTGACTTCCTTCAAGGAAGCTTTCCCAAAGTCCAACCCGTTTCTCACTCCCACCCCATCCCACTGCCCATCGTCCCAAACTGTTTCAGGTGAAAAGTTTCACACATCTGGTGCTGACTGAACTTACCCTCATCCTCACCTTTTAATTACATTATTATTTCCTGTTTACTCACGTTTCACTAGACTGTAAGCTCAACTTGTTCATCTCTATGAACTCAGTGTCTATCATTGTGCCTGGCACAATGTATATTGTATAATGTATATGTATATTATATATGCTCTAGAAATATTTGCTAAGTGAATACTTTTGTTCTTCTCTACAAGAGAAGAAATTGAGTATAAATGGCAAAGTTTCAGAGATGTATACTAAAATATGACTACCGTTGTGATCGCTCTTTCCTATGCCTTGTGCAAATGAATGAATAGAAAAACTATCTACACTACTCTCCAGTGAGAGCCATTCCACTTGTATTTTTCTGTCAATTTGGGCAATATCGTCCAATTATAAGGAAAAGTAACTGGAAATAATCTCTGCAAATTATACCCCCACTGTAGATGGCTTAGACAAATTGGTTTGAGTATATCATACTACTTTGTCAATATCTGACATCTAAGCTGGCATTTCCATGCCTGTTGCAGCCACCAGCATAGGTTGGACTTTTATAGACTTCTACAGAAATAGTTTTTAAATTACGAACGAGTAACTTTGCTTCCTGTAACTGCATCTAATCTGTACCAAACACTGCAGCTACGTCAAACTTCGCCCAGCACAGAGATGATCATGTAGCTCTTTTACCCAAGAACCTACAGTCAGTGACTCTTCCCTGCATGCCCATCTTATTGACAGTATATAAAATTTCCAACTTACCTTTACATTTTCTATTCTTCCCTCTTCTTTTCTTAATAAATGTTTTTATTGAGGTGAAATTCACACAACATAAAATTAGCCATTTTAAAGTGAACAATTCAGTGACACTTGGCACACTCACAATGTTGTGCAATCACCACTTCTCTCTCTAGTTCTGAAACATTTTCATCACTCCAAAAGGAAACCCCGCACCAATTAAGCAGTTACTCCCCTTTCCTGCTCCCCTCATCCCCTGGCAACCATCATCTGATTTCTCTCTCTATGGATTTAACTCTTCTGGATATTTCATATCTACGGAATCATACAATATGTCCGTGTGTCTAGGTTCTTTCACTTAGCATAATGTTTTTGAGTTTCATCAGTGTTACAGCATGTATCAGTACTTCATTTTTTTATGGCCAAATAATATTCCATTGTATGGATATACTGCATTTTGTTTATCCTTTCACCCATTGATGGACATTTGGCCTCTTTTTGGCTATTGTGCATAGTGCTGCTATGGGCATGCATGTATATGTAGTTGTTTGAACACCTGTTTTCACATATTTTGGATGTACAGTTGGCCCTCCATATCCTTGGGTTCTGCATCCGTGGATTCAACCCACCGCAGATTGAAAGGCCTATGATGGTTGCATTTGTGCTGAACATGTACAGACTTTTTTTTTCTTATCATTATTCCCTAAGCAATACAGTATAACAACTATTTACATACATTTACATACAGGTATTAAAAGTAATCTAGAAATCATTTAAAGTATATGGGAGGATGTGTGTAGGTTATATGCAAATACTATGCCATTTTATATAAGGGACTTGAGCATCCATGGATTTTGGTATCCACAGGAGGTGGGGATCAGGTCCTAGAACCAATCCTCTGTGGATACCAACGGACGACTGCTTACCTAGGAGTAGAATTTCTGGGTCATATGGAAATTCTATGTTTAACTTTTTGAGGAGCTGTCAAACTATTTTCCATAGTGGCTGAACCCTTCTCCATTTCCACCAGCAATGGACGAGGGTATCAATTTCTCCACATCCTTGACAACACATATAACTTTGTTTTAATTATAGCTATCTTAGTGGGTGTTAAGTGATATATCGTTATAGTTTTAATTTACATTCTCCTAATGGCTAATGATGTGGAGCATCTTTTAATGTGCTTTTGAGACATGTCTCTTTAAATTCTTTGCCCATTCTTTGAGTAGTTTGTCTTTTTGTTGTTGAGTTCCAAGAGTTCTTTGTATATTCTGCATAGCAAACCCTTGTCAGATATATGATTTACAAATATTTCCTTCCATTCTGTAGGTTGTCTTTTCACTTTCTTGATAATGTCCTTTGATACACAAAAGTTTTTAATTTTGCTGGTCTAATTTATGTATTTTAATTTTTTTGTTCATGCTTTTGCTGTCATTTCTAAGAATCCATTGTCAAATCCAATGTCATGAAGATTCACCTCTATATTTTCTTCTAAATGTTTTATGGTTTTGGTTCTCATATTTAGGTCATTGATCTATTTTGAGCTAATTTTTGTATATGATGGGAGGTAGGAGTTTCCCCCTTCTTTTTACATCATTTATCATTCAGGCAAACAGAAATGCATTCATCCAGAACAAATTCCTGTCTCCAACCCTTTGTTATTTCTTCTGCCTACAGTGACCTTCCTTACTATCATCCCTACTTGGGTTTATATTACCAATCATTCAATGTGCTGCACAAATACCAACTCTGGATTCTTTCTTAAACCCCTGTATCTTTTCTCCACTTCCCATCTTACCAACATTAACAGAGATAATTTGTCTTTTCTCTGAACTCCCATAACCTCTCTTATGGCACTAATTCATAATTCACTTATTTATTTATCCAAATGATTATCCACACATCCAAACATTAAAAAAATAACTACTGGGTGCCTACTCTGCTAAGTACTAAACTCTTTTCAAAGCCTGTCATATATTATATATTTATGATGATGTCTTCTTTCTCCTACTGGTGTTCAGGTTTTAAAGTACAGGAACATGAACTCATTGATGTCTCCATCTCTCACTGGTCTCAGCTCAGCAAACTGAGTGAATTAATGAATGCACAAATGCAATCATTTTCTAGACATTCTACCATTGTCAATGTAAACAGCTGCCTCTAAATCCTTGACCCTCACACATCTTCAGCTAACACAGAGGACTGGTCTCAGCTGGGGCTGGGGAAGTTTACAGCAGCATGCTTTCCCCAAACTTATCAAATTTACTGCACCATCTCTCCTTTGGCCCACTTCTCATCCTTTCTTCGTAAATGCAATTTTCAGTTACTCCAGGGTGGGAATTGTTGCAGCAAGATAACCATCAGCTATTTCCTGGCAGCGAAACCAAAGAATACAGGATTACTTACATTTAGTTGCTTATAGATCTTATATAAATGATTGTGTCAGACTCATTTGAAGTTTTAGTAAAGCCATTTAACAAAATGCCAATATACGAAGTGGTTCATACATCTTTAAGTATTTCTTTCCTAAATATTCCTTATGTAAAGACTAGAGGAAGTTACAATAGTTTTGTTATTTTGTGTGTGTGTGTGTGTGTCTGTGTCTGTTTGTCTGTGTGTGTCATGTTTCTTTTACCTCAATCAGCGTAAACAGTTTTTCAAATTTTTTTTCTAAGTCATCTTGAAGCAATGAAAATGGCCATAGGGAATACAGGATTGATAGCTTCCAACACAACATCCGACATTTTAATCACATCCCACATTGAGTAAAGACACATTGTTGGATCTTTTCTATGTCTTTGGATTTTTTGAAATGATAGATTTTGATTACCTATTTTCTCCAAGCTACAAAATAGTCCTCAGATAGAAAATTTCTTAATTTAAATACTATTTGCTGCACAGTACTGGTAAACTAAAAAAATCTATTCCTTGAAAATGAGAAAAGATAGGGGTGGCATGTATTCAGAAAATAAATACTGTCGGTGTGCTGAAAAATAAGGCACAAGAGCCAAGATTTATTGAAATACTATATTCAATTTAACTTAAAGTAAAATCCTGATAAGAGCATTCCTAAATAGGTGGATATTTTCAGTTTCTCTGACCTCCCAGTGTAACTTCCCAAAGGACTTGCTGATTTGAAGCAGTGCATTAGATGGCAGTGTTCACATAGTTTAAATGGCACCTACTACAGTCCTTTTACTGCACAGACCCAAATGCACACCTTCATTTTGGATTTTACACCACTCCAGTCTCTAAAGCTGCTATTTTCCTGGACACTTTTTACGTCTTCGGTGCAACTAGGAAAAAAACACTTATAAGAATGTTAGTAATTGTGGCTATCCCATGACAGACATAAAAGCGTGTTGTATGGCTTTTTGAATCCTTATGCCTTACTTAAGCAACAAGGAAATATGGCAGATCCTGCCCGTTTCTTACTCATGGGTATTTAGGGTTCACAGAAATACACATTGCTGTCATTTGCTACTACAAAACCACCCATTCTCACCTAAAAGTAAAGGCATGTCTTTGTTATTAAGAAACTTAAAAGGTTTGAATCACATTCTTTATTAAAAATTGTTCCTAATTTAAAAGTCTCATTCAATTTCACTGTTATTTTTCTTTTTCTTATTCCTTTCTCTTTTGCCTCGTTATTGACTCTAACCCTTTGGCTTTTGAAAAGAAAAACCTCTTCTAACTCTCCTTGTGCTTCTATTTATTTTTATCCTCAAATCCAATAAGGATAATTTGCCAGGTCCAAGCCTGATTGACTCTCTTGGAGCAGAGTCCATTTGGCATATGGACCAGATGACAAATAATTTAATACATCTTAGATGCCGTCAGGGAAATATCTCAAAGGCCTAAGTCAGGATGCCTTTTAGCATTAGGACATAGCTTTCTTTTAGAAATTTAGCTTAAAAAAACAAATCCTCAAGTCACTGTTTTTCTCCAAATAGTTGAATGGTCTGCCTTCTCCAATTTCTACCACCCAGCAAAGTCTGTTTTCCAGTTTTCCAGAAACACTGGGACCTCTTGACCCGGGAAGGTATGATGCCATATGTTAAATCCACTTAGACTAAATTTAGAAGCATCTTTTTCCTACCCCAAGTGAGATCAAGGAGTCTGCATGGAAAGGATAGGCGGGACTTCCAGAACGGAGGGCTTCGAGGTCAGAGGAATAAAGGGGGCTTTGTAATACCTGAGATTTAACCCTTCTTATTCTTTCCAGAAACACCAAAGCTTTTGGCGACACCTAATAATAATAAACATTCAAATGGAATAAAATCCTTTTGGAGGGAGGAACTCTCAAAATGTGTTTATTAAATGAATACCATCTAACTGTGAATAATAATATATATCTGATTATAGTTACGAAATTCTTTAGCACATAAAGATAGGTGCAGTAGATTCTCTTATTCTATCTTGTAGATGAGGAAAGTGAGAATTAGAGAGGTGCTGTTCAAGTTCACAGGTCTGAGACTAATACCCACATCTTCCAACTCCTCGTCTAGTCTTCTTTTCATCAAACTCTGAAAGCTCAACCAAATCCAACACAATTTTTTTTCTGTATAACCGTCTGGATTATGTATGTCCTATTTAAATTTTGGCTTAAATTTGTTTTGACTTATTAGCTCTGGGCAAAGCTAGAGGCTATTCTCACTTCTGGTCAGGAAACCATTATGGGGAATAGCTGGCAAGGCCCACTCAATTCTCTGCTAGCTAAATTACCATATTACTCCCAGGTTAATCTGAGTACTTTTAGGAGCCACCTTCCTCTGGATTTAAGGATTTTTGAAGAGTGGGTAGCATTTAAGAGAATTCATTTCTTAAAGGTGGACTTAAGCAGAGAAATTCCCTTTAAGTGAGAGTTTCCATGGAAAAACAAACAAAAATCTATGAAGTTGTGATAGACTACATTTGCTTTTTAATACCCACCATATGTCTGGTTTTATTCAGGGACTAGAGGAGTGAGCTGGTGCTTATTTTCACAGATTATATAAATAACAGTCTTGCTATTGCTTATTTCTCCTAGGTGATAACATTTTGGATTGTACTAAATAAAGTGCTAGGGAAAAACTTACAACCATCCCTAATTATTAATAGAGACAGTCCACTAATAGGTCTTTGGTTAGTGTCTGTAATACTTTGGGCTGTAAGTGTTTAGGGCATGGATTGTTTTACAACCAGAGATAAAGGTCTTTGCTTCCAGGGGGTTCAATATTAATATTTCCATTTCCTGTTGTCTTTTTCTCTCTCTGATTTTTTTGGGCTTTTCTTAATGCCTTATAAATCTAAAACTGAGTTTTAAAATAAGGGTCCAGCAACATCCTTTCATATTTTTCTTTTCTTCAGTATCTCTCCCCTTTTAGGACACCAAACACCACCTTTCCCTTCTCCTTTCCCTCTGTTTCGGTGGCAGAAGTGCAAAAAGACCTTGCCTGGTTGAGTGCCCAGAGGGGAGGAAGGCACTAACATTTGTGGAGTGCTCTCATGTCCAGGCACTGTGCTAACCTATTACATATGTGGTGGTATAATATTTCAAAGTGCTAATTGTCCAGTATAATTGCCAATTCTCCCCAGCTTGGCAGCTAAATGGAAAAGCAACATGACCGTGGGGACAATTTACAGTGGGGAACAAAATTCTTTGGCTTTTAAGTTCAAAGGGCACCATCTGGGTATGAGAATGGAAAATTTCTGAAAAAGAATGCAGTCAGGGAGAACAGGTTTTTCTTCCTAATCTGAGACTAAAGAGATAAAGGAGACAGGAGCTGACAACCGAGTCATCTCCAGAATCATCCAGTTCCCAAAACACTGGACTTGATGTTACTTTTTACTTTCCTTCCTCAAAATGTGTTTGCTTCTGCTTTGTTTCAGAGGCCACCCAGGATCAGCAGTTTCACAAAGGATAACAGATTGAGGTTACTTCTTTGGGATTTGTAACAAAAAGGGAACAATTGAGTACAATGGACATTGACTAAAAAATTGATTGAACATTTTAGTTGAAGTGTTCACAGATAGGTTGTTTGATAGTAGACTTATATCTTCTTATTCTTCCTCATTTGTGAGTTAATAACAAACAGGTCTTGCCCTACCCTTCTTGATCCTCCTTCCTTTTCCTTTCAGAGGGCTTACAGGCTTCTGCTGCGATGACTTCATCTTCAAGGAGTATCGCTATGAGGGCTTTCTAGCCTTTGCAGAAAATCTTTGTAAGTTCCCCATTTTCGTTAAACTGGACTCTTTTCTCATCCACCCCTGTGTCCTCATCGTCTGCCATCTGGCTTTCTGTCTGTCACTGCCCCTTCTCTCTTTCCATCCCTTGCTCTAGCCTGTCCAGCATGCGCAGCACAGGCCCTTGGGCCGCAGTTCTTTTTCCACGGAGTTCTCTGGCAATACGCAGGATGGGAGGGGCTATTTATTTCCTTTAGAGAATTGTCATTTTGGGAGAAAAGTTTGACTTCCAGGAGTGAAAAGTTTAGCATACTGTTAGGTGGAATCCGCCTACTTCCTCTTTCCCCAGAAAACAAGCTCAACCCCTTTCTAGTTACTTCCTGAGTTTCTAATTTTAAAGCGTGCCTGCCGCAGCCCTCTTCAGAACGGCAGTGACCACCGGCTGCTAGCATTGCAGACGGAGATAGGAGCTTTTAAGTCTCTCTTGCTTATGATGCGTTGGCTACTTGAGCGGTGTGGCCACCGCCGGCGAGCTGCACTAGACGTTAGGGTGTTAGGTTCACGCATGGCCAGCCCCTGCTACAAACGTCACTTTGGACAACAAATCATTTGTCTCTGTCTCACTGCTTCATCTGCAAGATGGATTTCTGCTGCTCCTGAATTAGGATAAAGTGAGATGAAAACTATGCAAACTTTTTCAAGATAAGGGTACTTTTAAAATGCAGAGTAGTGGTATTATTCTAGGAGAGACTGTGATAAAAATATCCACTATCTTTTATTAAAGACCAATAGACTCAAATGTACTATTTAGATTGAATTGCAAAGCAAATCTATCTTAGAAAAGTAAAATATGAACTGTCTTTGACGTCTTCGTGTTGCATAAATTATTTAAACCACACTGTTTTTGTAAAACTGAGCAAATCATGTTGATTATAAGCCAGAATCTTCCTTTTACTTTACAAGTAACAGTCAGGCAAATTAGAAGTCATTGTGCAAGGAAAGTGAGTACAAAGAACAATGACTGTTGGATTCGTGCTACTTAATAAGAGTTCTTGTTTTGTTCCAGTCTTTAGAAAAACTTATCACTTTTTATATTTGCCGGTGACAATCAAATGCAAGAAAACACAGTTTTAAGGAAAAAATCTAAATAAATATTTTACAGGATATGCAGATCTATTTCATTTTCACAGATAGAAACACTGCAACGTTGGTTATAGTATATTTATTTCATTTAGAACAATCCCAGTTGAATCTTTCCTTCTATACAAAAAAGTTGTAATTTATATGAAAAATATACTTTCATGTCATATTGATGTCCTATGTGGCCTACATTTCAAAATTGATAGATGATATACATAATCTTTTCTATCTTGTTAAAAATAATAATCAAGTTTTAAGTTTGTTTGTCTTCAAATGCGACATGGCAGGAAAATAGTATAAGATTTGGTCAGGGATTAAGGTTGAAAGATTGATATAATTCCAGATAGTTGCAACACAAGGAGGGAAGGGGGAGGAGGTGACCGCTGCAAAAGCCATCTTACATTTCTATTGGAAAGTGGAAGAAAACCTAATTTGCCTCAGAAATACAAAGCCATGTCAGGACTCCATTAACTACATTCCTGAATGAGATTCAGAAGTATCACAGCTCTCATTTCACCCCCACCACAAACATTTCCACAATTGTGATGGAATTTTAAAACTATATGCTAATGACATCAATATTTCAATTTAGGCTTTTACATCTGATTAAAGACACAGAGCTCTCCTTCAATTTGTTCCATGTACTGGTGTTTTTTGGTAAATATTTCTGTCTTATACACAGGATTATGGATAACTTTGAGATCAGGGAACCCCCTCTCCCCCATTGTTAATTGTATCTCTGAAAAGACTTAACCACAGTACCCTGCTTATTTTGAGGGCTTAATAAATACTTTTTATTAAAATTTAATAAATGAAATGTATCCAGTTTACATGGTATTTGTTTACTGAACAAAAACGATAAACACATGTTTACACCAAGTAGAATAATACTGATCACAGAACCAGCCAGGCAGAAGCGTCTAAAGACAACTGAAAAAAATGTAGTGAAAATTTCAGAAAAATAATTACTTTTAAGAGAAAAATCTTACTCTGGAAAATACTAGAAGAAATTATCCACATAGGGCAGAGATGTGCAGGTTTCTTCTTTTGCCCCCCACTCCTTGTTCCCCTGGTCAACTCTGCCTTTCCCTGCCTTGCACTGTGCTCTAAGAATACAGTTTCTATGAACATTCATGTAGAGGTTTCTGTGTGACCATAAGTTTTTATTTCTCTGGGATAAATTCCCAAGAGGACAGTTGCTAGGTTGTGTGGTAAGTGCATGTTTCCTTTTGTAGGATGGTTCCATTTTAACCTTGCCCATATCCCTGTAATATTCTCTTCATAATCCTTTGAGTTAGCCATTTCTTTCCTGTTGGGACTGATACATTGAAGTTGGAGAGAAACAAAATGATGGAAATATAAGAAGTCTTTAAATTCTGCAAAAATTGTTTAGCCATGGGCTCTTTGCATATAAATTTATATGCCACCATTTTTTTAAACTCGCAACTGTAAACATGGAACAAGAAAGATAAAGAAAAATAATTGTCTTTCCATACTTATCCTAAGAAATCCAAGATAATATTATTTTCTGAAATATATCAGCAAAGCTTAATTTGGCTCTGGTTATATCTACTAGCAATTGTCTTCTATAGGTCATGTGGATTCTACACAATGAAAAATGGAATAAAAACATCAAAAAGCTACAAAACTCAAATTAACAGTAAAAATGAGAATCACCCACATATATCTGAAGGTGTGGCAGCAGGAGCACGTCTCATATTGCCTAGTACAATTGCATAAGTTGTTAGAAAGGGCAGAGAAAATATCTCTCATGTCCAAGGTACAATCCTGAAGTAGTGGGATGCTCTGAGCCTCTCTTCTAATCAAAGCGCCATGTGTCATTAATCATTCATTCATTAATACATCTTACAAAAATCTTTTGGTCATCTACAATGTAAAATGCATAGTACAGGGAAGCAAGTTATATTTCTAGGCTCCAACGTAGTTCTCTGAGGACAGGGTAATTCATCAGAAGTAGCTTGGGATATCATCCAAACACTAGTAAATGTGTTAACAAACTTGAAAAGAGGAACTCTGTACTTGAATTTAAACAGCTGCACAATTCTGCATGACAAAATAATGGAATCAGATAAATTCACCCCAAAATAAAAGCTTTATTTTTTTCTTGCGGAGGAAGAGCTAACATCTGTTGCCAATCTTCCTCTTTTTTTGGTCTCCTCAAAGCCCCAGTGCATGGTTGTATATCCTAGTAGTAAGTCCTTCTAGTTCTTCCATGTGAGACACTGCCACCTCATGGCAGCTGACAGACAAGTGGTGTGGTTCTGCGATGGGGAAAAGAACCCGGGCTGCCAAAGCGGTGAGAGTGCCTAACTTTAACTACTAGGCCATGAGGGCTGGCTCTAAAAGCTTCATTTTATAAGGTGGTGTAGGCAATGGTACAAGAAAAATATTGATTTTTTAAATTTCTTATTGACTTATTGTGCACAGATGATACAAACCTAGATACAAAATTGCTTGATTTTATAACATTAAAATTGCTGCCCTACAAATACTAAAAATCATTTATTAGTTTAATATAAGATCAGAAGCTTGACGTGCTACATTGCACAAAAAAGAGTAGTGTAGATACTGACACAGCTCAAAGATAAAAAGAGATACAGATACCATTATTACTCTGGAGAATGCATAGGACTAGAAAGTGGGCAGGAATTAGAAGACCCCAGACACATTCACCCTCTAGCACTTTCTTCCTGTGTGTAACCTTGGGTAATTCATTGCCTGGGTATCTTACCTACCTCCATCTCTCTCTCTCTCTCTCTCTTTTTTTTTTTTGGCAATTCTAATATATTTTTCCTGTTTTATTGAGAAATAATTGACGTACATCACTGTATAAGTTTGAAGTGTACAGCATGGTGTTTGATGTACCTATATTGTGAAATGATTACCACAATAGGTTTACTTAACATCCATCATCTCATATAGATACAATAAGAAAAAAATCTCTTCTTGTGATGAGCACTCGGGCTCTACTCTCTTAACAGCTTTCCTATGTATCACACAGCAGTGTTAACTATAGTCGTCACGCTGTACCTTACATCCCTAGTACTTATTTACCATATAACTGGAAGTTTGTACCTTTTGACCATCTTTTTGCAATTCCCCCTCATCTCTTTCTTCGAGAAAAGAAAAAAATGATGGGCTAACAATGCTTGCCTTCACAGAGTAATTATAACCCTTCAGCAGATTTTTGGAATGGTCAAAATGAGAAGCTATATATGAAAACATGGTTAAATATACACATCAATACCTATGTGAACAAATGGCATGATTTCACACCAACAGTCACGCTTATTCCTCCCAGTTTCCCATTCATAAAAATTTTTGGAAATCCTCCTTTGAAATGATATTATTATGGCCACTTTCTGAGCCTCATAAAATAATCAATCTCTTTATGTGACAGCTACAATTCCTTTTCGGTCAAACCACCGTTCCTTGGTTTAATCATCCGCTTTATTCACCAGATGACTTCAAAATTACCTTTGATGTTTTTCAAAAAGTTCAGTCAAGTCTTCAAAGAAGAGAACATTTGCCATTACTGAAGATGTTTAAAAGAATTTGCCTCATGCTTTTATTTTGTCAACTTTTTAGTTTAAATAATATATATATACACACTCAGAAAACTGTATAAATCCTAAGTGTAAAGCTTGAAGAATTTTCACAAAATGAACACATTGGTTAGTCACAGCCCAGGTCAGGAAGTAGAACATTGCTGGTACCCCAAAGCCCCCTTTTGCCCTCTCATAGTTATTAACAATTCCCTTATTCCCTAAAGGTTACTATCCTGATATCCATCAACATAATTTATGTAGAGGAACTTGATATAGACAGGATCACAAGGAATATATACTTTCGTGTTATTTTCTCAAAATTGATAATTATTCAAGTTGTTGCGTGTATCGGTAGTGCATTCATTTTCAAATGACAATATATTGCGTGAATATTATGAATATGCCACCATTATCCATTGTAATGGTTTGATAATCATTTAAGGGGAATGTTAACCGGTTTGAGACTATTTCAGGTAGTGTTTTCATCATGTACATGTGTTTTGATGAACATATGTATGCATTTCTCTTGAGTACATTCTTAGGAGTGGAGTTGCCTCATCGATGGACATGCATATTTTCAGTTTCATTGGCTACTATCAGTTTTCAAAAGTGATGGCATTAATTTGGACTCCCACCTTTAGTATGTAAGAATTTCAGTTTTTTTTTTGATCATATATTGCTTAACTTCCAAACATAAGTTGGTTTTATAGTGATTTGACTGTTATTGATTTCTACCTTTGTAGTCAGAGAAAACATTCCGTCTGATTAAAATCCTTTGAAATTTGTTGCAGCTTGCTTTATAGATCAGCATATGGCTTGTTTTGATAACTACTCAATGTCTGCTTGAAAAAGAATGTACATTCTGCAGTCGTTGGTGCTTTGTTGTCTATTAGCGCAGTTAGGTCAAGCGTGTTGAAAGCATTGTTCAAATCTTTTATAATATTAATGTTTTTTTGTTCTGATTTTTCTTTCCATTACTGAGGTAGCTATTTAAAATCTCTCATTATGACATTTCTACTTCTCCTTATGGTCTGGCGATTTTGCAGTATATATTGAAGGTATATATTATTAAATGCATATAAATTTAGAGTTGTTTTATCTTCTTTGTGGAGGAATGTGAAGAAATATCTCTTTTTATGTTTAGTAACGCTTCTTCCCTTAAATTCTACTTTCTCTGATATTAATTTATATGTGCTAGTTTTCTTTGAATTACTGTTTGTATGGAATATCTTTTTTTGTGTGCTTTTACTTTAAACCTTTATTTGTCTTTTTATGTGTCTATAAATGTATCACATAAGCAGCATTTATTTTGGATTTTTTTAATCCAGTCTGGTAGTTGTTTTTTTTAATTTAGAGTATGTAGTTCACTTATCTTTGTGTCTATATTTTTGTTGTTTGCTTTTCATTTTTTATTGAAGTAAAATTACATACAGTGGGATGTATCTTAAGTGTATAATATATGAGTTTTTACAAATGTAAATACCCATGTAACAACACGTCAATCAAAATATAGAACATATCCATCATCCCACAGAGTTCCACAGGCCACATTACAGGCAATCTCCACTCCCACAGAAGACCATTGTTCTGAGCTCTTGCACCATAGATTAGGTTAGGTATGTACTTCCTATAAATGAATTACATAGCATGTACCTTTGTGTATAGTTTCCTTTGCTCCACGTGATATATATGATACACGCTTAGCATGTATCAGCAGCATATTCTTTTTTATTGCTGAGTAAAATTACATTGTGTGACTGTTTTCCTGTTGACATACAATACAGTTGTTTCCAGAATAAAGCTGTTATAAGCATTTGTACATACGTACATTCCTATTTCCTTTGGGAGAAGTACAATGAGATAAAATTTATGGGTCATCAGATAGATGTACATTTAACTTTATAAGAAATTGTCAAAAAGTTTTCCAAAGCCATTGAACTTCTTTACCCTTGTCTTCGGCCACTGATATGGGATGTAAGCCGGATATATCTGACACGTGATCTGTCATCTTACTCTTTGTTTTCTACTTGCTCTGCCTGTTCTATGTCTTTTTTGTGTGGGTTTTTAATTTTTTTTTTGCATCCTTTGGATTTCATAAAATATTTTATCATTCCCTTTTCCTTCAACTTTTTGGTTACATATTAGTTAATTAATTATATAAAAAATCATAATATGACTCGACCTACAACAGTCTAATATAAATCAAATCTTTATCACTTCTTAGTCTATATAAGAATCTTAAAACATTTTAATACCATTTATTGTCACCTCTTGCCTTTTGAGTTATTGTTGTCTTGCATTTTAATTCTAAGTACTTTTTAACCACAGAAGGTGAAATTATTATAATTATTTTCAGTCAATATTTATTTAGATTTACCATATATTTAAGATTTCATTACTTTTTATTCATTTCTGTGCTTCCATCAGTTATAATTTCCCTTTGGCTTGAAAACATTATTTTTAATATTTATTTTATGCAGGTCTGTTGGCAACAATTTGTTACAGTTTTAATTAATCTAGAAGTGTCTTTATTTGTCTTCATTTTGGAAGAATATTTTCACTGGTTATACATTTCTACATTGACAGTTTTTGTTTTAACTTAAAAGATGTAATTTTATTGTTTTCTGACTTCATTTATTTCTATTGAGAAATTTATTATACGGATTATTTTGCTCCCTGAAAGTAAAAGCTTGTAACTTTTCTCTAGCTGCTTTGAAGGTTATCACTTTTCTTTCTCTTTTTTTTTTTTTTCCAGCAAATTTTAGTGATTTGCCTAGGTGTGTTTTTCTTTGTAGTTATCATACTTGGGGTTCATATTGGTTTTTGAATCTGTGCCTTGATATTTTTTATTAGTTTTAAACACTTCTTGGCATTATGTCTTCAAACAGTGGTTCTTTCTGATTTGTTCCTGTTTTCCCTTGTGGGACTCTAATCACGTATATTAGATTTTGACATCTTGTATTCTCCTAGTCTCTTTTTCAGCTTTGTTCTCTCTATACTTTAATCTGGATATTTTTTTCCTTGGACCTATTTCCCAGGTCATTTTCCTTTCTTCAGTTGTGTCTAACCTATTATTATGCCTGTCTATTGCATTCTTAATTCCAATTTATCATAATTTTTAGTTTTAGAGATCTCATTTGGTTCCTTCTATGAATAGATTTCAATTTTCTTATTATCTTACTCTGTTCAGGCTGCTATAACAAAATACACAGACAGGGTGGCTTATAAACAAGAGTGATTTATTTATTACAGTTTTGAAGGCTGGGAAGTCCAAGATCAAGGTGCTGGCAGATTTGGTGTCTGGTGAGGGCTGCTTCCTGGTTCATAGATGGCTGTCTTCTCATTGTGTCCTCACATGGTGGAAGGGGTAAGGTTGCTCTCTGGGTCTCTTTCAAAAGGGCACTAATCCCATTCATGTGGGCTTCACCCTCATGAGCTAATCACTTCCCAAAGGCCCCATCTCCAAACACCATCACATTAGGGGTTAGGTTTCAACCTATGAATTTTGGGATACACAAACATTCAGTGTATAGTATTAATAAAATTCTTCATTTTATTAATGAACATTTTCATTAATAAAACATCAAAAGTTTTCTTGAGTTATTGTAAAATCTGTGCCTCATAGCTCTATTATCTGTACTATATCTGCATCTGCTATCTATTTTCTCTCTAGGTCTGATCTCAGATTGTTGGGTTCACTTCTCTGGGCTTACCTTCTTTCCAGAATCTTGGCCTTCCAGGTCCTGAACTCCAATTTTTGGATTCCAGTCCTGTGAGACTGTAGAAAACTCTGCTTATCTCCTCTGTTTCTTCATATCCACATTCTCCTAAACTTCTCAGCCTTTATGTATATGCTGCTTAGGAAGGCAGATAGCTCAAGGGGAAAGTGGCATAAAATGTGAGGCTCATCTCAATGAATTCCTTTCCCCTTTGAGATCTTGGCCGCTGAAGCCTAGTTGCCCTGAGAGCTCTCCAAAACCTTCAAGCAGATTCTTAAAAAGTGTTTTATCAAGCTTGTCAAGTTGTTCTTGGTGAGAAGAGCAATCTACACTTGTCTGTCACAGCCAGAGGTATTTACCTCGATTTTCATGGCAAAGCCAAATAACTTAATAGCCACAGAACTGTTGGCAACAGTCCAAAGGCCCATGTGATTTTTAGCTTCAGGGCAGAGGCAAGCTGCCATCAAGAAAACGAGGTCAGCTGTTCTTCTAAGTCAGCCATAAGCAAAGCTAGGAGCAAATCAAAGAAGCATGTTCCTCGCCATTCCACCTCCCTAGAAAGAGCAGATGCTTGATAAAGTTTAGCAAGGAGGGGCTCAGATCTATGCATGGAAATTTCAAAAGCTCTGAATTTTCACAATATTTTTTTGTCTGATTGTTATACTATAGAAATATCATAAAACATGAGGCAACCCCTTCACACCTACAGAGAGACGCGGAGATTGATATAATTATCCCATCAACTCGGGCAGTTTGTGCTATTAGTTGAGCTATCTTAATCATCAAATCCCCTGCCCTTCCCCAAAATGCATGCACATATACACACCCAAAAACCCTCCAAAATTTGTATGTGTAAATTTAAATTTAGGATACATCAAGGGAAATACTGTTTCAACTTTAGTTGGACTAAAATACTGCAAGAATCACTTTTTATTTCTGAGTTTTCAGGGTTTTTCTTAAAGAAAAAGTAAAAATGGAATTAGAATGACTAAAACACTAAATGTACAATTAACAAAATAGTTGATTAATTACTATAATAAATCAGAGTAACAGAATTAGAAAATAAGTTTACAAAGACAAATATGATTCACTTGTTTCCTTTCAGTTATAATGAATTCCATCTTAAATTAATGCATTCTAACTTCTGAATTTTTCATTTTGCTAGATTCTTAAGATTAACTTCAAAATCCTTAGAAAAAGAAAACAAACAGCAAAAACAAAACTTATGTCAAGTCGTCATTTATGTCTTCCAAGTATGAAGTACCCATTATTAAATTTTTGAAAAGCTATTTTAGAGCAGGTATAAATTATAAGTAATTCTGACACCCTATTCAAGAAAATTGAATTTTATTTGAGGTAATATCACAGATTTTGAAAACACATTAGGGACTTTGATATTAATAAATGCATATTTATCTAAATTAATGTTTGTTACCTATAATCCTTTATGGGTTGGTTGTCAAGAGAGCTACTCCATAGGAGGGACACCTGTCTCCCTATGGTTCTGAAAGGCAGTCCCCCATACTCACACGCCCTCAGATGTTGCAATAACATGAACTCATGTTTTAATCAAAAGGTTAAACATAGTCTTAGGGGTTCTCTATGTTCTCATTTTCTTTATTCACTTTCCTTTGGTAGCTGTCTAAAACCAGAACCCTGCAGGTTATTTTGCTCAGAAATGTTTAAGCCAGACTGCCAAAAACATATTCCTACAGCTTTTTACAAACCATTTCTCAGATGTATAGGAATTCTTATTTGTCGAAAATCTGCATGACTCTAAAATTAAACACAACAACAGCAATTCATGCTGAAAAGAATTTATAAAGAAGGAAACCATGGCAACAGAATCATTTATTTTTAACTGCACCAACCCTTATCTACTTTCACGCCAAAGCTAAGCACACTCAAGCCATTGCTTTTTCCATGATGCTTTACTCCCGTTGTAATTCTGGAAGAGTCAAAATAGCAACAGCAATTGTCATATTTATATTATTAAGTACTGTGCAAGCCATGCTTCTCTTCGTATTTACTTGCTCACGTTATGCTGCAGATGGCTCTGAGGAACTTGTGTGGTTGTCAAGGGGAAGCTCAAGTAATGCTTCCTACAGGGTCAGTGCCACTGCCAATGCCAACAAGAAGCTCTCTAGTGGGAAAATTAGGGTCCTGATTTAATTATTCAAGGATTACACATTTTATAGACGTGAGCTGACTACACAGGGCAAGGGCAAGAGCAGATGTAACTGCAGCATATTCCAACATAGCTTCCATTGCCTCCCAGGGACCCTGTCTGTGCACAGTCAGGGTCTCAAAAGCTCTGTTTTTGCTCTACCTCTGCCATTTATATCACTGCCTGATCTTACATCACCATGCCATAAGAACTTACACTTACAACGTATGTGCTTTCCTTAAGCAAAGGTTTACAAACTTCCAGCAAAGACTTATTAAAATGTCTTAAAAGTGATCATCAGAAATTTCCACATGATTGATAACATTGAAAAACATAGGCATATTTTCCTACGAATAATTTCAAAAACAACTCACTTTCAAGACTGATATATACTTGAAAATTTAGTAGCCTCTTTTAATAAATATCAATTGATAGGATAATGGTATTTGAAATGTGTCTTTCCTAATGTGTTTGTCAATTTGATTTCTGCTAGCTCAGTTGCATGAAGAATTGAGGGTGTTCAAAGATGAGGGGTCATTCCTCATTGATTCTGTTGAGCTATTTGTTCCAGAAGAGCCCTAAGAGAAACACAGACTTTAGTTTTGAAGATCTAAGACCTGGGTAATAGAAATAGGCACAAGAATATAGCTGAAGGCATGAAGGGCATTAACCCCATAAGCCAATTGAATCACATGGAAAAGTGATCTTATATTTTCTGAAATAAATGACAAATCTGCTGGTTTAAAGGACTGGCCTGCTTTTCTGTGAACCATGCTTAGTCAACGTAAGAGACCGCAGGAAGGCTCTGTCTTAATATATTCGTTACACAGAGGAGAGCAGAGGCATTAGCTCCTTGTCGCTTCATTCTAATTTCTTCCATTTGTTTCTGTGGCGCCTTTCCCAGAATTCCCCCCCATTTAGTTGGTCTGTAGGTCAATTGGCCTGACTTCGTTTCACTGAAGGCTTTCTGGAATATGAGTCAAAGGTTATCAGGTATATTTGCATAAAAGCTTTGGCAGATTCTCACATAGCTACTTAAAGAAGAGAATGCATATTTACCAATGGCATTAAGTATCTGAGTTTCTCTGAAATAAAAGAAAACAAGAAAAACATTGTTTAGAATTGTTTCTTTGAAATCGGACAAAGTCAAAAGTATATCATTTTTCAACTTCAGTGCAGAGAAAAAAAATCTTTCCCTCTTTGGAGGAATTATGAGGAGAAAAGCAGAAATATCGTGCAGTTTCTCTATATTTCCACAGCTGCAGTTACTTTATGTTCTGTGATTGCTTCTTTGTTTCCCATTTTTGGTAGCAGCTCTGAGGATTTATTCAGCAAATATTTATTTTGCCCCTACAAAGTCTGAGTCACTGCCCATGATAAATGGTAAGTGTAGAAGTCGGGCTGCAGAAGCACAGAAACATGAGGGGATCCAGGTGTAAACAAGGTTTTGAATAGCCATCTCTCACCATCCTTTTGAGACTCACAAAAAGAAAGGTGCTTATTCAGCAAGAAAAAAAATAATAGCGCAAAAGTAAAGAAAAAGGACAGAAATTTTTTCCCCTACATTTTGCAAAATATTGCTAAATGACCATCTTTGAAACAAAACAATTTTGACACTATAATTCAATGACCAGATAAGAAAAAAATAAAAAAATGATCCTTTCTGAGCCTGTGGTCAGCTTTGTTATAGTCAAGCTTTATCAATTTGGACGCCTTTGTATTGAAAGAATTGCTATGAACTTGGTAAGTCTAACAATTTTTATTATTTGGATATGACTGGCAATTAACTAAACATATTAATTAGATAAGCAAGTGGCAGGGGAAATTTTGAAATATCTGAACAAATTGCCTATAGGCATCTGAGGTGTGCCCATTCTTGGGAGGAGGCAAGCATTTAAACTCTTTTCCATTGTCAGCAAGCACTGTAATGAAAGGAATGCTGACATTAGCATAGGGAAAATCGAGGGCTTGTACTTCAATATTTTGTTTAGTGCCAATCTATTCTTAAACGGATGTTTTAAAGTGTTTGATGTATGTGAGGCAGTCAAGGCAAAGGAAAAAGCAGGGTAGATAACAACTGAGATTAAGCCAGAAGAGGGCGGGAATGCAAAATGTGTGAGTGTCACGAGGTGCTGCCCCTTGCCGGGAGACAGCCACTGCTTTGCCCTTGAGCTTTCTGGCCACAATGGAAACCAAGCATTTACATGATTCACATTGTCTAGAGCTAAATCTGGATCAGTCATTCAGAAGAAGCATAATTATTCCCGGTACTTAGGCTTGAGAGAAATTTCTCCCTCCCTTGGGTCCTCATAAAAAAGCCAGTGAGTCATCTGGTGAAGCTCCTGGAGAGCATCCTCACAGTGGGCTGGGCATTTCGTGGAGGAGCTGCCTCTATCAGGTCCCTTGGGTCCTGCATCCACTCTGCCACTCCATAAATGAAGTCACTTAACCTCTCAGTGACCGAGATGCTTCAACTGGAAAACAAGGGTCTGGGTGAGCTCTTGGGCTTTATCCAGCAGTTAAATTCTGTTTCTTGAATTCTGATCATTACAGTAGGTCCTTAAAAAGCTCTGCTTGCTAACATTTTTCATCTTATAAAGGCAGAATATTCTTGAAATAAGACCGGGTACATGTGTTTGTGCATACGTATTCAAACTTTTCAAACATTATCTACTGTAGCAGACAGAATCCAGGAAGGAAGCAGAATCCACACTACTAATTTGAAAAGGCAACACTTAATATAAAGAATTATTAACTAGTAGCTGGTGAGTAGCCACTAAGAGGGGATAAAAGAGAACTCAAAGAGTAGCAGAGGGCTCAGAGATAGTACCCAATGAAGGAACACATTTGGAGGGAGGCATCTTCTCCAAAGCTGAGATTTAGACCTCACTGAACAGGGTGTGGCTGGACCCCCCCGGAAGGCAGAGAAGTTCACAGGATTGCCTCAGGCCAAATCTGGTCACAGCCAGCTGGCAGGGGCTGGTGAGGAGGGAAACCTGCACAGGGACTGGCGTTCAGAAGCCTTCCACTGGGATCCCAGCAAAACTTGCTGGAGGGTGTGTGTCACTGGATCTCCCTCACACTCGCCTTTAGCAGCCACACCCTAGGAGCAAGAAGAGAGGAAGCAATCAAATCAAGAAAAGTCTCTTACTTTGGCGCTGTCCCTCCGACACCTTCTACTGGCAAAGCTTAACATGGTGCCAGCTGGCAAAGGAGAGATCCTCAAGGGTTCCAACTCCAGTATCACAAAGCAGGGCAATGAAGGGTAAATTTGGAGCTCAGAGGCAATAAATTGATAATTGGCATGTCGACTTTTCCCTAAATCATTAAACTCCAAAATGTGCAGGGTGCATTTACAAACGCTCACTACACATTTTATGCTACAATATATAAAGTGATGCATGTTACAGTGCTCAAAGAGTTGGGATAAGAAACAATGGCAGTGGGATCTAGGGCATTAGTAACTTCTCCAACAGTCCCATGGGCAGTTGACAATGAAAGTTTGTTAAATAAGCAAACTGTATTGCTATACTGACTTTCTAACATTCATGGCATACAAGTTTGTGATTTAGACCATTGCAACATCACTCAGTAAGCCAATAATCATCTGAGAAAAGAGACTATATTTTGGGTAAATGTTAATTCATTTATTGAGTAAGCCAACAAATATTTGATGAGTACCTACTATATGTTAGATGCAGGGGATAGAGAGCAAGAGAGAAATTAAAAAGCCCCAAACACTTTTCAATGGTAAGTGCTTTGAAGAACATGCATTAACGCTATGAAAGCAAATTATAGGGAGAATACATATTCAGGAAGTGCAGGTGAAGGTGAGCTGAGAGGAGGAATTAGTTGCCTAAAGGCAGGGTGTGGTGGGAAAAAGCATTCCAGGAGTAGGCACATCATGTGCAAAGACCCAAGATAGGAAAAAACACACCTTTAAGGAACTGCAAGAAGGTCTGTGTGCCTGAAGGTTGGGGATCATGGGAAGGGATCACCGAGGGAGGTGAATTCTCCAGCATTGCCTTTGACTTTATCTGCACCGGCGGCTCTCCTGGGTCTCCAGCCTGCTGACACTCACTGCAGATTTGGACTTGCCAGCCTCCATAATCTCGTGAGCCATTTCCTTATAATGAATCTCTTTCTAAGTATATTACACGTCCTATTGGTTCTATTTCTCTGGAGAACCCTGACTAATACTGATTTTGGTAGGTAGGAAAATACCATGTGGATACTTCTTAAGGATTTAATCTCTATCTCAGTGGTTCTCAGTTGGGGGCAACTCTGCCCCTGTGGGGACATTTGGTGATGTCTGGAGACATTTTTGGTTGTCACCATTTGAGGAGGGGTGATATTGGCATTTAGAGGGTAGAGATCAGGCTAAACCTTCTAAAATGAAAAAAGACAGTCCCCCACAACAAAGAATTATCCCATCCATATTGTCAATAATAGTAAGGTTGAAAAACTCTTCTCTATCCAAATGGCTAGCCACTGAAATATTTTTAGCAGGACTGGGAGTAGGAGGTTAGGGTAAGTTGGTGAGAGAGGAGAGCAGTCAGGGTGATGTTTTGCATTTCAAAAATATCTTGCTCTGGTGTCCAGCCTGGTGGCATAGCGGTTAAGTTTGCACACTCCACTGTGATGGTCCAGGGTTCGTGGGTTTGGATGCCGGGTGCAGACCTACACACCGCTCATCAAGCCATGCTGTGGCGGCATCCCACACATAAAATAGAAGATTGGCACAGATGTTAGCTCAGGGACAATCTTCCTCAAGCAAAAAGAAGAAGATTGGTAACAACTGTTGACTCAGGGCCAATCTTCCTCACCAAAAAAGAAAAAAAAAATCTTGCTCTGGAGGAAGTCCATAGTAGATACATAGTGAGATCAAAGGAGTCTTAAGAAATATTGCCATCAATATTAAAATGTAAAATTTAAGTAAAATTTGTTTATTTATTATCTTTTATAGTATTATTATTTTTAAATCATAGCCATAAAAATTCTGGACCCCATCCCTCAGGAGGAAGGAGAAAGTGAGCAACAATATTATTCAAATAGCTTAACATAGGGGAAAAAATTAAATCATGGATAATGTTCATCATTTAGTTATCTTACTCAAATGACATGTGTTACAGATTTCTGTGAAATTAAGGAATTAACTTATTTTCTATTGACTCAACTTTCAGACTTAAAAACATTTTCAGGTAAGAATGCAACAAATTCTTGAAATTTCCACATGGTTAAGTGCTATTAAAGCCTAGCTCTGTTGGAAGTCATAAATATTCCAGTGGAAAGGTAACGAAGACTAAATTCTGCAAGTTCAAATTTGAAGCCCATAGGATCCTTGGCTGAGATCTGAGGGGAAAGGATCCGGACTGCTGTAGGAAGTTTTTGGTATTTCGGTGATAGGTGTAAAAATTAGGAAAAAGTACATTCAGGTAACATAGTATGTCACCTAGTATGTCACAGTACATTCAGATAGCATAGCATATCACTCTACACTTGCAGTCTATTCAATTTATCCTACCACTAACTCAGGGAGGGTAATATTTAACATTTGGACACCTTTTTATTGAATCCTTTCTGTCTAGAAATCATGAAAACTATAGCTTGCAAACATACTTCTGTAAACAGATTTTTGTTAAGATTTTTAAAAGAAATTTTGTTTTCAACTCTGTTAAAAATGATTTGCAAATACTGAAAAATCTTTGTTGCAAAGGTTTTAACTAGACTTGTTCGAGTATTTGACAAACTTAATTTTTCTTCTAAATTTTGAATGAACCAGGTAGATTGGCCCACCTGGAACTAACTTCATCACTGTGCCAGTTGTCACTGTATTTTCAAAGTAGCAAGCACTTCTTTTGATCCTTGGAGAAAGAGAAATTGTCAGAAAAAAAAAACCTGTCAGGATTGTGAGCGAATGCTAAAAAGCCAGAAAATAGCTAAAAATAAAACTGTCCCCGAAATAAATACCAAAATACTTCTATCTTAATGGAAAAAGAAAAAATAAGAATCCCCAAGCTGGCTGGGAAATAAATAACCATCAAAACATTTCTCAAAGTAGACAAATCCTAGCATGTTATAATTCAAGAGATTCCATTTGTTCTCATTTTGGTCAAAAAGTGGATGTCACCCTTTGCTGTGCTGAGCCCTCTAGACACTTTTATTAATCCATATCTTCAAGCTTTTTTTTCTATTATTTGCTTAAAACACACAAGCAAGCCAACAAACTAGAGTATTAGAAATGAAAACTTGTGAAAACTCAAATCATTGGATGGTTACCAATCAGTAGTGTGTATTAGATTCTTAACAGTTGATATGAAAGAGACTAAGTGGTTTGGGGCTTAGAATTGTATGTATTAAGTAACTGAATATCCAATCTAGAGAGCTCCTACATACCTTTTGAAAACTATGAACTGCCTAGGTTCCTCATCTGTACTTGAGTTGGCTGCAATACTACATTTTACTCCCAGGATTTACACATATTCACCTTTCACTCACAATCCTGGGAAGAGGAGTTGCATTTCTTTGGAGATGGAAGCAATCTAGATAGGCTAAAAGGAAGTGTTGATGAACACATAGCTGCAGGGGAGATGCCTGCAATTCTTAATGACTGGCCTGCAAAGAATCAGAAGAACAATTTATAAAAGCAATGACCTTCCTACCTCTTGCTATATCACACTTAAAATCAAAGAAAACAAAGATTTCAAAGAGGGAACATGTGGCCAAGTGTTCACACAGTAGTCCCTGAAATTAATGTATTTCACTCAATTCCTATAAATAAATAAGTAAATTGATTTCTTAATTTCACCAAGCTTTAAATGTTAGAGCATTTTTCTTCATGTTTTGTGTTTTTTGTTGTTGTTTTTTGATACTGCTCTCTCTGCGAGACTGTTGGCTGGCAAACTATTTTCAAACGTTTATATGACTTCTGCTTATGTATTCCAGAGAGGGAAAGACCTTTTGTTATAGGTAGTAAAAATCAAGCGAAACAGACAGTCAGGGTTGTGATTTGCCAAAGGTCAAATGTCATGACAAGTGAATGACTCCAGAGGCCTTGAGGTCAAAGGTGCAACTGGAATCCCATAACCTCCACTCGGCTTTTTACATCACAAAGGAGAGCAGTGCTCCTCTAACTTCCGTGAAGGAATCTATACACGTGTTCACATTCTTCCTTGAAAAATTATTTCAAAATGATTCTGCCCATGATTATTTTTCCCCTTGAAACCAAGTGGC
This sequence comes from Ceratotherium simum simum, assembly GCF_057802395.1. Taxonomy (NCBI): domain Eukaryota; kingdom Metazoa; phylum Chordata; class Mammalia; order Perissodactyla; family Rhinocerotidae; genus Ceratotherium; species Ceratotherium simum. The sequence continues at coordinate 19,686,748 of NC_141909.1, forward strand.
GTGAAATAGGCTTTTATATAAATTGAAAGTCTCCTTAGCCTTTTATTAGTATTCTATATTGGCAACCCAGAGGAGGAAGAACTAACAGAGATTAATATGTGCTTTTTAGATGGAAAATAAGCATATTTTTTAGAAAATCAAAGCCAAGACCAAAGAAGTGCATTCAATCTTTATTTTCTTTTTCCACCCCACGTGTATTTATTGAGGTACCTAAAAATTTGTTTTTCTGGAAAAAACAACTAAGAGCAATAGTGATCTCTTTGCTTTCTGTTTGGGATATATCTTTATGCTAAATTCCTAATACAGGTCCAAATAAGGTTTTGTAACAGGAACCATTCTGGTATTATTATAATTTTTTTTTTTGCTAATTTAAAACAAGTAAAACTTGAATGATGCCAAGGCTGCTGTTTAGGTCAGAATATCTGTGGCAGATCTCACAATATATTAGTAGCTGCAGCTATATCTATACCATGTGAACTGGAGAAAAAATGCAAAACCTTACTTTTCAACTCCACTGGTTTCTAACCTCTCATGAGCACTTAATTCCTCATAGAGAAGGAAATAGCCACGCTGTAGAATCCTGTGGCCCATGAAGAGTAATTGGATAACATCTTTTGAAAGATTTACAAGGCTGTCAAGGATTTTGCCAGCTTTAAACCTGATTGATTCAGTGTGAAAAGATCTGAACAATTCTGACCTAAAAGTTTAAAGACAGACCTTTCCTGTGAAAGCATAATTTAAAGCCTGTAATAAAATTGTATTGGAAAACACCACATTGAAGAACACAGCCATAAATTGCAAAACTTAGCGTTATGTTAAAGGACATTTTTTTCCCTTAAGTCCTCTGAAAGAACCCTAATTGTTCGCCAGATACTTTAATAATGAGGTGTTTTTGTTTTTTCTTTTTCTCTTTTTTTCCCCCCTGGAAAAAGTCACTGAAGAAAGACAAAACTAGCCAACTACTTTGCCAACTAGTTTGACTTCTTGATTATACATACAGATGGAATTTATACAATTTTTTTTCTTATTAAATAAGATAAAGAAAAGCGAAATTCCATTTATCTTTAACAAACCAAGGGTAGCCCAAACAGATTTGTTTCATATTTTAACTTTTCAAAGTGCTGATTCTCATCATATATTATTTTCCATCTTGACAAAATATGTACACTCATAATTAGTGCAATATTTTGTGGGTAGGCTCAAATGCTTGTGATGACTCAGACAGATTAATGATTAAACATCTTCCAGCTAATTACTCCAGGCCATTAATTATTTATCCAAGTCCATAAGTCTATCATCTATTTTAGCCTGTCTCTTCTACTGCCCATTTTAGAAGATGCAGGTTTAGAAAAACTAAAGCATAAAAATTTCAAGTAAACAAAATTAGGTAGAATACACACATTTTTTTCTCTTTCTCTGGATTCAAGGAAAAATTGAGACTATGGTATTTAGACAAAAGTCTATTTATCTTTAAACAATACCTCCTTTGTGACATGTTCACTAACCTGGTGTTTCCTCCTCAAATTTCAGTTTGAAGGATTTAGGGAAAAATGCCATGTGTCCACTTACCTGTAATTTGGGCAATCTGCCATTTGCCGTTTGATTCTGAGAATCACATGAACTAGTCTTAGATGTTTAAAATAGGAATCTTGATTTATGGGTACTTTTGTCACTACATACATATTTACAAGTGACCAGAAATTATTGCTTCTTATGTAGACTTGTAGAAGACTTTCCAACAAATTGAAAGCCACCTTTCTCCACATTCTTTAAAAAGACAAAACAAAAGCAGAACTGTGGAATAAGAAAAAGTTTCAATTAAGAAATATGTAAAGGAGGAGCCCTCTTCCTAGTAAACTAGTTTATACCGAGAAAAAGCATTCAGAAATGAAGGAGGCACACCGCGCTGTGCTCTCATATTTCTTTCCCGAAGAATTAGGTAATGTTAGCTCAGGCTTTCGCCTCCCTTCCACGTTCTAACTAGAGTTCGGTGTCAAGGAGGTAATTCAACTGGCCACCTGAAAATCCTCCCTGTCTTGTGAATTAGAACAGTTCCCTCCTTATTGAAGTCATCAAGAGTTGAATAAATTCCACTGTATCAACTTCCAGCTGGCCATTAGCAGTTTATGCAGGACGCTTTATGACTTTGGTCTACAGCGCACTCTAACCTGGCATAGTCCCCAGAAGCTCTTCTTCAGAAGGTTACAGTCAGTTAAGCCGAAAATTGTTAACTACTGGAAAAATACCCCAGGACGAATGAAGAGGCAGCTTAGGAATTGGCAATAAAAATATTTTTTGATATGTTCACATCTCATCAAATAACTTTATACAACTAGTCCTACAATAACGTCTTAGAACAGAGACGGCTGATTTTGAGTTCTGGTGCCACCTAGTGGAAAGGGGGAGGAAGAGAAGATGCAAAGGAGGCCCGACTTGAGTGATCACTCTAAATCAAGACTATGGTCTGATCAATTTCCTTCAAATCACTTTGTATATAAAAAACACCTTATCACTTTCCTGATGAGATACTTTTCAGGGCTCCCCATCAGTTTAAAGGATTAAGATCAAACATTACCTGTAATTATTCTTCTCTGTGAATTTTTCATAACAGCCAGTCTGGTCTACTCCCAAACAACATTCCTTACCTTTGCTCATGTTACCTTCCTAGCCAGAATAGACTCTCTATCCTTTCAGAATCTCATATTTGAAAAGACCTTCTGGTTGGATTAGATGTCTTCAATACTTGTGCCTCCCATAAAATTCCCTTATAAGAAGTCCCCCAAGCTCTTCTTGTATATCTCCAGGGGCAGTAAATGCAACCTGATCTGAGATGGCTTATGATATTTTACGGCTACCTCTGCGGAAAGGGTTTTCTTATATTGGACCCACAGATCCAGCTCAAGAGCAGGATGAGTGCTAGATGTGGGTGTGGGTTGAGCACACAGACTCGGGAACAAGTTGAGTTCAAATTCCAGCTTTGCAACTTTCTATTTGTGTGACATTGGACACGTGACAAGTTCCTCATGCCTCAGTTTCTTCACCTGCAAAATAAGGATAAGACTAGTGCCCATGATCACCTCAGGGTCGTGAATCAGCTTGGAACAATATGTGACACACAGTGCATGCTTTATAGTGTTTGATCTATTACATTTATAGCTTGGGGAAGCCATCAAGCCACGGGTAATGGTTATAGTAGTGGGAACAGGTGAAAAGAGTGTGTTGAACACCACATCTCAATGTATATATTTAGAACATCCCACCCATAAGATACTCCATCAGTTAAGATTCCATGGAGACATAAGTTTGGGAGATGCTGCATGCTATATTCAGCTACATGCTGTATACAGCTATATCCTGTAGGTACACAGATACATGATAATTAGCATAATCAAGGCCATCACTTCCTGCCATATCTAACTTTGTCTAACTTAGCATTTCCTAAACATATTTGACCCAAGAATCCCTTTTAATATAACATCTTAACATCTCATTACACATTCATGTTTTTGGAGAGAGATCTTCAACTCAAAAGCTTTAAGGACAAAGCAAATAACATAAACCAGGGAAGTAGGTCAGGTGAAAGACAGCATGGAGTCATGTGAATTACGGAAAACTAGAGGACACATGTCTTGCCTAAATGCCTGTCAATTTGGCTTGTGAAAAACACCGTGTAGGCCAAAGAAAACACATCAGCAAGCTGAATCTGGGCCATGTTCAGCAAATACGTGATTCCTGTACATTGAGAAAAAAGAACTAACTGTGTAACCCGGGGAAGAACAGATTTTTAGATAATAAAGAGAAGCTCACAAAAGAGATTGTGAAGGAAATGTGGAACCAGGAAAGAGTAGCATCCTACAAACAACAAGAGGCAAAACAGAGAGGTCTCCAGCACAAGAGAGGAGACATTCATTTCCCACTGCTGCTGTTACAAAGCACCACAGGCTTAATGGCTTAAAACAACATGAATTTATTATTTTACAGTTCTGTAGGTCAGAAGTCTGACATGGGTCTCACTGGGCTAAAATCAAGGTGTTGACGGGGCTGCATTACTTCTCGAGGCTTCTGGGGAGAATCTGTTGCCTACCCTTGTCCAGCTTCTAGAGGCTGCCTACAGTCCTTGGCTTGTGGCCCCTTCCTCCAGTGAAAATGTGTCACGTCCAGTCCTTTTCACATCACAACACCCTGACCTCCTCTCCTGCCTCCCTTTTCTACTTTTGAGGAAACTTGTGATTACATACAACTCACCTGGATATTCCAGGATACGCTATTTTAAGGTCAGCCAATTAGCCACGTTAATTCCATCTGCAACTGTAATCCCCCTGTGTCATGTAGCACAACATATTCACAGGTTCTGGGGATTAGAACATGGGCATCTTGCCCAATAATGCCCATCCCGGGCATTATTCTGTCCGTAGCAGAGAGTAATAGGAAGACAACTGAAGAGAGGCTACTCTGTCTCTGAGGGCCAGGACTGGAGCTTTTTTACCCCACCCACCAAACTATCCATCCCCTTACCTTATAATAATGGGAGAGGAAGTTGAGAAAGGGGGAGAAATTGAAACACACTTGGCAAGAAATTATGCTCATAATTCACGTATGTGTGGTTCTATGATGTCTGTGCAAATCAGAATAAAGATGCCTCTTTAGGAGATGGATTAGAAAAGGGGGCCTTTTTGAAGCAGATAAATTCCCAAAAAGCCACCCTTCCCCATCTGGGAGAAGATGATTCCAAAAAGACCCCTACTCCTGGCTGATGCAGTCCTGTGAAGGCAGTCTAGAGGGACAGGGGAGTGCCCACACAGCCCTTGGCTGGGCTCCTATGTGTGGGGCACTGCCTTGACAACCACAGGGGTGGCAGGAGACAGCCTACATTCTGGACTCCCCTGAGAAAGCTTCTCCTCACCCTCTGTCATGCTCAGAGACATGCTTCTTCCATGGCCTTCCCCAGAATTTACAGGGTTTTCTCAGAGCATTTTGTACAGAATAGCCCATAGCACATGTTATCTTGGTTTCTTACATAAATATCTTCCTTCTTGACAGTGAGTTCCCTGAAAGTGAAGGATATTTAAAGCAGTTTTTTCAAACCTGCTGATGGGATATATGAGATGATTTTATAAAGATACGAAGATAAGTTTAAAACATTGCTAGTTAAGTATTTAAGTGTATATATATATGTGTGTGTATATATGCTTTCTCTCTATATAGCTTCTTGATATTCAAAGTATGGTTCTCAGTCTTAACTGGGAGCTCGTGAGAAATGCAGAGACAGGCCCCATCCAGACCTACTGCCCTGGAATCTTCATTTTAGCTTTATACCCAGGTGACGTGCACATATCAAGGTTTGAGAAACATTGATAGAGCATTGAACCCAGGATCTGACAAGTAACATTGTGTAGAATGAGGCATATTTTTAAAATGTGAGTCCATTTAAGGTTCATTTAAGAAAAATAACACACAGTTGCTGCCTAAATATGGCAAATTGTGAAGGAGCTAAAACAATGGCTGAAATGTGGGAAATAGGGAACTAACACATAAAGGTGACTAATAAACGTGTGTTAAATTAGTTGGATATTTCATTTCCCATGCCTTTTGGAACCACGTTGTTATATGTACTAACCTAATAGGTATCTAGTTCTTTCTTTCCTTCCACCTACACATTGAGCCTTCTTTTTCTTTTCCTGCCTAAGTCACTAACTTTAGGGCTTTGCCTTATTCATTTCTTCACTCAGTCAGTCAACAGATATTTACTGAGCATTTGTCTCTGCCCTATTCTAGGTGTTGACAAATGAGTCAAACTCCCTGCCCTCACAGATATTATATTATGCCACCATACCTTGATCTCTGAAATTCCTGTAGGCACCTAAAGTAATTCCTCTATTACTGACAACTTAACTAAGAACAAAGCCAACTCTCTTCAGGTTTGAGTTAATCACGCGGAGCAATGATCACACGCACATGTTATAATGCTTGAATTGTAAGTGAAAGTCTCCCTAATCATATGGCAAAGTTCTAGCTGCACAGAAAGCAAAACCAGCTGAGCAATGAAAGCAATGCAAACCTCCCCCCAGATTCCACAGGTCCTAGGGGTGGAATCTGCCGCATCTTCATTCTTTGATAGGCCTGGTCATCGGGAGATGTGGGCCCTTTCAGGCAGCTAACAGCCAGGGATTATAAATACGCAGGCGAAGAGCCTTTTGCCCTGAATGGCTAAATGCTAGCTGCTGCTTTGGGGCTGCTACTTGGGGCAGTACTGTTACCCTCGGAGTCCTGGGCACTAATTGGTCAATCATATCATCCTAATCTAACCCTCACGAAACCAGGAATTTCAGAGGTAAAATGCTTGATATCTAAAGGTCATTATTCTTTTCAGGCTTTCAAAATAGCCATACTTCATGATGCACCTAAAGGAAAACGCTTATCATGATTCTGTTGTCTTTTTACGAGTACATCTTTTATGATGTAACATTAGGGATATTGTTAGACTGTGTTATGCTGGTTTCATACTTCCGAATGCCTAAATGAAGTGATTCATGAGTGGTTTGGAGTGTGGTTTTAAGATCAAGAGGCATGGGGCATTTGTACCTATAGAGTATCATTTGCCTTTAAGAATGCCTTATTATTTGAAGACTTAGGGAAATTGGCAATCAATATTTTATTTGCTAGAGAATTGATTCAATGAAGATCCAATGAAGACCTAGCATGAACTGTTGAGAATTGAAGTAGTTTTATTATCTAAGACACTCAAATGATCACTTCTGCATGTTATTTATTTATTTATTATTTGTGAGGAATATTAGCCCTGAGCTAATATCTGTTGCCAATCCTCCTCTTTTTGCTGAGGAACATTGGCCCTGGGCTAACATCTGTGCCCATCTTCCTCTGCTTTATATGTGGGGCACCTGCCACAGCATGGCTTGATAAGTGGTGTCTAAGTTCGTGCCCGGAATCCAAACCTGCGAACCCCAGGCCACCGAAGTAGAGAGCACAAACTCAACCACTACAACGCTGGGCTGGCTCCCTGCATGTTATTTTGATGTAAAAGCTCTAACTTAATGTTTATCAGATGTCTTAAGTGCTTTATTTGTATCTTCTCATTTAATCCTCACAACTTCCACTTTATAGGAGAGAAAACTGAGATCCAACTGATTGTAATCCAGGCAATTTGAGGATGAAGTTCAAACTCGTAATCCATTCATTCCCTCCTTGTCATTAACTTAAACTTTTTTTAGTTAATAGTGTCTGTGAAGCATGAGTCTATAACATTAGGGAAAAAACGGCTAGCTTGAAGAAAAAATAAATTGAAATGGAAAGCAATTAATTTTCTCTTAATGTGAAAGAAGGATGATCTAAATTCTTGTGAAGAGATGATTTCAAGTATGGAAATTTACCGAAAAAAATCCTCTTTTCTGAATAAGCAATCATAGCATTAATCCTCCTGTGTTTCAATCTTCATATTTACATTTTTTTACGTTTGTTCTTAAAACTTGGTATTTCTGCCAAAACCACTGGTTTATTATTTCATATATATATGTATATTCTCACTCTTCATATATACGTATATATACACATATACATACATACCCACACACACCCATACACATATATATTCTATTATTTATTCATAAAATGACTGAGAATCATTGCCTTGGCCCTCTTTACCCCTCTACAAATCTCTCAGTTCTCCAGTGTTTGGAAAGAAGTGTGATCAGTTGAATGAACCTGCAATCCAAGGGGCCTTTAGTTCAAACCCACTGCCTGTTTGAGCCTCAGTATCTTCTCTCTGTAACATGAGAACCACAGCAGAACCTAACAGACAGGGTTATTAGGAGGGTTAAATGTGATAAGGAATGTCAATAGTACCCGCCCTATGGAGGAACTTGAGGAACTGGGCCTCCAATCCTGTTTCTTTTTTTTTTTTTTTTTAAAGATTTTATTTATTTTATTTTTTGCCCCCAAAGCCCCAGTAGATAGTTGTATGCCATAGCTGCACACCCTTCTAGTTGCTGTATGTGGGACTCGGCCTCAGGATGGACAGAGAAGTGGTGCCTCGATGCGCACCCGGGATCCGAACCCGGGCCGCCAGCATCGCAGTGCGCGCACTTAACCACCAAGCCACAGGGCCGGCCAATCCTGTTTCTTGATATGTTGGTAAAAGACATAGCCTAGTTTTGGGGGGTGCTGGTTAAATTCCAGCCCTCTTTCTTTGAGTTAACAAGCTAGGGCTCAACATAAGCCCCACTCAGGCTAGCCTGCGTGTTGTCTATCAGCCACAAACTGAACTTCTTTCAAAGACAGCTTTCCCTTCAATGTGTGGTGGACTTGAGATTGAGAAACAGGGAAACAAAGATCTAGCAAAATTAAGTTACTGAAAATCACTGAAGTGATATACTCTGGAAGGTACGTAATGGCATCATTATGTAATAATATTATTACATCCATTAGAAACATTTTCAAATGCAAGTTTTTTCCCTCTATGGTTATGACCAGGAATGCAATAATTTTTATGTGGTCATGGGACTCACACATGAATTGTTTAGATTTCTTTGTTTTGTATCTTTCAGAAAATTAACCTTTATTTACTTATCTTTTTGCCATTACAAGATTTCATAAAGAAATATGAGAAGAGACATTCAAATGTTTCTAATAACTATTCTGCAGTCCTAAATTTTCTATACTTAGCATGTTTTGGGGTATTTATAATTTTAAAAACCTTTATATTAAAATTACCTTAGGTAATGCTTTTTTTTGAAATGGCTTTTTAAAAATTGCTTTTTTGGAATGGTTGTAGCCATTGCGTAAAGCCAGCAATTAAGGAAGAATTTGACACTTCAAAAAACAAAACACTTTTGTCATTTACAATCACAACTCAAACTTTAGCCGTTAATATTAACAGGGATGGTTATAGCTGAAAGCGTCATTACACACTTATAAAGGAAGTTTCACTAAATATAGTCAGCATTAAAGAGAAGTGTTGACAAGAAGAGTTGAAAATAAAACCTCAAGATGACTTTTTGATTTAAATTCTATTTTTTTTGTGTTAATGTCATTTTTGAGGAAACTTACACTTTATTGCAACATAAAAAAGAAATGAGAAAATAAGCCAAAAAAAAAGTGTTATTTAGCTCAAAGCAGTGGGACAGTCTTTAAATAGGCACATAAATAGCCCATGAGACAGTGCGAGGCTTTTATCTAGGTCACCTGTTGATTTATTCATGAGACTTGTCAACACCAATTTGGTTGCGATACATTTTCCTCTTATATAGTTTTAATCGAATTACATAAAAATTGTTTTGTCCTGATGAGTAATCTGGATTTTCTTGACTATAACAGGGTTAATATTCTTAGAAACATTATACCAGAACATTTTAATTTCTTACTGAAAATATGTCTCCCTTCAAGTCAAGGACACATGGGAAGGCAGATTTTTGGTCTCCTTATTAAAATGATAGGCTTGCAAACCAGGTGATTTTCATGAGAGGATTTTCTTAATTTGTTTATATCTTCTATAAGCACAATAGGAAATAAACCTGGAGGCCCCAACTCTTAGGGTTTTTCCACAGAGAAAATAACCTTTCCAATATAAACATACATTAAACTCTTCTATCTTTATCTTCTTTAAGACTCATAGAACTCAAATAACTACTTTTTTATTGTGTTATAGAAGAGCAATATTTTCGTAATTGCATTTGAATCATTAAAAGAGTGTTAAATTCTTTTCAATATAAATTGAGTGATTACACTCATTTCCGCAGGTTTGTGCTCCGAGGAACCTGGAATTCAATCCCAGCATCACTGCATTTTAGATAGGAGACATTGGGCAAGTCATTTAATCTTCTCAGAGTTGATGGAAGGATGAAATGATGTCATATATTTAAGTCCTATAGCAACTTATGGCTCATAGAAAGCATTCATTAAATGTAACCCAAGTTAAAGACCCCCAGTAGTGATTAAGGTAGCCAAAATATCTAATTAACTAAAAATATCCCCATGCTCTGGTATTCTGAACATGTCACCATTCTCTGAAATGTCCATAGTCTGCTCTAATTTGTGTGAGCACAGCCTAGGTGAACCAGGAACACTCGTAATTTGAGTGACTGCAATATTAGAATTAACATGTTAAACTTTCAATAACTTGGCTTTCATACATTCATTTGAAATAATATTTAATGAGCCTCTGCCATATGCCAGGCAATGGTCTGGGCAGTGGAGAGACAATGGTGAACAGTCCTTGCTTGTATGGAGTTTACATTCTAGAAGACGGAGACAGCCCAGTAAATAAGAAGCAAATCACTAAGATAACTTCAAATAATGGTAAGTACCCTGAAGAAAATCAACCAGGGTCATATGCTGAGTGATTGAGGATTTGATCTACTTTAGATTGGGAGCCAGGGAAATCCTGAAGGAGGAACTGACATCTGAGCTGACAACTACAGGACAAGAAGGAGCCAGTGAGGCAAATGTGTGGGGACTCAGTATCCTCAGCTGTGTCCCCAAGGAAGCAGTAAATGCAAAAGGCTATAAAGGAGGAAGGAGCTTGCTTGTTTGCAGAACAGAAAGAAAGCTGATGAGGGAGAATAAAGCACAATAAGTGACAGGAGAGTGGGAGGAGGGGAGGTCTGGGCCATGCAAAGCCTTGTTGCTCACAGTAAATTTGGGGGGTTTTTAAACAGGAGAATGAAACATCTGATTTGCAATTTAAAGATTACTCTTTCTGCCATGAGGAGAATGGCTGAAGGGAGATAAGAGTAGAAACAGGAGACGGATTAGGAAGTTATTTTAATTCAGAGAAGACATGATGTGGCTTGGCTTGGGGCAGTAGCTGTGGAGATGGAGAGAGTGGATGTTATAGGCCCTATAACATTTATGCTCCAAAAGGGCATATTTTGGAGGCAGAGTTGATAAGGCTTCTTGATATGAGGACAGATGAGAAAGGAATAGAGGACAACTACAAGGTTTTTGGCTTGAGCAATTGGGTAGTTTGTGATACCATTTACTGAGATGAGGAATTTTAAGGAGGAGCAAGATTATGCAAACGAGGAAAAAATTCAGAGCCAAGTGGCCAACCTCAAGTGTGGATGTTGTCCGTTTCTCCAAATGTGATGTGATTACTTGGGAACTGAGAAAAGCTGCCACTTCCTTCATCCTTCTAAAATACCATTCACCTTCTAGTTCATGCCTAAATCTCTATGCAAAAACTGGAATCTTTATGCTTAACATATATCCACAACCCTCTGCAATTCTGAGTTCCATTAGCTTAGAAAACTAAAAGATTTGTGTAACTCACTTGGTGGCAAAACTCACCTGAACTGATCTCCTTGGGTGGCAAAATCCAGCTTGAATTTAAGTGAGGCCATTTATAGCCTTTGTCCCTCTTAACATTATAATTCATACATGTTAGTGCAGAAATATTAACACATTTGATTATAGGGTGCCACTCTAGATGTTATTGGGGTTACACAGGATATGGACATTTGTGATATTATCTTTATAAAATTAAAAGAAAATTAAGAATTCTGAAACACATCTGTCCCGAGGTCTTAGAGAAGGGATTATAAAGCTTCTACTCCTAAACTTTAAATTGGATAGTACTTTATCACTTCCCAAAGGCCCCACCTCCAAATACCATCACACTGGGGATTTTGTTTCAACATACAAATTTTGGGGGTATGCAAACAGTCTATAGCAGAAGGTCTCAATGGTCACCTGAATCCCTCCATTGTCATCTTCAGTTAAGATCAAGAAACCGCCAGCATCAAAACCTGCATAATGTCAGAAGCTTGGACGAAGACCCCAAAGACAATATTGGGACATATTTTAAGAGCATCGCTAGTGCTCTGGATGGCATAGAAGGTGATATTTTATGGGGAAAACAGAGGTATCAATGACTGTTTGTTGGGAGTGATCCAAAAGAGTAAGATCCTGTGAAGACGCTGTGGAATTCCTTTACCAATTTATTTTTATTCTATTTTCCTTTTTATGAATGCAAAAGAGTGAGATATGAAAAGCATTATATACATATGTAAGTCTCAATTTTTTCAACAAGTATGAAATAAAAATTCTGTTATAAGAAAGTATTGTGTCAGTTTAATAGGCTGATTTAAAATAAAATTACCTCTACGTGAACCAGTGGTGAATCTTGCAATTGATAATTGCATTGACGAAATACCATTCCCTTTTACAGATAAAGGCTAAAAGGACTTGGGGGTGGGGAGGGCGACTGTGCAAAAGGCAAAGATTACAATCTCAGATGATTAGTCTTCTGCTCTGCTTTTTGTCTGAGCCCAGGTTCATCTCTTACTTTCCTTCTGGCCTTTTTCTGGTACTCTGCTGCTAATGCTTAAATGGAATATCCACTTCATTAATTTACAGCATTTCCAGCACATAAACCTTTGAGTACAGGTCAAAGACTGGACTTTGAGCTATAAGCAACCTAAATGGATGTTTTCCCAATGATAGCATATGCCTAGAAAGGTTAGGCGTTATTTCCATGAGTTCTTACCTCACGCAAAATAAACTTTGAATTTATATTTCTTGAGTCTTATCCAGCCTACAAGGTTTTACTCTTATAACTCCCATTATTAAAAAAAGAGTATGAGACCATTCGTAAAGGTTTTTGGTGTGCAATTGTATACCTATAAGTTGTGCAAAACTGTATACCTATAAGTTGCAAAAAATACAGATGCCAATAGAATTTTGTCGAATTTTTAGCTTTTAACCACAACACATTAAGTAGCACAATTCATTTTATGTTTAATTTTCTTTGAATGTCACACACTACTGGTTTTCAGATTCCTTTAATCTTGCTTGTATAATTTGAATAAAACTGTACTCTATTGAGGCCAGTTCAAATGTGCTAACATGTTTCAAAGAAACACAAATTTTAATTCCAAAAGTATTGGAAAGTCAAATGTCTTTGTTGATGTTTTCTGTGAATATTTTTGCTATGGCTATAAAGCACATTTTGGAAGTAAACTATTTACAGTCTAATGGTTACATGAATGAGCTAAGAGCCAGACTGCCTGGGTACGAATTCCAACTCTGCCACTTTCTAGCTGAAGCAAGATTCTTATTTTCCATGTTCCAGAATTTTCTCATGTGTAATGTAGAGGATGCTAAGATTATATTACTATCTTATAGGGTTGTTGTGAGAATTAAGTTGAATTCATACATGTAAGCCACTTAGAACAGTACCTGTTACATAATTAATAATCAATAAATGTTTATTATTGCTATTAATTTTTAAAATCTCTTTTATATATCACTTTCCTTCATAGTGGCAGTTATTTCTCAAATTTATTTCCCTTGTGTCTCTCAAAACTCTAGCCAACTACATTACCACACTTTCTTCCAGATCACTTGTTTTCTTATTTTCTCCCTAGTGTAGCTCTGTTCTTTCTTATATAAACCAATTTAGATTTTGTAGACAAAATTCGCGACCCATTATTCCAGTTAACCCAGTAAAAGTCTGGAGTCCACCAAAAGTCTGGAACAGGTCAATAAAGTATCTTTCTAACAAACAAAAGTGACTGGTACAAGAGTATGAGGTTGGGAGCAGGGGAGATATTTTATATTGTGTCTATTTTGGTATGTTCATGTAGGAATTTTCTTAATTCTATTTATAAAAAAGTTACATACACATTCATATACATATAAAATAGAATATGAAGTCATTTAATTAGTCTCTCATCCAACAGTTGAAAATATATGCTGACAGTTATTTTTAACAATTAATGGAATGTAATTTAATGGGTCAAGTCTATACTGGAAGGCAGAGTTTTTTATTGATTTCTCATTGAGCCTGCCAAAGCGTTCTTCTCTCTTCTTGAGTACAGTGGGGTAACACATTAGCAACGACCTACAGGAACATTTTAAAGGTTTGTTGTACAAAATTTCTTTCAATACTTTAAGAACATGACAAAAATATGTTTATAGTATATATCTTAGGAATATATTATGCCCTATGTAAGATGGAATGCTGGTAAACGTTTAACAGCTGTGTGTGTATGCGCACACAATGATTATTCAGAAATTTTTGTTAAAAAATTAATATTAAATTTATGAAAGTTACAAATTTTAAAATTTAGTTTTTTGTTAGGCTTATAAATCCACTTATATAGTTATAAAACTAGAAAAATTTAATAATACTTTAAAGAGATGTTTATTTAATGATTGTTCTATTTAAAACAAAGATTAGCAAATATTTTAAACTAAATTCTCATTTAATATACGTATGCACTTTTTAAGTAATTTGATTTTCTGACTGACCAACTTTCAAGTATTCAGTAATCCTTTTACTTATTAAACTTATTAAAATGGTTATTTGTAAGTTCCATTAAATGTCCAATAGTTTTCATTAGCATTTCACTTATACTTTTCAACTTTAAATCACAAGTTGAAATCAATTATTCAGCAACACACATTAAATTGGAATCACAGGGCTGTTCTAATAGGACAAATTCTCTTGATCATTACAAATTGTAAAAACTAAAAGCCCAGATATCTTAATATAAAAATATTAACACCACATGTTTGATTCTCTTAGGCCTGTCTGTACTTAATTTTACATCTTCCCTGGGTTTAACAAATCTTATTTGTTGAATAAACAATTGTATCATTTCAAACAATTGGGGGATATCTTCCCAGTTGATTATGATTGCATAATGACCAGGGACATTTGACAGAATATTCACTGGACTATTTTTCATGACATTAATGGGACACCCTAAACCCTATTTACAATCTCTCATATTTAGAGGCATTCCCCTAGTAGCCCCAGAAGTCTATTTTCTAGGGCTACTCACGGGAATCTGACATTCCTATGCTTGATGCTGTATTATTTGATTGGACTCTGCATTTCTTTGGCTCTTAATATTTAAATGGCCTCCTTTGCAAGTTACGAAGACTTTCAAAATTTTGGGGATTCTACATTAATTTCATATTCTTTGTATCTCTTTGGGGCTGTACAACTTTTGCAAATATAATAATGACATCTGATTAAATTTTGAATATCTCTCATGGCTTTATCTATTTGGCCAAATCTTCAAAGATCCTTCTACTGTCAGAAAAGTGTTTGAGGCTTCCTGTTAGTTTAAACAAGATGAAAGTAACGGTTCTATGACTTTACCGTCAAAAGAAAGGAGTAGATGCGTGCTGAAGGGAATTCATCAGCCCTGTTTGTTCCATCCTCTTTTTCTGATGATGTAAATACTCAAAGTGTCTTCTCTATCAACTTAAAAACCATGCTTATGAAGTGAGAATATGGAGAGCCCTTGTAAAATTTTTAAACTTCTCTGATTGTAAATACTGTCACTTTGTATGATAACCTCCCTTAAATCCTCAGGCCTCTTGATCCTTTTAGAAAAAAATCGCATCATTGATGTCTCGTGAAAATATATGGAACATAAACACAGTGAGCACATAGATCAAAGATGTTGCAGCAGCAAACTGTAGTGAAAGCATAACATGCCTACAGGATGCACTATGACGCATGACCTTGGGCAGAGTGGGGTATGGGGAGTGAAGGGGAGGAGAGACCAGTCAGGGAATGGTATACAACGTAGCATTATTCCAATCGCATCTACATATCTTTCTGTATTTTGAAGGAAAATGATTAAAAAATAATGTGTTCTTTGCTTTTGAGTGCCTGCACCCTGCATATTACTAGAAAATTCACTACACAGATCATAAATCAAATGACAATCCTAACAGCTCAAAATACACTCCTAAATCTTAAAAATGTTCTTCTGAGGTAAGACTTGATGTGGGCTAGACAACTTTTCACAATATGAGGCAAGGTGGCAGTGGGTCCACTAGTAAATCTATTCAGAAAAGTCATTTCAAAAACTTGATCAGCCCCCTGAATTTTTTCGCTTTATCTAGATCTCAAGCAGTTACACTGTTCTTTGTGGCTATCCTTGCCGGCTACGTAATTTGCACTACTTATTGCTCAACCTATTGAAAGTGTTTTCCAATTAAAATGGTGCTTTTATCATGGGGACAACTTATACACCCTAGACCATGTTTACACACATAAATTGAAGTAGGAAGTTGAGCGTTTTAAGTCAAATGCTTTCAACCTTTGCTTTCAGCAAACCAGTGTTTGGGTTTCAATTATCATAGTTCCAGTTATACTGTGCTAAATGGTTTTGCTTGGA
This sequence comes from Ceratotherium simum simum, assembly GCF_057802395.1. Classification (NCBI taxonomy): domain Eukaryota; kingdom Metazoa; phylum Chordata; class Mammalia; order Perissodactyla; family Rhinocerotidae; genus Ceratotherium; species Ceratotherium simum. The sequence goes on from NC_141909.1 coordinate 19,702,902, forward strand.
ACAAGCTTTAAAAATGCTCAAGTCAGGGGCTGGCCCAGTGGAATAGTGGTTATGTTCGCACGCTCCACTTTGGCAGCCTGGGGTTCGCAGGGTCAGATCCCGGGTGTGGTTGGATGCACCGCTTGTTTGGCCGTGCCGTGGCGGCGCGCCATATAAAGCAGAGGGAGATGGGCATGGATGTTAGGCTAAGGCCAATCTTCCTCAGCAAAAAAGAGGTGGATTGGCAATGGATGTTAGCTCAGGGCTAATTTTCCTCACACACATGCACAAAAGTTCTCAGTAACAATTAGCTTTGAGGGGCGTGCAACATTTTTTTTTAATCAGTATTTTCACTTTATAGTTGTTTTTTATTGTTAACATCTGTGTTAATAATATCCACTCAGCTGATGGATGGGGCACAGCTGTACGTATTAACTGAGGAAAGAACATTGATCTAGACTACAATATATGTTTCCATGAACAAGGCAAGTGACATGCTAAGTGAACATGACTCCATTATTCATGTCTGACGACTAGAAAATTCATGTCCCCAAAAGATCTCTTTGATGGGTCTAAAACAGATGCAAGGCTTAAGACAAAGGCACAAAAAGTTAAATGCATGAGGTGTGTGTCTGTGTGTGTGTGTGTAGAGATTATGTTTTATGTTGAAACAGCTAAAAGTCAGGTGAAACTCTTACATTAAAATTACTTAGATATTACTTTGAAAACGTATCAGTTTTCCATCAATTGGCAAGTTAATTTTTTTCTGGGTAATTTTTCCCTTTCTTCCTTTCACTGCACATTTTCCTAAGCCAGTGTCACTCTAAACTGGTATTGTCCATTTATTCAACAGTTCAATCAATGGATGTGTTTATACTTATTCATAATGGAAACCACTGTGATCTTCTGGTCTATGTATTCAGTGCTTTATATAGGCTTTCTAAGGATCACAAAATTATTTGAGAAAATTTGATAATTGGGAGAGATCTGTATTATCAAAGTGAAGAATCGAGCAAATTTTAAAAATAACTGTGACAATTAGGGATAGAAAAAGAAAGAGAGGGGAATACTTGTACCTTAATTCAGATTCCAGGAAAGAGGAATAGTCATTTACAGAATTATCTGGAAAATTACTTTTATACTTTAATTCAGTCAGATGGTATAATCTTTGGCCTCATTGATAGTTCATATTATGGACATATAAATTGTGATCAAATCCAATAAATACATATTTTAGTAAAAGTAACTTTTTATGATAGAAAGCCTTGTATTCTATAGTTTTCATCTTTTATTTTTTAAAGATTTTAAAGATTTTATTTATTTAATTTTTCCCCCCAAAGCCCCGGTAGATAGTTGTATGTCATAGCTGCACATCCTTCTAGTTGCTGTATGTGGGACTCGGCCTCAGGATGGACGGAGAAGTGGTGCCTCGATGCGCACCCGGGATCCGAACCCGGGCCACCAGCATTGCAGCGCGCGCACTTAACCACCAAGCCACAGGGCCGGCCCTTTCTTTTATTTTTTAAATTCCACTTTTATTTTTGGTTATCACTGAATCCGATTGTCTGCTGTGGTTTGAATTCATGCAGTGAATGCTTAACTGTGGTTCTACTCAAGTGTGAACTTAATAATGGAGCTGGGTTTGTTGTTGGCCTCTGACTCACTTATCACAACTCGAGGAGGTATCAGAATTACGGCATCTATTAATATTTCTTTGTGAGAGATTTGTGCACCAATCAGATTTGCTTCCAACCTGAATCAGTAGAAGTAAAGTAATAATTTTTGTTGTTCTTCATTTTGAAACTAAGAAGACACACGGGCCTCACCTTGTTGAATCATTTCAAACCACCCGTTGATTTTAACGTGTCCAGCTTGATAGCCCTGTGCATTGGCCATGATTGTGGCTAAAGAAGCCAACGGCTTGGAAAACAAAATAGACTCACTGAAAGATACTTCACTAAGATGAAAACCATATCCTCAACTTCCAGAGAAAAATGTTTCCATTTCCCAAGAAGCACAAGGGAACATCTTATTTACTATGACTCATTTATTGTGGGGGAACATTTACTAGTGGATTCAGCCCTGAAGGTAGGTCAGTGACATTGATAGCAAATGCATTACAGCAAACCATAAATGTCCTTTTGTGTCAAAAAATAGCGCCTTTTTATTTGAATATTATGTAAGAGATGTCTAAAATCTGGTGAGAAGAGAATCAACAACTGAGTCAATTTAGCATAACAGGAATAAGAAATAACATTATTCCTAAAAAAAATTTTGTCCATCTGACTTGTTTTACTTAAAAAAAAAATCCTCTTATCTGTGGTATCCTTTGAAGTAGAGAAATACAACTCAACAAGTCCACTTACCACAATTGTAGTGGTTTTTATTGTTGTTTTAGTTTTAGCTCGTTTCCCCAGTGAGAGCTATTTCGGTGGGTTTTACTATTAAATCAGTTCATTGCTGGGCTCTTCCTCTACCTAGAGAGAAACATTTTGATTGAAGATCTCTTTCAAGCTTGAAAGGGTCAGTTAAATTTTACCCCAGCCAATGGCTTTATTGGCTGCATTGCCTTGACCTGTGTTTCAAATAATAGGGCCTCTGCTCTACTTTTAAATCTAGTACTTTCTAGTGTGTACTGCTTTTGTTTCTCCTAAGAGGAAGTTTTCTGAAGGCAATTTTTAAAGTAATCTCATATCCCTTTTTGGAGTGAGAAAAATAAATACATAAATATGAAACAAACCTTAAGCATCATCATCATTATTTTTACCCTATGAGAGACATATTTTTCAGTTCTTTAAGAGACAAAATAATTTTGTTGGGAAAAAACTTGACACTTCATTTTTATCTTTATACAGAATTCAGTTGGGTCAGGGTACGGTGGTTTTATCATCATCGAAGGGGATATGATATCTAAGACATGCATTTTAGCTAAATCTGTATTCTCTGCTTCCAAAGTGTGTTTTTCATTGATTATGTTAATACTACCAATAGTAGCATAAAACCTCTCCATCCTCCACTCCCGTTAATCTCTCCTGAATGCAATCAGCTGAAATTCCACGATTGAAGTCTTCAATTCCACCTTTAGTGTTTTCAATGCCACCATAATTTTCCAAATTTTTGTTGAAAAGAAAATTCCTCAGGGAAATGTAATATTTTAAAAGTTATCAGTCATTTTTGTCCATGTCAGAATTAACTTTGGATCCATTCCTGAGATTTGATGTTGACCAAGGAAGGAAAACCACACCCAGTGGGCAGTGGGAAAGATAGAGTGGTGACTTGGGGCACAAAAGACCAACATTTCATTAATAATTTTAGTCGACTGCAGCCAGGAATCTTAAGGCTTTTATAGGATTGGCGTATAGCTTGAATGTTTACCTCGAGGAACGCTTTCCTCTTGCCCAGATTGCAGATGAAGCTTTGGACTTAGAGTCAGATAGCATGATGTTTCTTAATCAAAAGCCATGTTGGTGGCACTAAGACAGAAACTTCAAATTATTAATACCTGGTATTATTTTCTAGCCATACATGTCCCCCAGTCATCACCAAATCTTCTGTTTCCACTGGAAAACCATATGAAGACTATGCCCTGTTGCATGTAGCTGATCCTAGTTGGAAAGGTTCAAGGTGGTCTGCATAGGGCAGAGACAGAATGACTTAGAGCAATGGTCATGACATATCTGATTGCTGGTGGTACTTGGATCTTTTCTCTACCTTTGTCTCTTCTCTCTCTGGGTGATCTCATACATTTTTATTCCTTTAAATACTATTTTATGCTGCTGATTTCCAAACTAATATCTCAGCCAAGACATCTCCTGTGATTTCTAAATTCACATATACAGACAAATATACTTAGTACTCTAATAGGCATCTCCACATGAACATATCTAAAAGTGGACTACTGATTCATACTTCTACACAAACTCAGTATTTTCTCCCTTTTGTTGGGTTCCCCATCTCAGTAAATGTGTGAACTTTCACCCAGTCTTTCAACCCAGGAATCTAAAAGTCAGCCTTGGTTCATCACTTGCCTCACTCCCGTCTCCGTCTCCACTATCTAATCCTTCAGCAAATGCTTTTCAATCAAAGAGCTCTTCTTTTCACTGTCTTCACTGTGATTGCCCAATTGAGGCTGCCATCATCTCCCATCAGAGATGCTTCCATGGCTTTCCAACTGGCCTACTCACTTCCACTTTAGTTTTTCTTAAAATCTAATCTTGATGTAACAACCAGAGAGGTGGTTTTGGCAATAAATCTTGTTTTTTCTTTTAAGTTAAATTAGATCATGACCTCTGCTCTACTTGGAATAGGTGTGAAATTCTCCAATTTCACTTGGAATAAAATCTTTACCTTGGTTTCCAAGACTCTGCGTTGTCTTGCTCTGCCTCTTTCTCCAACTTCATCTTCTGCCAAACCCCCTCTCACTTACTTCTCTGGCCTCATTGGCTTTTATTTCCGGTTCCTTGGACATTCCAACTTTTCTGTCACCTCAGGAACTTGGCACATGTTCACTCTGCTTGGAATGCATTTCTTCCCACTTTTTGAATGGTTGTTCTTTTTTTTCTCACCTTTTAGATCTCAGAATAAATATCATCTTCACAGAAGTCCTGGCTGACCACCCCACACCTTGTCCACCATTACCATCTACCCAAGCACAATGTTTATTTCCTTCTAGGAATTTCCACTAGGCAACAAACTGCAGGAGGTCAGAGAAGATGTTTGTCTTATCCACTGCTGTCACCCAGTGTTCATCATGCCACCCGGCACTTGATTACTACTTGGGTATTGAGTGAAATGAATACCAATTTGTCTTGATTCTCCAATTTGTCTTGATTCTCCATCCTGAAGCCTGTTTGCTTGCCTCTTTTTATTTTTTAGAGCTTCTGCTATTTCTCTTTCATTTTCCCTACTGCTTTCCGAATACCTTCTTCCTTTTTGGTTTCTGGGCATTATCTTGGACTTTGTTCTCCAGCTTTGAATCCATGGGTGATCATCTGATCAATTCATTTAAATTTATTTGTGAACTGGTTAAATGAAAGGCAATCTATTGGGCATTGCAGGGCCTAGAACTATGAGAAAAACAAAAGCTTACTCTTATGCTATTGGTACATTTTGGGAAATAAGCATCAGGCAGAGAGCAAGGGAGAAAAAGGAAGTAAACAGATTAACTAACACATTCAAATAAGGTAAGGGAGACAGGGCATATAAAGAACCACAGGGATTTCAGAATGCCTCACCATGTTCCTTGGTGCCGATGTAATGCAGAGTCCAAATCCTGAATTTTCTTGCTTCTAGGACTCAACTTTATGCTTTTTTATGCTCTAGAATTTGTCATAATTCCAGAACTGAATATGATAGTCTTTTTTTGTTGTGCACATACGTTTTTATATATCTATAAACTTACTAAGAATTTCAGCTCATTTGTTCAACTGGAAGTTACTTTGATGAAAAACAAAAGATCTAGAGAAACTTATTTTATAATTTCAATGGCAGAGATAATGGAAAAGTCAACTGATTGCTGTATATTATTAAATATGCCATAACCAGATTCATCTTCTCAAAATGCTGATGTCACCCTGAAGAATACCCTTGACAGTCATCTGTTTCAGCAGCAACAATATAATTTTTCTTTAATTATTCCACTCTCTTGTAAGTAAAATTCTATTAAGGTTTTAGAATCCATAAGTGAAGTAACTGCTCTTGAAAGTATGGAAAAAGTTCAACCACATTTTTAGAAATGTTTAGAAAAAGCTAACCCAAAACTATTTCTTTATCACAGTTCATATACTGCTTTTTCTTTTTCCTTCCTCATAAGGAGAACAGTTCAGTAATATAAAAATTCATCATCACTTCACATTGGTCTCTTTGATTATTCAAATATGAATCCACAAGGAAACTAGCCAGAAAGTGTTCATGTCTGTCAAACCTTGGATCCAAATTCAATGGGCCAGTGGTTATTCAAGACCAGTGGAAGCTTAACTGCATAGCAACCTCACTCCAGCAAAAATCAAAAATACACAGACAAAAACAAGGCAAAGGAAACCCAAAGAATAAAATCTTAAGCATTTGAATTCTGCAGTATCAAATTAACTTTAATAATAAAAGACGAATACTTCATTTAAATCTATCCAGGTAGAAACAAAACTTTTCTAATCACTGACAAAAAAATTAATGGCTGGTATCTTGTGTCTGGTCAATTTAATATTGTTAGGGTGAGGAATGTTTATATAGCCAGTCGTCAAACGTGTACTAAACACATAGAAGAGTTTCAAAAGTTGCATGAGAATGGTGTTTGAGACCAATTCTCAAAGTAATTTATCAACTCAGATATATTGATATTTTGATTTTCATTTCCCCTGGTAGAACTAGCCTCCACTTGCCAATGTGAATGGAACTCACATGAGATGGTATTGACTTAGAGAGGTGTGAAAAAGAAATTTTATCATTTATCAAAACAAAATATTATGAACAAGAGCCTCACTGAATAAACCCAGTTCCCTGCCACCAAGGAATATACACATTTTTCCAGAAAGTTGTGAATGACTAACTGGAATCCATTTTCATTCACAGACTCTTTAAAAAAAGGAATACTGTAGACAGCCATAGATGTAGTCAAATCTCTATTTTGATTCTTTTTTTTCTTCCTGCTTTATGTTCTATGTTGTACAAGAGGATATTAATTACATTAATTATATGGTGTTGTAACAAGTAGAAAATTCACTTGAGAATAATTACGAAGAGATCTCTTCTTTCTTTTTTTCCCTAAAGCTCAGTGTGAGTCTGAGACTGAACCAAATAAAGTCCAGTCCTTATCTAGGAGGAATGCTCACCAAAGTTTATAGAATTATTTGAAATACAACTTATCACTCTGCACTGACTACAACAACATTTTGATAAAACTAAATGCCTAGAATAAAAGGGTGTTTGGAACTAGTGAACTTCAAAGAGAACATATTACTTTCAAAATTTGACCATTTTGAATTTAATGCAATATAATGCATTTGCTTTATTGTTGTCTTAGAATGATCGTTGAGATATTTCATACGTTTAATGAAGAAAGTTGAGAAATTTCATAATAATAAAGCTCGTTTGCTGAGATCTTGAAGGTATAAAATTATGATAAATGATTTATTGTATTTTATTATGTAAAATAAGTGTCAATATCATTATTATTTCACCTTCCAGGATTCTTTATGAGCTCGTTGTAATATAATTTAGTTTAGTAGAATGCACAGCAAAAACAAATATTCTCTGTTACTGTACAACTAATCTTTGTAACAGCTGTGCGTTTACCATTCTCAGCTGCTCCATTACAACAATCATCCTTTTAACAGCCTGACACCTGTCTCTTATTATATTTGAGAGCAATTGTTAATTTCCTTAAATTTCCCATCCCTTTTAGTACCTTTGCATTACTTTATTTCTCTGATGAACATTTACATAGTCTGTTATACTAATTCTCTCATTTAATCTTGAGAACCTAAAAATTATTAGGAAGTTAATCGTGCAGGGATCAGAGGTTTTTCTCACTTACAGCATAACTCTATTAAATGACACAGTTGTTCCCGCTTCTTGCTGACACTGCAACAGATTGTCTAGAACGAAGAGTTCAATTACTTTCACAGTGCTAATCATATATCATTATGTAGAGGCATGAATCCTTAATTCCCAAGCCAGCACCAGAAGCAGCATGGCAGCAGTAAAGGACACATTGCAAATTTCTCTGTCCGCTGCGGCATGCAGGTAATAACTGAAGAATAAAATAATTGTGTAGACTTGGCTATGCTCTTTATTAATTTAAATATTTGATGCCCACTATGACTCATGTTCCATTAATTTTTATTCACCCACACAAGATTTTTGTCAGAATTGATTTGAGATGCATCACTCAAGGCCAAATATATATTTACACTTTTTCTCCACAATTGAGGAAATGCTTACTTTCTGGTCCTTTGTAACTTTTCAAGGTACAAATAAAAGTCAGCAAATAACACTGAACCAAGTACCTATGAGACTTGGTAAAGAACTTCCCAGAGTTGACTCTGAGAATGCTCTCTCTCCCCACACAATATTAGACACATAGGTTAATGTGTAACCCAGACCATTCTCTTGTTCAGCTTTCCCAAGGTCAATGAAGAAACGGAATCAGAGAGAAGAATATTTTGTTTGTTTCATAGGCAGGAAAACAGCTTATGAAATCTCAGAGCAGGGTGTAACCTCATTAAGATAAATGTAAAAATAACTCACCAATCACAAGTTATAGAAACAGGAAATCAACGCTTGAGTTTTATAACAAAGGCACTCTTACATTTCTGGCATAAAAAAAACTTCTGTTACCATTTTCATTCCTCTCCTCCCCTATCCTCTGTGTTTGTCAGGGCAGGAAACTTGTTGGCTCCCTCTGCTTGTGTTGCCTGCTGCCTGTTTGTTCTATCATCTGCCCAGCTGTGGTCAGAGGAGGCTGACTTGCCCCCATTTAGTCGGATGAGCAACTTCCAAATCTGGAAAAGGGTTATAATCAGATTGCCCTTTGGAAGAGAAACATGGATAGCTCAGTCTTTACTGTTAAACATTGTTTTCTTGCTACAGCTGCTAAAGATCTTACTACTCATTTTATACCTGCTGTTTTGCAGGCTACACTTCATGTAAGAGCATTAGAGATGTCCTATAGCTGCAAGCACCTCAATTTATTTACTGAAAATAACTACAAAAGGAGTTTTCTAAAGTAATCACTTCAATCAAGTAGCAAAGTTGGCAAGTAGTTTCAAATTGTTTCATTGTTTTTATTTGCTTGTTTTCCCCTTTTTAACTCTCTCTCTCTTCCTCCCCACCTCTCTCCCTCTCTTCTTTATTTCCTTCCTTCCTCCTTCCTTCTTTTTGGTAAAAGTGTCAGTCTTATGCCCTTTGGTATTCCATGTTAGCTACTACACCTGGACTTTAGTTGATATTCAGCTAATATTTTTTCTGAGACTGTTTTATAAATCACCCGTAAATACAATTTCAATGTTATGTTATTTATAGTTAGAATGTATTCTATTTTTCAAAAGTTGAAAAATCTTTTGAAACCTCTGACATCAGAGTTCTTTTCTGTTGTTTAGTCCCTTCCATAGCACAGTGCTGAAATTAAACATGTACTCTGTTTCATGTAACTGGAACCTAGTATTTTTTGCATAAATAATCATTTCTATAGATATAGCAGATTCTTTTTGGGGTTAACTGGTAATTTTTTGCCTTTGTTGTGTAGTCCACCTTGACTACTGTGAGACACAGCTTACAAAAATATCACTATGTTACTTTGTAAATATTTAATAACATGACAGTTCTTCCAGGTTTTATCAGAGCATATGATCCAATTAGGTTGAATGCAATGAGACCAGAACAGCCTGGGATTGGAGAGTTGCTAACTGTAATTAATCATTAATTGACCTAGGTATACTTGGAGTAAGTGAAAGTAGAATGATTATTAACCCTGGTCACACTTTAAAATGGCATAGAAATCTTTTAAAAAATACCAATATCAGACCAATGGAATCTGAGGTGGGACCCGGGCACCTGTATTTTAAAAAGCACCCCACACTGCTGGTAGGAATGCAAACTGGTGTGGCCGCTATGGAAAGCAGTATGGGGATTTCTCAAAAAACTAAAAATAGAAATACCATATGACCCAGCAATTCCACTACTGGGTATTTATCCAAAGTATATGAAATCAACAATTGAAAAAGATTTATGCATCCCTATGTTCATCGCAGCATTATTCACAATAGCCAAGATGTGGAAGCAACCTAAATGCCCAACCACAGATGAATGGATAAAGATGTGATATATATATACAATAGAATGCTACTCAGCCATAAAAAAGACAAAATCATCCCATTTGCAACAATATGGGTAGGCCTTGAGGATATTATGCTAAGCAAAATAAGTCAGAAAGAGAAAGACAAATACCATATGATTTCACTCATATGTGGAAGATAAACAAACACGTGGATAAGGAGAACAGGTTAGTGGTTACCAGAGGAAAAGGGGTGGGAGACGGTGAAAGGGGTAAGGGGCACATGTGTATGGTAACAGATAAAAACTAGACTATTGGTGGTGAACCCAATGCAATCTATACAGAAATTTGGGTCTCTTAGTAACATCAGTGAAAGAAAAACATCCTGGGGTCACTTGACCAAGTCATTAACTGTTAATTCCCATGTACACCCGACCCTCTCACTACTCCTTTCATTGGTTTTCATCCTTGTCTATTTATGAAAATATAAAAGTTTGGGTTGGATTCATAACCCTGCCAAATCAATATTTGCTCCCCCATGTTAGCTAGGGCCTGGCTGCTCTCTTGACATCAGTCTCCATTTCAGAAGGTATTTCAAAATTAGCTTTCTTAAATATCTCATTATCTCATTTGAAAAATTGTCATTCTGAAATTTACCTTGAAAAACTATTTAAATTTTTATGTATTTTACAAAGTCACTGAATTCTATGATTTTACTGTTTGAAATAATGAATTTTTTTTTGTTTTTTCCAAAAGTCACCTCCTTCAATACTCAGGCATCCCTTTAAATCTAATACAACAAGATTTTGTAATAACATCATGTTCAAGCTTGTAATTTTGTAGACTGATTGTTATTGGCCTTTCATGTATATTCTTGGGTTCCAATTTCATTTATTTTTTTCTGATTTTAAAATACAATCAATTCTTATATAAAAATGTCAAATTTTGTAACTTTGAAATTTTTTCATGTAAATATGTCACAAACCAGAACATATACTTAGTTCATGTACCTTGGTTGTTCAGAAAATAGTCACATTAAATATACTTGCCCTTATTTTTCTTTCCTAATCCTCAAGAATGGTTTTTCTTTTTCTTTGTATGAAAGTTTTCCATCCTTTTTTCCCCTAGATTCTGGTTTTATTTTTCATTTACCGTAATTTATGAATGGTCAGTGTCGGGCACACATACCATATACTGATTAGTTGTTGGTGCTTAACAAATTACCCAGAAATTCCATGGCTTAAAACAATAATCATTTGTAACTGTTCTTGCCTCTCTGAAGGTTGGTGGAAGTTCAGCTGATGTAGGCTAGGGCTCAGCTTTGTGGCTTTGCTTCTATCCGCACAGGTTTGTGGTATGCCTGGGGCAGCTCTGCTTCAGGCTGCGGGGATCAGGATGGTTCCCTTTCACATTTCTTTTATCCTTTGCCTGGGACCAAAGCACTCCCTGGATATGTTCTTCTCATGAGAATGTCAGAGATGTGAGAGAACAAGTGGCAACACAGGGGGACATTAAGGTCTTGGCTCAGAAATTACACACTTCTACCCATGTGCTATTGGCCAAAACCAGTTACAGGGCCAACCTCCAGGTGAGGGTTGGAGAAGTACACTCTGCCCTCTGTGAGCCCATTCAATGGTATACATGCTGGAAGGGGATTGAAATTGGGGCCAAAAAGTCAATCTGTGACACAGCACTACTCCTCATTCTGGTGTTCATAGCTGATATCATTGACCTGTTAAGTCACTCTTCCCCATTGAGATAAGGTTGGCCTAAGAATTCTTCTCAAGTCGGTGTTCTATGAAGCTATGCCAAATTGACTCACTAATAGAGTAGAAACCTGTTTTCCCCTCCTTATCTAGGGTCCCCTTCTTCATGTTTACTTATTTCTTTCTCCTTTATATTATTTAAAGATTAAGACTTGGTCTAGATTGTGTGACTGGTATAAGGCATTAGTTGCTCAACATATTTTTTATTTAACCAATAGTTTGTTTTTGCCTTGTATTAGGACAAGATTACAGGGAGGCATGACACTTACTTCTCTGCCCTCTTAAGGTTAGGTGTGGCCATTGAGTTACATCCCTAATGAAGAGTGAGCAGAAGTGACCCCTGTTTCTTCCAGGATGAATCCTTTAACTGCGAGAAGCTTCAGCGCTTTCACCCTTGCCATGTGGTCCTGGAAGCAAATATTGACATGGATGTGCAACGCTGAGCCGTTACGTAGAAGATGGATCCCCTGAAGCATCAGCCAGACCCACAGGCAACGTGCTTAAGCAAGGAATAAAACTTTTTTAAGCCACTAAGATTTGGGGATTTCCTCTTACCCCAAAAACTTATGTTATCATGAACAAACTGTGTTTTCTCCAAACTGGAGCTGAAGGTAAAGAAATGTATAAATGAATGTAATTCACTGGAACCAATTCAATATCTTAGATGCACGAGAACGGTATCGTCTTACAGATCTGGGAAAGGAAGATCTAAGAAGGCAATGTGAGTGATTTTCAATGTTTCTCAGTTCTTTTTTTTTATCACTGGTTGCAATTCAAATTGATGACTTTTGGAAGAACTCTCATAGTGATTGCCATATCTGACCAAGACGGAGAAATAAAAGCAAGTGAGAAAAGGAATGGCTTAACAAAGCTCGGCAAAGGGGGCATCCTTAGCAAGTTTTCCTTTTCTGCTGTCACTCACTGCTGGCTGAGCTGAGGTTTGAACATGAGGTATCGATTGGGAAGGTATCTTTGGAGGAGCTGTCTATTCGGCCTCTGCTTTACATCAGGCTACTCTTGGGCTGAAATTGAAGATGCTGCTCTTACGACACTCTGCATTGATTTCTCCCTTGCCTGCTCTGCGAAGTTGAGTTTTGACACTTATTTTGGTGTCTTAGAAAGTACAAAGCTGAGACTTTGATATACTTGTGAGTAGAGATAGGCAGTAATTTTTGGCATTGGGCAGACAAGTGTCCTAACCCATAAGATATTTAGGGAAATTCTTAATTTAGGAATGTTCAGGAACGTTCCTTGATTTATATGGGACCTACCACGCCCTTGAGAAAGAACTTAACCTTATATATAATAAGGATTTAGCTGTATAAAAACAGATTGATAGACTGATGGACCTGGGGTAAGGCTGGACACCAAGGGTTTCTGATGGAAAGTTACTATGAATGAGAAAGGAGTCTGGCAGGTCAGAATGAACAGGTGGGGACGGATGTCAGGAGGGGTGAGTTCTAGGCATAGCATGGAGCTGCACTTTAATACTCTCAAATCCAGAAGGTCAGCAATGCCTATGGGCTTTGAGAAGAAAAGGGCTGAGATAACAATAAAAGGCTATGCAACTGGGAGCACTGTTCTGTAATATCACCGCCCCCACACCCTAGAGACCTGAAGGTAAGAAGTGAAAATCACTTCCTTATTTCCTAAGATAGAAAAAAAATCACCAGAAATGTGAAGATCAGCAGCAGGATAGATATGGAACAAAGAACTATATCAATTTATGGAAAATTAGAACTGAGAACTGAAACAAAGTGGCTGCAGAACCACTGGCGGAAACTGATCATCTGTGAGATACATCCCTCATGTCAGCACTCCTGCGGAGAAAGAGACTATTTCTAAGATGTGTAAAAATGGTAAGGTTGGGGTACATGGAATATATCTGCAACTATCTCTGGAGGATGCTTAAATCTGAAATATATATCTTAATTTTATACTAAATATACATATTAAATTTCAGTCCAAGATTAGCCTGATGTAAAACAGAGGCTGAATAGTCAACTTCTCTAAAGATACCTTCCCAATCAATACCTCCATATTCAAACCTCAGCTCAGTCAGGAGTGAGTGACAGCAGAAAAGGAAAACTTGCAAAGGATGCTCCTTTGCCTGGCATTTTAAAGCCACTTCTTTTCTCACTTGCTTTTATTTTTCTACTTGGCCAGATATAGTGATCAGTATGAGAGCTCTTCCAAAGGCCATCAATTTAAGCACCCTCCAGAGAAAGTTTCAGATATATTCAGATCTAAATATCTAGAGAGAGGTATCTTGAGCACAAACTAAAATTCTTTATTCTCTTTTTTTTACTTTTATGTAAATATTTTAGTAAAATATATATACACAGAAAAGAAGAATAATCATAATTGTGGAACTCAAAGAATTTCCACAAAATGAACACATCTGTGACACTAGAACCCAGATCAAGAAATAGCATCCCAGAAGCCTCCTCATTCCCCCTTCTAGTCAATATACCCTCAAGATTGACACAGCTTAGTTTTGCCTGATTTTGAACTTTATATACATGTAATCATACAGGAGACACTTTTTTGTATCTGGCTTCCTTTACTTAGCATTTTGTGTGTGAGATTTATTCCTGTTGCCTGTAGTTTGTTTATTTCTTATTGTCCTATAGTAATCCACAGCATGAGTATAGTGCAAATTACTTATCCATTCTACTGATGATGGATTTTTTTTCCAGCTTGGGGCTACGAGGAATAGTGCTGTTGTAAACATTTTAGCATATGTGGCTTTTCTTTGCTTTGGGTTTTTTTTTTTTTTTTTTTTGGTGAGGTAGATTCATCCTGAGCTAACATCCATTGCCAATCTTCTCATCCTGAGCTAACATCCATTGCCAATCTTCCTGGTTTTTTTTTTTTTTTTTGCTTGAGGAGGATTAGCCCTGAGCTAATGTCTGTGCTAATCTTCCCCTATTTTGTATGAGGGATGCCTCCACAGCATGGCTGATGCGTGGAGTAGGTCCACTCCCAGGATCCAAATCCGAGAACCTGGGCTGCCGATGCAGAGTGCGTGGAACTTGAACCACTTGGCCAAGGGCCAGCCCCCTAGCATATGTGTTTTGGTAAGCCTTTGTACAAATTTTTGTTCTTTGTATAACTATGGATGAAATTGCAGGGTCATAAGAGTATGCATATACACAGCTTATATACAATTGTACTTAACAGTTTTCCAAAATGGCTGTACAAATTTACATTTCCATCCACAGTGTACGAAAGTTCTGCTTGTTCCATGTCCCTGCTAACGCTTGATACCATCTTTATTTTTTCATTTTAGCCAACCTTGTGTATTTATAATAGCATCTCATTGTGGTTTTAATTTGCATTTTGCTGATGACTAAGGATGTTGGGAACTTTTTCATATATTTCTTGGGCATTTTGATATCCTGTTTTAGGAAATGTTTATTTAATTTTGGGGGGCCTATTTTCCTTTTGGTTTGTCTTTTTTTTTTTTTTTTTTGAGGAAGATTGGCTCTGTGCCAACATCTGTTGCCAATCTTCCTCTTTTTCTTTTTTCTCCCCAAAGCCCCCATACACAGTTGTGTATCATAGTTGTAGAGTTGTAGCTCTTCTATATGGGATGCTGCCTCACCATGGCTTGATGAGCGGTGAGTAGGTCCATGCCCAGGATCCAAACCAGCAAACCCTGGGCCGCTATGCCACAGGGCCGGCCCCCTGTCTGTCTTTTTCTTATTGATATGTCTTTGAAAATATTTCTGTTGTCAGAATATACTCTGAATGATTTCAATATTTTAAAATTTGTTGAGTCTTTCATTACGGCCCAGATTACCATCAATTTTGGCAAATAGCCCATAAGTATTTGAAACTAATTTTACTTCCGTCATTGCTATCACATTTTACATATACTAATTAGGTAAGTTTGTTAATTGTCAGGTTTTTTTGTGTGAGTTTTCTATCAGTTATCTAGAGATCTGTGTTAAAATCTTTCTATATGATTAAGGAATTGTATCCTTCTCTTTTGTTTCTGTCAAACTCTGCTTATATTTTTTGAAGCTGTTTTTGGATACATATAGATTTAGGATTATGATATCTTTGTGTTGATTGACCTCTGTAGTATTATTAAATATCCTTCTTTATGTGCAAGAATCCATCTTGCCTTAAAATCTAATTTACCTGATATTGATAGAACTACTTATCTGTCTGTCTGTCTATCTATCTATCTATCTATCAGTCATCATCATCTATCTATCATCTATTATTGTTAGTTGGCATAGTATATGTTTTTTTATCCTTTTTTTTTTCCAAATTTTCTATGTCTTTGTATTTAAAGTGTGTTTTTCTTTTTATAAATAGTATATATTTGGGTGTAAGCAGCATGTAGTTTATCTTTTATTTGGAGTATTCAGTCCAAATTCATTTAATGTAATATTGATGCAGTTGAGTTTATAGCTACCCTTTTACTATTTGTTTTCTTTTTGGCCCACCTGTGTTTTGTTATGTTTTCTCTCTTTCCTTGCTATAAATTGGATTAACAAATATAATTTTTTATTATTTGATTTTTTCCTACTAAGAACTAGTTAATTACATATGTTTTTACAATCTTTTAGGTTATTCTGGAATTATGTTGCCCAATGTGGTAGCCACTAGCCATAGGTGTCTATTTAAATTCAAATAAAATGAAAATTTCAGTTCCTGAGCAGGACAGGCCACATTTCAAGTGGTCACTCGTCTCAGATGGCTAGTGGCTAAGGTATTGTCAGTACAGATATAGTACATTTCTATCATTGCAGAAAATTCTGCTACACAGTGTTATTCTAGAGAGTGCAGCCTACATCTTTATTAGGCTCTACTTTAAATTATTATTTTTACCACTTGCCTGATAATGCTAGAATCTTAGAATACTTTCTTATACTCTTCCCGAATTTCGTGTTATTGTCATTCATTTTAATTTTATGTATTTTAATAAACTTTTAATTTTACTTTTTGTTTTAGATTTACAGAAAAATTGTAAAGATGCTACAGGCAGTTTCTATATTACTCACACCCAGTGTCCCCTCATATTACATTATTATGATACATTTGTCACAATTAATGAACCAATTTATAAATGAAAGTCCATACTTTTTTCAGACTTTCTTAGTTTTTACCTAATGATCTTTCTCTGTTCTAGGATCCTATCCAGGATAGCACATTACACTTAGTTGACAAGTCAATACGTTTTTTTAACTTCTCAAGATTTATTATTATATTGTACAGTTGATATTTGCTTGTAGTTGCCCACTTTATAAAGCTTTTCTAAGATTTTTTAAATTCTTTCTGTTACTTTTTGCTTTTTCCTGCTTTTATTTGTTTTTGCCTGAGGTAATTTTTCTTTTTTGTAATGAATTCATATTTGTATTTTTTTTGTGAAGGTCCTCTGTCAATGTACTCTTAACTTTTATTTGCCTGAAAATGACTTTGTTTCATATTTACTTTTAAAGGACATTTTTCACCAGACCTATACGTTTAGGACGGCAGTTATTTATTTATTTCTTTTCCTTGCATTTTAAAGACACCATTCTCTTGTCTTTTGGCTTCCATGATTTCTATTAGAAATCTGCTGTCATCCTTAAAGTTGTTCCTTTGAAGGTATTGTGTCTTTTTTCTATGGCTGTTTTTAGGAATTTTCCCTTAGTTTTTGTTTTTCAACAGTTTTATCACAATATGCCTAGATATGATTTACCGTGTAATTATCTTGCTTTGGGTTTGTAGAACTCCCCAAACATGTTTATCAATCTTTTCCATTAATTTTGTTCAATTCTCAGCCATGTTTCTCTAATATTTCTTCTATCTCATTTTTCACTTCTCCAATTTCACATATTTAAGACATTTTCACTATGCCCTTTACACTTTTTATGCTGTTTTCTTTATTTTCCAGTCTTTTTTTCTCCCTGTACTTCATTTAGTGTATTTTCTTTTGACCGATCTTCCACTTTACTAATCCTGTCCTTTACTGTGTCCAATCTGCCAGTAAACCCAACCAATTTCTTAATTTAGATATTAAATTAAGATTTCTTAATTTTAGATATATTGTCAGTTATAGAATTAAACTTTTAATTGTTTATTTTATAGATATCTCAATTCTCTGTTTAAATTATCTTTTTACCCCTTTTCTCCTTCTCTCCTCTATTTTTATCAACATATTAATCATTATTATTTTAAAGTATGTGTCTGCTAACTCCAATACATGGATCACTTTCTGAAGTTGCATCCCTTGGTAATCAGTTAATTGGTGCCAAATGGTTTTGATTGAATGCCACACAATGTGCATAGAAAACCACAGAGGCACCAGATGAGGTTATTTTCATGACAGAAGCATCACAATTGCCTCAGTCTAGTAAACAGAAAAGGGGCTTGACACTTTAATCTTCCATTTCTAAGCTGAGTGGATTTTGGATAAACTCAGTCTACCTCTGGTTTGTTCTTTGTCTTTGACCCTAGACTTCCCAATTTTTTATGTTGTTCACTGGGTTCCTTATACTTGGAGGGTGTTTCTGTCCTTTGCAATGACTAAATGAAGAAAATTCTGTGACAATCCTTATTAGCTTCCTTCTTCAGCCATCTTCATAATTCAGCATATGTCTTAAAGGAGAAACCCTCAAGTCTTCAACTTTGTCACATTTACCCTATGTGACCATTAAAATCTCTGCTGGTTTCCCTGAACCTCAGTCCTTTGCCAGGGACAAGAATGGATTCTTAATCCCTTCATTTACTCGTTGAAAAAAATGGAAAATATAGCTGTAGATCAACAACGCACCACTCCTTCCAAGACTTTCAACTGAAAATATTGTGTTCGCTAGAACCACTTCCTCTGGAGGGTCTTTTACTTTCAGGATCACAATACTGTGGAACAATCTGCTTTACTTTTTAGAGGTATTTGGCTTAGCTGTTTTGTCTCTCTCCTGGGCAGTTTTAGAATTCAGTATGTCTTTGGAGTAAACAGGCCATATGTCTGAGGCTCCTCAACTCTACAATTCTGCTTTTCCAGTGCTGTACAACCACTGAATACTCCACTGATTTGCCCTCCCCGTAGCGGCCCTGTGCCTAAGCTAAAGCCAGATTCTTCTCCTCTTCTTAGTGCTCCAAATTGACAAATGCCCCCCAAAAAGAATGGCTGCAGATCATCAGCTCACTTCTCCATGGTCCTGCCATGTCCAATTTATTAGTTGCTAGTTTTTGTTGCTTCTGCAGCAATATGATGCTTTAAATAAATGATTTTTGCATTTTATCTGCTTTTGGTAGTTGTTCTTTACGGGAGCATTGGTATGGCATGAATTACACATTTCTTCTCCTAGTTTAGATTTTCTAGATTTGATTTCTGTCTAATCGGTGGGTTTTCAGAGCATTGAGATTAGTATAAATATGGCACATATTTAGCCATAGGATGGTGAACTATTATTTATAAAATTACTTTTGGAAATAAAAATAACACCAAGAAACTCTCCATATAACTCTGAAAATGTGTAAACATTTTGACAAATTTTTTGTTTTTTCTCATTATGGTAAAATTCTACAGTGCCTTATACAGCACTGTGTGTGTATTATAGCACGTTGATGCTACATACTGTTATGAACATCAATAAACCCTATGTTGTAATATGGAGTAAGTTCATTAAGACCATAGATACAAAACAACAATTATTTTTGTGGTTTCCTTAATGTTGTTTTGTAAACTTTCTTATTTGGTCATGTTGAACTTGCTCAATTTCTGCCAGTGGCAACTTGTTCGCAAGGTTTGATACTTCGTCTTCATTACCCTCAGTTTTCTGCCTAGTAACAGAGTTTATTAGTCAAGCTAATAGCCATGAATTGTGGTTCATTAATTGAAACTTCAGATTCACTGGTTTTAATAAAAAAGCCCACAGTCACTTCTTAAATCACTTTCAGATGTAGTTAATTTCTTCTAATCTTTTTTTGTTGCTTCTTTTTCTATCTTTGTGCAAAAATAATTAATAGAGATTGAGTCATTAAAAATAACTAAATGGTTGAGTTTGCACCATGAGAAAACTAGAAAACACAAAATCTTGATATTCTTTTCATAAGACATCATTTCAAAATACTCTTTGGATAACTAGGATTAAAAAATTTGAAAAAGATTTTTATAATTTTTTTTGTCATTTTTTGGGATTAAATAGTAAAAAATGTAAGGAAGAGCCAATTACTCAATTTTATGAAGACCTTAATGTGGCAATATTTCCCATTTTAATTCCCTTTCTTGGTGTTATCACAAAGTGGTTTTTTTTTTTTTTTTTGCGAGGAAGATCAGCCCTGAGCTAACATCCGATGCCAATCCTCCTCTTTTTTGCTGCGGAAGATTGGCCCTGGACTAACGTCTGTGCCCATCTTCCTCTGCTTTATATGGGACGCTGCCCCAGCACGGCTTGACAAGCGGTGTGTCGGTGCACGCCCAGGATCCAAACTTGCGAACACCGGGCTGCTGAAGCAGAGCCCACACACTTAACCGCTGCACCCCTGGGCTGGCCCCTCATAGTGCTTTGTTTCAACACAGCATCATGTAGTTTTGAACTATTTTATTTATCTCTTTTATAGTAATAATTTAAGTAAAAACTCCAAGTATATAAGAAAAATGTTTTCATACCACAAATAATTTCATATATATGTATATATACAAACATATATATACAAACATGTATATAATATATATATTCACACACACGGACTCATTACAAAAAAATATAAATAATATTCTATTGTAATTCCTAATGGTAGAAAATATACTCTTCAATTGCACAATATCTTGTCACCTGTGTGAAAAAGAGTGCTCTTCATTATGTGGTCAGCTTTCACACTTGAGTGAAAGTTTACTTGATAGTCACAGTGCTTGAACTCTTGTATCGTAAATTAGGTTCTAGAAGCTCCCCTGTATTTATTGGAGTTTTACAAAACTACTTGATTCTGTACTACTTGGGTGCCAGCAGGAAGTAACCCCTGGGAGAAGAAATCACAGCTGGGAGTAATTAAGACTGATTATTTTGTGGCTGAGAAAATCAAAATGGAAAGAAACTTCTCTTTGGGGGAATTAGGAGCTGCATTCCCAAGCATTTCCGAGTTGAGTGCAATTCTCAGAGGAACTTAGGGCTGAGGAAAAATGTGAATTTCAAATATTTGGAGGTTTTCTCAGCTTATTTAACGTCTGTATAACCACTATGTGTTGAGCCTACGGTATATTTGCAAGGAAAAGAAGTTCAAATAACTGATCAATCTTTCTTTTTGCATATTTCCCAACTTGTTCATTTATCCCAAGTTTTCCCTAATATTTTTATTTGACCTTATAGATAGAAAATAGATGGTTTCATAACTTCTTACTATTCATTTTATAGAGATTGGGTTAGCTGTGGTTTCTGAGAAATTAGCAAAGCATATAAATATCAGTTCTTTCGAAAAAAGTGCACATTATTGTGTATAAGATTGGTCTGAATTATCCTTTAGAAACTGTAAAATAGCCCCATTGAAATTTTAAGCAAGAAATATGCAGTAACTTTATACGTAATTCCTGAAACCGCCATCCTGAATAAAGAATTGGTTTCTAAAGAGCTAGATAAGCACGTGCTTAATACAGCAAAAAAAAAAAAAAAAAAAAAAAATTAAATAAATGACCATAGAATGCATAGTTTTTACCAATTTCTTTTTCTTTATATTTGGCTTATAGATGTGCATTAGAAACATATTTCTTTTGAATGGGCTGAATTGGGACACTAACAAATTATAAATATAAATTAAATAGAAAGTTGTTTTTCTAGACTTTTTTAGTAATCTGTTAGAGATTCATTTATTCTCAATTCTATTTGTCAGTTGGTACTAACTTTCTTGTCGTATGAGAATACCATTGTTAGTATATTGAACCTTGTATAGCAGAAATATTATGACTTAATATTAAGATGTTATAAGCAATAATGATTCTGTTTTTCTTTCTCTTAACAGGTAGACTGGGTTATTTTTAAATGTAATGTGAAAGATGACATGAATGGAGCCATATTAAAATAGAGCCTAATTTCAGAGAAACTGCCTTGTATGTCTTGTTTTCTTTATCTTCCAAAATGGACCAAACCACTAACATTCCAAGAAGTCAGTAAGGACAAAAATATCTCTTCTGTCAGAACTGGACTTTGCTGATGACCAAATCGTTAACCAATCAGTGAAGTACAAGTCTAGCCTTTTGCCTGATGACGGAATCTCAAGCCAGTGTATGAAGTACAAACCTAGCCTTACCTCGTCGAGCACCAATGAACTCTTCTTTAGTACAACTCACCTCATCCTCCCTTTTTCCCATAAAAACCCTAAGCCCCTCTCTTGTAATCAGAACATGTTTTCAGTTTCTACCAGAATCTGTGTCTCCCAAATTGCCATTCTAATCTCCCAAATAAATATCTGCTGTTTAAATTGTAGTGATTTTTCCTTGGTAGACGGTAATAATCTTATTTAACATGCTAGTCATCTGTATCCAGATTTTCACAATAATTCTTTTTTATCTTCCTCTTGCCTTTCTTTCTGCTCTTTCACTGTTGGGCATGCTGAAAATATCACATACAACAAAGTGAAGGCCAATGTTTGAAATAGATTCCAAATAATCACTTTGAAGGACTGTTGGTTCAAAGAGTATATACAATATGGGAGAGGGAATGCATAATTATTAACTACAAAAGATGTGGCTTAGTAGGATGATAAATTACTGAACCAAAAGTTGTCTTGGATTTTATTTCTAGATATACTAGTGTATCTCTGTGTAACCTCAGTTAGCTTCCTTAATTCATTTTACTACTTTAACCACCTTACAGAGTGATTATACTAGTTCTGGATGCCAGATGATTGGATAACCTTAATATTATACATTTAGTAAAGGTTTATTAGAAACATATTAAGGATAATACACTTCATTTCTAGTTTGGGACAATTATTAACTAAATTATAGGATGGCATGGTTCAAAATTCAGCAATCACTGACCAGAGATTATGAAATTAATTTTCTATTTCCTAAACCGGTAGTTTTCAATGTTTTATCTTTTAAGTCACATGAATTCTTGTATAAAAGAACCCAAGTTTCAACATAAGAAACACAAAATCTCACTTTTTTCCAAGTTGGAAATGCGTATATTTGCATGCGTTATAATGCCATGCACAGTAAGATTTAGAAACATAAATCACTGCATTAATGTTGGGGGTGTGTATTTTTGCCATTAGAGATTTTATATCTGATAATACTGTATCTCTTGGACAGGGCAAATCACATTACTGTCATAGGTAGGTTAGTAGAGCTGCTGCCTAGGCTGAGAAGACACCGTTGAAAATGGCCAGCAAATTACGGGTCGAGTGGTGTGGAATCCTACAAGAACCACAGAAACCACTAAAAAGAAAGGCCAGGAAATGAGTTCAGCACAAGCCTCCCTTTCCAAATTTACCCTATATTACTCACGGCAGATCGGGCAGCAGTATATTCCTACTTGCAACTGGATGTAGGAGTTAACTTAGAAAAGAATCCTTGGAATATTTAGGAAAGTACTTCTTGTCACCAGTGGTCTTCAAACTGGAACACATATAATCTGGGAGTGTAAGAAAACTTTCCAAGGAGTAAGAGAGCCCAGGTGTTTTAAAGGACATTTTTCAGATCTTCCACTTTCATATGAACTGTTTCTTAAAATTAGTTTGTGACTGCTTTCACAATAATCCTCCTTCCATTTTATCAAAGTAAAGCATCCCTCCTCATCCCAAATCTTATTATGGAGCTTTAGACTCCTTTGGATACCTCTGTGGAAGCTTTAACCACTGACAAAGCACGAAAAACCCTTAGAGATGTCCTTCTTTCCCTCCTCATGCATATTCTCTTAAGCATACAGCATGGCATTAGAAAGCAGGGTATTTTGGTCTGTGTGGGATCTCACACTATCTTCTGAATTCAGATATTTGGTAGAGTGGTGCTGTGGGATTAATGGCCATATTTATTCAAAAGTTTTTTCTTTTTTCCATCTTCTGTCCTATTATGAAAAATGCACTACTTTTGAAGGAGATTCTCATGAAAGCACAGCTAAGTAAATATCGGTAAGAAATTATGAGCAATGAAAATGTTTTTCCCATGTATGTAAAAATAGACCATTCTTTTCCACGATTCTCAATATACATCCTTGGAAAATTTTTAAAAAATTACCTTCAAAAGCCAAAGCAAAATAGATTATTGACATTGACTTTTAAACTCTAACTGGAATATTTTCAAGAGCTACCAAATTTTTCATGATGCATTGGCTAAGACTTTGTTATGATTTCTTTTAGATTCAAAACATCATATTATGAAATATTTATTCCAATTTTAGCTAACCTTATCCTACTTCACCTTATATAATATTTGTACTTTCTGTCACCTATAGACAAAGTCTAAAATCACATAATAGCTCAGGGATGGATTCGTTTTAAGGGTACATGACTTGCTATTTCATTGAGTATGTTAAAAAAGTTTGATCATGATGTATATAGTTAGTTTAGTTGTTTCTGATTGTTATTTAATTGTTAATGGGTATTGATTGTTATTTAATTATTCCACAAAGTTGAATCTAGGACTTCAATATCTGCATATAAACATTTTTCAAGGAATACCATGACCTATCTTCTCCATCTTATAAATAACTTTAATTTTAGCTGTGCATAGCGTATTTATTTACATTGTATCTCATTGCATAATAAAGAGAAACTGTATATTTTTCTACTAATTTTCTAAAATTATAAATGTGGATAAAATGTATATATTTTGATCTCTGTCAGTTTAATCTCTATGAGACAACCTTCAGTAATGAATATTATAAAGTGATTTACTTCTTATAGAAGGCAAGTCAGATTTTGCGAATTAGGCTATATTGTAAACATTTTCCATAAATGGAGTAATAAAAACATGCCAGTTCAAGGTTTGGATGGAATTACACTTAAAATATATTTTAGAAAAATTGATATGATGAAAAAGTTATCAAAAATATTGTATTGGAAAAAAATATATTGAAATAAACTGTATTTTTATTTTTTCCACCCCTTTCTGAGTATGCCAGGTCCCCAAGACCACCCCTAGTGGATTGAATAGGAGGACTCACAGGACTCACAGCATATCAATAAAAAAAGGTGCCCCCGAGTGAAAGAATTACAGTCATAAATAACAGTTGCTTGTCAAGTCTTGGTAAAACTCTTTCGGTATACTTCTTAGGCACTGAGAAATTAAATTAATGTCTGAGCAACCAATTCTTTTGCAGATCATGTGGTTTCAAATTTTCTGCTTTCTATGCGACTGGAGGACAAAATATTTGAGTTGTTAGCTGACATACTATTAAAATTATTGTTAATGGTATATCACGTATAAGAGCTCTTTCATTTGTTCAAACATTTATTCAATAAATATTAATTAACACCCTATATTCTCCAATTATACTTGAGCCTTGGATGGAATATTAAGTGAGACACCACACCTACCCCAGTGAGTTTGAAGTCTATTAGGAGAAACTGACTATTACAATGTAGTAAGTGATGTGATAGTAGCATGAACGAGAAGTTTGGGTTCACCAAGTGGGGTCACCTGAATCAGAATGGTTTTCGGGTGGAATTGATAGAGAATAGGGGAAGAGATGCAGCAAGTTCAGGCTTGGACCTGGCTTTTAAATAGATATATATTTAACTGCAACCTAAATCTCTAAAGGTTAAAATCTCACGTGAAATGCCCCTTAACTGGGGAATGGATAAGCAAACTGTGGTTCATCCACACGTTCATCCACTCAGGAATATTACTGAGCAATAAAAAGGAATGGATCACTGATCCACGCAACAACCTGGATGAATTGCAAATGTGCTGTGCTAAGTGAAGGAAGCCAGATTCAAAGGTATTCTTCCATTTACAGGATGTTCTGGAAAAGACAAAATTATGGGGACAGAAAACAGATCAGTAGTTACTAGGGACTTGGGGTAGGAGGGGTTAACCGCAAAACGCCTGGGGGAATTTTTGGAGGTGGTAGAATTGTTCTATATCTTGGTGGCGGTCAAGTCTCAGAACTGTCCACTAAAAAGGGTGACAATTATTCAATGTAAATTGTACCTTAATTTTTTATAAAAGGAAGTAGTAGTTCACATTACTTAGCTGTGTTCCTATAGGTGCAGATACACACACATTTCCACTCACAAAACTGTGGGGACTCGATCCTTGCTCCTGTCTCCCTGTGGAAGGGTTCCAAGCAGACCCTCTCAACAGGAGTGCTATGGGATTTTAAGCAGGATAGGTGGTCGTTGCCTGGGACTGTAGTGCTTGTTTGTAGAATGTGTGGCAACTCTGGCACTCACCTGGTAAATGCCGGGAGCAACCACATACATTTTCCAAAGTCCCCTATCTGCATCCCAGCTGAAAACCACAGACTGGACATGTTTTCCCTGGACTCTCTCCATATGAAGAGGGGTGAGTTCTCTAATTTATCAGTGAAGAACTGGCCTGTTCGGCTCACTCTAGTCTGCTCTCTCCCATGAGTAGTAGAGTTGACTTTGCTTCTGGCCACATCTTGGGGTTGGGAAGGGTGAAAGGTAAATTCACATGAGTGTTAGCAAGCCTCTGTCAGCACACCTGCCTCGTGTCTTCTGAACTAGCTTTTAGCAGTAAGAGAGCTGGCACTTTAATTTCTGTTAGTCTGACTCCTGTGTCTGTTTTATCAGATCCTGGGAAGGAAGAAGAGGAATGTTATACAGAGATCCAATGCCCCAAATTTATATAACATTAATTAGTAGAAGTATCAATGGGTTATTACATATCTTCCAACCTTCAGTTCCTGTTATAACACACACCCAGAGCATATTAACCTAGACCTTGGATCTCAAAGTAATACTATGGCACTGTGAACTTTCTGGAATTGGTTCAATAGGTGTGTACTGAAAAACCAGTGCCATTTGCTTCTCACAGCACACCAGTTGTTTCTAAGTTCTTCCTCCACCTTTGAATGTAACAGGTCAAGGTTACATAGCGGCAGTCTCTGCCCTGGTGACCCGGTGTCAGTTTCTCTAATTGTGTCACCGACTGATGCACGCCAACTCCTGCACTGCAATTTGTACTCTGCACACACAGTAGAAACTAAACCTCCAGTGTTAGGTGGAGACAAGCTTTTCCTTTGAAGCATGGAACCCCTTTTTTAAAGCAAGAAAGTCTTTATTTTGAGGGATAATGGAAGTGTCATAACATGGAACATTATCAGATCTTTTTGTCAGTGACTTCAAAAGCCAGGTGCACTGCTGCATACATTCTGAGGTTGAAAATTCTTGTTTTAAAATAGTATTGATGGCATTCTGAGATGACAGAGGTGTACTAGCCTCTGAAAAAAGTTAAGTAGGCAATTTATTCCTCCTATCTATCATAGAGCCCTTCCAACACTCTCCTTTTAGCATCCTTGTTCTTTCTCTGATATAATCCCACAGAAGGTTTTTAACTGGTTGACTAATCTAATAAACGATATAGCTAAACTATCAGTAGGTCTTATTTTAATTCCCCATCTTATCGTAAGTGGTTGACTGTGTTTTAATATGTAACATTACCTCTTTTTGCTTTTAACATTTGTCTTTTAAAAAGGACTTTCAATGGTTTAGCCAAAGTAGTATTGGGTGGGCTTCAGGCACTAGGGCAGAATTTGTGGGAATGGTGTGTGGTTCTCAGAGCCCCTCAGAAAATGCTGCATAAACAACTTCCTGCTTTGTAAATACCAGACTCTGGAGCAGAGTTTCTGAACTTCTTACTGTCTTAGAACTTGCATATTTACCAAATGTGAGAATATTTTGTGCAATATTGTCTGATCAGGGATGCTATGTATTATTTTATTTTAAAGGAGCATTTAATTCAACAAATGTTTATTGAGCACTTATGATACACTGGGAATAATAAGAATAATAAAAACATACATTGTGTAACTCTGCGCCAGGTATTCTTCTCATTATTTCCATATATTGATTTATTTTAATCCTCACACCAGCACCATGAGGTAATTACTATTATTAACATCTCCATTCTATAGATGAGGAAACTGAGGTTCAGAGGGGTTATTAATCTGCCCGAGGTCACAGAGCTGGTGAGTGGTGGATTTGGGTTTGAACCCCCACATCAGGCTCAAGTCTCTGCTATAAGGGTTAATGTTGGAAGAGACTAATAAAAGTCTCATTTCAAAGATACTTTTGTATCTGCACATAACAAAAACAGCAAACATATGAACTAAATTTCTGCAGAATGGCTCTAACTATAAGTTGATTGCTTTCTAAGTGATATTATATTGTTCATATTTATAGTTCTTTTTTCCCCCATGTTAA
The DNA here is from genome assembly GCF_057802395.1 of Ceratotherium simum simum. Taxonomy (NCBI): domain Eukaryota; kingdom Metazoa; phylum Chordata; class Mammalia; order Perissodactyla; family Rhinocerotidae; genus Ceratotherium; species Ceratotherium simum. The sequence continues at coordinate 19,730,745 of NC_141909.1, forward strand.
TTATTCCTCTGTAACTTCCTCTGACAAATAATGTCAGTTTTGCATGTAGGGAGAAGCAAATTTGACAGAAATAGAATGTGTAGATTTATCACAGGACAGTATAAAATTTCTGCATTTTAATTTGTAAGTAATTAAAACTCTCTTATTAACAGTGGCCTCTTTTCTCTTGGAAAGGAAGCTTTACAAGATAATTAGAATTTAGAATATTTAGGATATTTATGCTGTATTTAGAATACGTATGCTATTCAAACTGGTCAAAAAGCACAAGCAAAATCTTTTAAATGTATTTGTAAAATATTTTTTAACTTTACCATTAAGATTTGTTTGTAAAGAGACCGTCATGTACTATATACTCTTACTTTTAACTTAGAGTCACTGACATACATGTAAACTTCTTAGAATGGCTTTTATAAATATGTCAAAACTAGCCAGGCATAAACCAAGACCAAAACCAGAGCCACACATAATATTCACTACGATAGAGGCCAGCGCGCAGGGAGGACTCGCTTATAGATCTCGTGTTTGCTTATTAGGGTTGGAAAAATATAGCAATGACATGCCAGTGGAAATAATTTAGGTACATGGATTTATCAGACTATCTTTTTTGAAAAAGTTATTTACATCAGTACTATCTTCATAGATGTAGAAACAATTCAATTATTCTTTCATTTAATTCATTCTAAATTGACAAATTGCTTAGAAATTAAAGCAGGGAAAATCATATTTTTGACTCTAAATAAACACAGAGAAAAGTTGAGGCAAGAAATTAACTGTTTCTTTTGTTGACTTGAATATATCTTGACTTGAAAATATCTTACATTTTTGTTATAAAACATGGCTTTTTATGTTAAACATTCTTCTCAAAGTAGTTGGTTTGCTGGTGAGGCGTGGCTCCCTTCTTGGAGGGGGCTCCTTCTGGAAGGAAAGGGAAGGTGGCCCACACTCCTCCAACCCTCGCTTTTAAGTCAGGCTCATAACAAAGAAGGTAAACATTCCAATGACTTTATAAATAATTAACCTCAGTCAACTTTGGCAATTAAATTAAGCAAATCACTTAACTTTCTGATATAATTGCATCAATTGAAAAAACATGAAAAGGTGGTGAAAGATTAAATTTGCCTCTCTCAGAATCTTGAAGAATACTTAGATAATTTCAGAAGTGGAATAGATAGTAATCGTGGTGGAAAACACACTTAACTAGAACTTTGCAGACCCAAGTCTAAGTCCCTGCCCTTCCATGAAGCAGCTGAACGGTTTTGTGTAAACCAATTAAACTCTTGGGACTTGATCACCTCATTTATCAAAGGAAAGGCTGAAATAGGAAAAAAATGAACCATGTCTTTTTGGTCTCTTCTCCTTCCATTACTCTGATTTTACAAAGATGCTTGTTCTCCCCTGGAGAGATTATAGATGAGTCAGAGCTGGAGGGCCCGGAGTATGGAAAAAAGGGACCCCAAGACTTCTCAAAATGTAACTAGTTCATTGAGCACCAACTACTTTCTTTCTATTCCTGTAGATCTATGAAAAGGCAGCAGAATGCTTCCTCTTTACCCTTCGCAGTGCCACTCCCACCGGTAATGGATAACGCCATATCAAAGCTCAGGCTTCTAGAATTTAATGTCTTGGCATTAAAAAGATGTCAGAGAAAGCGAGTTAATTCTTCCCTTGAGCATAGCTTTTTAGAAAATTCTGTCAATGCTAAAAATTAATTATCTTAAATCACTATTGAACAACAAAAAAATTTACCTGACTTGGATTTTTTTCAGACATCTATCTATTTGCCTGTAATGGTTATAAAGAAATTTTAATTTTTTCTATCATTGTATATTCTTAAAAATTTATTTTCTGATACATGTCATGCAGTTCCTGATCTAGACTGGGTTGCCCTAAAGCAGACCCTGAGACGAGGATTTGGGTAAAAGTGGTTTATTAGGAAACGTATCCAGGAAAAACACATAGATGATGAGTGGGGAACTGAAAGGGGGAAAGGGAGGAAGAAGAGGGGAGGAGAGGGGAGCAGGGGGGGAGAGGGGAAGGGAGGGGAATGGAAAGGAAGAATCCAAGCAAGCTTGTGATATCAAGTCCCACGGAGAATAACTGGCACAATCCAGCAGAGTGTATCTGGACAAAGGGTACATGACACCTCAGATTTGTCCCCACCAACGATGAGGGAGCGGAAGTATTCATCCACCACACCATTGACCACTGATTAGCCGCTGCTGCGAAGAGGTGGGGGTGCATAAATTTCTAGGCACTTCCGTCTTCGCCTGTGTACAGGCAAAGGGGTTCTGCCACTGGAGGGTGGTCCTCCAATAAAGAGAGCAGGTGCTGGCTTAGGGGTGAAAATGAAAGAAACCAGCGGAGAGGTGTGGAGACGGAGGCCGAGTGCTGACAAGGTCGGTTGCAGGACTGTTTGTAATTACTCCAGGAGCAGCCATAAAGCTGATGAAATATCGTTTAATGAAGTAGTTGCCTATAAAGAATAGAGGCGTAGATCCTGCTAATCTGTTTTACAGATAAGCGTTTGTATTAGTGAGGGTCCTGCAGGAAACATGGCACACCACACTGAGTAATTTGAGGCGAGTTTAAGAAAGGGACTATTTACAGAGGTGAAGACAGAGAGCAGGGGACCCCTGGGACGAGCGCAATACTGGCAGTGGGGTGTATTTCCATCCCTAGGCTTGACGGAGGGAGGAGAGCGAGCACAGAAATGCTGTGCGAAGAGAAGCTGCGTGCTGCTTTAGGTGGGGCAAAGCCTGCCCACGGAAGGGGAACTCTGGCCTCCCTCTCCACCCTCCTTCCTGTTCCCGTCAGCGCTCCATCAGCCAAACAAGGAGCCAGAGGACTTCCAGAGGCCCTTGCTTTGGTTCCTACTGGAACTCCACAGAGCAGAGCAGGGCCCCCAACTCTGGCCGCTGATCCTCTTTCTCTTAGGTAAACTTTTCATTCTGTGCATTTGGAGACTTGATCCAGCCCACGATGAAGCCCTGACCTTCATCCCTTAATTGGATAGGAAAGGGCTCTGAAAACACTCCACCCACTCTGGCAAGTGAGACTTGTCATGTCTTCACTTACTAATGGAGTAACGTTTAAAATGTGTCCAAAACATGCAAAGAAAGTAAAATATTACTGCGTAGCCTTTCGATGATTTACTAGCACAAGACTACCTGAGTCATCTCTAATTATGTGTAATTTGTTTCTTCTTTCTATTTACAATAGCTAAAGGCCATACTATACTCTATAATGTTAGATGTTAGCTTGCAGAAAATTGATAAGTTGCAAATAACTTTTGTGCTTTAGAGTGGCAATTGATTTTTTTCTGGTTGAAAAAAGTAACCCCCGAATTTATTATTCCACAGCACCAAAAGATATTAACTGTTTTAAATCTAAATTAAAATAATATTGCAGCTTATCTTCTTTCCCTGACCCTAATGCAAACGTCTGCTGTCCTCCTTTGATGCAGCTTTATTGTCCTGCTTGCCTCTCCATTAAGAAATTAAAGAAATCTTTCACAAATGCTCATTGCATATTTGTTCCATATTCATATTTTTAATCTTTTTGAAAATTAACTCTGACCTAACACATTGAGGAAAAAAAATAGATAGTAGAACAATTACTACTTATCATGGATGGATTATGTGTGTGTGTGTTAGGGGGCAGACAGCTGACAGAAACTTAAACTAGTTAAATCACCCTAGAGAGGACGGCAATTATTGGATCATGGAACTAAAATGTCAGAAGGTACAGAAAACTGAGGTTCCAACTTCATCTAGTTCCTCGTAAATGTTGTCTCCATGTAACTTGAGTTTCTGTGGGTTTCATTCTCAGGCAAGCTGTCTCGTAGTGGTAGTGAGGTAGCCCACAGCATCTCTAGGCTTATCATCTGCCAGTTTAGCAACAAAAACTAGACAGACTCATTTCCCATTGTTTAGAATCCTGTTCTCTTGCTCATTGGTCTGGCTGAGGGCTTAATCCTCTCCTTGTAGCATCTACTGACGCTCTTGCTGGCCACCCCTGTGTCATATTCTCACCCTGAAGCCACATGTAGCTGTAGTTGACCTAACTTATGTCTACCGAGCATTGGAGAGGGTGTTCCCAGGGGAGGAATACAGAGCAACAACAACAAAATAAATAAAATACAACCCCCCCCCAAACAAACAAACCAAAAGAAATGAAGAAGTATACTTTATCGTAATAAAGGATACAGTCCATAATGAATATCTAATAATTAGGAATGAGCCAAATAGCAGCAACATTCATGTAGCAAGCCTTATGAAATTATAAGGGAAAAAAGTCAGAAACACAGTAATGTTAGGAGTTTTTACACTATCTCTTCATGGAAGATAAATAAGGATGAGAAAACATAAGTTAAATTATTAGTAACACCCTGAAATGGAAAGAATATAAGTTCCCTTGAGATAGTTACAAAAATTAACTATATGTTAGGTCAAAATGAGAACATTAATAAATTCCAAAAAAGATTATCTCATCACAGTATAATTTAAACTAAAAATAGTAATGAAAGAATATAGGTAACAAAAGTTAATAAAAGTAAAACTATATCACAGGAAAATTTAACAACTCTTTTGAACTTTTGGGTCATAAAAAAATCAAATTGCGGATAATCTGCAAAGTACAATTAATAAAGATACTATACATAAGAACCTGTGGAAACAGCTAAATCAGTGCTCAGAGGAAAAACATCTATTGCTATAGATACTTATAATAATAAAAAATAATCAAAATCTGTAAATTAATCCTTCTATGCAAGAAATTGCAAAAAGTAAAAAACAAAAATTAGGACAGCAGAAGGAATAAATTAAGATAAAAAACATAATAGAAATAGAAAAATTGTAGAATTATTACATAATTTCAAGAGTATTGGGGAATTACAGGAAACATTTGCTTTAAAATCAAGAATAAGATGTCCCTGTTATATATCACACATTAATTTTTATATGGAATCACTATTTAATGCAAATATAAAAAAAATGCTATCTTTCTTGTTGAGGGAGAATGAAAAACCACTAGGTGAGGTCTAATAACCGAAGTGAATGTGATTCTGTCCCTATGTTAAACAGTTCTGGGAGCAAGAAAAAATAACTTATCTGCATGCTCCGGAAAGCTCCTGAGCCAGAGAGCTTACTTGTCGAGATTAAAGGTTTGCTCCTCCAGCCTTCCTTCAAGGTTGTCTCACCGCTACGTTTAACAATCTAATAAACTCTGCCCACTTCCAGCTCTTCTCTCCCTGCAACTAGCCCAGCCCAGGCCCTAGAATCCTATAAATAGCTTCTATTTTTCCCTTTTTGATATACTACTAAGTACTTACTGCAGTAGTCTAAGTAGTTAAGCTCTGTGGACAGGTTTTTTTGGTGGTACTTTGTGGCATAGTAATTGACAGGCTTAACAAAAGGGGTAAATGCAAACTTGTGTTCTCTGCTTGCAACAATGTCACTTTGGTTTTGTAGTTTTCCAAATGTTTTCTAAGAACAAGTTCTTCGTATTTCATTTGGCTGGAAAAGGAATATCGTTTTTTTTAAAAACATCTATTATGTGTCAGGAACTGTGTTAAGCACTTTTGCTTAGTCACGTTTGCTCAGGTCATTGTCTCATTACCTCCACTGAGACATGCATCATCATCGTCGCTTCAGAGATTAGGAAACCCAGGCTGTGAGAGATTAAATAATTTACCCAAAATCATGGCTGTTGGAGGAGGTGGATTGAAAAAGGTCTGACACGGGCCGGCCTGGTGGTGTAGTGGTTAAGTTCTCGTGCTCTGCTTTGGCGGCCAGGGGTTTGCAGGCCGATCACCGCTCACCAACCCATGCTGTGGCGGCATCCCACATACAAAATGGAGGCTGATGGGCACAGATGTTAGCTCAGGGCCAATCTTCCTCAGCAGAAAGAGGAGGATTGGCAATAGATATTAGCTCAGGGCCGATCTTCCTCACCAAAAAAAAAGGTCTGACATATGCCTGAGCCTCTCCTTTTCCCGTTACTCTGGGCTGCCTGCAATCTGTCACCTCCATTTCTGCATTTTGCTGGAAGAATCCACCTACAGTCCTTTTAGCCTGTACTTTTCCTGCAAATTATCTCAATGGCAGCACATTAAAAAAAAAAAAAACCTCAAATTGCTCTTTTTATTACTTCAATTGCTAGAGAAATTTTGTGTCCTGCCTCTTATCTTACCAGAATGATCATTGAAGGATCAGTCTGATTGAATTTGAGAAATGAAAGTAATGATGGTTCCTCAAATATTATTTTGTCTATTTATATGTGCCTACTTGAATCTCAACAAGATTTAAGACGTTTAATTCACATTTGTGAAGGCTTTAAAGTGCATCAAGTAATTTTACATGCATTGTCTTATTCTGGCTTTGATTTCATTTGATTCTAGACTGAACTTATTCTTGACATGTAACTGCCCACACTTGTAATAAACCCTATTAGTTTCTTGTATTTTCTTTTCCGTTTTTAGATCATATAAATTCTTTATTGTCATTACATTGGCCAAAGTTTAGCTCTGCAAATAGACTCATAAATATGTGTACATAAAAGCAAAACATATTTGTTTGTTTTATATGTTTTTAGACAAGTGGTGTTTCTCTGAAAAGTGCCACGTGTGATTATGTGTTATTGATTGACTGTTTGACTGATGACAACACCAATACATTCTTTCTACATATTTTATAAATTTCAGGACTTTTACTGGTTTTTGGTGACTATGGTTCCCTTTGAATGCATGATGAAATGGCTTTGTCTACATGAGCTAGTCTGAAAAAGCCTGTAGGCTAAAAGGGAGATTCAGTTGAGCCAGATAACAGCATTGATTTAAGAGCAAACACATCCCTTTTCAGTCTTGAATATCCAATAGCAAGTAAGAAACTGTAAGGCCTTGCAACCTTTCCTCTCTCCCTTCTCTGTCTGTTTGACCCAAGATAAATTTCAATTACGTAAAGCCTATTTCCTGTTGCTAATCACCTACTCCATTCAGTATTCTTTAAATAGTCATTAAGGCTGCGATGAGATCTCTGTCATTTCTGAAACTAAGAGAAAATTTGGAGCAGCCCATTAACAGAACAGGAAATTCCCTAATATCCTCAGGATATGTATAGAAACCCATCACGATTAAATAAAAGAAGAACTAACTTCTCCTGGGGATATTTATTAAATAAACTTCCTTAAATACGTCTGACAAATATATTATCTTTCCAAAAGAGTCTAATTACCAAGATCCATTTATCTAATTGTGACCCTCAAATACTCTAATTTTTCTTTAGAAACTCCTCTATGGTAATGAATTCACCAGTAATGAAACCAGCTTGCTAAAATGGGTACCAAGATAATCAACTCGTTTGTGCATCTTTTGTATTTTTTATGTTAGATAAAAGCATTCAGAGAAAAAAAAAACCCTATAATTCCACCCTCTAACGCTGAATAAAGTAACTTTTCCATAACAATTTTTCAAGGAAAATGAAAAACATTATTTACTTCATTGTTATTTGTGGCAGTAGCAATAAAATGAATGATGGAAATAGATGTTAAACAACGTGAATTATATTTGTAAAAGAAAGGAAATTTCAACTTTTCCCTTTAAAGTAGTAAAAACAATAACATACCGTTATTCCAGATAATCAAGCAGTAATTATCTCATAAAAGGGAGAGGGCAAGCATTAAAATGTCTATCCATAAAATGAAGGCTTGCTTCAACACAACTTCCTCTGTATTGGAAGTCAGCAAAGTGGAGGCTCATTCAAGGAGCATTAGTCATCAAACTACTTGAAATACCTTTTGACGTCAGGGTCTTTTCAATTTAATCTGTCATTAATTTCTTCTTTTCTATACAAAGCTCCTCTTTCCCCCACTCCAGGCTGATCTACACACATAACTCTCTTCCAAACGTTCTGCTTCTTTCTTCCTTCTGCACCATTTGTTCCTAGCTTGTCTCTGTGTTTAGAATACTCTCCCTGCTTCTCTTTGGTCTGTCTAAATCACAAGAGGCAGTTCCAAAGAATGAGAAGATCAAAGGTTTTGAAATTTGAAAGCAGTATCCAAGCTCTATCTCTAACTAACTGTGCAACAATGGAAAGTATTAAAAACAAGATAACAGGCCCAAAATGGAGTCGCTTCTGCTAAGCCCCAGGTCACCAAATTGGGACTTAATTTAATTACAGTTTCAGCTCTCCCAGAAATTGGATTTTAAACCAGTCAATGAGGAATTGCCTGATCAGCACTAGTTAGGTAATCTGCATGATAGGCCCCTGCCATCCCCTAAAGGAAAGTAACTTTGCAATAACCAAACTTCCTTTTTTGCCTAGTATAACTTCCTTGGTCCTGCTCCCTTCTACCTATAAGTCTTTCATTGTATATAGCTCCTTGGAACTCCTTTCTATCTACTAGAATGGATGCTGCTTGATTCATGAATCTTTCAATAAAGCCAATAAGATTTAAAATTTACTCAATTGAATTTTACTTTTTAACGGAAGGAAACTTTAAAATTTAGTTTTGTCATTTGTAAATTTGGCAATATATCATCTATTTCATGGGATTGATCTGAAGGTTAAACGACATAACTGAAGTTTAAAAAACAAGTCCATGGCACTGAAAATTCTCCATAAATCCTATCCCCTCTTCGGGAATTTTGTAGCAGTTTTGTGGCAATTTCCACAGTGATCTCTCCTTCGGACGTCCCACACCAAGCCTGCCTCTCACGTGGCCCTTTCTACAGGCCTTGTGTAGTTAGTCAACTCTTAAAGCTCACTGAAAAACACTTGCTAAGAGTCACACTCACTTTTAGATGCTGGTGAAGAGAGAAAAAAATATCCACAAGAATCTTTATGATCTATGTCGCCTGAGGGTCTAGTAAAATATGTTGAGTGAGGGTCTAGTAAATCTGCAGAGCTGAAAAAACCAACTACATCTTACCCCAAATTGAAGCAGTTATAAAGGGCAGCTCTGAGGAGGTAGCGTTAGTAGGAGATAATACTATGGCTCTATGATTTTCTCCTGTTGTATATTTTCGTCAGTCAGCAACAAAGATCAGATTATACAGATTGCCTTCCTTCTGAAGCCCATTCTTTCAAATTCTAAAGAAAGCCAAAATTAAGAAAGAGGGAGATTGGAAAGGCAAGAGGCTAGTAAATAAAAGTCTTCAGTCTCAAAATTTCTTCTTGAAATTTTGCTAATGGAGACTAGCACAAGAAATTTACTATAAGCAAAGAAACCATCAGCCTGACCTACAGAAACCTGTGGCTATTTCAGCTCTAAAGTAACCTTCAGGGACCCAAACCTCCAAAAGCAGGAAACAGGCTGCAAAAGAATATAACCCCTGGGAAGGGCATACTTCTCTTTCTTTCCCACTTTTGACATGACCACAGAGAATAAGAAGAACGAAGAAGCTCCTGGAAGTAAAATTAGGGGTGCAGGAAGCAGGGGCTGCCAGATGGACTTCCCCAGGCCAGGAGCTATGCCTTTTTCTGGGCAGGAGTCATCTCATTTTCTGCCCAGCAGGAGTTGATAATTCCTGTGGACCAGAGATTACTGTGCATTCCCTATTCTTCTCTCTTTTTGAGGAAAGTTCTTCTTTCTTTATTATTTTTAAGATTACAGTTATCCTATTCCCAGGACATCATCAGGTGTTGGTTTGTGAGCATATGTGTTTACAGAGTGATGGGGAACATATTACTCTCCTTTTACTTCGTAGTCTCCTGATCAGGAGAAGCAACATGTGGCACTTATGGAGAAGACCATCTCTCAGAGATCCTGGACTTTGATCTGCGTGCAGTAACTGGCTGGAATGTTGTGGTTGTTTTCCTTGGACAAGAGGTGAATGTATTTTTCTTAAGAAAAGAAAGGTATATATCAGATGTTTTGGTGGTCTAGGGGGCAGTTTATGGCAAAAACTGCTGGTTGTTCCCTGATATGCGTTCTCCCTACTTTGATTTTATTTATCTATTTTTATTGATATTATTATTTTTGCATTGGAAACTTGATTTTTATATTTCCCAACCTCCTTTGAAGCTAGTGGAAGTGATGTGTGTGTTTGAGTTACGCCCTTAAAAGGAAAGGACACATTCACTTTTCCTGGTATTTTTCTTCCTGTTGGCTAGAATGTGGACACATTGGTAGTGAACTGTCTTAGACTAAGTGGATGAAGGAAAAACTCTCAGTTTGATGAAACCAAAGAAGGAACCTGGGTTCCTGACAATCCAGGAGTTACCATGTCACTTGATATGATAATATCATATCGTATTACCCCTAGACTGCTATAAGAGAGAGAGAGAGAGGAAGGAGGAGCAGAGGGAGAGAGGAAGGGGGAGTGAGGGAGAGAAGAGATCTATCTTTGAAAACTCTTATCATATTTGGTGTATAAAATCACGGATTGGGGCTGTTCACTTAGGGCAGTGATTCTCAATGGAAGATGATGTTGGCTCCATGGGATGTTTAGCAAGATTTGGAGACATTTTTGGTTGTCTGGGGGCTGAATGCTACTGACTTCAGGTGGGTAGAGGCCAACGATGCTGCTAAACATCCTACAATGAACAGGAGAGCCTCCCAAACAAAGAATTATTGGATCTAAAATGTCAGTAGAGCCGAGTTTGAGAAAGCCTGACTTGGGGAAAGTGCTAATAAAGTTGAGAAGAGGTCCAAAGACTGAAATAAACGATCAGTTATCTTAGAACATAAAGCAATAGCAGAAAGAAAACTGGCAAGTTAAGCAGGTCCAAATCATTAAGGTTCTTGAAAGCCAAGTGAAGATGTTTAGACTTTATACTGAGGGCAGTTAGAAATCAGGATTGAAACAGGAGCTTAATATGATGGGACTTGCATTTTAATGAAATAATTTTGGCTGCAGTGTGCAGAGTGACCTGGAATGAGCTGGTCTGGGGCCATTTAGCCCAAGTTGAGAGAGAGTGCCCTTGGTGAGGGTAGTGCAGTAGGAAAGGAGAAAGCAGTAGACAGATTCAGGAGACTTTGGAGGGAGAAACAAGGTGTTTGGTGACTGTTTTGACACGTTGGTGAAGGAGAGAGAGGGTTCAGGGCTTAACGTGTTTCCATCTTTGGACAAGAAGCACAGAGGTGGCACTCATTGAGAAAAGGATTATTTCTATGCCTTGTATATTTTCTCCAGCATAGAGGAGACACCAGTTATGAGGCAAGGACTTTTAACAATAAAATCGTGGAAATCATCGTCAGATTCCTGCAGGTATTTGGAATTGGGGAGGAAAGCATTATTTTTCACATTTACTGGAACAAGCAAATGGAAGTCTCTTTGAAGAACAAACATCAGGAACTAAGGTCCTAGTGAATAAGCCCTGGTAAACCTTTTCACTGAAGGTGACAATTTTCTATTGTAGTAGGTACATTCTGTCACGTTGAGGGTGGTGTCAGAGTGGAGTGTTTAACTAGTTATGTGCTCCTCTCTCTCATCTTTGTAATTAAAATAGAAGTAAGAAGTACTACCAGGGCCGGCCCCGTGGCTTAGCCGTTAAGCGCGCGCCCTCTGTTACTGGTCGCCCGGGCTCAGGTCCCGGGCGCGCACTGACGCACCGCTTCTCCGGCCATGCTGAGGCCACATCCCACATACAGCAACTAGAAGGATGTGCAGCTATGACATACAACTATCTATTGGGGCTTTGGGGAAAAAAAGGAGGAGGATTGGCAATAGATGTTAGCTCAGAGACGGTCTTCCTCAGCAAAAAGAGGAGGATTAGCATGGATGTTAGCTCAGGGATGGTCTTCCTCACAAAAAAAAAAAAAAAGAAGTACTGCCAGTGTTGGAGGCTGCTTGCTTCTGAGTTGCTGTGGTTAAATACATCTCAGCAACAGTAGGCATCTTAACGTCTCCAAGTGCCTTTATATCGATGACAAAGTCACATTTGAAAGTTATACTTAAAGAAAGATTTGTTATTATGAAACTAAAAAAACATGTAAAAAATATGGAGTGGCTGACTGAAGAAATTTAACATATTAGTCCTAGTTCCAGGATACATATTAAGAACTTATAAACACTAAATGCATTAGGTACACATAAAAAAACTTTGCAGTAAAAATGAAAGGTCGTACTTAAAGTCTATAATAAATTTTTAGGCCTTATTAGGATCTCTCAGAATAAATAATTATTAATTCTTAAGACTGTTAATTCATTATTCCTAAGACTATGAAAAAAAAACTAGATAAGATAGGATTAAAAAAACTCACTATAGAATTTTTATTTTATTAAATCAAAGTTTAAAGCCATTTAAAAAATTATTTAAATGATTTGTTTTAAATATAAGAGAAATCACAACCTAAAAATTGTTATTTTGAAGCCTAAATAATTAAATCATGATATTCCAATGTGAATTTAATATTATACGATTAATCTATGAACAGATTATCCCAGATCCTTATCCCAGAATGTGTAACAATTTTTTATACTGTTTATTTGACAAGCTGCTGCTACTACTAGTTTTCTAAGAGGCAGGTGAAAAAATCACAAAACCAAAAGAATCTAGAACAGATTATTGTTGAAAATGCACTATATGTACTTCAGTATTTCAAGACCTTAAAAATAATTTTTCTCTGGCTAATGTTTTGGATTAAATTTTCACAGATATAGCGCCTCTAGAAAAATGAAAAGCTTAGGACCTATGCATATGAATATTTCATCAGCATTTAATATATGCTAGCGAGTTTACTTGAATACATTTCTGTTACAAACTTATTCCTTAATATAGCCTCATATTCAAAATGTTTTATCCAATAGTACATTGGAATTCAGAGAAGTTCTTTTTGGTAGAAATGAAAATACAAAAACTTATTTGCTCCCTCTGCTGGAGAGATGGGTGTTAATTTAAAGAGACAATGTGATTTTGAACTCTGGAAAGCAATGTGTTTGTTTTATTTCTTAAACCCAAGAAGTGGCTCAGTAAGCAAACATAATGGCATCTAAAGAGGCAGAAATAAAACCCATTTAGTAAGGTACATGCTGGTTTTTAAAGACTAAAATAAAAAAGATGCACTTTTGGAAAATGTTAAGTTGAGAACGAAGATTTAAATGTGTGTTTCTAAAGCTTACTTTCCTGTTTATTGTACACGTTCACTTCCTAGATTTATCTGTCTGTTTATAAAGATAGAAATGCCTGTTTTGTGTTCCTTTATAGATGATGTGGGCCTTTGAGTGTTATATTTTTATAACATCAATACCCAAGCAATAAAACAACAGATCTTGTATGACTTTAGAATTTTTTATTTTTCTCTTTTCCTCGTTCCTCAAGTAATCTCTGACCACATGTTCCAGTGCAATTATTATGAAAGTGTACTAGCAAGTCTGACAGTATGTCAGCTTATAAATATAATAACAATAATAATTTTTAACATTTATTGAGCCCTAAATGTTAGGAATTCTGCTCAATTCTTTATGTGAATAATATTATTTAGTCATTTCTCAAATATATGAGCGTTGGTATTGAAACTATTCCCATTTTACAGATGAAGAAACTGAGGCCTAATAAAAATGTAACTTGTCTATGGTCAAAGGCCTAATAAGTGGCCAAGCCAGGATTTTAAACCAAGCTCTCTGACTCCAGACTGGAGCATACACATTCAACCATTATAAGAAGGTTTGAATGATATCTATGGTAAAATGTCACCTGCAAATTGTATGACCGTTTTCAAACCAATAAAAACTTATATATGTTACTACAAAGCTGCCATTTCTTCCTGCCAGACATCATGTTAATGCAAGTTGCCCATGAAATGTACACTTGTAGGAGAATTATTGTTGTCTCAGCGTGGTGGGCTGAAGACAACCTGATGAGGCTTTACGGGGGAAGGAATGGCATATTGGACTTTCTGGTTAAGAAGTTTGCATGTGAGTGCTGATTCTCTGTGTCAAAAAGTCAAAGTTGTCTCAGGTTTTCTCCTCGTTAAAATGGATGTGCCTCTTGCAGGGAAGTCATAATAATAAATTTGAAAAGATCTGCGTGATGTGCTGAGCCTTACAACGTGGAATAATATGCTCTATAAATACTCAGTAAAAAACCTATCAGCCCCAAAGCCGACTTGATGTGTAGTTATACTCTTGTGCATCACATATGGTAATGGAATGGAAAATTACCTGAAAAAAAATCTTTTACACTGTTAGAAGATTCAATTCAATGCCCTGAAGCTGAAGAATTTTGAATTAGAGTGTTAACACCTTATTTAATGGTTTGAATACTGACTTCTCACCAATTCAAAAGAAATGTAATAATGCATCTGCTGCTTTTTGATGATATAGTCAAACTGCAATGCAGGACCATTGAATCTATTGCTACTTGACTGAGTCAATATTTTCTAAATACCTTAGCTGACGATTACTGATTAACTGATTGATTTGACCAATTATGTATCTGATTATGAATGAATCATAGGCCTACTATATTGAATAAAAACAATGGTATGGAAATTTTGATTGTGACCATGCAACACACAGTTTGAGATATAGGAACTATGATAGTTAAATTGATTAATTATAATTATCATTAATTATAAACCATTTGAGGTCTATACTTCTAAAGTTAGCTGAGTAACAAAACATTATCCACTGAATTTTGTATTCCGTTGACACATCCTTAAAAACATAAAACCAACCCCTCAACCAAAAAATAGCAATTCTATTTCTATTACCCCAAAAATCTCCAGCACCGTGTGATAACATTGCAAGAAAAATTTCTTTAGGAGAAATTGCACTGGTGGTATTAAGAATCCTTCAAATGGCCCAATGGGCATCAGATATATCTGCTGCATCACCTCAGGAAACTGGAGCCAGGAAAGAAGAGAAAAATAGTTCCTGCCACATTGTTGTGGAGAGGGCTATGTTAGTGGATGCAAGGAACATGGCCAGGGCCATTGAGAAAAATATGTGTGGGGAGTATTTCAGAAGTCTCATAATAGAGGCTGCCATCAGAGGCAAAACAATCTGTACTGCTATTAATGTGATTCTATTACTATTATTATTTTTTTTGATGAGGAAGATTAGCCCTGAGCTAACATCCGTTGCCAACCTCCTCTTTTTGCTGAGAAAGGTTGGCTCTGGGCAATCTGTGCCCAGATGCCCAACATCTGTGCCCATCTTCCTCTACTTTATATATGGGATGCCTGCCACAGCATAGCTTGATAGAGGTCCGTGCCTGCGATCTGAATTCGCGAACCCCTGGCCACCAAAGCGGAGCACATGAACTTAACCACTACACAACTGGGCCAGCCCAGTGTGATTCTATTTTTATTTTACAACCAGTATGGCCTGAGAAAACAAAAGTGTATTTGTATATGTTACACTGCACATGAGAAAATGAGGTCCAAGGAGGTCGTAACTTTGTCAATAATATCATCACTTTTATTGGGAAAAAGAAACTGTAAATACTATTTTAGAAAAAATATTTTTTAATATAGTGAGTATCATAGTTGAAAACAGTCTGGAGTTACAGATGTCAGATCCATTCAAAGAGGCTATACCTGTGAAGAAGAAACGAACTAGGAGTTGATTAAATAAATTATGGCACATTGATACAATGGAGTTCTACGCAGCTGTTAAAAAAATGTGGCAGGTATATTCAAAAACACTATAGATAAATCTAAGTGGAGCTCTAAAATACATTCAGGTAAGCCACAAGAAGGCAGGAAAAAGAAAACCAAGAAAACAAACAGAAAACAAAAAAATAAAACAAAATGGGGGCCGGCCCGGTGGCATAGTGGTTGGGTTCACGCACTCCACTTTGGCAGCCTAGGGTTTGCGGGTTCAGATCCCGGGTGCGAACCTACACACCACTCATCAAGCCATGCTGTGGCAGGCATCCCACATATAACATAGAGTAAGATGGGCACAGATGTTGGCCCAGGGCCAATCTTCCTCAGCAAAAAGAGGGGGAATAGCAGCGGATGTTAGCTCAGGGCTAATCTTCTTTACCACAACAATAAAAAAAATGGCAGACAAGTTCTAACATATCAATAACCTCACTACTATAAATGGTTTAAATACGTTAATTACAAAACAGGGTTTGATAGAGTAAATAAAAAATTATCAGATTATATTCTGTCTATAAGAAATTCACTTAAAATATATATATATAGGTAGATTGAAAGTAAAACAATGGAAAAACATATATCATGCAATCATTAATCAAAAGAGAGCAGAAGGGGCTGTGTTAATATCAGACATAGACGTCAGAGCAAAGAAAATGACCAGAGACAAAAAAGAACTCTCCATAATGATAAAAGAAGATAAAAGATATCCACCAAGAAGGCATAACAATGTTAAATGTGTATGCATTAAACAATCATCTCCTAAAACCTTCTGTTTGATAGCGATGTTGTTGTACACTTAGAGAGATCGGCTATTCAGAATATCTTAATGATCATTAATTCTCTATATTTATAAAATCAATTTTATGTTTTCCTTGGCCTTTCAAGGTTTTAAATATTGACATTTTTCCATTAGAGAACAATTTTAACGATACTTCTCTGGTATAGAATCGCTGGTTAAGCAGACAGACACTTCCAGTGGTAAAGCTGTTAAGAGGTTTAAATTATTAGCACAGGTAAGGGAAGGTGTATAGCGAATTTTGAGAAGCTAAGTTCAAGAGAGAGAGACTTTTCTTTCCTAACACCTTTGCTCAGCATGTAGATTAGCTATAACCAATAATGCTATGTATCAAACTACCCCAACACTTGATGACTTAAAACAACAATCAGTAATTTGCAAAGATCTGTAGACTTGGCTACAAAGGTCAGTAGACTTGGCTGATTTAGGCTGACTCAGGTGAGCACCACTTCTTCAGGCTGGGCCAGCTTGAGTAATTTTGCTTTTAACTACAGGTCTGTAGGTTGTCTGAGAAAGCTCTGCTCATGGGTCTTTCATCCTCCATGGACCAGCTGGCTAGTTAGGGCATGTTCTTCACTTGGAAATGGCAGAGGCACAAGAGAACATGAGAAAAGATGTGAGGTATCTTAAGGTCTAGTCTTGGAACTGGCACTCTGTCCCTTCTGCTCATATGCCATAAAGCAAAGCAAGTTACATGGCCAAGCCCGAATGTGAGGGGCAGGTGAATATATTCCACTTTTAGAGGAACGGCACACTTCCTTAGCAATTGGTGTAGATACGGGGAAGAGTGAAGAATTGCGGCTATAGGTGAAATTTAGTAGGACTGTTACCTGTGCTGTCAATCCCTGTCCCCAAACAACACACACACACACACACATCTACACACACAACATGAAGGATGATGACATTGAACCTCTACGCTATTTGTGTTTACTACACACTTCAGAAAGACATAAGAAGGAAAGGGTGGGTAGTGGTAGGGGCTATGCCATCTGGTAGTAAAAGAAATTTTATACAGTGTGACTATAATTTCCCTTGTCTGCTTGGTCAGTGAGTGTGTATAATCCTTCTCCGTTTTTCTTTCTCTTTTGAGGTTGTCCTAAAATCATGGCACGATTAAACTAGAAGAATCCAGACACTTTTCAAGCGATCCGATCTAAAAATATTCCATCTGTGCATAACTCTTGGGTTATACAGTGGGAGGGTAGATATTTGAGGGCTCCTCCCACTACATAATGAGAAGAGTTCTATGTTAGTTGTTTTGTCTATTGATCTTTCATGTAATGTTTCATGACATAAAGTGACTGCAGCATCTTTGACTTACTAAAATTACCCCCTTTATAACAGATAAGTAAATCAAGGCCCTGAGATGTGAAGTGATTTATTTCTACAAGGTACTATTGCTTAAAACATTTAAAAAAAAAAAAAAGGGTCAGTGTTTGTTTTCCTGGCTTCAGTTACTGTATTAGTTTTGCTACATAAAAAATTACCACAGACTTAGTGGCTTAAAGCAACACTCATTATCTCAAAGTGTCTGTGGGGCAGAAGTCCAGGAATAGTTTAGCTGGGTCCTCTGCAAGGCTGCAATAAAGGTATCGTCCAAGGCTGCATTCTCATCTGGATGCTCAACTGGAGAAAGTTCTGCTTCCAAGCTCACTCAGGTTATGACAAAACTCATTTCTTTATGGCAGTAGGATTCAGGCCAGCTTGCTTCTTCAAAGCCAGCAACAGACATAGAGGGACCCTAGCAAAACAGGGAACACTCATGTAATTGTGTACATCCCATCACATTTCCCACATTCCATTGTGTAGAAGTAAGTCACAGTTTCTGCCCACACTCAGGAAAGAGGATTACACAAAGGCATGAAGACCAGAAGTTGGGATTATGGAGGCCATCTTAAAAGTACAAGTATAACATTGTTTCACCTGTCAAAATATTAGTAGGCAAGATGGACACTGTGGTGGTTTTAAAATATGTCTATAAATTTTTTGATATTCTTTCCTTCAACTCCACTCCCTTGAATCTGGACTGGGCTTAGTGATTCATTTCTGACAAATAGAATATGGTGGAAGTGATGGTGGTGTGTGACTTCTGAGACAAGAGGCATTGTGATCTTCTCTTTGCTCTCTTTCTTGAATTACTCATGCTAGGGGAAACCAGCTGCCATGTCACGAGGACATTAAAGCAGTCCTGTGGAACGGTCCATGTAGCAAGGAACTGAGGGCTCTTGTCAAAAGCCAGCAAGGGGTTTCTGCCAACAACTATGTGAGTGTTGACCTTCTGCTAACAGCCATAAGAGTCAGCCATTGTAGAAGAGGATTCTGGGCCCCAGTCAAGTCATTATTAGATTTCTGCAGCCTCAGCCAATATCAACTCACAAGAGAAGCTGAGCTAGACCACTCAGCTAAGCCACTTCCAAATTCCTCACCCACCAAAACTGACAATTCATACATTTTATCACTTTAAGTTACTAAGTTTTGGAGAATTTTGTTACTCAGGAATGGATATCTATTATAGACACAAAGTGTTTTATTGTCTTGTTTCATATCTGTCAAGAAACCTCCCTACTGTAGGTTAAAGGGAACTCAGTTTCTGATAGATTTTTATATTTATGAAAATCTTCTAAAAATTTTCTGTTTTGTTTTTCCCCCTAAGTGACACCAACCCAAGATAGAAATGTACACTTTTGTTAGCATCTAAGAATTCTTTGTAGGAAAAAAAAAAAGTCCATGCCATGTCCTAAAGCATCGATTGGAGGGGTAATTTCCCCTGGCAGAGGCTGTGCTTTACTTAACATTCAAATCTCAGATGTGACTTAAACCTTTTCCATTCTTCCATATCCTAAAGAGGGTATGCTGCAGGTAGATCAGGGCATTTTCTGCCAAGAAGTGTTCGAAACATAAAGTAAGAAAGATGAGAACACTTGTTCTTGGACTGTTCCAGGTGAGTGAAGCCTCAATGCCAATGCAAATGAGTTTGCTCAAAGGGTTTATTCGGAGACAACAGTCAAAAGACAAAACCTTCATAGCGTACTAGAGCCCTAACAAACTTCAAAGAAGTGTGGTACCATTGACAAAGAGCCTGTGGATTGTCCCTCCCTCCAGCTATGAGCACAGGAGCAAAGCAACAGAAAAGTTCATCAAATTGGATTGGTTTTCTTAATGGGACTGAAATAATCTGGTCTAAGTGAAAAAGTAGACTCTCTTTGTTAGGGCTGAAGTTCATTGGGCAAGTCTACATTTATCAAAGCAACTGGTTTTACAATTGGATGTTAGCACCTGGTAGCAATTATTCTTCACTTCTTTACTACTTTTATCCTTCTTGTTTTCCTTTTCATCTTCCATGCATTCCATTTTTATAGTCAAGAGCTGATTAAGTCATGATAGAACATTTTCAGTTTTTCACTTAAAAGAATAATACCCTTTTCCCAAACTCATATATTATACCCTATAATAATACCCTAGAATATCCTTTTCCCAAACTCATCTATTTCACAAATAGCCTTGATACTTTTCCTTTGGTATTGGTGTTTCAGTGGTCAAATTGAAGTCAACTAATGTATATTCCATGGTGGAAGAAGCAAAATACCTATTTGTTTAATTTAATCCATATTAAATTGTGATATTTGTGCCTCAAATGGGGTAAATTTAACAAGGCCTGGATTTAATTTATCAAGTATACTGAAGTAGGTAAATAACAGCGTGGAGTCTGATGCATCAGAGTTGGAAGTATAATGAGATCAGTAGGTAAGCCCTCCATAAAATTACTTGGGGCATAGGAGAATCCAGACATAGCAATTATACTTAGCAAGAAGAAGCAGTTCTAGAGGGTGTAAATCAATTAGTCAGACTTACAATCTCAAAGTAGAGAAGGGAAAATTACTTAAGTTAAACTAAGAAGCATCCTAAATCATCATTACACTGTATCGATCTCAGTTGAAAGCGACTGGCTAGAAATCTTTGGTTTGTCTTCACCATTAAATATTTCCATAGTGTCTGACTAGCACCAAGAATATATAGGCCAGCATCTGAACTATAGTAAATTATAAACACATAGGCTTTTGCAATGCATGCATGCATGTCTTTTGGAAGAAGACTCTCAGAACATTTAGGAGAGTCGGTGTTGATCTATATGCTGGTTGTATTTTTAACATCCCTGTCAATACACCAAAGTAAAAGGTGGGCATGAAGATGGAAGTGTATATAGCAGTGGTTTTAAGTGAGAAATAGGCTGCACTATTTTAACTGTTGGTTTTATATCAAAACATGGCATTGTCCCTTTACTTATTGAATGGTCCTGAATATTTATCACCAAGTTTATCTTCCAGAAAGATTTAATATCCCTAAAATTAATGTAAAAGAGATTTTTTGAAATAACTACTGTATAGTCAGTAGAACAACTGAGAAATATTTTCCACTGATTGTACAAATCCATTTTAAAAATTGCAAACTGTTTGTATTGGATGCATCTGACCCATTCAATTAAAATTTTGGATTAGAGAGAGGAACATAAAATCACTCCTGTTTGCCAGTGAAACCTATCCTTGACTTTGCCTTAGCACTACTTGGAAAATTAGGTACTCAAAGTTCAACTGCATAATTTTATCAATGGGCTAAAAATTAGAGATAGTCATTTTCCTCAAAGAGGAGTAGACCAATTGTTATTTCTACCGATTCTCTATTAAGCACATGACTTAAAGAGAAAAGAGGAAAAAAGGAATGAAATGGGCTAATAGTATGGATAGGCAGATGGATGGGGTGTGTGTGTGCTCACATGCACTTTTGTTCTTTAAGATCTTGTAGTTATCAAAATTGGTCAAGTATATACACATACACAGAATAGCCAGATGACCAAAGCTATAGACTACCTGAATTTCCCTCTCTAGAATTAACCATTGCAATCCTTCCATAAAAGAAGAAGGGAGGTAACTAGGACTTAGACTGCAGCAGAGGCTGTGATGGTAGCTTTTTATACAGTAATGAATTTAATCGTGAGCAACTCCTAAATTAGGACGTTGAGCTTTCTATTTACCAGGACAATCAATTATTCTAACATTGAGGCTTTGGGAAAACTACAGGGTGAAAGAAAGGGCAGTGCTTATTGGCCCTAACATGGGTCAGTCGAGGAACTATCTACTCTAACATGCCCATAATGTAAGTGTAAGAAGGATCAAAAAAAAAGTTATGGGGGCTGACCTGGTGGCACAGTGGTTAAGTTGGTGCGCTCCACTTCAGCGGCCCGGGGTTCACAAGTTTGGATCCTGGGCATGGACCTACACACTGCTCATCAAGCCATGTTGCTGTGGCATCCCACATACAAAATAAGGGAAGATTGGCACAGATGTTAGCTCTGCAGCAATCTTCCTCAAGCAAAAAGAGGAAAATTGGCAACAGATGTTAGCTCAGAGCCAATCTTCCTCACCAAAAATAAAAGAAAAAAAAAAAAAGCTATGGTCCCTGTAGAATCTCTCTCCACCCTTACCATTTTCCTTAAAGTGATGGTTGGTGGAGAAGGAAAACCTGAGTTTGAAAACCTTCCAAGATTTGGTTCTTTATATTGCTAAAGGTGGACACTAGGGTTTCCACCTTCTTTGTTTAGTATCTTTTGTATTTGTGTTTGCAAAACACTTTAAAGAGTCCTTATTCATGCAAAAGGAAGGTATCAGGAACAATAAGAAAAAGGCAGAGTCATCTTTCTTACACACATTGATGCAAAAAACCTTAAAGTTAGCCAATAGAATCCAGCAGCTCATGAAAAAACAACACATCATGACCAAGAGAGCTTCTTTCTAGAAATCTAAGAATGTTTCAATTTTAGGCAGCTTTTACTATATTAATAGACCAAATGTGAACCCAAAAGATCGTTGTCCATGGATATTGAGATAGCTTTATATAAAACGTAACACCCAATCTTCATGGTGTGCTGTATATATTGCTTTTGCTCTTCCAGATCATTCTTCACCCTCTTCTGTGCCCCAGGGTGTTGGCCTGTATAGACTCCATCAAAGGACTCTTTCAATCCCTAGAGTCTAGGTGGGTTTGGCCAGTGGAGACACCTACCACCAGGAGGAGATCTTAGAGTGAGAGGAGAGTGAGATCGGAATATTTAGTTCCTGTTTCCCTCTCTGAAGCATTGTCAGGCTGTGTCTCTCAAAAAATTGTCACTGCTATTTTCAAGGTGCTTTTCTACATGACTCTCTCCCTCTGAGTTCTGGTAAATACATCAATCCCTTGTCCTTTCTATCTTGGGAATAATCCCAGGTTTACTGAAATATCTTTTGAGGTTCCTTGATTCTCCAGACTCACCTTAATAAATAGTCCCTTTGTTAAAATAAAATTATCCTAATTTCAGTGTACTATCTGTTTTTCTTCTGTGACCTTGATTGGTTCAGATGGGAAATTCCCTTAGCATGATCAAACATTGTGATATATCAATAAAGTATATAAATAATGAACAAATATATCTAGTCTTTGTCTAAGAGCTGCAAAACCCTTGGAATTTCCTGAGTGATAGAAGTGTCTCTGATATGCTAATGGAGTGACTCATGGTGTACCCCTAGATAGCTTCAGGATGGGGCTGGTCCCCAAAAGACCAAGCACATGATTAGAAGGTTGAAGACTTTGAGCTAGTCTAACCTCTAGGAAACAGAGTGGGGCTGGAGATTGAGTTCAATCACATGGCTGATGATTTAATCAATCATACCTAAGTTATGAAACCCCAATGAGAAGCTCAGTGGAGCTTCCTGGTTGAAGACTACATTGATGTGCCCAGAGGGTGACATGCCATGACTCCACGTGGAGATGTCATGGGAACTCTGCATTCCCTCCCAGACCTCACCCTATCTGTATCCTTTATAATAAATTATAATGATAAGTATAGCAGTTTCCTGAGTTCTGTAAGTCACTCTGATGTATCATCAAATCTGAGGCATTATGGGAACCCTCCAATTTGTAGTCAGTTGGTTGGAAGATCAGGTTGTCTGGCAATCTCCCAAAATGCAGCTGGCATCTGAAGTCAGGGCAGTCTTGAGGAGGTTTAAGCCCTTAATCTTGTGGGGTCTGATGCTAACTCTAGGTAGTTAGTGTCAGAAATGTATTGCAAAACATCCAGCTGGGGGTGAAACAGAACAAACATATACCAAATCAGGAGATAGCATCATGTTTAATGGTGAAACTTCAAAAATATTTCCATTACAATTGGGATAGCCACTATTATATTAGTATTTTCAGTTTTAGTAATACGGTTACTTAAGACTATGAATTTTCATAGAGAATAACATTGGTTTTGCTGAATCTTGTAAGTTCTGATATGTTTCATACTTACTATTTTCACAAATTCTTTAGTTTGGATTTTGATTTCCTCTTTGATCCAATAGTTAATATTTTTCTTTTAATTTCAGATGTGTTTTTGTTTTTTAAATTACTGTTTAAAAAATATTGTAACTACACTGCACTGTGAACAGAAAGCATTTTTGATACTATGTCCACTTTGTGAGTTATTATGCCTTTCTTCGCAGATTAATATTTATTTAATTTTTAAAATATTCACAGACACATGGAAATAAGATAGAGTTTCTGACTTCCTGATGTTGAAAACATTTTGTATTTATCAGATAAGGCTTATTAATTTGGCCATTCAGTGTCCTAAAATTATTAGTAATTTTTCATTTACTTGATTTATTATGTGACCTTTGAGAGCTGAGATAGATTCATGTATTAATATTGTGTTTCTATTACTTATTACTGTATTTCCCAGAGTTTTTGCATTATGAGTTTTGTCGATATATTATTTGGTGCATAGAGGTTGATTGAAGATTTTTATTGTGCTTTATATTCTTTACTATTATAAAGCATTTTTCTTTGTCTTATGTAATGGTTTTTTCTTGATTGAGTTTTCTCAATATTAATAGAGACTCCTGATGCTGATGATTCTTTTTTTAATATTTCTTCTTATTTTCTCTCCTTTTGTAATTGCCTTGTAGTTTTTTGCTCATCTTAGTTTTCCACCTTCAGCTTTTATGAATCACCTTGTTTTACTTGTACACTTTGTATATAGCATATTCTTGAGGTTTTGGAATCTAATGTTTAATACTTTTCTTTTTTTCTAAGTTTTGTTATGTGATCTCTGTTTTTGGTTTTTGTGTTTTTGTGTGTCTTTTTATTCTGATAATGTATAAGGTGTATGGTCTTTGTTATTCTTTTAGTTAACTTCACGCTGTTTAATTTTATCTTTATATCTTTGATGATTTGTCTGTTTTTTCATGGAGAATTTATTGCTTCACGAAAGAGTATAAATCAGAACACTTCCTTTCTGTATTAGTTATCCATTGCCATGATAATGCTGCATAATAAACCACCTCAAAACTTACTAGTTTAAAACATTAAGTATGTCAGTTGCTTAGGATGAGCTTGGCTGAACAGTTAATTTGGTGTTGGCTGGGCTCTCTCACTTGAACTATTGGCTGCAGGTCAGCTAGTCCAAGATAGTCTCAGCTGGAATGACTGGGGCAACTCAGCTCTGTTTTACATGTCTTATTCTCCAGCAAGCTAGCCTATATTTTTATGCTGAAAGTAGAGGAACCAAAGAAAGCAAGAATAAACCCACAAGACTTCTTTCAGCTTAGATTTGGAACTAATATGTTGTTACTTCTGCCACATTCTATTGGTCAAAGCACATTATAAGCCAGCCCAGATTCAAGGAGTGTGGACATAGTGTCTGCATTTTTACTGAGACAATACTCAATATCACATGGTGAAGAATGTGAATACAGAGAGGATTGAAGAACTGGGTCAATTAGTGCAGTTAATTTAATAAAATCTGCCCTAATAGCCACATTTGTTCACATTTCTCACACACGCAAAATATGCTCCTCTCACCTCAAGTTATGCCCCTCTATTTAGTCTAAATTCTACTTTCAAACTGGCTATTTCCCCATCTCACTCCAGTTATCCTCTTTCTTGTACTACTTTATAATATACAGCTAAATGCATTTGAACCAGCACTTAACCCGCTAAATGCAACACTTTCAGTATTTTACCTGGAGATCTCTTTGCCAAATCCAGTAGTTCATTAGGTACATCTATCTTCCACGTTATCACAGGAGGCAGTATTACCAACTGTTTTGCCAGTACATAATATAGGTTGTCATTTCTCCAGCTTCCTGAAGCAGTTTCTTTGCCATTTTTTCAGCTTCCTCTAACCGTTTCCTCATTATTTTCCTAGGCTCTGCCCCCTGCTTGGTCTCACATGCTACATATTTTAGATTTTTATTACAGCAGCTCCCACTTAGAAGTAGGAGGTCTGGGACCACTGGTTAGCTTGAATCTTGCCTGGCATCTGTCAATTTCCAATAAAGGAGTCTGAAAATTGCTGAGTCAGTGCCCAACCTAAGTGTTGGATTCGATACCATTAATTCAAATCTCTCAATATTGTTTAAAAATTTTTTTAAATATGTTTATTTTTTATCTAGTATGAGAATCTTTTTGTTAAAAAAGTTATTTTTTTAGAGCAGTTTTAGGTTCACAAAAAAATCGAGGGGGAGGTACAGAGATTTCTCACATACCCTCTGCCCCTCACACATGCATAGCCTCTCTCATTATTAACATCCCCCACCAGTGTGGTACATTTGTTGCAACTGATGAACCTACATAGACACATCATAATCACCCAAAGTCCATAGACTCTACCTCAGGGTTTACTTCTGGTATTGTACATTCTATGTGTTTGGACAAATGTATAATGACATATATCCATCTGTATATTATCATACAGAGTATTTTCATTGCCCTAAAAATACTCTGTGCTCTGCCTATTCACCCCTCTGCCTAACCCCAACCTTGCCAAACACTGATCGTTTTTTACTATATAAATGTTTTTTCTGAGGGGTAAATGAAGTGTATATGAAAACCAAGCACTGAGTCAGGTACATAGCAAATGCTCAAGAGATGTTAGCTTCGTCACTTTCCTCAATTTCCTGCATTTACTCTGAGATCTGGGTTTTACTTATAGACATTTAAAGACTATTCTCTAATCTGATATACTTTATATTTTATTAGATTCTCTTTTATATAAGGTCTTAATTATGAAAAATCATTTTTATATATTTAGCCTATATGAGAAAGTGAGAAATAATTTTCTGGATGTAAATTTGAGTAGAAATGAATGTCTTTTAAAAATTCCCTTGTTGTATGTCAAATTTATTCCTAAATAGCTATTAGTGCTATTCTTTAATTTAAGACATATATTTTACAGGATTTCTACATTTATGAGATGAACAAATTGTTATAAATTCACTCAGATATAACACTTCTCAAATTGTGGGATTTAGGCTTTTTTTTTTTTGTCAGCATCAAGTCTCTCTTTTTGCTGCTAGCAAAGTGGTGTGGATTATCCCACCTAAAGCCATGCAGTTAAACCCTTGCTGCTGGCAAGGCAAACAGTGGTGAGTACTTTTCAAGAATCAAATCTCTCTGATCTGATGTGCTAATAACCAAGTTCAGTCCTTGGCATAAAGGCAAAATGTGCCTCAGTTTGTTCCTTCATGGTTCATTTTGCACTTTTTTTTATTTTGGTAACAAATCTTTGCCTCTTTTTCTAACAGGTTCATTTTGCTTTAGTTTTACTTTCATTGGGAGGTAAACATGTTTATTCTAAAAGGTAAATTAAGTAGTCAATGCATACAAGAAGATATTCATTTCATTCCCATGCAAATTTGTCTTTTTGGCAAAATATAGTTCTTTCTGATATTTTGGCCATGTAGGTATTGAGC
Source organism: Ceratotherium simum simum (assembly GCF_057802395.1). Taxonomy (NCBI): domain Eukaryota; kingdom Metazoa; phylum Chordata; class Mammalia; order Perissodactyla; family Rhinocerotidae; genus Ceratotherium; species Ceratotherium simum. The sequence goes on from NC_141909.1 coordinate 19,757,859, forward strand.
CCAGGGCAGGCCGCCCCAAAATATCCCACAATGGAAAACTGATTATTTTGAATTAGTTATTTGAGAAGCAGCCAATGCAAAAAGGGCATTCTGACCCTCCTCTCTTTGTTCCCCCTGAAAACAGGAAATAAATTTCCCTTGTGAAAGGTACTCTCTTTGCATCCTTATCACCAGAGATAGGGAATTCAGGTCGGAGAAGCCTATATAAAAAAACCTTGTTACCTTTTTACTAATTCATTTACTAAACTCTGCTTAAATTCCTTACTAAGTAAGCACCCAAACCTAAGTTTCTTTGTCCTGTCAAATCCTCAGAAATTCATTGTTTCTTTGTATAGAAATGTATATATACTGCTTGTTTTGCCCACTCTCTGAGCATCAGTTTTATGATCTCCCATGCATACATATTAAATTGGTTTTTCTCCTGTTAATCTGTCTTGAGTTTTTTTTATTAGTCCAGCCAGAAGAAATCAAGTAGGGTAGAGTGGGGGCAATTTTCCTCTTCTGGACATAGACCAAGTATTATGTTGTTTTATCTTCTGGAATGGAAATAGATGCACATATCCTTTATAGTAAATTTTCATACTGAGTTCACTGAGATCAACTGCTTTACATTTCTGTTTAGCACTTTGGAATTTTAAAAGTGCTTTCATGTTTTGTCTTCCTAATAACTGTGTAAGAAAGACATGATAGGTGGTTTTGTTGTTATTTTATTGATAAAGAAACTGCAAATCAAAGATTCTAAATGATATATTCAGAATCTGGTAGCTGGAGGGTGGGTTGGAAACCCAATCTTTGGCCATTTGCCTCCATGATTTTTCTGCTAAACCACCATGTCTCTCTGTTTATAACTCAACTAAACATAAACTGACTGTTTATGTCAGAGAAGTTGGGGATATGTGGTTATTTATATTAACTCTGACATGTCAAATCACAAGGTTGTTGAATTTTTTCTACCAATATTTGTAGTCAATTGTGAGAGAGGTGAGCTTATAATTCTAGCTTTTGTTATCACACAGTAATTGATAACTATTAACTCACAGCCAGGTTCATTTGCTCAGAATTATTTATCTGGTGAGTGGATTTGTCCTGGGCCATGCTGGCCAGTGTTAGGCAGTGCAAGATAACTAGACTTGAATGCACAAGAATTTTGTAATTAGAGTCTCCTCTAAACAAAAATAATGAAGCAAACAGAGTTGAAATGTTCCCTGCCCTATTGATAAATTATTCTATTCCAAGAATCTAAGTCAGAAACCAGAAGAAATATTTCTCTCAAATAAAAGCATGTGGATCCAAGTCATTTCTTGTCAAACTTTCATGGCGTATATATCAGCAGAAAAGGAATCATCATTTATTGAACTACTAACTGCATGTGCTTGTTCCTTTATGTGACCAGCTCTTCAAGCCTATAAAATCTGCCAAGTCTATATTATTGCCCCATTTTACAGATGAGAAAATTAAGGCTCAGAGAGATCACTTGCCACTAATGACAGAGCTCAAATTTGCATGAAGTGTTCTCAAACCAAAGTTCTTGCTTTTTCTCCTCTCCCAACAACCTTCTCCCCAAAACAAATATCTATAATTTCTGTAATCTCAAAATATTGGGATCTGCTTAAGGTAATCATTTCTTAAGTAAATTAGGCAATGTTTGTATTTGCCTGAGTACCTAGAAGAGTTTAAGAAAAAAAGGGAGACAAAAGGTAAAATTAAAATATTGTTGATAACGTCAGACTAAACTAAATAATTACAGATAATTTAACCGCTATGCTTAATATAAGTTTGATTTAGAGGTAAGGCTTCCTCTGATGCACTACAGTTGTTGCTTATGGAATATAAAAAATTATTTTGCAAGGAGAGAAAGTCAGCAGAGTTAGTGAAGATTTGCCAGCATAGAAATTTAGAAGGCATTGACTTGTGTAGCTACACATGAAACAGACAGATTCAGTAGTCAAAAGATTTGTGTGTTCTGCTTACAAATTTAAATTTTAATTATCATGACACATGATTAAAAGACTCCTTAATACTCTAATTTAAAAAACTATAGTGGCTGGCCCAGTGGTGTAGTGGTTAAGTTCATTTGCTCCACTTCAGTGGTCCGAGGTTCGCAGGTTCAGATCCCAGGCGTGGAACTACACACCTCTCATCAAGCAAGGCTATAGCAGGCGTCCCACATAAAAAATAGAGCAAGATGGGCACAGATGTTAGCTCAGGGACAATCTTCCTCTTCAAAAACAACAACAACAACAAGGAAACCAAATAGATTTATTTTCCCAGAAAAAATCTTTATGATTAATTGCATGCAACACCTAAGAGATCCTTAGTACTTTGCTTCAGCATACAAAGTTTCTGTTAAAAAAAAAAAGTATAATAATTCATTAAGGATTCACTTTGAATATTGTTTTGAATTTTAAATACTGTTTAGTAAATTCTAGTTTTGACAGGAGTGAAATGATTTAGCTTGGAGTGGGCTCTTGGTTATGCTGAAGAACTGTAATAAATCAGTTGCATGAAAAAAATTTGAGAGCATGTCCCTATATTTGCTCTAGGCCATTCCAAAGCAGCTAAGGCTTTGTTTTACCTCAAAAAGGAATGTTTAATTCATTAGAACAGGTAGAAAAAAATGTGTTTATGATTTTTCTTGGTATTTTACTTGAAGATTAATCTTTTGTTCACCACTGGATCTGTACAAAAGCAAATTTATTTGAAAGGGATTAATTGTCATGCAGTGTGTGGCTCTTAGTTTTCTTAAAGTGAATAGGAAATAGCTGGGGCCTACAAAGTATTTCAGTTTGAGGGTAATGTGTTTTCTGGTTTCTACTCTGTCAGATTTCCACCCTGGTCTCCAGGGAGATGAGAAGAGATTTCCTATTTGACATCTTTTGCCTAAAGCAAGTCCTGAAACTAGGATTCATATTATTCATTTGACTGAGTGCTGATTTCCATAGGTTTGCCAAGGGTCTGAATATAATCCTTTTTCTCAAAAAACTTAATACCTCTCTTTTGCAAATGAAGTTGTATTTTGTACCAAATAATGAGGGAAAGGGGAGAAATGGGGAATGTTTGACTCTGAAACAAATTGTATGGTACATTAAACTAGATAGAATCAGGCTTTTAAATGGGTTTAAATTTTTTTTAACTAACTTGTCTTTAGAGGTATAGGAAAATTTAGGACTCAGAACATCCCTTTCTGGCCACAGATGAAAAGCAAAAAAAAAAAAAAAAAAATTCATGTATAGAGAAAACTAAGTTAGAAATCATGAGGTCTTTTGTCAATATCTGCATTACAACAGTAAAATATAAACTTAGTCTGATAAAGTAAATTAAATATGACTTATTCCATCTACCCCCAGATGTTAGTTTCCACGGCTAAAAATCTTCTAAAGTTGCTGACTAATTTAGCAGAGATGCATTATCCATGGACTCAGTTAATAAAAATGAGTGAAGATATTACAATTTTCAGAGATTAATAAAAGATCAGAATCATACTTTCCTATATGGGCTAGCTTTTTAAAAAATAGGGAGTATCTCATAATTACATTTCAAACATAGTAAGTATATGAACATAACATTTTTTTTCGTTCTTGTTCAAATGCAGGGATAAACCAGTAGAAAAGTTTCATGAGGTCACGAAAAATTTCCACTTTATAAATAGGTAAAAAATACAAGTACTCCAAACCATGATTTACCTATGGTATAGATGGGAATTAATTTTACCCAATGCCTAATCACTATCTTGAAATTTTTCTATAATGACTATTATAATTGGTCTTTACATTGAGAAAAGTCACATCCTAATCTCTCCAACCACCTTCCAAACCAGTTCCTTGACCTGAATTCCCCATATCTGTTAACATCACTATCAATGGACCAGGCTTGACATACTGGAATATCTTTTATACCAATTCTTACATTTCTTCCACAATAGTCTATAAAATTCCTATTTATGAATATTTTACCTTCATAATGCCTTCTTAATCCACCTTGTTTTCCTCTAATTCCATTGCCATAGCACATGTGGAGCAGGATAAGTTAATTCAGACTTTTCTTTTTTTTTTTTTTTTTTTTTTCATTTTTTATTTGTTTATTGCAGTAACATTGGTTTATAACATTGTAAAAATTTCAGGTGTACATCATTGTACTTCTATTTCTGCATAGATTATATCATGTTCACCACCAAAATACTAATTACAACCCATCACCACACACATGTACCCAATTATCCCTTTCACCCTCCTCCCTCCCCCATTCCCCTCTGGTAACCACCAATCCAATTTCTGTCCCTATGTGTTTGTTTATTGTTGTTATTATCTACTACTTAATGAAGGAAATCATACGGTATTTGACCTTGTCCCTCTGACTTATTTCACTTCGCATCATGCCCTCAATGTCCATCCATGTTGTCACAAATGGCTGGATTTCATCGTTTCTTATGGCTGAGTAGTATTCCATTGTGTATATATACCACAGCTTTTTTATCCATTCGTCCCTTGATGGGCACTTAGGTTGCTTCCAAGTCTTGGCTATCGTGAATAAGGCTGCAATGAACACAGGGGTGCATGTACCTTTGCAAATTGGTGTTTTCAAGTTCTTTGGATAAATACCCAACAGTGGAATAGCTGGATCATATGGTAGTTCTATCCTTGATTTTTTGAGGAATCTCCATACTGTTTTCCATAGTGGCTGCACCAGTTTGCACTCCCACCAGCAGTGTATGAGAGTTCCCTTCTCTCCACATCCTCTCCAACACATGTTGTTTCCTGTCTTGTTAATTATAGCCATTCTGACGGGCATGAGGTGATATCTCATTGTAGTTTTGATTTGCATTTCCCTGATAGTTAGTGATTTTGAACATCTTTTCATGTGTCTGTTGGCCATCTGTATATCTTCTTTGGAGAAATGTCTGTTCAGGTCTTAAGCCCATTTTTTAATTGGGTTGGTAGTTTTTTTGTTGTTGAGATGCATGAGTTCTTTATATATTTTGGAGATTAAGCCCTTATCAGATGTATGGTTTGCAAATATCTTCTCCCAATTGTTAGGTTGTCTTTTCGTTTTGTTGATGGTTTCCTTTGCTGTGCAGAAGCTTTTTAGTTTGATGTAGTCCCATTTGTTTATTTTTTCTATTGTTTCTCTTGCCCGGTCAGACGTGGTGTTTGAAAAGATGTTGCTAAGACTGATGTCGAAGAGCGTACTGCCTATGTTTTCTTCTAGAACTTTCACAGTTTCAGGTCTTACATTCAAGTCTTTAATTCATTCGGAGTTAATTTTTGTGTATGGTGTAAGGTAAGAGTCTACTTTCATTTTTTTGCATATGGCTATCCAGTTTTGCCAACACCATTTGTTGAAGAGACTTTCTTTTCCCCATTGTATGTTCTTGGCTCCTTTGTCAAAGATTAGCTGTCCATAGATGTGTGGGTTTATTTCTGGGCTTTCGATTCTATTCCATTGATCTGTGTGTCTGTTTTTGTGCCAGTACCATGCTGTTTTGGTTACTATAGCTTTGTAGTATATTTTGAAATCAGGGAGTGTGATACCTCCAGCTTTGTTCTTTTTTCTCAGGATTCCTTTAGCTATTCGGGGTCTTTTGTTGTTCCATATAAATTTTAGGATTCTTTGTTCTATTTCTGTGAAAAATGTTGTTGGAACTTTGATAGGGATTGCATTGAATCTATAGATGGCTTTAGGAAGTATGGACATCTTAACTATGTTAATTCTTCCAATCCAAGAGCACGGAATATCTTTCCATTTCTTTGTGTCTTCTTCAATTTCTTTCAGAAATGTTTTATAGTTTTCGGTGTACAGATCTTTCACCTCTTTGGTTAAGTTTATTCCTAGGTATTTTATTCTTTTTGTTGCAATTGTAAATGGGATGGTATTCTTAATTTCTCTTTCTGCTACTTCCTTGTTAGTGTACAGAAATGCAACTGATTTTTGTATGTTGATTTTGTATCCTGCAACTTTACCATATTCGTTTATTACTTCTAAAAGTTTTCTGGTGGATTCTTTAGGGTTTTCTATATATAAAATCATGTCATCTGCAAATAGTGAGTTTCACTTCTTCCTTTCCAATTTGGATCCCTTTTATTTCTTTCTCTTGCCTGATTGCTCTGGCTAGGACTTCCAATACTATGTTAAATAGGAGTGGTGAGAGTGGGCATCCTTGTCTGGTTCCTGTTCTTAGAGGGATAGCTTTCAGTTTTTCACCATTGAGGATGATATTAGCTGTGGGTTTCTCATATATGGTCTTTATTATGTTGAGGTACTTTCCTTCTATACCCATTTTATTCAGAGTTTTTATCATAAATGGATGCTGGATCTTGTCAAATGCTTTCTCTGCATCTATTGAGATGATCATGTGATTTTTGTTCTTCATTTTATTAATGTGGTGTATTACGTTGATTGATTTGCGAATGTTAAACCATCCCTGCATACCTGGAATAAATCCCACTTGATCATGGTGTATAATCTTTTTAACGTATTGTTGTATGCGATTTGCTAGTATTTTGTTGAGGATTTTCGCATCAATGTTCATCAGTGATATTGGCCTGTAATTTTCTTTTTTTGTGTTGTCCTTGTCTGGTTTTGGTATCAGGGTAATGTCAGCTTCGTAGAATGAGTTAGGGAGCTTCCCCCCCTCCTCAATTTTTTGGAAGACTTTGAGAAGGATAGGTATTAAGTCTTCTTTGAATGTTTGGTAGAATTCACCAGGGAAGCCGTCTGGTCCTGGACTTTTATTTTTGGGGAGGTTTGTGATGACTGTTTCGATCTCCTTACTGGTGATTGGTCTATTCAAATTCTCTACTTCTTCTTGATCCAGTTTTGGAAGGTTGTATGATTCTAAGAATTTATCCATTTCTTCCAGATTGTCGAATTGGTTGGCATATAGTTTTTCATAGTATTCTCTTATAATCTTTTGTATTTCTGAGGTGTCTGTTGTAACCTCTCCTCTTTCATTTCTGATTTTACTTATTTGTGCCTTCTCTCTTTTTTTTCTTGGTGAGTCTAGCTAGAGGTTTGTCTATTTTGTTGATCTTTTCAAAGAACCAGCTCTTGGTTTTATTAATTTTTTCTATTGTTTTTTGGTCTCTATTTCATTTATTTCTGCTCTGATTTTTATTATTTCCCTTCTTCTACTGATTTTGGGCTTTGTTTGTTCTTCTTTTTCCAGTTCCTTTAGGTGCATTGTTAGATTGTTTATTTGAGATTTTTCTTGTTTGTTGAGATAGGCCTGTATTGCTATAAACTTCCCTCTTAGAACCGCTTTTGCTGTATCCCATAAATTCTGGCATGTCGTATTTTCATTTTCATTTGTCTCCAGGTATTTTTGATTTCTTCTTTGATTTCTTCATTAACCCAGTCGTTGTTCAGTAGCATTTTGTTTAATCTCCATGTATTTGTGGCTTTTCTGATTTTCTTCCTATAGTTGATTTCTAGTTTCATACCTTTGTGGTCAGAAAAGATGCTTGGTATTATTTCAATCTTCTTAAATTTATGGAGACTTGTTTTGTGGCCTAATATGTGATCAATCCTGGAGAACGTTCCATGTGCATTTGAAAAGAACGTGTATTCTTCGGTTTTTGGATGGAATGCTCTGTATATATCTACTAGGTCCATCTGTTCTAGTGTGTCGTTTAAGGCCAATGTTTCCTTATTGATCTTCTGTTTGGATGATCTATCCGTTGGTGTAAGTGGAGTGTTAAAGTCCCCTACTATTATTGTGTTACTGTCTATTTCTGTTTTTATGTCTGTTAATAATTGCTTTATATATTTAGGTGCACCTACATTGGGTGCGTAGATATTTACAAGTGTTATATCCTCTTGTTGGATTGTTCCCTTGATCATTATGTAATGCCCTTCTTTGTCTCGTTTTACAGTTTTTGTTTTAAAGTCTATTTTGTCTGATATGAGTACTGCTACCCCAGCTTTCTTTTCATTGCCATTTGCGTGGAGTATCTTTTTCCATCCCTTCACTTTCAGTTTGTGAGTGTCTTTAGGTCTGAAGTGTGTCTCTTGTATGCAGCATATATATGGGTCTTGGATTTTTATCCGGTCAGCCACCCTATGCCTTTTAATTGGAGCATTTAGTCCATTGACGTTTAAAGTAGCTATTCAAAAGTATGTACTTACTGCCATTTTTTACTTTTTTTTTTTTTTCCCTGAGTGTTTTAGTAGTCCTTCTCTGTTCCTTACTTCTTCTATACAGAATTGATGGTCACTTTAGTTTCACCTCTGTCTGAAAGCTGTACTCTTTAACTACCCTCCTCCCTCCTTTTATGTTTTTCATTTGATATCCAACCTCTTTTTGTGCATTTGTATCCATTACGTTCTAATCGTGGAAATAGATAATTTTTCCTATTTGTGGTCTTCTCTTTTCCCCTTAAATCAGTCCCTTTAACATTTCTTGTAACACTGGTTTCTTGGTGACAAACTCCTTTAATTTTTGCTTATCTGGGAAAATTTTGATCTCTCCTTCCATTTTGAACGATAACCTTGCTGGGTAGAGTATTCTTGGCTGTAAGTTTTTTCCTTTTAGCACTTTAAATATATCATGCCATTCTCTTCTAGCCTGTAAGGTTTCTGCTGAGAAGTCAGCTGATAGCCTTATGGGGTTTCCTTTGTATGTAACTTGACATTCTCTTGCGGCTTTTAGGATTCTCTCTTTATCTTTAATTCTGGACATTTTGATTATGATGTGTCTTGGTGTGGGCCTCTTTGGGTTTATCTTGTTTGGGGCTCTCTGTGCCTCCTGTACCTGGATGTCTGTTTCCTTCCTTAGGTTAGGGAAGTTTTCATCTATTATTTCTTGAAATAGATTCTCTGACCCCTTGTCTCGCTCTTCTCCTTCCGGGACACCTATAACACGGATGTTAGTGCGCTTGATGTTGTCCCAGAGGTCCCTTAGACTGTCCTCACTCTTTTTAATTCTTTTCTCTTTTACCTGTTCACCTTGGGTAATTTCTTCTAGTCTTTCTTCCAGCTCACAGATCCGTTCTTCTGTATCCTCTACTCTGCTTTTGAGTCCCTCTAATGAGTTTTTCATTTCCAGTATTGTATTCTTCATTTCTGATTGGTTCTTTTTATATCTTCCATTTCTTTGTTGACATTCTCACTGAGTCCATCTATTCTTCTCCCCAGATCAGTGAGCATCCTTAACACTCTTAGTTTGAACTCTCTGTCGGGTAGGTTGCTCATTTCTGTTTCACTAAGTTCCTTTTCTGGGGTTTTGTCCTGTTCCCTTACTTGGAATGTATTCTTTTGCCTCTTCATTTTGCCTCTTTCCCTGTGTTTGTGTCTACTTATTAGGTAGGTCAGCTACGTCTCCTGCTCTTGGATAGGTGACCTTATGTAAGTGATGGCTTAGGAGGCTTCCAGTGTGCTTCCCTCAGTTCTCAATGTTCCAGGGGTGACCCCTATGTGGGCTACGTGTATCCTTCTGCTGTGGCCTGTTTGCTCTCCCTGTAGGCGCCCAGGGAGGCTGAGTTATGCTCCTGGCCAGCTGTTGTAATGCTCAGCTGCTTGTAGTTGTTGTGGGCCCTTCAGTCTCTTTATCAGCTGTGGGGAGCCCCAGCACAGTTGGCTGCAAGTTCTAATACCACATTTGTGTTGCAGTATTTCTTTTAAGTGAGTAGGCCCCCACCGTGGCAGGTTGTTAGGCTCAGGGCCTTACAATTGCTGTAAGCCTCTAGCCTATTAGGTCTCTTGTCAGCTCTCTGAGGATTGCAGCTGGGTGGGGCTGGCCTCAGGCACAGGAGCACCCAATTGTTTCAGGTTTTGGAAGGTGGAGCAAACCTCCTATGTGGGTCTTTGAGAAGTACAAGTCTTCTGTGGCTGAGAAGCCCTGCCGCCCACAGGTCCACACACACAGTCAACACAGTCCTGCCCCGTGTGGGCGCCCCGACCTCCCCAAGTGGACCCAGTCTCTCCACGGCGGGAGCCCCACACACTCTGCCACCGCCCCACACTCTCCACCCGCTCCTTGTGCACACCCTGCCCCGCTCAAGTCAGCTCAGTTGCCAGGCTGCAGAGAATCCAGTCACCAATCTATGCAGGCCCACACGTTGCCTGAGGGCTTGTTGTTGGGTGGGGCTAGTCTCTAGGGTGGGCTGCCTGCCTTGGCTGAGCTGGATTAAATCGGTGCTCTAGCGGGTGGAGCAGACCCTGGGCTAGCAGGTCTCAGGGAGAACTCCAATGGCGTCTGTGTCAGCATGCTCACACCAGGCCACAACAATGGCCGCCGCCAATGTCCCAGTCCCTGGAGAGGTCTCACCCCTCACCGAGATGCACTCAGGGCCTATTAGGTGGGTCTCTTGTCACCGAAGCACTGTGCACCTTTCTTTCTGGTGATTTTAGGATGCTTTCTGGAACGGGTGAGTTTGTGCGAGGGCCCTTTAAGAGCCAGTTTTAGTTTCTTTGTGAACCGGGTTTTCTGGGGGTACTCCCCAATGCTTTAGTAGCAGGCAAAGTCAGATATTATGCTGCTGGTCTCAATTGTGCTGGGTCCACAAAATGCCCACAGCGGGGGCGCTCCCCGGCTCAGGGCCCCGCGCCTCCAGGGAGGCTGCGTACCTGTGAGCTGCTCCCGGAGGCCGTGAAGCTGGCACCTTGTGAAGGCGGCGTTTTTCTTCTCCAGAAGGGAGTCTCTGCCTCTTCTACCCCAGTTAGGATTGTCCGTTGTTGCAGGAGTTCCTCTTATCCAGTTTTCAGTTCTGTCTCAGGGGTAATTTTTCCACGAGTAGTTGTAAATTGGCTGTGTCCACGGGAGGAGGTGAGTTCAGAGTCTGCCTACGCCGCCATTCAGACTTTTCTAATAGGGAAAATAAACCGCTTCCACCTTTGTGAATTTAAATATCTCACTTTCACCATCCTGTAACACCCAAACACCCACCCACCTACCAACTCACTAGAGTTTAAGGATTAAATCCTTCTGCTGTAGAGCAAAGATAAACAGTTATTTGCTGAATTGTTCCTTGGACCATCAGAGTCAATTGAGATAGAACTAGTGGAGAGGAGTTCTGCAGAGCAGTTAGAAGGGAGGAAAAAGAGTGTTCGAAGAAACAGAAGGAAGGAAAAACATCTGAGGTAGGAAGACATGTCCTGGCCTAAAAAGATTAGAGGAGAAGAGTGGAGAGAGAGGAGGCCTTTCAAGCAGGGAGAGGGTGCCAATATTTGCCTTATGGGTAGACTTGGCAAAGGATGACTGTGAGGGGCATTGCTGATGTGCCCAGGTACAAGATTTGGCTTCCCTACCATGACTGTCTTTGCCTCAACCAGGTTTTATGCTAGTATTTTTACTGGAAGAGGTTCTTCTTTCCTCTAGTCCCTCACTGGGTGACTACTGGGTAAGAGTGATGGTACTCTGTGTCACAGGACTTTGCTTGGTCTTCATCTTATAACACCCAGGACACCCCTACCATCAATAAGGGCTGAGTTGCTTGCCTGGTCTCTAACCTCCACCATATACTTGGGGAGTTGCTGAACTTAATCAATCAGACACCCAGAGCTCCATGGTGTTTAATGATATGTTAGGATGTGTGTAGGTCTTAGAGACAGCTTTGATTGTCTCTGATTTATCATCTTTTTCTTTTCCTACTGTTAAAGGATACATTTATAAAAAGGCCAAGTCCCGACTCTCATAAAAAACATAAAATGAATGCATGTCAAAGATTTTATTTAACTCATGAATTTATGAGGTAACCAGTTAGATGTTACAACCAGTTCAAAGATAATTCAAAGAGCAGAGATATATAGGCCATGAAATGATTTTACAGATTGAAAGAAAACCGACTCATTTCCACAGGGATGGGGGAAATAGGGCTAGGGAGGAGAAATAAAATCTCTCCATCAGACAGAATTGGTTTGCATGCTAATAGATGAGTCATTTGCAGATTTGCAGTGCTATCAGTTATCTGCAACTTACAGAATTGTAAAACAGCTCTAAAGACCACGAAAGGTGCAAATCCCTTAGATTCAGAACCTGGAAGGACGTTCTTTGGAACAGAGGTTGGCAAATGTTTTCTGTAAAGGACCAGATAGTAAACATTTTAGACTTCGTGGGCCATATACAGTCTCTGTCACTCACTGATCTTGGTTTTGTTTTGTTTTGCTTTACAACCTTTTAATAATATAAAAACCATTCATAGCTCAAATGCTGTACAAAAATAAACCACTGGCCAGATTTGGCCCATGGGTCCTATTATGCCTGAGTCCTGCTCTCAACATGCGTAGTTTAGTATTGAAGTCACCCAGTAACCTTTCTGGTCCACTTCAACGTCTTTCACAATTTTTCTTGACAGTATCCGGACCCATCCTTCATTTTGTTGCAAAACAATTCTTTTAAGATGTTAATTTGGTTAAAGCCTTCTCCTTCTCAAGCAATTTCAATGGATCCTTGCAGAATTAATTAAGTGCACACTTCTCAGACCTGGCATTCAGGACTCTCTAATCGTCCATTTGACTGCTGCAGATTTATTCCCCAGTATCTTCCCATGTACGAACCACTTACTCTTACTTAAATATACCCCGTTTTCTTACTTCTGTACATTTTCACATGCTTTAAATATTACTCAGAATTCTCTTCCCCTTTTGAAATCCTGGCCTTCCTTACAAGGCCTATTTCAAAAGCTGTCTGCCCAACCATGTCCTTTCCAACCTTTACCCAGGGAGGATATTCTTTGAGCCCTCTTAACCCCTCTATTAATTCATCTTTACCTATATTACTTTCTGTCTTATTCTGTTTGGACTGCCACTAAAAAACATACCATAGACTAGGTTGCTTATAAACAACAAGAATTTACTTGTTATAGTTCTGGAGGCTGGGAACTCCAAGATCAAGGCTGGACAGATTCAGTGTCTGCTGAGAGCCTGCTTTCTATTCCACAGAGGGCTGTCTTTTCACTGTAATCTCACTTGGTGAAAGGGGCAAGGGATTCCCTGGGGTCTCTTTTATAAGGGCACTAATCCCATTCATGAGAGCTCTGCCATCATGACCTAATCACCTCCCAAAAGCCTCACCTCCTGATACCATCACATTGGGGATTAGGTTTCAACATATGAATTTTAGGGGTACACATTTAGTCCATTAGTATTTCCATTCAATATTGAATTTTTTTCTTGTTTACCAAATCTAGATCTTTCAAAGATTAGGTGCTCAGTAAACTGTTGTTGCATTGCATCATTTGTTTCTGCATAATTTTTATTTTGCTGGGATAAGACTTTTTATTGATTTACTGAGATAACTTAAAAGTGTTTGTTCCCTTGATATCATTAGCCAGGCTGGTATCTATGGGAAAAATCACTTAACATACTTGTATTAGTTATCTATTGCTGCATACCAAATTACCCTAAAACTTATTAGCTTAAAATTTAAAACACATTTATGATTCTATGGTTTCTGTGCATGAAATATCCGTGTATGGCTTAGTCTGCTTCTTTGGCTTATGGTTGCTCACAGTGTGGCCACGAAGATAATGCCAGGGCTGCAGTCACCTCAATGCAGTCACCTCAAAGTTCAACTGAGGAAAGATCCCCTTCCACACTCACTCATGTGATTTTGGCAGGATTCAGTTTCCCGGTGGTTGTTGGACCGAGGACCGCTTTTCTCAGTGGCTGTTGGTCAGACATCTCCCTCTGCTGCTTGTGCCTCCTCCACAGGGGAGCTCGCAAGATGGCGGCTCACTTCATCGCTTCATTGGAGTAAGAAAGAGAGAAGAGCCAGAGGGAGAAGGAGAGAGAGGGAGAGGTCAAGCTTTTTATAACCTGCTCAGAGTGACATTCCATTACTTCTGCTGTATTCTATTTGTTAGGGCAAGTCTCCAGGTCCAGCCCACAGTCAAAAGGAGAGAATTACACAAGGGTATGAACACCAGGAGGTGGGATCATTGGGGCCCGTTTTAGCGTCTGCCTGCCCCAATTCTCTATACTTGGGTTTCCTTCCACTCAGATGATGGTAATAATGTTGACCCGCCAAGCTCAGAGAATTGCAAGATTAAAATGTTATTGTACGTTCAAAATGAGGCGGAATGCTACAAGTGTTCTCTGAATGTAAGAAGACTATGGGAAACCTTCTCCTGTCGAATAAAGAAGTTGTTAGATTGATCATATTTATGGAAAAAGTCAGAATTAATCTTCAAAAACAATTCATGTTTACTGAAAAGAAAAATGCTTAAGTCTGACTATGCATTTTTTCCCTCTATTATCTAAACCTTAGCTTTTAGAAATCCAGACTTTTTTCTCTTGTCTCTCTATGGTGTTGCATATTTTAAACCGACATGCTTGCATTCTAAAAGAGCCTTTGGAAAAAGAAAGTAATCTTAAGACAAAGGAAAGGTTCTCAGGCATCCATGAAGGTCTCTAATTTTGGAAGATCTCTTTCCTAGAAATCTTGAAAGAGACTGTTTCCTCTGTCTATATATGTATTAGAGCCCTGAGAAACCGTTTTGAAAGTGTCTGGTTAATCGGGTTTAGTCACCACTGTTTCGACAGTTATTGCTGCACAAATTATTGCAACTGCATTATATCTTTATTCCAGTAGATGGCAGAAGCATACTATGCACCAAATTGGAATAAGTTTGAAAGCTTGTATATTGAAGGCATGAACAAACGGTCTCAACCTGTTTTAAAAATCTGCCTTTGTTGTGTTTAGGACACCGTGGGTGTTAGAGGGAATTGTAGCATTCCATCACAGACACCTCTGATTCAGACAGGTTTTGGTGATGTCGTACGGAATAAAAAAAAAGCATTTCATACGAACAAATAGGCTCAGGCAGAATTAAGTCATGCCTGTTTGTTAATCTCATCGTCAATTCAATCAGGCTTTTTTTCCTATTTTCTTTTTGGTTTATGTTTTAATAAAACAAACTGGATATAATATAGAAATCATTTTAATTAAAAGAAAGGCATATGGCACTTTGTAATTATAAACCATGAAGAACAGTTTAGATACTGGTGTTCTGCAAGGGGAATTAAAAGACACAGAAAGACATAAGACATTTACATTCAATTGCTGTTTTTCAGTTATGTGATACCAGTATTTTTCGAAGAATGAACGTGTTATTACACATATTGTAATTTAGAAAGCATATATGCTTAACAATTCTATTGCTATTCTTGCCTGTTTATGTTCTTGCTAATTTGACAATACTGTAATTTAAACCAGGAACATTATACAGTGATGTGATTGTAACCGCTAAGAAATAAGGATGGTGAAGTTTATATTCATGGCAAATAAAAACAAACTAGGCAAAATTTGGATAATTTTTCTGGCGTTGATTCTGTATGGAAAGAATGCATGCAACCAAAATTCAGCAAGGTAAATCTTAATTTCCTTTTTGTTTTCGTTACATAAAATGAGATATATTCTGACTAAAAAAAAAAAAAAGAAAAAAATTTCCATAGCACGTGTCGATAATAATGCCTATTGCTTTTTTGGTCCTTTTGGCCTCAGCAGAACATTACCTCTAGCCTTTCCTGTGAGGCGCCCGACACTTTGGTAGGGGGCTCCCCATGGGGATAGGCCACATCTAGCCAGAATAGTATTAGGAGGTTTGCTGGTGATGCTTTGCAGTGAGCAGATGGGCAGGATGTTAGCTGGAGCTAGCTTAGGTTGTCAAATCTGAGAGCTGAAGCACTAGCATAAAGCCAAATGAATACTGAGGTTCATGGCTGGGAAATTAGAGCAAGACTGGATGAGCTGTGGGATTGATTTAGGCAGTTCAGGAATTAGTTTTTGAGTAGAGGCTATACGCCTGGGTACTTTTTCAGTGTGATGTTTTGGAAGACTTTCTGTTTAAAGGCACTAGCTAAAAGGGGTGCGTTACATCAATGCCTTTAGGGTGTGTCAATCTAAGAAGTCCTCTCTGTTTGCTGAGTTTTGCTGATTGCTCAGACCCAATTAGATTGTAAATGAGATTTGTATTACTTTTTGCTTAATACATTATCTTACATATGCTTATAATAAAGCTTTGCTGACATTTTCTATCCACTGTAGATGTCTTTCAAGACAAACCCATTTGACTGGGCATTTTATGATGTCAAAGTGCTTGATTTTGAAGTACAGTTTTAGAGAATTTATTGCGTCTTCTCTTCTACATTAGTTACAGTTTGAATCTATTTTAGCACAATCTTTGGAGTACCTTATTGTTCCCCTTTCTTTCTCCAGAAGAAATGCTGATTCTCCTTTATAGATTTTTATGTATCTAGGATGTTTATTTATCCATTTTTCAATCCCATTGAGATTTTTAAATGGCCATGAAAGTAGTTTCATTCAAGGTTTTCTTGGTAACCTAAATAAAGTGTGCATGCTCATCCATTTCTTTTTTTACAGGCATATTTTCCTTCATTCTAGATACTGTATTAAACTAATTTTGCAAATTCTTGTTTATCTCAATACAAACCAGCTTAAAATAAGGATATGTTGAGAATTAGAATCTTGAAAAATTTAATAAAAGGGAAAATCAGGTTTGAAGAACTTAAGACCTTGTAGTGAAAATGGCTTTAGCAAACTAACCTATGTGGTTTCACATCTGATATTATTAGAAAAGACAGCTGTATTATTAATTTTAATTTACCATATTTGACGTGGAGGAAAGTGTTAAGATCTCTATCCTTGTCAGTTTCAATGAAATATTTATAATTTGTTTTCTTTGTTGAAGATAGCATTCAGGCAGAGAAGCTCTTTGATGCTTGTTTCTGTGTTTTGGCCTCAATCTAATTGTGATTTTTTTGATTCGGTTACTTAGAGCTGCTGATGCCAGGGTTCTGATACTAGTTCCTACCTCCATGTCCTTTTGTCCCTTTTGTCATTTCTCTAGTGACAACATCACTTGGATATTTGATTTTTAAAAAGCTTTGGGTGACTTTTTTTTTTTTTCAACTTACTCAGGTATTTTTTTATCTCTTCCCAGTTCCCAGGGTTTTATGGTCTTAGCTCTGTTTTATGTCAAAATATATGCTGTCAACTCATCTTACTTAAGCCTTAGCTTCCTCCTATCTCACAAATGCAAATACCACCACCATGTAATTCCAAAGCACAGCAGTATAGTCTTTTACCTTCATTTGTTTCTAAAAGATTTATTGAGGAGCTGGCCTCGTGGCATAGTAGTTAAGTTCGGCACAGTCCACTTCAGTGGCCCAGGTTTGCTGGCCCGGATCCTGGGCATGGATTACACTGCTTGTCAAGCCACGCTGTGGTGCTGACTCACATACAAAATAGAGGAAGAGTGGCACAGATGTTAGCTCAAGGCCAATCTTCCTCACCAAAAAGAAAAAAAATTTATTGAAAAGCCACTCTATTTCTCTGCTACTCATTTTAGCTTCATTTTCAATTTCTGAATGCCAAGCTCCTCTTTCTTTAATTATCTTTAACAGAATTTTATTCAATAATTTTACAAATATTTACTGGATATCTACACTGTGAATATAGTAGTGAACAAAGCTGGTAAGATCCATAGCCTCATAAAGCTTCCAAACTAAAAGAGAAGATAAACATTAAAGACATAATTAAAATACCGTGAAAGCTATTGAATGTGTACGGTAGCAGGACCTAGTCTCAGAGAATAACCAGGGGAAGCATCTCTTCCAATTACTAGGGAAGCATAACAAATTAATTTCAAATTTAGTGGCATCAAACAATCACTATGATGCTCACAGATTCAGTGGATCAAGCATTCAAATAGGATACAGTGGGATGACTGGTCTCTGCTCCTTAATATCTGGGGACTTAGCTGGAGGATTCAGAGCATAGAGTCTGGAATCGTCCAAAGGACCTTCATTCACGTGTCTGGTACTTGATGCTGGCTGTTGACTAAGATCTTAGCTAGGACTGCTGGACAGAACAACTACATAAGGCCTCTGCATGTGCTTGGGTGTCCTCACGCATTATGATGAGTTCCAAAGGCAAGTGTCCCAAGAAAATCCAGGCAGAAGCTGCATCCCTTTTATGACATAGCCCCAGAAGTCACATAGCATCACTTCTGCCGTGCTCTACTGGTTAGAGAAGTCACAAGACAGCCTGGGTTCAAGGGGAGGGGAAATAGACTCCAGCTCTTCATAGATAAGGGATGAGGTTCGGGCAAAACATATAAGATGATAAATATTGCTGTGTCATGGCCGTTTTTGGAAAAATACAACCTGACACAATATCTTTGAGAAAGTGATATTTAAGTTGAAGCTGGTTGATAGGGAATAAATATGAAAAGGACGCAGTCTGAGTAAAGATCCTGAGAGGGAGCAAGCAAATGACTTAAGTGAGAAAATGAAAGCCAGTTTCGCTGAGTCATAGAGTGAAGAGGTGACTGGTGGGAGAAAAAACTGGAGAGGTAGGGCTTTCTAAGCCTCGGTAAAGAGTTCAGACTACAAGTAAGGCCTTATAGAGCATATTAAAGATATACAATCCTCTTCATAAAGGCAATAGGAGACCATGGGCAGGTTACAATTTGGGAGTGACATGATCAGATTTGTGGTTATAGATGCCAGGCTGCTGGATTGCAAGATATAAGTGTGGGCATTGGGGCCCATTTAAGTGTCTATTCCAATGATCCAGGTAAGAAATAAAAGTGGCTTGGCCTACGGTGGTGGCCACAGAGATAGAGTCAAGCATATAGAGTTGAGATAGAATTCGTTGGAATGGGCAAGATTTGGGAAATGGTGTGACTGTAAAGGGGAAGAGGGAGGTGAGATGTGAGGATATATTCAGGTGTTTTGCTTTGGAAACTGTATATATGGAAAGACTTGAGTATGAAAGTTATATTGAGATGTCTAATGCTAAGTGGATTATATAGGTCTGGAGCTCAGGAGGGATGAAGTATGCATTCGTGAATCATTGGCATATAGATGGTACCTACAGCCATGGATTGAATCAGAAGAGGATATCAATAAAAAGGGAAGTAGTTTCACAAATTAGGTTACCTAAAGAATAAGCAGAATTCCATCAGGCGGAAAAAGAAAAGTGGCTTGGGAAAAAGAATTTGACTTTTCTTACATTTTAAACTCCTTCAGGGCAGAGATCATTTCTTTATGGGATGGACTGAGATAGAATGAGAGATAGAATGGGTAGGATTTTGGAAATAATTTGGTTGTAAAGAATCTCTTTGCAGGGACAATTTTCTGTAACACATGAGAAAATTCATAGACATGAGGCTGGAAAATAATGAATTTATCAGTAGTGAAGAATAATGTTTATAGTTGGAAAGAAAGGCATTGTTTTACATAGGTTTGGTTTTCTGTGCTGTGAAATAAGAAAGACGCTCTCTAGATAGTAAAAAAGTAAACTTGGTATTTGGAGTAAAGGTGAGCAACCAGAATTAGTTATACAAATTTGGGAGACTGTATTCTGAAATTATGCTCAATGAAACTCTGTAGATCAAAGAATTTTCTGTGGGAGTGAATATTTTTTATATTCTGCAATATAGAAGGGTGGTTTGGAGAAGAATGTGTCCTGGCCTTTGAAGCTCTTTTCCATCCCTTTGAGTATGACTAGGTGGGAAGATAGGAAGAGTTAGGGTAGTGAGTCTTG
Organism: Ceratotherium simum simum; assembly: GCF_057802395.1. Lineage (NCBI taxonomy): Eukaryota > Metazoa > Chordata > Mammalia > Perissodactyla > Rhinocerotidae > Ceratotherium > Ceratotherium simum. Next base: position 19,777,363 of record NC_141909.1, read on the forward strand.
TCAACAACTACAGGGGTTGCTGTGGTTGGTCACATTTAACCAACTAGCCAGTGGAGCTGGAGTGGGCATCTTCACTTAAATCTGGAATAAGTAAATAGCTACCTGGATGTCTCTAGCTAACCTGCCTTGTTTCCTAGTGACCTAAGAACATTGACAATAAAGTTATGCTTCTGTTAATACGTGTTATTTTCTGACTCTTTGCCTATTGCTTTCATGTAGCTGATTATCTTGAAGAGAATGGGCATAATTATGAATAATAACCCTGTTAGTAAAATGCTTTTAATCCCCAGAGCCCCAGAATGTTGTGTTTTCTCAGCAAAGAGTGACTGAACACTTTGGTAATAAGCATTATCTAATGTGAATGGGTTTAATATTTTCCAACCTGTATCAATGTAGGGAAATTCTGAAGATGAAACTTATTACCAAAGTATTTATTTATAAATTTCAGTACTAGCTAATTGTGAATGAAAAGTTGATTTTCTATAGGGTTCATTCATTTAATATGTATTGAATCACATCTACTTCATGCTATTTCTGGTTCTAGGCTCTTGAGACCTAAGAAATGAGTACAGTAATTGCCATTAAGAGCATACAGTGAATGAGAGGAGAAAATCTAGAAAATGCCCTAATGCAGTTCAGGGTGTTATGAGAGTACAGACAACTGTTACCTAAATCAGAAGCTCTCGCTGACACCTCTGGTCTAAAAGGAAATTGAATAAGATTGAATCCTGCACAAGACAGTAGGTATTACTATCTCTAATGTTTTTCTTTTGGTATTGAAAATATCCAAGAAAGGAAAAATATGCTTCCACAGTGTGAACAGGTTAATACCTCACTTTTCTATATGGTAGGTGGGATCTGGGACAAGAGGACACTGTATATAATGAGTGTGCTGAAAGCAGCACAAGGTGGGTTTCTCCACAGGCCTAATTTTCCCAGTGAGACTCTACACTATGCCAGGAATTGTCATCAGTGCTTGAATGTGATTCGTCATCAGTGGTTCTCAAAACCATGAGTGAGGATCTGAATCACCAGGAGAACTCTTTAAAGCAGAGTCCTGGGCTCCAGGTCTAGGATGGGGCCCAAGAATTTGCATTTCTAACCATTTCCCGGGTAATGCTGATGCTGATGCTGCTGGTCCCAGAACCAGACTTTGAGAACCACTACACTAGATTTATCCAGTATCCTTTACACTGGATTTATCCTCAATGAATTCACAGACAGGTGAGGGAGACAGGTAAGTGAGCAGATACCAACAATGCAGTGTAATAAGTACAAAGGGAAGTGAAGATTTGAGCTGAGATTGTTTAGAATCATGCACAATCAGATTCATGTCAAATAGTGATTTAGTGATATGTAGACTGGCAAACGAAGTAAACATTGATGTAATTATTAAGATACTTTGTCCCCAAAGCCCAATAGTATAAACCTTTTTTTGAGGACGAAAAAGTGACAATGCCGCCTTGATTCTTTGTCCGTGCTGATCGGTTTCACCAGTTAAATGCTTCCCTTTGCAATTCACCTCGTCTTTGTAGATTTAACCTCAAATCATTTGGGAGCTACTTTTCTCTCCAATGTCATCAGATAAATAGAGGCTGTGTTTGTGTTTCTTGACAGCCATATAAAAGTGCATTTATAGGTTTGGGTTTCATCTTCTTTTTATGTAGAGTTGCAAATACAATGAATTATGTCAGAGCCTAAGTAAAAGTCCTTCCTTTTTTTTTTTTTTGGCAAGGTTTGTCTTCTGACCCAATTTAAGCACCACCAAGTGAGAGATTATCTTATACAATGAAAAGAGCAGAAAAATCCTAAACTTTTGAAGATAGATTTTGTTAGTGCAAAGTAACTATGTGAATAGTCTGTAATCATGTTACATGAATTGTCAGGAAAAAAGTTATTTATTTCAAATTTCACTTTAATGGGAGACTGAAGAGCAGTTTTAAACAGTATAGGTGTTTCCCTCAGATGTCAGATATTTAAAATTGTCCCAAAGTAGAGAACAATGCTTTCCAAAAGCATGTTTTGGAAACTAATGGGAATGCTGCCTTTGCCTCATATTTCTATCTTCTGAGCTGCTTTAGTATAAATTTTGTGTCCCCTCACCTCTTCTCCCTCTCATCTCCTGTCCCTTTGCTTCTACAGTCTTCTTGTAGGGAAAAAAGGAGTTTCTTGCCAGTTAGTATCTCAGGACGACTTTTGAGGTCTAATCTTGCCTTCTTCTCATCTTCTTTACTTCTTAGATACCTCAAGTTTTGACCTACTTTTTCGGTTAATACCACTTAATCTTCCTTGTGATTTTGTTCTCTTCTCGAAGACACTGTGGGATAGAACACAGGATTGCTAATCCAGGTTTATTTTTTTAAAAAAGTACTTACCTTCCTATTTATTTTTAAAGAATTTACCCTTATAAGAAGACATATGTGCATTAATGAAATTAACAAATGGTGAGGTTATTCCGAAGTGGCAGAAGTCTTAGAGTGTCCTCTTTGTTGCTATGTCTGGTTTTGTAATGTGAACCAGATTTGCTGTTTAAATGCCTTTTCCCTGACTCCCTGATCCATTTGACTCCCTGACTCCCTAAATCCCTGGTTCTTCTGGGAATCTCTAACAGCTATTTTCCCATAGGACATAATACCAAACCTTCTCCCCCCTACTAGGGAGTTGCCCTTACTCTTGGCCCCTTTTTCTTTCTCCTAATGACAGTCCTACATGCCTTTACACAGAGTGAGCATCTTGCTTTTCACTGTCTGCACTCAGCAGTGTAAAGGGTCGCCTGCTGGGACTAGAGCAAATCTTTTCGTAACTAAAACTTGATTTAATGTCATAAGGAATACCCACATTTACCTTATATGCTGCAACCTAGCCCGCCCAAATTTCATTCAGTGGTCTAATCTAGATCCAACCAGGTTATAGTAAATAAATTAATTAGGTGAGTCCCCAGTGTACCCTACAGATAATATCCTAGCCCTTCTAATCTATGTCCTCCCCTATCTGAGAAACATCTAGTTTCTCCAAATGATAGGCGAATGTATACCTTTGAGAATCTCTATCTTGCTACTGTGTTCTTGTCACCAATTTCTATTCTAGACAGAGATTATTGGTTGCAAGGAACTGAAACTTGCTCAAGATTTCTTAAATAAAAAGGGAGGTTTATTTTAAAGGTTTGGATAAATACAGTCAGGTCTTATGGAGACTGTCATTGGAATCAAGTCTTCTGTCTGGAACCAGGTTTGTTCTTTCAGTATCCGTTGGACAAAATGGTTTCCTTTAGGCCTTTATTCATAAGTCTGGTCTGTTTTGCTCTCCACGATTTTAACTTGGCTTTACTCTTTCACTTGGCTGCCCACAGCTCATTGATTCCATGTGTCAATATCTCTTCAATTAAATTCAAGAGATGAGTGGGAATTCCTGATCCATCTGCTGTCATTCATGGCAGGGCTGCAGGAGAAAGTCTGCCACACTTTCACCTATTAAAAAGATTTCATCACATCTATAAATTTTTTTTGTCAGAGCCACCCCTACCAAAATGTTAGATTAGGTGAAGTCACTTTTAGAAACAAATTAAACTAAAATTCTGCATGTAAGTGTCATCAGAAAATGAACTGTTTTAAAACTATCTCAAAAGTAGAAGCTTGATACAATAAATAAATAAGTATACATTTTTAATATACAGAAAAAAGTGCTTTGACAATTGCAACCTCTCTTTTTACATCTAGAATGAATTCAAGTGCTCAATTTAAGAAGAAATTTGCATGCTAATAAATAATGACACAGCCCTAAGTTGGTGCAGGATATCTGCCAACTAAAATAATAATCAGTGACTATCAACAACCTTAAAGAAGGGAGAAAATAAACTTCGTAGTAGTTGCTTTTCAAAGCAAGCTTGAACTACAACTTTATCTGATTTGTGAAAAAGTTCTGCAAATGTTATTTTCTGAGGTCATGAAGGTGGGGCCTCATGATGAGATTAGTGCCTTTATGAGAAGAGAGCCCAGAGAGCTCACTGGTTCTCTTTATACACATGGGCACAAAGAAGAGGTTATGTGAGGACACAGTGAGAAGGCAGCCGTGTGTAGCACCAGGAAGAGAGTTCCCACTAGGTTCTGAATTGGCCAGCACTTTGATCTTAAACTTTCCAGACTTCAGGACTGTGAGAAATAAATTTCTGTGGTTTAAGCCCCCTTGCTGATGGAATTTTGTTATGGCATCTCACGCTGGTTAAGATACTATTTATTTTAATTTTTGCAGCTGTCATCTTTTACAGGGAATGCTCAGGTTAGCAACATCAGTGTATTTAACTGAAATAATTTTCAGAACAATAATCTCTCCTTAACAGGAATAGATTTTAATAGGAAACAGTATATAATAAGAAGTACTTGATCTACAGTACAGAGGAGAGCAAGGAAGCTTCCTAGCACCTGGTGGGATAAGCTTGGATATAGAATGAAGTCGTCTGGGAATTTAGTTCCCCAAAGTCTAGTTATCTGGTTCTAAGGGTAAGATAGGTAGGTAGTAACCCCTGCCAAGGCTTGTTAATTCAGAGGTTTTCAGAGAAGTCTTTCATGGGTGATGCAGATTTCACCTTGTACTTGATATCCTAAGGCAGGGATTACCAAACTTTTTCTGTGAAGGACCCTGCCGTCTCTGGCAATTAATCAACTCTGCCCTTGTTGCAGCCATAGACAATATGCAAATGAATGGGCGTTGCTGTGTTCCAATTAAACTTTCTTTACAAAAACAGTCACAGTTCATAGGCAGGATTTGGCTCACTGGCCATAGTTTGCTGATGTTTTTTTCTTCTCCCTCAAGTCATCATGTATCAATCTTAGGGTCTTAGGAAAGGCAAGCATTCCTGGGCAACACTAAACTTTTTCATTGCTGTCTCACAAGGGCATAATACCTGATGAATCACCCTACAAAACATTTCTAGTCTACCCCATCTGGAACTAGGACTTGCTTTTCCTATGGAAGTGCTTGCTGCTTTCTTTCCAATCTCTCTTAGAATTTAGGGTCTGTCCATTGGGATGAATTCTATCATACTATCCATAGCTTGAGTAGATATGGTTTGTTATAGCCGCATATTGACTGCTTATATTTAATTATTTTCCTCTCAGTTGTTTGTATTGAACTCATATTCCTCTTCCAAATTCAGCAGTAAATTGAACATTGGATTTCTACTTTGTGGTGAACATCATGAAAATAAATATGATACTATTCCTGTTTTCTACTGATGCCTCATTATCCAGAATCTTCAGTGAAAGAGGTGTTCCATGTGACTGATTACCCAATAACAAAAGCTCATTGTTTTAGGCACCAAGACTTTAGTTTATTAAAACCATTTTGAATTAAAGTTTGAAAAAATTACACACTTCCTCATTATTTTAAACAGTCTATTGACCAGAACTGTACTCTTTAAAGCCTTGGAATTATGAAATGAACCAATATTAATACAGTGAGCTGTAATTCAGCTATACTCTTAGGAGATGGTGAGTGATACAGGGGAATTTTCTTTTTTTTTTTTTTTAAAGATTTTATTTATTTATTTTTTCCCCCCAAAGCCCCAGTAGATAGTTGTGTGTCATAGCTGCACATCCTTCTAGTTGCCGTATGTGGGACGCGGCCTCAGCATGGCCGGAGAAGCAGCGCGTCCGTGCGAGCCCGGGATCCGAACCCGGGTCGCCAGCAGTGGAGCGCGCTCACTTAACCACCAAGCCACGGGGCCGGCCCCAGGGGAATTTTCTTTTATACTAAATTGCTCAAGAGAGCTATGCTTTTGAGCCTGGCATAATTTCTACCACTCAGATCATTTGTTCTCCAGCTCAGCTCCCCATGGGATTATGCCCAACTTAAGATATATGGAAAGCTATTGTGTGTGAAAAATAAACAAGCTGTCTCTAGCTATATACACTTATGAATAATTTTCATTCACAATCTCTGTAAGAGACTCAAGGAAGCAGTTTTGGACTTATTATTTGAGTGTAGCAAGAAGGGGAATGAAAGACCTTTCCCTCCTTCAGAAAACCACTTTCAGCAGAGTCATTGATCCTTCTTTGGGGAATCCACAGTGCCAGCAGCAGCTGCAGTTTGAGCTGCTTTGGAGTCCCCAGTACCAGTCTCCAGGCCGATGTCAGGACCAGCACTAGATTTTGCATTTTGTGCAGCGTGTCTTGACCCAGTGGAACAACTTTTTTTGTGTGTGTGTGTGAGGAAGTTCAGCCCCGAGCTAACATCCATGCTAATCCTCCTCTTTTTGCTGAAGAAGACAGGCTCTGAGCTAACATCTATTGCCAATCCTCTTCCTTTTTTTTTTTTCCCCAAAGCCCCAGTAGATAGTTGTATGTCATAGTTGCACATCCTTCTAGTTGCTGTATGTAGGACGCGGCCTCAGCATGGACAGAGAAGCGGTGCATTGGTGCACGCCTGGGATCCGAACCCGGGCCACCAGTAGCGGAGCACGCGCACTTAACTGCTAAACTTGAGTATAACACGTCCATAGTGAAGCTTAAGCAAGAAGATAGCAATAATGGCAGTGGCGGCAGCAGCAGCAAATGCTATCACGGAGTTTTCTGGGGTTTGGAAGTCTTTGCAGGAGAATTTTCACAGGGAGTTGAAGCCACAGGGAGTGCATAAGCAGAATCGTGGATAAGCAGAATCATCGGCATTACATGGCTATGAAAGAACTATGCCCAGAGGTGTATGTGAGACAGATCTGTCCGAACTCCCTGGGGCAGTTTGCTGGAGGTCCCACATAGTGAGTACCAGGTACTACAATGAGAGATATACTGTTAATGCTTGAAATTGTGACTTTATTTTTACTTCCATATTGGTGTTTGATTTGTGTTCAGTGTTTTCAAGCATCAGTTTCCAAATCTGCGGAAGGAGATAAACAAATTTGCTCTATGTGCTTTTAATGAAGATTAAATGTGGGTTCACAAACAACTCGGTAGAGTACACATATATATCTCAATACAGGTCTAATTCAAGTATCTGTCTTCCCTAGTTGTCCATCTCATGGAGGTCCCTGTTCTTTAGTGGATAAGTGGAGATCCGAACTTCTACCTGAATGGATATCCAGAGCTCTCCATTGGACTGTTGATTCTCAGTGTGGTGTGTTCTTCCTCATTGTGCAGCACCACTCAGTGCTCTAGACTAGGAAACTGCACTCTCTCTCCAGAGGGCGAGTCGAGAGGTGGACATGAGCAGGCCACTTCTGCCTTTTCCACTTTGTCCTTTTAATCAGCTTCCCACCGTCACCACTACACATTAGACAGGTAATAGGAATTTTTTCCTGTAGAGTCGGAATTATTAAAATGGGATTACAACCATTAAAGAAAATTTTTTTAAAAAAAGGATAAAACATGTTAAATTAATTAAACAGGAGGCCATTAGACTGATGTGGCTGTAATGCCATGGCAGCCAGCTAAGCAAAACAAAGTCTAAGCCTGCAAATGCCTCAAGGTTACAAAATAGAAACCTAAGGACAGCCAATCACAAATAGCCAACTGGGCTCTAAGCTCTAGCCAATCAATAATCTCCCTGGTTTACTTCTGCCTTTTCTTTATAAAAGTCTCTCCTAGCTGTCAGTGGATAGTCCTAACCACTTGCCTGATTCAAATCGATTTTTACTCAAATAAACTCTCAAAAATTTTAATATGCCTCCATGTAACTATTAACAACCATGACACTTGTAAAAATATGAAATGAATGCATGTCAAAGTTTATTTTTTAATCTCATTAATTAAAGAAGAATCCAATAAGATATTACAATTAGTTCAAAGGAAAATTTAAAGTGCCACACATATCAAGGTTAATCACGAATGCTGAAATGGATTTACAAATAGACTCAAAATTTTTTTTTAATGGGAAGGTAGAAGAGGGAGTGTCCAAGAGAAATCAATTGTCATTCCTTTAGACAGAAGTTATTTGCATATATATGGACAAAAGTCATTTGCACTAGTATCAGTTATCTATACTTTACAGAGTTGTAAATATCATTTTTTTTACTTTTATATTTTTATGTGATTGTATCCATCTGATGTACTATACATCCTAGTACAAGAGGCAGATATCTTCTCTGAGAGGTGCAAAACTTGTTCTTTCATGAATGCCCTCTAAGGATAGTGAAACCAGCAATTTTTATATATGCATTCATATGAATATATATGCACTTCAGAAAGCAAATGATAATTATTAGTGGTAAGAATTGGGGACCACCAGTCATTGATGGAGCACGAGAAGATACTGAAGTCACTTGAAAAGGATTATTGGGAGTAGGCTAGAGTCCTGGTGTGGGGTATCATCCTTCACGGGCAGCATGTGGTGCTGGTGGTCGCCAGGTTCCTGGTGGAACAGTGTCCCTTGGAACAGGTGGTGCTGCCCCTGGTGCTTGAGGAGGAGGAGGAGTGGGATATGGCCCTAGAGATGGGTATGGCATATTAGGGGAAGGATAATGGCCTCCCATTCCTGGTGCCCATAGTCCAGAAGACTTGGATCCCCGTAACCCTAAAGGACCAGCTGCAGCTGGACCTATAGGTGCAACATAAGGTCTCAGAAGGTCTAGAAAGGGTATATTTGATGTAGGATATGGCCCTGGGAGGCCAGGCCTGGCACAGTTGGGGCTGGATAAGGACCATGAGGTACCTATTGTTACTTTTTTTTTTAAATGGACATAAATTTTAGAAACTGTATATTTTCTGTCAGCCTTATTTCCATTTTCTGTCTAAGAGTCTGTGGAAGAATAACTTAAGACCACTCAGTGGCTGTTCCTACCCATTCAGTGGCCTGAGCAGTGGGAGCTGCAGCCCAGTCCTCAGTGGCAGGCTGAGCACTGCAGTCCCCAGGAGGCAACTGCTGGATAGGTGCATAGGGCACCTGTGTACCTTCAGACAGTCTGCGACCTCTGGATGAGTTGAGTAAACTGGGGAGCTGGGGCAGTCCATTCACCCTGAAAATCCTCCTGGGTCACAGCCTTTACAGCAGCAACCTGCTCCTCCTTTTCAGTCTCTTCAGGATCTCTGCAGAAGTTGAGATCAGGTGTGACGGCCCATGGGTGTGCAAGGGAGATGTTGCCGCACATGCGCAGAACTTCCCTGGCCAGCACCCACCACAGCAGACCTGCTGAGTGAGCTCCCTTGTTGTTGCACGGGATGGCAATGTCCACATATTGCAGAGGAGACTGTGCTATGCAGAGCAATGTAGGCAGGCTAACAGAAGACGCCTCTGTCTTATGAAAGGCACAGCAGCCTCAAATCTTCAGGTAATCCTGCAGAGAATGCTAGACAAACCCTGCTCTTCCATTGAAAACATTGGTAATCTTTCTGTTCTATTTAAAAGTCTTTCACGATTTGTCCTTAAACAACAAAGAAAATAAATAGTTAAAGCTGTGCATGAAATATGATTTTCTGCAGATTCCAAAGGAAAATTACCTAAGAAATCACAGGCAAATCCCTAATTCCTATGCTGATTCCTCTTTCCCCCTTTTTGCATCTCTATCTGTCAAAGATCTTCCTACTTTTTCTTTTTAAATGTAGATCCCTACCCATCCTTTGTCCTGTTCAAGACTTACCCAGTGAAGTACTTTTGCTGAAGGATCCAGTCCCCTCTTCCCATCATATATTTCTCCAATCAGAGTCACTAAAACTAGAACCGGGGGCCAACTTGCTTTAGCTATACTCAATTAGTTGTCTCTCTGCAAAAGTAGTTAGATAATACATTGCTAAAGCCCACCCTATAGATAACATCTCTGATGCTTGGGTCACCATGATAATGGGTGAGGTACCTAAGTTTTTCAGGACCTGAGAGTCTACTGGTTGTCTGGTTCAGGTGGGTTGAGACCACCAACTCATCAACTGGGCCTGCACAGATGACCAATAACTGGCCCTTTGATGTCACAGAGCTGAAAACTCCACCCTCATCATGGTAACGCCACCATTTTATCTCACTTCTTCTCTCCTCCAATCATCTATTCCCACATTTCAGACCACCCCGCCCCCTTATCCCATAAATATCAGTAATCTTCATTTTTCAGGGAGGTGGATTTGAGATTGGTTCTCCTGCCTCCTCACTTGGCTGCTCTGTGATTAAATCCTTTCTCTTTGCAAACCCGTCCTCTCGGTGATTGGCATAATTGTGCAGTGGGCAAAAGGAACCTGGTTCGTAACAAAACTGGACTAACGCCGTGAGCCTGTGGCCAAATCCTTGATGCTGGCAGTAGTCATCCCAAGGTCTAGGGAATGGAGTAGGGAGAGGGGCTCTGCACTGTGAGCCGTGCAGTCTAGCCAAGATTAGGTCTTCGCCTCTCATTCTCCACCTCCATCAGTTTCAGCCGTCTGTTTCTGCTCTCACATTTTCAAAGAGTAAAAGATCAGAATTGTTGGACACATTCACACATATGTGCCAAGAATAAAACTAATTATCATAGACAGTAGCCTCAATCTATATTGAGGAGAAAAATAAATGTTTTCCAAACTGCTTCATAATTTTTCAAGGCACTAGCCTTTCCATAGAGTCAGTCAGTCACTTTATCATGAGTAATGGTGTTTAGTTCTTTCCCTAATTGCTGTGGGTACTCTATTGAGCCCTCTGGGAATTAGAAAGGAGCCACATACCTCTTTATGGCTGTATCTTTAGTTTCAAAAATGAAAGTTTGAAGTAATTGTTCTAGTAAGGAGTCAATTAAACACTTAGCCAAGGGCCATTATTATGCTCAGTGTCTGTCAGGGAAAAGGGGAGGAAGGAAGGTTAATGCTTTCATTTACAAATGTTTGTTCCCTTCCCTTTTACTGTTTCAGTCTGAAAGAGTAAATAATACCATTTGTTAGAGCTGTGCATAAAATAGAAGTATATAGGCACTAAGAGAAGTTCTAAGACAGGGGTTGGCAGCCTTTTTCTGTGAAGAGCCAGCTAGTAAATATTTTAGGCTCTGGGGCCACATGTTCTCAGTTGCAAGTATTCAACTCTGCCATGGCAGCATGAAAGCAGTTGTGGACTATATGTAAATAAACAGTAAATAAAACTTTGTTTACAACAACAGGTGGGGAGGCAGATTTAGCCCATGGGCCATAGTTTACCTAACCCTTGTTTAAGAGGGTTTTTTTTGTTGTTTGTTTTTAGTCAATGACGTGGTTGGGTTTAGTATTTGTGATGAAATGCTTCTGTCTGTTTAGGCTATTCAGAGGACTTTTTTCTTCTCTTTTAGATAAGACATGTTAGTGTGTCCATAGTGTTTGGAAAAATAAGGATTTTTAATTAGAGAAAGACACAAAATAATTATGAAATAATGTGACAACATTGAATTGAACCTGTAAATTGTTCACCAGAGTATCACATCTCAACATCCTTGCCTGTAACGGATTTCGTCTATGCTGGATGGCCTTGCCTGTGTTCATTTCACTTCTATAATACATTTTCACTTGGTGCTATTGGTATTTAGGAAATAAAGATTTCACTGCCAAGTTGTACTCTAAAAGCTCATTTTTGTGGATGTGGGGTAGATATAGAGACAGGTGTGCGTGTGTGTGTGTGTGTGTGTGAATTTTTGTTATTTTCAAATCTCACTGGTGCCTCCCTGCTCCATCAACGCATGGGGCTGGTTCTACTGGCTTCTCTCTTCTTGGTGCTGAAAGGCTCAGAACCATTGTGCCCTGCACTTAAAGTAAAGTCTGAGACTGGAGTCTAGTATCAGATTAAAAATCTTCTTTGTTTTTTTTAAAAAAATTATTTTATTGAGGTCATATTGGTTTATAATTGTGTAATTTCAAGTGTACATTATCAGTTGCTGTATAGACTGCATCGTGCTCACCACCAATAGTGTCGTTTTTATCTGTCACCATACATATGTAACCCTTTGCCCCTTACACTCACCCCCCACTCTTTTCCCCTCTGGTAACCACTAATATGTTCTCTTTGTCCACGTGTTTGTTTATCTTCCACATTTGAGTGGAATCATATGGTGTTTGTCTTTCTCTGTCTGGCTTATTTCACTTAACATAATATACTCAAGGTCCATCCATGTTGTCACAAATGGGATGATGTTGTCTTTTTTATGGCTCGGTAGTATTGCATTTTATATATATACCACATCTTTTTTATCCATTCATCAGTTGATGGGCACTTGGGTTGCTTCCATGTCTTGGCTATTGTGAATAACGCTGCAATGAACATAGGGGTGCATAGATCTCTTTGTATTGTTGATTTCATGTTCTTTGGATAAACATCCAGTAGTGGGATAGCTGGATTGTATGGTACTTCTGTTTTTAACTTTTTGATAAATCTCCATATTGTTTACCACAGTGGCTGCACCAGTTGGCATTCCTACCTGCAGTGTTTGAGGGTTTCCTTTCTCCACATAGTCTCCAACATTTGTTATTTTTTGTCTTGGTAATTATAGCCATTCTAACTGGTGTCAGCTGATATCTCATTGTAGTTTTGATTTGAATTTCCCTACTAATTAGTGATGTCGAGCATCTTTTCATGTGCCTGTTGGCCTTCTTCTTTGGAAAAATGTCTGTTCATATCCTCTGCCTATTTTTTGATCAAGTTTTTCATTTTTTTGTTGTTGAGTTGTATGAGTTCTTTATATATTTTGGAAATTAATCTCTTGTTGCACATATGATTTGCAAATATTTCCTCCTAGTAGGTGGGTTGTCTTTCCATTTTGTTCATTGTTTCCTTTGCCTTGCAGAAGCTTTTTAGTTTGATGTAGTCCCATTTGTTTATTTTTTTCTTTTGTTTCCCTTGCCTGACGAGACATGGTATTCCAAAAGTTGCTACCAAGACCAATGTCAAATAGTATACTGCCTATATTTTCTTCTAGGAGTTTCATGGTTTCAGGTCTTACACTCAAGTCTTAAATCCATTTTGACTTAACTTTTGTGCATGGTGTAAGATAATGGTCTACTTTCATTCTTTTGCATGTGGCTGTCCAGTTTTCCCAACACCATCTATAGAAGAGAATTTCCTTTCTCCATCGTATGTTCTTGAATCCTTTGTTGAGGATTAGTTGTGTGGTTTTATTTCTAGGCTTTCAATTCTGTTCCATTGATCTGTGTGTCTGTTTTTGTGCCAGCACCATGCTGTTTTGATTACTATAACTTTGTAGTATATTTTGAATTCAGGGATTGTGATGCCTCCAGCATTGTTCTATTTTCTCAGGATTCTGTTGGCTATTTGTGGTCTTTTGTTGTTCCACATAAATTTTAGGATTCTTTGTTTTATTTCCATGAAAAATGTCATTGGGATTCTGATTGGGATTCCATTGAATCTGAAGTTTGCTTTAGGTAATATGGACATTTTAACTATGTTTATTCTTCCAATCCATAAGCATGAAATATCTTTCCATTTCTTTACGTCTTCTTCAATTTGTTTCAATAATGTCTTATAGTTTTCATTATATAGGTTTTCACCTCTTTGGTTAAGTTGATTCCTAGATATTTTATTCTTTTTATTGTGATTGTAAATAGGGTTGTACTCTTGACTTCTCTTTCTGCTAGTCTGTTGTAAGTATATAGAAATGCAACTGATTTTTGTAAGTTGATTTTGTACCCTGCAACTTTGTGGTAGTTGTTGATTATTTCTATTAGTTTTCTGGTGGATTCTTTATGGTTTTCTACATATAGAATCATGTCATCTGCCATAACCTCCAGTACTATGTTGAATAGGAGTGGAGAGACTGGACACCCTTGTCCTTTTCCTATTCTCAAAGGGATGCCTTTCAATTTTTCACCGTTAAGTGTGACGTTGGCTGCGGGTTTGTCATATACAGCCTTTATTATGGTGAGCTACTTTCCTTCAATACCCATTTTATTGAGAGTTTTTATCATAAATGGATGATGGATCTCGCCAAATGCTTTCTCTGCATCTATTGAGATGATCACGGGATTTTTTTATTCCTCATTTTGTTAATGTGGTGTATCACATTAATTGGTTTGTGGATGTTGAACCATCCCTGCGCCCCTGGTATAAATCCCACTTGATCACGTGTATGAGCCTTTTAATGTATTGTTGTATTCAATTTGCCAACATTTTGTTGAGGATTTTGCATCTATGTTCATCAGCGATATTGGCCTGTAATTTTCCTTCTTTATCTTGTCCTTGTCTGGTTTTGGTATCGGGGTAATGTTGGCCTCATAGAATGAGTTAGGAATCATTCTATCTTCTTCAGTTTTTTGGAGTAGTTTGAGAAGGATAGCTATTAAATCTTTGAATATTTGGTAGAATTCTCTAGAGAAACCATCTTGTTCTGGTCTTTTGTTTTTTGGGAAGTTTTTGATCACTGTTTCAATCTCTTTACTATTCAGATTCTCTGTTTCTTCTTGATTCAGTTTTGGGAGATTGTACGAGTCTAAGAATTTATCCATTTCTTCTAGGTTATCCAATTTGTGGGCATATAGTTTTTCATAATATTCTCTTAAAATCCTTTGTATTTCTGGGGTGTCCATTGTAATTTCTCCTCTTTCATTTTTAATTTTATTTATTTGAGCCTTCTCTGTTTTTTTCTTAGTGAGTCTGGCTAAGGGTTTGTCAATTTTGTTTATCTTCTCAAAGAACAAGATCTTAGTTTCATTGATCCTTTCCATTGTTTTTTTAGTCTCTATTTCATTTATTTCTGCTCTAATTTTTATTATTTCCCTCTTTCTGCCAACTTCGGGCTTTGTTTGTTCTTCTTTTTCCGGTTCTGTTAGGTGTAGTTTAAGATTATTTATTTGAGATTTTTCTTGTTCTTTGATGTAGGCCTGTATTGCTCTAAATTTCCCTTTTAGTATTGCTTTTTTTGCATCCCATACGAGTTGGTATGTTGTGTTTGCATTTTCATTTGTCTCTAGGTATTTTTTGATTTCTCCTTTGATTTCTTCATTGATTGAATGGTTGTTCAGTAGCACGTGTTTAGTCTCCACATATTTGTGACTTTCTCAGCCTTTTTCTTGTAGTTGATTTCTAGTTTCATAGCACTGTGGTTGGAAAAGCTGCTTGAGATGATTTCGATCTTCTTAAATTTATTGAGGCTTGCCTTGTTTCCCAACATATGGCCAATCTTTGAGACTGTTCCATATGCACTTAAGGAGAATGTATATTCTACTGTTTTTGGATGGAATGTTCTAGGTATATCTATTAAGTCCATCTGGTCTAGTATTTCATTTAAGGTCACTGTTTCCTTGTTGACTTTCTGCCTGGATGATCTATCCATTGATATAAGTGGGGTGTTGAGGTCCCCTACTATTATTGTGTTGCTGTCAATTTCTCCCTTTAGGTCTGTTAACAGTTACTTTATATACTTTGATGCTCCTGTATTAGGTCCATATATATTCATAAGTGTTATGCCCTCTTGGTGGAATGTCCTTTTTATCTTTATATACTGCCTCTCTTTGTATCTCATTGTCTTTTTTATATTGAAGTCTGCTTTGTCTAAGTATGGCAACACCTGCGTCCTTTTCTTGCCATTTGTTTGGAGTATCATCTTCCATCCCTTTACTCTGAGCCTATGCTTGTATTTAGAGCTGTGATGTGTTTTCTGGGGCAGCATGTTGTTGGGTCTTTTTTTTTAATCCCTCCAGCCACTCTGTGTCTTTTGATTGGAGAATTCAATGCATTTACATTTAGAGTGATTATTGATATATGAGGGCTTAATACTGCTATTTTATCTCTTGTTTTCTGGTTGTTCTATATTTCCATTGTTTCTTTTCCCTTATATTTCTGACTGCCATTTTAATTTGGTGGTTTTCTGTGATGATTTTCTTATTATTTATGATTTGTGACTTTGCTCTGATTTTTTGTTTAGCGGTTACCATAAAGTTTGTATAAAAGATCTCATAGATGAAATAGTCCTGTTTCTGATAGCCTCTTGTCTCCATTAGCCAAAGCAGTTCCATGCCTTTCCACTTCCTTTTCTGAGTTATTGTTGTCACAAATTGTTCTTTTTTGTGTTGTGAGTTTGTGACTAAATTGAAGTGTTTATAGTTAGTTTTGATGCTTTTCTCCCCTTTATCTTTTATGTTATAATTAAATGGTTACTAACCTATTCTGATATAGAGCTGCAATTTTCTGATTATATCTGTTTATTTATCTCCTTGCTTAAGGTTTTGTAAACTTTTGCTTTTTAGTTTTGGATGGGAGGGCTCCTTTAACATTTCTTGTAAGGTAGGTATAGTGGAGATGAACTCCCTCAGCTTTTGTTTATCTGGAAAAGCTTTTATTTCTCCATCATATCTGAAGGATAGAGTATTCTTGGCTGACAGTTTTTGTCTTTCAGTATTTTGAATATATCATTCCATTCTCTCCTAGCCTGTAATGTTTCTGCTGAGAAATCTGCTGAAAGCCTGATAGGGGATCCTTTGTAGGTTATTTTCTTCTGCTTTGCAGCCCTTATTGTTTCTTTTCTTTGTCATTGATTTTTGCCAGTTTTGATATTATATGTCTTGGAGAAGGTCTTTTTGCATTGACGTAATTAGGAGTTCTATCAGCTTCATGTACTTGTAAGTCCAGCTTCTTCTCCAGGTTTGGGAAGTTCTCAGCTATTATTTCTTTGAACAAGATTTCTGCTCCTTTCTCCCTGTCTTTTCCCTCTGGAATACCTATAATCCTTGTGTTGTTTTTCCTAATTGAGTTGGATATTTCTCGAAGAATTTCTTCATTTTTTAAAAACCTTAGTTCTCTCTCCTCCTCCCCCTGAAGCATTTCTAGATTTCTATCCTCTAAATCACTAATTCTGTCCTCCAGAAAATCAGCTCTATTTTTTATGGTTTCTAGATTATTTTTCATCTCATTAATTGTATTCTTCATATCAAGAATTTTTGCTTGATTATTTTTAGAATTTCCATCTCTTTGGTTCAGTATTCCTTCCCCTCATTAATTTTATTCCTGAAATCCTTGAGCTGTCTTTCTGAGTTTTCTTATAACTCATTGAGTTTCTTTATGACAACTATTTTGCATTCTCTGTCATTTAGATTGTAAATTTCTATGACTTCAGGATTGGTTTCTGTAGTTGTCATTTTCCTTCTCCTCTTAAGTCTTATTGTAGTTCCTCATGGTGTTTGATGAATTGATCCTTTGCCAGAGCATTTGTGGTAGTATCAGGTCACAGATTCCACCTGCCACCACTAGGCCGGGGACATGAGTTGTGTTTTCTGATCCCACCCATTTGTGGTGGTAGGGCTGCTCTGTGTTTGTGCACTGGCCACAGCCACTTGGCAGGTCATGCATGCATGCATAGGCAGGGCCTCTGTGCTCTGCTGGTGGGTTGTTCTCATGCAGGCAGGACTGCTGCGCTCAGCAGGGGACTGGCTGAGCTGCTGTGCTAGGTGGGAGGGGAGGGGCACTTTCTTTCACATGAAATCCAGCTCTGCACTTGTGGGCAGTTCAGCTGAGCTGCTGCACTTGGTGGGCAGGGCTCCTTCATGGGGGCTGAGCACTCAGTGGGGAGCATTCCCATAGGCAGGGCCACCGCAGCATGGTGGGTGCTACTGTGGGCTGGGCTACCACTCTAAAAACCTTTGCACACAGGCCAGGATGCCCTTATCTCCTCTTATGGTCATGCTGGCTGCTGTGTGAGGGCCTGCAACCTGGATCATTGCCACCAGGGAGGCAGTGGCGTCTTCTCACCTAGTTCCATTGCTTCCCAGGGATTCAGTCCACTCACCTTCAGATGTATGGCTGTGTGGATCTCTCAGGCGTCCTATTGTGCTGTGTAGGGAATCCTCTGTTGGTTAATGAATGTGTGTTTAGTTGTAACTTAGAGGGGAGAGACAAAGGGAACAACTCACTCTGCCATGATGCTGACGTCACTCTCCTAAAAGTCTTCTTTTAACCTGACCCCTAGAGGACTTTTAAAAGATTCCTTCTGATACTGTGGCATATGAGAAGACAAATATGTGATGGAAAGGCATGAAATAAAAAGGGCGCTTTTATCTTATCTTCAAAGAATTTGTTAGAAAATTCAAAGAAACTTCAAGTGAGTCTAAACCTATATAATGCCTACCCCAAGGATTTACCATCCCTTGGTCACTTCTCAAGTGTACTTTAGATACCATAAAAGAAATGAAAGTGAGTTCTTCACAAAGAATCATAAAGCTCTTACCATAGTTGATCAAAAAGTATGTGGGTTAATATCTGCACTTATGAATATCTGAACCCAGGGTGATAGAAATTCCAAATTCAACCCAATATTCAAGATTCTTTACTACAAAGAGGTTTTCTCTCATAATTACACTGCACAGAAATATTTTCTTACTTTGGACTTTAAACATATTTATTGTTTTTATTTTTCACCTTGCTACTTATTCACATCCTGTCATTTATAGGCGTCTCCTCTTTCTGCCCTCTTAAATATTGAAGCATCCTTGGACTTAATTCTAGATATTTTTCTTTTCTGTAAGTATGCCCTCTCTTTCTGATTCTCTCCAACCCCATGATTTTAAATGCCATCTATAATCTGATATCCCCTCAATTTATATCACTAACCCCAATTCCTTATTTGAACCTCAGACTTATGTATATAACCATCTGCCTAAAATTTCCACTCTAACGTCCAACATTTCTGGCCAATGTCTCAACCTAATAATTCAAAATAGAACTCTTGGCTCTGCCTCCCCCCTTTTTTCTTCACTCAATGTTTTCCATCTTAGTTATATATCTGCCTTTCACTTACTTACAAAGGCCAAGATCTAGGAGTCATCCTGATCTTTCTTTTTCCCTCACTGTATCTCAAATCTGGCCACTTCTCACAGCTTCCCCTTCCACCAGCCTAATCTAAGCCACCATCACTAACCATGGGGACTTTATCAACACCTTCTTCACTGATTCCTCAGCTTCTACCCATGCCCCTTTACAGTACAGTCTCCACGCAAATGAAAGAGTGCTTTTTTTAAAAAAAAAAGTACATCAGATCCTGTAAATCTCCTAATAAAAAGCATTCAAAGACCTCCTATTTAACGTAGGGTAGTATCCCAAGTCTTTGCTGTGGTCTAGAAGGCCATAAGTGATCTGGTTCCTGCCCTCATCTCTGATGTGTCCTACTACTCTTCTCTTTGCTCATTATGCTGTAGTCACACTGGTCATCTCTTAACTCCTTGGTAAACCAGTCATATTCTTTCCTCCAAGGCTTTATCTTTGTTACTCCTTCTATCTAGAATGGCCTATTCCAGATATTTTTATGGCTGGTCCATCATCATCATTAGGGTCTTTGCTCCAATGTCACCTTCTTTCTTATCTAAGATACATGCCCCGTTGACTACCTAGCTTTTTAGCTGCTCTATGTTCCTGATTTTCTTCATAACGTTGAAAACTTTCAAAACTTATATCATTTATTTGTTTGTTTACACGTTTGTTGTCAGTTTTCCCTTCTAGAATGTAGGCTTTATGAGGGCAGGGATTTGCGTGTTTTCTTACCTACTTCTCCAGGGTACAGAAAGCTTGACAGATAGTATGTACTCAATATATATTTATTGAATGAATAAATGAGGGTTTTATACTTTATTGCCTTTTTCACTTAGATATGTTTAATTTCATTAAGTTTTTCTTAATTAATTTGTATTCCTTTATTTGTGAGAATAAGCATAGTTTCATATGTTTGTTGACAACTTATATTTATTCTTCTGGGAATAAGCTGCTCAAAATTATTTTATTTTGCCTCACAAAGGAAAGATCCTAGTCATCATAATAGTATAACAGCAAGATAATAGTAGTTAATGCAAATAAAGTTGGTACAGCCATTTCCTTCACCAATCTTTGTTCATGACAATAATTCAACTTCTTCATAGTCTATAAAAAGAAAACAAAATGTCATCTGAAGCATTAACTTTTTTTTTACAGCAATTTGCAAATCTTGGTATTTTTCTTGAACAAATCATTGTCTTGTTGACTGCTGGGTAGAATTTAACTTTACATGGCTACAATCCATTCTTAAATGACAACATAATTGTTCATGTGAATTGAAGTATTTAAATAAAAATATTACACTGAATAATTAGAAAAAACTGGACTTTTCATAATAAACACGACAAAACATAACTTGAATATGGCGTATTTAAAGTTTATAAATGTTCACCAATTTTAATTCTAATACCTGAAATAAATTTGTCAAATTCTTCGTGCATTTAGCAGCGGAAAACTCAGATTACTGAAGGTAATGGCATCACATTGCACAATATTTCCATAGTCCATACCTACTCCAGAAACTTCATCTCTTTAGTACATATATATTGTCTTTAAAGAAATATACTTATGTTTTGCATACAACAGAACAATTACTTGGTCCATATTTATTCTTCCTCGATATTTTATACTAGAAATTCATTACTCTGTGTAAGGTGCTGCCTTAGAACACACCACCTGTCCTCCTAGTCAGTGGTTTTCAATTCATTTCCTTGATGTCCCTAGAGTTGCCTCAAGAATGTGAATTGAGGGTAGACAACAGGGTGAAGAGGTCAAATAAAAACAGGCAGTAGTCCATGTCCCTTAACCTAAATGAAATGGGGATTTCCAGTGTTTTTCATGATGATATAACATATCAATATCAATATCAATATGCAGACCCAGCCAGAGATGACCTCATTGACTGAAGGACCAAGGAAGGACGTGAGCAGAATTCAATCCTGAGAGTACTGCAGAAGCCTGCTATTCCTTTAAACAAGCTTGTCCTCACCTGAAATAAAGTAGAATGGCAGATTTGAGTACAGTTTCTCTTATCTACCTTGTGGGTCAAGGCTATAAGAGCTTATTTTTACCAATCAAAAATTTAGAATTGACATTCAATGTTTTCTCATAGCATTTAAAAAACAGAATCCCACATATTATTTTATTCGCATGATTTGAATCCTCTTTTCTTTCCTTCCCCTTCTTTCCTTTCTCACTTTATCTTTGTTTATTTTCATAAGAAATGTGTATTATTTATTTTTTTCTATGAAAAGCAAGACAGTCTCTTTTAAAAGTAAATATATAAGTCGGAGGGAGAAGGTCAAATACCGTATGATTTCCTTCATTAAGTAGTAGATAATAACAACAATAAACAAACACATAGGGACAGAGATTGGATTGGTGGTTACCAGAGGGGAAGGGGGGAGGGAGGAGGGTGAAATGGATAATTCGGTACATGTGTGTGGTGATGGGTTGTAATTAGTATTTGGGTGGTGAACATGATGTAATCTATGCAGAAATAGAAAAAAAAATAAAAGCTATCTAAATCAAAAAAAAAAGTAAATATATTTTTCTATGTTCTGGGCAAATGAATCAATTTCCTATGCAATGAAAAAAATTTTTTTTGCCATTTTAAAAAATTTGTATGCATTTTTTTTTATCAGGAGTTCACTTGTATGTGTCAGGATTCTTCTTATTTAAAATGACTATATATCACTATTGCTAACAGATAAAATTGAGAAATATTGACTCACATGGCAAAACTCTAAGAAGGGCATTCTTAGACGTAGAGATGCTTGGAATTAGAGATTCAAATGCTGCCAGGAATCTGCCTCTTTCCATACTTCATCCACTGCCTGAAGGCCTTATTCTACTTGGTTAAGTCACAGACAGTTAACCAGGCAGCTCTAGACTTTACAGTCTCATAATACAGACTTTACAGTCTCATAATCAACGCTTCTACCAGTTTCCATTAGAGAAATAATAGGAAAACCACAAGCTGAACCATGCTGGTCCATGTGGCTATCTCTGCATCAATCATTGTGGCTGAGAGAGTCTGTGATTGGACGCATTCATCTGCCTTTACCAGTCCTCCTTGATTGGAAAGGAAGAAAGGCAGATCCCTCAAAGTGGACCCCTCTTTACTACACAGATTAGGCAATGGATAGCAATCAGAAACACTTTCACAGGGGATCTGTACCTTAGAAAAAACTACTAAATGCTGCCTTAATGTATCAGAAATAAGGCAAATGTAGAATATTGTAAACAAATCTGTCAAAATGGTGTAGCGGGAGTCTTGGACTTTTCTGTGTAAGAGCTCTGTTGTTTTTGGCAAGTTACTTAAATGATCTGATCCTCTGTGTCTCTATCTGTGAAGTGAGCATAAATAACCACATTATAGTTTTGGTTTAAAGATTGGAAACCAGAAAACGTATCTGTATGCCGCCTCCAGGATCTAGTACACAGTAAGCACTCAGATGGGGGTAGTCTTTGTCATTTGTTGCTGCTGCAGAATTTTGCAGTGAAAGCAGTTTTTCTGGGCTTTCTTATAGCAACACACGGTCCATTTGAACACTCTGCCGAGACTGTGAAAGTTCTTTTTCCCACCTCGTAACACAAAAAAATGGTACCACAATATGCAAAACACGTTTCTCCTGCTTCTTTTGCTTGTTATCTTCTTCTTCTCTAGGTCACTACTGTCTGTTTTCTTTTTCTTCCTATTCTCGCATGTCCATTTTGTTTTTCCTTTTTCCATCTATCTTCCATCTCTGACTGCCCAGTGATGACGCCCTGCTCACCCAGGGACTTCCGTGCCCCTGCGAACTTGTGGGCACAGTTCATCAGAGAATATGAGGCCCATTAAACTTTTAATGCTGTGACCAGATCAGGAATAACAAAGTTTCAGTCCTGGCAATTTATTTCTCTAAGATGTGAGAAGAAAATTGTGGTTAACTCTATGGAAAACAGCTGTGTACTGAACTTGACTGCTAGCTCCTACAAATCACACTGGCAGGCTGCTATAGACAGAGTCAGGGCAAGTAGTTTCAAAGGAAAGGTGTAAGTGCATTCTGTGAGAGGAAGCCTCTGTGAAAGGGGAGCGGATTCAAGATCCAAAGTCTCCAGTGGTGTGTGTGTGTGTATGATGACAGACCAAATCCCATTGTGTCTTTCATATTTGGATGGCATTAGCATATTTCTAAAGCATCTTTCCTTTCAATAAGCAGTATGTGTTCTGGAAATGCCAACTCATATTAAAATATAATCAAGAAAGTAATCCTCTTCTCTTCATAATAGTAGTGCATTTTAAATTCAATATACATTTTTTGGTTCTTGCACCATGTTTCCAGTCATTAGTGTATATAAGCCATTCTATTTTATGGTCATACACATTGGTGGACTGGGTCCATACAGGAACATGAACTTGATATGATAGCATCCATTTGAGATATGATACTCACATATCTGTAGGACTGAATATAGCCTCTCTATATCGTTGAACTTCACCTCATCAACAAAGTGTCACTCTCACTTTCAAAATACACTTGACTCTGACTTACTCTTCAACATCCTCTTGATTTAATACCTTATTTTTTCAGTTCTTAGGTCCTTTCTCCGTGTATTCACAAGTGTGTTATTATTTTCAGTATGGAAACCCTCCTTACAAAAAGGCATTCATGTAATTCTCTTAGCAGAGTAACTTAAGTACTTTTTTGATAATGATGATGTCAGTATAAAAATACCTCAAATTATGTAATTGAGAGTGTTTGACAGTGATTTATGCATTTGTAACATTTTAAGACTTTGCCATTAACGAGTGTCATCCATGTCAAAACATAAAAAAGTAATTACTTGGTGGAAAGAGATGTTACCCAAGTAATTCCTTAGAAGCGTGTGTTACTTCTAGTAGAACTGAAATTGCATGCCATTGCCAATGAGAGCATTTCTTACAGTCATCAATGCATAATCTTAATCTTAATGAGGTCCCAATCACATTTGGCTGTCATAGGCTTTTAAACATCTCCTAGGTCTGTTAGTGGGTTCCATTAATTAGTATGTATATTTTTGGAGCCTAAAATAGATATCATATTAAGCAGACAATTTAGAGATGTTCTTGACATCCTGTTTGGTTTTCATACTATTCATAGGGTAGACAGGCTTAAGTATTAGTGGGACAGCCTTTTCTATTCTGACAAGATGGAGAACATATGTTGCAGGCATTTAGTAACTTTACAAGAGACCCTATTAACGCTTTATTTTTTCTTTAATGGCTTTAATAGGAACAAAAAATAATTGTCTCAAAGATTCAATATACACATTTTGGGTATATTGGGGAAGCACTGGTGAGAGGTAGAGAGACTACTATAGCCATTAATGAATTCTATCAGTTCTCTGGGGGATGTGTCACAGTTAAGAACCAGCTTTGATTTGGACTGAATTGTGTCCCGCTAAAATTCATACGTTTAAGCCTTAACCCTCAATGTGGTGATATTTGGATATAAGGGCTTGAGAGGTGATTAGGTCATGAGGATGGACCCTTCATGATTTGATTAGTATTAGTGCCCTTATAAGAAGAGACGCAAGAGAGTGCTCTCTCTCTCCTTCTCTCTCTACCATGTGAGGACACAGCAAGAAGACAGCCGTTTGCAAGCTAGAAAGAAAGCCCTTATCAGGAATGGAATTGACCTGCACCTGATCTTGGACTCCTAGTCTCCAGCACTGTGAGAAATAAATTTCTGTTGCCTAAGCCACTCGGTCTATGGTATTTTTTTGTAGCAGACTGAGTAACTAATACAAGCTTTATAATCTATATAGATAGTAATATGCTAATTCTATTAGAAGAGTTAATAGCCATTTGGTAGGCAGTGATAAAGAGAATGTTTCTGTTTGATTTTGCTGGGAAGATACTCTGCAAAATAAAACCAGCTCACCTTGATGGCTCATGGTTTAGAAGTCTGACTCAGAGTCTTTATGCTCCAATGACATATTTCACTTTTAAATTTGGCTGAACATAAAGCATATGAGTGACAAATATGTGGTGGAAACATGTCACTATAGGTCACGTCTGAATGGTATTTTTCAAGAGCTAGTAAATGTAATAGAGCTTTGCACATTTTCTGAAGCATTCAAGTGACCATAATAACTTTTCTACAGTGCCATCTGAGTCATATAACATGTAGCAAATATTAAAATCAGCTTATCTTTATTTAAAACAAAAGTCACTGTTTCTGTGATGTGCTTTCAAATGGCTGTCAAATATTAATTTTTTACCATATTTTTCAACATTTATAAATAGCTCTCTAAATAAACCATGGCTCTCAGAGCTACGTTAACATCTTCTATCGAGGTTTGATATAACTATATGACTAATGAGGAAACAAACAATTATTGTTACAGTTTTGAAGAGATATTATTTGATGATAGTGATAATTCTTCTTACAAAAATAATTTTGGTTAAAACTCTACATAATAATAAGATTTCAGAGTGTATAATTTAAAAATAGCAACAGTTTCATTCTCCTCCATATCCATTTCCCTATATTGGGCAATTTTTATTTTATGCAATACAATTGTATCTTCTATGTCAATACTATGAGGCAATATATTTGAGTAGGGCCAACAACAGCAACAAAAAAGTAAAGATAGCTCCCAAAGTAGTGCAAATTTTTATTCTTTTTAGAAAAAAAACATTTTTTCGTTATCCTTTTTCTAGATTTATGGATTTAGAGACTGAAATTAAAGAAAAGTTTTACAATGTTCAAGTCCATTACAGAGGCTGAACTCAGGAATATATTTAACGAAATAAAATATATGAAAGAGCTTCAAATACTGTAAAGTGCTGAACAATCCCCCCAAAAACAATAAAAGCTCAAATCTTCTTCTTCCCAGTTGAGCAATCCTTCTACTGGAACAGACCAAGTACAGCAGAGCATTCTGTGCCTATAATTAGCAAAAACATTTTTCCCTATGCTGAACACTTAAACAGAAGAGCAAGTATCAGGATTGACTCCTTTCCAGCCCAGGATATTTAGTTGTTTCAGCAATCATGTGAGTATCCTAATGGAATTCCACCACAAATAATGCTCTATGAAGCATTTGTAAGCAACAAAAGAACTCAGAATGATGACTTAAGTTTAGATGATTAAAGTCAAGATTTTGTTCTTTGGTTCAAGGATTTAGTTGGACATATGGTTTGCTTTTTAAGTGATTAAAATGAAAATGATCTTATAATAACAGTAGCCTTAAGTGCAGTTGCCATTTACATAAACCTATTTTAAAGGAGACCTCTTGCTCATGGATCTTATTTGACCTGAAGAAAGGTGCTCTATGGGGCAGTATTAATTCCTCTGGGAAAAATCAATACTTTTAATACACATTATAACATTAAAAATGTGCAAGTGGGTCTTTGGGAGAAGTAAGTCAGCATAAACATTTTTATTGTCAATTGATATTTGTGTTCTTGTGCTTGAAGTATTAAACAAAATGTTCTCTTACTGGGGAGAAATTAAACTGAGAATAAAGATAAAAGGCTTTAATATAAGCAGTATCCAGTATAAACATAGGTTATTTAATTTGGTTTACTGCAACTTGGAGAGTGTTTTTTAATAGAAATTACGCTCTGAATATTAAGTAAGAGAATAAAACCAGTTAACAAACACACACAGACGCTCGCACATGCATGCGATGCACATACATGTATGCTCACACACGTGTGTGCACACACACACTCTATGCAAAATTTCCCCTTAATAGAATTGAAAAAATCGAGCATATACAATGGGAAAAAAATAGAGAAGATTTCTGTGCATCTTGAATATTGAAGCTGAGGAATATTAGTTTATTTAGAAGAGGCATTTGGACAGTTTTGTGAAGAATTAGGGGGAAATTTTCAATTCTTTGGAGGGCTTAAGATATGCTCTATAGTTTTTCGTTTTTTTGATTCAGGTTGTTAGTAATATCAATACTATGTTTTATCAGCCATGTCATTTTTTGGTTCTCCAATGAAAATAGAGAGATTGAGAGACTGGTGATGAGAAATTGATGATGAGATTGATGGTTAAGAAGAAAAGAGATTTTTCCTGAGGCATGGGGACAGCACAGAGAAAGCAAGAGGAAGGACAAACAGGATTTACAGGGAGCTGTATCTCTGGGTAACACAAATATTTACTGTGTTGAAATTAACCAAAGTATGGACAACGTGTATCAAAAAAGCAGAAACAAATATATAAACATAGTAAAGGAAGCCATGGCTGTAAATAAATTTCTGAGAGAGAAGGATTGAGCATCTGGTCATCAACTTTCATAACCAACCAGCAGGTGGGGCCAAAGGCCCAGAAGAATTGGTAATTGTCAAAGAAGAGCATGTAGGGTGAAAAAGCCCTGAGAAGAGGGCTGGAAGTCAGTAATTGGTGTGGAACATTTATTACCGTAGAAGAGGCTGAGTTTTCATGCTCACGGACGAGTATGAGGTTAATGGTCTAGTCTTCACTATTTTTTTTCATGTCTGGCTTGTCATTTTTGATTATGTTTTAAAACATTAGGATCATGAAAATAGGACAAATTCCTATTAGTCCTATTATGAAGGAACAAAAATTGTGAAAAATACATAATACTTTCCATTGTCATTGATTTCAATGACTTGAAGGAGATAAAAACATGATTGAATTGTTGCCTTTGATATTTGAAATGGTTTTTGGCATTGACATCTCATGTCAGAAAAATGGCCAATCACCATGCATTCTTCTTGCAAAAAATTTCATGTACATCTAATTGTAATTAAAAACAAACTGTGAAAACAAGTTGTTCAAAGGTACAACTAATGTATTTTTAAACCACATTTTAAAACATTTTGGGGTGCATTAAAATAACACTTGATTATATAAAAAGGATTTTGCGCTTTATCAATAAAAAATAATTATGTGGGCCGGCCCTGTGGCTTAGCGGTTAAGTGCGCACGCTCCACTGCTGGCGGCCCGGGTTCGATCCCGGGCGCGCACCGATGCACCGCTTCTCTGGCCATGCTGAGGCCGCGTCCCACATACAGCAACTAGAGGGATGTGCAGCTATGACCTACAACTATCTGCTGGGGCTTTGGGGGAAAAAATAAATAAATAAAATTATAAAAAAAAAAATAATAATAATTATGTGTTTTTTCATATTTAAAAGTGGTATAGGAAGTTAATGCCAATTCTTTTTTAGATTATTGTGCAGTTACCATTTTTGACATTAAGCACCATGATTAATCCAAAAATAGTTTTCCTTAGAAGTGATTTGCTCAAATACGTATTAACATTACCATATAAATGATGAGTAGTTAAATTTATTATTAGTAAATGGAAATTCTACTATTGCACACACTTACCACTTCTCTTGCAATCTGATCTATTTTAAATGTATTCTTTAACATAATTATATAAAGACAAATTTAATCTTAATATGTCAGAAAATATTACCGTATTGCAAGCAGTACTCCAAGGTTAATAATGTCTGGGAATATAAAGTGTTTTTGACTGTAAGATTAGTCTTCTTATTTGAAAAAGGCTTTAAATTTCATTTCAAAGGAGATTTCAGGCCCCAGGAAATTTAAACTATGACATTTAGAAAACATTCACTTTATTAAAATGCACTAAAAAATTATAGTGCAAATGCTTCTTGTTCCTACCCGTCAAAACTGTTGTTAGAAATGTAAAGGGAATATTTTCTTAGGTAAAAATTATGTGATATGCTGAAAAAAAATGAATGCCTGCTACTGTTAATCTTGAAGTCAGGTAATTACTGCTTCAATTATGTACTAGAATGCTTTGAAATTAGGTCCTACAGTTGTTTTCAGGGGAGTTTATGTTTAGATAACCTTTTGTTCATTGAAGTTTCCATTTATCCAAAAGTTTATCAAGTGCTCCATATGCTTTAAAAATAAGTTTTGAGGAAACCTTTTATGTACTCCTAATATTACTTCTATGTCACAAACGAATACTGAGTTCATGAGGCACAAAAATGTGACACGTTTAAATACTAATGTGAAGATTTTACTTTTCATCACACTGTTTTTAGATGTCCTTGCTAGAGCTCAAGTTTGATTTGTGTCTTCTTTTTAACATTTTTCTTCTCAAAACAAAATATTTTTGAACAATATCAAAAAAACATAAGAAATTCATATTAGATTCCTACAAAATTTAGGATCATAATACTTTTATTCTTTTTATTATTTGATAATAAATAAAATAAATAAATAAATTCTTGAGTTTTAGATCATATTCTTCATGACTGAAAATTACACTTTAACATCCATCTTGATTTTTAAGAAAATTTGAAACTGGCCTAGTCACTCAATATTTCTAAGAAATTCCTAAAGTGATAGAAGCCACACTGTGAGTAGTAATGGCAGACAGCAGACACTCAATAAACATTAGTTGAATGAGTATGTCAATGATGTTAATATAAGGTGGAAATGATGTGAGTTATACATATTTTAGTGGCAAATAATAATGACTAAATCATATTCTGACAAAGAAGACGTGTGTCTATAGTTCACATCTATAAAAATGTCATTATCTTAAATAGAGATAGACATTTAAAAACCATAAAGAAATAAATAAAACTAAACACGAGCTATACATTTTCTTTCTTATCTAAATTGAGAACCAAATGAGAAATAACTCATGGGACAAGAGTAAGAGATCAAAATGTCATCTTTATTACTGTTGAAGCCAATTGGTCCATGGCCAGAAGAGTTTGCTAATCTCTGACAGTGCATACTGATCTATCCATATGTTTTTCAGGAAGAAGTGAGCAACAATTAGACCCCACACCCAGCACCTATGAGCCTATAAAAAAAATGTTGCCTTAGTTGTCAACTGGTCAGGGGTGAAAATAAGTCCCTTAGAAGTGATCCCAATTAGATGGTTCTGATGAAGTTTTGCAGCCCAAATTCACATTAGCTGTGTAGTTCAAAAACCCTGGGGAGGCAGTTCAATAAGTTATTTTGAAAAAGAGCCAGACTTGTAGTTTCCCTAAGCTTCTGGCAGAAGTAAATAGAAATCTTATCTAAAAAATGTCACTTTGTTCTAGGTATCAAAGATTCCCCACAAATATCTTTTTGAAGCACATTAAGCAGGACTAGACACAAATAAACATACACACATAGAAAAAATGCACAGGGAGAGAATTGGCAGAAAAAATTGGAAGCTGAAATAGACCTCAAAACTCTCCATATATTGGAAATATCAGCCAAAGATTAGGAAACAACTATTATTTTTAGGTTCAAAGATGTAAAAGACAAACGTGCATAGCTGAAGAGAACACAAAAGTATAAAAGTTGACCAAGCAGATTTGAAAAAGCATGAAATACTTCTAGAAATAAAAATTACAATAACAAATATTGAAGACTCAATGGATAGGTTTAACAACTGATTATACACAGCTGAAGTAGAATTAGGTAGAGGAAAGATCAGAAAATATCACCTAGAGCACACTTTGCAGAGAGACAAGTTAGAAGGTATGGGAGGTTGTGTTGGATCATGAAGGTTCATGTTCAGTAAAGACATGAAGAACAATAAACATGGGTTGATGAATATATTTCATTCTTCCATGTTTTCCCTCCAATAGTTTGGAAGTTATGTACTTTATATCTTTTACTGGTTTTCTTGTAAATTACAACATGCATCTTTAATTTTTCTAATACTAATCAACAAAATTTGTCTCTTCCTGGCTAATATAAGGATTTTACTCTACACTTATTCTCATCCCAACTTATGCATTAGTGTTGTCATGTGTTTTAATTCTTATCATTTTAATCCACTATGACATTAATATAATCCTTTGAAAAGAAGAAAAGGAAGGATTGAAAAAGAAACATTTAAGAAGCAGGGTCATTACAAAGCTTAAACTAGCACGTCAGCACCATGGCAGAGTGAGTTGTTCCTCTTGTCTCTCCCCTCAAAGTTACAACGAGTAGGACATCTATTGACCAAAAAGGACTCCCTGCACAGCACACCAGAATTCCTGAGAGATCCATACATATATACATCTGGGGGTGGGTGGACTGGACCTCTAGGAAGCAGTGGAACTAGGGGAACAGTCCCTTCCCCCTCCCCTGGTGGTCGTGACTTTGATGCAGTTCTTTCCAGCAGCAGCAGTGATTCGAAACGCAGATACCCCCCGCAGGGGTGCCCTGACCTGAGGTTTCAAAAAGCACAATGGTGCTGGAAACCAGAGGCTGCAGGAGCAGCAACGGCACTTGTGGCTTAGCCCCTGCCCCTCCCCCAGGAGTGGCAGGTGGCATCTGCAATCTGAGGCTTTAGGAGCCACAGTAGTGCCTGTGACCCAGCCCCCAATGATGGCATCCCCAACATCAGCGCTCCCAGCAGTGAGAGCTGCATATCAGATCCTGGGCCCCTAGTAACAGCAGTGACATCTGTGAATCCAGTGCCCCCAGCAGTGGTGCTGCCAGCACCCCCAGATAACCTGGGAGCAGTCATATAGATAGTGCATGTGGCAGCAGCACCCAAGCCTGCGGAGTGCCCACAGAAAGCCAATGGGGGAACATGAAAGTCAGGTGACCCCGGAAGCAGCAGAGGTGCTCGCAGACTGGTGACCCCATTGGCAACACCTGCAACTGCAGTTACATCATAAGCAGCAAGGCATCAGCAACCTTGGACACACAAGTAGCAGAAGGAGGGCATGGACAAAACCTCTGGCAGAGGCAGTGCAGGGTAGAAAGTGCTGGCTCTCAAATACAACCAGAAGCAACTCATAATCAAAGTAACCAAAGCCTTACCCAAATAACAAAGATGTCTACTACCACAATACGCCAGCAGAGAATCAATTCACCAAACATCATGAAGAACTATAGTAACAAGGCAGAACAGAAAGTAAATGACAACTCTTCAGAAATCAAACTTGAAATCACAGAAGATTATGATAAAGCTGACAGAGAATTCACAACAGCTATCATGAAGAAACTCAATAAGTTACAAGAAAACTCAGAAAGATAGTTCAATGAGCTAGGAATAAAATTAATGAACAGGAGCACTTCACCAAAGAGTTTGAAACACACAAAAAAAAAACAAAAATTCTGGAGATGAAGAACACAATTAACGCAATGAAAAATAAAGTAGAAAGCATTGGAAATAGAGCAGACCATATGGAAGAGAGAATTAGCAAGCTCAAAGATAGAAATCTAGAAGTGACTCAGGTGGAAGAGGAGAGAAAACTTCGTTTCTAAAAAATGAAGAAATTCTATGAGAAATATCTGACCCAATTAGGAAAAGCAACATAAGGATAATGGGTATCCCAGAAGGAGAAAAGAGGGACAAAGGAGTAGAGGGCTTATTTAAAGAAATAATAGCTGAGAACTTCCTAAACCTGGGGAAGGAACTGGATATACAAGTACATGAAGCTAATAGAGCACATAGAGACAGAGATTGGTTACCAGAGGAGAAGTGGGGAGGGAGGAGGGCAAAAGGGGTGATTAGGCACATGTGTGTGGTGATGGATGGAAACTAGACTTTTGGCGGTGAACACAATGTAGTCTATACAGAAGTCACAATATAATGATGTACACCTGAAATTTATATAGTGTTATAAACCAATGTCACCTCAATAAAAAAAAAAACTAACAAAATAAGATGGTAGACTTAAATACAAATAGATCAGTAATTGCATTAAATGTAAATTGTTTAATTGACCCAATTTAGATAAAATGGTTCTTAAGTAAAATCATCTGAATGGGATATTAGGATATTTACAAAAGTTGATCACACAAAACTTGACCATAATGCAAGTTTCCATGTATTTCGAAGGATTGCTATCAGATCTATATGACTAACCCAGAATTCAGTTAGCAATCAATAATAAAATTAAGTAGAGTATTTCTTTTTTTTTTTTTTAATTTTATTTATTTTATTTTGTCCCCCAAAGCCCCAGTAGATAGTTGTATGTCATAGCTGCACATCCTTCTAGTTGCTGTATGTGGGACGCGGCCTCAGCATGGCGGGACAAGTGGTGTGTCGGTGCGCACTCGGGACCCGAACCCCGGCCGCCAGCGTCGGAGTGCACGCACTTAACCGCTAAGCCACAGGGCCGGCCCCATAAGTAGAATATTTCTGTTGTGTATTGGTTTGATATGATTTCAAGTCCACTTGTTTATGACTTAAGTCAGGTCGTTTTAATCCACTTGTTTATGACAAAGACAAGAAAAAAGTTGTTTTGCTATAAGTAGGAAGTAAGTGCAGTCAGGATTTCATCATCTCATTTATTGTCGTTGATAAGAACTCAGTAGCTCAGCTGATGAGGAACACTGCTGGGGGCTGATCAGCAAGAACATATGGAGAAGCAACTATGGTGAGGGGACATTTAGACTATAAATACCCTGAGTTTGTGAGGAATATCTGAGGATTTTGGTCTTTGCAAGGCGACACTTTGCTGACATAAATAAACTCTACAAAGACATTGGGGCATTAGCTCCTACTGGGAAGGACATTAGCTCCTGGGAAGGACAACTCCCTTATGGGTGGTGATGACAAACCTCACAGTGGCCCCTTGAAGGAGATCAGCCTACCTGTCAACACCAGAGCGGTGGATCCTAGCAACGTGCCCTAGCAACAAGGGACTTTTATTTTGCACTGGCAGCTGGAAGTCAGCTCTCCGTTGGTCAAGCCATCTCTTCCGAGTGCCTCTTGTATAAAAAGGTACACCTGTGATATAGTCCCATTTGTTTCTTTTTTCTTTTGTTTCCCTTACCTGAATAGACATGGGATGGTGACAGATAAAAACTGGACTGTTGGGGGGCTGCCCCGTGGCTTAGTGGTTAAGTGCGTGCGCTCCGCTGCTGGTGGCCAGGCTTCGGATCCCAGGTGCACACGACCGCACTGCTTGTCAGGCCATGCTGTGGCGGTGTCCCACATAAAGTGGAGGAAGATCCGCATGTATGTTAGCTCAGGGCCAGTCTTCCTCAGCAAACAAAAAAAAAGAGGAGGATTGGCATGGATGTTAGCTCAAGGCTGATCTTCCTCACCAAAAAAAACCAAAAAACTGGACTGTTGGTGGTGAACATGATGCAGGCTATACAGAAACTGAAGTACAGTGATGTACACCAGAAATTTACGCAATATTGTAAGCCATTATGACCTCAATTAAAAAAAATGGTACACCTCAAAATAAATTTGAACTTTATTCCTTTCATCTCCCCTTGCCTGGAACAATAGTGTGATTAATCTATCCTTGGTTTGGAATATGTTATCTTATTTCTTTATTGGCTTATGAAGAGACATTATCCTATATGCTATTGGTTTGAAAAACTATTACGAATCTTACAGTGACCCTGTGTTAAATAAGCTACTCACAAAGACAGTCTCAGTCTCTGAGCATAATTTTGCCCCTTAAAACAAAACAATTTCCATATCTTTGGAAATTAAAAAATTAACTAAAAGAATCCATGTGCTAAGAAATAAATCATCCTAGGTACAGAAAATGATGAAAAATGAAGACAATTTTTAGGAAAATACTACTATGTCTTAAACTATTAGAAAACAGCTAAAACATTATTTATTTAGCAAACCAGTTGAAAATTAATGAGCTAAACATCAATCTCATAAGTTATAAGTTTGTAACAAAACAAGTCCAGATAAAGAGGAACATAACAGTAATGTAGATGAAAGCAGAGATTAATGTTATAGAAATGAACGCTAGGACGTTTGAACAAAGATGAAAGGTTGTTCTTTGAAAACGTAATAAAAATAGACAAAATTTGATCAATGATACTGATCAATAAAGTAGAAGTCACAAATAACTGATACCAGAATGAAAAAGGAGGCCTAATTCCAGATGTTACAGTGACTTAAAAAAGATAATGTGAAGAATTTATGAGCAACCTTTAGGCCAACACATTTGAAAATTTAGATAAAATGGACAAGGTCTTAAAAAAATGATAGGGCGTAACAAATCTAAGAAAGAAGGAGCTTGAACAAGTAGTCAAAAATCTTCCGGCACAGAAAATTCCAGGCTCTATGGACTTTAATGTGCTATTATTACAGAAAAAGATAATGACAAAACATAATAAATATGATAAACTGCAAATTAAGACACTTCAAAAGCATTTCTCATGCTTACAGATGGTGTGATCAGATTGCTGTGAAGTTCCAGGGCCCTGGGCTGTAAAGAAGCAGATGCTTGCTCTTGTATTCCTGACCGTCTCACCCAAGCAGGAACATCTCCATTCTCTGCATCTTAATCCTCAATAGTTCGTATTTGTCACAGCATTAAGGAACTAAATGTCAGTCCATATGCGTATTGGCATATTTGCCTTTCTTTGAACCTTTATAAGATAAAAAGGATGAAAAAAATACTTGTGTGCCATACTTAGCATTCAAGCCTGACACTGTGTGGACATTTGGACTACAAAAGGAATAAGATCAGCAGATTAGAAGGAACGTTGTGTCTTTCTAATCTTTGAATTTCAAAACCACGTGAGTGATCATGGTCAATCAGTTTTATTTTTAGTGTGTCTGCCTCCAACAAGTTTGATCATATGAAGAAAAGACAATACAAATTCTTTAGAACTTAAAAATAATTAAATTGGACACCTTTCAGTGAGTCTTAATTTTAAGAATACATAGAAATTTCCAAATGCAGCCATAAGCTTTCAATTTCTTTTTTCCTCACCTTGAACTTGAATGTAATTGAAGCATTTTATTAAAGTCGAACGTATTTAAGCTTATTATTACTTGATCCTGTTTCACAATGACACAAGAATAATAAAAATAATGATTAAGGTCACAATCATGCTATTGGTTAATGTTTACTTAGATGTTTAATATGGTTCAGCACTATCCTAAGCACTTTAATAATAGCTAACATTTATTACTATATTTCAAACACTTTACACGGATTATAGAAATTTAGTAACTTGCCTATGGCTATTAAATGGCCAAGCTGGGATTCAGACCCAAGGAGACTGAATCTAGGGAAGTGGTCTCAACTCTAGTGCACATCAGAATCACCTGTAGAGCTTGTTAAATCACTAATTGATGGTCCCACTCTTAGTAGGTCTGGAGCAAAGAAGCAAAAAGCAAAAAAGAATTTGCTTTTCTAGCAGGTTCCCAGGTGAATCTGCTGCTGCTGGCCCGGAGACCACACTTAAGAGAAATCTGGTTACAGGACCTGCGCTCTGAACCGCTGTGCTGTATCGCCTCCCTGCAGCATCTCATGTAATCCTGTCAATGACTCGATTGCTAGACAGGAAAATTGAGAACGTGAAAGATTCAGGGCATTATTCAATGCCAAACAGCTGGTCAATAGTAGAATCAGAATTTGAGCCCATGTTTAT
Organism: Ceratotherium simum simum; assembly: GCF_057802395.1. NCBI lineage: Eukaryota > Metazoa > Chordata > Mammalia > Perissodactyla > Rhinocerotidae > Ceratotherium > Ceratotherium simum. The sequence continues at coordinate 19,813,310 of NC_141909.1, forward strand.
CTGTCCATCTAATTTCTTTTGGAACGTGTGTGCCTGTGTTTGATTTAAAAATACTTTAATGTCGATTTGAAATTCTAATTAAAATCCAACATTTGTGGAATTCGTGATTCTCTGTGGAACTCTCCCCAGGAGTTTTTGGAACATGGTTTAAAAACCACTGCAGAGTCCAAAATTTTAACCACCGCTCTAATATAAGGTAAAAATAACCAAGACCAATCTATGCATTCCTAGGAATCACTTAAAGAAAATCAACCAACAACTTTTGTCTTGATTTCTACTAATTCTAAAAATCTATTACTACTTCTAATGCACAGCGTTTTCTGAGGTATTGTTTATTTTGAATAATTCTTTATTAAAATAATGTTTTTTGATTTAAAATTAATAAATGATTAAAAATGGTGAACGACATTTTCTCCCCAAATTATAATATAAATTCTCGAGTTTAATGACAATCCAGAACAGTTTACTAAACTAAAAGAATTCCCAAATTAATTTAGAATGTCACAGTGGAAAAAAGGACATCATGAAATTAAGAGTTTGAGAAGCCTATGAATCTAAATTCTTGCATATTTCTTTCGCACTGAATACTTGGACCCTGGTTCCTATTTGTTGAATATCCCAAAGGGACTAATGCATGAGGATCGAAGGCTTTCACCTTGACCATTGCTGTTGCCTACTCTTTAATCTTTTAATGTACACTATCATTTTTAGGTCAAAGTCTCCTTTTCGGAGGTCTTTCTGCTTAAAAGGCAGAGATGGTGTGATGGGAGAATTTTAAAATCCATGGATGTCCCATTTGGACAAACGTAGCTACAGTAGAAACTTCAGGAGGACATGGAAAAGCTGGATCTTAGAGTTGACGGTTGCAATGTTTATCTTGGCTTTTGAAGATGTCAGGAAACAACTTTGGCATTAATAGTTAATAGTTTGCTTAAATGTATTAATTCATATTCTCAGGAACTTCCTTTGTAAGTCTATCCAAAAGGTCGCCATCTTACCTTTGCTGTTTAGGCATAGAAAGCTTGAGGCATTAAGCCCCAGGTTAGCTTTGGGCTAGAGCAACGTGCTTGCATAAATACTTCCATTTTCTTTTCTTTTTGAAACATCTTTAAAAATGAGCTTATTTTAGAGAAAAGCAAACATTACACTGTACTATTAATATTTTAGTGCTATTTAAAATATTTATTGGAATATTTTTCTTTCTTATGTGTAATTTTAAGAGGTCTTTGGTTTTCTCACCTGATCCAATATAACTGCAGGCTCAATTTAAAATCATGTAATGAAAAAATAAAAAAAAATTAGGAATATTATAGTTCACCTCAACTGTTCTTAATTCTAGGTAAATCTACTTTATTTGTTGAGGATGGTAAGTGGATTGGGAACTAGTTGGTGAGGTATTTTTTAGAGATCCATGGAAAAACACGGCTCTTGACCTTTCCCCATATCAACCAGCAAGAAGACTGTTTTACATGTGATATAAAGGGGTCACCATGCCATTTCTGGCACCATCATTAATAGGGTCCTGAGCCTGATTCTCACAGCAGACAGAAAATCCTTTATTTTGCCTTGAATTTTCTAAGAAAGGATGACAAGTCAGAGCCAGAATACACAGTCTGTGGCTTTGAGAATTCTTGGTCTAACTTGCCTTAATTTTTTTTCCCCATCAACTTTTTCCTGAAATATTAGAAAACTCTCCCAATGTCCCTATCACCATAAATGCTTTGAGTGGTGATAACCATGAACAGGTAAACTGTCCCATGGCTACTTTGCTTTTAGTGACCAAATAGGTTGTCCTTAGGATTTTGTTCCCTCATTTCTGAGTTCATGCACCATTTTAAAGAGCTTTAACTGCCTCTCTAGTTTAATAACAAAGCTGGTGCTCATTTTCCATGATGTGAAAATTATTTCCTTACTTTTATCTCATTATTGAAATTGCTTTCCTTTATAAACACTTCGAGTTTATTTCTACTGCCATATTCCCTTTCAGTTTTTATTTGATCAAGCTATAGGCATTTACTCTTTTCAATCTTTCTTCATAAATGAATCCATCTAGTTCTATTGGCCTTTTTATAAGATATTCTTGAATTCTCATAAAAAATGCTGATTACAAAACTATGTAACCTCAATGCATTTCTGAAGCATAATATATGTCTGACAAGATTAAGTATATTTCTGTGCATTTTATGAAAAAAGGAGCTCTCACGGGACTCTTGTACTTGTCTTTGTGCATCAACCTGGTATCAGTACAAGTGGAATAATGCGCTTGTATTACCACGCCCACTTGAATCTCTGGGAATTGTCTGGTTATTTGGGTAATGTCTGTCCTTTCATAAAACTGTAAACAACTTGAAGGCAGGAAATATGTTTATTTTCCTGTTGGCACGGTAATACTTATAGCGAAATGTGAATGAATGATTGAATTTTGAGTTGAAAATTCTAGTTTATAGTGTTATGACTTAAAATAAAAAATCAATATTTCTAAAATTGGGATGATAGAATTATTTTAGCAGGGAGCTAATAGAAGTGCTTGAGTTGAAATAATTGAATCACTGCCCCATCCCTGATATTACAATATGGTTTTATCTGTAGGGAAAAAATGTCAATCTTTAGGCTAAAAAAGATTTAGATGTTGACCAAAGTGTGTTAATATTTTTGAAATTCTATCAGATTACATTAATCAGCCCAGGCTGCCATAACAGAATACCAGGATTGGGTAGCTTAAACAACATAAATTTATTTTCTCACAGTTCTGGAGGCTAAAAGTACAAAATCAAAGTGGTGGCAAATGTGGTTTCTGGTGAGAGCTCTCTTCCTGCCATGCAGATGGCCTTTCCTCTGTGTATGTGTTGAGAGAGAGACAGAGAGAGAGATCTTTCATGTCTCTTCCTCTTCTTATAAGGACATTAGCCCTTTGGATTAGAATCTCACCCATATGACCTCATTTAACCTTAATTACCCCCCTAAAGGCCCTATCTCCAAATATAGTCCCATTGGAGGTTAGAGCTTCAATATATAAATTTTAGAGGGATACAATTCAGTCCATAACACAGATTTTCCACCTCAAGTAATACTCATTGCTTTATAGTGCTTCATTCATTGATGCTGAATCATACATGCTGCGGATACAAATGGGAGAGGGGTGCAGTGGCAATGCAGCAAAAAACGATGAAGGCAGTGCTTAGTTTTGCTTAGTTTAGATTTTCAAAATCCTGACACCAACAACTAGTTCTCTGATTCTCCAGACACCAGCCGGTGTCCAACAATTCCATTCAATTCTGACACTAACTACCAGGAGTTAGCACAGATCCCACAGATTAAAGGCTCAGTCCCACAGGACTTCCCTCAACTTCAGATGCCAGTCACAAGTCTTGGGCCATCTTCTGATAACTGGCTGTAAATCAGGGGTTCCCACAACTACCTCCTCAGGTTCTACAATTTGATAGAATGGCTCACAGAACTCAGGAATACACTTTACTTACCTTTACTGATTTATCATAAAGGATGCAATGAAGGAAGAGGCAAATGGGAGAGATTCGTCGGGCAAGGTATGGGGGAAGAGGTGTGTGGAGCTTTTATACCTTCTCTGGGTACGCATCTTTCCTCCCAGCATCTTGGTGTGTTTACCAACTTGGAAGCTCTCTGAATCTCATTGAAGAGTTTTTATAGAACTCAGTCTCCAGCCCTCCCTTCACTCCCTACTCCAGGTCAGGGAGTAGGGCTGAAAGTTCTAACTCCCTAATCATTTGGTCTTTCTGGTGATCAGCACCCATTCTGAGGCTAAATAAGGGCCCCACCCTGCATCACCTCACTTCATTATCTTAAACTCAGATGTGATCCAAAGGTGCTCCTTATGAATAACATAAGACACTCTTATTGCTCAGGAAATTCTCAGGATTTCAGGAGCTCTGTGCAAGGAACTAGAGACAAAGAACAAATATATTTTTATTTATAGCACACCATGTTTAAAGAGTACAGCAGAAAGAGTAGTCTTGAAAGTCAGACTTTCATTTAAGGATCAGACTTGAGAGAAAAAGGCTCTCTGAGTTCCACAGTTCATTCTATAAATATCAAGAGCTAGAATCTAGAGGACTTAAGAATTTTAGGGTGTATGCAGGAATCGATATGAAAGCAGTTTTTTTGACTGAAATGAGGTAATGGTTTAACCAGTTTGTTCACAGGGGAAGAAATGGAGAAGAAACTATAAGAATTAAAAATAGGCGAGTGTTTCTGAGAGGGCCCTGAACTTGGACTCTCCCGAAATTGAATCTCCGGGGAGCTGGGCACTATCAGTTCTCCCAATAACGTTGAAGATCCTCGAGCAAAAAAGACTTGCTTTCCAATTTCTATCTAGACCCCTGGAAGTGATTATTCTTACAGAATTTCCTAAATGATGCTACAGATTTGGAAAACTTTTTTCTTCTCAACTCTACACTATATGACATTTCATGCTTGCAATTAAACTTAATTATGTGCTTTTTCATATTCTAAATAAATGAGAGTATTTCTATGTTAAGTATGTTAGACAGGGCCTGGACTATGGTGTGTCTTCTGGATTTTGGTAGTTTTCTCAATGCCTCCAGAAATACTATATTTTGGCATCTTTCTTTGAATACCAGGCTGCTAATTTCCTGGTAACAGCTACTAGAGATGAAAGCAAAAGTAATGAATGGAGAAGAGACAAACTCTAATTCTAAACAAATTGAATGTCAGAAAATGTCTTACTGTAATCAGTAGAACTTCAGAGATGGTGAGGTGATTCAGTCACTGTTACGAGTTGTAGTCCAACACATCACTTTTTGGAGCCGTAATCTGATAAAATGGAACCCACAGAAAATGTCTTCTAATTAATGTTTTAAAAATATTGAAAAGAAGAAGGAAAATCCATGGCTCCTTGAGTAGAGAATTTTTTTTTTTCTGATATCTGGAACTGACCCCTCTTATCATATGCGTGGTCTTTTGGTATGTATATTATTCATACACTGGACCTATAATTTTAAGATTCTTGAAGTTTTGAAAAACCAAAGAAGGCTAAGTACCATTGCTCTAAATAGACTCTGCAGAAAATTTGTAGAGTCCCTCCGGAGAATACGAATTGGAAAATGTTCGAAAAACGTTGATCAGAAACAAGTTATGATAACTTATTAAAAATTGTGCTCCCCTGGTTACAACAAAAAAATCCTTTCTCTCAAATACCAGAAAGAGATTTCCTTTTGTCAACTGAGAAAGATGATCCTTTTGTCAACTGTTGTCCATTTATTTTAAATGATAACATCAATTGGTAATTCCTGCTTCACTCTTTAACATAATAGGATGGTTGAATTTCAGATTTTAAAAGGTATCTGTAGAGATAGGAAATGACAATCTTTATAGAAGCTTTCAAAATAAGGCAAAATAACCACATCAGCTTTGGAGTCACATAGTAGAATTACTTTTTGATAAAATCACTCATATTGAGATCATTATGCTAACTAAAACTGTTATGAGGTCTGAGATGCAATTTCCATGTTCAGAATTCCTTAACACAATAGTCTTGCAGTGACATTTCAAGGTACTTTGCACATTGCAAGTACTTTCTGCATGGACCTTTTTCTCCCTAGGCTCGTGGTAAGCCTGGAATAGAGCCAACGTGTTTTCCTTCGTAGGGCAGCATCAGGAGTGGATATTTGTTGTAACATTTGCTCTGTCTTGCCAAATCTGCTGAGTGTGACAACCAAGCTGATTACACTGCAATTTAGGTTTTTGGCAGGTTTTTCTCCCATTTGAGTAAGGATAAAGGTAATGTTCTCTGTAAGAAACACCTAAGCTAATATGTCTGAAGGGCTCCAAAGCAATGCCATGGCAGTTTAGATGTGGAGGCACAGAGACAGAATCTTGATAAGGACATGTTCACTGCAAATAGTAATTGTCATCAGTATGGCTCACTACAGCAATGGTTCCATTTTTTTCCATTGTATGTAATTAAGTAGAGGCCCTAAACTGTCCTATAATAAGGAAAAAAAATTATACATCATAGATCTTTATATGTTATCAGGGTTTTACTGTCAAATACGACTGAATACTGAAAGCACTCTCTCAGTAAGATGATGGTTATTACAGATGGGGAACGTGAAATTAAATCTACCTGAATTTTCATGTTAGTAATGAGGGGAGAGAAGGAAGTTTGCAGGAACACAGTTTTCAGGGAAGTGGCTAAATAATTTCACACAACACTTAACATTTTCTCTATATTAAGTAAAATGCCTGAACTCTGAGTATACTTTTTAATTGGTTGGATTCTTTCTAAATGACAGAGAGAAGCATATTATAAACATTTTCATGCTGGATAACAATAAAAAGAAAAGTATTTAAGAAGGAGTCACAATTTGTTCATGGCTTCTTGAACCAAAATGCAAAGAAAACCAATGAACTTTCTTATTGAAGCTAAATGACACATAATAATAATGTTAATTCAGCAAAAATGTAATACTTATTATGGGCCAGTTACTGGTCCAAGCATTTTACATATGTTAACTCATTTAATCCTTCCAACAACACTGTGAAGTTGTTAGTGTTATTATTCCCACTTTACATATGAGAAACTGAGGCAATGAGGGGTTAAGTAAATTGTCCAAGTCACAAAGCTGAGAAGTGGTTAATCTGGGTTTCCAATCCATACAGCCTACCACTAGAGTCTGCTGCTTACATAGTACACTACACTGCCACTAAAGTAATAGTAAAATTAACACTTCATCTTCCCGACTATAGGCACTGCTAAGGCAATTAATCCTCACAAAAAACCTTATGGGTAACTACTATTACTATCCGTATTTCTCACAAGAAGACTTTGAGATCCAGAGAGGTTAAGTGGCTTGTTGACAACACAGATGATAAGTAATGGAGCTGTGATTCATACTCAGAAAATCTTGTTGTAGAATTGCTATGAACTATTCTGCTATTTACCTGTCTAATATTTTTTAAGTAAGCAATTAATATAGCTGTGTCCCAGAATGGTAATAATCAAAATTGAGTGATTTTTTACGCTTGTTCTGTTTTAAATTTTACATCATTTCTAAGACTTGAACCAATGAGAAAAGCTAATGCTATGCAAGGAGCAATGCTCATCACACAGGAATTGGTGGATGGATGTCTACCTTGCTCTGGATTTTCTGGGTTGGCCTGTAGTGTTGATCAACTTTACAGGATTATTAAAATTTTTTCTTCTTTCTATTTTTTTTTTGTTGTAGATATAGTCATAATCTGCATTCACTGGTGAAAAGAAATCACTGAATTATTAAGATATGTTATAGCAGAGTGGTTGTCAACCTCAGCCCAGGGGCCAAAGTGACCGGGTTTGAATTTTCCACTGAGTAGTTGTATGATCTTGAGCAAGTTACCTACCTACCTATGCCTCACCTTACTCATTTATAAAATGGGAATAATAGTAGCCCCTCTATTATAAGATTGCTGTGAAGACTAAATGGGTATTGTTATGGCAAATTATTAGAACAGTGCCTTGCATATTGTAAGTACTATGTATATTTGGCAGTACTAACTCTCCAACTCACCAGGTGTAATCCCACCTCAAGGCCTTTGCACATGCTCCACTTTCTACCTGGACCACTTTTTCCCCCAGATGAGTGCATAGCTTATTCTTCATTTCCTTTAGGTTTTTACTCAAATGATATCTTTAGTGTAGGCCTACTCTACTCTCTCTAAAATTGTAATTACCTCCCCAATCTCCTCATTCTCTTTATCCCCTTCCCCTGCTTTATTTTTTTCTTATTATTTATGTACTCATATTTCTGCTTAGCATTTCTTCTTCTGCTTTATCTTTGTTTTCTGGATGCTTTATGTTTTACTAATTTGTCCTATTCAGAGTCTGTCTCTCCTCACTAGAATGTAAGCTCTGTGAGAACAGAGATTTCTTTCTGTTTTGCTCTGGACTGTGTCCACCACACCTGGGAGAGCACTGGCACATAGTAGGTGCTCAGTCAATATTTGTCCCATGTATACATGCATGGACGTGTGAATGAATGGATACTTCCTCTCAACGTAAGGGGCTATCACATGTCAGATGTTATGTCATTTCTTTGGTTTTGCATTAAAAATGATGTAGACACTTGAGTTTTTATAGAACTATAAAATCTGCTACTAGCCTTGGTGTAAATTAGAAAAAGATGCTGCTTTCTCCAGGATGTAGCTCTGAACTAGGATACGCGACTTGGCTAGGGAGACACAGAATAGATTTCAGGCTGCCACCTTTGCACAAATACCTTTTTGTGGAGAAGATCTACTAAAATATTAATATAATGAATTGAAACATATTTTAAAAAACAAACTAAAAATTGGTTAATATCTATCAATCAAATATCTAAGTATTTATCTATCCATCTATCTAATCATTATATGCATATCAAATATTGGGCTCTAATTTGTTCTTCATCTGTTTTGATGAGGTTGAGATCATTTATTTGACAGCAATAAGTTTTATTTAAACATTTTAAATTTATTTAAAATATTATGAAGAATAATTTCAATAGAGATCACTGCATTTAAAATGGAAGAAAATTTGCTTGAAATTTTATGTTTAAATGTAAGGAACTTTCTGCCAGTTGGAAGCAGAATTTTCTTGATGTTTTAGTTGCCTTATTATGGCCTGATTTTGAAATTTTTACTTTAACTCTATTTTGAGTCAGCAAGGAAAAATTGGACAACTTCTATAATAGGATGAACCATTTTCTACCTTGAAAAGTTTAAGAGCCATGTTTTCTGGCCTTGGCCTAGAAATACCAAGGGGCTCCTAATACTGTTTTGAAATTTCCATACATTAGCATGCCTAAATTATATTAGTCATTAAAGATATATTAAAGTATTGGTATTAAAGATATATAAAGATATATTTTTGCCCCCCCATTTTTTTCTATTCCAGTTTATTAATGTAAAGTTTTATTATTCTTTTCACTATTCACACATTTACAGTTAATTCTCTCCCCTAGAGAATTTTTTCTCCATCATCAGTTTGTTTCAGAAAAAATATTGTGAGTTCCCACAAAGTAGGGAATGTATAATCACTCTGGCGTGCCAGAGTGGCCTCTAAGAGCTTTTCCTCCATTCTTGGCTGAGGGCCCACGCGACTCATGAGAAGAGCTGATGGCTGAAATCCAGCGCCTTCAATAATCTCTGCAGGCTCAATCATTCCATGTATATTCTCCTCAATATTTCTCTGGCTTGAAATTGTGATTTCTATCCAGTCGTCTTATACCTAGACTCTCTCTCTGCAGTCACTTCAGTTGTACATTTTTCTGGTTTTCAGCATCAGTTTCTTTCCTAGACTCTTTCTCTTCGATTAACCTGGATGTTGCAATTTGCAGTTGAGGGGTCAGTCCAAGCTGAGCTGAGCCCTGTGCTTAGAATTTCAGGACAGCCTGGAGTTCAGATAAACGGAGGAATGTGCACCTACTCTTCCAGGGAGTCAGAGAATGTTCAAAGACAGGGTAGTAATTAAGCCGGAAGTGAAAGGATGAATAAGTGTAAATACATAAGGATAAGGAAGGGCAAATCAGGCATAGGAGGCAGAGGGAATGCCATATGCTTAGGTTTTCAAGAGACGGGAGGTCGTGGGTTATGGGGTAAGGTGTTTTGGGGAGAATGCTGAAAGAAAAGGGTGTACTAGGTGGGATCACAAGGACCTTTTAGGCTTAATTTGAATTTTAGGTTGTTGGCCAGCATTACTCATCCATAATATAATCACCTAAAAGCTTATTAAGATTGAATGAGAGACAAAAAATCTGGTAATCCTTTAAAAACTAATTATAAAGCACCAAAGTTTACACATAATTTGCTTTAAAAGATATAAATTAGAATCACATGAAGATTATGTATATAATAATATCACTCTCACTTGCATTCTATCCTGTTTGCTTGAGGGATAGATTTACTGTCAGCGGTCGGGTAATCATATTTGTCTCTGAGAATGCCCACAGGAGTGGGTGATGCTTTTTAGTATCCTTTATCATGAGTAGTGAGATTGAGATCCTCCTCAGAAGACTGTAGGGAAGATGAGGCTGGATAGGTTGGTTGAGGCCTGGTTTTGAAAGTCCTTGAATGACATGTTAAGTAAAGCATTTGAATGCATCGGAAAGTCATTTCCAGTTCAGATCTGTGTTTCTGGAATAAGTCGGGCAGCAATGTGAAGGCAAGAGATTGGAGCCTAGAAGCCAGTTACCAGGAGGTTGCAATATTGAAGTCATGATGACCTGAATTCAGGTCAGGTCAATAGGGATGGATGAACATGGATTAATGAGTCACTGCAGAGGTAGAGCAACAGGCTGTGGCAACCAAATGTTAAGTGGGAAATTAGGGAGAAGGAGGAATGAAAAAATGATTCCCTGGGGGCCACATAATTGGTAGGATGATGGTGTTAATGAACACAGTAGTGATCACAGAGATGAATCGAGTATTTGGGGAAAATAATGAATTCAACTTTGGATAATTTTGCGTTTGACGTATTCCTGGGACATCTGTGTGGATAGGCTTAAGGATAATAATTATAGTAAATATAAGGTTTATCAAGTACTTACTTGTTGCCAGGCACTGGGCTGCATGCATTTTTCTCAATTTAACGATGATGAAAGTGAGGCTTATTAAAGATAAGTAATTCGGCCTATGGGTGGTGGCTGGGAATTAAACATAGACCCTCTGACTCCAAAGCCTGTTTGTGCTTCCTTAACTGCTGCACTATACAGCCTCTGGAGCTCAGAAGGGATGTCGGGATAGAGATGGAGATTTGAGAGCTATTAGTTTATAAGTGATCCCTGCGGTTGTGAAAGGAGATGAGTTTTCCTAGGGAGAGATTATAGAGGAAGAATGCTGGAGGTACACATCTATACCACTTAAGCAGAATAAAGTGATTATAGACATTTAATGTCATGCAATGTTGTAAGACTGCTTTACATTGATTTCCGGTTGCAAGAAAATAGCTTTCTGAGTTTAGAGATGTGCCTTTGTTCAATGCAGTTCATCTCTCATTTATTCTTTGGGGATGAAGTCAATTTAACAATATGTATGACTAATTCTTTTCTTAAAAAACAGAGATGAAGAGGTGACCTTCTGCACTGCCTTCTGACGGCAGGTTAAAATGGAAGGATTGGGGTTAGTTTTTATTTCTCTGTAAGGCTATGATCATTTTGATTCTTCATTTCACTTGATATAGTAGATTTATTCACTATTGATCATAATAATAGATTGGAAAGGAAAAACTATAGGAAATTATAACATAAAAGAAAGAAAACACCCAGCTGTTTGATGTTACTCTAAAGGCTAATTTAGAATTATTATTTTTAGTGCAATACCAAGAAATAGAAATGCTTCATTGTTTCATAATGCCTATTATGAAACCTACATTTCAAATGTCTTTTTAGAAATTATTTTTCAGTTATAATAGAAGTGACAACAGATTTTAAAGGAACCAGACGCCTCTAACATATATTGTCACCACCCCTAGTTTCCAAGACATTCCTTGGTACATATAATCTGCCACTGGACATTATGTTTTTAGAAGATCAAGAATATTTTTGGTCTTTCAAAATGAAGAAACTCTCATAAAAATGAAAAGCTCTTTGGAAGGGGTAACCCTTAATGTTTATGCTTCTCAACCTTAATTGCATGGCAGAGTTGCTACCTCAGGGGCTTTTAATAGTAGCAGTGCTAGGACTTCACCTTCAGAAGATACTGATTTAATTGGTTAGGGGTGGAATTTGGGCCTTGGCACTTTTTTTCTTTTTGGCTTAAAACAGAAATTTCTTGTCTCACAGTTCTGGATACCAGAAGTTCAAAATCAAGGTGTCAGCAGGGCTGTGCTGCCTCTGATGGCGCAAAGGGAGAATTGATCCCAGCATTTTCCAGCTTCTGGTGGCTACAGGTGTTCCTCAGCTTGAGGTTACCTAACTCCAGTCTCTGCCTCTGTGTTTGCATGGCCTTCTCCTCCATGTGTTTAATCTCCCTCTTCCTTTCTCTTATAGGGACACCTGTCACTGGATTTAGGGCCCATCTGGATAATCCAGGAAGATCTCTTCTTAAGATCTTTAACCTTAAAGACCCTTTTCCATATAAGATCACATTCACAGGTACTATGGACTGAATTGTGTCCACTCAAAATTCATATGTTGAAGCCTCAACCTCCAATGTGATGGTATTTGGAGATGGGGCCTTTGGGAAGTAATTCGGCCTAGATAAGGTAATGAGGATGGAGCCCTCATGATGGGTTTAGTGCCCTTATAAAAAGAGATACAGGAGAGCTTGCTCCCTCTCCCTCTGGAATATGAAAACACAGCAAGAAAGCAACCACCTGCAAGTTAGGAAGAAGGTCCTCGCCAGGAACTGAATCTGTTGGTACGTTCATTATGAAGCATCCAGGACTGTGAGAACATAAAGGTCTATTGTTTTAGCCACCCAGTCTATGCTATTGTTCTGGCGGCCCTAGCTGACTAGGACAACAGGTTGCATGGGTTAGGATGCAGGCACACATTCAGGGGGGCCACTATTCAACCACTGCGACTGCTATCACCTGAAGCACTTGGTTATATTTTCACTTCCCCAGGCCGGGATTAAATGATAGGAAAACTACAGGAGGCTCATTTCCTCTCCCCTGCTATTAAATTATTGGACTTTGGGATTTTTTAAATTCCCCATGGGATTCTAACACACAGGTGAGTTAATACACAATTGGATAGTTAAATCAGAGTCTCCTAAATCAGAGATCTTACTCAGCACCAAGCTTTACTACATACTTTCAGTGATATAGGCCACCAAGATGCTCAGATGGAGTAAAAGAGGAATAGAGACTTAAGGGTGGTTCCTCAGGTCTTATCTTCCCTCATTGGACATGCACTTTTTACCCAGAATAACAGATGAAACTTCAGACTTTCTTCTGGGAGGTGTGTGGAAATCACCTCCACAGTAGAGCAAACAAATTACTAAACAGATCCATTTTATATGTGATATAGCAGATGTAACATTATCCATGACTTATAGATCTTAGTTTCTTTTTACTACAGGTAATTGTTAGCCACGGATAGCCTACTAAGGGCATTTCAGAGATAAAGTCTGTTTCTTCCATTAAACATTATAGGTCTGTTTATCTGGAGCATTGACGCGAGGATTAAACAATGTCCTTTACTTTCTTTGCATTCCTCCAGGTAGCCCTCCCCACATCAGAGGTTGGCTGCTTTAATTCGTTGCTCCCAGCAACCAAGGTTGAGATCCAGTGATTTTTAGTGGGAATTGAAAGTTTGCTGGAGAGATGCTAGATACTAGCAGAAATGGAGGCAGACAAAATGATACCATTAGAAACATTGCCTGCGTTAGTCTTGTTTAGGGCTGTCATTCATGTAACAGACATTCACTGATCACCTATTATGTTCTAGACACTGGGATGTTGGGATAAAAAGGACAGACACAGTCCCTAATGGATAGACAGACAACAACTAAGTAAGCAAGCATATAAGAAAATTAACTCTGATAAGAGCTATGGAGGGATTAAGAAGGAAATGAAGGAAACTAACTGGAGTGCAGTCAGGGGAGGCCTCTCTGGGAAGGTGATGCTTGAGCTGAGAACTGGAGCAGGACTATTAGCCTGTTACCTGAAGGGCTGAGAGAACTGCCTTCCCAGCAGAGAAGGGAAAGGGATCGGCGTGTTCTTTCAGCAGGCTGGTGTGGCTGGAACATGGTGAACTGAGGAGAGAGTGGATGAGGTGGGGTTGGAGAGGAGGACAGTAGCCAGACCATGCAGAGGGTTCTAGGTTTGGATTTGGTTCTCAAAGCAATGAGAAGCTGCCGAGGGTTATGAGGAATGTTTAAGCAGGGAAGCGAAAGCAGTTCCTGACACATTTCTCTTTAGTAGGCTCAAATTAACTGGGTGATCATCCCTTGAAAGAGGGCATTTGTCAGGCAGGCATTTTGGAGAAAACCAACACAGCTTTAACCAATGGCTATATCTGCTACCAAAGACTTTGCTGACCAGCAAAATAAAACGCTAATTTCTTCAAGGCAGATGTCTGGAGCAAACAGTAGGGCAGGAGGTTGCATGCTGCTTTGTAAGAGTGGGGTAGATAACAGAGATAGAAATGCTTGGTTTTAGTGTTGGGTGACAATTATCTACAAGAGATTCTGAAAATATTTTGACCTATCTCTTATAGCTTAGAATAATATTAAAACTGACTACACAAAGAAATTAAATGCATACAGGGATTGAGAAATATCTATTCTTTCATACGTAATGCAATACATTGGTTAAGTTCTTTATTGTAGTAGAAGCAAAAAAAAAAAAGAGGGTACAGTAGCCAAGCCAAAATAATTTACATAAAACACAATGGAAAGTGGCTGAGAAGAGGACAATTTTGGAAAATGATCTCTCCAGGAATGCTGCCAAGGTAAGTGGCAGTAGATATTGATTATATAGACCTGTCATGGATTGGTTTAACCAGTCATTCTGAAAATTGAATTGGATTTTTCTTCCTGAAATGATGTTTTTGAAGCTGTGCCAAATGCAATCTCTCTTCCTCCCCATTCTGGTTTGTGTCTACTTTTCAGACTTAATAGTGCTCAGAAATTTATAATGTTGGTCCATGGAAAGTCTTTCTGTATGCCCAGAGCAAAATGATTACATTACATCATTTTACATGACAATTTCCCTCACTTTAAAAATATTATATATTCTGCAATTGTGGATGTATAATATGCAATGCAGTGTGGGAATCAGCAAAGCTCAGAGGAGAAGGAAAAGCAACAAAGCATGCAAGCTGCATAAATAAGGTGACTATATAACTTACCCTCCAAACCTGGAAACTTTTGAGAGTAAAAGGAGATGCTATAATTACACTTATACAACAGGCTTAAACTGGATATGTCCTGGGCAAACTGGTAGGTATTTTTACCCTGTGAATAAGAGGATATAGGAGAATCCGGGTGAAAACAAATGTTGGTGACAGGTAGATATTTATTTAAAGGGCAAGAGTCAGATTGAGGCTTCAGAATAGGGTGCACGAAATGTGGATGTGCAATGGGGCATATTGAAATTTGGAGGCCAACAAAAAAGGCTGGTAGTAACACTCTCTGTAGTAAAAATTTACCCAACATACTGAAGGAGACTAAAATTGATCAAGTCTAACCTTGGACTCTATGCAGAAATCCCAAATATGTAAGTAAAAGATGAATAAAGCGTAGATATCATCCTGTGATATGGGAGAAAGTGAAAATTGTAAATAACTATACCAAGAGGTAAGTGACTACCATGAAACTCATAGATCCAGTCTGGTGTGGTTTGGGAAGGTTTTATGGACTACATACTATTTCTGGCAGGCCTGGAAAGAGAGCTAGGTATTGGGGAAAAAGCAGATGAGAATGAAGGATATTCTAAATATAGAACAGGTAAAATACAAGGTATACGTAGCTAATAATGTGGCTCAAACATAGTACATGAATGGGAATTTCAGGAAATAATAAGTTTTAGAAGACAGATTGTCACCAACACATAGAATGGCCCCAAGATTCAAAATGTGCCACCTACTAATTGGCGAATAGCTCACTAAAAGTTATACCTGATAATAATGCAAACTGAAGTTTGGAGATTCGTTAGCTGACTCTGAAACTGAAGATCTTGACAGTAATAATCTGGTTCAGAATGCAAAATTCTTACCATCAGAATCAGCTTTATTAAGTTAATCTTCTTCCACTTATCATGAGCCTACTATTTAACTGTAAGTTAGTGAAGGTTGCCCTGTGATTTGAGATATAAATAAGATTGACTCAATCCTTCTGTTACACTCGCCCCAGGAATGTCGATGCTCCTCAAGATCCCGGCTTGGAGTCCTCGTTTCGGCTAGGCCTTCTCTCTCCCCCAGCCTGCTGGCCCTCTCAGCCATGCACTGGCTCAGGCACGGAACTCAGCTTCTTTTCCCGTTTGCCCCCCAGAACAGTTTACACAAAGCATCTTGGTTTGGAGTCTGTTGAAAGCAGAGTCACAGATGGGCAAGGTCTTAGTAGTCTGTTTGGGAGATGTTCCCAGGCAGCAAGAGTGAGGGGATAGGAGGTGTAAGGCAGGGAAGGAGGAAAAGCCCACGTGAGGTATGTTGTTGATGTTGCTGTGGCGAGCAATGAGGGCTCCACTCCACTGGAGCTCTCTGCGATGCATGCAGAATGCCTCGCAGAGTGGTCCACATCCATGCCAGCAGTCTGAGCAGCTATTTGCCATCTCCTGCCCCCAGTGGCTGAAGGTTGACATGGCGGTGCACACTTACCTGCTTCTAGGCTGGAGAGTATTAAGATGAAGAAGCTCCAGTGGCATTTGAGAAGGCCCTGGGGAAGAATGCCCCAAGGGAGGGGGTGCCAGCAAGCGATGGGGGCACTGGTCGGCATGTCTAGGCTTACTGAGAACTGTCCTCCACGATGTGCTTGAAGTTGAAGGTGGGCTGATGGAGTATGGTGAAAGCAACAGGCACAGATCCACAGGCTACTTTTACAAAATCGATCTGTCTTGGTTTTGGAGAAGGTTTACATTGCCGAAAAACTGGGACAACAACTTAAAATTGAATATTAGACATCCCTATTTCTAAAAGGCTTCTTACTATACCAAATTTCTCATAGGTTGTCTTATTTATAGGCTCCGGACTCTTCAAAAATTGTTTTTCCCAACCTGCTGCCCCATTCCTTAACTCATTTCACTTTTCTTTAGGGTGCCCTCCATGGGGGCTTATGAAATTAATTGTCCTGATATTATCAGCTAGAACGATCTAACTTTCTACCTCTAACTAGAATCTGGACTAACACTTGCATATCCAAACATGTATTTATATTCTTGTTGAAGACACAGTCATCTACTCTCAGTGTCACTCAGGAACATCAGAGAACTGGCCGAGATTTTGAGAGGTCAGTCTTCTTATCCTATTCCCTCTCAGCCACAGGTAGGTTGAATGGAGCAGTTTAGAAATTTATTTTCCTTTTAATATGAATGATGCCTCCAATTCCCAGCCTAACAACATGCTAACGGCAGAAGGACCAATAAGTAGTATAGGTTTTAAACGGTTTCTTTTTCCTCTGAAGATCAGAGAGCTTAACCAACTTCCAGCTCCCATAGACAATGAGTGCTGGATCTGGGAATCAGATCTGCTTATGTCTCTTTGACACCAAAGCGCCATACCAAATATGTAACCATTACACCATATTGCCTTCTTGCTTATATTTCATTATCTATTAGCTCTTTCTGTCCTAGCCAAGACTGGTTGGACAGCTCTTAGTCAAAGACAGAAAATTATAATTCTTGAATAAATCGAATCTAGCTAATTATCATATTCAATACTTTAAGACTGAAGAAAATTGATTTTATAGTTGATTCACCAATTGTTTTTATATCACCTCACTATTGAATTTAGCTGTATTTTGCTAGTTAATCAATTTGGGCAAATGGGATAAAGAAAAAATCCATTAAGTTTCCTAAACTGAATGATCAAGTGTCTGTGCATTTAGGTAATATATACTCATGTCAAAAACAACTTGGGGAGGAAAGGATTACTGTTACGTGTGGGTCTTGAGCACAGTTTGTCTTGAAGTTCCTGTGATAAAACTTAGGCTAACATTTTTCTGACCTCTGTCCCCCAACTGAGTTTATATATTGAACCTCACAATTATGTATATGCATGTACATATATTCATATATTTATATATAAAGGGAGTCAGGTATTGACTGAGTTTAAATTTCTTTGGATATGATTTCTGTTATCAAAAAATAGTTTCCAAGACAAAAAAACATACAAAATTTTAAACTATTTAGAAACTTTTATATTTTATTTTCACATCACTGCATTTTAGCATATGAATTCACAGATGAGAAGCAAAATAATAATAAAATACATAATATGGAATATATAGTTATATCTAAAACATAAATGTAATGTGGAAAAGAAAATGTAATATTATTATATAATTAAGACTTTCAGAGTTGTCTTTACTCTTTTGTTTCATCCTATAGCACCTATGTGTTTCTTAAAGAACTTAGAAAGATATTGGTTATACATATAGTTGTTAATATGAAGGTTAATATCTTTTAGCCATGTTTGTCCATATAATTTGTGTCTTTGATTATTTGTATATTTAACTAATAAATTTAACTCTATACATGAGTACCTTTCCATGTACATATGTGTGTGTGTATAATTCCTGAGAGAATTCTTTAAAATGCTCCAAACCAGAGTTCTTGAGATTAAGTCCTGAAGGAAAAAGTCCTTGCCTTTAGAGATTAACTATATCCAGGCTCCGACACTCTAAACTTCACTTTTATTTTCACCAAAGCAAAATAATTGTGTTGATATTGAGGTGTCAATGGAAAAAAATAGGTTTAGTCTCCTAGAAATACAGTTTAATAATTATCATTCTAGTCATTATAGGGACAATAATGCACTTAGTTTTTACTCCATAAAGGTTAAGGACATTTACATTATAGCAAGTAGCACTTTCAAAATTCCACAAAATGATACATGTTCTTTTGAAGGCATTTATCAATGACTATTGATTCAACCCAGAAACCAGATTCAGTAATGACTGCTTTGCTAAGTACATGTCACAGCAAAGTCCCTGAACCAGTAATCTTCAAACAAAGAGACATTGACCCCTTTTCTTAAGACTACCTCTTAAGACTTTTAGCTTATCAAAATAATGTTTATTTAAATTGGCAAAAGATAAATTGTGGTAATTTTGTTCCACTGTTTCTAATATTTATTGTTGGCATATCTTTAAATTTGTACCATTATAAGGATGAGTATTAGTTTAATGAACATTAGCTTTTTCTTAGATTTAGGTGCAATGTGTATTCTTGATCTTCAGAAAAATGTGTGTTTGAGGGCAGGCCTGGTGGCACAGTGGTTAGGTGCTCGCCCTCCACTTGGTGGCCCGGGGTTCACAGGTTCGGATCCCAGGTGCGCACTGACGCACCACTTATCAAGCCATACTGTGGCATTGTCCCTTATAAAGTAGAGGACGATGGGCACGGATGTTAGCCCAGGGGCAATCTTCCTCAGTAAAAAAGAGAGGGATTGCCATTGGATGTTAGCTGATCTTCCCCCCCCCCCCAAAAAAAAAAGAAAAGATAAATGTATATTTCATTTTCAAATTATGCAATTAGGAAATTAATCTAGTTTAAAAAGATTGAAAAATTTGGAGTAAATGTATAATCTTGCTGATATTCTTTGTATATTTTTATCTTTAATGTTTTATATTAATTGTATAACATTTTTTATTAGCTGATATTTTCTAGCAAAACTTTTATTTTAGGAAATAATACCAAAAGAGTAGAGCAAGTAAAAATTATTGAGTATAAATTTACAAGAACCTGTTTTTGTAAAATGACTAAATTATATATTATTGCACAGTTTTAACTATTTCCAAAATACACTTGGGATCTGGAATAAAGTTGAAAACAAAATAAGGAAGGCTTAAAGTGGAATTGTGTCAAGAACTGTGAAGAGTCTGAGACTTTACCTTACCTGCAAGCTAATAAGTTAACCTGCTCCAGTTTCATGGATGCTGGCAGAAGCCACGAGACTCCTGTGACAGAGACAAAGGACTTTATTACTCCCAGCAGAACAGAAGTCAGAGTGCCATCATTTACTCCACTTCTCCAAGTCCCTGATCCCACAAGGTGACCCAAAGAGGGACAGGTATTGTCTGCACACACAAAGGGTTGTGTTAAAAGAGAGGGTTCTGAGCTTGGAACTTGAATCTTTTCTTATAGGCAGTCAGCAAACCCACCCTTCGCTTCAGAGAGACACTATCTCCATCTTCCAAGACTATTCACTATCCAGACATACTTCAGAAGATACTCTAACCAGAGGACAGTAGTACCTTCCTGCAAGATGGCACTAGAGAAACCTGAGATACCTCTGGGGAATTGTCTTTTAGTGAACTGGTTTACACATGAATTTCTGGATCAAAATAAGTTGTGTTGATGGTTTTGCGAAGTATGTGATCATACTGTGAGAGTATGGATCAGAGTGAGAAAAGGATGTTTTAATCCCCCAATTAGTTCTAATTTTCATTGGTAGATTATATACTGGGAAGTGTCACTTGTACGCTACTTGTACTGTCTATATCATGTTATTACGAATTATCATGACTTAAATTGGACTCTATATACTTTAAGCTGTGATTGAAACCATGGTTAAAAACATGATTCAGAGCTGTGATAGGTGATTCTTAATATATATTTCCTTCAGGTGACTGTTTCTGTTAAATTTTTACCATATCATCTAAAATCTTCTTCCAGATATCACCGGAATATATTTATTTCTTGATTTTAAATTTAGGATTAATTAATTCAGCATAAATTATCTCAATTAATTCAGTGGTGTCTCATAGTTTAAAAAATGAGCCAGTTGGGGGGTAGAATTAGGAAACATCCAACTATTGATTGATTATAATTTGATGTTTCTCACATTGTCACTTGAATTTCCTTATTTTCTAAAAATATTCCACACCCCATGAGCTTCTATATAATATTTATTTCTCTTATAAGACCAAAATAGAGATTCCTTGGCTTTTATGTCTTACTAATATTTTTAACAGCTTTATTGAGGGATAATTTATAGCCTCCAAATTCCTCCACTTTAAATGTACAGTTTGAGGAGTTTTACTAAATTTGTACAGTTGTGCAACCATCACTACAATTCAGTTTTATAGCATTTCCATCATCTGCCAAAAGTTTCTTCCTGCCCATTTGCCAATCCTCACTCCCATCCTTCACCCCAACAATCACTGATTTGCTTTATATTTTGATGGCTTTTTACATTTTCTAGAAATCTCTTATAAATGAAATTATATACAGTTTTTGTGCCTGACATCTTTAATTTAGCATATTTTTCAGATTCTTCCATACTGTTGCATGTGTCAGGAGTCTTTTTCTTTTCATTTCTGAGTACAATTCCAATATATGGATGACTATCTTTTGTTTATTCATTGAGCAGTTGATGTATATTTTTATTGCTTCTACATTTTGGCTATTATGAATAAAGATGCTATAAACATTTATGTGTGTGTTTGTTTAAACATTTATTTTAATTTCTTGCGGGCCATATGGTTAAGTGTATGTTTAATTTTTTTTTTTTTTTAAAGATTTTATTTATTTATTTTTTCCCCCCAAAGCCCCAGTAGATAGTGTCATAGCTGCACATCCATCTAGTTGCTGTATGTGGGACACGGCCTCAGCGTGGCCAGAGAAGCGGTGCGTCGGTGCGCGCCCAGGATCCGAACCCGGGCCGCCAGCAGCAGAGCGCGGGCACTTAACCGCTAAGCCACGGGGCCGGCCCCAGTATGTTTAATTTTTTAAGAGGCTACTAAACTGTTTTCCAAAGTGCTTATACTATTTTACATTCTTATCTGCAATACATGAGGGTTACAGTTTTTCCGTATCTTTGCCAACACTGGGTATTGTCAATATTTTTGACTTTAGCCATTCTAATGGGTATGTAGTGGTATCTCTTTGTATTATTTACTTTGCATTTTCCTAATTACTAATTTTGTTAAACTTCTTTCATGTGCACATTTCATTTATATATCTTCTTTGGTGAAATGTCTATTCAGGTCTTTTCACCTTTTCTGAATCAGATTGTCTCCTTATTATTGAGACAATTCTTAATTCTTAATTCTTATTCAACTTCTTAGAATTCTTCTTAGATTCTGGATATCACCTATTATCACTTATATGTTTTGCACATATTTTCTTCTAGTCTGTGGCTGGTCTTCGTTTTCTTAACATTAACTTTTGAAGAGCAAAAATTATCAATTTTGATGAATCCAATCCATCAATTTTTATTTTATTTTTCATTTTGGGATCAAAATATCTAAAGTCCCTTGCTACGATTGCCTACGTTCATCTTTATCGCTGGATCTAGAACACTTACAGCTTCCTTCCCCTCTATATTGGGGACGTGGCCATTCACAGTGTCTTGGTGACTATTTCCCTCTGCTTCCAGGGCTCACAAGCATTCCTCTACCTTACACAATGTTTATATAGTTAAATATGTGAGATTCTATTCCTGCACCCTTGATCCTTCTTCCTCTTTCCATTGACTCCTAGAGAGCAAACCGTTTCTTTTATTTCTACATTCCTGGTGGAGCCACCCCATAGCACCTAAGAAATTACAATAAAATGACTATTTTAATTATTATTATGGTCACATTATAGCTAAGTAAGGATAAATTTTCTTGGTCTCAGTCACCTATTTTCCAAAGAAAACTATATAACTGAGATTCATTGAAATATTCAACAAAAGACCTGCTTAGAGGTTAAATTTATTTGATGTCATGATCAATTAAAATATTGTTAAATGGAGAAAGTGATACCATCCAACTGCAATGGATAGTAAGCCAATATTTCATGCTTAATGTTTTAATAAAAATGGAATTTTATTTGTAAGGATCCCTAGCTCTTCTATTTTTAAAAATTAAAGTCCATCTCACAGTTGACAGTTTGCTTTGATTGTAGGAATAATGGTAACGAGAAAGATTAAATACATTAGCAAACTGATACATGTAAACCTACTACATAATTTGCTTTAGAGGATTTGTTGTTCAAATTCTCCAGGTCTTTAAAGATTGACACGTGTGTACATTGCAAAGAAAGGTAAATAGCCTCTGAGGCTCAAGGATAGTTCTACAGAGTATTGAGTGCATCAAAAAGCATGAAAGTTAATAATTCTTATCTCCTAATGCAGAAATGTGAATGAAATGTTGTTTAATGCCATACTAATCTACCAAGGGACCTTTCTATTCTTGTCAAGTTTTCTTCCCTTGTGAATGGCAACTAGAAAATTATTATAATTCTACATTATTTTTCTGAATTTACTTAGCTTTTAACATTGATTACAAGTATTTTAATGGATTTTCAACTTCACATATATTCTCTTCATCTTTCACCCTTGCAAAAAAAATATATATGGCAGAGAGTGTAAAATATACAAAGGAAAAAGATGCAAATCCTAGATTTAACAATATTTAATAAATAGAACAAAACAAACAAAAATGTCCTTAAAAATAATAATTTAAAATTTAATTCTTTTCCTGAAATCTACAATACAGGAGTGCCCCCTTACTGGCAGTTTTGCTTTCCGTTGCTTCAGTACCTGTGGTCAACCGTGGTCAGAAAATATTAAGTGGAAAATTACAGAAATAAACAATTCATAAATTTTAAATTAAGTGCCATTCTGAGTAGCATGATGAAATCGTGTGCTGTCTTGCTCCGTCCCTCCTGGGACGTGAATCATCCGTTTGTCTGTATCCACACTGTGTATGCTACCTGCCCGTTAGTAGGCATCTTGGTTGTCAGATGACTGTCCTGGTATCGCAGAGCTTGTGTTCCAGTAATCCTTACTTTACTTAATAATGGCCCCAAAGTGCAAGAGTAGTGATACTGGCAATTCAGATATGCCAAAGAGAGGCTGTAAAGTGCTTCCTGTAAGTGAAAAGGTGAAAGTTCATGACTTAATTAGGAAAGAAAAAAATATCATATGTTGAGGTTGCTAAGACCCATGGTAACTTTTGTTACAGTATATTGTTATAATTGTTCTATTTTATTATTAGTTATTGTTGTTAATCTCTTACTGTGCCTAATTTATAAATCGTCATAGGTATGTATGTATAGAAAAAATATAATATATACAGGGTTTGGTACTCTCTGTGGTTTCAGCCATCGATTGGGGGTCTTGGAACATATTCCCCATAGACGAGGGGAGACTAATGTAATGGAAATGAGAACTCACAGCTGCAGCTAATAAATATTTCCATTTGTATACATAGAATAAAAATATTTCAATCTGTTTTCCAGACTGCTGCCCATATTTCTAAAATGGTAATATTTATCATGTTGATTCCTTGTTTTAAATGTCAATGGTTACCTATTGACCGCTAGATAAAAATCTAAGTTTACCATCCACATGTGGCCTTGAATTATTTGTCCTCTTCTTGCACTTTTTTTCCTTATTTGCCACACTTCCTCTCCTGAGCAGCTGCTTATGGTTGATTTTTTAGAATTCAACAAAGATTTGTTGATAATCTGTAAAGTGGTAGGTCCTAGGCCCCTGGAGGTCACAAGATTCCTAAGGTTTTCTTTAAGTCTTCAAAGATTCAAGGACCTCACAGTCTAGTGAGGGCATATCATCATCCTCATCTTCATCCTCATCATTGTCATGATAACTATCCTTTCTTGTTTACACAGGATAGATACTGTGCTTTACACGTATGAACTCACTTACCCTTTAGTGTAGCCTGTAAGTGCGCATACTTAGCTCCACTTTAAAGATGAAGAGATGGATGCTCAGAGTTGTTGAACAACTTGATTGAAGTTGCACAGCTAATAAATTCATAAGTCGTATAACTGGAATTCCAGATGATAACCATTTTTGCAATTTTCTCTTCCTAGCTTCTCCTATAACAAATTTTAGTACCCTACAGAAAGCCCACAGGAGTATAGGAAACTACGAAAAGGTGGTTGGGGGTGGCCACGATCCTGCCCATGGTGGGGAAGAGGTTAGGTTTGCTGCATAAAGGAGAGGTCACTTCAGCTGAATTTTGAAGGATGGCTGTGATCTTACCAAGTGGACAAGGAGTGGGGAAAAGAATATTTCAGTTATTTGCAGTTACAAACAAAAGAGCACAGCATTGGACGAACAGAGAAGGGGTATTGCAAAAGCACAAATAGCATGGCAGACTCTGATTCTGTGATGTGTGTGTGCGTGCGTGTTGTAGAGTATCTTAATATGAAACATAGTGTGTGATTTACTCATACAAAATTTTTCTGAGATTTCAGAAATCAGTTTCCTAAAAAAAATTTAGCTAAAAAGTCTTTTGTTTTTAAATCTGAAAATATTATTGGCAACATAATCAAATGTCATAATAATATTACATTATTTTATTAGCATCTTATGATAGAACAGAAATTGTTTAAATTATTTATTAGAACAGTTATTAAAATTGATATTTTGAATCCAAAAGATAACTTTGATCATGGGTTTTTTTAGGGTTCTGCTTTTCATTCTTGTTAGTAGTCTATTTCTTAACCCTAGGGAATGCTGTTGCCTAACTATCTACAACTATAGCTTTGAAAGGAATTTCTATGCACTCCTTCCATTCTCTGTGCTGACAATTGCTCTAGGTTTGTTTCTTAATGATTTCATTTTTTTCTAAACAATACTTCTTTCATTTTCATACACATTTCAAGTCTCTTCCGAATAATAGCTGGATACTTAAATTCTCCATGTGCTTAAATCTTTTGACCTACCCATTGTTGCTACTGTTGTGTTAGATGCTCCATATACGCACTTCCTTTTTAAACCTGAAGTGAAGGCCACTGCTTGTTCTACACAGTCAGTGTCAATGTGGCGGTAACAATTCTTTCCACAGTCTATATTGGAGGGCCAAATAGGGAATGATTGACAAAATCTAGGTTTTGGATTTCATGTGATGAGAAAAACACATTACTCTAAAAATGCATCATCATCTAAAATATCAGAGATCAACAAGAATACCATTTAATTTAGAAATCATTGTGGAGTAGAAGAGGAACTAAAAGATTTATTATTTATTGGTAGGTATTTAATATTTATTTCCTTTTTCTCCCTTATGTAATAGTAGGCTGGTTATTTTCTAATGCAATTATTATGATAATTGTAGAATTGAATTATGGAATAGATACATAACACATCTAGTAAAATCACTTGTTAACGTTCTTAAGGATTTTAGGAAAAAACCATTTTTTAAAATCTTGTTTTGGTACTTTTAAAAATATATTAATTTATCAGTAAAATAAATAAATGGAGGCCTTACTTGATTTAAGAGAAGCCTTGCTAATGAGTTGTTCTAGTGCAGGAGAAGACCCAGGAATTCAGAGTGTCAAGTAGGAGGCTCTACTTAGCTTCATGGCAAACTGATCAAACCATTGTATTGTAATCATTCTTAAATGTATCCTTAAAATATTTTTAATAAAGAGATTTCATACCTCAATTTTATAAATTGTCCAAGTGTTTTATTAAGGCAAAAGTAGGTAATTTTTTCCTATACTATAATCAAAACTCACTTTTCTGATTAATATTTATGAGTTGTAGTCCTAAAATCAGACACCAGAATGAATAAGCCATGACTATCACATTCCTTTGTTGCCACTCTCTCAAAGCATTTTACATTTATCTATGTCTGTAGTTTCAGTGTTTCCAACTTTATTCCTTTATTTAAATTATTTCACCAGGACATGGTTCTTGATAATTATTTTTTTATTTTCTTTTAATCTTTTCCAATATAGATAAAATCAATCTTTATTATTTAAATTTTAACTTACTCTTTTGATTGACAGTAGTGATAACTACTTAGGGTGTTTTCCTATTCTTATGTTGGACTCAGAAATGAAAACCTGAATATTGGAGACCCAGCATTGTCTGCCAGAACTAAATCACTTGTTTGGAAGGAATGAAGAGACCTGTCACTCATAAATATTCTTTATGTTCATGACATATTTAAGGTGCAGTTTTGAAAGTGGTTATTTAAAACTAGAGAGTCAACTTAAAGCAACATATTTTCAACTTCATTGATTGTTATTTATTGAATGTCCACGGAGCCTGTGGCCTGTGATTAGTATATTTCATAGGCTATCCAGGAAGATTTACCAGTCAACTCTAGATCCCTCGGTTCAGATGATTAAAACTTCCAGTGTGGCTTTTAAATTTCTAACTCCACTTTTATATCTGGGAGGAACTTTATTCGAAATAATGTTGAAATAGGCAATGTTGGTGGCTCTATTTTTGGGGGGGAGGATAATAATAGCAGATGATTTCAAATAAATAAGAAGAGTCTTTACTTGATATTTTTGGAATTTTTTAATATAAAAAGTGCAATAAAATGGCAATAAATGCAGAAATATTTTAATCTAGTTTTAAATTTTTGAACCTGCACACCACAGAAACATTTATATCAGTGATTTTCAACTGGAGACATAAATGATTATCAGCATCTCCAGGGAGATTTAGAAATGAGGAGCTGTCTCAACCTTAAGTTTTTAAAGCTCCTCTTGCTTGGGAATGAACCGTGGTTGACGTCCACTGCTCTGCATCACATAATGTTTCTGGGAGACTGTAAGGTATTTGCAGAAATAGGTTGAGTAAGCAAAATACCTCATCGTAATCAATGCAAAAATCTAGGTGAGAATGTGAATGACTAGGTGGAATAAAGTAGATTTTTTTCCTCTAGGGAAATTAAAAATATGAATAATTGTAGTTATTTGGAAACCATAAGTTTAGCTTTGCCAAAAAGAGAGAGCATACCTCTGATCCTTTAAAATCCAGGTTGAATTATGAAATCCATAAGGGGTTTATAACTTACTAAACACTTACAATGTCCTTAGTTCCAAAATTCAGTTCCTGATGCTGTCGTTCCTATCCATGCAACATGAACATATGTTTTTAAACAAAAAGATATTGAAATAACTTCTTTTTGCTGAATTTCCGAAATGTATCTGTTCCTTATTCTTCCTCTTTGCTTAGGTTTCAGCTAAGAATGAGCCTCAGTCTTTGAGATTCCTTCTAAAATAGAAGTGAAAATCAAAAAAGGCTACATTTGGCCAAGGTGGGCAGACGGGAGAATGTAGAGAACTATGACAGCACATGATGTCTGTCTGGTCAGCTTTGGAACCATCTCCTTCTGACTGACAAATTCTTGCTATTCATCAGCTGAAAGTCTAAAGAGGAGCTTCCACGGAAGAAGCCCCGAGGCAAGCCTTTGCAGAAGGTGTGGGAGCAGCAAGAGGTGGCTTAATGGATGTGAGTATATACTGAGAGCCAAGAATAAAAGAAACAGAACTGGCATCAAATAGAAAAGGAAGGGAAAATCGCTTTTAAATAATATGTTTTCAATCCTTATAGTTTTTTGTAGAACAATGTTGTGGGTGTTCTGGAAAAATGGAATCAAACTAATAGTTTCATGACTTAAGACAAGAACAAGAAGATTAAAGAGTAAGCAGCAAATGACTAGGGGAAAAGGTGAATGGGCCTATTTGGCAAATAGCCTTCTTTAGCCAGACTTAGGGGAGAACTGAGACATTTATTTATACAGACTGCATACGTGAAAACAAAGGAAAATAACACATTGAAGTTAAGTTATCCCTGGCCCTACATCATGAGATCAAAACCAAAGCTGGGCTTAGGTTTAACATAAACTGTGTTTGCCAGGAGCAAGCATTCAGGCATCATTTCTGAATTTTGATTAAACTCCTGTCAGGAGATTATGAGTAGTCTCTTGAAGCTAAAGACACTTTCGTGGTCAGCAAGATTTACTACTTCTGAGGGCAGCATAACAGTAGACAAGTTAGTAATGCTATTGAGGGCAGTCGATGAGCCCTGGGAAAATAAACATCAATCTACTAAGTAGGAAGAAAGCATGAGGTACCAAAAGACTGTAACAATAGTCTTAACAGTAAGAAAATGCAATTTCCCCTACTGTGTTTTATGCTTAGTTTTATATGACTACTGCATTATATAAATTAATTTTTAATGCAGTTCAACATCACACTTGTCAAATAGTAGTGCTGGATATAAACCATTCCAGAAGCACCCATTTTCTGTGTTTCACAGAGGATAATATCATGCTATTTTCTGTTTTTCATTGCAGCTGCTTCAAGCTCTGGAGTTGTTTCACCAACAAGGAGTCCTCTTTTGCAACCAATATTGTTATGTAAATGAAACTGACCCAGGGAAAGTGAAAGGAAGGCAGAGTTTGTTTTCAAGTGTTCTGAGAAATAATACCGCGAATTATTTTAGAGTATTCTGTATATGGATGTATTGAGATAACATATTGAAATTAAAGCATTGACTTTTGTCTCATTCAAATTTACATTGAGAAATACGACTTCAGAGGATGGAGTATGATAATAACCCAGAAAGATTTTCTTGGGATTATCTCCTTTGATATGTTTGTGGCTTGGTTAGGGGACAGGAAGGTGGGCAGATCAAGGAAAGAATTTAGTAAACTCCTTTGACCTAAAGGGGAAAGACGCCCACTGTGGACTCATGGGCAGCTACGCCATGATTTACAGTAGTCTGTGACTACATTGCCTATCCTTAAGGGGGAGATGGTAGCTCCATCTGTTCTTAGGCTCATGGGGGAAACTGAGACACCTTTCCCTATTTTTCTTGATTTGAAGTCAACTTAGTTATTTTTCTTCTATTGGAGATGGGTTGCTGCTCAGTGAAACTTAGCTGTCATATGTCACAGTGGCCACAGGTACATCATTGGTTATGATCAGTCTTAAACAAAATAACAACGCCAACAAAGTTTGTCACCATTCTCCTTCCACTTCTTTTTACATTCCTTTCATATTTTCAGCCCCACTTTCACTGCCCATTACGAGTCCTCATGCATACCCTAACCAGATCAGTTTTCCTTTAGAAGTACACATCCAGCACTTTTTTTCTTTCTCATTAAAATACTCATTCCCTTAATGTTCTTAATTCTACTGAATATTAAAGGAATATTATTATGAAAAATTTCCATCTAATTTACTGTATTTTAGAAAATATTTTCATAATTAACAAAACCCATAGTATTTCTAGGCACTAAGCATAGTTGGTGAGGAAGTATCTGGGCAGGAGGGGCCTTCCCAATGGCCTCATAATTACCACACGTGAAGAGACGATGTAACATAGCAATTAAGGGCTTTTGTCTCCAAATGGACAACTCCATATGTATGCAACTCCATTCCCCAAGTTTTCAAGCTGGAATACTTGGAGTCACTCTTGACTTCTCTCTTTCCCTCTCACCCTACATGCGATCATTGGCAAATCTTGTAATTTCTAACTTCACGTCCTGAATCTGCCACTCCTCACCACTGTGCTTTCATCTGGCCTTTTGCTTTAGTCTCCTGACTCAGTGATTCCCAATGCGGGTATACCTTCCCTTGAAGTATTTTCAAAACTTGGTGAGCCATATTCATTAGTCAGAGGGGTTGAAGAAGATATTAGGCCCTTAGTGGGAAGAGACCAGTGATGTTAGATGCCCTTCAATGCGCAGGACAGATCTCCAGAAAAAAATAATTACCCTCCATTCTGGTTTACTTTTAAATGTTCCACATTCACGGTCATTTCTGAATCTAGAGTCTAATTCCACTTTACTTATCAACACAAAATGAATTTTTAAATTTTTTAAATGTACGTGGAATTTTCCAGGGATATACTTGCTGTGTAAATTGAAGGAAAGTTATACCTGGTGTTGTTTGAAACTTTATTAGGATTTTTTCATCAGAAAAATGACATTGGCCATGGTGTTCTTGGTCTTTGAGTTGCCAGTATAAAACACCTGAATTGGTTGGCCCTTTTAGCTTTCACATTTTGCATGCATGCAAATGGGTGTCAAAATCTGACCACTAGTCACTGTTTTCGAATATATTCTTGCAGGAAAAGACATTTATTGAAACACATGGTTTTTAAAATAAATTATTTTCCATTTATTGACCTTTGGTATTATAAATAGGGCTTTTGAATTTTGAATTTTTGAATTATTCTAAATGTTGATTTATTTTGGTAATCAGTTGTGTAGGTAGTTTAGATTTATTAGAATAGTAAAGAAGGCATTTTTATTTTTTATGCACTGGGATTGGTAGGGTTGAGAATCACTCTCCTAACTTGTCTCTTCTTTGCCTCCCTACCGTCAGCTCTCCCCACAGTAGCCACAGTTACCCTATTAACATGGGAGTAGACCCTGCCATCTCTCTTCCCATAGCTCTCAAATGGCTTCCCATATCAGTGAGAATAAAATGTCAAATGAAGAACTGTGTGGTCTTTCCCTGACAACTTCTGTGCTTCACCTCGTACCACCCTGCCTCCTGCAACACCCTGACTCATTCCTCTCCAGCAAGTGCTCATCTCCTTGAAGTTTTTCTCACACATCCAGCAAACACCCACCTGAGAATCTTTGACCTTTTCCTTTTGCAAGACATGCTCTTCATCCAGATAGCTTGATGGCAGTGCCGCACTTCAGTCAGGTCTCTGCTCAGACCTTTCCTAGAAAAAATAGTCTCAGACTCCCTGCCTTCATGATCTCTTCTCTCACCTTGTTTTTACTTTTTTCATAGTGTTCATTAGCCCCTGATACTTTAGACACTTATATTTTTATTGTCTCTTCTCTTTAGTAGAACATAAACTGTATGAGAGCAGAGGCATGGTCTGTTTTGTTCCCTGCTTGATCTGTGATGTCTTGAGCAGTACTGGCACATGATAGTCACTCAATTATATTGAATGCATAAGTGAGTGTCTGTGATTTTAAATTTCAAGTTTGAATACTGGGCACGCCATTTATTAAGTGCAAGACCATGGGCAATTCAGCTTTAAGCCTCAATTTCCATTTCTCATTTAAGATGCCTACTTCATAGGATTCCTGTAAAGGTTAAGAAAGACAATTTATATAAAGGCCTTATTATAGTGCAGAGAACATACAAACATTTGGTTTAAAACGTCATATCTATCTATCTATCTATCTATCTATCTATCTATCTATCTATCTACCTACCTACCTACCTATCTATCATCTATCTATCTATCTATCTATCTATCTATCTATCTATATCTCTATCTACCTACCTTCCTACCAACTAATCTATCCATTTATCACATTTATCCATCCATCTATGCATTTATTTATCCATGTATTCTCCCTCTCATATCTGTCCCACTTATTCTGAAAATTCACAGAGTAGTTAGATTAGCCCCAGTGTGCCTTTGGTCATGTAGTTTTTGAGATTTGTAAATCTTGTGGGGATGCATAGAGTCTGAAAATGATTCTCCCAAAGAAGACAGAAACTATTATGGTCTGTTAGGTATAATGGAAAAATTGATATAGAAAAACTCTATGGGAGTACATAATATTATTTTATTATTAGTTTATTCTAGAAAATGTTTTCACCTAGTAGATCTATTTTATTGGATCTCATCTTTCCTCCTATGTCTGCAATCATTATAGGAATTTAATTCATGGAAATGTGTTAAACTTAATTGCTAGATAGGGAGGAATTGGCCATGATGTTGCTACAGATTTATTTAGGTACCTTTATAAAATTATTCACATAACCAGAGAAGTTAAATTTCAGTAGAAATAATAATTAAAATCCCACTTATAGCAAATTTAATTAAAGGATTTCGGTCCATTAGAGACATAGAAATCAATCACACAAGCACTTCCTTCATTACTTTCACTCTCCATCCTTTTTTTTTTTTCATAAATCATCCAGGGATTTTTTCCTTATTTCAGTCATTAAGGTAAACAGTGATTTGTGGGTATGCTTATTGGTTACGTGCAGGCAAACTCCTGGTTGCTAAATAACCAATATTTTACTCTTTTTTTTTTTTTTTTTGAAGACTGGCCCTGAGTGAACATCTGTTGCCAATCTTCCTCTTTTTCTTTTGTTTTTCTCCCCAAAGCCCCAGTACATAGTTGTGTATCATAGCTGTAGAGTCGTAGCTCTTCTATGTGGGACACCTCTTCAGCATGGCTTCATGAGCAGTGAGTAGGTCCGCACCCAGGATCCGAACTGGTGAACCCTGGGCCACCGAAGCTGAATGTGCGAACTTAACTGCTATGCCACCGGGTCGGCCCCCAATATTTTACTCTTATCACTGGAGTATGAAAAAATACGCCCTTTTTTGAAAACACACTAATTGAAGATTAAACAGAGAATGCAATAAATATTTCATACATAAACTGATTTCTTAGAAGAAATTTCAAAATCAATTGCAGCATTTTTTGAAATAGCAAAATAATTAGAAACAATTCCATTCATAAGGAGATTGACCAAGGGGGAAAAATGGCATAGCTATATACATGCAGTATTTTGTAAATTGAAATATACACATTTACCCAGAAGAATATATATCTCATTGTTAAGAGTGGTTTTTGCTTTGGAATTAGGGTTTTGAGGTAATTTCACCTTCTACATATTTCTACTTGATAGAGTTTATCATCACCATAATAGTAATAATAAAGCAATGCAGATTAAAATCCTGATATATATTTAGATAAACTTTCTAGAAAAAATCATATCTGGTATTAAGTATATTTTTCTATAATTTAAGATGCAGAAGAACTTATATATTCAGTTCAATGCTTCTGAGAGAAATGTAATTTGTAACTCACATAAATAGAGTACTCGGACAAGTGACTTAACCTTTCTAAGCCTATCTCCTCACTTGTAAAATGCAGATAATAAGAGGACCTCAAAGATAGTAGTATTAAATGGGAGAATTACTGCTCACACTAAACGCTATGTCAAAGGAAACTATTGGCCTGACTTTTAAATCAGAACAAGAAAGCCCTTGCAGAAGAATAGGGGACACAGAAGAAATACTGATTATTAGTGATTGTAGCCTTTGCCTCTCCTCCAGAACTTCACGTCCCTTTCATATACCCAAATAGAATTTATTATTCTATAGCAGCTTCTGTTAGGCCCTTTTCCTAAGCTCACTAGGAAAGAATATTTTCTCTTCAGAAGCTAGAGGAATTTGCCTAATTTGCCAGGAAGAATTTAAGAAATGTTAAATACCATAGCCCAAGCTCCTGTTACCAGAACTTGGTCCCAAATATAAATTGAAAGGATATGTGCCTAATGTTGGGTCATAGACAAGACAGAAATTGCACCGAGTCCCTATGTGTGTAACCCAAATCTCCACAGGTCTTGAGTTTATGTGACTAACAAAGAATAGTCATGTTAAATTTAACGCTTGATATTACTGGCTCATCAACTTCCACTTGAATAAAAGCAGGGCCTTAGCTTCTCTCCTTTCCTAAAACTTCCCAGCTATTTATGAAAGTCTCTGGATGTTTTCATATACCTATGATAAGTGCCTCATGTTCTTCCACTGTCAAATAACTTGTAGCTATTTCCTGCCTAGGTAGCAACTTGAGGCAAGCATGTTGCAGTGGCTTTTGCCTCAAAGATGCTCCATGAAGCTGCTGGTTCCTTTCCAGGGTCCCATCTCCTGATGTTACCCAAGATGTAAAACCTTTGAATTGTCAAGTGGCTGTATATTTCTTTAATTCTTATTGTGTCGAGCCAATCTCAGTAGCAATACAGAAAATATCTCTTTCCCCAAATATGAGACTGAAGTTGTCCAAAGAACCAAATCTTTGTGAAATGCTTGATCCTTGAATATTGCACACTTCCCAAAGCCACTCTTTATTTCAGTTCCTAACCTCTCTCCAAATGAATCAAGTCTACTTCCTATCTGGAGGATAGAGACCATATTGTCTTTTTCCATCATCAACTTCCAGGTTCTTCAGAAGAACTTTTCTAGGCTCTTCAGAAAAACTTGGTTCTTCTTCTAAATTATTCACAAAAACTTTTTTTTTCTATTGGATAGGGTCATTGTTCTGTGAATTCACGAGATAAAACCAGATTCTTAAGGCTAGACTGTAAGATTCATCTGGGAAAACCAGATTCTTAAGGCTAGACTGTAAGATTCATCTGGGAAAACCAGATTCTTAAGCCTAGACTGTAAGATTCATCTGGGAACCTACATATTTGTGGTTATGAGTAGGTAAAGAGAGTTAGTATTTTTGAGGGCCTATTATATATTTCATCTCATTTCCTGTTTACAATAGCCCTGTGAATTAGCTTGTAGTCCTGGATTTTGTGTGTTGGCTAAATTCTCAATCATTTGGCATGTTCATCTTTATTGCTGGGGCTAGAAGTCTTAGAACTATATTCCCCAGACTCGGACTCTCTTGCTGCCAGGTTTTGGTTATGGCTTAGGTTTTGCCATTGAGATTTACTTATGCAAGATTTGAAAGGTGAAAGGATGCAGAGTGATTTTTTCTTCTTCAGTGGTAGCAGCTGATAAGCAGACTTCTGCTGACTGGATTTTGTAGTGGCTGAACTCAGTGTCACACTGCCTGGTTCCCAGATTTGGGGCTGTGGGCACTTGGGAAACTGGCAGCTATGTCAGGAGGCTGTCTCACCTCTGAGGAGCAGCAGCAGTTTTCTGATCTCTCGCAACTGCAGTCGCATGACTTGAAATCCAATAGCAGCCCTGTGAATTTTGCTCCCCGATGCTTCTAATGAGTTTGTAAGCATCAAATTCCTTGTAATAAATCTCTTTCAATATGGAAATACTTAGAGGAATTTTTGTTTTTCTCTATTGAATCCTAAAAGATATTGTGTTATTTTCATTCTATTACATATGAGAAAGTGATAAAATTAGTAAATTGTAATGACACAGTGTTAACACTGACTGAATTTTTTTAAAGTTACAATATTATATTACCTGCCCAAACCATTTACCAGTGTCTGGAATATATTAGACGCTCAACAAATGATGGTTTCAGTATGATATAATCCACCTCTTCTTGCATGAAAAAATTATCCTGTCAGTTTCATTTGTGGTCTTCCTTTATTCATATGTTTCATACATATTAGAGGTGAGCTTTTTTTCGTTTCTTGAGTTCAGTTTATAAGAATGTTTTTTAAGAACTCCTCATTTCCCCCTCCCCCATCCCCTGCAAACACCATTCTATTCCCTGTTTCTGTGAATTTGACTATTTTAGATACCTCATGTAAGTGGAATCATGTAGTATCTGTCCTTCTGTGTCTGACTTATTTCACTTAGTACAATGCCTTCCGGGTCCATCCTCGTTGTCGTAAATGGTAGAATTTCCTTCTTTTTTAAGGCTGAATAACATTCCATTGTATGTATATATCAAATTTTATTTATCCATTTGTGTGTCAATGGACATTTGAGTTGTCTCCATGTTTTTGCTGCTGTGAATAATGCTGCAATGAACATGAGAGTGCAGATATCTCTTTGAAATCCTGATTTCAATTTTTTAAATCTATACACAGAGAAGTGGGATTGCTGGATCATATGGTAGTTCTATTTTTAATTTTTTGAGAAGCCTCCATACTGTTTTCCATAGTGGCTGCAACATTTTCCATTCTCACCAGCTGTGTACAAAGATTATAAATTAGCCACATTTTTGCCAATGCTTGCTATCTTTTGTTTTCTTTCCTTGATAATAGCCATCCTAATAGGTGTGAGGTGATATATAATCATGGTTTTGATTTGAATTTCCTTGATCATTAGTGATGTTGAGTATTTTTTCATATACCATTGGCCATTTGCTTGTCTTCTTTTGAGAAATTCTATTCAAATCCTTTGCTCATTTTTTAATAGGGTTATTTATTTTTTTGCTGTTGAATTATAGGAGTTCCTTATATATTTTGGAAATGAATTCCTTATTGGATATATGGTTTGCAAATATTTTCTCTCATTCCATAGGTTGCTTTTGCACTTTGTTGATTGTTTCCTTTGATTTTCATTTTTTGAGCTTAGTTTATAAGAATCATTTTTGATGAATCTATCTCATTTGTCTGTCTACAAACAAATTAATGTTTTAGTCTTTAATGAATATGGGTAATGTGTATTCATTAAGCTAATAATAGTTACTGAGGTTGTATCTATCAGAAGATAGCATTAACCTAACTGATTTACTTTCATTAATATTTTTAACATGATTGTACTATTCTTCTATTGTTTTCCTCTCGAGATGGGTCATGTTTTCCTATCTCTTTTCTACATTGAATAAGTTTAGATTGTACCTTGAACATTGTGAATGTTATGTCACGTATGCTCTGGATTCTGTTATGGTCTTTTAAAGAGTGTTAATTTTTTGTTTAGCAGACAATTAACTTTGATAATCAAAAACAGTCTCTTGGGTGGTACTTCAAATCTCAGCTCAGTTATTTTATCTTTACCCGGGCTGCTTTGAATCTGTCACGTGCATACATAGTTCCCGGATCAGCCAGAGTTTTTTACATGGAATTTGTGGCTTCCCCTCTCTGTCTCCCACTCTTCCAAGAGTCCCCTATCACTTTCCAGAATTCTGTCCTCTGCTTTTTCAGGCTAGAAAGATGGGGATTTTCTATAGGAATTTTAGCCACCGTGCCCGGCGTCAACTACAACACACTGTCAAATCAGTGCATGTTGTCTCATGTCGTTTGCTTCTTTGATGGCCCCCCACAGAGTCTGCCTGTTTTTGTTCAGTATCCAGGGTCTTTAGATAATTTTTTGTTGTATTTTATCAGAAGTTCATAGCTGCTATCTGTGAGAAGGCTGGTCTGACAGGAGCTTAGCCAGTCACATAGGATATGGAAGTTCTTTTATTATTCCCAAACAATGGAAGTTTATTTACTGCTCACATGAAGTCCTAAATAGTGATTCCTAACAAGCACCCATTCGTGTGGTTATTCAGTGTCTCAGCTCCTTCTATCTGGTGAGTCTGCTCTTCAGGAACAATAGATGGAGAAAGAGTATGCAGCACTATACACAAGAAGTTTCTATGGCCAGGCTGGGAGGTAGCACACATCATTTCCATTCACATTCTGCTGAATAGACATCAGTCACACGGCCACATCTCGGTTCAGTGGAGCCTAAATAATGTAGTCTAACTCTGACCCAGGAAGAAGAGGAAATAAGTTTTCTAATCAGCTAGTCAGCCTCTGACACATAGTGTTTTAATCATTAATGTTTTTAGTATAATTACTACAAATTGCATCTCCTGAATAAAATTTAATATCCTCACAATACCTTTCCTCAATATTCATTAAGGATTCTCCGAACTGCAAATAATATAGTTTTATTATCTTCATCTTATAACATTGTCTGAAATATACTTCTATGGCAATATTATACATCTTGGGATATGACTGTCATACACAACTGTGAGTTCATTTAAAATTATTATTGAATACCTCTTATATCGAAGATTTAGGAGAAATAGTCACTATTGCAGAAGAGCACTTTATGGTCATTAACTCAGAATAACAAAGTCAATTTTGCCAAATTACTATCACAGGACAATTCACTTTGTGTATTTCATACTTCCATATAAGAGGTCATGACTCATTTCTAACAGACAGGAAAAATATCTTTCATTCACTTCTTTTTAATGAATATGAAGAACATTAATGTGGCAAATAAGACGACTAACAAGAAAGAGGTCACAAACTTAATATGAGTCAAAAGAGCAAATCCTACATTGGAATATGATGCTGGAGATAAACAGATAAGAGTGAGAAAAGTCTCATTGATATCTGTCGTTTAAAAAGGAAGGGACAGAACTCTACTTCAGCAGCTTTATTTCTGAGACAGATTCAGGCTTTTTTGGGGCAATAGACACAGTAGATTATTTCCTGTAATACTCTTCTACTCTCATCTTCTAAAATTGGTATGTTTTTATTTCTACTCGGAGAAATGGAGAACTAATGTTGCTTCTGGATCTTTACACCTTCAGTACCCTGAGATGTGCTAGCGGGTGAGCTGAGGTCAATCAGACTGTCATTTTCTCTCCAAAGAAATGAAGAAACTATACTTGCCTGTGTCATGGTTTTCCTTTCTTTGTAGTAGTTGGCTAACCACTGTGAACATAGCAGTTGGGAAAACTAGGAAGTGGTAATTGTTGTACATCTTCCCCACTTTTCATTTCTTCTTTGTTCCCAGACTATGATCTCACAATTTATTTCAAGGAAAATTGGCTTTCACAAAGCTGAGGAAGAAAACATATGGGTCTAAATGAATCTTATTTGGTATTTTGGGCACAAAAAATGGGGGTTGTTTGGAAATTTCCAAGACACATGAAGCCAATAACTACATATTGTTCATAACCATGCAGTAAAGTGATCATATTTTCAATCAAGTTAGGATGTGGGATAAGCATTTAGGTACAGGGCATCAGGGAGAGAGACGATAATAAGCTTTTCTTATCGTTTTCTCACAATCCAGAACAGTTGTGACTTGAGATATGGACCTAAACATTTCCATAGCCTTGAGAGGTTCCACACTTGCTGGGACAGTGGTCACCTTTCCCCAAGCTTTCAGACATCAAAGCTCTATCCACCTCATAATTTGCTTTACCACATGGTAACTCACAGCAAGCCCACTTAAGGTAGGCTGCTATGTCAGGTAGATATAGTGAACCATAAGACAAACAACTACTGTTTTATCTACACCTCCACACAGGGGCACTGCCTCCTTGAAGCAAAGTCTAAAACAGAATTTTCCTTGGTATCTGATTGATTTCTCGGAACTATGGAGATCAGGCATGAGACCAACAAAGCACGATGTTCATTTCTAAATGAACACAAGGCAGACACAAGCCAGGGTAAAACTAATTAAGCAGATCTTTAGTTCCATAACTAAGGTACTTTCTGAGTAGCCATGTGTCTCATGGTTGTTAAGAAATATATTGCAAATCACAGAGAAGCCTATGGGAAGGACTTGGGGTTATTTCTATCTTTTCATGTGCGAAAGGGTCAAATGTCTGTCAGATAGAAGAAAATACTCTTCATTGTTCCCCATCTAATTATCCACTGCACTTGAAATTATTCATTGTGACTTTTTATATTTGTTGGTTATATGTTAAATATGCATATTATTTTAGAAAAGTACACATTTTAACTATCTTAATCATGTATATTCTTGTAATGTATATTGAGGTCAGACTCTGGAGTAGTGCCTAGAGTCTTGTACTTAATACATATCTCTAAGTTCTTTCATTTTCATCCTATGACACAGGACAAGGATATTTGCAGACTCTTGGCAATTGTGACAACTCTGGTATACTCACATTATTCAATGAATGACATTGAGTCAACCAGAGAAGACATTCATTGGAGTTTAGATTCCAATTTTCATTTTCTTTTCTTATGACATTCTCATTTCTTAAATGATTCTCTTTTCAAAATGAAAGACTTCTTTTCATTAAGTTTAACGTGCATTGTGCTAAAAGAGAGGAGAGTGGGATTATTTTCCTTTCAAGTTTTATATTTGAAATTATAAAGGTTCTTTGTACATAGAATGAAATTAAATAATTGTTCTACCTCCAATTTATGGCTGGCCGATTACTTCACCCTCACCATGCTTACAGGCTACCAACACAATAATATATCACTACTACTATATCTTAAACCTGACCTGGTAAAGCAAACGAATTATACTTAGGAACTATCTGTTTTGAGACAGTGAATGAGGCTTTTTGGTTTCTAAGTAGAGTTTAGTGTGGAAGGATTTTTTTTCCCTCAGAAATTGAGAAAAACTATAACCATGGGTCTAACAAAACATAACAAAAGCAAGCAAACAAACAAATTAGTATACACATATCCTGGGAGTGTTTCTAGAAATTACTCATTGATGTTGTGGTTTAGCTACAGAGGTCTTTCTACTGTGCTGTCTCAGAGGACCGAGTGGTTAAAGAGTTACAGGGTCCTAAGAATCTTTCTTCTCTTTTCTCTCACCCACTTTATTACTCTCTCTACACCAACATACCTGCAATCTCCATTTAGCCCCTGACCAGGAAGTCTAATATTCAGGTATTGTCACAAGTGGTGGTCATTAGAGCTGTTCCACAAATATTAAGACATTCCTTCCAGTATGGTAACAGGATTGTACTTCATTTCCCCTTAGAGTTAACTGTGGTCATATGAATTGCTTTGGTCCATGAAATGCTAGTGGAGATAACGTGCTTTTTCTGGGTGGTATATTTAAGAGCCACTGTGTAATTTATCATTCATCTCTTTCTCTCTACATTTTTTCAGATGGTGACTATTCCGTCAGCCTGGATCCCAGAGAAGGCATAGAGCAAAACCTCTAGACAGCATGTAAAGGACGTGCAGTGTGAGATAAAAAATAAAAACCTGTTAGGAGTGCCAAGATTTTGGAGTTATTAGCATGCCCTAACATATCCTGCTTGGTATACCACCAATGTAGAGAGCGAGGTGTTTCAGGCATCTCCATCTGAAATTTAGAATAAATTTTCCCAGAGCAATATCAATTAAATATATTATGAATAATCTGGTACACTAGAAATAGTCCCAAATTTGAAATGTAGGGCTGTCTCTAGTTATCTGGTACATGGCCCAAATTTGAAATGTAGGGCTGTCTCTAGTTACCTGGTACATGATTAAGGCAGAGAAATAGTCTCTCCTGGTGTGCAAGGGCCAGGTAGAGGAGGTAGGGCTCTAGGTTGGGTAAGTTGTATATCAAAGACGTGCTCCCTGCTGGGTCCTTTGTCATCTCTAAGAATTGGCTAGCATATTTTGAAGATAGACCTGACCGTTCTTGCACCTTTAGTTTTTGAGCCTAGTGGAAGAATGGAGAGAATCAAAGAAGAGTCTTCAGTTTCTAGTTGGAAAAAAAATGTGTTGGATGAAGTACATATTTACTGAAAAAGGGAAACTATTGGACTGCTTTGGACTGAATGTCTGTGTGCCCCCTACCCAAATTCATATGTGTGTCCTAATCCCCAATGTGATGCTGTTTGGAGGTGGGACTTTTGGGAGGTAATTAGGTCAGGAAAGTAGAGCCCTGAATGAGACTAGTGCTGTTATAAAAAGAAACATGAGAGAGCTTGCTTCCTCTCTGCTCTCCACCATGGGAGTCTACAATGAGAAGACAGACATCTGCACACCAGGATTAGGCTCTCACCAGACGTTGGATATGCCAATGCCTTGATCTTGGACTTCTCAGCCACTAAAACTGTGAGAAACAAATGTTTATTGTTTAAACCAAAAAAAATTAGCTAGCTTCAGGAGGGGCAGTCTTCCCTCAACCAGATAGGTTTTTTAAGATGTCAAAATATTATAATATATAGAAAATTAGACATATATACAACACACAATGAATAAACCAATCTCAATACCAATGAGGTAAGGGTGGATATACCTTTTACAGGAGGCCCTGAAAAATTATATAGGGTTAGGTGGAGCTGTATAATCCACACACAAA
Source organism: Ceratotherium simum simum (assembly GCF_057802395.1). Lineage (NCBI taxonomy): Eukaryota > Metazoa > Chordata > Mammalia > Perissodactyla > Rhinocerotidae > Ceratotherium > Ceratotherium simum. Next base: position 19,855,132 of record NC_141909.1, read on the forward strand.
GAAGAGGAGCAAATATTTGGGAACAATAATATAGCTATCACCAAAGATGCAGACAATTCACAAAAGCATAAATAAGAATGACCAGCAACACACACATATTCAGCCCAAGTAGTAAAAAATGCAAATTAATAATATAATGGTAATTCCTGGTGCAGATGGGAAATAAATTGTTTTAAATTTTCTGATGATGATTTAACCTTAAATCAGGACTTTTACTCTAGCATTTGATCTTGATCAGAATTTAAGGATATAGTACAATAAATTCAAAAAACTCACCATGAGGACATTCATCACAAGGACATTATAAAACCACCACACTGGATATCTTTTCAATGTCACAGGGAATTGTTGGGAATTATTGAAATAAATTATAGCACTCTCATGTAATAGAATATTATAATCCCATTAAAGATTACAGTCTGAAATTCCATTTATGATATAAATAAAGTTAGTTAAGACTCTCAGTCTATTTTGTACCTGTGATATTACCTGTGATAATTTCTGGTTATTTGAATAATGGACAACTTCTTTGAACCAGCTTGCATTTTTCTAATTATTTTACAAGTAACAGACATTGTGTGTAATTAAAATATATTTTAAAAAATGGACCCAATGCAAGCACATAATTTTTAGTGGACATTACCAACACAGGGCACGACATTTTGTCTCTGTTCAAAGCTAAAGGAAAGACAAGTTAAAAACAGTTATCAAAGCTGGCTACTCTGGATAACCTCTTCTACTGCTTTGTCAAGTGAAGCATTTTTAGACATTTCAGACGCACACACACACTATGCGCCATTCACTTGCTCTCTGTCAGAGCCCTCTGTGTCCTGTAATTTTAAACTCTAAAAATACTCAGTGGTGAAATATTGATTTCCTCTCTAATTTCTGCTCCAGCTTTAGTTGGATGCCTGGTAAGGAATCCACTCTGAGAAGATCAGTACTGGACCCTGTACTTTGTTCTTCAGTGAAGAAACACGTTGTACGTTTATACTTTCTCCTCAGGTAGCCTAGGTCTTTTCCTTGGCATTTGTGCTGTTACAGTCCATCAAAAGGAGGACCATTATTTTACTTTAAGAGCAGCTAATGATAAAATATCCAAAGTGTGTACAGATTTTCTAAGAAGGCAAACACATACTAACAATAAGGCAGGAACTATATTTGTTATTTGCTTATTTATTTGTAAGTCAATTGCCATGGATTAAACTAAGCAATGTTTATAAATTTGTAAAATATCATCTGAATATTAGTTGTAACGAGTAACTAAATTATAATCTCCCTGAAAGCAGGAAGATTTATTTACTCATTTTTTTGATTCATATGTAGTATTTAGTATATAGCTGGTGAGTCATAGAAGAGAATAGAAATATCTAGTAACAAACACAAGCATATGTAAGAATTTAGTATATAATTCACTCATTTACTCATTTTCTGAACAAAATACCTATTCAATTATTAAATTTTTATTAAATTATTATTTAATAATTATTAATTTGTTAAATAGTTAATGGAAGACTATAAGGTAAAGTCAACACTTTCAAAGAGTGGAAAGAAACGATCAATAGTATTGGGACAATTTGGATAAACCAAAGCCAATGCACCTGAGGCAAGGATGCATACACTTTCTGTAGGAGGCCCTAAAAAGTCATATGGCATTGGGTAACACAGAGTCACCATCATCAAGGGGTAAAATAAGTTCCTAGTGGATTAAAGCTGTAAGTTTTTACAGAATAACTATGTTCTAACAATTTTGACTACATATCAGATTACACAAAGTAAATCTCCATTATATTTGGAAACCTTCCAAGATAGTATGAAAACTATTTTTCAATAATAGGAAAGAGGTTATAAAGTACCAGTTTTATGGCATGAGGAGGATGACAACAGACCAACGACATGATACCTGCTTGAGTTAGCTTTCCACTGGTGCTTTTCTGTGTCCTCATTGAATTTTCCGCTCTTTGCAGTTATATCTTGGCAATCAATAAGCACAAAATTAACGCATCCATCCCACTCCTTTCTGTGAGCAACACACTGAGGATTCTTCTGGATCAAGATATTTCTCTGATGACTGAATATTGCTTGATTTCACATTTGTAACTGTAAAATTTCCATAATTTGTTCTTTGATGTGAGTTTTTCTGATGCATATTAGAAATGAACTGAACTTTAATTGATATATATTATTTGATTACTATGTCTTAGAAGGATTTAGAGAAAATTAGGGGAAATCGATGTCTAGATAGGTATTTTACTCTTAAAAATTCATTACAAATGAAATTTTACCCCATGTGACAATAGCAAATTCCTTATTTAATAAATTATTAAATCTGAAAGTATACTGATTTATGTTCTTTAAGCAATATGTTTTCAATTTCTATTATTTTAGTGAGTATGTAGATCTTTTTTAAGTAAAACTCAAATCAATAATGGATGGGAAATTAGAAGTTTCTAAGGACTTTGTAATATAATATTACACAATATTACAGTGATGAATAAATTTCTTAAGTGGTGTAAATGTTAGCTTAACTTAGCTAGACTTTCAAAGAAATAGCAGTATATGAAAATAATTGACTTGAATATAAGATGCAAAAAAGGGTAAGTATCCCAAACAGTATGACGTTTAATTTTTAATCACTAAATGATGGGAAATGTGGAGAAATAAGCACATTATTTGTGGAGTCAAATCAAGGAACGTTAAAAATTCATTGTTTTCTAAAGTAAATATCTTAAAGATTTTACATTTTTATACAACTTTTTCAGAAGACAGACTTTATAAAAAATCTCTTTTTTTTAAAATAAAAGGAGTAATATAAAATGCTATTCATACTTGTTCTCATGGAAAAAGAAAATCATCTTTGCTCTACTTGTAGGTACTTTATACATTTCAATATAAATTATTTAGCAAAATGTCTAAGTCTAAATATGTCTTCTACTGAATATCTTCTTAATTATCTTTTATGTTATAGATTTTAAATACAAAAATCCAAAGACTGCAATGATTTCTGTGGCTACAGAAATTATTTTTGCTTTTTTGAGGGGGAGTTGATACCCATTATCAGAATTAGGAAGTTCCCTTATATTACTATATTGTGAAATAAAGAAAACATTCTAATGAATTAATTTTTAATTTTATCAAGCAATGTTTTTTCTGCATGTGTTGTGATGATGTTATTTTTCCTTTTTTCCCTGTTAAATGTGAACAGCATTGATTGCTTTTCCAATGTTAAACCAAACTTCCATTCCTGAAATAAACGCTACTGGGTCTTGCAGCCTCGGTACTTTCTATTCTGATGGATTCAGTTGACTACAATCTGGGATAGGAGTTTTTCTTCTATAATCATGGAAGAGTTTGGCATGCAATTTTCCTTTCTTAGAAAGGCCATATCACGTTTCAGTACTGAGGATGAGCTGATATTATAAAACATGTTGATCCCTCTTTGGAAGGAGATTTTCATGGGAAGATTTTTAGTTATAAATGCATTTAAAGATATATTTTATTTTTATTTTTGTTTCAGTTTTTAAATTTGTGTTTTCAAGAAATTTGTACATTTCATATCATTTTTCAAATTTATTGGCATGAATTTCTTTGCAGTATACTTTTATCACTTTTTCTTTTTTTTGCTGAGGAGGATTCACCCTGAGGTAACATCTGTTGCCAATCGTCCTCTTTTTTTTTTTTTCGCTTAAGGAAGATTAGCCCTGAGCTAATGTCTATGCCAGTCTTCCTCCACTTTGTATGTGGGTCTCCACCACAGCACGGCTGACGAGTGGTAGAGGTCCACGCTCTGGATCTAAACCCACGAACTAGGGCCTCCAAAGCAGGGCACGCTGAATTTTAACCACTATGCCTCAATGCCAGCCCCTTGTTACCTTTTCAATGTCCGTAAGATCTACAGTGTATCTCCTTTTCATTTCTGTTGTTGATAGTGATTACTCTCTCTTTTTTCTTGATTGGTATTGGTAGAAGTTTATCAATTATATTAACCATTTTAAAACACCAACTTTTGGCTTTGCTGAGTTTCTCTATTATATATTTATTTTCAATTCCATTGATATTTGCTATTATTTTTTCTTCCTTTTATTTTATTTTATTTTAATTTACTCTTTTTTTCCTAACTTCTTGAAATGCTTAGATCATTGATTTCTGGCTTTAGTATATATATTTATTGTTGCAAATTTTGTTCTAAGCAATAGTTTACCTGTATTCCAATGTTTTAATGTGTTATATTTTCATTACCGTTAAAGTTCAAAATATTTTCTAATTTCCATTTTCAGTTATTTAGAAGTATGTTACTTGATTTCCAAATATTTGAGATTTTTAAAGTTATTTTATTGATTTCTAGTTGTGCTGCTCAAATCCATATCTTTCTGGGGGTTTTTTGTGTGTTTGTTCTATCAGCCTGAGAGTCATATGTTAAAATTTCTAAATAAGTATGTAGATATATCTATTAATACTGTTTTTCTTCATTTTTTGATTCATTTATTTTTATCTCATGTAATTAAATTTATATAAATTTACGGTTGTGATATCTTCCTGTTGAATTGACTATTGTAACATTATGAAGTACTCCTCTTAAAATATATCATAATTTTTATGTAGAAAACCTATTTACACTCTGAAATCCCATTGCTGAAATGCGATTATAGATTCTTGTGTTGTATATAAGCTCTGGTTTCTCCACATAATACATGATATGTGTAGCACAGAACAGAGCATATATTGAGTTTCAAATAAAATATTTGTTCTCATTTCTTTCTCCAAGTCATGGGATCTCATTATATCTATATATCATGCTTTGATATGGGCCGATATTTATTATTGAAAAGTCTGGGAAAGGCCTTGATAGACTAAATTTGGTAAGAGTGAAAAGTTTATTTTTATTCCAAGGTAAAAGTGGATATAGAAGCTTTAACGGAAAAGAGGCGAGAAGTTCCAACCTTTCTTTGTGCCATTAACAGTGGGCTTTGGATTCGCTGTTAACTTAATGAATAACTATTGGAGTCAAGTAAGGAGCTGGAGTTGTTAAAATAAGTAGAATTAAGGGGAGATCGTAGAATTGCTGAATCAAAGATTTGCTTAAGAAGTCAGGAACAAACTGTAGACTACAGAATTTCAGGAAGTTCTGGGACAGGATTGCTCCCTTTCCCTCCAACACTGACTCAGTTCAATTTAGCAAACTTCGACTTGACACTAACCATGTTCTAATATTTCTAGGTGCTGAAGTTCAAAGACAAATAAGACGTGGTTGCAAATCTTGAAATATTTGTCATCTAATAGATGAAAGAATCACAAACAAATGTTTTGAAGTGAAATAAAAGAGAATTTGGAGTCAGACAATTGCCAGACACAAAGGAATACCTGTGACAGCGCCAAACTTGTAATGCGGTCACTAACATAAGGCGTGAGGTGGGTATAAGGCAGGGAGTATAACAAGGGGTGAATAGTAAGAACTAATTAAATCCTTGTTTATTGGATCTTAAAAATGTTAGAGATTTTCACGAAATGTTTAATTTTCACATGCAATCCAGAATATTAGTACAATTTTGCATATTACGCTTGGAGAGGAACGTTTGCATAATAGCATAATAAGAGTTTTTTTAATATTTAGTGTGTTATATGCACTAAAGCCTTGTAAAATATGTTAATTCCTCTTCCGAAAATCTGTAGTCTAGTGTCTTGTGGCAGGCACTTATTTGCTCTGAGTTACATGTGGATGAAATTCTATGACCTTTCCTTCTTTATAGGTAATATTTTGATGAGAGAAGATGCAGAGCAAGTGACCTTCTGTTTATATGAAGGAAACTAGAGCTTTTAGATTTCTAATGCTAATAGAGGAAAATTCAAAGGTTGAAAATTCAGCCTTGATAGCTGGAAAAGATAAATGAAATCCAATTTTGCTGCTTGAGTCACTATTAAACTTCCTGCTTGGGGCTAAGATGAGCCTTGAAGGCATCACTTTCTATAGATCACCTGCTTTGCTCCTGGATGCTTCCATATATACTGGGCAAATTTGTCCCAAAATAGGTGATTTATGGGGGATGATATTCCTTGTATATGGTGTAAATATCACTAAATTATACCAAGAAATTTAAAAAGCAATGAATTCAGAAAAAAATTAACTATACAAATGATTTTAGCAGTCCCAGAAGTTAATAATAGTTCAGTTCCATTGGGGATGTTACAAAATTGAAAGCCCTAAATACAACTTCTTGAGCAACTGCTGAGAAATCTGACTTTTAAAAATTGTTGAAGAACAGAGAACTGGAATGGGAATCATATGATGATATATACACCAAAAGAATAAGAAATTTATATAATATTTTTCCTATGGATTGAATATTATAGAGGTTAAGGTCTTGTTTTCCTATGTAAATGTATATGACATTTTTAATGCCTAAATACCTAAAGAATGACTCAATTTATGGTGTACCATTGAATTAAACATAATAATAGATAGACCTTTTATTTCAACTTACTGCTAATAATCTATTTTAATTGAACACATATCTACTATGTGCAAAGCACTAAGGGAAAGGAATAGATAAGGAATGCACAGGATCTGCTCTGAAGGAATTTTAATCTAGTATAAGACAGAAAGCAGACACTCAGGAAAAGATGGAGCACATTCCAAGTCATATATTACAGACCTTCAATGAGTAATAAAACCATGCTAAGGCACTCAGTAAGCAGAGTATTTCCAGCTCTGTTTGTCAGGGGGCTTTTAATGGAGGTCATGAAGGCTATTATGTTTGAACTGTCTCTTGAAGAATGAATAAGATTTGATACATCTTATCTTACAATAAGATGGAAATTACTGGGAAATTTTTCCACAGAGGACTATTAGCAAACTTGTAAATAGGAAAACACAATTAAGTCAGCTGGGTAGGCTACAGATGACAATTCAGGAAAGAGAGTTATGAGAAAAACTGTTAAGGGAAGTTGAGACCCTGTTTGTAATGGGCATTGAAACCTGTGCCAAGAATGTAGACTCTCATAAGCATCGATACCACGAGTCTTTTATAATCAGCAGGGGAGCTGAATGATTGAAGCAGTGCTCTAATCATTCTAGAAAGATTGCAGAGGAGAGCAGTAACGCAAGAAGGCCATAAAGATGATGTTAAGTGTCTAGGTACCACATCTCAAGACAGGGGAAATGGGGTCAAGGGATTTTTAGTTAGATGTGTTTGTACAAAATATGAATAAAATTTAGACAGCGATTAGATACTGTAGGTCTTAGGAATAATACAAAGAAAAGTAATGACTCCATGAAGAAAATTACACAGGTCTGGAGAGAGAACTGGTAAGGACAATACGAATGGAAATTCCCACCATATTGTTTCTTATAGAGAAAGAAATTTTGGAGCTAAATCATTGCTGAAGGAAAATATTTGAAGTCGTCAGTATCGATATGAAGACTGAAGCCAAGAGGGTGGGCAGGCTTCCTATGTTGTTGGTACAGGATGAGAAGAGTCATATAGCAAAGGTTATGCTTAGGGCATGCCCACAATTAATCCTATAAAGAATTCAGTAAAGGACAAAGGAATGAGTTTTCAGATACTAATTAAAAGGACTAAGGGAGATGGAGTATGACTGAATCCAATGAAATTTAAAAATAAAAGTTGGTAGTTATATGAAGTACAACAGAGAGGTGGACTAGAGTAAGAACTATAGTCAATCATTCTAACATACAGTTATGATGTACAGTTAATCCTGGAGGATTTTAAGAAAGTGGTTTTCAGAAAGTGAAGAATTTGGGTGCGTACACACAAAATTCAGGCATGACAAGTTATCAGTTTTGGTTTTTCTCCATTTAATCACTCACAAAATATTTGTGAGCTCTTCCAATGAGTTTTAGGTGTTGGGAATGTAGCAGGGAGCAAAACAAATTCCTTCTCTCATGGTTCTTACATTTTCATGGGGGAAACTGTCAGTAAACAAACATATATCAAGTGATGATGAGTTAAAGAAGAAAAATAAGAAAGGTTAGGGATAGCTTAGGGGATTCATAGTCCCCAACTTAAATGAAGATGCTTTTTCTTCACTCATCTATCAGTGTTCCATCTTCGAGTCAGACTCATGCACCATCACAGGCTTATTTTATCAATTGAAAAAATCGCAAAATACCATTGGAGAATGGAAAGAGTCGCTCCCTGGTCTCACCCTTCCTTACAGAACGTACTCCTTAGAATGTGACTTAGAATGTGAATTAGACTTTATTCATATAGTCACGTGAGTGGAACAGCCCTTTCTGCAAAAATTTAACAGCTTTGTAGATGCTGTGGGTAGAAAAAGAAAATGAAGGACTATAGCAGCAGTCTCAAACTATCTTTGTCCCTGTGTCTGTCTTAAACAGATCTGGAAGAAGACCAAGTTACTTTATTTTAAGGAAATGGTTGCCTTGAACATATTAAGGGTCATGTTAACACACGCACGTGTGCCTCCTACTGACATAGCCTGAGCATGTTTTCACCTAAACTTAGTGAAATGACCAAAATGAAACCTTCCATAAAAATGCATGGTTTCATGTTGGAAGAGTTCTAGCTTCAACATGCACAAATAAGAAATGCATAGGCAAGTTTTGATTTAGTTTAACACTTTTGCAAGATCAGGTTGGTTAATTGAATAAGAAAACCAGGTTTCAAGCAGGGGAAAAACCAATGCTGAGCATTGAGGAGAAGGCTCTTTTACTACCTCGATTATCCTTCACTATTTTCTTAAAATGAAAATATCTATAAACACAGGATATTTCACTTTTCCCCAAACAGAAGGTAATTAAAACTGCCTGATGTGTCTGTTTAGTGGAGGATATGGGATGATATTCTGCCTTTGTTTAAAACAACCTTTAGTATTAAATGTTGTCTTATGTAAAAAGTAATATAGCAGAACGACTTTTATTACAGATGGTAATTTATGAAAAATGTAGCCAATGGAATTGATTTCAAACTTTTATCCAGAAGGTCTATTTACTTTCATATTGCTCACTATTTACCAAGGTTTGTTATAGCACTAGTCACTATCTCAGCTGGCATTCTGCCTGTTTATATTTTTTAAAGTGGTTTTGTTTTTTATTCTCATACAGCATTGGAGCTAATTACAGCTGCTCACTCTTCTATTTCAACTCTCAGTGCTCTCAGTTTTCTCTGGCTTTTGCTTTCACTCACAGTCATTACATTTTTTTTCATTTTGTTTCTGATCCTCTTTCATTTACAGCCAGGAGAGGAGCATCCGATGCCACAGAGAATGAAAAGGCTTTTAGAACTAATTTTCATTTTCTGTGCAATGCCCATGGCATTCTCTGAGTGTGTGATGTGCTGTCATCAGGCTTTGATTATGCAATTGAAATGCAAAAAGTTTAAAAGCTCAGCTTTATTGGCCTTATCAGTAGTTTGCACTCTCTCAAAAGCTCTGTTAAAACAAATACTTGATCATTTTTGGTCAAAGAATGCTACATATTTTAAGAAAAAAAAACCTCATAGATGATGATTAGAGAAGAATTGATATTGTGAAATTTAATACTATATTTTTATAACAATTTTATTAAGTTGTTTTCTATTAAAAATTGTCTTATTTGAATATGATTGAAATTTGGGAAAAGGACCCAAATGTATCTTATCTTTCGATTTACTGGCAAAGAGAGAGAGCATAGATCTTTATAAAAATATTCTACACAGAAGGAAATACAGTTAAAAACAGGCAGTACATGGGGCCGGCCTGGTGGCGTAGCCATTAAGTGCGCACGTTCTGCTTTGGCGGCCCGGGGTTTACAGGTTCAGATGTCGGGTGCACATCAACGCACCACTTGTCAAGCCATGCTGTGGTGGCATCCTATATAAAGTAGGGGAAGATGGGCATGGATGTTAGCCCAGGGCCAATCTTCCTCAGCAAAAAGAGGAGGACTGGCATCGGGTGTTAGCTCAGGGCTGATCTTCCTCACCAAAACAAAAACAAAAACAAAAATGGGCAGTACGTATTTTTTCACCTAACAAGTCTTCCACTTCGATTAAGTCATTCTGAACTGGAGTGGACCTTGGGTTATTGTAAAGAGAAAAAAAAGTAAGCTCTGTCTCATGAAGGACCTAATGTTCTGTGTGCATGTATGCATGTGTGTGCCTGTGTGTGTGTGCATAATTCTTGACTAATCAATAAAAGACTTCAATAAACAAGCAGAATCAGAGAAATTTCAACTAGATTTTATGAGTCTTGTGGTTGCATCCTTGAGACTAGACTAGAACTACAAAATGAGCTGTACAGTAGGGAATATGACTTATATTTTCTCTTTCTCCTTCACTACTGACTCAGGTATTGGTCAGAGCCTGTAGAAGCTGATGTCAGGAACAAGATTGGACCATGAGAAAGTAAGGGATAGTTTTATTCCTTTTTTAAAAATTTTTGACAATTTGATATTCACATTAAAATGATTTTGTAGTCATTTCAGAAATAGGAGAGTAAATGCTGAATTACAGGATTATTATCTAGTTTATAATCATATAAGACATAATGCCCAACCTTACATCTTCGAAGAACTTATGCCACATTTGTATTGGATAGATTAAGCACCCTTGGAAATGACAGTGATCAAGTACAGCATGAATATAGACCACTGTATTAGTTAAGCAATGTTGACCTCACCACATTACATCCTACTCGTGAAAATGAGATCTGTGGGTGACAATGTACTAGCACCAAAGAACCCTGGAGGAGAAAATGAACTTCAGATTCCTTACAGAATCAGAGATCAAAAGATCTGTTCCATTAAACTTTAAACCAGAGAAATTCATCTGTCTGCCCCAGTGTCTAGTGTCAATCAATGACTCAGCTTTAGCTGGATTATGTTTAAGACTGAATGGTCATGCAAGAGAGAATTTCAGACAACCAGTCTCCAAAGAGATTGCTATTCTAAGATTCAACAGGAGAGAGAAATATGCTTAGGTTTTTGCTGTATGGCAAAGAAATCTTACTCACCTTTAAATATATAGTAAAAGAACTATATATGACATTTGTCATACTCACATACACACAAAAATAGGATAATTATTAGAAATGTAACACAAATGGATAGATATTTTGTTTCATGTATTTCTTTCTAAGGATTTGCCACCTTTGCCTCCTCTTCATTTGCTGAATATAATTTAAACCAAGAGTCCCACAGGCTGTGGTGTTAGCAAACTCGTGAGAATCTCATTGCATATCTACAGCGTATGTAATTAGAATCAGTTTATTGAGGAATTCCAGCTCACTGGGATGTAAACAGGAAACTTTTTTTTCAGTAACTGTCTCCTATCTGTGCCTTTTTGAATCTCTCTTTTCTGCTGATTAATTGATTTCTTTGCAACAACTGAGTCAAATCCTGTAACTTTTCGGTCATATCAGTTGTTAGAAAAGTCTCATTTTTGGTCCTATTCATAAGAAATTTCAATATCATATCAGTTTCATTTTTATGGTTCACTTTTAAAAATACAGGATCAGTAAGTCAGATTGAGATTCATACCTGTTTACTGGCATCAATTGAGGAGTTAATCATGTGGTACAGTCAAAAAATATGGATACAATGAGGGTTGAATTAAAAAACATTTTGATTTTAACTTTAACACAAAACCAATCAACTAGATTAAGTCCACATATATCCTGTTGGTTAGTTGCAATTTAATTTTCTACTTTTCTATCAGAAGAGAAATTTAATTTAGAGGATACACTGACTCTAAATGAAATTGGTCTTGAGAGGGGAAATTTCAAGGTTTGTGACTCCTGTGGCCATAATTATATATGAAATCTTCGAAACATGATTAAGTTTCTTTCTTTAAGCAGAGCATAGGGAGTGTTTAGATTGGTACCTTTTGAAAATATATATATACATTCATGATATATATGATTCAATTTTATTATAAACACTTGGTGTACCAAAATACTAAACCGTATAAATATTTCAAAACCTGGGTAACTTTTTCACCTATTTTAGAGAAAATAATTATTTTCTAATGGAATGCTGGTCAAATATTAAAGTTTTCTTACTAATTACAAAAACATCCCTGAGATGCAAAGCATGTTGACTTTAGTTCTGGATCATGAGTTAGTAGAAGGAAATAGACGAAGGATAACTAGAGATCATGGTGAGATTGAAGTGCCATCTGTGTCTCTCCACAGCATCTGTCATCGTGGCACCTGGGCGTGACAGGAAAATATGCATGTGCACATCCATAGGACAGCTTTGAGGCTCCAAGTTCTGGTGACCTCAGAGATCTGAGGACTTGGAGTGATTTTACGGATTTCCCTTTTCAGTCTTTGGCTCAGCTTCTAATGTAACTTATTAGCAAATAGTAATCAAATCATAGTTTTCACTTGGATGCTTATAGCAAGATGACCCTCTCCACTTCGTAGACTATGCTCAAAGACAAAACGTACTAAATGCCAAAGTGGAAATAGGGGTCCTGTTCATTGCCTTTTTGAGTCTAAGAAATGAAACTGTTACTGACTTTTATAACTAAGACTTTTTTTAAAATAACAGTCTTTCTGTGAGCAGTGGAATAATTTGAAAGGGAATTTGTGTTCATTAAAGAACATTGCCTCGCTTTCTTCCAAACACTCTTGTGTTCTCTTCTGAAGGAAAAGATGTTGCTTGGCAGCCCTGTCATCTTGATCTGATTCAGCATCCTAATCATTTGCCATTAATGGAAGAAACTCTGATAACAAATTCATAAATAAATGCTTATTAAAACAGCTCATTTATCAGTGCCTCTTTATAATCAGTTCAGTTGGGTTATGATTTAGGTTATAATGCCCGCAGCATGTTAACTTAGTTATTCAAGTGCAACCATCAGGAATGACTTATGTTGGTATTTTGACTTTCCTTCTAAAAATTTAATACCACCTTCAAAACAGTACACTAATAAAAGTATATATGAAGTTCATTTGAGCACCATATTGCAAGAAAAACCTGCAATTTTACCTAGTAGTAGGTTAGAATAAAATTTTATAAATATGAAATATAATCATCTAATTATATTTTCGTTTCTGTGGAATACCTGTTTTGAAAAGCAGATGCAGCAAATGTTACCCCTCTGATATAAAAGAGTTAATAAACTTCCTTAAGAATTTATTCTGCATCTACATAAGGTTAAAAAAATGGAAACAAAAGGGCCGGCTGTGTGGCGTAGTGGTTGAGTTCACGCACTCTGCTTCGGCGGCCTGGGGTTCGCAGGTTCAGATCCCGGCCGAGGACCTATGCACCGCTTATCATGCCATGCTGTGGCAGGTGTCCCACACACAAAGTAGAGGAAGATGGGCACAGATGCTAGCCCAGGGCTGATCTTCCTCAGCAAAAAGAGGAGGATTCTCATCGGATGTTACCTCTGGGCTAATCTTCCTCACAAAAAATAAAAAAATGGAAACAATAAGTGAGTGTCCACGGCCAGGCATTGTCGTGTCTGCTGAGACGGAGTGGATAAGACTTGCTCAGCAAGACAGCTCATTTGGCTTCACTGCTCCAAACTTTTTTGGCTTATTCCAGAGTCTTGTTTTTCTCCTATAATCTGCATCTCTCCACAAATTACTTTTTTTCAGTTCATCTCTTAATGGCTCTTTTTAAAATGCCTATAATTTTCATAGCAGTAGGCTAATTTTACTAAATTGATCAAATTATTTGATGTGAATGATTGTTATGAGGATTATATAAAAACATCTACCTACACAATGGCTAGCTCATAGCACTTAATATCTTTTTGGTTCCCTTTCTCCATCTCTAGATACTGAGATATGATTAAATAAATTTTTCAATTTATTTTTAATTTTTAAAATTTTTTATTTTTATTGAGTGTAATTGACATATAATATTGTGTAAGTTTAAGATGTACAACACATTGATTTGATACATTTATAGATTGCAATATGATCACCACCGTAGCATTACTAACGCCTCCATCATGTCACATAATTATCATTTCTTTTTTGTGGTGGGAACAGTTAGGATCTAGTCTCTTAGCAACTTTGAATTTACAATACAGTATTGTTGACTGTATTCTCTATGCTGTGCATTAGCTCTCCAGGCCGTTTTTATCCACTAGTCGCAAGTCTATACCCCTAAACAACATCTCCCCAATTCTCCCACCCCCAGCCTCTGGTAACCATCATTCTACTCTGTTTTTATGAGTTCAGGTTTTTGATATTCTACATCTAAGTGAGATCATCCATTATTTATCTTTCTCTGTCTGACGTACCTCCCTTAGCATAATGCCCTCAAGGTCCATCTAGGTTGTCTCAAATGGCAGGATTTCCTTCTTTCTCATGACTGAACAATATTCCGTCGGTTGAACACATTTAACTGAACACCTCACATGTTGAAGGTGCTCTGGGAAGTTCTGTAGGGAATACAAAGATGAATCAAGCACTAACGAGTTTGTGGGGAAGGTGGACATGGAGAAACCCTCTTGAGGAAAGACACTGTGTCTTTTCTTTGTGTAACCTAGCACAATGCCTGATCAATATTTGGTACTCAAAATACGGATTATTTCAATAATTTCAATTTGGAAGAAATAATAATAAGTGGAATCATAAGTAACATACTGTAAATTCTAAGATAATATATTTTATTTGAAGAACAAAGGTATTAAAGAGGTAACTTTTATTTAAGGTCTTAAATATTGGTAAATTATGATGGGGAAAGGGTATCTGGGATAGGGAAAGAATATGAGAAAGGACCTATATATGTATACGGTAATGTTGGTGTGGTTTTGTACTAGGAGTGGTTGGGTTTGCTGTCAATGAAGCTAACTAAGTATGTGAGGACAGACTGAGTGAGGAATGAATCTGGAATGGCAGGTTCAAATCATCACCAGAAGACCTCAAGCCCCCTTTCATCCCATGTCTATAGATGATGAGAAAATGGTGATCCAGGTGCCTCTTCTCTCTAAACCTCATTCCTGCTTTCCCTATTAAGGCTGAGTTTGTTCTGTACCTTGTGACATTTTTGTGTTTGCCCCACTTTTACAAAAATTAGAATTTTATTTCCAGGGTATTGCCAGTGCCTAGAAAAATATTTGGTGCAAAGCATGAATTCAATAAATATTTTTTAAATCACGGAATATTTGAAGAATTCTACATGATTCTATATGAAATTGTCAGTTATTACAGATTTTTGAGTGGAGAAAATATATCATCTCACCTCCATTTCATGAAAGCGTCCTCATAAGTTGGCACAGACACATCTACCCATCTGCTTGCCTTTGTGATCATATCCTCACATACCAGTTACTGTGGATGAACTGAATGGTCTATTATCAATGATCAATCTTTCTAGTTCTCATCTGCCTATCCAAAGGCATTGCTCTAGAAACATCTTTCAATATTTCCTACATTATCAGTTTTGCCATGTCTTTGGACCATTTTCATTGGTCCAATTTCATTTCATGCCAATTTTATTTTTCCTATCTCAAAAAACAAAGTAAAATACAACTGTCTTGACCCTATTTCCTCTGTAACTGCTTTACCTTTTCTCCATTCATTTTTAACGGAAGCTTCTTGCACTTGTTAATATTGACCGCATTCAATCTCTCTACTTCTTTCTTTGGTAAACCCATTTCAGCCAAGCTTTCTCCTCATCATTTCACCCAAAGGGCTCTTTTTGTCACCAGGGATTGCCACTTTGCTCAGGCTAGTTCTCAGGTCTCATTTTACGTCAACTTTCATCAGCATTTAATAGAGTTGATCACTATTTTTTAAAAATAATTTCTGGGCCGGCCCCGTGCCTTAGCAGTTAAGTGCGCGCGCTCCGCTGCCGGTGGCCCGGGTTCGGATCCCGGGCACGCACCGACGCACCGCTTCTCCGGCCATGCTGAGGCCGCGTCCCACATACAGCAATTAGAAGGATGTGCAACTATGACATACAGCTATCTACTGGGGCTTTGGGGGGAAAATAAATAAATAAATAAAATTAAAAAAATAAATAAATAAAAATAATTTCTTCATTTGGCTTTGTGGACATCATACTCTCCTTTATTGATTGCTTCTCAATTTCATTTTCTGGCTCCTCCTTATCCTTCTGATATATAAACTTTGGAGTACTTCAAGGCTCAGTTCTTGTACTACTTCTTTACACTATTAACACTCACCCTCTTGGTGAGTGTTAATACTCACTTTTTATATCATCCATATACTAATGACTTCCAAATTTACATGTCGCCAGAAGCTTTTGTCTGAAATTCAGACTTCTATGTCTGAGGCCTTTGCAATATCTCTTTATTGATGCCTAAAGGGCATTTCCAGTGCCTGTTATTCCTACTCTCCCAAACTTTGCCGTCTTAGTAAAAGTCAACAACTTAGTTCTAGTTGATCATGTTGAAGACTTTAGAATCATTCTTGAGTTTTCTTTTCTTTCACATCTCTTATCTAATCCATAAACAAGTAATGTTGGCTCTACCTTCGAGAATATTTCTTCCCACTCTACTACTACCTGGTCCAAGTTACCCTCCTCTCTAAACAGATGATGGGAATAGCCTCATAGTTTGCATTCCTTCACCCATCTTTACTTTGCCTCTTGAGACTATTCTCATCTACACAACCAAAATGAACCTTAAAAATTGAAGTCAAACCACATGACTTCTCCTCCAAAATCTTCCAATGGATTCCCCTCTCATTCAGAGAAACAGCCAAAATCTCTACAAAATCTAACAGCCACCATTTCGTCACCCTTATTTTCATCTACTTGCCCTCATATCCCCTACGGTTTTCCCACATCCCTAATTCTTAACACACCAGGCACGTTTTTGCACCTGGGCCTTACAGTGGGTTTTTTCTGCTCCTGAAATACTATTTTTCAGATATCCTCATGCTGCTGCCTCACCTACTTCAAGTTTTGGTTCAGCCTCCCTTTCCACCTACTTAGTACTCCCTTTCCTCTCTCTTTGCATGATTTTTTTTTTTTTTTTATATTTAATATGAACATTTATTTATATGTATACATACACAAACATATTTTTTTTTAAGTTAGTACATGCACATTGTTTAAATTTCAAAAGTTAGCTATAGGTACTATGTTGTACAACAGATCTCTAAAACTTATTCATCTTGCATAATAGAAACTTTATTGTGCACTTTAAAATATGGTAAGAGGACAGATCTCATGTTAAGTGTTCTTACGAAAACAAAAACAAGAACAAATTTTTTTTATAGTAATTTTTATCATCTGATGCATGATATAATTTACTTTTTTATTACCTTTCTCCTCTCATTAGAATGTGAGCTCCATGAAGACTGGGATTTTGATGGTGTTGTCCATTCTTTGGTAAGTAGTAAGTACTTAATAAATATTCACTGAATGAATGAGGTGAATGAACAGCCCACCGCTAGACCACTGTCAAAAAAATAATGGAATGACTGTGATTTATTAAGCCAGTCAACATTCCTCTCTTAAGGCTGAGTCTTATTATTACCTACACAAAATTGGGATTCTGTTAGTAAGAAAAGTGGACGGCCATGCAGTTGGAAATCAACAGCAAATGCTGCCAGAGGAGGAAGACTGAGGGTGGTGTTTGAAATGCTTAAATGTGTTTTTATTTTTTTTTAAAAAAAGCTAAAACATGAAAACTTGTTTTGGTGCATATGAGAAGATTCTCTTATTTCTTTCGTTCATTTTATTTTATTTTTTTAGAACTTTGTATTCTTAGAAAACAATACAAATCTTTGAAATATGAGGAATTTTAATTACAATTCCAGGAGTCTTATAATATCAAAACCCCTATAGCACCTTGTAAGGACAGAGTTTTCATTATTGTTGTTGTTGCTTTTTTCAGAAGCCCCTTTCTTTTTTTCTATACACTGATAATTCTGACAGAAGGTTTATCTGAACTTGCACACTTTCAACTCAATTTTGGGTGGTTGGACTGAAGGTCAGAGATAAAAGAGAAAGAAGACAGAGAAAGAATTCAGAAAAACATAATGCATAATTTGTTGGTACCTTTGAATGATTACCTAGGCATTTTTGTGTATTTTATATCTTTTTAGTTCTCATAAAGCCCCAAATGAGATGGTAAGGTGAGTAACACACCACAAATATACATGCATGCTCATGAGTGAAAGCTCTGGACTCCATTGTTGCTTAAGCATCTGATCTGCTGTGACCGTCTATACCAAAAAAGTTATGTAGGAGGTTTTATTTTAACATATGTAGGAGGTTTCATATAAATATATAAAAGTACGTATATACAGAAATACAAAAGGGATGGACAATTCTCATTAAAAAAGATTAAAATAAGAGTTTTAGTATAATTGCATTAGAAATATTCACAAAAGAGGCTTCCACTATGGATCAAATGCTATCTACACAGGCCATGAATCAGCAGGCATATGTAACTCCCACCTTTAGCTTCCAGATTTTGTAAAATAAAACAATGACTTGCATTCCCCCCAAAACAAAATAAAATAAAATCTAAAAAAATCTCAAATATCTCAGCCTCACATATCTTAGCTTTACCTTAAAAGACATCAATACTCCAACATCATTGCATTTTATAGAAGTATGTCAGTACCTCGTGTGAGGATTTAATTGTATGCACTTGACTTTAAACTTCTTTTTCCCAGGTGGCGACTGTAATAGCAAGGGCTGAGATGGAACTTTCACGAGCCTGGGGCTCTGAGTGACAACAAGGAGCTGACCCTATGCTGCTCCATTTGGACATTTAGGGTGAGTGAGATATAAACATTTGTTGTGTTAAACCAGTGAGATAGGGTGGTGTTTGTTCTTGCAGTCTGACTTAGCCCACCCTGACTAGCAAAGATGGTGACCTATATTGCTTATATACTTAAAAAGAACCACGAATAGTACAAAGCACTCAGTCTCTTGTCTTAAAACTCATACAATGAGGAAGATGTCACACATCCACAGATGATGAGTGGGCCAAACTCCTTGGGTGGTTGGTGTTGGGAGAACAAGTGATAAGCCTAGGGAGAATGTGTGGGCAGCCATTTGTCTTTGGCCAATTGAACATGCCAATGTTCCAGGTCTTTAGGCAATAGAAGAAAAGAATGATAGCTTAGTGCTCAACAGAATATCTCAAGATGCCAAACTTTTTTTGCTCTATGCCTTATTTTTCTAAGAAGCCTCCAGGTCTCCAGTTCTCAATCATCAACAGACAACTATATGTAAGCATGAATTTATTTTTATCCTACTTCTTGGAATAAATAATTTGAGGCACTTGATGACCCTGACCACGCATGTGCTTGGCGAAACATTTGCACTGTTAAGATAATGACACAAAACATTTAACACGCTTGATTCATTTCATGTTAAAAAAAGAAATAAAATATTTTGGGAATTACTCTAAAACTTTTCTCAATACAAACATGGATATTATATGCATTTTAAACATCCTTATTCTCTTTTTTGTGAACAGTATCATTTTTAAAATAATTATTAATTTCACAGAAACTGTTAGTGACTAGTGCTTCATAATTACTGCTCAGAGATTTGGAATGTTTGTTAATTCCATGATGACAGAGTCTTTAGGATAATGTGTTGTTATCTTTTTCAGAGAAAAATAATGTATTTATGTATAAAGTAGTGTAATACAGTCACTAGTCATGGTTCATAATCACTTTACCTGCCCACTTATTTAAAATTATCTGGATTATCTTTAAGTTTGATTAGGAAAGAGAGGTTTTTGAATTTCTCAAAGGATGCTAAAAGATCTCATATAAATTATTCTAATAACCTACGTCAAAGTCGATAAATATTTATTATGAGCACGTTATATGTCAAAGTGTGCTAAACGCAAAGACACGCAGTGAAAAACACAAATAGGATCTGTTTGAATTTACTTTACAGTCTATATTAAGATCTATATTAAGCAAATAATTACACAAATAATTTGTTATAATCTGATAAGTGCTCCAAAAGGGGACATGTAAGTTATTATAAAAGAAGACAATAGAAAGACATCATCTTATCTGGAGTTCAGAGAAGTTTTTCTTGAAGAATAAAATCTAGGCTAAGAGAGAAATTTGCAAGATGGGAGGGAAACAAGCAAAGGAGCAAGTGAAGAATCTTCCAGATAGTGAAATCAGTTTTGCCATAGCTGGGTAACAGAAAGTGGTATGATTTATTCAAGTGATAAAATAAGTGTACAAGAAAAAGAGCAATGGAAACAGTGGAAGTAGACTGGTTTGGAATAGACCTTTGTGGGTTGCTGATATATATAAATACACATATTATATATATGTGTGTTGAGTGAATGAATGTGCCTAGGGACAGCATTTGTAATGAGAATAAAAAAAAAAGAATCTTCTTCAGAACTTAGAACTGAGTGCTGAGGCATTCTTACATTTAAAATTGGAAGGGGATGACAAAATGATGGGGGAAGAACCATCAGTGAATCAGAAAGAAAACAAAGAATGTGTGGTGTTACAGAAAGCAAAAAATAGTCTCTCAAGAAAATGGAATGGTGCCTAGCCCCCATCTCCAGCTGTTTGTTGTCTTACAGGAATAGAGACTCTGTGTTGTGAGATCTTCTCATTTTATAAAAAAAGTAGAAATCTAGATTATGTGAAATCCCTCAATTTTTAAATCAAGACTTGACTGTTAAAATTGTACAAACTCTGTCAACGGGATATAAATGATGCCATTTACAAACTCATATTATACCAATAGCGATCACTATTTGGTTTAATCAGACATCTAGAAAATTAGCAAAAATGTTAAGAATTCTAGAATTCTTAATTTAGTAGGCATTGAAATGTTGTACAGCCAGAAACAGAGAATACAGAAAAGAGGAAATCCATCAAAGTTTACAACTGGAAGTGTTCAATTCAATTGAAAACTAGTGGTTGGAGAGCCTACTCTATATAGGAAAACATCAAGTGTGGTTATAGTCTACCAGGGAAAGATTTGGGCATATGCAAGAATAAACCCTACTATATGTTGTTTTACTGCTTGCTCTACCTTATGCACAAGAAGAAATCCTTTTTCATCTTCTCTGATTCTAATTTTACCAGATGTACCTCTAAGTACAAGAAAATGTGTTGACGTCCTCGATAACATAATTGTTACCTCCTCAATGAGACAGTCAGCACTGCTGTGCATAGCCTGCATCTCCACAAGGATGTACTCCGGGGAGTGCTGTATCATTCTAGTCTCAGAGCCAAGGCTGCCATGTCTGTGGTGCCCACTAGGATTGTGCCATGGCCTCAACTGAAACATGACTCCTCTGAAAGTCCCAAGTAGTCCTTCTTTTATTTGACACTAGACTGGTGGCTATGTGTATACACTGACTCTTTCCTCTTTCCTCCCTGCTAATATCTGAAATGCACATAAAAGCATGAGGGAAGCTTGCCAACATGTACTTACATTAGACTTTGGAAGAGGGTGACAAAGGAAGACTTCATATAGGAAAGCTGACTAAATTAGGACCCATGCCAAGCTCAAAATCATTTCTCCTCTCCTGAATCTAGATTTTGAAATAAATATTTTTGATGTTTCTAGCAGCTACATACAGACTGCTCATTAATTAGGGCTCTAGAAGTTGTAACTTTTTTTTGGATTTAAAATTACTTGGCATGTATTAGTATCACAGGAGATAGAGATGATAAAAGAACTTGACTGAATATTTGATCATTTTGTTGTATTAGCTTTACCCCCTGGAATTGTAAACTATATTTTGATGAGCACATCCTTTTGTTTTTTACTTTTTAGTATTTACTTCCTAACATGTACAGAAATAGTAAGAATTATGGACCAGAGTCCTCATTTCCTTGAAATACAAGTAAGTTTTCAAATGAGATTTGATGTTAAAATAAGCTTTCTAAAATCTATATTTCAATTATTTCCACATCTATGAAATTTGAAATAACTTTATTAAATTGAAAGGTAAATAAATTGAATTTGCTGACAAGTCTAAAATGCAGTGATGTATACAGTGAAGTCAGTGGAGGTCAGATTATTTTTCATATATCATGTATAATTAAACAGATGATATGTTATTATGTCATTGAATATAAAATATAACCCTTATTTCTACAAGATAAAATGTCCAAAGACAGTGGGATGTGACTGAAACATCTATGACCCTGTGATGATCAATGTTGGTTTGACCCCTTAAAAGGGTGTCCTATTTCTTTTCTAATGACTTCTTCATGATTGGATGTGTTTTTCTGAAAACCTGAGTTTGGAGAAAGAAGGGAAACTTTCTTGATAAACCGTGATGTTACAAAGTAACTTCGTTATGGATATATTTACCTAAATACGATCTGGCTGAGCACTGACTACCAAGCAACAAACAAAAAGCCCCAGCTCTCTTAGACGTGGAATCTATATCAGGCAGGGTCCCAACTAAAAGAATTTAATTTAGATGGCTCAAATTAAGGTAATTTAATGAAGGGACTATTTAAAAGAATCATGGGCAGTAATGAAGGGACTACTTCAAAGAACAAAAATAAGTACTGAATGAGGCATCTAGGGAGTAGAATTTTAGGAAGCCATAACTTCCTTCAGGGTTTAAGGGACAAAGAGGAGTGATAATGTCACTCCTGGAGCACAGAGAGAGCTGGAGCAGCTGAAGAGGGGCCGCCCAGTAGGAGCTGTAGTTACAAAGGGATAAGGCCTTGCAGGAAGAGAGCTGGGAGAGTAAGTGCCCGGGGGTCTCTCTCCTCCCACTTCCCCATCTCCTGCTGATGCCTACTAGTGGGGAACACAACAGAAGTCAACAACCAAGGGATCCAGGGTAATGCAGTCAGCAGAGCCCTGAGCAGGGCAGAGAAGGGTCATTGAAGGATCTGAGTGGGAGGTACAAATGGAGAACACTCAGCATAGATCCAAATCCAGAGATGCCGGGCAGGTCTCCAGGATAATGGGGTGAAGTGTGCTTAGGACTGGGCTCAGAAAGCATGCTGGGCACCTTGGAGATTGCAAGTAACTGGTTAGAGAGGTAACATTCTGAAATCTATGGTGCCTAATGGCCTCAAATGTGGTTGGATCGGTAATGATGTGGGGCCCTATATATCCTTTGTCTCATTTCCTATTGACAACACCCTTCTCTGGGAGGAATCATTACCAATGTTTATAGCTAAAAACAAAGAAACAAACGCTGATTTTTGAGAGCTCAAATAGCTGGTAAGTAGTAACGAAGTAAGTAGTAAGCTGGTATTCAGGCTGAATTCTCATCATATCTTCAGCCTGTGTTCTTTCCTTTACTCCATGCTTCTCTTTGACATTTAAAAGCCTTTGCTTAACTCAAAGGAAAATAGGCAGCAAAAAGCCTTCATCTACTTTCCTGGTGGTCTCAGCGACCATGTCTGTCAACAAGATCGTCACTGGGGCCTTTTACTTCAGACGTTCCAACTCTGTTGCTTTTTCAGATCTGGCTTCAACCCTGGCCTAGTAGTCACTTTTACTTTCCTACCATCTGGTCGACTTCTTTCCTATTTTATTCTGGCTCCAATTCAGAGAATCTAGTCAACTACTTCCCACAAAAAAATCTTCTCAGGTTTAGAAGAAATCTGGAATTAAAGGTGAAGAGAGTGAAGGAAAAACTTGGAAGCAAGTAAAGAAGAGGATAGAAACCAGAAGCGTTGGCACTTGTTCTGAAGTGGGTGAATGGAGTCCAAGCTGCCAGAAGACTGGGTTGCTTCTCTGAAGCTTTGGGCACACAGGGAGCCCTGCAGAGAGGACGTGTCTGCTCTAGTTCGTCGTTCTGAGTTTAAACCTCAAAAAGAACTGGAAGAAAGCAGAGCAGGAGTGAACTGAAGTGAACCTAGGAAGAATCACACTTCTTCAGCCCTCTCTTTCATATACTAGTGTAGCTGTCATCCTCAGCTGTGGTGCAGTGTATCCTCACTGTGTAGTGTAGGGTCCTGTATCCTCACCTGGATAGTTTTCTGAGAGAATGGGAAGATTTAGCAGGACCTTTCTTGGTAAAGAAGTTAAAGTTATATGAAAGATACTTTCCTATTCAGAATGCTACTGAAATATGGAAAATTTGCTTTGCAATCAAATCTGTTAAATTTATATCTTTGCATCACAAGCCTATTGATGAATACAGCCACTCCCTATCTGTGATGCCTCCACCCTCTCTCTTTTCTGTTGGGGCAAAAGATGATTTTCTTGCACCTAATAAAGGTTAAGTTTCAGGGCCCCTCACTTGTCTGGGCTCCTTCCAAGACCTTATGTTTAATTTTGTATTATAATTTTGTATTCTTTTTCTTAAAAAGGGTCCCTTAATTTTTATAAGCTTCATGCTCCACAAAACCTGTTTGCTGGGGGTGGGATGGGATTTGAGGTTGTGCCTCAGGAAAGGATATGCTGTGGCAGAAAATACAAATCCTTTTAGAATCAGCTGGCAGATTTTCCACTTCTTGGTGGAAATACCATCAAAATTGTCACTTTTGAATTCACTTTTCTGCTCCGTGACACATCTAAAAAAAAGTTAATCAGTGACAAATTCTTATGTGATAAATTGCCTCCAAGATCTTTTTTACAACACTCAGGCCAAGTAAACTTGAGAGGTTTAATGCATGCATGAATTAAGTGCTGCAAGCCTTCACAGAAGCTTTCAAACCAATGAACTCTAAAATTGCGTGGAAAGGAAAACGCAGAGTGAGTGATTGTATCTCATGCATTATTGCTCTTTAAAAATATTACTCATCTGTATCTCTTTGGAATAATACTTTCTTCACTTTATTTTTCCTTTGGGTCTACTTTGTATTTAGGCCACATCTACAAGCAAAAACATGTGTTAATAAGGAAGCAACAATATATAGCTGCAGTCTGCAAAATTTTTCTGGAAGGAGACAGAGAGAAAATACTTTCAGCTTTGTTGGCCATACAGTCTCTATTGTAACTACTCAATTCTGATGCTGTAGCATGAAAACAGACATACACCACATTTAAATGGATGGATATGGTTGTGTTTCAATAAAACTTTATTTATGGACATTGAAAACTGAATTTCATATAATTTTTGTGTGTCAGAAAATATTATTCTTCTTTTGTATTAAAAAAAAATCATTTAAAAATGTAAAATCGTTCTTAGCTCACAGGCCGTACAAAAACAGAGGGCAGACTAGATTTGGCCAGTGAGTCATCATTTGCAAACCCTTGGTGTATAGTAATCCTTGGTGTATAGTAATTCTTGGTGTATAGTAATCCTTGGTGTATAGTAATCCTTGGTGTATAGTAACAGTGGAAAGAGTATGAGTTTTAGGGTATTAAGACTTGATTTTCAATCTTGATTCTGTCACTATTAAGTAAATGAACTTGTGCATCAGTTCACCAACTCCCCAGAGCCTTAGTCTTCTCGTCTTTAGAATGGGGTGGCAGTACTTATCTCAGAGGATTGCTGGTAGGATTACACGAGGCACAGTATTTCAAAGAACCTACCATAGTCTCCAGAGAGTAATAGTTAATCAGTATATTTGAATTCCCTTCTGTTTTCTTTTTTTAGGCTTTTGGAATTAGGGCGGGTTTTTTTGAGGTATAATTGACCTATAACATTACATTAGCTTCAAGTGTACAACATACTGATTCGATATTTGTATAGACTGTGCAATAATCACCACAATAAGTCTAGTTAACATTCGTCACATAACATAGTTACAAAAATCTTTTTTCTTGTGAAAATTTTAAGATTTATTCTCTTAAGCAACTTTCAAATATAAAATACAGTATTATTAACTATAGTCACCAGGCTGTACATTACACCCCTCTGTTTTCTTGATTATTTATTTGACTGACTTGACTAATATAAGTGTCTTGAACAGATTGTTTTACAGCCATAAAAATTGAAAAAAATATGTTTTCAAATTAAACACTAAAGCAGTTAAGTTTTCAAGTAGGTAAATTAATGGGACAATATGACAAAAATCTCATTTGTATTCAAAATCAAATTTGTATTGCCATTATTTTAATGTTGCTCTTTGGAGTCATATAGTTTTCTTTCCGTTATTAAAATTTCTATTTTTAAATGAAAATATTTTTAATTTTTGAATTTGATATAATTAGTTTTATAATTTGGTGCTTCTCCTGTAAAGTCTTACTATATCTGCTCCAATGGGCTTATCCTGTATAATTTACTGTCAAGATAACATTGACATCTATAGAGGACTACAAATGCTTCATGCCACTCTAATAATGTATGTTTATATATCAATGTGTGTGTCAGGTATGTAATTCTATTAATATACATTGAAATATACACTGTTGACCAAGGTCACAAAGATCCTTGGGAAAAATAGATTATTTCTAGACAATCTGCATTCGACTAATTCTCCATATGACATTTTTAGTTAAGCCAAAATTTTAGGACAGTAGCCCTAAAGAGAGGGAAGAAATGATGAACTTTAGATCATGTAGGGAATTTTTTCAAAACATGCATATCCTGATTTTCACATCCGCTCACCTTACCCACCTTCTCAAGATACAAGGAACTCTGGGTGGAGACAGTGGTTCACTTATTTGTATTTTGAAAAAGAAAAACTCCTTAGGTGATTCTGACACCCGCATAAACACACACACCCACACAAAGAAACAGCAATTTTGAAGGTCAATGGCGGTACTTCTCTATCTGTTTGGATTCCTCAAAGTCAAGAAGCTATTTTGCTTCAAAACCTACTCTGGATGTGGAGGATTATTACCAGGGAGCTACATTCAGTTTTCTCCAGGGCAGCAGTCTGAATTTTGATAATTTTTTCCTTCAGTCTTTGAAGCCAGAAACAGTTATTGAGTATTCACTGTAGGCGAGACACTGCCGCACTCTGTGAGGTATAAAAAAAACATGAATGCTACTTCTCATCTTTAAGGAGATGCAGTACAATAGAGCAGATATGGCAGGTACACACCGAAGTACATTCACAACATTAAGTGAGAGGTGTGCAAAGAAATACGATGTCGTTGAAAGTTAGAAGATTGTGAGATCATTTATGATTTCAAGGACCAAGAAAGGCTTCCAATATTGCTATTTTTAAATGTTGCCAATTTCTAGGAAAATGAGACCTTCCTTCATAATGCAACATTGTTTATAAACTTAAGATTTAATTCATGGTATTGAAATGTTAGGTATGTCTTGATTAAAAAATATTTGATTCATTCTCTTAAGAGTAACATCCATGAGCAGTTTCCTGCACTTGCAGGTGACAGCCTTCCTAAAATAGTCCCTTTCATTATGTAAGAACATATAGCTATAAAATCCAAAGTTTCTTCAATGTAGCAATTCACAATTCCAATGAAAATTCCTCAAAAGGATAAAGCCGTATTTGTTATATTTAGCTTTTTGCCCCCAAATGAAGGATTCCATCGTGCTGCACTCTAGCTTTTTTGGCTCCTTCATTAAACAGAGAAGAAAGAAAAAATTTAACTTTTCTTTTAAAAATCCACCTATATCTCTAATGTATGAAATACAGGAAATAATTTCCAGAATTCCTACAAGGCGTGCAGACATAAATGGATTATTTGCAACAGGTTTTGTTAAACTTTATGCCTCTTAGGCAAGAATCACCTTCTGGGCTGTAAACAGTGCACGTGAAAATTACAATTTTAACAACAATATTTATAGCAGGAGAACTGGACACCAAATGAGGATCTTTAGTTTGATGCTAAATTTATTTATCGATTTCTTCCCTTTAGTTTTTATCCCTTTAAATTCTTCAGCATGGAATTTTGGTTATTTCTTACAGTCTAGTTTGTTCTATTACAAGTATAGATTAGATAAGATTTAGTTCAATATAGTCATGAGCAGCTCATGAAATATTCTATTAATAATAAAATGAATTTGTCTCTTTCCAGATTCTCATTGCAAATTTCACTGGAGGGACTTTAGTCATAGAGATATAATGAGCAGAAATCCAAATTACCTTTGGGAAATGCTTCAGTAAGCCCAGGGCTTTTAAAAGGTAAATATTTGAGAAATGTAATTGAACTTGATTTCAAAAACTACTTGAACTTAAGAGATACGTCAAACGAAAAGGTGAATTGCAGGGTATTTTTCTTTATTTTGTGACCTTAAAATTATTCCTGTAATCATAATTTTTCTATTAATTAAGAGGAACACAATTTATGGAATGATACATTTGGGCAGTTGCTCTCAAAAAATATTTTTAGAAAATGAAAAAAATAAATTATCAAACAAATTTTTATTATCCTAATTGTCCCATTCTCTCACAGTTAAGAGAATACCTTCATCTGGACAATTTTCTCATAGTTTAGAAGGACACATGCATGAAACTATCGCTCAGAGCATTCCAGCGACTCAAGAACATCAAGAACAATCACCATATTTGATGAAAATGAGACAATAAAATGGAATTCCAGAAGGGGTATACCTTTAAGCTTTAATATTAATATTACTATTACATTGCCATTAGTAATTTGAGTAAATAAGAATTTTATAAACTACATTTATTGGCTTAAAGAGATGGGGCAATTTTATTTTTTGTACAATGGGTCCTGGATAATAGAGAAGTGTAATGTTATGTAGACAATAGCCATGTCCATAATATTCACTGTCATTTTCCTAGCCTTAAAAATTAGTGTAAAAATTATATTTTGAATTTTTCCTAATCTCACATTAGTGGAGTGTATAATATTTGAAGGGAATTAATTACTATCCCTAGGAGGGAGTCAAGATGGCGGCGTAGGCAGACTCTGAACTCACCTCCTCCCGTGGACACAGCCAATTTACAACTACTCGTGGAAAAATTACCCCTGAGACAGAACTGAAAACTGGATGAGAGGAACTCCTGCAACAACGGACAATCCTAACTGAGGTGGAAGAGGCAGAGACTCCCTTCTGGAGAGGAAAAACGCCGCCTTCACAAGCCGCCAGCTTCACGGCCGCCGGGAGCAGCTCACAGGGACGCAGCCTCCCTGGAGGCGCGGGGCCCTGAGCCGGGGAGCGCCCCCGCTGTGGGCATTTTGTGGACCCAGCACAATCGAGACCAGCGGCATAATATCTGACTGTGCCTGCTACTAAAGCATTGGGGAGCACCCCCAGAAAACCCGGTTCACAAAGAAACTAAAACTGGCTCTTAAAGGGCCCACGCACAAACTCACCCGTTCCAGAAAGCATCCTAAAATCACCAGAAAGAAAGGTGCACAGTGCTTTGGTGACAAGAGACTCACCTAATAGGCCCTGAGTGCATCTCGGTGAGGGGTGAGACCTCTCCAGGGACTGGGACATTGGCGGCAGCCATTGTTGTGGCCTGGTGTGAGCGTGCTGACACAGACGCCATTGGAGTTCTCCCTGAGGCCTGCTAGCCCAGGGTCTGCTCCACCCGCTAGAGCACCGATTTAATCCAGCTCAGCCAGGGCAGGCAGCCCACCCTAGAGACTGGCCCCACCCAACAACAAGCCCTCAGGCAACGTGTGGGCCTGCATAGATTGGTGACTGGATTCTCTGCAGCCTGGCAACTGAGCCGACTTGAGTGGGCAGGGTGTGCACAAGGAGCGGGTAGAGAGTGTGGGGCTGTGGCAGAGTGTGTGGGGCTCCCGCCGTGGAGAGACTGGGTCCACTTGGGGAGGTCGGGGCGCTCACACGGGGCAGGACTGTGTTGACTGTGTGTGTGGACCTGTGGGCAACAGGGCTTGTCAGCTGCAGAAGACTTGTGCTTCTCAAAGACCCACATAGGAGGTTTGCCCCACCTTCCAAAGCCTGAAACAATTGGGTGCTCCTGTGCCTGAGGCCAGCCCCACCCAGCTGCAATCCTCAGAGAGCTGACAAGAGACCTAATAGGCTAGAGGCTTACAGCAATTGTAAGGCCCTGAGCCTAACAACCTGCCACGCTGGGGGCCTACTCACTTAAAAGAAATACTGCAACACAAATGTGGTATTAGAACTTACAGCCAACTGTGCTGGGGCTCCCCACACCTGATAAAGAGACTGAAGGGCCCACAACAACTACAAGCAGCTGAGCATTACAACAGCTGGTCAGGAGCATAACTCAGCCTCCCTGGGCACCTATAGGGAGAGCTAACAGGCCACAATAGAAGGACACAGGTAGCCCACATAGGGGCCACCCCTGGAACATTGAGAACTGAGGGAAGCACACTGGAAGCCTCCTAAGGCATCACTTACATAAGGTCACCTATCCAAGAGCAGGAGACGTAGCTGACCTACCTAATACATAGACACAAGCACAGGGAAAGAGGCAAAATGAGGAGGCAAAAAAATACATTCCAAGTAAGGGAACAGGACAAAACCCCAGAAAAGGAACTAAGTGAAACAGAAATGAGCAACCTACCCGACAGAGAGTTCAAACTAAGAGTGTTATGGATGCTCACTGATCTGGGGAGAAGAATAGATGAACTCAGTGAGAATGTCAACAAAGAAATGGAAGATATAAAAAAGAACCAATCAGAAATGATGAATACAATACTGGAAATGAAAAATTCATTAGAGGGACTCAAAAGCAGAGTAGAGGATACAGAAGAACGGATCTGTGAGCTGGAAGAAAGAATAGAAGAAATTACCCAAGGTGAACAGGTAAAAGAGAAAAGAATTAAAAAGAGTGAGGACAGTCTAAGGGACCTCTGGGACAACATCAAGCGCACTAACATCCGTGTCATAGGTGTCCCAGAAGGAGAAGAGTGAGACAAGGGGCCAGAGAATCTATTTCAAGAAATAATAGATGAAAACTTCCCTAACCTAAGGAAGGAAACAGACATCCAGGTACAGGAAGCACAGAGAGCCCCAAACAAGATAAACCCAAAGAGGCCCACACCAAGACACATCATAATCAAAATGTCCAGAATTAAAGATAAAGAGAGAATCCTAAAAGCCGCAAGAGAATGTCAAGTTACGTACAAAGGAAACCCCATAAGGCTATCAGCTGACTTCTCTGCAGAAACCTTACAGGCTAGAGGAGAATGGCACAATATATTTAAAGTGCTAAAAGGAAAAAACTTACAGCCAAGAATACTCTACCCAGCAAGGTTATCATTCAAAATGGAAGGAGAGATCAAAATTTTCCCAGATAAGCAAAAATTAAAGGAGTTTGTCACCAAGAAACCAGTGCTACAAGAAATGTTAAAGGGACTGATTTAAGGGGAAAAGAAAAGACCACAAATAGGAAAAATTATCTATTTCCATGATTAGAACATAATGGATATAAATGCACAATAAAGAGGTTAGATATGATATCAAAAACATGAGGGAGGAGGGGAGTTAAAGAGTACAGCTTTCAGACAGAGGTCAAACTAAAGTGACCATCAATTCTGTATAGAAGAAGTAAGGAACAGAGAAGGACTACTAAAACACTGAGAAAAAAAAAAAAAAGTTAAAAAATGGCAGTAAGTACATACTTATCAATAGCTACTTTAAACGTCAATGGACTAAATGCTCCAATTAAAAGGCATAGGGTGGCTGACTGGATAAAAAACAAGACCCATATATATGCTGCATACAAGAGACACACTTCAGACCTAAAGACACTCACAAACTGAAAGTGAACGTGATGTAATCTATGCAGAAATAGAAGTATAATGATGTAAACCTGAAATTTATACAATGTTATAAACCAATGTTACTGCAATAAACAAAAAATTAAAAAAAATTACTATCCCTAAATTCTTTCAATAATTATTCCTTCACCCATTTATTTATTTCAAGAAAGCTTTATTCTCTTTTGTGCAATGTTATGGTAGTGCCGAATGAAGTTCCAGTTTACCTAAAATTAAGCGTTTGGAGAATAAAATCTGGTCTCTGTTAGGAAAGAAAAACTGTGAAGCCTAGCTATTGACAATGCATAATTCTGGTTCCCCTAGTTTAAAACCTACCCTTAGTGATCTGAGAAAGGGTTCTATAGTGCAAGTTTTTAAAAAAATAAACACTATAGTGCAAGTGTTTAAAAAAATAAACACGTTAAATGAAACTTATCACCATCTGTGAAGTACACTGCATACACCTTGGCAATGCGTTTCTTTAAGCTTTGGCTAATATACAGTCAGTACTAGAGTGTGATTCTAGTATTAACCACCAATGCCCTCACCCTTGTAGACCAAGGAAATATTAGCCAGAAATATGATTGGCATCTGTCCTTATCCTGCTTGCTTCTTCACTCGTTTTGGAAGCCTTCTTTTTGCTTTTCTAACCCTGCAAGGTGGTGGTCTAGTGGTTAAGATTCTGCACTCTCACTGCCACAGCCTGGGTGCATTTCCTGGTCATGGAACTGCATCCCTTGTCTGTTGGTTGTCATACTGTGGTGGCTGCCTGTTGCTGTCATGCTAAAAGCTGTGCCACCGGTATTTCAAATACCAGTAGAGTCACCCTGGGTGGACAGGTTTCAGCAGAGCTTCCAGACTACACAGACAAGGAAGAAGGACCTGGTCACCCACTTCCAAAGAAATTTGCCATAAAAAGCGTATGAATATCAGTGAAGCATTGTCTGACAGCCCTGGAATGGAGGACGGTGCAAAAAGACCGGGCAGGGTTCCGCTCTGCTGGACACAGGGGCACCAGGAGCCAGAACTGACTCCTGGCACTAACAACAACAACAACAACAAAATTATCCAATGCTCTGTACCTTTGTGCCTTGGTCAGAAAGTTCTTTCTTTTTTTATTTGTCCAAAATTCAGTCCTTATAGAACAGGCTTTGATATATAGACATATATATATTTATACCTGTTTTCTTTATTTCCATTTCTGTTCCTAACTGCTGTAAAACAACTCAACTCACATAAAGCAGAAACTATAGGAAGTAAACTCTCAAGAGTGACTTTCTTCAAGTGTTCTAGAACGCCTGCAAATATCTGCGAAAGCGTATGCATTTCCCTCTAAGCATTTTTTTTAAAAGAGCATTCTAATGTTAGACAGGAGATAGTGACACCTTCCACGCTAAGTAACTCTTCCATTACTCAAGCTCTTCTTCTTTTATGGCTGTTCCCTGCCTGTCTGTGACTGTAATGGATGGGGAGAATATTCTCAGTTTCTAACTTTAGGGCTTAGGATTGCTGTTTAACTATTTCATACCCATTAGTATTGGGATACATACTGCTACAGGAGAAAGTAATTCTACATGAACAGATAGCAAATCAGGAAAAAATTATCTGAACGATCCAATCTGTGGAACCAAGTTACATTTTTTAGGATAAGATGGTCACATAACATACACAGTGTCTTCTGAATGCATAAATTGAGTGATATAATAATTATTATTCATCCAGTTCAGTGTAATTTTGACCCATTACCATTTGGAATAGGTCTGATCTAAAGACACAGATTTAGAATAGCTTCAAAGAATTGGAGAGAGATGTCACAGATTATCTCTATTGGTAGCACTATGAAAATTACTGTCGCCACTGCTACTTTTGATTTCAATAATTACTCCCTTAAAATCTTTACATGTGTTCTTATTTGATCCTCACAATAATCCTGACAGAACAATAGAAAGATGATATTATCACCTTACTTTTACAGATGAAGAAACGAAACCAGAAAGGTTTATTTGGACAATGTCAGACAATGGTAATGAAGGAGGCAGGTTTCCATGGGAGACAGTCTGGCTTCCAGGGTCTCTGTCTTACCACTTCACTTCCTGTTTATTCTGTGTTCACTCACCATTCAATAAAAGCATGTGTCTTAACCATCAACACAGACACGCAGACCTCAGTTATGAAAATGAGTAAGAGATATCTCTAAGTCACCTTGTGTATAATAGTGACAGGTATGAAAGACAGTAAATGCAACAAAAATCAGCTTAATAAAAGTACACATACACTGTGCACAATAGGAACCTAAAGAACAGATAGCTTATTTAACTTCTGTGTGAGAGCAAACATCAGAAAAGCCTTCAGAGAGGGCATGGATTGTGAGCTGTGTATTAAAAGTAGATTAGTGTTTGTCAGGAGGACAGGAGAGAAGAATGGTCCAAAATGGAGTCACCACTTGAGTAAAGGCATGACAAAATGAAGCCCAAGTAAATCACGAGAGTTTTCTTATGGCTGTCTAGGAAAGCGTAAGGGCTGAGGGCAGTAAGAACCGACTATAGAGAGTGATGAAGGAGCCAGTCTTGGAGGACTACGCAGAGCATACTGAAGAGTTTAGATGTTTTCTTGTGGAAATTGGATACTCACCGAGAGTTTTAAGCCAAAAAGATCTGGGTTTTAATGTTGGGCCTATAACATGTGCAGGGCCCTGGATTTCTATAAGCCTCATTTCTCTGATTTGAGAAGTTCAAGTTATTAATATTGACCTCATTGTCTGTTGTGAACAGTGAAATAGTTATATACATCTGATCTCTTATGCCCTAGTTGAGAGGGAAAGGAGAAGCAGAAGAAGGGTGTGTGTGTCTGTATGTGGGTGTGGAGTGCTGGTGGTTTTAGTGGTTGTGGGGGTGGTGGGGTAGGGATCTTGATAGGGCTGTCTAAAACATTTGTTTTTTCCTCCCCTGATGAGCCATGGCAGGATTACACTTCCTCACTCTCCTAGGCCTAGGACATGGCCATTGACAGGCCTGTCTAGTGAGATGTTTGCAGAAGCATGTGTGTAGTTTTAGATGGGTGCATTTAATTTCCAGGATTAGAATCTGCAGCACTCTCTCCACCTGCTGTGGTGTTCATGGAGGCTGCTATGGGGGTTGAACTTCAGTATTCTGCTGGGCCCTGAGTGATTATCAGCCCTACTGCCACCTCCTGCTGGGCCTATAGGATTATGCAAGAGACAACAATTGAGGTTGAGATAAGCCACTGAGAATTTGAGAGTTGTTACCAACACATAACATTCCATCCCAACTGATACATGGGCCAAACAGAGTCTAGGCTACTGATGAGGTTCATGGCATTGGGGTTGGAATAGGGAGTCTCTCATGTTGGGCTATGGGTAAAGTGGGGCTAGTGAGCACTGAAGGATGGGTGAGAACTTAAGATTCAATAACCCCCAAACTCAAGGGACCAATTCAAAATCAGGAACCCTTGTTCTAAAAGAAAAGTAACTACAACAGTAAGCTGGTTGAAACTTGAGCCAACCAGTCTATGTGCTCCCTCTAGTATGGTTGCTGTGTGTCTGAGGACTATCTAGTTGTAATAACCTCATCTTAAGATGCATGGCGTCTGGCACATAACTTACGCACAACAAATGTTACCTGCCTTATGCATCTTCTCTTTTCCTTCTTCTTTTATAAGATCCTGTGTTTCCTATTTATTTACCCAATGGCTGGGATTGTTTGACCTGAATAGCCTTAAAAATGCTCCTCATATAATGACTTACTTCTGCAATTCAGTGTTCCTATAATGAAGTACATCACATGCAAGCATAAATGTACTCAGAAGTATTCTCTTACCTCTATCCATTATTTAGTAGTGAATAAGGCAGGACCTCATAGTTTTTAGAGTAGAAGAGTAAATGCACTAAACATTTTCTTCATTCTGTAAGGTTTTATTGCTTTGTTGTTGCACTGGTATGGATATCTGCAGAATGTTTTTAATCAATGCATTTCGTTTGGTGACCATATGGAGGCGGATACTTTGTTAAGAAATGGATAGGGTTAAGATACCTTAACAACTGGCTCTGATGACTATACAGGCTGTGCAAGGAAAAGGCGGGGCATCTGATTAAAATGTGTGGTTGTGGCAGATTTTGCGTAATATATGATATGTAGCAAACTGCAAGGGGACTATAGAATCAGAGATTGTGGAAAAACATTGAGCACTTGGGGATGGACAACCAAAAGAGGAATCACAAGACATGACAGGTACAGAAACATATGTAAGCTTTCAGTAGAAACGGTTGAAACTTGAAGTTTTGTCACAGTCAAGTGTCCAGTGATCAAGATAAAATACCACTCACCAGTAACTGGCGCCAGAGTCTCATCATTTCCTTGCCTTTCCATTTTTTTGTGGAAACAGACTGACAAGACCAACATTTCTAAGTGCCTGTCTATGGAATGCTGTACTAGGGCTAAAAAAATGCATTAGATATAATCCAGGAGTTCAGAGTTTAAGCAAGACAGTTAAATTAATGTATAAGATTACTCTGACATAGAGATTTAGAAAGAAAGCAGAAGTTGAATGGAGTACTAACAGTTTCAGTTTAAATTATGTGGGAGCAATCACAACATCATAGAGTTAGTGGGGACATTAGCCTTTACCTAGTCCAATCTTTTATCCAATCAAGAATCTTCTGTACAAGGCCAAACAGCCTTTGTTTGAACATTTCCAAATGCTGATTTGAGAAGAAATCATATCCAAGCTTTTGGTAAGCTCACCAGGCAGTTCATTAACCTTAAATCTTCCATTTAGCAAACTTCTTTTCAATAAGGAGAAAGTTCTAGATACATTAATTTTACTATTTGAAGTCATACTAAAAATAAATATTTCTTAATGTTCAATAAGCCAAATTCGATCAATGTTTACATGCCAAAAATAAAAATAAGAGCTAAAATAAAATTGGAATAGATATTTTTTTCCTAGAAATTAATTCGACAAAAGTTCAGGATTAAGAAGACCACTGTATTGGTGCAATGGCCTTTCATAATAGTAATAGACTTGTATAGACTACATGGAAGGATTATAAAGTTAGAACATTAGTATTGTAAGCCTGTTCTAAACTTGTTCTTTGAAATCTAGGAATCCTAAATACCAACCATGAAGCTCTTTAACATGATAAATGGGAAAATGAAGACTTGATTGTCTGACAGTCTATTTGCAGATTTAGGGATGTACAGTCCAATGCTGCCTCCAACATATCCTGTCTTATGAGCTGAGCAAAGATAGAAACCAAAACTCATTCTAGTTTACTCTCATCATTGAGAACAATTTGTTGGTATCTTGGTATATAATAGGTGATCTTTGCACCTTAGAGTTTCCAAAATAAATATCTCTTAGATGAAGCACTAATTACATTGGAAATGTATTTAAGTTGCAGCAATGGACAGGATTTAAGGGACAAATAAGAAAAGGATTACCAAGAGCTGTTAACTTTTAGAACAAGTGACATATCCACTCCTCAGTGTCTTTATAATAAGATAGATACTCATGCAAAATAAGATTAGCCAGTAGTGCACAAGCAATAAAGTAATGTCTAAAAAGGTAAGGGTGTGTGAGAATTTTAATGAAAGTTTTAAACGGAGTCTGCATTTACATTGAGTCGTTAATCTCAATAAGACAGTTGACAGGTTTGTATAAGAGACAGAAGCCCCATTAAATTGAGTAGATTCAGTGAGATTATTTAGAGGTCAGATTATTTAATATAGTAATGTATAAGGTTTGGCTATATTTCTGTAAATAATACAATAAACTTACATACTAAAATGTCTTTCAAAGAAGTCACTTTGGGAGAATATGTACTTTTTGGAAGATGATTAAAATGTGTTTTTTTATCTTTAATTTCAAACTCCTCACCTTGCAATTACCTCTACAGTCAGTTTATAATGCACTTAAGGAAAAATAAGGATCATTACTAGGTAGTTACATCTTGGTGTCTGAGCTTTCTCTAAAGAAACGCATTTATTGTCCAAGGATAAAGTTTTGCCACCATTGACTATATTAAAAAGAAAATGCTGCCAGTCCAGAGGTAAGATGAAAGAGAACTTAATAAAGTGCTTTGAGCAATGACAGCATCACTGAAATAAATGGACATTTTTCCAAGGAAATTCTATGTAGCTGACAATGTTCATTTGTTCAGGGAAGCAGTGTCTGGTGGGTACAAAAAAAGAGCTTCCATACATTTTATTCTCTTTCACAGCTGCCTCTTTCCTTGCCAGATTCTTAAATATGGGTATCATCTCAGGTTCTGTGATTTGCTTTCTTTTTTTTCCTCATTGATATGTCTGGTATCATTTAAGTTCTCACTGGCTACGATATCATTGTTATAACTATGTACCAAACGTATACTGCCATGCCACATTTTTCTTTTCAATTTTACAACAATACATCAGCCTCTTGTTGGACTTCTCTTCTTGGATAGTCCACAAATCCTTCAAATTCAATGTAATTGAAATGAAACTCATTAGTTACCTTCTTACAAGACCCTCAATCTGTTTTTGTCTCAGCTCAGTGAAGAGAACCACCGTCTGGCCGGTCATCCAAGACAAATGCATATGCTTACCCTAGATTCTTCTTTCTCTCTCATCCCCTGCATCAGTAGGCCATCAAATCCTCTTCTAGAATATCTCCTGATTCTTCTCTCCTCTCCATTCCCACTATTACATCTGTACTCAGGTCCTTATTATTTCTGTTTTGAATGTAACAGGCTTTGAATAGGTCTCATTCGCTCCTGCTTCTTTCTTATAACCCATTTTCAACAGTGTTGCTAGAGTAACTTTTCTCAAATGAAAATAATATGTCATTTGCCTCATTACTCCAGAACAAAATGCTAACACATTTCTTGAATTTTTGCAGAAAATTTAGGTTTCATTTTCTCTGTCTGGAAAGCCTTTCTTCCATGGCCATTGCCTGCTGTTGTATACACCAGTGGTGAAGAACCATGATGGCTGGTCAGCTTTTCTCTAATTCTTGTTTCTGACTTGCATGAGACTCTGCATAGTGCTACCTCATGTGAAAAGTCCGCCTTGAGTGACAACGATGAGTTAGTTAGTTGACCTTTTATGTCTGGAACTTGTTTGTTTTCTCTAGTAAACTTGACTTTTCTTGATGTCAGAGGTTTCTTTGTTGGTTTTTTACTTTTAAAATCTCTCTCCAGGACCTAGCAGAGAGCTTTCAGGTGTTCATTTACCACATGAATGAATAAGTCTTTTCCATATTCTAAAAACTGTAAAACTGATAAGATAAAAAACTTGCCCTTTTTAAAAAGGTTGTTTATAGCCTACTGTGAGTGGTCTAATTACACATTTATTTCAATGGAAGAAGATACAGTCAAAATTGAAATTATGCTGTGGTGAAATCTATTATTTTAAATACAGAAAGGATTAAACAGCTTACTTCATTTAAATAATCTACTAGTTAGAATAACTGTCAGAGCATTCAAAAATTATGAATGAATTTTGGAAGCCTGTTAAAATTTTAAATACAGACTTTGAAAAAGACATGGAGAAAAATCTACATTTTTTTTTTTTAAGTTTAAAGGGATAAGCATGGTTTACGTGTGAGCACTAGCATAGCTCAATATTATCATCTGCCACTGAACAGTGCTTATAGTAAAATATATTTTTAAGAGAATATTTTATCAGCACAGATCATGGAGACCTGCAAAAATGAAGATATAATGGAAACTGATGAATATTAAAAGAAAAATTCCAGATTCACAATCTGCCATTCCTCCTTAAGTGTCTTCACAATAGCATCAAGATTAACTCAAATCTGAAAACATGAAGAAAAAGACTTAGTTTTGCTTTAAGTTATACGGATTTCAAATATGCCTGTAGGTTACATCTGTAAATATATTTATATAGGTATTTTAATAATTTTTCTCCTAAGTTTAGATGATTTTTAGAAAAACAATTCCAATCAAGTAATTCAAAATAAAACTCATACAAACCAAAGATCTTATTCAACAAAGTAGGCATAAAATTTTACCAAAAATGAAAAATCTTCAACAGTATTCCATATTTTGCAAATATTCATTTTACATTTTTACATTAAATAATGAAAACCAAGGTGAATTAATATGCATTGGAAACTTTGAACCTTAAGGCTTCAGGATATCTGAAAGTAAATATTAAAATCATATCTCTCACATATGGATTTTCCTAAATGTACCTTTATGAAGTATCAATAGTGAAATTGGGGGAGATTAAGGCTTTAACTGACAATTTTACATTATTTTTACATTAGGTAAATAGAAAATATTACAAATGCAGGGATATATGAAATTTTGGGTAAATTATGAGGCTCCACGGAAACACTATGCTTCCTGGGTCTCCTTGGGCTCCATTTCCCAGGTCCTAGATATAAGCGCCCACCCTCCTCTGCCAATACAGATACTTATGTGAACAAATTTGAGAAGGGTTAGGAGGCAGCTTAAGCCGAATTGTACATTGCAAGTCCATCCAAGGCTGTCTCTCAGTTATTCATGGGAATAAAGAAGCAAGTGTAAAGACCCCTCTACTCTTATTCCTTGCCTAGGCGCCTTTAGATGGAAGAAACTGGTGGCAACTCTGCTTCCATTTTAACCCACAGAGATTCTTCCTATGTTTATATATCCTCAGATAACTTATCCAAGAGTAGGAACATAATACCACTCACAGCAGCGTTTATGCTCTGAGTGACAATTACCTACTTAGAAATTGGTACTTAGTTATCATCACCACAGTAGTGTATTACTAGTATGATACTTCATAAGTTTTTCTTCCTGATATTTCAAAACTTGAACTTTTATATTTATTGTTTCTATTTTTTTCCTTATTGCACTACATAATTACTACTGCTGATAATGCTGACAATATCCATTTGAGATTTGATTTTATAACGTGGCAATATCTTCAACTAACTAAATCAGTATTATACTTTGTTCATAATATATCCAAAAGCAATGAATAAATTCAACTATTTTAAAAAATATGTATGTAATTTATGCATGTATTTGGAAGGATGTGTTGAATAGTGGAACTAAGCACACAATAAGTTTTTATAATTCCTAAAATTTGCATTATATATATGCATATATGTATATGTATACATACACACACATATATAATGTCATATACTGTGTTTATAACGTGTTTTTAAAAGACTCAAATTACATTTTAATATATACTTTATCATAGATAAGAAAATAGTATTAACAATTCTTAATCACATTTCACTGAATCATAAATCTTTAGGACCAATTGAATTATTTGATAATGTAAATATTCTCCTGAAAATACGTATTAAGTATAAAACAATACATTTAAATCAATTTTACTTATTATATATTTTCCAGTTTATTAAAAAGTGGTAACATTGAAAATTATAATATTCTCTCAAAGTTGGTCTCTGTAAATGTAGAAGTTACTTTAACAAAACACACGGCAAATCCTCTATGATGTGGTTCTTCTGAATCGGTCAGCTCTAGACTTCAATGAGCTGTTGTATCTACACTATGTATCTGAGTATATACTTTCCTGTCTATTTGTAAAAGGAACCTAAAACCACACCTATAATTCTAAAGCTAAGGGAAATGAAGATAAGAAGAATAAGAAAACATCTGATGGAAGAACTGGGTTTGAATACAGACCATTCTGCATTCCGATTTTGCCCTGTGCCACTTATTTAGAAGCGTGTTCTGAGGGTGACCACACGAGCGCTCTGAGCCTCATTTTACTCATTCACAAAATAGGCCTATAAAAACCTTCCTTACAAGTTATTATCTGGACTCAAAGAGATCAATGGAGTTAAAGCTTAAAATGGTACTGAGGTCATAGTAGCAGAAATTCAGCAAATTATTACTATTGTTATAATAATCATGAAGTGCTTAAAAATTTTGAATAACTTTCTTCTATTCATGATTCTTTTTCCACCAGTGAAAGACTCAATGATCATTTTGGTCTAAGTGTCTCAATTGTAGAAAATTTTAGAACCTGACATTTTTATCTTTTTATGATGATTCTAAAACTACTTCAAGTTGAAGCAAAAACAGCCACAAAAATCAATGGAGAACATATATATGAAAATTTCTTCCATATTGTGCCTTAAATGACCTTAATGTTTCCTGAAAATTATGCCTTGTATAAAACATGCTGACTTTAAATAGGAAGGTCAAAATTTAGTAATTGGTAAGAGCAAATTAATTTTAGAAGGCTCCAAAGTGCAGTTTAATAATTATAACCATAATAAAATTTTGTGAGATAATTTTTATTTGCCCTTTGGTATTTTTTAAATTTGTTTTTGTGTTTTGATCTACAAATCTTTGTCATGTTCTTCAGGATGCTCTCACAAGGATGTTCAGTCCAGGTTCACTTTGGGAGTGTGCAAACAGATACCAGCTTAGGTGATTATGAGACAATCAGGCTCTTTTCATTACATATATACATGGCTTCTAAATCCTGCTATTTAAGCCCATCAGAATTGCTCAATATAAATGAGTTTAAAGTGTCTAAAGTAGATGCACTAAAGCTCCTTTAAAAACTTACCATACAATGATAAAAAGATCTTAGTTTCCAAAATTATTTTTTTCATCTTTGATTTAATGTTTGAAAATACTCTGGATCTGAACAAAAAAATTACTGAAAATTTGTTTTACCAAAGCAAAAAAACCTAATTATTGAGGAGCAGGATCTAATGGTATGTGAAGGGGGGAATAAACCAAAAATCAAAAAACAAAGGGCATGGTGGAATCCTGTTCAGAAACAAGACAGTAGAAAATCTGCTTTGCTTTACTGACAGTATGGTTATTTGTTTTTACATGCTTGTGTTTTAAATTGTCCGTGTGAAAATTGATGATGCTGCCTTCAAATATAAAAGCTGGTGGAAAAGAGTACACTTTAAATTTTACTCACTGATGTTACAAGTTATTGGATGCTATTAGGAGCTCTTTTAGAAAGATTTGTGGTAATAAGTATTCATCACAAAGCACATCAACCCAGAGAGCAAAAAGTGATGCTGCATTCATTTTGTATGATTAATGATTCACACGTGATGAGGAAAAACGCTCAGGACTAATCTACAGTTGTAAATGAAAATGAACTTTACAAAGAGATTTTTCTTGTTAATGTCAACAAAAGAAAGAAATCCTGCATATGCACGATATTTGCAAGTGTTTACATCAGCTAACAACAAACATTATATCAAGTAATAAGACAATCTGTTAATTTGTATCATAATTAAAAATTCACATTCTGTAATATTTCAAAACTCTAAACATGTTTAATAAAATTTAGGTGGTGTATTTATTTTGCTACCCCAGATATGATATTAATAAACCAGCTGATTCAAACTTAATTTGCATAGCAAGAGAATGTAATTAAAATCAGTCTTTCATTAAAAGCTCACAAGAAATATTCCATCTGTAGTGTATTTGCAAGAAGGCAAGTAGCAGAGATTATTTTTGACTCTAGTACATTCCACAAGATCAATTGTACAAGGAAACAAATTAGGCATATTGCTTGGTTATTTCCTTGCCACTGGGCTTTGGCATCATAATCATATATTTCAGGGAACTGTGATCTAAACTTCATTATGGTGTTAAAACCCTGTAAACATAAAATGGGGGATGTTTGCTTGTATTGCTGGTATGGATACTTCTTTTCCTTTTTGACCTATGTGAATGAATTTGCTAGTTTGAATTATAGTGCCAAGGTGGGGAAGCATAGCTCACTATCAATACATATCACAGATAAAATATTAGATTCTCATTAAGACAATCAACTTAATCCTCTCTTTAAAGGTTTTTTAACTTTGTAAATAGTATAGTATACTATACTATTGTTACAAAGAACAAAATAAGATTTTTTATTTCATTTTAAATATTGGTGGGACAAATTTATTAGACAGGACAAAATAAACTATAATTTTCACTAACAAAATCGTTTTATATTTCTGACTTCTTTCTGATACATGGATCAGCTCTGTTTGGTTGCTTTTCCCTTCTCTGAATATAGCTGAACAGCTTTCACTATGCTGTTTAACTGGAGTGGGTTAAAACTGGGTCATTGATCTCCTGTTCTCTGATTAATTTTTAAAAGCTGTCGTGCTTTGGGTCTCATGATGAAATCTATATCCTTCAGTTGTCCAATGTCTCATTCTGAATACAAGCTTTTCTTTTCTTTTTTTTTTTTCTTTCCTTACCTTTCGTGGCTCTATTCTCAAATGGTTCGTCTCCTTTCCCTTGAAACCCTTTTTCCTCTTGTTTCATATTGACTTCTAATATACTTATGACTCTATATAGGTTAAATACCTTGGAGTACTTGATAAAATTTCATTGATTGTCTGACTCCAAACTCTCCTCCTGTTACATTCTGATCCTTGATCTCTCTTGATCC
This sequence comes from Ceratotherium simum simum, assembly GCF_057802395.1. Lineage (NCBI taxonomy): Eukaryota > Metazoa > Chordata > Mammalia > Perissodactyla > Rhinocerotidae > Ceratotherium > Ceratotherium simum. The sequence goes on from NC_141909.1 coordinate 19,898,953, forward strand.
ACTCTCTGAAACTGACCTACTACATGTATTCAATTCCTATTTCCCTGCAACGTGAAGTAGCAAGTTCACTGGAACAGGCACCTCCCCCGGTGTGTTAAGAAGTATAGTAGCATGGTTACCAGATTGGAACTAAAACAAAAGCAAATGCAACTAATTGCACCCTAGTAACTGTTACACGCTTTACATTATCAAGCAAGGAGGTGAATTTTCTTCCTCATTTACTTTATCATGTGGGGTATTCATTCCAGTTTCCTGACACCCCTCACAGATGCCGTGTAATCTGATGTCTAGGATGGCAAGCTATAAAGTCACGCCGCGGGCTTCAAATTCCAGTTCTTCTACCTATGAGCTGTGTGAACTCAAGTTGTGTTGTCCAGAAATGGAGACTTCTGAAATACTTGAGGCATCTTGCTCTGCAGGGACTGACCCTATAAAAATTATGGCATAGAGAAAGAGAGAATGTTTGCTTCCTGGCATAGATAGGTTCTCCTATAGAAAGAAGTGGAGGGCAGGGCTGACTCCATGGGCCCAGTTTTCCAAATTCAATAGTCAGATAAATCACTCCTGCCCCAGGAAGACACGAGCGTAGGGCTGGGGCAAGAGGCCTCCAGCGTTACGTTAGAAGTCCCTGCACAGGAAACACGGAACCAGGAGAAAGAGAGTTCCCACACAAGTTAAACATGATGGATACACAAACTGTTTTTTCTTCAACTCATCCCTGCAACCTACCAAACTGTTAATGATATTTCAATCAGCCTCCAAAATCTTTTATCAGTCTTCTTAGCATTTTAAATGTTTTTATTTGTGAGGTCTTATTATGATAAAAATATCTGTCATCACCCAAAATGTATAACCATTATACATAGACTCTAAAAATAGGAATTAATAAAAAATTTAGAACTTCCCACATTTGAAAGTCACCAAACATTGCACATTAGGTAAAAATGATGACATATCTGAGGAAATGTTGCTTAAGTTGAATGTTAATGGTTGTTGGTCTGGGGGGCATATTTCCTTTTTTCACTTCCTTGTTCTGCTACACCATCATTCCATTTCCTCAACTTCGTTTCTCTTCCTCCCTTTCCTTTCCACTCTTCTCTCTTAATTATTTTGGTAACAATTTTTTGAAATATAGTTCACATACCATCAAATTAATCAATCAAACTGCAAAATTCAATAATTTTAAGTATATTCACAGAGTTGTGCTCACTTTCTTCCCTACTCAGTTTTTACTCCATGGTCAATAACAGTAACCACTTTCTTGCACACACCACAATTCCCTTGTGCATCTGTCACTATGTCATACTCTTTTGGCTAAATCGCAACATAGGTTATATCCAACTCTCAACCCATTCAGTGTCTATCCTTGTGTAACTAAATGTGGCTGCAGGAAAACCCACAACCAATTTGTTGGTCCCACTTTAAATTCATAATCACTAACTTTTAATGGGCTTTAACGCCTACTAGCAAGGATAATTTATAGTTCTCTAGAACACTCTTATAAGCACCAGATAATTATTTTATATTTATTCCTCTCTCCTCAAGTATCAAATCTCTCTTCCTCTTCTGCACTCTTAGTTGATCTTCCTATTTCACTGAGCAAAATGAAGCAATCAGAGAAATTCAGTGTATTCCCACCACACTGTATCCTCCTCCCTGCCTTTGTGACAAGGTACCCTCACTTCCCTCCTATTCCAATGATTCAACTCTTTGTGTTTCTAACACCAACTCATCCCCTGGTGTGCCACATCGTGTCCTGTCTTACTTAAAATCATTATTCTGGCAATTTTCTTCCGTGACTTAATGTCAAATTTCTGCCCTCTATTTCATTATTACCATCAGCATACAAATAAGCTATTTCTCCAATTATCTAAAAAAGAAAAACCAGAAACAAAACACTCTTAATATCTTAATGATTTTTTAAAATTATAAAAGTAATGCTTGAACGCATTCCTAATGCAAAATATTGAAACAAAACAAAAGATACTACCTATGTTTACCTCAATCCTATTATCACTTCCTGTCCCCCCCTGCCCATTTCTTAAACTCAATTTTTCTCTGGATATCACCCCTTTGTTTTGCTTCTATTTGCACAACTCCTTGAAAAAAGTTTTCTGTACTAGCAGTCTTCAATTTCCCTTCTATTTTCTCTAGAACTCACTCCCATGTAGCTTTTATCTCCACCTTTCCCCTAAATAGCCTCAGGGTTACTAATGACCTGCATGTTGCTAATTTCTGTGGTGAATTCCCAGTTCTCACCATACTTGATCTATTTAGTAGCATTTGACATAATCGATCCCTTCGTTTTTGATATGATTCCTTCATATGGCTACCAGAATATCACACTCGCCTCCCACTACAATTGTGGATTTTTCAGCTCTTCCTTGAGTTTTTATCAATTTTTGTTTCACGTATTTTTAAAGGTCGTGTAATTCGGATATTATTTATGCACTGGTTGTCAATAGCTAGAAATAGATCAATGAATCATTTTTTTATTCCTTGCCTGGTGTTTTAAAACGGTTGTGCTGCCCACCATTCTCACTCATTTACTCTCTTCCTACATCATTTACATTATTATCTGCTTTGTAAAAAAACACTGCTATGTATTTGGGTTGGTGAATCTTGACATAACCATTTATGACTTTTATTCACTAGGACATTTCTAACTTAATTTAAAAATAACTTCATTTTATTCTGATTTATTGCTTTTTCATTGCATTTTATTTAGGATTTTAAAAATACATTCATACCTGATTGATTTTGCTAGAATTTGCTAGGTACTTCTCTTTTTTCCCTCATTTCTCTGTTTTCCAACTTTAGGTGTATTTTCATTTAATTGAGTCTGCATTCTTTTTTCAACAAGATGTTTACTAACTTGAAGGATGGAGATTTCTATCTTTCAAATTTATTGAAATTACTGTTATATTTGGAACAAGCCCTACTAATTTACTTTTTTATGAATCATGTTGCTGCATTGATTTTTCATTCCTGATTTTTTGCTGTATTTTAAATTTTTATTATTCTATTTGTTTTAGTATATTGAGAAGGAAATACATATCACATATTTATTTTTCTTTCAGTATCTGGATATAATTTTCCCAATTAACAGGGAAAATCAGCATGTTTCCATTTCTCTTCCTTCCCTTCCCTCTCCCCTTCAAATTGAGCATATTTTGAATATCAATTATGAATTATTCCTATTTTTATTTCATTTACTAATTTTTATTTAGATAGCAAAATTTTAATAGTTTCTTGGTGAATTGATCTTTTAAACCCATATCTTCCTCTTTTTTGAAATCAGTTTTGATAAAGCTGAAATGTATTCTTAAATCATTTTTTCATACAGGATTTATGTATAGGAGTCATTCCGAGTTATTTTGTATGTTTGAAAAAATGTTTTTGTTGTCTCCCAAGAATGATAATTTGGGTGATTATAGAACTATATGCTCATATTCCATTAGAGGTTTAAAGATATTCTTTCTCTTTCTTCTAGTATTAATTACTGCCGGATGAAAGGTTGGATGTCCCCACATCCAATCCTTATTCTTTATCTATGATGTTCAGATAGTCACTACAGTATGCTTAGGTTTGATTACTTTTCTTTACGGTTTTAGTGCCTGTTCAATGAGAAGACTCATGTAGCTTCTGCTCTGGATTTCACATCTCCCCTCCTCCTTATGTTTTTAATTGTCTCCTCCTGCACCTTCTCTCTATTGCTTCCGTCTTTGACTCTCTTTAGACAGATATTTGAGGTTCTGGTGGTGTCCTTCTTGTCTCTCATCTTTCTTTCATATATTTTCACTTTACCCTTTTGAGTATGATTTTCAAGCTTATTTAAGAGTAATACAACTTTTTTCTTCAACTATTTCTAGTTTGCCTTTGAGCCCATTCTGTGAGGTTTTTTCCCCCCCAAAAAACTGTATCTTTACTTTTTATGATCTTCAATTGATTCTCTTTTATAACAGCCTGTACATGTAGAGTTCCTTCGATCACTCCTAGAATGTTCATTGGAATTCTCTGCCGTCTTCTGTTTTCTGTATTAGTTCTGTTTTTTTGGTGCCAGTTCTCTTCCTTACTTTTATTTTTATTTTTTGGTTCAGATGGAAGCCTATTTATATTTCCTTTTATCTAAAAAATTTCATGTTTCCTGTTAATTATTTATTTATTTGTCTGACAATACCAATTGTCCTATTTGTATTTGTAAGTTCTTTTTTTTTTTTTTTTGTGAGGAAGATCAGCCCTGAGCTAACATCCACGCTAATCCTCCTCTTTTTGCTGAGAAAGACCGGCTCTGAGCTAACATCTATTGCCAATCCTCCTCCTTTTTATTTTTCCCCAAAGCCCTAGTAGATAGTTGTATGTCACAGTTGCAGATCCTTCTAGTTGCTGTATGTGGGATGCGGCCTCAGCATGGCCGGAGAAGCAGTGTGTCTGTGCGTGCCCGGAATCCCAACCCGGGCCACCAGTAGCAGAGTGCGTGCACCCAACTGCTAAGCCCCGGGGCCGGCCCTGCAAGTTCTCATTATATAAAGTTGGTGATTAAGGGAGAGGAGTAAAGTATGCTGTCAGAAGTGGTGGACCAGTAGTTTGTCTTTTAAGAGGTATCATCCTGGGAGAAGGTTCTTCACCCATTGATGGCCTGCTGGATGGCCCTGTCTTTCAGGCCCCAGGGCCAACACTGGTGGCTTTAGTTCTGAGCCAACTTGATGACTGTACTCAGTTTAGCAGAATGAGAAGGGAAGAGAGATGCTCATTTTCCCAGCTTTCCTAAAGGCATTTTCTCAATTAATTCTGAAGGACTCCTCTGATTATGACGTTGGTGTGCTTTTCAAAATTCTCCCACCTCCGTGGAGTTCTCCTTACCACTGTGTCTGGATGAGACTTCTCTGGGTCTTGCCTATTTCTCAATCCAGTCCTGTTTGCTTTCTCTCTTTAAGAATTGCTCAATATTTTTCTTATATCTTAGGCACTATTTTTGCTATCCAGCATTATTATGGATTTATACATTTAAAAAATATTTTTCTGTCATTTCAAGTGAGTTTAGGCAGAAGATTAAAAAGATGCATGTGCTCAGTCTACTGTCGCGATCCAATACTTTTCACTGAACTTTCATTTTAAATATGCTTCGCTTTTAATAATTTTTGCTTGTTTTTGAACCTTTTTAACATTATTTTACTGGTTTACATTCTTCTGGCTTTTTTTAACATTATTTTACTGGTTTGCATTGTTCTGGCTTCTGTGGCATCATATTGCTTTTTTGCTATTAATAGTTCACTGGTTTTCTTTTTTTATTTACACACTATTTTCTGATTCTCATTTTGTACTTTCTTTTTTTTTTTTAATTTTTTGTTTATTGCAGTAACATTGGTTTATGACATTGTAAAAATTTCAGGTGTACATCATTGTACTTCTATTTCTGCATAGATTACATCGTGTTCACCACCAAAATACTAATTACAACCCATCACCTCACACATGTACCGAATTTGTACTTTCTTTTTTTAACAGCCATTTCTTCCCTTATGTTTTCACTTTTTATCATTCCCTCTCTTTCAATTTTATTATGTTAATTCATATCTCTCAACAATGGATTGTCTGCTACCAAATTATCTTCAGTGTTAACTTACTGCTTTCATTTTATGTTTATTGCATTACTATTTCAATGTGATTAAATGGATCTAATTTCTTTAAAATTTTTGATATCTTGGAGATATTTTTATTCTTGATTTTCTTCTTATTTAATATTCACGACTCACACATTTTAGGTGGAGAAGTGAGTAAGTTGACTTCAGCTTTTCCTGTTGGAACCCTCTGCACCACACTGCTTTTTCAGAGAAAACCAATAGTTTGTTTTCATTTTCATAGTTTTATAACATGTATTATAAGGTTCCTCTCTTGTGTGCAACAAGAATGAGATAACTTTGATTCATAATTCACACCAGTGCTGTAACTTCTGACAAGTGCATTTAATATTGCTTCGGGTCTACTCCAGTCTCCAAATCTGCTGATGGACATGTGTTGTAATGGGTCGCTTCCATTCTGAACTCACTGCACTAGGATACCTACATAAAGCAATCCAAAATGTCCCCTCAAGGTTCTAACACAAAGTTCTCAATTTGAGATCAGAGAAGGAAACGAAGATGATGGAATCTTGCTAATAAAGATGTAGGAGAAATTGTTACCATTTTCAGGAGTAACATGTCTTTAGAGTTCTATTCCTATTGGTATGAAACTATGAGAGTTTGGAAAAACAATTTGAATGTCTACCAGGTATCACATACTGTGATAGACATAGTCTAACACACTCTATCTTCCACATTTATCAGCAATTCCCTCAGTTGATCATGTCACTGGATACTCAGAAAATGGGAAGTAATTTACACTGAAATGTCAATTTTAAATTTCTAAGGAGAAACTAGATATTTAATGGAAAGCTAGATAAAAGAATTTTTTTGAACTTGTATAAGGCAAATCAGATAGCTGCCATGAAACATTAGATAGAAAAATATTTCCTTGTATCTCATTTGGTTAAAATTTTAGAAGGGAAAATGAAGGCCACATTCCATATTATAAGAGGAAGTAGGAATTTCACAGGAGATCACTGACCTACTTTCCTTCTAGGTGAAATAGTATATTAAGCAAAAGTCTGTAGAGCTGGCATTTAAGCTTTGCTTTTTATTACACTGATATTTCCTAATACATACACTTTGCTTCTTTGAAAATAAAAAGAGCTCTATCAATGTTAATTACAACCATTTAGGACAATGGACTACTCTGTTCCCATATCATATCCTAAAATTTCCAAAATCTGCACTTTTGTTTGTTCTGTTACCTTGTGAGGAATTTCCATTACTCCCTTACATATTTTATGTGCAATATAAGTTTTACAGCCTCGCTCAAGTGCCCTATCTTTCTTGCAGTCTTCTCTGAATCCCTGGATATAAGTCAGAGAAAGAAAGAGAGAGACTAACTCAGCAACTTGAATGTAGACCAGCAGAAGTTGAACTATAAAATACAGCTTTATTCATGTAGCTTTAAAACCAAAAACAACTATATCCACATAGATTAGTGTTTATATACTAAAGTAAATTAAATACTCACACTTTACCATTTCACTGATGTCATCAACATGATTTTGTTATTCTAGGAACCACTGTCTCAGGAAGATAAAGGTTGCAAGTAACTTCATTGTTATGGAGAAAATCATTTAGATGAACATCAAACTGTTGAACTCTTAAAAAGATAACAGCAACAGATTGTTTACTCCCTAAACTCTGAAGCATCTTTACCTCAAAATGCAGGCCTTGCCATGTCCATCAATCCTAAACTAGTGTATTATAACCCTGACCCAGTGCTAATCAAGCCCATCCCCTTTCTCACCCCCTGCCTACCACACTTACTGAAAGATTTGCCTTAAACCAGATTCCATAAAGTTATGAATATCCTGACTTCAATTTTCTCCTTCTGGGAGGCTAAGATTCTGGCATAGCAGTGCCCTCTGTTGTAAGATAATGCACACCTAGCTTTGTCTGATTAGCAGGTTGTTTGAATGATATTTTTGGGGGAGCTAGCGTTCAACAAGTATGTGTCATTCACCTGATTTCTCCAGTTTGGGCACTAGAATGTGGAATTTATAAAAATATTCGAGAAAGAATGAACCACACTATAATTATAATAAATATATAAAATTACTATATAGGAGCTTAAGCACATTTCACACTATGTGTGTGCTATCTCCCAATTCTTCCTCACTAAAAGAAATGAAACTCTTAGCCATGTATGTCTAAGGAAAATTTCTGTTGACCAGCATCTGGCTAAACATTCTTTAGCAGTGTTGATTTTACATCGTTCATTTATTCATATATTTCTTTTCCTTTTCTGTTCACATTCAACACTATGCATTTTAATGATTGCTTCCTTATTTTAGCTTTTATTTCTGACAGCAGTGTATTTCTCAGTAAATTTGCTCCAAGTTTTCCTCAAAGTACAAGGTCTTTATCAACAATATTTCTGAGAAGATTTGCTTTTGTCCAAAGTACATTGTCTCCTTGCAGATCTCTGCTCTGTCTGCTTTCCATATTTTCTTTCTATTACATCTCTTATCTCTGGGTTATGGTGGTGGAGTTGGTAAAGTGTAGGAGAGGGGAATTTATCTTTAAAAGCCACTCTCTTTATTTAGGAGAAGTCAGCTTTCAGATGAAATCTATCCCTAGAATGTAATATCCTTTTGGGAAAAAAAATGCATTTTATTAAGAAACCTGTGTGTGGTATTTACGCACATTCCACTTGGATGGGGAATCTAAAGCTCTTTAGGCTCTAGTGGTGAAGTTTTATTTTGTAGTTAGTCTCTTTCTGTAGCAAGGAATTCAAGATGAGGGCAGAGGAGGTTCTTTCAACCTTCCTCACTCAAACAAACTGTTGTTTTGCCCAGTGGAGATTACTAAGGTGCTTAAGAAATATTGCCAGTTATTCGTTAGAGAGAATCAGATACTAAAGATAATACCTTAGCTCCACATTCTAGACAAACACTTTGTACAGTTTGCCATCTGATGTTATTAGAAGTGGAACAAAAGGATTACAGGGAATTAGTTAAATAAAGGTAGGAAACTACACGGCAAGATGCAGAATTGACAAAGCGCCTAAATTCTATTAGACACATGATGAAGAATTAACTAGTCTCAGACAGATCTCCTCATAGAAGCCTAAATTGGCTAAAAGCAATAAAAAACATAATTAGTTACTCAGCAAGTCTCTTTATCTAGGTTTCCCTGAAAATGGGAAGTATTAATGACATATAAGTGAAAGTATTATTCTTTACGCGAAAATGGTTAAAAATTTCTACAGCATATTTGTATTTTTGGTACATTTTTAGAAAAAATTCAATGAGCATTTGAATTAAAAGAAGTGAACAAAATTATAAATCATATACAAACCCTCATGTAATTAAGTTTTTTAAATTGTTTTTTGCCAATTTAGCTGTAGGGTAAATAATGACTATAAAGTCATGAATAAAATTAAGTGCACAATGGCATCAATTTGTTTACCTACACATTGTTCTTAACACATTTTGTGGATGCCACTTCTGTTTCCATCTCATGGTTTGGGGGAGACTGAAGAATGACTGCTGGCTTGGGAGATTGGGTGGATATGTATGTCACTGACCCGTAAGAAACATAAAGAACATAGTTGGGGGAAAAAATAATGAATTCAATTTTGGACTTCAGAGATGGCTCTGATTTCTAGGTCAAGATTGAACATTAGTATAAATAAAAACCTAGAATTTAAGAGTAAATTCTGTGCTGGAGATATTTTGGGGAGAGCATGATCAACCTATGGCTGATAGAGAACTTGGGAGTGAATATGCCTACTTGTTATAGTGTGTAGAATGCAAAAGACGAGAGCGAGAACAGAGCAAAGGAGTAATGACATGATTGATCCTGAGGAAGAGAAACACAAGGAGACCTCACACTTATGAGAAGGAAACGTGTTGTGAATCTGTAACAGATACTATAAAATTAATGCATTGGTATTTGTAAGTCATTTTGGTAAAAATTGATGATGTGGAGTTTGGTTCTGCTTGTTTATTTATTTATTAAGTTTTAATCTTGCTTTAACACCAGTGAGTGTATGCTTCCAATTATGGAGGAGAAAAGATGTCCCTGGCCCTCTGCTCTGGCTCCAACCCACATGACCCTATCAGTTAGTTATTCTGAACTTGACTAGGCCAGATTCATAAAGGAGAGGCCTTGCAACTTTGGAGAGTTGGATATTGAGGATCTATCTGTGAATCCAATTTGACCACCAGCACAGGTCTCAGAATATAGGCGGGATTCACTAAATCTTTGCTCTAGGTTAAATGAATCTCCTAGGCGTTGCATATCAGTCTTCATCTCCTGTCTGTGCTTTTCTTAAATTTTTCCTGTGTGGATAAGAGGAAGGAGGTGGAGACATAGATGACTTAATATTTAGGGTTTTGTTAATGAGTAAATTGTTGCTGTAATAGTATTTCTTCAACTTATAGCTTTCTTAGGATTGTCTAAAGGTTTGGGTAATTTTAAGATTTTCCAAAGACTTCAGAATTAATGCTTTCATAGCACTATAAGAACGTGGGAATTCCTGGATCAACTGATGCTCAAGTCTTGACATTTCACTTTTAATGTAAAAATGTGAAAGAGATAAAAGCATTGGTGTTTAATTCTGTGCCTCTGTATTTCATATTTTGTTTAATCTTATTTATGATTTGTCACAATCTGCTGTACTGTGCAAAACTCTTTAAATGAGTTTTAAAGTTTGTGATGTGAAACTTTTTCAGTTTTGCACTTGTTTCCTGCATAAGTTTTGTGAATTTAAATGTTACCTTTAGTTTATAAATTGGAAATAATGGATTTACAGCCAAATTTTCCATGCATTAATGAGATCTCATGAAACCTTAGAAATTTTAGACTATCTGACGTGGTTTTGAGCTAATAAATATTTTATAGTTTCCCTGGGTTTATTTTTCAAGCGTTACATTACCAAACCTCAGCTTAGATTGTTTCTTATTTCCTAATATATTTTTCATTTTTTTGTAATCTCACCCAAGATTGGGTATTCAATAAATATTTAATAAATATTTTTAAATGAAAAAGCAAACTATAAAGTAAAATGTTTTCAAACACTGTATTTTCACTGTGTGTAATTGATACCCACATTATGCTAACAGCAAAGTATAATGTTTCATTCCACTTTGCCCCTGGCTTTTTCACTTTCATAGGTATTTCAAACAGAAAGTGATGACAGTTTGAAAAGTCTTAGCAAAGAGATTGAAAAAAACAAAGATGCAGTGACTTCTTTGGGGACCATTTTTTGAATACCACTTGTCTAGATTCTATAGAAACAGATAAAAAGACACAAAAAGCAATGTCAATATATATTTAATACAAATCTACTCAATGCTTCCTATTAATCTAGGCTTTGACAGAGATACAAAAGGAACTTGGTGATTCTACTTAAGGAGCTCTCTGATTAATATAAGGATGAGTCTAGGGTGAAGCAGATGAGGCACTGGTGATTCTGTAAGTTCTGATGTAGGAGTCTATGGACCACACTCTAAAATCTTTTTGTTTTTTTCTTTTGTTTTTTTGCTGAGGAAGATCAGCCCTGAGGTAAGATCCGATGCCAATCCTCCTCTTTTTCCGAGGAAGATTGGCCCTGAGCTAACATGCATGCCCATCTTCCTCTACTTTATATGGGATGCTGCCACAGCATGGCTTAACAAGCAGTGCATCGGTGCGTGCCCGGGATCCGAACCTGCAAACCCCAGGCCACCAAAGCAGAGTGTGGGGACTTAATCTCTGCACCATCCGGCTTGCACCTAAAATAATTTTTTAAAAATACAGATTCCTGGGGCCAGCCCGGTGGTATAGTGGTTAAGGTCACATGTTACACTTCAGCGGCCCGGGATTCTCAGTGTTGGATCCCCAGCACAGACCTACACACCACTCATCAAGCCATGCTGTGGCGGTGTCCTACATACAAAATAGAGGAAGATTGGCACAGATGTTAGCTCAGGGACTATCTTCCTCACCAAAAAAATAAAAATAAAATAAAATACAGATTCTTAGGCTTCACCCCAAAGACACTGGATCAGTATTCCACCAACAGAGATTGTGAGGCGCCTGCCTCAGATGCAAAACTTACGGGGCACCACAAAAACTTAGCAATCAAGATAAACAATATTGTAATGCAGTATTTTAAAAAATAGAAGTTACTACAAAATGCAAAAAGTGATGAACAGACTACAAAAATTTTAAAATAAAGATATGATCAGTATTATTGATCTTTCCTGTTGCCTAAGCCTATGACATGGCTCAGCAGGGCCTTGGGTCTTAATACCAAAGGAAAACAAAACTGTGAAATATTACCAGGAATAGGCCAAGCCGTGGGGCAAATATTTCCCTCGGTGGCCTAGGTTAGCTGGCCTAGTTTCCCTCCTCCCAGGGAGTGCCTCAAGTTATGAGCTGCTTGCTTGCTACAGCTGCTAGAACCTGTGCTCTCAGCCCGGCACCCAAGATCACCCAAGAGGCAGGAAGGGGTTGGCTGCAAGACTATCACTGGAATTATGACTTCTGGACCTCATCTCAAGAGGGCTTACAAATTTCCCATTGTTGGCATCTGCCTATATTTAAAATCATCATTGTTTATAAGAACTGCAAATCTGAGGAATGATTCAGATCTAGATGCAACAGAAACAAATAATTGCACAACAAATATGTTTATTTATTTGAAGATTTTTGGTTCCTCCAAATATGGAGTTCAGGTTAAACTCTGATCAGGCACAACATGCTTCGTGTTTTCAGCACTATTTACACTCATTAAAGTGAATGGTGGTAAGTTATTGAGGGTTTTCTTTGACATATATTGAGCAATAATATATCATTTAAATGTATTTGTAAAACATTTTGGTAGGTGCTAAATAATTTGTATGCTTTTGGTAATCAGCATAAATGTTTTCAGAAGGATAAAAAATTAAAAGTAAAAAGTGTGCTTTTCTCATGTAAATTTTATTGTTTTTAAGACAATAAATGTTTATTATTGCTTACCTTCTGTCTGGCATGTATATATAAAATGGGAAGAGAAAAAAGGCAAATTGCCATAATTTAAATGTTTATTTTTGTCTAAAATAAAATGTACTTTCTCATAATATAGACAATATACTACAGGAATCACCTTGCAGGCCAATAGAGAGACCCTTGGTATTACCAACCTCCACTCTGAGAAATACTAATAGAAGGTAAGCTGAAATAGAAAGTCCTTCTAGGTCTTTCTGTCAGCAACATTTCTACAATATGATCAAAGGTAGTGGGGTAACATGTATATTTCATTCATTTCTATGACAGTCAAAAGAATGCATGTGTTGTGGGCAAAGGAAGATGGAGAAAAATCAATCCATTTAGCATGTGAAAGGTAATCTGTTTTATGTTGTCCTCTGTAACCCTTCCTATTGGTTATATTTCCCTAACTATGCACGATATAGCATAATAGTAATGTCTCATATATGCAATCAGCCCTGAACAGGAATTGTATAAAGTCATGTCTCATGACGGATCATGAACTTCACCTTCAAGTCTCCAGGAAGAAAAGGGTTAACCATGTGAAATGCAGTTAACTGATTTAACAAGTTTGGTTATCTGGATTTCTCTTAGTTTGCTAATAGGCTATTAGAAATCTATTAGGATGGTGAGACAGGCAAATAGAGGGAACAGAATGAGAGGACAAAGAAAAGAAAACATTGAGATTTAACACCTAGTGTTGAGAAAGACAAGAGAAGAGATGAGATCAACATTTGTAATTCAGTCTGTGGACATTTGCTATGGGGAGCAAAGAGATCCTTACTCATGGTTCCACTGCACACCATCGAGTTGCAGCCTAACACCATAAATAATCATCAAAAGAGATGCTCCTGGTTCGTCATGAGAAAGATAGAGTGTCCTTAATAATTCTGTTGAACAAAGTAAATATATATTTTTTAAAATCTTCTATCAAAATTTTGTATGTATATATGTATGTTTGTGTGTGTATATATGCACATATATTAATTGATGTTTAATTAAGTAAAATAATTACTTGGAAAATTAACTTATGATACCATTTCATTGTATTATGATAGCATATAATGACGTTTCTCTTAATAAAGTATTAGGAATCGTGAGTATCTCCTGGAGACAACAATAGAAGTAAGTTCTTGGTCGGCCCCGTGGCTTAGCGGTTAAGTGCGCGCGCTCTGATGCTGGCGGCCCGGGTTCGGATCCCGGGAGCGCCGCGAGGCACCACTTCGCCGTCCAACGCGAGGCCGAGTCCCACGTACAGCAACTAGAAGGATGTGAACCTATGACGTACAACTATCTACTGGGGCTTTGGGGGGAAAAAACTGAATAAATAAAATCTTTAAAAAAAAAAAAAGAAGTAAGTTCTTTGCCTCTGTCTTCCCAAAAAGACAGAGTGGTTATAGACAAAAAAGGCTAGACTCGATATTAGAATTCCTTGGTATGAGACTCATCTCCGTAATTTACTTTATCTGTGATTATGACTAGAAGTCATTTAAACTTTGAGACCTGCCTATTGAGAAAAATAGTGTCCTGACAACTTTGGTGTGGTATGGATCAGATTGGATAATAAGCTTTTCAAAATTTATAAACGTATAGAATAATATATGCCACTTAAAATATATATCACTTAAAAAATCCAGAACATGAAAAAAAATAGTAATTCACAGGGAAAACCATCAGAATGTTATTGGGTCATTAGCCTGAATTTTCGACAATGAACTTTACTACTTTCTTAAAGACATGATTTTTATAACCGTTTTCTTAGCATGAGTGAGTTTAAACAATGAATCTGTCCAAATCCATTTAGACTTTGATATGAAAATTATAGTGTCATTTTTTCAGTACTATTATAAAGAGAGGTTTTTGTAAAGATACGTGATAATATTGTCAAAGAAAACATACTATAAGCCCAAGTTTAAAAGAATATTTATGCTTATCTAACGTAATGCTCACTATTCTTCCCAGGTGTGTATCTCATGTGACAGATTTAAGTGATATAGACTTTTTAAAAAAGCACATTTGAGAATCTTTTGAAATTTATAAACTCTTATCCTAAGAAAAACAATTGTGTATGAATATTCACAAATATTTTTCGTATAATTTTGGAAGGTTCATTGACATCTTGAAATCAATCCATAAATTCTGAGTTAAAGACATCGCTATATTTCTTTCCAGGTAGTGAGTCCAACTGAGTTAAAATAAAGAGTTTTTTCTTCAAAACCTAAAATTTTCCCTGGATTTGACCAAGAGCAAACAGTGAAATGCTCCTAAAAATTTACAGGTAAGAATAATACTTTGAGATATCCTGCTGAGTCACGTTAGATAGTTTTAAGATTTTCCCTAAATTAAGAAAATAAGAGGTTATCTAAGATAAAATGAAAACATTTGTAATGTGGAGCAAATAATCATAAAACATAAATTTAAATTGAGAGTGGACAAAATAATTTTTTTTAATTATAATATTCATTTGTTTGCTTATAACCTTTGAAAAGAGTTTTTGGGGGTGAAATTTACAAAGGTTGATACCGTTCTAAGAATAGTTGCTATCGTTAATTTTACTTTGAACAGAAAATGATGCAAAAGGAAGCCCTTTTCAAGGGTTAAGAGTAATGTTCAATTTTTGTCAAAAGCTCGATTATGGTGAAAAGTCACTCTTGGACGAATGAGTAATTAACAGAAGGAAAGTAAAGAGAAGTATGTAGAAGCTGGAGTGGATGAGAATAATGTACCTAAGGTGAAAGAGGAAAAAAAAATAAATAATGGCGTTAACATAGAGGTAGCCACAATTAATTGGTTATGTTAAGAATAGAGACTCAAGCAGACTGTCACAATTTGTTCCAAAATCATCTCTGTTTTGAAAAACAATCTATTTTTGATTGATTTGCAGTTCTTTTGGTAACTCCAAGGAGTTTGTGAACATCCCATATTCAGCTGTTCCCTGGGGATAGCTGCCTATCATAGGAGTGAAATGGGGTGTGATTCACATTGCATGAGTGGAAACCTTCTGTAAATGTGAATTGAGAGCCTGGATCAGTACTGGGGCTGTTTGTGTAGACTGGGTAGCCAAGAATTCCTGGACTCAGGAAATCCTTCACTTGCACTCCTATCTTGAGATTGAATGAATTTATTTAGACACATATACAATTTGGGACAACCAGGTATTCATTCTTTCCTGTCATCCATTCCCCACTCTACTCCTATTGTAAGGCTGATGTTCAGGCTTGTTTAAGTCATAAGCTTAAGTTTAATCTTGCTATAGTGCAGAGTGGAGAAGGGAGGGGGCAAAGAGCTCCATCTCACCATGGTGGGGAGTGCCTTGAGATAAAGCTGAGAGACATAAACTTCTGGAGCTGCTCAAAAGGAATAAAATCTAGGGTTGATTCTGTTCCTTTCCCAAAGGTGAAGAAACAGCCAGAAGTCCCGTCCAGGTTGTCAACACCCAATCCCTTTGCTTATGAACATGCGCAGTGTTGGCATGAGAATGGGCTTCAGTATCCTAGGAAGCGGTGAGGAGCCCTGTAGTGGGAATGCAAACCTGAGTGGGATTCAACATCTTTCACACTGCTGGACCACAGCCACTTTTTAGAATGGTATTTTTTTTTCACAATGAGAAACCATTTGTCTAGGCAAATTTAAATGGTGTTCATTAGTTGACATTTTGCATTGCATCACCTCTATCAGCCTGGCGTGAGATAACTCTTTGGAATGTGAGTCAGAGCTGAAACTAAGAAGATTTATTATGTTTGTTTCCAAGTGTTTTCAAAGACTTTTAAGCAAGAAAGTTGTAGGACCAGATTTTCACTGGTCACTCTGACAGCGCTGTAGAATTGGGCAGGACTAGAAGCAGTCAGGAGGCCTGAGAATTCTGGTAGGAAACTTACATGGCGTCAGCTGAGACTAGAGAGGATTTGGATTTGTGAAAGACTTAGAAGATGTAATTGAGTTAGAACTGGACAACACAGATTGTGCACAGTGTATAATGAAAAGAGAGAAACCTAAGAATGATTGTCAATTCTGAGCAGAGTCACTAGTTAAATTATGGCTATGTTAACAGAGATAGTATTTCCAGGAAAAGTAGCAGGTTTTAAAAGGAAGTTTTGGAAATTCTGAGTTTGAAGTGTATGGGAGTCTAATTGGAGACATTCAGCATGATTTGAGTTCAGTTAAGAGAACTGTTATAGAGATATAAATTTGAGATTCAACACCTCATTATCTTTTGGTGAGATATTTAGAACAGTCACTGTCATCTGGGGTAGTTTGTGGGGGGGCATATTTGAATCTTCTGGAGGGAGAAAGTTTCAAACTATACATGCACCTTTCTTTCTCCTCCAAGGTTACGATAAAACCCTAAATAAAATGCCTTCTTGCCAATTTCTCTGACACTCTTGCCGTAGTGAGTTGCTATTGATAGTAGAAGCGTGAGGCACCTATGAAGTAGTTTGAGGCATAGCAAGATTAACAAGCACTGGAACCAGGAACTCTGAAAAATTCAACTCAGTAAATGTGTATTGAATAATTTCTAAAAATCTCCCATATTATCCATAATAATAAAAAGCTGAATGACACTCGACTACACTATTTAGTAGTTGTAGTCTCTTAGGAAAGTCAGACAAGTGGTTAACAATTTTAACATAATGAAGTGAGAGCAATGATAAAGATATTCCTGTGGTGTTATGGGAGAACAGAATACAAACTGTGTATTTGTGTGTGTGTGTGTAGGGTAATAGTGGTGATAGTGTAGACTTCACAGGAAGAGAAAACTTCAGACCTGAGTTTTGAAGGACAGAGGTAGGTAGTTGGGTGAAGCAGAAGACAGAATTCCCCAATAATGTTGTCATCATGTGTCATTTAAGATTGCTTTTGACTGCAAGTAACGGAAAACCCAAGCAACAATGGTGCTAGCAATAGAACCATTTAATTTTCTTTTATAACATGAAGGTAGATAAGGGGTATAAATAATTTGGAATGATAATACATAACAAAATTGAGAAATCCCAGATACAGATGTAGAAGCATATTTTAGAGAAATATGGAGGCAAACAATAAGACTAGCTAAAAAAGTGGAAAATGATTGACATTGGGAAATAGGATGTAGGGGTTTTGAGTGTTGATGTAAGAGATGGCTATTTTTCTGTGTAAATCTTGCAATACTATTTTTTAAAAACTAGGTATAGATATTAATATGATAAAAATAAAGTTTTAATTTAAATAATATTTTGAGTACTCATTATGGTCTTGACTTCCTGAGTTTGAAATTTCAGTTGTATAGCAAAATGGTAATACACACAGAATTTTGAAACTCAGGCCTTGGGATGTGGTGTTTGAAAATGAGAAGCCCTCCAGAAGAATGAGAGAAGAAATAGCTAGAGAGAGAGAAAGGACAATTAGTAGATACAGAAATTTCGTGTATGAGAAAGTGATCAACAGCCCAAATAAGGCCTTAAAATTATGCTATATACTTGTCAAATGTTTGATAATTGGTGATTTGATGAGAGAAGTTGTTTATAATTTAATGAGCTTATTGGACTACTCAGGAACATTATAAGTGCACTTAACCAATCAAATACAAATAATAATTTTAAAATACATGAATCACCTTCTCTCTCTTTTTTTTTTTTTTTTGCACTTTTTTGAAATATCAAGACATATTTCACTACCTTGAAGAGGTTTGGGATGGATAAAAATGAATGTGAAGAGAAAGAAGGTAACTTTTTGTTGATTTTTCAGTCCATATAAAGGTAACAATCTAACGATCTTCCCCTAAACCATATTTATCAAAAGAAATTTTAGAAATTTGAATTTTAGTTTGCATTTAAGCCGTAGAATTGAGAGGACTGTGGATTTGACACAAGGGAATTCTCATATCTGCTACTTCTAAATCTCTCAGCAAACTGAAGCAAGGTCCCTTTACATGGTTTCAAGAGGAGTTATGATGTAATGGAGACTCCAAAAGGACAGGGTATGAGAAATGTATGTTTTGGCTTTCACTGACAAATCGTGGTTGAAACCCACATTGTCTAACTGTGTAAGGCGTATTATGGCATTGATGGAAGTTGGCAGTCCATCTGGTGTACTGCTTTTCCAGCCAGAAATAACAACGTTACTTCCCTGTGGATTTTCATTGTGATACATTCGATCTGGACGTTCTTAGTGACACACACGGAGGAGCAAAAGTAGCTGCGATGAGGGTTTCATGCCTCTCACGAAGCTGTCATTTTGAGGGGTGGGGCGACTCTGAATATGGAGTTGCAAAATAGACATCTGAACTGAAGCAACATGCGAAGCCTGTGCCCAAGAATCAGAGATGTGTAGTGCCTGCAAATATAGAGATGGAGCCAATGGACCAGGGAACATAACTGTGATCCCGGGAGCTATAATCATAGACCGCCAGTGCTAAGACAACGCTCCACGTCTTTCAGCAGCCTCTGAATTCATCAGCAGGAGACCGTGCCAGGTATACAAGGCAAGCAACCAGCAAAGACTAGCAGTCAGGCAATGAACTGTGCCATGGTTTTCTCTTGAATCTAGAAGTCATGTTAGGAAGTAGGGAAAGGTTGGGGGAAACAACGCTGATAGGGGCTTGAACTTCAGATGGTCTGGATATTAATGCAAAATTCATGCAAAAAAATTAGTTTGAAAAATCATTTATTTTATTTATTTATTTTTTTGTGAATGAGATCTTCCCTGAGCTAACATCTGCCAATCCTCCTCATTTTGCTGAGGAAGACTTGCCCTGGGCTAACATCAGTGCCCATCTTCCTCCACTTTATATGGGAGGCCACCACAGCATGGCTTGCCAAGTGGTGCGTCAGTGCGTGCCCGGGATCTGAACCGGCGACCCCCCGGCCGCCGCAGCGGAGTGCACGCACTTAACTGCTTGCGCCACCGGGCCGGCCCCTAAAAATCAGTTTAGACAATGATAGTTATCTATGTCTTATCTTACTAGTAGTTTTGGTGGCCTATGATGAAGGTAGTTCAAACACAGACAACTTTTTAAAAGCTTTTTTTCTATTACTAGTTTTAGTTGTAGTTCATATACTTTGAGCCTGCTACAATGTGTTAAGAAGGAGCTTAGCAAATGCAGGAAAAATAGAGGAACAACTTGTGTTCTCATTTATCTGTCATCTCCCATTCTCTTTGGTGCACTTCTTTCAGGATTCAACTTATTTTTTAAATTTTAAGTTGTCTCTAGGTCCAATCTTCCTAGCTGATCAGCTGTGGGATTAAATTGAAATGTTGGTAATAACTACACAGGCCTGTGAAAAGTCCAAGAACTAGGGTGAGTTCCAAGTGTCAACTTGTTAAGGTCAGTTGGTTATGAAGGAATCACAAACTTTCCAGATGACTCTGCCATCATTTTAGGACCTAGCAGCTTCTCATTTCCTGAATTCCTGCCCTTCTACTGAAGAGATACTTGACCGCATCAATACATTCCTTCTGCCTTGTTCTAGCCTCTAGGACCAAGCCTGACTTTAGTCAAAGTGATTTAAAATGCTCAATCAGGTAACTCAAGAGCAAGTTAATTTTTCTACGAGACTAACTCCTACTCCAAATTTGTCCCCAGTTAACAGAGTTTGCCCCCTTGTTCATACAAATCTCCCTTCCCTCTCCCTCTCCTTCTTCTTCTCTCTCTCACTGTTATTACTGGTACTCAAGTTCTGCTTTTGTCATCTAACTAGTAGCAGAATCAGTCAAAGGCTGGATTTCTGTTTTGCTCTTATCTGTCTCTCCTTCTAAGAACTGGATAATTATTCCTAAACACCGGCTCTGTAGCTGGGACAGAACATTGTGACAGATTTATCACTTGCTCCGCTGAGTTTCAGAGTACTGCCTGTAGAGGCACCTTCATTACATTGTGTTGAGCAGTCGGGAGGCCAAATGTTTACTTGTGTTGCCATCTGTTGTCTGTATTCTTCCCACTGAGTTGGACTTCAGCTCGTCAGGTAGAGTCAACTCTTTCTACCTCGAGCCAGTTTATAGTTCCAAGTGCGTACTTCTTCCTGTCTAGCCTGCACCACATGCTTCTGGACATAATGATTATCCTTTTGGGAAACTCTGTGAATTGATTAGGATATGTTTGGCTTTATATAATGGAAAATCTGTCTCAAACTGGCACAAACCATGTAGAAATTTATTCATTTCCAAAATCTGAAGTGCAGAGATAGGGTGACTTCAGGGTTGCAATCAACTAATGGCTCCATATCCACACATATAATTATGGAGATGTGGCTATGGTGCAGCGAGAAGACACCAAGACAATTTTAGGACATCTTTCATTCTGGTTTTGGAGATAGGTCTCAAAGTGAAAATTGCCCTAATGAAAAGTATTATGAGGCCTGATTTAGTTTAAAACCAGATTTAGATGAGACTAAGTAAATTCATCTGAAAGTTTCAACTCTTCTAATTTGGTTAATTAGAGTTAAGTGATAGAATTCATCTCAGTTGTAAGGTAGGCATATGATGTAGTTGCATTTGGGGAGTGAAATACGTGAGGATTAGGCTGGGAGTGCACGTGTTTATGACATTGTGTCTTCGTTCTTATATCGTTTTTTTAATTTCAATGTCTTGTCTCTTCCCAAAACTGGTGGAGGGAGACTGGAATGTATTATTTAGCTAATACTCTGAGATTAATGTAATTTGAGAGCAAATATGCATCTACTCATGGTATCAGAGGTTTGCCTTGGGAACAACATCAAGTTTGACTGTGATTTATGACTCTATGAATCAAAGGAATGTGTGTGTGTGTGGGTGGGTGAGTGTGTTGTCTTTTCATAAATTATTAAATTTTAAGTTATATAGCTTGCGTTTTGGAATATTTAAGTTGAACCATGGTTAAGATAAACTTCTTAGACTATGACCGTGCAATACTAAATAATCAGTTGGATAAAAAGATACAATTGTTTGTGCCTCTAAAATTAGCACCTTAAGGGCTTTTTCCTCCCTCCTCCTCATCCATGACTTACCTGGTCTCACAGATAGTAGCTATTTAATAAATGTTTGTTTAAATATTCTTTTTACCCATCTACCTTCTTTCTTCTCTTTCTTCCTCCCTTCCTCCCTCCCTCTTCTCCCTTTTTCCATCTCCCTCTTTCCTTCTTTCTTCATTTCTTAACTTTTTAAAAACAGAACTGACTCACAGTTTTGATAGCTTGTAGACCCACTATTGGGGTATTTTCTGGTGCCCTTTCTGCCCTTGCTGTACTTCTGTACAACCCGGGGTATGTAATGTGTCAGCTGAAGAATTTATATCCAATTGGTAAATTATAAAATTTATGCTGCACGTAAACTGTGTGGATACACTATTTTTTTCCTGAACACGATAAATAAACACAAATTGCTATTCTCATAGAGAACTTTTTTATATACCTATATATGCTCTAGTAGTCACAATTTGAAAAATCTTACTCTAAAATCTTCTCTTGAACAAGTCTGCATATTCCTTTCGAGGAAGTGACTTGAGATTTGGATTTAGAAAATTTGGTTTTGTTACTCTCTTTCACATTCAGTTTTCTTGTATGTAAAACTAGCCTTTAGTATAATTGTATCACTATAGCTATAAACTATTAATTTTTATTGCTACTTATTATTTTTCCAGAGGATAAACTATTTGTTAAAAATATTTGTAAATATAAAAATGTTAAATTATATTCACTTCCAATTAAATCCCTTGCACACACTAAGACTATCTGATATTCCCTATGATACCTACTGACTAAACCTACTCAAGCTGCTGTAACAAAATGCCATAGATGGGGGGTTTAAACAATAGACATTTATTTCTCACAGTTCTGAAAGCTGGGAAGTCCAATATCTGGTGCCAGCATTGACCCTACCCTTTTGACCTCATCTAAACTTAATTACTTCCTAAGACCCCACCTCCTAATGCTATCACATTGGGGGTTAGAATTGAAGTGCAAGGACAAGTCTCATTTCTTTTGCACCATTCGGAGTGCCTGCTATATACTGTATATACATATAACAAATGAGTTTTTTGGATGAAGTATATCGTGTAAAATAGGCATTTGAAAGTTTATTACATTCTAAGAATAAATGTTATGTAATAAAAATAAACTATATCGAGATTACCAGCTTTTTAGACAATATGATATGATTTCTCCTTTTCATCACAGGAGGAGTTGGAAACAGTCATTTCTAGAATTTACACGTAGGTTTATAAAGAGCATTTAATGTTATTTACAAAGACACATATTTGTACCCAATAAAGGTCCTTCTTAGATAGTAGGTGTTAGTTAAAAGAATAGGAAATCCATTTAAGTTTTTAGACTTAGCTTTCTTCAATTGTTTATTAAGGTTTTACAAAAAGATCCCTAAGTGCCAGATACTATGAGCAAACTGGATATGAACAGAGAACATACAGGTCCTGCCCCCTGGTCGCTTATAGACCATGTGTTGATGGAGTGAAGCTTTTAGAAGATAAAGTCAACATTAATAGTAACATAAGCACATTTTGTATTCATTATCTTAACTTGGCTTGTGAAAAGATACTTTAAAAGATAACCAATAGAAAATCAAAGACTCAAGTATGTTTTCTTGGAAAATATTTATTCAGAAATCTCTTTGAAAGAAGTGAATATTTTTGCCTCAGACTTTAATCTACAAAATTCTGTATCCAGGTATATTGTTTTTGATTCAGCATTATTAGATTTATCTGTATCAATTGACTCTTTCCAAACAGAGCTTTCCAAGGTGAGTTTATATTTGGTATAATTTTATCCTTGCCTTATTCAATTTTCCCTCTAAAAGTACTAGTCGGAAACCAATATTAATACTTATGATGTCACCATTATCTGATTTCCGGTTTTCTTCAATGACATGTATGCCTCTCAATACACTCATCCCCCAAGTCCCACCCCATAATTATTTAGATTAAGTTTAAAGTCATTGTCATTTTTTACCCTAGATATTTTTAAAATAAAATTGAAAGAATGGAAGTTTGTTTCTATTTTTTTGTTCCAACACAAAGCTACTTAGGGGCTGAACACAAGGGCAGAGGAAGATTTGTAGAAGGTTGTATCCTTCTACAAACTGAAGGATCTTGAATGGTTTTACATGCAAAAACCATTTTCACACGTATCATTGCTTTTGATCTTTATAACTATGCTGCCAATTGTTTGAAGGTTATGTTCTGTAAATCCTCACAGACAGTGGGATATGGTAGAAAGTGTGCTGGACTTGAATCTCTATGCCTTCCTGACATCTCAGATCTGCCTTTTACCTACATTAAGACTTCACATAATTTTCTCAATCTGTCTATGACAGAGTGTGTCCAATGTAAAATCAGAATAGAACTATGTATTTTGTTCAACTCGTGGGAGTTGTTGAGTGAATCAGTTGAAATAATGAGACACCTCAGAATCAAAGTATTCTACTAATGTAAATAAGAGATTTAGACTGAAGGAGACCAGACACAAGTGACCTAGGTAAATCAAGTATGTTTGTTCATATAAAGAATGCAGAAAGAAACCAGCCAGTTGGGAAATTCACAGCACTTTTTTTTTTTGTGGTGAGGAAGATTAGCCCTGAGCTAACATCTGTTGCCAATCCTCCTCTTTTTGCTGAGGAAGACTGGCCCTGGGCTAACATCATGCCCATCTTCCTCTGTTTTATGTGGGATGCCTGCCACAGCATGGCTTGATATGTAGTGCTTAGGTCCGTGCCTGGGATCTGAACCTGTGAACCCCCCAAGCCACTGAAGCAGAGCATGTGAACTTAACCACTATGCTACCAGGCTGGCCCCAATCCACACTACTTTTAACGACAGCCAGAGGTTTAATTTTCTAGGCACACTGCAAAGACTTCAGAATTGGACACACAATTCCAAATCATAAGACCGAGCGAACGAGGGGGTCACACTGGATCTTTTGAAAGCTCAAAGGCCTCCCTTCCTGTCCAGGCTTCTATACACATGGTTGGAGACATTCGTTGCCTCTACTGGGGGCCACCTCATCTTAGGCAAGTGCACGTCATCAATCTTGGTGTAAAACAATACACAAGAACGCTGCTGAACATGGTGCAGTGCGCACAGGAACAAGTGGTCCTCATTTATCACCTCAGCATCACCAGTACTGGCTTAAACTTAGAACTGAAGAATTGCAGAGAGGGTTAGTTACCAAGATGTCCCTCCTCCACAGTCACTTAGATTAGCTACAGATTGTATTTTGAAGGTCATTATGTTTACTTTCCACTTTCTATGTGTTCATAACTCATCTAAAGAATTTGACATTCAAATTTTGTTCCAAACATCATATTCTCTGTGCCAGGGAGTCAGACATCCAAATTAGGCCAAAGTGGTCTCAAGAACTAGGAAAAAAAGATGAGGGACAATTATGTTTAATATCCTTTTATCTAGCCTGTAAGAAGACAATTTTTCCTGACTTTTAGTTTAATAGGAGAATTAAAATATAGATCTTTTGGAACCTCCATAATTAGATAGCCATATTATCCAGTTGAGCTTATAATCAATTCCTATTGACCCAAGTCAAAGGTGATTAGAAAGATCAATGAAAATCAAAGCATTGTATGGTACAGATATGGCTGAAAGATGAAGGGTATTATAGTAATTAACAATAACTGAGTAACTCTACCTCAGTTGTCTGCTTCACATGTAAAATAATGTTCTTGAAATCCCAGACAAGAACCCAGGCTACCGTTCAAGTGTGTGACCCCAATAATCAATACTAGTTCATTTGAGAAAGATGGAGAATTGTGCTTTTGGAAATGGTAAAGGGCAATACTTTTATTCCATCCAGATGAAATCATTCTCCCTCCTCCTCCATTCCCCATGATAACAAGGTTTAACAATGTCTGTTAACAAAATCTTTTCCCTCACTGATTTAAGCAGCCATTTTTAGGTCAAATCAGCTATAATGAGGAAGTATTATTTCAGTCCCAGACTTAAGAGGAGCTCAGGATCTAAAAAATTTCTTTATTGTTGATAGTATTAGCCTGCTGTGTATAAATTGGGATCTAAACTTTTCCTCCAGGCCCTTCCCTTGAGTAACTATGCACTCAAAACTAATCATCATTTTTGGTCCTACTAATAATGGTCAGGCCCCTGCACAAATATATTTTTACTTGAGTTGCTTTTTTTGAGAGAAAAATACATTTACATATTAAAATTTCATAAATTCTTACATTGCTTCCTGTTTCATTTCTCCTCAGTAATCTAGGCAAAGTTTTAAAATTTTTCTTTTTTTTCCCCCACATAATCTTAGTCAAAGCAGAATCGTGCTAAGCGAGACACACGGATACACTGATCGGGGATGATCAGTTCACTAATAAGTAAGGTTAGAAGATAGGAATGGAAGCTGGGCTCCAGGACATTAATAGTAGATTTCTTAGAGACTCACACTCCGTTTCAAACACTTTTACCAGTACATTTATAATAGCAATGCTGGTGATATTGACTATGTATTGAGTTCTCACTACTTACCAGGTACTGTAAATGATTCTTTATATTTTATTTTAATTCTTATAAAAAACCCTAAGTTGTGAGTTGTTTCTTTCTTCCTTCCTTCCTTTTTTCTTTCCCTCACTTCCTTCCTTCCCTTCTTTCTTCTTCCCTCCCTGTTTCCCACCCTACCTTCTCTTTTCTTTCTTTCCTTCCTTCCTCCCTCCCTCCTTTCTTTCTTTTCTTCCTTTCTTTTCCTTCCTTCCTTCCTTTCTCTCTCTCTCTCTTTCTCTTTCTTTCTCTCTCTCTCTCTTTCTCTCTCTCTCTTTCTTTCTTTCTCTCTCTCTCTTTCTCTCTCTCTCTTTCTCTCTTTCTCTCTTTCTTTTCTTTCTTTTCCTCCCTCCCTCCCTCCCTCCCTCCCTTCCTTCCTTCCTTCCTTTTCTTTCTCTCTCCCCCTCTCTCTCCCTCTCCTTTTCCCTCTCTCCTTCTCCCTTCCTCTCCCTCCCTTCTTTCTTTCATTTTAGATAAGAAAACTTTACCATTCAGATATAGCCTGTAAGTGGATCTGAGCTCTCTATACAACTATACTTGATGGAAACTGAAAGGCTTAGAGATTAACACATGAGGGATTATGGTGAAAGAAAAGTAGATACCATTGACAGGTTTCAAGATCTCTTTCCTGGGGGTGTCTTTAGGGGCTAAAATTAATAGTAGATCCATTAATGAATGGGGTTGATATATAGTTACAAAGAAATAATTCAGAAACTTTTCATTTTCCAGGAAATAATTTTTAATTAAACTAAAATACAACAATTATTATTATCATTTTCCCTTATAGCAATTATATCTTGTAGATTATTGTATTAATTTAAACAAAGTGATCCTTTTGATTATTAAGTTTAAGGGTTCACTAATGGTTAACAAAGCTAGAAATCATGTTTGTTCTTTTCTCTTTGAATAATCAAATAAAGATCATTAACTAACTTATAATCATGAAAATGTGTAATGCAATAACAGTAATAAAAATGATGTGTTTTCAGTAGAGATAACTTACTAAAATAATATAGAGAAGCGAATTTAGTAAATCGAATGTAATTGCCTCCTGATGACTGAATCCTTTATCTTGTGAAAGGTCCAAAATGTGGCCACCAAAGTTTAATGTCCACAGTTTTGACCATTTCAAAATTCTAAAAAGTTACTGATAAAAACACTGCACTTAGCCATCTGTAGCCTGAGCCCTTGAAAACCTCTGAAACTGGCAAGAAACTCACATTAATCAATTTGTGATTTATACTGGACTTATAATTGATTTTCATTTGAAATCATAAATATAAAATAGTTTCCATTAAAATAGCTCACACTGCTAGCACTGCAATAACACACTACTCTTGTGACAATATAGAGTTGAAGTTCAAGTTCATAAATGGAAGAGCTGTGTTCAAGCAGCTGACAACATGCAGAATTAGATTTGTAACGGGCTTTCAAAAGTAAGATCAAAGATGAATAGAGACAAATGAAAGTACTTTTTCATCCTGAATAAATCACTTTAAGTACAGGTCTGAAGGAGACTTTCTTGAATGATCATTTTTATTATTTAAACTCTGTTTGTAATATAATTCTCCTCTGTTAACAGACTTGACACTCCTATTTTAACAGACATCTGGGACTAGCATAGAGATAAACTTGAAATAACATTTTTACTGTTCTAGATTCTAGCATTTTTTTCCCTGCTTTCTCTGTCTTAAATATCATTTGTAAGCAACTCCAATGCACATGTAATTGCTGATCAAGAAGTGATATTAAATAACCAAATAGAATTTGATGACATTACAACAGAAACAGCTTGATATAGGAGGCAAATAATAGTAAATTTCACATATAATTAAAATGATAAGATTGAACCATATAAAAAGGGAACAGAAAAGGCTCATTAGTTATAGTGTAGGCAAGGATATTCTGTTAAAGGGAGATGGTCAATCTATGAAAGAAGCATATATGGTTTCATTTCCGATTTCATTTCTAATCACCTTTTGACAGAATAAAAGAAAAAGATGTTTTGAATCCAGATATGATGATGAGGTCTCTTAGTATTCCAACAGATTCTTATTTCTTCAGAATGTTTAGCAACAGAAATATTGGAGCCACTATTTCCATGTCAGATTCAGCAGATGCTTCAAGCTGGTTCTGAGGTTTTGAGAACCCAGTCTTCCCACTCCATTGTGAACATTCTCTATCCTGAAAATCACAGAAGTTGAAGGCCCTCTCTCATCTATCCCCTGGAGATCTTATCCCTTCCCTCTGAAGGCCACTGGAAGCACATGTGATAGGCACTGAGTTTCCCTACTCTTCAGAGTGAACTCCTGACCCTCTCCTATGTTGACAGAATCTTCATTTCCTATACCAGTCCATGGCTGACTTTGTCCTGAGAACCAGGTCTGAAACCAACTTAAGAGGATTTCTGTTATGCTCCCTACCATTGAATGCTCTTGGAGACTTCAGCCAGTGTTGAAGAGAATGAGGGGATGTTTTTTCCACATGTATGTATGTGTGTGTGTGTGCATCTACATGAGCGAGAGTCCCTTAGTAATATCTGTTTCTGTATTCCTGAGTAAATATATGGTTTTTTCAGTTATATGGAGTCAGTTACTAACTACGATGTAAACATTTCTACAGGGACATGTACATTGCATCCCAAGAAAATAAAAAGTATAAAAGTCAAATCCTGGTATTTTACTACATCTATACATCAGGCTATACATACACAAGTAAATTACCAAATACAAAAGGATTAGAATGTATTAAATATACTTAGCATGTAAATGGGTATTAGACAAATTTAATTTTTATTAATAATCTTCAGAGTTATCATTAAAAATTTATTCTTCAGCATTATAAATGTAGAAATAATAGATTTCTTCAAAAATTCTAATAATTTTCTGACAACTGCTGAAAATTGGATGTGTTTAAATGAATTTTATACTCCAGCCAGCTTTATTTTCATTTGTCTGTTTCAAAATAGATCTGGGTTGTCTGAGTAGTTCATATTTCTATTGTGAATAAACACATTTTGAGTTGGCTCATTAAAGAAAACAAAACAAAATGTCACACACCCAGAACACGCTGCTCCAACTGAACATAAAACCTATCTCTAAGCTCCTTGTCAGACTAAGAAAAGAAGGAAATGTTCTGTTAAAATATGATGAAGCTTTCATCACACACAAAAAAGAACAATATGAGGGGAGACAATATTTTTCCTGGAATTTAAATTGCAGAGAACATTCTTATGTGGACAGTGCAGTAGGCAAGCACAGACTGAATGGATGAAGTGTGATCACTTCCATCAAGGCCTGGAAATAACGGATTATGTGACTGCACAGGTCCACAGGCTGGTTCTCCTTGTGCAGTTGTGGTGTGACTGGACATGCATGATTCCTAGTCATTGTTACAAAATTTGTGGTTCAGAAAGCAAGACAAAACTGGAGGCAAAGTTAGAAATATCTAAATCTCTGAGCCAGGTCAAACGGTTTGCCAAAGGTTGGAGTTCCAGGTGACAGGGTTGGAAGTATGGAAGCTTGGAAGTGGGAGTCCTGAGGAGCCCACATCACTGAGCCTGCTAGGCTTTGCTGAGAATTCATCCTTTTAGCTCATCCCAATAAACTGTAATGTCTATGCAATTTATATGTGACAGTGCTTGTTTCCGCCAACTGGGTCCTCTGGGAGACTAGTTCAGATGCGATGCTTGGTAGAGTAAATGGCATAACACATAATATCAGAGGCAACGATTTTATGTTAATTGGAGCAAGAGTACACATATCACTCTTTCTTGTAAGGATGTTAATAGGTGTTAGATGACAAAAAAATTTATGAACAAGTTGTTTTAGGACACATTGAATTTACAAGTTTAAACAGATTTCTTTACTGAAGCACACAGGACTTTTGATGTGCAATTATGGATTGTGACTGTAAACTTCTCAAGCTTTTTTAGAAACTTTCCTCACCCCCACCCTGGGTCTCCGCACTTCCACACCAGGGGATTTACCTGGATTAATATTATACAGTTTACCACTTTGGAAAATGCTACCTCAACATACATATATTTTTTGTATCTTGCACAGTGTCACAGCTAGTTGAAAGTAGCACCATGTACAATAAGGTGCAGTATTTGTATAAAGAGAAAGTGGGATGATATTTCTAGGTTTATGAGAGGCAGGCTTATACGGGCCCTTATTGAGGATTCAGGCTGCCGGGGCAGAAAGCATGCCTAAGTCCCTGATTGAATGAAGAAGAGCAGAAAAGGAAGCAGCAGATGTGGAGAGACTTCTGGAGTCAAGGAAAGCATTAAAGACAGGTATCTTGTCTTTGCCAGTGTCTGTCCTGAGTGCCACTATTCAACTTCAGGAAATAAGACACGAAGGGCTGAAATACTGTTGAGAAATAGATTGACCCTCTGTTGAGAATTACCTTGCAGGAGTGATGAAGTTTAAACTTGAAATGGTCAGTGTGGAGTAACTACAAGTGGAGAAGGCAACAACCGGGATACGTTTTCTGCAGAGAAGTAAGGTAATGAATACATGCCTTCCAAAAGCAGTCTTTGATAAATGTTATTTCCAAGGTAAATATGAATTCCTAAGCTAAAGTCCTCTATTTAAAAACATGGTTAGAGGGGCTGGTCTGGTGACATGGTCGTTAAGATCGTGCACTCTGCTTTGGTGGCCCAGGGTTTGCAGGTTCAGATTCCGGGCACGGACCTATGCACTGCCCATCAAGCCATGCTGTGGCAGTGTCCCACATACAAAATAGACGACGATTGGCACAAATGTTAGCTCAGGGCCAATCCTCCTCAGCAAAAAGAGGAAGATTGGCAACAGATGTTAGCTCAGGCCCAATCTTCCTCACCAAATAAATAAATAAATAAATAAAAACATGGTTAGATAGAGCTTGGATGCATGCAATATGTTAGCACTAACACACACACATATATGTATATTTATACATACACAATTATATGTATGAAGTTTGCTATTTTGTTAGAATAATAGATAACTATGTGTCCATTGAAATGCAAGCAAACTTAAACGGACAGTAAACCTACAAACTGATTTCACTGAATAGACTGTGTATTATATACATGTGTGTGCATGTGTTATATAGGCAGACTACTTAATAAAATTCAAATTTATTTAAATATCTAATTTCCCAGAAGAATAAACTTGCCCTTTTATATTCAGTATGAATTATCCACTTTGCCTTGTTTGATAATACAGTCTTACTATGGTTTACATATTTAATTGAAACATAAGTAAAGAGTAACTGTAAACTTAAGAAAATAATTAGTCTGAATAAATACAGTCAATTTTAGGAAAATTTAAAGGCTACCTTACCCAAACAATGACTGAAAATAAATTGTTGATTTAGTTCTGGGAATCAACACTTAGGCATATTCAAATTTTCACTTCTGGGCAATTTCTATAGCATTTCTTTCTAGTTATAGTCTCCCTGTTCATTTTGATCATTTGGCAAATAGGGTTTTTGGAAACACATAAACAAAATATATTAATATGCATGTATATGTTTTTAACTGAGAAATAAAATGTCCCCTCTCTTGATAGATAAATAGGTAAATGGATAGATATTATAGATATAGATATATTCCACTATTCAAATATTTTACATTTTTTTAAGGAGATGGCTTTAAAGTCTGTTGGTGTAAGTAATATGTAAATTTGACATAAAGATTGATCTTTTTATTCCTGGCTGAAATACCTTTTACATTTATCTTCTTAGATATACTAACTTAAGGATCGTGAACCATATATGTTAAGCAATGTGACATCCTATTTAACAAATTTGCAAAATATCTTTCTCTGGTGGCTCAGGCTTTAACAAACAGGTTGTGAAGATGACCACTGACTGCACCACTTTTCCTCCTATAGGTTCTGAACCAGCTGATTGATCAAGAATGGGATCCCACCAAAAGTGTAAATAGATTTGATATTATTCCTCGATTTGTGGCCAAATGTTTCCTAACACTTATCCACAATCTTGGGATGACCCAGCCAAGCATTATCAGGATCTGCAGACAGACAGCAGCTGATTTAGCTCATTCGGCCCACAGTGTGGAGATGGGGCTGTGTGCAGGTGGAAAGACAGGGAAATTTATAGAGCCTTTCTCCAGGCCCACCCATGCAATGGTTCTCAACCATGGTCCAACAAATCGAATAAGAGTATCTGAGAGTGGGACTAACTGGGTATTTTTTATGTACCTCTTAGGTGGTAGCATTTACGTGCAGGCAGAGGTGAGAAGCTCCGAAAATGAAAGCTCTTTCCTACCAGCACTCTACAATTCTGAAGTGGGGGATTCCTCTTATATGGACAAAGATGGACTCTTCTCTCCCTGGGGCGAAGAAAGTTTTTCCTGTTACATAGACTAGATTATCACTCTTCTATTATGTTTAGGCTTGAGTCTATACCGTATTAGAGAAAGAAGTCCTGAACATATTTTCAGCCATAATTCTGTGCTTTATAAGCAGTATTGGCCTAAAACAAGCCCAGAGGAGTGTGTGTGTTGTTTATATACTTCAAGAAAGAATATTTTATATGCTGGAAAGGTGGTCACATATAAGAGAAAAGCCCTTTGAACTTGGATTGAGAAGGCTTTAAATTTGAGTCCAAGTGCTGATTCAGACTAATTGTATTGCACAGCGAATCTCTGATTCCTTCTAGTTCTAAAACTTCACAACTCTTATTTGGTTTCAGGACCCTCTTAATTCTGTTTCAGTTTCCCTTTCTCTTTGTCTCTCCTTTCAAGATGTTACTTGTGATTTCCTCTATCCAGGATTGTTGATTATTTTGATAGCCTGGATCTCCATCTCTAATCTTTCCTCTTTGCACATTTAAACTTGCCTCTTCAATGTGTCACCTGTAAAGTGATCTCCCCTCTTTTAGTTGTGATTTTATAGATAATCAGATTATATTAAGGTCTTAGTATCTGATACAGTCCCTTACTTGATCTTTTATTCAATTAAAATTGGAACAGTTCCTTCAACCAAATGAATGAACAATAAACTTTCAGTTCTCAGTGCAAGATTAGGAGAGAATAAAATTTTAGAAAAAATGTACTTCTCCAACATTAATAAATATGTACTTAACTTATGTATGAAATAACCTAGGGCTTAATAATGGTTACCCCCCTATAATTAATCTAATATTAGGACTTTCTTTCCATAAATCTCCCCATCCCTTTCAACATACTGTAATTCAGTAACATTGATGTCTTAATATTGCCTCTAATAGGTATCCTCACTGCTACCCGTGATTTTTCATTTATATCCCATTGTTAGTTAATGAACATAATTTCAAAAAATATGAAAATGATTTTACATTTTGTACAGAAGTCCAATTATATAACATTTAACTTATGTTTAAGATCTAATGTTTAGTAGGGAACACACTTCTAAACCCAGGAACTAAAATTCACTGTATCTCAGAGTGAGTTGCGATCTTAGAAGCCACATAATTCAAAAAACAAATAAATTGTCTTCTGTGATGTGTGAGCAATTCAATTTATCCAGTCAATAAAGAATAATACAGAGATGGAGTTAGAGGTATATTTCCTCTCAATTAACTGTTTTCTGGTTATTGGTTTTAGATTGTTTTCTAACAATTTGATGTTTCTAATAAATTGCATGCTACTATATTCAGTTGTACCCCATCTACTCTGCACTGCTGACAGATCTTTCTAAAAGGCCAATCACATCATGTTACTCAGCTAATTAAAATCTTTATGCTGCTTTTCATTGTCTAAAACATTGATTTTCAACACTGGCTATACATCATACCTGGAAAACTTTTGAAAAATATTCATGCCCAGGTCCCTCCCTAAACCCATTAAATATGGAATTTTTAAGGTTAGGGCTGGCCATAGTAATTTTTAAAATTAGGATCCCATATGATTCCAAATACAGTGATTCTTAAGAACAGTGGGCTAAATACTCAAGTCCAGTTTCTTCAGCATGGCATGTGTGCAGGATGCCCACACCATAGACTACCTCTCTAGTCCCCTAGTTCCCTTCTCAACTGCACTGTGTTCCCCAAAACACGTGGACACATATGCCGACACACATATATACATTAACTTACAGACATACACATACTGTGCTCAGGTGCTTCTTAAAATTTGTTTTACAACTTTATAAGATTTTTCAAGATGTTAAGATTACAATAATAGCAGTAGAGTCTTCTAAATAATTGCATTGTTATTGTTATGTTTTTCATATGCGAAATACAGTTGTGTCAAATATTTTTGACACACTTAAATGCTCTGGGCAGGGCCGGCCCCGTGGCTTAGCGGTTAAGTGCGTGTGCTCCGCTGCTGGCAGCCCGGGTTCGGATCCCGGGCCCGCACCGACGCACCGCTTCTCGGGCCATGCTGAGGCTGCGTCCACATACAGCAACTAGCAGGATGTGCAACTATGACATACAACTATCTACTGGGGCTTTGGGGAAAAAAAAGGAGGAGGATTGGCAATAGATGTTAGTGCAGAGCCCGTCTTCCTCAGCAAAAAAGAGGAGGATTAGCATGGATGTTAGCTCAGAGCTGATCTTCCTCACAAAAAATAAAAAAAATGCTCTGGGCATTGAAATCTTTCCTTTATGAATTATTATATGATCCTATTTGATTTAATTTTTTAAAATTTTGTATTAAGATTTCTGATCTTAGAGCAGTTTAAGGTTCACAGCAAAACTGAGGGGAAGGTACAGAGATTTCCCATGTGTCCTCTGCCCACACACACACAACCTCCCCCACTATCAACCAGAGTGGTTACATTTGTTACAATTGATGAACCTACACTTACACATCATTATTACCCGAAGT
Organism: Ceratotherium simum simum; assembly: GCF_057802395.1. Taxonomy (NCBI): domain Eukaryota; kingdom Metazoa; phylum Chordata; class Mammalia; order Perissodactyla; family Rhinocerotidae; genus Ceratotherium; species Ceratotherium simum. The sequence continues at coordinate 19,933,826 of NC_141909.1, forward strand.
TCATAGTTTACATTACAGTTCACTCTTGGTGTTGTACATTCTATGGTTTGGTACAAATACATAATGACATGTATACAACCTTATGGTATCATACAGAGTATTTTCACTGCCCTAGAAATCCGTGCTGTGCCTATTCATCACTCCTCTCCCTGCTCACACTTGTCAACCACAGATTTTTTACTGTCTTTATAGTTTTTCCTTTTCGGTAATGTCATGTAGTTGGAATCATACAGTATGTAGTCTTTTCAGATTAGCTTCTTTCACTCTCAGCTGCTTTCACACTCCTTAACGTTTCACAAATGAGCCTCAGATGAGAGTTAAAATCTAGCCGAATGTGGTCAACATAAGTTCTGGATCATTCGGCCACTCCAAGGAAAGGTGCCAAAGGACTCTGGTTTGTTCAGGTACCTTGGTCCTGTGAAGAAGAGCTACACCTTACCCACCTCTCCTCCTGCTGCAGAGTGACCCACCTGGATCTCACCGGAACAGGCGTGAGCTGACCAGACCACCCACGTGCACACTCGAGATAGACAGCCACCCCGACTCGTGGAGTAAATGTCTCCTCTATGGCCCAGGGGAGGATCATGTCGTGTTTTTCTGCTCTGCTTGCAAACATCTGAGGATGAGAAAGGAAGTAAAGACCAGCTTTCATTTCTGGCATCTAATATGCTGCTGGAATTCTGCTAGTCCTGGTTATCTGCTGTGCTCCACAGATCAATGAGACTAAATCCTCCAAGACTCATATCCCACTTTGTTCTAGAACTAGCAAAGTACTTTGTTAATAATAGACATATATTAAAGTTTGTTGAAAAACAGATGATAACTACCCTATATTGAGTGCTTCTTACATACCAAGAACTGAACTACATGCTTTTTATATGCTGTCTTTATATTTTAATTCTTACAAAAAACTATAGTTGAGTAATGTTACCTACATTATACTGATGAGAAAGCTGAAAAGTTAAGGAAGCTGGATAACGTAACCATTCAGATCATCATCATCAATACCATTGCAACTAATATTTATTGAGTTCACCCTTTGCTAGTCATTTTACTAAGTGTCTTACCTATAATAACTCATAATTCTTATTACTACTACATGAGTTATGTACTAATCTTATCTAATTTTGCAAATGAGAAAGTTGAGACAGAGAGAAGTAGACTTGCCCAAGGTCACACAGCAACTAAGTGTAAGGGTCTGGATTTTAATGTAGGCAATTTGACTTCAAAAGAATGGTCTTAATTAGGATGTAGTACACTGTTATTTAAACACAGGCCTCCATCTTCAACTCTCCTATTATTAACCAATATTTAATGACATATGACAATGATATGGTTTACAAAACTTATTCCTCTTCTAAAAATTGGAAGCATATTTGTTAGTTTTTCTAATAATACACAAAATCTAGGTTGCAGGTATTTAACAAATGGCTATATAGATAAATGGATATATGGATATTTAACAAATGGATAACAAATGAACACATCTGAGATACAACTAATTGAAATAAAATGATTAAACATGAATTTTACTATCACCTGAGAAATAAAAATAAATTTCATTAATTAGAAGCATTTACAAAGGCTACATTATATTAGTCCCTTGGGGAACATTACTCATTTGTACATTGATGCAAGGCCATTGGCTTATATTTGCAGGATATTTTAAGAAACTATCTCTATGAATCTTTGTGCTTTACTTGCACATACCTGCTGACGAGGTAGTTTATGATATTTCACAATGTCCTCTTAATTGGAACCATTGGGGAAATGTCTTTCTCATCTCATTTTTGTTAAAGGTTGTGCTTCCCCTGAGAAAATGACTTGCTTTAATCTTAAGATCCTTGTGAATTATAACATATTTTGATTATCCCTTTTTTATGGCTGCTCAAATCACAGAGATACATTTATAACATACCTTAAGCAAATATTTAGGGAATCTTAAGCCACATTTGATATATTAACTTCAATGCAAACTATATTTGCATTCCCACATTTATTTCATCATGAATGCTAAAATGATTTTGCAAGCTAAGACTTTGTTAATATAATTATTAGTGTCCATATCAGCAGAGAAATTTGCCCCACTCTTGTTTGCCCTGATTCACTCACACTGGAAATAATATAATCTATTTTGGGGGATTGAGATCACAGAGGATCTAAAATGGAAATAACCAAAATGTGAGGGTTCTTGAATTTATAGAACATAGGAAAAGGAAATGCTATTTTTCTGGAGAGACTAAGTGTGGAAGCACAACACAATGATGTTCAAATAGCAAAAGCTGTGATCCTTACCTACATGTTAGTGGCTAACTGTACAGACTCTGGAGCCAGATCTCACAGGGTCAAATCCTGTCTCTTCTTATTAGAGAAGGACCACGTGAGTTCCTTAACATCTCTGTGTCTCAGTTTCCTCATCTCTATGATGGAGATAATAATAGTTCCTACTGAATAGGATTGTTGCAATGATTAAATGAGTCTATTTACATAAACTTCTTAACTACACCAGTCATATTGTAAGCACTATAAAAATGTTATATATTATCGTTTGCTGGATTTTCCACAAGTGATGATATTATCAAGAATGAGGTTAAGAGTAGGGATAGAGAGAAAGAAATGAGCAAGAGTTAATGTCTTTAGCAAATGAAGAGGAATAACGGGGAGGTCAGTTTAGATCACCAGCGGGAGGAGTAGCCAGGGAATGTCCTTCCAGACAGGGCGTGCTTTGACAGACACAGGAGAACAAAACAGACTGGAAGCTGCAATTAGGCCAAGCAGGACCATCCTCCTGCCTCCAGATTCTGGCCTACGTAGGTGTAATGAAGGCCAAGTCTCCAACTCAGAGGGCTGCAGGGAAACAGTATTCTCCCAGAAGCTGGTGTTCAGTTAAGGTAAAAAGGAGATGAAAAAAGTTAAATAAATTTGAAGATTATAGGTAATTGCTTTTGCCTAACTATCTACCAAAAGTTACAGTTTCAAACTAGTTTTCTTGTACTCCTTCCATTCTCTGCGCTAACAATCACTGTCAGTGTGTTTCTTAACAATTTCAATTCTTCCTAAATAATATCTTTTCCATTTCCATATACATTTCAAGCCCCTTCTGAATGATGGCTGGATGCTGAAGTGGCTGGATGCTCCAGGTGCTTAAATGCAATGTGCTGTTGCTACTGTTGTGTTAGATGCTCCATACATGTGTTTCCTTTTTATACCTGAAGTGGAAACTATTGCTTATTTTGAACAATCAGTGTTAAGGTAAAGGAAACAATTCTTTCCACAGCCTATATTAGAATACCAAAAGGGGAATTATTGACATTGTCTGTTTAATTTCATTCATCTGAGGAGGAAAACATTACTCTGAAACTGCATTATGGTCTAGAATGCCAGACACCGTTAATAATACCATTTAATTTAGAAATCGTTGTGGAGTAGAAGAGAAACCAAGAGATTTTATTTTTTTGGTAGGCATTTAACATTGATATCCAATAAGAAACTAAGGAAGAAAACATATGGGTCCACATGAATTTTATTTGGTGTTTGGGGCAGAAAAAAAATCAGAGAAGTTGGAAATATTTCAGATACCTGGAGGCAATCACTATTCAATATCCTTCATTCATTGTATTGATTACTAAATATATCCTTAAAGTCTTGTAATAAGGAGATTCCATAACTCAATTTTGAATGTGAGCACAACTAAAGCTCCAGGTGAGAGAGCTTCAGGAAACAGGATTGTCATGCAAGTCAGGTCTCAGTTGAGGTAAGAAGGTGATAGGAAACCTAAACAAATTTGAGGATTATAGGGGTTTGTTGGTCATTGCACAGGAGTTTCAGAGAGCATAGTGGAAAGGTTTTATAGAGCTCAGATTAGAGGATACACAGAAGACTAAAATATGAGTGCTCTGAGAGCTTTGAGCATCTGGAAATTAGATATGAATGACCATACGGCGTGATGGGATTGGTCTTGAAAGTTGAAGGAAGGTAACCTATCACTTCAAGCTAGATTAATGATTACTTCATGAAATAGGGCTTCTGAACAACTATTCCCTCCAAGGACCCTGGATGGTTGATGGACAAGGGAGAAGGACAGTCTAACAGGAAACACATGCTAAGGTGAAGACATCTGTGAAATCGTTTTCACAGGCAGCCATAAAAGGCACAGCAGCGCCAGAGGAAGATGCTAAGTGATAATCCTTCAAAAGCCGGTTTTCTTTTCTGTTAATGTTGTTAAAATGAGAGAGAGGGTGTACATGAAGTGGATTTCTCCTGTGATGGGCCAAAGGAGTATCGCATAAGTAGATATATTACTGACAGGTCACCCAATGATGGAGCACACGCCTTCTCTTAGTTTGCTGACAGTTGGAAAGAAAGCAGAGATGTCATGAAAAGGCTTACATATGTCAAATAATGAAGAGTGCTGCTATTCTAGGGATAGCACAGGCCGTGGGTCTGAGGTATGATGGAATTTGCACATTAGAGATGCTGAGAGGTCAAAGTGGCTGGAACACAAAGACAAAGTTGTAAAGTGGAATGCAAAGGAGCTGCAGGTGTAGGCAGAGGCTTTCTTTCAGGAGTGGTTTGAAGCCACCGAAACATTTTAAACTGGGGGTTAAAATAATATTTGTTTTAGGGGGATAGAGGTATAGGTAGAACAATTACCAGGCTGTGCCAGTAGTCTAGATCAGAGGAATTTGCAATATTTGTGGAATCGGGCTGTCACTTGGGGTTATCCTGTCCAATGACCCCATGTTCCATAGGAAGCCTATACAGTCCCCATAATTTCTTTGAATTCTTGAGGGTTTATGTTCTGATGGTTAATTTTTAACTTGATTTTCTGCTGCTTTTGGATGTTTGGTCTGACACATTGCACTTCCCTTTGCTGACTCTTTCTTTGCCCCAAACTTCAATAGGCATGTATTGCAGTTCATTTTCCGTGCTTTCTTTAATACAACGCTCACACAGACATTTTTGATTTAGTAACTTCTGCAGAGGCTTCTTGGTGATGGGAAGAGTGGTCTATCACACAGTAAAAAAAAAAAAAAAAAAAAAAAAAAACCTAAAATAGGATTAGACTTTTCGATGCTTAAAATTATTTGACCACCCATTCCAAGAGCCAGAAATTTCATACTGAATGGCAGTTCCCTCCATCTGCTGCAGATTGCACATAGTCTCAACCCTTCAATATCTCTCATCTCTCCCAGCTCCTTAGACTGCTTCCAATCCCCTGAATTTAGATTAATTTAATATGCAGAACAGTTTAGCTGTCACTCTGTCACTATTATATTATCTTCTTCCCTATATGGAAATATTTTACTCTAAAAAAAGCAATCTACACCAGAGAAAAATTACAATATTTTGTGCAAAGGGAATCACAGACATTTGCATGATTTTAAACCGCATGTTTTTATACTTTAAAAAAAGAAAACACGGACAACTAGGACCACTTACTGAGGAAAAGACAACACTAGAAGAAGTTTCTAACAGAGATCAGAAGTTGTATTCAAATGGAATAAATCAAATTGAGTTTATGCCTACCCACTAACATCTGAGCAATTCTCCAATGCAATACAAATTCAATAAATTTATAAACTATTACCAGGGCATGCAGGCCTCTTTTTTAAAAAAGTGTGCATAAAGATTGTTTATGATATTAAACTGTGAAAAACTAATAATTATAGCTGTTATTTTTGTAACTATTTACTTTCACTGATTTTTATTCTTTGGTCCAAATATAGTGCCATGGGGGAAATGAGGATAGAAGGGCAAAAATAAAACTAGACTTAAAAAAAAGTTTGCTTTAAGATCTGCAGCTGAGATGAGAGAGAGAGGAGCCAAGTCTCAAGGAAGTGCATTTGTTTCTATGTCACTGCTCATAAATCTAGTTACAGTTGTCTTTCACTTCATTCTGAACTTTCAAGAGGAGAAAAGTTTCACTAAGGTAATAGAATATATTTTTATGTATTTTTTAAAGCGGCTTTCCAGGTAGAAGCATTAACAGGTACATTTTTACATAACAGGTACTCATTTATTAAACAAACTGAATTCACCACCTTTGTTTAAATTCACTGTCTTGCAGAGAAACATATTTGATTTCCAATGCCAATTATGCTTTTGAGTTCTTGAACGAGCCATTGATTCTGGAATAAATCCTTTGGGCGGCTTTGTTGGGAAAACCACTTGGGGATAGGAGAGTTTGTTTTTGCCAAATCCAGGATTCATCCAAGCAGTGCTGGCTTTAGGAATTACTTTGCATCATATTGAATAGGTACATATAAATATATATAACAAAATAGTTTATATTCCATTTCTGATGGGATTCACCTGAAAATAAATTATTTCTCTTCAGTCACTATTGAATTTATCTCATAAATACTAGTGAAATCATTGATTTAACGGGTAATTTATTGTACATAGCATTAGAATTAGTCCACAAGGGGGCTCCCTTGCTTTAATTTTCAGAATTTCCTTTAAAATGGATTATGACACTTTTGAAGATTTTTTATCTTTGCAGAAGAATTTAATAAACCATTTTCAAATACACCACAAACTCTGAAATGTATTAATGGGTCACATTAACCTGAAATAAAGAAGTGCATCCTCCACACTCTTGGGGCATCTCCTGTCCTTAGTAAAAACTTTCTTTACTAAATGTCATCTTATTAGTCAACGACGACAAAATTATGCTTCTCTCAGTTGTGCAGCAACGACTGTATCAATGATTATATAAACACTATGAGACAAATAACATAATTGCTGTGCTTAAGTTCTGTGATACCCTCATTATTTCCAAATGACAAAATGCTGCTTCTAATAGGCAGACACATAGCATATATTTTTGTAACATGAGTCTTAAAAAAAGTAACCCTACTCGTTTCTTCCATAAAATAAGATTTGGGGATCTTTAAAAATATCTATTCAACTATGCACTTGTTAGATTATTTTTCATGAATCCCACTGTTTGCTTAATTCAATTCAAAAGAGATTTCTTGAGTGCTGACTTCATCATAAATACCATTTTAAAAACAGACGGGTTTTATGGGTGAAGAACTGATACCCTCAAGCAGCTTACAGTTTCCTGTTAAGAGAGTGAAAGAGAACAATTGTATGGAAATTGGTGGAGATGCTGAATAACATAGGGAAGTTGGTATCTTAATAAGCTAGAAATGAAGACAATGAATTTACATTAGGTTTAAGTGTATCTGAATATATTGCAAAATTTGACACTTGAAAAGTAAATCTTTGTTGTTTATTTGCCTTGTGCCAGTCACTGTGCTGAATATTTTTTGCGCATCCTCTTATATAATCTTCATGCATCAACGGTGCAGTGGGTATGGTCGTTAGCCTACATTTCAGGCGGTTGAGCTCTGTTTCAGCACAGGTAATGATGGGAGGACTAAACAGTCCAGTGATGCCCAGTGTGGCCTCTAGGTGGCGAACAAGTCTTTTTTTGTTATGAAACATATGTCACTATCCTGTTCCAACCCCCCTTTTCTAAGAAAGAGTAAAATTCTTTGGAAAATATTATATGCTTTCAAGTCTCAAAATCCTGTGAGTAGCAACACAACTTAGATATTAATTCAAAAGGAGAATAAAACACGTGACTGGAAGTTTTGTGTTACTAAGAGCAACTCTAAAATAACTGAACTATTTTTATAAAAGGGAGAAGGGACCAGGGGGAGATTAAATGGAACTGGAATGATAGAGTACGAGCTGACTCTGGAAGGTAAGCTCTAGAAGGTCAGGGATCTTTATTTTTTGTTACCCCACTTCTATAATCCTAGCACCTAGTATATAGTAAACATTGAAAAGTTATTTGGTCAATAATCTGCCTCTCAAACTTTTTGTGTTAAGACTCAGAGAGTAAATATTTTTTAGTTTGTTGGCCATACGGGGTCTGTCATAACTACTCAACTCTGTTGTCATAATGTGAAAGCTGCCATAGACAATATTGGAAAGGAATGAGCATGGCTATGTTCCAGGAAAAAATTATTTACAAAAACAGGTGGCTAGCCCATAGCTATAGTTTGTCAACCGTTATTCTAGCTTCTTTGGCTCCTGTTATGCATCTTCTGTCTTGTTCCTTGACAGGGTGGTCAAGACTTTAGAAAGTGACCCTTGATTGTTCATGACACAAACCAGACACTCTGGGAGTGTAGAACCATGTCTTGGTATTTATATGAGGATTTTTTGCTTATATAAGATATTAATGGAGGTAATGAGTTCATTACCAGGCCTAAGTTTGTCTCTTTTGAAGGTAGTAGTTCTTTTTGAGTACGACTAACTATATCAGAAGAGCTTCTCCAACCCCACACTCCAAGTTGCTAACAGCTTTGGAAATGAGTAATAGTTACCTCTTGTGTAGTAGATTAAAGCAGTGGTCTTTATTATCTGATGGTTTTCAATTTAAATGTTTGCTTGCCCTATAACTATAATATTCTCTTTACCAGAATTACTTGAAAAAACACAATAAAAAAATCTGCCTCCAAACTCTTCTTAGTGTATACACAATAGGCCCCCATTATCTGTGGGGGATTTGTTCCAAGACTCCCGTTGGGTGCCTGAAACCACAGATAGTACCAAACCCTATACGTACTATGTTTTTTCTTATACATACATACCTATGATAAAGTTTAATTTATAAATTAAGCATAGTAAGAGATTAACAATGATAACTAATAATAAAGTTTGCTTTGGGGCCATTATTAAGTAACATAAGGGTTGCTTGAACACAAGCACTGTGATACCACAGCGGTTGATTTGATAACCGAAAGGGCTACTAAGGAATGTATACAGAGTGAATATGCTGGACAAAGCTATGATTCACGTCCTGGGTAGGATGAAGTGGGATGGCTCAAGATTTCTTCACACTACTCAGAATAGCGTACAATTTAAAACTTATGAATCATTTATTTCTGGGATTTTCCATTTAATATTTTCAGACTTGCAGTTGACTGCAGGTAACTGAAACTAGCTGTGGAATGGGAAACCACAGATAAAGGGGGACTACTGTAGTTCCGCAAGAAATAATATCAGCCTGAGTGTACGCAGTTCTTGAAGAACTAAGGTTTAGTATTTAGAATTGTGCAAACCCTGTTACTTTCATTTTCTACTCCCCTATCCCTGCATCCTTACCCTCAGGTCTTTACTGTGGTAAGTGTCCATGAAGAAAAGATATAACAACAACAACTCTAAAGAACAGAGATATCCTTGAGAAGAAAAAGAGAGTACACCTAGCTCCTCTATTTCTGATTTATTAATGTTTGGCACATTGTGATGGTTATTTTATTGTGTTAACTTGACTAAGCCATGAGGTGCCCAGATATTTGGTCAAGCATAATTCTAGGGGCTTCTGTGAGGGTATTTTTGGATGAGATTAACATTTAAACCAGTAGACTGAGTAAAGCAGATTGCCCTCCTCACTGTGAGTGGGCCTCATTCCATCAGTTGAAGGCCTGAATAAAACAAAAAGGCAGACCTTCCACCAAGTAAGAAAGAATTCTTCCTGTCCAGTGGCTTTCAAACTGGGACACTGGCTTTTTTCCTGCCTTTGGATTGGAACTGAAACATAGGCCTTTCCCGGATCTTGAGGCTAATGTAACTTCAGACTGGAACTAAACCATCCACTCTCCTGGTTCTCAGGCCCTTGAACTTGGACTAGAACTAAACCATTGGCTCTCCTGTGTCTCCAGCTTACCAACTCACCCTGTAGATCCTGGGACTTGCCAGACTACATAATTACATGAGCCAATGCCTTATAATAAATCTCTTTATATATAAATACATACATAAACATCCTATTGGTTCTCTGGAGAACCCTAACTAATACATACACACATATATATATGGTATATATGTATGATTTCACTGGGCATCCAGCTCCTTGCTTTAGCAGCCCAGAAACTCTCCTTTATTCTCTGTGCTTCATCTGTGAATGCTGATTACAGGCATCCCTCTGCTTTGACTGGGAAATCAGTGAACCCTTCACTTCTTTGGCTGCCTGCTACAGCCAAAGCCTTGAGATCCTTGAACGTTTCTGCTATAAAAGTTGAGTATAGGAAGGGAACATACTTCTTCCATAGCTGAGTATACACTAAGGAGGAAGATGTGGTTGACTTCCTGAACTGGAACATCATTGAGTTTTTCTAGTACACTCTGGTAAAGCTGAATTATGGAGATATTTTCTTTAATTTTTTAGGTTTTCATAGAAAATAAACATTATGGAAAGGATTTTTAAAATACAAAGATATTCAATCTTCCACACAACTCACTAATAACTCTGGGAACATAATATTGATGTAATTTATAAATCAAGAGCTGCCTTGGTTCTTTATGGTTTGTTGCCTGATGTCTTAAGGTTGAGATTGATTTTTTTAAAAGTCTCTGGCTTGTGGACATATGCTAATTTGTTTAATTTCTTTAATAGATAAAAAAGAAGACATTAAAATGCACTGACATTAGTGACGAGGTTGAAGAAACCAAAACACTTGGTTTACACAAGTTTCTATCGAAATGTCTAGTACCAAAGAAGCAGTTGGTACTACAAGGCTGTTTAGGAAATAAGACATAAGTCATTACTTGATAAGAGGAACAAATCAATAGAAAACAAAACACATTTATATGTTCCTGATAGCACTACAAATGGGGAATAGAACACTTAAGTTAACCCATTGTTCAAGAGCCATTCAATCTGTTGTGCACAGCAGATATAATTCAGAAATTTTGATAATTTTTGAAGTAAGTGTTTCTATTTTTTAAATACTTCTAAAACCTCTTTTATGAGCTGAAAATGTGGTAAGATTTCTTATTTTTAACACTATTAGATTTCTCTGCAAAGTGTTGAAGCAAATAGAAAAAAAAAACAAGGAAATCTACTTTGACATTCATAGTTGCTAGACAAAGTCATTTTCTCAAGAGTACGAAAACACTAGAAAATATGGAGCAGTTACACTAAGGAAAGAAAATAATTGTGACCCAATATATTGAATATTAAATCAATTTAACAGAGGAGATATAGAGTTATGGCCCCACAGATTATACAACGAAGCAAAGTTCTGTCAGATCTTGAACCTGATTTGTATCTTTGTTAGTAATGAAAATAACGAAAAATTATCTTTGTGTTATATTCTCTTCTCTCTGTCTAATGAAGACATTTTTTGCTTTTTTTTTTTTTTTTTTTATGGTTCTTCTGAAAGGTCCTAGTGATTTGCTGCTTGAAACAGAATCGGGCATCAGGATGGAATGAATTCCTCACTTCAACTGTTTTAGTTCTATCCTATCAGTAGACATAATAAGTCTCTGGTTTAGAAGTGATCGTGCATAAAAGCACAGAAAGGCACGGATCCTGTATTCTTCTTCTAGGACTCAGTAGATCTTAGCCTTGCAAAGCCAGGTCCTATCACCACATTTTAAAGTGGATTTTGGACTTCTAATTTGGAGATGAATTTTGGACACACTACGTGTCCTTTGCACATTGCAATAAAAAATAGATTTATTCCTGGTCACATAGCACAAACTTGTTGCTTCTGCTCTGACTTTGTTGGATACCACACGAAAGGGTATGGTAGTATTCAGAAATGGTGTGGCCATGGGTCACACTGATGTTGAGAGAATTTTCCCTTGTGCAGTCTGGAGCACCCCGTGTGATTGGCTATAAAGTAAGATTTTTAGTGATTCCAATCCAGAGCCCTAAAAAAGGAGGGAAGAAAAAAAAAATCTCTTTATTCAGATTTTGCTAAGTTGTAAAACTTTTTGATTTCTACCTTGGTCCTATACCCCTTCACCTTTCTCTTTTTACATTGATATTCAAATTGGTTCCAACCAAATGAGTGTATTAGTGTGCAAATGTTAATTTGTTTGAGCAAGTATGAATAAACATTCCTCTGGTAATAAGGTATGGGTGTGTTATAGTGGCACATAGAGGTAGAATTTCATGAGAAAATCACTTCTCATAAGTGAGACAAAGTTTAAAAAGATAATCAAAATAGTAGGTTCAGAAGCCTATGGCCTTGATCTAACTCTTAAGAAGTTCTCTCCAGAAATCTGAAAGGTGACCAGAGATTGTCTACGTGAAGCAGATTGAATACATTACAGGGATGTCTGAATTATCTCTAACATCCTAACTTTGCAATATTATTCTCAGAAAGAATATTACTTATGTAATAGCTTTTTTCCCAAGAGGGTCAAAGATTTTTGTGTTCAACTTTTTTACTTATCTTTACAATCTTGCTTTACTACTGATAATTAAATTCTCCATTTAAGAGGTTAAATACAGAAGAGTAGGAGGACACATAGGCCCAGGATCCACTATTAGGTGGTAGCAAATATACATTCAGGAGTCCTTTGTTAATATTAACTGCTACATTACTACACCAGAATGTATGTAGATACACGCCCTGGGTCACAAAACATGTTAGGAGAAGAACTTGCATTATATTCAGGTTTCCTTGTCTGCAGTCTAACGTTCTCTCTCCCACAGCATACTATAGGTATCTACATAGAGCTATTCACATAAAGTCGACAGTCATTAAATAACCTAAAATAAAAACAAAGTTTGTGGATGGATAATGGGTCACAGAAGACTTTAGGCTTCTTCCTAAGCCTGTATTATGCGAAAGTGCCCATTTTGCAATGGTTTTTAAGAATGTTTGATGAAATGGCTTATCTTTTTCCTTGCTTGTGCCTTCCTTTCTCTGTGAAATGTGTCCCTTCCCCATTTTCTTGTTCATGTCAATCCTTCAGGGTTAATGTCTCCCTTTCAGATCATTCTGTGATTCTGGATGCTCTCACAATCTCACAATCGTCACATTTCTGATATTGGACTTACCATGTAGTATTATAATTAACTTTATATTGAATTTATCTCCTTAAATTGGCCATGCACTTCTTAAGGGAAATGACCATGTCTTAGATATTTGTGGACTCCCTTTGAATCACATAGGGCTTCACTGGAATATCAGGCAATGTGTGAATGAGTTCATGGTTCTTTAAAAACCTAAACCTGTTACCTGCACCAATTCCTTTCTTATTCCATTCCTCAGTTTAGAGCAAGCATAAATGATCTGGAGTTGTTTTATTTTAGATTGAACTCATGAATTCTACTCTATAATGTTGGCACCAATGGATGTCAGAATATTCAAGAAAATAATAATTTTTCACCTATTCTGATGCCCATTCAACTATTTATAACAGTTTTAATTAAATTGAAGTAAGCAACCAGTAAATAATGGGTGGTTTGAGAAATTCCTAACTTCACATTTCTTTTTTAAATTATTGATCTTACTTGTTACGATACTGGCAGTTTGACCAAGTGTCTTGCCAAGTTAGTAATTAAAATATAAATTGGCTTTATGAATCAAAGTGTTTCCTTTCTGGATAAATAAATCCTTAGAGACACTGGCAATTGATGTCATACACATTTGTAAAGTCAAACAAGAAAAGGTTAGTTGCAGTTGTAGAGAGAAAACCATTAGAGTTTTCCTGGTTTGTATTGACAGAATTCCTCTAAACAGGGATTCCTAGTCTAAACATTATCATTCATTGTGATAAAATTTGCCAGAAAATCTGCACTATGAAGCACTTAGTTCATACTAATCCCCTTTGAAATGCAGATAATCCAGTCTCGTAGTGTCTGTGTTTATTTGTAAATCTATAATCTGAAACTCAGATAAATGATGGTTATGTTCCCTTTCTATCCTTGACAGGCCTATTTCAAATATAGACCATGCCTGAAATAATTACATTAAAAGCATTTAAAGTCTTAAGCATCATATTTAGGATGATATTGCCTCAAAACTTTAACTTTGCAAATGCAGTACACATGTTCCACTGGGAACGGGTGGTTTTCTTCCCTCCTACCTATTAGACAGTGGAATGCCGACCGCAGTGAGGCATGAATGCCTTAGAGGGAGAAACCAAGTCCTAAATGGGGGAGTCCTAGTTTGGCTACACTTTTCAAAGAGTCTCAAAGTAGATAGTCTTAGTGAGAGTCTGGGGATGTGAGAAAAGGAAACAAAAGCTGTAGATATAAGAACAATTGACATGGTACAGCACCACATGGATCTTGTTGCTTCTTTTTTTCCTGACATTTCTCCTCACCCTTACTGAGAATAGAATGGGAGGAAAGGATAAATTAGGATAGTGGGCAGTCTTTCCTCCCTTTTCAAGTATGTCCTTACTGAGATTGATTTGAATGAGTATGACTCTTGTGGGATCCGTTCCAGTTCTTGTTATCTGGACACCTTCCTCCTCAACATGCCATTTAGATCTTACTTTTCCCCGTGCATTTTCTGAAAGCCAAAGGGACAATCCAACTGCCTCTCTATTTAAATAAAAAGAGAGGCAGACATCTTCTTCTAGCTGTTGGTGTGCTGTCTCTGATGGTATGGTGTCTCTCCTCCATATTCTAGCCTAAACAGGAAGTGAGGAAGCTGGAGCTCTGACGCTGAGGTGGTGTCCAGGACTGGAGTCCCTGGCCTGGAGGATTCTATCCCTCTCCACTTATTTAACCTTTTATAGTTTAGGTAGGACTAGGAGGCTCTAATTAAAAGCAACCACAGCACATAGTTCATTATTTGGTGCATGTATGTTTTAAAAATACTTCTCAAATTGTGCAATGTAGGAGAAAGTGACAAGGTTAGGTATTAAATTGAGCTCAGAAAACAAGGAAAGGGGATCCTGAATGGGCTGTTGTCATGGCCCCATACTTGGCATCCCAAGTGGACATAGGGGGTAAGACATTGAGTAAAGTATTAATCCAAGAATAAATGTGTTAATTAAAATAATCTGTTTCAGGTACGTATCATATGTTGACATCTTGGTGCAAGAGCTCTTTGGATGGCAAACCATCCATCTTCCCTGGTTACACAGACTAAGGCCCTAGGATAAAAAGATGCGTGGCTACGCCACTTCAAGTGTTTAAAATGATATACGCCATTGCTTGTATGTAGAGGTGCATGCATGTGTGCATGTGTATGTGTGTGCACACGCAGGTACACATGATAACCTTTTAAGCAGGTTTTGTGCTACTACAGAAAGAGAGAGAGGAAAAGAGAGAAGAGAAGGCAGTGGCAGGGAGAACAGGGAGCAACAAACTGCATTGCAAGGTGATCAGAGCAGGGAGCTGAAGAAACCCAAATATAGCTGTGAGGGAGACAAATGATAGGAGGATGAAGATTGTTCTTCTGTCTTTTTCCTTTGTCAGTTCAAATTTATCCCTCTGACTTGCATGAATGCTCTCATTCAACCCCGGAGCTTGGTTAAAGAGAGCGAGCGAGTAAACAAGAGAGAGAGACCGGGTCTGGTGTGTAGCAAGGACAGCTCAGTGATCTGAACTGCAGCGTTGGTGGGGAGCAGGTAAGAAACCCCCCTACACATCCGGAAAGCAAGGCAGTTCGTGCAGCCCCGGGCTGGAGGTGTCGTTCTTAGGTAAGATATATACAGAAGACCAGGTCAAATGGCTCACATCATCTGAATCAGAAAGAGTTTTCGGTAGGAGTGAATGATCTTTTTTCTAACCATATAAGTTGTATTTACCATTTAAAGAAAAATGTTTATTAATGATCACAAACTGAAGTGAAGAAATGTGTATCTTCAGGAATCCTCTTAAAGACTATTATATTTGTTCAAAAGAAATTTCTTAACAAATTCACATAAGGTCAAGCTGAAACCTCCGGGGGTCTCCAAACCAGTAGAACCATCACATGTGAGAAGTGGAAACGTTTTCTGGTGATTCTAGAAAGGAGGTTTGGGAAGAGGTAGGGACGGAGGAGATGGAAGGGTAAAAGATCTCACACAGTATGAAATGACCCTACCCTCGGTTCCTTCAAAATTTTAGTAAAATTAATCAACTCTTAACATGCTATAGGCGAGTACATTTGTTGAGGGGAGAGAGACAGTGAAAGAGTTGTACTTCGTGTTTAGCTTCATGCGAGTGAAACTGTGTCAGCAAAGCTGGAACGGGAGTCCACAGAAAGATAGGGGAGAGAAGAAATTGTACAGAATTTGAGAAGTTCCAGAAGCTATGTGGAGGGGGATAATCTGGACTAGTGTATGACACGACACTGGGAATTCAATCCGAATTTAATCTTCTCTCCAGTGGGCTCTCAGGTGACCGGCTGTTTACAGTACTTTTAGAGTCACTTTTTTATTCTCCATATATATGTGTGTGGATGTACACTTATATTCAGATGATATCTTTTTATTATATATAAAATGTCTCTTCATTTTTATAAGGATGTAATTTGTTCCAAAAACCTAAAAATTTAGAAGTTAACATGATTCTTATAATTTTTCATAAAATGAATGTTCCATATTTTACTTTCAATTTCCCTATTTAGATTTTTTTATATTAGTTTGGAATTACATTTAACACTGTAATAAACGATCATGTTCTTAAATAGTTTTACATACGGTGATCTCTTTTGGGGAAATTTCTGAAAGTATTATATATCATTTTTAAAGCCGTTGATACTTATTGATAAATTACTTTCCGGAAACTTACCACTTTCTCCTCTCACCGGAAACTGGAAAATCTCCTTTTCATCACCTCCCATAGGAATGGAACACTACCAAATTCTCATATTTGCTAATTTGGTAGCTGAAACTGTTTTTTAAATTTAAATCTGAATATTAATAAACTCTAGCAGTATGAGTTTGTTAATTTTTTGGAGGGTCTCAGTGGTTTTCTAAAATATTTGTATGAGCTTTTGTAAGAATATTATTTGTAAAAATATTAATGAATAATGAATATTAATGAAAGGTTGCAGATATGTTACCTGGAGGTATGTTAATATAACTATTTTTGAAAAGGTTTCTGTGAGATCTAAATGAATTAACTTATCTACAGTCTTTGGAAGAGTTCTTTGTGTTTAGAAAGTGCTATATATTAGCTTTTTATTACTAACAGTATTTCACTTGCAAATTTATCAGCTATAGAAAATAATCTACAAATTCTTACAGCTGAAGAGATAGTAGCAACTATGGAAAAAGGTGGTAATAGGTATTTTTTACTAGTGGATCACTTATTCTAATTGTAAAACATATATTTAAAGAACAATAACCACTTTGGCTCAAGTGAGCGGGGGTCCTGAGGTGCCAGCAACTCAGCTTTCCCTTTGTCCACAGAGTGACCCGTCTTTAAGACACCTCTGAAGAATTTACAGTGTCATTGAACATCAAAGATTGAAAACTCCATTACCAAAGATGAAATCCCTTATTTAAAGAACTCAACCATCCCCAAGAGGCAAATTAACAGTCCTTGATCATATAAAAAATTAAAAGAAGAGGCGTATCTCTTATGTCTTTTCTTTGTAATTGATTTAGAGGAAAAGAAAATCGATCTAGTATAGTCTCCAGGAGTATGAAATAAAACAGCCCTTTCTTCAAAACATTTTGGGAGAAAGAAAACCAGAATGATTTGCATGATCACTGTTGTATACACCAATAGTGAAATGCATGTGAATTATCTAGAGACATCTTTATTTCAGCCATCCCAAAATTCCCATGAGAATTACACATTAAACTCAAATTGCATAAATATAATTAAAATACTAACTCAGCAATGACATATTTAAAACACACAAATCTTTCACAGAAGCATAAAGTATATGGACTTACATAGCATGCATACAAAAAAGACATTTAGATATCAAAAGAAAGAAATCTCAAAGTCACATGAATGGGAATTCTTTTCTTTTCCTAAGAAACTAATGAACAAGTATTCTATACTTTATTCTTTTCTTGCTTAATTTCATTTTTATTTTCATTCCTCACTTGAAGAATTAGTTGAGAAATTACAGTAATTTTACTTATCCTTCTCTTACCAAATCCAGTGTGTCCGTAACATTTATTTCCACATTTCTTACATAAAAAGGATATTTTAGATGACAAGTGTTTGATTTAGTGTTGCATGAAATACACAACAAACAAAGTGCTAATATTCAGCAAGTTTGATATGCTTTCTTTTTGCTTCCTCTCTTAAAGTTGCTTTGTGAGATTATTGTATAGGTTATGTTTTTTGAGCCATGGGAAACCCAAGCAGGATTTTTATTCTTTCTTTTGAATTTTGGAGTTTAACTACATGCACATAACAATGTGCAGTCCATCTTTATGCAAATAGATGAAAAAGGCAATGTGCTTGGAAGGCTGTTTTATGGCATTATTTGGTTTTATTTCTTTGCAATCAACACTATACAGCTAACATGGCCATGTAAATTCATGAGAGATTTTTCTATTGAAATCCAAACAAGGTCACCTGCTTTTGAAGATCAGAGTGAGCTAAAAGTGACACTGTTTCTACAACAGTACTAAAAACAATGTGCACAGCCTCATCTTTTAAATTATTGACCCATCTTTGAAAATATGGCATTGATTTCTTTTTTTGGAAATTTGGATTTCTAAAGCTAATTGTAATGAAGGAATTTTGGATGAGCTCTACTACCAGCTATTCATACTTATTTTCTTTTACAGAATGTTCTCTAAAGCATTAAGAAGGTTTCAGAATCTGTTTTGCTTTCAATGGCTAGAGTTAGCTTTTTCAGGCATCGCATTTATGTGTGGAGGTGCGTGGGCATCGCTATGTTTTCATGTGTCCTCAGGATGTATTCTATGATATATACCAGAATAGACTGGAAACATTTTAAAAAATCAACTGGCCAATATATTTAATGAGATTTCTTTTCTTTTTTCTTTTTTTATGGGAGGTGACTACCTTTATTTCCTTTCTTCTACCCTCTTTTCATCGTTCAATTTTTTATTAAAAACAAAATGAATACAAAATGAAGCTTACACTTACTTAAACATATTTTTTTTTGTAACAGTGTAATGTGCTTGTGCTAATCTGTCTATTTACAGTGTGTCTTGCCTCATCCCCTTTCTGAGACTCCCTATGTGGACAGCCATTTAACAGAGAACGTAAACTAGCTCACCCAGAGGTTAATCCCATGACTTTCTCCTCACCAGCCTGGGGTTGGTATCACACGAGAACTCTCTTCAACTACCCTACATTGTGATAGTTCTAATAGGACCCATGCTAAGCACTTTATGGATTATCCAGTCCATTCTCAACAACCTTATGCCTAGGTACTATGATTTCCCCCATGTTACTGACAAGGAAACTGAGGCAGAGATTAAATAAGGAGCTTGCTGAAGCCCACAACGCTAGAATATGGCAAAGCTGAAATTCGAGGTCAGGCAGGGCCCTCATCTACTGCATCATATGCCATCACCTAAATTCGAGAGCACCAGTGCCTCAAGTTTTCTTAACAAGACAAAACAAAACAAAATGTAGAGTGAGGAGAGCAGAAGGGCCACGTTGAGATTTCTTAAAGTGTCTTTTGCCATTTCTGGATAAATTCAGTAGAAAGTCTCATAATGCTGACAGATGACTGCAGGAGAGCAAGAGGGGCACTCTCTCTGGTTTCAGAAATGCTGGGATTAAACTTCAACTTCACCTTTTAATAATTATAGGAAAAGGTAGAGGTGAGGCACTTCACCTCTTTGAGCCTTAGTTGATGAAATAAGAATAAAGATACTCATTTTAACCCATTGACATCATAGGGAAGTTATGAGGCAATGAACTCGTGAGTGCAGGGGAAATATAAAGTATAATATAATATTAAATATAAGTGATTACAGGTGAGAAAAAAATTTCTCTTTAAAAAAATAATTTTGAAACGTTTAGACAATCATAGAAAAGTACAGAGATTGAAAGAACTGTGTACTCACTACCAATAATTAACTATGTCTATATTTTGTCATCTTTTGTGTGTGTGTGTGCGTGTGTGAGGAAGATCAGCCCTGAGCTAACATCTGATATCAATCCTCCTCTTTTGCTGAGGAAGACTGGCCCTGGGCTAACATCCGTGCCCATCTTCCTCTACTTTATATGGGATGCTGCCACAGCTTGTATTTTGTCATCTTTTAAAGAGTTGAGAAACAAAGTAGTAGCATCTCCTTTTTTTTCTCCTGCATCAAAGTTCATTCCTCATCTTCCCTCTCAGAGGTAACCACTGTGGTGAAAATGGTGTGTAATCCGTCAGACAATGTTTATACACTTTTACTGAAAATCTACATATCCATTGTTTTGTTGCTTTATGTTTTCACAAATTTACATGAATGCTGTCAATCTGTATGAAGCAACTTAATTTTTCACTGCACATTATGTTTGTGAGCTCTTTCCTATACATTTCTATATCTCTGATTCAATTGTATGAAAATATCACAAATATTTATCCATCCTCTTACTGATGGATACTTTGGGTCGAGATTTGGCTATGTTTTAATAAGTATCTTTGTACTGTAGGGGAGGAAGACATATCCTCTACCCACTCTGGCTCCTTCTGGCTGGGCTATGAATTAAAATGACATGAGACAGAATAACAGGACACAAAGAAAGCATTATAACACGTATACATGGGAGAGACCCAGGAAACTGGGTAACTCAACAAAATGGCAGAGGCTCTCATCTTAAATACCATCTTCAGCTAAAGACAAAGGAGGATGTTGGGGGTAGTGGTTTGGGACTTCAAAGGGGAGGAAGGCAATTCACATGGAAATGGAAAAGCAAATGTTTGGTAAACAGAACTTTGATAAGAATGGGCTTAGCAAGGACCCTCCCAGTCTATTTACGGTGACGGCCTGTCCTGGGGACAGGAGTTCTATCTTAAATTTCTTTTAGACAGTTAGTGGGGTGGGGAGGAGGTCAGTTATGGGAGATTACCAGAAAAGCATAGTAAACAAGAGTAAGGTTATTATGAAGACTTAAGTCCTTGCCTTCTATATTGATAAGAGTTTCTAGAGATAAGGTCATTCCTCCTTCTCTCTGGTACAGAGAGGGAGATACCTTTATAGATGGAGATTTCCCTTACAAATGTAAATGTCTCTTACAAACGATAAATTCTACTTTTCAGAGCTTCTTCCATGTCTGCAGTTTTTAAAAGTAATAATCCTTATTAGCCCAAAACAATCCTCATGCCAAAGAAAGACATTTTGGGGTGGCCAATTCTGATCCCCCACAGCACACATCTCCTGATATGCCATTGGAAAAATTTCTCTCCACCTGCATCTAAATCAGAGGCATGCCAAGATTCAAGACACAGTGTCCTAATGTGATAAGCACACCTCATTTTAAAAATGTTTCATGTTCATTCTCTTGTTTCCTGCACTGAATCATTTGAAAGCATCACATTTCTGAAGGGCACAGGGAAACAAATGTTTTGGATTATAGTACCTTGATTTAATGGTGTCTTAAAAGACCCTCTCTGACTATTAAAGAAGAAAGCACTTAAAATAGTCCATTATCTGGCCATTAGAATTCATTTTCAAAAATGCAAATTTGATCATCAATTTCTTCAGCTTAAAACCTTTCAATTAAATTGACATCCCATGACTACCAAATAGGAATCAAATTCTTAGCATACCCTAAAGAACCCTCATTGATCTCAACCCCCATTTTGCTCTTTAATCTCTTGATTTGTGCCCCTCATGTATGCTTTTCTATACTGAATCCCTTGTAGTTCCCAATCTGTAGCTTATGCAGTAGTTTAATACCTTCATGCTTTGCTAATGCTGCTTCCTGTGTCAGCCCTGAAAAGGCAATCCTTTTGTACTTGGTGAACATGTCCAACACCCGTTTGTTGAGTCACTCTTTGTGACTACTTGTTCTTCCCCCTTCCCCCTTCCCCCTACCTAGCCTCTACTTTAATACCAATTGGCTTAAGATCAGAATTTAAAAAAAGAACAAAAATGCTTCCTATGTTCCCAACAATGATTGTACTTAGATCTGAAGGACACAAAGCAGGCAGCATATGCACACACAGACAAACAGCAGTTGCACAGGGAGGTCTGGTGATATCTCAGGACAGCTGCCAGTCTACTCCATGCATAGGGTGTGCTCTGTTGCAAGAGACAAAGCCAAAGCAGGCAGAGACTGGAAGGGAAGTCCATCCTTCCCTTAACCATCACATATTATGCTTGCCAAGAAGCCTCACTGGGCGTATGTGCCAAGCCACATCCCTCCTGGAGCAGCTGCAACTTCAGGGATTCAAATAAATAATTTGGAAAACCAGGTGCTGTCTATGAATTTAGCATAGCACGGACTAGTTACGTTATGTACGATAATTCACTATGTTTCAGAGACTAGTGTTGCAAGAAGATAAAACCAGGGTTTTAATCCCCAGTTGTTTCTTTCCAACTCTAAGAAAAAGTTATGGGCTGAATTGTGTCCCCTCAAATCCATATATTGATATCCCAAAGCCCAGTACCTCAGAATGTGAATAGGACCTTTAAAGAGGTGAGTAAGTTAAAATGAGGCCTTTAGTGTGGGCCCTACTCCAATATGACTGGTCTCCTTATAAGCAGAGGAAATTAGGACACACAGAGAGACACCAGCGATGCGTGAGCCAGAGGGAAGGCCAGGTGAGGACACAGCCAGAAGGCAGCCACCTGCAAGCCAAGGAGGGAGCCCTCAGAAGAAACTAACTCTGCCCACATCTTGACCTTGGACTTCTAGCCTCCAAAATGGGTGAGAAAATGAATGTCTGTTGTTTAAGCCAGCCAGTCTGTGGTATTGTGTTATGGCAGCCCTAGCAGACAAACAGATGAGAACTGGTATGTTATCCTGCACCTTGGCCAAGAAACTGCACTTACTCATCTAGAAGTCTGTTTCTCTAGTCAGATGGTGAACCTCGGTGCTTTTTCCTCTGAGCAGTCAACATAAAATTGCTCCTATCTTCCCTGTGTTTCCTGTTTCTTATCGCCCTCTCACAATCTATTAGTTTTTCATGTATTTGTTTATTATCTGGAACCCCTATTATCCCCTTCTCCGCAGTATGTCCAACCACTTCACTAGAATTTAAGCTGCTAGAGGTCAGAAATTTGTGTCCACTTCGCACGCTGCCGAATGGCCAGTACCTAGAATAGTGCCTGGCACAGAGTGGTTGTTAAATAAATATTTGCTATATGAAAGGAAGACCAATTTCAAGGTTAGGTCATCTTTGTATTTCTATACAGAACAAAAGCATAGTGTGACATAAACACATACTTTGCAGATATTTAGTGAGTGTTTGTTGAGTGAATGTGGGACAATTTTAAATATCTTCTCCAGAAAACCTAATAATTGCAGAATTTCCATTCTCTTTTCAAATTCAGTGTTTCCTTTTTTAAAAAATAATTTTATGTGTTGTCTTTTAAATCTAACAAACCATATATAGTGTATGCAAATCACTAGACATGGTTCTCAAAGTTTTATAAAAATTGATACAGTTAGCTCTCACAACAATATTTTGTTGGATTTTTAAAAGCAAACTGTAGTCTCCTAAGAAGTGGTGTTGCTGGGAGAATGTGGGAAGAGAAAGGCCTGTTTGAAGATTTGGCCTGCTCAGCAATAATTCCAGTACAGATCTGGAGGTCAATAGAGCCTTTAAAACCCAGATTAGCAGCAGACAATAGGAGAGTTGGGAGTCATCATTGCTGACTTGATTTAGTACATGGGAAATGTATAACCCACAGACGTATTTTTTAAAAAAGCATTCCATCAGTGGCATTTTTAGTGGTAATTTCCACTGGATTCAACTATATGGTCACTTTTTTTTTTCTAATACATCAGCTTATGGTATCATTGTGTCAAGAACTGTGAAGGGCCTAAAAGTTTACCCAGCTTTACAAGTTAGCCTGCACAGCATTATATATGCTGACAGAGGACACGAGACTCCTGTGTCAGAGACGACGGACTTTATTACTCATGGTCCTGCAGGCAGCATGAGTCTCATGCTTGCATCAGTTCCCCTACCCCTACAAGTCCATGGGGGCAATGTGGAGGCCCCAGTAGATGCTGCATATATAGAGTGGTTTTGTGCCACAGCTGGGGAACTCAGAGCTTAGGCACTCTCCAATCTTATAAAGGGAGCGTCTAGCAAACCTGCCCAACTTTTGACTTGGAGGGAAAAATTAACCTTTATTCTCCTGTACAGCAAACAAACCTGTCCTTTGTCCCAAAGGGAGATACTTCTTCTATCTTCCAAGGTTGTTCTTATACAAATATCCTTGAAAAGACAGTCCAGAAAAGAAAAGCTGCCTTAAGAAGTGCAGAAATGCAAACACCACCCATGAAGCACTGTCTCGCAACATGCTGACATTTCTCATTATTTCTTTTATGCATTTTCATGAGATGTTGAGAGGCTGCTGTCCTGTACCTGAAATCCTCATTTTCCTTTTTAAAAAAATGTTCTCTAAGTGCCTTTTAAAAATTAATATAAACATTTACACAGTTTCTCCTGAACCTCACTCTGAGTTCTGATTTCATTTCCTATGCTAAATGATTCATTTATTCAATGAATATTTACTGAGCACTTACTATGTGCTGGACATTGTACTAGCAACCGAGGATACAATAGTAAACAAGACAGACAAAATGCCCTTTCTCTTGGGAGGGGTCAGGTAATTAACAAATAATGAAATTAACAAATATTATAACTTTAGAGACTGCTAAATGCTGTTAAAAAAGAACAAAGAGTTACGTGATAGAGAATGATTTGGCAACTGGCAACATTAGACGAGAGATATCAGCAAAACACTCTCTGAGAAGGTGATTTTGGAGCTGACACTTGACTGATGAAAAGAGGCTGGTGGAGATTAGAGATGGAGAACATTCCAAGAAGAAGGAAGAGTTAGTACAAACATCCTGGGATGGAAGAGGTGGGCTGCTTGATGAACAGAAAGAAGGCATGTGTGCCTGAAGATAGTGGGGAAAGTAAAAGTGATAGGAAATGAGATCAGAGGTAGACAGAGCCCAAAACATATAGGACTCTTGTAAGTCATAGTAAATAGTTTGGATTTTATACTAAGTGTTATGGGAACAATTTTTATAAATAAAATCAAAAGGTTTCAAAGTGGCTGGCTTAGTGTAGGCTGGTAGCTGTGAAAATGGAGAGAAGTAGACAACTTTGGGAGTTTCAAAACTAGAGTCAATGAAATGATTCTGTGTGTCTCTGCTAGTTTATATGCTCAAGTTTAATTTTATACTCAAGCTTATTCTATATTCAGTTTTAACTCTGATGCCTGTTAATGCCAAAATCTTTCCAAACATAAATCAGATTTTTAGTTATTTTATTTTATGTAATATAATTGATTGTATCATCTCTAATACATCATAATAAGAAAATAATGCTAAGAAAACAATATTGTATGATAGAATAAAATAATTATCAAATAATAATTAACAGTCTATAACAGTAGTAAGGGGATTGGAAGCATAGATAGCTTGTTCTGTTTAGTAGCACTTTTTTGGTTTCACAATAGACAAAATGACTAACTACTATTTACATTTAGGACAAAGCAAAGATTCTTCTTAATATATTTAAGCCACCAAAGCCATGAAATTTTAAATATTTCTTAAATCTTCTTTTTGGGAAGTCAGCTCTTAACTGAGGCAATAAATCTTGTTTTGTAAAATTGTTACAATATGCTCAGGCTAAAACGTAAGGACAAGATTAATAGAAATGAGAAAATAAAGAAACTATACAAAAATATATTCATCCGAAACATGGAATTGAGAAGGAAATCTCAGATTCTTATTGAATATGATCTTAAAATACTTAATGTTGAATTTATTCTGTAGCAATTTGCTATATTTTTCTTCTAAGTGAAAACAACTTGTTTCATTGGCTAGTTTAGTTCAGTCTCTAACAGAGTGACTTTTACCAAGAGCAAGGTGACTGCATGAACTTGAAGGATTAGTCATTCTAATGAGTCAGCAAGGTCCTAAGTGGCAGAAATATGCAATATAAATGTTTTGAAGTCATCATTATGATACGCCATCCAACAGATTTTAGCTTAACACACTGACAACTTGTTTAGGATTTAAGTATAATTTTTTAAATGTAGTTATAATTTAGACCTACACTATCAAACTTTTTTTTCATTTTAGCACTTTCTTTTAAAATGTGGTTGTGGGTCTAGGTGTAGAATATGCAGACATTTATAAATGTTGCTGATCTTGAAAAGCTTTCAGTTGTTTGATACAGATCTTTAAAAGGCAAGAGTTTATTTGGTCAATCCAGTCCGCCAGCAACTGTCAGTGAAAAACATATTCGATCATTTTACTGCTTTTAAAAAAAGGAAAAAAAAGAAAGAAAGGAAAATAAAAACTGTTCGTCAATAGCTAAAGACTTTCCTGAGCAGAACAGGGAAGAGTATGATGGTACAATTTATGAGAATCAATTGCGTCTAATATAATTATCCATGTAAACTTATAAGAAGAAATTTCCATACTTCTACACTTTATTGATAACATAGGGCCAAACCAGATCCTCTACTTTTTGAGCATTAGTTAAAGACTTCATGTACTTCATTTTTGTTTGTCTGTTTTGCTTTGCATTTAGGGAAGTAGATCTTTCACAGTAAGACCTCCTCCAAATACAATTTATTGATTGATTTCAAAGAGAGTTACAGTGATGCCATTTTTACTTAAATTAAAGTGGCTGAGAAACCTGATAAGCCAACTGTCCATTCCACACTGTATAGGTGCAAAGACTTTGATTCTTGGTACATTGGAGTTTACCGTCCATTTGGCTCTTCGTCTTATGGGCCTTTGCTTAACAGCATCTCCTCCATTATCTGTGCACCTGTTGAATAGCTATTCTCTCTCTTGTGCTCTCTTTTTCTCTTTTACATCATTTTAAGATGTTTATTATTGTATCCTCAAGGTTTTTCTTCAGCATTCATCTTGCAGTCTATTATCCAAAGTGGTGTATGACATACAATTACTATCAGCCTCCGTGTACTCTCTGTCCCACAGACTTACATTGGATTAATCATCATACTTTGCTTGCAAATTGGCTGAGTTTTAGTAGCTTGTTTTCAATGGCTCTGTCTCTCTATTTAGGATGAAGTATGACTCACGAGTGACATTACTGAACCTGGTTATAAAGGCTTTTTATTGCAGTGTGTCCTGAGGAATACACTATGAATACTGCAGAAACTGCCTTGTTTACATCTTTAACCTTGTCCTTTTCATCACCCTTCGCTTTTCTATTTGTTAGTATCATAATCTTTTCATCACCCACATAATTTTTCTTGTCAAAGAACACCACCTCTCTCTTTCAAATTTTTGCACCACTGAATCACTGTTATTTGTTTTGATTTCCAAAGGCTTCTGACAAATCCCATTCTGTTCCCTCCTTTATATAAAATGAACCTTGTTTTGCACTAAATTCAACTGAATTGAATTTTCTTGGCTTAGTCTATAAAATTCCAACTTGCTAATTGTTTTTATATATCTTTTCAACAAACAATTTTGGGGAACAGATGGCTGCCACTGTCCAGGATCAGCAACCAAAACCGCTAGTCAACTACGAACAATCTTTGGCACCTACACTAGTTCCTTCTTAGTAGATCCCTGGGAACAGGTTGATAGAATTAGGATAATTCCTTTCTTACAGTCTCTTGACTCTGGTGTTTTCTAAAATAAAACACAACTGAGTTGTCCATAGAAACAGCTATAATTTTAACACCATCATGACCATTCCCACTGGGAGAGCTGTCAACATGAATCCTTGGTAAGAACATGGGGATTTTTATTGTTATTTTCCTAATCAGAGATAATTACTGTAGCAAATACATGTTCACGGGGAATTGCAACCTAAGTTACATCAGAGTTCCTTTGGTTTACTGTGATATGCTTCTGGCAGAATAAATTACTTTCCACAGTAGTTGAGATGTAGCAGAATTTCTACAGATGTACCCCCATCTATATTATTGTTATCAGATTCAATTTTTCTATTGCTCTGTCTATATTTGGAGCCAAACTAAATAAATTCCCCTTATCAACAAACATTTATTGACTGCCTATCCAAAGAAGAGTAATGGCACATTATCTACTATCATTTAAAAAAAAAGCCCACTGTGCTGTTAAAACATTTCTCTTGGGATTAGTTCCTTTATATTGATGCAAACTCTGTTGGATATCTTTCTTCCTTCTTCAGGTGGCATATTTTAAACCTAGCTGGGATGTTCTTTAGCTTCAATTTTGTCCAATTTGGGGAATATTATTCATGTGAATTTTCTTCTAGAGAGTGAAACTGTGATTGTGATCAAATTTATCAGAAATATTCAAACAATGTGGAGCTGCCTATTTATACTTGCATTTCACCAGAATGAAGTAAACATGATTGGCAAGTGATCAATTTCTGGTCTTCAATGAGTTTTCTTATGTATTTTATTGCCTTGCCCTAACACCACTATCACTTCAGTTGCTCAGTGGCTTCTCCTTGGCATAACATCCATCAGCATAGACTCTCAGAAATTACTGTATTTTAATTCTAAACCAATATTTGTCGAGAAATGACCATTTTGGCTCTGACTGGAGAAACTACATGCCTTACATGAAGGTTGGTGAGAACAAACAGGTTCTTATTACCTTTATCATGAGGTTGGCAATGTTTTCTCCATTCTAGGTTGTTCTCTGTTCTAGAAAGTAGCTGTAGTAGATGTCTATTGTTTTTGGCTAAATAGAATCCCTTGTTTTTTCTTTTGTTAAAAACACCCATCCCCTATGCTACATGGTTCTAGAAGGACTGAAAATAACAGAACTCAGCACCATAGTCAGACCTGGATAATCAGATTATCCCATTCCCCATCAAAGAGTGATTAATCCAAGAAGTGGGCATGTGAGCTGTTCTCTGGTGGTGGCATATGGAAACAAAGGAGAAAAAAATTAATTTTTCCTTTTTTGGTCGTAATGAAGTATGGCTGCTTAAGATATATTCCTTGACATTTGAAGACGGTTTATCCACAATAGGTGAAAATAAACGCAAGATATAAAACTGGCTAAAAAAAAAGCAGGTGAGAGATGCATACTGTACCATGGTGGTACTGAATCTCAAGAGTAAAGCCCAGGCTCTTTGATCCTGAGATCTCCCCACTGTCTTTCCCAGTTTCAGGAATCTCGCTCTTTTAAATTTTTCATTAAGTTATTTTGAGTTACTGTTCTGTAAGTTGCATGTATAAAGTGTTGATTAATATAGTATAGTTAATAAGGTGATCCTATTTTAAAGTAAATAATAAGAACAATAATAATAGCTAATACATATATCTCACATTTACTGTATATCAAAGACTGTTCCAAGTGCTCTATACATACTAGCTTCTTTAATCCTCACAACAACCCTGTATAAGTTGTAAGGCACAGAGGGGTAAAATAAATTGCCCAAGACTTCAGAGGCAGAGTTATGATCTATGCCCAAGAAGTCTGACTCCAAAACTGGCTCTAAACCATGTTTATATACTAAAAAGAAGAAATAAGATCTATAGCAGCTCTGAAGGCATCACTTTTCATGTAATAGGATCTAAAGTTTGTTGCATACTTGCTTACTTGTAACGAACTTGGGACTTTTTTCCTAGTGTGATTGAAGTATGATTGACAAACAAAATTGTTAGATTTAAGGTGTACAACTTTGACCATAACCCTGTAGTGTAGAGATGATTTAAAAATGAAGAAACTCTAATTCTCAAGTATTATGTAACTTATTCATATCATAACTAGTAAGAAAAGGGGATGGAATCTAAACAACCATTTGAATCTGAGGCTTGTGCTCTTCACTCTACTTGACTGAACAGAAACATGTAAATGTTAAGATCTGAGAGTTACTTTGAGCCATGGATCTTTTTCAACAAATAACCTACTCTAGGAGAGAAACATAAACTCTCTTTCTGCGTACAATGGTGCTCAAAGCAAACCAGATGTAACTCTAAATTCCATTTGATCTTACAAGATAGAAATAAATATCAAGTGATAAGCAAATAAGGAGAAGTAATATTTGGAATACGTTATAGAAAAAAGATGACAATCAAGTTGGGGCTTGAAATATGAATGAAATTGGCCAGGCAAAGGAGTAGAAAAGCAGATATTTAAGACAGATTAGAACAGCTTGAGCAAAGCAAAGTGAGAAAGTGCAAGACAATTGAGTTGTTCACCGTCAATGGATTTTAGAAAGTGTGAAGTGAAGTGACTGAAGAAGTTTGAAAAGTTGTCTGGAGCCAGATTGTTAAGGGCTTTGCTTGCTTAGATAAGTCAAAATGCAGTTGGCAATGGAGAGTCATCATAGGTTTTTGTACAAAGTAGTGGTGTGATGGGTTCACTTCCCAACTATTTATTGAACATCCATCATGCACAAATTATTGCTCAGGCACTATAGGAATCAATGGAATAAAGGCATATCCTGATATTATCATGAGAGCAGACAACAGCCATGTAAACACGCAAGACATGGTGAAATGAGTTCTAAGACAGATGTACATGCAAGGTCATAGAGTACTACGTAGCATGCTCTTGATACGAGGCCCAGAATAAATTACAATACAGAGGGAATTGGAGGGAGTATTGAGATGGATTTTAAAGGAAATTAAAAAATATGAGAACAGAAGCACATTCGACATAATCAGCAGTAAGCTGTATCCTTTTGGTTTTTAACATTGTTTTCATGATCACTTCCATTTTGTAGTATATGTCCCATCAAATCATCCTAATGAATACCTGCTGAAAACTGTGAAGTATATAAAGAAATAATAGGTAGAAATTTGGAAGAATCACTACATATTGGCAATTATCATTCTCTGAGTTAATGTACCTTTTTAAAAAATACATGAGACATTAAAATAAAGAGCATTGGACATTATTTTATTGTCCATATGTTTTATTATCTAATTTTCATTGGAACCATGTCGCATGCTTGAATAGGCACATGGCAACTTCTGAATAAATATTTGTGGAGTGAATGGACTTTATACATCTTTTTTCTCTAAACAAAAATGTGTTTGGAATCGTTAATGCACAAACCATCGTAAACGTTTACTATAAATATTTAAATTTTTTTTCCTTTATCTCATTCTGTACCCAGAGTTGATTGCTTTCCAGCTCATAAGTGAAAGGTCATCACGTATAAGTAGAGGAAAATGAAATTGGTGACTCATAAACACATTTATTTAAATGGAATCAGAGCAGCAAAATCTAATTCTGTATATAGTATTGAGAATTATTCATGTTTTTTATAGAAGTGGGCCACAAGCATTTGATGACATTTTATAAATTCTAACATTTTTATTATGCTAAGTCCTATTGTGCTGCAGATTTACAGTACCTTTACAGGTGTTCTAAAAATCATAAATGCTAAGACATTACCTCTTCAGTACACATTGTTTTAATTACAATTGTATTTTCAGATAGCCTAATTAGTTGACACATCTTTGAATTACTCAGAAAACCAAATAGCTGAATTATTTTTGGTTATTGGCTTAGTAGGAACAAACAGTGATTATAAAGACTAAAATGCTAAGAGAAAATGGAACAGAGTTGACTTATTTATCACTGTTGACTTATATTCAGGTGAGCTGGAATTGTTAACATTACTAAAAGCTGTATCAAGTTTCTATAATCCTCAGAGGTTCTTAATTAGATAATTGACCTTATTCTCCTACTATATATAGAGGTTCTAGTTCCCATATATACCTATTAAATTTAAATGGAAAACAGAATATAATTAAAGGAAAACAAAGTCATTGCAGCTTTAATATTCAAAAGAAAGCCTCTATTTATATTGATCTGATTTAAATATTCATTCCTGTGATTCTGAGACAATAACATTTTTTTCCTGCAAACTTCACCTTCCTTCCTTCACTCTTTCCAGCATCAATGGTGATACTTGGACAAGGAAAGACATAAGAATGAGATGCTTACTAATGGTAAATAAAAACTGAGAAGAAATAAGTATTTGAGCTTAAAATGTCCACATGTCAAAATATGCATGAAATAACAATGACCAAAATACATTAGTTATGTTAGTTTAAAAACTGAACCAATTTAATGTTTACTAGGAAATTTGAAATTCATTGTCTTCTTTCTTAGTTAAGTCTAACTTTTTCTTTGTGTATAGGTTGAACTAGTAATCAATATATTTTCGGTTTCCTAATGATGATAAACGCGTGTATATATTCAATATATGAGAATTATTTTATTCTTTTGTATATAAGAATAGAGACATTTTATAAGAGTGTAGTTTAGGAAAAGAGCACGAAACCGAAGATTTTGATGAATCAGGTCAGGTTTCTCTCTAACTTCTCTGAGCCTCAAAATTTTAATCCATAAAAAGAGAGCATAATTGCCATGCTCAGAGTGTTGCTGTGAATTAATAGATGTGAAACCATTTTTAAAAAACATTTTATAAGATATGCAAATCCAAGGTGTTAAGAGATTGTTGTATAAAAATGAAAGATTGGCCTACCAAGCTACAAAAATAAATTTTAATGTAAGTTTTATGTAAATGATCTTCAGAGGCTTAGCAGGCAAAGGTATAATCTTTCTGACACATTAATGCCTTTCTTCATGCCAGCCTAAAACAAACTTAATAAGACTTGTGTAATTAAAAAAAAGTGTAACCTTGACCTTGCCTTACCTTTCCTTCTGGAACTTGAACATTGTTACACTACATGCCTTTATAGGACAGAGTCAACTGATGTTATTTTGAAATAATCAGGATATAGAACA
Source organism: Ceratotherium simum simum (assembly GCF_057802395.1). Classification (NCBI taxonomy): domain Eukaryota; kingdom Metazoa; phylum Chordata; class Mammalia; order Perissodactyla; family Rhinocerotidae; genus Ceratotherium; species Ceratotherium simum. The sequence continues at coordinate 19,966,353 of NC_141909.1, forward strand.
CATTGTCTAAGTAGTGACAGTATTGGCAGCTCTCATTTCAATAGTTTAATCTATTGTTAAAAAAGAAAATGGTCTTATGAGTCTTTAGCTGATAGAAAAAGAAAGCCATTGACATTCAAGCAGAAAGTTCAGTGAATAAAGCTTTATCTTATTAAAAAACAACGAAAAGAGAAAGAATGGAGGATAGACAACAGCCTTAAAAATAATTTAAAATAATTGTAGCTACAAAGCAAAGTAGTATTTTTATGGTATCATGATATCTTTTTTCAATGAACACCCAAACTGGCAAAGTGATTCAAAAGCAATTGAATATGCTCACAGAATTAGAGCTGCTAATTAGTTTCTTGCAGCTTTAGTTAATAATCTCAAAATGTCAATATTTACAAATAATTTTTGAAAGGTGTAAAATGGCTCTATGAAGTTCAAATTCTATTGGTGTCTCACATGGCATTCTAACTAGATGTATTTTGTAATGGTTACTTTTATATCACTAAACTACATGACTCCAAACACTTTGTGAATTCACACACTACTTGTCTTTTTATGGACAGATTAGCATGGTCTTACAAGTAAGTGAATCCCTGCTCCGTATTCCCTCAAGTTTTATAGAGAATCTATTAACTTTTCCAGTGGATCACATATGTGTTGAGAAGGGTTAAGGTTAGGGTTAGGTTTAGGGAGCCTTCTGCAATAGTGGGAGATTTTTTTGTTTTGTTTGTTTTCTTCTTTACATTTTGGGTCACAGATCACTTTGAGAATCTGATGAAAGGAATGACACTTCTCTTCAGAAAAATAAAGATGTAATGATATGTAGATAATTTTATATATAATTTCAGGCAGTCTCTGAGGTAGGCCATGGCCAGGCTTGCTAACCTATCTTGTGTGGTTCTGATGGAGGAGCAAGGAATGACACATATATGTACACGTAGCATAGCAAGAAATAGTTACTACTCTAATAAGATCGTCCATAGAGTGCACTTGTGCCCAAGAAAAAAAGACAATAAGCCCAAGTCTCTGCGCTTCATTCATCAGGCTGACTCCTCACTCTCCATTGAGACTACCAAGACCTCCAAAACTGAGGTGTGCCATGGGGAGTAACAGGGGAAGTATAGAAAGGCAAGGCTGTGACCACATGTATATTATTTATATTGCTTATTTCCTGGATGAGTAGCAAAACTAAATGGAAGTAACCACAGCTGGATCTAAGGGTTCCTTGTTAGTCCTAAGCCTGGATCAATTCTTTGAGCTTGGTCTAGCTCATTTCGCATACTCCTAAGGATTTGTCATGTTGATGTGATTTATACGAGAGTGAGTGGAGATGGTGGTATGAAAGCTTCTGGTACTGGAATTGCCTGTGAGAATTCTTGGCATCTCATGGCCTGTGAGTGTTTAGGAAATGAAAATGGAAAGTTGAACTGTGGTTCCGGTTTTGGCTGCTGGCTACCCCTTACTATTCTGGAGGCTGAATGCTTCTATATACCCACTAGGATAGACGGGAAACGGGCTTTGAAAGATGAAGTACACATTTTGGCCCCACTCCACAATAAATGCCCACTTCATTCTGTTTGCCATTTCACAGGGTTCACAAAGTCGTAAAGCATGTGTATGGATGCTTTAGGGCAGGGGTGGGCAAACCTTTCTGTAAAGGGCCAGATAATATTCTTGGCTTTTGGGTCGTATAGTCTTAGTTGCACGGCTCAACTCTGCTGCTCTAGCACAAAAGCAGCCATAGATAATAAGCAAATAAATGGGCACTACTGTGTTCTAATAAATGGGCACTACTGTGTTCTAATAAAGTTTATTTTCAAAAGTAGGAGGTGTGCCAGATTTGGCCATGGGCAATAGTTTGCTAACCTCTGTGCTGGGGGACCATTGACACCTAATTAAACACTCTTGAAATAGGACATAGTTGAACTGTTAGGACTTCAACCACCCGGTATCTGGAAGCCAGCGATTCCGGAATCAGTATAGCTTATTTTTCAACTCCTGAAACTATAGGATGTCCCCCAATATTTCATTCTCTATACATTTATTTATCACCTAAAAGTGTGGCCACCTAGATCAGGGACTGCATTTATGTTATGCCTAACTTGTGTCCCCTCAAAATTCATATGTTGAAGCCCTAATACCCAATGTGATGGTATTTGGAAATGGGACCTTTGGGAGGTAATTAGGTTTTGATGAGGTCATGTGGGTGGAATTTTCATGATGGGATAGCGCCCTTGTAAGAGGAGACACTGGAGAGCTTGCTCTCAGTCTCTCTCCACATGTGACAACACAGTGAAAAGACGGTCATGTGCAAGTCAGGAAGAGAGCCCTCACCAGAGCTCGACCATGCTGTCACCCTAATCTCAGACTTCCAGCCCCCAGAACTGTGAGAAAATACATTTCTATAAATTAAGCCACCCAATCTATGGTATTTTGTTATGGAAGCCTGAACAAACTAAGACAATCTCCCAGTCTTTATTGCTACTTGGTGTGGCCTTAGATTGTGATAAAGAGGGCTACTGACTTTGGGATGACAGAGCAGTGAGCTGGAAGGAGACAAATGTTTCCTGATGATTTTGTAGAGCAGAGACCATGCCATTCCAGGACAAATGGATTTTATGTGAGAGAAACAAACCTCTATCTTGTTAAATTACCATATGGTTTACTAGTTATTTTGGGGTTTCTCTTATATATAACCAAACCTACTTCTAACTAATAAAGGGGACGTGGGCGAGTTCACCTCACACTCTTCAGTTTATGGAGTTGTGGTTATTTGGTATAATGGCTCCAGGCAATTTCTTGAGTATTTCTTGTCAATATTCACTTGTTGGTGCTTAATACCATGCGTGCATTCAAGATTGTCATTCACCTCAGGATGGTGATGAAAAGCCAGGCTCAGAGCCAACATGATCAGTGTAGCCCTTACACCGTGTCCTGATGATATCTGACTGCATGGATATACTGATGGATTTTAGTAGGGTGACATACATCTTGTGATCAGCTTCTCCAAGAATGTAAATGATGTTGTCTTCACCCTCTCTGTTATCCATTTTTTCCCTTGATCTTTTGCAGTTACTTGTGCCCACCTTTCTGGCACCATGCATAGTCTCAGGCCAGCACCATACAGAGCTCTCTGGGGTCTCACAACATTTTACTTTTATCAGGAATGAGGGAGAAAGACCAAAGAGCTACTCTACCACTTAGAAAGTGCTTCTCCTTTTTATACCACTGCTTTCTCCTGTTAGTCTAGATCAATTTATCCATCTCCTTCTCTGGTAGCAACCTTTGCTTACTAAACCTGGAAAGCAAGAGCTTTGCTTGAACTATGCTAGAGAAAAGATGACTTTGAAATTAAGGGAACTGTTGCCATTTCTCTTGAATCTACCATTCCTTTGGATGAGGCAAAGTGGTACAACCTCACAGAGTCCATGGTAGCAACCACTGGAATAAAAATCTAGAATTAGTGGCAGTTAGAATAATAACATCCAAAAAAAATTTCATGTCCATTCCATCCATTTTGGTGGCCGCCATTAAGTCCTAGTGAAATTTTGGTTATTGTCAGTTGTTAAATGTGTTACTGTTTTAGGTGAAAAATATCCGTGGGTTATAGTTAAGAATGTCTTCATGTAATTGTTCCTTTAAAAGTCCATCAACCGCTCAATCATTTCCTCTACCTAAAGGTAAAATAAGAGGTGAAATTCCATTCTTAAGGGCATAGTCTTAACCTCAATGTTGGTGAAATGGATTTCTCAATCAGCAGCAATAGGAACATGGATCCCAAGTGCTGAGAATAGGTAGTTAATGAGTAATCCAGCAACTCACACACAAGGGATCTTTCTTGGCAATACACTACTCTTTTAGTTCCACTGAAATATCCAGGAATTGATATATTAAAGAAAAAATTATTAATTAAATATTTAATGGAATTTAGTATGAAACTCATTATCACCAACCAATATGAGGGTTTGTTATGAGTTTTTTTAGAAAGGATTTATGAGAGATGAAACATTTCCTGATAAGAAGAAAATCTAAAAGTGAGCTTACTACAGGCAGATTTACAAAAGCTTGCAAAAAAGACGATTCTAAGGAAGACAGGTTAGGTAAACATGCACAGCCTTTGAAAGACTATAATTATAACACAATATTCAGATACTTAGACTGTCAACGAATGTTATTGCACAACATGATCTATGTATTCATAAAGTATTCCTACAAATGTAAGGCATTTAAGTTTTGGAAAAGAAGGGTTAATATGTAATATCCTTTTCACTTAAATCAATGCCATGCATATTCCAGAAGAAACTGCAACTATTTTCAAATGTTCAAGCGTTATAAAAATAAATATTTGCATGTTATAAGAATTTCACTTGGAACATTGTAAAAGAGCAGATTAACTGCAAAGAAATAAAAATCCAATTTTTATATGAAGTAAAATGGCTGGAAATATTTTTTAAAGCTATGAATATTTAAACATGATTGTTTCCTAATAGAATGTCTTCTAGAGATTTCTTTGAAGCATCAGCTTTACGTTAAGCAACATTTCTAAGGCCTCCAATTCATCCCCAGACAGCTGATGAGCTAAAAGGACGGCTGAGGCCAGTTTAGCTCTACAGTCCCTGTAAAAAGTAATTCTCTGAAAAACCAGGTATTTCTAAAAAAAAATAAAGGAACTGCTAAGGGGAAAGATTAGTGAGACAATAAAAATAAGAGGAGACAAGTTATAAATAAATACAAAATCGCAAAAGAAGACATAAATGTCAACATATAAAAAATACTCTCCCTCAAGCAACAATGGATTTTCAAATATATTCAAGGAAACAACACATCTACTCATTTTCCCCTTTATAGATGATAGTGAAACAGGGAGAGTGGTTAAAGGAACTCATAGATTTGACAAGTATTTGGCAGCCATGTATAAAAATGCAGTGTTTGTTTTCTGATAGGGAGCCTTGTTTTGGGTTTTGATTCACAGCTTATGGGGAATATGGAAAATTTTAGCGTGTTTAACAGTAAGGAAAAAAGTGAAATAACCTTTTATCCTACATTCAGGTCTTGCAAGAATCCAGTTCTTACCAGAGAAATAAAAATAAGCAAATATATATGTAAAAGCAGGAAGTAATTCACCAACAGATATTTAAAGTAATTAAACATGGAGGATCTGTATTTCTTATTCACTCTTGCCTTACAAAATACACCTTAAAACAAATTTATTCAGAACAGAATAAAACTAATAAAATATTAAAATTACCAGAGACTCAATTCTACAAAATGAGAAAAGTAGACATAAATTTTGCTATCAAGATGCTATGCAGTGAGTCATTCGAAGTAATGGTTAAAGTTATCTTGCCCATGAGAACTCAAGTACTAAGAGCACCGTCCATCAACTTACATAACATAGTGCTGAGAAAGGGATGTTGGTGCACTGCACCATTGGTCCAGTTAGGCAGGTAAAAGAAATGTTTTTGACTACGAATGTAATGCCGTGATTCACTAACCAACTCACAGATTATTTTTTCAACAGGAACACATTCATCAGTAGACATATTTCAAGTTGCTAAAGCAAAACACTATTCTGCTATGCAACTTATTCATGATATTGATCAAGTCTTTGTGCAGGATGTATCTTTTATCTCCTCCTTGTCTATTTTTAATAAGGGGCATTTGATATCTTGCCTCAAATATGGGACCATATTCCTTTTACTACTCCATTTATTTCAGGTCTTTCTTTAAAACTGACATAATTGGTAGCTGTGTTTATGTATTATACCTCAATTCCAAAAAAATATTATGGTGAGATTATTTTTCTTAAACCTCTCAATAAAATGAAGTGGATGGCAGCATTTGGGACAGGCAGTCCTAAACCAGTTGGTGGCTCTAGCCATGAGTTGAGAGAAATTAAATGATGATTCTAATGTTATCTATTCTCTCATCACCAAATTGGGAACTTTCTTCAATCAATTAACCAAAACTTATAAAACTTTATATCTGACAGCACTCAGTGTAACAAGACAAAGGGACTCATGTGCCCATCCATCTTTCTTTCTCTTGCTCTTATTGTCTCATTCTTGTGTCATCTCTTTATCTACTATAGATTGAAAAACACTTCTTCATGTACATTAAGCATGTTTATGACATGAAGTGTGACTTAATGTCCCTTCCATGTTGGACTCCATGATTCTATGATAGACTCTATAAATAATCTCCAACATTGAGTATAGAGTTTTGAATTTATGTTTTATGAGTCATTCTTTAGATTTTAGGTTAAATATACAACTGTTTTAAGCAAATGGTGCCTGCGTATTTTTCCTAAGGGTGCTCCAAACTTGCCTTGCTTAGGAACATGTAGGAATCGCAGTACTCAGGAAATATATGATTTCCTTTTTTTAAATAGGAATCTAAACTATTTTATAAAGGTAAAGATAATGATGCTCAAGGCTAGGTTATTATTTATAAAGAGCTAACCTAATGCAGCATTTTGTATAGTTCTCATTGCCCTTATGTTTCTAAATTAGGCACTGTTAAGCTTGACTTGGGAGGCAGTGTGATTAGTGAAACACTTACAGTATTCAGAATCAGTATACCTGGGTCGAAGTCATAATAAGCAACTTATTGTGTGCTCATGGTGGCTCTCTGAACTTCTCGGAGCCTTCACTTCCTACCTATAAATTGAGGCTAATAAAATCTGCCTTACAGAGCTGTTGCTAGGGAGCAAGATGATAATGTATATGCAGGAATACTTTATTATGCATTACATCAATGCTTGCTTGAATTATTTTATTTATTAACAAGTATGATGAAACTGGATTGGAAAGATAAAATGGATAACTGTGGGTCACTCAATTTGTGTTTAAAATTTTTTTTATTCCTTTCTTTTACTATCCACATTTAATTCAACATCAAGTCCTATCGGTTGTAGGTATAAGCTAAATTTTGATTCCATTCTCATCTTTCTGTCTTTACTGCCTGTCACTCCTCATATCACACCTCAATCCAAGCTAAAATCATCTCTTTATGGACTGTTGCAAAAACCTTTTAAATAAACTCTCTATCTTCACTCTTGGTCCCTTTAATAATCTCTTTTCTCTTCAGAAAACGAAGTTATCTCTTCGAAATATAAATCAGAATATTTCATTCCCCACTTAAAGGCGTTCAATGGATCTCTTTGTCCTTAGAATAAAACCTGAGCTATAATGGTGGCCCCTACCTTCCTATCCAGGGTCAGTTCACATGCCCTTTCCCTCCTTCAATATATTTCAGTCATATTGTACATACAGTAAATATTGGGAAGGGGGTGGGGGTGGCGGTGGTGGTAGATGGAGATGGGTTATAATATGTTCTTATCTTGATAATCCAGGAATTTAAGAATATCTAGAAAAATGGAGAGTCTGAATATCCTTCAGTCAATGTTCAGAAAACTTCATGTCTCTCAAAAAACTTTATAATAGGAATTGAGTAGTAGAGGGTTATGGTTTTATCTTTGGTTGATTACTTATAGTGCAAGTAATCTGAATTGTTGGTTGTGGTTGGATGTATTTGCTTTAGAAAACAGGTAAGCATAAATCTTGTCTGGATGGAGAGTCATTTTACTTCCCCATGGAGGGGACCTGGGTAGGCATGGAGGACACTGCATAAAAATTTGTATATTTATCAATAATGTATTCTGTGTCTCTTGAAGTTTTCTTTCTATCTTTTCTCTCAGAAAAGCAGAAACTAGTTCTGGGAAACTTGAAGTGGTATGTAAATGTAAGGAGCATGACATGTGGACAGACAATAAAGCCCACTATTGACATGTGGACAAACAATAGACAGCAAGTTTGTGGATAAAGATCTTTTAATCATAAGCTGAGAGGTACAGCCTGTAAAAAATCTTCTTAGAGTATATGTAACAATTATCTGTGACTTGAAAAGGCAACAGACTTTTCTCTATTATTCAATGAGTTTTTTAATCATTTACTGTTTGGAAAATATTATTTAAAATTTATTACAGATGGTTGAGAAAAAAGAGAATTACAAAAGCTGGAATTAAGGCTAAATTATTTCACATATATTGAATTTATAGCATTTGAACAAGTAATACTTTTTTTCAAGCATGCATGTATTATCATTAATAAAAGTGCCTTATTTTCTTCATGATGACATGAGTTTAAAAACAAAGGAATAAGTAATAATCTAAAGAAAAAAATGATAAAATTCTTAAAAATTGAAATGTAATTTCCTGCATAACCGTTGGGTCAAAAATAATAAAATTTAATAGAAATAATACTTTTTAATAAGAAATGCCTTTTATTAGCTCATAATGCTGAGCTAAATGTGGTGAGCATCATATTTTAAAAATGGTGCTATTTGTAAAATACTATTTCTTTATTCATTTATTCATTCATTCATTCCTCCACCACAAAATGTTTTTTGAATCCTTGTTAAGTATTAGAATTAGACATTAGTAAATAATAGGTAATATTATTCCAATATTTTTTATTTTAAAATGATTAGTAAATCAAGAACACAAGCTTAAAAGGAAAAAAAAATTAAACTATACTAATAATTGTAAGTCCTCCTTGACTACCTGACCAATTCCCTGTTCCCTCCTTGAGGATAAATGTATTTTTCAATTCTGAATGTCTTTCCAGACCATTCTTGTGATTTTTTCCTACATCTTTTGAGATGATCATATGTATTTTCTTTTATTAATTGGTAAGTTATATTGATTCACAAATGTTAACCAACTTCAACTTCACGTGTTATTGTTTTTATAATACTGATTCAATTTGCTTTATATTTAAAGTGCATCTCTTTTAGATAGCATAGAGTTGAGTTTTGCTTTTTCATGCTGTCTGTATTCATTTGCAAGAGCTGCCAAAACAAAATACCACAGACTGAGTGGTTTAAACAACAGAAATTTATTTTCTCATGGTTCTGGAAGCTATAAGTTCAAGATCAAGGTGTTGGCAGGTTTGGTTTCTTCTGAGGCCTCTCTCTTTGGCTTGAGATGGCTGCCTTCCCTCTGTGTGCGCATGTTTGTGTCCAAATTTCCTCTTTTTATAAGGACATCAGTCATTATGGATGATTCATCTTGACCTCAGTTTAACTTAATTATATCTTTAAAAAGCTTATCTCCAAATATGATTACATAGTGAACTTCCCATGTTTAGCACTTCAACGTGAATTTTGGGGGGACACAATTCAGTCCATAACACTACCTAACAATCTCTGCATTTAATTGGAATGCTTAGTCTATTTACATTTAATATAATTTTTAATATATTTGGATTCAAGTCTGCCTTTTATGCAATTTTATTTTCTATTGCCCCACCCATTTTTTTCCCATTAATTCTTTCTTCACTTACTTTTGGATTAATTGTACATTATTTAATACCTTATTTTAATTCCTTTATTGGCATTTTAGCCATACCTCTTTGTATTTTTGTGTGTGTGTGGTTGCTCTAGGGGTTACTATATGCATCCTCTACTTATAACAGTCCGCTTAGAGTTACTATTGTGCCACTTCATACAAAATAGAGAACTTTGCAACAGTAAGAACCATTTCCCCCATGTTTTTGCTATTATTTTAGATACACTACATCTACATATAAGCCCCACAATGTTGTAACTTTGTATTTAAATAGTCATATATCCTTGAAATTTATTAATAAAGGAAAAAAATATATTTTCTGGTGTTTCATTCCTTCCTTCTGGTGTCATTTTCCTTTAGCCTGAAAGCTTTTGTTAGCATTTCTTATAGTGCAGGGATTTATCCTGCAATAGATTCACTGTGATTCTTTAATTTGTAAATTTATGTTTTTCACCAAATTTGGGAAATCTGTAGCCAATATTTTTCCAATATTTTTCCTACTCCATTCTCTCTCCACTCTATTTTTAAGATTCAAAATACACATATGATAAAATAATTGATACTGTCCCATACTTCATTGTTTTGCTTTTAATTTTTCTTCTATTTAGATTTATTGACTTCTCTTTATTGATCCTTAGTTTGATCATCAGATTTAATAATTTATTTGATCTATCTTTAGTTTACTATTATTTTTCTCTGCCATCTCCTGCCATCTCACATCTGCTGTTAAGGCTATCCATTAATTTTTTTTTTTAAGATATTTTATTAATTTATGAACAATATAGAAGTTGTACTTTAAATTTTCATACTTTATATATTATTGTATATCATTAAAATATATTTCCATTACATAGCATATGAATTATTTTAATAATCTTGACATTTGATATTGAATATAACATCATCACTTATAAATTGACTGATTTTTTTCAACGGTGAAGCTGAAAAATAACACATATAGGACTTCCCGTTGATTTTCTTTTTTACGAAAAGAGGCAAAGAGTTAAATTAGAATTAAACAATTAGAAGTGAAAATACTTAATGGTAGATGTCTGTTAATAAAAAGCTGATAAAAATGAGTATGTCTGATTCTAGTACTTTCTAATAGGCATTATTCAGCATATGTAAGTTAACCTTAAGTCTTGTTTAATTTATTATTTCTTTTTAACATTCACTAACAGTGTTGAAATACGAAATTTGGTAAAAATATATTAATCAGTGATCAGTTTTCAATGTTATGCTTCTCATGAATGGGCAGCTTCTTTTCTGCACACGAAACATTTCCCTTGATAAGTCAAACACTGAATGTGTGCTCGTGTTTAATAATATTTTCGTGTTACAAATAACGAAATTTGCTGGGAATGACGTTGTTCTAGACAAGTAGTTTGTTAGTCTATCTTTCCACAAATTATTTCCCATTCAAGTTTATTGCAACAGTGATAAATATTACTACAAATATTTTTAAACTGGAACAAAAAGATATTGCTTCTGTATGGACTAAGTAAATGTCATAAATTTGAAATGCAGGTGGAAAATATACTATCTTTTTAATAAATTACGATTTTAATAGTAATTTATTTTAATAGTTATTATAAATGATAAATATTAATACTTTTAAAAATAAAATGGGTAAAGGGAATTTATAATAAAGTTGAATAATACACATCTTAATGTATGGAGAATTTAATGTTTCATATTTTCAATAAACTGAAATGCAGTAAAAATGATTCTTCTTAAGGCCAGTGGTACACAGTGCAAACATTTTCACTAGCTACTAGTATTTTTAGTAGCTATAGTGCTAAGAATATTAAGGTTAAAAAGTTAAAATTCTGAACATTCTTACATATGAAAGAATATTATTTTCTTCATTGCCTTCTTTCTTCCCTTTGGGTATGTTTCACTGAAAAATAATATCATTTTCAATAAAAAGAAAGCTTAAAAGTTATTGGTTTAACCCACTTATTAGAAATGAGGAAACTAACTGCTATGGTCTGAATGTCTGAGTGCCCTGCAAGCAAATTCATATGTTGAAAACCTAATGACCAAGTTGACGATATTGGAAAGTGGGACCTTTGGGAAGTGATTAGGACATGAAGGCAGAGCCCCCAGGAAAGGGATTAGTGTCCTTGTAAAAGAGACCCCAGAGAGCTAGCTTTTCCCTTCCACTACGAAAAGACACAGCGAGAAATTGGCAGTCTCCAAATGGAAGAGGGCCTCCACCAGAACCCCACCTCCCTGGCACCCTGATTTTGGACTTCCAGTGCCCAGAACTGTGAGAAATAAATTTCTGTTCTTTATAAGCCATCCAATCTGTGGCATTTTGTTATAGCAGCCTGAATAAACTAAGATGCTAATCTAGTGATGCTATGCAACTTGCCTGTGGTCATAGACAGGAAGTGGCAGATATGAAACTGGAATTAGTCTATCTAGAGCTGTTTCTAGAATACGTTACCTTTCTAATTTACATCCAGCTTTTTAAAAAAGCCTATTGCATTTTCCTACTCAAACATATTACTTTAAATCTTTCTATCAAAATGCCTACAACAGTGTTGTACTCAGAGGAAGCAATTGCCTAACAGTATTCAAACATAATCTAGTCTAGGAGCTAACAAATTGGCACTTAAAATAAATAAATTTAAATTTCCTTCTAAACCTAAGATAAAACATGCATGGGGTATGTGTATGTGAATATGTATTATGAAATATAATTTAGATATTTTCTACACAGAATTATGCCATGTGCTCTTAAATACAAGAATGTTATATTCATGTGGTTTGTTTAGGAAGAAGATTTTGTTTCAATGCTTGCTATTAGATAGAATAAGGATTTGCTTCTTCCTAAACTAAAAGTAGTAAATGTGAAAAGAAAAAGAAAGAAACATAGATGTTGTAAGCAGCCTCTAAAATGGCCCCCAATGATCCTGGCCTCCTGGTATTCTTCCTCTGGTATAATTGCCTCCCGTTGAGTGTGGACTGGATTTACGAACTGCTAACAAGAGAAGGCAGCACAAGCGATGGGATGTCACTTCCAAGATTAGATTCCAAAAAGACTTGGCTTCTGTCATGAGTGCTTCCTTGTATGCGCTCTCTCTCTCACAGCACCAGCCGCCATGTTGTGACGTCACTCAGGCAGTATGGAAAGGCCTATCTGATAAGAAGCTGAGGCCTACCATGAACCATGTGCATGAGCTTAGCATAGTAGTATTCTGCCTCAGACTAGCCCAACAGCTTACTGAAACATCATGAAAGACCTTGAGCCAGAGGCACCCAGCTAAGCTGTGCTCAGATTCCTAACACACAAACACTGTGAGATAAAAGTTTTTTGTTTTAAACCTCGAAGTTTAGGGGTCACTTTTTACATAGCAGTAGATAACTATTGTAATAGAGTTGAACAGAAACGAAAACTAAAACTCAAGAGTCTTCTCATTATTTTCTTTTCCATTCCAAAAATACTGCTTTTGGGAAATAGCTTTTAGCTAAAGGTCAAAATAAATCTTGGTTTTCCTTTCAAAGACTATCTTGTGTTTGCTTTCCAGAAGAGCATTTATATTTCCATAAATTTTAAGGCCACACTAAGTTTCATGTATGTTTTAAATGACAAAATCACTCTGAAAATTACGTTGCTTTTTCCTTCTTCTAATCACCTGGGATAATGAAAGAGAAATTGTTTGCCAGTTGAGTTCCCTCGCAGTAACACTCCACAGCTAATCAGCGTTCTCGCTCTGCAGTTACAGAGAGACTTAGCAAAGGGTTCCACTTTATGACGCTGCAGGGCCACCATTGTTCACCCCTGGTTTAACGCCACGTAGAGGTGGCAATAAGAAATCTAAGGAAGAAAGCAGCAAGCCTGGAGTAGTAATTTCAGGACAAATCATGCATGGTTGTTCAAATAGGGTTGAGTAAGAACCGACATTTGACATTATCGACTGTTGCATAGGTGCCTTACCCTCTCTTCCTTTGTACATTTATCACTGTGATTCCTTCCGTTTTAGTAAGCAGTAGAGCATATGCTAACTAGAGCCCCATCTTTGTGCTGGTCTTTCTTGCAGCTGTTCCAGCAATAATCTTTTTACTAAACAACCATCTTGAAAAAAGGCACTGAGATTTTTTCTACTCTTAAGCTTGTTTTCTTTCTTTTTGCTTTTACTGTTTTCCTACAAAATCAGATTGCCTAATATAGAATACATGGGGATATTGAGAGTTTTTTTCTTCTAAACTTGCATGGTTTTGTTTTCCCCCTTGAATTGAAATGAAGCAAAAGCTTTCACATATTTTATAAGAGTTGTGATATGTACATACAGCCCAAGTCTCCCCTTTTATGAAAGGTGAGCTCAGGCTCATCAACAAGATTGGAGTAATGCTATTACAGTCAGGCATGGCTTAATGATGGGAATACATTCTGAGAAATGCGTCATTAGGCAATTTCATCATTGTGGGAACATCATAGAGTGTGCTTATACAAACCTAGATGGTACAGCCTACTACACACCTAGGCTATATGGTACTAATCTTACGGGACCACCTTCATATATGGGATCCGTTGTTGAGGGAAAGGTCGTTATAGCGTGCATGACTACATAAGCATATACAATCTGCCCTGGCTAATTTATGACATCTTGTCCTATTAAAAAATCTATATACTTCAATCTATATAAACTTCAAAGGCAGTCTGGGTATAGATTCTTTAAACACAAACTTTAAGCATTGAATGTTTTGGCCTGGCTTTTAAAACTTATAAAACTGTTAAAACTGGCTTTCCTTCATAGGAAGGAAAACCAGCACATGTTAATCAAAGAGAATAATTTATTATATCTTTGATATACAAATGGCAATATTCCTATTACTTTCATGTATCCTTTTTGAAAAAATATTTATAGAAGATAGAAATATATTCTGTTTTATGAAGCTAAAGAGGATTTTCCTATTTCAGGCATTTAAAACAGTGAGTCATTGGCATAATTGTCTGAAGAGATTTGCTTAATCATCAACTGAATTTTAACTGTACAATCTTTAAAACTGTGATTCATCATCTTTGGTTGAAAATCTATAGCTGAAGTAACTATTGTTTATTATTTATTGAGGACTCCAGTTGAATACTAACAGAATTTTTTTAATGAGCAATAATTTTTTGGAGAGAATTTGACCACAAATCACCTACTAGATTAAGAGAATCAAATCAAATTTCCCAAATATGTGAAAGCAAAATTATTCCAATTCTTTAGGATTTTATATACATCTGAAGCAAAACTTCTGGAATTGTGTTTAAAGTTTAGACTGTTGCCCCATGGCAAGGACACTTAGGCAGTTCATTTAGCTGATGGGTCTCTAAGAGACCAATTGAAGCTATTCAGCTCAAATGATATGAAAGAATTCAATCCATGTGCCTTACTGAGTTATATCTTAGCTTAATCAAGACTGCTGCAAGACTGAGCCTGGTGGCATTTAATCAGGGATATAATTGTTGAAGAAATAGGCTCATGGTGGAGATTAAAGATTCACTGATAGAACTCTCTAATTTCTTTAGTCTTCTATTTAAATAAATATTTCTCATTGTGGCCTATCTCTATCAATAACTGTAAACTTGTAAATATTCCCAGATTGCTCTTAACAGTGATGCTAAATTCAGAATATTGCATAATGAATCTGTGCCCAAATTTCAGTAGCCTTGTGACTACAGAAACAACACTTTAATTTCCAAGCAGTCTCAGAGTTTTTACCTTTCAAACGATATTTAGTCTGAAGTCTATGCTTCTATTCAGTTTCTCTTCCTAAAAAATTTCAAGATGTTATGAGCAATGCTTGTATGCTCCACAGAACTGTCCAGGCAATTGCTGACCTCCTTCAGAACTCCTGCTGCTGCTGCTGAGCCCCTCAGGCCCCCCAGATCAACTGCTTGTTCTTCCTGTGGGTGTGTGTTCCCTCCAAGCTGCAGGCGGGTTCCTCTCTCAACTCACCAGACCACACTAAATCCAGCCTGGGCTATATGCTTGACCACAGAAGACAAGGAATGCACGGTAATAAGAGAGACACAATTATACAGGGTACACAGTGGTCATATAAGTAGTTACTTCTTCCACACTGTTCCTTGATTTGCAACCTAAACCTTGAATCCCACAAGTCCCAGATAGAGTAAATAATAATCTCCTCTACTGATTATAATATTCTAATAGTCTAGGAGGGAGATGATGGTGGCTCAGACACAGGCATATTTCTATAATACAGAACCAGAAAGATTTGGTATGTGTTTTGGAGTAAGATAACTGGATTTATTGGTGGATTGGATGTGGAGGTGGTGGGAGAAGATCAAGTTAGCATATATCTCTGTGATGGAATAGATGTGGGAAATGAAGAATGAAGAAAAGCTCTTTTCATGGTTTTCAAAATCTGGAAATCCTGTCTCACCTACAGTCAATGAAAGGCATTGCTATTCCAGTTTTTACCTGACACTGCACAGGCTCATTAAGGGCTGAAAGGAAATGCAGTATTCATTACCCTCCTCTTCATGGTAATTCTATTCCCTTAAAATCTCAAACGGTTACATCATAATAATTCTTGTTTAAATGGACAGGTTGTAATTTGCTTCCTTAGACTAATAAAGGTACCTAACTGGAGAGATTCTAACATATAAAAGGCCAACAGCTGGACACTTATTTAAATGGATATGTAAAGCACATATAGAAAACATAGTGAATCAGACATGTAAATCCATAAACTAAATTTTGCAAAATGGCTGGGCAGATTTTCATTGAATTTAGAAGGCAGGTACATAAAAATATCTTTGGGTGCACTCAGGGATTCCCCCAAAGATATAGGCAGACATTCTTCAACAAAGCTAAGACTGTGGTATGGAGAGACCTGGATGATAGATTGCTGATTAAGAAAGATATGTCTCTTCCCAATGGTTAACTCCTCAGAGACCTTCCTGACGACGATTTGTAAAACAACACCCCTCACTCTAGCCTCTCAGCTTCCTTTTCCTTTCTTCACAGCTCTTATTACTATCTGACCAAATTATGTATTTACTTCTTTATTTTTTATTGCCTGCCTCTCCTTCCCCAGATCCAGAATGGATAAAGTGCTGTGCTATGTGTTTTGTTTACCACTGTACCTCCAGCCTAGACTAGCACCTTACAGGAATCAACACTTAAGATCACTTGTGAAAGGCATATGGGGAAGAATACATGCTTCAAGTTTGATTCTGGCCATGGTCATCAACAAAATCTGCAATTTAGCTTCTATTCCATTCTTAGCCTTTGGAAGACAAAATAGAGAAATGTCAACTTTATTGTCATTTCTGACATCCCTGAACTAGGATGTGATTGATGATGATGTTAGCACACAGGCTACCATTGTATCTCATCAGTAACACAATGTTGGTAATAGAGACATGGCCTGAGTAAGAAAATACTCACTCAAAATAAGTAAGAATTATAGATGCAACTTGTAGTGAAAAATCACTGTATGTGCTTTTGTTTTGATATTCTGTCAGTCAAAGAAAAAGGCATATTCTAAGTAAAATAGTACAATATTTAAGGATGATTGTGATAGCCATTAACTATAATAATAAAGCAATTATTAAGAGAGAATCCTAAAAGCCGCAAGAGAATGTCAAGTTACATACAAAGGAAACCCCATAAGGCTATCAGCTGACTTCTCAGCAGAAACCTTACAGGCTAGAAGAGAATGGCATGATATATTTAAAGTGCTAAAAGGAAAAAACTTACAGCCAAAGATACTCTACCCAGCAAGGTTATCATTCAAAATGGAAGGAGAGATCAAAATTTTCCCAGATAAGCAAAAATTAAAGGAGTTTGTCACCAAGAAACCAGTGCTACAAGAAATGTTAAAGGGACTGATTTAAGGGGAAAAGAGAAGACCACAAATAGGAAAAATTATCTATTTCCATGATTAGAACGTAATGGATACAAATGCACAAAAAAGAGGTTAGATATGATATCAAAAACATAAAAGGAGGGAGGAGGGGAGTTAAAGAGTACAGCTTTCAGACAGAGGTCAAACTAAAGTGACCATCAATTCTGTATAGAAGAAGTAAGGAACAGAGAGGGACTACTAAAACACTGAGAAAAAAAAAAAAAAGTTAAAAAATGGCAGTAAGTACATACTTATCAATAGCTACTTTAAACGTCAATGGACTAAATGCTCCAATTAAAAGGCATAGGGTGGCTGACTGGATAAAAAAACAAGACCCATATATATGCTGCATACAAGAGATACACTTCAGACCTAAAGATACTCAGAAACTGAAAGTGAAGGGATGGAAAAAGATACTCCACACAAATGGCAATGAAAAGAAAGCTGGGGTAGCAGTACTCACATCAGACAAAATAGACTTTAAAACAAAAACTGTAAAAAGAGACAAAGAAGGGCATTACATAATGATCAAGGGAACAATCCAACAAGAGGATATAACACTTGTAAATATCTACGCACCCAATGTAGGTGCACCTAAATATATAAAGCAATTATTAACAGACATAAAAAGAGAAATAGACAGTAACACAATAATAGTAGGGGACTTTAACACTCCACTTACACCAACGGATAGATCATCCAAACAGAAGATCAATAAGGAAATATTGGCCTTAAACGACACACTAGAACAGATGGACCTAGTAGATATATACAGAGCATTCCATCCAAAAACCAAAGAATACACGTTCTTTTCAAATGCACATGGAACATTCTCCAGGATTGATCACATATTAGGCCACAAAACAAGTCTCCATAAATTTAAGAAGATTGAAATAATACCAAGCATCTTTTCTGACCACAACGGTATGAAACTAGAAAGCAACTATAGGAAGAAAATCAGAAAAGCCACAAATACATGGAGATTAAACAAAATTCTACTGAACAATGACTGGGTTAACGAAGAAATCAAAGAAGAAATCAAAAAATACCTGGAGACAAATGAAAATGAAAATACGACATGCCAGAATTTATGGGATACAGCAAAAGCGGTTCTAAGAGGGAAGTTTATAGCAATACAGGCCTATCTCAACAAACAAGAAAAATCTCAAATAAACAATCTAACAATGCACCTAAAGGAATTGGAAAAAGAAGAACAAACAAAGCCCAAAATCAGTAGAAGAAGGGAAATAATAAAAATCAGAGCAGAAATAAATGAAATAGAGACCAAAAAAACAATAGAAAAAATTAATAAAACCAAGAGCTGGTTCTTTGAAAAGATCAACAAAATAGACAAACCTTTAGCTAGACTCACCAAGAAAAAAAGAGAGAAGGCACAAATAAGTAAAATCAGAAATGAAAGAGGAGAGGTTACAACAGACACCTCAGAAATACAAACGATTATAAGAGAATACTATGAAAAGCTATATGCCAACCAATTCGACAATCTGGAAGAAATGGATAAATTCTTAGAATCATACAACCTTCCAAAACTGGATCAAGAAGAAGTAGAGAATTTGAATAGACCAATCACCAGTAAGGAGATCGAAACAGTAATCAAAAACCTCCCCAAAAATAAAAGTCCAGGACCAGACGGCTTCCCTGGGGAATTCTACCAAACATTCAAAGAAGACTTAATACCTATCCCTCTCAAACTCTTCCAAAAAATTGAGGAGGGAAGCTCCTAACTCATTCTACGAAGCGGACATTACCCTGATACCAAAACCAGACAAGGACAACACAAAAAAGAAAATTACAGGCCAATATCACTGATGAACATCGATGCGAAAATCCTCAACAAAATACTAGCAAATCGCATACAACAATACGTTAAAAAGATTATACACCATGATCAAGTGGGATTCATTCCAGGTATGCAGGGATGGTTTAACATTCGCAAATCAATCAACGTAATACACCACATTAATAAAATGAAGAACAAAAATCACATGATCATCTCAATAGATGCAGAGAAAGCATTTGACAAGATCCAGCATCCATTTATGATAAAAACTCTGAATAAAATGGGTATAGAAGGAAAGTACCTCAACATAATAAAGACCATATATGAGAAACCCACAGCTAATATCATCCTCAATGGTGAAAAACTGAAAGCCATCCCTCTAAGAACAGGAACCAGACAAGGATGCCCACTGTCACCACTCCTATTTAACATAGTATTGGAAGTCCTAGCCAGAGCAATCAGGCAAGAGAAAGAAATAAAAGGGATCCAAATTGGAAAGGAAGAAGTGAAACTGTCACTATTTGCAGATGACATGATTTTATATATAGAAAACCCTAAAGAATCCACCAGAAAACTTTTAGAAGTAATAAATGAATATGATAAAGTTGCAGGATACAAAATCAACATACAAAAATCAGTTGCATTTCTGTACACTAACAACGAAGTAGCAGAAAGAGAAATTAAGAATACCATCCCATTTACAATTGCAACAAAAAGAATAAAATACCTAGGAATAAACTTAACCAAAGAGGTGAAATATCTGTACACCGAAAACTATAAAACATTTCTGAAAGAAATTGAAGAAGACACAAAGAAATGGAAAGATATTCCGTGCTCTTGGATTGGAAGAATTAACATAGTTAAGATGTCCATACTTCCTAAAGCCATCTATAGATTCAATGCAATCCCTATCAAAGTTCCAACAACATTTTTCACAGAAATAGAACACAGAATCCTAAAATTTATATGGAACAACAAAAGACCCGAATAGCTAAAGGAATCCTGAGAAAAAAGAACAAAGCTGGAGGTATCACACTCCCTGATTTCAAAATATACTACAAAGCTATAGTAACCAAAACAGCATGGTACTGGCACAAAAACAGACACACAGATCAATGGAATAGAATCAAAAGCCCAGAAATAAACCCACACATCTATGGACAGCTAATCTTTGACAAAGGAGCCAAGAACATACAATGGGGAAAAGAAAGTCTCTTCAACAAATGGTGTTGGGAAAACTGGACAGCCACATGCAAAAAAATGAAAGTAGACCCTTACCTTACACCATGCACAAAAATTAACTCCAAATGGATTAAAGACTTGAATGTAAGACCTGAAACTATGAAACTTCTAGAAGAAAACATAGGCAGTACGCTCTTCGACATCAGTCTTAGCAACATCTTTTCAAACACCACGTCTGACCGGGCAAGAGAAACAATAGAAAAAATAAACAAATGGGACTACATCAAACTAAAAAGCTTCTGCACAGCAAAGGAAACCATCAACAAAACGAAAAGACAACCTAACAATTGGGAGAAGATATTTGCAAACCATACATCTGATAAGGGCTTAATCTCCAAAATATATAAAGAACTCATGCATCTCAACAACAAAAAAACTAACAACCCAATTAAAAACTGGGCAAAAGACCTGAACAGACATTTCTCCAAAGAAGATATACAGATGGCCAACAGACACATGAAAAGATGTTCAAAATCACTAACTATCAGGGAAATGCAAATCAAAACTACAATGAGATATCACCTGACGCCCGTCAGAATGGCTATAATTAACAAGACAGGAAACAACATGTGTTGGAGAGGATGTGGAGAGAAGGGAACTCTCATACACTGCTGGTGGGAGTGCAAACTGGTCCAGCCACTATGGAAAACAGTATGGAGATTCCTCAAAAAATCAAGGATAGAACTACCATATGATCCAGCTATTCCACTCTTGGGTATTTATCCAAAGAACTTGAAAACACCAATTTGCAAAGGTACATGCACCCCTGTGTTCATTGCAGCGTTATTCACAATAGCCAAGACTTGGAAGCAACCTAAGTGCCCATCAAGGGATGAATGGATAAAGAAGCTGTGGTATATATACACAATGGAATACTACTCAGCCATAAGAAATGATGAAATCCAGGCATTTGTGACAACATGGATGGACATTGAGGGTATAATGCAAAGTGAAATAAGTCAGAGGGAGAAGGTCAAATACCGTATGATTTCCTTCATTAAGTAGTAGATAATAACAACAATAAAGAAACACATAGGGACAGAGATTGGATTGGTGGTTACCAGAGGGGAAGGGGGGAGGGAGGAGGGTGAAAGAGATAATTCAGTACATGTGTGGTGATGGGTTGTAATTGGTATTTTGGTGGTGAACATGATGTATTCCATGCAGAAATTGAAGTACAATGATGTACACCTGAAATTTTTACAATGTTATAAACCAATGTTACTGCAATAAACAAAAAATTTATATAAAAAAAAAAGAACTTTCAAATGTTTTAATAATTAACAAAATAGACTGACAGTTAATATAAATATTAAAAAAGAATATGTTAGCCGGGTAATTTATTATGAACATTTTATCCCCTTTTATGCAAAATTATGCATGCAAAAAGTTTAGTAAAGATAATTATTTATTATACTATGAAATTTATGAAATTAAAAAGAATAACTTTTTAAAACTATATCTTATAATTATTTATTTCCACATAGACTGTGATTCTTTAAGAAAAGCCCTATTAAGAGTTCTTCACATATTTGAGGATAATGTAAAATTAAAACAGTAACTTTGCCACCTCAAAGTTTTCTGAGGAGGAAAATTTCCAAAATCACATCTATAATAAATCATCTCCCATCCAGTCTAAAGAAGAACATAAAAAAGTATGAAAAATTGAAGTGTTAAAGTAAGTGAGGCATTAACAACGTATTTTGTTTTCACAAATCAAACTTCACAATAACAGGTTTTCAAAAATGCATTAAGTGTAAAATATGCTTTTTAACAATAAGAGTAAACTTGTTCTAAAACAAGGTAATTCCTCAGAGTGCTGAGTTTATGGAGGTTAAAGATTTAATCAGGTTTGCTGAAATGATTGTGCTAAAACACCAAATATTTTGAATAATTGAAAACAAGTTGATTTTGAGAGCTACCCAAGGTACAAATGAGAACAACAACTTGTTTTCTTAAAAAAACATGTTACTGAAAAACATTTTTTTCAGACTTATGTTCCTCTGTAAAACATAGTGATGTCTAGTGAGCCAATTTCAAAGCATCTATTTGGATGTGGAAGTGTAAAAGGCGCAGTGGATAGCTAAGCGGAGAGTAGCTAGGAGCTGGCAGTATTAAAAACTTAATTCCTGCACTATATATCATCAAACTTTTAAAATTTGACTACTAAAATTTTAAGTAGTAAAATTGGACTTAAAATGTATTGATCAAGTTTTAAATTTATTCTTTATCACAGAAATTCTTTCTTTAATGTATATATTAAAGAATATATTGATTGATTTTAAGATGGAAATATTTATGTTTTGGGCCGGCCCTGTGGTTTGGTGGTTAAGTGCGCGCGCTCCGATGCTGGTGGCCCGGGTTCGGATCCCGGGCGCGCACCGAGGCACCACTTCTCCGTCCATCCTGAGGCCGAGTCCCACATACAGCAGCTAGAAGGATGTGCAGCTGTGACATACAACTATCTACTGGGACTTTGGGGGGAAAAATAAATAAAAAAATCTTTAAAAAAAAAAAAAAAGAAATATTTATGTTTTGGCCAAATGTCTATTGGGTAAACCGTTATTGGGTAAAGATGCTTTAGATACAGAGCACAGAGAGTAGTTACACGTTTGAGCTCTCAGTTCTTAACACAATGCAGATCCTCTGAATTTTATGTACTGAACTTTGATGATGTGGCCTCCCACCAGGACAACTATTTAGTGCACTTCCTGGGTGAGTGGTAGCACATGGGATTTATTGATTTAACGATGCTTTATGATTCTTCATTGCAACACAAGGAAGGCCAGCTTGACTACAACACTGACTGTCCTTTTCAAAGCATTAGCTTCATTCATGTTATTGCCACAATAAGAAAATCCTTGATACGTGAGTTGTTTCATATAACCGTACTATGAAATGGCCTTTGAAAATGGTACAGCTTGTTTGATAAAAACGCAGGTTTCGAAAAAGACAATTCTTAACTCATATTATTTCATATATAACATGATGCAGGGTGAGCATAAACATTTTAAGAGTAGGAAATTTGTGTGAGAAAACTTTGAAATTAGCATTTTGTCCAGTAAATAAACTTCGCTTAGCTTTTTATGGGTCACTCTTCTCTTCAATCTGACCGATGAGAATAGTCTTACTCACTGATGTAACAATTTCTTCATGTACCATTCACTTCCAGCAAAATGAAAAGAGAAGATCTTGGTTAAAATTAGAATTCTTGTTTGAAAGCATTTAGTGAGGTAATAATGTTTTTGGCTTAACAAGAAATAGAAGGTATTGATATATTCAATGTTGTTTATATATGTTATATAGAACTGCAGTCTTATGTGGCTTAATGACAGGGATACATTCTGAGAAATGCTTCTTTAGGTGATTTCATCATTGTGCAAATGTTACAGAGTATACTTACACAACCTAGATAGTATAGCCTACTGCACACCTAGGCTGTATGGTACTAATCTTATGGGACCACTGTCATATATGTGGTCTATCAAATGTCGTTCTTTGGCACGTGAGTCTACATTAGAAAAACACCTAGAAATTATGTAAATATAAATATCTTATATTTCTGTATTTTCTATGTAAATATATTAGGAAGTACCTAGAAATTATGCAAATAAATCAGAACATTTTTACATGAGGTTTTTTTAGAAAAAATTTTTATATACAGAAATCTAAATAATATCTCGATACCTTGTGTGAAATAAAAAAACTTACAGTATTGGCTATATCTTTTAACATATTTATGCCCCCTCAATTTTAGATGTTTTTGAAAAATAAAATTAAACATCTATGTAAGAAAGTTTTAAATTTTGCCCCTTATTTCAAATCAAAATCACATGGAAAGCTAAATGTACTTTTGAAAATGCTTATGTTTTTGGTAGAATATGCCTCAGCCATCATTGTCACCTATAAATATGAAAGAAGTTTCCTCTATTGCAAAGAATGTTCAATTTTTTCTCTGAACAATGTCTCATGCTGAGTTTGCTTAGGAAAACAAAACTACTTCAACTATCACGGGAATAAGGAGTTTTCACCTTAGGGGATTAGAGTTTCCACCAACGTGGAAGGAGCTGACGATTAGGAAGGTAGCAGCCAGAAATCAGATACTACAACCACTTACTCACTACAACAGCATGAAGTCTGGACAGGAGGAAGGAAGCCCCACGTCCCGGGGAAGGCTGCAAACCGCATGGCAGGAAGTGCTCTGGGAGCGGGTCTCATCCGTGGTGGCCTGAGGCTCTGAAAATCCTGGCTTCTGCTTTCTTTCCACCTTGCAGATCTCCCACGGGGTCCTCACATCAGCAAATAGCCACGAGCAGTAGAGGGAGAATGAGAAACGTAGATGGCAGGTTTTGAAGAGACTATTGACGGTGCTAAGGTGACAACAATCAACCAAGTGTCAACTGTATTTTTACAGTGTATTAATTGACAGTATATCAAAAATTGAAGTAAAATTGTTAAATTTCCAACATTATTTAGTCTTTATGCGGAACATGAGGGGCCTGGAAAATGAGTGGCTACAGCCCAGAGTCCTGTGGAAGGGGGCAGAGACTACTGCGCCGGGATGCTTGCGAGTGACAGCCTTAACTTAAAGTGGCTACAGCGGGGCAGAATTGCAGAGATGCTCAAGAATGTCCCAAGTCTCTTCAAGCGCTGGCCTGCTGGAAAATATTGGTCCTTAATTCTTTCCATTTAAAGGTTTTTATTTTCTTTTTTCTTTAAAATAAAAATATCCTAAAATGAGTTATCTTGAAGTAGGACTTGGCTATGTTACGATAATTAATCTGAGAAAAGACTTTGATTTAGGGAAAGAGCAATGAGAATGTGAGAGCACTGGCTCATTGAACGAAGAGAAGAGCAGATATGT
Organism: Ceratotherium simum simum; assembly: GCF_057802395.1. Taxonomy (NCBI): domain Eukaryota; kingdom Metazoa; phylum Chordata; class Mammalia; order Perissodactyla; family Rhinocerotidae; genus Ceratotherium; species Ceratotherium simum. Next base: position 19,991,469 of record NC_141909.1, read on the forward strand.
ATACCTATTTCCTCTACTTGACAATGGTGGTTGAAATGAGTCCTAGGGGTTTTGTCAGATGTTCCAAAAATTTCGAATGTTTTCAAGTGTTCAGAAGCACTTTTATATTTTTAAAAATTTTTTGGTATAAACCATATGTTTCCAAAATAACCATACAGTAGCATTATTGTTCTGCATTATTGTGTGCATATATATGTATACAAAAAATTATCTTGATTAAAAAGTAATACTGCAGACAATATTAATTTCCAACAGTGAAAAATACACTTGGTTTTTAAAGAACAGTAATTTTTGTAGTCCTGCAGAGGGAGAATATCAGCTTTTAAACTTCCTCCACTGTAAACTTCAGCCAAATAACCACAATATGGTAGTGTTTTCAAATTAGGTGGAAAGTCTGTGGAATCTTTTAGTATTGTATCTCACTGATACTAAAATTGTATCACCCATTACAAAATAACCGTACCTCGAGGAGTGATAGAGGACACAGTTAATAGAACTGTATTTCTAAGTGTTGCACATTTATAAAACACCACCTTCTCAGAACCCTGAATAACACATGTATCTAAGAAATTCTCCTAGCCATAAGGAAAAGCAGAAAGAAAAAATATAAAATAGGATCTTTTCCATATATAATTAATGCATTCACATAATTGAGACACCCAGTCCCAAAATTTTATTTCTCTTTGAAATTCATTTCAGAAAAAAAATTAAAAAGACGCAGGGGAAATAGATATAAATAAGTCTTCCCCCTGGGGCTATTTCATTTTACGGAACAGAAAGTATTTCTATAATTGCTTCATTGGTCCAGAAAATGTTCTCTGTCTTGGTGAGTAATTTGAGTCCAGTTAAAAGCTGGGAATTAAAAAAAAAAAAACAGTTAATTACATTTGGGCTTTTAAAATCATTGTACTTAGATTTTAAAGAAATCTGTCAAGCGTCCATTTTTGCTTGTGCCTCTCCTTAGCGCTCCACAAGAAGACTTGATATTGTCTTTTCAAACAATTCAGGGACAGAAAACTCTGGCATCAAATTTGAACGTGAGACGTTTATCTTACTTACCACGCTATATGGTGAAAAGCACAGAGAGTGGAAGTTAGGAAGCAGAGGTTCGCTCACGCTGGTTCTGTTACTAACTAAATGTATGACTGTGAGCGTTTCAGTTAACTGCTTCGGGTCTTATGTTCCTCATCTGGAATGTATAAAATTGGACAAGAGATTCCTTTCAGTGCAGCATTTTATGATTCTGTCACTTTGCGTTATTTGCAGAACCAGCACTGTGTGAGAAAGACTTTCAGAAAGTCTGTGCTCCTAGGTAGAGAAGAAGGTAAGTCTGATGCCACCATTCCTGGTAGGGTCTTGAAGAATAAATAAGAGAGGTTCTTGTAGAGGTATTTAAGGGAGGGATTCATAAGGATTTGTAAGGGGGATTCATTATATCTCTCCTTGGGAACAGAAGCAGACAAATAGTGCCTGATGCCTAACAGAAAGGCAGAAGTTGACTAATCGGTGAGCTTTTAGCGATGTTCCCCTCCAGACTTGGAGAATTAATACAAAGAAGGAAAACCCAGTAGTGGTTAAGAACATGGACTTCGGAGCCTGACTTTCCAGCTTTGTAATCCCAAGTCTACCACTTACTAACTGAGCAATCATGAACAAATTACTTCTCAACCTCAGTTTCCTCATCTGTATTTTGGGGGACAATTCTCCATGGTGATTCCACATGTCTTGTGACAGATTTGTTCTGGCTTAACTTTTCAAGGGTGTTTGAGTAGCAAATAGTCTTGAAAGATAGAGATAGGGTCGCCCTGTGGGTGAGAAGGCAAATTTGTTTCCTGATTAGGATAATATAGGTAATGAGTCTCTCCGAGTCAGAAGTTGGGCAGGTGTGCTAGCAGTCAAAGTTTTACTAAGGTTGCTGTTATTTACTTGTGATACAAACCCACTGTGTGCACAGCATCCAACTGATCCTGTCTGGGCATCTCCCCCTTGGGATTTGAGGGGAAGAGGGGAACTAAAGTGATGCTGCTGCTGTCATTAGAAATGGAATCCTTTGTCTCTAAGCCATGAGGTGTGTGTTTTCTGTCAGCATTTACGAAACTATGTCAGGCTAACCAATTAGCTAGAAAGCAAGGTAAAATATCCGACCCGTCACAGTTCCTGATACTGTAAAAGGGGATGAAACAACACTCATGTTAGATTGTTATGAAGGTTATGTCCTTGACTTTTGTAAAAACTTCTGAATGGTAACTTGTACAGAGTAGGCATCACATACGTGTTTCTTATATCAAACAAAAAATAACCTCGATCAGATAAAGTATATAACTTCATCATTTCTCAAAATTATCTTTTCTTACAAGACTTCTCATGCTCACATGTATATATCCGTATATTCAAAGGGACTATAGGAATACATGTAAATTTAAAAATGATGCTGGCATATCTGTATTTTCATTATTCTAGTATTAAAGACTTTATTTTGAAACCCAAAGACTTATTTTGGAAATCCTGCTCCACTATTTACCAGTTCTGTGGGCTTAAGGAATTTATTTAACCTCCATAATGAGTACTTAATCTCAGGCCAAATAGTAAGTGTAAATTTACTTATCTATAGCTGAACTTAATTTCCTTTACAAGCTCCATTCCATGGGATGTTGAAAAACAAACAAACAACCCTCCATTAATTCAGATTCTTTGCCCCCTTTGTTCTACAGTTGCTTCTGAGCACTGGAGACCTACGTAGTGTCTAACTAAGGGTTTGGGGAGACATGGTCCTCAGCTATTGTCTGTGCCTGTAGACAGACTGAGCCATGTGTTACCCAGGGGTGGGGCCAGGTCTTGTATGTACTGAAAATAGTATATTTAGTGGTGAGCAGGGGAGGCTTTAATGAAAATATTACAAAATTATGGACACAAAATTCAGTACAAAGCAAACATTTATTTAGAATGAGAAAATACATCACACAATTTACAACTAGAAAAAAGCTGATCAACACCATAAACATCATCAACTCCAGAGGAATGAGAATTCATACTTTTACAAGCCTCTTTGCCTACAATTTTGACCCCATTTTAATTCCCCCTTCAAATGACAAGAATTTTTTAATATAATTATTGGAGAGAATATAGAAAGATAATTTGTGTTTCCCTCTTGATCACGTTTTGTTATTTTTCATTGATAATCGGGATCATAAAAGATTTTACCTGAAGGCAAACTCACTGTTTACTAGAGGGATGTGACCTATAAAAAGGGGGTTCTGATAAATTCTATATGGTGTGATTCTGATATATTTATCTTTATATATGACGTTAATAATTGTTTACACTAAGCCATGGAGTACATTCTTGGTGGTTACAAACTCCTGACAGAGATAACTAGACTAGAAACTTTTACAGAGTATCTTCTGGTTTCCAGTATGGGAATGGGTGTATGTTAAAGGGACACAGGAGCCAGCTGGAAGAGATCCCAATGGTCAAACCTGGAACAATTTGAGCAAAAAAAATTAAGAAAGTAGTATCGGATTAAATGCAAAGTAAAAAATAAATATCCATGAGTTCACACTAATATACATAAATGATTAAATAAATCAGCAAGTGGGGGAGAAGATACAAATCTCCCATGCAGGACTCCAAATAATTTATGTAGATACTCCATATGAAGAATGTGGAACATAGCTCTTCACTCCTAGAATGGGCGATGCGTAGTGACTTCCTTCCACAGAGCACAGTCTGGAAAGGAGGAGACAGCGGGAAGAGAAGCTACAGTGGAGAAAGCTGAGAAAGGTTACCTCAGTCAGACGATTAAGGTCGATATTAGCAGTGAGAAATCATCTTGACAGCAAGTATCCTGGCATGAAGTCATGAAAATGTCACTTTACCTCTGGTCTTCCTGTGTCCCCAAAACCCGTTAACACCAACATAGTCATGAGGAAATCGTCAGATAAATTCCAGCTGAGGGACATTCTACAAAATGCCTCACCAGTACTCCTCAAAATTGTCAAGATCATCAGAAACAAGGAAAATCTGAGAAATGCTCACAGCTAAGAGGAGTCTCTGAGACATGATGACTAAATGTAATGTGGTATCCTGGATGGCATTCTGGAACAGGAAAAGGTCATTAGGCACAAACTAAAAAAAAATCAGTAAAGTATGAGCTTTGACTAATAATATATCAATTTTGGTTCATTAATTATAACAAATGTATCGTACGAGTATATGCTAATAATAAGAGAAACTGGGTATGTGGTGTATGGAAACCCTCTGTTCTACCTTCACAATTTTCCTTTAAATCTAAAAGTGTTCTAAAAAATAAAGTCTATTAAAGGGAAAAAAAAGAAATATCTTCTGGTTTTGAATATTTCAAATCTTGTCCTCACCCACTACCCATATATTTCTTGTGCCAGGTAACCTCTGGCACTACACACTCAGGTTATTATATAAGCTGAGAAAGGGCAATGGGCAGTAAGAGTATTCCAGGAAGCCATTCATTCACAGGATGCTGGCAATAATATGTTTGAGAATTACCTAAATATATCTCAGTCAACTCAAACTGTATGTATTGCCAACTCCACTTTTCCTTTGCCAGATCCCTAAAGAGCCTGAAACTCTAATGATAGCCTACATGAGTGGAAGTGTGGTAGAGTGGAAGTCAGTGTGGAAAGAGGCAGTGTTCTCAAGAGATTGCAGTTAAAATATATTATTTCTGTGAATTTTTTAAAAAGAAAATGATAGGTCCAGCTTATAGAAATGTCAGAGTATTGTATAGAAAACTAAAATGTCTTCCAAAGATAATTACACTTTCTAGCTAGACAAATTATTTTCAAAAACTAACTGTGAAGATACTGTAGGGTGACCAAAATTAGGCAGAAACCAGTGGGTATTTGATCCTTGAAAGAAGGGAAAGAGACTGGGTGACCCACAGATCTATCTAGCTTTTTTCTGCCAAACAGTACCTGTAAAATAGATCTCAAGCAGTAAAGTTATAATGGACTGAGAAGTCAGAGGCCAGAGTTCAAGATCAAAAGCAGGTGGAAAGTGAGAAAAGAATACCATAAAAGAGGGAATCATAAATGGATGTACCCAAAACCTACACGCACACTCCCCCGAGACCCTTGGCTGTTTCTTGAATTATGCATGCATTGGGTGAGACCCCCAAGCTCCTCAGAAAAAGCAACAGCTTGAAGGCTGAAAGTGAGTTGAGATATCAGCAGGTACTGAGTACTAAGGAGACAGAATTTAGAGTTTAATTCTTGCCAAGTTAAAAGTCTTACTTGGAAGCAACCTAAGTGCCCATCAAGGGACGAATGGATAAAGAAGTTGTGGTATATATACACAATGGAATACTACTCAGCCATAAGAAACGATGAAATCCAGCCATTTGTGACAACATGGATGGACATTGAGGGTATAATGCAAAGTGAATAAGTCAGAGGGAGAAGGTCAAATACCGTATGATTTCCTTCATTAAGTAGTAGATAATAACAACAATAAACAAACACATAGGGACAGAGATTGGATTGGTGGTTACCAGAGGGGAAGGGGGGAGGGAGGAGGGTGAAAGGGATAATTCGGTACATTTGTGTGGTGATGGGCTGTAATTAGTATTTTGGTGGTGAACATGATGTAATCTATGCAGAAATAGAAGTACAATGATGTACACCTGAAATTTTTACAATGTCATAAATCTATGTTACTGCAATAAACAAAAAATTAAAAAAAAAAAAGTCTTTTGTAGAAGTTAACAAGGCAATTCTAAAATTTATATGGAAATACATACACTTAGGATAGCCAAAACAATCTAGAAAAAAAAGCAATAGAACAAATAGGAAGAGTGTTGGCCTCTGAGTGTGGGATATAACAGATGGGGGCACAAGATAACTTTCCAGGATGATGGAAAAGTTCTGTCTTGATATGATTGGTGGTTACATGAAGGTATAAATTTGTCAAAGTTCATTGAACTCTACGTTTTAAATCTGTGGATTATAATTTTGTAATTTATTCTTCAATTAAATATTGGAAAATAATAAGGTAATTTCAACACATTTCATGTCCTTGGAGGAACTCATGCAAGTTGGAAGCCCTTAACCTTAAGTTTCAATAGCTTCATGAAAAACCTATTTTTGTGGTTATCCCGTTGTGTCCTCCAATTTCCGCATGCAGTCACTGTTATGGGCATCTCACGTCTGGGCAGCTCTCTTGGTTAATTCTGGTATTTCCACTCCCCCACTCCGCCATCCTCCCCACTTCAGAGGCCCTGTGGAGATTGGGCTGATCTTGAGCTCTTTTGGAGCTCTAAGAAATTTAGCAACATTGTTGCTAAATGATATGTTCCCTTTCTGTGTTTTTCTATGGATCAGGAAAAATTAGACTACTTTGCTGGTAATGCTGGTACACATGGTTATGGTATGAGCTCAACAAGCTACATTTTGGCCGTCTGCCTGGATGTACCATGCTAACATGTGTTCTACTCTGGTTTGATGGCGGACTTAGAAGTACTCGGGGCTCTTGCAGTTGCTGCAGTGTCTAACCACATTCCAAGGGCACAGATGCGCTCTATCCTGGGATCTCCTGATCTGCTATTTATTTTAAAAACCATTTCCTCTTTAGTTGGACTCATCTCAAAGGCAGAAGAACCTAAGAACCTAAGAACCTCTCCAGTCTCTCAGGTCTTTCCTTGGGGGCGAAGCTGAGAGGGTTTTGAAGCCTCATTCTATTTCTTAATATCGATGTGACCTGGGAAAGGTACCTTATTTCAGGCCTGTGTAAGGTTTTATAAAATCACCGGTAAGGCTCTATAAAATGTATATAATCATAGCACATATCTCCTAGTGTTTTTCAGAGTATTAAATGAAATAATGTAAGATATGTGCAAAACTTTCTATTATATATTAGAAAATGAAAAAAAAAAACTACTCTTATTAGTTACTCTTTGGACTACAGTTTGAGAAAGAAATGGGGATTTTTTAATCAGAAATTACAAAATTCTATGGTGTCTTACCATTCCTGAGGCATTAGGCATAAAATACCCTCGCTACAGATGAATGAGGGACAAGAAATATATAGGGGAAAAACACAGAGGTTTTATATATAAAAATATTACTCTGATTCACTTCTCCAGGCCACAATTTCCTATGTGTAGAGAAAATCTTACCCTTATAAAGTTATTGTAAGGATTACATAGGAAAATAATGCATTCAAATTTCCTAGCACAATGCCTGACGTACAGTGAGACCTCAATAATGTTAAGTGAATTGACTTGTCCAGTCATTGTTTTTCATGAACTCAGAGGAGAAGAACACATGTAGGAAAGCGTTTATTAAAAATAAAATGTAATAATGACCAATTGTATAGTTATTTCCAAAAATACTGATGTGAGTAAATTAGTCATTTAACAAGAATATTGAGCCACCGCCTTTCTAACTTAATAACTTACACTAGCATACTACAATCTATTTTATAAAGTCCTGTTATACTAATTATCTGAGGTAATCCTCAAAACCTGTGAGATAGATATTATCTCTCTTTCATGAGAAGTTACAAGTCCCGCAGAGGTGACACACAGCAAAGTGTCGGAGCTGGAATAAAAACCCATAAATTCTGATTCAAAGTCTCTGGGGTCTTCCACCATCCAGAACTTTTTCATATGCAAATATAGAGCAAGCTATTTCCGACCTTTCCCGATTTTTCCAATTAGGACTCCCCTGAGACCTCTCTCTTATCCAAGTTCTTTCTGGCTTATTCTTCCATGAAAAGTTACTGCTCCTCGTCTTTTTCTAATTAGTTTTGAAACAGAATGATCTCATGCATTCTTTTCACTGGGTCTGAGCTACTGCAGAGACTGAAAGAGAGCTGACAATATGTTCTGGGGGTGGGAGGTATAAGCACTTAGGAAAGAAAAATAAATGGAATTTAAATGTGTATGTCGGTTCAGAAATGGGCAGGAAAGACCCAAGAAAATGGTTTTCATTTGTCTTCCTTTTAATCAAAGCCGGCATTTGAGGAGATGAGGTCCATCTCTCAAGGCAGAGGCTAAGGACTCTGTAATTACCAGATATCAATCTGTTGTAGAATCAACTCTACTGTCTACCTCTCTTCTAAAATGGGGAAATTCATCTTGTAAAGACATATCTTTAGTTTACCTTCTGGATAGATGAAATTTTATATCTAGTAACTCTGGTATTAATTTTATCGGATCTCATATTTTGCCAGTGTTCCTTTGTATACAAATATTGTAAAATAATCAAGACATTAACCAAGAATGAAAATTTGCATAATAATAGAGACCCTGTGCACCAGCATGGTAAGTATAGTATGTTGCAGCATAAGAAATATTCTCTGCATTAGTTTCGGTATATGAGAAGTTAAAATTGATTTTTCTAGCATTACTTCATTGAATTTTAATGTTTTGATCAACACATTGTGATATTGCAATTTTGAGTGAATTTTAATAAGTTCAAGTATTCATTAGGATACAATATAATTATTTATATAGAAGCATGTGCTTTGGTTCAGTAATATTTTATTGTCATATAATTG